>NC_041753.1:55355363-60155363 GCF_004115215.2 Ornithorhynchus anatinus
TCCCAAGCCCTCTCCATCTGACTCAGCCCATTCCTTGCCCCATCACCTCTCAGTCTTGAGCTGTTCCTCCCTGCTGTTATTGCCAGTTCCTCTGTTTCCATCACCAACCACTCCTACTGTGTCCATGTGCCACTCTTCCTCACAGAGACAAGGAGCAGCAAGGGCTGCTAAGGAAAGGCAGTAGCCTCAATGGAGGCAGTTAGTACACCTCAGCTCAACAAGGAATATGTTTGTGGGTACATGATGCTGTTGGGACTCTTAGTCTCACATGAGCCTTCTCAATCACGCTTGGACCTACAGGAAAGTTCTTCACCATCATCTTCAAATATGAATGACAACCCCTCCCTTCACATTCTCATTTTCCAATCCAAACCCTCTCCTTCCTCTTGCACATCGTTGTAAACCACAAAACTATCCTCCCTGTCTCACTAGCCCGTAATCTTGGCATTATCCTTGACTCATCTCTTTCATTCAACCCACATATTCAATCTGTCACCAGATCCTGTTGGCTCTACATTCACAACATTGCTAAAATCTGCCCTTTCTTTTCCATCCACACTGCTACTATGTTGATCCAAGCACTTACTCTATCCCACCTGGATTACTGCATCAGCCTTCTTGACCTCCCTGCCTCCTGCCTCCCCACTCCAGTCCACACTTCACTCTACTGTCTGGATCATTTTTCTACAAAAAGTTCACTCTGCGTCTCCACATTCTTCAAGAACTTCCAGTAGTTGTCTGCCCACCTCGACATCAGACGGAAACTCCTTACCATCAGTTTTAAAGCGCTCAATCAGCTTGCCCCTGCTTACCTTCCCTCACTAATTTCCTTCTACAACCCTGTCTGCACACTTTGGTCCTCAAATGCTAACTTACTCACTGTACCTTGATACTGTCCTTCCCCCTCCATATATGAGAGACCATCACTCTGCCTACCTTCAAAACCTTATTAGAATTACATCTCCTCCAAGAGGCCTCCGCTAAGCCCTCATTTCTCCTACCCACCATCCCCTCTGTAACTTATTTTAATGTCTGCCTTCCCCTGTGGAATTTAAGCACCTTGTGGGCAGGGATCATGTCTAACAACCCTAGTGTATTATACTTTCCAAGTGCTTAGTACAGTGCTCTGTACACAGTAAGTGTTCAATAAATACCACTGATTGATTGATGTGGCACTGGGTGTAAAACAACATGAAGTGCCCCATGGAGGAGTCAGGAAGCTGTTGTCTATGACAACACTCTACCTGGCTATAAGGTAATTATGTGCTCCCCGCGTGTTCTTATAGTTGGGCTGAACTATAATACTGTACAGTGAACTACATTTAAAGTGCAACTGAATGAGGTAGAGGTAGAAAAGTAAGCTGGTACTGGGGGCATCGCCATGTAAAGGCTACAGCTGGGACTGATTATTATTCTAATCTCACAGTCCAATACCTCTGAAAAATCACCACCACCTGTGCAACTCTGGCCTCTAAATTGAGAGAAGCAGCATGGCCTAGTGTTCTAGGAGGTGGAGGACCTGGGTTCTAATCCCACCTCTGCCAGTTGCCTGTCATGTGACTTGCTCTTCTCTGTGTCTCAGTTTCCTCATCTCTAAAAGGAGGATTAAATACCTGTTCTCCTTCCTACTTAGACTATGGGCCCCATATGGAGCAGGGATTTTGCTCAATCTAATTATCTGGTATCTACCCTAGAGCTTTGAACAATGTTTGGCATATAGTAAGCGCTAAACAAAATACACAATTAATACTATTCACACTTTACAAACAGTGCAGACTCAATCAACCTACTAATCAACAGCATTTACTGAGTGTATATTCTGTGAAAAAATCTGTACTGAGTCAATCATTTTTATTGAGCGCTTTCTACGTGCACTCTCTATGGGAGAGTACAACAGAATTAGCAGACACGTTCCCTCCTAAGTCCTTGGAAGAGTACAATAAAAAGTAAAAAGCATGGTCCCCGCCCTCAAGGAGTTTACGGTTGAATATATCTGACCATTTTCCACATCAAACTTGATTAATTCAAAGAATGGAATGATGTAATGTCTAGGAGCAGTGTGGCCTTAGTGGAAAGAGCACGGACCTGGGAGTCAGAGGTCCTGGATTCTAATCCCAGCTCAGCCACTTGGCTGCTGTGTAACCCTGGGCAAATAATTTAGCTCCTCTGTGCCTGTTTCCTCATCTGTAAAATGGGGGGGTTCTTCCTCCTCAAACTATGAGTCCCATGTGGGTCAAGGACTGTATCTGACCTGATTAACCCTGCTTGTCACATAGTAAGCACTTAACAAATGCCATTATTATTATTGTTATTATGCACAAACATTTTCCTAATATTCTCAATTCTCCTATAAAGCAGGGATTAGGGGAGACAGTGGGTGTTGCTGGAAGGAGCACCAGATTTAGATTCAGAAGATCTGGATTCTATTCTGAGCTCTGCCACTGGGCTGTGCTGTGTAAACTTGGGCAAGTCACTTAAGTTCTCTTTAAGGTCTCAATTTCCACATTCATAAAACAGGGATAAGGCAAGATTGTAAGCCCCATGTAGAAAGGATCCTGGGCCTGATCTGATGACCTTGAAGGCACTCCAGTCCTTAGCACATAGTAAGTGCTTAATAAATATCATTACTATTATTACATTACTGACAAATCCTGCATTAAGGAAAATTCACGCTAGAGTACGTGCCCACACACACAACTATTTCTTCCAACACGACATCACATTTGAACCAGAGGGATCTTTGTTGGTAGAAGAACTTTCCTTAATTCCCTAGGAGTGCTCGATCCCAAATGTGTAGCAAAAAGCACACATTATAGAGGAATTGGGTACAATTCTTTTGGCAAAAACAAACACTCATCTAGCTAGTCAGTCTATTGAACTAAGGTAGATGAGAGATAATCCAATTGAAAAAGATGAAATAAATGAGAGAATTAAATTATGGTTATCTAAGATTAAAAAACTAAAAATGATAAAAGGAGACCTAGAAGCAGGAGACAAAAATTAAATATTAAACATGCAAAGGGAATGGTGAGCTGAAAAATATTTGCAACATTACCAACCAAAGTAGATACAAAAATCCAGCAAAAGGGTCTCTGACCTTCTTAACCTTAGATCAGTTCAGATCCACCCCCAGAACTCCCTTCCTGCCTAGCGTGAATGTAATTAAGGGGAAGCTGCAGTGGTAATTTCTCTCCTCATTAACTTCCTGATTGGTTTCAGCCTCAGAATTCCACTGAGCAGTAGTTTGTCACCAATTCCAAATGGCCAATCGTTAATACTAATGTTTGTGTAACTAACTGCCAGCATCTGCCACGGCTTCTTGTACAACAATAATGGTGAAAGGGTACATTAGTGCTCCTGTGTTAATTCAGCTTGTGTTCATCAATAGGGAAATCTATGATGTAATTAGCAAAATGCATTGGTAGCTGAGTGTTAGAGTCATTTGTAGACAACTAAATCATAGCAGAAGCTGTACAGGGCCCTGACATGTTAACCATCAATACTTATTATGTTTTGAAGTTTACAATTTAATAAAGGAGTGGTGAGACCATTTAAAAGGGAACACTGTTTACATGTTATGTATTTATTAAAGAAGCTTGGATGCATTTGGTACAAGTACAAAAGAAAAGAAAGAGCTATAATGTGAAAAGCTCTACTTTATCCAGTTCATTGTGCTTATGTAGTCTGTCATCCATGATACATTTGACTGCTGTTTACCAATGCCTGATCTGGATGCTTGAAAAACCTCCCATTTGGTATCTTTTCCATGATGGCTGACAAATTAAGGCTACTTGGTTTACGCTCACAGGAGACATTCCCCAATTAATTTCCACTCCCCTAGTCAAATCATTCCAACAGCCACCCTTCACATTTAGGCATGCATCAAGTTATGTATTCTACTGACTTTTCTGTTTTCTTGCTGTTAAAAGTCACATCTTTACTCTCCCATATGCTCCCACTGTATGGTAAGCCATTTCTATTCATCAGTTTCCATTAAATGGTATGCTTCCCCACAGAAGGGACTGTGTCTTTTACTTTTATTATACTCTACCTAGTGGCTAGTAAGTTCTGCTCAATAAATACTAATGAATGTCTGAATAATTTGTTTGAGGTGGATATTTCAATCAATCAATCATATTTATTGAGCACTTACTATGTGCAGAGCAGTGTACTAAGCTCTTGGGAGAGTTCGATATAGCAGAACTAGTAGGCATGTTCCCTGTCCATAATGAGCTTACAGTCTAGATGGAGAGACAGACATTTGACTTTAAGTTAATGAAAATAATGAAAATGAAAAGTGACATGTTTTTTAAAAATAATGAATGGCTGCAAGCTTCTACTTATAGCCACGTGTGGGGAAAAAAAGGGACATAATGATATCACATTTTAGTAGGAAAGTACTGAAAAGCATTTGGTTGAATTTAAGTAGGCAGTGCTTTTTTTCCCTGCTAGACCCCAGGAATCAGCCTGCTTCCCAGCTGCTCCCCATGAGTACTGAAGCTTGATGTTCACTTCACTATCCTATCACCCTTCCTAGACTCTGGAGGCTGGGAAAATTGAAATATTGCCAATCAAGTTTCTTATAGAGGCGTTCAGAGTGGGACCAGTGGTTCACTCATTCAATCTTATTTATTGAGCACTTGTGTGCCTTCAGAAACTAGTCCTTCTCAGGCAGGCCAATCCTTGTTAATGTTGACTCAGTAGTTAAGTTTGTCCTGGGCAGATTTCTGTCAAAAAATACACCAAGTCCATGCACACAAGATCTCACCCTGAACCAGTATGTGCTAATACAATCGAGCTGGCCATGACGAATTCATTACTGACCAGCATTTAGCAAACAGTGATTTTATTATATATATATATATATATATATATATACACATACATATACATACATACATATACATACTTTTAGTCTTAACAGTTGGAATTTTTTTGACATTCAAATTCTCCCACTTCCTTCTTTTACCTAGCAGGCAACTGAATGTCCAAGGGACTGCTGCAAAATCTTGTGTACCTGGAAAAGTGGACTCCAAATTAAATCTGGCCACTGGGCTGGTAATAGTAGCCAATAGCAAGTCAATGGGCAAATGACCCAGATTCTAAGCTTCAGAGAGTCCAACTCCTACTCCTCTCCTGGACTAAACAGCAGAGCTGATGGGTGGTCCAAAAGAAATGCCTCTTTCTTTGGTGAAGGAAAGAGAGAAGAAAGGTTTGGGGAAAGAAAGAGACTAGAACGGATTGAGGAGTGGAATTTACCTTAAACTTCTCTCTCACCAGCCTGCCCTGATCCTGTCATCCTGGTTTGCTGCCTTGCAGCAGCCAATTTTCCCTGGACCCTGAACCATTCAGAGGTCACCCTACTCCTGTAATAATAATAGTAACAATGATAAAATAATAATAATGGTATTTGTTAAATGCTTACTATGTGCAAATCACTGTACTAAGTGCTGGGGTAGATACAAGATAATCGGGTCCCATATAGGGCTCACAATCTAAGGAAGATGGAGAACAGGTAGTGAATCCCCATTCTGCAAATGATGGAACTGAGGAAAAGAGAAGTTAAATGACTTGCTCAGGATCACACAGCAGACCAGTGGCAGAGCTGGGATTAGAAGCCAGGTCCTATGACTCCAAGGCCCGTGCTCTTTCTACTACGCCACACTGCTTCTCCTGTGTTCTAATGCAACTGAAAAATACTAAGCCAATTTTTTGTTGGAAGGATTGAGGAAAAAGGCCAAGCCCAAGGCAGAAGACAGAGTTGTTGGGATCCTGATGAGTTGGCAAAATCAGGTTCCATTTGGCCTCAATCCATCTCCTAGGATCATGTGTACCAAATGTATTGTACTATCCTTAGTATTTAGTTCAGTGTCCTGCACATAGTAGATTGTAAACTCCTTGAGGGTAGGGATCATGTCTACTAACTCCATTGTACTCTCCCAAGCACTTAGTACATTGTTCTGCACAGAGTTAGTGCTCAAGAGATATTACAGATTGATTTCAAAGCTTTGTGAAGCAGTATGACCTAGTGGATAGAGCATGGGCCCAGAAGTCAGAAGGACCTGGGTTCTAATCCTGGCTCTACCACTCGTCTTCTGTGTGATCTTGGCCAAGTCACTTAACTTTTCTGTACCTCATTTACCTCATCTGCAAAATGAGGATTAAGACTGTGAGCCCTTGAGGGACATGGACTCTGTCCAAGTTGATTAGCTTGTATCTACCCCAGCACTTAGTACAGTCTTGGCACATAGTAAGTGCTTAACAGACACCATAAAAAAATGCCCCAAGATATTTCATTAATTCTGGGCTATGATTGAAGCACAGGACTTTTTTTTAAATCTGCAAATCTTACTAAATTCAGAAGCACAGTGAATGACTTTAAGACAATCAATCAGATCTCTCCCTGGTCTCAATTCTGTTCTCCCATTACACCTCAGCTTGTACTCTTCATTCCTTTTAAACTAACCTCACTGTGCTTCATTCTCATCTCTCCTGCTAACTCGTGCTCATGCCTTCCTTCCTGTCTGGAATTCCTTTCCTCCTCACAGCCAATATTTCACATTTCTTCCCCTCTAGACTGTAAATTATTTGTGGGCAAGGAGCATGTCTACCCACTTTGTTATACTGTACTCTCCCAAGCACTTAGTACAGTACTCTGCACACAGTAAGAGCTCAATGAATATGAATGATTGATTGATCCAACAGATCACTGCTCTCCTCATCTTAAAGTACTTCTGAAATCACACCTCCTCCAGGAGGCCTTCCCTGACTGCTTTCTAGTTTCCCCAGATTATATCCCCCAACAACCTTTTTAGCATGGCTGTGTCACCTAGGTACTTCAGTACTCACCACCACCCATAGCACTTATTTACACATCTTTATACTCTAAAATAGATTACAGATAGGAGGGATGTAATAGGGTCTGCCTCCCCAGCTAGACTGTAAGCTTCCTAAGGGGCAAGGATCATGTCAATCATTCAGTCAATCAATGACATCTATTGAGCGCTTACTGTGTGCAGAGCACTGTAACAGGCAGTTGGGAGAGAACGATACAGTTGTGTTAATATACACATTTCCTGTCCTCAAGGAGCTCATGGTCTAGAAGAGACAAACATTGAAATGAATTACATATAGGGGAAATGACAGAGTATAGGGACCTGGCTTCTCATCCCAGATCTGCTACTTGTCTGCTATGCCTCAATTACCTCAACTGTAAAATGGGGATTAGGACTGTGAGCCCCATGTGGGACAGGGACTGTGACCAACACGATTTGCTTGTATCCACCCCAGTTCTCAGTACAGTGCTTGGCACATACTAAGCACTTAACAAATGCTATAATTATGATTATTATATGTTTGCAAGTGCTGTGAGACTGGGGTGAATATCAAGTGCTTAAGAGGTACAGATACAAGTACTTAGGTGACACAGAAATTCACGGAGGGTGAACAGAAGAAATGAGGGGCTACTCAGGGAAGGCCTCTCAGAGGTGGTGTGATTTTAGTAATTATGGGGCAGCCATCATCATTATCGTACTCAGCACACCTCAGATTAGTATTCTAAAAATAAAAATCCCACAAGATAAGAATTTCTCTTGTTTTTAGCATGTACACCGTAACATTATTCCTTTTGATAACTGCAACAGGAAGACCACTTTATGTGAAAGAATTGGAAAGTTAAAGGGTCAAATTCTCCTAGACCTTCTCACTTATTTTGGAGGCTTGGTGTAAACATATGAACAGGGCAGAGTATAGCCCAGAAGTCTTGAATATTATTCCCTGGGATTAAATTAATCTCTTTTGATTTTAGTGTTTTGCTCCAATTTTTTTTGTTAGTACCTTCCCCCCACCCACAAAAGCCAGCAGTGTAATCCTACAACTGAGGAAAAATCCTAATTTCTTAAAAGAGGAGCAAGGTAATTCTGGAGACTGAGAACAGTGTGCAGACATAAGACTGAAAAATGGGCAAGGGATAAACCAAACACTCCATCTGATCTCTTAATAAAGGTACAATGAAAGGTAGGTGGAAACCATTGAGACTGACCCCCATTTGAACCAGCAAATATACTGTCTGTTTTCTTTCAAATAACTTTATCATATAGAGCACAGTCTCACAATGATCATTTTTTCATTAAAAAAAGCTTCCAGTCACCTTCACTAATGCTGTAAAGAAAAAAAATAAACCCAAGTGCCAAACCCCATGTGAATATTAGAGTTGTTTTCTGGAAATGTAACATTCTGCAAAAATGCTTTGGATTAGTGCTGTCTTCTGACATTGTAAAGAGCATTGACTTTTAACTTGAGTGATCCACTGAAAGTCAATGGACTGGAAAGAATAATACCCTTCCAGTCAAGTGAGAAAACAGAAGGATATTCATGCTTGAAAAGTACATTTTCTCCTCCTCCATTTTAAAAGCTATTAAACTCCTTATAAGAAGTCATTTTTAAAATGTAAACTTGAGTGACATACTTCATTTGTTTAAAACACTTTCACCCACTTGTTATTTAGCAAGGGAGAAAAATAAATAGATCAGCAGCTCTGGTTTTCAAGAATTTGCGGCAATAAAAGCCGGATAAATTTTCTTAAAAACATTCAGTTCCTCCTCCTTATACTATTCATAGTGTTTGGAAATAAAATTGTGCCCAATCAATACCATTTAGCGTGTACCTACTGTTTCACAATAGGACTCTTTTCCACTATCGAACTCCTGGCCCTCTCACTAACATTTAAAGTAATTAGGATTATCTTGGATGCCCACAGTTTGGCAGGTTCAGTGTGTACTTTCAAACAGCATTAATTCTTGGCATTCAGAACAAGGGATAAAAGGTAAAGATATGAATGGCGATCTTTATTCAACCTGATCTATCGTGGATTATCTCATTCTTTTCCAGTTCATGCCTGTAGTCTAGTTAATAAGAAGGCTGGGCTGTAAGTGATGTAATTAGAAACCAGGAGCTGGGAATAATATCCTTTTATTAATTGCTCCCTGACCATAAATTCACTTAAAAATAATCTTTGAAACAATTAAATGTGTTTTTCTACCTGCAATTAAAAGGAGCTGGTGACAGGGGGGAGGGGTTTTGCCTTTCTTGAACATACAACTCAGTCAATTTCTAAAGTTGGAACACAGCTTTTTTAAGCAGCCAGCTATTCACTCTACTCACTAGAGACAGAGGTAAATTGTGGAGAAACCTTACCATCTTTAACTATTATGAGGAACCAGACAAACCTCATATCTCAATCTTAATTTTCGGTTCAACGACAACTACTTTTGCAAATCTCTACTGCAAGGAGAGAGTGTGTTTATATGGGCATTCCCACTATTAAATCATGCACAGGTGTGTCTTTCTTCTCTTGAGCGGTAAAAAAAAAAAAGCTTGATGGTAGATCAACAAGCAACCCAATTCTTCAATCTTTTGATATTTGGGCAGGGAGTGACTCCCACTGTTACTGAGCCCAGTTCCCTCAAATAATCCATCAGTGTTACTTACTGAGTGCCTACTGTGTACAGAACACTGTATTACATGCTTAGAAGAGTACAACAGAGGCAAAAAGACACTGTCCCTGACCTCAAGAAGTTTAACAATCTAAAGGAGTGGGGGAGAGGGGGTGAGGCAGACGAGTTATTTACATAATTGGAAGCAGGAGAACGAATAACTCTACAATGGTTGGCAGGAGTATTATAAAACAGGATGAATAGATAAATAAGTGTAAATCAACATATCGAGAAATGCATAAGTTACTCTGTGAAAGTAAATTAGACTTCCAGGTGAGACACTTGGAGAAATCTAACTGTTTTGGACCACGGTAGTGCAGTGCTACAATGGTTTGAAAGAGTGAATACACTTCTCAGATTTCCAAATTTCCAACCAAAGGGTAACTTGGACACTGACAAAAAAAGTATTCACTAAATACCAGCAATTTTCTAGGTGCTTTTAGACACAAAAGTGTTCAAAAATGGCAACATTAGCTACCTGAGAACTAGAGAGAGAAACTGTGTCTACCAAAGCGTCTTATGAAAGCCACCAAATATACTGTGTAGGAACACCAATAAACCATGGTGCACTATTCGCATTGGGTTATTCACATCCAAGCGTCACCCACGGATACATTCTAGCTTCTCAGTCAGAGACACATTTTCACATAACCCCTTTCTTTCTCTTAAAATAGATAGTTATTTGTCTTGTCTTTTTCCTTGCACTCTGGAGTTCTAGAAAGGAAAAGGAAGAGGTGAGGTTCTTTGTAGATCCTCTTCTCATTTCTCAGGAAGATGATTTTTCTACCACTAGGTTGATTGATTTAGTACTCCCCATCCTGACTCATGTGTCAAACATGCAGTGTATCAGAGAATTCCTGCTAATGGCATATTACTTGGGGTCTGGAGTAATGAAAACTGATCCCACCTCTTGACTGAGTTTATTGTTATATTTATTGTTATAGTGTCTTTTCCCAAGCACTTAGTACAGTGCTTTGCACACAGTTAAGTGCTGTATAAATATGGTTGAATGAAGGAATGAATGAATGAATGAATGACTCCCTGAGGTACATACAGGTCTGAAGTCATGGACTGAGGTGAAATTACACTTAGCTGCTGAAATAACTACTTTCTAGAGGCACATCCCACTTAGCTCTCCCACTTAACTCCTATAAAGCACTTCCTACTGGTCTCTCTAGCTCATTCTATGTTGATTTTAATGTTCTGTCTACAATGTGTTTTTGTTTCATTCATTCTTCACCACACAGGGGAAGACTGAAAGTAAGATTCACTCCAAACAGAAATCTGAGCCTGTCATTTAACATCTTTTGACACAGTTCGGGCACTTACAAAGTGTAAGGAGGACTTTAGCTACACCCGCTCTCCGGAAGTCTAGGGTCTGTAATCACAATGACTCTGTCAAACACTCTCAAAAGGTTAGTTGTTGGCACGGACAATATAATGCTAGTAATTATTTCCTCTTACCACACATACATACACTACCACCTCAAAAGGGCCAATTGTAACACAACTGGAAAAAATGCAAGATGTTGAGAAAATGACAGTAACTGTAATTTTAGTTAGAATATCTAATTGCATAATTGAATTTACACTGCAACTATGATACGTGGTTACTCAACTGCAGGTATGGGAATTTTTCTGTTTGAAAAACATATGATTACACCTGGTGAGTTCTGGTTCACTCACCTACCTAATGGGAATGCATAAAAATGCTTAATGGGTATAAGTAAATGACATGGAGATTGGATGCGAATCAGGGCATGTGGATTGTGGTTAGCTCTCCCACTAATTTTTTAGGAGGCCCTGGACATGAAACTTACTTATCTTGGCTTCAAATTCAGTGCTCTGCACAAAGTAAGTGATTGACTGATTACCTTAGCTTCAGATAAGTGCCCCAAGTTTCCTCATTTATAGAAGGGGAGCACAACATAAAACACTTGGGGCATGCATGTCTTCAGAAACAGAATATAAAATTCCAGGCCCATTACTGACCATAAGCATAGAGAAGAATCACCTATGTGACTTAGACTGAACCCAGTGGACACTAATTCAAATAAAGAAAAAAGCTTTAAAAGATCCAAACGCAAAGACTATTCCAGAAAGAGAAGATCAGATTTACAGCAGGCTCCGCTTCATCTACCCCTAAATGACCCGAGTCTCCTATATTTAACCCACGTGACTGAACATTTCATGTCTAATTTAAAACACCTCTAAAGAACTTGACATTTTGTGGGAATTTCCCATTCAAAATGCAACCTTAGCACATCTCTGGGTTTACTATTATTTTCAGTAACAGCCTCCTTTTAATGGAAACAAAATAAAAAAATACTGTTTTAATGTCTTAGTCCTAATTAAAAGCAGTTGGAATATAATTTGTTGAAATTTAAAAAATATGTAGTTATTGCATAAACATTTTTTGATCCCACCAAACCAGGAGAAAAATGAATATTCCATTCTTTACTATGGGTATTAATTTTTTTAAATGGAAAACAGTATTTTTAATAGATATTACAAGACATTTAAGACATAAAATTACCTTGACCTAAGATGACATTAGTCTAACATTTTTAAAAGCACCAATCTGTTTCTTAGTTACTGAGAATGCAGAGAAAAATCAAGACTATGGAACTGTCTGAGCATTGCTCCTAGAGGAGAATGAACTAAATATTAATTAATCCGAACAGAGACCGGGTTATCCAGATAGAAAAGTTCTGGAATCTCTGGGCATGTCTATCCAAAATAGCCCAAGTTAATTTTTACTCCCTGAGAATCAGATTACCACTGCTACTGGATTGGGTAGCTCAGAATAGATGATCAAGTCTGCATCACAGCTGAGAGGCTCATATTAAGAAAATAATTACCTGGAAAATACATGGGCTTGCTTTTAAGGTCCCAAGTTGCAAACAGGGTTTAATTACATATTAAAACAGAAATGTTGAGTGTTCTTTGAAAAAAAATCCATCTTGCCATCAAACAGAAACTCCTTACCATCGGCTTTAAAGCACTCAATCAGCTCTCCCCCTCTTATGTTACCTCGCTGATTACGGACTACAACCCAGCCTGCACATTTCACTCCTCTAACCCCAACCTACTCACTGTACCTTGATTTCATCTATCTCACCTCTGACCACTTGTCCAAGTCCTCCCTCTGGCCGGAATTCCCTCCCCTTTCATATATGTCAGACCACCACTCTTCTCAACTTCAGAGCTTTACTAAAATGTCATCTTGTCTAAGAGGCTTTCCCTGACTAAGTCCTCATTTCCCCTACTCCCTCTCTCCCATCTGAGCCACCTATGTTCTTGGATATGTACCCCTTAAGCACTCGATATTCACCCCAGAGCACATATGTACATAGCTGCAATTTATTTTAATGTCTGTCTCCCCCTTTAGACTGTAAGCTTATTGTGGGCACAGAATGTGTCTACCAACCCTGTTGTATTGTACTTTCCCAAGGGCACAGCACAGTGTTCTGCATATCGTAATAGCTCTATAAATACCACTGATTGAAATAACTTAAAACTCCTTTCCCCTTTCACCTCAAAGCATGAAGTATGGAGCCATTCAATCAGTCTACCAGTCACTCAATACCCATAACTTTTAAATTTACATTAATGTCTGTAACCCCCTCTAGACTGTAAGCTTGCTGCAGGCAGAGAATGGGTCTACCAACTCTGTTATGTTATACTCTCCCACTGTATGTACTATTTACATGATAATCAGTTTGGACACTGTCCTTGTCCCACATGAGCTCACAGTCTAGGTAAGAGGGAGAACAGGTATTGAATACCCATTTCACACATGAAGAAACTGAGGCACAGAGAAGTTAGATGACTTGACCAGGGTCACACACTAGACAAGTGGATTCAAACACAGGTCCCCTACTCCCAGGTCTGTGCTCTTTCCCCCAGGACACACGGCTTCTCTACCCTTCTAGTTAAAAGGACAGTAGAGAGTCTTGGAGAGAGTGAAACTGTTCCACTGCTTCTTACCTTAAGCACGGAAGAGGTCATAATCACTGCACCACTATAATTTTGCCGGTTCTGCTGTAATTAACAGAACCTGCGGGTTCAACAGAAATTCTCTTGCATGCCTATTTTATGGTGTAATCCTACAAAGTGGATTTCTACTGATAACATGCCATGCATGAAACAAACAGCACAGTAGCACATTCTTTCTCAGACTCATGTGGAAGAAATGCCACATATCCATAAATAGAAGACCCAGAGAGTCTACCTGCTAAGGTAGTAGTCCAAAGAAGTCATTTTTCGGTTTCCCCTCAACACACAACTGAAAAGTGGGTTTCTGGGAGAGAGCGGTTATGGATTTTTCTGCCCCAGAGGGGAATGAATTTTTGTGGTGGGTGAATTCACTGCTCTTTTTGCCAAACAAAATCCACATGTACTTTGAGGTGAAAGATGTCATAATTTGAACTAGACACAACGTCAACAGATTATATGCCTTTAGGCAAAGGTTTTGAAGGGCTTGTTATTAAAGCAATGAAGGGTAGCCAACTGTCAACCACACAAGTTCTGTGAAAATTCAATGAAAGCACCAGCCCCAGGGACTGAAGCTGTTAGTATATATGCTTGTGTGTGTATAATCTATATGTGCCATGCATTGTGACCTACCATTGTATTTTAACTTTATCACTGACAAAATACAGGGAAGAACAAGACTAAAATGATACTGGCCTGATGTGGCTGAAGACTGTCTTTGGATCTGTTCGATTCCGCTTGTACCTGGATCTTCATGATGAAACCATTTTGAGAAATGAAAAAGAGGAAGAATGTTTTGAGTTTCTGATAAACACAAGGAAAGCTATATCACAATCTGAATAATTTCACACCAAATGCTAATACCCAAATATACATTGATTCTATACATGTCTGAGTTCTGAATATGACCTAAATTTTTCTTTCCTTGGTTCTATATGGAATGACAACCTACTTAGTTTATTTCTAGGAAGACTGTAATTCCCTCTGCAATTTGAAAACAAGAAGAAAGTCCATCACTTATTGCACTATTGACAGTACACTTGATCAGGTCAAAGAGCAATCAAATAGCCTAATAATGATGGCCTCAGTTCTTTCACGGCTAAGTAATCTGCTAAATTCGAAAAAATATTAGCTCACTTCAAAAGCACAAATTTGCGTGGATTAAATAATTCCCAAAACTATTTGTGAGTTCTTAGCAAACAGCAAGATACCATTAAAAAAAAATTCCAAGAAGATACTAAAAACCTTCTCTTCCCAACATCTTCCCCATTTCCCTGTGTCCTCACCTCAATGCCCTTTCTACCCCACCCCTCCCTGCCTCTGCCTCCACATCTTCCCACCTGGAGGCTGTGCCCAGCTCCACGTCCTCCTGATCAAACACTGGCTGAGAGTAGTGCAGCCTGGTCTAATATAGCACGGGTCTGGGAGTCAGAAGGTCATGGGTTCTAGTTCTGGCTCTGCGGTGTGACCTTGGGTAAGTCACTTCACTTATCTGTGCCTCAGTTTCCTCATCTGTAAAATGGAGATTAAGACTGGGAACCCTGTGTGGGACAGGGACTGTGTCCAATCCGATTATCTTGTATCTACCCCAGAGCTTAGAACAGTGCTTGGCGCATAATGAGTGCTTAACAAATACCATAATAATAATGATAATAAAAATAATTATCATTATTATTATCTGCCAATCCCATGCCGGGAGTTTCTGGCAACAGGCACATGTAGGCTGATAGGGCTGGGCTGCAGGGAAGGGATGGAATTCTGTAGTGGTAAGGCAGTGACTGTGGGGGAAAATGTGCTTGTTCTGACTATGCTTGTGGGAGACTTGTGGTAGAGGCTGTGGGGCATTAGGGGGACTTGCGTTAATCTGGCTCTAGTAATGCTTATTAATATTCTTAATGACTGAATTTAGGTCTAGGACAGTTGTTACTTTTTACAGTTGGTAGAAACTGCAATGCTACAAAATCAAAGTGCTAAATTGCCCTTTAAATAGGTTCCAAAAAGTCTATCAGCTCAGATATTTTTCACCAAATCTTCTATCATTACAAATGTCATGATCGTGATGCACTTGATGGCAGTGAGTACCAATAGCTTGGAATTCAGCACCGTGCAGATTTTTATTTATTAAAGTATTAGCTTGTCTTATTTTTTTAGGCTCCATCTAATATATTTTATAGACGGGCCCTAGGCTAATTTAAATGTACCTAGTTTGAGAGGTTAGATATATAATGAAATGTACCTGCTGCCTCCAGTTCCTCCTCCTCTGCCAAAGAGAATGAGAAATAGCCGTCAGAGAGAGAGGAGGAGAACCAGGAGAGGACAGTGTCAGTGAAGCCGAAGTTAGATAATGTTTTCAGGAGAAGTGGGTGGTCCACAGTGTCAAAGGCAGCTGAGAGATCGAGGAGGATTAGGATGGAGTAAAGGCCATTGGATTAGGCAAAAAGGAGGCCATCGGTGACCTTAGAGAGAACAGTTTCCTTGGAGTGCAGGGGCAGAAGCCAGATTGCAGAGGGTCAAGGAGAGAATTGCAGGAGAGGAAGTGAAGGCAGTGCGTTTAAACAACTCGCTTGAGGAGTTTGGAAAGGAATCAAAATCCGAACCTTAGAGGGATGTCCACTACAGTTTGCAGATTTGCCTTCTGAAAAAATACTCGTAAAAACTGCAGCAGCAAAGAATCATGACCCAAGATCCTTCTTTACACCCCCCGGAAATGAGACAAAAAGGCAGAACTTAACTTCGGCCAGGTCATGCTGGGTCAGTGACCTGGAACCTTATTTGACTAAGGAGCAACAGAGAGGAGTGACCTCTTTTTTCCCTTCCCTGTTGTCCGTATTGCCTCCTGATTCACAGTCACCAGCTGCTACACTTAACCTTGCTGTTGGCATGGAATAGAAGCCCAAGAGCAGTCATCAACACTCTCCCCTTCTCCTTGGCTAAGAACACACTGATCTGACATATTTTTTCCTTCTCAAGGCAGCCCTCTGCATAAAGATCTGAATCATATGTACTGGAAGAGTGAAGACCAGGCATTATTTGTAAGAACTTTTCGAGAATGTTGTAGAGGCAGAAATTTTGGCAAGTCAGGATGATTCAGGGAAGGCAGTAAAGTCTAAGGAGAAGGACACACAATTATATAAGCCAAGAGTTTCCCACTTGGAAATAGGATTGATAAGTGCTGGATGAGTCTTCCTTCTATCAGTCAATCAATCCCTAGTATTTCTTGGGTGCCTACTGTTTGAAGAGCATTGCACAAAACACTTGGGACAGTACAACAGAGTCAGTAGACATAATCACTGTCCTCCTGGGAGCTTTCATTCTAGTGGGGGAGACAGACACTCGAACAGTTTACAAATAGGAGGAAGAAGGGAAAGGGGATATGTACATAATAGGATATGTAAGAAATGTACCTCAGACCTACTGGAGACCCCCAGAAGAGATGATTTCAGGTGGGCTTTGAAAAATAATTATGTTACTTGTTAAGCACTTACTATGTGCCAAGCACTGTTCTAAATACTGGGGTAGATACCAGGTAAGGAGATTGGACACAGTCCCTGTC
Source organism: Ornithorhynchus anatinus (assembly GCF_004115215.2). Taxonomy (NCBI): domain Eukaryota; kingdom Metazoa; phylum Chordata; class Mammalia; order Monotremata; family Ornithorhynchidae; genus Ornithorhynchus; species Ornithorhynchus anatinus. The sequence continues at coordinate 55,372,407 of NC_041753.1, forward strand.
CCACATGTGGCTCACACTCTTAATCCCCATTATACAGATGAGGTAACTGAGGCTCAGAGAAGTGAAGTGACTTGCCCAAAGTCACACAGCACACAAGTGGTGGAGCCAGGATTAGAACCCAGGTCCGTGCTCTATCCATTAAGCCACACTGCTTTGAATATGGGGAGAGCTTGGGTCTGTCAGATATGAAGGGAGAGGAAGCTCCATGCAAGGGGAAGGCTGTGAGCAGGTGGTTGGCGGTGGGAATGAGGCATAAAGAATAGGTTAGCTTGAGAAGAATGAAGAGTGCAAGCTGGGGTGTAGTGGGGGATGAGAGTTGAAATTAAGAGATCAAGAGAGAGCTGATGGAGTACCTTAGAGTCAACGGTCACGAATTTTTGCCTGCTGCAAAAAGCAATGGGTTTTTGAAGGTTTTTGAGTGGAGAGACATATGCCAAACTGTGTTTTAGAAAAGCAATCTGGGTGGCAGGGTGAAATAGGGACTGGAGAAGGGAGAGATTGGAGGCAGGAAGATCAATGAGGAGCCTGATGCAGTAGTTAAGCCGGGATATGATAAGGGTCTAGACCAGGGTGGTAACCACTGGACAGGGAGGAGGACGTTCTATGGAGGAAAACATGACAAGATGTGGCAACAGATTGAAAATGGGCATTGAAAGTGAGGAAGGTGTAAAAGATAATGCCAAAATGGCAGGCTTTTTCAATTCCTCAAAGGGCTTTCTGCAAAAGCATCCTGATTCCAAAAGCAGCATTAAAGAAAGAAAATATATGGGTAGCATTTATGAGGGATAGAGAAAGTGACCCTCTCAATAGTTTCTGGTGAAGACTGCGAACTTGCTCCTAGAAGCCCATGTGCCATACTTCCAGAAAGACGGATCCAAAAGAATTCCATATACAAGGAACACTACATAGCTGACTGACCCCTTTCAGCAAAAGGGGAAGCAAGTGTAGACCATGTTAATTCCTCTGATGATTGCCCCATCTTGGCAATTCAGTTTTGGACCCTGATGTTAGGGAGCAAGGGTCAGAAACACTACTCGCTAAAGGTCCAGTTTGGAGGAGAGAGGGCGAAGAACAAAGCAAAATGACATCAGCATCCTGATAGTCCTGCAATCTCTGTCAACCACCTGATCGCCTTAAATATACATTAAGCAGGAGGAGTGACAGAATGGAATCCTGTTTGACCCCAAATGAAAGCATTTTCAGTGTGGGTAAGTAATTACCCAGCACCACCTTATATGACCTCTCTGAGAAGTAAAAATGGAGACAATGAAAAATGAGTTCACTCACCCCAGCAGTTCCAGCAGGCGTGTCAACACCACCTCATGGTCAGCGGTATCAAGGGCGGCTGATACATCTAACCGAAATGGTATGGTCACTGGACCTTTGTTTGCCACCAGAAGGAGCCCATCAATCAGTGAAACCAATGCAGACTCTTTTCTAGACTTGAGTCTAAAACCAGTCTGACAGGAAATTATTAATAGTAAAAATGCCTTGCTTTCTTCAAGGAGTTTAAAGCTCTTATCAGGCATTATTTAATTATTTTTTACATACCCTTGCAAAAGAGAGGGATGTATTATTAGTCCACTTTTGTGAATTTTCCCTTGGAGAGAGGCAGCATGGCCTAGCAGAGAGAGCATGGGCCTGGGAGTCAGAAGGTAATGGGTTCTCATCCCGGCTCTTGCCACCCGCCCGCTGTGTGACCTTGGGCAAGTTACTTCACTTCTCTGTGCCTCAGTTACCTCATCTGTAAAATGGGGATTAAGACTGTGAGCCCCCTGTGGGAAGGGGACCGTGCCAACACCATCCACCCCAGGGCTTAGTACAGTGCCTGGCACATAGTAAGCGCTTAACAAATACCACAACTGTTATTATTATTATTATTATTGTTATTTCCTAACCCACCCCACAATTCCCTTCTAATGGATTAGGAAGAAAGAGGCTAAGGTGCTTTGCTCAAAGACACAGAGTGTGTCACTGAACTCAGGCTTCCTTGCTCCCAGTAGTCCCTACCAGCTAGTGCACATGAGCTTAGATAATGCTGGCATATAGCAACCTTTTTCCAATACCTTGCTTAAGAAGGGAAAGGCCCAAGACTAGGTCAAGGAAATCTAACTTCAAGGAAAAGCATCTTGAGCAATGATGTGAGCACTCTCTAATAGAATTTCCCTAACTTACTGTGACTTTAACAAATATCCATCAATAATGGTTTCCAGAGCCTTTTCCATTCACTGGATTTTGCATACTAAAAGAGAAACAGGTCAATGATCCCAGTGCTTTTTTAAGCAATAACAGGTGTCTCTGTTCTGGCAGCACAAAGACAGAATCTGTCACTTAATTCAATTCTGCTCACACCGGTGATCTGAAGATGACAGGGATAGTGCATTGATAACAGGATAGGACTATACAATTCTGTGCACAATTCTGTGAAATTCTGTGATTTAGGTAAATCCTTTTATATGAGTTCCCAAGACACTGCATCACCTTCCTAATTCTCAGTGTATGCATTTTGGCATATTTTGTTATATTGTCATGTAGAGTGGAAACACCCACCAACACTATATCAGCAAGTTAATCAATCAATCAATGGTATTTACTGAGCTTTTACTGTGTGCAAAGCACCATACCAAGTGCTTGGTACACTACTTTACAATAGAATTGGAAGACACATTCCCTGCCCACAACAAGCTTACAGTCTAGAGGGTTAGCAGATTAACTAAAATGAGCCCTAGACTCCTCAGTTTGTCTTTCCGGTTGGATGAAAAATTCTTCCCTTTGTGTTAAACAAAAACTCCTTACAACTGGTTTCAAGGCCCTCTACCAATTTTCCCCATCTTGCATATCAGTTCACCTTGCCCACTACTTCCCAACTTGTTTTCTTTATTCCTTTCAAGCCCACTTTCTAACTCTACTTCATTCTCAATTAATCAATCAATAGCATTTACTGAGTCCCTAGTGAGGGCAGAACATGCTACTAAATGCTTTAGAAAATACAGTAAAATGAGTAGACATAATACTTGCCCTGAGGGAAACTGGAAACTCCTTGAGGGTAGTAGTTGTGCCTACCAACTCCATTATTTTGTACTCTCCCAGAAGCTTAGTACAGTGCTCTGCACAGAAGAAGCACTCAATAAATACCATTGATTGTTTGATCGGTTTATAGTCTAGTAGGGGAAAGGGATACTGAATTAAGTTACAGATAGAAAAGTAATAAAGTATATAAAATATTTACATAAGTGCTACTGAAGGGCAGTTGTAAGTTCCTAAGTGTTTAGTCATGGTAACAGTATTTATTATTATTAATAATAATAATAATAGTTCTGGCATTTGTTAAGCGCTTACCGTGTGCCAGACATGGTACTAAGCATTGGGGTGGATACAAGCAAATCGAGTTGGATACAGTCCCTGGCCCATGTGGGGCTCATAGTGTCAATCCCCATTTTACAGAAGAGGAAACTGAGACACAGAGAAGTGAAGTAACTTGCCCAAGGTCACACAGCAGATAAGTGGCAGAACTAGGATTATAGAACCCACAACTTTTTGACTCCCAGGTCCATGCTCTATCCCCTACTCCATGCTGCTACTTACTGTGTTCAGAGCACCGTACTAAGCCCTGGGAGAGAATACATAGGTGGGAATTGGACATGGTCCCTGCCCCTTCAGGGGGCTAATAATCTAAGAAGGTGGGTACAAGTACTGACATGGCAGTTAGGGCTACAGAGTGGGAAGATTAGGACTCAATCAGAAAAAACCTCCTGGAAGAAGTGTGATTTCATAAAGGATTTGAAAATGGGGAGAGAGCTCTCCCTCTGGCTTGGAACCCTAATTCCACCAGACCTCAGGATCCTCTGCCATGGACAGTACCTGGTTATGTGCAGAGCACTGTACTAAGCACTTGGGAGAGTACCATAAAGCTAGCAGACATGATATCTGCCCTCAAGGAGTTTACAATCTATCAGGGGAGACAGAGGCTAAAAAAATTTATAGATAGGAAGAAAAAGGAAAAGAGGATCTGTTTATGAGAGAATTCCCCTCTCAGGGTCACACCCGGAGAGTTTCAACTTGATGGGATGGTGACTACCAACTCTGTTCTACTGGACTCTTCCAAGCACTTAGTACAGGGCTCTGCACACAGTAAGTACTTTTCAGTAAATGTCATTGATGATTAAGTGGTTGAGGTGAAAACTATCATGAAATGCAGTAAACATTAGTAAGCTTTCATTCAAATAATTACTGTGCACCACTTTGACAGGGGAATTGTTTACTGCATGATCAATATAAAATACTGCAGACTAATATTTTAGAACACATAACCAACACTACATGCTTGTAACATCACTACATGTTTGTAACATGCTTCTAAAATGTAAAAGCATTTGGAGAACACCTTTTTTTTGAAAAACAGTAGGCTGGAACTTTCAAATGGCCATAAAGTATTAGAAATAACTTATTTGAAAAACACAAAATTGAATTGGAGCACGACTGAAAATGAAATTCTACAATGTTCTCACAACTCACACCAAACCCTTCTCAGATCTTCAACATCACCTTCTCCTTTACATCTTATCTGTTCTAATGCCAATCCATTAAACCCCAACAAAGGGACAACTTTAGTTAGAAGTGCTGGTTTTCATTACTTGCCACTCTCTGCACCAACATATTCATGGTCAGCACATGGCATTTCTCACACAAGAAACCAATAGGGTTGACGATTACCATCTATTGTACCATTTGTGTACAGGACCACAGCTAATGCAGCAAGATCCCCGGATAGAGTTTGGGTTCACTTTTTATGCAATTCATTAGTGGGAGAGGAGGTACTTATGAATCACTTCCCCTTACTTAATAATGATAATATATTAGAAATAATAATAAGTATGGAGTTTGTTAAGCACTGTACTGCAGTAAATACAAGTTAATCAGATGGACACAATTCCTATCTCGTGGTCTAAGTAGGAGAGAGAACAGGACTTGAATCTCCATTTTATAGTTGAGGAAACTGAGGCACACAGAAGTTAAGTGTCTTACCCAAGGTCACACAACAGACAAGTGACAGAGCTAGGACTAGAACCTAGGTCTCCTGATTCCCAGGCCTGTGCTTTTTCCACTAGGCCATGCTGCATTCCTGGCACAACCTAATAAACAACTCATCCTTATTAGTGTTTAATTTTTACTGACCAAAGTCTTAGAATTTTCTGCTCATTATGCATGTTGCAATCCCTCCCAATGACAATTCTGAGAATCAGCCTATCAATATCAATATTGGCCTATTTCAGCAACTCCCCACCTCCATTACAGTGTCTTTCTTTCAGCAGTTTTCTGTGATAATCCTGAGTTTTAGCACTGGTACTTTTTACTGTGCTCTCACACTTCATCATAACATTCATGTTTGGCCATGCATGCACTCTGAGTTTGATAATGGCCACTGACAGCACTAGAGCTCACCAGACACTATTTTGCCAATCCAGAAGCAATGGCCGTAAATTACTTTACATATGTTAAATTAATAATGTTATTATCCAGAATTCCTAATTTGGCTTAATGGCATAATGCAGGCTAACCTTCAAGTTCTTTAGGCTAGAGGATAAAAATGAACAGGAGAGATTTGGTATGATAAGCACACAAAAATGATTTAGAAGCAAAGAGCTTCTTCAATATTTGCATTTCCTATGTTACTTCAGTCTGGAAGGAATATAATTTATTACAGTCCATTTAGCTGTGTAACAATTGCTTTTCAATTCTTCGAATGAACATATGTGCCCTCTTTGCAGCATAAACCTCCAATAGCCTGAGGCAACTGTTAATACAAACAGTAGTACAAGGCATTACAGGAGAGGAGGGTGTTGAAGCTAGCAATTAACCCGGTATTTAACCAAATCTATCGCTCATCAGCAAAGCGTTTAGTGCAGTAGTCAGAGCGAGACAGGCTGACATGGAACACAGCTACTTAACTGTCCCCTCCAGCGATTACACTTTCTCAACCTGAGAGTCATGTCAAATTAAATAACTACACATTGACTTTTCACTTCTATAAACATTAAGAGGTGATTGACAACTCTGGGATGTGATCAGCCAGTGGCTATGATCAACTAACATCCTGTTAGCTTATTCTGTGTGCTCTTTTCTGCTCCTTTCATATTGCTTTACAATCCTCTACAGACTTTACAATCCTCTACAAACTTATCCATTTTGCTTCTGTGAACCACAGGCCAAGATTCAATCAATCAATCGTATTTATTGAGCACTTACTGTGTGCACAGCACTGTCCTAAGCGCTTGGAAGAGTAAAATATAATAGAGTTGGTAGACACTCCCTGCTCACAACGAACTCAGTCTAGAGAGGGAGATAGACATTAATTATGGATATATACATATGTGCTGAGGGGCTGAGGAAGGGGTGAATAAAGGGAGCAAACGGGGGGGGGGGCACAGAAGGGAGTGGGAAAAGATGAAATGAGGGCTTAGTCATGGAAGGCCTCTTGGAGGAGATGTGCCTTCAATAAGGCTTTGAAGGTGGACAGAGTAATTGTCTGTTGGATGTAAAGAGGGAGGGCATTCCAGGCCAGAGGCAGGACGTGGGCCAGAAGTCGACAGTGAGATAGAGGAGATCGAGGTACAGTAAGTAGGTGGGCATTAGAGGAGCAGAGTGTGCCGGCTGAGCTGTGACAGGAGAGCAGCGAGGTGAGGTAGGAGGGGCAAGGTGATTGAGTGCTTCCATCTGCATTAACTCCCAGAGTGCATGCAAACCCAATTCATTTATGAACCAATCTATGAACCTATGGTTGTCTGTGTTAAATAAGCTACAATTCTCACACTGCTCACTCTAATTTTGAAAAGATAGACCTCAACTTCATTTCCTTCTATCGTATGAGCCATAATTGATTATGTGAGCATGGTGGGATAGCAGCATGGCTTAGTGGAAAGAGCCCGCGTTTGGGAGTCAGAAGACATGGGTTCTAATCCCGCCACCACCACTTGTCCGCTGTGTGACCTTGGGCAAGTCACTTAACCTCTCTGTGCCTCAGTTACCTCATCTGCAAAAGTGGGAGCCCCACAAGGGACAACCTGATTACCTTGTATCTACCCCAGTGCTTAGCACAGTGCTTGGCACAAAGTAAGCACTTAACAAATACCGTAATTATTATTATTATTATTATCAATCAGTAAAATAGTAATTATAATGATGATGGTATCTGTTAAGAGCTTACTATGTGCCAAGCACTGTTCTAAGCACTGATCAATCAGTGGTGCTTACTATGTGCAGAGCACTGCACTAAGCAATTGGGAGAGTACAATACAAATCAATCAATGGTATTTATTGAGTGCCTTATGTGAGACGAGCACCCTACTAGGCACTTGGAAAGAATAATAATAATAATTGTGGTATTTGTTAAGTGCTTACTATGTGTCAGGCACTGTATTAAGTGCTGAGGTGGGTACTAGAAAGTTGGGTTGGACACAGTTGCTGTCCCACATGGGGCTCACAGTATCCCCATTTTACAGATGAGGGAACTGAGGCACACAGAAGTAAAATGTCGCCCCACAGTACTTATATACATAGCTGTAATTCATTTATTTATTTATATTAATATCTGTCTTCCTCTCTAGGCTGTAAGTTCATTGTAGGCATGGAATGTGTCCGTTTATTGTTATGCTATACTCTCCCAAGCGCTTAGTACAGTGCTTTGCATACAGTAAGGCCTCAATAAATATGATTGATTGACTAACTGAAGGGATTGAGGGAGTTGAGTTCAGTGGAGAGGGTGGAGTTGGGAGCAATGGAGTAGCGATGGAGCAAGAAAATGAACATGAAGGGCAAAAAAGTAAAACTATTTAAGAAAGTGTGTGAGAGTCTCCTGTCTAGACCAATGAATGAGCTTCAGCTCTGAGAACCCACATGAGGAAATGATTATGTAGGTGCTAGCGGCTTGCACAGCATTACTTGCCCACTGTTATCCTTGCTAGTATTGTTTCCACTGGGGCATGGAATGCACCAAGTAAGTAGGGGACTCGGGGAGCAAATTGCCAAGTGCATGCAAAGATTTTTTAAAATGCCCGACCCACTTAGAGCGGAAGTGAACACAGCATAGTGCCATAACCCAGCAGGTAGTTGCCTTGGTAGCCCACTATGGCCTCTGCTGCCCATGTTACTCAGCTATTCATCAGGATTCTCATTCAGCCTGTCCATCTTGAGAAATGTTCTAGATGGGTCTTCAGTCAGACCCTGCTTTAAGCAAAATCCTGGATGACAGAACCAAGCCTGGAATCTAGGATTTCTGATTCCCAGAGTCCTGCTCTTTCCTCTGGATCAACAGGAGGACTTGTTTGGATAGATTCTTGGTGTGCCACTAGACTGACAGCTTAATGGAGGATATGAAGATTAAACCGGATCCGTACGTCTGCAAAGTCTATACAGGACTGTTTACAAAAACATGAACCTCCCTATTTCACGAAGGTTTCTCAAATTAATTGGAACAGGATGGCTAGTTTCAAGTTTTGCTTAGATTTCTGTGACAACACAGGTTTGTCCTGCTCTTTCAGGGCCAACTCTTCTCAGGTCCAGCTGAGACTTTACTTGTCACTTACTCAGTCAACTTAAAAGCTGTGTAAATCTCTGGAGGTGTTCAATAAGTATTAATGATGATGGTCCTACGGTTTCCCTCTGGGGAATTTTTCAATTTTTCCAGGAGAGGAAAACTCATTCCCCTTTTGCTTCTTGTTCAAGGATTTAAGCAGCAACCCTGATCACGGGGCAACTTGGGGATGTGAACTTTGGAGGTGTGGCCAGGGTGGTTGTCATACACTTTTCTGGTGGGTGGGTGAGCCTCTACACTCTTCTAGCAATGCACCACAAGCCCAAGAAAGCCTGGGGTATTGCCATTATGCTTCAAGGGCCTAAAGTGCCTCTGTAGAACTTAAGCTAGGACCCAGTTTGAGGGCTTCCCTGATTGTGGGGATAAACACAATATGGGCTGCAGGCTGGGTCTGGCCTTCTAGGTAATCCACTCTGTGTGTACAGTGCTGGCAGTAACTGCTGCTTTTTTATCAGGGGTCACTACTAAGTAGCTCTGAGACTGCCAGGAGAAAAATCAACCATCTCCACATATGCATGCATACATACATGGATATCTGTAAGTATATCCAGCTACTTAACTCCCCCCCGCTCAAAAAAACCCTACACCCCCCCCCACACACACACATGCACAAGGGCTAATTTTAACCAAGGTAGTCCCCTGGTAAAGTTTTCCAAACTTGGAAAACAGCCACCAGGTGAAATACTTGCTTTCCACCTAAGGGGATTGGTCAGTCCCACCCCAGAAATAACCCTGGCAGGGTCCCTAAAATCATGGACTGGTCTACTCTGGATCTTTTCTTGGGGAGACTCAGATGAGAGAAGCAGCGTGGCTAGAGAAGCAGCATGGCTCAGTGGAAAGAGCATGGGCTTGGGAGTCAGAGGTCATGGGTTCTAATCCCAGCTCTACCACTTGTCAGCGGTGTGACTTTGGGCAAGTCACTTAACTTCCCTGGTCTTCAGTTACCTCATCTGTAAAATGGGGATGAAGATTGTGAGCCCCATGAGGGACAACCTAATCACCTTGTATCCCCCCAGCTCTTAGAACAGTGCTTTGCACATAGTAAGTGCTTAACAAATACCAACATTATCATTATTCTCCAAGACTGCCCCAACCCCATCACATGGACCTAGGGGGTCTATATAAGGGTCGTTTTTCTCCACAGAAATGTAACCCCGAGCTGGCCACTTGCCTGCTTCTATAAGGGAATCCCAAAGGGAAGCCAGACCTCCCATGTGGCCACACCTTCCAGGTTCACCATGGGGAAACGTCTGTCTCTACAGCCATACGATATCCGTGGGTTACTTCCCACCTAAGTCACAGGAACACCAGCATGTCTTGGGCTTTGGTGCAACTTGACCCACCCAAGATGATCTAGGACTTGTAGTCCATTTGTTTAAGCCTCAAAATCCCTCACATGCCACATGCAGGAGAACTGAGAAGCATCTTCCCAATTTTTATATGTAGAAAGGTGATGGTAAAAATCACAGAACCAAAAGTCCTTCATCAACACCATCCCAGGTTCCCACCTTCAATTCAGCCATCCCACTGCACCTCTCCCAGCAAAGCACAGTTAGGGAAGATATCCAAACTCTAGGGAAGAGACCAGGAAAGAAGGGGGGCAATAAACACACAGATGGTGACCCAGAAGAATGGTCAATGCTGAATCCTCCAGGTCATGGAATGTCACTACTTTACAAGCTTTTGACCCACTATTATCCGTTGCTTTGGACAAGGAGGAAAGTTTTTATAAACTAAAAGGTGGTGAGTGGTAAAAGGTCATTATATCCCAGGTTAAAAGGGATGACTAGGTTCAATCTTCAGCTGCAAAAATGATTCGGGATCTGGAACTTTTACATTTCATAAAAACACTACAACCCAGATCACACACTTGCCTCCTCTAATGTCAACCTACTCATTGAACCTCAATCTTGTCTATCTCTTGCCCATGTCCTGCCTCTGGCCTGGAACACCCTCCCTCTTCATACTCAACAGTCTACCACTTTTTCCATCTTCAAAACCTTATTAAAGTCACATCTCCTCCAAGAGGCCTCCCCTGAATAAGTCCTCATTTTCTCTTCTCCCCACTCCCTTCTGAGGTGCTCTTGCACTTGGATTTTCACCCTTTATTCACTCCTCCCTCAACCCCACAAACACTTATGTACATGTCCATCACTTATTTATTTACATTAATGTCTGTCTCCCCCTCTAGACTGTAAGCTCAATGTGGGCAGGGAACGTGTCTACCAATGCTGTTATACTGTATTCTCCCAAGTGCTTAGTACAGTTCTCTACACATAGTAAGTGCTCAATAAATATTATTGACTGACTGATTAATAACTGCACATTAATATTACTGTATGAGAGAGTGGGCAGACTGGAATAGAGTGACTTGGGTTTTGGAGGCCACTGAATCAACACTCTATACCCTACCAACCATTCAAGACATTGAGAAACCAGTTAAAAATTCTATCCTGAGTTTGTTATATCTATCACTGTAAAAGTGCAATTTCTTAAACTATTAAACTCAGTAGTAGGAAAAACTAAAGACTTAGGGAAAATACATCTATCCTGGGATATGCCCCACCTCTGAGCACAAAGCCATACCAGATTAAGTTTCCCAACCTGTGGGCCCTGAGAGTATGACTACAAGAAACCTAGAGGATGTTTGCATCCCATTTTCAAATGTGGCTGGACTCCTTGTACTCTCCATCCTGGCCTTCACCTCAGGATCAGAAATGAGACTCAGGAATCCTCTTGAGTCCATCCCAGCACAGGCAGGAGTTGGGCAAAAAAATAGCTCCCATCCTGCCTAGAGATGGGGGGGAGGCTGAGGGGGGAGGGAGTAAGGGGGCTTCAGGGAGCTAAGTGATGCATGGTTCCTGCTTGTTTTGTCTCTGTGGTGGGGCTTGGAGGGTTTCAGGAGGGCTGGGAAGAGTGCATTCCAGGAGCCTGGGTGCACAGATATGAGAGGAGAGAGGTGGTAAGACATGGAGAGACAGGAAAGACTGGGAGAGTTGGAAGACAAGGACAAACTGAAGGGAAGGACATATTTAGAAAAGTAGAAGGATAAGGGAAGAGAAAGTTGGGGGAAATGATGAGAACAGAGACATTAAGATTAGGAGGGAAAGAAAGTGGACAATGGCAATCAAAGATATTCACTGAATGCCTACTGGGTGCAGAGCACTGTACTAACTACTTGGGAGAGAAGAGTGGACCTTGGGAGTTCACAGTCTAGCAGGGGAAATGGACACTGGAATAACTTAATTTAGATAGGAGTAGGACACAAAGAGGGATACAGACATGAATTAGTGATTAAGCAATATGGTATATAAGATGTACTTCAAACATGTACATAAGATATATACATATGACTTCACAAGTGTCAGGTGACACAAAAGTACTGAGATGACAATTGGAAAGCTATAATCTGGGGAGGGACAGAAGAACACAGAATGAATAAGGAGAAAACACAAGACAAGGGAAGGATACAAGCAGAGTTGGAGAAATACAAAAACCTTACGACTGCTTCAAGGCTATCAGTTAGATATCACAAGCACATAAGACAAGTTACAAAGAACTAGGGAAAAAGTGAGAAAACGCAGTCTTGTAACAGTTTTACTCTATTTTATCTTAAAGGAAGGAACCCTAAATTGTCTGGGAAAGACTTTGGGAAGGAGAAACCCAATTTCAAGTTGGAGTTATTCAATGTACAGAGTGTCAAGATCATAAGATAGTTCTTTGGAACATTCAACTGAGAATTGAAACTACATATTAAACATACCTTAGAGACTCCTATTATCTCTAAATTTTACATTTTTACAGGGCTCATTTAAAAAAATCAGCCTTTAAGACTGATTAAATAAACTGACTAAATAAACCTGATCATTCAATACATTCAGTGTGTGCTTCATTTTGAAGATTTCAGCCAAAATACCATACAATCTCCTTCTGAAAGCAACATCTTTCAAGCTGCCTAATGTAGAACCAGGATTTTGATACCTGCTAAAAAATTAATGAATAAGTGACAGCCAAATGCAGGAACCACTGTTATCTTCCCCTCAGCAAGTCATGGCTATAAACCATGAAGTGACTTTAACTATCATGCAGGATTTCTTCAAAGATGAATACACTACACTGTAATCTCAAAGAAGCAATCACTCTATTGCATCAACAAATCAATAAATTGCCTCTTTGCATAGATTTTACTAGTTCAGAAACAAAACAAACCAAAAGCCTTCCACGTAATATTAATCTACTTTATCACTGTCTTGCCAACACATTTCTAAAGATCTTTTTTAAGCCAATTTGAATTGACTACAGCTTGGAAGGCCCCTAATATATGGTCACCATCCGAAACAACTAAAACACATTTAAATGTGATGTAAGCGTGTACAGTATACATTGAGGGTATATGTATAAAAGGAAGAGAAATATATACTGATATTTATATATATATTTATATATAAAGCTAACTTTCAATGTTCAAAAAACAAAAGCTATCCCCATATAACAGCCAAATTCCTACATAACTCAACTTGGACATCTCATCTGGTGTGAACTGCACTCATTCCTAGTGTAAACCCCACCGCGCTCTGCAATGATATACTGTAATGTCACATCGCAATCTGGATTTACTATAAAGGGCTGCTGACGAGTTTCAGAGCAGTAAACATTGCAGCGAGGTGTATTTCACACTGAGCTGGTTTTTATGAAGAACACTTCACCGCCCAGCCACGGCACCTAGATGATGAATGGTGAAAGATGCATGACAAGCTTCATCATTGTTTGTAAATCTTAACTGTTCCTGCTCACTAACTCTGGAGGCAATTTTCAAAGACAGCGGCCGACAGAAGGACAGCACAGCTTTCCTGAAGGTTATTCAACTTATACTTGGCCTAAGCTATGCCTGTGAGGAGCAGTGCTGGGGAAGTAAACTCACCCGTTACTCTGAAATGAAAATTGCTGTCCACCTGGGTTCAGTGACATCTAAATTGAGGGAAGCCTCAGGCAGTGGACATTTCCACCCTCAGTAGCCATGTACAATACACGAAGATACACAGATATTAGTTGTTCAAGCAAGTCAAGTAAAATATTCCTCAAACAAGTATCAGAAAGAGCAGAATCTGAAAGCATGATAGAAACCCAGTGGTGTGGAACGGAACAGAGTGTCTGGAGCCTAACAAAAACTTAGAACAGGAAAACTCAGGGAAATATTCAAGAAACACTTTGGGTATTATTTGAAAAGTAGTAAGCTCACGAAATGTGGAAATCCCTGTTTCTTGACGATTCACTCATCCACAGGAAGAAACGCTTGTTATTACAGTCTTTCCCTTGAGTCAGAGGTCCAAGTTTCAAGGCTTAAATCTTTCCACAAAACAGCCAGAAGCAAAATTCCTCTAGCCCACCACAGCCTTATACTGAGACACCTAAAAAAAGTTAATCCTGCTCTCATTTTCCAAATTAAAGTAAGGAAAGTCTCATGAGAAAACAAAATGCCAAATAACCACATTTCAAAGCAACAACTTTTCCATTTCCTGCTGCCAAGGTAAACAAGATCAAGCAAAAATGTCCTAAAACCTTGGATATTTTGTGTGTGAGTGTATGTGCACAGATACAACTACAATCTATAATGAAAATTATAATACCTGGGTAAGGGACAAGCCCTTATAGCTGGTAGTGAGACCCAAAATTAGTGAGAGGGGAACAAGTGCACTTTCTTCATGATTATGCCTTGCATAGACTGAAAGAACCAGTGTGCAAAATTATGCTCTCCTTGTCTGATGATTTTGCTCCCTTGAGTTTCCTCCAGGCCACACTAACACACTTGTAACACCCTACCCCTCCCAGTTCACCAAGCTCTCTCCTTTTCATTAAATAATGTTTGAAATCCAAATGGACATAATGGGATTTGCCTCATCTCCTCTGCTGATGCAAAAAACAAAAATATCTTGCACTTGAACTTCCCCACCTAAAACACGCCTGCTAATGTGTGTACATGTGAGAAGCAGCATGGCTTAGTGGATAGAGCAAGGGCCGGGGATTCAGAAGGACATGGGTTCTAATCCCGGCTCTGCCATGTGTCTGCTGTGTGACCTTGGGCAAGTCACTTAATTTCTCTGGGCCTTAGTTACCTCATCTGTAAAATGGGGAGTAAGAGTGTGAGTCCCATGGGACACAGGGATTGTGTCCAACCTGAGTAACTTGAACTGATCAACTGATCAAAAATAAATGAGCTCTGTTAAGATGCTTTTTCAGAGCAATCGTGGTAGTAAATAGCATATATATATATAAAATGCAGTTTTGCATTCCATTTAGAACACATTACATACACATACCATGCTACCCTTCTTTGGAACAGGCACGACACTTGAGAATGAATAAAATTATCCTTTCACAGAAACGGGACAGCTGAACATGGTAATAAGGAAAATGATCCGCAGGGTGGAGTAATGGAAAAGTGACAGCATGGAGAATTTCACTTTGTCACAGAGCAAGTTGGACATCTTTTTCCATCATATCAGATCCTGACTTAAACACCCTGCCCTGCCGATCAAACTTGCCCTCCTTCTACCTCCAAATACCCACCCCTTCCCATAGCTTTTCAAAATCTCCTTCCCTCCATGGCCCCCTTGTAACCCACCCCATGCCCAATCAATGATATTTATTGAAGGCCTACTGTGTGCAAAGCACTGCACTAAGCACTTGGCAGAGAGAGTACAATAAAGGAGTTTATAATTTAGTAGACATGTTCCCAAACCCAACTCCCCAGCCTCCACAGTCTCAGTCCCCCCCCCCACCACAAATCTGCCCCCTCCCCTGCATATATAACCAGATCATTCCTACCCCCCCGCCACAAATCTGGCCCCTCCCCTGCATATATAACCAGATCAGTCTCCTTTATAAAATTTTAAACTGGCTCCTTTGCCACTGAGCCTTGCACAGCCCCCAACTCAAGCCAAGAGCTGTCGCCACCAGTACCAGGTCCCAGCTGGGACAGATAATCAGATAGCTATGTCCCGAGACCCCCACTGCCTAAGCCATCAACTGCCGGGAAGAGGATCAATCTGATTAGGCCATGTTTTTTAATGCTGTCTTATCTTCTCCAAATTCCTTCCAGCACAAACCTCTGTCCCTACACTAGCTGCCTGTCAACTTTCACCACCATGGAAGCCAGGTGACCCTCTAGCCCAGAGGTACTTCCAGTTGATGAGTGATCTGTGAACTGTACACAGGGATGGTGCCGGCCCCTTCCAAGCTGCCGGGCTGCAGGGAGACAGGGAGGGGGGAGGTGGCCTAGCAGGATTTTGCCGCTCCTGGATGTAGCCTTGAAGCCCCGCTTCTCTACTTGGAACAGAGGGATGGCAGAGGAGGGCAGCACCGAAAGAAGAGAATGTCTTAGACTCTGCTCCTCCCATCCAGCCCCATCTGGGCCCACCTCCCCCACAAAGCCCCAACCAAAGTGAAGAAACTGGGCTTCCAGTACTTATTTGGTAAGTGGTGCAGGGTAGAAGGGGGGCAAGAAGAGAGAATTGATTTCCCTGCAGTTGACTGAAAGCTAACGTTGGAAGTGGACTTAAAGGTTCTGAGCTACCATCAGCAGTTAGTGCATGATGGAGATCCAGATTTTATGTAATATGGTCATTTGAAACTCAGGGTTCATCTGTATATGTGTGGTTGTATTTGGATTTTCATTTGTGTATTAAATTACTTAGTTGGCTGTTTTGTCCTGGCATCATTGAACTGCTTTGTGTTACATCACCTCCCTCTAGACTGGAAGCTCCTTGTCGGCAAGGAACATACAAACTCGGTTGTATTGTACTCTCTCAAGCTCTGCATACAATAAGCACTCAAATTCCACTGACTGATTGATCCTCCTAAGCCCACTTTTTGTACTACGTTTTTACCTGTTTTCCCTTTTAGAGTGTAAGCTCCTTGAGGGCAAGGAATGTGTGTCTTATTTTTGATGTTTTCCCAAGTGCTTAGTATAATGCTTCATGCTCAGTAGGCACTCAATAAATAACACTGATTATATAGCTACATTAAAGAATTTCTCTTTAGAAAGAGGTTCTGCTATAAGATCGCTGACTTTAACTTCATTAGAAGCAAGTATGACATGTTGGCCCTCCTAGATGTACCTGGTAATTGAGTAAAACCCACCCCTCCCCCACCCCCGGCCTCTTCTGCTCTGCCTCTAGCAGAGCTATTTAAATTATTTCTCCATTTGTCTGAGGCTCCCATGTACCTGTCTCCTACTCTAGGTCCACTGAGCTAATGCCATAAATGCACACTAAAGGTCTGCAGTGCTGCACTGTTGTCCGACCTGGTCTATGGCTGTGAAACCTAAACTCCCAAGATACCACAGTTCCATTAGTGCCACAGGCTAATCTCAACATTAAATGGCAAGAGACAATCACAAAAGCAAAGTCTTAAAATGAAGTAATTCTCCTAGCATCTAAGTTTTGCTCACTTCAATCAATCAACCATTAGTATTTACTGAGCCCCTCCTGTGTGCAGAACACTGCACCAAGCACTTGGGAGAGCACAAAAGAACAGAGTTTGGAAGACACGACCCCTGAAACCAAGGAGTCCCACAGTCCAGAGGGGGAGACAGACACCAAAACAAACACAGAGAGGGGAAATGGCAGGACACAAGGGGACGTACACACGCTCTGTGGTGCTGAGGGAGGGATGACTATCAAGTGCTTAAAGGGGTACAGATCCAAGTGCATAACAATAATAATAATAATAATGATGATAATAATTGTGGCATTTGTTAAGTGCCAGGCACTGTTCTAAGCACTAAAGTAGATACAAGATAATTGGGTTGGACACAGTAGGGAGAGTGTTTTGTTGTCTGTCTCCCCCTTCTAGACTGTGAGCCCAGTGCTAGGTAGGGATTGTCTCTATCTGTTGCCGAATTGTACTTTCCAACTGCTTAACACAGTAAGTGCTCAATAAATTTGATTGAATGAATGAATGAAGGAGGAAGGAAATGAAGGCTTAGTCAAGGAAGGCTTCTTGAGGGAGAAGTAATTTTAGGAGGGCACTGAAGGTGAGGAGATTGATGGTCTGTCAGATATGAAGGGGAAAGGAGTTTCAGGCCAAAGGAAGATGTGGGCACAGGGCTGGTGGTGAATTAGACAAGATCAAGGTACGCTGAGTAGGTTGATGTTAGAGTGAAGTGTGAGGGCTCAGTTGTAAAAGGAGATGAGTGAGGTAAAGTAGGAGGGAGAGAGTTGACTAAGTGCCTTAAAGCTGAGGGTAAGGAGCTTTTGTTTGATGTGGAGGTGGATAGGCAACCATTGGAGGTTTGTGAGGAGTGGGGAGACAGGGAGTGAACTTTTTTTTTAGGAAAATGATACAAGCAGCAGAGTGAAGTATATGAACTCAGTAGGGAGAATCTGGAGGCACGGAGGTCAGTGAGGAGGCTGGTGCAGTAGTTAAGGGGGGATATAAGAGCTTAGTTAAGTGTGGTAAGTATAAGTATGGAGAGGAGAGGATTCTAGAGATACTGCAAGTTGTGTGCAGTTTGGATGGAGAGGAAAGGATGGAGTCTAGAGATACTGTGATGGTAGAACCAAATGGATAACAGAACAACTGCTGCTTAATGAGCTGACACTAAGAGGACAGAAGAAATGTTTTGAGGACTTAGTAAAACAAAGCCTAAGACAAGACAGCATCTCCACTGCAAAGTAAGGAGTCAATTGTCACAGACAGACCAGCCTAGCACACTGCAATCAAAAAGAGGCAGCACTCTGAACAGAACCTTGGAAAGAATGGGGAAACATGGAGATACAAGTGCACACAACTCCAGGTGCTGCAAATAACAAACATGCCAACACAAAGTGACAGTCTACTGCAGTCAGGACACTGGTGTTTTCAGCAACACTCGCCGCCACAGGCAGATTTCACTGCCAGTGGTATTTTCTCCTAATATGAAAGACAATGTAATAAACACACAGACACATACGTAAACACACACAGACCTACTATATATAGGTATGCCCTAGCCCAACAAGATTTAGGCTGTAATAAGTATGCAATGGGCAGTTGCTTAAATGTTTTTCACTTGAAGATTACTAATTGAAAGACCCTGCAGATTTTCTATCTTCTGAATGTACTGACAGCAAAAGATAAAGTCTTCAGAGGCAGAAATTCTGCTCACCAGTTCTTGATGATTGAAATGAATTAGACAACAATATCAATGTGCAAAATGGCTGAAAAACCAGGCCATGGACAAAACAATATAGTACTTAACACATTGGAGAAACCACTGTTCAATTTGGAGTTTTAAAAAATGAAGAGCAAGATGAAAAATATATGAAAATATGTACTTAAAGTGGAATGCAGGGATAGAGCTTTTATTTCCCTATAAAGGGAACTCAATTAGAAATACCAATTGTTTAGGTGAATATCAGTCACATAACTGAGCTGGGATCTAGGAATTTTTTTTTAAATGGAAGCAATTGATGATGTGATTAGCTAAACTCACTGAACCCAAGAGGGTCATTAGTGAATGGGATAGGGGTGATGAATGTGAGAAGAAATGCTATCTACAAGCAACAAATGCTCACCCACAGGAGAGAGAGCAGAACAACACAGACTTTGTTAAGGCAGGGGAGACACCAACAAGACGAAAGGGAAATGGGAAAAAAAACTTCATCTCCAAGAACAATCTAAATGATTATAGAAAAGAAATAGTGATAATTATGGGAGAAGGGTGGGTGGAAGCAGAAGCAAGAACTATTCAGGGAATAATTCTCCACCTGAAACAGGCACATACTCTCTTCAAATGGAGAACACACAGGATATGGATTTTTCAATTTTAAAAAGAGAATTCAGGTGGAAAGTACTGGATTTTAATTTTGATGAAAAATTAATGAAAAATTAGGTATTCAATTCAAAAACTGGGGTGATAAATGTTAAATTTGCTTTTGATGATTCACACACAGGAACATTAGCATGGTGTGTACTTCATTCGTAATATTACTTGTTTGGGTCTACCCTTTAGCCACTTTGATACTCAACCCCCAGCACTTAAGTTTGTATCCTTATACTCTACCACTTCCCCTACTTGTAATTTATTTTAATGTCTGTCTTCCCATCTAGACTCTAAGCTCCTTGCAGGAAGGGAACTTGTCTACCAACTCTATTGTATAGTACTCCCCTCAGCACTTAGTTCAGTTCTCTGTACACAGTAAGAACTCAATAAATTCCATTGATTGATTGGTTCATTCACAGTTCACAAATTACTCATATGGTTAAATTAATGTTTGACAGCTTAGCTACCTGTTGACAAAAATACTAATATCAAGGCAGCCTTGATTAATTATGGCATCAGATTCCAGTATCATTACAAAATTTAATAGACAAACTTTAGTTTTAAGATGACTTCTATACTTGGTGGGCAAAAAGAAAGACGAAATACAAGAGAAACAAGATATATAAGAGAATACAAGAGAAAATACACTGACTTAAGGAATCTAGACTGTAAGCTCATTGTGGCCGAGGAATGTGTCTGTTTATTGCTATTCTGAACTCTCCCAAGCGCTTTAATACAGTGCTCTGCACACAGTAAGTGCTCAATAAATATGATTGAATGAATGAATGAATGAATGAATGAATGAGTTACCCATGGAAACTTCACTCTTTTAGAATGGGGAGAAGGGAAATTCTCTAGAAAATATACTGTATCTTTGATGCATTTAAACATGACAACCTTCTAGATACTGCATTTCAAAATAGGAATTGTTTCTATTAACAATTAATCCTTTAAATCACCTTAAATCAATGGTGGAAGAATTAGGATGAAGTTGTAAATTTACTTAAATTTACTTTGGCAGCAAACAATATTTTTTTAGATTTCTTGGTTTACTGCTTATTTTTAAAGGAGTTAGGGGTAGAAATCAGGTTAAATTGAATAAAAGCTGAAAAATTCATACCCTATAAATAAATCCTTCCTATTCCTTTTTGCTAACTACTATGTACAAAGGACTATACTAAGCATTGGGGTAGACACAAGATAATCAAGTCGGACACAGTCCCTGTCCCACTTGGGGTTTCTGGTCTGTGTAGGAGGGATGATGTGTAGGAGGGATGATGGGCACTGAATCACCATTATATAGATGAGGAAATTGACACACAGGGAAGTTAGTGACTTGCTCAAGGACAGACAGCAAGCAAGAGGCGGAGTTGGGATTAGGACCCAGTTCCTTTGACTCCCAGGCCCAGGCTCTTTCCCCTAGGCCACACTGCTTCCACCATTGCTCCTTGTCCCCATTCTTGTCCAAACTGCTTGAGTGAGTTGTATATACCTGTTACCTTCCCTTCCTCTCCTCTAATTCCCTCCCAACTCCCTCACTGATTCCCAAGCCTATTGTCCCTGCAAACTATTTCAGTTCTTAACTCCTTCCTTTAACCTCCAGTGCCCATCTCTCATCTCTGATGACTATGCCACTTTGTCAACCAAACCAAAACTTTCAGGTGGGAGTTTCTCAATCTCTCCCCCTAACTTCCTCAGCTCTCTCCCACACCAAAAGCCACTCTCTCACCCTTCCCAGTTCTTTCTCAAGAGGGCGTCTTTGCTTCAGTGGGGATAGACATAAAAGCACTATGGATTCTTACCCAACTGGTACATGGCTATAACTCCGGTGAGAGACATTCTTCATCTTCTAATGCATACAGTAGTTAAAAGTTGGGGAGACTTTGCTAGAGGGCCACTTACCCCATTTCATCCCTCTTCTGTGGGCAGCCCTTCTGCTGACTTTCTTGAGAAGGTTAGCAGGGAGAAGAGTGTGTTAAAAGCTGCAAATGGTGGCTCTGGAGCAGAGCAGAGCCTGCAGTCAGCATCCCATCACCCTCGAGCCACGGTACCCCCACCATGAACAGAGAAAAGCAATGAGGACTACAATATTACAAGGGCTGGTGACTGCATTCACCACGGGCTCAGCATTAATTAGCAGTTGCCATGGATGGCAGCACTCTGCGGATTGAAGTGAGTCCCAACATTTGACCTGCAGGTTATATTTAGTGAATGGAATGCCTTCGAGTCTGGTGACTCCACACCTACCACTTGGCTTTGCTTCTGAGAAAGTAGGGGTCTCCTCAAAAGTGAAGATCTGTGAAACACTCTGGCCCAGATAGGAGGTAGTAGGGTAGTAGGAATGCATCCTGTATTGAGAACTCACAGCATGGCGATTCTCAGTGGCCTTCATCTGGTTTAAAAATAAAAAGAAAGAAGCATATTGAAATGGAATTACAATTTTAAGTCATTATTTCTAAAATGAAAAAATACTGAATATAAAGTTACCAAATCACATTTATCCTCACAGATTAAATTGTTTCAGGCAGGTGCGATTGTAAATAATCATGTCATTGCCACCTTTTCCCCAGGCAAGTCTCTCTCTCTCTCAATCTTTTCTTACAATATTTTGTTCTCTTTACTCATCACACCCTTCCTTGGCTCTCAACCCCCTCCTCTGTCCTGACTAGGCCCATTCTCCTTCAATCCTTTAAACTTTAGTCCCTATGACTTCCCTAGCCTCTTCCTCTCTTGACTCTCTGCAACCTCAAACCTGCCCCATGTTTTTTTCATTAAAAAAAACTGTAATAAAAAAGCCACTCCATCCCCTCCTTACCACACCAGTGTCTTGTAGCCTGAACTACTTGAGATCACCAAATCCTTGTGGGGCGCAGATAGAACCAAGGCAGAGTAAGGGAGGAGGGGGAGTGGCAGAGGTCAGGGCCCTCAGACCTCCTCCCTTGATGGTCCCATCCTTCTTGCCCCAAAGGTTTGGGGGTTCCTGGAAGTGTGGGCTCCAAGAGAACTGCATGACAGGGAAGGGGTGGCCCCAGCAGCATAGGGACCAAAGAAAATATGTTCAGGGCAGGTTTGGTGGGGCACAGCAAGGACAGGGAAGCTGCAGAGAAGGATGCTGAAAGGACTAAAAGAAAGTAGAGTGAATGATAGAAGAGCAGGGCATGTAAAGAAAATCTGGCCAGGACAACAGGTGGCAATGTCATGATGCTCTGCATTGGGTGTGTGAGAGACAGCAAGTAAAAGAGGCCCCTCTGATGCCGACCCTCACACCTGTTAATTCTTGGGGTCTGACTCCTCAGACACACACAGGACTGCATCACAATAGATCGGAGCATGCATTTACAACATAAGTCTCAAATGCAGCTTTTTCTAATTTGCCTTTTGGAAATATATTTCATTTTGGCTGAAAAAGATAACTATTTTGCTATATTATCAGAATCTTAGACATCTTCTCAGCCTCTTCCCATATATTAAAGCATATTTTTCTTACAATTGTGTTGGTGATTGACGATAGAAATAATATGGTCAAGAACCCCCCCACAAACTAAATTAACAATTACACAAGATCGTGGAGAAAAAGGGAGGAGGGAATCCCTACTTCCTAGTAGACACAATGACGAATTGTGAAATCATGTAATGATAAACCCTTGTCAAGCATATTAGATGCTTCTTTCATTTATAATGGCCTCTAGCTTTCTGAAGGCCACATGAAAAGTTATCTTTCACAAATAAAGATGATGATCTTGATGGGAAATGATTCCCCTGAGTGTGAATAGCTGAAACGGCCAATTTGGGGCCCACATTCTCAACCACACTATATCTACACAAAGATTGTCCTTTGCTGTGTTGCAACAATACTTTTCCATTCTTATTGATTCCCATGCTCATTGTTCATGCCAGCTGTTTGAGACTTTTAACTTCCTCCTCAAATCCCATCCCCCATCTCTTGTCCCTAACAACCTTGCTACCTATTTAATTGATGAAATTGAAACTATCAGGCATGATCTCCCTAAAAGCTCCCCTGCACCTCTTTAGCCCCACCCTCCTTCTGCCCCGCTTGGACTCTCCCATCCTTCTCAGTGACATTGCAAGAGATATTCTCTCAAAATCTACCCACCCTGCATTTGCACCTCAACTCCATTCCCTCGCATCTTATTAAAACTTGCCCCCTCCCTTCTTTACTCCCTGACCACCATCTCCAACTGTTCACTCTCCCCAACAGCCTCTTCCCCACTGCTTTCAAAAACATCCAAACAAGACTGACACTGGAATAGGGGAACGAGGGAATTGAGTTTAGTGGAGAGGATGGAGTTGGGAGCATGGATTTGTGCATCAAGAGGGTATCCCACCTCGATTACCAATTATCACATTCAGATTTTTCACCTTTCTTCTCAAATAGTTCATCAATGTACTATCTTTGAGACTTTGTGGCATCTCATTAATGAAGGAACGTGGAAAAGAGCACGGGTCTAGGAGTCAGAGGACCTGGGTTCTAATCCTGCTCTGCCACTTGCCTGCTGTGTGATCTTGGGCCAGTCATTTAACCTCTCTGTACCCCAGTTTCCTCAACTGTAAAATAGGGATCCAATATCTGCTCTCCCTCCTTCTTAGACTGTGAGCCCCTTGGGGGACATGGGCTGGGTCCAATCTGAATAGCTTGCATCTACCCCCAGCACTTAGTTCAGTGCCTGCCACACACTAAGTGCTTAACAAATAAGCAAATAATTTCCCATCCCTCTAGACAGCACTATCAACCTGCCTGTCTCACAACCCTGTAACTTTGGCATTATCTTCATCTCATCTGTCATTCAACCCACATATTCAATCTGTCACCAAATCCTGTGGGCTCAACCTTCACGACATTGCTAAAACCCACCAATTCCTCTCCATCCAAACTGCTACCACGTTAATCCAAGCACTTATCCTATCCCACTTTGATTTATGCATCACTCTCCTTCCTGCCTCCTCTGCCTCCTGCCTCTCCCCACTCCAGTCCATACTTCACTCTGCTGCCCGGATGATTTTTCTACAAAAACATTCAGTCCATGCTTCCTCAATCCTCAAGAACCTCCAGTGGTTGCCCATCCCCATCCTCATCATATTGAAACTCCTTGCCAGAGGCTTTGAAGCACTCAGTCACTTAGCCCTCTCCTTCTTTACCTCCCTGATTTCCAACTATAACCTGGCCCGCACATTTCGCTCCTCTAAAGCCAACCTACTCATTGTACCTTGATCTCACCTATCTCGACACTGACTTCTCACCCACATCCTGCCTCTGGCCTAGAATGCCCTCCCTCTTTGTATCTGACAGAGGATCACTCTCCCCACCTTCAAAGCCTTATTGAAGGCACAGCTCCTCCAAGAGGCCTCCTCCGACTAGGCCCTCATTTCCTCTTCTCCCACTCCCTTCTGCGTCACCCTTGCACTTGAATTTGCACCCTTTATTCACTCCTCTCTCAGCCCCCCCAGAACCTATATAAATATCCATAATCTTTTTTTTAATATTAATGTCTGTCTCCTGCTCCGGGCTGTAAACTCCCGGTGGGCAGGAAATGTGTCTACCACCTGTGTCATACTGTACTCTCCCAAGCGCTTAGTACAGTGCTCTGCACACAGTAAGTGCTCATAAATACAACTGACTGATTGATATACCGTTACAAAAACAAACAAAGCATACAGACTTCATGATTGGGCCCAGTGAGCGTTAAGCTCCTTATGGGCAGGGAACGTATATGCTAATTCTGTTGTATGGTACTCTCCCAAGTGCTTAGTAATAATAATGTTGGTATTTGTTAAGCGCTTACTATGTGCAGAGCACTGTTCTAAGCGCTGGGGTAGACACAGGGGAATCAGGTTGTCCCACGTGGGGCTCACAGTCTTAATCCCCATTTTACAGATGAGGGAACTGAGGCACAGAGAAGTTAAGTGACTTGCCCACAGTCACACAGCTGACAAGTACAGTGCTCTGCACATGGTAAGAGCTCAATAAATATGATTGATTGACCAAGTGTGGAGGTGTAAAGACCAAACTGCATTGTGATACATGGCATCAAAAGTAAAGTGCCCCTCCCTTCTGCTGGGGTCAGCAGGAAAGTGCCTAATACTCATCTGGTTCCACCCTGTGGCTTTTAGTTAGTGCGACCCCTAGTGGGTTGGCAACTTTATTGTCTTGCACCCAGGACTAATGGCTATTTTTCAGAAGTCTTCTGATCTTTCCCTTGGAAGAAAACAAGTAGCATTTGGAATCTGGAGAACAGATGGGGTTAAGAAAGGCTTGAAGGACCACTTTCCCAGTCAGGCTTTTATGAAGCCTCTTTTTAGAAAGTTTAGAGTCTGCCTCTCTGTCATTCTAGACTTGCCATATTTTCTGTGAACATCAGAAGTAGACATCTTAAAATTTCCAGGCTTTAGCTGGATTAAACAAAAGGACTCTGTAAAGGCTAGTAAAATCTAAATACTGCCAATTTGGCCCAGTAAATTAGAGAATTTCCAGGAGAAAAAACCAAAAGGAGCTTCAAAACCAGAGGCAACTGATTGCTTAAATTTAATGCTACTTAGTTTCTTTACCTACTTATTTGGGAAGCAACTTGAAACAATTTGGAAATGGGTGGGTGGAAAAAACGTATTCTGTTTACCTGAAAATCTATATTTAAAAGTAGCTGCATGGTATGATTAATATTCTATTTAAGTTTTGAATATGCCTGAACTATTCTAAACCCTCTGTAGAAAAAAATGAAAATGCAGAAAAATTAATAAAGTCACAAAAAAAATTAGGTCTAGTATTTAAGAGGCTAAATTCAGGAATGTCTATAAACAGGAATGAGAGCGATTAGAGAACTCTGAGCTCTAATGCTATTTAAACACAGATGTTCACTTTCTTTAATAAAGTCTCCTGGGTCTATGATCCACATGACATCTGGCCTAAGAGGGCAACGGATAATATACAGTTAAGGTTTTAAATTAATCTCTAATCTGTACATTACCTGCATGTAATTATCCGCTCCTCAAGCCACAGCTCTTTACTGACTTTACTTTTTCTTTTTTTGTCACCTTGCTGATTTCTAGTACAGCCCGGCCCATACACTTTGCTCCTCTAATGCCAACCTACTCACTGTACCATGATCTCGCCTCACTGCTGACCTTTTGCCCACATCCTCCCTCTGGTGTGGAACTCCCTCTCCACTCATATCCAACAGACCCTCCCTCTCCCCAATTTCAAAGCTTTACTAAGATCACATCTCCACCAAGAGGCCTTCCCTGACTTCATTTCTTCTATTTGCCCTCTAGGCTATGTCATCTACACAGCAGCGTGGCTCAGTGGAAAGAGCACGGGCTTTGGAGTCAGGGCTCATGAGTTCGAATCCCAGCTCTGCTACTTGTCAGCTGTGTGACTGTGGGCAAGTCACTTAACTTCTCTGTGCTTCAGTTCCCTCGTCTGTAAAATGGGGATTAAGACTGTGAGCCCCACGTGGGACAACCTGATTCCCGTGTGTCTACCCCAGCGCTTAGAACAGTGCTCGGCACATAGTAAGCGCTTAATAAATACCAACATTATTATTATTATTATCATTAGTAAGCGCTTAACAAATACCAACATTATTATTATTATTTCACAGCTGGATCCACACCACTTAAGCACTTGATAATCAGCCCACCCACAGCCCCACAGCACTTATGTATGTATCCTAACAGTAATTTATTTTAATACCTGTCTCCTCCTCTAGACTGTAAGCTCCTTGGGGGCAGGGAGCATGACCTCTCTCCCAAGCACTCAGTACGGTGAGCCCAGCGCACAGTAAGCACTCAATAAATCCCATCGATTGACTGATTATTTATCCTTGTCCCTTATGCTGTTTTACTGTTTTAGTGTTTCATTGCTCCTGATGTGCCTGTCTCCAGTCCTCCCCACTCCATCCATATTTATTGATGGTGATGCCCTCGAAGGACAAGGTCAGTGTCTAATTCCCAGCCGTATACTTTTTCGCAGTGGTACACTGCTCTGTACACAGTATCTGCTTAATAAATACTATTACTTTTACGTAGGAAGCTAGGGATGAACATATCAGCAGATAGTTAACTCTACTACTGCTCCCTTACTGCTGGGAGCCCCTTTGGGACAAGGGATTGTGTCCAACCTGATTTGCATGAATCCACTCTGGTGCTTAGTACAGTGCTTGGCACATAGTAAGCGCTTAACAAATACTATTATTATATATTAATAATAATTCTGCCACATTCTAAATTTAGAAAATGGATCAATATTTTAAGTCCTTTATCCAAACAGCACCACTTTTCAGTCTCCTTTAGGTATTAACAATTTATATCTTTTTTTAAAAAAAGAAGGAAAGTAATTATTTCAATATGAGAACTCATGTCCCTTCTCTTGACCAATTTAGAACAAAGTGGAACTCTTCCATCATGCTGAACAGTTATCTTTGTTTCCCTTCTCTGTAGCATGCTGTTTATTTGTAAATCCCCTTAAATTAAAATAATCAAACAAGTAAAACCTAAAACCCGAGGACCCACTGAATTATATCCACTATTATTATTAGTGTGTGGTAGCTGGCTAGCAAGAGACATGTTTTATAATCTTATTACCCATACCAAATCTATGAACCACAGTATGACCAATAGCTAAGGAGCAAGACTCTCCAAAGAATATGCATTGTATTAACCACTTTAGAAAATCTAAGAGCTTTAAGTTTTGTTTATTAAACTATTTAGAATATACATCATAATAAATCTGAACCATGAGGTTTCCTTTTTATAGATCTTAGCTACCCTATTTTATAGTAACAGTAAAATACCAACAAAGCATAAAAATACTGGGCCAGGCACTGGATTAATAAGGGGGCATGGAATTGAATTCCCCAATATCAATTTTTGGCTTGCTCTAACTCTTTTGAGATGAACATAAGTTCTGCTCTTGTGTCAAACCAAATGTTAATAACATAGGTGAAAGGAGATTTAAGAAGTGCAGGATTGTTATCCAATTGTTTATATAGGTTATCTTAACTGCATAAATACAGCTGACAGACTATGGGAACATTCTTCAGTAAAAGAGATGATTTGCAGTCTGGTGTAAAATTTCAAAGCAGTGCAAAAAATGGGTGGGTAAATTTTGTTATTCCAAAGAAGGTGTAAGGAGGCTTGGAGGCACTGACTTGACCTTTGGTCTTTTTCATTGTAAAGCAACATTTAACATTAATACGGCCCTTTACTATATTGTAATGCTTTTTGAAAATAGCCTCTTAGTAGACCACTTTTTGCTCAGATGTAAATGTTGGGGGTGGCGGGTGGGGCTAACTTTTGTTCCCCTCTTAAGGATTTCTGTAGTTTGTATTATATACCTCTTTTCAAAACCTTCACACAGGGAGGGTGATGGTTGTCAGCTCTGGAGCAAAGTCCCACCCCCTTCTGATCCCGTCTGGCCTGACCCTGCCACATTGCATGGTGCTTCAAAAAGGACCAAGATTTTTAGAATGTGAGCCCCCAGAGGTACAGGCGCTGTGCTGAGTTCCCACCTGTGCATTTTCTCCCAGTGCTCAGTACACTGTTCTGCACACACCAAGTGCTTCATCAATATTACTACTACTTCCACCAAGTGCTGTAAGCATCTCCTCCCAGAATTCCATCCAGTTCTTAGATATTCTGCCCAATATTTTAATATGCTGGGTTGTCAATTGCAACTACATACTGTTTAGAAAATAAAAATCTAATGAATTCTGAATTCTCCTAGTCAGATCCCTCAGGCCACCAAATCACTCAACTTTGCTGTTTGGGAGTAGAAATTAAGCATAGGGAAGTTTCTTTTGTTATTTCCAGTCTCTGAAAGGTAATTCTTAAGGCCAACACCCTGTTTAACAAGTTAATTGATCGGTCTGCTAACAATTCACTATTTCCTTGGTCCTTTGATCCTTTTAAGAAAACTACATAGTGCACAATCTAGCTAAATGACTCATTAGCCTAAAACAGATTATTCCTCTCATTCAGGAAAATGCTTTTATGGTGGTGGCCCACCTCAAATCACTTGGCCCCTGGGTTCGAGCTGTCCTTCCATGTAGAAAATACCGCTGGGGGTTGGGGTGGCCCTGAAAATCGCTCCCTCTCTAATCTCCTACTATCCGCTGGGCTAATCTTAGCTAAATCAATTGGGTTGAACTGGTGGATGTACACTGGGTTTACATCTGTTCCATGTCTCAAAGACAAAAGCTGTAGAATTTTGCTTAACCAAAATCATCCCTTTCTCCATTCAATCTTTTTTTTTTTCTTTTCCCCCACAGCTTGTTCTTACTTTTCATTGAACTGGCAGCAGTCCTCTTTGCTGACACAAAGTAGTGATTGGGGAATACCGTATGAAGGAGGTCGCCACAGAGAGATCAACTACAGGGTACAAATTCAGTAATTCCAGTTAAAATATGTTAGGGTTCAGTTTAGCCAACATGGTTCTTTGTTCCTCTAAGCTGTAAGCTCTTTGCTCTTTGTGGGCAGGGAATGTGTTCGTTATACTGTTAATTCTACTCCCCTAAGTGCTCAATAAATACAATGGATTGTCACCGAGTTCTGTTTAAACCGCTAGCTTTGCTTTGATCTTGTATTACTGAAAATATGTCACGGTTGGGCCACACATATTTAGGAATTCATTAAAAATTCTCAATGGCCTGATAATATACATAATAATGAAAGTCTAAAAGCAAGGAGGAGGGCACATTGTTTAAACAATTATTCAAGCTATTCCTTAACATATAATAATAATGGTATTTGTTAAGCGCTTACTCTGTGCCAAGCGCTCTACTAAGCGCTGGACGAAACACTGAGGAAATGCCACACAATTCCCAAGTTTCCATGACCATCACCATCCTCAAGAAGAAAGGTGAAAGAGCACAGTACTTTCCACTGATGAGATTACCAATTTTTAAATTGTTCCCCTATTTCTCCATATCTCTCATGGATTGTGAATTCTCAGTGACCCGGACAACTGCCAACAACCAGGAAGCTAGCTTCACAAAAGAGCCAATCTGTTGTAAAGTTATAAAGGGGTGTCTCTGTTTCTGTAAGTGGCCTTTCACAATAACTCAAAGACTGCCTGTACAGTTTTCAGAGACCTTACAGAAGCACTTGACACCATCAGTTAAATCTGGACTCTAGAAATTGCATAAATTTGGCTGACCTGAAAAGTTCAGCAAGATTCTGACTCTATTCGTGTGCTGGCGCGGCTGGTGATGCTCCAACTGGAGATAACCTGTTTAATCCATTCACCACTGCGACGGGGGCAAAGCAGGGATGTGTAGTGGGCCTGGTCCTGTCCAATTTATTCTACCCAACCATGCCAGAGGACACAACAAAAGACCCATATGCAGGCATTAGATTATGCTTCCACTCCTCTGGGAAATGCTGTCAACTCAACAAACTTTGAGCATCACCCAAAGTTTTAGAAACAGTCATTCATGAACTGTATGCAGGAGATTGTGCCCTAGAGGCCCACACCCAAGAGAATATCATTATGAACCTTCTGCTGAAACATCTGAGCACCACAAACAAAATCTGAAGAAAACTGAGGTACCACCCGGTTCCCCTTTAACGCGGAGGTTGTGTCCTTGAGGAATCCCGTGTTAATGGAAAACTCGCGCTGTACTAGCATCATGTCAAACACCACATGCATGCATACAACTGTTTCTTCTGACAACACAACACACTGTATCCAGACAGACATTTTGGGAAGAAACCTCCCTTTGGTCGTTCTGTTTTAACCAAAACACATGAAAACATGCATTTTGGCAGGTCTGAATATAATATGCCAGTCTGCACCAGGAAAACTACTCACATAACCAAAACATCTGCAAGAACTAAAAACAAGTCAAAAAATTATGTTATCTAGGCAGCACATTGGCCAGTGGTGCGATAAACAAAGAAGTATACGAAAGAATCAAGGCCAGCTCCTCCTTTGAGAAACTGTCAGACTGAGTGTGGTGACAACTTGACATTAGGCTTCAGACCAAACTAAAGGCCTACCGAGCTGTAGCATTGTCCGACCTTCTCTAAGGCTATGAAACTCGAACCTCCCACAGATGCACATTCAATTCCTTGAGTAGATCTGTCAGTACTACTTATGGGTTATGATCAACATCAAATACCAGGACAGGTTCACAAACAATAAAGTCAGTCTCCTATCAATGATGCTATGCTCATCGCCATATAGCTTTGGTGGGGAGAGAATGGGGACGGGCGGGGATGGGGGATGGATGGTAGCAAGATGCATAGTGAGCTGCAATTGGGAAACCAAAAAACAAGGAGATAGAAGAAACACTTCAAGGGCATAGGTGAATAAAGCCTCATACAGTGTCGTATCTCAGCTGTAAACTGGGAGACAACTGAGGCAGTCAGCACAGCACACGGCACTATGGAGGACCAGCTTCAACCTTCTGGCCACCCAAGGAAAAAGGCGAAATTGCCACTCCCGCATGACACACTATGCAATCTCATCAAGCCATGTGTACAGTGAAACGGGATGACATCGTAAACTTAGTACACTTAGTATAGGGCTCTGTATACAGTAAGCACTCAATAAATACCATCACTTGACACACAATATTTTGCAAAAGCATCTACCCCATGCTGATTTTGAGCTACCCAAGCCAGTGTCCCTTGAGGAGTGGGTTCCACCTATCTTATCCTCAGCTACCATCACCATGGAGATGCTCCTGCTTCACCTCACAGCAGCAGCAGCAGCAGCAGCAGCAGCAAAGCCCCTGCTGGGAAATGCTGCTCAGCCAAGGGAGGCCAGAAGTCCATGGCTATGGCAGGGTGGTGGTGCTGGGAGGCACAAGACATGCAAAAGCCAAGGCCCCAGAAGTGGGGAACCTGGAGAAATACAAAAGCCCTTGGCGCGAGTGGTGATGAAGCAGCTAGGTGGAACCAGAGGCAGGCTGAGGAGGAGGGAGGGGGAGAGAAAGAATGGTGATTGGTAGAAGATAGCAGTTACAGTACATACAGTACAGTACCTAATGGAAGATGTGCACAAACCCCCGGCTGCAGAGCTTTGGCTCGACATCCCTGGGGGGCATGAGTAGTGGCACTGGTTTGCCATTGTAGGGGAGGAAAGCCTGAGGCAGATAAGTGGTTGGGAGAGGGAGGCAACTGCCACTGTCTCCCTCCTAGGGCTTTCCAGGGCTACCCACCTGCCCTTTGCAGGCTCAGGCACCTTTCCGCTTCCAGCCTCACTCGCTTCATGTTGCCTAGCCCCCAGGCAAGCAATTTAAAAGGTCTGTTAAAGGGGTGTGTTAAAGAGAGAGAGTGGAGAATCGAAAGATGACCTCGAGACTTGTGCAATGTCAGAGGGAACCAGGAGAACGATGGGGGCTGCATGCATGGTGGCCGTTTGATATGGTCTTCGAGTACTGTGTCCTAGGTGGCAGCCATCTTAGGAGGGCCATGAGGTAGACCTCCTATCCCCATTGCACACTGCCATGAAGCAATGGCTTACTTCGAGTAGCACTGGGAGCTGGGACTGCACAACCCAAAAAAGAACAGCTCTTTTTGAACAGAATCTTTGAAAGGATCATGACATAAAGATGCAGATGCAAACATAAGCCAAGAGCTACAAACATTATACAGGAAGGTACAACAAAGAACAGTCTTTGTGGGTGTCCGAAAGCACAACAAAGAACAGCCTTTGTGGGTGTCCCATGTAGTTGGGACATTTTTTTCTAGGCTATGGAAAAAAACAAATATTCATCAGTGAACGCTTCACTATCAGTAGAATCATCTTCAGTTATGAAGGACAACTACATATATGCAAACATATTTGAAAACTTTCACAAAAGATAAGAGATCATTTAAATATACCCAAAGCTCAAGTAACAGGGACAGATTAAAAAAAAACAAGATTAAAAACCCTTGCTATAGCTCAATCTTATATATGATTAGCAAGTACAGCAGCAGAGGCAGGGGGGTGGCAGTTGAGAGAAGATGAAGATATTATTTAAGCAGTCAGATCAACAGAGGCAAGTAGCATCTGAGGAGTGATCATTTTGTTAGCGTCATGAACTAAGCTAATATTTGTTCAGCTCCTATTTCCTTGATTTAAAAAAATCATTCATCACAAGCACTTTTGAAACAACATTAGTAGATTACAACCATTTGCTTACTCCCTCCAATGAGATGGTTTCTTTCTCCACCTTTGCCTCCAAAAATTGCAATTTGTTTTCTGCTCTTGCTCTTTGAGCTATAGAACTAATCTGAATAAAGGACTCCCTGGGAGTTCTATGGAAGTTTTGGATACGTGAAACAGAAGAAATACAGCCATTGCTCCAAAAATTTAAATCTCCAGCCTTCAGCCATCTCACCTATAAAACGGGAACAAAATATCTAACTCAAGAAGGATGAGTTGAGTGTAAATTAATAGGTATTCCACAAAACAACAAAAATGTATATACCCAGTTATGTTCTTGGAAAATACTCTGTCTTGTGAAACCATGTCTTACTACTCATTGAAACAATGAAAAATAAGGACTTTAGAAGATTAAATACTTAAAAATGGATAAAATTAATTTACCATTAAAAATAGTCAGCATACCAACAAAAATTTAAAACAGAATTAAACAAATGCACTTGCTGGGAAAGAGCACAAGAGTAAGTACTGGATCCTAGTCCCAGCTCTACTACTGACCGTTAGTGTAACCATGGGCATTAACTTTGTGTGCCTCAGTTTTCTCATCTGTACCTGTTCAAATACTTGTTTTCCCTCCTCCTTAGACTGTGAGCCCCATGCAGGACAGGAACTAGGTCCAAGGTGATTTTCTTGCATCTTCTCCAGCACATAGCAGAGTGTTGGACACATAGTAAATGCTTAATAAATACCATCATCATAATTATTATTACTAGGTCACAAGCACCTTGATGTCAGGGATCATGTCTACCAACTCTCTTGTTCTCTTCCAAGTATCTGGTACAGTGTTCTGCACATAGTAAGTGCTCAATAAACACTCTAGATTGATTATGACATTGCACAGTGCTGGGGAAAAAAATCACTGTACTAGTTTCGTTGAAATGGCAGAAGGAAGCAAAGTATTACAGTTGGGCCAAGCACGAATCAGCAATGAATTGATGTCAAAGGGGAAACTCCCAGCTCAGGGACTCAGAAACAAAATTGAACGCAGAAAAGATTGGAGCAGCTTCCACCTCCTTCTCAATATGGCTTTGCTCAATGTGATTGAATTCAGTACCCTACCTTGAATCCTTACACTGTCCAGTCCTTATTAACGCCTGCTTACTACCCCATCTTTAACTTTCTGCTAAAATTATGCTTCTGTTCCAGATGAGTGTCTGTCCAAAAAGGACAGAGAATGAGCAGAACATTGTTAATTAACTGAATTAAGTAAGGTATGCTTTTAAGCATTTAGTATGTGACAAGCACAGTACTAAGTCCTAGGGTATACACGACAATCAGGTTAGACAGAATCCCTGTCTCATGTGGGGCTCACAGTCTAAGTAGGAGGGAGTAGGAGTAAATCCCCATTTTACAGATGAGGAAACTGAAGCCCAGAGATGTTAAGTGACTTGGTATTCTTAGTTTGTAAGGATTACCCGTTAGATGGTAAATTTCTAGAGGGCAGGCACTGTGTCTCTTACTTCTTTTGTACACTCCCAAGTCCTTAGTATAGTCTTTGCATATTGTAGACACTCAGAAAAACACTGTTGATTGCTTGATCCTTGACTACACACAGTTTTCCAACTCAGGCTGCTACTAAATCCTGTGTTTTTCCCTCCAAGACATTTCCTATATCCACCCTGTCCTCTCCATCCAAATGTCCCTCCCTCCCACTGGTTGCAGGGTTGCATTCCCTAGTTAGACATTTATCAGACTCCTCATTGGGCTCCCTTCAGAGCCTCTCTCCTAGCCTGGCCTAAATTCACTCAGATGCTAGGATTCTTTTTCTAAAATGTCATTCTGCACACATATCTCCACTCCTCAAAACTTCCAATGGTGAGTTAGTCATTTCTTTCTTCTGACCTTGGGCTTTAAGTTACTCTGTATATTCTTTTCTTCCACAGCACATAACGCTCTAGCTTTCCCTCTTCATTTTCTCCAAGATAACTATCTCACAATCACCATGGCTTGCTATGGACTTTCCCAACTCCAATCCCTTCCTCCCGCTTGAAAAGACCTAGCCTGAAAATACCTCCTTTGAGTAGTCAGGCCATCGCAATCCCCCTCTTTGAAGCATTCTTGAAAATCCACTTCCTCCATTAGACCTTCCCCGATTAAGCGCCACCTTCCCAGGTTATTCCCATCTTTCAGCCACTCTAAGCACTCCTAGTCTGTATAACTCAGTACTAATGCATAGTCTTGATTTATATGAACTTAGGCTCATCTAGTCTCCCATATTTTTGTTTTCAAAAGCCACAGTGTTTTCTGAATGGCTTGTGTATACCAGTCTCCCTTACTAAATTGTAAACTCCTCAAGGGCAGGGGCTGTGTCTCTTCCTCAACTGTATTCTAGCACAGTAATAATTATAATAATATTAATCATACTACTACTAACAATAATAATGATATTTGTTAGGTGCCTACTATGTGCCAAGCACTGTAAGCGCTGGGGCAGATAATCAGGTCACACAGAGCCCATAACCCACACAGCATTCACAGTCTAAGTAGGAGGGAAAACAGATATTGAGTTCCCATTCTGCAGTTCAGGAAACTGGGGCACAGAGAGGTTAATTGACTGACCCAAGATCACACAGCAGGCAAGTGGCAGGGCTATGAACACAGCGAGTGTTCAATAAATACTCCTGATCAATTGACTGACTGATCTGGAAAGCCAGCATCCCTGAAGTCTTCCCCACCCTCTATGCTTCCATCTCACCCCATCTATGCAGTCATAGAAATCATGTCTGAGTGAGGCTGTCCCTGTGTCTCTACAGATGAGGAAGGAAAGGATGATAAAAGGACATGCTTCTCTATCAGCTGTGTTATTTTATAATTGCACTTTACAAATTTGTTTCATACAAGGTTCTACCTAACGACCTCTCGCCTCTTGTAAGTGGGAGAACCAATAACTGGCATCAAAGAAAGTCAATGAGTGGTCAGCACAGCGGTGTATAAGGGAAACCATTTTCCTCAAAGACCATTCCAATTTCCAGATCACTGATGAAATCTATAAGCCACCCAAAAACTATCGTGGAGAAGTTATTCCCTCCTACTTCTTGAAGAGGAAGGGAGAAGTGTCATCTGTGTTTTGTTGAAATTGTGCTTTGTAAATTAGCTTTATCCACAGTTTTAAAATATTTCAATAGAAGGTTCACTTCTCTGCTTCCAAGTTAATATACTGCAGCTGTCTAGTTCTGGCATATTCGAGTACTCGGGGATGCTATCTGTCAAATGATTATAAAGTCCTTGGAATATATTTGCAGAGGAACTATTACTGAAGGACTGACATATTTTAATTGTAATTTTAAAGTGCCCCTTTATTAGAGCATTTTTATTTTTGCTTCATAAAACAACTGATTCTCCATTTTGCTTTGGTTTATTCTTGGTTTCAGTATTAGAACTCCTCAGGAACATTCTACTGCATGAAAAAACAGAAAGGAACTAGCAACTACATAGAGGCTCACTTTGCTTTTAGGATTGTAATTTCAAGAGGCATCCATATCTGTCTCACCTTGATAGACAAACTTAATTAACCTTTGCTATTCTGTTCCAACCTACTGTTTTAGACAAAAGCAGTGACCCATAAACAATATGTTACCATCAGAATCTCAAATGCTGCGACACCCAAGAGATATAGCCCTATCAGCAGTATCGGAAAATAAACCACTTAGATTAGCTCCTCTAAGAAATGTGGATTATATTCTTGTCACACATGAGCTGTCAGAAACATTAGGATACTTTTAGCATAAATCTGCAGTGTGAAGGGTATCTTATGAGTACAGTACATAATATACTGCTTACAAAGCAAGGCAAGTTGAGATGGTTTTAGGTTACGTACAAAGTTTATGAAAACACACACACACACATACACACACACACTTCTAATAATTGAGCTATTTTTCAAGCTATACTAAGGCATCCTGAATGCATACTTCAGGAATTGGACAAATACATCTAACAAAGATTATATTCAAGGAGCCAGAAAAAAACACTACAATGTCAATGAAAAGGGCATTTCCCCCGAAAGAGAGGAAAATGCTTTCCCCTGGCCTATCACTGCTAGCTATTACTCAAGTCACTGGTATGTGTCTCCCCCTGAATCTACTACCTGGCAGAAAGGCTGAATTCTGCTTTTCCAGTCAGGATCCCATAGGTCGGCTGCAAGGAAGGCCACCTTGAGTCAAGGTCATGCCAAACTAAACCCTGTGGAGACTTCTTCCTTCACCACCAATGGCATCTCCCCACTCCTCGATTCTCTAGTGCACACATCACTCCTCCTCTCAGTCACTGCCACAGCTCTGAAATGAGTAGTGAGGGTTTCAGGGTTGGGGGCTGGGGGAAATGGGGAGCATCAAATGGAAGCAGCTACCCTGCTTCCACAGGCACATGCCTCCTCTCTGGGTTTGTTTCCCTACCGGCCTGAGCAGCAAGGAAAGGGAATATAGATGACAGCAGGGACCTGCCCCTTGGAATTCCTCACACACACCCCACAGTTGGGGTTAGATGCAGTCAGCGTGCGCCACGCTTGCCTTGCTTACCTACCGAAGACAGTATAAAATCAGATCAAGGAGTCCAACACATCCATTGTAACAATGTCAAACCATGTGGTGGAAGTGAGGAATCCTCACCAAAGTACAGGTCTGTGGATTGCTGTCTAACCTTCTTAACAGCTGTGAGACACGAACTCCCCATAGATGTCATTTCCGACTCTTGGTGCCATTCCAACTGGTTCTCTTATAGGCTATATTCAACCTCAAATGGTAAGGCAGGATCACAGACAATAAAATCAATCTCCTAGCACTGAAGCTATGTTACCTCAAAACTGCTGTGCTGGGTGGGACACTTGAGAATGGATGGCAGCAGAGTACCTAAACAGCTGCTACAGAGCGGAAATTGGGAAACCCAAAAAAAGGAGAACAGAGGAAACATTTTAAGGATACAACCCTCCTGGGTCTCCTCCCCCACAACCTATACTGCATGTTGCTGCTGCTGCTGCTGCTGCTGGAGCTACATCTTTCCTCTCCTCAAAACCCTCCATAGGCTCACTGTACCTCTTCACAACAAATGCAAATTCTTCACAGTTCATTTCAAGGTTCTCCACTATTTGGCCCCATCTTACCTTCCTGCTCTCTTCACCTGTTATTCCCCAAGTCACTATATTGGTTTCTCCCAAGCCAACCTTCTACCAGTGCTTTGCTCTCAACTCTCCCACCTCCGTCCTCTCGCTCTCACTGTTTCCCCAGGTTGGAATTCTTTTTTTTCCCCACATCGGACAGGCCACAACTCTTTTTGACATTCAAATTCTTCCACAAATTCTCCCTCCTTCAACAAGCCTTCTTTCTTATGGTATTTGTTAAGTACTCACTATGTGCCAGACACTGTTTTAAGCACGGAGGTAGATACAAGCTGATTAGGTTGGACACAGTCCATGTCCCACATGGGGCTCACGGTCAATCCCCATTTTAAAGATGAGGGAACTGAAGCACAGAGAAGTGAAGTGACTTTCCCAAGGCCACACAACAGATAAGTGGTGGAGCTGGGATTAGAACCCAGGTCCTTCTGACTCCCAGGCCCATGCTCCATCCACTAGGCCATGCTGCTTCTCTGATTCATTCCCTGCACCTTTAAGTCATATAAGTCTCTCTCTCTCTCTCTATATATATATATATATATATGTATATACATATATATATGTTCATATATATGTATATACATATATATATATAAACTTACTCAGTTATTCATTCATTCATCTATTTATTTATTATAACTCAATTATTTATTTGGACCACACTTGTTGAAATATGCTTATGTTTGCTTCCCCTGTTAGAGTCTAAGCTCCTTATGGGCAGAGAACGTGTCACATCGTTATTCTGTGCTTCCCAAGTACCTAGTAGAGTGCACTGCACCAAGTGGGTGCTCAATATATTATTACTACTACAATACTGCATCCCAGCTGAAAACTGGGAG
Source organism: Ornithorhynchus anatinus (assembly GCF_004115215.2). Lineage (NCBI taxonomy): Eukaryota > Metazoa > Chordata > Mammalia > Monotremata > Ornithorhynchidae > Ornithorhynchus > Ornithorhynchus anatinus. The sequence goes on from NC_041753.1 coordinate 55,411,917, forward strand.
ACAATTTTGACAGACAGACCACTGTAGCACATTGCAATCCAGAAAGAAACGGCTATTTTGAGCAGAAACTTGGAATATTGTGAGACGCCATGGCAAAAACAATGCCAAATGCTGCAAACAACAAATCAATCAATCAAACAAATCAATCAACAGCATTTATCAGGGGACTGTTTCTGCATGTACACAATCCTGTCAGATGGGTGGCAATTTTCCTTTTAACCCTCCTCTCTTTATTGCTCCACAAATATCTACTAATGGTGAAGAGACACTGAAATGTGCAGGTCCAGGCCTAACATGATAAACTCACCCCTGGTTTCTAACTAATATATATTTCCATGGTTTTTGACTTCTAGGTCATTCAAGAAAAGGGAGACATGATGTGTTTTGGCTACTGATTGACCACAGCAAGAATATCTCCAAATCTCCTGCTAAAATTTCAGATTCAGTCCAGAAGCTGCTTCATTTCTAAATAACAGCTCATCCTAGCATTAATGTCTGCTTGGCACTTGGGGTAAAGTTAAAATTAAATTAAGGAAATAAAACTCTTTAAGTAATCAAAAGAGGAGAAAAAATGAATAAAATGCTGGCAGGGAATCCAATCACTGGGAGTTTGAAACTTTTCCAATTCACAAATTATCTCATTTCTGAAAGGATCACCAAATCCCCCAATGATTAAATCATTTCCCATATTGATTGTGGAATGTGAAAAAATGAATAGCAAGATCAGCTGGCAAAGGCTGATCCAATTCTTTCTGCTGGCCTTCCAGAAAAACAATTAGTTCTAGAGTAGCATGCCACAGGGATCCAGATCAAACCAAAACTTTGGCCCACCTCAAAACCAACTTGGTCTCTCAGCAATCTTCCCAACTGGGGATGACCCAGGATTGAATTGGTCCTCTTGATCTACAAGAGTCAAATGCAAATCTTTGAGCCACCCTGCCACCAAACTGGCCTCTAAGAATAGAATGTAAGAGGTGCCCTCCACCTCTTTATTCTGCTGTTCTTGCTGATCTTACCATGTGGATTTGAAGATCAGTCAGTGGTATTTATTGAGAGATTACTGTGTGTAAAGCACTATACTAAGCACCTGGGAAAGTACAGTACAAAAGAGTTGTTAGGCAGAGTAAAAGGCTAAATACAATAAGTGCTGTGGGGCAGTGAGTGGGGTTAAGATTAAGTGTTTAAGGGGTAGAGGTCCAAGTCTATAGGTGACAAAACAGGCAGGGAGAATGGGGAAATGAGGACTTAGCCAGTGAAGGAACCATTTGTCTCTAGAGTCCTATAGCCTTGCCCTGCTGTTCTAAATCATGACATCTTGTGGAATAAGTGGCTATCTTTACCTGAGTGAAACATGGTTTACTTATACTGTCAAAGGTACATAGAGGACATGGGGTAGGGGTGGGCTCCAATGTGGCTGGATGGCTGAATGGCTGAATTTAAGGACAGATAAAATAATATAAAAAATACTGACCAACATATATTTGGTTTATCTAATTGCTCAGGAAGTTCTAGCCATCCAAAGTGCTCACTGCTTGGAAGAGTGAAGATAATTTAAGATAAAGCCCCACAGGAGAGCTGACTTTCAGGTAGAGACTTTCAGGTAGAGACTTTTATAAATTCACTTCAGACTAAGCCTCATCTAAAGAAATGAAAGTACCTGCTGCAGTAAGGAATTGGTGTCTAGATGTCTGACCCAAGCTGATCTTTGGTCTTAGAGTAGAGGAGACAAGACAAGCATGAAACCAAGAGCCCCTTGATCAGTAGGTTTAAGGAATGGCTATACCTCCCATATTTATTTCTGCTTACTTGATATTAGCCTCTCCCTTGTCAACCTAGTACAACATGTTTATTTAGAGGATAATGTTCCTAGCGGAGGAGAGTACAGGGCAATAAACAGCTCTTGCAGGCAATTAAATGTAGAAGGGAAATTGAGCTGCAGGACAACCACAATAGCCATTTATTGTGAGTTTATTCCTGGGCCACAAATGTTATTCCTGTTACACAACAGGCCAAAGATTACTATCTAGACACAAATCTCCAAGTGCTTAAGATATGCACAATCAAGCCCAATTCTTCAATTCAGGGGACACTGATATGAAACAAGGATGGGGGTCCTATGCTAATGACACTTGATCCATTATAACATGACCCAGCCTATTGCTTAGTAATTGGCATGATGCCCTGCCCTGCCACAGACTAGTTTCATTGGTTACAATGAAAAGACTTAAAACCCAGCTTCCTTCTGCAGTTAGTTAAGCATACGCCTCCTCAAATCTGGCTTTATAAAGGTTTTTGTGATAAACACCAATATGGCCAATATTGCTAGGAAACTAGATCCTATAAAAACTGAGTGTAAACAATGCGACAGTTTTGGCTCTCATAGTGGCCCTATCTCAAGCTCCATCTTCACCTTCTCCCTGTCTCAGTGTCTGAAATTACATATCCTTTCCCTGATGAAAAGTGTAGAAATCCTTCTTCCACTCTTATGCTGTCACGTCTGACCCATAGCGACTCCATGGACACATCTCTCCCAGAACGTTCCAGTTCCACCTGCAATCGTTCTGGTAATGTATCATAGAGTTTTTGTGGTAAAAATACACAAGTGGTTTACCACTGCCTTCTTCCGCACAGTAAACTTGAGCTCCCGCCCTCGACTCTCTCCCATGCCCCTGCTGCTGCCTAGAACAGGTAAGTTTTGACTTGTAGCAAATTGTCTTCCACTTGCTAGTCACTGCCCAAGCTAGGAATGGAATGGATAGGCCTCTGCTTGACTCTCCCTCCCATAGCCGAGATTGGTAGAGTACTGGAAACTCTCCAGGTGCGATCCTGAGAGGTCCTTCCACTCAGTTCTTGCAAAAATGAACTCAAAAACGTATTTACTTGTGCTTGTGTGTGTACATATATGTGTGCAAGTGAGTGCAAAGCACTGTGCTAAGCACTTGGGAGAGAACTGTGAAAGAGACACATTTTCTGACCTTAAGGAGATTACAATTTAATGTAATTCCCTATCGTCTTTGGATCACACTGCTCTCAAAAGAAAGGGGTCCCATCATTCCCTATGGCATGGGGACTATAGTGAGAAACCTTGCTTTGTTCCCATAGTTTTCTGGGTTGTCTGCTAGGTCCTGCCCCTCTAAGTAAGGCGGCTGGCCAGAAGCTGCAGCCACTATAGCTCTCTCACATTCCTGGCTTCAGTGGATAATGGGTGCTCCAGGTCATAGTTTCAGCAGGGACCGAGGCTCTCTGGACCCTGACCCAGCCCTGGGCTCAGTGGGGAATGGGCCCCTCACCAAGCCTCATCTTTTAATCCACTCCTTTGCCTGCACCAGACTCTATCCCTCTCCACTATTACTTGTAAAAGCAAAGAGCCACGGACTGGGGAATAGTGGATGAAGCGGGCAAATAAGTAAGAAGGAGAGAGATGGTGTAGAGACTTGAAACCAATGGCCAGGAGTCTTTGCATAATGTGGAGAGAAATGGGTGGCCACTGAAAGTTTGTGAGGGGGAGAGAGACATGAGCAGGATAGCACTTATAGGACAATGACCTACGCTGAAGAGTATATGTTGAAAAGAAGTGTTGCCTAATGGAAAGAGCACAAGCCTAGGAGTCAGAGGACCTGGATTCTAATCTCTGATCTATCACTTGCCTTCAGCGTGACCTATGGGCAAGTCACTTCAGTCAATCAATCAATCACATTTACTTAGCTCTTATTGCATGCAGAACACTGCACTAAGCACTTGCGAGAATATAATGCAACGAAGTTGGTAGAGATGTTCCCTGCCCACGAGGTCAGTTTCCTCATCTGTGAAATGGGGATTCACTTCCTGTCCTCCTTCCTACTTAGACCATGCGACCCACATGGGTCGGAGACTTTGTCCAACCTGATGAACTTGTATCTGCACCAGTGCTTAGAACAGTGCTTGACACATAGTAAATGCTTAATAAATACCAGTATTATTATTATTAATAATAAATATAAGAAGCATTCTGGAGAAGACACTGACAGAATTTAGCTACAGACTGAATATGAGGCTTAAAAGATAGTGGGGCATCAAAGTTGACACCATGACTTTGCACATAACACATGCTCAATAAATGCTACTGATTGATTGGTGTTTGCCAACTGAGGTGGGGAAGTTAGTAGGAGAGGGTTTATAGGACAAGATGAGGAGTTCAGTTTTAGAATATATTTAATAGTTAACAGTGCCAGTGGGACATCTATGTAGAGTTGTACTGGAAGTAAGCAAGTACAATAAATTACGAAGCAGGAGAGAGAGGTTGGGTCTGGGGAGGTAGATGTGGGAGCCATTCACTGAAGTGGTAGCTGAAACTGCAGGTGGATGAATTCCTTGGGAATGAGTGTGGAGCCAGGCAAGTAAGAGATACCAAACCAAGCCCAGTGGGGACACTACATATAAATGATGAGAGCGGAGTAAGAGCCACACACTAAGATTGAGAAGGAGCAGTCAGAAAAGTAGAGGAATCAGGTGCTTACATTATCAGTGGAACCAAGAAGAGTTAGCATTTCCAGGAGTAAGGAAATGATCAACTATTTTGAAGATGGCCGAGAGGTCAAGGAGATTTAGGACAGAGTAAAACCCACTGTACTTGATTATAGGGAGGTTATTGGTGACAGTGGAGTGAAGAGGACAAAAGCCTGATTGCAGTGGGGAGAAGACATTATACAGGAGAAATGAGTGTATGTTTGAAGGCAGGAGGGGAGGAACCTCGGTTACCTCATCTGTAAAATGGGGAGCCCTATGTGGGAACTGGATGAGGTCCAACCTGATTAGCTATGTGCCTGGCCACATAGTAAGTGCTTAACAAATACCATTTTAAAAAAAAACAACAAAAAACACAACTGCACAAGGTATTTTAGCTCCTCTATAGTTTTCCATTATACTAAAACATAATTTCACAATCCTTCCCACCTACTTTCACTTCTCATAAATTTGAATGTCAACAAATCAAAGGTGACCTGACTCAACTTGGCTACATAATACTTATCAGGCAAGAAAATATCCTAATGCCCCATTATCCTCAAATGAGTGACCAAAATTGAGATGATGCCTCCCCACTGCCACAGTGATCCCAGTCTAACTGATACTCACCTAACCTAATTTGTCTCATATTCATGCTTCACTTCAGGTTGTAAAGGCTATGTGCTTTGAGCTATGTTCTTAGTAGTTCAAAATTTGTGTTAAAATACCACTGGGGAAAAATAGTGGCATTTTGAAATTTTGCAGCATATGAGTAAAACGAATATCTTTTCAATCAATACCTGAGAACTCAGTGGCCATGTCTACATGGAGCTCAGGTTTTGTTGGCAGAGGATTTTTCTAGGGGAAAGTTCTTCTGGTGACCTGAATCTATTCAGGGAAAATCTCACCTGTAATTAGAATATTTAGTAAGCATTCACTATGTGCTAAGCACTGAGGTAGATACACAATTATCAGATTAGACAACCTGGGGAGGACAAGAAATATTTTATCCTTATTTTACAGATGAGGAAAGGAGGACACAGAGAGGTTGATTAAGTAGCTTGCCCAAAATCACATAGGTGGCCAATGGCAAGGATGGGACTTCAACCCAGGTCTCCTGATTCCCAGTCCCATACTCTTTCTGCTAGGCCAAAATGCCATTCTGTGGTACCAATCTAACAACTGCTGGGAATGACTACCCACGAAAACCTTGTCTGATGTGTGACCTTGGGCAAGTCACTTAACTTCTCTGGACCTCATTTTTCTCATCTGTAAAAGGATTCATTATCTGTTCTCCCTGCTACTTAAACTGGGAACCCCAGGTGGGACAGGGACTGTGTCTGACCTGATTAAATTGCATTTACTCCAGAGCTTATTTAGTACAGTGCTCGGCACATAGTAAGCACTTAGCAAATATTAGTAATAGCAGTTTCATTATTACAATTATTATCATTATCATTAATAATAAAAATACTTAATGATTTTGGAGCCTTGTTCTACTCAAGGAATCCACTTGTTATATTTTTGGCTAATGTTCTTTCCCTGCCTTTGGATTTCATATATTTGGCCAAAACTGCTGAGTTGGTTGTGTTTTGTTATCATTGCTATTACCATTATCATTATCATGTTATTATCATTCCAGCATGATCAGTTTTTCCCTCTTTCCAGGGCCCAGAAGAGGGGAAAAGAGGGAGAGAAGCTGGCAAACATATCTAGGTATTGGCTTATCAGAATGAGAAATTGTAAAAAGTATCCTGAAGTTTTTCAGTTAAAAACTCTGTGGGCATAATTAAGAGTTAGTCACTTTAAAGGTACTAACCCATTAAAAGGAATAGGAGAGTTCATAATATTTATATTTAAGAACAATGGTTCTCTGAATAAAATGAAACTCATAAAAAAAAATCAAGGCACTCAAGTAGCACCCCCTGGAGTCTATGCCAAGGGTGGAAGAAGGACTTAATGGGTTCTAGCTATCCTGAAACCCCTGACTCCAGACAGGAGACACAACCATGAATTCAAGGTGGAAGTTGGCATAACCTAAGCTTGCTTCCTTACCAAGCGTCAGAGGGCTACAAGCGGCTACAAGGAAGTCATGGGATGAGTGGGTTGCTTTCCTAGCCCTGACAAAGAGTCAGAAAGTACACCTTAAAATCCTACATGCATCCTGATTTATCAAAAAACAAAAACAAAACAAAACCAAAGATGGAAAGATCTTTACAGTACATAATGCATATAACATAAACATAGTATGTATGTGTGTGTGTGTGTGTGTGTTTATGTACACATACTATGGTACTGTGGCTTACTATGGCACTGTGTCAGTGGCATTACGGGAAAGAGCACAGGATTGGGCATCAGAATATCTGGGATTTAGTTTTGGCTCCTGCACTAGCTGGCTGTATGACCTTGGGCAAGCCAATCAAATTCTCTGTGTCTCAGTTTCCTCTTCCGTAAAATGAGGATAAGATGCCTGATCTCACTCCCTCTTAGACTATGAGTCCTGTATAGGGCTCGGACTCTGCTAATCTAATTATCTTGTGTCTACTGCAGCACTTAGCATAGTGTTATAATTAATAAAAACAACAATAATAATAGAAAAAAAAGTCCAGTTTTGTCTGGATTCCTGTAGCAAGTGTTAGCACCCCTTGGTCTCATTATTTGGGTTTCTGAAAAAGTCATCTTGGAGCCTGTGATTATCTATGATTGCCCAAGGTCCCAAGTGAGACAATGTACTTTGAACAGAATGTGTGATAAAATAGCAATATGTAAATAAGAAAGAACAAAAGTAACATGTTTCAAATTCCTGAAAGAAGGAAAAACGTTACTCATGCAACAAGTTCCTGGGCAAATCACGAGGTCAGAACAAGGACGCAGCATCATCACCAAAAATCACGTCAGCCCACAGCAAACTCAAATGCTTAATGGGCAAAATCAAGTAGATGCCAAATTATTACTTCAACATGCCCAGTTACCCAATATCCTTTTGACTGGAATTAAAAGATCCAGAAATGTTTGCATCATTTAAAAATAAATAAATCTGGGCTCATTCTGCTTTTTTTTAAATGAGAACTGATTTTGCCTTGGGCAGACACTGCAAATTAGTATCAAGATTCCCACATCCTGGGAGGAGAGAAAATGGAAAATAAGTGTGATCATTTGGTAAAGGAGGCTGGGGAGTATGGCAGGTCAGAGTCATTTGTAGTAACCCCCGAAAATGTGGCAAATGCAAAATAGAAATGCATTGTTCATGTTCAGGTTAGACTTGCTATTTTTTAAAGCTCCTGAAATAATCAAAAGCAAAGAAATCGGGCACTGAGCAATGCAATTCCAATCTTAATTTATCTTAGGGTGACCATGAACCACCATAAGAACCATGTGTCCCAAATCTTATCACCCTCCTTATGCGCAGATGCCTCGCTACCATGTAACGAGCTGCCACTGAGGACAATGAAAACTCTGGGAGTGAAATAAGAGAGCAGAGGTGAAGGATGGACTGCCTATAAATTGCACTGAAGTGCATTCAATCCAAGTGAAAATCAGGCTTTTTTCCTTCACACTTTTAAAGTTAAAGCAATTGCCATAAGGGCCTTTGACACTACTTTAAGAATTCAAAAATTGAGCTGGAAGTGAGCAAAGTCTGATTTCCATTTGTGTCTAGGACAAAAACTATCCATGGGAGGAATCTATGTCAAGATTCCAGTAGGCTTATCGTGGAAGAGGCAAGCACAAGTGCTTAGCTTGATCCCTGGGGGAATAATCCTTCCATTCACAAGTGTTCGCGGCACATAGCAGATCATATAAGCGCTTAATTCAGAGCTCTGCACATAGTGAGTGCTCAATAAATACCACTGATGATATAAGAGTGTGTGAAAACTTACTGTACCTGCCACTGGTTTCCTGATTGGCTGGACATAAAAGTTCCTGGGATATTCCGGAGGCTGTTTTTCATAGACGAACCACCTAGAGCGCCCCCCATGTCACCCGAAGTGGAATCAGTAGTCAAGGTAACAGAATACTGGGGATAGTTGTATAGGTTGTTGTAGTAAGGAAACAGGGGGGGCTGATAAAAACCGCTGAAGTAGGTGGAGTCTGCAACCAATTCAGATGTGTTCTCCATGTGCCCTCTGCTGGAGATGGAAGGGATTTCCTGAAGGACCATCCGTCCCTCTAAAAAGAAAGAAACAAAAAGACAAAGTTATGAAGTGACAGAACCGTAAAGAACTTGACCTCTGACCTTCTGGGTCCCCTTTCTCTTCTTTTCCTTGATTGGTAAAGACGATGCGGTGGAATTTGAGGAAAGGTACAATTAGGTTGGCGGCTGCTTCTCATGATTCACCCGACGGCTAAAAATCACTCAATCGATCAACGGCATTCATTGAACACCTACTTTGTGCTGAGTACAGTAGAATTGGTGGACATGTTCCCTGCCCCCAAGAAGCTCACAGTCTTGAGGGGGAGCGAGACATTAAAATAAGTTGCTATTGTTCTTGTCTGTCCGACTCCCCCGATTAGATTGTAAGCCCGTCAAAAGGCAGGGACTGTCTCTGTTACCGATTTGTACATTCCAAGCTCTTAATACAGTGCTCTGCACATAGTAAGCACTCAATACAGCGTGGCTCAGTGGAAAGAGCATGGGCTTTGGAGTCAGGGCTCATGAGTTTGAATCCCAGCTCTGCCACTTGTCGGCTGTGTGACTGTGGGCAAGTCACTTAACTTCTCTGTGCCTCAGTTCCCTCATCTGTAAAATGGGGATTAAGACTGTGAGCCCCACGTGGGACAACCTGATTCCCCTATGTCTACCCCAGCGCTTAGAACAGTGCTCGGCACATAGTAAGCGCTTAACAAATACCAACATTATTATCAATAAATACTATTGAATGAATGAATGAATGAATGAATAGGAGAGTACAGGGATGCGTACATAAGTGCTATGGGGCCGGGGGTGGGCTCAGTATCAAGTGTTTAAAGGACACAGACCTCAGTGCGAAGGTGACACAGAAGGGAGGGTGAATAGGAGAAATGAGGGTCTAATCTGAGAAGGCCTCTTGGAGGAGGTGTGACTTATTAGGGTTTTGAAAGTGGGGAGGGTGGGGTGGTCTGTCGGATATGAGGGGGGAGGGAGGGAGGATGTGAGCAAAGGGTTGGCAGTAAAATAGATGAGACCGAGGTACTCGGAGTAGGTTGGCATGAGAGGAGCCAAGTGCGTGCGCTGGACTGTAGTATGGAATCAGTGAGGTGAGGTAAGAGGGGGAGAGTTGATTGATTTAAAGCTGATGGCAAGGACTTTCTGTTTGGGGTGGAGGTGGATGGTTTTTGAGGAGTGGGGAGATGTGGACTGAACATTTTTAGGAAAATAATCCAGGCAGCAGAGTGAAATATATACTGGCTAGGGAAGAGAGACAGGAGGCATGGAGGGCAGCAAGAAAGGTGATGCAGTAGTCAAGGCAGGATATGAGAAGAGCTTGGATCAATGTGGAAGCAGTTTGGGTGGAGGGGAAGGAGTGGATTCTAGAGATGTTGTGAAGCTAGAACAGACAGAACTTCATACCCGATTGAATGTGTGGGTAGAACGAGGGAGATGAGTCACAGAAAATGCCAAGGTTGCAGGCATATGAGACACGAAGGAAGGTGGTGCTGTCACCAGTGATGGGAAAGACGGATGGAGGACAGGGTGTGGATGGGAAGATGAGGAGTTCTGTTTTGAGCATGTTAAATTTGAAGTGTTGGTGAGATATCTAAATTGACACGTCTGAAGGCAAAAGGAAATGTGAGGCTGCAAAGAAGGAGAGAGATCGGGGTTGGAGAGGTAGATTAAGGAGTCATCAATCAGTCAATGGTATGTGAACCATGAAGACTCATCCACAGAGAGGTGACAGTTGAGGCTGTGGGAGTGAATGAGTTCTCCAAGGCACTGGGTGTAGATGGAGAATAGAAGGGGACCTAGAACAGAGCTTTAAGGTACTCCCACAGTTAGAAGCGAGAGGCAGAGGAGAAGCCAGTGAAAAAGACTGAGAAGGAGCAGCCAGAGACAGAAGAAGAGAACCAGGAGAGGACAGTGAGGGTGAAACCAAGGTTAGATAATGTTTCCAAGAGAAGGGGATAGCCCACAGTGTCAAACGCAGCTAAGAGGGTGAGGAGGATTATGATGGAGTAGAGTCCGTTGGATTTGGCAAGGAGATCATTGGTGACTTTTGAGAGGGCAGTTTTGGGAAATGAAGGGGGCAGAAGCCACACTAGAGGGGATCAAGGAGAGAACTGCAGTGGAGGAAGTGGAGGTAGAGGGTGTAGAAAACTCCTTCAAGGAGTTTGGAGAGGAATGGTAGTAGGGAGATGGGGGTGAAGACTGGAGGGAGGCATGGGGACAAGGGAGGGTTTTTTTTTAGGATAGGGGAGACATGAGTATGTTTGAAAGCAGTAGGGAAGAAGGCATTGGAGAGTGAACAGTTGAAGATGGTGGTCAGGGAGGGAAGAAAAGAGGGGACAAGCATTTTGATAAGGCACAAAGGGATGGGGTCAGATGTACAGGTGGAGGGGGTGGATTTTGAGAAGAGGAGGGATAGTTCCTCTTGAGATACTGCTGGGAAAGATGGAACAGCTGAAGAAAGGACAGTTGGAGGGAGGGATTGGAGAGAACAAGGGTGATTCTAGGGAGATCACACCTCATGGTTTCAGTTTTCTCAATAAAGTACCTGGCCACATCATTAGGGGCAAGAGATGGGGAGGTGGGAGGACACGTGGTTTGAGGAAGGAATTAAGTGTCTACAACAAATGGTGATGGCAATGGGCATAGGAGTCAATAAGGATGAAGAAACAATGTTGCCAGGCAAAGGAGAGAGCAGCATTAAAGCAAGCAAGGAAAAACTCGAGGGGGCAAGGTGAACTTGATATTTGTATTTCCACCAGCAGCGCTCTAAGACTTGTGCATAGGAATGAAGAATTAGGACTGTGGAGGTGATCCTAGGCTGTGGGTTAATGGTACAAGATCAACGAAGCGATCGGGGAGTGAGTGAGTTGAGTTCAGTAGAGAGGGTGGTTTGAGGGCATCAATTTGGTCATCAAGGAAAGGTAGTTTGGGTATGGACACTAAATGGGGCTTGATTACTTGAGAAAATTGGATTTTAAATTTATTTAAAATTAATTTTAATGTGTCTCCCCCTCTTGGCTGTAAGCTTATTGTGGGCAAAGAATGTGTCTATCAACTCGTTCAAGCACTTAGTATAGTGCTCTGCACACAGGAAATGCTCAATAAATACAATTGACTGACTGCTAGAAGGAAGCTAGACGTGTCATCATACACATTCCAAACCCTTTATTCTTTTAGTTTTGTAGATTTTAGTAAGATATACAAAAGTCAATCATTTAAAAACATAATTGTCAGTGTTATTTGTTCTTAGTGTTTTTTTCCTGAACAGATACACAATTCAGCCACCTTTTACAGCAGCAGCAGCATCCCCTTGTAAATCCTGCTTTTCCTCTGTTCTCTCCCTTGCTCCAGAAAGGGAGGAAATCTCAACCTTCTTATCTTCCCTGCCCTCTCCATACTATCTGACAAGGTTTGCTCCCTTTTCTCTCTCTTTGCATCCAGAGCTTAACTCTACATTCTATTATCTCTGCAACTCCCCCACTGGACCTCTTTCTGAAACGTTTTAAACCATTCCAAGTTAGAGAAAGGGTTTTTTCAGTGCTTCCCATTTTCCCCCGTAGGACAAAAATTTCATGACCTTTAGTGACTGCGTTTCTGTCCTGCCTGTTAACAAAATGCCATAGAAGAGGTAATAAAAGACACCCTCCTACCCACCAGTTCTACTTCTGGTTATTTTACTAATCTACATTTTTAATACTTTATTATGTCTCATTTATTAAAAAATAAAATGGGACAATAACAATTCTCCTTAGGTAATGAGCACCAACTTTTGTTAATTGCCCAAAGAATTCTAGGAAAACTAAAGAATTATTGCTTTTCTCTCTTTCCATACTTTTTTTCCCCAGTTTGATTGTTTCACTCCATAAAGCTTTGTGAAGTGATATAATTTTACAAAACCAGTCGTATTCCACTTATTTTAGTTCTTAGATTAAATTAATTATTAACATATTAGATTGTTTCAGTTCACTGAAAGAAAAATAAAACACTTGAAAATAAAACCACAGAACAAAGAAATGCAACTCCTTAAATAAGTCACTTTACTCATTAAAAAAACAAACAAAAAATAAAAACACCTGATTCCCAAGGGCCAAGTAAATGCTACCAAATATAAAGGCATATTTGCAGTAAATTGCATTATCCAAAGACCCTGGGGACATCTGGCATGAAGCTTTGCTTAGTCACACAGAGGCCAGTGAAAACTGTTTGATTAGTAATAAAATCTCTACTCCTGGATAAAGTCCTATTACAGTCCAAGGAACTATCCGTGAGAAGAGGAATGACTGGAGGGAGAATTGTTTGATGATCAGATTATAGCAGAATTTCTAAACCATCCTATCCCAGAGAGGGAACTGTCCTCAGCTTGATTTTATCAGTAGTCCCCTCCCAAGAGAGGAAACATCCTTTAACTCCTCCAGCAAGAGATCAAAAAGTCAAGACTGCCCTACTACGATGATCCAATCAGTAAAGTGACAGAAAACACAGCCTTTACTATGTGTGAACTGGCAAAATATTACTTTATCCAAATTGGGCAGATTACCTCACTATTTCTGGGGACCTAATTCTGATTCTCCCCTCTCAGGATGGCACCTGGAGAGTTTCCAGTACTCTACCAATCTCGACTACGGCGGGGGGAGAATCAAGCAGAGGCCTATCCATTCCATTCCTAGCTTGGGCAGTGGCTAGCGAGTGGAAGGCAATCTCCGACAAGTCAAAACTCACCTGTGCCAGGCAGCAGCAGCAAGGGAGAGAGTCCAGGACGGAGACTCAAGTTAACTGAGCGGAAGGAGGCAATGGTAAACCACTTCCATATTTTACCAAGGAAACTCTATGGATACACTACCACATGACTTCACATGGAGGTGGGGGGTTCTGGGAGAGATGTGTCCATGGTGTCACTATGGGTCAGAGATGACTCAGCCTAAGACATGACAATTCTGACTCTACTACTTGTCTGCTCTGTGGCCTTGGGCAAGCCTAATTTCTTCGTCAGGAAAGTGGGGATTAAATACCTGTCCTCCCACTCTCTGAGATCAGAAGCCCTTGGTGGGATAGGGTCTGTGTCTAGCCTGCACAGCCCCATTCAAAACAACTGTAATTTCACCAAATATCTGTTTCTCTACTCGCAGGCCTTCCCGCAAACTAGTCCCCATAGTCTTCCCTGACTAAGCTCTCATATCCTCTCCTTCTTCTCCCTTCTGCATCGCCTTTGCACTTTGATCTCCTCCCTTTTTTCACCCCTCCCTCAGCCCCACAGCACTTTATATTCATATCTGTAATTTATTTATGCATTTATTTATATTAATATCTGTCATTAATATCTGTCTCCCCCTCTGGACTGTAAGCTTGTTGTGGATAGGGAACATGTCTACCAACTCTGTTGCACTCTCCCGAGCACTTAGTACAGTGATCTGCACACAATAGGTGCTCAATAAATACTACTGATTGATTGATACAACATTAAGTCAAAACAGCATTAATTCCACCTAAAATATATTAATATTTTGTGATACTGGCCAATCTTCCATTAGTAGAGGAACCTACCTTAACTGCTACCAACACCTTCTAGTGAAACATAACCCTGTGAATAGTAAGGGCTGCCTGTAGCAGACTGTTTTAATGAAGATTAATACAGGAATAACAACCTTCTCTTTCCCTTTGCATCCCTAAAGCTGACACACACAAAAAAAGAGTGAAGTATCAGAAATCACTGCCACTAAGAGGCTGTGGGCAAAATTTAGAAATAGCATCTTAAACTTTCAATAACTATTCTTTCTAAATATACTTTGAATATAATCCCATTATATTAATTATAGTAAACTAAATTAAATCAATCTTTCCAACTACTACACCCATGTCTTCTATAACACAGCGTGGTTTAGTGGAAAGAGCACGGGTTTGGGAGTCAGTGGTCGTGGGTTCTAATCCCGGCTCCGCCACGTGCCAGCTGTGTGACTTTGGGCAAGTCACTTAACTTCTCTGTGTCTCAGTTACCTCATCCATAAAATGGGGATTAAGACTGTGAGCCCCACGTGGGACAATCTGATAACCTTGTATCTATCCCAGCATTTAGAACAGCCCTCGGCACACAGTAAGAGCTTAACAAATACCATCATTATTATTATAATAACAGAAGGGTTGTATCCTTGAAGAACCTTGTGTTATCAGTCAGTGGTATTTATTGAGTGCTTACTGTGTGCACTTGGGAGAATACAATGCAACAGAGTTGGTAGGCACATTCCCTGCTCACCAAGAATTTACAGTCTAGAGGCATTTCCCAGAGGAAATACAGTCCTGCAAAATCATGGCAAATATAATTCCCAGAAAGGATTTCTGAAGCAGGTCACATTTCCACCTCCTATTCGAGCCTGAAAATTTTGTGCAACCAAGTCCCAAGACCATTGGTCTACTTTAAATGATAACTGGCTTAAGGCATGTAGTTTTCTTCAAAACTGGACTAGAGCCTTAAAGGCAAACTTTGGGGAGAGAAGAAACACATTGAGGAACTATAATGGAAAATTAACAAGAAATAAATATGGCATCCTAAGTAAGTCAATTTTTAAAAACTACAAAGAAGATTTTAAAATTTTAGCTTGTTTTTGGTATAATCTTTAAAGGAGCAATTTAAATACTTTGCTTTCAATGTGTTTTAAATGGCAGCTTTAAACTCTATGACTATTTTCTGCCTCTCTTCCCTTCATAAAACCCATTTCTAAATACAGTTGAGCTTTTTCCTCAATTTTTTTGCAAATTTGATGCTAAAATGTTTCTAATTTTTTAACACTCAAGACCAAAAGATGTTCTTTTGGGTCCTAGATGTTGCTGTATTAGAGATCTAATTAACCACACATCCTAAATTCCCCTGTGACTTTCACTAAGCAGGATTTCCCCCCATTCTTCTTCAGCCTCAGAGTCCCCTGGGAAGAAAAACCGCTAATACACATCTGTATTACAATTAGCATTATTATAGGATTAATTGGCATGGATAAGAAGATGGGTTAAGATGGGGTTCAACAAACAGGAACGGTAACAGCAGCCCACCTCTCAACTGGAGGAATAGAAGGAGAGAATGATTTACACTCCCCTTTTCTCACCATCGTAACAGTCCATTCTTGTCTTCCCTCGAAATTATCTGCAAGGTGGTGGCATTTACAAACTTTACTACTTAATATCCCGATATTCATATGCATTTGTTCATTACACCTTTTTGCATGTTTTTTGGATAATGCCTTAGAGTACCTCTGCTACTCTTTTTTAATGCACTAACATATGCAGTGTGAAATATGATTCACTCACTCATGAAAAATCAATACTCCCAACATGATAAATACCATTATTGATCTTTCACTGTTGTACGCTGGTCTTCAGGTCTATGGCATATTAATAGTAGTTAACCAGTAATTCATTTTAAGGTGTGAGAGAGAATGTGTGTGTGTGTGTGTGTGTTTGTGTGTGCGCACATGCACATGTTTCTCCCTTACAGTAAAGAATACAGCAGTAGTCACACCCAAGGTTCGGTAGTCCAACCTAACTACTGGGGCCCCTGGTTTAAACAAGGAGCTATGAGTAACCTAATTGCCAACACATAATAAATTTCTAAAGAAGAGTAAATTCAAGTACCACTGACAAGGTGAAAGAGTGGTGCTGCTTTATCCCTTCCACTCATAACACTGCATCCCAGCTCCTTAGTGGGGGTAGTACATGGAAGGGTGTGTACACGGAAGGGTGGTTCCCGCCACCACCATGAGCTTCACAACATCTCATCCCGGTTCCTTGTGGGGGAAGGAAAAACTGAGGTGGGAGGGGTTGTGCCCACCCGGGGCATTCCCCTCGACAGCCCCTGGCCCTCGACTCCCCCTACCCCCTGGACAAAGAAGGGGATGGGAGGGCTTGGGAGCTGTGGTGTCAGTGGAAGGGGACATGCTCCAGGTTAAGGAGGAGCTGGGCTCACTGGAATATCCCATCTCCCTCTTCCCCAACTCCACTCCTTGTCAGCCGGTGACTAATGTAGTTGAAACTCCTTAGACAGTGGACGAGGCAGCGAGAACTATGGGCTCTAATCCACTCATTCTGGAGGACTGAGCCAGGTAAAGGGGTCATTGGTCTAAATGGCATAATCCTTTGTGGAACCCCACCTAGCCTGTTGGCTGCCTGGTGCTGTTATAGCAGCCTCTTTCTTTATAAATCAGGAAAGAAAGTGAGTTTGAAGCTGCTAGCTATCTGATCTAGATGTCTTGTCTTATGCTCTCGAGTCATCTCCGACCCATAGCAACGCAATGGACACATCTCTCCCATCTGCAATCGTTCTGATGGTGTATCCATTGAGTTTTCTTGGTAAAAATAGACAAGCAGTTCACCATTGCCTCCTTCCACACAGTGAACCTGAGTTTCTGCCCTCGACTCTCTCCCATGCTGCTGCTGCCCAGCCCAGGTGAATTTTGACTTGCGGCAGATTGCCTTCCACTCACAAGCCACTGCCCGCGGTAGGAATGGAATAGGTAGGCTTCTGTTTGACTCTCCCTCCCACAGTTGAGACTGGGAGAGTACTGGAAAGCCAGAACAAAATACTCAATAATCAGTGGCACCACTGCCCCCTCATATTGAGCTAATTCTGTACACTGTATTTAGGTCTGGATTTTTCTTTGCTTGAATATTCAGTAGCAGCAAACAGTGTCATTCATCTCCAAGGAAAATCAGAGGATTTTCTTCCCATAATTTACCACACAAAAAGTACTGTTACTTGATCTATTATCCTTTTGGGTCAAAACCAAACTTGAAGATCTTTCTGCTTCATTTACCATGTTCTTATCCCTTGAAAAATTAGGATACCCCTGCTGGGATGCTGCGACATGATGGTTCAGTTCCTGGCTGTTTTGGAGGTCATACAGTAGCCTTGAATGCAATTGATGTGATATTACTCCCTAAAGTCATAATCAGGAAGTGCTGGAACAGTATGTTTCTCCCACAAGACAATCATTTTAGAGCTATTTTAAAAGTCAAACACGAATTTGTCCTCAGTGCCCACTTTCTATTAAGAAATGCCCATTTCTTCAATGAAAAAGAAAACTTAGTATTTCCCTTTTCATCAAATTTTTTTTTCTTTTCAATTTTGCTTTGGTGAAATGTAATTCTGCAATATTTCCCACAGGAATTTTTTTTGGCTGATATTCCAGTGCTGAACTTTTAGCTTGCCATAAAGTTAATGTGCTATTCAGTGTTCATTCTAGGCAAGACTATGGGACTGTGTATTTTCTACCACCCCCTAAAAGGCCATTATCTGTAATTACCCATTACCATGCATAATTATTTCTTCTAGTCAGGTCTGTGACCCCCAGGACTTTATGCTGTTATAGCTCACTGCACCATCTTATCAAATTTGTGAAGGAAGCTTTTCTGACCTTTAATGCTTTTCACTGCACATATTGCCATAAAAGCTGGCAGTAAATTACTTAACAGGTATACTCTGCTTCTTTTTCATGTACACTTCACAGGTACATGTGTAGCTCATATGATTCCAAGAGAAACATAGCAAATGTATCTCTACAATCAATATTGACTATTTGGGTGCTGATTATTCAGCCTCAGGATTGTCCAGGTTCTCTTTCTCTTTCCTCTCCCTTCAGCTGCCAGGCCTTTGGCGGCATCACCGTTATTTTCACCCTCACCTGAAGCGGGGCGGGCGGGGAGGGGGGGGCAGGGGGTAGGTGCAATTACTTAAATTTGCTACTTGTTAGAAAATTAAGTTAAAAGGTGTAAGGTGTGGTGAGGAGAACAGTTGAAACTAACTGCAAAAAATGTGAAATGGTTGGGGGGAGGGAGGGATTAGTTGTTGATTTCAAGTTTTTTTGTTTTCCCTGGATCCAGTACCTTGAAAAATCAAAGCCTGGATGAACTTTTTTTATGGCTTTTGTTAAGTGCTATGTGCCAGGCATATTAACTGTAAGCCCATCGATTAGACTGTAAACCCGTCAAACGGCAGGGACTGCCTCTATCTGTTGCTGACTTGTTCATTCCAAGCGCTTAATACAGTGCTCTGCACATAGTAAGTGCTCAATAAATACTATTGAATGAATATTAAGCGCTGGGGTAAATACAAGATAATCAGGTTAGACACAGTCCATGTCCCATATGGGGCTCACAGCTTTCATCCCCATTATATAGATGAAGTAACTGAGGCACAGAGAAGTGAAGTGAGTTGCCCAAAGTTACACAGCAGACATGTAGCGGAGTCAGGATTAGAACCCAGGTCCTTCTGACTCCCAAGCTCCTTGCTCTATCCACTAGGCCACACTGCTTCTCATTGCTTTGCTATTTCACTAGCACAGCAGACATGACCACACACATCTTGCAAAGGATCTCACGACAGTATACAGAAGATGTCAAAATGCACCATTCATTTGCATCAAAATTCATCCTTCATTCTCTTCTCTTCAATTAATTCTTTAAAAAAAAATCCCTACCAATCCTCCACAGCTATCCACAGATTTCTGCGTGTGCCACTAGGTTATAAGAAGGATGGACAAAGGGGCATGGAATGACACTACACTCCTCTAAATGCTTCACATTCAGGACATTGTGGAGAAAGTCGCTCAATCAATTGTCACTGAGGGTGAACACTGCTCAGACACCAATGTTAAAGAGGGGAAAGTTAAGCCCTTCCACCAGCAGGACATACACTTGAGTTGTTTTTGCAGTAACAGCGATGGTTTGCACCGAACCATCCACATGCTTTCCCTCAGGCCTCCCATGTCCAGCAGTACACACTGCAAGGAAGCTGATAGGGAGGACAAGTCCAGCCCATGGTCACAGATCAGAATATTTGAGACTACAATAGCAGCAGAGCACCACTAAATCCTTATGATTTTGTAAACCGTTTCTGCCTACGATATTCAGAGTGGCTTAGTAAGAGTCCGGGGAATCTTTTTCTCTTCTTCTCACAAAAATCAGGGGAAAAGCAAAAACAAGCAATAAAATGAAAAAAGGAAAACAACACCTCCCCAACCCCCCAAAAAAAGCAAAAACAAGAAATAAAATGAAAAAAGGAAACCACCCCCTATCCCCACCCTCTCCAAAAAACAGCCCACAGTTGTTCTCCACTTAACTATTCTGAACAGGGCCAGAAAATGGTCTGCTTTATACAGGCAATGGCAGCTCTTACGAGGAAAAGTGCAGTGCCATCAATCACTTCTACCTCTGGGCAGATTTGGAAGGGCTGTTTATATATGAAATTGTTACCAGGTCTTAGGTAAGCATGGGCATTCTAATTCCAATTTCCAGATACACCTCTCAAAGGCTTTCCTGGGGAAGAACCCGACTCCTGCAGGACAGAGGAAATGGGAGTGGCGGGGGCAGGAGAATTGGGCAACAGATAGGGGCTACGCTCCCAAGGGAACCAGTTTTCTCACCCTTACGTTTTACTCGGGATTTTTCTGAATTGTAGAATTGCCCCTTTTGATTGCTCTTTTGATTACATTCCGAGACTTCCATGTGTCCACAGTCCCTTTTGAGGCTGTTGACCCCTTTAGGGGCCAGGGATACCGTGTTCACTGATTTTTCTGGCCATTGCCCTGGCCCTCACTTCAGTGCTGTGCACATTGCAAATGCTCAATAAAAGTTGGGAATAATAGTAATAATACTGATAACATTGTATCCTTCCTCTGACATGGAATCAGAACTTTTCCCCTGATAGCCCCCAATCTTTCCCTTCTTTCCCTAGTACTCTTCTCACATTTGGCCTTCTAGCCTGCCCTGACAAGCTGCTTCTGTGCCAAACCTGATGAGAGCAAAACACGACTAGGTTGGCTTGAGAAGGAAAAAGAGGCATCCCGTTGTGTAGCTGGAGAAGAGAGTGGATGAGTCACAGGAAGAGAGCTGATTGAGTGCTTTAAAGCCAAGGGTCAGGGGTTTCTGCTTTATGTGGAGAGGAATGGGCAGCCATTAGAGGTTTTTGAGGAATAGGGGAACATATGAATAGGGGAAACAGCATGGCTCAGTGGAAAGAGTATGGGCTTGGGAGTCAGAGGTCATGGGTTCGAATCCCGGCTCTGCCACTTGTCAGCTGTGTGACTGTGGGTAAGTCACTTCACCTCTCTGGGCCTCAGCTACCTCATCTGTAAAATGGGGATGAAGACTGTTAGCCTCATATGGGACAACCTGATTACCCTGGATCTCCTCCAGCGCTTAGAACAGTGCTCTGCATATAGTAAGCACTTAACAAATACCAACATTAATTAATTAACAAATACCAACATTAACATTATTATGAAGAACCCAGGCTCTGGTCTCCCAGAATCTAGGACCCGCCGACCCATTCCCTCTGCTCCTGGGGTGAATTTCCTTATCAACCGTCTCTGAAAGGCCGAGGTGGCTCGAGGGTTAATCAGGAGCTTCAGAAGCAATTGCCAGGGGTAAATGGTTTTAACACCCCTGTAGACTGTGGGCTCGCAGGGAATATGTCTACCATCTCTATTGTACTACACTCTCCCAAGCGCTTAGTGCAGTGTTCTGTTAGTGCTCAATAAATACCACTGATTTGATGATGATGATGATGATGAAAAAAAATCCTCAACCCTACATGGGGGTTGGGGGAGGAAAAAGCCTTGAGAGCTGAGTTCTCCTCGCCGTGTACTATCAGGGAGGGACTCCCCACAGGACTTGGGCTTTCCCTTTCCCTAGATCCCAAGTGCTTACAGGAATTCCCTGTCCCAGACCTTAGGAAGGCTGGAACGAGAGAATTCCCAGCAATAGCAAGATGAAAGAGACAGTACCTTATGTCTTGTTATAGCCAAGTCCAAATGTGCATCCAGTTGGCAAACTTCTCATGGGAAAGTGCGTATGTACTAGCAAATGTCCTTGAAGGGAAGCTTATGGGTCTTAGAGGCATAACCTTATCTCAGAACAAGTACTCTCCTGTAGCAGTAAGACAGCCTTCAATTGGCAGAATACAAATATTATATGTAGTCCTTTTACAGGCTACTCTGTGTTCCAATTCAGTCCAATTTATTGTTTGGGAAAAACATTTAGTATGGCATTTGCTCAACTATCTCCCAAAGCAGTTATGCCTTGTAATCATTATATTAATAATAATATTGATGATCATTACACATTTACTATATGCCAAGTGTACTAAGCACTTATGTACATATCTTTAAATTATATATTATAAATTATTTATTCATATTAATATCCACCTTCCCCTCTAGATTGTAAACTCGTTATGGGCAGGGAATGTGTCTGCTAATTCTGTTGCACTGTACTCTCCCAAGCGCTTAGGGCAGTGCTCAGCTGCACATAGTAAGTGCTCAATAAATACTACTGATTGATTTAGGTAGATATATGATAATCGGTCCCACATGGGGCTCACATTCTAAGTAGGAGGGAGAAGAAGGACTGAATCCCCATTTAGCAGATGAGTGAACTGAAGCACGGAGAAGTTAAGTGACTTTCCCAAGATCACACAGCAGGTAACTGGTGGACCGAGGATTAGAACGCTGGGCCTCTGAATCCCAAGGCTGTGCTCTTTCCACTAGGCCATGCTGCTTCCCACACTGCTTCAAATCCAGTAGGTTGTATAAATGTGGGGGGGGCGGGGGGGTGGAGCTCTCCTAGGTATCAATAATGCATTCCAATTATGATCCTCAATAAAGGTAGTGTTACACACTAGTCTGTGACGTTATTTAGGATTGGGCAGAAACTCTGGCCAGAACGAGGTCAAGCCAAGGGGGATTTAAAAGAAAGAACGATTAACAACATGTTGGAAGAGAGGGTTGTCTGAAACCAACTCTGTTGAGCATTCAGTAAGCAGCAGAATTTGGAGCTAAAAACTTCTGAGCTGAGGTCTTGTTTGAGAAGTGAGTTAGAAAAAGCATACAAGGTTAAGGGAGAGGTATGGGTGGAAAGAGGGAAACATATCCTCCCCCAAACCTTATAAAGAACGGGAGGGCTTTTATGGCATCCTTGATAACTCAAATTTATTAACTAACCTAGTCCAATTACCAATTAGCCTTAACTGGGTAGACAGCTCTGCTCATTCTCAAAGTTAATTTAGTTTGATTCATATCCAACAGATCACTTCGGCCCTTCCATGCCAACTAAGTTTAAATACTCACAATCCACCCAACCACTTATGCACTTAGCTTATATCCTCTATTACTTCCTCCTATCTGAATGTATTTGTCTCCCCTGCTAGTTTGTAAGCTCTGTGAGGGCAGGGATCAGATATACTAATTTCTATTGTACTCTCCTAAGCACATAGTATAGTGCTCTCCACAAAGTAGGTGTTCTATAACTATTGATTGATTAATCAATTGACTGCAAATCTGTGGCACACTTACAGGAGATGGCAATACCAGTCTCCACATCCTTAACCCCACTTCCCTTAAAAAAGTGATGCCAATAAAACAATGATCATGGATTGCTTAAAGCAAATCTTTGGTCATTTTAGAAAAATTGCTATTCTGTGAAACATTCTGTAACATAATCAAAAGTCTTTACTAAAATTACATCTCCTTCAAGAGGGCTTTCCTGAATAAGCCTTCATAATAATAATAATAATAATGATAATGGTATTTGTTAAGTGCTTACTATGTGCCAGGTACTGAACTAAGTGCTGGGGTGGATACAAGCAAATCAGGTTGGACACAGTCCCTTTCCCTTGTGAGGCTCAGAGTTTCACACCCCATTTTACAGATGATGTAAATGAGATGTAGAGAAGTGAAGTGACTTGCCCAAGGTCACACAGCAGATGAGTGGCAGAGTCAGAATTAGAACCCATGACCTTCTGACTCTCAGGCCTGTGCACTATCCAGCCCTTAGTACAGTTCCTGGCACATAGTAAACACTTAACAAATACCATCGTCATTATTGTTATTATCCACTACACCCTGCTGCTTCTCATCTCCTCTACTCCCCCTCCTTTCTATATTGCCTATGCATTTGGATCTGTACCCTTTAAGCACTTACCATACTATCAGCCTGTAAGCCCGTCGATTAGACTGTAAGCCCGTCAAAGGGCAGGGCCTGTCTCTATCTGTTACCGATTTGTACATTCCAAGCACTTAATACAGTGCTCTGCACATACCTGTAATTCACTTTGATATGTCTCCCTCTTTAGACTCTTTAATACAGTGCTCTGCACATAGTAAGTGCTCAATAAATACTATTGAATGAATGAATTGCACTTACGTATATGCCTGTAATTCACTTTGATATGTCTCCCTCTTGACTCTATTTATTGCCATTGTTCTCGTCTGTCTGTCGCCCCCGATTAGACTGTAAGCCCGTCAAACGGCAGGGACTGTCTCTATCTGTTGCCGACTTGTTCATTCCAAGCGCTTAGTACAGTGCTCTGCACATAGTAAGCGCTCAATAAATACTATTGAATGAATGAATGAATAGACTGTACACTCTTTGTGGGCAGGGAACATGTCTAATACATACTCCATCTACCTCTGTAACTTTGGCTTCACTGACTCTGTCCCGGTTCTCCTCTTAGCTTTCTGGCTGCTCCTTCTCAGTCTTCTTCACCGGCACCTCCTCTGCTTCCCATCTTCTAATTGCAGGGGTGCTTCAAGGCCCTTCCATTCTACATCTACACCCACTCCCTTGGAGAACTCATTCATTCCCATGGCTTCACCTCCCATCTCTACGCTGATGACTCCCAAATATATCTCTCTAGCCCTGACCTCTCTTCTCCTGCCTCGCAATTTCTCCAGCCTTCAGGACATCTCTACTTGGGTGTCCTGCCAACATCTCAAACAAGTCCAAAACAGAACTTTTCATCTTCTCACCCAAACCCTGCCCTCCACTAGACTTTCCCATCTCTGTAGACACCAACACATCCACCCTGTCTCACAAGCCCGTAACCTTGGCATTATCCTCAATTCATCTCTCTCATTTAACCCACATCTTCAACCTGACACCAAATCCTGCCATTTCTCCCTTCAGAACATTGCTAAAATCTGCCTTTTCCATTCCATAGAAACTTCTACCATGCTAAACCAAGCACTTATCAAAGTCCACCTTGATACTGACTCAGCATCAGCTTTAAAACCTTACTATTCCCTTTAAAGCACTCAATCAGCTCTCCCCCTCCTATCTTATCTCACTGATTTCCTACTACAACCCAGCCTGTACACTTGGCTCCTCTACCACTGGCTTGCTCACTACGCCAGGCACATAGTAAGCACTTAACAAATACCATAATTACTATTATTATTATTATTATGCCTCAATCTTGTCTACCTGGCCACTGGCCCCTTGGTCACATCCTCCCTTTGACCTGGAACTCTCTCACCCTCCATATACAACAAACCACCATTCTCCCCACCTTCAGATCTTATTAAAATCGCATTTCTTCCAAGACTCCTTCCCCGATTAAACCCTCTCTTCCCCTACTCCCTCTCCCTTCTGCAATGACCTATACACTTGGATCTGTACTCTTTAAGCACTTGATATTCACCCCACCCTCAGCTTTACAGCATACCATAATTTATTTACTTGTGTGTCTCTGTCTCCCTCTCTAGCCTGTGAGCTCTTCGTAGGCATGGAACGTCTACCAACTCTGTTGCTTTTTTATGGTATTTGTTAAGCACTTACTATGTGCCAGGCACTATACTAAGTGCTGGGGTAGATACAAGCTAATCAGGTTGGACACAGTCCATGTCGCCCATGGGCTCAGTCTTAATCCCCATTTTACAGATGAGGTAACTGAGCCATGGAGAATTTAAGTGACACAGTAAGCGCTCAATAAATGCAACTGGCTGACTGATTGATTAATGTGTGTCTCCCCCTCTAGACTGTAAGCTCCTTGTGGATGGGAATGTGCCTGTTATATTGTTCTACTGTACTCTCCCAAGCACTTAGTACAGTATTCTTCCCACAATAAGCACTCAAGAAATACATAATCGACTGACTGACTGACTTGCCCAAGGTCACACAGCAGACAAGCGGCAGGGCTGAAATTAGAACCCAGTTCCTCTTTTTCCCAGACCTGCACTCATTACTTCTGTTAGTAAATCCCTGCTGTGTGACCTCGGGCAAGTCATTCTACTTCTCTGTGCCTTGGTTTCTTCCTCTGTAAAATGGGGATTCAATACTTGTTCTCCCTTTCACTTAGACTATAAGCCCCATGTGGGTCAGAGACTGTGTCTAACTTGGTTGTTTTGTATCTACCCCGGAGGTTAGTATAAAGTGCTGGACACATACTAAGTGCTTAACAAATATCATCATCATCATCATCATCATCATCATCATGTGGTTGAGAAATAATCCTTATTCTATACTTCACATTGATCATACCCTTTTTAAAGTATTTTGTCCTGTTTGGTCATTACATTTGAAAAGGGACTGAGAGAAACTAAAGATTTCAGAGAACAACAACAAAAAAGGATAATTGTTTGAAAACATATGGCCGTAAAACGAAAGGTTAAAGGAAGTACAATGGTCGAGGCTAGACCATACAAAACTACAGGTTTTAATAAGCTACCAAGAAACAGAAGAAACAGCCCTAAATTTTAGCAGGAGAGATTTGGATTGGCCATAAAGAAGAATTTCTCAGCTGCCAGGGCAATAAAACACTGGAATAAGCTACCAAGGGAGGATATGGAGTTTCATCCATAGTGATTTTTAAGACAAGAATACCTAGCATTTTTCCATTCTGAATGATTTAGTAATTCCTCCACCTAGTGGCAGAGGAATGGACCAGGTAATCCTTGGCGGTCCTTTCCATTTTTATTATTTTATGACTATGATAAAAATGGTCTGAAGAGTAACCAAGTAACCTTGGGGAACATAGTAAGTCAGTGCTGTACGGTGGATTTTGGAACAGAATCCAAGTCTCCTGACTTCTAATTCTGATACACATGGCCAGGTCCCCAAAAGCTGAATCCTCGAAACATCATTCCTGATCTAAGTATCTTACCATTTAGCTTTACCCTTTTAAGGGTCTCAGATGCTAATGGTAGGGTTCAACAAATGTTGGTTTAGTCCAACAGTCAAACAAAATTACCCCTCCCCTCAGGCTCTCTGCCTCTGCTAATCTGTTTGTTTGTCTGATATCTTCCCTCAGTACCACTCTGCCTCCCACTGCTGTGTTTGCTAATTATACACAGAATTAAGGAGGCAGCCCATCAACCTTGATATTTTACTCAGTTTTGAAGAGTACAGAGTGTATTTTTTGAGACCTTCTAATGGATTACCTTCTTAGCCACTCCCACTACATAGCTGTGATAGCAACAGCCAACTTGGACAATAAGGTCTGTAAACCAAAAAAAACCCAAAAAACCCAGCACAATCAGAAGCTATGTTTGGCCTTGATTAGGCTCACTTCTGGAACAGACAGAAACTTAAAAAAATAAGCTGACAATACATGCACGATGAGAACAATTATATGGCTGAGAAAGTTTTGGAATGGACAAAAGTTGATACCTTGTCAAAGGACAACTCTAAAACAAAGCTGTCATATAGAAGAGATTCATTGGAAAGTCAAGTGAATAAACAAAGATGAGCCTCATCTTACATCTTGTATGACTTGCATACAAGATAGTTGTGAAAATTAATTACGACAAGATGAACTTTAATTTTCACTCAAAGATTTCTCCAATAAAGGTCAGAGAGTTTACCTTCCCTTTTGGGGAGAAGCGCTCCACTTAGCTAGGATGCAGCCCACTCCCTTCTCTCTCTCCCTGACTTGAGTCACTTATTGGACCCTGCCTGAATTTCCCAGTTGTCTGCCAGAGCAACCCAAACCCCAGGACTCAGGCCACCAGCATCTATTGAGTCTTGTGGGGAGGCAGGGGGGTCTAAAAGTCAGCAAACCCCCATGGACTCAGAGACCAGCAGAGCTGAGAGGGGAGGTGACTGAGGGACAAATTTGGGTGGGGTGTGGGTAGGACGAGTGGTTCTTAGACTGTGCGCCCCAGGCGGGACAGGTACTGTGTCAGACTTGATTACCTTGTATCTACCCCAGGGCTTGGTACAGAGGTAAGTGCTTAACAGATACCATTATCATGGTATTTAATAATGAAATTAGCACTTGAACTTTTTTTTCAAGCTTCCTTATGGTGGCCAGTCATCCTGCTTGTTTTTTTTTCCCCTCAAACACTTAGAACAGTGCATTGCACTCAGAAGGCACTCAGTGAATGTCACTACTACTATTACAGTCATACAGTTTTTCACCAGTCCATTTTTCAGGTGGTCTGTCCCCTTTCAAGTATAGCTATGGCGCCAGGTGCCTCTATGGCCTGTATTTTCATTTTCCGTACACAGCCTCCTTCCACCCTGGCTTCTGCCACCAGGTTTCATGGCTCAGAAGCAGCCCTGTGATTACAGGGCCCTGGGAAGGGAATGCCCAGACTTGAAGCAAGAGGAGAGTAGGGAGTGCCCCCTGGAGAAAAACTCTAGTTTCAGGTATCCTTAGACAGGTTTCAGCAAAACGGCACTGCCTTTGACATCATTTCGCTACACTGCAGGCTTGGACATAACATATGGGATGTTGTGTGGATCAATGTGTCCGGTATCCGATAGAGGTGTCAGTGGCTACCCTAAATTCCGCCCGATTCACAACTAAGAAACCCACAATCAGATGAGGACGTAGAGGCTTTGGTTATTACAAGCCAAAACCAAAATATGATGCAGTCCTACATTAATAGCTGGAATAAAACAGATTAAACAGTGAGGCAAAAAAACATGACACTTTAAGAGAGCAAAAGGAAATGAGACAAAGAAAAACTCAAGACATTCAGAACCAAGGAAGCAAAAACAAAAGGAGGAGAAACAAAATCAATAAACATTAAACACAGAAGGTTTTCAGCCAATTGTAAGATCAAAGAGAACATGAGAAGGGAGTAGTTGCTTTATGGGTATCTTAGATAGAAGACCTTGGAAGAAATATGACTATGATAAAATCATTATAGCTCACACTAAAAATAATGCAGGGAGTGAACTTATTGAAGGAATTTGCTGGACACCACTCTTGGATCCGAAACAGTCCCAGAAATCAAAGGGTCTTTTAAAAATGCATCTAACTCTAGGTCCTAATATGGTAACCCTAATGAAATAGGCCCAAGTACTGCCTTGCCAGTGATTTACTGAACATTTCTATATTGGTAGACAATAAATTGATAATATTTTTTGAAAGCAGCATGGCCTAGGTGGAAAGAACATAGGCCTGGAAGTCAGAGGACCTGTATTCTAATCCTGGCTCTGTCACCTGCCTGCTGTGTGATCTTGGGCAAGGTGCTTAACTTCTCTGTGCCTCAGTTTCCTCATCTGTAAAACTGGAATTAAACCCTACACCTTCCTACTAGACTGTGAGCCCCATATGGGATAGGGATTGTGTCCAATCTGATTATCTTGTACAATAATAATAATAATAATAATAATGGCATCTGTTAAGCACTTACTGTGTGCCAAGCACTGTAATAAGCACTGGGGTAATACAAGATAATCAGCTTGGACACAGTCCCTGACCCACATGGAGCTCACAGTCTAAGTAGGAGTGCGTAAAATCTAATCCCCATTTTAGATGAGGAAACTGAGGCACAGAGAAGTTAAGTGACTTGCCCAAGGTCACACAGCATACAAGTGGCAGAACTGATATTAGAACCCAGGTCCTCTGACTCCCAGGCCCAATCAATCATTTTTAATGGTATTTATTAAATGCTTATTATGTGCTAGGCCCTGTACTAAACTCTGGAGTAGATACAAGCTAATTAGTTTGGACACGGTCCATGTTCCACATGGAGTTTACAGTCTTAATCCCCATTTTACAGATGAGGAAACTGAGGCACAGAGAAGTTAAGTGACTTGCCCAAGGTCACACCGCAGACAAGTGGCAGATCCTTTTGACTCCCAGGCCCGTGCTCTATCCACTAAGCCATACTGCTTCTACTGAGCCATGCGGCTTTGAGCACTTACTGTGTGCACAGCACCAAAGTAAGCGCTTGGAAGAGTACAAAATAACTGAGTTGGTAGATATATTACCCACCCATAATGAGCTAGGAAGGAGACAGAAATTAATATAAATAAATTATGGATATATACATTAGTCCTGAGGGGATGAGGGAGAGATGAATAAAGGAGCAGATCAGGTTGACACAGAAGGGAGTGGGCAAAGAGGAAATAAGGGCTTAAGCAGGGAAAGCCTCTTGGAGGAGAAATGCTTTCAATAAAGCGTTGAAGGTGGGAAGAGTAATTATCTGCCAGCTATGAAGAGGGAGGGTGTTCCAGGTCAGAGGCAGGACGGGGACCATAGGTCGGTGGTGAGATAGATGAGATGAAGGTATAGGGAGTAGGTTGGCATTAAAGGCTCTTTCCACTACTACTGATGTGATTTTAGAAGGGTCTTGAAGAGCGAGAGCGCAATGGTCTGCCAGGTGTGAAGGGGAAGAGAATTCCATGCAGAACAGAATGTGTAAGCAAGAGGACAGCAGTGAGGAAGGTGAGAATGAGACACATTGAGTAGGTCAGCTTGAGAGGAATGAAGCATGCAATTTGAGTGAGAGAGGAAGCGATAGGATAAGCAGGAAGGGGAGAGATGATTGAGTGCCTTAAAGCTAATGGTCGGGAGTTTCTGCGGAGATAGATGGGCAACCACTGGAGGCTTTTGAGGAGTGGGGAGATGTGTGCAGAACTATGTTTGCAGGAAATGATCCAGGCAGCAGACTGAAGTATGGACTGGAGAGGGAAGAGAATGGAGTGAGGGAGGTCAGCGAGAAAACTGATGCAGTAGTCAAGTCGGGATGTGACAAGCACTCGGATCAGTGTGGTGGCTGTTCGGATGGAGAAAGGCCAGTTTCTGGAGATGTTGTGGAGAAGAACCAACAGAATTCAGTGACAGAATCAATATGGGGGTTGAAAGAGAGTGAGGAGTCAAGGATAATACCAAGGTTACAGACTTGAGAGAAGGGGCGAATGATGATGACATTGTTGTTGACTGTGAAGGCAAAGTTATGTGGACAAGAGGATTGGGGAGGGAATTTAAGGAGTTTAATTTCGGACATGTTCGGTTCCAGTGGAGTCTGTCGGAACAGAAGGGATCCCACTCTCCCTAGCCTGGAGCAGGATCTGGTCCTGCCCTGTCCCATGGCCAGCAACAGGATTTGGCTGTGCTTCTGAAGGGAGAAGGGCTTCCCAGAGTTATGTGATGGGTGCACTTTACAGATCAGTCTACCAGCCTGAAGATTCTTGAAATTCTTCAATCATATTATGCAAAAAGAGATTAACCTTTCAGCCCTAAGCAAGAAGGAGGCTCTGACATGGGAGTAGGATTTATTGATGACACTGCAGAATTCAGGACATCTCCTTGCCAACAATCCTCCACTTATTTTATTTAAATGTTTATCGATTATGCTTTGTGAACTACCTGTTCCCATGGGGGACAGGGACTGTATCCAACCCAATTAACTTGTATCTACCCTAGGTCCGAATACAGTGCCTTAGTAAGCGCTTAACAAACACCATAATCATTATTATTTATCTTTGAAAAACAGCATTTCATTTGCACAAACTCAGATTTTCTTTCCTGATTCAAGATTAACTAAGGCCTTTATAAATGTTACAAGGTTAAAAATGGTATGGTCAAGTTTCTGGTACCATTACAGTTTGCTTTCCTTCTTTTTGAAGAACTGCATGTCACAAGAAGTCTGAAAAATTGTCTTGGACCTTTCAAGGCATCATAATATTTCTAATCTGCCAATAATATGGATACAATAAGAAAAGTCTGTCCCAGCCTGCCTATATGATTTGTGTGACTTCTTCAAACAATATTCCTTTTACAGAAAACAATGTGTAGTAGTGAAGATGGCAAAAAATGTTCTAAGCTTAAAATTTTAAATATATACAAAGAAAAAAAATCCATGCAGTTGAGAGAATTTCTTGTAACTTATGCTCCTTTAACAGTCCACTTAATATACACACACAAAAAAATGATGTGCTAATGTATAATTATTGTGCTGTTTGGTAAGCACTTACTAATGTTGTATTGTACTCTCCCAAGCACTTAGTACAGAGTTCTACACATAGGCTCAATAAATAATATTGATGGATTGATTGATTACTATGTGCTACTACTACTAAGCCCTGGGGTAGATATGATAAGAATGTTGGACACAATACTGTCCCATATGGGCCCACAGTCTAAGCAGGAGGGGGAACAGGTATTTAGAATCTCTATTTTACAGATGAAGAAACTGAGACACAGATTCTGGCCCAAGGTCACAAGTGGCAAAGCCGGGATTAAAACCCAAGTCCTATAACTCCCAGGCCCGTGCTCTTTCCAGTAGGCTATGCTACTTCCCTAACAAGTAAGTGAACAAAAATAGTTTTGATGATTTGGGGAGACCAGAATCTGGTCCTGTAGCTTTTGCCCAGTATACCAAGAATCATTTCTATGTCATTATGGCAGTACATCATTAAAATCATTAATTCATTATTTATGTCTTATGGCTGAAATTCACTATATTTTATAGGACTCATTAGTACTATTATTATTGCTATCATAATCATGGTATTTGTTAAGTGCTTACTATGTGCCGAGGACTGTACAATATGGGGCTCACAGTTTAAGTAGGAGGGAGAAAAGGTATTGAATCCCCATTTTATAGATGAAGAAACTGAGGTACAGAGAAGTTAAGTGACTTGGCCAGAGTCATGCAGCAGACAAGTGGAAGAGCTGGGATTAGAACCCAAATCTCCTGGCTTCCAGGCCCATGCTCTTTCCACTAGGCCATTTTTTTTTTTTGCTTTCCCTCTTGAGATACACCTCCATCCTGTTAGCCCACAAGTTGTAATAGGTTGGACTAACTAAAATTCATGCAACTCAAATGCAAATACTAAGGGTTTGAACTGGAGATGATTATTAGAAGCACCGTGGGAGTTGTATGAACCTTGCAGAACAATACTGATTGTACCCTTAAGCATCTCTTCCATTAGCCTAATATCCTTTCAACTGAATTCAGATTTTTAAAAACATGAAACTCATCTCTAAAGTAATATTTTGAGAGGGAACACATACACCTACATTTAATACAATATGAGTACATAAAACATTTTTCATCAAACAGTGGATTTTATCTGGATTGTAAGCTCCTTGGTAGGCAGGAAATGTGACTACCAATTCTGTTGGGAGTATACTCTCCCAAGCGGTTAGTACAGTGCTCTGCACCCAGTAAGCGCTCCATAAATATGCAAGAACTACATTCTCAAAGTTCTTCGGAGTTCCCAAAACTTTCATGATGGCCCCAGTCCTTGGAATCCATCATTATTCTTCACCACAAGTGTTATCCCAGACAGGCAAAAGGGTAGCCAGAGAGCTGACTTACCTGCCCCTTCCTGAGGTATTTGTCCAGAGGATTCCATATGGCACCACCAACCTAGAAGAAAACAGGAATCAGAAATAGAGGATTTTCCAGGGTGTTTCAGGTGCCCCAACCGCCCATAGGTGTCACAGGTGAGGGAGAAAACTGGGCATCTTCCCACTGCTCCCACTACTTGTAAATAAGTTTTGCTTTGTCTTCCACATTAGATTTGAAGTTCCAGGAGGGTAGTAATCATATAAGATGTCTTGCGTCTACAGAACTCTCCTTGAGCCCTTGGGCTTGGTAGGCACTCAGTGAACACAGTTGGCAAAACCGAGTCATTCAAATTTGGTTCTTAGAACAGTGCTCTGCACACAGTAAGTGTTCAACCTAATTTGCTTGTATCCACCCCAGCGTTTAGTACAGTGCTTGGCACATAGTAAGTGCTTAATAAATACTATAATTACTATTCTTATTCAAAAATACCATTGACATTAATAATTATAATACAATGTAAACTTTGAATTGTGAAGCTACCCTTTGATTTGCAACTGTCCTCCCCTTTTCTTAATATATGTCCACAATACTGCCATTTCTATGTAGTGTGGCTTAGTGGAAAAAACACTGGCTTGGGAGTCAGAGGTTGTGGGTTCTAATCCCGGATCCACCACTTATCAGCTGTGTGACTTTGGGCAAGTCATTTAACTTCTCTGTGCCTCAGTTACCTCATCTGTAAAATAGGGATTAAGACTATGAGCCCCACGTGGGACAACCTGATAACCCTGTCTCTACCCCAGCGCTTAGGACAGTGCTTGGCACATAGCACTTAACAAATACCATTATTATTACTATAAAGTTTAAGATAAAATCATGTATGTAGGCTATGTAATCTTGACTAGATTTCCCAAAAACAAACTTAGACCCATCATTTGAAAGTTCCCAGAAATGTGTTCCTCCCTTCTCAGCATCACCAAACCACATCCCTCCCCTTCTTTGAAGTCCTTCTAAAAGGTAACCTTCTACAAGAAGGATTCTCCATTAAATTCTCCCTTCTCATCCCCCATACTTCCCAGTTATGTCATCCCCCCAGTCACCTCAGTATTCCTATGCCCTCATCTGATTACAATCCATCAATGGTATTCATTGAGTGCTGTGTGTGGAGCACTGTACTAAACACTCAGGAAAGAGACAATATTATAGAGTTGGTACACAACCCCAACCGATTACAGCATGCGTGTATGTAGTCACTTGTCACATACCAGAATAGTGAACAAAAATAACTCAAACCATAGAGCATAACAAAAACACACAATGGGTTTCAGTGGGACAGAGAGTTGAGCAGCTGGCTCACAGTTTTCAGTGAATCAAAAGATCTGGCCAGGCCAAGCAGCTGATATAGGGAAAGCTGCCAAAATGAGGAAAAGCCACTTCCCAACCTCTACCCTTTGGCACCTACTTAAGACTCCAAGGCCGAAGATTTGACCCACTGGGCTAGGATAAGACAGGTCAGTTAGCTTGCCAATTGCCATGGGAATGAAAACATAAGGCTAGAATTGCCAAAAAATGTCCCCTCAATTTGGCCTATTTTTCAGCATGGTGTGGCTCACACTTTATTTTTCAGCAGAAAGAGTGATCTTGAACAGTAGGGTATACTTTACAGATTCTGCAGTCCCCAGGAAGAAAACAGAAGGAAAGGGAATTGGAATTTCCAGCTCCTGGATGAAACCACACCACAAGATTTCCATGTGGTAAAAGTATTACTCTCTACGACACAGTTCTAGGCACTTGCAAAGTAGGCGCTCAATAAATACTATTGAATGAAATGATAGGTCTAACACAAAATACAATTCTTGAACTTGTTTTTGGGAAGTCTGGTCAAGATTCTGTAGGCTAGATATAAGATTTTACCTTAAGCTTTATGTTGCTGAATTTTAATGATGATTATGGTATTTATTAAGCGCTTACTATGTGCCAAGCACTGTTCTACTTTCCAAGCCCTTAATACAGTGCTCTGTGCACAGTAAGCACTCAATTACTACGAGTGAATGAACGAATGGATGAATACATAGTACTCTCTTCATAGAGAGAAGCTAAGGGAAGTTCACTTGGGGTAATTTTTTTTAGCCTAAATCCCCTTTCCAGCCTTTTCCCCCAACAAACCTTAAAGGCAGGGGTGCAGCTATCTGATTTGAGATTATCAGATCATTTGCTTGTTCATTGCAGTTTTGAACCTCAGAGGCTTTAATCAATATCTTGTAAACCTCAACTATATTT
The DNA here is from genome assembly GCF_004115215.2 of Ornithorhynchus anatinus. Taxonomy (NCBI): domain Eukaryota; kingdom Metazoa; phylum Chordata; class Mammalia; order Monotremata; family Ornithorhynchidae; genus Ornithorhynchus; species Ornithorhynchus anatinus. The sequence goes on from NC_041753.1 coordinate 55,447,110, forward strand.
TATGTTACCCTTTCCAATTCGAGATACTAATTAAATCCTGACTCCAGTCACTAACTTTCCGAACCCAAAGGGGCCCCATGTCCTGACCTTCATCTTTGCTGCGGTTGTGTCGAGGAACGGTGAGGGCATGCAAGTCTACAGTCTCGACAAAGCACTTTCCAGATTTCCACAGAAATTAAAAATGGCAACGGCTGACTGTCTAACCACTTGCCCACTGATTTAAAAGTGAATACATTTCATTGGGGCCACAAGCACTATGCATCACTAAATTTGGGATTATGAGACAGGCAAGGTGTTAAGGAAGGAAGAGAAAAGGGATGGCAGGAAAGAGAAATGCAGGGTAGCAGCAACTTCAAGCAGCTTTCCAAAGAGGGAGTTCCACTGTATTAGTTTAATAAAATGAGAGTTAGCCCTAGCCTCCAATGTATTCAAAAACATGTTTTCCTTATCTTTGAAAAATGACTGCGGTTTTGACATTTCCCACTCATTCAATCGTTTTTATTGAGCACTTATTGTGTGCAGAGTACTGAACTAAGCACTTGGGAGACTACAAGATAACAGTAGACAGAGACGTTCTCTGCTCACAACGAGCTTCCAGTCCATCCCACCTCCCACTGCTTATCCTTGGGGAAGGCCCTGAAAGGAACAGGCATTAAATGCCCTTATAAAGATATATATTCTAAAAGGATGCATCTCAGGGCCCAGGAAATGGGATAGAAAATGCCTACTGGTCAGGTGGATTCTGGAGGGGTAGGCAACTGAGGAATGTATTTGATTCCTGGCACCAGTCAGCCAGTACAAATCTCCTGAAGGAGGGAAGTGATGTGCTCTGTTCAACATCTCACATAGACAATATGTGCAGCTAGATAGAAGTTTTCCCCTCTCAGGGTCACACCTGAGGTGTTTCCAGTACTCTACCAGTCTCGACTACGGGAGGGAGAGTCAAGCAGAGACCTATTCATTCCATTCCTGGCTTGGGCAGTGGCTAGCGAGTGGAAGGCAATCTGCTACAAGTCAAAACTCACCTGTACTGGGCAGCAGTGGCATGGGAGAGAGTCGAGGGTGGAGACTCGAGTTTACTGCATGGAAGGCGGCAGTGGTAAACTACTTCCATATTTTTACCAAGAAAACTCTACAGATACACTACCAGAACAATTGCAGATGGACAGCGGGACATTCTGGGAGAGATATGTCCGTGGTATCTCTATGGGTTAGAAACGACTCGATGGCGTAAGACAAGATAGAAGCTTGGCTGAAGAGAGGATGGGCTGAAGGAAAAGAGTTTGTTAACAGTAGTAGAGCCCTGCCTCACTTCTCCCTGGCTTGACAAGGTTTCACATCCCCTGGACACTGAAATGACAAAACACCCCTGCTCTGGAAAACAGGTTTTCTCCACTTGGATCTTGAACCAGTGACAACTGCCCTACTTGTTCTTCCCATAACTCTTCCATCCTTGAGAATACCTTACTAAAAGTTCACCCCTCAACAAATGTTCATGGCTCTAGGGCTGCCCCAGAAAACCCTTAAGGGAAGCTTCATCTCCCTGCTGAAGAAGACATGCATACCTGCACGATGCATTCCTGGATTATATCCTTTAAGCCCACCCTAAACCCCACAGTATATCTGTCTATACCTGTAATTTATTTTCATGTCTGTTTTCCTCTCTAGACTATAAGCTCCTTGTGGACGTAGAACGTGTCCACTGACAGTTATATTGTACTCTCCTAAACACTTAGTACAGTGTTCTGCACACAGTAAGCTCTCAAATACCATTGACTGCAGGCTCCCTACTCTTTCCCTCCTCCTTTTAATAGAGGATAATGGGTGATCTGCCAGGAAAGTGGCCAGCTGAAAATGTACTTAGGTGTGCACATCCAGCTAGTCGGAAAACCAGTTAGCCAGCCAGCCAAAATCTGGTCAGGAAAGACAATTAAATTGCCAGGCAGCTGGCAACAATCAACCAACCAACAAAATGGTCAGCAAATCCGTAAAATCAAATAAGCAGCTAGCCAGTTGGTATAAATTCTAAATGCATAAAATAATATCTTTCTGCTCATGTTATGATCACCACCAAGCAAAAATACAGAAAACATTGTTCTCCAATATAAAGGGATATCTATATTTGTGGGTATAGGAGAGTACAATTTAACAGAATTGGCAGACACTTTTTATGGAATTTATTAAGCTCCTACTATGTGCCAGGTACTGTTTGAAGCACTGGGGTAGCTACATGTTAATCAGGTTGGACACAGTCTCATGTGGGACTCACAATCTCAATTCCCATTTTACAGATGAGGTAACTGAGGCACAGAGAAGTGAAGTGACTTCCCCAAGCTCCCACAGCAGACAAGTGGCAGAGTGAGGATTAGACCCAGGTCCTTCTGACTCCCAGGCCCGTGCTCCATCCACTAGGCCATGCTGCTGCCCTGCCCACAACAAGCTTAAAGTCTACAGGGAGAAGCAGACATTAATATAAATCAATAAATTATCAGTATGTCCATAAATGATGAGGTTAGTGTGGGGTGAATAGAGGTACAAAGCCAAGTGCAAGGGTGACATACAAGTGAGAGGAAGAAGAGGAAATGAGGTTTTAGTCAGGGAAGGAGATGTAATTTTTGATAAGGTTTTTGACGGTGGGGAGTGATCGTCTTTCTGATATGAAGGGGGAGGGAGTTCTATGACAGAGGCAAGATGTGGGCAAGGGGTCGGCAGTGAGATAGATTAGATCAAGGTACATTGAGTAAATTGGCATTAGAGGAGCCAAGTGAGTGTGCTGGGTTGTAATAGGAAATTAGGTAGGTAAAATAGGAGGGGATTAGATGACTGAGTAATTTAAAGCCGATGGAAGGAGTTTCTGTTTGAAGTGGAGGTGGGTGGGCAACCACTGGAGGTTGTTGAGGAGTGGGGAAACGTGGACTGAATAATAATAATAATAGTAATGATGACATTTGGTAAGTGCTTACTAACTGCCAAGCACTGTTCTAAGCACTGGGGTAGATACAAGGTAAGCAGGTTGTCCCACGTGGGACTCACAGTCTTAATCCCCATTTTACAGATGAGATAACTGAGGCCCAGAGAAGTTAAGTGGCTTGCCCAAGGTCACACAACAGACAAGTGGTGGAGGTGGGATTAGAACCCATATCCTCTGACTCCCAAGCCCGTGCTCTTCCCACTAACATTTTTTAGAAAAATTATCCGGGCAGTAGAGTGAAGTTTGGAGTGGAGTGTGGAGAGACAGGAAGCAGGAAGGTCAGCCATGAGGCTGAGGCAGTAGTAGTCAAGGTGGGATAGGATAAGTGCTTGGATCAATGAGGTAGCCGTTAGGACTGAGACAAAAGGGCAGATTTTAATGGTGATGTGAAGGGAGCACTGACAGGATTTCATGACAGACTGAATATGTGGGTTGAATGAGGGAGATGAGTCGAGGCAATTCCAAGGTTATGGGCTTGTGAGACAGGGAGGCAGGTGGTTCTGTCTACAGTGATGGGAAAGTTGAGGGGAGGGTTTTGGTGAGAAGATGAGGAGTTCTGTTTTGTATAAGTTTGAAGTGTCAGCAAGACATCCAAGTAGAGATATCCTGAAGGAAAGAGGAAATACAAGACTGCAGAGAAAGAGAAAGATCAGGGCTGGAGATGTGGATTTGGGAATCATCCGCATGAAGATGGTAACTGAAGCAATGGAAGTGAATGAGTTCTCCAAAGGAGTGGGTGTAGATGAAGAACAGAAGGGGACCCAACTGAGCTCTGAGGGATTCCCTCAGTTAGAGAGCGGGAAGCAGAGGAAGAGCCCGTGAAAGAGACTGAGAATGAATGACCAGAGAGATAGGAGGAGAACCAGGAGAGGACAGAGTCAGTGAAGCTAAATTTGGATAATGTTTCCAGAAGTGAGTGGTCCACAGTGTTGAAGGCCACTGTGAGGTGGAGGTGGATTAGGACAGAGTCGAGGCCACTGGCCTTGACAAGAGGGAGATCATTGGTAACCTTTGAGAGGGCAGTATCCATGGAGGGAAGGGGGCGGAAGCCAGATTGGAGGGTGTCAAAGGAGAGAACTGGAGGAGAGGAAAGTGGAGGCAGCAGGTGTAGGCAACTCACTCAAGGACTTTGCAGAGGAATGCTAGAAGGGAGATGGGTTTGTAACTGGAGGGAGTCATGGGATCAAAGGAGGGGTTTTTTTAGGATAGGGGATACATAAGCATGTTTGAAAGCAATGGGGGAAAAGCTGTTGGAGAGAATGTAACCCCAACCTATACCTTTAAGGATATAGATTCATTTTAAATAGCATTTTCCAGGAACACCTAGCCAATTTTTGGGGATCAACAGAATGCAACTGGGGGAGCTGGCAACTTTTCTTAGTATCTCCACATAGCATAGTGATCCTCTGATAAACCTGTGGATAAAGAGGGGAATGCCAAAAGCACCTAACTGATCTTAAATCAAGCTGACACTGACAGGAGAGACCTTTTTATGACTTTTTCCACTGTCATCTGCAATCTGCATATTCCTAAAATGGAGCGTTACTTTGTAAAGCGAAATGAAGGAAGTTATGTTAATGCAAGAAGTTATCATTTATTTTTTTTTGCCCCTAAAGTCAAGTAATAAAGCATCATTTCACTAACTCCCACAATGGATCTACACCTAGAGGTAGAAGAACTTCAAAATTACAAACAGTGTAATAAGGGAACTGATGACCATTTTTAGTGTTCTCACACTTATAATCATTATGACATTAAGCACTTACTACTAAACCCTCATGAACATATTGGCTAAGTGTTGGTCGGGGTAGATATAAGGTAACCAGATCAGACACAGTCCTTGGCCCACCTTGGGGAACACAATCAACCTCTATTCTACAAGTCAGTTAAGGAACCTGGCTTCCCTGACCTTCTTTACTGACCTTCGATAAATGCATGACATTTGTAAAATATGGTTACCTGATGTGGTAGTTGAAGTGTTTGCTGAAAGTGTCAAACTGCTGTTTTCTGTCATTAAGCAGGAGTTGTTACCATTATTTTCCTTCTTAACAAGCAAGTCTGAAGCACTGGGCAAGGGGATGGGCTGGGTAATTCCCAACTCTTCTTCTTGAGCCTGTTGCCTTCGTAAGGCCACCTAAAAACAATAACAGAAAATGAGATTTCCATTTCTTTCAACAATTAGGCTCCGTAACTGAGGCAACATACCACCTTCCTAGCTGGTCCACATCAAACCAAACCAAGAAGATGACTTGCTTCTCAATATATTTCACTTTGATCAGAGTTATAATGATTTCAGGAAGTCAAAGGTGAGGTGAAAAGGCAAAAGACTCAGGCACTATCAATCAGTAGTATTCACTGAGCAGTGCACTAATTATAACCAAAATAATTTAGCAAGAATAGCTACCAGATCCCTGAATTTTCCAGACAGTGGAATTTCACTATAGATACTAATAATTAAAAAAGGTATTTCATTCCTTGGGAATTCTACCTACTTCTCAATTTTGGGAAAAGATGGAATTTATCATTCTTACTCTTTTCATTATTATGATTACTAATTGCTATTAATATTCATTACTATTACTACTAATAATAATGATATCTGTTAAGTACTTACTATATGACAAGCATTGTTCTAAGCGCCAGGATAGTGCTAATAAGGGTAATCGTTTTGGACACAGGCCCTGCTCCACATGGGGCTCACAGTTTAAGTAGAAGAGAACAGGAATTATAGATACGGATATGAAGAAACTGAAGCACAGAGAAGTGTCATTTGCCCAAGGTCATACAGCAAGCAGTTGGCAGAGCCAGGATTAGAACCCAGGTGCTTTCTCCCCACTTTAGACTGTAAGCTCATTGTGGGCAGAGAATGTTGTCTATTTATTGTTGTTTTGCACACAGTAAGCGCTCAATAAATACGACTGAATGAATGAATGACGCCCAGGCCCATGCTCTTTCCAGTAGGTCATACATGTTCATTAAATTCATTCATTCAATTAATTCAATAGTATTTACTGAGCACTTACTATGTGCTGAGCATTGTACTAAACACTTGGGAGAGTACAAAAATCAAGAGACACATTCCCTACCCACAGCGAACTAACAATCCAGAGGACAAGTTTACAGTCTAAAGATGAGCTTTTATGTCCTCTTCCTTCCCTAGGACCGTCACACAGAAACTCACTAAGGAGAGAAACAAGACATGGAACAGCCAACCAGTGATCAGACAGCTGTCTTTTTAGAAAAGGAGAAGTATGGTCATTTTATTTTTTCAGATAAACCAAATAAACATCAGGTTTTCATATTTTCATTAAAGTCAAGGAGAGAATTACGTAATTGGGTCTTGTTGCTTTGGAAGACCAAAAGAATTCTCTCCAAATTAAGAATATACATTAAAAATAAATACACTGTCTCCCAACTACACAGTATCAGTCAGGGTAGGGAGGAAGAGGTGAGGATCCATCAAAAGATAATGAGACTCTTAAAGTGTCTTTGAAGGTTATGAAAGCAAATCAAACCAGGCAGTGTGGCCTACTGGAAAGAGCATGGGCCTGGGAGTCAGAAGGACCTGGGTTTTGATCCTGGCTCTGCCACTTGCTTGCTGTGCAACTCTGGGTAAGTCACTTAACTTCTCTGTGCCTCAGTTTCCTCAACTGTAAAATGGGGAGTAAATAGCTGTTCTCCCTCATGCTTGGACTGTGAGGCCTATGTGGGACAGGGACTGTGTCCAACCTAATTACCTTGTACCTACCCCAGTGCTTAGAACAGTGTTTGATACATAGAAAGCACTTAAATATCATAAAAAATCTCTTACAGACAACAAGTCTATCAATCAGTGGTAATTATTGAGCACTTACTGTGTGCAGAGCACTGTACTAAGAGCTTGGGAAATAAAATACAACCGAGTTGGGAGTTACAAACCCTGCTCACAAATATTATGATTGTTCTTCCAGTTGCAAGGCTGCAACATGGCTCCTGCATGGGCCAAAAGATTATTGGTGGAACTGTAAATATGTGTATATATATAAACATATACATGTATACTGATTGATATATATTGATATATATGCATACACAGTTTTACTAGCCACTAATTGTGAAATTCACCTTTAAGTGCATTTGAAACTGAAAACTAGGTTCGTTTTTGAGGGTTTTCTTTGGCTGAGGGTAACACCACAACTAACTCCAAATCATTCTGGAAATTGAAAAGGTTTATGATTCAGAAAGACCTTGGGTTTAAGACTGAATCGGGTTGTAAAACTGTACCTAAGTCAGAGCATTTTAAGTAGGATAAAAAAATTTTCATAGAAACAAATGTTATAAATTGGAAATTGATTCCTGAACCAAGCTGGATATCATAATTTTTGCCACAGTTATGCAGAATTTATCAAGTCAGAGAAGCTCCAAGACAGACTAGCCAAAAAAGGAAAAATCAAATTATTACTGGGGCAACAGCCCTGAAACAAAATAATGACTTATCCAACTTTGATATGGTGAACTGGGTAGTTTAAAAAAAAATTGTCGGGAGCTAAAGATTCTTGGGTTTTCAGTAAACATTTGGCTAAAATAATATTTTCAATTTAAAGGTAAGAAAATAATTCAGTTGCAACCAGCAAACATTTTTGTCAATCTTCAGTCTACGGCAATCCGCAATCCTAAACTGTACCCCAATAAATGCTTTATTTTGCTTCGTTTTTATTATCTAGAATATGAACCTGTACAAATTGCTCTCGCAAAAAGCTATCTCCAAATTACTGAGAGTATTCACATGCTGACCCATTGTTACTATGAAATATTAAACTATCAGCTTTACCTTGAGTATAAATTCAAACCAGCAAAATGGTATCACCAATTACAAAATACCAGAACCACCTATAAATTTAAAAGACATCTGCCTTTATTTGGAGAACAAAATTTCAATACGAAACTAAATACCTAAAGCATATTTGGTGTTTGTTGCTGGGTTGTGTGAGCCTACTTTTCAAAACATTTCAGACTTTCAATTGAAAGATACAGTTCTATAATCGGAATATGTGTGGTGTTTATAAAAAAGAGTCTTTTCATTTCTAGGATAAGCAAATCACCTGCACGGTGGTCTATCAATCAGTGGTATCTCTTCGGTAGTAGTGATGGTATTTATTAAGTGTTTGCCATGTGCAGAACACTGTACCGACCACTGGGAGAGAACACACAGGTAGGAATTAAGGACGGAGGGCTCACGGTGCAATTTATCGAGGGCTTACTGTGTGCACCGTGCACTTGGGAGAGTACAACACAACAGAGTTGGTAGACACAATCCTTGTCCATAAGGCCAGAGGAGGAGAATGACAATAAAAATCAATTACGGATAAGGATATGTGCATAAGTGCTGTTGGGAGCATAAGGATACGTGCAAAAGTGTGGGGGCGCCGGCTTATTTTTTGAAAATCTCTTTTGTAAAATTCACGGATATTTATCATAGGATGATGAAGACCCTTTTTTTCCCCCACCACATGATTACTTAACTATTTTCCCCGCTTCTGAAGCAGGAATTTCAGTCTACTTTATTCAAGAGGCTCAGAAATTGTTACAGTAGATAACTCTTTAGGAAGCACGAGCACACACCCGCGCGCGGGCGCCCGCACCCACCCACACAAAACTCCCGGGGTTGACCCAAAATCCAAAGTAGGCGCTAAATTGTGGCAGTTGCATTATCGACTTCGACCCCCTCCCTCCACCCTCCAACCTCCTCTTTTGGCTCGATTGGATACTTTTTGAGCCAGGCTTGCACTTAGCCCCAGCTTTCCTCTGGAGCCAACTTTTCCCCCCCAGCAGCGCGCGGAAAGCACGTGCAAGCAACAGGAGGGCCCTGCAAGCTGCCCAGCTTCGCTTGGAAAGGGGTCTGGGGGCGCGACTCGGTTCCCCTGCCTCGGCCCCGCTCTGCCCCAACACCCCCAGACCCACCGTCCCGTCCCCTCCGCCCGCAACTCACCTGGGCCGCCATCACCCGTTGCCTCTCCGCGATCAGGTTGCATTTCTTGCACTGGCAATCTCGCCACATGCAGAAGCGTTTATGCCCCTTTAGTGGCGAAGCGTAGCCATGGTTCCTACACCTGGCACACTTGGGCAGGCGAGGAGGTTTTTTCGTCGTCTGCATGAGGCCCGCCAAGTCGGGCAGCGAACTATCGCTAGTCTCCTTGCCCCCCGCGATCTCCTCGGGCGGCTCGTCAAGTTTGGGAAAGGGATCCTCGTTAGGCATTCTACCCGCCGTGATCGTCTCTCGGCTGATGCCGGGAAAGGGGAGAATGCGGGGGGACGCGACGGGGGAAGGGGGGGGGGGTCCAGTGGCTGGACAGGGGTGCAGCTGCACAGGAGGCAAAATTAGCAACTGTAGCAAAGGGCGGGGTAGGAGAAGGAGAGTTAGGAGCAAGGACGGCTTCGATGCGAGAATAAATGACGTAGGGCGGGAGGTCCCGGGAAGGGATACAAAATGGGTTTGGGCACGCTCCGCCCGCACTCCGACAATTGCAGCGACGACCCGGCGCTCGGCTACCCGCTCGGCTCCACTTGGCCCTATAGGCTCCGACAGTTAGCTGGCAGGGCAAAAGTCTTCTGTTTTCTCCCTATTCTTTCAAAACTGACCAAGAAGTCTTCACGGGAGGGCCCCTTTAGGGGACACGATTTGGGGGCGTGGCAGAAAAATTCTAGACGAAGACTGGTAATTGATTTTAAAGTCGTTCTCCCCTTGCGGCTGCTGGGGGGAGGGCTCGCATCTGCCAACTCTTCGGTAGTGCACTTTCCCGAAGCGCTTAGTACAAATACTGTCCACACCGAGATTCGGGAAGAAGCTCGACGGCAGGCGCTCAATAAATATTGTCCGAGATTGAGATTTTCATGGTGTTTGTTAAGCAAGCGCTGGCTGCCGGACCCCGTACTAAGCAGCGGGTAGATGCAAGTTAAACAAGTTGGACACAGTCCCTGTCCGACAGAGGGCTCAAAGTCTTAATCCCCATTTTCAGATGAGGTCACGGAGGCACAGAGAAGTGAAGTGGCTTCCCCAAGGTCACACAGCACATTAAGTGACAAATCCGGATTAGGACCAAAGCCCTTCTCACTTCCAGGCTTGGGCTCTATCCACTGGGCAACGTTGCTTTTCTCTCAGACTCCTGTGGGAGGGAAGCATGACGGTAAAATTGAAATGCTGCTGTAGCAGGTTGGATGGAGAGGAAGGGATGGATTCGGGAGATAATTTTAGGTAGAACTAGCAGAATTTGGGTGACAGACGGTATGCGTGGCATGAATGAGAGAGGTGAGTCGAAGATAATGCGGGGTTACGTTCTTCTAAGACGGAAAAGATGGTGATAGTGTCTTCGGGGATAGGAAAATCGGGGGGAAACTGAGTTTGGCTTAGAGGATGGGGCAGGTGAAGCCAGAGTTGTTGGCAGGACATAAAAGTAGAGATTCCTGAAGATAAGAGGAGATGCAAGATCGATCAATCAATCAGTGGTAGTTATTGAGTGCTTACTATGTGGAGAGCATTGGGCTAACTGCTTGGGAGAGTACAACAGAGTTGGCAGACATGTTCCCTAGCCACTAGGAGCTTACTTTCTAAAGGGGAAGACCTTAATATATTATGGTTACGGACGTCAAATAAATTATGGTTTATGGACGTGTGCTATACAGCTGAGAGTGGGGTGAATACCAAGTGCCCAAAGGGGCACCGATCCACATGCACAGACAACTCAAGAGTGTAGAGAAGGAACGAGGTCAATGCTGGAGAGGTAGGTTGGCGAAGCATTCGCGTAGAGAGGGTAGTTAAATGCGTGGGGGCGAATAAATTCTCTAAGGCAGTGGGTGTGGATGTAGGCTCCCAAGCTCGTTGTGGGCATGGAAGGTGTCTATTATATTGTACTCTCCTAATCTTAGTACAGTGCTCTGCACACAGTAAGAGCTCAATAAATACGACTGAGGGATTGACTGTAGGGGGAAAATGGCAGGGGGACCCAGAATTTAACCTCAATTAGCGGGTGGGAGGGAGGGAGGGAGGGGAGGTGCCTGCGAAGGAGACTGAGAAGGATAACCTTGCAAGTGAAAAGAACACGGACCTGAGAGTTGGAGGACCTGGATTCTAATCCCGGATCTGCCAGTTGCTCTGCTGTGCGTTTAACTTCTCTGTGCCTCAGTTTTCTTAACTGTGAAATGGGCTTAAAATACCTGTTCTCCCTCCTACTTAGACTCTGAAACCCCATGTGGGACAGGGACAATGTCCGAACTGATGAGCTTGTATCGATTTTACCCTTGCCTTTCTCAGGCTTGGGTTTCGTGGCAGAGAGGTGAGCACGGGGATGCATCTACCACGGAGCCCCGCGAGTAGAGCTTCATTCCGCCTCCGCAGACCCCCTAAATCCCTGCTCCCCACCGCGTTGTGGGTCGCGCGGTCCCGCAGCGACGAGAGGGGTCTCGGACCTGCCACCTCCCTAATTGCCATCGTAATTGAAACGGCCCCCCCTCCCCCCCCATCATCATCTCTTCCCTCCCCCCTCCCCCCCCCGTAACCCGCGGTAACGTCCCGAAGGCGAGAGCGGCCGCCGCCGCCGCCGCCGCCGCGACGGGACGTCTAGGCGGTGTTCAGCAGGTGTCTCCGCCCCACCACCCCCAGCCGGGCCCGGGTCCCGGCTTCACTGCCGGATCGGCACCAGCGGGCCGGGACCCTCGCCCCCTGCCCACACAGGCCCCGTCCCCCCGGGCCATGGGGCGTCCCCGGCCTCTACCGGTCCCGGGGCCCGGCTCCGCTGTCGGATCGGCACTAGCGGGCCGGGACCTCCGCCCCCTGCCCACACAGGCCTCGTCCTCCCGGGCCATGGGGCGTCCCCCGCCTCTACCGGTCCCGGGCCCCGACCCCGCTGTCGGCCCAAAAACAGTGTCACAGGGCCGCCGCCCTCTGACCACACAGGCCCCGTCTCCCCGGGTCACGGGACGGCCCCTGCCCCTACCGGTCCCGGGGCGCGGCTCTGCTGTCGGACCGGCACCCGCGGTCGTCCACGGCCGCCTCCCCTTGCCCATAAACACCCCGACACCGCCGGCCGCGGGACGCCTCCCGCCCTCACCACTCCCGGGGCCCGGCTCCGCTGTTCGACCGACACCAGCGGGGGGCCGGGACCGTCGCGCCCTGGGCCGCCTCCTGCGCCCCCCCTCGCCCCCCCACACCCCGACACCGCCGGCCGTGGGGCGCCCCCCGCTCTCACCAGTCCCGGGGCCCGGTTCCGCTGACCGACCGGCACCAGAGTTCCAGGACCCCCGCTCCCTGTCCACATTCACCCTGACCCCATAGGCCACGGCGCACCCCCTGCCCGTTCTAGTCCCTGGGCCCGGCTCCGCTGTCGGACCCGTCCCGTAAACCCAGGACGCCCGCTTCCTGTCCACATTCACCCAGAGCCCACAGGCCACGGTGCGGCCCCTGTCTCTACCAGTCCCTGGACCCGGCTCCGCTGTGGGACCGGCCCCATAGGCCCAGGACCCCCACCCCAGGCCCCCGGCGGCAATGGTACGGCCCCTGCCCCTATCAGTGCCGGGACCCGGCTCCGCTGTGGGACCGGCCCCATAGGCCCAGGACCCCCAACCCCGGCCCCCAGAGGCCATGGTGCGGCCCCTGCCCCTACCAGTCCCGGGACCCGGCTCCGCTGTCGGACCGGTCTCATAGGCCCGGGACCACTGCCGCCTACCCTCACTCTCCCTGCCGTCCCCACAGACCATGGTGCGGCCCCTGCCAGTCCCGGGGCGCGGCTCCGCTGTGGGACCGGCCCCATAGGCCCGGAACCCCTGCCGCCTACCCTCACTCTCCCTGCCGTCCGCACAGACCATGGTGCGGCCCCTGCCAGTCCCGGGGCGCGGCTCCGCTATGGGACCGGCTCCATAGGCCCAGGACCCCTGCCGCCTATCCTCACTCACCCTGCCGCCCCCACAGATCATAGGGCGCCCTGTGCCCCCACGGGCCATGGTGCGGCCCCTACCCCTGCCAGTCCCGGGACCCGGCTCCGCTGTCGGACCGGTCTCATAGGCCCAGGACCCATGCCGCCTATCCTCACTCACCCTGCCGCCCCCACAGACCATAGGGCGCCCCGTGCCTCCACGGGTCATGGTGCGACCCCTGCCACTCCCGGGGCGCGGCTCCGCAGTGGGACCGGGCCCATAGGCCCGGGACCCCCGCCCCCTGCCCCTACCAGTCCCGGGGCCCGGCTCCGCTGTGGGGCCGACCTCATAGGCCCGGGACCCCCGTCCCCTGCCCCCACCAGCCCCGGCTCCCGGCTCCGCTGTGGGATCCGTCCCATAGGGCCGGGACCCCCGCCCCGTGCCCCCACTGGCCACGATGCGGCCCCTGCCCCCACTGGTCCTGGGGCCCGGCTCCGCCGTCGGAGCGGCACCGGCGCTCCAGGACCTCCGCTCCCTGCCTACACCCATCCCACCACCGCCGGTCGCGGCGGGCCCCCCGAGCTGACCAGTTCCGGGGCGCCGCTCCGCTGTCGGACCTGTACCATCGTTCCAGGACCTCCAGCCCCTGCTCTCACCGCCACCGTAGGCCATGGCTAGCTCCCCTCGGCCCTTGAATGCAGGCCGCTTCGACCCCGGAGTCGCTACCGTTGCAGGACACCTCCAACTCCCGCCTCAACGCAACTCGTGATCGACCCTAGCGCCCTTTCTCAAACGGCTTGGTATTTGAGGGATGAACAAGTGGTTCCAATATGGCGGATCGGGCCACGAAATGGAGATCGACGGCCCTTGGAGACGGGCCTATGAACGACTAACGGGCACCACTGGAGAACGAGGGGTGCCAACTTCCAGCCTAACCGCCAACGAGATGTCGCAGAACGTGACTGACAGCACGGGCACTAACGCTCCTCCTGTGAGAGCATCTTCGGTAGGGTCAAGGGGCGCTGACTGCGTCAGCTCGAGGTGGAGTTATGCAAAGGAGGAAGGATTTAAATCCCGCCCTTAGACGTGTCCCCCGCTCAGTAGCTGCCCTGGTGGTCACGTGCCGAGCCCTGGGCGGGAGGCCATTGGCGGTTGGCAGTTGGCGGTTGGCGGGTGAAGGTTCCTGGGCCCAAACCCGACTGCGGGATTTTTGCAGAAAGAGTCGGAGGAGGGAAAGCAGAGGCAGTGAGTGTAGACAACCTGCTCGAGGAATTTGGAGACAAATGGTAGAAGGGAGATGGGGTGAAAACTGAAGGGCGCTGTGGGGTAAAGGGAGCATTTTTGTTTAGGATAGGGCAAACGTGGGCATGCTTGAAAACAGTGGGTAAGGAGCCCTTGGAAAGCGAGTGTTTGAAGGTGGCTGTCAAGGGGGCCACGGTTGCTGCGATAGGTCGGAAATGGTCAGAAGCATGGGGGAAGAGGGTAGACTTTGAGAGGAGGCGGGAGATCTTTTGAGACACTGTTGGAAAGGATGGGAGAGTTAGAGAGAGCTTGAGGAGGAAGGTACTGGAGAGGGGCAGGAGAGATTTTGGGGAGACCATTCCAAGAGGTTTCAGTTTTATTGACATGGCCAGGTCACAAGGGGCAAGAGATGGGAGTACAAGGGGGACAGGGGGCTTGAGGAGGGAGTTCAAAGTCGGAAAGGGCTATCATGGGCAATGAGCGTGGGAGTCAATAAGGAAGGAGAAATACTGTTGCTGGGTTTATGAGAGCCCAAGAATTAAAGCAGGTAAGGATGAATCTCATCCTCTAGACTGTAGGCTCCTTGTGGGCAGGGAACGTGTCTACCAATTTTGTTATATCGTTCTCTCCCAAGTGCGAGTATAGTACTGTGCACCTAGTAAGCCCTCAACAATTACCACTGATAGATGGATTGAAGGTGAAATGGACGAGGTCCGGAGTCTGGATTATTTCCAGCAGTGGTCCACAGCTCGAGCACGGAAGTGGAGGAAGCATACCGTGGAGGTGATCCAGGGCTGTGGGTTGCTGGTCTGAGATCAGCGGAGGGACAGGGGAGCAAGGGAATTGAGTTCAGTGGAGAGGGTGATGTGGTGCGTGTGGATTTGTGTGTCAAGAGAAGGTAGGTTGGGTATAAAGACCAGTTGGGGTATGATGACTTTAGAAAATCGGTATTGGTCTAAAGATCGGAGGTCTTGGAGGGGAAGAGGACAGATTTGCGGGGAGGGGGTGTATGAGAGGGAATGTAGGTGAGAAAGTTGTGAACAGACTGCAGTTTCAGAGTTGGGAAGGTTAGAGATTGTACAGCGAGTAGAGATGATGAGATCGAGAGGCCATGTTGGTGAGTAGGTCAGGTGGGGTGGAACAGGAGGTAGGTGGAGTTGAGAAGGGAGAGGGAGTGGGCAGTGCCAAAGTCGTTGGGAGCATTCCCATGGATGTTGAAGTCCTCAATCCATCACTAAATCCTGTCGGTCCCACCTTCACGACCGCTAAAATCCGCCCTTTCCTCTCCATCCAAACTACAACCACGTTAATACAATCACTCATCCTATCCCGACTGGATGACTGCATCAACCTCCTTGCTGACCTCCCAACCTCCTGACTCACCCCACTCCAGTCCACACTTCACTCTGCTGCCCAAATCACTGTTTTACTGTTCAGTGGACATGCCTTCCCACTCATCAAAGAACTCTTATCTTTCTGGCCGTTCATTCCCCGTCTCCTTCGCAGGCTCCTCCTCCCCCTCCCATCCTCTAACTGTAGGAGTTCCTCCAGGATCAGTTCTCGGCCTTCTTCTGTTCTCCATCTACACTCACTCCCTCGGTGAACTCATTTGCTCCCACGGCTTCAACTATCATCTCTATGCAGATGACACACAGATCTACATCTCCGCCCCGTCCTCTCCCCCTCCCTTCAGGCTCGTATCTCCTCCCGCCTCCGGGACGTCTCTATCCGGATGTCTGCCCTGCACCTAAAACTCAACGTGTCCAAAATTGAGCTCCTCATCTTCCCTCCCAAGCCCTGTCCTCTTCCTGACTTCCCCATCACCGTGGATGGTACGACCATCCTTCCCATCTCTCAGGCCCACAACCTCGGTGTCATCTTTGACTTGGCTCGCTCATTCACCCCACACATCCAATCCGTCACCGAGGCCTGCCGGTCTCCCCTTTATAATATCGCCAAGATCCGCCCTTTCCTCTCCACCCAAACGGCTATTTTACCAGTACAGGCTCTCATAATATCCCGGCTGGATTATTGTGTCAGCCTTCTCTCTGATCTCCCTTCCTCCTGTCTCTCCCCTCTCCAGTCTATTCTTCATTCAGCTGCCCGGCTCATCTTCCTGCAGAAACGCCCTGGGCATGTCACTCCCCTTCTTAAAAACCTCCAGTGGTTGCCTATCAACCTCCGCACGAAACAAAAACTTCTCATTCTAGGCTACAAGGCTCTCCATTACCTTGCCCCCTCCTACCTCTCCTCCCTTCTCTCTTTCTCCTGCCCACCCCGCTGGCTCCGCTCCTCTGCTGCCCACCTCCTCAACGTGCCCTGTTCTCGCTATCCCGCCGTCTACACCTGGGCCACATCCTCCCGCGGTCCTGGAATGCCCTCCCTCCTCACCTTCACCAAACTAACTCTCTTCCCCTCTTCAAAGCCCTACTGAGAGCTCACCTCCTCCAAGAGGCCTTCCCAGACTGAGCTTCCCCTTTTCCCTCTGCTCCCTTTCTGCACCCCCTTCACCTCCCCTCAGCTAAGCCCCCTTTCCCCCCCTTTCCCTCTGCTCCTCCCCCTCTCCCTTCCCCTCCCCTCAGCACTGTGCTTGTCTGCTCATTTGTATATATTTTTATTACCCTATTTGTTTTGTTAATGAGAAGTACATCCTCTATTGTTTTTGTCTGTCTCCCCCGATTAGACTGTAAGCCCGTCAATGGGCAGGGATTGTCTCTATCTGTTGCCGAATTGTACATTCCAAGCGCTTAGTACAGTGGTCTGTACATAGTAAGTGCTCAATAAATACTATTGAATGAATGAAAAGAACTCCAGTGGTTGCCTTTCAAACAAAAACTCCTCACCATTGGTTTTAAAGCACTCTATCACCTTGCCCCCTCCTG
This sequence comes from Ornithorhynchus anatinus, assembly GCF_004115215.2. Lineage (NCBI taxonomy): Eukaryota > Metazoa > Chordata > Mammalia > Monotremata > Ornithorhynchidae > Ornithorhynchus > Ornithorhynchus anatinus. The sequence goes on from NC_041753.1 coordinate 55,464,090, forward strand.
CCTCACCTCGGTACTCTCCGACTACAACTCAGCCTACACACTTTGCTCCTCTAATGCTAACCTTCTCACTGTACTTTAGTTTCATCTATCTCGCTGCCAACCTCTCAACAACGTCCTGCCTCTGACCTGAAACGTCCTCCCTCCTCATGTCCGACAGACGATGACTGTTCCCCACTTCAAAGCGTTAATGAAGGCACATCACTTCCTAGAGGCCTTCCCTGACTAAGCCCCCCTTTCCTCTTCTTCCACTCCCTTCTGCGTCGCCCTGACTTGCTCCCTTTATTCATCACCACCCCCCCCCCAAGCCCCACAGCACCTATGTACATATCTGTAATTTATTTATATATATTAATGTCTGTCTCCCCTTCTAGACTGTAAGCTCATTGTGGGCAGGGAATGTGTCTGTTGTTGTATTGTACTCTCCGACGCACTTAGTGCGGCGCTCTGCACACAGTAAGCACTCAATAAATACGATTGACTGAGGAAATGTGAGATTGTTGTGAATCCTTTGTGAGACTGACTGTGTCTCATTTGGGTTTGTTTTTTTTTTTGTTAGATATATACATATATATATATATATATATATGGGAAACATGGGCATATTGGATGGACTCTCCCCATCTTCAAAGCCCTACTAAATTCATATCTCTTCTAAGAAGCCTTCCCTTACCTCTCATCTCCCCACCATATTTACCCTTCCTTCTGCATTGCCTATGCATTTGGATCTGTGCCCCTTAAACGCTTTGATAGTAACATCACCCCTTATTCCCCCACAGCACTTATATACACATATCCTTATACTCTACTGCTTCTATCTACAATTTATTTTGTCTGTCTCCCCCACTAGATTGTAAGGTTCTTGAGGGCAGGGATTGTGTCTAATTCCCTGACTTGCCCAAGGTTACACATTAGACAAGTGGCAGTGCCAGAATTAGAACCCAGGTCCTTCTGACTTCCAGGACTGTGATTTAACCACTAGGCTACGTTGCTTTTTCATCATTCATTCATTCATTCAATTGTATTTTTTGAGCGCTTACTGTGTGCAGACCACTGTACTAAGTGCTTGGAAAGTACAATTTGGCAACAGATAGAGACAATCTGTACTCAACAAGGGGCTCACAGTCTAGAAGGGGTAGACAGACAACAAAACCAAACAAAACTGCCTCATCATATTATTATTGCATGATCCCCTCATCCTTCTCTTTCCCTTCCTTTGGAGTCCACACCACCTGCCTCTCCCACCCAACCCAATTACTTGTCGCTGTTCCTTACCATCTCCCAGGCCTCACCTCCGACTTTCTGAATCACTTTGACCCCTTTTGGCTTTCCATCTCTTTTTCCATCCCTACACTGGTCCTCATTCTTAACATTTATTCATAAACAGACAGAAAGGAGGGCTTAGTCAGGGAAGGCTTGTCGGAGGAGCTGTGCCTTCAGTAAGGCTTTGAAGTGGGGGAGAGTGAGGAGGGAGGACCTTCCAGGTCAGAGGCAATTCATGGGCGAGAGCTCGGCAGCGAGATAGACGAGATTGAAGTACAGTGAGAAGGTTAGCATTAGAGGAGCAAAGTGCAGGCAGGGTTGTAGTAGGAGAGTAGGGAGGTGAGGCAGAAGGGGGCCAGGTGATTGACTGCTTTAAAGCCAATGGTGAGGAGTTTCTGTTTCATGCGGAGGTGGATGGCAACCACTGGAGTTTCTTGAGTAAGTGGGAGAAACATGGACTGAATATTTCTGCAGAAAAATGATCCGGGCAGCAGAGTGAAGTATGGACTAGAGTGGGGAGAGACAGGAGGCAGGGAGGTCAGCAAGAAGGATGATGCAGTAATCAAGATGGATAGGATAAGGGCTTGGATTAATGTGATAGCAGTTTGGCTGGAGAGGAAAGGGCAGATTTTAATGATGTTGTGACAGAGGACGGTGGTGCTGTTTACAATGACAGAAAAGTCAAGGGGAGGACGGGGTTTGGGTGGGAAGAGAAGTTCTGTTTTAGGTTATATTAAGTTTGAGGTGACGGGAAGACTTCCAAGTAGACATGTCTTGAAGGCAAGAGGAAATGCGAGACTGCAGAGAGGGAGGAAGATCAGGGTTGGAGATGTAGATTTGGGTATCATCTGCATAGAGGTGATAGTTGAAGCTACGGAAGCAAATGAGTTCTCTAAGGGAGTGGGTATAGATGGAGAATAGAAGGGGACCCAGAACTGGTCCCCTTCTCCTCCAAGAGGCCTTCCCTGACTAAGCCCTCCTTTCCTCTTCTCCCACTCTCTTCTGACTTGCTCCCTTTATTCATCCCCCCTCCCAGCCCCACAGCACTTAAGTACATGTCTGTAATTTACTTATATTAATGTCCGTCTCCTCCTCTATACTGTAAGCTCGCTGTGGGCAGGGACTGTGTCTAGTTGTTGTATTGTACTCTCCCAAGTGCTTAATACAGTGCTCTGCACACAGTCAGCGCTCAGTAAATATGCTTGATTGAATGAATGAACTGAACCTATTTCCTCCTGCCTTCAAGACATATCAATTTGGATGTCTTGCCAACACCTCAAATTAAACATTTCTAAAACGGAACTCATCTTCCCACCCAAACCCTGCCCTCTCCCTGTCTTTCCCATCACTGTAGACAACCCCACCGTCCTCTCTATTTCACAAGCCTGAAACCTTGGCGTTGTCCTCGATTTATCTCATTCCACCCACAAAATCAGTCTATCACAAATCCTGTAAGTTCTACCTTCACAACATTGCTAAAATCCACCCTTTCCTCTCCTCTCCTCTCCATCCAACCTGCTACCATGCTGATTCAAGCACTTACCCTTTCCCCGCCTTGGCTACTGCAGCTGTCTCCTCACTGACCTTCTGCCCTCCTGTCTCTCCCCACTCCAACCCATACTTCACTTTGCTGAACGGATCATTTATCAACAGAAACATTCAGACCATAATTCCTCACTCCTCGGGAACCTCCAATGCTTGCCCATCCACTTAAGCATCAAGCAGAAACTCCTTACCATTGGCCTTAAAGCACTCAATCAGCTTGCCCCCTCCCACCTCACTTCACCATGGCCCAGCTTGCACAGTCACTCCTCTAGCGCCAGCCTGCTCACTGTGCCCCGATCTTGTCGCCGACCCCTTTCCCACATCCCGCCTTTAGCCTGGAATCCCCTCCCCCTTCATATCCAAGAGGTGACCACTCTCCTCACCTTTAAAGTCCTATTAAAGTCACAACTCCTCCAAGAGGCCTTCCCTGATTAAGCCCCCTTTCCCCTACTCCCTCTCCCTTCTATGTTGTCTGTGCACGTGGATCTGTACCTTTTGGGCATTTGGTATTCACCCCACTCTCAGCCCCACAGCATTTATGCACATATCCATCATTTATGTATTTATATCACTGTCTGTCTCTCCCTTTAGACTGTAAGCTCATCGTGGGCAGGGAGTGTGTCTCTGTACTCTCCCAAGTGCTTAGTACAGTGCCGTGCACATAGTAAATGCTCAATAAAGACCATTGATTGATTGGTGGTTTGGAGGCTGCTTTTTGACATGATGGTTCTAATGACACGGTGAGCTTGATTGTCCATCCAACTTTCTGTTTCATGCATGGCTGCTGTGATCTGATACCTGTGCTGCACCGAGGGAGTTCACTCCCTCGGTGAACTCATTCGCTCTTATGGCTTTGACTACCATCTCTACGCAGATGACACGCAGATCTACCTCTCCGCCCCTGTCCTCTCCCCCTCCCTTCGGGCTCGCATCTCCTCCTGCCTCCAGGATGTCTCCACCTGGATGTCGGCCCGCCACCTAAAACTCAACATGAGCAAGACTGAGCTCCTCATCTTCCCTCCCAAACCCGGTCCTCTCCCAGACTTCTCTATCACCGTGGATGGCACGACCATCCTTCCCGTCTCTCAGGCCCGCAATCTCGGTGTCATCCTTGACTCGTCTCTCTCGTTCACCCCACACATCCTAGCCGTTACCAAGACCTGCCGGTTTCACCTCTACAATATCGCCAAGATCCGCCCTTTCCTCTCCACCCAAACAGCTACCTTACTGCTACGGGCTCTCGTTATATCCCGGCTAGACTACTGTGTCAGCCTTCTCTCTGACCTCCCTTCCTCCTCTCTCGCCCCGCTCCGGTCTATTCTTCACTCCGCTGCCCGGCTCATCTTCCTGCAGAAACGATCTGGGCATGTCACTCCCCTTCTTAAACAACTCCAGTGGTTGCCTATCAACCTCCGCTCCAAACAAAAACTCCTCACTCTAGGCTTCAAGGCTCTACATCACCTTGCCCCTTCCTACCTCTCCTCCCTTCTCTCTTTCTACCACCCACCCTGCACGCTCCGCTCCTCTGCCTCCCACCTCCTCACTGTCCCTAGGTCTCGCCTATCCCACCGTCGACCCCTGGGCCATGTCCTCCCGTGGTCCCAGAACGCCCTCCCTCCTCACCTCCGTCAAACTGATTCTCTTCCCCTCTTCAAAACCCTACTTAAAACTCACCTTCTCCAAGAGGCCTTCCCAGACTGAGCTCCTCTTCTCCCTCTACTCCCTCTACCACCCCCCCTTCACCTCTCCGCAGCTAAACCCTCTTTTCCCCCTTTCCCTCTGCTCCTCCACCTCTCCCTTCCCCTCCCGACAGCACTGTACTCGTCCGCTCAACTGTATATATTTCCATTACCCTATTTATTTTGTTAATGAATTGTACATCGCCTTGATTCTATTTAGTTGCCATTGTTTTTACGAGATGTTCTTCCCCTCGACTCTATTTATTACCATTGTTCTTGTCTGTCCATCTCCCCCGATTAGACTGTAAGCCCATCAAACGGCAGGGACTGTCTCTATCTGTTGCCGACCTGTTCATCCCAAGCGCTTAGTACAGTGCTCTGCACATAGTAAGCGCTCAATAAATACTATTGAATGAATGAATGAATGAATATGCTGTAATCAATAACATGCCACTGTTTTCTGATGGGGTTGCATCCAGGATGTTTTTCTTTTGTTTGACAGGCGAAGAATGGTGCTTACAGAGGTGCCTACAACTTTGATGGTTAGAAAAAAAGACAAACCGAAACATATATGGCAGGAAAGACAAATATGATAATTGGGATATTAACCTCTTTGGTCTTTTAATATTTCTCACTGTGAATTATATCATTTATGCAAATATTAATAGCTTTGTTGTCATATCATCCCTTCCTTTAACTCAGCTGAAGTGTTTGGAAGTTTCCAAGGGGGCTCCATCAAAATAGCCTGAAGGAATTCTGCTATACAAACAAATTTATTCCCAAGTCAATCTTCCAATTCCTATGAATCTGCTATAAACAATCAAAGATATTTATTGAGCGCTTACTGTGTGCAGACCACTATGCTAAGTACTTGGGAGAGTATAACAGTTGATAGACATTTTCCCAGCCCACAACTAACTTACAGTCTAGAGAACTAGAACTATAGTATAGTTATATGAAAAAGTTAGAAAGATGAAATCAATGGTGTTTAATTAGGGCCTACTGTGATTACAGGTAGTGGACAGAGCACTGAAGTGAATATAACAGGTGAAGAATGAATTTCATTTTAACCCTAATGATAAATAGAAAATGAAAGATACATTTAACAACAGTGACCAGCTGCCTCATTGATCCCTAGTTCATTTGGCACTGCATAGTGACATTTTGGGGTGGAAATATGAGAGCAACCAAAACAGGAACAAAAATGAAAGCTCAGTTTTTGCTCGGCACTGATAGTGACTGATGGATAACATTACAGATACATGAGGATGCAGTCTGTGCCAAGCTATTTCCCTTGGGAAAGAACGAATATAGCGTGTCTGATTCGAAGAGATTAATTGGACCTTCAGCATGGCCTAGTGGTAAGAACACAGAACTGGAAGTCAAAAGACCAGGGTTCTAGTATCAGCTCTGCCACTGACCTGTTGGGTGAACCTGGGCACTCTGTGCCTCAATTCCCTCATGTGTGAAAATGGGGATGATACCCACCTCCTCTTAACCCTGGGTAGGATAGTGATCGTGTCCAAATAGAACTTCTCATAGCTACCCTGGCATTTAGCACATAGTAAGCACTTAATAAATACTGTCATTATTGTTATTATTATTCAGAAAACACAGATTATATATTTTGAATAGTCAGTTCTATCATTACTCATGTTTTCACTACATGTTTTGGCCAGAACCCTAGTAATAGTAGAAGTAATTGTATTTATTGAGCACCTACTGGGTGCTCAAAGTACAAAAGAGAGAAGTGACAGATTTCCTGTCCGCAAGGAGCCTCCACTCTAATGGGAGGGAAAGACAGAAAAGACAGAAAATGTTATTCTGACCCTATGAGCCTCTTTGGATACAGTGTAGTGTAAACTCCTTGAATGGAGGGATCATGTCTACTAACTTGTACTCTCCCAAGTACCTAGTACAGCTCTCTGCACACCTTAGGTGCTTAATAAATACTACTGATTGATGGATTGGTATGATATCGGAAGAAAGAGTTTGTGTGCATGGTTGTGGCTTTGGATTGGGTAAGTACTACCAATACTGGTTTTCCTTAATGTAGGATTTTACAATAATGCAACCCTTGTGTTAAAAGATAACTGGGTGTATCAACCTTCTTTTTCTCAACAAGAGGTCTTTGAGAGACGATAACCCCAAACTCTGCAGAAAAGTCATGTGACTATATAAAAGTAAATTTATTGAGGAAGCAAGAAAAGATAAATTGGGAAATCAGTATGCCACACAGGGATTATATTTATTCATTTCACTTTAACATCTTTTTTTAATGGTATTTGTTAAGTGCTTACCATGTGCCAGGCGCTGTACTAAGCGCTGGGATAGATACAAGCCAATCAGTATGGACACATTCCATGTCTTACATGGGGCTCACAGTCTTAATCCCCGTTTTACAGGTGAGGTAACTAAGGCACAGAGAAGTCAAGTGACTTGCCCAAGGTCACAGAGCAGGCAAACGGTGGAGCCGGAATCATAACTCAGTCCTCTGATTCCCAGGCCTGGGCTTTTTCCTCTAGGCCATGCTGCTTCCCCAAATATTAACTAATCATCTAATTAGTTAACTAATTAACTAATAATTATATCATCTCCTCAAAATCATTAACTAAAATAATTATAAGGAACATTCAAATATGAAAAGTTATGTAAATTATTCGTAATTATGTTAATCTTTGAATTTATATTGTGCTTATGAAGAATATTGATTCCCCCACTCATAAAACAACCAATATTCAGACATAGTTGAGATACTAATTTGTTCTCATTCACTTCTCATGCAATTCATCATCAAGTCCTGTTGATTCTTGTCAACCATGTTTCACGGGTTCGCCTCTTTCTCTATTTCAGCTACAGCACTAATAAAAGCCCAATCATCTTGTGACTGGATTACTGAAACATCCTCCATTCTGATTCCTTCTCCCTAACTCTCCCCATGTCAGTCTAGTTTACACAAACAGAGCAGGTTCTAGGGGTGGGCAAATATGGCCCCACCTCTACCTGAAAGGGTCTAAAACCTTAAGGAATCTCCTTGCTTCTTCTGTGCTCTGCATGTAATTTAATAATTGTGGTATTTGTTAAGCACGTACTATGTGCCAAGCACTGTACTAAGCACCAGAGTAGATACAAGATTGGACATAGTCTTGTGTCCAGTTAAGGCTCACAGTCTAAGTGGGAGGAAGAACAGGAATCGAACCCCCATTTACAGATGAGGGAACTGAGGCCCAGAGAAGTGAAGTGACTTGCCCACGGTCACACAGCAAGTAAATCGTGGAGCCAGGATTAGAACCCAGATCCTCTGACTCTCAGGCCTGTGCTCTTTTTACTAGGCCATGCTGCTTCATACATGTGTAAGAGTATGGCCACTCCAGACAAACCAGCATTTCACACTTGAGTTGTGGAGAAGAACCGGAGGTAGAGGGGAAAGAAAATTTGAAGAGTAGAACTCCAATAGTTCCATTCCTTAAACTTCCTCAAGACTCCTTAAATAGAGCATGATATGACATGGACCCTGGAATCAAAGGATCCCAGACTGGACTCAATCCTAAATTTGGGGAGGGGCTTTTAATTTTGATGTAGAAATCAGGTTATATTATAACATAGACTCCCAATTTTTCAGTTAAATACATGTTTTGATTTATATTTCCCTCAACCTGCTCTCTGCCCCCCTCCCTCCAGTCATCATCCTGCCCCCACAAAGGAATAAAGATTTGGTGTGATTGAGATTGTACTGCATGGCCTATTGGAAAGAACACAGGTCTGGGCATCAGAGAATTTGTGTTCTAATCCCAGCTCTGCCACTTGTCTGCTGTTTAACCTTGGGTAAATCACCTAACTTCTCCGTGCCTCAGTTTCCTCATCTTTAAAATGGGGATTAAATCCTACTCCCTCCTATTTAAAGTGTGAGCCCCATGTGGGAAGGGGGCTGTATCCAACCTGATTATCTCGAATCAGCACAGCTCGGTGGATAAAGCGTAGGTCTGGGAGTTAGGGGACCTGGGTTCTAACCCTGGCTTCCCCACTTGTTGCTCTATGATCTGGGGCAAATTGCTTCACTTCTCTGTGCCTCAGTTACCTATCTGTAGAATGGGGATTAAGACTATGAACCCCATGTGGGACATGGACTGTGTCCAACCTGATTAGCTTGTATCTACTCCAGCGCTTAGTACAGTGCCTGGCGCATAGTAAGTGCTTAACAAATACCATAAAAAAATCTCCCCCAGCACTTAGTGCAATAGTGCTTAATTACCATTATTACTACTATTACTAATGCAGGATGATGAGTGGAGTCTATGTGAGAGTTTGGAGCAGAATATGCTAACACAAAAACAATCCTTCCATGGGGTTCAACCAGACTAGGCAATATATGGGAATGTATGGTCCACTCTGAGTAACAGATGGTACATCCTGGGTCACCTAGAAAAAAAAAATAAAGTATGAGACTCATTTCAAGCTGAAAGTTGTTGAACCTACCGACTCATCAAATAAGTGCTACAGTGTGGGAATTTGGTATTAATGAAATGCTGGTACAAGATTGGACAAAGAATAACCCTGATCCTAAAAGAGGTGGCCAAGACCAGATGTCCCAAGAGGCTGATCTCAAGGTATTAGAAGGGAGTATTGAAAATTGTCAAAATAATTATATCATCACCAGAAATGCAAATTGTATATTCTGACTCAAGGGAACATGTTCTGGAGAGGGAGTTGTAAGAGGATATCTCCTGCAGGATAAGACACCACAGGTATTTATTTGCCTGTTTAGGAAGGAAATAGGGTGCTATTGGTAATTGTGGATAATGTTTGTGTAAATTTTTAGACTGGAAAATTTTTACAGCTCCCAGGATTCTTGAAAACTATTTTGCACAAGGGATTATTTCATTTTGGGAGGTTAGTTAGATTCCTATAATACTTGATTACATATAGTACCTTTATTATTCCCCAAGTGCTTTTCCATAATTTATGATAGATTATAAACTCCATGTGATGTGTCAACCAACTGCATTATACTGTACTCTCCCAAGCGCTTAGTAGAGTGTTCTGCCCACAATAAGCACTCAATAAATATCATTGATTGATTGGTAATTAAGTCCTGGGGGCAGATACAAGGTTAGCACATTGGACGCAGCCCCTCTCCCACGCAGAACTCACAATCTATTTTATCCCTATTTTACAAATGAGGAAACTGAAGCCCAGAGAGGTTAACTGACTTGCCCAAAGTCACAGAGGAGACCAGTGGCAGAGCTAGGGATAGGATTCTTTGCAGATGTCCTACCAAAACCTTAAACTCCACATGTCCAAGACAGAACTCCTCAACTTCCCACCCAAACATTGACCACCCCCTGACTTTCCTAATCACTGTAGAGACCATCACCACCCTTCCCTGTGTCACAAGCCTGTAATCTTGCCTTTAGCCACAACTCATCTCTCTGATGCAGCCTACATATTCAATCTGTCACCAAATCCCGTCAGTTCTTATCTTCACAACACCCCTAGAATCCACCTTTTCCTCTACATCCAAACTCCTACCACACTGATCCAAGCACCTATCATTTCCTGCTTAAACTACTGCATCAGCCTGCTCACTGACCTCCCTGCCTCTTATCTTTCCTTTCTTCAGTCCATATGTCCTTCTGCCATCTAGATCATCTATTTCAGTTCACTTCTCCCCCCTCCTCAAAAGCCTCCAATCAGTCAGTGGTATTTATCGAGTGCTTACTATGTGCAGAGCATTTGGGAGAGTGCAATACAAGAGAATTAGCAGACATGTTCCCTGCCCATAATGAGCTTTTGCCCTTCCAGCTCTACATCAAACAGAAACTCCTTATCTGTTCTCTCCTCTGCCCAGCAGTGCTCCTTCTCCTCCCTTACTGATTCCCTTGGCCCATCGTTCGCACTATTTCTAATTTTAAAGCCCCTCCTTAAACTCCCAGTGCTCCAACCTCCCTCATCTCTTGACCCTGATAAATTTGTCATCTACTCCACTGACAAAATTGAAACCATGGGGCATGAATGCCCCCAGATCTCCCCTTCACCTGCCCATTCCCGTCTGCCCTTTTGCCTCTTCTCCTCATTCATTCATTCATTCAATAGTATTTATTGAGCGCTTACTATGTGCAGAGCACTGTACTAAGCGCTTGGAATGAACAAGTCGGCAACAGATAGAGACGGTCCCTGCCGTTTGACGGGCTTACGGTCTATTCGGCGGAGATGGACAGACAAGAACAATGGCAATAAATAGAGTCGAGGGGAAGAACATCTCGTAAAAACAATGGCGACTAAATAGAATCAAGGCGATGTACATTTCATTAACAAAATAAATAGGGTAATAAATATATACAGTTGAGCAGACGAGTACAGTGCTGAGGGGATGGGAAGGGAGAGGAGGAGGAGCAGAGGGAAATGGGGGGAAAAGAGGGTTAAGCTGCGGAGAGGTGAAGGGGGGGTGGTAGAGGGAGTAGAGGGAAAAGAGGAGCTCGGTCTGGGAAGGCCTCTTGGAGGAGGTGAGCTTTAAGTAGGGTTTTGAAGAGGGGAAGAGAATCAGTTTGGCGGAGGTGAGGAGGGAGGGCGTTCCAGGACCGCAGGAGGACGTTGCCCAGGGGTCGACGGCGGGATAGGCGAGACCGAGGGACGGCGAGGAGGTGGGCGGCGGGGGAGCGGAGCGTGCGGGACGGGCGGTAGAAATAGAGAAGGGAGGAGAGGTAGGAAGGGGCAAGGTGATGTAGAGCCTCGAAGCCTAGAGTGAGGAGTTTTTGTTTGGAGCGGAGGTTGATAGGCAACCACTGGAGTTGTTTAAGAAGGGGAGTGACATGCCCAGATCGTTTCTGCAAGAAGATGAGCCGGGCAGCGGAGTGAAGAATAGACTGGAGCGGGGCGAGAGAGGAGTAAGGGAGGTCAGAGAGAAGGCTGACACAGTAGTCTAGCCGGGATATAAAGAGAGCCCGTAGCAGTAAGATAGCCGTTTGGGTGGAGAGGAAAGGGCGGATCTTGGCGATATTGTAAAGGTGAAACCGGCAGGTCTTGGTGTGGGGTGTGTGGGGTGAACGAGAGAGACCTTCTCCTCCCCCCGTGCACTGTCTTCTACTCCAACTCTAGCTCAATTGGAGCTTTCCCACCTCCTTTCCAAATCTATCCCTCTACATGCACCCCTCCCCTTTGCACCTTATCAAAACACTTGCACCCCCCCCCCTTCTCTCTCTCACCACTATCTTTAACCAATCATTCTCCTACGGCTCCTTCCCCTCCACTTTCAAGCACACCCAAGGATTGCCTATCCTAAAAAAACCCTCCCTCGATCTTAATGCACCCTCCAGCTATCCTCCCATCTCCCTCCTACTATTTCTGGCCAAACCTCTTGAACAGAAAACAACATAAGGTTACAGTTTGGAGGTACAGTTAGGAATTGCGGTTTGGTGCTCCTTGCAAACCGGAGGGGCTGTTCAGTGTGCAGCCATCACAACAGTCCTTGCCACAGTAACCCCAACCCCAGAGTTACGGAAGTTATTGGGGGCAGGGAATGTGTCTGTTCATTGTTATATCGAACTCTCCCAAGCGCTTAGTACGGTGCTGTGCACACAGTAAGTGCTCAATAAATACGATTTATTGAATGAATGAATCTTGTCACTTTGACCCTTCCCTGATTATCTCTCTCTTCCTCAACACATTTCCCTCCCAAGTGTCACTTCAGCACTTCCAAGTTATCTAAGCAGTTGGGAAATCACACTTCTCTGTAGCACTGACTTTTGGCATTTAATAATAATAGTAATTATGGTATTTGTTAAGCTCTTATTATGTGCTAAGCACTGTTAGTATTTGCCTCATGGCACCTATGAGAAGCAGAGAGATCTAGTGGAAAGAGCACAGGCCTAGGTGTCAGAGGTCCTGGGTTCTAGTCGTTATGCTGCCATTTACTTGCTTTGTGATCTGGGGCAAGTCATTTAACTTCTCTGTGCCTTAGTTCCCTCATCCACAAAATAATAATAATAATAATAATGATTAAGTGCTTACTATGTGCCAAGCACTTTTCTAAGCGCTGGGGTAGATACAAGGTAATCAGGTTGTCCTACGTGGGGCTCACAATCTTAATCCCCATTTTATAGATGAGGTCACTTAGGCACAGAAAAGTGGAGTGAAAAGTGGAGCTGATACGTGGCAGAGCCGTGATTAGAACCCACGACCTCTGACTCCCATGCCCAGGTTCTTGATTCAGCACCTGTTCTCCCTCCTTAACCTGTGAGCCCTATGTGGGGTTTGATTTTCTTGTATCCACCACAATGCTTAGTACAGTGCTTGGCACAAAGTAAGATCTTAACAAATACCACAATTATTATGTACATATTGGTTAATTATACATTATAAATGATTTATTTATAGTAATGTCTGTCTCCCCCTCTAGACTGTAGGCAGAGAATGTGTCTACCAAGTCCGTTGAATTGTACTCTCCCAAGCACTTAGTACAGTACCTCTGCACACAGTAAGGTCTCAGTACATACCATTGATTGACTGAATGAATGATTGATTGGTTATCACTTATGCATATATATTCGGTTTCTTCCTCCCTACCTGTAATTTCTTTTAATATTTGTCTTCCCAGCTAGATTTTAAGATCCTTTTTGAGGACAAGGATCACGTCTACTAACTCTATTGTACTCTCCCAAGCACTTAGTATAGTGACACAGTAAGCCCTCAATAAATATAATCAATCAATTATTAGATCTTAACCTTTTTAATATTTTGGATATAAAGGAAAACTTTAAAAGTGTCTCAAAGTCCAATCCTTTATGTAAAACAACAAGTTGGTTTCTCACTTGAGGGCTAAATGAAATAACTGGCAATTTCTGGGAATAAATGGCATTTTGAACAGGACAAGAGGTAAAAGAGGAAGATGGTTCTAGCAGATTCATCCATAAGTCATCATCATAAACATAACTTGTTTCATCGGCACTGTAATGAGGTTCTCCTGGGTAAAATGAACAAAGATCTTAATGCGGAGTGCCAGTGGAATGCTGTCAAAAATTGAGTAATGCAGCATTAGCTCTGCAGCTATTGACAACAATACAAATTCCTATGGAAATTACGTTAATACCAAATAACTACAGCTTAATCACCGCATGGTTTTAAGGCCAGCTAAAACAAAGAACGCTAACCCTCTCTCTGTTCACAAAATTGAAGATGGATCAAAGAGAAAATATAAAACAATCACAGACTTACTGTATTTAAATATTTCCTTCTGTCGGCAAGAATATTTGAAGGTGGCCTCGCCAAAAAAATAACCACAAGGTAAATTCCAGTTAAAAAGTAAAACTACACACGAGCTACATTTTATCATATCATTAGCCATACATTTTTTAAAAAAACCTTTTAAAATCATTCATAAATCATTTGGCAAAAAAATAGATACTGGTCCAAAGTTTCTTCGTTTAAAGTAATACTTAATATGAAGTTTCCAATTAATAGCTAAAACAAGTTAAAATGTGTAAGTTAAAACATTCGATACTAAGATTTGCAGAAGTCTCAGATATTCCTGTCCAGGATAATACTCAGAAATCCGCTTTAGAAAGTAAGTAGAGAAGACCCTAACGGTTCTGCTATTAGAAGAGAGTGACACACTCCACAAAGACAGATTCCCAACCACACCTCCAAACCTGTCTGTTCAGCCACATCATTTCACCCTCCACAACTCTCCTCTGAATCGTCCTGGATGAATTGAAAGCTTATAAATGAGAGTCTTGGCCACCTTTGCTTTTGCACAAGGTGGCTGCAAATTAAAGAGTCCACCATCTAGACAGCACCACCGGTAGTGGTCTGCACCTATGAACACAAGGCCAAACACATTACAGTGAAAAACATTGGTGGGAGAACGCAGCCTTTCTCGATACCATCTGTGACAACAACCTGGATCCAGAGCACTGATTGACTGTGGAGTGACCTCGTGATATTAATACACTTTTCCAGACTCCGGACGTTCTGCTTGACTGCACCCGGTAGCGTGATGGCTGCTAGTGATGATGATGAGGATGACAATGATGATGATGATGGGTTCAGGGGTGGTTGAGGTGTAATCACGCTTGGAGGCAGGAAGGTGATAACAATAATAATAAGTATTTTATGGTGCTTGTTAAGTGCTTACTATGTGTCAAGCACTGGGGTAGATACAAGTTAATCAGGTTAGCACAGTCCCTATCCCGCATGGGGTTCACAGTCTAAATAGGAGGGAAAGCCGGTATTGCACACTTACTATGTGCCAGGCTAGCTCAGTAACTGGTAAACTGCCCATGACTGGCAGGATCTCGGCAGGTCAACATCTTCCAAGGAGTACACACAAAATAAGTCTCTAGGCTGTGGGCTGGGAGAACCATGATTAAGTTTGGCATTTGACCTGGGACCTAGATTCCCCTCCTGAACCTATGTTCTGAAAATGCCATTCCTATTAGATTTAGATTGAGGGTCCCTAATTTGGCAGACCCCGAAGAGATTCATCGCCTTGATTCTATTTAGTTGCCATTGTTTTTACGAGATGTTCTTCCCCTTGACTCTATTTACTGCCATTGTTCTTGTCTGTCCGTCTCCCCCGATTAGACTGTAAGCCCGTCAAACGGCAGGGACTGTCTCTATCTGTTGCCGACTTGTTCATCCCAAGCGCTTAGTACAGTGCTCTGCACATAGTAAGCGCTCAATAAATACTATTGAATTGAATGAAAGATTGCTAACTCCTGAATTAAATGCCCTTTCAAAGTCTCTTCCTGCAAGCTCGTTGTGGGCAGGGAACATGCTTACCAACTCTGTTATATGGTACTCTGCCAAGAGCTTAGTCCGGTGCTCTGCACAAAATAAGGGCTCAATAACAACGATTAATTGATTACATCGGAATAGCATGGGACCAAAAACTAGTTTGGGGATGATAAATTAGCAATTCAAAAACAATCCAGTAGGTGGCATAAATAATCCATACATTTTAGGTACTTTCGTCTGTCATCGTGTAAACGCCTTTCCAGATATTTGGACTCCTCATTTCGATCCTTTTTCAAACTGCTAAGACATCAGAAGTCTAGAAAGTCGAAGAAATAAACCCCCTTTCCTTCGCTCAGGAAAGAAAACAACTTTCACTAGAGGGGTTGAAAAGAGCCAGAAATTTGCTTTCCCATTTTATAGTAAGAGGCTATTGAATACAAAAACATTTTTTAATGGTATTTGTTAAGCACTTACCATGTGCCAGGCATTGAACTAAGCGTTGGAGTAGATTCAAACTAATCCAGTTGGACACAAGCCGTGTCCCATATGGAGCTCACAGACTTGGTCTCCATTTTACAGGTGGGGTAACTGAGACACACAGAGCAGGTGACTTGCCCAAAGTCACACAGCAGACAAGTGGCAGAGTCAGGATTAGAACACAAGTCCTTCTGATTCCCAGGTGCAGGCTCTATCCACTAAGCCATGCTGCTTTTCAGTTTCCTTTTTTATTATCATCATTATGGTATTTGTTAAGTGTTTATTATGTGTCAAACCCTGTTCTACCTGCTGGGGAAGATGCAAGTTATTTCCTCTACATACTCACAATTTTGAATTTATAAAACCCATTTTACATTGTACAATATAACAATAATTGCTGGATTGCAATGGATTTTGTTCCGATTTTTCCTATATTTTGCTAACATGTCTGTTTTATTATTGCAGAGATGCTTATTCAGGTACTAAGTCTTTGGGAATCAAGAAATCCTAAAATTAGGAATGGATGTGTTACAGAGAGGAATGAAAAATAACTTCCTATGGCATATGTTGCCAAAAACTTTTCATTTGTTAAACTTAAAAGTAAATGTCCAGGGTTTGGCTCTGATGTGTAATAACAGGTAGCAAGCTCGTTATGGGCAGGGACCATGCCTGCTAATTCCATTGCATTGTACTCACCCAATCGCTTAGTACAGTGCTCTGCACATAGTAAGTGCTCAGTAAATACCACTGATTGATTGATTGGCAAAACATATTTGTTTTTCCATTCTAGCCATGTTCTGGTGTGTGATAAACGATGTTACAACAGGTGTTTTTATGGTCATATGAGTGGCATAGTTTTGTGAACACACCCGCTGATATTTATATCTGAGAATTGTAAAAAACCCTACCTCTACTCTTATTATATCACACAAATCCTGGTTTTTCTCTCCCATCTGCATTCTCCCAAATAATTCCCAGGAGATCCTAGTATGAATATTTAAGCTGCATGGAGGTGGCTTTGACAAGCAGGAGGGAGCTTTTCGATGTCTGTCTGTCACTGTCTTAACAGGTTCCAAGCAGCTCCTCGCAGTTCTTAGTGGGTAAGGAACTACTTGCAATCAGACACAACCCAGAGTGGCCCACATGAGTTCTGACCCACTGAGTTTGCCTGTTATCCCAGTGGGCCACTTCAACCCTAGAGAAATTCCTCCCTCAAGCTTCTCCCTTGATTTTCTAAGGAGACCAGGCTTGTGCCTGACGGCTCTTTGGCCTCCTGCCAACTCCGTATAATTTTTCAATTGCCATCACGATAATGCTCTCAATTGTGTGGTGGTCCAAGAGAGGGATTTCCTTCATAGAAGTGATCAGGAAGGGACACATCACACCTGCACACCCACTAGGGGTCACACTATCCAAGCAAGACTCATCTCTTGCTCCCTGAACAAGATATTTGAAAAAAAAAATTACAAAAGTAATTTCCAGTCCCACCATGAGTCCCTATCTCAGTTTCTCTGCCGGCCTTCCTGTCTCTGCTGCTTAGAGTGTTGCAGCTTTCCATGCACATATCCAAGATTATACTCCAGAGACCCTGCTGGTTGCCTAATGACATTTTGGCCATCAGTGACATGCTTCTATTTGCATACAGAAATTCCTTCCGCGGCTGGATGATAAGAGGATAGCTAAACTGAACCTCAGGGTGCTGTGGAGGAATCTCTTCAGCTACTTTCTTGCTGTTTCTAATCTTCCTTGCTGTTTCTAATCTTCCCTGTCCCAATCTATCAAGGGTATTTATTGAGCACCTACTGTGTGCAGAGCACTGTATTAAGCGCTTGGGAGCAAATAATGCAACAGAGTTGATAGATACTGTTACTCTTGCCCACCTCAGGCAATGGGGCTCTGTGACTGCTTCTACCATAGAGGCCTGTGCATACAAACCACAGTGTAGGTGACACCACCCCTCTCCTCTCCTCTCTTCCCTCCCCTCTTGCCACTGCTGGAATGGCACCAACATTCCAGGACCGCCGCCCCCCGCTCACAGACACCCCGACACTGCTGACCATGGTGCGCCCCCCCAGACCTTGAGCACAGCCCACATAGGCTCCTGGAGCCACTGCCGCTGCAGGACATCTCTAACCCCATCCCATCGCAGCTCGAGATCAACCCTAGCATCCCGTGTTTACCCAACGTCTTGGTATTTGGGGGATGCCTATGGCCATGTGGCTCCGTGATGGCGGATCAGGCCTCCAGGTGGAGACCAACGGACTGTTGGAGGTGGGAACTAAGAGCGAAGAACAGGGACACACACTCCATCTTTGCCAAAAGGCCTAGAAGCAATGTGTCTGTTTATTGTTATATTGTAAGAGCTTAGTACAGTGCTCTGCACACAGTAAGCACTGAATAAATACAAGTGAATGAATTAATGTATGGGGACCATTGGAGAACCAGGGATGCCAACTTCCAACCTAACCAGCAACGAGAAGTCCCGCAATTTGACTGACAGCACTTGACTGATGGTTCGCTCCCGGGACCATCTGCGGGAGTATCTCCGGAGGGCTTAGACTGTCATCTTAGAGCGGGGTTGGGCAAATGAGAGGATGCACATAGAGTTTACAGTCTAGAGGGAGATACAGATATTAAAATAAATGATAGAGTATGAGGATGTGTCAGACTGAGGGAGGGTGAATATCAAGAGCTTAAGGGGTACAGATCCCACAAAGTGTTGTGCCACTGTAACAGTTCCAGTCACCTTTGAGGTCAGACACCCATTTTTTAGCACGGGGATTCTCGTGCCCATGGCAATTTGTAGCTAGGATAGGGACTCCCTTAGGGCTCCATAATGATAATAATAATAATAATGTTGGTATTTGTTAAGCGCTTACTATGTACCAAGCATTGTTCTAAGCATTGGGGTAGATACAAGCTAATCAGGTTGTCCCATGTGGGGTTCACAGTCTTCATACCATTTTACAGATGAGATTACTGAGGCACAGAGAAGTTAAGTGACTTGCCCAAGGTCACACAATTGACAAGTGGCAGAGCCGGGATCAGAACCCACAACCCTCTGACTCCCAAGCCTGTGTTCTTTCCACTAAGCCATGCTGCATGTTAGTGCACCCCCAAGACTGGTCCCATAGTTTGCTGCCTTCATCCTGTGATTTTTAGAGCTGGTACCCCAAAGGGTGTGGGATTCATCTGGGGTTCAGCTAGCCAGTGTTGCATCCCCCAAATAGTAATAATTGGGGTATTTTGTAGTGCTTACTATGTGCCCAACACTGTACTAAGATACTGTAGGTACAGGATAATCAGGTTGGATACAGTCCCTATCCCACATGGGGCTCAAGGTCTAAGAAGGAGGAGGATGAGGTATTGAATCCCCATTTTACAGATGAGGAAACTGAGACACAGAGAAGTTAAGTGACTTCTGACTCCCCAGCCCGTGCTTTTTCCACTGAGCCACGCTGTTAGATATTGTTTCCCGAGTGATCAACAGAGTTGAAGGCAGCTGAGAAGTCAAAGAGGATTGGGATGGAGTAGAGTCTGCTAGACTTGGCAAGAAGCAGGTCAATGATGACCTTGGAGAGCATGGTCTCAGTGGAGTGAAGGGGGCGGAAGCTAGGCAGTAGCAGGTTAAGAAGGGAGTTGGATGAAGGGAAAGGAAGGAAACAGATGTATATCACTAATTTGAAGAGTTTAGGCAGGAATAAGAGGCAGGGGGAGGGAATGATAGCTGGATGGTGCAGTGGGGTCCAGAGAAGGTTTGGAGATGTAGGTGTGTTAGGAGAGGGGAGATGTAGGTGTGTTTGAAGGAGAGGGGAAGGAACCATAAGAGCATGAAGAGCTGAAGATGGAGGTCGGGGAGAGGAAAAAAGTGGTCACAGGTGCTTTCAGGAGATGAGAAGGGATGGGGTTGGAGACACAAGTAGAAGGGGTAGATTTAAAAGGCGGCAAGAGATTTCCTTTTGAGAAACAGCCAAGAAGAATGAGAGAGTGCATACAGGGGTGAGAGGAAGAGAGGGAGGTGAGGGGAAGACATTGGGGAGCTCACTTCTGATGGTTTCAATTTTGTCAAATAAGTAGTTCGCAAGGTCATCAGGGATGAGAGAAGGGTAAGTGGGAGCCCTAGGGACTTCAAGAGTGATTTAATGTCTGGAGTAATTGTTGTGGACAACAGGCTGGGAGTTGACGAGGGAGGAGTAGTGTTGCTGTACAGAAGTGAGGGCGGTGTTAAGTAAGGATGAATATGAAGTGGTCAAAGTCATCTGGGTGCCCAGATTTCCTCCAATAGCTTTCCATGGCACGGGAGCAGGAACAGAAGCACCCTGTGGAGGTGATCCCAGTCCTGCCACCCCCATGGCTTGGGGGTCCCAGGGCAGGGGACGGCCACAAAGAGCCCTCCACATGGCAAGGAAGGGACAGGGGCAGGTACATGGGATACGTTATGTGGTACAGGGCTGACACGGGGGGTGGGTAGGGAGTCACGAGGGGCCACAGACACAGGAGGTGGGTTCAGGATTATAGGGGACGGAGGTTTAAAAGAACAAAAGGGTGGATGAGAAGAATAATAAATAAATAGGCTTATCTTCGTGACAGGTGTGGTCATCCTGCAGAAATACATACAGGATGTGTTGACAGGAAGTAAAAGTAGCCAGGCTGTCATGGAGCTGGTCAAAGTGATGGGGCTCTGGACAAACTAGAGGTCCTTGTTTTTATCCAAAGAGCTTTAGAATGAATCAGAGCCTCTTGGCTGGAGCCAAAAACTTTCAATTTCAACCAAGGGCACTAAGTTCACATGAAGGGGATCTGGTAGAACAAAGTCACTTGGTTCGAACCAAGTGGGTTTCTGTTTGCATCAAAGGAAGCTTTTCAAACAGAGGAATCTCTGTTGATCAAATGGAAAGAGTCTCTATTACCACTAATCTATTTTTACATTTAGAATATATATATGTGTGTGTGTGTATACATCCTAAATATGTGTATCTATCTATCCTAGCTGAAGCATCATAATAATAATAGTACTTGTTAAGCACTTACCTTGTGCCAAGCACTATACTAAGTGCTGGGGTAGATACAAAGTCATCAGATAGGACACAGTCCCTGTCCTTCATGGGGCTCACAAGTCTAAGTGGGAGGGAGAACAGAGATTGTAGATACTGAAGCATGTGAAAAACTTTCCTTGGGCTTTTTATGTAAGCAAAAATGCTACTACATTATATTGCATTTAAGAGTTTGGTTTTTGCAAATTTAGCATCACTAGTCTCTATGACAAAATTAGTTTTGCACTTATCAAACTCTGCTGCCTGGAAGGCACTCTTGAGTTTTGTCACAGCCAGGGGCCAATTTATTGGGGACCATAAGAAGGGGGCTTCTCTGACCACGTTTCTGTGAAGGCCCTTCCCAGTATTTTCCCCAGTCCAACTCATTATTCTACCTGTTCTGAGTCCCAGATGGAAAGAGATGAAAGAATGCTTTCGAAGTCTTACTTCATTTGCACTAAATTCTGACCAGCTGGGAGGAAGCCTGTCCTTCTCATCAGATTGCCCGAGATTGTTATGGCCACTGAGACTACTCTGCCTTTGTTGTTCATTAAATATGCTGGGGAAGCAACCATATCACTACAGCCCTTGCATTCCCTTTAAAAAAAATAATTGAATCATTGACTTAGAACCAGGGGCCTCTTTGCATGACTCATTAAACCAACATTTCCCACACTTTTACTTCATACTCTAAGAATGATAGAATCCTATAACCAATCTATACATTTAAGTTCTTTCATTTCCGTCAAGTCCCGTAGCATAAGTGCCTTCAGACATGAACACAAACATCAATTGATATACAAGACAGCTGTAATAGAGCTAAATTTGATAAACCACCCAAGCATGACCCACTCAGCTCCAGTGTCTTAAATCAAGCCACACAATTAATTGCTACTCTTTTATTTATTATCTTTAATCTCTCATTGGATACAGTTGACTTGCCACTTTCCTGGGTGAGGGCACTGCATAGGCTGGAATGAATCATTTTAGAATTCTGAAGCCATTCCTTTGTTGCAAACCATGGCTAACCCTCATGGTAAATTCTAATAATTTCTCAAATTCCTAGTAAAAGACACCAACTTTTCCTTTTCTCTACCCTTTTCTGGTGGGTGGTCAGAAAGGCCTGGTCACGAGCTTCCCTTAGAAATTACTGACTCCTGTCAGTCAAAGTCAAAGTCAAACTCAAACTTCTTTTCCACCTTCCAACAAAACTTACTTTGAATCCCATAGAGAGTTAGGTTTAGGCAAAATTGACTAGCTAGTCCTCACCTCTGATTTCTTTCATTGAGTGCTTGAAATTCTAATAGGAAGGATAGTTTTCAACAGGATAGGACAACATTTCTGAGGATAATGGTTCGCTGGTACAGCCAATTCACAACCCACCCCAATGGGGAAGAAGGAAACTATAGGTAATGACAATGTAAAAATGTCATTTTAGCTAATAGTTCCAAGCAGGACTATGTGTCTGACCTGACTCTCAGTATTCCTTTGGCACACAAGAATCACTAAATAAATATCATAATCATAATTATAATCGGGTTGCTAACAAGAAGTGAAATGACCAAAAGGCAAGTGGGAAAAAGGAGAAGCAAAGACCTTGTTAATTTTCAAACTGGATAATTGCCATCTGAATAATTCAGAGTTCCCTGCTTTTTTTTTTCTGCTTTGTGGTTTCCCCAGACTTTAAGGCATGCCAGTTTAGATTAGACCCATTCTACCTACATCTTGATTCTTTCATTGCTTTGCTAAAATGAGGAAGTTTTGTGAGTTTAGGTTTCTTCAAGATCCCTGTCAAATTAAAATTTGATAATGGTGAACGTAAGAGTACTTGTTGAGCATCCACTAGGTGCAAAGAACTGTACTCCGCTCTTGGGAAAGTGCAACAGAAGCACAAGATACTTTACCTAGGGTCTGCAGAGGGGGTGTGATTTGTGTAAGATGTATTTGGTTGAACTACAAATGTATCTGGGGGTCCTATCAAATTTAATTCATTCATTCAATCATATTTATCGAGCACTTAGTGTGTGCAGAGCACTGTACTAAGCATTTGAGAGAGTACAGTATAACAGTAAACTGACACATTCCCTGCTCCAATCCGTAATAGAAGGGGTTGAACTATGACTCAACATGGCATCTCATTCTCTATGATTGACATCTGTAAGTCCTATGATGCAATCTAAAGCCAGTCTGGCACCTGCCCCTCACACATGTTCCCAGTAGACAGTCCATTCATTCAATCATTCATTCAATAATATTTATCGAGCACTTACTGTGTGCAGAGCACTGTACTAAGCACTTGGAAAGTACAATACAGCAATAAGGAGAGACAATCCCTGCCCACAATGGGCTTATAGTCTGGGGGGGGAGGGGGGGACAGACATCAAAACAAGTAAACAGGCACCAAAATAAATAGAATTATAGATATATAAATATGTACATAAGTACTGTGGGGCGGGAAGGGGGAAGAGCAAAGGGAGTGAGTCGAGGTGACGTGGAAGGGAGGGGGAGCTGAGGAAAAGGAGGCTTAGTCTGGGAAGGCCTCTTGGAGAAGTTGTGCCTTCAGTAGGGCTTTGAAGGGAGGAAGAGTGATTGGTGGATTTGAGGAGGGAGGGCATTCCAGACCAGAGGTAGGGCGTGGGCCAGAAGTCAGCAGTGAGACAGGAGAAATTGAGGCACAGTGAGAAGGCTAGTACCAGAGGAACGGAGTGTGTGGGCTGAGATGTAGGGGAGAGAAGAGAGATGAGGTAGGAAGGGGCAAGGTGGTGGAGAGCTTTAAAGCCAATAGTGAGGTCCACTCCCCAGGTGCCAGAGACTCTATCCCCTCTGTCCCTGCTGGAGTGGTCACTCTGTCCTCTAGAGGGATGGTGGCCCTAGTGATCGGGAGATATGGAGGGAAATGCCCCATGTGGGTCAATCCTTACCAAGGATCTGGGGAGAGCCGCTTGAGTTTGCTCCCACCCCCACTATGCACCCCCACAATCCACACACTTCTCTGGACAGGCTCTGTTCCTCCTTGCCCCTGCTATGGGGATCAGCTCCAGAGGAAAGTCCCATCTCCCTCTTCTCTGGTGCCACCCTCAGGCATAAGATCGGGAGACTCTGTAATTTAAATTTTGAAAACAATCCATCAGGAGCCAATATAAAATGCTCATTTATCAGATCTCCTTGAAGAATTTTTCCTGATTAATGTGAGCACAGAATGTGCTAATCCATTGTGGAACCAATCCCTTCCTATATGGAGCTTACACTTTAATGGAGGAAACCAAAAGAAAGATATTTACAAATCAGAATAAGTTGACCATACAATTGATTATACATACATACTTAAGGGATGAGGGAGGTATATAAATAAATATCTTCCTGTGGCTTAATTCCCAAGATCTTGTTAAATGGCTGGGCCCACTACTGATTCAATGTTCAAGAAGAGGTTTTGATGTTAAGAGTGGTGTAAAGAGAGTGAATAGATTTTTTTTATAGTATTTGTTAAGTGCCTACTATCTGCCAGGTGCCGTACTGAGCACTGGGGTACATAGTAAGCGCTTAACAAATACCAACATTATTATTATACAAGCTAATCAGGTTGGATACAGTCCATGTACCACATGGGACTCACAGTCTTAATCCCCATCTTACAGATGAGGTAACTGAGGCACGGAGAAGTTAAGTGACTTGCCCTAGGTCACACAGCTGACAATTGGAAGAGCCAGGATTAGAACCCAGGTCCTTCTGACTCCCAGGCCCGTGCTCTATCCACTAGACCACACTGCTTCTCAGTTTAGTCAGCAATTTTAAAATTTTTAGAAGTCTTTCCCCCTACTGACAGACATGAAATGTCTTAAAAGAAGTGATTTCTAGCTAGTTAAATAGAGAGATATTTCTGTAACTTTGAAATAATAAAGAGGTTTAAGACACCTTTGGCCTGACCACCTTCTTTGATTTGAAAAGTGGTTGCTGTTCATTCATAATAACCACTTTTTATCAGGACTTTGAATAGGTATATAGAAGTAAATAGTATGCATTTTTAAAACTGTCCAAATGCCTATTTGAGCAGTAGACCATATCTCCTTTGTCTACAGGCTGCATTGGTCTATCAAATAAATGATACACATTTTAAAAACTGTCGGACTGTGCATTTACCTGAGAGACTATTACGGCTGTTTTGGAGCAGGTATGGTTCATCGGATAAATAATACAAGTTTTAACCAATTTTTAAATAGACATTTCTAACATAGAGCTATTCCATCGATCATATCCACTCTCATACACTTCAATATGGTTTTCTGAGGTCATTTTATTTTCAATCTAGCATTAAGATACGCTAACCTCCCAGACAAAAAATATATATCCCACAAAAATCTGACGTTATCTCAAGATGCTTTGGTGGGGAAAGTTTTCTCTATCTTCCTTACATTTAGATCTGTGATTTTATTAGGTATTTTAATTTAAGAATTGCATTCCCTTCTATATGCTGCACCCATCTACTATCTTCCGGGTCCATCAGCTGAAGGAGTTGATGGGCATTGGCATCTTTCTTGGGCATCAGCCTCTTTGCTGACCTCCTTGCCTCCTGTTCCTCCCCACTCCAGTCCATATTTCACTCTGCTGTCTGGATCATTTTTGAAGAAAAAAAAAAAGGGTTCAGTCCATGTTTCCCCACTCATCAACCTCCAGTGGTTGCCCATCCACCTCTACAACAAACAGAAACTCCTTCCCATTGGCTTTAAAGCACTCAATCACCCTACTCCCTTCTACCTTATCTCTCTGATTTCCCACTACAACCCAGCCTGCACACTTGGCTCCTCTAATTCCAACCTACTCACTATAGCTTGATCTTATCTATCTCACTGCCAATTCCTCATCCATGTCCTCTCTTTGGCCTGGAGCTCCCTCCCGTTTCATATGGGAAAGATCACCACTGTCCCCACCTTCAAAGCCTTATTGAAGGCACATCTCCTCCAAGAGGCCTTCCCTGCCTAAGGCCTCATTTCCCCTACTCCCTCTCCCCTTTTCATAGCCCATGCACTTGGATTTGTACCCTTCAAGCATTCATTCTACCTCCAGACCCACAGCATTTATATACGTATTCATCAGTAATTCATTTTAATGTGTCTCCCCCTCTATCTTGTAAGGAAGATCATTGTGGGCTGGTAACATGTTTATCAAGTGTGTTGTACTATACTCTCTCAACTGCTTAGTTCAGTGCTCTGTACACAGTAAGTGCTCAATAAATTCCATTGATCAATTGATTGCATGGAAGAACTCTCAGCAACTAGGAACAGAGGAATGTAATCCATCTTCCAGAAGCCAGTCAATCAAGGAGCATATTTTAAAGACCAGGGGGTCTGAGTGATTTGTGATCTCCACGAAGTCAGGTAAAAAGTGGGAGTGAAAATTACATTGCAGTTTGACCAGATTGAATGGTTACCATCTCATGGGTCACTAAAGTGTGAAATTAGCCACAGATAATTTGGAGTGTCCAGACTGCAACTGTTGTTCTTTCACTGTTTTTGTGGCGATATTCAGTATGCTTCCCAAAGATCCAATTCATGAGTGAATGACAAGAGATATTCCCTGACTCCTACCTTCCTACCTTCCTGGTACATACCATTCCATCAGCCACCTTACCACTTACTTAAGCATCTGTTTATTTGTTAACAAATTACTGAATTGCTCACTTATTTTGTCATTATTTGTATCACTTTTTTCACATTTATTCATTGCATATTTGCATCTGCTTATATTATAAAACTCCTCGAAGGCAGAGACCATTTCTTTTATTTCCACTGTCTGGCTCCCAAAACACCAGTGTTCTACATAAAGGAGAGGCTCAATAAATGCTATTGGTTATTCATTCAAACAATTCATTGCCCTGATATGTCTTGGTTGAGCAGTCCAGCACCACTCCATTGGGTTTACCCCTGATTCCTTTCTGAAACAATGTTGCTCTTGTGTTGGCATGGGATGAGAATAGACAAGGTTAGCTAACTTGGAATGTAAACATGATTAAATGGCATATTTAATAATCCTGACAGGAAATTATTCCTTACATCTAAATCATCCTCTGAGCTCTCCCTCAACCCCACCCAACCTCCCGAGACCAGATTAATCTTAATCTGCCTGAGCCCCACAATTGGAATTTGAACCAGGAGGAGAACTCGGAGAAGGTTCAGAGGTGGGCCACTAAGATGATTATAGATTGGCAACAGGGCTATATTTCTATTCTTGTGGTACACGTTCTTCATTTCCTGGTTTTCCCCACTGCCTCACGCATCCCCCTCCCACAGTCCAGGAGGTGAGGTTGGGAGGGCTGCAACAGCAGCTCTTAGGGCATGACAGATTACAGATACTCAAACCTTTTTTTTAAAAAAAAAAGGGTTAGACAGAAGGAGCAGAAAACTACCCAAGCTGATTTAAGCGGAGAGGAATAAGGTACATTGGGTTTAGCAGTGTCAGTTACATCAGTGAAAATCAAGTGCTAACAATTTTCAGTGAAACCAAAGGCAAATTCTTTGGGACCAGCCTTCCTTCCTTGACTCAGGCTAAACTCACCCTGCTGATCATTATAAGTTTAGCAAGAATAAGGTTGATAGAATAGGACCTTAAGATTTTTGAAAAATAGGCACTTAGGTGGTCTCTGATCTCTCATGTCTAATTAACTCATGAGAGCAGATTATAAAGGGGAAGTAGAAAACCTGTCAATTATCCAGGTTCCCAGAAACGTGTTTTCACTCACAACATAGACCATTGCTTTTCAAATGATATATGGAAGTAGGAGTAGCATTGTGTTGTTAGGCTATTTCACTACATAAACTGCTCATTGACGGAAAACAAGTTAACATCCTGCATTAATAGTATTACGGGAGACCAGCCACATTTGTCTTCCTCATGTTAGGCTCTGTTAGGCAGCAACATATAGTCAGTGTTTATGTGCCTCAAGGTCTCACAGATACACAGCCATTATAGCACATTGCCCCAGTTTGGGCCATAATACATCTAGGCACCAAAGTAGGGCCAGCTTCAGAGTCCCTCAATGTCAGGAGAGTCACCTTTGTAAAGATACTGCTTCATAAAAAGGTACATGCCCAAATTGCCTATATCCATTCATTTCAGCAGAAATGTTCAAAGAGGAAAAGAACCATTCACTATTTGGCCATATGTAACTCATATTGCACTTTGAATGGCTCAATCAGCAATCCATCCATCATGGGACTGATAACTTGAATGGGCTATAAATCTATTAACATTCGCATCAATTTCCTCTTTCAAGTTGACATCTTATCAAAAGTATTGACATTAGCCCAAGGTATTATTCACAGACGGAGCTTAACTGCTGGAGGAAACCTTTCTCTTATAGAAAGCTATTAGTTGGAGTAGGGCAGTAACCTCTTGTCTCACAAAATATCACAGGCATCTGGAATGAAAACCAGGACATGACTTCAGTCACCTGAGCAGAGTATAAACATCATTAAAGGGGCATAGGGATCTTCTCATGTTTTTGCTCATCAACAGACGCAAGTCAGAGATTGCTTGCTTTGGTCTAATGGGGAAATAGGCTTCACTCCTAAATCACACCCCATTTGATCATTTCCCAATCCAGTCTAGAACATCCTTCTCATCTTCTCATTGTAATATTCATCCCTTTTTCCTTTTCTTACTTTTTTGGGTTCTATTTTGCTCTTGCCCCATTTTTCATTCCTTTGTTCAAATGAAAACATTTCCTTATCAACATTTTCTCTTTTCCCTCAAGCTTTATCTTATTTTTGCTTTATTCTCCATTCCCTTCCATCCACTTCCTCCTTCCTTTATATATTCTGATTCATCCCATTTCACCCCTCACAAATCACCCTTCAAAGAAAAGGAGCTGGGTTCACCTTGGCAGGGAATTTAGTTAAAGGTTATTTCCCCAATCAGTTGAAATGTGTTATTCAGCTTTTCTGGTTGGCTGTTAATGATCCCAATAGTATTTTAATAAAAGGTGAAACATCATGGCCTAGTGGATAGAGCTCAGGCATGGGTCAGAAGGATCTGGGTTCAAATCCTGACTCCACCGCTTGTCTGCTGTGTAACCCTGGGCAAGTCACTTCACTTTTCTGTGCCTAAGTTACCTCACCTGTAAAATGGGGATTAATACTATGAAAGCCCCATGTGGGACATGGACTGTGTCCATCTGATTAGCTTGTATCTTCACCAGTGCTTAGTACAGTGCCTGGTGCATAGTAAGGCCTGGTACATAGTAAGCACTTAACGAATACCATTTTTTTTAAAAAAGGGTGACCTTGTGAGGGTGAACTCCAAAGGCTTCCCTGACCCATGTCCCAATCATCCCTCTAGCAATAAAATACCTTAAAGCATTTCATTTGGGGCATCACAGCAGGTTCAGGAGATGGAGAAAGACTCTTGTCTTAGTCATGTTGTTCTCAGTTCACCACCAACTGCGCAAGTTTGGTCCTTGTGATAATTCCAAAACTTTCCTACTTCCCTTCCTCTCAGTGGTTCCAGAGCCCCAGATTGAAGAACACCGCTTCAAGTGGTAGTACTTGAAGACTTACAATTGTCCAACCTCTCTTTGATGGGAGTTTCTTTCAACATAATTAAGAGCAATACCCTTACAAGAGTAGACTGTGATTTTTCCATTCATTATAATAATAACAATAATGATAACAATGACATTTGTTAAGCACTTACTGTGTGTCAACCTTTATTCTAAGCACTGGAGTAGATACAAGTTAATCAGATTGGACACAGTCCCTGTCTAACATGGGGCTCACAGTCTAAATAGGAGGGAGAACAGTCATTAAGGCCCCATTTTACAATTGAGGAAACTGAGGCATGGGAAAGGTAAGTGACTTGCCCAAGATCACACAGCGGGCAAGAGGCGGAACCAGGATTAGAACCCAGGTGATTCCCTGGCATGTGCTCTTTCCACAAGACTACACTGCTTCCCCAGTGTTTTCATTCATTTTCATTCGTTCAGTACTCTTTATTAAACATCTGCTGTGTGATGATGGACAATAATAAATGCAATAAGAGCAAGATCACTGCGAGTAAACAGCAGAGTTTCCCAGATTTCACTGCTCAGTTAGGGCTGTTAGGATTTTAACTGCCACAGCCACCGCCTTCCCAATGCACTAAACATTGCTCTAAACAGAAGGTCTTATACCACCGCTGTCTCCACTTTGACTGCCTGGAGTTAGCCAGATTGAAGTGTAACATATCTAGTAAAATGGTGTTGAAAGTATTAAGTGTCTTTCACAATGACGTTTGGTACGTCAACCAGCAGGAGCAATTCCAATGCACCAATCATGCACCAATCAATTAATCAATCAATCATATTTATTGAGCACTTACTTTACTAAGCACTTGGGAGAGAACAATATAACAGAGTTGGTAGATGCAATAAGCTAACAGTCTAGAGGGGGAGACAGACATGAATATAAATTTTGGATAATTACATAATTGTTGTGGGGCTGAGGAAGGGATGAATAAAGGGTGAGAATCCAAGTGCAAAAGTGACACAGAAGGAAGTGGGAGGGACATAGAAAGAAGTGAGAAAAGAGGAAATGAGGGCTTAGTCAGGGAAGGCCTCTTAGAAGAGATGTGCTTTTAGTAAAGTTTTGAAGATGGAGAGAGTAACCGTCTGTCAGATATGAAGAAGGAGGGCATCCCAGGCCTGGGGCAGGATGTGGACAAGGAGTCAGCAGTGAGATAGACAAGCCTGAAGTACAGTGAGTAGGTTGGCATTAGAGGAGTGAAGTCTGTGGGCTGGGTTGTAGTAGGAAAGCAGCAAGGTAAGGTAGGAGTGGGCAATATGATTGAGCACCACTATCCAGGTTGGACCAAAGTGCAGAATGAAAGGGAGACAGAAAAGTAACAATGGGTTTGGCAGAGCAGGTTTATGGTAAAATCAAAATTGGTGATGTGGAGGAAGTCTCTCACTGAGAATGATTCATGAGCCTCTAAGCCTAAGCTCTAAGTTCTAAGCCTAGATCACTGGACCAAAGGCTAAAGTTACTAATACCTTGGTTTCTCTGACATGATACTCTCTTTGTTCTCCTCCTATCTCCCTGGATACTTCTCTGTCCCTTTTTCTGGCTCCTCCTTTACCCCCATCACCCTCCTAACTGTGGATGTTCCTCAAGGTTCAGTTTTGGGTCCCCTTTTTATTATATTGTTATGGTATTTGTTAAGTGCTTACTATGTATCAAGCACCGTTCTAAGCTTTGGGGCAGATACAAGTTAATCAAGTCAGGCACAGTCCCTGTCCCAAAGGGAGCTCACAGTCTAAGTAGGAATCAATCTACGCTCATTTCACCCACTCTCATAGCTTCAGCTACAACTGCTAAACCTGTAATTACCAAAGCTAACTCATTAACCCAAATCTCTCTCCTCCTGTATATGCAATCTTGCATCTTCTCCTGCCTCAAGGACGTATCTACATTGATGACACCTCAAGCTCAACATGTCCCAAGCTTGAACTCATCTTCCCTTCCAAATCCACTCCTCTCCCTGAGTTTCCCATCGCTGTTGACAGCATCATCTTCCCCATCTCTCAACCCCCCAACCTTGCCATTATTATTGACTCCTCTCTCTCTTTCAACCCATATATTCAAATACCAAATCCTGTTAGATCTTTCTTTGCACATCTCCAGAATCACCAAGTCCTGTTGGATCTTTCTTCACTTCTCTGAAATCAGCTCCTTTCTCTCCATCCAAACCGCCACCCTGCTGGTCCAAGCATTTACCAGATCTCAGACTTGACTACTGCATCAGCCTCTTTGCTGACTTCCCTGCCTCCACCCTCTCCCCTCTCCAATCCATACTTCATTCTGCTAGCCTATGGTTCTATTAAAATAAGGTTTTGAGGTAATCTCTTCACTCCTAAAAATCTTCCAGTGGTTGCCTATTCCTGTCTACATAAAGAAGAAATTCCTGACCATTGACTTTAAAGGTACTCAATCAGCAATCTCCCCCACTTCTTCCCTCCCACCTCTCCCACTACACCCCAGACTAGCAACTTGATACCTACCTCCCTTCTACTTACCATCTGGGAGAAGACTGTTCCAGCATCAATGGGCTATAGACAGAAGTAATCAATCTTCACGCAGTCTTAGGATGTGGTGAAAATGTCAAAGGAATCTGAGGCCCTAAGTCAGGAGAGGTCTTCAGCTCACCAGGAAGGGCTACATTCTGATCTTTGAACTTTTGGGACATTTCTTCTCATGTTGTTATGGAAGTTTTTTGTCATCAACCAAAGAATAACTCTAGCCTAAGCTTTTCACTTTTTATTACTCTTCAGAGTTGAATCTCCATTCCATGATAGGTTCATTCATTCAATTCATTCAATTGTACTTATTGAGCGCTTACTATGTGCAGAGCACTGTACTAAGCGCTTGGAATATACAATTCGGCAACAAATAGAGACAATCCCTGCCCAGTGATGGGCTTACAGTCTAATCGGGGGAGATAGACGGAAAAAACAGAACAACATAAACACGATAAATAGAATCAAGGGGATGTACACTTCATCAACAAAATAAATAGGGTAATAAAAATATCTACAAATGAGCACAGTGCTGAGGAGAGGGGAAGGGAGAGGGGGAGGAGCAGAGGGAAAGGGGGCTTAGCTGAGGGGAGGTGAAGGGGGGGAAGGGGGAGGGAAAAGAGGGTAGAGGGGGAGAAGAGAGGGAGCAGAGGGAAAAGGGGATAGTTATTATCATTATTAGGAAAACAGATAGTGAAATAAACTCCAGATGGAATCAATCCTATTTATTGAGCACCAACCGTGTGCAGGGCACTCTAGTAAGCACTTGGGAGAGTAAGCTATAACAAAATTGGTGCGGATGTTCCCTGTCCACAAGGAGTTTACAATCTAGAGGGGTGACAGACATTAAAATAAATTACTGATATGAACATAAGTGTTGTGGGGCTGAGGAAGGGTGGATGAAGGGTACAAATCCAAGTGAAAGGGGGATGCAGAAGAGAGGGTGTAGGGGGAATGAAGGTGAAATGGGGGAAGGCCGCTTGGAGGAGATGGGATTTTAATAAGGCTTTGAAGGTGGGGAGAGTGATCATCTGTTGGATATGTAGAAGGGAGTTCCAGGCCAGAGGTAAGATGTCGCGAGAGGCTGATGGCGAGTTAGACGAGATGGAGGTACATTGAGTAGTTTGGCAATAGAGGAGTGTGCAGGGTTGTGGTAGGAGATCAGCCAGGTAGGAGGAGACAAGGTGAGTGAGCGATTTAAAGAAAAGAGCTTCTCTTGGATGCAGAGGTGGATGGGCAACCTCTGGAGGTTCTTGAGAAGTTTGGGGAGATGTGGACTGAACGAAGTCCTAGCCAAGCACCCTCTGAGGCTCTGGAGTAACATGAGAGGTCCTGGAAATTAGAAGCATTTAAAGGACTCTATCTAGACTTTTGATTCCATTCCACATAAACTCAAACGATATCCATCAACTGATGGAAGCCTCCAGGTTGATTTGTCTTTAAACATCCTGATTGCCGAAGGCTAAGTGCCCCTTTTTAATGACCCTTTTTCTCCACCACTCTCCAAGCCCTGCTCTTTGTCTGGTGGAACCGGTTCTTTGTGTTGGAGCTCGACCGTCAATGGTCCAGGTTTCTGACTGTAAGCTCCTTGAATGCAGAGATCGTGTCCATTAATTGTATCATACTCTACCAAGTGCCTAGTACAATGCTCTGGACACAGTAGGTATTCAATAATACTATTGATTGATTGAAGAATCCCTGAGGACATTCGGTGAGGTAGACAAACGCAGCAGTAATTTTGAAAAATAACTGGCTAACGTTGGTGGTACAGATCGCAGCCAACTACCTTCTGAATCATGGTGGTACAGCATAGCATTGGTACTAGGCAGAGGTCACTTTGTCTTTAAATAGTTTCCGTATGCAAAAAAAATTTGCACGCATATTGTGATGTGCTGCACTCCTGCCCACCTACCTCTTGTTGCACTCCATACCCCAGTGGCAACACGACTGGCAACGATGAGAAAATTCAAGTGGAGCCATGCAAAAACCATTAGCACTGTAACCAAATCCTTGGTCCAAGGTCTCGATCCCGATGACTCAGGTCCGATGGAATCTGCATCATCATCCATCACCTCCCCCACCACACCCTTACCCTTTGGGTCCTAGGTTCTCTTGGCACCTATTTCCCTCTCTAATATGTCACCTGTGTACTTGAATCCTTACTCTCTAAGCACCCCACCCCCACCTCCATATAGCAGAGTATATCCTTATACTCTGTTGCTTCCTCTACCTGATATTTATTTTAGTGTCTGTCTTTCCCACTAGATTGCAAGCTCCTCGAGGGCAGGGATCAAGTCTACTATCTCTGTTGTACTCTCCTAACTGTGCAGTAAATAGTACTGACTGATTGACTGCAGGATTTGAAAACTCTGACGTTTGAGTGAGAAGAATGTACTTGTACCTAACTGGGAGCCAGAAATAACTGGAAATAAAAAAAATCTGGCTGCCATTTCCTACTGGTGCGGGAAGAAGAGTTTGATTGAAACTGAATCCCTTGGTTCAATTCTAAGCCATTCTGGCTTTGGGTACCCCTGAGGAGTCCATGCCCCTAGATTTAGGATTACTCAGGCTTGTCCTTGGAGCCATAGGGAGTAGCCAGAGTCCTCTTCTCAAGGGTTGAGTCTTGGTTCTGCAGATCCAGAGAGGCCTAGAGGATTCTGGACCCCTAGAACTCGGTCCAGGAAGCCATTTCTCCAGCTCTGCCTTAGGGGTATGGGCAACAATAGACCCATTTACCTCTCACTTGGCTAGGACTAGCACCTAAATGGTGTTTCTAGTTACCTTTCAGGCCATAGGGTTTCAACAGCCCTAGAATTGCCCAACCAAGAATCTCCAGTTCTCAGGCTCATCCATTGTTCTTGATGGGAATCTCCATCAGTTGGTCAGCTCCTTGGTCCTGTCTTCTGATCTCAAACAACATGCATATTGACCAACCCAGTCTGTTAAGAGGAGGATCCGTTTGCTACAGCTAGACACAACCTTATCATGTATCTCTGTATCTTGCATGATGCTATTATTGCATTTGAGGAGTCCTTTATTAAACCTGATTTAATCTACATATTGATTGTCTTCCCTTCCTTTGAAACTAATGGCTGTAGAATAAGGCATTTTGCACTGATGGAAATCGGGATGTATTGATAAAGATGAGATCATCCATTACAACCCATTACAATCTAGGAACTCTGCAACTTGACATTTCTGCCTTAGAGTAGATTAACGACTCCAAGGCCCTGTAACAACAGTAGATCGTGCTGAGGTCTTTCAGAATGAGGGTAGCCTGCAGCTAGCCCAGAGTTCATTGGTTTATGTGCTGCCACTGCCCACTTGTTCAGCAAGCACATATATACTTGATTGAAAATTGTTTTCTATCACAGAGGTTAGCAAATAGATTAAAAGGGAATAAAAGCTAACAGATTTAAATGTAACAATGCCCATCCCTCCAGATATTTTTTTTCATGTTATTTGTTTAGTGCTTACTGTGTGCCAGGGACTATACTAAGGCCTGGGGAGATGCAAACTAATCAGGTTAGACATGGTCCATGGCCCACATGAGGCTCACAGTATTTAATCCCTATTTTACAGATGAGGTAACTGAGGCACAGAGAAGTGAAGTGACTTGCTCAAGATCACACAGCAGACAAATGGTAGAACTGGGATTAGAATTGAGGTCCTTATGCCTCCCAGGCCCATGCTCTATCCATTAAGGCACGCTGTGGGGTCAAGCGCTTAGTACAGTGCTCTGAACACAGTAAGCGGTCAATAAATACAATTCAGTGAATATTGCTTTGAACAAAGGAGGATTGGAAAATCGACATTTCCTGCCTGTGTGTTCTGTGTTTCCAGGGAGCAGGGCTTATTCTTCCTTTTGTAGAAGGCTGAGTTTGTGTAAATGATTGTTTGGGAGTGGTGTTCATCCTAATTTTTCTAGAGAAGCAGTGTGGTCTAGTAAAAAGAGCACAGTCCTGGGAGTCTGAGGACCTGAGTTCTAATCCCAACTCCACCACTTGTCTGCTGTGCGACCTTGGGCACATCACTTAACTTCTCTGTGCCTCAGTTTCCTCATCTGTAAAATGGGGATAAAATCCTATTCCCTGCTACCTAGACTCTGAACCCCGTGTGGGACAGGGACTCTGTCCAAACTGATAACTTTGAATCTAAGCCAGATCTTAGTGCTTGGCACCTAGTAAGCGCTTAACGTATACCATAATTATGAAGTGGTAGAACCGGGGTTAAAACTCACATGTCCTGAGTCTCAGGCCTGTGCTCTTTCCATTAGGCCACACTGCTTCTGTTTCAAAAGCTCTACCACTGCTATTATAATTGGAGAAACAATATGGCTTAGTGGAGAGAGCCCGAGCCTGGGAGTCAGAAGGACCTGGGTTCTAATCCCAGTTCTGCCAGTTGCTTGCTGTGTGGCCTTGGGCAAGTCACTTAATTTCTCTGTGCCTCAGCTCTCCTGTTCTCCCTCCTATTTAGACTGTGAGACCCCCGTGGGACAGGGACTGTGTTCACTCTAATTAATTTGTACCTACCTCAGTGCTTAGAACAGTGTTTGCCACAAAGTAAGTGCTTAACAAATACCATTTAAAAAAAACACCAACTCATCCACCTGCCTTCAGATGGAGACTGAGGAGGGTCTGGTAAGGGAA
Organism: Ornithorhynchus anatinus; assembly: GCF_004115215.2. NCBI lineage: Eukaryota > Metazoa > Chordata > Mammalia > Monotremata > Ornithorhynchidae > Ornithorhynchus > Ornithorhynchus anatinus. The sequence goes on from NC_041753.1 coordinate 55,500,505, forward strand.
GACACTGCAGGAACCCATGTTCACCTGAGCAAAGGACCATCAGAGTAGAGCCCAAGTAGCCTGCAGGAAATCACTATCTGTAAGCTCATCGTGGGCAAGGGATGTGTTTATTATATTGTTGCATTGCACTCTCCCTGTGTACTCTGCATATACTAAGTGCTCAAAAAATATGATTGATTGAATCACTGGGAAAAGAGAAATACCTTCAAGAATCCTGGGACTTCCTTCGACTAGAGTTCCCAGAGTTGCAAAGAGAATTTCCTGTTCTGGGACAGATGACAGCATGCAATGGACTCCATGGCTACTCTGGTCTGGTAGCAGACTTTGTTCTGTAGCTATGATTACCTGCCTGTGTCTCTGTAGGTTAGGCACTAATTAAAGGGTAAGTGCCCCATTCAGCTGATCTGGTCATATTAGGCTATTAGAAAACCATTAGGGTCTCGGGTCAGCTATGAATGTCCTCAAACAATTTCTAATGGCCTTGAGCTAATTCGGTGATGAGGGGTGGTATGATCAATAAATCAATCGATTGTATTTATTGAGCACTTACTGGGTGCGGAGCACTGTACTAAGCGCTAGGGAGAGTACAATGAATTTAGAACCGTTGGGCTCAGAGTACAGGGATGGAAGGAGCAGAAGTTCAAGTGTGAGAGATGGGAAATTATGGCTAGCCCCTTCTTTAACAGAAAGGCAGGAGGCCATAGAGACTGAACAGCTCTTTCCCCTGGAAGTGGCTTCCTGTTCCTAGATCGAGGTTGAGGTCCAGAATTGTGTTGGGGAGGCTGATTCTTCCAATCTTACAATTTTCTGGCTGCCACATTCAGCCCTTCCCTAGCATGCTCTTTGAACAGAAAAATGGAGAATCTTGACAGACTCTCCCGATACTCCTCTTTTACAGCTCTATTATTTGGCACGAATACAACACATAATTGGTTTCACACCAGCTGCCATTGTGCCTCCTGCCTGGTTCCCAGGCATCAAAGTGAGTTTGTCTCACTGGTGGAGTCTCCTTTTTGATGGCTGGTCTAGTCTCTTTATAGAAATAATCATAATCATAATAATAATAACGATGGCGGTGATGAAAGTGATAAGGTTAGGCATTACCTAAATTGAGCTTTCATCTGGGGCTCTGAAAGCATTTCCCAGACAGCAGTTAGTTCTAATGTCACCCTCTCAGCCGGGTGGGATGGGGAGGAGTCAGTAGTATTAGCACACAGAGGAGGTTCTCAGGGTCTGGAAAATGAGCCACCCCTTAGACAGGACCGTTGTTTGGAGACAATCCCCCGGATTTTCTGTGCTGGCAGAGCAGAGCCTATTATTCACAAGAACCCTGCAGAATAGGGGACTTTCTACACTGACAGGGTAGATTGCTGGCAAGGAGACTGGATGATGATGATGATGATGATAATGATGATGATTATAATGATAATTGTGTTTTTTGTTAAGCACTTACTCTGTGCCAAGCACTGTACTAAGCCCTGGGGTAAGTACAAGATAAATCGAGTTGGACACAGTCACTGTCCCACATGGGGCTCAGTCTAAGGGGAAGGGAAAACAGGTACTGAGTCCCTATTTTACAGATGAGGAAAATGAGGCCCAAAAAATAACTTCTTTGACCATGACTGGCTCAAGGTCACACAGCAGGCAAGTGGTGGAGCTGGGATGAGAACCCAGGTCCTCTAACTCCCAGGCCTATTCTCTTGCCATTAGGCCATGCTGCTTCTGCCAGACAAGCTGGTAGCACTCTGGCACATAAACTACTGTGCCTATTTAGAAAGTATTATATTCTCCAAGTGTTGGCAAATCATTCACTTTTCTAGTGTAGAAACAGCAAGGTCTCTCATTCCTTAATCTATGCTCAGCCCTCCTGAGTGCTTAGGTCTCCCCAGGAATTATCCTAGCAAGAATCTTAGACTGTGAGCCCTACGTGGGAAGGGACTCTGTGTCCAACCTGATTGGCTTGTATCTACCTCTTGTATTTAGAACGGTGCTCGGCAACTAGTAAGTGCTTAACAATTACTCTTATTATTATTTTTATCATCATCTTGGTTACCAGGTAGACTAACATCTCCAGTTGGTTGGTCTCGGCCAGAAGCAATTTCTGCTAGACTGCAGATTTTTTGAAGGCAGAGATCATGTTTGGTAACTGCTGGATTCCCACACTAATGAATCAGTCAATCAATGGCATTCATTAAGTGCTTACTGTGTGCAGGGCAATTCAATCAGTACAAATGGATATGAGTGTTTTGGGTTATTTTTCTCACTTGAAACCTACTATAATCCTGCAGTGGTATTTACGTTTTTTCACTCTTCGATCCAGTTTGAATATGGAAACTGACCTTGCAGTTCAGGAGATAATTTCCAGCCCTGTTCCTCTAAATACAACTGATGAAGATGACCCAGCAGGAAGAAAAATTTTTAAAGAGGTAAAGATGCCAATGAGGAGAGCAGATTTTGTTCTCCTCTGTCCTGTGGGAAGGATGGAAACATTTGGCTAGACTGTCCTATCTCAGGTTCCACTCTTCTGAGCTCTAGTTGACTAGGAGAGGAGGTACAACAATTTACCTTTAATCCCAGAAGGGTAACCAGGAGATTACAAACCTGGGGCAAGATTAGGGCTCAGGCACTGGGCCAAATGTTTGGGAAGAAAGTCAGTCGTGCATATTTTCTTTTTGTCCTAGTAAGCAGCGGCAGCAGATGGCCCCAGTGGCATGGATGTGCAACAATAATGGGCACTCATTTGCAAGAGCCTTTTCTTTTCTTTTGATCTTCCTAATGCCAAACTTTACAGAATACCCCCATGCCAGGATGCAAGCAAGGCTATCCAAAATAGTGAATGCTGGACCAGTTAGACTCGTCATTATTTTAGGTTGCACAACTGGGTGTGCCCTATTTCATTACTTTCAAAAGCCTTACCTGGCTCTTGGGAATAATTAGGCTATTGGGTCTACTCTACTACTCTGTTTTTACAGTGCATCCCTGTAGCAATTTTCCCTTCACCTCACTGTGTCTGAGTGTGCGTGTGTGTAGATATATGTCAATTTTCAAAGACTATAAATCAATATTTGAATGCACAGGATGCTGTGAGAAGCAGCATGGTGTAGTGAGAAGCAGCATGGGGTAGTGGATAGAGCACAGGCCTGAGAGTCAGAAGGCCATGGGTTCTAATCCTGGCTCCGCCACTTGTCTGCTGTGTGACCTTGGGCAAGTCACTTCCCTTTTCTGGGCCTCAGTTACCTCATCTGTAAAATGGGGATTAAGACTGTGAACCCCATGTGCGACAGGAACTGTGTCTAACATGATTACGTTGTATCTATCCCAGCGTTTAGAACAATGCTCGACACATAGTAAGTGCTTAACAAATACCACTATTGTCATTATTATCAATACTTATAGTGTGTAGAACATTGTACTAAATGCTTGGGAGAAGACAATAGAGTTAGTAGATATGATCCCTGCCCTCGAGGAGAGACCGTAAAATGAATGACCCCCTGGTCCTATTCATGTGACTGAAAAGACTGTTGTTCTAACCACCGCATGATACCTTCTTCCTTTTCCCACCTGCTCCCTCTTCCACAAAAGATTACAGCCCATATGTTGGCAGGCCTGCTCAGTTATATTATAGTGACGAAGGATAGACCTGGATCAACATGAAAGGCTCCAAATTATCTGTTTAGTTGCCTCTTGCCAGTGAAAGAGATGCTTTGGAAGGTACCACAACTACTGCATGGCCCTGGAAGTGCTATTTACTTCCATTGTACAAGGGGTGAACTCTTTTGCTAAATGATCCCTTATGGCCTGAAGGAATGAATAAACACACTTTCTAAGGCCTCTTTAACACTTAGAGGAGGGCACTTCCTACCTGGCTGGATCCTCAGAAGTATGAGAGAGAGAGAGAGAGAGAGAGAGAGCGAATGAACAAACAAGGGAGAGAGAGAGGTAGACAGAGAACTTAAAGGATGACCTGGTTTCTTTGCACTTCCTCTGCTCATCTCTACTCCTTTTCTGGGACTGAAAAGAGAAATGTACCATGCATCCAAGCCCAGAGGCCTTACCCCATTGACTCTTCAATGGGTAGCACATTGGGCATCTGGATCCTTCCCTTGCCAGTCTCCTTTGTTTCTTGAGACCCAGGGAAAGCAGCCAAAATGGCTGTTGTCATAGCCCTGAAGAAGGGAGCCATTGTCTACAGCAAGCAATGCAGATGAAGATCATAAAGTCGGGATTCAGAAGAGAGCAGCTGAGAGGAAAACAAATTGGCACCCATGTTCTCTTCTTTGCTTTGGATTGTTTGCCTGGCTGGTGAGGATTTCAGGCAGAAGAGTCCATCATTATTAATTGGGCATTCAGGGGATCGTGGTCACCATAAAGAGTGTGAATTAGTTAGATTAATGAAAGAGGGGCTGGACACCTCTTTATAAATGATGAATATGATCGCTTTTCTTACCAGTGTCCCTAATGCCTCAATGATGCCTTTTTCTCTTTTAAAATTCTCCCCTCTTCCTTTCCCTCCCTACCCAGCACCAAGTACATTGCTGTGGTACTCTGTATATAATAGCTATCTTCACAACAGAGCTATGCTTTTTGAAGATCATGTTTCTAAAGAAAAGCCTATTTGAGGCCCCAAATTTTTACGGTGGAAACTGCTGCGTGACCTTGGGAAAGTCACTTCACTTCTCTGTGCCTCAGTTACCTCATCTATAAAATGGGGATTAAGACTGTGCACTCCATGTGGGACAGGGACAGTGTCTAACCTGATTAGCTTGTATCCACCCCAGTGCTTAGTATATAGTGATTGGCACATAGTAAATGCTTAACAAATACCACAATAATTATTATTATTACATCTCCTCCAAGAGGCTTTCCCTAAGCCCTCTTTTCCTTTTCTCCCACTCCCTTCTGCACTGCCTTGATTTGCTCCCTTTCAACCCACCCTCAGCCCCACGGCACTTACGTGGGGCTTTTTCCTTTTTCCTTAGAGAAGCAGCGTGGCTCAGTGGAAAGAGCACGGGCTTTGGAGTCAGAGATCATGGGTTCGAATCCCGGCTCTGCCACTTGTCAGCTGTGTGGCTGTGGGCAAGTCACTTAACTTCTCTGTGCCTCAGTTACCTCATCTGTAAAATGGGGATGAAGACTGTGAGCCCCACGTGGGACAACCTGATTCCCCTGTGTTTACCCCAGCGCTTAGAACAGTGCTCGGCACATAGTAAGTGCTTAACAAATACCAACATTATTATTATTATGTACCTATCTGTAATTTATTTATTTTCATTAATGTCTATCTCCCTCTCTAGACCGTAAGTTCAGTGTGGGAAGGGAATGGGTCTGTTATAGTGTACTCTCCCAAGCACTTAGTACAGTGCTCTGGACACAGTAAGCACTCAATAAATACAATTGATACTTAGACTGAGAGCCCCAAGTAGGACAGGGACTCTGTCCAACCTCATTACCTGGTATCTATCCCAGCGTTAAGAACAATGCTTGACACATAGCAATCACTCAGCATGGCTCAGTGGAAACAGCACGGGCTTGGGAGTCAGAGGTCATGGATTCTAATCCCGGCTCCGCCACTTGTCAGCTGTGTGACTTTGGGCAAGTCACTTAGCTTCTCTGTACCTCAGTGATCTGTAAAATGGGGATTAAGACTGTGAGCCCCACTTGGGATAAACTGATTACCTTGTATTCCCCACCTCCCAGCACTTAGAACTGTGCTTGGCACCTAGTAAGCACTTAACAAATACCATTAAAAAAAACCCAAAATAACCTTAAATAACATGAAAAAAATTCCCTGCTATCCTCTTTCATCCTGGCCTGTACATAGGATGAAAAATAGGCACCTATATATAAACCCTATGTAATCTGGTATTGTAGAACACTGTGCCTGGAGATACATGATCCCTTTGACCCGAGGAGTCCCTGTTTCACCCTGGCACCTGTTCTCCCCCTGTACACTTTCCCGTACTGACAGGTGGCATTAAGCATTGCCATGGGGAAAGGTGATCCTTCTGAACTTCCTGTGGGCTTCCTGTCTGAAGACCGGGCTTCTGAAGGGTGATGTATCCTGGGAAGGCGAGCTACCCAAGCCCGTGGGGACCTAAACTGAGCAGAAAACACAGGGACTGAATAATGATTGTTTATTTTCATTTCTTATTCAGTTGGGCACACACAGTCCTTCCTAACAGGAAGATGGGAGTCCAGCCAGAACTAGTTCTAGTGTTTCCTCACTGCTCAACAAAGGGGAAATGAGGGGCCTGGGCAGCTGGCATGTAGCTTCGTCCAGAAATCCTTCACCAACTATTTGCTGACTGACACCATTGCCTATGGAGTTAAATCAGTCCCCATTTCAGAAAATCAAACATACTGTTCCAAGTGTCTTACCTCCCAAACATAGCTTTTTCCTGAGGTGTCTTGAATGAGCATACTTGATTCGGGTGAGCCGGGGAGGAAGGAGTTCTTTTCCTATATGGTCTTGGGCAACTCTTTCTTGTCTGTTCTTCTGCAAGACAGGCATACCAACTCTAACCTGTCTCTCAGGGGCCTTGGGAAGGGGGATGGTAGCCAATAAAATGGCTGTGAAGCTCTTAGCAGGACCCAAGCGTTACAAAAACCTTAATAATGAAAAGGATACTTCAAAAAAACTACCTTGTGAACAAGACATCCAAAATCCTTGGTGGTTTCCCCCGAGAAATTCCACGTCCTTTCCCAAACCTTCCAAACCAGAGATGTTCTGACTCCAGCTCTCTGATTTAACTACATCTTTGCGCCCCGAGAAAATTGGGATCTCCTTCTGGTCTCATTTAAGGTCCATTTCAAGATCATTTCTGTTCTGGCAAGGAAGCAGGCCAAGCCTGGATGCTGTAGTCTCAGGGCTGGGTTGGTTTGCAAAACTACCTGTGTGAAGCTCTCCCGAGACCAGTTTCAGACAACTGGCTGTCTGAGGGCAGGGAAAAATTTGCTGATCCCTCCCTTTCTGCTGTAGAAGTCTGCAACAAGAGCAGTGCTCCATTCTTGCCCCAGCCTGGCTGCTGCCCCTCGACTTAGCTCCCTGGACACCTCACCCTGGGAAGCAGCAAGGCATAGTGGATAGCAGGCCTAGGAGTCAAAAGCTTGAGTTCTAATCTCGGCTCTGCCACAGGTCTGCTGTGTGACTTTGGACAAGTCACAACTTCTCTGGGCTTCAGTTACCTGATCTGTAAAATGGAGATTAAGACTCAGCCCCATTTGGGACTGGGTCCAACCCCATTACTTGCACCCATCCCAACGCTTAGGACAGTGCCTAGCACTCTTAAGCATTTAACAAGTACCAGAGTTATTATCTACCACACCCAAAATCTGCTCTGCTGACATATCACTTCCAACTCACGTGACGCACAACCCTGCTGTCGCCACCTTAGAGAGGGCAGAAGAGCTGTAGCCCATGCCTCTGCCATCTTTGTAAGGGGTGGAGGCCATTGCCCCCTCTGACCTCGTGACCTGAAGCAGTTGCTTACCTCATGTACCACCTGAAGCTGCCCACGGCTCTACTCCATGCAAAGCTGCTGCCTGAGGTAACGGGCCACCTAAGTATCAGGACCTTCACTGAGAGCCTATAAAATACCATAGGGAACTGGTTCAGCCACTTTTCTGGGTGGTATAATCCTCAACAAAATGCTCCTTTTTCAAAATGATCTGCCAGCTTTCAAACTACTGCCATAATAAATAAGCAAGAGGTAAACATGTGATTAGTAACTTCCTTCTGGCAGGAAGCAGAGTTAAATGGTTGCTGGCCACGGACCAGTGCTAGGTAAAATTATGCTCTCAGTAAGACAGAAAATAGAAAGCCATCCTGGTTCCAAATCCCAATGGGAAGTTCAGCGGCTCTCCTTTCTAGAGATCAGATAAAACCTGCTTTATGAAGCAGTAGGAAAGGGAAGAGACAAATCTGAAAATATACCCTGATAAAAAACTGCACTACATGTGTCAATTGGCTTGACTCACTGCGACTCGAGCCGAAAAATCAATGAAAAGGATACGTGTCGAGACGGAGGCTCCCCGCCCCCACCCCCTGACCATTGTGATTTTCTTCCTGGGTCTGATAAAGCTACTAGACGGGATGTCTTTAGTCAGGGGCTGGTGAGAGAAACGTCATGATACCTTTGTTCGGACCCCAGGCATCTAGAGTTAAGTTTGGCTTTGGAGAAATGTACCCTGGTTTGGGTAGAGATCAGTGCTTTGGCCCAAGTGTGATTGTCCCCTCTCGATATGGACAACATTTATAAGACACAGGGTCACAGAGGGATTTGAACAAGGTAACAAAGCAAGGCTGGAGGTGGGGGTGGGTGTATAACTCGAATGGAACTAGATTGCAAACCTTAGCACTTATGTAGACATTGGTATATGCAATCTATTCATTTATGTTCCCCCATCCCTCTTGATATTACCAGGTGTATCTGTATTTTTCCTTCTGCTCCAGAGGTAAGTATACTCTCTGCATCTGTCTCTCCCATTAGATTTCAAAATGCTTGAGGGCAGGGAATTATGTCATGTCTTCTTTTACCAAACACTCTCAAGTGCTCCTCACAGTACTAGGCACACAGTAGGAACTCAATGAATACCACTGATTGAACGATAGAACTATGGAGAAACAGCATAATATAGTGCATAGAGCACGGGCCTGGGGGTCAGAAGGACTTGAGTTCTAATCCTGGCTCCATCATTTGTCTGCCGTGTGACCTTGGGCAAGCCATTTCACTTCTCCGAGCCTCATTTACCTCATCTGTAAAATGGTGGATAAGACTGTGAGCCCTATATGGGACAGGGACTGTGTCTGTAACCTGATTACCTTTATCTACCCCAGCACTTAGTGCCTGGCACATAGTAAACACTTAATGAATACCATTAAAAAACCCAACAAACCTTTCTCCAGCCATTGATTACACAGGCCCTCCTCTCCATCTAATACATCTGTTTCCTTTCTAGAACTCTTTCTGCAAGCTGGAGCCTGGATTTATTGCAGGGTTAGAAAGTGGCAAGAGAAAATTGTGGAAATCACTGGAAATGAATTATTTTGATCTAGGGACCGCGATGCATGCTACTACTAAACTGTATTCAATATTTTTGTCGAACAATTGCCATTTTCCAAAACACAACCCTATAAAGCCAATGAGGTTAGAAGGCAGGATTGTCCTCCTCCTCTGAGATACAACAATAAAGCGTTTTTTCCTGGGATAAAGTAAGCAAAGCCACACATGAGCTGAGAGAGGCAGTGCCCTCTATGCTCAAAGAACAAGTCATTCTGTTTGGGGGTAGAATCCTATGTCCCCTCTCAGGGTCGCACCCGGAGTTACCAGTACTCTACCAGTCTTGGCTATGGGAGGGAGAATCAATCATTCCACTCCTAGCTTGGGCAGTGGCTAGTGAGTGGAAGGCAATCTGCTACAAGTCAAAACTCACCCGTGCTGGGCAGCAGCGGCATGGGAGAGAGTCAAGGGTGGAGACTTGAATTTACTGCATGGAAGGCGGCAATGGTAGGTAAACCATTTCCGTATTTTTACCAAGAAAACTCTTTGGATACACTCCAGAACAACTGCAGATGGAGAACGGGGCGTTCTGGGAGGGATGTGTCCGTGGTATCGCTATGTCAACTGCATAAGACAAGAATCCTATGAGTGATTAGCTATACAACCCCTAACCCTTCAAAACGTTAAGTCCCCAACAATCCTCTGCTTTAACTGTAATCAAGTGTTTACGGAGCACTTACTAGGTGCAGAGCACTGTATTAAGAGCTTGGGAAAGTACAATACAGTGGAGTCAGTAGACAAGATCCTTCATTCATTCATTCATTTAATCGTATTTATTAAGCGTTTACTGTCTGCTGAGCACTATACTAAGCACTTAGAAAGTACAATACTGTAAATAAAGAGACACAATCCCTGCCCACGACGGGCTTGATTCCTGATCACGAGGAGCTTATGGTCTAGAAGGGGAAATGGGCATTGAAATAAATTACATATGGGGAAATGGGAAAGTATAAGGGTATATATGTAAGTGCTGAATGGTTGGGAGTGGGATATCAAGTACTTAAGGGTGTATAGATTTACATTCATCAATGATTCTGGTAGCCCTGGATTTCCTCTCAGACTGGCTGTATTTTATCAATTTATTGATGAAGGCCTCAGTCCCTCTCTTCTCCACAAAAAGCCATAAGGTTGGCTTTTGAGGAAACATTTGTTTTGTTTTGAAAACAACCAGAAGGAAAGAGAAATGCTGTTTTGCATTTATCCTTTATATTCATTGCATAAGTTTCTACTAATCACTTGACTGTAGTTGCAGTAGTCATCATAGTGGCATTTATTGAGTACCCACTTGGTGTGGCACACTGTTCCAGGCACTTGGAAAATATGGAACAAAGAAGTGATCCATTCCCTGCCCTCAAGGAGCTTACACTCTAACAGGGGAGAGAGCTATAACAATATTTACAACTAGAGTGATCCAACTCAAACCACTCACTGGATTTTGCTGCTGCTGTTGTAACTCATTAGGGATGGGGAAAAGAGCAAACAGAACTGAACCACAAGCAAGCAAAAGGAGCATAATGAAATTTTATTTTGAAAATGGCAAGAGTCTAAGGCACTTCAAACATTTAAATACATATTTGACTAGAGTGAATGATATATGGTAAAAGAGGATGCCATAAATACTTGGAGCACTGCACTCCATTCCTCTAGAGATACATACACAGCCGATACCCCTAACACGATTCGACTTTAGATATGGACAATGATATACAATTATTAATAAAAAATGGGGTAACAGGTCTTTCTTCATGTAGCTTTTAATTACTTGGGAATATAAAAGGGTGAAAATACTGTGTGAATTAATTTTCTATAGATAATAATCTTTTTATATAAAAAGTTATAACATGATCCAGCACATCCATACAGAGACATTTCCTCTGACAAGTTTTAGACTTCAGAACATTCAGCTTCGATTTCTAACCAGAAATTCATTAGCCCAGGTCCAAGGAGCTGACAGCCAAGGTCATTTCAGCTGTCTTATTTCAAAATAAGATGGGGAAAAAACTTCAATAATGTTATTCTGGAATGAAATTCATGAAAAGAGTTATTGCCAACAATTTCATATTAACAAATATAAATATTTTGAGAGAACTAACACACCTGATGCCACTGAGACCATGACACTTGTCAAAGGTGGGGAAGAGGAAAGACAAGCAGCCTGCTTAGATAAGTTTATATTTTCCTAAACTGTACATAACGGAACAAACAGACTCAACAGCAACAGAAACTGAATTTATACTGTGTCGTACAAGTGTGGCGAAATGGTTGAAGGAACCCGCCTTTAGTGGTAGGCGGTGGCCTGCTGCTGTCTTTCAGTTTGAACGTTTTTCTGCCTTTCGCTTGAGGCTTATGCTTTCTATCTGCTGGTGAGTTCAGGCACGAGACATTTACATTCGGTATCTGTCACTATAACAGTAACAATTAGCAGCTTAATGATGGCATTAAAAATGTAGGGGGCATTTGCGCATAATTAGTCAAATGAACCTCTGTGGGTAGGACCAGGAGAGGTCTTCCTTCCAAGCCTAGGCGTGCTCTGGAGAGGGGAGGGAAAAAAAGACAGCGGTGTTAATAAGAATACCTTGAAACAATTGAGTGGGGTCGAGGGGTTGGGGTCGGGGGGAGGGGCGGGGTGGCGTAGCTGGGGAGAATTGAGTATTCTGGAACTGCTGTCCTGGATAGACCAAAAATGAGATTTGTGTCAGCCCATCCCTGGGCAGAACCAAAAGTCACTGATGGCAAGATGAGAGGGGTTGAGACCCTCCTGAACTGACCAATGGCCACAGAAATTTCAGGGTCATCCACAGTTTGAAAAAGATGAGGTCTAGGAAAGTTAATGCTAGTGAATTCCAAGGGCACCGGTTCCCTGAGATCTTTTTATGACAAGAGCTAACTGACCAAACTGTTCCTGACCCAGAGGTAATTTGGGGGTAAAAGGTGGGCTATTGTGGTCTGTGTTTATGACTTTCAGTATTGCTATTTGATTTTTTCCCCCTTTTCCATAACTTGCAGATACAAAACAAGTTATTTAAATGTTACATGTGGTCAACAGGCAACCCTTTTGGACTCCTGGGCCAAATCAAAGGCACAGCATGCAAGTTATTAAACAAGTAACAGGTGACTTCTTGTCCAAATACCACACTGACTTCTTTCATCCCCAGCCCTTGATTCCTTCAATGAGCTTGCTCATCAACTCTGTGAGCCTCTGCTATATTTCTAAACGCCAAGCAAATACTGACCGGTGATTGGGTTTTCGAAAAATTTACATGAGCATACAGAAGAACTGCTATATCCTTGTGTCCAGCTTCTAGGGCTATAGATAGGGCCGTGCTGCCATCCTGAAACGAACAAGGAGAAACAAGTTAGGGTTTATATTCACTTTCAGGTCCCTTGACAGCATTATGGTCTTTGGAAAAAAAAAATTATAGACCAGAATTCTTCTTGCCCACTGCTTGTCCCTACCAAAGGCTAGGGTTTGTGGGGAGAAAGATGGGAGAGGAGCAGATAGAATTTGGAAATGGCAGCAGCCTGGGGTGAAGGCAAAAGTGTGATGTGGAATGTCAGTAGAGAAGGCAGGGAGAGTCACACTGCAGCAGCTTCGCTCAGAGCAAAAGAGGAAGCTGGGAGGCCAGGTGGTGCCAAGGGAGGTGGTACCCTGTGAGTGAGCACCAGCTGGCTTTTCCAATCAGTTAAGAGGAGACACTCTAGCTCACAGGCTCCCATAAGCACCATGGGCAAGACATGTTTTCAAGGCCATTGGTTGCGATAGTTTTCTGTACCAAGGGAGCTGGGATCTTGTGGATGCTATCACAACACCATCGTAAGAGTTATCCAGAAGACTTGTCAAAATTGATTTTCCCAAAAGTCTTAGGGGAAAGCATTCATCATCATTACTGGAAATGAATATGCATAATTCTGTTCTCATAGGAAAAAGAACTGTCAATCCCTAGACTCTATCACTTTCCCTCACTCTATGTCAAATATCTGATTCCTTTTAGGTTGAAAGGATGGGTTGAAAAAGAACATTAAAGTCAAGGGCAACAGAACAAGTTTCTCCTCCTCGTCATTAACTTATAGGAAGCAGATCCCTTCAGTTTGATCCAGAGAAATTCTCCAAGATCCTTAGGTTACTCCACGATGGCACGGTTGGTCGAGTCAGAGTTGAAGATGCCCTGGCAGACCCTCACCGCTTCACCACTGGAACGAGGCAGGGTTGTGTGACAGGAATAGTCCTGCTCCACCGCTGGTAAGCTGCCATGCTTAAGAAAACAATGAGAAACCTGGAAGCTTGAGTCAGAATACCGTTCCCAGGCACGGAGAAACTCTTTCAGCTCAACAGGATATGAGCATGAACAAAAGTCTTCATGACAGAGGTCTGGGAACTGCTATTTGTGATGACTGCACACTTGAAGCATGTACATAAGAAAAGCAAATAATTATGAAGCACTGTTGATTTAACAGCAACATAGAACTTAATATTGTCACTGAATTCTGCTACCTCAGTAGTCCACCATGCAATGACGCCCAGATAGAAAACGAGGCAAGAGCAGAATCAAAGAGGCCGGCACGGCTATCCGTAGACTGCAAGGAAGAGAGTGTGGTGTCAACGGGCATCAAGCACCATACCAAGTTGAAGGCCTCTAAGGCTGTTGTGGTGTCCAACCGTCTACATGGCTGTGAGATCTGAACCTACTACAGAAGATACATCCAGCTTCTTGAGCAGTTTCACCAACGCCACCTATGAACCACACTCAACATCAAATGGCAGGACAAGATTACCAGCAACGAGGTCGTAAAACACAGTCAGCTCACCAGCGGTGAAGCAATGCTCACAGCAACCCAGCTCCACTGGGTGGAACATGTGAGAATGAATGACAGCAGGATGCCCCAGCAGCTGCTGAGTGGTGAACTGAAAAGGGCCACCCGCAAGCCGGGAGGACAGAATAAATGATTAAAAAAGACATAGCGAAGCACAGTCTCAAATGAGCAACATTGTAATGAACTGCTGGAAGGCCACTGCAACTGACAGACCAGCCTAGCAGGTAGCATGTCAGGAGAGGGCTGATCTCCTTGAGCAAATGCTTCATGAAAATCAAAGATACCAAGAGGTATATTTGAAATAAAGACAGGTCCTGTATAGGACAAACCTATCAGGGCTGCAGGAACTTTTCTTTTTGTGCAGATAGAGCAGAAAGGAGTACTGGTAACACACTAGTCTTTTCAGTCACATTCACATGCATGGTTAGGAATGCCTTGTCAATAGCATCATTTTCAAAAATGAAGCACTGATGTGTGTGTGTGTATAAACCACATGTGTGAATACTGATGAGTTCTCTTGAATTGCACCAGTTATGTGTTTAATTTTTGCACACTAATACCTTCTGTATATTGGACTCGCAAGTCACACCACATAGGTGTTTGCTTTCTCCTGAATGTGTTTAGAATTTTTTTTTAAAATGGATACAGAAACCTAAAATTGGCTATGCCTACAGAAGAGAAAACAAAAATATTTATGATTTGGCAGAAAAGACTTTTTCAGAGAGGACATTTGCCAACCTAGGCTTTCTAAGGTGAGTTTGCTCTGCTAGGGGCAGCAGGCTGTGAGGTTGTCTGTTTGCCCAAGGGAGAGTTGGACTTATTGGAGTGCAGAGGGGCAGTGTTCCATATTATCAAGACATTTGGACTGACAATTGCAATCAAATAAATGGTCTTTGTTTAGCAACTGAATAGATCAGAAGCTGTTCATGCTGCATTTGACCACAGCATTATGCTTGGTATTAGACTGACCCCTAGATTTCACACATTCAGTTTCCCTTGGTCAGCCCTCTTCTTTCTCTGTCTCTCTTCTATCCCCAAAAGATACAAGCCCACAAAAATGAGAAAGCCCGATTTGAGCTTACATTGTCTTCCAGTGTGCCATTGCAGCCAGGCTGAGCCAGCAGCAGTTTGACTATCTCCACATGCCCATGTTCACTGGCACACATCAGGGCGGTAGACCCCTCATCATCCTGGATGTTGACATCTGCACCACAGGCCAGCAGACCTTTCACCATGTCTATCCTCCCATGGCTGACTGCAAGCATGAGAGCCGTCTGGCCGGCCTGCGGGAAGAAACCATAGCAGAGATCAGAAATACACTCGGAGTCCACCAGGCAGGGTCCACTGTCCTGAAGGATGGCATGGATGGAAGGTGGCATGGAGGATGATGGGGAGGTGAAGGGTAAGAGCGAGTAAAGAGTTGGCCTTTGGTTTGAAGATGATGCCAGGGATGGTGAGAGTGCATCCGAGAGAGAGAGAGAGAGACTCTCCTGCACTCTAGTAAACAGTGCCCATGAAAATACAGTAAGGCACCTTTAATGGCCTGGTGCCATTCGGCATGAGCATTACTCAGAAACCAATGGTGCTACTGAATAGCACTACTTTCTCTCCCACAGTAAAATGCCAAACTAGGGCCACCTGGGTTTCTGAGGATCTTCAGGGTAGGGAGGAGAAGAAAGGGGAACTATATGATACATCCGGCAGGGCATGCACTTGAGTTGTTTTTGCATTAGTGGTGATTTGCACTGAGCCAACATCCACACACTCTTGCCTGGTGTCCCTGTGCCCAGTCCATGAAACCTAATGACTAATTCTCAGGTCCCCAGTGAGTGGTGCATGCACCTCCTGGAAAACCACTCCTTTGATAAGCTGTTTAGAAGAAGCTCTGACTTTAGTCTCGCTGGAAGGTAGGACCAAGTGTCCCTGAGGTGATGGAAATGTTCTGCAGAGAAGCGAAGAAACACGGCCCAAATGACTCTTCGTTAGCGTAAAGTGCAGAGCCTGAACGGGAAATTTATAGTAATAATAATAATAATGGTATTTGTTAAGTGCTTACTTTGTGCCAAGCACTGTTCTAAGCACTGGGCTAGATACAAGGTAATCAGGTTGCCCCACTTCGCGCTCACAGTCTTAATCCCCATTTTACAGATGAGGTAACTGAGGCACAGAGAAGTTGAGTGACTTGCCCAAAGTCACACAGCTGACAGGTGGCGGAGCCGGGATTAGAACCCACGACCTCTGACTCCCAAGCCCGTGCTCTTGCCACTAAGCCACACCGCTTCTCAGTTTATAAATAAACTGCATCACGTACATTAAAGTTTATCGGATTCACGGAGGAAAATAGGTTGGAGAGAACCAAAGTCTATCATTGAAAATTCAGGCCGACATTTTCCCCGTCTTTGGTAAACACGGCTTTAAAGGAAGCCATGCACACACAGGAGTCCCCCCGCTAGGTGCTAATTTTATCCCAGTTGAACATTTGGCCCCTGGCCTCTCTGCACAGGCCTCAGTCGTGTTGGAATGCGGCAGTACTGACCTGACTAGCTTTGGCATTCACGTCCCCACAGCCGAAGAGTTCCTCCACTACTCTCATGTCTTTCTCGGCTTCCACAGCTGCAAGCGCTGCGAGCATGATGGGGGTGTACCCGGCCTTGTTCTGATGATCTACATTACACACATCTGCAAAGGAATGACAGAGCCCTTAGAAAACAGCAATTCCTTCCCACAACAGTGATTATGCAGAAGAACAGAAGGCACTGGGTTGAGAGCCCACTGAACCACAATTGTGGCTCAGTGACTGCATATAATTCGGGAGAGGCAACATGGTCTAGTGGATAGAGCACAGGCTTGGGAGTCAGGAGGACCTGAGTTCTAATCCTGACTCTGCCACCTGTATTGCTGGGCGACCTTATCTGTGCCTCAGTTCCCTCCTCTGTCAACTGGGGATTACAACAGTGAGCCCCGTGTGGGACAGGGACTGTGTCCAACCCGATTTACTTGTATGGATCCCAGCACTTAGTGCAGTGACTGACACACAGTAAGCATTTAACAAAAATCACTATTATTATCATTAGGAGGAAAGTTGAAAGGAGATAGTCTTAAGCAAAAGGAGAATCCTCTCTTTCAAAATGATTGGTGCGAGGCAAAAGGTCACACGAGACACAATGCTACTTGTATGCAATTGTCCTTTTAGACTATTTTAAGCAACCCTTGCTTCAGAGGAGCATTAAAAACTCAGTAGGGGCCTGAATGTTAAATTTAGGTAACTCCTGTTTGAAAAATGAACTAATCTATAACAATGGCTAGTGAAATACAAACAGTAAAGGCTGGAATGAACAATGCCGAATCCTTCCGTAGCTACTTATAACACCACAGAGCATTTTAAAACACGTCCAAAGTGCATTAGAAAGAGCATACCGATTAAACAACTTCCAGTTCCAGGAGTATTTGGTCTGAATAAAAAATACAATAAGACTTCTAAGGAACTGCTGGGAACTAATAGGGCTATTTTTTTTTTTGTTCAGGCCCATCTTCTATTACTATAATTCTTAAAGATTCCTGGGACTTACTAATGTGTCTTCTAGTACTGTTTAAATGGGTTCAACACACATTAAAGGAAAGGGTGGGGAGGAGGGAAGGAAAGAAGCCTTATATGTTTAAGCTTTAGTAATGTTTCCACTAGAGAAAATTTAAGAAAGCAATATGGAAATTTCCTCAAAGCTGATGGCCATCTGATTCCATACTCAATGGCATTAGCCAAAAATGGGTTATGTTCCCAAAAAAGAATCTGTAGAGGGAGAAGAGGTTGAGATGGGTGTGTCTGTAACATCCCTTTCCCCACGACTATTTATATCTGGTTCCAACTTCTTTCTCTCTATTCACAGATGTGTTTCATTGGTCCAGATTCTCAGTCTATGAAACTGAACATTTGGAAGTTTTGAGTGATTCCAGAAATAGGCCACTGACCAAAACTATTCCAGCAATGGTACAAGACGTTTGCTTAAAAGAGAATCCCGCAGTTCAGACCAAACACGGCTCAATTAATACTTAAGGTCTCTGTTGCAGTCTGGAATGGCAAACACAGAGGAAAAGCACGGCCTAGTGGAAAGAGTCTGGGCTTGGGCGTCAGAGGACCTGAGCCAAATCTGGCTCAGTCACTTGCCTATGTAACCTCAGGCAAGTCACTCAACTTCTCTGTGCCTCAATTTCCTCACCTGTAAAAGGAGGATTCAATACCTGGTCTCCCTCCTACTTACACTGTGAGCCCCATGTGGAACAGGGACTATGTCCAACCCAATTAACTTGTATCTACCCCAGAGCCTAGAACAGTGCTCGATACACAGCCCCCACCCGAGCTCTAAACTATAAAAATTCTGTAGCTGGATGAACCGGCTTCTTCTTTCTGCAGGAGAGAAGTTTGATTCAGTTGACATACCAGCATCCAAAAGCAGCTTCACAATTTCAAAGTTGGAGTGGGATACACTGTAATGGAGGGCTGTGTTTCCATTGCCGTCGGCCATGTTGATGATGTGCTGGAGGACAGCAGACGACACCTCTTCAAAAGCAGCAATATAATCCCCAACCATGGCAGGAATGGCCGACTTCTGACTTGACACACGAAACCACTCATGCTGGATAGTGTTCAGACAGAATCGCTACCAAAACAAAACCTTCTAGTCAGGTTTTCTACTATATACAAATTTCCTGTGCACTAGGTTGGCATTCCAAAAAAAAAAGATCTTTTTTAGTTAAGCACAGGCAAGAAGTCTGTAATCAAAAACCAAACATCCAAAACCATAGAAACCTCATCCTCCTGGCTCGATCATATCTTTTGGCTTTAAAAATCAGAGTGTTCATGTTACCCAACACCTGCATCCCAATCCGTATGCTCTGTTATAACTACTGTGAAAATAGTCTCATTCATTAGGTTCACCAAGTGTCTTTTTTTGTCTTTTAAGTTTTGCCTTAGATTCACTGCCCTGCCTTTTTAGATCCTCCCTGATGTCCAGGTCATTGGTATGCGTGTCATTGTTCATCTTCCTGAAAGAGGTATGGTTAAATCCAAATTCCAGGCGGTGAAGATTGGTGGCAGGTGTTTGTGATTTACATTTGTTTTCTCCCCCCCTTAAAGTTTACTCCCATTTTTAAATTAGGGGAGAACATCTGTAACCAATATTCACATTTTATAATGTAGGAACGACTTGGACAGCTGCCCCACAGTCTCTTTCCTCTAGACCTAGAGCTTAATTCAAGCTAGTGCTCTTTGCCTTTTAATCTTTTAGCCAGGAGAAATCAATCACTTTTATACAGAGGCTATCCCTCCTGCCTTCCCTCCCTCCCTCCCTCCCCACATTCTATTGTTTAGATGGTCTTCTCACATTAACACGGAGGGAATAGAAATTATCTGCCTGGACTGTCAGGGCCATTTTCGAATAGTAAATGACAAATCACCTGTTCCTCCTGAGTCGCCCAAGATGGCAACTATATCAGACCTTCTCAAGATGGTGGGCACACAGGGATGGCATGCCAAGCTCCTCCTTCCATTGATACAGGGTCAATTTAGCCCTGGTTTTGTGCTCTGGAGCTGCCCTGGCACTGTCTCTGCCTGAAGGCATAGGTGGTAGCCCCACTCCCACAGTCCTATTCAGGACCCCCACCCCTGCCCACTGATGGCTTGAAGCAAGTTGGGGCCGCATCAGGCCTGAATGGCAAGGGAACACAAGGAACCTCACCAGAGCCCAGGCCCCACAGGCTGGTCTGGACAATTCTAAGCAGGGGCAGTGCTCTGAACTCCTTCTGCCACTTTCTGATTTAGGGCCGAGTTTGCCCCAGGTGGGGTGTGGGAAAGAGGAACCACACTCAGGCCTAGACTTCACGTGGTGGCAGGGCCGGATTCTCTTTCATGAAGAGTTGCCTATGATGTCATTATGCTTCATGCATATGCAGATAGAGGGGGAAAAAAGGGAGGCATAAGTTTGCACCCCTTCTCCGGGCAGCCAAATTTCTGAAGTTGGCCCTGCAGATTGTTTTACCATTAAGTAACTTGCACTCTAATTCTCTCCTGTTCCCAACACAGCCCAAACTACACTGCTTAGACAAAATCTGAAGTTGTGGAGGGGGCAGATGGAGATACAGTACAGGATCCTAAAGCAAATGCTTGCATGAGCAACGTCAAGGTATCAATGCAACATGATAAAGGCTGCATAGGGTTTGTCTTAGACCTTTTCAATCTACATCTTTGATTTTTCCCTCATCATTATATATTCAATTCTACTGACATTTCCCTCAAACGCTACTCCGAAACACCAATGAGATATTATCATCATTGACCTGAGAGGATTTAAGTGGATTATATTAAGTGAAATACTGGGAAAATTAAATGAGTTTCAGATAGCACTACAAAGTTAAATTTCACTACCAAGGGTTGGAAATCATGTGGATACCCTCATGAGTTAAATCTGAGCAATGGATAGGCTGCCTTACCAATCAATGGTATTTACTGAGTGCTTACTGTGTGCAGAGCACTATACTAAGCACTTGGGAGAGTACAGTATAACAGAGTTGGTAGACATGTTCCCTGCCCACATCTCCAACAGAACGATACCCAAACCATTCCACTTACTTTTTTCTCTCTAACCCTAGTTTGCCAAAGTCCAATGCTCACTATCTGTTACTTATTGAATATCATTTAATAATTATAAAAGAATGTGTTTTTCCTGAACAAGTCATCCACTCTGATTTCTTCATAAAATTGGCAATGGGTAAAACATAACTTGAGTTCTGAATTTGACAATCATTCAATATACTGAGACTCCTCTTGTTTAACTACAAACACAATTAAAAGTCACACCCCTGTGCTCACTTCACTTCTCACTGGGCCCCAAAACAAAATGGTGGACTAGAAGTTATTTCAATGCTTAAAATGGCAGCATTCCGCATTAGAACACATCATTTACTTTTAGAATCAAAAGGAATGCTGACCTCTGCCCAGACTGTGTATTTTTTCAGGGAAAACCACACATTATCTTTAGATGCACTCAAATCCTAGCCCACGGATACTTTAACCACAATACTTCTGAAAACAGAAATGGAATGCGCAGATGCAAAGAGGGTACAATTTGCCCCCCATTTCCATCTTCAAGGGCCCATCATGCGGTTGGTTAGATTCCTAAGAAGAGATGTTGTGTGTGGAGGGAAAACAAAGCAAAAAACTCCTGCATTGCAAATGGCAGGGATGAAAATGTGCAAACGAGAGCAATTTAATATTGGCATTTCCGTGGCTTCTACCATTCTCAAGCGCCTACTACAATGGTAGGCAATCAATCAGTGGTATTTATTGAGTGTTAACTGTGTGCAGAGCACTGTACTAAGCCCTTGGGAGAGAAGAATACAAGAGAGTTGGAAGACATGATCCCTGCCCACAAAGAGCTTACAGCACTCCACTGATTGACCATGCTATACTCTTGTTATGTATCACAATGGATATTGACATTTGACTTACCATATCTTTGCTAGTCAAAGCTTTGGGGTCATCAATGTTGTTTTTCAGTAGGTTGCAGGCAGACATCATCTTCTCACTCAGTTCATACCTGAAGAAGAAAATGCAAACTGATGGCTGAGTTCTACACAAAGTAAATTTAATATGAACTTCTCTTCAAATGATCAGCGGCCAGACCTCGGACAAACCCAACTCCCAGGGTAGAAAGTCATGACTTTGGGATCAAAAGAACAGCGTGCAGGCTAAGAATTGTGTCAGCCCCTGAAAACTGGCAGCTTTAAACTCCACGAGTAATCTGGATTTGAATATGACAATTCAGAATTAGATGTATGTCTAATTGTTCCATTCATTCATTCAATAGTATTTATTGAGCGCTTACTATGTGCAGAGCACTGTACTAAGTGCTTGGAATGTACAAATCGGCAACAGACAGAGACAGTCCCTGCCCATTGACGGGCTTACAGTCTAATCGAGGGAGACGGACTGACAGAAACAATAGCAATAAATAGAATCAAGGGGATGTTCATCTCATTAAAACAATAGCAATAAATAGAATCAAGGTGATGTACATTTCTTCAACAAAATAAATAGGGTAATAAAAATATATACAATGAGTGGACGAGCAGAGTGCTGAGGGTAGGGGAAGGGAAAGGAGGAGGAGCAAAGGGAAAGGGGGGGAAAAGGGGGCTTAGCTGAGGGGAGGGGAAGGGGATGGGTAGAGACGCAGCAGAGGGAGCAGAGGGAAAAGGGGAAGCTCAGTCTGCGAAGGTCTCTTGGAGGAGATGAGCTCTCAGTAGGGCTTTGAAGAGGGGAAGAGAATTAGTTTGGCGGAGGTGAGGAGGGAGGGCATTCCAGGACAGCGGGAGGACGTGGCCCAGGGGTCGACGGTGGGATAGGCGAGAACGGGGGACGGTGAGGAGGTGGGCGGCAGAGGAGCAGAGCTTGTGGGGTGGGCAGTAGAAAGAGAGAAGGGAGGAGAGATAGGAGGGGTCAAGGTGATGGAGAGCCTTGTAGCCTAGAGTGAGAAGTTAAGAGGAAAGGGGATTTCTTCTTGGAACACAGGATCAATCAATTGTATTTATTGAGCACTTACTGTGTGCAGAGCACTGTATTGAGCACTTGGGAGAGTACAATATAACAAAGTTAGTAGACATGTTCCCTGCTCACAATGAGCTTACAGTCTCTGCACTCTGGGAGAAGTTTCAGTGCAATGTTCCCACATACTGAACACAATACACTTTAGAACATTTACCATCTGACTACATTGGCATAGGGCTGGAAATGAAAATAGAGGTAGATTACCTGAGTGGTTGTATTTATACTCGTGACCGTGAAATATTGAAACTGAAGAGTTATACACCTGTTCCTTTGAATTTGCACTTCATCATTACTAGGTAATCTATACTGGTTATTAAACTCTACGAGTTGTTGCCCTCTCAGCCACATGAATTTTGGAAAATCAAGATTTATTGATATTTTATTTGTTGGTATTTATGATGTCCTATGGTCCATTCTTGAAGTATTTTTTTATTAAAGACAAAACATTACAGAATACTGTCAAACAAGGACAATTCACCTTTACTGCAAATGCCATCTTGTGGAGATAACCAAGTGCCTACCCAATCCACTTTGCTTTGGAGCTTAATCTCTTGGCAGCTCCACTGAAATTCATCATCCACAATATTTATTAAATGCCTACATTCTGCAGAATGATGAATTTTATTATTAAAAACAATGTTCATTCCCAAAGAATTTCTGCTTCAGAAAGACAGGGGAACAAACAATGAAGGTTTCTGGAGTTTGACAAGTCTGCACATGGTGATTTTAGGTAACAACAATAGGATTTGCCACCGCAGTTTAAAAATAAATTTCTGGAAGTGTTTATGATGACCAGAAACCAAAAAGCACCTTTATTCATTAGGCATCCTTGTCCTCTAGCTTGAAAAGAGTATGACAATAAATCGGCATTTCACCATTGGAAATTTAAGTTTTCTTTTAAGGAGGCCAAGTAAAAAGCTTTTCTAATACAGATGAAGATTCTTCTAGCTAACCAATGCAACTGCTAAAGAAAATGGTAAATCTGGGAGGGGCAGGGGAAGAGCAGTGTAGCTCAGTGGAAAGAGCCTGGGCTTGGGAGTCAGAGGTTATGGGTTCGAATCCTGGCTCTGCCACTTAATAATAATAATAATAATAATAATAATAATAATGTCGGTATTTGCTAAGCGCTTACTATGTGCAGAGCACTGTTCTAAGCACTGGGGTAGATACAGGGTAATCAGGTCATCCCATGTGAGGCTCACAGTTAATCCCCATTTTACAGATGAGTTAACTGAGGCACAGAGAAGTGAAGTGACTTGCCCACAGTCACACAGCTGACAAGTGGCAGAGCCGGGAGTCGAACCCATGACCTCTGACTCCGAAGTCCAGGCTCTTTCCACTGAGCCACGCTGCACTTGGCAGCTGTGTGACTGTGGGCAAGTCACTTAACTTCTCTGTGCCTCAGTTATCTCATCTGTAAAATGGGGATTAACTATGAGCCTCACGTGGGACAAACTGATTACCCTGTATCTACCCCAGTGCTTAGAACAGTGCTCTGCACATAGTAAGCGCTTAACAAATACCAACATTATTATTATTATTATATCATACCTCTCTCTGATTTCCACCTTCTCGGGTTCACTTCCTTGAACCTGCATCTCATCTTCTATTCCGGCCGGTTTGAAACCATCTTGATCAACAGCATGGAGTCCTTCGGCTGTTCCCGGAGGGCTACTCTCCTCTTCCTCCTCTTCATGGGAATATTCATTGACATCACATTCATCATCTGACTCTGAAGAGCTGCTCTCATCTGAGCTGGATTCATCACTTGAGGTGGTTTCATACCTACATGGCAATTAGGATTTCAAGATATGCACAATTAGACTAATAAAGGGTTAGCTCAAGGGCCTGACTTAGAGATTGCCAAAGAGCGCTTAGAACAGTGCTTTGCACATAGTAAGTGCTTAACAAATACCATCATTATTATTAGTCTTAAGTCAATCTAGAAATAAAGTAAAACCCTTTCACCAGTTAAAGAGGTAGGAAGAAACATGGCTTTCAAAGTGGTCTGTTTTGAATGGGCTAAGCACTCAATGGACAAAATAGCCTATGCATATTACCCATACACCCGAAATAAAACAAAATTCAAGCACATCAATTGCCCATTATCAGTGGAGAAGAAAGTCTTCTTTATGAGCTTACAAGTGATCAAGATCTGGTCCTTTCCTGCCCTTAGGTTTCAATTCTCCTTGTTTCCTTCATTCTTCCTTCCATTTTATAGTCAATACTCTTAGAGCATCTAGGTAACTAGTTTAATAACCTGTCTCCTCCCTTCAATAAACTGAAGTGTTGAATTAATTCCTCCTCTTGCCCCTCCTCCACTTCCCTAACTCAGCTCAGGCTGCAAAACAAATCAACTGCTCCAATTGGTGCTTAAGACATTTGACTGAATATTTCATGTACTATGAAAAATGAAATTATCTATGGATGTCTAAATGCTTATTCAATTTTGTGCTTTATTCTTCTGTGTATCATTTCAATGAACTATTCAGTTCTTTTCAGTTTGAGTTACCCACAGTGATTCATGTGTTCATTAGTTCCAATTATGGGAGAAATGGTTCAGATAATCCATTTTATGTGGCATGAGATAAACGATTAGAGAGGAAACAACAAATGGATAATGAGAAAGCACACCTTGTACTTTGACATGGCTACTGGAAAGCACCAATAAGCTGGTCAGGTTTCCCATTACATTCAAAGCTCAAAAAAAAAAATATCTTTTTCAAACATGAACCACTGTGAGATGAAGCCTCTTCTGAAACAATGAACGAATCTACTTTTGCCTGTGTTGAGAGAGCCCTTTACTTTCCTTCTCTGCTTTCAAATTTTGATATGAACCAGCAAATGTGGTTCTATATAGAAGATATCTTGGTGCCTATTTTTTTTTCCAGGCATGGGATCTTATTATTCCAAGTGAGAATATGAAAACTGCTCAGCTTCACATCACATTCTTTATACAGAAGCATGTGAGTGCAAAAAGTTGAGAAAAGAGTCCCTTAATGCTCTTTTCTGGGCACATATGATGCTATCATAACTCATGGAGTGCTGGCAGCATACACTAGCATTTTTTCCCAAATAATAGCAATATGGGACATACCAGAGTCAAGGAAGAGAAAAACTTTTTTAAAAAAAGCATAAGAGTTAAAAACCCCTCCTGAAATGTTTTCTTACCCTCCATTGATGCCAACAAATTGAAGATTTTTTTTGGTACTGCTTGAATCCTTTTTTCCATCCTTCTTCTTCATAATGGATTTGAGCGTATTTTCATTATTTGTACCGACTGTGAAACAGAAGGGCCAAGAGCATGCTTCAATACAGATTTGCATGGGGTACACATGTCACCATGACACATTCACAAATTAAATCAAAGTCTCCATGTGATCTTGTCCTTTTCTATAAAAATGGCCCAAATCCAGGGGCCCGTACACTAGCCAATAATATGTAAACAAAATTGGTGAGAAAATTATGGTTGAGCTGAATAAAGTCAATTATCTAAAAATGTTCTCTAAAATCCCCCAGACAGAGGTAATTGAAGCCAGAGGAATCTGAATAGCTTTTCCACTGATTTGGCTAAAACAGTTCCAAGGCAAATTGATAACAGTTTCTCTGGCTCCACAACATCAACAGAGACACTAGATTAATACCAGAACATGGTGGAGGAAAACCTGTTCCTTGGACCTTGGGTGAAAAATATTTAATTGTTGTCAAGACTAATTTTCAATTTGGAAACTTGATAGGCTTCTCATGGAAATTCCTGGAAGGCACCCAGAAATTAAATGGGTTTCTCTTTCATCAATCGTTACAGAGTTAACATAATACAGTGTTTTAAATTTGGGTGCTCTCAAAAAATCGTATAATCCCCCATACTCTTGATTTCATTTCTAAGAAGATTCAATCCTTCAAAGGGGAACATTGGAACCAACTGACTCTGGTAGAACAGTATCATAAGTGGATATAATTACCAAAATGTCCAGGGGCAATATGGTCATCTGTTTGGTTTACTGGAGATATTGCACTATCCTGTGGAGGAAAGGATTCCTGGACAGAATCCATTCCTCCCATGGTAATCTTCTCCCCCTTTATTGTCACAACCTCTTGCTCTAGGACCGTTGTTTGAGATTTGGAAGTCACAGCTGATCCAGCAACTTGTCCATGCGAGATGTACTCCAAATTATGACCTGAGAGAGAGACAGAGACACAGAGAGACACAGAGAGACAGAGGGAGATTATAACTTCAATGCCCACCTTTCCCATATGTTGCTTGCTAGAATAGAAACTGTGTCCAAAAATACAATATGAATGAGAGGTAATCAACTCTGATCAATCAATCTGATCAATCAATCTGATCTTGTCTTTCCAAGGGTAGGTGTCCTGCATTGTGTAAGCACAAAATAATTTACTCTTTTAACAGAACATTATTCAGTTCTCCAGAAACCCGTCACCTAGAGAAACAGTTACTGCACCCTTGGATAGTATTTGTTCCTAAAATTTCTGATGACCACTCAGTCATCCTCCTCACGCCTCTTCTGACTTCATGGCCAACGTTTCCCTCCATGTGCAGAGATAAATGGTGGCAGTGTCATACCAGTGTTGGTTGGAATGGTAAAATGCATATTTCAGCAGATCGTCAAACCTATATATAAACACGAATGGTCACTCCCTGACCTAAATCCTTCCTTCAGTGTTGGTATAAAGAAACATAAACAGGTGTCTAGGAACAAAAATTCTAAATTCTGAAGTCCCTAGCTCAACTTGCCATACTGTCACCTTCTCCACAAGGTGGCAGTGCTTTACACATGCACGGAAGGGGCCACAGACAATTACCGGGGGAGGGGGAGAGAAGAGAGAGAAATATCAGTGCCATGAGATCATGAATTACTTAGGCTGCTAAACATTTATATTTATGCATCCTGAAAGGCAAAGTTTAAATGAAATTATGCTGAATAGAAACAAAAATTAATTATATTTTACATCCTCAAATTGTTTTCTAACGTAGTACACTGTGCTTTAAACTGTGCTGTATTTATTTCTCCAAATTGGGTACCAATATGAATAAATAACTATCTTTGGCATAACAAAATGGATTCCAACAAAACAGAATTCTTATAGTAAGTAGGCTCTCCATATGAGCTACAAAGCTACATAAATAGCTACATGGGTTGACATATTCCAAGTGAGTGACGTGCTGGTCTGAATTTTTGTTTATAAATACGGTTACCTTCCAGAAGTACAGCTCAAAACCAAACAGATTTACTAATTGGACCACATCAGCATGTCACATGTCTAATTCTTTCCATGACATACCGTAAAGATTACCTGATCCACAAGTCCATTGGCCACAGGGCCACAGGAGTGGTTGTGATCCAGGAACAGCAAAGTCTTCACTTTGGAATTCCACGATATCTCACTTAAAAGGCCCAAATGGACAGGTTGGATTCAAGGAAGAAAGTTTTTAATAATGGCCTGGAGTTGGGCACGAATCCATACTTTCACACCAAACAAGGTTTTCTATCTGATACAGGGTAGGCATATCCCCAAGTTATTTACCCATCATGCTATATACTGAAGCCAAGCTTTTTTTACTGCAATTGTTTTTGGGATGCACTACATCAGGTCCAGGACATCCTCCCCAAACTTCTACCAAAATGAAGGGCCAACTGAGATGCAGACAGGAAGCTCACCTTTATTTTTAACCAGTCAGATAAGAATAGTCCACATCATTTTCTTTTCTCAGGAGATGCCTATAAAACATATCTGAGGACTGCATATTCATTTTAAAGCAAGCTAAATGACAGGATTAAAAGTCAGATTTGACCTCAACCAACTGCCCCTCCCAATTTAATTGTACATGTGTAACCCAAAAAGTCCAGCTCAGTCTAGGTTAACCAAAGTCAAGGTAGACAGATGTGTCTCCAGGCCCACCCCTCTTTTTTGAATTCCATCAGTTTGAGAGTTGGTTCCTCTCCAGGAAACCATCAATACTACAGTAAAATCACTATCAACAACTGAATCCATGGCTCTTTGACTCTGAACTGGGGAACAGTCTCTAGTTGAAGTCAAAAATGAATGGGATGGGGCTAATCAACAAGGGTCAGGTGGACTGGTGGGAGGCAGGGATTTTTTTTAGAATTCAGGCATATCCCACGGTACAACCGGGTTATGCTTCTCAAAAATGTCCTTGTATCATTAACGGTTGTATCGTGGGATAGGTTTTTCCCATAAGCTTAACATGTCATGAATTGGGGTCCATTCCAGATCCTGTGGAAAAGTATTATGAAATTCTTTTACATGCTATATTTTGTAATGATAAATGTCACTAAACTACTGCTCAATCTTCATTAATTCAAAGCACTGCACAATTTTAAATGAGAAATGAAAAAGAAATGATATTTTACACCCTCATATTTTCTCAATACACTGTTTTAAACTGCATTTATGTGTTGTATTTATTTCTCCAAATTGGGTACAAAAGGTACTAGACTTTGCAGGAGATGGCAAAAGTAGGATCTTGTTCTGCTGACTGTAGTAGTGGTTTATCAACTTAAAGTGAAGAATTTGAAATTTAAGTGGAACAGGCTTCTTTTCTTCATAAAGTACCTTGTAGCTGGCTGGCTCTTCTGAACACTTCTGGGCATCCTTGAACTCCTCTCTCCATGAGAATCTTCTTCTTCAACCATATTTATACATTCATCCACTTTCTTGAAAAATCGCTGCAATATTTTTAAATCCGAAAATTTAAGCTGGTGGTTGAGAAACCAAGAACTTCTTCATCTATTTTGGCATTTTGTAATGATGTGTTGGATTGCCTAAATTCCAGGAGGTCCTCATTGGACAGTGGTTCCTCTGAATGAGACGCAATCAACTCCATGATATCTGCATCACCCAATTCCAGATGATGTTACTTCCTCAATTCAACAACTTCTTCAGTGATCTGCTCAGGGAACTCTTCTATGCCTTGAGCATCTGACACAAATTGCATGCAGGGCTTTCTCCAAGATCCACTCGTTGCTGGTTGCTTAATCTCAGCTCAGGTAGGGAGGGGGTGGGAAGGAGTTTACTTACCTGTATCGCTCGGCCAGGATGTCGGGGCCGGTCGGGCGTATGCGTGGCATCAAGCAAAACAGGTTGTATCCCCGGGTTGTATGTATCATGAGATGGTTGTAACCTGGGGTAAGGTATCAAACAATATTGGTTGTATCCCCGAGTTGGTTGCATCGTGGGGTGGACGTACCCTGGGATAGGCCTGTATAGTCAGTTTTCCCATAATCTGTGAATTCTCTATGTGTTGTGAATAGGTCACTGCTGGGGAGTTAGGGGACATTTTTCTGACAACACACATCTATCCGGATAGAATGCGATACGATGTCAGAAGAAATGATTGTGCACAGGCGCTCAGCTTCGATCAAGACGTGATTTTCATAATGCTAGGTTTCCTGGCCATGGAGTTTGTCCAGAACATAGCTACTGCATTCTGGGAGAACTGACTGCACAAGCCATTGCAGGCAAGAAAATGTGATCAGTGGTACCCTGCTCTAGTCAATGAGCACAAACAGTCTCTAGGGTCACAAGCTCCAGGAACATGATCCCATAGCTAGAATTGATAACTATGGCACACAAGCAAATACTGCACCTTTTTCAGGGTTTTTTTTATTTTTAAGGGTCTAAATATTAAATATTAAAATGAAGAACATTATGATGTTATTTTATTAGAAAACGGGGCCAAGAATTTACTTTTCAAATTCTGCCTCCTGATCACGCCCATAACACATTCATTGTCATCATTAACAAATTGGTTAAAAAGATCCGTAACAAATATAAATAAGCGAGAACCAAAGTATTCTCTTGTATAGGTGTGGCCTGAGCCTTATGGGCATCTCCGGTGGCCAGATTCTAAAGTGAGTAGTCTTAGTGGCATCCATGTCATGGCTAAGAGGGAGGCTAAGAAGGTCTTCAGAATTTCTTAAGCCTTTGCTGGAGCTAAGATTTGAAAGGTAAAATCCTCTAAACAAATCAGGTTCTCACTAAAGACCTCTACATTCGACCTTTACCTAAAATGTTTAGTAAGCTCACTCTAGTCCCAAACTGGAAATCTAGTTCTGAAGTGGATTTCTCTATACTTGTTTTAATTTCAGAAGCACTGGTCCATCGTTAGAGGATTTTGAAAGTCTTTTGGCAACCATCAAAAAATTAAAATCTAAACAACTTTTGATATACTGTGTGAAAACAAACATCACTACCTGAAGCCTAACAGATAACTCTCTTAGGCTGGGGGGAAGAGGAAAAGTCGACTAAAAATAACATTTCATAAAACCTTCAGTTCTGTAGTCTCACATTTGTCCTGATGCTCATCACTGTGTAGTATTGTTACATGAGTTACTCATATTTCACCTACTGGATAATGGACTCAAGATAAATAAAACTATTTAACACAAGCTTAATTTAAAATTACAATTGTGCCAGGATCCAGTAAGAAGGATAGAGTTTTTAAAAACAGTTATGGCAAGCAACATACCCTCATCAGGGTTCAGCTGTTATATGTAGATTTATATTTGTTCAGACAGCTGTATTTTTAGAACCGATTATTTATAGCAGCAAACTTGTCTATGATCTTTTCCCTTTTTTCTTTGGGAGACAAAACAAAACTCCAGCCCAGTTAGGGTTTAGGGGGGTAGAAGAAAGAGATTAACGCTCTAGATCACAACCAACTTTTACAAGGAATTTTCAAACAATCCCCACCATCATTTGTAGATTTTAGACGGAAATGCGAAAAACATGAAGTGAAATGTTTATGTTAGCATGCAAACTGTTCCAACCCCAAATGTCTTACATTCTGGAGAATCACCGAGGACGGTCTCAACTGTTTTTTTTCCATTTATGCTGAACAAAATGGACAAGACTTAAGGGACAAGGAAGAACAGCTGGCACTTTTGTAGGATTAATGGTTATAAAGGAAAATTAACAGAGTAACAATACAATTTTTGTTTCATCAGCCAAATTCATTATTGAATATCAATCTATTCTAAATCAGCTATTCGAGAAATATCCATTCAGAAACTACAAAAGGGAATGTGCCCCACAAAGGGCCAACCACAGTGAGAGAGAAGACAAATCTACGGAAGGAGTTATTAGCCAGAATTATTTCCAGCAGTGCCATGAACACTCTTTGTCTTTGGGCAGAACCATTACCGTTACTCACCTCTGCCCCCGTTTTTCCAACTGTAGTTAGGGTTACAAGGAAAGAAATGTGGATGAAGAAGTTGTTGAAAAGGGTATCAAATGCAAATACTCATCGTCAGGTACAACGAACAGTTGCTTTACATTAGGGCATCATTTGATGGTCTTATGGCACAAAATGGAGAGAAACAAGATTTAACGTACTCCAAGAGACAAAGGTCTTGTGTTGGAGTGTGCAGAATCTGACATGGTTATTTTGAAAGGGTTTCACTTCTCTGGGCTTGTCCTTACTGAATACCTCTGCTTACAAGCTCTCTTAATCAATCAATATCTTACAAACTAATTTAAAGACTGCACAACAAATCACAGCAGATAAAGAAAAACTGTGAACACACAACAGCGAGAAGTTGCTAGTGAACGCTTAATACACAAAATCATGGGTAAGGGAAAGAGGGAATCTGCTGGCTATTAAAGTCCACCAAGGCTTCCTCCAAGGGATTATAAGGCAACCATGAAAGTAAAACAACTTTTTTATTTCTCCTGTGCTCCTTGAGAACATGGGGTCATGGCAACAATGTGTTTGTGCCTAAGAAAGAGTTTTCTCTTTGCTGCACAAATACTGCAGGTCTCAGGTAATGTATCTTCACTCCACAGGACTTACCCTAAAATAATTAACCAAAGGTCTATCTGAAAACAAGTGACGGATGGCGTCATTGAGACAAGGAAGAACTGAGTGATGTCTGCCCTATCCAGACAGTACAAAGTTATACTTTTATATTTTTGGCAAGAATGTGAAACTGAAAGCCCAGTGGAGGAAAAAAATGTCTTTATTAATAGGCGATTCACTGTTCCACCTATGTTTAGAGACATTCAAAGGTCTTTTTGGGGGGC
This sequence comes from Ornithorhynchus anatinus, assembly GCF_004115215.2. NCBI lineage: Eukaryota > Metazoa > Chordata > Mammalia > Monotremata > Ornithorhynchidae > Ornithorhynchus > Ornithorhynchus anatinus. The sequence goes on from NC_041753.1 coordinate 55,533,037, forward strand.
ATTGCCATCTGGGATCTTTTTACATTGAGGTAAGAGCCCAGAGATGCGCAGATAGTTAAACAATCTGGGTCCCAATGTCTGATGCAATGTTCAAAAATGATGCACTCTCCAGACATTTTGCCTTTCGTAATACTAAGCCGGTGTGGGGCAGATGTTTCATGATGTGTCCCAAATCCGCTCCTAGTTGGTTTAATCTGAGCCATTTAAATATGGACTGATAAAAATCGTTTAATTGGCCTGACTTTAGGTTTTGATAAAAATGATTCTGTGGTGAGCAACTTTACTTAATAATAATGTTGGTATTTGTTAAGCGTTTACTATGTGCAGTGCACTATTCTAAGCGCTGGGGGAGATACAGGGTAATCAGGTTGTCCCACGTGAGGCTCACAGTCTTAATCCCCATTTTACAGATGAGGAAACTGAGGCACAGAGAAGTTAAGTGACTTGCCCACAGTCACACAGCTGACAAATTGACAAGTGGCATTGCAGATATGCGACAATGCAAACAAATCAACTTTAAAATAAACACTCTGGGGGAATAAATAAGACTAATTTCTCTCTAGTTTCAACCATAACCATATGGTGCAAATAATATTACTCCACTGACGCAATAGGTGAACTACCTCTAATAAAGCCTGCTGTTAAATACACAATATTGTTCAATCTTTGCTGCCATTGTTAGGCACCTTAAAGACTAGAGCAGCCAACTCTATTCTAAGGGAAAGTAAAGAAACACAAAGGTGAGCTAAAAATATACATCAAATTTAGTTCACGTCTACTAAGATTTCTAAAGGGATATTTTTCTAAGTGACTAAGGTAATGCTACCTACCATACCAATATTTTGGAAACATGGATGGTGTTGGGGGTGTTATGCATGGGATCCTGAATAACAAAATGAGAAAGATTTGGGAAAGGGACCAAATATTTAACCTATTTTTTCTGCCATGTTTGCAGGGCTGCTTGTAGAGAAGCAGCGTGGCTCAGTGGAAAGAGCATGGGCTTTGGAGTCAGGGCTCATGAGTTCGAATCCCAGCTCTGCCACTTGTCGGCTGTGTGACTGTGGGCAAGTCACTTAACTTCTCTGGGCCTCAGTTCCTTCATCTGTAAAATGGGGATTAAGACTGTGAGCCCCACGTGGGACAACCTGATTTCCCTATGTCTACCCCAGCGCTTAGAACAGTGCTCGGCACATAGTAAGCGCTTAACAAATACCAACATTATTATTATTATTAGGGCTGAACATTCAGTTTCCTTCCAGCACCCTTCAGTGACCATGACACATAAGAGGAATGAGAGTCACCTATCCAGCCCACCAGCAGGAATCGTGCTTTATATTTCATCATGTTCTATTCTACAGAAGATTTGGGCCAAAATTTTAGCTTTCTAAATGGGGGCGGGGGAGGTGGCGGGGAGACGACAGGGCCTGGCTGCTTTATGCTTGTTTACTCACAGCTCCCAAATTCCCCTGCCCTTCCACCTCCATTTCCCTGCCTCCCACCAGACTCCTTAGTCCCCGTTCCCCCAGGTCCCAGCCCCTCATGGCACCCCTGTCCCTCAGTAGATATACAGTTGAGCAGAGGAGAGGGTAAATGTGGCAGCATTCAAACCTGTGGGAAAAGGTTCAATACGTGGTACCTGAGCAGACTGAAATGGCCTGGTGCACCATCTTTAGAGGTGCACACTGGGACTGACCAACGTCTGTTCTAGGGCATTCATTACAGGACCCAAGAGACCCAACGATCTAGAAAAAGAGTTGCCCCAACCTCTCCCACCCACCCACATCCCTCCATATGCCCAGATTACCGGTACTTTTGTCCAGGTTCTGTTTCTGGAAGTCCAGGTTCCTGAGCTCCTCAGTGCTTGCACACTTCATGACCGAATTGATGGATGACAGGGTGCTGATGAGCTGGGAATTGAGAGAGCCGATCTGCGCACGCGGGGCCTCGAAGGCTTCGGCCAGTTCGCTATAGTTCTCGGTCAGTAGCGTCTGCTGCTCTGCCAGCAGCTTCTGGACTTGTTCAATGTAATGACTCAAGCCAGTCATCATTTTGGGTGGAGGGTGGGATTGCGAGCTTTCCACCACCTCACCCACGGGGTCATCGCCAACGCCTACGCTCCTTCTGCCGGCTGTCGGCCCGTCAGTCAACTGAGGGGGGCCGCAGGCCATATTCCTCATTTTAAGGCCAACCAGGTAGTTGTCATTAATGTTTATCTGCCCTATCCCAGAATCTTTGGTTTTCACAACAGAGGGCTTATCGAACCCAGAGTCACTGGAGAGGAGAGTTCCCACTCCAATGGAGCGCACCTTGACGGAGGCGTTGATATCCTTCACCCTGCCCTCCCCGACTGCCACGCTCCGCACCTCCACCGTGGCGGTATTAGTCTGCTTGTCGTGCATGCTCAGGGAAGTGTTGGTGCTGGAGTCCATCAGAGAGGTCACTTCTGTGTTGGTGAACTGGCTCACCTGTTCCAGTACCGTGCTGGTGTGCTGGCTTGCTGTAGGAGGCACGGCCATGACCCCCGAGTCCACCCGGCAGCTGGCCTCTGTGTTCACGCTCCGGGAGACGCAATCCTTCGGAGAGCAAACGGTCACATCCACCGAACAGTCTCCGCACCCTATCGACCGCACTTCCTTGAGGTCGAGATTAGTCGCACAGAGAGTCAAGTCGTCCACCGACTCTTCGGTGTTGCTGCCCGTTTCGCAGACCGCGGTCTCGATGCCCACGCTCTGGTCGCGCAACTCAACGGACCTCCCCGTGCCCTGGTCGCACACTTCCACTCTCTCCTTCACAATCCACTGACTCATGGGCAGCTCGGGCCCCACGGCCCTGCCTTCCAGGGCAGGCTTGCAGGAGATGCCGACGCTGCTCGTCTGCAGCTGGGTCCCCACACAAGAGTCAGTCACGGCCACATGACTGCCCACCATCTGGTCTCTTGTTGGTACCATGGCCTCCACCATCCGGCTGAGAACCAGCGGCTGAGCCATCGTGGCTTTGTCTACTTTTTTCCTGGATCCAGCCGCCTGCAGTTCCTGCTTCAGTTTGGTCATCTCTCGGTCGTGGGTGGTCTCTCTGAGCTGAACCTCCAGCCGGAAGATCTTCTCTTTCAGAGCCTCGATGGTCTGCTGCTGCAGCTCTATTTCCTTATCAGCTTCTGTGACCACACCCAGCATCGCCTCGGTCACCCCCACTCCAGAATCCCGGGTTTCAGTCTCTGTCCCCACAGCCGCCTCCCTGCACGGCTTGGAGGACCGATGGTACACGACCAGGTCGTTCATGTTCTCGTCAGCACCCACGGCAACCGACCTGCATTCCTTGGGGAGACCCGCCCCGTTCTCTCTCAGCTCCGGGCTGCTCTCGTAGCTGCTGTCCTGGATCTTCTTCTCTAGGGCTTGCATCTCCGCCGTCAGCTGTCGGAACTCCTTTATCCTCTGGGTGCTCTGCTCCACCACACTCTCCACCTCCTCCTCACAGTCGATGTACAGCTCCCCGCCACCTTTCCTCCCCTGGGAGAGCTGCTCAAGCTGAGAGGCGTTCCCAGCGCTGTAGGACCGCTTCCTCATCCCATAGGTATCACTCTGGGAGGCTGGCTTCTGACTTTTCAGCTGAGAAACCAGCTGCCTCTTCTCCTCCTGCAAGACGGAGATCTTGACCTGCAGCACCGGAATGGTCCTCACTTGCTCCTCCAGCTCCTTCAGGCGCTTCAGGGCAATTGCCATCTGCTCCCGGATGTGCTGTAGGTGCATCGGGCTGACGTTGGTCACCGGAGTGGAGAGCCCAGAGCTCAGCGGGCTGTGACGGATGGAGCTGCCCATAGAGGAGGTGGTAGCTGCAGCAGTGGCATACACGCCCAACTCCCCATTGCCCTGGTACCCGTTCGCGACTTGATGAGACGCTGGATGGTGGCCTCCGGAACTGACAAAGGTGGGGAGGGAGCCGGCCGAGCCCAAGCCGCCGAAGCTGGCCAGCCTGGGCCTCCGAAAGTCCCCTGGGACCACCTGCATGGCGCCCCTCTCCTGCTCTAGTCTTCTCCGTGTTTCCATTAGAGTTTTTGTGACATGAAGGTTGTGCTTTGGAAGCTGTGGCGAGGGAGGCGGCAGCGGTCTGCTTTCTGGGATGGGGAGAAAGGCGGGGGAGACCTCGAGGGAAGAGGAGGGCTGAGGGGCAAGCAAAGGGGTCACTTGGTTCCTGGCAGTGCGGAAAGAAGGGGACTGTTTGTTTTCATCGCTATTTGAGGAGGACAGCGACTCGGTGGACGTCCAGGCATCTAGCAGGCCACTGGCATTCCTCACTCCAGGGCACGACGGTACCAGCTTACGCCTCTTCTGAATATTTAGCTTTTTGATGGTGTTCCCTTTCTGAATATCATCCACATACTTGAGGAAATCCAAGTCTAACTGGAAGCCATAAGGCGTTTCCACAAAATAGGGGTCTTTCTGTTCCTTGTCACCACTTCCATTTAGAACACCACCTGCTTTGCCTGTGAGAACAAAGGAGATAGGAAGAGAATGAATACAATTTGCTTTATTTGGCATTTTAATTTTCGGAGCATCTTTCTTTCCAAAAACTCCAAATCATTTCAGAGCTATTGCTGCATATTCCATAGTTATTGCAACTAACCTGGGAGGTAGGACAGTAATAATGATGAATAATTACAGTATTTGTTAAGCACTTACTATATGCCAAGCACTGTACTAAGCGCTGGGGTACACACAAGATAAACTGATCCCACGGAGGGCTCAGTCTAAGTAGGAAGGCCAATTATTACTTTTCCCATTTTACATATGGGGAAAGTGAGGCACCAAGATGATAAAGGGCTTGTTCAATGTCAAAAAGTGACTCAAAATTAGAATCTCATTCTGCCCCTCAACAGACTAAGGTTTCCTCCATCCAGTGTGCTACCGTCCCAGATTGCTTTGCTGGGCAGGAAAGTATCATTACAGTGAGGCAGGAGGAGAAAACTTAGATTCAAAAACTACTTCCGATTCAACTGAACTGAGGATAAGATGGAACATTAAAGAAAAAACTAAACTAAACCAAAAATCTTCCCCAATTTCCCAAGCACAGCTCTTAGCCAGGATATGAGCAGTGCATTACAATTTTAAAAAGCTAAGACACTTGTGTTTGTTTCTCAAATTTGGGGATTAGGTAATGAGTTTTTCTAGAATCACAAAAATGTATTTTCCTTTAGATTTAGAGCTCTTGGAAAGTTTTCAGAAAATAAGAGTAAGCTCTCTGGCAACCTGTCAAAGGGCACACAAAAACCGCCTTTGAGAGCTGACTACAGGCAGCAAGTCGCAAGCCCTGCTCCCCCCACCACTTGCACACAGCAAAACATTCACCCTAGCAATTGCCCTGAACAAAGCTGGTGAGGCCCTTTCAGCTAATCACCCCCATTCGCTGGGTGGAACAAGGAGAAGTACAGCAACGAGAGGCTCCCGAGGCAGAAAGGGTTATACACTCAGCCCTTCCTACTCAAAAACTCTCCCCCCCATTCAGACATCGGGCAGAGATTTTCAACTCCAAAACCTGAGCTGAGTCCTGCTTAAAAATGGGGCATACAGGTTTTCTCTTTCTTGGGTGGGGGACAGTGAGAAGAGAAGACACATACACATACCTATATATAGCTACATAGATCATATGCATGTACACACACACGTGCTAGTGAGTTTCTTTTTTAACATTTCAACCTGCATGAAGAAAACATTAAAAATATGCAGCCAGACTGGTTTCCAATGCAGTCTGAAATTCCACAGCCAAAAGAGAAACCATCAGTTCATGTGTCAGGGACACCCAGCCCCTTCAGACTCAGGACTCACATGTCACCAGAGCCTTCAAAAGGTACTAAATATGTTGTTGTGTTCGTGGAACTCAACTCCCGGAGCCCAGTTTCACAGCACCATATAAAGATTCTCTCCCCAACTCCCATAACACAAACAAGCACAAAGTACATTTTCTTTTGCAGTTACCTGAGCAGACAGTTGTCCTCTTCTCTCAAGTCTCGCCAGAGACACTCAGCCCTCAGTTGTAGCCTTTCTAGGCAGCCCTGTCTGTCATAAACAAGCTTTCAGCTAACTAAAGCACTACCTCTAAATGCCTCCATTCTTCACCCCAAAAGGAAAAGAAACTTCACATTACTGTAAACTTAGCCAAGCAGAGCACTCAATTTCATAGGCTGAATTTTCACCAATGGATTTTCTCCAGCTCCTTAAAGCCATACCCCCTTCCCCCTCCCCACCCCCAAAGGAGACTCAGCTGTTCAGCATTCCCAATCTGCATTTTCTTCTGGAAACATACACTCTGCCATGATTTTACTTCGTGTAAAAATGAGAACGATTTAAATATATCCACCTAGAACCATGGTCTACCACAGCATAGCATAGCAGTCAGGGAATATTTACTTTTCCATTAAAGCCCAGCTGCTGAATACAAAGTGATAAGACCATACACCCTCACCCCCTAAAATCACTTACTAAATAACACCCCTTGAGTTTCCCTAAGGCATATAGAAAACCAACCACTAGAGAGCAGGATTTATTTTATCACTTTTTAGTACCATATGAAACTTCTCAACCCTTGGCACAAGTAACCTGAGCTTTTTTTAAAAAAAAATTAATAACCTCATATATGAATAGTTTTTTTGTTTTGTTTTTTTACAGAAAAGACACCTGTTCTACTTCAGGATTTGAGATTTGTCCAGTAGACAGTGCTAAGCGTCATTAGACACGATTTATAACCTCCTCTGTACATATTCACTAAGGGGGAACAGGAGGTGTGAGTGATTCTGATTTGGTCTGAATTAACCTAGAACTACTGAATTTAAATCTCAACAGTTTTGGGGGAATTCATCACTGTGCTCAGAATGAGACAAGTACTATTTGCACTAGAATAGTTATGGTTGCAGAATATTTTTATTATTAGTAGTAATAGTAGTATTAATAACCATAGTGTTATTACCTCAGTACTGAAAAAGACATTATAGGTACCTACTCTGAGGTCTTTCAACCTTAGATTTCATTCTTCCCCAAAGTAAATGGAGGAGAATACTTTGCCATGAATGTAAGATTGTGAATTATTTCTGAAATTGAAAGCATTTATGGCAGATCTGTTTTCTCAAGTCCTAATTTCCCACACATGAAATGTCACCTTCAGACACTATGATTTTGCAGCAGAGGTTTAAGATTTGGTATCAAACAAGAAATTGCAGCATTATGATGAAAGTCTGTGTTATAGAGAACTTCAGAAGCCAGCTTTCTATTCCTTCCAAAATAGCCCAGCTTGTACAGCCAGGAAAGTGCTTTGAAAGATATCCATTAAAATGAAATGTTTGGATTTCTTTTTTTGGAAAGGTTGCATACAATGTACAGATTTTTCCTTTCAAAATAAAGAAAATGTAAATATCCTTTTACGTTTTCCAGAGGACTAACAAAAGAAATGCGTGGAGAAGCTCACTAGTAACAAGAATAACACTATGCATTATTAGGGGGAGGGTAACTGTTCCTCAAACCATCCTTTGCTGCCATTGTCCAAGTTGGAACACCAAGCTGGATGGACTCAGCATGGCTGCTCATGCTTGTTCTTATGACTGGAATGAACTGAATCATTACACTGTCATTGGTCAGACCACAAATGTTCTTAAAACTACTTCTATCACCTTAGACTGTGTTCAAGATGAACAGGAAGCTGTGGTTTTCTGAAGCAAGAGTTCTTGCCGAACTGTCATAGCAATAAAGATTTGTTATTGTGACTTTATCACCCATAGCTATTTCGTCTGGTCTGATCCTCCGCCCAAATCCCAACCCCTAAACTGCACACGGGCACCAGTACCAACTGAATGAACTCAAGGATGACATCACCTCATGATCTGTTCTTGCTTTCCCAAGTATCAGAAGTGGCACTGAGGAAATGCCCCAAGTTTGCCAATTTCCATTAAATAATACTCGATATAGTATGTGGAAATGCAAAAGGTAAAATGCGGAGACAGTCCTGTAGTCATCACATCCATTCTCCCCACAAAGGCCTTAAAGAAAAAAGTGCAATTTCCCTGCTGCTTGAATTAGTACCCTTAATACTCAGTAAGGCCTCGGGGTGGGAAAGATGAAAAAAATAATAGGAGATGAATTTAGATAAGTGTAGATTTGCCATTCTCAAAGAGCTAATTACTCAAGTATTAAAATAATTAAATCAACAAATCAGCCTTCCAAAGTCTGCTGTGGGGGAGGGAGAGTGATGGATGCCAGGGAAACAGTGTCCTTCTGAACAGGTTTGACAGGAAAATTTCCCAATGCAGCCTAACACTAAACTTTTAAAATTCAAGAGATCACCAGCATCTTTGTGTCCATCTCTGGTTTAGAAACATGGCTGAACTCAATAAATGTAATTTCTCCATTTAGCCTAAAGTATGTGTCATGTGTGTGGTTGCATCTTGCTTCTCCCCAGTTCACACTCCTTGCAAGCTCATTTTCTAACTGAACCTCACTCTTGACTTCCCCGTCTCTGACCCCTGGCTTTCACTGTTCTGTCAGCCTGGAACTCCCGCCATCTTCAGATCCACAGAGGCCACAGCTCTCCCCATATTCACAGTCCACCTCCTCCAACATGCCTCCCCCAATTAATTCCCAGCCTCCTAAACCATATAAGCCAATCAGCCATCTTTAGCACTTATATATTTTAGTTTTATCTTCAGAATTCATGTACATATGCACCATGTATTTACACCCAGCCTCAATACTTGTTAGAGCATGGGCTTGGGAGTCAGAGGACGTGGGTTCTAATCCTGCCTCCACCACTTGTCTGCTGTGTGACCTTGGGCAAGTCACTTAACTTCTCTGTGCCTCAGTTACCTCATCGGTAAAATGGGGATTAAAACTGAGCCCCACGTGGGACAACCTGATTACCCTGTATCTACCCCAGCGCTTAGAACAGTGCTTTGTAAGCGCTTAACAAATACCATAGTTATTATTATATTCTATTGCACAATTTGTTATTGATTCAGGATATATTTCTATGTCTATCTCCCTTGTTATACGCATAAACTTCCTGTGGTCAAGAAAAATCACTTCCATCTGTTATATCTCCTAAACACTTAGTATAGTGTCCTGCACATAGTGAGGGCTCCAAAAATATCACCACATCTTCCTCGGTTATATACTCAGCTATCTCATCCTGATAAAGAGTTGTGCTACTATTTCTCCCTTCTGCTCCCTCTACCTGAAAATTCTTTTCATCTGAGAAGTCTCCGCAATTAGAACGTAAGCTCCTTTAGGGGAGGGAACACATCTCTCGTTTCTGCTGAACTCCACCAAAGGATTTGTAGAGTGCTTTGTACTCAAATGGCGTTCGAATAAATACCGATCGATTGATTCATGGAGGGCCTTCCTGGCTGTGACAGACGGAGCGGCGCATGGAGGAGGTGATGGTTGTGGCAGTAGCATAAAAGCCCTATTCCCCATCTAGCTTAATGAGATGCTGGATTGTGGCCTCCAGACCTCACAAAGGAAGAAAGGGAATGCTTTTAAGCCCATGCTGCTGAACCTGGCCAGCCTGAACCTCTGAAATTCCCCCCAGCGTCACCTCCATGATCCCCTGCTCCTCTCTGGTCTTCTCCATTCAATCAATCAATAGTATTTATTGAGCACCTATGTGTAGAGCACCGTTTTAAACACTTGGGAGAGTACAACGGATGTAGAAAACATAATCCCTGCCCTCAAGGAGTTTACACTCTAGCAGGGGAGACAGACGCATAATTTACAGACAGGAGGAAGTGTTTAAATAGCAGAGTATACACATTGGTATGTACAAAAGTGCAACCACAGTGCTGAGGTATTTGGAAGGACACTACTTGGGGAGAAGAAAAATTAATCAGGGAAAGCTCCTGCGGGGGAGGCGGGATTTGAGAAAGGCTCTGAAGATGGGGAGATCTGTGGTCTGCTGGACTTGAAGGGGGAAGGAGTTCCAGGTCGAGGGACAGTGTGAACAAGGGGTAGGAGGTGGGAGAACAAAAAGCAAGGAACGGTGAGGTGATCTTATGAGTTGGGGAGTAGTGGGGGAGCAGAGCCAAAATATAAAATGAAGAGAGTTGGTGGAATGCCTTGAAGCCAACGGTTAGAAATTTCTGTTTAATGTAAAAAGAAATGGTCACCACCGAAGGTTTTTAAAGAGTGGGGAGATGTGAGCAGAACAATGCTTTAGAGAAGCAGCGTGGCTTAGTGGATAGAGCATGGGCTTGGGAATCAGAAGTATCTGGTTTCCAATCTTGGCTCTATTTGTCTGCTGTGTGACCTTGGACAAGTCACTTGAGTTCTCTGTGCCTCAGTTACCTTATCTGTAAAAATGGGGATTAAAGCCCCACGTGGGACCCGGACTGTGCCAACTTGATTAGCTTGTATCTACCCCCGCGCTTAGTACAGCTTCTGACACATAGTAAGTTTTTAAGAAATAGCAAAAAAAAAAAATTAGAAAAATCATCTGAGCAGTAATAGTGGAGATGAGAAAGGCTGGAAGTAAGGAAACCATTGAAGAACTAATACATTACCTGGTTTCCATTCAAATTTTTGTGACATGGACTTTGGAATTTGCATGCTGTGGCAAGGGAAGCAGCAGCTCTCTGCTTTCTGGGATGCTGGGGTTGTAGTTTCTTGATTTCAACATGGCTGGCACCTTGCTTTGGCAAAAAGTATTTTACAGTACAGCATTAAATGTGATGCTCCTTAAGGGTAGGGAGTGTTTCACTTCTGTATGTCCCAAGCACCCAGTTTAATACACTGCACCATGTGGGTGCTTGAATAAATGCTGCTGTTACCATCACCGCCACTACCACTGCATAACGCTACTGTAAGAAGTTTGCTGGAGTGAGGTAGAACAAGGAAGGCAGAACAGTGTGTGGACTAAAAATCTGAGTCAGGCCTGAACCAAGGCCAAAGAGGATTAGAGAAGCAGCGTGGCTCACTGGAAAGAGCACGGGCTTTGGAGTCAGAGGTCATGGGTTCGAACCCCGGATCTACCACTTGTCAGCTGTGTGACTTTGGGCAAGTCACTTAACTTCTCGGTGCCTCAGTTACCTCATCTGTAAAATGGGGATTAAGACTGTGAGCCCCACGTGGGACAACCTGATTCCCCTGTGTCTACCCCAGCGCTTAGAACAGTGCTCGGCACATAGTAAGCGCTTAACAAATACCAACATTATTATTAATAACATTATTATTATTTGACCTATATTTGGCCAACTTCATTTCTAAGGAGGCTGAGTTGTGCCTATGTCGTTACCCACATGGGCTACTGGGAGTCAGTGTAAGCATGATGCAGCGACATCATATTTGTCTCTCTGGACAGGAGCATGGTTCTCTCTGTCCTAGGACATCCATAATGGGGGGAGGAGGGGATGGGCCAACCTGTCTCAACATGAAGGTCAGGCTACGATGTGCAGAGCAATCGCAGGTTCACATAGGACCAAGCAGTCTTAAGGCATTGTAACCCAGAAGAGAGAGAGAAAAAGCAAAAACAGGCTCACACTTCAGTAAGTTCCATGCTTATACTCCAAGGATCTCGGCGTGTGGTTTGATTCACATACCTTCATAAAATGTGATGTGCTGAGAAAACTGCAATTCATTACTATTCCTAGATTTGGGATTGTGCTTTCCAACTATTATAATTACCACCAATTTACCTTAAAGGCTTAAGAAACAGAACTAACATCTATAGTAGACTGAACTGTTTCCATCAGGCCCCAGAGAAAGGCATGAAGGGAACAGATGACAGGGAGAAGTACTACTTAGGTGGTACTCAGAACCGGTCAGTCCTGTACCAATGAAGGCCTTATGGTGGGAGGGAAAATAGCTGATAAACACCAGAATGGAAAACCAAAACAGTACTTTTGGGGTCATGACAAACTTTGGCAGTAAACAAGCCTTTCACATTAGAAGGAGACCCAACAGAAACTGATCACACAAGTAGACAAATGGAATCCCTTCGACATCTTTCAGGAAAGCAAGCACTAGAGTGGCTAACTTTAGGACTTGGATCAAATACCATATTAATGACCTAAAAACACAGGTTTATTCCACCACCTAAAATTCAGATCCACTTTGAAATGGCAACTGCTTCTCTATGGGGAAGGGGAAGGATGATTCATTCATTCATTCAATAGTATTTATTAGGCGCTTACTGTGTGCAGAGCGCTGTACTAAGCACTTGGAAAGTACAATTCAGCAACAAATAGAGACAATCCCTACCCAACAATGGGCTCACAGTATAGAAGGGGGGAGACAGGCAACAAAACAAAAATGGGGGTGATCCTACATGTCCTAATTTACCCTGACATTTGCTTTTGGAACCCCGACTGTCTAAGGAACTGAGACCCAGCTCCTCTCTAAATAAGCTGTCGAAGCACCTATAATAATGATAATAATTAGGGTATTCGTTAAGCACTTATTATGTGCCAGGTGCTCTACCAAGCGCTGGGGTGAGTACAAGCAAATTGGGTTGGACACAGTTCCTCTGTCTCACGTGGGCCTCACAGCCTCAATCCCCATTTAAAAGATGAGGTAATTGAGGCCCAGAGAAGTGGGCCCAAGACAAGTGGCAGAATGGGATTAGAATCCATGACCTTTTGACTCCCAGGCCCGTGTTTTATTCACTACGTCATGTTGCTTCTCACCTGCACCTATACTTCAGCTACTTAACTGGCTGACTAAGAAGCCCAGTGAAGGGGCTGGAGGGGACAAAAGGCAGGAAACTCATGAATGGGTTTACACAGAAGAGGATCTGATTCCAGCAGTTTTCTTCTGTTAATTATGTATGTCTCCCCCCCATTACACTGTAAGTTCCCTGTGGGCAGAGAGCATGACTCCTACATCTACTGCAGAATAACTGTTATTTGTTATGCGCTTACTATGTGCCAGGCACTGTTTTAAGTGCGGGATAGATACAAGATCACCAGGTTGGACCCAGTCCCTGTCACTCAGAGGGCTCACAGTCTTAATCCCCATTTTACAGATGAGGGCACTGAGGCACAGAGAAGTGAAGTGGCTAGTCCAAAGTCACACAGCAGACTAGTGGCAGAGCCGGAATTAGAACACAAGTCCTTTAGACTCCCAGGCCCATGCTCTACCCACTAGACCACGCTGCTGCTTCTTGCAGTCATCCAGCAACTTATCGCTGTGCTCTGCATACAGTAAGTGCTCAATAAATTCCCCTGTGTCTACCCCAGCGCTTAGAACAGTGCTCGGCACATAGTAAGCGCTTAACAAATACCAACATTAATAAATACTAATTGATTACTGAAAATTTCCACTTGCAGCAATGTAACTCTGCTTCCATGTATACAATTGGCTGAAAATACAAGCTATCTATCTCACACAGTTGCTTCAGAGGATAAATGGACATGTTGTTGTAATAGCAGTAGTAATAGTATTTATTAAGCATCCCACTGGGAGCAATGCTCTAAACTAAGTGCTTGGGAAGAATGTCACTTTGAAATACAGCAACATCTGATTACTACGTGGCTATGAAAGATTCAGCCTTCTGAGGGTATGTTAAGGCAAGACCTGTGTATGCTTTTTCAGAGGGAACTCTGAAATCCTCACTGCCCACAAAAACTTTACACTCCAATGGGGGAATACAGACATAAAAATATTTATACAGTGATTAAATAAACAATTAAACAATGGAAGAAATATAGATATGTAAATATTGAGGATGGGTATAGGTGCTAGAGATGGCTAATAGTTTTTTTATACCTTAGGGTAGAGGGCTTTGAACATGGGGCAGACTGCAGTCTGTTGGATTTAGATCATTTAGATAATTGCTCTTCCCCACTTCAAAACCTTATTGATGGCACATCTCTTCCAAGAAGTCTTCCCTGAGTAAGCCCTCCTTTCCTCTTCTCCCACTCCCTTCTTCCTGGCTCTTACTTGCTCCTTCATTCACCCACCCTCTCATCCCCACAACACATATGTATATATCTGTAATTTATCTATTCATTTATTATTTATATTAATGTCTGTTTCCCCCTCTAGACTGTGAGCAGGAATGTGTCTGTTTGTTGTTATATTGTACTCTCCCAAGTGCTTAGTACAGTGCTTTGCACACAGTAGCACTCAATAAGTATGACTGAACGAATGAATTTAGGATGGGAGTTTCAAGCCATGGGAACAGTGTGTGTGAGGGGGTGAAGGCTGGAACGTCAAGAGTGTGGTTCAGATAGAAGATTGGCTTGGGGTGATTGAAGGCAGTAGAATGGAGAATAACAGATGAAGAGAGCAGATCTGCAAGGTGGGGTATGTTGTTGGAGACCCTGAAAACTGATCACGAGGAGGTTGATGTAGCTAGACACCATGAGCCGGTGGAGGGTTCTGAGAAGCAGAAAGATGTATGTTGAACAACACTTTCAGGAAGGTGATCCATGTAGCATCAGGTAATACAGATTGGAGTGGGGATAAACTGCAGGAAGGGAGGGAGACCAGCAAGGAAGCTGATACAATAGTATAACTACGATTACCACACTAAACTAGCTGCTGTTCAAGGAGGAGGAAGGGGCAGATCTGGAAGGTGATAATTGTGTAGGAAGAACTGGCAGGATTTGGCAACAGAGTGAATATGAGAACTTAAGGAAATGGAGGAGTCAAGGACGATGCCGAGGTCGTGGGATTCTGGGACTGGGAGGATGGTGATATTATTATTGAGATGGGGAAATGAGAAGGAATAGATTTAGGAAGGATGAGGAGTAGTTTAGTTTCAGACATTTTAAGTTTGAGATGTTGGCAGGACATTCAAGTGGAGATGACCCAGAGGCAAGAAGCGATGCAGGATTGCAGGTTGGATGAGAGATCAGGGATAGAAAGGTAGATTTGAGAGTCATCTGCAGGGAAGCTGAAGACATGGGAGCGCATGAACTCCCCGAGTCAGTTCCTCAGCTGATAGCTGTGATGTAAGTACCACATGCATCAGAGTGCCTCTTTAAAGAAAATATCAGTACCTCTCTGGGTCAGTTAGTGAAAATATCCAGTTATCTCACTCATGACTTTTTAGGGCTTAATCAGAGATGATTGCTCGCGCTGCACGAGTGCAATGAATGTTTAAGGACTTATGTGATATGTGGCCACATTTTATCCTAACAATATTCAAGATGCATTTGGCTAGAGGAAATGATCTCCCTGGCTTCTTTACTCAATTGTACATACTCAGTGTTTCCATGGGAAAGTCACGAGTTTTCCATATTCTTAATTTGCACACAGGAGCCCTGGTCTCCTAAATGACAGAGTGACCGGTGGTGAATAAAATTGGGCCTGGGTGGGTGAATGGTTGAAGACCTGTTATGCCAATAATAATAGTATTTGTTAAGCGCTTGCTATGCGACAAGCACTGTACTAAGCACCAGGAGAGGTACAATATGATCACAGGGTGGCCAGTCCAAGCTTTGTGAAGGACAGAGACCTTCCCTCCCATTGAACCCAGAGATCAGGGATGAGTTCATAGCCAGCATCATCCTCCAGTAAAAAGCCCCTTCACGAGTATGAAAATGGAGGACCCTTGTCCCAAGCAAGGCAGCTGTGCCTGGACACGGCTATTCTGGCCATGGGGGTGATACAGTGGAAAGCTTGTTGATCTTCCCTCTGCCACTATTAAAAGCCACATGTCCCCACTGAATGACTGAGGGACTTAAAACAGAGACACCAGAGCTGCCTGGAGGAAGAGTGTGAGAGAAAGGGTTGGCGAGGGGAGAGAGAGAATGTAATCCCTTCCATTTCCCACTGACATTGCCACACAGGTAAATGAGAAAGGCCAAAACTGTGCCTGGTTCTGTGTACGTGTGTACGTGTGTGTGTGTGTGTGTGTGCACGCGCACACACACGCACACACATGTATATGCCCAGAGGAAGATGGCCTGTACAAACTGGACTAGTTGGAGGAGTAGGAAGAGAGGAAGAAATGCAGCAAGGGCATCCAAGAAGTGGGCACAGTCAGTTCAACCCATTCATATAGCTGAAGCTCACTAGCTCCGATGCCCGGTGGTTCTCGTTTCTTCTGTCTCCCTGGGATTGGGCTGGGAGTATAGATGCTAAAGGCAAAAATAATACTTTAAAAGGAATGCCCAGGCAATGTTACACTGGCCACTTTACACTTCATAGTGAGAGACGGAAGAGCCCAAGGTGAGATTTCAAAGCCTAAAAACACATACAGGTATGTCTTGCTTTAACATATCCATGCTGGATCTTTCACAGCCACGCAATAGTCAGATGTGTCTGAGTCGAGAGGAAAAGGAAACACTTTTTCTTAAAGCAATACAAATTCAATTTTAACAGATAAGCTGTCTAAAGTGCCTTTGTCATTTGTATCACGTTACAACCTATTCCCTCCTCATCTTGCCCATTGCCATGGCCTTGCCTCTCACAATGACCCTCTTTAACCCCAGAATCCCACTTTTCATCTCTTTAGCCATATCATTATTTGTCATTTTGACAAAAGCCTTAAGATTTTAAGAAGTCAACTTGAGAAGTGAAAACCATGCTCTTTGTATGAGATGAAATGTTTGCAATATTTTATGCTACTTGGAAAGCTGAAGGAAAGTAAGTAGTTTGAGAGACAGATGGCAACACTCCCCAGGACATGATGCAGCTTTTCACTACCCTTGAAAGAGGATATTTTTACTTAAGAAATATACAAGAATTGAGATAAACTATAAGCACAACCCTTAGCCTGCCTATAGTTGGCTAGGGAGCACTACAGACATTGAACAATGATAGCTATATATTACTGCCACAGCTGTACCGACTTCTAATGAACCAAAAACAAGAATTGAGTGTTCCTCTTCAGTCTTACATGAAGTGTGAATATTCTCTTTGTATTATAGTACACATCTTTAGTTTTATCTCACCCCCCACCCTAGTTTCCCCCCTGCCACCCAACCTACTTCTTTCTCTGGCACTCCTCATTTAGCAATATTACTTACCCTCAAGATGAAATACCTGTAAGTTTCACTTAGGAGGAAATTAAGTTCAAAGCATATTATCTTCACGTAAAAAGGAACTGCACTCAACATCCGGACACATCAGCCAGCAAGTAGGCTAGGAGCTGCTACAGAAAATTTATTTATATTCGTTTGGAATTTCCTGACTGAGTAGCAGCCTGCCAGCCTCTGGTGTTTCATTCCAGTACTCAGCGTCAGTGAGACAGGAACATTCACTACTGTGGAAATTCTCTCACATGTAATAAAGAAAAAAAAAACCACCCGCACCAATCCTTCTTCCTCCACTCCCTTGTCCCCCCCCCCAAAAAAAAACAAGAAAAAAAGATTTAACCCCCCAAAATGCTCTCCAGAAACCAAAAATATTACCCTGGAAAGAAGTAGCAAATCTGTCTGATACCGTCTAGTGCCCAGGAAGAGTGAATGGAAAGCCAGTAAGAGTCTCCTTAGTCTTCCTCTGGCCTTGCTTTCTACTCCACCCACCTTCCACTGAGCACAGAATAGTTCATTGACATAATTCAGTCCACACTCCTCACACCCTGCTTATGAAGGAAATGATTCAGCAGTGGGCTGCACCAATCTGGGCTGGTGGTGGGATGGTTTAGGAATAGTGGCTTTTTTTGTTTGTTTGTTTCTCTATCACAACATATAATTTGAAGTCTAAAAAATGCTGAGCATAAATTACAGGCCAAGGCAAAGGTCAATTTTATCAAAATGTCTAACCCAGATCATAAGCCTTTTTGGGGTGGGTAAGGAATATGTCTGTTATAGTGCTGTAGTCTCCCAAGCGCTTAGCACAGTGTTCTGCACACAGTAAGTGCTAAATAAATACATTTGAATAAGACACAAGTGCTTCCCAAACATGTGCATTTTGTTTCTCAGTTGTGACAAAACAGTTTTATCTAAAATTTACTTCATAAATACTCAGAATGATTCCTGTTAAATTGTGTTTGAACACTCAACGAGGATTTGAACTCATCATGCTGTGGACTTCACATTTACCGCCCCCACTTTCAGCCTCTGCAGAAGCCCTATGAAAATATGCAGGTCTGTATTTGTCTTCTGGATGTCAGCATCCAAATACTTGGCTTGCGTGAATTTAAAGCGGAAGCTGAGCAACTCCCTAGTCCTGTGGTCTTCTGGGGATTAACTCCTCTTTTCACTGCCACCCCTGCCTGGCTCATAGCCTTCATCAGCTTCCATTTCGACATCAACCTCGCTACTCGCGTTGTTATAAGAACGGACGCAAGGGCAGTCCTTGGAACCTGTCCCAGAGGTGGGAGGCCAAAGGTGGTAGGGAAGGAGGAATGGGGTGTGGCAAGGCTGGGGACAGTTGGAGGAGCCAATCGGAACCAACTGAGGCACCTATCTTTTTGCAGCAGGGACTTTGGTTGGTTACCAGAAACTCTTGTGTAATTACCATTATTGTCGATAATTGCATTTAGTGAGCATTTACTTTGTACAGAGCCTTGTACTAAGCTCTAGAGAAAGGCAGAGGGATGATAATTCAGACACAGTTCCTGGACTCCTGGGTGCTCACAATCTAAAGTGGTGAAGGAAAGGAGAGACACTGGCACTAAACTCAAAGAAACAATTAAACAAAGGCAAACCAATAACTGAACGAACAAGACAGACAACAACAAGAGCTGCAGTGTGTTGCAGTTAAGGGAACTGTTTTCAGGCAGGGCCATACCTAGGCCACTAGTCACAGCTTCCCCAACATTCTGATAGCTGATACAGCATAAGCTGCAGTTCCAGCAGAACTCGACCCCAATTGTGGAGAGGGAAGAGAAGAAGGGATGATGGAGAGGCACTCCTCTTGTGCACCTTAGGGCTCAGGGGAAGAAAGCCACCTGGCCTCCACTGACTTTCGGCCTGTCTTTCATCCCGGACCAAACCATGCCTTGCTGCTCTAGGATGAAGAGAGATCCCAAATGGCTGCTGAGAAGGAGCATGGGGGCAAGTGGGAGACCTAGCTCTCTCCAAGCCTTTCTCCCTGTTCCCTGCCTCACACTCAAGCTCTCCTAGGTCAGTTCTCTCCAACCAGCAATTGTGCCCGCTCTATTTAGTTCTTGATTCCTCTTTCCTTAGGTGTCTGTCTCCCACCCCTTCTTTCTTCCCTATACTGAGATTTGAGCCCCTTGGGGACCAGGGATCACAGCTGATTCTTAAAGCCTGCATTTTTTTTTTCCTCAGAGCTTAGAACTGTGCTTTGCACAAAGTAGAGGCTTAATAAATCCTATTACTACTACTGCTGCTGCTGTTGTTGTAACCCACCTCCCACCCCCTGCCTTACCCAACTACCCTGCCCATCTCTCCTGTTCTCTCTCTCCCTGTTCCTACCAGTCTGGTCTCTCCCCTGCCCTATCATTTCATGGGACCAAGGCCTAGTTTATTTTGAAATGCATCACCAAAGTGATATGGTGGGAATTAATAAAGATGCTCTTAGTGTGGGCATGCAATCAAGTCTAAAAACCTGATCACTGTGGACCACTTTTTAAAAAACCAGTGTGGGCCACCCTCCCTGTAGATACTCAGATAGCAAAAGCAATGAAATCAATATTCTGAACAGTGAACTTCACATAAATCCATATTCCTTCTGGACAGAGGAGCAGTTATTTGCAATTGATTTACTGTAGCCAAGTACTGGTACTTAGAAGGCTTACTTCTGATGTTAAGCGTTCAACCACTCCTACCCCCACCAAAAACAACAACAACAAAAAACTACCTCCAAAGTCCATTGGTTCTTTTGTGAAAGAAACATCCTCGAAAACTAGAAGACAAACCTTCCTATAGCATAGAACATAATCTCTCCATAGTAATCTCTGTCCTACCTGATTTGCTTGTATCCATCCCAACACTTAGCACACTGCCTGGCATAGAGTAAGTACTTAACAAATACCACAATTATTGTAAAAGTAAGACAACCAAGGCAATGAACCATCGGGTGTAGAATGTGGCTCCCTGAGTTCCAGAATAAGGCTCCCAAAAGCAGAAATGAGTGGGGGTTATTTTCTTTTGCTGAGTTCAGGCCAGAGTCAATCCTGTTAAAGTTGCCCCAGATCGGAATCAGGATCCAGGGATTCCTGGAGGCACTGAGGATGGTATAAAACTAAGGATGGACACTGTGTGGCTGGCAGGGGGAGGGAACTCCTTTTACTGCTCCACCCTGCCATTTAACTCTGAAACCTGAGTTAGTCAGTGGACAGGAAAGCATCTAAGTTTATTTCCCCATCCTCATTTACCCCTCCCATTTCTTCACCTGCTGTCCTACTCTGAGCACTCCCATATGCATAAGGTTACAATGACAACCACAATCGATCAATAGTATTTGTTGAGTGGCTATTGTGCACAGAGTTCTGTATTAAATGTTTGGAACAGTACATTAGAATTAATAAACATGATCCCTGCCTTTGAGGAGCTTACAATCTAGCAGGGAGACAAACACTAAAATAAATTATAGCTAGGAAAGAAGCATGAAAGGAAATTGTGAAGTTAAATATCCTAGCCAAAGAGTCTTATTTTTCATTCTCCCCGCTAGTGCTCCCAAATACACCTTACAACATGTGTACTTCTTCATTGGAGGATAAACCTCTAGAAACAGGGTCATGCCTTCTAAGAGTAATTATGCAAATAGCTAAATATCATATGGGAGCTCAATAAATAACCTCCCTCTTTCACTATCTAACCCTGCCTCATACATAGGCTCATAAAGTCTCTGGTTTCATCAGGAAGGCAGCAGAGCATTAGGCACGTCAGAAGCTCTGAACGCCTGTCCACCACGAGCCAAACCTTATCAATAATAATTTACGTAAGTATTATATAGCAATAATGTATGTGTGTGTGTGTATATACACATGTGGGCAGAGAATGTCTGCATATTGTACTCTCCCAAGTGCTTAGTATAGTACTCTACACACAGTTAGGGCTCAATAAATACGGTTGAATGAAAGTACCAGCAGGCAACCTGAAACAAGCAATTCATTCTATATTCTGACTGGAGGTGGCTCCTTGGGGAAGGGGCTGGTAAACTGTAGGAGAAACCTGCTCTGCCTATATAGTGCTCATTGAGTGCAATAAAGAATTTCAACTTTCTGAGTCATCTATTCCATCTTTCAGCCTCACTATTTCTTGGAGAAGCTAATGAGCAATGGGACCTGGAGAAAGGCGGAGAGGAGGAAGAGGAGGAGAAGGAGAAGGAAGAAAAGTGAAGGGCTTCAATTACCCTCAAATGCTTGAATAGATATTCAAGAATAATTAATTATTCTGGTAAATATAGGATTAAAAAATAAAGGTAGATTTGGAGGGGGAAAAAACAACAACAGTGAAAACATGAGACAAAAGAACACAAACCAATGATCTTCTTCACTCATCCAAAGTTTCCTGTTAAACACTGTTGTCACGAAAAGGCCTCAAACACTAAATGCATTTCAGGTGAGGGAGTCACGGGCTGTTTCCTGGCAGAGTGGAGTCTTGAGCAAGTGTTTCAACAATAGCAAAGCCCCAGTTGCAGACCACTGGGCTCAGTTATTAAGAGTCTGGCCATGGGGTGGGGTGGAGGGTGTTGCGGCTGAACCATTCTGATAACTGCAACCTCCACCCAGGCTGCTTCTTTTGAACAGCCTTAGGAACCCAGCCAGGGCACATCCTGCTTTGCAGGTATCGGGAAATAGAAGCTGCGGCGGATATAGGTCAAAACGGGGCCAAAGGCAGCTTTTAGGAGAGAGGGAAAGACTCCTAAAAGGATTAATCGCTGAGCAAACTAAAATTAGCTTGGAGAGTGAGGAATGAGAGAGAGAGACAATGACCGACAAACCTGACAGCCATCGTTAAGAAAATATCATCACAGTGGCGGAAGAAAGTTGGGAGTTTACGGGAGGGACAACTTTCACATAATCTCAGGATTTGCCCAGTATACAAAAGGGTGTGGGCCAGTCCTCACATTAACCTGCATTGTCACGTTGAACAACTTGTGATTCAATTACTTACTTGGTGGCTAAATGGCCAGGCCCAATCACCCTACTACTGGATTCTCTCATTTCCACCGAGTTTTGTGTTCTGCCTCCCTGCCCATCTCTCTTCTTTCCAAATTTAAGTGCATGACCATTCTGAAAAAAAGCCTTTCTCCTCATCAAGGAGTACAGGAAAGGAGGAGGAGCTAAAAGAGAATGCCATAAAAAGGTGGAAATGCCCCCAACCCTCAATTTCAGGAGTACAACGATACAGGTGATTTCCAGAATCCCGTGTTTCTCTACTTACGCATTGGTATCCTCAGGAGGAGTAAATTTCCACCACTGATTGCTCCTCACATGCCAGGATAGCGTCCTAAACCCCATCCTCAAAGAGGAGACACACATTGCTGGGCACATATGGGTGTGAGTGAAGGGTGCGAGACAAACTTCGAAGTTAGGTTGGAATCCATGGGGGGGGGGGGGGGGGGAGGGCACACCAACTCACTAAACCAACGACCCGGCCTTTGCGAATTGCCCGTTTGCCTTTCCATTTCTAAACAGCTAACCCTGGGGCAGATTTGGAAGCTGTGTAAAACATGTTGTGTTAATGGAAAATCTGATAGCATAGTGTCTCAATGTTTTGCAATTTTCCTGTAAGTTGCATTGTTGTAATGGCTTGACATGCAAACCTCTTCCAGCCCACAGACTTCCAGGTCTCCACCCTGGATTGTTTTAAAAGGCTGTGCAACATCAGCGTGATTCACCTTCTCTGAGAGGTGGGGCACTGGTTAGGGAACATGCCACAGAAATCCAGCAGGTATTCCTGCTTGTGCTGTCCCAGCAAGTGAAGAAAAATCAGGCTTTGTCTTCCCAGTCCAAAGGAAATATGCCAAATGTACATCCCAGAGAAAATATTTTCACAGTACCGCCTCTATTTGAATTAGCTCAGTCTAGGAAAGCCCAAACATTGGGAAAAAGGAAGTCTCTAGTGGTATGCTGACTGGTATTTGGAGTAAGGATATGAGGGTGAGCAGCAAGGGCAGAGAAAATGTTTTTCTTGGTTAACAGAAGATAGATTTGCATGGTACAGGACCATACAGCTGTGGAAATAAGCAATCATCTGTGGCCTAGGGCCCCAGCCACTGTGAGGCTCTCATAGGAGAGATTGTGCTCTAGCTTGGGGGCTCACTCTGGCAGCCCCAAAGTGGCTGGCAGTGGCAAAGGGGGGCAGCAGGGAATGGAAGAAACAAAATTCTACTTCACCCTCTTCCCTGCAAAAGTGCCCTGAGGGGCCATTATGGTGAGGGGATGGCACCATGGCCCATCTGGACCCTGGAGTTGTGGTCCTGTACTGTCCCTCTGGAGCTTAAAAATGCAGGGTGGATGAATGTAAACCATCCAGTAGGCACCAATATATTTGAACTGGGCCTCCAAGCCTGCTGAAGGTTGTACATTACTGACTGACTGGATAGCAACCCTGAATGCCATTCTTTGGTGAATAAAAAAATTCCTGAATAGGAAGGATATGATAAAATCCCACTGCTTGGCCCTAAAAAGAAAGGAAAAAAACAAAAGTCTCCCAGAACTAATTCGCTAGATCACAGGTTCTCACAAAAGGATCTCTTTTTAAAAAGGAGAAAAGTCAGAGAAAAGAGAAACCTTAAGGTTCCAATTTGTCTTCAATGGGAAGAAAAAAATCATCCAAAAGTATTTTTCCCCCCAAAGAAATTTCCCATCCATGTCCACTTTGCAGAATACGTTTCCATGAAAGATACTCTAAAAAGAATTTCAGCACAATCTTTAAACAAGGGCTAGAAGCAGAACTTCATTAGCTCCCAAATCACTGAAAACTAAATCTGCCAAAAGTTTGGAAAGCCCAAAGGCTACCTACCCTAAACTGAATTTGGGGCATGTCAGAGGAGATACCACTTGAAGTACAGACAAGAATCGCCCCAACCCACTACTGACCATGGCTCCCAGAGAAGCTGGTCAAGTGACAGCCTAAGCAGACAAGCTCACCTTCGCTTCTATCTCCCCATTCCAGTCTGCCTACTTGTGCTAGTCTATTATTTCCAGTTGAGTTTTTGCAGCAGCACTCCAATGTTGGCATTGAAATCTGGTCACCCATAAGCCACACCAGTATTACTGGATACTTATTTTTAAGAAGTGAAATCACTCATTTATCACAGTCAGCTGGATTGCACATTTCAAATCCCCGCTTCTTTTTTTTTTTAAAGCACATAATGCAACTGGAATGAAGCCTAAAATAGACCCTGGGCCTGGTTTCTAAAATATGAATACAAATTTCCTAATACATTTGAAAATGAGTAATTAGGCTGGTGTCTCGATCCAAAAATAGCTAACAACTGGAGCTAGGCAGAAAATCCATCGGAATTTGTGACCTTTGATAATACAGCAACAAGCTGAATGCATCTGATGAAATCTGTTTTCCTAGTCCAGTTCTTCCTGCAACATTTAACATGAACTTTCTGGAAAATCAGAATTTGTGCAGCCCAGACCTCACCACTCAAGCATTCTCTGCAAAAGGACTGAAGGGATGCTGCCTGGACTTCTTTTTACTGCTTATCCATTAAAATCTCTCCCAGTAACCCCACAGCAATGCACACTGAGGGGTCTGAACTTAAGCTCTCCAGGACCCAGACAGGTAATAAAGCATCTGGTAGGAAAAGGAGCCTGAGAGAGCGCAATTCAGCTGCACTCCAGATGATGGTACACACAGGAGTAAGCATTGGACCAGCAAGGTCCCTTCAGTTGGGCAACCAGTAGCAAGAGGAAGCTTAACCCTTTCACCAACTCTCCCACCCTTCCAAAAAAATGCTAACCCCGGTTTCCGCTCATAACATGGCAAACATACCCAGTTGCTCTTTTCTTTTTTCTTTGCCTCCCTCCTCCGTTTGGCTAGGAGCTCACAGGGCAGGCAGAAATCTCCAACTTTCTGAAGTTCATTCCTGTCCAGCCCTCAGAGTGAAAGCAGGAGACCGGATTGTAGGCTTCCAACACCCAAATAGGCGCCTGCTCATCTGAAGATAAATCATCCTCCCTCAGCATAGCAGGAGAGCTAATCATCTGTGTCTGAAATCTGACGCTTAACCCATTATGAATTGCTCAAGTTTTGGAGGAAGAAAGCTTATAACATGAGCATGTTACATGTTAAAACCAGGGCCTTAAGGGGTTTGGAGAACCGGCAAGCCCCGACGAGGTAGGAAATTCTTCAAAATGAACTCTTGGTTCTCAGTAAATGTTGTGGCTCTCACTCAACAGAATGGGCTGTCCCTGCAACTTGTGGGGTCCTGTCTCCTGAAGACCCCCAGGATTTGGACATACATAGATTTAAACTGTGATTGAATTTGTGTCTTATAAATAAAAAATAATAAAAAAACTTTCCATTCCCAAACTTTTTTCCCCAACAGCTGAAACAGCAGCAGTTATGTTCTGTGGAAGGAAAAAGTAGACTAGAGGTTTCATTTGTCAGACTAACTATGGTTGAGTTAAATTTGAAGTGGGTGCCCGATACAGTGTGGTTTTTTAAAAAAAACTTTCTGCAGAAAGAAACTAATACTAGCCATTGTTTCAAAATCAAATACAAATTTTCACACAAAATATATTTTCTCTTTTCATAACAAGCCCCACAAATTACTGGAGAACTGATTAGAAAAAGACATTTTTGTTGTCTATGCCTAGTTGTATGGAAACAATGTAACATATTCAATTTCTTAACATGTTAGCTTGTTTCACCTTCTTTCTAAGTTTCACCTTCTTTCTAACTGTCCTGATAACCCCCTGCCCAAACTCTACCTTGTTAAAATATCCCGCTCCCCATACCAATCCCAGTATGCCTGGGGTAAATAATGGAGCCAGGAAACCAAATTACCTCCCAAACCCCCCATTTCCAACAAGTCCTTAAATGCTCCCTGCCCCACCAATAATCCCCACCAATTAATGCCTACTTGGGAAAAAAGACCTGTGCCACAGAACCACAACCACTTTCATACTCCCCTCCCTCTCCAGCTTACTTTGCACCAAGACTCCAAAAACAGAGCTGGTTCCAGGCAGAGCGGTCGGCACAGACTGGTCTTATACCTGATATAGTCCATGTAGCCCCTTGCTGAAAGGAGTTACATTAGAGCGTGCTGAGAGTCATGTTTGAGGAATGCTCCAGCTCAAGAAAATATTTACACAAGAGTGCAGAACACTGAACTGCAGTACTTAGACCAACTGCTCCCAGTTCATGGCCCCCTTTTCTGGTCTATCAGGTCTTATCAGTAGTCTTTGGACAGTCTCTGCATACAGTTGGTAGACAAAATCCAGACCCAAATAACTGACCCAGGGCCAAACTCTGGCCTAACTATATGCACACACATGCAAGCAAGTTTAGAAACATTTAGATTGCAATGAGAGAATTAGTCTATATAACCTATTTTATGGTGACACTTTTTATTCGCTTGCCTAGTACGGGCAGAGACTTTGTCCTTCATGTCTGTTGTGCTCCTAAGTGCCTAGAACAGTACTCTGCAGCTTGGAGGCACCAAGCATTTGGGCTCACTAGGTCTGAAAAACAAATTAGAGTAGATCAGGGCAGGGTGGCCTACTAGAAAATGCACGGGCCTGGGAGTCAGAAGACCTGGGTTCTAATCTTTGCTTTGCAGCTTGGGCAAGCCACAACTTTGCTGTGCTTCAGTTTCCTCATCCGGAAATTCAATACCTATTTTCCTTTCTACTTAAGGCAGAGAGCCCCATGAAGGACAGGGACTCTGTCCCACCTGATTATCTTCTATCTATCCTAGCATTTAGTACAGTGCTTGGCACATAATAAATGCTGCATATCACAATATTATTATCATTATTATTGTGATATTTGTACAGCAATTACTGTGTCACGCAGTACATTATTATTATGGATCATATCCTTATGGATATGTATACGTATATATGCACATACACATTCACTATTATGCAGTGCAAATATGATAACTTCAATGGACATAAATAAAAATACAGTAAACTATTTAGTCTAAGAGTCATGGGATGCTTAGGTCCCATTTCAAACCTAGGGATGGGACTTAGATGAGCCTCCCTTTCCACAGAGTCCTGGATTCTGGAAGACTAGGTACTTTTATTTCGTTTCACCCGACTCAGAGTTTCAGCGTGTCCGGGAAAGAAAGTCTCACAGTTAAATATTTCAGCTATCAAACAACAGACTATCTTATAGTGGACTCTGTGCAAGTTTATTTTTAAAAAAAGACATTTTCTCTCTCTCTATTCATACGTATAGCTGACTTTCATGATCAAAGATGACATTACTGATTGTGAAGTTTGCTGATGGGTGATAGAGTGGCTGAAAAGGCCAAAGTGGAACTGACCAACCTGACCTCACCATCCACACAGAAAGACGATTATTTGTTGTTTTGCCATGTTTAGTGTTTCTACTGAACCTGGTGGTAATTGTTTTGGTCTTTTAAAGAGGACGCTTTCAAACCAAAAGAGGCTTGCAGTTTCTCTAAATGCAGTTTGCCACGCTGGTCTGCCTGCCAGCTGCCTCTCAATACGTCTCAGGTCTTGTTCAGTGAAGCTGCATTAAGGAAAACCTAACTTCAGTGCTAGTAGGCTGACTTTGTTGTTTGCCCTCTTGATGCTGAGTATGGTCTGTTTATGACACTGATGGAACTCTTTAAGGAATTGTACATGGTATTTGTAATGGGTCTTTCAACCATAAAGAAAGTTATGTAGCATTTTGGCCCTAAAGACCTTTAGTTTGGCCTTTACACTAGTGCCACACTGCCATCACGCTCTCCACAACAGAATCCCAAAGCACATGTGGGCTTTTTTGTTTTGGCTGTCTACTTCCTTGTCTATCATTGTAACTACTACTTCAAAGGCAGCAAGGAAAGTTTCTTACTATCATATCTTACAATATCAGCTCCCTTTTCTCACTATTCTCTAGTTTGCACTCTTCACTCCTCCCAATCCTACCTTCTAACTGTCCCTTTCTCAACTCTCAGGCCTCCAAACCCTCATGCATGCTGTTCTTCCAGCCTAGAACTCCCCCTCTCCCCCAAGCCCCAAATCGAGACTCCAACTCTTCTCCCCCCATCTTCAAAACCCTCCTAAAACCCCACCTTCTCCAGGAAGTTTTAATCAATAAAGGTATAACACCCAATTGTACCAACCAAAAGCCACCCTTAACTCTTATGCATTTATATCTATCCTTAGCACTCATACTTATACCCTCAATTATTTACTCAGCTATTTGATCATCACATATTTGTTTTATTTTCTACCGTATCCTTATGCTTGCTCCTATTCCGACTATTTGTAAAATCGTTTTAGTCTGTACCTTCTTCCATTATATTGTAAGCTCATTGAAGGCACGGAAAGTGTGTCTTGCTTCTGTTATATTCTCTTAAGCATTTAGTACAATGCTAGCACTCAGTAGACACCCAAATAACACTGATTGACAGGAGAAAATATCTGAATCTGCCTTTTCTGATGTGCTAAAAAGTAGAGCCACAAAATACTTAATAGTTTTGCCCTTTACCAAGGTTTCAAAGTAACATATATAATTAAAATATTATACTGTAGTACCCCACCCCACTGTTAGCACTAAGGCAGGGAGTGGTGGAAGGGGTAGGAGGGGTCATCTCAGGCCAGTCCCTGAGTCCGGTCAGGCTGGTTCTGAGCAGGCTCAGGGAGGATGCTAATTCTGAACAGCAGGTGTCAATCATGCAGAATCCTAGGCCAATCAGGAGTCACACATGAGAAGGATGCAATTTCGGGCAAAAATAAAGCCCAACATTACAATTTCCAGACCTACTGGGCTGAAATGTTTTATTTATAAAAATTATGGTATTAGTCCTGAAGTCACCTTTCATTAGTTTGAAAACAAGGCTGTTATCATTGTAAGTAACATGTAATGTGGGTAAGATTATACTCAGATTTGCCTAGAGACATAGAAGGAGATGCCACCAGGGCATCTGCATTAACATTTTACAATTCTGAGAGTAGTAGTGCAGCGTGGCTCAGTGGAAAGAGCTCGGGCTTGGGAGTCAGAGGTCAGGGGATCTAATCCCGGCTCCGCCGCTTGCCAGCTGTGTGACTTTGGGCAAGTCACTTCACTTCTCTGGGCCTCAGTTACCTCATCTGTTAAATGGGGATTAAAACTGTGAGCCTCACATGGGACAACCTGATCACCTTGTATCCCCCCCAGCACTTAGAACAGTGCTTTGCACATAGTAAGCGCTTAACAAATATCACCATTAGTAGTAGCGATAGTATTTACTGAGCACCCATCAGGTGCAGTACACTGTACAAAACTCTTGGGAAGTGCAAAACAATCAACTAACACGTTCCCTGTCCACAAGGAGCTTTACACTGTAATGAAAAAAGCAGATAAAAGTATTTATAGAGTAATTAAAATAATTGAATGTACACTTAACAAGCATATATACATAGGTACTTAAGATGGGTTTGAGGATGAGTGCTAGAGGTGGATGATGGTGGGCTTGGCAATGGAGATATTCCCAACCACCAAAAGGTGGAAAGAGAGCAAGCCTGGCATTAGGAAATTCTGAGGAGGGGTAAGCAGGGGAGTTGTGGAATTAGACATTCAATCAACAAGTATTCAAACATCTACAGGATTCATACCACTGAACTAAGTAGGTATGAGGAGATGAGGAGGAGTAAAGAACAGAATGATTGGAAGCTAAAATATTTAGAGTTCTAAGAGTAGTAACAGCTATAGTCCATACCTGATTAAGCATGGTAACTGGGGAGAGGAGGATCATGAGATAAATCGGATGATAATAATAATAATCACGGTATTTGTTATGCACTTACTATATGTCAGGCACTGTTCTAAGTGCAGGGGTGGATACAAGTAAATCTGGTTGGAGACGGTCCCTGTCCCATGTGGGGCTCACAGTCTGAATCCCCATTTTACAGCTGAGGGAACTGAGGCACAGAGAAGCAAAGCAACTTGCCCAAAGTCACAGAGCAGAAAAGTGGCAGAGCCAGGATTAGCATCTGTAACCTTCCGACTTTCAGGCCCGTATTCTATCCACTACGTCATGGGATGAATTCTATCCACAGATAGTCCTTCTGAACCAAACTTTTTCCATTGTTGCTAACGGTCAGTGCTTAATTTCTACTAGGAGAGGGTACCAGGCCCCTTCCTCTCTACCCAAACTGCTACCTACTAAAATCACATCTCCAAGAGACTTTTCCTAAGCCCTCATTTCCCCTATCTGCCCTTCCCTCTGCATCCGTAATTTATTTTAATGTCTGTCTTCCCCTGTAGGCTGTAAATTCCTTGTAAATTGCATCTACCAACTCTACTGCACTATTCTTTACCAAGTGTTTGGTACAGTGCTTCGCACAGAGTAAGCCCTCAGTAAATACCATTGGTTGATACCACCTTGGTACACGCTCAGGTTTTACCATGGCTAGATTACTACATCAGCCTTCTTGCTGGTCTCCCAGACTCCAGCCACTTTTCCCCTCCAATCTATACTATCTGCTGCTGCCCAGATCATCTTCCTGAAATGTCTCTTGGCCCACATCTCTTCTCTCCTTAAACCCTCCACTAGCTTCCCACGCCTCTCTGCATCAAACAAAAACTCCTCACAATTGGCTTCAATGTTCTCCAACTTCTGGTCCCACCTTATCTATCTGCTCATCTCATCCTCCCAATGAGCCATCTTCCTTTCTACCAGGCCAACCTTCTAGCTTTACCTCGCTCGACTCTCCCACCTCTGTCCCTTTGCTCACACTGCTCCCCAGGCTTGGAATTCCCTCCCCAAACCAGACAGACCACAGCTCTCCCCACATTCAAAGCCATTTATCATCCCTTAGCACTCAATAAATACAATTAATCGATTGATTCAACCACCTCTAGCACTTATGAACTACACCCATTCTCAGCAGGGGTATTCAATTATTTATTTAAATCACTGTAATCAATGATATTGATTGAGCGCTTACTGTGTGCAGAGGACTGTACTACGCGGTTGGGAGAGTACAACATAACAGAGTTGGTAGACGTTACTTGCCCACAACGAGCTTACAGTCTAGAGGGGAGCTTAGAACCTAGACAACTACAGTCTGTAGTTGCAAATACTTTTATGTTTTTCTCTCCCATTAGACTATAAAGTCACTGTGGGCAGGGAACAACGTTTTACTTCTTCACTCCATTTTCCAAGTGCTTAGAACAGCACAATGCACCAAGTGAGCACTCCAATTGCTACTGCTGCTTAAGAGGTAAACTCTTTCTAGGTGAGGCACTTAAGAGCAGAGGGGTGGGCAGGGGGAAGGAGCTTGAGGCCATCCAGTCCAGCATAGTTTATGGCTCCACCAACTACGGATCATAGACCAGGCAACTTCTGAGAATGACTCCTGATCATAGACTAGGTCCTGACTCAAATTAAGCAATGCTAGCAGACTGAGATAAACAGATTTGATTTTCACTTACTGTCCTTGTCTACTCTAGAACAGAGGTGCTAATGATCAGGGAAATGGTCCAAAGCCAGGGAGTGCAAAAAGTAAGAGGCTTGCAGAGCTTGATTATGGATAATCAAATGCTGAATGTAATCTATACTTCTAGCCCATTGCCTGCATTCAATTGACAGTCCACTAGCATAGAAACAAGCCAGCAATCACACACTCTCACCATCCCACCAACCCCTTGGCCTGAGAGGGTGCAGTAACACTCGGGAGTTCAAATTTAATCTTTCAACATCTCGATAGGAACAATCTAGTACCTGGTTCAGACAAGGATTTAACTAACTGTGACCAGTACACATAAAATCTAATAAAGAAACCTATCTCTCGGGATATCAGTAAATAGGATGTTTTGAATTATGGAAATTTAGCCTTCATGATTCTGTTTCAGATTTGTAATAGAGCAATGACATTTTTTGAAAGTTACCTGAGGCACATCCATTAACGTTTGTAGAATGAGCCATGTCTCCTCAAATTCAGTAGCAATCCAGGAAGGAGTTACGTGTCACGCACAAGCCATGAATCAAGTCCACAAAATTCACGCAACCTGAAACAATAAAAAGATGGTCAGATTTTTCATTTGAAAACAGACATAAAAAACCCTCAGTAGGAGTTGATCACCTTATGTGCAGAGTACCCTAAAATGTTCTGGTTGCCATTACTGATGACAGGAAACCTGCTTATGGAAAATGCAGTCTCTTTTTTTAATGCGCTATGTGTCAAGCACTGTTCTAAGTGTTGGGATAGATACAAATCAATCAGGGTGGACATAATCCCTGTACCATAAGGAGCTCACAATCTAACGGGGAGGGAGAACAAGTATTGAATCCCCATTTTACAACTAAGGAAACTGAGACCCAGAGAAGTTAAGGGACTTGCCCAAAGTCACACAGCAGGCAAGTGGCAGAGCTGGGATTAGAACCCAGGTCCTCTGACTCCCCAGTCCATGCTTCTTCCACTAGACCAAGCTGCCACCCAAGAGGTGTGCATCCTGGTTATTGCCTCTGGCCCTAGCAAAATCAAAGGAAATTCAGATGGAGTTTGGAAGCCTGAGAGAGTAAGGAAGAGGAGATTTTAAGTAGAGAGTGGCCACTGTACTTTAAAGAAGTTGTCTTTGCCAACTAATGCACTTGGAAAATTACCTGAGTTACTTTAAGAGGTGGTTGCTGAAGAGAGTTTGAAAAGGCATTACTTGCTAAAGATATAGTATTGGGGCCTGGCAAATTCAGCCTTTGAATATAGATAACCTCCTAAGCACATCTCCTCCAAGAGGCCTTCCCTGACTGAGCCCTCACTCCCTTCTGTGTCGCCCTAGCACTTTGATTTGCTTCCTTTATTCACCCTTCCCTCAGCCCCACAGCACTTATGTACAGAAACATAATTCATTTATTTATATTAATGTCTGTTTCCCTCTAGCCTGTAAGCTAATTGTGAGCAGGGAACTCTGTTTTATTGTTATACTGTACTCTCCCAAGTGCCTAGTACAGTGCTCTGCACACAGTAAGCACTCAATAAATACAAGTGAATGAATGAATGATTGATCAATTAAGCAGGTTTCCCTGAACTATACTAACAACTGCAGTTCCTAAATTACAACTACTTTCATTCTTATGAATGGCAGAGATCAAACCAAGGTTCAGAAACACTACAGTTTAAGCAATTCTTTGGCTATCTTTTAATAATACTAGTTAGATCTGTAAGTCTATGTAGTTCATCATTCTAAAATACAGAGTTATATTCAATTCAGTTTAGAGACAATATGGAAATTACATGGTAGATCAACTATTAGGTTGTTTTTAGTATACTAATTATAAGTTTTGAAGTTACATGTGATCAATATGATATTATCAGTGTTATAACACAGTTTGCCTCTTACATAAAAACAACCTGATAAATCACAAAATAGAAGGTAGATACTGCAAATTTTCAAGATAACATTCCCCCAGGCTCCCCCTTGCCCCAAAAAACATAACAAAACTTGGTACCACAGTACATGACAGACATTTCAGGATTTCAAACTTCTGAAACAAGATAGTAAAGAAACCCTACAATTCTGAGTAATATTCTGTTTCCAGGGCATTAGCTCCACATGTATACCTGTTGGAAAGTTGGCTAAATGACAAGTTAAAACTAAAAAAGATCAGGAAATCTGCTGTCCTCCTGAAGCTGTTCTTATCCATGTGTAATGCTTGTTTATTCAGCTTAGACTAAAACTGGGAAAAGGCAAAGACAGAAAGTGCTACAAAACTACAGAGTAGAAGACAGCAGTAATTTATATTTAGTAGAAAACAGAGGTCAGAAAAATAATCATATGAAAAAGAAGGAAAAGGAAATGGCTGATGCTTTAACGATTTAGGTCCCTGCTTCCTGAACTTCCCAGCCAATGAGTGTTAACGATGATTTAAACACTGAGAGTGTCAATTTTACTTCCACGATGACAGCTTACCTGCCCAAACTACAAAAACAGTTTTAATGTGGCAGAAATCCAATACAATCTCAACAAGACCAATTTTTTTAAAATCTAGGCTCAGCTGAATTGTCTTTTCAACTCTACTGTCTGTCTCCCAGCTACTAAAAGACCTGACTACAAAGACTCTACACAGTTAGCTTCAGTGAATCCCTGCCAGTTCTCAGTCATTTGAGCAGGCAGAAGGATTTTTTACTGCAGTAGGTGTTAGGTGGCTCTAATCATCTCTAGACCTATGGGGCAATCACCTGCCATTCTGTTGGAAACAGAGGCCATTATTTCGGCTCCAACACCACAAAATCTGGAGAGCAACAGCTTCTGCATGGTTGAAGGAACAGCAGGTTTTAGGGATACAGAAAGCATTATCCTTGACAACAGAAGAGAATAAAGACCCTGGACAGATGCAGCTTTGTAGGAGCAGGGGGAGGAGCGCCACATCATCCAGAACTACACAACCTCTAATCAACTGAGTAAAGCAAGTTCATTTAAAAAAAATAAAAAACAAAAACCCTCTGTTTATCATCTCCTCTCTAGATTTTTGCTTTTATAGTCTCCCTTCATAGCTGCACTTGAGTACACTGTTCAATCATTTAAGGTCTCAAGAGCAAATGGAAAACAAGTAGTGACGAGCTACACATGGTATGGATTTATGTGATAGGTTTCCATATATTTTGCTTTAGGTATCTGAACTTTCTACTCAATGTTTCAGCTTCAGAATCAAACTAAATAACTTAGACGTAAGGTCCCTAACGTTAGAACTGAACCCCTTATACCAGTCTTGCTTTTTCCTCAACTGGGTCTGTTACCCAAACTGACCAAGAGCTCATTGTGGGCAGGGATTGTCTTTCTTTATTGCTGTATTGTACTTTACCAAGTGCTTAGTATACTGCTCCGCACATGGTAAGTGCTCAATAAATACAATTAAGTGAAAAGATGCGAACAGGTGCAGGCAGTTATATTTCAATTTTGGGAATTTACAAGTACATAATGAGGTACATGGGTGTTACTAGAATGAATACACATACCATTCGTGCAGAGGAACAGGTTTTATTGTGTATATCGACTTTCTCACTGCCCTCCTTGCCTGACAGTGACAGGTGAGCATAAACAGTGGGCTCTTTCTTTCCTCCCAATGACAGATTTTTATGTCAAAGCGTTTGTAGAACAAAAGGTAGGATTAACAATGACCCATTTCTTTGTTATAGTTCAATAAAATGTGCTATCAATCCCTCATGTCATGGGGACTCCACCTAGTAAATCTTAAGTGGTAAAATGGTGGCCTAATTCTCTGGGTTTAGAAGAGGCACTTTTATACTTTTTACAAAGAGCTTTGAAAAAAAATACAGCATGCAATGAGAAAGCTTGCCCAATTCCTGTTTATTTTCAGAAGTTGTAAACAATCCTTAGAGATAACTGCTTTGCAAAGAAACAAATTTAAGAATTTTAATGAACAATCTACAGAGGGTGTGAATGAACTCTCCAAATTCCTCAGCCCACCAGGCAGCTGCTTCCTTGTATCTCCTGAGTAAACGGAAATTCATATGAGCAATACTCATTAAAACATCTCCTTGGGCACTGGACCTTTCCCAAGGGGGGAAAAAAAAGTTTTATAACAACAAGGGGAAATGTTAAAATATTTCTTAGAGGAGGTTAATTCAGGTGGAACATGTAATTCAAGTCCAACTTCTCTACAACAAATTAAGTTTGATTTTCCCTTGTCTTAAGTGTCCTAGATCATATATCCCTTTCAGTAGCCCCCCCCCGCCACTTGGACACGTACAAAGCTGAAGAGGGGAGAATTTTCCAAAAGCAATCATGCTTTTAAAAGAAGGCACAGTTCTCATTTTTTGCCTTACTCCTCAATTAATAATTATGATGCTTGTTAACTGCTTACTATTTGTCAAGCACTGTTCTAAGCGCTGGGCTAAATACAAGCTAAACAGGTTGGACCCAGTTCCTATCCCATTTGCGGCTCACAGTCCAGGTTGGAGGGAGGATTTAGTCCTCATTTTACAAGTGAGGTAACTGAGGCACAGAGA
Organism: Ornithorhynchus anatinus; assembly: GCF_004115215.2. Lineage (NCBI taxonomy): Eukaryota > Metazoa > Chordata > Mammalia > Monotremata > Ornithorhynchidae > Ornithorhynchus > Ornithorhynchus anatinus. The sequence continues at coordinate 55,568,971 of NC_041753.1, forward strand.
AGTTAAGTGACTTTCCCAAGGTCACACAGCAGACAAAGTGGCAGAGCGGAGATTAGAACCTTAGGTCTTCTGACTGCCAGGCCCTAGTTCTTTCCACTAGGCTACTCTGCTTCCCAATTAGATTGTGAATCAAGTGTAAGAGCCATGCTTTATTTTCCTTTTATAATTCCCCACATATTAAAAGCAGTGTGCAAAGAAGGCACCCAAAAATGTGGCTGACAAATTGTTGTAATAATCACTGATATCTCTGTCACTATATTTCCTTGAAATGGGAGAAAAAGTTCTTTGGAGACATTCCTACAAATACACACATTTCTCAATGTATTTGAACATGCAAAAAACCCCAAACCCCAAAACCAACTAGATAATTAAAAAAAAACTTTAACCCAGCCATGCAAAATATACAAGAGAGTTACATAACACTTATAATATGAACTCTGAGCAGAGTTCTGAATATTAGCCATCTTCAAATTGTCTATGGGTTGGTGAATAATTACCTTGGTCATTAACTACAAAAGTTTCCAAAATTATCCAGTATCTGGCTGGGCATTTTGCAAATACAATAGCTAAAAGTGAGATTTGACAAGCTTCAGTCTTCCATATCAAAAATATTATGAGCCCCCAAATGAAATATCCACTGGAGACAATCTTAATCACTGAATGGAACTTGAATTAAAATCTTACCTGGTCCATCGTTGCCATTGATAATAAAAATAAGTTTCTGGCTCTGCTGATAGCAAACATGCATGAATAAAGAGCTCAGTGTATATATGCATTAGTGTCTGCATGTGTGGGATAACTTGCTTAAAGCACCTGGCTGTGGGAGTGGGTGGAGGAATCTGAAGGAAGGTAAAAATGAGATCTAAAATGCAAAAGGTAGAAAAGATGGCAATAAACGCCCAGACTGAATACCTAAGCGCTGAAATGGTGTTATAGATCGTGTTTACTCTCTGAGCTGTGTTCTTCAGGTCTTGCCAGTGTCCTAGTTTACTACAATTTTTGCGAGTATACAAAAACCTCATTAACTCAGAACCCACCTCCCTCCCCAATCCTTTCAAATCCCTGTTACCTCCCTTTGACCTTTCAGCTGCTGCAAAGGGAAACTGGCTTTGTTGAAAGTGAAGAAGCCTCAATTGAAACTGCTAGTGGGGAGAAATAGAGAAGTAGCAGGGAGAGAGGGGCTACATATGCACTTGGATCTGTACTCTTAAACAAGTGATATTCACCCCTCCCTCAGCTCCACAGCACTTGTATACATTTCCAGGAATGCCTATACCAACTCTGTTGCATTGTACTCTCTCAAGTCTTAGTACAGTGTTCTGCATACTTTAAGAGCTCAAAAATACCATCAATTGATTAATTGATCAGGTAGATTTAAAGACATTTCAATAAAGACAAATCCCCCAAACACTAGAAAGATAAACCTAAATTTTTATACCTCACAATGTACACTCATAGGAAGTTACATCCTCATGGAATTTCAGCCATTTTTCAAGAAAGTGCTTCAGTCAGGTTTTTAGCTAATTCAGATTGGACCCTCTCCCTTCCTTGCTCCAAATCTGAATTAGTACAGTTTTATTCTGACTTGGATTAAGCATGGTCATACATGTTCAGCAGAGTTCCAAAGCTAGCTTTATTTATATATTTTTAATTTAAATGCAGTTTTACTGTTTTCCTTACTCTTACTATATTATATGATGATGGATGAAAGGAAATTTGGGGATGTTGGAGAGGTTCTCAAAAATGATCGAAATAGAAGAGTTAAATATAAATGTGCAAAATAATAAAAAACCATGGGGAAACTTGCCCAAGTTCTGCCCTGGCAACGCACCTGTCTGCTCTGGTTCAATAGTCCAAATTCCTATTATTCATTCATTCATTCAGTGATATTCACTGAGCACTTACTGTGTGCAGAGCACTGTACTAAGCGCTTGGGAGAGTACAACAATAAAGAGATACATTTCCTACCTGCAATGAGCTTATAGTCTAGCAATATGAGGGAAGGATTCCCTATCCCAGCCCAAGTGAATCACTCCTTAGGAAGTAGGGTAATGTAATTCCTATCCCTGTCCTCTTGGAATGGGGAGGCAATTTGCTTTTTCCAGAATACTTCCCAGAATACTGATCTTTACAGGTCCGTCCTTTAAGGTCTTTGTCATTGCTGCTAGTTCAGTCTTTACCCACACGAATTCTGTCTCGCTGCCAACTCCTTGCCCACGTTCTCCATCTGGCCTGGAACTCCCTTCCTCCTTCATATATAGCAGTCCACTACCCTTTGTGTCTTCAAAACTTTCCTAAAATCACAATACTTCCCCGACTGAGCCTCCAATCCCTTCTGTGTCACCTATACACCTGGATCTGTACCCCCTTACGCACTTGATAGTCATTCCAGCCCCCAGGACTTAATAATAATAATGTTGGTATTTGTTAAATGCTTACTATGTGCCGAGCACTGTTCCAGGCGCTGGGGTAGATACAGGGTAATCAGGTTGTCCCACATGAGGCTCACAGTCTTCATCCCCATTTTACAGATGAGGTAACTAAGGCACCGAGAAGTTATGTGACTTGCCCAAAGTCACACAGCTGACAAGTGGTGGAGCCGGGATTAGAACCCACGACCTCTGACTCCTAAGCCCGTGCTCTTTCCACTAACCCAGGCTGCTTCTTATGTACATCTATCCCTATAATTTTCCATTATCCCTATCTGTAATTTATGTTGATGTCTGTCTCTCCAACCCCAGACTGTAAGCTTCCTGTGGGCAGGGATCCTGTATACCGACTTTATTGTATCTCTCCCAAGTACTTAGTACTGTGCTCTGTACACAGGAAGCATTCAATAAATATCACTGATTGATTACTTGTGTATTTTAAGTACAGCATATTGTCATCACTGCAACAGAAAGTGCATTTACAATTTGGGATGAAATAAAGCAATTTACAAAACAAGGGTCACATGCCACTGGCTACTTCCACATTATATAAGAAATACCAGAAAATCTTGTATGACAGTTTTCCCAAGAGAAAGAAACAATATTCTCAGTTCTCTCTTGGAAACCTGGCACATCGCTAATTTACCTTTCGATTGGAATGTACCCTACCTGCTTCAGCAAGCACACTACTTGCATGACACAGCATGCGCCCTGTATGTGCTCTCCAATTTATGATGGACAATACATGGTGAGCATTCTGGATATCGGTATCAGTTAAAGCATTGATTCGATTCAAAAACAGAGAGTCACCCCACAGGCACACAGCTCCCCAAATCACTGAATCAACAGCATTCACAGCACTAAATATGAACGTTACTCAAACTGGAAGAGGATTTTTAATTAGGGTTATCCTTCACCTCTTCTAATTTCATCTTTACTATTTTCTGTTGTACTGTACCCTCCTAAGGGTTTAGTACAATGCCCTGCATAGATAAGTGCTCAATAAATACCAGTGATTGATTGATTTTCAGTCACTAATATCTAAATTTCAATTGTAGGTCCAATAAAACCTGATCCAAAATATAACACTGTTATTAACTGAAGGAAATTCCACCAGTAGCAGCCAGGAACATTAGCAAGTATTAGAGACCACCTGCAACCAATTCAAATGCTTCAAAGAACATTTCACTGGAAACGCATCTGTGTACAATATTCAGTATCCACATGTTCTGTCGCAAGGGAAATAATTGACAGTATTATCACATCTAGCAGCACACTACTTTAGGAATTGCTAAGTTATGAAGAAACTAAAAACAAAAACCAACCCTCTTTGGTGAAGTGGGCTTTCATCCATGAGGGGACGGCTGCAGGAAGGAACAGAAGTAATCCAGGGCCAATCAGTAATGAAAAGCTCCATGAGCAGGTGTTCGGAAATGAAACAAGGCATTAGGTCTCCATGTATAGGACGGTCATGATCTGTTCCTGGCTCAGAGGCGGCCTTGGGAAATCTGACTGGCTCAAGAAGTAAAGCATGTTCCGCAAATCCTCTCCAGGGCAACCCTGAACAGACACTTGGAAATGTCAATAATTCAAGGGCGGGAAGCACGGAAGGGTTCAGTGTCCTCTGACCTGCTAAATAAGACTCTTGAGGGAGGGGGAGCTTTAGTATTTCCACAGGAAGCAAATCCTCACTAGTTGGGGACTGATCTGGAAAAGATAAGCACATGCCAGCAACACTTCAAACCGACTCTTCCCTTTAGAGATTTAATGCATGACTAACAAGACACACCTCTAAAAGAAGTTGCCGGGGCAAAATTGGAACTTTTGCCACAATGCCATTTAAATCTGAGGTATGCTAGTAGACATTACTGATGAGGAGATCAAATCACTCAAAAAGTAGGAATGCAAAGAAACTAGGAAGGGATTGCCAGCAGCCAGCAGGATTATTCCCAGGAAAGAGATCAACCAAATCAACAATACACCAGCTAACTGAACACCCTTAAGCTATTTTCCTCAATCCCAAAGCACTTTGGGAATGTAAGGCTTAACACTTAAAGGGGTTTTATTCATCACTCACTTATTAAGCACTCACTCTGTGCAAAGCACTGTTCTACATGGGACAACCTGATTACCTTGTATCTACCCAGCACTTAGAACAATGCTTGGCACATAGTGGGCACTTTATAGAGAAGCAGCGTAACTCAGTGGAAAGAGCAGGGGCTTAGGAATCAGAGGTCATGGGTTCTAATCCCGGCTCCGCCACTTGTCAGCTGTGTGACTTTGGGCAGGTCACTTAACTTCTCTGGGCCTCAGTTACCTCATCTGTAAAATGGAGATTAAGACTGTGAGCCCCAAATTGGGCAACCTGATCACGTTGTATCTCCCCCAGCGCTTAGAAAAGTGCTTTGCACATAGTAAGCACTTAACAAATACCATCATTACTATTATCAACTCTTGCTCTCCATTCTGAGAAAATTGCTGGGTGGCAATGCAGAGCAGTCACAGGTACAAAGAAAACATGCACAGCTAAAGCAGAGAGGGTTCAGTATGTAGAAATAATTCTCCATCGATACAGCACTCTCCATCCACTCTTCAGGGACTTGGTGGATACTATCCTCTCCTGTCACAGTTTTGGGTTTGAATTAGGTTACCTGAAGGGAACCCTGCTCAAGTCCAAGCTGAAAGCTTTATTCTGAAAAAATTCTACTCCTCTCCCCCCACTATAAACTCATGCCAAAATACCCAAATCAGTCAAAGTCTCTGTTAAAGATAAGCTAATTTCAAAATGGTGCAACGGTGACATCCACAGCACATATCCTGTTGAAGCATGCATTTTTCTATTAAGATATCAATATTTCACTATTCTCTTTTAAAAATGTATGTATTACAGTAACACACATTAACAGTTTTCAGTTACAGTCATTTCTCCTATAACACAGTATTTTTTTTAAGAATTTCAAAGTAGCATGGCCTAGTGGAAATAATAATACTAGTATTTGTTAAGCAAGCACTTACTATGTGCTAGGCACTATTCTAAGCACTGGGGTGGATACAGATTGGGTTGGACGCAGTCCCTCTCCCACTTGGGGCTCACAGTCTCAATCCCCATTTTACAGATAAGGTAACATCTGTAGAGAATTTATAGAGAACTTAAATGACTTGGCCAAGGTCACACAGCAGACAAGTGACAGAGTCTAGGCTTGGGAGTCAGAGGACCTGAGTTCTAATCTCAGTTCTGCCACTTGCCTGTTGTGTGACCTGGGGCAAGTCACTTAACTTTTTTGTACCTCAGTGCCCTCATCTGTAAAATGGGGATTAAGACTGTGAGCCCCATGTGGAACATGGACTATGTCCAACCTGATTATTTTGGATCTACTCTAGCAGTTAGTACTGTGCCTGGTACATAGTAGGCACTTAATAAATACCACAAAAAGAGAATTAATATGCAAAATGATTCACAGATGATCTCCATGACTGGCATTTTTGAATACAACTTCCTGTTGATACTTCCTACATTAATATAAGAATTTGTAATTTAGCACCTCTAGCAGAAAGCTTTGAGGCTCTTATCAGACACTGTTATTTGACTATACTAAATAATGTAAAAGTTCCAAAAACCTAAAGAAATGCAAAGTACTATAGGATACAGGACCATAAGGCAGAAGCAGCGACTGAGGGGCACAGTAACATTATGCCTTGACCGACACCACAGGGGTCAATCTACCTGTGCCAACTTGTGGATTGTGTTATAGCAGAAAAGAGTCATGTGGTGGGAAGAATAAAATAATAGTAATAATAATAATACTGATAAATAATAATATTTAAGTGCTTACTATGCACCAAGCACAGTACTAAGCACTGGGGTAGACAGAAAATAATCACATCAGACACAGTCCCTAACCTACATGGGATTCGCAGTCTAAGTGGGAGGGAGAACAAATACCTTATTCCCGATTTTACATATGAAGAAACTTAGGCACAGAGAAGTTAAATGACTTGCCCAAGATCACACAGCAGCAAATGGCAGATCCAGGATTAGAATACAGTTATGATTAGAATACAGTTATGATTAGAATACAGGAGAAGCAGCGTGGCTCAGTGGAAAGAGCCTGGGCTTGGGAGTCAGAGGTCATGGGTTCGAATCCCAGCTCTGCCACTTGGCAGCTGTGTGACTATAGGCAAGTCACTTAACTTCTCTATGCCTCAGTTACCTCATCTGTATTAACTGGGGATTAACTGTGAGCCTCTTGTGGGACAACCTGATTACCGTGTATCTACCCCAGCGCTTAGAACAGTGCTCTGCACATAGTAAGCACTTAACAAATACCAACATTATTATTAATACAGTTCCCTGGACTCCTGAGCCCATGCTCTTTCCACTAGGCCATGCTGCTTCTTATGCTTGATCCAAATTGTGTAATAAAAATGTGTTGTAGAAAAATATGTATTATTGCATTCCTGACTGCATGCCTACCTTTAAGATTGTTTGTTTAACAGTTCTTAGCTGTGAACTTTCAGGTAATGGACATCTCCAGAGAGCAAATATAATCTTCAGTCAAATGCCCATCAATTTAAACTGGATCATGTTTAGACTACGTTGTATCTAAACTTCTAAAGATTTGCTGCCTTGAATTACTGGCAAGTCACGCAATATATTAAATAGCCCTTTTATCTATTCAAAGAATCTGAATCAGGAAACAACTGGAGTGCATCTATGGCTTATGCGTTCCTCTCCTGGAAGTTTAGCAATCAATCACACAAAATAAGGGGGCTACCCTCCACTTAGGATGAAGAGAGTACTGCTAGGTGACAGGTCTAATAGCACACCTGTGGCTGTAGGACCCTAACCTTAGGAGTCTCTTCACCATTCCTCATGCCCGAACACATGCTCAGTAAAAGTTGTACCAGCAGAGGGACCAGGAAGGAAATGGCCTTTGCATGGTTGATATAGATGAGTGATAGTTAAAAACAGGGATCAATTCAACCCCAATGCATAGTCTCCAGAAGAAAGTTGGCAATAGCCCTTAAAGGAATGTGAGTACTCAAGCTCAAACAAGCCATGCTTTTGTTAAGATTGCCTTAAGTGTCAGAACTATAGCTCTCTGGTAGCACTAACAAATACACGTTTTTATCTTAATGGCTCAGATAACCTGCTATGGATTCCCCAACTATAGTCTAAATGAGGTCTACATCTAAAGGTCACATTCCCGTAAAGTAACACTGGACCAGATCCAGATTAGGAAAGTCACCTGGTGTTTGCAGTCAAACATTACTGTAGATTCCTAACATTTCTAATCTACCAATTTTCCATCTCTTGTTCTTTTCTACACCTACAAAGAAAGGAAAAAATGCATGTATATGAACAAAATACCTACTAATCCCAAGTTGGAAGTAAAGGAGTGTGAACTGCTACAACCTCAACCACACTAAAACCATGATATGAAAGATACGCAACAAATATACTGCCTCTCTTGCCATTTCTTGAGCTCATAAGCTTTTACATTCTTTTGATGTTTGGGGAGATGGCCAAGGCCCTATATCAAGGTCCTCAAACTTCAGATACCTGGGATCTACCTTCATATACTGGCTGTAAAGGTGAGAGAAGGGAAAAAGAGGAGGGAGGAATCTCTGGAGTTGGAGCATGTCTGCACTAATACCTGGTATGATCATGAAGTAAGAGTGTTTACAAATTTAAAATATATCACATCTCCTCATGCTCACATGCACCAGTCATTTACACCACTGATAACTGGCAATTTGGGTCCACATAAGAAAACTGTATAATCAGTGATATTTATTAAGAGCTTACTATATGCAGAGGCAGTCATTTGGAGGCCATCATTCTGTGCTCAATGAAATTCTGAATACTTGGGCTACTGCGTTATAATGCTTACCGTCATAAAGCATCCATTTTTTTAAAACCTGAATTAGATATGCTTCTAATTTCTTTCCCTCCCTTTCAGGTCTCTCTCTTTACTGTAGTCTTCTTCTGCCCTTGTTCATTCAATAGTATTTATTGAGCGCTTACTATGTGCAGAGCACTGTACTAAGCGCTTGGGATGAACAAGTCGGCAACAGATAGAGACAGTCCCTGCCGTTTGACGGGCTTACAGTCTAATCGGGGGAGACGGACAGACAAGAACAATGGCACTAAACAGCGTCAAGGGGAAGAACATCTCGTAAAAACAATGGCAACTAAATAGAATCAAGGCGATATACAATTCATTAACAAAATAAATAGGGTAACGAAAATATATACAGTTGAGCGGACGGGTACAGTGCTGTGGGGATGGGAAGGGAGAGGTGGAGGAGCAGAGGGAAAAGGGGAAAATGAGGCTTTAGCTGCGGAGAGGTAAAGGGGGGATGGCAGAGGGAGTAGAGGGGGAAGAGGAGCTCAGTCTGGGAAGGCCTCTTGGAGGAGGTGATTTTTAAGTAAGGTTTTGAAGAGGGAAAGAGAATCAGTTTGGTGGAGGTGAGGAGGGAGGGCGTTCCAGGACCGCGGGAGGACGTGACCCAGGGGTCGACGGCGGGATAGGCGAGACCGAGGGACGGCGAGGAGGTGGGCGGCAGAGGAGCGGAGCGTGCGGGGTGGGCGGTAGAAAGAGAGAAGGGAGGAGAGGTAGGAAGGGGCAAGGTGATGGAGAGCCTTGAAGCCTAGAGTGAGGAGTTTTTGTTTGGAGCGGAGGTCGATAGGCAACCACTGGAGTTGTTTAAGAAGGGGAGTGACATGCCCAGATCGTTTCTGCAGGAAGATGAGCCGGGCAGCGGAGTGAAGAATAGACCGGAGCGGGGCGAGAGAGGAGGAAGGGAGGTCAGAGAGAAGGCTGACACAGTAGTCTAGCCGGGATATAACGAGAGCCCGTAATAGTAAGGTAGCCGTTTGGGTGGAGAGGAAAGGGCGGATCTTGGCGATATTGTAGAGGTGAAACCGGCAGGTCTCGGTAACGGATAGGATGTGTGGGGTGAACGAGAGGGACGAGTCAAGGATGACACCGAGATTGCGGGCCTGCGGGACGGGAAGGATGGTCGTGCCATCCACGGTGATGGAGAAGTCTGGGAGCGGACCGGGCTTGGGAGGGAAGATGAGGAGCTCAGTCTTGCTCATGTTGAGTTTTAGGTGGCGGGCAGACATCCAGGTGGAGACGTCCCGGAGGCAGGAGGAGATGCGAGCCTGAAGGGAGGGGGAGAGGACAGGGGCGGAGATGTAGATCTGCGTGTCATCTGCGTAGAGATGGTAGTCAAAGCCGTGAGAGCGAATGAGTTCACCGAGGGAGTGAGTGTAAATGGAGAACAGAAGAGGGCCAAGAACTGACCCTTGAGGAACTCCAACAGTTAAAGGATGGGAGGGGGAGGAGGCTCCAGCGTAGGAGACCGAGAATGATCGGCCAGAGAGGTAAGAGGAGAACCAGGAGAGGACAGAGTCCGTGAAGCCAAGGTGAGATAAGGTATGGAGGAGGAGGGGATGGTCGACAGTGTCAAAGGCAGCAGAGAGGTCAAGGAGGATCAGAATGGAGTAGGAGCCATTGGATTTGGCAAGAAGGAGGTCATGGGTGACCTTAGAGAGAGCAGTCTCGGTAGAGTGGAGGGGACGGATCTGGCCTTGTTCTCTCCTTGCCCTCTTATGATTGTGTATACGTGTCTGTGTGAGTGTGCCCATGTGTCTATATCCACCTTTCTGCACAAGTGTCTCAGCCTGAGGAACATGCTGCCTATGTGTAAGCATGCTTCTGTGTTTCCCTATGTGTATATGCCCATGTATATGTATGGCTGTGACCCTCACCTAGTGTATGGGCTCCAGCTTGAAAGGATATGTGTGTGTGTGTGCGCGCGCGAGTGAGACAGGGAAAAAAGTTTATCTAAGTCATTATAACGGTGGGTGCATGGGTGCCAATTTTTCATTTTGAGCCTTGGAGTGTGCTATGGGGAAAGAGAAGGAAGAGGAAAAGGGCTTCTAGGGGCAGAGTGCGCAAGAAGAGACAGAGTGTGAAAGCGAGAAAGAAACCTCAGCAGCAAGCCATAATGGCCTGCTAGGACAAGCTAATGTCCCTGGCCCCAGCTATGGCTGGCTGGGTGGGGTGAGGAGGGGTGGACCTTCTTTCCAGCCCTCTTCATCTTACATATCAGCTCTCCTTAACTGCAACTCCCCAGCTCACTGTTTTTGTTCCTTCCAAGCTCCACTTCTAATTGTACTTCACTCTTGACAGTCTTGCATCCAACTTCTTCCTCATACTCTTTGCCCTGCCTGGAACTCTCTCCTCCTTCAAATCCAACAGACCCAGTTCTTCCTATGTTGATAGGTCTCCTATAATCCCACCTCCTCCAAGAAGCTTTCTCTAATTATTTCCCCAACCCCCCAAACTGTATCAACTCGTCACCCTTAGCTGAATAATTAATTGCATAATTAAAGATGCATGCATAAATAAGAGCTATTTCATTCTATGGCATCCTGCCATACTCATGTTAATAGCTGCTTTATCTTCTTTCTTCCCACTGCTCCCTCCACTTGTAAATAATTTTGTGTCTGCCTGTCTCTTTTTCAGATTCTAAGACCGGGTGCTCTGGTCTACTCTCCTTAAAACTTTTTACAATGTTCTGCATTCAGTAGGTGCTCTGCAAATATCAATGATTAATTTCTTCAGCTCATGGACACAAAGTCATTGGTTCCATGAGCAGCTCCCTTGCCTCTCTGAGTCGCCTGACCTTGCCTCTTCATCTTCTGATTTGGATAGGAACAATATAATACTTCAAAAGATACCTCTCACTGATAATCAACACTAGGCAGTGGGGTCTAGTGGAAGGAGCATGGAGCTCTAGTCCCAGCTCTGTCATTTCTCTGTTATGTGACCTTGGGCAAGTCACTTAACTTCTCTGTGCCACATTTTCCTCATCTGCAAAATGGGAATAAAATAGCTGCTCTCCCTCCCGCTCAAAGTGTGAGCCCCACTTGGGATGGAGACCGTGAGCAATCTGAATATCTTGTATCTACCCCAGTGCTTGGCACATAGTGCTTCTAAAATGTCACTACCATCAACAACCTTCAAAGAAAAGTTTCTCTTGCTTAAGAAATGTCAAACCTAAAGATCTCTTTACATGAACACGCAAGAGGGAATTCTCTTTCTGCCTGTGACAGCCATCGGACAGGATGATCTAAGATATTATGATGTCCAAAATGTTAGTTTAGAAATTAGTCAGAAGCTGGACTATTAGAATATTCTTCATCCTTCTAGGTACTAACAAAGTTTCGCACTTTCAATAAAATATCCCTATTTTCAAGTGACAATTCTTACATACCCCAATCTTTCCAAGGAATTATTCTCAAGCAAAATTCTGGTGGTAAAGCATACACTTAGAAAAACAAACACGGATACATTTTACATAGAGAAAACACCTATAAAACACCAGCTGAGTGCAATATGACTTTAAATAATACTTTGTTCAAGAGAAGCCACCCTATATAAAGTTAGTAAGGGGTGTGGAGGGATTGAGTAAAGGAATTATTGTGGTTGAGTTATGCAGCCTGAGTAGTAAAGAAAGTCTAAATTGAAGGGTTACAGAAATTGGCTATTGTCTTTCAATGGAGAAGGGAGGAGGAACGGAGGAAGAGAGAAGTTAAATGCTATAGATGGAGGGTGACTCAATGCCATCAAACACTAGCAAATTTTTACCTCCCTGTCTGCTTCCCATGGCTTCACACTAGAGAAATCATGACCCCAGAATACCTGACACAGCATTCAGTAAAACAATGTTTAGTACCACATGCCCACACAATGGACCTATAAGGGGCAGGAAGAGAACTGGAATACTGGAATTGAGAGTAGCTCCCCCCACTTCCCCTCTTGACTTCATTGTTTAAGGAAAAAAAAGATTGGAAATTTTCTTCAGATAATAGAAAAGGTCACTGCGCCTCACTGGTAGAGCAAGTCAGGCAAATTTGTATCCCAATCATTCTATTTAGGTGCTCCATTCTCCACAATGCTGACACATGAAAGAGGAATGTGTTTTCTCTTTTTGTTTTTCCAACCTTCCCAATTACCCAGCCCAAGCTACCTGAGTGAGGGAAAGAATGAATAAACACATTGATTAAAAACTCACTGTCAGGACACAGTGTGCTCGTTGGACCAATTACTTGTATTTCATACCATCCACTGTAGTTTGCTTTATGTAATATATTTACTCAGGAGATCAAAATTACATAAATTATTGTAAAGTATATCATCTCTCTGATAGGGAGACAAGAATGAAAGTTACTTTCCCCAACCTCTTAAATATTTTCTTATATCATTAGCAAACATATAGGCAACTATATTTCTTTAGACCAAGGCCATATAGCAAAAATGAAGTCAAAAACTGAATTTCCTAATTTAGGAAACAAAACCAAGACTCTACAGTTCAGGACAAGAAATCCACTTTTGCTCAAAACAACTAACTGATTAATCCTCCCCTTTGCTTTGGCTGTGGGGATCTGGGTGCGTGCAGTCTGCTCACTTTTAAATACTAGGGATTTCATCAGCTAAAATATAGCTTCTTTTGACTGACTAAGCTTAGGCAACTACAAGGTAGAAGCAGGAGTAGGAGTAATAGCATGCATTAAGCACTTACTGTATGCAGGACACTGTACTAAGCGCTGGTAGAGAATACAACAGGTGAGAATTAAACATGGACCCTGTCCCTTAGAGGGCTCACAATCAAAACTGATATGCCAATAGCTATCTCTCCCAAAATTATACTTGCTCCCCAGAGCTTAATCATCAGACTAGGAATCAATGATCTTTAGAATATCATTTCTGACCTGCTGGTGACCCACTGAATGACTGAAATCTCATCCTCTCAGTGCTTCATTTTCTTCTGCATAACGAGGATAAGATACTGACTTCATAACAACTGCTGCATGAAGAAAATCATAATACATATTGCAAATATAACTCATTAATTCAATCGCATTTATTGAGTGCTTACTGTCTGCAGAGCACTGTACTAAGTGCTTGGGAGAATACAATATAAAAACAAACAGACACATTCTCTGCCCACAATGAACTCACAGTCTAGAGGTGGACATAAATAGCTGCAAATATAATTCTTCAAATGCTCCTAAAATACACCTATCAAAATACATTTAAGGGGCTCTGTTCTTCCCCATTAGAGTCCACAGGAACAACTATTAAATAAAAATGGGGAGAGTAATAGATGTAGCACAGAAGTCACTTTTACTGGCATTAGGGGCTGTTAACGAGCACTCGGAGACAAAATTCTAGAGATCCCAGGGAAAGCCCATCTAATTCATCAAGAAAAGCATGACTGATAAACAACAAAAATTAATTTTGAAAAACTACAGAGTGTAAAAGACTGTGGATCACACATTAAACTGAACACAAAACAAAGCTAAAAGAGACCAAAAAGATTCAACTGGTTCAAAGGAAAAGAGTTCTTTATACGTTACTAGGTTTTACCAGGTTTTTAAAGTTTTATTTTTCTTAGGAAACTAATGTTGGATTTCAAGCAGAAGAAACGATTAAAAAACTAAAATGAATCCATCACATTACAGATGTAGAAAAATATTATTTTTAAATCTTCAATCCCTTACCAGGTTCCCAGATTTCTTTTCACTGCCATTACTCTAAAACTGGATTTATTTACAGATCAGGATTACCAGAAAGAGAGAACGGCTGCCAGGGAGACACACCAAAATAAAGTACTTCTCAAATACCAAAATGCAGTGCTATCTTATAACTACATACAGCACAAAATCATGTGCTGGAAAACACAGGCTGTCTCTAAACAGTTAGTAACCAAAAATGGAATTTTTGGGGAGGAATCATAAGTAACAAATTTACCTTCAAGAGCCCAACTTGATGAAAAAAGAATGCAAATACCATAAAAGCTCCTGTCCAGCACTTCGTTATTTCACTCAAAAAAAATTTAAATTTTTCAAGACCAGAACTTTAAGCCGCCTTTCAGTTTTATCCTTTGAGCATATCACCGAGTGGCATAAATTATGAAACTTGCAGCAGGCAGGAAATCTACTAGATTTTATGTGTATGAAATACTTTACCCTTAAGATTACCAAACCAAATTTCTGTTCAAAACCTGACTAGTCTGCTAGGCCCCTCCTTCCTCTTTCTTTTTGTTTGCTCAAGTACAAGTCACTCCGGAGGAGCTGCTATGATAGTGACAACAATTATTTTCCCAAAAAAAAGGAGCACATAGGACACTGCTGTCTGTGTAGATGAAGCAGAAACACCCCCAGACAGAAAAAGACTATTCGTTATCTCCCATCACCACTGTTTAACATAAACCAAGTAAAACATGGACTCAGAGTTCTGCAAATGCATTAATATGCATGCCCCTATTACTGGGAAAACAAATGACAAACATCATAAAAGTGAAATAAATTCTAATTACTGATGTCTCAATAGAGACCATCAGAGAAAAATTGCTTTGGGCTTTCTCTCTCACACACACAAAAGCAAATTTCTGGAAAAATCTAGCCCACATTCTTTTAACTTCTTAATTTCAAACTTCTTTATTGAGCAAATTGACACCTAGATCAAAATATCGATAATTTGATTTAATCATGTATATCAGTGATTTTTCAGCTGGAGGTTGGGTCCCACAGAGGATGACAACAGTTGAAATATTCTAAGGAAGTTAGGGAGACAGGAGCTACAGAGCATGGAACAACTTTTGGGTGGTGGGTGTGCAGTAAGCAAAGCATAGGGTGTATGAACAGACTGAGCCAGGATCTTCCCCTTCCTGGGTTTTCTTCCTGTAGGCCATCCCGCCCAGCCATTAAATTCTGCTAAGAATCAGTTAATCAATGGTATATATTAAGTGCTCATTCAATTCATTCAATAGTATTATTGAGCGCTTACTATGTGCAGAGCACTGTACTAAGCGCTTGAAATGTACAAATCAGCAACAGATAGAGACAGTCCCTGCGCATTGACGGGCTTACAGTCTATTCACAGGTTTACAGTCTATTCAATCATTCAATAGTATGTCTTGAGCACTTTTTGTGTGCAGAGCACTATACTAGGCATTTGGGAGAGTACAATTCTGTTGTGTGACCTTGGGCAAGTCACTTCCCTTCTCTGTGCCTCAGTTACCTCATCTGTAAAACAGGGGTTGAGACTATGAGCCCCACTTGGGACAGGGACTGCATTCAACTCGATTTGCTTATATCCATTGCAGAGCTTAGTATAGTGCCTGGTACACAGTAAGCACTTATATACCAACCGCCAACCCCTCGCCCACATCCTGCCTCTGTCCTGGAACTACCTCTCCCTTCATGTCCGACAGATACTCTTCTCACCTTCCAAGCCTTTTTAAAAACCGCACCTCCTCCAAGAGGCCTTCCTTGACTAAGCCCTCATTTTTCTCTTCTCCCTCTCCCTTTTATGTCACCCTTTCACTTGGACTTGGGACCCTTTATTCACTCCACTCTTAGCCCCACAGCACTTATGTACAAATCCATAATTTACTTAATGTCGGCCTTCCCCTCTAGACTGTAAGCTCCTTGTGGAACATTCTCCAAACTCTGTTATATTGTGCTCTGCCAAACAGTACAGTGCTCTTCACAAAG
The DNA here is from genome assembly GCF_004115215.2 of Ornithorhynchus anatinus. NCBI lineage: Eukaryota > Metazoa > Chordata > Mammalia > Monotremata > Ornithorhynchidae > Ornithorhynchus > Ornithorhynchus anatinus. The sequence goes on from NC_041753.1 coordinate 55,584,979, forward strand.
TAAATGCTGAATAAATATAAATGATTGAATGTCTGACCTGATTATCTTGGATCGACTCCAGTGCTTAGTACAGTGTTTGGCACATAGTATGTGCTTAACGAATTACCATTATTATTAAGCAGAAGGGAGGGCACAAGCAGGGGGTTTGTGTACAGAGTGATGATAAACAGTGGAGAGAGACGATTGAGTGCCTTAAAGCTAATCATCAGGAGTTTCTGCTCAATACGGAGAGGAATGGGTGATCACTGGAGGTTTCTGAGGAGTGGGTATGGGACATTTTAAAATTATTATTATTATTATTATTAATAATAACAATAATTGTATTTGTTAAGAGCTTACTATGTGCCAGACACGAAGTGCTTGGGTAGATATGAGGAAATCGGGTTGGACACAATCCCTGTCTCACATAGGACTCATAGTCTTAATCCTCATTTTACAGATGAGGTAACTGAGGCACAGAGAAGGGAATAGATTTGCCCAGGGTCCAATAGCAGACAAGTGGCAGAGCTGGAATTAGAAGCCAGGTCCTCTGATTCCCAAGTCCATGCTCTATCCATTAGGCCATGCTGCTTACCAAAAGTGATACAGAAAAATGGTATAGGCAGCAGAGTGAAGTATGGACTGGAGAGCAGAGAAGTTGGAGTCAGAGAGGTCTCTGCGAGGAGGCTAATACTGTAATCAAGCATTCATGTAATTATGTAAGTGCCTGGACCAGTACGGTGGCAGTTTGGATGGTGTTGTGGAGGAAGAACTGACAGAATTTGGTGGCAGACTGAACAAGGCTGGGCTAAAAGAGATGGATGCTTGGAGGATAACTCCACAGTTACAGGCTTGAGTGACAGGGAGGATAGTGTCTACTGCAATGGTGAAGTGAGATGGATGAGAGGGAAGATGAGGAGTTCAGTTTTGAACAATACTTATGGGTTATCACTGTAATAATAATGATAAAGGTAGAGTTTTTTAAGCACTTATTATGAGCCAAACACTGTACTAAGCACTGGGGTAGATAGAACATAATTAGGGTGGACAGAGTCCCTGCCCAACATAGGACTCTCAGTCTAAGGGAGAAGGGGTTTAAGAGCTAGACATGGGCATGGGAAGACAGCAGGAGCCTCACCCTTCCTATAGCAGGTTCAACTGCTATGCACTTACTAGAAAAGTAAGCCAGGCCAGGTGACAAAGGAATATAAGCACGATGAAACAAGAATTAAGAATAAGACTCACATTCATTTACCTGATAAGGACAGAGCATGTATATACAAGCCCAACCTGTCATTAGACATACTGAGTACATAGCTAATTGCTTTTAATTAACACCTCTATGGGGAATCTGGCTTCTTAATGTTAGTTTTACCATCCACACAATTCGCTCAGTCATTTATGAAAAAAAACATATATATTGCTATAGACACAGACGCACTGGCTTTTGCAGGTTCAACCTATCTCCGATGAAATGAGTTTGAATTGCTTATCCTGCCCCTCCTTGCTGTGAGCCTGTGCTGTAAAAAACAATCTGGCTCTCTAGGAGAAACCAAAGCTTTCTGCAACCCTAAAAACAGTGTTCATGAAAGATGACCTCCCCAGTACACAAACTCAATCTGACAACAATCAGGTAATGTGACAATCAAGGGGGCCCCAGCCTTAATTAGTGGCGATTTGAGAGTGCAGTCCCAAAACAGGCTACTCTGCAAAGAGGCAACAGAATATCCAAAATTAGGATAGGCAAAAATGCAAGCATGGGCAATAAGGGTGGAAGAGAGGTTTCCGGTGAGTCTGAGAGACATACTAAGAAGGATCAACAGTGTCAATACTGTCTGGCTGAATGACGTGATCACTCTTTTTCCGCTCCCCACCACCAGCCTAGGCCTGCGTCCTTTCCCTGCTCCACCTTTCTGCACCCCAAGCTTGGCCCCCTGCTCCTTGCCAACGCAGGCGTCCACAGTGACTTTTTCCAACAGCACAATTCTTGACAGACCCTTCCTCCCCAACTGCTGCCATTCCCTTCCCAGCCAGTAGTTCCTGCCTAATAATAACAATAATAATAATAATAATAATGATGGCATTCGTTAAGCGCTTACTATGTGCAAAGCACTGTTCTAAGCACTGGGGGGATACAAGGTGATTACATTGTCCCATGTGGGGCTCACAGTCTTAATCCCCATTTTACAGATGAGGTAACAGGCACAGAGAAGTTAAGTGACTTGCCCAAAGTCACACAGCTGACAAGAGGTGGACCCAGGATTAGAACCCATGACCTCTGACTCCGAAGCCGTGCTCTTTCCTCTGAGCCAGGCTAGACGGGGGCAGATCATGGAAGAGACTGGCAGCAGAAGGGAAGGAGGGGCCTATGCAGTAAAGTGGTGGGAAAGGAGGGTGAGATGGGCTGGATTTATTCATTCATTCATTCAATAGTATTTATTGAGCGCTTACTATGTGCAGAGCACTGTACTAAGCGCTTGGAATGTACAAATTGCTGTCACCAACACAGGGGAAGGAGGAAGCTCTGTGGTAGCAGTGACAGATAAGGAGGGAAGGACATGGAGAAGAGACTTACAAAACAACTCAAGAAGCTCCTCATGCTTTTGTTGCTCCTTCAGTGGCCACTACTGGGCCCCCTTTCCATTCCTGTCCTACTCAGTTCCCTGCTTTGTGGCTCTCAGTGGGTGGGGATGGGGGCCCAAGCCCTAGCAGGAGCCACACTGAGCAAAGGAAGTGGGTGGGGGAGAATAGAAAGGCTGTGAGGAGGGAGTGGGCAGGATTACATAATAAAGACTTTACAAGGTTGATGTCATAAAGCCGGATCTGATGAGGTACGCTGTAAGCTCCCACTCTAGACTGGGAGGCAGGGGACATGTCTACCAATGCTGTTATACTGTACTCTCCCAAGTGCTCAGTAAAGTGCTCGGCACACAGTAAGTGCTCAGTGACTTCAACTGATGTAAACCTGAAAGAGTGTAAATTCAGAAATGTCAGATATGCCATTTGTTGTATCTCAGACAGTTGATAGATGACACCTTCCTGTACAGTATTATCTTGTTTTGTGCCCTTTATTGTAGGGCACAACTGTGCTTCTACAACTAACTGTGCTTCCAGATGAGCAATTCACCAGTCTTCTTGCATAAACACATACAGAATTATTGGCTGGAAAATGCTGGCTCCAGACTTTCAGAAAATGAAGAGACTGCATTCAGTATTTATTTACTAATTTATGCATCAAAAGTAACAGCCCTCTTTAGGATGATTTTTTTTGGCAGGGAGGCATTTAAGTGCTTACTATGTTCCAGGTTCTGTACTAAGCACTAGGGTAGGTACAAGCTAATCAGGTTGGACGCAGTCCATGTCCCACATGGGGCTCACAGTTTTTATCCCCATTTTACAGATGAGGGAACTGAGGCACAGAGAAGTTGCGTTACTTGCCCGAGGTCACACAGCAGTCAACTGGAATTAGAACTCAGGTCTTTTCTGACTTCCAGGTCTGTGCTCTAACCACTGGGCCCCACTGCTTCTCTGTTCTGCTTCTCTGTTCTTAAATACTTGACAATTTTTGAAAAAATTGAGACTCAAAAATTTGGAAGCCAGTTTCACAAAACTGGTTTTGAGAACATAAATAGTGTTAAGTGAGGTTTTATTGTCCACTCAAATGAATTCTGAGCAGTCCTTTTGCCTCTTACCTCTATTGGATGAAGGTGGAATCCCAGTGGAGACCAACAGTTTTGACATCCACAGAGAGAAGCCTGTGAGAACAAGTGAGAGGAGGTTTAAGAGTCAGATTTATAAGGGAATATGTGAGTTTTTGTGTTTGTTTCTGTGTTTCAATATACCCGTGTTAAATTGGAATTGTTGAGGGAACTAAACTTTAAATTTAATCCAGACTAGAATGCATTTCACTAAAGGTTCTGTTTAACATCTTTTGGACCTGTCTAAAATAAATAATGTCATAAGGAGAATTGCTTTCTTGCAGATTCCTGAGATGGGACTGAAGGACAATTTATCCATATAGAAAAGTCTCCCATTTATCCATATAGAAAAGTCTCCCACCTTGTCATGTAGTGGCTTTTCATTATCTGCATAGGGTACTGTTCACAGTGAATCAAAACATAGTGCTAGCCTCTTAAGAGCTCACAATCTAAGATAACACAATGGGAAAAGGCATAGTAAGCAGCTGAGTAAAGCACTAGCATTCTGGCAAGCAATGGGCTAAATGTATTTAGCAGGGTGGTGAGTGAAATTGTGGGAGTTACATATTATCTTGGGTGGATCAGAGAGGGTGAGGGAGGGGTGGGAATTAGAGGCTGAGGAGGCCCAATGGGGGTCAAGAGGGTTGAGGGGGAGTATGGGCTAATGAGCCATGGTCCAAGTCAGGCCTGCCTTTCCACTGCCCAGCCTAGGGACTTGGAGGGCTTTAGCAAGAATTACCACCTTTTCTTCCAATTAGTCAGCACCAGTTTCAGGGAGGAGGTGGAATTTCAGGATCTCTTTGAATGACAAAAGAAAAAAGCTCTGCAAACTAGGGGGTGGTAGGCAGGCCTGGATGGGGAAGCTTCTTCCGCAGGCCTGGCATGACAAAGGGAGGAATTACAAAAATCTGCCTGGTACAAAGAGTAAGGGGGTGGGCTTTGAAGCAGAGCAAAAGATGGCATGGTCACAGTGCCTGGCAGAAAATCTCTTCTATAAGAACAAGTCAGATCAAGTAATCAGTGGTATTTATTGAACACTTACTGTGTGCCAAGCACTGCATAGATAAGCTTCAGCTCACAAGTCCCAGTGAAGGCAGAGGGATAAACTGAACCAACTTTTATATATTTCTTGGAAAGTAACACTTGCTGGTACCTGGCTCCTTCCAACAGGAGAAAAAATGATTGAATCATGATACAGAATTAAAACAAACACTCCCAAGCAGGAACAGCGCTAAGTGTCCGATGGCACCAGACAAATGGCCATTTCATGACAATAACCTTGATCCGTAGTGGAATGGGGGAATATGGGAATGGTGAGAAGGGAGAGGAGAGGAAGCAGTAGGATTTATGGAGTGTCTACTGAATGCCATACACCACAATAAATAGTACACTACACAATACAATATAACAATTAATAGTACAATAAAAGCACAAGATGCGTTCCCTGTTCACAGAAAGCTTACACTGTTATAACTGCGTCTGAAGAGTAGACCTGTATGCTACTATATTAATTCCACTCCTTGACCTATCACCTCCCTGGATCGAGGCGAAAAGCATTGTTTCTGTAACTATCAGACTGACCTGGGGTTGGTCTGCAGAAGGAGCATTTTTTTTAATGGTATTTATTAGGCACTATGCTGCAGGGACTGTACTAAACACTGGGGTAGATACAAGCTAATCAGGTTAGACATAGTCGATGTTCTGCACGGGGCTCACAGTCATTCTTTCAATTCTATTTATTAAGCGTTTACTGTGTGCAGAGCAGATGAGGTAACTGAGGCACAGAGAATTGAAGTGACCTGCCCAAGGTCACACAGAAGACAAGTGTTGGAGCTGGGATTAGAACCCAGGTCCTTCTGACTCCCAGGCCCACGCTCTACTCTCCTAGGCCCCTACTGCAGAAGTAAGCAGTTAGGCAATTTAATCCTCACCCTGGTCCCTGATGGAGACCAGAGAGCAAAATGGAGGTTGACCAAGGCTACTACATCCATGACATTGGGACTCTACAGCTCATGCAGGGAAGGGAGGGATCTAGAAAACATAGCTAGCCAACTGCCCCCATTTGCCTGCACCTAAACCAACTTTGTTCTGAGGGATAAGGCAATGAATAACTCTTGTACACTAATGAGATCCAACAGTAATCTAAAACAAGCAGGCCACCAGATTAGCTTCACCCCCCCCTTTAGGATTTTATTCAAGGCATTTGGACTAATGATCAGCAACAGAGTACACACAGAGAAAGCTCTTTTATGGAGCAAGTACCATCATCTGCCAAGTACTGGACTACATGACCTCTTGGGATCCCTTCTCAGGCCTCTGATTCCATAATTGTATGTCATTTTATGAGCACGAAGTACACCCGTTATTCCTCCCAGCTGTCTCATGTGTCCCCCCAGGCCCAGGGTGGGCAGTCAAGAGAATGTGAAAGGTTCAAGCACCAACCATATCCACTTATACAAAAACAACTCGAGCATTTGTCTTGCTGGTGGTTGAACCTATCTAGCCTTTCTTAACAACTACTATCTGGGCAATGCTCACCCCAAAGGCAGGGGGTCAAAAAAGGTGCCCTGCTGGATTTTTACGGGCACAATGTGCAAAAGATTCACTCCACAAATCTATATATAGTCCGCTGTCCTTTGAAGAAGACACCACTGACGGGCAAGTTCACCTATGAGTGTGTGTGTGACCAAAAAGGCCAAAGCAGGACCCACAGTCCTGGCCACATCATGACCACAAAACGACTGTTCCTCGTTGTGCTTAATGTTGACAGTGCCTGATGGTCTTTCCTCTTTTGCCTCTTTCTCTCTCAAGGGCAGCATGGTGTGGTGGATAGAGCATGGGCCTGGGAGTCAGAAGGACCTGGGTTCTAATCCCGGTTCTGCCACTTGTCTGCTGTGTGGCCTTGGGTAAGCCACTTAACTTCTCTATGTCTCAGCTACCTCATCTGTAAAATGGGGATGAAGACTGTGAGCCCTGTGCGGGACAGGGACTGTGTCCGACCCAATTTGCTCATATCCACCCCAGCACTTAGTACAGTGTATGGCACACAGTAAGTGCTTAATGAATATCATAATTATTATTATTTAAAGCTTTTGCTCAGAGAGATCCACTCCCTTCTTCCTGGTAGAGGGCCATGCAGACCTGTCCTCAACTGACTCACAGTTAGCTGGGATGCAGCACTGTTTGAGGCTTGTTTTACAGTGTCCCTCAACAAACCAAAGGACAGTTCTAACACAATACTAACAGAGTGATATTCAGGATTTGGAGATCAGTGGGGTCAGATCTGTCTCGAGTGGTTAAGGAGGGGGCTCTGGAGGATAAATGAACTTGTCATTACCTCGGTTTTACTTGTATTACTTCAGAAGTCTAAATTTAATTCTTTCATCAGGCATGTCCTACCTTAATCGTCAAAAAGCTCTATGAAGATCAACACAATGGATGAGTCAAGCATGTACACAAATCTCAAGCCTTACTGTGACAATAACTAATTTAAAGAAACTGATCAAACAGGTAAGCTTTATTCCCATACCCAGAAGGTTGCCAAACTTGCTTAAAAAGTAGTGAAAATTACAAGCTGCTTTACTTTGCATAAAGCCACCTTCTGCACCAGTCATAGCAGATGCAGTAAGTTATTATTTTTTCCGTGCTCCCCATAATTACCTAGAACCAGTTTTTTAAATATTTCCTGTTAAACCTTTTCAAGCTTAACAATAAAATTATTAAATCATTACTTCTGTTAGTTTTTCTTTTGAGACTTTCAAGTTCATGCCCATGAATCTGCACTTCTATAGAATTGCATGCATACACCCCATTGGGCAGGTTCTACAGATATTTCTTATTAATTAGAAGGGAAACGGGGACATTAGAGGAAAAGTTAGGGATGCTAAAAAGACATAAGATGGGTTTAGAGAGATCCGTGGGTGATAGCTCCAAAAAGCATCGACTAAAGGAAATGATAGAGAAGTTAGGCCATTCAGAACCATAAGAATAGCCAAAAGGAAGTAACCATCACACTGCTTCTCTAAGCATCATTTACTGCCTCCATCAGAGGCAAATACCGAGCTGGTTGAACCATGGGTCTGATCCAGTGTGGCATTTCTTATGTCCTACTGGCACTACCAACATATGGAAAAGCCCATGAAAGAATGTTATTTCAAGCTATGGGAAATTCCAGAAATCTTGATTTATTTAGTGGGTCTCCATTTTCTATGTCTACTTGGGCAGAAGGTTCCAGTGATTTCTACTTTTTATATTTGATTAGGGGTTCAAGATAGTAAAAGAACAAGTGTTATGACTGCATACAAAACTACAAGGCTTAAGTATCTCAATCAAACTCTGATTTCCTTCCCCACTGTGTTATCACTAAAGTTTAAGCCTAAGAACATGACTTCACAAGCTATGCCGAACAGGGCAGATCCAGCCCATTATTCTGTCTCTTATGGTAGCACCATACTCTTGGTGACAATACAGCTGTCCTCCATATTGAAAAATAAAACCATTGATAGCGAGTCTGATCCAACTTGGGTTGGGGAGGACGGGGGGGAATGGATTGAAAAGCTGGTCTATTATACTACCATATTATCAATTTCCAGCATTGTTCTAGATTTTGCCTGTTGAATAATAATAATAATGATGTTGGTGTTTGTTAAGTGCTTACTATGTGCAGAGCACTGTTCTAAGCGCTGGTGTAGATACAGGATAATCAGGTTGTCCCATGTGAGGCTCACAGTTAACCTTCATTTTACAGATAAGGTAACTGAGGCACAGAGAAGTTAAGTGACTTGCCCACAGTCACAAAGCTGCCAAGTGGCAGATCCGGGATTCAAACCCATGACCTCTGACTCCCAAGCCCGGGCTCTTTCCACTGAGCTACGCTGAATAATCCTGTAGACGCTTTTGCTCAAAAAGAACCTCTCCTCTCTTAAGCAAACCATGTTGTTGTTGTGTATGCTCCAGTTGTTCCTTAACATTTAGCTTCCATAATACACCAGCTACATTTTCTCTGCCCCTGGATTTTGTAGCTGAATTTCAGTTCACCAGGCAGCAGCTGGCTGGGTTATCATACCATCATCCATCCTCCTCACTTCATCCCCTGCAACACCGTGCAGTGATGAGTAAATATGTTGCTGCTGGGAGACTGACTTTGATCTTGATTTACAATCCTGTCTTGTCAAAGGATCTGCAGTACGGTACATCAATGACATTGATGAAACTGCTTAAAAAGGTTCAATGCCTGGGGTAGAGCTCGGCTTCATTCCATCAGTCGGTAATGGTATTTATTGAGCGCTTACTGTGTGCAGAGCACTTTACTAAGCACTTGGGAGAGAACAAATGTTGGACAGGTGCAGAGTTCTGTTGATGCTCAGTTTGTTTCAAAATCTTGATGCCTCATTACTACATTCTGCTTGACAGTCTCCCACAAGACATCCAGGCCTTCTGGATTTGGTTTTCTCTATATGGACATTTGGGGCAGTTTATTGCTTACCTTTAGAAACAAAATTCTGTAACAGCATTCAGTTTGCCCATGCCAATGAAGATCTTTCATTTATTTTTCTCCAAACCAGGTGCTGACTGTCAGACATCATCTTGCATCACTCATGAATACCATTACTACTACTAATTTCCCTTATTTTTTTCTGGTCTTATCATTGGTCCGATCTTGGGTTTATCTGGTTCACACCAAAGGGGGGGGGGGGGGGGGGTCTGGTAGAAAAGGCATGGTGTTAGAAATTCACAACCTCTCTGGGCTTCATCTATAAAATTGGGATAATACCTGCTTCTCCATACTCACAGGGATATTGTGAGACAAAAATGAGATAATTGATGTGAAAGCACTTTGGAAAAATAAAAGTGCTATACAAAAAAGCAAGGTATTACTATGAATAAAAATGAGGTAAGGGCTCTGAATTTTCCTTCTCTTTACACAAAACCCTTCATCTCTGATAGGGGCTATTAGTAGGCCAGCTTCCCAGCTTCAGAATTTTGATCACACGTTCTAGCTAGCTATCCCTAAGGTACAGTTAGTACCTGGTTTGGCTCCTGGGCTGAATATCCTCTCTTTGATAACTCTCACACTTCTACAAATGATCTGTGCACAGCATTTGATGTGAGAAAGAGTCTCTTTCTCAAGCAGGGAATTTTTCTGTAAAACTAGGGCTAATAAGAGCTAATATCTGATCCTCTTTGCCCCAAAGTAATGTGCTAAAGATGAAAGAATGTTGTAATGGTTTCAACAAGGCATGGGGCTTGGGAGACATTGGCTGCAGAGTTGGTCCAAGCAAACTTATGGGAGGAGAGCCCCAGTCGTAAGACAATTAACTCTATTTATTGCTATTGTTTTTGTCTGTCTCCCCCGATTAGACTGTAAGACCATCAAAGGGCAGGGACTGTCTCTGTTACCGATTAGTACATTCCAAGCGCTTAGTACAGTGCTCTGCACATAGTAAGCACTCAATAAATACTATTGAATGAATGAATGAATGAACTCTTCCTGCCTTTCTTTGACCTTCAGTCAAGTGGGGAGAGACCTGGTCAAGGGAAGCCGGAGGGAGTTAGCAGAGCTTTCCAAGATGTCCCATAGAGACTGCTCCCAAGCTCTTCTATCATTCTTCTCCAAAGCTACCCTGGGGTGGCTCGCCTCCAATCTAGGGCAAGTCAGATGGTGAGTGTTTAAACTCCTGAACGCAACAAGAATATGTGTGTGAAGATATGCTATTGCCACGTGACTCTTGAAAGCCTGGACTCCTTATTCACTCACCCACCCCTTCTCAGTCTTTTCTTCTTTCAGTTCATCCTCACAAGACTCTAATGTTCTACTCACACTTAATTAGTGAGCAAATCGTATTTGTAGTGTTTTAGCACTGGTTACCTTAAAATACATTTGTTTGCAGCTCACTTCCCAAGAACTTTCTTCAGCAATGCAGGCTAAGAAGACATAATCTCTAACCCACAATATGAAGCCAGAAATTGGGTAGTGACTACACAACAGGATCAACCAGAAGTGGGGGCATATCAAAACAAAAGCAGTATCATTAGCAGGAGGAACCTAAATAATGCTAATTGGAGTAAGTCTTTGGACTAGAGGGAGAAAACCCCTCTTCAGTTCTCCTAAAGCTCCTCAAAGATAGGGATTGTGTCTACTAAATCATACCGTATTCTCCCAAGCCCATAGTACAATGCTCTGTGCACACAAAGGATTCAATAAATACAACTGATTAAGACAGGAAAGGGATGATTCAGAGGATCAGAGTGTAAGGTCACTTAACATTTGTGTCAGAAAACTCCTTTGATCATTTCAAGTTGGAGATAAAGAAAAATCTGGACTTGAAAGAAGATGCTTTTGGGAGGAATGGTACAAAAACAGTAAACATTCACAAAAGAGGTGAAGGCTTTGTAGAGAAGAACAGTATTTAGTTGGGCAAAGGGAAAGTCACCAAAACAGAAAATGGGAGAAAGAATGGCTGACACACAGCAAAGGAAACAGTGTAGGGCATAAGAGGAAATGGGAGGGATCAAAATAAACGAGGCTAGAGTCCTGAAGGAGAGGTTAAAAAGTGAGTGTGACTAGGAGAGCCAGTGAAGGAAATTGAGTACAGGAATGCCTTGGTCAGAATGAAAATGAAGTGATTTGGCCATGATGGTAATCAGGAAGGAAACTAAGAGGAAAATGAAAACAGTAAAGAGGGGAGGATAATACGATCAAGTCCCAATGAAACATTTTAAAAACAAAGAATAGAGTGAAAGCTCCTTGTGAACAGGGATTGTGTTTCAGGCTTCTGTTGTACTTTCCAAATGCTTCGTATCACACGCTGCATCCAATGGTCACTCAACAAATACTTCACTACTACTACCAATACTACTGGATAAAAGGAGAGGAGGAGGAGGAGGGGTGGTATGTAGAAGGCACTTACAAATGGCGGACTGTCACGATTACTCTGGTTGTTCTATGAGCAAACCAGGCAGAGATAGACAAAGCGCTGGAAATTCAAAGTAGACAGGATTTCACGGTCTTTGCCAGTGACCTAGCGAAGTGACAGGGCCGCGTGATTAATCTTTTAGATTCAAGCTATTGAACAATTTGTCAAATTCTCACAGACTGACTGGGGCCAGTCACCAAGCAAAATGCTAAACTGGCTAACCCATGACTACTGAAATGACAATTTTGGATTTTTCCTGTGGTGGTCGCTTTAAGATAAATGAGGGAAAGGCAGGAGCCCTGGAAAAAAGTTCAATTAAACAAACAAGATTAAATAAATCCCAAATTATGTTCCTTCCCAGACATCAGTTAAAGAAACAAATGTGTAGCAGTTCAGAGGTTTGAACAATAGGTAACTATCTGGTGCTTTAACCCACCAGTTTCCTGTGGATTAGCAGAAAAAACACAGAGGTCAGAGTTGTGCCTGATGGCAAAGTACTTCTTCAGGAAACACATAACAAGGTCTACAACAGATGGATGCCACTGGGCAGACATTTTAGCTGTACTTAAGCCCTTTCAAATACTTTCCCCAATAAGGAAAATGACTAATTACTTAACAGTGCCTTATTTGAATGCTTTCATTTCTGTTGGGCAACAGTGAAACAGTCTCCAAAAATATCCTATTTTTAAAAACATTTTTCTCCATAACTGAAATAATGTTTTTATGTTCCATGAGAAAGTCTGGATTCTCTCAGTTGATCTTTTGAAAGGAAGGCTGCCAAAGTCTGACTTGGAACCTGTGTGCACTGGTGATTATTTCAGGGAAGTCAGTAACTGCTTTTAGTCCATACAGAATACCCAACTCATTACCCCGTTAGGTTTTATTGCAATTTTATAATGAAGAAACTAAGGCTTAGAAACTAAATAACTTGCCTAAGGGCACAGAGTAAATCTGAAGGAGAGTCACAAAACTAGCACGAAGATCATATGACTTTCCGTTTCTTGTGCTTAATCGCTGGACCTCACTAGTAATCCATCAATCATATTTATTGAGTGCTGACTATGTGCACGGCACTGTATTAAGTGCTTACGAAAGTAGGGATCTACCCCTTCCCCTCCCCCACAAAAAATGTGAATTTGTTTTGCCTGTTGTATACTTGGGGGTTCTCTCCTTTTGCTAGAAGCATTCAGGATCACACATTTTCTCATTGCCGGAGGTGCAAGATTGGGTAGGGGGAGAATGGACAGCAGGAAAGGGGCAGGAGGAAGAAAGAGACAGATGAGGAAGAGATAGACAAAAGCCTACATATGACTTACCAAAATTCTCTTCGCCTGGGGCAGCACGGTGAGGCAGCAGAACCTGACTGGCTCTGGCAGGTTCCCCCCCACCTCCCCCAGGAGCAGCTCTGCCCCCAGAGTAGCTCTTGCTTTGGGAGCAGTAACTGCTACTGGTGCATTCAGGATCTGCTCCCTGGAGATTTAAGCAAAAACTCCAGCCCCCCAGGCTTCTACAGCTGTAAAGAAAAAACCACTCTGAGGAGATTGGAAGGCTAACTCCCTCTCTACTTTCCAATGTCACTAGAGGCCTAGCAGTGGCAGTGGCACCGGCAAGGAGCTGAAGTTTTCCCCTCTGCACCCTTACGACTACTAGAGTCCCAGTGACTGACCTCAACTCCTGAGGTCATTTCCACCTCGGGCCCCGCTGCATCCTGGAGGTCACAGCAAGAGCACAGTCAGTAGGGAAGGCTGCACTCTGATGGTTGCAGCTACTGCTGTTGGCAGCCGCGAGGATCGGCCTCCCTGCCCCGGCCACATCTGCCACTATCACCCAGTTTGAGTGGTGGGTTGTCAGTTTTGGGACAGTCTCATTAATGCAAGTCACCTGGTCACTCCACAACAGACGTGCAGCAAAAAATGCAAGTGGCTAAACTCAGTCAAGAAAAGACAAGCAACTGCATGAATTGGGAAAACTTGGCAACTAGTGCTGCATGGTCATACTGTAAAGGAGGCTGGAAGCGTTAAGAGCCACCGATGCAAGCCAATCCAAATGATTGGGTGAATCAGAGTACATACAGACCAGATTTCAGATTAATCTAGCTAGCCATGGAGGTTGTAGGCCAAGGCAAACCATTTTCTCATTGATTTTCCAGTCCCTTCAGAACACCCTTGGCGTGGCACTAAAATAAAATCCAGAATACAAGGCACCAAAATAATCAATCAATGGTATTTTTAAGAGCTTATTGTGTGCAGAGGACTGTACTAAGCACTTGGGAGAATATTCTCTGCCCACATCGACTTTACAGTCTAAAAGCCAATTCAAAAATGACATCCACAATGAAATGATTTAGGAAAAGTTAAAGGGCATTTTAAATTTCCTCATGCTTTTTATTTTTATAAATAAACCTGTGGGGACCATGAAAAAAAGCTAGGGAACATGTTTTATTCATGTTTACAAAGACTATGATTCAGCATTTTTCTGAATGAGACAAATAATATTTTCAATATTTTGTGAGTGCTTTATTATTATTAGAGAATCAAGGACAGGTGTAAAGAACCTGGGTTGGGGGGTGGGGGAGAGAAGAAGGAAATGCTAGCAATAGTAAAATATCTCTAAGTAAGTCAGCTTGTGCTTCTCCAGACAGGGAGGGGAATATATACTGAGTCATTTCAGAAATCCTTTTGGGAGTCCTGATATCCTGCTATTATCACAGCCAGACTCATTTACTGGAGCAATAAATCTGAGTTCTGAGTTTTCTTGCTTCCTGGAGATTCAAATTTTTTTTTTTTTGAAAGCAGAAACAGTGGACTAAAGTGAGGATCAATCTTCAGGAGTAGGTAGGCACAATCTTGCAGGTGATAAAAATCCTCAGCCTAGTTTATCCTGACTCTTCCCTGTCCCTGCTTGTTTTGCACTGAGTCCCAAGACTGAAGAAACTGAATTTAAACAGGACCAAAGAGGGGTTCAGGTCTATTTTGGGGAGGGGAGGAGGAGGAGAGGCCTGCCACGCATGTGCCCTGGCATCAACATACAGTCACATTTGTCAGGGAATGTGTCTATTTATTGTTGTATTGTACTCTCCCAAGTGCTTAGTACAGTGCTCTGCACACAGTAAGTGCTCCATAAATATGACAGACTGAATGAATTTGTCCCCACTGTAGTCCCCACAGCCCGGGGGGTAATCAAACACATGCAACCAAGACCACATATGCATGACAGCAACTCAGACGAAAAGATAGCAAGAATCTGGGTTGAAGGTACAAAGAATAAAAGTAACATCATCATCATCCTTGCTATTTCAGTACCTAGTGAGCAGAGCACATAGAGAGGTATAGAGAAGCAGCATGGCCTAATAGATAAAGCATGGACCCAGGAGTCAGAAGGACCTGGGTTCTAATCCAGCTCCACCATTTGTCTGCTGTGTGACCTTGGGCAAGTCACTTCACTTCTCTGTACCTCAGTTATCTCATCTGTAAAATGGAGATTAAGACTGTGAGCCCCATGAGGGACAGGGACAGTGTCCAACCTGATTAACTTAAATCTACCCCAGTGCTTAGAACAGTGTCTGGCACATAGTAAGTGCTTAACAAATATCATAAAAAGTATAAATCATGATCCCTGCCTTCAGGGACCTTACAGTTTAATAAGGAAAGACTCTCAGTAAACATCTCCTATAATTAGAATGAGGCCATCTATGTCAACTCACCAAAGTGGGGTCTGAAGGAAAAGCACCACAGTGGACCACAAATCAAACAGGATTTTGGACTGCAGAGATGAAAGTGTCCTAGTGCAGAAAAAAGAAAAATTAATTAGGGACAATGCCATTCTTCATTTAATTCTTATATCAGTTCAGGATCAAAAGGTAAATGTGAATTTTAGTAGAAGGAATCACAAGATAAATTCGAGATTTTGAGAAAATAGGGGAGAATAATAATAATAATAATGGTATTTATTAAGCACTTACTATGTGCCGAGCACTGTTGTAAGCACTGGGGTGGAACAAGGTAATCAGATTGCCCCACGTGGGGCTCACAGTTTTAATCCCCATTTTACAGATGAGGTAACTGAGGCACAGAAAAGTTAAGCAACTTGCCCAAGGTCACACAGCAGACAAGTAGTTAGAAAGATTTAAAAAAATGAAGTTTGGGAAAGCAAATTAACAGACTTCAGAAACTATAACAGGCTTCAGGAACTAGATAGAAAGATTTGATGGAAAGAAAGCCCAAGAGGCAAGGAAGTCCAAGAATGTTGGCTGTTTTTCAAAAAAAATTCTGCAGGTTCAGGAACAAGTTGTACAATGTATAGGAAGGACAAGAAAGGCAACAAGACACTAAGTTGCCTGAATCTAGTTCTCTAAAAGGACTGAAGCCAAATGGGAAAGCTACAAAAAAAATGGAAATTGGTATAACTTTAAAGCAGAGGAAAGAGCACAATTGTGTAAGAGCCAGATTAGAAGAATGAAAGATGGAAAGGAGATTCAACTAGGAGGGTGCATAAAAGGCCACAAAACCTCAAAACATTAATATATTAGGCAAAAGAGAACAGCCATGTACTACCATCCGGGACTCAAAGTGAAAACTGATTCTACCTTGACAATATCTCTAGAATCCAGTCCTTCCTCCCCATCCAAACAGATCCAAGCTCTTATCATATCTCCCCTGACTACTGCATCAGCCTCTTCACTGACCTCCCTGCCTCTCCCCTCTCCAGTCCATGCTTCACTCTGCTGCCCGGATCATTTTTTGGGGAAAAAAAAAAGTGTTCAGTCCACATCTCTCCACTCTTCAAAAACCTCCAACGGTTGCCCATTCACCTTTTCATCAGACACTCTTTACTACAGGCTTTAAGGTACTCAATCAGCTCTCCCCCTCCTACTTTACTTTGCTGATTTCCTACTACGATCCAGCCCACACATTTGCCTCTTCTAACACCAGCCTGCTCTCTCTATTTCCTTGATCTCATTTGTCCTGCCACTGACCCCTTTATCCATATCCTTCCTCTGGTCTGGAACTCCCTCCCCACTTCATATCCATCAAACCACCAATCTCCTTGCCTCCAAAGCTCTACTGAAATCACATTTTCTCCAAGAGGCCTTTCATCACCTCCCCTATTCACTCTCCCTTCCTGCACCACCTATGCAATTGGACCTGTGCCAGCACTTAGTCAACCAACCCCAACCCACCAGCACTTACGTTCCTATCTTTGTAGTCTCCCACTTCCCAAATCTGTAATTTAAATCATGCAATCATTCAATCGTATTCATTGAGCACTTACTGTGTGCAGAGCACTGTACTAAGTGCTTGGAAAGTACAATTCAGCAACAGAGACAATCCCTACCCAACAACGGGCTCACAGTCTGGGAGGGGGGAGACGGACATCAAAACAAGTAAACCGGCAATGTCTCCCCCTCTACACTGTAATCCATCAATTCTATTTATTGAATGCTTACTGTGTTTAGAGCACCATACTAAGCACTTGGGAGAGTACAACATGACAATATAATACACACACTCCTTGCCCCGGCAGGGATCTTGTCTACCAACTCTATTATATTGTACTCTCCCAAGCTCTTAGTTAAGTGCTCTGCACACAGTAAGCACTCAATAAATACCATTGATTGATTGAACTGATAGCAGGACAGTGAAAAGGTGGGGGCTTTTTCACTTCCAGCTTTGCTGTTAAGGGACTAGAGATTCTGGGCCACGACCTTTACAAATAGTCATTCATTACAAGCTGGCTTACAGGATTCCTAATGTGAGCTATGGTTAAATTGCCTGGTTAAAAGCTGCTCTATAGTTCATGTGTGCCATATTCTGAATTTCCATACAATTGCAGAAGATTGCACTAATTTACGAACTTGGAGTTGGAATCTCAAACACAATATGCAAGCTTAGGCAAAATACTAGGCAATCTGGCATTATTCTTTTATACCGAGCTATAGGACCATAGCGGTGGCAAAGAGCAATCATTCTTCATTCTCCACAAATCTTGCACTTGTTCCAAAACCTGTTGAATCCAAACACTGAAATGAAGAACTTGACCTGGCTTCCTCTGCAGTAAAACGAACAGGGAAGGCCTTTACTGGAAAAGCTGGCTTTGTGAGTGCAGGTTATGTAGTGAATGGGCAGGATGAAGAAGAGCAGATTTCCCATTCCAATGCAGGGTGGGAAGTGGACGTGATGTGGCTAATGATATTGTAGCGTTTAACAACACTAAGTTGCAGGGACGTGAAAGTTTTCAGACATGTCTGGGCTTGAGTGAAACATCTGAGAATTAAATAGAAATAACAAAACTTCTAAAACCAACCCCATCAGCTGCTGTTTCGGTTTTTAAAAAAGGTCCACTGGTTATTGACAAATACAACAAATATGTAGTGGCTTAGTGAAAATATCTAATAAAGCTATTTTTAGGTTAAAACAAGCAAACTACTCATATGTTTAGAATATGAAGGAGAAATTGCTCATAAGACATACAAAATATTTATTCAGGCTCAACTAAAATCTAGTTGAATGTTACTGATTTGGAAATAGAGAAAATGACTTCTTAGGCTCTCAGGGAAAGAGACAGATTTTGCTGCTCTGAGCTGATGAGCATTGACGAGTATCTGTTATGGACAGCTACAGCTTGCTAGAAACCGAGAACATCTTTTGGGTTTCCAAAACTCTCCCAAGCAAAGCCCAATGGGTCTCAGAGAGCAAGAGGAGGGGCATAAGTACAATGTTTGGCCTAGGGAGGAAGGTCTGAGTGCCAGGGCCAGCTCCGCCAACTCTAGCGTGACCTTAGGCTTACCCTCCTCTTTCCCCATTTGATAAATTAAAAGACAAACACCCACTTCCCTGGAGTGTTGCGAGACTTGAATAATTAATACCTGTAAATCCTTTCAAGAGACATGGATGAAAGGCCCCATAAAAGTATCATTATAATCCCCACACCACTCCTTGGTAATAATTCTTTAGACACTATCTTGAAAGCAAGTACTGAGAATTCACAGGTACAGGAGAGTTTCCCCTTGCCCTCCTCAGGCTTGGGTTCCATGGCAGAGAAATGAGCCCCGAGCTGATTTTTATCACCTAGCCCTGCACATATAGAGACAGCTTCCCACAGCGTCCCCTGGCTATTTCTCCTCCCTCACCTCCCACTCCAAACTGTGGTCTGGGTTGAGCTCCACGGTGTGGCGAGGGAGATCAGAGCCACGCTGTGGTTTCCGTGGTCCGAGGTGACCCCGCAGTGCAGAAAGGGGGCTCCGAGTTGCCACTGCCATCGTTGAGCTGATGCCGCCCCTCCCCTCAGCACACTCTCAGGGCCGGAGCGACTCCACAGTATTCAGCAGGTGCTCCCAAGCCCGCTCACAGCACCCCTCCTCCCAGCAAACCTCTTACCAGTCCTGGAGCCTGGCTCCACTGCTGACCCAGGACTGCCATCCCCTTTTCACACACCCCAATGCTAAAGTGCCATGGTGTGTCCCCCAGCCCTGGAGTGCAGGCTGCAGTGGCTTCTGGAGCCCACTGCAGGACATCTCCAACCTCCGCCCTATCACATCTTGGGATTGATGCTAGTGCCCTGTGTTTCCCCAATGCCTTGGTATTATGGGGTTGCTCTCTGCCCCCCGCCCAGGACACATGGCTCCAAGATGGCAGATCAGGCCACAAGGTGGAGATCAACAGACCTTTGCAGGAGGGATAAGAGTGATGAACGGGTACCGTTGGAGACCACAGAATACCAAATTCCTGCTCAACTGCCAATGAGAAGCCAAGGAACCCGACTGACAGCATGGGCACTAATGATGGTTCACTCCTATGCGAGCATCTTCGGGAGGGCCAAGGGGAGCTGACTGCGTCAGCTCAGGATGGGCTTATGCAAAAGAATGGATGTGTTAAAACCCCGCCCGTGTAAGCAGCCCATGCTCAGTACCTGGACCAGCAGCCATATGCTGAGACCTCTGGAGAGGGAGTGGGATTAAAGGTGCTTGACTTGGAGCTAGCAGTTGTCTCTGTGTTCTCTATACTTCAACCCCCTGGGAGTGGTAGCTGAGAGCTTCTGAGCTAAGTGAAGAGGATCGTGAAACACACAGAGCATTTGGTTACAAGAGTCCTTTTGGTTTGAATTCTTCGCATTTCAGTAGGTGGTGTTTTGTGACCACAAACTGAATCTGGGAAACATGAAGGCTCACATTCATAATGGGCATTGTCAGAGGCCCCCCCCAAGAACCAAATTCTTGGTTTACGAGATCAGACTATTAGAATGCCCACTGTCTTTTCCTAACATTTACTTTCTAAGACTTGTGAAGTGGTGATACCATTTACATGTGGTGATTAGCAGAGAATGTTGCTTCTCCATCCAGCATACACCTGTTCTTGAATCAGAGCAATACCTCCCAAATATCAACCCTGGGTGTTGGGGTTGGGAATTAAAAAAATATCTTGATAAATTATAAAATTATCTTCATCATGCATGGTGGGTTGATAAGGAAGAAAGTTAGGGCTGTGAGACAGTACCTCTCAAACCAGGAAGTTCAACGTCATAGCAAGCAATTAATCCACTCACTATTCCTCCAAGCCTATTTTGGTGCCACTGTGGTACAGACAGAACACTGGCCTAGTTGGATCACTGTCTGACCCAGTATGACATTTATGCTAACACATCAAAGGACATCAAAATACTTAATGAGTACTCCTGCTTACAAAACACTTTATCACTTGCCCTCAAGGTTGATCAGAAATGCCATTAGCCTCCATCCCAAAGGGAAAAAAATCTCCTTCTCCAGAGGAGCTTCTGAAGTAGACATGGACACGGGTCGAGTGAGTTTTTGGCCTTTAAAGCAACAGTGAGCATTTTTCATTGGAAACAACTGACCTTCTTTAAAAGACTTTCTAGTAGTGGGAAACTGAAATGGCTTCTGCTTGGAAATTTGTCAGTAACTTGGTTTAAGAATTTCAAAACTCTACAGCAATTGGGCTCTAGGCTCCTAGAGGGGAAGGAGTCGTCATCAATGATATTTATTGAGCTCTTACTGTGTGCAGAGCACTATACTAAGTTCTTGAGAGAGTACAGAGTTGGTAGACACATCCCCTGCATCTTGCTTCTGTGATACTTTCCCCAAAAGTGAATACAGTGCATTGCACTCAGTAGATTAGGGAAGCAGCATGACTCATTGGAAAGAGCAAGGACTTGGGAGTCAGAGGTCATGGGTTCTAATCCCGGCTCTGTCACTTGTCAGCTGTGTGACTTTGGGCAAGTCACTTAACTTCTCTGTGCCAAAGGTACCTCATCTGTAACATGGGGATTAAGAGTGTGAGCCCCAAGTGGGACAACCTGATTACCTTGTATCCCCACCAGCACTTAAAAAAGTACCTGGCATACAGTAAGTGTTTAAGAAATACCCTTATTATATCATCAATTAATGATATTTATTGAGCACTTACTGTGTGCAGAGCACAGTACTAAGTGGTTGGGAGAGTGCAATAAAATAAAGTTGGTAGACATGCTCCCTGGCCTCAAGGAGCTTTTAGTCTGGCGGGGAAGACTGACTTTAAAATAAATTACAGATAGGGAAAGCAGTGGAGTATAACCACATTAGCACTGGTTGGGGGTGGGGGTGGGATGAGTATCAAAGTGTTTAGAGAGTGTTCAAATACCATTGATGATGATTAATCTAGACAGGGAAGGTCAAAACTGTGGATCTGGACCACCCCAGCATGGCACAGTTATGTCCTTACCTGTGACTTCTCAAATTAAAATGAGGCTCTGTCTACCAGTTGATAGTACCTGGCCAGGTTTTACTCCTCCCACCACAAATAACCTTTCTGGCTTGGTTCATTCACCTCTCTATAAAATGTATACAGTGAAGTGTCAGTAACAAAACTGTGGTCAGTTTTAACGGCATCACAAGAAGGGGAAGAAAGGGAGGAAGATGGGTGAATGGACAAGACCACACCTGTGATAAACTCTCCTTTCTTCCCCGTCAGGCTCCATAGCCACTTGGAAAAAAAAATGTGGCATTCGTTAAGCACTTATTATGTGCAAGCACTATATTAAGGATTAGGGTAGATGCAAGAGCATCAGGTCCCACATGGGGCTCACAGTCTAAGTTGGAGGGAGAACAGGTATTGAATCACCATTTTGCAGTGAGGAAACTGAGTCACATAAAGTTAAGTAGCTTGCCCTAGGTCACACAGCAGGATGTGGCAGAACCAGAATTTGAACCCAGGTCCTCTGACTCCCAGGCCCATGTTCTTTCCATCAGGTCACACTGCTTCTCTCTCAAAGTGTTTAAGATAACCAGTCAATCAATCAGTAGTACTTGAATATCTTCTCTGGGCAAGGAATGCATCTGTTATATTGTACTCTTTCATTCATTCATATTTATTGAGCACTTACTGTGTATAGAACACTCACTAAGCGCTTAGGAGAATACAATAATAAACAGATACATTCCCTGCCCACAATGAGCTTACAGTCTCCCAAACAAGTGTTTAGTATAGTGCCCTAAATAATGATGGTATTTAAGTGCTTACTATGTGCCAAGCACTATTCTAAGCACTGTAAGTGCTCAATAAATACAATTGATTGATTGCAGGGCCCTGAATTAAGTGTTCTGGAGAACGAGTATAATAGAATTAATAGACCTGATACTTGCTCTCAAGGAGTTTACAGTCTGTTGCCAGAGGGCAGACACTAAAATAAATTACAGCTAGGAAAATATAAAGATAGGTGCTTAACTGCTATCAACAGGGTAGGGGGTGGGGGGGTGAGTAATACCTGCTTGGGTGCAGAGGAAGTGCTGGAGTGGCAGTTGAGAGATATAAGGGGAGGAGATGAGAAATTTATTGGGGAAGAAATATGATTTTACAAGGGTTTTGAAGATGGGGAGAGCTGTGTTCTGGTGGATTTGAAGGGGGTGGGGGGAGTGTGAGCTGGAGAGTAGTGGAAAAAAGGAGTATATGAGGAGGGTATGAGCTGCTTGAGTACCTTAAAGGCAAGGACCAGGAGTTTTCTGCTTGATACAGAGAGGAACAGTCAGCCATTGGACATTTTTTTGAGGTATGAGGTGACATACAGATCAAGGATCTTTTGGTTGGAGTCACCTCTGACACAGTGATGACAGGGTTGCCCTGGCCCATTCCATTTCCCATCCTTCCTTCCCACATGGCCTGACACTAAAAGTGCTGCTGACTCCTTACCCCACTCAGAGATAGTGTTATCACTGGGGTAACTAAGTTTCCTCTCAAGGTCCTAAGGGTCCCTAGGTTACCTCAAAGAACATTTCTGTCTGTGGAAGTCCTGGCATTTTTTCATGTTGTCCAGACATGAAGTAACTTGAGTAATGCCTGGAATTTTTATTTTGGGACCATATATAACTCTCAGTGATCATGCTCTAAGCCCAAAAGAACCTAAACAACATCTCCCAGATCTGCCTCTTCCTCTCCACCCAAACAGCTACTACGCTGGTACAAGCTCTAATCATGTCATATACAACATTCATGCTGCTACATGGATCTTCCTGAAGCATCCTCAGCACATCTATGAACCTTCCACTGACTCCCTGTATCTCTTCAAATCAATCAAAAACTTTTCATAAGCAGCTTCGTCTCTTACTATGTGCAGAGCACTGTTCTAAGCGCTGAGGTAGATATAGGGTAATCAAGTTGTCCCACGTGAGGCTCACAATTAATCCCCATTTTACAGATGAGGGAACTTAGGCCCAGAGAAGTTAAGTGACTTGCTCACAGTCACACAGCTGACAAGTGGCGGAGCCGGGATCCGTATCGGCCTCCTTGCTGACCTCCCTGCTTCCTGTCTCTCCCTGCTCTGGTACATACTTCACTCTGCTGCCTGGATCATTTTTCCACAAAAATGTTCAAGCCATGTTTCCCCATTCCTCAAGAACCTCCACTGGTTGCCCATCCACTTCCACATCAAACGGAAACTCCTTACCACTTGCTTTAAAGCACTCGATTACCTTGTTCCCTCCTACCTCACCACTCTCCTACTACAACAAAGCCCACATGCTTTGCTCCTCTAATACCAACCTACTTGCTGTACCTTGATCTCATCTTTCACCCGCATCCTGCCTCTGGGTTGGAATGCCCTCCCTCTTCATATCTGACCATTACTCTCCCCTCTCTTCAACGCCTTACTGAAGGCACATCTCCTCCAAAAGGCCTTCCCTGACTAAGCCCTCTTTTCCTTTTCTTCCACTTCCTTCTGCATCCCCCTGACTTGCCCCCTTCATTCAATCCCACAGCACTTATGTACATATCTGTAATTTATTTATTTATATTGTCTGTCACCCCCTCTAGGCTGTAAGCTCATTGTGGACAGGGAATGTGCCTGCTATACTGTTGCACTGTACTCTCCCAAGTGCTTAGTACAGTGCTCTGCACACAGTAAGTGCTCAATAAATAAGACTGTTTGATTCACTTATTCAATCATTTATTTTTCACACTCTGTAAACACTTTTACCCGTCTTCCCCCATTAGAGGGTAAATTCCTGGTGAGCAGAATGTGCCATTTGCTTGTTTTGCACTATCTGATAACGCCTCAATAAATACTAATACTACTTTAAAGCCTCCCTCCTCCTCCATTATGTTTTTGATGCGGGGGGGGGGGGGGGACCGCTACCAAGTTAAAACTCTGCTTCTAGCCCTAGGTAAGACTATTCCTCCACCCTGGCTACTTGCAGCTCTTTCAAAGAGTCCCTGAGACTACTGACCGGGGGATTCAGCCTGCCAGTTAATGGCTCCCCCACCCAACACCACGACAGTCCTTCCCTAGCATGGTTCACCACCTACTTACTGAAACTAGCTTTGTTCCCACACAGTGTTGTAAAGTGCATATAGTGGAGTGTGGCCATGTGGGCAATAAAAAAAAAATTGTGAGCTTAAGCAGTGGTGGCTGAGAGGAAGTGGGGTATGGGTGGGTGGAGCAGCACAAGCTGCTGTTATGAGCACCCTCTCCATCCTTTCCCTCACAAATCTCCCCTTACCAGTAACTCCTTGGGTTTTGTAATTCTCCAGCTTTTAATAATAATAATGTTGGTATTTGTTAAGTGCTTACTCTGTGCAGAGCACTGTTCTAAGCGCTGGGGTAGATACAGGGCAATCAGGTTGTCCCACGTGAGGCTCACAGTCTTCATCCCCATTTTCCAGATGAGGTAACTGAGGCACAGAGAAGTGGAGTGACTTGCCCACAGTCACACAGCTGACAAGTGGCAGCATCGGAATTCGAACCCATGATCTCTGACTTCCAAGCCCAAGCTCTTTCCACTGAGCCACGCTGCTTCCCGTGATAATCATATGTGGTCCCCAGTGTCAGAAGTTTGAGCACCCCCAGTCTAATGTATTCAAAGAAACCAGACTGTGTTTTATTTTTATTTCCAAAATGATGGCAACACCCAACAACAACAACAACAACAATAATAATTGTGGTATTTGGGCCAAGCACTGTTCTAAGTATTGGGGTAGATACAAGATAATCAAGTCAGGCACAGGCTAACCCACATGTGGTTCACAGTTTACGTAGGATGGGGGCAGGTATTAAATTCCCACTGGTTTTATTTGTGCTTTTAAATCACAACTATAAGTACTCATTTTTCCTAAAATCAATGGATTTTACTTCAGAATTTAGTAGTAGCTAATACAACTGAGCACTGTTAAAAGAAATGGGAACTGGACCTATTAAGTGAGGTACAAAAAGCTTCTCTATGGGCAGGTGTCTTGAATAGCAAATGGTTTGAAAATTACCACAAACTAGTTTTTGCCCATTGTTAGAAACAACAAGTATGTTGTAGATTATTTAATTCCATTATATCTAAATAGAGTGGACATTAATTGGTTATCAGAAATACCTAAACACTCAAAATCCAGGACCAGCGAGATGTGTAGCCAGAGGGAGTCACAAAAGATCTGGGTCCTCTAGACTGTAGTAAACTCACTGTGGGCAGGGAACGTTACTCTGTTACACTGTACTATCCCAAGTGCTTATACAGTGTTCTGCGCATAGTATGTGCTCAATAAATACAATTGATTAATTGGGCCTGGGAAGCTGGGACTCTGGCAGAATTGGAGAAGCGGAAAGGCTGAGTCTATCCCTGGTCCTCTCACCTCACCCAAATTTTTCTGTGTTGTCATCAGCAACTCTGCTGCCTCTCTTCCCAACCTCTTCCCAGACAGCTGCACCTCATACTGACAGGGACTCTTATCTAGTACTGTTTCAAAACCCTGTGCTTTGTGGTTTTGTAGTAAATTTAGCAGTCCTTTAAACTTTTCAGGGTATTTTCAGTACAGAGGTTAAGAAGTATCTCAGATGACCCTAGATATTAACAGAAAAATGCCAGTCCAGGTCCTGCACAATGATGGGCAGAAAACTGAAATGGGTCCCCGGTGACAAGATAAATTCTGGTGCAAATGTTAGGTCTGGAGGGACTCTGCATTAATTCTATTTCTGGAAACCCATGGCACCTTAACCATCTTAGATTTTACTTAAGAAAACTAGTTGTGGCAGTTCTGTCTTATCTTCATCATAAAGTACATTTTATTTATTGAGATTTCAACTGGGTGTATGATATTGGACTGGGTGAGTTATCACTGGCACATTGGTTTCATTCTCTCAATAAGGTTTCATGCCACTCCTAGTGATGGCAGAGCTACATTAAACTTGCCTGGGCAGGTAAAGGACATTGACTCAGTTGTTAGACTCATCTGTTCAGGTCCTAACCAAGGGCCAGAGTAGTACCACATAATCTTCGACTCTCATTTAGGCCTCACCTGAGTTTTCTGGACAGGTGCAGCTGCCCTCTTTAATGGAGCTCTGTACACCCTAGAAGTCACAGGTCTAACCTAATCCAGTCCAACCCTGCCCCAATCCAAACCCATTAGATTATTAGCTTCCAGAGGGCAGAGATCATACTTTATACTTCTGAATGTTCACTACGAGGCTACTATAGGGTGGCTACTGCTAGCCCTCACAAATACTGGACAAGGGAGGCATGAGACATCAAAATACAGAAGTGCACTGACTTTGCATGATCCTAAAGTGCTTCTAGAGGGAAGGGAGGACTGAACCCCTGCCCCCCTCCCATTCATATTCATATTCTCATTCTCTCTCCCTTGCTTTCTCTTTCGAGGTCTGAAAAAGTAGATGGTGTAGGTTTGGGGAAAGGCAAACAATGGGCAAAAAAAACAAAAACAACATTACACATAAAAATGTCTGGTTCCTTTATCGGTAACAGACAGATGAAAGACCATCTAAAAACCAGTTATTCATTGTTGAACTGGATTGCCGGCCATCCTAGGTTAATGGAGTACTCTGAACACCTCTTGACAGTTAAATATGGCTCAAGATAAAGATGTCTAATCCAGGCAAAGAGAACCTCTGTTAAACAGGAAGTGGCCTAGGCTTCAGTTCCTGGGAGGAGGGAGGGAGAGGTGGCTGCTGTGGGATTTATCCCATGATCAGAGAGGACACCTGTACACAACTGCGCCTGCACCATAACATCACCCGGCAGTGAGGCCTGAGCCGCTTCACGTGTGGCCAGGACTTTTTCCCATTCCAGCACTGCCTCAATCACCTTGTAGCAACCTCCCTGGCCAGAAACAAGGAACTGTAGGATTTGGCCTTGTTGCCATTTCAATCTGGGCTCTGGATTTAAGACCACAGTCTAGGCCTAACCTATGTGAAGTTCTTTTTTACACTTCTGTTTTCTCTCCAAAGACATAAGAGAACTGTATAGCATTCATTCAGTCGTATTTATTGAACGCTTACTGTGTGCAGAGCACTGTACTAAGCACTTGGGAGAGTACAATATAACTGACACATTCCCTGACCAAAATGAGCTTACAGTCTAGAGGGGGAGACAGACATTAATATAAATGAATTACAGATATGTACATAAGTGCTGTGGGGCTGGGAGGGGGGAATGAATAAAGGGAGCAAGTCAGGGCAAGGCAGAAGGGAGTGGCAGAAAAGGAAAAGAGAGCTTAGTCGAGGAAGGCCTCTTGGAGGAGATGTGCCTTCAATAAGGCTTTGAACGGCAGAGAGCAACTGTCTGTTGGATATGAGGAGGGAGGGCATTCCAGGCCAGAGGCAGGACGTGGGTGAGAGGTCGGTGGCGAGATAGATGAGATCGAAGTACATTAAGAATGTTAGCATTAGAAGAGCAAAGTGTGTAGGCTGAGTTGTAGCAGGAGAGTAGCGAGTTTCATGTTACTGCCACCGATGCTTATTGGCTTCATCCAAGAAACCATCTTGATACTGTTTTCT
This sequence comes from Ornithorhynchus anatinus, assembly GCF_004115215.2. NCBI lineage: Eukaryota > Metazoa > Chordata > Mammalia > Monotremata > Ornithorhynchidae > Ornithorhynchus > Ornithorhynchus anatinus. The sequence goes on from NC_041753.1 coordinate 55,612,829, forward strand.
AGCAGCTACACCTTATGATCACCCCCAAAGGGTACTCATTACATCAGAAAATGCATGTACCCTACATGGAGGGTCAGGTCTACTGCTTGTGTCCACATGGTCCATTGTGTAGGAAAGGAAGAGAGATGTTCAACAGGGGCTGAGCAATGTCATTTCCTCCCTTCCCCTCCTCGATCACTCAGTGGTATTTATAGAGGGCTTACTGTGTGCAAAGCATAGTACTAAATGCTTGGGAGAGTAAAACAGACTTGGTAGACACGTTCCCTGCCTCCACCCCTCCAGGAAAAAGCAGGAATTTTAGGGAAAGAAAAAATACTTCAATTTATCAGATTTAAATATATTTTATAGGTTAAAAGATCATAAGATAAATTATGTATAATAGAAGATGGGATTGGAATATTTGATCTATGTGAAACAGTGTCTTATTTTAATCACATATAAAAATGTGTAATAACTTTTTCTAATAATGTTAAAGGCTAACTGCATTCTAAGATAATCAGTGATATTTATTGAGCATTTAATGTGTGCAGAGCATTGTACTACTTATTGGGAGAGTATAATACAGAGTTAGTAGGCATGTTCCCTGCCCACAGTGACCTTAAAGAATCTCATTTTTCTCCTTCTTTCAGAAACTTAAACTGAGGTTGAAAATAGAGCCTATCAGTAGTAATCACAAGTTTTTTATAACCTCCATGAAGCCAGCAATCTGAGTCCAGAAGAAAGAAAAATATTTTTAGAAGAAGAGGGAAAAAAAATTGTTCAGAAGGAATCAAAAACAAAACACTCTTTAGGGCAGAAAATAAAACTAGACACAACCAGTATTGTAATATTCATCAGACCTTAGCCTCAAGTTCTGAGTCATCACTAATTTGTTTCTGATACTCTATAATGTCTTTCATAAAAAGATTCAAATGATAAAATTATTAGAAATCATTTTGAGGGAATAAAAGGCCATTTGTAAGATTTTAAATCCCCTGAGTGAAAAAGCATTTCATTCATTTTCATTTTCAATATTCTGTGGGATTTTTAATTGTCAATAAGTTCTCATCCTACCACTAAAAAAGGAGAAAAATTCAAAAGGCATTTTTCCAAACTTTCTGGATGTTTCTGATTCCATGTTCCAACACTGAAGACTAATGAATACCAGGTAGCTAATTAGAGCTTCAGCTTTTCATGAGTGTCCACTGGATCAACAATTCTTCCTTGCTTTGAGTACTCTAGGACCTCTGGGAATTCTAAACTCTCTGCCAAATTTAAAAAACACCAAACCAACCCAATAAAGGGAAGAAATATACTTCTGCCTTTGCCCTTGCACTTGGATTTGTAGCCTTTATTCACTCCACCCTCATTCCCTCAGCATTGTCTACATCCATAATAATAATAATTAATAATGATGGTATTTGTTAAGCGCTTAACTATCTGCCAGGCACTATACTAAGTGCTGGGGAGGATACAAGCAGCTGTGTCCGGGTTGGACACAGTCCCTGTCCCACGTGGGGCTCACAGTTTCAATCCCCATTTGACAGATAGGAAACTGAGGTCCAGAGAAGTGAAGTGACTTGCCCACAGTCACACAGCTGACAAGTGGCAGAGTCAGGATTCGAACCCATGACCTGACTCCCAAGCCCATGCTCTTTCCACTGAGCCACGCTGCTTCTCATAATTTATTTTAATGCCTATCTGCCCCTCTAGACTGTAAGTTCATGTGGGTAGGGAATGTGTCTACCAACTTCATTGTACTGTTTTCTCCCAAGCACTTAGTATACTGCTGTGCACACAGTAAGCCAGCGTAGTGGACACGGGTATAATCCTGGCTCCATCACTTGTCTGCTGTGTGACCGTGGGCAAGTCGTTTCACTTCTCTCTGTCTCAGTTACCTCATCTGTAAGACGGGGTTGGAGACTGTGAGCCCCACATGGGACAGCACTGTACTCCTCTCCACCCAAAAGGCTACCTTACTGCTACGGGCTCTCGTTATATCCCAGCTAGACTACTGTGTCAGCCTTCTCTCTGATCTCCCTTCCTCCTCTCTCGCCCCGCTCCGGTCTATTCTTCACTCCGCTGCCCAACTCATTTTCCTGCAGAAACGATCTGGGCATGTCACTCCCCTTCTTAAACAACTCCAGTGGTTGCCTATCAACCTCCGCTCCAAACAAAAACTCCTCACTCTAGGCTTCGAGGCTCTCTATCACCTTGTCCCTTCCTACCTCTCCTCCCTTCTCTCTTTCTACCACCCACCCCGCACGCTCCGCTCCTCCGCCGCCCACCTCCTCACCGTCCCTCGGTCTCGCCTATCCCACCGTCGACCCCCGGGCCACGTCCTCCCGCGGTCCCTGAACGCCCTCCCTCCTCACCTCCGCCAAACTGATTCTCTTCCCCTCTTCAAAACCCTACTTAAAACTCACCTCCTCCAAGAGGCCTTCCCAGAGTGAGCTCCTCTTCTCCCTCTACCACCCCCCCTTCACCTCTCCGCAGCTTAACCCTCTTTTCCCCCTTTCCCTCTGCTCCTCCCCCTCTCCCTTCCCATCCCCTCAGCACTGTACTTGTCCGCTCAACTGTATATATTTTCATTACCTTATTTATTTTGTTAATGAAATGTACATAGCCTCAATTCTATTTAGTTGCCATTGTTTTTACGAGATGTTCTTCCCCTCGACTCTATTTATTGCCATTGTTCTCGTCTGTCTGTCTCCCCCGATTAGACTGTAAGCCCGTCAAACGGCAGGGACTGTCTCTATCTGTTGCCGACTTGTTCATTCCAAGCGCTTAGTACAGTGCTCTGCACATAGTAAGCACTCAATAAATAAATACTATTGAATGACAGGGACTGTCTCCAACCTGATGTGCTTGTATCCACTCCAGCGCTTAGTACAGTGCCAAGCCTTAACAAATACCATGATTATTATTAATGAATATGATTGATTTACTGCTTAACCTCAGTTGACTCCTCACCATTTCTCCCTGACTTCCAATCCTGTTTTGGCAACGTGACACCCATCAAGGCAAAAGTGCATCTCTGCCTATTTTAAATGCAAAAGCAATAACATTAGCCACATCAAGTTTCAAACCAATCTCTGTTAAGATAACTACACAGATTAAGCACCTGCCAGGTGCAGTGAGTGTTACAAAGCAGAAAATGAAGGATTTTGGCAGTTAAAAAAAAAAATTAAGTACCTTCTCTGTGACAACCAACCTGACAAAAAGAAATAAATCCTGACTGGCAATATTGAGCTTTTACAGAACCAGGCAAGAACAAATAACCAAAGAAATCTGAGCCTTTAGGGCCAGGTGCTGAGAAGGGTAATGACTCTCCTGTTCAAGGTTACTAAAGTCACTGAGCTGAGACCAACTCCTAAGGCAACCAACTTCTAGGAGACAGACCCCATTACAGGCCAAGCAAAATGCCCAGTGGAGGGAAGAAGGCCACAAAGCCCTGTATATCACTAGCCTAAAGGGGAGGGGCGTTTGCTGACCAAAAAGGAGTAAATGAAAATCTTGAAGCCGGGGGAGGGGGGGTGCTTTCTTGTTAGTGCCTTCATTCTTAAGGGGCTCGGGTTGGAAGTGGAAAATAATCTAGTTTTTGAAAAAATTAAGTTGCTTCTATCTCCCTCATCAGCACAAATAAACCTGACACTGGGTGGCAAGGAGGGATAGTCTCAGCCTTATTGAAGGCACCTCTCCTCCAAGAAGCCTTTCCTGATTAAGTCCTCTTTTCCTCTTCTCCCACTCCCACTCCTATCCTATCCTATCTCCACCAGCCCTTCACCACTGACTCCCACCTTCAACCACAGACCTAGCCAGGGAATGCTGTAGGATGCCTAAGCAATTCCATTTACATACAGAGCATATGTCTTTTACATCCTTGTGGACAATCATAAATGATGATGTCTTCAAAGAGCCCAAATCTGTGCTGTGAATTCGGGCAGCAGGGTGTTGAGCAAGCTACCAAGATACAGCATGAAAAGCAGTATAGCCCAATGGACAGAGCATGGACCTGAGTTAGAAGGACCTGGGTTCTAATCCGAGCTCCACCGGCAGCTGTGTGGAGCGGTGCCTTCTGCATGACCTTGAGCAAGTCACTTCACTTCTCTGTGCCTCAGTTACTTCATCTATAAAACGGGGATTAAGACTGTGAGCTCCATGTAGGACATGGACTTTGTCCAATCCGATTATCTTGTATCTACCCCAGTGCTTAGAACAGTGCCTGGCACATAGTAAGAACTTAAATACTGAAAAAAAAAAAATACACGGCAGAGGGCTCGCTGTTGAGTCATTCCGTTAATCAGATGAAAAATGTCCAGTTACCAGCCACAAACTGGCAACCAAGTTTTACAAGACTTGCTCCTGAGGGTTATTGGGAGTCATACGTAATAGTCCTGCAAATGTCAACCATTATTAAAAGTAATAAAAGGTGTGATTCAAATTTCCTCCATGCTTTTCTTTTTTAAAATATTGAAAAAATAGAAAACGTTGAAAGAAATCCAAGAAACGTGCCTGGTTTGCATTTAACACAATTGGCCTATCTCTGCCCTAACGGCCCATAGAGTACCACTGTTTCTTGACTTGCTTCGTTTTGAGGTAGTCCTAGTAGCAACGGTATTTATTAAGAGCTTACTGTGTGGAGGGCATTGTACTAAGTGCTAGGAAAGAATCCACAGATGGGAATTATAAAACAAGTAAGCTGCAATACTTGACAAACCCATGAGTTACAAGAGGCGACATCCACCACTTTCCAGTTTGCTATCTGAAATCCCCCTTGCAGCAAGACCCCGTTGTGTGCATCTGAGAAACAATGTACAGTCTTCTTACAGTACGCAAGAGAAGATGGGGGAGAACAGGAGAAAAGTTATCTTTCTCTTTCTATTTATTGCTATTGTTCTTGTCTGTCCGTCTCCCCCGGTTAGACTGTAAGCCCAAAGGGCAGGAACTGTATCTGTTACCGATTTGTACATTCCAAGTGCTTAGTACAGTGCTCTGCACATAGTAAGCGCTCAAGAAATACTACTGAATGAATGAATGAATCTTCAAAACTGATTGTAAAAATTGGGTGCTACTGGATTCACAATATTTTACTTGTAGAGAAGCAGCATAGCTCAGTGGAAAAGAGCCCGGGCTTGGGAGTCAGAGGTCCTGGGTTCGAATCCCGGCTCTGCCACTTGGCAGCTGTGTGGCTGTGGACAAGTCACTTCACTGGGCCTCAGTTCCCTCATCTGTAATATGGGGATGAAGACTGTGAGCCCCACCTGGGGCAACCTGATTACCCTGTATCTACCCCAGCGCTTGGAACAGTGCTCTGCACATAGTAAGCGCTTAACAAATACCAACATTATTATTATTATATTTTCAGTTTGTTGGCATCCATACTTACAATGAACTGGCGAGAGTGCTGTCTATACTGCCATCTAGTGATCACTTCTTATAGCAGAAAACAATTAACAGCTAAAAGAGCTATAGCTCCCATCACCTCTTCTTTGTCCCAAAGATTCTGGTGAGTTAATCAATCAATCAATGGTAATAATAATAATGATGGCATTTGTTAAGCGCTTACTATGTGCAAAGCACTGTTCTAAGCGTTTGGGGGATACAAGGTGATCAGGTTGTCTCACACGGGGCTCACAGTCTTCATCCCCATTTTACAGATGACGTAACAGGCACAGAAGTTAAGTGACATGCCCAAGGTCACACAGCTGACAAGTGGTGGAGTTGGGATTAGAAACCATGACCTCTGACTCCCAAGCCCGGGCTCTTTCCACTGAGCCACGGTACTGAGCTGGGTGGAGAACACTGTAGTAATAATAATAATAATGTTGGTATTTGTTCAGCACTTACTATGTGCAGAGCACTGTTCTAAGCGCTGGGGTAGATACAGGGTAATCAGGTTGCCCCATGTGAGGTTCACAGTTAATCCCCATTTTACAGATGAGGTAACTGAGGCACAGAGAAGTTAAGTGACTTGCCCACAGTCACACAGCTGACAAGTGGCAGAGCCGGGAGTCAAACCCATGACCCCTGACTCCGAAGCCCAGGCTCTTTCCACTGAGCCACAAGAAAAAAGAGCTTACAGTCTTTTCTACTGAACTGCTTTATAATTTAGCTTGGCCTTCTGATCTTCAGCAGGGTAGAACAATAATGGTGATATTATTTAAGCACTTCTTTATGTCAAGCAGTATACTAAGCACTGGGGTATATACAAGATAATCAGGTCCCACGTGGGGCTCCAGTTAGGAAGAAGGGAGAACAGGTATAGAATTCCCATCTTGATTCTACTTATCGTGATAATGTTGTCTTGTTTTTATTTCGTTCTGTTTTGCTCTGCCGTCTGTCTCCCCCAATTAGACTGTGAACCTGTCACTGGGTAGGGATTGTCTCTATCTGTTGCCAAATTTTACATTCCAAGCGCTTAGTACAGTGCTCTGCACATAGTAAGCACTCAATAATCACTATTGAATGAATTTTGTAGGTGAGGGAACTGAGGCACAGAGAAGTGAAGTGCCTTACCCAAGATGATGATGAAATTTGTTAAGTACTTACTATGTGTCAAACACTGTTCTAAGCACTGGGGCAGATATCAGCTAATCAGGTTGGACACAGTCTCTGTCCCACATGGAATTTACAGTCAGGCTTTGTTCAGTTTTCTGCCCAGTTGAAAGTATCCCAGTTTAAGCTTCAAATACTGGGAGTGATAAAATGATTCCTGGTTTAAGAGCCCCTATGAGGAGCTGGGGTGATTCTCTGCAATGGGACTCCTAAAGGCAGGCTTCCCCTTAAAGCACCTACATGAAGCCAGAAGCAGGTCACACAAGGATGGTGTGGACTCCCAAGGTGACAAGAGCTTAAGAAGCCAAATGAAGCACTGAGGAACATTTTGCTAGAGCTGTGATCCGGCAATTGCTGAACTGGTAGCAGGTTCACCGCTTGAGCAGCAGCTTTAGCCTCAAATGGCCTGCACATTATCAAGGGTTGATGATGTGGGACTCATCCCTGTCCCCACCCAAAACTACCCCCTAATGTCCCTACCCCAAGTTGGGGGGGGGGGGGCAGTGAGAAGGCAGAAGGGATGAATCTGGGCTGTTACTTTTTTTCCTTCTTTTGTAAATTACTACATATTAAACTGAAATTAAGGATGTGACTAGGAGAACAAATGCAATTTGCCTAACAAGTGCCCAGAGTTCCAGAAAAAAACCAAAACATCCTGGTAATACGCCAATAAATCAGCGAGACGACTTACCAACAGTTACTGACCAACTTTGACGGTAGCGATCCTACTTCAGGAGAGGAAACGTCAAATATGGGTTCAGCAGTACTACAGTTGACTGATCTTCAACTAAAGGTCTACCCAGAAGACCCGAAGATCGCAGGTATTAGAATTTGGTTGATTCAGGTTTCTTTTTACTTGGAACCACTAACCCGGTACTTCCTCCTAGGGTGCAGTGAGGCTGTGAATACAGTCTTTTAGAGAGGACAAAAAAAACCCTGACACCATGTCATCATAATTATAATAGGTAAGGCACCTTGCCAGGACATTCTGGTTGCCCTAGTCAATTTCAAGTTTGGGGACCACAGGATTCCACCAACTTAAATACATCACTTCCTATCCTAAATAAACGTATTGAACCACAATGCTGAACAAAGAACACAGTGGTCATCTCGGGAATGGGTGAAGTGATCGTTACTTCCTTTCTAAGAAGTGTGGCAATCTTCTGAATCAGACCACAAAACTGGAAACGGCGACTTGCCTTATTTATCCTAAATAAACGTATTGAACCACATTGCTGAACAAAGAACACAGTGGTCATCTCGGGAATGGGTGAAGTGATCGTTACTTCCTTTCTAAGAAGTGTGGCAATCTTCTGAATCAGACCACAAAACTGGAAACGGCGACTTGCCTTAAGATTAGAACGCTGGCATGAGCTTAGCCACGTGAGTAGTTCTTCTGGAAACATACGGTGAAGGTGGTCAAATAAAATGAGTGCTTTAGAATTGGGCTTCTGTTTAGCACACCTGATGCCATGTACTGCCAGTAGCTTATGAAATTCACATTTTTCTTTTAATGGTGTTCAGATGCCAATGTTCAAACAATTCACAGATTCGAGTGAATCTCAAACTTTATGTGCACATGGCCCAGCCTGATTTTTTCTTATTATTATTGCAGAACGAACTGGCTCCCAATTAAAAATAAAGCAACAATCACATAGCCACACCCATATATGATTCACATCAGTTGGCTCCGGGATTACAGTATGCTTTTAGCTCTGTAGAAGAAAGCTGCCGTTAATTTCTTGCTCACAGGACAGAATGAAGGAGATTTTCTTTGTGGTGTGTTTTTTTTGTTTTTTTTTTTTTTTAATTAGCCAAATGAAAGCAGATTATGAGACTAGGAGCTTGCTTTCCCAGTAAGACTGCTCGGGAATTGGCATCTCTGTTAAAGAGGGAGGCAACAAGCCCACAGGTAGGTGCCGGTCAACAACAAGAGAGCTATCCTGGAAGGGTGAGTGGCGGAGGGATAAAAGGCAGGAAAAGTTTGGGAAAGCAAAAAACCAAAACCTCCACATTGTCCCTGACATCAAACAGGTGTTCAGAGGAACACAACTCTGGTCATTTAACTGATCATATCAGGGAATCTTGTTCCCTCTCAGTTTTCCAGCCAGAATGGATTCAGAAATCAATCGTTTCTATACCCCTTTTTGCAGGGGAAAACACACATGCACAGATAAGCCTGCACGTGCACAGGCGTGAGCCAAAGGGATGAAGAAACTGAACATGCTCAGAAGGTAAATACACTGGCAGGAAGGGCTTAAAAACCCCAAGGGTCATTAAAATTTAGAAGTTCTGAGTTTTACATATTGGAAGTATCCCGCAAAACTAGAAAAACTAAGCCTCAAGCATTTCAGTTTATACTTTATTGGATCTCATCTTTCTATGTTGCTTTCTGTTCACTGTACTCTAAAGATAGCAATTGGCATTAATAAACTGTGTCCAACCTGATTACCTTATATCTATGCCAGTGCTAAGAACAGTACTTAGCACATAGTAAGCACTTAAATACCACAATTATTATTATTATAAATCATTCCCTAAGAAAGTATGGCACACTTCCTGGAGCAGGTACTAGAAAAGGTATTTAAGACATTTATCCTCAGTAGTAACACCATTTCCCCATCTTTAAAACAGGTAGTTCATCCAGCTCTTAAAGCATCTTCAAGTCCGGTGAATATCAAGTGTTATTGCAGCATTTATTCCCCGGGAGAGATAAAATATTAGGTCAATTCCTCAGCCACAATAAAGCCTCGTGAGTTGGTGGTATTTATTGAGTGCTTTAGGTGTCTCTAGCCTGTCCCCTTTCCCCACTTGTATGCCAAGGACCGTGGTTTTGGGGGGTGGTAAGGGGAGCGATGGTTTATGGTATTTATTAAGTTCTTACTATGTGCCAGGCACTGTTCTAAGCACTGGGGTAGATGCAAGATAATCAGGTTGGACAAAGTCCCTGTCCCACATGGGACTCGGAGTCTTAATCCCCATTTTCCAGATAAGGTAACTGAGGCACAGAGAAGATAAGCAACTTGCCCAAGGTCACACAGCAGACAATGGCAGAGCCAGGACTAGAACCCAGGCCCTCTGACTCCCAGGCCAGTGCTCTCACTAGGCCACGCTGCTTCTCTCATCTAATTCCTACTTAGGATTCTGTAGTACAGCACGCTGCACACAGTCAACACCTAATACTATTACCACTATTAAGTCCTTGGGAAAGAGTACAACAGTAGCAAGACACATTTTAAACTCCTTAAGATGTTTGTGATCAAATGGGGGTAGACAGATAAAACTATTTTACAGATAAAGAAAGCTGGAGGAAGAACAAGTATAGAGCAAGAAGCAGTACAAACACATCAAGACAAAATGATTTAATGCAATAATAATTATTACGGTATTTAAGCGCTTACTATGTGCCAGGCACTGTTTTAAGTGCTGGGATAGATACAATTGGACTGGACAGTCCCTGTCCCACTCAGGGCTCAGGCCTAATTCCCATTTTACAGATGAGGGAACTGAGGCACATATTAGTTAAGTGACTTGCCCAAGGTCACACAGCAGGAAAGCGGCAGAGCCAGAATTAGAACCCATGACTTTCTGACTCTCAGGCCATGCTCTATCTACTAGGCTATGCTGCTTCTCATATACAGTATGGACGAGAGCACTGAGGGTAGGAACAAAAGAAAAAGCAAGTGCTATTGTTGGTCCAATGGGATTGAGGGGCTGTGTACTGAAAGCCTTCTGAAGGAAGTGGGATTTTAGGCAGGCTTCAAAGATGGAGAAGCAGCACGGCTCAGAGAAGCAGTGTGGCTCAGTGGAAAGAGCCTGGGCTTGAGAGTCAGAGGTCATGGGTTCTAATCCTGCCTCTGTCACTTGTCAGCTGTGTGACTTTGAGGCTCAGAGAAGTTAAATGTCTTGCCCAGTTACCTCTGTAAACTGTAACACCATCTGTTATATCTGTAAAATGGGGATGAAGACTGTGAGCCCCACATGGGACAACCTGATCACCTTGTATACCCCCCCAGTGCTTAGAACAGTGCTTGGCACATAATAAGCACTTAGCAAATGCCATTATTTTATTATTATTATTGTTATTAGGGAGACATCTACTGTCTGGTGGATTTCAAGGGAGGTCCAGACTGTGGAAGAGCATGGGCTAAGAGCAGGAGGCAGTGGAGTAGAGAGAAAGTTAGGGAATAGCAATTGAAGTGGGACAATATTCAAGATGGAGATTCAAGAGGGAGATTGTCTGACTGATGCACTGGGAGATGGATAACCATTTGAGGTTTTTGAATAGAGAGATGTGTGCCTTTTCAAAAAATGGTTTTGTACATGTGTGAAACACTGTTAGAGATGTAAATTCTACAATCGTTTTCTTTAACAAGGCATTTTTCAGCAACACCTCTCTCCCTCCACATTACAGGAGAGCTGACTCCATTTGTAAATCAATAAAATCACTTGAACCATCATCTGCCTTGTTCTCAGCAATAAACCCCACCTGAAATTCAATAATAAAAAAAGATGGTCACTTGAATTTCTATTTCCAAATGAGATCAGGGTTACAGAGATTACCCAGCTGAACTTCTGAAATGCTTCACTATTCACTACACTTGAATCACCTCGGCTTATTGTCCTTGTTCTTCAGAGACACCATGATCACATCGGTGCCTGAAAAATTTTATCTTATCTAGGAGACCATGCAAGAGTACTCAAATCCAAGAAAACTGTAGCCCGCCTGTTACAGCAGCTTGATACCAACTGCAATTTTTAATCAGGCAAGTTGATAATATAACTATGTTTAAATATACCTATTTGGAAAACCAAAGAATTGCTTGACTAGCTTTGTGACAACCCAAATAGCCTACGGGATGTTTTTTTTTCCTCTCCTGAATCAGCTATTGAGTATAGTGTCACACTTTCTCAAACACAATAAGCCAAAGGATATTTTTTCCCCACTTTCCTCCTTTCTCACTCAGTTCTGTGATAATGCGGGGGTGATGCTCTTAATGAACCTTGTGAACGCTGAGAAATTGTGCATATTGTGGCATGCTTTATCGAGATGGACGCATGCTGTCAAAAGAACGCTCACTAATTCCCCCAACAGGGTTCTAACCAAAACGCCCATGGAAAACATGCTATAGAAGACCTGATAGTAAAACTTCTAGTAAACCTGTGGAAGAGCCTCAATCCAGGTCTCAAAGACTTCAGGACCAAGAACCCGTGTAGAGGAATTGATTATAGTACTAGTAGGTTGTGCAGCATGGTCTAGTGGATTGAGCCCGGGCGTCAGAAGGATATGGGTTCTAATCCCAGATCTACCACTTGTTGGCTGTGTGACCTTGGGCAAGTCACTTCACTTCTCTGTGCCTCAGTTACTTCATCTGTAAAATGGGGGTGAAAATTATGAGCCCCATGTAGGACAGGGACTGTGTCCAACCTAATTAGCTTGTATCCACCTAGCACTTAGAACAGTGCTCGACACATATCAAGCACTTAAATACCATTATTATCAACATCATTATTATTATACAGTGCCACTCTCACTCTCATCACAGCTATGTTCCCACTGAGGCACAGAGTGCAATGAGCAAGTAAGCAGGCATGGTGACATATGTTGTGATATACCTGCAATCATTTTATATAAAAGGTCCATTTATGGCCAGTGACCACAACTCTACACTGAAGCTCTGTCATAGTCCCATAAAGCATCAGGCAGCTCCCAGTGTGGCGATCTTGGAAGATGTTACAATCCGAACCATTCACGTTACACGAATATCTTCAGGATTCCCCCGAGCTTGTCCATTACTGTGGCCCAGTGGATAGAGCACTAGCCTGGGAGTCAGAAGATTATGGGTTCTAATCCTGGCTCTGCCACTGTCTGCTGTGTGACCTTAGGCAAGCCTCTTCACTTCTCTGTGCCTCAGTACTCATCTGTAAATGGGGATTGAGACAGTGAGCCCCACATGGGACAAGGGCTGTGTCCAACCTGATTTGCTTGTATCCACCCCAGCGCTTAGAACCATGCCTGGCACATAGTAAGCACTTAAATACCATAATTATTAGACAAGACACTCTATATCAGGCAATAACCTTTACCACAGATGGCACTGCCCTGCTTCTAGCTGTTTTCGTCCACCTCCCCCACCCATAGTGAGGTGCGGGTTGGACTTCGGGGTGGTGGGGAAGAAAGAAAGTCCTGGCAATACTTCCGAATGGTGGATGCTTCAACTAAATGTGCCAGACGTCTTGTCTAAATAAAAAGTTATGTCCTTAATTGAGAGTGACCTTTAGTTATTGCTTAATCAGCCCCAAAGTTTCCATATGTTGTTTATTTCCTGGGAGACTCAAAGGAACAGTGACTACAGTGATATCAATCAATTGATGGTATTTAGTGGGTGCTGCATGTAAGCGCTTGGGAGAGTACAATACAACAGAACTGACAGACACATTCCCTGCCCACCAGGAGCTTACAGTCTAGAGCAGGAGACAGACATTAATATAAATTACAGATACATACAAAAGGGCTGTGGGGCTCTGGGTGGGGTAAAAAATCAAATGTTTAAAGGGAACAGTTCTGAGTGCAAGGGCAATGCAGCAGGGAGAGGGAGTAGAGAAAATGAGGATTTAGTCAAGGATTGCCTCTTTGAGGAGATAGGATTTTAATAAGTCTTTGAAGGTAGGAAGAGTGGTATTTGAGGAGGGGAATTTTGCTAACGGTAACTTGGTAATGGGTATCCTAGCAGATTGAAAGAGTTACACTAAGCTAAACACCTTACAGCTTTAGAGAATAACTTATATGTGGGAAGAAAAATTCTCCTTCCTTTCCTTCCTCAAGACCCCAACGTCCCTAAAGCCAGAATATACCTTTATTTAAATGTCAGTGTCAAATGTCAATAATAAAAGCCAGTTCAAATGTATTTAAATATAGATGGTGTTCAAATTTTAAAATCAAGTGACAAGATTAGTGCCCCAAACCCATTGCTATGGAAAAGTGACCCAAATGTGTCTGGAGGTAGCAGGGGATGCAAATTGCTCTTCTCACCAGAATTATCCTCCTCTTTGTCTAGAAGCAGAGGCCGGAAAGCTATGGTGGGGAAAAGGAAGGCTAGGAGAAGGCTGACTGGAAGCAGAGGATAGAAAGGCCATAGATACAAAAGACAGACCAGATATCGCCCCATTTCCAATCTGTATAACACATTCATCCCACCAAGTCAAGCTTTCTTTTGACATGCATAAATGTTTTAAAGGGTTGGGGATGGTGAAAGTAATGTCAAATAAGTTTTCTTCCATGACACAATTTATATCTGTACTGATAGTAAATTCAGTCCATCACAAAGTTTTATCAAGCAAATATCTTGGTTAGTTCACAGATTTAACTATGTACAGCGTTCTTACAGGAGTGAGACTAGGATTTGAATCAAAGCAAAAGCATTAAAGTACCGCGCTTCTTCAATCCTAGCTGCAATTCACTTTGAATCAAGGTGCTATAAGGCGTCCCCTTCTCCCTCCCCCCATCCACCCCAAATGAAAACAAGTGTGGACTAGGATAAAACAACTTAGAAATAGTTTTTGATGCTAAGCCCCTAGGGTAACAGCTATCTAGTTTGTGGCTGGCTGTTTCCACTGACTGTACACTTAAGGGAGCAAACAGAACAAGAATATCAACGAGGAAAACATGGACCATTCTATATTAAGGAGTGAGCAATGACAGCTTCTAATTGTCATTTCATTACAAAGATAATTAAGTGTTGCGCTAATGATTCTACCATTGAGAAATAAGTTTTCACAAGCTACTTTAAATCACTTTGATAACCTGCTGTTTCCAGATGATGAGTTTAAAAAAAAACAACCAAAACCCAAGGTTGATGAGCAGGTGTGTAATTAGCAAACACAGTAAAGGAGACAGAAAAGTACTGTGATTGTTTGTTTTAGTCTGTTTGATGTCCAAAAAGAACATACAAAGCAGACGGCATCTGACGTGTATTTTTGTTTGATCGGTGAACTATGCAGCAATATTTTGAGCCCTGCTAATGAATGCTAATAACATTTAGGAAGGGGAAGGAAAGGCAATTTCAGCTCTAGATTGTGCTATAATAATAGTGAAGAAAGGAAGAAAGGTAGAAATTAAAAAAAAAAATCCAGAAATGTGTTCTCAAGTGAATAATTTGAAATAGGCAGGTTACAGATATCTGTAAGCCTTGGGTCTTGGTGCTATTTAAAACCTACTAAAAATTCTGGTGTCCTCTCTTTGGGAGCCAGAAATTTCTTTGGGAGGAATGGGAACTGGAACTTGGGTCCATTAGAAATTTGATCAGACCCTAAATCTCAACAAGAAAATAGATTCAGGGAGTCATGCTGAAGGGTTGAGTATACTAAAAAAAGAAAGAACTACAAAATCTGCTAATATGCTACATCTCTAATAAATCATTAAAGCTTTGTGGGTTTTTTTTTAAAATGGCATTAGTTAAGTGCTTACTCTGTGCTGGGCACTGTACTAAGTGCTTAAGTAGATACAAAATAATCGAGTTGGACACAGTCCCTGTGTCCCACATAGGGCTTACAGTCTTAATCCCCATTTTAGAAACGATGTAACTGAGGCATAGAGAAGTTAAGTGACTTGCCTGAAAATCACATAGTAGGCAAGTGGCAGAGCCGGGAGTAGAACCCAGGTCCTCTGATTCCCAGCCCCATGCTCTTTTCAATAGGCCACAGTGCTTCCCTATTTTGGTGTTTTCATGGCACTCTTTTGGTTCTGGTGCAAAGCAGCAGCATGGGTTTGGTGGATAGAGCACGGGCCTGGGAGTCAGAAGGACCTGTATTCTAATCTAGGCTCTGCCACATGTTTGCTTTGTCACCTTGGGCAACTCACTAAACTTCTTGGGTCTCAGTTACATCATCTGCAAAATGGGGATTAAGAAAGTGAGCCCTATGTGAGACAGGGACTTTGTCCAATTTGATTAACTTGTATCTACCTCATTGCTTAGAACAGTGCTTGGCACATAAGTGCTTAACAAGTACCATAATAATTATCATCATTATTATAACCTAAGAGTCCTCACTGGCTGCTGTTTAGAAATTCTCACCATTTGCATGTAATATCTGCAGGAAATGTGCTCCTTGAAACCAGGAAATGTGTCTTCTATTGTACTCTCCCAAGTGCTTAGAGCAGTACTTTACGCAAATCTACACATGAATGATTAAAATAAGGGGGTTAAGAAACAAATAAAAAGATAAACTGGCATAGGAGGAAGAGATGGGAGTTGGTGTTGTTGGGGGCGGGGGAGGGAGAGAAAGAGACATGGCCTCTTTTCCCACGCAACAGATCCCCATGGTCCCTTTCTCCAATGGGAAAGGTGAAGCAACAATAACATGGGCTCTCAGGGGGTCCCCTTGCACCAGACTTCAAGGACCTGCAGCAAGGAAGGGGGAGCGCCCTAGTCCCCCTCAATCCATCAGGACTCCCATCAGCCCCCTGTTCTCCAGCCAGGCATGTGAGGAGCAGCAGCAGCATGAACCCTTCTCAACTTTTAAAATGTTGGAAAAACCTTGGCTGCCGCCGTGACTGTGGCCAAGGCTACGGCTGCTGGACTCTGAGCTGCAAGGAGTTGGAAATGCTGCTCCTCTAGGCAAGATGTACTATCCCTCTTGTCCTTGATCTCTATATCATTTCCATATTTTTGTTTCATCCTTCCTTACGTGTCATCCATTCCTTCTCCCTTTCCTTATTCTTAGTTTGGGAGCCCCGTGGGGGTCAGGGTCTGTGTCAAATTCTCAAATTCCCAGTGAACAAGAATAGTAATTGTGGTATTTGTTAAGTACTTACTATGTGCCAATTGCTGTGCTAAGCTCTGCAGTAGATACAATACAGAGACAGAGAATGCACTTATTAAATACCATTGTTATAGGAGTTATTGCTCCCTAAAACTTAAAACGGTGCTACACATTTTTAGGGTGCCTTGACCCAGAAGGTATCATCTGGGAGATGGTCCATTAATCCTGAAATCCCCCTGTTTTTTGTTTTTTTTTTTAAAATCAAAACAAAGAACTTGGAGGATTACCAGAAATCCCTAAAGGTATTAGTCAAACTAGGATGATAATAGTTGTTAAGCGCTTACTATGTGCCAAACACTGTTCTAAACTCTGGAGTAGATACAAGTTAATCAGGTTGGACATAGTCCTTGTCCCACATGGGGCTCACAGTCTAAGTAGGAGGGTAGGAGTTAATCCTCCCTTTACAGAGAAGGTAACTGAGGCACAGAGAAGTTAAGTGACTTGCCCAAGGTCACAACAGCAGACATGTGGCAGAGTCAGGATTAGAAGCCAGGTCCTCTGACTCCCAGGCCCGTGTTCTATCCATTAGGCAGCACTGCTTCTCATAAAGATGCCTCTCATCACTTTATGAGAGGATGCGGAAGGGGGAGGTGTGGTCCAGGGGAAGAGGAGATAAAGCAGTAAGAAGGTGAGATTTTCTAATCTTTCCATATGCAGACAGCAATGATTAACAATGCAGAATTGTACAGAGTACACATTCAAAACTTAATGACTGTTGGTGCTTGGAGCCAGTTAAGCATCTGCAAGATTTATTTTATGATAATGGTTACCACATTTCATCACAGACATGACTTAGAAACATTTATGTGGGCACACATGCACACGCACGCACACACAGAGACACACACCCACACCCATTAAACTGCGAGACAAATAACCACTGTGAACTACAGCCTCTCATTAAAGACTGTGAGCTCGTTGTGGGCACGGAATGTCACTGTTGTATTTTCCCCAAGCACTTAGTACAGTGCTCTGCACACAGTAAGCACTTAATAAATACAATTGAATGAGTGAATGAATTAAAGCTCAATAGGGTGTTTCCCCAGAAGAGAAAATCTATCCACCCACCAACAGGGAGGGAGTGCAATTACATCCCTTCCCAGGTTTGCAGAATTGGGCCCAGTGTAATTTAGTTTACAAAAGCCTCAGGAGGCTTAGAAAATCCACTTAAATTTGAAAACTGCCCAAATTTCAGAATGAAATTTCCTGTGAAATGTAATCTTAATGAAGCATTAGTTCCCCCAAAGACTACTATAAGGAAATGCTCAATCAGCTAGAATTTTCACATACTCTTTTCTCAAACTAAGTTAGTGATGAATTTTGGAATATTGTAAGTCCAATGGCCCTGTGGTTAGCATATGATTTACTCAAAGTAGGTATTAGATTGCATTAGATTGTAAGCACCTTGGGGGAAGAGACTAGAAATTTATTTTTTTTATGAGTCCACCTCATTTGGGAAAATTTACAGAAAGGATTT
This sequence comes from Ornithorhynchus anatinus, assembly GCF_004115215.2. Classification (NCBI taxonomy): domain Eukaryota; kingdom Metazoa; phylum Chordata; class Mammalia; order Monotremata; family Ornithorhynchidae; genus Ornithorhynchus; species Ornithorhynchus anatinus. Next base: position 55,630,665 of record NC_041753.1, read on the forward strand.
CATCTAATTGGCTTCAAGTACAGCTCAACAACTGCACCAACAACCATTTTTCTGGTTTATTTCCCGAATGCTTACACTTGTAAAAACACATTGAGACACCTGCCTTCTGGCAGTCCAATAACAGATGACACCTATGTGGGTACAGTAAGAATTAAAATGACAAGATGCACAATCCCTAACTTCTATTCGATATACCAAAACTCATGCTATAGTTTCGCACACAATTGCCCTAAATTTAATTATATCATCTCTACTCAGGATTTCTACTCAGGATTTCTCTCAATCCATGGGTGAATTTCTACCGAAAATATCTTTCTGTACCTGCTCAGAGTAGTCACACAGTGCTCTATTATTGATGAAATAGAGTTAAAGTTGTGTGAATTCTTCTTTAATCCTTAAAAGAAGAGTCCACAAAAAGTTTGGGTTGGGCAACCAAAAGAAACAAAAGTGGACTTGCAATCAGTCATACTTTTCCATTTTAGCAACTGTAGTTCTTGTTTTCAAAGAGCAATTCTTTTTGACTATCTGGCCCATTAAATTGTAAGAGCCTAAGCGTAAAGAATATGCATCTTGCTTCTGTTGTACTCGCCCAACCACTCAGTTAGTATTTAACATTCAGCAGGTGTCCAATTGCTGAATGTTTTCAATCAATTAATCATATTTATTGAACACTTACTGTGTGCAGGGCACCATACTAAGAGCTTGGGAGAGTACAACACAACAGTAATAACAAACACACTCCCTGGCCCCAGTAAGCTTACAGTCTATAATGGGGGGGGGGGGGGGCTTGGCCAGGGGAGAGGAGAGAGGGGGAGTGTCTCACACCTGCTAATGACACTTCTTATATTTCTAGGAGAAAAGCACAATATTACAAAATAGATCTGTCATATTGAATCTGATTTTGCAACTGAAAGAGCAAGAAAACATTTATCTATAACAAATTACTTGTTAGAATGCTAAAAAATGAATATGCAAAGCTTATGACATGAATTATTCAATAAAATATGGACAGAAGATACCAAATACAAAACTTGTACAACTGCTCGCTAAAGATGTAACCAAATCCTAGGCTAAAGATGAAATTTATACAAAGTGCCCAAGTTTTCACTGATAGACTTTCTTCAATTTTTACAATGCTTTTCCTCCAAGGAATATATCAATGGTATTTATCAAGTGCTCACTGTGTGCAGTACAGTACAACAGAGTTGGTAGACACCATTCCCTGCCCACAAGGAGCTTTTCTCTAGAAGGTATACTGTTAATAATTCATAATTGTGGCATATGTTAAGCACTTTCTATGTGTCAAACACTATTCTAAGTACTGGGGTAGACTTAAGATAGTGAAGTACCACAAAGGGCTCAGTCTAAGTAGCAGGGAGAACAGGTATTGAATCCCCATTTTGCAGATAAGGGAACTGAGGCACAGAGAAGTGACTTGCCCAAGATTACAAGGCAGGTAAGTGGACGAGCTAGGCCTATGCTCTTTCCACTAGGCCGTGCTGCTTCTCCCTGTTCAAATTAACTCTCAACTTGTAAACAAAAAATTTCACTTTGAACATTCAAGTGAAAGTGCCTGGGATTAAACAGGGGTTGGAGGAGCAATGTGGCACCAAAGATATTTCCGGTGCCCACAATTTTGCCCCTGGACTAGGCAAAGTGCTTGACTGCTTTTTGTCAGGGTGGAACCGACATCTAGGTGTGTTCAGGAGTCTTAAAATACAGGTGATCAGGAAACTGGGTGGAAAAAAGACTTTGTACAAGAATTGACAGGCCCTCGTAAATTGCCATTAAAACAGACTGGTGCTTAACCCTCAACTATCTGCTGTCAAAAGTATTCCAATGTGACAAATTCAACTGCATGATTATTCTGAAAGGACCAATAGGAGCAAAAGAACACATGGGAGAAGCATAATTAATATGGTCCGAAGCACTTGTGAAGGCTTATGATTTCAAAATCTGGATCTGGATGTTTGTTCCTAGGGATGAAAGGCTTTGGAATCAAATACTTGAAATAGCTGGAGCGCTTACTTCATGTTAGTCCCTGTCCCACACAGGGCTCACAGTCTTAATCCCCTTTTTACAGATGACGTAACTGAGGCACAGAGAAGTGACTTGCCCAAGGTCACACAGCAGACAAGTGGTGGAGCCAGGATTAGAACCCAGGTTCTCCTGACTCCCAGGTCATTCTCTATCCACTAGGCACGCTGCTTCTCAGTAGGTAGCATAATACCATTCTCACTGGCAGCTATACAACTTGCATCTGCTGTCTCTCCCATTAGACTGTAAAATACTTGAGGGCAGGGACTGGCTCTTCTACTTTTATTGTGTTTTCCCAAGCGCCTAGAACAGTGTTATGCGCACAGTACGTGCTTGATAAATACTGACGATGATGATCATGAATACCACCCAACCCTCACAAGTTGGTCTAATGCAGCACTAAAAAGGATCATACCACACTCTGCAAATATAAGTGCTACAAGAATCCTCAATAATCATGGCAGACATACAATTTATAGTCACAAAACCATAAAACATGCCCTAGATGATTCACCATACAACATATGCCGTCAATCTATGCCAGAGGTCAATGACTGAAGTGGCTACGAGAAGAAGGTATTTCCTCACCATCCAAAGAGCCATCAGAAATGTCTCCTGAGTGACAGTGAACAAGGCAAGACTGCTCTGTTGAAGCACAAATTTAGGAAATTGGGAGGGACACTGCATCAGGCAGGCCTGGCCTGCAGCCCTTCATCCTAGCCCATGTTCCTGTCTGTCACAGTCTGGCACTCTTAGGTTGCAAGGGGATGAGAAAGTGGGGATGCCAAGCAGTAGGAGGGACCCAGTAATCAGCTCCCACACCAATCCTTTGTGGCAGCTTGTGGGAACAGACGAGCCTAGGCGTACCAGTACACCCACTGGGATTGCATGTCCCAGCAGGTCACAGGGACTACAAGTCCCAGCAGGTCACAGGGACAAGCATAGATTTGTGATGCATCACACAGGTGCACCTCCACCCCCACCATAACTTAGCCCAGGCCTGGTCCAAGACAGGTCTCAGCTTGGGCTAGTACAGGTCAGGTCAGACTACCGATTCTTGGCCCATCTGAGCCTCCTCCCGGAGAGGTTTTACTCATCCTCCTGTATTTGCCTTAGAACATAGCCGCCCCCACAGATGCTCAACCGATTTACCATTTAAAAGCACAATTCTTAAAGTTGACCCTTGAGCCCCTTACTCTTGATGGGATCCTTTCTTTCCTGCCTCCCTTGTGGGCCCTGGATAGCTTAAGTCTGGCATTCCAACTCTGAACTTTTCTCTGAAAAAGCCCCAATTCATTGAAAGTAGAGATAAAGTCACCAAGGGGAGTCCCCCTTCTGTGAATCAATAGAGGAGTGTGCTATTTGCCTTCAGTTCTCCACGGATGACTGCCCTGCTACTTATTTGTACATCTGCTGTAGAGGTCCTTCCTTCTGATTGCTTGAAAAAGGAAACACTGACAAAATACGATGTGTCCAATGTCCAGGAATCCCGCAACACAATGAAGTTGCTCAATCAGAAGTCTCCCAGCAACATGAAAGTGAGTTTGTGACACCAATGTGTGTGTGGTTTTCTGGATTTTCAGGATTTCTAGAGTTTAAAGACACCTTTTATATTAAAATTATTTTAAAGTCTTATCCAGAGGCTTATTTTCTCCTCCAAGCAGAATGATGAATGATAACCTGGTGATCCAAGTGTATTATGTCCAGAAATATTTGGTGCTTTTAAAAATAGCCACCCACTTTAATACTGTCACTATAGTCACAGAAGAGGACAAATATATTTTTGTTTAAAAACTGATACTGAAGCTAGGTGGTCTTGTCTCAAGCTTTTGTATCTACCCTTTACTTTTTTCAAGTCTAGCCTTATTCATTGAAAAGCATCCTAATTAGTTTGCTGCCAGATATTTGAGGCAGACCCATCCATCCAGTGATCTTGCACACACTAAAACCCATAAGACTGCTTGGATTTGGCTTTTTTTTCCCCTTAAGAACGTTGTTATTTGCTAGTTTGTGGTAAGCAGCATTTTTTCATGGCCCTGGTCATTTCATTAAAGCCATCAGAAACACTGCTTTTTGCTTTTTCCCAAATTACCATTATAACCTCCATAATCAGCACTGCCCACATTCTTGCCATCAGACAATGGGAAACTCTTTTAAAAAGTTGAGGACAGGTATATCTTTCTTTCCCCATATACTGCCAAAGGAAACTCTTTGTTGCTAATTAAAATGTATATGATTTGGCACAACCCCCCTCTAGACTGTAAGCTCCTTGTAGGCAGGGAACAAGTCTACCAACTCTCTTGTATTCTCCCAAGCACTTAGTACAGTGCTCTGCACACAGTAAGTACTCAATAACATGAGATGCAGCATAGCCTAATGGAAAGAGCATGGGTCTGGGAGTGAGAGGACCTGGGTTTCTAACCCCAGCTATGCCAGTTATCTGCTCTGTGACCTTGGGCAGGTGATTTAACTTCTCTCTGTCTCCGTTACCTCATTCATAAAATGAGGATTAAGACTGTGAGCCTTATGAGGGTTGGGGACCAAATCCAATCCAACTATTTTATAATTTTCCACAGCAAACAGTTCAGTGACTGGCACAGAGTAAAAGCACTTAAATATCACTGAAAATAGTAAAAAATAAATAAATAAATACCACTGATTGACAATGAGCAGCAACACCCCTTCCTAATTTAGAATTGGCAGATAAAAATAACATGGAGAGTCCCTGATAGGTTGAGGCTAAGCTGCCCCTCATCAAGACCAAAGGGAAAGAGCAGAAGGGAAATTGGAAGGAAAGTACTATTTGAAGAGGTCCTACAATTTACCTTGTGCTCACTCATTATACCTGGACTATTAAAATATTTTCCATTTCAGTTTCTTCATGAGAATGATTACTAGATTAAGTTACACTGGAGAAGAATGGGAATAAATTGACCTTTGTATATTTGTGTGTTTATTAATTTTTTTTGTTTCCCTTCGCATTTTTACTTTTATTTCAGCATTGATCAGTCACAAACTGGAGTAAAATGGCAATTTTGTTCACTACATTTAAAAAATTGCAACAGGTCCAGAAAACAGCAACAAGAATATCTGAAGGGATAGAAAACAGATCCTATATGGAGAGGTTAGGGGAATTTGGGTTGTTTATTCTAAAGATAAAAAGACTAAAGAATGACTTAATAAGAGTCTTCATGCAAATGATGGGTTTTATGAAAAGGATGCTAGTCTTCCATGTTACAGAGAAACAAACAAGTGGAAATCAACAAGCCCAAGCAGGAGACATTGACAGAGATGTAGAAATAAGGATGATCTTCCTTCTTCAACAGCTAAAACAGGGGCACAGGCTCCCAAGAGAGGTTGTGGATTCTTCCCTATCTCTAGAGATGGTTAAGAAAAGAATAGCTATTGATCATTCTTGGATCATTTGACATATACCTGATTGGGAAGGGGGGAGGGGCATGCAGCAGGGGTGTGCAGAAGAGACAGAACTAGAAGGCCTCTTGGGGTCCATTCCAGTTCTAAGACAAATATTCTCAGCTGAAGCAGATGAAAGGCAGTTTTAACCTCCACTTTAATGCTTCAAGACCTATAGACCCATAAGGCCTAAAATACAAAAAGGAACAGGTAGAGCCAAGAGACATTCTGCTCCAGTTCGACTGTGACACCACAACCACCTCACTCAGGGCATACTGGAATATGCCTCAGGTCAGAGATTAGGTGAACTGCCTTCCAAACCAGAGATGGGTTCATTGCTTCCTTGGGTTCATTGATTTTCAGCAATGAACGGTCATTCAAGCTCCCAAGCGCTTAGTACAGTCCTCTGCACACTTTAAGTGCTCAATAAATTCTACTGATTGATTCATTCAGGGAGCTCTGATCCTGACCACCCTCTCAGGACTGACTGCTCCTGACTCTTGGCTTTGCCCACACAGAATAAAGGGGAGTCAAAGAAGAAGAATGAGGTAAAAATGTTTTCATTTTCCTTCACACTTTCTCAAAGTCAAAAACCTGCCAGAGTTGAGAAAGGGAAGAAGAAACAAACCAAACCAGAAAACAGGAGGGAAAGCTAGGTTTACGAAAACCCAAGTCCGAATCTTTTCACGTAGAAACTCAATTTGCGTCCTTGTGAGACTGCGTTAGGATAGAGAATGCCACTGCTTCCTTTCAAGTCAAATTTCCAAAGCTCTAACACAAGGATTATAAATTCTCAGTCCTATTCTATTCAAGTTTTATTTCACCATTTTCCAAAACCATTTTCATACATCATCAGCTAGGCATTACAATATGCATTATACATGCTGGGAGTGGATATTTTAAACAGAATTGCACAAGAGTCATAAGATAGCTGGTGAAAATCCAATTTTTAAAAACTTTCAAACGGGGACTGGAATATTTTTCGACTTAGATCCTTTCAATCAAGCTTGTAGTTTTCAAGGGCAAGGAAATTGAGTGCACTTGATGATCACGTTAGTCATTTTCCCCAAGTACATATCCCATGGGGATACTGGAATATAGTCTTATCTTACTAACTCAGCACTTCTCTGTCAGCAGTGTGACATGTAAGTGGAGAGCAGGAGACTTCCTTAAAAGGAGATTGGTAGTATGGGTTCAATTTAATTTTGGTTACTTCGAATTCTCCTTGCCAAGTTGGAAAGTTTGCAGACTCGTAAATGGAAAGTTGGTCAGCCATATTTAGAATTTACAAACACTGAAAGTTGGGTTTTTTGTTATTTTGCCAGCAAGAATTGACATACATAGTACCTTGCCTTTCTCCTGGATTGTGACTCTGGGATGGGGTGGATTAGGCAATTATGATTAAAAAAATCAAAACAAACCCACCCCTGGCATCAGGAACATACCACTGGAAAATGGAGAATTCATCTCCCCTCCTCCCAACCCCTATCTCAGAATGGCACAACACAGCTCCTTATCATCTCTGGAGAGATAAGCAGGGAAGTGCCAGGATAGTAGTGGAATGGCAAGGGTTGAACCCCCAGAAAGATCGCAAGGAGGTCCATTACCATGCCACTCAACTGAACAGTGTGCTGCAGGACTACCACTACCTCTGCTGCCTTTGACACTGTCGACCATCCCCTCCTCCTCCATACCTTATCTCATCTTGGCTTCACGGACTCTGTCCTCTCCTGGTTCTCCTCTTACCTCTCTGGCCGATCATTCTCGGTCTCCTTCGCTGGAGCCTCCTCCCCCTCCCATCCTTTAACTGTTGGAGTTCCTCAAGGGTCAGTTCTTGGCCCTCTTCTGTTCTCCATTTACACTCACTCCCTCGGTGAACTCATCCGCTCTCACGGCTTTGACTACCATCTCTACGCAGATGACACGCAGATCTACATCTCCGCCCCTGTCCTCTCCCCCTCCCTTCAGGCTCGCATCTCCTCCTGCCTCCAGGACGTCTCCACCTGGATGTCGGCCCGCCACCTAAAACTCAACATGAGCAAGACTGAGCTCCTCATCTTCCCTCCCAAACCTGGTCCTCTCCCAGACTTCTCTATCACCGTGGATGGCACGACCATCCTTCCCATCTCTCAGGCCCGCAATCTCGGTGTCATCCTTGACTCGTCCCTCTCGTTCACTCCACACATCCTATCCGTTACCGAGACCTGCCGGTTTCACCTCTACAATATCGCCAAGATCCGCCCTTTCCTCTCCACCCAAACGGCTACCTTACTGTTACGGGCTCTCGTTATATCCCGGCTAGACTACTGTGTCAGCCTTCTCTCTGACCTCCCTTCCTCCTCTCTCGCCCCGCTCCGGTCTATTCTTCACTCCGCTGCCCAGCTCATCTTCCTGCAGAAACGATCTGGGCATGTCACTCCCCTTCTTAAACAACTCCAGTGGTTGCCTATCGACCTCCGCTCCAAACAAAAACTCCTCACTCTAGGCTTCAAGGCTCTCCATCACCTTGCCCCTTCCTACCTCTCCTCCCTTCTCTCTTTCTACCGCCCACCCCGCACGCTCCGCTCCTCTGCCGCCCACCTCCTCGCCGTCCCTCGGTCTCGCCTATCCCGCCGTCGACCCCTGGGTCACGTCCTCCCGCGGTCCTGGAACGCCCTCCCTCCTCACCTCCGCCAAACTGATTCTCTTTCCCTCTTCAAAACCCTACTTAAAAATCACCTCCTCCAAGAGGCGTTCCCAGACTGAGCTCCTCTTCCCCCTCTACTCCCTCTGCCATCCCCCCTTTACCTCTACGCAGCTAAAGCCTCATTTTCCCCTTTTCCCTCTGCTCCTCCATCTCTCCCTTCCCATCCCCACAGCACTGTACTCGTCCGCTCAACTGTATATATTTTCGTTACCCTATTTATTTTGTTAATGAATTGTACATCGTCTTGATTCTACTAAGTTGCCATTGTTTTTACGAGATGTTCTTCCCCTTGACTCTATTTATTGCCATCGTTCTTGTCTGTCCGTCTCCCCCGATTAGACCGTAAGCCCGTCAAACGGCAGGGACTGTCTCTATCTGTTGCCGACTTGTTCATCCCAAGCGCTTAGTACAGTGCTCTGCACATAAGCGCTCAGTAAATACTATTGAATGAATGGCTGGACATATTCTTGAGGTGCCAGACCCCTGGACATTATATCCAGGATGGAGCTTCTGGAGATGCTTATATTCTGAGGGGTTAAGGGCAAGCTGGGAATGATATGGCTCTTCACCTCACTTCTGGTAAACGAAAAAATGTAGCTTAGCCCTCGGACCACCAGGAACTTGCCAGAATGTCCTGTGGGAGAGTGGCCCTAGGTGGGAGGAAAAATAAAGAGGAAAGCATAGTATACATTTGCAGAAAGCTTCAATCCACAGGGTAACTTCAGCCAGCTCCCTGCTACATGTCAGGCTCATTTATCCAGTCTGATGAATGAACAACCATGATATACAACTATCTTCCCACTCCCCAACAAAAAATTTCAAACCAGTCAAATCAACAAATGCTATGATGAAATCTTAACCAGCTCAGCTTTTCTGGTTTGGATTTCACAAGGAGCTCTAGTTGAAATGCTTCCCTCAAGCATCATGGCTCCACTTCTCTCAAGCATCGCAGATCTCAGGGCTTTGGTTCCAGCATATACTGTGCGCACCAGAGACTGCCCACGTGGACATAAGCTAATGCTGCTCACAGTCCAGAACTCTCCACTTGGCGGCCATGTGATTCCTCCGGGTACCTATTAATCCCCTCATGCTCCCAGGGCCCTCGGCCCAACCTCCTCGCTGCCTTCCCGAGATCCCGCGCTGCTGCTCCTCCCCAATGAGGAGCCTCCATCCTGACCCACCTTCCAGACCAGCAGGACAGAAAAAAAGCAGCTGCACAGCCTGGCATCACCTCCACGAGACCTCGGGAAGGCTGTAGCGGCGGCTGCTGGAGCCTTCACCGTGGCCGTGGTTGTGACTGTGGGCTAGGAGCTCTGCTCCTCTAGCCACAATTCCCTACAGATCTTGGTTTTTGTCTTTAAATGTTCTCTTAGTGTTTCATGTCATTACTCCTAATGTACCTGTCGCTAGTCTCCTCTCCCCCTTGATATTTTCAGATGATAAGCCCTCAAGGGGTAAGGGCCATATGTAATTCCCAATTGTGTACTCTTTCCCAGGACTTAGCACACAGAAAGAACTTAATAAATACTCTTACTATGACTTCCCCTCCCCCTTCCTCTCCTCCTTCTCCTATAGTGAACACCTGTTGGTGGAGATGCAAATGGCTTCATACCATCATTCCAAGCAGGCAGTTAAAGCACCCCAAAACCACAGGAGGCATGACAAAAGGCAAAAACCAAGATGGCAAGTTATAATAATAATAATAATGGCATTTGTTAAGCACTTACTATGTGCGAAGCACTGTTTTAAGTGCTGGGGGGATACAAGGTGATCAGGTTGTCTCAGGTGGCTCACAGTCTTAATCCCCATTTTACAGATGAGGTAACTGAGGCACAGAGAAGTTAAGTGACTTGCCCAAAGTCACACAGCTGACAAGTGGCAGAGCCAGGAGAGAGAGACAGAGAGACAGAAAGAGAGAGAGACAGAGAGAGAGGAGCTGGATAATAAGGAGCTGGATTCTCAAAGTACAATGGGCCACTTTTATAGGGAATTGAAAGACAGACTCAAAAAGAAACCCAACGAAAGAGGGACCACAGATGGTTCGTGAGCAGTGCAAATATCATTATTTGAGGGTTTTAACTTCAGCATAGAACTCAAATTAAATAAATGAAGATTAAAGCATATTTCACCAAAGGATATTAGTTACCCTATGCAAAACAATCTGGACAAAGGTTTACACAGCCAAACTCCATTGTCAGGGCACGATTAGTCTGCATATAAACAGTGTCCAAAACAGGGCCACCCAAAGGTAATTACTTACAGCAGTTGACATTAAAGAAAGTCAGCCATTTGTTGGGGTAGCAGCTAGAAAGGCCAGAGAATATATCTTTATGGGTGTCAGAGGCTAAAAATCATTGGGCAGAATCTGATTTGGGAGACTTATAAGTACCTTATTGTTGTTGACTAATTGTTCTATGTACACCTACTTAAGATTATGAGCCCTTAGAAGGACAAGTACTTTGTTTGGTCTCATTATCTTGTATTTACCCCAGCACTTAGCCCATAGTAAGTGCTCTATAAATACTATTACTATTTAACAGAAGACTCCTTTTGTCCTAAAGTTGCCTATTGACATTTAGTTTCCTTCCACATTAGGATCCTTGTATCCCAACCATGAAAAGGATGCTGGAAAGAATGACTGTTTATCTGCTTCTATTTATCTGCTTCATTATCACTGATACAGACTCACTTACTCTAAGTGATTTATAGCCTGAAAGTATTCACAACAAACATCAGATGCACCCATATCCCCAAGCAACGGCTCACCTCTTGGGTGCTTTAGCTTTAGGAGAAGGGTGTTGTAGTTACTTTGGATATACTTGTTAGAAAGTTTCTAAGCGGCAATATCAGTGGCAAACATCAGATGCTGCCTCACCCATTTGCTCACAGGCCAAAGCTCACCTCCTGTGTTGTAAGAGACATTATTTTGGATATACTTGATAAGACGTTTCCACATAGTGCCTCTGATTTTAATAACTTTTTTATAGCAGTCAGAGAAGCAGTGTGACCTAGTGGAAAGAACGCGGCCCTGAGGATCAGAGGACCTCAATTCAAATCCCAACTCCACCACCTGCCTGTGGGTGGATCTTGGACAAGTCACTTAACTTATCTATGCTTCAGTTTCCTCATCTGTAAAATGGGGGTTCAACACTTGTTCTCTCTCCTACACTGTGAGCCCTTTGTGGGACAAGGACTGTGTCTGACCTGATTTTATTGTATCCACTTGGCACATAGTAAGTGCTTAACAAATGCCACAAATATTATTATTATCCATTTTATAAACAACCCTCACTCCCTTAACTCCTCCAAACTTTGGGAGTGTTATGTTTACACTGAGATAGGCAAATTGAGTGGAACCAAATAAACAGGTAATGGGAGTGGGAGGGAAAAAGTATCAACCAAATCACCATAAAAAACAAAAACAAAAGATCTCCCTGCTTTCAAAATCCACCCCTTTCACCTGCACCTTCAACCCTATCTCTCCTCACTTTATAACAAAAAACACTGGCAACCACTCTTTCTTCTCTACTTCACCTGGCAACCACTCTTCTCTATTTCACCTCCATCTTCAAACACCCTTTGATGGCTTCACCCTTCTGCCTTCAAAACACACCCCCACTGGTCTAGGTACTTGTCATATCCTAGCTTCCAGTCTCTCCCTTCTCCAGTCCCTACTTCCCCCTGCTGCCCATATCATTTTTCTAAAACATCATTTTGCAAACATTTCTCCACTCATCAAAAGCCTCCAAAGGTTACCCATTCCCCCCAGCATCAAGCAGAAACTCCTCACGATGAGTTTCATGGTATTCCTTTGGCTTTCTCCCTTCTATTTACCCACTCTTCTTCTACTACACCCTAGCTCCCTCTGTTCTGTTAGCTTACTCACTGAGTTTCCTTCTAGTCTCTTTCTGCCATCAACCTCGTGCTTTATTATGTGCTAAGTGCTGGGGAAAATAAAGGATAATTAGATCCAATGAAATCCCTGCCCCTCTAAGGAGAAGCAGCGTGGCTCAGTGGAAAGAGCATGGGCTTTGGAGTCAGGGCTCATGAGTTCGAATCCCAGCTCTGCCACTTGTCGGCTGTGTGACTGTGGGCAAGTCACTTAACTTCTCTGTGCCTCAGTTCCCTCATCTGTAAAATGGGGATTAAGACTGTGAGCCCCACGTGGGACAACCTGATTCCCCTATGTCTACCCCAGTGCTTAGAACAGTGCTCGGCACATAGTAAGCGCTTAACAAATACCAACATTATTATTATTATTATTATTAAGGATTCATAATCTTAAACAGATGTACATACATCAATAAGAGTAAAGAGATCACAGAGTAAAGTCAACCACAACGATAAGGTACAAATAGAAGTCTCCCAAATCAGATTGTGCCCCATGATTTTATTTTAGCCTCTGAAATTTAGAAGGTCATGCACCACTGCCTTTGCCACTACCTGTAATTTATTTCAGTGTTCCTCTCCCCAACTGGATTCTAATCCGGGCTCCGCCACTTGTCTGCTGTGTGACTCTGGATAAGTCACTTGACTTCTCTGTGGCTCAGCTACCTCATCTGTAAAATGGGGATTAAGACTGTGAGCACCATGTGGGACAACCTGATAACCTTGTATTTACCCCAGCGCTTAGAACAGTGTTTGGCACATAGTAAGCGCTTAATAAATTCCATCATTATTGTATTATTAAACTCCCTGAAGGCAAGGATATTGTCTATTAATTCTATCATACTCTCCCCAAGCACTTAGTACAGGGATCTGCACAGAGTAAGGCTTAATAAATACTACTGATTTACTCCAGTGCTTGAGTCTGTCAATTGTATTTATTGAGCGCTTACTGTGTGGTGAGCACTGTACTAAGCGCTTGAGACAGTACAACAATTAACAGACATTCCCTGCATACATGGTAATAAACACACCTAGGTTTTTCACACCTAGTTGCTCTGTAAACATAATAATATTCTTTATCCCCAAGTTGAATAACCTAAAATATTCAAACTCAGAAGACTTACAACGATTACAACGCTGCCTATCTCTTTAAAAAGAGTCAGGACAAAGCAGCATTTCAAAATTTCTTGAAATCAGTCAGAAAAGAAAAGAGATTCTGAAGGATCTGATGTCTTCCCAAGATTGGTGAGACCTGCTAAAGAAAAGTCCCAGATATTCCAAAGAAAAAAAAATTAAATTATTCTGCTTCAATTCATGCCAAGTTTGAGGTTTTTTAAGCCTAAAATTAACAGGACTATAAACACCTCTGTGAAACTGAAACTGTTGACATGGGGTTTATTTATAAAAGCAAATTTCAAAGCACTTTTGAAAGAGATCTGGGCTTTAAAGGAAACAGAGTTAAAGTAAAATTCATGGGAAAGTTCTCCAATTCCTGTGTCCATGAAGAAATATTACAAAATTAGCAATCTTAACCCTATTAAAATCATTCCCTTTAAATTCAAAGTGTTTGTGCTTTGCTTAAATCTACTGCAGCTCCTACTCCCATCTTTAAAAAATAATTTTATTTTTGAGGTGGAAGAGTTAAGAGATCTACAAAGTCAAACAGAATTCATAACTCCTGAATTTTAATCATCCATAGTCACAGTGTTTGATTTACCCCATAATTCCCACGAGAAAATGAAAAAGTTTTGAAGAACGAGTTATTCTCAATGTAAATCTCCAGAAAGCCTCTGTCAATCATGTTGGTTCATTTAGCTCTGGTTAGCTTTTCCCCCATCTCATGACTGAAACTACACTAGTATTTAATTGCTTTCTGACTTCACATCTTAAAGAGGTAGAAAAATAAGGAGAGCTAACCCTTCATATTAAATTGTTCTTTTGAGCAAATTGCCCCTTCAGGCCATGAAACTTACCTCTCATAATAAGGTGGGCACATAAGAAAATTTTGCTTATCTGGATTTTTCTCAAGTCCTAAGGAGTCACATTTACAGAAACCCTAAACATTCTTTGAAAAGCAGCACCATCCATCACAACTCAGGACAGTACAACTGCATGTTCTCTAAAGCTAATGTGAAGGGCAGAGCCCAGTGATGGACTTCATCCGAAAATTCATCTTTCACTTGCCTAAGCATTAAAAGTAGGCATTAAAGAATATGGAGGTAAAGGGCTGATGAAAGATTTTTATATCCTAGACCCATGGGAATCCAATCCTGCTAGTTATAATTGCATGAAACGGAAACTCCCCCCACTTCATCTCCCCCACTACAGGAATGCACTAGAATAGCACTCTGGAGCTCCTGTTCTCCTTGCAGGCAAAGACTGAACACTGTACATTAGTCCATTTCAGAGAACTTCCAGATGTGCACATGAAGAATACCACTGCTGGTCCAATTTATGCTATGCCATACAAAATACCTCCTTGACCCCCACCCCATGCCCATCTTAGGTAAATTAAAATGGCAGAGGCTTTGGCATTTCCCTTCTGAGTTCTGTGAGCCATAACAACAATAATTGTGGTAATTGTTAAGTGCTTATTAAGTGCCAAGCACTGAAGTAAGCACCGGGGTCGATACAAGATAATCATGTCAGACCCAGCCCCTTCTCTCATGGGGATTCAATACCTGTTCTTCCTCTCACAGACTGAAGTAGGAGGGAGCACAGGTATTGAATCCCCATTTTCCAGCTGAGCAAACAGAGGCACAGAGAAGTTAAATGACTTGCCCAAGGTCCCACTGAAGGTAAGTGGCAAAGCCAAGCTTAGAACCCAGGTCCTCTGACTCCCGGGCCAGAGCTTGTTCCACTAGGCCATGCTGCCCTCTGTGTTCACACAGCCCTCCTCAGGGAATGGAGAAAGCATGGCTTCATCACACTGGAGGAGGCAAGGCCCCTTTTAGGGAAGTGGGCAAGAGGCGACTTATGAATGCTCTGAGTGTTTCTGAGAGGAAAACTATCTTGCACTGACTTGCTTGGAGTCCAAGCTATGAGTATAAAGTCCATAACATTTCTGGGAAATTGGAAAAATCTCTATTCTTGCTATCCAGGGGCAAGCCTCATCTTCCCATCATCACAATCATTGTCTTAGTCAGCACCCAGACTATAGCCTGCCCCCAAGACTTGTCACAGTCTCATCACCTGCACATCTGGAATCACGAGGGAATTCTGAGTCCTTTTCTCTTAGGGTGAGAGAAATGCATAGTTTATGCAGCATACTAATTGAATTGCAGCTAGGAGTGCTTATTTCCCACTCTCTTGAGGTAAGCTATTCATCCTGCCCTTTCCCTCGTCTTTAATTAGATATAAAAATCATCACCAGTTTACACTAAGTGCCTGGTGTGTTTGATACTAAATAGTCTTGGAAATCAGGAGTAAGATATGACTCCTATCCCCTTGACACTTATCCACAAAAATCCCCTGTGAGCATACATTAGGACTGGTGTTTCAAGATTTAGAAAAACCATAACTTCATATTCAGTTTAAGAACCCATCAGCCAAAAGGTGGCAGCATGAAACAACATGCATGAAGAAAGCAGGAGAATCCAATGCATCTTAAAAGAGAATAGTGCATAGGAATAGATGTACAAACATACTGATAAACTGTGGAAAATAATTAATGGGACATTGCTGAAGTACACCAGCAATGTCATTTTTTTTCCATAGATCATGAGTTCACATGTGAATAATTAGACTAATCGAAGACCAGCAAGGTTTGCTATTACATGGGTAGACATTCCAGGGGAACAGAGGGTTTTCTCAATTCACTGCTTCCACTGTTCTCTTCTACCCCATCTTCCTTTATTATCATATTCCGTCAAAAAAAGCTGGCCGCAGTGTTACCTTACTCCTCAAAATGGTGATTTCTTTGACTAGATCTTCCAGGACACAATTTGTTTGGATTTAAGAGCTTAATTTAGCTTCATTGATATTCCAACACTTGCTTCAGAAACTGGGAATATAGGATATTCCAGTTTGCCGAGTCCAGCAAAGACAGGGTTTGACAATAACTGTCTCAATAATAGTGGTTTCCTGTGCGTATATAGTGATTTGCTTTAAAAAAAATTCAAATGAATGTAGAGCCGTAAAGAAAAAAAAAAAGCTAAGTTATACATTTGGGCCCCTATATTTCCCACTGGTTCAGTTTTATATTTTTCATATAGTTGAATCTCTCAATATGTTTCTGTATTCCTAAATTTGTGATTCATATTTTTCCTCACTGAGGGTTATTTACATTAATTCCTATTCTGGATGTTAATGCTCTGCCTAATCACAATGTAGTACAACTTAAATTTCACTCACCTTTCTTTCCATTTAAAATATAGTAAATACATATTTTAACTTTTTAGCAATTATTTCACACACATGTTCCAAAAACAGTAGCATGCTCAAGAATAAAACTTAGCCAGGTATTAATGCTGACCTCAAATAAGGAAATTGCACATTTGCTTCTGTATCTACCAATGCATGACTACCCTCAGACAATTTACAGTTGCCTTCTCCCTCTCTCTCCCCATCCTTTGACATTGTGTTCTAAATAAGTCAACATTCAAGGACAGCCTACCTACATATAAACATGCCACTTGAAAAGGGGTGTAAGGAGTGCAGAAAAATTGTATCCCTGTGTAGCAGCCCACAATTACCACTGAGCTCATTCTAGTCCTATATAGTATCCTTATCACCTTATAAATATTTTCATTCATTCTACAAGTTGGGAGGTAAAAAGTGACCAGTGTTTTCAATATAATAAAATGTATGGGTGCAACTCAGAAACTGCATTTACTGTAAGTAACCAGGTCTCCTAAAAGCCCAAAGAAGGACGCATGTCTCTGTCCCTAGGATCATTAGATACAGGGATGCAGAGATCCTGGTTTGTCACTTACAGCATGTGACACTTGCCCACACTTACATCAGCTTGGCAAGGGAGTTAGGTGCCCAAATAATGAGGACTTGGTGCCAATTGGGTGAAATAATAGATATTTTACTTTGGTTTCTCCCCCTACAAAGCTCTATGCATGTTCCCATACAGTTATATAATTGCCTTTGGGCTGATTAAAGTTAAAGGCTGATTAGAGAAACAGCATGGCCTAGTACATAGAGAATGGGCCTGGGAGTCAGAAGGATCTGGGTTCTAATCCCAGCTCCACCAACTGTCTGCTATGTGACCTTGAGAAAGTCACTTAACTTCTCTGCGCCTCAGTTACCTCATCTGTAAAATGGGGGTTAAGACTGTGAGTCCCACATGGGACATGGACTTTGTTCAACCTGATCAACTTTTATCTATCCCACTGCTTAATATAATGTTTGGCACATAGTAAGAGCTTAACAGATACCATAAAAAAATGTATGAAGCAGGGTGAAATTATTAGTGCATGTAAGGAAGGAGAATGCTCACCACAATACTAATACCTTACCTCAACTGTGCTGTCCAGAAGATTCTAAATTAAAATATAGTTTTTTAAAAACTGCATAGTCATAAGTAAAGGGAAAATCTCCAATAGTTTAATTCAGCAGTAGATTCATGTCCTCAATATCATTCTGAAAAGAAAAAAGAATAAGAGATTAGACATGAAACCAACCAGTACTACACCATGCCGTTTCAGAAAAAATATTTATTTTATATATTGTGTGTGTGTGTGTGTGTGTGTGTGTGTGTGTGTTTGCCAACAGTACAGGAACTTAGGAACTCTTGTGATCTCCTTGGAAATTGCAAGCCAATACTGAAGAGAATCACTGATGAAACCTGACTCCATATATTTACTATCCAGGTAAACAAGATGAATGTTAGTTCAGGAAGTTTTGGAAACTGAGAATATAGAAAGAGCCAAGAAGACCTTAGATAAAATCATAATGAGAAGTCCATAATGGGTTACCAGTGAAATGTGTTAGAGAAAAAAGTCAAAGAAGTTAGAAGGCTCAAGAAAGGTTTAAATAGTTTTGTTGATGACAGGTCCATGATGGGTGATAAGAGGGATGTCAGAAGTTACATTCCTAACTGTAAAGTTCAAAGTAAGAAAGGCAACTATTCAAGAATCCTCTGGGGCTATTGTCAGAGGCACATTATTGAGCTGGGTAAACCACTGGATCTAGTTCAGCAAGGCATTTTTTGTGTTCTTATGAGAGGATTATTTTGTATTTGCCTGGGGTAGAGGAGAGTCCTGTTCTACTGATGGTTTCAGTCTGGGAAATTACTAAGCAAATTTGGCTATCCTTACAAGTTCATCCAGGGGCAGAGCCAAGGGTGCCCTTTCAGATCTATTCTTCACTGACAATGGGGTAGAGCAAGGATAAGAACTGGGCTCAGTCCTGTTCAATGTATTCTTCGCAATAATGGTAGGGTTGAAATAAGAGATCTAGTGCAAGTATGAGAATACTCCTCTGCTCCATCAGGAATGTCTTCTAACACCAAAGCCTTTGAGCATCAAGGTCCTAAAGATAGTCATTCCAGAACTGATTTATGCAGATGACTGTGACAGACGAATGAAACCGTGCTTATGCCACCTTTCCTCAAAGATAAGAAAATTGAGAGCTAGGAATGGTTCAGAGATTTCTTTGGGAGAGGCAGAGAGTACAGGCTGGGGAGTTATGGGAAAAAGGGCAACAATGTGATGGAACCAGTTGATGAGTGCCTTGAATGATCAGTTTTTACAAAAAGCTATGGGGAGTCGGAGGCTTTTGAGAAAGGGAGTGTTATATGTTCTAATTAGTATTTTAGAAAGATGTGTGGAGCTGTAATTAAGACACAAAACAGATTTAAGAGGAGAGAAACAGAAAAATCAATAAAGAATCTGTTACTATAATCCAAGAGACCAGGGCTTCTGCCAAGGTAATGGTTGCATGAGTGGATCTGTGAAATATTATTGAAAAAGTACTGGAAGGGCTTAACGACAAATTGAATATGGGAAGCAAATAAAAGAGAAGTCAAAGATAACACCAATGCTGTGAATTTGTAGGATGGAGTGTCCTAGCCACCCCACAGATGTTCCCATAATTTCACATAGAAAAGATTGTCAAGTGTGGGATTCTAAACTCAGTCTGACCCAATCCAGTTCCCAGGGACCCTTGGGTCAGGCCTGTTTCTCCCCTCCCCGCCCACCCCCCCACCCCCAGCCAAATGGTATTTTTTAAGCACTGTTCTAACCACTGGGGTAGATATGAGTTTATCAAGGTGGATATACTCCCTGTCCCAAATGGGGCTCACAGTCTAAGTAGGATTTAATCCCCATTTTACAGTTGAGGAAACTGAGGTATATAGAAGTGATTTGCCCAAGGTCACAGAGCAAGCAATGGCCAGAGCTGGGATCAGAACCCAGGCCCTCTGACTCCCAGGTCCGAGCTCGTTCCACTGGGCCATGGTGTTTCTGGCTTGTGAAAAGTTCCATATGGAAGGTGTAGACTGAGACACTCTGGTTCCAGATCCACCTTCTCACCCACAATGCTGTTTGACATTGCATGCTAGACCCTTATTGATCCTCTGGGTAGTTTGCCTGCAAATGGGGTCAGCTTGTGCTGCTCCAGATGAACTGCTAAGGGTGCCACTGGGCATGGCGGCGGGTGGAGAGATAGGAAAAAGGAGGGAAGGATAATGGGGGAAAATACAGAGTAAAATAGAAAACAGGCTGTCCTCAGTGTCAGAATTCCTCTAACTTAAGACTCAACTCACACACACTCTCTCACAACCTCCTCATCCCTGAAGTGCTGCCTTCCAGGAGGAGATGGAACTCTTCTCAACTCGAGCGATTTATTTCATGTGAACAACTGTTGTAGGGATTTACTTCAGTTTCTCTACAAATAGTAAAAAGGTAAACTGCTCCTTGATCATTTGAATGAATAATTTTCACAAACCGGGGGGTGGGGGAGGCGGGGAGGCAGAGTGCCTTTATCACTAAGACCTAATTCAACAACCAAAATATTTCTGGTTTGAAATCAAGGCCAAAGCTACTAAGGACATTATCCTATAGCAATAATTTTGATTCCTGACATAAGCATTCCAGGGGAATTGTGATGACGATGATAATGATCACAATAATAATAATACATTAAGTACTTACTAGGCGCTAAGCACTGTACTAAGTACTGGGGTAGATACAAGACGATCAGGTCAGACACAGTCCCCAACCTACATGGGGCTCACAGCCTAAGTATGAGAAAGAACAGGCAGTGCATCCCCTTTTTCCAGATGAGGAAACTGAGGTATGGCAAAGCTAAGTGACTTGCTCAGGGTCATTCAGCAGTCAAGTGGTAGACCTGGGATTAGATAGAACCCAGGACCCCTAACTCCCGGTCCCATGCTCTTTCCACTAGGCCACAGTAATAGAATAATGGATGCCAGAGCTCAAGCTATCAACAAGTCATAAGAGAGTGGGGAGAATGAGCAGTGCTGTATAAATAAATATATAGCCTATAGCCAAATGTTACGGCCCAACATGGGAAGCAGCATGGCTCAGTGGAAAGAGCACAGGCTTTGGAGTCATAGGTCATGGGTTCGAATCCCGGCTCTGCCGCTTGTCAGCTGTGTGACTGTGGGCAAGTCACTTAACTTCTCTGTGCCTCAGTTACCTCATCTGTAAAATGGGGATTAAGACTGTGAGCCCCACGTGGGACAACCTGATTACCCTGTATCTACCCCAGCGCTTAGAACAGTGCTCTGCACATAGTAAGCGCTTAACAAATACCAACATTATTATTATTATTATTAACCTAATTGCCTTGTATCTACCCCAGCGCTTAGATCAGTGCTTGGCACATAGTAAGCGCTTAACAAATACCATAATTATTATTATTATTATGCTTCATGATTAACTGTTTTTACAAGTTCATATTTTGTTTTCAATAGCATGGCAAGCAAATTCTTTCATTTTACTGGTAAGAATGAAATATTACTGGAATGTCACCATTACTGTGTGCCTATAAGATTCAAGCCACCCCCAATGTTGAATATCTGATATCCTCTGCAGAAGCCAGGCTCCTTGAACAAGTGTAATAAAAACTTCCACAAAGCAGATGGTAAATGAGGTTTGCCTAATCCTTAGCGCAAGAGATTGCTACAGCAATAGTTTGTTCACAATAATCAAAGAGATATTTCACAGTGCCCCACATAGGTTACAGTTTTTGCTGAAGCATTTGCTATATTAGCTGGTCAACTTCCTCAATGAGTTATCAGAAACTCCCATACATTTAATTATGGTATTGGTTAAGCACTTACCATGTGCCAAACTCCTTCAAGACATCTCTACTTGGATGTCCTGCCGTAACTCAAACTTAACATGTCCAAAACAGAGCTCCTTATCTTCCCACCCAAACGCTGTCCTCCCCCTTTCCCATCACTGCAGACGGCACCACCATCCTTCCTGTCTCACAAGCCCATAACCTTGGCATTATCCTTGAATCCTCTCTCCCATTCGACCCACATACTCAATCCATCACTAAATTCTGTCAGTCCCACCTTCGCAACATAGCTAAAAATCCGCCCTTTCCTCTTCATTCAAACTGCTACAATGTTAATACAATCATTCATTCATTCATTCAATAGTATTTATTGAGCACTTACTATGTGCAGAGCACTGTACTAAGCACTTTGGAATGTACAATTCGACAACAGAGACAATCCCTGCCCATTAACGGGCTTACAGTCTAATGGGGGGAGACAGACAGAGCAATAAATAGAATCAAGGGGATGTACATCTCATTAACAAAATAAATAGGGTAATAAAAATATATACAAATAAGCAGATGAGCACAGTGCTGAGGGGAGGGGAAGGGAGAGGGGGAGGAGCAGAGGGAAAGGGGGGGGGGAAGGGACTTAGCTGAGGGGAGGTGAAGGGAGGGCAGAGAGGCAGCAGAGGGAGCAGATGGAAAAGGGGAAGCTCAGTCTGGGAAGGCCTCTTGGAGGAGGTGAGCTCTCAATAGGGCTTTGAAGAGAGGAAGAGAGTGAGTTTGGCGGAGGGGAGGAGGGAGGGCATTCCTGGACAGCGGGAGGACGTGGGCCAGGGGTCGACGGCAGGATAGGCGAGAACAGGGGACGGTGAGGAGGTGGGCAGCAGAGAAGCGGAGCCTAGAGAAGCAGCGTGGCTCAGTGGAAGGAGCATGGGCTTGGGAGTCAGAGGACATGGGTTCGAATCCCAGCTCTGCCGCTGGTCAGCTGTGTGACTGTGGGCAAGTCACTTAACTTCTCTGTGCTTCAGTTACCTCATCTGTAAAATGGGGATTAAGACTGTGAGCCTCACGTGGGACAACCTGATTACCCTGTATCTACCCCAGCGCTTAGAACAGTGCTCTGCACATAGTAAGCGCTTAACAAATACCAACATTATTATTATTATTATAACGGGGTGGGCAGTAGAAAGAGAGAAGGGAGGAGAGGTAGGAGGGGGCAAGGTCATGGAGAGCCTCGAAGCCTAGAGTGAGAAGTTTTTGTTTCGTGCGGAGGTTGATAGGCAACCACTGGAGGTTTTTAAGAAGGGGAGTGACATGCCCAGAGCGTTTCTGCAGGAAGATGAGCCGGGCAGCGGACTGGAGCGGGGAGACACAGGAGGAAGGGAGATCAGAGAGAAGGCTGACACAATAATCCAGCCGGGATATCATGAGACCCTGTACCAGTAAGATAGCCGTTTGGGTGGAGAGGAAAGGGCGGATCTTGGCGATATTATAAAGGGAAGACCGGCAGGTCTCGGTGACAGATTGGATGTGTGGGGTGAATGAGAGAGCCGAGTCCAGGATGACACCAAGGTCGCGGGCCCGAGAGACGGGAAGGATGGTTGTACCGTCCACGGTGATAGGGAAGTCAGGAAGAGGACAGGGCTTGGGAGGGAAGATAAGGAGTTCAGTTTTGGACATGTTGAGTTTTAGGTGGCGGGGAGACATCCAGGTGGAGACGTCTGGGGGGCGGGAGGAGATACGAGCCTGAAGGGTGGGGGAGAGGACAGAGGCAGAGATGTAGATTTGTGTGTCATCTGCATAGAGATGATAGTTGAAGCCGTGAGAGCGAATGAGTTCACTCGTCCTATCCCGCCTGGATTACTGCAGCAGCCTCCTTGCTGACCTCCCGGCCTCCTGCTCTTCCCACTCCAGCCCATACTTCACTCTGCTGCCTGGATCATTTTTCTACAAAGCGTTCAGGACCTGTCACCTCGCTCCTCAAAAAACTCCAGTGGTTGCCCATCAACTTCCACAAACAAAAACTCCTCACCACTGGCTTTAAAGCACTCCACCACCCTGCCCCCTCTTACCTCACCTCACTTCTCTCCTTCCACAACCCAGCCTGCCCACTTCACTCCTCTAGTGCTAACCTTCTCTCTGTGCCTCTATCTTGCCGCTGACCCCTAGCCCACATCCTACCTCTGGCCTGGAATGCCCTCCCTCCTCAAATCCTACAATTACTCCCTCCACCTTCAAAACCGTATTGAAAGCACATCTCTTCCTAGAAGCTTTCCCAGAATAAGCTCCACCTTTCCTCATCTCCCACTTCCTTCTGCATCGCCCTTTCTCCCTTTGCTCTTTGCTCTTTCCCCCTTACAGCCCCACAACACTTATGTACATATCTGTAATTTTATTGATGTCTGTCTCCCCCGCTTTTAACTGTAAGCTCGTTGTGGGGAGGGAATGTGTCTATTATTCTACTGTACTCTCCCAAGCACTTAGTACAATGCTCTGCACACAGTAAGCACTCAATAAATACGACTGAATGAATGAAAACACTATTCTAAGCATTGGGATAGATACAAAATAATCAGGCTGGACACAGTCCCTGTCCCATGCGAGGCTCGTACCCTAAGTAGGAGCGAATAGGATTTAATCCCCATTTTACAGATGAGGTAACAGAAACAGAAGTTGAGTGACTTGCCCAAGGTCACGCAGCAGACAAGTGGTGGAGCCGGGATTAGAACCCAGGTCCACTGACTCCCAGGACTGTATTCTTTCCACTAGGCCCTGCCTAAAAGGAGTAGTAGAAGTAGTAGCAGTATTTGAGCACCTTCTGAGTGCAATGCACTGCACTAAGCACTTGGAAAGTACTACAGAAGCATAGAACACATTCCCTGCCCACAAGGAGCTACTCTCTAATAATAATGTTGGTATTTATTAAGCGCTTACTATGTGCAGAGCACTGTTCTAAGCACTAGGGGAGATACGGGGTCATCAGGTTGTCCCCCGTGAAGCTCACAGTTAATCCCCATTTTACAGATGAGGTAACTGAGGCACAGAGAAGTGACTTACCCACAGACACACAGCTGACAAGTGGCTGAGCCGGGAGTCGAACCCATGACCTCTGACTCCGAAGCCCAAGCTCCTTCCACTGAGCCACGCTGCTTCCCTAATGGGGTAGCCAGACACAGAAATATTCACAAGCACTGGATTTGGCCTTTGTGTACACATATGTATATTTGATTGAACTCTGGTATTTCTTCTGAGGTTGGGCAAAAAACTAAATACATAAGTTCAAGACTGACCTGAAAGGTTGTAATGATTCTGATTAATGGATAATTGTCCTATTGTACCTACTGACGGAGCACTAGGATGATCTGGGAGAGCAGGAGGGACAAGAATCTCAGGGAGGACAAAAGAGACACAGTCAACGAGAACCATGGAAAAGTTTCCAGAGTGGTCTCTCCCTGGCTTGACTGCAATGTTAGGGGGAGGCCAGTCAAGCTGGGATCCCAAGTGTCAAGGTGCCCATTAACACTCGACTGATTTTCTGGCCACAGCTCCCACAGCTCCCTTCTTCCTCCTCTTCATTATTATGATAGATAATAATAAATAATTGTGGTACTTGTTAAGCACTTACTATGTGCCAAGCACAGTACTGAGTACTGGGAAAGATACAAAATAATCAGGTCCCACATGGGGTTCACAGTCTAAGTAGGAAGGAGGACAGGTATTGAGTCCCCATTTTGCAGGTGAGGGAACTGAAGCACAGAGACGTTAAGTGTCTGTTATCACACAGCAGGTAAGTGGCAGAGCCAGAATTACAGCCCAGGTCCTCTGATTCCCAGGCCTGTGTTCTTGCCGATAGGCCACATTGCTTCTTATGCATCCCATTTCCATTATAAGCCCCTTTCGCTCACAGTACCATGGCAGTGGGGAGTTCCCGGCGTCCAGGCAGTCTGGCACAAATTTCGGCTGTCAACCTAATTTATTCATGGGTCAATCGGGAAGCACAACCAAGCATGCACTCTCACGGCCCAAACTCAGACTGTGAGCCCCATGAGGTACAGGGACTGTGTCCAACCCAATTAACTTGCATCTTCCCCAGTGCTTATAACAGTGCTCGACACATAGTAAGCACTTAATTAATGCCATTATTATTAAGTTCTTAGCTGTAAGGGCTTTTGGATGATGCTGATAAAGCTTCCAGATGATACAGATGATATAAGACAAGAAAATTTTCAGTTTGCACTTATCTTAAGAGGGGACTGGCAAAGGGAGTTGGATGTGGCTGCACCATTAATAAACACGCAAGCTTGGGATTTGGCAGGGAGGAACTAGCATTGGTATAGTCAGTGCAGATTTGGCCTGTGATTGAAAGAATATTTGCAAGAATGGTGTCTCAAGACACTTGGCTCTCACGGGGTCATAATTAACTCAGTGTTTGCAAGAGTCGGCTCATAAATATACTTTATTTTTAAAGTGACAGTAATATTGTGTGTCCGACTGTGGTCAGAAAAGAGGCAGGAGGAGGAAGAAGCCTCAAACACTGTTATTCTTTCCACCTTGAGGTCCCCAATCCCACAGTGACCCGGCCACTTGGGTCAAAGCAGTAAATTATATCAAACAAAGAAACATCCTCTTGGGCTTCATTAATTAACATGAAGATTAGCCACGGAATTTCAATGAGGGCCATGTAAGCAGCTGGCAGTCAGCCCACCTGCCATCCCTGGAGCTCTGCCTAGAGAGGTTTTCAGGATCTCCCTTTCCTTTCTCAACCAACGGATAGGTCTGAAGTGACTCCCCTGAAACCTGCGGGTTTAATGAAAATAAGTCTGTGAGCACAGGTTTCCACGGCTTTTCCATCCATTATATTGAATGGGATAGAATTTGTAAGCCAAGGAAAACTAGCCTTCCACTGTAAATCAATACACTTAAGTCCAGGGTGATCTGGGTTAACCTCTGGAGGAATGTGCAAGAGGCCAACTGGCAGCCTGCCAATCAACATCCTTCCCCATTCCCCCCACCCCGCCTTCACAGGCTGACTTTTGAGTAACTCATGACCTACTACAATGAGCCCCCAGTTTAAAGAAAGTACAATACTGGAAACAAGGAGTTTGTTGTAATGACACTATACAATCCATTAGCACAAATCAGTCTAATATAATATAAAAATCATATATATACACGCATACTAAGCTCACCAAATATATTTTAATTCTGACACTAAATTTCTGAACACCCTCAGTTCTGCCATGTGGGTTTTCGTTACATGTTTTGGCTAGATGAGGGAATTGGGGAATGTTCTTCAGACAAGGTGAGCCTGTTTGGGCTTGGTGTGCCACGTTAGAGGAAACAGCTTGTGCACATGAATGCAGCATTAGAAAGCAGCATGGCCTAGTGGATAGAGCATGGGCCTAGAAGTCGGATGACCTGGGGTCTAATCCTGGATCTGCCACTTGTCTGCTGTGGGATCTTGGGCAGGTCACTTAATTTCTCTGTGCCTCAGTTACCTCATCTGTAAAAATGGCAATTCAGACCGTGAGCTCCTTGTGGGACAGAGACTCTGTCCAACCTCATTAGCTTGTACCTACCCCAGAACTTAGTAGAGGGCCTGGCACATAGTAAGTGATTAACAAATAGCATTTTAAAAAAGGAGTATAACAGCATGAGTTTTCTTTAACACAAAAGAGTTATCAAGAATGCAGCCCTCTCATTACAGAAGAACTGGGTGTGCTGTATTCCTATTTATGGTTTTTTTCAGTTTGATCTACTTGAGCCGAGCTAGAAACATACTGCATAATTCACTTCAATTCCCATCCAATTTAGGA
This sequence comes from Ornithorhynchus anatinus, assembly GCF_004115215.2. Lineage (NCBI taxonomy): Eukaryota > Metazoa > Chordata > Mammalia > Monotremata > Ornithorhynchidae > Ornithorhynchus > Ornithorhynchus anatinus. Next base: position 55,657,713 of record NC_041753.1, read on the forward strand.
TTCTTCAAATCTAATCCAATAAAAAATTTAAAAATCCAAATTCCTCTATTTCCTCTACTACCCCTCTGCCCCTCTCTAAATCAGATTTCACAGTTGCTTTTGATGAGAGAGCCTTGTTCCCTAGTTCAGAGAAGGGAAAGAACAAGTGTCAGTGGCAAAAAATAGCATCACCAATGAATATTGATTAAGTCAGTTTCAGAAGTAAATTAGGTACTTTGGGGGGAGAGTCTAAATCATTCAGGCAACAAGGGGACCACTCAAATTACTGATGCACTGCACTAAATAGTGCCCCAAAGCTTCTATGAGTAGAACATTTCCTAAAATGCCTAACTTGGACTGCCAGGAAATGATCTCCAAACTAGGGACTCATCCAGTCCTTACCATATACTAAAAGCACCAACTGAAGAAACACCTTTTTTTTCCTTTTACAAGAACCCTGAGTGAGGCTACCTGAGAGAGGCAGCATGATCTAGTGGAAAAAGCATGGGATTGGGAGTCAAGAGAGCAGAATTCTAGTTCTGGCTCTGTAACTTATCCAGGATCACACAGGAGGCAAATGGCAATCTTTCTGAACCTCAGTTTCCTCACCTGTAAAAAGGAAGAGTCTCTCAGACTGTGAGCCCCATGTGGGACAGGGACTAGAACTGATGAAATTTTCTTTTATCAACCCCAATAAGCATTTAACCAAGGCCATTTTGCCTCCAAACAGTTTGTCTCTGAATCCTGCTGGTTTATCTGCCACAACATTTGCTGGATAAACTCCATCCTCTCCACATTTATGCCACTGCCCTGGTCCTTCACCACTGGCTGACTAGACTTGCATTTGCCTCCTTACTGGTCTCCATGCCTCCAGCCTCTCCACTCTTCAGTAGATGGCACATTTGCTGCCTGGATTATCATCTTAAAATGTCTTCCTGAATGTAGCACTTCCCTCATTCATTCAATCATAGTTATTGAGCACTTACTGTGTGCAGAGCACTGTACTAAACGCTTGCAATGTACAATTCGGCAACAGAGTTTCTCTATACAGCAAATTAACTCATGATTCAGTTTAAAGATTCTCAATCAGCTCCCTCCTTATTTTTACATCCATTACACTGCAGCTCACATTCTTCACTCCTAACTGTACCTTCCTCTTGACTCTCCCATCTCTGACCCATTTTGCATATCCTTAATAACAACAACAATAATGTTATTTGTTAAGGGCTTACTATGTGCTAAGCACTGTACTAAGTCCTGGGACAGATATAAGATAAGCAGGCCTAGCACAGTCCCTACCCCACACTGGGCTCACAGTTTGATTTACCAAACCATGAACCTTCCCACCTTCAAATCCCTACTAAAAAGTTACCTCCACCAGGAGACTGCTGACTGATCCCCACCTCCAGAATAATAATAAGAATAAGAATAACAACAACAGTACTTGTAAGAACTTACTATTCATTCATTCATTCAATAGTATTTATTGAGCGCTTATTATGTGCAGAGCACTGTACTAAGTGCTTGGAATGAACAAGTCGGCAACAGATAGAGGCAGTCCCTGCCCTTTGACGGGCTTACGGTCTAATCGGGGGAGACAGAGAGACAACAACAATGGCAATAAATAGAGTCAAGGGGAAGATCATCTCGTAAAAACAATGGCAACTAAATAGAATCAAGGTGATGTACACTTCATTAACAAAATAAATAGGGTAATGAAAATATATACAGTTGAGCAGACGAGTACAGTGCTGAGGGGATGGGAAGGGAGAGGGGGAGGAGCAGAGAGAAATGGGGGGAAAAGAGGGTTAAGCTGCGGAGAGGTGAGGGGGGGTGGTAGAGGGAGTAGAGGGAGAAGGGGAGCTCAGTCTGGGAAGGCCTCTTGGAGGAGGTGAGTTTTAAGTAGGGTTTTGAAGAGGGGAAGAGAATCAGTTTGGCGGAGGTGAGGAGGGAGGGCGTTCCGGGACCGCGGGAGGACGTGGCCCGGGGGTCGACGGCGGGATAGGCGAGACCGAGGGACGGTGAGGAGGTGGGCGGCAGAGGAACAGAGCGTGTGGGGTGGGCAGTAGAAAGATAGAAGGGAGGAGAGGTAGGAAGGGGCGAGGTGATGTAGAGCCTTGAAGCCTAGAGTGAGGAGTTTTTGTTTGGAGCGGAGGTTGATAGGCAACCACTGGAGTTGTTTAAGAAGGGGGCGACATGCCCAGATCGTTTCTGCAGGAGGATGAGCCGGGCAGCGGAGTGAAGAATAGACTGGAGCGGGGCGAGAGAGGAGGAAGGGAGATCAGAGAGAAGGCTGACACAGTAGTCTAGCCGGGATATAACGAGAGCCCGTAGCAGTAAGGTAGCCGTTTGGGTGGAGAGGAAAGGGCGGATCTTGGCGATATTATAAAGGTGAAACCGGCAGGTCTTGGTGACGGATAGGATGTGTGGGGTGAATGAGAGAGACGAATCAAGGATGACACCGAGATTGCGGGCCCGAGAGACGGGAAGGATGGTCGTGCCATCCACGGTGATAGGGAAGTCTGGGAGAGGACCGGGCTTGGGAGGGAAGATGAGGAGCTCAGTTTTGGTCATGTTGAGTTTTAGGTGGCGGGCCGACATCCAGGTGGAGACATACCGGAGGCAGGAGGAGATGTGAGCCTGAAGGGAGGGGGAGAGGACAGGGGCAGAGATGTAGATCTGCGTGTCATCTGTGTAGAGATGGTAGTCAAAGCCGTGAGAGCGAATGAGTTCACCAAGGGAGTGAGTGTAAATGGAGAACAGAAGAGGGCCAAGAACTGACCCTTGAGGAACTCCAACAGTTAAAGGATGGGAGGGGGAGGAGGCGCCTGCAGAGACGGAGAGAGATAAGAGGAGAACCAGGAGAGGATGGAGTCCCTGAAGCCAAGGTGAGATAAGGTATGGAGGAGGAGGGGATGGTCAACAGTGTCAAAGGCAGCAGAGAGGTCAAGGAGGATTAGAATGGAGTAGGAGCCATTGGATTTGGCAAGAAGGAGGTCATGGGTGACCTTAGAGAGAGCAGTTTCGGTAGAGTGGAGGGGGCGGAAGCCAGATTGGAGGGGGCCCAGGAGAGAATGGGAGTTAAGGAATTCTAAGCAGCAATTGTAGACTCGTTCTAGGATTTTGGAAAGGAAGGGTAGTAGGGAGATAGGGCGATAACTGGAGGGGGAAGTCGGGTCAAGAGTGGGTTTTTTTAGGATGGGGGAGACGTGGGCATGTTTGAAGGCAGAGGGGAAGGAGCCATTGGAGATTGAGTGGTTAAAAATAGAAGTTAAGGAAGGGAGGAGGGCAGGGGCGATGTTTTTATTAAAGTGAGAGGGAATGGGGTGCGAGGCGCAAGTGGAGGGGGTGGCACTTGCGAGGAGGGAGATCTCCTCTGAGGATACTGCAGGGAAGGATGGAAAAGTAGGGGAGAGGGTTGGTGGTGGGGGGGGAGGGGAGAGGCGGAGCGGTGACTTTGGGCACTGATCTAAGCACTGGGGTAGATACAAATCAACCAGGTTGGGCACAGTCCCTGTCCCACATGGGACTCACACTCTTAATCCCCATTTTACAGATGAGGTAACTGAGGCCCTCAGAAGTGAAGTGACTTGACCAAGGTCACACAGCAGACGTGGTGAAGTCGGGATTCAAACTCAGGTCCTTCTGACTTCCAGGCCTGTACTCTATCCCAGATACCCATAATTGACAACAATTACACCATTTACCCCAATTTTTCCCCCATTTTTGTATTTACCAGTGGTCCCTGTGTTTTCTCTCATTTCCATGGTATGTTTATAATTCATTTCTGCTAGCTTCCCCCTTAGATTGTTCCTTAAGGGCTGGGAAACTGTCTTCGTTTATTGTACTTTCCCAAAATGTGTCTCTCAGCATGCTGTAGGCATTCAAATACTGATGATAATTCGTTCCTTTAAAATTACAATCAGTAGTATTTATTGAGCACTTACTGGGCACAAAGCATTGCATTAAGCACTTTGCAGAGTACAATGCAACCGAGTGGGTAGACAGGTTCCCTGCACATGATAAGTTTACAGACTAGAAGGGGAAGCAAGCACATTAAGATACATAAATGAATTTCAGATATGTACATAAGTGCTCTGGGGCTGAGAGTGGGGAGAATACCAAGTGGCCTGAAGGGAAAAGTCCAAGCACATAGAAATGCAGAAGGGAGAGGGAGTTGGGGAAAAAAGCACTTAATCAGGAAAGGCCTCCTGGAGATGTGACCCAAGTGAGACTTTGAAAGTGGGGAGAGTGGTGGTCTGCAGGATGTGGAGGGGGAGGGCATTTAGGCCAGAGGGAGGATGTGGGAAAGGAGTCAGTGGCAAGACAGAAGAGGTAGAGGCACAGTGAGAAAGCTGGTGCTAGAAGAGGGGAAGTGTGTAAGTGAAGTTAGGTAGGAGGGGTCAAGCTGATTGGCAAACAGTCACAGATTTTGAAAATAAAAGGCATAGGATAATGATAATCAGTCAACATGTTTATGTTAAAAGATAACCCTGACAGCCTGCTAAAACCTCATTAAACTTAATTTTACAAGAACTCCCAGGGTCTCCAAAACTAAGTTTCAGGATAGGCTGAGTCTAACCATTTGGTCATAGGGTTTGGATTCAAAACACACTTACGAGAAGCACAGAAAATTAAAAGAAAAGTTGCCCGGAACACATCTCATATAACTGTGTCTGTTCCCACCTACCAAGTTGACCTCTTCTTCCACTCCACCTCATTTACCCTGCTTCCCATTCCTGTCTCCATTCCCTTCTCAACCAGGTTCTCTCCCCAGAAACCAGCTCTGTTGCTACTCTGGCTGACCTGATAGTTTCTTCCCTCAGGATCCAATCCCTTCTACTTCATCAGGTGCCTCCTCTCTTCCTTAACCCTGGTTCCTACTCTTCTGTCCCAACCCTCCCAGACAACTACAACCTGGGAGCCATTTCCAAGCCAGAGGGCTCAACTGTGATCCAGATGAAGAAAACTTTATGTGTGTGTAAAATCCTCCCATAACCAAACAAAATCAAGTTGTTTGACATTATGCCATATGGACAAGTCAACAAAAATCATTTTTTTATTATTTCAAAATAAGAACATAAGGCTTCTGATTCTATTTATTGCTCTTAATTCTATTTATTGCTATTGTTCTTGTCTGTCCGTCTCCCCTGACTAGACTGTAAGCCCGTCAAAGGGCAGGGACTGTCTCTGTTACCAATTTGTACATTCCAAGCACTTAGTACAGTGCTCTGCACATAGTAAGTGCTCAATAAATACTATTGAATGAATGAATAATTTAACCATAGTTCCTTTTGCCTGAAATGCATCACGGAGTTAAATGAACGCAGCAGTAATTTGTTCCCTCTGTGAAGGTAAGTTACAAGGCACAAACTCAAACATTAGCTTCTGAATTGGACTGGGTGTCTGTCACACTCCTTGATCAATGAAGCAGAAACAGCAAAGAGAAGCAGTGTGGCGTAGTGGATAGAGCACGGGCCTGGGAGTCAGAAGGACATGGATTCTAATCCCAGCTCTGCTACTTGTCTGCTGTGTGATCTTGGGCAAGTCACTTTGCTGGGTCTCAGTTAACTCATCTGTAAAATGGGAATTAAAATGAGCCCTGTGTGGGACAGGGACCGAGTCCAACCCAATTACCTTGTATCTATCTCAATGCTTAGTAAAGACACATAGTAAGCTCTTAATACCACCAAAAAAATGAATAAAAATAAAAATTCTGCTTGCATTTTATGCGATGACAATTTAGAGTTCAAAGTTGGGATGGTGCTCAGTGTGACTTGTTCATTCCAAGCGCTTAGTACAGTGCTCTGCACATAGTAAGCGCTCAATAAATACTATTGAATGAATGAATGATAGGTTTACCTAAGTAAATACACATCTCAGTCAGTTAATGGTACTTACTGAGTGCTTACTGTGTGCACAGCACTGTACTAAGTGCTTATTGACATCCCATTTCTCTTTCACAAATGTCTCAATCTTGGGGCTGCAAACTTGGAAGATCTGCCATAGAGGCCAATGACCATATTTCTGTACAATGCCAACAACGTGAGTATTTGGTACATGTTTCAGACAGTCAGTTATTAGAATTCACAAGAACTTGGCTAACTGAACAAAATGGGGTTTGTCTGTTTCAGGCATGGGTGTACGTGAAGCAGCGTGGCTCAGTGGAAAGAGCATGGGCTTTGGAGTCAGGGCTCATGAGTTCGAATCCCAGCTCTGCCACTTGTCGGCTGTGTGACTGTGGGCAAGTCACTTAACTTCTCTGTGCCTCAGTTCCCTCATCTGTAAAATGGGGATTAAGACTGTGAGCCCCACGTGGGACAACCTGATTCCCCTTTGTCTACCCCAGTGCTTAGAACAGTGCTCGGCACATAGTAAGCGCTTAACAAATACCAACATTATTATTATTATTATTAACTAAACATATTTAATCGTCCACACTATCCTTGGTTGGGAAACGGTTCCACTGTGATTGATCAAGTATACACAGCCATCCAAGTTAGGCTATTTCCGGCACTGATTAAAGATTATTTTCCATAGCCACAAGATGAGAGCCACAATAGCCCAGTGTTTGTTCACAGGCTCATGGATCTCTAATCTGAGGATACCAATGTGCCTTCTACTTGCACAGCTTCCTTTAGTTTCCATGATCCCTTCCTCCCCTGTAACTTCTCCAGCTGACATGCTTTGCAAAGGAGGGTTTCTTAAAAATCCAAAGCTAGGAGCTGAACTAAAATAAGAGGACTGACCCCCTCCATCCTTTAATTATAAATAACCATTTATCTCGACAGGAAAGAGGCATATACTTACTAAGGAAATTCACCCCAGAGGCTATTTTGAGACTGGGAACCCTAAGAACAAACAAAAGGAGATTCTATTTACGGTAGATGAAGCCAAACCTCAATAACTCATTATCCACTCATCTAGAAAGCAACCACCAAATATGTGATTCTCTCCCCACACCATAAGAAAGACTTAGACCAATAATGAAGCTTCTCTTAGGGCAGTTCATTTACAACAGGCCTCCTTTAAAATAAGTTATCCCACATTTTAATGTACTTAGTATATGAGTCAGTTCCCTTCTGGTAAAACTAACATCTACATTAATATTTTGTATCTACATGCTGCATTTCTTTAAAAGGGATAAGAGCAAGTCACTTAACTTCTCCATGCCTCAGTTATTTCATCTGTAAAATGGGGATTAAGACTGTGAGCCCCGTGTGGGACAGGGACTCTGTCCAACCTTTCATTCATTCATTCAATAGTATTTATTGAGCGCTTACTATGTGCAGAGCACTGTACTAAGAGCTTGGAATGAACAAGTCGGCAACAGATAGAGACAGTCCCTGCCGTTTGACGGGCTTACAGTCTAATTGGGGGAGACAGAGAGACAACAACAATGGCAATAAATAGAGTCAAGGGGAAGAACATCTCGTAAAAACAATGGCAACTAAATAGAATCGAGGCGATGTACATTTCATTAACAAAATAAATAGGGTAATGTAAATATATACAGTTGAGCGGATGAGTACAGTGCTGAGGGGATGGGAAGGGAGAGGGGGAGGAGCAGAGGGAAATGGGGGGAAAAGAGGGTTTAGCTGCGGAGAGGTGAAGGGGGGGTGGTAGAGGGAGTAGAGGGAGAAGAGGAGCTCAGTCTGGGAACGCCTCTTGGAGGAGGTGAGTTTTAAGTAGGGTTTTGAAGAGAGGAAGAGAATCAGTTTGGCGGAGGTGAGGAGGGAGGGCGTTCCAGGACCGCGGGAGGATGTGGCCCAGGGGTCGACGGCGGGATAGGTGAGACCGAGGGACGGTGAGGAGGTGGGCGGCAGAGGAGCGGAGCATGCAGGGTGGGCGGTAGAAAGGGAGAAGGGAGGAGAGGTAGGAAGGGGCAAGGTGATGGAGAGCCTTGAAGCCTAGAGTGAGGAGTTTTTGTTTGAAGCGGAGGTTGATAGGCAACCACTGGAGTTGTTTAAGAAGGGGAGTGACATGCCCAGATCGTTTCTGCAGGAAGATGAGCTGGGCAGTGGAGTGAAGAATAGACCGGAGCGGGGTGAGAGAGGAGGAAGCGAGGTCAGAGAGAAGGCTGACATAGTAGTCTAGCCGGGATATAACGAGAGCCCGAAGCAGTAAGGTAGCCGTTTGGGTGGAGAGGAAAGGGCGGATCTTGGCGATATTGTAAAGGTGAAACCGGCAGGTCTTGGTAACGGATAGGATGTGTGGGGTGAACGAGAGAGTTGATTAGCTTATATCTACTCCAGTGCTTAGTACAGTGCCTGGCACATAGTAAGCATTTAAATACCATTTAAAACAAAAAAACACCCTACAGATATTGTGTGACTGCCTACCTCAAAAAGGTGGTGTGCCATGGCAGAGAGAACAGAGAAACTGAGGCAACAAGATGCTTTGCAGAGAAGGATCCTGAACACAAGTCAAATTTGCCAACAATGTTGGCCCAGATTAGCAAATACTGCCTCCTGGTATATATATTTTCATAACCATACACATTAACTGAATTGGTCTTGTCAAAACAAGTACAATTTTCACACAATTTCTTCTAAACTGTTCAATCATTTGCTGGCTAGTTCACTAATACCACATCATTACAGAGAAAAAGAGGTTCTATTGGATCAAACTTCTTCCCAAGGACAATAGATGATAAAGTGATTTGGACAATTACTCCAGCTACACAGTATCCAATACCAGTCAGAAAAATGGAATGCTCATGTTTTAAGAGGAGAGCCCAATACACCCTGGGGAATATAAACAGGCAGATAAGCAACTTATCAAGAAAAGCTGTCCCACCTACTTGGCTAGCTTCCTTGGTAACAACGGCTTCTACATGCCAGAGTTATTAGCACTTCTTCAATATACAGTAAATGCAAATGAAGATAAATCAATTCCACACTTTTATTGTTTTGCTTTGCAAAAACGCTTCTGTTTTTAGTAGAAATCCATGCATAACACAATTGGTTTTGTTTGTTTTTTTTAAAAAGGGGGGGTAGGGGTGGTCTCTGGCCACTGCCTTTATTTTAGCAGTATCACAAGAGAAGATCTCTGGGCTCTTCTCAAAAGCTGCCCACTCCACCTGCACCTCTGACCCCATTCCTTGGCACCTTATCAAAACACTTGCTTCCTCCCTGACCACCATCTTCAACTGTTCACTCTCAGCGCTTAGAACAGTGCCCAGTGCTTAGAACAGTGCTTAGCACATAGTAAGCATTTAATACCATCATCATCATCATCAATGTCTTCCTTCCCACTACTTTCAAACATGCTCATGTCTCCCCTATCCTAAAAAAAACCCAAAAAAACACCTTCCCTTGATCCCTCAGCTCCCTGCAGTTACCGCCCCATCTCTCTCTTACCATTCCTCTCCGAACTTCTTGAACAAGTTGTCTACACACACTTGGTCTCCTCTAATTCTCTCCTTGAATTCTCTCCTTGAACCCGCTCCAATTTGGCTTCCACCCCCTTCAGTCCATCAAAATTGCCCTCTCAAAGGACACCAATGATCTCCTTCACGCCAAATCCAACAGCCTCTATTCCTCCTAATCCTCCTCAATCTCTCACCTGCTTTTTGATATTATAGACCACCCCCTTCTGGAAACATTATCTAACCTTGGCTTCACTGACACTGCACTCTCCTGGTTCACCTCTTATCTCTATGGCCACTCCTTCTCAATCTCTTTCACAGGCTCCTCCTCTTCCTCCCACCTCCTAACTATAGGAGTCCTTCAAGGCTCAGCTCTGGATCGCCTATTCTCCATCTACACCTACTCCCTTGGAAAACTCATTCACTCCTATGGCTTCAACTAACATCTCTATACTAATGATTCCCAAATCTCCATCTCGCCCTGACCTCTCTCCTTTTCTGCAGTTTTGTATTTCCTCCTGCCTTCAGGACATCTCTACTTGGATGTCCAACTGGCACTTCAAACTGAACATGTCCAGAACAGAACTCCTCGGCTTCCCACTCAAACTCTGTCCTCCCCGACTTTCCCATCAGTGTAGACAGCACCATCATCCTCCCAGTTTCATAAGCCCATATCCTTGACTCATCTCTCTCATTCAACACACATATTCAATCTGCCACCAAATTCTGTCAGTTATACTTTTACAACATTGCTAAAATGTTGTGAGTTTTCCTCTCCATCTAATCTGATACCTCGGTGATCTGACCACTTATCCTATCCCATTTTGACTACTATATCAGCCTCCTTGCTGACCTCCCTGCCTCCGGTCTCTTCCCACTCCAGTCCATACTGCAATATGCTGCCAGGATTATTTTTCTACAAAACCATTCAGTACTCATTTCTCCACTCCTCAAGAACCTCCAGTGGTTGCCCATCCATCTCTGCAACAAACAGAAACTCCTTACCATTGGCTTTGAAGAACTCAATCACCTTGAGTCCTCCTATCTTACCTTGCTGATTTCCTACTACAACCCAGCCCGCACACTTGGCTCCTTTAATGCCAACCTACTCACTGCACCTCAAATCTCATTCATCTCGCCGCCGACCCCTCGTCCATTTCCTGCCTCTTACCTGGAACTCGCTCCATCTTCATGTCTGACAGACCATCACTCTTGCCACCTTCAAAGTCTTACTACAAAAATCACATCTCCTCCAAGAGGCATTCCCCAACTACACCCTCATTTCTTCTATTACTATTCCTCCCTTGCACTTAGATTTGTACCCTTTACTCACCCCACAGCAGTTATGTACATACCTATAGTTCATTTACTTATATTAATGTCTGTCTCCCCCTCTAGACTGCAAGCCTTGTGGGCAGGTAACATCTCTACCAACTCTGTTATATTGTACTCCCCCGAGCGCTTAGTACAGTGCTCTGCATACAGTAAGTGCTTAATGAATATGATTGATTCATTCACTCAATGTGAAATAGTGGTCTGAAAGCTCAGCCTGAGAGACTGAAAAATCTCCACTTTTCCAGTGCAATCTTGAGACCAAGGCACGTTTTCCTCTTTACTCTTCTTATTTTCCATCTCTTAGATACGAAGAACGTTAATGACAAAAACAGGATCTAACTCTCCTTTCCAAGCTGCCTCCTAGAGAAATTGCCACAGCTGTTCAGCAAGACAGAGTTTGCCCAAGACAACAACCCTCCTGGTCCATGTCCAGTTGCACACAACCCCTCACATGAAAACCACCCTGATGACTATGACGATAATAATGCTATTTGTTAATCGCATGCTATGGGCCAAGCATCGTACTAATCACTGGGGCAGATATAAGATAATCAGGTCAGAGACAGTACAAATTGACACTAGAAATTAAGAAGCTATTTGGCCTAATAGGTAGAGCACAGGCCTGGAAGTCTGAAGTACCCGAGTTTTAATCTCTGCTCTGCCACTTGTCTGCTGTGTGACCTACAGCAAGTCACTTCACTTCTCTGGGCCTGTTACCTCAACTGTAAAATGGGGATTAAAAGTACATCTCCAAGAGGCCTTCCCTGACTAAGCCCTCATTTCCTCTTCTCCCACTCCCTTCTGCGTTGCTCTTGCACTTGGATTTGCATCCTTTATTCACATCTCCCTCAGCCTCACAGCACTTATGTACATGTAGTTAATGTCTGTCTCTCCCTCTAAACTGCAAGCTCATTGTGGGCAGGGAAGATATCTACCCACTCTCTTATATTTTACTCTCCCAAGCACTTAGTACAGTGCTCTGCACACTTTAAGCACTCAAATATAATTGATTGGTTTATTAATACTGGGAGCCCCATGTGGGACATGAACTGTGTCCAACCTGATTAGCTTGTATCTAATAATAATGTTGGTATTTGTTAAGCGCTACTATGTGCAGAGCACTGTTCTAAGCGCTGGGGGAGATACAGGGTCATCAGGTTGTCCCACATGAGGCTCACAATCTTAATCCCCATTTTTCAGATGAGGTAACTGGGGCACAGAGAAGTTAAGTGACTTGCCCAAGGTCACACAGCTGACAAGCGTTGGAGCTGGGATTCGAACCCATGAGCTATGACTCCCAAGCCCAGGCTCTTTCCACTGAGCCATGCTGCTTAGCGTTTAGCAGAGTGCCTGGCACATAGCAAGTGTTTAACAAGCACCATTAAAAAACAAACAAACCCCAAACTGACTTGCCCAAAGCACACAGCAGGCCAGTGGCAGAGTCAGGATTAGAACTCAGATTCACAGTCCTTCCATTAAGCCATGCTGCTTCTCTCACCCTATGAAATAGAGCAACTAAACCAACTTTCACCAAATTCCAGCTCTGTGAAACACACAGTGTCCCAATGAATCACAAAACTAGGTGGAAATATCCTTTTAAATATGTTCAGGGACTATATGAGATATATTAGACATTCAGTATGCACAAGGCCCAGTGATATTTTGTCTAAGTTTGAAAGTGATCCTACTGGCTTTTGTGGCTACTAGGGTTCTATCAATAACAAAGGTTTTCAAATTTGAGAAAGTTTTTGACTTGTTCCAACAAGTCAGATTCCTGATTATCATATGGCTCATCCAATTTAATTTGCCTCGGGGTTGGTTAATTGAAAACTACTGCTCCAAAGTCCACATTGTACCCAAGTGAGATTTTCCATGACTGTCAGACTTGTTCTAGTTCATTCTGAGTCCTAAAAATCTGACTCTGACTTAGCTGCCATTTACTAATTTCAAAGCCAAACAATTATACATCCAGTACCTAAATTTTAGTATGATAGCCTCAATATCCTCAATAGTTTCTTGTGTGTCAATGTTCATGCCAATCAAGACCTCTTGTAAATGCAGGTAATTTATCATTTCCTGTCCAAAGTCAAATCAAACTGATGTTTTGAAAATATGTGGTAGCTTTAGGCGTCATAGTGCTTCAATTCTCTCTATACACATACACACTAATCTCAATTATTCAGTTTATTTATATAGTGCTCAATGTGCTTTGTTACACTCAGATTAAACCCAACACTGAGGTATGTGGCAACGTTGCATGTTTGTACCCATCTGAAAACTTCTAGAAGTTTTACAAGTTGTAGCTCATTTCTTCCAACATCATCATGAGGGGTTATGGTAAGTATCATGAACTCCATGGTACAGATCCCATTATCTAAAGAAACAGCATGGCCTAGTGGATAGAGCACAGGCCTAGGAGTCAGAAGGACCTGGTTTCTAATCCCAGCTCTGCCATTTGTCTAGTGTGTGAACCTAGGCAAGTCACTTAACTTCTCTATGTCTCATTTATCTCACCTGGAAAATGGGGATTAAAACTATAAGTCCCAAATGGGACAGGGACTCTGTCCAATCCAATTTGTTTGTATCCATCCCAGTGCATAGTAGAGTGCCTGGCACATACTAAGCGCTTAAATACCACAATTTTTCTTAAAACTAGGTCAACAACAGACAGATCACTGGTGGAGCAAAGAAATCAAGTGGCCCTGACTCTTGGACCAGAAACCTCTTTTCCCAGATTTAGTTTAGACTTTTCACTGGAAATAGAAGTTCAGGATTTGCTTTTATGGTTTATGGTTCCCCCCCGCCCCGATCCATATATCCTTTTCTTGAACCTCCTTGCCAGGCTCCAAAAGCCCCCAGATTTCACCTCTTCTGCAAATACCCCTGGAGATTAAAAAAAAACAAAACAAAACCAAAAAAACCCAAAATAAGTGTTTGAGTGGGAAGGATGAGAAAGTTCAAATTCAAGGGCCAATCTTGAAGTGATGCATTATAGTGGCATTTTAATTACAGTGATGTTTTAATTGCAACTAAGATAACATTACATGTTATTTTTACATTTTAATGCTTACGTGAAATGTGACCACAGATATTTGTCTCAGTCTTGGTTAATGATGTTATTGTAGCACATCATGAAAGGTTAAAACAACTTAATAGAAGATATTGTCAGCCAGCATTTTTATCACCACACAAGAGTAATTTCAGCATTTCAAAGAAAGTTTCTTCATAATTTTGTTTTGAGAACTCTCAAGAAAAGCTCTTGCATGAATAGCCCACAGGGTTCATCGCATCACTCTGTATTCTGGTGCAAGTTTAAACATATCAGGATCTAAAATACCTTCTTAAGACCAGATCTGGGCTGTGTAATTCCATCCTTGATTTTTAAAATTTACAGCCTTTTATGATTTTTTCAGTCATGGAAAACTTTGCCCCAAACCATAAATAATAAACACAATATGCAAATTAAATTGAAGTTTCTACTAATTGCTGTCTCAACTATTAAACTGTATGGTTTTAATTGCTTAATTTAACATTAGCATTGCTTAAAATAATGTCCAGAAGAGTAGACAACAATGCAATCATTATACGGTGGAAATAACTACCCTATGTACAGTTCTTTCACATCACTCATGAAAAGAGATTAAAAGGTGACCAGCCTTTACACTAGAAGTGTTTTTTTTGATGTTTTGTCGGGGGGGGGGGACGTTGTATAGATTTTTCTGATTTTTTTCATGTTTTGAGTAAGAAAGAAATTGCTGAGGGGTCTAATCAGGCATTTTAGTGATGTAAATGATATACGATTCAGGATTCAACCTATGATTTGAGATTGCCCCTCTGTCCTTTCTCTGGTCACTCTTGTATTGTACTCTCCCAAACGCTTAGTACAGTGCTCTGCACAGAGTAAGCACTTAATAAATACAACTGAATAAATGAATGAACCCACTGGGGGAGATGTTAATGAACCATGAAATAGCCAGGTGATGAACCTAGCACAGTCAAGTCACCACAGTTAGAGCAAAGTGGGGGATGGCAATAATTATCTGGACTATTAAGTCAAAAAGTGTGTGTGTGTGTGTGTGTGTGTGTGTGTTCATGTGTGATGTCGGGGGGGAGGGGGGTAGTGGGTTGCCCACAGTTATCCACTTTGGGACAAGTGCTAAAATTACCCATTTTTAAAGCAATCACTTTTGATTGCATGATCCCGATAAAAGTCAATAGCCTTATTGAGTATTTTTGTCTTCAAGACACACTGTACTAGGTCTTCTGAAAAATATAATAGGAGACATGGTCCCTTCCCCGAAGGAATTTACAATATGATGATTATAATAATAATAATAATAATAATAATAATAATAATAATAATATTTAAGTGCTTACTATGTGTCCAGTACCATTCTACATGTTACGGAAGATTCTAGATAATCAGGACAGTCACAAGCTCTGTATGGGACAGGGACTGTGCCTGACCTGTTCATCTTGAATCTGTGTGGGGCAGGGTCCACATTCCAAGTAGGAAAGAGGAGAAGTATTGAATCCCCATTTTACAGATGAGGTAACAGGAACAGAAGTCTTATCCAAGGTCACACAGCAGGCAAGTAGTGGAGCTGGATTAGAACGCAGGTCCTCTAACTCCCAGACCTATGCTCTTTCCACTAGGTCATACTGCTTCTGGAGATAATCTACCTATCCATGAGTGTGGCTGAAGACTCCAAAGTGTGACCAACATTCCCTTCTATGCGTCTGCAATGCAAAAATGGTTCCTTGCTACCGTAATGCAATGGTGACATTCAGAGAGTAGGAGGGATGATAATTCCTAGTCAGAAATGTGAAACATGTAACTCTTGGATGAGTGGAAATAGCTGTTCTCGCTCCAACTTGGACTGTGAGCCCCATGTGGGGCTATCTATCTAACCCAGCTCTTAGAACAATGTTTGACACATAGTAAGTGCTTAACAAATGCCGTTAAAAAAATGCTGTATTTCCATCTGTGGAGATGCCTAATCCCAGCTCCAAGCTTTGAGTCTGCCAGAGATGCAGCCAGCCACCTATACCCACCAGAGCTCCCATAGCAGTTGAACAAAGTAGGGAACATTACATGTACTTTAGAGAAGCAGGGTGCCCCGGTGGAAATAGCATGGGCCTGCGCCTCAGTTTCCTCATCTGGAAAATGAGGATTAAATAATTGTTCTCCCTCCCCATTAGACTGTGAGCCCCATGCGGGACAGGGATTGTATCTGACCTAATTATCCTGTGTTCTACCCTAAGCTGAGCACATAGTAAACACTTAAAAACCATAATTACATGCACGCACTGTGACTGCATCAGTGGTAGGCTCAAAGCCATGGGTAGAAGTACAGCCACCCCTGCCACTCAACCCTCTTACCCCCTGCTCACCAGAGACAGCTGAAAAAACTTGTGTGCATCCCAAACAAGATTTAGAAGATTCAGTAAGTAATTCGCCAGCCCAAATAATTGCCCACCTCTGTTTGTGACCTACTCACCACTCTGAATCACACACGGTTGATAGTATCATATCACCATGTCATCATTTCATGAGGACATTAGAATGTTCAGT
The DNA here is from genome assembly GCF_004115215.2 of Ornithorhynchus anatinus. Taxonomy (NCBI): domain Eukaryota; kingdom Metazoa; phylum Chordata; class Mammalia; order Monotremata; family Ornithorhynchidae; genus Ornithorhynchus; species Ornithorhynchus anatinus. The sequence continues at coordinate 55,673,972 of NC_041753.1, forward strand.
GTTTAAGAAAATGTTATAACCATGGTTATGTTATAACTAGGTTATGTTATAACTTAGGGAGTAGCTTAGTCCACAAACACCATAAGATTGGTCTATGATAAATAGCTCCTGGTTCTCCTCTCTGGCCTTTCCTTCTCAGTCTCTTTTGTAACTCTCCTCTGTCTCCCATCCTCTAACTGTAGGAGTCCCTCGAGGCTCAGTTCTGGGTTCCCTTCTATTTTCCAGCTATACCCACTTCCTTGGAGAACTCATCTGCTCCCACGGTTTCAACTACCACCTCTATGCAGTGATTCCCAAATCTACATCTCTAGTCGTGACCTCTTTCCTTCTCTGCAGTCTTATACTTCTTCCTGCTTTCAAGGCATCTCTACCTAGATGTCCCACTGATACCTCACACTTAACATGTCCAAAACATAACTCCTTATCTTTCCACCCAAACCCCGTCACTCACTCCCTGACCTTCCCTTCACCGTGGACAGCACCATATCATCTCTGTCTCAAGTCCAAACCTTGGCATTAATCCTCAACTCATTTAACCCACACATTCAGTCTGTCACCAAATCCTGTTGGTTCTGTCTTCACAACACCAGTAAAAATCCATCCTTTCCTCTCCATCCAAACTGCTACTATGCTGACCTAAGCACTTAACCTATCCCATCTTGACTACTGCATCAGCCTCCCTGCTTCTCCCCATCCCAATCCATACTTCACTCTGCTGCCTGGATCATTAAAAAAAAAAAAAAAGGTCAGTCCACATTTCTCCACTCCTCAAGACCCTCCAGTGGTTGCCCATCCACCTCTGCAAACAAACTCCTCACCCTTGGCTTTAAAGCAATCACCTTACCCCCTCCTATCTTACCTCTCTGATTTCCTACTACAACTCAGCTTGCTCAACACCATCCTACTCACTGTGTCTTATCTAGCTCGCCACCAACACCTCACCCACATCCTGTCCCTGACCTGGAACTCCCTCCCCTTGCCCTATCACACAGACCACCACTCTCCCCACCTTCAAAGCCTTATTTAAAAAATACATCTCCTCCAGAAGCCTTCTCCAACTAGTCCCTTATTTCCCCTTCTCCCTCTTCCTTCTGTGTTGCCCAGGCATGTGTATTTGTACCCTTTAAGCATTTGATATTCAGCCCATCCTCAGTGTCACAGAAGTTATGTACATAGCTGTGATTTATTTTAATGTCTACCTCCCCCTTTAGACTGTAAGCTACTTGAGGGCAGGAACAGGTCTACTAACTCTGTTGTATTCTTCCAAGCACTTAGTTCAGTGCTCTGTACACGTTAAGCGCTCAAATACCTTTAAATGAGGTACCGGTAAACAAGGGGTTCTTGTTAAGTAACATAACTGAGTCCCCACTTGACTGCAGATCTGGATCTGTCTTTCAAACACATTTCCAGATATACATACTACCCCCTACCTAGGGCCCCTTGAGAAGTAAATTGGAGTGTACAAATTACTTTTAAGTGGCTAAACAAGGCGAGATTGAGCCTGTTGCCAGAGGATGGACTGAGAGAATTCTTCCAACTCATGAAGCAGCAAGGCGTAGTGGATAGAGCACAAGCCTGGGAGTCAGGTCATGTGTTCTAATCCCAGCTCCATCAACTAATGTTGGTATTTGTTAAGCGCTTACTATGTGCAGAGCACTGTTCTAAGCGCTGGGGTAGACACAGGGTAATCAGGTTGTCCCACATGGGGCTCACAGTCTTAATCCCCATTTTACAGATGAGGTAACTGAGGCACAGAAGTGAAGTGACTTGCCCACAGTCACACAGCTGACAAGTGGCAGAGCTGGGATTCGAACTCATGACCTCTGACTCCAAAGCCCGTGCTCTTTCCACTGAGCCACGCTGCTTCTAGGTATTTGGTAAGCGCTTACTATGTGCAGAGCACTGTTCTAAGTGCTGGGGTAGATACAGGATAATCAGGTTGTCCCACATGAGGCTCACAGTTAATCCCCATTTTACAGATGAGGAAACTGAGGCACAGAGAAGTGAAGTGACTTGCCCACAGTCACACGGCTGACAAGTGGCAGATCTGGGATTCGAACCCATGACCTCTGAGTCCCAAGCCCAGGCTCTTTCCACTGAGCCACGCTGCTTCCTTCTGTGTGACCTTGGGCAAGTCCCTTCACTTTTCTATACCTCAGTTACCTCATCTATAAAATGCGGATCAAGTCTGTAAGCCCCACGAGGGATACTGACTGTGTCTCACCCGATTTGCTTCTATCTACCCCAGCGCTTAGTAACTGTACTAACTGACACATAGTAAATGCTTAACAAATACCATAGATGTTATTACACTGTTATACTGTACTCACCCAAGCACTTAGTCCAGTGCTTTGCACACAGTAAGTGTTCAATAAATACCACTGATTGATTGATTCTATAGTGGGAGGATAAGGAAGTCACCTTGAGTGAACTAGGACCGGCTAGGAGGGTCCCACTGGAAAGAACAAAGGCTAGGCAGAGCTTAGGAGAAGCTCTACTGGCCGGTAACTACTGTAATACAGCTGTATTACTCCCATGAGAGTACAGTCAGATCAGGATCTCCTAGGGTAGCCTTTCCCTGCCAAAGAAAAATCAATCATATTTACTGAGCACTTACATTGTGCAGAGCACAGTACTAAACTATTGGGAGAGTATAATATAACAGAGTTGGTAGACATGTTCCCTGACCACAAAGAGCTCACCAGTCCAGAGAGGGGAGACACTCATTAAATTACAGAAAAGTACTTAAGTGCTGTGTGGGGTGAACAAAGGGTACAAATCCAAGTGCAAGGGCAACACAGAAGGGACAAGGAGTAGAGGAAATGAGGGTTTAGTTGAGGAGGGCTTTTTGATTTTAGTGTGATTTTAGTAACGCTTTGAAGGTGGAGAGAGTGGTGGTTTGTAGGATAAGGCAGGGACAGTCGGTAGTTCGCCCAAGGATCATGTATTACAATTGTGGAGGGCAAATGTCAGTAATCCCAATACATTTTTACCAGACAGGCCATTATTACATTGATTCCTTCTCCAATTCTCTCACACACAAATTTACACACCAAGATAGCTACGTGTGCCAAGTGACTTGAACCCACAAATCTAGGAGGAGGGGAGCAAGAATGAGGAAATGACTAGGAAAAAAAAGATTTCACCTTGTCTATAACATAGACCAAGCTAGCCTCAGCCACTTTGATCAAAATAATTCAATCCAAAATATCTTTAAGAAAAATCATAAAAATGCTCTAAAACAAAATCCCAGAGTCTAGTATAGGCAATTAAAACAATCAAGGAAGTTTCTTCAGTGTTGGCTCCGCTTTCTCTTGCACATTCACAGTAGCACTGGCAAATGTGATTCCATCCATTTCTGACAGGCAAAACTGCAAGTTTTAGCTAGTTCATTCAAATTAATAATAATAATAATGTTGGTATTTGTTAAGTGCTTACTATGTGCAGAGCACTGTTCTAAGCACTGGAGTAGACACAGGGGAATAAGGATGTCCCATGTGGGGCTCACAGTCTTAATCCCCATTTTACAGATGAGGTAACTGAGGCACAGAGAAGTTAAGTGACTTGCCCACAGTCACACAGTTGACAAGTGGCCGAGCCGGGATTCGAACCCATGACCTCTGACTCCAAAGCCCGTGCTCTTTCCACTGAGCCACTTACTGGGTGCCAGACACTGTGTTAAATTAACTCTCCCTGAGGCTTTGTGGTCACCTAGTTTTAGATGGATTATTAAATTTGATATCACCTCAGTTTTGAATTACTATCTCCATTGCATTCTATCATAACACGAGAGGCAAAAATGATTTAAGAAACTCAGTGTTTAAAGTTTTAATTAGATTTTTAGAAATACATCATCTATGGTCATTTCAGCCAGCATGGGTGGAAATCCAACCTCAGTACGATTAACACAAGAATTTAAGCGTCTGGTGGAATTTAAGTTTTTATTAGACTTGGGGTTTTCAATCTTCACACCTTGAATACATTGTATACATCACCCAAGGTTGAAATGCAACACACCCTTAACAGTTGAAGATGATAGTGTTATTAAGCGCTTGCTCCGCATCAAACACTGTACTAAATGCTGGGGTAGATAGACTAGGGTACACGACAGGGGCGCGTACTGCGTAAACTACATCTGATTGGATAATGGTCATCCCTGGCGCCCCGACCTGATCTTACTTCACTTACTTGAACAGTTTTCATTATTACTAAATTAAGAACCCACTGAACATTGTCTGCCTGCTGTAGGTCTGAAGGTGAAGCTCTGGGTGTGGGGGAAGCACATGAATCTGGGGAGCCACAGGACGGGGAAGGAGCTCTTTCTATGAAAGCTTCCTGCAGCCCGTCGCTGATGACTGAAAGGTGGTGGTTGCAATATGGTCTTGGAAAGTACTAAGCAGAATGTTCCCAAACCTGTGTTTCAAGAACAGAAGAACAAAAAGGCTTTAGGACCCAAGGGAGGCTGACCGGGATCCAGGTGCTCCTAAAGTGACCCCAGGTGCTCTTTCAGCCAGGATTTACGGTAACTTGAAGCCACCCATTTTGGAAAGATGAAGAGGGCCAAAGCCACAAAACAGTGCACCCTGGAAGAGAAAACAAATCCCAGGCTGTAAACTCTTCCAAGGACGAACCAGGAAAGAATTCTCAAGTGGTTTTAAGATTCAACATTCTCTATAAAGGAAGCCATGTGACATCGCCTACTGTAACACCCATGTATATAAATATTTGTTTTTTTTCTTTTTTTCTTCTGGCATTTATTAAGCACTTACTATGCACCAAGCATTGCACTAAGTGCTGGGGTAAATAAAGGTAATCAAGTCAGACAGAGTTCCTGTTCCACATGGGGCTCTCAGTCTCACTTGCTCATCCTTTACATTTGTAGTCACTCCCACCTACTGTGCACTCAAATGTGTACACTTGTCTCCACCTTTATACTAACAACTCCTTGAGGGTAGGAGGGTTTTTGAATGCTAAATGCTTAGCACAGTGCTCTGCACTTAGGCAGTGATGATAAATAACAAGCAATAGTACAGTTTCTCCAGCATTCCTCCCATTCCATCCAATTCTTTCCCTGTCTTTTCCCTCTCCTAGCACTGCCCCTACTTAATCAGTTGTATTTATTGAGCACTTACTGTATGCAGAGCACTGTACTAAGAACTTGGGAGGGTACAACACAGTTGGTAGACATGTTCCCTGCCCATAAGGAGCTTATAGTCTAGAGGGGGAGACAGACATTAATATAAATTAATATAAATTACAGGCATGTACATAAGTATCATGGGGTTGAGGGTGGGGTAAATAAAGGGTCTCATCCAAATGCAAGGGTTATGCAGGAGGAAGTGGGAGTAGAGAAAATAAGGGCTTAGTTGAGGAAGGCCTCTTGGAGCTGTGCTTACTAAGGCTCTGAAGTTGGGGAGTATGATTGTTTGTCAGATACAAAAGGTGGGCAGGGGGATCCAGGCCAGAGGCAGGATGGGAGCGAGAGGTCAGTGGCAAGAGAGAGGAGATCAAGGTAGTGTGATAAGGTTGGCATTAGATGAGCAAAGTGTGTGGACTGGGTTGTAGTAGGAAATCAGGGAGGTAAGGTAGGAGGAATAGGTGATTGAGTGCTTTAAAGCCAATGGTAAGAAGTTTCTGTTTGATGTGGAGGTGGATGGGCAACAACCAGAGGTTCATTCATTCATTCAATAACATTTATTGATCCCTTACTATGTGCAGAGCACTGTACTAAGCTCTTGGAATGTACAAATTGGAGCAATGTTAACTGAACTGTTTTTTGGAAAAATGATCCAGTCACCAGAGTGAAGGACAGGAATAGGGAAAGACAGGAGGCAGGGAGGTCAGGGAGAAGGGTTGAATGAGAGAGAGGAGTTGAGGATAATGCCAAAGTTATGCAGCTGTGAGACAGAGAAGATGTTGGTGCTGTCTACAGTGATGGGAAAGTCAGGAGGAAGACAGGGTTTGGGTGGGAATATTAAGAGTTTGGGGCAGGTTAAATTTGAGGTGTCAGTGGAACAACCAAGTAGAGATTTCCTGAAGGCAGGAGGAAATATGTAACTGAAGAGAAGCACTCAGTACAGTAGTTGGCACACAGTAAGTGCTTAAATATGAGAAAGTGGAGATGGGGGGGAGGAAGAGATAAGGGCTGGAGATATAGATTCAGGAATCATCCTCATAAAGATGGCAGTTTTATTTTTAGTTTAGTTTTGCTTGCTTACCTTTCTTGAGGTGTATTCCTTGTATTAAAGTCAAGCTTGGTCTATTTGCCCTCTCCCTCCACTTTCTGTCATCTTAAAACCCAAACCCCTGGAATTCCATGACTTAAGCAAGGGAAATCTGTCTTTCCTACTCTTCCTTTTCCACCCCTGAAGCCTTGCCATCCTACCATTCCCTTCATACCCTTTTCCTCTTCTCTTCCTCTATTCAGATCTCCCCACTTTCTCCTCCTACATAATAATTGTGGTATTTGTTAAGTGTTTACTATGCATCAAGCACTGTTCTAAGCACTGGGGTAGATATAAGTTAATCAGATTGGACACAGTTCCTGTTCCACTGTTTGTGTAGGAGGGAGAACGGGTATTGAATCCCCATTCTAGATATGAGGGAACTGAGTCACAGAACAGCGACGTGACTTGCCTAAAGTCACACAGCAGACAAGTTGCAGCACAGGGATGAGAACCCAGGACCTATAACTCCCAGACCCATGATCTTTCCACTAGGCCACGCTGCTTTCTTATTTTTAACCCTTTCTTTCCCCCACATCTGTCAAATACTTTTAAGGATTGGTCACTGTTATTCCATTTAAGCTGATTCAGGTTTGAACAGCAGAAGGCTATGGGCCTCTAATTGGTCTCTGTAAAACTGCCTCCAAGCACCTTATTGTTGTGTGGGTATTCACATTCATTGAGAAGCAGCATGGCCTAGTGGAAAGAGCACAGGCCTGGGAGTCAGAGGATGTTGAGTACTAATCATGGCTTTTCCACAAGTCTTCTGTGTGACCTTGGGCAAGTCACTTAACTTCTCTGTACCTCAATTACCTCATCAGGGTAAAACAGGGATTAAGACTGAGTCCCATGTGGGACAGGGATTGCATCTGGGAGTCAGAAGGTGATGGGTTCTAATCCCAGCTCCACATCTTGCCTGATCTGTGACTTTGGGTAAGTCACTTCACTTCTCTGGGCCTCACTGACCTTATCTGTAAAACAGAGATTGAAACGGAGTCCCATGTGTGACAAGGACTGTGCCCAACCCGATTTGCTTGTATCCACCCCAACGCTTAGTATTCTGCCTGGCACATAGTAAGTGCATAAATACAAAGTTATCATCATCTACCTCAGTGCTAAGAACAGTGCTTAGCACATAGTAAGCACTTAAATGTCATTATTATTATTATTCAATATTAACTAATTGTGGTAAGGAGACAAACACTACTGCAATAGAGCCACCAGAGGGAAGAATCATCATTTAAGCTCCAGAGATGAGGATTTCTTGAATGTTTCTCATTATTTTGGTGATAAAATTCTGATGCCCTCTGCACCTTTAAAACTTAAGGCTCATCTATTTCTAAGATACCACCCAAAGTGGTGGAGGGAAGAAAACACTTAGTAAGGCAGGGGGAGGGTGGCCCAAACATACATCAGAGTTAGACTTCTAACTCTAAATCCTCGACAGTCACAAGAAGTTAAAGCCAGGACTGAAAATGTTCAAAAGCCCGGGGATTTTACTCACTCTATACTAGTCCTGCTTCTAAGAATTCCCGAGGACTTTTTTCCAGAAGCACCTCAATTGCTGATTTTAAATGTTTAAAAGACTCAGTAGGGATTGAAACACATTCCCCGGCGCCCCCACCACCAGGGTTAAAACTTCCCAGGGTGTAGACTTCCACCAGAAGATTGAGTGACCTCAGGCCTTTTTTTGTGTTCCTGAATGTAATGAAAATTTTACTCTGCATAACAAATAGGATGAAAGAAGTTCCAGTACAGTCCACTCTGAGGAAACCAGAGACAATAACCCAGCCACCTGCAAGGGCTTTGAGTCACTTGGTCCCTGTATCCTGGAGGGATAACATGCAAGACCCTAGAGGGGAAAGAAAGGAAAGAGGAAAGAAAGGAAGAACGAACAATGGGGTGGCAAGGGAGGCTGCTTCTCGCTATTAACTTCCCCTCTCTCCACCCCCAAAATGAGTCATGCTGCTTTAAGGTCTGACTCTCTCCAGGAATCAACCTAAGGCTTTCCTCATCTGCTACAGGATCCGAACTGGATAATAAAAGGAGAGAAGACAGTTTAAGAGAAACTGTTTCTGAATTCTGCTGGAGCAAAAAAACACTCCTTTGAATTCGGGGGAGAAAAAGAGAAGTATAGATATTTACTGCCTCTTGAACACCCAAGGGAAATTTTCCCTGTCAACTTGGTCCCACCATAGCAGGGGAAAAAAATATCTGATTGTAATCAATTCACCAAGGCATTCAAAGGCTTTAAAAGAAGTTAAGGACCAAAAAAAAAAAATTAAAAAATTAACACCAAATCATCCAAACAACCCATGAGCAAGTCTTTTCCATCAAAGCTCCCTGCTCCCAGAATACAGAGTCTGGACTAGGGAGCTAGCAAAGTTAAATCCCTTCCAACCCCTTGTGTCAGACTTCATTCAGAAGGGCAGTCGGAAAGCCTGTATTCCACCCCCACTCATTTGTTCCCTCATTCACAAGCTGGATCCAGTCTGATACACAAGTTAAAGGGGAGAAAGAGTTTCCAATATCACAGTTAAATCTTTCAAGAAATGACTGCAACTATCAGTCAATAAAAGGATAGTCCAATATTCCCAGAATTAAAATGAAGAAAAAGAAGAAAAAGGCACATCACTAACCAAGGAAAAACACACCTCCAATCCCTTATGTTTTTTTGTTTTTTTTTAAGTGGGAAAGATGGAATAAGGCCTTGGGGGAAAAACAAGGTGGGGGGGTGGGGGGGGAGAAGAGGGCTCATTAGTCCACATGCAAGAGATGTTCCAGGCACTCTCACTGCCAGACTGCTAGGGCTTCAGCTCAAGTACTTTAACCCATCAGCTACTGGGTCAGCCTCCTTGCTGACCTCCCTGCCTCCTGTCTCTCCCCAAACCAGTCCTTACTTCACTCTGTTGCTCAGATCATTTTAAAAAAATAAAGTGTAGTTCATGTCTCCCCACTCCTCAAAAGCCTCCAATGGTGGCCCATCTATCTCCTCATCATTGTTATTATTATTATTATTATGGTATTTGTTAAGGGCTTACTATGTTCTAAGCACTGGGGTAGATACAAGGTAATCAGGTTGTCCCACATGGGGCTCACAGTCTTAATCCCCATTTCACAGATGCAGCAACTGAGGCCCAGAGAAATGAGGTGGCTTGCCCAAGGTCACATGGCAGACAAGTGGCAGAGCCGGGATTAGAACCCACATCCTCTGACTCCCAAGTCTGTGCTCTTTCCATTAAGCCATACTGCTTCTCTTCCACATCACAGAGACACTCCTGACCATCGACTTTAAGGCACTCGATCAACTCTCTATCCCTCCTACTTACCCTTGCTCATCTCCCACTACAACCCAGTCCACACACTTGACTCTTCAAGCACCAACCTACTCACTGTATCTCAATCTCATCTTTCTTGCCATTGACCCCCTCGCCTGGAACTCGTGCCCTCTTCATATCCAACAGACTAGCACTCTCCCCATCTTCAAAACCCTACTAAAGCCAAATCTCCTCCAGGATGCCTTCCCTAAATTCTCATCCCCTCCACCCTATTTTCCCTCCCTATTACCTCCCCCATGCACTGTCAATCAATCAATGGTATTTCTGAAACACTTAACTGTGTGCAGAGCAGTGTGCAGAGCGGTGTACCAAGCGCTTGGGAGAGTACAATAGAGTTAGTAGACACATTCCCTGCCCACAACAAGCTTACAGCCTAGAGGACTGTAAGTACTTAGGTACTATATGCTAAGTATTTAGATGCACCTAATCCCCACAGCATTTACACATATATCTTTATACTCAGCTGCTTCTCTACCTGTAGCTGATTATAATATTTTTCTCCCCGGCTAGATTGTATGCTCCTTAAGGGCAGGAATGTCTATCAATTGTACTGTACTCCAAATGTACAGTGCTTTGCACAAAGTAGATAATCAATAAATACCTTCAATTGACTGATTAAAGCTGTCACTATAGGAGCTACTTCTAGAACCTTCTCTAAACACTTCTTCTCAGACTCCCACGATTTTCAATTTCACCCCATTCACAAAAGAAATTTAGAGTTATGCCCTGTGCAAATAAAATACCTCATAAAATATAACCTTTGGCCTGCTGCACACTAAAAGCTACCTCAGAAATATTATATTCAAAGTTTGTGAAGTTAGGAAAAAACACAGTCCAGAGTTGACAAGCCATTGGGACCCCGGGGTCAGTAGGGGAGTAGGAGGGAGGGAGGAGGAGAGAGGGAGAGGTAGAATGTACATATTTTATCCTCAGGGATGAAAGTCAAACTTGAGTCACATTGCAAAGTAGTGGGGAGGAAACCATGGCACTTTTAAATGTCTGGTCATTATGATAATACCCTTGTTGTGCAAAAGGGTGGAGGGGTGGCGGGGGTGACCAGGAGGGCAAGAAGTAAAGCATTTAAATTGACAGCAAGAATCTGTTTTTTCCCTACAGCCCAGTGTGGAGGAGGGGAACCCCATAGGTTCTTGAGCCTGAGGTTACATCCTGCCATCTGGAAGAGCGGAAAGGGCAGGGACATGGGTTGACTCTCCTCCATCCCCACCCCAATCAATCATTTATTTGAACTGCTCTAGTTGTAAATATTTTTTATGTCTGGCTCCCCTGAGAGTAAAACTCCCTGAGGGCAAGAACTGTGTCACATTTTCCCATCTATGCTTCTTAAGTGCCTAGTACAGTGCACCACCCTAATAGTAAGCACCAATTGTGTGCTCAATAAATGCTACTTACTACTATTACCAAAGAGGCAGAGCTGGATGTACTCTCAGCCGCCTAGTCCAGTGCTAAAGTCAAAGCATCCCCAATGAATGTCGCCACAAGCACTTTTCTGCCTGAAAAAATGGACTCTCTCTTCACCTCTTTAAAGGGGTTTTAAACAAGCTTGGCATATGGGAGATGGCTACTTTCCAATCCTGCAAAACAGAGGATTATCAAGTAAGCAGCCAGCAGGTCTGATGGGCTTTCAGGATGCAATTTGAGAATATTGAAAAAGGACACCAACCAGCATGAGAGCTGCTAATTAATTCCTCTCTCCCACACCGGGCCCCAGATACTTCAAGCTAGACAAACAACAAGGGATCGGGGAAACAAGGTTTTGACAACGTTGAGGTAGTGACTTCATTTGTTCCTAAAACTGTGAGGATCATTTAAACTCTTTCCTTCCCGAGGGCCAAACAGCAGAGGCAAGGCTTGGTTCAAAAGGCAAGAAATATAGCTGAATGACAACTTCCACTCCTTTAACAAACTTGATAATCAGGAGACAGATGTACTGTCCAGGAGAACCTCATTAATCTGACATGGGACTGATCTCCGCCCACTAAGAGAAACAGCAGGGAGCAAAACGCTTTCTGGTTTTCATCCTTTTTCCCGGATTTCTTTTTCACTGCAAGTGTTTGGTCACCCAGAGCCGCTCTTCCTTTACCCGTACCCTTGTTGAAATATTTTATTATTGGAACTTACTACAGACCACAGAAAGTGTGGAGGCAGCAGCAGCTCCTGGGGTCCCAGGCTGGTGGCAAATCAATCATAGCAGTGTGGTCTAGTGAATAGAGCACAGGCCTGGGAGTCAGAAGGATCTGGGATCTAAGCCCACCTCCCCATTTGTCTGCTGTGTGAACTTGGGCACGTCACTTCACTTCTCTGTGCCTATTACCTCATCTATAAAATGAGGATGAAAACTGAGCCCCATGTGGGCCATGGTATTTACTGAGTGCTTACTATGTACAGAGCACTGTGGTAAACACTTGGGAAAGTACACTATAACAGAGTTAGTAGACACATTCCCTACCAATGAGCTTACAATCTAGAGGAGGAGGTACACATTAAAATAAATTACAGATATGTACATAAGTGCTGTGGGGCTGAGGGTCAGGTGAATAAAGGGTACAGATCCAAATGCAGGGATGATGCAGAAGGGTGAGGGAACAGAGGAAATGAGGGCTAAGTCAGGGAAGGCCTCTTGGAAGAATGGGTAAGGGACTGGTGGTTCTGACCAAAGAGGATTTCCAAGAATCCAAAATATTAGGATTTATTTAGAATTGAATGTAACTGCTCCTCCCTAGGTGATCAGATAAGATTTCTTTCCATTAAGGTTATTATAGCAGTAAATGAATTTTCCATCCCCCAAAATTAGTTCTTGATGGGAACCAGTGGTAAAGATAAGCAGTGCCGCAGGGCCCCTGGGGGAGTTTGTATGCTCTAGTGGCCATATGGATTCTCCCATACAGCAGGGCACACAAAAATAAACCAGGAGCCCATACTGCCAACCTCAGCATCCTCAGCACTCTCTTTTGCCCATGCCACTCCCAAGGACGGCAGCTGGGACACCACAGGAAGTGAACAGGGAGCTCCCGAGTCATGGCATGTGTTTTCTAACAGATCTGAACTGCCCAGAGAACCATTTCTCCAGTTTGGGCTCAGGCCTGAGCCATTGGCATGGCCTAGTGGAAAGAGCATGGGCCTGGAAGTCAGAGAATTTAGGTTCTAATCCCAGCTCTGCCACTTGCCTACTGTGGGACCTTGGGCAAGTCACTTCACTTCATCTGTAAAAATCAGGATTCAGTGCCTGTTCTCCTTCCTCCTTAGACTGGGAGCTTTATTCGGGACAGGGACTGTATCTGACCTGATTATCTTATATCTAATCCAGAATTTAGCACATAGTAAGGATTTAGGAAGCCCAGGATAATTACTAGAATTAACATATTGTATGAACTTCAGAACAATCAGAAGTAAAAACAAAATCCCAGATTGCTGTACATTAAATTTATTACATAATTAAGTGTCACAAAATGGCCACAGGGAATCAAATAAACAGTCGCTAGTGCCAAGGTCATCCAGGTGGTCACTCAGCTCCATGTGACACTGGATCGGGACCTAGTCAAATACCTCTGGCAGCAGGAGCAGGCATATTCAGGCCATGAACTGGATAAAGCCTCTACACCAGCAGCTTCCCCTTTGGGGGCTACTACCTGGAAGGCCAAAAAAAACCATTCGGCAAGCTCATGGCAGGCCGTGACTAAAGGACCAGTCTCGTGCACAGATGAATGAGTACTTGGGGATCGCTGGGACCCAGGTAAGACCTGCCCTGGGCGGAAAGGGCTGCACTTCAGCATTGATATCCCTCCTCCCTTCCCTCATTTCACTATTGACTGACCCCACAGAGAGCTATGAAAAAAGGTAAATGACCCTTAGGCCAAAATAGTTGTTTACCCTGTTTTACAGGCTACACTGCTATGGCATTGAGGAAAAAGAAAAAAAAAAAAAGACCCTCTCTACCTGCCAGAAATTCTCTAGAAGAGGATAAAACAGAGCTACAAAAGGGGAACTGGGTCTTCCAAAAAGTACAAATGTTGATGATTAACACCTTATCTCCAGAGGTAATGGATTAGTAAGAGGAAGAAAGGTGTAAAACATGCTGATATAAAGAGCAATCAATCAGTGTTATTTCAGTCAATCACATTTATTGAGTGCTACTGTGTGCATGGCATCATACTAAACCTTGGGAGAATACAACAGCGTGGCTCAGTGGAAAGAGCACGGGCTTGGGAGTCAGAGGTCATGAGTTCGAATCTCAGCTCTGCCACTTGTCAGCTATGTGACTCTGGGCAAGTCACTTCACTTCTCTGTGCCTCAGTTACCTCATCTGTAAAATGGGGATTAACTGTGAGCCTCACGTGGGACAACCTGATTACCCTGTATCTCCCCCAGCACTTAGAACAGTGCTCGGCACATAGTAAGCGCTTCACAAATACCAACAACAGAGTTGGAAGACATGCTTCCTGCCTACCAAAAGCTTACAATCTAGTGAGGGGGAAAGACACTAAACTAAGATGAATTACAGTTAGGTATATAAGTGCTGAGGGTGGGATGAATATCAAATGCTTAAAGGATACAGATCCAAGTGCACAGACAAGGCAGAAGGGAGAGGGAGTAAAGGAAATGAGGGGTTATTCAGGGAAGGCCTTTATTTTTTTTTTTAAAGGGTATTTCTTAAGCCCTTACTACATGCCAAGTACTAAACTAAATGCTGGGGTACGTAAAAGCTAATCAGGTTGGACACAGTCCCTGTCCCATGTGAGACTTTGTCTTAATCCCCATTTTACAAATGGAGAAATTGAGGCAGAGAAGTTAAGTGACTTGCCCAAGGTGTCACAGAAGACAAGTGGCAGAGTCAGGATTGGAACCCAGGTCCTTCTGATCCCAAGCCCGTGCTACATCCACTAAGCCCTGCTGCTTCTCTTGGAGGAGATGCAATTTTAATAAGATTTTGAAGAAGGTGTCGAGAGTTACAGGCAAGATAGAGGGGAATCGAGGTACAGTACGTAGGTTGGTGTTAGAGGAGTGAAATGTGTAAGCTGGGTTATAGTAGGAGGAGATCAACAAGGTAAGATAGGAGGGGACAAGACGATTGAGTGCTTTAAAGCCAACTGTAAGGAATCTGTTTCAAATGGAGGTGAATGGGCAACCACTGGGAGTTCTTGAGGAGTGGGGAAATATGGACTGAACATTTTGTAGAAAAATGATCAGGCAGCAGAGTGAAGTATGGACTAGAGTGGGGAGAGACAGGAGGCAGGAAGGTCGGCAGAGGTTGCCCAGTCCCAACACCAGTTGGCCAGGGTGAAGAGATAGTGGGAGTGGGAAGCTCCCTCAGCTTAGAACTTCAGGAAGGCTGCGGCTCTGATGACTGTTGGACTCTGAAAAGTCCTACCTTAGCCGTAGGGAGCCTGAAACTCTACTCCAGCCAAAATGCCCCTTGTTGCTCTTATTGCACTTACTTTTATCCTTGCCTTACGTTTTTCTGTTTTTAATGTTTCAGTGGCTAACCTCCTTATTTTAATACTGGCTAAGTGCTTACTATGTACCAAGCACTATACACTATACTAAGCTCTGGGGTAGATACACGATTGGCTCACATTACTATTCAAATAGTACTGAATGAATAAATAAGAAGTTTCAGGGTCTGCTTGGTATATTCAGAATGCATTCTCTGCGAGTTGCCTGGACAAAGACTGCAATGGTTGAACAAAATGGTGGCAAGAAGAAAAAAAAAAAATCCCAGTACTGCCTTGGTCATCTTAAAAGATGTGGCTTCCAAGAGGAACTTTATAGTGATCTAAACTGGAATTAATAGATATAATCCTGCTGAATTTACTACACATCATCCAGATCCTGAGATGAAAACAAGGATGAAGATAAAAATCTGAAACTACATTGCCTGGCACACAAACGAAAACTTAAAATGTTCACACAACCCTAACTTCTGATCTACAGATAGAGTCTAGTTTTTGCAGCATCCACTTTATCCCTCAGACTACTTTCTGATCACCATGCAAGCGCTTTGCATCAAATGCAAGAAAGCCAGAAATCACTCAGGCATCAAGAACATTAGCACCCCTGGTTAATAGACAACATTTACATTCAGGCCAAACTTGTGGTTTGGCACAAAATTTCATTCAGCACATTCATTTTTTGACCTTTTGGCAAATCCACTGTGGGCACGGAATGTGTCTATCAACTCTTATACTGTACTCTACCAAATGCTTAGAACAGGGCACTGCACACCATAAGCATTCAATAAATACAACTGATAGACATTAATTGAAAATGACAACTACATATGCGGACTATGGAAACCAACCGGATGTCCCAGTGTGATCTGTATTCCTCAATAGGCTGAATTTTTGAAGGCAGCGTGGCCTAATGGAAAGAGCATGGGCCTGGGTTCTAATCCCATCTCTGCCACCTGTCTGCTGTGTGACCTTGGGCAAGTCACAACTTCTCTGTGCCTCAGTTACCTGACCTGTAAAATGGAGATTAAATCCTACTTCCACCTACTTAGACTGTGAGCCCCATGTGGGACAGGGACTATGTCCATCCTGATTAACTTGTATTTACCCCAGCACTTAGAACAGCGCTTGTCACATAGTGGACATTTAACAGGTACCATAATTATTATTATTATTATCAGGAAATAAAAATGGCTAACTCACTCAAAGATGATGCTACTACACTGAGTCAATGCATAAAGGCTAGAGATCTATGCTCTTGCAAAAAGCCACTATATGATGTGTTCATGTACAGAGTACTCTGCCACCTTGATGCATATGCCATTTTCTGTGCCCATCACTGTTTTTCAATCTTTCTCTTGACCTCCTGGTAAATCCCAAAGCCACTGCTCAGGGAGACCAACCCTTATATTGCATTCCCCCAAGGGCTTAGTACAGTGCTTTGTGCACAGTAAGCACTCAAATATGACTGAATTGAATTCACACCCTCCTCTCTCATCTCTCTACCCTACCCTGCCTTTTTGCATCACATATGCACTTGAATCTATACCCACTAAGCACTTTAAATACTTACCCCACCCCCTCAGCAGTTGGGTACATAGCCTTATACTCTGTTGCTTCCCTTACCTCTATTTTATTTTAATATCTGTCTCCCCAACTAGACCATAAGCTCCTTAAGGGCAGAAATCGGGTCTACTAAATCTACCAAATTGTCCTCTCCCAAGCACTTAGTCCAGTGCTCTGCAAATAATAAGTGCCCAATAAATACCACCAATTAACTGATTGATTGATAGGGATGACAAGAGCCTTTGGCCTAGCTCAGCAGGACTGAGACACCAGATTCCAAGGCCAGTCTGGGGAGCCGAAGCCTGCCAGGAGAGGGCAGAGAATCAAGCCATTTCCAGTTCCAAGAGATGAGGGGGGCTTGCTATGGCTGTTTGCACCCCATCCCCCACCCATCACCTCCATGGAACAGAGAATTCCCTGGCAACTTTCATTTATATGCAGTGAAGGGGAATGATCCATGCATCCTCCCACTTCATCGGCCCTGAGGTTGTGTTTCACCAGGATTTGCAGCTTGTGGGTGCCCCATTTCAGCTCACTATACAGTAGTTGCTTGGTTTTCCTATCATTCATTAACCTTACATGCCCAGTCTTGCGAAAATAGGGGGAAGATGAGCACTGCCGTTGAAGTGACTGCATTCCATGATTGCATTATAGGGAAACCCTGTCTTGCCATTTGATGTTGAGCATAGCTGAGGAAACTGCTTAATAAAACCAGGTGAGACTTCTACACAACATCCACATCTCACAGACATTTAGGAAGGAAGCATAACTTGGAAGGGAGGGTACAGCACAATGGATAAAGCCTTGACCTGGGAAGTCAGGAATGTAGCTTCAGATCTGACACTATTCATTCATTCATTCAAAAGTATTTATTGAGCGCTTACTATGTGCAGAGCACTGTACTAAGCGCTTGGAATGAACAAGTCAGCAACAGATAGAGGCAGTCCCTGCCCTTTGACGGGCTTACGGTCTAATCGGGGGAGACAGACAGACAAGAACAATGGCAATAGAGTCAAGGGGAAGAACATCTCGTAAAAGCAATGGCAACTACATAGAATCGAGGCGATGTACATTTCATTAACAAAATAAATAGGGTAATGAAAATATATACAGTTGAGCTGACGAGTACAGTGCTGAGGGGATGGGAAAGGAGAGGGGGAGGAGCAGAGGGAAATGGGGGGAAAAGAGGGTTAAGCTGCGGAGAGGTGAAGGAGGGGCGGTAGAGGAAGTAGAGGGAGAAGGGGAGCTCAGTCTGGGAAGGCCTCTTGGAGGAGGTGAGTTTTAGGTAGGGTTTTGAAGAGGGGAAGAGAATCAGTTTGGCGGAGGTGAGGAGGGAGGGCATTCCAGGACCGCGGGAGGACGTTGCCCAGGGGTCGACGGCGGGATAGGCGAGACCGAGGGACGGTGAGGAGGTGGGCGGCAGAGGAGCGGAGCGTGTGGGGTGGGCGGTAGAAAGAGAGAAGGGAGGAGAGGTAGGAAGGGGCAAGGTGATGGAGAGCCTTGAAGCCTAGAGTGAGGAGTTTTTGTTTGTAGCGGAGGTTGATAGGCAACCACTGGAGGTGTCCTGTGGGTCCTCGAAGAAATTGCACGACTTCTCTACCATAGTAGTAAGTAAGCATACATACAACCCACATATTTAATGTCACCAAATCCCATAGGTTCTACCTTCACATCATCACTAAAATTTACCCTTTCCTCTCCATCCAAATTAATGGCGTTTATTCTTTGCAGAGCCTTGTACTAGGCGCTTGGGAGAGTACAATATAACAGAAATGGTAGGCACATTCCCTGCCCACATGGAGCTTACAGTCTAGAAGGGGAGAACTGCTATTATGCTGATCCAGGCACTTATTCTATCCTACTTTGACTACTACATCGACCACTTCTATTACCTCTCCCCACTCCAGTCCAATCAATCACATTTGAAGCTTACTGTGTACACAGTACTGTACTAAGAGCATGGGAGAGTAATAATAATAATGGTATTTGTTAAATGCTTACTATGTTCCAGGCACTACACTACATACTGGGGTAGATACAAGCTAATCAGGTTGGACAAAGTCCCAATCCCACATGGAACTCACAGTCTTAATCCCCATTTTACAGATGAGGAAACTGAGGCACAGACAAGTTACATAATAATGATGGCATTTGTTAAGCACTTACTACATGCAAAGCACTGTTCTAAGCACTGGAGAGGATACAAGCTAATCAGGTTGCCCCAAGTGGAACTCACAGTTTTAATCCCCATTTTAAAGATGAGGTAACTGAGGCACAGAGAAATTAAATGACTTGCCCAAGGTCACAGAGCAGACATGTGGCGGAGCCGGGATTAGAACCCAGGTCCTCTGACTTCCAGGCTCATTCTCTTTCCACTATCTGACTTGGGCTAGTCACTTGACTGTGCCTCAGTTCCCTCATCTGCCAAGTGGGGATTCAATACCAGCTCTCCCTCCTACTTAGACTCTGAGTCCCATGTGGAACCTCTTGGATCTTGTATCTAGCTTATTACAGTGTTTGGCACATAGTAGGTGCGTAACAAATACCACAATTATTATTATTAGCCTCTCGTAAGTCTTAGCTGTGAGGTCACTGGTGACTTTACAAAGTTTGACCTTGGTAGAACAAAGTAGGGTGAAAACTTGATTGTGGTGAGTTAAGAAGAGAGTTGATGGAGAGGAAGTAGAGGCAGCAGGTGCCTATGCAAGGGCAGACTGAAGATAAAGATAAAAAAAAACCTGATTTCTGTCCTCCATTCTTTTTTCCCTTGCTTACATACACACACAAAAGGAACAAGGGGCTGCTTTAAAAATGCTCTAAACAGAAGTGACATTGTCGTATCCTACACAGAGGGCCAAATTCCAGTTAGCGGTCTCCCAATCGAAGGGCAGGTTAAGAGTCCACTACTAAGCAGGCTGAGCAATCGGGACATCTCAAGGGCATATTCCAATTCTGCTAAAGAAGTCAGTCTCATCTTTGTACAACCACCACCTTGCCTATAAAAAGCACCAAATTCTCAGCACAAATGCCCAGCCTCTGCCTCACTAATTCAACTCGTGTGCTTCCTGACTTAAAAAAAAAAAGAAAACTGTCCTGAAAGCATAATGCTGCTTTCAAAAAGGGGGGAAAAGTATCAAGAGTCTTCTGTGAATCACACTGCTTTGGTTTCATAAGCTTCATAAGTGTACATTTCTGCATTACATTTTTCTGAATTTCTATTGATGTGAGCCAGGAAGGTCTGAAAGCTCATTCTTCTCACACCCACAGTCAGTGTACTAGCTACTGGACTCTCTGATTTTTAAGCCACCCAATCTAGGCAGATATTAAAATATAAAGGCACTTTGTGATCACTGCTTATTTTGGGAAGGAACCATTCTTTTCTCTCCTCCTCTGCCACTAGATCCTGTGAGAGTTCTCACCAAGTCTGATTTATCTCCAGGTTGGATAAAGGGAAAGGATATGGAAACTTCTACTTGATTCAACCCACAGTGCTGCAATCCCAGGGATATGCCGGCTACTGAAATCTGAAATCTACTGGGGCTGTCTAGGGCACCGCAGTCAAATCAGCTCCAAGTGATTTTTTGGATTTTTTAATACACAAAAGGAATGGGAGGAATAGCTTGGGGACAATTTGATAATAAAGCCAACTAGTGAAAACAAACTTGAGCATGCATGCATGCATGTATGACCTTTGAATCTGGCTCATTCTGCCTCTCACCCCTTCCCCCACCCCCACTAGTTTGAACTGCAAACTTAGAATTGTTGAACCTAGTTTTGCTTGGCAGGGAGAAAAACAACTTGACTGCCACTGATTTCTCTTCTGCCCTCTTCCTCTTTTGAGGTTTAGACAAATGACATTGATGTAGTGTTTAGTTTTTCAGTCTAAAATTCAACTAGTGTGAGATTTGATATGATTGAGGGCAGGGAGGTGGGGGGGGGAGAGATATTTCACTGTTGATTTTCTAGAACCCCTTCACCATTCAGTTTCTACCGGAAACAATGCTCTATTACTGATCGTGGCCAGAATTCAGAATATACCCTGTGACTAGGCATTAAATGAAGGGGACATGCCTAAGACTTCCTTGACATTTAATGAATTTTGCTTACAAAAGTTAAGGATTGTGTCACCAACCAACCTTTGTACAGACCATATGCACCGAAGAGTTAACACACCCTACTTCGCCCCTGACCAGCAATAAGTCACATTATTGCTGTAACACCATCTTCAAAGCAATGCAAATAGTGCCTGCTTACTGAAAGGTTCTCCATCAAGAGGGAACAAAACACCCCATGTTTCAGAAAAATTCCTTTCTAGCAAGAGAGTTGTATAAGGTTCCCCATTATCTGCAGTAAGTCACCCAAAGTTCCCAGACAAGCCACCTGCTTCTTGCAGCTGTGTACATAGCATTTACTGCACCACCACAGCTAGCTTCACTCTTTGGCAAAAAGATAAGGGTTCAGTTGATCGTCTACCTGAAGGAGATCCCCAGAGGGCCAGCCAGGCAGAAGCACCTTCCTTTAAAAAAAAAAAAAACACTGTTTCACATAAAGTCCTAGGTGTTACAAACCAAGTAATTTTAAAAACATCCAGCAATGGAATCCAGCAATTCCAGCAATCTGCTGACTAGAATTCCCAGTAAAGTATAAGAATTAGTGGGGAAAAAAATAATATACTTTACTCAAGTACATATCTAGATTTTCTCTCTCTTTCTCTCAGACACACCCACACACACACCCACACACACCTCCAAACTGGATGATGACATGCCCTTTCATACACTTATACAAAACTAGTCCGTTATAAACATCCTACACTCCCTTCTTCCTCCACTACTTCAGCACACCACTGTACGCAACTGTCCCATGGCACTTATGTGCATAACTTACATATCATACTCCTTAAACACTAACTCATGTTCTTATCCCCTTTTCATTCTTCCTCACGTCTGGAAATTCTAGTGTCTGTCTTCTCCTGTAGGTTGTAAGCTCCTTGAGGGCAGGAATCATTTCTACTTTCATTCATTCAATAGTATTTATTGAGCGCTTACTATGTGCACAGCACTGTACTAAGCGTTTGCAATGTACAATTCGGCAACAGATAGAGACAATCCCTGCCCAGTGGCGGGCTCACAGTCTAATCGGGCGAGATGGACATACTAAAACAAGACAACATAATCACGATAAATAGAATCAAGGGGATGTACACCTCATTAACAAAATAATAGGGTAATAAAAATATATACAAATGAGCAGATGAGCACAGTGCTGAGGGGAGGGGAAGGGAGGGGGGAAGGGCAGAGGGAAAGGGGGCTTAGCTGAGGGGAGGTGAAGGGGGGAAAGGGAGAGGGAGCAGAGGGCAGAGGGGGAGCAGAGAGGCAGCAGAGGGAAAAGGGGAAGCTCAGTCTGGGAAGGCCTCTTGGAGGAGGTGAGCTCTCAGTACACTTTGAAGAGGGGAAGAGAGTTTGGCGGAGGAGGGAGGGCATTCCAGGACAGAGGTAGGACATGGGCCAGAGGTCGACGGAGGGATAGGCGTGAATGGGGGATGGTGAGGAGGTGAGCCGCAGAGGAGCGGAGCGTGACGGCTGGGCAGTAGAAAGAGAGAAGGGAGGTGAGGTAGGTGGGGGCAAGGTGATGGAGAGTCTTGAAGCCCAGAATGAGAAGTTTTTGTTTTGTGCGGAAGTCGATAGGCAACCACCGTAGGTTTTTAAGGAGGGGAGTGACATGCCCAGAGCGTTTCTGCAGGAAGATGAGCCGGGCAACGAAATGAAGAATAGACTGGAGCGGGCAGAGACAGGAGGAAGGGAGATCAGAGAGAATTCATTCATTCATTCAATAGTATTTATTGAGCGCTTACTATCTGCAGAGCACTGTACTAAGCGCTTGGAATGAACAAGTCGGCAACAGATAGAGACAGTCCCTGCCGTTTGACAGGCTTACAGTCTAATCGGGGGAGACGGACAGACAAGAACAATGGCAATAGAGTCAAGAGGAAGAATATCTCGTAAAAACAATAGCAACTAAATAGAATCGAGGCGATGTACATTTCATTAACAAAATAAATAGGGTAATATATACAGTTGAGCAGACGAGTACAGTGCTGAGGGGATGGGAAGGGAGAGGGGGAGGAGCAGAGGGAAATGGGAAAAGAGGGTTAAGCTGCGGAGAGGTGAAAGGGGGGTGGTAGAGGGAGTAGAGGGAGAAGAGGAGCTCAGTCTGGGAAGGCCTCTTGGAGGAGGTGAGTTTTAAGTAGGGTTTTGAAGAGGGGAAGAGAATCAGTTTGGCAGAGGTGAGGAGGGAGGGCGTTCCGGGACCGCGGGAGGACGTGGCCCAGGGGTCGACAGTGGGATGGGCGAGACCGAGGGACGGTGAGGAGGTGGGCGGCGGAGGAGCGGAGTGTGCAGGGTGGGTGGTAGAAAGAGAGAAGGGAGGAGAGGTAGGAAGGGGCAAGGTGATGGAGAGCCTTGAAGCCTAGAGTGAGGAGTTTTTGTTTGGAGCGGAGGTCGATAGGCAACCACTGGAGTTGTTTAAGAAGGGGAGTGACATGCCCAGATCGTCTCTGCAGGAAGATGAGCCGGGCAGCGGAGTGCAGAATAGACTGGAGCGGGGTGAGAGAGGAGGAAGGGAGGTCAGAGAAAAGGCTGACACGGTAGTCTAGCCGGGATATAACGAGAGCACGTAGCAGTAAGGTAGCCGTTTGGGTGGAGAGGAAAGGGCGGATCTTGGCGATGTAAAGGTGAAACCAGCAGGTCTCGGTAATGGATAGGATGTGTGGGGTGAACGAGAGAGACGAGTCAAGCATGACACCGAGATTGCGGGCCCGAGAGACGGGAAGGATGGTCATGCCATCCACGGTGATAGGGAAGTCTGGGAGAGGACCGGGTTTGGGAGGGAAGATGAGGAGCTCAGTCTTGCTCATGTTGAGTTTTAGGAGAAGGCTGACAATAATCCAGCAGGGATATTATGAGAGCTTGTACTCTACTGTACTCTTCCAAGCGCTTAGTGCAGTGCTCCCCATAAAAATAGGTGCTCAATAAAAACTGTTGATTGAAAATTCTTATTCTATCGTATTTATTCAGCGCTTACTGTGTGCAGAGCACTGTAGTAAGCGCCTGGAAAGTACAATTCGGCAACAGATAGAGACAATTCCTACCCAACAGGCTCAGTGTTTAGAAGGGGGAGACAGACAACAAAACAAAACAAGTAGACAGGCATCACTACCATCAAAAAATCAATAGAACCATAAACGCATATTAATAAAATAAATAGAGCAATAAATATGTACAGATATATACAAGTGCTGTGGGGAGGGGAGGAGGAGCAGCGGGCAACGGAGGGGAGGAGGAGCTGAGGGAAAGGTTGGGCTCAGTCTGGGAAGGCCTCCTGGAGGAGGTGAGCTCTCAGTAGGGCTTACTATTCTCATCAGCAATGGAATTTGTTTAGCACTTACTCTGTGCAGAGCACTGTATTAAGCGCTTGGGAAAGTACAGAGTGTCAGCTACCTTTCATAAAATTCATTCAGTCATATTTCTTGAGTGCTTACAGTGTGCAGAGCACTGTACTAAGTGCTTGGGAAAGTACAATAACGCATTCCTGCCGACAACGAGCTTACATTCTAGAGAGGAGACAGACAGCAATATAAATAAATTACAGATATGGTCATAAATGCTGTGGGGCTGGGAGAGGTGAAGAAAAAGGGAGCCAGTCAGGGTGACACAGAAGGGAGTGGGAGAAGAGGAAAGGGAGGGCCTAGTCTGGGAAGGCCTCTTGGGGGAGATGTGCTTTCATTAAGGCTTTGAAGGAGGGGGAGAGTAACTGTCAGATTTGAGGAGGGAGGGCGTTCCAGGCCAGAGGCAGGACGTGGGCCAGGGGTCGGTGGCAGACGGGCAATATGTTAAACGTGTGCTTCTAGTCCCACTATCTGTGAAGTCACTAAATGTCCTCTGAATTGATTTCATATCTGGTTTATGGACAGATTCTGAAGTACTCCATTTAAAAGGAAATGCTTAAAGGAGTTTCAAAGCCAATGGAACATCCATTCATGCGTTTGGCAACTGACTCAAAGAGCAGTATCAGCGTGGCTTAGTGGAAATAATAATAATAATGTTGGTTATTTGTTAAGCGCTTACTATGTGCCAAGCACTGTTCTAAGCACTGGGATAGATACAAGGTAATTAGTTGTCCCACGTAGGGCTCACAGTCTTCATCCCCATTTTACAGATGAGGTAACTGAGGCACAAAGAAGCTAAGTGACTTGCCCAAGGTTACACAGCTGACAAGCGGCGGAGCCGGGATTAGAATCCATAACCTCTGACTCCCAAGCTCAGGCTCTTTCCACTGAGCCACGCTGCTTCTCAAGAGCATGGGCTTGGGAGTCAGAGGTCATGGGTTCTAATCCCAGCTCTGCTACTTGTCAGCTGTGTGATTTTGGGTAAGTCACTTAACTTTTCTATGCCTAAATTACCTCATCTGTAAAATGGGGATGGAGACTGAGTTCCACATGGGACAGCCTGATTACCCTGTATCAACCCCAGTGCTTAGAACAGTGTTTGGTACATAGTAAGCACAAATACCATCATTATTATTAAAGTATACAGTATGTTAACATCTTTCCTAACAACAACTCCCCTGCCCGGTGCAAAAAATACAAAAAAAAAAACCCCACACACA
Source organism: Ornithorhynchus anatinus (assembly GCF_004115215.2). Taxonomy (NCBI): domain Eukaryota; kingdom Metazoa; phylum Chordata; class Mammalia; order Monotremata; family Ornithorhynchidae; genus Ornithorhynchus; species Ornithorhynchus anatinus. The sequence continues at coordinate 55,699,232 of NC_041753.1, forward strand.
AAAAACAAAATAAAAACAACCCACTTTTGGTGTTTGTTGAACTCCTGCTTCAAAGAAATCACCTTTTTTGACAATATTTTGTCGACTGGGAAACAAACTGTTGTGTAGACCAGAGCCCACTAAACATGTCAAGATGTGTCAACACTGGTACAAGCACACAAAAAAGCCAAAACAGATGCATCTGAAAATTTGGCTGCAAAATATTGAATACAAAGCCAACAGGTAATGGACTTTAAGGGGAGGCTGAAGAGCTTGACCAGAGCACAAGGGAGGGGGAGGGGAAGGGGAACCAATAGTTATAAGCTTTAGCTCTTTAGTTCTTTGCAAGCTACTCCTTTTGAGTGACTTTACACAGATCATGTCATCTTGATAGAAGCCACTAACTTGGACATTTAGTGATCAATATCAATAATATACTCAAGTTAGGTAAAATTAGGTAAGAGAATTTCCCCAAACTACAAGTTAAACAGCTCTGTTCTGGCCAAGTCTCTTGGGCCATTTAAATCACAACACAGTTCACAAAACCTCAGGTATGAAAGAAATCCAGGAGGAAAAAAGGGCAGGAATGCAAATGCTTTAAATTCTGAAGAAAAGAAACCTCTTCAAAACTTTGGCATTGCTGAGTAAGCCCAGAATTATCATTTACTAAAAGTAGTTGTGTTTAATCAAAAGGTTCATCCCCTCTGAAGGATTCAGATATTTATCCTTTTTGTTACTCTGGAACAAATGGGGTTTTGACTAGTGAGGATATTAGCTGCAATTCAGTAACCTTCTGAAACATTAAATACTATGATTCCCTGTACCTTAGGAGTGTAATTTCTTTTGGCAATGTCAATGCACTTTAGACACTCTTTTCAAACAGATAATGAATGTACACTATAAACATGTTGCTACAGTCATGTTAATTCATGCCATTAAAATTTAAAAAGTCCCAACTATTCAGGAGGTGGATGGACCCCTTGAACATCATGAATTTGAAGGGCAGGGAACATACCCAAGGAGTAATTTCTAGATCAAAGACCTGTATGGTCATTGAGCTAACAAATAGCAACACACACAATTTACTGCAGAAGTTTTCACATCAAGCTTATAGCTATAAACCCAATACTACTAATAGTTATGGTACTTGCTAAACACTGTGCCAAGCACTATATTAAGCACTAGGGTAGATACAAGATAATTACATTGGAGAGAGTCTGTCCACATGGGGCTCACAGTCTAAGTAGCAGTAGGATTTGGTTCCCATTTGGCAGATGAGAGAACAGAGGCACAGAGAAGTTCAGAGACTTACCCAAGGTCATACAACAGTCGAGTGGCAGAGCCGGGATTAGGACCCAGGTCCTCTGACTCCCTGGCCCATGCTCTTTTCCACTAGACCACGCTGCAAAATAAACGGGCCATCTTAAAGCTCATTTTTGAGTTAGGCTGGAAGCAGAACTTCTCTGAATCAACAGACGATACATTAACGTAGCAATATTACTCATTTATAAAATGATTGAGAACACAGTTCTGGGTAATTTTGGGGGTGCGGAGGGGAGAGTGGGAATATCTGATCTTGGTTTGAGAACAGAATGGCCCCTGACAGCCCTTGTGAATACTGGACAAGGAGAAACATGTCACATCACATGTTAACCCTGGGTACACAAGGCAATGTGATGAAGTTACACATGCCATTTTGTGGGAGTAGGCCAATTTCACGTAATATTGGAGCATTCCTTGACAGTGGGGGGAAAAGCACTCCTGCCAACTCCAGAGCTTTCACATTATACTCCCAGGTTCAAGCAAACAGGGGCACTGCATCAGAGAAGCAGAACTCAGCAGCAGGAATCACAACAGAGGGAGGCTGGGATCTTAAAAAAAAATTGAAGATATCGGACAAATATCATCCAGGCCTGGATCGGTATTGGATGAGGACAGACCTGCATAGTGCTAGACTACTATAGAACCAGATTTCTGGCCACCTTATTCGAGCACCAGTCCCCGCATTGATAAAATCATTCCTATGAGAAAAGTGATAAAAATTGATGCTTCACATAAGATGCAGTTTCCAGGAAGCAGCTGTGTCCTAAATCTGAGGGTTGCCTGTATTGAGACAAAACAACTGCTACACCTTTAAAAAAAGTCACCAGTATAATCACACAAATAAAAGCTATTTCTAGGTTGACACACAAGTATCTGGAAACTCTCCTTTGTGGCATTCTCTGCATAAGCATTCTAAAACACTTTGAAAAGGGTTATTTTGAGATGAATTTCAGTGCTACAAACAAAATACATTGCTACCTTTTCTTCATTGCAATTTTCACCTTATAAAAGGTGTCTTGAGGAAAAACAAGGATTCTTGTTTTCCTCCTGACCTTTAGAAGACCCTGATGAGAACAATGGTAGACTAGAAGACAAGGTTCAACAGCTCACTTCTATAGCAGTGCAATTAATTTCTAGCCAGTGTGCAGGACAGTACAAGAATCAAGCAGAAGAGGGAAACTAGTGCGCTTCTGGAAAGACCAGAGAAGGAGCATGGCCTAGCGAAGAGAGCACAGTCCTGGGATCTAATCCCAGATTTACCACTTACCTGCTGTGTGACCTAGGACAAGTCACTGCACTTTTCTGTGCCTCTGTTTCCTCATCTGTAAAGTGGGGATTCAATGCCTGTTCTTCCTCCAGTTTGGAGTGAGAGCCCCTGTGGGACACCGGCTGTGTCTGAGCTGATGATCTTGCACCTATCCCAGTGTTTGGCACATAGTAAGTGCTAAAAATACCACCTTCATTATTAATAATAATAGTGGTATTTGTTAAGTGCTTACTATGTGCCAAGCACTTCTCCAAGCAGTGGGGTAGAGACAAGTTAATAAAGTTGGACACAGTCCCTGCCCCACATGGGGCTCACAGTCTTCATCCCCATTTTACAGATGAGGAAACTGAGGCACAGAGAAGTGAAGCAACTTACCCAAGGCCACACAGCAGACATGTGACAGAGTCAGGATTAGAACCCATATCCTCTGATTCCCAGGCCCGTGCTCCCTCCATAAGGCCACACCACTCCTAGTATTACTACTATCATTATTACTAGGAATCAGTCAATGGCATTTGATTGCACAGGACTATACTAAGCACTTGGGAGACTTCAGAGTTGGCAGACACTATCCCGGCCATCAGGGAGCTTACAATTTATTGGGAGAAATGGACATTAAAATAAATTAGACATAGGGGAAACAGCACAGTATAAGTTTATGCACATCGGTGCTGTGGGAGTGTGGTGGCTATCAAAGTGGAGAAGAGTGTGATGTAAAATGTCACATCACTTGGGTTCAAGTTTTCTTTTCCTCTGTTGCCTGGGGTGTGGTTTCCTGTTAGGAAAAATCACTAAAATTAAGACTTGGAGAAGATGCTTGTTCAACTGTAACAGCATAATAAGACACAAACAGAAGTGAATCATCACAGAAAGAGTGGGGAAAAGGTAAATCTCTAACACAGTTAGGTACTCAAAAGTAAATCTAAAATCTAATCTCAAAGTTAACTTCCATGAGGACAGGGCCTTCAAATAATAATGGGGGGTGGGGAGGAAGCTGCCCAAAAAGCTACCCAGTCAGATGTATTTGTGGCACATACCTCCTGAGCAACAGTGTGTTAGCACCTGAACCTAAACTTCAGGTTGTAGGTAGGCACCACTCTAACACTCTGCCCTGCCTAGCTGTTCAATCAAGCATATTTATTGAGCACTTACTGTGTGCAGAGCACTGAACTAAGCACTTGGGAACTATGAACACAACAGAGTTGGTAGACACCTTCTCTGCTCACAATGGGCCTACAGTCTAGAGGGGGAGTAGGCATTAATATAAATACTTTATGGGTATGTACACAAGTGCTTTGGGGTTAAGGGAGGGATGAATAAAGGGTACAAATCCAAATGGAAGGGCAATGTGGAAGGGAGTGGGAGAAGAGGAAATGAGGACTTAGTTGGGGAAGACCTCTTGGAGATGTGCTTTTACTAAGGCTCTTAAGATGAGGAGTGAATATCTGTTGGATATGAAGAGGAAGGGCAATCCCAACCAGAAGCAAGATGTGGGGACGAAATCAGTGGTGTAATGTATTTATATTTACGTCAGTCTTCCCCACTAGACTGTAAGCTCATTGTGGGCAGGGAATGTGTCTTTTATACTGTTATATTGTACTCTCTCAAGCATTTAATATAGTGCTCTGCCACACTAAGTGCTCAATAAATACAACTGACAAGATAGATGCAATGGGTACATTAGCATTATAGGAACGACCTACCTAAAGTTCCAGTAACAGCTTTGTGATTCTTTTTGACAGGAGTTAGCCTGGCATTCGTTAATTGAATGCAAACTGGACTAATCTCTGCCACTTTACAAAATAATGCACAGATGTTGATAAAGAATTGTCATTTTATACTACAATAGTGGTAGTAATAGTATTTGAGGGCCCACTGGGTAAAATACATGGTACTAAGCTTTTGGCTAAGCACAAAGATATGTTTCCCGTCCACAAGGAGTTAACATTAACAGGAGAGGAGACAGACAATAACATTAAAAGTAATAACTGCACATCTTAAGCACTTACTGTTTGCAAACTTGGTACTAACAAACATTCAGAGATAATACATGGATGAGAATTGGAGGCCAGGGGCTCACAATCAAAGAATAAAAGGGTAAACAAAGACACACAAAGAAAAAAACAAAAAATAAAATAAAAGACTAAATACAAAAGTAAAGTTAAGTAAAAAAGTCATAGGGTAGGTGTTGTGACTAGGAAAGCAGAGTTTCAGACCCCTCTAGGCTCAGCCTAGAGGCTGTGGGCTTCCCAACGTTTACATCACATGGAAATGTGGAGGTGCTGTTGCTTCTGTCCCTCCCACCACAATGGAGCAAGGCAGGTCAGGATAGAGGCCCCAAGACTGAGGAGGCAGGAGGTGAAACGGCATGGATAATAATAATAAAAAAAAAACAATCGAATAAGCATATATACTCATGTTGATGAGAATCCATAAATTATAGAAATGGCTGGTGGGTTTGTAGACCTTGGGGTGCTAGAGATTCAATGGGAAAGAGTTACTTTATATGGGGAGTGGGGGGAGAGGGCAGGAAGATGAGGAGGGCCAGTTTAAGAGAGTTTTGAATATGGGGAAAGAGTTGGGCTCATGGATTAGGGCAGGGAAGAAGTTCCAGGCTGGGAAAACAGTGTGAGTGAGGGATGGAGTCAGCAAAGTTGAGAGTGAGGTACAGTACGAAAGAACTACATGAGCAAGCTGGGGAGTAACAGATGAAGGCAGCAGATACATATGATGGGCAAAAGTTGGTGGAAACCCAACCACGATGAGTGGCTGCTTGATGAAGAAGTTCATGGGAAGCGATAGTAACGCTTTGAGTGGAGAGATATGTGTTAAGCAATGCATCAAGAAGATGATCTGTGAAGCAGTATGCAATATAGATTTGGGGTAGGGGGAGGAAATGTGATCAGAAATAGGGAGATCAGTGAGGAGGTAGGAACAATAGTCTGGCAATTATATGATTAGTACTTGGACCTGAGGATAAGCTGTTTGGATGGAGAAGAAGGGAGAGCTGCTGTGTTGGAAAAAACAGCATGATTTAGAGGTAGATTTAATGTAGGGAGGCAGTGTGTTGTTTAGAAGGTTTTGAGCTAACCAAAGCAGGAAAGAAACCACCTCTGTCCCTGGCCTAGTGAGTGAATTTGGGGGCATTAAGACAAAAAAAAAATTCCCACATAAGAATAATAATGATGGCATTTGTTAAGCGCTTACTATGTACAAAGCACTGTTCATCATGTTAGCAGGCTTGGGGTGGGCCACAGTACTAAATCATCCAGAACATAATGAACTCTATGGCAGTTTTATCAGAGAAGAAAACTACTTGCCTAAAACTGTCCTTATTGAAATGAATTTAAGAGTACCCATGAGAAGTACTCCACAGAAGATGCTCATGCATCACTTTTAAAGAAAATGAGGGTAAATAACACTTTTCCATAAGCTGTCTATTCAGCAGATGAACATACTAGGAATTCAATGAGTTTGAACTCTTGTATTGAGAGTATAAACCTTCTTTTGGTTTATTCATCTATACTTTTTGAATTAGGCTATGATGGAGGCAACTCAGCATTTTCTGCCCAATCTTTTGCCCTGCCCATAAATGGACACTTGGTTCTTACCTAGTAAAAGCTACATAGAATCTGAAAAATAATTATAACAATAATTAAGTACTTGTCATGTACCAAGCACTGTACTAAGCACTGGGATAGATGCAAGATAATCAGATTGGACACAGTCCTTGTCCCACACGCGTCTCACAGCCTAACAGAGAACAGGCATTGAACTGAACATTTTTGTTGATAAATGGTGCAGCAGAGTGAAGTATAGATTGGAGTGGGGAGACACAAGAGGCCGGGAGGTCAGTGAGGAGGCAGACAGTAATCAAGGTGAGATAGGATAAGTGCTTGGATCAGCATGGCAGCAGTTTGGATGGAGAGGTGAGGAAAGGACAGATCACTGACCTATCTTCTTCAGAGTACTCAAACATTTTACGTGAAGTATGCATACTATTTTTATGTTTGAAAATGTCCTGATAAACATCCTATAGTGCATTTATTTAAATGTATTTTAAACAGTGCTCATTCGAGTAGATCTAATCATTTTTTAAAAAACAAGCTGTATAAAAAGTTGCAATCATACCTCATTACAACTGAAATTTGATGGAATAATTAAGGAAATCTTCATTTGTATAGTAGTTGCAATGTCTTTCTCACCTTGAAACTAAACAACGCCAAAATGAATAGTTACAATAGTTGGTGTGTGTGTATATATACATATATTCACATATATACACATACACCCCTATATAAATACATAAATGGTTTGATAGGAATAAATGGCAGTCTGCTGTCCTTCAGTCAGAAAACATGACACAGGAGTCCCTTCCTCTCTGTGCACTTCCATTTTCTAATCTGGAGCTAGATTAAAAGTAACTGACACTATCATTCATAAATCTGAGAGGATTATCTAGAGTTGCCCCCATGACCTCTCTCCAAGATCAAAAAATAGGACCCAGGCATACTTCTTTTGTTCTTCCATTTCTGAGCTGGATGCAGTTTTTTTTAAAAAAGAAAAAAAAAATTCCTTATAGCTCAGAACTGTCCGGTACAGACAGTACAATGGTTGGAGGAGAATTGCATGATTTTTTTTTTCCCCAACGCCAGAGTTAGAAAAATCTAGGATGAAGGTGGTCTCATGGTATTTCAGAAACTACTGATTACCAATAGCAGTATCCTGAAAATTATTTGATTAATTTGGGGGTAATCCCAGACTATTACTCCTTTAATTTTAGCAACCAGAATAGTAGTAAAAGAAAAAAAAAATCAGTTCTCTGGTTAGGCAAAACCCCTGTTTGAGCCAAAAGTTGTGGTAATATCAGCTTCATTAATTTTCCTTAAATAATAACAAAGCTTGAAAGCTCATATCTGAATCCCCAATTATTTTCATCACTAACTATCTGTCATTTAAGCATAACACCAAAGAGAAGGCTTTCATTAGATTAGCAGATCAAAATTAAGGCCCACTGCGAAGGAAGTTGCATTGCATCAGTCTTTTCCTTTTCAGTAATGCAATTATTATATCACTATCATAAAATCCTAATAAGTACAAAAAAGTAAAGTACATTCCATCTAGACTGTAAGCTCCTTGTGGATAGGGAGTTAACCAACTCAGTTATACTGCACTCTCCCCAGAGTTTAGTGCAGTGTTCTGCACACAGTAAGTGCTCAAAAATCAATTTTATGTGGCATCTTCTTTCTGGAAGAGCTCACTAAATTCTAATCTTAAAAAAAAAAAAGGGTATTTGAGCGCTGTGTGCAGAGCACTATTAAACACTTGGGAGAGTGAAATACAGTAGAGTTGATAGACACAATCCCTGTCCACAAGGAGTTTACAGGAGAGTGGACACAAAGATTTTTCAACTCTCCAGTTCCCTAGCAATTCATGAAGAGACACTGACAAGATTTAGGTTCCACAGAACCAGATTCAGATGTGCTTAAACAAACACAGCTTCTAGTTACATATCACTCAGGGTTACCAGAAGGAAGGCAAAACAAGAAAATAAATAACAAAAAGCCAATTAACATATCCACCCAGACTAAGCCATGAAAACTATTTTGAGTTTACTGTTTGAAACCTCATAGCCAATGGTAAATTATGACACCAAAAGTTAAAACAAAAAAATCCTGAAACTGGAACTTCCACCGAGAGAGAGAGAGAAATTAACTAATGACGTTCAACTGGGAAAAAAGAAATCAGTTTTTTTCACAGCTGGAAAAAAACTAGTCTTTGGTGAATAAACCTTCAAACAGATGAAGGTTAAAAAAAATAAAAATTAACAGCTATGTGAAATAAATCCAAGTTGAGTGGCATTCTAGGTTTTGGGAGAAAGGAGTGGAGGGAGAAAGGAGAGAGAAATATACATAAATGCGCTTGGGCCAGGACAGGGTTTTCTATTTCCACTTTATAGTCCAACCTCATAACAGTCCAGGGGAAAGAGGGAAGAAGGGGACAAAAAACTAAGATGACTTGGGGGTCTTGCTTTAGGTGGAATGGTTATCCTTGAGGTTCAGGACTGTTGGGGGGCAAGACTCATTATGAGTCTTACTATAGGCTGAGGAGGTAGGAAAGATTCCCTTAACTCTGTGGAGATGGCAGCATTTGCAGTTAGTTTCCATCTCCATCTTACTGATATTACTGAATTGGCCTTTCAGGTAAAATGATTGCTATTCGTGGGGCTAACAGTCTAAGTAGGAGGTAGAACAAATACTGAATTCCCATTTTACCAAACAAAAACTCTTCACTATTGGCTTCAAAGCTCTCCATCACCTTGCCCCTTCTTACCTTACCTCCCTTCTCTGCCCTTACATCCCAGCCCTCACACTCTGATCCTCTGGGGCTAACCATCTCACTGTGCCTCGATCTCACCTGTCCCGCCCGTCGACCCCTGGCCCCCGTCCTACGTCTGGCCTGGAACGCCCTTCCTCCTTAAATCCACCAGTCACTCTTCCCCCTTTCAAAGCCCTACTGAAGATCTCCAAGAGGCCTTCCCAGATTAAGTCCCCCTTCTCCTCAGTTTCCCCTCCATTCCACAGCACCTCGACTTGCTCCCTTTTGCTCTCCCCACCCCCGCCCCAGAGCACTTACGTATATGTATATAACTATAATTCTTTTTTTATTGATGCCTGTTTACTTGTTTTGATGTCCGTCTTCCCCCTTCCAGACTGTAAGCCCAGTGTGGGCAGGGATTGTCTCTATTGCTGAATTGTACTTTCCAAGTGCTTAGTACAGTGTTCTGCACACAGTAAGCACTCATACTGAATGAATTTTACAGATGAGGAAACTGAGGCATAGAGAAGTGATTTGCCCAAGGTTACACAGCAAGCAATTGGCAGAGTCAGGATTAGAACTCAGGTCTTCTACCTCCTAGGCTTATGCTCTTCCCACTAGGCCCACACTCCAGGTGCACTGAAAACGTCCATCCTTGGACGGGCCAGTTTGAGTGGCTAAGTGGCTAGGAGGCCGTGGCTACTCACCACCTACCCCTGCCATTGCCACCTGCCCTCACTGCCTGCTCTCCACTGCTACCCTCAGCCACCTACCTGGGGGTGGTGAGGGTTGACAAGTGGCTGCAGTCGCCTGGCACCCTGACTCAGACAGAAACATTAAGTCTGGGAGGAAGAGGAAGAAGCATTGATGGGCTTTTCCCACACCCACATCTCTAGCTCTCTCCTTCCCATTTTGACCCTTGCTTTCCCCTTTCCCTTCCTCTGGCCCCACTCCTTTCAAATCCAGTTGCTATCCTGTCAACCTTGACCTTAGACAACCAATCAGTAGTATTTATTCAACAGGTTCTCTGTACTAAGCACTTGGGAAAGGGGAATAGAGTTAGTAGACCTGATTCCTCCCCTCAAGAAGCTTATAATCTAGCAGGGAGCCAGTCACTAAAAAGAAACCCAGCTGGGCCTTTTTGAGCCAACCCTTCTCAACATATGGGCTTGGACCCCCAAGCTGAGCTAAACCTATGCTGGATTTTACATCACTCTGCAAGCAGCTATTTAGGGATATGGTCACTGTATCCCATCTCTTTTTAGCAACTCCCATAATAAGAGACTTTAAATGGAATGGAAGATGCTAAAAGTATTTCCAAATTGCTTGCCCTTGGTAGCCTTAAGTGGAGGCTTACACACTGACAAGCAACTCAGAAAATTCAATTAAGATGTATTAAGCCCAAACAACCCCACAACACCCACACAAAGTGATATGGAAAGAATCCAGACCAAATGTTGTGGTCAAACATAACACCTCGCAAACTTCTCAAGAAACTCTGCCTGTCTCCCAGGGGAGTAAAAGGAAAACAAGTGCTATCATTCTAATTTGCTTTTAGATTCTCTTCTAACCCCAAAGATCTGGATGTATTCAATACTTCTGGTACAGCAATTAATTTCAATCTTTTAGGGGTTTTTTTTGCCTGAAACAATTTCAAATTGTCTTACTTTGATATTACATCAATATCAGATGCTGAAGTGGCTGTTGTGGGGACATATGTCAATCCTATTTAATGAGCACTTACTGTGTGCAGAGCACTGTACTAAGTACTTGGGAAAGTACAATCTAACAGACACATTCCCTGCCCAGAGTTTAAATTGGGGAAGGCCTCTTGGAGATGTAATTTAACACAAATTACTTCATTTGAAGCAAGGAAAACAAAATTAGAACATTCTTTTCCAATATCAAAATGTCTGCAAGCTACAACACTTTGAGTCCTGAGACTCCTACCCTTTCCAAGTACTACTGAATCTCTCTTCTCCCCACAACTTTCAACAATTCAGTTCTATCCAAGCATTTGGGTACTCCTCCCCAGCCCCAGAACTCATTTACATATCTTTATACCTTATTCATTCATTCATTCATTAGTATTTATTGAGCGCTTACTATGTGCAGAGCACTGTACTAAGTGCTTGGAATGAACAAGTCAGCAACAGATAGAGACAGTCCCTGCCGTTTGACGGGCTTACAGTCTAATGGGGGAGACAGACAGACAAGAACAATGGCAATAAATAGAGTGGAGGGGAAGAACATCTCGTAAAAACAATGGCAACTAAATAGAATCAAGGCGATGTACAATTCATTAACAAACTAAATAGGGTAATGAAAATATATACAGTTGAGCGGACGAGTGCAGTGCTGAGGGGATGGAAAGGGAGAGGGGGAGGAGCAGAGGGAAATGGGGGGAAAAGAGGGTTAAGCTGCGGAGAGGTGAAGGGGGGGTGGTAGAGGGAGTAGAGGGAGAAGGGGAGCTCAGTCTGGGAAGGCCTCTTGGAGGAGGTGAGTTTTAAGTAGGGTTTTGAAGAGGGGCGAGAATTAGTTTGACGGAGGTGAGGAGGGAGGGCGTTCCAGGACCGCGGGCGGACGTGGCCCAGGGGTCGACGGCGGGATAGGCGAGACCGAGGGACGGTGAGGAGGGTTAATAATGTAATAATGTTGGTATTTGTTAAGCGCTTACTATGTGCAGAGCACTGTTCTAAGCGCTGCGGTAGACATAGGGGAATCAGGTTGTCCCACATGGGGCTCACAGTCTTTATCCCCATTTTACAGATGAGGGAACTGAGGCACGGAGAAGTTAAGTGACTTGCCCACAGTCACACAGCCTAACAAGTGGCAGAGGGTTCCTTTCTCCTACCTATATTTTAGTAGTAGCAGCAGCATTAAGCATCCATTAGGTGTTATGCACTGTATAAGGCATTTGGAAAGCACAGAATAATGAAGTGACAAGTTCCCTGCCTCCAGGGAGCTTACACCCTAATAGGGGATACAAATATAAAGAAAATTTACTATTCAAACTATTCAATCAGGGCTAAGCAGGATATGAGTAAATTCATAGTGCTAGAGTTTGCTGAGGGGAATTTGCTGGGAAATTAACTGGGGAAAGCTTTTGAGGTAGGATTTGAATGAGAGATGAAAGAGACAAATCCAAGCAGGGAAATCGTATTTATTAAGTGTGGTATGTAAGTATTTGGGAGAGTACAATATGACAGGGTTGGTAAAAACATTTCCTGCCTACAAAGGGCTTACACTCTACGGGGGAGATAGACATTAATATAAATTACATGTATGGTATGTACATAAGTGCTGTGGGGCTGAGGGAGGGACTGAATAAAGGATGCAAATCCAAGTGCATGGGCGAGGCTGAGGAGAGAGTGAACAAGGGAAATGAAGGCTTGGTCAGGGAAGGCCTCTTGGAGGAGATTAAGGAACAGTGTGAGCAAGAGGGGACAGAGGCTGGACAACTGACAGTGAGGTACAGGTAGAGAGTTGGCTTGGGAGGAATGAAGGCAGCAAGTTGGAGAAGAATGGATAAAGAGAGCAAATAGGTAAGATAGGGCCAGATGGTGGAAATCCTTGAAGAGTTTGTTTGATGAGAAGAGACACAGGGAGCTAGTGGAGGAGTCCAACAAGCCCAGTAGTAAAGGGGATGGGGTAGAAGCTTCAGGGTGCTGCCATCCAGGTCTTCAAGAGGCCAGTCACAACCAAAGCTTCCCCATGTTCAAAAATCTGAAGACTGTGTGCTGCCACAGCTCAAATCCCCCACAGTTTGGCATGCACAGAGCATGTTGGGAGCAGGGGCCCCAGGTAGCACAGTGGGAAGGCAGCAGAAGCAGGGGTTCCCAGTGGTTTCACTCAGTCTGATCTACTACCTCTATTGTACTTTTCCAAGCACTTAGTACAGTGCTCTGCACACAGTAGGAGCTTTATAAATGTGATTAATTGGTATGGAAACAGTGAATCCAAAATTATCTTATTAAAATTCAAAGAATTTACCATTCTTGTTTTCCCTATTTAAGATGCCAGGTCATCACCCCGAGCAGATTAAAAAGGAGAGAGAAAACATGCCAGCAACTCTGATTTTCTTTTAAACACCTGTTTGGATTACTAAAATGAAAATGACCTTTAACTCTTACACACACACACACACACCCCTTTTTTAAGACTGATCCTAATTCCTATTTGAGAACAGTATTTCCTTTCCCTATCAAATTTTAAGATGTGAAATTCACTTCACTATAATATGATTCGCAGTGTCTAACTTTCACTTCAGGTGCTCTTAAAGTAACTGAATTTTTTCCCAGTTAGTTCTGATGAACTCTCACACAAGAAAAAGGTCTATAAAACCACACTGCTAAGAGAACCCTGAATTTTACACCTGGTTGGGAAGTGTGGTTTCTCCTCTCAAACACAGTGTGAGAAGCAGCATGACGCAGTGGGTGGAGCACGGACCTGGGAGCCAGAAGGTCATGAGTTCTAATCCTGGTTCCACCACTTGTCTGCTGTGTGACCTTGGGCAAATCACTTCACTTCTCTGTGCCTGTTACCCCATCTGCAAAATGGGGATCGAGACTGTGAGCCCCACAAGGGGCTGTGTCCAACACAATTTGCTCGTACCCATCCCAGTACAGTGCCTGGCACATAGTGAGCGCTTAATGAATACCACAATTATCCAGCGCTTAGTACAGTTCCTGGCACATAGTAAGCACTGAAGAAATACCATAATTATTATAAATACAGTTCTCAGGCAGGATGGAGATGACCAAAAAATGGGTGGTTGAGAGGGTGGTGAAGCATTCATCTGAATCTGCCCTGCAAAAGCAGAGTTCACCATGAGCCAGTGTTGTTTCTGCCCAAGTGGCAATGGTGCTGGACCTGGAGTTGGCACAGCTCCAGAGGCTCAAGAACTAGGAGCTCTCTGACCCAGAGCAGCCACAGCCATCCATCCCCTGTCTTCTCTCCCAGTCGATTCCTCTCTTATTTGACCCTTCCTATCAACAGATATGTGTGCCTCTGTCAGACTCGCTTTTGAAATGTGTGTCTGTCCAAACAAATTATAGTATTTGTTAAAGGATTTGTGCCAAGCACTGTACTAAGCACTGGGGTAGATATACCACAGCCCCTGTCCTATAAGGGGGTCACAATCTGAGGGAGAATAGATATTGAATCCCCCTTTTACAGATGAGGAGACAGACACAGAGAAGTGACTTGCTCTAGGTCACACAGCAGGCAAGTGGCAGAGCCAGGATTAGAACCCAGGTCCTCTGACTCCCAGACTCATGCTCTTTCCACTAGACTATCTGCTGCCCTGTACCCCTTACTGACAACCATGCCCACTGCCCCCGCCAATTATTCCAGTCATTTAACTCCCTCCTCAAGCCCCCTTTGCCCCCCTGTTTCCCCCATCTCTTGCCCTTAATGACCTGGCTATCTACTTTATTGAGAAAATTGAAATTATCAGATGTGATCTCCCCTGCTCCCCTCAACTCTCCCATCTTTCCCAGCAGTATCTCAAGAGATCTGCCTGCTCTCAAAATCCACCCCCTCCACCTGTGCATCCAAACCCATCACTCTGCACTTTGCATCTAAGCAAATCCCCCCTCTCTTCTTCCCTCCCTGATCACCATCTTCAACTGTTCACTCTCTTCACCACTGTTCACCACTGTACACTCACTGGTATTTCTTCAGTGCTTACTATGTGCCAGGAACTGTACTAAGCGCTGGATAATTGTGGTATTCATTAAGCGCTCACTATGTGCCAGGCACTGTACTGGGATGGGTACGAGCAAATTTTGTTGGCAGTGTGTACAACAAGCTACAACAATGGCTTCTTTCCCACTGCTTTCAAACATTCCCATGTCTCCCCTAGCCTTAAAAAAAAACAAAAAACTCAAAACACACCTTCCTTGACCCCATGGCCCCCTCCACTTATTGCCCCATCTCCCTTCTACCATTTCTCTCCAAATTCCCTGAGTGAGTTGCCTACACCCACTGTCAAGTTCCTCTCCTCCAATTCTCTCCTGTAATATAAAATTTATATTAATGTGTCTCCCCCTCTAGACTAAGTTCATTGTGGGCAGGGAATGTCTGTTATATTGTACTCTCCCCAGCACTTAGTACAGTGCTCTGCACATAGTAAGCCCTCAACAAATACAATTGACTGACCCCCTCCAATCTGGTTTCTATCATCTTCACTCCACTGACCTCTCCTGTTTCTCCTCCTATCTTTCTGGCCACTCATTTTAAGTCTCTTTTGCAGGCTCCTGCACTGCCTCTCATCCTCTAACTGTGGGAGTCCCTCAAGGCTCAGCTCTGGGTCCCCTTCTAGTCTCCATCTACACCCACTCCCTTGGAGAACTCATTCTCTCCCATGGTTTCAACTACCACCTCTATGAGGATGATTCCCAAATCTACAACTCCAGCCCTGATCTCTCTCTGCAGTGCTCTCACTGCAGTCTCACATTTCCTCCTGCCTTCAAGATCTCTCTACTTGGATGTTCAACACCTCAAACTTACCATGTCCAAAATAGAATTCCTTATCTTCCCAAACAAACCCTGTCCTTCCCATGATTTTTCCATCACTGTAGATAGCATCACCATCTTTCCTGTCTCACAAGCCCACAACCTTGGAGTTATCCTCGACTCCTCTCTCTTATCCAACCCACATACTCGATCACTAAATCCTGTCGGTTCAACCTCCAGAACATCACTAAAATACACCTTTTCCTCTTCAAATTGCTACCATGTTAATCCAAGCATTTACCCTATCCCACCTTGATTACTACATCAGCCTCCCTGCTGACCTCCCTGCCTGTCTCTCCCCACTCCAGTCCATGCTTCACTTTATTGCCAAGATCATTTTTCTACAAAAATATTCAGTCCACGTTTCCCCACTCCTCAAGAACTTCCAGTGGTTGCCCACCTACCTCTGCAAACAAACTCTTTACTATCGGTTTATCATCACCTTGCCCCCTTCTACCTCACCTCTCTGCTCTCCTACTACAACCCAGCCCATACACTTTGTTCCTCTGATGCCAACCTACTCACTGTACCTCGATCTCGCCAATCTCACCACTGACCTCTCGCTCAAATCCTGCCTCCGGCCCGGAACACCTTCCCTCTTCATATCCAATAGGCAATTACTCTCTCTACCTTCAAATCCTTATTGAAGGCACATCTCCTCCCAGAAGCCTTCCCTGACTAAGCCCTCATTTCCTCCTCCCCTCTGCATTGCCTTGATTAGCTCCATTTACCACCCGCCCCCATCAGCCCGACAGCACTTATGTACATATCCATAATTTATTTATATTAAATGTCTGCCTCCCCCTCTAGACTATTCTTCCACCTAGATTGTAAGCTTATTATGGGCAGGGAATGTGTCTAGTTGTTCTATCATACTCTCCCAAGCACCTAGTACAGTGCTCTGCACACAGTAAGCTCAATAAATATGAATAACTAGGCTCATTGTGGGCAGGGAATGTGTGCTATATTGTCGCATCGTACTCTCCCAAGCACTTAGTATAGTGCTCTGCACACATACAATTGATCGAAAGAACCCAAGTATGAGGCAAGCAGACCCAAAATTTGGGGACTATCCCACCTAAACTATAACATCTGTTATCTTAAATACCACCCTCGAATGTATAAATTTACTTTAGCCTTTACCAGACTTTAGTCTGGTAAACTCCTTGAAGGCAGGAATCATGTATGCTAATTCTATTGTACTCTTCTAAGTACTTAGAATAGTGCTCTGCACAGAGTAACTACTATCAACTGATAGTAACTTTTTACTGGGAGAGAGGTTTTAAACTGGGAGGCAATAGGGCTTATGAAAATACTGTGTATAATCAAACAGCCCAAGTTACCCATCCAAACAAACATTTTTGAAGTCATCTTTCTAAAAGACAGATCACTTGCTGTCACCTAAAGCTCTGCTGGTTTCATCTTCAAACCCACAGTAAACTTATCAGAGCTTCAAAAACTGGCATCAAATAATTCACATCTTTGACTCACTTCTCTATATTTCACTCAAAAATTTAAAGTACTCATTCAACTGACGCCCAGACTTCCTAAGATTTAATGCCACTGTACAGGATATTATAAAACTCATCTGTCATTTTTCATGGGGGGTGCCAAAAACTATAACTCCAAGGAAGTTTGATTCAGTCCCTTCCTTTACAGTTATTAAAATGTCACAAATAGTTGCAATATGGAGCTAATTCTAACCAAAAAAGCCAAATAAGTTAACAAGCAGCATGGCCTAGTGGAAAGAGCATGGGCCTGGGAGTCAGAAGGACCTGGGTTCTAATCCTGGCTTCTGCCTCTTGTCTGCTGTGACCTTGGGCAAGTTGCTTCACTTCTCTGTGCCTCAGTTTCCTTAACTGTAAAATGGGGATTATGACTGTGAGCCCCATGCAGGACAGGTACTGTGTTCAACCTGATCATCCTGTACCTACCCCAGCGCTTTCACTGCCTGGCACATAGTAAATTCTTAACAAATATCACAGTTATTACTATTAGGACAAACTTTTGAGGTTCAACTGCCCAGAGGCTTTTAAAAATGAACAGTTGGCAAGTTTCTCAGGTAGTTTACCTTTATCATATTCCTGAAAATTTTGCAATAAGCAAATTTTGCACTTAACATTTGATCTGGGTTCTAATCCTGGGCCTACCACTTGTCTGCTGTGTGACCTTGGGCAAGTCCCTTCACTTCTCTGTGTCTCAGTTACCTGATCTATAAAATGGGAAATAAGAATGGGAGCCCAATATGGGAGAGGGACTGTGTCCAACCTGATTATCTTGTACCTACCCCAGTAGTTAGAACAGTGCTTGACATACAGAGCTTGCACTTAAATACCATTTAAAAAGAAACTCCAATGTGAGTACCTTCAGGAATCACATTATCATCTCTCAGAATGAGGTGGTAAGGGAACAAAGTCATAATATTTCCACAAAAATCCGCAGGACTTCAGCTATTGTCAACACGTGTCAATATGTTCACTGCAGTTTTCACTCACTTCTCCAATCAAGCACATTAAAAAAACTCTTCTTAATGTTTTAATCTAAGACATTCACTATAAATTAAAAAGATACAGATCACTGGGAAAGGGGAAACAAATGTAAGGGGAAGGGATTATAAAAACGAATAGTATGGTATATTCTACTGATGGTTAGAACTTCCACTAAGCCTCATTACTCAATTTCATTAACTAAATGGCTGAAAACGCTCCTCCTCTCAGTTCCATTGCTCCTAAATATGCTGACACTAGGGGATAGTGTACAATAACTCCCAATTAGCTGATTGCTTGGGAAATGAAAATGACATACTAGACTGCTGCTCTTTGGACAGGTTTCCCTAGGAATAATAATAATAAAAAAATCCCAAATCCTGCATTTGTTCTAAGATTAACAAATTTTCCAATGTATTTCCTATACCTATTGTTTAAGTGCACGATAAGGACTAAGAAGGAAGAGACAAGTAGATATCCAAATTTAAAAGTTAAGATGAGAAAAGGGACAGGGGATGACTTGCTAAATTATCTAATTGGATGCTCTTATTAGAATAGACCCATAATGAAACGAGAGGCAGAATAACCATTTCTGACAGTATAAGGGTTCTATTAGTCATTTCCAAACCTACTTCATTCCACAGTTCTAATCACAAAGA
Organism: Ornithorhynchus anatinus; assembly: GCF_004115215.2. Lineage (NCBI taxonomy): Eukaryota > Metazoa > Chordata > Mammalia > Monotremata > Ornithorhynchidae > Ornithorhynchus > Ornithorhynchus anatinus. The sequence continues at coordinate 55,717,783 of NC_041753.1, forward strand.
GTATATTGAGTACTCGAGCATCACCCAGTCCCAACAGTGTCAAATAACATCTATTGAGCTCGGCTGTGTAGGCTCCATGGAGTTTCCAGAGTATACACATTCTAATGTAGATTAGTCCCTGTCCTTGGACAGTTTACAATCTAGTTTAACAAGGGCACAGGATTTAGGTTTAAATTGCATATTCATTGAAAGCAAGGTGGGGTTTCTCTCCAGGGAAAGAAGAGATCACAGCGATAATGTTGCAAAGAAATCACCGAAGGTACAATCAAGAAAAAAAAAATGCTACATTCGTTTTCTATAGGACTTCGTTTTGGAGAAGCCCTCGGTGGGGAGGGTGGGGAGGAGTTGCCTCGTTTTACACACTGGGAAATAGTGGCACAGATAGTCAAGTGAATTGCTTTGAATCACAAAGGCAGTGATGAAGCTAAATTCGGAACCCAGGTCCCTCGATTTCTCCCATCCGTATTATATGCTAGTTTACATCGGACCTGTTACTAGTATACGCTACAAGCCTTGTTATGGACAAAGAATACATAAACACAGCATACAAGGAGGGCGAGGGCTGCCTACACATTTGGGGGAATGTTATTTTGCACATGAAAACGTCGATTTTTAAAACGGGGGGGGGGGGGGCCTTCTTAATTTGGATAGTTAAATCTCTCACTAGAAACGATGTTCCAATACACTGGAAGGCCCATCCCACTAGTGACGGGCTTTAGCAACTCTCCAAATAACCCTTACTCCTCGTCTCATCCCACTCTCCTTCAACACCAGCAAGGCTGTTCTATCTTCAAGCCAGAATCTTCTCTCATCCATCTCTTCTAGGGTCAAAGGAGCGAGAAATCGCTGGAAACAAAAAAGTTACAACTGACGGGGAGGACAATAATGCTCCTGCTGATGGTGAAGTGACCCAACTTTCTTAGCAGTCTGTATTTCTTCCCTTTGGTTTATAAAATGACCCCCTTCGCACATACCCAAAAAAGCTCCTCCGTTTTAATTCTGCTCTTTTCTTTGTAGCAAAGTGACTATTTTGTAAACCAAGCTGTAACGATTGTGGTTCTGGAATGGCAAGGATGCTTTAGGCAGAGCACCCCCACCCCTAAGGGAATAAAAATACAGTCCATATCTGCATATCTTTAGTACTCGGCAATTAACTCTCCAACTGGCAGCTTCTTCTCCCTCCAAAGAAATTTTAATCTACCAGGAGCACAGCCCAATCTAAATTCTATTTACCACCCTACCTCTCCCCCCACTTTAAAAAAGACATTTTTTAAAAAGGGAGATAAATTAAGATTCTTGCCCCTCCCCCTTTAGTACACTCAGTCAATTCCAACAGAAGATGGTTTCACAACCTTGGCGACTTGAACATGGGACATATACAACTGGGGGGGGGGGGGCGGTAATTGAGAAATGTGCAAGAACGAAGAGACATCTAACTCTGAAGGTCAAGTTACAAAATGGGGTTACAGGCCCTGATCCTGAGCGGAGGGATGGGGTAGAAAGAGGGAAAAAAAGAGAAAGCGGAAAGACCAAGAGGGAATGGGGGAGGGGGAGTTCCCCCTTACTGCGAAGCGCTAAGGCACGTCCGGGCTTTTCTAATGATCTAACTTCATCCCAGCACCCTAAAGTCACCAGGTGTAAGCACTTGAACTACTAGGAGTTTAATGAAAACAAAGAAAAACACCCAAAGAGTTCCCACAGATAACATAGCCAGAAATAAAAACCTGAATAATAATAATAATAATGTGTTTGTTTAAGCGCTTTGTGCTAGGCGCTGGGGTAGATACAGAACAATGAAGAGAATGAAGGAGATGGGGGGGGTGGAAGAAGGGGTGGCAGAGGTGAGTGCCTTGGGTTTGAGGGGGCTGATAAAATATCAACCCGACAGCAAAGACGTTTTATCCTCAAAGAATGTGAAGTTCCCCATCAACTAGATTCCCGACCTGGGGGAAGAGAAGGTGGGAAGAACGGGTGAAGACAAGAAATATACCATCTTTCCTGCTCCACGTCCTCCCCCGATCCCTTCTCCCTGGCTACTCGCCCCTATACTGTAAACTCCTCGAGGGCCGGGACGGTGTCTACCACCTCAGGTGTACGGTCCGGAGCGTTTAGTACAGTGCTCTGCACACACTAAACGCTCGATACCACTGACACTGCATGTCAGAGGGGAAATCGAGGCAACCAGCACTCGTATAAAAGAGTGGCATATCCCGAATTGGGTCTCCCCTCCGCCAAGGGAGGGGGTTCTGGACCCCTAAAATAAGGGCCCCGATCCAGCAGAAGGTACGCCCATCATACCTCCGGAGTTAATCTTATTTCGATGCGATCAGACAGCAGTACATCCCGCTCAAGCGGTCGACCTCTCTACCCTGTACCTCCCTGTCTCTCTCCACCCACCCAGATCTTCCTCCGGGGTTGAGTGCTGTAACCCCCGGGCAGGATCGAGAACCCCAGAAGCCGCACCACAGCCATCACCCACTACACCCACCCTCTCATGCCCGCACCCGGAGGAACCGAAGAGCAAAAGTTGCCAACTGCAAAGGGCAAAAGCCGTTCCTGCTCGGGCTCGCTAACAGGCGCCTCTGCTCGAGTCGACAGGGATGAGTGGGGGAAAATCACTCTCGGGATCCTGTCCTGATTTATGGGGCGCCTCCCCTTCCCCCCTTCCCCATGCCCAGAGAACGCGTGCAAGTGTTTACCTCGGACGCTGGGCTCCTGGAGCAAGTCTCCGGGACGCAACCCCTTTCTGCCCAAGCGAAAGAAACTGCAGCTCGCTCACTCACCTCCGTCCGCTTTATTGGACCTGCTGCCGCGCCGGGCCCCGCTGGGCACAGATGCTGCGCTGGGACTGAAGGGAAGGGGGCGGGCAGGAGGGGGAGGGAGGCGGAGTTTGCAAGGCTTTCCGAACGCCAGAATTAAACCCACGAAGAAACCCGGGGCCGTCTCCCCACCACTGCCCCCTCCTCCGACTCACCAAAAAAAAACACAGAAGAGAGTTTTCAGTGCAGCGCGAAAACTACTTCGGCTGCATTTTTTCTTTCTGCCCACCCACACGCATCTAGGAGAGAAGCTTCAGCCCCCGCGGGAAAGTAGAGCAACAAGAGACATTTCTCGGGCAGCCCCTGGCTGACTAGTTGGCTCCCTCTCTCTCTTCCCCAAACTCCTTTCGTGCCTCCCTTTGTAACAGCGATTCAGCCACCAAACTGGCTGCACTGCGCCTGCGCACGCTGTCCCAGCTCAACAATGCCTCAACTAACCTATCCATCCGTCACCTTCTTTCGTTGCCCACCAGTGAGTGCCGGCTCCATTCCCAAGGTACTCTATGTCTGTCTCCCACCTGTTGCAGGAAGCTAAGGATGGCCTCATTTATCAGAGTGATTTCCTAGTGAAGAGCTGGCCTCGACGAATTGCACCTGAGAAGGGTTCATGTCAAGAGCTGAGATCTGTTCAGCGTTCAGTGGGTGTTTGCTTTTTTTTTTCCCCTGAATGGTATTTGTGAAACACTCACTATGTGCCAAGCACTGGAGTTGAGACAAGCTAATCAGTTTGGACACAGTCCATGTACCACGTGGGGCTCACAGACTTCATCCCCATTTTACTGATGAGGTAACTGAGGCCCAGAGAAGTTAAGTGACTTGCCCAAGGTCACACAGCAGACAAGTGGTAGAGCAAGAATTAGAACCCAGGTCCTGCTGACTTCCAGGCCCATGCCTTATCCACTAGGCCATGCTGCTGTTCAAGAAGTGCATGCAGACTAATGATGATGACAGTCACCTTGGTGTCATCTTTGACTCTGCTCTCTCATTCACCCCACATATGCAATCCGTCACCAAAACCTGCCCGTCTCATCTTCACAAGATCGCCAAGATCCACCCCTTCCTCTCCACCCAAACCGCTACCTCGTTAGTACAGTCACTCATCATATCCCGGCTGGATTACAGTATCAGCATCCTCTCTGATCTCCCAACCTCCTGTCTCTCCCCACTTGAGTCTATACTTCACTCTGCTGCCCGGATTATCTTTCTACAGCAACGCTCTGGCCAAGTCACCCCCTCCTCAAAAATCTCCAGTTGTCAAAAATCCACCTCTGTATCAAGCAAAAACTCCTCACTATTGGCTTCAAAGCTCTCCGTTACCTTGCCCCCTCCTACCTCACCACCCTTCTCACCTTCTACGACCCAGCCCGCACTCTCCGCTCCTCTGCCGCTATCCTTCTCCCTGTGCCTCGTTCTCGCCTGTCCCGACGTCGTCCACTGGCCCATGCCCTACCTCTGGCCTGGAATGCCCTCCCTCCTCAGATCCGCCAAACAATCACACTCCCCCCTTTCAAAGCCCTACTGAAGGCTCACCTCCTCCAAGAGGCCTTCACAGATTAAGCCCCCCTTTTCCTCTACTCCTCCCCCCAAATCGCCCCAACTCGCTCCCTCTGCTCTACCCTCCTCCCCATCCCTCAGCACTTGTGTATATATGTACATATTTATTATTCTAGTTATTTTATTAATGATGTGTATATATCTATAATTCTATTTATTTATATTGATGCTATTTATGATGCCTGTTTACTTGTTTTGATGTCCATCTCCCCCCTTCTTGACTGTGAGCCCATTGTTGGGCAGGGATTGTCTCTGTTGCTGAATTGTACTTTCCAAGCGCTTAGTACAGTGCTCTGCACACAGTAAGTGCTCAATAAATACGATTGAATGAATGAATCACTGAAATCCAATCTTCCCACGGTCCCTACAGTGGACTCTACTTCATATCCCCATGCATTCAGTGAAGATATTAGGCTACATTTATTTTTTAAAAAAGAAAAATAGCAAGCCAGGACTAAGGAGAGAGAAAAGGAACCACTTGAAACCCAATTATTAGTAACACATAGTCATTAATAAATCTCAAAACATCCTCCTTGGGGCTAGGATCTCAAACCTCTGTAACAACATTCATTAAATCCCACATAATGTGATGCATTCTGCCTAGAGGCTAGGAATTGGCTGGACTAGACTATTTTCCAAGGTCTCTTCCAAACTTTCAATTTTCTAAAATCACTGCCCTTAAACCTTTCCCAGCACAAAATCAAAGAACCCCTGCCCACATCAGCTGAAAAATAGGTGCCTGAGGGTAGGGAGAAAGAGGGCCAAATTTTCCAAGATGCCTTCTCAATGGAATTAGCTTAATGCTGTTATTCCCCTTTCTGTTCAGGGATTTGCATATACTATTATGAACATCTGCTTGCAGTTACCCAATTTGCATGTACCAGTGAAAGGTTTCCCAGGGACAAACAGGTGAAGGCACTAATTCATGCTCCATAATTTATTTTTAATGATAAAATATTTAAGTAACTCTCATTCTGGGAGTACACCAGAGTACATTGGGAGGTCTTTACAATTATGCCATTATTAGAATTGCATGTCATTGATTTTATTACTAAGTATCATCTTTTGATTTTTTTTCACTTAATTAAGCTTTACCAAGTTGGCAACTGCTAAAATAGAGACCCAAAGAGAAGAAAGTGCCTTAGATTGCCTTCTCTGCTCTTTGCTGTAATTAAGACATAATTAAGATTTGATGCATTGCTCTGTGTCTGACTAGGTTGGTAAACATTTTATTTTTATACAAGGACCTGGGTTCTATTTCTAACTCTGCCACCTGTCTGCTTTGTGACCTTGAGCAAGTCACTTAACTTCTCTGTGCCTCAGTTACCTCATCAGTAAAATGGGGATTAAAACTGTGAGCCCTATGTGGGACAGGGCCTGTGCCCCACCTGATTAGCTTGTATCTACCCCAGTGCTTAGTACAGCGCCTGGCTTATAGTAAGCGCTTAACAGATACCATTAAAAAAAGTTAAAAAACTGCTCCAAGCTAATGGAGTTGTATTAGCACCAAAAAGGGGCCCTGTGTTGTTCTCTTCGTATTAGTAAGTCTTTTATTTCCTCATTTTTCAGGGGTTAATAGTTGAAAGAATGAAAGAAAAAAGCATTGTGCTTTGTAATTCATTCATTCAATAGTATTTATTGAGCGCTTACTATGTGCAGAGCACTGTACTAAGCGCTTGGGATGAACAAGTCGGCAACAGATAGAGACAGTCCCTGCCGTTTGACGGGCTTACAGTCTAATCGGGGGAGACGGACAGACAAGAATAATGGCACTAAACAGCGTCAAGGGGAAGAACATCTCGTAAAAACAATGGCAACTAAATAGAATCAAGGCGATGTACAATTCATTAACAAAATAAATAGGGTAACGAAAATATATACAGTTGAGCGGACGGGTACAGTGCTGTGGGGATGGGAAGGGAGAGGTGGAGGAGCAGAGGGAAAAGGGGAAAATGAGGCTTTAGCTGCGGAGAGGTAAAGGGGGGATGGCAGAGGGAGTAGAGGGGGAAGAGGAGCTCAGTCTGGGAAGGCCTCTTGGAGGAGGTGATTTTTAAGTAAGGTTTTGAAGAGGGAAAGAGAATCAGTTTGGCGGAGGTGAGGAGGGAGGGCGTTCCAGGACCGCGGGAGGACGTGACCCGGGGGTCGACGGCGGGATGGGCGAGACCGAGGGACGGCGAGGAGGTGGGCGGCAGAGGAGCGGAGCGTGCGGGGTGGGCGGTAGAAAGAGAGAAGGGAGGAGAGGTAGGAAGGGGCAAGGTGATGGAGAGCCTTGAAGCCTAGAGTGAGGAGTTTTTGTTTGGAGCGGAGGTCGATAGGCAACCACTGGAGTTGTTTAAGAAGGGGAGTGACATGCCCAGATCGTTTCTGCAGGAAGATGAGCCGGGCAGCGGAGTGAAGAATAGACCGGAGCGGGGCGAGAGAGGAGGAAGGGAGGTCAGAGAGAAGGCTGACACAGTAGTCTAGCCGGGATATAACGAGAGCCCGTAAAAGTGAGGTAGCCGTTTGGGTGGAGAGGAAAGGGCGGATCTTGGCGATATTGTAGAGGTGAAACCGGCAGGTCTCGGTAACGGATAGGATGTGTGGGGTGAACGAGAGGGACGAGTCAAGGATGACACCGAGATTGCGGGCCTGCGGGACGGGAAGGATGGTCGTGCCATCCATGGTGATGGAGAAGTCTGGGAGCGGACCGGGCTTGGGAGGGAAGATGAGGAGCTCAGTCTTGCTCATGTTGAGTTTTAGGTGGCGGGCCGACATCCAGGTGGAGACGTCCCGGAGGCAGGAGGAGATGCGAGCCTGAAGGGAGGGGGAGAGGACAGGGGCGGAGATGTAGATCTGCGTGTCATCTGCGTAGAGATGGTAGTCAAAGCCGTGAGAGCGGATGAGTTCACCGAGGGAGTGAGTGTAAATGGAGAACAGAAGAGGGCCAAGAACTGACCCTTGAGGAACTCCAACAGTTAAAGGATGGGAGGGGGAGGAGGCTCCAGCGTAGGAGACCGAGAATGATCGGCCAGAGAGGTAAGAGGAGAACCAGGAGAGGACAGAGTCCGTGAAGCCAAGGTGAGATAAGGTATGGAGGAGGAGGGGATGGTCGACAGTGTCAAAGGCAGCAGAGAGGTCAAGGAGGATCAGAATGGAGTAGGAGCCATTGGATTTGGCAAGAAGGAGGTCATGGGTGACCTTAGAGAGAGCAGTCTCGGTAGAGTGGAGGGGACGGAAGCCAGATTGGAGGGGGTCTAGGAGAGAATGGGAGTTAAGGAATTCTAGGCATCGATTGTAGACGACTCGTTCTAAGATTTTGGAAAGGAAGGGTAGTAGGGAGATAGGGCGATAACTGGAGGGGGAAGTGGGGTCAAGAGCGGGTTTTTTTAGGATGGGGGAGACGTGGGCGTGTTTGAAGGCAGAGGGGAAGGAGCCCTTGGAGATCGAGTGGTTAAAAATAGAAGTTAAGGAAGGGAGGAGGGCAGGGGCGATGGTTTTAAGAAGGTGAGAGGGAATGGGGTCCGAGGCGCAGGTGGAGGGGGTGGCACTTGCGAGGAGGGAGGAGATCTCCTCTGAGGATACTGCAGGGAAGGATGGGAAAGTAGGGGAGGGGGTTGTTGGGGGGGAGGGGAGAGGCGGAGGGGTGACTTTGGGGAGCTCAGACCTGATCGTGTTGATTTTCGTGAGGAAATAGGTGGCCAGATCATTAGGGGTGAGAGATGGGGGAGGGGGAGGAACAGGGGGCCTAAGGAGAGAGTTAAAGGTCCGGAACAATCGGCGGGGGTGACGGGCATGGGTGTCGATGAGGGAGGAGAAGAAGCTTTGCCTGGCGGAGGAGAGGGCAGAGTTAAGGCAGGAAAGGATAAATTTGAAGTGTGTGAGGTCGGCTTGGTGCTTGGACTTTCGCCAGCAGCGCTCAGCAGCTCGAGCATAGGAGCGTAGGAGGCGGACGGAGGAGGTGATCCAGGGCTGTGGGTTAGTGGCGCGAGAGCAGCGGAGGGAAAGGGGGGCGAGAGAGTCGAGATGAGTAGAGAGGGTGGAGTTGAGAGCGGAGACCTGATCGTCGAGAGTGGGAAGAGAGGACAGGGCGGCAAGGTGAGGCGAGATGCTATTGGAAAGACGGATGGGATCGAGAGAGCGGAGGTCTCTGTGGGGCAGTAGCGAAGATTTGCAGGGGGAGGGAGTGTGAGAGATGAGGCAGGTGAGAAGGTTATGGTCCGAGAGAGGGATTTCAGAGTTGGTGAGTGAGGAGATAGTGCAGCGGTAGGAGATGACAAGATCGAGGGTGTGACCGAGTCGGTGAGTGGGCGCGGTATGGTGGAGGAGGAGGTCGGCAGAGTCGAGGAGGGATAGCAGGCGGGCGGCAGAGGAGTCATCGGGTACATCCGTATGGATGTTGAAGTCTCCAAGGATCAGAGTGGGCAGAGAGAAGGAGAGAAGGAAGGTGAGAAAGGGGTCAAGGTGGTTGAAGAAGTCGGAGGTGGGACCGGGAGGGCGGTAGATGACGGCGACAAGTAACTGGAGTGGGTGGTAGAGGCGAATGATATGGGCTTCGAAGGAGGGGAAGGAGAGGGAGAGGGGAGGAGGGATAGTGCGGAAGCGGCATCGGGGCGAGAGGAGGAAGCCGACGCCTTCTCCCTTACCGGTGAGTCTGGGGGAGTGGGAGAAGGAGAGGCCTCCGCCGGAGAGAGCGGCGGCGGAGACCGTGTCTTCGGGAGAGAGCCACGTTTCCGAAAGGGCGAGGAGGAGGAGAGAGCGGGAGAGGAAAAGGTCATGGATGAAAGGTAGCTTGCCTGTAACAGAGCGGGGGTTCCAGAGGCCACACTTGAAAGTAGCTGTGGGTGCAAGGGGAGGAGGGGGGGAAGGGCGGGGGGAGGGGAGGGTTTGGATGGGAAGGAGGTGGCGGGGCCCTGGACGAGGAGAGGGGGATGAGGGGTGGCGGTGGGACAAGAGGACTGGGATGGGGCATGGGTGGGGAAGAGAGAAGGGGGGAGGGGGTGAAGAGGGGGTTAGGTGGGGGGAAGAGTAGGGGGAGGGGGAAGAGGGGTAGCGCTGGTAAAGTGGGGTTCTAGGGCGGGAGAGAGGAGGGGGGGAGGAGACAAATTAAAACTTAGTAGTATTTATTGCATGTCCACTTGGGGAAGTGCATTATTGTAACTAAAACTTGCTATCAAAAAATTGTTCACTGGAACCTTTTTGATGCTTTAAATTTAAATGATGTTTTTATGATGTATTTATTTCATGATTGAACTTTTATAAGTTCCCTCCTTCTGCGTCCCTATAGGAATGAGCTAGGCCCTCCTGGGCCCGGAATCCACCTCAAGTAGATTGGAGGGCCTTGGGGCAGACAGAGGCTGGACTTGACTTTGGGGGGCCCTGCACCATTAGCAGACTCTCTAAGTGGATCCCTCCCTGCTTCTAGGCCTCCTGGAACCATTCTCCAAAGCAGATAAATGGGAAGATCAATCCAAACCAGTCAAGAGCCACACCGGGTAAAGGAACGGAAGTTTTGAAATAAGTGTGGTGGTTATGCTTTTGAGGATGAAGCTATCACCCCGTCACCTTCTCTTTCTCCTCTTTGGCTGGGCTGACAGTGACCAGAAACACATAATCTGTCTTGTGTGGGAAATGTTCAGGAACAATTTGTAAAGACCAATGCCAAGAGGGTCACAGGGCAGCTGCAGCTTCCAAGTGGCAGCAGCGGCAGTGATGGCCACTTGTCTCCACCTACTCCAGCCATGGTGGAACTGGCCCTTCTGGGGTATTACTTGGAGTTTTACCCCACGAAGGGTCAGTTCTACTAGGGCTGGGCAGAAGGCTACCATTACCTCCTGACTCAGGTAGCAGGGCCAGAGGAAAAGAACAGCAACAGCTGCAGCTGGAGTGACTTCACCTCTTCCCTTCCTATGCCCCACCACCCCAGCTCACTGTGGGCAGGGAATGTGTCTGTTTATAGTATTGTACTCTCCCAAGTGCTTAGTACAGTGCTCTGCACACAGTAAATGCTCAATAAATACGATTCACTGATTGACTTACCATGTATTTTCAATCATAGATGATAATCTGCTACTGAGACAAAAATCTCCTGGTTAGTCAATCAATCAGTGGCATTTAATAATAATAATGGTATTTGTTAAGCGCTTAACTATGTGCCAGGCACTGTACTAAGAATGCTTACTATATGCACAGCACTGTATTAAGTGCTTGGGAGAGTACAATACTACAAAATTAGCAGACAGGTTCCCTGCCCATAAGGAAATTTCTGTCTAGAGGGGACTGATTATGTGGCAAAGGCCAAGAAGTTCCATGCTTTGAACTAAGGCTAGTGTATAATGAATCCTTAGCTCCTCAGAATGTTTTACTAGTGTATGGAGAGTTAGGTTAGGTTAGGGGCTAAGATGATAATTGGCTTTGTTCTGAAACAATATAAGTGCCCCCTCCCCCTCTTCACCAACAGTATTCTTTCCAGGAGTCAAGCCTGGTAAAAAGGGAAATCTTTCCATCATCTCCTGAGGACATAATATATCCCTTTGTATATTGATGAGTAAAATGCACAAGAAAGTCCAAATAAACATTTACCTTTGGGATCAGAAAATCTGTTAGGCAAATAAAATACGTTTCATGACGAATGAAATGAAAGGACTTCCTTCATTTATTCCGGCTGGTGTGTTAATTTATTGGATTTTTTTTTCCAGCTACAGAGGTACTGTTTGATGGTAGAAGGTCAGCATTCATTTTGCCTTTGTAAGCTTTCTCTGTTTTATATTAACCATTACCTTGCTAATCTTACTGAAGAGCAATTTATTACTTTATGAGCTACTATTTAAAAAAAACAAAGTTTCTACAATTAAGATCTCAGACTGGGCATTTGGCATTCTTTGCATGGCCCTGATCTGTCCCCCAACTTTCTCCCCTCTCTCCCCTCCACTCCCTACTCTTTATGAAATGCTTCGAGGGGGCAGGAGAATTCTTATACCAATGGACTCTTGCACTTCCATTTTCACAGGCACGTGGCCCCTGGCTCACACATGCCCGTCCCTTCCCAGCTATCCAGTTGGCTGACTGTGACCTCAGAGAGGGTGGGTTTAGGGGAGGAGGGTGGTCCTCAATGGTGGGAAGAATTGATGAGCCCACCACCTTGGGAGTGCTCCTTCTGGCCTCAAGTATGGGCCTGACATACTAGATAGAGCATGGGTCTGGCAGTAAGAAGGTCATGGGCTCTAATCCTGGCTCCACTATTTGTCAGCTATCTGGCCTTGGGCAATTCACTTCACTTCCTTGTGCCTCAGTTTTCTCATCTGGAAAATGAGGATTAAGACTGTGAGCCCCATGTGGGACAGGGATCGCGTTCAACCCGATTTCCTTGTATCCCACCCCAGAGCTTAGTAGAGTGCCTGGCACACAGTAAGTGCTTAACAAATACCACAATTATTATTATTATTATTATAATTAAGTATGCACCTTCCCCACTCCCAGCAGGGACATCACCCTACAGTGAAGGCTATATCTTAGAGGTGGCTCATCCCTCAGTGCTTACCGAGATGATTTGTAGGTTCAAAAGTAGTCTAGTGTTTTTCTATTAAATTTTGCCATTTTTACAACATTTTGCAACGTTTGATGACAATAATGATAATAATAAGAGTATTTGTAAAGCACTTACTGTGTGCCAAAAGCTGGGGTAATAATAACTGTGGTATTTGTTAAGTATGTAACTATGTGTCAAGCACTGCACCAAGTCCTGGGTTAGATACAAGATCACCACGTTCCACATGGGGCTCAGAGTCAAAATAGGAGGGAGAAAAGGTATTGAATTCCCATTTTGCAGATGAGGGAACTGTGGCACGGAAAAGTTAAGTGACTTGCCCAAGGTCACACAGCAGATAGGTGGCAGTTGGATACAATATGAGCTTACATCAAGCTACTCTTCCCCACACTCTTGGTTGCTTCTATAAATTGAAGCTTGTCACTGGGCTCTTCACAACATATCAAGCTGTTAACATGGTGGCCAGGACCCCCTCACTTGTGGACTTAGAGAGCATGATGGAAGGAATCTGTATGAGAAGCTGACTGACCCATTCAAGCCCTGCTGTCAGTCAATCAATCAACCAACCGATGGTATTTATTGAGCACTTTCTTTGTGCTGAGCACTGTACTAAATGCTTGGGAGAATACAACTGGTAGACACTATCCCTGACCTCTAGCAGGGGAGACAGACATTAAAAAGAGTTACAGATAAGGGAAGCAAGTAAGGGAACTTGTCCCCTTCCCAGGGCCCGTGTCTATCCCTCATCTATATCATTTTTTCTCAGCACTTTGTACATTGCTTTGCACATAGTACACACTTAGTGAATACTATTATTACTTGGTACATCATCCCATCCAATTGCTGGAAGGAAGGACATCCAAATTTGTGGAGGAGCATTAAGTGAGCCAGTACCCTCACCTTTTTTTTTTTCTATCTGGTGACCTGCTATGCGCTGCAACATCCTTGTTGTTGCATCATCATCACTTGCTAATTATTGAGCACCCACTTCACTAGGAGCTATAGCTTAGTAAAGTATCTTTTAGACAACGTTTCTGACTTCCTCTATTGACAGATGGTCTAAATGTTCTCAATAGGAGGGTATAGAGTAAAATTATCGCAGCATTAATCAGGGACTTACGCAAAGTAAAGAGATAACTGCAGGTATATACGGACATGTATCTAGATAAACCGTAAATAAAGGATCCATGTTTCCCATCACGGTCCGATCTCTCTGTGCCAACTCCACACTTCCTAAAGCAGGGATATGAAAGCCAAACTGATAAAACCTCTAGTAATAATATTTCAACAGAAACAGCCCTTTTAAAAGGGCACAGTAGAGCAGGTGGCATAAATGAAAGGGCAAGGGAGATAACAAAGGCCGAGGAGGAGGAGGACGGCAGGATAGACTAAGAAGGCAATTTAGCTGTTCTTTGGAATAAAAAAAGTTTGTTTTGTTTTGTTTTTATCTTCTTTTCTCTGGGGATAGACATCACTGGGGCAGGGGGTGAGAAAGGTGCCAGGAGGTAAGAGAAGTCCATCTCTTGGGCTGTTCTAGCCCCCAGTTTCTCAAATACCAGGCTTCCCCTCCCCACTAGCTCCAGGTCTTAATTCTAACGCCCATGAAAGTTGGGGAACATTTTGCCTCCAGTTCGATGCCAATCTCTGGACTTGAGAGGGTCCTGAATGGGCCCCTGGCTCCCACTTTTTCCTTAGACCAGAACTCAGAAGGCTCTGATCCAGGAGGCTCTGACCCACCCAACTTTTTGTTCCCAATCAATCGTATTTACTGAGCATTTACTGTGTGCAGAGCACCATACTAAGAGCTTTGGAGAGTACAATAAAGCAGTTGGTAGACCCATTTCCTGCTAACAAGAAGTTTACATTGGGGGAGACGGGCATTCATATAAATAAATAAACTACGATGTGGATGTAAATGCTGTGGGGCTGAGGGGGGGGATGAATAAAGAGTACAAATCCAAGTACAAGGGTGATGCAGAAGGGTGTAGAGGAAGAGGAAATGGAGGCTTAGTTGAGGAAGGCCTCTAAGAGGAAATGTGCTTTTAATAAGGCTTTGATGGTGGGAAGAGTGATTGTCTGTCAGATATGAAAAGGGAAGGCGTTCCAGGCCAGAGGCAGGACATGGGCTAGAGGCCGGCTGCAAGATAGACGAGATTGAGGTACAGTGAGTAGGTTGGCATTAGAGGAGCGAAGTGTGCAGGCTGGGTTGTAGTAGGGAATCTGAGAGGTAAGGTAGGAGGAAGCAAGGTGACTGACTGTTTTAAAGTCAATGGTAAGGAGGTTCTGTTTGATGCGGAAGTGGATGGCCAACCACGGGAGGTTTTTGAGAAGTGGGGAAAAATGGACTGAATGGTTTTGTAAAAAAAAAGGAAACAGGCAGCTGAATGAATATGGACTGGAATGGGGAGAGACAGGAAGCAGAGAGGTAAGCGGGGAGGCTAATGCAGTAATCAAGGTGGGGTAGGATAAGAGCTTGGAATAATGTGGTAGCAGTTTGGATGGACACTGTCTCTCATTCCACAAAAAAAATATTTTTTAAAACCCAACAAGATTCCTCCATCTATTTCACTTTTCCCCAGAGTTTTAGCATTGTTAATGACTAGATTATAAGTAGGGATGGTGCCTACTCTCGTAAGTGATTAGTATAGTGCTCTGCATACAGTAGTCTCTTAATACATATGACTGAATGACTGACTGACTTTTCCCAGTAGCTCAACTATCTCTCAGGACCTTTGATGGAGTTGATTTCACCAAGGAGCCTGAGAAGTAGCATGGCCTAGTGGCTAGATCATGGGTCTGGGAGTCGGAGGATGTAGGTTCTTATCTCAGCTCAGCCGCTGTTTGCTATGTGACTTTGGGCAAGTCACTTAACTTCTCTGTGCCTTAGTTACCTCATCTGTAAAACAGGGATTAAGATTATGAGCTCCACATGGGACATGGACTGTGTACAACCTGATTGTCTTGTATCTACCCCAGCGCTTAGCCTGGCACATAGTAAGTGCTCAACAAATACCATTAAAAAATAAACAAACAACAAGGCATTATTGGAAATGTAATTTGACATGGGTCTCTATTCTCCCATGAACCAAAGTTACTCCCTGGCATTGTGAATCTCTTAGTGCATTAGCCATATCAAAGCACTAACCTTCTAATCCACTGAAGGAGTGGGAGTGGAGCCTGAAGTCAATCAATCAATCAATCATATTTATTGATCACTTACTGTGGCAAAGCACTGCACTGAGCGCTGGGGAGAGTACAACAGAGACATTCCCTGCCCACAATGAGCTTACTGCCTAGATGGAGTGACAGACATTAGTATAAATGAATACGTTACAGATATGTACATAAGTGCTGTTGTTGGGGGAGGGAGTCCTCCTTGAATTGCAGCAAGATGTGATGACTAAAAGATCAGCCCTACACATTCTGTTGCTTGGCCACTGCTATCCTCATCACCATTTCAACACCCCCACCATTCTCCCATCAATCCTGCTACTTCTCTGGGCTTCCTGTAGCTCTGCCCTCTCCAACCCCATGACCACTCAGATGGTAGGATTATGGCACAGGGCACATTTAAACACCAAGTTTTAAAGTGATCCAGCATGAAACCCTATCCCTTTTTATATGCCCTCTGCAGCCCAGCTTTCCTGAATTTCCCAGGGTGCTAGTGGCCTGAAAGAATTAACATGCCTCTCTAAGGTACTAATTGATTTCTGAGCCAGGGTTTGATTTGGACAGTGGGCAGAAGAGCCTCTTGGATTTTTAGCTGGTGAACTTGGAATCAAAGCAATAAAAATGATCTCTATGCCACCTGGAAGCTCCAACAAGTGCCCAGTGTATCTTGTTTGCTTAAAGATGTGAGTCACATTAACACCTGCAACTCTAAAGGCAATTCAAAGTTTTTGCTTTGATCTGAAAGGCCCTTCAAAGGTTCGGTCCTTCTCACCTGAATGTTCTCTCTTATAAGCTCTTGTCAGTGTCCTAAGTGGGAAGGATTTCTGCTTTAATTTCCTTTTAGGCAGGGAATGTGACAACCACTTCTGTTGCAGTAGACTCTCCCAAGGGCTCTGCCTGTAATAAGACCTCAATAAATGCTACTGAATAAAGTTATAGCTTCTATTGATGCTTACTATGTGCAAAACTCTGTGCTGGAGTAGATATAGAATAATTAATGGATCTTTAGAGTGAAGCTCCCTCTCAGGGTCCAGTACTCTGCCAGTCTCAGCTATGGGAGGGAGAGTCAAGCAGAGGCCTACCCACTCCATTCTTAGCTTGGGCTGTGGCTAGCCAGTGGAAGGCAATCTGCCACAAGTCAAAACTCACCCATACTGGGCAGCAGGGGCATGGGAGAGAGTCGAGGGCGGAGACTCGAGTTTACAAGCAAATCAGGTTGGACACAGTCCCTGTCCCAGGTGGGGCTGACAGTCTCAATCTCCATTTTCCAGGTAAGGTAATTGAGGCACAGAGAAGTGCCCAAGGTCACACAGCAGACATGTGGGGGAGCTGGGATTAGAACCCATGACCTTCTGACTCCCAGGCCAGAGCTCTATCCACTAGACCATGCTGCTGCTACCTTCCCTTGATAGTGTGCCCTGAGGCAGCTGCCTCACTGGATTATTGCCTAAAGCCAACCTTGCTCCAATTTTTTAAAATGGTATTTATTAAACACTTACTATGTGACAAGCACTGTTCTAAGCGTTGGGTAGATATAAGTTAATCAGGTAGGTCACAGTCCCTAGTCTTTCCTCACTCTCTGCCTTTCCACACTCTCCTTTATTTCTAAAGTTCTACGGAGCAGAGAAATGGCTGCAAGGTGGGACGATTCATAAACTGGATAATCAGTCCCTGAATAATATGCAGAGCAGGCTGAAAAGTATCATCAAATCATCCAGCAGTGTTTACTAAGCAGCCACTGGTGCATAGTAATGCAGGAGGCATTTTACAAAAAACAAAAAAATGTATTATCTCAGTCCTCTCTCCCCTTCCCTGTAAACTGCCAACCTTGTGCTCACTGAGACCAGGATAGAAGCAAATTCCCCTTTTTTGGTCACCTTACACCATCACCTCACACTCCATTGTCAGCTGTGTGACTGTGGGCAAGTCACTTAACTTCTCTGGGCCTCAGTTACCTCATCTGTAAAATGGGGATTAAGACTGTGAGCCCCCATGTGGGACAACCTGATTCCCCTATGTCTACCCCAGCGCTTAGAACAGTGCTCGCCACATAGTAAGCGCTTAACAAATACCAACATTATTATTATTATTATCTCGACAAATGCAATTCTCAGTACTTGAGACTCTAAAACAAAAGGGGGAGATAATGACTCCGACCGAGCTAGGCTGCATAGTCCTAGTTTACCAATTTTCCGGGCACAGAGAAAGGTAATGGTTTCAGGTCAGTTTTTCCTTGCTAATCTACAGTCACCTTGCTGAATGTTAAAACTGAATCTGGCTTTTGTCACGTGCAGGCATACACTCACAATTAACATTTATACAGCACCTACTGCCTTGGCCCTTAGGTGTTTACAAAAGCAGAACACAGTGACTTATTGTGTGAGGATTTTCCTGCCAAGAGCAAAGAGAACAGGGTGAGAGATGAAAAAACTAAACTCCTTTCTCTTTTGAAATCCTTGAGGGCAGGGGATGTTTTTGTTTGTTGCTGTTATGCGCTCCAGAGAGCAAAGTACAGTGATTGATTGTCAGTCAATGAATGGCATTTTCTGAGCATCTACAGGGTACAAAGCACTGTATTAAGCAAGACACGTGCTCTCTGCCCTCAAAGCGCTTAGAATCTAATGCAGGGGAACTATTTTTTTATTATTTTTGACTACAGTTTAGTTATTCTTGTGGGGGTTTTTTAAAGAGTGAAGATGAAGGAATGTGGAAATGAATGAGCTAGAACTGTCTCTTCATGCCTAATAATAATAATTGTGGTATTTGTTAAGTGCTTACTATGTGCCAAACACTGTACTAAGTGTTAAAACAGTTACAAGCAAATTAGGTTGGAAACAGTCCCTGTCCCATGTGGGGCTCACAGTCTCAATCCCCATTTTCCAGCTAACTGAGAAGTTAACAGAGAAGTGAAGTGACTTGCCTAAGGTCACAGAGCAGACATGTTGGGAGGCAGGGTTAGAAACCATGCCCTTCTGACTCCCAGGCCAGCGCTCTATGCACTACGCCCTGCTGCCTAGAGTTCCTTGGGTGCAACCCCACCCTCAATGAATTCTCTCCTTAACCTGGGTTGGGCTTTAGGTGTTCAGAGACTGACATATTCAGTTGTACTGGGACAATCTTACTCAAGAGAGTGATTCAGAGAATTCTCAAAGATCCCTTTGGGACCTATAAATTGTGCCCAGGGCTTAGCACAGTATTTGGCACATAGTAAGGGTTTGATAAATGTTATAACAAAGAAAAATAATAAAAGAGCCAGTATTATTGTTCTGAACTACACCTAGAGACAATGGGTGTGTTCAAGCCACCTGTGCCCAATTCTATTATCCAGGTGAGCCTTAATTTAATTCAAAATAAATTCAGTGGTTTTAGCAATTTCCAATATATTATTGTATCTGTGCCAGGCTAATTGGTTCAAGACCTGTATGGGCAAATCTCGATCCTTTCATTAAGGTAGGACTATTGGCATGATGAATATTTTTTATTCCTCCCCCTTTAGGATGCCACACTAGGTAAATCCAGTAAAGGTACCCATCTTTCTCATCATTGTTGTCATAATCTAACATTTTGCATCAGAAGCAGCATGGCCTAGTGGGTAGAGAATGGGCTTGGGAGTCAGAAGGACCTAGGTTCTAATCCCAGCTCTGCCACCTGTCTGCTGCATGACGTTGGGCAAATGACTTAACTTCTCTGTGTCTCAGTTCCTTCATCTGTGAAATGGGGATTGAGACCGTGAGTCCCACATGGGACATGGACTGTGGTCAACCTGATTAGCTTGTATCTACCCCAGTGCTTAGTACAGTGCCTAGCACATAATAAGTGCTTAACAAATACAATTTAAAAAAAAATCAGGTCCTGCTTCGGATATTAAGACCGGGAGCCCCATATGGGACAGGGACTGTGTCCAATCTGATTTGCTTGTATCTACCCTAGCGCTTAGTACAGTACCTGGCTCATTCATTCATTCAATAGTATTTATTGAGCGCTTACTATGTGCAGAGCACTGTACTAAGCACTTGGAATGTACAAATCGGCAACAGATAGAGACAGTCCCTGCCCATTGACGGGCTTACAGTCTAATCGGGGGAGACAGACAGGCAAAAACAATAGCAATAAATAAAATCAAGGGGATGTATATCTCATTGAAACAATAGCAATAAATAGAATCAAGGGGATGTACATCTCATTAACAAAATAAATAGGGTAATAAAAATATATACAAATGAGCAGATGAGCACAGTGCTGAGGGTAGGGGAAGGGAGGGGGGAGGAGCAGAGGGAAAGGGGGGGAAAGGGGGCTTAGCTGAGGGGAGGTGAAGGGGGGGCAGAGAGGGAGCAGAGGGAAAAGGGGAAGCTCAGTCTGGGAAGGCCTCTTGGAGGAGGTGAGCTCTCAGTAGGGCTTTAAAGAGGGGAAGAGAATTGGTTTGGTGGAGGTGAGGAAGGAGGGCATTCCAGGACAGCGGGAGGACGTGGCCCAGGGGTCAACGGCGGGATAGGCGAGAACGGGGGACGGTGAGGAGGTGGGCGGCAGAGGAGTGGAGCGTGCGGGGTGGGCAGGAGAAAGAGAGAAGGGAGGAGAGGTAGGAGGGGGCAAGGGGATGGAGAGTCTTGAAGCCTAGAGTGAGAAGTTTTTGTTTCATGCAGAGGGTGATGGGCAACCACTGAAGGTTTTTGAGAAGGGGAGTGACATGCCCAGAACGTTTCTGCAGGAAGATGATCCGGGCAGCGGAATGAAGAATAGACTGGAGCAGGGAGAGACAGGAGGAAGGGAGATCAGAGAGAAGGCTGACAATAATCCAGCCGGGATATTATGAGAGCCCGTAGCAGTAAGGTAGCCGTTTGGGTGGAGAGGAAAGGGCGGATCTTGGCGATATTATAAAGAGGAGACCGGCAGGTCTTGGCGACTGATTGGATGTGTGGGGTGAATGAGAGAGCCAAGTCAAAGATGACACAGAGGTTGCGGGCTTGAGAGACGGGAAGGATGGTCGTACCGTCCACAGTGATAGGGAAGTCAGGGAGAGGACAGGGCTTGGGAGGGAAGATGAGGAGCTCTGTTTTGGACATGTTGAGTTTTAGGTGGGGGGCAGACATCCAGGTGGAGACGTCCTGGAGGCAGGAGGAGATATGAGCCTGAAGGGAGGGGGAGAGGACTGGGAGGAGATGTAGATCTGTGTGTCATCTGCATAGAGATGATAGTTGAAGCTGTGAGAGGAATGAGTTCACCAAGGGAGTGAGTGTAGATGGAAAACAGAAGAGGGCTGAGAACTGACCCTTGAGGAACCCCAACAGTTAGAGGATGGGAGGGGGAGGAGGAACCTGCGAAGGAGACGGAGAATGAATGGCCAGAGAGATAAGAGGAGAACCAGGAGAGGACAGTCCGTGAAGCCAAGTGAGATAAGGTGTGGTGGAGAAGGGGATGGTCAACAGTGTCAAAGGCAGCTGAGAGGTCAAGGAGGATTAGGATAGAGTAGGAGCCATTGGATTTGGCAAGAAGGAGGTCATGGGTGACCTTTGAGAGAGCAGTCTCGGTAGAGTGGAGGGGACGGAAGCCAGATTGGAGGGGGTCCAGGAGAGAATGGGAGTTAAGGAATTCTAGGCAGCGAGTGTAGACGACTCGTTCTAGGAGCTTGGAAAGGAAGGGTAGTAGGGAGATAGGGCGATAACTGGAAGAAGTGGGGTCGAGAGAGGGTTTTTTAGGATGGGGGAGACATGGGCATGTTTGAAGGCAGAGGGGAAGAAGCCATTGGAGAGTGAGCGGTTTAAAATAGAAGTTAAGGAGGGGAGGAGGGCAGGGGTGATGGTTTTTATAAGGTGAGTGGGAATGGGGTCCGAAGCACAGGTGGAGGGGGTGGCACTTGCGAGAAGGGAGATCTCCTCTGAGGATAATGCAGGGAAAGATGGGAAAGTAGGGGAGAGGGTTGGGGGAGAAGCAGAAGGGGGAGGGGTGACTTTGGGGAGCTCAGGCACATAGTAAGCACTTAACAAATACCATAATTATTATTATGTTAAGCAAGGTGGTTGGTTGCCTTGGGGTGGTCCATGGCAAGAGGTTTTCTCCTCCTTGGGTCACATGGTCCCAAAGATCACAGCAGCCCTTTAGCACCACCTCAGAATTTAGGGACTCAGAACCTCCTGTTGTGCTTTTGTGCTTACCTATTTACGTACTCTACTTGGAAGCAGTGTGGCCTAGTGGAATGAGCATAGGCTTGTGAGTCAGGGGACCGGGATTCTAGATCCGGCTCTGCCATTTGTCTGCTGAGTGACCTTGGGCAAATCACTTAATTTCTCTGCACCTCAGTTGCCTCATCTGCTCCTACTTAGACTCCACGTGAGCTCCACGTGGGACAGGGACTGTGTCCGACCTGATTATCTTGTATTACCCCAGCACTTAGTAAGATGCTTGGCACATAGTAAGCACTTAATACCACGATTATTGTTCTCCTTAGCACTGCACAAAGTGATCATTCAATAAATGCTATTGATTGATTGTTAGTCTCATTCCCCTCCCCACCCTCCTCCCTTCCCTTCATTAGACTGTCTATTCACACCTCGATCACATCCATTTACCATGGATAATTGAAAGCTCCCAGAGAACAGGACCCACGTCGCGTGTACATTCTGAATAGCGTGGCTTAGTGGACAGAGCACGGGGTTGAGAGTCAGAAAGTCATGGGTTCTAATCTCAGCTCTCCAGCCACTTGCCTGCTCTGTGACCTTGGGCAAGTCATTTCACTGGATTTCAGTTACCTCATCTGGAAAATAGGGATTGAGACTGTGAGCCTCGTGTGGGACATAGACTGTGACCACCCCAATTTGCTTATATCTGCCCCAGCGGTTAGTGCAGTGTCTGGCACATAGTAGGTGCTTAACAATGCCACCATTATTAGCTCACTGTGGGAGTGCACAAACATTTAAACAAAAACTCTGTACTCAAATTCAATTCACAATGGTTTTCTATCTGTTAAAAAGCACAGTGAAGTCCTTTGTTTCCCCACTCACCTGAAAATTAGCTCTGTCCTGCAGACAATAGCTGCAACTAGTGTGCTGCAGCTCAACTCAAATACAATCAGGAGATTCGCTTTGGTAACTGATTTCCTGAAATCGGCAAGGATTTTCTACTCATGAGCAGTACATGCTTTTGATAGGTATACCCCTTGCAGACACACTTTTCCTGCTTGCTTATTAGGAAGGTAGTGATTTTAGTAAGGAATTCTTTTATGCTTTTGTTTAACCATAAATCATTCACAGTCTGAGTCAAAGGCGTGACTATCAACCAGTCTGTTAACACTCATCTGCATATGAGCAAAAAATATAAATAGCTCATGTAGTCTGCACTCCTTTGGAGTCAGAAACCCCAGTTAGATTAGGTCTCATCTATCATTTGGGTCCAAATGATCTGAACTGTTTTAGCAGGTAACTGTCTGTTATTGGAACTTCACTTGCCCAGGTTTGGGGAGAGGATGCTTATGAGAGCCTATCTTGGATCTCACCATTAGACCAAAGCATTTTTGCAGCTTCACAATGTACTCACCTTGTGCCTGAATGCACAGGAATGTAATTCCAGCAATTATTTACTAGGTGGAATGCAGGGTTCCTCTCATTCTTCAAAAGGGGCTCTGTCAAAGTTGTAGGTGCAAAATTCAAGCCAGCCTACTGTGAACCTGTTCTAACTTGATGATGAGAAACCTGCCTGGTTTATTTGGCTTACAGAAAGAAGGGAGATCACCACACTCCAAGGGGCCATCCTAGGTGCTGGGTGTCTAATAAATCAGCATCGTATGCAGTGGTTGCTCTATGAGGTCCTGCTGTGTGCATTGGAGGTAGGGCCAAGAGGACACAATCCCAGGCCTGTGGCTCTCCCCAGGACAGTGTGCACCTGTCTATAATTCTCCAGAGCAGGTGAGGGCCCAGAGACTGTGGTTAGGAGAGTTTTGAATCCCCATATCATCCTGTACCCTTGCCAGTTGAGGGACAGTAAGAAATGTTAACTTCAGCTCCTCCCTCCTGATTACTGTGATGGTGGTCCTCTTCCCCTACCTCCCCCCCACCCCCCTGCCTATCTCTACTCCATCTTTGCTCTTCTTTCCCCTCCTCTCTTTTTCCTTTCCCCTCACCTCTCTCTACAAATCTACATGAAGGCATAAGAAATAATGAGGCAAGCAATTATTCTCCCCTCCTTCAAAGGCTTATTGAAGGCCCATCTCCTCCAAGAGGCCTTCCCTGTCTAAGCCCTCCTTTTCTCTTCTCCCACTCCCTTCTGCGTGGCCCTGACTTGCTTCCTTTATTCATCCCCCCATCCTAGCCCCACAGCACTTAGGTACATATCTGTCATTTATTTATTTATATTAATGTCTGCCTTTCCCTCTAGACTGTAAACTCATTGTGAGTGGTGAATGTGTCTGTTTATTGTTATATTGTACTCTCCCAAGCACTTAGCACAGTGTTCTCTGCACAGTGAGCTCTCTATAAATACGAATGAATGAATGAATGAATGAATGAATGAATGAATGAATGAATGAATGAAGTGAGACTTGGAGGGATGTGGGGCAGAGCCAGCACCCCAGCAGTCTTGCTTAGTCCCCAGGGCAACGGGTCTGCTCTCTTTGTCCCTTTATTCTGTTCTGACACCAAGCAGGCAGTGGATTAAGGATAAAATTCTACTTTGGGGCATTCCTCTCTGCTCAGCAGAGTGAGTACTGATCGTAGTGCAGCTGAAAGCCCCAAGGTGTTTCAGGGTTAGACCGTGTGTAGTAGCTAAGCTCCGAGGGCACTTGTTACAAGCCCTGAGCCTGGAAGTCCAGGTGCTTTGGGAGCTCTGCCAGATGGGGTCCTTATTAATAATAATTATTATTATTATGGTACTTGTTAAACCCCCTCTCTGTAGAGCACTGTACTAAGGATTTGGGAAAGTACAACAGCGTTGGTAGATACAAGGTGAACACGGTGTACAGGAGAGATAGACATTAAAATGAATTATGGACCCTCC
The DNA here is from genome assembly GCF_004115215.2 of Ornithorhynchus anatinus. Taxonomy (NCBI): domain Eukaryota; kingdom Metazoa; phylum Chordata; class Mammalia; order Monotremata; family Ornithorhynchidae; genus Ornithorhynchus; species Ornithorhynchus anatinus. The sequence goes on from NC_041753.1 coordinate 55,741,831, forward strand.
ACTTGCATCTCTTAGTGCCCTGGCTCTCTTGGAGAGGCAGAATCAGAAGCTTCAAAATGTTCCAAAAAGTTGGATCGGAGTGTGTTTCGCATTGCTCCCCCTGCCCTGGGCCAGGAAGCCAGAGTTGCAGGATTTTGCATTCCAGCCCAGAGGCTTCACTGGGCTTCAGTGACAACCTGCTGAGATGAAAAGGAGGAATGTGATGATTGTTTGCAGGCCTTGAAAGTGATCTGGGGACCTGTATCGATCTCAGGGAGCCTCTCAGATTGGCCGAGAAAATTGGCCGGCTTCAGTCTGGAATGTTAAAGACCCCAGGCTGACTCACTCGCTCAGGACAAAGTCGGCTATTTTTTTCTCATTAACAAAATCGCCTCAACCTTGAGAGGAGAGGAACTTTCCCTTTATTTTAGCTAGGACTGGAAGGGATGACTCCAGGTCTCCTTATTAACTGCTTCGAGAATATAAGTCTACCTAAAATCCATCTGAGACCGGCCAGGGAAATTTCAAGGGTTCCACTTCAATTTATAACTTTAGAGTCATATAAAGTGATATAGCTTTTGATTTCTACCTCTCATATGTGAAATAAATCACAGATACCCTGATCACCAGCCAAACCCTGCCCTATAAAAGAAGGTACAACGACTGCTTTTCAACTGAAAAATTGTCCTTTATCACAGGGCGTCGGTTTGCCACAATCACCTACCTTTTATCATTCCTTCTTGATGACCAACCCCACAATGCTGGCCAGTTTCCTCACACTTTCTTGGCATGGCTCCTTATAGCTCTTTCAAAAAATAGCCTGTGGCCCATGTAATAATCAAGGGTAAACCATTTGGGTCAAAGAGTATAATGTGCTAATTCTGCACCAGGACTGTGCTGTAACATTTGATAAGAACAGCTTTCTCATTTTGCCCTGGAATTCATTAATTCATTCTATCGAGCACTTACTGTGTGCAAATCATTGCACTAAGCGCCTGAAAAGTACAATTCAGCAATAGAGAGACAATCCCTGCCCAAACCGGGTTTACAGCCTGGAATCTTATTGGAATCCCTGGGGTCTGGCAAGGAAAGGTGCCTATGCCTCCTGCCCTCTTCCTGTATTTGGAGCTCCATGGGCTCTATCTCCCTACTAGAATATGGAGGCCACCAGCATCCCAGCATACTATTACCTGCCCAGGGAAATTGGATAGATTCTCTGTCCTACTGACAAAATCCTCTACTTTACCCAAAGGTTGTGAACCCTGTGTTCCAATCATTCCTCTTTGATGATAATCCCTAAATGGTTTAAAGGAGGCACACCCCTTTTTTGGGAGGGCTGGAAGGGGGTGGGGCCAGGCAGTGATGAACAAAATGGTGTGTTCAGATTACCTGTTTTAGCATCAGAAGTGAAGGACAAGTAGAGAGAGGCTGACAACACTCCACCATCCGTCCCATCCTGTCACCGACTGCTGCTAAGAGAACAAACTGGAGTTGCTGAGCCCACCTCTAGATTCCACTTAGAACTCTTCCATATCCAAGGTCAGGTTGCTTCTGAGAGGTTCCGTATTTTTCTCTTTTCCCACACTCACTGCCCATCCCTTTTCTCCACCAGCACTGTTTTATGAAGAGAAAAAAATGGTATCCTCTTTGGAGCCTGATGGTCTGACTGGAGAGTCACCCTGAGGAGAATCTCAGAAGACAGTCACCTAAGACATTTACTTTTACCTTCTTATTGTAGGACCAAAGCATGTTGCTTACACTGTGTTCTTGACCCCTCCTGGAGAGAATGATTTAGAAATGCCCACTACAGTCCAGAGGGATGTGGTTTTCTTTTGTTTTTGTTTTTACTAGATTCCTATTCTAATATTTGTCCCATCAATATCACAGCATTAAGGATGCTGAAAAACCTGGGGTATTGTTTTTTCTCTCCAGTCAGTCACTCATTTGTAGCTTTTTGGGTTAGTCTGGCCATCCAGAGAAGAACTTTTCCATTACACACACTTACACACACACACATTCTCTCTCCCTCCCTTTCTCCCACTTTTAAAATCTTGATGTAGGCTTGATTTTTTTAAGTCCTGGAACTCATTCACTCAATTTGCAACAAATTAGCTTCTTAATCAATTGGTGAGTTCAATTACATAAACAATCCCATCTAAAATCTTTAGAACCTTCTGGTTTATTATGCATCCGATGATGTTAAAAGCCACCGGCATGGAGTTAGAATAGAAATGGCATAACTGCAGGTTGCGGAAACCCCCGCCCCCCAACTTCTGAAATAAGCAACATCAGCCTAATTATGTAAACCTAGCAGGGCTGCCAAGACGTCTCCTTATTCCATATTATTAACTGGGAAAACTGCCACCCTGTGGCTTTGTTTCAAGTGCAGGATTGTGCGTTTTCATACAAAGAGCAACACACCCACAGGAAACTCTTACCAACTCTGGTTGTGGGATGACAGGAGAGGTCCAATTCTATGTATTAGCCTTAAAGTGGACTCCATTGGGAACGAGCACTTCTGAACAAAGGGGGACTAGGGAACTTGTTTGGCATTCATTTTCCCGGAGGGATATATAACTTCTCATTATGGGCAGGGAGTGTGTCTGCTAATTCTGTTGTATTGTACTCACCCATGTGCTTAGAACAGTGCTCTGTGCGTAGCAAGTGGTCAATAAATACCATTTATTGATCGATAACCTCAACATTCAGTAGACACCACTTTTTACCTTCTCTCTTGAGGCTATCACTGTTCTGCTTTTACCAGGCAACACAAACTGACATGACAGGCAGTTTAGGTGGGGCCTTCATTTCTAGCTCTGTGGTCACCTTAATTAAGGTATGGTCTTAAAATAAAGGTCAAGGAACTAGATGGTCTAAGGGATTAGGACTGAACTGCCTAGTGGTGCCTTTTAGTTCTTGAACGCTGGTTCATACTGGGTACAGTCAAAATCCAGGTGGATGGACAGTTGGGATTGAAATGACTTGACTCTATCAGTTCTCAGATCTTAGATCCCTGAAGTTATACACACTGCAAAGAAACTCCCATTTTAGCACACTGATTATCTTTTTATTTATAAATCAGAGCCATTTATAACAGAATTTTGGGGTAAACTTTAACTGTTAAAACTTTATTGTAAAATTAGATATCTAAGATATGTAAAGGAATTGTACACCTTTTCAAAAAAAAACAACCAACTCACTTTAAAAAAACACGTACAAAAAAGTCTTTATATATAGACAACTGCAACCAATGTCTGCTGACTTTGCATCATAAGTACCATTTGTCTTCAAACTAATTGACTTGCTAAGTCTTCTTTTATAGAATAGGAGGGCTTAAGGAACATAGGGATACCTCAAATTTATAGCGTGCTCATGATTTTTCCAAAGCGTTTTTCACATCCTGGTGAGGTAGGAAGAAGCAGGTATCTTATTCCCATTTTATAGCTGGGGAAACTGAGGCACAGGGAGGTTAAATGACCCTTGTCTGAAGTCACACAGCAGGTCAGTGGCAGAGCTGGGATTAGAACTGAGTCTTCTGACTCCTAGGCACTTGTCGCTGAGTGATGCCAGAAACTCAGCATACATGATTCAGTGTAGATTTCAGTCATTTACCCTAGAATCTTGTAGGCTAGGAAAAACGACAAGGCTGAGATCAGTAAAGGAGCACTAAGGCCAATAGAACCGTCCTTGAAGATGGCTCTTTATCTTGCCCAAATGGGTTCTGATAAAATAAAAAATAAAAATAAATAATAATAAAAATTTAAAAAGACTTAACCGTGGCAAGATCAGAGACCCTAAATACTAAACTCCCAGAAATTTGCATAGATTTTTCAAAGCAATGTTTGTGAAACCAAAGGCATTTAGTGACTTTTAATTTTTCTGGTGACTGTGTTGACTTTTGTTCTTCAAGACATTCTATTCCATGATGCTTATTTAGGATGCTTATTTATTTAGCACTAAATTTAGGGTTGTATCTCTGCGAATTCCACTGGATGGGTTCATTGAAAGTTCTTTCTTTCAGCCTCCTAGCCCTGCAAACCGCCCCAGTTAAAGGTTCCTAGTTGTCATATCAAAGAGCTCAATTAGAAAGCCCCACTGTGGCTCAGGGCACAACCTTAGTTGCTTGTACACCCTGCTCTCACCTGAATTGCTTATAAAATGAATAGCACTGAAAAGACTACAAAGTAGAACTCTACCCTGATTGGTAGATTTTGAAACTGTCCTGAAGACTTTTCCTGTACCAGTCAAAATAATGTATCTTTAGAGTGTATAATTTAAATCTCATATCGTGATTATATTCATCCTCCAGCTAAAAGACAGTTGCCAAAGAATGCGAAATTAAAAGCTACAGTATTTTACAGCACTGAAGCAAGTATGTTGAGCTAGGGCAGAGTTTCTGGAATGTTTTGCTCATAAAAGATTCTACTTTGTCCCAAAGAGTGTGTGAAATTGCAAAGCATATCAGTATTATGGAGGGGAGCTGCTTGGATTACTCTGCTTGTGGATTACCTGCTTCTAGGGCCACATTGCTCAGAACACCATATGCTTTCTAAACCAGGGCTTAAAGTGTATTGCTTTTTTTTAAAAAAAGTAATAACAATATTTATTAAGTGCCTACCATGTGCAAAGCACTGGGAAGGAGCACATGGGTGGGAATTAGAAACAACCCATGGCCCTCAAGGAGCTAACAATCTAAGGACAAGTAACTGTATGTACACTAAACTAATCAAGGAATATTAATTGCATAACCTATTCCCTTCCCCCCACCACCACCACCCCTACACACGCACACACAGACCAACTGGTCATATTGGCAAATGGGCAATGACTCCCACAGTTTTCAGACTTCAGATGAGACAGAAACATCCCAGTTGCTTATTGTTTTGTGCAGTTGTTGCTTATCTGGAGGTGAGTAAAATATACTCTTAAAACTATAGGCATCTGGGCAACCTTTACCATCTTGTCTTGGGTTTATCCTGTTAACACCTCCAACTAAACTAGAGGAAGTCTGCCCTCTGGGTAAACAGTGATTGGCCATTCAGCAGGAAAAGCTGCTTTTTGAATGTTTTGTTTTGTACAATCCTGTGGAAAAACATGCTTCAATAAATACAAAAGCCGACAAAGTCAGCTCTCTGCTCTCGCATCTCCCGGCCCTTTCCCTGCCTACCTCACCCACCAAAGTCAGAATGGAATAGATTCGGGCTGGTTTCCTCAACCAACTCTTGCCCCAGACATTGGGTCTTCTGGCTCACAGAAACCTGCCTGTCTGGGAGTGTGTGTACTGCTCTCAGTGAAGAATGTCCCAATTTGTGAAGACCAGGAGCACCGTCTCGACTGCTGCACTGCAAGGTCTCAATGAATGCCTCACCCTTCATTGCCTGGGTGAGGGCAACCTTCCTCCTTCCTTTAGGTGCTCTGGGATCCCTGGGTTTCATATTTCCTGAAACTAGATCTGTGGAAAGAGTCCCTGAAATCAAGGAGAGACAGAAAATAGGATGTGTGAGAGAAATCAAGCAGTCTTTCAAAGACAGAGAATAAGACACAAGATAGGGGAGCAACAGTCATGGAGATCGCTGCAAAAGATGTGTGGGGAGCTGCACTTTCTTCATGCTGTGCCAGAAAAAACACAAGCTGTAATTCAGCCTTGGGAGGATCATGGGATAGAGGCTAACCCTAAAGGAACCTCCGAGAGGACAAGAAGGACACAGTGGTCTATGTTACACTTAATTTTAAGCCTGCTTCTAAGATCTCATTATATATTGATCTCCTCCTCTATTTATTTATTTCCCTAAAACTGCAGTGCAATTAATAATACATATCCTGAGGTTGGTAGGAAGACCACAGATTCCATTTTCATTCGACTGGCAGAAGGCACCTATTTCTAAGACCAAAAGTACTTTGGTAATTTTAGGTGGACCATGGTGGGACCAGATAAAGGGAATAGGCCCAAAGGGGAGAGAGGGAGATACAAGCTGGTAGGGGCATCCTAGGTCACCTCTCCCATTAGCTAAGACTGCATACATCTTGGCAGTCCATTTTTCTCTTTAGGTTTTCCAGGACATAAAGGTGTCCCGAAGAACATGAAGTGGGTGGTGGACAGACCTTGAAATTTCAGACCTGTCCGGCTGAAATTGAGATATCTGCTCACCTGAACCTACGTGCCCGTTCTTACCTCTTCTCACCAGAGACCCTGAAGACCGGCTTGTAAAGCTCAGGGATTTTACGCTCGATCATTGGCCTGAGATTCTCCTTCAGCTTGTTGTAGTTCTTTTTCAGTTCCTGCTGATACTCCCTCTGGTCTGCGGTAATGAGACGCTTGTTTTTCTCCACTGCCTCACCGCATCTGTGTTCAAAATGCAAGTTTGAAGAAGGAAAGCATTTTGGTTATTCCCAATGAACCAGAAGCATCGGGATCCTGTGGTTAAAGGCACCATCGAAGGAGGGCCACCTTGAGGGGAGAAGCAAGTGAGGCAGGTGCAAAATGTGGGGGTCGGGGGTGAGGGCTGTGGAACAACCAGAGGGTGAATGCGGTTAAAAATGTGAAACCGTCTTAAGTCGGATGTTAGCACCTGTGTGGACAGGGACTTGGGAGGGGAATGCAATGGCTTTTTGGAGGAGGAGGGTGGTCTGTGCTCCCCAAGAGAAATGTTCTAGGTCCAGGGACTCACCCAGGCCCCTCTATGATGTTATTACTCTAAGCTGCGTGCATATGCCAAGTGACGTGATGATGTCATCACATCCTCAAACTGGAATAGAGCTTGAAAAGTTGTCATCTGGCCCAGCTCTCCCAAGCCCATCCACAGGAAGAGATGTGTTGTGAGTGACATGGAACAGGAGTGGTTGGCTAATATTTTCCTGCCTCCGGGCAGCAATGTGTTTGAAGCCAGCCCTGAATCAAACTGGGGGCAATGGTGGAACTCTGAACCTAAGATGGGGGTGAAACATTTACGCCCTCTCTTCAACCTCTTCCCTGAGAGTGGCTTTTCTGAAGATGGAGAAAGGGAGGGGTGGGAATGGATGTCTGGCCCAGTGCAGTTCTTCCCTCTTTCTTCAATCAATCAGTCAACCAATGGTATTTATTGAGTGCTTACTATGTGCAGAGTGGCACTGTACTAAGCACTCAGGAGAGTATAATACAACAGAGTTAGCGGACACCTTCCCTGCCCACATTGAGCTTATAGACTAGAGGTGTTTCCTTGGCACCATCTTAGAGTTAAAAACTCCAACTTGGTTTCTTTCATGGCTCATCAGCAATTAGAGGATTACTGTTCCAGTGAAAGAGTAAATCTGCATTGACCCCACTTACATTTACAAATGTCACCCTCACCATCTCCTACCAGTGCTGAGCACTGTACTAAGTGCTTGGATGAGTAGAAGAGAGTTAGTAGATACAATACCTTCCCTCAAAGAGTTTACAGTCTAGCAGGGAAGACAGACACTAAAATAAACTCCAGGTTGGGCTCTTCTCATCATCTTCACTTCCTTACTGTCCTTTTTAATCCACGGCAACCTGAAGCTAAGGCATTAAAGTTTCCTTTCCAGTTTGGAGTCCCATGGATGCCAAACAAAAAGGGACTGTAAGCTCATTGTGGGCAGGGAATGTGTCCATTACATTGTTACACTGTACTCTCCTAAGCGCTCAATAAATACCATGGACTTACTGACTGACTGGAAAGGAGAGGTGATTCACTACTGGATAGTCCATTACTTGGAGGTCTGCTGCTAGATTCTAATTTGGCCCACCCTCATTCCCACTAGGCCTAGGCTCCAATGGCTCATTTACATGGTCATCAAATGGGTCATCACATCCTCAAGATGGAATAGAGCTTGAAAGGTTGTCATCTAGCCCAGCTCCACCAAGCCACCCCACAGGAGGAGATGTGTTGTGAGTGAGCGAGTGCCCAAGGGAGAAGAGATGGTAACTCTCATGAAAGGGAGCAAGCAACAGCCAACGCAAATGAGAATTACTCACACTAATTCATTTTAAAGACTTGGAGAAAAAAGAGAGCGCCAAGGTGTGTGCCTGGAAACTAGCCTATGCGGTTCTCACTTAATGCCCAGCACTTACTCAGAACATTAAAACAGGTCTCGGTGACCTTGGCAACATGACAGAGGTCAGATTTTCACATGGATGAACTGCTCTTGAACAATGTGCCTAATGTTTAGAACACGAACAGGCTTTTCTTTACTATTAGATATGCAAATCTTCTCTTTCCAGCTATTATTTCTTCAAAACACATGTATTTTCCCTCATTCCTGGCCCCAGTGTGATTTTAAAAAAAAACAACAGAAAAAACCTTCTGATTGCTGGCCCTGTGACATCATCTAGAATGGAAAAGATTCTGTCACTGCTGCCTGGTGTGTGATTCTGAAAACCCTATTTAGGGAAGTGTAACTGGGATCCCTTATCACTATTTTTTAACAGTGGCTTGGGTCTCTTTTTGGCAGGAGAAGGCAAGCCAGACATTGTTCCCCATATCTTGCCACCTGAAAACTCCAAGTGCTCTCGTTTACCTCAGGGAGAGGTAGTACGGGATGAGAGGCAGTGTCCTGGCAAGAATCCAAAATGGTAGCAATACTGACTGTGGCAGGTTGTGTGCCATCTTCTGGAGATGTCACTAGCTTCTTTGCACTGCCGGGCCAGGAAGGCTACCTCACTGAGGCAGAATGAATCCCAGGCATCAGCACCCAACTTGCTTGCATTTCTATCATAATCAGACATGGGGCCGCCCACACTCATGCAGGAAACTGCAGCCAAAGTCTACTTAGTTGCTTGTCCTCTTAGCTGTGCAATATGTTCTAGGTGTAAAATTCCCCTTCACCCTGCCTCTAATTTGCTATGAAAAAGGCAGATTGGAAGAAGAAGAAAAACATATAAATCCCAAGCTAATGATAAACTCTGTTGCTTAAAAACCACTAGATTGCTGATTAACTTTGACAATTAAGTTAGGCAAAAGGCAAGCCAAATTCGGCCCTCACACTGCTCCTCACCTACAATTTCTTTCAGCTTTTGGGAACACCTGGGGCAGAAAGTTGTTCGCTTCAGAGACAGAGGCTCGAGAGTGCTCAAAAACGAATGCAAAGACTTTTTCAAGTAACCCAAGTGTTGGGGAAAAGATGGAAAGGGCCTTTTCCCTGGCCATTTAGTTCTACCATTCATGTCAGTGGCTATTCAATAGGGTGAATTACAAGTTTTCTTTCTGGAGGGAGGAGGATGGAAGAAAAGATGACAGGCAAACTGCAGGGCGGCAGCAGCAGCAGCAGAAGGGATTATGCCTTCAGGACAGGAAAATATGAAAGGGTGGTTACCAGGCAACCTCTTCATCACTGTGGCATTTCTGGAACAATATCCCCCTGTGGCAAAAATCAACTGGGTAGCTGCCTCCGCCGCCCAACCCTGCCAGAGGTGGATGCAGGAACACTGCCCAATTTTCACACGTGAATCATCTTCAGAGGGGATGGAAAACAGCTGCCATTGGCGGTGGCAGCAGCCACTTTGGATGGCTTTAAGTCTGAGGAGCCATCATTTTACTGTCTCTCTGAGGAAAGACTCTTTTTCATTCCAACCTTCACACTGTGGCCTCTGGTGGAGAAAGCTCCAGGGGAGACTGGAGTGAGGCTCCTTGAATCCAGCCACGTGGAAAGTTTTAGTTGGAGAGGGGGTGCTTTCAGCAGACTCATTGGAGGTACTGTTCACATTGCCAGGGCTCTGCCCGGGCATCCAATGTAAAAGGTGAGCTCTGTAAGGAGTTCTTACTGCAGTGGAAAAGTGGATTTTTCAGACTGCCATCTCCTTGTTTTCTGCTTTCTCATGTTCATTTTCAAATATCGCCGCCAAATGTGCTCACCATTTACAATGGAATCATAGTGGTCCCCGTGGACAGGGATGGGGTAGGGGTCCAGGTGAAGAGAGGAAGTCTGTTTTCCCCAACCCCCATTTTTCTATGGTACCTCCTTCCCCATGACTGCATACAGTTCCATTTCTGGCACTCTTTGAATCAATTAATCAATCAGTAGTATTTACTGAGAACTTATATTGTTCAGAACACTGTACTAAGCACCTGGGAAAGCACAATACAACAGAGTTGGTAGATGCGATCCCTGAATCACACCCAGCCAGGGCTGGGTGCTTCCCTTCAGTTTGCCCTATCTGAATCCAAGCCCTAGGAAAGGGAAGATCCTGATTTTGAAGACAGAAAACCCTTGAACAAAGTTTTACTCTTTGTGAGGAAGAAAAACTAGAAAACACCATTATTTTGAACAGTTGCAACCTATCTAAACGGTCTTCTGAGTATACTTAAATGCCTTGCCTTTTCCATTTATTAGAAACTTTCTTCCTAAATGAGGTGAAATTGGAAGCTGTAACAAGATTAGAAAGCTAAGATCTGAGAGCTCACTACTCTGTTCCCTGCTCTGCCTCTCATCAACTCAGATAGATCAAGAAACTTAACTCAAGCATTTTGAGCCTCTGACTCTCCAGCTGTAAGACAAGAATGATAATACTGTTCAAAAACCACTCTGAGCCCTCCAGATGAAAGGCACTGTATGTGCAAATGATCACCACATCCCTACCCATCTGCACAATATCTCAAAGACCGAGCTTCATGAGAGCTAATCTCTTTGGCCAAGTAGCTTTATAAGGACTCTTTGGAGACTGACTGCTGGAAGCAGCGTGGCTCAGTGGAAAAGAGCCTGGGCTTCAGAGTCAGAGGTCATGAGTTCGACTCCCGGCTCTGCCACTTGTCAGCTGTGTGACTGTGGGCAAGTCACTTAACTTCTCTGTGCCTCAGTTACCTCATCTGTAAAATGGGGATTAACTGTGAGCCCCACGTGGGACAACCTGATTACCCTGTATCTACCCCAGCGCTTAGAACAGTGCTCTGCACATAGTAAGCGCTTAACAAATACCAACATTATTATGTCCCTTTAGGCCTTGCCCATTGGGCAATTTCTGACAGAGCCGGATGGGCTACACTTAGAGTGGGCCCCTACCCTTCCCCCTCCTCCCCCCCGCCCCACTACTCTGGGAGCTGGGCTGAGGGCCTCCCTACCCACGATGGTTGTGTCATTGTGGCCCAGGTGTGGCCCCCATATTAGGCACTCTGCCTCTCACTTTGAAGTGGGATATATTTTTCAGCTTCAAAAAACCATAGCACAAGATGCAACCTAAAAAGATTGCCAACAGACACCTATTACCAACTGCCAACATTCACTGGGTCTGCAAGGGGTCAGTGAAACATTTCAGCAACATTAGTATCGTCTGTGAATAATAATAATGTTGGCATTTGTTAAGTGCTTACTATGTGCAGAGCACTGTTGTAAGCACTGGGGTAGATACAGGGTAATCAGGTTGTCCCACATGAGGCTCACAGTCTTAATCCCCATTTTACAGATGGGGTCACTGAGGCCCAGAGAAGTTAAGTGACTTGCCCAAAGTCACACAGTTGACAAGTGGCAGAGGCCGAATTCGAACCCATGACCTCTGACTCCCAAGCCCGTGCTCTTTCCACTGAGCCACGCTGCTTCTCCTAGTGAATGAATAGCACCGTTCTATTGGATTCCCAATCACTTTCCCTCCTACTTACCGCATTATGAATTCCTTAAAACATAATCTCAGCTTGTTGTGATGTCGGTAAAGTTTTGGGTCAGCTGGAATTTCGGCCAAGAACACTTGGGCTACCTCTAGTGGTCCCTGATAGAAACAACAAAATGTAGACCTCTATTATTGAAAAACTCTTGCCTTGGCTTCATGGAAAATTACCAGGAAATTGATACCATTAGCTTTAACTTTTTGCTTAGTTTGCAGGTGAATTAACTAAAAATAAATAAGGAGCAAACTGATGGTGGGGTATCAGGAATTGGCAGGGAACGATTGGTCACATGATGCTGGATCCAGACACAGAACCTGCCTGTGGGTGCAAGGCAGTCCTTCTCCCTTTTCCCAGTGCTGCCCGTTGGTAAGAAGAGTGATGCTATTACTTAATTGCAATCGTATAGAGTTTTAGGTTTTGGCAGTATGACACTATCAAGCTCAGAGCAGATATTGCCTAGAGTTAGGAGAACCAAATCGGCCCAGTGGGTAGACTGAGCCTGGTGGGAGGGATCCATTCTGCCTTGGAGAAGGCTTCTGTGTTATCACTGAGGAGTTTGGGTAATCGCAGGGGCCAACCCAGTAGCTTGGGATGAGGTCAGTTTGAGCCCCAGTTCCCATCTTGAGAGAGCTTGAAACCTCAGAATGACTTTGGAATTGCCTGGTCATTACCCCCAGTTAGTTTAGCCTTCTGCCCTGGTCTAACCTGGATCTCCCCAAGAATCAACCTTGAACCGAACCAGGCTCTGAGGAGCAGGAAGATAAGGATGATCTTCCCCCAACCATTCATCTCCTTGGTTTCTTTCTCTAGATTAGGCAGCCAATAAAAGTGTTATGAAGAGGTAGAGAAGCAGGAGGTGGAGGAAGAAGAGGTGGAAAAGTAAGAGAGGTTAACAAAAATTTTTTCTAACCTCTGAAAATGTTTCGTTGTTTCCTACCCACCCCAAGCACAACAGAACAAAGAGGGCAGAGAGACACTGGAAACAATCACAGTCAAAATAATTGCCAACAGAGGAGTTCTGAGACCGAGCAAAAAGTTTCTAGATGCCTTTTACCTGATTCACAGTGGCTCCCACTGAACCTTGCAGCACCATCTGAAGCATCTTGGCATCGGGTGGTTCCTGATGAGTGGCCACAGCCAATTCTAGGGTCTTCTTTTGCATGTCTTCAATGGCCACTTCGATGGGGGTTAGAATAAACTGAATACAAAATACAGGCACAGGTACATCATTGTCTTATTATGTGGATTTACCAATGTTATCATCATAATCATCAAGGATTTATGATGTCACAGGATATATAGTACTGCTTCAGGTGCTAAGGGTCTATGTAAACGAATAAACATGGTTCAGAGCAAAGCAGATGGTTTCAGCACCAGCTGAAGCAAAATTCCCCAGTTCAGCACATCTTTATCCACTGTCATTTTTGTTCCAGGTTTCCACTCACTCTATTGCAACAAGTTTTTCTAATAGTGAGATTGAGAGAAGGGTTTGGGGTGTCCGGATTTCACAGTCTTTTCAAGAGCTGCTGAATGGCTTCCCCAACCCAACAGGAAGGTAAATTTCTGGTCCTCAAGACTGTAAGCTTGTTGTGGGCAGAGAATGTGTCTGTCTATATTGTACTCTCCCAAGCACTTAGTACAGTGCTCTGCACACAGTGAGCTCTCAATAAACATGATTGAATTAATGAATGGTCAACTGAATGCTCATTCAGGTAAATACGTCAGTGGCTAAAGCCCTGGTGTCCCACAGTGATGTTGTGTACATCCTCGTGGATGGAATGTGAAACTCAAGCTGTCCAAAAAGAGCTATACTGGAGAACTCAAGAGACTGAATACGGAATGTTTTTTCATGTACCCTACCTAGCTCAGTATCAGTACTTGATTAATGTCAAATGGCACCACCACCATCACAAACAAAAATATGGAAGACTTTAAATTCCAAGGCCATTATGGAGCAGAGGGTGGCTAGTCAGACAAACAGGTACCCAAAGGATGTGAAGAGGCTTGCCCCAGTGTGGGCGGAAAACCCCCCACAATAATCATGGTGATAAGAGAAATCGAGAACTTGCTCCTTCACAGTATTTGTCAATCCGGTGTGGGCAGGAGGGAATAAATGCCACACTCCAGTTAGTCCCCTCACCTCAGAGCACCTACTGCTACACACCACCACTCTGACTTACTGACTTACCATTCTAGACTGTAAGGTCCTTGTGGGCAGGGAACATGGCTATAAACTGTTATACTCTACTTTCCCAAGTGCTTAGTACAATTCCGTGCACACAGTAAGTGCTCAATAAATACAATGGATCAATTGACTGATTGTGAATCACACCAGCAACTCTATATCAGTACGTGGTCCTTTCAGCAGGGCTGTGCCAATAAGGCAGCTGCTGAAGGTTCACTGTGGGAGGGCCAGACTCTTGAGCTCCCCTCCTCCCCCATTTCCCCATAAGCTTCTCTTACCTCCTGGCTCATGGACACAATGCCCCAGCCCCGGTTTCCCTCCTTTGGCCGCAGGTGAGAGCTGGTGGTTGGTTGGGTTGGGATTTGTGGGAAGGGAGGGGCACACCTTGGCTGTACAATTAGTTCGGCCTTGCCCTGCCTTTCAGGGTGCCATTACCTCTTTCTTTTGGATGACGTTAATCCGGGTTTTGATGTAGGGGAAGGCGTGCAATGTGGTCAGGACAGTGTTCCTCCTGTACTGCTCACTCAGCTCCCCCCGAGGCCGCCCTTCCAGGGTGAAAGGGGTAGTGAACATGAAGCGTCGCAGGTTGAAGTTCTTCTCAAAGTAGGTTACCCTGTCTTTCATCTCATACTCATCGAAGTATGGCTCCACAAAAGTGATTTGTATGTAGGCCTGAGGGGGAGGAGGAGACAAGTTTTATTTTCCAAATGCAGAAACAGATCATGATGAGTGAAATTGGCATGCCCCAACACATAGTAGCAGGACCTCTCTGACTTCATTAAAGATACCACAACTGACAGCATCAAGCAGGAATTCAACCCACCTCCATCATTCCTTCCCTGCTCCACAGAGAAAGCCTTGCTATCCCGAAACGCTTTCCCATATTCACAAAAGGAGGGAGTCAGAAAGGAGGAAGAATTGGGAAGGAGGAGGTGATAAATGTTTAAGTGGACCACAAGTCCAGCTCTCACTCCTCTTTCAATACCATTTTATGCTGGGATAGATTTTAACATATACACTTGCAACCTGGTTTTCAGGGGAGGAAAGAAAACATTCTTCATTCAGGGAAACTTGGAGAGCCATATTTAAGGGACTGGGGGTCAACCTGTTATGATAGTGTACAGGAAAGGCCTTTATGCAACAAGTATATGATGTAATCTAAGTTTTGAGTGAAACCCATAACAAACTGTAGTCTCAAGAACTCCCCCTGCTTTATAGAAATATTTCATTAATTCTCATAAAGCAACATTGGGCTGCTTGAATAAAAAGCTTGTAACCCTGCCCACCAACACCCATGTCCAAGGTTATTTTTCTTCTTTCTAAGTAGGCAGCCCACAACACGGTAAGCTCTCAGTAAATATGATTGATTGATTGACTATGAGATGACATGGCCTAGTGGAAAGGGCATGGGCCTGGAAGTCAGAGGACCTGGATTCTGCCCCTTGCCTGCTTGTGATCTTGGGCAAGTCACTTAAATTCTATGGGTCTCAGATTCCTCAATCAATTAATCAAGGGTATTTATTAAGTGCTTACTAAGCACTTGGGAAAGTACACTACAAAAGAATTAGCAGACATGTTCTCTGCTTATAACGAGCTTACAGCCTAGAGTTTCCTCATCTGTAAAATGGAGATTCAATACCTGTTCTAACAGTAATAATAATTATGGTATTTGTTAAGCACTTACTCTGTGCCAGGAACTGTACTAAGTGCTGGGGTGGATACACCAATGGCTCCTACTCTATCCTAATCCTCCTTGACCTCTCAGCTGCCTTTGACACTGTAGACCATCCCCTTCTCCTCCACACCTTATCTCACCTTGGCTTCACAGACTCCGCCCTCTCCTGGTTCTCCTCCTGGCCGTTCATTCTCGGTCTCCTTCGCAGGCTCCTCCTCCCCCTCCCATCCTCTAACTGTTGGGGTTCCTCAAGGGTCAGTTCTTGGCCCTCTTCTGTTCTCCATCTACACTCACTCTCTCGGTGAACTCATTCGCTCCCACGGCTTCAACTATCATCTTTACGCAGATGATATACAAATCTACATCTCCACCCCTGTCCTCTCCCCCTCCCTTCAGGCTCGTATCTCCTCCTGCCTCCGGGACGTCTCCACCTGGATGTCTGCCCGCCACCTAAAACTCAACATGTCCAAAACTGAGCTCCTTATCTTCCCTCCCAAGCCCTGTCCACTTCCTGACTTCCCTGTCACTTTGGATGGTACGACCATCCTTCCCGTCTCTCAAGCCCGCAACCTTGGTGTCATCCTTGACTCAGCTCTCTCATTCACCCCACACATCCAATCAGTCACCAAGGCCTGCCGGTCTCACCTTTATAATATCGCCAAAATCCACCCTTTCCTCTCCACCCAAATGGCTATCGTACTGGAACAGGCTCTCATAATATCCCGGCTGGATTATTATGTCAGCCTTCTCTCTGATCTCCCTTCCTCCTGTCTCTCCCTGCTCCAGTCTATTCTTCATTCCGCTGCCCGGCTCATCTTCCTGCAGAAGTGCTCTGGGCATGTCACTCCCCTTCTTAAAAACCTCCAGTGGTTGCCTATCAACCTCCGCTCCAAACAAAAACTTCTCATTCTAGGCTTCAAGGATCTCCATCCCCTTGCCCCCTCCTACCTCTCCTCCCTTTTCTCTTTCTCCTGCCCACCCCGCTGGCTCCGCTCCTCTGCCGTCCACCTCCTCACCGTCCCCCATTCTCGCCTATCCCGCCGTCGACCCCTGGGCCACATCCTCCCGCTGTCCTGGAATGCCCTCCCTCCTCACCTCTGCCAAACTAACTCTCTTTCCCTCTTCAAAGCCCTACTGAGAGCTCACCTCCTCCAAGAGGCCTTCCCAGACTGAGCTTCCCCTTTTCCCTCTGCTGCCTCTCTGCCCCCTCTTCACCTCTCCGCAGCTAAGCCCTCTTTTCCCCACTTTCCCTCTTCTCCTCCCCCTCTCCCTTCCCCTCCCCATAGCACCGTGCTCATTTGCTCATTTGTATATATTTTTATTACCCTGTTCATTTTGTTAATGAGATGTACACCCCCTGGATTCTATTTATTGCTATTGTTTTTGTCTGTCTCCCCCGATTAGACTGTAAGCCCTTCAATGGGCAGGGATTGTCTCTCTGTGTTGCCGAATTGTACATTCCAAGCTCTTAGTAAGTGCTCTGCACATAGTAAGCGCTCAATAAATACTACTGAATGAATGAATGAATGAATGAATGAATACACACAAATTGGGCTCTCCCTCCTACATAGAGTGTGAGCCCCATGTTGGAGAGGGACTGTGCCCTATCTGCATATACTGTATCTACCCCAGTGCTTGGAACATAAGAAATCCTTAAAAAATACCACAGTCATTATTAGTGGATTTGGTCAGCTTGGCAAACCCCTAAGCTCTCCACTTGGATGTCAACAGAGTGCTTACTTCTCACCCTACTTCCCTCTTCTCCTTTCCTACTTGCTCTGGAGCTCACTCCAACTGCCACTTCCGCAATTCTGCATCACTTAAAACACTTGGGTACTCACACCCCCACCTACTTCTGGTGCACATATGAACATATCTTTAAGTCCTATGGCTGACCCTTACTTGCAATTTATTTTAGTGTCTGTCTCCCCTGCTAGACTATAAGCTCCTTGAGGGCAGGGATTGTGTCAACTTGCTCTTTTGTACTTTCCCAAGTGTTTAGTACACAGCATCCTTTATTCATTCATTCAATTGTATTTATTGAGTGCTTACTGTGTGCACAAAGCACTATACTAAACACTTGGGAGAATACAACAACAAACAGATGCATTTCCTGCCCACAGTGAGCTTACAGTTTAGAGAATATACAGAGTAAGTGCTTACTATACAGAGTAAGTATACTCTACTATACAGAGTAAGTGCTCAATAAATACTATTCATTTATATGACCAGTCAGCCAAGGCATCCAGGAGGCTGACCAGAAGCAGTTGACAAGCCCTCTGTATGTCCAATGTCTCTACTCCTGAATGTCAGGGAAGCTTTGGGGCATGGTGAGCAGGCCAGGCTCAAGAGTCTGCTCTAGTTCACAGCCACACATCAGGGGAATCTGATTCTGACTCTGGATGTTCATTTCTTAGGTCATTGGTCTGTGGGCTCAGGCCGCATTATCTGGCTAAAATCAAAGGTCTCAAAGGACCATGAGTCTGTAACCTCTTCAGGCCCTGAGTTTTGAGGAGGTGAATGTAAGTGGCTAATGTTGTGCAAACTTATCTCAAACCTTATTAGGATCCAGCTTGGTTTTGTCCACAGGAGCAGAGTCTTTAATCACTTCCACAGAATCCTCACCAAAGCATTGTCCATAAAATCCCTGGAAAGAGATCAAGAGTGAACGTGGTTTTATTTTTGACTCCCAAAAAATGACACTCTACAATAGTGCTGGACATCTCTACTTTTGGAATGGTGCAGCCAGACAAGAGTGAACTTAGGTTAGTGAATCTCCTAGGAGTCAGTATTTGGGGAAAACTTACTAGAATAGACAGAAGTGCCAACCCAGGGAGCAGAGCAGAGCACAGGATCCAGTGAATGAACAGAAACGCTACCTGGTTTAGCAGGGTGAGCTCTTAGTAAAAATCCTTTGGTGTCGCTTGGCATTATTTTCATCTTCTAAAAATGCAACATGTGAAAAGCTGGACATATGGTTTTCTTACCTCCAGTCTGTGAGAAATCTCAGGGAGTTTGGTAATTGCAGGCTCTTTGTAAACAAATTCCTGCTCGTCTAAATCACCAAATTTGGATCCATAGAAACCAACACGGAAATAAGTTCCAAACATTCGCTTGTGACCCTGTTGGGTAAAGATAAGAGAACCTGTACTTAGCTTTTTAATCCCTCAAGTCCCACTTGGATGGAAAGGACAAGAACCCTCTAGTCAGTCAACCAGTATTTACTGAGAATCCACAGTGTGCACAGCACTACCATAAGCAGTTCGGGTACATACAGTACTCTGCACACAGTAAGAACCTAATAAATACCTCTGATTGATTGGTAGCTATTCAAAATGGTCACTGACCCCATCTTAAAAGCCCTCCTAAAACTCCAACTTTTCCAGGAAGCCTTTTCCAATCAATCAAGCATATTTATTGAATGTCTACTTGGGGCAAAGCACTGTACTAAGAGCTTGGTAGGGTATAATACAGGGAGAAGACAGGATCCCTGTCCACAAGGAATTTACAATCTTCCCCAGTTAATTCACAACACCTATTTATGTCAGCCCAGCACGCACCTTTAGCAATTATGTGCCCCTCTCCCATTTTTTATGGTATTTGCTAAGTACATAATCATGTGCCAGACACTGTACTAAGTGCTGGGGTAGATACAAGCTAATCAATCTATCAATCATTTGTATTTGAGTGCTTCCTGTGTACTAAGCACTTGGACTATACTACTAAGCACTTGGACTTAATCAGTTTGGACAGAGTCCATATTCCACATGGGGCTCACGGTACTAATTCCCATTTTACAGATAAGGTAACTGAGGCACAGGGAAGTTAAGTGACTTGCCCAAGGTCAAACATTTTCTTTCTCTCCTCAATACTCAGGTACATAGGTGGCCCGGGGACATTGTGCTCCCCTTCTCGACCCTGGGGACATTGTGCTCCCCTGCTCGGCCCTAGGGACATTGTGTCCTCTGGGGACATTGTGTCCCCCTGCTCGGGCCCGGGGACATTGTGCTCCCCAACCGCTCCCCTACTCCGCCCGAGGCGGCCATTTTGGGAAGCCCCCACTCCGCCTGAGGCGGCCATTTTGGGAAGCCCTCACTCCCTCTTCCCCCTTGAGGTGATTCATCTCCCCTGCCCCCGCCCCGGGAGACGATGTCCTTGTTCTCACCATGTTACCTTACCTTAGCCGCCGCCTACGGCCGCAACCCATCCCGGACAACCTCAGGCCCCCCCCCCCCCCCCCCCAGCTGCCACAGGGACATTTGGTCATGAGCTCTGGGACTCTCTCGGCCGCTGGCCGCTTGACTTTGAGTCTGATCAGGTAGGGTCGGGTCGTTCCCCGACCCTGGTCATCGCCTGCTTATTAACACTATTGTATTGTGTCTTACTGTACCATGTTGCTATATTAGCAATTTCGCTTGTTATTGTTTATTGTCGTCAGTGCTGCCACCCACCTCTCTGGCCTCACCAGCCGCCTGACTTTGAGTTTGATCAGGTCGCCCCTTAATTGAGCCTACCCCCGACCCTGGTCATCGCCCGCTTATTAACACTACTGTATTGTATCATACTGTATCATGTTGCTATATTACCGATTTCGTTTGTTACTGTTTATTGTTGTCAGTGCTACCACCCACCTCTCCGGCCTCACCATGTCCCTCCTCCCCCCCTCCTCCCTCCCGCCCCTTCCTATCCTCCCCTTCCCCTTCCCCCCTCTCGCTCAGCTCTTTCCTGCTCTCTCCTCTGTCTCCTCCCCCCCCCGCCCTAGAACCCCACTTTACCAGCGCTACCCCTCTTCCCCCTCCCCCTACTCTTCCCCCCACCAAACCCCCTCCTCACCCCCTCCCCCCTTCTCTCTTCTCCACCCACGCCCCATCCCAGTCCTCCTGTCCCACCGCTACCCCTCATCCCCCTCTCCCCGTCCAGGGCCCCGCCACCTCCTTCCCATAGAAACCCTCCCCTCCCCCCGCCCTTCCCCTCCTCCCCCCCTTGCACCCACAGCTACTTTCAAGTGTGGCCTCTGGAACCCCCGCTCTATTACAGGTAAGCTACCTTTCGTCCATGACCTTTTCCTCTCCCGCTCTCTCCTCCTCCTCGCCCTTTCAGAAACGTGGCTCACTCCCGAAGACACGGTCTCCGCCGCCGCTCTCTCCAGCGGAGGCCTCTCCTTCTCCCACTCCCCCAGACTCACCTGTAAGGGAGGAGGCGTCGGCTTCCTCCTCTCGCCCCGTTGCCGCTTCCGCACTATCCCTCCTCCCCCCTCCCTCTCCTTCCCCTCCTTCGAAGCCCATATCATTCGCCTCTACCACCCCCTCCAGATACTTGTCGCTCTCATCTACCGCCCTCCCGGTCCCACCTCCGACTTCTTCAACCACCTTGACCCCTTTCTCACCTTCCTTCTCTCCTTCTCTCTGCCCACTCTGATCCTCGGAGACTTCAACATCCATATGGATGTACCCGACGACTCCTCTGCCGCCCGCCTGCTATCCCTCCTCGACTCTGCCGACCTCCTCCTCCACCATACCGCGCCCACTCACCGACTCGGTCACACCCTCGATCTCGTCATCTCCTACCGCTGCACTATCTCCTCCCTCACCAACTCTGAAATCCCTCTCTCTGACCATAGCCTTCTCACCTGCCTCATCTCTCACACTCCCTCCCCCTGCAAATCTTCGCTACTGCCCCACAGAGACCTCCGCTCTCTCGATCCCATCCGTCTTTCCAAAAGAATCTCTCCTCACCTTGCCGCCCTGTCCTCACTTCCTACTCTCGATGATCAGGTCTCCGCTCTCAACTCCACCCTCTCTACTCATCTCGACTCTCTCGCCCCCCTTTCCCTCCGCCGCTCTCGCTCCACTAGCCCACAGCCCTGGATCACCTCCTCTGTCCGCCTCCTACGCTCCTATGCTCGAGCTGCTGAGCGCTGCTGGCGAAAGTCCAAGCACCAAGCCGACCTCACACACTTCAAATTTATCCTTTCCTGCCTTAACTCTGCCCTCTCCTCCGCCAGGCAAAACTTCTTCTCCTCCCTCATCGACACCCATGCCCGTCATCCCCGCCGATTGTTCCGGACCTTTAACTCTCTCCTTAGGCCCCCTGTTCCTCCCCCTCCCCCATCTCTCACCCCCAATGATCTGGCCACCTATTTCCTCACGAAAATCAACACGATCAGGTCTGAGCTCCCCAAAGTCACCCCTCCGCCTCTCCCCTCCGCCCCACCAACCCTCTCCCCTACTTTCCCATCCTTCCCTGCAGTATCCTCAGAGGAGATCTCCTCCCTCCTCGCAAGTGCCACCCCCTCCACCTGCGCCTCGGACCCCATTCCCTCTCACCTTATTAAAACCATCGCCCCTGCCCACCTCCCTTCCTTAACTTCTATCTTTAACCACTCAATCTCCAATGGCTCCTTCCCCTCTGCCTTCAAACATGCCCACGTCTCCCCCATCCTAAAAAAACCCGCTCTTGACCCCACTTCCCCCTCCAGTTATCGCCCTATCTCCCTACTACCCTTCCTTTCCAAAATCCTAGAACGAGTCGTCTACAATCGATGCTTAGAATTCCTTAACTCCCATTCTCTCCTAGACCCCCTCCAATCTGGTTTCCGTCCCCTCCACTCTACCGAGACTGCTCTCTCTAAGGTCACCCATGACCTCCTTCTTGCCAAATCCAATGGCTCCTACTCCATTCTAATCCTCCTTGACCTCTCTGCTGCCTTTGACACTGTCGACCATCCCCTCCTCCTCCATACCTTATCTCACCTTGGCTTCATGGACTCCATCCTCTCCTGGTTCTCCTCTTACCTCTCTGGCTGGTCATTCTCGGTCTCCTTCGCTGGTGCCTCCTCTCCCTCCCATCCTTTAACTGTTGGAGTTCCTCAAGGGTCAGTTCTTGGCCCTCTTCTGTTCTCCATTTACACTCACTCCCTCGGTGAACTCATCCGCTCTCACGGCTTTGACTATCATCTCTACGCAGATGACACGCAGATCTACATCTCCGCCCCTGTCCTCTCCCCCTCCCTTCAGGCTCGCATCTCCTCCTGCCTCCAGGATGTCTCCACCTGGATGTCGGCCCGCCACCTAAAACTCAACATGAACAAGACTGAGCTCCTCATCTTCCCTCCCAGACCCGGTCCTCTCCCAGACTTCCCTATCACCGTGGATGGCACTACCATCCTTCCCGTCTCTCAGGCCCGCAATCTCGGTGTCATCCTTGACTGGTCTCTCTCGTTCACCCCACACATCCTATCCGTTACCGAGACCTGCCGGTTTCACCTTTACAATATTGCCAAGATCCGCCCTTTCCTCTCCACCCAAACGGCTACCTTACTGCTACGGGCTCTCGTTATATCCCGGCTAGACTACTGTGTCAGCCTTCTCTCTGACCTCCCTTCCTCCTCTCTCGCCCCGCTCCAGTCTATTCTTCACTCCGCTGCCCGGCTCATCTTCCTGCAGAAACGTTCTGGGCATGTCACTCCCCTTCTTAAAAACCTCCAGTGGTTGCCTATCAACCTCCGCTCCAAACAAAAACTCCTCACTCTAGGCTTCAAGGCTCTACATCACCTTGCCCCTTCCTACCTCTCCTCCCTTCTCTCTTTCTACTGCTCACCCCGCATGCTCCGCTCCTCTGCCGCCCACCTCCTCACCGTCCCTCGGTCTCGCCTATCCCGCAGTCGACCCCCGGGCCACATCCTCCCGCGGTCCTGGAACGCCCTCCCTCCTCACCTCCGCCAAACTGATTCTCTTCCCCTCTTCAAAACCCTACTTAAAACTCACCTCCTCCAAGAGGCCTTCCCAGACTGAGCTCCTCTTCTCCCTCTACTCCCTCTACCACCCCCCCCTTCACCTCTCCACAGCTTAACCCTCTTTTCCCCCCATTTCCCTCTGCTCCTCCCCCTCTCCCTTCCCATCCCCTCAGCACTGTACTCATCCGCTCAACTGCATATATTTTCATTACCCTATTTATTTTGTTAATGAAATGTACATCGCCTTGATTCTATTTAGTTGCCATTGTTTTAACGAGATGTTCTTCCCCTTGACTCTATTTATTGCCATTGTTCTTGTCTGTCCGTCTCCCCCGATTAGACTGTAAGCCCGTCAAACGGCAGGGACTGTCTCTATCTGTTGCCGACTTATTCATTCCAAGCGCTTAGTACAGTGCTCTGCACATAGTAAGCGCTCAATAAATACTATTGAATGAATATTCTTTTACTTATTTATATTTTTATCTGTGCATGCAGTTATTTGTCCAGCTGTTTTTTCCCCGATTGTTTCCACTGCTTCTCTTCTTCCTCCTGCTTTCAATGTCTGTAAGTAATTTTAGGTTGGTCTCCCCATTAGAGTGTAAGTTCCTTGAAGGCAAGGAATGTGTGTCTTACTACAATGTATTCTCCCAAGTATTTAGCACAGTGCCTAATGCTCAGTAGGTGCTCAATATATGCCACTGATTTATTGACTTTGCCCTCAAGGAATTAATCTAATAGGGGAAAAAAAGCATACATACAAATAGCATAACTTCAAGAATAAATGAAAGTGGAGGAGAGAGTCAGAGATTGTGCCAGCAGAATGTAGAAGAATGGCTTTGAATTGTGGTTTAAAGGAAGGGAGGGATATGCTACTGCAAACCAAAGTAGGGAGCTTGTTTCATGCATAAGGGAGAGCTTGGGAAAGACTCAGAGGCAAGACCAAGTTGTGGGGGTGACACAGGATAACTTGGGTCATGCCTGAAGCCCAGTGCAATAGGACAGCCGACAGAGAGAAGGAAGAGCAATAAGGTCAGCAATAAGGAGACATTCGAAGGCAACAGTCAGAAGCTTGGAGGACGATGGGGCAGGGGGGTTCCCAAAGGGCTGTATAATAGAACAGTGAATGGACGTGATTGAAGCCACACATATGACAAGGTTAGTCAGTCGATGAATCGTATTTATTGAGTGCTTACTGTGTGCAGAGGACTGTACTAAGTGCTTGGGAGAGTAGGGTACAACAATAAACAGACACATTCCCTGCCCATAGTGATGAAAAGGGAGGAGGTTGGAGACTGGGAGAAGAGCAGGAAGATCACAGAAGTCCAGACATAAACCGACAGGGGACTTTGACAGTGGGAACAGAAAATGAGGATATTGCAGAGAAGGAAGCTGTTCAATTTGGCAACTGATATATATTTGGAGCAAATGTCACAGAGGCATTAAAGATCATCCTAAGTTTTCAGGTTTGTGGGGGATGCGTATGGCTGGGGCACTACCTACTGTGATGGGAAAGATGGGCAGGAATGAATAATTGGGGGCTTCTTTGTCATGCACGCAGAGCAATTAGAGAGCTCTTGAAGAGAGTGGGAAATCTGGAACCGAATGGATAGAGGTAATGGGGTGGAAAGATGGAATTGAGAGACAAAACCTGCAAATAATAGAAGAAATCAAAAGCTTAGATGAGTCCTTAATGAGATTGAGTATAAAGGAAGAGGAGTAGAAGGTTCAGGACAGAATCTTGAGGAAGAATCATGTTGAGGGGAGGAGGAGAGGTGGCAGTAAGTGGGAGGAGCCAGCATATGAAACACTGAGAGAGCAATTTGGAGGGTCAAAGAACCAATATTTTACAGTTCCTTGAAAACAAGACTAGAAAGAAAAGGGAAATACCAAATGCTGACAAGATTCAAGGATTAAGATGGAGTAGAGGCCACTGATTGGGGAGATCATTGGGGAGGTGAGGGTGGTTTGGTAGAGTAGTAAGGATGGACGTCAGACAGGATGGGATCAAGGCCAGAATTGGATGAGAGGAAATTGAGGCTAACTGAATAGAGAAGGCATTCAAAAAGTCTGGGGGTGATTGGGAAGAGACAGGGCAGCAGGGCAAAAGGGCAGAAGCGCAGAAGAGGTAGAATCATGGCTTTTGGCGAATAGAGGAGGCCTATGTCGATTCAAATGCAGCAGGGAAAGGGTGAGCAGAGAGAGATTCATGAGGAGAGAGAGGGGGCAGAGGGAATGTTGGGATGGAGTTAAGTGGGCAGTTGAACAGAAGGAGAGGATTCCTGACTGAACAGAATCAGGCAGATAAAGGAGCAGGAGCTAGAGTGGAGTCTCACACCTGAAGGTCTTGAACTTGCCTATGAAGAAACTTGGGAGACTGTCATCCCTGTGGAAGGATGGAGGGCATTACAACGTCAAACCCAGGAACCCAGGGTCAATAGAATAGGGATAATCCCTTTTCCAGGTTTCATCTTTAGGGAGGTACTTGTAGAATATAATAAATTTCAGGTTTTCCCCCAATGGTATTTAAAATGCATCACATTTCCTAATGATTTTTAAATATTCCATTCTCCTTCTCCCCTTTGCTTGCATTAACCTTTATTTTTTTCCAGCAACACTCTCTGTTTTGCAGTTAACTCAAATGAGGTAATACAGAGCTCACAAAGCTCAAGGCCTAAGGAGGAAGCAGAGATAAGAGTCTATGGAACAGTCAGTTATGCGGTAAACCAATCAAGCTCAGCAATCGGATGGTTCTGCCCCAGGTACCTTGTTTATGATGCTGTCAAAGGCCTTTTGCAGCTTGTCATGAGTAGAGGTCAGTTTTCTGAAGTCTCGATGAGCTTCCAGGATGGGGATGACAAGTTTGTACACCTCATTGACCGTCTCATACAAACCTCCCTTATAAAGAGGAAAAATCAAAGAAAGCATGAATTTTCTAAATTGGTGACAAGCAACCAAATCCTTCCAGGCCCCACATCTCAGGAAAGGAATGACTGTTACGCTTCAACATTGTATCGGGCCTACAACTACATCTATTTTCTGTTTAGCATCTAATGCATTCTTGGGCACACAGATTGAATGAACAACAACTCATAAACACTGTACACTATTTCAACACTGTTTAGTGCCTTTAAAATGGAGGCTAAAATTTAATAGGAAAAATAAAAACTTGAAGAGGGTCCAAAGGAAGAAATTCCCAGGCACTTTATTGACATGTTGGTTAATATATGATCTCCCTGGGTATTTTTCCTTCAAATTTCACAGACATTTTATTGTTAAAATTCCTTGTGGACTCTTAAAACTCCAAGGGGATAGTGCTAGAGAATGTGCAGGATCTCAATTGGTAGTAATGAGAGAGGGAGAGAGAAGTCTGGGGAACTCCACTGTTTCCCCAGGGCGGGGTCTGGAGATCCCAAGGAGTACAATGTGAATCTTGATGGATCCCTGAGGTCAGTTTCTTTGGGTGGAAAGAAAGTGGGAGGAGTAGGACTTAGGAAGGGTAAAACGCACCACCGTTACTGAGGGGAAAGAGGAGAGGAAATCCTTAGATATAAAAAATGTTAAATGTTAATACTTACTGCAGTACCCAAAGGGAGTTTTGGCAGAAAAATTTGGGAGTTGGTGGTTTAGTTGATAGGGAACTGGGCAGAGAGTCAGAATATTCCCCACACTGCCAAATCTTAACTCAATTGTCTCAGACCTGGGGCGACAAATGGCCCAAG
Organism: Ornithorhynchus anatinus; assembly: GCF_004115215.2. Classification (NCBI taxonomy): domain Eukaryota; kingdom Metazoa; phylum Chordata; class Mammalia; order Monotremata; family Ornithorhynchidae; genus Ornithorhynchus; species Ornithorhynchus anatinus. The sequence goes on from NC_041753.1 coordinate 55,768,715, forward strand.
AGGTCTGGCTAGCACCTCATCCCCTTCCTTCTATGCCCTGTCCCCAACCAACTGCCCATGGTGTGGCCCTGGGGAAATTCTCAGCAGCCCTCCCTGACCCTCCAACTTGGAGGGGAGTGTTCTTTCCTGCCTCTTCTCAGAGACGTCAGTGGATCTTCCTGCACCGTCTGTCTGATGGGGCCTGGGGGAAGGAAGCAGAGCCAGCGTGGCTGCCTTAATTCATTGTGTAACCATGGGCAAGTCATTTCACCTCTCTGTGGCTCAGTTTCTCCCTCTATAAAATGGAAATAATACCATGAAACTATCTTACCTGCCAACCTGCACACATGAAATCTTGCATATTAGGATGATGAAAGGATTTCAAACCCCTCCAGAGATTCCACAGGGCTCGATGTAATTTGCATACATCAAAGCCCTAATTAGAATCCATAGTTTTCCTTCAGTTTTCTGGGATTTGTAGCAACAGAGTTTGCTTGAGCTCCCCACCAACAAGCCATTAGACAAAAACATATCCCACAGATTACTCTGTATTGCAATGATCTTTCCAAATTTCTCACACCGAGGCATCGTTACCCATTGGCTCTGTTTGGCTCACCGTGCTGAAGAGTTCTGCCGCTTGTTCCAAGAGTCCTATCAGGCCACTCTCAGTAAAATACCTCCCAGAACACACACCATCTTCATCAGGGGACAAAATATCATCGGACACCGCAGATTCCTCCAACACATTGGAAGAAATATTCTGCAACAAACCACAACATAAAGCTGAAGGGCACAAGAACCCAAGTGAACAGACTAAAACAGAGGCACTGACAAGAGCAGAGGATGAAGAAATAAGGAAGAAGTTGTTAAGGAGTCTAGTCAAGGCTATAATTATGCAAAGCTATAATTCCATTGAGAAGTTTCTGTCCTGCCATAAACTATGACAGAAGACACCAAGCAATTTGTCATCAGAACCCCCAATTTTCCTGCCTAACAGCCACACTTTCCCTAGCACCCTCTCTGAAGGTGAGGCTTCTAGTTCTAAAAGCACTTTAAAAACACATTTGAAATAACTTGAAAGACACCTATATCATCTCTATAAGGGCTATTTAGCTCCTGTTCTATCAATAGTTGAAGTATTGAAGTGAATCAAACAGAAGTAGATAGGGACACAGCTGTGAATATGAAATAGAGACAAAGCACCATTGAACCACAGAGCTGGAAGGAACTGGAGAAGTCATCATCTAGTCCACCCATCTGTGAACAGGCAACCAGGAAAGATTATTGCCTTGAATTCAATAAGGTGGCTTCCCAAGCCTCCCTCAGTAGTCTGACTCGTTTTATCACCCAGATAGTCAAGAAACACTTCCTTACGACCAATTGAACCCTCCTGTTGCAACTGAAATCTATTTCCTGCTGTTTTGGGCCTCTGTGGACACAGAAGATAATTCATCAGCTTCCTCCTCTTAAATCTTCCATATACTTGAAGACAGTTAAAGTCATCCCTTTTCCTTTGCCTCCCTAACTAAACAATCCCACTTCGTTTCCCCTTTAATCATTTTTGTCATTCTTCCTTAAACCTTTTTAAATTGCTCCACATTCTTTTCAAAGTGTTGGCTCTAGTAAGTGACCATTCAATTCAGTATTCAGCAGAATGGTGACTTCCTGGATCTTGCATGTCGTACCTCTGTTAATACTTCCCAGGTCTATGTGGGCTTTTTTATTTTTTTCTTTAAACAGCAGTTCTTCATTGCTGACTCTATTCAGTTTTTAAAGTCAACCAGAGAGTGTTGTACAATAGCGGTCAAATCTGTTGGCGAGTTTTTTCCTAAAGTTGCACGGGCTGCCTCCTTCAGCCTGTGCCTCTATTCAACAGCGGTAACATTACCTGGCAACAGTACGCTGGAATGCTATTTTCATTACTTTTAATGGAACTGCTTATAGAGGACCAGGATTATCTCCCTCAGACTTTGTTTCCCCCAAATTCTAGAAAGATGCACTACAACTGAATAACTAAAGCATGCGGTTTAACAGCCCCTGCTGTATTAATCTCTGCCATGGAGCCAAGCAGGGAGTCACTATTCAACAAACGCAACTAGGAAGAGGGAATCGGTACTGGTGGCTGGCAAATGACACCCTTCTCTTCCCCGATAACTGCATTTTACTAAATGGATGCACCCCAAATATTGCCCAAAGGATTCATTCATGTTCATGGTGAAGAAGAAATTAGAGAAGCAGAAAGCTACATCTACCTTGGTTAGGAAATACACAAGGCTAACCCACCTGACACTCAGTGTAACAGGAGAAGGAAAGCAGCATGGATCAGTTTCAAGAGAATGACAATGTTGCTGTTGTACGATGAGATCCCCAGGAAGAAGAAAGAGGAGCTCTGCAGTTCTATTCTTTTGCCATCAATGTTATATGGTTCAGACTGATAGATGACAAGGCACACACAGAAGAAGAGAATATGGCTGGAGCCCAGATAGCAAAAGAGTGTTGTCTGTGAGGTTCCACTGTAGAGCACCATCCAAAAGAAATTAGGTAGCACTCAATGCAAGCTGTATACAAGGCAAAATAAAAATGGCCAAACTAACTTATAGGTGGGACAAGAGATAAGCATCCTGGCTAACGGTCTGAATTCCAAGAAGCTGAATACATCTGGGGAGAATAATAATAATAATAATGATAATGGTATTTGTTGAGCGCTTACTATGTGCCAAGCACTGTTCTAAGCGCTAGAGTAGATACAAGGTAATCAGGTTGTCCCACGAGGGGCTCACACTCTTAATCCCCATTTTACAGATGAGGTAACTGAGGCACAGAGAAGTTAAGTGATTGCCCAAAGTCACACATCTGACAAGTGGTGGAGCCAAGATTAGAACCCATGACCTCCGACTCCCAAGCCCGTGCTCTTTTCACCAAGCCATGCTGCTTCTCAGTGTTTGACACGTAGTAAGCGCTTAACGAATACCATCATTATGGTTAATATTATTAGGCAGATTCGATGACCAAACTAAATTAGAGTTAGCATAAAAGAGTCATCAAAATGGAGGGGGCAGAGGAGAGCAATTGGAGGATAAAGGAGGGAGCCATGGAGGGTAAAGGGTCAGATAAAAGGATGAAACAGATAGTTCGGGAAGGCCTTCAGGAGTTGTGATGACAGATATCAATCTGGTCAGGAACATGATGCTCTTGGGCTGTCTCCTGTTCTGACATTTTGGGATCAGAGGCAGGAGGATCTTTCAACTCTAAACTGAGGCATTCCAAAGCCCAGGAGAACAGGCCTTCTGGACTTGACCACATTTTTCCAGGGACAGAGAAACAGCCCGGGAGCATTGCGGCCTCAGCATTCTGTGGTCAAATGAAAAAGAATCTGGGCAAGCTTTCCTGGCTTCAAAAGCTGGGAGGCAGTAGCAAATACCTGTAATATTATATCTGGTTCAACATTTGTGAAATAAATATTGCACCAGAGGCAGTACATTCCAGCAGGCCCTGATTCTCAAAATTCACTGGCTGTGCTCTCTCCAGATTTATTTAACTAGGTGCCCCTTTGGTAGTCCTTTGAAGTTGACCTTTTTTTGGTACGAGAAAAATGAATTTAAAGCAAAACACCACTATTATTCTATTTGCTTGGAGGGAAAAAAATTAACAGCATTTCAAAAAAAGAATTGGGGGAATCTATAACAATAAAAGAGTTAAGAATGTATAATTAGATAAGGCAATATTCCACTGGTCATTTTCATAAAAGGAAATCATTTATTTTGCGAATGAAACTGTAGTGTAGAGTTGTGTATTTCAAATTCAGCATGTCATACCTTGAACAAATCCCTTAATGTAACCACTTGGCAAAGTGGGTATAGCAACTCTCAAGGGTGAGTTGTAAGACTTTAATTAATGCTTCTCTGGTACTTTGAAATAGCCAGATAAAAGGCACCCCATAAATGAAAGCATTTTATAGCTCACTACTACTAAACTAATATAAGAAAGAATTCTGTGTTAAATGAGCCTACATATGGATTGTCGGAGAATGGAAAAAGCAGCCTATACTACTCCATCGTAAAGAATTCCTTCTCAAGAATGAGGATAGCCAAGAGAAATTTGATGACAAAAGCAGACGTGTCTGAGCTACACTCACAGTTTTGTTTAGCTGTTTAAATTTTTACTTTTTACACTGTAACTTTTCTCACAAAAATTCTGCATCTTAGATACTAGGTAGGGGACCCCATCAAGCGGCAAGGAGCAGGGAGCTGAAGTCTCACTGGAAGGTGCTGTGGTGAAGCTGGCAGGAGGGATAGCTGAAGCGAGTCGGTGTTGAGAAACTTGCGGAAGGAGAGGTAAGAGGATGGTATGGGATCTGCCTATGAAAAGCTCAGTTTGGTTAATTTCCTGGCAGTCTCTCCCCAGCTCTTGTCCACCATTTCCTCACCAAATCTAGCCACCTTCCACGAAACTCTTCAGGTCAACTAACTCATCATTAGCTTTCCAGATAGGATGGGTGAAAGGAATGACTATGGCTGAAAATAACTATAAAACAGTCATATTGTGTAAACAGTGACAATAGCAAACCTCGGAAAAGACCCTGAAGTTCCTTGGATGAGAACCACGTAAGCTCTTCCTTTAGACAGCAAGCCTCTTGTGAGCAGGGAACGTGTCTAGCCACTCTATTGTTTTGTAATCCCCAAGTGCTTAGTATAGTGTTTTGCACAAAGTAAGCATTCAATCGGTATCATCAACTGACTGCCTGACACAGTCTAAGTGAAAACAGTCATTACAGCAGTACTGTTTATGGCTGTACTGATCCTAATGTTTACTGTGACCATCAGTTCCACTGTTGGGGCCAGGAGAAAATGCTCTTCAACTGTTTCCCTATAACTTAAGTATCTATTACAACCAACTCAGAAGGGACACTGGATTCTGCTATCATCCTTCTTTCTAAAGTTTGAGAATGGGATACAAGGAAAACATTTCTCAAAGTACAGCAGATCGATCATTTCAACACCTATTAAAACTTCCCCTTCTTAACAGATCCATAAGTTTAATTTCCTCTCCCCAGACAATTTTAACCACCCCCACCCAAGACGTCAAAGGGATACAAGTGTTGGAACGGATAGGTGAATCGGGCCCTGTGGATGGCTACGTTTGATCTTTACCTGAAAACTGACACTTCCCACTGGCAGGTAGCTGTGATCCTCTAACATGCTCAGGTATTCTGCCACCAGAGCCGCGGCATGGACCAGGCACATAGCTGCCTCAGTGTAGCACTTCTTCTTGGAGTGTTTTTCAGCCATATTCTGGAGCCAAGTTAGTCTCAAGTCAGGGGACGTCTGGTATCCCTTGGCAATTCTGAAGGCAGATTGAGAAATGGTTTTGAGTTTAGACGATCTACTTTATTACTCCTTTTAGTGAGCATTTTTCCTTCATATTTTTCAAGAATTTGGGTCACACATCCAGGAAAAAAAACTAAGAAAAAAAAACCCCAAACTTGTTTATCACTTCAAATGACTTGCACAGATGGGTCTGAGTTTTGTAGGCCATTTTGTGAAGGGAATTGACAACTCACAGGAACCAAAAGGCCTGGACAAACTCTATTCACAAAGCCTGCCTTTGAACTTTGCTCCTAAATTCCCCTGAAAACAGTAAATCTCCCTCTTAGATTGGGAGTCCCATGTGGAATAGAGGCTGTGACTGCTCTGATTATCTTGTATCCACCCCAGCACTTAGCTCATAGTAAGAGCTAATAAATGCTATCATTAGTATAAGTGCAGGCTCAAGTACTGGTGTACTCATTTTAAGCATGGCTTTAAGCAAAATATTACTCAGCTTAATAAGGGGATCCTTGAATTTCTTCAAAATCAAATCTTATCAGTAAAACTGCCTTAAAGTCCTACAGTACCTATCCATGCAGTAGATAGGTGTTAACTCCATGGTGCCAAGGGAAAGGGGGGAAATTGACTCCAAGGGGTTGGATCAAGGAGACAAATCCTTTAATTTCATCACTGTAACTTTTGGGCAGGGCAGGCAGGCATGGCTAGTCCACCCCACCCCTTGATGTTGGGAAGGGACCAGGGATGGAGCCAAGAGGGTGGCTATTCCTCTTTCCCACTGCCAGCAGGAGGAGAAAGGGGGGAGGGAAGAGAATGCTACTGCTGCTTTTCTGAACCTCATCTGGCAGCAGGTCTGGGCACAAGAGATTCTTCTGATCCCCTTCTTGCAGCCCTGTTAGGAGGAGCTATCCAACAGCCTCATTCCAATCCACCCAGGGCAGCCCGGGGGATCCACTGGGGTTGGGATGAGGGTCAGAGCTCCAGAGGCATGTGGCTAGATACCCCATGACTGCAGAGCTCCGACTCTCAGCTCATCCCCGGTGGGTTCCCCGGGATACCAGGGTAGACTGGATGGAGGTGAGGCAGGTGGACAGCTCCTCCTCACTGGAGTCTGGGAAAGGGGCAAGAGGGATGTCTTTGTGCCCAGCCCCACTGTCTGGTGAGGATTAGAAAAGCAGAGGTGGAGGAGGAGGAGCAGGGTGAGTACCTTTTCCCTTCCTCTTCTCTATCTACCCTTCCTTTCCACCTTCCCTCTCCTCTCTCTCTTTTTTAAAATGGCATTTGTTAAGTGCTATTAGGTGCCAAACACTGTACTGACCTCTGGGGTAGATACAGATAATCAGGTTGGACACAGTCCATATCCCACATGGGACTCACAGTCTTACTCCCCATTTTACAGGTAATTGAGGCACATAGAGGTGAAGTAGCTTGCCCAAGGTCACACAGCAGACAAGTGGCAGAGCTGGGATTAGAACCCCAGTCCTTCTGACTCCCAGGCTCATGCTCTATCCACCAGGCCACGTTGCTTCCCCTTTTCCCTTCTCCTTCCTTCTCTTCTCCCTTTGCTCCCTTCTTCCATCTTTTCCTTCATTTGCTTCCCTGTCTCCTCAAAGTTCTGTCCCCATTGTTCTGCTCTCTCAGTGCCCTGCCCCTCAAGCTCAAAATGAAAAGATGGCACCCTTGATAAAACAGTGATAAATTCTAATAATTATTTCTTTATAAATTACTATTAGAGGTAGAGAGAATACTGTTGAAATAAAGAGCAGATTTCAAATTGCTAATAATTGAAAATTTTCATCATTCATCTGAAAAGTAGCCTGGACTTGAATTAATAATAAAGGTATTTATTAAGCACCTACTAGGGACCAAACACTTTATTTCTCTTTTTAAAAACGTTTGGTCTACTTATAGATGTTGGCACCATAAGTGCATAAACCCTTCATGGGGAAAAATGGTAAGAAATGTTTAGTGGTAAGAAATGGTAAGGAATGTTTAGTGACTAATTCATAGATCACCAATGTCACCTTTCAATTGTCACGGTAGAAGTGTCTGAAAACTTTACCTATACATGAGATCCATAAGCATCTCTGGATCTTCCTGAAATTCTCTCATCTTCACTGTGTCGGACAGGATGCTGTTCAAATTACGGAGCAACTCTTCCACCTGAAAAAATAGAAACATCACAACATTTCTCTGACGCTGTAATATTTTTATGAAACCTGTGATTAGTCTTCACCACAGAGACGTTATCAAAGAACACTAAAATTTAAATCAGTTGATTCAAATTTTACTGTATGGCTCTGAATTCTGGATTTTTCAGAAGAGCAAGAAAGAAATACAGTTATAGAACAAATTCTCAGGGTATGGAAGAGTCCAGCCCTGACACCATAACTGCTAGACAAAGTGAAACATGGGAGATTGTAATACACCATTACAAGAAGTGGTCACCAAGGAGAGAAATGAATGGAATTATAGTAAGTCATGTTGAAATTGGATTGGACTGAATTGATTTGTTGAGTGCTCTGGGTAGCTTAGAGAGGTGTCACTATAAAAGTGCTTTAATCAGCTCAGTCACTTAAGTATTTTATGTTCTGATGAATTATCATGACACTGTCAAACAAGAGATAATTTAAGTAGCCCTCTCTGGAAAGTTAGCCAATGGATTTTTGTTCAGTTCCAATCTGAATGCTTTCTATTTAGCCTACCTGGACAGGGAAGGGAGTTGGCTGCATATCCACATCTTCCTCAGCATATGCCAAAATAGTTCTTAAGGATCTCCTGAGATATTCTTCATTAAAGTCGGATGTTTTACCAACTAGTGATGCCAATGACATTGTTACTTGCATCTTCACTCTTGCAAAATTCTTTACCAGAAAGAAAAGAACGTAAGATACAAAAGATACTTGACCTGAGGATTTGAAATGTCAGAGAGACAACATAATTTCATTAACTAAAAATGCCCCAAATTGCAATATTTCTCATGTTGCTGTATGTTCCAGTATTTCCTCTTATCCTAAGTATTGTGATCAGCTATACTCAGTCTGAGATCAGTGTTTTAAATGAGTATCTTAGCATGACTTTGTGGAAAGAGCAGGGGCCTGGGAGTCTGGAGACCTGGCTTCAGATCCTGTTTCCACCACTTACCTGCTGGGTGACTTTGGGCAAGTCACCTAACTTCACCATACCCCAGTTTCCTCATCTGTCAAATGGGGATAAAATACTCATTCTCCCTACCCCTTTGTGAGTCAGGGACTCTATCCAATCTGCTTATGTCATATCTATCCTAGTGCTTAACAAATATCACTTATTATTCTAGGTATATTTTTTGTTGCTCCCCTTTGAATTTTTAAATTGTATCTGAAGATTTGCCTTCTCCAATATCTCTTCATGTATCCTCTGACTGCTTGTCTCTAGCAATGACCACTTCTGAACAGAAGAGTGGAGTCGAAAAGGTTCCCCATTGGGCTGCAATGCTATCACCAGCACTAAAATCAATTCCTCTATATGCGGTCTTGGTCCATCATTCTCGGTGGGATACTCCATCATCACTTCAGAGTTTGATAAATTGTTTGAGTCTTCTGTGATGAACTACTGCTGATTTCTCATATATTAATATGGAAAACAGAGTAAATGATTAAAACATGCATTTCATTGTTCTGATCTCTTATTTAACGGCATTTTCACACCGGCGCATCATTGTGCTTTACAGATGGGAAATTTTAATTATAATTTTTATAATGTTTTATGTTTACATTATTGTATTTCATAACTAATTTTTTGAATTAAATAAACCATGAGGAGCTCCTGAGTGTGGTGGTCCTTTTTGGATGAAGAGTGAACACACTCAATTTAATGTATATTGACTCCCAACACACCAGCTGCATCACACCAGTACCCATCTATAACACTTGTGCCCCTCAAACCTATCAATCATGTACATAGCTCTATATTTATATATGGTTCAGATATGTTTATATATGCAAATATTGATTCAGCCGCTTCATCTTGATAGGAAAAGCAAGCTTTATGCTTGATCTTTCCCTGGCTTCCAGTATCTCTATATAAATGTTGTCTATCTCCCCTGTTAGCCTGTAAGTTCACTGAGAGCAGGGAACATGTGTCTTGCTTCTACTGTACTCTCCTAAGTGTTTAGCAGCCTCTCAGGATACCTGGACAGTTTCCAGTACTCTACCAGTCTTGACTACGTGAGGGAGAGTCAAGCAGAGGCATACCCATTCCATTCCTAGCTTGGGCGGTGGCTAGCGAGTGGAAGGCAATCTGCTACAAGTCAAAACTCCCCTGTGCTGGGCAGCAGTGACATGGGAGAGAGTTGAGGGTAGAGACTCAAGTTTACTGTGTGGAAGGAAGCAGTGGTAAACCACTTCTGTATTTTTACCAAGAAAACTCTATGGATATGCTACCAGAACGATTGTAGATGGAGGTGGGCCGTTCTGGGAGAGATGAGTCCATGGCTTCGCTATGGGTAAGTGATGACTCGACAGCATAAGACAAGTGCTTAACATAGTGGCAGACTCTCAGTGAATGCAAAAATATCTCTGTAGATATCTATAGAGATCCATATCGTACTCTCTCAAGTGCTTAGTACAGTTCTCTGCACACCATAAGCATTCAATAAATATGACTGAATGAATAGACCTACAGTTATCTCTACAGATATTTTGCATTCCTTGAGCTATATACACAGTAAAATGTTTCATGCTCCCTCATTAACGTTCCAAAGGCGATGCCAGAAGACACTGCAAACAATTCCTCCCTATTTCCCTTAACTAGTGTGCTGTTTTCACTTCTAATATTGATCCTATTGCCTGCAATGCAAACATCAGCGATACCCAATACTTGCTGTGTCTCAAGACTTACATTGATGGCACCGAAACTGAATCTCATCAGGAGGTAGAGGGTGGCACAGGCCTGACTACGGGTGATATCTATGCTGCTGCTGCAGTGATGTAGCACTCTTTGGCACAGGTCAGCACACTGCTCCACTTCCTCCTCAAACAGCAAGTCGCCAAACTAAGAGAGACAGAAGAGACCATTATGTACCCCTCTGCACTTTAACCCACTTCCTGGAGAAACTGCCTGTTGAAAAATGCAAATGTTTCCTTGGAAAAGAAGAAGAACCCAGGCAGTTAATGGATTGCTTCATACGGTGAGTCATTGGAATCGGAAGATAGATTTCAGCAGTAAGTGCATCAAAAGTTTCATTATGAATTGCACAACTATTCAGTGGGATGGCTTATTAAATCAGATTTACTAGCCACATTATGTTCAGTGGGGCAACCACAAATTTGATGGGATTATCCTGTTTCTTTCAGATCTGGTGCAAATACTTGGCGGTCTTGTTTTTATTTTTAGAACAAAGTGAAAATGTTCCCATTGAGTAGTAGCTGAATCTTGTTCCATCTCCTTTCTAGAGTGCTAAAAAGCCCAAGTGAGAACCCTTCAACAACTTTAGCCATGCAGGGTTCCCATTTGAAGGGGAGGAAAGAAATGGGCTGCCATTCATACACTCCCAAAACCAGGCAAAAAAGGCCCCACTGTATTCTTTGGACTGGGAGAGGGAATTTGAAGACAATATTATAGAAGACAATATTATCTGTATGACTACTATACTAAAAAAGGGATATTTCAAATCTGCACTTTTAAAAATCCCTTCTGACTTTTGCATCCAGGTTAGAAGCAAATGTTGGGGGTTATATTTATGTTTCTTTCCCCCTCTAGCTTGTTGTGGGCAGGGAGCATGTCTGTCAACTCTGTTGTACTGATACTCTCCCAAGTGCTCTGTACATAGTAAGCTTCAGTAAATACCACTGATGACATTACTGACTGCTAGGTGATTCCAGATTTCTCTGTGGTGGTGGTTTTCAAACTTTCAGACTTCCCAGGATAAAGGGGAGTTTGTTCACGATGGAGCGGGGGTTCCACAGGCTGCATTTGGCCGGGCCTGTCAGACAGGGGAGGAGAGAGGGGACAGCACAAGGAGTGGGGAAGGGTTGTATGGTAGTGAGCTAATGGGGTGTGCGCCTGGAGCAGCAGTGGGAAAGAAAGAGTGAGATGGGGTGATTGGGGGGAAAGGTTTGGGGGGACATTGATCAATCAACCAGGGGTGTTTACTGAGGAATTACTATGTGCAGAGCACTGTAATAAGCACTTGGGAGTTGGTATACCAACAGAGTTGGTATATATGTTCCTTGTCCACAAGGAACTTGCAGTCCAGAGAGGGAGATAGACACTAAAATAAATTACAGATATGTACGTAAGTGCTGTGGGGCTGAGGGTGGGATCAATAAAGGGTACAGATCCAAGTGCAAGAGCGAAGCAGAAGGGAGAGGGAGCAGGGGGAAATGACGGCTTAGTTGAGGAAGAACTCCTGGAGGAGATGTGATTTTAATAAGGTTTTGAAGGTGGGAGAGTGGTGGTCTGTCATATATGAATGGGGAGGGAGTTCTGAGCCAGAGGGAGAACATGGACAAGGGGATGGCAGTGAGATAGATGAGACTGAGGTACAGTGAGAAGGTTGGTGTTAGAGGAACAAAGTGAGAGGGCTGGGTTGTAGCAGGAAATAAGTGAAGTAGGAGGTGGATGAGCTGATTGAGTGTTTTAAAACTGGTGGTGAGGAGTTTCTGTTCGATACGGAAGTAGCTACGAAACCAATGGAGGTTCTTGAGGAGTGGGGAGATATGTACTCAACCTTTTTCTAGAAAAATGACCCAGGCAGAAGAGTGAAGTATGGACTGGGATGGGGACAGACAGGAGGCAGGGAGGTCAGCGAGGAGGGAGACACGATCATCAAGGCAGGATAGAATAAGTGTTTGGATCAGTATAGTAGCAGTTTGGATGGAGAGGAAAGAGAGGATTCTAGAGATGGTATGAATGTAGAACTGACAGGATTTGGTGACAGACTGAATATGTGGTTTAAATGAGTGAGATGAGTCAATCATCCTTGTGAGACAGGGAGGATGGTGGTATTGTCTATAGTGATGTGAAAGGCAGAGTTTGGGGGCAAAATTGAGGAGTTTTGTTTTGAATATTTTTAGATTGAGGTGTTGGTGGGACACCTGAGTGGAAATGTCCTGAAGGGAGGAGGAGATACAAGGCTGCAGAGAAGAAGGAGGATCAAGGCTGGAGAGGTAGATTTGGGAATCATCTGCACAATGATGATAGTTGAAGCTATGGAAGCAAATGAGTTCTCTAAGGGAGTGGGTGTAGATGGGGAATAGGAGGGGACCCTGAACTGGGCCTTGAGAGAGACCCACAGTTAGGGGGTGGGAGGCAGAGGAGGAGCCTGTGAAAAAGACCGAGAAGGAGTGGTCAGAGAAATAGGAGGAGAACCAGGTGGCAACAGTGTCAGTGAAGCCAAGGTTGGATAATGTTTCTAGGAGAAAGGGATGGTCCACAGTGTCAAATGGTGAAATCTACTTAATATTTGTGAAATTTGTTAAGTGTCTACTATGTGCCAAGCACTGGATTAACGACTGGGGTAGATACAGGATAATCAGGTCCCATGTGGAGTTCACAGTCTAAGTAGGAGGGAGAACAGATATTGTGCAGATGAGGGTACTGAGGCCCAGAGAAGTTGTCACTTACCCAAGGTCACACAGCAGGGACATCTCCTTGTGACCATGTTTACTAGCTCTATTGTATTGTACTCTCCCAAGCGCTTAGTATATTGCTCTACGGACTGTAAGGATTCGATAAATACCATTGATTGATTGGAGAGTTTTAAGGGCTGAAGCTTCGAGACCCTGACAGGGGGTCAGAGAGAGCCCATCGACAAGTTGTTGATCTGGTGTATCTGTAGTGACTAATTACAGGACCTTTCTGATGGTTAAAAAGTGAGACAGCCCGGCAGGTGTTCTAATGCAGACTGGAACATCAAGATCTTAATCTAGGGTTGCCATGGCAACTCATCCAGGGACTGCTAGTTCTGGTGTGGTGGCAGGTGGTCTGATGTAGCTAGAGGCCAGGCAGCTAGTACAAACCGGGATGTGATTAAGGCTTTGGGAGAGCAGAGGGTGGAGAGGAACAGCCAGGTTTTTGGATGTAGATTCAAGCTGGGTCAATTGGACTCTCCAGTGTGGATTCAGGCCAGGTTGTGCAGTGAGGGGGCAGGGGAAAGACTAAGGAGCTCAGACCTGAGCGGGATCCATGATAAGTGGGGTCCCAGAGGTTTGGCTTTGCTTCAGAGTCACTGCTGATGTGGCTGCAAGTGCAGCAAGCTGTTTCTTTTCAGGCTTCCAACGGGGCTGCTCGGCACTCAATTCTGGCTGGGCCAGAGAGTGGCTCAGCTCACTGCTGAGGGCAGTTCTGAAGTTGATTTGGGCCGGGTCCCGCTGTTTTGGGCTGAGGCTGCCGTTCTGGTGGCTGCCACTGGCATCTTCTCCTTTCCCTTTAGTAACCACCCATCCACTGAAGAACAGTCCCTTCCAGATTTTTATGTGGGGCTTTGGGCAGGGAAGAACCACTACTCCTGGGACCAAGGATAGCAGCTGAGATGGGTGGTGGAGGAGAAAGAAGGTGACAAAGACAGCTTGGCATCTCTCGCTCTCCTTTCTCTCCCAACTCCCCCCTTCAGCTTCTCCTTCTTAACTCTTCCTAGCTACTCATTAGGAAGAGAAACTGCTCTAGTGCTACCAATTGCTTCCGGTTTTTCTAAGGTCATTAACTGTTTCAGCTTTGTAGAGACCATCTTGAACTTGAAGGATGAGAATGATGGAGTTTTTCTTTGCTATCATGTCTTCAGTGATGCACAACTTCCTATTTTTCTTCTATGAAGATGTGTAACTCTACCAACTCTGTCACTTTTAGGCAGATGGGCCTTCCAATAAACCCTAGGAGAATTTTGTCCAACCAACGATGAAAGTATCAAACCCTCATGAGCATGTTTGTGTGTGTGCGTGTGTGTATCATTTTCTTTGGTGCCCAAAGAAATCAGCGTGGATGCACATGTAGCTAAAAAGGCAGGACCTACTGTCCTGACTGCACTGTCCACCCACCCAGACTGTCCCTGAGCAGTTCTGTCACTTGACTGGCACTGTTTTCGCTTCTATCACCGTCTCACAATCTTCTCAAAGCTTCTGCTTCAAAAAAGCCGCTAAGAAACCCCAGGCACTTAAGAAGGAATAAGAAAACAAATGCATGTGATGAATTTACCTTGGCGATGAGAGCTCGGAGTGTCGCAAAGCAATGAGTCAGATAGGTGGTGCTCTGATCGCAGCTCAGGGAGTTCACTAGGACCCTCAGGACCCCTCCCAGCAGGTTATCTTTACAATCCAGAGCCGAGCTCGCCTAGAGGCACGGAAGAACCACATCAATTTAACTGGTTAGAGCAACACAACAGTGAAGCGTGAAGGGGGCATGAAGGAGGCATGAGAAGAGGAGAGAAGAGAAAGGAAAGGAGGGGATGGGAAGTGAAAAGAGAGGAAGGGCAATTAAAGAGGGAAAGGGGAAAGTTCTAGAGAAAGTACAACAGTAGCAATGCACATGTTCTCTGCAGTCAAGGAGCTTAACATTTAAGGGGGGAGACAGACAAAAATTACCCAGTTTGCCCAGCCAGTCTGGGGGAGTCACTGAATTAGGGCCTGGAGCTCATGAGTTGTTGCTACAGGGAGCCTGAAGTTGCACTTCAGCCAGGATCCGCTGGCCACGACCACAGCAATGAAGCTGGGTTGTTTGTACCGTGGCATGGCCAGCAGATCCTGGCTGAGGAGCGACACAGCTGTATGGCATGATGGCATTCACACCGCAGCAGCTGCGGACTTCTGATCCCTGCTCCTGCCGTGGTGGATCTCCCAGGAAGGGCATGAGAGGAACCACTCAGGCCCAGGCCGTAAACCCAGTAAGGAAAAAAGTGGCAGCAGTAGCAATGTCCTACTTCTCTTCCTCCTTCTCCTCCTCCCAGCAGAAGGCAAGAGATTGAGCCACCCACCACCTTTCCAGCCCCTTCGTTCCATGGATTCAGTGTCTGTGGCCAGAATGTCATTCTGTGCAAACTCACCTGAGTTACACAGTCAGAGAATACGTTTAACATCAACCAGCCTCCTAAGGAGAATACCACCATCAAGATGGCAATCCTTTGTTTTTCTCAAAGGAACAGCCTGGGATTTGATTTCCTCTGGTTGAAAATCTTGCTGAAAAAGAGTTTATCGGACCCACTGAAAAAACAAAACAAAGCTAGATGTTTAACATCTCACCTGGATAATTGTTTCCTGCATATCCAAGATGATTAAATTTGCTTCTGTGGCTAGGTTTCCACTAATCAGGGCTTCTTGATCTAACTCAGCCTTGGATCTGGGAAGAAGAAGTCAAACTGAAGCACTCTTTAATCTTGGCCAGAGTCTGAAGATAACTAACAGGACACTTCAGCATAAGCAAAGTCTTAACTCCTCAGATTTGTAGTGAAAAATAAAAAGCAACTGAGGGGTAGGGCATTTCCTAGAATCAGTGACCACTAGGGAGAGTTATTCCTTCTGATCATCACCCTTTTCTTGTCATTAATTCTCTAGGAAATGCCCCGAGGTCATTATTATAATTAACAAGGTTACCATCATTGTTTAGATAGGATGGGTAAGGGTCTGGGAGAGAATGAAAGCCAGGTACTCTAGCCAATCAGATAGTTTGGGTATCTAGTGAAACACTGTGCCTTTAAAACAAGCGACATTAACATGAATCTCCAAATCTGGGCAGACAGAACTGATTCAGTAGGCCAAGGTGTGATAAAATGTGGCATACAATGACGCTACTGAGGGGAGAGACTGCAATGCCTTCTGAGCTGGGTCAAGGGAAGCCTCATCAGGCTTGCTCAGCCAAGTGCTGCCCTTTTATCTCACCACACGTTTTCTTTTTCTCTTTCACCCTCCTGTATTGACTGGACTGGAGATTTCTCTTGCTCAGAAAAGGGTATTCTGGATAGAATACCCTTTCACTGCAGTGATTTTGGGAAGGCAAATATCCCCTGGGGAAGCAGATTCCCTTGATCTGGCATTCAAGAAACCATGTGGTTGTAAATGACACTGTGCTTCTGTATTACTGCTTCTCTTGAGCTCTCAAAGCATTTTACACATCATGTCCTCCATCATCACGCTATCCCCTGGGAGTCCAAAGGAGCCAGGCTTTATCACAGTGCCCACTTTAGCAGAGACCTGATGATCATGGCATTTGTTAAGTGCTTACTATGTGTCAAACACTGTTCTAAGCGCCAGGGTAGATATAAGTTAATCAAGTGAGACACAGTCCCTGTCCCACATGGGACTCACAGTCTAAGTAGGAATTGACTCTCCACAGATGAGGAAACTGAGGCCCAGAAGTGAAGTGACTTGCCCATGGTCACACAGTAGGCAAGTGGTGGAGCCAGGATTAGAACCCAGGTTCTCTGACTCCCAGGCCCGTGCTCTTTCCACTAGACCATGCTGCTTCTCAAGAATAGTTTGGATCCCCACTAACCTGCCCAGGATCATACAGCAGCTGAGCTGGCAGTAAAGCAGAAACCTGGGTACATTCCAGGTGAATGAGTCAAAAAGATCCACTTCAGTGTAAACCGACACATTCTCAAATCATTTACAGAGAGCAACACTGTCTCACAAGGACGGTCAGGACCACTGGCTGAGCTATCCTAGATGGGAGCTTTCTACCGTGGGCAGGTCTCTGTCCTTTTGGAAGACAGAGGGGAAGAAAGGATGAGAATGGGAGAGGGGATGGGAGGAGGGAAGGAAGCTTGAGACCTTGTTTCTGTGCCCACCTGGAAGCTTTCAGCCTCCAATCTGACCCTGTTCCCTGCTAAATGTTCTCTGTAGTGTTCACTATATAACCTTTTGCAAACCCAGAATAGAGCTAGGGATACAAACGCACATTTTCTCTCTCCATTTTGCTTTAAAAGCACAGGGCGGACACATTCCTAGAGAAAAGACAAACCCAAAATCCTTTGGTATCTTACTGTAAATACTAAATGAGCAACGGTCGCAAGCACTCTGCTCCACCTGTATAACCTAATGAGCTGCTTTCACAATTTTGTGCAGTATATCCTGAATCTGAAATATGCCGTGTCAGTTTTCTACAAAGCACATAGTTGGTGACTTTAATTCTCTAGTCCTGTGATTATTCTTGGCCACTGGGCAGAGTACACCTTCCCAGACAATGATGTTTCTTTTCCTTTGAAAGATGGGGCTATTTGTGTAATATTAGTACCCTGGGAAAAATAGTTGAAACTTTGGGTAAAAACACAGAGTTGCTGAGTGACTCACTTATCTAGCTTCTCGTTAGCTTGCCGCCAATGTGTCTGCTCTTTCCTCCATCTCAAGTTTTCATTTAGTCCTGGAAACCGGTCATTCCCTAGGAGTTAAGAAATGCATTAGCTTGATTGGAATTTGATTAGGATGAAGCTATCCAAGAAAGCCAGAATTTCTGTAATTAGCTTCCTCGAGCTCACTCGGCTTTATGTTCCCCCTGATGGCTACAGGAAATGATGAACTCTAAAAGCAGTAGTCGGAAATTACCACACACCTGACTGGGGCTCCCTAGTGATCCGTGGGAGGGGGAAAGAAGGTAGGGGAGACCCTGGTCCTGCCTTGTGTCCCCTAAACAAAAAGGGAGGCTCCCTAGGCCCTTCATCCTGCCTCTGCATCCCCTTTTTTATGGTATTTGTTAAGCGTTCACCATGTGTCAAACACTGTTCTAAGTGCTGGGGGAGATACGAGTTAATTAGGTTGGATAAAATCCCTGCCCCACCTGGGGCTCACAGTCTAAATAGGAGTGGTCAGGGAAGCCTGTCTCCTGATTCTTGACTCCATATGAACACGAGATTGGAGTGGGTGGATTTAAATCAATCATGTTTGAGTGTCCACTTTGTGCAGAGCATTGTGCTAAGGGCATGGGAGAGTACGGCAGATGAGCTGGACACAGTTTCTGCCCTCAAAGAGCTAACAATCTAATGGGGGGAGGCAGGTCAAAAAATAATTACAAATAGTGGTAACAGGAGGGAGAAGAAGAATATTGCTGGCAGTAGAAAGAGAAAGATGAAATAGAGGAATGAAAAGTGAATAAATAGTGTACATAGATCAATATATGTCTAAGTATTAAAGATGGCTGGCCACACATAAAGGTGCTAAAGGTGGGTGGAATTTGAGTTTTCCACATACCCCCTACAGTGCAGTCTCTAACCTGTGGAGCCAAGCGTAATGATCCAGTAAGGAGGTAGGAGACATGGCTCTGTAGCCCGTGTGTCATTGCTGGGGACCGTGTGTATGGAATTTTGTTTTGCTGGACCAACCTCAGTGGAAGCGTTGCAGGGCTGGCAACCAATCACAGGCCAGTTTCCTATGCCCTGAAGAGCCTAAGGTCCTCATAGCTAGTAGGTGCCCACAGTTAGCTAGGTGACTTGGGAATGCAGCTCCACCCTCAAGTTTATCAGTATGGACGTGAAAAGCCAGGTGGATCGTACCCTGCCATCCGAGCCCCAGAGGCTAGTTGGATTTTGGTCCCGGATGAGTGTGGGTTTTGACAAGAAGGGACCGGAGGGAGGCCAGTCTAGTCTGAAGAGGGCTATGGAGGTCATGGCCAGCCCTGGATCATTCCTGGTCTGAGTGGTGACACCAGATACACCCGAGTGCCCTGGGAGATATCCTGAATGGGGATGTTCTGGGCTTTTTAGGATTCTGGAAGGGTGCAAACCTCCTGGATCTATCTGGGTTTGGACTGATCTTGCTGGGGTTGGAGCTTTGGGCCCCTGAATTTGGTTTGCCATCAGATCCAGCTTGGGGCCATATATTCGGGAGTCATTTTTTACCAGCTCACCCTAAATGGGGCAGGCCTATCCTAAGCGCTGAGTACAGTGCTCTGCACACAGTAAACACTCAATAAATACGATTGACTGATTCCGTCACACACAGTATTGTCGAATCCACTTTCCCTGCATTTACTGATCATCATCATTTTAGGAACTTAAAGGGGAATCAGTTTTCACCATTCACTATTAGACATTCATTTCCACAAAGCAGTCAAGATTTTCCAATAAAATGGGGCTAAGATCATTTTAAGAGTACCTGCTGGTGTCCTACAGCGTTTCATCATTTCACCTCTGGCACCTTCACCTCTCAATAAAGCCTCCTCTAGCCGGGCTTTTACATCTCTTGATTTCTGAAGCACTTGGGTACTGACTTTGTCAGAACTTTGTTTTCCCTGGACATGAGAAAAAGCAAAAAAGGAAAGTCAAAGTAAGGAGGGAAGGAGACCCATTCTTTAGCCATTCAAGTTGTACTCAAGGATAAAACAGAGGGGGCACGTTTCTTGGGGTTCACTCAACCACTGGTATTTACTGAGCACTTACTACGTGCAGACCATTGCACTAAGTGCTTGGGAGAGAGTACAGTACAGTAGAGTTTGGTAGACTCAATCCCTGCCCGCAAGGATTTTACAGTCTAGAGAGGGAGACAGATATTAAGGTAAATATCAGATATAAAAAGCAGCAAAGTATAGGGATATGTATATAAGAGGTGGGGGGTGGGGGTAAATATCAAAGCACTTTAGGGGTACTGGTCCAAGTGCATAGATGACTCAGAAGGGAGGGCAAATAGGGTGGAAAAATGAAAAATTAATCAGGGAAGGCTTCTTGGGGGAGGTGCAATTTTGGTAAGACTTTGAAGATGGGGAGAGCCGTGATCTGTTGGATACAGAGTGAGGGTTCTCCACCACAGCTCAAAAAGAGCCCCACTGCCTCTGCCTTACCAAGATTTTATTTCATTAAAAAACAGGAAAAAACTGAAGTTTTTGTCTAAAGACAGCTTTTCTCTTCCTGGGGATTTGCCATGCTTAGGAAGGAAACTGAAAATGAATTCAGAAAAACACATAGAGGGGCTAAACAGGGAAGAAGGTGAAAAGGAGTCTTTCAGCATCCAAATGATGTATTTGACGGAATCGGAGACTAGAGTAAAAGCAGATCATCGTAATCAGTGGTATTTATTGAGGGCTTACTGAGGTGCAGAGCGCTTGGGAGAGTACAATGTAAAACAAATTTGCTAGGTCACCTTTCATTTACCTTGTATTCAAAGCAAGAGACGCAGATGAAGAGAAGGTCGAGAATCCTGTTGAGTTGCATGGATGGAAGGTCTGCAATCCACTTCCGAATGAGACTCTCATCAGCATTCTTCATGATCCAAAGGAAGCAGATCATCAAGTTGCGAGTGGTGTCTGGACTTAGCATATTGTACTGCTTGTATGGCTGGCAAGAAAATGAAATGTTTAGGGACTGGGAGTTCCCCCTCACTCTCTCCCTGCTTTCTGCCTCTCCTCTTCATTTCTCCCCACTCCATCCCTTTTCTCTCCACCCCATCTCTCTCTTGACCCAACCTCTATACCCTGACCCTCAAAAAACTAAGCGGTCTGGTGGCTCCATGCAAGCATATAGTTACATTCATCAGAACACATCATTAGTCCTTCTCTCCCTGAAATCCAAGTGGCTTGAATGCAGACTGCAGAAGCTCCTCAATCAATCAATCAATATTTATTGAGCGCTTACTGTGTGCAGAAGACTATATTATGCACTCGGGAGAATACGATACAACAGAGTTAGGAGACTTTCCCTGCCCACATCCCCTGGGGTGGAAGTAAGGCAGAATGATGCAGAAGGGGCACTGGTAAAAAGGTTCAGGGCCACCGCTTCCATCTCAACTTGAACGATTTCAAAGTGGATAATTTTGTTTGCTTTGGGCTTCATAGCAGCCCAAGCCCCTGCCCGAGGTCACGGTAAGGGACCAGATGGCAGTATGCCAGCAGCAGGGCCCACGTCGCCCACAAGCAAGCCAGATTGGCCCTGAGAGGGGCCTGGAGGTTGCTCTAGGGTGAGGGCGGGGGAAGACTGGCCCGTGTCCCACTGTGCCACCTGTGCTTTCGGCTGGTAGGATACAACCTCTGCCGTGGAGCAAGCACTGTGGCGTTCTTCTCATCTGCCACAGGCTGCATGGTGAGGCGGAGTTTCACACTGCTGCCGTGACTTACAGTACTTGGCTTCTCACGTGCAATGCCTGGTCTGATCAGAATGGCCAGGCATCTTTAAATGCCTCAGCTCCACCCCCTGCCCTACCCCATTACAAGTTCACTTTTGCTTTGAGCCCCGATCATCCTCCACATCATAACATCACCAACTGGAGAGGAGGCAACTGAGGGATGGAGCCAGGAGGCTGGCCAGGAGAGCAAAATCAGGCTGAGTGTACAGAAGGAACATTGTAATTTAGCTTCTCAGAGTTTGGCCCCTTCTAAGATGACACATTTGAGGTCTGCCAGTGTGGCTCAGGGGGTAACGTTTTCAGGCAAGAGCCAAGTCCGTACAGGTACAGCACCGAGTACGCGTCTCATTACCCAGTAAATCATCACCACCAACAATAACAACAGTAAGCTGCATTCTTGATTTATGTGGCAGGGGCAATATCTGCTGGAATGTTTAGAAGCGAGGGAGCAGTGAGTTATCAGTGAGCAGGAGGGGGAATGCTTGCTCTGGCTCAGAACAATAGAACTTGCAAAGTTTCTATCATTTCATTTTCTTGATATGTTGGCTATTTGTATGAGAATATAAAATCTATAAATATTCCATAATTGTTGGTACCAAATTAACCAAATTTTAAAAGTTCAACTTACCATGTACCTGGTAGGGGGAGTTTTAGTGAAAGAACCAAATGCTATTCTTGACATTAGGGTTTCAAAAGTGAGGATAAAACCAAATGGATACTTGGGTTCTAAATCAATTCGAGGTATGATTTTTTGCACACGCCTCACCGGAGGGAAGCATTCTACATAGATGTTTGCGTGGGTGAATGCTACATAACGTAAAAGATAAGGAAGAAAGAGAAATGTCACAAGCAAAGCAGACGATCGAATACCAGGGAAGCCAGAGATGTGCCGCTCGTCTTAAGCAGGTTGAACTGGTTCCCTGCAATAGCCAGGGCCACGTTCTGGTTGATTGCGTTGCCACCATCTTGTTCTTCATCTGAACCACCTGGACGACTCTTTCCTCCACGGGCATCTGAAACTACATTTTTAAAAGCCATGTGCCATGACAAGCAAATACCATGAAGACCAATTCTGCCTCCTGGGAAGGAGGGGAACTGACTGTCATGAGGCCTCGCAGAGACATATACGCCCATTGAACTAGGAGAGGGAAGAAGGCACCTTCCCTGGCTCTCCCTCTCCACTCTCTATCCCCACCCAGCACAAGGGTGTTGGGGCAGATCCTGATGGAGAGCACATTCCCAAGAGCACACACTACTGTTCCCTGTGTGTCTGTTGCTGTTAGGACAGTTACAGGTAATGCAGACTTCACTATCGCAGTGCCTACCACGGTTTGGCAATATTGCTAGCACATACACACATATAAAATAATTGTGGTATTTGTTAGGCACTTACCATGTGCCAAGCACTCTACTAAGTGGTGGGGTAGATACAAACATACAAACAAACATACAAACATACATAGTGCCTGTCCCACTTGGGGCTCACAGCTTAAGAGGAAATTGTATACAAATATATATATATGTACACACACAAACACACATCTCTCTCTCTCTCTCTCTCTCTCTATCTATATGTATATATAGATCTATATATCTATACCCTTTGTTTTCAAACATGATGCAACTGGTGATTAAGTCTATCTACGAGTGTGAGAGTGATTGAAAAGTTTGGAGTACGACAGGGAGTATACCCCCTCCTCCCTACCCCTCCGCCCCATCAGAAGAAAATGCACTTGATTTTCCAGGGGCGGTGATGGGTTCTTCTGAGCAATCTACACCCTCTTGCCGGTTCCCCCCGTGACCAGTAACACACATTGTGAGACACATGGTTGGGCCACGGAGCAGTCTGTGACTAAGTCTCTCTGGGCACCCTCTTCAATAGCAAACACTACATTGCTCTCATCCAGTTTAGATATGGTCATTGTACTCATCCGGTGTACAAGTCATCGGGGATTTCCCCCCAAACCGTATGTTTTCTGAGGCTGTGGAATGAAATATATCTGTGGCCTCCTAAGCAGCAGGAGGCTGCATGCAGTTTAAAGAGCTGTATTGGAAGGGCGTGGAGAGGACTGCAGGGCAGATTGTTGCCACCCGGGATGTGTTTCTCAATATGAAGCGGACACACACCTACTTCAAATGGAGATCGAGGGAGAGGCAAAAGAAGGAGGTTTTCTCTGCCATGTCCTCAGGAGCCTTGGATGGGAGGGTCAGACTAAACATTTCCCTAAATCTTTTGCTAAGTTTTTCCAGCATTAGCCCGTGAGAACCAGTGTGGCCTAGTGGAAAGAACATGGGCCTGGGAATCAGGAGACCTGGGTCCTAATCCTAGCTCCACCACTTACCTGATGTGTGACTGTGGGCAAGTCACTTAACTTCTCTGTGCCTCAATGACCTCATTTGTATAAGAGGGATGAAATATCTTTTCTCCACTCCTTCTAGAAAGTAGGTTCATTGTGGCAGGGAACATATCTACCAACTGCTATATTGTACGCTCCCAAGCTTATTACAGTGCTCTTCACATGGTAAGAACTCAAATAGCACTGATAGACTGAGTCCTTCATAGGCGGCAAGCCCCACAGCACTACGTCTGATCTGTTTATACCGCATCTACTCCTGCACATAGTAGAGTGTTTGGCACATGTTAAGTGCTTAACAATTATTAACAATATCAGTTATAACTTAATACCAAGTTCTGCTGGTCAATAAATACTACTGAGTGACTTGGGGAATGAGTTTACATATCTTATATATAAAGATCGACACACCACAGAGGACTTTACAGTGGCTCAAAAGTCTCACAAAATGGTTCAAGTGACCAAGTCTCCAAGTATTCAAGCATTGAATTAGTAGGGTTGGTTCAAAGACAATACTGCCGACGGTAAGATTGTACCCATGTCACCCTGAAAATCTTACTGAGAACTCATGACATATTTCCAAAAGTTGAACTTGCAACTTGTGCACAGGTAAGGGCCTATTTGCAGGTTAAAAGGAAGGTTACCTCAGAAAAGCTGTGGCCCACACAAGCCCACCACGCACCTAATCCCCGACACAAGCCCACTAAAAATTAAACCAAAGATCTGGTTGACTGGGGGGTAAGTCATATTTTCTTAGAATCATCCAAACTTTATCAACTTGACCTTGAATTTTTCATGAACACAAGGCAGGCTTTTGGCTTCAAACAACATTTTTCTTGGGAAAAGTTGCAACAACAAAATGAGATTATGAAAATCTATAAATCACTGAGAGTTAATTGCCTTACAAATGTTCCAAGTGAGTTTTTAAAAGAAAAGAACAAAGCAGCTGTGTAAACAAGGGTAACATTTACAACAATAAAAGATACTATAAAATGATCGGACCTCAGTGTCTCAAATTGCAGGGCATAAGCTTAAGTGCTTCCTCCTCCCCAGCTACTTTTGGTTCAACTGAGCTGCAATCCAAAAATCTGGAGTTTTCAGCACTGAAACTCTGTTCATGTTTTACTGTGAATCAGGGACCCTCTCCATATACACCCCAAATGACACCTACAAGGCACCAATCACTCCATCAGTGAGAAGGAACTTGACCTAGTGGAAAGAGCATAAGCCTGAGAGTTGGAGGACCTGGGTTCTAATCCCAGTTCTGCCACTTGCCTACTGTGTGACCTTGGGCAAGTCACCTCACCTCTCTGGGCCTCATCTGTAAAATCAATAGAAAATTCCTGTTCTCCCTCCCCATGAGACTTTGAACCCCTTGTGGGACCAGTGCTTAGTAGAGTGTTGGGCACATGGTAAGTGCTTAAACACCACAATTATTATTATTACTGTTATTATTATTATCAATATGCACCTGAAATTTAGATGCTCTGTGCTGTCTAAAAACTTGCTGTGTCCAAGTTAGGCACAGTTAAATACTGGGTTCACATCTCATTATACAGTTTAGTAGTGTCAGTCTTGCCTCTAAAAACTTTCTTCCCCTGATGGTCTAAGTTCAAATCTCTTAGCCTTTGGGACCATCATCTTTTTCTGTAGGAATCTGCTGGAAGAGGAGAGTTTAGAAGGGAGGCAAATATTTTCCTAGAAATGTAGTTTTCCACCTAAAGAAGAATTTGAGCTTGGTGCAAAAGGTGAGCAGACACATTTTTATGACCTGGAGAATAAATGAAATTCCAACTTCAAGTGAAGTTTAGTTAGATGTGATGGTTGGAACATGGGAAAAGGAGTATCCCATTTGAGCCCCTTTCAAATGATGCTCCAGAGAAAGTGGGGTTCTTTTCTCACCTTTGTATGAATGAGGTGATAATAAAAAAACACAATTATTTTTAGCTAAGTGGCATTTGTTCAGTGCTTACTATGTGCCAAGCACTGTACTAAGCGCTGGGGAAGATAAACTCCTCACTCTAGGCTTCAAGGCTCTACATCACCTTGCCCCTTCCTACCTCTCCTCCCTTCTCTCTTTCTACCGCCCACCCCGCAAGCTCCACTCCTCCACCGCCCACCTCCTCACCGTCCCTCGGTCTCGCCTATCCCGCCGTCAACCCCTGGGCTATGTCCTCCCGCGGTCCTGTAACGCCCTCCCTCCTCACCTCCGCCAAACTGATTCTCTTCCCCTCTTCAAAACCCTACTTAAAACTCAGCTCCTCCAAGAGGCCTTCCCAGACTGAGCTCCTCTTCTCCCTCTACCACCCCCCCCTTCACCTCTCCGCAGCTTAACCCTCTTTTCCCCCCATTTCCCTCTGCTCCTCCTCTCCCTTCCCATCCCCTCAGCACTGTACTTGTCTGCTCAACTATATATATTTATTACCCTATTTATTTTGTTAATGAAATGTACATCGCCTTGATTCTATTTAGTTGCCACTGTTTTTATGAGATGTTCTTCCCCTTGACTCTATTTATTGCCATTGTTCTTATCTGTCCGTCTCCCCCGATTAGACTGTAAGCCCGTCAAACGGCAGGGACTGTCTCTATCTGTTGCTGACTTGTTCATTCCAAGCGCTTAGTACAGTGCTCTGCACATAGTAAGCGCTCAATAAATACTATTGAATGAATTGAATGAAGGATAATCAGGTTGGACACAGTCCCTGCCCCACATGGGGCTCACAGTCTAAGAGAGATGAGAATAGGTATTCAATCCCCATCTTACAGATGAGGAAACCGATGCCCAGAGAAGTTTAGTGTTTTCCCAAGGTCACACAGCAGCCAAATGGTGGAGCCAGGATGAAAACCCAAATCTTCTAACTCCTAGGCCTGTGCTATTTCTACCAGGAGGATCTCCCCTTTATTCAGGAGACGATTCTGACAGTACTGGCTGCTCTAAGAGAAGTAGCTGGGAACACCTGAAGTAACTCTAGTCATTTACCTAAAAAGGAATAATAATTGTGGTATTTGTTATGCACTTACTATGTGCCATGCGCTATACTAAGCACTGGGGTAGATACAAGATAATCAGGTTGGACACAGTCTCCATTTTACAGATGAGGTACTGAGGCACAGAGAAGTGAAGTGACTTGCTCAAGATCACTCAGGAGACAAGTGGTGGAGATGGGATTAGAACCCAGGTTCTCTGACTCCCAGGCCTATGCTCTTTCCACCAAAGAGCTGCTTCACTGTACAAAATGAACCACCTGGCAGGAGAACTATCTGAATTAGGCTCCAAGGGGCCTCTTCTCCTGATTTCCGAATGAAGGTGTGAGATGCCCCGCCTAGGCCCCTTCTCCTAATTTCCAAATGAAGGTGTGAAAGGTCACTCGGGATATCCTTCTCCACCCTGATGATAACCCCTCTCTCCCCCACTTTGAGGAAAAGAATAGACTCCTCTTGCTGGGATTAGTCACTTTGTATAAAAGCTGTGATTTTTAGATGCTGATTAAATCAACAACCTTTTCCCAAGGATCGAGTTCTCAAGTCCATTGGCAAGCTGAGAAGCAGTGTGGCCTGGTGGGAAGTGCACGGGCCTGGGAGTCAGAAGACCAGGGTTCTAATCCTGGCTCCACCACTTACCTGCTGTGTAACCTTAGGCAAGTCACTTGTCTGCTCTGTAACCTTAGGCAAGTCACTTAGCTTTTCTGTGTCTCAGTTACCTCATCTGTAAAATGGGGACAAAGACTGTGAGCCTTCCATGGGACAGAGACTGTGTCCAACCTGATTACTTTGTATCTACCCTAGCAGTTAGTACAGTGTCTGGCACATAGTAAGCGCTTAACAAATACCATAAAAAAACTCCACAAAAAACAAAACCGCAGCTATTGGCCTCAGATAGTTGTAAAACAAAGAGAAGAAGCTCCCTTTTGTGGCACCGATGAACATTCCCACAAACAAGTCAGTGTTTCAGTTAATTAAAATGATCTCATTCACACATGTACTGCAATGCTATTTAGTCATAATAATGGCATCCAGCAAGGCCAAACTAGGAAAAAACAACTTCTTTACCTGTGAAGTCATAGAGCTGTGGCAGGGCATCCAGAATGATACCAACCAAAGGGAGGTATAGGACTGCAATTTTGACCTTCACCTCTCGTTTGATACAGCGTAGGTCCAGGTCATGAGAACTCAACAGGCTGTGGATGGCACTGATCGCTTTCCTCTGTACTTTACTGATCCTATTGGCACAACACAAAAGGTCACTGTGTTATCGAAATAGGCCATGGATCGGAGAGATGGTGAACAGTGATGTGATGTGAGAAAATGAATGCACAAAGACGTATTTGCCAGTGTTTGACACAATCAAAAACTTTCTAGCTGAAACAGTGACCGAAAACGAAAGACAGAGGCATGGCACAAGGGTTCCAAAAAATGTCCCTAGTCTGCCGAATCCAGAAGGTAACCGGGACTGAAATCTACTGGCCAGGAGTTGGGCCTGCTTTGGTCATTTGCCTTTCCCTGGAAAGCTGCTGCCCGTCACTTTTGAAGCCAAATCGCACTTGAAAAAAATGAAATTTGACTGCATT
Source organism: Ornithorhynchus anatinus (assembly GCF_004115215.2). Lineage (NCBI taxonomy): Eukaryota > Metazoa > Chordata > Mammalia > Monotremata > Ornithorhynchidae > Ornithorhynchus > Ornithorhynchus anatinus. The sequence goes on from NC_041753.1 coordinate 55,796,953, forward strand.
TCCTAAATTCCACTTGAGAATTTCAGTGCACCCTTTGACTGTACTTGAGTGTTCCTTATTCACCTATATTGTGTGTGGGAATTTGTGCCCACACAAAACTGGAGCTACAGTGGGGCTCAGCTTGTGACTTCGAGTAAAGGGGTCAAGTGTGTTGAACCCTTTCAGCATGATGGTCTGGCACTGGCAAGGCCATTGCTGCCTTGCTAGCAAAAAAGCAAGGGTTAAGCCTAACAAGGTGATCAAAAAGAAAAAGAATCTTATTCTACACTATTACAAGGGGACAGGCTTTTTAATGATTTCCAAGGAAATGAGTTGCAGTAAAGTAACCTGAGATTATTGCTGCAGTAAGCAGAGATCCTTTTAATTAGTTACCTACTGTGGTGTTGGTGGAGGGGGTGTGTGTTTGAAGTATGTAGCTCCCTTATCAGATGTTAGGACAGCGTGAACTCTGGTTGCTAACAATAGAACACCCACAGTTTTTTTTTTTAAGGGAGAGAATCCTGCTTCAACAGAAACAGATGTCTGCACTCTGCCTAGATGCCACTGACCTAATATCAACCTTGAAGATTATCAGCAAAAGCCGCTTTAAAAAGTGGCTTGAGAGAGGATTCAGGGTTGGTTGGACTACAAGGAGGAGCTATGGATTGGTGGGGGTGTGATGGTTCCAGTGTTACTTTTTCTCCTAGGAAGCCTTGGACCTTGCTTCAGAGACAGGCTGGGTTGCTACAGCAGGACAACACAGACTTTTACGTCAGATAAAAATATGGAGGAATTTTTTAGTGCTGAAAATCCAATGCCGGAATCAATCTGTGTGATCAGAGGCTGGATACCTCAAACAGCAGTTAGGCAAGGCTCTCCATACCATCTTGCTAATGGAGATTCAGATTCTACTGGAAGAAGACTGTAGCAAAAGTCTTCTTGTTGCCCCCTAAGCTTATACACAGAAACCTCAGCTTCAAGATCACTGTCATCTTGCTCTCTTGGCACCAGTTCTTCTGAATGTGAGGTCGCTGCTCTTAGTCTGTAATGTGATAGTTCAGTTCCAAAAATGAGATGTCAGGCCACATATTTAACCCAAGTGCCTCTTTTTTTTTGCCTTTTTTAAAAAACAGAAACGTACCCTTCCCCCTCAGCATCAAGGGCAGCAGTCAATTCAGTAAAGAGAAGCCCCGTCAGAAAATGCTGCTGGCGAAAGTCCGGTGAAAGGTCAAACATGCTGGCAATCTTCTGGTCTTGGAAACTGGAGCAGGAACTTGAATTCTACAGAAATGTATGTGAAATTTTAATGAGCTATGCAAAAAAGGGGGGGGCCAAAATGGGAGAGGGAGAGACAGCCCACTGAAATCAACTGAAGGCTGAGGTCGTGACTGAAGGCATACATTTGGATGAGGGAAGGAAAGCTGCAAGCATTTCCATCCCTACATCTGAGAAAATTTCCCTAAATGGCCATGGTTCACAAAGGCCTATATCTTCCTATAGAAGTCAAAGACAACACAAACTACTCAAAGGATCCCTTTGTCTGAGGGTAGCTTATGTGAGTTTCACTGGGCTGATCACCCATTAAATGATCTCCTGAGGCCGCAGGGCATAGGAATTCTTGGCAATTTCTCCTATAGCCCCAATTCTGTCATAGGAGCCAAACTCTTGAAGAGAGCTGGTCTCCAAACAGAACAGAATAAGTCCACATGTCCACATTTAAACTGAAGCCTGCTGCCTTCACACGGCGGGGTTCATCCCACTGGTGTCCACGGGAGTTGTGTGTAGGAAGAACTTCAAAAAGCTATCAGCTGGCAGAACTTCTGAACAACAGGGGTGCATAGGCTCTACGCTGAGCACAAAGCTGACAGAAGGAAAGAAAACCGATACTACGGCCTAAAAGCAAGATGTAACCCAATCATTGGCAGGACTGCCACCAGCTCAGGTTTGGCTCATGGGATCTAGTCTGAATGACTGGATTGAGTTTCCAGTTGATGAATGTGTTTTATTTTTTTGGGGGGCCGAGGAGGCAGGGGGAGAGAAACAAGCCTTCCAACTTTGGGCCAATAAACAGCAATGCAAGAACTATAAAGAAGCTTGGTATTCACTCCCAACACTGAGAAATACTGGTTGCTGCTGCTGCTCTGGGCTATCTGCTGATCCGATGGGACTCACCACTGTTTTTTGACAAAAGAGAGGACAGAGGAGGAGGATTCTCAAGCCACAGCCATGGCCTTAGAGAATAGTCATACACTTAGGATTCTGGCCCTGTAGAAACAGGGAAAGAAGAAAAAGCAGACAGACCTAAGAACCCTGGGTCTTTCTCACTTAACCTTTTTTGCATTTTCAGGGAACCCGGACAGGTGGCCCAATCAATGCCTGTTGATCTGAGCTACTGTCCAGGCACAAGCCCCCTCCCCTCTGTAAAAATGGCAGAAAAAGTGCCTTTTCAATGGGTTTCCAGATCTTCAAGAGCCAGAGAGTTTGGGTAGGCCCAAAATTTAACATCTGATAATTCTAAATTAACCTGGTACAAGAAGCTCAACGCAACAGCTGAAACAACCCTATAAATACATATCTTACCAAAAGGTATACTACCGCAGAGAGCTACCTGGGATGAGATGGAGGGACAGGGGGATGCTGGCGCAGTGTCTGAGGTCATGAAGAAGAGATTCAGATTCAGGTAATGTTCATGGCTGCAGAGGATTCGCAGGAACTCCAGCCTCATGGAAATCAGGGTAGGGAGGGTATTAAGTTTGGCCGACAGCTGAGAGGAAAAATGAAAAAAAAAAAAGGAAAGAAACTTTGGTGACCAGGGAATGGAGATTGCGTTTTAACCCACAGAAAATCAACGCAGTCAACTTCATAAAAGAAAAAACAAAACAAAACACCAAAACCTAGAACTGGCAATTAATGGAAATCTAGCACTGAAGCTTAGCAACTTTCCATTTGTGAACTGCTCCCTTTAACAATTTCAGTTTGACAAAATGCCAGAGAAAGCTATTTCATGGCAAACCTGTCTGGAAAATAATCTTGAGGTATTTTATCACTGTAACATAATATAATTAATTTTACAAAAACCCCACTGTGTCTGAGAAACTAAATGAAAGAAGCCGACCCCACACCAGGCTTCACAAAACGACAGGGTAATATTACTTGATCGCTTTAAAACTGCAACTATTCTTTTGTGGTTTCTAATTAAAGGCCCCATTGGTAAATTTAAAAACAGATTCTCTGGCTGGCAGAATCAAAGGGCTTAGGAAAATATGCATTCCATGTGAAAAATGCCAAAGATTGTGCATAAAGGTCAGATTGGGGGAGAGCGTCATTAAAAAGAGAGAAAAAGAAGAAAAGGTTAAAGAGATTTCAAAGGAATCTCTCTCTCCTCTTCCCCCCTCCTGCCCCAACATCTCACAACAAAAAAATTCAAAGATTTCATTCTGAGGCAGTCCATTCGTTTGACTCAACTGGAGGGGTGCAGTGAAGTCAATGGACATAACACATAAATGATACGGGGCACAGGCTGCATCTGAGAGTCTAGTCCAGGGTAGGCAAAGTATAGCCCTCAGGCTGCATCCAGCCTGAGAATTGATTCACTCCAGCGTCCACTCAGGCCAATAAAGTGGGTTGGCCCTGGCACCGCTTTGAGCAGAGTTCTGGGAGCCGCAACAGGCAGAGACGGCTGACTGGAGAGGCGACGGAGCCGCCGACAGGCTCAGAGACGAGCCAAGACAGGCAGAAATCCAGCCTCTTGTTCCTCTCAAACTGCCCCTGTCATGGCCCTCCTCTCTGAGCAATACAGCTGGGAAAAATTTGACCAGGTATGGGAAAAGTGCTGCTTTTCAGCACCCAGCACCTCTTTACAAATTAACATGAAATAGTAGTGAACAGCCCTCAGTGACTTAGTAAAACTGGTTAAGGAGCCCTCCATCTCAAACAGTTGTTCCTCCCACCGATCTAGGGGAACTTATTTTCCTTTCCATTTTCAGTTGTGACTCCCATCAAACAGAGAAAAAAAAAATCCCCAAAGAAAGAAAATAAAAACATCCAACTGGTGAGAAGCAAAAATTGGTCCAAAGGTAGCCTTTTGAAAGATTTCTCCCTCAAATTCCCTCTATTAATAATGTTGGTATTTGTTAAGCGCTTACTATGTGCCAAACACTGTTTTAAGCGCTGGAGTAGATACAGGGTAATCAGGTTGTCCCACGTGAGGCTCACAGTTAATCCCCATTTTACAGATGAGATCACTGAGGCACTGAGAAGTGAAGTGACTTGCCCACAGTCACACAGCTGACAAGTGGCAGAGCCGGGATTTGAACTCTATTGAGTCCCAAAGGTTATTCTTCAAATTTCAGAATTGCAATTGAAATAACATTGATATGAGGGGATCCCGAGTGTTCATAAGTGATCTCACACAGCACACTAGCAACATTTCATTCTCCCTCTTGGGTGCATGCTCCAAAATCTGGCAGAACTCTGGGGCAGAGGATTGATGTGGGGATAGGAACCACTGTCCAAACACATTTCACCTCTGCAGTTCTGTTGTCTTTTTCACATTCAATCTTTTTCAATTGGTCCTCTGGCAAGGGTTCCTCTCCAAGAGCCATTACTACATTATAAAATCCAATCTGGTGTTTAAAAAAAATCATCCATCTAGTCAAATTTCTGTTGCATTTTGGTCTGGAAATGAGGCGAATCCCCTGGTTGGTCATCTAGGTTAAAAACCCTTCCTTGCTTTATTTGGCTGCCCAGAGAAAGTTTTTCACCATGATTTATTTCTGTAGCTTCCTCTCTCTAAGCCAGGCCTGACAACCACAATCACCCGGGTAATTCAGGTCACAACCCTTCACTTTCCGAATCACCCAATTAGTTTCCCCAATTAATGGGAAAAAGAAGAATTGTGTTGACTTCTCCAGCCACTTGTCTGAGACAGAGAGTTATATTCATGCAACTCCAGCCAGGTGAGCTGTAAAATTTTCAGTGGACTTGTTGATTGCTGCTCCTTGTACAAGATGCAAGATGCAACAGATGTCTCTCTCTGTTGCTGAATTGTACATTCCAAGCACTTAGTACAGTGCTCTGCACATAGTAAGCACTCAATAAATACTATTGAATGAAAGATGCAGAGGGGTAGAAAGAATTCACCATGCTGTTTAACTGGAGTCCCATGCACTCTACCATGGGGGTATACTGCAAGTAATTCAAAGCAATCAGAGGTAAACAGTGGGCTACGCATCAGCCTAGACCTTGTGGTACTTATGTTCTCTTCTCGTTTGCAACTAAACAGATCAATATTACTAAAAACAACCAACCATTGAGCAAATGATAAGACAGTTGGGATGCTGGGATGGAATGAACTGCTGCCCGAAATAACATTTACCTGATTACAGTAATGTTTAATGAGGTTGAACACAAAGCCACGATCCATGAGAGAAAGAAGATCATACAGGAAGAAAGCCAGACTGATGTTGATCTTTTCAGCTTGTTCATTTTCCTTCGAAGTAAAACATAGAAATGAGAATAGTCATCATTTAAATTACTACAGCATCGAGTGGATCAATCACTTCTTGGGGAAATCAGACATCTGAGTCTTACTGCTGGCTTTTATTCACTCTAGAGCTGACCTTCAGCTGGGCAAATGCCCTCTATAGACCGCCATTCCTCCATCTCCAAAAAAGGGGCAAAGAACACTTGCCTGTTAGCTCCCTCTCAGTCATGGTCTGAGGATCAGAGTGAAATCGGATACAATGGTTTGATAGCCCAGCAAGAAAGGGATGACTCAAAAGTCAATACTCCGATTTAGCCAAGTGTGGCATCAGTTGTTTCAAGGAAGGCATTAATATTTAGCAAAGGGATATGAGATGGCTGGATACAGAGATTAATCACAGAATGAAACAAGCCATATATTACAACCCAGTAGCAAGCAACTCGATATTTATGAACTCATTTGAGGGTTCTTCATTTCAGGGCAAAACCTAATCTTTTCGTTGGAGGTATTTCAATTTTGTATTTAGGGTGGGGGAAGGGTGAGCAGAAGGCTAAGAAGGTTATAGTATAGTACAACAGGAAAAAAAAAGTCGATTGGATTCGAAGAATTCTGTTCCCCCATTTGCTGATTTTCCCAGTAAAGCAGAGGTCAGGGCCATGGGTGAGTGACAGAACTCCTACATGAAGCAAGACGGAGGAAATTTTTAATGCCTCCTGCCTCTCGGGTTCATGAGTGGTTTTACAGCACACTGGGGCCATCGGTGATTCACTTTTTCATGTTTATGTCCTTTATGGTTGGGAAGATAAATCAATCTCCTCTGATCCTTATGAAAGGATCGCTATAAAATATTTTCCTCTTGTCATGATGCGGCAGTTTGTGGGTTCAAGCATAGTCTGCCAGCTGGTCAGCCAGCCAAATAGAGACTTCACAATTGCTGTAAATAAACAACTAGGTTTCAAAAAAAGCACAATCATTAGCTATACTGTTTCAATCATCAATAGGAACCACTTGTCAATACTAATCACGTATTCACCTTCTTATGCCGCAAATGGGGTAATAGGCCAAAAACTCAGGGACTCTGACTTATAATCCTGGCCCTAATACTAACTGGCTGTGTGACCTTGCCTTCATCAATCAACTCTTAGGGTTTCGATTTTCTCATTCGAAAAATGGGGAGACAGTACAACTATTCTCTTGCCTCTCAGAGTGGTTTTGAGAAATAACAAACAGGGCTGAAATCAGTACACTTTGCACTATACACAATCTTAATAACCAACATGGTAGTCTTCAGGATCACTTGAATCTCCTACCTTCTGGGGCTTTACTAAAAGAGCTGCTATCTCCGAGGTGACCACATTAACGATGGTGGTGATGTCATCTTTGAAACGATCTGAAAAGCGAGTTCTCCGAAGATTTTCTCGTTTATCCACATTCTGGACATACTGGGCCATGCTCTTCACCTTCAGGAGACCAAGCACAAAGCTAGATCATGAAGCCATCAACTGCTATACCAATGACATACTACTGCCAGAGGGAATGTGGGCCAAGAGGTGGGAAATCGGACAAAGGCGTGTTCTTTAGCACTAGACTTTATTTTCTTTTTCGGAACTTTCTGTCGATCACTGAGACTGATGCTGTACCAGTCGGGGTGTTCTGGATGTAAAGCATTCTCTTGTCATCTTGCTGCTGCGGGACTACCGGACCATATTGGCCTAGATTTCTGGAGAAAATCAGATGTGAAAAAAATCTAGTTCGAGGGTGACGAGGATGAGTATGACCCTGGACCCTGATTTGGAACAAATGTAGTGGTTTGTTTCATTTATTGGTCATTTTGGTCATTTATGCTTATTAATATCTGTATTTTCCCCAGTTTCCCCATTAGATTATAGGCATCTTGAGGACAGGGTAGTCTTGTTCTTCCTTTATAATGTCCCACGGGGCCTAGCTCCAAGGCCTAGTTCAGTAATCTGCACACAATGGGGTTTATTATAAGTAAGATTGCCTGAACGACTGACTAGCCAAAAGCTATCGCCATGTGAAGATGGGATGATGTGAAATGAGTTGGTGGTTTCTGGAGGTTCCTTATGGTGAGGTGCCTAAACCATGAAATCATCATCATTAAAATGCTGCAATTCGGTTGGCAGAGTCGCTGGGAAAGACATAGCCCCAGAGGTTGAGCCACCCCTACTTGCCTAGAAGTGGCCCTATCCAGATCTGCGTTAGGGAAAAAGAAGGTGAGGAAGCAGTGTGGGAAAGCTCCCATTCCCAGGGCTCTTGATGCATTCCTATAGGACTTCTGTTTCTGGGAATGCTGTGCTAGAATGCTTTACTGAGGCAGAGTGACAAGAGTTAAAAGAAGAGAAAGACGTAGGAGGGAGGAGGGGGAGGGGGCAACGAGAAGCAGTATGGCCTCATAAGAGAGCACAGGCAGGTCTGGGAGTCAGAAGACCTGGGTTCTAATCCTTGCTCCGCCACTTGTCTGCTGTGTGCTCTGGGGCAAGTCACTTCACTTCTCTGGGTCTCAGTTCCCTCATCTGGAAAACGGGGATTAAGACTTGAGCCCCAGGTGGGCCATGGACCATGTCCAACCTGATTATCTTCATTCATTCAATCAATAGTATTTATTGAGCGCTTACTATGTGCAGAGCACTGTACTAAGCGCTTGGAATGTACAAATCGGCAACAGATAGAGATAGTCCCTGCCCTTTGACGGGCTTACAGTCTAATCGGGGGAGACGGGCAGACAAGAACAATGGCAATAAATAGAGTCAAGGGGAAGAACATCTCATTAAAACAATGGCAAATAAATAGAATCAGGGTGATGTACATCTCATTAAACAAAATAAATAGGGTGATGAAGATATATACAGTTGAGCGGACGAGTACAGTGCTGAGGGGATGGGATGGGAGAGGGGGAGGAGCAGAGGGAAAGGGAAAGGGGGGAGAAGAGGGCTTAGCTGCCAAGAGGTGGGCGGGGGGGTAGAGGGAGCAGAGGGAAAAGGGGGCAGCTCAGTCTGGGAAGGCCTCCTGGCAGAGGTGAGCTTTAAGTAGGGATTTGAAGAGGGGAAGAGAATTCGTATGGCGGAGGTGAGGAGGAAGGGCATTCCAGGACCGTGGGAGGACGTGGCCCATGGGTCGACTGCGGGATAGGCGAGACCGAGGGACGGTGAGGAGGTGGGCGGCAGAGGAGTGGAGCGTGCGGGGTGGGCGGTAGAAAGAGAGAAGGGAGGAGAGGTAGGAAGTGGCAAGGTGATGGAGAACCTTGAAGCCTAGAGTGAGAAGTTTTTGTTTTGTGTGGAGGTTGATAGGCAACCACTGGAGGTTTTTAAGAAGGGGAGTGACATGCCCAGAGCGTTTCTGCAGGAAGATGAGCCGGGCAGCGGAGTGAAGAATAGACTGGAGCGGGGCGAGAGAGGAGGAAGGGAGATCAGAGAGAAGGCTGATACACTAGTCTAGCTGGGATATTACGAGAGCCCGTAGCAGTAAGGTAGCCGTTTGGGTGGAGAGGAAAGGGCGGATCTTGGCGATATTGTAAAGGTGAGACCGGCAGGTCTTGGTAACGGATCAGATGTGTGGGGTGAACGAGAGAGACGAGTCAAAGATGACACCGAGGTCGCGGGCCTGAGAGACGGGAAGGATGGTCGTACCATCCACGGTGATAGGGAAGTCTGGGAGAGGACCGGGCTTGGGAGGGAAGATGAGGAGCTCAGTTTTGGTCATGTTGAGTTTTAGGTGGCGGGCAGACATCCAGGTGGAGATGTCCTGGAGGCAGGAGGAGATGCGAGCCTGAAGGGAGGGGGAGAGGACAGGGGCGGAGATGTAGATCTGTGTGTCATCTGCGTAGAGATGGTAGTTGAAGCCGTGATTCAAGATTATCTTGTATCTACCCCAGCGCTTAGAAGAGTGCCTGGCATATAGTAAGCGTTTAACAAACACCATAAAAAAGGGCTTGGCACATAGTAAGTCCTTAACAAATACCACAACTATTATTATTAAAGAGAGCATCTACACCTTCTAAAAAAGAGAAGCAGCATGGCTTAGTGGAAAGAACCCGGGCTTGGGAGTCAGAGGTCATGGGTTCGAATTCCGGCTCTGCCCCTTGGCAGCTGTGTGACTGTGGGCAAGTCACTTCACTTCTCTGGGCCTCAGTTACCCGATCTGGAAAATGGGGATGAAGACTGTGAGCCCCACGTGGGACAACCTGATTACCCTGTATCTCCCCCAGCGCTTAGAACAGTGCTTTGCACCTATTAAGCCCTTAACAAATACCAACATTATTATCCCTCTTCCCCCTCTTCCTGAGACCGTGAAGGGTACTGTATCTGACCTGATTAATTCCTTTCCCCTCCTCTCAGCACTGTGCTCGTCTGCTCATTTGTATATATTTTTATTACCCTATTTATTTTGTTAATGAGATATACATCCCTTTGATTCTATTTATTGCTATTGTTTTTGTCTGTCTGTGTCCCCCGATTAGACTGTAAGCCCATCAATGGGCAGGGATTGTCTCTATCTGTTGCCGAATTGTACATTCCAAGTGCTTAGTACAGTGCTCTGCACATAGTAAGCGCTCAGTAAATACTATTTAATGAATGAAAAAGCTGCAGCTTTTAAAGAATTCTTTTGGCCTTGCTCTCTATGAATGTTGTCCCAGGAACATGACATACATGTGTCCCTTACTGCCTACCTTACTGCTGGGCAGAGCTAGCCTAGAGAAGAGAAAGAGGCTGTGGCAAACAAGGCCAGAGAGCACTCTCTCCAGTTCTCTCCCTATGGAAACAGTCTTCAGGGTGCACAAAGACATTGTCTTAGAAGAGACGGCCCAGGCCAGTGTCTTCTTGTCTTGTGAGCCAATCCACTCCAAATGGGAGGTCCCAATTCAACTTCTCGGTGGGAGATCGCAGTGTCCAATACAGTGTGATGACTAACAGAATACAATTGTGTTCATCTTTTGTCTAAGGAAGAAGGCTGACCAACAGCCAAATAAATAATGCAGAACACAGACAACTTCTGGCTTCTCTCCAAATAACACCTCAGGTTGACAGCTGTTGTAAATTCTGTCTCCTTCATAGCAACAACCATCTGGCACATCTGTTTGCTTCTTGCTTGGACAATAGAGGGGTGTGGGAATTGGGGAGGAAGGGAAGAAGGAGAAGTGACCATTTGTCTTCCACACTGGTCTGTCGGGAGTCTACTCTGGCAAGGCCACCTGGAAGCTTTAGTTGATGCAGAATAAAACAGTCTGATGAGAGAAGGGTTAGGCTGGGACAGTAATTTACTTCTGGGCCCCTGAGGCTTGAGCCTGCTGTCTCTAGAACCAAAACAATTTATTCATCAAGAAGTATGAGAAATGTCCAAGGACTGGTGTTGGTCTGTAATGACAAGAAGATCAATTCAATAGTACTGGGGCTTCAACACCAGAGGGTCTCACCAATTAGACCATTGGTGGCAGGAGTGGGGAGGGTGACTTTCATTCTCTTCCAAGCTACCACACTATAGTATTAACCTAACCTAAAAAGTAGAAAGCATCCAGCATGGTAATACTTAGGCAATGACAGTTGGTTGCCTCAGCAAGGTGGGGTGAATGGTGACGTGGACACTGCTTACACCCAATTCCTAGCCGTAGGGGCCTTTAGGATTGTCCTTTTGGGTACTGCTCATCCTCTCGACCTGCATTAGCTGTGGATCCATATTGCCAGGGAAATCAAGCTGGGAGGATGACAGCCAGCCTCTCCCAGCACAAGAGAGAACGATTGCCTATAACCATCTGAAACTCACTGAAAGATGCAGACCTTTTGGTCCTATGATAATTTTCGAGCAAATCGATGTCAAGAGAGGTGTTTGAAGGCAAGAGCTTCCAAAATCCTTCTGGTCTACAGCCACCTCCGTCTCTTTTCCAGACTAAGAGGGGATGTCATCCTTTCACGTGCCGAGGAATCAACTTGCCCTTCAAATGCATTAACGCTTAGAGGGAAATATCTATCTGAACGTAACAGAAAGAATACATGTTGTGGATGTTCTCTAACTGAAGTTGACCCAGACACACAGTGATGCAAAGATGATATCAACGTGGTGGGAAGGAACCAGTGCAAAAAACAGGGCACCAGAGAAGGGAGTAAATTTGTCCATCTGCTTTGTCCAGAGGGCTCCAACCATCCATTTTGGCACTTATAAGTTTACTGCCACAATTAACATCCCCTCGGAACATTTCTCCATACCCCGGACACAAAAGCAGAATAACATTTGGGGGCGACCTGTTGATGCATTATAGGTTTCTTTAGTGACTAGGAGGTCGCAAATGTGTCGAGTCCTTTTTCCAAATGTATTTAATATCCCAATAACCCGAGGAGGTTACTGAACTGTATATATATCTTACCAAAAGCTCAAAGAAGAACCAGGCATACTTGAAGACGTTTTCTCTCACCATGCCAGTGCTGACCACCATCTGCAGTGCAAGTTCCTCATGGAAGTGCTGGAACAAAAAGGTAGTACTTGCTGAGAAGAGTCTCTTTCCCTCACAGCCCTCTGATGAACCCTAGGGACTATCAGTCAATCAATGGTATATTTTGAGCACTTACTGTGGGCAGAGTACTGAACATACACTTGAGAAAGTACACTACCACAGAGTTGGTAGACTCATTCTCTGCCCACAAGGAGCTTACAGTCTAGAGTGGGACAGACTAGATGGGTACTGTAGAATGAATGCAGCTGGTAGTTTGCATGATTCAGTCTACCTTCCTTCAATAATAATCACAGTAATGGTATTTGGTAAGTGCTATGTGCCAAGCACTGTTCTAAGCGGCTGGGGTAGATACAAGGTAATCGGGTTGTCCCACATGGGGCTCACAGTCTTAACCCCCATTTTACAGATGAGGTAACTGAGGCACAGAGAAGTTAAGTGACTTGCCCAAAATCACACGGCAGGCAGGTGGAAGAGTCAGGATTAGAACCCACGACCTCTAACTCCCAAGCCCATGCTTTTGCCACTAAGCCATACTGCTTCTCCAACCAATGCTAGTGGACCACTAATCTATACCCCAGGAATACAAGGCTGTGTAACCTGGGGTCAGGGAATGTGTCCATCTGTTGTTGTATTGTAACCTCCCAAGCACTTAGTACAGTGCTCTGCACACAGTAAGCGCTCAATAAATACAATTGAATGAATGAATGAATTGAATGAAATACTTGCTGACCAATTTAGTCCTTGGGCTCCCAGGATAGATGCCTGACGTACCCTCATTGCCCTGCCTCACTGTGGTTCATTGCCTGAGCAGAGAAAATCCTGAGGAACACCTAAGGAAGAGTGATAGGGTCCCCAGGGTCTGAACCTTTGATCAGTATCTGCCGCTGTCTGGGAGGCAGGTGATAAAATGGAAGGATTAATTACTCAGTCAATCAATGGTATTTACTGAGCACCTACTGTGTGAAGAGCACCGAGGTGCTGCAGCAAATCGATTCCCCCTTATAGTGGTCCACTATCCCTAATCTTCTTTATAATAATAATAATAATGATGGTATTTGTTAAGTGCTTACTATGTGCCGAGCACTGTCCTAAGTGCTGGGATAGATACAAGGTTATCAGATTGTCCCACGTGGGGTTCACGGTCTTAATCCCCATTTTACAGATGAAGTAACTGAGGCACAGAGAAGTTAAGTGACTTGCCTAAAGTCACACAGCTGACAAGTGGTGGAGCCAGGATTAGAACCCACGACCTCTGACTCCCAAGCCCATGCTCTTGCCACTAAGCGATGCTGCTTCTCTTTATCTTCTACTTGGCTAGAGAAGCTGCATGGCCTAGTGTCAAGAGCACAGGCTTGGGAGTCAGAGGATGTGGGTTCTAATCCTGGCTCTGCCATTGTCTGCTATGTGACCTTGGGGAATTCACTTCACTGTGCCTCAGTTACCTCATCTGTAAAATGGGGATTAAGACTGTGAGCCCCACGTGGGACAATCTGATAACCTTGTATCTATCCCAGCGCTTAGAACAGTGCTTGGCACATAGTAAGCATTTAACAAATACCATAATAAGAGTGTGGGAATGGAGGAGAAGAAGAATTAGGGAACCAGATGGGCTAAAGAAGGACTTGTACTCCCTTTCTTCACCACTCCATCCTGTATTGCCAATCTCTCTTGGGGTTCTTTCGTAACCTCCTGAATAGGTAGAGGAAGAGTGGATGAATTAACCAATCAATCAACGGTATTTGTTGAGCACTTACTGGGGGCAGAACACTGTACTAAGCGCTTGGGAGAGTACAATCACATCTCCTCCAAGAGGCCTTCCCCAACGAAGCCCTCATCATTTCCCCTACTCACTTGCCCACTCAAATCTGTAACCATTACGCCCTTAATATTCACCCCACCCTCAGTTTCACATCATTTATGTACATATACTCATACTCTGCCATTTCCCCCAGCTGTAATTTATTTCAACGTTTGTCTCCCCCTCTAGTTTACTAATGCTAATAATAATAATAATGGTGGTATTTGTTAAGCGCTTACTATGTGCAAAGCACTGTTCTAAGTGCTGGGGGGCTACAAGGTGATCAGGTTGTCCCACGTGGGCCTCACAGTTAATCCCCATTTTACAGATGAGGTAACTGAGGCACAGAGAAGTTAAGTGACTTGCCCACAGTCACACAGCTGACAAGTGGCAGAGCTGGGATTTGAACCCATGACCTCTGACTCCCAAGCCCGGGCTCTTTCCACTGAGCATACGCTGCAATGACTCCTAGAGAAGGGTGTAGCTAAATATCTCATCTCTTAATTACCCAGTCTCTATTTTGCTTGGTGTGTTTGGACTAGAGGATTTAGGGGAGCCCACATCCCCGGAATCCGATTTGGTGCTGGGAAGGGCAAGAGATACATGCATTTGCAGGATGGGGCCAACTTTTGGGGAAGAGGATCTCCCTCTCCCCTAAATCCAAGTTCCAGCTCCCGACCAAGCCCCATATTCTCCACAGTGTTTTTGGCACCGTTTTTAGAATTGGTTTGGGGCTGGCTTCTTTCTAAAAATGTCTTGCATTCAGTCATTTAGGCAAGGAGCTGGGAGCTGGGACCTGCCATAAGCAGGACTGTGGATGGCGGTGGGGGTAGGGACAAGGAGGAATGGAATTCCCTGCCTTCTTAACTCCTCCCACTTCCCCCTCCACTCTTGGTCTCAGTGTGCCTAATAATAATAATAATAACAATGTTGGTATTTGTTAAGCCCTTACTATGTGCAGAGCACTGTTCTAAGCCCTGGGGCAGATACAGGGTAATCAGGTTGTCCCACGTGAGGCTCACAGTTAATCCCCATTTTACAGATGAGGTAACTGAGGCACAGAGAAGTTAAGTGACTTGCCCACAGTCACACAGCTGACAAGCGGCGGAGCCGGGATTCGAACCCATTACCTCTGACTCCCAAGCCCGGGCTCTTTCCATTGAGCCACGATGCTTCTCTAAGTAGCCTGCATGACTCTCCTGGTCCAGGGACTACCCAGATTCTTCCCTTCTTTGCTTTTCTCTCTGGCAGACTGCCACTTGGGCCATTTGCTGCTCATTAGCACGTTGAGTAGACTGTGGGCAGGGCAAGGCAGGGCATCAATCCATTCTGCTCCTCATTAGCAGCTCTGGTTTGGTGTGGACAGAGTTTAAGACTAATGGCTAAAATGCAACCTTTTCTGTGAATGCCATTTACCACCTATTCCATGAAGATAAACAATATAATTAAAGAGTTGACTACTTAAAGCAAAGAAAACCTGAAACGTTGTTTTAAATCTCCTTTTGCTCTGTTTTGCTGAAAAGAGAGTAAAAAGGGCCTGAATAACAATCTATCCCAGAACAAGCATGGGCCAAGTAGGCTGCCAGATTGCTATGGGAAAAAGAGATTATAGAAAGGATAAGAAGTTACTTAAAGTCATTTGTATTATTTACAGAGGCATTTAAAGGGAGGAGGGCATGAATACAGCAGAGGAGCCAATACCTGTTATGCTATTAGTAAAAAGTGAGCAAACTGAAAGGGGACTACTTAAAGAAGATATTTCCAACATGGCAACGATTTAGTGAATTCAGAGTTTAATACTGTCTCCTTCCTCCCATTATGGCTCCATTATGGTCATTTGCAGTCAAAGCAGAAAAAGTTTTAATTTGCTTAAAAATGGAAACCAGCCGAACATAAAACACCTTGGAGAGGTGATGAGACATAGCAGCCCGGCAAACGAGAATGGATCTGAGCCTGTAAGAGATTTGTCCAGGCTTAACAATGAAAAGTTAGATGGTCAGTAAACAATCCTTTTATTGGGAACTGAAAGAATGAACTACAGGACTAATACTCTGAGGTGACGGGGAGTCAGGAGGTCTGGGTTCTAATTATGGCTCCACCTCTTGCCTGCTGTGTGATTTTGGACAAGTAACCTAACTTCTCTGGGCCTCAGTTTTCTCATCTGCAAAATGGGGATGGAATACCGGTTCTCCCTCCCCCTTAGACTGTGTGAGACAGGGACACAGAGCATATCATCCACAGATGGATGATTTTATATCTACTATCTTAGCATTTAGGACAGTGCTTGGCACATAGCAAGTGCTTCATAAACGTCATCATTATTATGCATCTGGTTACTTGCTAAGGGTTCTTGTAAACTGCAAACTTCCAAAAGAAGAGGTTTAAATCGGGGGAAGGGATTTGGTGGTGTTTGCCAGAGTTGGGGTGGGAAAGTGAGATAACGAGCTTGTCATACCTTTTTGCTGGCTGGTCTGGGAACTGCAGTGGTACTTGGCGTATCAGAGTTGGCTTGGCAATAGTAAGACATCCGATTGCAGCTGCGGTCAGCAACCTGGAGCAAATAAGAAAAAAAGGAAATGGTTAGAAACACAATCGGAATCGGGGAGGGCTCCATAAGCCTGAAAGAGAAAACCTTTGAAGAAAGTTAAAAGATTAGTTCTGAATTTAGGTGACAGAAACTGCAAAGGGAAACATGTTCCAATACTGCCTTCCTGCGGCCTATTCAGGTATTGTGTGCGCAGTTTCCCAATTTTCCCCTTCATTTTTCCAAGATGATTTCCGAAGAGAAGATGTGTGTTTTGCTCTTATTCATTGCTGAGAGCATTAGCTCACACCCATGGATAGACTCTTACCACCAATAGCACCATTTTCCGAAACAAAGACAGCTCTATTGTTCTGTCATAAACTAGTCTTTCCTGAAGAAATGAAAGAAGGTAGGAAAAAAAATGAATACAACCTACACCAGTGCAGAGGTTGTTTGGGGGGAAACTGTCATCTGTTAGGTCCCAGAAGATTTTAGTCAGACTTAGGTGTGTTTTCTAAAGGGTTACAATTTCTAGACTACTAATATTAATCTGGCAGGAGATGGCCGGCTCTCAGAGCTGTTACTGAAATTTTAGATCGCTGGAACAAAATCCAAAGTGAAAATTTGGAAAAAGCAATGTATGGTCTTCAAGAGAAGCCTCGACAAGTCATTGAATCCATTAGTGTCTGACGTCTATCATCTTGCAGACATTTTGATTGGCTTGGAACTGGTTGCCAGGGCAGCACTTGGCTGAGAAGGTGCGGACAGAGAAGCAATAAGGCCTAGTGGAAAGACCACGGGTCTCATAGTCGGGAGACCTCAGCTCTAATCACGGCTCTGCCATTTGCCTTCTGTGTGACCTTAGACGAGTCGCTTAACTTCTCTGTGCCTCAGTTTCCTCTTCTGTAAAATGGGGATGAAATAGCTCTTCTCCCTCCCCTTTAGATTGGGAGCGCTCTCATGGGACAGGTCAGAACCTGATTATCTTGGATCTACCCTGGTGTTTAGCACAGGGCTTGGCACACAGCAAGCCCTTGACAAAGTCCACTATTATTATTATTGTTACTGTGCACTCCTAGTGTCTCAGCATGACCCCATTACACCTGCCATAGCACTGTCTTCTCTAGAAGCAGGTAGAAAAACTGGCCCTTGCCACCTACCGATCTGCTGCCATCCATAGCCTCAGCTTCACTTCCTGAGGGAGCAAAAAAATGGGATAGCGACCAAAGTCAGAAAGATCTACAGATGCTCTGTCCTCAGCTAGCGAGGCCATGTTCGAGATGGTGGCGACCCCAGGGAACTGATCCCAGGGAACTGAGCCAGTAAGTCTCTTTCTTTGTCTCCTCACCCTCCATGTCACACTCGTTGGGTGTATGTATCTCAGTGTCTAGCTCATTCACGTGCAACGTAGGTCATTTAGAACACAGGACTCACTATAAAGGATGGGCTAAACATTTCAGCTCTAAAAAAATGGGGGTGTAATCAATCAATCAAAGGTATTTATTAAATGCTTACTGTGTGCAGAGCTCTGAACTAAGTGCTTGGGAGAGTACAATACAGCAGAGGTGGTAGACACGTTTCCTGCCTGCAACGAGCTTATGGCCTAGAGCAGTGTAGTATAATGCAAAGAAAGTTTTGAATGTCATTATTATTTTATCAAGGGAAATGATTTTTGATGAAAATGAAATTCAAGATGTCTATAGGTTTCAATGTGGTTGGCTCAGCCATTCTAAGGCCATTACTCACCACAGAAATTTGGCTTTTCTAGGCCCATCCTCATATGCCACTTTTGCCTATTTATTTCCAAACTCTATCTCTGAGTAAATGTGTTATCTCCCCTAAAAATTCTACCAGGGTTAAATATTCAAAAGACAACAGCCTCTGTCTTGTAGAGCATTTTTCTCAGAGGCCATGATTTAATGTCAGATTTGACCCCTGGAGTCACACTGGCAATTCCTGCCCACACTCCAGCCTTTTCCCCTGAACAGAGGCTTACATTGTCAGGCAGGCCAACCAATAGACTTTTGACTAACTCAGCGGGAAGCCCTGGAAACAGCACAGAAGAAGCCTGGTGGGGAGGGGGGTGACTTCCAGGGGAGCTTCCCTTTGGTAGAGAGTAGTGTTTTGTTTCTTAACTGACTGTAGTGTACTGAGTTTCTGGAATGGGTGGTCAGTTTGAGTTAGTGTACCTTTCTTTCTCCCATACCTTGGAAGACATGATAGTTTTCACTTCCTCGTCGGCAGAGGTGTATACGGCAGTGATATCCGGATTGCTGCAGCTCATCACACGTGTCTGCAAAAGCTTGGAGCCCACAGTGGCAGCAGAGGTGCGTCCAAAAGTGTTATAGCGAGAATCTGGATGAGGGGTATTCCCGGCTGTACCAGGCCAGTGAGATGAGCCGATGTTGTAACACAGAGAACAGATACAAAATTGCTTGTTAGACATAGACTGGAAGTTCAGGAGACCGGCCCTTTCCCTCCCTCATATGATTGCCTGCCAATTAACAAGATGATGCACATAAAGTGCTGTAACTCTACAGTATAGGCATTACTAACAGAGGGGTTTTCAGTATTACGTGCAAGCGTTGACACACACTTGCAAGTGGCTTTCCTCTAGTGAATCATTATGGCGGCATCAAAGGTCAGAAAAGCAGCGGGTCCTGAGCCACCAACATTTCAAAAGGCAAAAGGAGCAGCAGGTGATTTTAGCTGTAGAATCCCTAAGATACTACCTGGCTTTGCTATCTCTCTTTGGACTTCGGGAAGGCGGAAAACATAATACACGTAGGAAGCCAGGAGACAGTTCCTCCCATGCTGGTCCTTGCTCAGGTCTTTGCTGTTGTGAAGGCTGTTGGCTATTGCAACCACGGATTCAAAGGCAAACTGGGAGAGGTTAGCTGCCAAACAAAGAGAAAGACAGAAGTCTCAGCTGCCAAGTGCTTGAAGTAATTTAAACATTCTCTGGACGGATGGCAACCAATTCAATCCCCGCCCTCCGCCAATTCAACCAATTCCTCAGCTGAAGGTTGGGGTAACTCTCTCTAATCCTGACAGAGTTAAACTTCTTCACCAGCCTGCTACCACCAGCACTAACTTCCATCACAAACTAGCTGAAGAAAGCTCTAGACAGAGATTGTTTAACCACACAAAGTCTGTGAGACTAAAGATACTGGGATGAGGTTGTACTGAGCAACAACGTGATCATGGGGGCCTGGGGGCCGGGGGTGGCGGGGGAATGCGTTAGAGAACAAGGTCACAGTCTTGCTACAAAAACCACAAGGGAACAAAATGGATCCAACTGAAGGGTTCCATGAAGGAGTGACATGAGATTGAACTGTGACCTGTAGATCTGGCCACGTCCTCCAAGATGATCATTTAAACTTTAAGGTTTCTCACCGCCTCATCCATTTTCTAAGTGGTTTAAACTACGTAGTTGCCGGCCTAGCATCAAGGGGGCAAAGGCAGGGAAGAAGGAGTTGGGACATTTGGTGCTAGGAGGGGCAGTGGGGCTGGACACAGGCAAGGATACTGATTTTGATTTTTCAAAAACATTCTCTCCATCTCTCGGTCTCTGTGTTCCACTGTGATCTCACTATTACCTGGGAATGGGTGGATTTTAATAAAGCTTAATCACCCCCATCTTCCCACCACTGGCAGCCCTGGCTCCAAACCGCTCCCGCACCATCGGCAATGGGGACGGGGACAGGGAAGGATGCTGATTTTGACTTTTCAGAAACCTTAGAGCTGTCTCTAGGGGGTAGTCTTGATAGTTTCAGATCCAGTGGGCAGGAACCCGTCATAACAGTGTCATAAATTAACCCCTTCAAAAGGAGTGAAGGAAGATCAGACGGGGCACCCAGGGATGGCCACAATCCAACCTGGCATACTTTAGGCAGTTCACACCTGGGTCATGTACCTATCTGAAGTCCTTAGGGCCAGCCAGCATTCAGCTGACCACATAAGCTGATGCAGTGCTAGACACAGGGAGGAGACAGGAGTCCAATCTTCTAAAGACATAGTAGTGTGAGCGAAAGATGTGCATGAGTGCATGTTTGCCTTGTAGTAATAGCTTGTGTGCAGAGCACTGTAGGAAGCACTCGTCTCCCCTACAGCATGACGTAGTGGATAGAACACGGGCCTGGGAATCAAAAGGTCATAGGTTCTAATCCCAGCTCTGCCACTTGTCTGCTGTGTGCCCTTGGGCAAGTCGCTTCACTTCTTTGGGCTTGTTACCTCATCTGTAAAATGGAGATTGAGACTGTGAGCCCCACATGGGA
Source organism: Ornithorhynchus anatinus (assembly GCF_004115215.2). Lineage (NCBI taxonomy): Eukaryota > Metazoa > Chordata > Mammalia > Monotremata > Ornithorhynchidae > Ornithorhynchus > Ornithorhynchus anatinus. The sequence goes on from NC_041753.1 coordinate 55,817,479, forward strand.
CAGGGACTCTGTCCAACCTGATTTACTTGTAACCACCCCAGCGCTTACTACAGTGTCTGGCACATAGTAAGTGCTTAACAAACACCACAGTTATTATTGTTATTATTACGGGTTGTAAGATCCTTGAGGGCAGGGACCATATCTTTTCTCTAACATGAACACCAAATACCCACGACCATGTTAGGGAGAGGTACTCCCTTAATACCTGTCAACTGAGATCTGATAGAAATGGGTTCTAACTTTAGCTTTGGTCTCTCCTCCGATTCCTCCACAAATGGCAAGGCAGAGTAAGAACACTGAATACCTGTTTGGCCTGCAATGATCATGGGCTGCACCGAGAGCTGAAATAACTTGTCCAGCACCAGATGCAGAAACAGTACCAGGGGTTCAAGGCAGGAGGAGTTCAGGCAGATTATGCTGAGCTTCAACTCATGCTCCAGGGTAGCTTCTGTGATCTTATGATCCAGCACTCTGATAGGAAATGTGACTTGGTTTTCCAGAGAGTGGCACAGAGTGAAGAACTTTTCTAGGTGATTTTCCTGAGAAGATGAAGGAAGAGGGTCACTGTTATGACATTGGAAAGTTATTCTACATATTGCACCTGCCCTTCCTAGGGAGACAAACGAGCAGATGCTAAGAAAACACTATTGCAGTGTACTCTGATGGTGGAAAATAGGATCACACACCTTAAAATCTGCATCTGAGCGAGCACAGTTTGATTCCCTATACCTGAAAGAAGTATAATGACTTCCACTTGCAAAGTTTTTTAAAGAGAAATGACAGATGTTGCGTTGCTTCCTTCAGCATTTTCAGATTTTCAAGGACTTTACATTATAAAAAAAGGTAGGGAGCTTAGTAGCAGTAATGGTATTTACTGAGCACCCACTGGGCACTATGCATTAAACTAAGCAACTTGGAAAAGTTCAACAGAAGCAGGAGTCATGCTTCTTGCCCACAAGGAACTTACACTCTAACAGGGGAGACAAACACAGGAATATTTACAGATATGGGAATAAGAATAAATTATTGACAGTACAATTGATTAGATATATTTATGCAGTGAGAGGAAGGTAAAGAAATAAATACATAAGTGCTAGAGGTGGCTACTGGGTTGATATGATTTGGAAGAAGGAAATTAATTGGGAAAAGGCTTGTTGGAGGGGGTGAGATTTTAGAAAGGCTTTGAACATGGGGTGAGCTGTGATCAGTCAGATCTGGTGGAGGAGGTAGTTCCAATCTGGGGGAATGGCACAGTCAAGGAGATGGAGGCAGGAGTATCAAGAGTGAAGTACAGTGAGAAGGTGAGCTTGAGAGAAATAGAGAGCAATTTGGGAAGTAGTGGGAGAAGAGAGCTGATATGTAGGATGGGGTGAGTTGGTGGAGAATCTTAGAAACCAAGCTAATAACTGTACCTTGATCGTCTACCTCACCACCAACCCCTTGCCCACATCCTCCCTCTGGCCTGGAACTTCCTCCCTCTTCATATCCAACCCTCTTCTGCCCTTCATAGCCTTACTAAAATCATATTTCCTTCAAGAGGCCTTCCCTAAATCCTCATTTCCCCTACTCCATCTCCCTTCTGCGACGCTTATCCACTTGGGATTTGTATCCTTCATGCACTTGATATTCTCTCCACCCTCAGCCCCACAGCACTTATGTACATATCCATAATTTATTTTAATGTCTGTCTCCCAGTCTAGACTCTAGGTTTCCTGTGGGCAGGGAACATGTCTACCAACTTTGTTGTATTGTGCTCTCCCAAGTGCTTAGTACACAGTGAGTTCTCAATAAATACCATTGATTCAATTTATTTCCTGAACTTATATGAAGTATCCAGCAAGCAGAATTTCCAGTTATAATAATAATAATTACGGTATTTGTTAAGTTCTTACCATGAGCCAGTCACTGTTCTAAGCGCTGGGGTAGGTACAAGGTAATCAGGTTGGACACTGTGCCTGTCCCACATGCGGCTCACAATCTTAATCCCCATTTTACAGATGAGGTAACTGAGGCATAGAGGACTTAAGTGACTTGCCCAAGGTCACACAGCAGACAAGTGGCAGATCCTGGATTAGAACCCAAGTCCTCTGACTCCCAAACCCAGGCTCTTTCCACTAAGCCACACTGCTTCTCCTATATTACAAGTACAATTACTTAAAAAATTTGTATTAGCTTCATTGTGTCCTTGTTTTCAAACTAAGGATTTTCTTTATGCCCCTTACCTGGGTGTGAACAGATGACACAGCCTGCAGTTCAATGTTAAATACTCCCTTGTGTCCGTCAGCCCATTTAATGGGGGGATTCTGGGATGGGATTTTCTGTTGAAGGTAAAACAACAGTGATCAGCAATCCAATTCCTACATCTCTTAAATAACAAGCAAATTGAAATAAATGTAAATATAAAGATCTTTTAAACTCAACATTAAAAAGTCTGAATTTCAATAACATATTTATACAAAGACCACACATGACTGAATAAAACACACAAAAAGTTTTTCAACAAAGAAAAAAAGAAATTAAGGCAGGGTGCATGTCTATGGGAAGCAGCATGACTTAGTGAAAAGAACACAGGCTTGGGAGTCAGAGGTCATGGGTTCTAATCCTGCTCTGCCACTTATCTGCTGTGTGACCTTGGGCAAGTCGCTTAACTTTTCTGTGCCTCAGTTACCTCATCTGTAAAATGGGGATTATGACTGTGAGCCCCACATGGCATACCCTGATTACCTTGTATCTACCCCAGCGCTTAGAACCGTGCTTGCCACATAGTAAGTGCTTAACAAATACCATCATTTTTATTACAATTGGGAAGCTCTTTTTACACCTTATCCTGAATGGGGCAGGGCCTATCCTAAGCGCTGAGTATGGTGCTCTGCACACAGTAAGCGTTCAATAAATACAATTGACTTGTTCCAGCACACACAGTACAGCCAAATCCACTTTCCCTGGGTTTATTGATCACCATCATTTTAGGAACTTCAATGGAATCAGTTTTCACCATTCACTAGCAGAACACTAATTTCCACAAAGCTTTCATGATTTTTCCAACAAAATGTGCATTCAGACTTTTATTTGAATAAATGCAGACTCACTCCTACCAAGTGAGTCTGGTTAAGAGCCTATATTATTATTTCTATTTTGCAATGGAAAAATTTCTGGCTCAGCAAGGTTAAACGCTTTGCTCAAACTAGTCAGTGGCAGAATCAGGCATGGGACCCAGATCTCCTGATTTTTAACCACGTGCTATATACACTTGACCTTGCTCCCTTTCCATCCCTCCCAGCTCGCAAACAGTTTTCCAGCAGTTAGAATTTTACCTAGCAATAGCCCTGCTCCATCCCAGCCATTGGCTTTTGCAGAGAATGCTAGATTTAAATAGTGTGATCATCCACCTGACCACAGGATCTTACCATCTTATAGTGTGCAGAGCACTATACTAAGCACTTGGGAGAGTACAATACAAAAGAGGAGATATAGTTCCCTGCCCACAAGGAGCTTACAGACTAGAGGGGAGCTTACAAACTACTCTGGCTTTTTTGTTCCCATTACCCTGTATCTACCCCAGCCCTTAGAATAGTGCTCTGCACATAGTAAGTGCTTAACAAATACCAACATTATTATTACTTTTATGAGAGAAGTTTTAAACATACATTCTGTCTGTCTGTCTGTCTCTCTCTCTCTCTCACACACACACACACACACACACACACACACACACAGAGTAATTTTCTCTAAAGTATGGCTTACAAATTGTTAGTGCTCAGGCAGGCAAGAGTTTTCAATGTCCCTACTGCCCTCTCCTATTCCCCCTCATTCTTTCTCTGACTTTTTGCATCTCTCCTCTCAGCCATACACTTCTGGTGAAAGATACCTGGAGTCGCTGATCATGGATGGATGATGAAGTCAATAAGGGATAACCAAGAGGGGAGAAATAATAAATATTAAACTGAAAAGTTGTCCAGGAACAGTTTGCACAAACTATGAAAGTGATGGCTGATTACATGTCAATTGTATGCAAAAACACACTACCCATGAGTGCAACCCCTTGTGGGAATCCTAGTGAAGATCACTGTTGAGTGGAACCCTGTGAAGGCAAGTAGAGGAATTTTTCTCCTCTCTGAAAGGAGCCCAAATCAAGGTCCTACGGAGGTGATCAACAACTTGCTCATTGTGAGGAAAACTAGCTTCTCCTGCAGGACACATTTGCCTATTACCTCTGGAGAATGCATCGAGTAGTTGGGTGGCAGTTTATCTAAGGCCACAGGAAGACAGAAAGGTCCAATTTGGAGACGTTCATTTAAGAGAATTGGCAGCCACTGAAACAGACAAGGAAAAGAATAAAGTGATATTTATTATGGCATATTATCCTGGCTATTTGTCTAACTCACAGTAATCAAATGCAACTGAACAATGATTGGATATTGACCATAGCCCTTTTGTACAGTAATTTCTGCCAAGCCCTTTGCATTTTAAATTTTCTGATTGCTTTAGTAATGATACTGCCAACGGGCCTGGAATGGCGACTACTCTCTGGCAAGTCACTCTGCCTGCAGAACCCAAGCTACAAAGGTTTCCATTATTGGCAAATATTTAACCAGATAGTTCATGCTGTTTCTTTTTAAATCACCTTCTGTTAAAATCCCATTTTATTCTTAGAGAAAGAGATTCTTTACATTATAGGTGCCCATTTTTTATTCAGAGTATAGGGGCAAGAAGGGGTGGGCATTTTTTATTTTTTGTGTGTGTTGAGGGGGATGACTATTGGGAAAGAACAGGTCAGAAAGCCATCATTTTAGGTCTTTTCTGCCTTGATTGGACAGTCTCAGGTCTTGTCAGCCACCTGGGGTGAGCCAACCTTTAGTCCACCTCAAATAGCTGTGGGGGCCATTGCTGCCATCACCTCCATGGGAGTAAGCAACTATGTTTTAAATGAAGCATCCATGCTTAAACTCTGGAATTATGGGCTGAGCCTGGATGCCACGATTAATGATTATTTTTAAATTTCCATATCTATCTTTGGTGTACCAATTCTGTACTCCAAAAATATGTAAAATTGCTATGTCAGTATCTGCCACTGCTCCTGATCTTAATATGGGGTTAATGTATTTTGCTACTTTGACAGGGCAAAGAGAAGTGGAAAAAGATGAATTGTTTATCTCCACCGGGACCTTGAAAGGACCACCAATTTAGGGATTAACCATTAATTGAGAAACAACTTACTGAATATCCCACGGTGGTTTCAACACAAGCTCCTTGCTTCTGTTGGCAACTGATATGATAAAAGGTGAACAGGAGATGGTGATTGACTGTGAGTTTAGCTGGGAGTTTAATTTTCACTTCTTCATAAAAATCTGGAGACCTGTTTAAAAGCACAAACAGAATTTCCAGTATGAAATCAATGGAAATCACTTTCCTTCTTATGAAGAATATCTTCAAGAACCCCTCCCCATTTCACATTTGTCACTTGACTTTATTCTGTTCCCGCTCAGACTTTTAGATTTGACTAACTCTGTTGTACTGTGCTCACCTTAGTGCTTAGTGTAGTGCTCTGCCCACAGTAAATGCTCAATAAATACCATTGATTGACTGATTAAGAGTCCTTGCAGCAGTACTCACATTACCTAATGCATCACCTGGCTGTAGACAGGTTAGCATCCAGAGTAAAGCACAGGAAAACTAAAAGTTACACCACAATTAAGTTACTGAGAAGGAATGAGAAGCAGCATGGCCTAGTGGAAAGAGCACGGGCCTGGGAATCAGAGGACCTGGATTCTAAACCCAGCTCCACCACTTGTCTGCTGTGTGACCTTGGGCAAGTCATTTAACTTCTCTGTGCCTCAGTTACCTCATCTGTAAAATGAGGATTAAGACCGTGAGCCCTAGGTGGCATGGGGACTGTGTCCAACTCGATTATCTTGTATGTACCCCAGCACTTAGTACAGTGCCTGGTACATCTGGCACATAGTAAGTGCTTAACACATACCATAAAAAAAAATCCTGTATCTCCCTTACTGTTTGATATATCAGGGAAGCCATTAAGCCTTAGGTTCCCAATGTAAAATGGATCTAACACTATTTGAAAAAAACAGTTTTGATACCAAAAGTGCTAGGCATTATTAATGATCATTCTTCACTAATTATGTTTCCAATCTGAAACTGTTTCAAATAGCCAGGAGGGGTTTACCTGAGGGACTGTTAGGGAACTAAAAAAGAGACCTGGTTCCCAACCTAGCTCCATCTCTGAGTCCTTGTGCAAGTCTAGGTAAGTTATGAAACCTTTTCTACTCTCCAGTTTACCTTGCCTGACCCATGAAGGAGGCAGGAAGATGAAAGGAGAAGTAAGGATAGGCAATGGGAGGACTTAGAGCTTTGTGGATGAAGGTTAAATGATTTGCCTATAGGTTTTCTAGGGTGTTGGGATGGGGGAGACAGCATGCTTTGTCAGTTAAGTGTTGGTCTGGAGATTCTGGACTCAGAATTTTCCTTTAAAGGAAAATGACTCCCTTTGCGATTGACAGATAACGGCTACAAATATGTAAAAATAATGATGGTATTTGTGAAAAAGGCCCTGCACCAGATCATCCCCATTCAGGAGATCTCCCAGGACACTCGGATCGGGAGTGGTCCAGAACTGGCCGTGACCTCCATAGGCCTCTTTCTCTAAATGAATAATAATAATAATGGTATTTGTTAAGCACTCATTATGTACCAAGCACTTTTCACTCAGACCACTCAGACTAGGAATGGTCCAGAACTGGCCATGACATGCATAGGCCTCTTCCTCTCAATAATAATAACAATAATAATGTTATTTTTAAGCACTATGTGCCAAGCACTGTTCTAAGAGCTGGGGTAGATAGAAGGTAATTAGGTTGCCCTGCATGGGGCTCACAGTCTTAATCCCCATTTTACAGATGAGGTAACTGAGGCATAGTAAAGTTCAGTGACTTGCCCAAGTTCACACAACAGACAAGTGGCAGAGCTGGGATTAGAATCCATGTCATCTGATTCCCAAGCCCGGGCTCTTTCCACTAAGCCATGCTGCTTCTCTAATTTTCTGTTTCATAGTAGCAATTATTATTATTATTATTATTATTATTGTTATCATCATAAGAGGAGAGAGAAAGGAATGACAGGGACTCCCTTGCTCAAATATCCACTTGGAGATGGGGAGAGAAGGGAATTCTGGGTACTGGGAGTGGCTGGGTTTTCTTTCCCTCGGCTCCTCTCAGCGCCCAAGATTCCTTAATTATGACAAAAAAAAAAGACCTAAGAGGAACCAGCATTACAGAAGATCAGTTATTATTACTGTGAGCCTTATAATAGAGTCCCACTATATTTTGTTCTCGAACACCTTCTAAACAATTTCAGGGAATGAAAACAAGAATGAGCACCTCCCACAAGGAAATACCATGAAGCGGGTCACCACAAATCACTAAATTCTAAAGCCCGATAGGTGAAACCCCAAAGGTGAAAAGAAAAAAACTAAAGGAGACCTATTCCTGAGACCACACTTAAATATGTCTAAGCACACTTACTTGTTATGATATGTGACGGCTGTGTACACTTCTTGCAGAAATTCTGGACCACTTGATTTTCCAAAGATGACCTGCCACCCAAAAGAAAGACCATTTGATAGGTGTGAAATAGAATCAACTTTTCATAAACTCAACCACTAATTTAATGAGAACAACACAGGAGGTTTACCATATGACACTGAGCACCACCCAGGAAGTGAGGTGGTTTCTCCCAAGCCACCCACTGACTGACTCTGAGACTTTAAGAACTTTTAGCTATAACATGGAAAAAGTGTAATGGAGTAGATAGAACAGAAATTCTAAAATTCTGGACTTGGAAGGAATCTGAAGACCTTCTCTCTCTTTCTCTGGCTCTAGGCAAGCCAACAGATTCACTCATTCATTCATTCATTCATTCATTCATTCATTCATTCATTCATTCACTCACTCACTCATTCATTCATATTTATTGAGCACTTACTGTGTGCAGAATAGTGTACTAAGTGCTTGGGAGATTACAATACTACAATAAACAGTCACATTCCCTGCCCACAATGAGCTTACAGTCAGGGCCAGGGTGGGGGGAAGTGGAGAGGGGGAGGTGAGGTGGGGGTCAGGGACAGACATCAGTACAAATAAGTAAATAAAATGACAGATTTGTACATAAGTGCTGTGAGGCTGGGAGGGGGGAAGAGCAAAGGGAGCAAGCCAGAGTGTTGCATAAGGGAGTGAGAGATGAGGAAAAGTGGGGCTTAGTCTGGAAGGCTTCTTGGAAGAGATGTGCTTTCAATAAGGCTTTGAAGGGTAATCGTCTGTCAGATTTGAGGAGGAAGAGTGTTCCAAGGAGGTGGCGAGGGGGAGGGGAAGAGTAATTGTCTGTCAGATTTGAGGGGGGGAGGGTGTGCCAGACCAGAGGCAGGACGTGGGCTAGGGGTCAGCGGCAAGTTAGGTGAGACCGAAACACAGTAAGAAGGTTAGCATTAGAGGAGGGAATGCCTAAAACCATCCAAGCCAGATTCCAAAAAGGCATCTTCTGACCAATGGGGACCTGTTTCATGAAAAGGGTATTTAACTCAGGGCTCCTTCCCACAGTGTTGGATCTGGGCCCTGGAGAGAGAGCTGGTCGATGTCCAGGTCACTGCTATTTTTCAGGGAGGGAGGTGGGGGAAATGAAGGAGTGTTCTGCCTGGCTGGATGCTGCCTCCCGGAGATTCCTGGGAACCCAACCACCCTTAAAGAAAGGTACTTTGGGTTGCCTTGACTTCATTTTCAGGGTGGAGCTAGGCGGGGCCCAGAAGTGGGTCATGAGTGGTTAATTTTCATTTGCAAAACTGGCTTCAGAGGCACTCTAATCTGTCCCATGATCCTGTGCAAGTATGGAGAATAGCTGACACTTCTCTGACAGGGCTGCTGTGATGATTAATGAGACAAAGTTCTGGTGCTCTGGGTATCTCTGAGGCAGGAGTTGTATTAATATGAGCCACAGCACTTTGTCATTATTAGCCTGTAATGTGACTTAGGGCTTGATTGCATGTGTACTGCTGCCCTCTTCTGGGAAAAAGAACAGCAAATATAACACTCAAACAAGGACTTTCAGTCCAGATCGGGCCCGGCTTGTGCTAGCCAACAAACAGCCGACTGGAAGAAATTGCTGGCGTTGCAGGCCTCACTGGGTGAAGCGCTCGGCCCGGAATTTATTTCAGGTTGTGAGGATAAAATGACATAACTGACATGAAAGCAGTTTGGGAAAATAAAAACGCTCTACAAATTCCAGGTACTATCTAAAAATACGGTGGCCCGCCCTGATAGGGAGAAGACGTTTACGGTCTATGTTACCGGCAATGCGTGATCTTCCCCACACATAAACTGTATCTTGATTGTAATGTTTCTTGCCGATGTCAGCTTATTAGCAAAATTCAGTCGCTGCGGGTAGACATAGAGAAGATTTCTGGAGAAGCAAAAAGAGAAAGAGAAATCGATTACCAAAAGGTGTCTAGAATTTGCTTTAAAAGAAGCAAGTCTCCAGGGTATCACCAGTTTTCCCTCATCTCAATTTTCCCAACTCTAACATTTTTTTCCTTGGGAAACTCAGTACTAAAGCTGACCCTGGGTGGGAGCCAACTTTCTAGATGTAAAAAGTTCATCTTTTTCCCAAGGTAATTTTTCATCTAGGTCCATTTCTGTTTTTATGCACTTTTTCCTTGGTGATAAAGTTGACTATTTTTTTCTGGTCCCAGTGAAAATCCCTGGGCAATATTTGAAATCTCATTTACTCTATCATCAAGCAGAGAGCTACTGTTGACTGCATTTGTTTCAATCAGTGGCATTTATTGAGTGTTTAATGTGTGCAGAGCACTCAACTGAGCACTTGGGAGTATTACAAGCTTCCCGGCTTTAAGGTGGACATAGCTTCCTCTCTTCAGACACCTTCACCTCCTTTTCCCCAGGCAACGGCACCCTGCAGTAGACTAGTTGCCTCACGACCTGCACCCCACTAGAGAGTCCTCTACTTCAACCTCTGGGCCTCTGAGTTTCCTCATCCCTGCTCTGCCTATTTGGTGTGCTGTGGTGTGTGGGGGGGTGTAGAGCCTATAAAAAGAGCTGATGTGGGTATGAATACAGTGGTCCCGAGTGAGTGTAAATGCCGAGTGACAGGCAGATTCGAAGGCTTGGATCAGGTGGTTCCCTCACTGGAAACCCTCATAGGTCCACCTCCCCTTCTAGACTGTAAGCTCTTTGTGGCCAGGGAATGTGTCTTGGACTCTCCCAAGCACTCAGTACAGTGCACTAATAGGAGCAGAAATAGACTGAGGGGGTTTGAGACAAGTGGTGATGATGGATGGATTCTGAGGTAATGCTGGGGAGAGTCCAGGATGGCCATAAGGAGGGTGAGTGGTGTTGCCTCAGGAATGAAAATTCAGTTTGTCATTTGGAAAACAATTTGGGGGTTGGAAAAAGTGGGTGAAATGCTACGAGGAGAAAGACTGGGGTGGAAGTAGCTTAGGGGTCTCTAAGATGAATGAGAATGCTATTGGAGTCCTAGGACAAAGTTGGGGAGGGGGCCTGGTGAATGGGAAATGGCCATGGCATCTTAAGGACACTTGCAAATGGAATGTGACACAATTTCACTTGACAGGTTTTTCTTGGGTGGATGACTTTCATTTTCAAAGTTTTCTTTGGTGCTCTAAAAAGAGTAAACACTCAATAAATATTACTGATTGATTTTCGATGCTGACAGAGTTGTCTTCTCATTTTTAAGAACAATGTTAATAGGGTGGTCTTCACAAGCAGCGTGGCTCAGTGGAAAGAGCACGGGCTTCGGAGTCAGAGGTCATGAGTTTGAATCCCGGCTCTGCCACTTGTCAGCTGTGTGACTGTGGGCAAGTCACTTAGCTGCTCTGTGCCTCAGTTACCTCATCTGTAAAATGGGGATTAACTGTGAGCCTCACGTGGGACAACCTGATTACCCTGTATCTATCCCAGTGCTTAGAACAGTGCTCGGCACATAGTAAGCGCTTAACAAATACCAACATTATTATTATTATTATTATTTGAGGGGCTATCACCCTTCAACCAATCAATTAATAGTATTTATTGAGCACGCTGTGGAGAGATTTGTATTAACCACTTGAAAGAGTACTACTGTTGAGAGTAGTCAATTGTTAATAGGCATGGTCCCCGTCCTCAAGGAGTTTACAATCCAGCAAGGGAGGCAGACAGTAAAATAGATTACAAGAGGAAGCAATAGAGTATAAAGATATGTATATAAGTGCTATGTGGGTTGTCAATAAATGCTCCTGATTGAATGATTGGTGGGGGTGAGTGCCCAAATGTTTAGGTGACGCTGAAATGGCAGCCTGGAGGAAATAGAAGCAGCGTGGCCTAGTGAACAGAGCACGGGCCTGGGAGTCAGAAGGATTTGGGTTCTAATCCCAGCCCCGCCATATACCTGCTGTGTGACCTTGGGCAAGTCACTTCATTTCTCTGTGCCTCAGTTACCTCATCTGACCAATGGGGATTAAGACTGAGCCCTATGGGGGACAGGGACTGTGTCCAACCTCATTAGTTTCTATCTATCCAGCAATTAGTACAGTGCCTGGCACATAGTAAGCACTTAAATACCAAAACAAATAGGGTGGGGAGGTGAAAAATTAATAGGAGAAAATCTCCTCGAGGAGATGTGACTTCAGAAGGGCCTTCGAGAGGGAGAGAGTAGTTGTCTGCTGTATGTGAAGGGGGAAGGAGTTCCGGGTAGTAATGGAGAGCATAAGCAAGAGTTTGACGGCAAGGGAGAGGAGAAGGAGGCACAGTGAGTAGGTTGGCTTGAGAAGAATGAAGTGTGTGGCTGGGGTGTAGTAGGAGAAGAAGGAGAATAAACAGGGGCCAGAGAAGTGTCAAGAGTTTCTGCTTCAGGTGGAGATGGTGGAGTCAGTATTAGAACCTAGGCTCTTCCGATGGCCAGACCCACACTCTATCCACTAGTCCACTCTGCTTCTTTGGTTTTTAATTTGGCTTAAAAAAAAATTAACCAATGTTCTATTAATAATACTCTTGGTATTTTTTTTCCTACCTGCACAGGCTATTGCAAATGGGTAGGCCTGACTGCAGAATTTTTAAAAAGATCATGAAACAAAGGAGAAAAAAATAAAAAATGGTGGTGGGTCCAGAAAATAACAAATGCAATAGCATAGCAAACGGCAAGATCCATGTAAGATGCTGGCTGTACTTTGGTCTTTGCAGTAAAACACTCATATACACAAACACAATCTCACTGTCGGTACTGTCCAAATGTCCAGGGAGATAAACCAGTTCATGTAGGAAAATAAACAGAAGAAACTAGAACTCTTCCATGCATAAAAACAAATGTTAAGAGGGGACATGATTGAGGTGTACAAATTCATGAAGGTTTGCACCGGGCTGTTCCCCAGATCCCACACCACTACCATTACATCCCATACTGAGTAACAAAAGACAAGACAGGATCACTAATACAGTGCTCTGCACATAGTAAGCGCTCAATAAATACGATTGAATGAAACACTGTAGTCATGAAATGCCCTTGCTACCAACAGTGAAGCCATATTCAAGCAATGCTCATCACAATACATCATAGTTGAGGGGGATATATGAGAAGCTTGTCCCATCATTCAGTGTTGCGTATCACAATATGTAACAGGATATCTGGTATTCATCAGCACCTTTTAAAATGTTTCCATTTGATCCCAAACTGCAGGAACTCAAAAATCCTTCCACAGATTCACCTCTAACCCCTCAATTTCTTCTATAAACTGCTATACTTGAGTAGTTACCAGAAGTAAGGGAGTTAACCTGTGGAATTTGGAAATACTTCTTTTGGCTGCCCAGGATCTTCTTTCAGTCCAACTGATTGATTTGGAAACTTTTCCAAAAATAGGCCAGGAGCCCCAGAATCCTTATAAAGTCATTATGCAAAGAACATTATGGCTCTTTCTTGCTTTTGCTTATTTTCTTTCCAGAGCAACTGAAAGCAGCTTGCTGCCAAACAAGCAAGGAGAAAAACATGCAGGATTCACCCATTCCAGAGGAAGCCAGTGGGCTTTCACAGGGACTTCAGCAGCTTGGAGCTGAAATCCAGGAACTGATGAGCCACCACAAAGAACCAATAGATCACATCTTTCAGCAGCTGGACACTTTCAACTCCTCTCGAGCAGAGCTGCTAAAACAGGTCAACTTCCAGGACAGGCTGAAGAGCATGAGAAAAGCCAAATATCTCAAGACAAAAGGTGAAGAACTCTACAGGGTCTCCACAGGCCTTCAGAATGGAAGATTGAGGAGTGGTCTGTTTAATCAGACAGCCAAGGGTGGCGGGGTGAAGGGGAGAGCACGTGTATACTCTGAAGGGTTTGCTTGACATTGTGGTATGGAGACTAACATTCCACTATGGTTTAATATGATCAGTATCCATTGGAAAATAAGTCTCAGGTGGAAATGCTCAAGAACCTGAGAGGATCAAGCTTGCAAAAGGAGGATTGAATGATGCTCTTCAAATATGATATATTGTGTGTGGGGGTGTGTGTGTGTGTGACAACTGTTCTCTATTTTCACGGAGGTCTGAATATGAAATAAAAGATTTGCATTGCAGGAGGAGGGACTTAGAGGCAGACATGGATGGAATCTCACACCAGGAAAGAGATCTTGAGGCTCTGGGGCGGAGAACCCAGGCAAAAGAACGGATCAGGCACTTAGTACAGGGCTCTGCCCACAGTAAGCACTCGATGAATACCATCGGTTGATTATAGAACTACTGCTTATGCAGAACCAGTTCTACTTTCTTGTCCTGACCAGTCACATTCCTGCCAGGGCTGCAACAAGCCAGTAGGCAGGTAGGAGTGTAGCCCATCAATAAATCAGTGGTATTTACTGAGTGCTTACTGTGTCAGAGCACTGTACTAAGCACTTGCGAGCATACAAAACAGAGTTGGTAAACATGTTCCTTGCCCATAAGGAACTCACAGTCTAGAGGGGGAAACATTGGCCAGTTGAAATGGGACTAAAACCCAGATCTCCTGTCTCCCCGAGGCAGGGCTCTTTCCACTAGCTCAACAGCGGAACTATTTAAAAGCTTCCTGACCACTCGTTATCAAAGAGGGAGGAAAAATCTCAGGAGTATTTATAATTAAAGGGTAGACATCCATTTTTTTAGGCTTGAGTACTTTAATGCCTGAAGGCTGGGGAACGGACTAGATGATTTAAGTAATTTCCAGCTCTATTACTCTGTGGCCAATAGATTTAATAAAGCATTTGCTGCCTAGAGTGGGCTCTCAATTGGGAATATCACCATTAGGCAAAAAAGAAAAGGGGTTTGTACAGCATTATATTTCCTACCTTGGGCCATGAATACTGGTTTCTTCATAGCCAATTGGGGATGTGTTACTGTATTATAATGAACTGAAACACATGTGTTTTTTTAGTGAAGTCTTGCTAAAGGAAATCTGTCAGCACTTCTGACCAAATATACTCTTGCCCCAACTACTTTAGCAGTTTCAAAATAGTTACTTCTATCTCTCTCAACCTTAGTCTTTTCTTGCATTCAAAAGGAGTCCCTTTTGTGTTCAAAAGAACTTGAGAAGCTCCTTACTGAAGTGGAAGACCAACTGAGTCATCAAGATACTCTTATTCAAAGACTGAATGAAAAAGGTTAATGGGTCCTGCTGTCCCTAGTACCTGTTTGTTCTGCTATGCTTAGTACAGTGTCTATCTTCCCATCTCTAGATTGCAAGCTCATTGTGGGCAGGGGATGTGTCTGTTTATTGTTGTATTGTACTTTCACAAGTGCTTAGTACAGTAAGCGCTCAATAAATAATTGAACGAATGACTTCAATACAGTAGAGTTGGTAGACATGATCCCTGCCCACGAAGCTTACAGTGGGCCCTGGCTCTATTTATACTCCTCTTACTCTTACACCGCACGAATACACACACACACACACACACACACACATACACACCTTGTCCCCTCCACCAGCAAATGTTGTTATTGAGCAACAGAAACTCACAGAACCAAAGGGAAATAAGTTAAAAGTACACATCATACCAACCCAGCCAAATTGTGTAGATATTGAGGAGGCAGGAGGGACAACTCTGTGAATGCCTACTTATTTACAAAGGTGGGAAAAGAGCCCGTGACCTTCAAGGCCAAATCTTGTCTTATGCTGTTGAATCGTCTCCAACCCATAGCGACACCATGGACACATCTCTCCCAGAATGCCCCACCTCCATCTGCAATTGTTCTGGTAGTATATACATAGAGTTTTCTTGGTAAAAATACGGAAGTGGTGTACCATTGCCTCCTTCCATGCAGTCAACTTGAGTGTCCACCCTCGACTCTCTCCCATGCTGTTCCTGTCCAGCACAGGTGAGTTTTGAATTGGAGCAGATTGCTTTCCACTCGCTAACCACTGCTCCAGCTAGGAATGGAATGGATAGGCCTCTGTCTGACTCTCCCTCCTGTAGTCGAGACCGGTAGAGTACTAGGAACTCTCCAGGTGTGACCCTGAGAGGGAGCAAGGCTAAGTAGTAAAGGATTATCTACAGCCACCATGCCAACATCAAACAAAACACATTTTAAACCATGAGTCGTTTCTTTGATGAGGTTGTTTTTTTTTTAATTTTGTGGAGTCTAGTTTGTTCAGGGTTTATCAAGGGTTATATTGATTTTGTTTGTACATACTAAAGTAATATCTCCTGGTTGCCACTTAGTCACCTTGCTAGTTGCAAGAGAGATTAAATAGGAAAAGTAGAGTCTACAGGAAGGGCTCTGGTCTTATCACTGTGGTTGTTGTACAGTTACAATTCCCTGCGGGCTGGGCTACTGTTGCATTCATCTAGAGCTCAACAACATCAGTCAAAACTGAAACAAAAAGGTCTTAAACAAGGGTAGTGAACCCTGAGACAGAAAGATTAACTGTCCTGCAGGCCTGGGAATTCTGTCTTAATCTCAGTCCCATTAAGTCATTTTCTGTCTAGGAACTTATCATTGCTATGTGGGCCCTCGGGCTATTGTGAGAAAGATTTATCAGTTTTTTTAATCTGATTTTTCACTATTCTGAAACCAAAGAAAGCACTTAATTTAGACACAAACCAAACACCCGAATTTTCTTAAAAAATACTGCCTTTGTCCCTTATTTGAGTAAAATATAACGGAAATCATATTACTTCTTATGCCATTTTAATTATTGGTCAAGTCTGCCCAGCAGAAATCTCTTGTTTTTGTTCCAATTCTGCACAGGGCAAACCCAAGTCTTGGCATCAAATAACACCTCTAGAGATTGCCTCAGGTAAATGAAGGGGAGGCTTGCAGAGGCCACCATGAGCCTAAGGGCAATCTATGAGTAGGGCAATGCCCAGGCAGGATGACAGCAGCAGGATATGGGGGAGTGGACTCAGGCAGGAGAAAAGAGGTAGCAAAGGCCACAAATATCAATCAGGTGGATTCCTGCAGAAATGTGCAAACCCCTTCCCACAAATGTTTTTTTTTTGGGGATGTGTGTGGGGTGTGTGTGTGTGTGTATGGAGGGAGGATTCTGTTCAATCTATAGCAAGAACTGCCAATGATTGATGGACTGATTGAAAATCCCCCAACCTCTCTGCTGAATGAAAGACTGGCTGGGCCAGGGGAGGAAGTAAGGTAAGTTGGAAAGGCCCAGAATGCTGCACTGGTAAAACAAGAGATACCAAGGCAGGCCCTTTGGTATGAATCAAAGAGGATGCTATTTTTTTTGTTTTTATTTGGAAGATGTAGACTTGGCTCCAATGAAGCACTGGCCCTCACAGTCTAGGTAGGAGGAAGAACCGGGATTGAATCCCCAATTTACAGATGAGGGAACTGAGGCACAGAAAAGTTAAGTGACTTGCCCAAGGTAACACAGCAAGTGGCAGAAGCGGAATTAGACCCGAGGTCCTATGACTCCCAGGCCCGTGCTCCTTCCAGTAGGCCACACTGCTCCGCCCCATCATCCCCACCCCCATCCAGCTGAGCCCCTCAGCTGCTATGAGCTTGCCGTCCACCTAGTCGCTCAGGTACCAAGTCCATTGCTTCTCCCCGATGCCCGCCCTGCCCCGAGATCAGCTATCATGCTGTTTCCAGAGCGAAGGAGGCAGCGGTGGCCTGCTTGTTCCTTTCCTCTCCCTCCCACTGCTGTCCCTGGGAAGCTTCATTTATTCAATCATATTTATTGAGTGCTTACTGTGTGCAAAACACTGTACTATGTGTCAACCACAGTACTAAGCACTGGGGTAGATACAAGATAATCAGGTGGGACACTGTCCCTGTCCCACATGAGGCTCCCAGTCTAGGGAGGGAGAACAGGCATTGAGACCCTTTTTTTTACAGATTAGGAAACTGAGGTACAGAGAATTTAAGTGACTTCACACAGCAGGGAAGTGATGGAGTTGGGATTGGAACCCAGGTCCTCTGACTCCCAGGGCCATGCTCTTTCCACTAGGCCTCAAGGCTTCTTCATTACTTCCTGTAATTTACTTTACAGTTCTGTTTCCTTGCTATATTACGAGCTCCTTGAGGGCAAGAATCGTGTCTCCTAATCCTATTGTACTCTCCCAAACTCCTGGTACCGTGCTCTGCAGACAGGAGGCACTCAATAAATACTATTGATCTATTGACTAAGCCCAGAGTGGTATTGGACTCTGGATCCAATGCCTCCCAGGCTTGATCCAGGAAAGAGGGGGCAGTTTAAATGGGAGAAGTACTGGAGTAGCAGGTAATTCCACTTTTCACTCTTCTCCTCCTCCTCCTTTCCCTCTCAGCTAGTTTGATAAGTACAGGTTGTTAGGGCCTGCCAAACTGATTAAACAGTTTCCTTCCTTCTAATTATGGTATTTATTTAGTGCTTACTATATGCTAAACACTGGGATGGATACAAGATAATCAGATTGGACACAGTCCCTTTCCCACAGTCGATGGCAGACAGCAGAAATCTCGTCCCATTTACAGCAAAGGGGGCTGAGGCCCGGAGTGGTTAAGTGACTTGCTTAAGGTCAGTCACACAGCAAAGCTATGATTAGAACCCAGATCTGTCTCCCAGTCCCATGTCCTTTACACTCATCCACGGTCCCTTCCACTAATGCCCTTAATCTGCTAAAGCTGGCTTTCCTGAAGTTCATTTTCTTTATCTTGTTGATTTCTCTCTTCCTTCGAAATCTTAAATGTGATCATAGGACCTGCGTTCTAATCCCGATTTTGCCACTTATCTGCGGCACAACCTTGGACAAGTCACTTAACTTTTCTGTGCTTCAGTTCCCTCATCTGATGTCTGTTCGCTCTCCTACTTAAACTGTGAGGCCCATGTGGGACCTGATTATCTTGCATCTACCCCTGTACAGTAGAGTGCTTAGTACCGTGCTTAGTACAGCACTTAGCACAGAGTAGGCACTCAACAAGTAATATTATTTCTATTTTTATTCTTACGATCCCTTCCACAAAAGTTTCCATCCAGCTGTTGATCCTTGACAGCATGATAGCAAATCAAGTGAACAGATCAGAAATTTACGAGGAATACTTTTGTGACTTGACACAAAGTTTTGTGGTACGAATCAGAACTTCAATTAAATCCATCTTTCAATTGTGAATAATATTTTCAAACCCTGCAGGCTTACAGGCTTACTTTGGCACTTCTTGTCAGATCGGGGCCTGGAAGAAAGTGCACCTGAAGGCTCAGATTCTTCCAACTTTCCGAAGTGCAGCCCAACAGGCATAATGAATTCCCCTGCAAGGGGGCCTGTGGTATGGCTTGCATTGATTTAAACTCCTAACGGGCAAACAATGCCCTTTGAAATGCTTTTACCGATGGTTAAGAATTCATGTTGAAGAGGAGGAGGGATTTTAATGTGGAATACAAAAAGTAGAGTATGAATTTAGCCCAGAGGTTCCAGAGAGAGCAGTTTCAAAAATGTGAGAGTCAAAATTAAAGATGAACAATTAAGAAATTAGTTGGAGTTTTTATTTTCTCTCCCTGGGCAGCAGTTCAAAGAGATAGGCACAGTGTCATAATGGAAAATCCCAGTTGAGAGATCAGAAACCTTCAAACAACTAACAAAATGTAGAAAATGAAGACAGCTTCCTTGAGATGGATATAAGTAGGGAGTTACCCAGACTGGGGGAGAGGTGCCAAGCTCACCACAGGCTAGATGTCCAGATGGCTGTGAATGGGAGGGGAGTGGGCTAAGTCCTGCCTTGGCTTTAGGAATATTTTGTCACCACTTTACGTATTATAAAATCAAGCTGAAACCACATTTAAAGCAAGAAGAAAATATGCAGTTGTTTCCCGAGAGCAGCAGTGCGGCCTAGTGTCCCAGGTTCTTAGTACGGGACCGCTGCACAAAGTAAATTCTCAATAAAGCCCCTTGACTGATTGACTGATGGACAGTGGATGCTGCTTTGTGGTCTGAACCTGAAACTCTTGAGTTCTTGTTCCAGGTGTCCTGATTATCTCTGTGGCGGACTGTGATAGTGAGGCCCACCCTGAGTCTGTTATGTGAACGGCAATATGGCACCTTCGTGTCATGTGACCCATTGTAACTTCGCGCATGCATGCTGGCTGGCCCGGTGCGATGGGAACCGGTTGGGTGTCACGTGATCACAGAAGTGCTTACTGATTGGCTGCTGTCCCTAAGTGTGTCTAGCCCCGATTGGGCCCAGAAGTACTTACTGATCGGCTACTGTCCCTATGTGTGTCTAGCCCCGATTGGGCACCCGGTGCGAGAGTGGGGTTCCGCTGTACCAATAAAGCCGGCAGAGCAGGCTGGGACGGGGGTGCCGCAGTCCCTCAGATCCCACCGGGCTGAACGGGCTGCTCCACACTCTCCTACTGCTCCGTTCTTTGACTCCTTCTCTTGGAGTCTTTCATCTCTTCATTGACTAAACAAACCCACACCCATTATCTGTCGATAACATCTCCCATATTGATTTAGGGCAAATCCTTTCCCCTGCCTGCTCTGCTTCTTCTCTGGGACTTGGGGGACAACCATGCATTCAATCAGTTCAATCGTATTTATTGAGTGCTTAGTGTGTGCAGACCACTGTACTAAGCGCTTGGAAAGTACAGTACAACAGATAGGTGGATGTATTCCCTGACCCCAAGGACCTTACGTCCGAAAGTGGACAAGACAGGGGAAGGAGGCGACGAGAGTCAGTCTCCTATCCCCAGAATTCCCTTATCCTGTACCAACACATAGGGCTTTAATAGCAAGGAAAGGGGTCTGGACTTCATCCTCTATATCCCAGCACGGGGGCATTTCCTAGTCATTTCTCCTCTATCCAGCTCCCAAGAAGGAGATCCTAAGGGACTGAGGAAGCCCTCCTTAATGGAGATCTCTCAGGCTCTTGGAATATTTTCCTAGCTTTCTCAGGCCTACTTTGAGGAAGCAGGAAATGAGAGTGTCTTCTACACTAACGCCTCATCCGTTTGGGTCTAGGGAAAGGACATCTTTAAGAATTACTAAATGAATCCAGAAAAATGAAGGAATTGTGCCCTCAAGTGGTTGAATAAGCACCGCTCACCAACACTATCAGTGGAAGATTTAAGTTTTGCAGAGCAGTTACTGCCTACACTCGGGTGGTTCTTGCAGATCAGTTTTCCTCACCTGGAAGCAGCATCGGGACTCGAGAACAAAACACTGGACTAGGCGGTTGGCAAACCTGGGACTCCTCTCCCAGCTTCAGCCTGATTTGCTAAGTTCTGATCTCCGCTGGTTAAGGAAAGTGGAATATTGGAATTATTTGATTCTTTCAGGCCACTTCACTTTTTGTCTCAATCAACTAAATTCGTAGGAAAAGGAGTCTTTAGCCTGAAAGAGCTGGAGAATCCCCCCAAATTCTCGGCTGTATTTTCTTTGTGAAGGCCTGGCCTAAACATGTTTGGAAGCCACTAACTTCCATTTCTTCACCAGCTCAGGGAAAGACCTGCAAAAGACTAGACGATGAGAGGACCCAGGACAATTTGGAGGTGAAGAGTGAGTCTCCTTGCAGTTGGGAGGAATCTGGGGCCTGAACTACCTGAGGTTCAGAGGGGCAGAGGGGAGCAATCCAAGACCTGATCCTACAATCTCTGTGCAGCAGCACATGTCAGGAATCCCAGCTCCCACCAACCCATCTTAGAGAGGGCAGGGGCAGAGTGGGCACTCTCTTCCACCTGGGAGATCAGAAGGATGGTATGAATGGGAGGGGAAGGCTTCATGGCATTCTCGCCAGTTGCTAGGAGTGCCCATTTTCTGTGCAGGGCCCAGTGTCCCTCTGATGTTATGTGTGGCTGGGATAATAATGATAATAATAATTATGGCATTTGCTAAATACTTACTACGTGCCAGGCATTGTACTGAGCATTGGGGTGAATACAAGCAAATCGGGTTGGATAGTCCCTGTCCCACATGGGGCTCACAGTCTTCAGCCCCATTTTACAGATGAGGGAACTGAGGCCCAGTGAAGTGACTTGCCCAAGGTCACACAGCAGACAAGTGGCAGAGCCAGAATTAGAACCCATGGCCTTCTGATTCCCAGGCCCATGCTCTATCCACTACGCCACGCTGCTTCTTGGGATTAACTGCTTCCATATTAATAGAATCACTCATCCTATCCTGCTTGGATTACTGCATCAGCCTCCTTGCTGATGTCCCAGCTTCCTGTCGCTCCCCACTCCAGTCCATACTTCACTCTGCTGCCTGGATCATTTTTCTACAAAAAACATTCTGGACATGTTACCTCACTCCTCAAAAACTCCAGTGGTTGCCCATCCACCATCCCCATCAAACAAAAACTCCATACTATTGGCTTTAAAGCACTCCACCACTTTGCCCCTCCTACCTCACCTCGCTTCTCTCTTTCTACAACCCATCCCACACACTTTGCTCCTCTAGTGCTAACCTTCTCACTGTGGCTTGATCTTGCCTATCTCACCCCTGACCTCTCCTTCACATCCTGTCTCTGGCCTGGAACCCCCTCCCTCCTCAAATCCGACAGACAATTATTCTCCCCCCCTTCAAAGACTTATTGAAGGCGCATCTCCCTCAAGAGGCCTTCCCAGACTAGGGCCACCTTTCCTCATCTCCCACTCCCTTCTGCATTGCCCTGACTTGCTCCTTTTACTCTTCCCAGCTCCCAGCCCCACAGCACTTATGTATATATCTATAATTTCTTTATTCGTATTGATGTCTGCCGCCCCGCCTCTAGACTGTAAGCTCCTTGTGCTCAGGGAATGTGTCTGTTTATTGTTCTATTGTACTCTCCCAACTGCTTAGTACAGCGCTCTGCACACAGCAAGCGCTCAATAAATACGACAGGATGAATGAAGCGATGCCTTGGGCAGAACTGCTCTTACCCTCAAAATCTTATTTTTTTCACAGCTTCACCACTCACTACCTGCTCCTTAGTTCCACGTCTCAGTTCCATTCTAGGCACTCATTAATTCGCTGGCTCAGCACAAGCTGAGATTTCCCAATGGCTTCCAAGCTAAGCATCATCACCTCCTTGCACCACTGGCTTCTTTTAAAGACAACTTTATGTAGCTCTAATATATGGCTACCCTTCTTTTCAAAGAGGCGATGTGTACTACAGTCACCACCGGAGAAGGAGGCCCCAGAATGGGGAAGCACTATAGTGCCTTGGCCGGGAGAATACAGACTTCCTATTTAGCTGAGTAGGAAGTCCAAAAGCAGCTAATTATACATCAAAGAAATCACGCATCAGCTGATACACTTGTTCTCAGCAAGCACAGCTCTCTGCAAGCAAGTCCGATAATTAGGCAAACAAGGCCTAAGAGGCTCTGCCAGGCTGGGAAAAGGGATGTAAATGCTCTTTATGTGGATTTTAAAAAATGTAATCACAATCTAAAGCCATGGCAATGTGCTTTACAACCCCATTACAATATTAACTCTTGTGATCTCCGAGCATGTACACGTTCCATGTGTCAGCTGAATGATAAACTCAGCTTTGAAGATTGTACTGGGGCTGGTTACAACTGACGCAGGTCTTGTTCTGCCTGAATAATAAAGCAGCCAGATTCTTCATTACCAGTTTGTGTACTTGCACATATGAAATGAAATCACTATATGGAAAATAAGCCAGGGCTGTGCTCTCAGGATAATAAATTAGATGTACTTAACGATCTGTGCCATGAAACCAAGTAATGCAAATCTCAGATTCTGAGACCCTTTCCTGCAGCTCTTCTCCAAAGCCCAGAGCTTCCCTCCCTTCCCTCATTCCAGAAGTCGCTTCCTTTCTCTTTGCAGAATTTTAATTTTTTGCCCCCATGGCTGCTCAGCTTGAGCTGCTCAGTGGGGGGACCTTGCTCATGGGTGGGATCGATGGTCCTGCACTTGGGACCACCTGCTCACCATGCTCTAGGGCTTCAACACCCCACAGCATCTAGTGTCACTGGGGGCTGGGCTCTCAACAGGGGTCCTGGAGAATATGAAGCAATGTGGCCTAGTGGAAAGAGCATGAGCTTGGGAGTCAGAATTCTAACGCCAGCTCTGTCACTTAAAAACAACAATAACAATAATAATAATAATAATTGTGGTATTTGTTAAGTATGTGCCAGGCACTGTACTAAGCGCTGGGGTGGATAGAAGCAGCCTACTGTGTGACCTACGGGGAAATCACTTTACTTCTCTATGCCTCAGCGCCTAGTACAAAGCTTGGCACATAGGAAGCATTTAACAAATACCGCAGTTATTAGGATGGAGTAGCAGGAAGCAAGAGCTCTGCCCAGGCCCAAAATCTCCAACCCAACACCAGCCTCCTAGAGCCCCAACAGTCACCTTGACCAGCCGAAGGCTGAGTGAATATTCATTCATTCATTCATTCAATTCTATATTTATTGAATGCTTACTGTGTGCAGAGCACTGTACTAAGCACTTGGGAGAGTACAGTAGAACAATGAACAGACACATTCCCTGCCCACAATGAGCTCGCAGTCTAGAGTGGGTAGGATCACGCAGCTTTGTTCCTCCAGGCAGCTAAAGCCCCCTGAGTGCACAGAAGCATCACAGCCATCACTGTGACTCCCAGGGGCTCTCAGAAGTCTGAAACAGGTTGTAGAAGAAGGGGAGGAAAGGTGAAGGAAGAGGAGGTACATGTCTACCAACTCTATTGTACTCTCCCGAGTGCTCAGTAGAGAGCTCTGTGCATAGTAAGTGCTCAATAAATACCATTCATGAGGAGAAGGAGGAGGAGGAGGAGGAGGTAGCCCATCCCAGTCTGAGCCAGCATAGAGTAGTTGAGCTTGAATGCAGAGGCTAGCCCAAGTCCATCCAGGACTCTATCCTTTAAAACCATCTTAAGGCCCTAACTCAGTTCTTCCCTTCTCTGGTAGATTGGGGATGGGAGGAAAGGGCTACCTTCAGTGAGGAGACTCCATCTCCTACTCACTGTCACTCAGTCTCAAGGGAGCAGCTTCTCAACCAATCAATCAGTGGCATTTATTTTACACTTACTGTGTGCAGAACACTGTGGGCGCCCACAAGGAGCTTACAGACTAGAGGGGGAGGCAGACATTAAAATAAATTATAGATGGATATGTACCTAAGGGGTGTGGAGCTGGGAGAGAGGTGAATATCAAAGTGCTTGTGGGGGTACAGACCCAGTGTATAGGTGATGCAGAAGGGAGGCAGGGGAAGTGAGGTTTAGTCAGGGACAACCTCTTAGAGTCAATCAGGCAGTCAGTCAATTGTACTACTGAGTGTTTACTGGGTGCAGCAGAGCACTCTATTAAATGCTTGAAAGGGTGCGATATAACAGTGTAACTGACACATTCCCTGCCCACAAGCTTACAGTCTAGATGAGGAGACAGACATTAATATAAATAAATAAATTACAGATATATATATATCTGTGGGGTTGGGAGGGGGTGATGAATAAAGGAAGCAAGTCAGGGCTACATAGAAGGGAGAGGGAGGAGAGGAAAGGAGGGCTTAGTCAGGAAAGACCTCTTGGAGGAGATATGACTTCTGCTCTTACAGGAGAAATGATTTTAGTGGGAGTGGGCAGGGAACATGTATGCCAGCTGTTATATTGTATTCTACCAAACGCTTAGTACAGTGCTCTGCACACAGCAAGGGCTCAATAAATACCATTGGTTGACTGATTGACGAGAAGAGTGGTGGGCTGACAGATAGGAAGGGGGAGGGAGTTCCAGGCCAGAGAGAGAATATGGGCAATGGGTCAGCAGCAAGAAAGATGAGCTCGAGGTACAGTGAGTAGGTTGGTGTTAAAGGAGCAAAGTGTGCAGGAATAATAATTATAATGATAATAATTATGATGATATTTGTTCAGTCCTTACTGTATGTCAAGCACTGTTGTAAGCACCGGGTTAAATACAAGTTAATTGGATTGGACACAGTCCTTGTTCTATGTAGGGCTTACGGTCTAAGTAGGAGGGAGAACAGATATTTAATCTTCATTTTACACATGAAGAAATTCAGGGACAAAGAAGTTAAGCGACTTGTCCTAGATCACACAGCAGGTAATGATCATAACAGGGATTATAACCCAGATCCTGTGACACCCAGGCCCATGCTCTTTCTTTCCACTAGGTCATGTTGCTTCTCCAGGAGATCAGCAAGGTAAGGCATGTGGGGACAAGCTGACTGAGTGCCTTAAAGCCGATGGCAAGGAGTTTCTAGTTGATGTGGAGGTGGATGGGCAAACACTGGAGGTTCTTGAGGAGTGGGGAGATGTGGACTGAATGATATTTTTAGAAAAATGACCTGGGCAGCAGAGTGAAATGCAGACTGGAGAGGGGAGACAGAAGTCAGGGTGGACAGCGAGGAGGCTGATGCAGTAGTCAAGGCGGAACCTGTTAAGTGCCTGGATCAGCAAGGTAGCGGTTTGCATGGAGACGACGGGACAGATTCTAGAGATGCTGTGAAGGTAGAACTGACAAGATTTGCCAACTCCTCTCTTCACTCTTCACCACACAAACTCAGTCTGGGGAGTCATAGAGCCTGAGGATGAAGGGTCACTGGTTTTCCTTTCCTTCCCCTTCCCTTTCCCCTTCCTCTTCCACCCTCTAAGGCTTTAGTCCAGGCTGTGGGGATCTGGCTGCAGTAATGTAGGATTAGTGGGCCCCCTCAGTCAGCATACCCACCCGGAATTGTGCCCAAGAATTTCTGAGTCTGGGGAAGGACTGTGTTTTGTAGCTCTCCCCGTTTTTCTCTCCCACAGCTCATTCCACTTCTTGTATTCATGTTCAAAACCTCCACCTTCCTGGACATCTTGCCTCTGGCAAGAATCATCTCTGCTAAGACCTCGGCTGACCCTGGTCCCTGGGAGGCCAGGCCTCTTAGGGTTTTGGCTCTGGAAACCCAGGAAGTGCAAGGGAGTGATGTCTTGGGGGCAATACCAGTGGTTTGGGGAGTGAGGCTTGGTAAAACCCACACCTGAGTTCCAGCCACCCAAGTAGTTTGTGCCTCCCAGATGCTTCATATCCAGAGGACAGCTACCTCTCTCAAGCCAACGCAAACTTGAGAGTCCCTGCCATTGGACTGGAAACACTGACAAAAGCCCCAGTTTCACTGGGTAACCTAAGAAAAGGATCAGAAATACAGGGACCTTGAATTCTAATCTTAACTCTTCATTTAGTCAATCATCTTTACTGAGCACTTACTGTGTGTGGAACACTGTACTAAGCGCTTGGGAGAGTGCAATATAATAATATAACAGACAACGTGGGATGCAGCATGGCCTCGCGGATGAAGCACGGGCCTGGGAGTCAGTAGGACCTGGGTTCTAATCCTGGCTTTGCCATATGCCCGCTGTGTTACCTCGGGCAAGTCACTTCACTTTTTTGTGCCTCAATTCCCTCATTTGTAAAATGGGGATGAAGACTGTGAGCCCCATGTGGAACAGGGACTATGTCCAACCTGATCTGCTTTTACCTATCCTGGCACTTAGAACAGTGGTTGACATATAGTAAGCGATTAACAGATGCCATACTTCTTATTCCCTGTCCACAACGAGCTTATTTTAACTCACTATAGAACCATGGGCAATTAATTCTTATTCAGTTTTCTCCCCTGGGAGAAGGGGATAACAATATTAACCTACCTCATCCGGTTACAGTGAGAAATACCTAATCACAATGATATTACTGAAGATAACAACAGGAACAGTCTAATTCTCCCCCTCCCTTGTAACTCCCTTGCCTAGGGACAAAGCAGAAAGGAGCTTGCAGCATCACTGGACTCCTGCATTCTTCTTATACTCTTTCAAGATAAGTTGGCTCCCAATCACTATGGCTCCTGTTTTACTCCTATGAAGCATGGGCTGGCTGAAAAATATTCACAGGACAATTTGCAGCCCAGTTTCTTACACTACCCTGCTAGCACAAAGTGATCCGCTCAGACTTGTTCCTCTTAGCACTCCTACATTTTTAAATCATTCAGCACAGACTCATGCATCTTGAGAACTGCCGTGATATAATTAAGGGATAATGTTCATGGCAGAGGAGCAGACAGAGCAATAAACGCCTTCTGAGGGTGATTAAATGCTGAGAAGTCAGATAACCACCAAAGTCATTTAGTGCAAGTCTATTCCAATGCCACAAGCGTTATTTCAATTATACGATCAGATGTTTTAGAAGATACAAACCACAACACCAGTATGAAAACATAGGTGTTCCTTCATCTCACACTAGGGTGTGGGGAGCTTGGAACTGTTGCTTCCTCAGAATTTTCTGGAATTTTGCACTGGGGAGAGAGACTCTAAACCACATCTCCTTTCTCACAGAGAAGTGGTGAAGGACAAAGGCATGAGCATTCTTTTCCCTTTTATTTTACACCTTTGGAAATGGAGATATTTTTGGGGCACCCTGCGTTCTTAGAAGAGAGAGATTTCATAATTGCAAATGATTACTACTGTATTTCTAAGTTGTCCTTTTATTAAACTTACTTAAAACAATTACCAAACAATTTTTTGGCAAGACCCCCTGGTCTATTAGATTATGAGGAAAAGGCTTCTAAGGAAACTGTAGAGTTTCTACTCCTTTCAGGGCATGCAAACAAGGGCACTAGAGAGAACAACTTGCTCAAGATAGAAGTCATATTGAAGGACTAAATGAGCCTTTGCTGTGTTTTAATTTCATTCATTCATTCAAACATATTTATTGAGCACTTACTGTGTGCAGAGCACTGTACTAAGTGCTTGGTAATTGCAATTCGGCAACAAATTTCTGTGAATGATGAAAAATCCAAGCTGCCATCCTTAGTGATTTTGCTGGTTTTTTCAGATCATTTGCCTCTTACCTGTAGACAGTATGGGGGACGTACACTTCTCGAATTGGGAATTCCAGAATCTCTCTGTGTGGACGAGAGCGATTTTCAGAAAAGGCCTTCACTGGTAACAACTCAGGAGTCAAACAGGAACTAAGAACTTCTGGCGCTGGTGAAATCTCCAGTTTAAGTGAGCCTTAAAAAAGAAAATAAGAGTAATTAGCACAAATAGAGGAACACGATGCAAACAAACCAAACAAGTGGGACATATTCTCATGTTATGTAAGGCAACAAGATAGATACAATGATTTTGTTCAATCATCCAATCAATCAATGGTATTTATTGAGTGCTTACTGTGTGCAGAACTCTGTACTAAGCACTTGAGAGAGTACAATACAACCAAGTTGGTAGACCCATTCCCTGCCCACAGTGAGCTTAAAGTCTAGAGGACAGATTGAGTGATTCAATCACTCAATCAATAGCATTTACTGAGCACTTATTCTGTGCAGAAGACTGTACTAAGCTCTTGGGAGAGCACAATAGAGTTAGTAGACATGATCCCTACCCCCAGGGAGCTTATGATCTAGAGGGGAGACAGGCACTAAAATAAATTACAGAAAAGAGGAAGCAATAGAGTATAAAGAGGTGTACATAGCTGCAATAGCTATGTGTGAGTACCCAAATGCTTAGGTGACAAAGTGCAGAGAAGTGCATCAAAAGGCAGTTGGGGTGGAATAGAGTGGAGATATGAGAGATTAACCAAGGAAGGCCATTCTCCTGGAGGAAATGGGATCAAAGAAGGGTTTTGAAGATATAAGCTCATTACGGACAGGGAACGTGACTGCTAATTCTGTTGTATTGTACTCCTCCAAGGGCTTAGTACAGTGCTCTGCATGTAGAAAGCACTCAATAAATGATTGAAGATGATGGGGAGAGCATTGGTCTGCTGGATGTGAAAGGAGAAGGATTCCAGGCCAGAAGGAGGGCATGAGCAAGAGGTCAGAGATGAAAATGATGAAAACAAGGCATAGTGAATAGGTTGGCTTGAGAGGAGTGGACTGTGCAAGCTGAAGTGTAGCGAGCCAAGAGTGAAGATAAACTAGGGAGAGGACAGCTGATTGAGTGCCTCGATCAGGAGTTCCTGCTTGTTGTGAAGGGGAATGGACAACCATTGGAGGGTTTTGACAAGTGAGGAGACCTGAGCAAAACAATGTTTTAGGAAAATGAAATGGGCAGCTGAGTGTATAATAATGATAATAATAATTAAGTGCTTCTTATGTGCCAAGCACTGTTCTAAGCACTGGGGCAGATACTAGGTAATCACGTTGGACACAGTCCCTGTCCCACATGGGGCTCTCAGTCTTAATCCCCATTTTACAGATGAGGTAACTGAGGCCCAGAGAAATGAAGCGACTTGCCCAAGGTCACACAGCAGACAAGCGGCAGAGCCAGCATTAGAACCCATGAACTTCAGACTCTTAGGCCCGTGAAGTATGGACTGGAGTCGGGAGAGACAGGTGGCAGGGAGGTCAGCAAGGAGGCTGATGCAGGGCAAGTGCTTGGACAGGCACGGTGACAGTTTGGATGGAGAGGAAGGGGCAGGTTCTGGAGATGTTGTGAAGGAAGCGACAGGATATGACTGACTGACTGACTGAATGTGGGGGTTTGAGAGAGAAGTTAAGGCTAATGTCTTGTGGGCATAAGACATTATGACAGCATGAGAAGCAGTGTGGCCTAGTGGAAAAAGCACAGGCCTAAGAGTCAGAAGGACCTGGGTTCTGATCCCACGTTTGCCACTTGTCTGCTGTGTGACCTTGGGTAAGTCACTTTTTAACTCATCTGTAAAATGGGGATTAAGACTGTGAGCCCTATGCAGGACAGGGACTGTACCCAACCTGATTATTCATTCATTCATTCAAACCTATTTATTGAGCACTTACTGTGTGCAGAGCACTGTACTAAGCACTTGGAAAGTACAATTCCAAATGATTAGCTTGTATCAACTCCAGCACATTGTACAGGATGGTGGTGGTATTATCAGTGATGGGAAAGTTAGGAGGAGGAGAAGATTTGGGAGGGAAGATGGATATATTGAGCTTATGATGCTGGCAAGACACCCAAATAGAGATGTGCTGGAGGTAGGAGAAGATGTGAGATGGCAGAGTTGGAGAGTGAGGTAGTATCTTAGAGACATCTGTGTAGAGGTGGTAATGTTATATAGTGTTAGTGGTAGAGATCAGGCAAGTAAGTGAAAGAGGAGGAAATAAAAAAATTAAAATAAATTCTCCTTTTGGAAACTCAAGAAAATTCCTCATGAAAGTCTTTATGTTTGGAAAAAAAAATACAATCTTAGTGTCAACTTTAGTTGTCACAAATTTGCTAACTTCTAATCTCCCACATTTAAAAACATGGCTTATATTAAATTATGTAGCATTATGCTCTAGGAATTAAAAATACAGGGAGTTTACATCACATTTTGCCCAATTCCAAATTACAACTTGCAATAGTCTAAAATGCTTTGTAAAAACATGAATGGAATAAAAAGTTCATTCATTAGAAAAACCATGTGCCCAGTAATTGATAATTAAATGCACACCACCCATACCTGGTATTGACTTGACTCTTCTCTGCAAGGATGAAGATCTTTTGTAATCTGCTAAAAACTTGAATAAGTCTTCATCACTAAGGCGATCTCCTTCCTGTCAAGAGATAAGTCAATACTACTGTAGAAATGTCACTGAAAGAGTACACTTTTTGGGTCGGAATTAGGGCCCAGGTCTAGCATGGCAATTTTAGGGAATAAAACTTTGCGTTGGTGGGATCGATTTAAGCCTTGCTTTCAGCTAGGTGGCAGGAAGGGCCATCAACAGACTAGACTGTAAACTCGTTGTGGGTAGGGACCTTGTCTGTTATATTGTTCTATTGTACTTTCCCAAGTGCTTAGTACAGTGCTCTGCACACAGTAAGTGCTCAGTAAATACGATTGATTGACTGCCCGACTAGTGGTGACACAGAAGTCATGCGGAGGAGTAGAGGAGTCCCGCCGCCACCTCTATTGCCAGGGCTGAACTGGCTGCTTCTGGCCATTTACTGACGGTTTCTGGCCGGCACCAGAATCCTCCCGAATTAGCTCATGGCTGCCACAGACACAGGGCTCAGGCAGCCAGGCTCCACAGTGACCCCACAGCTATAACTAGGACAACTGCAGCAGAAATTGCAGACCTGCTGTGTCAGTGGTCAGAAAGAGGAAGTAGCAGCAGCAGCTGGTTGAGTGCTGTCTATGTTTTTCTGTCTGAGTATATATATATGTGTGTGTGTGTGAGTGGCTGTCTGATGTCCCTTTTCTGCCCCCTCTCTCTCTCTCTCCATTCCCTTCCTTTTTTCCCTCCCCATCCTGCACTTCCTTCTTTCTCTCCCCACCACCTCTTATTTGGCTGCCTTTTGTCCCTTTTCCTCTTTTTGCCTGCTTTTCCATTTTGAGCCCCTGAAAATCTGGTCACTTCAATCCGGAAGACAGCAGAAGGTAAATTCTTAGGGATTCTGGGAGGCTGCACTATGGAATCTCTTCACCCCTTCCACTCTTTCCAGGACTTCCCCCAGTACCCTGCCACCTCAGCACAGACGGGAGACAGGACTGGGAGGTGTCCAGGGCAGGGACGGGGAGGGCAAGATGAGCAGCACAGTAGCCTAGTGGATAGTGGACCTACAGGACCTGGGTTCTCCAATCCCCAGTCTGCCACTTGCCTATTGGAGGACCTTGGGAAAGTCACTTAACTTCTCTGGGCCTCGGTTTCCTCATCGGTAAAATGGAGATTCAGTAGCTGTTCTCCTTCCTACTTAGACTGTGAGCCCCATCTGTGGGACAAGAATGGTGTCCAACCTGATCGAGAAGCAGCATGGCATAGTGAATAGAGCACAGGCCTGGGAGTCAGGTCATGGGTTCTGATTCTGGTTCTGCTACTTGTCTGCTGTGTGACCTTGGGCAAGTCATTTCACTTCTCTGGGCCCAGGTAACTCATCTGTAAAATGGGGATTGAGACTGTGAGCCCCACGTGGGACAGGGACTGTGTCCAACCTGATTAGCATGTAGCCACCCAACGCTTAGTACAGTGCCTGGCACATAGTAAGCGCTTAACAGATACCACGATTATTATTATTATTGCTATTAACTTAAGGTATCTACCCCATCACTTAGAACAATGCTGGACACGTAGTTATCACTTGACAATTATAATAATGATAATAATGACAATAAGGCTGCTCCAACCTCATTTGGGTTTGGTGCAGTGATGATGACAATGGAGTCTCTTGGAGAGAACTACAGACAAGTCTCAAGGCTGAGACTTCGGGACCGAGAACCTACATCGAGGAATTGACATTATCGCTTGTGTTAGAGTAGTGCCACTTGGGCTCTCCTGAGCTTGCTGAGTCCCAGGGGGCAATGAGAGAGTAGGAGGGTAAAGGTGCAGCACATTGGGAAGTGCATGAAACCTTTTTCTTTTTTTTTCTTTTTTCACATGCATGACCTATTTAGTGCCAAAGTGACTTCAGTGTAGAGCTGAACAACAGGTAAAGTCTTGGTAAAGCTGTGGTCTTCACTGTCCACCGTAGCAAGCTGTTTTCAGTAACCTCTAGGCCCATCCACTTCTCAGAATGCTCTAGACTGTTCTTGGGCCAGAAATCTTTACCACTGATGGCACAGCCCCAGCAGGCATTTCCCTACTTATGGAGTTGGGACTGAAACCCTTTCTCCTGATTCTCAGGGGTGAGATCTTTCTCCTGAACCAACAGCTGGATTGGTTGCAGATTACCCTAGGGAAGGCTATATCGTACTAGAAGTTGTTGTTAATAATAATAACCGTAATAATAATTACTACTAGTAATAGTACTTGAGTGCTTACTATGTGTCAGACACTGTACTAATAATCATAATAATAATGTTGGGGTTTGTTAAGCACTTACTATGTGCAGAGCACTGTTCTAAGAGCTGGGGTAAATACAGGGTAATCAGGTTGTCCCACGTGAGGCTCAGTTAATCCCCATTTTACAGATGAGGTAACTGAGGCACAGAGAAGTTAAGTGACTTGCCCACAGTCACACAGCTGACAAGTGGCAGAGCCGGGATTCGAACCCATGACTTCTGACTCTCAAGCCCGGGCTCTTTCCACTGAGCCACGCTGCTTCTCATACTAAGCATACCCCATACTAAGCGCTGGGGTAGATACAAGATACCCAGTCATTGTCCACACGGGGCTCACAGTCTTAATTTCCATTTTACCGATGAGGAAACTGAGGCCCAGAGAAGTGAAGTGACTTGCCCAAGGTTATACAGCAGACAAGTGGCAGAGCCGGCATTAGAACCCAAGTCCTCTGACTCCCAGGCCTGTGCTCTACTAGGTCATGCTGCTTCTTGTATATCTAGATCTCCAACTTTGTAGTTGCCTTGTCGCTTTTAAAATGAACCTCTCAAAAGATAGAAAACACCTTTGACTTTCTGAGAAGATTTTCCATGAGCTTGATTCTCCCACATTTTAAAGGTTTGGATAATTCAGTTTTTAGAGGACTGCAAGGAGCAAAACTGGTGTGAACATGCACACACATACACACACACACACACACACAAATCACCACAAGGTTCTTGTGCCCCACATACCCAACTTGATAACATTAGAAGACTTGGGCTCAATAACTATTCTTTTCATTACTAGTTATTCTAAGGTGAATTAGAATCAAGCCCTGTAAAGGCCCTAAGTCACTAACAGTGTTCAATGAAAGTTTCTTTATTAATAAATTCACACATATGGTTCATATATGGCACATATAGTTTTTTTAAAAAACTATCTTGGGAAGTTATGTGCTTATATATCCCTGCTCTTTACTCAGAACTGTGGCATTTGTTCAGCACTTACTATGCGCCAAGAACTGTATTAAGTGCTGGGGTAGATACAAGATAATGACGTTCCACATGGGGCTGGCAGTCTCAGTAGGAGGTTGAACAGGTATTGACTCTTCAGATGAGAGAACTGAGGAACAGAGAAGTTGGTGACAAGGTCACACAGCAGGCATGTGGTAGAGTGGGGATTAGAACCAGGTCCTCTGACTCCCAGCCCGGTGCTCTTTCCTCTAGGCCACACTGCTTTTTATGTATATATGTTTGCTCAGTATCGATTACTTATTTTGACGACTCTATCTGTAGATATTTTCAGATCTGTCACCCCCATTAAAAGTGAAAGCTCCCTGTGGGCAGGGAACATGTCACTTTGTTCTCTGTCCCTTCCCAAATGCTTAGTAAGATGCTCAACAAATGATATCACTACTACTTCAACTAAAAAGACAAAGGGTACAAAGGTACCTGTTTGAAAAAGGTGTTGACAGTTATCGGGGTAGCCTTAAAACCAGATCCAACGCCGGTGTCATCCAAGTTGATACTTCTCTCAGAAGGTCTTCTAGAGCCGGCAATTGTCTTCCTCTCACCAATGGAGCCTTTCCCTTCAGTAAAAATGACCAGGGCTTTATTAACCTCCTTCTTAGTTTCAGGGCAAAAATCATATAAATGATACTTTTTTTTTTATGGACTTGCTCTATAAAATGAACTGAAGGTAGTCATGTTAAGGTGAAACCCTCAACAGACTTAGGTTTCCCGACTCATTCTACCAATGTTAATTATAAACCTGAGGAAACTATATTTGCCTGAGCGGAAATTAACTTTTGAATATGGTGTCATAAAAGTCATGGTCTGAGAAAGAGAATCCCAGCTTATTAAGTCACAGGAAATAGTACTCGGGGGACTGATGGATATATGAATTGAAACATACTCTGTTGGGGCAGTGGGATGCAAGAGAAAGAAGGGCAATTTAAAGACAAACTGGCTCGGAAATCAATGACTAGTTAGGAAAATGAGTTTAAAACTCATTAAACTTCCAGCTTCCCAACCCTCACCATATGAAGTCAAGCCTGCCCAGAAGGTTAACAATCCAGACATTTTAGGGTGTGGTAATGAGGCAGAGGAATAGATGGGGTAAATGAAAAGGGTTTTAAAAAGTAATAACGTATTCTTTCAATAAACGATTTTTTACAGTCCTTTGGCAAGAGAGATTACTAATCATTCTGGAAGTCTACTTGGAAAAAAATCCTTTTTCATGGAACTCCAATCTGTGGGAGGGAATGTGTCTACCAACTCTGTTGCACTGGATTCTCCCAAGTGCTTAGTAGAGTGCTCTGCACACAGTAAACGTTCAATAGGTACCACTGATTTATTGTAAAGGGTTTGATGGGGAAGTACGGTTAAACCTCTCACATAACAGATGGATTTATTTAAAGTCCTATCACCAGGGACCATAACTAACTTGATGCTCTCTTTTTTGCCTAATGCATTAGTGGCATAAGGAAACTTAAAAAATATTTTACATCCTTGTTTTCTAGGATAGCGGATTCTTTAATGTGGGGGTTGCCTTCCTGCAGAACCACTTGTTGAGGAGAAACTGCACTGGAGTAGTTATGCCTTTGATGTGATAATGCCGCACCTACCCCAGTTCAGGGTTTGGCACCTAGAAGGTGTTTAATAATGCATCACTCTTTGTCCAGAAGGATGTGTTTGTGGAAGAAATTCTACCAATTCCTCATCAGCATTCTAGCCAAAACGTATAGTGAAAACATACACTATGGCAGAATTGACTAAACTGTGTATATTTTGGCTCTTGCCAATTATTAATTGAGAAAATTAACATAACTGTATCATAAAATTCCCCAAAACATGAATAGCTTTTCATTTTTCTACTTTAGAAAAGAGACATTTCTTATTTTGGGAAATTCCTGAACTTATTTACACCCTCAATAGCACTCATGTATATGTCTGCTCAATATTTTTTTATTTTGACCAATCTAGTAAATATTTTAATATTTGCTTCCCCTGTTAGAGTGCAAGCTCCTCATAGGCAGGGAATGAATTACTTAATCAGTACTTTCCAAGTGCCTCATACTGTGCAGTGCACCAACTATTATGACTACTACTACCATTAATCCTGATTACTGTATAATTCCATCGTGCTTTTTCCACCCAAAGGTGGAGCCTCCAATTCCTACCACATTTTTAACATTGTCAGTTGATACTTAAAAAAACAATGTGAGAATTTTGTCTCTCATAGTAGCTGAATGCATTACCATTCATGGTTTCCACCTCAGTGATCTCCCTTTCAAGTGTTGAAACACTAAAGAAACTTGACAAGCTTATTGGCACCCAGGCGAAAGGCATCCGATATTTCCCCAAACGTTGGCAGAAGGATTCTGCTTGATTTTTCAATTTCTCGACCTTTTCTTTACTCTAAAAGAGAAAGGAAAAGAACAATAACTAACATGGTGGCCTTCAAGTCCAAAACCTCTCAAATCCCCTAATAGCATTTCTGAACTACATCAGTGAGTGAATAAATCCAATGATTATTCTAAGGTATCTCTGTATTCTGAAGAAAGAGCACAAGTACTCTGGTCTTCTCCACAAATGACTACCAATGTGGTGGTCCTCTAGACTGTAAGCGCGTTGTGGACAGGGAATGTGTTTATTTTGTTATACTGTACTCTCCCTAACGCTTAGTACAGTGCTCTACACACAGTAAGTGCTCAATAAATACGATAGAATGAGTGACTGACTTGGTCAACTGGGCTTGCAGGCAGCCATTTTCACAGCTTGTTTCACTAGTTTATCATTTAATAGTGTCTTCAGTTGCTAAGGACTTGGCCAAGAGGCCTCATAGCCTGGTAGGCAGTGTATGTGACTGGGAGTCTTGAGACCTGGGTTTGAGTCCCAGTTCTGCCACTCAGCCTTGGGCAAATCACTTAACCTTTCTGGACCTTAGTTTCCTCACAAGTAAAACGGAGATAAGATACACTGTGAGTCCTGTGAGGATCAGCAACTGTGTCTGATCTCATAACCTTGTATTCACTGCAATAAGGCCATATTAAGTACTTAATAAATGTCATTAATTATGATATGATCCAGAGGTGAAGGGCTCACAGCTTATATCATTACCTTATCACTAGCGTGTCTTCAAGCAAATTTTCTCAGGAAATCTCAGAAAGGTTTCCTAAGATGTCTAAGAGATCTTCTGTAGTTAAGGTTGAGGACAACTCCAGAGATATGTCTGTCATATTTGGGATGAATAGCAGGTGTGGTATAAAAGTTGTTACACTTTAAGAGTCTGGGGCCAAATACTGAACAAATTGGACTGCAAAATGTTAATAATTGTAAGTTAGGTCTGGAGGGATTTCTGATAACCAGGTGCCTGGGAACAATACCCTGTACTTCATCTTCATCTTGAGTGTTATGAACTTGGCTGCTCTGAGGAGAGGGGTGGTGAGGGTGTGAGTGAGAGAGGGAACAATAGTGAGGTTTAGAGGACAGAGCATGGGCCTGGGAATCAGAAAGATCTGGGTTCTAATCCCGGCCCCACTCGTGTCTGCTGTGTGAACTTGGGCAAGTCACATAACTTCTCTGGGCCTCAGTTACCTCATCTGTAAAATGGGGATTAAGAGTGTAAGCCCCATGTGGGACAGGGACTGTGTCCAGCCTGATTAACTTGTATCTACCCCAGTGCTTAGAACAGTGCTTGGCACATAATAAGAACTTAACAAGTACCATAATTATTATTATACTTTACACATAGTAGGTGCTCAATAAATACCACTGAATGAATGAACAAATGAATGAATGTTTTAATTGAACAATCTCCAAAATGTCTTACCTTCCCACCATCACTCTCTTTGATAACTATGTAGGGTTCAGCACAGTCTCCAATCTCTCCCTGCTGGAGGACTTTTTCGATCTAGTAATAAAAGTAATATAAAAATAAGGCAAATGAGACATATTGGAAGCACAAAAGCCGATTTGGTTTATGAATCTTTATAAAAGAAAAAGAGATGTATGTATATATGTATGTATGCATGAAGCTCAGGGACTAAAATAATTAATAAAATAAACAAATGAATAAAACAAATCAATTAGTACCAGGGGATAGACTAGTTTCTGAGCCTCCCAAAGTTTCCCCTTCACATCCCCAACTCCCTTCCACTTCCCCACCCCCTACCCCGACCAGTCTGTCAACCTTCAAAGCCATCTCTCAAGAGCAGACCTCTCATTTGAGTCAGAAGGACCTAGATTCTAATCCTGACTCTGTCACTTGTCTGCTGTATGACCTTGGGCAAGCCACTTAACTTCTCTGTGCCTCAGTTACCTCATCTGTAAAATGGAGATTAAGACTGTGAGCCTTCTGTGGTACAGGGACTGTGTCCAACCTCATTATCTTTTATCTACCCCAACGCTTGGTACAGTGCCTGGCACATAGTAAGCACTTAACAAATACCATTTAAAAACAAAACAAAACCCCCCCAAAAAAACTGCCTCCAAAATCTATCACCTTTACCTGTGCCTCTGAACCAGTCCCTTCTCATCTTCTAAAAAAACTTGTGCCCATCCTTCCCCTCGCTTCCCTCTCCCCAACTGCCATCTTCAACTGCTCATTCTCTGATGGTTCCTTCCCCTCTCCCTTCAAACATGTTCTCATCTCCCCTATCCTGAAAAAACCTTCTCTGGACTCTACAGCTATCTGTACAGTCCATATACATCCAACTATCATCTCATCACCCTCCTCCCATTCCTGTCCAAACTCCTTGAATGGGTTGTAGACCCTTCTTCACCCTCTACAATCCAGTATCAGCCCTCTTCACTCCACTGAGACCGCTCTCTTTAAAATCACCAATGACCGACTGCTTAGTATTCTAATGGACATAACTCTCTCCTAATCCTCCTCAACCTCTCAGCTGCTTTTGACACTGTGGACCACTCCCTTCTCCTGGGAGCACTATCACCTACCTTTGGTTTTACTGACATGGTTCTCTCCTGGTTCTCCTCAGTCTCTTTCACAGGCTCTTCCTTTGCCTCTCACACTCTAACTGTGGGCATCCCTCATGACTCTGTCCTAGGTCTCCTCCGCTCCTTGCTTTAACACACACTCCTTTAGGGAGTCCATAATTTCGATTACCAACTCCATAATATTGACAGACACTGGGCTAGGGTTTCCACTTCCCATTTCAGTTATTTCCTCTGAATTGGGATTCTGAATTGCTCAAGACTCCTACAAAATGAGCAGCTACCTACAGTTCATACAGAGGGGAGGTTTTGAGTGGCTCTCGGTTTTGAGAGCCGATTTCTTCTCGGTTTTCTTTCTCTTGGGAAGAAGCATGCACGACTCCACTGCAGAAATCTAAAGGTGACAGGAAGATGGGCCTTTGAGGCAATCTCCTTTGGAATGGAAAACCCACTGGATGATTTCAGAAGGAAAGCAGGTGTCTGTGGCTATTGTCACCACAGAATAGAAAATGGTCTAGGAATGCATACCCTTACCCAGAAAAGGTCAGCCCTTTTCCTTGGTGTTGGCTCAGGCTGTAAAATGTATATGGCACAATACAATGAGATGACTTCACACTCACATACCTTAACTACCAAGTAGATATCTGAAGATGGATAGGTGACTGAGAATACTGCAGATCTTGCCAGACTAGAGGGGGCAACAGAAGGTGTATGAGCTCGTAAGAACCCTTTGAACTGGTCAGAATTCAGGTCGCAGTGAAAATTTTCTGAGATCTGGGAAGCAGCAACAGCAAAAGAAAAGGGGAGAAAAATCCTCCATTGTAATTATCCTGCAATTATTCATGGCAAGGCACAAATGAGTCAGAGTGCTGAGGAACAACTCAAAGACAAAGTGAGAATCAATGTGAACACGTGTGCATTTTATGAGGAACTGCTCCTGGAAATTCTGAAATAGGCTTTGTATCAATACAAGCTTTGTTGGACTGACTAAAGCAGGCACTTTGAAACCCTAGGTTGCAACATGGCTTAGCTTATGAGAGGCAAATGTTGATTCTGGAAGACACTTAAATCATCAGAGTATCTGATGCTCTCCCAAGTGATGATTAGTCCTTACCCAGAGACACTTTGTACTTGATCTAGGAGACTGCTGGGCATTCATACATCACTGTCTGATTTGAAATGAACAATACATGCCACAAACATCAACACGCCCTCTTTGAAAGGGGCCCTAATTCCACAGAAAGTCGGGGAGGCCTGGGGAGCAGGAGGGGGGCTGTGGCTCCCAAGGGGCTGGCACTGAAGAGAGGAAGCCATTAACTTTGCCCCCAAGGCCTTTGAGGTTCATGGAGCTGGAAGGGGGCTGGAAGAGGAACCAAGATGGTGTTTCCAGGTTTTGGCCCCTGTACAGAGGGGCCTGGTCCCTGGCCCAGCCCTGGCACTCGCGGGGTTGCCTTTGTCCACACTGGGCTCCGGGGCTAAGCCTCAATCTGACAAGTCTGAGGGAATGTTCTTTGGAGCAAGGTGAGGGTTGGGGCTCAGGAGCCAGGCTGGTTCACACAGCTGCCATGCCACTTCCCAGGCTCGATACACCTGCCTCAATCTGGGACAGGGCAGATACTGCTTGAGCAACAACTGCTCTGGCTCCCCTGGTCCATCTTGGTTCAGCCTCAGAGCTACTGGCAATGTGGCTGGTGGCAGTGGCAGAGGAGGAGGAAGAGGAGACAGAAATAGTACAGCAACTGAGGACAAGTACCCCTTTCTCTCTCTCTCTCCTTCCCCTTTTCCCCCCTCCCTTCCCCTTCTTTCTTTCCCACCCTCCATACTCCTCATTTCTCCCTCCTTCTCCACCTCATCCCCTCAGAGCCCCAAATTCACCCCTGTGCCCCAAAATGAAAAGTTGGCACCCCGACCCACATTACTCAAAGTCTTTGGTCACTAAAGTCTCTCAAATGAAATGTACATTCGATTTTGTAATCTCCTATCCTGTGCACATTCAGACTTCTTACACAAGAGATATCTTCTACCATGACCCAAGATGTTTCCTGGAAAATAGAGAAGAAAAACTCCCAAACTGAACCACATATTACATCCAAACTTATCTTGAATCAACATGCAATCAAAGAGCCTCATCTCATACATTTCTAGTCTCAAATAACAGGAGTCCATCATTACTACACTCTTCCCTGATTCAGCTGTTATTCCTCAAGACAATCTGCCAAGGTATTTGAAATTAATTCATCCCAAAATATTTGCTAGCAGTCACTCAAATTTATGTACGATTTTACTGAGAAAAACCACCCTTTCCATCGATGAACTTTTCATTAGTGCCTCCTTACCTTTTTTCGCTCTTTGACGTCATACAGGGCGATGCTTGCAAACAATGGTTCAATTTCTATCTCAAACCTGTTGAAAATGAAGAAAAAGAAGCTGGTTGCCACATCAAAGGAAGGACATAGGTGAGATGGTGAAGGTACGGAGTAGGGCAAATATGAAGATCTGGGGAAATGGAGCAGCTTCCACATGACGATAGTTAGAAAAGATTAGCACTCCAGCGTGGAAAGTTCGAGGCACCCGGAAAGTGGGTTCTGCTACTTGGCTGTTGTGTGACTTTGGGCAAGTCATTTAACTTCTCTGGGCCTCAGTTCCCTCACCTGTAAAAATGGGGATTAAGACTGCGAGCCCCACGCGGGATAACCTGAATACCTGTATCTACCCCAGCGCTTAGAACAGTGCTGGGCACGTAGTAAGTGCTTAACATATACCATTATTATTATTATTTTCCTCCAAGTACTTCATCCTATCAGAGACAGGAAACTACACTGAGTGGGCCATTCGTTTGACCCAACAGAGGCATTTCTTATGGACTTATACACTTTGTAACCTAGTTGACTGAGAATATGTCTACCAACTCTGTTGTACTGTCCTCTCCCAAGCGCTCAGTACAGTATTCTGCACACAGTAAGCACTCAATAAACACCATTGGTTAATTGACTGATTTTGACTTTCAGAAAGTGCCAGTTAGATTCTTCAGGATGTTTTGTACATTTGGGTCAAATCTCTAGGAATCTATTCTCAACTTCTTTTTCTAGGTGAAGGGTGGGCAAGAGGTAGTGAGTAAAATACCGGGAAGTAAAGTGAGAGAAGTGACAGGAGTGGAGTGGAATGCTGGATGCTACAAGTGGGAGGGATGGTCTGTGGCATGGTCAGCAGCACTCCACTCCACTCCTGTCACTCCTCTCACTTTACTTCCCGGTTCAACGTTTAGGCTGCAGCCCCAGGATTTAGATGCAGAGTTAGGGCCTGGATGCTATGGCCTTTCCGGTTTCCTCCCCATCCACAGGAGCAGAGTTGATTGAGATCTTAGTAACCCTCCTGTTACCAAAAACCAAAAGCACTGCGGGTGGCCTCAGCCCACTCTAGCTAAAGGCTAATTCACATCTTTTTAGGCCACGCCAATTATCCCTTAATTATACGTTCACTTGAGAGCTGGCTGTGAGATCCTAGCCTCATCATTAGGAAGGACTGTTGAGAAAGGAGAAGCAACAGTTTGTCCCAGAGACCTTTGAATTTGTGGTTCGCAAAACTGCTTTTCTGGAAGGGAGAAAGGCTCATTAGTTGAAGTTTCCTTCAGCAGCTTTCTTTCCCAGGTTTTCCGTTGGCTGCCTTTGAGTACCAGTTTTTATTACTTGTGGGCTTGCTTTTAGTCTCAGAACCTAAATTTTGCTCTGACAGATCCAATTTTGCCTAGCCTTAGTCATTATCAATAATATTCACTGTACTAGTACTCACAGTAGAGTAGATGTTGTACAAACTACACAAACCGCGTGTCCCGTGTACTTTGAAGGTTGCCACATTTTAATTGTATGAATTTTCTCCTAGGATTAATTCTAAGGTAAGTAGAAAGACATTTTCTTTAATGCTACTCTAAATTTCCTGAATTTGCAATTGGGCCTAACCCTCCCCTTACTGTTGCATAAATTTGAGGATTCAGTGTCCTAAAAGAAATAGAAAATCCCAAACATATGCTGAATGCATTTATAGGAAACAGAGAGGAACTTTTGGTTGCATGAAGTTCTAGAAACTTACTACAAAACTCTTGTTTAGTAACATCCACATATCTTATAGAAAATTATAAGTAGGCAAACAATGTCCATTTGAAAACTGTGTCTGAAGGAAAGCACAGCTGATGGAAAATACCTTGGAGAATAGAGGCAGAATGTTAAGAGGTTGGAGGAAGGCAAGGTGAGGAGGGACAGGGGTGGGTTACTATCGCTCCATACCCAAGCAGGGTCCTGCTGCTCAATCGTGAGCCCTGCTGCTTTAGTTGCCATGGGGCAGGCAGCCTGGTTGGGCTAGGGGGAAGAGGTGCGGGAAGGTCATCCCAAAGAGGAAGCGGCAGCAACCACCATTGTTTGCAGGTCTACAGATGCTGCCGCTTCCTCTTCCAGGAGGCCACTCACTTCCTCCAGCCTAACAGGACCTCCCACCTGCAAAGCATATTCATTGGCCAATGTAGACAAGGCGGAACTGTATTGAGCCATAGCTCAACAGGCTAGGATATGTTCACGTCGAAGGTTCGAGTCTCTTTTATTATTCCTGCTTCAGTACAGGCTATTGTTCAGTTTTTTATTTAATATATTCTTTTTTTCACTTCTTTCCTTCTTTCTTTCTTTCCTTCTCCTCGACTAAGCGTTTCAGCATTTCGTTTCGATTTCTTACGAATGTCCCTGTTAAACACAAATGCCACCTTTTTGGCTCCAGGCCACCAACTGGTTGTTGTTCCTTTTATCTGACGACAACCCTGGCAATCCCGTGGGTGCTCCCGGTTGGGTTTTTATGGTGTTTGTAAAGAGCTTACTATGTGTCAGGCACTGTACTAAGCGCTGGGGTAGATACAAGCTAATCAGGTTGAACACGGTCTGTGTTTTACATGGGGCTCACAGTCTTAATCCCCCTTTAACAGATGAGGTAACTAAGGCTCCAAGAAGTTAAGTGACTTAAGGTCAGAATAAACAAGTGGCAGAGCCAGCATTAGAACCCAGGTCCTTCTGACTCCCAGGTCCATGCTCTATCCACTAGGCCTCACTGCTTCTCAAGAAGGTTCTGCTTGGGGTCACCCCAGTCCTTGTACCACCCTCAAGCCAGCTCTGATCTTT
This sequence comes from Ornithorhynchus anatinus, assembly GCF_004115215.2. NCBI lineage: Eukaryota > Metazoa > Chordata > Mammalia > Monotremata > Ornithorhynchidae > Ornithorhynchus > Ornithorhynchus anatinus. Next base: position 55,861,765 of record NC_041753.1, read on the forward strand.
GCCTAAGAGGGTTGTAAACAAGAACTACAAATAGGCTTATTTTTAGCCTCATAGTCCTCTTGTGTGTATGTGTGGTACATGTGGCAATGACTTGAATTTTCTTTCTGCAGCTCGAAAACTTCTGCATTATGAAATGTAGTTTTTCACTGCTATGGGAAATCCAAGTGATTCAATTTCTTTTAATAATGCCCTCTGTCACAACTGACCATATTTTCACACCTGTAAGGCTGTTTAAGAGTTGAGGAGCCAACTTTTAGGGAGGGGCTCAAGGGTGGCCAGATTCTTGAAGCATGATGACTCAGAAGGGGTAGGTTTTCCTGCTGTTTTCCTCTACAGTGCATTTTCCCTGCTGGCCTGTCTAATTCAAACCCCCACATCCAAAGTAGATAATGTATAATGGCAGAATGAATCTCATTCCTGTAATTGGGGAAAAAAAAATGACCCAAACACTTACTTCAGCATGTGCAGTTTGACTAAAATTCTGTTCCCCAGGTGTTCCTTTGGGCATTCTGGTACTGGGCGGATTTCCACAGCGTCCTCCTATTATTAATCACATGATTATTAAGTTGCTTATCAAACTTTTACAAGCCACAGCTGTGCAACTGCTTTCACTATGTAGAAGTTACCACCCATTGCCTAAATCAGTCAAACCCTTTTAACAGGGACCCTACCCCCACTTCTAACAAAGTCCATTTGAAAAGTGAACCACTTCTCATTTTAGAAATCCATGAATTTAAGAGCAGCAACAGAGGGAGGAAGGAAGGAAATGAGACCATGTATGTAACTTTGTAACATCCACCAGATGGCATTGCAAAATCCCATTCTTATTGTTTGCTTCTCATTTTAGTTTCTTTCTGTTACTACCTTCCACAACAATTTTACAAGTTCACGGACAATAGAACAAGCCAACTCTATAAGTGAATTAAGACTATGCAATACAGTTTCTCTAAGATGCGTAGACTGTTTCGGTAATTACTGTACAACACTGAATTACAGATTTTAAATAATCACAGAGATTGTGAGTTGATATAGCAAACTCTACCAAAAGGCACAGACCTATTCAAGACACAACAAAACTATTTTACATAGCCTGGCCCTGTAAAAATCGGCCCCTTTGGTTTCATTATACAGATTTTTTTGGTATTTAAAATAGTTCACATTCTGTGTGCTTCATTCATTTCCCTAGGTAGAGGAGTCTGTTCCTGCTTGGGTCCTGAAGCTGCTTTAATAAATTCCAGGAATACAGATTCCCCCCAGCACCTCAACAGGGGAACAGGTTGTCAAAAGGCTAGCATGGTCCCTAGTTTAATGCCAGTCCCCTTTACTCTGCATCTCCTCAGCTCCTGGAAGACACCCACAAGAAGCAGTGTGGCCTAGTGGAAAGAGCACCTAGACTGGGAGAGAGGAGACTCTTCCACTTGCCTGCTTGTGTGACCTTAGGCAACTCACTTAATGACTCAGTGCCTCAGTTTCCTCAGTTTCCTAATGGGAATTAAATACATGTTTCTCCCTTCTCCCTTAGACTGTGAAGCCTATGTGGGCCAGAGACTGTCTGATTTGATTATTCTATATCTCCCCAGTGTTTGGCATGTAGTAACTACTTAATAAATACTCTTATTATTAATCTCATTAATAATATAATAATGACAATCATCATCATTATGCCTTTGCGCTACTTTCGAGAAGGTAAAAAAAGCTCCAAATTGGCCAGAGTTAGGGAAATCAAAGATGACAGGGTTATGGCGTAGGCAGGGGTCGAGGCAGCCACAGACTCTGCCGGTATGGGAGAGAAGAGTGGGGCAAGAGAGGGAAGTGGGAGCAGAGGGGAGAAACCATAATGTTAGTCAGAGGCGGCAGAACCCAGCTGTTCAGAGTATTGCCATTCAACACCTCAGATCCACTTTTCCCTCTAGGGGGTAGGAGAAGCTGAGAAGCTGGTGAGAGTGGCTTAAATCACCAGCTCTCCTGCTTGGAGCCAACTCTGAATTTTCTCCCCTTCTGGCGGACATAGTGAGCAGGCAACTTCCCAGCTTGGCCCTCGCCTAGTTCTTAGCCCTCATCTCTGAACCACGCCACAGAGGGTTCTTTTCTCCTGACCCCTGCCACAGTGGCCTGACTGTGAAACCTGAGTGGGTGGAGTGGGTTAATGGAGAGGGAAGGGAACCGGAGGGACAGAGGGCAGAGGCAGGAACAGGGAAGCGAGGGCCAGGGCCTAGGGCTGAGGCTGTGAAGAACCAACAGGAAAAGTTAGAGGGCAGGTATGGATATGGGCGAGAAGCAGCATGATCTAGTGGATAGAGCACGGGGCTGGGAGTCAGAAGGTCATGGGTTCTACTCCTGGCTCTTCCACTTGTCTGCTCAGTGACCTTGGGCAAGTCACTTCAATTCTCTGTGTCTCAGTTACTTCATCTGTAAAATGGGGATTAAGACTGTGAGCCCTGTGTAGGATAGGGACTGTATCTAACCCGATTTGCTTGTATTCCCCCCATTTGCCCCCACCCCCACCCCCTGCAGTGCTTAATACAGTACCTGGGACACAGTAAGTGCTTAACAAATACCACAGTTATGATTCTTATTATTATATGTGTGCTGTGGCCAGTGTCTCAGGCTGCCTAAGCACTGTGTTTAGCCCATCAAAAAGGTTTTATGTCACCAGCTAAATGTAGCTCTGCAGATCTATCTCTTGTGAATGCAATCACTGGAGAGATATATAATGGCCAGTTTAAGAGGTGGGTAACCGTGCACTCTTTGAGTGTTAAGAGCATTATCGAATGCTTGGTGTTACTTCTATATCTGCAATATTTTTATGCATCACAAATCATGTCTGATAAAGGCTCATCTAACAGCAAATTGAAAAAATATTCTCAAATAGTAATAATAATAAGAAGAATGGTGTTTGTTAAGCACTTACTATGTGCAAAGCATTAGACTAGATATAATATATGTAGATCAGACACAATTCCTAAGCCCTCTTAACCTCTTTTCTTATATTGGTTTGGTCTCTAACAAAGTGGCCAATCCACACACAGAAGCATGAGGTGCATTTTCCAAGCCCATCCCAACCCGAATTCAATTTTGACATGGATCAGATGCTAGGGAAGAAGAAGGGAGTTATACACAGTAGATTTGGAATTATCCATCCATTTCATTTATCTTTACTCTTCCAGAGCTGCGAGAGTACAGATAATCAAGACCTAGCTGAAGTTGCGGTAAAGAATGAGCAGACAAAAGGATAATATTTCATAGAAATTTTAAGCAGAGAGCTTTTCTTCTTCCTATTAAAATCTGTTTTCTGGAGTAGCCAACTGTAAAGAATGGTTCACTCACCTCATCCACTGATGGGTAGAGGGCAAAGAGCTCAGCCTGCCTGTTGGTCCTCCGGGCTTCTTCATTTTGCCTCTCAAAGTCTTCTAAGCTGACATACTGCAAGAGGTTCTCCAGCCGCTGGTCAGGCTGGAGGCTACGGAGGTCAAAGTCGCAGGAAGTGAGGTTGGTTCTCCCAGAACTGACACAGAGCACTCTGCAGGGTTTCGGGCCTGCCTATTGGAGGGGAAACACATTATTAGTAGGAGGAAAATCCCACCTCCACCACTTGTCTGGCAGGTAACCTCGGGTAAGTCACTTCACTTCTCTGGGCCTCAGCTCCCTCATCTGTAAAATGGGGATTAAGATTGCGAGTCCCGTATGGGATATGGACTGTATCCAGCCCTATTATCTTGTATCTATCCCAGCAATTCATTCAGTGCCTGGCACACAGTAAGCCCTTAAGTACCATAAATTTTTCTTATGAGAAAGTGGAAAAGTTATTTGGGATAAGTAGAATATCTGGGTGTCCCAGTATTTCTAGGTTGGACAATCTGAAATGTTCCCAAATTGCAGTTGGGTTCCTTGCTCATCTGGGAGGATCCTGATCTCATTTAGTGGCCTTTTCTGCCCTGCTGCATAGATTCTCCCCAACCAGCTCTCAACTTCAGTGTGTTGAGGTGGGTTTGAAAAGAAGTCAGCAGTGGAAAGGTGACCCGACAACCAGAAATCCCACATTAGGTGAGATAATCATGCTAACTGAGATTCTGCTGTGCCGCTCAAAAGGCCTAAACTATGACCTGCCTTAGGCCAGAGTAGCAGGAGGGAAACGCTCAGTCAAGGTGTTGATGATGACAGCAACTGTTGCCTCCAGTGAAGAGGAAGAGGTGTGCTCCTCCTCTTTTTTTAGCAACAACAACCCTCCTGGGTCATCGTTGGGCCTTCCCACACAGATGGAAATGTGTCAGCCAGGCCCACCAGAAACTCCCATCAAAGGCCTGGACAAGCGAATTCAAGCATAGCCAGAGGTCAAAACTGCCCCCGCTCCCAAACCACCCACCTCTAGACTGTAAGCTTGTTGTGAGAAGGCAGTGTGTCCATTTACTGTTATATTGTACTCTCCCAACCACTTAGTACAATGCTCTGCACACAGTAAATGATCAATAAAGGGGACTGATTAGAAGAACCATATAATGGTCACCCTTCTGGACATCCATCCTAATGGTTAGGGAGGTACCATCTAACATCTCTAACTTGCCCTCTAGTAACCCATTATGGACCTTTCATCCATGAATGCATCCAAAACCTTCTTGACCATCCTGCTATTTCTGCCTGCCCAATTTCCTGGGGGTAATTACTTCCATTCTGCTTCCCATTGGCTAAGTGAAGTGTCTCCCTTGGTTTGTTTTGAACCTCCAATCCTCAAGCTTCAGCAAGGTTGGTCCTAAACCATTCCATTCTTGGTGTGGATTCCCAGTGGGCAGATCCCCAACCAAGAAATAGACTACTATTAGACTCCACTGGGGGGCATGTGTCTACGTTCGCAAGTCATGTGGATAATTCAGGCCCCAAATACTTTCATCTGAAATAGCCAGATAAATCAGGCCGAATATCTAGGTCCAGATAATCTGCTAATATGTCTACCTGACCATGCTATAGGATGAGGAGGGCTTGTAAACTGGGTCGAGATTTGCCCCCTTCTACAATCCTGCTTCTTTTTCAGACACTTCATGATATTACCATGTGGGTGATGAAGATGGGATGTGTTGTATCCATCCATGATTGTCACACACTGACCACTAGCTTAACCAGAATCTCACCTGCAATGCATATGTGAGGCTCACAAACATCAAACTCAAATTTGAACAAAACCAAGAAAGTCAGTCTAAGCAGGGCATCCGCTGTAATTATCTCTGTTGGTAAGTAATACCTGAGAACTGGATTCATTGTATTCCAAGGATTCTGACTCAAACGTTTGTCTCTGCAGTGTCTTGTGGAAGTCTTTTCGGGAACCGGTCTTTCTGAAGCCACAAGTTTCTGAACTGCCTTGGTTTCTTGAGAGGGAGAGGGAGGGAGGGAGGGAAAGAGGGTGGAGAGAGAGAGAGAGAGAGAGAGAGAGAGAGAGAGAGAGAGAAATAAAGATAAAAATAATAGACTTGGCCTAAATTTAGATTTTTGGTTAAAGCGTCCTGGCAAAGACAGCAGCTACTGTAATTCATCAGAACTAATATGCACTATGGCAAATACAAGCCCCCTTGAAATTAGGAACATATTTGCCTCCTGGCTGGCTTATTGTTGAGGCAAGGAATTAAATGGGAAAGCGGTTCTTCAGAGTTACTGTGAACTTAGCTGCAGGGCATTTGGCTCCAAAATGCAACTCACTCGGGACCAGAGCAAGTGACCGCTATGTATGCTCTTTTGCAAAGACCAAAAGCTATAAAAAGGGGCATTTTGAAGATAAAAATAGGAGCAAGTGTTTTATTTCTACAGAACACTTTGGGATTATGAGAAAAAGATGTGGTAAAACATTAAAAATAGAAATGAATAGCATATACACACCATCCTCTCACTTTATTTAATGTTTTATAGCCACCCTCTGCTAAATCCCTTAAGAGAAACTATTTCAAAATACACTTCCATACAAAGAGTCTGAACTAAGTAACTAGTACTGCCTGTGGAGAGAAAGAAAAACAGAAGTGAAAATGTGACAGCACAAATACAAAAATAATTATGGGTAATTAAATCAATGCTAAATTCTATAAACAATTTCTAATTTACATAAGCACTAGAGGCTAAATCAGAAAATTCATTGGGTTTTTTTTAAAACAAGAAGAGATTCAAGTCTTTTTTTTTTTTACATAGTATTTGTTAAGCACTTATTATTCGTCAGGCACTGTACCAAGTGCTGCGGTAGATACAAGATAATAATAACAATGTTGGTATTTGTTAAGTGCTTACTATGTGCAGAGCACTGTTCTAAGCCCTGGGGTAGATTTAGATCTGGTTGTCCCATGTGAGGCTCACAGTCTTAATCCCCATTTTACAGATGAGGTAACTGAGGCACAGAGAAGTTAAGTGACTTGCCCACAGTCACACAGCTGACAAGTGGCAGAGCTGGGATTCAAACCCATGACCTCTGATTCCCAAGCCCGTGCTCTTTCCACTGAGGCACGCTGCTTCTGGACACAGTACTTCTCCCACATGGGACTCAAAGTCTTAATCCCCATTTTACAGAGGAGGTAACTGAGGCACAGAGAAGTTAAGTGACTTGCCCAAAGTCCCAAAGCACAGACAAGTGGTGGAGCTGGGATTAGAATCTAAGTCCTTCTGACTCCCAGGTTCATGCTCTATCTGTACCTCAGTTTTCTCATCTGTAAAATGGAGATTCAATACCTGTTCTCCGACACCTCTTAGACTCTGAGCCCTGTGTGGGACAGGGACTCTGTCCGACCCGATCATCTTGTATCTACCCCAGTGCTTAGTGAAGTGCTTGGTACATATTAAGTGCTTAACAGATAATGATATTACTATTATTATTACTACTACTAGTAGTAGTAAGATAAGGAAACCAAAACTAAAAGATTTTCCTGGGTACTTTAGATCTCCCAAATTTCTAAAAATGACATTGCTGGAGTCAAACTACCTTCAGTGAGAAAGAGGAGGTCAAAGAATGCAGCAGTATTTTTATTCTTAGGACTTTTTAAAATAGCAAATGAACTGCATTAATAAATAAACATCAGTGTCCCTGCAAAGCTTGAAGTCCATTTGATAGGGAACAGGAAAGTAAAGGAAATGTTACCCCACAGGAACATATTTTTAGTGTTCTGTCTGAATGAACAAAAAGCTTCATTAGGGTTCGATAAGGCAGAAATGGGTTTGGGTATAAGGGAAGAAAATAAATCTAAATGCAGATCAGCTTGCAGGCTGGATAGGTTGCAATGTAGAGTTCAATGAATCAGTGGTTTTTATTCATTCATTCAATTGTATTTATTGTGCGCTTACTGTGTGCAGAGCATTGTACTAAGCGCTTGGAAAGTACAATTCTGCAACTGAGACAATCCCTACCCAACAAAGGGCTCACAGTTTTTATTCATTCAATCATTCAGTCATATTTATTGAGTGCTTACTGTGTGCAGAACACTGTACTAAGCGCTTGGGAGAGTACAACAGAGTTGGTAGACGTGATCTCTTCCCACAAGGAGCTTACAGTCTAGAGGGGGAGACAGACATTTAAATAAAGTACAGATATGTAACTAAGTGTCGTGGGGCTCACAGCGGGGTAAATGAATTTTAACTGCTTGAAGGGTACAGACCCAAGTGCACTGATGATGCAGAAGGGAAAGGGAGTAGGGAAATGAGGATTTGGGGAAAGGCTCTTGGAGGAAGTGTGATTTTACTAAGGCTTGCGGGACAGTAGTAGTTTGTCAGACACCAAGTGGGAGGGCATTCCAGGGCAAAGGGAGGATGTGGGCAAATGGTTGGCAGGGAGATAGACAAGATGGAGATACGGTGAGTAGGTTGGCGTTAGAGGAGCAAAGTGTGCAGGCTGGGTTGTAGCGGGAAATTGGCGAGGGAAGGTAGGAGGGGGAGAGCTGATTGAGTGCCTTAAAGCAGATGGTAAGGATGTGGATGGGCAACCACTGGATTTTTTTGTGTTCCACATGTGGATGGTGTCTCAAACCATTTGTTCATTTGAGGATTAATAATTAACAATAGTTCTGTGTATATAAAGTTGTATCAATCTGATACTGGTTTCTTCAAAACAGAATACAATACAAAGCAACTGCTTTTTCTCAGATTACTTCAATGAAGGCCTTATCTAAATGATTTAATATGTTAGTATTTAAAAATAAAAAATACTGGATAGTCCAAACCTGGTTTCAATCTGATCAACTTGTATCTACCCCTGTGCTTAGTACAGTACCTGGCATATAGTAAGCACTAATGATTACCATTATAAAGGTCCATTTTGCCTTATCTTTTCCATTTTGAATTAATCAGGCTTTACTGACACAGGGTCAGAGACTTTTCAGCATTCCAGGAAAGTGATATAAGTAAGGATTTTTTAAAAGCTGCAAAACTTTAATGGAAAGACAATAACAATTCCACCGAAATATTTGAAAGGACTATATAGAACCTACAGTTTTTATTTCAAATATCTCAGCAATTTGAGTCATTAACAAAAAGTACCTACTTTCCCTGGCAGCTATGGAAAACCTATCTTTATTCCCAAATGCAATGAAACTGATAGCTCCATTGCCGCTTCCAGATTTCCTGAATAACTGTGTGGGAGACTTTTTGGTAAGAGAACCATACCCTTTCCCTCCTTCTTGTCTGCGTACTCTCCTCAGAACTTTTTTTAAAAGGGTAGACTCACTTGTGCACACTACCACCCCATTTATGTTGCTGACCTCTTTCGTGGCTTTCAGAAAATAGCTCAGGCACTTAGATTTGTGACCTTTGGGCAGTTGATATTTGTCCTACCCTCAACCTCACAGCACATCTATACATATCTTTATACTATATATTATAAATTATTTATTTATTTTACCATCTGTCTCGCTCCCTAAACTATAAGCTCGTTTTGGGCAGGGAACGAGTCTGTCAACTCTGTTGTACTGTACTCTCCCAAGTGCTTAATAAGTGCTCTGCATATAGTAAGCACTCAATAAATAAATACCAATGATGAGAACTGACTGTAAGCCCGTCAAAGGGCAGGGACTGTCTCTATCTGTTACCGATTTGTACATTCCAAGCGCTTAGTACAGTGCTCTGCACATAGTAAGCACTCAATAAATACTATTGAATGAATTTCCAATTTATGTCCATTTTTGCTTTAAAGAAGCCTGGCTGATACTTCTGTACAATTCACTTGATAAAAACTACGAGTTGGAATGACTCTTGGTATCTCCTTGGTACTTTATTCATTTCTTAGGGAGTTTGGAGAACTCAAAGCCACTGCTGGACAATGCTCTAAATTGCCATGACATGAAATCCTCAGAGAACCACACGCCTGTCACTCACTCGAGGAACTAGTCCAGCTCTTTCAATCAATGAATCAGTGGTATTTATTGAACAAACATTTACAGTGTACAGAGCATTGCACTAACTGCTTGGGAGAGTATGATACAACAGAATTAGCAGACAAGTTATGTGTGGCTTAGTGGATAGGGCATGGGCCTTGGAGTCAGAAGGACCTGGGTGGGTTCTAATCCTGGCTCCACCACATGTCTGTTGTGTGACCTTGGACAAGTCACTTCACTTCTCTGGGTCTCAGTTACCTCATCTGTAAAATGGGGATTAAGAGTGTGAGCCCCACGTGGGACAGGGACTGTGTCCAACCTGATGACCTTGTATCTATCCCAGGGCTTAGAACAGTGCTTGGCACATAGTAAGCACTTAACAAGTACTAGAATTATTATTATTATTATTATTATTATTATTATCAGTGAGCTAATAGTTTAAAGGGGAAGACAGACATCAATATGACTAAATACCTGATCCGACCCCAACTCCCCCAGCCGGTAGCTCGGAGCCCCGTGTGTCTGTCCTGGTACTTCGTTCACCCTACTGGTCTCTCGAGCTGATGTGGCAAAAGCAGAGGCTACAGGCTGAAACACCCAGGCACTCTCTGGGAGCCAGGGCTCCTGGGTTCTGATCCTTCGCTGGGTCTCTGTTCTCCCTTTTGTACCCTTGACTACACACCTTCTGGATGTGGCAAGGAGGGCAGGGGGCAGAAAATCTTACTGGCACCGCTCTAGACTGTATGTTTGTTATGGGCAGAGAATGTGTCTGCTAATTCTGTTGTACTGTACTCACTCTCCCAATGCTTAGTGCAGTGCTTTGAGTAATAATATATAATTTAAAGATATGTACATAAGTGCTGTGGGGTTGGTGCAAATATCAAATGTAGAAAAGTCACAGATCCAAGTGCATAGACGACGCAGAAGGGAGAGCACTTCAGCAACCTAGAACGCCCAGAGTCTAGAACCTCGGTGATCTAGAAGCGTGGGAACCTAAAATTTCGGTGACCTAGAACCTCATGAGTCTAGGGCCTCAGGAGGAACCTCAGGAGTCAGAACCACCCCAAGAGGCCAGAAACTCGGAATTCAGAACCTCCAGAACATGACCTAGAACCTTGGTGAACCTAGGTCACCAAATTCAATTATATTCAATCGTATTTATTGAGTGCTTACTGTGTGCAGAGCACTGTACTAAGCGCTTGGGAGCCCTGCCCACAACAAATGTACAGTCTAGAAGGGGCAAATACCTGCCACTTGCCTGCTGAGTGACTTTGGGCAAGTCACTTAACTTCTCTGTGCCTCAGTTCCCTCATCTGGCTGTTATTGCCTACTTATCTGGAATTTTAAGCAAATGTATGTTTTCTTTGCTTTTCCTAAATGTGCTATCTGGAGTTTCGCATAGGTGCCTAAGGGCTTTCCTGGAATGGCCACATCAAAAGAATAATAGTTTCTAGCTTCATCTTAGTTTGTTTCCCTCACAAGGGGGAAAATCCAGCACAATCTGTTTTTAGCATAACAAACACTGTCAAATGCAATGCCCTCTTCAAGCACTCCAAAATTTCTGGCAATTGTCGATCAACCCATGGTACTTATTGAGCATTTACTGTGTACAGGGCACCATACAAGTCTCCTGGGAGAGTACGATATAACAGAGGTGGTAGAAGAGGTGGTAGACATGTTCCCTGCCCAGAACGAGCTTATTGCCACGATCAGCAGTGAAATTTCTCCCCAGGACTAATGATCTGAAATAAGAGCAAACAGTGCCTTTTCCTGTTCTTCCTCTGGATTCAGTTTCCAGTCTGGGGATTCCAGTCTGTGCAAGCAGCAAAGCCCTCTTCTAGAGGCACTGGTAATGGGGGAAGAGCAGAGACCAGAGAGTATGAATCATTCAGGAAAAGCCAACTACAGCATGAACGCCAACCAACTCAGTAGGTAGAGAGCTGTTTGGCAGCGTGCCATTAGCAACACACATTTGCCTTGCTATCGCTCACTCTTGGCAGCTGTGCCAACTGAAGCCACAGTGCCACAACCCCATTTCCTACCTGGTCTACTAAAGAAAGAGGAGGAAGACTATATGATTAAAAAATGATAATAATAATTATTATAATGATGGTATTTGTTAAGCACTTACTATGTGCCAAGCACTGTTCTAAGCACTGGGGTAAATACAAAGTAATCAGGTTGTCCCATGTGGAGCTCACAGTCTTAATACCTATTTTACAGATGAGGTAACTGAAGCACAGAGAAGTGAAGTGACTTGCCCAAGTTTACATGGCAGACGAGCAGTGGAGCCAGGATTAGAACCCAGGTCCTCTGACTCCCAGGCCCGGGCTCTTTCCACTAGGCTATGCTGCTTCTCAAGGGTGCCACTTTTACAGGGAAAATTCTTAAGGTGCAACTTTTAACTTTTCAAGGACCCCACTAAAAGGCAGGGTCCACCACTCTGACTTTGCCTCTGGCCGGCTACTAATATATAAGTCGCTGGTCACCAGGGGAATATGTCAGGTCGCAGATCCCGGAGAAACGCTTAACTCAGGGAGGTCCCTCCCTTTTCCAACTTGTGTTCCAGCCCTGCCTCTTTCCACCACTTTCCGGCTCCTCTGGGATGCCAGTTGTGCAGTCAGGGCTTGACTTTCCTGTCCTTGTCACCCCAAAAAAGGCTAGTTTAGATTGAGAGCCCCTCTTTGGCATTCCAAATATCCAATCACCTCATCATATGACATGCATCTGAAACAAAACAGGCTCGATGATAGCATACAGTTTTTTTTCTTGTTAACTTTCTTTTCACAACTTCTTCAAAGTAAATAGATGACTAGGAACCTCGACAGCAAGCACACAATTGTGTCATAATAAGCAATTATTGAGCAGCAAGAAATAGCTTTTATAAGATTTTTATGATATTTTGGGAGTAACTGAATGATATGCACTGAGGTGTTTGAAGTTTAATTGTTTATCAGTTCACTGGAAGTGAAATATGGAGCAATAAAGCCAATGATACCATATTCCTTGACATCTCAGATGTCCTTGAGTGTGACCTTCTTTTAGAATTATTTTAATTACCCAGGATGGAAGTCAAATCTCTAGAGGGTTTTATGATAATGCCCATAACACTTATGAAATGTTTCCTTGTCCTTGGAGATAATGCTCTAAGACTATATAACAATGTAAACAAGCTTAATTATTTACGTGTTTAGTCTTCCATTAAGATGCAGAACATAAGGAAGTTAATCTCTTTTTGGTTCATTTACTGAAAAATGGTGGGGGAGATACCTAGTTTAAAATATTTTTGAAATATTTTTATAATAGCAGCAGCAATTATATACTGAGTACTCAGAGTACCAAGTACCCAGGCAAAGGTTAGCATCCAAATGAATTTAACAATAAATGAAATTATTTCAAAGTAATTAAAGGGGACAGACTGACAATGTCTAATTCCATTAGACCAAAGCTCTCTATTCGTCCTTTCGAAATTCTTGCTTATTTTTTTTTATGGTATTTGTTAGCACTTACTATGTGCCAGACACTGTACTAAGCACTGTATTAATGCTTTGCAGGTGAGATCAGGGCACAGTGAATAAGCTGGAGCTAGAGGAGCAAACAAAGTGTGCAGGCTGGACTGTAGTAGAAGATCAGTGAGGTGACATAGGAGGGGGCAAGCTGATTGAGTGCTTTAAAACCGATGGTAAGGAGCTTCTGTTTGATGGCAACCACTGGAGGTTCTTGAGGAGTAGGGAAACACAGACAGAACAATTTTGCTGATAAACAATCCATGCAGGAGAGTGAGGTATGGACTGGGGAGGGGTGGGGTGGACAAGAGGCAGGAAGGTCAGCGAAGAGGCAAATGCAGGAGTTACGGCGGGATAGGATAAGTACTTGGATCAGAGTGGAGGCAGTTTGGATAGGGAGACGAGGGAGGATTTTAGCAGTGTTGTGAAGATAAAACCAAAAGGATTTGGTGACAGATCGAACGAGCAGGTGGAATGAGAGAGATGAGTTAAGGACTAGGCCAAGGTGATGAATTTGCATTCATATGGCATTTTTTGAACTACCTAATCCAAGTTGTATCTGTCTGGATTAGTGCCTGACCAGATCCCACACAAGCAATGAACTCCTTTCACTGGACATTAAATAGATCTGTTTACAGACCACAGTACGATGAAACAAGCCATTCATTGGAAAAAGGTTCAGAATACACAAACAAGAGTTACCCTGCAAAATAGTGAGGAACAATAATTTTGTAAAATTGCTCTGGTCCGTGGTAATCTCTGAAACCCTGTGTCTTTGAATGAAGGAATGGAGAGGGAGAGAGTTCCCTTTCTCCTAGTATCTCTACCGTGGCCTAGTGAAGCAGCTGGCATCTGCCACCTCTCCTCCACCCCAGCGAGGGTCCCTGTTCCTGACCCACCCTGTCCATGCTGGGCTGTGGGGATTTAAGCTGCAGCTGAGCGCGTCTGGCATCACCCCCACCACTGGACGGCCAGCCATGATGCTTCCTCAGGAACTCACATCGGCTCTCCTCCTCCACACCATCAAGCAGACTCCATTCTGTCCTGTCTTCCACCGCCCAGTGCGAAAAAGAAAAACACCCACAGCCTGAGGCCTCCACAAAACCTTGGGAAGGGTGTTGGCCTTTGGAGTGGTTGCTGCGGCTGTGGGGTTGACTTGCACTCTGAGCTGTGAGGAGCCTGAAATTCTGCTCTATAGGGATCTCCTTCTTCAGTTAATTGCTTAGCACCATTCATTTTGAGCACTGGGAGGTATCAATTCTCTATGTGAAAAAGGCAATGGGAGTCAGAAGTCAGGGAAAGAGTAAGTTGTACCTCCCCCCACCTCATCTGGCCTCATACATTTCCCATAGTGCCATCCCCTTTCTACCCTCACTCCCTCTTCACAAATGCAGCTTTCCAATGAGAAGCAGTATGGCCCGATGGAAAAAACACGGTCCTGGGAGTCCAAGGACCTGGGTTCTAATGTCAGCTCAGTCACTTGCTTTCTTTGTGACCTAGGGGAAGTCATTTATAGCTTCTTCAACTGAAAAATGGGAATTCAATACTGTGAGCCCCATGTGGGACAGAGACTGTGTCCAACCTGATTAATTTTATCTAACCCAGTGCTTAGAACAGTGCTCAACACATAATAAGTGCTTAAATACCATAATGATTATTACTTATGGGGTAACTACCTGCAAAGAAACAGGCAGACTGTTAACCCGGGTTGGGCAGGGACCATATATGATCTGATTATTTTGTATCTCTACCCTAATCTCCATCCTGATTAACTTGCATCTACCCCAGTGCTTAGAACAGTGCTTGACACAGCCATCAGTGACAAGAAGTACCGTAAAAAAAAATCACTGGCATTTACTGAATGCTTACTGTGTACAGAGCACTGTCTGTCTCACCGCTAACCCCTTGTCCATGTCCTCCCTCTGGCTTGGAACACCCTCCCTCCTCACCCCCATTCAAAGTCTTATTGAAGCACATCTCCTCCAAGAGGTCTTCCCTGACTAAACCCCCCTTTCCTCTTCTACCGCTTCCTTCTGTGTCACCCTGACTTGCTCCCTTTATTCATCCCCTACTTCCAGACCCAAAGCATTTATGTACATATCTGTAATTTTATTTGTTTATATTGGTATCTCCCCCTCTAGCCTGTAAGCTCGTTGCAGGCAAGGAATGTATATTGTACTCCCAAGAGCTTTGTACAGTGCTTTGCACACAGTACTGCTCAATAAATATGACTGAATGAATGAATGGATGAAATCAATTAGGAGAGTACAATAGAACAGAGGTGGTAGACTTGTTCTCTGCCCACAAGAAGCTTACAGTCTAGAGGGGAAGACAGACATTAATATAAATAATTTACACATAGTATGCACTAAATGTAATAATAATAATGATAACTGCACAAATACAAAGTACTAGGTGACAGTACAGTAAGGCTGAGGTGGAGGCTGGGAAGTTTAGCAGCATCAAATCTTCATTAATGTCACGTGCCTGAACAACCATTTCTTTCTACAGCGAATCTACTTGCACCAACTTGTGGGTCATGCTATTCCCAGAACAGACCTGTATTGTGGGAAGAACATTCTCTACTGCTTCCATCATGTCATAATCAAATCTTGTCATGAAAATACACATTATGGCAGAAGTGACTGCAATTTTAGTCAGATAATTGACCCAATTAATGGCTGTTTGGGTGTATAGGAATTGGGGTTTCTGTTCTTCAGTTTTACATGCTATATTGTATAACCCAGATCCATTTAGAAAGCTCACAGAATAATGCTTATGATTACTTTACACCAAAACAACAATGCCATTCCTGTGTCTTGGAAAAAATCCATCCTACAGTGTCTGAGGAAAACCACATGGATTAATGACTAAAAATTCATTTTATTGCTACTGTGATCAGAAGGATTAGGATGAGAGCAAATCAATCGTATTTAGGGTTCAAATGGAAATATTTCCTTCTATTTTGTATCAATCAGCCCCTCAACTAACTAAAGACAGAAAGTAAGCAAAAAAATCTGTCTAAGCACCAGTTGGGCACAGCCAATGCAGGTTTCAATCCATTCATTTATTTTGGCATCTTGAAATAATCTGTGGAACTAGTTAGGCTTTCTTTTTCTTCTCTCAGCTCTGTTTCTTTAAAAGAAAAAAAAAGTGTGCAACTTACTTTCGGTTCACAATCAGCCATTCCCGAATATATGTCTGAACACAATCCCTGACGTGGGGATCTAATTCCACCCTGGAGAAACGGAAAATGAAATAAAAACATGTAATCATTTGGAATAAGCCATGCCATGCCTGAGGAGAGGAAGATGATTATAAACACGGTGTCATTTGAAAAGTAATATTAAGTATCTTCCCTCCTACTCATTTTGCAATGTTCGATGTATTCCTGGAGCTATGCAGAGCTTAACTAGAAGAGGAAAATGCATTGCCGTTTTATGCTTTGCAGTCTGCTGTCATTTACTGTGAAATCCATGTTAACTCTACTTAATCCTAAAGAGATCTGGATATCAGACAAGTGGAACTGGCCAAGACAAATGCTAAACAAGAAAATAATATAAAAATACATATTTCTTGTAATGACTGATTTGGAAATATTCCAATTTGCCATGCCTTGTTGAGACAGGTGAGTCTCAAGCAGCATGGCATAGTGGATAGCGCACGGGCCCGGGAGTCAGAAGGTCATGGGTTCTAATCCCAACTCCACCACTTGTCTGCTGTGTGACCTTGAGCAAGTTACGTCACTTCTCTGAGCCTCAGTTACCTCATCTATAAAATGGGGATTAAGACTGTGAGCCCCACATGGGACAGGGACCGTGTCCAACTAGATTTGTTTGTAGCCATCCCAGCTCTTAGTACGGTGCCTGGCACATAGTAAGCGCTTAACAAATACTATTATTATTATTATTACCCTTTTTTTTTTAAAGGTGGCAAGAGGTATTGTAGTTTTATTCTTTGAGAAGCTGTCAGGAAGTTAACTTGATGGGAGACTTGAATCAGACCATGTCATTAGAAATACCCTCCAAGCTTTTCAGAGTTTCCCACTCAGGGTTTTCCCAAACCTGAGTGCTCAGATTTTCCCCAAAACAGTGTTCTGTTGTTTTTTGCTAATGTTTGTGGCATCAGTGTTGAAAAATTTGACATTAGCAATTACTCCACAATGACTCTAAAAAACTTTATTCTTTCAAAGAATCTACTGAATCCTAAAGTCAGAGTGGGTTTACCTATAAATTTAGGTGGCTACTAAGCAGGACCTTTTTTTAAAAAACTACATCCTCTTCAATTTTTGTAAAACATCTTGCACTTCAGTTCATTTTTGGATAATTCATGCCATTATTTTCTTGAGAGAAAACTATTATCAACCTTTAAATAAAGGGAAGAGTTGCATGATTCTTCATCATGGGTGAAAGTAATAGCCAAGTATAGAGTGAATGAATAACTTGTAAAAATAGACTGATGGGAAAATAGCTTAGTTATGCCTGCTTCTTAGAAGGCAAGCACCTTCAAAAAGTTAGAATGGGTGTATGATCCAGAGTGTATTATTCTTTCTCTTGCTTCTCCCACATCAAATTCCCTTATGATTTGAATGACAATTGCGAACCATAAAACCGCATTAAAAAGTAGTTTACAGGGAATGTGACCAACACAACACCTACATTATGGGCTTTCCCTAAGAATGGGGAGTCCAGGGATCTGAATGTCCTGGGAAACCCCGTCCCTCTCCCACCCTGCTACTCTTCTTCCTTATTTACTTCTGCGACTGGGGAGTAGCAAAGGGTACCAAGAAAAGCAGCAGGGTTATTCTGCTGAGCATGTGTCCGGGACTTCCAGAGCACCAAAGAGTGCTCTGTTCTGCCAACTCTATTCTACTCTCCCAAGCACTTAGTAGAGTTCTCCGCACATGGGAAGCAGCGTAGCTTAAGTGGGAAGAACCCGGGCTTGGGAGTCAGAGGACATGGGTTCTAATCCTTCCACCACTTGTCTGCTGTGTGACCTTGGGCAAGACACTTCACTTCTCTGTGTCTCAGTTACCTCATCTGTAAAATGGGGATTAAGACTGTGAGCCCCACGTGGGACAATCTGATTATCTTGTATCTACCCTAGTGCTTAGAGCAGTGCTTGGCACATAGTAAGTGCTTAACAAATACCAGAATTATTAATTATTATTATTAGCAAGGGCTCAGTAAGTACCACTGAATGAAAGAATGAATGAAGACTCAGAAATATAACCCAAGTAAAATGTGGAGGTATGCACCAGACCCTCAAAATATCTAGAACCAAAGTTTGGTGAGCAGTGGTTCAAGAGGATCTTAACTATATTTAGGGAAGGAAGAGTAAAAGGTCATAATTTAATAAATACCAAAAGATCTCACCAACCCTTGGATGAAATGACACCAATAAAAGAACCTGATCAAAATTTAGGTTGGCAGATGGAGAAGAAATGAGGATATCTCAAGGTCTCAGACTCGAATTTTTTTTTCTTTTAGTTTTGAAGTGGGGAGTTGCTGAGCACTTCACATTTTTAGGAAAAAAAGAAAAAGCTATCTTTACCCTTCTTCTGGTAATGAAGGCTGTAAGGTCCTACATTCCTTTGGTGTCAAAACAACATCCAAGTCATCTTCTGTGAAGTCACCAAGTTCTTGTACAAGTTCTGCATCCAGGGTGTTCAGTTGAGTCATCAGAAATCCTTCAAAATCCAAAGGCTCCACAGGATCATAAAACGGAGGCTACAGGATTGGATGAAAAAAGAGGAGTGTCATTCACTCATTCATTCAATCACATTTATTGAGCGCTTTCTGTGTGCAAAGCACTGTACTAAGCACTTGGGAAAGTACAATACAACAATAAACAGTGACAATCTCTGCCCACAATGAGCTTACAGTCTCGGGGTTGTGGGGGGGATATGAGTGGAGACAGACATTAGTACCAATAAAATTACAGACACACACATAAGTGCTGTGGGGCTGGGAAGGGGGAAGAGCAAAGGGAGCAAGTCAGGGTGATGCAGAAGGGAGTGGGAGATGAGGAAAAGTGGGGCTTAGTCTGGGAAGGCCTCTTGGAGGAGATGTGCCTTCATTAAGGCTTGAAGCTTGGGAGAGTGGTTGTCTGTCAGATTAGAAGAGGGAGGGTGTTCCAGGTCAGAGGCGGGTCGTGGGCTAGGGGTCAGCGGCAAGATAGGCGAGATCGAGGCACAGTGAGAAGGTTAGCACTAGAGGAGTGCAGTGTGCGGACTGGGTTGTAGAAGGAGAAAGTGAGGTGAGGTAAGAGGGGGCAAGGTGATGGAGTGCTTTAATAATAATAATGGTATTTGTTAAGTGCTTACTATGTGCCAAGCACTGTTAAAGCCAATGGTGAGGAGTTTTTGTTTAATATGGAGTACTAATGATGTCCTGAGTACATCACACATGTATTTATGTGTGAGGTTGGAGGAATCAAAATTAAGATAATATTGGATTTAATTTTGTCTTGAATATGATAACTGTGATAATTGTTAAGTGTGGATGCAAGTTAATCAGATCAGACACAGATCCTGTTCCACATGGGCTCATGCTTAAAATAGAAAGTGTTTCAACTTCTCTTTAGGAAGTGTCTGTAAAATAAAATTTGTTAATGAAGGAGCTCTGGCTAAAATAGCTTCACATAACTTCTACAATAG
The DNA here is from genome assembly GCF_004115215.2 of Ornithorhynchus anatinus. Lineage (NCBI taxonomy): Eukaryota > Metazoa > Chordata > Mammalia > Monotremata > Ornithorhynchidae > Ornithorhynchus > Ornithorhynchus anatinus. The sequence continues at coordinate 55,881,255 of NC_041753.1, forward strand.
AGAAATAGAAATGTGGTACTGAAATTTAAGTCACAATTCAATAAATAATTAAAAACAGTTAAGGTAGATATTCTTCCTGGTTTTTTTTACCAAATTTTGGTAAGAAAGCAGGAAGGGATTAGTAGTGAGATTATGAAATCCCCCCTAAATCCCTAATCCCCCCTACTTAGTTATGGTATCACTTAAAGGTTTACTATGTGCCAAACCCAGTGCTAACCACTGGGAAGAATATAACAGATCAGATCCATTTTCTGTTCCACACAGGGCTCATGCTGTACCAATCAATCAATCAATGGTACTTAATGAATTTACCACATCTGTAAAATGGGGATTAAGACTGTGAGCCCCATGTGGGATAGGGACTGTGTCCAACCTGATTAGCTTATACCTACCCCAGTGTTTAGAACAGTGTTTGACACATAGTAAGTGCCAAACAAATACTGCTATTATTATTATTATTATTACTTCATACTGACCTGGAGGGGAACATAAAGGCTCTGGAGCAAGTGAGGGTGGGGCTCAGGGAGACCCTGGAGAAATACTCTATGATCGTGTAAATCTGGGGTAGTTTTTCAAAATGGTGGCTCTGATGTCATCAATCAGTCAATCGATTGAAAACTGTACTAAGCTCTTAGGAGAGTACAATACAACAATATAGCAGAGTGGGTAGTTATGTTCCCTGCTCACAACAAGCTTATAGTCATCAGGTTATACTACATGTCTAGCACAGCTGCATATGTGATGTCATGTGAATCTCCTTGCCTGGCATTCAGGAAGACCATCAGTGGTCCTAGTGAGACCTCCAGTGAGCCTCCGCCACATGTAGAGCCTTAGGGGTTACACAGAGAGAACAAGACATGATCAATATCCGAACTACAGGTTCTACATTAGGGGATACCAGTGGGTATCCGGGGTGCTGGGGGAGACTGGCCTGGAGAGGCGAGCCCAGGATGGCAGTGGCAGATCCTGGAGCTCTGAACTAAAGAGGGCTACAAGGCATATGTATCTCAGTCCCTGCCCATCCCTTGCCCATGGGGAGAATGGGGCTGCCTGGATGTGGTACTGGGGGAGACTGGTCTAAGCCACCTGTGACTTAGTTCCCTGCTCAGTCCCTGCCTATGCACATCTCACCGGCAGAACCTGACTAGTTCTCAATGGGACAGGAAGGATGAGTTCAGTTCCTCCATTGAACTGATTAAAGAATCAATCCATTGGTGGCATATGAACAGGATTTTGGCAGGTACTCTGTTGCTTTACAAGGGTAAAGACTGAAGGCAAAAACACTTGTCTCCACAGAGTAAACCTAATTGGAGAACGAAAAAAACACCCAGAATCCTCCCAAATCATCCACCATTAACAGCTACAGACAACCAACTACTCAGCTAACAACAGGAGATGGAAATCAGGGAGCGGGGGGAGTCTGTTACTTCTAAATTTTGTTGCAATTTCATAGCTTGGGTTGTTCTGACATTGGATTGGATCCTTATGTGTCTCTTGATTGGTCCAGGGTTCACTTAACTGACAGCTACTGGACTCTGAATTCCTGCAAAGTGGCAATGAGGTGGGGAGAACTGTCTGTGGTAGAACATCTGAAATACTTTCCATCGATCAAGCAAATATGCTGATATCAGTATTTTTTACTGGTATTTGATAAGTGTTTACTATGTGCCAGGCACCATACTAAGCACTGGGGTAAATACAAGCTAATTGGGTCGGATGCAGTCCATAGCCCACATGGGGCTCATGGTCTTAATCCCCATTTCACAGATGAGGCAACCAAGGCCCAGAGAAGTAAAGGGACTTGCCCAAAGTCACACAGCAGACGAGTGGTGGAGTCAGGATTAGAACCCAGATCCTCTAACTCCCAGGCCCATGCTCTATCCACTAGGTCACGCTGCTTCCTACTACACTTGTATTCTAATGGTGCACTCAGGGTGGTTAGAGGGGCATGGTTTCAAAGCTGAGGGGGAGTTCCCTGGGGGCTCAGGGAGTAGTTCTCTACAATAGGCCTAACTGGGCCCCGCACCAGCCGAAATCAAGTGGCCAATAGACGCTGCCGCAGTGGAGGTTGGCAGAAGTTGCAGAAGCAGAAGTTCTGCCACTGGCAAGGTGAAGCTATTTGGAAGGAAGTGGAAAGAGAGTCACTGGTATCCCATAATATAGAACCCCTCCCTAGTTTGGATATTGACCGTGTCTTGTTCTTTCTGTGAAATCCACATATGGTGGATGCAAATGATGCACAAGCATGGGGAGAGTGACAAGCTTACTCAAGATGGGAAGTGGGTGGATAGCTCATTTTTATAACTACAGTAAATACTTCCTATTAACTGGTTGGCGTTCCTTTGTGCTGCAGATTATCTGTGACCTTCCTGCTGCAAGGGGAAGGGGAGGTGATGGTGCATCTGAGTGGAGAGGTTTCTGGCCTTCAGTGATAATGTTGTGGTGTTGAGCAGAGCCCTGCACAATGCGGCAACTCTCCCTCCCAGCTGGATGTGTTTGGGCAAGGGCACTGCACAAGCAGAAGATGTGGCGGCAGGGCCCAAGCGAAAATCCCCTCATCTTCACCACGCGGCTCACACCGCAAAGGCTGGAAACCGCTTAGCTTTTTTGTTTTGACAAACTCGGGAAGTCCAAAAGAAGTTATTTTTCAGGTACGTGATTTATCTAAGCAAAATATTTAGCACCAGCTGGGTCTTTGAAAGAGGTTGGTTACTAAGCAATGATAAGGACACATCATGGCCTATCGGTTCTTGTTCATCTCCCACTATAACCCCTGATCCGGTGAACGCCATGGAAAGTTTGCCTCAAAAAATCATAAGGTTTCTCTGCCTACAATGCATGCCGGTTTAAACACACCAGTGACATAGTGGTTCGGTGTTTACTTAGTTGGTATGCTCTGAAGGAGTAAGGTGACCCAAAGAGAAGGGAAAAACGGAGCATACTTGGAAAGACTTCTTAATAATAATAATAATAACGATGATAATAATAATAATGGTATTTGTTAAGCACTCACTACGTGTCAAGCACTGTTCTAAGCACTGGGGTAGATGCAAGTTAAGCAGGTTGGACACAGTCCCTGTCCCACATGGGGCTCACAGTCTTAATCCCCATTTTACAGATGAGATAACTGAGGTACAGAAAACATAACTGACTTGCTCAAGGTCATGCAGCAGATAAGTGGCAGAGCAGGGATTAGGACCCAGGTCCTTCTAGCTCCCAGGCCCATGCTCTATCCACTAGGCCACGCTGCTTCCAATCCATCCCCACACTTGGCTCTTCTTCACTCTCTGAGCATGCCAACCAAGAAGATACTCGGAATCAGAGGGTGGCACATCCTGCAAATCTGGGCATAAGGTGTGCTAAGGGAGTCCCCTCAACAAACCTGTATGCTCTCCGAAAGTGCAAGGGTACAGCTTTGGACCAAGAAGACCTCGAAGTGTGGCCATTCCCTTGTCCTTCTGGAGACCGCCCGACTGTCCAGAGATGACCGAGAAGTTTATAAGCTCGTCCTCTAGACTGCAATCTCAGTGTGGGCAGGAAATGTGTCTGCTGACTGCTATTTTGTACTCTCCCAAGCGCTTAGCACAGGGCTCTGCACACAGTAAGTGCTCAATAAATATGACTGAATGAATAATTTAAAACCGGGACCCCCTGTGTGGCTCCATGCTCCTGGGGCTGGGCCTGAATCTGTTAAGAGTGCCTGGCACATAGTAAGAGCTTAACAAATACCATCATTATTATTATTGACATCCAGGAAGGTGGAGAGGACCCGGGGAGGAGGGGAGAGGAGTCCTGATGAGCAGGCAAATTCTTGTACTAAGAATAATGACAGCATTTGTTAAGCACTTACTAGGTGTCATGCACTCTTTAAAGTGCTGGTATAGATACAAATTAATCAGGTTCAATCCCCATTTACAGATAAGGTAACTGAGGCACAGGGAAGTGAGTGACTTGCCCAAGGTCACACAACAGGCAAGTGGCAGAGCCAGGATTAGAACCCAAGTCCTCTGACTCCTAGGCCTGTGTTTTTACCATTAGGCCACGTTGCATCCCAATTCTTCTCACTGTTAAACTTCCCCATCAATGTTCAGAACACAGGGTCCTCAAAACAAGAGGATTGTGGAGCTAGCCTAAGTCAAGAAATGCCGTGGTTCCAATGCCTTAACATAATTATGAGGCAATACTACTTTATCACCCCAATCTTCATATTGGAACCATTCCCCCCTTGCCAAAAAATAAAATAAAGGTCTCCACAGTGGTCTTGGAAAAGGAGGAATCAAAACTAAAGCCTCTTTTTTTCCCACAAATGCTTCATCATTCTTTTTCTACAGATTAAAGTGTTTGAGGGACTTTCTTGGAAAGGAGCAGAGGCCTTTCATGTTAATTACTTCTGCAGGAGCGGCCAGAATTCTGCAAAATACTGAAGGAGAAAAGAGAAATCATGCTGTCTGATATTAGACAGCAAGAGATTGCTAAACCAGGATGGCCAATAATCACACCCCGACCTTAAGGCACCTGTGGGCCTACTCATCTTCAATCTGCTAGTGCGAACAAGATATTAGTAGAGAGGCAAGTACAATTTACTTAAACCTGGGCATAAACTTGGAAAAAAGGTTGCCAGGGGAGCTCTTGTTGATGAAAGTACATATGATGGAAGCTGATTAAGGAAGAAATGGCCAGCTCCTGACCTGGAATAAGCACAGGGATGGCCAAAAAACAAATTTATTTATGTTGCAAGTAGGATCAAGGAGGAAATAGTGAAAAAAGTTGGCAAAGAGGATCCTCAGCACATTTCGAGGGGATTATTTGGGGGGCTTCTGGCATGGTTTCTACTAAAAAAATGGGTATTTTATTAGCAATTTGTGTAATACTTTTGGCATTGAAGCACATCCTTGAGTATTTTTTGTTACAAAATGTAAAGCTCGATTAATACAGGGAGCCACAACCAGCTCTGTAACAATGGAGCATTTTCACTTTTTAGCTACTTAAAGAAACTGGTTCTCAGAGGAGACTCATGAAAGGCAGAAAAGCCAGTTCAGACACACACACATACACACATATTAAACTAGTTGCTATCCTGAAATAAATGACTCCCATTTCTACTAGCAGCACATTGGGAAATTATCCTTCAAGCTCCATGCTGCCATTACCTACTCATCGTTATTTCCCAAGTCAGCTACTACAAAATGCAACACTAAAGCCTTAATTTGCAGATGAATACAAAAAAACCCAAAATAGGCACCAAGTAAAAACATCTCCAAAGAAAAAAACAGTCCATTATTTTTGCTATATGTAGTACATTCTGCCTTCAAAGTATAGAGCGTGTAATACATTAATTTTAGATTTGGAATAAACATGCCTCAGAATTCAATTTGACCAGTAAAGACATTTCAATTTTGCCTTGGCTTAAAACAGATCAGTTTATCGGATAAAAAAACTCCTCTTATTTGGGAGAATTTCTTTTCATTACAAATTACAATTTTGACGAGAAAAGACAATCCCAAACAAGGACATCCAGCACATTGTCACAGTAGTACATATTTTGAAAAAGAAAATCCAGTTCTCAAATTCTAACCAAAAGGCATCACACTTTTTCAATCCCACTCTTTTCACCCGAGAGATATCAGATAAATTGTCCTATGGAAAAGCCACAAATCATTCCAGTAAACGTACCTTTTAAAGATACACAGTTAGACGTGTGGAAATCGTTACAGGAGGCAAAATGGCGTCCAGGAAATTTAAGGTTACAAAATTTCAAACTGCAGAAGTGGTTTGCAAATACAAAAAAAAAAAGAAGAGCAGCTAACCTCTTCTCGATAACCACACAAGCAAAAAAAATGCATCACCAAGCTTCAGATCAGATCAGGAAGTGAGTACAGTGATGGCAAGACCCTCACAAAAGGGAAGTGAATACTCCCATCTATTTCTCACAACTGCCACTGTTCACATGCCTCAGTCTTGCTTTTGGTAAGAGAATCAATATTCTCTTTGGGATTTACTTAGGAATTAGTCATTATGATATCTCAAAATAATGTATTCACTTTTCACTGGGGCTTGAATTTGGGAAGAATTAAATTTTCCATCGAAGCAAGAATCTTTGAGGAGCAATCAAGTAAAGATTTTCTATCCGCCCCTATCCTCGAGGTGGTTAAACTGGATTCGCCAAATGACGAAACTGAACTAAAGCACTCCTTTTTTGAGGACCCAATACCTGAAACTACATTTCTAATCAAAGTTAATGCTAAGCTCACTAAATCCAAAATCAATTTCTTCTCTTTCTGGAGCTAAAAGTTACACTCACAGGAAAAAAATGTGAACCAGAGGGCATAATGAAAATGGAAATAGCACTATGGTTCTTGTTTGAGACCTGAAAACTTCAGTTGATCCTGCCTTCCCAGCTAGCTGCCCTACCTGCCCTGGGTTATCTGCTTTCCCTCCCTAACTGGCCCACCCTACCAGCCTCCTACTGGCTCTATTCTGCCTGTCATTCTGGCCACTTGCTTTGGCCTGATTCCTTTTACCCTGGCCCACGGTCAATCAATCAATCAATCAATGGTATTTATTTATTCAGCATTTACTGTGTGCAGATCACTGACTTCACTCCTCCTCTCAGGGAGCTTACAATCAAATGGAGTAATTGACAAACCTCTGCCAAAAGGGAACATTCAATTAGATGGGCTGGGTAGACTTGGAGCAGAGTGGGGATTTTTAGTTGAGCTCCGAAGGAGAGGAATGCAGAGCTGCAATTCAGTGAGAGGCCCCTTCCTTGACACTAGCCACTAGGACCTGTTTCTCCATGCAGATGGAGGTCTTGAAGTCTCAGGCCTGAGGTTCAGCCACTATTCTCAATGAGAAATGCCACCATCATCATGACATGGGGGCCTGCTGGAGATTCTGGCCTGGAAGTAATCAGTGGTATTTATTAATTGAACGCTTACTGTGTGCAGAGCACTGCTATTTTGTATTCTCCCAGGTGCTTAGTAAAGTGCTCTGCACACCGTAAGTGCTCAATAAATATGAATGAATGAATGAATGAATGTTGCTGCCTCTGCTGCAAATACCGAAAATCTGTTTAGATTGTGAGGTCTTTGAGAGATATGAACCGTGTCAAAAATCTCACTTGGGTATTCTCTCCCAGCGCTCAGTACAGAGCTGTGTGCAGAGCTAATACCAAAAATCCGTTTAGATAAGGAGCTCTTTGAGGGACATGTGCCGTGTCTAATTTCCCCCAGTGTATTTCCCCCCAGTGTATTCTCTCCCAACTTTTAGTAGAGTGCTCTGCACAGTATCTCTTTTCTGGGGTTCTGAAGGTAGGTGGAGAGAAGTGGAGAAAGCTGTTCCACAGGCCATTTCCTGGAAGCTAGGTGGCAGGCAAGTGGGGGCCAGGGGGAGGGGAGAGAGGGGACACTGTTTTGATTGCCTCTGCTTGCTGCTCCTGTAACCAAAAGGCTGTCCAAGGAAATGATAATCATGGGAGTGCGAGGGAGTGGGATGGGGATGTTGTGTGTGTGTGTGTGTGTGTATTTCTCTTTCTTCTCTATCTCTCCTTTCCCTTCCCCCAATCTTGCACCACTGTTCCTGCCCCTACTGATTGCTGTATGAAGAGTTTATTTATTATAGAGAGTTTATTATAAGAGTTTATTTATTATAGAGAAGCAGCGTGGCTCAATGGAAAGAGCACGGGCTTTGGAGTCAGAGGTCATGGGTTCGAATCCCAGCTCGGCCACTTGCCAGCTGTGTGACTGTGGGCAAGTCACTTCACTTCTCGGTGCCTCAGTTACCTCATCTGTAAAATGGGGATGAAGACTGTGAGCCCCACGTGGGACAACCTGATTCCCCTGTGTCTACCCCAGCGCTTAGAACAGTGCTCGGCACATAGTAAGCGCTTAACAAATACCAACATTATTATTATTATTTGCAACCTGTAAAAAGGGTGGCCTGCATTTCAATACATAATCATATAAATGGCCCATCCATAGGAATGAGTTTGATACATTTGCTTTAAACACTGGTGAGCTTTGGTGGAAAAGATGCTTCACCAATTCCAGGTAACACAAACACGATTTGCTACTGACAAAATTCCTTTCCCAAACCACCCTGCCCCACATTTGCTTTCTCATCTGAGAAAACACTCCCACCGCAGTAATTCAATTATTATTCTTAACTTTAAAAATATTCGAACAGTTGATCATTTTTTAAAGAATAGCTATAACTCATACTTACCAGTTGAAGAGAGGAAAAGGCAGGGGAACTTACACTTCGCTGATGGTGCTGCCCAAGGTTGGCTGGAAGAGTAAATAGCTTTCTTATTTCTGCTGAAGAATACCTTTGATTAAAATAGAAACAAAAAATGAAACAATCTTAGGTAGTTTCTAAAGACAAGTTCACCAACTACAGTTTACGACAATCAGACCTCAACCTTCCAATCAGTCTCTTCACCCACACTGCCCCCTCCCCAAATTTTGGGCCTTGCTCCCAACTGTGACTGCCACGCTCTGAACCCACTTCACCTTTTCTAGGATACCACACGCTACCTCGGCACGCTGGCGAACTTCCTCTCCCTAGATGCAAAAGAACACACCCTCAACTCTGCCCTTTTGAAATGCTATTGGACCTCGGGGTTTTTTTGAACATGGTGCTAATCTAGTTCTCCTGCTGCCTCTCTGTCCGTTCTATTTCAGTTTCATTCACTGGCTCCTCTTCCACTCTCATCCCCTAATGGCAAATTCCCCACATGGCTCTGTCCTGGGTCCCTCTCTCAGGGACTTCACTCACTCACGTGGCTTTAGCTACCACCTCTATGTGGCTGACTCTCAGATCTACCTCCCCGGCCCTGATGTCTCATCTAACCTACAATCCCACACCTCCTCTTGTCTCTGGGATATCTCCACTTGGATGTTCCACTGGTCCCTCAAACCTAACATGACCAAAATTGAATTATCTTCTCTCCTAAATCCTCTCTTCCTCCTCCCAACTTTCCTATTTCGGTCAATAACACCACCATACACTCTTTCCAAAAGTCTACAACCTTGGAGTCTTCCCTGACTCCTCACTGTCTTTCAACTCTCACTTTCAATCCATTGCTAAATCCTGCCTATTCTTCCTACACCCTTCCCAGATCCACCCAATCCTCACCTTGTAAACCGCTACCACACTGAGCCAGGGTCTTGTCCTACCAAGGCTTCCTCACTGACCTCTCTTACTCTAGTCTCTCCCTCCTCTAACCTGTACTACAGGCTGCCGTACAGATCTCTAAACTGTAAGCTCATTGTGGGCAGGGAATGTGTCTGTTTATTGTTATATTGTACTCTTCCAAGCGCTTAATACAGTGCTGTGCACACAGTAAGCGCTCAGTAAATACAATTGAATGAACGAAGATCATCTTCTCGAGACATTCCTCAGCAAGCAATTCTTCAGTTCTCAATAGCCTCCACTGGCTTCCCATCTCCCTCTGCATCAAGCAAAGACATCTTACGATTGACTTCACGGCTTTCCACCAGCATTTCCCATCCTACACATCAACTCTCTTTGCCTACTAGTTCCCAGCTTCCTCTGGTCATTCCACCCAAGCTAACCTTCTAATTGTACCCACTCTTTACTTTCCCAACTCCGGTCCCTCATTCACGTTACTCCTCGGCCTGGAATATCCCCTCCCTCCAAATTTGACAGGCCACAGCTCTTCCCGTGTTTAAAGCCCTCCTAAAATCCCACCTCCTCCAACAAGCCTTCCCCAGTTAATCTCCCAAGTCATATCAGCCCAGCAGCCACTTCTATCACTTAGGTATTTAACTGTGCTCTTCCTAAGCACTTGTGTATAAATGTACAATCAATTGAATGGTGAAATACTGATTCTATTTGTAAATATTTTTATGCCTGTCTCCTAACATACAGTGCAAGCTCATTGTGGGCAGGGATTGTGCTATATTGTACTCTCCCAAGTGTGTAATACAGTGCTCTGCACACAGTAAGCACTCAATAAATACCACTGATTGATTGAACATGTCTCATGCTTCTGTTGTACTTTCCCCAGAGTAAGTACAGTACACTGCCCCCAGTGGGTGCTCAATAAATACTGCTACTACTCCCACTATTATTATTTCTTTGTGGCATTTGTTAAGCGCTTACTATGTGCTATGCACTGTACTAAGCGCTGGGGTGGATACAAGCTAATCGGATTACTACTACTACTAAGATGTAAAACCTACACGTATCTGAAAAGGTAAATTGGACAAATTACAAGAGAAATATTTATTATTGTTACTATTATTATCATTTCTGCCATTTATTGGGTGCTTCCTTTGTCCAAAGCACTAGGGAAAGGTAGAATGGTGAATTAGACATAGTTCGTGGCTCTCAAGAAAAAACAATTCTTGTCTAGACTGTAGCTCCTTTAGGGCAGGGAATGTGACTACCAACTCTGTTATATTGTGCTCTCCCAAGCACTTAGTACAGTCTGTAAGAACAGGATGTACTCAGTAAATATGATTGATTGACTAATTGAACTCTGTGTTGGTCATATTTGTTCTGACCCCATTTCTTCCAATATAGAAACCTCGCTTGAGTAGTTAATATGGAATATGCTCAACATTAAGTATTTTCTTCATTCACCTAAAGTTATATGAACCAATCTGAAAAGTAAATGAAAGTATGGAGTAATTTTGATCCCATAAATGGAAGATCAAAGCATGTTAAGGTATAAAAGTAGTAATATTTTCAGATAACACAACTTAATCTGAACATTTATCAGACATAAAATCAAGACAAGTACATTTTCAACCTAGAGAGAAAGAGTCATATTATAGCATTCAAAGAGTGCTACAAACATTTTTTGGTGACAGATATTATGATGTGCATTCTGCAGATGAAGGAATAGAAATGCAGATGGATCTGAAAGGCAGGCAGTAAGAGAAGACTTAACAAATACCATAAAAATAAAAAAGACAGGTTCTGCTGCTCTGTAGTACGAATAATATCCTTTTAAAGCCCTGGCTATTGACGGAAAGAATGTAAAAGCAAAACCAATTAAACCATTGGGGCGACACTAAAAGCCCTATCTCACTTCACAAAACAAAAATCAAAAGCAAAACTGAAATAGAACACTGTGTGTACTTTACAGGGAAAGCAAGCAAAGTGGAAGACTAATCAATCAAATACCATTTCCAAACCCAAGTTGCTTCTTCTTATTCCGTAGCAGGAATAACTTTGCCAGAGTCTCACCGATTTCCAAAACCTTTAAAGTATCATATTTTAGTTCTATGTTCCCTATGGCCCTTCTAAAACTCTTCCAACATAGGCAGGGTTTGGGTCGATATCTGAGAACATCCAGGAAAGGATGTGACATATTATTGGCAGATCAGGGCGGGCTCAGGGTCAGCTGTTAGGTTTTGCTTGGGAAGCCAAATGTGTTTTTCTGAATTTAAGCCAAAATATTTTTTGACCATGTCATCTGAATCTCCCTTCCATGTAGTCTTCTTAAAGAGAGTCACCTAGCATTTACACTTCATGTATTTAACAAAATAGTGAGAGAAATTATTTTTTCAGAAGAACGATATCATATGCCTTCTCTTTTTGAGCAGAAGTTTCATAAGGATTGAGAGAGAAAGCAAAAACAGCACTTAATCAGTGATATTTATTGAGTGCTTACTGTGTGCAGAGCATTGTGCAGAGCATTGTACTGAGAGTTTGGGAGAGGACAATGCAGTAGAATTGGTAGACATGATCCCTGTCCACAATCAATCAACTACATTTATTGAGCGCTTACTGTGTGCAGAGCACTGTACTAAGTGTTTGGGAGAGTGCACTATAACAGAGTTGGTAGATATGTTTCCTGCCCACAACCAGCTAAGGAGCTATGTCTCAAATGCTGTATTAAGCACTGTGGTAGATACAAGATAATCAAGTTGGATACAGTCCCTATAAGTCATTCATATTTATTGAGTGCTTACTGTATGCAGAGCACACAGTACAAAACAGTAAGCACTTAGTACAGTGTTCTGCACAAAGTAAGCACTCAATAAATACGATTGAATGAATGAATATACAAGATAAATGACACAGTCCCTGTGCACAACAAGCTTCCAATCCCTGTCCCACATAGGGCTCACAGTCTAAGGACTAAGCACAGTCTAAACACTTCGTACTGAAAAGATCAAACACGGCAGCACAATCAATCAGTGGTATTTAGGTGCTTACTGTGTGCAGAATACTTGGGAGAGTACAATAGAGTAAGTAGTCCTACCCTCAAAGAGTTCAGCTCTTAGAACAGAGCCAGCACTTAGAACAGTGCTTGAAGGCCCATAGTAGGTGCTTAACCAATACCATTATTATTATTTATACTGTAGCAGGGGAAAGAGCTTAAACTGGGTAGCTTCCCCTTACCTGTAATTTATTTAAACATCTACTTACGTAAGTGCTGTGGATGGGGCTGGGATGAGTATCTAAATGCTTGGACGTAAGGACTCAAGCACAGAGGTGACAGGTCGGGAGGGAAAATAGGGTGGGGAGATGAGAGATTAGTTAGGGAAGGCTAACCAGAGACAGCCATTTCATGTGGACGATGCGGTTGAGACGGGGGGTGGGGACGGTGGGGAGGGGGCGTCCCACATTGGCCTTTTCAATCATGCATTGCCCCCATAGGTGAATTACATTAAAGCAAGTATGGGGCAAGGCCTAAATTACTTGTAGCCAGTATATCCCAATGGATTAGATCACAGACACACTTCAATTTAAACAGTTATAAATCCCTCTTACCCTGTCTCCAATATATTTATATTGCTTTACTTTCAGATAATATGACATAAAATAGAATCAGACCATGGGCTGATGAAATGATTATACTCTTTTTTTTGTCCTTTCAGAAAGCTGCATATGTAAATAAAATAGTTCAGTCAAAAGTGGGGTGAGCTACTTGGAAGAAATGTGCTATGTAAACACCAGCTATATTTGATGTGACTTCAGCCCCAAGAGAACACAGAGAGAGAGTGTGTGTATGTGTATTTATTTTTTTAATGGTATTTGTGAAGCACTTACTATGTAACAGGCACTGTTCTAAGCTCTGGGTTAGATGCAGCTAAGCAGATTGGACATGGTCCATGTGTCACCTGGGGCTCTGTCTTAATTCCCATTTTACAGATGAGGTAACTGAGGCCCAGTGAAGTGAATGACTTGCTCAAGACCCCACAGCAGACAAGTGGCAGAGCCAGTATTAGAACCAAGTTCCATCTGACTTCCAGACCTGTGCTCTATCCGCTAGGCCACGCTGCTTCTTGGCTCTGTACCCTTCATCTTTGCATTATCTCCACCACGGTGATAAGACTGCTACGCAAAGAAGACAATAGGGAAACTCAAAAGTGAAATCCTGGCCTGATGTCAAGTCATAGTTAGAATTATTTTTTACCTCGCATTTATTTGGCTCCCAATTAATCTCTCACAATATTTTCTGAACACGTATCCTGACGACATTACCTTGTACTGATAAAGTACTCTTCTTTTGAAGAGCTCAAAGTTATCTTCAGGCAACTGATCATGTTTCACAACTCCCTTGTGAAATAGATAGGGTGGCCATTGAAGACCCTCAAATATATCACACATGGAGACACATATGGCACTCCAAGCATTCTGCTGGGCATGCAGTGTAACGTAATGGCTTCGCATGTGTTTCTTTGTAGAAGTTGGCTGAGTTCACCCAAATCCTGAATGTTTATCTCGGGGCATACCTGACCTCTGACCCTTTCTGCTCTAGAGATCCCTGAATTCCCCTCCCATTTGCCTCCCATTGAACACAGACAACATTTCTGAGCGATAGAAATCAGAGTCAGAGGCAGGAATCGAGATGCGTGGAGGCTGGGGGCTGAAAATAAAAATACCAGGCATAAAGCCATCTGGTGCCATATCTGCACCAGATGTGGGATAAACCAGCTGACAAGTGGACTGTCTAGTATAAACTGGATGACTGCTCACCCTTAGAAGTGAATCCTAATTCTGAAGCTTTAAGCATTATCACAATTTTACAAATGGGGAAAGTGTAGTGCTTTGGAGCAAACTCAAAATGGATCAGGGACAGAAGCAGAACAAAAATATTAGGTCACCTTCTTTCTAGCCCAGTACTCTACTACTCTTTCCTTTGGGTTGTGTCCATGCATGCAAATTACTTGGCTAATCCAAGCCCTCAAAATCTACTTTGGTCTGAAATGTCCAGATATTTCAGGCCAGTTGAATGTGTTTTTACTTCAAATGTCTAGAGAAGTCAGGCTAATATCTACTTTTAGGTCCCACGTATCTGGAAAGAGAATGTGTGCAAACACATGCCACCACGCAAATGTCTCAAACCAAACAAAACATAAAAAATATAAATAAAAATACCAAATTTCTTAAGGATAATCAGAATGTAACTGACTTAGCCTTGCAACTCTGTATTTGGAAACAAAACAGAGTCAGCACCGAAATGCTTCTGTGCTGCTTCTAGAGAGCAATAAGCAATCCTACCATCAATCAATCAATCGATGGTATTTATTGAACACTTGCTGTGTGCACAGCACTGTACTAAGTGCTTGCAACAACAGAGCAAGTGGTCTTTAGTGCCTGGTATGGCAGCAGGCCAAAGTGATGGGGGATTTTTAAAGCTGATTCAAGGAAAAGGGTTTGTCCACAAGCACCTGAGAGGGTTGGGGGAGGCTAGTGGTTTTCCTGTTGCTGGTGTACTTTAATAATAACCTGGGGGGAAATGGAGACCAACAAGAACATAAACTAAATGTTAGTGCTTGTAGCTAATAAATAGCTTAAATCCCTTCATCCATAGGAAACGAAGCGTCTAAGGTGGACAGATAGTGAGGTGGACATCCATGGTTCCCACTGGCAGGAAGTGGGGGGAGATGGCCAAAAAAAATCACCTAACCTCGTTAGACATGCCGCAGTAGCTTTTTTTAAAAAAAGTCCCAGAGGAAGGGAAGGGAAGAGAAGGGCATGAGCAAAGTCAAGGGCAAAGGCCCACACCTCCCGGTCCACTGTCGGAACTGTTGGGAGATAATTTACACCCCTGATTTACATACTGTAGTTCAGCCTTGCAAATAACCATGTGCCCAAGGCACATCACCAGTTAGGTCTGGTAAATAGTAAGAAACAAAAATTTCATTACTACACTTGTAACATCTGGGTTTCAAAGGTCAGACAGGCTGCAATGCAAATAGTGGGTGGGTAAGTTTTTGGTACTTCATTTGTCATACGTTAAAAGACAAGTTCTAAAATGTTTATTATAAAACATAACGAGCGTGCCTGAAATGTATAAAATCTGAAGATAATGGATTTCTTAATGAATGAAAAGTAATTGTATAAGTGTAAAAATATAAAGATGAGGTTGTGGTCATTATTCTGAAACACTCCCCATAGGTTTTCTGGTTATGTTGGTAAATGGGTTAGTATGAACTTTTGGAAAAAAAAAGTCGACATAGTATTTACTGAGCACCTACAGAGAACTGCACTAAACATTTGGGCTTGAGTGAGAAAACAATACCATTAGTAGACTTGATCCCTTGTCGTTACGTATCTTAAGATCCTGGAGTGGCGACAAACACTAAAGTAAATACAGAAAGGAGGAAGAAGAATAGATAGTACATGAGTTAATGCTTAAATGACAGGGCATATATGTCAATATGGATCAAAGTGCTAAAGGTGGTAGGAAGTACTGAAGTGCTGAAGGAGTAGCTGGAGCCTTCTAACTTGGGGGGAAAGAGAAATTAATCAAGGAAGGCTTCCTGGAGGAGATTTGATTCCACAAGGGCTTTGAAGATGGGGGCAGTTATGGTCTGTCAGATTTGAAGCGGGAGGGAAGGCTGAGGGAAAGGTGTTAGTAAGGGGTCAGAGGTGGGAGAGATTAGAACGAGGCACGGTGAGTAGGTTAGCTTGAGAGGAAACAAGTGGGTGGGAGAAAAGGGAGTGGAAGTAGGAGGGAGAGCTGATGGAGTGCCTTAGGCCAGTGTAACAAACAGTTACATTTCTGAAGTGATGTGCTTACTAAAATGTAGAAAGCAGATAGAAAAATCAATTGTTCAATACAGTTTGGTGCCTGGCTAAAGATTTCCTTAACTTTTCACGTGTATTTTCTAACTCCTCCCATTCACAAAGATGCCAAACAGCTACAAAGAACAATTCATATATTACTACAAAGCAGTGGCATTTGTGTATATTTCTTCCTGAGGAAGCCAAAGTCCCTTTCACTGACTTCGGAACTCCTGTGAATAATGAAAGAATGTTAGCTTACAAATTGTTTATTAGGTTACAAAATTGGAAAATCGGGAGTCTTCTAATTGTAGGCATATGTGCTGAAGTGCAAGTTGGACAATTCTGCATTCTATTCCTGGTTCGGTGACTGAATTTTCCTGGAGAAAAACAGGCACAGTGAAGCAATGTTGAGCAATTTTTCAGAGATTGCGACTAAATTAAAGGGCCAAATTGGGATGCCACTGGCCTAAAATACCATTTTCCCCATTAATACTACTTTTTGCCTGAAATATCATGATAAATTCCTTCACCTCTCCACTTCACTTGCCTGCTTAAGAAATGCCATTACAACAACCATTACAACACTCTAACTACAGCTTCTGTGCCCTTAAGAACACCCTACAGAAAATGTAGCTGAAATGGTGCTAGTGGGAACTGCCTGTCTACGTACACTTATAGAGAGTTTTGAGATCACATTCAAATGGCTATAGACACACATTTATGAACAAATCTGGAAACAATTTTATTCTGTCATTTCAAACATCTTTTCAATTACCTTTCAGTAGATAAAAAAACAGAGCAGAGATGGATTTACATGGTGTAGTGGATAGAGCACGAGCCTGGGAGTCAGAAGGTCATGGGTTCTAATCCGATTAGACTGTAAGCCCGTCCGATTAGACTGTAAGCCCGTCCGATTAGACTGTAAGCCCGTCCAATTAGACTGTAAGCCCGTCAAACGGCAGGGACTGTCTCTATCTGTTGCCGACTTGTTCATCCCAAGCGCTTAGTACAGTGCTCTGCACATAGTAAGCGCTCAATAAATACTATTGAATGAATGAATGAATCCCAGCTCCACCACTTGTCTGCTGTGTGGCCTTGGGCAAATCACTTCACTTCTCTGGACCTCAGTTACCTCATCTGTAAAATGGCAATTGAGACTGTGAGCCCCATGAAAAGACAGGGGCTCTGTCCAACCCAATTTTCTTGTACCCACCCCGACTGTTAGTACAGTGCCTGGCACATAGTAAGCACTTTACAACTACCACAGTTATTATGATTATTATATAGTGGCCAGTCATCCAGTTCTATATTGAACAGTCAAGGTTTCAGATGGTTTATCCCCATCTGGGTATGGATCAGATGCCTCTGATGGATCAGATGGCATCAGGCACCTCCATGCTGGGTATTTTTATTTTCAACATCCATCCCTCCAAGAGGCCTTCCCTGATTAAGCCCTCATTTTCTCTACCCTCTCTCCCTTCTGGATCATTCTTGCACTTGACGAATACCCTTTATTCGCCCGACACTCAGCCCCTCAGCACTTAAGTACGTATCTGTAAATTATTCATTTATATTAATGTCCGATTCCCCATCGAGATTGTAAGCCTGTGGTGGGCAGGGAACGTATCTTCCAACTCTGTTGTGTTGTACTCTCTCAAGCACTTAGTACAATGCTTTGCATAGAGTACGTGCTCAATAAATACCACTGATTCATTAATTTACTCTCCCTGGTGCATTGTCATTTCCTCCTCTCTGGCACCTAGGCCAGTTTGCCCCTCTAGACTGTAAGCTTACTCTGGGCAGGGAATGTGTTTTGCTGTATTGTACTCTCCCAAGTGCTTAGTACAGTGCTCTGCATACAGTAAGCGCTCAATAAATGATTGACTGACTGACTTATCATCAGGCTGAGGGACAGGCCACAGGGTCATCTAGCTGTTGCTCTCTTTCTCCACTCAAGGCTGGCTCCCTCCCACTGCCATTGTCAGTAAGCAGCAATGGCACCAAGGAGAGACCAGCTGGGCTGGAGCTGCCATGGCTCATATTTGACTGCGGTCTGTGTTTCAGCTGCAGCTTCTGCTCAGCTGGCCCATTCTCAGTGCCATCCCTGCTTACGAATGAAGGTAAGTGGCAGAGCTGGGCAGAGAAGGTGTGCCAAGGTTCCAGAACGGCTTATCCTCACAAATACAAGGGCCGTGGGAAAGATGAGCCTCCAACTCAGCCCCACAATCTGCTGAGGATGGCTGGAGTCCCAGAGGTCCCGGGGCTGGGTTGGGGGTTGGGGGTGGGGAGGGGAATGTCTGCCAGCAGGGCCAAAATGGTGGCTCCATCTCCTGCCCCTCTGTGTCTCTAAGGGACGGAATGGGGCAGTTACAGCTGCCCTTCCTGTCCAAAAAGCTGTAAGGGTAAAGCTCATGACTTCATTCCCGTGGCACCAAGCCCTGCGGGACCACCACTCACTTCACCCCATGTAACGAGGACCTACGGTAGGTGCAATCCTAACCCGGTAGCAGAGGGATGGACTCGATGACCTTTTTGGAGCCTTTCCAGCTGCTCTTATTCTATGTTTCTAAGCCTTCTAAACTTCTGAAATGTCTACTGGCATTCAGCCCTACTTATGCTGTGAAACAAAACCTGGTCAAGCTCCCCATATTCAATAACATTTTCTTTCCCACTCTGATTAGTGAATGATCCCAGTTATTTGTCCTGTGGTGTGGTTCACTTTTTCAGTTGAATAACTTTGAGGCCACACATTGTGTTCTCCTGCAATGCTATAGAATGGGGTTATTAGTTTTCAGTCTACAGCTGATGGCAAGAAATAAGCTCCAGGTTTGTGTGAGTTAGTTAAGGTGGGGTTTCGCTGAGTCCCCAGTGGGGCTATTTGGCCTCTGACACCCAAGGCGAATCGGTCTGTGAAGCATAAATACCTTTTTATATAAGACAAAATGGGAGCAGTTTTCAACCTCCCTTTTTTGTGACTCTGCTTTCTTAAACTCTGGTGACTTCTTTTCTGAGGCAGCTAAAGGAGAGTTTGTCTTTGCCCTTGAAGAGAATTAATGAAACACCATTGACAGATCATTAAACTGGGTTGCGGACAATATTCAATTCCACTTCTCTCTCCCCCCTCCTCCAAATCCATGTCTCTTTTGCAGGGGTACGATTCAGGGCTCATCAGTGAAAAAAGAACACCTCTTCCCCACCTTGCTAAATACCACATCCTTAATAGCCTTTACCATTTTGCCACATATGGATCAACAGAATCAGAGAATAAAATAATCAGTGATATTTACCTAGCACTTACTGTGGTCAGAACACTGTACTAAGCACTTGGGAGAACATAATACAATAGAGTTAGTAGACATGTTCCCTGCCCACAGGTTTAGTGGATAGAACACAGGCCTGAGAGTCAGAAGCACCTGGGTTCTCATCCTGACTCTGCTACTTGTCTGCTAAGTGACCTTAGGCAAGTCATTTAACTTCTCTGGGCCTCATCTATAAAATGGGGATTAAGACTGTGAGCCCTGTGTGAGATAGGGACTGTGTCAAACGTGATTAACTTTATCTACCCCAGTGCTTGGTACAGCGCCTGGCACATACTAAGTGCTTAACAAATACAGTAAAAAAAAAGAGTTTAGAGTCTAGAGGGAACAGGATGCCACCCAAATGTAAATTCAGTTGGTAAGAATAAGCTCAAATTGGTTGAAGCTGTAAAACCCATAAAAATATTTCAATATCCATAAAGATTATGGTGGCAGATTTATGTGTACCCCTGCTCCAGCCCTTTTGGTGGCAGCTGAGGCGGGCACAGCTGCTTCAGTATTTTCTGACATGAATTTATGGATGGCTGACAACCCTGTCAGGAAGGCTTTTGAAAATAAAAACCTAAAGCAGTTTCACCAATATAAAAAGCCACGGCAACCCAAACCTGGAATACTGTGTGCACTTCTCATCTTGTCACTCAACTCTGTTGGATTGTACTCTTGCAAGTGCTTAGTACAGTGCTCTGCATACAGTAAGCACTCAATAAAAGAGACGATCCCTGCCCACAACAAGATCACTGTCTGGCTGTGGGGGAGACACAAAGACAAAGGCTGAGAGATGAGTAATGTTTAATAAAATTCCCTGGTACACTGACAGAAGGAGAAAATGGATCTTGGGGACTTTTCAGATTTTTTTCTCTGCCCCCCCGAGTGGCTTGGTTGAGTTTCTTATTAAGAGAGTCCCTACTGCTCTAATAAAGAGGAAGGTGTCAGTTTGCATGATCCCTGGGATGAGTAGCCTTAAACCATCCATGTGCTCAGTACAGGGTTCTGCACAAGATGGGCCCTCAATAAATACTAATGATTGGCCCAGAAATAGTGAGCTGAATGCTGTATGGCTCACTGCTATCCTAAAGTCAGGCTGATGCTGCCTGAACCTCTTGGGTTGGAATTTGGAGGAGGGAAGCCACAAAGGAAAAATAATTTAGCTAATAGGCTTGCAAGCCTCTCTTAGCAGTTTAGCAAGATGGGCTAATTAGGTTGAACCCCACTCGGAAAATTAGGGAGAATCAATCACATAAGATGCAGCATGGCATAGTGGATGGATTATGGGTATGGGAGTCAGAAGGACATGGGTTCTAATCCCGGATCCACCACGTCTGCTGGGTGACTTTAGGCAAGTCACTTCACTTCTCTGAACCTCAGTTAACTCATCTGTAAAATGGGGATTGAGACTGTGAGCCCTGAGTGGCACAGGGACTGTGTCCAATTTGAATTGCTTGTATCCACCCAGCACCTAGTACAGTGCCTGCCACATAGTAAGTGCTAAACAAATTCCATAATTATTATTATTCCTTAGTCCAGTGGGTGATCTGTATTCCTCAATAGGCTAAACTTTTGAAGGCAGCGTGGCCTAATGGAAGAGCACAGACCTGGGAGTCAGAGGACCTGGGTTCTAATCCCACCTCTGCCATGTATCTGCTGTGTGATCTTGGGCAAGTCACTTAATTTCTCTGTGCCTCAGATACCTCATCTGTAAAAAATGGGGATTAAGAGTGTGAGCCCAATGTGGGACAGGGACTGTGTCCAACCTGATTAAATTGTATCTACCCCAGTGCTTAGAACAGTGCTTGGCACATAGTAAGTGCTTAACAAATACCATTATTATTATTATTACATGAGGATCTGGGAAAACCATGTGGGTTATGAAAAAGCTCCCCTCCCTCTCTTTCCTTTCCCTCTCCCTTTTCTCTCTCTCTCTTCCTCTTCCCTCCCTCCACTTATGTAAAGGAAATGCTTTGTTACTTTCATTTATGAGATAAGGAAACTAAGTCCAAGCAACTTGGCCAAGGTCACAGAGAAAGTCAATGACAGGACTGGAAACACGCTAATTTTTTTTCCCTCTCTGGCTCTTCCCACACTAGTGAAGCACATCTGTGCAAACTCCAATAATTTTAATGCCTTCTACATAAGTTTGGCAGTCCCCTGTAAAATAGTCCCTGGCATTCTATAAACAATGCAGCATGCTCTACCACGCTAATTTTAGCACTTAGTACAATGCGCTGCACCCAGTGGGTACTTAACAACTACTATTACTCCTATTACACACTTTCCTGAAGTTACAATATTGTGATTAAAATATGACTACTGTACTTTGAAAAACAAATCCCTTTACTTCTCATTTTATCAGCCCAGTAGACTACACAGAGGTGCACTCTCAGATCATCTAATGAATTGAAAATATCTCCTGAACATTTAACAGATCCTCGACAACTAAAGAGAATTGAGCTTTGCTGGTGTGCAAACTTGGATCCTTACGTTAAGTCTGCCCTAGTACTAACCAAATATGGTCCACTAGATCTTAGCCGGCCTAAGGTTCCACTGGGGCGAAGTCCACATCAGTCAGTCAATCATATTTATTGAAACTTATTGTGTGCAGAGCGCTGTGCTAAGTGCTTGGGAGACTACAATATAACAGTTGGCAAATACGTTCCCTACCCACAATGAGCTCCAATTCTTGACAGTAGCTCCAAATGTCTGTACCAGCTCCAAAAGACCCCCTGGTCCTAAAAAAATACTTTCATCTGCGGCCCCTTCAGTGGATTCAGGTTGTTGTTCCGGGGGTTTAGAGGACTAGTTTAATCTAAGACCGCATGGGGCTCGTAGAGAACAGTAATCTGAACTAGTCTTCTCAGGCCAATTCAAACCCGGGGGCCCACTGCCATCAGACTCAGACCACCCAAAATGGTTTGGCCTCAGGTGTCCAGAAAAGTAATTGGCAGTCAAAGATTTAAAGACAGATTTGTGTCAGAAATAGTAATTTCCACTGTAAAATACTGTTTAGAAATTTAACTTGTGGCAGGCAGACTCAAGCACCCTGTCCACGTTTCTAGCGCTCGCTCCCCAAACTCGATATCCGTCAATTATAATAATATAGTTTGTTGATATAGAACATAACTGTGGCCTTCTTACCCCATGCATATGAATGAAATCTTTCCTTGGGGCGAATGCAAGGTATCTGCATAATTTATAACCAAACAAGGCATCGTAGCAGTAGTAATTTTATTTAAGTCTGTTTCTTAGACTGCAAGCCCCATGTAGGACAGGGACTGTGTCCAACCCGATATCTTGTATCTACCCCAGTGCTTGGTACGTAGTAAGTGCTTAGCAAATACCACAGTTATTTATTAAGTACTAAGTGAAAGGAAAATCCTGTATCCCCTTAAAACAATTACTTTTACACTAACTTCAGGGCAGAGTGAATATCACAGTATGCTGGACAGCTTAAGGACGGTGTAGTGCCTGACGTTGCAAGCATCTGGAAGCCATTTCTTCTTCGAATAATAATAATGATAATTGTGGTATTTGTTAAACACTTACTATGCGCCAGGCACTGTGCTAAGTGCTGGGGAGGATACGAGCAAATCAGGTTGGATGTGGGGCTGTCCCACGTGGGGCTCACAGTCTCAATCCCCATTTTACAGATGAGGTAACTGAGGCACAGAGAAGTGAAGTGTCTTGCCCAAGGCTACACAGCAGACAAGTGGCGGAGCCGGAATTAGAACCCATGACTTTCTGACTCCCGGGCCTGTGCTAGTGACTAGAGCATGCTCCATCATGCTGTACCCAGACAGAACCACATTGTCAGTTGAACGTTCTCTAATTCCCCAACAGCCTGGTGAAGACATACATTCTGGCAGAGCTGAGTGAATAGCTATGGCAGCTATTTCACAGCTGGGAACCTTGGAGGAGTTCTCAGTACTGGTCAGGTGAATGGAAGGGCTGAATCTTAATGGCAGTGATGGTTCCAGGGGCTGTTTCCGAAGCCATAGAGAAACATTAGCCAACCAATTAGCAGATGCAGTTGGGAAATCACATTCTTTGGCACTCGATTCTCTTAAACTCAGAGGCTAGA
The DNA here is from genome assembly GCF_004115215.2 of Ornithorhynchus anatinus. Classification (NCBI taxonomy): domain Eukaryota; kingdom Metazoa; phylum Chordata; class Mammalia; order Monotremata; family Ornithorhynchidae; genus Ornithorhynchus; species Ornithorhynchus anatinus. Next base: position 55,904,643 of record NC_041753.1, read on the forward strand.
TTTTGTGAAATCAGCCTAATGACTTTTTCCAGTATGCCTCTTTGCTCCAACCCCAACTACAGAATTGCTTCTCCTAATTCACAGAATCTGGTCCTCTGAATGCCTAAGTTTACCCTCTGCTCGTAAGCCTGGCACTTTAGGAGGAGCATTAACTCTTTCAAACTACCTTGCTGCTTATACAGTCGCTAAGCGCTAAAACGTCCTGCAGTGAAAAGCCCCTGAGCTTTTCAGCATGGTAGTAGAAGCCTAATGCTGCATCTCTCCAATGGCTAACAAATCCCATAAAAAAAATACCCTCTGCATCAAGCAAAAACTCTTCACAGTCAGCTCCAGGGCTCCCCACTAGCTCTTCCCATCATTCAAATCAGCTCTATCAATTGGCTGCTTTCTAGCTTGCACACTTGGCTCCTTCCAATCTCACTTTCTAACTATACCACGCTCATGCTGTTCCCCAGCGTGAAATTCCCATCCTTCCCAAACTTGCCAGAGCACAGCTCTCCCCGTTTCAAAACCGTCCCCAAATCCCACCTCTTCCAGGAAGACTTCCCCAATTAATTCCCAACATTCATGTCAACCCACCAGTCAGACACTTTATTCCTATCCTTAGCCCATGTGTATATATGTGTTTTAAGTTTATATATTCCATTACTTATTCAGCTATTTAGTCTGTTGCATTTGTACTACTACCTGTTGTATGCTTGCTCTTCCTCCTGCTCATACCATTTGTAAATAGATTTTTTGTGTGTGTCTCCTCCATTTTCCTGTAAGCTCCTGAAAGAAGGGAATGTGTGTCTTGCTTCAACTGTACTCTTCCAAGCAGTTAGTACAGTGCTTTGCACTTAGGAAGCCCTCAATAAATACAGGTGATGATGATGATGAAGAGTCCCACTCACTTTTTAGATCAGGACACTGACACTGTCCTCTCCTGGTTCTCCTCCTTTATCTCTGGCTCCTCCTCTGCCTCCCACCCTCTAACTGTGGGAGTCTCTCAAGGCTCAGTTCTGAGTCCCCTTCTATTTTCTATTCTCCATCTACACCCACTCCCTTGGAGAACTGATTCACTCTCATGGATTCAACTACCACCTCTGTGCAGATCATTCTCAATTCCACATCTTCAGCCCTGATCTCTCTCCTTCTCTGCAGGCTCTTATTTCCCCTTGCCTTCAGTACATCTCTACTTGCATGTCCCGCCACCTCAAATTTAAGATGTCCAAAAGAGAACTCCTCCTCTTCCCACCCAAAGCCTGTCCTCCCCCTGATTTTCCCATCACTGAAAACAGCACCACTATTCTCCCTGTCTCACAAGCCCATAACCTTGGCATTATCCTCGACTCATTTCTCTCATTCGACACGCATATTCAATCTGTCACCAAATCCCATCGGTTCAACAACATTGCTAAAATCCACCCTTTCCTCTCCATCCAAACTGCTTCCTTGTTAATCCGAGCACTCATCCTATCCTGCCTTGAATACTGTACCACTGACCTCCCTGCCTCCTGTCTATCCCCACATCAGTCCATGCTTCACTAAACTGCCTGGATCATTTTTCTACAGAACCAATCCGTCCATGCTTCCCCACTTCTCAAGAACCTGTGGTTACCCGTCCACCTCTGCATCAAACAGAAACTCTTTACCATCAGCTTTAAAGCACTCAATCAACTTGAACTTATCTTTCCTTGCAGATTTCCTACTATGACCCAGCCCACACACTGCGCTCCCCTAATGCCAACCTACTCATTATACCCCACTCTCCTCTACTTCGCCACTGACCTCTCGCCCACATCCTGCCTCTGACCTGGAACTCTCTCCCTCTTCATTTCTGACAGATGATCACTCTCCCCACCTAAGCCCCTCATTTCCTCTTTGCTCACACCCTTTTGCATTGTCCTTGCACTTGGATTTGCATTCTTTATTCTCCCCACCTTCACTCTCACAACACGTACATAACATATCCTTAATTTAATCTATATTAATGCCTGTCTCCCCCTCTAGAGTGTTAGCTCATTGTGGGCAGAGAACATGCCTACCAACTCTGTTATACTGTATTCTCCTAAGTGCTTAATACAGTGCTCTGTACACAGTAAGTGCTCAATAAATATGACTGCTAGATTGATGATGAAAAGGAGGAAAACACATTGATGAACATGCTGGAAACATATATGACCACAAAACAGCCTACGAAGGCCTTATCAATTGCAATCAAAGAGTTAAATCTCCAGCATTTTTTCTAGGGGCTCATTTCTGGGAAATTTAGCACAGCCGAGATTTCTGTAAAAAACAAAATTCAACTTAACCATGATTACAGAAAAGAGCAGGTTCTTGCTTGTTGCTAAAACTTAAAGCCAAGATCCAGATATTTGATCTTAAGCTGATACCATTAATCCTTAAATGGACATGCAATTTAAAATCTTGGAATGTTTTTCAAAAATAACTATTTCATGTTTCATTTGTGTGTGTTTCGGGACACTAAGAAAAATTTACAATTACAAAAGATTCATTTTTGGACTAAAATGACTTTCTATAATCATGACTGAAACTCCTTGGCTTAGCAGCCCATAATGAAATCATTTACAAAGGTGGGATACAGTTGAAGCCCGTTCAATATCTTTTTGCACCTTGAACATTGATTTTTAAGGCAGTTATATATTCAAAAAGGTTTTCACAACTTGGAAAATGGACAGAAAAAAACAATATGACATTCCACAGGGGCAAGCACGGAGAAGCGCATACACAAGGGGAGGAAAAATAAACCACTGTTCACAAATACAAACTGAGGAATGGAAGAAGATGTGCAAATGTGACGGAAGAACTAGAAATTACCACCTGAATGTGCATCAACAAGTTATTACAGAAGGTTCTGTGAAACTAGATGGACCGTGTCCGGCTTGGAGGCTGAGACTTTGTGATTTAGATCCCATGGCCTTGTTAATAATTGATTACTGGAACTGTTGACAACACCATCATCCTCCCTGTCTCACAAGGCCACAGACTTGGCATTATCCTTGACTCCCCTCTCACTTTCAACCCACATATTCACTCAGTCACCATATCCTGTTGCTTTTGCCTTCACGACACTCCAGTATCCACCCCTCCTTCTCAATCCGAACTGCCACCCCGCTGGTCCAGGCATTTAATGGTGGTATTTGTTAAGCACTTACTTTGTGCAGAGCACTCTTCTAAGCGCTGGGAGGGATAGAAGGTGATCAGGTTGTCCCACGTGGGGCTCACATTTTTTAATCCCCATTTTACAGATGAGGTAACTGAGGCACAGAGAAGTTAAGTGACTTGCCCAAAGTCACACAGCTGGCAAGCAGCAGATCCGGGATTAGAACCCATGACCTCTGACTCCCAAGCCCGGGCTCTTTCCACTGAGCCACGCTGTCTCTCTAGGCATTTGTCACATCCTACCTCGACTCCTGCATCGGCTTCCTCGCTGACCTTCCTGATTCTAGTCTCACTCCACTCCAGTCCACGCTTCTCTCTACTGCCCAGATCATTTTCCTAAAACATCATTCTGAGCACATCTCCCCATCCCTCCACAACCTCCAGTGGTTGCTCACCCACCTATCCTCAACATGCAGTGGCTTTAAGGCACCTAGCTCTCTCCCCCTTTTGATCCTTGCTCCTCTTCCACTACAGCCCAGCCCGCACACTTTGCTCCTCTTATTCCAACCTACACATTGTACCTGGATCTCGTCTCTCTCGCTATCAACGTTTTTTTCTCACACCTTCCCTCCTGCCTGGAACTCTCTCCCCCTTATCTGGCAGATTCATTCATTCAATCATATTTATCGAGCACTTACTGTGTGCAGAGCACTGTACTAAGCACTTAGCACTGTACTAAGAGATTCATTCAATAGTATTTATTGAGCACTTACTATGTGCAGAGCACTGTACTAAGCACCACTCTCCCCATCTTCAAAGGCTTATCAAAACCCCATCTTGTCCAGAAGGCCTTCTCTGACTTAATCTCTCATCTATCTTCTTTCACCCCATCCTGCGTCAAATGTGCACTTGGATACTCCACCTCCTCATTACTTATGTACTCACTCCACCCTCTCTGTATCAGAGCACTTGTATGCATATTTTTAAACTCTGTTGTTTTTCCCTATCTGTATTGTATTTTAGCTCTACTGTACTCTTCCAAATGCTTACTACAGTGCTCTAGGCAGAGAAAGCCCTCAGTAAACACTATTGATTGATTATTAATTGATTAAATGTCAGGGGCACTCAAGCGGCCAGAAGGATTCCGTGATAAATATCCTAATCTCAATCAGTAGCATTGAGGACTGCTCTACTGAGGGCAGGGCACTGGACAGAGGGCTTGGGAAGACAGAGGTGCAAGACATGATCCCTATCCTCAAGGAGTTTACAGTATCCTCCCCTGGAGTCTCTCAAGATGGAGTGGAGAAGGAAGGGGAAAGGGGGGAATGAGCAATCCCTTATGACTTAACTCCTCTGCCTACTGACCCCTGCAGTATAATATTAATAATAATTATTATAATAATTGTGGTATCTGTTAAGCACTTACTATGTGCCAGGCACTGTACTAAGCACTGGGGTGCATACAAGTAAATCAGGTCGGACATAGTCCCTGTCCCATGTGGGGCTCACAGTCTCAATCCCCATTTTCCAGATTAGGGAATTGAGGCCCAGGCCCATGCTTTATCCACTAAACCATGCTGCAGTTATAGAATCCTGGTTGACTTCCAGGAGTGAGGAAGGGATTTATTCTCCTGGAATAGCAAGGACTTACTTTGTCCTATCCCATCCTTATTCCACAGGGACCCCATTAAGGCTGATTTTACTAGGGGCAGAAGCAAGGGTTCCTTGTTTGCATAGGATTATAGGAGTCACGCTAGGGGATTTCTCTAACTTCCCCAATCTTCTAGCTCAGAGGATTCCCCAGAGGAGGGATCTGGCTAGGAGCTATCTCTGTGCAGTCCCGAATCAGAATTCAGAGGCAGCCGTGGTGACTTGATTAATGTTCCTTATTCATCCTAAAATAAGGTTCTAAAAGCTAGATTTATTGAGGGCCTCCAAAACACCAGGGTAGTGGCAAGCCCATTCCTCTAGAAGACAAAGCTCAAAGCAATTCGTGGCTCAGTGGAAAGAGCCTGGGCTTCGGAGTCAGAGGTCATGGGTTCGAATCCCTGCTCTGCCACTTGTCAGCTATGTGACTGTGGGCAAGTCACTTCACTTCTCTGTGCCTCAGTTACCTCATCTGTAAAATGGGGATTAAATGTGAGCCTCACGTGGGACAACCTGATTCCCCTGTATCTACCCCAGTGCTTAGAACAGTGCTCTGCACACAGTAAGTGCTTAACAAATACCAACATTATTATTATTATTTGGCCTGCCCCAAAGACATAGCTTTAGGGAAGCCAACTGACCTGCAGAGCCTCAGGTGTAAAATGGTGACAATACTGCTTTACCATCTTCACTGCACAGCCAAAGCTTCACCTCCAAAAGATTCCTTGAGAATCCTTGGATTAAAGATCTGGAATTGCCATTATTGCTATGGCCCATGGGGCCTCAAAAAACTCTCCCCACCTTCAAAGCCTCAATAAAATCAGATCTCTTCCAAGAGGCCTTCCTACTAAGCCCTTATTTCCCCTACTCCCTCTCCCTTTTGCATTCATTCATTCATTCAATAGTATTTATTGAGCGCTTACTATGTGCAGAGCACTGTACTAAGCGCTTGGAATGAACAAGTCAGCAACAGATAGAGACAGTCCCTGCCGTTTGACGGGCTTACAATCTAATTGGGGGAGACAGACAAGAACAATGGCAATAAATGTGTCCATGGCATCATGACACATCCATGGAGAGATGTGTCCATGGCATCACTACGGGTCGAAGACAACTCAATGGCATAAGACAAGACCTGTGTGGACTGCACTGAATGAAGCTTTTGGAGAGTGCAAAACAAAGAAGTGATATAGTCCCTGCCCACAAGCAGCTTATGCTGTAACAGGGAAGACAAAGCTAAAAAATTTACAAATACACTTATCAAAATAAATGATCATATGCACAATTGAGAAGCAGCATGGCCTACTGGTTAGATCACAGGCGTGGTAGTCAGAAGGACCTGGGTTCTAATGCCGCCTCTGCCACTTGTCTGCTGTGGGACCTTAGGTAAGTCACTTAATTTCTCTGTGCCTCAGTTACCTCTTCTGTAAAATGAGGATTAAGACAGTGAGCCACAGGTGGGACAGGAGTTTGGTCCAACCTGATTAGCTTGTGTCTATCCTAGTGCTTAGTATAGTGCCTGGCACACAGGAAGTGTTTAAATTCTAGAAAAAAAAATATACATAAGTGCTGAGGATAGGTATAAATGAGGGCCTAAGTGCCAGAGATAGTTGACAGGTTCTCATGATTTGGGTTGGAGGGAATTAATTGGGGAAGGCTTGTTGGAAGAGGTGGGATTTCTGAATGGCTTTGATGTGGGGAGAGCTGTGGTCTGTCAAATTTGGGGAGGGAGGGAGCTCCAAGTCAGGAAAACAGTGTTTATGGGGTAGGTAGATTGGACAGACTGGTTATTTGCCTTTTCATCGCTTCATAGATGGGAGGGGTCTGGGATCAGATAATTGATATTAAGGTATAGGGTAATAATAATAATGTTGGTATTTGTTAAGCGCTTACTATGTACTGACCACTGTTCTAAGCACCGGGGTAGATACAGGGTAATCAGGTTGTCCCACGTGAGGCTCACAGTCTTCATCCCCATTTTACAGATGAGGTAACTGAGGCACAGAGAAGTGAAGTCACTTGCCCACAGTCACACAGCTGACAAGTGGCAGAGCCGGGAGTCGAACTCATGACCTCTGACTCCGAAGCCCAGGCTCTTTTCCACTGAGCCATGCTGGGTGAGCCATTATCCATATTTCCTTAAGAGGGTGAGATTTGAGGTATATACTGGATGAAAAGAGGGGGCCAGGCTGGAAGATATGAGGAGAAGACATTAAAAGTAGAAGACTAAAGCAGGGAAAAAGTCATAAAGATGCACCAAACCTATTAATGACCAGTAATTAAGATGATTTAAGTATTTTTGTTGAAAACCAGGATATAATGGGACACTAACCCAAGTTTCCTCTCAGTGACAATGAAAACAGACAACAGAGGGAGGGAAGCATATGATTAAGTCTCACAGCATTCTAGGACTTATAGTATGGCTGTCCCAGAATACTAGAGGGTTAAACTGAATGTGTCCTGAGTGGGTCTAGCCCCAAAAAGGATGTCCAAATATTTGAAATGAGCAGGACTAACTAGGGTTGATGCCCCGATTAAGCAGTACATATTCCCCCATCGCATAATAATAGTCCAGCCCAAATTTTGAAATACAAAATTTGCAGTTTTGGTAATGGACCATTTTTATTTCGGGATGAGGAAAATATGGTTTTCCCAATATTTCTGCTTTGCAAAGCACTTTTTTTCCTAATAAGATGAAGTCTAATACAATGAGTACAATAGAGCTGCACAAGGAAATCTTTTGAAACCTGTTGGTTTGAGTTTTTTTTAATGCAAACCATGCGATCTATTCAGTGAAGACTTACCCCAAAGATTACACTATTTTTGATGGGAGAAATGTAGATTCATTCATTCATTCAATCGTATTTATTGAGTGTTTACTGCGTGCAAAGCACCATACTAAGCGCTTGGGAGAGTACAATATAACAGACACATTCCTGCTCACAATGAGCTCACAGTCTAGAGGAGGAGACAGACATTAATATCACTAAATGCATAAATAATTACAGCTATATACATGGATATATACATATGTGCTGTGGGGATGGGAGGGAGGATGAATGAAGCAGCAAATAAGAACAGTGCAGAAGGGAGCGGGAGAAGAGGAGAGGAGGGCTTAGTTGGGGAAGGCCTCCTTGAGGAGATGTGCCTTCAGTAAGGTTTTGAAATGGGGGAGAGCAAATATCAGTCTGATCTGAGGAGGGAGGGAGTTCCAGGTCAGCGGCAGGATGTGGGCGAGAGGTCGGCGTTGAGATAGATGAGATGGAGGTACAGTGAGAAGGTTAGCATTAAAGGAACCAAGTGTGCAGGTTGGGTTGTAGTAGGAGAGTAGGGAGGTGAGGTAGGAGGGGGCAAGGTGATTAAGTGCTTTACAGTGCTAAAACTAAGTGCTAAAATGAAGACCAACCTGCCACACGAATCTAATTTTAAATATTTTAAACTAGTTTACATATTCTAACATATTCCCTGGCCGTTGTGGGCAGGGCAGGGACTGTCTCTCTTTATTGCTGTATTGTATTTTCCAAGCACTTAGTACAGTGCTCTGCACACAGTAAGCGCTCAATAAATGATTGAATGAATGAATGAACATATTCTAACATATTCTAATATATTTAACCTAACATATTTTACATATATTAACAGTTTTTCCATCAAAATATATCCTACTGATTGAAAAGTTTGAGCCCAAGTAAATTTTAACTGCTCAATCAGGCATGTTTAAACTGAAATATGAAAGCAAATAAAATAGAAGATAATCAGTTCCCAGTTGCTTTCAAGGAAGATCGGAAAAAAAATTACTTACCTGAATAAAGGAACATACCTTTGCCTCTAACCAGAAAGTATGAATAAGCTTTTACTTCCCAGAAAAAATAGAATTATTTTGGTTGTGTAAGATTAATGATATTACCATTTAACTGAATGAAGCAAACAAGAGCATGACACTTTCATATATACAGAACTCAGTCTACCTGAACAGTTTTGATGTTTTTAAAAGAGATATCATATTCTTTAGAATTATTTTTGGAATATGAAACCTTTCCTTGCATAGGTACTAACTTGGTGGGGGGTGATATGCATGATGACCCCACATAGGCTGTTTGAGTTGGACTTCCAATCTCACTCATCCTGGATCTCTAACAAGATCTGTCAGCTTCCGGTGAGAGATGGAAAGACCTAAAATGGTGACTTTTCTAGCCTTAGTAGCTCTGCATAGCCTGATCCCTCCCAGTCCCCATCCCGACTAAAATCCCAAGACACTTTTCACCCCTGTACTCAAAATGAAAATTTACTACCTGGGCCTCATGCTTCTAAGAAAAAAACAAACAAACCCATGCTGGCCTATTCATTTTCTGTAGTTAATATTTGTAGTCCCTTTTTCTTGGAACCCTAAGAAAAAATCTCTCAAATGTGTTGCCAAGGAACTAGTGAATTTAAGGTACCACATTCCCAAAATAAATGTGACTTTCAAATCAATGCACAAAACTCTTGTGGTTTAAAGTAGTCATAACTGCTTTCAGTAAATACTATTAGCCATACTATGGGATTAAATTATTGCTATTTTTACATTAAAATACTTAGGGACTTATGGCCTAAACACAAAAGAACTAGAGTTTGCCTGTTCCATAGAGCCATGGTAAACCCCCTTTTCCTCAGCTCCCCCTCCCTTCTGCGTCACCTTGTCTCGCTCCCCTCCCTCTCCCTGCCCCACAGCACTTATGTATATATGTATATATCTATAATTCTATTTATTTATACTGATGACTGTTTACTTGTATCAATGTCTGTCTCCCCCACTCTAGACTGTGAGCCCATCGTGGGCAGGGACTGTCTCTCTTTATTGCTGTATTGTATTTTCCAAGCACTTAGTACAGTGCTCTGCACACAGTAAGCGCTCAATAAATATGATTGAATGAATGAATGAAAGAAAAGCCCTCCCCAAACCAGGGTCCTCTCACACCTAATTCCAAAGGAGCTGCTCATGGTAATACTTTCTATGGCTTTTAATGTCATAGCAACACCCAACAGTTGAAAACAGGATGAAGAAAACGTTTGCATGAGTCAGAAATAGAAACTTTGGATTTCCTAATCTTGGTCCAACACTTAAAACAGCTCTTGACCTCCATGGCTCCAGGCACTAGCTACAGCAGAGACCTGCTTACTCTTTGCCTGCCTTTATCATTATTGAAAGATGGCATTTTCCCTCCTTCCTGTTAAGACAAGGCCAAAGGATGCAAACAGAAACGATTTGTCTCCCTCCTCTCTCAGCTGGTAAAAAAAGACCATTCAATAAAAAAAAGCATTTAACAGCCATAAGTTTAGGGACAATGTATGAAGGTCCCTTTTGGAGGCATTTCTCTGCTTAATTAGATACAGTCCTGCTAAAATGGCGTTGTGTTCTTGAAGAACCTCCTGTTGTAGAAAAATCGTATTACAGCATTCATGCCTCCACAAACACCTCACGCATGAGAAGCGGCACGACCTAGCAAGAAGTACCATGGTCTTGTGGAAAGAGCATGGACTGGAAGTCAAGAGACCTCCATCGTAACCTCTGCTGTATGACCAGAGGTAAATCACTTAGCTTTTCTGTGCCTCAGTTACCTCGTTTGTAAAATGGGGATAAATACCCATTCTTTCACCCATTTAGACTATAAGCCCCATGTGGAATAAGGACTGTGTTCGATCTTATTGTACTGTAGCTAACCCGGCATTTAGGACAAACAGTAAGGGCTTAACAGATACCACCAATATTGGTACTAGCAAAATCATTTCTTCAAAAACCTCATCTGTGTCAACTTGTGGACTGCAATTGTATCCAGTCAGACAAGCAATGTGTAGGGTGGCCACTGATGACCCTCAAAGATGCCGGTCACCCCTTTGCTCTTCAAAGATAGAAACCACATTTTAGGAACTCCCTCCCTCCCCAAATCCAACAAACCACAGCTTCTCCCAGGGTTCAAAGCACTCCTCAAATCCCACTTCCTCCAACGAGCCCTCCCAACACCCCAAGTCATATCAGTCCACCAGCCACCACTAATGTATTTATTCATACCCAACCTCAGCACTTGTATTTATTCAACTGCACATTCAATTATTTATTCTAATTAGTCTATTTGTATGTTTATGTCTGTCTCCCAAGTATGCTCCTTGTGGGCAGGGAACATGTCACTTCTTTCTCTTGCACTTTTCCAAGGGTGTGTGGTGGGGTGTGGGGTGTGGGAGGGGGGTATGTATAGACTAGTTCTCTGGCAAGACAATTTGGGCTGATTCCTTTTCATAAATACTAGACAGCACTGTGGCCTAGTGGAAAGAGCACAGGCCTGGGAGTCAGAGGACCTGAGTTCTAATCCCAGCTCCACCATATGTCTGCTGCGTGGCTTTGGGCAAATCACTTAACTTCTCTGTGCTTCAGTTACCTCATCTGTAAAATGGGGAATAAGACTGTGAGCTCCAGGTGGGGCAAGGACTGTGTCCAATCCGATTAGCTTGTATCTACCCCAGAGCTTAGTACAGTGCTTGGCATATAGTAAGGGCTTAACATACACCATACAAAAATCAAATAAAATAAGATTCTGGGTTGCAGGGGCTGTCATGCTTCCATGCTCCCATTGCTCTTAATGCTGCTGTGCAGGCCACCATTTTAAAGGAAATCCCTTAACAGAAAGTTGAAGCCTCCCTCTTGATTCTGTAAAGATGGAGATACCTCACAGAGGCAAAAGTGATAGCAGTCACTAAATAAATAAAAATGGGTATAAGAAGTGAGAATTTTTAACTTTCCTTTTCTTTGCATTTCAATCAATCAATCATATTTATTGAGCACTTACAATGGGCAAAGCACCGTACTAAATGCTTGGGAGAGTACAATTTCACCTGGTGCTTCTACGATGGTGCTCTGTCACAAGTGAGATTTATTTTTTTCTTTATTAATGGTATTTGTTAAGTGCTTACTATGTGCCAGGCACTATAAACTCACTGTGGGCAGGGAATGTCTCTGCTATTTTGTTATATTGTATTTTCCCAAGCTCTTAGTACAGTGATCTGCCCACAGTAAGCGCTCAATAAATACAATTGACTGACTACTGAGCATTTAGGGTAGATACAAGTTTTTCAGGTTGAATGCAGTCTATATCCCACATGGGGCTCACAGTCTTAATTCCTATTTTACAAATGAAGTAACTGAGGCACAGAGAAGTTGTGACTTGCCCAAAGTCACTCAGCAAAGTGATGGAGCCTGGATTAGAACCCAGGTCCGCTGACTCCAGGCTCATTCTCTTTCCACTAGGCCACTCTGCTTCTCTTAAAAGTCTGCACTGAACTGCCAATCAATGGGTTGTACTACACTATCAGTTTCTGAGAACTTGGAGACAAGTTACTGCCACCAGAAGTCAGGAAAATACATAAATCCAGTTTAAAGTAACAGGAGTTGAATTTATTGAGCCCACAGTGCAATGCATTGCACAAATTTCTTAGCATGTACAAAACAAAGAAGTGATATAATAATAATAATACTAATGTTGGTATTTGTTAAGTGCTTACTATGTACCGAGCACTGTTCTAAGCGCTGGGGTATATACAGGGTAATCAGTTTGTCCAATGTTAGGCTCACCATCTTAATCCCCATTTTACAGATGAGGTAATTGAGGCACCAAGAAGTTAAGTGACTTGCCCAAAGTCACACAGCTGACAGGTGGCAGAGCCGGGATTAGAACCCATGACCTCTGACTCCTAAACCCGTACTCTTTCCACTGAGCCACACTGCTTCTCTGATATCTTCGCTGCGCATAAGGAGCTGGAACTAAATTAGTGAGTGGAGCTCAACACCAAGAAATGTATTCCCCTTTCCTCTCCTCCTGCACTCTTCATTCCAAAAACCAAATAACGAGCATTAATTAGATCACTGCTGATGGAACCCTTAAGGCCAAATACTGTTTGTGGCAGCTTATCCCTTTCATAATGTAGGGTGATGCCTAGTTTTGATAATGTGGTGAAATAGGACCGGAAACACAAGTCTGAAAAGTTGGTACAACAGCAAATTTCAAAGAACAATTTCATCTCTCTTGGCCCACTTGATGGAAAAATTCAAAAACATCCATAAAATTCCAAGCACCGATGAAAAGATACAAGATATTATGATTCCCCTAAGGTTGCCTCTACCTCTACTTACAATGGATATGGTCCATCTCTTACGTGGATGTTAAAAATCTTGGCCCAGCTGAAGTATTTATTGAGCACTATGTGCCAAGTACTGAGCAAAGTGCTGGGGTAGATACAAATTCATCAGATTATCCAGTCCCTGTCCCCCAATTCCAGAGGTAGGGAGAGCAGATACCTTATCCCACTGGCTTATAGACAAGGAAAGAGAGGCACAGAGACATTAGGTGACTTGCCCAAGGTCACACAGCAGGCCAGTGACAATGTTGACAGATTTGGGATTAGAACCAGAGTCTCCTGGATCTCCTACAATAATGTTGGCATTTGTTAAGCATTTACTATGTGTCAAGCACTATACTAAGCTCTGGGGTAGATACAGGATCATCAGGCTGGACACAGTCCCTGTATCACATGGGGATCACAGTCTAAGTGGGAGAGAGACAGGTATTAAATCCCCATTTTATAATTGAGAAGTGAAGTGACTTACCCAAGGTCACACAACAGACACGTGGCAGAGCTGGGATTAGAAACCAGGTCCTCTGACTCCCAAGCCCCATGCTCTTTCTGCTAGGCCATGCTACTTCTTCTGTCTCCCATAGCTATGCTTTTTCCCTGGGCTATGTTGCCTGTTGCAAATTTTACATGTACTACAATAGTCATTCCCAAGTGTTCCATGAAAGGTCATGATGAAAGAGCTATAGATAATAATAATAATAATAATTGTGGTATTTATTAAGCACTTACTATGTGTCAGGCACTGTACTAAGCGCTAGGGTGGATACAAGCAAATCAAGTTGGACACAGTCCCTGTCCCATGTGGGACTCACAGTCTTAATCCCCATTTTACAGATGAGCTAAGTGAGGCCCAGAGAAATGAAGTGACTTGCCCGAGGTCACACAGCAGACAAGTAGGAGAACCAGGATTAGAACCCATGACCTTCTGATTCCCTGGCCCGTGCTCCATCCACTACTCCATGCTGCTTCTCTGGAGTTATTTTTCAAAGTTCTAGTCTGAAGGAAAGTTGATACATAAGAACCAAACTACAGGTTTGGGAGTTTTTCGTAACTCAGAGTAGCCACCCCAGCCAATGTATGTGGACAAAAATTTTAATATTTCATATCATTTTCATTTTTATGTGCATTATAAAATATTTCTCTTGTCTCCAGGACATCTTCACATAGTTATCCTGTGACCACCAAAAACTCAACATGGCTAAAATGGACCTTCTCATCTTTCCTCCTTAATCTGCTCCTCCTCCTTACTTTCTCATCAGTGAGCAATACTAGCACCTTCCCTGTCTGGGGAGCTCATAACTTTGATGTTAGCTTTGTCTCCTCTCTGCCTTAAATGGATGTCACGAAATCCTCTTAGTTTTTCCTCCACAATATTTCCCAGATCAGTCACTTTCTGTCCACTCAGACGGCCACCACCCTGGTTCGAGATCTGTTCAGCTCCCGGGTAGACTACTGCATTGGCTTCTCTACTGGCCTCTTTTCCTCCAACCTCTTCCATTGTCATTCAATATTCCATCCTGCTGTCTGGATTATATTTCTTAGCTAACCATTGGAGGGTTTTGTGGAGTGGAGAGTCAGGTGCTGAATGATTATGTATTTCCTCCACATTAGGCAGAAGCTCCTGACCACTGACTCTGTGGTTTTTCCACCAGCTTTCTCTTCCTGCCATAGCTACTTACTTCATCTGCTGCTCTCTAGGTTGAGCTTCTCACTCCTCCCAAGCAAACCTCCTTGCTGTACCATGCTCTTCACTCTCCCATCTCCAACCCCTTGCTCATGAACTTCCCCTTCCCTGGAATTCTCCCCCATTTCAAAGCCACCAGACCATCGGCCTTCCCCATTTTCGAAGTCCTTCTGAAAACCCACTTCTCCAAATAATTTCCATCTCGCCAGGTGGCTAGACTAAGTTCCTTGAGGCCTGGGATCGTGTCTACCTACTCAATTCTACTCAAACACCAAATAAAGGCTCGATAAATACTGACTGGCTGATAGGTCGGGTGAGATTATGACTGCTTGGCTTCCCCATTAGATTATAAGGGCTTTCGAAGGCAGGGCACAGGTATTTTACTCTTACTGAATTCTCCCAAATGCTCTCTGCCAAGTGTAGGTGCTAAAATAAAGACTACTATTGGTTGACTACGATCACACTGCTCTAATCAAGGAAAAGGATGGGGAGGATAATGTAAATTTCTCTTTCTTGGTTTATTGTCCAAAACTCTGTAAAGGGTGCTCCAGAACAGAAAATTAAACAAAGGTCCATGCATCTTATTTTATCATCACCATCATTTTCAGTGTATTTATTGAGGGCTTGCTACGTGCAGAGCACTTGGGAGAGTACAAGACCACCAAGTTGGTGGACATGTTCCCTGCCCGCAACAAGTGTACAGTCTTCATCATCACATTTGTAACAGATCAAGAGCAGTTTAAAGATGAGTTTTTATAAGAAAACATGAAGCAAGCCCTGGGTAGAGAAGGAAGTTATTATGGAGAAACTCAGCAGTTAACACCAAGGTTGTCACAACTGCTTGTTAGTGAAATGAAAATTTCTCTTCCTCCTGGGTTGTGGTGGATAGTTACTCTCTGCAAAAGCCTCCTTTATGAGCAGCTTGCTCTGGGTGTGATAAAGATTTCCTGATGATGAATGATGGAATTCTCATCCCCTTAAGGCCACAACTGCCTACAACCAAAGTTCTTTGTATTCTCCCAACACAAAACAAAATAAAAATGTAAAAAACATAACATTTCATTGTGGATTTGTTTTGCAGGGCAAATAATTACAGGAAATACTAGGGTGATCACATAGAGCCTTCAAAAAATAGGACTGTCAAAACAATTTTATGGGATTGGGGAATTTTTTTTTAATTTGGGAATTAAGTATTAAAAAGATTCTTTGAAAATTTATTAGAAAAAATATTTTACTCTTTTAACAAAGCCCTGGCTGTTTCCCAATTAGCCTTTTAATTTATAGGACTCCCCCACTGTAAGACTCTTCTTTCGCAATAGCGTCACTGAAGGCCTTCCCAGACTAAGCTCCCCTTTTCCTCTACCCCACCCCCCGCCTCTCCATCACCCCCCCTCCTCTCCCCACAGCACTTGTGTATATATGCACACATTTATAATTATAATTCTACTTATTTTTATTAATGATGTGCATATATCTATAATTCTTTTTATTTACAATAATGCTACGGATGCCTATTTATTTGTTTTGATGTCTGCCTCCCCCACCTTCTAGACTGTGAGCCTGTTGTGGGCAGGGATTGTCTCTATTTGTTGCTGAACTGTACTTCCCAAACGCTTAGTATAGTGCTCTGCACCCACTAAGCGCTCAATAAATATGATTGAATGAATGAATGAATGAATTTTAACGTTGGTATTTCTTCTAAAGGCTTTCTTCCTTTGTAATAACGTTGCCAAGTTTACCTTGGCTTACGCTTTACCTTCCCCTCCCTCTGAAGTATTTTGAGTGATTGGAGTACAGTGCCAGTTTCAATCCAGCATTAAGTGATGACAGATTTTAATTTAGCAGAGATAATGGAAGATCTCTAGCCTGTTAGCACAATAATAACGGGTGGTCTTTCTTTATGAGCTTACCCTGTGCTAAGCACTGGGGTAAATACAATGAGATCAGACATAGTTCCTGCCCCATGTGGGACTCACAGGCTTAAGGGGAGGGACATCAGGTATCCAATTCCCATTTTACAGATGAGGAAACTGAGGCACAGACTAGTTGCCAAAGGTCACACAGCAGGCAAGTGGCAGAGCTGGGATCAGAGCCCAAGTCTTCTGACTTCCAGGTGGCTTACTGTTGATAAGGATGTCAAAGGTAACACTGTGAAAAAACTGTTTAAAAAGTTACTATTGGTACATTGTTAAATGTTGCAAAAATCGTAACAGTGTTTCAAAAGTTACTATTGGTACATTGTGATTTCTTGTACTTTTTAATCACTGCTTCTATATGTGGATTTGGTCAATTTTTGGATACTGGAAATGCAATAATGCACTGTATTCATTTACGATTTTCAACACCATTTCACTTGGATGGCTCCATGAAAATAAAATTTTAAACATGTCAGTGGAGGAAACCTGTATTTTTTTTTCTTTGCTTATCCCACATTTCTCCGCCCCACCCCAACTTTCTCCACTTCACCATTCCCTCTTGTCCCACCCACCTCAACAGCTCTTTTAAACTTCCATCCCTACAGCAACCCTCCCCTGGGCTGGGTCAGCCCCCTGCCAAAAACTGAACCTGCCCTATGAGGCTTTTATTTATTTATTTTTTAACCATGTCCTGCCTCTTCCCTGCCACATGGATCCTTTACAGCTGCGCTGCCCGGAATATCTAAAATTACAGGGAGAGAATGAGACAAGGATAGAATTGCATCCATTTTTATATTCATCTCCCATGTTAGAGTATAAGCTCCTTATGAGCAGAGAACCTATCACTTCCTTACTCTGTACTTCCAAGCACCAAATGGGAGCTCAATAAATACTATTGCTGCTGTTACCACTTCTAGTATGGGACTAGCAGTAGCTCAATCATTCAATCAATAAATCAAATGCTAAATTTGTGCAGAGCATGGTGCTAAGCGCTTGGGAGAGTACAATATAGCTGGTAGAAATGATCTCTGCTCTCAAGGAGCCGATGCTGGATGTTGCCAGTATCAATCATATTTACTGAGTGCTTACTGTGTGCAGAGCACTGTACTAACCGCTTGAGAGCATACAATAACAGAGTTGGTAGACATATTCCCTGCTCACAAGGAGCTTACAGTCTACAGTATCTTTGTAGAAGCCCCTTTATGAAAGCGTGAATTATCGTGGATATAACTCTGTGAGTGTCTATGTGTGTGTTTGTGTGCCTGTATATTTAACTTGCGTGAACCTGGAGATGTCTCAGTATTTGCCTGGCTCATTTGTGTTTCTTGTTGTTGAGTGAGTTTGTATGGGCATGTTTGTGTCCGTGATTCCATATGCATGGATAGCTGAGTATATTTGTTTTTGTGTATTCCTGTTTCCCTAGGTATTCGTGTAAGGTTTTCCATGTCTTTGTACGCTTCTTGGTGAGGGCCAGAAGTGAGCAAGATTGTCTCTGTCTGTTGCCCAATTGTACATTCCAAGTGCTTAATACAGTGCTGTGCACATAGTAAGCGCTCAATAAATACTATTGAAAGAATGATTACACTAATAATAATAATGTTATTTGTTAAGCACTTACTATGTGCCAAAATGTCCTAAGCACTGGGGCAGATACATGATAAACAGATCGGACACAGTCCCTGTTCCACATGGGGCTCACAGTCTAAGGGGGAGGGAGAACAAGTATTTATTCCCCATTTTACAGATGAGGAAACTGGGGCACAGGGAAGTTAAGTGACTTGCCCAACATAATAATAATAATAATAATGGTATTTGTTAAGTGTTTTCTATATGCCAGGCACTGTACTAAGCGCTGGGGTAGATACGAGTTAATCAGGCTGAACACAGACCCTGTCCCACATGGGGGCTCCCAATCTCAATCCCTGTTTTCCAGATGAGGTAACTGAGGCCCAGAGAAGTGAAGTGACTTGCCCAAGGTCACACAGCAGACAAGTGGCAGAGCCGGGATTAGAACCTATGACCTTCTGACTTCCAGGTTCATGCTCTATCTACTACACCATCCTAGCTCAGGAGTCCCTAGTCGGAAGCTCACTGTCCAGAATATGTCCCCTCACCCCCAGGCTCAGTTCATGACAGTTGGCAGCAGCAGCAGCAGCTGTAACTCATTATTCCCCCGGAAGATCGTCCTAGGGAAAGTCGGGCATGAGTCTTACCAGAACATGGAAGGCAGCACACACTTCCTTCTTAACATGACTGCTTTACCCTTAGAGCTATGGCCTTGTCAGTGCATGCACACACTGACTCCTCTGGGAGTCATCTAAACACACACACACACACACAGACTCACACACACCCTCCTTGCTGTCTATCTTTAGACCATCTCACATTTCAACTGTACTTCATCAGAAAGTGGGCAGAGAAAGAGGAATAAAATCAATAAATAGTATTTATTAGTAGAGAAGCAGCATGGCCTAGTGAATAGAGCACAGGCCTGGGAGTCAGAAGGACCTGGGAGTCAGAAGGACCTGGGAGTCGCAAGGACCTGGGTTCTAATTCTGGCTCTGCCATTTGTCTGCTGTGTGACCTTAGGCAAGTGGCTTCATGTTTCTGTGCCTCAGTTATCTCATCTGTAAAAGGGGGATTAAGACCGTTAGACTTATGTGGGACAGGGACTGTGTCCAATCAACCTTCATATGAAGCAAAAACTCCTCACTATTGGCTTCAAAGCTCTCCATCACCTTGCCCCCTCCTACCTCACCTCCTTTCCTTCTACAGCCCAGCCCGCACACTCCGCTCCTCTGCCGCTCACCTCCTTATTG
The DNA here is from genome assembly GCF_004115215.2 of Ornithorhynchus anatinus. Lineage (NCBI taxonomy): Eukaryota > Metazoa > Chordata > Mammalia > Monotremata > Ornithorhynchidae > Ornithorhynchus > Ornithorhynchus anatinus. The sequence goes on from NC_041753.1 coordinate 55,923,977, forward strand.
TGCCGCGTTCTCGCCTGTCCCGCCGTCGACCCCTGGCCTACGTCCTACCTCTGGTCTGGAATGCCCTCCCTCCTCACATCCGCCAAACTAGATCACTTCCCCCCTTCAAAGCCCTACTGAAAGCTCACCTCCTCCAGGAGGCCTTCCCAGACTGAGCCCCCTTTTTCCTCTGCTCATCCTCCCCTCCTCATCATCCCTACTCCCTCCCTCTGCTCTACCCCCCTCCCCACCCCACAGCACTTGTGTATATATGCACATATTTATTATTCTATTTATTTTATTGATATATAAATATATCTACAATTCTATTTATTTATATTGATGCTATTGATGCCTGTCTACTTGTTTTGTTGTCTGTCTCCCCCCTTCTAGACTGTGAGCTCATTGCTGGGGAGGGATTGTCTCTATTTGTTGCCAAATTATACTTTCCAAGCACTTAGTACAGTGGTCTGCACACAGTAAGCACTCAATAAATACGATTGAATGAATGAATGACCTGTATCTACTCCAGTGTTTAGTACAGTGCCTGGCACACAGTACGTGCTTAACAAATACAACAATTATTATTATTATTATTATTATTTGAGTAGTTACTGTGCGCATAACACTCTAGAGAAGCAGCATCACTTAATGGAAAGAGCACGGGCTTGGGAGTCAGAGGTCATGGGTTCTCATCCCGGCTCCCCCACATCAGCTGTGTGACTTTGGGCAAGTCACTTAAGTTCTCAGGGCCTCAGTTAGCTCATCTGTAAAATGGGGATGAAGACTGTGAGCCCCACGTGGGACAACCTGATTATCTTATTTACCCCAGCGCTTAGAACAGTGCTTGGCACATAGTAAGCGCTTAACAAATACCATAATTATTATTATTATTATTTGGCTACTGCTTTATACCCTTAAGTGTCTCACTCCCGGCCCTCAAGCATTCATTCATTTAATAGTATTTATTGAGCTCTTACTGTGTGCAGAGCACCGTACTAAGCACTTGGAAAGTACAATTCGGCAACAGATAGAGACAAAACCTACCCAACTCAGTGTGGGGGCTGGGGGGGCAGAGGGGAGAAGGGAAAACAAGCAATTTCAAATTATTAATGAAGAGTAGGAGCAGGAGGAAGAAGGAAGTTAGAACAGGTAAGACCAGAGGCCTAGAAAGATGAACAGATAATTGAATACAGGAATAAATAAGTAATGTTGCTTCTGTTGTACTTTCCCAAGTGCTTACTTTAAGGCAGTGCACCTAAGGGAACACTCGATACTTAATAGTTTACATAGATCAGCATGTACAAAAGTCTAAATGGTGCCGGTTAGGTTGGCGTCCCAAGTTTCCCCACTCCTCAAGAACCTCCAGGGTTTGCCCATCCACCACATCAAACAGAAACTCCTTACCAACAGCTTTAAAGCACTCGATCACCTTACCCCACCTCCTATCTTACTTTGCTGATTTCCCACAAAACCCAGCCCACACACTTCTTTCTCTAATGCCAACCTACTCACTGTACCTCGATCCCACCTATCTCACTGCTGACCCCTCGCCCACATCTTGCCTCTGGCCTGAAACTCCCTCCCCCTTCATTTCCGAAATACGATCGCTCTCCCCACCTTCAAAGCCTTATTAAAAGCACAACACTTCCAAGAAGCCCTCTTCAGCTAAGCTTTTGTTTCCCCTACCACCTCTTTCTTCTGCATCACCCTTGCACTTGGATTTGTACCTTGATTCACCCCACCCTCAGTCCCATGGCATTTACAAATCATGTCCCATACACAAAACTCTAATTTATTTTAATGTACATATCCATAATCTATTTTAACGTTCATCTCTCCCTCTAGACTCTAAGCTCCTTGTGGGCGGAGAACACCTCTACCAACTCTGTTGTATTCTCCCAAGTGCTTAGTACAGTGCTCTGCATGGGGTAGACAGTCAATTGATGAGGGAATGCTTCCTGGAGGAGATGGAATTTTAGAATTTCAGGAATTTAAATTTGGAGGTAACTGTGAACTGGTGAAGATCTCTTGGAAGAGATGTGACTTTAGGAGGATTTTGAAGGTGGGGAGAGTAGTGGGATGTCGGATATGAAGGAGGAAGGAGTTCCAGGCCAGAGGAAAGGTGTGGGCCAGGGGTCAGCGGCAAGAAAAACAAAATCAGGACACAGAGGTTGTCAGAGGAGCGGAGCCTGCAGACAAAATGTAATTGTACATAAAATAGTATGTAAGTCATTTAAAAAAATCTAATCTGCTTGCATAATGCAATATTTATTTCTGCTACTGCTATCCCCAGATTCCAAATAGTGGGCAGCCATTGCCCATTATAAAACACCCCAGCATTTTGTGCCAACCGCACGCTTATATACTCAAAACCACATGTAAAACTTCTGTACATACCCTATTATTTAAGCACTCACCTACATATCCACTTTCCATCTTCCTCCTATGTGCAAATTATTTTAGTGTCCCCCTTCCCGGCTAGATTGTAAATTCCTCAAGGGCAGTAATCCTGTCCATTAACTTTATGGTACTTTTCCAGGTGTTTAGTACAGTCCTCTGAACACAGTAAATGCTCCACAAATATTGATTAGTTTCATGATAGTGTTATTGCATTAATGCCAGTTTGCCAGCATTTCTTATAGCCGTCTCTTTCTTTGAGATAATACCACTGAGCTTACTTCAGACTTCGAACACCTCCCCTCTTCTCACCCTAAACCTTTGAAGTATTGTGATAGGCTTGAATAGAGTGATTGCAGCCCATTCCAATATAGGATTAGACAATGGCAGACCTATTGAGAATAGATAACAACAGATTGTAGCCTGTTAGTACAAATGTGAAAAGTAACACCTTGAAAATTAATTTAAATATACATATAAATGATCAAATTCCAAATATTATCAATGGTGTACATTTACGTGGCCATTTGATCGTGTAACTACATTACCACCCCCATCTTATTTGTTATTTTATCACCATTTTAAGCCCCATTATATTGTTTGGATCTTGGAAATGCATCAGTGCAGTTTACAGTCTTCTCTATGGGAAATTATATTTCATGTTACACCTTGTTTTAATGGAAACAACTGAGACCACATCCCAGAGTATAGCAGTAATGGTATTTATTAAGCACTGGGTGCAGAGCACAGTACTAAGTGCCGGGAAAGAATACACCACCGGGAATTAAACATGATCCCCGTCCCTCAAAAGACTCACAAGCATAAGGTGGAGAGAGGGGACTGGAGAAAGAGGCATAAGGAGTGACGAAAAAATAAAAAAATTAAACCACATAAAAGACAAGGAGGAATCCCTCAAATAAAACCCCAAATCAGTAAAAAAGTACAAATTACAAAAGAGGAAGAGCAGCCCAGGGCAGAAAGTGGGGGAGGTGGCATACAGAAGGAAATGATGGCCTTCCGATGGTGGGAAATGATAGGAAGCAGGATACAAAATGAGGAAGAAAAACCCGGCAACTACTGAATTTAAGTTGCCAGTCCTCCAGGGTGTAAGCTTGTTGTAGGCAGGGAACTTGTCCACCAACTCTCTGTTATATTGTACGCTCCCAAGCGCTTAATACAGTGCTCTGCACACAGTAAGTGCTCAGTAAATACAATCGATTGATTGAAGTTCAGAAGAAATGGAGAGTAAGCTAGGTACTTCCACAACGTGTGTTTTTGTTCTATCCCAAATTCATAGTAAAGTTAGGAAATGAGGGGATGTTTTCCCAACAATGTGCATGTATCTGGCTGGAACATGATATGGTGTTGGAAGAAAACACTTGTGCACCATGTCAGTTGAGCATCAGAGAGATAGTTGGCCTAGTGGATAGAACAATGGGCCTGGGAGTCAGAAGGACCTGGGTCCTAATCCCAGCTCTGCCGGTCATCTGCTGTGTGACCTTGGGCAAGTCGCTTAACTTCTCTGGGCCTCATTTCCCTCATCTGTAAAATGAGGATTAAGACTGGGAGTCCTGTGAGGGACAGGGACTGTGTCCAACTGGGTATCTACCCCAGCACTTAGAACAGTTCCTGGCTCATGGTATGCACTTAAATACCATTTATTATTATTATTATTATTATTATTAAGAGTTCATCAAGAAAGTAAGCCCTGCATTATAGAATAATTTAGTGTACCATCCTTCTTAGAGTAACGTCCCATTGATTTTCAATTCTACCAATCTTCTGAGGAGCCAGATGGCATTTTTTTAATCTCTCCCATTTAAGGATTCTCTGATAAGAATCCAGCTTAGTGGAAAGGTTAGTAGTATGTTCCGGGGTTACCCAGGATTTTTGATCTTTTTTGCTAATATTTTCCCTGAAGCATGAAATTCAGGGTCTTTTAAATTGCACTACTGTAAATATTGCAGCTAGGTGATATATTTTTTATGGTATTTGTTGAGCACTTCCTATATGTCAAGCACCATTCTAAGCACTGGGGTATATACAGAGAAGCAGCGTGGCTCAATGGAAAGAGTCCGGGCTTGGGAGTCAGAGGTTCGAATTCCGGCTCTGCCACTTGTCAGCTGTGTGACTGTGGGCAAGTCACTTAACTTCTCTGTGCCTCAGTTACCTCATCTGTAAAATGAGGATTAAGACTGTGAGCCTCACGTGGGACAACCTGATTACCCTGTATCTACCCCAGCACTTAGAACAGTGCTCTGCACATAGTAAGCGCTTAACAAATACCAACATTAGCATACAAGTTAATCAGGTCAGACACAGTCCTTGTCCCAGGTGGGGCTTGCAGTCTAAGTATGAGGGAGAACAGGTATCGAATCCCATTTTGCAGTTGAGGAAACTGAGGCATAGAGAAGTTAAGTTACTTAGCCAAGGTCCCACAGCAGACAGTTAGTGGAAAATATAATGGGCGAATGTTATCTAGAGTGCTCATCTTTTAAATAGCGTGACCCAGGACAAGAGTAACATCAAGCCCATTCAGATTCATGAAAGCCAAATAAATAAATAAATAGATAAATACCACCAAAGGCTTGATAAAGTAATGTACCTTTTTGGGTTAGCTAAATTGCCATTATGAAATGTCTAGCTCATCCAGTGGCCTAGATTTTAAATTTAGCTTGGCTCTTTACACTAGCGTCATTTAACTTTCTTGCTCCTCCACAGGTCAAAGACCAGAGATCCTTAGATGAAGAGTGTTATTAATGAAATCAATTATCCTACTTTTGAAGGCTACCAAGGCTCAGATATATTCTGTGGGGCAAAGGTGTTAAACTGGAAGTGGGAAAGGAGTTGTAAAACCAAGCTGAATTTATATGCTCTGCAAAATAGAGGGCAAAACTATGACATAAGGGGTAAGTAGCAAAAAGGAGGGAGAAAAATACTCATGGTGCAAGCAAATGAAAATGAATACAAGGAGCTGCTTAACATGTAGTCTTACTGTAATTAAAAAAAAAGAATTCTAATCTTCTTTCTTCAAAGCACTGTATTTAAAGGTAGAGATACACCTTGAGTAGGCTTAGATTGATACAGCAATATAAGATTACAAAGTTGGTAAATGGGTTCACAAAATCAAGACATAAGAAGTAAACTCTTAACTGGAGAAAATCAGTATTACAGCTCGGAAGGCTAAGCTACAGTACTGAACCTCATTATCTGAACTAACTATAATAATTCAAGTAAAATTGGCCAGGCCCACACCGGAACCAAAAAACATTAAATTGTGATCTGAATTATCCCATTAATAGTAGATTTTCCACTTACCACTTGAATGCTTGGGTAAACAGAATTAGGAAATAGATGCAAGAAGCACCAACAGAAGAGATATTTTTAAGACATAATGAAGCTCAAACTCAAATGATGAGATGCTAGTAGCAAGTTGTTGGGCAATAGCAGCAATAGTCACACAAGTATGCATGCAAATACAGGGAGGGTGGGCTCTTCTTGGGTATAATCAATCAATCCTATTTATTGAGTGCTTACTGGGTGCAGAGCACTGTCTAAGAGCTTGGGAGAGAGCAATATAAGAGAGTTGGTAGACATTTCCCTGCCCACAAGGAGCTTACAGTCTAGAGGACTGTATGTTTTGATACCTTCCTGATATCCAGAAGCTTTTTTGAAAAGAGGGAATGAGGGTGGGAGAAACTGCAAATAATTATACGTGTTGGGATGCAGAGGCAGAGATGGGAAGAAAGGGTTTGTGGGTTAGTGACTTTGTGAGAACAGGGAAGGCAAAACAAGATAAGGAAGTTGGGCTAAGATGAGACACTATAAAAGCATGTTTGGAAGGGTAGGGAAATGATTAAGTAGAATTGAACAAGCACACGCATACTAGCTCTTGGTGGGCAGGGATCTCATCTACCCACCTACTGTACTTTCCAAAGCAGCATGGCGAAGTGGATAGAGCCTGGGCCCAGGAGTCAGAAGGTCATGGGTTCTAATCCCGGGCTCTGCCGATCATCTGCTGTATGACCTTGGGCAAGGCGCTTCACTTCTCTGTGCCTCAGTTACCTCATCTGTAAAATGGGGCTTGAAACTGTGAGCCCTGTGTGGGACAGGGACTGTGTCCAACTTGATTTGTTTGTATCCGCCCAGAGCTTAGTACAGTGCCTGGCACATAATAAGTGCTTAAACACCTTAATAATAATAATTATTATTATTATTTAGTCCAGTGCTCTGTACACAGAATGCACTCAATAAATGCCACTGATTAGTTGATTGATACTAGGGGGCTTGCACAAAATCAGTAGAGAAAATAGGACAGAGGTCGCCCACAGCTCCACCCGCAATAGGTGACTTTAGCTGGACACGGAACACAGTCCAACGTACGAAGAATAAATGGAACGTCAAGAGGAGGGATGGAAGAGGGGGAGCTGGGATGATGGCGAAGGAGCTTCTGGAAGACACCGAAGACCAAGTGGGGCCAAGATCGCGAGCCCTCTCATAGACTGTGAGCCTCTTGTTAGATTGTGAGCCCCTCAAGGGATGGGGTCCGTGACTAATACCCACCTGTATACTCTTTCCCAGTGCTTACTACAATGCCCTGCTCCCAGTAGGTGCTTCATAAATACTATTACTACCGCCATGGTGGACATATAGGGGGAGGGAGGGGACTCCAGATTGTAACTCACTCTCCTCAGGACAGCTGTCCGAGGAATAAACCGTTGATAATGAATGACGGATGCTGAGCCGGGAGTCAAGAGCGAGGGTGGCAGGAGATTGGCTAGCTCTGGGGACGAATTCCCCAGGCAAGTTGGTCACAGAACGGTTCACACATCAGTGTAGAATAGATGATCTTCACGTGCACATTACGTAGAACGATCTGTTGGTAGCACACGCATCTTTTCAGCCATGCCAACATACAGATAAAATCTCGACAAAGGTACGTATTCTTCTTACAAAGCCAAATCCATGTTTGCGGGTGTATGCTTTTCACTGAATTCCCCAAGTGTTAGTAGTAGTTTACATATTACCTGGATTTTTAGAAGTATCACTAACGTATCCTGAAAGGAAGAGAAAGATCAAGAGTCGAGGGATACAGCAGGTTTTGGTCATCCCACAGTACATTTAGCCTGGAAATGTGTTCTGCACTATTTGCAGACATACCAAGCACACATAAACCCTATCCCCGATGTTCCATCCAATCACAGCACGTAAATCAATACTCTCCCAACCTTCTCTCACCTGACCCAGGAGGAGAGTATGAACAGATAGTAATAGGAAAGGGCCAGGGATCGGATCAAGGAGAACCCAACTATTGCCTGAAAAGGATTCAGACAGTGAGCTGAATATCATCAGCCGCTGTTTACTTCCCTTTCCTAAAAAAAGGGTTCAGCTGTTACCAGACCCCTTAAGTTCAAGCTAGGCACAAGCCCTAGGCCCTGGGCTTTCTGGAGGTTCCACACCTATCAGCGCTGGCCCCAGGTTTCTGGCCGTAGCTGAAGAATGACCTATTTACCCGCCTCGCTTCACCAGGTGAGGACCAGGCTATCCACTTTCTCCAAGGTCTGGCAAGATCCACAGACCACAGGGCAAGGTCCCTACTGAAAGACTTAGTACAGTGCTCTACAACCAATAATACCAATCGATCAAACGGTGGTAACTGTCGAGCGCTTCACTGTGTGCCGGCCACTGTGTGTGTTCGATAGAGGAGCTAGACACGATCCTTGCCCTGCTTACAATCCAGCAGAGGGAGATGGACGTTAAAAGAAAGTACAGGTAGGAGAAGGAGCAGAGGAGAAGGATATGTGCACAAGTAATGGAAGTAGAGTGAGGTACCAAAGTGCTAAGGGGGTATGGAGTTAAGTGCATAGGTAAAGCAGAAGGGAGGGAGAATAGGGTGGTGAAATGAGAGGCTAGTCAGGGAAGGCTTTCTGGAGGAGGTATGATTTTATTTTGGCTTTGAAGATGGGGAGAGTGCTGGTCTGTCGGATACGAAGGGGGAGGGAGTTCCAGGCCAGAGGGAGGACGTGGGCAAGGGCTCGAGAGCGAGAGATGACATCAAGGTACAGTAAGTAGGTTGGTGTTAGAGGAGTACAGTGTGCAGGCTGGGTTGTAGTAGGAGGTTTCTGAGCCAGAGTAGCCATGATCTAAAACCAAGTTGTTCATCTGGAACAGAATTAGTGGAACAATAGCAGCGAGAGAAACAATAACTTCTTACCTTATCATTGCCAAGAAACAGGGAAAGGTGACAGAGGTGGGAGGGTGGGAGAGAGGAAGGGAAAGAGAGGAGCAAGGCATTCGCATATGCGCAGATAAGCAAAAGTCCATCCAGAATTTGCCTTGAATAATTTCCATGGAATTCAAATATGAATATAATAAAGCAGCATTTCTCCTTGATCCAGAAGAAGAAATGCAGGTGATCATATACTAACTCTGAAAAGTCATTTTCCTTCTAGACTGTAATTAGTGGCTAATGATTTATGAGCCAAACATAAGACACTATGAACTCCCAAATGCAGTATGATGAAATGAGCGTGGGATCTCATGATAACAAGCAATTTTAGAGTTTAACCTATAAGGGGGTTTCTAAAATAAATAAATAAAACTTTTATTTCAGAAAAGATCCAATAATAGCTGCAGCTAATATTGTACAATGAAAGTGAGTACATTTTGGGTCCAAAGAAATATACTGATATTCAAATGCATTTCTTTTCACTCTGCCCCCAATATGAAGTTCTTCAAAATATTTTCAAAGGGTAGTTCATGGTTTTTTTCAAAAAAAGATTCTACTTCCTAGAAATACCAATCTAAGTTTTAATAAAAACCTTGAAGAGTTTAAAAGTACATACTTATCTATAGGAACCGTCTGATGGATAGGGACTGTGTCTAATTTCCACCTGTGTATTTTTTCCCAGTGCTTGGTAGAGTGTTCTGCACAGTCTAAATGCTCAATAAATACTCTTATGACGAGACCCTGTATATATAAAAAAAGCATCGACCTTGCTAGGATATTATCAAGAGTAATTATAGAGGTACTACATTGTTATTCTGAATAAAAGACTTTCTCATCATGCTTAATATTTAATATGTCCCTAAGGGATTTCAGGGAATGGTAATGAATTTGCAAAATCCAACACAAACAGTTCAGACTAGAGTCCACTTGTCCACCAATAACAGGCTCGGTTGCATTCCTTTCATCTTGGAATATTTACTAAATTATGAGACTGAGCAACTGATATTACAGAACAGAGTTGAGAAAAGTATCAAGTGAAAATAATATTTAGGTCTGGAAATTGAGGTTCTTTTTGTTTGATGGGCAAGGAGAGAGGCAGCCACTGGAGGATTTTTGAGGAGCAGACACCGATAGGTTCTAAGCAACATTTCAGGAAGAAAATCCAACCAAGCAGTAATGTGATGTGGACTGAAGGCAGGGGGAGCTGGGAGATCAGTGAGGTGGCTTGCCCTGCCCTCATCCCCTGCTGATCTGCCTGGAAACCCGGAGTATTTGAAGGGACAGTGATAGAAAACCAGGCACTTACTTCCTTTCTGCCAATATTTCTCTGAGTTTCTACTCAGGTTGTGGGAGAGTGTACTGAAAGTCTTTGAGGGAAGCTGGGTTCCATGGCTTCACATGCCAGCCAGCCAGGACTATTAACCCCACCCTCTAGAGGGGAGTGACCTGTTTTGAATGTAAAAACGTGGTCATTTCATATAGACCTGGAGTTAGGGACTCATTAAGCATGCAAGATTATGCAACAGGCACCCATCCCAATGGACATTCCACTAGACTAAGTGATAGTTTTCCCCATAGGAGCCCCCCGTTCACCTGAGAATGGAATACTACAAATAAACCCAGGTTTTGCATTTAGATGCTTACTTGACCTTTGCAGGCATAACTTCCATCTCCTCTCCCTTCCTCCCACCCCACCTTTATGGAGAGCTTCACAGTGCAGAAAGGAAGCTAAGAGTTGACTGATTTGGGCCTAAGGCATCCTCTTGATCACTCCCCAAGAGCCTGCATGTCACAGGCTAAAACCAAAACAGAATCCCACACTGAGATCAAAATTGAGTGCCCAGAGCAGAGGATAGCAAAAGAACCAGAGGCAGCACTTTGATCTCTGGTTCAGCATCCGCTCGAGCCCCTCCTCCTCAGACAAAACTAAACTGGTGCCCTAAAACCAGTCGCCATTAAGTGCTCACTATGTGCCAAGCACTGGGGTAGATACAAGATAATGAAATCGGACACAGTCCCCGCCCCACGTAGAGTTTCCAGTCCAAGAGGATGGGAGAGCACTCTAATTGGGTTTCTTTCCTTTAGTAAGATCTACTGATCATTTCAATTTAATTCTTTGGATCAGTACGGAGGTGGGGGAAAGTCTGAGGCTGACGAAGGAGTCTCCCGTCGGAATGAGAGCTGAGCCTCAGTTCTGAGAACCTGCACAGAGAAACTGATTATAGAGGGGCTAGTGGCTTGCGAAGTGCCACTCAGACTCTCTCGCCGCTGCCAGTGACAGTCCCATGGGGGGCATGTAATGAAATGAGTGAGCAGGCGGGCAGGGATGCAGCACATTGACAAAGGGCATGTGCAGTCTTCGCCCATGTACACGGACAGAACCGAGACTAAAACCCAAGTGTCCCAATTCTCAGAGCAGTTCTTTTCTCTTGGACCAACAGTAGGGCTGGGGAAAAACACCTAAACATTGTGTAGGATTACAATTACATCAGTAAAATAGGTACAACTGAAATACTCTAGAATATAAAAAACTACAGTATTTTGGTGAGGCTTAACTCAATCAGTGTTCATCACTTATCCCGTTCAAATGAACATGTTTGAAATTCCCTGTCTAGCTAGTTCAGAGGAGTGTATAAGCAGCCAAAAACATAGTAGAATCTGCACAGTTCCTTTCCAATCTCTCTCTCTCAGCCTCAGGCCCACTCAGTTCCACTTCTGGCCTCTTCCTTGACTCATCACTGGTTCTCAGCCTTGGTCTACCCTTGTCTCAATTCCGTACCTGTTCTCAGTCAAGTGACCAGATTCCCATGGAACTGGCTGATATGGGGGAGGACAGAGGGAGAAGAGAGAGCAAGCACAAAGTGATGGCAGGGGGAACTGTGATGGACTGCATGGTCAATAACCCCACTAAAACTAGCTCCTCTGGGCCGTTCCTGGGAGTTTTCTGCACAGCTGGTCAACATGCTTCGACTGTTGCTTCCACTGAAGAACAAGAGGAGAAGGAAGCTGGGCAGCTTGTCCTCCACTCCTCTCTCCCCTGCAGCTGGGCTGCTGGGGTCATTGTGCCTGGGGCTCCCCCCCCCCCCCATCCCAGCTGAAAGCAATACCCTAATGTATCCTGCCTTGAGCCCTTTGTCAGGTCATTCATATCCACCTGCTCTTATCTTCAGTCCAAGTCCCACCAGTCGCCTAGGCTAAGTCACTTAAATCTCCCAGGGATGGAAGGAAGAATAGGTTGAGATAATAATAATAATAATAATATAACAATAATAGTGGTATTTGTTCAGCATTTAGTACAGGTCACACATTACTTTACCAAGCTCTGGGGTAGATACAAGACAATCAGGTCGGACACAGTCCCTGTCCCCCACGGGGGCTCACTATCTCATTAGAAGGGGCCCAAAGCAAGTGGAGTGGTGGAGGAAGAATATTCAGAAGACAGAATACCTGCACAACCCACTTCTTCCTCTGAGGGAATCATTTGGAGGAGGGCAGGTGACAAAGCTACATAGGCAAGAAAGTGGATAAATGGCATAGAAAACTCTGAAGGTCCCAAATGACCTCAGTGCAGGAAAACCTCACGTAGCCTTTTCACTGTTTTCTTGAGTTAATGTGCTCTTGTTGTCTCAGACTTCTAAATTTTTTCCACTAATTTTTTTGATGAATATTTAAGTGCCATTTTGAAAATTGTAGGTTGAGAGAAGAAAGGTTGGGAGCCTCCTGCTGTCTTCTCTCTTAATCTCCTGTCCCCTTTATAGGTTAACCCCTATCCCAGTCATCATCATCATCTCCTTATTCTATGTAGTCGTCCTGCCTCCCCTCGTCCCCATCTGCCCCTCCTGGAACGGGAGGTGGGGGGAAGGGGGTTGCTGCTGCTACTGCTCCTGGGATGCTCTGAATACTGAGTTGGTCTGGGAATGCACAGGACCTATCTCCCAGGGATCCAGCCAGGGGCAGAAGTGAAATTCCCGACTGCACTCCCAATGATAAATGCAATGTACTAACAATTTTAATGTCAAATTGCCATGTTTCTAAAGTGCTGAATAGAAACTCTCTTCAGATAAATAGAATAGAATTCTATTTATTTATATTGATGCTATTGTTGCCTTTCACTTGTTTTGTTTTGTTGTCTTCCTCCCTCCTCTAGACTGTGAGCCCATTGTTGGGTAGGGATTGTCTCTGTTGCTGAATTATACTTTCCAAGCGTTTAGTACAGTGCTCTGCACACAGTAAGCGCTCAATAAATACGATTGAAAGTCCCTTCAGATAAACTCGCCAGATTTGAATTTTTCCAATTTTCTACCCGAGACAGCTGCCTCTCTTGCTTACCATCTGAAGCAATAGCCGGCATGTGTTTTTTCCTTAATGAAGTATTTAACCTCCCACTGTTTGTTTTTAATCTGATGGGAGGCAGCATGGTCTAGTGGAAAGAGCGCGGGATGGGAGTCGGGAAACGCAGGCTCAAATCCCATCTCTGCCAGGACAAGACCCAAGCTTCCAAGCTGCTGACTACTCTGTGGAGAAATGCTGCAGTTTCAAGCATTACAGGGAGGGCAACTTAAAAACAGCTTTGAGATTGTGCTTTTCTGCCTGCCCGATTTAGATTATAAACTTTGAGAGGAGGTCAGGCACCGTGCCTAAATCTCTGCCCTGCAACGTTGCCGTAGCTCAATAAACCTTAAAAATATTCCCATCACAGAGTCCTGCCACTCCTCAGTGTTTATTTAAAGAGAATTTTCAAGTCACGTTTTCCATTTCTCGGTCTTCCTCTTGGGGTGCAGGGTGGGGGGAGTGGCAGGGATCGAACTATTTTGCGGAATGACAACTTTAGGAGAGAAAGGCGTGTCCTCGGTGCAATATCGATCTGGAAAGGAACGGCCTCGCCGACTCATTCCCGCCCCGTTCTCCCAAACCGGAGCTCCAAAGGGAAAAAGAGCCGAACGAGCCAAAGCAAGTGAAGCGCTGGGCGCTTAATACAGTGCTCGGCACACAGTAAGCGCTCAGTAATAACGATTGAATGAAGTGCCCCGATCCAAGCGAGCATCCAAGTCTCGTTACGCGCTTGAGCTCCTCCACCAAAGGTCGCTGCCTCGGTTGGCCGGGATTTCAGAAGTGGATTTGCTCGCCCCGGGGCTACTCGGGCCGGGACCCGGAGGGAGACGGCAGGCGGCTCGATCGCGGCTGGGGAGGTGGCGCAGGCTTACCCATCATCGCGGCCAAAACGGCCTCCTCTCCCATCCCCGGAGGGAACGAGTCATTTCACTTCTCTGTGCCTCAGTCCTCTCCTCTGCACAACGGGGATTCAATACCCGTTCTCCCTCCAACTTAGACGGGGAGCCCCAGGTGGGACCTGCTTATCTTGAATCTGCACCAGCGCTTAGTACACTGCTTGGCACAGAGTAAGCGCTTGGCAAATGTCATTGTTCTTACGATTAATAGTAATAGTAGTAGTAGTAATAGTAGAGGAAGAAGCAGCGTGGCTTAGTGGAAAGAACACGGGCTTGGGAGTCAGAGGTCGTGGGTTCTAATTCCGCTCCACCACTCGTCAGCTGTGTGACTTGGGCAAGTCACTTAGCTTCTCCGTGCCGCAGTTCCCTCATCTGTAAAACGGGGATGAAGACTGGGAGCCCTACGTGGGACAACCTGCTTACTCTGTATCTACCCCAGTGCTTAGAACAGTGCTTGGCACATAGTAAGCGCTTAACAGATACCATTATTATTATTATGAGAGGCAACGTGGTGTCTTGGATAGAGCATGGACCTGGGAGTCAGCACGTCAGGGGTTCTAGTCCCGACCCCACCACTTGTCTGCTGTGTGACCTTGGGCAAGTCGCTTAACTTCTCTGGGCCTCAGTCCCTGGAAAATGGGGGCTGAGGCCGTGAGCCTCACGTGGGCCAGGGACTGGGTCCAACTCGATGTGCTTGGATCCACCCCAGCGCTCAGTACGGTGCCTGGCACATAGTAAGCGCTTAACAAGGACCATCACTGGTAGTAGTATTCATTCATTCAATAGTATTTATTGAGCGCTTACTATGTGCAGAGCACTGTACTAAGCGCTTGGGATGAACAAGTCGGCAACTACAACTAGTAGTAGTAGTAGTAATGCACGCCGGCTCCGGCTCCCGGCTCCCTCGCCAGCCCCGGCTCCGGGCTCGACCCCTCCGGCTCCGAGTGGCCCCGCGGCTCCCCGGGCTGGGCCGGCGCGGTGGCTCCGGTTCGGGCAGCCCTCAGCCGGGTGGCCGCGAACGGAAGGCGGCTCTTACCTGTTGATTTTCAGGGCGAACGCCCTCCTCTCTGCGGTGGGGAGCGTGGCCATGGAGAGCCCGCTCGGCGGGTCCCTCGGTCTAGGGTCCCGGGGTGAGGAGCTGGAAGACAGCCGCTCCGGAGGGGCGGGGGGTCATGCCGAGCAAGAAGCTCGCCTCAGCTGTCAGTTCAGGCTGGGAACTTCCGCATTTTCACCTAATCCACTCATATTAGCCAGGGGGAGGGACCAGCCTGCCACTGCTGCCCTGCCGCTGCCTCCGCCCAGCCTGGCTAGCTTCCTCCTAGCCCGGCCGGCCCGCTTCTATTTGGCCGGTCCTCTCCAAGCTTGGCCAGCGTCCTCCCAGCCCGTGCAGCTCCCTCCTAGCCCGGCCAGCCTCCTCCTAGCCCGTGCAGCCCCCTCCTAGCCCGGCCAGCCTCCTCCTGGCTGCGCACGGAAAGACGAGCCTGTGGAAAGCCTCGGGACCCTGACTTCCCCAGGGCTGCAGGCGAGGGTGCGTCCACCACCCCCCCTTACACCCCCACACCCTCTTCTTCTCCCTCTCCCCTCCGAGCCGACAGCCAGACGGGAACTGGCGCGGCCAACTTCCCTCCCCAATTCAAAGGCGCCCTCTTCCCACTCTCGTCTTCCCCGCGCCTTTCCCTCGACTGACCCTCCTCGGACATTCACAGGGCAGGAACCCCTCCCCTCCCCACCAGAGAGAGGGCCGTTTGTCAGCCCACCAAAGAAACTTTAGGGGCCAGAGGTCCCTCTTGTCTAACCGCCAGGAAAATCTTGACCAATCCTCGGGATCCTCACAATGGATGGGTCACTCTTGCTGTGCCCTACGCAGCTCTCTGCCAACTCGACCCGGCTGCGAAGCTAACCCCGGGAATTCTTGCAGCAAAGGCCCTGGCTACCGGTTTAGATTGGGCCACTTCGTCCGCAGGCGAATAGATCGGAGCTCTCGTTTGCTCATCGCAAATGAAATCTGTCCTTTGGCTGGCAGCTATTTCCATCATGTTGTGCACACAAATGGCCAGCATGGATCTGAATCTTGGAATTAATCAAATGAATTAATTATAGCATGGTTAAGCTCTTACTATGCACTGAGATACGTACTAGGTTAGAAGCTTAATCCATCAATCAGTGGTATTTACTGAGTACTTATTGTGTGCAGAGGACTGTACTAAGCACTTGAGAGAGTACAATATAACACAGTTGGTAGACATGCTCCCTGCGCACAAGGAGTTTACGGTCTAGAGGGGGAGATAGACAATAATATAAAGAAATCAATTACGGTTATGAAGAGAAGTGCTGTGGGGCTGGGGGAGAGGGGGTGAATAAAGGGTGAAACTCCAAGTGCGGGTTGATACGGAGCGGAGTGGCAGAAGAGGAAAGGAGGCCTTAGTCGGGGAAGGCCTCTTGGAGAAGCTCATTCATTCATTCAATAGTATTTATTGAGCGCTTACTATGTGCAGAGCACTGTACTAAGCGCTTGGGATGAACAAGTCGGCAACAGATAGAGACAGTCCCTGCCGTTTGACGGGCTTACAGTCTAATCGGGGGAGACGGACAGACAAGAACAATGGCACTAAACAGCGTCAAGGGGAAGAACATCTCGTAAAAACCGATGGCAACTAAATAGAATCAAGGCGATGTACAATTCATTAACAAAATAAATAGGGTAACGAAAATATATACAGTTGAGCGGACGGGTACAGTGCTGTGGGGATGGGAAGGGAGAGGTGGAGGAGCAGAGGGAAAAGGGGAAAATGAGGCTTTAGCTGCGGAGAGGTAAAGGGGGGATGGCAGAGGGAGTAGAGGGGGAAGAGGAGCTCAGTCTGGGAAGGCCTCTTGGAGGAGGTGATTTTTAAGTAAGGTTTTGAAGAGGGAAAGAGAATCAGTTTGGCGGAGGTGAGGAGGGAGGGCGTTCCAGGACCGCGGGAGGACGTGACCCAGGGGTCGACGGCGGGATAGGCGAGACCGAGGGACGGCGAGGAGGTGGGCGGCAGAGGAGCGGAGCGTGCGGGGTGGGCGGTAGAAAGAGAGAAGGGAAGAGAGGTAGGAAGGGGCAAGGTGATGGAGAGCCTTGAAGCCTAGAGTGAGGAGTTTTTGTTTGGAGCGGAGGTCGATAGGCAACCAGAAGCTGCCTATCCTCGGGGGTCTTGTAACTACATCAGACGTACTCCTTGCCCCAGACTGAGCCCACAATCTCTCTGATCCCCATTTTACAGAGAAGGAAACTGAGGCCCAGAGAGATTAAGTGCTTTACCCAAGCTCACACAGCGGGCCAGTTGGGACTTGAGTCTGGATTCCCCGATTCCCATCCCATGTTCTTTTCACTAGGCTGTGCTGCCTCCCATTAAATTAATAATAATAAAAAAAAAACAGTGGGAAGGTAGTCTGTAAGCTGACTGGGGGCAGGAAACGTGTCTACCAACTCTGTTATATTGCACTTTCCCAAGCATTTAGTACAGTGCTCTAAACACAGTAAGCACTCAATAAATACCATTGATTGACTAATATTTTATTAAGAAAAAAGCCACCTGCAAGCTATTGCATCAGTGAGAACAGGGTCTGCTTCAGATGATAAGCAAGAGAAGCAGTCATCTCAAGATGTGTCAAAGGACAGTAGAATGCCACTGGTTGAAAATGAGAAACATTCTGGAGATTTTATCTGGAAGAATTTTCTATTCAGGACTTTTGAAACACGGTGATTTGGAGATAATTTTAGGATTAACATTTTTAGTAGGCTGCATTTATCATTTGCTTTTACTATTGTATTCTCGACCTAGGTTTGGGTGGACTCACATGCACTTTCACAAAAGTTCCATAATACTCATTCGCTCCCATGGCTTCACTACCATCTCTATGTGGATGATTCCCAAATCTACCTCTCCAGCCCTGGTCTTTCTCCTTCTCTGCAGTCTCGTATTTCCTCCTGTCTTCGGGACATCTCTACTTGCACGTCCCACTGACGCCTCAAACTTAACATGTCCAAAAGAGAACTCCTCATCTTCCCACCCAAACCCTGTCTTCCCTATGACTTTCCCATCACTATACAGAGCACCATCATCCTCCCCGTTTCATAAACCCTTAATCTTGGCCTTACCCTCGACTCATCGCTCTCATTCAACCCACACAGTCGATCTGACACCAAATCCTGTCAGTTCAACCTTCACAGCATCGCTAAAATCCTTTCTCCTCTCCATCTGAACTGCTGCCACGTTAATCCAAGCACTTATCCTATCCTACCTTGATTACCATATCAGCCTCCTTGCTGACCTCCTTGCCTCCTGTCCCTCCACACTTCAGTCCATACTTCACTCTGCTGCCCAGATCATTTTTCTACAGAATCGTTCGGTCCATGTTTTCCCATTCCTCAAAAACCTCCAGTGGTTGCCCGTTCACCTCCGCATCAAACGGGAACTCCTTACCATGGTCTTTAAAGCATTCAATCACCTTGTCCCCTCCTAACTTACCTCACATCTCTGATTTCTTACAACCCAGCCCACACATTTTGCTGCTCTAATGCCAACCTTTACCTCGATCTTGTCTATCTCGCCACCAACCCCTCGCCCACATCCTGCCTCCATCCCTGAAACTCCCTCTCTCGTCATATCCGACAGACGATCACTCTCCCCACCTTCAAAGCCTTAGAAGGCACATCTCTTCCAAGAGGACTTCCCCGACTAAGCCCTCATTTCCTCTTCTCCCACTCCCTTTTACGTCACCCTTGGACGTGGATTTGCACGCTTTATTCACCACATCTTCACCCCCACAGCACTTATGCATATATCCATAATTGATTTATTTACATTCATGTCTGTCTCCCCTGGCAGACTCTAAGCTCGTTGGTAGGCATGTTACCTCCCTACCAATTTTCTTATGTTGTACTCTCCTAAGTGGTCAATACAGTCCTTTGCACACAGTAAGTGCTCAATAAGAATGACTTGGTAATTAATTGCTTAATAGATCACTATGTTACACAATTTCTCATGTTCCCCAAGTGCTGTCTCTGGCCTCCCTAGGAAATGGGCAGCAATTTTTTTCCCCGCCTAAGGATAGTCAAAAGCCTAAAGTTGGTTCTAAAATGAGAATCATGGAAAATCCTCTTTGCATAATCCGCTTTTATTCCTAACTCTGGAACAGCTAGGTCCATATGCCAGAGACAAAATGGCTCCTTGAATGCCAGGGACTTGTTGGTTAAATAGCTTACCCCCTCTCCCCCCTTTTAGATCAAAGAGTCAAGTGTCAAACTGCTTTTTTTTCCCTTTTAGATCAAAGAGCTTTGTTATGACACAGCTCCCAAGTATAAAATTACTTAGGTTAAACTGTTAAAAGCAAAGAAAACCAGTTCAAAGTTGGACACTGACTCCAAGGGGATGGCATTCCCCACTGGCTACATGGAATCCCTCAATATTGACTGACTTCCTTCCCTGACTGGAATGTGCCACAGGGGCAGGAGAAGGTAAGGTCATCCTTTTATGTCCCTAAAGGAACTGTAGTTGTAATGATTGCATGCCCTTAGCATAGTTCCACAAGTGAAAAGCTGGACAAAGCCTCTGGCTTCCAAAGAAATGTCCTTGATTCCACCACCAAGATTACTGAGAATTCTAATCCACCACTCTAGAAGGAAGACACTATAGGTAAGAAGCTCTGGGTCCTTCAGGGTTGAGGTGATTCTATGAGAGGGTCGTGAATTTCCCAGAGATTTTCATTTTTAGATGAAAAAATTGGGGCCTCCCACATCTCATATTATCAGATACACCATGTTCTGCAGGTCCCACCCATTCATGGCTTCTAGCTCCGCTATATCCTCATCTTTGCCAGATCCAGTTTGGCATCCCAATGAGCTTGTACAATAATAATAATAATAATCACATTTGTTAAGTGCTTACTATGTGCCAGGCACTGTACTAAGAGAAATCAGGATAGACAAAAGGAACTTAGTATTGCCGACTTCCATAATGGACTGCCACAAAAGAACTGGTTCCCATCAGGTCTGATAGGGTTCCAAGAATGTGGTAAAATTTATGACAAATTTCACTTTCCAATATACATCAGCCAAGGTGTCCCATGTTATTCGATACACCTTGCCCCACAAATCCCATATGGTACTGGCTTCTGTCTTCTGAGAAGGTGGCATAGTTGGGGTGTGCCCTGAGTCGGGCAGGGAAAACTTCATACAGTTTTCTCTATGGCTGCTGCAGACAACCCGGAGATTGCAGTATAGAAAAAGTAGCATGTCCATTACGTCAACATGTCTGCATCCCAGACTTGGCCCAACTTCTCTCCCACACTCCCCCTTCCCAACGAATCTGTCCTGTTCTACCACAGACACCTCCGACCTATTGACCCACACTGATTTTCTAAAGTTAACATGCCCCACTTAGTCTCCATACCCAAACTACCTTGCCTTGGCACATAAACTGACACCCTCAACACCCTCCTTTCTACTGAACTCAACTCCAATTCAATTACAGTGCACCTGTTCGGTCACGATGCAGTTCCAGAGAAGCATAGTGCCGATCATTGTCAGATCCTGAATCTTCAAGGGGTGGGGGGTGGGAACTCAGGGTTTCCACATCTGGTGCCACAATTTCTTCACCTGCTGCCCCAGAAGATCTGGTACTGATAATCTATCAACAGAGGCATATAAATTGAACTGTTATGTCTAAGACCCAGTTCCAGTCTCTTCAGGTTTGGTATCCCTTGCAGCACTGCACAGATGGCTAGAGCTGGCTGGTGGGAATTTATTCTCAGACCTCACCTCCTCCAGGAGGCCTTCCCAGACTGAGAGCCCCCCTTTCCCTCTGCTCCTCCTCCCCTCCTCCCCACCCTCTGCTCTTCCCCCTTCCCGTCCCCACAGCACTGTGCTCATTTGTATATATTATTTATCACCCTATTTATTTTGTTAATGAGGTGTATATCTCCTTGATTCTATTCATCTTGATGATGTTGTTTTGTTTTGTTCTGTTTTGCTTTGCTGTCTGTCTCCCCCATTTAGACTGTGAGCCCGTTATCGGGCAGGGATTGTCTTCATCTGTTGCCGAATTGTACATTCCAAGTACAGTGCTTTGCACATAATTAGCTCTCGATAAATACTATTGAATGAATGAATGAATGAACTCTTGGGACTTTCCTGCATGGGCTGCTACACTGTAACTGTTCAGTCGAGAAGCAGTTCCAGAACAAGATTGTGAACTTTACGAGGGCAACACTGCCCACGTTATCTCACAGAGCTCACCTCTATTGCCCGCCATCTTCCTGATGCTGCACCTTCAAGACTTCTCTTGAGGATTTCCACAGAGAGAAATATGGAACACTTGGTGCCCACAGTTTCTTCACCTGCTGCCTCAGGAGAGCTGACAGTGATAACACCAGGGGACTGTGACTTTGCATTCATTCACTCATATTTACTAAGCGCTTACTGTGTGCAAAGCACTGTACTAAGCACTTGGTAAAGTACAACACAACAAAAAACAGTAACAACCCCTGCCCACAATGAGCTCACAGTCTAGAGAGGGGAAGACAGACATCAGGACAAATAAGCAGATATCAATACAAATAGAGGCATGTTCATTTATTCATTCATTCAATTATACTTGTAGAGCGCTTACTGTGTACAGAGCACTGTACTGAGTGCTTGGAAAGTACAGTCAGCAGTCCAAGACTCCTCAAATACTGTATCCCATTCAGTAATGCAGAAGTGACTCCAGCTTTTGAAGGCACCTTAGTCTTGGGACTTTCTCACGTGGGCTGTAACTGTATAATCACGATGCAGTTTCTGAGCCACACAGTTGAATATCAGCAAGAATTTCCCTGGAACACAAAAAAATTTGGGCAACAATGCTCTTGTAAGCTCACATTCCTCACCTCTCTTGCCCACTGTCATTAGATCCTGCATCTTCATGAGGGCGCATGGTCAGCATTTCTCAGGAGAGGAACAGAGAAGCCTTGGTGCCCATGATCTCTTCACCTACTGCCCCAGAAGAGTTGGTAGTGGTAATGTATCAACGCAAGCACAATACTTTAATCAGACATGACTTTACCCCCATCCCTTCCTTCATGGAAAGTGGGGTGGGGGTGTGTGGGGGGGGTATGTTATACTTGTTCTGTCCCAAAGCAGTTCAATAGCAGCATGGTGAAATTTATGGGGATTTTACTTTGCAGACCCATCCCTACTGAGAGCTCACCTCCTCCAAGAAACCTTCCCAGACTGAGCCCCCCTTTCCCTCTGCTCCCTCCTCCCTCTGCTCATCCCTTTTCCCCTCCCCTCCACCTTCTGGTCCTCCCCCTTCCCCTCCCCTCAGCACTGTGCTCATTTGTATGTATTATTCATTACCCTATTCATTTTGTTAATGAGGTGTATGTCCCCTTGATTCTACTCATCTTGACGATGTTGTCTTGTTTTTGTTTTGTTCTGTTTTGCTCTGCTGTCTCCCCCGTTTAGACTTTGAGTCCGTCATTGGGCAGGGATGGTCTCTATCTGTTGCCGAATTGTACATTCTAAGCACTTAGTACAGTGCTCTGCACATAGTAAGCGCTCAGTAAATACTATTGAATGAATGAACGAATCCCCTTTGGCACATCTGCCCATTTTATCTGTTACACTTCTCTCCTGTTGGATTCCTAATTCTGTCTCCTACACCAGGGTCATGGTCAGGATTCTCACAGAATCACAGCCAGAACAGAAAACAACTGGATCTCACAATTTCTTCACCTGCTGCCCCAGAAAATTTGTAGTGATAACCTGTCATCAGGCCCCTATGACTTAAATTTGCATAACCTTATCCCATTCCCAGAGTTTACAGATTTCTCATACCAAGCAACCACGAGCACGTAACCTGTGCTGATAGAGGGAACTTAGTTTTAAAACACCCCAAAATGGGCTGCCGCGGTGTTCTTGTAGAGTCCTGATGGGGTTTATGGATGGTACATAAATTTCTTGGCAAAATTTCCTTTCGCACTCAACAGTTTGCTCAGTGCTGCCCGTGTTGTCTGATATACCTCACCATTACTGGCCCTCGGCTTCCTGCTTCTGACTCAATAATAACAATAATGGCATTTATTAAGCGCTTACTATGTGCCATGCACTGTTCTAAGCACTGGGGTCTTATGCCGTCAAGTCGTTTCCGACCCACAGCGACACCATGGACATATCTCTCCCAGAACGCCCCGCTCTCCATCTGCAATCGTTCTGGTAGTGTATCCGTAGAGTTTTCTTGGTAAAAATACAGAAGTGGTTTACCACTGCCGCCTTCCGTGCAGTAAACTTGAGTCTCCGCCCTCGACTCTCTCCCGTGCCGCCGCTGCCCAGCATGGGTGAGTTTTGACTTGTAGCACATTGCCTTCCACTCGCTAGCCACTGCCCAAGCTAGGAATGGAATGGGTAGGCCTCAGCTTGCCTCACCCTCCCATAGCCGAGACTGGTAGAGTACTGGAAACTCCAGGTGCGACCCTGAGAGGGGAAGCGCTGGGGTAGATACAAGGTAATCAGGTTGGACACAGTTCCTGTCCCACGTGGGGCTCGCAGTTTTAATCCCCCTTTTACAGATGAGGTAACCGAGGCACAGAGAAGTGAAGTGACTTGCCCAAGGTCACACAGCAGACAAGTGGCAGAGCCAGGATTAGAACTCATGACCTTCCAACTCCGAGGCCCATGCTCTATCCACTACGGCATGCTGCTTCTCATAAGGAGGCACCATCTGGGTTTCCATGGAAATGATTGGAGAAAACATATCCCACAGGTTTCTTTACTCACTGCCACCCGAGATTTGATAATGATTATCTGTTAATAGTGGCACATTCCACCTCAGTTTTCATCACCCCTAGCTGGGCAGGGCACTGCTTTATGCCCAGCTAGGGGTGATGAAAACTGAGGTAAAATGAATGAATGAATGAGGTGGAAGAGCAAGAGACTTGGCTCTTCGTGAAGTTTGTGAAGCCCTCTTTCCAAAATGGCCTGCCGCAGTGTCCCGGTAGAGTCCTAATGGGATATCGTTACAGCAAATAAACTCTGTGGCATATTTCCCTGCCAAACAACATTCTTTGGTCAAAACACTTTATCTGATACAGCTCATTCTATTAGTCCTGCTTGTTCCCCATCACAGGTTACTGAGCAAGGGGTATATTCTGAGTTCTAATCAGAGGAGAGAAGATAACTTGGTGCCTACAATTTCTTAACCTATTACTCCAACAGAGCCGGTCGTGAAAACTCCATCAACGGTAACGTACCGCACAACTGACCTGTCTACATCTCAGTTCTGGCCTCGGCATGGTTGCCATCCCAAACAGTTCTGCACAGCGAATCAGGCCGGTCACCGGAGGGAGGGCCCTTAGTCTTTGAACTTCTCCAAACAGGTAGAGTTTTCTTGACCTGTCCCGAGGAGGTTCCACAAAAGTTGTGAAATATTTGGCAGATTTTACTTAACCGTCAAACAGGTTGGTCATTGGCCAAGGCTTCCTGTGCAATCCGATTCATCTCATCCCGTGAGTCCCCTCCGTTCCCCTGCTCGGTCTCCTGAGGAAAGAGCATGGTCCGGGCTTTTTTACCCAGAAGAAAATTGGGGGGGGCAGGCCTACAAATTTTCTTAATCCACTGGCCCGGAAGTCTTAGAAGTGATTAATTATCTTCAGGAGCCCATCGCTGAAACTGGCGTGTCGATATTTCTACCTTGGCAATCCTGATTTTGGAATCTGGTAGACCTCCGCACAGACAACTTGTGCCGGAGGGCCACTTACAGCTCCAAATGGCCTGCCGCCGTGTACTTACAGAATCTTGATAGTGTTCATTCATTCAATAGTATTTTTTGAGCGCTATGTGCAGGGCACTGTACTAAGCGCTTGGAATGTACAATTCGGCAACAGAGACAATCCCTGCCCAATGACGGGCTCACAGTCTAATTGGGGGAGAAAATAATGTTGGCATTTATTAAGTGCTTATTATGTGCCAAGTGCTGTTCCAGGTTGTCCCACGTGGGGCTCACAGACTTAATCCCCATTTTCCAGATGAGGTAACTGAGGCCCAGAGAAGTTAAGTGACTTGCCCAAGGTCACACAGCAGACAACTGGTGGCACTAGAACTCACGACCTCTGACTCCCGAGCCCGGGCTCTTTCCATTAAGCCTCGCTGCTACTCCAGTGTTCTCCACTGAACGCTGCTTCTCCAGTGTTCCATGCTGATGTGATCCATTTCACGACGAGTCTCCCTTTCAGACCAAACACCTTGGCCAGAGTATGGCATTCTACTGAAAATGGCAGAAAAGAGAAAAGGTCGTATCAGCAACGCTAGACTTAAATTTTACGGTGTTTTATAGACCCACGGGGCCTAAGGCTATGCCTTCGGACCCACAGTTCGGAATTCGTTTCTTAAAAAGACAGAGGAAAAAAAACCTCACAAAGTCCGACATTTCCCTCTCCTCCGTAAAATATCTGAGGGGGAGAACCACAAAAACGGCTCAAGTCCCTCTGCCCCATCGGTCAGTCACTGGAGTCCGAGGTCATGGGTTCTAATCCCGGCTCCGCCACTTGCCAGCTGTATGACTTTGGGCAAGTCACTTCACTTCCCTGGGCCTCTGTGACCTCATCTGTAAAATGGGGATGAAGACTGTGAGCCTCACGTGGGTCAACCTGATTACCCTGTGTCTACCCCAGCGCTTAGAACAGCGCTCTGCACATTGCAAGCGCTTAACAAATGCCACCACTATTATTAACTTCTCTGGCCTCAGTGACCCCATCTGGAAAATGGGGATGAAGACTGTGCGCCCCACGTGGGACAACCTGATGACCCTGTATCTATCCCAGCGCTTAGAACAGCTCTCGGCACATAATAAGCGCTTAACAAATACCACCACTATTATTATTAACTTCTCTGGCCTCAGTGACCCCATCTGGAAAATGGGGATGAAGACCGCGCCCCACCTGGGACAACCTGATGACCTTGTATCTATCCCAGCGCTTAGAACAGCGCTCGGCACCTCCTCCAAGAGGCCTTCCCAGACTGAGCTCCCCTTCCCCCTCTACCCCCCTTCACCTCTCCGCAGCTAAACCCTCTTCTCCCCCCATTCCCTCTGCTCCTCCCCCTCTCCCTTCCCATCCCCTCAGCACTGTACTCGTCTGCTCAACTGTATATATTTTCATTACCCTATTTAGTTAATGAAATGTACATCGCCTGATTCTATTTATTTGCTATTGTTTTAATGAGATGTTCATCCCTTTGATTCTATTTATTGCTATTGTTCTTGTCTGTCCGTCTCCCTCGATTAGGCCGTAAGCCCGTCAAAGGGCAGGGACCGTCTCTATCTGGTACCGATTTGTACATTCCAAGCGCTTAGTACAGTGCTCTGCACCTAGTAAGCGCTCAATAAATACTATTGAATGAATGAATGAACAAATACCATCACTATTATTATTCTTATTGCCCGAAGCCTCTGCCACCTCCGTCCGTCACTCGGCGGTGCAACGGACGGGGACGGCGCTCTGGCACCACCTAGCGTTTCCAGCTTCGACGCGCTGCGCGGCCTGACGCTCGTCGGAACGGGAACGTGGGAGGGGAGGGGGGCGGCGTGACGTCACCCCGGCGTCCCGAGGCCGCGTTCCCCGTGCTACGTCACCGGGGCCTCGAGCCGACGCTTGCGCGGTAGCCCTTTCCCCTTCCACCCGCCCGCTCCCCGCCATGAGGCAGTTCAATGGCTCCCCTGAGGTGGAGGAAGAGAAGGAGGAGGAGGAAGAAGATGAAGACTGTCCCGAGCTGGTTCCCATAGAGACGCAGGAGGAGGCGTCTCAGTCCCCGGGCTCTGGCGCTAAGATCCCAGTCACAATTATCACGGGCTATTTAGGTAACGAAGCGGCCCAGGCGAAGGTCCAGAGACCTTTTCCTTGTTCCCACCCCCCGCCCCCGTGCAGCCCGGGCCCGAGAGGAGTTTTCTCTCCCGTCCCCCCCGACCCCATCCCCCTCTGCTGGGATATCGGGGCCCAGGGTGGCTCGAGTTCCGGAGCAAACCTCCTTCGGGATGGGAGAGGCCAGGGGAAGGGGCCAACCGGCCCGCCTTCCCTCCTCACGTCTCCTCTTCGTTACGTTGGCAAGCTCGTCCTCCCCTGAAAAGTCGGACGTTCTCCAAGCGAAGCCGCGGCCGGGTCCAACTGGGTAGGAAGATTGGGGACCGGAGCCTCCTCGCTCTAGCAGAGCGCAACTGGGGATGCCTTTTGGAAACCCCCGTCTTTGCTCCTTGAGCTTTGTACTTCGGCCGATGCTCCTAGGATTTATTTGGGACCGTAACTGGAAACGAGGGTTGACTCTTAAAGTTTGGAGGGGGGGGGGGGGAGCGGCTGTCGTCTGTTGCCAGCTTCCATTAAATAAGCCTCGCTGACAAACTTGGGATCCACATTTAGTGGAAAATAATAATAATAACAAAGTTGGCATTTGTTAAGCGCTTACTCTGTGCAGAGCACTGCTCTAAGCGCTGGGGTAGATACAGGGTAGTCAGGTTGTCCCACATGAGGCTCACAGTTAGTCCCCATTTTACAGATGAGGTAACAGACACAGAGAAGTTAAGTGACTTGTCCACAGTCACACAGATGACAAGCGGCAGAGCAGAGCCAACAATAGCGATGGTATTTCTTAAGCGCTTACTACGTGCCGAGCACTGTTTTAAGCGCTGGGATAGATACAAGGTCATCAGGTTGCCCCAGGTGGGGCTCACAGTCTTAATCCCCATTTTACAGATGAGGGAACTGAGGCCCAGAGAAGCGAAGTGGCTTGCCCTAGGTCCCACAGCAGACAAGTGGCGGAGGCGGGATTAGAACCCGTGTCCTCTGATTCCCAAGCCCGTACTCTTTCCACTAAGCCACGCTGCTTCTAAAAATAAACGTTGGTATTTGTTAAGCGCTTACTATGTGCAGAGCACTGTCCTAAGTGCTGGGGGAGATACAGGGTAATCAGGTTGTTCCACGTGAGGCTCACAATTAATCCCCAATTTACAGATAAGGTCACAGGCACAGAGAAGTGAAGTGCCTTGCCCACAGTCACCCAGCTGACAAGTGGCAGAGCTGAGATTCGAACCCATGACCTCTGACTCCCAAGCCCGGGCTCTTTCCACTTAGCCATGCTGGGCTCACTACGTGCCAGGCGCTGTACTAAGCACGGGGGTGGATACAAGCAAATCGAGTTGGACACAGTCCCCGTTCCGTGTAGGGCTCCCAGTCTCCATCCCCATTTTCTGGATGAGGGAACTGAGGCCCAGAGAAGTGATTTGCCCAAGGTCACGCAGCAGACAAGTGGCAGAGCCGGGATTAGAACCCACGACCTTCCACAACTCAGTGTTTCATTCTGAAAACTTCTTAGTACTGAAGCAGCTAACTGGAGTTTGGAGTATTTTCTTCTCCACTAATCTTGGCTAAATTAAAGGAGTAGACTCTCACTGTAATACAGAAGGTAGCTACTAACATTGCCCGATTAGGGACCATCATCCCAGTTCTTTTAGCCTCGTTTTAGTAGCCTTAAACACAAAAACAGGTACATTCTGAATCCCAAGGTATTTTAGACATAAAGACCCTTAAGGTAATGTGGCTCAGTAATGTCTAGATATCGTTTTGTGCCACTGCCTTATTTCGACCTCAGTTGCAGGACCTGAATCATTTAGGATTAAAATCTACTTTATAGTCATGAATTCGAAAATAATAGCACCAAGTCATTATCTCTTGAAGCAGGGCGTACGTGGGGTTTTTTACAGATCTTCCACAGAATTCATATACCTGCATGTGTGTATGTACATATATGCATGTAGACGTATATATGGGATTGGTTGTAGCAAAGGGGACATAACCTTGAACGGAGGTCGTTTATAGCATTTTTGCTGAAATGTGTCGTATAGCACATTTGCCTGTGCAGTCCAAAAAGCAGAAACTACAAACGTTTCAAAATATGGGGGAATTAAGCTAAATAAAGTGTATGTCCGCACCTGAGAGTTATGCACAAGAACCTTTAGAAGTGTAATTACTGGGTAGGAGCCGTGGTCCATCCAGTCCAGTGTGTTGCCTCCATCAGTGTCAACAGGATGCCTGGGGGAAGGTGGGATGATAGTTCTCCCTAATGCCCAGATTTATATCTTCTAAAATGGCTATTTTTCCCTTCCACTTCCCTAATTTTCCCTTCATTGACCTACTAGAGACAGCTCATCCCATTCCATCTTGAATCTGTTGATAATGTTTTAGCAAATTCCTAATGCCTACCACCTATGAAGTGCATTGATGAAGTTGTTTCCTTTTGTTTATTAAGTTTTTTTTATCACCTTTTTTTTTTTTTAATCCCTGACATGCTCAAAGTATTGCATGCGCCACCCTATTTGACCACACAACTGTCCTTTGTGAGAGAGGAGAAAGAATTATTATCCTCCCGAGTCTCACAGCCACAGAAAACCTTTGTACTTCATTCCAGCGAGGCGGGGGGCAGCTATGAGAATTGTGTCTCAGCCAACCAATGTAACCAGGATCTCTGTACAGGCGTAAGATGGATCGCACTGCGATGTCTAAATGGTCTTTCCTTGTAAGTCTGCAGCAGAGGTTCTTCCCTAGAAAGTGCCGTGCGTAGTTCACACCAGCCACAGAAAAGGTCAGGCTTGGGATGGGATAAGGTGGGGTGCGCTCCTCTCCAATTTGGGATCTCCTTTTGTATTTTGCCCATGGTCTTGTATAAGCACAACGGCTGTAGCACCGTGCCACATTAAAGATGGAACTCACTTTTGGGGAATAGATCCCAGCAGTGCGTAAGGAAAAGTCTACCTACCTTCATCCCTTCCTGACAGTCAGGGTTGGGAATGGCCTGTATCAGTCTGGGTAAGTCTCAACAATTGAGTTGAGCTCAGACTGTAGAATTTTGGCCTGTAAAGGAATCACAGAACGCAGCTGAGAGGCAACACGGCCTAGTAGAGCCAACCTTCTCACCGTGCCTCGTTCTCGCCGTTGACCCCGGCCCATGTCCTACCTCTGGCCTGGAATGCCTTCCCTCCTCAAATCCACCAATCACACTTCCCCCCTTCAAAGCCCTACTGAAGGCTCACCTCCTTCAGGAGGCCTTCCCAGACTAAACCCCCCTTTTCCTCAGCTCCCCTTCCCCTCCCCATCGCTCCAACTCACTCCCTTTTCTCTATCCCCCTCCCCCCTCACAGCACTTGTGTATATATGTACATATCTTTAATTCTATGTTTTTATATTAATGCCTGCTTGTTTTGATGTGTATATATCTATAATTGTATTATATTGATGCCTGCTTGCTTGTTTTGATGTCTGTCTCCCCCTTCTAGACTGTGAGCTCGTCGTGGGCAGAGGTTGTCTCTCTTTGTTGCTGAATTGTACTTTCCAAGTGCTTGGCACAGAGCTCTGCACACAGTAAGCACTCAATAAATACGATTGAATGAATGAATGAATAGAGCACAGGCCTGAGATTATGAAGAACCTGAGTTCTAATACTGGCTCCACCACTTGCCTGCTATGTGATCTTGGGCAAGTCACTTGACTTCTCTGGGCCTCAGTTACCTCATCTGAAAAATGGGGATGAAGACTGTGACTGGGTCCAACCCGATTGTCTCGTATCTACCCCAGTGCTTAGTACAGTGCCTGGCACATAGTAAGTGTTTAACAAATACCATAAAAAAAATCTATTCTCCTGGTACCTCTGAAATCATTGTCCATTTTACATTTGGCCATTGTCCTGTAGCCTTTTATCTGGATACCATTTTCTGTGTGAGAAGATTGAGTTTGATGGGTCAAATGAGTTACCCAAGTTGACCATGTGGCTGAAGTTGGCACATGGGTATCCTGCCTCTAATCAATCCCCTTCCTGGTACTGTTATAGGCTTGAAGCTTCTGGAAAGTAAAAACCATGCTTGAAACCTGGTTTCACGAAGTAAAGCTAGCCTCATTCTAATCAGCCTACATTATAATGTGTTTAACGGCTTTGGTGGTGACATTTACCTGCACGCAGACACTCCAGCAATATGACTGATCTTGTGCAAGAACTACCAAGATTGAATTTCTGTACATTCAAATGGCACTTAACGTGGATTTTGGCCCTTTTGGGAAAAGTGTCAGCGAAAAGCTAACCACCCAGTTCCCCTCAGCCAGAGCTGTGCCCTCTAGAGAGTCAAATGATTGCATAGCACCGTTCTAGGTGCTTTAACTATCTTTACAAGACATAGGAAAATATATCTGTAACCCTGGCTTCCTGCAGAGAAGGAGTAGTATATGAGATCATTCTTGGGATTATACTATGTATTAGGTGGCTGGCTAATTACAGGTCATGCTTTTTCATTTGCAATTGAAAAGTCAGATGATAGGCAGTTTTAAAAAATACTTTTGAGTTTCTGCATTATTTCATTTCCTTTCTCGAACCAGTAACTTCTGTTCCTCAAACAAACTAATTATTTCTGATGTCTACATGGAGTGCTGCCTTTTTTGTTAAGTATATTAATCTGTGAAAGATTCAGAATATGTATGTTTACCACAATTTGAGCCAGAATTAAAGGATGTATTTCTAGGCAAGTGTGCCTGGAATAATGTGCTTGGAATGTTCTGTTGCACATTTTAATGATTGGATTGCTTACTTTGAAGTGAATATGTGAGACTGCTTTAGTTAACTGAACATATAACTGGAACTTTTGGACATTTTTCCCTCTGGAACTGGAACTTTTTTCCCTCTGCTCCCCCTCTACCCTCTTGCTCCTCCCCCTTCCCCCTTCCCCTCCCCTCAGCTGAGCCCCCTTTCCCTCTGCTCTCCCTCTCCTCCCCACCCCATCCTCTGCTCCTCCCCCTCCCCCCTTCTCCTCCCCTCAGCACTATGCTCAGTTGTATATATTATTTATTACCCTATTTATTTTGTTAATGAGGTGTACACCCCCTTGAATCTATTTATCGTAATAATGTCTTGTTTTTGTTTCGTTCTGTTTTGCTCTGCCATCCGTCTCCCTCGATTAAAACTGTGAGCCCGTCATTGGGCAGGGATTGTCTCTATCTTGCCGAATTGTACATTCCAAGCGCTTAGTGCAGGGCTCTGCACATAGTAAGCGCTCAATAAATACTATCGAATGAATGAATGAACTTAATGTATAAATATTTTATTAATATAACATGCATATTGCTGAGTATGAGAAACTCCTTTGCATAGAGAAGCAGCGTGGCCTGATGGAAGGAGCCCAGGCCTGGAAGTCAGAGGACCTGGATTCTAATTCCAGCTCTGCCCCCTGTCTCCTTTATGACTTTGGGTAAAGCCACTTAACTTCTCTGTGCCTCACTAACCTCATCTGTAAAATGGGGATTAAATCCTCTGTCCTCTGATTTAGGCTGTGAGCTCTCTCTGGGATAGGGACTGTGTCCAACCTGATTAACTTGTATCTACCTCAGTGCTAAGAACAGTGCGCTGCCTAATAAGCTTCTAGTGGTAGAAGAGACAGGGAGAGAGCCAGGGGAAACATTGGAGAGAGGGGAGGGGGCCAGGGAAGGGCCCACCAGGGTGGGAGGGGGATGTTCTTCACTGGACCTTCGGTCTCTTTCCCCCCCAACCTCCCTTGTCCCCTGTTTTCAACAATTGTCTCTCACTCTAACTCTCACTGTCTCACCCCCGCCCCCCCTCCCCCCCATCCCCACCCCATCATCATTTGACTGCCTATTACCCTTCGATGGGCTCCATTACTTAGTTGGGAAATAAAGTAGTTGATTAAAAAAAGATTGTCGGGCAGCAGCTTTGTGATTTCCTTTTTCATTTTGAAGTTCAGGAAATGTTTTCCAGCATTAAGATAAATGTAATAATGCCATCGCACAGTAACTAGAGAATTTGTAGTATTTCAATCACTTGGTAAAGCACCTACAAATTCTCCATATGCTGGAAAATATTTTCTGAACTTCAAAATGAAAAAGCATACCATACCCCAGTGAGACACAATATTAATGTAAAATGATCTCTGAGCCTAATTTTTCGGTGTGAATTGTTATGAGGGGGGAAAAAAGTATGTTGTACCTCTAGTTTCATTTTACTTTCACGAGTGGGACTTACCCTAAATATTTAGAATCCCAAATTGAGAAAAGTTTTTCCAGTTCTGCAGTTTGACAAATCAAGATCAAGGTTAGTGTGCCAGCTACTGGTTGAAGAGCTTAGGTGTGTTACTGAACTAAGTTTGTTCACAATAATATTAGCATCTTTAGACCGGTTAAAATAATTTAACAGCCGAGATTAAAAAAAAAAAAAAGAAAATGCTGTAGTAAAACAAAAATGTATGCAATGATAATCTGCCAGAGTCTAATTTTAAAATGAAAGCAAGTCAGATGTTAAAAGGTAAATTCTTATACAGATGCAGTTAAGAGAAAAAACATTCTTAAGGTGAAGCATTCAGCTAAATAAAGAAGAATGCTCTCGTATTTTAGTTTGGAAACCAAAAGAACAGAAGATGCTTCAACCCAAAGTTAATATTCAGAATCTCAAGGTGCAGATGCTGTATATTTTACTTTTAATTAGTTTTGATTGTTAGAGGATGCCAATGCTTATTCATTCATTCATTCATTCAATAGTATTTATTGAGCGCTTACTATGTGCAGAGCACTGTACTAAGCGCTTGGGATGAACAAGTCGGCAACAGATAGAGACAGTCCCTGCCGTTTGACGGGCTTACAGTCTAATCGGGGGAGATGGACAGACAAGAACAGTGGCAATAAATAGAGTCAAGATGCTTATGTTCCTTAGTTCTGTGTAACTTATCTTTGAATAATTCTTTCAGGCAGTGGAAAATGTAGATGTTTGTTATTTTGGCTGCAGTATTATAAGCAAGACGTATTGCTCTTCTAGTGATATAAAATTAGTGAAACTCATTGGCCATATCCAGTGTCAGATTGAAAGAAGTTGGCACAATCCGTATTTTTTTTAACAGTCCTAAAGAAATCTGCTCTGGGGGAGTTTACCGCAGATTTTTTTTGTGGCGAATGGGAGGACTGCAAAAGCATTAGACTGAGGAAAGTTGGGAAGGCTTTTTTTCTGAAATACCACTTCCTCCAACATGCCTTCCCCTTTGCTGGTAATCTGCCCAATTGACAGCTGCAGTCTGGCAGTGCTCATGCATCAGCACTATTCTCTTCACGTCATTGCCAGCCTGACAGAAATGCTAGAACATTATCTTTGTGAACTTAGTCTAAAAAAAAAGTATTAATTATTAGTTTGCATTGGTTTTGGTGCTGAGAATCAATGTGACCTAGTGGAATGAGCATGGGCCTGGGAGTCAGAGGACCTGAGTTCTAATTCCAGCTCTGCCACTTGTCTGCTTGATGATTGTGGGCAAGTCATTTAGCTTCTCTGTGCCTCAGTTTCCTCATCTGCAAAATGGGGATTCATTACTTATTCTCCCTCCTACTTGGACTGTGAGCCCCCATGTGGGACAGGAGCTCTGTCCAACCTGATTATCTTATATTTACCCCAATGCTTAGGGACACTAAGCACTTAAGCACTGTTATTATTATTATTATTATTCCAAAAGTCTCTGCTGGTGTTTTTCAGGTGCTGGGAAGACGACTCTTCTTAATCATATTTTGACAGAGCAACATGATAAGAAAATAGCGATTATCTTGAATGAGTTTGGAGAAGGTAAGTAAACCTGTAGCCAGTGTCATTTAGAAATGATCTGTAGATTTCAAGTGAGTTTAACATTCTTGAATTCACTGAAACTTGGTATAAAACAGTGTCTGTGCTCTTATTGCATGTTTGGGCCATAATTACTGCACGCCTTTGAATTATTCATTCATTTGTATTTATTGAGCACTTACTGTGTGTAGAGCACTATACTAAGCACTTGGAAGAGTGCAACAAGAAACAGATGCATTCGCTGCCTACAACAAGCTTACAGTCTAGAGTGGAGGAGACAGACATCACTACAGATAAATAAATTACAAATATGTACATAAGTGCTCTGGGGCTGAGAGGGCGGAAGAGCAATTACACTTATTTGGGAATATAAGAAAGTTACTAAAATTGTTGAAGGAAAGTGGAGAAAGAAAAGAGACTTGAAATTCAAAATTTTTTCCCCTAGAAAGAGGACCTAGTAGTAATAGTATTTTTTGAGCGTCCACTGGCTGCAATACACTTTACAAAGCATTTGGTGAGTACAAAACAGAGAAGTGAGACGATCCCGGCCCACAAGGAGCTAATACTCTAATGGGGGAGACAGACGTAGAAATATTTGCAAACCATCGAACTAAGTAATTGAATGTACAATTGGATATACAGAAGTGTTCAGGACGGGTATAAGCAAGTGCATAAATTCCGGCGACGGCTGATGGGTTTGTCTGAGATGAGGTGCCGGGAACTGAATGGGAAGGTTTGTTGAAGGAGGCGGGATTGTAGGAGGACATATAATGAAGGGAGCATTGCGGTCTGTCGGATTTGGGGAGGGAGGGAGCCAGCGAGCGAGCTCGAGTCCAGGGCAACAGCGTAGGAGAGTCATGAAAGAAGGAGAAGTGAAAAGGAGATGCATTTGGAATGAGGGCTTGAGAGGTGTGAAGAGAGTGATCTAGGGCGTAGTGGGTGAAGAGAGCAGATGTATAAAATGGGGCAAGGTGGTGGAGGGCTATGAAGCCGAGAGAGAGGAGTTTTTGCCTGACGCAGAGAGACCTAGGAAGCCAGAGGAGATTTCAGAGGAATGGAGAAGTGTCTTGAGTGATACTCTGGGGTTTGTACCATTTAAGCACTTGTTATTTGCCCCACCTGCAGCCCCACAGTACTTATATACTTACTAATAATTTATTTTAATGTCTGTCTCCCCCTAGACTGAGAGCTCCTTGTGGACAGGGAACATGTCTACCAACTCTGTTGTGTTATACTATACTCTCCCAAGCGCTTAGTACAGTGCCCTATCAGTCAATCAATGGTATTTATCGAGTGCTTACTGTGTTCAGAGCACTGTACTTAGCACTTGGGAGAGTACTGAACAACAGAGTTGGTATTCATGTTTCCTGCCCACAAAGAGCTTACAGTCTAGAGGGGGGAGGCAGCCATTAAATTACAGATATGTACATAAGCGTTGGGAGTGGGGTGAATATCAAGTGCTCAAGCGGTACAGATCCAAATGCGTAGGTGATGCAGAAGACAGAGGGAGTAGGGGAAAAGAGAGCTTAATCAGGAAAGGCCTCTTGGAGGAGGTGTGATTTTAAGAGGGCTTTGAAGGTGGGGAGAGTGATCAGTCGGATATGAAGAGGGAGGGAGGATGAGAACTAGGGGTTTGACAGCAAGGTAGACAAGATTGGGGTATGGTGAGTAAATTGGCGTTGGAGGAGCAAAGCATGTGACCTGGGTTTGTAAGAAATCAGCAAGGTGAGATAGGAGGGGGGAAAGCTGATTGAGTGCTTGGAAGCTGATAAGGAGTTTCTGTTTGATGTGGAGGTGGATGGGTAACCACTGGAGATTCTTGAGTGGGGAAACTGGGACTGAACTTTTTTTTGAAAAATGATCTAGGTAGCCGAGGGAAATATGGACTACAGTGGGGAGAGACTGTGCTCAATAAATACCTTTGATTGATGGATTGATAAGGTGATCTATGTAACAACGTGCGATATAGATTGGAGGTGAGGGCAGAGGCTGGAAGTAAGGAGACCAGCAAGGAGGATATTGACTCTAAGCAGTTTAAAGGATGCTTCTCTTTTCCTTGCTAATTTTTTCCAGGGAGTGCATTGGAGAAATCCTTAGCTATTAGTCAAGACGGAGAACTCTATGAAGAATGGTTGGAACTCAGAAATGGCTGCCTCTGCTGCTCAGTAAAGTGAGGAATGCTTCTGTGTTTGTTTCAACCAAACATTTATATGCTTTTGGTACAGCCGGTTACTTTTCAGTTTCAACTTAACTGACACTTTAAAAGTGTAAATAAACTTCATTCTTTTTGCCTATTGTAGTGATGAAAATTAGTGGCATCAAAAGGGGCAGTGTATTTCTAGCTGTTTTTTGTTTTATGTCTGATGCCCCGGTACTTGGGTGTGGGTTTATTACTTTTACTCTCTTTATAAATGTAATCAAATATTGATGTTCATCTACTTGGGCGGGGGGGTGTACAATAATAGTTCCAAATACTTTGTTTTCTTCAAAGTTTTCAACTTAAAATTTTGAAAACAGGAGGCAGAATTATTGGAATGGAGACAGCGAGGGTTGAAGAAGGGAATGAACATGGCCTAGTGGATAGAGGATGGGCCTGGGAGTCAGAAGGACCTGGGTTCTAATTTTGGCTCTGATACGTCTGCTGCGTGACCTTGGACAAGTCACTTTACTTCTCTGTGCCTCAGTTACCTCATCTGTAAAATGGGGATTGATTGTGAACCGATGTGGGACATGGACTGTGTCCAACCTAATCAGCTTGTGTCTACCCTAGCACTTAGTACAGTGCTTGGCACAGAGTAAACACTTAGCAAATACCATTAAAAAATCCAAACGTACTCATAAATTCTCTTCAAATGCCATCTAGTTGTTTCCTACCCATAGCAACTCCGTGGACATGCCCTTTTCAGAACGACCCATCTTCTTTCCTAAAGTTGTTCTGGTACGTGTATCCCCTGAGTTCTCTTGGTAAAGATACGGAAATGGTTTACCCTTGCCTTCTTCCGCGCAGTAAAAATTTGTCTCTGCTACTGTCTTTGATCAACGTTTTGATCACTTGATCATCTGCCTTTGACTCTTTCCTATGCTGCTGCTGCCCAGCACAGGTGAATCGACTTTGACGCTTCGGCTTAGGCCTTTTTATTAAGGGTAGCCCTATGTGGTATAGCCCTAAGCTTCATCCGTGTGCGCAGACACTCCTGCCACGATACGACGTCGATTCATAGGAAAGGCTCATAAATTACAGGCAATTTTAGGCCCATCATACCTCTCATAAAGTATCCATTTTTTAACTTCTGAGATTTTTATGTAACAAGGAAAGAGAAGTGGAATATAAAAGCTGAGACCTCTTTGTTTAAATTAAAACCAGATAGGAAACATAGGGTGGAGATGAATAGCCACTTTGGAGGATAGAGAAATATAAGCAGTGGAGGCCCCAGGCTTAGCTGCTAGCACCGGTTTTATCTAACATGTTCAGAAATGATCTGGAAGAAGGAGTGTGCAGTGAAATGTTCAAGATGCTCAGGATGGTAAAATGGCTTCCTATTGGGGATAAACTTCAGGAAGCTCTCCAAGCTGAGAGGAAAGTGGTAGGTGAGCTTCAATGTGAGCAATGCAGAGCAATGTACCTAGAGAAAAATATGCCATGCTATTACAATGGTGAGCTATCAGTCACAACTCAAGAAAAAAAAAGAAACTTGAAGTCATTGCCAGCTCTTCTCAAATTATCGGTCCATTGTGCAGTGACAAACCTAAAAGAATGGTATAGAAAACTCAACAAAAAGCATATGTCTGCCATTTTTGTAAAATCGTGAGGCTTCTCTATCCGAAATACTGCATACAGTGTTGGCTGCCATGTCTTAGGGATGTAGAGGAGCTGAAAATAAATAAAATGCAAGCCAACTGAGTACTTCTGTTCAACCACAATGATCAGGGCGGGGAGCAGTTTCCATATGAGTATAGTCTGGAATGATGAAAGGTGAAAAGAGGCATGAATGATTAAAGTTTACAAAATCTTGATGGGTGTGGACAAGGTGAACACCAAGTTGTTGTTCATCAAAATCTCACCACAACCAGAGTGAAGAGATAATATCTTTAAGCTTCAGTGGGTAAGTTTCTGGTTTTTTGGTGTTTTTTTTTTTTTAAAGAAAAGCAGGAAAACCTTTTTCACACAGTGAATGAATGGTAAGTATAAGGAATTCATTACCATGGAAAGTTGTAGCATGAGAGGGTTAGTTGAATTAATGAATGAAAGGTTCATAGTAAGTTGTTACAAAAGAAAGCTGGGCACGTTAGGACATTCTTTAATGTTTGGTTGGTTGGTAAAGACAGGCAACCATCACAGTGTTATTCCCACCATTTTTTGGTGCCATTGTTGAAGTCAGAACATACTAGGTATGACCAGTGGCTCATCCAACCAGTAACTCTATTAAGAAGGTGATGAAAATTTGAGGATGAGTTCAAATTGTTTACAGACTTGAGGATTATTTTTGGTTTGCAAATGCTATAAATGTATCCCTAGCTCCTGTTCCAGTTCTTTCACTTTTCTTTTTGAAATAGAGACAATGGCCTGAAAGCTATTGAAAATTTGATGCAGAAGAAGGGAAAATTTGACTACATACTGTTAGAAACTACTGGATTAGCAGATCCCGGTAAGACACGGCACTGTTTTTAATCATGACTTCACCCGTTCGGGGCTTGAAAATGATTTTCAGTTTACTCCAGGTAGGAATGCAGTGGAACGGGGTCTTAGATGGCTTTCAGGGCTTCAGTTTGGCTTTGTGGAAGGGCTTGGAGCAGGAGCAGCACTGAGCTCTCATTTATTTTTCTTTGACTGGTGGATGCAGTGCTCTAATTTATTGAACTTTAAGAAGTGTCTATTCTGCAACAAATAGGTTAATGACCTATAACTGTGGGGATCACAGTTATATATTATATTCTAACGGTATTCCGTTATTTGTTTTCCTTATAACAGGGTCATTGTTTAAAATGTTTCGCAATGTGGTTTTTGTGTGTCATGTTTACCTCAGAAGAATTAATACATTAGGTTGTGAAACTTTATTAAAAGCAATGACACGCAACTTTACTTCCCATTAATTAAAAACATGTTTTTGTCCAAGAAAGTGAGGGAAATTCCTATTGGCAATTCAGTTGTTTCCCGTTTAGGAGACTGACACTCTCCCGTTCAAAGCTAAATAATTGTCATGGGAAAGTAATTTTCTTTAAAAGAAAGGACATTGATTCAGCCCCTGTTACTCACAAATCCTATTTCAGTCAAATTGGAAAACTATTAAGCTTTTTGGGAAAAAATCAATAGATATCAGGAAACCATTAGATCTTGTGGCCCTTGCTATATCTTGCATGAGTAATCACTGTAAACAGCTGACAGGTATTTCGGTGTTGACACAGAGTGATGCTTGGGGGACCACGTCTCGTCAGTTCAGGTGGACGGCTTTAGACATTGGAATGAGTTCAGTTATCATTGTTTTCTCCCCCGTGCTTCATTCTTTTAGACAGCCCTGTCACTAACTGGAGCTGTGATGCTTTGAAAAATAAAATACTCTCCTTGCTATCAGTTTTTCCTCTCCTTTGTGTTGTGGCATTGGCTCCCATTAAATGGTTTCCTGTCAAAACACGCTGTTATTTCTTATTCAGAAATATATCTATAAATATATATGCACATACATATATATATGTATTTATAATGAGTATTCCTAAGTCCCTCCTTAGTGCCACAACTAATATTATGAAGGACTGTTAATAGTATGATGATGTGGAGGAGCCTTTTTGTGGTAAAGGTTTTTTCCTTCTCAAAAATAGCAAGGATTGTTTTTCCTTGGCAGGTGATTTCAAGACCATTTCTTGCCAGGTTATAAAAGGAACACTTTCTAGTTGCTCTCTTCTCAGAAGTAAAATACATTATTTCTGAAGCATATGACTACCCATCTCAGGATAGACACAATAAAAATAAATACTGACAATGCTCGATTGTCTACATGAATGGAGAGGGAAAGTGTCATGGATCGTAAAAAGCAACAGATATTGCAGAGCAGGAGGTGGCACCAGGACCTAAGTCATTGGAGGAGCCAGAGCTTGGCTAATGGAAGCCAGAGAGAGTCTTTGTTGTGGATGTAGGAGGTCAGAGGAAGGGTAGGCTTGCAACTTGCTGGAACTTAAAAATTCTGCCGCAAACGATCCACAGAAATGGTAATGTAAATAAGCCAGTGTTGACTACACATTTTATGCACCTTGCCCATGTCTTATTATTTCAGATGCATCTTTTATCCCAAGGTACTGTGTAAAATTTTTGGATGACCTGTAGGTGTATTTTGTTTCACTCTGGTTTTGTAATCCCATAGATAATTGACTGTCTTTTCCGTTTTTGCCATCGGCTGAATCTCTTCATTCCTGGATTCCCAGTTTTGCCTTAAAGCCGCCCAGGGCAAACCTATCCTGCAGTGCCGTTATAAGACTAAGTGTGAAGTGAGAAACATCGTGGCCTAGTGGAAGGAGAACAGGCCCAGGAGTCAGAGGACCTGGCTTCTAATCCCAGCTTCGCCACTTGCCTGCTGTGTGACCTTGGACAAGTCACTTAACTTTATGCCTCAATTACCTCATCTGTAAAATGGGGATTAAGACCATGAGCCCCATATGTGATGTGGGACTGTGTCCAACCTGATTAGCTTGTATCTACTGCAGCATTTAGTTCAGTGCCTGGCACAGAGTAAGTGCTTAAAATGCCATTTAATTAAAAAGAAAAAAAAAGAAAGGATAATGTTTTGGGAGACACCTCCTACTAATTCTCCCTCCAGCCCTGTCTGGGAAACCTTGATTGACATCATCGTATTCATTTAATTGGCAGACTGAATCTACTGCTCCCCAGTTCCTATGTTCTAAATTGGGATCTCATTGTGCCCAGTCCTACAACATCTGATTGGTTGTGAGAATTTTATCTTTGATTTTCCTTTTTTTTGCCCTGTTCTCTTTCAACTCTCCTGCCACACTGTCTTGCCAGATGGCTTAAAATAAATTCAACACCTATTTCAAAATCTTGCCTGGTATCTAATTAGGTATTCATGAACTTTGAAGCTTTGGAGAATGTGATAGTGGAGGAAAAGCAGAAAAGAATCTTTGGAAACTAGGCGATTCAGGAGAGGCCAAAATGTTTGTCTCCTCCCCTTAAGGGTCAAGTGGAGGCTAAGAGCAAAGTAAGAAAGAAAATATCCCTTTGCCACAGGACTTGTGGAGCTCAGGTCAGAGGGATCTTTGTGTAGCTAAGTGTAAGCAAATAGTATTAACTGTTAAAACAGGGCATACAAAAGAAAGACCATGATAATTCTCCATATAGGAGAAAAATGGGATATTTGGAGTGCCTTCTGTTGACTTTACCCTTCTTGAGCCAACAGTCATCTAATGTGGGCAAAAATTGTCCACCAAGGGGAGAAGAAATAAAAGAGCTCTTCAGGGAACAACTATGCTTAACCTTCCCCTCCCTCAATCCCCCTTATTCCTGTGTGGGCTCTAGTGCCATAGAGATCACACCTGGCTGGTAAATGCCCTAGATTCAGTCAGGCGCGGTACAAGGTTGAAAATATTTTGGATTGTCTCCTCTATTATAACAAAATGTCTTCATGAATTTCAGGTGCCGTGGCTTCCATGTTTTGGGTTAATGCTGAATTAGGGAGTGACATCTATCTTGATGGTAAGGACCCAAAGTATAGTTGGCAGTTAAGTCCTCTGATTTTTTTTCCTAAGGAAAATGTCATCCACTAAGGTGGAAAGAGTCTACTTGCTCGCTCTTTATCAATCCCAATAGAAAAAGGCAGTAATCTAGAACCCTCCATTTTTATTTCATCTGTATACTGCTGGTGGCATTAGTTACCAAAATTCCATAGCTAGACAGATACTTCTTTTAGAAATGAATTCAGTATACAAGGCAGAATTTGAAGAATGGTTCCCTAGCAGAATTACCCCTGCTTTACCAAGGGTTAGGGATGCAGGCGAACGGGACAGATACCAGGGAACAGATACCCTCCAGAGCCCAAATCCTCAGCTCTCAGGGAAGCCCCAGCCGCAGGTAAGAATAGAAACAACAGCTCTTGCCACTGTCGCGACCATCTGAATTACCACAGCTGGACACTGGAGACGTGTAGAGTGGTGGTGGCGGCCAGATTGGCTCCTTATTCCATTGCCACTCTTCTTACTTGACTCACTGGAATTCTTGGGTCTCTCGGAACCCAGAAAGAAGCAGCACCGCTGCAGCTGGCGGACACGTAAGACTACAAACTCTGGCCACTCTGGTCGCCCCATCGTGGCCTAGTGGAAGCTGCTTGGTCTAGTGGATAGAGCACAAGCCTGGGAGTCAGAAGGACCTGGGTTCTAATTCCCTCTCTGCCACTTGTCTGCTGTGTAAGCTAGGGCAAATCATGTAAATTCTCTGGGCCTCAGTTTCCTCATCTGGAAAAAGGGGATT
This sequence comes from Ornithorhynchus anatinus, assembly GCF_004115215.2. Classification (NCBI taxonomy): domain Eukaryota; kingdom Metazoa; phylum Chordata; class Mammalia; order Monotremata; family Ornithorhynchidae; genus Ornithorhynchus; species Ornithorhynchus anatinus. The sequence continues at coordinate 55,966,918 of NC_041753.1, forward strand.
AAGACTGTGAGCCCACTGTGGGACCGGGACTGTATTCAACCCAATTACCTGTATCTACCCCAGTGCTTAGTACAGTGCCTGGCACATAGTAGGCGTGTAACAAATATCGCCTATTATCTATTCATTTATTATTTATTAGTAGTAATAGTAGTGTTATTACTGCAGCTGGGGTGTTCTTGCCCAGGGCCGGGGAGGGTTTACATAAGAAGCAAGTACGCCCTTCCATACCCTCTCCTCCACAGCACAGTCACTGGGAGAGGTGGCGTTCATCCGAGCCACCGTTCCATTCAGCAGTGGCCCTATTGGGTGACTGGGGCGGAGTGGGACTCTTTCCTCAAACCCACTCATATCTGCCATTGCACCTGTAGCCCCAATACTCTTGAGTAAGAGGTGCTAGAAATACCATGGAGGATACACTTCCTTCAAGAAAAGGCCGGAAAAACAGATGGGTCTCCATTGGTGGTTCAGAATGGATCACTTCCCTCCTTAAATCTCCAATGGCTACCCATTTTCCTTCACACCAAAAAAGAAGCTCCTGACCGTTGGCTTCAAGACTCTCTACCAGCTGTTTCCCTACATGACCACTTTGTACCCCTACTGTACCCCAACATGCACTCTTCACCCCCTCCAAATGATCCATCTTACTCTATGCCTTGCTCTTTTTCTCCCATTTCTGATCTATTGCTTGTGTCCTGACCCCTGCCTACCTGCAACTCCCTCCCCATTCAAATATGCCAGAATCCCACCTCCTTGAGGAGGCATTTGCCAATTAATTTCCACCGCTGCTGATCAAGTCATCCTAATAGCTGGCCTTAGCACTTAATGTTATTAGATATTATCTATTATATAATAGATATTAGGCCATTAGTTCAGTGTTCTGCACACAGTAAATGTTCAAGAAATACCCTTGATTGTGTGTGTATTTTTCCTCTGTTACCACTGTGTGCATACATTTTATGCCTACCTGTCTTCCCCCATTCGACTGTAAGCTCCTCAAGGATAGGGATTGTGTCTTTTATGATTGTGTACTCTCCCAAGCACCTAGTACAATGCTCTGCATACAGCATGCATTCAATAAATCCCAATGAATGGAGTTGGTCCCCTTTCCTCCACATCACAGGGGAAGTAGAGAGCAGCACTTGAGGGAAGGACTCAATGAGTGATCCCTTCCTTGCCTACTGAACGGGAGAGTTGCCTATTTCCTGTGTTCCGCCTGCTCCCCATTCTTAAATATCTTAGAGAATTTTATTTGTCTTGATATGTAGTTTTTGGAAATGTTTTTTCCTAGGAAAAAGCAGCATTACCTAGTGGAAAGAACACTAATCCTAGCTTCACCACTTGCCTGCTGTGCAACCTTGGACAAGTGGCTTAACTTCTCTGTGCCTCGGTTTCCTCATCTGTAAAATGGAGATTAAATAGAGATTAAGCGATACCTGTTCTCCCTCCCAGGGATTGTGTCCGATTTGCTTATATTGTCTATACCCCCAATGCTTAGCACAGTTGTTGGCTCTTAGTAAGTGCTTAAATACTCATTATTATTAATATTATTATTATTAAGAAGAAACCTGGGGTTTCAGATTTGCCCAATAAAGGAATTATTGTGGCCACAAAGGTTTGGCCTCAGTTGTCTTTTGGCAGGAGGCGGTAAAATTGTATTGTGTTTTAATGTTTCAGTATGTTTAAATGTGTTTTAATGTTTTGTAAATCAAGGTTCATTTCTTCTGAAAGTGTTTTGCTATAGCTGCGCAAAAGGACTAAGCTTAGCGAAAGAGACAAAAAAAACCATATCTACTGAAGGCATTTTCACAAAACTGAAGGGAAGTAGGGAGTAGCTTTTATTTGCACTCTCAAATAATATCAGTCAAAGTAGTTCATCTGGAATATTTTAAGTAGAAGTGATCCTTTAATGTGCATTTTCATTCTTTTGCAGGTATCATATCTCTGGTGGATTCAAAATATGGACTTAAGGTAAGCACATAGTACAGTGCCCTGTACCCAGTAAGTGCACAATAAATATCACTGATTGATTGAATCCAACCGATTGAATGATCTTCTGCACCTTTGGTCCTATCCTGTAAATTTTGTTCCTGTATAAATCAAATTTAGGGTAATGGTAAAATTCTAAAGTGCTGTATTGGTTTGTGATGGTCTATAAAAGATTTGATTTGAGAATTAACAATGCAGAATTTTCCTGCCTGGAGGAGGCCTCGGATGTTGATCTAGGAGTAGGGAAATTTAGGAAAGAGGAAATTAATTGGACTCCATGTGGGAATTTATATTTCTAGGTATTGTACTTCTTCTGTTAAAGATTTGATTTGAGAATTAACAGTGCAGAATTTTCTGCCTGAAGGGAGCATCGGATGTTGTTCCGGGAGTAGGAAAATTTAGGAAAGAGGAAATTAAGTGGAATCTATGTGGGAACTTAATTTTCTAGGTATTGAACTTTTTAAAGGATCACTGTTTTTTGAAATCACTAGAAAAGACACAGGAGTGGGAAGTCAGTTAAGAGTATTAAAATAAAATTTCAAAGTCTAGAATTGAACTGATTTTATCCCCAGAATCACTTTACAGTAAAACCTCTAAATCCTTGTGTATCTACTTTTAGAAATTCATTTCTTATAATGTGAACTGTTTGGTAACATGAAAATGTTCCTAGGATACAATAACTCAATGGACTATGAATTTTTTCTAAGGGACCATTGTATAAGAGCCAAAATATGCTTATTTTGTAAAGAATTTGTGGTGGTTCATTTTATTTGGGAGTCAGACTTTTTTTCCCCCTACTGAATAATATTCCATGACTATTGGCTCAGACTGGTATTTTATATAATAGACTATCTAGTTAGTCTTGCATGTATATTTTATAATTGTTTAAATTTACATATCTATGCCTTGAGGAAAGCAGAAAGCAACCATAGTAACTTTTGAATAATACACCCATCAACTACAGTAAACGTTTAGCACTTATGCTGTCCTGAGAAAACCTCTTAAATTATTAAATCAATATACCTGCATAAAACAGACACTGTCAAGATAATAGAAACGTAGCTTTTTTTTTCAGAAGGATGCTGGATAAATAACTTTTGCTCTGTATACAGAATTTGCTAACGTGTCCGATTCCTCAGGCTGCAAAGCTTGACCTCAGAAACTGCTTGTGATTCAAAGAATTCTGAGGCAATACAAGGAAAGACACTTGGATAATAGGCAGCAATTTAAGGGTGTCATGCTTCACGGACCCAGCCGATCAGAAATACGGCTGAGAAGTGGTACCCTGTGGCCAGCCAGCCAAATTGAAACTGAAGTGGTAATTGATATCATGGGCTATCACTCTAATAGGATTGTCACCCAGTGATCTGAAATATTCATTTTTTAATCATGGGCAAATGATGGGACAACTTAAAATGACAGCTCTCTGCTCTCAGGAGCTGACACTCCAGCCACTGACATTGTTCCTTTCAGATCTACAAATCTGACAGCACTTAATGCAATAGAATCAATGAGTGGAGAGTTACAGAGGAAAGGTCAAGGGAAAGGTTTCTTTCCAGTTCTCCTGTTATTGCACAAGCTGTTTAAACAATTCAGTCAGAAAACAGTTTGGATTGGAAAAAGCCAGGAAAATAAATAGACTGACATTATGCAATGACAGTTTTTTAAAGCTCAAGTTGTATTGGACATAAACCAACCCATTTAAAAGAACAGTGTCTGCTTTTTTTTTTAAACTGACACGCTTGACACCAAATTTATTTCTACTTTAGTCAACTGTGTTCTTAATAAGATCGGTTTTAAACTGGTATGGCTCCTTAGAGAAGGCTCAATGTCTTGTCTGATAGGATAGAGGGAAGGATTGTGATCACAGTCCTCGCACTGTCACAATCTCTGGACAAATTGTTTTCCCTCTGCTCTAGTCTCTTTTGTTAAAGGGAAGTGATAGGTGAGCTAGGAACTGAAGCTTAGCTGAGCTGCAAATGTTTTTCACCAGAGGCAAAATCCTAGCCTGTGTGTGAAGGTGGCATTCCTTCTTCAGGACAACCCTAAGGGGCTTTCTCTCATGTCAATGATTTGAAATAATCAACAGCTGTGTGGCAAGTCACTTAACTTCTCTGTGCCTCAGTTACCTCATCTGTAAATGGGGATGAAGACTGTGAGCCCCACGTGGGACAACCTGATTACCTTGTATCTAACCCAATACTTAGAACAGGGTTTGGCACATAGTAAGCGCTTAACAAATACCATAATTAATTAATTTGCCCTAAAACTTTTAAGAGAAAAATATAGTAGTCACTGTCAAATTAAAAAAAAATAAATTGGAAAATGGCTCGCTTTTCTCAAGTTGTGGAAGTGTATCCTAGTGGAAAGAGCATGAGACCTTGAGTCAGGACACTCAGGTTCTGGTCCCAGCTCCATTACTGGCCTGCTGCGTGACCCTGAGCAACCTCTTTGAGTCTCAGTTTCCTCAAAAGTAAAATGGAAGTCAAATACAATATTACTCCTGTGTGATGTGGGGGCTGTGTCCAATCTCGTAAACTTATATCTACTCCAGTAAATGCATGATAAATGACACAATTATCATTACAGCCAAACTATTATAATTCACTGTCTTGTGTTATATAAGACAAAATTTCCACAGGTATCAATCAACCTTGAATTTCAAGTAATTCCAAAATCATCACATTCTATAAAAATAAAATGTAGATCTTTAATTTGTAGAAAAGATGGTGTTTGAATGCAGTGCACTTTGGAAAAATAAAACAGAAGGAAGCCCAAGATCTCAGAAATACAAAATTATTTATAAATAATGGGGGCCGTAGAAAGAACAAGGCCCAGAGTAAAGCAATTATGCCAGGATGAAATATCAGAGTAAATCATTTAATAATAATAATAATTTTGGCATTTGTTAAGCACTTACTATGTGCTGAACACTGTTCTAAACACTGGGGAAGATACAAGGTCATCAGGTTGTCCCACATGGACCTCACAGTCTTTATCCCCATTTGACAGATGAAGGAACTGAGGCACAGAGAAGTCAAGTGACTTACCCAAAGTCACAGCTGATCAGTGGCGGAGCCAGGATTAGAACCCACGACCTCTGAATCCCAAGCCCGGGTTCTTTCCACTGTGCCACGCTGCTTCTGTACAGTTGTACATTTATAAGAAGAGTTTATAAGTTCTAGGGGTTGGCAAGCATGTTGTGTTGTAACAAGAATTTGTTGTATACTGATTAACATTTATGCAGTAATGATGACTAATGTTGGATTAAATTTCAGCCATTTATAAATTATTTTTTGCAATTGCAGTATTTCCTTGTGATTGTGTGTTAGGTGAGGAGGACATTATCCTATTCATTTAGGAAGCAGACTAAAGCCAGTGATTTGCCTGTGGCCTCAGAATGGAGGTGTGTCATTCTAGCAAGACCATTGTGTGTTGCAGCATTGGCAATCAGTCAATCAGTGATATTTTTTGAGCGCTTACTATGTTCAGAGCACTGTACTAAGCGCTCGGGAGAGTGTAGTGCAACAGAACTGGTAGACCCGTTCCAAGAATCTTACACAAGAAGCTTACAGTCCAGAGGGAGAGGCAGGCATTAAAATGAATAAATGAATTATGGTTATGTACATAAGTGCTGTGGGGCTGTAGGTAGGCTGAGAAACCTCCTGTTGCAGCCAATTCTCTATGTCACAGTTGGCCATTGTCAGGGGTGGGGAGGTAGGGGAGGGCATTTGTGTTATGGGGAAGACCATGGCCCCCCAAACCTGAAACAGAGTGGGATGTGGGCAGGGTGAGAAGGCAAAGCAAGTAGGACCAGAGAGCAGGGGGAAGGTGGGAAAAAAAAGTACTGCTTAACTGATGATTACTGTGACCTAGGCAATTGGTGACAACAGGTTTCTTGCTCAGTGGAGTAGTGTAGTCTTTGGAGGAGCAGGTTGGCTAATAGAAAGATTGTGAGCCTGGGAGTCAAAAATCTGGGGTTCTGTTCCTGGCTCTGCCACTTGCCTGCAGTGTGACCTAAGGCAAGGCATTTAGCTTGTCTGTGCCTCAGTTTCCTCATCCGTTAAATGGGGATTCAATACCTGTTTCCCCTCCTACTAAAACTGTGAGGCCCATGTGGAACAGGGACTCTCTCTGAACTGATGATCTTGCATCTACCCCAGCGCTTAGTAGAGTGCTTGGTACATAGTAAGCACTTAATGAATACCACAAGTATTAGAATATTTCTTTGGAGGAAGAGGAGATCTAAAATGTTTGGGGTTACCAGTCGACGTGGCTTTTCTTTTGGATAACTTTAAACCTCTTTTTTTTTTGTTTAGTATTTAACAGAAGAAAAAGCTGATGGACTTGTCAATGAAGCAGCCAGGTACTTAGAAAGACCATGTAGTATGTTCATTCATTCAATAGTATTTATTGAGCCCTTACTATGTGCAGAGCACTGTACTAAGCGCTTGGAATGTACAATTCGGCAACAGATAGAGACAATCCCTCCCCAGTGACGGGTTTACAGTCTAATCGGGGGAGACAGACGGACAAAAACAAGACAACATAATCACGATAAATAGAATAAAGGGGATGTACACCTCATTAACAGAATAAATAGGGTAATAAAATGTGTATCGTACATTAGCATTCCAAGGGTGTCTGGATGACAGAAACTTCTATACAAGTGACCGGAATTTGGGGGCCAATTTCCATCCAGCAGTGGAAGGATCAGGGAGGGATGGAGTCAGGGAAGCCTCAGGGAGAAGGAACAGCAGGGCCAGTGCTGAATCTTTCTCTGGTACCCTGCAGCTTTGTGCCTAAATTCTTGTATGCCAGCTCTCTCTAAGCCTATCCTCTACTGCTGTAGCTGGTCCCCCCAAAGGTCTTACTGTGGTGGTTTCTTTTCCTTCCTTTTCCTAGTAAATTAGACTAAACCTGTGAATATTGCTGTGTAGTATGAAAATTGTAATATGGCAAGCCAAAGCGTACTTAAACAATAAAGAACAGAAGTACTCGTCTACCTTTAAAGAATCGGAACCCTATTCTTCCAGGTGCATAATTGGAAGAATGGAATGTGACAACTCCTAGAAGCTTCCCTCTGTTGATTTACTAGCAGGGGAAGAGGGGAAGATCCCGTCCCCACTTTTCTTATTTGTGGGAATTCTGTGCAGTGTCCCTGTGGAGAGCCAATTCCCTAATGTCCTTGATAGTGCCTGGTACCATTTGGGGCAGTGTGGCTGGCCAGAACATGCCATGATCCTGCCACCTGGGCAGCCCAGGTGAGTCCTTTTCAGCACCCTTTTAATGCCTGTTGGAAATAGATATAAGGTCAGGGGTTCCTGAACCCTGGGGAGGCTTGGGATACTTCTCATATGCCAGGCTGCCTTGGGGTTTGGCGAAGCTTCCCTGAGCAGCATGTGTCCTCCAGAAGAAATCAGCTTGGGGGCCTGGTGGTGGGACTAGAGCAATTCCTTGGAATTCTCCCAGTATTAGGGCATCAGGAGGATTCTAGAAAACCATTCCAGTTCCTTTTTCCGGGTCCCCAAAACAGAGAACTGGACTGGATACCTTGTAAGCACACTCAGGTTGCCCAAGCCCCTGACAGGGAGAGCAACATACTGGGGGGATAGTTTTGGAAGGCAGTAAGGTGGCGGTCTCCTCCCAGGCCTCCTGGTACTGCAGCTTTGGCTGGAGCAGGTAAGCAGAGCTACAGGTGATACCCCAAAGCCAAACTGACTTTATGGACAGAGATTCACCTGTTGGGTGAATTCCCCAGACAAGCGGGCCTATCAAAGTGACTTTCTCAAGTGTACTAAGGCTTTTATTTTTTTGGGGGGGGGGCGGGGGGAGGGAGTTGGCATTGCTAACAAAGAGAGGGTGGGGTGGAGGGAGGAGGTAGGGTGGAACTCCCTCCACAGCCAAATCAGGGGTGGGCAGGTGGGGTTCAGAGCAGCGCAGCCTGCATTTCCCGAGGGATTCACTTCTCCTCTCCTCCACGGGGCTCCTCCCAGACTCTGGACCTGCTCCTCTCCCCGTTCCTACCCCGAGGGGCTGGAGACAGAGGAGGGGCTCGGTCTGGACTGGGAGGATATACAGGTCAGAGACAGGCAGTCAGATGTTCAGAGAGGTTGTGTCCCGCATTTTCCAGGGGATTCATTTCTCTCTGGAGGAACCTCCAAAGTGCCCCACTAGACTCTAGGCCCACCCCTCTTCCTCTCCCCACCCTTGGGGATCGAGAGCATGGCGCTGGGGAGGAGGGGTGGACTCAGTCACAGCAGATAACGTGGTTAAAATTGAATTTAAAAGAAGGAAAAACTTGTGTTGGGGATAAGGGGAAGAAAGAAAGGCAAGGTGGAGGCAGAGAGGGACTTGAATTACCTGTGGCGACTGGATGTATAAATGGGCTTGGGGGTGGGGTAGGTGGGCGTGTACACACGTGCACTTGTGCTAGGGTAAGTCAGTAAGCAGTGCAGGTCAAATCCCCAGTGTGGATATGTTGTGGGGCTATAATAACCTAGGGACAGTCTGTACAGGCATTGTATTTGTTGATGTAAAATTGAACCTTCAAATGAATCTCCTTTGCATAGGAAGCAGGTATGTAGGCAGTGTGTAAATAATAATAATAATAATGATGGCATTTGTTAAGCGCTAAGTAATATGCTGCACCCTTACTGTCTGGGAAATGATAGATTGGTTGACTCCAAAAGTAGTTAGAATGAAGAGAAAGCGATTTAAGATTTGAAAGTTTGAATAGGGTGCCCATATTGATGCATTTTATTTTTTCAGACATCTTTGTTTTTTGCTTGCTTTCAATTGTAGGCAGGTTGCTTTGGCTGACCTTGTAATCATCAACAAAACAGACTTGGTTTCAGAAGAAGAACTGAATACATTAAAAGCAGCTGTCAGGTATGGAATCTAATATAGATAAATTTCATAAAATGTGCTGTGCTTTTGCAAAACATGCATCTGCCTTTGTCTTTGTACTGTAGGAGTTTACATTCAAAGTATGCTACTGGTATCAGACTCAAAATGTACACTTATCACTCATAAAAATGCTATCCCAACAGTTACAGGTCTAAACCTTTCTGAAATCACATCTCCTCCAGGTGGCCTCCCCCAGTTAATTTCTAATCCCCACTCCCCACTACATTAAATTCCCCCAACTGACACTTCTGCATCTCAGCCTCCTGTAGGACTTATGCACATCTTACACACCCTACCACTTAAGCACCAACTCATATACATATTTCTTTTCCTTCATCTGCCTATCCATAAATTATTTAAACATCTTTCTCGCCTGCTAGAATGTAAATTCTTTGAGGGCAGGGATCATCTCTATTAATTCTGTTATAATAATAATAATAATAATGGTATTTAAGCACTTAGTATGTGCTAAGTCCTGGGTTCGATACATTCAAATCAGACACAGTTCCTCTCCCAAGCCCCTGATAGAGTGCTCTGCACACAGTAGTCCCTCAACAAATACATTGATTGTATAAACTGAGATCAAAAAATACAGGACACCTAAAATTATTGTACTCATTTTGTGTGAGATTTTTCAGCCCTATTCAAATTTTGATGGATTTTTTTTCAAATGCGAAGTCTTGCAGGGCAGGCATCATGAATTCAATTAATTTTTTTTTCTTCATGTGACATAGCCCAGTTATGTGCACCCAGACATTTAATATTATTTAATGGTTCCTTTGCATCATAACTTGAAAAATCTATAAGTGCTAGGGTTTGAGAGACATATCCCAGGAGTGAGTACATTGTTGGAAATGGATTACATAAATGTCAGAATCATTAAAGCGGGTTGAATACCTCCTATGGATAGCCAGAGTGGGGAAAATGAAAAACAGGTGGCAAAACTGTTCACCTATGCCATGACATGAAAAAATCAGAGCTTTTATGGGAGGATCAGAGGATTTTGTCCCTTCTAGTCTCTTGGAAAATCGTGACTCCTATACACTTCAAATATGTCCCTTTTTCTTGTTGAGAAATGAGAAAACACATTTCACATGAATATTATGGTTTGAAGGTAACGAGATGTATATAAACTTCCTGTGGGTAACATTTCTGAATGGATGTCCTTTTGTTCTAGCCTCAGATGTTAATTTTGGCTTGTTTCAACAGATATAAATATCATTGTTTTTATTTTTACATTTGTTATGTTTAATTGTTCCCACTTATTTATGTCTTTTTTTCTTATTTCAGGTCAATAAATGGATTAGTAAAAATTTTAGAAACCCAAAAATCAAGGTAATCTTTTTTTTTTTCCTAAACTAAGAACAATATTGTCGATGCTGTACTGTTGCTAAACTGTTAATCTTAACATTATTTAAGCATTATAATTTTAGCAGAGCTCTCCAGTTTCATGCATTTAATGTCTTTGTAAAGTCACTCTCCATAAAAGGCTAATGGTTACTCATGATACCTGGTTCTCTTTTTAAATGATTCCTGTCACTTGCCAAATTGAGATGCCAGACTTTTGCCAGAGCTGTACAAGCAAATCATAGTTTTGGAAAGCAATATCTACTGAATATTTGGGGTTTTGACCTGAATTTCTATATGGGGCAATTTAATATTAACAAAGATTTCCCCATCCGAACAAGACTATTATCTCTGGAGCCAATCTTCAGCTGTTCAACTGACTTCCTCTGTTAGATCAGGACAGAGTGCAGAAGGGGCCAAGCTTCTTTGCACCCTGACAGTTCTGGGACACCCACAAAAACCACAGTGCATTCGCATGCATATGTATGCATGCGTATGCACACACATGCTTTACAAATAACAGTTTTTTATTCAAGCATTGCATTCTGTTTAGTTTGAGGTAAAAGAAAAGTAACTAGTATGATCAGTATGAAATTGAGTTTGCTTGCCAAATAAATCTTGAAATAGCAACTAATAGAGGCTAAAGAAATGCCTTATTGGAACCATAGCTGTGGGAAAGTTGATTTTGTCTGAGAACTAGATTGATTTTGATCATAAAATGATAATAAATTTCAGGATGTGGGATCTTCATTGTTTTTCAGAAATTTATTTTGATTCTTAAGTTCGTAAGTAGTCAGTATAGTGCTCTGCACATATTAAGCGCTCAAAAAATACAATTGAATAGTGAACACTTAGAAGGTGTACAGGCAGCTGCTGTATGGTGAACTGAGGGTGGGTGGGTATACATAAACAGGGAGGGGATAATAAACAATTCAAAGAGAGAAAAGCACTGTCTGAGACAATGTGATGTAGCAGTGACTATTGAAAGACCCTTACAACAGACAAACCAGCCTACTAGTCAGGAGAGGAGTTCCTTTCCTGGACTAGAGGCTAATAAAACGGTCAGGCTATACATGGGACAAATACATCAGTGCAACAAAGAACTCTTTTTATGTGCACTCTCATAATAGCATCATCTTTGACAACGGGCAGCTATGATATGTATTTGTGTGAAATTGTTCCCATCACAATTTGAGTTCCAGGCTTTGGTTTTTAGAGCAAAAAGCAACCACATAAATTTTAAAAATCCTTACTTTGGTTTCAGAGAATATCCCATTGTATTCATAACTATTATCTCTTTTTTTCTTATAGAGTTAATCTTTCTAATGTACTCGATTTACATGCTTTTGACAGTCTCTCTGGGATAAGGTAAATTGTTAAACATTTTTTTTTAATCAAAGGAATCTCTATAGCAAAGGAACTTTTAAATTCTGACCACCTTTTAGTAGCATCCTTTATTCTCAGATTGTGCCAAATTTTGGAACCTTTATGCCTTTCATCATTTTGAGACTAGTTTTCTGATTTTTTTCCCCCTAAAGTGAACTGTTTGTTTCCACTCTTCACTCTTCTAAAATAATAAATTTTATGTATCAGCCTATTGATCTTGCCCTGAGACAGTTTTAAGTTGTGTTCCTTTACTTATTATCTCTCCATTGATCTCCCCCTCCTCCCCCACAGTTGAAGGAAAATTTTCTGGTATTCTTATTTCTTTAGATAGACTATTATTAATATTATAGTATTAACAGAGAAACTGCATTTGCATAGAGAACAAATTAGCTTCTGAAAAGGCCTGTAGGGATAAGGAGTCCAGGGAATGTCCTGAGTTCATTCATTCATTCAATCGTATTTATTGAGCACTTACTGTGTGCAGAGCACTGTACTAAGCGCTTGGAAAGTACAATTCGGCAACAGATAGAGACAATCCCTACACAACAGTGGGCTCACAGTCTAGAAGGGGGAAACAGACAGAAAACAAAACAAGTAGACAGGCATCACTACCATCAAAATAGATAAATAGAACCATAGATAAATGCATATCATTAATAAAATAAATAGAGTAATAAATACAAATATGTACAGAGTAATAAATACAAATATGTACAAGTGCTGTGGGGAGGGGAAGGAAGTGGAGCAGAGGGAGGGAGAAGGGGCAATGGGGGGAGGAGGGAGCAGAGGGAAAGGGAGGGCTCAGTCTGGGAAGGCCTTCTGGAGGAGGTGAGCTCTCAGTAGGGCTTTGAAGAGGGGAAGAGAGTTAGTTTGGCGGATGTGAGGAAGGAGGGCGTTCCAGGTCAGAGGTTGGACGTGGGACAGGCGAGAATGAGGCACAGTGAGGAGGTTAGCGGCAGAGGAGCGGAGTGTGCGGGCTGGGCTGGGCTGTACGAGAGATGGAAGGTGAGGTAGGAGGGGGCAAGGTGATGGAGAGCTCTGAAGCCAAGAGTGAGGGGTTTTTGTTTCATACAAAGGTTAATAGGTAACCACTGGAGATTTTTGAGTAGGGGAGTGACATGCCCAGAGCGTTTCTGCAGAAAGATAATCCGGGCAGCGGAATGAACTGTAGACTGAAGCAGGGAGAGACAGGAGGATGGGAGATCTGTTACCTGAGGTTTCAAAACCTTAGTTTGGTCTGTAAATAAATTTTAGTAATGTAATTCCAGACCATTGGAAAAAATGGTCTATATCCCAGCATCAATACCCAAGTGGATTCGGTTAGCAGTCCATTCAGCTATAGAATGCCAGGGGCTAAATTTGAAATTGAAATTCAAAGTGTTCGTGAGGACTGTCTATACGAGTCTATAAGATGGACAGTAGGTTGGAAAAATGTCACAGACTCCATCTGTGTCTTAAAACCACTAAGGTTACGTGAAGGAAAGTGGGTTTGCTGCAAGTGTTTTTAGTCACAATTCAGTAGGGTGGGGCTGGGCTCATGCAGACAGGATAAATTGGCCATGAGATTATATTCTCACTCATGCCTCCTGATTTGGATACTGGAGTATGGCCGATTGAAAGCTAGCGATCTGAGGTGTTGGGCAGCCCTGTATCCTCCCTTTCCCTCACCATCAAGCGCACCAAATTATGGGCGCTGGTAGTAGGCTCAGAGATGGAAAAGCCTGAGAGACAGGTGCTGTAAATCAAGAAAATTCAGTCATATTTATTGAGCGCTTACCATGTGCAGAGCACTGTACTAAGCGCCTGAGAGATTACAATATAACGGAGTTGGTAGACACCTTTCTTGCCCACAAGGAGCTAACAGTCTACCGCGGGGAGACAGACATTAAAATAAATTGTGGATATGAATATAAGTGCTGTGGGGCTGAGGATGGGGTGAATAAAGGGACAGATTGAATACGTAGGTTGAATGAGAGAGATGAGCTGAAGATAATGCCAAGGTTACGGGCTTGTGAGACTGGGAGGATAGTGGTGCCGTTCACAGTGATGGGAAAGTTGGGGAGGACAGGGTTTTGGCGAGAAGATAATTGTGGTATTTGTTAAGCTCTTACTATGTGCCATGCACTGTACTAAGCACTGAGGTAAATACAATTAGATTTGACACAGTCCTTATCCCACGTGGGCACCTATCCCACATGGAGCTCACAGTCTAAGTATGAGGAAGAACGGGTATTTTATCGCCATTTTACAGATGAGGTAACTAAGTGGCATAATTATTAGATCTTGTCCCCTGTACGATTGGAAAGAACATTATAACAAGTTAAAAGGAAAGACACCTAACTTACTAAGTTTGTTGCATCCCTGCAGCAAAACTGTTACACAAATAACCATTTAAAAAACTCTTAATAAATGCATCTATTGTAGGTGAGGCCTTTGAATAGCTTTGCTTTGTGCATAGTTGCTAACTAGGAGAAATCCTGTCATGATTAACCAGCTGTGAAGGATTAAATTCGACACCCTTCCTACTTTGGACCCCCATAGAGACTCATTCCTCAAACAGTTCCTCTAGACATACATATTCCCCTCCTCTCTCTTAAACCTACTATTACCAATTTACCCCTCACTGTTTTTAAAACCATGCAGATGTTTTGTTTTGAAATCCTCTGTTGTCCTATTCCCGTCAGGGTCTAAATATAAGCTACCGTAGTTTAAGGATATAGTTTGTTGGAGTATTTATCTGCCTGCTCTCTCACCTTACCACTCTCCCTCTCACTAAGCAAATAGCTGATTTCCTGTAAAAATGTATAAACTTACCATTTTGAGAGTTGTATTCAAGGAAGAAAACTAATGATTGATACTGAATTTTTTCATTATTCTAATATTCACTAGTTTCAGGTGGTACACTGTTCAAATCAGAAAAATATGCTAATTTTTGATGAAATTTTGCAAGTTACCTGAGCATATTTTTCCATTTAAGCTTGGCGATGAATGAAAAATATTTTATAGTGAACAGTTGCATTCTTCATACCCATAGCCATCTTCAAAGAAGCTACATTCATTATCTAAATCTTCATCTGAATTAAGGATTCATTTTTTATTTCTTTAAGATTGAATTATAGTATGTAGGGTAAATAAATGAAATTCCCCAAAGTGACTACCCAGATATAATAATAATAATTGGGGTGTGTGATAAGTGCTTACAATATGCCAAGCACCCTACTAAGCACTGGAGTAATGGCGTAGTGAATAAAGCACAGACCTGGGAGTCAGAAGGTCCTGGGTTCAGAGAGTGGCTCAGTGGAAAGAGCACGGGCTTGGGAGTCAGAGTTCATAGGTTCGAATCCCAGCTCTGCCACTTGTCAGCTGTGTGACTGTGGGTAAGTCACTTAACTACTCTGTACCTCAGTTACCTCATCTGTAAAATGGGGATTAAGACTGTGAGCCTCATGTGGGGCAACCTGATTACCCTGTATCTACCCCAGCACTTAGAACAGTGCTCTGCACATAGCGCTTAACAAATACCATTATTATTATTATTATTAATGCCGGCTCTGCCACTTGTCTGCTGTGTGACCTTGGGCAAGTCAGTTCACTTCTCTGTGCCTCAATTACCTCATCTGTAAAATGGGGATGGAGACTGTGAGCCCCATATGGGCCAGGGACTGTGTCCAACTCAATTTGCTTGTAGCCACCCCAGTGCTTAATACAGTGCCTGGCACATAGTAAGCCCTTAGCAAATACCGTCATTATTCTACAGTGCAGTCAGGTTGGACACAGTTCCTGTCCCACATGGGGCTAATATTCTAAGGGAGAGGGTAAACAGGTATTTAATCCCCCTATTTTATAGATGAGGAAACCTAGATACAGGTAACTCAAGTGACTTGCCCAAAGTCCAACAGCAGGCAAGTGGCAGAGCTAGGATTAGAACCCAGGCCTCCTAACTCCCATGTCTGTGTTCTTTCCACTAGGCCACCCTGCTTCTAAAAAAATCTGCTCATTTGTATTTTCCTCTTCTAAGGAAGTCCTTTGAGATATTAATTTTGAAGAATAAACAAACGCCTCCTTTTGTTTCTAATGTGTATAAATAGGGTATATAAATGGCTCCATAAATCATATTCAAATCAGATGTAATGCTAGTAAAATTATGTTCTTCACTTGTAAGTGGCAGTGTTCTTGTGTCTATCAGTGGAGTACTCACTGTGTGCTGGTAGAAGATGGGTGAGCCTTACCCTCAAAGATTTAACAATCTGTATCCTATGTGATATAACTTTTAAGAATTACACTGTTTTTAGAATTTATAAACAGAACAAGTTGGTTTTGATCCCCATAGGTGAAACATGCAAAATGATTTGTGATCTTGCATGCACATATGCACATAGTAAGATGATCTTGCTTTGATAATTGTTAAATGGATTTTTTTCACTGTTCCAGTAGTACAGTTCATAAAATATATGCATATATAGTTTGCCTTTTCAACCTTTTTGGTAATGACTCTTACTTTTCTAGATTATATTTTTCCCCATTAAACATGTAGTGAATTTTAACCAAATATTAGTATTCATAATATACTGCAATTTTCTTTTCAGTTTTCAGAATAAACTTCAACTTGTGCAAGCAAGTCATCCACATCTAGATATGGTAAATCTATTTTCTTCTTTAGAACTCTTTCACAGAACAGTTGAAATTAAGTTATAGTTGTTAGGATTCTAGCATGTTTCTGCAAGCAGTATGTGTAGGGATGTATTTGAGTACATTCAGAATAAGAAATGATGTATTCTAAATTAAGTCTTACCTGGACCACTAGCATGCTAGATAACTAATGGCTTTTCAAAAATGATTGGGATCAAAAAGTTCATGATTCCCTCTTCTTCATGTATGGGAATGGTGGCTGGGTGTGGGGGAAGGAATGTGATTGAACCTTGTTTCTGTGCTCCTTCCCATTTCCATCACAAGCTCTGCACCTCCAGTATTGAAAGGGAGGGTTCAGAACAGCATTTCTGTGGTATTTTGAGCCATGTTCCTTTGGGGAACTTTGGGGGGCATTTTTCTCTAAAAAATTCAAGGTGCTTCCCAAGCATTTGTCTTTTCCTCCATTGGTGATATGAGTAGCATGTAAATTAGCCTTAGAGGAATTCTGCTCAATTTTAAGGATACATTCGCTTTTCAAGACTCAGGCAAAGAACCTCTTGAAAATATGTTGCAGGGGAATACGTTTTGTAGATGAAGAAATTCAGGGAGTCAGTTTAGTTTTAGATCTGGGCCTAGAATCCAGATTGTAGTCCAGTGGATCATCAGCTAGACCACAGTCTTTTGGATGAAAATTAAAATGAAAGAAGTCATGAATTATGCCATAGTGGCTCTGTTAGCGAAAACTTCAAAAAAAAAAAGAGGGCTTGATGGGTCGATGAAGAACAGTTTGCTTTTGTTTCTGTGTTTTTTCTAACTTCTGTTCCATCCCAACCCTTGCTTTATTCCTTACTTTCCAGCATCCCTGTTCACTCCCTGCAAGGATGATCTGTGAGCAACCGCAGTAATGCTGTATGCATAGCTTGCAAGAGGGACTCCAGTGCGGAGTGACTAGTCGCAATATTGGCCTTTTGGGGAAGATTGTGTACAGAGGCATCAAAAGTTAGAAAAGTCCCAGAATGCAACCCTTTGTTTTTCTTTAATCATCTTTATTCTTTCACATACCGAACTGTGGTGGTCTTCTTGGGTGCCTTAAGAAATTTTTCAAAAGACACATAAATTATCAATCAGTCATTGGTATTTGAGTGCTTACTGTGTGCAGAGCACTGTACTAAGTGCTTGGGAAAGTACAATATAATGGACACATTCCCTGACCAGTTGGTAAATGTGATCACTGCCCACAAGGAGCTTACAACTTAGATAGGGAAGCTTATTTAAATTACAGATAGGGGAAATGGACTATAAGGATATGTAAATAAGTGCTGTGGTGCTGAAGTGAGTATCAAAGTGCTTAATGGGTACACAGCCCGGTGTGTAATTAACATAAAGGGGAGGGTGGATAGGGGAAACAAAGGCTTAGGGAAGGCCTCTTGGAGGAGGTGGGATTTTAGAAGGGTTTTGAAGGTGGGGAGAGTGGTGGACAGTTGGATATGAAGGGGGAGGGAGGGACTTCGAGACCCGAGAGAGGACATGGGCAAAGGGTCAGTGCCGAGGTAGACGGGAGTAGGGTGGCGTTAGAGGAGCAGGGTTTGCGGGTTGGGTTGTAGTAGGAGGATCGGTGAGGTAAGGTAGGAGGGAAAGAGCTGATTGAATGCCTTAAAGCCAACTCAAAAAACAAATGCATAAAAGAGCACTATTATAGCTGTCTCATAGTCTCTATATTAAAACTTTTCAGCCCAGTGTCAAATATTTTAGTTGAGAAAATAGATATTTCAGACTTATGGTATGCTTTTAGCATTTTTCAAGGGTTCCCTTATTCTTAAGCTGGTTGGAGGTTTCACATATTTAGTTATTTGCTTATCATTAAGGAATGGATTTTTTAGGGGTATAGCCAGTTTAACCTGATTTTTACTCCCTGGCTCTTTTTAAAAATTAATTTTAACATTAATGTATATTTTCCTTAACATTTTCACTGCCAATATGGACTTTAAATTGATCCAACCTAATTCTGCCAGATTACTTTAATTGATCTGTTGTGTTTTTGTGATGAATTGTCTGTAATTGAATGGACATATATTTTTAACTGTGAGATATGCAAGGTTTGATCAGTTTTAAGTACCACAGTTCCCTCTCCCCATTGACAATTACCTTTCTCACTGTAAAAGCAAGGCTTTAGCATATTTTGAGCAGATTACCGCTCTTTGAGTACTGTATCAGCCTCCTGTCTGACCTACCTGCCTCCTGCCTCTCCTTACTCCAACTCTTACTTCACTCTGCTACCTGGATCATTTTTCTAAAAAAACACTCAGTCCATGTCTCCCCACTCCTCAGGAATCTCCAGTGGCAGCTTATCCACCTCCACATCAAACAGAAACTCCTTACCGTTGGCTCTAAAGCACTCTCAGCTCTTCGCCTCCTACCTTACCTCACTGATTTCCTTTCTACAGCCCAACCCGCACACGTCAGTCCTCTAACACCAACCTAATTGCTATATCTCGATCTCATCTGTCTCACTGCCAACCCCTTGCCCAGATCCTCCTTCGGACCTGGAATTCCCTTCCCCTTCATAAACAGGCCACCACTCTCCCCACCTTCAGAACCTTGTTAAAACCACATCTCCAAGAGACCTTCTCCGACTAAGCCCTCATTTCCCCTTTTCCCGCTCCCTTCTGTGTCACTTATGCACTTGGATCTGTACCCTTTAAGCAGTTGGTATTTATCGCAGCCTCACCGCACTTATGCACATATACATAATTTATTTTAATGTCTCTCTCCCCCTCTAAACTGTAAACTCCGCATGGGCATGGAACATGTCCACCAACTCTGTTGTACTCTCACAGATGCTTAGTACAGTGCTGTGCACACAGGAAACAGTAAATGCCATTGATTGATTTAGGTACTATAAATAGGTTATAAAATGTGGTGGGTTGCAGAATCAAATTTATTTGGAGTTTAAGTGGTTGTACTAATTTCAGAATATTAACACTCTGCCGTTTGCCACAGTATGGTGTGATGACTTTTCAAGATTCTATTATCTTGAGTGAAAATTACTTTGGGCCTTTCCCTGTCTATCAATAGCAGATTATACAAACTGTGTATGTCGTCATCATCATCATCAGTGGTATTTATTGAGCACTTACTATGTGCAGAGCACTGTACTAAGCGCTTGAAAGAGTAGTCTAGAGCTTTACCTGGGTTTCATTATTTGTTTATTCAACTGTTCTATCCCTACAGGTATATTTGGCAGAGGATAATTCTGAATGCTCAATTTTGTGCTTTCATTGAAATTTCTTTTTTTAAAAAATTATTGGTAGACTTGCTGAGGGCTAAAAGTTTGAGGAACTTGGATGTTATTCCAGGACTGCCTTTTGACTCCAGTACTTTAACAGCTTTTAAGTCTCCCCCCTCCCACCCCTTATCCAAGTTGCTCTTTTCATTTCACTTGCAAATGAGTATAAAGTAGGAGAAAGAAAAAGGCAGAGGCCAAAAGAGAGAAAAGGCAACTAAAACATAAATCATATTGATGAAAGTCTGGCACCTTAAATTGCATTCCATAAAATATTTATAGCAATATAAATTCTTGAATATTGGTAATGAATTTCCAGATTTTTTATTTATACTTGTGATTTTTGTGACACTTTGATATTATCAGAGTAGAATAGTTATTAACGTGCCTCTTTTCATTTGCAGAGTATTGTTACAGTCACATTTGAAGTACCCGGAAATTCATCTGAAGAAAATCTAAATGTTTTTATTCAGGTGAAGACAGCTTATGTAAATTAAAAAAAAACACTGAAGTATATTTATATTTTTGTTACATTGGCAAACTTTGTCCTTAAAATTGTGCCTGTTTGTAGAATCTTCTCTGGGAAAAGAATGTGAAAAATAAGGATGGTTGCTCCATGGAAATCATACGACTCAAGGTTCAGTATTTAAATTTTACTGTTTTTCTAGGCTTAGATTTTAGGGTGAGGGGACGGGGGTTCTTGGCTATAGCATATAAACAGAATCACTGCTTGGAATCCAAATAACCAGTGTTTGTTTTCTTTCCTTAATTTCATGGCTTTACTCCTGCCCCACCAAGAAATGGAAGGGGGACTAATATTATTTGCCCAGCTTTGGTTTGTGCTGCAGCTGAAACAGCCAATGTGCTTTGAAATAGTACCTGATGCTATGTCCTCCCAGGTGTTAAATTGGGGTGCTAATAGCTCTTGCTATGTTGAAGCCCTCCTGATGGCACAGGGTTATTATGCAGTTAGGGATGGCTGTATGGAATTTTCCTTCTGTTTGCTTTTCCAAGATTGCTTCCTTACCAGTGAAATATTGGAAATCTTACCGCAAACTGCTCTTCAACGTAACATATTTAGCAGATACTGGCCAAGTCTTCATGGCACAGGGTGTTTTCTGAAAGGATTTTTCTAATGGAAAATTCTTCCATGTCCAGAAATTACATGGAGTAAATGTTTCTAGAACCACATACCACTTCACTTGTCCTGCCCTGTGTTCACTGATGTTATCGTATCTACCTGATTGGCAGATATCATTTTGTACTTTTCCAACCCTGAACTGTGCCTCCTCTCCCTGCTGCCACCCTGGGGGGACTTAGGGCAGTCCTGAGAGCCAGGCAAGCTAGCAGCAGGATGAGAAAAGTCACAGAAACCCCTCAGCATGCTTTGGCTGCAGCTGTCAATCAGGAGGACTCCCGGGCTGGTGAAGAAGCTGGAGAAAACAGAATCACACCCCCAAAAAAATCTATGTCTCGCTGGGCCAAATCAAATGGATATATCCCAATATCAAAGAAATATGATTAAATATACTATTCGGTAGTTGCTTTTTAGTTACAGAGAAAAGAGAGCAGCACCTGTTTACAAGACTATCTCGATATGTATGTTTCTCTAATGAACATGAAAAGGGTATAATCATTGAAAAGGAGCAGTGTGGGGAAAAAGAGAAGACATTACCATGGGTTTGGTCTTCTTGCCTTTACTCTGATCATGCACCTCAGAATTCATGACTAACATTTTATGCGTAATCATTCTTCTGCAGATTTTATTACTGTTACTAGTTATTCTTTAAATCTGTAGTGTT
Source organism: Ornithorhynchus anatinus (assembly GCF_004115215.2). NCBI lineage: Eukaryota > Metazoa > Chordata > Mammalia > Monotremata > Ornithorhynchidae > Ornithorhynchus > Ornithorhynchus anatinus. The sequence goes on from NC_041753.1 coordinate 55,988,260, forward strand.
TAGAGTAGAAAGAAGCTGGGATTCCTGAACAAAGAAATAGCAAGTATAACATTTTTGAGATCATCTCCCCGTTCTTCTGAGGAATGGTTGCTGCACTAGATCCCTCTTCATCAGATGATAAGTACATTACTCAAAGACAAATTCTTCTGAAGCTACCATTCCTTTGACTTTTCATAACCATTAAACTTTTGATTTTCTGGGACAGGTGAGTGAAAATAAGGTCTCTTCCTGTTTCTCACCTGAAGCCAAAAAAGCATCTTGTGCAACAATATAACTGGATAGAAATGGGATACAAAGAAATTAAGTGTAGGAATGAACTTCTAACAAAGGCCCATTTTTCAAATATCCCTAAAAATTAAACTGCAGAAAAATCTTAAATTGGGGATTTTAGAAACCTTTTCTTGTGAGGTTGGCCTCAACACTAATAACTCTCACTTTAAAAGGGAATTGGTTAGCTACACCAATTTATGGTCCTTTTAGAATGGATAAAACTCTGATCAGTAACTGTCATTATGAGCAGGGGCTGGTGTCTTTCAAAGACAAATCGCATCAAGTGATTATCCAAGGTGTCCGTGAATTATATGATCTGGAAGATACCCCCGTGAAATGGAAGGAGGATGCTGAGAGAACTAATAGATTGGTACTGATTGGTAAGTGGACCATGCCAGATTCCTGGAGTGATGTGTGAAAAAGTCAGGTTTTTGAAAAGGGGAATATGATTATTAGAAATAAATGAATGCTTTCACCATGAGTAAATTTCTGGTATAACATTCTGGCTTAAATCTAAGGATAAGAAACCATAAGAGAATGTTGACTCTACTTTTTTGTATAGTTTCTTTTCTCTCCTATAGGGATTCTAAATTTATAAATCCAAGCTGCAGTTAAGATTAAGTTAATGTTTAAGGCACTAACCTTAAAGTAATTCCTCTAGTACGTTCTCTGAATGTTTTGGTATTCAGTATTTAATAAATGTGAATTCTAGGCAAACAGTTACATTTCTATTAAATATAGGGGAAAGTATTCTTAAACTGTATTTTGTTCTATTTATAGGCAGGAACTTAGATAAGGATATCCTTCAACAACTATTTATAGCTACTGTGGCAGAGAAACAGGAAAGCTGTTGACACTGTATTACAAAGAAGATCAAGTCTGCATTTAACACCAAAAGCATTTCTAATCAAAAAAGGTGGATGATACACCGCGCAATAAATTTCCTGTTGTACAGTTAATGCATCTATCTCCTCTTCCTCCAAGATCGGTGTAATTTCTGCTCTGAATTCCAAACTGGTGTTTGAAGTATTTTCTTTTATGTAATACATGAAATAAAATACTGGAAATTGGCACTGTAAAAATGTTGGCATTGGTACAATGCAATAATAACATCTTGTAACATGCACCAAAAATTTCTAAGTCGATAAGGTGTTCACTTGTTAGAAGTTGCTTCTCAGTGGCAACTGAGAGTGGATATAGAGCAGAGTTATGACTTTCTTACCCTGAGAAGTTGTTTATAATACAAATACATTTTATTTCTATTGCAGTTTTTCAGTCTGGGAATTCAAATTATTTCATGAATATTGTATCAGTTCTTATAACACTATTAATAAAAGTCTTGTATTTATGGATAACACTCATTTAGCAACCTTTATTCAATTTCCACAATAATGTGAGAGTATGTAGTCATTGGTGTGAAGTAAGAAAGGGACAGATAGTGTCATGTTTTTGCACATAAAAAATTGAGGTATAGGGAGATTAAATGAAACGCTCCATTAATAAAGTCAGCAATGGAGCAGAGACTGATTCACGGACCGATACGAGTCATGCGGCTGCCTCTCTAATCTAGATGATAGTTTTTGAGGCACGCTGGCAGACAGTGTGATAAAGCAGGTTCGGCTTTGGCCTTCAATCTTAGTAATTATTAATTTATTAGTTGATAGGCATTGATAAATATTTATAAATGTGATGTCAGTTTGTAGTCAGCAGAGTGAGGTGGAGAAAAGGGATAATATTCTATTGGAGATTACTGAAATTTCTTCTACTTTAACTACTTTTAACTACTTTAACTACTACTTAAACTTTCTACTTCAACTCTGCTTTTGGCATTTTTCAAAGGAATGCCTGCCTTGAGTCTATCAATTTGATTGTGTTCAAATTGAAAAAGGCAACTTGAGGGGTAAAGGGAAGGAGAAAAAAATTGTTTTTCATCCAAGAAGGCATTTGACTAGCAAAAGAAAATGACTGAGAAAGAGGAGGTTGTTTTTTAAAAACTAAAACCTGTTCAACCTGTTCATTTACCCTTGGGCTATGACATGATAGTATCAATTCTTGATTATTTAAGGGCTGCTTGTCCAGATTGGGCATCATCTATGTCCTTTGCTTCATCCTCTTCTTTCTGCTACTTGCCTCCTAGACTTTTCTCTGCTTGCTTGCATTTGCAGTAAGTGGGGAGAATAGGCAATGAAAAATGGCAAAATGCAATTCTAAGTTCGCTTATGGGAGGAGTTGGAAACTAATGGTTAATATGAGATTTTTGATTACCTGGATTATGATTATTCTATCCCCAAACTCCATTAGCATGGGAAGATTTGTCTACACTTCACTCAAAAATTCAAATCTACCTCATTTTGGAAGACATCAATGCCAAAGTTTTAAATAAATTCATTTATCTCCCAGCTAACTGGGATTACGTTTTGTCTATCGCTTCATTAGTTTGCCTCTAATTGGAGCACCACAACACAGATAACTTGCAGTTCTCAAGGAATGTGTTTCCAGATGGAAATTGTCCTGCTCACTTATTGATGAAGGCTGAAAAATTAGTAGGCTAAACTTCCTGTTCCCCTTAGTTAATGATTAAGTTTAAATGTGATTTTGGTATTTTAAAAAAATATGGTTTTTGCAGTAGAACAGTTTGTGGGGTATTTCATTGCCATAAACTTTCAGTTAATCAATCAGTGGTATTAATTGCCTACTAAGCTCTTTTTGAAGCCATTCATGCCTGCTTTTCTTCATTCTCTAACCTCTCCCTACTCACTAGTTTGAAAATGATAGAATCATGGTGTTTAAGCACTTACTATGTGCCAAGCACTGTACTAAGTGCTGGACTAGATAGAAGATAATGAGGTCAGATACAGACCCTGTCCGGAATAGAGCCCATTGCCTAAGGGGGGAGAGAAGAGGTATTTAGTTCCCATTTTTACAAGATGAGGAAACTGAGGCACAGAAAAGTGAAGCAACTTGCCCAAGGTGACACAACAGGCAAGTGGCAGGGCTGGGATTAGAACCTAGGTCCTCACTCCCAGGCCCATGCTATTTTCACTAGGCTACGCTGCTTCTCAATATCTAGATAAAGAATGTAAAGTAATCCCAGCTCCGCCGCTTGTCAGCTGTGTGACCTTGGGCAAGTCACTTCAATTCTCTGTGCCTCAGTTACCTCAACTGTAAAATACCTCAATGGCATTAAGACTGTAAGCCCCACGTGGGACAACCTGATCACCTTGTATCCTTCCCAATGCTTAGAATAGTGCTTTGCACATAGTAAGTGCTTAACAAATGCCATCATTATTATTATTATTATTTTTGAAAGGGAATGATGGAGTTTTATGTACACTGAGCAAAAAGATACAGAGGGAAGTCAACCTAACCACCTCTATGAGGGGTTTACAGCTTCCCACAGCCCAGGAGCCTTCACTCCCAAGTTGCAAAGCATAGCCTCGTAGCAAGAGACTTGGCCAGGCCCGGTGGCAGACAGCTTTCTGGTAGCGGGGTCTGTGGGATGAGGTTTATTTTGTTCTTGGCAGGGCACGGGGAGCAGTACTGCTGGGGAGGCAAGCAGCATAGGGAAGCAGGTGGAGGAGGGGTGGTACTTTGGGTTTTGAGTAAAAAGCCTGATAACTAATGCTGTGCCTCTTTGAATAATAATGATGGTATTTGTTAAGCGCTTACTATGTGCCAAGCACTGTTCTAAGCGCTGGGGGCAGGGGTGGGGGGCGTACAAGGTAACCAGGTTGTCCCACGTGGGGCTCACAGTCTTAATCCCTATTTTACAGATGAGGGAACTGAGGCACAGAGAAGTTAAGTGACTTGCCCAAAGTCACACAGCTGACAAATGGCAGAGCCGGGATTAGAACCCATGACCTCTGACTCCCAAGCCCGTGCTCTTTCCACTGAGCCACGCCAGATCACTCATGGGGTTGAGGGAGGAAGATGAGCCATGGCTATGCGGACTGCAGCAGCAGCCTCTGCCTCTATTGGCTTGCAGAACTGTTACTGCTTCTGCTGGCTCTGACCTCCAATCACCACCCCATCCTTATCCTTTCCCCGAAGGAAATATGCTGCTGTGTGATCTCGGGGGCTTTGCAGAAGCATCAATTTTACGTAGACTGTTTTCCTAATCACCATTGTTTAACAAAGGGAAAAAACCTCAAGTGAACCAAAGATGGTCAGAAATGGAAAAATGGGAGCAAGCCCTATCAACCGAGGACTGTTTTTTAGCAGCCAGGTTGAAGGAGCTAGTTAATATCGGTAATAGAATATCTGGAGGAAATTTGCTTATGGGGGACATAGATTTGTTGTTTTTTTTTTTAAAGAACAACCAAAATGATTTAACATCTCTTATCCTTGGCTCCTCTTAATAATGTTGGTATTTGTTAAGCGCTTACTATGTGCAGAGCACTGTTCTAAGCGCTGGGGTAGGTACAAGGTAATCAGGTTGTCCCACATGAGGCTCACAGGTTTAATCCCCATTTTACAGATGAGGGAACTGAGGCACAGAGAAGTCAAGTGACTTGCCCACAGTCACACAACTGACAGGTGGCAGTCAGGATTTGTACCCATGACCTCTGGCTCCCATGCCCGGGCTCTTTCCACTGAGTCACGCTGCTTTACCATTTCTTTTTTGATAACAAACAGAAATCTTTCCAGGGTGCTAACCTAGTCTAGATGGCTATGTGCTCTCTGGTATGGGCAGTAAGGGGAAAGAGGATGTGCCAACCTCCTCAATAAATGCTAATTATTTCCCTCTTATTCTTAAGGGTTTGTTTTTTTCAAATTTTCCCTTTGCTCCCATTTTGAACTGGGGCCATGGCATGGGACCAAAATCCTCTTGGATGGCAAGTGGCATGCCCAAGTGGACAAGAGAGCCAGGCCCGGGGATAAAGTTCTGGTTTTTTCCCCACTTTTGGGCTGTGCTGAGAATCTCAAGGTCATCCAAGCAAGAGGAGACTCCAGGGCCGTGCAATGGCTTGACAATATCTCCACTCTCAAGAGAAATATCTTATGGAGGAAAGGGGGAGGGCAGGGAGGTTGATGACCTTAACAAGGAGGGGTGAGGGAAGCCGTCCCTGAGGTTTGAAGGTGGCAACTCCAGTAAGGAAAGCAGGCTCTGAGAGTGGGGGGCCTGAGGGATAGGGATGGGGGGCAGGGCTGGAGGGGAATACGTTGAGCTGCTATGGCAGATGAGCAAGGCAGGTGCCCCTCCACCCCCCTTAGGGTTGGGGGGCGGAGGGCACTGGTCCCACCTCCCCACCAGTTCCATGGCCAAATCCATCTGGAAGACATCCGGAGTTTGGGGTCCAACCGAGATGGAGAAAGGGTGGAAGATGCCTGTCCGACGGTGCCGCAGGTGAGAGAGAGCGAGACCGTGTAACTGGCAGGGAAGGCCAAGGGAAGGGAACGAAAAGGAAAAGCGAGGAACGGACTTCATCCTTCTGGGCACGGAACGAGTAACAAGCATCGGCGAGGGGACATGTTCCCAGAGGAGGCCAGCTGGGCTCGCCGCACAGCCCCATTCTCATTCAGTCGTATTTATTGAGCGCTCACTGTGTGCAGAGCAGTGTACTAAGCCCTTGGGGATGAAGGCGAGTTCGGAGATCAGGGCACGACCCCTTCGTTCCCCACTTTTGGCCTCCGGCCAGCGGATCCAAAGAGTGTAAGAAGCAGCTTTTCGGCCGGGCCGGGACAAGCTACTCCATCGGTGAGAGCTCAGCCGTAGCCCGGTTTACCGCTGTCCCCGGGACTCCGCGTCGTCGTTGGGGACGAGGTGCGCAACGGCGGATCCTTTGCACCTCTGGAAGGCAGGTGGGTTGACAGCACGTACTGTAAACTCTCTCTCTTTCTATCCTACGGTACTTGGTTTATCATCCGCGGTCGGGAGTAGGGGCCGCATCGTTCCTAACTACAAACGGGGCGGGTGTCTCGATTACACTCCATTCTCCCCCTCCTCTTTATTTAGGAGACCGGCCTTCCTTGCAATGAAGTTTCCGATCCCGCCCCTCGAAGCTGGATCCACCCGCGAGGTCTTGAGTACCTTACTGGGCGGGAGGCTGGGGGGAGTTGGTCGTCGGGGGCGGGATTAAGAGTTGTCTCTTGGATGCTGGCGGGACCCCCCGCCTCACCACTGGGCTTCGGCGCGAGGGAACAGCTCCTCGTAGTGGGAGGAGGGGCGGGGAGGAGTGAGAAACCGGAGGGAGGAAGGGTTTAGGAGAAATCCCGGCAGCTCTAATAAAGGCAAGCAGAGCCACAGCTTTGCCAGTCTTGGAAAAGCCAAGAGGGGAGAGAGAGAGAGAGAGAACCCGACGAGGGTATCCAGCACAGTCCTGCTTCTTCGGCCGTGTCCCTGGCCCGCCCCGTACCAACTCCGGTGGGCCCCGTCGTGGTCCCAGGATCGGCTCCCGATGAATCTACAAAGGGGCGAGCAGCAGCAGCAGCAGCTCAGAGGCTCGGACGGGGAAGAGGGCGAGATCGACATCGTCGGAGAGGAAGACGAGGGAGGGCGAGTCCCGCCGCTGCCCGGCCATCAGGGAGCGACGGAGAGCGGGGGCGTCAACTCCGGAGAGGGCGAGGGCGGCGGCGGTAGCAGGGTCCCGGCCTGCGGGCCGAGGGCTGGGGCCGAGGGGTCGTCCTCCAAGGCGATGGGGGAAGGGTCGGCGCAGCAGGCGAAGCCGCCCTACTCCTACATCGCGCTCATCACCATGGCCATCCTGCAGAGCCCGCACAAGAGACTCACCCTGAGCGGCATCTGCGCCTTCATCAGCGGCCGTTTCCCTTACTACCGCCGCAAGTTCCCCGCCTGGCAGAACAGCATCCGCCACAACCTGTCCCTCAACGACTGCTTCGTCAAGATCCCCCGGGAACCGGGGCACCCGGGCAAGGGCAACTACTGGAGCCTGGACCCCGCCTCGCAGGACATGTTCGACAACGGCAGCTTCCTCCGCCGCCGGAAGCGCTTCAAGCGCCACCCTCACACCCCCGGCCCCCACCCCCTTCCCCTGCAACCCCCACCGTCCTCCCCTCGCCCTCCCCACCCCGGGCTCCTACTCTACCCGCCGGGCCCGGGTCCCTCTCCCTGCGCTCTTCTGCAACCCAGCCCGCTGCGCTACCTGGTGCTTCCGACCCCTGCCTCTCCCGAGCTGCGGAGGCGAGGGGGAGGGAGCGGCCACGGGGAAGCCTTTCCCTCCGGCGCCCTCTTGCAAGTCCAGATCCCTCTGGGGTTGCAGCCAGACGGGGGCAAGTTGGTAGCCCCGGCGGATTCCGCTGCCCATCGCGGGAGCGGGAGCAGCAGCGGCGACAGCAGCAGCAGCAGCAGCAGACGTAGCTCCTTCAGCATCGAAAGTATCATGCGAGGGAATAAGGCGGAAGGAGGAGGAGCTGGAGAGGCTGCCCAGGGCCTGACCCCGGCTCCGTGGAGTTACTGCCACCTGCTGCAACGCTCCTCCTGCCTATTGCATCCCCCCGCCGCCCCCTCTCTACTGCACGTGTCCGCAGCCGCCGCTGCCGCCCGGACTCTGCTGCAGCCGCCGCAGCCACAGGCCTCGGGAGGCAGCTGCTTCCCGGACAAGGGCGCCCTAGCCAGCCGACCCCTTTCAGCGGCCGCCGCGGCCCTGCTGGGATGTCAAGCGGGAGCGGGCGCCAGGCTTCTGTCGCTGGCGGCCCCCGCTTGCAGAGGGACGCCTTCCCCGGCTTTCTGACTTGTTCCCGCAAGCTCTTCTGGCGGCTTGCGGCGGCTGCTGCCGTTGTTACCTGCAACGAGCCCCGAGAAGACTGCCTTCCGTTGCGGGTGGGGAAGCCGCCACCGCTCCCCTCCTCCCCCCCTACCCTTTCGAGCCCGGCTTGGCAGGGCCCTGCAAGTTGCGCGTCCCGCAGGGATGCACCTCCAGGCTTCCGTGTTCTCTGTAAAATGTGCACCAGCGAAAAGACCTGGTGTTGCTTTCCAAGGACAGTAACACGGTGAAACTCCGCCGAACGCACAGCGTGGGTCTTTCTGCCGCCCCCGCCCCGCAACACGCACCCACGAGCGGTACATCTACTCCGGTGGCAAGGCAAACGGGTATCCGGTTTGCATTTCTCCGAATTAGCCATAAACTGAATTCTGAGATTCAAACAAAACTTCAAACGCGAGAGGATTTCCAATGTACAACATGTTTCCTCTTCCCACTCCCCTTTGAACTGCAAATTGGAAGGTGGGGTGGGGAGGGGGTTAAATGTCAAGTCTAGAGTGTGGTTATCCTGTTTCTTCTGTAACAGATTTGAATATAAACAGAAATTTTAGATTTCAAAATATTTATTTCATGTGTCATTTTTCCATGTGAGATGGTAAAATTAAACATAACTGTAGACGGAATAAACTAATAAATGATTATCCTGGATCGTTTTCGGCATTCCCTGCAATTTTTTTCTTGCCCTAATGATATTTCAGCATCCGAGTTCGCTGGGTTATATTTTCCAGCCTGAAGAATTTAGGTACTCTTCATAGCAGTCACCCATCCCTGAAATATTTAGGCGGTGACAAAGGAATAATTTATGTTTGAAGTAAAAGGAGTCTCAAAGATGAGGTAACAGGAATCGACGAGGCTTCTGTGGAGTCAAGAAACCTTTCATGGAAATTGGAAAATATTTCTCAACAGTTTTATTTTAAAACTTTATAAGGTACGAAAGTTATTTTACGAGATTAGAATCGAAATCGTCAATTTAGTCACAGAGACTCTATTTATTGCCATTGTTCTTGTCTGTCCGTCTCCCCCGATTAGACTGTAAGCCCGTCAAACGGCAGGGACTGTCTCTATCTGTTGCCGACTTGTTCATCCCAAGCGCTTAGTACAGTGCTCTGCACATAGTAAGCGCTCAATAAATACTATTGAAAAGCGTGATCGAGTTTTAAATGTGAACTATGAATACTTTTCAAGTAGCCCACAACGAAAGGTGCTTTCGAAGAAAAAACATCTCGCAAAGGAAAGGATATGGAGCTATAACACAAATAACTCCCTGTCTTGGCGAGATTTCTGGCCAGATACCACCCATTGCTCAAAAATATCTTTCTCAGTACAATTATGAAGACTTTATAAATTCTAAACCACACTAATTTCTCAGACTAAGGCTGTTGGAATATGCCCACTACCTGGATTGGTTTAACACATTTAAAATTCAACCTGTTCGATTCGAAGTTGCTATCATCAGTATTCTTTAGGTGGGAGAAGGGGAGGGAGGGGAAGTGAGGGATGCGGCTGATTTTCCAGTTTGTTTAGCTTAAAACGGGGTGTAATACTCACATCTCCAGCTTCCCTTGCTACGGGCAACTTCCAATAACTTCTTCCTATCCCTCCCTTCGGCAACTGTGGAGAGGAGAGTTTTCGATACGATTTTATGGGAGAAAGAATATTCCTCTCAAAAGGAGGTTGGCCATCCCCTCCCTTCTACCCCCCTCCTCCCAGCTCCCCTCCTCTCCCAAACACTCCTTCCATTCTTCTGTTCTGCCCGTCGAACGGCAAAATATGTCCAGTTTATTCGGGAAGTCATTTTCGACCATGAGAAAATCTTTCCATTTTTTCCTAGACTTCTTACTGAATTAATCTTTCAGCGAAAAAAACAGCACACAACCACCACCTCTTTTAATATCTCTAAATGGGAATATCTGCCAAAGACAAGGGCCATGCTGTCTTGCAAAAGATCAGAAAAGGGATCATCTTTCCCCGAAGCCTCATGCGGGATAGGGATTGTGTCCGACCTGATTACATTGTATGGACTCCAGCGCTCAGCACAGTGCTTGACACGTTGTAAGCATTTAATAAATGCCACAATTATTATCTTAATTTAGATTCTTGAGACTTCAGAAATGTGTTTCTGTATCTCCGAAGCCGCCCCACCTCGCCGGCACCCCCTTCCCACACACGCCCTAATAATGATGATGATGGTATTTATTAGCCCCTTACTATGTGCCAAGCCCTGTTCTAAGCGCTGGGGTAGATACAAGGTAATCAGGTTGTCCCACATGGGGCTCCCAGTCTTAATCCCCATTTTATAGATGAGGCACTGAGAAATTAAATGACTTGCCCAAAGTCACAGAGCTGACAATCGGCTGAGTCGGGATTAGAACCCACGAACTCTGACTCCCAAACCCGTGCTCTTGCCGCTAAAACACGCTGCACATACATTTATTCTCCCGCGCTTGCAGGGAACCAGTGGCCTGGCCTTCTGACATTCTGGGGCTTTCAGGAATCCAGATGATTGGATTCCCCTGATGGGAGGGACCTAGGACACCTCTTTTCGCTCCTAAAATTGAAACTAACACCTGAGATTAGAGGTGCTTCCCCATTTCCCGAGCTCTTTGCTTTTATCTCTCCAGAAATTGGCACATCCCAAACCTCGACCGATGAGTGAGTTGCTCTGGAGAGATCCTTCAACTCTAGAGTTTTGGTCGAACAGACTCTTAGAATCACGGGCCTAGCGGGGGAGTTTGGAGAATATACTGGTTTGGGAAGACCATTTTTTATTATGGGAATTCCTCGCTCTACCGTCTCCTCCTACTGCCTTCCGCTTGACTGGTTAATTCTGGGCTGCTATCTGAATTTTCCTGATTTCTGGGAGATTTTGGTGAAGAAAAGATCCTTTCTGCAGATCTCTACAGTATTTTTTTGGGGGGGGGGATTATTTAATCAACCCTCCTCTTGTCTCTAGCGTGGGCCTAGCTGCTCGGTGGGTTTCATGAAGGAGGGAAAAATAATCTCCTGGGATCCTCGTGAGCGTTGCTGTGGAACTGATCTGGGGATGCACTCCTGGGGAGCGAGAGACGAAAAGGCTCATAATTTAGCTAAACTTGCTGTTTGGGGACTATGCCGATTTCGGTGATAGGGAGTTTGAATAGTCAGTCACTCAGGTTCCTCGTACGTGCATAGACTGCTCGAGAGAAGGTAGCAGCCCAGACCCCGAGAGCTGTCCAACCCGCCTGCCACGGCCTAACCCGAGATTTGAGTGAGGTAAATATAGGATTCCCACTGCACCTTCCCCGTTCGCTTGGTAGCATCCTATTTTTATTGTCTTCAGGGTGAGAACCGGGTTTATATTCAAATACCTTATATTTCGTTGTCCCTAAAACGCCCCCCTCCACTCTCCGTCCCTTCAAAATCTTCCTTAAAAGCCACCCGCTCTAGGAAACATTCCTTGATTAGTCGCCTCACTAACCTCGACACTCTTGTTCTGTGCAAATCTGCTATTTGATTTACTTATTTGTGTTTGTATCCACCGCCTCCCTCATCAGATGGCAAACTCCTCGAGACAGAGACCGCTTTCTATACTTCCGTATGTTCTCCCAAGTCTCTATTACAGTGCTTCGCCCAGAGTAGGCATTCGGTAAGTACTGGACTGATGAGGATGATGAGGATGGTGATGATGACGGAGTACATGTGAATAACACTCAGATTCCGCGCACCAGGATCTCGTGTGCGATTGATTCCCACTGTGGAATCGAAGGGAGGAACAAGCACTGCCCGGGACCCGGGGATATTTCCTTCCCCCAAAGGGTGACATTGCCTGACTATCCTTGAACTGCCATTCCGAAGTGGAAACCTTTGCCACCCGTGCGATTTAAAGAAACAACCGATCTTCTGGAGGAAGATAAGGCCAATGGAATATGTGTGAGGCTGGGGCCGATGCTGTGCGTGTGTGTGTGTGTGTGTGTGTGTGTGTGTGTGTGCGTTTGTGCGTTTCCAGTTTACTTGCCGGCAGGAACCCCACCAAAGTCTATCTCCCCCTTCCCTCAGATCGAGGACAGGAGCTGGACCAGAGCCGGAACCTTGTCTGCTAATTATGTTGTATTGTACTCTCCCAAATGCTTAGTGCAATGCCCTGCACATAAGTGCGCAATACATAAGATTGATTGCTTGATCGATTGATAGGAGCGGTTAGGATAGGAGCCCGGATTGGCACTGAGAACGATGGAGGGGAGGAGTGGAAGAGGAGAGAGAAGAAAGAGAAAAGGAAAATTAAATAGATCTTAGCTCTGGACGAACCCTCTTACATCCCCCTCCCTTGACTATCCCACCCGTAACACACACACATTCCCAAGATCCTGAAGGAAACTTCGCAACGAAGTCAAAGGAGAGAAGGGGAAGATTTTCCTCCACTTCAAAAGACTTCGCTTGAAGGTGACTGCAGATCCCGAGAGCAGGGGCCGAATGTTTAGGTTGGAGCCGCCTATACGCAGTAAATTTGTTAAGGAGTTGGGGAGGGGCTGGGGAGTCCTTGTGACAGATGCCTGGGGTAAGATATTCCCCCAGCTCTGGACATAACCTTCCCTTTACTCTCTCTCTCTCTTTCTCTCCCTCACCTCACTCCCTGCTTCTGAATTTGGACACGCCTAGCTTGGGATACGGACCCCATACTCCTAGGAAGGAAATTCTGTCCCCAGGACCTCAGCTAACGAAGATAGGGAGAGCAGCAGAGAAAAGTCAGGATAAAGTGTTGGAAAATAGAAAGATAGGAGGAATTGAAGCCGTCTAGCCCGGAGAAGCGGGTTTTTTTCCTTTTTTGAAATTACTAAAATCTTTCATTAAAAACCATTCACACAAAAATGTACATAAAAAGCAAACGGAGCTGCCTTCTTTTTCCTGAGTTTTTTTTTTCTCAATGCCTCACTGCTCTCTCTCACTTTGTATCCGTCCTTGGGTCTGTCTCCAAACACTTCTTCATTCCAATTTTTCCTTGAATGATTGATTTCCAGAGCGAGTTTTAGCTGTAATTCTTACTCCTTTAAGAACGTCACATATTATTTCCTTATATATTAAGACCCTCCCCCCGACCCAACTCTGGTTGCTCTTTTCCTTGGCCCAAACCCTTCAGAAAGAAGTCCTTCTCCACTTGTTACTCTGATAACAGGTATTTTTGTATTTCTGCCCCTCTGCACGGACAAGACTTTCTGCTGGATGTTTACTCTTAGTTTACCTTGCATTGCCAGCCTCATCATATCTCTGTCTGATGCTCGCATTCAATTTACAGTATTCAGACTGTGGAAAGTTTCTTTCGTAGACTCTTCTGTGTATCCTTCCCACTGGACCTGACATCACTGCTTACTTAAAATTTCTCCATATAAAAATTTTCTTTATTTCAGTTTTAAATCAGCCCTCGATATCGTTCCCATTTCCTGATCATTTGGACAATTTTTTTTCTGCTGCTGCTGCTACCATCAAAGCTCTAAATTGCAGATAAATCGCCTTATAAAAATCACTTCATACAGTCCCCTAGACTGTAAGCTCGTTATGAGCAGAGGACGTGCCCACTAATTCTGTTGTATGGTACTCTCCCAGGCGCTCAGTTCAGTGCTCTGCACATAGTAATGCCAGTGATTATTAAAAAAAAATACCCGGAATGATCATTCCAAACCCTCCATCCTTAATGTCCAGAAAATGATCTACCTTTTGGGGGACATCAATCCCGTGTCCTAGCACAGCGTCACAGAAGGTCTTAAAAAGCCCTAACCATATATACATTCATTCACTCAGTCATATTTATTGAGCGCTTACTGTATGCAGAACACTGTACTAAGCGCTTGGAAAGTTCAATTCAGCAACAAATATGACCGACGTATAAAAGAAAAACCATCGGGAGAAAACTAAGATGTACACCTTTAAGTGTCTGGAATATTTCTAAGAGAACTGACCCGTTATTTTTCATGTCCATACAGGGTCGAACAGGAGGAAATGGAAATGAATTGCAGCAGGAGAGCCGGCGTGAGTTTGGTTAGGCATTAAGAAGAAATATTCGACCACTGGGTGATGAAAAGCCTGGAGGAAGGTTGTGGATTCTTTCTATCCCTGGAAAGCTTTACAGAAAGAATAGAAAGAATGAGGCTTGGGCGGATTAGGCACCCGAAGGCAGGGGGCGGGACCAGTTGGTTTCCCGAGTTCCCTTCCAGCTCCTTGGTTCTCTAATTCTTTCTCGGAAACCATCCACCTTGTTTGTTAATTCAATCGTATTTACTCATTCAATCATATTTATTGAACTCTTACCATGTGCAGAGCACTGCACTAAACTCCTGGAAAGTACAATTTGGCAACAGACAATCCCTACCCAACAAAGGGCTCACAGTCTAGAAGGAGGAGACAGATAACAAAACAAGTTGACAGACATCAATAGCATCATTATAAATAAATAGAATTATAGATATATATACATCATTAACAAAATAAATTATAGGTATATACATCATTAATAAAATACATAGAATAATAAATATGTACATATATACACAAGGCGATGGGGCGGGGAGTCGGGTAGAGCAGAGGGAGGGATTAGGGGCGATGGGGAGGGGAGGAGGAGCAGAAGAAAAGCCTTCAGTTTAGGAAGGCTTCTCGGAGGAGGTGAGCTTTCAGTAGGGGTTTGAAAGGGGGAAGTGTGATTGGCGGATGTGAGGAGGGAGGGCATTCCAGGCTAGAGTTAGGACGTGGGCCAGGGGTCGACGGCGGGACAGGCGAGAACGAGGTCCAGTGGGGAGGTGAGTGGCAGAGGAGCAGAGTGTGCGGGCTAGGAGAGAAGGTAGGAGGGGGCCAGGGGATGGAGAGCTTTGAAGCCAATAGGGAGGAGTTTTTGCTTCATACAAAGATTGATAGGCAGCCACTGGAGATTTTTGAGGAGAGGGTGACATGCCCAGAGCGTTTCGGTAGAAAGAAAATCCGGGCGGCAGAGTGAAGTATAGACTCAAGTGGGGAGAGACAGGAGGTTGGGAGATCAGAGAGGAGGCTGATGTAGTCATCCAGTCGGGATATGATGAGTGATTGTACTAACAAGGTAGCGGTTTGGATGGAGAGGAAAGTGCGGGTCTTGGCGATGTTGTGAAGGTGAGACCGGCAGGTTTTGGTGACGGATTGGATATGTGGGGTGAATGAGAGAGCGCTTTCTGTGTGCAGAGCACTGTACTAAACGCTCTGTTCTGGGTCCCTGGAACCATTCGATCTTCCTCGCTTATCTCCAGAATTCGGGGAATCTTTCTAGGAATTGCTTTCTCAGGGAATTTTTTTCCTATAACAGTTGCATAGTATCATCGCCCTCCCTTTGCTTTCTATTCCCCTTTGCCTCTGTTTGTGAGAGATCAGTCTTTTGAGCCATTCAAGCCACCAATCAGTGGTATTTTTTGAGCGTTTGCTGTGTGCAGAACACTCTGTCTTGTAAGCCCTGGTACTGAATTAATGTGTTCGATTCAACATTCCCTTTGAATTGGACAGAATCTCCAAGAATCTGTGAAGAGGTTCTCGCTTCTTGTCCCGAAGTCGCAGTGAAAATGAGAACCTGAAAGCGGCAGGAAATCTGGGTTAAACTTCAGCTTTCCGACTTAGTTCCCTGCTCAGGCCTCTCTCCTACTTTCAGGTAAATAAGCTGCGTGTGCATTAAAAAAATGTGTGTTTGTGAAATTATATGACGATCGGATTACTGCTTTTTAAAAATCCCTCAGCGCTTCCCTAAATGTGTCGGGATACTGGGTGGAAATGAGGCTGGGGAAGAAGTCAGGAAGAGAGGAAAGGACTGGAAATACACTTCCCAACTCCAAAGTAGCATTTCCTAGAAATGCTCTGATTCTTCAGCAACACAGTCCGGGTTCCCATAGTTACCAATCTTATCATTTGTTTGGGAGAATAGTCCAATTAAACAAATGGGAAGGGATTTCATTCTTTCTTCAGGTATTGTCATGTTAATGGGGAAAGGGGGTGGGGCTGAGGGAAGGAGGGACAGAGAAGGAGAGGAAAAGAAATAGAGAGAGTGAAAGAGAGCGCTTTCTGTCCGTATTGTGGGGAAAACAGTCACATTAATAACTAGTAATTCGCAATTGTTGGTGCTTATCAAATGTTGTTGATTTGGCAGAAACTGTACGCCGTATTTCAAGATATGTATTTTAAGGTTGAGACAGGTGAGAGACTCATAAGGACATATAGCGTTTTAATTGAAATGTTAACAAATACTATTATCATTATTACTACTACTAATGAACAATAATTCATCTCTGTTTCCTAGAGGGTAAGATTGTGCATCAGACAAGGAAATCACTTCAGGATCCATCCTGGGGGTGAAAGTGCAAGAGAAGCCTACGAGTGATTCCAGATGGCTTCCCTTGCATAACTTGAAGAGAGATCTCTAACTGATTAGGTTCCCTTTATTTGTAGAAACTCGCTTTCTATGCATAAGTGAGGGGATTGTAGATTCAGTACCTTGGAAAGTCTTTTAACTAACTTTATTTTAAAAATTCATTTTGAATTGCAATTACAAATCCAAAATGTAAGGTGAAAGAAACCACACTCTCGAACGTTATTTGCAATTACTCTGGTTAGCGTTAGGGAGATGAGCAGACAACTAATTCGGAGCATTCATTCATTCAATAGTATTTATTGAACGCTTACTATGTGCAGAGCACTGTACTAAGCGCTTGGAATGTACAATTCGGCAACAGATAGAGACAATCCCTGCCCAGTGACGGGCTCACAGTCTAATTGGGGGAAACAGACGGCAGAAAAAAACAGAACGAAACAAAAGCAAGACAACATTATCACGATAAATAGAATCAAGGGGATGCACACCTCATTAACAAAATAAATAGGGTAATAAATAATATATATATAAATGAGCACAGTGCTGAGGGGAGGGGGAGGGGGGAGGCGGAGGGGGGAGGGAGAGGAGCAGAGGGTGGGGAAGGGAGGGGGAGCACAGGGAAAGGGGGCTCAGCTGAGGGGAGGTGAAGGGGGAAGGGGGAGGAGCAGAGGGTGGAGGGGGAGCAGAGGGTAAAGGGGGGAGCTCAGTCTGGGAAGGCCATGAGAAGTCACTTGTCCAACCTCTTCAAAGTGGATGAAGAACTGTGTGGACGGTTGTAATTGAAACCACTGCAGTTTATTAAACAGTTCCTTCCATAGTATGCACCTTAACACTATATATTGGGTAGTGGCTATAGTCACCTTTGTACCCCTGTTGCTATTTCTAGTTTGTCTCTTCCCTCCTGGTCTGATTAATCAATCAATCAATCAATCAATCAATGGCATTTACTGAATACTTACTGTGTGCAGAGCACTGTACTAAGCGCTTGGGAGAGTGTAATAATACAACAAAGTTAGTAGACACATTCCCTGCCCACAATGAGCTTAAAATCTAAATTAAGTAGGGGAAGTGGCCAAGTATAAAGATATGTACAAAAGTGGTGTGGTGGTGGGGCTAGGGTGGGGATGGGAAGGAAATATATAAGTGCTTGGGAGTAGAACTAAGGAAATAAGGGATTAGTCAGGGAAGGCTTCCTCGAGGAGATGAAATTTTAATAGGGCTTTGAAAATGGGGAGAGTAGTGGATTGACAGATATGAAGGGGAAGTTTTCCATGCTTCAGTTTCCCTAAACTCTGGGGATAATAATCCTTATGTCATAAGGATGTTGTGATGATGAAATAAGGGAAACAGCTTTGGAAAAATCAAGGTGCTCTATGAATTTAACTAATTATCAGGGAATGGCCTAGCCTAGGGGAAAGAACTTGGGTCTGAGAGTAAATAGACTGGGGTTCTGATCTCAGCTCTGTTCCTGGCCTGCTGTGTGACCTTGGACAAGTTGCTTAACGTTTCTGGGCCTCAATTTCCTCATCTGGAAAATGGGAATAAGATATTTGCCCTTCCCACCTCTTAGACTGTAGGACAGGGACTGAGTCTGATCTGATTTCCTTGTATCTTCCCCAGTACTTGGCATATAGTTAGTGCTTAATGAATGTCATTATTATTGTTAATAAAACAAATTGATGGCCAAGAAATAATACAAAAAGGAAAATATGACTCATTACATTAATTCAATACTTTTTCAAGTCTGTTGTTCCTCAGTGCCTCAGGTTCTTCACTGTTTTTTGTGCTGGGAATCAGGAGCCCTGGATTTTAATCCTCATTCTGGTGGGCAGAAGACTGCACATGGAATTTGCAATGTGTAGCATCCTTGCCTGCCTCACTGCTTGTTACACACTGTGCCCCAATGGGAATGTGACTAGTAAGGATGACAGAATACAAATGTTGCTGTGCAAGCCACTAGCACCTACATACTGTGTCTTACCTGATTATCTTGTATCTTCCCCAGTGCTTAGTACAGTCCCTGGAACTCAGAAAGCACTTAACAAATATGTCAATTATTATTACTATTATAATCAATTCCTTGTGTGGGTTCTCAGGGCTGGGGTTCATAAATAAAAAATAAAATGATGGTATTAAAGTGCTTACTATGTACCAAGCACTGTTCTAAGCTCTGGTATAGATAAAAGGTAATCAGGTTGTCTCAGGTGGGGCTCACAGTCTTAATCTTAACCAGGAGAAGCAGCGTGGCTCAGTGGAAAGAGCCCGGGCTTGAGAGTCAGAGGTCATGGGTTCGAAACCTAACTCTGCCACTTGGCAGCTGTGTGACTTTGGGCAAGTCACTTAACTTTTCTGTGCCTCAGTTCCCTCAACTGTAAAATGGGGATTAACTGTGAGCCTCACGTGGGACAACCTGATTACCCTGTATCTCCCCCAGCGCTTAGAACAGTGCTCCGCACATAGTAAGCACTTAACAGATACCAACATTATTAATCTTCATTTTACAGATGAGTTAACTGAGGCATAGAGAAGTTAATTGACTTGCCCAAAGTCACACAGCAGAGAAGTGGCAGAGTCAGAATTAGAACCCACACCCTCTGACTCCCAAGCTTGGGCTCTTTCCACTAAGCCACGCTGCTTTTCCATAATTATAATGATGGTATTTGTTAAGTGCTTACTCTATGCCAAGCACTATTTGAAGCGCTGGGTTAGATACAAGGTTATCAGGTTGTCCCACGTGGGGCTTGCCATCTTAATCCCCATTTTACAGATGAGGTAACTGAGGTACAGAGAAGTAAAGTGGCTCAGTGAGTGGCTCAGTGAGAAGCAGCGTGGCTCAGTGGAAAGAGCACGGGCTTTGGAGTCAGGGCTCATGAGTTCGAATCCCAGCTCTGCCACTTGTCGGCTGTGTGACTGTGGGCAAGTCACTTAACTTCTCTGTGCCTCAGTTCCCTCATCTGTAAAATGGGGATTAAGACTGTGAGCCCCACGTGGGACAACCTGATTCCCCTATGTCTACCCCAGCGCTTAGAACAGTGCTCGGCACATAGTAAGCGCTTAACAAATACCAACATTATTATTATTATTAAGTGACAGCAATACAGAAAGACAGAGTTCAATTCAGGACCTGATTGAGCCACCCAATTTTTCTCCATGGCAACAAAAGCCTACCCTAGTTGTCCCCTACACTGTACCCTTCCTGATTGTCCCCTTCCTTCGTCCCCTCATTTTTTCTGCCTCTACCCTGTGAATGATTTGAGCCCAGTACTTTATTTCCTTGGCCTCTCACTATCCTTTCTGTGGCTGTGAAAACCTGGAAAAGTGGAATCCACTATAGCTTCTTGAGGGCAGGGACGATATCTAGCAACTATACTGTACTCTCCCAGGCACGTAGTACAGTGCTCTGAAAAGTGTAAGAGCTCAATAAATACTACTGTTTAACTGATCGATTGGGTGTGAGCAATGGGGCTCCTGAGGTAATTTCACTTCCAGGCCAACCTCCTCATATAAAGAATCCTATTGCATATTGGGTAGCAATGTGCTTGTGAATTTTGTAGATCAGTTTAAAAAATACGTATGGATACCCGGGGAAGCAGCAGTGGAAAGAGCCTGGGCTTTGGAGTGAGAGGTCATGAGTTCGACTCCCGGCTCTGCCACTTGTCAGCTGTGTGACTGTGGGCAAGTCACTTAACTTCTCTGTGCCTCAGTTACCTCATCTGTAAAATGGGGATTAACTGTGAGCCTCATGTGGGACAACCTGATTACCCTGTATCTACCCCAGCGCTTAGAACAGTGCTCTGCACATAGTAAGCGCTTAACAAATACCAACATTATTATTATGGATATAAGTGATTTGAGGTTTTTTGATTTTTTTTTCTACGGGGCCCCTGCCCTGCCTATGCTCATATGCTTCATGTAATATTTATAATGCATTTTCATTTACAAGCAGGTAACCACTGTTTAATTCAATCAACGCTCCTCTACTAGATTTGGGAGATTGTTGTAGGCAGCGATTGTATCTTCTTCTATTGCAGTTTTCCAAGCACTTAGTCAATGCTCCAAACAGAGTAGGTGCTCAATAAATATTGATTGAGTGAACATGTAATCATTATCATCATGTTGGTATTTGTTAAGCGCTTACTATGTGCTTAGACAGAGCACTGTCTAAGTGCTGGGGTAGATACAGGGTAATCAGGTTGTCCTATGTGAGGCTCACAGTCTTAATCCCCATTTTACAGATGAGGTAACTGAGTCACAGAGAAGTGAAGTGACTTGCCCAAGGTCACACAGCTGACAAGTGGCAGAGCTGGGTGCTTTAGAAAGGTGCCACAAGGACTCAAAGGATCACACTCACCTTGGTTTCATGATTTAATTCTTACTCACCTATGCAGATTTAATGAAATAGACCTATCTGTCTACTGCCTTTGGATTTTGCCCATCTGAATCAGAAGATGCATCTGGAAGTGAGATGAGACAAATACCCTCCATTTGGTGCCCATTTTTACTTATAGATTGGGGTAAATCTGTCAGTGAGTTAACAAAATTCCTGGGGTGTTGTGGAAGAGGGAGCATAAGGATACTTTTCCTTTTATTCTCAGCTACTGGGCTGTTGCTTCGATATATTCTAGTCATCCAGGTAGAAATTAGTAGACCAGAGATGTCCATCTCCTCATTTACCTTGTCTTGCATAAATTAGTTGTAATATAATTCGTAATATGTTAATACATATATGAAATACAGAGCCCTGAAACTTAATGCCCAAATGTCAACAGTTTATTGCTTTCAATTTTTGAGAAGCAGTGTGACCTAGTGGAAAAAGTCCAGGCTGGGAGCCAGAGGACCTGGGTCATAATCCTGGTTCCATGACATGCCTGCTTTATGACCTTGGGCAAATCACTTCACTTCTCTCTCCCTCAGTTCCTTCATCTGCAAAATGGGGATTCAATACCTGTTCTCCTTCCTATTCAGACTGTGAGTTTCATGTGGGACCTGATTGTCTTCTATGTCCTAGTGCTTAGTAGAGTGCTTGGCACATAGTAATCACTTAACTAATACCACAATTATTTCCATAGTCTTCTGTTTCCTAGAGTACCCTGCATTTTGTGGTATTCAAATGGTTAATAAATGCAATCTTTTGAAAGTAGGACATGATGATTCGCCTAATCTTTGTCCATATAGAAAGTGAAAAGATATAATTAAATATTATTTTATCAGTCTCAAAATATCTCTTTAAGAAAGTTGGTGGGAATTCACCCTTATGGAGAGAATGCAGTTTAGGATTTATCACTTGCATCTGCAAATTGAGTAAGGCAGGGTTAGCACAGAAAACTCACCATAAATAAATTTTTTAGATGCTTTCCTTTGTTCTTAGATTTTATGGCATCTAAGATTAAATGAAGCAAAGGTTTCTCCCTATGTCTGAATTCTTCTGTCCTGGAAAGGAAATAATTATTTATTTGAAGAGGAGCAATGTTTGAGTGGCAGTCTATCACAGTCATTTTGTGATGACATTATGCTTGAGAAAGAAAGAAGAGTAGAGGGGAATAACAAGATCTTACTTGGTTAATAACACACCTGTGATCTTCTGGTCTGTTTGACCAAATGCACATGAATGAAATTACATTCAAACTGAAAAGTGAATGCTCCAGGAACTTAACCTTCAGTTAATGATCGCGAGCAGGCTTGTGTGCAAACACTGACTGAAGAGGAAATTGCTTAGGTGTAGAAGCAGATTTTACAGTGAACGTGTCTACCAACTCTGTTATCTACTCTCTCAAGCGGCCAGTGCAGTGCTCTGCACACAGTAAGCACTGAACAAATACAGTTGATTGACAACAAAAACAGATATGGAAAGAAGGGAGCATATTCTGCTTCTTAATTCGATGGGATGTCTTAGCCTGGTTCCCGTTCACTGTCCCGCCCAAGGTAGGAAACATTTAAGCTAACGTTGAATATTGACCTTAACGTTGAACCCCAAGTGGTTACACTAATATACAGAAATGCTCAGAGCCATCTGTGATGGATAACAGGCAAAATTGGAGAGTTACAGCTTCAGAAAAGGGCCAGTGGATCCTTACTAGAGGCTTCCTCTATGCCTAGTCCTAGGTTTTTTTTTTAATGAGGCTACTTTCATTTGGGCTTTATCCTAATATAACTAATTTTAACATTCTACAAAAAGCACTATCAAATGAGGAAATGTTAGTTTGTGTGCACATGTACAGATGCTACTTCATTAACTCTGTCAGAGAACTTCTTTTCACAACTCAGTTGCATAAATATATTATTTGAAGTAAGCCGGGATGTTCATGTTCTTCCATTGCTCACTCCACCTATACTGACTTTTCTGGAGTCCATCATAATTATGGATCCGTGTCTGGGTGGACACCACATTAGGTGTCGTGCTTCTTGTGTTGACACTGTGATTCTAGGATCAGTATTAAAAGGTGTCCATCTGTTATGCTTAGCAACAAAGCACTCTAGTAGAACATCTTCATTTTGGTAATGGCTTTAATTGTGCACCTTTTGATGCTATTTTTCATGCACCCAGATGCATTAATGTGAACAGTAGCTTTGCATTCGCTCAATTCTGGATGCATGCCCCACACTCCGGTGGTGCTTTTTCAGCACTCAGCTTTCCGTCTGAGGGTAGTGCTTAGCAACTTGGGTTTAAAAGAATGTGCGGATCTGCACTGTCAAGGGGATAGGTGTTTCCCTTTTCCCTTCACCTTAGGTTCAGGCCCCTTCCCTGACAGGAAACCTTTATGCCCTGAATGGTTTGGTTAGGATGGCTTTTGATGAGAACTCTTCCATCAGGAACAAGCCTTGGAGTGAGTCTTCAGGACCAAAAACCTGAGAAGCAGCATGGCCTAGTGGATAGAGCCCAGATTTGGGAATCAGAAGGACCTGCATTCTAATACTGACTCTGCCACATGTCTGCTGTGTGGTCTTAGGTAAGTCACTTAACTTCTCTGTGCCTCAGTTAACTGTTCATTCATTTATTCAATAGTATTTATTTAGCACTTACTATGTGCAGAGCACTGTACTAAGCGCTTGGAATGTACAATCTAGCAACAGATAGAGACAATCCCTGCCCAATGACGGGCTTACAGTCTAAACAGGGGAGACAGGCAGCAAAGCAAAACAGAACAAAACAAAAATAAGACAACATCCTCAAGATAAATACAATCAAGGGGATGTATACCTCATTAACAAAATAAATAGGGTAATAAATAATAGATACAAATGAGCACAGTGCTGAGGGGATGGGAAGGGGGAAGGGGGAGGAGCAGAGGGTGAGAGGAGGGGAGGGGGAGCAGAGGGAAAGGGAGGCTCAGTCTGGGAAGGCCTCTTGGAGGAGGTGAGCTCTCAGTAGGGCTTTGAAGAGGGAAAGAGAGTTAGTTTGGCAGACGTGAGGAGAGAGGACATTTCAGGACAGCGGTAGGACATGGGCCAGGGGTTGACGGCAGGATAGGCGTGAATGGGGGACAGTGAAGAGGTGAGTGGCAGAGGAGCAAAGTGTACCGGGTGGGCAGTAGAAAGAGAGAAGGGAGGTGAGGTAGGAGGGGGCAAGGTGATGGAGAGCTTTGAAGCCAGAAGTGAGGAGTTTCTGTTTCATGCGAAGGTTGATAGGCAACCACTGGAGGTTTTTAAGGAGGGGAGTGACAGGCCCTGAGCGTTTCTGTAGGAAGATGATCCGGGCAGCGGAATGGAGACTAGACTGGAATGGGGAGAGACAGGAGGAAGGGAGATCCGAGAGGAGGCTGACACAGTAATCCAGTCAGGATATCATGAGAGCTTGTACTAGCATGATAGCCATTTGGATGGAGAGGAAAGGGCGGATCTTGGCGATATTGTAAAAGGTGAGACCGGCAGGTGTTGGTGACGGATTGGATGTGTGGGGTGAATGAGAGAGCTGAGTCAAGGATGACACCAAGGTTGCGGGCCTGTGAGACGGGAAGGATGGTCGTGCCATCCACAGTGACAGGGAAGTCAGGAAGAGGACAGGGTTTGGGAGGGAAGATAAGAAGCTCAGTTTTAGAACTGTGAAGTGGGGATTAGTAGTGCGAGCCCCACAAGGGATAAGGACTGTGTCTGATTAGCTTGTATCTACCCTAGAGCTTAGTACAGTGCCAAACACATAGTAAGTGCTTAACAAATATCATAAAGTAGGAGGCAGAGCATATTGTGAAAGGCGTGTGTAGTCATTTTCCCTATTTGGCACCTACAGGAAGAACTAACACTAAAAACCAAGTCTCTTTATTCACAGAGTAGTGCTCTTTCTTCTGGCCTAACAGCAAGACTAAGAGGCCAAGTCTTTGCCTCTTCTTTTCCACCCTCATTACCACCACCTGGTTCAAGGCCTCATCATCTACCAGCTGCATTACTGTAACAACCAACCTCATTGGTCTCCCTGCATCTCTCCTCATCAGTCTATCTTATATAAAGCTGCTTGGAGAACTTTCTCTTCAGCTTTTTCTCAAACCTCTCCATTGTTCTCTGTAGTAAAGGAAAAACTCTTACCCATTGGTTTTAATATTCCTCACCAGCTGTCACTTTCTTACTTATTTGCTTCCTTCTTTTGTTAAAGTACTACTCATACCCTTTACTCCGCCCAAGCTAGCCTTTTAATGGTAGATCACCCCCAGCTTTCTCATTGCTGGTCTATCACTTGGGTTTTAATTAATGTAGGGAACTCCCCTCCCCACTTCAAATTTACCAAACCATATCCTTCCTTCTCCTTTAAAGTTCTCTTAAAAATCCACTTATGCCAAAAGTTATTCTGAGGTCAATCCCCACCCCACCTTGAAAAATCATCTTTCTCAAAATGATCATTTCCCAGGGATTCTTCAGGAAAGGGAACAGATGAAGTACAACGGGTAAAAAATTGAGGGATTAAATTAGAATGGTTTTAAGACACAGGTCATGCACATTTAACGTATCCTCTAATGAAGTTCTGCTTTTGAATGATTTTTACAAAATGGGTAATCTGGGTGCTGCCAATCCTCCAATTTAAAATTTTTTGTTTTTGAATTTAAGGGAAGTATCATCCTTGTGAATATATCGGAGAGGGAGAACTGGAAGGTGGGGAAAGAAGAGGTGCCTCTCTAAGGTCACTGAAGACCTTTTTGACAAATCCCATGGCCTCTACTTCATCCTAAACTTCCTTGACCTCTCAGCTGCCTTCAATTATATTTATTGAGTGTTTACTATGTGCAGAGCACTGTACTAACTAAGTGGGAGAGGACAATTCAACTGAATGAGCAGACAAGTTCCTTGGACAGTCAACCAAACCATTTTCCTGGAAACATTATCTGACCTAGACTTTGCTGATACCGCCCTCTCCTGGTTCTTCTCCTCTCTCTCTTGCTGTTCCTTCTCAGTTTCTTTCTCAGATTCCTCCTCTGCCTTCCACCTTCTAACTGTGGGAGTCCCTCAAAGCTCAATTCTGGGTTTCCTTCAATTTTCCAGCTACATCCATTCCCTTGGAGAACTCATTTGGCCCCATGGCTTCAACAGCTGATCATTCCCAAATCAATCTCTCCAACCTTGACCTTTCTCCTATTTTTTTCCTAATGCTATTTGTTCATTCATTCATTCATTCATTCAATAGTATTTATTGAGCGCTTACTATGTGCAGAGCACTGTACTAAGCGCTTGGGATGAACAAGTCGGCAACAGATAGAGACAGTCCCTGCCGTTTGACGGGCTTACAGTCTAATCGGGGGAGACGGACAGACAAGAACAATGGCACTAAACAGCATCAAGGGGAAGAACATCTCGTAAAAACAATGGCAACTAAATAGAATCAAGGCGATGTACAATTCATTAACAAAATAAATAGGGTAACGAAAATATATACAGTTGAGATTTGTTAAACCTCATTTTAAAAAATGCTATTTATGAATCACTAGACACTATCCTAAGCACTGGAGTAGATACAAAATCATCAGGTTGGACACAGTCCGTGTCCCACATGGGCCTCACAGTCTTAATCTCCATTTTACAGAAGGGGTAACTGAGGCACAAAGAAGTTGCGACTCTCCCAAGGTCACAAACAGCAGATAAGTGGTGGAGCTATGATTAGAACCCAGGTCCTTTGACTCCCAGGCCCGTACTTTACTTCTCTTAGTACATTGCTCAGCATTTGGTAAGCACTCAAATTCAATTTGATCATGTCTAAAATGTTGAGAAACTTCGGATGCTATGCTTGTGATATTTTGCAAACACTGAGGAGCAGGTTCATTTTTAATGTAACCTACGTGCTACTGGAGATGCTGGACTTGAGGTTTGTTTAAGCTATTGCTTTAGCCTGCCTGGATCTTGAAAAACTGTGGTATAGGGGATTACTCTACCTTGGAAAGGGGAGGAACTGATGGGAGTCAGAAGGACCTGGGTTCTAATCCTGACTTGCCAATTGTCTGCTGTGTGCCATTGGATAGGTCACTTAGCTTCTCTGGGTCTGTTACCTTATCTGTGAAATGGGGATTAAGACTGTGAGTCCCTTGTGGAACTGGGCTGTGTCTAATTTGATTATCTGGTATCTATCCCATGTTTAGTAGAGTGTGTGGTACATAGTAAACACTTAAATGCCATAAAATTGCTAATTCCAATTTTGGCTATAAGGGGCTCAAAGCCCCTTTCAAATAGATTTGCATCCAGTTCTCCTAGCAAGTAATGAAATGGAGAATTAAGCCATTACCTGCTGAATTTTTGAGCAAGGAAAACTAACCTTTTTGACTTGGATTATTAAGCTAATTATCTCCACTCACCACTTTCTTTTGCCTACATAAGACACCTTTCCCTAGAACCAAGACTAGTGGTCAGAGAGTTTGCATTTACCAAGCTGGATAAAAGAAAATCTTCCAGCTGGTGGAAACCAGCCAAGGACAGTTCAACTGGTTAATTAAAACCAGGTTCCAAATTTGTGAGAGGCCCACATTGCCATTGTGGTGATTGTCTGCTCTGCAACATGGCAGCATAGGGAACATTTGTGTCAGAAGCACAGCTATTGCAGTCCTATAACATCTTCCTGAATGTTTCTGGGATATAAAGTTGTTGAAATGCAGTCTGCTTATCAGACAGCTTTACTAGAATCATAGAATCCAGAAACACTTGCAACTAGAGATCCCTCCCCACCCCTAGCTTCCCTCTCATTTCCTACACTGATTGATGTCCCTCCTAAGGCACATCTTACTGTAGCCAGAAAGGAGGTAGTGTTGTAGGGTAAAGGCACAGGGGGTTAGGTTTTTCTATGCTGAGAAGCAACTGAGTCAGGTGACTTTTGGAAACTAACTGTCTCTCAAGACATTTGGCTTGAGCTGTCTTTATGACCCAACAGACATTGAAAACCAGATGGTTGAATGCTGGGGGAAGTTACTTTCCAGAGGGGAGTTTGGAATTGCTTGGACTACGTTAAGTGCCTAAGCAGAAAGGGGATGGGAAGGAGGAAAGCTTTGATTTGTGTTAACGTAAATTCTCCAAAGTTAGCTTTTCCAGGCCCTCTTACTATTTGATGAATCCAGAAAATAATTCATGACAACTGTATAGCTTGGCTCCTAACTTGGCTGAAAGTATGGATTTGAATTTTCTCAATGGCCTCTACTGGGGTCTTATTTACTGCAATCCAGTAGTGTCTGGTGTTTCCATATAATGACAAACTGTTTAGGTTCTTTTCTCACTTGCACTAACAAGAGGGTGAGTTTGATAGCTCTTTGACATCGCTTTCTGGAAAAGGGTTTAGGGGGTGGTGTACTTCTGCATTCTAACTGTAAGTGGTGCTATATGACCACTTTCAACCTGCAAAGACTCTAACTATGATTAATTAAACAAGTAATAAGTGGCATTTCGGGGATTAGTTGGTGCCATCTGCAACCGTTCCTTTTGATTAACAGAATAACTTCCTTCTCTTTCATATGCCACTCATCTCCTACTGAGCTAAGTGGTATGCCGCTGTCTTAATCTTACTTGCAATGTTGAGATTCCTTTTGGCTGGGTTGTTTTTTAAAAAATAAATGAAACAGTATGAGTTAAGCAATGGTGGCCATTAGGTCATGTCTGTCTTGGTGAAAATCATACAGAGAAGCCAATGAGTTTAAGAGTGAGAAGCTGGTGAGCAGCTGTGTGTTAGTAGCATCGACTCTTCCTGTTGCCCAGGGGGGGGGGGATGATATTAACTGAGGGTAGAAAAAGAAATACATTTGAAGTAAAAGTCGAACCGAATTGTATGATTGCTAATAGTTTCTTGATGAGATTAAAAGTAAATGAAGTGGCTCTATGGTTGCCTGATTTCTTCTCCCCTTCTTTCCTCTCCCCTTCATTCCCTGTACCCACCAACCACAAGGGCCTTCCTCTTTGTCAGCACTTGTGTTTAACTTTGAAAATTTACTCATTTCTGTAATAATGCAAATCTAACCAAGTTTTTTGGTCTAAATAATATTGGATAGATTTTTTTTCCTCTCCCTTGTGCATTTTCAAGTATCCCACTCTCCACTGACTTTTACAAAAATACGACACCACATAATTAAGCCTCACTGTCTAACTCTGGGGCCATTAACCACTAGATGTCCTGGGAGTTCAATTAATGAAATGTATGCAATCGCCAAGGGCAATCTATGGAACTTATGCTTTTTGGCATTCTCTTTCATAAGAGACTATGATGCTTGATCTTTGCATTAAGAAGTGATTTTTTCATCTGACAAAAGTGAACTTAATTCCCTGGAATAATACCAGCCAACTTTCTGAAACACCGGAGAGAGAGAGAGAGGAGAGAGCACGCAGTAGGCTCTGTCTGAAAAGCAAATTTCATCATCGTTCTAGAAAGTGATCTATTATCTCAGCACAATAACCTTAGTCTATGACACCTTTTTAGAGTAAGGGTTACTTGATTTACTTTTGACATATTTTTAATGAATTGGTCTTTTAAATATTTGTTTAACCCACGAGGCTGGACAGCCATAAATGCATGTGGAAGACTTCCAGATGGTATGGGGAAATCTCTTGCTAAATCAGGGTTTGGCAGTCTATTGCTTTCTTGGCAGCATTAATTTCTTCTCACATAGGATGTGTCTTTGCACAGAGAGAGAGAGTGTGGAGCGCAAATGTAATCTTACACATGAGAAGGCTCTGGTGGCTCAGATGTTTGTCATTAGAAATTGGGTGTAGACTTCTTCAATTGTAAAAGTATAGCAGCAGTTCCAGTAGGAATTGCCTTAAGGCTCTTCTTCCCTTCAGCCCACTCCTTTGGAGAGCCAGATTTCAACAAGAGGTGCTAAGGTCACAGGACCTCTCTTCCTCACTCAGAAAAACCTCAGTGGTCATTGAGAAAGGAAGTCCCTTGTTACAGAACCACACCCTTCATTCTTGGCTTGTTTAATAAAGTTTGTGCCAGTGGCATGTCATTCAGCCGCAGGAAGCATAGGTGCCAACTCTTTGGGTACGATAGATTGTTTCTCTTCCCCATCCCCTGCTGCCCTGTAGTTTTCCAGCTGTAGGAGCAGAGCCATTATTTTTACCTCCAAGGTTCTTTGTGCTGGACACTCAGACTCTCAGCCCAAGTCTCCAAAAAGAGCTCATAGCTCCTGAGCTGGTCTGAAAAGAGATGTTTCTAGGTTGGGCTGAAAAGACCCTAAATTAGATCTTCATAATCCATTAGCTCTTCCAAGACTGCCAACCACTTCCAAGACCCATCCTACTTGCCCCTACCCCTTTTCACCCCTACTTTCTAAAGGAAGAGTTGGCATCTCTGACAGGAAGCCTGTTAACACAGTGGAAAGAGCACGGACTTCGGAGTCAGAGGTCATGGGTTCGACTCCCAGCTCTGCCACATGTCAGCTGGGTGACTGAGGGCAAGTCACTTCACTTCTCTGTGCCTCAGTTACCTCATTTGTAAAATGGGGATTAACTGTGAACCTCACGTGGGACAACCTGATTACCCTGTATTTACCGCAGCGCTTAGAATAGTGCTCTGCACATAGTAAGCGCTTAACAATACCAACATTATTAACATCCATTCAATGCTTACTGTGGGCAGAGCACTGTATTAAGCGCTTGGGAGAGTACAGTACCACAATAGACATATTCCCCATCCACAGCGAACTTCCCTGCAGATGTTTAGTGGAGAGAGCTCGGGCCTGGAAGTCAGAGGATCTGGGTTCTGGTCCTGGCTCTGCCACTGTCTGCTGTGTGATCTTGGGCAAGTCATTTGGCTTCTCTGTGACTTGGTTTCCTCAACTGTAAAATGGGGATTTGATATCTGCTTAGACTGCAGAGCCCATATGGTTCAGGCACTGTATCTGACCTGATTGACTCGTATCTACTCCAGCTTTCAGAACAGTGCTTGACTCATAGTAAGCACTTAACAAATACCATAAAAAGAAAAAAACAAAGGCAGGTGGTCATCAGCAAAGTATGCTACCTACCTCCAGCACCATGCCAGTTTGTTTTCTTGAATGGGCTAGATATTCTGTTATATCAGCATCCAGTGTTTGCATCAGACAGTTATTTCATATTTTTCTTGCCTTGGCCATTTATTAATCCCTTTCCATATGAGGCCTATGCTTACTTGCCCCACTGTGGCCAATTGTACTTTCTGGACCTAGAAACTCTTGTACGATTTAATAGTCTTAAAAAATGACCATATAAAGAATTCCCACATAGCAAAGTTGCCTTAAATCAGTCCCTTCAATGTTATCCTAAAAAGAGTTTTACTACATTTTGGAGCTTCTGGGAAGAAATGTGCTAGAAAGTGGTAGAAACAGAGGTAAATCAGTGGCCCCCAGTGAGGCGTTCAGGAGTAAATAATTTCTAGATCTAGTACTTGTAGTCTGTGAACTGAAATAAAATTGTCACTGTCATCTGGAGAAATTTGAATTGGCCCATCTAAGGGACAATCTTTTGGCAAAAGGGTGTCTGCAAGGAACTAATGTAAGTATCCAAACAATCTCTCTATTAAACCCTCAAAAATTGAAAGAAGAAAATTAAAATCAAATGGTCATGTTTTCTGAAAGGGTGTGCAAAATATATCTTGTTTTGCCTGTGAGGTTCCTAAGCAGAGTAGAGTTGTTCTTCCATTTGAAGATGGCATTTCACCTTTGCCAAAGGCAAAACTGCATTCATGAGCGTGAGAGTTAACGAGAGAGAATCTCTTATACCCTGTGCCGACGGAAATACAGTAGTGCCCCTTGTCTGGCCTCCTGCCATTCATGTAATACTCAAGCAATCAATCAAACAATCAATCAGTGGCATTTACTGAGCACTTACTATGTGCAGAGCACTGTACTAAATGCTTAGAAGAGTAC
Source organism: Ornithorhynchus anatinus (assembly GCF_004115215.2). Taxonomy (NCBI): domain Eukaryota; kingdom Metazoa; phylum Chordata; class Mammalia; order Monotremata; family Ornithorhynchidae; genus Ornithorhynchus; species Ornithorhynchus anatinus. The sequence goes on from NC_041753.1 coordinate 56,019,891, forward strand.
AATAAAATAGAGTTGGCAGACACATTCCCTGCCCGCAGTGATCTTACAGTCTAGAGGAGGTGACAGGCATTAATATAAATAAATAATTTATAATACCTAATTTAAAGATATACACATAAGTGTTGTGAGATTGAGGGTGGGGTGAATATCAAATGCCCAAAGGTCACAGATCCAAGCGCAGGGCAACATATCCAAGGCACCAGTGGTTAAAAGGGGAAAGATACCGTAGCATACCACCAGCAGGTGAAGCACTTGAGTTGTTTTTGGCAATAGGGGAGATGGTTTGGGTCTCTCCGTGCTCCACAGAGCATAACGTGCAGTGGCTGGAATAGAAAATGAATGCAAGTCTCTCATCTAAGAAGAGAGTATCTCTGAGGCCTCAAAAACAGCAGACACCACATCAGTCAATCAATCAACAGTATTTATTGAGTGCTTACTGTGTACGGAGCCTGTATTAAGCACTTGAGAGAGTACCACGAGTAAGCAGGATCTAACAGATAGAGCACGAGTCTGAGAGTCAGAAGGACCTGGGTTCTAATCTCACCTCTACCATTCATCTGCAGTGCAACTCACTTAACTTTTTCGAGCCTCAGTTACCTCAGCTGTAAAATGGGGATTAAGACTGTGAGCCCCACGTGGGAAAGGGACTGTGTCCAACATGACAAACATGTATCTACCCCAGTGCTTAGAACAGTGCTCGATCCCTAGTAAGTGCTTAAAAAATGACACAAAAAAAGGCCTACAGGTTCTTTCCACTAGACCACACTTTAAGAAGATGTTTAGGCCTGAAAGAAATTCAAAACAAAACATAAATGGAGCCAAATGTTTCTGTTTCATTTTATAGGTGCTGCAGAACTGACCAGTCATGCAAATCAGCAGCAACTCATTGCGGGTCCACGGACAAAGAAGATGAGTTTGCCTTAATAGGGTGGTTCACACTACCATTTCAACTTACATGTGGTCACTGCCAACAAGGAGAGCACTGATAGTATACCGGTAAGTGACAGGCTGAAAAGAGTTTGGTATGGTGATAGAGACTGCACCCTTTCCACTGTTTTGTTTTATCCTATCAGTACATTTTCCTGCTAGCCTTTCTGTTGGTCCAGTGGAATCAGGAGACCTGGATTCTGGTCCCTTTCTGCCTGTAGCTGGCTAACAAGGGCAAAGTGCACTTGCAGCTCTCAATCTGCTGTGCCCTTTTGTGCTCAATATACTCTGTGCCCCAGCAGGAACATGAATGGCAGGATTGACAGAATGCAAGTGGTGCTGTGCAAGCCACCAGCGCCTACATAATCAATTGCTCCTTCAGGTTTTCAATCCTCAAGTCTCAGTAGCTCTTCTGTTGTTCTAGTCAGGAGACCCCATCAACATTTTTTTCTAAACATCATTAGATTTGTGAGCCCCTCGAATACAGGGACCATGTGTTTTACTTCTAGTGTACTTCCAGCTGCTTCGTACATTCTCTGCACGAAAGCAGATGCCCAATGAATACAGGTCCACAATGGGGGTGCGATTTGCATGAAGCATTTGGTTGGATTTCGAATTGGCTTAGGAGTCCTATTCTACCAATCCCTAATAGAAGGAGTTGAATTGTGACTCAAGATGGTGCCATCTACCCTCTGCCAGTCATATGATGCAATTTGATATTGGTCTGGTACCTGACCCAGGGCACATGTCTGGGCAGCCATGATGAAGGCACTGCTCCCCTGTTGAGCTGGGCAGTAGCTGTAGCACTCCCCAGTCTGGGACTCATCGCTTCACTGGACCACTGCTGGCCCTGGGGGGATTTCTTTTTGATCATTTTTTCAAATAGAAAGAAATCAAAACACGAGGCTTTACCTCTTCTGCCCACATCGGGGCCAGGGCCAAGGCCAGAGGTCCAGGGTCTGGTGAGGAGACTTTCCTGCTTTTCCCTGCTCCGGCCACCACTCTGGAGCCTGGGCTGACAAGTGGGGAGATGGACCTGAGGCGGTGTGAGCCTTCCCGAGGCACTGGGCCAGCAGAGGAAAACGCATGCACATCTTCCGTGAACAGTCCACGTCTCTCAATCCACGCTCCCCTAGTCTCTTGAAGAGGCACTTGAGGAGCGGGGAGGTGTGTACGGAATGATTTTTTTAGAAAGACGAGCCAGGAAGCAGAGTGAAGTATGGTCTGAAGATGAGAAGGGTCGGAGGCAAGGCCGTCAATGAGGAAGCCGATGGAGTAGACAAGATGGGAATGTGACAAGTGCTTGAACAAGTGTAGTAGCAGTTTAGATGGAGAGGAAGGAGTGAATTCTGGAGATGTCGGAGATAGGATTGATGAGTTTTAGTGACTGGATATGTGGGTTGAAGGAGACAGGGGAGTCTAAGATTGCCAAGGTTGCCGACTTCTGAAACAGGAAGAATGGTGTTGTCTACAGTGATGGGAAAGACAAGGGGAGGACAGAGTTTGAGTGGGAAGATGAGGAGTTCTATTTTGGACATGTTATGTTGGAGGTGTCTGCATCTCTACATCCAAATAGAGATGTCCTGAAGACAGGAGGAAATGCAAGACTGCAGAGGAGGAGAGAGGTCAGGCCTGGAGAAGGAGTTTTGGGAATCATCTGCTTAGAGATGGTAGTTGAAGTTGTGGGACCAAGTGAGTTCTCTAAGGGAGTGGGTGTAGCTGGAGAATAGAAGGGGACCCAGAACTGAGCCTTGAGGGACTCCCACAGTTAGAGGGTGGGAGGCTGAGGAGGAGCCTGTGAAAGAAACTGAAGAGGAAAGGCCAGAGAGAGAGAGGAGGAGAACCAGAAGACGACAGTGTCGGTGAAACCAAGGTTTGATAGTGTTTTCAGGGGAAGAGGGTAGTCCACACTGTCAAAGGCAGCTGAGAGGACAGGAGAATTAGGATGGAGTAAATCAATCGATAGCATTTATTGATCGCTGACTATGTGCAGAGTAATGTACTAAGCGCTAGGGAGAATACAATTCAACAGAGTTAGCAGGCTCGTTCCCTGCCCATAACGACCTTAGTAGTCTAGAGGAAAGGTCATTAGATTTGGCAAGGAGGTCATTGGTGACTTTGGAAAAAGCAGTTTCATGATGCAACTGGATTATGCTCCTTGAAAATTTGGTTGTATTGTGGATTGCATTTTTCACTTCAATTTATATGTTATAAATTAGGATCCCTTCCAGAACCTCTGCTAAAGCAATATGAAATTCTTTTATACCATATATTGTAATGAATGATAAACGTCACTAAACCATCATTTAATCTTTCAGATAATTCCAGACATAATATCACAATATTAACAAGGAGTTGTAATATGATTAACTATCTTTACAGGACACTTTCATTCAATCATATTTATTAAGCACTTAATGTGTGCAGAGTACTGTACTAAGTGGTTGGGAAAGTACAGTAATAATAATGTTGGTATTTGTTAAGCGCTTATTATGTGCAAAGCACTGTTCTAAGCGCTGGGGGATACAAGGTGATCAGGTTGTCCCACATGGGGCTCACAGTTTTAATCCCCATTTTACAGATGAGGTAACTGAGGCACAGAAAAGTTAAGTGACTTGCCCAAAGCCACAAAGCTGGCAAGCGGCGGAGCTGGGATTAGAACCTATGACCTCTGACTCCCAAGCCCAGGTTCTTTCCACTGAGCCACAGTATAGCAATAAAGAGTGACAATCCCTGGGGGAGGGAGACAGACATCAATACAAATAAACAGACTTCAATATAAAGAAAATTACAGATGTATATATAAGTGGTGTGAGGCATGGAGGGGGTAAAGAACAAAGGGAGCAAGTCAGGGCAACACAGAAGGGCATAGGAGATGAAAAGTGGGGCTCAGTCTGGGAAGGCCTCTTGGAGGAGATGTGCCTTCAGTAAGGCTTTGAATGGGTGAAGAGTAATTGTCTGGCAGATTTGAGGAGGGAGGGAGTTCCGGGGCCAGGGGTCGGAGGCGAGACAGGTGAGACTGAGGCACAGTGAGAAGGCTAGCACCAGAGGAGTGAAGTGTGTGGCCTGGGTTGTAGAAGGAAAGAAGCAAGGTGAGGTTGGAGGAGGCAAGGTGATGGAGTGCTTTAAAGCTAATGGTAAGGAGTTTCTGTTTGATGAGAAAGTGGATAGGCAACCACTGGAGATTTTTGAGAAGTGGGGATGACATGTCCTGAATGTTCCTGTAGAAAGATGATTTGGGCAGCAGAGTGAAGTATGGACTGGAGTGAGCAGAAGCAGGAGGTTAGGAGGTCAAAAAGGAGGCTGATGCAGTCATCTAGGCGGGATAGGATGAGTGATTCTATTAACATGGTAGCAATTTGGATGAAGAGGAAACGGTGGATTTTAGCGATGTTGTGAAGGTGGGGCCGACAGGATTTAGTGATGGATTGAATATGTGGGTCGAATGAGAGTGAGGATTCAAGGATAACGCCAAAGTTATGGGCTTGTGAGACGAGAAGGATGGTGGTGCCGTCTACAGTGACAGGAATGTTCGGGGGAGGACGGGGTTTGGGTGGGAAGATAAGCTCTGTTTTGGACATGTTAAGTTTGAGGAGACAGGAGGACATCCAAGTAGAGATGTCTTGAAGGTAGGAGGAGATGCGAGCCTGGAGAGAGGGAGAGAGATCGGGGAGGAGATGTAGATCTGGGTATTAACTGCGCAGAGATGGTAGTTGAAGCCATGGGAGCGAATGAGTTCTCCAAGAGAATGAGTGTAGATGGAAAATAGAAGGGGACTGAGAACTGAACCTTGAGGGACCCCTGAGGTTAGGGAGTGGGAGGCTGAGGAGGAGCCTGTGAAGGAGATTGAGAATGAATGGCCAGAGAGATAGGAGGAGAACCAGGAGAGGACAGAGTCACTGAAGTCAAGGTTGGATAACATTTCCAGGAGAAGGGGGTGGTCCACAGTGTCAAAGGCAATTTAGAGGGCGAGGTGGATTAGGATGGAGTAGGAGCCATTGGATACAACAGAAGTAGATGTTCTGCTGCCTGTGGTAGTGCTTTTTCCATTTTTGTGAAGGGTTGATCCAATTTAAATTGAACAGCAGCCTTCTTTTTTTTTTCTTAGTACCGAATAGAGGGCTAACTCTGAATGTTTCTGGACACTTTGGAACACCTATGTTTATTAGTGTCACCTTCAATCATATATAATGCAGCATGGCTCAGTGGAAAGAGCCTGGGCTTCGGAGTCAGAGGTCATGGGTTCGAATCCCAGCTCTGCCCCTTGTCAGCTGTGTGACTGTGGGCAAGTCACTTAACTTCTCTGTGCCTCAGTTACCTCGTCTGTAAAATGGGGATTAACTGTGAGCCTCACGTGGGACAACCTGATTACCCTATATCTACCCCAGCGCTTAGAACAGTGCTCTGCACATAGTAAGCACTTAACAAATACCAATATTATTATTATTATTATTAAAAATGCATCAGCTTTCTTAAACTGTAAACTCTAGACTGTAAGGTCCTGGTAGACAGAGAACGTCTACCAACTCTGTTGTACTCTCCCAAATCTTTACTACAGCGCTGTACATATAATAATAATAATAATGATAATCATAGTATTTAAGTGCTTACTATGTGTTATGCACTATTCTAAGCACTGGGGTAAATACAAGATAAGCAGGTCCCACATGGGGGTCACAGTGTAAGTAGGAGGGAGAACAGATATTGAACCCCCATCGTGCAGATTAGGGAACCGAGGCACAGAGAAGTTAAGCAGTTTACCCAAGTTCACACAGCTGACAAGTGGCAGAGCCGGGATTAGAGCCCAGGTCTTCTGACTCCCAGGCCCATGCTCTTTCCACAAGGCCACATTGCTTCAGTGCTCAATAAATGCCACTGATTAATTTGAAAGACATTTCATCTCAAGATTTCAGGTGGCACTGGAACCATTATAATCTCTTTATCTGTTTTGGCATCTTGCAATTTGGCATTGGATTGTCAAAGTTTGGTGCGGTCCTGATTGGAGGACGATTTGGCTAATGGAATGCAGTTAACTCTTCACATCTGCTTCATCCACTTCTAAATTAAGATGATTTTCCCTATTCAATCATTTTTTAGTTCATCTCCTCTGGGCTTTCTTTAACACCTTAAGAATCTGACACAAACTGTGGGCAGCGCTTTCTCCAATATTCCTTCATTATCGGTGGCTTAATCTCCACTCAAGCGGGAAGGGATGGGAGTCAGCCAGTCAGCCGATTGTATTTATTGAGTGCTTACCATGTGCAGAGCACTGTACTAAGTGCTTGAAGGAGTACAATTTAACAGACACATTCTCACCCCACAATGAGCTTACAGTCTAGAGGGGGGATGGACATTAATATAAATAAATAAAATTACAGATAGATACATAAGTGCTGTGGGGAAGTTTGGTGGGGGAGGGGGGTTACCTACCTGTAACACTGACTGGATTGCAGGGCTGTTCAGGAGTACCAATAGGTTAAGGCTTCGAACAGTACGGGTTGCACCCTTAGGGTGGTTATAAAACCTGGTGTATGCCTGCAAATGAAAAAGTTTACCGGAGCAACAGGTGGGACTTTATAAAGCAAAAAAGAAACCACACCCTTTTTTCCTAATATTTTTCGAATACCTTGTAAAATTTGAAATGAATTTTAAAAAAGTACCGTGACGCTTTTTGAAGGATCTGTCTTTTAAAACTGGGAAGCATGTATAGTCAGTCACCTTACCCGAGCGCTTCCCATTTTACAGGAGTGGGGTTGGAGACCCTGGGACCTGGGGGTCCTAATTGCCATAGTTGCCGCACGTTTACTCTGTCTGACTCTTAGTACTTCTGTAGATGTTAGAGATTGTAGTGTCCTCTCCCAAGTGCCCAGTACAGTGCTCTGAACACAGTAAGCATTTAATAAATACCATTGATTGATTCCAGATGCATGGAGAAATCTGGAATCTGGCCTTGGTGTAAACATTCATTTATTGCCTCTTACAGTTTTGAAAAATGACTCACTAGCTTTTCATAAACAGCATTTAATATTTTGTAATCAATCATTCATTCACCTTTGGGAAAAATCTCCAATTGGAGAGCCAATTATGTAGATCGATCTATCAATGCTATTTATTGAGTGTTTATTGTGTTCAGAATGCTGTTTTAAGCACTTTGGAGAGTACATTTCAATATAGTTGGTAGACACAATCTCTACACACAGGAATCTTGTAGATGAGATTAACCAGAAAGATGTTTCATTTACTAGTTGCAGTGAAGCAGCCTAGAATTCACAATTCCACTGATTGGTCAACTTCTCCTTGGAAGGATGGGCCAAATGAAATACTTTAAAGCCCCTATTTCCTAAGTTGGCAGTATCAAGTGAAAATCAGAAGATGCTGATTTGTTTCTCATTAGTCACTGAACCGATGTCACTTTTTACATATACACAGTGCTGACAAGGCATTTGGCCTTCACGTATTTAAGAGATTTTTTTTTTTTCAGCAAAGAGGCTGGATTTCTCCCCCAGGTCTGACTGTGACATTTTCCCACCTGCTCCCTGTACTAAGCGCTTGGGAGAATACAATGTAACAGAACTCATTCGCTCCCATGACTTCAACTACCACCTCTACGTGGATGCTACCCAAATCTACATCTCCAGCCCTGATCTCTCTCCCTCTCTCCAATCTCCCATATCCTTCTGCTTTCAAGACATCTCTACTTGGATGTCCTCCCGTCCCCTCAAATTTAACATGTCCCAAACAGAGCTTCTTCTCTTCCCACCCAAACCCTGTCTGACCCCTGACTTTTCCATCACTGTAGACGGCACCACCATCCTTCCAGTTTCACAAGCCTGTAACCTTGGTGTTATCCTTGACTCCTCTCTCTCATTCAATCCACTTATTCAATCTGTCACTAAATCCTGTTGGTCCCACCTCCACAACAGAGTTAAAATCCACCCTTCCCTCTCCATCCAAACTGCTACCATGTTAATACAATCACTCATCCTACCCCACCTGGATTACTGCATCAGCCTCCTTGCTGACCTCCCATCCTTCTGCCTCTCCCCACTCCCATTCATACTTCACTCTGCTGCCCGCATCATTTTTCTGTACAAAAATGTTCAGGACACGTGAGCCCGCTCCTCAAAAAACTCCAGTGGTTGCCCATCCATCTCTGCATCAAGCAAAAACTCCTCACTATTGGCTTTAAAGCACTCCATCACCTTGCTCCCTCCTACCTCACCTCACTTTTCTCCCTCTACAACCCAGTCTGCATACTTTGCTCCTCTAGTGCTAACCTTCTCACTGTGCCTTGATCTCACCTGTCTCACCACCGACCCCTAGCCCAAATCCTGCCTCTGGCCTGGAACGCCCTTCCCCCCCTCAAATCCAACAGACAATTACTCTTCTTCTCCCCACCCCGCCCAAAGCCTTACTGAAGGCACATCTCCTCCAAGAAGCCTTCCCAGACTAAGGCCTGCTTTTCCTCATCTCCCACTCCCTTCTGTGTCGCCCTGGCTTGCTCCCTTTGCTTTCCCCCCTCCCAACCCCACAGCACTTATGTACATATCTGTAATTTTATTTATTTGTATTGATGTCTGTCTCCCCCGCACCCCGCTCATTGTGGGCAGGAAATGTGACTGTTTATTGTTGTACTCTCCCAAATGTTTAGTACCGTGCTCTTCACATAGGAAGCGCTCGATAAATATGATTGAATGAATGAATATAACAGTTGGTGCAGCAGTCAAGGTGGGAAATGAGTGTCTGGATCAGCACTGTAGCAGTTTGGATGAAGAAGAAGGGATGGATCCTAGCTATGTTGTGAAAGTAGAATCGACAGGATTTCATGACAGATTGACGTGGGTTGAATGAGAGAGATGGGTCTGAAATTGAGAAGCAATGCCACTTAGACTGTGAGCCCCATGTGGGACAGGGACAGTGTCCAACCTGATTATCTTGTATCTACTCCGGTGCTTAGAACTGTGCTTAACAGAGAGTAAGTGCTTAATAAATGTCATTATTATAATTATTGTCATTCCTCATATTCCTTTCAGAAGGAGTAGGAACATGGTTGCTGTCTGAAGTCTGAAGAATAAGATAATGACATTTCTGAACCCAGTTGTGGAGGGTCCATAGGGTAAAAGCAAGGAGAGTGGAGAAAACTGGAGCAAGTAAGTCCACATCAGCTGAATTGCTTAACTTTTCTTATTACTTTCCCTTGCTTGTGTTTTAAACTTTTATTTCATTCTTTCCATCTGTGTCACTTTTTCTCTCTTCCCCCGGGTCCACACGAAACTGTAGTAACATCATTTTCTGGGGAAAGAGTAATTCCCAGTTTGCGATTTGGGGTAGAAGAGGTGGGGCTAAAATAATAAATAAAATGGCTCCCATGGTTGCTGAACAGCCAAGTCAGCTTCGGCCTCTGTAATCAGAAGGTAGTTTGACCAGTTTGAAAGGATGAAGAATGTCTGTGTGGCCAACCCATCCCCTAGACGTTAGCCTGGATGGGGGCAGTTGACTGTTGGGTAAATAACCAGAAAGGAAGAAGGCCGGGAATTGTCTTGATGCTGCTAGAGGGAATCTCGTTCCATAGGCAGAGATGGGTCTCGGCTTGGCAGGTCAAGTAGTGGGTCTCTCTCGGAAAGGGTGAGGTGGCTCTCAGGGTGGGTATTTCTGGGTGGCATGGGGCTTTTGACAGTGTGTGATCCCCTGCAACAAATGTAGCGTGCACGCACATATACACAGCCCAGCCTCCGATTTCATCTCTGGCAGAGAACAACAATTCTCAGCTCCTCTTTCCAAGGTTATTTTTGGCTGGGGATGCTCGCTGATGGCAAAGGTTTCAACCCGCCCCCCTGTCCTTGTTGAAGAGAGGCACCCGAGCGGGCAACTGCGCACTGCCGGGGGACGGGAAGGTGTATGTGTCGAGGTGAGGCGGGGGGGTGGGGGGGGAGAGGGAGAAGGAATTGAGAGATCCTCCTGAAACTCCTACTCTCCAGGCCAAGTTTCGAGGAGGAGGAAGAAGAGCCTCAGCGGGAGACTGGTGCCGGGAGGACGAGGCCACGGAGGCAGTCGGGGAGTGGGGCTAGTTCAGTGCTTCTCCAGCGGTGCAAACGAGCGGAGAGGAAGTTGGGCTGCACTAGGGGGAAACTTTCCTGGAAGGCGACAGCGGGACCAGGGCAGGGGGAGGGAGGAGAGGAGGTGTTTGGGGGGGCGGGAGGGGGGGAAGAACATCTGGACACCGCTGTGCGGGGTGGGGGGGGAGGGAGGCCGGGGCTGGGCTGGGGAGAGGGAGAGGAGGTCGGCCGGGGAGGAGCCAGCGCTCCTGAGAGCAGGGAGGGGACGGGACGGGAGGGTGGCCAAGGGCTTCCTCCAGTCCTCGGGTGCCCAGGCAGGAGCGACAGGGCGAGGCGCGATGGAGGGGAGCCCGATCCCCGTTCTGACGGTGCCGACGGCCCCCTACGAAGACCAGAAGCCGGCCGGGGGCGGGGGGCTGCGCCGGCCCACGGGCCTCTTCGAGGGCCAGCGCAACTACCTGCCCAACTTCATCCAGAGCGTCCTGTCCTCCATCGACCTCCGGGACCGCCAGGGCTGCACCATGGTCGTGGGCAGCGACGGCAGGTATTTCAGCAGGACGGCCACCGAGATCGTGGTGCAGATGGCCGCGGCCAACGGGGTGAGTCGGGGGTCCCCCCAACCCCCTCCCGCCCCCCCCTCCCCCCGATCCCATCGCAGCTTTCCGCGACAGCATCCCCCCCCCCCCCCGGTCCCCGACTTTATTCCCCAGCACATCTCCCGATCCCCATTGGAGATGTCCCTGAACCCCACTCCGCCTGCCTTGGCACCCATCACCACAGGCCTACCTGCTCCTCCCGCACACTTTGCCCCTGCCTCACACCTGTCTTTCTCCGTCACTCTCTTCCTTCTTAGTTTCTACACTACGTCGCTTAAGTTTTGGAAAAATTCCTCCCGTTTTCCATCCCCTTTCCTCCTGTCCCCCGTTTTGCTCACCCTCTCCCTTCTTCTTAGGCACCTAACTTCACTTTCTGGTCTCTACAGTATTCCTCTCCTCGCTTACTTCTTGTCTCCCGCTTCTAAGAATTGTGGACAGGAGAGTGGCCGTTAAAAGCCATTCTTCCTTTACTGTTAAAACGGGCTTTTTTCCCCTTCATTTTCAGATCTCTTATCAGTTAATCCAGCTGCTTTACTCCTAAACTTGTTTAGAGGGTGAAGGGTGGGATGGGTAAACATGGCAGGGTTTGAAGCGTGATGTTTTGTTGCCTCGGTCTGTGCTTTTGTAATATTTGCAGATGGCCAAAAAAGCGTTATAAATCTAAAGCCACGAATCCCCGACTTCTCCTGCCACGGACCGCTTTTGGCATCCTACTCGATTTTGCTCCTCCCCTTCCATTTTTCTGCCTCTAATGCTCGCTGGTCCGTAATCTTTCACAATATATATACCCTCGGGCCCTGACTTCCCTCCACTTTCTCTCGCCACTCATACAGAACTTTTTATTTTGCTTCAGACTCTCTCCTTTGGCCCCTAAGCCCAGACTCCCTTATACCCCGACAGCGCTTCTAGACCTCTGCGAGAATCACAGGCGCGACCCCCTCCCATCCCTTTCTGCCACGAGAAACACGGCCCGCAATAAATAATAATTTCAGGACTCTTCGACGCAATCAACACACTCAATTTTCCACTAATACAACTTTTTTTTATTGGACCTTCTTTCTCAGAGTAACTATCTTTGAAAAGTTAAGCAAAAGTGCCCTTCTGGTAGTCAGCCAGGTTTCCCCTTTTATGTATTCATTTTTCCTCTTTTCATTATCTCATTGTTGACTTTAAATCTAACTTTAGAATTGTGTGCCTCATGCTTGCCCTTTCTGAGGTATGCTACTAAAATTTTCTGGGACATGAGAAGATGTAGTCGATGAATAGCCAGAAAGATTTGGAAAACCAGGGGCGGTTGAGAGATGACCGCAGGAGACACTGTTATCCCTGAGATTCTTCTAGGTCTTTCTGGCTCTTCACTTTGGATTGATGAAAGCTGCCTTGAAGCAGAGAACTGGAGGGGGGATGATAGATGGGACTTTATTCTCATCCGACAAGGCTGTTCCTAGTACTGTGATCGAAGATAACTAGCTTTGGGAGCTTTCACACTTCTCGCTAGGCAGTATGGTTTTTGTTTTTGGTGGTTTTTTTTCCTTTGGAACCAAAGAGAAGTAGATTGCCTGTGGGAACAGGAGGGTTGAAAATTTTGGAAAGAGCAGTCAATTTGCACTGGACATTTCTTGCATTAGTTACTCAACAAGCATGGGGACAGCCTTCTCTGGTGGAAATGCCTGTACAAGAGAGTGGGACATTGTTTTTCTTCTCCCAAGGCAAATGTTGATAGTCATGTGTGTGAAGAAGAAAAAGTGGTGTATTCTGAAATGGTCGACTTTCAAATATCTTTGGAAATGGAGGACATTGATATGATTTAAAGAAACTAATAATTTGTCTCATTATAGTCAATGGATGGTGTCAATTTTCTCCCCCCACCTAATCTTTTACTAGCTTTGCTAAATTACTCTCCTAATACTAAAAAATGCTCGTATTAATAATGTTGGTATTTGTTAAGCGCTTACTATGTGCTGAGCACTGTTCTAAGCGCTGGGGTAGACACAGGGGAATCAGGTTGTCCCACGTGGGGCTCACAGTCTTAATCCCCATTTTACAGATGGGGGAACTGAGGCACAGAGAAGTTAAGTGACTTGCCCACAGTCACACAGCCGACAAGTGGCAGAGCTGGGATTTGAACTCATGAGCCCTGACTCCAAAGCCCGTGCTCTTTCCACTGAGCCACGCTGCTTCTGATCTAGGTTGCATCTATTATTGCCCTTGGCTGTGCAGTGAAATGCCCAAAAGGCAGGGAAGAGAAGCAAAGGGTAAGCATAATCCACAAGTTGGATAATTGAAGTATCTCTCAGACAGTTTGGAGAGAGGATGGCAGTTGATCCATTTTGTTTGCTTGTTTATTTCTCTTTGAGATTGAAAAGTGGAATCATTTAAATATATTCTTTAGCAAAAGGCACTTCTACTTTGTGTTGTTTCCCTAGTGCAGGCAATTAGGGAAGATGAAAATGTTCTCTTGTGTTCTGCCTCTCTTCGGGTGTGAAAAGGCCAGTGTTCCCCTCTTTGAGAAACACCAAATAATCCTGAAAAAAAATGACTTAAAATTGTCCAGGCTGTTCCCAAATGAATACATATTCCAGAGAACCTGCAGACAAATTTGCTGGTTTAAGAACAGGCAGAATGAATGCTGGGTTTTGTTGCTAAATTATCATTATTATTATTATTATTACGTTTGTTAAGCACTTTGTGTCAAGCACTTTTCTAAGTACTGGGGTAGATACAAGTCAATCAGGTCAGGCATAGTCCTTATCCTACAAAGGGCTCAAGTCTAAGTAGAAAGGAGAATAGATATTTAAACCCCATTTTACGGTTGAGGAAACTGAGGCACAGAGAAGGTAAGTGACTTGCCCAAGGTCACACAGCAAGCAATTGTCAGAGCCAGAATTAGAACCTGGGGCTCTGACTCCCAGGCCCTTTCTCATTCCACTAGATAACACTGCTTCCCAATTCAAAATTTCCTTCCTCCGCTTGACTCTCTACTGACTAGAGGGTTCAGGGTTGATGATGTTGGGGAGAACAGAAGGAAAAATTGAACTAGGAAAATTCCTTCTCGGATGTATTGCCGAAGGAAGCTGTATTTGTTGTTTGGTTGGTCGTGCCATATGAGGATTGTATTTTCTAAAGTTTCTTAGGCAAACTGGGGCCACAGGACTGGTGGACCTGCTAAACATGCTGAACAGAGGAAGAAGTCAGGGCTCCGACTGGGTAAGAGAGTCAGGGAGGAGGGACAGACCGATTTCAGAGCTCCTGGGACTGATTTGTTTCTGAGGCCTTTAGATTAACTTTTTTCTTCTGTTACCCTAGCGTTAGACTTCTGTAAAATGTTGGGCACTCTGAATCTAAAGTGGTTCTCAAATGGCAGAGTTTCTCATGATTCACTCCACTCTTTCTAGGGATTCTGAGCTACTCTGTGATGAGTCTCTTCCACCAGTCTCTGGGGGTGGGAAGGTGGGAAGTCACTGACCTCTGAGGGGGTTGATTCACCACAAAGTGGAGTCAAGAATGGAACAAACCAGTGAGACCTTTTCTTTCCTCTCCCTGAGAGTCAAACCAGCAGCACCAAGCAGCATATCGTGTAAGATGTGGAGCTCATTTAGACGCCATCGGTAGGATTGACTGAGTGCCTCATATCGGTGGCCTTTAATCCCCCTGGCCACCCATTTGGGTCAGTCCATTCTTGACCCTTTTAATGTCCACTCTTCATTCACACTTTTTCTGGGAGGCGGAAAGGGTGGGGAAAGTGTAAGAACAGCTGGGGCCTCACAGCTGCTGGGGATGGGTTATTTTAAGCTTTGTTTAGCTGTGTCCAGAGACCCAGATGGCATTTTACCATGCTGCTTTATTAAATTCTGTAATAAAATATAATGATGTACTGAAAAGTCAGAAACACATATTCACAATATAATGTGTTAAACTTGTTCTAGGAATCTTCTGCAAAACATCTGCTCTCTGAGCACCCATTGAGCTCTGACAGCATGCTAGGTAGGTACCGAGTCAGAGATGCAGTATTACCTTTGAGTTGACTTTTGTTCTGAGACTTCATGCAGCTTCAGGAAAAGCTTATAGACCCAAAGTCACCTTAGGAATGAATACAAAGACTCTCTTTTCACTTTAAGTAGAATGAAGAGACACTGCGAGTGTGCTTGGGACATTTGGAAAGCGTCAGGATGATTTTGGGGGTGTGTTATACCAGCACTGGGAGAGGAAAAATAATTGGGAAGATATGGCCAGAGAGGCCCATCTCATGTACAGAAGGGTCTTGGGAGTCCAGTAGAAAAGGCCCCAAATTGCAGAGAGGTCCTCCACCCGGGGAATAAGATGATCCACCAAGTCAAATGCCTCCTTGCTTTATGGAGTTTTCCTGAATGTTGTCCATCCACCTGTGCATCAAACAGAGATTCCTTACCGTCGGCTTTAAAACACTCAACCCGCTTGTCCCTTCTCCTCTTACCTCACCAATTTCCCTCTAGACTGTGAGCTCATTGTGGGCAGGGAATGTGTCTACCAACTCTGTTATACAGCACTCTCCCAAGTGCTTAGTACAGTGCTCTGCGTACAGTAAGTGCTCAATAAATACAATTGATTGATTTCCTATTACAACCCAGCCCTCTCACTTCGCTCCTCTTAACACCAAGCTACTCACTGTGCTTCAGTCTCATCTGTCTCACCTCCGACCCCTTGACCATAATCTCCTTCTGGTCTGAAACTCCCTCCCCCTTAATATCTGACAGACCACCACTTCCCCTACCTTCAAAGCCTCACTAAAATCACATCTCCTCCCTGAGGCTTTCCCTGACTAACCCTACATTTCCCCAACTATTTCCCCTTCTCTTTGTATTGCTTCTACACTTGGGTTTGTGCACCTTAGGCACTTTAATTCTCTACCTACCTCAGCCCCACATGATTCCTAAGTCCTCTGATGCCCACCACCTCAGCTCCACTATATTTATGTGCATATTTTTTATTTTAATGTCTGTCTCCCCCACCCCTCCACCCATCCCAATTTTAAGCTTCCAGAGGGCACAACTTGTGTCTGCCAACTCTGTTGTATTCTGTTCTTCCCAGTGCTTAGCCCAGTGCTCTGCACCCAGTAATAATAATAATGATAATGATTGTGGCACTTGTAAGCGCTTACTGTATCAAGCACTGTATGGAAACACTGGGGTAGATACAAGGTAATCAAGTCAGCACAGTCCCCGTCCTACACGGGGCTCGAAGTCTAAGAAGGAGGGAGAACGGGTATTGAATCTCCATTTTACAGATGACGAAACTAAGGCACAAAGCAGTTAAGTGATTTGCCCAAGGTCATACAGCAGGCAAGTGGTACAGCCGGGATTAGAATCCAGATCCTGCGATTCCCAGACCCATGTTCTGTCCACTAGACCATGCTGCTTTGCTGTAAAAGCACAAATATAAATATACATATAAACTCTTTGTGGGTAGGATCATGCCATCCAATTCTATTTTACTGTTCCCTCCCAAGCACCTAGTACCGTGCTCTGCAAACAGTAAATGCTTATTAAGTACCATGGATCAATTGATTGAGTTATGGGGACCAAAAGAGCCATTTGTGTGCAGGTTAATGTATCTAGGTCGCAGGGAGAGAAAATGTTGCTAAAAGTGAAGATAAAGTCACACATCAGTCAATCAACTGTATTTATTAAGCGCTTAATGTGTGCCGAGCACCGTACTAAGCACTTGGGAGAGTACAACAGAGTTGGTAGACATATTCCATGTCATGGATGCAGGACCCTCGTTGCTTTCCCTGGAATAATTGAGGGACATCTTTTGGGCTACTTAATCTTTCTCCCTATCTGATTAAAGCGACCCTAATAAGCAATAGTACCACATACAGATACAGGGATATGTGTGTGTGTGTGTATACATACACTTATCAAAAAGGTCCTGAAATTGTTTACTTTGGCTGAGGTGCAAGAGATAAGGGATCTGTTCTCTGCATTATCAATCCATTAATGGTATTCATTGAGACCTTACTGTGTGAAGAGCACTGTACTAAGCGCTTGGGAAAGTAAACACAATATAGTTGGTAGACACGATCCCCGCCCACGAGAAATTTACTTTTATATTTTCATAGCCTAAGGGTTTGCTGTCCTGCAGTTTATTTGTTGACTGTCTATTGAGCACCTACTGTGTGTTTCATTTCTCCCAGTCACACAGGAACTAGAATTTCATTATAGTAGATTCTTATAAACTGTAAGCTGCCTTCCTCCCCTGCATTTAAAATTCTCCTTTGTGTTTGCCTAATTTCTCAATTTTTGGCATTTCACAACACTTCAGCCACATGAGAATTAGTGTGGACTAGTGAAAAGAGTGCGGGCCTGGGAGTCAGAGCACCTGGGTTCGAATCCCAGATCTGCCATTTACCTGCTATGTGACCTTGGGCAAGTCATTTAACCTCTCTGTGCCTCAGTTCTCTCACCTGCAAAATGGAGATTCAGTACCTGCTCTCCCTCCTCCTTAGACTGTGAGCCCATGAGAGACTTAATTTTCGTGTATCCACCCCAGTACTTAGTACAGTACTTGGTACGGAGTAAATGCTTAACAAATACCACAGTTAATAATGTGTATTACTATTCAGCGGTAGTACCTCGGAAGAGGTCCAAAGAAGGCACTGTAGATGATAAGGGACCATTGGTAACGTTTTGGAATGGTGTTAGTGGGCTGGATGTGGTATACCTTTTCTAAGGTCTTTCCCTCCATCAGGTAGCTGTCTTATTTCACCTCAGATGGTGACATGTACTTTCATGAAGCTGTTGTTTCCCCAGCATTTGCTATAAATAAGAATAGAGGGGCGGGTTAGAAGGCTTATTTCCTATAAAACTTCAGTATCCATGGACACTCAGGCATGATCGTTTTGCTAAGCAATGTTGCCTCTTTGCTCTCTTCAAGCCCCACAACGGCTGACAAAATTTATAAGTAGAGGCTGCTGCTGCTGCAGAAAGGGCAGCCTGAACAGCCACCAGTTTGGCCTTGGGGTGACACCGATGAATCTGAGAACGGAGTCTGAATTTGGTATAGAGGGTCTTTTACATGGGGATCAGATGATTTCTAGTTAGGAGGCAGAAGAATCATAAGCAGCTTTTCCATGATGATGGTGATGGTATTTGTTAAGCACTTACTATGTGCCAAGCACTGGAGCAGATACAAGTTAATCGGGTTGGACACAGTCCATGTCCCCTTTGGGGCTCACAGTCTAGCGGAGGGGGAGAACAGTATCGAATCTCCATTTTACAGATGAGGAAACTGATGCACAGAGAATGAGTGCCGACGGTGGCCAGTCACTGAAACATGGAAACTTAGGAGTGCATCGTGCAAGCAGAATCCCATTGTGGACAGGTTGTAATATACTTGTTTCATGAGGGTTTTCAAGCTTAATCAACTGAAACATGTGAGCGATTACTGGGAAGAATAGACTGAAAAGAAGTGACTCCACGTTAATCTGCTGAATTGTCTGAAAATGCACAGCTGCATGTGCTAGCAATGCTTAAACATATTCTGGCAGGATATTTGTCAGGGTAGCTGTTTTTTCTGTTCCATTAGTGTTTGGTTAGGAGTCATGGTCTTCTTCAGATATGGGTGCTCAAATGTGAAGTGACAGATGCTAATGTGGAATATAATACACAAGATGCTACTTTGCTGTCATAAATAACATGAAATTGCCACACAATTTGCCGAGCTGTAAATCTTTGGCAGCCAACAGTATTAGGTTCATGGTGTAGCATGATCAGGGCACTTGGCGGACTTAGCAGATGGGCGATGGTCACTGGCCAGCAGAATGAGGGCAGTTTAAAACAATTCAGGCTGGTAATTTTTTTAAAAGACAATATTTTGAAGCTTTTTTTCCATGATTGGTGGTGAAAGCCAGCATGCATAGCACAGTGAAAGGAACAACCCAGACTCCATGAGAGTCTGGGATTTGTGCCTATTATACAGTGAGGAATGCACTCCTGTGCTTTGTCCAGGGGAAGAAGAAAGGCATATTTCATGGTTAGCTGTAGGGTAGGACTTCCTGATGGGAAAGGTTCTGAAACACTGGAATAGATCAGTGAGGAAGGATGTCAGCTTTCTCCCTCGGGGATCTTTAAGAACAGGCTGGGTGTCCACCTCTGTCTGCATTGGTTTAAGTGAAGCCAGCCTGAAGACGGGGAGATGGATGAGGTGTCCTCTTGAAGTTTCTTCCAGTACTCTGTCTCTATGACGAAAACCAGTTGATGTGCTCATGGACCGTTCTTCCCTCAGAGCTTCTCCAAGGACCACTGTGGATAAACTATGGGATTAGGAACCGTGGTTCCTCATGGTGAAACTCGGCCTTAACTGTTCCACAAAGGAAATGTCAAAATAGAAAGCCTCTATTCTGATAGTACTTTGGGTCCAACTCTCTTGGTTGCCATGTGTTTATGTAGGGCCTTTCATCTGAAGATTCAAAGTATGCAGAAAATATTTAACCATTAGTTAGTATTTTTATGAAGTAGACTGAAACTATTACCAGCCTCTTTTAATAGCTGGTGAAATGGAGGCAGAGAGCTTCAGAGCTGCCACAATATATCGGTGGCAGATCTTTGACAAGATCCTGAACCCACATTCTGAACTCTTGGTCCATTTTCCTGGTCTCTGAACTACATGTCTTCAATATAGACACATGTAGACCAGCACGCCTGTCTACGTGTAAACAGAGAATTCCCTGACTATGGACACCCACATCCACGCTGACTTGCGTGCTTTGGATGTGTTGTTTTTGTGCTTTCACAGAGTCTGATGCTGCTTAACTCTCTTGCTTGCATATGTGCAGCTCTGTTTAAAAGCTGGCACTCATCTCTGACAGCTGTGACAGGAAGACTGAATCACTGCCATCGATGGCAGCCTGTCTACAGGCTTCATTTATTTAAAAAGGAAACAGAGATGTGAAACAGTCATCTGCAAGTGCAAGTGTGCACTCTTTCTCAGTCCTCCTTGGGTCTAGCCTTGGGGATGGGTGGGTGGTCTTACAGATCACTATCTGCAGGCAGTCAGCGAAGTTTGGGGATTTATTACTTCCTCTCTCTCCACCTCTTCCCCCCCAGCCCCCAATTTCCAGTTTGGTGACAGCAGAGAGGTGACAGCAGCAATATTAGGATGTTGGGAAGTGGTGAGGTGGTTTTTGGGTGTTTTTTTTTTCCCAAAAGCTGCCTGAAAGGCAGAAAGAGAACTGTAGAAGGAAATTTTGGCTTTGTTCAAAATTGTTTGTAATCTTTTTTTGTATTCCCCCTAAGATGGCTTTATTGTATTGGAGAAATAAAAGTCTCTTGGGATACATGTTTGGAGTCTGACCTGAAATATATGCTGGAGGATTTCAGTTCTGCTCCTTTCCTGGCCTTTAATCCTAATAGTCTTTAGTCAGAAACTGTGGAATAATGCAAAATGAATTTTCTTTGATGCAAAGTCTGTAGAGCTCTGGCAAGAGGAGAACCCATTAAAAATAAAACGATCATTATTTCATTAGTTACATGTGGCACCAATTGTACAGCAGATCAGGAAACCAAAGTGCTGGAGAGAAAGCACCATATAATTGGACATTTTATTCTACAAGTCATTATTAATCTGCTCCATGTGGAACAATTTAGTGATTTCATCCCTGCCTACTTTGCCACATCCATGGGCAGAAAGCACTTGCCATGCTCCCAGGTTCATTATTACTGAAGCAAGAAAAGTTCCAGGGGATGGAAGGTGTGACTCTGGCACCCAGCTATGTGGAGAATGGGGAGGGAGCAGGGCACCCTGGTGCCAAAGGGAGTTATAGGAATCCCCACTCCTGATCCTCCCTAATCCCATTTAAGGCCGGTTCTGTGTGCGAGGTGGGTCCAGATGAAGTTGAAACTCTCCTCCCTTCCCAACCAACAGCAAGCTTTGGATTTTGGGCCACAAGTCCCACTTTAATAGTCTGTAAGCTCCTCGTGGGCAGAGATTGGGTCTCCCGACTCCATTGTTTTGTGCTTTCCCAAGCCATTACTACAGTCTTCTGCCCACAGTAAGCACTCAATAAATACCATTGATTGTTTGATGCTCCTGCAACTGGGATGAGATTGGCTGGACACGACCAGGTGGGCCCAGAAGCCACAGTCTTGATCGACCCCAGTGCTGATTCAAGTCCTGTAAGGGTGGGAGTAGGAGCTGGGGCTAAAGAGTCATGGGAGTGGGGATTCCTGGAGTCCCCGTGTTACTGGAGATTGAGTTATGACAGGGAGAGCATTTGTAACTTGGTCACGTACCTAGGTCTCCCAAATCTCCAGAGAGTATCCTTTGGTTCCCGTGACTATTCCTTTGCCTCTTCACAATCCCAGATTGAACTCTCTCTCTCTCTGTCAACCCCAATTTTCCACCACCTACAGGATCTTCACAGCTGCCAGATAGGGCCTAAAGGTGTTCTTTATTTACCTTCAAACCACTCACAGAATTGTCTCTGTTTCTCTGCCTTCTTTCTCCTCACATCTGATCAGCCCTAAGGGCCAGCCAGTTCTTTCCAACCCAGCATCTCCCGGATCTGTCTTTTTGTTCCCATTGTCAAATTCCTCAACCGGGCCCTAATAATCTCTCATGCACACTATGATGCTTTCCAATCTCCCTGGCTCTAGCCAGGGTTGGCTCGAACCGAGCACTCTCGGAGTTCACCCACAAGCATTTGTTCCCATGAAAACCCAGTAGAAATGGAGATGCAGAGATTATAGCAATTGAGCCAGATGCAGAAATAATTAATTTTCTTTTCATAATTCCCTGGCAGATAATACTCACACACACTATGTATGTGGAATGCCAATTATTTCTCACTTGCACCTCAACTCTGAACCTGGGCCTGTTGGGTGGGGGATTCTCCCTTTGGCACCACAGAAGAAGTGGTTACAGGCCAGAGTGCAGCCCCAACTCTGAAAGGAACTGGTTCTCTGTTGGGGGAGGCAAGGGGCCTGGATTTCTGGCTTTGGCCTGGCTCTTCTTGAGAGATCCCTTTGCCTCTCTCTACTATACAGCCCTTCCACCAGAGGCAGCGGCATAGGTGGCTTCACCTTTTCTTTCCTCCCAACTGTGAGAACCCAGTCTCCTTTTGTTAAACAGGAAGAGAAGCAGCATGGCATAGTAGGTAGAATATGGGCCTGGGAGTCCGGTCATGGGTTCTAATCCCGGCTCTGCCACTTGTCTACTGTGTGACCTTGGGCAAGGTCACTTCACTTCTCTGAGCCTCAGTTATTTCATCTGTGAAATAGGGATTGAGACCGTGAGCCCCATGTGAGACTGGTGTGTCCAACCCTATTTGCTTATACCCACCCCAGCTCTTAGTACAGTGTCTGGCTCATTAACAAATACCATCATTATTATTGGCTCAACACAGGGAGTGTAGGCACATGGCTTCATTCTGAATTGTTGGTATGTATCAGAATCCACATATCCGTAGCAGAAAGATGATGCCCCTCTTTGTGGCTTCATGGTCAGGGTTAAATGGAGAGTGGTGAGCTTAACTGTTGCTTTTCTTGCCACCTATCTCTAGGGTTCCACTTGGGCTGCCAATCCAGAAGTAAACCAGAATCAGTCAGTTAGTGGTATTTATTGAGCATTTACAATGTGCAGACCAGTATACTAAGCATTTAAGCAGCATCAGAGGCACTTGGGAAAGATATGCTGTTTTTCCCAGTGTCCCTGTGGCCCTTGGAAGTGGAGCTCCAGAATGTGGACTCCCAGGATCCTTTTTTTTAGGTGAAGGAATAACATTGGAAAGTAGAGGGCCCAATCTAAATGCAATAAATCACCTACCAAGTTGATAGCAAGGCTTTGGGTTGCTCATCAAGACCACCCTGCATTTTTATCAGGAGCATCTAACAAATCTAGTGCTGTCCTTCTCCCTCTCCCCATTCCAGTCCATACTTCCCTCTGCTGCCTGGATCATTTTTCTTTAAAAACAAAAAAATCAGTGCATGTTTTCCCACTCCTCAAGAACTTCTCGTGGTTGCCCATCCACCACTACGTAAAATGGAAACTCCTTACCATAGGCTTTAATGCACTCATTCAATATCCCCCCTCCTACCTTACCTTCCTGGTTTCCTACTGCAACCTAGCATCCTCACTTCACTCCTCTAATGTCAACCTCCTCACTGTACCTCAAGCTTGTCTATCTCACTACCGACCCCTTGCCTATGTCCTGCCTCTGCCCTGGAACTCCTTCCCCCTTTGTATATGACAAGCGATCACTCTCCCCACCTTCAAAGTCTTATTAGAATCACATCTCCTCCAAAAGGCCTTCCCAAACTGAGCCCTCATTTCCTCTGTTCCCTCTCCCTTCTCTGTCACCCTTGCACTTTGATTTGCACCCTTTATTCACCCCACCCTCAGCCTCACAGCACTTACGTATGTATCCGTAATTCATTTTAATGTCTGTCGCCGCCTCTAGGCTATAAGCTCCTTGTGGGTAGGGAGCATGTCTACTAACTCTGTTATTCTGTACTCTCCCAAGTGCTTAGTACAGTGTTCTGCACATAGCACTGAATAGATATGATTGATTGTCGTGCCAAAAACTGGAGAGAGAGACAGCCTGTAGAAGCTTTGCTTGCTTGTATCCACCCCAGTGCTTAGTACAGTGCCTGGCACATAGTAAGCACTTAACAAATACCACATTTATTTATTATTATTATTATTAATTATTATTAAGCTTCAGAGAAGAGAAATGGGAGTCAGGAAGAATAGCATCCCGTTGTTGGATCTCTTAATGGCCCTTCTGTCTTGTCTTTCTTTCCTTCAGTTTTCCTCTACTACACTGCTCTGGCTGATACGCCCACTCCTTTCCAACATCTAAAGCCATTAAACTAGTCTTTCAGAACCAGAACGAAGGGATCATTATTGAGTTCGTTATAAAGAGGTTTGCCAAGATCGGCTTCATTAGCAGATTTTGCTATGAGAGTTCAATAGATATTTTTTGTTAAAAAAAGGTTAACCTATGAAAGTTTCATTATCGAGTGGTCTAAAATAAAAATCAAATGTGGCCTGCTGTAGCTATGTAAACAAAAGCAAATGCAATTTAAGCAGCCATTTTATCCTTGTAACTTGGTAGTCATGGAGCTGTTTTAGATTTGGGAACAACCCAGTTTGTATGTGTTAATATATTTTTGGTCCATCCTTGGATTAGTCTTACTTTCAATTTCAGTTCAGACTAAACATCTAGGAGAGGATGAGAAAAAAGGCTTTGAAATGGTAAACTTTCAGTGAAAAGTTCATATAGAATCACTCCAAAACTCCAGACATCTGAGGCTAGAGAAAACTTGCTCTCTGAGATTCTGGAGCATATCTAGATTAATAATAATAATAATGTTGGTATTTGTTAAGCGCTTACTATGTGCCGAACACTGTTCTAAGCGCTGGGGTAGACATAGGGGAATCAGGTTGTCCCACGTGGGGCTCACAGTCTTAATCCCCATTTTACAGATGAGGGAACTGAGGCACAGAGAAGTTAAGTGACTTGCCCACAGTCACACAGCCGACAAGTGGCAGAGCTGGGATTCGAACTCATGAGCCCTGACTCCAAAGTCCTTGAATGTGACCATGGTGCTGCCAATTTATGATTATCTGACTAATGAGAGACAGAAATAGCATGGTTAAATTAAAGACCACTGATCATCCAAACCCTCGTTTGAGCCAATGATTTCAACCTTGAAATCAGGAAGCAGCATGGCCTAGTGCAAAGAGTCCAGGCCAGGGAAGTCAGAGGACCTGGGTTCTAATTCTGACTCTGCCACTTGTCTGCTATGTGACCTTGGGCAAGGCACTTACCTACTCTGTGCCTCAGTTACCTCATGTGTAAAATGGAGATTAAGACCACGACCCCTTTGCAAGACAGGGACTGTGTCCAAACTGACGACCTTGTATCTACCCCAGCACTTAATACATAATAAGCGCTTAAAAATACCATTAAAAAACAAGCAAAAAACTATCTCCAGAGGCAAAACCATTGCTGGTCTAGAGGTACCCAAGCCTGTTTCTTTTTAAGGGTCTGGATGCAGCTGAACTGGCCAGATGCCCCTCTGCATGCTTTCAGTTCCATTCAAACACCCTCATGGAGGCTTGGTGTTCTTTCAAAACATGCTACTGCTTCAGATCATGGTGTGAAAAAGAAACGTGCTATAGTGTGTGCAGAGCAAAGGGACCCAAATAAAGGGCAGGGGATGGCGCAAGGGATAAGGAAGGGAAGAGAGGAATGGTGGTGAGGGAGTGAAAGAGAAAGAAAGCATATGGTGTGATTTATGACAGAGCTCTCTTATTCCCCATTCCTCCAGCTGAGGATACCAAGGGTCTTTTACTGAGCTTCACAATTCAGTCGTTCCCCTCCAGTGAAACCTTTTGCCAGACCTGCTAACAAGAAGAAAAAGCAACTGATCTGTAATTTTCCTTTTTTTCCCCCTGTTCACCCGGTAGTACTGTGAAAGGAGTGGTTTTTCTATCATGAAAGATTCAAGAAAATAAATTAGTCAGATGTAAAGCATATCAAAGCACTACATAAGTCTGCATTTGTATTTCACCAATTTCTACTTTCTGCAGTCTAGCAGAGTACACCACAGTTGAGCTTTAGCAGTATGTTTATTCTTCCTGCCTGTAGTCTTGATCAACCAAAGGCAAATTAACTGTTCCACTCCTGAATTTTTTTTTTTTTTTACTTTTCTTTCATTTTTCCTTTCCAAAGGCCACTTTACAGGAGTAGTTTAAAACTTACTTGAGGTTACCACCACAGTAGACTGTGGACAGCATATTTCAGTGAGAGAGGAAACGAATGATAGACCTGGAATGGAGCATCATTCTTACAGGGACAAAGCAAGTGTTAACCGTAAACAATGCCTTTATATTAAAGAAATATGCAAAGCAAGCTTGAATAGGAAACAACTTTTTTTTTTTACATTAAAGAGACCAAGTAGTTATTTAAAGTAAATAAGTAGTTCATGTTTATCGTCCTTTAATGCAAATACTACAGTGTTTTCCTCAAGATATTTTGATCATGTACTGGCTGGTGTGCTGAGAAATCACATCAATAGTACTGCTAGTGGCTTGTGAAGGCACTGTTCTAGAGCTTGTCTCGTTTTATGCCGTCGAGTCATCTCCAACCCATAGTGACGCCATGGACACATCTCTCCCAGAACGCCCCACCTCCATCTGCCATTGTTCTGGTAGTGGATCCACAGAGATTTCTTGGTAAAAATCCGGAAGTGGTTTACCATTGCCTCCTTGCGCATAGTAAACTCGAGTCTCTGCCCTCGACTCTCTCCCATGCCGCTGCTGCCCAGCATGGATGAGTTTTGATTTGTAACAGATTGCCTTCCACTCGCTAGCCACTGGCCAGGCTAAGAACGGAATGGCTAGGCCTCTGCTTGGCTCTCCCTCCCGTAGCCGAGACTGGTAGAGTACTGGAAACTCTCCAGGTGCAACTCTGAGAGGGTTGTTCTAGAGCAACTGATGTCAAAAATAGGTCACCACAACATTTTTTCTGACTGTACGTTGTATAAATAAAGCAAATAATATGAAAACGTTTTATGTGGATCATATCTAGGCAAAGACATTTTCAATTAGGACATTTTTCATTTTGATTACTTTGCTGGTGGCTACACCAAAATGATCAGAGATTTCACGAAGAGCCACTGATCTAGAGACAAGTCTTCCCTCTTTTCCAATTTCCACCTCAAGTTACGCTTCTTGCACCCAAGTCTTTCAGAGACCTGGGAGTACATTCACCCTAAAGATATCTGATGATAACATTAACTGATGATGTAATAGCATTCTTCTTGTTTCTCTCTTCCCTCGCTGGGCTAGGCCTTCAATAATTCGATCTTCTAAGAGCATTTCAGAAATAGTTGTAATCTTTCATATTACTATCACAGTAATAATAATGATGATGGTATTTGTTAAGCGATTACTATGTGCCAAACACTGTTCTAAGCGCTGGGGTAGATACGAGATTATCAGATTGTCCCACGTGGGGCTCACAGTCTTCATCCCCATTTGACAGATGAGGTAACTGAGGCACAGAGAAGTTAAGTGACAATCAAAGTCACACAGCTGACGAGTGGTAGAGCTAGGATTCAAACCCATGACCTCTGACTCCCAAGCCCATGCTCTTTCCACTAAGCCATGCTGTTTCTCATAAAATATCATGCAGTAAAATATCATATTACTTCACATCTTACAATGTAGGATCTGAATCTGTGTGTCACCGGTTTAGACATGGCTTTGAGTTTATATGTATCAAATGTATAAAATTATTGCAAAAGGAGAATCCCTAATTCTGTTTTTTTTACGGATCTTAAGGAAATCCTAAAGCATTTTTGGAACTGATTATTATAGCAAGAATTTGTCAATATTGCTTCTAAACAAGTAGGGTTTGAAAAATACTTTCTAAGATTGGCAGTTCAAGACAAATAATGGTAATTTCAAGCTGTTGAAATTTCGTGGAGCTTTTCTGAATGAAGGATGGTTCAAGAGAAATGAAATGAGCATTTTTGAGCCCTTGATAAGATATCTGAGGTTTCAAAAAATTCAGTACACCGTTTTTCATAAAATGCGGTTGTGGTCTTGCAAAACCTCACATCAGAGGAAGCGTGGCCTTGTGGAAAGAGTAGAGAAGTGATGATAATAATAATGATGGTGTTTGTCAAGGGCTTCCTATGTGCCAGGTACTGTACTAAGTGCTGGGGTGGATACAGCCAAATCGAGTTGGACACAGTCCCTGTCCCATGTAGGGCTCACAGTCTTCACCCCCATTTGACAGATGAGGTAACTGAAGCCCAGTGAAGTAAAACAATGTGCCCAAGGTGACACAGCAGACAAGTGGCAGAGCCGGGATTGTAGGAACAGTTTCTGGTTGCAGTCTTTGCCCATGTATCACCACTGAGGATTCTAAAAGGGTCATTTCTACCACACCCTGTCCTATCAGTTTGCCTCATATTCAAATCCTCCCAAAGCAGATTTTCCAGATAATTGGTTACTTAAAAAAAATCCAACATAAAAGCAGCCGGCTACTTATATGTCTCATTCCAACATAGGACGAGAAAGAGAGCATGCTAGACAAGGGATCGGCAGGGGGAAAGATGAGATTGGGATAGAGCGCGTAGGCTGACATTTAGAGGAGTGAAGCAGGCGTTTTGGGTGGTAACCCCGGTGGCCTGTGGCTGGTTCCCCTAGCAGAGGGAGGGAATCCACAAGTGGTCGCCAGCCATCTGCGCCTCATTAAAGTGTCGTTTGGCCGTGGTTCTCCTCAACTCTGGGCGGACGAGAGGAGGGAGCCGGGTGGTTGGGGGGGGGCCAGGGGGCCCGGGTAGGGTTGGAAGGAGGTGGCTCATCCCCTCCCCCTGCAGCCCCAAGTTGTCCGGGCGTGGCTTTGGGCCGAAACAGCCCAAACCTCTTCCTTTCATTCATTTATTCGTTCATTCAGGCATATTGAGCGCTTACTGTGTGTGGAGCACTGTACTAAGCACTTGGGAGAGTACAATATAGGAATAAAAAGTGACATCCCCTGCCCACAATGAGTGCACAGTCTAGAGGGGGGAAAACAGACATCAATACAAAGAAATAAAATCCAGATATACACTGCCCCCTCCCTCAGCTCACAGTCCCTGAGCATTCAGTCATTCAATCATTTATTAATAATAATGATAATGATGGTATTTGTTAAGTGCTTACTATGCACCAAGCACTGTTCTAAGCACTGGAGTAGATACAAGGTTATCAGGTTGTCCCACGTGGGGCTCACAGTCTTCATTCCCATTTTACAGATGAGGTAACTGAGGCACAGAGAAGTTAAGTGACGTGCCCAGGGTCACACAGCAGACAAGAGTCAGAGAAGGGATTATAACCCACAGCCTCTGACTTCCAAACCCAAGCTCTTGTCATAAAGCCACGCTGCTTCTCTATTAAGCTGCTATCTCTATTAAGTGCTTACTGTGTGCAGAGCACTGTACTAAGCGCTTGGGAAAGTACAATACAGCAATTAAGAGTGACAATCACTGCCCACAACGAGCTCACAGTCTAGTGAGGGGAGACAGGCATCAATACAAATAAACAGACATCAATATAAATAAAGAAAATTACAGATATATACATAAGTGCTGTGGGGCAGGGTGGGGGTCGGGGGTGGGAAGAGCCAAAGGAGCAAGTCAGGGTGAGGCAGAAGGGAGAGGGAGATGAGGAAAAGTGGGGCTTAGTCTGGGAAGTTCTCTTGGAGGAGTTGTATCTTCAGTAGGGCTTTGAAGGCTGGGAGAGTAATTGTCTGTTGTATTTGAGTGGGGGAGAGCGTTCCAGGCTAGAGGTAGGATGTGGGCCGGGGGTTGGCAGCGAGACAGGCGAGATGGAGGCACAGTGAGAAGGTTAGCACTAGAGAAGCGAGGTATGCAGGCTGGGATGTAGAAGGAGAGATGTGAGGTGAGATAGGAGGGGGCAAGGTAAAGGAGAGCATTAAGGCCAGTGGAGAGGAGTTGTTTTTTTTGATACAGAGGTGGATGGGCAACCAGTGGAGATTTTTGAGGAGTGGGGGTGACATGCCCAGAGAGTTTCTGTAGCAAGATAATCCGGGAGAGTGAAGAATGGACTGGAGTGGGGAGAAGCAGGAGGTTGGGAGGTCAGCAAGGAGGCTGATGCAGTCATCCAGGCGGGATACATCATGTCAGTAGCAGTTTGGATGGAGAGGAAAGGGTGGAATTTAGCAATGCTGTGAAGGTGGGACCGTTAGGATTTGGTGACGGATTGGATACATAGGTCGAATGAGAGAGAGGAGTAAAGGATAATGCCAAGGTTGTGGGCTTGTGAGACGGGAAGGATGGTGGTGCCGTCTGCAGTGATGGGAAAGTCCAGGAGAGGACAGGGTTTGGGAAGATAAGGAGCTCTGTTTTGGACATGTGAAGTTTGAGGCGACAGGAGGACAGCCAGGTAGAAATGTGAGAAGCACTGTGGCTCAGTGGAAAGAGCCCGGCCTTGGGAGTCAGAGGCCAGGGGTTCTAATCCCGGCTCTGCCGCTTGTCAGCTGTGTGACCTTGGGCAGGTCATTTCACTTCTCTGTGCCTCAGTTACCTCATCTGTAAAATGGGGATTAAAACTGTGAGCCCCACGTGGGACAACCTGATCACCTTGTATCCCCCCAGCGCTTAGAACAGTGTTTTGCATATAGTAAGCGCTTAACAAATACATCACTTGGCGATCACGTGATCATCACGTGCACAGAACGCTGTGGTCACGTGCACATCACGTGGCGATCACGCGATGATCAGTGCTGTTGATTGAAGGGGAATAAAAATCAGCGTTTTTCCCCTCCATGGGCCCTGGGAGTGGAGCCGGGGGATGGGGACGTTGTGGAGCGGCCCATCGGTGGACGATTAGTCACTTTTCAAGGAGAGAAGAAAGCCGGTCCCCACCTTCTCTGACTTCCAGACCTGTGCTCCATCCACTAGGCCTTGCTGCTTCTCCAACTGTTAGGAACGAATAGCACTTCAAGAGTTTAATGAATGCTTAATGATATACTTAATTATTAAATTAGTTTTGAAAGTTCCGTACGTTTTTGAAACGAAAATACAACTCAAAACCTTTCTCGAAACAAAAAGTAACTATAACAAACATTTTGTCCCCAAATCTGATCTCTCCTACCATTGCCCAAGAAAAACCCAAATAATTTCTCCATAAATGTAGTATTGTAGCAGCTAATCCTGCCTTTGCCACTTGTCTTCTGTGTGTCCTTGGGCAAGTCACTTAATTTTTCTGTGCCTCAGTTACCTCATCTGTAAAATGGGAATTAAGACTGTGAGTCCCCCGTGGGAAAACCTGATTACCTTGTATCTACCCTAGCGCTTAGAACAGTGCTTGGCACATAGTAAGCGCTTAACAAATACCATCATTGTTATTATTTACAGTGTCTAACACCACATGCCTGCATTAGTGCACACAATTGTTTCTTCCAACACCAAGTCACGTTTTTCCAAACAGGCTTACGTTTTCAGAAGAATGCTCCCAAATTCTCTAACAGCATTCTAGCCAAAATGTGTAATGATAACACACATTATGGCGGAACAAAGTGTACCAAATTCATTAAAGAACTTAGAATGCAGAGAAATAATGGGAAAGTCAACATGAGCTCTTAGTTCAGGAATAAGAACGGAAGGGTATTCCTTATAGACTGTTGGTTTTTTCACACGACTGAGATTTGAGGGCAGCCAGGATTTATTTCAGTGTAACTGGTTCTCTATTCTCTCTAATGGTTTTCTACTGCATATGATCTGGTCAAGGGGGTGCTCCTAGGGAGACCTTGATTTAAGGGACAGGGTTTGGGCTGCATGAACAAGGTGGATGTGTCAAAATACTTGCTAATAGGGTGAGAAAGTATTGTCTGTTCCTCGGAAAAACACCAGGCTTTTTTTGTGGGGGAGCAGGGCGTGGGGGTGGTCTTGCTGATTTCCTGGAAACCTGAGTTCAGCAGTTTGGCTAGTGAGTTTGGATTTAGCTAGGTGAAGCTGAAGTTGGCCCGAACTAGCTCGGGGGAGATTTAGAAGTGATGTGGGTTTTTTTTGTTGTTGTTCTTGTTGTTTTGCGTTTCAGTTCCAGCATTCTGAAAGCTGTCATACTATGAGAATAAACAGAAACTTTATCTTTTCAAAGAGAGGCGGGCAGTCCCCTTTCCTTCACATCATAAAGTGAAAAAGTATGTCTTACAGCATTTTTAGTGGTATGGGCTGTGCAGAGCACAGATTTCCCTAATCCATTATTCATGTATCATTGAAAGCACCTACCTCTTTGTTAAAGATGGAGTGTTAAATGATGACACCTTGATATTCCTCACTTTCCTTTTAAGAGTTAGGCTTTAAAAATGCAAATTAGAGGCATTCTATTTGCAGAATTATTTTGGTTTATTTATTATTTTATATATTATTATACATTACTATTATTACACATTATTATTATTTTCACTCTCCAATGGCTTCTTCCCCACTGCTTTTAAACATGCCCATATCTCCCCTATCCTAAAAAAGTCCTCCCTTGACCCCACGGCTCCCTCCAGTTAACGCCCCATCTCCCTCCTACCATTCTTCTCCAAAATCCTTGAGCAAGCTGTCTACACCCACTGCCTCAAGTTCCTCTCCTCCAGTTGTCTCCTTGACTCCCTCCAATCTGGCTTCAGTCCCCTTCACTCCACAGAAACCACACTTTCAAAGATCACCAATGACCTCCTTCTTGCCAAATCCAACGGTCTCTATTGCATCCTAATCCTCCTTGACCTCTCAGCTGCCTTTGACATTGTCGACCACTCCCTTCCCTTGGAAACTTTATCCAACTTCGGCTTCATTGACACTGTCCTCTCCTGGTTATCGTCCTATCCCTCCGGCTGCTCGTTCTCAGTCTCTTTCGTGGACTCCTCCCTAAACTATGGGTGTCCCTCAGGGTTCAGTTCTGGGTCCCCTTCTTTTCTTCATGTACACCCACTCCCTTGGAAACCTCATTCACTCATACAGCTTCAACTATCACCTCTATGCTGATTACACCCAAATCTACATCTCCAGCTCTGATCGCTCTCCCTCTCTGCACTCACATTTCCTCCTGCCTTCAAGACATCTCTACTTGGATGTTCTCCCGTCACCTCAAACTTAATATGGCTAAAACTGACCTTCTTATCTTCCCACCCAAACCCTGTCCTCCTGCTCACTTTCCCATCACTGATGACGGCACCACCTTCCTTCCTGTCTTACAACCCTGTAACCTTGGCATTATCCTTCACTCCTCTGTCTTGTTCCACCCACATCTTCAAGCCATCACTAAATCCTGTCAGTTCTACCTTCACAACATCGCCAAAATCTGCCCCTTCCTATCCATCCAAACTGCTACTATATCAATGCGAGCACTTACCTTATCCCGCCTTGATTATGTATCAGCCTCCTCGCTGACCTCCCTGCCTCCTGTCTTTTTCCACTCCAGTCCATACTCCATTCTGCTGCCCGAAACATTTTCCTTCAAAAATGTTCAGACTATATTTCCCCACTAAATTTTTATTGTTGTTCTTTAATGATTATCATATGTTCTCTGCCTTTATAGACTTCCCATTCAATCAATCAGTGGTATTTATTGAGCACTTATTGTGTACATAGCGCTTGGGAGATCACAGTACAACAAAAGAGGAATAGACGATCCCTGTCCCAAGGGGCTTACAGACTGGTGGTGGGTTGGGGGGGGAAGACAGACTTTAATATAAATTACAGATAGGGGAAGTGGGAGAGTTTAAGGATATGTACATATGTACTGTGGGGTTGGGGGTGCTTAGCCTGTCGATGGGCAGGGACTGTCTCTATCTGTTGCTGATTTGTACATTCCAAGCACTTAGTACAGTGCTCTGCACATAGTAAGCGCTCAATAAATACTATTGAATGAATGAATAAGCACTTAAGGGGTATCAAAGTGCTTAAGGGATACACAGCCAAGTGTAAAGGCGACGCAGAGCGGAGGGCAGATATGGTGAGGGAAAAGAGGGCTTGGTCAGAGAAGGCCTCTTGGAGGAGATGTCCCTTCAATAAGGCTTCAAAGGTGGGGAGAGCGATCAATCTGTCAGATATGAAGGAGGAGAGAGTTCTAGGCTAGAGGCGGGACTTGGGAAGGGGTCGGTGGCGAGATAGACGAGATAGAAGTACATTGAGTAGGTTGACTTTAGCAGAGCGAAGTTTACAGATTGGGTTTCAGTAGAATAGCCAAGTAAGGTAAGAGAGGTAGAGCTGAAAGGTAGCGTAGCGAAGATGGAGACAAATATACCAACCTGGTTGTATTATCTGGAGAAGAGAGGAACAAACTGACCTTGGTGGCTTTGTACTTAGATACCAACTAACTGTATCTGTATCTCTTGATGGTGTCTAGAAATAACTGTGGTTTTATGAACACTTATCTCTGAGGCAAAATCTCAAAGGGCTGTGACTACCATTTGAATTGAGCTGGGACTAGAATAGTTCCATTGTTCATGTGTGGGTAGGGGATATGAGTGGAGAACTTGCCCCAGTTACCGAATCATTGTATCTTTTAAAGCAGTGGTCAATGTCTTTATTCATGGAGGGCTAGTCCCATCCAAGGCATCTCCTGGGTGAGCAAAGGGGTCATCAGCCCCATGAAAACAGGTGTGAAACTACTCAACCCCTTTCCACTCTTTCTATACCCACCTCTCACGTCCTTCACTAGCCTCCTGCTTCAGGGAATAACCAGGACCGTTTTTCTTGTTTGTTTTTTATGGCATTTGTTAAGCACTTACTATGTGCCAGGAACACTGTACTAAGCATGGGGTAGATACAAGATAATCGGGCTGGATGTAGTCACTGTCCCACCTAGGGCTCACAGTCTTCATCTCCATTTTACTAATAAGGTAACCGAGGCACAGAGAAGTGAAGTAACTTGGTCAAGGTCACATAGCAGACAAGTGGCAGAACCAGCATTAGAAACCAGGCGCTTCTGACTCCCAGGCCCCTGCTCTGTCCACTAAGCCGTGTTACTTCTCACAAGTCATCCCTTTAACCCAGGTAGGATGTAGCCTCCACCTCCAGGTGCCCTCCGTGGGGGAAATAAGAAGTGAGGCTATATCCTAGTGAAATAGTTTCTCTCTTCACACTGTCTACTGTCACTTGGATTGAGCACATGATCACTCTGGTGCCACATGGCTCAATCTCCCCTTGATCAAGTGATCTTGCTGCTCACACAAGTAGATGCGGGAGCCCAGGAAATTTGTCCCAGTTCACTCAACCCTAGGGATGGTTCTGGAAAGCAATCCATTTTGAAGCAAAATCAGCACTCTAATGAGCTGTAATTTGGCTTTGCTGAGTTTTCCAAGGATATATTTTGCAAGCAGCATGGCCTAGTGGATAGAGCACAAGCCTGGGAGTCAGAAAGGCCCGGGAGTCAGAAGGACCTGGGTTGTAATCCTGGCCCTGCCACTTGTCTGCTGTGTGACCTTGGACAAGTCACTTAACCTCTCTGTCCCTCAGTTACCTCATATGTAAAATGGGGATTAATACGTGGGACACGGACTGTGTCCAACCCGATTAGCTTGCATCTACCCCAGATCTTAGTACAGTGTCAGGCACGTAGTAAACACTTAACAAATGCCGTTAAAAAAACAAAACCAAAACTAAGGAAGCATTGCTGTAGGGACCATAGTCCATGGTGACTGGCTAGCTTTACCATGTGTCACCCGTTCACCCTGTCATTCAGCAGTCGAAATATAATCCAGAATTCCAAGTTGTACAGTAGTTGCTGTTCCAAGGATAGCTTCAATGCACATTATGGGTCTTTTGGCTGCAAATCATGTTGCTGTTATTTAGCGGGATGGCAGGAGGCAAAATACGTGTATGAGCCTACCTCACAGCAAATGCTGCCAGCAGTGGTTTGTGGCAGATGATCATTGAAGGCAAGGATATCAGTCTATTAAAAATGAATTAAGCAAATATGACTCAGGAGAGAAAACAGAAATGCAAACATGGTTGTTCCTTGAAGAAATCCTTGAGGCAAAGATGGGCCATATTCAAAGTGTCCTTTTGTCTCCGTACTGAATTACTTTTCCCTGTCCCACAACAGATAGGAGTTTAGCTCAGACCTCATAGGAAGCTAGTTCACAGATGAAGGGGAATTGGATAGGACTTACTTTAATTTCATTGTTTTTGAGGTGGGTATGAATATGATCGAATAGGATCCTTCCTCCCTAATGATTTTTACTGTTCACTGAAATATATTTGGGTTGAGAGAAGCAGCATGGCTTAGTGGTTAGAGCATGGGCCTGGGAGTCAGAAGGACCTGGGTTCTAATCCCAGCTCCACCACATAATAATAATAATAATAGTAATGATGGTATTTCTTAAGCACTTACTATGTGCCAAGCACTGTTCTAAGCGCTGGGGTAGATACAAAGTAATGAAGTTGTCCCATGTGGGGCTCACAGTCTTAATCCCCTTTTTACAGATGAGGTAACTGAGTCACAGAGAAGTGAAGTGACTTGCCCAAAGTCACACAGGTGACAAGTGGCAGATCCGGGATTAGAACCAAGGCCTCTGATTCCCAAGCCCGTGTTCTTTCCACTAAACCACACTGCTTCACACATGTCTGCTGTGTGACCTTGGGAACGTCACTTCACTTCTCTGGGACTGGGACCGGTTCCAACCTGATGAACTTGTATCTATCCTGGTGCTTAGAACAATGCTTGGCACATAGTAAATACTTAGCAAATGCATAATTATTGAGGAGCAGCAGGGCCAAGGGGATAGAGCACAGGCTTGGGAATAGAAGGTCATGGGTTCTAATCTAGGCTCTGCTACTTGTCTGCTGTGTGACCTTGGGCAAGCACTTCACTTCTCTGGGCCTCAGTTTCCTCCTCTGTAAAATGGGGATTGAGACTGTGAGCCCCACGTGGGTCAGGGACTGTGTCCAACAGATTTGCTTGTATTCACCCCAGTGCTTAGTACAGTGCTTGGCACATGGTAAGCACTTAACAAATACCACAATTATTATTATCATGATTATCACTTCATTACTCCTTAGTTCATTTTTTCACTTACTTTTACCCCTCTGCATCAGTGGGTCACCTTTGTTCAGTGGCTAGCTTTTGACTGAGTGTGACATGTTAGCGCTAAATACCTTTCTTCGATCACATGTAACATTGTTTTTTTTCTCCACACCCTGGCTGGTTTAGATTGGCCGGTTGATTATTGGCCAGAATGGCATCTTGTCCACGCCTGCTGTTTCATGTATTATCCGAAAGATCAAAGCAACCGGTGGGATCATTTTAACAGCAAGTCACTGCCCTGGAGGACCAGGGGGAGAGTTTGGAGTCAAGTTTAATGTTGCCAATGGAGGTAGGTGGTTTTAGGATATGGTTCTTCCTAACTTCTTTAGGGCCCTGCAGGGGGTGAGCACCTCTTCCTTCTCTTTCTCCTTTCATTCTTGCACTTTTTGATGTTTGTGTAACTGGTTAAAGGGATGTAGGGCACAGTAGTTACTAGTGGAACATAGTGAATAGTGGAAAGTGCAATTTTACCCTTTTCCACCAATGTATTGGGTTTTTTTTAAATAAATGTGCCAATTTGATGAATTTAATGTAATAGAAAATAATATACACTGTGTTTTCATGTTCAGTATGTCAATTTCTCCTAGCAGTTCAGATCCCTTTTCAGGTTATATTACCTACCTTTGCAGGAGGGAGGGAACATAGTATCTTCACATTCCCATTCCCATTCTGTAGCTGAAAAGAAGTGACACAAACTGATTCTTCTTGGGTGGAATTAGCAGATCAAAATGTCATTTTGTAATTGACCACCAGAATTGGGAGGCTGCAGCCTTACTCAACTTTTGGGGACTGTCATGATACAATCACCTAACGTTACCAAACAGTGATTATACCTGTAGTTCTTTGTTCTGACCAAAAATGATGATTCAGAACAATGGTATGTGTGAGAATTTTAAAACTTGATCCCAGCCACGTGGCAAATCAGTGGCAGAGCTAAAAATAATCCCAGTTCCAGTTGAGTTCTTTGTTGTGTATAGTAATAATAATATTTGTTGAATTCTTATGTGCTAAGCATTGGGGTAGATACCACATAATCAGTTTGGACAGTCCCTGTCCCACATGGCTCTATTAAGCTTTGCAGGTCTTATATTTTTCTGCAGCTTGATGCCCACATATTTATTACATAATATATGTATATATCAATATCACATGTATATATCGGTATATGTCTGTAATTTATTCATTTATCTATTTATTTATATTACTGTCTGTCTCCCCTTCTAGACCGTGAGCTCGTTGTGGGCAGGAATGTATCTGTTGTTATAGTGAACTCTCCCAAGCACTTAGTACGGTGCTTTGCACATAGTAAGCGCTCAATAAATACAATTGAATGAATGAGTATTGTTTAGGATTAGGTTCATTTTCTTTATGGAATTTGGCACTTAATTAAGCTTTGCCTACTTAAAGTAATTTTGGGTTGTAATTTTCCCTGCACAGCTGACTCTATAGTCTTTAAATCCCTCATTATTGATATTGTACCATGGAGGTTTTTCTCTTCGATGCCTGGAAGTTAATATTACCTGCTGTTAGGGTGAATAATGCTGTTCTGCACTCCTAAGGTAGAAGGCTGGGATCCCAGGTTCCCTGTCAGCCAAATGAAAATCACTCCTTCTTGAAGTGATTAAAGTTGGAGCCATCCATTTAGCAAATTTGCCAGAGAAGTAGCTCCGTCCCATCTTTCCTAGCCCAGGCCTCCTGCAGGTTTTGTGGTCCCTCTCCTGCACCCTGGGCTCACCGCCCCCTGCCCCAACTCTCTGGTCTCTCTGTTCCCACTTTTAAATCTGGGGACAGGATGAGGGTAGAACAGGTGGTTGTTCTTGCTGTGTGTGTGTGTATGTGTGTATGTATGGAGGGGCTCCCCCTGCATCTTTGTCTACTCTCCATTCAGGGTGGAAGGGTATTTGTGGCCATGAGGTAGGTGGGGGTGAGCCATCCCAAGACTGGAAGTGGGGGATGGAGGGAGATGAGGGCTTCTTCCCCTCATAGCGAGGTGGAAGCAGTGGCAGTGGAATGCTGGGGAGGAAGGGAGGGAGCAGGACATGTATAGAATGAGGATGGGACTAGCTTTATGTTGCTCTCCAGGAAAGAGGTCAAATACATTACTCCTGAGTCTACTAGAGGAGTGAAATTTGCTCTTCTGTTCAGAAACTGGGGACCATTCTCCTCCTCCTGTCTAAACCCGTAGAGAGATGTCTCAGCAGGCTAGAATTGGGCTAACTTTTTTAGTCGCACTTTATATTTTCCATGCTACAGAGCCTTTCAGCAGCGTCCTTTACGGTGCTCAATATTAACTTGCAGCAGAAAAATTTTGATTCGACACGGAAGATCTTATCTGCAGGTTACTAGGGAGATTGTAGAGATTGAACCCCCCCCCCCCAAAAAAAAACCCCAACACAAAAGGGATAGACAAGCAGCTGTTCTGGAATTTAGCAATGCACCTCAAGGGAGGCATTGGGGCTAAGTCAAATGACCTCCTGATGGCCCTCGTGATGGAGAATGGTGGTCAGCCAAAGCAACTTTCTCACTTTATCAGCTGGGGTTAATGGTGAGTGAGGTATGGAGCAATAAGTGATTTGGTTCATTCATTCATTCAATCATAGTTATTGAGTGCTTACTGTGTGCAAAGCACTGTACTAAGCGCTTGGTAGAGTACAATATAACAACAAACAGACCCATTCGTGCCCACAACGAGCTCACAGTCTAGAGGATTTGGTCCCACTGTCACAGAGAATTGGAAGGCAGAGCTGGGTGTAGAGGCCAAGTTTCCTCTTTTAAGGCAACTGTGAGGCTGCCCTTCCTCGTCTTGCTGTTTCACCTCAATCAGATGCACATCCTGCCTGTAATTCACATCCTGAAATCCATGGATTACATAATCAAGACTCCCTGATGGGCGTGAAAGTATTTTTAAGGGTGTTTCATCATAGCTCTGAAGAAAATTTTTTTATTAAAAAATGCACGATATTAGACTTAAACATGTGTGTGCTGGGCCTTGAACGCACATCATATGGAAGAATAGGTGTCGTTGACTAAGTATTCTCAGGAGAGGATGAGGACAGAATCGGGATTAGAGAGGCCACACCAGTTGTGGCCAAACCATTGTGTTTCCAATTAAACACAATGAAAAAGAAATGGATCTTCCTCATGTTGGAGACAGGATCACTTCTCAGATGGACTTCCTTTCTTTTTGGTCTTTCAGGACCGGCACCAGATGCAGTTTCAGACAAGATCTATCAGATCAGCAAAACGATTGAAGAATATGCCATATGCCCCGATCTTCGAATTGACTTATCCCGGCTCGGAAGACAAGAGTTTGACCTGGAGAATAAATTTAAGCCCTTCAGAGGTAACATCCAGATCTGTGATTGAAATGAACTGGCTTGATTCCTATAGGGACTCCCTGGGTTGTAGACTGAAAATCATGGGGGCAGAAAGGAGAGTGAAAATCTGCAAAACTATAATAATGATTGTGGTATTTGTTGAGTGTTTATTATGAGTAAAGCACTGTACTAAATACTGGGGTCAATGCAAGACAATCAGAGGAGAGACAGCCCCTGTCCCATATGGGGCTCACAGTCTAAGGGAGAGGAGACCAGGTATTCAATTCCCATTTTGCAGATGAGGAAACTGAGGCACAGGCATTAAATGACTTGCCCAGGGTCACACAACAGACAAATGGAGGAGCTGGGTTCAGAACCCAGACTTTCAGGCCCCGGGCTCTTTCCACTAGGACATGCTCTAAAATATCTTTTATAGAAGTGACAACTGAAGTTCTATATGATGGTGAGAGAGACTGATTTTTCATAACATTCAAAACCTGTTCCCAAACCTCGTAAACATGTTACCAATTGTCCATCCTGAAGCATTTTAACAAGTACAGAATGTGAATTTCCATAGATTGTTTGCTTTTTAACATAGTATTGTTCCATTTACTTGCTGAAAGACTCCTGACAGCCAGAGCCAAAGCCCAACCCAGGTCCAAAGTGAAAGACCAAGAGCTTATACCAAAGAAGAAATTAGGCAGAACCAGTAGTGGGTTGAATTCAATGTGGCATTAAAACGTCTTTTAATACCCCTGTATACACAGAACACACCACTAATTTTTTTCTTTCTTTAGTTTTTATCCATAGTTTGCACTGATGCCCTCCCTGCAAATTTGTATGGAAAATTATCACCTCTTTAAATGTTTTACCAGTGTGCTTTGAAATAAACTATTTTGCTACTTGCCTGAGATTAATTAATATTCATTTGGGGGAAGTAGCTAGTAACAAAACTTACTCCAGCTATAAAATAAGAATACCATCACCTGACCCATATGTAGTTCACAGAGATGGTGTAACTAAGATGCAGAGAGATTGAATGACTTGTACAAGGTCACATAGCAAGTTTGAGGCAGAACTGGGATTAAATATGAGAGTGTCTAGAATCTCCTAAATCATTCTGTCTCTCATACTGCTACTCAAAAGACTTCACATTATTGCAGAGCAGTCCAGCTTTCAGAAAGATCACTAGGATAGGGACTTAGGGAAATGGCTATGAAGTTTTAAAAATTTAAACAGGACTTTTTTAAAAATATTGTTCTTTCCCTATCACAACCTTGTAAAGTGGAAAGTTCCAGTGCTCAGGATTCAGTTCTGTTGTTCCAGGCAAGTGGGAAATAAGATCTAACCTTCCGGATTAGAGTTCTGGGTAGTAGCAATTACCAGGTGCTGGGGGAAGGGGATTCCTTGGCACGAAAGAAGAATCTGGAAAGGTATGTTTGGAATAATTTATGCCCTGAATTCCCCTTCCTGTTTTGAACACTCAACCGTCATCACCTCATTGGAAATGTGACTAAGTTCAAAACAAACCCAATCCATTGCAGTTCACCTTTCAGAGTTGGCAGCAAGAACTACCCAGTATATACCTGCAAGTTGTATTGGCTTCTGTTCTTGTTCTCTGCCACTCCAGTCGTATGTTAGATTTGTGATTCTCACCTTCCTATCAAAAGAACATTAGCTGCTGTCATTCTTGGAAGTCATTTGAAAAAAAACTTAGTTAACACTTGAAGCATTAGTTTGAATTGCAAGGAAAAATACTTTCAGATATCCACTTGAATGACTATTTGGAGCACATGCTACCATTTTAAGAGGGATTACTGGATTGGGATCAATCAGTGACAGCAGCAATCATTGCTTCAGCTCCTAGTTGGTTTAGCTCTTTGTGGGCAGGGAATGTATCTGTTTACTCTTATATTGTACTCCCCCAAATGCTTAGTACAGTGCTTTGCACACAATAAGTGCTCCATAAATACACTCGACCGACTGACTTAACTGTTTCCAAAGCCTAGAATGGCTTTCTTATTCTGTGCGAGGGGAAGAGGGAAGGGGGTAGGGGTATGCTGCTTGTAATAAAGTTTGAAAAAGAAAATAATCTGTCTTTATGAAGTCCCCTAAAATAAAAAGGCAGGATTTTTCAGCAAACCCCAATTCCATAAAGAAGCTTTTCCTGGGTCACTAAAACATGCATGCTTTACCCATAGACTGGCTCCACAAGAACATGTAAGAAACTTTATGCTTTCATCTATTAGAAATCTGTAGATTATGATTCCAAAATAGTAAACACTTGATGGTTTTGAAAAATTGGAGAAGTTGTATGTCTAAGGTTGACCTGGGTCTGGGAAGTCCAAAGGCTGAGGTCTTGGGTGTCCAGAGAGACCTCACATGAGTTCAAGAGGGTGGTAGCTATTGCCAATACCACACTGACTATATTTCCCCACAAGGTTCAGAATGGGGTCGTGGTTTCCAGGGCTGTGCCTCAGTTGCTCAGCCTGTCACTGATTAAGGTGGGCAGGGTTGGTCCCTCTGACTTTATTCAATCAATGGTTTTATTGAGTGCTTACTGTAGACCACTGTACTAAGTGCTTGAAGAGAGTTGGTAGACATGATCCCTGCTCTCTAGGACCTTACAGTCTAGGGTAGTGCTTAGGGAAGGAAAGTGTGGGAGGCAGGAGAATGGCATGAGCAGGAAGGAAGGGATTTTTTTAATGGTATTTATTTAGCGGTTTCTATGTTTCAAGCACTGTTCTAAGCACTAGGAACGATACAAGTTAATCAGGTTGGATTAGTTAATCACGCTGGAGAAGCAGTGTGGCTCAGTGGAAAGAGCATGGGCTTTGGAGTCAGGGCTCATGAGTTCGAATCCCAGCTCTGCCACTTGTAAGCTGTGTGACTGTGGGCAAGTCACTTAACTTCTCTGTGCCTCAGTTCCCTCATCTGTAAAATGGGGATTAAGACTGTGAGCCCCACGTGGGACAACCTGATTCCCCTATGTCTACCCCAGCGCTTAGAACAGTGCTCGGCACATAGTAAGCGCTTAACAAATACCAACATTATTATTATTATTATTATTAGGTTGGACACCGACCATGTCCCACATAGGCTCACAGTTTTAATTCCCATTTTTCAGATGAGGTAACTGAGGCACAGAGAAGTGAAATGACTTACCCAAGCTCACACAGCAGACAAGTGGAAGAGCTGGGATTAGAACCCAGGTCCTTCTGACTCCCAGACCTGTGGTCTCTCCACTAGGCTATGGCTGCATTTGCAAGGGATGGAGAGAAGGGTCACAAACTGCTGCTCCAGTCCAAATGAGCTGCAGCAATAAGGAAATGCTTGAGAAGCCAGAGAGACCGAGAGGCTCTCCAGATCCATAAATGGCCAGGAATAGCACTGGAAGCCACTGCCCCCATTCTTGGCCTGTCTCTGGCTCCAAACTTTGGGTTCCTCTGGAAGTCAGCATGGCCCGGCACGCCAGAAGGCCGTGCTTTTGTGTGTTCGCTATAAGCCGTTACCTAAGTCGTTGGATATTTTCTACCTTGTTGAGTTTCTTCCAGGATTGCAGAACTTGTTTAATTTGCTCGACTGATCGTCCTGATTTTGCCGTAATTTGAATCTAAACTACAGTTGAACTTCATACGTGCTGGGTATAATTGTCTCCTGGTTTCCAGTGGTGGCTATCCCATTCCCAGTGTTCAAACAGTTTGCCTGCACCGGTAAGGCCAGCAGTGATTTTTTTTTTCTTTCTGTTTCTTTCCCTCAGTGGAAATAGTGGATCCAGTGGATATCTATCTCAATCTTCTTCGGACCATCTTCGACTTCAGTGCCATTAAGAGCTTGCTGACTGGCCCCAATCAGCTGAAGATCAGGGTTGATGCCATGCACGGAGGTGAGATCGGCAAGAAAAAGTAAAATGGATATGAAAAATGTAGTTGTTAATAATAGAATATTAACAACTAGCTGGTAAGCTCTAGACTTTAGACTGTTACCTCCCTCTAGACTGTTAGCTTGTTGTGGGCAGGGAACATGTCCACTAACTCTATTGTATTGTAATCTCCCAAGGACTCTACAGTGCTCTAGTTACAATAAGCACTCAATAAATACCATTCATTGATTGATTGGTAATAATTGTGGTATTTAAGTTCTTCCTCTGTGCCAAGCACTATACTAAGCGTTGGGATAGTTTCAAGATAATCAGGTCTGAAACAGTCCCTGGCCTACCTGGGCTTAGTGATAACAGGTGGCCAGTCTGCCTATTGTTGGCATTTAAATCGCATGTACCTTGTGTGCTGTAACAGTTCTGAGAAACTTCTTATCATTGACATTTCTTGTCTCTATTACACAAGCCAGTGAGAAGAAACCAGTTGGAGGCTAAATTCATTTATGGACAGATATACTTTGGCTCGTGTTTTTCAGCATCTCAATATCATTCAGTAACATTCATTGAACATCTACTGTGTGCAGAGCACTGAAAAATGCACTTTGGGAGAGTACAGTAGAATTTAACATATGTGATCCTTACTCTCAGGAGCTAACAGTCTCAGTCTAGTGGGGGAGACAGACACTGTGAACCAATATGAGGGGATGCCTGAATTTTTGGTAAAACACAGACATGATATAATTTGGGGAGTGACTCTGTGTTAATTCTCTGTTAAAGTGAAAATATAACTAGTCCTAATTACATCTAT
The DNA here is from genome assembly GCF_004115215.2 of Ornithorhynchus anatinus. NCBI lineage: Eukaryota > Metazoa > Chordata > Mammalia > Monotremata > Ornithorhynchidae > Ornithorhynchus > Ornithorhynchus anatinus. The sequence continues at coordinate 56,064,047 of NC_041753.1, forward strand.
TACAAAATGCAATTATATCTTGCATTCTGGACTTCATTTTGAAGCCCTGGATGGCTTATAGAGTTGAAGTTATATTTACAAGTTTCAAACTGAATAGCAGAGTCAGACGAATATTTGCTAGAACCTTTTATTTGTGTTCATCGCCTTAAACCTTCCATAAACTGTATGTATGTTGGTAAATGTTTATATGTGTGTATGTGCATACTATCATCAGCCTCAGAAATGGTATTTATTGAACACCTCCTGAGTGCAAAGCACTGTATTAATTGCTTGGGAGAGTAGAATAGAAGCAAGACACGTGATCATTGCCCTCTTGGAGATTGGAGAACTCATCATCCTTCCTGTACCCTGTCCTCCCCCTGATTTTCCCATCACTGTAGACAGTACCACCATCCTTCCTGTCTCATAAACCCATAACCTTGGGGTTATCCTCGACTCATCTCACTCATACAACCTGCATATTCAAACTGTCACTAAATCCTGACAGTTCAACCTTCACAACATTGTTAAAATCCATCGTCTCCTCTCCATCCAAACTGCTACCATGTTAATACAAGCACTTCTCCTTTCCCATCTGGATTACTGTAACAGCCTCCTTGCTAACCTCCCTGCTTCCTGTCTCTCCCCATTCCAGTCCATACTTTACTCTGCTGCCCATCTCATTTTTCTACAGAAACGCTCAGTCCATGTTTCTTCACTCTTGAAGAACCTCCAGTGATTGCCCATCCACCTCCACATCAAACAGAAACTCTTCCCATTGGCTTTAAAGCACTCAATCAGAGTGCTTTACAATACAACATACAATACAGTACAATACAACAGAATTGGTAGACACTTCCTTACTGACAAGTAGCTTACAGTCTAGGGGGGAGATGGACATTAATATACATAAATAAATTACAGATATGTACATAAGTGCTGTGGGGCCGAGGGAGGTGTGAATAATAGGTGTGAATCTCAATCTTTCTGTCTTCCTTGCCTGCCTTTTGGAACCACCCTCTGCATGCCCCACGCTCCATTCCACTTTGAGCTTCGGAAAATGTGATTATTTTATGGCAGTCAGTGAGGCTGGGGCTTCTTCCACCTCAAAGGTTCTGGCCCTCTCTGTTCCCCTAACCCTTGATGATACCTGGCAGATCTCTCTATCCTGGTGGGGGGTCGGTTGGACTCAGAACCTCTGAGGCAGCAGGAAGTGCTGGCCTCACTACTCTGAGTCTCCCTGGAGATGGGAAGATGGCAGAAGTTGTGGAGAAGGAGAATTCCTAGTTAGGGATTGAGTCACAGTCAGATGGAAGTAAGATTCCTCTGCCTGACCCTCAGACTTGGTGAGCGTGGGGAGGAAACTCGCACTGCTCAAACACCATAATACCTTCTTCTCCTGGATTGGATGAAGAGTGGGGAACAGTTGGGATAATTACTTAGAGCTCTGTTCTAAATGGAAGTCTACACCCGCAAGCCTTCCATTTGACATGAGTGCCAATCCAAATACCTTATTGACTGGTGGTGGTGCTGAGTGGGCCACGACCCTTGGTCTTAATAAATGCCCACCGAAGTAGTCCCCTTTGGCACTGAGGAGAGCTTAGGTCCCTCCTTAGGGATGGACAAGATTGGGGTTTCCTGCCTAGCGAAGAGCACTCCTGGACCCACCCCTTTAACTACCACCACTATCCCTTGTCTCTCAAATAAACACTCCTCCAAATGGCAAGGAGAGTATCTGGAGTCTAGATTGTGAGTTCGTTGTGGGCAGGGAATATATCCGTTAATTGTTATATTGTAGTCTCCCAAGCGCTTAGTACAGTGCTGCGCACACAGGAATTACTCAATAAATATGACTGAATGAATGAATAGCCAGCTGACTGCAGGAAGCTCCAGGAGAAGGGATTCCCTCCCCCTCCCTCAGCTTTCCAGGCAAATGCATCTCCCCAGCCCCCAGGAGCTACCTGAACTCCTACGTCAGGCAGACACTAGCGTTAGCGATCTCAATGGGTTTTAAATAGAGGACTTGCAAGTATTAATTAAGGATTAATTAGGCAACAAATAGAACCAAATTCGGATCCAAATGCCTTTCGCTTTCTTCTAGTGTTTTTCCCCCTTTCCCCAGGATCCATTCTACTTTCCTGTAGGCATCCTGGTGCACACATTCTTTTGGTCCTTTCCCCTCTTCCCTCAGGGTGTTCCAGGTTTACCCTCTCCAATTCCTTCTCCCCAGATTCTGTCTAGTTGGGAGCTGTGCTTTACAGATTGTTTACAACCCGTGTGTTTACAATAGATTGAATTGTGAATATTGTCTACTAGAATTTTTGAGTTTCTTCCGGTATACCATCCACTTAATCCACTTAAACAGAGAGGTATAAAATTGGTCCCATCTAAAGGAACATTGCATCAAATTGGCTGCCTTATCTATGTTAAGACACAATGATTGGCCTTCCACCCTGGAATGAAGACTTGAAACCTGGTGGTTTGTATTTTTTTCCAGTGATGGGACCCTATGTCAGGAAAGTCCTGTGTGATGATCTAGGAGCCCCTGCCAATTCTGCAATAAACTGTGTTCCTCTGGAGGATTTTGGAGGGCAGCATCCTGACCCAAACCTGACTTATGCAACCACCCTTCTGGAGGCCATGAGAGGAGGAGAATATGGCTTTGGAGCTGCATTTGATGCCGATGGAGTGAGTATGAAGCAGTGGCTCTGTGGTCGGACCTTTTTTTAACCAACTTTGCTCTTGCAAGCATCAGTAAGGAAGAGTTAAGCAATTAAATCCATGTTACTCTTTAGGAATACTGTCGAGGGTGGGGAGAGGCAAATGTGAAAATAGATTGTTAGAGGTTTGAAGCAATAATCAGTCCTTTTGCGGGAACATTCTGTTCCAGGTTTGGACTCTCCTCAGGACACTTAGCTATGTGTCCGATGGCCTTTGGGATGTCACAGTTTTTATACTTTTCCAGAGGGGAAATGGGGAAACAGCACCATCTAACCCTACCCTGTAGTGGTGTCACGTAAAATACCACCAATTGCCAGGAGCCCTGCCTCTTGAAACTTCACCCAGAGGCCTGGCATTATGGTAACTGGTCCAGTCAGCTAGTATGCAGTAGTGCTTACCTACTCTCACATAAACCCTGTCACTAGTTTTAAGCAACAGCATGAGTTAGCATCCTGAGGAATGCAAGAGTGACTTTGAGACCCTATTTCTTTGGACTGGGGGGAGGGAGGGCAAGGATGCAGAAGATGAGCAAGTGGGATGGCACTAAATTAGTCTGATAGTTTTCATATCTTCCTCTCTCCAGGACCGTTACATGATTCTCGGTCAAAATGGTTTCTTTGTGAGCCCTTCTGATTCCCTGGCCATTATCGCTGCCAATCTCCCTTGCATTCCTTACTTCCGTCAGATGGGGGTCCGAGGGTTTGGTAGAAGTATGCCCACCAGCACAGCACTGGACAGGTAAGGAAGCAACATTCAATTTGTAATACCCTGGTTACATGTGTCTGATGTCAATCACCGCTCAGTCTATGGCTACTGACTTGCTACGTGACCATGGATAAAGTCATTTAACCTCTTTGGGTGTCAGTTTTCTTCTTTGTAAAGAGAGACTAATACCTGTCTCTGCTTCCAGAGGATGTTATAAGCATATACTGAGAATATGAAGAATGAGGTGAAGCATGTGAAAATGCTATATAAACCTGAGGTGGCATTATCATATATTAAAGTGTTAGTCACTTGATTTGGTGATCTTAAAATGGAAAAAAAATTCATTGAGATAGGGATTTTTCTTTTAATTATTTAATGAGAGAGGACTGCAGGACTTTTATATGGGATTTGTCTGCCTTTTTGGGTTGATCCTAAACACTTCATCTTCCAGTTTAGAATACTAATGAATGAGAGTTTAGGTGGATACGGTTAGTTTGCTGCAGAGCTAAACTTTGCCCAAATCTTATGATTCTGGAAAAATGCTGAGCTGCAAATCAGAAGAGGACCTAAACACCTTTATGTCACTGGAGCATGTGACTGAGAGCCAAGAGACCTGCATTCTAGGCCTACCTCTTCCACTGGCCTGCTGCTGTGTGACCTTGGGTAAGACACTTAACTTCTCTGGACCTCAGTTTACTCATCTGTAAAATGGGGATTTAATCCATGCCTCTCCCTCCCTCACAGGGCTATCATGAGGATAAAATGAAATAATTACTGTAAAATATACAAAGCACCGTATAAAAACAAGGAATTATTATTATTCTGATTGAGATTAGACTACCCTTTCTGCAAGCCCTAGCTAATCAGTCAGTAATATGGTGCCACCTGCTGTGTAGAGATCACAGTATGAGGCACTTGGGGTAGTGCAAGAGAGTTAGTAAGCATGATCTCTCCCCTCCAGGAGCTGAGAATCTAGTGAGGGAGACAGACATAAAATAAGTACAGATAGGATAAAGATGGAAATGGGAATATGTACTTGAGTTAGTTCTTGAATAATGCATAAGTACTATAGGAGGTTGAGGGTAATAAGAATTGAGGGTAATAATAATGGTATTTGTTAAGCACTTACTGTGTGCCAAGCACTAAGTGCTGGTAGTTGCTCCTTGCGGGCAGGGAGCTTGTCTACCAACTCTACTGTCTTTGTACTCTCCCAAGTGCTTAGAACAGTGCTCTGCACACAGTAAGTGCTCAATAAATATGATTGATCGGTTAATTGCAGGGAAAGCCTCCTGGAGGAAATAGGACTTTCAGAGGACTTTGAAAATGGGGAGGGCAAATGGTCCGTCAGGTACGAAGGGGAAGAATGATGGGGGGAGGATGCGAGTAAGAGTTGGGCAGCAGGAGAGATGAAAATGAAGCCCTGTGGGTATGCTAAGAACAGACAAAGTTAGTGGTGTCTGCAGATTTTTAGAAAGGGTTTTCTTTACCTTTTAAAAGAGTGGTGTTTGAGTTCTGAATGGAGATTTGGTTTATCTGTGCCGTGTCGGGGCAAAAATCCGAACAATTTCCCAGTGGCTTCACTGAGGTGGAGACCCATCCCAAATCATATTAGTTTCATCAATTCACATGCTGTGTTCATCGATCAGTAATAGATATATCGAGCCCCTCAGGGTACAGAGCACTGTACCAAATGCTTGGGCTCTGTGGCTCTTGTCCCACTTCGTGCTGCCACAGTTCTGTGCCTGGCCTCGAGGCACGTAGCAAGTTCCCTGCTCTCATGCAGTGGGATTGGCAGCAAAGGGGCCTAATGAACATCCACTTTCTCCCCATGCCGCCAACTGCAGCCGAAATTGAGAGAGGATGAATCTCTTCACTCCCATCCAGGAAGAGCTTGGCTAGAAGGGGACAGACCGACAGGTTGAGGTTGGGAGGTTCAGGGATGGAAAACTCTGCTTCCTTTCTTTATGCAGGAGGGGGTGCAAGGAAGAGTGGAGCAGCAGGTGAGTGGTCCCCTCTCGTCCCCTCCTTCCTAGAGAGAATCAAGAAATTTAGGAGGCCAAGGGAGAGGTGGGAAGTTCTCTTTTCCCAAATTAGAGATTGGTGCATGGCTCTGTGGGTGAAGTAAAGGAAGAGCAGCGAAGCAGCATAGAAGAAGCATCATTGCCTAATGGCTAGAGCCCGGGCCAGGGAGAAGGACCCAATCCCGGTTCTAATCTAACTTTCCCATCTCTGTCAATAACTCCACCATCATTCCCGTCCCAGAAGTCTGCAACCTTGGTGTCATCCTTGACTCCTCAGTATTTCTGCGCTCATGCTCAGTCAACTGCTAAATCTTGTCAATTCTTCCTCCATTATACTTCCCAGGTCTGCCTCTTCCTCTCCACCCAAACAGCCAACACCCTAAACATGTACCCTTCTCATATCTCATTCAGATGAGTGTAGCAGCTCCCTACCTCCAGCTTCTCCCACCTTTCAGTCTAGGTGACACGCCGCTGCACAGATAGTCTTCTTGAAGCATCATTCAGCATACCTCCCCACTCCTCAAACACCTCCAATAGTTACTCATCTCTGAATGGAGCAGAAACTCCATACCATTGGCTTCAAGGTTCTCTGCCAGCTTTCTCCATCTTACATGTCCTCACCAGCTACTCCTCCCAAGCTCACCATTTTACTGTTCCTCACTCTCAACTCTCCCGCCTCCAAACTCTCATGCTATTCTCCCATCCTTGGAACTCTCATCCTCTCCCCCCAATCCTCACAGTCCCACCTCCCCTGCCTTTCCAGATTAGTTATATTGTACGCTTCCAAGAGCTTAGTACAGTGCTTTGCACACAGTAAGCACTCAATAAATACTATTGAATGATTGATTGAATGAATGAATGAGTTTAAAGCACTCCATTCATGTCAGACCAACACTCACTCTTAGCACTATGTACATAAGTGCCGAGGATAGGGATAAACTACATATTTTTATTTATATATTTTTATTGATGGATTCAGCTCTTTCATTCTAAAATATTCAAACTACTTCCCGCTTTATCCTTCTTCTTCTTTCTGCTCCCACTCTTTATGAATAAACTGCAAGTTCCTTGAGGGGAGAGAATAAGGGTTGTGCTTAGTATAGTGCTTAGCACCCAGAAGGCACCCAATATATATTGATAGAGTCAATGAAGCAATTCTTCCCCCCCAACTTACCCCACCTTTTCTGGTTCCCGGTGGCTTACCTACCCCCCTTCACGCTCCCCTGAACTCATTTTCTGGCTCTGTCTCTCCCTCCCCTCCCCCCACACTCCTCTCCCAATATCATCACCCCCGCCATGACTTCTTTTCTTTTAATTTTCTCTTAAATTTTTACCTTAGCTGAGGGTCCCTTGACCTCCCCACCTATGGTTGGGAAATCCCGATTTCTTTTCCTGTATCATTTAGTGGCTCCACAGACCCAGCTGCTGCTGTTCTCTAATTGACAGCTCATACCCTCTGCCTCCTGCTGGCCAAACATGGAGGTGGATGGGGATGGTTTGAGGTGGAATAAGGAGGAGCAATCCCCTCATAGGCCTCCTCTGCTGTTGCCCCTTCCACTCTGCACCTCATCCCAATCTGTCCCTGTTTCTTGAAAACAGTGGGAGGGGAGGAGCAGCAGAAGCAGCGTGGCGCAGTGGAAAGAGCCTGGGCTTCGGAGTCAGAGGTCATGGGTTCGACTCCTGGCTCTGCCACTTGGCAGCTGTGTGACTGTGGGCAAGTCACTTAACTTCTCTGTGCCTCAGTTACCTCATCTGTAAAATGGGATTAACTGTGAGCCTCACGTGGGACAACCTGATTACCCTGTATCTACCCCAGCGCTTAGAACAGTGCTCTGCACATAGTAAGCGCTTAACAAATACCAACATTATTATTATTAGGAGTGGCAGCCACACAGCTAAATTAAAAGGAAAAAATGGTAAAAAAAAGGAAAGAAAAAAAAGGAGGGTCTCTCTTTTTCTCTGTAATGAAGGTTGGGGGCGTAGCGGGGACATAGGGGCAACAGGGGAGGTGAATTTTGAGTGTGGTGAGGTGGACACAGGAAAGGGACTAGGAATTCATAATAATATGAATTAATAATTTGAATTAAGCAAGGAGAGGGAAAAGAAGGGGTGTGGGGGTGAGTAATATGCTGAATGATATACTCTGGGCAGAGCATGTAGTGAACAGCAATCTGTGCTGTCAGGTAACTCAGCTCTCCAAATCCTGAATAGGAGGCTGATTTCAATCTAACAGTGAAAAGCATTTGGCCTCCTTGTGGCAATTGGCCAGTAGTTCTTGATTTCACTCTGTCCTCTTTCCTAATAAATCTTTGTTCAATTCAAAAATCAGGGCCTCTTCTCAGAAATTTCACAAAGAACCTCTTCTGATATATAAGTGACCATTTAAAAGGATCATTCATGCCTGCTGGTTGGGATTCAGAATTCTGAAGGCTTCTGACTTGGTGATTTGTTCTGCCTATTTGATATGGCTCCCGGGTGAATTTTCCTGATAGATGCTTCATAAATTATTTTATTAGTAGATAAAATTAATTGACTTTAACTTTTAAATCCCAATCTGGTCAGTGGATTCCCAGGCGACATTTATCTGAAAATGTAGGAATAACATTAGAAATATGCCAAGAAAACATCAGGCATGAATGCATTTATACCAATGGAATACCAAGATCTTGGAAGAATTATGGCTGACTGAAGCAGAGTGATGTTAAATGGTGCACTTTCCCTTTCTCAATGGGATTCTTGAATGTGTTGAAGAGAGTTGAAACCTAGAACTCAGAGAACCCTTGAAGTTGATGAATTATTTAGTCCAGTTCCCATTGTTTGTGAATAATTGTTGTTCCCTAAGGGAAGCCATGTACTGTCTTTGGTTTCTGTTTTTTACAGTATCATTAAAACAAGGACTCCTTTTTTTCTGGGATAGTACAGTTTCAGCATTTAAAATAACCTTCATTTTGGCCGGTCATTCTGGATGAAGGTGAGGTTATTTAAAGAGGTAGAAGAGTCTCGGGGTGTCAACTACTCATCTTGAGTCTGGGGATGGGGGGTGAGGGAGAGGGAAGGTAAAGGGTGAGGAAGGAGGAGGAAGGGAAGGAAGAGGAGGAGAGAGAATCTGTCACCTAGTACAGTGTTTGCACACAACAGGTGCTTAATAAGTACTTTTTAGTGAATGAATGAACTTACTCTCCCTGTTGTGCCATCTTCATTCAGTAGTATTTATTGAGTGCTTACTATGTGCAGAGCACTGTACTAAGCACTTGGAATGTACAATTTGGCAACAGATAGAGACAATCCCTGCCCAATGATGGGCTCACAGTCTAATCGGGGGAGACAGATGGCAGAGCAAAACAGAACGAAACAAAAACAAGACAACATTATCACGATAAATAAAATCAAGAGGATGTACACCTCATTAACAAAATAAATAGGGTAATAAATAATGTATACAAACGAGCACAGTGCTGAGGGGAGAGGAAGGGGAGGAGCAGAGGGAAAGGGGGCTCAGCTGAGGGGAGGTGAAAGAGGAAGGGGGAGAAGCAGAGGGAAAAGGGAAGCTCAGTCTGAGAAGGCCTCTGGGAAGAGGTGAGTGCTCATCTCTTTCTTCTCCTCTGCCACAACCACTTCTCTTCTCCTCACTGAGCTCTGGAGCCAAGTCAGAAGTTCCTCTCATGCTTAGCCCTGGAGCAAATAATAATGAGTTATCCAGAGCTGGGCAAATTAAGATCTATGGGGCTGGACAATCTCTGCACCTCTTCAGAGGTTAGCACTGCTGCCGTTATGGGCAGTGGCTTCAGGGCCAGCCCTCCCGGCATCACTGGTGAGGACAGTGGAAACCCCCAAGGCTCTGGAGCCAGACCATGGTCTTTGTACTGTCTGCAGTGGGTGAGAAGTGGAGTTGCTTGCTTGGCTCCAACTCCAGTCCCTTTTTGGCCCTGCAAGGAAGAGGTGTGTGGGATAACTGTGGCTACCTGACCTTTTCCTAAAGTTTTTGGGGTAATGGCTTCCTTTGACCTCATGGAGTTGGGTCATGGCCTAGTGGATAAAACATGGGCCTGGGAATCAGAAGGACTTGGGTTCTAATCCCGGCTCTACCACTTGTCTGTTGTGTGACCTTAGGGAAGTCACTTAACTTCTCTGTGCCTCAATTCCCTTATCTATAAAATGGGGACTAGGACTGTGAGTCTTATGTGGGACAGGGACTGTGTCTAACCTGATTATCTTGTATCTACCCCAGCATTTAGAACTGTTCCTGGCACATAGTAAGCGCTTAATAATGTTGGTATTTGTTAAGCGCTTACTATGTGCAGAGCACTGTTCTAAGCGCTGGGGGAGATACAGGTTAATGAGGTTGTCCCACATGAGGCTCACAGTCTTCATCCCCATTTTACAGATGAGGGAACTGAGGCACAGAGAAGTTAAGTGACTTGTCCACAGTCACACAGCTGACAGGTGGCAGAGCCGGGATTATATCACAGTTATTATTATTAGGCCCATGTTGTCAGTGCCCCAAAGACTGTTTAGGTAGGGTGGCCAGTGCTGGTAATAAAAAGAAAATGGGCCCCAAGACACGCATAACATGATGGCAGTCATTTTTGTGGAAGTACACCTGATTGGGTCAGAATTAGCCTGAAATTAGAGCATTTCTCTGAGGTGACCCTGACTTTCCCCCTGCCCCCAGTTGCTCCAGAGCCACTGCATTCCTTTCCCAAGTCTATGTGAACTCAGATGCATGTCTGAGCCATGTAACTTGTGGAGGGGCTGGCTTCTGAATGTAAGTATACTAGACATAAAAGTGTCTGTTATCAAATCAATACCTGCCAGTTTAAGCCTTCACTAGTATTATGCCCCCCTGTTCATGGTATTGGGCTGGGTATGATAACAAAGCAAGTAAAATGGATATGCTCTTTATATTCTAGGGACCTTTGAAATCTAAAACAGGATTGACAAACTTTTTTTCAAGGAGTAAAAAAGTTCTGATGTCAAGATGAACTGTTTGTGGAATGGGAAGAGTGGATCTTCCCTGTCTTCTCAGTGAGTCCATCATAAGACTGGAATTAGAATTCATCACCTCTAAATTTTCAGACAACTCCTAAGGAGAAACCTTAGCACTAGGTCAAAACATGAGCCTATTTAAAGATGCGATGGTAAGCTTGCATTCCAGCTGGACTGTCCACCTCCCTAACCTCTTCCTACCTGGGGCAAGGCTGGTCTCAGGCAGCATCAAGGATGTGGCTTAAGGGGGTCTGGCTGGAATTTGTAGATGCTGGATCCTTAATTTTCAGATCAAATGATCTGCTGAGAAGGCACCAACTCTGTTGAGAAGCCACTGGGGGCGAACCACTCTACTAGACTGTAAGCTCCTCGAGGATAACAATCATGTCTACCAACTCTGTTGTACTCTCCTAAGTGCTTAGTACAGTGCGCTGCACAAAGTAAGTGCCCAATAAATACCAATGATTGATTGACTGAAACGATGAATTTGCTTTGACTTAAGTTATAACACAGCCTTGAACTGGGGCTTGTTTTAGGGGAAGAGGTTTCAGATAGTTTTTGGTTTTCTTTGGTTTGGTTAGACTGAAGAGCCATGGAGTCCCTGCACTCCTATTCTGTGCATTTAAACCACTGCAGTTGATCACACTGCCGTGCTGGCACCCAATTCTTTGATTTGGAAGAGGCCTCCTCACTTTCTCAGGCTGATGACTGCCAAAAAGAACAAATTACTAGACAGGACTGGGTTATATAAATACATATGTGACCCTTTTTTTAAAAAAAATGGTGACCTCCAATATCAGTTTTTTAATGCCCCCAGGTCACTGGGGGAATTTATGCTGTATGCTTGTCTGTGCATACAGCGTTAACTCCCCCAGTGAACTGAACACAGCATAAGATCTACTTTACCTATTGCATGCCTCCCACCTACTTGAAAAATCCCCTTGGGATTGTCAATAGGGGGATTGTAACTGTTATAAATATTCTTTTCCCAAGGAATGCTGGCCAGCTGCCACAGCACAGTGGATTCTCTTTTCTGATATTTTAAGCAGCCGCATCCCCATAAGTAAGGAGGTAACTAGACAATAAAATACAGGCTCTATCTTGTGGTCATTGCGTGAAGGAAATCTACTGTTCTGTTGAGGAAGAAAGTGAGTTTTCAAGGTCGAGAGGAAAATGAGAAATATGCAATGGCAAGTCCAAAGCCATACTTGCCTTTTAATATTGCCCTTTACAGCCTACCTTTCAATTTATGTAACTCTTTGGTGATACAGACATTCATTAATAATATATGAGCGTTCACTTCTGACCTGTGGTTGTCTTAATCAAAACAAGATGTAAAGAAGCCACAGGATAAATCTCGGCATTCCATTCTCAATTATAATCCAGAAACAACTCAGTTGCTTAAAGCATAACATGGATGCTGTGTTTCAGGTTCTTTCCCCCTCACATGTTTTTGCGGTTGTATCCTTCCTCCCCTCCCTCCTTCTCTCCCCTCACACTTTAATGGCTGTAATCGCCTGCTGAGTTTAGTTACTCTCGTTACCAGGAACTACTCTTCATTTTGGATGGGTTGTTGGTCATCCTCCTGGGATATGCAAGAGAGACTCCCTATAATGCTGTTTGTGAGCTCACACACTGGAAAGGAAACATGGAATAATTAAACCCTATTATGCTATGAATATAAGTCCTGGCAACTGATGAGGAAATGATCTCATGCTTGCCCTTAGTGGAGTGCTCCTATGTCACGAGTTGTTAGAAATCTTGAATCATTGAGGCGAAAGAGTTCAGGTTGTAAGAAGGATCCAGTAGACTTTGGATAAATCAATCCCCCCTTCACACAATTCAGTAAGACTGGAATTCAACAGCATGGTATGAAATGGCTTTGCATATTTACGATCTAGTTTGCATTTTTGTTTCTTTAGATGGATAAGCCACCGTGGGATAAATATTGTATTCCCATGAGCTCAAAAATAGTGTTGCACCCACCCATGTGAACCAAATGATACACCATTTTTAGAAGTTTCCTTTCTCTTGCCTTGGGAAGCAAGTCTATATTTGCATATACTCATTGCCAGTTGATGTCAAATCTGGGTATTAGCATCAAGAGTGCAGAATTCAGGAGGCTTGGGCTCTATTCTTAGCTTTGCCACTGACTTGCCATGTGACCTTGGGTAAGTCGCTTAGCCATTTGGTGGATTCATATCATCATATCTGTTCTGTATTTAACCGTCTTAGCTGCAGTGCATTATGAGAAACAAGGATGGGTTCCTGTTCTTGTGAGAGATTCAACTTCATGGTTTACTGATTGTGATTTGACTAGATTTATTGATTTTTGGAATATCTTTAATAGCATTCTATATTTCTGTGATTTTAAACATCCTGCTTTTTTGAGAGACCAACAACTTGGGTACAGGACTTTATCTCTGGATTCATCACCCATGGAATCCCATTTGGTTATGGGCTAACTCACTGAAGAACCTTTTTTTTTTCTTTTTTTTTAATGTCTTGGCTTGCCTATAAAGTTGGAGGCTCTGTAGTTTAATGGTTATGAGTCAGTTTTATTGGTGACCTAGAAGGCGAAGGAGAGGATGCTTAAAGCTGACTTTGAACAACATGTTTTGTTGAATGGGCAGCTGCCAGGGCCTGAGAACCTATGGAGGTTAACAGTGCTGTTGATTCAAGGGGAATAACAATCAGTCATGGTTTCTTAGGAGAGAAACTGCTTTTATGTGAAAGAGCAAAGTTAAAGAATCTTCAGTGTTTCAAACTCTGTATTTTGTAGCTTTAGCGTAAAGTGATGTAACGACGTCTCAATCTTGAGGCTCCCAAGCCTGGCTGAAATGAGCTAATTTCCCCTATGCTGGTCCCAGTGAGTAGAAAAAGAGTTAAGAAAATGATCAAAAAGGGTGGGGGGTGGGGTTCTGCACACTTCTCCCCACTCTTCTAAAACTTCCATCTTCACATCAAGTAGAAACACTTCACTATTGGCTTTAAGGAACTCGATTAGCTCTCCTCCTTTGTCTTGTCTTATGCGTTCAAATCGTCTCCAACCCATAGCGATGCCATGGACACATCTCTTCCAGAATGCCCCACCTCCATCTGAAATTGTTCTTGTGGTGTATCTTTAGCATTTTCTTGGTAAAAATGCATGTGTGGTTTACCATTGCCTCCTTCTGCGCAGTAAACCTGAGTCTCTGCCTTCAACTCTCTCCCATGCTGCTGCTGCCCAGCACAGGTGAGTTTTGACTTTTAGCAGATTGCCTTCCACTCGCTAGCCCTTGCCCAAGCTAGGAATGGAATAAATATGCCTCTGCTTGACTCTCCCTCCTGTAGTTGAGGCTGGTAGAGTATAGAAACTCTCCAGGTGCCACCCTGCGAGGGGTCTCTTCCTTTACTGATCCACATTCCACTCCCAGTACAATCCAGCTCACATACTTCCTCTAATACCAATCTACTTACTGTGACTTGCTCTCCTCTTTCTTCCCAATGACTCATTACTCACCCTCCCTCCTGACTGAAACTTTCTCCTCCATATCCAACAGGACCCTCTCCCCCATTTTCAAAACCCTACTAAAATCATATGTCCTCTAGGAAAGCCCCCTGACTCATCTCTCATCTCCCCGTCCTATTTTCCCTCCCTACTATGTCATCTGTGCAGTTGAGTCCTAACTCGCTACATAGTTACTCGCTTAGTTGCTCACCCCCACCCAGCACTAATGTACATATCTTTACATTCAGTTGCTCTCCCTACCTGTAATTTATTTTAATGTCTGTCTCCCCTTAGACTGTAAGCGTCTTGAGGCCAGGGATTGCATCTATCAACTCAATTGTACTCTCTCAAGCACTTAACACAGTGGTCTGCACTAAGTACTTAGTAAATGCCTTTTATTGATTAATTTACTGAAGAGGTTGGACGTGCCCCATCCAAGAGGCCCAGATTAATCCCAAATTCATTTTTCATCCCCACAATTACTACTTCAGGACTTCCACATCACCTAAACATTTGGGCACTCTTCTCCCCCCAGCCAATCATCACTTACATGCATATCTTTATGCTTTATTACTTCCCCCAATCTGTAATTTAATGTCTGTCTTCCCCACTAGATTGTAAGATCCTTGAGGACAGGGATCGTTTCTAAACATTGTGTTTTACTCTCTCTTAAGAGCTATGGTGTGCATCAAATAGTATTCTAGTACATTTTGAATTCCTTACTGAAAAATTCTGGATGAATTTAAATTGCAAATTTCTAGTGCCTTTCTTTTGGAGAATAAACTGGGTTTTTTTGTATCATTGTCATTAATTTTAAAATGGCATAAACTAGTTTAATCCATTGGCTGTTTTCCTATGTAATGTTTACTCAATGCACATCTCCTAATGCAGAAGCCCTATCTCTTGTGGGAAAGCACTGTGCATTTATTATTTTTTTCTCTCCTGTAAGAAGACATATGTGTATATCTACATTTCTGGCCCAATGCCATTAGCTTTACCAACAGTTTTTCATCAGTTATTCTGATAGGTTTTTGATGTAGGACTGTATACAAATTCCATCGACCAAATGATGAGATTAATGTGCCTATTGTTCATTCTTGTTCATTGCACAATCTGTTTCCTAGTTCTGCCAAAAGAAAAAAAGGAAAAGCAAAGAAGCAGCATTGACAGTCGTTCACTTGCCTGTGGCTGTAAATATGTATGAGGGTGGATGGGGATGGGAGAAGAGGAACAAGTCTAGATATTAACCTTGAACACTTTGTTCCTAATGTCACAGTGACGACTGGTTTATTCCAGGTCATTCAGCATTGGTTCTTTGTGGGGAATTGCTTTCAGTCAATCATTGGTATTTTTATTGAGAGCCTACTCTGAGCATAATGTACTGGGGTGCTTGGGGACACACAATAGAAGTAGACGCCTCGAGGAGCTTACGACCTAATGGGGAAGACAGGAAGATACAGACTGTGTACATAGAATGGAAACAAGAGGAAAGACAGGCCAGTAGTTATGATTGATAATGACAAAATAGCAAAACCAGAATGAATAAATGGAATAAACAGATTTCCAAATAAGAGCTAAGGGTGAAACATCAGATGACATTACTGGGGAGGTGGGAATTAATAATGAAAAGCCTCCCGGAGGAGCTAGCTTTTTTTTTATTATTTAGGAAGGTTTTGAATGTGGGGAAGTTCTCTTTTTTATAGAAGTATAGTCTGAAACCAAACCAAGGATTTCTACATATCTCTGAAGAGTCTATGTGGATCTAGAATCCTGAAGAGATAGCAACAACAATCAGTCATATTTACTGAGTGCTTACTGTGGGCAGAACATTGTACTAAGCACCCGGGAGAGTAACATATAATGTTCCTTGCCCACAGTGAGCTGATGGTCTATAGTCTGAAACAACATTTCAGTATTCTCCTCAACACATCTACTATTGAAGATGAGGCCCTTCAAAACATAGAAATTGTTCCAGCATGTGAAGATATAGTGCTTGAGCCCACTATAGAGGAAGTCACTGCATCTGTTAGAGATATGAAAGACAGCAAAGCATCTGGATGTGATGGCATACCCGCTGATATCTACAAGCATGGAGGGGACATCCTGCTTAAGCACTTACACAAGCTCTTCCTCAGAATATGGTACACTAAGGAGATGCCACCATCAGCACCATCTTCAAGAGGAAAGGCAAAAGATCAGATTCCAGGAATTTTCATGGCCTTTCATCAGTCTCCTTTGCCAACAGAATTCTAGCCAGAGAACTCCTGGATCAGCTACTAAAGAATATCACTGCTGAAACAGACGTCTCGAATCACAATGTGGCTTCAGATCACAGTGGTGCACAGGAGACCTGATCTTTGCAGATGACAGATGCAGGAAAAGTGCAGGGAGCAGCACCAGGACCTCTACACAGTTATCAAAGCATTGGACACCATCAGTAGATCTGGACTCTGGAAATTAGCAAATTTGACTGCCCTGAAAAGTTCATTAAGATTCTGAGACTATATCATTATATCCTGGCTAGCCATGCCGAAGTTGGGGGACCGTTCCCCATTGCCATTCGGGTAAAAAAGGAAGGTGCAGTTGACCTGGTTCTGTTCCATTTTTTCTTTGCAGCCATGATGGAAGATAAATCAATCAATTGTATTTAATGAGCACTTACTGTGTGCAGAGCACTGTATCAAGTGCTTGGGAGAGTACACCATAGCAGAGTTGGTAGACATGTTCCCTGCCCACAAAGAGTTTACAGCCTAGAGGGGAGACAGACATTAATAGAAATAAATTACAGGTATGTGCATAAGTGCTGCCTCTCAGGGTCTCACCTGGAGAGTTTCCGGTACTCTACCAGTCTTGACTATGGGAGGGAGAGTCAGGCAGAAGCCTATCCATTCCATGCCTAGCTTGGGCAGTGGCTAGCAAGTGGAAGGCAATCTGCTACAAGTCAAAACTCACCTGTGCTGTGCAGCAGAGGCATGGGCGAGAGTCGAGCCCGGAGACTCAAGTTTACTGTGAAGAAGGAGGTAATGGTAAACCACTTCTGTATTTTTACGAAGGAATTGCTATGGATACACTATTGGAACAATTGCAGTGGAGGTGGGGCATTCTGGGAGAAATGTGTCCATGGCGTCGCTATGGGTCGGAGGTGACTCGACAGCAGAAGACAAAACAAGACTCCAGCTGTTAGAACAGTGTTTGACACATAGTAAGTGCTTAACAAATACCATAAAAAAATACCTGTTCTCCCTCCTTACTTTGAGGCAAAGTGAGCCCCATATGGAACAGGGACTGTATCTGACCTGATTATCTTCTAGCAACTCCAAGGCTTAGTGTAGTGCTTGGCTCACAGTACACACTTAACTAACACCACAATTATTATTATCATTATTATTATTATGAGCTCAACAAGACTCTGTGAGCTAGTGTTGGAATATAGAGTAATAATGTTAGCTCTGCTGTTAAAAAAGCATTGCTCTGACAGTCAGAAAACCAAGGTTCTAGTCCCAGTTCAGTCTGGTGGGGCTGTCATCAGTTGTGAAGTTCTCTGACTAAAGAACCACCTAAGGCAATCCACAAGGTGGACAGGCCCAGCGGGAATCTGAAAAACAGCTGGTCAGTGTGGGAGCGATGACCCAAGTGACCACCAAAGCAACTGTCGGCCGGGTCACGGCACTCTGGCACAGCATTGAGACTACATGAGGATCATTTTGGGTGCAAATGGGCACATGAAAACCTGTAGTGTGCACTTTGCTGTGTGCTGCTCCCCCTACCTGCCTACCTGCTCATTGCACTCTTTGCCTCAGTGAGAAGACAGCTATCAAATTGCACAATCCATTAGCACTACGATGATAATAATAATTATGGTATTTGTTAAGCACTTACTGTGTGCCAAGCACTGTTCTAAGTACTGGGGTAGCGACAAGGTAATCAGGTTGTTCCACATGGGGCTCACAGTCTTAATCCCCATTTTACAGATGAGGTAACTGAGGCACAGAGAAGTTAAGTGGCTTGCCCAAGGTTATACAGCAGACAAGTGGCAAAGTGGGGATTAGAACCCATGTCCTCTGACTCCCAAGCCCGGGCCCTTTCCACTAAGCCACTTTGCTTCTCTATCCATTCCTCTACATAGATTCTACGTCCTGAAGTTTCATGACCACAGTCCATCCGTCATTAATGAGGGGAGAATGCATTAGAATAGGATTCGAGTTTTCTGGGAAACTCTCCCAAATCAACAGCTTAAGAACATCAGCAAAAGACTTGAATCAATTGTATAGAAGCTGAGATTTTTGGTGCTCTAAAAGGGCAATTACAAGGCAAAGACTCAGCAAAGCACTATGAAGAAGGCCTGCTCCCAAGAAATCCAAGCACAAAACCATGGCTCTTCAGGAACAATCTCCCTCCAAATTGAATACTGTCACTGAAGGCTGAAATCTAGGTCACATATTGTCCAAGCATAGAGAGAGAGAGAATTCCAACTCAAGAAAGCTAGCAGGTCTTATGAGAGACTGAGAGACAGTCTGTGGTACTAATAGGGCATCATCAAGTTTCAGACCAAAATTAAAGTCTAAAGGAGAATTGTAGTGTTCCCCCTTTTCTACCACCAAGAGACTGTGTTTACCCCAGGTGCCATCCATCAGCTCTAGAGTAATTCCCTCAATGCCAATACTTGACATCAAATTGTCAGGCAAGCTTATAAACAAAGAGGTCCTGGAATGCAATAGATCCACCAGCAGAAACAGCCTGGTATAGTGGATAGAGCATGAGCCTGGGAATCAGAGGGACCTGGGTTCTAGTCCCAGATCTGCCACGTGTCTCCTGTGTGGCCTTGGTCAAGTTACTTCACTTCTCACTGCCTCAGTTACCTAATCTATAAAATGGGGATTAAGATCGTGAACCCTACGAGGGACAGGGATTCTGTCCAGCCCAATTACCTTGTATCTACCCAGCGCTTAGTACTGTTCCTGGCACATGGTAAGCATTAACAAATGCTATTGTTATTATTATTATAAGCATTGCTCAGATGAGGGTAATGGATGACTCAATATATTATAAACTGAAGTGTTGGGGATAGTCCATAAGAAAAGACAAAAGAAGCATTTTGAAGACCCAATGAAGCCAAACCTCATATGATGTGGCATAGCTATGGACCAATGAGAAGGTGGTAGAACATAGATGAGCCTGGTTAAGAGGAGTGCAGTACCAGGAGGGAGAATCAAAAGCAGCAAGTGGAACTGCAGATAGTAAATGCAACACAGCAAGGTCCAATCCTTATAGTCACAGAGTGTGAAAAGGATCATCATCAATGCACTGGTATTATCAACCCCAGTCACATGCATGGATAAAATCTCACCATTTTTCGTTGTATAGGAGACATGGGTGTATAAACTAATATTCCGTTTGAAGGTCCTAATTGTCAAATGACACTCTGACTTTGAATGATGTTATGGCTTTTGCTAATACGTGGGTGTGGATCACATTTTCTTCCAAGAGCCAGCAAGTTTTTCCTTCCCTTTAATGATCCCATCCTAAGTTCTGGAGTCATTTCAAGTATAACTTAAGTCCGAAGCACACCTCATCATAGCGGAGGTTGCCGGGGTGGGGGGCCGCTAGCGGTTGGACGTATGGGATTGCTTGCTGGAGCTGTGCCATTGATGGTGAGGGTTTCAGACTGAAGAACCACCTTGGGCGTCTCCTGAGGTGGTTAGGCTTAGCCAGAATCTAGAAAATAACAGGCAAACATGGGCTGCAAAAGACCATAGTAGCTGCTGACTCATCAATCAATCCATCAATGGTACTTATTGAGTGTTTACTAAGTGCAGAGCCCTGTACTAAGTGCTTGGGAGAGAACAATATTAACAGACACATTCCCTGCACACAATGAGTCCCCTGCCCATAATTAGCCTACGGTCTAGAGGCTTATGGGACTCTGGCTGAGCATCAGCAGCAAACTCTGGTTACTTCTGCCATAAACGGGTCCTGCGTGTAAAATATTTGCATGCACTTTGCATGTGTTACACCCAGGCCGCCTTACTTGCCTGTTATGCTCTGTGGCACAGCAGGAACAAAGTTAATGGGGATAAGAGAGTGCAGGTGGTGCTGCACAAACCACCATTACTATAATCAACTCCTTCACACAGGTTTTGGACCTAAAGTCTTCCTCCCCAAGCCCTGTGGTCATCTGGATTGGATGGATGAGAAAAAAGAAGCCCTGAATGATTTTCATGCAGACCTCAGTATTAGAGCACGCTCCACAGATGGCCAGAGGAAAAAGACATACTGAAGACCAACCCCAAAAAGAGAAGCAGTGTAGCCTAGTGAATAGAGCACGGGCCTAGAAATTCAGATGGACCTAAATTCTAATCCCGACATTGCCACTTGTCTGCTGTGTGACCTTGGGCAAGTCAGGTAACTTCTCTGTGCCTCAGTTACCTCATCTGTAAAATTCATTCAGTCATATTAGAACAGTGCTTTGCACATAGTAAGCGCTTAACAAATGCTATTAATATTATTATTATATTTATTGAAAGCTTACTGTGTGCAGAGCACTGTACTAAAAGCTTGGGAGAGTACAATATAACAATAAACAGACAGATTCCCTGCCCACAATGAGCTTACAGTCTAGAGGAGATTAAGACTGTGAGTCCCATGTGGGACATGGACTGTGTCCAACCTGATTAGCCTGTATCTACCCCAGCACTTAGTACAGTGCCTGGCACAAAGTAAGTGCTTAACAAATACCATTAAAAAAAATGTACTCCACTGGCATCAGTGCTTGGGAATTTGTGGCACAAGAACTGTGCTTCTGGCATCAGATTTGCCCTTTGCCTACTTAATCCAAATTGTACATTCCAAGCGCTTAGTACACTGCTCTGCACATAGTAAGCGCTCAATAAATACTATTGAATGAATGGTCTTTTGAGGGCAAACAAATTACGGCAGCAAAGGAGAAGTGTGCTCGGCAAAAGGTGACTTTAAGCACGGCCCAATAACCAGTCTGACTTTCATGTACAAGGCCTGCGCTTGCCATGCCTTGGCTTCTACATGCACTTCACAAAATCCTGGAAGTGATGGGATTGAGGCTCGTCCATCATTTTCAACAGGAAACTCCACCACCACCATCATAGCGTCATCATCATCAATAAAGTGCCACTATATGACTCTAAATTTAAATTATTTGCTATGGAAACTTGATTATTTTTCCATTATTATGATTAACAATCTCTTAAACACTCTGGCTATGGGAGAAACCAAGAGATCCCAGGACATCTTTGTTTTCCTAATATTCCCCACTGACCTTGTCACTCTACTGTTGCAATCTTCATTCATTCATTCAATCATATTTATTGAGCGCTTATAGTGCAGAGCACTGTACTAAGTGCTTGGAAAGTACATTTCAGCAATAAAGAGAGACAATCCCTCCCCACATGGGATTTACAGTCTAGAAGGGGGGAGACAGACATCAAAACAAGCAAACAGGCATCAATAGAAATAAATAGAATGATAGACATGTACATATATACATAAGCGAGAAGTGGCATGGCTTAGTGGAAAGAACATGGGCTTGGGAGTCAGAGGGCATGGATTCTAATCCCGGCCCTGCCACTTGTCAGCTACATGACTTTGGGTAACTCAACTTGTCAGTGCCTCAGTTACCTCATCTGTAAAATGGGGATTAAGACTGTGAGCCCCACGTGGGACAACCTGATAACCTTGTATCTACTAGTGCTTAGAACAGTGCTTGGCACATAGTAAGTGCTTAACAAATACCATCATTATTATAATTATTATTATACACACGTGCTGTGGGGTGGGGAGAGGGGGATAAAGCAAAGGGAGCGAGTTGGATGGAGCACTAGAAGAACTGGATCTTTTTAGGATAGTACAGTGACTAGACACTAGTCACTAGCTTAGGACAGTGCTCTGCACACAGTAAATGCTCAATAAATATGATTGACTGATTGATTGATTGATATCTCACTCTTGAGGGTCAGAAAGCTTCTCCTGAAGGGGATGATGGTTTTCCTAACTAGGCCATCACACATAGTTGTTAGAAGGGTACCTAGGAGGGAATCGTACACACATAATAGGTGTATATGATTCCTCTGGACTGTAAGCTCCTTGTAGTAGGGAACGTGTCCACCAACTCTGTTGTATTATACTCTCTGAAGCGCTTAGTACAGTGCTCTGCCCACAGTAAGCACTCAGTAAATACTACTGATTGATTGACATGGTAACAAGACCTTCTTAGGGACAATATGTACCTGCAACTTTATGTGATTTTGTCCTTTAAAAAATGTAATTCTCATAAAAGTCATATTCCCCTACTTATTAACTAACATCCCCTCTGTTTGGGATATGCCTATGGTCTTTCATTTCCTTCCTTTGCTTCTCAAACAGGTATCAGGGCTAGACACTGCTGAATAAGTGCCTAATTTCCTCCCCAGGTGGCTATGTTTTTTTCCCTGGCTAGATGAAATAATTCCCATAGAATAGGGAATTGCAGTACGATTTTTTAGAAGTTCTACCTTTAAGGCTCTTCCCCAAAGAAGATAGTAGGTAAAATATCAGTTATCCATGAATTGTCTTGCCAATATCATTTCCCCGACTACCTCAGGGACCATTTTGTCAATAGTTTTCCTTTCCCTGTTTTACAGTAAAGTATTCAGTTTACAGAAAGTTAGTACTCTAGAGCACATTTTGTTGTTCTAGGGTTGCAGGTCCTAGCCAGTGGACCATACAGATTAAGGGAAATATCAGTTAAAATGTTTCCAGGGAGACTGCTGGGTATTATGAGTAGTTTGAAGAGATTAAGGATACTAATGTGTACTTTGGGGGAGAGATTCACAGTTTGACAGGAAACATCTGCTTTCATCTGTTCCAACGTCAACAGGATTGATGTAGTAGGAAACCTGCTGATACTGTGGGGGTTCAAGTCCTCTGGCCAGACTTTATCCTGAGATCAGGGCCGTTTGGATGGAAATCAAAATGTATCCCAGTGTGTCAAACTCTGATACGAGAATAACAAAAATCTGAGCTTTTGTTAGGGTGAATCTTCTAGTTGGAGGTATAATGCCTTTTTCCTTCAAGGCATCTTCTTTTTCCCCTCATAGCGAAAAAGATACTCACATGAGGTAAATTTTCCACTCAGGATCTTTAGTTATGTGATATGCAGCTGATGCCAGTCAGCTCTAAGGTGATTTGTTTGTTATGGTAGAGACAGAGGATTGGTTTAGGAGGAAAACAAATAGAACAGGAGAGAAAGGTCTTTAATTGAACTTGCATGTTCTGACAACTTTAACAGTACAAAATTGAGTTCAGTTGGTCCTGATTATTCAGTCTGTGGGAACAGTACCTTGCTTTTTAGTACCTTGCTTTTTGCTTTTTTGCTCTCCCTTTTTAAGCACTTTCTGCTCATACGTGACTCCACCATGGGGAGGGTAGAAGAGAAGTACACGTGTGAAACTCAATCATTCAATTTTGCAGCTGATTAGAATAATAATAATAATAATTTTGGTATTTGTTAAGCACTAAGTGCCAAGCACTCTTCTAAGCACTGGGTAGATACAAGGTAAACAGGTTGTCCCACATGGGACTCACAGTCTTAATCCCTCTTTTCCAGATGAGGCAACTGAGGCACAGAGAAGTTAAGTGACTTACCCAAAGTCACACAGCTCACGACCTCTGACTCCCAAGCCCGTGCTCTTTCCACTGAGCCACGGAAGCTCTGTCAGGGGAAGAAATTGAAACAAACGATTAAAATGACATTTTTGGATTGTCAGTTTTTACAATTATCCTGACTCCTCAGCCTTCTCTTTCCATAGTTGATTGAAAGTTGGCATTGTTTTTTTTTAATGGTACTTGTTAAGTACTTAATATGTGCCAGGCACTGTACTAAGCACTGGGGAAGATACAAGATCATCAGGTTGGACACTCCCCCGTCTCACATGGGGCTCACAGTCCAAGATGCACAGGATCCTAGGGCTGTTGGTAGAGTCCTGAGCAAGCCAGGTTTAGTTCGAATGGATCAAATGCAGCCAAATTGAATAGGGTTTGGGTGACTTGGGCAGTGCCCTTCTTGCTCCACCACTCATCTGGACTAAGCAGTCATGTGGAAGGGAAAGAGGATGGGGATTAAATGCACATTTCAATGTTTGCCTTTCCCTTGAGAGCTCCCCTTCTCCCTCTACTCCCTCTACCACCACCCCCCTTCACCTCTCCGCAGCTTAACCCTCTTTTCCCCCCATTTCCCTCTGCTCCTCCCCCTCTCCCTTCCCATCCCCTCAGCACTGTACTTGTCTGCTCAACTGTATATATTTTCATTACCCTATTTATTTTGTTAATGAAATGTACATCACCTTGATTCTATTTAGTTGCCATTGTTTTTACAAGATGTTCTTCCCCTTGACTCTATTTATTGTCATTGTTCTTGTCTGTCTGTCTCCCCCGATTAGACTGTAAGCCCATCAAATGGCAGGGACTGTCTCTATCTGTTGCCGACTTGTTCATTCCAAGCGCTTAGTTCAGTGCTCTGCACATAGTAAGCGCTCAATAAATACTATTGAATGAATGAATGCTCTTGTGGCTACCCCTACTTTTAGAAGCCAGGGCTGAGAAATCTTTAAATAAACACCGGGGCTGGGATGGTTAATCCCCACCTTCTTAGGCCTGACTGGGGGTGGAGGGTAACAAGCTGGATAAGATTGGTCCCTGAAAACCGGGTCCCTGAAAAGCCTTCTAAATCCTACCCTCTCTTCCACACATTAGTAAGTAGGTCAGGGAGAGTTACTCTTCCCCAAACCTGTCCTCTATATCCCTCCCTACATGGTAATGGTAATCCGCTGACAGGATTAAGTGACAGGGCGAGTTTTCTACTACTTGGGGACTTACAGGGACCTGGCCGCTTTATTTTTGAAGAGCTATGGGGTGCCGGGAGGAACGACCCTTTCAAACAAACGAAACAAAGCTTTTTTTTGTTCTGTATCTCCAAGTCCCATCGTTTTCTTCCTTTTATTTCTACCTTCTTTCCTGGAACCTCTCAAAATGCTTTTTCTGTTGCAGTGATCTCCGTTATCTCATTCTCTGTTGGAACAAACTTGTTCTATGTTTCTGGGAGCCAGAAATAGTGCAGTCCAGATCGGTATTGTAAAGCAACCGGCAGCCTCAAATGCCAGTCAGTAACGAAGTTCAGTATTTATCACGTGCTGTCCTGGGTGCTTGCTTGGGTACCCCTGATGGTGGGGCATCCCCTTTTCACAGCCATCCTCTCTCCGCCCAACACTTTCCTTCGTTCCCCTACAAAAAAGTCTCTGCACTTTATAACATCATTGGATGTACAAGTTAAAAGCATTTAGACTTGCCAACAGACACAAAATAAATTAGATGGGCCGTAACTTTTTCCAGCAGTGCTTTGTCTTTGGTTAAATGATGATGATTTCCATTACCATTTGGGAGTCTTGGAATGGTACAAAGAAGAAGAATCTACTCGTATTGTATATCTAAGATCTCATTCAATGTGAGGGCTATATTTCAGACACACTTCAGGTTTGGTGAAATTTGTTTTTGAGAAGGTGGATGATATAGCCCATGTAATGAGAAAATTATGTACTTGTCTAGATGTTTGGGTTTGTTTTTTTTTAACTGTAAACTTGAAAAATAGTCCTGAACTGATTAACTAAGCAAACCAATGATTTGGGGTTGACTGAGGTACAATAACTGAGGGCCAAGGCATATTGGGTACAGCAAATGATGTTCCCATGTTTAATGCCCAAATTATGCACGATCCAATATTTTTCATAATGGGCTAATTGCTGTTAAATATTTTCCCATTAATAATCAAATTCCTGTTGCTGAAACCCATGCTAGATGAGAGTTTACTGTATAAAGTTCATCAGTCCTATCCTTTTCCTTGTTTGGTATTGCTTTTATTTCTAATGCTTTGTTGGTTCAAATCTTTGTTTACAGCCCTTAGTTCTTTAGTAAACTCTATAAGCATATTCCTTCTGTTTTACCTTTCTTTCCATAATTCTTTATATTGTGATTCAATATATCATATATTATATGTATTTAAGGCACTATGCTGTGGTCACTTTGGTTATAAATTGATCCTATGCATAAAACCATTGGCATGTACTTGGCAATGTGAGACACCCCTGCCTAATTACATATAATAATAATGATTATGATTATGTGTCAAACACTGTATTAAGCTCCGGGGTAGAGACATGATAACCCGGTCCCACAAGGGGCTCCCAGTCTAAGGAGGAGGAAGAACAGGTATTGAATCCCCATTTTGCAGACAAGGGAACTGAAGCCCAGAGAAGTGAAGTGACTTGTCCAAAGTGACACAGCTGACAAATGGTGGAGCCAGGATTAGAACGAGGTCCTCCAACCCCCAGGCTCGGGCTCTTTCCACTAGAATGCACTGCTTCTCGCTCATGATATCTGTGCCCCTGCTGGGTCAAAGGAGTGTAAGCAGTGCTGAGCAAGCCACTGGTTTTAGATTCAATTTCTCTGAGCAGGTCTTCAGTCCTGAAGTTTTACGATTGGAAGCTCATCTATCATTCTCCACAGGAAACCTCATTAAGGTGCACAAAAGCATGCTCTCCTAGTTAGGCTGGATGGATGAATCACGGGTCTCATGCTAACATTCCGGAGGAGGGTGTCTGGCTCCAGCCCCTTCTGCAGCTGGCTCCAGGCTGAGTTGGGGTTCCTTTTGGGAGGAGGCTGAAGCAGTAACTCTCCTGGGGCTGAGCGGTCTGCAGGGGCAGCACAGGGCCTCCGTCTGGCTCCAGGGCTGTGTTGCTTCTGCTGTCGGCACCTTTATCATCCCTATTTGGTGAGCACCTCCTGCTTTGCAGGAACCCCAGTGAGAAGCAGCGTGGCCTAGTGGATAGAGCACGGGCCTGGGAGCCAGAG
Source organism: Ornithorhynchus anatinus (assembly GCF_004115215.2). Taxonomy (NCBI): domain Eukaryota; kingdom Metazoa; phylum Chordata; class Mammalia; order Monotremata; family Ornithorhynchidae; genus Ornithorhynchus; species Ornithorhynchus anatinus. The sequence goes on from NC_041753.1 coordinate 56,090,861, forward strand.
GGATCTGGGTTCTAATCACAGCTCTGCCACAGACAAGTGGGACCATAGACAAGTCACTTCACTTCTCCGTGCTTCAGTTACTTCATCTGTAAAATGGGGATTAAGACTGCGAGACCCTTGTGGGACTCAGACTGGGGACAACCTGATTAGCTCGTATCTATTCCAGAGCTTAGTACACTGTCTGGCAGTAGTAAGTACTTAACAAATACCATTAAAAAAAACCAAACCAACCCAGTGCGTTCCACTACAGTCTGGTGAATTTCGTTTCCAGTTGAAACAGGTTGATGTGAGGTACCACCCTGATGGCTACTCCCACCCTGCCTGTAGACTACATAACCCAGGACTTCCCCCACCCCTTCCTCTGTGGCTCATTGACATTTCCATTTCCCACAGATCTCATCCTTGGGAGTTATATCACTAGCCCTACTCCCCCCACCATCCCTCACATTTCCTCCCACCCTCTACCAAACACACGCACAAGACTGGACCAGGCCCATCAGTGATCCCTCTCTGGGTGATGTTTTTTTGTTGTTTTTTTTAATGGGAAAAAAAGTGTTTCACCTCTGACATCACCTCTCCCTTCCCTTTCTTTACAGTCTGGGCCTCCTGGGACTGACAAAACTATAGGAATGGGAGAAGTGGGCAGGGGAGGAGGTCTGTAAGGGGTTTACTGCTACTTCCCTCCTTCTCCCAACCATCCTGTTCCAGTCCCGTCTCATCTCTGTGGCTTCGACAGTCTCGGAAGATGCAGGCTGCATGGCAGGGAAGGCTTAATGACACCATATCTACTTGGCGGACTCCTCACTCATTTTTTTCTCTCTCTTTTCCTCCAAGCTTTTCCTCTCACTCCCCTCTCCTTGCCCTGATCTTAAGGGATCTCATTAAGTGGAAATGGGAGAATCTGGAGCAAAAGGGGAGTTTTCCTACTAATCTAGGGAGATAGCTCAAGACAGAACCCGGTCTATATTTGATTCTGCTGCTGTGTAAAATTTCCAAAGCATATTCTCAGATGTATTGATGAGATAAGAGGAACAATGTGATTTGTCCATTTCTGGAAATTTGTTGCACAGGGAACACCAATAAATTGAAGTATGACATCATATGGAATGGGAAGGGGATGGCCAACTTTTCCCTGCCTCAGGGCAACCAAATGTCTGAAGCCGATCTTGGATATTGTTTTTGCAGAACAGGGCTGCAGCTAAGAGAGGCAGCTAGGGAAACTCCCCTGCTTAATTAACAGGCATCCTTAGGCAGGATCAGATAGTTTGTGTGTTGTTAATTCCCGTTAGAGAGACTGTCATTGCCTATCCGTCTCTTTCTTTCTCTCTTACACTGATATAGGCCTATTCGTTTTTAGGCTCCAATTGCAGCAGAAATTGTGTGGTGCACATACAGATTTTAAAATTTGATTTAACCAAATCTATCGTAGAAACATGGCACAACTGCCCAAATGTGGGTTGGTCTCGGAGGCGGGACTGTTCTCTGAGATCCCCTAACCTTGTCGCCATGTAGCCTCGTTGGCAAGATGTATGGAAAGAAGCTATGGCTCCCACCAAGCAATTTTTATTAATTTGCAAGAAATACATTGTGGCTGAGTGCCAATTCACCACCCACCCGGGGAGCAGACTTAGCTTGATGCCATGTTTGTTGTGTGGAATGTTGTCATGCAGGCATTCACCAATTCCCTTGCCTAGCTGTGTCATGGTTGAGCTTTTTGTATCCCAAAGGTCAAACAACTTCCAAATTTCTCCTATTTCGAATTAGTACATCCAAATTTATAAATGCAAATCAAAACTGAGCACCTCTTTGGTTGGCAAGCGCAATGCCACCAGTGACTCTGTGTAAACATTTTGCAATACCTTCTGCGAATTTGGCCCTTTGTTTGCTGGGTATATATGCCTTTGCCTTAAGGACCAGATGTTTTGGATGGAATCTGACCCTGGGAGGCTGACTATTCAGTAGATAGAATATACAGAAGATCGATAAATATGATTGATTGCTTGACCGATAACGTACTTCTCATCCTAGAAACAAAAAGGTTTTCTGTGTCCCTGTTAGGGTGGTCTCTGTGTCTCCTTTCAGTAATAACCTTTTGTCCTCTCAAGCAAACTCTGCCAGTGCCCAGTACTGTTTAGAGAGATACTGTTCCTCCCCTACTTGCTCCCTCCCATCAATTCCCCCCTGCTGAGTACTAATCCTGCAGAAAAACCATTTGCTAGAGCTGGTTGTCAATCACGTCTAGGTATAGTTTATGTCGAGTGATTCACTTTCCTTTGATCTACGGTATATTTCTCAATAATGATGCCTGCCGAATATTTCCCTTAGAACTTCAGAAGTTCCTTGACCCTAATACGGAGGACTGTCTCTACTTACGGACCTAATCAAATTGCCAACAGGCATTTCCTCCAAATGTACACTGAGAAAAATGTTAACTGTTTCATGCTAATGATTTCATCCAATGAGAAGATTGGCTTTTCCTACTGGTACACGGCAGGGGTCTTGACGGCAGTCTGGGTCTTGATGACAGTCTGGGTTATGAAAGCTCTTGCCTTCTATCACTGCTTACAACCAAAACCTCTGAGGAGGGGTTGTTGTGCCCCAAATGAGAACATCAACCCCACTCTGGTGTTGACTACTTTCCGGGTCTGCTTGAAGACTCTTTACCAGACTGGATTAAGATGATTCCCCTAATCAGGCTTCTTGGACAAATACTTCAGGAAATGGTCCATTGATGGCAGGTGCTGAATCACAATTCAGAATGAATTTCAGCAGTCATTTCTCCTATAATGCAAGGGGTTGGCTTCTTGAAGTACCTCATGTTATGGGAATATCACATAATAGAAACCAAGGATTCATAGGGAATCAATGGGTTAGAGGATAGATGGTTCAACGATTCCATCTTGAACGATTCCAACATTTTCCCAAACCAATGTTGTTAGATCCACCACTAGCAGAATGTTTTACACCCTCGCCACTTTTTGCAATTTTATTGAATTAAATACTCTAAAGTTGCAAAAACTCCAGGAAAGTAGTAGTGGTATTAATAATTGCATTTCTTAAGCACCCCTGGGGCTAAGCACTTGGGAAATACAAAGCAGGCAAATAATAAATTTCTGCTTACAAGGAGCTGAAGTTCTAATGAGGGACCCCTCCCACAGTGAAAGCTGTTTTCTGCAGGATGTTGAACCTTTCCTAATTCCCTTTCTTCTCCTCCCTGGGCATCCAGTTGGGCCTAGCCAAAAACCTGAGGTGGGGCAATCCTACTCCTCCACAAGCGCTTCAGGAATGTGTGGAAGCTGAAATGTCCTCGACACTGCTCTTCCAGTCTCAACGCGCATTTTGGGAACCAGGCTGCCTCCCTCATAATGTGGGTCTAGAGGGTCTCATCAGGAGCCTGGGGATGGAATGGGGATGTCTCGCTACTTTTGAGGGGCTTTGAGATCCCAGAAATCCTCCTGAAAGATGAGGGAATCCCCACTCTGTCCTCCCACCCCCAGGGTTCCCATTAATAATAATTGTGGTATTTGTTAAGCACTTACTATGTGCCAAGCACTGTACTTAGTACTGGGGTAGATACAAGATAAAGAGTTCCCAAACTGGGGCTCACAGTATAGTTAGGAAGGAGAATAGGTACTGAGTTCCCATTTTTACAGATGAGGGAACTGATGCACAGAGAAGTTAAGAGACTTGCTCGAGGTCACACAGCTGGTAAATGGCAGATCCTGGATTAGAATTGAGATCCTCTGGCTCCCAGGCCCTTGCGCTTTCCACTGGGCCATGCTGCTTCACGTGGGACCCTATGTTGAAGAGGTGGGGCTTGATGTTCCTTGGCAATTTGGTGAAAGACAGAGTTCTGAGACTTTGGATTCCAATCCACCAAATCTTCATATGTCTGTCATTGGAGAACCCAAGGCTGCTGACAAGGGAAGTATTTTCACACGGAGCACTCCCAAAGGGAAAGGAGAAATAGCTTCCTTTGCCTTAATCTCTGGGTTGCTTTGGAACCAAGCCCATAGGAGTCCAAATGATTTGTGAACAGAGAGGTCTTGGATCTGCTTCTGAGCTGCTTTGATGACTTGGCTCACTACTGCTCCAGAGGCAAAGGGGGCAACCCAACTCCAGACTCTTGATTACTGTTATTTCCTTTGGAAGCATTCAAAGAATATTGTCAAGTTGTTCAGGCCCCAAATTGCTTTTGCACTGATCTATGTTTTTAGTACGCATGCTTTGGATTCCTCCTAAGTGTTGCAGGACTTATTATTGTAAAATGGATTTTAAAGGAGCTACCTAGTTCAGTGAAGTCAAATTGTTTACTTCCTTGTGTTGTAGGTTCACTGTGGTGCTTAAACCCATCCTATTTGGCTAAAACTATTGTAGGACAAAAGTGAGTTTTAGTTCAATTCGATGCTAGCTCCTAGTTTGAATTTTGCTGAGGAGGTGCTCAGCTATCTGTGGTTATCACTCATTCAGTTATCATCGCTTGGACTTGGACTTGGGGGTGGGGAGTGGGGAGGCATTTTCTAAATGTTAAGATAGTGCTAATGATCTGCAAGTTTTACAAATGTCTAGAGGGAGACCCATCCAACTCTTGGAAGTGTTTGATGTGAAGTTGGATGCAATTTTACATGTAATGTCCAGTTAGAAGGTTGCCTGGAAATGCCTGCTGTGTTTTTGGCTGCCAATCTATGGCCTCATTACCCCAGCCTATACTGAAAAGCACATCTTCTCACATCATGCTTCACAGCTATCCAAGTTTCTTCATCTTTTGCCGATCGGCTTTTAGGCAAGCGTCTTGATGGCCGTCCCCTCTGTGCCAAGAATACTCCTTATGGTTTAGCTGCAAATTAATAGCCTGTCAGGCCCATGGAAATATATGTCTGGAGTATGTGCTTCTATATGGAAACAGGATTTCCAGCAGTGCTTGGGAGAGAAGACTCTCGTCTCTTGATTTCTTAATGCTGGTTCTAAGGTTAATTCACAGCAGCTGTAGGAACCCACCTTTTCCCTGAATTAACTGTAACTCCAAGTCCCTTTATTCCAAAATGCCATTCATTCTGAATTAGATTTTTTTTTTATTTGCCTCGATTTTTGGAGATGTCCCCCTCCTCCCCCAGCCCCCTCCTGCCCCTGGCTTTCAGCTACCGATAGCCCAGTGGCATTTGATCTTCTTGCCCTCTCCATCCTCTCACTTCCCAGGTCAGGAAGCAGAAGCTTCAAGTTGTCAGGGCATCAGGCATCCATTATATGACTTTCTGGGATCCCCAGGGGACTGGGTCAGATTGAGTTCTCCAGTCTGAGGAACGCCCAAGGGAAGAAATTGAAGGATGTGCCTAACCTTTCTGCAAATAGCACAAGGCTCCTGTATTGCATTCCTCTCCCCATGATTGTTTTCCTGCTCTCCAGATCACTGCTGCCTAGCAGAGAGCACAGCGGAGGAGTGAATTATCTTCCCTCTGCCTCTGAATTCCCCCCTCCATCCCTTCCCCATTCCCTGCACATATGTCCCTTTCTCTCTTGGCTGCCATCTCCCTCCTAGCCTCTCTTTCATATAAGAGGTGGCAACCCAGGGATTGGGGAGGCAACAGCTATGGGAACATGTCCTCTCATTAGGCCTTGACTGTGGCATTAAAGGAGAAAGCAGAGGTCGGGCATTCCCTTGGGTGGACAAGTCTTGTACACCCTTGTCAGAGCCCCATTGTTTGACAAAATGGGAGTGTCTTCAACCATACTTCCTGCCTCTTCCCCACTCATCCCCTCCCTTATCCCCCACAATCTTCAAATTTTTAAGATGAGATGTGAGGTAGTGTTTGACTGACTGCCAGTCAATCCATGGTATTTTTTTAAATACTCACTCTGGGCAGGGCACTGTACTAAGCCCTTGGGTGAGGGCAATAGAGTTGGTAGACACAATCCCTGCCCTGAAGGCGCTTCCAATATAATGGGGTAGACAGGTACTAAAATAAATCAGAGGGCTACCCAGGGTGAGGGGTGATGCGGAAGCGCTGAATTGTCAGTTAAGGAGAATGTAGGGTGGAGAGATGAGAGGTTAATCAAGGAAGGACTCCTGGAGGAGATGTGATTTCCAAAGGGCCTTGAAGATTGGAAGAACTGTGGTCTTTCAGATGTAAAAGGGGAAGGGGAGTTCCAGGCAGGAGGGAGGAGGGAAGGAAGGGACTGACAAGGGGCAAGAGAGACAAAAACGAGGTTCGGTGAATAGGTTGGCTTGAGCGGAGTGAGGATAAGTGTGGGGAGAGAGCTGACTGAGTGACTGGCCACTGAGGTGGTGGAGGGGGAAATGAGCTTCATCCTTAGGTTACTCTTGGGATTTGTGGGAGTTTTAATGAATGGCTTCTGGCAGGGATTATGGAAATTCTGGTAGCCTGGGCCAATGGTGGGTTTGTAGAATATGGGGGAAGGTTTTATGCACAAAGCCCCCTTGCCTACGGTTTCTTTACAGGTCCGACGTCCAGCTGACTAGTGGCCCTTTGCAAAAATGGAAAGCTTTCTGCCCCAAGCTTTCAAGAGGAACAACAACAACCTCCCCCTCCCCACCCCCCAACACCTTGGTTCACTTATTGTTTCACTTCTTTGTTTCCTCAGGGTGCACATTAGCTCTTGTGCCCTTTTAAGGAAAACTTGCAGTAGATCATAGAAACACAAGCCAAACCTACTGTTAACAAAACACACACAGTAGATTCTCTTTTGTTCTGTTCCTGGGTATCAAAATGACCCTTCCTTCCTATCTGGAGGCTTTGCTGGGAGAGTCTCTGATAAAAGAGATGACAGTAATTTATATCATTATAAGGCCAACTCTTGATTATGTGTACTAAGGGGAACTGAGGTAGCACCTAGTTTCGGCTGCCTCTTGTCTCGACCTTTTCATCCAGGCTGCAAACAAAGAGCATAAACTACTGGCTTGAGAACCTCCTTTTCTTCTCCTTGCCTACCCTGTAGTGGGGTCATTAGGGAGTTTATAATCTAGTTCTCCCTCCCAGTCCCAGGCTATAACCATTAGATGCCCTAAGCTTCAGGCTGGGCAGGCTATTTAGCAATAGACAAACAGGAAGCAGAATACTGGACTGGTTGGGCCATTGGTCTGACAGTAAGGGGGGTCACTAGATAGTAAACTCCTTAATAATTGTGGTATTTGTTGAACACTTACTATGTGCCAGGCACTGTTCTAAACGCTGGGGTGGGTACAAGCAAATCGGGTTGGACACAGTCCCTGTCCCACAGGGGGCTCACAGTCTTAATCCCCATTTTACAGATGAGGTAATTGAGGCACAGAGAAGTTAAGTGACTTGCCCAAGGTCACACAGCAGGAACGTGGCAGAGTCAGGATTAAACCCAGATCCTTCTGACTCCCAGGCCCATGCTCTTCCTATTATTCATTCAATAGTATTTATTGAGCGCTTACTATGTGCAGAGCACTATACTAAGCGCTTGGGATGAACAAGTCGGCAACAGATAGAGACAGTCCCTGCCGTTTGACGGGCTTACAGTCTATTAGACCACGCTCCCTATGGGCAGGGAACATGCCTACCCATTCCATTGTACTCTACTCTCCTTAGCGCTTAGTACAGTGCTCTGCACACAGTAAACACTTAATAAATACCGTTGATTGACTGATTGATTCTCATGTTCTATTATGCAAAGTAAATCTAAGGATATGAATTGGTTGGGAAGTGGGGCATTACAGAGAGGCTGGATAAGGAAGCAGCGTGGCTCAGTGGAAAGACCCCGGGCTTCATTCATTCATTCAATAGTATTTATTGAGCGCTTACTATGTGCAGAGCACTGTACTAAGCGCTTGGGATGAACAAGTCGGCAACAGATAGAGACAGTCCCTGCCGTTTGACGGGCTTACGGTCTAATCGGGGGAGACGGACAGACAAGAACAATGGCACTAAACAGCGGCAAGGGGAAGAACATCTCGTAAAAACCGATGGCAACTAAATAGAATCGAGGCGATGTACAATTCATTAACAAAATAAATAGGGTAACGAAAATATATACAGTTGAGCGGACGAGTACGGTGCTGTGGGGATGGGAAGGGAGAGGTGGAGGAGCAGAGGGAAAAGGGGAAAATGAGGCTTTAGCTGCGGAGAGGTAAAGGGGGGGTGGCAGAGGGAGTAGAGGGGGAAGAGGAGCTCAGTCTGGGAACGCCTCTTGGAGGAGGTGATTTTTAAGTAGGGTTTTGAAGAGGGAAAGAGAATCAGTTTGGCGGAGGTGAGGAGGGAGGGCGTTCCGGGACCGCGGGAGGACGTGACCCGGGGGTCGACGGCGGGATAGGCGAGACCGAGGGACGGCGAGGAGGTGGGCGGCAGAGGAGCGGAGCGTGCGGGGTGGGCGGTAGAAAGAGAGAAGGGAGGAGAGGTAGGAAGGGGCAAGGTGATGGAGAGCCTCGAAGCCTAGAGTGAGGAGTTTTTGTTTGGAGCGGAGGTCGATAGGCAACCACTGGAGTTGTTTAAGAAGGGGAGTGACATGCCCAGATCGTTTCTGCGGGAAGATGAGCCGGGCAGCGGAGTGAAGAATAGACCGGAGCGGGGCGAGAGAGGAGGAAGGGAGGTCAGAGAGAAGGCCGACACAGTAGTCTAGCCGGGATATAACGAGAGCCCGTAATAGTAAGGTAGCCGTCTGGGTGGAGAGGAAAGGGCGGATCTTGGCGATATCGTAGAGGTGAAACCGGCAGGTCTCGGTAACGGATAGGATGCGTGGGGTGAACGAGAGGGACGAGTCAAGGATGACACCGAGATTGCGGGCCTGCGGGACGGGAAGGATGGTCGTGCCATCCACGGTGACGGAGAAGTCTGGGAGAGGACCGGGTTTGGGAGGGAAGATGAGGAGCTCAGTCTTGCTCATGTTGAGTTTTAGGTGGCGGGCCGACATCCAGGTGGAGACGTCCCGGAGGCAGGAGGAGATGCGAGCCTGAAGGGAGGGGGAGAGGACAGGGGCGGAGATGTAGATCTGGGTCAGAGGTCATGGGTTCGAATCCCGGCTCTGCCACTTGTCAGCTGGGTGACTGTGGGCAAGTTACTTAACTTCTCTGTGCCTCAGTTACTTCATCTGCAAAATGGGGATGAAGACTGTGAGCCTCACGTGGGACAACCTGATTACCCTGTATCTACCCCAGCGCTTAGAACAGTGCCCTGCACATAGTAAGCGCTTAACAAATACCAACATTATTATAAGGATCTACTTTTCAAGAGCACAAATAGACTGTGGATTCCCAGCAAGGCTCCTTTCTCTGGTAGCAGGTTGAGGCCTGGCTGGAGGACCATAGCCAGCCCTCAGTTGATCTAAAGACTTGTTATCCAGGATGTAGATTATCCACGCCCCTGCCTCCTCTTCCTATTTCTCTCAGTGCTGGCTTTTCTACCATCTCATTGCTTCTGAGACCAAACAGAGGAGGAGAACTCAAATCATTTAACATTATTGTTCGTAGGAATTATTTAGATTTGGCAGCTGAGGAGATTGGAACTACTGGCTAAAAGGAGGTGATAATGATTAAATGTTATTTATTAAGTACTTGCTGTGTGCTACTTTTGCTAGGTTATTAGATGAGACATAGTTCCTGCCCTACACAGGGCTCACAGTCTATCCTAGCTTCATTTTCCAGAGGAGGAAATGCATTATTATTTGCCTGTTGGTGGCCTGGCTTATCTCTCCCGGGATTTTAGGTATAAGCTTTTCAAAGGACCACAGCATTTTTGGAGATGCTAGTGTTGGAAACATGGCAGCTGAAAAGAATCATGGCCACTTTGACCACCACTAACTCCACCTAACCACGTACACTTTGGGACTCCAGTGTAGACTTCCTAGAGATAGTCAAACTAATTGAAGAATAAAATACATTATTAATCATTCATTAAGATCTTAAAATAATATTCATTCCTAATACTGAAGAAGCAGCATGGCCTGGGAGTCAGAAGGATGTGGGTTCCAACTTTCTTCTCTCTTTGAAAGCCTACTAATTGCCCACTGATAGGCAGACAGTGTCTCTGTTCCCATTCTCCACTCCCAGGGCCCAGCTTCCCTCAGATGAGGGAGGGGTTAAAGCCTGAATAGTGAGATTTGGGGAGCTGCCGCCTTACAGTACTGTGCCACCCATGCGATTGAGCTAGCCTTGCTCAGGGACTGTCAGCTGAAAGAAGGGACAGAACCCTGAGAGGAAAAGATTTGGGGTGTGACTGCCCAGGCCCACACATGCCCTCCCTCCTCACCTCTGCCAAACTAATTCTCTTCCCCTCTTCAAAGCCCCACTGAGAGCTCACCTCCTCCAAGAGGCCTTCCCAAACTGAGCTTCCCCTTTTCCCTCTGCTCCCTCTCTACCCCCTCTTCACCTCCCCTCAGCTAAGCTCCCCTTTCCCCCCCTTTCCCCTCCTTTCCCTCTGCTCCTCCCTCTCTCCCTTCCCCTCCCCTCAGCTAAGCTCCCTTTTCCCCCCCTTTCCCTCTGCTCCTCCCCCTCTCCCTTCCCCTCCCCTCAGCACTGTGCTCGTCCGCTCATTTGTCTATATTTTTATTACCCTATTTATTTTGTTAATGAGATGTACATATCCTTGATTCAATTTATTGCTATCGTTTTTGTCCGTCTGTCTCCCCCGATTAGACTGTAAGCCCATCAGTGGGCAGGGACTGTCTCTATCTGTTGCCGATTTGTACATTCCAAGCGCTTAGTACAGTGCTCTGCATATAGTAAGCGCTCAATAAATACTATTGAATGAATGAACAAAGCAGGAGGGTCGCTTCCATCCCCCCCTCGGTTCTTTCCCCCAACCTGGCGGGGGCATAGCCTAGTGGCTGGATCATGGGCCTGGCTCAGAAAGTCATGGGTTCTGATCCCGGCTCTGCCACTCGTCTGCTGTGTGACCTTGGCCAAATCACTTCACTTCTCTGTTGCCTCGTTTACCTCATCCGTAAAACGGGAATTGAGACTGAGTCCCACGTGGGACAGGGACTGTGGCCAACCCAACTTGCTTGTATCCACCCCAGCGCTTGGAACAGTGCCTGGCACTTAGTAGACGCTTAACAAATACCATCATTAATAATTATTATTAGTGGAAAGAACATGGGACGGGGAGTCAGGGGACTTGGGTTCGAGTGTCTGCTCTGCCACTGGAGGCTTGGGCCTCGGCCGCTCCTAGCTGGGAGGGAATCCACAAATTCTGAGTTAGAGAGGCATTAAAGCCTCCGTCCGGACTGAATGGGCCAGCCTCATCAACTCGTTAGTTGTTGATGGGAGACTGTTGACACGTAATTATCGCTTTGATGAGTCGCTGTCCCGCTTCTTTGGCGTCGGTATTCCAGTGTGCAGGAGGAGGGACCGGAGGTCTCAACGTACCTTTCTTTGGTGAGTCCATGTCCCATGTAAGGCTCACAGTCTCAATCCCCATTTTACAGATGAGGTAATTGAGGCACAGAGAAGGGAAGTGACTTGCCCAAGGTCACACAGCAGACGAGTGGCAGAGCGGGAATTAAATCCCATGACCTTCTGCCTCCCAGGCCCGTGCTCTATCCACTACACCAGGCTGCTTCTCACTGGGCAGGTGTTGGGATTAGCCCCAGTTTTAATTTAGTTTTATAATTCCTACCCCCGTTGCCGTGGATAATGAGAATTCATTTCCTAGGCATTGGGCTTTAACGCATTGGAAGAATTCCAGATCGTTATGTAATCATTATCGATCATCTTCCTGTGTGGTTGGTGGTGTGTACAGAAATGAAACTAGCATAAGACAGTGTCCCTGTCCTCTTAAAGAGTTTACCGTCTAAAAATGGACAACGACGTAGAACAGTGTTGGCTTTTTGTTGCTTAAAAGTCTGATTCTTTGCTTACCAGACGTCCTTGGATGAGGAGAGGAAGAGCGAGACAAGAGAAGGGTGGGGAAAGAAGAGGTATCCCGCAGCTGTTCAAAGATGATTAGCGATAGATAAGTAGGAAGGAGATGTTTAAATGATCTCCCCCAGAGAGCCAAATGGAAATAACAATCTTCTTTCCAAGTGGATGAGCCCTTTTTTTCCAAAGGGGAGTGTGTAGAATTACCCAAACTGTATTCCTTAAACCTTTTGCTTTCGTGCTCTCCCTTTCTGCCAAGGGTGAGGGACTTCCTGGGAGAGCTGGTGCCACTCCTACTTTCGGACGATCATTTTTTGGAAACCTTAACCATTCTTCCGCAGGAGAGGCTTTGGAGAAGCCCTATCTGCAGCAGACACCCTAGATCCGTTTCCCAAAGCAAGAGCCACGGAAGGACTGTATATTCGCCCTGGGGCCAAATCAAACATAAAAAACAAACATTTGTAACGAAAGATGGATACATGTTTTGGCATAAATACCCCCTAATGGCACTCGTGGCTCTAAAATAATAGGCGACTTGGCTCTGACATCCTTGCTCCTATTACATGAAATTGCATTCAGATGCCTAATATATCAAGAGGGCCTGTGATGTCGGCCTCCACGGCGGACGCTGAGGCTTACGTGAGGATGGATTCCAATGAAGCAAAATCTAACTATTTGGCAGAGTTGTAGCAGAGTGCTAGAGCTTTTGGCATTCATTCTTGAAAGGGACTGCATGCCATTCTTGGATGAGTCATTTGGATCACCTTCCATTGGGGTTCAGTACTATTTCTGCCGTGGGCTGAATAGAAAATATTTTAACCTCTCATTTGGGCGATGGCGGTGAGGGGTTTGGGGGGCATTCGGCTTCCTCTTCTCTCCCCTCATGTTGCTCATTCTTTACTACTGACGAGAAGCATGCTTTATTCACCTTAATCGGTAGAATTGTGGTTAATAGTACTTTGGAATTTGGGGCTTTTAGGATGCAAGCAAGCAGGATGAAAAAGCTTCTGAGTTGTCAGGTAAGGTATATGCATCCGAGTGATAGGTTCAACAAAACTTCCCTGTCGCAAAAGCCAGTAAAGATGTGCCGTTGTGTCCTAGGGTAAGTCACTTAACTTCCCTGAGCCTCAATTTCCTCCTCTGTAAAATGGAGATTAAATACCCGTTCTCCTTCCCCGTTAGATTGTGAGCCCCATCTGGGACAGGAGCTGTCGGATCTGATTAAATTGAATCTACTTCAATGCTCAGCACAGACTAGGCATTTAAAATATACCACTGTTATTATTATTAATACAAATCATGGTACTTTTAAAGCGCTTACTCGGTGCCAAGAACTGTACTAAGCGCTGGGGTAGATACAAGTTAATCAGGACGGATGCAGTCCTTGCCCCACTTGGAGCTTGCAGTCCCGTCTTCTAGACTCTAAACCCGGTATGGGCAGGGACTGTCTCTCTTTATGGCTGAATTGTATTTTCCAAGCGCATAGTACAGTGCTCTGTACACAGTAAGTGCTCAAAGAATACGATTGAACGAATAATAATGTTGGTATTTGTTAAGCACTTACTATGTGCAGAGCACTGTTCTAAGCTCTGGGGTAGATACAGGGTAATCAGGTTGTCCCACGTGAGGCTCACAATCTTCATCCCCATTTTACAGATGAGGGAACTGAGGCACAGAGAAGTTAAGTGATTTGCCCATGCTCACACAGCAGACAAATGGCAGAAGCGGGATTAGAACTAGGTCCTCTAACTTCCAGGCCCCTGTTCTTTCCACTAAACCATGCTGCTTCTGTATTATTATTACAATAATAATATTTATTAAGTATTAGCATTTATAAAACACTGTGTGCAGAATTCTGTACTAAGCACTGGGAAAGAGGTACAAAGTGGGAAAAGGACTTGGATGCTATCCTTTGAGATATGAATCTATGAAATGGCTGTGCCTAGTGTTATGCTCCAAGATGATCCTGCTCTAGTGAACTGGGAAAGGGAATCAGGGAGACCCCGAATTCTAGTTCCAATCAATCAATCAATCAATCAGTGGTATTTATTGAGCACTTACTGTGTGCAGAGCATTGTATTAAGCTTATTAGTATTATTATCATTATTATTAGATCTTAAGTAAAAGTGTGACCTTCTTGTGGTCAGCATGTGTGACCTTCTTGTGGTCAGCATCTGTAAAGCACCCATCAGTCTGTCACTGGACCAGTGCCACATGGAGAGAACCAAACCCATCTCTTAGGGAGGAGTCTTTTATCCCGGCTCCACCACTTGTCGGCTGTGTGACCTTGGGCAAGTCACTTCACTTCCCGATGCCTCAGTTATCTCATCTGTAAAATGGGGATTGAGACTGTGAGCCCCACATGAGACAGGGACTGTGTCCAACCCGATTTGCTTGTATCCACCCCAGCGCTTAGTACACTGTGTGGCACATGTAAGCACTTAACAAATACCACAATTATTATCTTACAGGGAAAAAGAGCAAGGGCAGACTTGAAAGGGAAGGTCAGTACAATCTAATTTGGGGCTGCTTACTCAGAATTTTTACCTGCTCCCCTTCTCTATCTTCTTTCTCTGGTTACTGAATGGTTACTAAATGAAGGACCACCCAGGGTAAGCATTTGGGGATCGGTGTGGAGTGCAATTCCAAGACCCAGAGGTCTGTAATGGTCTCAAGCACTTTAATTCTTATTCTGGTAGATTTTTATTGATATATAGGTCTCTTCAGCCATACCAGTACACTTGGACAGGGTCTCACCATTAGTGACGTCAATTAATCAATCAGTGTTGGTATTTGTTAAGCGCTTACTATGTGCCGAGCACTGTTCTAAGCGCTGGGGTAGACACAGGGGAATCAGGTTGTCCCACGTGGGGCTCACAGTCTTAATCCCCATTTTACAGATGAGGTAACTGAGGCACTGAGAAGTTGCAGCGTGGCTCAGTGGAAAGAGCACGGGCTTTGGAGTCAGAGGTCATGGGTTCGAATCCCAGCTCGATCACTTGTCAGCTGTGTGACTTTGGGCAAGTCACTTAATAATAATAATAATGTTGGTATTTGTTAAGCGCTTACTATGTGCCGAGCACTGTTCTAAGCGCTGGGGTAGTCACAGGGGAATCAGGTTGTCCCACGTGGGGCTCACAGTCTTCATCCCCATTTTACAGATGAGGTAACTGAGGCACTGAGAAGTTAAGTGACTTGCCCAAAGTCACACAGCTGACAAGTGGCCGAGCCGGGATTCGAACCCATGAACTCTGACTCCAAAGCCCGTGCTCTTTCCACTGAGCCACGCTGCTTCTCTTAACTTCTCTTAACTTCACTTAACTTCTCGGTGCCTCAGTTACCTCATCTGTAAAATGGGGATGCAGACTGTGAGCCCCACCTGGGACAACCTGATTCCCCTGTGTCTACCCCAGCGCTTAGAACAGTGCTCGGCACATAGTAAGCGCTTAACAAATGCCAACATTATTATTATTATTATTAAGTTAAGTGACTTGCCCAAAGTCACACAGCTGACAAGTGGTAGAGCCGGGGTTCGAACCCATGACCTCTGACTCCAAAGTCCGTGCTCTTTCCAGTGAGCCACGCTGCAGTAGTATTTATTGAGTTCTTATTATGTACAGAGCACTGTACTAAGGGCTTGGGGAAGTACAACACATCAGAGTTGGAAGACATGATCTCTACCCTCAAGTAGTTTACAGTCTACAGGGGGAGACAGGCATTAAAATAGGTTAGTGATGAGGAAATAGTAGAGCATAAAAATATTTACATAAGTGTTGTGGGGCTGGGGTGAGTATCAAGTGATATCTTTGAACGTGAAGGACATTATGCATACATGTTTCTGTCTCTCTTACTTTTTTCTCTGAGAGAATGAAGTTTTGCTGCAGAGCTTCCACAACAAGTGAATTCAAAAAGAGAGATGGAAAAAATACTAATTTCAAACCCTGAGTGATTGAGTTAATGTAGAAAATTCTTGACTTTAAGACTTTGATTCTTAAGATTACATTTTTAAGCAATAATTCCATTTTTGGAGTGAACCAAAAGGTGTCAGTGATTTTGCTTTGATATTTTGAATGAATAATGCACAGACCTCATCCGCCCTCCACCCAAGTGTCACGAAATTTAATGCTTATGAAACATTAAATTTCATGACACTTGGGTGGAGGGCGTATGAGTGCCTCAAATATAGAATTTGTGTGTGGTCAAAGAACTTGCATTATTTATGTGTGTGCAATGCCTTGAGGTCATCTTTTGCAGCTTGTTTACACCCTATTCTATTGAAAGCATTTGTGAACATTGAAAACTCCACTTGGCCCCGGGAAATGGATAGAATAGTCTAAATGATAATTTGGCACGGCATGTACTCTGGGTGACCTCCTAGTCCTGTCCAAAAGAAAGTGAATTATAACAAGAGTGGAAAATAATTGAACAAAATGACATAATTTACAAACTGCTAAATCCAAGAAACGTGTGTGTGTGTGTGTTTTAAAAAATGAAAACCGCTATCGTACATAAATGTGGAGTATTGTCATCTCTGGCAAAAATTTTTTCCCACCAGAGTAGGTTTGCCTATATTGGTTCCAATTTTAGGACAGAGATTGGATGGGAAAACTGGGTTCCTATCATCCCAAAGCAGAGATAAGTCTTGTTGCAGATAACTGAACTCTTTGCAGCTGAACTAGCCTCTACAGTGGATCAAGTATCTGTCCCAGCACTGTCTTGGGCTGGAAATGAGAGAGATGTCTTGGGCCTTTTGGGTTTTGATGTTGGAGAAGAGAAGAGGGGAGGATGGGCTCTAAAGCTACATGTTCTTTCCTTTTTATTTTTATCTTAACTAAGTGCAATTTGGATACTTGAGAGTTAAGCTAGCTGACTGTGAGCTGAAGCTTGACAGATCAGCTTTATGAAACTGTTGTGCTTGGGAAAAGGCAGAAGAATTTATTTTTTGAAACTCTTTGCAAACAATCTGCTCTATTTGGTCTTGCAAATCCTTTGCCAACAAGAAGAGCTTTGTGTCTTTGGTGAGGCATCCTGATGCCCTCCACTCTCCGGGCCCAAGCTCTACATTCCTTCACTTTTTTGCTTCATAAATTGGAAAGAGCTGGTGCCATTTTAACACTTGACCATATATGGGGGGGCCCTCAGCCGTTGTTTAGTTCTGCTCTAATATCAGAACTGTATATACACTTGAGGCCTTTTAAGGGAACATAGTGTGTTCACAGTGAAAACATCCCAAAGCAGCCCATCCATTTTGCATTTCACATGCTGCTGTGGATTGCTTGCACATTCTCTGTTGGAGTGACTCAGTACTTTAAATCAGAAAGGAATACTGTGCCCAGGGCACTGAAGAGTGACCACGGAGGAACCAGTTTCTACTATTAGCATCTGTGAATTTCTCTAAAATCCATTTTACTCTCTATTTTGTGGGGGAAGGAAGGTTTAGTGTACCCCTAAAGCCTACACAACCTGCAAATGGTTGGCTGAGGCTTTGAATTTTCCAAGGAATTCACTAACCCTCTAAGACTGTAGCAGCTTCTTGATTGGCCATCAGGATGGCTGCAAAGCAGCAACTAGTGTTTAGCTTGTATTGGAATCCTCTTATTAGCTTTTTTTTATTTTTCCTAATTGGCTATCCTTTTCTGCAGAGGGCTGTAGTCTCTTCTGCCCTCCCTCCCCCCACCCACTCTAAGGGACAGTTTGGCTTGATTCAACTTACGATACTTTGTTGTGATTCTAGAACAGCCTGTAACAGGTTCATTCAAGCTTTCTCCTTGCCCTGACTCCTGAGCATGTTTGATATCGTGACTAGAACCACTAAAGATAGTGGATTCCACTTTTCCAGGTTTTCACAGCCACAGAAAGGGTAGCGAGAGGCCAAGGAAATAAAGTATTGGGCTCAAATCAAGCGCAGTGTTGAGGCAGAAAAAATGAGGGGACGAAGGAAGGAGACAATCAGGAAGGGTACAGTGTAGTGGACAACTAGGGTAGGCTTTTCTTGCCATGGAGAAAAATTGGGTGGCTCAATGAGGTCCTGAATTGAATTCTGTCTTTCTGTACTGCTGTCACTTAACTTCACTTAACTTGTCTCTGCCTCAGTTACCTCATCTGTAAAATGGGGATTAAGGCGGTGAGCCCCATGTGGGACATGGACGGTGTCTAACCTGATTAGCTCCTATCTACCCAGTGCTTAGTACATTGCCTGGCACATAGTAAGTGCTTAACAAATACCAAAAAACAAAAAAACATTGCTAAAATTCAGATCGGGTATATAGGGTTGTCAGGGTGGTCCAACTATGGGCCTGAGAGTCATTCCTGGTGGCCTGGTTCCTCCCACAAATGTACCCCTTTCCCTTCTCTGAGAGAGTTGGTTGATTCATGCTAGGGAAGGGGAGGTGGATTCACCCTCACCATGGTGTTCCTGGATCCATTTTTAGCACTGGTAGACAACTCAGGAAATGGTTGGGATCTGGGGGCTCCTGGGAGCCCTCTACACTGTTTCCTCCTCCTCCTCCTTTTTCTAATCCTCTTTCTCATCCTCTGTTTTCACCTTCTCCCTGCACAGGCATCATTGATTAGAAGCTGATAGGTACCCTCCTTGGGGGAGAGGCTGGCCCCCTCTTCCACACCCAAGCAGGAGCTGGGAAAGCTGGGAGGGCCTGTGTGAAGTGAAGAGCACTGTAGTACAGGAGAGAAGAGCAAGGGACCTCTGCTGTCCTATAACTTCACCCTGCTCTGTCCTGAGTACTGCCTCATCATGACACAGGGGTGCATTACTCAAAGAATATCAAGAATAACAACCATCTTGCCGTTAAGTGCAAAAATGTACCCAGCTACTCCATTGTTTTTACCATCCCACCATTGTAGGCGATAAAAGAAATGAAAGTCACATTTATTACTATTCTTCTAGAACAAATTGTTACTAATAATGGCCAAGTGGCTGTTTTATTTTTAAAGCTGGAAGCCTTGTTTTTTCCTTCCAGAATAGCTTAATGCCAATAGCAAATTTGGAGAGTTAATTAGGGCTTCTGTCTTCCATATAATTTATGAAAATATTCAAAGAAACGAATCAATTATATTTGTTGAGTACCTACCAAGTGGTAGGCCCTGTACTAACAGCTTGGGAGGGTTCGATAGAGTTAGTAGACATGATCCCTGAACTTAAGGAGCTTACAGCCTACTGCAGCACTAAAATAAATGACAGATAGGAAGAAAGTGGAAAATGGATAATTTAGGTGAGTGCTTAGGTAATATGATATGTACAAATACACAGTACACAGGTGCTTGGTTGATACAAAGTACTACGGGGGTATTTGCGGGGGAGGGGGAGGGGCAAGTAGGAGAAATTAGCTGGGGAAAGCCTCCTGGAAAAGGTATGATTTCAGAACGGAATTGAAGATGGGAAGAACTGTGGTCTGGCAAATATGAAGGGAGAGGGAGTTCCAGGCAGGAGAAAGGGTGTGAGCAAGAGGTCAGAGGCAGGAGACATAAAAGGGAGGCACAGTGAGTAGGCTGGCTTCAGAGAAATGAGATTGTGATCTGGGGTGTAGTGGGAGAAGAGAGTGGATAAGTAACAGGGAGAGAGCTGATGGAATTCCTTAAAACCAGGAGTTTCTGATTGATGCGGATAGAAATGGGAAACCATTGGCGGTGTTTGAGGAGTGGGGAGATGTATGCAGAATAATGATTTAGATAAATGATCTGGGTGGCAGAGTAAATTTCTAGACTGTGAGCCCGCTGTGGGCAGGGATTGTCTCCATTTGTTGCTGAATTGTACTTTCCAAGCACTTAGTGCAGTGCTCTGCACAGAGTAAGTGCGCAATAAATGCCATTGAATGAATGAATGAATCAATGAATGGAGATGGGAGAGACTGGAAGGAGGGAGGTCAGCCACTAGGTTGATGCAGTAATCAAGATGGGATGAGACAGTATTCCGGATCAGCATGGCAGCCATTCGAATGGAGAGAAAGGGGCAGGTCCTAGAAAGTTGTGGAGGGAAGGTTGACAGGATTTACTGACAGACTGAATATGGGAGTTGAAAGAGAGAAAGAAGTCAACGATAATGTCAAGGTTACATGGTTCAGAGACAGGACTGCTGGTATGTTGTCCACTGTGATGGTAAACAGATGGAGGAGAAAATTCGCTCTGTGACGTTGGGTAAATCACTGAACTTCTCTGTGCCTCAGTTTTCTCATCTCCTTCCTACTTAGACTGTGAGCTCAGTGTGGGATTTGATGGCCTTGTATCTACCTCAACACTTAGTATAGGGCTTGGTGCATAGCCCATAACAAGCATTGCTATTATTATTATTATACGATGAAGAGTTCAGTTTTACCCTTATTGAGTTTGAGCTACTTTTCTGTTTGCACCTGACACATCATACTTAATAGGCTTACCTATCTCATCACTCAGGTGAGCTTTCCATTTCTTAAAGGTTGATTTTTTGCCCCCGATAACCTATCAGCGCTTAGAACAGTGCTCAGCACATAGTAAGCGCTTAACAAATACCATCGTTATTATTACTGTGCCAGTTAACCATGCAGGGTTTGGTTTGCCTTCTTTGATTCTTGTTTTATGTTATACATTTTCCCTAGACTATTAATATGCTGCTTTTTAAACTGTTCTGTACATTTTTTCCCAAGTAAGACTTGCTTCTTTAGTTCTTTGTTCCAATTAGATATATTTATTTTTGGTTTCTCCTTTCTGTGTTGTCAGTGCACTTGACATTCACCCCACCCTCAGCCCCACCATACTTATATACATATCCTTAATTTATTTTAATGTCTGCCTCCCTCTCTAGACTGTGAGAACCTTGTGAGCAGGAAACATATTTATCAACTCTTGTACTCACCCAAGCACTCACATACAGTAAGTGCTCAATAAATACCATTAATTTTAAGCAAGGATGTTATATTTAATTATATTGTGTATGCTATTACCAAGTAGCTCTTCAAAGTTTATTTCCTGAGCTAGGTTGTTTCCACTACTCAGAACTAAATCCAGAATATCATCTTTCCTTTTTCCAGAAAAATGTAATTTTTCCTCTCCAAAAAAACCTTACCTCTGGTCTTTTCCTGATGAGATATTAGGTTAATCTACTGAAGAGAATTGAAGTCTCTCCCTATTATTATGAACTCCAGCTTTTCAGTTTCCCCAGTTTTCCATTTAGTTTCCTCATTTTGTTAGGTGGTCTATAATACAGTCGAATCCCGCCTCTGCCACTTGTCAGCTGTGTGACTGTGGGCAAGTCACTTCACTTCTCTGTGCCTCACTTCCCTCATCTGTAAAATGGGGATTAATTGTGAGCCTCACGTGGGACAACCTGATTACCCTGTATCTACCCCAGCGCTTAGAACAGTGCTCTGCACATAGTAAGCGCTTAACAAATACCAACATTATTATTATTATTATTATTATTACAGTCCAAGGGCTTGTGAAGGTTTTTCTAGTAAGGTGTGTTGTAAGAATAGATTACAGCAGCTACCACACCCCCTATTGTCTATTGTGGATTGGCTGAGCATTTCAAGCAGTCAGAAGCTTTTCAGACTTTAGCTGGCACTTCAAGGCCATCCTCCCCCCGCCCCCCCCCCACCCCAACTTGCCTATAACATCACAGCATTTCATTCTAAGGGGGAGGTGTTACTTGAAAGCCCTTTCAGGATAACTGTAGAAATAACTGTTTTTTTCTGATTCCAGGAATAAATTTCCTTCCAGCCCCCCCCACAACAAAAGGACTAACTGGGTAATTAACAGACTCGCATTTTGCAATTTAAGCTGTTAATTCATCAAGAAGGATTAAAACCTGATACTTCAGAAATTCCAACTGTAGCCTTACATTAGTATTTAATTCATCATATGGGTTGCCACCAAACATGAATTAATTGCATTAAGAACTTTAGTATATGCTTCTCTGAGCTAAGAAATAAATTGACTTAGCAAATTCCCAGTTATGGTGCTACTTAATGCTGAGTTATATGAAACTTAAATTCATTAGAATGAAAGATGAATTCTCCACTGAGAATTACCTACATTACAGATGAAGAAAATTCCAAAGGTTAATACTGTACTATCTTGAATTGATGAACATCTTTCCCTACAGCTCAGCAGTACTTAAAACGGCTGTGTCCAACTCATTCTGGTGGGAGGGCCGCCTATAGAGTTATCTGTTTGCCCAAGGGATGCGCTTCAAAAAAGCTGCGAATAACTAATCCATTCTCTGTTAAATAATTATATTCCTAATAAATGAAGGAAGATGATTCTGTTCTCCGACTTCTTGCAGATAAAGTGTTAGTGATCAGGGCTTGTGTGAAGGCAGCGACAGTGGTCCAAGATTACCTGGAGAGAACAAGGCAGGAAAGGGAGAAAGTAGATACAGAAAGAAGAGGTGCTCTCTTACAAACCCATTTTCTATCTCTCACTCCCCCACTCCTTTCCCCTCTTCCCTCCCTCACTGAGATGAATGCCTCTTCAGACAACGGCTTTCCGTACTACCCTTGCCTGCTACTCTGATTCCTTGCACCGGGCTGAAGGTGCTTCAGCTGGTGCCAGGAGCAACTCTCTGACTAGACCCAGAGCAGCCCTTTAAGCTCCCAAAACTGTAGAGAGCGGCAACGTTTCCATCCTGGAGGTTTCAGCAAGCCCAGGAAGAAAGGCCAGAGCTGCACCAGAGTCTGGAAGAACGGATGCTCGGGGGTCAGAGTTCCCCTGTCTGGGTCAGGCTACTGAAGACTGGAATCTGGGCTTGAATTAAGTTCTTTGAATGCAGTGAGACTTGCATGATAGTTCTTAGGCAGGCTACCTTGAAATTGCTTAGTGCATGCGTAGACCTTCTCTTTTCTCCTGTCTGTCACAGTTTGAGTACTAACATCTGGTTGGTCATGTACTGCATGACTTACATGTTCTGATTGCAAACTGCTGGAATGGTCTTTGTTATGATATTGTGATTTTTTTTAAGTGTGGAATTTCTATTTGAAATGATTCCATTGCACTCATGTCTGGAAAGCTGTTTATGTTATTCCAATTGGTGTCGTACCTTGTATACAGTGTGATATTTCCCACCTGTTTGTCATCTCTGCCCTTTCTAGAGTTTTTACCGGCCTTTACTCCACCCTAATCCTCCTCAACCTCTCTCCTGGCTTCAATGCTGTGAACTCTCAGCTTCTCTTGGAGACCCTATCAAATCTTGGTTACACTGATACTATCCTCTCCTGGTTCTCCTCCTATCTCTCTGGCTGCTCCTTCTCAGTTTCTATCGCAGACTCCTCCTCTGCCCTCGACCCTTTGACAGTGGAAGGCCCTCAAGGTTCAGTTCTGGGTCCCCCGCCACCCCGCTTCTATTCTCCATCTACAACCACTCCCTTGGAGAACTCATTTGCTCCCATGGCTTCAACTACCATCTCTGTGCAAATGATCCCCAAATCTACATCTCCAGCCCTGATCTCTCTCCCTCTCTACAGTCTCATATTTCTTCCTGCCTTCAGGAATCTCTACTTGTTAGGTTTGAGGTGTTGGCAGGACATCCATGTCCAAAACAGGGCTCTTCATCTTCCCCTCCAAGCCCTGTCCTCTTCCTGTCTTTCCCATCACTGTAGACAGCACCACCACATCCTCTCTGTCTCACAAACCTGTAACTTGGCATTGTCCTCAGCTCATCTCTCTCATTCAACCTGGACATTCAGTCTGTCACCAAATCCTGTTGGTGCTATCTTCACATCTCCAGAATCTGTCCTTTCCTCTGCACCCAAACTACCACCATACTTTTCCAAGCACTTATCCTATTCCACCTTAACTACTGGCTCAGCCTCCTTGCTGATCTCCCTCCCTCCTGTCTCTCCCCACTCTGGTCTATACCTCACTCTGCTACCTGGATCGTTTTTCTAAAAAAATGTTCAGTCCATGTTTTCCCACTCTGCAAGAACCTCCAGTGGTTGCCCATCTATCTCCCCATCAAACAGAAACTTCTTACAATTAGCTTTAAAGCACTCTATCACCTTGCCCCCCTCCTATCTTACCTTGTTGATTTCCTTCTACAGCCCTACACATTCACTTCACTCCTCTAACAGCAACCTACTCACTGTGCCTTGATATTGTCTATCTCGCTGATGACCCCTCACCCTCATCTGTCTCTGGTCTGAAACTCCTTCTCCCTTCATATCTAACAATCCATCACTCTCCCCACCTTCAAAGCCTTATTAAAATCACATCTCTTCCAAGAGGCCTTCCCTGACTAAACTTTCATTTCCCCTACTCCCTCTCCCTTCCCCTACTCCCTCTCCCTTCTGCCTTGCCCTTGTACTTGGATATGTACCCTTTATTGACCCACCCTCAGCCCAACAGCATTTATATCCATAATTTTTTAAAATGTCTGTCTCCCTGGCTAGATTGTAAACTCCTTTTGGGCAGGGAATATGTCTCCTAACTCTGTTGTAGTCTACTCTTCCAAATGCTTAGTTCATTCACTTGTATTTATTGAGCGCTTACTGTGTGGAGCACTGTGCTAAGTGCTTGGGTGAGTACAATATAACAATAAACAGACACATCAGCGCTGTGTACATAGCACTCAATGAATATGATTGATTGATTGAAAGAACTTTGGTTTTCTTCACTCCATAAAGAATCAGAGATGCCACTTACGTCCCCATTAACTGCTGACCACTCCTGTTCACCTATATTTTTATTAGACTTCTGAAATTAGTAAAGAAGCATATATTTTGACTTTTTAAAATCGATTTTCCCATCTGCCAGTTTCCCCATTTGAAAGCCAGCCAGATATACCCTCCTCAATTACTTCAAGCGTCCTGTTGATTTCTCTCCGGATCCTCCCAGAATTTGTGCCCTTGATCCCCCTTCTTCCTGTGGGGGTCATGTCAGTACTTTCCCAGCATTTCCATGTGCAGTTGAGAATTTTGGTTAAAGTGCAATTTCTGGTAGTAGTAGTAGTAACAGCAATTACTGAGCACCCCCTTTGTGTGGTGCACTGTACTGGATGCTTGGGAAATTCAGAAGAACAAAGAGACATGTTCCCTGCCTACAAGGAGCTTGCACTCTCACGGGAGAGGCAAGCACAAAGACATTTATGACACTTTCAGAATAAATTGAGTGGACACATAAACATGAGTGTCAAGGAGGATGTAAATAAGTTCATAAGTGCTAGAGATGACTGAAGGGATGATACGGCTCAGGGTTCTGGGAAATTAATTGGGGAAAGCTTGTTGGAGGAGCTGGGATTGAGGCCAGATTTTTCATAAACATACAGATTTTGTTTGAATTGGGGAAACATGACAATTTTTAATGAAATGAATAAAAAAAGAAAACCTTTGTGAAAATAGTGTGGGCCACTGTTCAATCCTTTTGGGTACATATTCATCTATGTCTCACTACTAAAAAAAAAACTTTATAGACTCAACAGATTTTCATGTAAGAAAGCCATCTGCATGGTGGAATTTCTGGGCTTTCCGCCGGGAAATCCATGGTGTGGAGGGATGGATTTATCAATATTTGCCGAGAAGTAGATTTGGAAAGTATTTGGAGAGAAGAGGAAATATATCAGGAGTATTTATTGAGCATATTCTGTGTGCAGAGCACTGTATTTACTGCTTGGGAGAGTACAGTGAGGAGATACATGATAGGTTTGTAGTTTGCTAATCTATAACTCCCACTACACCTGAAAGGCTTTGAGAAGCAGCATGGCGTAGTGGATAGGCTGGGGGAAGCAGTGGTGGAATTCGTTAAACACTTACTCTGTGCCAACCACTGGAGTGAATACAAGATAATCGGAGCAGACACAGTCCCTGCTTCATATGGGTTTACAGTCTAAGCAGAGAGGGGAACAGGTGTTTAACCCCCATTTTTCATATGAGGAAACTAATAATAACAACGATGGTGGTATTCATTCATTCAATCATATATATTGAGCACTTACTGTGTGCTCTGCACACTTAGTATAATGCTTGGGAAAGCACCATACAGCAATAAGTAGTGACATTCCCTGCCCACACGAGCTTACAGTCTAAGGGCTGGGGCCGGGGGGAGACAGACATCAATACAGATATATACATAAGTGTTGTGGGACTGGGAAGGGGGAAGAGCAAAGGGATGGTGACACAGAAGGAAGTGAAAGTTGAGAAAAAGTGGGGCTTAGTCTGAGAAGGCCTCTTGGAGGAGATGTGCTTTGAAGGCGGTGGGGGAGAGTAACCTGTCGGACTTGAGGAGGGAGGGCGTTCCAGGCCAGAGGCAGGACACGGGTGAGTGTTCGGCTGCGAGACAGGCAAGACAGAGGCACACTGAGAAGGTTAGCACCAGAGGAGCAAAGTGTACAGGCTGGGTTGTAGGAGAGAAGTGAGGTGAGGTAGGAGGGGGCAAGGAGATGGAGTGCTTTAAAGCCAATGGTGAGGAGTTTTTGTATGATACAGAGGTGGATGGGCAACCACTGGAGTTTTTTGAGGAGCGGGGTGACATGTCCTGAACGTTTTTGTAGAAAAATGATCCAGGCAGCAGAGCCAAGTATGGACTGGAGTGGGGAGAGACAGGAGGCTGGGAAGTCAGCATGGAGGTTGATGCAGTAATCCAGGCGGAATAGGATGAGTGACTGTATTAACATGGTAACAATTTGGATGGAGAGGAAAGGGAGGATTTTAGCGATGGTGTGAAGGTGGGACTGACAGGATTTGGTGGCGGATTGCATATGTGGGCTGAATGATAGAGAGGAGTCAAGGATAACACCAATGTTATGAGTCTTTGAGACAGGAAGAATGGTGGTGCCGTCTACAGTGATGGGAAAGTCAGGGGGAGGATACGGTGGTGGTATTTTTTAAGTGCTTACTATATGGTAAGAGTTGAGTAGATGCAGTTCAATCAGGTCAGAAAGTCTCTGTCCACATGGGGTTCACAGTCCAAGGGAGAGAAAGAACAGGTATTTAATCCCTATTTTACAGATGAGGCACTTGAGTCATGGAGAAGTTAAGTGACTTGACAGCAGGCAAGTGACAGAGCTTAGTGATTAGAACCCAAGTCCTCTGACTCCCAGTCCCATGCGCTTCCCACTAGGCTATGCTGCTTCATTGCATGCTTCCTATTGATCCATTTGCTTCTTATCAGATCTCCAGAATCATTTCTTCAGAGTCCAAAGAATTCCAAAGAGAGTTCATGACAGCTGTTGCTAACAGGACTATTCACTGTTTGGAAGCATTCTCAATGGGAAGCTTGGTGGATTGGGAAGGGAGTGCATGTGTGCATGCATGCACATTGTAGGCCTTTTGCCTTGAAGTTTTAAGGGCCCTGGTGCCAGAGATGTGCTTGGTCTTCCTAGGCTCTAAAGTATATGGTCCCCAGAGGAGCTTAAAATGATAGTCTTAATGAAGAATAGTGTTCAGTACTGGCAATTCCTCTTCTGTGTTATTGTAGAGAATGTTAACAGTGAAGGGGGAGGAGGGGGAGGAAAAATAAATAGGCATTCTAAGATATAACAATTAATTATTCTAGTATGTGAAACTATGCTGTTGGCAACACTGTCTTTTAATCCAATTTTTTCATATTTTGATGCACAGTTCAAATTTATGAGGAAGTTGGGAAGCAGAGAAACTGCAGAAGAATACTCAGAACACAGAAATGCTATTCCTGGATTAGATTGATGGTCTCCAATAGTTGGAGCAGGATACCTGAAGGATCAGTGTGATGGTTGGTCCCCCTGGACATTCATCTTAATGAACCAACTTCCCTAACTTTTTCTCTA
Source organism: Ornithorhynchus anatinus (assembly GCF_004115215.2). Lineage (NCBI taxonomy): Eukaryota > Metazoa > Chordata > Mammalia > Monotremata > Ornithorhynchidae > Ornithorhynchus > Ornithorhynchus anatinus. The sequence goes on from NC_041753.1 coordinate 56,118,418, forward strand.
GAAACTGATCCCCGAATACATTCAAACCCTTCTTGAACCTCATGGTATTTTAGGCCTGTGCAACTTCCTATGGGAATGAATTCCATTTATTTGCTGGAGTTTCCCACCTAGTACAATGGGCAAGACTCTGTCCTGAGACTTCAGGATCGAGAGCCTGAGCTGAGGAATTTTTGATAGCGCTAGTGATCTTCATGGCATCACCTGCACTCTCTCGGGGTACAGCACACTGAGAAGTTTATGCAGAGATTTTTAACATGTAGGACTCATTTACAGCCAAAGCGACCACAGCGTGGTCTTGATGCTGTGTGGAAGGGCCATAACCGAAGAGGTGGTTTCTGTGGTAGCTGCTACGATTACTTCTCCACTCCTGAATCTCCCTTGTCTAGTCACAAGCAGTAAGGAAGCAAGAAAGGGTGAGAGCTGAGTAAAAATGAGAAGACAAAAATAGAGGCAGTGTGGTTTGGTGAGTGAGGGTGAATAATAGAAGAGGGGATGTGAGTGGTGGAAGAATAGAAAAGAAGGTTGGAGTGAGCAAAGAGTTGACAACTGAATGGCAGTATTTATATGAAAACAATAATAATTGTGCCATTTTTAAGTGCTTACTATATGCCAAGCGCTGGGGTAGATACAATTCAATCAGGTCAGAAACAACCTCTGTCCACATGGAGCTCACAGTCTAGGGGGAGAGACAACGGGTATTGAATCCCTATTTTACAGATGAGAAAACTGAGGCACAGAGAAGTTGAGTGACTTGTCCAATGTCACACAACAGGCAAGTGGCAAGGCCAGGATTAGAACCCAAGTCATCTGACTCCAGCCCTATGCGCTTTCCACTAGGCCACACTGCTTCCCATATAGATATGTGTGTGTCCTTCACATCCAAAGAAGGCATCACTGACAGTGTAAAACTCTCAGGTCTTAATTGCTCTGGCATGTTTGTTGCTTGTAGCAGTTTTTATTTTTATTTTATTATGATATTAACTACTTACCAACTTGCTGTGTGCTAAGAACTCTTCTAAGAGCTAGGCTTGTACAATATATTCAGACAAATGACCTACCCCACAGGACTTACAATCTAAGAGGTAGGGAGAGCAGCAATCATATGTCCATTTTCCAGATGAGGAAACTGGCACGCAGAGATGTTCAGTAACTTGCCCAAGGTAATTAACTTCATCTACCCCAGTACTTAGAACAGTGCTTGGCACATAGTAAGCACTTAAAAAGTACCATAATTATTATTATTATTGCACAGTAAATCAATGGCGGGGCTGCTTTTAGAACCTAGGTCTTCTGACTCCCAGCCTCATGGTCTTTCGCTAATAAAATAGTAATTATTGTATTGGTTAAGTGCTTACTGTGGGTCAAGCATTGTTCTAAGTGCTGAGATAGAAGTTAATCAGGCTGGACACAGTCCCTGTCCCACAGGGGACTTACACTCTAAGTAAGAGGGAGAACAGGTAATTCATTCCCATTTGACAGATGAGGAAACTGTAGCCCAGAGAAGTCAAGTGACTTGCCCAAGGTCACACAGCAAGCAATTGACAGAGCTGGGATTCGAACCCAGATCCTCTGACGCCCAGACCCATTCTCTTTCCACTAGGCCACGCTGCTTCACTAAAGCACGCTTCCTCCCCTACTAGACCACACTGCCTCCCATTTTCTCTTTTCCTTCTTTGTCTCACGATCCTTTCGAAGTTTCTCAAAAAGAACCACTCCCTTTCTTGATTGCAATGAGCCAAGTTGTTCTGTCTGCTGCTATCTCCCAATTTTCAGCTAAAATGCCATATCTTCTGAGACTTTGCTGTACTGCATCCTCAAAACATTTCCCCTGACCCCTTGTTTTTGATTGCCAAAATTTCAGCTCACAATTTATCATCTGTTTAGACAACTTACTGTCATCCAATCTCTTTACATGTCCCCCCTCCCTCCACATGCCCCAGCGAAGCTGCATTAAAGTGAACATAGCTTCAGTGCAATGAGACTGACTTAATAACTGGTCTTCATTGTCTGTGATCCTGTCTTGCCATTTGATGTTGAATATGATCCAAAAGAAACACTGAGGGAACTGCCCAAAGTGTTGAGTGTGATTTTTTTAATGCTATTAAGCACTTACTATGTGTCAGACACTATATTAAATGCTAGGGTAGAAGTTAATCAAGTTGGACACAGTCATGTCCCACATGGGGCTTGCAGTCTTAATCCCCATTTTACAGATGAGATAACTGAGGCCAGACAAGTTAAGTGACTTGCCCAAGGTCACACAGCAGATATGTAACAATCAATTGTATTGCATATAATGACCTTACAGTCTAGAGGATCTGTGGGCATGTATAGAGTTTCCCTCTAGACAAGCCTGGGAGTCAGAAGGACCTACATTCTAATGCTGGCTCCACTACTTGTCTGCTGTATGACCTTGGGTCCTTGGGAAAGTCATTTAACTTCTCTGTACCTCAGTTACCTCATCTGTAAAATAATAATAATAATAATGTTGGTATTTGTTAAGCGCTTACTATGTGCCGAGCACTGTTCTAAGCGCTGGGGTAGACATAGGGGAATCAGGTTGTCCCACGTGGGGCTCACAGTCTTAATCCCCATTTTACAGATGAGGGAACTGAGGCACCGAGAAGTTAAGTGACTTGCCCAAAGTCACACAGCTGGCAAGTGGCAGAGCCGGGGTTCGAACCCATGACCTCTGACTCCAAAGCCCGTGCTCTTTCCAGTGAGCCACGCTGCTTCTCAAATGGGGATTAAGACTATGAGCCCCATGTGGGATATGGACTGTGTCCCACCTTATCAGCTTATATCTGTGCCAGTGCTTAGTACAGTGCCTGACACATAGTAAGCACTTAATAAATACCATAAAAACCAAACAAACCAAACAATAAAAATAAAGAAAAAACAAACAGGCCTTAGAATCTAATGATGTTCTGAGAACAGTCAAATGTACAAAGCAGTTTACAAGGTCTGGCTCTACTGATAGCTTTAGAAAGGCCTGTGAAAACCATATGGAGATTTTGGTGCTATTCCCTGTACTTCTCCTCCATCTAACGTGTTGCAAAGATCTGTGTTCTGAAGGCACATTGCTATTCTGGGTGTGGGAAATCATTGGTATTCTTCAGCCGCTGATACGGGAGGACTCCAGAGAGGATCTTGCCAGCACTGGAGAGTAGAAAGATGCCACAATCATCTGATCTTTCATATTTCTTCTTGAAGTTGACGATGAGGTTGACACCTTTTCATGATATCTCTTAAGTACTTACTATGTGCCAGGCACTCTACTAAGCGCTGGGGTAGATACAAGTTGCTCAGGTTAGACACAGTCCCTGTTCCACATAAGGCTCACAGTCTTAATTTCCATTTTACAGATGAGGTAACTGAGGCACGGAGAAGTGAAGTGAATTTCCCAAGATTACCCAGCAGACAAGTGGCAGAGCTGGGATTAGAACCCAGGACCTCTGACTCTCAGGCCCCTGCTCTTTCCACTAGGTCATGCTGCTTCTTGGTAGTAAGTTGTGTTTTGCAACCTGGGAAAGAAACTGTTCAATTGTTTGCTTTTCCCCCTGAGTCAGGTGTTTGGAGAGGTTTTCTGGGAAGCAGCAGCCACCAGTGGGCAGGGAGGCCTGACTGGGCACAGTCCCAGGCCTGGTCCTGTCCTTAAAGGGACTAGGACCTGGTTTACTGGTCCTCCATCATCACCTGCAGGACTAGCAAGTGAGTGGCTCCCCTCCCCCTTCAGCTTCTTGACTGACTGGTGAGGGTCTGCTCTACCTAGGCTCCTGGGAAGTTGCTCATGGCTTGTATGCCAGAGAAATTGCCCTCCATGGGGCCTGGCCACTTGGACTGGGGAGAATAAGGAGAAAAGTGACAGAGAGTTGAGTCTAGATGTCTTCAGGGATTAGTTATGCCTCCCCATCCCTGGTTCTGGTATTAAATAATGATAATAATAATAATAATTGTGGTATTTGTTAAGCACTTACTATGTGCCAGACACTGTACTAAGCGCTGGGGTGGATACAAACAAATCGGGTCAGACACAGTCCCTGTCCCACATAGGACTCACAGTCTTAATCCCCAGTTTATAGATGAGGGAAGTGAGGCACAGAGAAGTGAAGTGACTTCACTTATATGTCAAGGGGGCTGGGGATGAGGTCTTAGAGATGCTGTTTAGAGATGCTGTTTTCATTTGTTTTTGTCTCTCTCTCTCTTTTCACTTTCTTCCACTTCCACTGCTGCCTAATGACATCAGTGCAGTTCAGGAGAAAGAGCATGGGACTGAATGTCAAGAGTCCAAACTTCACTCCACAGCCCAGATGGTTTATCTGAAAAACCACTTAGTCCACATCTCCCCACTCCTCAAAAATTTCCAATGGCTGCCTACACACCTCCACGTCACAGAGAAAATCCTTACCATGGGCTTTAAGGCAGTTCTCTCTGCTCCTGCTTAACTTCACCAATCTCCTACTACAACCCAACCTGCACACTCTCTCCCCTAACCCTAACCTATTCTCTGTACCTCCGTCTCATCTATCCCGCCAAATGCCCCATGCCCACGTTCTCCCTCAGGCCTGGAACTCCCTCCCCCTTCACATCTGACAATCCACCACTCTCCCCACCTTCAAAAGCCTCCTAAAATCACATCTCCTCCAAAAGACCTTCCCAAGCTAAGCCCTTTCTTTCCCCATCCACCCTCCCCCCTGCATTGACTATCCCTTGGCTGTGTACTCCTTAAGCACTTTGACACTTACCCCAGTCCCACAGTACTTACATAAATATTCTTAAACTTTACTGTTGCCCCTATCCCTAAACTTTGTTAATGTCTATCTACCCCTGTAGACTGTAAGCTCCTTGTGGGCAGGGAACATGTCTAAACTCTGTTGTATTATACTCTCCCAGGAGCCTAGTAGGCATTCAATAAATAAATGATTGATTGATTGAAACTCAGTTTCTAGTCCTAGCTCTGCCACTGACCTCCTGTGTGATCTTAGGCAAGTAACTAAATTCTCTGTCTCAGTTTCCTCATCTGTAAAATGGGGAGAAGATAGACTGTGAGGCCCAGATAGAACAGGGAATATGCCTGATCTGAAAACCTTGAAAGTGCTTAATAAATGTCACTGTTATTATTATCATCATCACACTCCACGTGGCATAGTAATGTCAAGCACCACATGGGGGCTTCCCAAATTGATCATTCTTGGGCCCTGGAAGAAGTTGATCTGGCCCTGCCTGAAGCAGTGGGGAGTTTCAGGACTCCCACCTCCAAGATCCATTCTTTTACTTGTCTTGTCGTCTTGGTTTGTTATTTCTGTTGAACTATACTTTCCAAGCGCTTAGTACAGTGTTCAGCACACAGTAAGCACTCAATAAATACAATTGAATGAATGAATGTTGCTTGCTATTGTTGTAATCCATTGTTATTGTTTTCTTTATTTGTCTACCTTCATCTAATAATAATAACTGTGGTATTTAAGTGCTTCCTATGTGCCAGGCATGGTACTAAACGCTGGGGAAATACAAATTTGTCAGGTTGGACATAGTTGCTGTTCCACAGGGGGTTCAGAGTCTTCATCCCCATTTTACAGATGAAGTAACTGAAGCCCAGAGAAGTGAAGCAACTTGCCCAAGGTCAGACAGCAGACAAGTGGCAGAGAACCCAGGTCCTTTTAACTTCTAGGCCCATGCTCTGTCCACTAGGCCATGATTGTGAGCCCCATGTGGTCCAAGGACTGTATCTGATCTGCTATGCTTGTATTTCCCCCAGCTCTTAGCACAGTGCTTGGCACTTAGTAAGTACTTGATAGATATTATAACCAACTAACTTGAGAATGCTGAAGTGTTCGGACCATTGCTTCAGGATTCCCTCCTTATGTATAATGAGACTAGAGCCATTTTTCTTCTGCAAGGGTGCTGTCATTCAGGGCATATGACTTCTTTAGTCATGTGTAGAAGTCCTCAGTTTGGTGGTGGCCTTCATAGCCTTGGATTTCCTCCATTTTGGCATCCCAGCATTCATCATGCATAATCCTTAACCTAATTTGCATGGCATGCCATAGGTTTATGAAGTACTCTTTTTTTCTGAATCATGAGGTGCTGCAAAATGCTTCTGGGGCAGTACTTGCTTAGCTGTAAGTATGTTTTTTTTGTCTTGGAGTCATCTTCATAGAATCAATCTTGTTAGCTCAATCAGGCCTGCCTGAACTCTTTACATCTTCAACTGACCAAGCACACAGTCTCGATGGCTACAATTTCCACAGACTGGGTTAGGCATATCGGCCACATTTCCCTTAGACCAGAGAGGTACCAAGTTAAGCGCAGGTAGGGGATATTTTCCAGAGGAGGCATGGTAATCTAATTCAACATTTGAATCTGGAGTCTGAGTCTGAGCCATGGAGTCTGAGAAATGAAGCCCATGCCTTTTTTAAAACTCTTTAATTTCCTAGGATAAATCCCAGGTCTAAGGTCAAACATGATTTTTTTTTCTTTGAGGTCTTCATTTGTCCTTGGCTTACTCAGTGGTGGAAAACGAAACTTTCGTCTTGCCAATTTAGAGTGATCTATGAAGGCTTTTTGCACTTTTGCTTGATTTTCAATGTCAAAAACTGACAGAATGATCTGCTGCTGCTGATTAGAATTGACAGTGGTTTATTTAAAGTAATCAGCATGTTTAGTTGGGTCTCTTTACAAGAAAGGGAGACAGTGGACTTTCTCTTGTTATTTATCAGGTGTGATGTGTGGGCTGTACACCATTTTTATGACCGATTTTTGGCCTCTCATTTTCACGAAATATGTCTTAAGGTTTCAGATCAGAGAGAGAGCATGTCTTGTTTATCTTCTATGCTTGTTAAATGAGTTTCCTTTGAAATTCTTGGTCAGGGCCTCATTTTACTCCTCTGTCTCTAAATGCAGTTGATAATAATGGCCTCCTCCCCCAAGTCTCTTGGCCTGTTTTTGACCTCTCAGTTCTGAAATCCACAGGGAGGTGAACGTGGCTTCCCATTTGGCACAGCAAACTGTGAAATAGAAAGGCCAAATGAATTGCTGGTGAATGGATCCCATCGTCTTTTCCAAGGCTGACTCCATCCTCTAGGAAGAGCCGTTTAGCTCTACTATTGGGATCGTGGTCTAATTCTAAGGAGATCTGTCAGGACTTCAGCTCTCATCAAAGCAGGGTCTCACAGCATTTATCAAACCCCAGTGGATACCCAGGAAATATAATGTAGCCCTTCTGTCTTTTCCCTCTTGCAGCCTCCTCCTTGATCTTGGCGTCTTCAGCCTTTTGCCCTTGAGCTCCCTCAAACCTTTACCTCCAGCTTGTGCTGCTTAAGTCTCTCACTTCTCAGCCCTTCCTCTGGCGTGTAATAATAGTCATGATGATGATGACAATAATAATGGTATTTATTAAGCGCTGGGATAGATATAAGTTAATAAGGTTGGACACAGTCCCTGTCCCACATGGGGCTCACACTCTAAGTAGGAGTGAGAAGGATTTAAATCCCCATTTTACAGATGAGGTAATTGTGGCACAGAGAAGTTAAATGACTTGCCCAAGGTCACACAGCAGACACAAGCCAGAACTGGGATTAGAGCCCAGGTCCTCTGACTCCCAGGTCCATGCTCTTTCCACGTGGCTCAGTGGAAAGAGCATGGGCTCAGGAGTCAGAGGACGTAGGTTCTAATCCCGGCTCTGCCACCCATCTCCTGTGTGACCTTGGGCAAGCCACTTAACTTCTCTGTGCCTCAGTTACCTCATCTGTAAAATGGGGATGAAGACTGTGAGCTCCATGTGGGACAACCTGATTACCTTGTATCTACCCCAGCGCTTAGAATAATGCTTGGCACAGTGTAAGTGCTTAACAAATACCATCGTTATTATTTCCACTAGGCCACACTCAATTCCAGTTTCCCTCACAGAGAAGCCTGGCCTTGAGGTACCCAGCTGGGTTCCAAGAAAGGCAGGGCTTATTCTTGGGGCCCTAGCATCGATGATCTTCCCTCTGCACATGCTCCCAAAATGGCAGCCAAATCAGTGGCTGGGGTGGTCTGTGATAGCCAATCAGTGATCCAGATGATGGCCATTACCATGGTCATAGAAATGGTAATAGTATTTGTAAAGCACTTTAATGTGTGCAGAGCACTGTACCGAAAGCTGGGAAAGAATACACAGTTGGAAATTAGACATGGTCCCTGTCCCTTGAGGGGTTCAGAATCTAAAAATAGAAAGGGGGAGAGGGGACTGGCTACAGATATGTAAGAAGCGATCGAACAAAACACTAAGACAACATAAAGACAAAACCAAAAATCAGTAAGGTACTTTGACTAGAAGAGCAGAATTTCAGGCTCCTTGGGGCTCAGAGTCCCCAGCCACAGCTTTGTCTTATACAGGTGTAATGCCTTTGGTCCCTATCTTCTAGGAGTTTATAATCGTACATCTGGCACCTTTATCTGGTGGACCTGGGGAGAAAGAAGTGGCTGGGGATCATTCATTCATTCAGTCCTATTCATTGAGTGCTTACCGTGTGCAAAGCACTGTACTAAGCGCTTGGGAGAGTACAATATAACAACAAACAGACACATTCCCTGCCCACAACGAGCTCACAGTCTAGAGGGGGAGAAAGACAACAATATACATAAATGAATGAATGAATAAATAAATTACGGATATATACATATGTGCTGTGGGGATGGGAGGGAGGATGAATGAAGGGAGCAAGTCAGGGCAACACAGAAGGGAGTGGGAGAAGTGGAGAGGAGGGCTTAGCCAGAGAAGGCTTCTTGGAGGAGATGTGCCTTCAATAAGGCTTTGAAGTGGGGGAGAGCAATTATCCATCTGATATGAGAAGGGAGGGGGGTATGTCTTTGGATAATAAGGAGAGAAAGGAGAAACTTGTAGTATTTTTGTGCCTCAATTTTTTAAAAAACAAGTATAGTACTGATTTAATTTCTTCCTTTAGCCTGAAAAGTTTCCTCAATCTGTCATGACCTTGGAATTCTCTCTTTCTATATGGAATTCATTAGCAAAGGAAATTATTAGAGGCTGCAAATATCAATCAGCTCAAGAAGGATTTGGATAAATTCAAGGATGGTCCACTGAGGTTACAAGATGGAAAAGAGAGGGTTGTAAGATGGATGGTACATCCCTCACCGTTAGGATGGATAGAAGAAGAGTAGCCCATCATACTTGTTCTTCCTAACATCTTTTAATGTCACTTTCAAAAACAGACTACCTGGATGATCGGTCTGACCATTTCTTATGTCTCATGAGTGGTATTTTCTCCTGTTTGATGTTTTTCTTTGCCCCTGAGTAGAAAATTGCTAAAGCCAGTCAGACCAAATTGAGACAATCCACATCCTTGTTTCTGACAGTTCCATGGTATGTAAAATAATCAACAAACCAGAATTTGAGATTTTCTCTTTAGTGCCCACATGGATTAAGCTTGACCATTCTTGCAGATGATGGGCAGGGAAATCAGGAGGAATGGAAAACAACCTTGGCCCCTTTATGGTTGACAGGGTTTCCTTAGCCATGCTATTTACGTGCAGCATCACATGAAACGTTTTTCTCCAGAACAGCCCCAGCCCCAGCCAACACTGCCCCGACTTCAAAGAAAGTATCATGGAATAAACACTGATGTGATGAACAATGACAGTCTTGAAGCAGGGCAAACCTTAGGTCTGTTTGGTTAAGTGTCTCATTAGACATGAACCAGAATACTCCAGATTTTGTTGCACTCCTCCTTGCTGGGTTTCATATCCCTGAAGCACAGAAACAGCTGGATCAAGAATGCTGTTAGTCAGGTAGAGCCCTGAGGATAGAAAATCAGACCATGCATTATCATGGCTTTAAAGCTTATTAAAACCTTGTCAATCCAGGCCACTTTTGAGTTATTTGACAGCTTTTGTGAACCACAATCCCTAGAGCCATTTTGGAGGACAGCACGGCATTGAAATCAGTAGCCATTCTCAACACAGTTATTCGGTGTCAATCAAGTCACAGCTGTACTGACTTTTGACCTTCCAGTTACAAACGGCTGCCATGGATCAGCTCACCATATCAACAGAAGAGCAAAAAGAAGCATATGACTCCTCGGGAAAGGTGTGGTTCCTGCTTTGGCTCATTGCCATGCCCAGGCATGAATGGCATGATCTCTGATGGGCCTCATTCCCAATTGTACAGCAACACTAACCAACGACCGAGAATTCCCCAAGCCTGAGTTTTTCTGGTTTCTCATGGGCATTTCTCCCACAGGGAAGTGAAGAAAACTCCAATACCTGTCTCCCCACATTTGGAAGAAGAAGACAATTTGTTGCCCTCTAGGACTTCTTGGGAACAAAACATATTTCTTTAAGGGATTGGGACAATCCCTTAAAAAGAGAACTCATCCCATTCTCCAGCTTCTACCCACATACATAGCCTACTTTTTCTCGTCCGCTCACACTCTTCATCCTTCGTCCTCCTCACCCCCGTCTTATGTAACACCCTCTACAGTGTGGCTCAGTGGAAAAAGCACCGGCTTTGGAGTCAGAGGTCATGAGTTCGAATCCCAGATCTGCCACTTGTCAGCTGTGTGACTGTGGGCAAGTCACTTAACTTCTCTGTGCCTCAGTTCCCTCATCTGTAAAATGGGGATTAAGACTGTGAGGCCCACGTGGGACAACCTGATTCCCCTATGTCTACCCCAGCGCTTAGAACAGTGCTCTGCACATAGTAAGCGCTTAACAAATACCAACATTATTATTTATTAAGAGCACTAAATGAGGCAAGCCTGATGCCTATTTTCGTACTTCTAAGTACTTCCCTGCTGATGTGCATTTTGGTTCAGGGGTACCATTACCTTTTCTTATTCCATCCATTTCTGGATTTGATTGTTGAGTTCTCTTATTTGCACTTCTTAGCCACTTGTATTTATCTGGGACAGCCCAGTGGGAGCAGAGCAGACCCACAGTGCTTTCAAGCCCCTGTACCTAGAGACAGCAAGAGCCAACTGTGAGCTGCTGCCAAAAAGCAACCCAAAGCATGGTATCTGTTGAATGCTGCATTTGGGATTGGTTCCAGGTTGGGAAGAGGAGGCAGGGAGGGAGGGGAATTCCTTCCTGGCCCAACAGACAACCAATTTATGCACAGCAGTATGAGGTTTAATTACCCATATCGTTATCTTAGCTTGCATAGCTCTTACCATTGCTAATGGTTATAACCGTCCTTTCAAGCGAAACTACAGTCCTAGACGTATTGACCTCTTGACAGTGATTTATCGGTAAGGGTGGGAGCCAGGGAAATCCTCTTCCCCCACCCCTCCAAGCTTTCATTCCATGGCTTGAAACATCCAATCACTTCCCTGCCAGGGAATGTGGCTCCCCCCGCCCTTAACCCCCGGTCCTCCCTGCTCCATGGCATTCTTCGTAGAGGTTTATGTTCTCATTTACTAAATTTGTTTTGACCTGTTGTTTACGTTGGTCTGCCCCACAGGACTTCTGGATGGCTTCTCCTCCACTAAGAGGTCTTAAATAAACTGTGGCCTTTGGATGCCTAAGTGGACTGTACAGTTTGTAAAGTGTTAACTTTCATTGGTCCTAAATATACCCTCCTGTGATTTCATCGAGTGATCCCTTCTCTTTCAGGCTACAAGATGGTGTGCAGTGGAGGGAAGACTTTCTAATTGCTTCTCAGAATTCCCAAATTCATTCAGTTGTATTTATTGAATGCTTACTGTGTGCAGAGCACTGTACTAAGAGCTCAGGAGAGTATAGGATAATAACAAACAGACATATGCCCTTCCTGAATCTTCAGAAGGGTCACATAGACCGTGACTCCCTTTCATAGCAGACATGAAACTGCTTCAGGGTTACTTAACCATCATCATTATCTCCCAGATGCAGAACACTGTTCTAAGGTTCTTGGGAGAAGAAGCTTAAAATGAAGTTAAATTCTTAAAATGTCCCTGTTGGATCAGAAGGCACAGATTGAGTCGGGATTTCATAAATGGGGTCAGAGCAACCAAGTCATATGCAGGTGGTAGGTAGGAAGGGTTATTCACTTTGGGGTGCTTGTGTGACTACATTATGTAATTCTAAGATGAATGTCCAAAATGGGGTCTCTTACTCCAAGATCCAAGCTTCCATTAGATGATAATAATAATAATACTTATGGTATTTGTTAAGAACTTGCAATGTGCCAGGCACTGTTCTAAGTGCTGGGGTAGATACCAGATAGGTTGGACACAGTCCCAGTCTCATATAGGGCTCACAGTCTTAATCTCCATTTTACAGATGAGATAACTGAGGCACAGAGAAGTGAAGTGACTTGCCCAAGGTCACACAGCAGGCATGTGGCAGAGCGGGGATTAGAACCCATGGCCTTCTGACTTCCAGGCCCGTGCTCTATCCGCTACCTCATGCTGGTTAGATGTTAAGCCCCTTGAGAGAAGGGACCATTTCTTTGGCTTCTGGTGTACTCTCCCAAGCACTCTGGACACACAATAGGCCTTCACTAAGTCCCACATGTCAGTCAATCAATTAAGCACTTACCGTGTGCAGAACACTGAACTAAGCCTTCTCTTCCCCCTTACCTTTTCCCAGCCTGTCCCAGGTTTACCTGTTGATAGTTATTGTCCACCTTTTTATTTTTTACTAACTTAACTAAGCACTTATAGTGTACAAAGCACTGTATGGAGCACCAGGGTAATTTCACAAAAATCAATTAAAATATAATCCTTGGCCCACATGGGGTTCAAAGTCTTAACTGGGGGAGGACAGAAACATAAAACAATGAGAATAGTATCAAAACTATAGGAAAGCTTGTTAAAATCCAAAAATCAAGACTATCAACAGGGCTCTGCACACAGTAAGTGCTCAGTAAATATGAATGAATGAATAAAATGAGTCAGTTAAAGAGTTCTCGAGGATGCTGGTTTCAGATGCTTCACCACCTCCAGACAAACAGTCCTGGATGAGAAACTAGCTCACTGTGGGCAGGGAATATGTCTGTTTATTGTTATACTCTACTCTCCCAAGTGCTTAGTACAGTGCTTTGCACACAGTAAGTGCTCAATAAATGCAATTGAATGAATGGATGAATGAATGAATCTCTCCACCATTCTAAACTTTGGGAAGGAGCTTCTTCTTGCCCTGTGGTGGGACGACTCCTCACTCTTGCATATCAGGAAGTTCCCAGGGCTCTGGTGGCGTGGGCTACATGGAGTCACAGCTTCTGTATATTTTCCCATGACTGCCATTCACAGTGGTACCAGTTCTTATGTGTTCCTATAGACAAAAAAACCCAACAAACCTTGGTTTTTAAAGAGTTCTTTTTCCCCAACTAAAGAATGATTGACTTTTTTCCCTCCAACTAAAGAATGATTGACTTGTGGATGGTGTGATTGGGGTTGGGTGGGAGTCGGGGGGGAGAGGGGAGGGGAGAAGGGGGAGATTGATCCTGGATGCTAGGACCTTACAATGGTGACTGAGGCAAGTTTTTCACAGGGGTTCAGGAGCAGAAAAGCCCTGGCTTTCATTTAGAATTTAGTTGTAATTCTGGTAATTCTGTAATCATCAATCACGCAAGGATCACTTCAGTTCAACCGTATTTACTGAGTGTTTACTGTGTGCAAAGCACTGTACATATCCAATCCATCACCAAATCCTGTTGGTCTCAGCTTAAGATTCATTCATTCATTCAGTCATACTTATTGAGGGCTTGCTGTTCAGAGCACTGTACTAAGCGCTTGGAAAGTACAATTCAGCAACAGATACGGTCCCTACCCAACAACGGGCATACAGTCTAGAAGGGGGAGACAGACAACAAAACAAAACAAGTAGACGGGAATCAACAGCATCAAAATAGATAAATAGAATTATAGATGCACAGACATCATTAATAAAATAAATAGAATAATAAATATGTACAAATATACACAAGTGCTGTGGGGCGGGGAAGGGGGTAGAGCAGAGGGAGGGAGTAGGGGCAATGGGGAGGGGAGGAGGAGCAGAGGGAAAGGGGGACTCAGACTAGGAAAGCCTCATGGAGGAGGTGAGCTCTCAGTAGGGCTTTGAAGGGGGGAAGAGAGCTAGTTTGGCGGATGTGAGGAGGGAGGGCATTCCAGACCAGAGGTAGGACGTGGGCCCGGTGTTGGTGGCGGGGCAGGTGAGAAGGAGGCACAGTGAGGAGGTTAGCAGCAGAGCAGCGGAGTGTGCAGGCTGTGCTATCGAAGGAGAGAAGGGAAGTGAGGTAAGAGGGGGCTTTGAAACCAATAGTGAGGAGTTTTTGCTTCATGCGAAGGTTGATAGGCAACTACTGGAGATTTTTGAGGGGGGGGCGGTGACATGCCCAGAGCATTTCTGTAGAAAGACAATCCAGGCAGCATAGTGAAGTATAGACTGAAGCGGGGAGAGACAGGAGTTTGGAAGGTTGGGGTAACGTCACCAAGATCCACCCTTTCCTTTCCATCCAAATCGCTACCACATTAGAACAGTCACTCATCCCGACTGGATTAATGCATCAGCCTCCTTTCTGACCTCCCAACCTCCTGCCTCTCCCCATTTCAGTCCATACTTCACTCCACTGCCCAGATTATCTTTCTACAGACACATTCTGGGCATGTCACCCCCCCCCCTCATAAATCTCCAGTGGTTGCCTCTCAACCTCCATATCAAACAAAAACTCCTCACTATTGGCTTTAAAGCTCTCCATCACCTTTCCCCTTCCTACCTTACCTCCCTTCTCTCCTTCAACATCCCAGCTCGCACTCTCTGCTCCTCTGGTGCTGACCTTCTCACTGTGCCTCCATCTCATCTGTCTCTCCACCTACCCCTGGCCCAAGTCCTACCTCTGGCCTGGAACGCCCTCCCTCCTCAAATCTGCCAATCATTCTTCCCCCCTTCAAAGCCCTTCTGAAAGCGCACCTGCTCCAAGAGGCCTTCCCAGACTAAGCCCCTTTTCCTCAGCTCCCCCTCCCTTCTGTGTCACCTTGACTCGCTCCCTTTGCCCTTGCCCCCTCTCCCTGCCCCGCAGCACTTATGTATATATGTATATATCTATAATTCTATTTATTTATATTGATGCCTGTTTCCTTGATTTGATGTCTGTCTCCCACCGCAGTCTGTAAGCCCAATGTGGCCAGGAATTGTCTCTCTTGCTGTACTGTATTTACCAAGCACTTAGTAGAGTGTTCTGCACACAGTAATCGCTCAATAAATACAATTCATTCATTCATTCTATCATATTTATTGAATGCTTACTGTGTGCAGAGCACTGTACTAAGCGCTTGAATGAATGAATGAATGTATGAAAGTACAATATAACAACAAATAGGTACATTCTTGCCCACAGTGAGCTCACAGTCTAGAGGGGGAGGCAGACAAGAATATAAATAAATAGATAAATAAAATTACAGATTATACAGATATGTACATATGTGCTGTGGGGATGGGAGGGAGGATGAATGAAGGAGCAGGTTAAGAGCAGCCTAGAAGGGAGTGAGATAGGAGGGCTTAGTCAGGGAATGCTTCTTGGAGGAGATGTGCCTTCAGTAAGTTTTGAAGTGGGGGAGATACATCTGATATGAGGTGGGAAGGCATTCCAGGCCAGAGGTAGGATGTGGGCGAGAGGTCGGCGGCGAGACAGATGAGATCGAGGTATAGATAGATCGCTTGGGAGTCTTTTGCTTAGTAAATGTTTGACACCAAGACCAGGATGCTGGGACCACTTGGCCGGGGCCTCTGGGGTTGCCAGGGAGGGAGGGAGGGGTACATTCATCTGATGACTGAGTCACCCTTCATCTTCCCATCTGAAACTGTGGGATGCCAAGTCTGCCTTGCCACCTGTAAGAAATCGAAGAGGCTTGTGGCACTTTGTAACCAAGTAACCAGGGAAGCAGTGTGGCCTATTGGAAAGAGTGCAGGGCTGGGAGTCAGGAGACCAAAGTTCTAATCCTGACTCAGCCACTTGACTGCTGTGTGTCCTTGGGCAAGTCACTTAACTTCTCTGTGCCTCAGTTTCCTCATCTAGTAGTAAGAGTGGTAATAATATTTATTTAGTTCTTACTGTGTGCAAAGCACTGTGCCGTCTTCAAGAGGGAGATTAAATACCGATTCTTCCTCCTCCTTAACTCGTGAGCCCCTTGTAGGACTGGGAATGGTTCCCATTTGATTGTATTGTATCTACTCCAGCATTTAGCACAGTGCTTGCTTCATAGTAAGTACTTAACAAATATCAAAATTGTTACTTATTATTATTAATAACAATAACTATAACAACAATAGTAAGTACTTTGGTCTGGAGCAGTGAGGAGCTTAAGCCTTGGACTCTTGCCCAGTGCTGTTTTAATATTGTTAATGTATATGGCCTAATCTTTAATTTGCTCTTATTTTTCATAGCTTATTCTCAGTTTCCTATGGGTCTATCTTCTCCCCCTTAGGTTGAGACCCGCCTGTGAAACAAGGATTGGGACAAAGCTGTTTCTCTTATATTTACCCCATTGCTCAGTTCAGTTCTTGGCACATAATAAACACTTGATAAGTTCCATAATGCTATTAGTAATGACCAAGATGGAAAGAATTCTGAAAGGACTGAGCATGACTTGGGTACATCTCTTGCTCTTCATATGGTTATGCAATCTATACAGCCCTTTTTGATAACATATCTAAAGCCTAGACATTTCCTTGATGTTGCCTCTTTGAGAAACGAAGATTGGCACATTTGGAAAATATTTTATTTTCACCACAAACTTGGAGAGCTGATGAGAAAACTCATAGAATTGGCATTTATTTAATAAACGGGTGTCATGGGGCTACTAAATGTTAGGACCCTGGCGATCTTTTGAGTTATTTGCTGACAAACTCCTTGAAATGTAGAGCCCAAGACAATCCATCAGTTGCTCTGATTGTGACTTGCTGAAGAGTAATACCAAGAGCTGGGCTTTAAAAGTCCATGGCTTTCCTTGTTGAAGTTAGGTGGTGAATAGAAGCAGTCTAATAAAAAAAGTTGATGCAGGACTTAGAAATTTTGTTTGGAAAGGGATTTTGGAGTGGCTAGAGAACCCAGGATGGAGCCAAACTATGGACATTTGGTTCTAGTGAGAAATAGACATATCTCTGTGGAATATTAATGGGGGAAGTCATCTTCCTTCTGAAAAACAAAAGAGATTTTAATTGAATTTCCATGTTTGCATCTCTGCATGATTTAAAAAATAAATATTCTGAGTCTTTTCCCTCAGGAGGTGTAGCCAGCCAAAAAAAATGAATTGAATTTATTGCTCCTGTGGGTAGGAACTGTGTTTACCAACTCCGTTGTATTGTACTCTCCCAAAGGCTTACTACAGTGCTCTGCACACAGTAAGCGTTCGATAAATTCTATTGATTGATTGACTGACTGATTGACTTGAAGGCTCTGGGTTCCATTTCATACCTAGCTGAAATAAGGCCTAGAATAATCACAAAGACAAACTTCTTTCTTGGCCATGGTGAGGCAACGAGAGGTGGGAGAAAAGACATTTTTTGAAGAATGGAAAATATTTCCCTTCAGCCGATTGCATTCTGTGTCATGATTAAAAACCATATATCAAGTCAAATCTCGAACGAGTCAGTTAAATAAATAATTTTTTTGACTTCCGAATTTTGTCTAACGACTCCATCAAGTTTTTTTCCTGAATCTTTGATGTGAAATTCTAATTATTGTGGAGCCCTATAATTCAGTTTTCTTGATAATTCTGAGAGTACTGGACTAGTGATTCAGGGATCTGGAATCTTTCTGACTTCACCCTCAGCCTTGTTGGTTCATTCTTTGAAAGTTCTTGAAAGCCAGTCTCTCTACATCTCAGTTCTTTAGCTGCAAAATGATACATTAGAATTATGCTTGACTCTCCTGTGAATCTCACAAGGATGTTGTGAGGATGAATGTTTAAGATCTGGCCCATAACGTAGGTGTCTAATGACTGGGATAGTTGGACTCTAGACTTATACGCAACCTGAAGCAAGGGTTCGATAGTTTAATCAACTGTTGCCATATGATTTCCTTTTTTTTTTTCAGGGTGGCAAAGTCCATGAAAGTTCCTGTGTATGAGACCCCATCTGGATGGAGATTTTTCTCCAACCTAATGGATTCGGGGAGATGCTCTTTATGTGGAGAAGAGAGCTTTGGCACTGGTAAGATGTAATATTTACACTTAGATACACTTATTTAACCTCCTTCACACTTATTCATTTAAATCTCTACTCAATTATTTATTTTGACCAATTGAATTGTCTCCCCTGTTAGAAGTGTAAGCTCCTTTTGAGCAGGAAACATGTTGCTTTGTTATTTTGTATTTCCCAAGGACACAGTACAGGGCATCGCACCAAGTGGGTGTTCAATAAATGCTGCTGCTGCTACTAAGCAGTGTGGCTTAGTGGAAGGAGCCTGGGCTTGGGAGTCAGAGGTCACGGGTTCTAATTCCAGCTCTGCCGCTTGTCAGCTGTGTGACCTTGGGTAAGTCACTTTGCTTCTCTGGGCCTCAGTTACCTCATCTGTAAAATGGGGATGAAGACTGGGAGCCCCACGTGGGACAGCCTGATTACCTTGTATCTACCCCAGTGCTTAGAACAGTGCTTGGCACATAATAAGTGCTTAACAAATACCAACGTTATTATTTCTACTACTACTATTACGGTTACTGCTACTGTTTTTTCTCTAACAAAAACTGTGCTTTGAGAACCATAGCTCCTTGGTACTTTCTCTCTGCCATCTTCCTTCCTCTTTACAAACACAATTTTTCTCTTTCCCCCATCTCACCTTCTTTCCCTCACCCTCACCGACTTCTCACTTTGTGTTACTCAGAAAGTTCTAGGTTTTACAAAATCCCCTAAAGATTTGGTGTAGATGGATGAATGTGGATGAACATGTCTACCAACTCTGTTCTGCTGTATTTTCCCAAGCACTTAATAGAGTGCTCTGCACACAGTAAGTGCTCAATAAATGTCATCGATCAGTTGATGGCTATTTTTTAACTCTGGTTAGAAACGCGCACGTTGTATTGGCAGCACTGGCCAGAAACTAGAAGGAATGTTGGGGGAGGATGCATCGACGGTGCTCAGAAGATAGCTTCCCAACTAGGTTATTCAAGACAGGCTGCCCGAGTGTGGAGAATAAATTACGACTCAGCAGGACAGTGATCGACACCACCAGAAATTTCCTTGAAAAGTTTAAAAACGGACAGTCCCCTCTGGTTCCTCTCAAAACTATCAGATGTGGCAGCATTGCCCTGGAAATATGGATTTTGTTTGGGGTGTGAAAAAAGCCATCCATCTTGTCGTCTGCTGCCTAGTTCCTGAGGTTGCAACTGCTTTAGCTCTCCAATACCTTCAGTGAATTTATGATCTGATATTAAGGGGTGGTGTTGCGTGATAGCAGGGTGGGGTAGAAACAGGGGGCCAGAGCCACACGATCATTTTCCCTGGGTTCTAATCCTGGCTCCATGATTTGCCTGCTGTGTGATTCTGGGTAAATCACTAAATGTATTAGACTGTGAGCCAGCCCCTTGTGAACAGAGGCTGTTTCTGACTTGATTGAATTGTATCTACACCCCAATGTGGGACAGGGACTGTGTCCGACCTGTTATCTTGTATCTGTCCCAACACTTAGTACAGTGCTTGGTACCTAGTAAGCACGTAACAAACACCATTCTTATTATGTTTTTTTATTGCCTCCTTCCTCCAATTTGTGGTTTGGGGCTCTTGAACCCCATGTCCAGGCTACTGCCCACCAACTCTTAGGGGTGATCATTCAGGTGCAAAGTGAAGTGGGGCTGCTTCCTCCAGTCACCAGCTCCAGCCACACAGTAGGTGGGTGGTCACACCCATTCCCACCAGCAATTTCCCATTCTGTTGAAGCTATGTTTATCCATAGGCAGATTCCAAACATCACTCTTGGGATTAAACAGAAGAAGGTGAAGGAGGAGTGAGGTGGCTGAGCAAATTAACAGCTCTCTTGGGAGGAAGATTGGGGGAATTTCACTTGGGAGGAGGGATAAAGTGTGTCAGATGACAGGCCATGTCATCACAAGCACTATCTCTCTTCCAAAGATCCAGTTGCTGAACTTCATGGGCAGAGTGTCGTATCTGCAGTCTTAGCTAATACATTGTACAACTTGGTTTGGGTGAGGAGAGAGGTGACCTTTTAGCTTTTATCTGTCAGATGGGAAAGTCGGATCGGGTTTGGAAAAATGACTTGAAGTTACTTGGTATATTGTTACTTAGGAGAGGGATTTGGGTATTCAGGAAGCGGAACTGTGGAATTCAGTTTTTTTAAAAAATGAACCTCTCTGTATGGTAAAGGCATTATCTATGAATCTGGACATACGTTTGCATCAATTAAGGGCCAAGCTATGTATGGTAAGAAGCTTGGGGTAACTGGCCATTGCATCTGTAAGCTCATGGTTGATTTAATGATGGGCTCTGGACTGCCTGGGTTGAACATAGCTTTTTTTTCCAAGCCTGCACAGCTCATTTAACTTCAAAGCATTTATTTTTCAAATGTGAAAAAGCAACAGTTCCTCACTATGAACTGATTATTTGCCAAGTGTTGAAAAGGCCAAATTACATGTGGTTTGAGTTCTTTGAGTGAAAAAGAACTTGCCATGTCTTTGTTCCATATTCACACAACTCCGAGTTAGCTCCAAGGGATTTCCTCATTACTCCCTCTCAAAAAAAAAAAAATCTACCTCATGGTGGGACAGAATTTCAGTCTCAAGCAACTGTAAATAAAAAAAAGCCAATGTAGTGGGTTGAGTAGTAATGAAAATGTCATCTTTATTACAGTTTTTAATATACAGTAGTTTTCAAAATGATGGCTATATATCCTGGGCATGTGGCTTGTCATACCCACTTCTATCAGCATTATGACTCATTTTACCTCCCTCACAACATTACCTGTAGGATTACCCGTCACAGCTACTTTAACGTTTGGAGAAAATGGCAGTTGGGAGGGAGTCCACCACACCCACCAGTGGTGTTTATCTGGCCCTCCCCCTCTCTTCACTCCTTGCCTCTGGTTTTCCCACCCTCCTGCCTCAAAAGAAGTGTTGGGGAAAGGAAGGAATATGAAGAGAGGAGAGAAATTGCCCTGGAATGGGAATAATCTTTGGGATGGGGCTAGGACTCACTAGTTTACCCTGACCCAAATCCACCGGTCTTACAACTGCCTCTCATTTGCCTATGTGTGTGTGGTGGTGGGCTGGGGGGGTATATATATAATAATAATAATAATGTTGATATTTGTTAAGCACTTACTATGTGCCAAGCACTGTTCTAAGCGCTGGGGTTAATACAAGGTAATCAGGTTGTCCCACGTAGGGCTCACAGTCTTCATCCCCATTTTACAGATGAGGGAACTGAGGCACAGAGAAGTTAAGTGACTTGCCCAAGGTCACACAGCTGGCAGGCGGCGGACCCGGGATTAGGACCCATGATCTCTGACTCCCAAGCCCGTGCTAAGCCACGCTGCTTCTCTGTATATGTATATATTGGGGAAATTTCCCTTGGGAGGAGGGATAAACTGTGTCAGATGACAGGCCGTGGCATCACAAGCAGTATCCCTCTTCCAAAGATCCAGTTGCTGAACTTCATGGGCAGAGTGGCATATCTGCAATCTTAGCTAATACATTGTTCAACTTAGTTTGGGTGAGGAGAGAGGTGACTTTTTAACTTTTATCTGTCAGGGGAAAGTCGGATTGGGTTTGGAAAAATGACTTGAAGTTACTTGGTATGTGTACACACATATTTCTAACTTTAAACTGTAAGCTTGTTGTGAAGAGGGAATGTATCTGTTATACTGTTGTGTAGTACTCTCCCAAGCGCTTAGTACCATGCCCTGCACACAGTAAATACTCAATAACTATGATTGATTGATTGAGTCTGTATATAGAGAGGAAGAGAGAGAAGCAGCATGGTGCAGTGGATAGAGCATGGGCCTGCGAGTCAGAAGGTCATGGATTCTAATCCCCGCTCTGCCACTCGTCTGCTGTGTGACCTTGGGCAAGTCACTTCACCTCTCTGCGCCTCAGTTATCTCATCTGTAAAATGGGGGTTGAGACGGTGAGCCCCACATGGGACAGGGACTATGTCCATCTCGATTTGCTTGTATCTACCCCAGTGCTTAGTGTTATGCCTGGCACACAGTATGCACCTAATAAGTGCCATTATTATGAATATTATTATTTCCAGGAGAAAGGGTGGTCCCCAGTGATGAAAGCAGCTGAGAGGTCAAAGAGGATTAGAATGGAGTAGAGGCCACTGGATTTGGCAAGAAGGAGATTATTGGTGACCCTAGAGAGGGAAGTTTTCATGGAGAGGAGGAAGCGGAAGCCAGATTACAGGGAGTCAAGGAGAGAATTGGAGGAGAGGAGGTGTTCAAGAAATAATATTTACTTATTTATTGAACGCCCACTGGGTACAATGTACTGTACTAAGTGCTTGGGAAGTATAAAATAGAGATGTGACATTTTCTGCCTACAAGGAGCTTGCACTTCGATAGGATGCAGATATAGAAATTTTTATAAATAGAATAATCAAAATAAATAATTTAATTTACAGATGAATAAATGTATAAACCAAAGTGCTGAGGATGGGTATAAATCAGAGCATAATGGCTAGAGTTGGCTGATGGGTTAATTTGACTAAGGGTGCTGGGAACTAATCATTCAAGGCATAAGTGCTAGAGATGGCTGATGGGTTTCTAAGACTAAGGGGATCAAGTGCTAATCAAGGAAGGCTTGTTGGAAGAGGGAGGACTTTGCATGTATGGAGAGCTTTGGTCTGTCGGATTTGTGAAGGAAGGGTGTTCCAAGTCAGGAGAACAAGGTGAGCAAGGAGATGGAGGTGGGAGAGTCAAGAATGAGGAACAGCTGAAACTTTATCTTGGGAGGAATGAAGAGAGCAAGCTGGCGAAGAGCAGATGAAGATAGGAGGTAGGTGGAGCAAGCTGGTGGAGAGCCTTGAAGCCAATTGAGGAGTTTCTATTTAATATGAAGAGATATGAGAAGTCAGCGGGGGGTTTTGAGGAGTGGAGAGATGTGTGCTAAGTGTTATTTCAGGAAGATGATCGGTGCAGCATTGTGTAGTATGGCTTGATAAGGGGAGAGGTTAGAGACAGGGAGAATGGAGAGGAGGCTGATATAATAGTCTAGCCGGCCCATGAATAGAACTTGTACCAGAGTGCTAGCTGTTTTGACAGTGAGGCAGGGGTGGATCCAGGAGATGTTGCATAGGAAAAACCTGCAAGATTTGGTAATGGATTGAATGTGAAGTGCTTTATCGTCCACATTTCTATATTCTCATTGCTCCCAAAGGAATTTCCTCAAAGTAAGAAGAATGAACCACAGGATATATCATTCACCGATGCTCAGTTGCTAGCTAAAAAATTCTGGGCTTTTCAATTAGGAAAATTGCTAATTGTTTCTTATTCATAACTTGCCTCACACCATGTACTAACCTTCTTGTTTATTACATAACTCTCAGAGACCCTCTATTAGTTCTCCTCCCCACAACTTTCCCGTCACTGTTGACAACACTACTCTCTCTCCTTTGGTCAACAAATCTTATTGGTTCTACCTTCATTTCATCTCCAGAATTTACCCCTTCCTTTCCATTCAAATTGTCACCACAGTGGTCCAAGAACAGCTCCTCGCTGTTCCTCTGACTTGGAACATCCCCCTCAGCCCCATATCAGACAGACCACAGCTTTCCTCACATTCAAATCCCCCCTCAAATCCCACCTACTCCAACAAGCTTTCCTTGATTGATTTCCCAGCACCCTGAATCATATAACAATACTACTAATACTAGTACTAGTATTTAAGTACTTATTATGTGCCAAGCACTGCACACCCAGTGAGCGTAGATGGGCTTGGAGAATTGAAGAGTGAGGCACAACAGTCCAATGATATTTTACTGGATGTGGAGTGTGAACACTGGAATGGGTACAAGATAATCAGATCAGACACAATCCCTGTTCTACATGGGCCTCTCAGTGTAAGGGGGTGGGAAAACAAGTATTTAATCCCCATTTTACTGGTGAGGAAACTTGGGCCAACTCTAGTATTTATGAACTCGTCTACATCCTCCTTAGCACTCATGTGAACCTACGTTTATTCAGTGATTTATTCTGGCCATTCTAGTTATAAATATTTTAATGTTTGTCTTCTTTAGAATGTAAGTAGCCTGTGAACAGGGAAGTGTCACTTCTTTATTCTGTACTTCTGAAGTGTCTAGTACAATGCATCTCATCACATGGGTGCTCAATAAATGCTGCTACTGTTGATGCTATTACTACAACTCAGTTTCTCTGAACGTTACTCTCTTCTGTACTTACCCAAATGTGACACACTATTTTGGGTTATATGATCACTGTGAGGAAATTTTGAAGATATGGAGGAAATGAATTGTGATAGTGATAATAAAAGAATGTGGCTTTTCCTCTTCCTGGTGGAGAAATGCTAGTTAGACTCTGTAATAATAACATGAACTTAGGGTTCTCTGTGCCCCAAGTTTGAGTCTTTCTGTGTGTCTCTCAGTACTCCCAAGCCATTTTTGTCATGGTTGGAGATCAGTATCTCAGGACTTTACAATATTTGAAGCCTTTAGGCATAGCTTCAGGTTCCCAATGAGGAAATTGAGGAGTCATCCAAACTTATGTTGCCAGTGGTAGTGGCAAGAACGAGGATGGGCTTGGAGAATTGTAGAGTGAGGCACAACAGTCCAGTGATATTTCACTGGGCGTGGAGTGTAATGCTGATAACGGGCCTGGAATACAGAGACATTGTCATGCCAAAGACCATGGGAGATGTGATGTGGGGGGAGAGGGGGCTGGAAAACTTTTAAGGAATTTTTTTTTTCATTTTGAATCTTGTCCAGGATTTGAGTGGTAATTGTCTTTAAGTCAAGTTTGACCCCTAATGGGTTTGCAGTGGTGACCTGACAACATGGAGGGCTGCCATTCTCAATTAAGATTCGAGAGGATGTCCCTGGGGTTAATCAATCAGTGCTATTTATTGAGTGCTTACTGTGTGTACAGAACACTGTACTAAGTCTTTGGGAAAGTACAATACAACCGAGTTGGTAAAAATGATCCCTGGCCACAAGGGGTTTACAGTACAGAAAGACATTAAAATAAATTACAGATACGGGAAATAATAGAGCATAAGGATATGTACGTAAGCGCTGTGGGGCTTGGGTACCAAGGTGCTTAAGGGGTACACAGGCAAGTGCATATTTCACACAGTGGAGAGGACAGATAAGGAAATGAAGGCCTCTTGGAGGAGATGCGATTTTAGGAGGGCTTTGAAGATGGGGATGGTTGGATATGAAGAGGTAGGGAGTTTCAGGACTGAGGGAGGACATATGTAAGGGGTCGGTGGCGAGATAGACAAAACTGAGTTAAAGAGAATAGATTGGCATTAGAAGCAGCAAGGCCTAGTGGATAGAGTATGGGCCTGTGAGTCAGAAGGAACTGAATTCTAATCCCGTTTCTTCCACTTGCCTGCTGCGTGACCTTGGGTAAATCACTCAACTTCTCCATGCCTAAATTGCCTCATCTGTAAAATGGGGATTAAGACTGTGAGCCCCATGTGTGACAGAGACTGTGTCCAACCTGATTTGCTGATATCCACCCAAGCGCTTTGTACAGTGCCTGGAACATAGTAAACACTAAATAAATACCCACACAATTAATAAATAATATCAATATTATTTTACAGATTGGGTTGTAGTAGGAGATCAGCGAGATAAGGTAGGAGGGAGAGAGCTGATTACATGCCTTAAATCCAATGATCAAGAGTTTCTCTTTGCTGCAGAGGTGGATGTTTGTGAAGTTGGAGGTTTCTGAGGAGTGAGGAGATGGGGACTGAACAAATTTTCTGAAAAATGATCTGGGCAACAGAGTGAAATATGGACTGGAAAGGGGAGAGTCAGGAGGCAGGGAGCTCAGCAAGGAGGCCGATGGCTGATACGGTAGTCAAAGTGGAAAATGTTAAGTGCTTGGAACAAGGTGTGTAGCAGTTTGGATGGAGAGGAAAGGACAGATTCTAGCAACGTTGTGAAAGTAGAGCCGACAGGATTTGGTGACAGACAGAATATGCGTGTTGAATGAGAGATGAGTTGAGAATAATGCCAAGGTTCAGGCTTGTTGAGACGGGGAGGAGGGTGGTGGTGTTAGCGATGATAGGAGAGTCAAAGGGTCACAATTTAGTCACTGCTGATTCCTGCCTAGAAGTAATCTAGGAAATCCTTTTTTTCCACGAATTGGCTTTCCCATAGATGTGTACAGGTAAGGGGGACATCATTCAATTAGTGGTATTTATTGAGCACCGACTGTGTGCAGAGCACTGCACTAATCTCTTGGGGAGAGTACAATAGAGGTAAAATCCATCGTCCAACATTTAGAAACATTGGGAAGGTTTTTGGCTGTTGGGCCAAGGTCAGCCTGCCTTGCCGTGTAAAGCCTGAAAACTGTTCCATTCTGCCATAATGCACTGCAGCTTTTCTTGTTGATGGGTTGCGTTCATCCAATTAGTGCTTTCTTAGCATACTCAATCCATAGTATTTAGAGTGTGTTTACTCTGTGCAGTGCACTGGACTAAGTGCTTTGGAGAGTATAGTAGACACAATCCCTGCCCTTAAGGACTTTACAAGCTACCGGGGCAGACGCTAAAATATGTTACAAGTAGGGGGAAGTTGAAGAGTTTGAAGGTATGTATATTAAGTGCTAAGGAGGTGGGGTGGGGGGAGAGGGTGAGAGGGAGGGGAAGTTAATACCCGAGTGCTTAGGTGACTCAGAAGTCCTAAAGTGGCAGTAGGAGGGGAAGTAGGGTGAAAAGACGAGAGATTAATCAGGACGTATCACTGTTAGTCCCCTCCCACTGCCTCATCCCCCCAACCCCTTTTTGGTTATAAATCCCTTGAGGACCAGAGAAAGTGTCTGAACTTCTTTGTCTCTCTCCTCAGCATTTAGTATGGAGCTTTGCGCAAAGTAAACTCTTAGCAGATGGCAGATGTAATCATTAATAATAAAAGTTGACTTTCCCCTCTTCTCATAAACACACTGGGAGTTTCCAGCAAACGTATTCAGTACAAAACACCATTCCCAATCTCCTTCAGCAACTCAAACAGCCTTGGAGATCGAATCAGCAAGGGCTGCTTTTCTTTGATTACCTGAATTTATGGGAAACCTGGCAGATCTTCAACTCTTACTAGACAAACTAGGCCAAGATAAAATTTACTAGTCAATTGGCTACAATTGGTGTATTTTTTAACCAGTTAGAAGAACTTTTCATCTCTACAGATCTTTACAGAACTTTACATCCCCACAGCACATAAGTACATGTATTTATACTCAGCCTCTTCTCTTATTTGCAATTTTAATATCCATCTCTTCTGCTAGATTGAAAACTCCTTGAGGTCAGGACTTCCATCCCTCCAGACCTATCGTATTCTCCCAAGTGCTTAGTATAGTGCTGTACTGACAGGACATGCTCAGCAAATGTCATTGATCGATTGTCTTGTCTTCTTCTGTCAAGTGGTCTCCGACCCATAGTGACACCATGGACACCTCTCCCGGAATGCCCCACCTCCATCTGCAAATGTTCTGGTAGTGCATCCATAGAGTTTTCATGGTAAAAAAATATGAAAGTGGTTTACCATTGCCTCCTTCTGCGCAGTCAACTTGAGTCTCTGCCCTCTACTCTCCCATGCTGCTGCTGCCCAGCACAGGGGAGTCTTGATTTGTAGCAGGTTGTCTCCCACTCGCTAGCCAAACTAGGAATGGATTGGGTATACCTCTGCTTGACTCTCCCTCTCATAGTCGAGACTGGTAGGGTACTGGAAACTCTCCAGATGCAACCTAGATCCCAGCTCCTCCACTTGTCAGCTGTGTGATTTTGGGCAAGTCACTTAACTTCTCTGTGCCTCAATTACCTCATCTGTAAAATGGGGATTAAGACTGTGAGCCCCACGTGGGACCACCTGATCACCTTATATCTACCCCCAGTGCTTAGAACAGTGCTTGACACATAGTAAGTGCTTAACAAATACCATTATTATTATTGATTGATTGATTACAGCTAGATTATAACATTTATTGAACAAATTATACAGTGCACCCCATTGTCCTAAAACTTGGGGGTTACATATTAAGAAAAACTCATGCCATAGTACTCGTGATGTCCGACGCCACAGTTACGATCACAAGCTGCTTCTTCCGCCACCATGCCATCCTGTATCCAAACTGGCTCACGTTGTTGGGTGAACATCCCCTAATTCCCTGGCGACAGTCTAGCCCGAACGTGTCAGGAGAACAGGCGTTCTGGCAGGACTGGGTGTACCTAAATTGGATGCATCTCCAGGTAATTTAATCCTTCTGGAGTTCCAAAACAATGCAAAGCCCTTGTCTTAGAACAAAAGGATATTTTCTCTGGCCAGTAAATAAGTGCAATTCTTTTTTTGCTATAAAAGGACAAAGTGTTTTGAAATTGTCCCAGTGGGCTGGGTTTCCCAGACTTGTTTTTCTGGCAGTTGACCATGGAGCTGAACTAAGGCCTTAAAAGCTTCTTCCATTTTTGTAACAGTACAAGGCGTTTGCTAGATGAGGTTAGTAGCATGACGGTATGATTAGTAATGCCGAGGGCTCAGTTCAGAGAGCGGCAGAAGCTGCAGTTGGTATCTATTTCACCAGCAGGCTTTTCATCTGAATTGGGAGAGCTGAACTGTTGATGCTCTTTCCTTTGGAAGTAGAGCACCTTGGCTTGTGACTGCTTTTCAGTTTGATGTACTTTCATATCCTGCCACCAAACTTCCTTGAGACAACAGTGCCAGAGGTCTTAATGCAGCAAACATGACAATAGGGGAAATGGAGCTGCAGAGAGGTGGAAGTGATGCCAAGAGATTCATTCATTCATTCATTCAACCGTGTTTATTAAGCACTTACGTGTGCAGAGCACTGGACTCAATGCTTGGAAAAGTACAATACAGCAATAAAGAGTGACGATTCTTGCCCGTAATGAGATTCTTTCAACAGGCCCCTAGCGAGGGAAATTTAAAGCCTCTCATTTTTTTTTTTTAGGCCTTCGTTAGGGGAAGGGGCCATGGCTAATACTCACGTTCCTTAAGTCCTGTGCAAATGAATGGTTGTTGGTCTAATAGATTTTGGAGAAGGACAGGCTATCCCTGGTAATTTGCTGGTCACAAAGGGAAAGCAGCCATGAATGAATATTTAAAAGCAGTTCAATTCTGAGCGTCTAAATTGTGCATGAGAAGTTTAAGATGAGATCAGTTTTAAGTGGTTACGAATAAATGTTTCTGTAATCAGAGCAAATTGTTTTATTGGGTCTCATTTCCATTCTCTTGGGAAGCCCCAGGTGCTTTGCTCATCTCCGCATGAGCCAGATTTCTTTAAGAGCTTTGCATTTTCAAGAAGAGCACTACACAAAATCAAACCCCAAGGATTTGAACCTGAGTCCTCAGTGGGCTGGGGCTGATACTGTTACAATACTTAAATGAACAGAATAACAACTACCTGTTACATCTTTAATGAGATCAGTCAGTAAGAAGAAAAAATGTTCCAAACTTGAAGAATGATTGACTTACATAGATGCAAAGAAGAGTGATGCATTTCGTAGTATAACTACATAGCATGAAACCCGTCTCTGCTAAAAGTCAGTTTAGAAGAATAAACTTCTAGTCTAAACTGAACAGTGGTCGTCACTCTTAGGCAGCTGTAAATCAGGTATTTGAAACACCATATTGTGAGACCACATCCTTTTATGATGATCATAAAGCGTTTCATAAATATCCCTCTACCCCCCTTATCCGCATGGCATGGCCATGGAAAGGCAGCATAGCCTAGAGGCAAGAGAACGGGCTTGGGAGTCAGAGGATGTGGGTTCTAATCCCAGCTCTGCCACTTGTCTGCTGTGTGACCTCTGGCAAGTCACTTCACTTACTCTGTGCCTCAGTTACCTCATGTGTAAAATGGGGATTAAGATTGTGAACCCCACGTGGGACAACCTCATTACCTTCTATCTACTCCAATGCTTAGAACAGTGTTTTGCACATAGTAAGCACTTAACAAATGCTGATATTATAAGATTTTGTATTCTATGTAATGTCTATCTCTTAAGAGTTTGGGGTGCTTTCCAAGTCATCCTCATCTCTCTCTGTAAGGTTTCAGGTAGGTCTGCATGGAGTCTACCCAACTACCAGCTTCTCGTCACATTATGAGGTCATTAACAGAGGGAAAAGCCTGCAACTCTTGGCCAGAGTCCCTTCAGACCCCTGCCCCAAATAGAATGTTGTAGAGAACTCCTGGGGAGCACTCTCAGAATAAGTAGTTTGGGGGGCTGATCCTCTTCCCCTATCCTCCATCCAACACTTCCTCTTAGCATCTCTCCATCATCCTCTTTTTTCCCCTGTCTTAGCATCATCAAAGTTGGATGCTCCTCATGGACCAAGATCATGTATATTTTGTACCACAGCTGACACAGTACATATTTCCTGATATTGCTTATCTGAGCCTGGACAATTGGAGCACATAATGATTGTAACCTATCTGTGATCACACAGTGATTGCAATATTACCAATATTACCAATGATTATCAACCTGGTTTCCAAGGAATATATCAAAATAATATCTTGGCAAATATTTTACCCTTTCAGCCACCGTAATTCTCATGTGTGTATATAATTGGGAAATAGTTTTGCAGATGAAATGATCTCAAATTACTTTGATTCTTTTCCCTAATGTCATATTAAAATATATGCTTCATAAAAGCGGGCATTTTTAAACAGACAACGTTGGGGATCTGTAAATCCAGAGAGAGACATTCTCAATGTTTCATTAAAGGTCGCAAACCAATATATTGGGCCACATTTGCCTCCCAAGTGGACCTGCCCCGTGTTTGACTCGTTAGCACTTTATGCCTTTGGAAATTTTCCCAAAGTGCTTTGAGTGGGACTCCAAAAGATGATGAGCTTATCCGTTATGTAAACACATCTTTCTCCTACTTTATCATTAATTTTTTTGTTCTTATAATGCTGGCAATACAGTAGTTTTTGAAGGATGTATGTGCTTTTCAGTATTTGGGTTTTTTTTTCTATTTTAATAGCTTTCCCTAAATTTTGGTTTTACTGATAATATATTTGAGATTATGAGAGTGCATTTCATTTCCTTACCATCAATCATGATGTCTTCATTCTTCTCTTCAGGTCCAAGTTGTCAAATTTAAAGATTTGGAGGGCCAAGGGTATATAATTGTGTGTAGGTTAAAATTACAACCCTACCTTGACTGGACATTCTGTCTAATCTCTGTGCCACCATGAGGTTGCAAATCCCTCGAGAGCAGGGACTGTGTCTTTAATTTCTATTAATCAATTCTAGTATTTATTAAACACTTATTCAGTCAGTCAAGCAGTCAAATGTATTTATTGAGTGCGTACTGTGTGCAGGGCACTGTACTAAGCACTTGGGTGAATCTAATAAAACGAAGTTGGTAGATACATTCCCCACCCATAGGAAGCTTGCAGTCTAGAGGGGGAGACAGACATTGATAGAAATAAATAAATTAGGGCTGTGTACAAAAGTGCTGTGGAATTATTAGGTAATGTTTATTGGGGAAGATTCAAGATTATTAGTTTGGACACAGTATTTCTATTGTTTGTTCCTGAGCACATAATACAGTGCCCTGCCCATGGCAGGCACTCAATAAATGCCAGCATTGACGGTGGTGCTGCCTCCAGTTGCCATTGCCCAGTCGTATCAGACATCAAGTCAAAAGTCCCATCTGAATGGTCAGAAGTGTGATGGGCTGGATGAGAAGACCTGAAAAGATTATGACTGAATTTGTTCTCCTGGAAACTTGAAATTCAAAATGACAGTATTATAAATTGATTTTTTTTTTTGGATTTTCAAAGGTTTGATTTCACAGATCTAATAAATTCTGTCCCAATTCTGTATTGTCAAACGTAATTCTGTGAAGGAATTGTGATATTTTTATGGGGGCCTTTCCGTAAAAGACCAAACATTTTTGTTACTAACTTTTCATTGCTGAAGCTGATTTCACATATCATGTGATGTTTAAATTACTAACTTATTGAATGGGAGTCTCATTTGGGCTTGGAATGTCTCTTAAACCTTGAAAACTTTCTAGATAATATATAATGCAACTAGTTGGAAAGGTGAATTATTAAATTTCAAACCATCACCTGTGCTGCAGATTTTGTATTTATTGGAGTTAGATGTCTATTTCTTTACAGCAAGTCTCCAAGAACGAAAATATTTCCTGGACAAGTGGTATTTGTGATGTTGTGTTGAGGTTTAGATGATTGACAGTTTCATGACACATTTCTTCCAGACTCATTTCAGGCCCACACAGGAGTCATTCAATCAAACAATCAATCATATTTATTGAGCACTTCCTGTGTGCAGAGCACTGTGTGTTAGTATGTTAAAGAATGTTAGTAGTGCCATAGAACTGGCTTCTTGCCTTTAGGTCTGGTCACTCCCCCTGCAGAGCAGGTGGAGAGAGAGAGGGAGAGAGGAAAAGAGAGAGAGAGAGATATTCCCACAAAAGAGTTCACTCCTGCTTCTGCTCTACAGGAATATATGGTAACCATCACTGAAATCTTAGTAGTGTTATAGGCTGTTGGCTTCCACAGGGCAGGACCATATCTGTTTAACTCACATTGAGTGCTGGGTTGAGTAATATACAATGTGAGTGGAGGTTTAATAAGTGCTTTGGGTAATCAGTCAATCAGTAGTATTTATTGAACATTTACTCCATGCAGAGCACTGTACTAAGTGCTTGGGAGAGTACAATAACATTAATAGAAATGATCCCTGCCCTGAAGGATCTTACATTCTGGCAGGAGAGACAAACACTGAAATAAATTACAACTAGGGGAAAGTTTAAAGATATTTACCTAAGTGCTATGGGGATGGGAGAGGAGGAAGAGGAGGTAAGTATCTAAGTGCTTAGAGAAGACATGTCTGTAGTATAATTTATTTCTATTAATGTCAGTCTCCCCCTCTAGACTGTAAGCTCACTGTGGGCAGGGAACATATCTATCAACTCGGTTATACTGTATTCTCCCAAGTGCTTAGTACAATGCTCTGCCCTCAATAAGTGCTCAATAAATACAATTGACCAAAGTGCTGACGTGGCAGGAGGGGGAGAAATGGTTGGGAGGTGAGAGAGTAATTAGGAAAGGCCTCCTGAAGGTGATGTCATTTCAGAAGGTCTTGAAGATGGGAAGAGAAGTGGTCTGCTGGATATGAAGGAGGAGGGAGTTCCAAACATAAGGGAAGGCATGAGCATGAGAATAGTGGAGACAGAGACAAGAATGAGGTACAGTGAGCGGGTTGACTTGAGAAGAGTGAAGTATGCTAGCTAGGGTATAGGGGGAGAAGAAAATGGATAAGTAGCAGGGAGAGAGCTGAATGTCTTAAAGCCAATGGTCAGGAGCTTTTGCTTGATACAGAGAGGAATGGGCAACCACTGGAGGTTTTTGAGGAGTGGGGAGACATGTCCAGAATGGTGTTTTAGAAAAATGATACAGACAGCAGAATGAACTATTGACTGAAGAGAGTAGAGACTGTAGGTAAGGAGGTCACTGAGGAGGCTGATGCTCTAATTGGGTTGGGATATGACAAGTCCTTAGGCCAGTATGGTGGCAGTTTGGATGGAAAGGAGGGGACAGATCCTGGAACTAATGCCATGAAACAACCGACAGGATTTGGTGACTAACTGAATAGGAGGATAGAGAGAGAGAGAGTGAGTGAGGAGTCGAGGTTAATGCCAAGGTTGGGGTTTTGAGAGAGAGGAAGAGAGTGGTGTTGTCTACAGTGATGGGTAAATTGGGCATAGAGGATTTAGGAGGGAAGATGATGAGTTCAGTTTTGGACATTTTGAGCTTGAAGTGTCAGTGGGGCATCAATGTTAAAGAAGCAGGAGGTGAGATACGAGATTATATAGAAGAAGAGAGATTGGGGCTCATGAGATAGATTTGGAAGCCAACCACGCAGAGGTGAGAGTTGAAGCTGAGTTGAAGTTGAGTTTCCCAAAGCAAGGGGTGTAGGTTGAGAAAAGAAGGGGACCCATAACTGAGCCTTGATGGATACCCTGAGTTGGGGTGCGGGGGGAAGGCTGAAGAAAAGCCCGCGAAAGAGACCAAGGAGTGGCCAGAGAGGCAGGAGGAGAACCAGGAAGGGATCCTGTCAGAGAAACCAAGGTCAGCAAGTGTTTCCAGGGGAAGATGGTTCACTGTTTCAAAAGCTGTTGAGGTGTCAAGGCTGGATAGATGAATTGGGAGGGTTATAGTCACCACTATAGTTCATTGAATTCCCAGTCACCACTGGGTTCAGATCTTGCATAATGCCAATTTTCTCTCCAGATTACTTTCTTTGGTTCTCTTTTTCCACTATATTATCATGCTGAAGAGACAGCAGAAAATAAAACTACTAAATGGATATTAAGAATGCAATCTTGCCTTTGGCTTGAAGCAGTGAAGGGGAAGATAGCACTAACTCCCTTATGTCTTGTTACATTTTTAGTTAATCATACTTTAGAGGCGTACATGATAGCTGTAAAACATTACAAAATGGATAGTTGGCATTCTTGCTTCAAACATTGGGTTTAACTATCACTGTTGATTGTACTGTCTTTTCCTCCCTCTAAATCAGGTAGCATGGAAAAGAACAGAAGGATTGGGATTGGATGGAGTTGGTGATTTTGAAATGTGATTGCTCATAAATGACTGAGTGACCATTGGTGAACCCAGCTGGTGGAACAGACCCCTTTAGGGTTCAGTGAGGGTTCAGTGAGGACTTTGTGGGGTTGAAGACCACCTTCCCCTGTTGATGAGGGCAAGGATGGAATCTCTCCCAGGAGCTGGGAATCTGGGTCCCCCATAAAATCATTTAGAGTTTACATTTTAATTTTGCACTGGGAGAGTTGATGGGCTGCTGGATACCTACACTTCTTCTAGTCTCCACCACATCATTTTCTTCACATCATCATGGCCTAGCAGTGTGGTCTAGTGGAAAGAGCACGGGCCTGGATGTCAGAGGACCTGAGTTCTAATCCCGGCTCCACCGCTTCCCTGCTGTGTGACCTGTCCTCCCTCCTATTTAGACTGTAGACTGTGAGCCCCATGAAGGACAGG
This sequence comes from Ornithorhynchus anatinus, assembly GCF_004115215.2. Taxonomy (NCBI): domain Eukaryota; kingdom Metazoa; phylum Chordata; class Mammalia; order Monotremata; family Ornithorhynchidae; genus Ornithorhynchus; species Ornithorhynchus anatinus. The sequence continues at coordinate 56,153,588 of NC_041753.1, forward strand.
GACTCTGTCTCATCTGCTTATCTTGGAGCTACCCCAGTGCTTAGTGCAGTGTTTGGTACATAGTAAATGCTTAACAAATATTATTTTTATTATTATTATTTTCAGCAGCAGCAGTATTCATTTCATATCCACCATATGCAGGGCACTGGATTGATTAATTGATTTACTAAGAACTTGGGGACTTACAATAAAAGTAGAAGACCCAGTCTCTACCAAGTACTGCAGTCCCAGACTTTGCATTTTTCAGCAAATGAACAGCATGGCTTAGTGGAGAGAGCATAAGCCTGGGAGTTAGAAGGACCTGAGTTCTAATCCCCACTCTGCCACTTGCTTGCTGTGTGATCTTGGGCTAGTCACTTAACTTCTCTGTGCCTCAGATTCCTCAACTGTAAAATGGGAATACCTGTCCTCCCTCATACTTAGATTGTGAGCCCAAGGTGGAATAGGGACTGTGTCTGACCTAATTAATTTGTACCTCTCCTAGCGTTTAGAACAGTGATTGACACATAGTAAGCACTTAACAAATAGCATAAAAACCCTGTCAGTGATTGAGCCCTGTATATTGTAGATGTTCACTAGAGCCATCTCTCATCAAGTACTGGATGCCCCAAGTGGGCTTCCTGTCTCCTCAAACCGCTGGTCTCGCAGTCTCCTTTCTCCTATTGCCATCACATTGGAAGAGAAGGGTGGAATTTTTTTGTGGTTAATAATCTCTCAGAGATTTTAGGGAGGTTAGAAATTGACAAATTTTGTGTTTCTGTCATCTCTAAAGGGTTTGGTTCCTGGTTTGTGCTTAGGCATATTTGCACCTTATTGTTATTATTATTATTATTATATTTGTTTAGTGCTTACTGCGTGTCATGCGCAATTATAAGTGCTGTGGTAGGTACAAGTTAATCAGGTTGGACACAGTCCCTGTCCCACATGGGGCTCACAGTCTAAGTAGGAGGGAGAACAGGTATTGAATCCCCATTTTACAGTTGAGGAAACTGAGGCACAGAGAAGTCAAATGACTTGTCCAGCGTCATACAACAAGCAATTGGCAGGGCCAGGATTAGAACCCAGGTCCTCTGATTCCCAGGCCCATGCTCTTACCACTAGGCCATGCTGCTTCAAGGCCTCGATAATGCAACATCTCTCTTCCACCTTCCCCCTTCCTGGCCCGATTATCTGGGAGAGTGCTGATGTGAATGAAACTTATACTGCCTCCCTGGTCCCGCAAACCCCTCCTGAAACTCCTATCAGAGTACTGTTTCCCATCTAGGAGGCCAACTCTTCAGTGCAGAGATAGGGGTGGAACTGGATTCTGAGGGCAGAAAGGATTTGTGTCCCTGCCACCTTCATTCATTCATTCAATTGTATTAATTGAGCACTTACTGTGTGCAAAGCACTGTACTAAGCGCTTGGGAGAGTACAATATAACAATCAACAGACACATTCCCTGCCCACAATGAGCTTACCTCATGAGTGGCCCTTGGATCTGTCCCCTTGGGCGTTAGTATTCACCCCACCGTCAGCCCCACAGTACTTCTATACATATCCATAATTTATTTATTTATACGAATGGCTATGGGTCTGCCAATTCAGTGCCTCCACACAGGAAGTGCTCACTAAATACCATTGCTTGATTGAGTATATTCGTCCCATTCCCACTCCCGCAACAAAGCTGAAGGGACCACTGAGGACCCATTGCCAGTAGTCAAAGTCAATTCTTGAGGAAATTCTGTTTGTTACCTCTCAAGGAAAGCTCAGTTGAAGCCCCCCACAAACAAAAAGATGCCCGGGTGGTTGTGAAATCTGTCATTTCATCCCAAACTGGCTCTTGCACTCTATTTCTTGAAAGTTTTCAGGTTGACGTAGAATTGTCATATTGCATTTTATTCAGTTTTATTCAACCTTTGCCATTAGTTCCAACAATTAAAACCAGCATATTTGATTCTCCTCAGGATCTGATCACCTCCGTGAGAAGGATGGACTCTGGGCTGTCCTGGTCTGGCTTTCAATTATTGCAGCTCGAAAGCAGGGTGTGGAAGAGATCGTCAGAGATCACTGGGCTAAGTTTGGCCGCCACTACTACTGCAGGTGGGAATAAGAGCAAGGAGAGGAAAATGAGTTCTGACCTAGAGGGTTCCCAGGGAAATCTTGGTTGGATTTACTTAGCTTCTGGTTATATTGCTGGGAGATTAACAGTGTTTCTAGGGTGACTGAGAGAAGATAACTTTGCTCTTACCTTATAAAGTGATGTTTTTTTTTTCCTCTTACAAGACCATGTGCCTAGATAAACATTAGAGAAAAGGGTACGTACGACATCAGTCAGTAATTTCTGAGTGACTTTAGCTCCAGTCACGGAACGCTCTGTGAAAACGTAAACATCACTGCACTGTATTCCGTGCCAAGGTGTTCTGTACTGAAGGCATATTTGTAGCACTGAAATGAGGAAGCTTGAGGCAGCTAGACTTTTTCCGTAATCATTGTCTATGAGAGGACACCAGGAAACCCAAATTCTTGTTTTTAAGGGAAAACAGAGACACCAACATTTGCTTTTCAGCATGAATCAGTTCATTTCCAGTGCCTTGTCTTTGCAAACCTCTTACAACCAGCTCAGTGAGATTTGCTTGGGGACTTGTATCTCAAGATATTCAAAAGACTCTGTAGGATTTTGCCAGTGAGGTAAAGTGATGTAATCATCCTGATGTTCAATTTTACTCTTCTCAGAAAAAGTACTACATTAGGGAATATTGTTCAATCAAGCATTACATTCATTTATAAAGAACTATCAGGTCATAGACCATGATCCAAAATGTATTCAAATGAAGAGGAGGCCCAGAAGAAGAGAGGGTGTGATGAAAAGGCAAAACTCAGTTCTCTCTCCCCACTAATGGACAGATGAAGATGTGTTTTTGAAATGACAATTGGTGAACATAAATTTTATTTTACTGGAATTACACAAGTGTTTCAGCATTCCTGTGGTATCTCTGAATGTAATGTGCAGTGGACAGAATATGTACTGAACTGCAAATATAACCTGAGGTCCGAGATATCTCATAGAACCTCAATAATTGGGAGCCAGCTTTCCAGTCAATCTCAAAATGAATTCACCACATTTCTCAATTCATCCCCTTTTATGTGGAAGAAATTGGTGTGTGCGGATAAGCTCCACCGAGTGGATCATTCTTTGCTCAGAGAATGATGCTGATACTATTTTGCAGATTCTAAAGTGTTTTCCAGGTCAGGATCTCATTTTATTTTACAAGACATATTATTCCCACATTATATTGTCCTCCTTATGAGGGATGGGCCATGTGACACATTAGGACATTTCCAGCTTGATTTGTCTAGATTGGAATCACTGTTGAACTGCATCAGGTCCTATGCTGAAGGATGCAGGGTTGTTTAGGTAGGGAGAAGAGTATTCCAGATCCAGATGAAGCTGCAGGGGCCTTTGAATTTGACTAACACCCTTACCCTGGCCAGAAACTTAGTAGGCACTTGAGTCACCTCAGAGAGTCAGGGTCTTCCTCTTTCAGGTCACTCCCTCAACTCAGTCCCTTCTAGCATCACTGGGGAAATGCTTCTCTCATAACCCAATGGGCAGCTCACCTAATTGTGACAGGCCTGCATGAACTCATGAACTCATGAATTTGAGTTGAGAGCCAAGTAGGGCACTCACAAAGGATGGTATACCTGTGCAGTGACCTAATTTGAGATTCCAGCGAATGAGGACACAAATATTGCTTCTGAGGCTTTACGGTGCTTGGTGAAATTTGGATGTCCTGAAGTTTGTTATAAAGTAGAGCTTCTTGACTGTAAGGATTGTTTAAGTGAAATGGGTCACCAGGGCACGTCATGAAACCTCCTCCATTAGAGATACTTAAAATGGGTCCAACACCTTCTGAGATTTCATGTTGCCTAGAAACAGGGAGATTGGTTGGATGAACTCTGGAGGTCCCTTTCAACTCTTTTTGTCTTTTGTTCCATGATTTTGTATCTCTTCTTACATTGCTCTCTTCATCCCAGGTTTGATTATGAGGGGTTGGAGCCTAGAATGACTTTTTACATAATGAGAGACCTGGAGGCTTTGGTCACTGACAAGTCCTTCACTGGCCAGCAGTTTGCTGTCGGGAGCCATGTCTACAGCGTGGAAAAAGCGGACAGCTTTGAATACGTGGACCCCGTGGATGGCAGTGTGACCAAAAAACAGGTACAGCGCTGCTTTGGTGGTTTAATATAGTAAGGCAGAGCAGTTACTGGTAAGCCGGCTCCCAGTTACTGGGGTTCTATGTGATATCACCAATTCTGCAAAGAGGAAAGTCGGTTGACAGTATTTAAGATATGACCTTTGGGTGGCCTTAGAAAAAAATGAGACACAGTCCCTCGACTTGAGGAGTGTACAATCTAAGGGGGGGAGCAAGACAAAAAATGGGGGGAGCAAGACAAACACGAATATGTAGATGTATACATAGACAAATAAAAATGATAACAATGCAGTGTGGCTCAGTGGAAAAAGAGCCTGGGCTTGGGAGTCAGAGGTCATGAGTTCTAATCCCGGCTCCGCTGCTTGTCACTTAACTTCTCTGTGCCTCAGTTACCTCATCTGTAATATGGGGATTAAGACTGTGAGCCCCGGGTGGGGCAACCTGATCACCTTGTATCCCCCAGCGCTTAGAACAGTGCTTTGCACATAGTAAGCACTTAACAAATGCCATCATTATTATTATTAAACACTTACTATGTGGCAAACCCTGTACTAAACGCTAGGGTAAGTAAAAGATAATCAGGTTAGACACAGTCCCTGTCCCGCATGGGGCTCACAGTCTAAGTAGGAGGGAGAACAGACATTGAATACCCATTTTACAGTTAAGGAAACTGAGGCACAGAGAAATTAAGTGACCAGCCCAAGATTAGCCAGCAGACAAGTGGCAGTGCCAAAATCAGAACCCAGGTCCTTTGACTCCCAGGCTCATGTGCTTTCTACTAGGCAACACTACTTCCTTGATAAAATGCAAGTAAAAGAGGTATGAGATATAAGAGTAGCTGATACGAAGCAGCGTGGCCTAGTGAAAAGAGCATGGGCCTCAGAGTCAGAGGACATGGGTTCTAATGCTGCCTCCATCGTTTGTCTGCTGTGTGATCTTGGGCAAGTCACTTCATTTCTTTGTGCCTCAGTTACCTAATCTGTAAAATGGGGCTTAAGACTGGGAGCCCCATGTAGGACAGGGATTGTGTCAAACCTGACTACCTTGTATCTACCCCAGTGCTTAGAACAGTGCTTGGCACATAGTAAGTGCTTAACAAATACCACTATTATTATTATTATTATTAATATTACCAAGGAATTAAAATATCATGCATTTCTAGAGAAAGATCTAAATGCCAGGAGTGATCTGAAGTGATCAGTGAACGGCTTTAGGTAGGTTAATCTGGGAAGGTTTCAAGGACTTAAATACTATTTCAGTGTTAGATGCGTACCTGCTATTGCTTTTAGGAATGCTCCCAATTAGCTGATATTCTAAAGTAACAGCCTTTAATAATAATAATAATAATAATGGTATTTGTTAAGCGCTTACTATGTGCCAAGCACTGTTCTAAGCACAGGGGTAGATACAAGGTTATCAGGGTGTCCCATGAGGAGCTCACAGTCTTAATCCCCATTTTACAGATGAGGTAATTGAGGCACAGAGAAGTTAAGTGACTTGCCCAAAGTCACACAGCTGACAAGTGGAGGAGCTGGGATTAGAACCCATGACCTCTGCCTCTCAAGCCCAGGCTCTTTCCACTAACCCACGCTGCTTCTCTAATACCACCTTTCTGAGAAAGAGTAAGTGGGACATCATAATTAACTATGTATTCTTTGACCTCCTAATGCAAGACTTTTAAATTCAACATTACATTGTTAAGTCCTTAAGTTGGCATGATGATGATGGCATTTATTAAGTGCTTACTATGTGCCAAGATCTGTGCTACGCATTTAGGCGGATATAAGACAATCAGACTGGACACATTGACTGTCCACAAGGGGCTCAGAATCTAAGAGCGAGGGCAGGTATCTTATCCCCATTTTACAGATGAGGAAACTGAGCCACAGAGAAGTTAAGTAACTTGCCTGAGATCATAGAGCAGGCAAGTGGTGGGAAGGGATGGAGACAGGATTAGGACCTGTCTCCTGACCTCCAGTCCCATGGTCTTTCCATTAGGGCTTATGCCATGCTTATTTTGGCTTTTGTCTAGCCAATGAAAGGTGTTTATAGCCTTTCTTTAGGACCCAAAAGGAACACTCAGTGAGTTAGCTAAGAAAAAGGCAAGATTAGCTGTAGCCTCACCCAGGAGTTGGTTGAAGAGGTTGCACCTTAGTCTTCCCAGTTACTTAGCCGATTAGCTCATCACTCATTCGTTTGCAAATGCACTTTAATTTTAACATTTAATCCAAGGCACGTGTCTATAGCCACAAATGCAATAACAAAAATTCCACCAGGAATTCCAGAATTCTAATTCCTTTCCAATCACCCTCAAGCACACTGAGCAAATGGAGTCCCGAATGACTGGCTAGAATTGTACTTGCTGCCAACATTATTTTGACTCGTGCCTTCCCTTTCTACTTATCCAAATGTTTCCTAGTGAGCTTCAAATGCTCAGAAGAGAATGACTTACTGCTATTTCATATTTTTCCTTTATCAGCTGAGCCATACGTGTGGCTTACCCTTTCATTAAGTTTAGTTTGTCCTTAAAGGCCTTTGTTAATTTTCTTATGGTAATACCTTTTTTTTTTTGGCTAGTTTCTAGCCTGCCCAGGATGCTTTAAAATGCAGTACATTGACTTGTCTTTGGACTATCAAATTCCTGGAAACCCAGTGGTCTTGGCACCTAAAGAGGCAGTGTGCCCTAGTGGGAAGAGCACAGGCCTGGGATTAAGAGGACCTGGGTTCTAATCCCAGTTCTGCCAATTGCCTGCTGTGTGACCTTGTCACTTGTCTCTGTCCTCAATTTCCTGTAAAAAGGGGATTCAATATGTGTCCTCCCTCCTACTTAGACTGCGAGTCCACTATGAGTCAGGGACTGTGTCCGACCTCATTAACTTGTGTCTACCCCAATGCTTAGAACAGTGCTTGATTCATAGAAAGTACTTAATAATTATTATTATTATCTAGAACACATGGAAGATTTCTGTTGCCTCATACCACAGCCAAGTCTCTTCCAATTGTATTCCAAGGTCATAATTTCATTTATTCCAAGTCTCCAGAGCCATCTACTGAGGGACTTAATTGTGCCTACTGTGTCCAAGATAATTTGGCTACATGTTTTAACAGAACTGACTCATTAATTTTTTGTTTGCTGATGAGAGAAAGTGGAAAACAAAGACCTTAAAATCGATGGGTACCAAATTTCCCATTTGTCTGTTACATATTAAAATCTTGGTTTGGACCATAATTTGAATTGGTATTGTGCTGTTGGACATGACTGCCCTTTATGTTTTTATCAAAAATGTAAACTCTGGTCCCAATCAGTTTGATGATTTACATTTCTACGTATTTTTTAGTGTGTTCTGCTATACTTGTGGATATATGTGACTATTCCTTGAGTAGATTTGAGGCTCAGCCCCTATTTATTTTATGTTTTCCTATTTCCTTCAAGACCCATGGAACACATTTCAAATCAGTTTCCGTTCTGACTCCGTGACAGTTATTGATTCCCCACCCCCCCTGGGTAAATCTTACATGTGGAAATAGTTTTCAGTGTGGATGGTTCTTTTGTGTGAGATCAAATATAGCCATGAGGAGATAAGTGCTCCCAGAGCTGGATCTTGGGGTGGGCCCAGCAGTGAATGAAGGAAGATGGTTCATCTTTCAAAAACTCAAGGCTCCAATGACTTCATCGTTAGATAATGTAGTTGCTGAACAGCCATGCTACCTTTTATTTTGTGCAGTTTGCAAGAGAAAGAAGGTAGCTTTCAATAGCCTCCCTTGTAGAACAAAACAGGGGTGATTCTTTTACCTCTATTTCTTTGGAACTTAAGACTGTGTGAGCCCCATGTGGGACGGAGACTGTGTCCGACCTGATTACCTTGCAAATACTTCAGTTCTTAGAACAGTGCTTGACACATGGTAGGCGCTTAAATTAATAATAATAATGACAACAACAACGGGAGCAGGCAGAAGAATTATTGCCACATTTTCACTTTCTGCTTCTTTCGGCAGTCCTGCTTGGGGAACAAATAGAGGTCTTGTGGGCCTTATCCTGTAAGTCCGTGGCCTCTCCTGAAAAACCAGCATTCTGTTTCCTTTTTCAACCCCACTAAAGTGACCGAAAATAGAAACACTTCCAAAAGTTGCATGTACAATTGAAATAGAAATAGTATTTTTTTAAAGGGACTCTCTGTCCATTAGAGCTTGCAATGTATTTGTTTGGATGGAGCTCTTCTTTGGAACAGAATGATACATTTACTGCAACCCTGATTATATTTTTAAATTAAAATATGTGGTTGAGCCTTAACAGGAGAAAGCAGAGACAGGACTTAGTCCCAGGGGAAAGTCAGTCAATGCAATCTGAGCATTGTATTCTTTACTGCCCACGTTGTTAAAAGTTGTACTCATGAGAGGAAAGGAGATGATTGCAAACCAGCCTCCTTTAACTTCAGGGAAAAAGAATGAAGTACAGTATGGTGCTATGCACTATGTCGCGTTCACAGTTGAAAAGTTCTGTGACTGATTCCTCATTTTCAGAAAGGAAAAGGGTTTTGAGGCTTCTTGAGCTCCTTTTTGTTCCTGATTCAGTGCAACAGTCAGGAAGCAGGCAGTGGAAAAAGTTTTTCTCACAAGTCTCTAGAGATAAGACAGGAATTCTCCATCCAAAATGATATTAAAATCCTGTATGAGAGATAAGGTTTTTTTTTTCTTTTCCCTATAGAAACATTCAGCATAGTCGTCAGGGCCTCGGGGAACTGTTGGAGTGATTAGAGGAGGGAGGAGGAATCCACAGAATCGCTCAAACCCAGCCTTTTTGTCAATTTTAGTCTTGTCCTTGGCGTCATGTGGAATTTCATGTGGCTGCCTGTGTGTTCCTGTTGTGAATGAGACCCTGGAGTGACAGGAACAAAACGTGGTGTGTGACTGCAAGGGAAAGTGATCAGGGAGGGTCCCAGAACAATTCAGAACTTGTTAACGACCAAGTAATCGAACAGTGATACTTATTGAGCACTGTACTAAGTGCTTGGGAAAGTACAATATTAACAGAGTTGGTAGAGGCTATCCCTGCCCACAAAGAGTTTACATAATATCCCGGCTGGATTATTTTGTCAGCCTTCCCTCTGATCTCCCTTCCTCCTGTCTCTCCCAACTCCAGTCTATTCTTCATTCCTCTGCCTGGATCATCTTCCTGCAGAAACGCTTTGGGCCTGTCACTCCCCTCCTTAAAAACCTCCAGTGGTTGCCTATCAACCTCCACACGAAACAAAAACTCCTCACTCTGAGCTTCAAGGCTCTCCATCACCTTGCCCCCTCCTACCTCACCCCCCTTCTCTCTTTCTACTGCCCAGCCCGCACGCTCCGCTCCTCTGCCGCTCACCTCCTCACCGTCCCCCGTTGACGCCTATCCCACCGTCGACCTCTGGCCCAAGTCCCACCGCTGTCCTGGAATGCCCTCCCTCCTCACCTCCGCCAAACTAACTCTCTTCCCTTCTTCAAGGCCCTACTGAGAGCTCACCTCCTCCAAGAGGTCTTCCCAGACTGAACTACCCCTTTTCCCTCTGCTCCCTCTCTGCCCCCCTCCTCCCTCTGCTCCCTCCTCCTTCCCCCCTTCACCTCCCCTCAGTTAAGCCCCCTTTCCCTCTGCTCTTCTCCCCTTCCTTCCCCTCCTCTCAGCACTGTGCTCATTTGTATATATATTTTATTACCCTATTTATTTTGTTAATGAGGTATACATCCCCTTGATTCTATTTATCATGATTATGTTGTCTTGTTTTTGTCCATCTATCTCCCCCGATTAGAGTGTAAACCCGTCATTGGGCAGGGATTGTCTCTATCTGTTGCCGTCATTGGGCAGGGATTGTCTCTATCTGTTGCCGAATTATGCATTCCAAGCACTTAGTACAGTGCTCTGCACATAGTAAACGCTCAATAAATACTATTGAAGGAATGAATGAATGAATGAGGTAGACAGACATTAACATAGATTAGGAATAGGGGAAACAGTAGAATAAAAGGGTATGTACATAAGTGCTATGGAGGCTGGGGTGAGTTTCAAAGTGCTTTAAGGGGTACACAGCCAAGTACTGCATAGATATCACAGAAAAAGGCTCAGAACAAGGCCCATAAGAGCCACCCCAAAATATCTGCACGAGCTTTTCCTCAGCATATGGAAAACAGAAATGCCATGAAGAATTTTGCAGAGCCCTTGTATTTGGCATTTATTAGGTGCTTACTAATGTGCTAATTGCTGGGGTGGATACAAGATTATGAGATAGGAAACGGCCCCTGCCCCATATGGGTCTCACAATCTATCTCATTGCCGTTTTACAGATGAGGAAACTGAGGCCCAGAGAGGCCTGAATGGCTAAATTGTGGTATGTTTTCACCGAGGAAGGTTTTGGCTTAAATGGTGAGGTGCCTGAGGTTAAATGACTTGCCCCAGATCACACAGTAGGCCCGTAGCAGAGGTGAGACTTGAACTCTGGCCTCCTGATTCCCAGTCCCTTGCTCTTTGGACTAGGCCATAGTACGCCAGGAAGGAGTCTGTATTTGTCTTCATTTACAAATAGTACATCAGAGTGACGCTCTCAATTGTCCTGAAATGATAATGTAATAATAATAATAATAATTTGTGAGTCCAATTCACTTCCTTTCCAAAGTCATTTGCAGGAGACTAGGTGGTAACTTAGTGTATTACTGCTGCAGTACCCTGAAAAAACAAATATACTTCCTTAGCTACCTAACTCAGTACTTCATGGTAAATTAGAGATGCCTTCCTAAAAACTGCGATTAAAGCGAAATTGTGAGAATGAATTAATTTTCTTATAGACCTATTGGGGTACCTATAGGAATATGCTTCCAAGACTTTAACTTTGTCCCTGAACCAAACACACACACACACACCCCACGCCCCCCACGCCCCTTTGTGTTAGAGCCAAAGAAGTTTTTTCTGTAATTTTGTTTGGTTCAATTATGATTTGAGATTGAAGTTACAATTTTATACATTAAAAATTGAAATTTACCTGGTCAAAATCAAGCTTTCTTTGTCCTAGCTCTGAACTTCTGAAAGACTAATCTTAAGAAAATACACACAAATGCAAGCATACAAAATGAACCTATCTACCCTACCACTGGGCACATAGTTAATAATGTTGGTATTTGTTAAGCGCTTACTATGTGCAGAGCACTGTTCTAAGCGCTGGGGTAGACACAGGGGAATCAGGTTGTCCCATGTGGGGCTCACAGTCTTAATCCCCATTTTACAGATGAGGTAACTGAGGCACAGAGAAGCTAAGTGACTTGCCCACAGTCACCCAGCTGACAAGTGGCAGAGCTGGGATTCGAACTCATGACCTCTGACTCCAAAGCCCGTGCTCTTTCCACTGAGCCACGCTGCTTCTCTAGTTGGTGTTTAATAAATACCACTACCATTATTTTTCTTATTATTGTTGCCGTTATACAATAGCAAAGTTTTTAAAAAATGTCATTACCATTTGAGGAGAGCAGTGTTCAGGCACCTCACCACTTCAGGCAAAACCTTCCTCGGAGAAAACCTACTACAACTTTCCCATAGTTGCAATTTTTGTCCAAGTTCTGCTCACCTTCTGCTTCTGCTTCTCCCCAGCAATGGTGGGAAGAGGGGTATGAAGCCCCTGGGGTCTCCCCCGCCCCTCCCCCACCCAAATAAAGCATGCTGGGGTCTCTCCCACCCCTCCCCTCCCCCACCCAAATAAAGCATGCTTGGTAAATGATAGGCTATAGCCTGGAGAAGGTGTGGAGAGAAACTAGTTATTGAAACGTAACACCCCTCATCAAGCAGTTTTACATACCTTTCCAAATAGATTTCAGCAGCCTGCTGATTCAGGACAGCAAACTGAGCAAACAGATGACTCATAGACTAAGCAATCCAATTTATAAGGAAAAGTGTCCTTAATTATCTACATCTCCTAAGCAAAACAACTTCAACTGAAGTGACTTATAGCGTTGAGGTCTTCTTGATCATGGGAGTGACTTGGGCCCTGGTAGAACCCTGTAAGGAGTGATATTTTAGGACTTAGCCTAGTCCACTCAAGTCTTGGTTCTTGGGAAGCTTTCTCGACCTGACCTGTGGGACCTGTGGCATTCAAGTTTGGCAGAGGTCTGACAAGACCAGAAAGGGGCCTGAGGCTCGTCAAGCATGAGTGGTATTTTTTACACATGTTTAATTGTCTCTGTGGGCTGCTGAAACCTGTAGGTCCAGCAACCCAAGAAATCAGTCAATTTGTGATGTTTACTGAACACCTTCTCTGAACAGAGGACTTCGCTAAGCACTTGGGAGAGATCTCTGCCCTCTAGAAGCTTACTATCTAGAAAGGGAGTCAGACACAAGATAAATTACAGCTAGGCAGAAGAGAATGTGGATAAGTAATTGCTGAATCAGTCAAGCAATGGTATTTATTGAGTGTTTACTGTGTGCAGAGCACTGTTTTGGGAGAGTACAATATAACAGAGTTGGTAGACATGTTCCCTGCCCACAGGAGCTTACAGTCTAGAGGGAAGCTTACAGTCTAGAGGACTTTGATTGTAGACCGTCAGTTTGTACATAAGTACTGAAGTGTTGAGGCGGTAGCTGGTGGTATGACCTGTGAGGAAGGAACTGTGGAAACTGCCCAATCATGGCCTAGTGGAGAGTGCACAGGACTGTGAGTCGGCTTGGGTTCTAATCCTGCCTCTACCACTTGCCTACTGGGTGACCTTGGAGAAGTCACTTTACTTCTCTGACCTCACTTTTCTCATCTGTAAAATGGGGATTAAATATCTACTCTTCCCCTACCCTCTTAGGCTGTGAGTCCCATGAGGACAGCCAGTCATCAGCCTTTTGACTGACAATCACTCAGTAACCTGCTCCAATTCAAGATCTAAATACCTAGACACTCCAGCTGCTTGTGCATTTTCTTCATGAATCCCTTGCCCTTCACACAGCCTGTTGCTGTGTTCACCTAATTATCTTGAATAATAATCATGATAATAACTGCTGTACTTATTGAGCACTTACTGTGTGCCAAGCACTGTACTAAGAACCGGGTTAGATATAAGATAATCAAGCCAGACACAGTCTCTATTCCGCACTGGGGCTCGCAGTCTTATCGAGGGAGGGAGAGCAGGTATTTGGTCCCCATTTTACAGAAGGGGAAAGTGAGGTCCAGAGAAGTTAAGTGACTTGCCCAAAGTCACACAGCAGCCAAGTGGTGGATCAGAGATTAGAACCCAGGTCCCCTGACTCCCAGGCCCATCTTCTTTCCTCTAGGCATGCTGCTCAGCATATCAGCACCATTACATAGTACAGTGCCTGGCCCATAATAGGCCCTTAACAAATACCACTATTATCATTCTTATTATTGTTATAATAATAATAATTATTATTATCATTACTGCTGTGGTTGTTGTTGTTAGATTGACCCGAGTCCTTGCAGGACTTTATTTCTGGGATGAAAAGAGCCAGACTTTATTTCTGGGATGAAAAGAGCCCACTGCTTATATGTTTGCCCAAACCCAGTGAGTGATTTGGGGGCCTGAGATAAGTTGATACACCTGCACAAATCATTTTTTCTACAGATTATGGCTGATCATGAAAATTGGGTTTTGAAGGCGATCACCTCCAAATGGTTTCCTCCCTTGTCCCTGGGAAGAAATGAGCCCATTGCATGTATACGACTGCATGCCGGTTGTTTAAGAAGTGGTATTTGATGTACTTTGGTAGTAGGACCCATGTGAAGTATTCTTAGCTGTGGTCTAGGGTAGCAGGAGACTTAGCCCTCTGTAAATATATCAGCTGTCATTTCCCCCTTGGGTACAACAGTCTCTGCAGTCAGGGTTGGGCAGCTGTTACCGGGAAAAGCCAAATGCACGGGAACAGAGAAAGCCGCCACGGCTTGGGTGGTGCCCGTTTGAATTGAAAATATCAGAGATGAGGCCAGCGCTGCATTAGCCAGAATTTGCAGCCAGTTTAGTAGTTCAGCAGCAGACTGAGAGACAAATGTGTGTCTATTACATTTGAGCAACAGTCCCTGGGTCTTAATGTGCCAAGTGGAGCTGTCAGTGCCATGGGATAGGTTTCATGAAGAAAATGCCCAAGCAGTCGGAGTGTCTAAGCACTTTGTTCTTGAATTGGAGCAGGTTCCTGGGGGACTGTCAGTCAAAAGGATGAGGGTTGGCTGCTAGAGAGACCAGGCTGAAGTCACTATTCCCCTGAGGGAAGAGCTCATTTAGCTCATTTAACTGCAAATGCCCACCCTGGGGTCACTCTGTGACCTCTCTCCAAAGAAGAGTGGGGCTTTTGCATTAGGTGATTCGGGTCTGGAGATTAAGCTATCTCCTTGCTGTGTCAATCCAATCCAAATCTCGTAGAATATTCTTAACAGACTGCATGTTTTTCTAATAAAAATATGATTCACTTGTTACCTGACCATAGTTTCACCTTGAAACTCTTCAGGCACAGAGCAAGCTGTAATTCATCTATTTATTTATATTAATGTCTGTCTCTCCCTCTGGACTGTAAGCTCACTGTGGGCAGGGAATGTGTCTGTTTATTGTTATTTTGTACTCTCCCAAGCACTTAGTACAGCGCTCTGCACACACTAAGTGCTCAACGAATTTGATTGTGTGAATTTTCTTGCAGGTGATCACATATTAAGTAGCTCACAGGCTGCCCTCGCCTTATGATTACTCTTCATGTGCATGGAACAAACATTGCCATGTAGCTGTATGTATGAGTCTTATTAATGTGTTCTCTAGGCTGAACTGACTCCCCATGCCCTGGCTTCCCATTGAGTGGTTCTTATCCACTATCTAGCAACCCGGCTGGACCATAAATATCACAAACAACAAATGTGCATTATCCTGTGGCAGGTTAATTAAGCTCCCACTAGTCCTAGAGCATTGGACAATAGTGGTGTGATGGCAACAATAATGAACCAGAACCTTGTAATTGTGGCCACTAAAAAGAGTGCCTATTTTACTTCTGCTGGTCGACCTGAAATTTGCAGCCACCTAATTTTTTTATGGTATTTGTTAAGCGCTTACTATGTGTCAACCACTGTTCTAAGGGCTGAGGTAGACAAGTGAATTAGGTTGGACAGAGTCCCTGTCCCGCTTGGAGCTTACGATCTAAGTAGGAGGGAGAACCGAAGCACAGAGAAGTTAAGTGACTTTCCCAAGGTCACTCATCAAGCGTTTGGCATAGCTGGGACTAGAACCCAGGTCCTTCGACTACCAGGCCCATACTCTTTCCACTAGGCAATGCTG
Source organism: Ornithorhynchus anatinus (assembly GCF_004115215.2). Taxonomy (NCBI): domain Eukaryota; kingdom Metazoa; phylum Chordata; class Mammalia; order Monotremata; family Ornithorhynchidae; genus Ornithorhynchus; species Ornithorhynchus anatinus. The sequence goes on from NC_041753.1 coordinate 56,169,052, forward strand.
CTTCTCTAATTCAGGGTGTGTCTCTATAGTAAAATGATCTCCTCTATATAAATTATGCCTGTACTTGCAATCTTTATATGTTTCTGTTTCTGACCTTCTGGTTGAACTTTAAAAAGTGAACACACATCTGATATGTGTTGAGTAGCTCCCATAATCAGTATCAGTGCACTCTGAGAAATGCTACACAATTGACCATCTTGCCAGCAGAGTTGCCCCCTTCATACTCTGATAGTGAGTTAAATGATTCTTGGCCAGCTTTTTAACATCATCTGATGATTTGGTAACAGTGGAGATTTCAGTCTGAAGGCTGATGAAAGCAGTGATTTGTTATGGTTATCATTCAAGCTTGTTTTGGAAAATTGCCTGGTTTATTCAGTTGGCTTCTCAGACTTCAGGTGATGCTATACCATCTCCAGTTTCCTCTCTTACCCAGAGCTTTCTCTCTTCTAGATGAAGGTGACTAAATGCTTTGCGGGGATAGCCTCCACCTTCAGAGCTCCCACTTTTGCCTGCCGGTTTGTGTATGCCACCCACCTAGTTCTGCTCATCATGAGCGGGCATGCTGGATAATTGAAACATCCTAGAATACTGATCCCCCCAGATTTAGATACCAGCACTAGATTTCTTTCATCAGAGATGTGAAGCAGTGTTGCCTAATGGATAGAACACGGGACTGGGAGTCAGAAGGTCCTGGTTCTAATCCCTGCTCTGCCACTTGTCTGCTGTGTGACCTTGAACAAGTCATTTAACTGCTCTGTGTCTCATCCATGAAATAGGGATTAAGACTGGGACCCCCATGTGGGACATGGACTGTGGTCAACCTGATTAACTGGTATCTGCCCCAGTGCTTAGTAGAGTGCCTGGCACATAGTAAGTACTAAACAGTTACCATAAAAAAATATGGGTTTTGGTTTGGGTCAAGTTGGAATTGGAGTGAAGGGAGATGGCCTTAAATTTGATGCCTCACTTGGAATAATTGATTTCTTCACCCCTGAGTCACTCTCATGTTTCTAGACTTGCTCCTTTTCCCATATTGCTTTCATTCTTTGCCTTCCTTTTGGAAATACCATTTGAAGACTGTTTTAATTTCAGGTTCTGCCAACACCACTCAGCCAACAAGGGGAAAAACAATGAACAGTGAGATTCCATGCACCACATGTCAGCACTCCCTTTTGAAAAGGTTTTTCAGGAAAACCTCCCCTGCCAGTATACCCTCTGACTTCTTTCCCTAAGTCACACGGTCCCAGCCTTGCTATTGGGCCACAGAAGGACACCTCCCGGAAGTGTTGCAAGCTGAGAGTGAGGTCACAGGTACTTAGGCCCTGGTCACATCGACTGGGGAGGCTGTAGCATGGGCTTTGGCATGGGTGGAGGAAACAGGGAGACCTTGTAGGGATAACTCAGGGCAATAGCTGAAGTGAGGATCAGTAGTAGAAGCACTGTGACCTCATGGAAAGAGCACGGGCCTGGGAGTCAGAGAACCTGGGTTCTAGAACCGGCTCTGTCGCTTGTCTGCCGAGTGATCTTGAGCAAGCCACTTCACCTCTCTGGGCCTCAGATCTCTCATCTGCAAAATGGGGATTCAATACCTGTTCTCCTTCCTACTTAGATTGTAAGCCCCATGTGGCACCTGATTATCTTGTACCTACTCCAGCGCTTAGTGCTTGGCACATAGGTAGCACTTACCAAAAAACCACAGTTATTATTTCTAGTGTAGTAACTCAGTCTCTCATCCCTCCTCTTGCCCCCACCATCCTGGTGGCTGGGGAAAAGAGAGCCTGAGACTCAGTACTGAGATCATACATGCAGCCTTCCTGATTTACAGGGTTGGATTCTCTCCTGTAACAAGGCATAAGGCACAGCTGTGAACCCACTCAGAGTCAGCACGGGAAGCGCGGAGTCACTCGGGAAGCAGCACGGGCCTGGGAGTCAGATGGTCAAGGATTCTAATCCCGGTTCTGCCACTTGTCTGCTGTGTGACCGTGGGCAAGTTGCTTCACTTCTCTGGGCCTCAGTTACCTTTCACCCTTCTAGACTGTGAGCCCGCTGTGGACAGGGAGTGTCTCTATTTGTTGCTGAATTGTACTTCCCAAGTACTTAGTACAGTGTCCTGCACACAGTAAGTGCTCAATAAATACAATTGAATAAATGAATGAGTCACACCTTCCTAAAAGACATCTCCTTTTGTCTGAAAGGAATTTAGGACAAAACATTTCCAGGCTCTGTAACTTCCTCCCCTGTCTTAGGGGTTTCAGGGTTTCAGTATTCCTGACACGTTACCAGGACAGTATTCCACTCCACAGCTCCAGCTGGTCACCGGATGAAATATTACCTCACTGACATGCTTCCTTTGCTCTCTCACAGGGGCTGCGGATCATTTTCTCAGATGCCTCCAGGCTTGTCTTTAGGTTGAGTGCATCTAGTGGGGTGAGAGCTACCATCAGGATCTATGCGGAAAGCTATGAAAGGGATCCCAGCGGTCATGACAGGGAACCACAGGTAAGGAGAGCAAAAGCTTCTATTGTCTTTGCAAAAACTTGCACTTTTCTGATAAACCTTCTGCAGTGGGTCATTGCTGACTTTTTTTATTTTTCTTTTCATCACTGTTGGGATCAGGGTTGCGTTCTTAGAGTGGATTAGAGATTTGGAATAAAACCTGATAAGTTCAAGCTGCATTTTGAAAAGTTGCCCTGAACTTTCTGAGGTTCACAGTTGCAGTGAGGGTAGCGAAACAGCAGTGAACCGTGTGATTCAGTTTGATTCAACAGGTCCCATGAGACAGCAACAAGCTACCTATATCCCTGAACTGTAGATGCTGACATTGACCCTAGTTCCTCTTCTAGGGACACTGATGCCCCTTGTGATGGTGGTTTTTTCTGAGGGCCTTCTTCTTATGAGGCTTATGAGGCTCTGTGTGTGTGTGCATGAGTGTGTGTAGAGGGTGACTACCAGGCTTCTTTTTGGGAATGAGCCTGGTGACAATAAAAGGGACAAGTTCAGTTTGGCCAACCTCCTGCTCAGGCATCCGTTTGCCGAGGAGGAGGATCCAAAGACTCACTGAATCATAGGAAATGGAACAGTGCAGCGTCTAGCTAACATTGGGTGGTAGGCTCGATTGGTCAGGTGGGGAAGCGGAGGCCCAGGAAGCTCCGGGCTTATAGCCAGGGTCCCCCCCAGGGTCAGGGAGGGGCAGGGTCAGAAAGAGAGCTCTTTTTCCTCAGGAATTTGCTTCGAGTCTAGTGAAGAACTGCACTGCTTCTTTTTCAAATAGTTTATTAGAGAACACATTTCACCCAAGCAGAGTAGGGGTGGGGACTTGAAATGATCTCCCAAATGGGAGAGGGGTTTTTAAAAAGTAGTAATAGCAATAGGATTTATTAAGCACTTAATGTGTGCAGAGCACTGTAGTTAGCACTAGAAGAGAATATACAGGTGGACATTAAGTTGCCCTGACTTGCTCCCTTTATTCATCCCCCCTCCCAGCCCCACGGCACATATGTACAATCTGTAATTTAATTCTTTATTTATATTAATGCCCTATCTTCGTTCCCCCTGCCCCCTGCCAAGGCTGTAAACTTGTGGGCAGAGACTGTGTCTGTTTATTGTTATATGTGCTCCCCCAAGTGCTTAGTACAGTACTTTGCATACAGTAAGTTCTCAATAAATACAAATGAATGAATGAATCCCTAGCCCTCAGAGGACACACAATCTATAAATTAGAAGGGGGAGAGGGAGTTGGCAAAAGACACATAAAGAGATGAAGAAAGGACTGCAGATCTAGAACAATAGAGTCCATCCCTGTCCCCAAAGTAGCTGGCTTACTATCTGGCCAGATTTGTGACCCATTGACACAACAAAGGCAGTTTCTATTTACTTGTCTGAGGCCAGGGTGTGAAGTCTAATCCATTAGATAATGGGGGAAGGTGTTATACAAGAGCAAAATCCGACATGTCAGAGTTTTAAAAAGCCCCCTCTTGAAGTATAAGCTCACATAGGACTGCTGATAAGGGGGTTGGGTGTAGACCATATTGGGGAGTAGCAGGGGAGGAAGACAACCCCATCGATTAATAATATTTACTGAGCACTTATTCATGTGCACAGCTCTGTACTAAATGCATAAACATAATGGGGAGAGACTGATAAATACTTAAACTTACAAGTTGCCATGAAGAGCATATGACAGCAGGATAGATCTCGAAAGAATACATGAAGAAACAAACCGCAGAAAGTTACCCCGACTTTCTAAGATTCCTATCCTCAAGTGCTAGGAGAGAATCAATCAATCAATGATAATTATTGAGCACTTACTGTGTGCAGAGCACTGTACTCCTCCCTTGGGAGGGTACAATCCAACAGAGTAGGTAGACGTGATCCCTGCCCACAAGGAGCTTACGGTCTAGAGAGGAGTTGAACTAGAGTAACCTGAATGAGTGAGCCAAACATTAGCTTCATCTCACATGCAGAAATCCACAAATGTTTAATATTGTGTATTCTGCTCTTATTCCACTTTTCTAAGTTATGTTACTTTCTAGATTTTTTTCCAAAGTAATTTGTCAAGCAGATTGCCTGGGGATCACTCCACTGATATTTCCCAAGTGACTCCCTCAAGGAAGTATGCAGCTGAGAGGCCAAGTAAATTTGGAATTCCTTGTAGGGAGAAACCTATTACCATCTCAGGGTTCTCTAAAATGATCATGAGGAAGACGTTATCTGGGGTTCCCCAAAGAGCCATTGGAGCAAATTGCTCCAGTAAATCCTCTGCTCCTTGGATAAACAGGTTATTTCAATTCAAGCAACAAAAAAGTGCAAATTCTACTTTTATGATTTATTCAAGTGAAAGGTTTATAGATGGGGTATGGTCCAATCTTCTTTTTCAGACCCGAGGTTCATTCATTCATTCATTCATTCATTCATTCATTCATTCATTCATTCATTCCTTCAGTCGTATTTATTGAGCCCTTACTGTGTGCAGAGCACTCTACTAAGCCCTTGGAAAGTACAATTCGGCAACAGATAGAGACAGTCCCTACCCAACATTGGGTTCACAGTCTAGAAGTTGAACTCCCCCAAAGGCTATCTGGGCATTTGAAATGTATCCTAAGCTGCCTTTTTCCAGAAAAGGGTGGAGGGCAGTAATCTCTCTAGCCTGCGCCTCACTATCTCCAATGATATCGGGCAAATCATCATCTTCACCATCATCATCTGGTATTTGTTAAGTGCTTGCTATGTGCCAGACATTGTGCACTGATGTTGGGGTAGATGCATCATACCTTGGGCAAGTCACTTAACTTCTATGTGCCACAGTCACCTCATCTGTAAAATGGGGATTAAGATGTGAGTCCCATGTGGGGCATGGACTGTGCCCAACCTGATTAGCTTGTATCTACCTTAATGCTTAATGCAGTGCTTGTCTCACAGTAAATGCTTAACAAATACCATAAAAAAATGAAGCACTGTGGTCTAGTGGAAGGATCCTGGGCCTGGGAGTCAGAGGACGAGGGTTCTAATGCCGGTTCTGCCAAGTATCTGCTGTGTGACCTTGGGCAAGTCACTTAGTTTATCTGTGCCTCCCTTACCTAATCTGTAAAATGGGGATTAAATCCTCCTCCCTCCTACTTAGACTGTGAGCCCCCTCTAGGACAGGGAATGTATCCAACCCGATTAATTGGTATCTACCCTAGGGCTTAGTACAATGTTTGGCATATAGTAAGCACTTACCAAGTACCATAATAATCATTTTTTATTTATTATCAGACCTACAGCTTGTCCCACATGAGGTTAATGGTCTCAAGGGGTGGAGGAACAGATATTTAAGTGTCACTTTAGAGATGACGAAACAGGCACACAGAGAAGTCAAATGATTTGCTCAAGGTCACACAGAAGGCAAATGACAGAGCCGGGATCGGCTCCTCAAGTCTGTGCTCTTTCCACTAGGTCACACTGCTCTTGCTCATCCTCGGAAGGTCTGCTCAGGAGCTCACCTTCTTCTTTCAAACACTACTTGTGGGTCAGTGGAGGGTCATTTTTAATTGTTTGCTTTTTTTACTCACTTTACCATTTAAAATAAAACAGCGCTCGGTTTCCAGAATGAAAGGATCTATTAACAGTTCAAACATTTGAGCTATGTGACTGGGGCTCCCCTAACTACGTAAATCATCCTCTGTAGTGTTAAACTGTCCATGTGTTTTTTTCTATCTGGTCTTAAATTCAGGAGAAGAGTACGTTCACCTGCGCCTGCCCTCTGATTTGGGCTTTTCTTGTAGCAGTGAAGAAGGGTGTTGTTTGGTGATGAAGTACTGTCATTTTTTGGCCATTCTGTGTTTTGTCTCTCTTTTGTGGGTTTTTTCGGGGGTGGAATTTTGAGCTCTGTGAGATTTATAGATGATAGTTCTGTTTGAGAATGCTACAAGACACAGTTTTTGCATATGTTTGCAGATGATTTTGCTCCAGATGATTTTTCTCCAGTTTGCTGTCTATACTGGGCAGAACAGAGTTTTGTTTTTTGAGTTTTTTGAATGGTATTCGTTAGGAGCTTAATATGTGCCAGGCATTGTACTTTGCATTGGGGCAGATACAAGACAGGTTAGACACAGTCCATGTTCCACATAGGGCTCACAGACTTAATCCCCATTATACAGATGAGGTAACTGAGGAGAGAAGTGAAGTGACTTGCCCAAGCTCATATAGCAGAAAAGTGGCAGAGTGGGATTAGAACCCAGGTCCCTGACTCTCAGGTCCATCCTCTTTCCACTAGGCCATGCTGCTTCAAACCACAGTTAAAACCATTTAGAATAATTGTCCAGTTCTTATTAACTGGAGCTTTTGAGAGCAGGGAGCGGAAAGGAGAGAGAGAGAGAGAGAGAAGCAGGATTGCCTAGTGGAAAGACAATGGCCTTGGGAGTCAGAGGACCTGGGTTCTAATCCCAGATCTGCCACTTTTCTGCAGTGTGACCTTGGACAAGTCACTTCACTTCTCTGTGCCTCAGTTGTCTCATCTGTAAAATGGGGATTAAGACTGTGGGTCCCTTGTGGGACATGGATTGTGTCCAATATGATTAGCTTGTATCTACTCCAGTGCTTAGTACAGTGCCTGGCACATAGAAAGAGCTTAATGAATACTATAAAAAGTCACATGAACTAGATTTAAGGGAGTTTTCCACATATGGAGCCTGTGAGTAGTGGTATTAGTATCAGGATTTCCTTTCCTGAAAATTAGAGTAAAATTGTTAAATTGGACTAGAAGTGCTGAGAGAAACAATACTGTGACTTAATTACCTCATCTTGAAAATGGGGATTAAACCCTTCTCCCTCCTACTTAGACTGTGAACCCTATGTGCGACAAGGGATGTGTCCAACCTGATTAACTAGTACCTACCCCAGATTCGAGAGACCCAGCTCCACCACTGGCCTACTGTGTGAAGTTGGCAAAGTCACTTAACCTCTCTGGGCCTTCGTTTCCTCATCTTTAAAATGAGGATAGAATAGATCGTGAGCCTTGCATGGGCCAAAGATGGTGTTCGATCTTTTGACCTCACATCTATCCAGTGATTAGCACGTAGCAAAGTGCTTTTTAAAAATGCCATAAATATTATCAGTAAGAAAGTATAATCCTGCCTTTCCCAACGAGCAGACTGTGTAATTGGTCCAGAGAAATGCAAATGGGGGTGCAAAGGGGAGCTTCTAGCCTTCTAGCATACAAGTGGAAAGCAGTGTGGAGATTTAAATAGCTCTAACGCGAAACCCACTATCTAAATGTAGTTCTAGTGTTGGCATCAGCAGCGCTTCAGGTTACATTGTTTCTCTGGAAAGACACTTTGGAAATGACAATTTAATCATGCCCAGGACTGTCTGGAGTGCCTAATATTCTTGCTAGAGGAGTTTTACACACGAGATCTATTTTGCTTAAAATTCCTTTTTCAGTGCTGATGGCTTCTTCCCAAAGCAGAGGTACACCAAACAGCTGCCCCATCTCTGGGAGATTATATGGTTGCTGACCTGTAGGGTTTGTTTTGTTTTGCTATGGTAAATATGACAAATGCCAACTCTCAGTTTATTCATGGTAATTGGGGAAAAGGTTAGCCTGGTAACTGGAATCCACAGATGGTGGAAAAACTTCATTTCTATTAGAAATTTCAGTCTCTTCTCCTACCAGACACTGGATCGGAGCCACTAACAAGTAGCTAAATTGACTGGTTTCAGTTTATTTCCTCTTTTTACCCCATCCATCCAATCAATCAATCATATTTATTGAGTGGTTACGGTGTGCAGAGCCCTGTACTAAGCGCTAGGGAGAATACTATATAACAGAGTTGGTAGTCACGTTCCCTGCCCACTGTGTGGAAGTGCCAAAGATCGGTGGAAAGGCAAAACAAGGCCCTGGAAACGAGAAGGGGTTTGGGTTTCTGCTTCACAAATTACGCTCTCCACCTCACTTGAGAGAAGATGTACCTTCGGGGACCTACGACCTGGGCTCAGGTCTCAAAACAGGAAGAGTCAATGGGGTAGCCCTGGGTGGAGACGGCTGGATCGCTTCCCTAACAGAGACTGTGAGCCCGTTGTTGGGCAGGGATTGTCTCTATCTGTTGCCAAATTGTACATTCCAAGCGCTTAGTACAGTGCTCTGCACACAGTAAGTGCTCAATAAATATGACTGACTGACTGACTGACTGAATGAATGAATGAATGAATGAATGAAGTCTGAAGTAGTGTGATGTAGTGGATAAGAGCACGGGCCTGGGAGTCAGAAGGACCTGGGTTCTAATCTAATAATATAATCTAATTTAATAATTATAGTACTTGTTCAGCCACATGCCTGCTGTGTGATCTTGGGCAAGTCACTTAACTTCTGTGGACCTCAGTTCCCTCATCTGTAAAATGGGAATTAAGAGTGTGAGCCCCATGTGGGACAGGGACTGTGTCCAGCTGATTAAATTGTATCTACCCCAGTGCTTAGAACAGTGCTTGGCACATAGTAAGGGCTTATTAAAAATAATAATAATAATTATGGTATTTGTTAAGCACTTACAATGTGCCAAGCACTGTTCTAAGCACGGGGTAGATACAAGGTAATCAGGTTGTCCCATGTCGGGCTCATAGTCTTAATCCCCACTTTACAGATGAGGTAACTGAGGCACAGAGAAGTTAAGTGACTTGCCCAAGATCACACAGCAGACAAGTGGCTTAACAAGTACTCTAATTATTATTATTACTAAGTCTGACTTGGACCCCTGTACCCATGCTAAAGCTGGAGAGCGGCAGGGGACCCCAGGACCGCAGAGAGAATCTAGGGAAGAGTGATCCAAACCTGCTGATGGACCTGGCCAAGGTCTAGGAATCCAACCCCTGCTGCTACACAAGCTGAGGCTCACCAGTGCCAGCTCTAGGTTCCCTAATTCTTCGCAGATAATAGGTGGCATTCTCCTTATTCATTGATCGACTGTGTTTCTTGGGATGAAGAAGTCACACTCTCTTTCATGCAGGATCACATTATCCTGTCAGTAGGTGTCCCTATCCGGTGAAGAGATAGGAAATTACCAGTAAGGAAGAGTAAAAATTGTGCAAGGGATGGATGTCAATGATTACATCCTGTCAGACTCATGAAATTTCCACAAGTATACATACAGTATGTAAAGTCTGTTTTCAAGAAAGATGAAAAATCAAATCAACCAGGTAATTGCTCCCAAAACTCAGTACAGGAAGTCCCTGATGTAAGACATTTCATGTTAAGACAAACAGTATGTGCTACGATTATAAATGTACATCTTGTTTCAGCTTGTTTCATGGCATAAAGACCCTGGTAGCCCATGGAGACCTGGGGAAATCATTTTGAAAGTGGTGTGTGTGTATGGGGGGTGGGGTAGAAAAAGAGAAATTTAAAGCGGCCAGGGAGAGGAGGGCAGATTATCCAATTGCCAGGTGGTGTCTGTCCCCAGAGAGCACTGACCGGGCCATTTCACTTCTGATGAAATAAAAGTCAGCAACCCCATCCCCCATGGATCCTCTCTGGCTTAATAGCAATACATTATGTAGTTACATTACCCATCTGTAATTAATTGAGGACACAATTCTGAGTAATTTAGATAAAAATTGGGTTTCCGACATTGGTTTGGGAACCCTAGTGGCAAGAGCACGGGCTTGGGAGTCAGAGATCTTGGGTTCTAATTCCGGCTCTGCCACTTATCAGCTGTGTGACTTTGGGCAAGTCACTTAACTTCTCTATGCCTCAGTTACCTCATCTGTAAAATGGGGATTAAATCTGTGAGCCCCACGTGGGGCAACCTGATTACCTTGTATCTACCCCAGCGCTTAGAACAGTGCTTGGCACATAGTAAGCATTTAACAAATACCATCATTATTTATTGCATTGTTCCTATGAGGAAATTGGTTCTTACTGGCAACATTTCTCCTTGAGATGCAGTTTTCGAGAACCAATTTTGTTGTAAGTCTGAGGACTGCCAGTACAGTGAAGACCAAGTTCTGAACAAGATTGATTCTTAAGTTAGTGATAACTGGCTTGGAATGTACCAGATCAACAAAACTGGAAACCAAAGTACTCCTCTGTTCCTGACACAGACAGATTGACAGCCAGGCGATCGGAGGGGATTCAGGGCTTGGGTCATCTCACTCAGCATGCAACCATAGATCATGAGGGGAATGGGAAAGGATAAGGAAGGGAGGTATGGGAAGTGAAACAAATTGCCTGTGCGGTAGTTCTGCCTTAAAATCTCTTAATATCTCTCCATCCACCCCCTCAAACTGAGCTCCTGGCGCTCTTGGTTCGAGGGACCAGTTTGTATTGCACTGACTGGCTCTGCCTTTTGCCAAGAGGGGCCAGGCCCCTGAGGATTCAGGGCCCAGAGCAGCTGTGTCAATTTATCCAATCCTCTGGCCCTAACGGTAACACAGTCTTCCCTGGGCTGCTTCCCTGGACTGGGTCATCCTTGTTTTCAGAGGGCCAATCAATCAATCAGAGTTCACTATGTGCAGAGCACTGTACTAAGCTCTTGGGAGAGTACAATACAACAGAATTAGCAGACACATTCCCTGCCCATAATGAGCTTACATTCTAGAGGGGGAGACTGATATTAATAGGAATAAATAATGTATGCTATATAATTTAAAGATGTGTACATAGGTGCTGTGGGAAGGCCACTTCTGGGTGGTCTAGACATGCTCCTTCACCTTACTCCATCTTTGATCTTTGTCCTGAATCTAGTTTCTATGCCAGGGGTGGTAGGCCAAAAGAGATGAGAGCGAATTCACCATATATATAGAAAAGGTGCTTGCCCATATCCACTGGAATTAAGTTTACAGGTGACACTAAACTGGGACATGGGGTTATTGTCTTGATAAGTCGGAGGAGTGCTCAGAAACCAGCACAGTGAACTTCATGGGGAACAGAAGCAGAGTAATAGAATAACCTGGGAGTAAACCACTGAGTGCACAAAAAGAAGATGAGGGTATCCTGCTCTGTAAGTAATATGACAGAAAAGGGTCGAGGAATCCTCAAAGATAATAAGCTGAATGTGAATCAGAATTGGAATGCTGCTCTTTAAAGATCAAGCCTGAGGAACTTCGAGGCACTGTACTGCCCCTTTCTATTATTGTGGAATTTGTTAAGTGCTTATTATGTGCTAAGTCCTGTAATAAGCACAGGGGCGGATACAAGTTCATCAGGTTGGATAGAGTCCCTGACCCGCATGGGGCTCTCATTCTAAGGGGGAGGGAGAACAGGTATTGAATCCCTATTTTCCAGATGAGGAAACTGAGGGCCAGAGAAGTTAAGTGACTTGCCCAAGGTCACCCAGCTGGCAAGTGGCAGTCGGGATTAGAACCCACATCCTCTGACTCCCAGTCCCATGCTCTTTCCATCATGCCATGGTTTCTACAGCCCAAGACCGCATCTACTTCTGGGTTTCATAATTTTAGAATTCAGGAAAATTTGGAGATCCTTCAAACGGGTGACAACATGGTTAAAAGACCAAAAGGTGAGACCCGCGATTAAAGTTAAAGCAAGTTAGTGTGGAGAAGAGAAGGCTGGGGTGATAACTTGATAACAGCCTGCAAGAATTCACAGGGTTATTATTTAGAGGTTGGCGATCACCATTTTCACTGAAAAACAAATGACTGCATGAAAGTTTGAGGATAGATTTAAGGATGAATTTCCCATTAGACACAGGATTGGGTTTTGAGAGTGCTTAGGGAATGGGCTTCGTTGAAAGTCTTGAAAGTCAGGATTAGGATCCCGCTGCGTGAGTCGGTTTAAGTGGGGTCAGTGCCGAAGGCAGGAAGATGCATGAGATGGCTTCTCTAGGGTCCCTTTCAGCCTCGCCATTCGGCGATTTCAAACTTACTTCTTAGAAAGGAAATTCTGGTCACTTGGGGTTAGGCTTCCCTCTAGTGGTATAAAGAGGCATTCCACCCAATCATTAAATAATAATAATAATAATGTTGGTATTTGTTAAGCGCTTACTATGTGCCGAGCACTGTTCTAAGCGCTGGGGGAGATACAGGGTAATCAGGTTGTCCCACGTGAGGCTCACAGTGAATCCCCATTTTACAGATGAGCTGAGGCACGGAGAAGTGACGTGACTTGCCCACAGTCACACAGCTGCCAAGTGGCAGAGCCGGGATTCGAACTCTTGACCTCTGACTCCCAAGCCCGGGCTCTTTGTTAAGCGCTTACTATGTGCAGGTTGTCCCACGGTGGGGCTCACAGTTTTCATCCCCATTTTCCAGATGAGGTCACTGAGGCCCAGAGAAGTGAAGTGACTGACCCACGGTCACCCAGCTGACAAGGGGCAGAGTCGGGAGAGTTAAAGAGAGTTGAATAGTGCTGGCAATTCAGGGGTGCGGGGCGTAAAGGAAGAAACCAGGAAAGTGGAGTGGAAGAAGAGGAAATCACTCAGGATCTTAGGTCCCTTACCATTTTGGGGATGGATGGACATAGTAAATGGGCAATGGTGATCCAGGACTGTATTTTTTTTCTCCCTTTCTGCTATTACGATTCCCATTTTAACCTTCCTACCTCACCACTCATTGAGTTGAACACAGTTTCCGTATTATCATACTTGTGAAGAGAACGGAGAAGCAGCGTGGCTCAGTGGAAAGAGCCTGGGCTTTGGAGTCAGAGCTCATGAGTTCGAATCCCAGCTCTGCCACCTGTCAGCTGTGTGACTGTGGGCAAGTCACTTAACTTCTCTGTGCCTCAGTTACCTCATCTGTAAAATGAGGATGAAGACTGTGAGCCCCACGTGGGACAACCTGATTCCCCTGTGTCTACCCCAGCGCTTAGAACAGTGCTCTGCACATAGTAAGCGTTTAACAAATACCAACATTATTATTATTATTATTAAGTGCTTGAGAGAGTACAATATAACAGAGTTGATAGACAAGTTCCCTGTCCAGAGGGAGCTTACAGTCTAGGGGGGGAGACAGACATTAAAATCAATTGTGGCTATGTACTTAAGTGCTGATGGCAGCAAGATAGATGAGAGCAGGGTAAGAGTAAGGTCGAGATAGAGGTAAGGTCCTAGGTGAGAGTGGATGAAGGGCAAGGATAAGCCATCACCACTACAAACATTTCATTGCTCAATCTTGCTGGGGGTATTGTCACAATCTGTTTTATGTGCCAACAACTACAAAAGGCATACTGTTCCAAAGTATAAGACTGTCTTGCTCCTGAAAACTATCCCCCCAAAGAAAGTCTGTGGCCTTGGATTTGCCATCTGAGAGCTCACCTCCTCCAGGAGGCCTTCTCAGACTGAGCCCTCCCTTTCTCGCTGCTCCTTTTCCTCTCCCCACTGCCCCTACTCCCTCCCTCTGCTCTACCTCCTTCCCCTCCCCAGAGCACTTGTATATATTTGTAGATATTTATTTTATTAATGATGTGCATTTATCTATGGTTCTATTGATCTATTTTGATGGTAGTGATGCCTGTCTACTTGTTTTGTTTTATTGTCTTTCTCCCCCTTCTAGACTGTGAACCCATTGTTGAGTAGAGATTGTCTCTGTTGCCAAATTGTACTTTCCAAGCGCTTAGTACAGTTGTATGCACACAGTAAGCACTCAGTAAAGACGATTGAAGGAATGAATGAATCTGTTTTCCTTCCAGGAAGGTGTGAAGAATGAATGAGCCTTTAGATTTTCCTGGATACAAGGAACTGTCCCAATACAATGGAGAGATAGGAATAATTGTATTGACTCTATCAAGGACCTGCTACTCAAGAATGATCACACTCCACATAGCATGAAGCAGAAATTCAAACCATTATGCATTTGGATCCCACAACAGTTGGTTGTTAACTCCACAAATCTTAAAGGGGATTTCCTACATCCTCTTACCTTCAGTATTTCATCCCAGACCATCACAGGAGTTTTCCCACTCCCAGCACTCTGCACCAATCAATCAATCAGTGGTATTTATTGAGTGCTTACTGTGTGCAGAACACTCTACTAAGCACTTGGGAGAATATCATATAATAACAGAGTTGGTAGACATGATCCCTGCCCTCAAGGAGCTTTAGGAGCATTCCGGAAGCAGCATGGTGTAGAGAAGCAGCATGACCTAGTGGATAGAGCACGGGCCTGGGAGTCAGAAGTCATGGGTTCTAATCCTAGCTCCACCATATGTCTGCTGTGTTATCTTGGGCAAGTCACTTCACTTCTCTGTGCCTCAGTTATCTCATCTGTAAAATGGGGATGGAGACTGTGAGTTCCATGTGGGACAGGGACTATCTCCAACGCGATTTGCTTGTGTCCACCCCAGCGTTCAGTACGGTGCCTGGTACATAGTAAGTGCTTAACAAAATACCATAATTAATTAATTAATCCTGGAGGTCAAGAGATTTTTCCAGAATGTACGCGGGGTCAGGTGGGTGAGGAAGCCATCTTCACACTCCTTTGTGTCACTGGGATGGATTTTATATGGTGTAGAGCTTGGTGAGGGGCGGGGGGTGGTGGGGAGAGGGGAGAGCATCTGGTGTCCCCCAAGAGCTTGTACAAGTTGGGAGTGGAGAAGTCTCTGGGGCAGGAATGGGAAATTCCCCCCATCCTGGAGGAGTTGGGGGTTCCCATACTCATAGGAGCAATGGAAAATAGGGCATGTGGCAAGACCAGTGTGTCACTTCATCTACAGAGGGCGATGGTGGGAGAGATGATCAATTCTGCATTGGTTTTACGGGGTTTGATATGTGGCCTTGGTCAGTTTTTTGCTTTGTAACTTGCAGCGCCAAATATCACCATCAGCACCACAGTATCACAGGCTGATCATGATGCCATCTAGGCTTCAGCAAGTCAGCTAACTCTTTGGGAAGACAGCAGATCATTTGGCCTTCTCATACTTCTGTATCGGGAAGATACCTATGTCTTGGTAAACTCACTGGAAGAATCTAGACTAGTACAAGGAGCAAACCTGTAATGCAATCCACACCTCAGAATGAGGATGTCTCGGAGCAGCATATGTTCTCAAATAGTGTTTTCGCTTAATGCCGACAGGTATTAACAGATGTTACGTACCTGCCTATGTCAAAGGGAAGACTGTCGCAAGCTTTCCACATTGCATCTCCTGTGTGTTCGCTAAGGGTTTCCTCCCTAATGCTGAAATGATTAACTGTGTTCAGTATGTGGATTAATGGGTTTTTACTCCTGTCTTCCTCACTGGAATGTTGTGAAGTTCATGAGGTAAAGTAGAGCAGCCATGCAAAGAAGTCTTTACCCATGCATGATTTGAGATCTGAGGATGGGTCTAAAGGGTGGTGGGGGGGGTTCAATTCATTTAAAAAAAAGCAACAAAAAACTGAAATATAATTCGTTGGTACTCGAGGTTCCATCTTGTCCTCATGAAAGTCCTCCAGTGGGAGAGGAGAACAACTGATGGGCCCAAGATGGAGAACTGAAACAGTGCTTATGGAAACATAATCAATTGGAACAATAAACAACTCCCTTTCATTAAGGAAACCCAACAGTTAGCTAACACAAACAAGAAAACCCATTGCCCTCATCTTCATTTAGTAAATGAAGGACCTGGGTTCTCATCCTTGCTCTACCACTTGCCTGCTGTGTGACCTTGGGCCAGTCACTTTACTTATTTGTGCCTCTGCAAGTCACTTTACTTCTTTTGCCTCATCTGTAAAATGGGGATTAATACTGTGAGTCCCTTGTGGGACGTGGACCATAGCCAATCTGAATAGCTTGTACCTTCCCCAGCACTTAGAACAGTGTCTTCCACATAATAAGTGCCTAACAAATGCCATAGAAAAGTAAAGCAAACATGACAGTTCATTATTTAAGGCAGGGTAGGCCCCTCAACAACAGGAGCAAAGGCTCAAACAACCAAATCAATTCTGAGGGGCTGTCCTCCATGGAGATTTTCAGCCTATCGTGATACCCCAATCCTGACTTCATGAACTCAAATTTAAGAAATTGTGCACCCAAGGCTCTGTGGGCCACCCAGGTGACCCAGCAGCCACCTGTCATCTACAGGTTTACGATTGGCTCAAAATAATTTAAATGGCTCAAGGCAAGTTTTTTTTGGTGTCCTCTGAAGGTGACACTAGGCCTTTAGGCCACTTAGTTCTTCCTTTTTTCTAGTTCTTTTTCTTTGTGTTTGTGGAGAAACTCGTGTACTCATGCATACAGAGAATAATAATGATTATGGTATTTGTTAAATGCTTACAATGAGTCAAGCACTGTTCTAAGCGCTGGGATAGGTACAAGTTACTGAGATTGAACACAGTCCCTGCCCCTTATGGGGTTCACAGTCTAAGGAGGACCCTGGCTTCATGGCTTCATGGCTGTGGTCGGGGAGAGGAGAATGATAGGAGACGGGAAAAACCATTGCAAATCGACATTTTTGTACTTGTGAAGGTGTTTTGAACTCATCTGCAGAACTATACAGTACAGCCTCAGTTATCTGAGTTTCATGGAGAAAAAGGTGCCAGTAAATAGAGTAATACAGAAGCCTGTGAGCTTTGACGGCTTACCTCTGACTAACCTCTCCTTCTGATTAGCCTCTCAGGGAGCTGGCTCAACTGACAAAGAGATTCCTGGCTTGTCCTGGTTGAACAGACTATATCTTCCAGATCCATATTTGGTAGGAGCAGAACTGGGCCTGGCAAGTGCTTTGGTTCACATGGAGGCTGGGGAAATCAAGGTTGGACTGCAATGTTTGGAAAGTGCTCAGAGGTTTTCCGGGTTAGCAATTCCCTTTTTTTTTTTTTATCTGCCATCTGATTACATTTCAAGGGACCGCTTCCAGTTTTTATGTGTTTCCATACCATGCCCCCAAATCAGTGGTTAGAGACTGAAATAAACATCCTGAACCACTCTAGGTAAGCATCACAAAAGTCATGTGACCGGCCTATAAATAACTTTGGGTTCTGACCTGGAAATGTTCCAATATGTGTAGCTTACCATTGGCTTTAAAGCACTCAATCACGTTGCCCCCTCCTATCTTGCTTTGCTGATTTCCTCCTACAACCCAGCCCGCCAACTTTGCTTCTCTATTGCCAACCTACTCGCTGTACCTCGATCTCATCTACCTCCCCACCGACCCCTCACCCACATCCTGCAGCGGACCTGGAACTCCCTACCCCTTCATATCTGATCGACGATCACTCTCCCCATCTTCAAAGTCTTATTAAAATCATATCTCCTTCCAGTGCCCTTCCCCAACTAAGGCCCCACTTCCTCTTCTCTCACTCCCTTCTATGTCACCCTTGCATTTGGATTTTCACCCTTTATTTACCCCATAGCACTTATGTACCTATCCATATTTTATTTATATTAATGTCTGTCTCCCCCTATAGACTATAAGCTCCTAGCTGGGAGGATACATGTCTACCAACTCTGTTATCTCATACTCCCCCAAGTACTTAGTATGTGCTCTGCAGGAGCTCAATAAAAACTAATGATCGATTGATTGTAGCTAGACACTTCCATTTTTCATTTCTCTCTCTCTCATATGCTTCCCACCTCCCCCCCAACACACACACACACACACACACACACCCTGAAAAGGACTTGAGGGCATGGGTTTTCAAAATAGTGAAAATATCAAATTCTCGATGTACTGAGAACTGTGTACAGTTCTAAAATTGAGAAAAAGTCACCTAGCCACTCTCTTGCTCATCAATCCATGAAGTTTCCCACTTTCTCTCACATATCTAACCCTGGATGGCCAAGAATCCTGGGGCCCAGTGTGGGATTGGGGCAGGGCTTTAGGGTAGAGGGGGAGTCAAAGGCGGGTGGGGATAACTGGCTCACAGACTCCAAGCAGGGCACCCCCTGGGCTGCAGCCCTCGGGGCTTAACACCAGCCCCACCCCTCTTTCCTGGGTGGACCCTCAGAGGTGCCAGCCCTCTCCATTTACCTACCGACTCCTCCTGGCCCACTACCCCTGCCCTGCAGGGGCTGTGGGCCAGAACCGCTGATCCTAACAGCCTAAACTTCAAGGTGGTGATTGTGGTTGAGGTGGTGGCAGAATCAACAGGTCCGTTGGACGTGCTCAGAGGCCAGGGTCAGAATTTGATTAAATAGTGGAAGTTTCTGCTCTACCCTCTGGAAAATTGAATTTCTTGGTCCAATTGAATTGGGTATATTGTAATTTCTCTCCCCAGTCTCTGTCACCTACTCCTTGTCTCAGCCTCCTCCTTCTGTTAACCTTATCCCATAAATCCTCATCCCGTCATCTTCCCCTTGACTTCCTTTCTGTCTACGCCCCAGCCCCTGTCCTCAGTGACTGCTCCTACTGTATCAGTAACAATGAGGATGTCCGAAGCTGAGCTAGGGTGGGAGAGGGAGTCCCAATTTCATTCCAGGATTCTGGATCCAAACAAGTTGGTCCTGGAATAAAGGATCAGGACTCAGTAGGAACTTCTGTAGTGGGGAAGACCTGCCAATAAAGGAGCAGAATAGTCACCAAGCAAATGCCACAGTTCACGGGGGCAATAATCCTTGATGCAAGTAGAGTGATCCTCTGCTTCCTCCACTATGGAGTGTTTAATTGATCTTTAGGACAGTTGCTAAGAGGTTGTGCCTATATTACAGTTGGTTCAGTTCAGAAATTCTCCTACATGTGAGATGTAGTAGGTGCTTGGCAACTTTCTTGCTTAGGAAGGCAATGCTGCTGCCTAAGAATGAGTTTGGATCATAAGCAAAAGTAAGAAGGTGCCGCAGAAGGCTGTCGGTCTTATGACCTTGGATCTTAAGCAAAATTGGGCTGGAAGCCAGGCCTTGAGAATTCACCCTGCGAGTGATTGAACATTCAGAACCTTGGACAACTTTAAAACATTCAATAACTTGTAATGTAAACACGATGGGAACAAACTGAGTGGCATATGGAAGCACAATCCATATAATCTTCACTCAATGCAGCTCAAATTACCCGGCTTCAATATGATTGTCATTTTTCATGATTTCATGTTCAATCTAATTTCCTTCTCATCAAAACAGTCTCCAGTTGCTGCTGAGTGGTTTAACATTTGAGCTGGTGATCCTGGATCCAGGTCCCTCCCGAGGAGGTGGTTTTGATGAGTGCTCATGGGTTGTTTACAATTAGCTTTTATCGCAGGGTACATTCAGAGCTATTGATGTTTAGTGTTCCTCAAGGACTTTAATCGAGGAAGCTGGAAAGCATGAGAGAAGGGAGGGGAACTGGTGAGAACATTTAGGTTCTTAGGTAAAGATTTCCTGGAACTGGGATTTTAGGCTCCAGAATGGGACAGTCCAAGGACAGGCACTCACAGAGCCACATGAAAGGTGAAAGTTGCACCCATTTGGATATTGAAGCCACCATCTTGTCCCTTGCCACGATGACCTCCCTCCCAACTACTTCTAAGGGAGATGAGATTCCTGCTTGAGGCAGAGAAGTAGTAAAAGGACCTATGTAAGCACTTGGTATGTACCATGTATATACTAAGCATATATATATATATATATACTAAGTGCTGGGAAAGAGAGAATGGATGAAAATTAGACCTGGCCCCTGACCTTCAACAGGGAAAAAATCTAAAAGTAAGGTGGAGAGGGTTGGTGACAGACACACAAAAGAAAGGTGGAGCAACAATAAACAGAAAAGGAACATTTAAAAAAACCAAGGACAAGAATAAATGCCATAGCTCCAGTTTCATGCTCCTCATTGGTCAGGCAGGACGGTTCAGATTCCAGCAGCCATAACTGCCCCTTCCTACCCAACCCTAACGTTCTAAAGGTTTGGAAGGCCTTGCTGCTGCTTCGTGCTCACCCTACCTTGATGGAGAGAGTAGGATGAGGCCTGATGTCAATGGAGAATGGATAGCTGTAGGGTGTCTTCCAGGCAGCAGGCTTGCATTTCAGCCTTGGGGAAGTGGGACTGTATCTATCCACAGGGGTCAAAACTCAAGTCCCAGCTGGGCCAGCCTCTGCCTTCTCTGTCCCTGCCCAGCATGCCAAAGTTAAGCTGGGGAGTAGGGTGGCTTAAAGAGGAAAAAAAGTCCCTGGTGGTGGGAAGGAGCAGAACTTGCACACTAAGGGAGAGGGCACAAGATGCCTTTAGCATTAACACCTCCTACCCCTATTCTCTCCTCCTGCACTAATGAAACTCCTGCCCAACTAGGCTAAAACTATTACTGACTGAATGGATGGGGTAGCATGAAGAGGGTGGAGGTGGATGCAGGGTGAGGCCTATGACTGGGGGTCATGCCAAAGGTCAAAACACTCAGGGAGATCCTGAGGGTGTTTTCAAATCAGATCTTGTTTCCGTGGGTTAGCAGATCAGTGAAGGTCGGGTTCAGACACTTTTCTGTTGGCCAAGTTTCTGGGAATTGTCTGGGCTCGGTTTATAAATCCCACAAGAACATGTCTTAGCTGGGATGTGAACTGTACACCAAACCTGAACTTGGGGTAGACAAATAGACAGGCTGTTCCTAGTTCTCGGGGCAAAGTATCAGAAGAGCAAATCCAGTGCCCAGAATGCCTTTGTGTTTGGAAGCAGGGAAAGATCGGATGGCGGTAATTATGGAGGTGTTTCATTGCTCTCCATTGACGGCGAGATCCTGGCCAGATCGGTTGCTAAAGAACACGATCGACCAGACACTCCCGGAGTCACGATGTTCACCGAATGTGGCACAGCAGATGTGATCTCTAGGGTGCATCAGATACAGGAGAAATGCAAGGAACAACAGGAGGGCCTCTATACAGTTTCCATAGATCTTACTCCAATATTTACCCACTGCTCCCTCACCCCTACTTCTCTGTGTCCTTCCTTGAGATTTTGGTGTTTTCTAATCAATCGGGTTCTCATGGGCCCACAGTCTTGCTTTTTTCTCAGCTCAGTACACTTCAGCAGCTCCATGACTCCACCTACTATTCCCGGCCTCAACCTCTCACCACAGCTTGGGCCATTACTGGCTGTCCCACTGTCACGCCTCTTCACCTCGCCATCTTGGTCCGCGAAGTAGAGAGAAGGGTTGAGCTTCAAGACTTTATGCCACGCTTGGGGTGAATCTTTCAATTATTTGAACAAAACTGGGTTTTGTATTCTCATTTAGGTGAACTGCTAATTTTTCTTGGTTATCTGGTCTTCTTTCTCATTCTCTCACTTCCCCTTCTCTCCCCTACCCTACGGCCCCCAAAGCCCCCGTTGAAATAGTCATTTCAGATAACTAACATCGAGATGTTTGACTTTTCCACATCTTTCTAGTCCAATAGGCTGTCCCTGAATCTCATTGACTAAGAGAAAGGAGTTTAGAGGCTGGGGTGGTAAGTGAGAGGAGAAAAGTGAGTACTCTCCCAAACGCTTAGTACAGCACTCTGCACACAGTCCACACTCAGTATACTGAGTATACTGATTGATTTAAGAGGTGGAATTTCCTTGAATCCTTCTGCTGCCTCTGAATTGGTGTACTGCCTATATTTTGCTTTCAATTGCTAGGTACCTGATTGATCCCATGGAAACACTGTTTTGTGTTGATGATTAAAATCATTGAAGCAAAGATCAAAATGAGCTTCCCTAAATAACAAATTCTGAAACACAACCCAATTAAATTTGCATCCTGGTATATGATTTGGGAGTGGTAAAGTGACATTTCTTACTCTGTTGATATGCTCAAGGAATTAAATAATTTTCCCGGGTTAATTTTAAGTCTTCTTTTTTTCCCCTGTTTAAAGCAATCGCTCACACATGGTATTCAGATGAGCAATTATTCACATCTGCCTGAATAAAAAGGGCATGTTACTAGATTTCAAGGAGGAAGAAGTTGTGTGCAAATAGGAACAGAGAAAATTACAAGAGCCAGGCTTGAGCAGTTTAAAACTTCTGGCTGAGAAAGCATGTGCCATTAAAAAACATCCTCACTCCTAGCTAGCAGAAGACATATCTCACTGCATATCCACAATGGCAAATGGAATGACTAATCATTTTCATGTTTATAACTTAGCAACTGGGTTGAGAAGCAGCGTGGCCTTACAGGAAGAGCCTGGGCCTGGGAGACCTAGATTTAATTCCCGGCTCCAACACTTGCCTGCTGTGTGACCTCGGGCAAATCACTTAACTTCTCTATGTCACAGTTTCCTCATGTGTAAAATAAGAATTCAATACCTGTTCTTCCTTTAATTTAGACGCTGAGCCCAGTATGGGAAAGGTACTGTGTCTGACATGATTATCTTGCATCTACCCCAACACTTAGTAAAGTGTTTGGCACATAGTAGGCACTTACAAATACCGCATTATTATTGAATTTTCAGACTAGTTCAGCAGAAATCCCATTTTTTCCCTCATAACATTCTGTGATGGATTAGATATGTATTTTAATCCTAGAACTGAGGCTGGGCCTGATTTTTCTCATTCACTGGCAAATGTAGGACAAGATGGCTGAATCCCTGCAGTAAAATTGTGCAAGATTCACTGTTGGGGCCAAAATTCACTATCATTCCAGTGCACAAACTTATACAACACTTCAACGGTGCAGTGTTTCTGTTGCCCTTACTTCAGAGTTGTCATTTGGGGCTTCTTGTTCTCAGAGTGTCTCTCCCCTTCAGAGAGTGTGTTGTTTTAGAATATCTACACTGGAGTAAATTCGAAACCAGGACCCTCTTGTGTTCATTTCTGGAAGGAGATAATGTTGAAATTGTCAGTTCCTTTCCCCTCCTCCACCTGCCCTGAGTATTCTGTCCTGGCCCAGTTGGGTAGTAACATGGTTAAAAATAGTATTGGCAAGGAAGGAGGGCTCGCTCATTGGCAAGGAAAGAGGCCCCCCCCACCCCACCCCCCTCCAATTTCTCAATTTTGGGAGTCCGCTGAACTACGGGACTGCTTAGATGGGATATTGATTCTTGAACCTCCGTTCTTAATTTCCTCAAAGCCCCATCTCATTATCATCTCAGCAGTGTGAGACGACCATTTCTTTTATGCAATTTTATATTTCTTGCTTAGAAGTTAAAAATAAAGTGTTTGGTTCTAATTCAATCTCACCAAGACAGCACTAAGCCTTGCAAAAGTTTCTGCTGTCTAGCACAGTTGCAAATACTAGAGAAAGGTTAACTATTAAAGCGTCATGATTGCCAGATGGATTTCATGGATAAAGATACGAAAGTCCTCACTCTTATCAAGCGGGTAGGAAAAATCTACCTGTTTGCTTCTATAAAATAATTATAACCAGTTCACAAATTCTATGTAATTCATTTTTATCTTACAGTAAACTAAATTCATTTTTGTACAATATACTTTCACATCTTTTAGTGCTTGGTGTTGTACCTATCTTTAAATTATATATCATAAATTATTTATTTATATTACAGTCTGACTCCCCCTCTAGACTGTAAGCTCTTTGTGGGCAGGAAATGTGTCTACCAACTCTGTTGTACTCCCTTGGGAGTTGTACCGAGTTGTATTGTACTCTCCCAAGAGCTTAGTACAGTGCTCTGCACACGGTAGGTGTTCAACAAATATGAATTATGATGGTAATGATGGTGGTGGTGTTTATGTCTGCCAACTTCAAGTAAGGTAGCATCCCTGTGAAGGTTCACGTGCCATTGGTCCCAACCATCTCTACCCTAGTGCTGCTAAAGCTGAAGAAATACCTCCTAATCAACCAATCATTTTTATTTACCGAGTGTTTACAGTATAGCAGAGTCTGTAGACATGTTTCATGCCCACAAGAAGCTTACAGTCTAGAGGGGGAGACAGACATTAAAATAAATTACAGATATGGACATAAGTGCTGTGGGGCTGAGGGTGGGATGAATAAAGTTTACAAATCCAAGTGCAAGGGTGATGCAGAAGGGAGAGGGATTAGAGAAAATGTAGAAACTGATACACCCATAAGGAATATGTCCCAGGCATTGTGACAGCTATTCCTGCTATTTTCAGTATTGCCTTGCCCAAAGGCTGCCTTGCCTCAGATTTGCTTCTGGCTGGCTTGGTTAGGAGTAGATGGGACTGCCCTCTCCCCTCCCTCCATCGGCAAGCTGCTTGTATACCCAACACAGACCCCGAGTTGTACTGGTAGCCCAAGTGAATTGTATTGACCACTTGGCTTCACAGACCCCATGTTTCAGTGAGCCATCCCTAGCCACTGCACTCCACTTTTCTAGCACAAGGAACCCCCACTTTTCTAGCGCAAGGGCCATGACCAACATCCCTCTCCCGTACCGTCTCTCTTTTTCAATCAATCAGTCAATTAATTAATCAGTGACATTGATTGAGTGCTTGTTGTGTGCAGAGCACTGTACTAAGCGCTTGAGAGAGTACCATTCAACAGAGTTGGCAGATGCATTCCCTGCCCACAAGAAGCTCATAGTCTAGAGGGGAAGAAGGACAATGATATTTTTTAAAAAAGAGATATGTACATGAGTGGCGTGGCCTAGTGGATAGAGCAGTAGATAGAGCACAGACCTGGGAGTCAGTAGGAGTCAACTAATCCTGGCTTCACTACTAGTCTGCTGTGTGATCTTGGGCAAGGGACTTAACTTCTCTGTGCCTCAGTTACCTCATCTGTAAAATGGGGTTTGACTGTGAGCCCCATGTGGGACATGGACTGTGTCCAACTTGATTAGCTTGTACCTACTGCAGCACTTAGTATGGTGCCTGGTACATAGTAAGTGCTTAACAAATACCATAAAAAAGAGGGCGTAATCAGGGAAGGCTTCTTGGAGGAGATGTAATTTAACTAAGGCTTTGAAGGTGGGGAGAGTGGTAGTTTGTCATATATGAAGTGGGAGGGAGTTCCAAGCAAGAGGAAGGACACGGACAAGTGTCGATGGTAAGATAGACGTGATCGAGGTACCACACCAGAGGCATGGATGTGGGCAAGGGGTCAGAGGTGAGATAGATGAGATAGAGGTACAGAGAGTGAATTGGCATTAGAGTAACCAAGTATGCGGTCTATGTTACGAGACGTAGCGTGTCTCAGTGAAAAGAGCACGGGCTTGGGAGTCAGAGGTCATGGGTTCGAATCCCTTCTCCGCCACTTGTCAGCTGTGTCACCTTGGGCAAGTCACTTCACTTCTCTGTGCCCCAGTTCCCTCGTCTGTAAAATGGGGATGAAGACTGTGAGCCCCACGTGGGACAACCTGATTACCTTGTATCTACCCCAGCTCTTAGAACAGTGCTTGGCACATAGTAAGCGCTTAACAAATACCAACATTTATTTATGTTGCTGTAAGACATCAGGGTGTAAGGAAGGAGGTGATGAGCTGATTGGGCACTTTAAAGCCAATGTTAAAGAGTTTCTGTCTGGACAGAGATGGATGGGCAACCATTGGAGGTTCTTGAGGTGTGGGGAAACATGGACTGAAGATTTTTTAGAAACATGATCCGGGCAGCAGAGTGAAATATGGACTGAGTGGGGAGAGACAAGACACAGGGAGGTCAGCGAGGAGGTAGATGTAGTAATCAAGGTGGGATATGATAAATGCTTGGATCAGCATAGTAACAGTTTAGATGGAAAGGAAAGGGTGGATTTTAGTGATGCTGTGAAGGTAAAATGAACAGGATTTGGTGACAGATTGAATATGTAGGTTGAATGAGAGAGATGAGTCAGGATAATGCCAAGGTTACAGGCTTCTGAGTTAGGGAGGACAGGGGTGTTGTTTGTAGTGATGGAAAAGATGGGGGAGGACACGGTTTGGATGGGAAGGTGAGGAGTTGTTTTGGACAAGTCAAGTTTGAGGTGTTGGGGGGACATCCAAGTGGAGATGTCCTGAAGGCAGAAGGAAAATGAGACTGCCGAGAAGGAGAGAGTTTAGGGCTGGAGAGGTAGATTTGGGAATCATCCATGTAGAGTTTGTAGTTGAAGCCATGGGAGTGAATGAGTTCGAGGGAGGGGGTGTAGATGGGGAATAAAAGGGAGGATCCAGAACTGAACCTTGAGGGGCTCCCACTTGTTAGAGGGAGGGACAAGTAGGAGAAGCCTATGACAGAAGCAGCATAGTCTAGTGGAAAGAGCACGGGCCTCGGATCAGAGGACCTGGGTTCTAATCCCAGCCACCCCACTTACCTGCTTTGTGACCTGGGACAAGTCGCTTCTCTGTACCTCAGATACCTCATCTGTAAAATGGGGGTTAAGACTGTGAGCCCTATGTGGATCAGGAACTGTTTCCCAACCCGATTATCTTGTATCTACCCCAGCACTTAGTGCAGAAGCTAGCACATAGTAATCCCTTAATGAATACCATAAAAAAAAAAGACTGAGAAGGAGCAGTCAGGGAAATAGAAGGAAAACCAGGAAAGGGCAGTGTCAGTGAAGCCAAGATTGGATAGTGTTTCAAGAAGGTGGTGGTCCACAGTGTCTAAGGCAGCTGAGAGATCAAGGAGGATTAGGATGGAGTAGAGGCCATTGGATTTGACAAAGAAAAAGGGTATTGGTCACCTTAGAGAAGGCAGTTTCAGTGGAGTGAAGGGGGTGGAAGCCAGATTACTGGGGGTCAAGGAGAGAATTGGAGGAGAGGAAGTAGAGGCAGAAAGTGTAGACAATTTGAGGGGTATAGCGAGGAATGGTAGGAGGGAGATGGGGCGATAACTGGAGGGAGCCTTGGGGTCAAGGCAGAGGGTTTTTAGGATAAAGGAGACATGAGCATGTTTGAAAGCAGGGGTGAAGAAGCCATTGGAAATTGAACGGTGAATTCATGATGGCGGTCAGGGCAAGAAGAAGTGCTCCCTGTTCACTCTTGGCCTCTGAGAGAAAGACTTGGGTGCTGCCTCCCCACTCTTCTTTACTCCCCTCTTATCCTGCATCCACGCACTTACATTCATGACCCACATTCTCTTAATAAATTCAGCTCTTCCATAATGTGAATTTTCACTATGCATTTTTTGTTCCTGAATTAGGGAATGTAATTCCAACACACACCTGGATAAAATGTGAAGGAGGGTCAGAAGTAATGGTTGTACACATGTGCATGGTATCGGTCCAAGCGCACATACTAGAATGTGCGTTTTCCTTAATGTTTTCCCTGCGCTACAGAGGAATTGAGTGTACAGTTGTGTTGCATTCGTCTATGGTGAATAGCAAAAACTTTCTGGATGAACTGAGTGGGCCACAATAGGTGCGGGCTGCTCGGTTTACATCTACTTAAATTCAGAGATGATTGGGTGGCTATTTGTCCGGGATGCTCTGGAGCTTGTTTGAAATGCCCTGGCAGCAAGAGAGGGAAAAATGAAGAGGGAGAAGAGAGGACCAAGAAAGGATTTGGTCAAAGTGCTATTCTTCTAGGAACAGGCTGGGAAAGTGCACATTGGACAGACTCCTGGAGGTGGTGAGATTCGTTTCCAGTTGTTTTTCCAATAGTGGTGGTGGCTTCCGCAGAGCAATCCGCACTCTCTTGCCTAGTCCCCCTGTGACCAATCAGTCAATCAGTCAACCACTGAATGATATTTATTGAATGCTTCCTGTGTGCAGTGCCTATATTAAGCACTTGGGAAGATACTATTATGAGATGGTTAATAGGGGCTAAGGGCGCAGTCTGTGCCCACTTTTTATGCCATTGTTGGGAATTTCGCATCCATCATGCAAGCCACTGGGGGTCTTTATTTGAAATTTGTGTATTATGATTTTAGCTACTTATCAGAAAGCTGTAACAATATGGAGCATGATGTTATCAAAATACATATGTAGAATTAAAAGTGACCATAAAATTTAGAAAAATAAGCCATACAATGATAAAAAACAGGTTTAGGTTATGATTAAAAGAACTTAGAAATGTCTTCTATCGGGTTCTACAAAACCCATTATCTCCAGCAGAGGAAGGGGCACTGCATCCTTTCACTCCCAAACTTTTGCTAATAATAATAATATTAATAATGATAGTATTTATTAAGAACTTATTATCTGCCAAACACTGTACTAAGTGCTGGGGTAGGTAATCAAGTCCCACATGGTGCTCACAGTCTAAGTAAGAGGAAGAACAGGTATTGAATCGTCATTTTGTAGGTGAGGAAATTGAGGCCCAGAGAAGTAAAGTGACTTGCTCAAGGGCACACAGCGGACAAATGGTGGAGCTGGGATTAGAACCAGGCCCTCTGACTCTCATGTCCACTCTCTTTCCACTAGGCCACGCTGTTTTTTCCTGGTTCTTGCTCTCCTAAGGCCTCCTCTATCGAGGACTTAAGGAGGGATATGTTTTTAACTTAAATGTGTACAGAACCTAGGAGGTTATCAATAAATCTAATTGACTTTAGTCCTTGAGATAGAGTGAAGGTATTCAGAGGGAGATAAATACAGTAACAGATCAGTTGATAAACAGTCTTAGTACAGTGCTTGGCACATAGTAAGCATTTAACAAATACCACGATTACTAATATTAGTCTTCCTTTTCTCTCCGGCAGCTATTAAAATAGGTAATGCTAATATTTCCGGCCCGGTTTCAAACAGTTAGACATCAATTTTCAATCTTTTACATGGTTTTATCTGTAACTATGAATTTTGTGTATTATAATACTTGCTCCAAGTGCCTCATGAATGATGCAGGAAGGTAGCAAACTGAGTAGGTAGCCAAAATTGAAGATGAAAAACAGCACTCCAGATTAAAATTCTCCAGAGGGGGGCTAACAGCCTTTTCATAAAATTTATTTGAAGGCTGAAGTTTTCCTGCTTATTTGGAACGTGGGGGTAATTTAGTGTTTGGACTGCTAAATGGTTTTTGAGTTTTGAATTGCCTGCTTCTAGAGTGATAGGTAAATATGCAAATTTGAAAAAAAAACCTTTCCTATAATTAAAACTAATTAGTATTTCATTCAATTCATACAGCTTCTGATGTGTGTAATGTAAACCTGGCAAGATTGTAGATCTCATGGGAGAAGAACTCAAGGCAAATCTGAATCTTAAACTCGAAAATCCGAACACGTAGTCAAGCGAAGTATATCGAGCACAAATAGAGGACATTTTCTACTTTCTTTACAGAGATCAAGGATTGCCACGCTAGATTGTCAGAATCCAGGACTCCAGGGCAAAGAGGGAGTGTCTGAGTCCAAATTTCTGATCCTGGGATGCACACTCTCCTTCCTCACATCCACCCTAGTCTGAAAAAGGATCCAGGAGTCTCCTCTGTCTCCCAGGTTCAGTGGCTATATCTTTGAGTTTGCTAGAGACCCATGCCAAACCGAGAGCATTCTGAAATTCCATACCTCCACGTTTTTTTCCCTCCCTCCAAATATGAGTCATTTCAATGGCGTAAACATTCCAAAAGTGTTCGTATTTGTTAACGAGTGGCACCGGGGTGGAGGCCGCTCTGCGCCTACGCGCAGGTTTTGCGGCTGAATTCCCAGTTGTGACTGATGAATTCCAGCTGTAGATGCCTGCTCCGGCACCAATCGATGACTCACTTGAGCTGCGTTTGGTTACTTCCCTGGGTTCAGAGGTTAATTACTGCACTGTTGCCGATCGGAATGTGCTCTCCCAGTTCAGCGACTCCTCGGGCTAGGTGGACGGGGTTGGTGTCGAGAGAAGGTCCGACCCTGTTGATTGGGCTGGGGATGGGGAGGACCATGCTTTAGGGGCTGGAGTCACCTGAAATCGGTCTTGCTATCAAGAGCAATACAAACTGTTTGCACCAAAGAGAACTGAAGTTTACACCATGCTTACCTTCTAACTTTATATTATTTCTCACCTGACCCCAGTCACCCCCCAGGAGGAACCTAGTGGTAGATTGAAAGAAAATCCATGGACTCTATCTGCCGAACCAATGCTAAACAGTATCTGATTGGTTGGCTAGGTAACAAAAGGGAGGAATCACTAAAACTTTGTATGATTCAGTGCAGGTTAGAGCTGTACAGAGAAGGCCATTTTGGCATTGTATTAACATACTTGTACTCCTCCTAATTAGCCCAGGAGTCTGCCAGATTGACAGCTGCTGCCTGGGGGGATGGTAGGGGGTGCAGTGAGCACAGAGGTGGGGCAAGTGATGTGTGCTGCTAACAATCCCTACTGCCATGAGGTCGGTGCTTAAGATCAGGTTTGTTCTGTGTGGATTCAGGCCCCAAGTGGATTTTGTTGCCCAGCAGATCTCTTCCAGAAAATTCTTTCCCTGGGCCGGCACTTCCAAGGAAAGACTCTTTAAGGGCTTGGGAGGGAAGATAAGGAGCTTCCAAGGAAGTTTCTTTAAGAAAATTGAAAGGCAGACAATGTTTTTTCTAATTGTTAATAAAACCGTCACTTTCCCGGAAGCCACCATGTCCTAGGTCTTCCACCTGTGGATACTTTGCCCTCAGGTGGCCCCGGCAGGAGCTCTGCTATGCCTTTGATGGAATCCTGCTCCATCCCCACTGCCCTGGAACCCCACACCTCTGGCTCCTGGTCCAGAGCTGGCCTCCACATCCTGCCATGGTTACTGGGCCTAGGCAGCATAGCCATTTCCTCATGCAAACTGTGACATGGATTTTGCTCTTTGTAATGGTGAAGCAGCAGCCCAACCGTCACACTTAGGTTTCCCAAGGTCTTGCACATCCTCCCGCCTCAAGCTTGGCTGGGTTAACCCAGTGAGGCCTCTGCCCTCTACTCCTCTGCCTCCAAGCAGGTGGCTTGGAGCCATTGCCTCCAGCAACCCTGAAGCTCTCACTCCTTGGTTCCCCAGTTTTGGCTTGACCTCGCTGTCTCCATCCCATCTCCTCTCTCCCTTGGAGCGGCCAGCTGGGCAGGGATCCTGCAGAAATAACAGGCCAGGCCACATCTAGACACCTCTTGCTTGGGTTTGCCCATCTAACTGGGGTGGAGAGTGGGCACTCGGGTTAAAATTGGGATCTCTGGGTATCCAAGATGCTTTAGCCACGATCCAAAAGGGCCATGGCAAGGGCTAGTCCCTCGGATTCCCTGCTCCTTCAGTCATCTGACGGGCTGCGGGCGGAGTAGTGTCCCTCCCACCTCAAGGGCTGACTCGTCATGGTTTCTCTCAGAGGTCCTGAAGAGACTGAGGGGGAGGAGCACACATCAATCAATCAATCATATTTATTGAGCGCTTACTGTGTGCAGAGCACTGTACTAGAATTCCTTAACTCCAATTCTCTCCTGGACCCCCTCCAATCTGGCTTCTGTCCCCTCCACTCTACCGAGACTGCTCTCTCAAAGGTCACCCATGACCTCCTTCTTGCCAAATCCAATGGCTCCTACTCTATCCTAATCTTCCTTGACCTCTCTGCTGCCTTTGACACTGTCGACCATCCCCTTCTCCACACCTTACCTCACCTTGGCTTCACGGACTCTGTCCTCTCCTGGTTCTCTTCTTATCTTTCTGGCCGTTCATTCTCGATCTCCTTCGCAGGCTTCTCCTCCCCCTCCCATCCTCTAACTGTAGGAGTTCCTCAAGGGTCAGTTCTCAGCCCTCTTCTGTTCTCGATCTACACTCACTCCCTCGGTGAACTCATTCGCTCCCACAGCTTCAACTATCATGTCTATGCAGATGACACACAGATCTACATCTCCGCCCCTGTCCTCTCCTCCTCCCTTCAGGCTTGCATCTCCTCCTGCCTCCGGGACGTCTCTCCCTGGATGTCTGCCCGCCACCTAAAACTCAACGTGTCCAAAACTGAGCTCCTTATCTTCCCTCCCAAGCCCTGTCCTCTTCCTGACTTCCCTATCACCGTGGACGGTACGACCATCCTTCCCGTCTCTCAAGCCCGCAACCTCGGTGTCATCCTTGACTCGGCTCTCTCATTCACCCCCCATATCCAATCCGTCACTGAGACCTGCTGGTCTCACTTTTATAATATCACCATGATCAGCCCTTTCCTCTCCACCCAAACAGCTATCTTACTGGTACAGGCTCTCATAATATCCTGGCTGGATTATTGTGTCAGCCTTCTCTCTGATCTCCCTTCCTCCTGTCTCTCCCCGCTCCAGTCTATTCTTCATTCCTCTGCCCGGCTCATCTTCCTGCAGAAACGCTCTGGGCATGTCACTCCCCTTCTTAAAAACCTCCAGTGGTTGTCTATCAACCTCCACACGAAACAAAAACTTGTCACTCTAGGCTTCAGGGCTCTCCGTCACCTTGCCCCCTCCTACATCTCCTCCCTTCTCTCTTTCTACTGCCCACCCCATAGGCTCCGCTCCTCTGCCGCCCACCTCCTCACCATCCCCCATTCTCGCCTATCCCGCTGTCGACCCCTGACCCATGTTCTCCCGCTGTCCTGGAATGCCTTCCCTTCTCCCCTCTGCCAAACGAACTCTCTTCCCCTCTTCAAAGCCCTGCTGAGAGCTCACCTCCTCCAAGAGGCCTTCCCAGACTGAGCTGCCCCTTCTCCCTCTGCTCCCTCTGTTGCCTCTCTGCCCCCCTTCACCTCCCTTCAGCTAAGCCCCCTTTCCCCACTTTCCCTCTGCTCCTCCCTCCTCCTTTCCCCTCCCCTCAGCACTGTGCTCGTCTGCTCATCTGTATATATTTTTATTACCCTAGTTATTTTGTTAATGAGATGTACATCCCCTTGATTCTATTTATTGCTATTGTTTTTGTCTGTCTCCCCCGATTAGATTGTAAGCCCATCCATGGGCAGGGATTGTCTCTATCTGTTGCCGAATTGTACACTCCAAGCGCTTAGTACACTGCTCTGCACATAGTAAGCACTAATAAATACTATTGGATGAATGTACTAAGCACGTGGGAGAATACGATATAGTGGAATTGGTAGACAAGTTCCCTTTATAAAGCTTCACCCACGCTCTTAGGGCCGCTCAGGTAGAAACAGCTGGTGGATGGGTGCAGGTGGGTGGCCCAGTGGAGTCTGATTCATTGTCTGTTATTAGACAGAGGAGCAGCATTGCCTAGTGGAAAGAGCATGGGCCCAGGAGTCAGAGGATGTGAGTTCTAATCCCGACTCTGCCACAAGTCTAGACAGTGAGCCCGTTTAGACTGTGAGCCCATTATTGGGCAGGGATTGTCTTTATCTGTTGACGAATTATATGTTCCAAGAGTTTAGTACAGTGCTCTGCACATAGTAAGCGCTCAATAAATACTATTCAATGAAGAGAAGTAGCGTGGCTCAGTGGAAAGAGCACGGGCTTTGGAATCAGAGGTCATGGGTTCGAATCCTGGCTCGGCCACTTGTCAGCTGTGTGACTTTGGGCAAGTCACTTCACTTCTCGGTGCCTCAGTTACCTCATCTGTAAAATGGAGATTAAGACTGTGAGCCCCACGTGAGACAACCTGATTCCCCTGTGTCTATCCCAGCGCTTAGAACAGTGCTCGGCACTTAGTAAGCGCTTAACAAATACCAACATTATTATTATTTTTATTAACAAGTCTGCCATATGACCTTGGGAAAGTCATTTAACTTCTCTGGGCCTCAATGATTTCATCTGTAAAATGGGGATTAAGACTGGGAACCCCATGGGGGACTGGGAATGTGTCAAACCTGATTTCCTCGTTTCTAATAATAATAATAATTAAGGTACCTATTAAGCACTTACTATGTGCCAAGCACTGTTCTAAGCACTGGGCTAAATACGAGTTAATCAGGTTGGACACAGTCCCTGCCCCACATTGGGCTCACACTCTTAATCCCCATTTTTTACAGATGAGGTAATTGAGGCACAGAGAAGTGAAGGGACTTGCCCAATGTCACACAGCAGACAGGTGGTGGAGCTGGGAAAATAATAATAATAATAATAATGGCATTTGTTAAGCGTTTACTATGTACCAAGCACTGTTCTAAGCACTGGGGTAGATACAAGGTTGTCCCACAAGGGGCTCACAGTCTTCATCCCCAATTTACAGATGAGGGAACTGAGGCACCGAGAAGTCAAGTGACTTGCCCAAAGTCACACAGCTAATCAGCCGAGATTAGAACCCACGACCTCTGACTCCCAAGCCCGGGCTCTTTCCACTATGCCACGCTGCGTCTCTAACCCATGAAGCCGGGATTAGAACCCATGACCTCCTGACTTCCAGGCCAAAGCTCTATCCACCTAGCCAGGACCTATAGTGCTTGGCACATAGCACTTAACAAATACCATTTTTATTATTATTAGAAGGAAAAGTTAAGGACATTAGAAGAAACATCCCTGCCCATGAGGCTGGATGGCTGGGGGTGGGCGGGGGGCCTACATCACAAGACCCCACATCACACAGTTCCTTCAAGCATCCTTTGGTGCCACTGTTGGAAATAGAATACCGGGCTGGATGGACCATTAGTCTGACCCAGAATGGCATGTCTTATGTTATTACCTTTAAAGAAAAAATCAACCAGAAAATGGGAAAATAATAATCCTGCAAATGGTGAGGCATTTTTCCAGCAGGGCCATAGAGGTGGCAGAAAATAAAGGGATCAGTGCCACTCAGATGAGCCCTGTTTTAGCTCCATAGTTCCAGTTCTGTTGTTAATTGTAAAACGATGGGCCTGGCCCTCACCCCTTTCATGCCCCCATGTGTATTGCACATGTAGAAAACCTTTGAAGCTGAAGTTTGATGGACTCACAGAAGAAATGCGTGAGGAAATAGTAGTGGTGGAAATTGGGCCCAGCCCAAATCCTCCAACCTTTGCAATTTCATTTTTAAATGAAAAGAGTCTCAGTATTTGTTAGAGTTGGAATCTAATCAATCTAATTTGTTAGAATCTTGCTAAAATATCTCTGATGAGTAGACGTGAAAAGCAGCATAGCCTAGTAGAAAGAGCACGGGACTGGGAGTCAGGAGACCTGGGTTCTAATCCCACCTCCATCACTGGCCTGCTGCGTGACACTTCTCTGTGCCTCAGTTCCACATCTGTAAAATGGGTTTTAAATACCTGTTCTCCCTCCCCTTTATACTGTGAGTTCTGTGTTGGATAAGGACTGTACCCAATCTGATTATCCTCTTATCTATCCCAGTGCTTAGTAGAGTGCTTGGCACATAGTAAGTACTCAGCAGTTACCACTATTTATTGTCATTATTATTAGTATTATTAGGAGTAGGAGGAAGAGTAATAGTAGTATAAAAATCCCTGCTCTGCCCAAGAATCCCCAGGAGAATTGGAGTATTAGAAGATCAAACCAGAATTCTACTTGAAACCCTATATGTGTCTTTTGAGAGGCCACACAGCTTTCAGAAATCATGTTGAGGGGGAATTCAGACACAATATTTGCAACTGATAATTCATTTAAAGGACTGAAATTTGGAGAGAAACCTGTAAGACTCAATTCACAAACCAAAAGTCCACCTCCTCACCTATTTGGGCTAACCTTTCACAAAGGGTAAGCTTACCACATGTTCCCACGTCAGGGAAGAGTCAGATACCCTCGGGACTCATCCAACAGAGCATCGAAGGGAGAAGAGCAAAAGAACATGCCAGCCTTTTCCCTTGGAATCGTCAAAGCTTTTGTTAAGTCCTCTCCCCACAGGAAATAGAGGCAAACTCTGTCCAGCAAATAGCCCCTCTGATACTTGGGAACTACAGAAACCAGCCCTTTGCTTGTTGGGAAATACAGATCAAACTCCTTTTTCCCAAAGATCTTTTATCCAACCTAAATGCAAGGTTCGGTCAGCTGTTTTGGAAAACAACACAGCTTAACAGTATTGTAGGAGCATGGCAGAGTATACAGGGTTAATAATAAACTGGGCTGCACCTGGATTTGTAAGTCTGGTTGATTTGTCTCATTCATATTGACACTTTAAGACCCTAGAGGAAAAAAGTGAAATCCTGCCTAATGTCTTTCGGATGACTATATGGGTAAACATATTCACTGCCACGTTATGTACTCTCCTTTCCCTTCCCTACTATCTCTACCTAATTTGAATACCATAGCTCCACATTGGGAGCCAAAGGGAGCTCTGAGTAAATAAAGAAATCAACCCAGTGCCTTTTTATTTGATTTTAATTTGGATCTCTCTATCCCTCATGGCCTCATGGTCCCAAACCAGTGGAAAAACATGGGGAAGAATGAAAGGAAACCACCCCTTACCCCCCATCAAAGACGATCTGGTTTTTGTTAGGCGTTTTAGTATGAGCATTCTCAAAGCTCTAGTTTATTTTTTCTTTCACTTGGAGCTTTTTCTGATGTGTTTCATCCATGCACATCTTGGAATGATTTTTTCTCCTCAAAGAAAGACTTTGGTACAGGTTTATTTTCTGAGCGATGGACTGGGAGACATATTTTCCCCCAGAGCCAGGAGTGATCCAGGTCGGTCTCTTCCAGGGTCCATGTTGCTTAGCAAATTCGACACCATTGAAATTCAAGGCTGAAAAGTAGACACACAATATAGAAACACACACACACACACACACACATTAAAATGAGGGCTGTGGTGAGATGATTTGCAATTCAATAACAATTTGTATGCTTGGGCTGCAGAGCTCCAGACCTCTTTCTAAGACATCA
The DNA here is from genome assembly GCF_004115215.2 of Ornithorhynchus anatinus. Lineage (NCBI taxonomy): Eukaryota > Metazoa > Chordata > Mammalia > Monotremata > Ornithorhynchidae > Ornithorhynchus > Ornithorhynchus anatinus. Next base: position 56,205,804 of record NC_041753.1, read on the forward strand.
GTACTATGTTCTGTAGTTCCTCCCATATGTGAAAATATCTATTTAAACACCTCAAAACACAACTAGTGTGAGTAATAGGTGACCTTGTAGGATAAATGAGAACATAAGGCAGGGTGGAGTACAAGACTGTACTGAAAGGACTCAGGGGTGACATCAAACTCCTCTAGACTGTAAACTCATTGTGGGCAGGGATCGTGTCTACCAACTCTTTTGTATTGTACTCTTCCAAATGCTTAGTACAGAGCTCTGCACACAGTAATCCCTCAATAAATACCATTGACAATGCTCAAACCCACATTATGATACATGCTGTTGCTGATCCTGTAAGAAATGTGTGAAAAAGAATAGAATGTAAAGACTAGGAGAGAGGGTGCAAACAGAGTGGTTGGTAATCATAAAGACCTCAGGGCTAAGAGGCAAGAGGATGGTAGAAGGTTGTACCTGATACCAGGAACAGCTGATAAAGCTCCAAGGAGTGGTCACTTGGCACTGGTCTATCTGTGAGAAAGAAGTGTTTATCCCTGGAGGTCCTTAAGAAGAGGATAGATCACCACCTGTCCTGGACTTATTCATCTGGTTGGAGGGAGAGGATGGGTTCATTTGACCACTCTAAGTCCCTTCCAGGTTAACGATTCTACTGATGATTTTCACCTCCAAATATTGTAAGTACAAAATGATTCAATACTGAATTTAGAACTTTGTGTTCTATCTTCGTGGCCTCATTTTGCTAACAAGTGATAACAGTAGTTCTATGTAATAATTGTTCTTCTTCCTCCCCCTCTGAATGGTGGCTGTGATAGGAACAGGGGTCGGGTCTCCATTTACTAAGAACCAGGAGAGAGAGAACTTACGGTGGCATCAAGAGGAAGGTGAGAGAGACTCCAAAAACAGAGAGGGTAGAAAAACAAAAGGTTAAGTCGAAATCTCAACTTTCCCATCAAGTCTTTGAGGGTTTCAGCTATTTGAATAATATTTTGACTATTTAAAAAATCCTGCAATTATCTAGGCTGTCCACATATCCAGATCTGTCTCAGTCCTGTGCATTCTGGGTAACTTACATTTTTGCAGTAGAGAAAAATTATCCTCACCATTCAGCATTTCCATTTCAATGTGCTTTATTAGAAAGAAAGTACCGTCTTTTCAATTAATCAACCAAGGACATATAGTTGTTTTTTTTTCAGGAGAAGGGAGAGGTCCACAGTATCAGAGGTGGTCAAGGGGTCATGGAGAAATAGGTCAAAGTAGAGCCCATTTGATTTGGTTATGAGGCGGTTACCGGGGACTTTGGGGGATGTGGTCTCATTGGAGTGAAGGGAACAGAAACCATATTGTAATGGGAAGCAGTGTGGCTTAGTGAAAGGAGCACGGGCTTGGGAGTCAGAGGTCGTAGGTTCTAATCCCGGCTCCGCCACTTGTCAGATGTGTGACTTTGGACAAGTCACTTCACTTTTCTGTGCCTCAGTTACCTCGTCTGTAAAATGAGGATTAAGACTGTGAGCCCCAAGTGGGACAACCTGATTACCTTATATCTATCCCAGCACTTAGAACAGTGTTTGTCACATAGTAAGTGCTTAACAAATACCATAATTATTATTAATCAATCAGTCATATTTATTGAGCATTTACTGTGGGCAGAGCACTATACTAAGTGTTTGGGAGAGTACAGTATAGCAGAGTTGGTAGACATTTTCCTAGACTGCAAGCTCATTGTGTGCAGGGATTGTCTCTCTTTATTGCTGTATTGTACTTTTCAAGTGCTTAGTACAGTGCTTTGTACACAGTAAGTGCTCAATAAATACTATTGGATGAATGAATGCCCACATCGAGTACAATACAATACAATTATTATATACAATAGTGTACTGGATCAAAAATGTAGTTGGATGAGAAGAAAGGGAAATAACGGACATATAAAGCCCATTTGAGGAAGCAATAGCCCTCTGTTTTCAAAATCACTCAGTGGTATTTATTAAGCACTTAAGGTGTGCAGAACACTATACTAAGTGCTTGGGAGAGTACAATGTAATAAAGTTGGTAGACACGATCCCTGCCCACAAGGAGATTACAGTCTAGAGGGGGAGACATGCATAATAATAAATTACGGATAAAGGAAATGGCAGAGTATAAGGATATGTACAAAGGTTGTGTGGGGCTGGGGGTGGAGTGAGTGTCAAAGTGCTTAAGTACAGATCCACGTGCATAGGTGATGCAGGAGGGACAGTGGATAGGATGGTGAAATGAAAAATGGACTTAGGAAAGGCATCTCAGAGGAGACATGATTTAGAGAAAAAAAATTGGTATTTGTTAAATGCTTACTATGTGCAGAGCACTGTTCTAAGCGCTGGGGTAGATACAGGGTGATCAGGTTGTCCAACGTGAGGCTCACACTTAATCCCCATTTTACAGATGAGGGAAATGAGGCACAGAGAAGTTAAGTGACTTGCCCACAGTCACACAGCTGACAAGAGGCAGAGGTGGGAAGCAGCAGAGAAGCGGCGTGGCTCAGTGGAAAGAGCACGGGCTTGGGAGTCAGAGATCGTGGGTTCGAATCCCGGCTCTGCCACTTGTCAGCTCTGTGACTGTGGGCAAGTCACTTAACTTCTCTGTGCCTCAGTTACATCTGTAAAATGGGGATTAAAATTGTGAGCCCCACGTGGGACAACCTGATCACCCTGTATCTACCCCAGCACTTAGAACAGTGCTCTGCACATAGTAAGCGCTTAACAAATACCAACTTTATTATTTAGAAGGGGTTTTAAGATGGTGAGAGTGGAAGTCTATTGGATATGAAAGGACAGGGAGTTCCAGGCCAGAGGGAGGACATGGGCAGGGGTTGGTGGTGAGACAGATGAGATCGAGGTAGTAAGTAGGTTGGTGTTAGAGGAGCAAAGTGTGAGAGTTGAGTTGTTGTAGGAGATTAGTGAGGTTAGGTAGGAGGGAGACCCCTGATAATAAAAATAATAATGATTGTGCTATATGTTTAACACTTAATAAGTGGCAAGCACTCTCCTAAGCACTGGGATAGATACAAATAAACAGATGGACGCAGTCTCTGTCCCACATCTCCCGTCCCCTACAAAAAACATTTGTTTGCTTTCACCCTTTTCTCCCTATCCACCATCTTCAACCATTCACTCTTTGGTGGCTTTTTCCCCCTCTGTCTTCAAACATGTAAAAGTCTCCCCTATATTAAAAAAGTCTTCCCCTATATTAAAAAAAGTCTCCCACTGCCCCCTTCTGCTATTACTCCATCTCCCTTCACTAAAAATCCAGGTGGTTGGAAATGAACAAAGTACCTATTTGAGGATCCTTTACTTATTTTGTCTGCCTGTGCCATTCAAGTCCAGTGTTAAAAATCCTGCTGACTTTAAGGGCAGGGTCATTAGAAGTCTTTCAAAACGTGTGTGGAGGACGGAGCCAGGGACTAACTCTCCGAGTTTATGGTTTTTCAGGAAAAAAAAAAAACCTTTTTCCAGCTGTTGGCAAGCCGTTGTCCCATTGTGGGTCACTAAGACCACTCAACGGAAGTTTTTTTTTACAATCCTGGCAGACCAATGCATGGTCATGGAAACAGAGCATTTCATTTTCTTTTAAAGATGAATTGATTTAAATTTTTGCAAAAGTGAGGGGGGTTAGAGATGCCTCACAAATTTCACTCATAGGATGTTTGATGATGCAGGTTGCTCTGAAGGACTGTGGGGCCATTGGGTTATCCTCGGTAAGTGTAGTGGAGTTGTCAGCTGGGAATTTTATTGCTGCCTGTATGCTGCTGAATAGCCCTATTATCTCAAGAATGTTGTCTCTTCTGGAAAGTCTAAGAAGGTAATTGTTCCTCAATACTGGCAGCCCCATGCCGTGCTGTGTTCTTGGCCATCGCCCCCACTGATTCACGCAAGCCTTTCCACTTGCTTCAAGAGAAATGGCTAAACCTGTTTCTGGAATGGTATTAGGTTTTCTTTTGTATAGCCAGTTAACTATTTACTTTGAGTCTTGTGACAGAATCATGAAGGCACTTTGGTTCAACAGCCCATTTCCACCTCTCCGGTCAGGTTAAGGAGTCCAAATGACAGCTCTTGTTGGTGTTCTCAATTACATTTATGCAGATAAATGTCACAGAGACAATATAATTGAAAATGAAAGCACTTTAGGTTGGAATTCCTGATTGGACCGTTGTTTTCTCAACCCCTTTTTCAAATACAGTAGGTTTTCTTGGGTTTGTTTTTAGCACACTCATTTTCATTCCAGTTGAAGGAAACTCAGACCCTTAAAATTGAAACAAACAAGAGACCAGCTGTTTTGCTATTGTCGATGGAAGAATAATTTGCTGACTTAGAACCAAGCAGATTATCTGTGGCCACTTATGCAGAGCGTGTTTCCTCTAGCCCAGCTGTAGAAAAGTTATAGCCAGGACCAAGCCAAGGAAGCGATGAAACTCAAAGCAAGACACTGTGCCTCCATTACCAACAGAATTGGTGAAGGCCTTAGTGCTGGTGTTTGCTTCCTGTCCCCCATCTGGGCTTCTCTATATGTAAGGCTTCCCAGAAGTGTGAAAATCCCAGCTTGGTCACACTCACTCCTACAACTCAAGGCCCAGGAAAGCTACCCAATTTCTGTTTTCCTTTTATAACCGGTGCCGCTGGGTTATTCTCTCCCCCTGTTTTGGATTATTTACCAGAGGTGTTTAAATCCTGATAGTTCTATCATGGGACAGCAAGAACACTAATAATTTGAATCCACTGACAATCAAATATTCTTGTAGCTAACACATTGTTTGGGTCAAGTATTTTTTCTTTAATTAAAGAAAGTGCTTTATTTATGCTTTAATTAATAAAATGCTTTAATTAATTAAAGAAGTGCTAAATAAAATTTCCTATTTTTTTTTCAAATCTCCCTCCTCAGTCTGTCCCTGCTCATCCTCCACTGTTAATAATTGTGATATTTGTTAAGCGCTTACTATGTGCCAGGCACTGTACTAAGCACTGGGTGGATACAGGCAAATTGGGTTGGACACAGGCCCTTGTCCCACATTCATTCATTCATTCATTCAATAGTATTTATTGAGCACCTACTATGTGCAGAGCACTGTACTAAGCGCTTGGAATGCACAAATCGGTAACAGATAGAGACAGTCCCTGCCCTTTGACGGGCTTACAGTCTAATTGGGGGAGACAGATGGACAAAAACAATAGCAATAAATAGAACCAAGGGGATGTACATAGGAGGCTCACTGTCTCACATGAGGCCCCATTTTACAGTTGTGGTAACTGAGGCACAGAGAAGTGAAGTAACTTGCCCAAGATCACACAGGAAACAAGTGGTGGAGCCGGGATTAGAACCCATGACCTTCTGACTCCCAGGCCCATGCTCTATCCAGTATGCCATGCTGCTTCCCTCTTAATGAGCAATGAAATGACTAAAAATCTGTGCTGAAGGGAAGAGAGGAGGGGCATCAAGGGGTCTACCTAATTCACAAACTAGCCTTGAACACACAGGAGTGATTGCCATTGCGATGTTCTTTTCTTAGGTGGAATGGGCGTAGCCAACCACTTGGGAGAGATAGATTCCTAGGGGCTTGATGGAACTTGTTCTTTGGTGAGTATGTGATCTGCCCCATACAATAGGAGCTTGGTTTCTGGCTGTTAGTGGGGCAGCACTTCTTGGCTGAACAGGGAAATGACTCTCTAAACTCCACTAGATTGTAAGCTCCTTGAAGGCAGGGATTGTGACTACCAACTCTAGTGTACTCTTCCAAGCACTTGTGCTCTACCCACGGTAAGCATTCAATAAATGCCACTGATTGCACCCCCGATGTTTGATTTGAGTCTATCTAACCATCTCCATGGAGACCGACTGAGCTACCAGCTATTAGAACTGCACTCTGGATTGTGCATTCTTACTCTTGCCTCTGCAGCTCCTTTTTATCATTATCCAACACAATTCAGCTCTCACTTGAACTCCAGTTAGGTGCAGGAAAAAACAAAGGACAGGCCTTAGGCCAAGGGATGGTATGATAGCCTGTGGTTCCTTGGCTGAAACCTGGTGACACTAGCCAAGAGAGGCTCAGAAACCCAGTGAATGGCTGGCAACCAGCCAGCCAGCCATTGTTACTGAATACTCACTCACTGGATCTACCCAGCACAAGGTGATGTCAAGTGAAGAGTCGGCAATTATTCACGTGCTATGCTAGATCCAGATAGCCAACAGGTAATTTGAGCCAAAACAAATCCACCCTGAATGCTCTGGTTTGGCTGTGGGCATTGATCAAGTTAAACCAGAGAACTGACAAATCGCCACCTCTCTGGGGATCCGATGGGAAATAGAGGAAGGAGGCCTAGTTTTTACCTTCAAGATGTTTACGGTCTAATGAAAAAAAAATAAACACAAATAAGAGACTATAACCACAAATTGCAGAAACACATGAACATACCATATATCAGTGAATGTATTTATAATGATGCGCAGGGAGGGGATTGGAGTCTCTGGAGGCAGGTAAGTCATAATGGTAAATTCTGGGCCAAAGGCCCTTTTCAAAGGATTCCTGAGATGAGAGACTAAGTTCTGAGTTTCCTGGTGATTTGAATCCCCGCTATCAATTAATCAATCAATCAGTGATATTTATTGAGCACTTACTGTGTGCAGAGCACTGTACTAAATACTTAGGAAAGTATGATACAACAGAGTTGGTAGACACGTTCCCTGCCCACAGTGAGCTTGCAACCTAGAATCAGACTAGCCCTCCGAGTGCAAATGATTCCTGAAGCCCCGGTGGCCACAATGAATCTGACACTGCAGGTGCCCCTCACAGATGATGGGCAATGTGACTGAGGGTGGGGATCGTGTCTACTAATTCTATTTGCAATCTCCCAAACTCACAGTACAGACCTCTGCACACAGGTACTTAATAAATATGATTGATGGTGATGGTAATTTCCTGAATGGAGTGAATGAGAAAAATAGAGAGAGGCAGAAACAGTCATGGAATCTCTACAAAATCTTAGAGAAGCAGCATAACCTAGTGAATAGAGCATAGCCTAGGAGTCAGAAGGACCCGGGTTCTAATCCTGGCTCTGCCACTTGTCTATTGCGTGACCTTGGGTAAGTCACTTCACTTCTCTGTGCTTCAGTTACCTCATCTGTAAAATGGAGATTAAGACTGTGAGCCTCATGTGAGAGCTGAACGGGGTAGCTTGTATCTGCCCCAGTGTTTAGTATGGTGCCTAGCTCATAGTAAGTGCTTAACAAGTACCATAAAAAATCCTATCTCTAAGGCCAAAGGAGAAATAGATGAATAATAATAATAATCATGGTATGTCTAAAGTGCTTATTATGTGCCAGGCACTGTACTAAGCACTGGGATGGATACAAGCAAACTGGGTTGGACACAGTTCCTTTCCCACAGTCCCTTTCCCATATGGGGCTCACAGTCTTTATCCCCATTTTACAGATGAGGTAACTGAGGCCCAGAGAAGTGAAGTGACTTGCTCAAGGCCACCCAGCAGATAAGTAGTGGTTAGCCAGGATTAGAATTATTGATTATTATTATTATTATGGTATGTGTTAAGCACTTACTATGTGTCAAGCGCTGGGGTAGATAAAAGGTAATCAGGTTGCCCCACATGGGGCTCACAGTTTTAATCCCCATTTTATAGATGAGGTAACTGAGGCACAGAGAAGTTAAGCGGTTTGCCCAAGGTCACACAGCAGACAAGTGGTGGACTTCTGACTCTCAGGCCCGTGATCTATCCGCTAGGCCACTCTACCAGTGCAACCAGGGTGACATTAGGGAAGAATCACACAGGACATGGGTTTTGAGTAATGCTTAGAAGGAGGGGAGAGGGACGTTGTTTGATAAAGCAGAATGGGGACGGCATTCCAGGTAAAGATGGGAGATGGAGTGGTGTGAGTTTTGATGTCTTGAAGAGCAACCATCTCATGGTTCTTTCAGGGATCTTTTTTCCCCTGTTGGAAACAGAATACTAGGCTGAATGGACCGTGGATTTGACCTAGTTATGTCCTTAGGGTTTGTGGGGAGGTAGAGTTGAGTGCTGGAAGTAGTGAGAGTGGAAGACTAGAGCTGAAAGGGAGAGAGGTGGGGGGAGAGAGAGAGAGAATCAGCTAAGAATGGGGAAACCAGATGATAGAGAAGACTGAATTGACTGGCTAGGCACTTAAGTAGAATGTGGGTGGTGGTTGTGAGGCCACCGTAGGCTTTTGAGGAGGAGAGTGACCTGATCCAACTGGCACTTTGTGTAGATGATTCAGGCTGCCGTGTGTAGGATGGACTGGAGAGTGGGAGGCCCAAAAGGAGGCTTATTCAGAGTGGTGGCTGGAGTAGATCTATGGAATATGACAGAGGAAGGCTCAGTAGGATTTAGTGAGTGAGAGTGGTGAGAAGTATTGAGTCCAAGGTGGTGATCACAAGGGACACAAGGGTGCCATTTACCCGGAATGTTAAGAAGAGGCTCGGCGGGGAGGGGAGGGAAGTCGACGGTAGCAGGCGTCCAACATTTTGACCATCTGCAGTTCTGTCCAGAGGACCATCTGAAGTGGAGCTGAACTCCCCCATTTGTCATCATAGAAACTCCGTTAAGGTGACCAAGTTCTGCGGCTTGCTTATTGCCTCATTCCCTCCAAGTTGCTCATGATGTTTTCTCTTCCCTTTCTAGGCGGTGCTGAGTCCTCTCATAGCCATTGCACTGAAAATTTCCCAGATTCACGAGCGGACAGGCCGCAAGGGGCCCACTGTCATCACCTGAACCAGCAAAGGATCACTCACCCAGGGCCCAAAGAGCACGAGCTGCTTTTGCTGATGCCTTCTTGCTACCTGTTTGTGCCTTGTATGACTTTTCAAAGAGGTTTTGCTGGTGGGGGGCGGTGGGTGGGAAAGCAAAAACAATCAGTTTTATTTTGATCTTATCCAGTTGCATTAACCGCCAAATGCAACCTTGTATTTAGCCGTCTGTTAAAGCTGCAGTATCCTTTTGTATCTCCCTCATAACTAAACTAAGAACCAAGAACTTCCCCACTCCCAAGCCAGAAACAGGTTGGGAGACAGCTGAATCCTGTCTTTTCCCTACCCTAATGGTGCAACATGAAAAAAGGTTTTGGACTCGGAAGAGAGAGCGAGATCAGGCCCAAAACTTGGGCGATGTGGGCTCAGATTCAGATGATAGAGAGTCCTAGTCAGATCATAATAGGGCGCTTGGGGCCCTAGACAGCTGGGAGGAGTGTTCCAGCTTCTGCAGTCGGAAAAAAATTTCACCTCCCCTCTTGATATTGTCCACCCTCACCACTGCTTTCCTATCTGCCTGCCTCCCTCCACACCCACTGTAGCATTGTGTAAATCACTCTTCCATCAGAACATGCTATTTAACTGTAACCTGAAAATAAGTCCTTCATTCATCATTCAAGTGGGAAACATTCCGATGGCCATTCCTTTGGAAATGTTTTGAACCCATGGGGTATCGGCAGTGACCCTCAGGTTGATACCGTGTGTTTGTAAAAGTCTCTACTAACAGGACAGCTACCATTCTTTTGCTATCCTATCCAGGATCGATTTAAAGAGCCTGCTTGCCAAAGGATCCATATGTAGGGGTGCAGATCGCAGCCTCTTGGCAATAGGAGCAAGAGTGCCAGTAGAACGAGAACAAATGTTTAACAGTGAAGTGAATGCTGGAGGAATGCTGCACGGACCCAGCCAGGTGTAGGCCGTGGACCAGAAGATGAGGGGCTGTGGGAGTAGGGGGGGAGGACCTAGGGAGAGTCAAGAACGCATAGCTTCATATCAGGCTTCCTTTCCTGGGAAACTATACTGCAGCTCTAGCTTTAATGCGCTCTCTCTCTCTCTGTACTCAATGAGAACACAAACACTTAGTGCATGTGACTTGTTTGCATATGTTTTGTTTCCTTGGGAACAGCATGGTCACTTGTCATATCATTTGTTGAGGTGGCTCCATGCAATCTGACACTCTTGCAGCGTGCCTGTGCAATGGAGAGAATGTTGCCAGGAAGGGAATTGTTTTGGTTTTCTATCTACGCTTTTTGTCAAAAATTGCTATGACATTTAGTAGCCAATAAAAATGGAATGCAGTATTTCTGTCTTAATTCTGAATTGTGGGATTGGGGGAGGGTTTTTTTTTTTCCTTTGAGAAGTCAAAGCAAAGTTTCACCTATCCTGATAAATGTGAGCAACCTTAAAGATAGTGAATTTCATCATCATATCATGAGGACCTGAATCAGTGAATGGAACAGAGATGTCTTGAAGCTCTATGTCTTGAAGCTTTCTTTGAGAAGGAGCACAGCTTCACTGGAATTGAGTCAACTGTTCTGAGTATCTTGATCTCACAACCCAGGAAGAGTGTCCTACCTGAATTCAATTTCTGAATCCAGTTGTGGAACCACCTGTCATTCCTCCTCCTGATGGAAACTAGCATACGAGCATTTGCTAATTTCCTGTTTGTTGTCCCTACTTCCTGTATGGAGAATTCCCATAGAGGTGATTCCATTTTGAGGCTGAACAGAAAAAAAGCTTTCTTAGACATGGACATCTACAGGTTGCTGGGTCGAGAGAAAACTTCCTCTGGATTTGCTAAACCACTTCTTAGTTCACTTGAGAGCCATTGTTTTCTTTAAATGGGCCAGTTGACCAATCTCATGGCTACCCACCCTCATGCTCACAGCCATGGCATACGGGGTTGCCCATAAGGACCAAAAAAAACATAGTGTTTGGGCAAGTGCTGGTCACATGGCTGGGTGGGTGGAGGGTGACCTGAGACACAAGAGTGACTGGTCCTGACCCTGCCGAAAGTGGAAAACCAATTCTGTTGGTTCCAGAATGGGGGAGACTGCACTTTGGGTGCTGTCTCCCCTTCCCTGTCTTTTGGCTGAATTAATCCTTCACCTTCCCCAGGACTGATGGAAAGGGCAGAAGGTGACCAGAGCAACTGCCTTGGATCTTGTTCTGGCTGAGGAGACCCAGGTGGTTCCAGGGCCTTCTCTAGTCCTCTAAGTAGCCTACCGCCAGCTCTACTTCACTGCCACCTCCAGAGTTCGCGCCAACTTGGGCCCAAGTTTGCTGCAAGGGAATACCAGCAGCAGCAGCAGCAGCAGCAGCAGTAGAAATTCTGGCCAGGCTGGAGCAGCTGGTGAGAGCATTGACATAGGAACCACAAGGCAACTTTGCAATAGTCAGGGAAGGTGGGAAATAGCCCAGCTGGTCTGGAACAGCCTATGGAGGTGAGAGCAGGGAGGGGCCTTCCCTGACCCTAAGCGGTACTGCTTCCCTGCTCCATGCCTCACTTCAGGCTGGGTCCAGATCTGGCTTCCATCTTTGTTTTCTGACATCCGAGTGGCATCGGTGCCCAAGGTGAAGTGTGTGCAGCAGTGGTGTAGGGACATCAGCTGCACCTCTCAGAGTGGGCACGACATCATGATGTCACCAACACTTACGTCGTGACATTACAGCAGCATGATATCCTGATTTCATGATCCTGACCAGGTCCAGCATGAGAGTTGGGTCTGCTATCACCATCTAAGACTCTTGGTTGTCCACCCTGTTCTTAAAGGACCTCAGCAAAGGAGATTCAACAACCTTCTTTAGAAACTTATTAAACTTTCAAGTTCCTTAGCAACTCAAACCACAATAGCTCCCAAGCTTTCTTTGCTTGGAGGCACTCTAAGTCCACTTTTGAGGTTTTCTGTGCCACTCCTAGTCAGCACTAGCAAAAAAAAAAACCAAAAAAAACTTGACCTTTTTTTATTGACCTTAGTGAAAGACAAAGGACTGTGGATATGATATTTACAGGTGGCTTTTCACCAAACCTAATCTTATGTCTTCTTCAACTATCTGTAGTCTTCCTCTTGTCTTACAGGGGTGGAAGATGGACACAGCCTTCCGGTCTGGTTTCTAGGTACTAAGGAAAAGCAAAAGCAACTCCCCCAGTCTCCTCGTCTGCAGTTTAAGCAGAAGGATATTCCTGGGAATACTGCTATCTGATAGTAAAGTCATACAAACTGGTCAGAGGGATAGATTTGAACCTAGCAGGTACTATTGATTGGGATAGAGTTTTATGTACACTGTCCAACTACGTGTAAAGTAGTCCCTAGTCTAATCTATTGTAATTGTGTTCCTTTGCTCATGTCCTCTACAGCATCTTACCACATGTAAAATCATCCCCAGGGCCAGAGGAAAGAGGGTTGGGGGTAAGCCTATGGCACCTCTAAGGCATTCCAGGAGGGGTTCCGCACCCCCTTTGGGGTTCCACTGCTTCCCTCTCAAGTCTTTCTTTCATCTTTCATGCATCTCTCACTGCAGTTCGAACCCATTTCCTCTGTCTCCATCCGTGGGAAAGATGAAGAATCGCTGATCACTGTCTTCCTTGATGAAAAACCCTTTATGTATTTCAAATAATCATATTTATTGAGTGCTTACTGTGTGCAGAGCACTGTACTAAGCTCTTGGGAGAGTGCAATCTAACAATATAAAGAGTTGGTAGACACATTTCCTGCCCACAATAAGCTTACAGGCTAGAGACTGTTCTTGTAGACAGTTTTTAATTTCCCTCTTAGCCTTTTGTCTCAGATTAATTGTGATGTTTGTTAAGCGCTTATTATGTGCCAAGCTCTGTACTAAGCACTGGAGTAGATACAGTATAATCAAGACAGACACAATCTCTTTTCCTCATGAGGCTCACAGTCTAAGTGATCCAAGAGCCCCAAGACTCTGTGGGGCCTTAGTCCATTTCCAGGAACTGAGTGAGAAAGCTCAGAAGCCCAGAACTCTTTGTGAATCCAGCTGGGGATGAGCTGCTGATCTATTGGATGTGCCATCTCTATTCAGATCTCAAGAAACAGCCATCTAGCATCTGATTCCCCCTCCTCAGGTAATGCCACCCACCTGAGACTTTGGAATTAGACTGTGAGCCCGTTGTTGGGCGGGGATTGTCTCTATCTGTTGCTGAATTGTACATTCCAAGCACTTAGTACAGTGTTCTGCACACAGTAAGTGCTCAATAAATATGATTGAATGAATGAATGAATTCCTTGACTACCCACAAAAATGTGCAAGGAGTCATTTTTTGATTAGCTCCTCTTTCAGCTCCCAATGATCAAAGACCCTTCTGCCCCTGCCCCAGCGGTAACAGTAGGAAGAATTGTGTCAAATGACATTCAAGTCTGGAATATGGGCTAAAGTGCTTTGACATGATGAGGATGCTTTCTGAAACAGAAGCCCTGTAAAGGGACCAACAATCTCCAGCTATACATTGACTAGAGGGTTGGGTGCGCTAATCATCTGGACTTTGACTGTGATGAGAAGGGGCAGGTCAAGACTAGTTCAACATTCGGCATGCAGTGAAAATTCCGGCTGTAGAATTGCCTTTGATGCTGATGACCCCATTCTGTTACTGGAGCTGGGCCAGCTGAGTGTGTTGCTCTCTGGGTACCCTGGAAACACTTGCACACTGACTGAAATGCCAAGCGCCTGTCTGTCTCCCAATAGCCTTGAAGTCTTGGGAATGTTTCCATTCCTAATTGCAGAGGCTGCAGAGAAAATGGGCACGGGACATTATGTAACCTCCCACTAAATCTGCAACAGGCTTTGCATCAGTAATCCAGAGGCTGGTTGGCAGGGGCAAAAAAAAAAAAAAAAGCAAAATCCACATTCTTTTTTGGTGTTAATAAAATCTGCCTTGTTAGCCGGCAAACCATAGGGAGGGTTTGCTTATAGTCCTTTTTGACTCAGTTCAGCACAGAACACTGAAAAGTATTAGGTTGAAATTGTGAGGATGATGTCCTCAAGCTTGTCTCCTGATTGGTGCAGCAGTCTTTCTAATTGACAGCTGTCCTCTGGGGCTACTGGAGACTCTCTGCTGCTCTCCTCATTTCACTGGCAGTCAACTGGACTCTTGGAACTTTGCTGAGATTTTCCCATCTGGCAGTGGAACTGCTGGCTGGAAAAACCCAATATGGTCCATCAAGTGTGCATGTGAGCAGCAGGGTGCTTGGGGTGGGATCTGAGACAGGACTCCATGGCTCCAAAAATATCTTCTGCTGGAAAATCTGTATTTACATTGTCTTGTGTTTACATTTGCTTTGTCCAATTCAGATATAGGCCAAATTAGGTATTTTATTTTTTTTACCAAGAAATTACTTTTAAAAATATGCCTAGACCAGTGAAGGATAGCTAGAGAAAGATTGTCTTGGAAAGCCAAATATTTGCTCTACTAAATTTAACACCTGAATGAATTTTGTTTATCATCACCGTCATTATCAGTATCGTCAATTGACTTATGTAAGTGTTATTACCCAGAGGTATATGGCACTGTACTAAATTCTTTGGGGATTTTACAGAATATGGAGACAATGTAGTTCCTGTCCTCAAGGAACTTGAGAAGCAGTGTGGCTCAGTGGAAAGAGCACGGGCTTTGGAGTCAGAGGTCATGAGTTCAAATCCCAGCTCTGCCACTTGTCAGCTGTGTGACTGTGGGCAAGTCACTTAACTTCTCTGTGCCTCAGTTACCTCATCTGTAAAATGGGGATTAAGACTGTGAGCCCCACGTGGGACATCCTGATTCCCCTGTGTCTACCCCAGAGCTTAGAACAGTGCTTGGCACATAGTAAGCGCTTAACAAATACCAACATTAAATTAAACTTTAATCTGAAAGAAGGCAAGACAGATAAATATATAGTCACCAAGACAGAAGCCCATCTCTAAAACTTTTGATGATTTTCAACTCCATCTTGGCTGGATGTGGGTAGAGGGCAAAGGTTTGGTAGAGTCTGGTTTGAAGTATGTTTGAGAAAACCAGTTTGGGGAAAATGTGTAATGGATGACCAAGGGCAAGACCAAGGACAGTTTTGTTATGCATTGAAAAGATAATTGAACAGATGAAAGAAAGGTTGGAGAGCTTGGAGGAAATAGAAAGAATTGGAGCCAAAGTCAAATGTGATCTACTGCTCGTTACGCTATATTGCCAAGGGTTAATGCTTATAAAGGTGCAGAGAGGTATCTTTATATATTATACATGCATTGCCTTAGGTCCAAAATTAGGCTAGACATCATACTTCTTCCTACTTAAGGACTGCAAATTTAGCTTCCCAGCAGCAAAATATCTGTCCTGAGGACATCTAGAGAGTGCTACTCTGTCTCGGAGTAGATAACTCATAATAATCCTAGAGATGATCAAGATCCCAAATCTAGCCAAGAACAAAACCAGTAGGTCTCAAAAAGAGCAAAACTCTTTCAAATTATTATATAATTGTGGTATTTGTTAAGTGCTTACTATGTGCCAAGCACTGTACTAAGCGCTGGAGTATATAGAAGATAATCAGGTCCCACATGGGGCTCACAGTCTGAGTAGGAGGGAGAACAGGCATTGAGTCCCCATTTTATGGATGAGGGAACTGAGGCCCAGAAAAATTAAGTGTATGCTCAAAGTCCCACAGCAGGTAAAAGGCAGAGCTGGGATTAAAACACCAGTTCTCTGACTCCCTGGCCCATGCTCTTTACACTAGGCCATGCTGCTTCTCTAACAGAGAAGGAGAGAAAACTGGGATAAAAAAGCCTCCATAAAAGGCCTCTGCACACCCTATAATCCAATTAAAAACAATGACAAAAGGAGATTTTGTTGCATTTTCTGAGTTTCACCTTCTTCCCCAATTATCACCCCATATATTCGATCTCACTCCAAGAAATCAACTTTGCAATGGAGCAGAGACAGAGGAGAAAGGATAATATGTTTTTCAGGGATCAGGACCCTGAACTCTTTGCTATTGGAGTGAAGTTTTTTAGCAATCTAACTTTGGAAGATGGAGTTTAGGTTGGAGTCTGCTGAGTTTTCAAGGAGCAAAATTGGTGTGAGTGGGGATATCAGCCTATCAATATGAAAGAAATGAAAATCTCTTCATTTCCTTTGAGGAATTGGTCATCACATATCTGTCATAGGACCTCTTTGACACTGTCTCCTCTTGATACTGTACTAATCTCAACAGCAGGCTCTAGATATCTGTGTCCGTGTCTGAAGAGGGCACTGTTGATTGCATTCCTTTGTAAACCAAAGCTCTCCCCAGCAGGATGATTTTCATGAGGGAAAGGAGGTCAGTTGCACCATGTCCCTCAATTCTCTCATTAACCCTCTCAGGGCCCGGTGGTCACATTTCACAATGACAGGGTGCTGGCGAGGAGTCTGAGGCAGCCGATGGAGCATAATCCACATACGTAAGGGTTAAAGATGCAAAAAATCTATGTTTCTTAGTCTGGCTTTATTAAAAAAAAAGTACCTTCCCCTTCCCTCTCATCCTCAACGAATATTTATTGAGGGCCAACTGTTTGCAAATCTCTTTACTTAGAGTCCTAGGGTTTTGACAGAATACTGAGAAGATGTGGTCTCCTTCCTCAAGGATCTTACCTTCCTATTTCTTAGACAAGATGGTGGCAAATACAGACTACCTTGTAGATACACATGCAGATAAATCCATAAGCTATGCATTCAGAAGCACATAGCGAGAGGGAGGGGTAAGGGGTTGGGTAGAGTTTGTTCAACGTGGACTGTCTTTGTGTTGGCCAGTTAAGTAATGACTCATGAAGAGGAGATTTGAGAAGTATTTTGAAGACTGGAAGGGAAGTGTCTGTGAGAACCTCTCAGGGGATATGATTTGTTATTTCTAGCACCAGTAACTTCCTCTGAAAGATGGAAGTACAATAGCATGATATTTCTGAACAAAGGTAAGGTGAGAGTTTTCTTTTCATTTTTCTGTAGCTTTCTCTGTCACTGTGATTCCACCAGGAGCAAGACTGTGGAAGGGAAATGATTTTTTCCTGCTTCATTAGCTTCCAGCCAGGTCTGTGAGGGATAAATATAGTAAATATCTATCCCACCCAACCTGATAAATGACAGCCATAGTGTTCTGTCTTTTTTTTCCCCCTTTGGGTACACAGATCCTGGAAATGGCTTATCATGAGACTAAGGCTTGCCTGTGAAATTGCTCATGGCAATTTTTTTTTCAACTTCCAATGATCCAGAAACATTTTAGGCATTTCTCTTCAAAACATGGCATCTAGCTAGAAACTAAGGAAAGGTCCACATTCAAAGGGGTATTCCAGTTCGGGAAACATAGATACTGTGAGGCAGTCTGGCCTACTGGGAATGGACATTCAAAGGAATGAGTCGTCAGTCCACTTCTGCTCCCGATTCTAGGTTCCCCAGTTGTTAAGTGGAGCAGGTAGAGATGGGGTGGAGGAAGAGTAGGCATGTGGGGGTGACACCCCTCTTAGGGATTTTATGGGACCAAAGTGGACCAGAAGGGGCTGTGTGAATGGCCAGAGAAAAGAAGCCACCTGCTGTCCTGTGTTGTCTCTCAATCTGTTGGCCTCCAGTTGCTTGTGATGCAGAATCTGCTGAGGGAAGACTAAAGTGATATAATCAACTGATGGATTTCAAGGGTTTCCCTCCCCCCTCACACTTACAAACATTCAGATTATTAAGAGATTGAGATCATAACCCAACCAGGAGAACAGAGACCAAGTCAGTGACTCAGAAACCAGATCATGTGCATTCCTGAGTACTGTGCTCTGCACACAGTAAGGGCTCAAAAAATACTATTGATGGATTGATTGATTTCCTCCTCTCCCGAAAGCCCACCTCCTCTCAGAAGCTTTCCCCCCACCCTGGTCTTATCATTCCTACAGCCACTACTAGCGCTATGTAAATACAGCCATCCTTAGCACTCTGTATATATTGCTTTACATATGCCACTTTATTTATTCACTTATTTATTAATTTATTCATTTTTCCATTCTTTTGCTGTTACAAATTGTATCTGTGCTTTTCCTCCTGCTCCCATTATTTTAAATAATTTATATCTGCCTGTCTTCTCTCATCAGATTGTAAGCTCCTTGAGGGCAGGGACCGTGTCTTTTACTTCTCTTGTACTCATCCAAATGCCTGGTACAGTGCTTAGCATACAGGAGTGCTCAATAAAAACTACTGACTGATTCTCTTCAAGTTTGTTTTTTCCCCCATTTTTCTCCCTCCTCTCCTAATCCCCTCTCCTGTTGTCCATTGTGGATTTTAATGAGTCTCTATGTGTTTCATCTATATGGCAAACTCTAATGAGAGCAAAAGCAAAGTCCCAGGTTTTATGAGAAGCAGCGTGGCTCAGTGGAAAGAGCACGGGCTTTGGAGTCAGAGGTCATGAGTTCAAATCCCAGCTCTGCCACTTGTCAGCTGTGTGACTGTGGGCAAGTCACTTAACTTCTCTGTGCCTCAGTTACCTCATCTGTAAAATGGGGATTAAGACTGTGAGCCCCACGTGGGACAACCTGATTCCCCTGTGTCTACCCCAGCGCTTAGAACAGTGCTCGGCACATAGTAAGCGCTTAACAAATACCAACATTATTATGTTATATAAATCTTCCAGTCTATTTGGAGCATAGAGCTTGTTGCCTCTAACAGCATAGATATTCAAAGGACATTCTCGGGCAGTTTGAATGATCTTTTTGTCTTTTTGGTGTTAATTAACAAACATATATCTAATCCAGGTTTCTGCTCTCTATGTTTTTGGGTGCAATTTTATAAAATCATTCGACTTCAGGTTTTGCTCCAACTTCACATAGGGAATTGAGCTAAGTGACCCAAAATTGATATTTTTCTTAATAAAACTAAAGCAACAGCCACTGAACTTTTAAATATAAAATTTATTGCAGGAAGGTGGCACAATTCCTGATTTACCCAGCAACCATGTAAATACAAAGTTTTCCCAAGTTCAAACTATTTAACACGTGTACAAAATACAAACAATTACAAATACAAATTCCGGCTGTTAGCTAATAACTAAACAGCTTGTTCAGGTCAGCAACTGTTAACGGAACGCAAGGGGAACACATAAGAGAGAAAGAGAATAAAGAGAGAGAGATGGAAAGATGGAAAGAAAACAAGGGGAGAGAGGATGAAAGAATCTATTTACAATGAATACAGAATGAAAGATTTTTGAAAGGGGCAACAGTGTTTACCTCCCTCCAACACAAGAGTAAGGGGCCTTCATGTACAGGTTATCAGTTTGTATCTCCTTTGTGAGAGCCTTTGGTTTTGATTTTCCCTCTTGGAATGTTTATGAATTGAAAAATTGAGGAGTAGAGAGTTCAGGCTCTTGAAAAACCTTTTACTAGTTATTATAGCTTTGGCTGGTGGCCCATGGTTCTTCCTCGGTTGTACTACAGACCTGATCTTCACCCTGATTGGGGTGGGATTGGGGAGGTGGGGTTGGGAAGGTGGGGTCGGGGAGGTGTGTATGTGTGTGTTGGGGGGTGCTGAGGAGAAGGAGTGCAAGAAGGAAGGAAGGACACCTCTGAACCCTTAAGTCTTGTTACTTTGACCTTAAACCTTTAAATGATTCAGGGAAAAGTTCCACAAAGGGGCACAGAAAACATCAGGTAAGTTTTGAACTCTTTTCTGGGTGAACAGACTAACAGCAGGACCACCAGTGGGTCCCCTTGGCAGGGGAGATGGCGTGTTGGGCCAGGTCTCCCTCACCATCCCTGATGTAACATGCTGCTGCTGCTGGTACAGCCAATCCTCTCCCTGGCAGCACCATTTCCTCCCTCCACCACTCTGACACCCAGGGAACCCTGAAGGGAAGAGGTCCAGATTGGGGAATGGGGTGTCAGCCTATGCTTGGGACCTTTGTTCTGCTCCTCTAACTTATCAAAGCAGCAAGAAAAATACAACAACATTTAGCCTCTTTTCAACCAGAAAACCAGCCTGGAGTGAACTCTGTAATGCCATGTTCCATCCAGTGCAAATTAGATCTATTGTCTCCCTTAAGGCAAATCATCCAATTGGGTGTCCAATTTTACTTCTTTAAGCACTTGAGAATTCAGGAGAGACAACAAACTGAAAAGACTTTGATCCCAACGGGTTACATAATGGGATTCGTGGCTGACCGAATGTCAGCCGAATTGAGTAAGGCCTGGGAAGACAGTGAATTAGCAAGGCCTGGAAACCAGAAAGGTATGAAATATTGATCCAGGCATCTTGACACATTTCTAGCTTCCCCTCTCCTTTGAAGAACAAGAAACCAAAGCCTCATTCTTTACTTGTTGTCCCGCACGACCTTCTCATTACTTGCTTTGGACAAGGTATGAGTAGCTGTTTGGGAGGCTCGGTCTGGCGGTGGCCACCCGAAGTGATACAAAAAGGCTGCGGTTTCTGGGACTGTAACCCTCTTCCAAGATAAAGGGCAGCCTGGGTTTTAGGGACCAGGGCACTCTCAGTCAACCACATACATACCGGGTGGCAGCGTCTTTGTCCGTCCCACACCCGCCCCCACTTCTATTGTCACGGGAAGGGATGTTTTAGAATACCCTACCCTACCGTGTGTTTGCAAAGGCCACTGCTGTCATATGTAGCCTCTTCTCCACTAACTCTAACCCAGGATAAATAACCTTTTTTTTCCTTCCACGGTCTCTTGACAGTTCATATTATTAGCAACTGACTCCTGGTGTGGATGCGTCACAAGGGCCTGAGAGCTCTTAGTGCCTGAGGCATTCTTGGCTCGCTCCCTCTCCTCCTCCTGCTGCCACTTCTGCTGTTGCTCTGTCTATGACTGGCGCAGCCACTGCTCCTGCTGTTGGCACTTCTGACGCTTCATAGGGTGGCGGGTTGTCCTTGTAGGGGTCAGTTTCCTCCAGCAATTCCAGGCAGCTCTCAGTGTATGGTGGAGGAATATTAGAGTGCTCTTCCTGGGCTGAGCAGACCTGCTTTTCAGGGTCTATACTGTCTTCATAAGATGGAAGATAAAAATCTGACCTGTTTGAAAAACAATAGCACAAAATACACTCAGGGCATGCATCTTTGATCAGTTTAAGTGGATACCAACTAGATGCCCCCCGCCTCTCGATCTGAAGCAGTCTAAGGTGAACTGGGGGAGACCGATTCATTTTGGGCAACCTCCTCAGCAATTGTGTGGTTGAAGGTCCACGGTGAGCTCGACCCTCTAACTGCCTGCTGCTTTATTCTGGAGTAGGTACTTTCCTGTCTTCCTACTTACTTCTTCCCTCCAAGCTGTTTGTTTAAAAACCACCCAAACAAAATCCTTTTCCAACCAATTCTCCTGACTGTCCTATGCAGCTCCAGGAACAGCCTCCGCCTGACTAGAGGACAGCTGCTGCCTATATTAAACTAGCATTTGATCAGCAAAAGAAAGATTTCCTGCTAAATCTTGTGATCCTATCGCTGGCCACAACATTGCTAATTACTAAATCTTTCTGCTTTCTCCACCGCGTAGGGAGACCGGGGGCGGTGAAGAGGAAGCTTCACTCTGCTTCATATTTAGACTGCCGTGGCAGCACCTATTGTCACTGTTTACCGACTGTAACCACAACAGAACAGGAAGGGCCGTCTGGATCCAGACATCCTGCCTGGAGCGGAACCGGGCCCGGGGCCAATTAATTTAAGGCGCTGCCTACTGTAGAGCAACATCCATCTCGGCCTTTCCTCAGAAACAGCCAGGGCCTTTCCAGCCACACTCCCAGGTGGAACACGGAAGGCCCAGCCCCACCTGCACACTGACCTAGGCGAAGCTCAGATCCTCGCCCACTCCTACTAAGCCCAGTGGAGGTGTGTCTTGTCTCTTCTCTGGTCATCAGGCCTCGTCGCTCCCAATACACTAGCAATCCCCCTGCCAAAGAAGTTCCGGGTTCCACCCTTGGAGCCCTTCATCCCCTCGGAATCATATGCAATTTGGCTCATTTCCCGTTTTGCGATAGAGTTCGGGGCCCCAGTGCTGGTGGCATCCGGGTGCCTACCTGTCCACTGTCTGAATGTGCGTTGCCCGGGGGCCCAGGTGTTGGCGGAACACGTCGCTGAACATGTTCTTGCTTTGGGTGGCCTGGTGGTATGTGCTCCAGAAAATGCCGCTCATGAGGATGAGAAATCCTAAGGGCAAAAGGAAATAGGGGAGGAAGAGGCTGCCCCTACAGCGCAGTAGAGAGCCTGTGGAGACAAAGAATGCACCCAGGCAGATAATCAGGAAGCCCGTCAAGAGGGTGAGGAAGCGAAGGGCTGTGAGGGCTCGTTTCTGCATTTTTGCTGCTTAAGCTTTTTGTCCCTGCCTCAGTCTCGCTCCCGCTCACTCAGAAACAGGGCTTTCCGAGACACCCCTTCCTCTCGGCCCGGCGGAAGGCTTTATATGCCCTGGGACCAACTGGCCTTTGGACAATTAAACCAAGCAGGCACTTAGAAGCTATTCATTAACCGTTGGAAGTAGCAGTAATATCCTTGGGGGATTAACCTATAAACCTAAGGTGGCTTAATGGAAGAAAGGGAAGGTTCTGGGGGTAGCTGCTTTGCCCTACTGAGCTGAGTTGGATGCTCAGCTGATTCTCATTACTTGACAAGCAGATCCCATTGTCTGATTGAGAGGGTCTGGCTTCTTGGGTTTGTTTTTAATGATTGGGTGACCTTGGGCAAGTCACTTCATTTCTCTGGGCCTCAGTTACCTCATCTGTAAAATGGGGATTGAGATTGTGAGCCCTGTGTGGGACAGGGACTGTGACCAACCTGATTAGCTTGTACCTACCCCAGCGCTTGGTACAGTGCCTGACACATAGTAAGCACTTAACAAATACTGTAAAGAAGATTGTTTCTTAATCACCACTGGAGGTAATATTCCATTAGAGAAGTTCAAGAAATCACACTCTGCCATTTCAGGGCTTTATGGCTTGGTACATGTGGGAAGCAGCATGGAGTAGTGGATAGAGCACGGGCCTGTGAGCAAGTCAGAAAGTCATGGGTTCTAATCCCAGCTCCACCATTTGTCTGCTGTGTGGCCTTGGGCAAGTCACTTCACTTCTCTGTGCCTCAGTTACCTCATCTGTAAAATGGGGATGAAGACCATGAGCCCTATGCAGAACAGGGACTGTCCAATCTGATTTGCTTGTATCCACCCCAGCACTTAGTACAGCACCTGGCTCTTAGTAAGTGCTTAACAAATACCATAATAATTATTATTATTATTTGTTAGAGTGAGCTTCATTCCCCAGGGCCTTTCTTGCTTGTTTCTAAAGAGTTCTGAAGGAGCGGGGATTGTTAGCTAGGACTCCTCTCTTGCCTCCATCCCTGCCTGCCTTTGCCATCAGCTAATCTGGAAGCATGATGAATTTGGGCCTCTGGGCTGTGAACAACTAGAAGGGAGATAGAACTTCTAGGGGAGGCAGGGCCTAGTGGAGAGAACAGGGAATGGGGAGTCAGAAGGCCCAAGTTCGAATCCCAGTTCTGCCCCTGGCATGATGTATGACTTCAGACAAGTCATTTAAGCTTTCTGAGCCTCAGTTTTTTCATCTGTCAAATGGAGATAAAATACCTGCTCACCCTACATTTTAGGCTGTGTCCGATCTAACAATAATAACAACAATTATGGTATTTGTTAAGTGCTTACTATGTGCCGAGCACTGTTCTAAACGCTGGGGTAGATACGAGATAATCAGGTTGTCCCACGTGAGGCTCACAGTTTAATCCCCATTTTACAGATGAGGTAACTGAGGCACAGAGAAGTTCAGTGGCTTGCCCAACATCCCACAGCAGACAAGTAGCAGAGCGGGATTAGAACCCATGTCCTCTGACTCCCAAGCCCATGCTCTTACCGCTGAACCATGCTGCTTCTCATCTGATCCGATCTGATCGTCTTGTATTTATCCCAGAGCTCAACATACTGCTTGACACATAGTAAATTATTGTTACTATTATTATTATTATTATGTGATATAGGTAGGTATATGTATCGTTGCATATACCTCATGGAAATAACTAGCACTGCAAAACATTTTGTCACGGTGCTCTGTAATTGACTGTCTCCTTTCTGGCTTTCTTCAAAATCAACATCATAATCAACATTATCATTATAATAATCACAACACGTTATTGAGTCGGAGCACTGTATTAGGCACTGTGAGGACGTGACAGGTAAAACAAAATTCCTACGCCAGGAGAGATCATAATCACTCAATCACCTTGCCCCCTTTCCTACCTTACTTCTCTGGTTTCCTACTACAACCCAGCACACTCATTTTGCTCCTCTAATGCCAACCTACTCACTGTACCTCAATCTTGTCTATGTCACCTCTGATTCCTCGCCCACATCCTGCCTCTAGCCTGGAACTCCCTCCCCCTTAATATCCGATCACTCTCCCCTCCTTATTAAAAGCACAACTCTTCCAAGAGGTCCTCCCTGACTAAGCCCTTATTTCCTCTTCTCCCCCTACTATCTGCATTGCCCTTGCACTTGGATTTACACCTTTTAGTCACTCCAGCCTCAGCCCCCAGAACTTATGTACATATCCCTAATTGATTTATTTATATTCATGTCTGTCTTCCCCTCTAGACTTTAAGTTCGTTGTGGGCAGATAATGTGTCTACCAGCTTGGTTATAGTGTACTCTCCCAAGTGCTTAGTGCAGTGCCCTGCACACAATAAGCATTCAATAACTACCATTGATCGATTTATTGATTGGAAGCCAATGCATATGAAAACATTCAAAAACTATTTTCCATGTTAGGTATTTTTAAAGCAATGAATAAGAATGAAGAAACAGGGGCCCAAATGGTGAGGGGAACTACCTCCCTTTTCCATGTCTGGGGCAACCAACAGCAATGATCAATGCCCCATCCAGATCTCATAGCATCTTCCTTGCTGGCCACTGGGGCCAATTAGAACGATAAACTGGAATCAGAGGCTTCATCTCACAAAACTTCCTGTTGCAGAGCTTCTTTGAAGACCCTTCTTTAATTTATCTCCTACCTGGTTCTTTGGCCCCCTATTTCAAGACCTTCCACAAAGTACCCAGAGCTGTAGAATGTGTTGTTGGACAAGTGTTTCTCTGACACAGTGCCCCATCATCCAGAGTGTCTTTCCCTGCTTTCCCCTCCACGTCATATCATCTCGGCTCACAATGCTGGGTTAAGGTCACTGCTGGAGTGATGATTCCAGGCTGTTGTAGCTTCTGGTGGGGGATCATTGGGGTGATCGTTGGGGTGGGTTATGAACATCTGTGATTTCCTAAGGCCTTAATTTGAGCTTCCATTTTGGAATGCTTTGACCCCTCTTTCCACCAATTTTACTGGGGTGGAGTTCCGACTCGGGCACTCCCCTTGCTACTGGCTCAATATAGGGCTATTGTTGTTGAGGTTAAAAAAATGATGTCACCTGCTCTCCCCTCCTTCCCCCCACCCCACCAGCTAATTAGCCATGGGGTACAACCCCATAGCATCACATTTCCCTCCATCACTTCCATAAAGCGGTGCCTTTACACCTAGATTATCAATTTGAAAAACACAGTCCAAGGTACATGCCCCAGTTCAATGCAGTTCATTCATTCAATAGTATTTATTGAGTGCTTACTATGTGCAGAGCACTATACTAAGCGCTTGAGTTATGATAACCTCTCTGCTATAAGAAACAATGTGGGCACGGTGACCTCCTTAATGATTTCTGTTGGTAAAGACCAAGCAAAATCATCAACTTAGCCTTTTTGCTATCTCCATTTCATCCTTGGCACATCTTTTATGCCACCATCATCAAATGACACCCCTGATTCCCAAACCAGTTTCCTTCTTTTGATGTATTTGAAGAATCTTTTATGATGGCACTGCAAGGTGCAAATCATCATCATCATCATCATCATCATCATCATCATCAGCGATATTTATTGAGCGCTTACTGTGTGCAGAGCACTATATGAAGCACTTGGGAGTGTGCAGTACAACAGAGTTTGTAGATATGTTTCCCGACCACAATGAGCTTAAAGTCTACAAGGGATTAAACTTCTTTTTGGCCTGTGTTCCTGACCTTCCTGATCTTCCATTCTTTATAGGCTTTCTTTTCTCATTGCATGAGTGAGATTTCCATTTCTCAAAGAATAACTTGTTCCCTTTCATGACCTCTTTTACTTCGTCAGTTAACAACAGAAAACTTCAATTTAGTTACTTTTTTTTCTTTTTGATCTATGAACACATTTTACTTGGGTCACCAACATGTAGCTTTTTAGTAACACCCACCAGGGTTCTGAAAGGTTACTTTTTCTTTTAATTATTCCTTTTGGTATTTCCTAAGATTCACCCTTAATCAGTTCTCTTTTAAAAAATTTAACCTATTTGTACTATTATTTCTGGCTTTTTTGTTTTTTACCTTCTCTTCTCCTGACAAGAATGCCCAACTTAATTATATTGCACTTATTATTATCAAGTGGCTCTCTAAACCACTTTCTGACACTGCTCAGGATTAAATACAATGTATTACCTTTCCTTATGGGTTCTATGATTAGTTGTTCTAGAAAACAGTCATTTTTCTTATGCAAAAAAAACTTTCCTCCACTTCTCATGCTGGTGAATTATTCATCCAGTCTATGTGCGAGTTACTGCTTTTCCAACATCTTCCTCACTGTCCTCTAATGCTTTTTCCTCATTTTCCTCCTTCTGATAAGGAGGTCTACAATCAGTCCCATGAATCAAAGATTTTTGTTGTTTTAATTTGGAATTTCTCCCCACAGAGATTCCATAGCCCTTCTCTATCTGCTAAGATATTTTTGTTATTCTTTTCTGTGTTGTTCCTCGCATCCATGGCCACATTCCCACCTCCCTACCAGTCCTAAAGAGTTTATAGCATGGAAGCAGTGGTCGGGCAGGGTACACAGAGTATAAAAGAGTCATTTTTGATGCTACAAATACCCTCCAAAATTCAGAAGAAAGCATTTCCACGACAGCAATTGTAGCTTGTGAAAATGCTACTAAATATATGTACATGGGCTGAATTCCAAAGGGTAGAAAATTCAAGTATCAGAGCAATGCAGAGCCTCAGACCAGTTTTTTTCATTTAATTGTATTTTCTAAATGGTATTTGTTAAATACTTAATATGTGACAAGCACTATATTAAGCACTGAGGTAGATATCATCATCATCATCATCATCAGTGGTTGTACTAAATGCATGGGAAAGTACAACTGACACATTTCCTGCCCACAACAAGCTTACAGTCTAGAGGGGGAGACAGACATTGATTTAAATAGTTTGTAATATATAATTAGAGATATGTACATGAGTGCTGTGGGACTGAGGGTGGGGTGAATATCAAATGCTCAAAGGTCACAGATCTATGTGCATAAATGATGCTGAAGGGAAAGGGAGCCTGGGAAATGGGAGCTTACTTGGCAAAGACCTCTTGAAGGAGATAATAATAATAATAATGTTGGTATTTGTTAAGCGCTTACTATGTGCCAAGCACTGTTCTAAGCGCTGGGGTAGACACAGGGGAATCAGGTTGTCCCACGTGGGGCTCACAGTCTTAATCCCCATTTTACAGATGAGGTAACTGAGGCACTGAGAAGTTAAGTGACTTGCCCAAAGTCACACAGCTGACAAGTGGCCGAGCCTGATTTGAACCCATGACCTCTGACTCCAAAGCCCGTGCTCTTTCCACTGAGCCACGCTGCTTTGAAGGTGGGGAGAGTGGTGGTCTGGCATACATGGAAGGGGAGGGATTCTCAGGCCAGAGGAAGGATGTGGGAAAAGGGTCAGCAGCGAAATAGACGAGATCAGGGCATGGTGAGTAAGCAGGTGTGAAGTGTGCGGGCTGAGCTGTAGTAGGAGATCAGTGAGTTATGGTAGGAGGGGACAAACTAATTGAGTGCTTTAAAGCCTGTGGTAAGGAGTTTCTGTTTGATGTGGAGGTGCATGGGCAACTACTGGAGGTTCTTGAGGAGTGGGGAGACGACTGAATGTTTGTTTTAGAAACATGATCTTGGCAGCAGAGGGAAGTATGGACTGGAGTGGGGAGAGAGAGGAGGCAGGGAGGTTGGCGGGGAGGCAGACAAGGAGGGACAGGATAAGTGCTTGGATCAGGATAGTAGCAGTTTGGCTGGGGAGGAAAAGGTGTATTTGGGCGATACTGTGAAAGTGGAACTGGCAGGATTTGGTGGCAGATTGAATATGTGGGCTGAATGAGAGAGATGAGTCGAGGACAAAGCCAAAGTCCAAAGATACAAGTTAATCCTGCCGGACACAGTCCAAGTCTCACATAGGGTTTACAGTCTTAATCCCCATTTTATAGATAAGGTAACAGAGGCACAGGGAAAGTGAGTTCCTCAAAGTCACACAGCAGACGAGTGGTGGAGCCAGGATCAGAACCTAGATCCTCGTACTCCCAGGTCCATGTTCTTTCCACTAGGCCACACTAGTCTGGCCTATCATGGGTAACTACAAAGAGAATCATTCTGTAGTTTTAAACACACTCAAGATGATTTCCCTCTTCTGCGGTTGAGCAACGAATAACCCAAAAGCTTTTAGAAGTTTCACCCACAAATATTTTTCAGCACAGGGATTCTAAACAATTGCATCATGTAGGACACTTTTTTTCCCTGAAGCTTAAAACCTTTGGAACTTAAAAATCTCATTTGGCCTCTCAATAGCCCAGGAAAAAAAGAGTGTATTTAAATTGTTTGTCCCCCATTTAACAGATGGAGAAATGGAATGACTGGAAGGATGAATGGGCTCTTGGCAGAAATGTGTCCTGAGAGGATACCCTAACTCACTAGACCTCTTTTCCATCTTCCTCCCCACCCAACTTTGCCCACAAGGAAAATGCTTCATTGTCCTATAAACAAATCCTGCAAAAGAAGAACTTAAGGTTTTTTTGTTGTTAACTAAACTTGTTGGAAAAGTGTTACCCTTTTTTCAACATTCCCAATCCGTTTGATGCAATAGACCTTGATAAAAATTCCATGAAGATGATTTCAAACTTTGGTTGGAGCCAGTTCAAGCGAATGCTCATGTCAGACCCTCCCAGCCTTCCTGCTTCAGATCTCTTTTGCGCTGCTCCTATATAACCCCAACCTACCCAGTGCTTTCTGGTTTTTACCTGCTGGGGTTAAGAGCTTTGCCCCTTTGCTTGAAAACAGGAAGAGTGTTGTGCCTAATGAGGATTAGATGGGAAATTCAGAACTGAGTTAATGTTGCGTAAAGGCTGCCGAGTGTCAGGGCTCAGAGCCAAGACTGTGGTCAGTGTGACCAAGTTTCAAAGGTCTCGAGTTTAGGAAGAGAAGCCCAGCGGGAGAGGAGCAGGCTTATATGGGGCCAGGTGCCCCTGAACTGGTTTTCTGATTATGATTACTGAGTGGTTGCTGGATTATCCTTTCCCACTTGCAGGGTCATTGAGTGTGGATTACTTTCTTCTCCTTGGTTTGGTTTTCTTAGCTGTTCGACCATATCCTTCCCGGCTCGAAGCCCTCACCCTCTTCAGAGGACACTTAGGAGAAGATATTCATCAGTTGGCAAGGCAACCACAGCTTCTCTGGAAGTGTACTCCTTTAAGATAAACCGACGCTATGTTTAAACAGTGACCTTGCAATCTGCAGGATGCTCCAGGTTTAGAAGAAATGCAGCCTCCTCTCAAGCCAATTCCTCAATTTCTTCTCACTTAGCCCAATCTTATTAGATCAGACTTCCCCTTAGATTGTAAACTCCTCGAGGATAGGAATTGAGTCTTTCTCTTTTTTTCTATTTTGCGTATGGTATTTGTTGAGAATTTACTACGTGTCAAGCACTGTTCTAAGTCAAGCACTGTCCTAAGCACTGGCATAGATATAAGTTAGTCTAAGGAGGAGGGGAACAGGTATTGAATACCCATTTTATGGTTGAGGAAGCTGAGGCGCAGAGAAGTTAAGTGATTTACCTAAGGTCACCCAGCAGACGAGTGGCAGAACCTGGATTAGAATCAAGGTCCTCTGACTCCCAGTCCCGTCCTCTTTCCTCTAGGCCCCACTGCTTTTTCTGTATTCTCTCAAGGGTCTAAGTGCTATTTATGATATATCTATCGAAGCACTTCCAGTCAGTGATGCAGCATGGTTTAATGGGCAGAGCATGGGCCTGGGAGTCAGAAGATCATGGGTTCTATTCCCAGATGTGCCACTTTGCTGTGTGACCTTGGACATGTCACTTCATTTCTCTGTGCCTCAGTTACCTCATCTGTAAAATGGGGATTAAGACTGTGAGCCCAACGTGGCACAGGGACTGTGTCCAACCTGATTTGCTTGTATCCCTCCCAGTGCTTAGTACAGTGCCTGGTACATAGTAAACGCTTAACAAATACTATGCTGGTGGCACCATGAACTTCACTAGTTCAGCACCCATGCAGGAAGTGTGGACAGCAGGACAAAAGGTGTGGAGAGCTTTTGGAAGAGGGAACTATGGCAGACCCTCTCAGTCTAACAGCGTGTGTTTGTGTGTGTGTACGTGTGTGTGTACCAGCATTTTTGTGAACAGAGCAATCCTTGGCCCTCATGTATCTATTGAGTTATATGCACTTGTTTATTCATCTTGTCATCTTCTTATGCTCTTGCTATTTCTAGTTATATCTTTGTTCTTTCTCCTGCTCCCATTATTTCTAAATAATTTGTGTCTGCCTGTCTCTCCCAAGCTCACTGTGGACAGGAAACGTGACTACCAACTCTGTGTACTCTCCCAAGTGCTTAGTCCTTGAGGGCAGGGACCGTGCATTTTATTTCTTCAGTGGTCTCACAAGTGCTTAGTACAGTCTTCTACACACAGCAGGCCCTCAGTAAGTACTACTGTTTGACTATAAACCCTATGCCCTCACGACTGGAGACTGCTTCAGCTCTATTCCAGTGAGATGGTGGGACTCTAGACTGAGAAGGGCCTGAGGAGACTGCTGTCAGACTGAGGAGAGGCCTGTTCTTGTCTTCTGACACACTCACTTCTCAGGACCCCCAGGAGGAGCTTGGAATCAGCAATTCATCCTCTAATCTTGTACCTTTATCCTTGTTTAAGTATTTCCTTGAAACATTCCTATGAGAGTCAATGTGGGGAAATTAAAATTGAAGGAACCAAGTACATTGAAAAAGCATTGACCTCTGACATTAACTCACCTCTCTTCTTTCGGATGACCCTCTTTTTCAAAGAAATAATAAACTGAATGTTTCTTCTAAGTGGTAATTCTCAGTGTATATTACATATAATATTGTATTTGCTGCAATTTGATCATTTTTTCTTACTTCGTACATACACTTAGCTCTCTTGTGCTTTGTCAAAAACTAGACTTCAGGTCAGCCCCTGTGACTATGCAGATGTGTATAGTTTATGTAAGGAGACTGTTAATTACATAAGGTGCTAATAATGTAGGCATGGAACACTGGGCCGACTGTCATTTTTAAGTGTGGACAGGCTCTTCCTATCATCGAATGTCTCACTTCAGTGGTTTCTAGTATCTTCATTACATACTGATTATCATGAAAAAAAACCTTCCAAGCATTTACTTAGATAGCAAGGGGAAGAATTTCAAATGAGGAGATTCTTGAATTTAAAATCTTGTGCTTGATACATGATATACTCATGACTTTGCTTGGGTGTGGAATTTCAGAATGAGTCCCTGTTTCAGTTCACTGCTGAGAGATGGAATGTGGGTGGTGCCTTGGGTAGAGGACTGATAGGTCTGGGGAAAAGTATTCGTTTGACTCTGGCTCCCATTTTATGCCAATCCTGACTGCTGATGGGAAATGGTCCTTAGCTGGGGGTAGGAGAAAAGAAAACTCAAGGCCTTTACCCCCTCCATTAAAGCCCTGGGAAAAGGGAGAAAGACTCTTTGAAGCTCTGCCCTAATATCCCCTCCCTTCCCATCTTCCCAGCATGTATAGCTATTCTGGGGTGCTATTTCTCTGGTACCCATGGCACCTCCCAGCTATTGTCGTAACTGCTCCCAGTTCTGTCTTAACTTCCTGACTAGGTGGTATGCAGCTGCTACCCTCACTTTCTCGCCTCCAACTCTCTTTGTGACCCACTGCAATCTTGTTTTTGCCCCTTTCACTCCACTGAGACTGCACTCGCCCAAGTCACAAAATGCCCTCTTCCAACCCAAATCTGTTTTATCCTAATTCTCCTTGATCTCTCGGCAGGCTTAGATCCTTTTGACTTCTCCCTTTTCTGGGAAACATTATCCAGCCTGACATGGTTCTCTCCTGGTTCTCTCCCTACCTCTCTGGTTGCTCCTTCTGAATCCCATTTGCTGGCTCTTCTTAAGCTTCTAACTCCCTCTCCCGTGGGACTCCACAAGGCTCTGTTCTGGTTCTTCTAGTCCTCTCAAAATACACTCACTTGCTTGGGGAACTAATCCTAAATCTACCTTACTAGCCCCAATCTGCTTTACGATCTCACATTTCCTCTTGCCTCCAGGACATCTCCACAAGGTGGCCCACCAGCCCCTCAAGCTCAGTTTGTCTAAAACTGAACGCCTCACTTCTCGCTCAAGCTCATTCCTCTTCCTAACTGTCCCATCCTAGGTGATAACACCATCATCCCCCTCATCTAAAAAGCCTGAAAACATTGGTATTATCTGTGACCCTTTGCTGTCTTTCCACTCTCACATTCAGTTATATATTCCAGATAGTTTTTCTTTCAATTTCCCAGCTTTGGCCTTTCCTCTCCAACCACTCACCACCCTGGTCAATGCCCTCATCATATCCTGCCTAGACTCCTATATCATCCTCTTCCTCATCATAATCAACATCCTCATCAGTGGCTTTTACTGAGGGTCTACTGAGGGCTAAGCACTGTACTAAGCGCTTGCTACAACAGTAGCAAGGCACATATTTCCCATCCACAAGTTGACAACCTAATGGGGATTCAGACAGAAACAATATATACTGGTGTCTCGGTTTTCAGCGTTCTAATTATATTGCCTTGGTGGCAGTCACCCTAAGAAATTATTTGACTATAACATGAAGTCCTTATGGGGAACATCTGTTTCAAACAAAATGAGGCAAGACCCCAGGCAGTATTTATTCATTGGCAAAATGCATTTTCCCTGGAGAATAGTTTTCAAGTTTGGCACCATCTTATTTTATTTTTATGAGCCTAATCAACTATCTGTAAAATACAAATGTTTCACTCTCTTTGATTTAAGAGATAAAACAGATTCAGGCTGTTTAATTCATTTATTTTGAAAATGCAAACCACTTAGTTTTTGCACAAGTCGAAGTTCAAGAAATGATTCACAAATATGATTCCTCTTCGTAAGAGGAAGACTGGACTTCAAAAATAAATTACTATAATTTAGCACTCATTTATTTCTTGAAAGATTTATTATTCACCAATAGGGACTCGATTTGGTTTTATTTGAGAGATTAAACAAATGGAGGGTAGAGAGAGGCAATAGGCACTGGTCTGAAGGATGAGAGGAGGAGGAGCAGTGTGGCCTAGTGGATAGAGCACAGTCCTGGGAGTCAGAAGGACATGGGTTCTAATCCCGGCTCCACTACATGTCTGCTGGGTGACCTTGGGCAAGTCATTTCACTTCTCTGTGCCTCGGTTACCTCATCTGTAAAATGGGGGACTATGTGGAACAGGTACTGTCCACAGCAGGTTTACAGTCTTGAAGGGAAGACAGACTTGAATATTACTTGTAACTTAAAGCCTTCTCAAAAGCTTAACCAAACAAGAACAGTCTTTATTCATACTTTTCTCAATGCTGTTTGTTGCAGTCTTCCCTCCTTGGGAACTCTTGGGTGTTCTGACTAGTAACATTGCAATTGCAATGGATTTAGGAAAAGGGAGAAGTTGGGGCTTGGATCACGCTCAACCGCAGATTATTAATGAGCTACGTAAATTCGCTGCTGATGCAAATGATTAAAATTATTTAAACAAGGATCCAATGAGTGCAGCTCTTTTTCACCACTGGAATAAAAAATCCAACACAAGTGCCTAGTACAGTGCCTAGTACAGTGAATAAATAATAATGATGGCATTTGTTAAGCTCTTACTATTTGCCAGGCACTGTGCTAAGCGCTGGGGAGGATACAAGCAAATCGAGTTGGACTCAGTTCCTGTCTCACGAGGGGCTCACAGTCTCAATTCCCATTTTACAGATGAGGTAACTGAGGCATAGAGAAAAAAAGAAAAAAAGTTGGTATTTGTTAAGCGCTTACTATGTGCAGAGCACTGTTCAAGCACTGGGGGAGATACAGGGTAATCAGGTTGTCCCACGTGAGGCTTACAGTTAATCCCCATTTTACAGATGAGGTAATTTAGGCACAGAGAAGTTAAGTGACTTGCCCACAGTCACACAGCTGACAAGTGGCAGAGTGGCATTCGAACCCATGACCTCTGACTCCCAAGCCCAGGCTCTTTCCACTGAGCCACGCTGCTTCTCTAGCAGTGCACCACACCAACTGGACACTCCATAAATAATAATGATAATAATGATTCTGGCATTTGTTAAGCACTTACTATGTGCTAAACGTTGGGATAGATATAAGATAATCAGGTTGGAAACAATCCCTGTCCCATATGGAGCTTCCAGTCTAAGTGGGAGGGGTATAGATTTCCCATTTTACAGATGAGAAAACTGAGGCACAGAGAAGTTAATGTTAAGTGACTTGCCTGAGGTCACTGAAGCGGACTAGTGGCGGAGTCGGTATTAGAACCCAGCTCCTCTGTCTCCCAGGGTTGTGCTCTCTCCGCTAGGCCATGTTGTTTGTCAGTGAGTTCACTCATGACACTGAGCAGAGGCAGTCTTTCTGATGGACAGCTCAGAAAGACTCATGCTGGGTAACCCTTTCTTATTGGAGAACACTTAGCTCCTCACAGAAATGGCTTTCAGGTCCCCATTTGGCAGGGCTCCCAAGCTTTGCCCAGAGGAATAGGTGATGAGATGATCACCCTATTCCTGGCTAGAAAACAAAAGTGCTTTGCCACCATCCGCAGTGTATCATAGGCCCCATCATTGAGGAATGCCAACGAAAAGGAAGGTTCTAGACAGATCTGAACAGATTCATCGCTCAAGTACCAACTTCTGACAAGCTGATCATCACTGGGGATTTTAACACAAAGGTCAATCACTCAATCAGTTGTGTTTATTGAGCGCTTACTGTGTGCAAAGCATCAACTAAGCACTTGGGAGAGTACAATACAGAGGAATTGGTAGACACATTACCCGCCCACAATGAGTTTCCAGTCTAAATGGGGAGACAGACGCTAATATAAATAAATTATGGATATGAGCATAAGTGCTGTGGGACTGAGGGTGCAGTGAATACCAAGTACCCAAAGGGTACAGATCCAAATGCATAGATGATGCAGAAGGGAGAGGCAGTCAGGGAAAAGAGGGTTTAATTGGGGGAGGCCTCTTGGAGGAGATGTGACCTTAATAAGGCTTTGAAGGTGGGGAGAGTAGTGGTCTGGTGTATATGGAGGCTGGGAGGTGTTCCAGGGTCAGCAGCAATATTAAATTTTGAAAAAAAAACGTAATTGGACTCATGGGATTGTAAAACTCAATAGCAATGGTCTGCTCCTACTCAGTGCTAAATATTAACATGTAATCAACAACATCTCCCTTCCTAAAAAGAGAAAGACATAGATGAGTTGATAATCTAAGCAGTGGAGCCTCATCGATCGTATTTTGTGGCATTAGGACTAGAGAGATATATGAATTTCTGTAGCTGGGTAAACTACTGAGGAATGAACTCACTGCTGCTTAATACTCTACAAGCCATTAGGGATGATACAAACAATATATCAACAGTGGTTTTCCAAACCATCCATATGGCTTAATGTCAATCGTGTGGACATTGAGGACACCTTCAAGTAGATCATTAACAACTGAGCATTGTACTAAGCACTTGGGTGAGTGCCGTAGAGTATGTAGACGCGATCCCTGCCCTCAAGGAGCTTCTAGTCTTGTCAACTCTCCAAGATACTGCCTACCAGGCAGTCTGGACTGTGCGTACTGATTGCCAAAGGCTAGTTTGCAGAAAATGATAGAGCTCAAGTTGCCACTTGCAGCAAAGCACACAGTGCATTTGTCAACACCTTGCATTTTCCAGACCCCGACGAATGGGATGCCCAGCAGCGTGGTTTAGTGGAAAGAGCCCAGGCTTGGGAAGTCAGAGGACTCGGGTTCTAATCCCAGCTCTGCCACTTGTCTGCTGTGAGACTTTGGGCAAGTCACTTAACTTCTCTGTGCCTCAGTTACCTCATCTGTAAAATGGGGATTAAGACTGTGAGCCCCATGGGGAAGACCTGATTACCTTGTATCTACCTCAGCACTTAAAACAGTGCCTGGCACATAGTAAGCGCTTAACAAATATCATAATAATAATCAAAGGAACATTTGTAATCAAAGGAACGAGATGCCAAAATGGAAGAAATCCAGAGTTACCAACCAAGGACTTGTATGAATCCTAGAAGTCCATACTGACCCATCTACACTGTCGCAACACCACTGGAGAATGTAAATGGCTTCCACACATCCTAGGCAAAGAATGAATTTTAGGGAGAGGGAAACAACAGTTCAGAGAGCTTTTGACTGTATTTCCAACCCACAAAGACGAAGCACTAGATTTTAAGCTCCTGGTGGGCAGGGGACATGTCTATCAACTCTGTTGTACTGTACTCTCCCAAGTGCTCAGCGTACTCTGCACACAGTATGCGCTCAGTAAATAGTATTGATTGATTGGTTGATTGATGAAGAGAGAACCTTGATTCAACTTTTGAAGAAGTAGTCACTAGAGTTAAAATCATTAAGAATGCTAAACCATTTCTGATGGCGTAACTTCCAAGATAGGTAATCCACTCAAATCCCTGCCAAAGTGAATCAATTAGTGGGTCAGAGCCATCCAGTGGACCGTATTTTTCCACCCGAGCTCTAGATCTAAATGAAGGATGTTAATACGTGAAAAAAGTTTATTTAATAATAATCGTGGTATCAGATAAGCACTTACCATGAGAAGGAGTGTGGCCTAGTGGATAGATCATGGGGCTGGGAATAAGGAAGGATCCGGGTTCTAATCCCAGCTCTGTCACTTGTCTGCTGTATGACCTTGTCAAATCACTTAATTCCTTGTGCCTCAGTTACCTCATCTGTCAAAAGGAGAGTAAGACTGTGAGCCCCATTTAGATCATGGACTATGTCCAAACAGAGTAACTCGTACCTACTGCAGTGCTTAGTACAGTGCCTGACACATAGTAAGTGCTTAACAAATACTGTTAAAAAGGTGGGAGGGCTCACAGTCTTAGGGGGAGGGAGACAAAGTGGAGGGTGCAGTAGGATCCAGAGGGGTGGTTTTTTTTGCAGTATAGGGAAGAGGTGACCAAGTTTAAAGGGGGAGGAGAAGGAGCCATTAGATTATGTATTTGGCCCAGTCTTGAGAACCCAATAATAAATCCTTAAGCTGGTATGAGAGTATGTTTCCTGTTTTCCAGGAAACATTTTCCATTCAGCAGGCTTTGGGCATCATTAAAATTCTTGAGGCAATTATTCAGAAGTTGCTTTTTGCTCTTTTGCAGGCTTTTCCTCTGCCTCCCACCCCTTGACTGTGGGTGTTCCTCAAGGTTCCATTCTGGGTTCCCTTCTGTTCTGCATCTACACACTCTACCTTGGAGAACACACTCACTTACATTGCTTCAACTACCACCTCTGTGTGGATGATTCCCTAATCTACATCTCCAGTCCTGATCGTGCTGCCTCTCTGCAGTTTTGCATCTCCTCCTGCCTTCAAGACATCTCTACTTGGATGTCCTGCTGTCACCTCAAACTTAACATGTTCGAAACAGAACTCCTTTCTCATCACCACCATTCTTCTTGTCTCACAACTCCATAACCTTGGCATTATCCTTGACTGCTGTCTCTCATTCAACCCACATACTCATTCTATAACTAAATCCTACCGGTTCAACCTTCACAATATTACTAAAATACGCCCTTTCTTCTCCATCCAAACTGCTGTCATGTTAATCCAAGCACTTATCTTATCCCGCCTTGATCACTGTATCAGTCTCCTTGCTGTTCTCCCTGCCTTCTGTCTCTTCCCACTCCAATCCATACTTCCCTCTGCTGTCTGGATCATTTTTCTATAAAAATGCTCAGTCCACGTTTCCCCACTCCTCAAGAACCTCCAGTGGTTGCCCATCCACCTCTACATCAAACAGAAACTCCTCACCATCGGCTTTAAAGCACTGATTCACCTTGCCGCCTCCTACCTCACCTCACTGCTCTCCTACTACAACCCAGTCTGCACATTCTGCCCCTCTAATGCCAATTTACTCACTGTACCTCAACCTCGTCTATCTTGCCACTGACCTATCGCCCACGTCATGCCTCTGGATTGGAATGCCCTCCCTCTTCATACCCTATAGACAATTACTCTCTCCTCCTTCAAAGCTTTATTGAAGGCACATCTCATCCAAGAGGCCTTCCCTGACTAAGCCCTTTTCTCCTTTTCTTCCACTCCCTTCTGCA
Source organism: Ornithorhynchus anatinus (assembly GCF_004115215.2). Lineage (NCBI taxonomy): Eukaryota > Metazoa > Chordata > Mammalia > Monotremata > Ornithorhynchidae > Ornithorhynchus > Ornithorhynchus anatinus. The sequence continues at coordinate 56,244,093 of NC_041753.1, forward strand.
TCAACCTACCTTGCTCCCTTTATTCGTCCCCACTCCTAGCCCACAGCATATAATACATACATACATACATATTTACATATAATTTATACATATACATATACATACATATAATTTATTTATATTAATGTCTCCCCCTCTAAACTGTAGGCTTGTTGTGGACAGGTAACATGTCTGTTATATTGTTACATTATACCCTCCAAAGTGCTTAGTACATTTATCTTGTTGTCTTATGCTGTCGAGTTGTTTCTGACCCATAGAGACACTATGGACACACCTCTCCCAGAATGCCCCACCTCTATCTGCAATCATTTTGGTAGGGTATCCATAGAGTTTTCGTGGTCAAAATACAGAAGTGGTTTACCATTGCCTTCTTCCACATGGTAAACTTGAGTCTCCACCCTCGACTCTCTCCCATGCAGCTGCTGCCCAGCACAGGTGAGTTTTGACTTGTAGCAGATTGCCTTCCACTCTCTAGCCACTGCCCAAGCTAGGAATGGAAGGGGTATGCCTCTGCTTGACTCTCCCTCCCGTAGGCAAGACTGGGAGAGTACTGGAAACTCTCCAGGTGTGATTCTGAGAGGGGGGAGATAGTACAGTACAGTACAATAAGTACGATTGACTGATAGCTTGATTGATTTGCTGACGAATGTTCCCTGGAAGTGCACACACAGGACAATTATTAATTATGTTTCAGAATTAACACATCACTATGGATTGGTGACATGTCTGAAGAAGATTGAGGTTATGTACCCAATTTCAATCTTCTTCAGAGATGTCACCAATCCATAGCATTGTTTTATGCATGATGGAAACTTAGCATCTTGGCATTTACTGACACTGACAACCTAAGCAGCACACCAAATAATCGATGCCCTATTGGTCAAAGAAGTAGACAATTGAATTAAGAAGGCAAATGTTCTTTGGGAGTTTGGGAGATGGTGTGGTGCCAATGGGGCATCAATCTTCAGCTCATGTTCAAGTTACCTTTCATGACTGAAATAGTCCCCTTAAGAGCAGAATCATCAACACAAGCCTATTGCAACATAACTGCTCCTTTTCTTTTTTAATTTGGGCAGGAGCTTATTGCCATGTTGGCACTACAACACATCTGCCAGCCTCCCAAAGAACATGTTAGCCTCCTAAGAACACATACTTGTCTGCGGGACTCCAGAATGGCCAATTGCTTGTCCTGGAGGGCCACACACATAGCTTGTGATGGAAGAGGTTCTGGGGTACCAAAAACTGGCACCTTTCCCCTTACCAATCAAGCTTCTCCCTGATGTCATGTTAAAGATAAGATGGGAGGGAGGATTTTGAGAGGAATAAGTGACCATACTGCCAACTGTAATAGTTCCCACCACATTTTTGAGTGTGATAGAACCTCTTACCCTCTGCCAGATGCAGTTACCATGGCCTCCAGAAAACTGGCAAATGAATGCGTGCTGGAGCTGACTCAACTTTTGTCTGACAAAGTGGCTGCCAGAGTGAATCGCTTCGGGGGTCGAATCTGTCCTGTGGGCCATATTTTGCCAGCTCTAGACCTATATGAAGCATGATAATACATGATAATGGATGAAAAATGATTATTTAGTAATAATGCTGGTATTCATTAAGTGCTTATTTTGTACCAAGCATGCTATTAAGCACTGGGGTAGATACAGCGTGGCTCAGTGGAAAGAGCCTGGGCTTCAGAGTCAGAGGTCATGGGTTCGACTCCCGGCTCTGCCACTTGTCAGCTGTGTGACTGTGGGCAAGACACTTAACTTCTCTGTGCCTCAGTTACCTCATCTGTAAAATGGGGATTCACTGTGAGCCCCACGTTGGACAACATGATTACCCTGTATCTACCCCAGTGCTTAGAACAGTGCTCTGTACATAGTAAGCTCTTAACAAATACCAACATTATTATTATTATTACAAGATAATCAGGTCAAACACAGTCCCCGTCCCACATGGGGCTCACAGTCTACAGGGGAGGGAGAGGAGGTATTGAATCCCCATTTTACAGATGAGGAAACTGAGGCACTGAGAAGTTAAGTGACTTGCCCAGGGTCACACAGCAGGCAAGCGGCATAGCCGGGATTAGAACCCAGGTCCTCTGACTCCCACGTCAGTGCTTTTGTCCCTAGGCCATGCTGATTCTTTCAATTATCAAATACGAGTAGGCTGGGCTTTTTTTTTCCAACAGACTCTTTAAGATGATCCCACAAACAGGATAAAAATGACTGTGGTATTTGTTAAGCTCTTACTATGTGCCAAGCACCGTACTAACCCCTGGGATAGTTACAAGATAATCAGGTTGAATACGGTCCCTGTCCCTGATCAGGCTTACAGGCTAAGTAAGAGGGGAGAACAGCTAGTTGATCCCGATTTTATAGATGGGAAAACTGGGGCACCGAGAAGTTAACTGACTTGTCCTAGGTAAAGGCAGGATTAGAACGCAGGTCTTCTGACTCTCAGGCTTGTGCCCTTTCCACTAGGCCATGCTGTTGACCAACCCCTGTCACTAAACCATTCAAGTGTTCAACAAACTGCCATTAGGAAAGAATAAATACATTTTTCCAGTTACAATTTAAGATTAGTTCATCTTGTTCTTCATTAATGGAAATGGAGAACAGCTGGTCAGATTCCTATTTAATAACCCTTCATATCTGTCAAGACACTTGTTTAGTTAATACAAGATCTTTCCCCTCTAGACCAAATTATTCCAATTCCTTAAACCTTTCCTCATTGGGCTTTAATCCTATAATTTTCATTGCTCTCTTTAGGACTTTCTCCAAGTTCCCTCTGTCCCTCTTAATGTTTTTGAGCTTTTACATCAGACAACGAACTCTAAGTTAGGGTTTGACCAGTCCCAAACAGCATAGGAGTGGGCTACCTCACAGTACCTACACCCCCTAATGCTGTGTTGAGGGCCCAGAAAAATGCTGACTCAGCAAATGATACTCAGGTTTATCCCAACTTTAGATTGTTAACAGTTTTGACAACTTTCAGCAACCAAGTGTTTTACAGACATTAAGTCAGCCTCAGGTTGGAATTTCACACCTCTTGGGAACACTGCGATCTGAAGGAAAAAACAAATCACCCTGGCCCAGTAACAATGGAAAGCGTTCTCGTTTATATTAAAATCCTGTCCCTTCTTGTGTAGGAAATGGAAATGGGGGGATCTTAACATATATGGCATTGAAAAAAGCTCATGGTTGTCATAACATGCAAAGCCTTTAGCTGTCTCAAACGTTCAAGCCGAAGAACAGGCCAGAGAAGGAAAGGCCAACTCGAAGAAAAATGCTCGTATTTATCTTTAAAAGAAGAGGAACAGAATGGTTTCAGGTTAAGCTGCCACAGAAGGTTCATATTAATGCTCCTGCACCTGAGGGAAATATTTCTATCATGATAGGTAACTTGGCTTGCCAGTTTTTGGGAACCTCTGTTGAATGTCTCTTAGAACTTCCAGTTCTTAGAAGGTGTGAAAGGACATTTTAAAAATATTGAAATGATCTTTCATTCACAAGAAAAGTTACAGCACATTTGTAACCTTCAACCTTTACTTTTTGTCTGTTGAGCTACAGGACCAAGCTTCATAAAAGGCTGAAGGTCTCAAGGGTACTGTATTGTCCAACACATCCAGTACCTGGAACAGTTTCATCAGCATCATCTCTGAACCACGCTCAACATCAAATGGTAAGACAAGATTACCGGCAATGACGTCCTGGAACGCAGAAAACACTAGAAACGAAGCAGTGCCCCCAGGCACACAGCTCCACTGGACAGGACATGGGGGGAGAGTGGACGACAAGAGGATACCCAAGAGGAACCAAAAGGGGACACACACAACCCTGAAAGGCAGAAAAAAAAAAGATTTAACAACATGGTGGGGCATGCTTCCTACTGTAACACAATGCAGCAGTAGACTATTGGGAAACAGACCACAGGAGAAGGCAGACTGCCACTACTTCCTCTCTTCCAGCTCTCTCTCATCCCCTGAAGTCCGGTTTCTGCCCCCTCCACTCCAGGTAAATTGCTCTCTCCGAGGTCACCAATAACCTACTTCTCGCCTAATCCTGCGGCCTGTACCGCACCTTAATCCTGCCCGTCCTCTCCGCTGCTAAGGATCAATATAGGAGAAGAGAGTGAGATTAGCAAATCGAGAAAAACCACGCAGTCAGCAAGAAATGTGGAGATGGGAGCAGGAGGTTGGTAAATGTCAATCACTAGTAGCTGTGAAGATGGGAGAGGCCGACTATACAGGATTCAAAGGAAGTAAAGGAGAGAGAAGGCCGGGGTGAGATAGTCAAAATGACACTGGGAAGCCAGGAGCAGGCTTCCTCTTCCCTCTTGCCCCATGAATCAGTGGGAGTAGGACATGAGGCCCCTCGGAGAGAGAGAAAAAGAGGAGAAAGTCTCATTAGGCGAGAGCTAAATTTCAGTGATGACAAGGTGGAAGGTGGGGGGGGGGCCGGAGGAAGAAGAATGAGTGGGCCTGAGACAGGTTGAGGATAAAACAGAATTTGCCCATGATAGAGTGGGGGTTCCACAGTCCATAGAGAATTGGATTCTTAATGGGGAGGAAGCAGGGGTAGAGTGGGGATGCACAGCACATTGGAGAAGCAGCGTGGCTCAGTGGAAAGAGCCCGGGCTTTGGAGTCAGAGGTCATGGGTTCGAATCCCAGCTCTGCCACTTGGCAGCTGTGTGACTGTGGGCAAGTCACGTCACTTCTCCGTGCCTCAGCTCATCTGTAAAATGGGGATTCACTGTGAGCCTCACGTGGGACAACCTGATTACCCTGTATCTCCCCCAGCGCTTAGAACAGTGCTCTGCATATAATAAGTGCTTAACAAGTACCAACATTATTAGGTACCGTCAGACATTTTGGGAAATGGGGGAAATGGAGGGTTGCTGTAATAGTATTTATTAAGTGCTTACTGCGTGCCGAGCACTGTGCTAAGCACTGGGAGAGAATACGAAGATAGGAATTGGGCATGGTTGAGAAGCAGCGTGGCTCAGTGGAAAGAGCCCGGGCTTGGGAGTCAGAGGTCATGGGTTCGTATCCCGCCTCTGCCACTGGTCAGCCGTGTGACTGTGGGCAAGTCACTTCACTTCTCTGTGCCTCAGTTACCTCATCTGTAAAATGGGGATGAAGACTGTGAGCCCCACGTGGGACAACCCGATTCCCCTGTGTCTACCCCAGCGCTTAGAACAGTGCTCTGCACATAGTAAGTGCTTAACAAATACCAACATTATTATTATTATCATTATGGTTCCTGGTCCCTCCGGGGGCTCACAATCTAAAAGTATAAACTGGGAGAAGGGACCAGAAACGGACACATCGGGTATGATGAAACATTAAAATCCAACACGGACAAATAGACAAAATTAAAACAAAATCAGTAGGGAGCTGTGACTAGAAGGGCAGAATTTTGGGCTCCTTGGGGCTCAGAGTTCAGGGCACACCCACAGCCACCCTTCTTCCTGAGGTTTAGTGGAGGCCTCATGCTGTACCTGTGGGGGAGCAGCTTTTATTCCCGGTCGGGAGCAGGGACCCTCAGTGGCAGGAGGGATGGTGGCAGTTACCGCAGGTGATTTTCTAAGCAGCGACGGAGGGTCAGTGGGAGACTCTTACAGAAGGGGGTGGGAGGAGGGAGAGGCCATAGCGGAGAAGACCACCTAATTCAGGATCTTCCCCTGGTGTGATGCGGCATTCAGTTGTTGGAACCTTCCCAACTTGGGGGGGAGGAGAGATGAGCAGATTCTGGTCCCCAAGTAGCACGGAGATCTTTGCCCTTTGATTCTTGGATTCCATTTGAATAAAACCTGACAACTGTCATTATCTTAGGAAATCATTTAGCTATGAGTTAACTCATTCATTCAGTGATATTTATTGAGTGTCTACCATGTACAGAGCACTATATTAGGCCCTTGGAAGAGTACAGTAAAAGTAAAAGATACAGTCCCTGTTCTCAAGCAACTTGTAAAGGGGAAGTCAAGCAGACTTACATTTTATAAATATTGAAAAGCAGTGTGGCCTGGAAGTCAGAGGACCTGGGTTCTAAAATCTCATTTCTGCCACTTACCTGCTATGTGACCTTGGGTAAGTCACTTCACTTCTCTGAGCTTCAGGTCCCTCATCTGGAAAATAAGGATTCAATACCTGTTCTCTCTCCTACTTAGCCTGTGACCCAATGAGTTTGTATCTTCCCCAGCACTTAGTACAGTGCTTGGCACAAAGTAAGCACTCAACAAATACCACACACATTATTATATTGTGTGGAGGAAAGAGGAAAAATAGATAGCTACAATCTGAAGAAGCAAACTAAAAAATAAATACAGGTAATATGTAAATAGTTGTATAGGTAGATGCATAAAGGGGGATGCAAATTAGCTGGGGAAGGTCTCTGGGAGGAGGTGGGTTTCCATGAGGGCTTTGAATATGAGGAGAGCTATAGTCAGGCAGATCTGCAGGAGGAAGGAGTTTCAGCAAGGGAAAAGTTGTGAGCCAGGAGTTTGAGACAAGAAAGCTGAGAGTTAGGTAGAGAAACAAGATAATCTTGGGAGAAACGAAGAGGGCTAGCTAGGGTGTAGTAGGAGAACATATAAAAGAAGGAGATAGCTGGCAGAGAGCCTTGAAGCCAATGGTCAGGAGTTTCTACCTGATGCAGGGAGATAGGTAGCCATTAGAGAGCAGGGTGTCATATTCAAGACTGATATTTTAGAAAGATGATCCAGACAATAGAGGATGAGAGAGCCTAAGGAGAGGAGAGACTGGAGATAGGGAGATTAATGTGGAAGTTGATATAGTAGTTTAGTTAAATGATGATAAAAGCTGGAGCTTAAATGATGAGGTGGAGCCTCAAAGGGTGGAGAGGGAAGAGCAATTTAGAAATGGAGGCTGGGGGGAGTTGTACTGGGACCTTCAGGAGGCCATCAAGGTCTGGAAGAATTGGTAAGGCTGTGGGCATTACAGCTGATGAGAATGTTAGAGTACCCTTGTTGAGTAGAAGAAAGGAGATTGACTGTCCCTTCAATCAGTCAATGGTATTTATTAAGCTGTTACTGTGTGCCTAGCACTGTACTAGGCACAGTGCTAAAACAGTAGAGTTGGTAGATATGTTCCCTGCCTACAAGGAACTTATAGTCTTGGGGGAGAGACAGACATTAAAATAAATTACAGATAGGGAAAAATGGGAGAGTAGAAGGAGATGCACGTAAGTGCTTTGAGGATGAGTTAATATCGCGTGCGTGTGGGTTACAGATCCAAGTGCATAGACATCACAGAGGGGAGGGTGAATGGGGAAGTGATGTTTTAGAAAGGGAAGGCCTCTTGGAGGCGATGTAATCTTAGCTGGGCTTTGAAGGTAGGGAGAGTGGTGGTCTGTTGGCAGTGGGACAGATGGGCTCAAGGTACAGAGAGTAGGCTGGTGTTAGAGAGGAAAGAGTGTGGATTGTGGGTAGGAGGAGATCAGTGAAGTAAGGTAATAAGTATGATAGCAATTATAATTATGGTATTTATTAAGCACTTACTCTATGCCAAGCACTGGGGTAGATACAAGACGATCAGGTCAAACACAGTCCCTGTCCAACCTGGGGCTCACAGCCTAAATAAGAGGGAATAGGATTTAATCTCCATTTTACAGATGAGAAAATGGAAGCTAAGCGACTTCCCTAAGGTCATTTACAAGGCAACTGGCACAGCCAGATTTTGAACCCAGGTCCTCTGACTCCCACACCCATGCTCTTTCCACTAGGCCACTCTGCTCCTAACAGGTAGGAGGGAGAGAGATGATTGAGTGCTTTAATGCCTGTGGTAAGGAGCTTCTGTTTGATGCAGAGATGGATAGGTAACCCCTGGAAATTTTTGAGGAGTAGGGCAATATATACTGAACCCTAAACCAGGCTGGTATGGATCTGGCAGCCAGATTCATCTTGTTCCATGACCCACCTGACATCACATCACAGCCCCACCTCAGGCCCTGATCTGTTTGCCCAATTCTTTTTTTTAGTCCTCTGCATTTCCCTACACCTAGGCTTTATAGTCCTCTCCAAAGTGTCACAGAGAGAATTCTGGTCCCTCATTCATTCATTCATTCAATCATATTTATTGAGCGCTTACTGTGTGCAGAGCACTGTACTAAGTGCTTGGAAAGTACAATTCAGCAATAAAGAGAGGCAATCCCTGCCCACACCGGGCTTACAGTCCCTCCATTGGAACGTATAGTTAGATGCTTACCCATGCAAACAAACCAAAGCAACCAAAAGGATTTTCCATTTTCAAGCAATGGGCATCAAGCCAGACTGAGGTAGTTACATTTCTTCTCATGAACAGTTTGGAAAGATTTACAATTGTGTTTTTGATTCCCTTCCACAATTTTATTCTTCTGCTTGCTTTAAAGAAATCACAACCAATAACATCTTAGCCACCCTAGAAAGTTGAATATTAAAATGAGGTTTCACAACTCATTTTAAGTAAAGAAGTTAAATATTTTGGAATGGTTAACCCAGGCCTCTTGACATTTCCTTGGCTTGATGTTATTCTGACAGTGCTGACTAGCCTCTTTGGCACACAACTGAGATAAGCGTGGTTAAATGGGAAAAGGATGGTTATATTTTAATTAAACCAGATTTCACATCTTCACAAAGATTATCTTGATATATAATTGCTTTTGGAGATGAGAAAAGAACTCATTTTCAGCAGCCTGGGAAACCAGTAAATGTCAAACTCAAAGGTGCATTTTTCTGTTTTTATTTTTGCCACCAAGCACGGAAGTAGAAAATCGGTACTAGTGCTAATTGCCGTTACTCTTGGAGACGATGCACAAACAGGTTTTTTTCCTATCTTTCTCTAATCTAGCCAGGGCCTCCAGTCTGCATATGAGACTGAGGGCAGAAACAATACTGCCAAGTTGTGGTCCTTTCATTTTGTCAGTGGCACTGTTTTAATCCAAGAATTACTGAGCAGAAATAAAGCAGAATCCCCTTTTCACCCCGTAGATATAACATAGGTCCAAACTGACCCCTATTAAATTATGGGCCGCTTGTAACACACCTAGCATATGCTTCGGAGGGTGACAGTCTAAGCAACAGGCAAAAAGTGCCACAAGGATTGGCGAGTGGTATACATATCTTGCGTCTTTCCTCATTTTGCACCCATTTTGCGTGCTTCCTTGTGCTTGCTTCCTGTTTGGTTGAGGGAATCACATTATTGGAAGTTAAAATCTGGGATGCTGGTCGCTCTGTCCTCCCGCCAGGCAAAGGCCTGCTCTGACTCCAAGATGGCTTTATTGCCAACAACGGAATGGTGGGTTGAGTGGGTGGTTACGGATGAATAGCATAGAGAAGCTTAAAATGTTCTTGTCAGTTAGGGCGTTTTGCTGACATCAGTATTCTTGGGCATGCTTGGAGGCTGTACTAGCAGTATGTGGCTCCCTAATGGATGTTTTGCATCTACAAAGGCCAAACAACATGAAGTGAGCTAGGTGCAGGGTGTCAGATTTGCCAATACAGTGGAAAATCTCAGCTGGGAATAAAAACAATTGCTGGTGTAGATGAAACCCATGTACCTTGTCCAAACCTATGGAAAGTGGGCAACAATCATTAGATAGAGGGACAGCTGAGCCTTTTCATATTTCCAGTAACAAATTCACATTATTGGTCATGGAGGCCAAGGCTTCTTGATCAGAGTGCTTTACTTGATGCCGTAAAAATCCACTTTTTGCACTCAGCCACTGATTTACCCAGTGAAGCAAGGGTGGGATTGATGGGATGACATCCACACTTGGCCTTTGGGAAGTAATAATAATGGTGGTATTTGTTAAGTGCTTACTATGTGCAAAGCACTGTTCTAAGCGCTGGGGAATACAAGGTGATCAGGTTGTCCCACGTGGGGCTCACAATTTTAATCCCCCTTTTACAGATGAGGTAACTGAGGCACAGGGAAGTTAAGTGACTTGCCCAAAGTCACAGAGCTGACAAGCGGCGGAGCCGGTATTCGAACCCATGACCGCTGACTCCCAAGCCCGGGCTCTTTCCACTGAGCCACGCAAGTGCTTTATGCTAGGATGGAAGAGTGGAAGAATTAGGGGCAAACTGCCATCTGACTAGCAAGTGTGGACATGTATGAGCGTTATTATAAATTGTCAATAATGGGATGGGGGTCCACCATCACCATGTGTCCAACTTTGTGGCCACAACTGGGGAGAAGGGGCCCACCCTTTGTCACCTTGCTACCTGCTGGGCAGGGGGGAAGCCAAGGGGAGGAGATGGGGGGGTGGGGAGGGGTAGCCATCTATACTAATTCCATTCTCTTGTCACCACCGCCCTTTGGGTGTGTGGCTGCCAAGGGAAGAAAGAAGCCATACATTTTATTGTTGTCATCGATAGCTGATGCCTATTTAGACTCCTTCAGCAGGGAGAGGGGCCTAGGAAGAAGCTTTTAATATCTATCTCCCCGGCTAGGTCATGAACTCTTTGAGGGCAGGGATCTTGTCTACTTACTCTCTTGTACCTTCCAAGTGCTTACTTCAGTGTTTTGCACACAGTAAGCACCCAATTGATACCACTGATAGATTAAAGAAACAGACCTGATTGACAGCAATCAATCAATTAATGGTATTTATTGAAGGCTTACTGTGTGTAGAACACTGTATTAAGCACTTGAGAGAGAGCAGCTCTTCAGTTACTTGATTATGTCTTCTCTTCAACTCATTTACTGCCTCCATTTGGTCCCTTGGCCCAGTACTTATGAAATCAAATAAGCCACGTTCTCAGACACGAAAAAGGGAAGTTTCTATTTGGAAACCAAAAGCCCTGTCTACCCTGGGAATGCCTTGGTAGCTCAAGCCTGGTGACTGGATGTTCTGAGTTTTAATCCTTAGCTAGTGCAGGGCTTGGCTTGATTATTTTAGCAGGTCACCCTATCTTTCTGTGCTTCAGTTTTCTCCAATTTCCTTCCTTCCCCTCCCGTGCCAGAATTCCACCAACACCCTTCTGACTGACTGGTTTGCGGCTCCGTATTCTGAGGGTTCAGGACCCCAGGAGGATATAGCCCATCCTCACCGTACTTTGGACTTTAACTCAAAACTTGATTTCTTTTTCCCCTCAGTGAGGGTGTGCTGGAAAAGTCTGGACTTGTTTCCATAGGCACGCAGCTCAAAAAGAACACTTTCTCATGGAAAACAAAACAAATCTCAAGGGATATTTTAAAGTCTGAAATAAAAATGTTTTCCCTTCATAAGGATGTGTTTTTTGAAGTATTGATGCAATCAGGCCTTGGAAGGAAAGGCACATTTTTTTGGATATTTAAGAAAGGCCATGATTTGTAGGGAACGAGTAGATGTCACTGCAGATAGAACTGACCGATTTAAAGCTCTGAGTCTGGGGTCCTCGTCCATTCAAGTAACTCCAGGCCTTGGCAGAGAGGGGAGGTCTTGGGTCTTCTCCCAGCACACCTCTAAGCTCTCCTACATTCATGTGCAAGGATTGAGGAGGGTGGAGCAGGAGGAATAGTGAATGGCCTGTGTTTTCCACTGTTTCTTTGAAATCTAGAGGAAAGAACAGCATCTCCAAGAGCCTCTTTTGTCCTTTTGGGCATCCTCAGATTCTGATCTTCTCTTCCATAGCTTCCTAGACCTCTATCTAATTTCAATCCTCCTTTTTTAGTGTTATTTTTTAAGCACTATGTGCCAGGCACTGTACTAGATGCTGGGGTAGATTCAAGGTTGGACACAGTCCAAGTCCCACATGGGGCACACGGTCTTAAGACTCCATTTTACAGATGAGGAAACTGAGGCACAGAAAAGTTAAGTGAGTTGCCGAAGGTCACACAGCAGACAAGTGGCTGAGGCAACATTAAAACCCTGGTCCTCTGACTCCCAAGTCTGTACTCCTGCCATTAGGCTATACTGCTTCCCTTATTCTCTTTGCTTCTACCACGCCAGTAGCCCAGACTGAGGCAAGAACATGCTTTGGTGAAGATCCAGGGGCTGAAGTAGCAGGCTGTAGGTAACTACTGAAGGTCAACACTCTCTTCAATGGAGGTGGGATCAAGTGGCATCTGTGCATTTTCCAAATTCCTGGTGTTAGGTAGGTTGGTTCCAGAAGTAAGGCCCGCTTGCCCTCATCTCTTCCCATCACCCTTGAGGGTCATATCCCTTGTCTTCCACTCCAGTTTAATAGACTGATTATAAACTCATGCCTTGAGATCAGTGCATAAAACATAGAAAATGTCTTGTTTTGTATCATTTGAGCCTACTGTTAATCAGCCACCCTCCAACCCACCCTCATTCCTATCAATCAATACAGGTTAAAAAAATAACTATAATTAGAATGGACCCAGAAAATTCCAGGAATTAAATCAACCTGGCAATAACCATTTACCCACTTCCTCACCTCAGCTGAGAAATGCTTCTATTTCCATTTGGTGGATGTGATTAACAATAATTAAGTACTTCTCAGGTGCAAGACACTGAATTAGTTATCAGGAGATCAGGATAGAGACTGTGAGAAAAGTTGCTGGGATGGAATCTCCTTGACGGTGTGGGGAAAACCTGGTGCTTGGGGCTGTTGGAAATGAAGAGGGAAGCAGCTCTAAGCCAGAAGCAGGAGATGGTGAGAGGTCGGTGGTAAACTAGATGAGATCAAGGTAAAATGAGTAGGTAGGTATTAGAGGGCCAAATCTGTGGGCTGAGGAGGAAGGAGGAAATCCAGGAGGTAAAGTAGGAGGGGACAAGATAATTGAGTGCTTTAAAGCCGATGGTAAGGACCACTGGAGGTTCTTGAGAAGTGGGGCAATATGGTCTGAGAGGTTTTTGTAGAAAAATGATGTGGGCAGCAGAATGCATTTAGGAAGCACTAAAGAAATACTATTATTACTAGTACTACAATAAGGGGAGAAGAAAAATAGAAAATAGAAGGTAAGAGGCCACTTGAGAGTGCATCTCTTACTTCTATTGCATTCTCTGAAGTGCTGCATACTATAGGCATTCAGTAAATTGTTAACTCACTCCCTTCTCCTCTTACCCTAGAGTTTGCACATCTCAGGGAATAAAACTCCCTCTATATTGTGAGCCTGTATCTGTGACACTAATCAATAAATTCTTCAAATAATGGCATTTCTTGAGTGCTACTATGTGCAGAGAACTGTACTATGTGCTTGGGAGAGTGTACTGTAATAGAATTGATAGACATGATCACTGCCTACAAGACCCTTACAGTCAAGTGGGGGAGATAGATATTAAAATTTTCAGAAGGGGGAAGAGGCAGAATATAGGGATATGTACATAAGTGCTATGGTGCTGGGAGTGAGGTATCAGAGTGCTAAGAAGATATGGCTCTAAGAGCAAGGGAACTGCAGAAGAGAAGTTGAAAAAGGTGGGGAAAGGTCAGGGAAGGCTGCTTGGAGAGAGGATTTTAGGAGGGCTTTGAAGATGGGGAGAGTGGTGGTCTATGAAGGGGGAAGAAGCTCCAGGCCAGAGGGATGTGATTAAATAAAGGGGTCTATGGCAAGAGAGATAATAATTATGGAATTTGGGAAGTGCTTAGTATGTGCCAGGCACTGTACTAAGCGCTGGGGTGGATACAGGCAAATCGGTTTGGACACAGTCCCTGTCCCACTTGAGGCTCACAGTTTCAATCCCCATTTTACAGGTGAGGTAACTGAGGCCCAGAGAAATTAAGTGACTTGCCCAAGGTCATACAGCAAACAAGTGGAGGAATCAGGATTAGAACCCATGACCTTCTGACTCCTAGGCTTTTGTTCTATCCACTACGCCAGAGAAGATCAAGGCATGGTAAATAGGTTGGCAATAGAGGAGCAAACTGTGAGGGCTAGGTTGTAGCAGGAGATGAACTAGGTGAGGTAACTGAGGCCTAGAGAAGTCAAGTGACCTGCCCAAGACCTCTCCCCAAACAAGTGGCAGATCTGGGATTAGAAGGACCTGAGTTCTAATCCTGGCTCTGCCGCTTGTCTGCTGTGTGACCTCGGGCAAGTCACTTCACTTCTCTGTACTTCAGTGACTTCATCTTTAAAATGATTAAGACTGTTAACCCTGTGTGGGACAGGGACTGTGTCCAACCCAATTTGCTTGTATCCACCATTTGGCACATTGTAAGCATTTAACAAATACCACAATTATTATTATTAGAATACAATAGAGTTAGTAGACATGAGCCCTGCCTACAGGGAGCATACATTCTAGAGGGAGAGAATAATTAAAATAAATTATACATATGGGAAAAGGCAAAGCATAAAGATATGCACACAAATGTGGTGAGGGTGGGGTGAATATCAAGTGCTTAGACAGTATAGACGATCCAAGTGGTATATGTGCTGTGGAAGGGAGAGTAAGTAGGGAAAATGAGAGCTTAGTCAGGGAAGTCTTCTCAGTAGTGCGATCTGTTGACTTCCTGTGGGTGGGGACTTTTAGTACACCAGAGGGAATACAAGAAGCTACTCTTTCTTACTTTTTTACCCTTTCCTTTCTTTTTTAAAATACAATTTTTAAGCAATAATTCAATTTTTCCAGATCCAAGAGAGTTAGTGGATTCTTATAAGAGAAGCAGCGTGGCTCAGTGGAAAGAGCCCGGGCTTGGGAGTCAGAGGTCATGGGTTCGTATCCCGCCTCTGCCACTTGGCAGCTGTGTGACTGTGGACAAGTCACTTCACTTCTCTGGGCCTCAGTGACCTCATCTGTAAAATGGGGGTGAAAACTGTGAGCCTCACGTGGGACAACCTGATTACCCTGTATCTACCCCAGGGCTTAGAAGAGTGCTCTGCACATAGTAAGCGCTTAACAAATACCAACATTATTATTATTATTATTATTATTATTAAAAAACCCCACCAAACCTGCTGCCACAGCTACCTGGGGACTACACTGCAGCAGCTCCTGTCAAGAAGTTGCATGACAAGTAGATCTTATTAGAAGTCAAATTTTCCTAATCCCATATTGGTCTGATTATCCCCAGCACCTGCAGCTTGGTGGGATGAAAGGGTCTCGGCCGCCATGTTCTCTCAGAATGCCACAGAGCGTTTACAGGGGGTTTTTGCTGCCATCTAGTGTTTGAAAAGAATCTTCATCGGGATTATCTCAAACTCACCCACCGATTTGCACTACTAGTTTCTGGGTGGTAACAAACTTTATTAGGAAGGAAAATAGGGAGAGTTTCCCCCCCTGCAGAGCTGGACTTCTGTCCAGAGGGTGACAAGACATTTAAAATAAATTACAGGTGGATATGTACACAAGTGCTACGGGGTTGTGGGTAGGGTTAGTAAAGGGAACCAATCCAAGTGCAAGGGTGATGCAGAGAATGAAATGTTGGGTGTGAGTCAAATGATGGGGTGGCCCTTCTGTTTGGCTTGGGCACCCACAGTTTATATCATCCGGTGGGGAGTTCTTGGTCAGTGAACCCTAAGCCAGCCCTGCATAGCCCAGAGTTCTTGCAATTACCTGCTGATTCAGTGCTGCCTGCAGGAAAGTTCAATTTTCAGTGACTGCCCAAACACTGGTGCTAGAGGAAAATTGAATTTTTTTTCTTCTTGGGCTATTCTTGGGGATCCTAGGGTGTATACTAGAACAATTGCACTAAAATGGGGTTTGACTAAGCCCTGGTTTCTTCTTTCTCCCAATCCTTTTTGTGTCGCCCGTGCATTTGGATATGTACCCTTTATTCACCCCTCTCTCAGCCCCGCACTTATGTACATGTTCATTCACTCAATCGTATTTACTGAGCCCTTACTGTGTGCAGAGCACTGTACTAAGTGTTTGGAAAGTGCAATGCAGCGATAGACAATCCCTGCCCACACAGGAAGTCTAGAGGGCTGACGGATAAATATCAGTCATTTATTTCTATTAATGTCTGTCTACCCCACTAGACAGTAAGCTCATTGTGGCCGGGGAACGTGTCTACCAACTCTGTTCTATTGTACTTCCCCAAGCGCTTAGTACAGTGCCCTGCACACAGTAAGTGCTCAATCAGTACGATTGATTAGGTATGAGAAGGATCCCCTAAGTTAGTAGACTTGGCCATTCCTGACACAAAGGGTGAGGCCACAAGGGTTATGGTTGCCATCAGTTGGAGGATTCACTTAGGCAGTCTGAAGAATCTTAGGTTTTGTCCAAACCCCAGAATTACTTTAGTCTTGGAAACTCAGTGTTGTTAGGAACGTGATAAGACTTCCCAGCAGTTGCCATGGAGACCGTTCAGGGTTCCAGTCATGTGCCCTGCACCAGACAAAATGTGACCTATCCACAGTGCTGATTGGTCTGTAATGGTGCTTGCAAGAAAGTACCAAAAATTAACAGTTCACAAAAATGTTTTTACCGGGGTTGCTATCCCTTCAGGCTACCCGGCCTATTCTTCACAGCTAATAAAACAATTAAATCTACATTCTTGACTTGTAAGTTACCATAGATTGTTACTAGCACCGGGTATGAGGATATGTGGAAGGTTAGTGAAACACTGAGGAAAAAAATGAATCAAATGAAGCCAGAGTTAAAATGAAGCCATTTCCAGGCTGTATGAACAATGAATAAAGTGCTAAACCTCTTTATTTTGCTTTTATTCTTTTCTGGCCTAGGCATTGGAGGCTGAACGTAATTCTTGGCTCTGACATTGTCTCCCTCTATAGCCTTGGGCAAACTGAGACAGAGTGGTTATCTGCCTTCCTTGTGTAAAAGCCCGGGATAATAATTGGTGCCCGTTTATGCTCCGAGGATGAATGAACTCAGAGATGTCTGCAAAGGGTTTTGAAGGAGAAAAACACTAGTTAAGTGTCAAATACTATCCTCACTGTAAACAAATATCACTAAGGAGTTGTATCTTGATCTTAAGTACACTGTCGTTGCCTCCAAGGGGCAAGTTAGAGAATCTGACAGAGTTTTGTTTTTTTCTCCCATTGAGTACAAGCAACCAATCAATCATATTGAGGGTTTACTGTGTGCACAGCACTGAACTAAAGGCTTAGGAGAGTACAGTACAACAGAGTTGGTAGACACATTCCTTGCCCACAACGAACTCACAGTCTAGAAGGAGAGACAGACATTAATACAAAGCACAGATAAGTACATGAGTGCTGTGGGGCTGAGGGAGGGGTGAGTAAAGGGAGCAAATCAGAGTGATGCAGAAGGGAGTGGGAAAAAGAGGAAATGAGGGCTTAGGGAAGACCTCTTGCAGGAGAAGTGCCTTCAATAAGGTTTTGAAGGTGGGTGGGGAGAGTAATTGTCTGTCGGGTATAAAGAGGGAGGCTGCTCCAGGACAGAGGCTGGCAATGGACTAGAGGTCGGGGGCTAGATAGAGGAGATGGAGGCACAAGGAGTAAATTGGCATTAGAGGAGTGAAGTATGAGGGCTGGGTTGTAATAGAGAGGTGAGGTAGGAGGAGGTAAGGTGACTGAGTGCTTTAAAACCAATGGTGAGGAGTTTCTGTTGATGCGGAGAAGGATGGGCAACCACTGGAGGTTATTTTTCAGTCAGTCAGTCAATCGTATTTATTGAGTGCTTACTGTGTGCAGAGCACTGTACTAAGTGCTTGGGTGAGTACAATATGACAAAAAACAGATACACTCCCTGTATGAGTGGCAATGGGGAATTCCCCAGTACAATGACTGTGGAATTCTTGAGTCAAAGGGGTAGACCTAAGGCCACTGAGAACATTCTTCAGTCTTCAAAAGGACAAAATAATAATAATAATAATAATAATAGTGGTATTTAAGGGCTTCCTATATACCAAACACTGGGGAGAGAGAAGATAATTAGATGGACTTCATCCCTAGCCCACATGGAGCTTACAGTCTAAATAGGAGGGAGAACAGGTATTGAATCCCCATTTTACAACTGCGGAAACTGAAGCACAGAGAAGTTCAGTGATTTGCCCAAGGTCACATAGCAAGCTAGTGGCCAAGCCAGGAGTAGAACCCTAGTCTTCTGTCTCCAAGGCCTGTGCTCTCTCCACTAGGCCATGCTGCTTCTTTAGACTCTTAAAGGGACCAGCTGCATCACCAAGCCTCCTGGTATTGAAAGGATTTTGTCTGTCTGTCTCCCCTGATTAGACTGTAAGCCCATCAAAGGGCAGGGACTGTCTCTATCTGTTACCGATTTGTACATTCCAAGTGCTTAGTACAGTGCTCTGCACATAGTAAGCGCTCAATAAATACTATTGAATGAATGAAAGGATTGAAACACTCTCCAAGAGGTGCCTTTTCAGGAGCTAAGATCTCCACCACTCCTAGATTATCACTTAACTATGCCAGAGGAATAGTTGAGAACAATTTGGCAGGATTTAGCTAAGGAGTTTTATCAGGATAGATCTGTCTTTTCCATCCAAAACAGCTACTGCCCTTCCAGGGCCAGATTCTCTGGATAAGCTAGGACTCCTCCAAGCTGGAGTTCCCTCTTTCCCATTCTCCTCCAGCACACACAAGCCTCTGCTTACAATGGAGGAGCAGCGTGGCTCAATGGAAAGAGCTTGGGCTTCGGAGTCAGAGGTCATGAGTTCGACTCCCAGATCTGCCACATGTCAGCTGTGAGAATGTGGGCAAGTCACTTAACTTCTCTGTGCCTCAGTTACTTCATCTGTAAAATGGGAATTGACTGTGAGCCTCACGTGGGACAACCTGATTACCCTGTATCTACCCCAGCGCTTAGAACAGTGCTCTGCACATAGTAAGCGCTTAACAAATACCAACATTATTAGCATGTTCCTCTCAACATTTCAAGGACATTACTGATCAATCAATCAATCAATCAGTGTTATATGTACTGAGCCCCTACTGTGTGCAGAACACTGTACTAAATGCTTGGAAGAGTACAATGCAGTAAGGTAGGTAGACACAATCCCTGTCCACAAGGAGTTTAGAGGGGGAGATAGTCATTGAAATAAATTACAGATACGGGACATGGAGTACCATAAGGATATGCACATAAGTGCTGTGGGGCGGAGGGGGGGTGAGCATCAAAGTGCTCATGGCATCGTGTATAGAACACGGGCCTGGGAGTCAGAAGGTCATGGGTTCTAATCCCAGCTCTGCCATTTGTCTGCTGTGTGGACTTGGACAAGTCACTTCACTTCTTTGGGCCTCAGTTACGGCATCTGTAAACTGGGGATTAAGACTGTGAGCCTTACGCAGGACAGGGACTGTGTCCAACCCGATTTGCTTGTATCCACCCCAGCCCTTAGTCAAGAGAAGCAGCATGGCTCAGTGGAAAGAGCACGGGCTTGGGAGTCAGAGGTCATGGGTTCAAATCCCCGTTCAGCCGCTTGTCAGCTGTGTGACTTTGGGCAAGTCACTTAACTTATCTGTGCCTCAGTTGCTACATCTGTAAAATGGGGATTAAGACTGTGAGCCCCACGTGGGACAACCTGATCACCTTGTATTCTCCCCAGCGCTTAGAACAGTGCTTTGCACATAGTGCTTAACAAGTGCCATAATCATTATTATTATTATAGTGCCTGGTGCATAGTAAGCACTTAAGTACCATTATTATTATTACAGACTCAAGTGCATAGGCAATGCATTAGGGAGGAGAAATAGGGTGGGGAAATGAGGGAGTTAGTGTCACAGCTGTGGCTGTGACAGAGATGGGGATGTTGGGGGACGGAGGTAGGTACCTGGTTGGTAATGGAAAACTCCTGAGGTCAGTGGGCCTAGGGGCAGCTCTCCTTTCTTTTCCCCCCTCAATGTTGAAATCCCCAAATCCATTGCACCATCATCACATTCACAGGAGAGCTCAACACTGAGGAGTGGATTCTAATACCAACTAAAAGACCTAAAGGACATTGCTTTTGAAATGAAGGCAGAGCACCGCCAACCTTCAGCATCTTAATCCTTGCCCTGAGGAGCAGGTTATTCTTACACTGAACAGATAGGGATTACTCAGGATAGGAAGAGGAAGTTCTATCCAGTATCAATTAAAAATGTTTTTAACTTTCTAACCAACTTGTTTATGTATTGCACTGTTTCCTGTAGATTAACCTTTAAGATCAGTTAACCTTGAGAAGCAGTACTATGTGTCAGGACCTGATCTCTGTTTCTCAATGCCAGGGATTGGCTGTGTGACTTTTGGAAAGTAACCTCACTTCGCTGAGCTTTCGTCCCTTTCATGGGGTTAATAGCTGCTTGTTAATCCAGAACTGTGCAATTTAGTATGAGCATTGTTGAACAGTCAGTAGCTCTTCAAAAGAGAGCTGCTACAGTCTATCTCCGCAGGTGACTTATCCAGAGGAAAAAATCAGAAGTGAAAATGTTTTAACAGTGTTTGCCTGTTTGTAAATGCAAAGTACTTTTCTCCCGATACTGTTTCAACATTTAGCAAGCAGACTAGTCAAGTGTTCTAAAGAACAATTACAAATAAACTGCTGAGCTGAGTGGCTTTGACACCCTGAATAATAATCAAGGTCTTTGCCTGCCTTTCTGATTAAACAATAAATGAATCAACTATTTTTCCAGAGTGGTGAGCAGTGAATTCTTGAAAACTGGCAGAAGTGCAAAGGCAGGAATCACAATGTAAACACAGAAAGTGTGATAATTTTTACCTAAAATGCTTTTGGGAATTATAAAGACTTATACATGGTTCTATGAGGTGTGTGTGGATGGGTGTGTCCATGTGTGGTTGAGGATAGGGCTTCTTCTAATGCTTTCAGTAGCTGAGGGGGAGGGCAGTGTTGCTTTTTTGAAAGGGGCATTGGATCACCAATTCCTCAAGAGCCGAATGCGTTTCCCAGGCCCTTCTCTCTCAGTCTACCAGAGAAGGATCCCAGCCCTGAGTTGATATCACTTTATATTTTGATAAGATGTTCACAATAGAGTTTGACATTTGGGCAGTTGTGAACGCACATCGTCCTATGGCTATGTTTGGTCATAACCAAGCAGTGAGAATTTTATAGTCTGATTAGGAGCTTTGGAAAGGGTCAGAGCTGCTGCGCAGCCAAGCTTCTGGGTACTTTTAATCTTTCCTTATATGTCAGTTCTTCCAGCTTCTTACTTGTTTCCATTTCTCTGCTCTGAACTCACTCTTATTGGACTGTAACCTTCTGCAGTAGTAATGGTGGAACCTTGGTTTTCTGAAAATCTTTTCAATCTGATCAATTGAATTGATTATTATAACTGTCAGTTGTATTGTGTGCTTACTGTGTGCAGAGCACTGTTCTAAGCGCTTGGGAGAGCACAACACAACTATATAGCAGACACATTCCCTGCCCACTATGAGTTTACAGTCTTGCCAAACACTGGGATAGGCATGTGGTAATCAGATTGGACATGGCCCCTGTCCCACTTGGGGCTCACAATCTAAAGGGAACTGCTCTTTTATCCCCTTTATACAGAAGAGGAGACTGAGGCAGAGCTCAAAAAATAAGATTTGAGTGATTGAGAGAGAAGTTCAGTGCCTTGTAGCAGGCAACTAACAGAGCTGGGATTAGCATCTAGACTAGAATCTGGGTCTCCTGACTCTGTCCCATGTTTTTCCTACTGTGCTACACTGCCTCCCACATGGATCTGGGGTGTTTGGGTGTCGGAGGGAAAAGAAAGAAAAGTGAGGAAAAGAAGCAGGGTTTTGTGGGAGAAGGCTTAAAGATGAATCCTCAGAGTCACATAACTTAGAGTTAGAAAAGTGAGTCCAGTCTGAGTTTTCAGTAAGGGAAGGAGTTTGTTCTACAAACTGAACACAGAGCTGTGTGTGGTGTGCCCCATCTTTGTCATACAATTCTACCTGAAAGGAAAATAGGAAATGGGTGAACTAATTTAGAAGATAAGCACAAAAAATAAACCAAACCTCCATGCAGTCTGTAAATAAAAAGGGAAAAACCAATTCCTGTACTACACACATTGTTGGATTTGACTGTGTTTTAAAAAAAAAAAAGGTAGCTAATCAGTTATTCCTGTCTGTTACTTCGTTTTGCCAGGGAGTAGACTAGTATATCAGGGCTCAAGCAAACCCACACACTTCATTCAAATAGACACACCCACTAGAAAATCCCAGCCTAAGGGTCATAGGGTTGAAAGGGGCTATAAGAGGTCGCCTAGTTCATCCCCCTGCCTTCAAACTGTGCCACCCCTACCTCATGCCAAGAGACAAGAGATAGTCAAGTTGGGAAAGCATTCTAGAGAAAGAGATTTGAAGACCCTCTTCCATTAACCTATTTTCGCCATTGTTCAGTCTTTTGGCTGGAGCCCCGGTACTCTGAGGCGGCGGGGGGCAGTTTTGAAGGGAAGGCTATTGTTTGGGGAGGCCTAGATTGCCCTCTGGGCCGAAGCTACCTCGTTCAGTTCTGCCAGAGAGGAGGTGAATCACGCTGACCATTAGAGGGCAGCAATGATGTCACACTGAGAAAACGTGGTGAAAGGTTTCCTTTATTCCTCTGTGGAGACATGATTTTCAATGTCGATGTCTGAAAGAAAAGCACATCATGATTGAGGATGATACCTGCCCTCCCAGAACCTTAGAGAGAGCCTGAGCACTTGGAACCGCTAGGACTGGGAATAAATAATGTGCTAGAACGGAGCTAGGGTCACCCACTGCTGCAGAGAGTCAGCTTGCTCTGCCGCCCGCCAGTCTGACTTGGATTTTTTTTTTGCGTCTAGATGGCCTGTGAGCGTCAGCAGCAATTTATGTTTCAGGAGGCCTTGGGTGCAACTTATCTAGCTGAAAGGCCGTTGATCTACTCCAAAATGTTTCTGGTTACCTTGCGTGGATCCGTTTGAGTTAGTCGAGCAAACTAACTTTGTGTAGTTGGCAAAGTAATCAGCTGAGAAGAGTCCCTCTCTCTTCATTTCTGGGAAAAACAGAGCCTATGGGTGATATGAATGACAGTAACGTGAATGAAGTCAGAGTCCGAAGAGGCAAGCAAGCTCGTATGGGTTTTCCAGATGGGCCAACTTTCCAGCGGTCAGGATCAGCTGTATGGTAATGGCACCACCCAAGGGTACTATTCTGGAATAGATTCAGAAACTGTTTTTTCTGGGGTATTAAAATATCGCAGTGTGACCTATTCAGCAAACATTTGATTTTAGGTGCATTTTTTTATGCATACACGCTATGAGGAAAGGCCAAGTTATGGTTATTTTTCAACTTAGTTGTTAAATATCACTGATTTCCTACTACAACCCAGCATACTCACTTCGCTCCTCTAATTTCAGACTACTCCACTGTACTTCAGTCTCTACCACTAGCTTACTCACTGTACCCTGATCTCGTCGTCCATCTCACTGCCCAACCCCATGCCCACATCCTGCCTCTGGCCAGGAACTCCCTTCCTCTTCATAACTGACAGATGATCACTCTCCCCATCTACTAAGCCTTATTAAAATCACGTCTCCTTCGAGAGGCCTTCCCTAACAAAGCACTCATTTCCTCTCCCTTCTGTTTTACCTTTGCAATTGGATTTGGACCCTTTATTCACGGCACCCTCAACCCCACAGCACTTATGTACAGCACCAAAATTTATTTTAATGCCTAGAACGCAAGCTCCTTCTGGGCAGGGAATGTGTCTGCTAGCTCTGTTATATGGTACTTTTCCAAGCTCTGCACACAGTAAGCACTCAATGCATGCAATTTGATTAATTAAATATACAATAGGGGAAACAATTGAATATTAGTGTTTTCAAGAAATTCTTCATTGAAACTGGATTTTAGATAGTTAACAGGGGCTTTATATGTCTAATCTATTCCCTTAACTTCATGCGCCAAGCTTATTCAGTCCTAGTGCTAAAATAAAGTTTTGAATTTGGTCATCACAGGATATTTGGCATATTTCAGGATTAAAATGGGGCATCTGAGATTTGGGGAGGAAATGGGCAAATAGGCCACTCGTTCATGTTTGGCAAGCACTGCCCTTCTAGTTATTTGGCCAGGAGTTGCTCATCGCTGCCGTCCATAATTCACACTGTGGCAGAAAGCAGGGGTCTTGTGGCAGAAGGCATTTGCCGGCTGGGTCTTGACAAGGATTATTTGGATCAGATCGTGACTACAGTCTTGAGGTATTGTCACAGTTGATGTAAACTGCAGAATAGAGAACAGGGCATTAAGAAATATGGATTCCAGTACAAGAAGTGAAGTGGCATGGCCTAGTGGAAAGAGCCCAGGTCTGGGAGTCAGAGGACCTGGGTGACCTGTTGTGAGAACTTGGGCAAGTTACTCAACTTCTCTGGGCCTCAGTTTCCTCATCTGTAAAATGGGGATTAAGTCCTACTCTCTCCCCCCTAGAGTGGGAACCTTATGCGGCACAGGGACTGTCCAACCAACCTGATAATAATGATAATAATGGTATTTGTTAAGTGCTTACTATGTGCCAGGCATGTACTAAGTGCTGGAATAACTGTGATATTTGTTAAGAGCTTATTGCATGCCAGGCACTGTACTAAGCGCTGGAATAACTGTGGTATTTAAGAGTTTATTGTGTGCCAGGCACTGTACTAAGTGCTGGAGTGGAGACCAGCAAATTGGATTGGACACAGTCCCTGTCCCACATGGGGCTCACATTCTCAATCCTCATTTTACAGATGAGGTAACTGAGGCACAGAGAAGTCAAGTGACTTGCCCAAGGTCACACAGCAGATGCGTGGTGAAGCCGGGTTTAGAACCCATGACCTTCTGACTCCAAGGCACAGGCACAGGCTCTGTCCACTACACCATGATAACTTTGTATCCACCCCAGCGCTTAGAACAATGCTTGGCACATCGTAAGCGCTTAACAAAACCATACCATAATTATTAAAAGTGCTGAGATAATAGGGACGATGTGACATGGGGAGAAGAAAAATAAATTGGAAAAATCTCCTGGAGGAAGTGGCATTTCAGAATGATTTTGAAGATTTGAAAGGAACTAGAGTTCCAGGCAGGAGGAAGAGTGTGAGCCAGTGGTCAGAGGTGGGAGATTGAAGAATGAGTCACAGTAACGTGAGCAAGGGAGGAATGGACAGTGTGAGATGGGGGTTAGTAGAAGAGAATGGGTAGGTAAGAGGGAGACAGCTGGTGGAGTGCTTTAAAGCCAACGGTCAAGAGTTTCTGTTTGATGTGAAGATGAATAGGTAGGCATTGACAATTTTAGAGGAGTGGAGAGATATGTGCAGAATAACATTTTAGAAAAGTGATCCAGGAAGCAGAGTGAATTATAGACTGGAGAGGAGAGAGGCTGGTTTCAGAGAGACCAGTGAGGAGATTAGGGAGCGTAAACTCCCTTTGGGCAGGGAACAAGACTTTTTTTTATTCTACATTTCCCAAACTCCTCAATTAGTACACTGCATCAAGCGGGCTGTCAGTAAATGCTCCTACTACTGTGAAAAAGTGGGTATGGAATTTCAGATTTCTTTCTGTTTGAGGATACCTTGCTAGGATGCCCAAAGGAACCACCATTGTCGACCTTCTCCAGAGGCAAAAGAATATCACAGCAGGTACGTAGGAAAAGAAGGGCAAAAGAAATGCATACTTTAAAGTTCAATCAATCAATGGTATTTACTGAGCGCTTACTGTGTGCAGAGCACTGTACTAAATTCCTGGGAGAGTACGATACAATAGCTTATAGACATGATCCATGTCATAGCGGAGCTTATAGAATTCTAGAAATTTCAGGGTGGTTTTTTTTCCCTTATTGCATCCAGTTGAGGAACTGATACATTTCAAATGAGCATATTGGCCTATACATTTGCCTGACTAAATCTGGATTGTGCACAAGAAGGGTAAGCAGTGATCTGTGAAAGGTCCAAATGCAGTTGTCCAGAATATGCTCCTACTTGACTAAAAGACACATCTGCAGATGTTTAAGAAGCCCAGCAAAGCAATTAGCGGTTCTAAAAATAAGCAGGAGTTGAAATGGAGAAGGTTGTTAGCATTGAGAGATATAAAATGTATCTTTTTGTTTAGGAAGAATGCTTTTCAGCTCTGGGGCTTTTAGAAAATGGTATTGGAAAAGGGGTGGCTAGGGTCTGGAAACCCTAAGGGATGGTAGGAACAAGCTCGTGTGTGTGTGTGTGTGTGTGTTTTAGAGCACTTGCTACTTGAGAAGCTCCAAATTATTTAGATGTACAGAGATTGTAGCCCTTGAATCCTTAAAACATCCCTGTGAAGTAGAGAAGGCAGACCACTGAGAAAAAGTGAAGGAGCAGACAGGCACAGAGAAAGGCAGTGACTTGCCTCGGGTCCATTAGCTAGGAACCCACTGGGAAAATATAAATCAGATATCATCTTGGAGTCCACCAACCTCAGTATAGTCTCAGATGATGATGAATTGCATTGGAATTAGCTTTCCAAGGGTATGCGGGAGAACCATTCCATGGCCTCCCAGCCCATGCAATCACCCAATCAATCAGGGGTATTTATTGAACACTTACTGTGGGTAGAGCGCTGTACTAAGTAAGCAAACTCAGAGTCTCCTCGCTGGAAATTTGTAGACCCGTCTAGAAAAAAAGCCACTGGATGAACAGTGTATCCTAGTGGAAAGACCACAGTCCTGGGACCTGGGTTCTAATCCCAGCTCCGTCACTTGTCTGCCATGTGACCTTGGGAAAGTCACTTAACTTCTCTGGGCCTCAGTTCCCTCATCCATAAAATGGGGATTCAATACCTGTTCTCCCTCCTATTTAGACTGTGAGCCCCATGTGCAACAGGTATTGTGTCCAACCTGATGAACCTGTATCTACCCCAGTGTTTAGAATAGTGTTTGGCACATAGTAGGCACTTCAGAAATACCACAGTGAATACTAGGACAGTACAACAGAGTTGATAGACACGATCATTACCCATGAGGAATTTACAGTCTAGTCGAGGAGACAGATTTGAAACTCAATCCCACTAGATTACAAGGTCCTTCAGGACAGGGATCATAATCTATCAACTCTGTTGTACTCTCCCTGTTGTATTATACTCTAATCCTGCCTCCTTCACTTGTCTGCTGTGTGAACTTGGACAAGTGACTTAACTTCCCTGTGCCTCAGTTACCTCATCTGTAAAATGTGGTTTTAGTTAAGTGCTTACTATGTGCCAGGCACTGTACTAAGCAGAGGTGTACATACAAGTTTATCGGATGGGGATTAAGACTGTGAGCCCCACATAGGACATGGACTGTGTCTAACCTGATGATTTGTACCTACCCCAGAGTTTAGTATAGTGCCTGACACATAGTAAGTGCCTAACAAAAACCTCTTTTTAAGGAAAAAAAACAACACATTGTACAGTGCTCTACACACAAGAAGTACTCAGTAAATATGATTGATTGATAAATTACAAGTAGGGGAAGCAACCGAGTATAAAGATATGCTGTGGGAGTGTAGGATGCAGAGAGTACCTAAGTGCTTAGTGGTCACAGAATCAAATGCATGGGTGATGCAGTAAATCAATCCGTGGTATTGATTGAGTGTCTACTGTGTTCAGAGCACTGCACTAAATGTTTAGGAGAGTACAATACAACAGAGTTGGTAGACACCACTATGAGCTAAAGAGGGAACATAGGATGGGGAGATGAGAAATTAGTCTCAGAAGGCTTCCTGGAGGAGATTTTAGTAGTGCTTTGAAGATGGGAAGAACAATGGTCTGCTGAACATAGAGGGTGGGGTGGAGGGAGTTACAGGCAGAAGGGAAGGTATAAGCAAGGGGTCAATGATGAGTGAGATGAGAGTGAGGGACAGTGAGTAGGTTGGTATTAGAGAAGCGAAGTGCATGAGCGGGATTGTAGTGGGGAGAGAAGGAAGGATAGGTAGGAGGGAGAGAGAGCCAATGAAAGAGGCCAAAAAGGAGAGGAGAGTATCAGAGAAACCAAGGTTTGATAGTGCTTCCAAGAGAAGGAAGTGGTCCACAGTGTCATAGGCTGCTGGAAAGCCAAAGAGGATTAATAATAATAATAATGATGGTATTTGTTAAGTGTTTACTATGTGTGAGACACTGTTCTAAGCACTGGGGTGGATACAAGCAAATCGGGTTGGACACAGTCCCTGTCCCACGTAGGGCTCACAGTCTTAATCAGAGTACTTGCTAAGCACTTACTATGTTCCAAGCACTGTTCTAAGTGATGGGGTAGGTACAAGCTAATCAGGCTGGACACAGTCTATGTCCCACATGCAGATCACAGTCTTAATCCTCATTTTAGAGATAAGGTAACTGAGGCACAGAGAAATTGAGTGACTTGCCCAAGGTCACACATCAGAGAAGTGGCGCAGGCAGAATTAGAGCCCAGGTCCTTTGGACTCTCAGGCCTATGCTCTTTCCCCTAGGCCATGCTGCTTCTCCGATGCCAACAGGTTGTTCTTTGACTGGTGAACCCCCACACTAAAGGTCTACAATCCTTTGGAAAAGTATGTTGTAATAGTGGTAGTAACAGTATTTAATAAGCCCTTACTGGGTGCAGAACACTCTACTTAGCACTGGAAGAAAATACCCAGGTAGGAGTTAGACACTGTGTGTTGGTGATATTGAAGAAGGTAGAAATGGAATGAGAAGGGCTGTGGTTAGTTTCCCATCTGCCCCATCCTTCCAGCTGAGCAGACATGCCACCTTACCTCTCTTCAAGCACATGGCACCTTGGATTCCAGGTTGTGCCCTACCCAGAGCCAATGAGAATGAAGTGATCAAAAAACATGAGTCCTCCCTCCCTGCCCAATTTTATGAACATACCTTCTATACTCTATTACTTTTTCTAGCTGTAATTTATTTAAATATCTGTGTCTTCCACTCTGTTGAATGTAAACTCCTCGAGAGCAGGAATTGTGAATACTAACTCTATTGTATTGGTCCCAAGAGTTTGGTATGGAGCTCTGCTCAAAAAAAGTGGTCAATAAATGCTATCGATTGATTGACTAAAACCTTCCCTAGCCTGAGAAACTTCAGTACTCACTCTCTCACCAGCCTGCTTCCCACCATGCTCTACTGGTTGTTCCGGCTTTATCACCCCAGGGAAGAGTGAGCCTCAAATGGAAAGCCTCATCATTGGCTTTAAAGCACTCCACCACCTTGCCCACTCCTTCCTCACCTCACTATTCTCCTTCTACAATCCAGCCAGCACACTTCGCTCCTCTAATGCTAACCTTCTCACTGCCTCTATCTCGCCGCCGACCCCTAGCCCACGTCCTGTCTCTGGCTGGGAACACCCTCCCCCAAATCTGATAGACAATTATTCTCCTTCAAAGCCTTATTGAGGGTGCATCTCCTCCCAGACTAAGCCCCTCTTTTCCTCTTCTCCCACTCCCTTTTGAGTCACTCTAACTTGCTCCCTTTGTCCTCCCCCCACCCCAGCCCCACAGCACTTATGTACATATCTGTAATTTATTTGTATTGATGTCTGTCTCCCCCTCTCCAGACTGTAAGCTCACTGTGAGCAGGGAATGTGCATGTTTATTAATAATAATGTTGGTATTTGTTAAGCGCTTACTATGTGCCGAGCACTGTTCTAAGCACTGGGGTAGATACAGGGTAATCAGGTTGGACCCCATTCCCTCTCACCTTATTAAAACCATCGCCCCTGCCCTCCTACCTTCCTTAACTTCTATTTTTAACCACTCAATCTCCAAGGGCTCCTTCCCCTCTGCCTTCAAACATGCCCACGTCTCCCCCATCCTAAAAAAACCCGCTCTTGACCCCACGTCCCCCTCCAGTTATCACCCTATCTCCCTACTACCCTTCCTTTCCAAAATCCTAGAACGAGTCGTCTACAATCGATGCTTAGAATTCCTTAACTCCCATTCTCTCCTAGACCCCCTCCGATCTGGCTTCCGTCCCCTCCACTCTACCGAGACTGCTCTCTCTAAGGTCACCCGTGACCTCCTTCTTGCCAAATCCAATGGCTCCTACTCCATTCTGACCCTCCTTGACCTCTCTGCTGCCTTTGACACTGTCGACCATCCCCTCCTCCTCCATACCTTATCTCACCTTGGCTTCACGGACTCTGTCCTCTCCCGGTTCTCCTCTTACCTCTCTGGCCGGTCATTCTCGGTCTCCTTCGCTGGAGCCTCCTCCCCCTCCCATCCTTTAACTGTTGAAGTTCCTCAAGGGTCAGTTCTTGGCCCTCTTCTGTTCTCCATTTACACTCACTCCCTCGGTGAACTCATTCGCTCTCACGGCTTTGACTACCATCTCTACGCAGATGACACGCAGATCTACATCTCCGCCCCGTCCTCTCCCCCTCCCTTCAGGCTCGCATCTCCTCCTGCCTCCAGGACGTCTCCACCTGGATGTCGGCCCGCCACCTAAAACTCAACATGAGCAAGACTGAGCTCCTCATCTTCCCTCCCAAACCCAGTCCTCTCCCGGACTTCTCTATCACCGTCGATGGCACGACCATCCTTCCCATCTCTCAGGCCTGCAATCTCGGCGTCATCCTTGACTCGTCTCTCTCGTTCACCCCACACATCCTATCCGTTACCGAGACCTGCCGGTTTCACCTCTACAATATCGCCAAGATCCGCCCTTTCCTCTCCACCCAAACGGCTACCTTACTGCTACGGGCTCTCGTTATATCCCGGCTAGACTACTGTGTCAGCCTTCTCTCTGACCTCCCTTCCTCCTCTCTCGCTCCGCTCCAGTCTATTCTTCACTCCACTGCCCGGCCCATCTTCCTGCAGAAACGATCTGGGCATGTCACTCCCCTTCTTAAACAACTCCAGTGGTTGCCTATCGACCTCCGCTCCAAACAAAAACTCCTCACTCTAGGCTTCGAGGCTCTCCATCACCTTGCCCCTTCCTACCTCTCCTCCCTTCTCTCTTTCTACCACCCACCCCGCACGCTCCGCTCCTCTGCCGCCCACCTCCTCGCCGTCCCTCGGTCTCGCCTATCCTGCCGTCGACCCCTGGGTCACGTCCTCCCGCGGTCCTGGAACGCCCTCCCTCCTCACCTCCGCCAAACTGATTCTCTTTCCCTCTTAAAACCCTACTTAAAACTCACCTCCTCCATGAGGCCTTCCCAGACTGAGCTCCTCTTCTCCCTCTACTCCCTCTGCCACCCCCCCTTACCTCTCCGCAGCTTAACCCTCTTTTTCCCCTTTTCCCTCTGCTCCTCCACCTCTCCCTCCCTATCCCCACAGCACTGTACTCGTCCGCTCAACTGTATATATTTTCATTACCCTATTTATTTTGTTAATGAATTGTACATCGCCTTGATTCTATTTAGTTGCCATTGTTTTTACGAGATGTTCTTCCCCTCGACTCTATTTATTGCCATTGTTCTTGTCTGTCCATCTCCCCCGATTAGACTGTAAGCCCGTCAAACGGCAGGGACTGTCTCTATCTGTTGCCGACTTGTTCATCCCAAGCGCTTAGTACAGTGCTCTGCACATAGTAAGCGCTCAATAAATACCATTGAATGAATGAATGAATGAACGTGAGGCTCACAGTTAATCCCCATTTTACAGATGAGGTACCTGAGGCACAGAGAAGTTAAGTGACTTGCCCACAGTCGCACAGCTGACAAGTGGCAGAGCTGGGATTCGAACTCATGACCTCTGAGTGTTGTACTCTCCCAAGAGCTTAGTACAGTGCTCTGCACACAGTAAGCCCTCAATAAATATGATTGAATGAATGAAAAAGGGTGGAAAACTCAAAATGCCACCACAAATGGAGTAAAGGTGGAAAATCCAAAATGCCACCCACCTGGGGTCAGGAGAGCTGCCCCATCCATTGACATTCAGAAAGTGGGTCCAGCAGCTAGAGTCTTTGCAACTGGGGTGATACCCTCATGCAATGGACAGGAATGGATCTGGAGTGCCACCTGGATATTTACCAAATATGGGGAGCTCAAACAGATCCCAGTGAGTTTGGGATGGTGGAGTAAGTACTCCCATTCACATTGTCCCTAACCAACTGTGCATGACTTTCTCCACCCTGCACTGTAATAATTTATTTTATAAGAAACAGATGTCATTTTTATAGTTCATTGTATATTTAACGCACTAGTTAGAATCCAGTTAATTGTCCTCAGTGGGAATTTTCCTGGAATCAGAGAGGAAGAGAGTTTGGTCTTTACACAAGAGCAAGCAACTCAATCACCCCACATTTTCAGTTATTGGCCCCAATTTTCTGGCTAGCAAGACTCTGCATGGTGTATTTTCTTTGAATTATCATGGAGAACAAGTGCCAGTCCTGAGAAAATATCCTCTTTTTCTAGCAACCTCCTAAAATGAGGACTACATATTCTTGATCTGTGCCTGGGAAGTAAAGGAAGAAGGGTAGAAACCCAGGAGTCTAGGTATTCCATTCCTGGCACTTCACTGGCTAAACGCTCCTCTTGGCAAGCAAGTATGGTGGTCTGGGACCAGAAATTTTAAAATGTCAAATCCAGTTTTCTAAACCGTGGTTTCATGTAAAATGAGTCTCAGTGCTCAAACTGGCCAGGAAACAAATGACTCTATAAAAATGACCCACAAGTTAACTACCTGCTCACAGATGACCCTCCTGGTGCTGAGGAAGTGAACCCTGACTCCTGAAGAGGACAAACTGAGCCTGAGGAACAAAAGAGAGGAAATAAGGTTAAATAATTGGAAAATAATTATCCATCTGTGATGTTGAGGGAGGAGGCCAAAAACAGTTGCAGTGTTCTGAAAAGCATTGACTTGATCTTTCTGGCTCTTTCCTGAGGAAATTATTCATGAAAGATGCTCTCTGTATTCATTAGGCTAATCTGGGATTGGGTGAATCTGATCATCATCACCATCATCCAAATTGTATTTCACAGCAGATGAATTGGAGGGACAAGAGAATGGTGACCCCACAGGAATTTTTTGACCAAACTGATAAATTAGATGTAAGAAAATCACCTGCACTGGATGACATTTAAATAAGAGTTCTGAAAGAAATTGGAAGGGAAGTTACCGAATTACTGGCAGGAGTATATTACCTATCATTACAAATGGCAAAGGGGATTGGCAGTTTGCCAGTGTAGCGCCCATCTACAAGAATGGTTCCAAAGGTGATCTTGGAAATTATAGATGGTGCATTTCCCTCTATACCTGGCAAAAAGTAGAATCAATAATTAACTTTAGGATCAGTGAGTGTTTAAAAAAAGTACCAAGTGTTAGGAGGAATCACAACAGGGCTTATGTAAGGAAAAATTCTCTCTCATTAATTTGCTGGATTTTTCTTGATGGTCAGAAAGCATGTGAATAGAGGGAAACCAATCATCATAATATATTTAGATTTTTCAAAAGGCCAATACCAAAGACTGAATAATTATGGAGTCAGGGGATTATCTGTCATGGATGGAAAACTGCATAAAAAGTGGGAAACAAAGGGCAGGGAGAAATGACTATTCAGGAAGAATTGTAAATGGTGGGGTCTCTAGGGATCAGTGCTAGGACTTATTTTATTATTATTATATTAAGCACTTACTATGTGTTAGGCACTGTTCTAAGCACTGGGGTAGATACAAGTTAATCAGGTCAGACACAGTCCCTGTTCCACGTGGGGCTGACAAGCCTAAGTAGAAGAGACTTGTTTCCCACGTTCATAAATGATCTGGAAGAAGGTGTGTGCCGCTCTATCTCCAGGTTTACAGATAACACGAAACTCTTCTCGATGACGAAATGCCATGTAAATGGTAATAAACAGCATGAGGATTTCATAAAGGGAGTGGGATGAAAAATGGCAAATGAACTTCAGTGTAAGTGCAAGATAATTCAGCAAGAGAAAAATAATGTGAATTACAACTGACTGATGATGGACTTGGGGCTATCATTCCCTACTAATGAAAGAGATCTCCAAATCACCATTGATTATAGAAATAATAATAGTTGTGCTATTTCTTAAGTGCTTACCATGTGCCATGCATTGTATTAAGAGGCGGAGTAGATGAAAGACCCCTCTCAGGATGGCACCTGGAGAGTTTCCAGTACTCTACCAGTCTCGACTATGGGAGGGAGAGTCAAGCAGAGGCATACCCCATTCCATTCCTAGCTTGGGCAGTGGCTAGCGAATGGAAGGCAATCTGCTACAGGACAAAACTTACCTGTGCTGGGTAGCAGCAGCTTGGGAGGGAATCGAGGGCGGAGACTGAAGTTTACTGCATGAAAAGTGGTGATGGTAAACCGCTTCCGTATTTTTACCAGGGAAATTCTATGGATACAGTACCAGAAAGATTGCAGATGGAGGTGGGGCGTTCTGGGAGAGGTGTCCATAGTGTTGCTATGGGTTGGAGGTGACTTGACAGCATAAGAGAAGACAAGACAAGCTTTTAGTACTATGCTCTGCACACAGTAACTGCTCCATGAATGCCACTGAGCGGTAGATGGTTTTAGAAGGGGAATGGAGAGACATGATTTGGTAAAATGTGAACAGGAAGGGCATGAGCAAATAATTGGCAGAGTGGAGAGCGCATGGTGGGATGGAGTGGGGGACGGGGCAGCAAGGTATGAGACAGTCAGCTGGGGTAGATACTGAGCCTGGCCCCGATAGGTAGCATATATGGCCCAGTGGAAAGAGCATGGGCCTGGGAGTTGGAAGACCTGGGTTCTAATCCTGACTCTGCCAATCACTAGCTGTGTGGCCTTGGGCAAGTCACTTCACTTCTCTGTGCCTCGGTTTCCTCAACTGTAAAATTCAATTCAGTACCTGTTCTCCCTCTTAAGATTGTGAGCCCCATGCGGGACAGGGACAGTGTCCAACCTAATTGACTTGTACCTTTCCCTAGCACTTAGAACAGTGTTTGACACATAGTAAGCACCTAAGTACCATAAAACAAACAAATAATCAATCAGTCAATACCTCAATAGTATTTATTGAGCACTTACTGTGTGCAAAGGACTGTACAAAGAGCTTGGGAGAGTACAATACAATAGAGCTGGTAGACGGATTCCCTGCCCATAATCAGTAATATTGAGCACTTACTATGAGCAGAGCACTGTACTAAGTACTTGGGAGAGTATGATACAACAGAATTAGCAGACACGTTCCCTGCTCATAACGAGCTTAAAGTCTAGATGGGGAGACAGACATTAATATGGATAAAAGACATTACTATGAATAAAGAGTCTAGAAGGGGAGACAGATATTAACATAAATAATTTATGGCTATGTACATATGGGCTGATGGGCTGAAGGTGTACCGAATGCCCAAAAGGTACAGATCCAAGTGCATAGATGAAACAGAAGGGAGAGGGAGTCAGGGAAGAGAGGGTGTAATCGGGGAAGGGTTCTTGGAGGAGATGTGAGGCTTTCAAGGTGGGGAGATTGGTGGTCTGGAGAATATGGACTGAGAAGGGTGTTCCAGGCCAGAGGGAGGCTGTGGGAAAGGGGTTGACTGTGAGCTAGACGAGATCAGAGTACACTGAGCAAGCTGGCTTTAGAGGAACGAAGTGTGCAGGGTGAGTTGTGGTAGGAGATGGGTGATGTAAAGTAGGAAGGGGAGAGCTGATTAAATGCTTTACAGCCCATGGTAAGGTGTTTATTTGATGCAGAAATGGGTGGGTAACCACTGGAGGTTCTTGAGAAGTAGAGAGTTGTTGACTGATTGTTGTTTTTTTCTGTTGTTGTTGTTTGTTTTAGAAAAATGATCCAGGCATCAAAGTGAAGTATGAACTGGCCTGGGGGAGACAGGAAGCAGGGAGGTCAGCGAGAAGGCAGATGCAGTATCAAGGCAGGATAGGGTAAGTGCTTGGTTTAGCGTAGTAGCAGTTTGGAGAGGAAAGGGAGGATTTTAGCGGTCATAAAGGTAGAACCGATAGGATTTGGTGACAGATTGAATTATGTGGGTTGAATGAACGAGATGATTTGAGGACAATGTTAAATTTATGGGCTTGTGAGAGAGGGAAGATGATGGTATTGTCTCCAATGATGGGAAAATAGGGGAAAGGACGGGGTTTGGTTGGGAGGATAAGGAGCTGAACCTTCTGGCCTGGCCCTCTCTCCCTCCAATCCCCATCTCTCCCCCCTCTTCTAATGTGCATCAGTAATCTGCCATTTCAGAATCTAAACAGCTTGCTTAACAGAGCCAAAACTCCTCACCAAGGAATGCATCGAATACTCACTCCAACACTTTGGAGAGAAAAATGACATTGTGATACTTTCATCTTTTTTAAAAAAGAACAATGTCAGGAAAGATTTTTCTCAGAAATCTGTTTGTTCTGCAACCATGACCACAGAAAGGAAATGAAAGGGGTGTGACTTCCTTGGAATTTGGTAAGCACGTGATAGTATGTGCTACAAAGTGTATTTAATGCATATTGTGCAATTCTCTCACTAAGAAATATTTAACCA
The DNA here is from genome assembly GCF_004115215.2 of Ornithorhynchus anatinus. Classification (NCBI taxonomy): domain Eukaryota; kingdom Metazoa; phylum Chordata; class Mammalia; order Monotremata; family Ornithorhynchidae; genus Ornithorhynchus; species Ornithorhynchus anatinus. The sequence goes on from NC_041753.1 coordinate 56,280,246, forward strand.
ATCCCTCTACACACCAATTGTTTGGGGGTTCATGTGAGCACCCTCTGGTGGTTACCTTATCATTTCATACTTCTTTCCAAAAGATTGTATTCTGCAAAACACAGAAAAATGAAGTAACACAACATCTAATTTGTGAAATTCAGACAGTACTTGATTCGCTGTGATTTCATTGGGACAGGGAGATCTGGGCTAAGTGAAATTTACAGAGAACCCAAACTCTCAGTTCTGTCATTAGTTCCAAACTTTTCCCACTCCAAGTCTTTTTACAAGAGCTGCTACTAAGAAGCAACGTTGACTAGTTTGTTTTCTTCTCCTTTCCTCTCCCTGGCCCTGCACCCCCTCTGGTGGTGTTGTGAATAAATTGTGAAATAGCCACAAAGCAAAATACTGCTATAAAGGGGAGGGAAAAGAAGTCAGGTCAAACGTCTGGGTGGTTTTTCCACAATGCATTGGTGCATTTCATGCCTCAAAACGTTAATGAGTTGAAATCCTTTAAGATGATGTGATTAAATTAGAGGTTTTTAAGGGCTACCAATCCATTGTTTCATAGTTTAAATGACTAAGTCGCCCGATCATCCAAGCAGGGGGTGGCACCAGAGAAGAGAGAGGTGGAACTTTCTGTGAAGCTCTGTAGGAGGAAGAGATGGTCACTCAGGGAGAGGACTGTCCACTATGGCCATGCACACGCTCACAGTTTCTTCCAAACCCAAAGTGTGTGTGGGTGAAGGAGGATGCATGCATACACAGTTTCCACCGTGGTGGCAACTGGAGCAGGGAAAGCAGGAGAGCGTGTTTTCCTCTGCTGTCCCGGATCATTATCCAGGCCCCAGCACGGTCGCCAGAGCAGGGAAAGCAGGAAAGCACCTGCAGCTCCTCTCCAGACCCCAGACCCTGAAGGTCTGTAGCCGTCTGAAGTCCGTCATCGTGCAGGGTTCCGGAGCAGCATCCGGAAGGGGGAGAGCAGGAAGGGTGAGTTTGTGGATCCCCTTGTGTTTGCGTTCTTTTCATTTAAAAAAAAAAGACAATGAAAAATAAATCTGGGTTTGACTTTTCTTTTCTGTTTCCTGAATGGGCCCAAGAATCACCACCCACCCTGATAATCTACACCAGGCCCCTTATGTAGGGCCCCAGGCCAATGTCAAGATTGCATCTTATGCTTGGGATGGGGAAGGGCCATCATTTTGGATCTCACAACGTGTCTGAGGCAGCCACAGATGGGCAGATCAGCTCTCAAAATATTTGAGGGCAGGCAGCAGTGGTGAAAGAGTCTAGAGAAAGCTGTGCCTGGGACAGGAAAGTATCCTGATGCCTTTATTCTTACAGTAGAAGAAAGAGAAAGCAGATTAAGAAGGATCTTTTCTTTTAGCCTCCAAACTGAAGACCTAGCAGAGTAATAATAAATTGCTCATTATCCAGCTGTGTGATCAGTGGAGAAAATGCATTGATTGTATTGGAAAGGTTTCTAATTCGCCAAAATCCCTGACCCAATTTGAATATAATACTGTAGAATTTTAGCACTCCTTTGGCTCCTTTCATGATGATGCCAGAAAAAATGAGGTAACGAAACAAATCAGGAAAGTTACTCTGTCCTTTGAGAGATAGCCAGTGTGTGGCAACGGCTTGGCATCGAAATGAAGGTGTACAGGGAAATTGTGGCATCCAACTTGCTTTATGGCTGAAAGACCTGGACCTAATACAGATGAACTTGGGCCTTGGAAATAGAGGACTGGGTTCTAAGCCCATCTCTGCCATTTGCCTGCTGTGTGACCTTGGACAAATCACTTAACTCTTCTGGGCCTCAGTTCCCTCATCTGTAAAATGGGTATTCAAAACCTGCTCTCCCTTCTTCCAAGAGGAAGAGATGTGACATTCATCCGAGGTCCCATCTCCTCCGAGAGGCCTTCTCCAATTAAGCCTTTTTTCCCCCTCAGCTCGCTCTCTCTTCTGCATCATCTATGCCCTACCATCTGTGACCTTTGGACACTTGATATTCTCCCCACCTCCAATCCCACCGCACTTTTATGTACATATCTTTGAATTATATATAGTAAATACCTTATTCATATTAATGTCTGTCTCCCCTTCTAGACTATAAACTCTTTAGGGGCAGGGAATGTGACTGCTAATTCTGTTGTACTCTCCTAAGCACTTAGAACAGTGCTCTGCACATAATAACCACTCAAGAAATATGATTGATTACAATGTGAGCCCCTTGTGAGATCTGATGATCTTATTTTTTACCCCAGGGTTCAGTTACAGTGCTTGACTCATGGCGGGGAACCAATACCACAATTATTATCGTGCCTCATGGAGCTTTTAACGCAGCTCCAACAATGCCAACTACATGCAAGAATATCTAATGGTGAGTCAGGATCACAAATGAGGAGGTGCAGGAATGAATCAGACACAACAGTGCAAGGCTCAACACTTTAGTTGGGTGACACATGTTGGGAAGCATGTTGTTGGGAAGCAGCATGATTTTGTGGATAGAGCATGGGCCTGGGAGTCAGAAGGTCATGGGTCCTAATCCCATCTCTGCCACTTGTCTGCTGTGTGACCTTGGGCAAGTCATTTCACTTCTCTGTGCCTCAGTTACCTCATCTGTAAAATGGGGATTGAGACTGTGAGGCCCATGTGGGACAGGGACTGTATCCAACCCAATTTGCTTGTATCCACCCCAGCACTTAGTACAGTGCCTCGCAGATAAGTGCTTAACAAATATCATAATTATTATTACTATTATTATTTTTATTACATGCAAGGAGAATGGACCACAGAGACATTGGTACATGTGAGAAGAATGGACCACAGCAAGATACCTAAATGGCTATTTTATAAGTGGACAGAATAGGTGCCTTTAAAGGCACCATGAAACAAACCTCAAAGATGCAAACAGTTAGCAGACAGCAGCAGAAGACAAGTAAGTCTGGGATTCAGCAATCAGAAATCAGGTGACAATCTTGGAGCAGAGGCTTTGGGAGGCTGGGACACACTTACAGAGAGAGGGAGAGAGAGAGAGAAAGAGCATCAGATAACAAGATGAAGAATGGATTGTCAGTCATACATTAGTCTTATCAGTCAGGCTTACACATAGGTAAACATTTCACTATCACCATCATCTTCAAACTCGACTGCCAGATGTCTAATTAGAGATGTATTAAGTCTTCCATAACATGTGTGTTCATTATGCATTTTAGCTAGATTACCATTAGGGAATTGGGGAATGTTTTTCTGAACATCCAGCCCATTCGGATACAGAATAATGCAGTGTTGGAAGAAAGAGCTGTGTTCATATGTGCTCTACCTGATGTCTTAGTTCTATTTAGTGCTTTTATTGCCAAAGCACTTTCCCATCATTTATCTCAATTTAGTCTTCATAACACCTCTGCAAGGTAGGGAGAAGGGGCAGGTATTATTATCCCATTTTGCAGATGGAGAAACTGGGAAGTGGGGTTTTAAGTGACTTGCTCAAGGTGACCCACCAGGCAAGTGTTAGCTCCTTGAGGGCAGGGATTACATCTACCAATTCTATTGAATTGTACTTTCCCAAGTGCTTAGTACACTGCTCTTCATTCATTCATTCAATAGTATTTATTGAGCGCTTATTATGTGCAGAGCACTGTACTAAGCGCTTGGAATGTACAATTCGGCAACAGATAGAGACAATCCCTGCCCATTGACGGGCTTACAGTCTAATTCGGGGAGACAGACAGATAATAGCAATAAATGGAATCAAGGGGATGTACATCTCATTAACAAAATAAACAGGGTAATAAAAATATATACAAATGAACAGATGATTGACGGGCTTACAGTCTAATCGGGGGAGACAGACAGACAAAAACAATAGGAATAAATAGAATCAAGGGGATGTACATCTCATTAACAAAATAAATAGGGTAATAAAAATATATACAAATGAGCAGATGAGCACAGTGCTGAGGGGAGGGGAAGGGAGAGGGAGAGGAGCAGAGGGAAAGGGGTCGAAAGGGGGCTTAGCTGAGGGGAGGTGGGGGGGCAGAGAGGCAGCAGAGGGAGCAGAGGGAAAAGTGGAAGCTCAGTCTGGGAAGGCCTCTTGGAGGAGGTGAGCCCTCAGCAGGGCTTTGAAGAGGGAAAGAGAGTTAGTTTGGCGGAGGGGAGGAGGGAGGGCATTCCAGGACAGCGGGAGGACGTGGGCCAGGAGTCGATGGCGGGATACGCGAGAACAGGGGACGGTGAGGAGGTGGGTGGCAGAGGAGCGGCGCGTGCGGGGTGGGCAGGAGAAAGAGAGAAGGGAGGAGGGGGCAAGGGGATGGAGAGCCTTGAAGCCTAGAGTGAGAAGTTTTTGTTTCGTGCGGAGGTTGATAGGTAACCACTGGAGGTTTTTAAGAAGGGGAGTGACATGCCCAGAACGTTTCTGCAGGAAGATGATCCGGGCAGCGGAGTGAAGAATAGACTGGAGCGGGGAGAGACAGGAGGAAGGAAGATCAGAGAGAAGGCTGACACAATAATCCAGCAGGGATATTATGAGAGTCTTTATCAGTAAGATAGCCGTTTGGGTGGAGAGGAAAGGGCGGATCTTGGCGATATTACAGAGGTGAGACCGGCAGGTCTTGGTGACGACTTGGATGTGTGGGGTGAATGAGAGAGCCGAGTCAAGGATGACACCGAGGTTGTGGGCTTGAGAGATGGGAAGGATGGTCGTACTGTCCACAGTGATAGGGAAGTCAGGAAGAGGACAGGGCTTGGGAGGGAAGATAAGGAGCTCAGTTTGGGACATGTAGGGACTCAATCAATACCACTGATTCATAAGTAACAGAACTGATCACGAATCCAGGTCCTTCGACTTCCAGACGATTCTTTTTCCACTCCAGCACGCTGCCTATCCAGAGAAGCAGCATAGGCCAGTGGAAATCTGGATTCCAGTCCCGGCTCTATTACTTGCCCAATGTTTGTCAATCATTCAATCCATCATATTTATTGTACTTGGCGCTTGAGAGAGAACAAGACAACAGTATTGGTAGACATGTTCCCTGTTCAAAAGGAGCTTACAGTCTAGAGAGGGAGACAGACATATAAATTACAGAGATGTATATAAGTGCTCTGTCCTCGGGCAAGTCATTTCACTTCTTTGTACCTGAGTTTACTCATCTGTAAAATAAGGACACAATGCCTGTTCTCCCTCCCCCTTCGACTGTGAGCCCTATGTGAGGCAGCTACTGGGTCTGATCTAAGTGTATTGTATGGACCCTAACCATTAGAACAATGGTTGGCACATAGTAAGCACTTAACAAATACCACAATGATTATCATTATTTTTATTCTGCAAAAATACAACCTCCAAGTTATAAGAGAACTGGGTGAACTTCCTTTTTTGACTCCAGCCACACATGCTTTCCCCCACCTCCCAAGACCATTGATTCTAGGAAAAGGCCCTGGAATCGTTATTTCTTGTCACATGTTGAAAGATTCATCTGTTTATTTTTTTAGCCAAGCTCAATTTGCCCTTTTCAAGTTTCAGTAACACACGGTAAGTGCTCAATAAATACCACTGATGAGCATGACGATAGGAAGCAAGAGGAGAGATGGTTTCTGATCATGTCACTGTTAAACCTATGACATTTATAGAAAGGGTTCTTTTTTTTTTAATTCTAATTCCAGGTACTCAAGTTAAATACAGCCCAGGTTCTGGGAAAGTGTTATAAATAGCAGCCAGAGCAAAGAAGTTGCTACATGTTTACATTTTCATCCTTCTGCAATGCGTTCACTGAATCCTTTCAGGAGCAAAGCACTGGCTGAATATTGATCATCTCTGGCATGGCTGTGAGGAAGGAACAGAGACAGGAAACTGTCTTTTGCTTCATAGTATGTTCTCTGGCACCTACTGCAAGGCTTGGCACTCAATAAGTATCACTGATTGGTTTGATTGATGCATGCTTTATGATATAGCACAGGTACTCTCATTTGGCTATTAAGCACCATGAGACAGGTAAATGTTACTTGGGAAGTTCAGATTAGGAGACAGCCTAATGGCAGCAAAGGTGTCATTCAGTTGTATTTATTGAGCTCTTTACTGTGTGCAAAGCACTGTACTAAATGCTTGGGAGATTACAATATAACAATAAACAGACATACTCATTGCCCACAGTGAGCTTACAGCCCAGAGGGGGAGACAGACATTAATAAAAATAAATTAATTACAGATATGATAAATGAAAATTACAGATATGTCCACCTTCATTAGACTGTAAACACCTCATTGGCAGGCAAGACACCACTTCCCTGTTTTATACTTCCCAAGAGCTTAGTACAGTGCATTTCTACTACCCACAAACCCACATTTGGGGTATCCCTGGTTGAAGCACTAGACATGACCAACTGATAATCTGGGTACAACTGGGAGTAGAAAAGCTGTAGGTGAAAACAGGTTTAGTAGCCTCAACACAATTCTTGTCAAAATATCACCTTTGAGAAAGGCTTGATAAAAATTGGCAGGCACTGATCAGTGGGGCCCTAAGACAAGAATAGGAGGGGTGTTACTTGTCATCAAGTTGAAACCCTGATGCTTTTGGACTTCAAGACCTGCTTGAAGACCTGTCGAGACTGCAAGGCCTTCTTTATAAGCGGGGGTGGTGGGGCAGAGGAAGATTCCTAGAATTCCTGAAACATTACCTCTAAATTCAGAGCATTTTGGAAAAACCTCAACTCAGAAACCCCGAGTATGGTTTACGGGTTCAAGGAAAGTAGACTTCCTGCAGTTGAAACTGAACTCAGAAAAATCTTTATTTGCCAGAAACAGAGTACAGTACATGCTACCGGCTTCAGCACTGCACCTAGATAAAATCACTTGACCTTGATTAAACTTTTAGATGGTACATGAACATTGATCACGAAGGTGAGAAATAGGAAGGAAGCCATGGGAGTGCTATCTGGACATCTGAATTGGATTTCATCTAGGAAGCAGTATTTAAGAATAGGGTTCTGTTAGCTGAAGCAGTAAGTGGGTTGAAAATGCAAAAGAAATTGTGGGCATAGTTTCTCCCAGTCAGTAAAGGTTAAAACAAAACAAATTTAAGTAGAGATGACCTAGAACGTTAATGAATTAAATGACTGCTCCTCTAACTGTACCTTCGATGCCACTTAGTTTAAGGAAGAAATGTATTAAATTTCTAGTTATCACCTGACTCCCCCATGTCTGCTTTGCATGCAAAAACAAAAGGTCAATTTTGGTTTGCATTTCTGGAATGAACATACCTTTATTATAATAAATATTATTATCATTACCTTATTGTATTTCTTAAGTGCTAACTATGTGTCAAACACTGTTCTAAGTGCTGAGGTAGATACAAGATAGGTTGGACATATTTCCTGATCCACAAAGGGCTTACAGTGTAAGTAGGAGGGAGAGTGGGCATTGAATCCCCATTTTACAAATGAGGCAACTGAGGCACAGAGAAGTGAAGTGACTTGCCCAGAGTCACACAGCAGGTAAACGGTAAAGCCGGGATTAGACTCCAGGCCCTCTGACTCCCTGGTACACCGGTTCTTTATGTGGGGTTTGATCTTTGAGTGACAGGCATCACTGGATTCCTTATATGTAGAGCTTATTTCTGTAGTTTGCATCCATACTCAGAGGATGACTAACTAGTAAGAGAAGTCAGAAGTCCTTCAAATTTTAAAGAATGTAAAATAATACTAGTTGCTAGCCCCAGTGGGTCCATGCTGCAAAGCCACAATCAGTCTATCAATCAACGATATTTATGGAACTTTACTCTGTGCAGAGCACTTACTAAGCACTTGGAAGAGTACAAGGAGATACCTAGAAGCAGCTAAAAGCAGCTTTATTGTTCTCCCCCTGTAGACTGTGAGTTCGTTGGGGGCAGGGAATGTGTCTGATGCTATAGCAGCGTGGCTTAGTGGCAAGAGCCTGGGCCTGGGAGTCAGAGGTCGTGGGTTTTAATCCCAGTTCCGCCACTTGTCTGCTGTGTGGCCTTGGGCAAGTCACTTAACTTCTCTGTGCCTCAATTCCCTCATCTGTAAAATGGGTATTAAGACTGTGAGCCCTATGTGGGACATCCTGATGACCTTGTATATACCCCAGTGCTTAGAACAGTGCTTGGCACGTAGTAAGTGCTTAATAAATGCCATAACAATTAATAATAATTATATTGTACTCTCCTAAGCGCTTAGTACGGTGCTTTGCACACAGTAAGTGCTCAATAAATACAATTACTACTAATAATAATTAACCAGGAAGGGAAGCAGCATACTCTGAGAAGCGGTGGAAGCCTAGTGGAAGGAGCACAGACCTGGAAGACAGAGGACCTGGATATTAATCCTAGCTCCACCACATGTCTGCTGTGTGACCTTGGGCGAGTTACTTCACTTCTCTGGGTCGGTTTGCTTATCTGTACAACGGGGCTAAATCCTACTCCCTCCTACTTAGTCCGGTAGCCCCCTATGGGACATGGACTGTGTCCAACATGATTTTCTTGTATCTACCCTAGCGCTTAGTACAATGCATGGCACATAGTGCTTAACAAGTACCATTAAAAAAAAGGTTGTGGGAGAGAGCACCACATCAGTTGCGTGCCTGATGGCTACACCCTCCGTAAGTAGACACACTCACCCATCCATTGCTTGCCAGTGTTTCTGTTGGGTGTTTCCATTAAACCTCTCACCAAACATGTGTTTCTGGGGTTGGTTGGTCGGGTCGTGCTGTCTCATGCCAGATCTTCTTCTCTAATCTGTTAGGTAATGTTTCCTTGTGCTGGCCTCTGCCCCTTGACCCCGCGAGGTCTTTGTTGCCTCTGTAAGCTGCAAGCAAACCTCACTCTGTCGTGGCCCTTCCCTTATGCTATAAATCCAGCATCCTTATCCAGAGCCTTGAAGGAGTCTAGCTGTCTAAGCACCGGTGCCCTCTAAAACCCGGCATAGTTACAAACTACAAAGCATAGTCCAGCACATAGGGTCGCAAGCTTTGTTAGTGCATACCCCTTAGTTCCCACACATTTTATCACTGTTTCTCTAGTACCCCCACTTTACATAGCATACGTTCCCAATCCTTGTTAGTGCTTACAGTGCCAAATATTGGGGTAGATGAAAAAAATCGGGTCATGCACTAGTCGCTTTCCCACATAATGAGAATAATTATGGTTTCTGTTAAGCGCTTATTATGTTCCAGGCACTATTCTAAATGCTGGGGTAGATATAAGATAATCGGGTTGGACACAATCCCTGTCCCACACAGGACTGACAGTCAATCCCCATTTTACAGACGAGGGAACTGAGGCACAGAGAAGCAAAGTGACCTGCCCAAGGTCACAGAGCAGACAAGTGTCGGAGCCGGGATTGGAACCCATGACCTTCTGACTCCCAGGCCCAGGCTCTATCCGCTAGGCCATGCTGCTTGGATGACAGTCTAAAGAGGAGGGAGCACAGATGCTGAATCGCTATCTTACAGATGAGGAAACTGAGGTACAGTGTAGTTAGTGATTGGCCCAAGATCATAGAGCTTGCAAGTGGCAGAGCTGGGATTAGAATGCAGGTCTTTTGACTCCAGGCTGGGCACAGAGTAAGTGCTCAATACATCCCACGCATTGATTAATTTGGTTTTCCCCTCTGGTTTGTTCCTCTCCATATTACCTCGACGTGTGCAGCCTGTCCAACCCTTGAGTGGAGAATTGCCTTCTCAACTAGGAATGCGAGGCTTATCCGAGATACTCTGCTTTGGAAAGTTAGACCTGCCCGGCTCTCGAAGAGTTGTGCTTGAAAGGAACTTTGCCTCCATTATCAAATGATCATCTCTTGGGAACAATGTAAAACCATTACTGTCACTGACTAATAATTAATTGGGAAGCAGGTGAAATGATTGTGCTGAGTCATAAATGTAGTAATGGGTGCAATGCTGAGGGCTTAGATATTTATTTAGCAAATTGAAGCCATTGCATAAAGCAGCCTGGCCACTTTGGCTTGGAGACCTCATAATTTTCAGGTTGTCTCTTAAAATTCCCAGTTCTGTACTTGTTCCAGGGAGAGAGAAAATATAAGGCTATGTGGCTTTCTCACTGTATCTGAGTTGTCTGGCCAAAACAACCAGAAAATGGGGGAGGGGGCCTTTTATAGGACTCTTTCTCCCTACAATTTCTCTTAATGCTTGACAATACTCAAGAGTTTCAGGTTAGAGTTTGATCAGAGTTTGGATTTAATTCATCCTTTCTTATTCCTGAGTGCCCTATGTATTTCTTCTCCTGTGTGTATGTAAAACAAATGAACTTAGATCCATTTTGTGGGTCATGTTGTTAATTCAGGGATTTGAAGCTAAATGGCTCAAATGCATTAGAACAGTCATAAAGGTGACAGAACAGGATGCATGCCATTAGCTAGTTGAGTTTGGTGTAGTATTACTAGGGATGTTTTGTAAAACTCACCTCCTCCAAGAGGCCTTCCCAGACTGAGCTCCCCCCTTTGTCCCTCTGCTCCCTCTACCCCCCCTTCACCTCTCCGCAGCTAAACCCTCTTCTCCCCCCTTTTCTCTCTCCTCCTCCCCCTCTCCCCTCCCACCCCCTCAGCACTGTACTCGTCCGCTCGACTGTATATATCTTTATCACCCTATTTATTTTGTTTATTTTGTTTAATGAGATGTACATCACCCTGATTCTATTTAGTTGCCACTGTTTTTATGAGATGTTCTTCCCCTTGACTCTATTTATTGCCATTGTTTTTGTCTTTCTGTCTCCCCCGATTAGACTGTAAGCCCGTCAAATGGCAGGGACTGTCTCTATCTGTTGCCGACTTGTACATTCCAAGCTCTTAGTACAGTGCTCTGCACATAGTAAGCGTTCAATAAATACTATTGAATGAATGAATGAATGAATGTGGCCTAGTGGAAAAGGCACGGATTTGGAATTCAGAAGTCCCAATCCTGGCTCTGTCAATGGTCCGCTGTATGTATGACCTTGGGCAAGTCACTCACCTGCCGGTCTCACCTTCACAACATCGCCAGGATCCGCCCTTTCCTCTCCATCCAAACTGCTATCGTGCTGGTACAAGCTCTCACAATATCCCAACTGGATTATTATGTCAGTCTCCTCTCTGATCTCCCTTCCTCCTGTCTCACCCCACTCCAGTCTATTCTTCATTCTGCTGCCCGGATCATCTTCCTACAGAAACGCTCTAGGCATGTCACCCCACTCCTCAGAAACCTGCAGTGGTTGCCTATCAACCTTCTCACGAAACAAAAACTCCTCACTCTGGGCTTCAAGGCTCTCCATCACCTTGCCGCCTCCTACCTCCCCTCCCTTCTCTCTTTCTACTGCCCACCCTGTACACTACGCTCCTCTGCCGCTCACCTCCTCATGGTACCCCATTCGTGCCTATCCCGCCGGCGGCCCCTGGCCCATGTCCTCGCGCTGTCCTGGAATGCCCTCCCTCCTCACATCCACCAAACTAACTCTCTTCCCCTCTTCAAAGCCCTACTGAGAGCTCACCTCCTCCAGGAGACCTTCCCAGACTGAGCCCCCCTTTCCCTCTGCTCCTCCTCCCCTCCCTTCCCCCCTCCCCGCCCTCTTCTCGTCCCCCTTCCCCTCCCCTCAGCACTGTGTGTATTTGTATGTATTATTCATTACCCTATTTATTTTGTTAATGAGGTGTATATCTCCATGATTCTACTTATCTTGATGATGTTGTCTTGTTTTGTTTTGTTCTGTTTTGCTTTGCTCTCTGTCTTCCCCGTTTAGACTGTGAGCCCATCATTGGGCAGGGATTGTCTCTATCTGTTGCCAAATTGTACATTCCAAGTGCTTAGTGCAGTGCTCTGCACATAGTAAGTGCTCAATAAAAACTATTAAATGAATGAATGAACTCCTCTGTGCCTCCATTTCCTCATCTGTAAAATGGGGATTCAATATTTGTTCTCCCTCTGCCCTAGACTGGGAACTCCATGTGGGACAGGGATGATGTCTGACCTGATTATCTTGTATCTACCCCAGCACTTAATAAAGTACTTTTTATGGTATTTGTAAGCACTTACTATGTGCCAGGCACTGTTCTAATCTCTGGGGTAGATGAGGCAACTGAGGCCCAGTGAAGTGACTTGCCCAAGGTCACACAGCAGACAAGTGGCAGAGCTGGGATTAGAACCCAGGTCTTCCTCATTCCTAGGCCTGTGCTGTATCCACTAGGCCACACTGCTTCCCACTTGGCACATAGATGCCCCTTAGCCACGTGTCTGCTGTGTGACCTTGGGGAACTCACTTCACTTCTCTGTGCCTCAGTTACCTCATCTGTAAAATGGGGATTGAGACCGTGAGCCCTACACGGGACAGGGACTGTGTCCAACTCCATTTGCTTGCATCTACTCCAGTGCTTAGGACAGTAAGCACTTAACAAATACCATCATTATCATTATTAGTATTATGAGGGAGGGTGATGGAAAATAGAAGCAAAACCATTTCCAAAGATGGGGTCCCTGTAGAGATTTACAGCCATCACTCATTGGGCATCCATCCAAATTAGGGAATATCAGATTGTGCATGCATCATTACTCCCAATCGATTGATCAATCATGTGTATTGAGCTCTTTCTGTATGCAGACCACCGTACTAAGCACTTGGGAGAGTATAACACAACCGAGTTGGTAGACACATTTCCTGCCCACAACAAGCTTGCAGTCTAGAGCGGGAGACCTCACTCCTCAGTGGTATCACTAAGGAAGATGAACAGCAGCTTCCTTGGAAACAGATTGGAATGGGGTGAAATAGCATTCCCACCCTCTACAGCATTGAGATTGGGTGGGAGAGCTTCAGCTGAAGCAGTGGGAGACCAGCCACTGTAGTTACGTGAGGTACAGGTTTCTGTTGCTATCAGCACCCTCCCTTTGTTGAATCTTCTGCCCAAGGGGCTAGGTTGGTGAAATTTGCCCAGGATGTAAGATGCAAAAAGGATTCAAGTTGCCGGTGGTGTTACCAATAACTCCAGCCCAACTCCTAAGTCAGAACAACCGCTTCACTGCAGACCTGTAGAATATAACCTAACCTATATGAAACAGCTGAACTGCACTGCGCTACTCAGGCATTTCTGACAGCACAGTAACCAACAGAAAAATAGATTCATGCAGAGATGCTTGAGAATGTTATTAACACTAACAGTCACTCTCTTAACACAGCCACGTCTGAAGTGTTGTCATGTTATTTGCAACGTTTTTAAGCCCATAAGATGAGCAGTATTGGGGGAAATCTGAAAAACAGATTTCCAAACAATGACTACAAAACTGAAATAGTACAGCTCTGTCGTGTGAAGGAAATTATTTCTCTCTCCAGAAGCTTTCTTCTCATCATTCAACAACAGCATTCCCTTTCTGTTGTTGTTGTTGTTCAAAGTTTTATTTTAGCTGAAGGGGTGATTTGCTAATGAAGATTGATGCCTGCACAATTTGATTGCCTTAACCCTCTGTGTTAAATTAGACATGTGCATATTATGCAAGGAAAGTTTCTAGGCAGACATCTTGGAGGCAATTACATTCCTGGATGAACATTTGGTAAAGTGGTTCACGGTAGTTCTGGAAACATTCTCCCTTGCTATTTTTACTGGATGTACTAGCTATCTCTAGCTGTCATGTTTCTGGAATTTTTCTGTTTTATTAGGCTTCTAACATTGTAACCTATGGTTTTTTACTTGTATTGGAGTTTTCTGATCTTTGTTTGGGTTGTTGTAATCATTTAAAGCACAAAAATAGAATTAAACCCATTGAACTTTATTTCATTTAGAAATATAAAATGTTGAAGAAGCAGGCAGAATTGACTCTGACTTTGCTCTTAGAATGTTCAGAACCAGAGCTTCTCAATTCAGGTACAAGACAGTTGCAGCAAGGGTTGACTCACAGTTCTTACAGTTGTCAGTGCCCTTCTAATCAATCCAAGGTAGTTATTGAGCGCTTACTGTGTGCAGAGCACTGTTCTAAGCATTTGGGAGAGCACGATACAACGGAGTTGGTAGATATGTTCCCTGACTGCAACGAGCTCCTAGTGGCCCAAGCAACGGGGAGAAAAATGTCTGTTGTACTGTACTCTCCGAAATGCTTAGAACAGTGCTCAGAAATTCAAGAAGTCAAAGGGAAGGGTTTCTAGTTTGGGAATTTGACTTCTTGAATTTCTGTTATCCTAAGGGCTGGCACCCCTCTCAGGGTCGCACCTGGAGACTTTCCAGTACTCTACCAGTCTCAGCTACGGGAGGGAGAGTCAAGCAGAGGCCTATCCATTCCGTTCCTAGCTTGGGCAGTGGCTAGCGAGTGGAAGGCAATCTGCTACAAGTCAAAACTCACCCATGCTGGGCAGCAGGGGCATGGGAGCGAGTCGAGGATGGAGACTCGAGTTTACTGTGCAGAAGGCAGCAATGGTAAACCCCTTCCGGATTTTTACCAGGAAAATTATATGGATACACTACCGGAACAATTGCAGATGGAGAGTGGGGCGTTCCGGGAGCGATGTGTCCGTAGTGTCGCTATGGGTCGGAAACGACTCGACAGCATAAGACAAGACAAGGGCTGGCATCCTTTTAGATCATCTTTTACCTCAATAGCTATTTTCAGGTCTGATCCTCTCCTGTGCTGGTGGAGACGGTGGGGAGTGAAGGCAAGGAAAGAGGTGGTGAGCTTCAGGATGGGAAACAAGCAGGAAAGTCCACAGCCCTGGGAACAATTCAGGGGAAGGGAGGCAGAAAGGTGGGTGCAGCGAGAGCTGGACCACTGTGATTGGGGGGGTGGCTGAAGGGCAGGGCCCTCTGGGCCTGATAGCCTCAGCAGTGAGAGGGCTCAGGCCAGGGAGCCGCAACGAAGAAGAGGATCTTTAGTGATCTCAGGAGAAAAACCAGAAGATGTAAAGGATTTGATGTTAAAAATAGGTAAAAAAAATCCCAGCAGCATGGAAAGCAGGATGGAAGGGAGCAGAGAGAAGCCCCACATTGCTGAGTACCAACTGAGTAGAGGAAATTATATTAAGTGCTTGAGGATCCCCGCCCTCAAAGGTGTTGCAGTCGGATGGGGGAGGCAATATGGAAGCAGCATGGCCTAGAGGAAAAAGCACAGGCCTGGGAAGTCAGAGGACCTGGGTTCTAATCCCAGCTCCATCACTTGCCTTCTGTGTGACCTTGGGCAAGTCACTTAACTTCTCTCTGCCTCAGTTCCCTCATTTGCAAAATGGGAACTCAATCTCTGTTCTCCCTCCTCCTGCCTGTGAGCCCCATGTGGGACCTGATTATCTTGCATCTATCTTGCATCTTGCAATTATGTCATTAGACATAATTGACAAATATACAAAATTAAGAATGGGAGAATAGATATCAATAAGAAACACGAGTGAATGAATAAACAGATAAATGCATGGAAGGAACATGGCCTGGGAGTGAGAGGACCCGGGTCCTAATCTCAGTTTATCTGCTTTATGATCTTGGGCAAGTCACTTAACTTCCCTGGGCTTCAGTTTCCTCATCTGAAAAAGGGGGATTCAGGGCCTATTCTTCCTCCTACTAAGACTTTGAGCCTCGTGTGGGATTTGGCCAGTGACCAATCTGATGAATTTGTATCTATCCCAGTGCTCATTATAGTGCTTGGCACACAGAAAGTGCTTAATAAATACCACGATTACTATCTACCTCCATGCTTCACAAAGTACTTAGCAAATCATAAGCGTTAAATGCCACTGTTAATATTATTATCCTTATTGTTATTATTAATGTGGAAGTGACTGAAGGGATGATATTGACATTTAGTTAATTAGGGAGCCGAAAACCAAGAGAGAGAGGGATTTATCACTAAAAATAAGTCCCAGATCCCTCTAGAGTGGAGAGCATAACTTGGAGGAAGGTGGTACTGACCAGGCATCCTACAATTAGGTTGGAGGGGGGTGGGGTGTCCTATTACTCTTCTCACCACCTGAATCACATAAGGGATTCATTAGGGTCCCACTTTTGGTTGGGAGGGGCTAGGAAGGAAGCCTTCAGCTGTGGTGGCCAAGATGGCGCAAGCAGTAGAGGCCATTGCTCCTCTTCCATCTTCTTCTTCCCCCTTCTTTCCCCCTCTCTCCCTCCCCACTGTCATGGCTAAATTGACTCCTCTTGGGACTGTGTTTACTGGGAGTGTTCTATGTAACCAGAACCCCTCCTTCAGAAATTTACTCACCCCACCTTCAGCCCCACAGCACTTGCGTACCTATCTGTAATTTATTTATTTTAATGTCTGTCTCCCCGTCTAGAATGTAAGCTCGTTTTGAGCAGGGAATGTATCTACCAACTCTATTGTATTGTACTCTCCCAGGAGTTAGCACAGGGCTCTGCACACCGTACATGCTCAATACAATTGATTGATGGATTGACTTGTCCGAGGGCAGGTCATTTCAGTTGGTGTGTCTTCCTGGGTTGCTGCTCCTTCTGCCCCAGTGGTGGTTCAGGGGCAGCTCTGTCCAGTACAGACCAGTTCAGCCAGACCTTCCACCAGCATCTCCATCCCCCAAAACTGGGTAGAAGCCACAGAAACCTGTCAGCCACCCTGGCTTACAGGTCCACCCAGAGCAGAGCTGTTGGCAGGATCACTGCTACTATTCGGCAGAAACAATAATGAAATTAGAGTTGCTCTTCTCCTTTCTACCCTCTCTTTTTTCCCCTCGCCCTCCTCTTCCCTCCCCCTCTCCTTTCTCACTTGATTTCTCTCCCTTTTCCCATTTCTGCTTTCCCTTCCCCTGCTCCCTTACCTTTATGTTTTGCTTTCATTCTTTCTCCCTCCCACTTTCTCCTCATTCCTACCCATATTTTTATAGTGGGGTGTGGGAGGGAGAGAGGACCTGCTCACTCTTTGGGGTTCCATCCCCAATTTGCTTTAGGTGAAGATGACGAGGGATGAGAAGGACAGGGAGGAGAAATTTGAGGCAGACGAATTGTACATTCCAAGTGCTTAGTACAGTGCTCTGCACATAGTAAGCGCTCCATAAATACTATTGAATGAAATGGGGAGAAATAGAACTGCAGTTACAGGAGGGGGATAAGGAAAGGCAGATGATAAGGAAAAGGAGGACCCAGTGAGCAGGAAACTCAGAGCCTGAGATTAGTAAGAGGACACAGAGAGGGAGAGAAAAATATCCTGAACAAAACAGAGCATGACAAAAGTGTTTGGAAAGGACAGCAAATAAACATGGATAGTGGGAATCTGAAAGACAGAAGTGCTGAAATATCACAAATGTTTCCTGGATGTCAGCTAGTATCTAACATAGTGTTCTGAAACCAAGCTGAGTTTGGGGGCCATTTTTAGCACTAATGAACAAAGTCATGCCTTCAAAGCATAATATAAGTAATCACACACAAATATTCTGGGAACTGCGTGCTGGGGGGCCAATGCATTTCATTTTCTTCCCCTCCCTTCTTCTCTGGCTCAAGTGACAGAAAACGGTGTGGAGACCAGCAAAAGATATTCACTGCAAGAGAAAAAGCAAGGAATTTAGGTTTGGTTTTTGCCCTCCTGTTGTATATCTTCTTCTGGCCTTTGGTTAGTCAGAGGCAGGGATACACTGTCTTTCTTTTCACCTCTCTGTGACTGGATCCATGAGCTTGAGTGTCTCTGAGAGAGAATCTCTCGCACACTGCATCCATGAAAACACAGTCAGGCATCTTTTCTGGCCCCTCACTATTTGGGTGAGCTTTGCTTAGACAACAGTGACTAAGAGGGGAAAGATAGGCCCTTCAGCCACCAGCAAATGAGCTTGTGTGCTTTTGGCAGTAGCGGTGGTGGCTTGTGCGGAGTCATCCGCACTCTCTCACCCGATCCCCCAGCTCTCAGCCACACGCCTTGCATGACATCTGGGAGGGGGAAGGGTGGGTGCAGTCTGTGGTCACGGAGCAGAACGTCTCCGAGCCCCCAACAGCAGCAGACACCATGTGTCCTGCCTGACCCGTTCGATAAATCGGATCGAACACAATGCTCATACTGGCCGAGTAAGGGTTGGAAGATTCTTTTCCCACTTATTGCAAAAATCACGGGAAAAGCAAAAACGACAAAGCCCACAAAGACCAACAAGAGCAACAGCAAAAATAGAGAGTTGTCCTTTGCAGGCTCCTGACTGCAAACCTCCCTCAGCAGCCCGCGCTCTGAGGAGGAAAGACCCTCTTAGAGAAGCAGCGTGGCTCAGTGGAAAGAGCACGGGCTTTGGAGTCAGAGGTCATGAGTTCGAATCCCAGCTCTGCCACTTGTCAGCTGTGTGACTGTGGGCAAGTCACTTAACTTCTCTGTGCCTCAGTTACCTCATCTGCAAAATGGGGATTAAGACTGTGAGCCCCATGTGGGACAACCTGATTCCCCTGTGTCTACCCCAGCACTTAGAACAGTGCTCTGCACATAGTAAGCACTTAACAAATACCAACATTATTATTAACGAGGGGCATCCATGTCCCATCTCCACGAGCCATCCTTCATCAGGCCATCCAACGCCACCCAAGGTTGGACTATGGACTGGCCGGGTGTGGAGTCAGTAGGCAACAAACACCACCTATTTTGGGGGTGATGAATTCTCATCAGCTTACGGTGCTCTGGGTCAGAGTGGGTACAACATGGAAGTGACATTTGGAAATGTGGTGAGCCCACAGCTAGCTGCCTTTTTAGTGACTATCTGTGATCCCGTGAACAACAACAAGGAAGAGACTGGCGAAGGCACTGATGGGCTCTACCTGAGGCAGGTGATTGAGAGCCTTTGGGGGCAGAGCATGGAGGGAGGCGGGGCTTTCTCTCCCTGTTCTACTTGGTAATGGGCCTGGGCCACTCAATGACTGCTACATCAAGCCACAGCTGTGACACCTAAGGCAGGAGAGTGGCATGCAGACAGAGACAAGCTGAAGCACCGGAGCAGCAGGAGAGCAGCACTGGAAAGCAGCAGAAGGTAGCAGCCCTTGGAAACAGAAAGAAGAAGCACTGGCAGAATGGGCTCCTTTGACCACAGACTGGTGTTGGACCCTTGGTAGAGTGAAGTGAGTGTGTGTATGTGTCACTCCCTAGCACGTTGGTAAAACTAAGTAAAAAAAACTTTCCACGGTAACCTTGGTGATCAGAGGTGTAGTTTGAACTCTACTATGTGTCACCAAGGCTCCCCCGATCCCGGAAGGTCCTGGTTGGTACGAACCGGGGGCTCGCGAAGGGAGATAGTAAAAGAGCAAGTTGGAAAGTGGTGAAATCCCACACTCAACACATCTCTGGGATGCCTTCCCTAATTAAGCCCTCTTTCCACAACTCTCTCCCTTCTGCACTTGGCATTCACCCCACCCTCAGCCCCACAACACTTAAATACATATTTGTAATTTATTTATATTGATGTCTCCTCCTCTAGAATGTAAGCTCGTTGTGGGCGACTGTTGTATTCTCCCAAGCGTTTAGTACAGTGCTCTGCACACATTAAGTGTTCAATAAAGACCATGGGTTGATTGATTAATCTACACCACACCAGTCAGGAAGTCAGGAGAAAGGGGGGCCCTGATTCCATAGAAGCTGCCTTTTTGGAGGGTTGGGCCAGTGGAAAGAAATATAAAAAGAAAGATGTTATCAATCACACTTTGCTCAGGTGAAACACCCCAGTACCAAGGGGCTGCCTAAAGTGCATGGATAATAGGACCCTCTCCCTCACACATTTTATGGGTTTGGGGAGATCAAGAATTAGCATGATGGTGCTTTGCGAACACCCTGACTAAGAGCCTGGCTGAAGCCCACTGCATCTTAGAAACCCTGCACGCTGGTTTGCTTTATTGGTACTCTCCCTGGGTACTGTAAATCAGCAAAGAGCCCACCAAAATACCAAATTAACTAGGGTGTTTAAGGGACGATGTTCATAAAGTAACCAGTGACTCCAATAAGTCAAATGGCAAAGAGCCATTGTGCTGTGATGTGATAAGGTAAAGACTATTGATTAAATCTTAGCGTGTCTTTTTTTTTCAAGAAGTGTTTTCTTTGTTATTTTGAGAAAGGTTTTTGTTTTTGTGTTTTCGGCTGTTCCATCGATATCCTTCAGGATCAAATGGGTTCTAGGGCAAGCTCAAAATTCAATAATTGCTGGTGAGGAGAGCTTAAGAGTGGAGCATTTTTCAAGGCGGTGGCTTGTTTGGCAATGAAGTGATATTGCTGTGCCGAAGAGTTTCAGGGCTTCTTGTGAAAAACATCAGATTTTTCTGGTCGGTGATATACGGCAGCTCTATTAATGTTCCAAAATGAGAGCGAAAGGCCCAGGGCTATCACCCGAGACCTACTGTTTTACCACGGAGGGTTTATTGGCATGACGTGTACAGGAGGGGCTCGGAAAGATGCAGGGTGGCCATAATTCAGGCAATTGGCATTTTGTTAGGAGGGTTGAATACAGATGCCAAAATGTGAAAAAAGATTTGTTTTCCTTGTGTGGAAAGTTGTAGTGCTTTCACTGCAGGTGTTTTCAGCCATATGGGTAGATTTGGAGTTTAGGCCTGCCAAGAATGTTAAGAACCTGAAACTAATTAAAACACTTACCTGAATTCTGTAGCAAAGGAGCACAGAACTCTGGACCTAGCCTAGGAATAAGAACGGCAATTTCAGTTTATGAAGGTGTAATTACATCTATTAACCTCTTGCTCACCACATCCTGCTCACACCCCACGGCCACCACACCTTTTTGAAAACCTGCCCAGTACAGCACCAGGCATTACTTAATCTCTTGCTTACAGCCATCTGAAGTTCCAAGTCGAAGAACAAACAGTGCATTGTTCTTCAGTATAGACACAGCAGTTTCAAGGTACTTAAGAGGTTATATCTTTTATTTGATCATAAAAGGGGCGGTATTACTTATGTTGAAAAAAATATATGGGTTTCCCTAAGACTTCTGTGGGTCAGGCAATCCTCAGAATGCTAAATTTTCCCCAAATTCTGAACCGGGACTGGCAAAGAGCTCTCTCTCTCTCTCTCTCTCTCTCTCTCTCTCTCCTCTCTCGCTCTCTCTCCCCCCCCCCGACACCCCCCCCCCCCCCCGCACACCCTTATGCAGGGAGAGAGAATATGAATATCCAAAATCAATCATTGAAATTTATGGAGTACTTATGGAGTGACCAGTGGCCCAGCAGGATTGATGGATGGAGCAACATGGCCCTGTGGAAAAAGCAGGGTCCTGGGAGTCAGGGGAACCTGGGTTCTAATTCCAACTCTACTGCTTGCCTACTGCATCACCTTGGGCTAGTCACTTAACTTCTCTCAGTTTCCTCATCTGTAAAATGGGGTTCGAATATCTGTTCTCCATTTTAGACTGTGAGCCCTGTGTACAATGGGAACTGTATCTGACTTTTTTATATCTAAACCCAGATTTTAGGACAATGCTTACCACATGGTAAGTGTTTAACAAAAACCACAACTATTAGTATTAGATGATGGAATATTATTGTGACACATGTGGCTTAAACATTTCAACGTTGACTTGAAACCTGAAGGTGAGTTAAGAAGATGCATTGCTCAACTTTCATCGTAGGCTGCATACCCAAAAAATCAATTTAACCTTTTCTTAAGTTGGGCCACAGAGTTAAAGAGAGGTGCCTATCATTGAATGACTTGCATTTTCTTCCCAGATGCCAGCAAGAGCACGATGAAGCAAATTCACTCAGTCCAGGCAGCAGTGAAAGATGACTTTTATGTTTCTAAATCCTGTTACATGCTTTGTCTTCACTACCGGGGCTGTACCTCTTATGGTATTCTGCTGCTGCTGTATTTCGAGATGCTGCTTGGTTATATATCTTGCAAACTGATAGCCAAGATGAGGAGAGCAGACACTACGGCTTACCCCTTGTTGTTTCAATCTGAGTGCCTGCTTTACTTGTCAACGTTTCAGAAGTTTCTAATCCCAGCTTTGCCATTTGTCCACTGCGTTACCTTGGGCAAGTCACTTCAATCAATCGATTGTATTAGTTAAGTGCTTACTGTGTGCGGAGCACTCTACTAAGCTCTTGGGAGAGTGCAATATAACACAGCTGGTAGACACAACGAGCTCACAGTCTAGAGGGGAAGGCAGACATTAATACAAATAAATAAATTACGGATATGTACATAAGTGCTGTGAAGCAGGGGAAGGGTCGATAAAGGGAGCAAATCAGGGCAATGCAGAAGAGAGTGGGAAAAGAGGAAATGAGGGCTCAGTCAGGGAAGGCCTCTTGGAAGAGATGTGTCTTCAATAAGGCTTTGAAGGTGGAGAGAGTAATTATCTGTCAGATATGAAAAGGGAGGGCGTTCCAGGCCAGAAGCAGAACGTGGGCAAGAGGCCAGCGGATAGACGAGATCAAGGTACAGTGACTTAAGTCACTTAACTTCTCTGTGCCTCAGTTACTTCATCTCTAAAATGAGGATTAAGACTGTGAGCCCCATGTGGGACAGGGACTGTCCAACCTGATTGATTATTTTGTATCTACCCCAGCGCTTAGTACAGTGCCTGGCACATAATAAGCACTTAACAAATACCATTAAAAAAACAACAAAAAAGTGATTTTGATTCAACCTGGGTTTTAAGATGGACATTCATCTGGTTTTATATTGAACAATGGGTTTCCATTATGTAAAAAGCACAAAATGCCATAATGTCCGATATTCTTATCTGAGTGCCTAGGCTCCTTCCCCCTTGCCTTGGAAGCAGTACCTGGGAGGGGAATGCAGAGGTCCTCGAGAGAGAGGGGAAAAGGGGAAGAGGTCAGAGTCTCCTCCCCGGATCCCCTCCCCCGGATCTAGATTGTGCCGACATCCGCCAAAGTTCTGGTATATTGACATCATTTTGCCCAACCCGTAGAACGTTTGTAAACGAATATGAGCCCGGTTGGCCGAAAGGAGTCCGGTATCCACGGCTGCCATTGGTGGCCACCCTAATCTTGTCGTATAGTTTCCCGAGACTGGGCGGAAATCATGATAGCACCATCCCTCTCACAAACAGCTGTGACAGATGGACCGGCTCATTCCGAAATACAAAGGGCCGACTGGATCTCAGTCACTGGATTAGTGGGACCGGGGGCCTACTAGAGAAGCAGCATAATGTAGTGGACAGAGCAAGGGCCGGGGAGTCAGAAGGCCGTGAGTTTTAATCCTGGCTCCGCCACTTGTCTGCTATGTGACCTTGAGCAAGTCACTTGACTTCTCTGTGTCTGTTACCTCATCTGTAAAATGGGGATTGAGACTGTGAGCCCCACGTGTGATAGGGACTGTGTCCAACCCGATTTATTTGTATCCACCCCAGCGCTTAGTACCAGTGCCTGGCACAAAATAAACACCATTATTATTAATAAGAAAGATTTTGTTTATTGCCACTTGCAACCTGCTTCTTTAAAGCTTCTAGAATTGCCAGTTGGGTGACTGCAAAACACACCCGCACACAGAGAGGGAGGAGCTTCTCACTAGGCTCTTCGGCAAAGCGAGACCCGAAGTTAAAAAGCCCCCAGGAAGAGGCGGGTGAATTATGGATACAAAGAATCAACAAGTTTCAGTTGGCCAGTTCAGGTTTTATGATAATACCAGCTTTCTGTAAGGCAAAGCAGCAGTGTCACTGGCCTTTCCTTGGAAACAGAGGACCCTCTACAATGTAGGCAGCATGAGATTTCCGTAGGACTGTGCACGAAACAAACAAACATGCAGAGTCTGATATTACACAGTAAGAATCACGTGGCAGCCGAGGCATCTTGTGTGATGACAGCATTGTTCTGCAAGCTGTTGTGTACAGTGCTAGCACAAAGAAATGAGGAAATCAGCTCTTTTGAAAATTACTTTAAAGCACATTAATGTGTTTGACTGGCAGCTCCAGAAGAATCTTCTGAATAGATGCAAACACGGATGATTGTTTGTGAAATCCTCTAATGAACACAATTCACCCACAGAAAATATCATTCCCATTATGTTCAGGGCTTCACAGCCCTGGAATAGCAACAAGGGGTTCAGAATCAAAGCCCAGGTCTTCAATTTAATTTGTGCTTTGTGTTAACTAGGGTGCATGAAGGAAAGAAAATAGACGGTATTCATAGGTACCAGTTTCCAGACTCTGCTTCCCCCCACAGCTTTTTGGGCCGGGGTCCCATCGTCACCCTGTAGACAGTAACCTCCTTGCAGGCAGGGATCGTGTTTACCAACTCTATTGTACTGCACTCTCCCAAGCACTTAGTACAGTGCTCTGGAGGGAGCAAGTGCTCGATAAATACCACTGATGGATCGATTGATTGGGAGCAGCAGCAGGTCTAGTGGAAAGAGCATGGGCCTTGCGATCAGAGGACCTGGGTCTTAATGCTGGCTCTGCCAATTGCTCGCTGTGTGACCTTGGGCAAGTCACTTCACTTCTCTGTGCCTCAGTTTCCTCAACTGTAAGATGAGGATTCAATCCTATCCCTCCTACTTAGATGGTGAGTCCCATATGGGGACAGGGACTGTGTCCAACCTGATTAACTTGTGTCTATCCCAGCGCATAAGAACAGTGCTTGATACATAATGGGCGCTTAATAAATAACCGTAATAATAATAACAATCCAGGTCTTTGACAACATTTGAGGGCTTTCCAGTAGAGCTGGAAAGAACTAAAGAGTTTCTGAGAGGGATTATAAAAGTTCAAAATCTAATCTTTGTACAAAGTTGACTCTCCAAACCTTCTGCCCACCTCCTCCAATTAGATTTCCCCAAATTTCCAACACTGTATCGACCCTTCAGCCAATTCTAGAGCGTATGAACTGATTTTCACACTCCTTAAGTTTTATTGTGTATTCGATTATTTAACTGTAAGTATTTTTATATCAGTCTCCCTGCATTAGATTGCAAGCTCTGCGAGTGCAGGGAATGTGTTACTTTGTTCTGTACTTCCTAAGCTCCCAGTACACAGCACACCAAGGGAGTATTCATTACATTTTGCTACCACTTACTGCTTCTGCTCCTCCTACTCTCATGTTTCCTCCTCTGCTCACCCCTAAGGCCCCCATTCTCCAAATAAAAGGTTGGCACCACTTTCTGAATGTAGATAAAGAAAAGACAAATCCTCTGAAGTTGAAAATTCAGTTAAAGAATGGTATTTAAATAGGTTTGAAATAGACTTGGGGAGATTTTTAGGTGTCTGTTGAAATGGAAACTCCATCTCCTGTTTTTATTTATTTTTATTGATTCATGTTTGCTGTTCAGCTACCGTATTCATATTACTTATGATTTATTGACCTGCCAAGGGAGGAGATAGAAGCATGGATGACGTTACAAGTCCATTGTTGACAGATCTCTTAGAACCAGTTCTGACCACCAAATTTCTGCCATGATTTCATTGGAAATCCAATAGTGGATTGGCAAATTTAACCAGACATGGGCCCTTTTGTACTAGAAATAACAGAGCAAAGACAGGGGCTCCTTTGGCTTCCATAGATTTAAGGGTAAAGGAAGCCTCGTTAATCATTTAAGCCTGAGATATACGGAGGTTTAGGGGCTAGTTTGGTTCAAAATCCTGGGGCCCTGCCTGAAGTGAGCCTCAGGAGTGTCAGTAAATCACATTTATTGAGCTCTTACTGTGTGCAGAGCACTCTTCTAAGCGCTTGGGAGAATACAATATAACAGACACATTCCCTAACCACACACAGTAGAGTCAAAACCCTATCTGCTGGGGCTTAGCAGCACTTCTGGGAGGGGCCAGGTCTAAAATGAGTAGATTTTCTCTAGTCCCAAAGTGAGATGGGCAGGAAGTAGAACTTCATTCAGTAGTATTTATTGAGCGCTTACTATGTGCAGAGAACTGTATTAAGTGCTTGGAATGTACAATTTGGCAACAGATAGAGACAATCCCTGCCCAATAATGGGCTCACCAAAGATTGAGGCGTGTGAGAGGAGAGGAAGTGAAAAAAGGCAGGTATTTTGCTGCAGGTTTAAACGACTGAATTAGGGATTTAGGCTAAATCGAAGGAAGAATTTCCTGGCACCAAAGGTTGTTAAATGGGAATGAGTTACTGAGGAACAAACTCCTCTCTGGAAGTCTTTAAAAATTGCATAGCTTCTCCTCCAGGTGGAATGATTTCACTTAGTTCTGCCTAGAGGCAGGGGAATGGATTAGATGGCATCCTAACAATATTTTCAGCCTTATCATTGCTGTATATTAATGATAATAGTAATAATAATTGTGGTATTTGTTAAGCTCTTACTAAGTACCAGGCACTCTACTAAGCGCTGGAGTGCATACATGCAAATCAGGTTGGACACAGCCCCTGTTCCGCTTGGGGCTCACAGTCTTAATCCCCATTTTATAGATAAGGGAATTTAAGCACTGAGAAGTAAAGTGACTTGCCCAAGGTCACACAGCAGCTACGTGGTGGAGCTGGGATTAGAACCCAGGTCCTCCCGACTCCCAGGCCCATGCTCTATCTACTCGGCCACGCTGCTTCTATTTTCTCTACCCTCTCCATTTCCTTGCAACTTTCCTTTGATAATTAAGAAAAGTCAGTATCCCAGTAAAAAGGTTTTATGGGTTTGGGAAAGTTTGTGAATCAGTGAACCAGAAGGCTCTTGAAATCTTCAGGGAATGATGCCAGAAACCTCCCCCTGCCCTGCCTGAGGCCCTCCCCAAATAACTCCTTCAAACTGAGAAATCTTTGTTTTTCTCTAAGTAATCTTCTCCACAAGATGTTAGATATTCCAAGGACCCTGCAGATGTGTGTCAGGAGACAGTGCAAATGAATCTTCTTGGACATTTTTTTTTTCTACTTACCTTTAATCTTTTTAAATACAACTGCTCTCCAGTTTGTATTCACAGGCTCAATCCTATGTCTGCCCCAGGACTGGAAGGGCATATTGAAAAATCTCTGTTCCTTTAAGCTTTGTCAATTCAACCACAAAAGAGTCTGAATCCTAAGTGATCTTTATATCTACCTTTTGTAGAAAAGTGAATTACCTTGGAAGGGAGGCTTGGAACGAATTAGCTTGCAGGTAGTTTTACTAAAATGGTGTTTGCTAGAACCCCATTAATAATAATGATGGTATTTGTTAAGCGCTCACTATGTGCCAAGCACTGTTCTAAGCACTGGGGGCGGGGATACAAGGTAATCAGGTTGTCCCACATGGGACTCATAGTCTTAATCCCCATTTTTCCAGATGAGGTAACTGAGGCACAGAGAAGTTAAGTGACCCGCCCAAAGTCACACAGCTGACAAATGACGGAGCCAGGATTAGAACCCATGACCTCTGACTCCCAAGCCCGTGCTCTCTCCACTGAGCCACGCTGCACATTTTTCAACTCGAACACTTCGCAGTCAAAAGTCCAAAGTGACTGCCTGATGTGATTTCATTTGTCTTTGCAGAGCCACCCTGGTCTAATGGAAAGACCACAGGATCAGTTCTCAGGAGACCTGGTTTCGAGTTCCAGCCCCACCACTGAACTACTGTGCGACTTTGGGTAAGTACATCTCGCTTTCCTGTCCGTAGAATGGTGGTAAGATAATATGATGATGATAATAACTGGGGTATTTATGAAACACGTACTGTGTCAAACACTGTGCTAGGCCCTGGGGTAGATACAGGATAATCAGGTCGGAAAAGTCTTTGTCCCACCAGGGGCTCACGGTGTAAGGAGGATGGAGGATAGGCATCTTATCTCCATTTCAGTCATTCATTCAATCGTATTTATTGAGCCTTTACTGTGTGCAAAGCACTGTACTGCGTGCTTGAGAGAGTACAATAAAGCAACAAATAGACATATTCTCTGCTCACAGTGAGCTCACAGTCTAGAGGGGATTGAGGAAAATGAGGCACAGAGAAGTCAAGTGATTTAGCTAAAGACACCTAGCAGGCTAATGGTGGAGTCAGGGTTTGGACCAAGGTCTCCTGACTCCTAGGTTCATGTTCTTTCCATTAGGCCACGCTGCTTCTCGCACAAGATAGGCTGTGAACCCCATGTGGGACAGGGACTGTATTCACTCTCATAACTTTATATCTGCTCCAGGGCTTAGCTCATAGTAAGTGCTTGATAAAGATTATTAATGTTATTACTATTATCAATAATAATAATTAATGTTATTATTAGACTGTAGACTGAAACCTCCTTGTGGGTAGGGGTTGCATCTACCAATTCTCTTTTACTGTAATTACTCAATAGTATTTACTGAGCGCTGTACTCAGTGCTTGGGAAAGTACAGTATAACATTATATCAAACACATTTCCTGTCCACAACCAAGCATGTAGTGGTTAGAGCATGGGCCTGGGAGTTAGAAAATCATGGGTTCTAATTCCAGCTCCGCCACTTGTCTGCTGTGTGACCTTGGGCGAGTCTCTTCACTTCCCTGTGCCTCAGTTACATCATCTGTAAAATGGGGATTGAGAATGTGAGCCCCATGTGGGACAGGGACTGTGTCCAACCCAATTTGCTTATATTCACCCCAGAGCTTAGTACATTTCCTGGCACACAGTAAGCACTTAACAAATACCATCATTATTATTACAGTGCTCTCCACACGGTAAATGCTCAATAAATACCAATGATTTATCATTATTATTATTTCATCGCCTACTCCCTAAGCCCTCGTTTCCTCTTTTCTCACTCCCTTCTGCATCACCTTAATTTGCTCCCTTTATTCACCCCTCCCTCGGCCCCTCAGCACTTACGTACCTATCCGTAATTTATTTATGTTAAGATCTGTCTCCCCCTTTAGACTGTAAACTTGTTGTAGGCAGGGAATGCGTCTACCCACTTTGTTGTAATGTACTCTCCCAAGCACTTAGTACAGTGCTCTGCACACAGGAAGTGCTCAATAAATGACCGAATGATTGATCGACCTTCTCTTGCTCCCAGGGAACAGAATAAGATGTTGACAGTGCTGGGATGAGACTGGACATTCCGACTCTCTATCTGCCTGCTACAATCTCAGAAACATGGTCAGCCTTTGGACCAAAAGGGGCCATTTGAGAATCCCTTTCCACTTCCTTTGCATAACAATGTACAAGTTATGCACCTTTCTATGCACTTCAGGACCAAATAGTGCTTGGTTCTTTTTTTAAATTTGGCACCCAACCTCTTTTCTTCCTTTTCCCATTCTCCCACTCTAACTCCTTCTACTTGCCTCCTCGTGCTAATGACCTTGAGAACCATTTTCGAGAGAGAGAAAGAGAAAGAGAGAAAAAGCTAGTGATGACTCTGAGTGTTTCAGTGTTTTGGAGAACTCCTGGTCTGTCTACCTCTTGCAAATAAGCCTGAGATCTAGCACAGACCCTGGTCTGTGATGCTCTGCCGCCCAGAGGTTCCTTGCTCAAGTCTCTTAGGACCTTAGAATGACCTGACGACTTGCTAAACCTACCGATGACTGAAAAGGCAACTGGAAGCAAGTCCAGGAGCAAATGTATCCAAAGTCACCTTTCAGCCTGGACTAACCCCCTCTTGCGTTCTGCTCAGCTGCCTTGTGGACCCCCAAGGCCACGACTCCTTTTAGTTACTCAGCTGGTTAACGGAGGCCAAAGTTATTCATTCTATTCAGTGATGCCCCAGTGGGGGATTGAGAGGAGGGAAAAGTGTTCAATAAGAAGGTACCCCTACCATAGAAAAGAGACCCTGTTCCTTTAAGGAAATGCTGCTTGGGAACACACTGCTGCTGTGCATTTTTAATGGCTGTGCTCCACTTTGGCAGTTTGCATTTTCAGCCAACCAAGGACAAGCCAGTAGTTTTACTATCTAGGAACCGTTGAGCCGGGGCAATTTCATTCTGTGGGCAGTCAGGAAGAAAAGCTCTCAAACCACATTGGAAAGCTCCAGGTCGCTACACGGTTCAGCCTCGGCCGTATGGCTAGAGACTATCCTCTTTACAACCCTCTTAGCAATATAAACAGCGGCTTTCTGTGATACATATCCTCCATTTCGGTTTCAATTCCAGAACCTCCATTTGCTTAAGGAAATAGGCAGGCCTTGTTCCTCTAGATAAGGCACGGGCAATGTTTTTATGTTGCTGGATCAACTTGAGGTGTGGGTGCGGGAAATACGGGAAGAGCACGTGCCAGCTTTTCAGGGGGACCGGGATTGTGATACAGGTACTGTCACCTCTGGGATTCAACCACTATGGCCTCCCTTCCAGAGACTCACACTGCCATCCCTGGCTGTCTGTGGTGTCCTTGTTGCCCCGCTGAGGTAGGGGCAAACAAAGCAAAATGGCGCCAAGGGAGCCTAGAGCCTAGAAGGGGCAGCCAAAATGTCTAGGAGCCCAAAAGACATGGCATCTAAGCCACGGCCAGCAGTCTGGCATGCCAGGCAGGATATCTGATTGCGCCGTCTGCTGCCATGCACGCTGGGAGTTGCCAATACCTGCCCTAGGCACAGTGAACGTGTGGGTCTGATGGTCGGCCAGTTTCTAGCCTTCTACTAGGCTGATCTGAGAGTGAGGAAGCAGTTCTTCCTCTCTAGTCTGGGATATAGGAAGACTGAGTTTTGATGACCTCTTGAGAGCACTTTGTTATGCTTCTTGAACGTCTTCTCGGGGAGAACATAACTGGGAATCGGTCTGAATTTAGTTCAAACTCTGCCAGCAGTGCTCCTAGGTCACACCAAATAGGGGTTTCTTCAGCTGCTTCTTGCTTTATGAAAAGCCTCGAGGATATCAAATACCATACCCACCCAAATTCTTCTCTTATTACTTGTATTATTATATTTCTCCTATTAGTTGAAGTTATTTTATTTTCTTTTATGACAAGCCTTCAAAAATGTTGTTTCTCTTCATCCAAAGAGAGGAGAGCCGCTGAAAAATATTATTCTTCTAGTTAAAAGAATTTAAGTCAAATGAACTAGAGATTTTCCACTGTATGCTCAGTGGACCTATAATTTAAAGAAATAGCATACCATAATAAAAGCAAAGGATGTTCCATCAAAAGGAGATAAAGGTCCTAAAATGTAGAGATTGATTTTCAAAGGAAAGATTTTCCCCTTTTTATATACTTGTTCTTCATAGTACGGAGGTGGAGTAGACTAGAAGTGTATGTTCACCCTTCGAACTCAAGCAAACTTTACAATCTCATATTAATTTTGTTGGCAGGGATGACCTCTGGGGGGAAAAGATGGAGACAGGATTCCTTTTATTTTTTGATAAATGCTAAATTATAGATGTGGGCTCCTCAGTCTGCCAGCCTCCTATGGATTTCTTCCCCACAGGCGACTTGTTGCCTGTGATCTCATCCCTAGATTACATAGTCCTGTGAACCCTCATGTTGGCTTCAGCACGATCCACATGAATCATCTCCTACAAATCTATTACGGTCAAAGGTGATGCCACTGACGGTAAAGTTTACTTGTGGGTGTGAATGTGGCTGAACAGGCCAATGCGGGACCGAACAGTCCCAACCACACCGTGCATGAAAAAAGATGGTCCCCTTGTGCTCACGTGTCTGTTGTTTGCAATACCTGACTCTGTTATGGTTTTTGTCTTAGCCTCATCATTCTTTCCAAGCTTCTGCTAGGAAGGAGCCACTCTTTTCCAGATTGCTGTGCACTAATTGTCTACTCTCAAACTGGTGGAAAATCCAGACTGTCTGAGACTGTGCTTTGCTGCATCCTTAAAATGTTTCCTTTGTCTCCCTTATTTTTGGTTGCAGCATTTCAGTTCCATCAATTAATCCATCAATCAATGGTATTTATTGAGCGCTTTCTGTGTGCAGAGCAAGATACTAAGCATTTAGGAGAACATTCATTCATTCAATAGTATTTATTGAGCGCTTACTATGTGCAGAGCATTGTACTAAGCGCTTGGAATGTACAAATTGGCAACAGATAGAGACAGTCTCTGCCCATTGATGGGCTTACAGTCTAATCGAGGGAGACACACAGACAAAAGCAATAGAAATAAATAGAATCAAGAGGATGAACATCTCATTAAAACAATAGCAATAAATAGAATCAAGGTGATGTACATCTCATTAACAAAATAAATAGGGTAATGAAAATATATACAATTGAGCAGACGAGCACAGTGCTGAGGGGAGGGGAAGGGAGAGGGGGAGGAGCAGAGGGAAAGGGGTGGGGGGAAAAGAGGGCTTAGCTGAAGGGAGGTGAAGCGGGGGGAGAGGGGGAGCAGAGGGAAAGGGGGAAGCTCAGTCTGGGAAGGCCTCCTGGAGGAGGTGAGCTCTAAGTAGGGTTTTGAAGAGGGGAAGAGAATTAGTTTGGCAGAGGTGAGGAGGGAGGGCATTCCAGGACTGCGGGAGGACGTGGCCCAGGGGTCGACGGCAGGATAGGCGAGAACGGGGGACGGTGAGGAGTTGGGCGGCAGAGGAGCGGAGCCTACGGGGTGGGCAGTAGAAAGAGAGAAGGGAGGAGAGGTAGGAGGGGGCAAGGTGATGGAGAGCCTCGAAGCCTAGAGTGAGAAGTTTTTGTTTCGTGCGGAGGTCGATAGGCAACCACTGGAGGTTTTTAAGAGGGGGAGTGACATGCCCAGAGCATTTCTACAGGAAGATGAGCCGGGCAGCGGAGTGAAGAATAGACTGAAGCGGGGAGAGACAGGAGGAAGGGAGATCAGAGAGCAGGCTGACACAATAATCCAGTCGGGATATTATGAGAGCCTGTACCAGTAAGATAGCCATTTGGGTGGAGAGGAAAGGGCGGATCTTGGCAATATTACAGAGATGGTAGGCATGTTTCCTGACTACAAGGAGATTCCAGGCTAGAGGAATCAAACAACAGCTCTTTTGGTATCCCATTCTTAGCCATTTTTCAGACAGGTTCTGCCCGACAAAGCTGGGTTGAAGTGAGCATAGCTTTGATGTTAGTAGACTGACTTTGTTGTTTGGGAATCTGTCTTGCCACTTAATGTTGGAAGAAAGATATGTAGGTGATGCTAACAGAAGCAGCATGGAAAGCACATGGCATAGTGGATAGAGCATGGGCCTGGGAGTCAGAAGGTCATGGGTTCTAGTCCCGGCCCTGCCACTTGTCTGCTGTGTGGCCTTGGGCAAGTCACTTCACTTCTTTGGACTTCAGTTACCTCATCTGTAAAATGGGGATTGAAACTGTAAGCCCCAAGTGGGACAGGAACTGTGTCCAATCCAATTTGCTCGTATCCACCCCAGACCTTAGTACATTGACTGGCACGAAGCAAGTGCTTAATAAATACCACAGTTATTATTGTTGTTATCATTATTATTATTAACTGTTTAAGAGCCAGACTTGGTGTCCGTGGTGGGCCTGGGTCTCACATCCATACAGAAAGTTCTGTAGAGCTATTGATTTATGATTGACTCTGAAATATCTGACTCTATGACTCTACAGACCTTCAATTTGGTCTGAAACTGAATTCCATTTTTTTATGGTATTTAAGCTCTTACTATGTGCCAAGCATTGTATTAAGCGCTGGTGTAGATACAAGCTAATCAGATTGGACACAATCCATGTCCCACATGGAACTCACATTATAGATGAGGTAACTGAAGCCTAGTGAAGTGACTTGCCCAAGATCATACAGCAGAGAAGTGGTGGAGCCGGGACTGGAACCCAAGACCTTCTGACTTCCAGGCCTGTGCTCTGTCCACTAGGCAACGCTGCTTCTCACACCACCACATTTTGACTCACCATCTCCAAAAAGATATGACTTTCATGACTTGGTTTTCTACTTTCTGGACTCGTTACATCATTATGTGGTAATCATTATATAATACTCCTCTAGACTGTAAACCTCTTGTGGACAGGGAACATGTCTACCAACTCTGATGTACTGTATTCTCACAAGCATTTAGTACAGTGCTCTGCAACACACAGGCACTCAATAAATGTGATTGATTAATCATTAGATAGTGTGCTGCCTAGGAAACAGGTTTTTTATGGTATTAATTAAGTATTTACTCTGCGCCAAGCACCGTGCTAAATGCTGGAGTAGATACATGTTAATCGAGTCAGACATAGTTCTTGTCCCACAGGGAGCTCACAGTCTAAATAGAAGAGAGAACAGGTATTTCATCCCCATTTGACAGTTGAGGAAACTAAGACACAGGAAAGTTAAGCAACTTGCTCAAGTTCATACAGCAGGCAAGCGGATGGAGCCTGGAATTAGAACCCAGGTCCTCTGACTCCTAAGCCCATGCTCTTTCCACTAGGCCACACTGCTTTCCACGCTGCTGCTGTGCTGCTACTTCTCCCAGAAATCAGTTCCATTTTGCTGCTGAGGAACTTTGGTTGTGTGTAGGGTTTCCCTGATAAAAGGAGACCGAGCCTGAAGCACTACCCTGAGTCTACAGAGCTGTTCACAATCATCTGCATGTCTTCTGGGGTGCGTGAGCCTCCTAAAACGGAATCATCCGCATACATAAACTCCAATGTGACTGGCTCTGGACTTTTAATAATGCTAGTAGCCTACGTTGACAGTTTCTTGAAGGTTCAGAAACATACTCTAACACCCGGTTCTTTGTTACATCTTCTGTCATCTCCTGTAAATAGGCCATAGACCTATTACAAAACTTTTATGGCTCAGTTTCTCCTGCAGACCTCCGGGGATGGCATCAGGGGTGCAACAGCGGAGGATTCTGGGAGGACCCCAAGGCATCTAGGAAGCAACATGGCCTAGTGGATAGAGCTCAGGCCTGGGAGCCAAAGGACATGGGTTCTAATCCCAAATCTGCCACTTGTCTGCTCTGTGACCTTGGGCTAGTCTCTTCACTTCTCTGTGCCTCACTTTCCTCAGCTGTAAAATGGGAATCAGTCAGTCAATTGGTATTTGAGCCCTTACTGTGAGCACAGCACAGTACCAAGTGCTTGGGAGAGTACAATATAACAGTAAACAGACACATTTCCTGCCCTCAATGAGCTTACAGTCTAGAAGGGAAGACAGACATTAATATAAAAATATAAATAAATTATAGATATGTACATAGGTGCTGTGGGACTGGGGGTGGGGGTGATGAATAAAGGGAGCAAGTCAGGGTGACACAGAAGGGAGAGGGATATGCCTTCAAAAAGGCTTTGAAGCTGGGGAGAGTAATCGTCTGTTGGATATGAGGAGGGAAGGAGTTCCAGGCCAGGAGCAGGATGTGGGGAGAGGTCGGGGGTGAGATAGTTGTGATTGAGGTACAGTGAGAAGGTTAGCATTAGAAGAGCAGTTGGGTGTGGCCTGGATTGTGGTTGGAGAGTAGCGAGGTGAAATAGGAGGGGACGAGGCGATTGACTGCTTTAAAGCCGACGGTGAGGAGTTTCTGTTTGATGCAGAGGTGGATGGGCAACCACTAGATTTTCTTGAGGAAAGGGGAGTCATGTCCTGAACGTTTTTGTAGAAAAATGATCCGGGCAGCGGAGTGAAGTGTGGACTGGAGTAGGGAGAGACAGAAGGCTGGGAGGTCAGCAAGGAGGCTGATACAGTAATCAAGGCAGGATAGGATAAGTGATTGGATTACAGTCTACAGTGATGGGGAAGTCAAGGGGGAGGGCAGGGTTTGGGTGGGAAGATAAGAAGTTCCATTTTAGACCATGTCCAGTGTGATTATCTGGTATCCACCCCAGCTTTTAGAACTGTGCTTGACAGACAACATGCTTAATTAGTACCATTTTCAGTATTATGGGTATTGTTGTCATTCTTTTGCTGGACTTTCTAATTCATTATTTAGTGAAATTTATGAAGTTGGATACAAATTTCCCTGTAATAAAATAGGAAGTTGACCACTTAATAAGAATAATAATAATTGTGGTTCATGCTAAGCACTTATTATGTGCCAAGCAGTGTACTAAGCGCTGGGACAGATAAAATATTCAGGTCCCACATGGTTGCTCACAGTTCAAGTTGAATGGAGAACAGGTATTGAATCCTCATTTTGCAGGTGAGGGAACTGAGGCACCGAGAAGTTAAGTGACTTGCCCAAGGTCACACAAGGTCAGACGTGGCTCAGTGGAAAGAGCACGGGCTTAGGAGTCAGAGGTCATGGGTTCTAATCCCGGCTCTGCCACCTGTCAGCTGTGTGACTTTGGGCAAGTCACTTAACTTCTCGGTGCCTCAGTTACCTCATCTGTAAAATGGGGATGAGGACTGTGAGCCTCACGTGGGACAACCTGATTACCCTGTATCTACCCCAGCGCTTAGAACAGTGCTCGGCACATAGTAGGCGCTTAACAAATACGAACATTATTATTATTGTTATTATTATCAATAACAGACAAGTGGCAGAGCTTGGATTAGAACCCAGGTCCCCTGACTTCCAGGACCATGCTCTTTTCACTAGGCCGCGCTGCTTCTACTTCTATAACAAGTAGCCGACCATTCCTGTAGGTTGAACACTTTCATGAATTTGCATCTTCCGAGCAGAACCACAGGAAGTCAACTTTCACAGATTTCACGGTGGTTAATCTCTTTTTTCTCTACTTACTACACTTCCTGTTGTAATTGATGTAGTGGCATATTCTCATTTTTCTGAGCACTTAAATGTCTCTCATTTTCTAAAGTGCAGAAGCCAAGGAATGATGGAAGAGAGTTTAGACAAGCTAACGGATTCAGTCAGAAGAGGCATAAAACTTTCAACAGGTACTGTGCTGGCAATTGGTTCCAACTTCTTTTACATATATTAATAATTCTCCCTTGGCATGAAGAAGGGGGCAGTTCTATTCAGGAAGAGCAAAGGCCAATGGAACTATCCTTTTTTCATGCTTTCTTAAATAGCAATGGAAAGGAACATCCTGGAAAAAATAAAACCTTCCCAGAATGTTATTCATTTCCAGAACTGAATTATTTATTTATTATGGTGTTCCTTAAGCACTTACCATGTGCCAGGCACTGTACTAAATGCTGGGGTAGATATGAGATCATCGGGAGGGGCACAGTCCCTGTCCCACATGGAGCTCACAGTCTGTGTCAAAATATTCATGGGAAGCAGTGTGGTCTAGTGAAAAGAGCATGAGCCTGAGAGTCAGAGGAACTGAGTTCTAAATCCGGCTCTGACACTTGTCTGCTGTGTGACCTTGGGCAAGTTCATTCATTCATTCATTCATTCAATCGCATTTATTGAGCGCTTACTGTGTGCAAAGCACTGTACTAAGCGCTTGGAAAATACAATTTGGCAACAGATAGAGGCAATCCCTACCCAACAACAAGCTCACAGTCTAGAAGGGGGAGACAGAGAACAAAGCAAAACAAGTAGACAAACAAAAATGCCTTTACTATCACCTTTAAAAGCAATTCAGTCAGCTTGCTCCCTCCTAGCTTACCAGGCTGATCTCCTACTACATGACATCCAGTACACACTCTCAGCTCCTCTAACTCCAACCTACTCTCTGTACCTCGATCTCATCTATTCCACCGCTGACCCCTTGCCCACATCTTCCCTCTGACCTGGAGGCCCTCTCACTCTCTTCATATCTGACAGTCCACTACTCTCCCCACCCTCAAAACCCTCCTAAAATCACAACGCCCCCCCAAGAGGCTCTTCCTTGACTAACCCCTCATCTCCTCTAGCTGCCCTCCCCTCACTGTCGATAATGAACTTGACTGTGTACTCCTTAAGCACTTTGATACTCACCCCAGTTCCATAGCACTTTGTAAGTATCCTTTTGCCCTATTACCCTCTTGATAATTAATTTTATTATCTGTCTCCTTATGTAGACTGTGTGCTCTTTGTGGGCAGAGATCATGCCTACCAACTCTATTTTATTGCACTTTCCCAAGTGCTCAGAACAGTGCGTAACACATAGCAAACACTCAATTCCACTGATTGATTGATCATAGTCCCTCGAAAGCAAATATTTTGAAGAACACGATGAACCTAGAATAGAGAACTGAAACAGAATTTTACTTTTTTCCTTAGATTTTTTATCTATGCTCTATGTTTCAGCTACCTCATCTGTAAAATGGGGATTAAGATGGTGAGGCCCATGTGGGACATGGACTGTGACCAGTTTGATTAGCTTGTATCTACCGGTGCTCAGTACAGTTGCCTGGCCCAAAGTAAGCTCTTAACAAATAGCTCTTAACAAATACTGTAAAAAAAAAATTAGGAAAATGAATCGAGGATTAAATACTCCACTAAAAGAGTCTACTGTTGCTGCCTCATCCCTAAAGCCTCTCTTCTCCCAGTCTATCCTATATTCAGTTGCCTGGATTATTTTCCTAAAACACCTTTTGGGATACATCACTTCCATCTTCAAAACCTCTAATGGCTACCTACTTCTCTTTGCATCAACAGATATGCCTGAGCACTGGATTCAAGGCTCTCCACTGCCTATCTAATAATCATGATGATGATAATAATGATGGTATTTATTAACTGCACTGTATTAAGCACTGAAGTAGATATAGTATCTGCAGATTTGGCACAGAATCTATGGTATTTGATAAGGGCTTACTATGTACCAAGCACTACTAAGACTTGGGCCAGATACGAGATAATCAGATCATAAACAGTCCCTGTCCCATATGGGGCTCACAGTCTAAGTAGGTGGGAGAACAAGCATTTAATCCCCATTTTACAGATGAGGAGACTGAGATGCATAGAGGTTAAGTTACTTGCCCAAGGACACACAGCAGGCAAGTGGTAGAGTCAGGGCGAGAAGCCAGGTTCTCTGACTCCCAGGTCGGTGCTCTTTCCACTAGGCCAAACCCCTTCCTGCTTTTCCGCTCTTTTCGCTCACTAAACCCCAGCTCATATTCTTCACTCTTGAGCTCACCTTCCAAGTGCACCTTGCTCCCAACCCCTTACTTACGCTGTTCCTTTTGCATGGACCTTCCTCCCTTCTCTGTCCCACCAAACCACAAACTAGGCTCTTAGTCAACACCACTGACTAATGGGTCAAGGAGTTGGGTAGCATTTTTCAAGTGTTTTTCAAGTTTGCTCATGAAAAACTCACAGAGTAAACTAGGGACTTGAGGAAGGCCACAGCAAAATACTAGTTTACACATAAAGTAGTCCTTGGTTGGGAATGGATATAGATTCACTCTCAGCAGCAACGCTAATGACAATTCTAGAAGGTTGGGCTTTTATATAGATTCCCTGGGTTCCTCTCACAAGTAACAAAGGTTCCATCCCCAGAATGTTAGAAATGGTCACCATATGCATTTCCTCTCTTGGGCAAAGATAAGCACCAACTCCATCAGTGAGTTGTTGGCTTAGACTGCTCACAGAATGAATTGCAGTGAGCGCTCATTGGCAATTGAAATAAAAATGAGAACTGTGGCCCTTGTCAATCATTTCCCACATTCACTGTAATGAAGTTTGTTCAATCTGTTATAGAGGCAGCTGCAGGTGAATATTGATTTTTAAAACTCTCCTTAAAAAAAGAGCCAGATTTTTCTGGCACTTAATTTACTCCACGAGGCCATGTTAACTCTTAAAAACCAATAGAGGGGTGTTTATTTAATGTGTGAAATTCATTCAATTAATGTTTCCCTTTTAAAATAAGAGTCAACACAGCCCCCTGCAGTAGTTTATGCCCTGGATGAATCTGATTCAATGAATGCTAGACCAGAAGTTTGGAGTTGGAAGTGAGAGTGTCAGCTCACTTCTAGCTGGACCACTGCAGTGCTTAGTTTAGCTAATTTGTGAATCATGTTTGGATTTATTTACTGCCAGAGGATTTCTATTCTTGAGAGAATTACCCATGAAGAATGTGACGTGCCTATTTAAACTTAAAATAAAAATGAGTTGAGTTTCCAAGAGAGAACTTCTGTAATCGTTTGTGCATGACTTTGTGAAAAGGCAGTGGATTAGACTGGATGGACCACATGATAATGTTTCATTCCAAGGCACTTCAACTGTATTTCAAGTTGCTCCGTGGTTACTGCTATCCCCAATGAAAGCTATGAGGTGATCTGACCGACTTCTAGAAAATTGGATGACTACCCTGGGAGCTCTAAAATTTTAGTGATGGCCAGCCCAACCCAGATGATGCTCTACCATGAGGTTCTAATTTTCCAACTACAGTTCTCTCTTTTACTAAATTGTGCCAAAGAACCAAGTCTTTTCCTGGATTTTCCTCTTCCCATTAGAAGGTCCTACTTGCCTCCTCAGTTATTAAATGGTGGCCACCTGAAGGAATTAGCCCAAACAAGAAATTGACAATTAAAATACCCTCACAGAAGCTGGCTGTCCCTGATATTTTTTGATAATATCCTTGGTACTTGGTACTTGTTAGGCAAGTTAATCAGGTTGGACACAGTCCCTGTCCCACGTGGGGCTCACAGTCTCAATCCCCATTTTACAGATGAGGTAACTGAGGCAAAGAGGAGTGAAGTGACTTGCCCAAGGTCACACAGCAGGCATGTGGCAAAACCAGGATTAGAACCTAGGTCCTTCTGACTCCCAAGCCTGTGGTCTATCCATTAGGCCATGCTGCTTCCTTGAAACCATGCTTTGATAGTCAACTGTTGAAGTCCCTGAAGCTAGTTCAGCTTCCTGGATTGTATTTATGACACCCTGCCTTTGGCAAAATGTGGGATAAAGCACACCTGGCATGTTCACACGGGGAGGGCTGGGAACATCCTACTTGCTTTTTGTGGCAGTTAATCCACTTTGGCACATCCACTCTAAATGGAAAGTGGAGTCAAGTGAGTTGTACCCCAAGAGGATTCACCCCATTTGCATTCTCTCCTTCTGACTTTTCAACAGGGGGAAAAGAGTAGGATTGCATGACAGAATGGGGAAGCTAAAATATGTGTATGCGTTCAATCCCATCTGAAAACACTTTAGTTTTTTCCAAGGCTAGACGCAGAATAATAAACACATGTCCTGCTCTCAAGCCTGTCTACTTTTTGGTTCCTGATGTACTATTTTTTAAATATAGGTGCTTTGAAGGAAAGGGAGCATACAAATCCAAATAAATGAGTAAACACCGCTTCTAACCCTCCTTCTTGCTGTAAATGTCTTTGCTTCTTTTCTTCTAAAAATCGAGATTGCCTTCACTACACTTTTTTGTCTCATACCTTCATTTATCAAGAGATGTGAAGCATCGTGGCATATAATAATAATGATAATTGTGGTATTTGTTAAGTGCTTACTATGTGCCAGGCACTGTACTGGGCGCTGGGGTGGATTCAAGCAAATCAGGTTGGATACAGTCCCTATCCCAAGTGGGGCTCACAGTCTCAATCCCCGTTTTACAGATGAGGTAACTGAGGCATAGAGAAATGAAGTGACTTGCCCAAGGTCACACAGCAGACAAGTGGAAAGAGCACGGGCTTGGGAATCACAAGACCAGAGTCCTTATCCTGACTCTGCCAATTATCTGTTGTGGGACCTTGGGCAAGTCACTTAACTTCTCTGTGCTTCAGTTAAGCTTCTTGTGGGTGGGGAATGTGTCTGCTATATTGTTATATTGTAATCACCCAAGTGCTTAGTACAGTGCTCTGCACACAGTAAATGTGTGGTAAATACAGTTGAATGACTGCAAAATGGGGGTTAAGAGTGTGACCTCCATGTGGGACATGGACTGTGTCCAACCTGATTATCTTTTATCTACCCCAGTACTTAGTACAGTTCCTGGCACATAGTACGCTCTTTCTCTAGTCTGTAAGCTTGTTATGGGCAGAAAATGTCCCTGCCAATTCTGTTGTATTATACTCCCCCAAGAATTTAGTACAGTGCTCTGCACATACTTATTAGTACTTATAATAAAATATTAGTACCATTTTTCTTTTAAAAAAAAAGAGAACATCTTGCCCTGATAGAAAATGTCTGAATTGGAGTTGTCTGTTTGAAGTGAACCTAATCCAGGTTGCTTTCAGGACAGAGATCTAGTCAACCCTCCAGACAAGGTGGGCTGGGGAATACCTGTCGTATTTCTGTGAGAAAGGCTGATATGTAGCGTGGCTTAGTGGAAAGAGCCCGGGCTTGGGAGTCAGAGGTTGTGGGTTCTAATTCCAGCTCTGCCACTTGTCAGCTGTGTGACTTTGGGTAAGTCACTTAACTTGTCTGTGCCTCAGTTTCCTCATCTGTAAAATGGGGATTAAGACTGTGAGCCCCACGTGGGACAGCCTGATAACCTTGTATCTATTCCAGTGCTTAGAACAGTGCTCAGCACATAGAAAGCGCTTAACAAATACCATCATTGTTATTATTTGTGTGTTGTCTGTGCCCCTTAAGCATTTTGAGACTCTTCCTGCCTCTAACCTCACAGCATATATATACATATGCTTATGCTCTGCTGCTTCGTATCTGTAATTTCTCTTACTGCCTCCCCCTGTAGACTGTAAGCTTCTTGTGGGCGGGGATCGGATCCTGTCTCCCAACTCTATTGTGTTGTACTTTCCCAAGTACTTAGTACAGTGCTCTGCACACAGCAAGTGCTCAATAAATTCCACTGACTCACTGATCGATTGATCAAGTAAGAGCAAGTGTCCCTAGCCTGAGGGATTTCTTTTTACATGGACAGGGAGAGGGGGAGAGGGTTAAGAGAAGGTATAGTGAACGCAGAAGGAAATTTGGGTACATAGGTCAAGGGCAGATTTTTGAAGCCCAATTCCATCTGAACCTTGCTCGGCTCTTCCCAACCTGACAGACCTAATAAAACTAATAAAA
Source organism: Ornithorhynchus anatinus (assembly GCF_004115215.2). Taxonomy (NCBI): domain Eukaryota; kingdom Metazoa; phylum Chordata; class Mammalia; order Monotremata; family Ornithorhynchidae; genus Ornithorhynchus; species Ornithorhynchus anatinus. Next base: position 56,322,677 of record NC_041753.1, read on the forward strand.
CTCAGGCTCTGACCCATTCAAAGTTCTAATTTTTAAAAGATTTACTGGATTGGCAGGACCAACATCACCCTTCTTTGATATGTCCAATTTAGATGGTGGTGATGGGAGAAGCAGCAACAGCTGGAGGGAAATTCACATTTTACTGTTCCCTTTTGTTTTGGTACTTCTTCACTTGAACAGGGGATACTGCCAAAACAAAGAGAGAGGAACATTTAATTGGGTCTTTTAGTCCCTTTCCCCTCCAGCAGAAGGGACTGCTTAAATCCATCATAGTGAAAAATAATAATAATAATGACAATAATAATTATGATGGTATTTGTTAAGCGCTAAGTGCCAGGCACTGTATTAAGCGCTGGGGTGGAGCCAAGCAAATCAGGTTGGACACAGTCCCTGTCCCACAAGGGGCTCACAGTCTTAATCCCCATTTTCCAGATGAGGTAACTGAGGGCCAGAGAAGTGAAGGAACTTGCCCAAGGCCACACAGCAGACATGTGGCGGGGCTGGGATTAGAACCCATGACTTTCTGACTCCCAGGCCCGTTCTCTAGCCACTAAGCCATGACAACAGGGCAGCAGGGATAGCAGAGGAGAAGGCTGCACCACAAGGGCTGTGGCTTTCTGTCACCTACTGCTGATGCGGCTGACACCGCACTTTCCCATTGGCTGTTGACAGGGAGGATGCTCGGCCTTAGCCATAGCTACAGCCACGACTGCTCCCTCCACTGCCAAAAACTGGACCTTACTGAGTCTCACTGGCTGTATTTCAGGGGATGGACTAGGGTCCTAATGCAGGTTGTCTAGTCAGTTTAAATCTGCTCCATTTAAACTGGCTCTCTAAATCCTACTTGTACATATCTTTTTTTCATTCATCAGAATTTATTGAGCCCCCACCTGGATGGAGAGCATTGTACCTAGTGCTAGGGAGCATATTATGAATATAAGCATATAAGGAGCTCACGATCTACTGAAGGATAGGCATTTTTGAACTCTGCAAGATTACAGTCTACATTTGTACTTTTATAGGCTTTTATTGCCCTTCTCTGGAGCTAAGTAAAACAGTCACTATGGTCCAGAATGGTTGAGGATAGGACTAACTCCTGTAACACTCCTGCTTCATTTCTCCACGTAAACCAAGCCGTGACCACAGCCAGAGCGGGCAGAAAATTTAGTCCACAGTCAAGCCAACTTGGGCCAAAAGACCTAGCAGGGGAATTTCTCTTCTCCTTTGTAAATCTGAAAAGTTCACATTTTTAAAAAAGTATGTTAAATACCTGCAGGGAGCAAATCTTCAAATGCCAAATAGATTGTTCTGCTAGGAGGACACGGCCACCATCAAGTTTCCTTAATTAAAATTACCCTGGTCTGTAGTAGTTTTGGCATTAATTAAACTGTGACTGAATGAACCCTGGAATATAGCCCAAACCAGAGAATTAGGGTTCAGAATTGAGTTCCACTGTGATGCACAATACCCAGCAATCTGCCAATAGGGAATGCTGCTAATAAAGATAAGGTGAAAATCCAAGTAAAGCCAATGTCAATTTAATCATTGCTCAAGAAAAGCTAAAGAATAGGAGGTTAATGTCAGAGGATTGCACAATTTTGGAAAAAAATACCTGGTTAAAAGGATTATTTAAACTTCTTTCCAACTTCCTTAAAATTGTCCTAAAAGGGCCTGGAGGTATCTTAGGAGCAGACATAGGTCTAGATAAAAAAATAAACATATGAGTTTTATATGGGGGAGTGATGTTCACTGTTCAGTGTCTTCCTAATCTGTAAATTTAAAAAAAACAAAGATTTCAGAAAAAACAAGATTGAAATGGCATCCTTTATCTATGAAGAGATAACTACTTTCTCCAAAGAAATGCTTTTAACCCAGTGATCTCCAAGTACCTTACAAAACCTCTGATATTATTCTCATTTATTAAACTGGGCAAAATGTAGAGCAGCCAGTTAAGGTCCTAACCTGTGAATCTGGGAATAGGCCCATTTATCAATCAAAACTTGTCTGTGGAGCAGCGCACCAAGTGTTTGGGAGAATGGAAAAGAATTAGTAGACATGCTCCCTTGACGGCCAATTTGGGGAGGCAGACATTTAAGGAAATTTTAGCTAAAAGGAGAAATATTTGTGGCCTCTAGACTTGACTCCCTTGGTATTCTATGGTGTTTATTTGGATCTCTGCAATGGTTTCTGCATGGTAATAATGTTGATATTTGTTAAGGGCTTACTATGTGCCGAGCACTGTTCTAAGCGCTGGGGTAGACACGGGAATCAGGTTGTCCCACGTGGGGCTCACAGTCTTAATCCCCATTTTACAGATGAGGGAACTGAGGCACCGAGAAGTTAAGTGACTTGCCCAAAGTCACACAGCTGACAAGTGGCCGAGCCGGGATTCAAACCCATGACCTGTGACTCCAAAGCCCGTGCTCTTTCCACTGAGCCACGCTGCTTCACGGAAGGATCCACAAGGGAATTGCATTACCACCTCTCTAAGGGAAAATTCTTCTGTCTTAACAGAAAGAGAGAAAAGCTTGAAATATCATAAGTTTTGAGTCTTCCCTTACCATTTTCTAGTGAAAGTCACAAGCTGCCTTCTATCAGCCAACATTTTCTTAACCCTGAAATGAAACGGTTTTCCATCCCAACAATCAGTCAGTGGTATTTATTGAGCACTTACTGTGTGCAGAGCACTGTACTAAGTGCTTGGGAGAGTACTGTCTATCAGAGTTGGTAGATATGTTCTCTGCCCATGAGGAGCTGCAGCATTTTCTAATTTCACTTTTTTTTCTGCTTTTCATTATTTTTTGGAGGGGGAAGAAAGAGAGATTCTGCTGCTCTGCCTCACTGCAGCTGGAAATAATGCTTAGGAATTAATTTGCCATCTTTAAAGTGCAGCAGGTTTTGCAAGCTGTCCCTGCAATGTGCTCAGTGAAGTAAACTGCTCAGGCACAGAGGGTCTGTGGAGAAGATGCAGCAGGTTTATATTTCAAAATGAAGTGTTAGCTCAACATGACATTTTTTTTTCCTTCTTGGGGGTGAATTGATTTTTCAGTAAAGTTGAGGGCTTTGATTTAGGAGGCCAACAACATTCTGTTCCAGGCACATTACTGACTTACTGAGTAGTGTCAGGTAGGTCTTTTCACCTCTCTGGTCCTTAGTTTTCTCATCTGTAAAATGGTAACAATGGACCCTGCATTCTAGGAATTTTGTGAAGGCAAGTGAATGATGTTAATCACTAACTCATGTGTGTATCCCCTTTTCCCTCTACTAATTTCTTAGTGTCTGTCACCACCCCCCAGGTAGTAAGATCCGTGAGGAAAAAGATCCATGTCTACCAACTACTGAACCCTCCTAAGTGTTTATTACAGTGCTTCACACTTAGAAGGCACTCAATAAATACTACTCATTGAATTTTTTGTGGCCTGGTCTGGTGGAAACTACTCGGGAACTGGCAATCAGGAGACCCAGGTTCTAGTTTCAGCTTGACCACTTTCCTGGTGTGTTACCTTGGGCAAGTCACTCTACTTCTCTGTAGCTCAGTTTCCCCATCTGTAAAAAGGGAATAAAGTATATCTTCTCCATCCCCTTCACACTGTGAGCCCCATGTGGGACAGGGAATGTGTCCGATCTGATGACCTCATATCTACCCCAATGCTTAGTACAGTGCTTCATACAGAATAAATGCTTTAGTACCATTATTATTATGAATTAAGCCTCTTGAAGAGCAGTGATACATAAAAAGCAGCGTGGCTTAGTGGCAAGAGCCTGGGTTTGGGAGTCAGAGGTCATGGGTTCGAATCCCAGCTCTGCTGCCTGTCAGCTGTGTGACTTTGGGCAAGTCATTTCACTTCTCTGTGCCTCAGTGACCTCATCTGTAAAATGGGGATGAAGACTGTGAGCCCTATGTGGGACAACCTGATTACCTTGTATCTACCCCATCACTTAGAACAGTGCTTGGCACATAGTAAGCACTTAAATACCAACATTATCATTATTATTATTAATAGAATCTCAGGAGATACTGTCATCTTCATAAATCAACAATCAATTATTTGTCTTGCACATTCTTTAGCTGACATTCATGTTCAAAGATGACACTGTTGATAATGCTTATGGCTGAATAGACAATAACTTCCACATACTATACACTTCTTGCTCACAAGCCTTTTGGCCTATTGGGAAATACATTACTGAACACTACAGGGTTATGAAAAGGTACTGCTGCCTCTACAGCAATTAAGACCATTACAGGACTACCTGCATCCCTAGGCTTTAAGTTTAACGTTGGGGGAGGAGGAGAGAAAGGACTATCCTTCAGTCAGTTGAACAGGCACTCCATTCATTTTGACTGTAGTGATGAGTCGTGCTGAGTTATCGTAATAATAATAGCATTTGTTATGTACAACCTGTATGCCCAAGCACTGTATTAGATACAGTTAAGACATAGTCTCTGTCCCACGGTCCAAGAGGAAGGAAAGCATCCTCATTTTACAGATGAGGAAACCGAGGCTTACAGCGGCTAAATGGCTTGCCCAAAGTCACACAGCAGGACAGAGGTAGAGCCGGGGTTAGACCCAGGTTCTCTGATTCCCAGTCTCGGGCTCTTTCCAATAGGTCACAATGGTCTTCTCATAGCCAAAGCATGCATTTCAAGATGGCTATCAGAATTGCAACATGACATAATGGTTAGAGCATGGGCCGGGGAGTCAGAAGGTCATAGGATCTAATCTGACTCCTCCACATGTCTGCTGTGTGACCTTGGGCAAGTGGTTTCACTTCTCTATGCCTCAGTTACCTCATCTGTAAAATGGGGATTGAAACTATGAGCTCCAGGTAGGACAGGGACTGTGACCAACCCGATTGTCTTGTATCCACCCCAGCGCTTAGTACAGTGCCTGGCACGTAGTAAGTGCTTAACAAATACCACAGTTATTATTATTGTTATTATTAATTGCAGTCTGAGGTTAAGTAGAAATCTGGGATAGGACTCCTTAGTGGCCATTATTAAATGTTTGCACATTCTTTTCAAAGGTTAAGCGCTTACTATATGTCAAACACTGTTCTAAGCGCTGGGGTAGGTACAAGTGAATTAGGTTGGACAGTTCCGGACCCGCATGGGGCTCACAGTCTAAATCGGAGGGAAAGGATTGGTGCTTTATAGCTCCTTGCTAGGATCTGTGGAATTGTATATTAGCCTATGACAATTGGTCAATAGGTCATGCCTCAGAGATTGAGTGATACTGTAGATGAACTCAGATGAAACACATGTGGGTACTTTGGTGAGTTTTTTAAGAGGAAGAAAATAAAGTAGGCTCCACACACAATTTACTGCCATGGAAATTTCTTTCTTAACACAAATTGGCAAATGGGTAGAATCCTCACCAAGCCTTCTCCTTTCTACTCTCCCATGCCTTTCTGCCCTCTTATTTCCCCTCTCTCTCCTAAAGCTTTCCTAGGGAGAAATTGGTCCCTTCCAGAACTTAGAAAAATTAATTTGTCATACTATTCACTCACAAAGGCATCAGCTAAATATTTGACCCCTCCTGCCAGACACCCACACAGCTTTGAATGTTCTCCTTCTGGATAAAAATTTGCACTGCTCCCGTTAAAGGTGTGAAAGTTACAGGGAAACTCTATAAAAGTCTCTGTCTTTGTCCACAAGAAGACAAAAGTCAAATGTGAGGGAGAAAATGCAGATGACCGAGAAACCTTCAATCATGAAACCCTGAGCAAACTCAAGTAGGCATCCAAACCAAATCAACCAAATACATCAACGGATGGGGAGAGGTCTCTCAAGGCCTCTCTGGTCACGTTTTTTTAATCAAAGCCCCACATGTGAGCCCATTGTTGGGTAGGGATTATCTCTGTTGCCGAATTATACTTTCCAAGTGCTTAGTACAGTGCTCTGCACACAGTAAGCACTCAATAAATACGATTGAATGAATGAATAACCAGCAGTTAAACAGTTCAGAAAACCACTTCTGTCATCCCCTTCAGCTGTTGTGTTGGGGGAAGGGCTTCAGCTACCACATAGGCAGAGGGAGGAAGGAAGAGGGGCCCAGACCACCAGGCTCCCCTGTAACCCAGCACAGTCTGCATTTTTACCCTTATTTATTGGGTTTCGCCTGAGAAAACTATTATGAAGTAGTCAAATGGTAAGGTAAGATTGGGAAAATTTCTAGATTGTCCCCCTATGTTTTTGGTTAAAGTTCTGTAATGTTCTAAATTTGGACAGGGAAAAAAAATCCTTAAGTTTAAAGCTTGTGATTTTTTTTAGGCGTTTCCTAATTCAAGCCCTCACAATGTAGCCAGTAACTGTTTAGTGTTTCAATATGCTCTCTTTCGTGCCCTTCGCTTAGAGCAGAGGAAATGACTAACAGAGCTCCAAGGATGAGGCAGTGGTAAGAAGATTTTTCATCCAGCTTTTGGCAAACACATGTCAGATGCCCCACTCAAGTAAACCATGGATTTGAGAACATGAACCCGCTGAAAATCACTTCTGGTAGAGTGGACTCAGTTGTTTTGATTGAACACTTACTCTGTGCAGAGCATTGTACTAAGCACTTGGGAGAGGACAATACAATAGAATTAGACACATTTCCTGCTCATAACAATTTTACATTAATAAGAATCAATAAGTACTTTATGATATAGGAATTATAGTGGAAGTGGGTGGCATGTGTTCTACTGCACATAGTAAAGAGACTAGGCAAAATTATTTGTTCAGCTGCCTACAAGTAGTCCCTGGACTGACCTTTACTTTCCTGCGCTCATGCCAGGATTTTTAAGTCGATGGCACTTTTACTTGAGACGCTTCTCACTGAATTGTGCTGGAAGTGCAGACAAATCATCTTAGGCCTTAATGGGTGGGGTAGAGAGCGAAGAGAATTGCAAATTTCCTTACTCTTCCATGGTGGCCAAGGGCAACTTTCCAGCTCTTTCTTTCCTCGCTCGGGAAAAGCTTCTAAGCTGAGAACACCTGAGTGATCTCACCCAAAGCAGTCCTCTTGGTGCCAGAACTTGACCCACTGCATACTGAAACAGGGCATGCTATGTTCTAAAGTGAGTATAGTCTTTGTTGCAGATGGCAAAGCAGAATACCCTGAATACCATCAAAGTTTACAATTCTTATTCTCTCTGAAATGTCACTTTTTTCAAAGGGGGGAGACCACCGCTAGTGAATACCTCTCACAGCACTGTCATTGTTTTCCTCTTAGAGATCAGGCTCGTGAGACACTAAATCTTTCTCCATCATTGTAGTCAACACCACTATCCTCCCTGTCTCACAAGCCTATAACCTTGGTGTTATCCTTGACTCAGCTCTCTCATTCAACCTGCATGTTCAGTCTACCACCAAATCCTGTTCGTTTTACCTTCACACCATCTTTAGAATCCACCCCTTCCTTCTCCATCCAAACTGCTACAGTGCCGATCCAAGCACTTATTGTAACCTGCTTCACTATATTCATGTACCACCGCCCTCCCTGCCCCCCACCCGACCCCACTTCCAACTTTCGATATCATTTTGATCCCTTTCTATCATTTCTTTTCCCTTTCTCCATCTTTACATTTATCTTTGGGGCCTTCAATATCCATGTGCCCTTTGCACTGCCTGCTTTCTCTCACTCCTCAACTCCACTGAACTTCTGCTCCACCCCACCTCACCCACTCACCAATTTGGACACACACTCGACCTCATCATCTCTACCCTCACCACTCTGAAATCCCTCTACCAGACTACCACTTCCTCACCTGTTTCTCTCCCACACATACCCTCCCCAAAAATCTTTCCTTTTCCCCCGAGAGACCTCCAATTTTTTGTCCCGCCCCTTCCTATCCTCCCCTTCCCCTTCCCCTCTCTCGCTCAGCTCTTTCCCGCTCTCTTCTCTGTCTCCTCCCCCCTCCCCTGCCCCGCCCTAGAACCCCACTTTACCAGCGCTACCCCTCTTCCCCCTCCCCCTACTCTCCCCCCCACCAAACCCCCTCCTCACCCCCTCCCCCCTTCTCTCTTCCCCACCCACACCCCATCCCAGTCCTCCTGTCCCACCGCTACCCCTCATCCCCTTCTCCCCGTCCAGGGCCCCGCCACCTCCTTCCCATCCAAACCCTCCCCTCCCCCCGCCCTTCCCCCCCTCCCCCCCTTGCACCCACAGCCACTTTCAAGTGTGGCCTCTGGAACCCCCGCTCTATTACAGGTAAGCTACCTTTCGTCCATGACCTTTTCCTCTCTCGCTCTCTCCTCCTCCTCGCCCTTTCGGAAATGTGGCTCTCTCCCGAAGACACGGTCTCCGCCGCCACTCTCTCCAGTGGCGGCCTCTCCTTCTCCCACTCCCCCAGACTCACCGGTAAGGGAGGAGGCGTCGGCTTCCTCCTCTCGCCCCGTTGCCGCTTCCGCACTATCCCTCCTCCCCCCTCCCTCTCCTTCCCCTCCTTCGAAGCCCATATCATTCGCCTCTACCACCCCCTCCAGTTACTTGTCGCTGTCATCTACCGCCCTCCCGGTCGCACCTCCGACTTCTTCAACCACCTTGACCCCTTTCTCACCTTCCTTCTCTCCTTCTCTCTGCCCACCTTGACCCCTTTCTCACCTTCCTTCTCTCCTTCTCTCTGCCCACTCTGATCCTTGGAGACTTCAACATCCATATGGATGTACCCGACGACTCCTCTGCCGCCCGCCTGCTATCCCTCCTCGACTCTGCCGACCTCCTCCTCCACCATACCGCGCCCACTCACCGACTCGGTCACACCCTCGATCTCGTCATCTCCTACCGCTGCACTATCTCCTCCCTCATCAACTCTGAAATCCCTCTCTCTGACCATAACCTTCTCACCTGCCTCATCTCTCACACTCCCTCCCCCTGCAAATCTTCGCTACTGCCCCACAGAGACCTCCTATCTCTCGATCCCATCCGTCTTTCCAATAGCATCTCTCCTCACCTTGCCGCCCTGTCCTCTCTTCCCACTCTCGACGATCAGGTCTCCGCTCTCAACTCCACCCTCTCTACTCATCTCGACTCTCTCGCCCCCCTTTCCCTCCGCCGCTCTCGCTCACTAACCCACAGCCCTGGATCACCTCCTCCGTCCGCCTCCTACGCTCCTATGCTCGAGCTGCTGAGCGCTGCTGGCGAAAGTCCAAGCACCAAGCCGACCTCACACACTTCAAATTTATTCTTTCCTGCCTTAACTCTGCCCTCTCCTCCGCCAGGCAAAACTTCTTCTCCTCCCTCATCGACACCCATGCCCGTCACCCCCGCCGATTGTTCCGGACCTTTAACTCTCTCCTTAGGCCCCCTGTTCCTCCCCCTCCCCCATCTCTCACCCCCAATGATCTGGCCACCTATTTCCTCACGAAAATCAACACAATCAGGTCTGAGCTCCCCAAAGTCACCCCTCCGCCTCTCCCCTTCCCCCCACCAACCCTCTCCCCTACTTTCCCATCCTTCCCTGCAGTATCCTCAGAGGAGATCTCCTCCCTCCTCACAAGTGCCACCCCCTCCACCTGCGCCTCGGACCCCATTCCCTCTCACCTTATTAAAACCATCGCCCCTGCCCTCCTACCTTCCTTAACTTCTATTTTTAACCACTCAATCTCCAATGGCTCCTTCCCCTCTGCCTTCAAACATGCCCACGTCTCCCCCATCCTAAAAAAACCCGCTCTTGACCCCACTTCCCCCTCCAGTTATCGCCCTATCTCCCTACTACCCTTCCTTTCCAAAATCCTAGAACGAGCCGTCTACAATCGATGCTTAGAATTCCTTAACTCCCATTCTCTCCTAGACCCCTTCCAATCTGGCTTCCGTCCCCTCCACTCTACCGAGACTGCTCTCTCTAAGGTCACCCATGACCTTCTTGCCAAATCCAATGGCTCCTACTCCATTCTAATCCTCCTTGACCTCTCTGCTGCCTTTGACACTGTCGACCATCCCCTCCTCCTCCATACCTTATCTCACCTTGGCTTCACGGACTCTATCCTCTCCTGGTTCTCCTCTTACCTCTCTGGCCGGTCATTCTCGGTCTCCTTCGCTGGAGCCTCCTCCCCCTCCCATCCTTTAACTGTTGGAGTTCCTCAAGGGTCAGTTCTTGGCCCTCTTTTGTTCTCCATTTACACTTACTCCCTCGGTGAACTCATTCGCTCTCACGGCTTTGACTACCATCTCTACGCAGATGACACGCAGATCTACATCTCCGCCCCTGTCCTCTCCCCCTCCCTTCAGGCTCGCGTCTCCTCCTGCCTCCGGGACGTCTCCACCTGGATGTCTGCCCACCACCTAAAACTCAACATGAGCAAGCCTGAGCTCCTCATCTTCCCTCCCAAACCCGGTCCTCTCCCAGACTTCTCTATCACCGTGGATGGCACGACCATCCTTCCCGTCCCGCAGGCCCGCAATCTCGGTGTCATCCTTGACTCGTCCCTCTCGTTCACCCCACACATCCTATCCGTTACCAAGACCTGCCGGTTTCACCTCTACAATATCGCCAAGATCCGCCCTTTCCTCTCCACCCAAACGGCTACCTTACTGTTACAGGCTCTCGTTATATCCCGGCTAGACTACTGTGTCGGCCTTCTCTCTGACCTCCCTTCCTCCTCTCTCGCCCTGCTCCAGTCTATTCTTCACTCCACTGCCCGGTTCATCTTCCTGCAGAAACGATCTGGGCATGTCACTCCCCTTCTTAAACAACTCCAGTGGTTGCCTATCAACCTCCGCTCCAAACAAAAACTCCTCACTCTAGGCTTCAAGGCTCTCCATCACCTTGCCCCTTCCTACCTCTCCTCCCTTCTCTCTTTCTACCACCCACCCCGCACGCTCCGCTCCTCTGCCGCCCACCTCCTCACCGTCCCTCGGTCTCGCCTATCCCGCCGTCGACCCCTGGGCCACGTCCTCCCGCGGTCCTGGAACGCCCTCCCTCCTCACCTCCGCCAAACTGATTCTCTTCCCCTCTTCAAAACCCTACTTAAAACTCACCTCCTCCAAGAGGCCTTCCCAGACTGAGCTCCTCTTCTCCCTCTACTCCCTCTGCCACCCCCCCCTTTACCTCTCCGCAGCTAAACCCCCTTTTTCCCCTTTTCCCTCTGCTCTTCCACCTCTCCCTTCCCATCCCCACAGCACTGTACTCGTCCGCTCAACTGTATATATTTTCATTACCCTATTTATTTTGTTAATAAATTGTACATCGCCTTGATTCTATTTAGTTGCCATTGTTTTTACGAGATGTTCTTCCCCTCGTCTCTATTTATTGCCATTGTTCTTGCCTGTCCATCTCCCCCGATTAGACTGTAAGCCCGTCAAATGGCAGGGACTGTCTCTATCTGTTGCCAACTTGTTCATCCCAAGCGCTTAGTACAGTGCTCTGCATATAGTAAGTGCTCAATAAATACTGTGAATGACTGAATGACCTGCACCAATTTTCTGAAGTCATCATGCCCCATTTAGTCTCCATACCCAAACTACCTTCCCTTGACACACAAATTGATGCCCTCAGTACCATCAGCTCTACTGAACTCAATTCACTTGCTCCCCTGTCCCATCACTGATTTTTGTACCACTAACCTAGAGCACTACATCACCTTCACAGTACTCTTCCTTCACTCCTGTGTGCAAGCAGCAGAGTGCTGCTAGTGGAAATCTAAACATCGGGCCAACCTCGTCCATTTCAAGTTCATCCTCACATGCTTTAACTCTGCTCTCTCCTCCACCCAGAAACATTATTTCTTCATTCTTATTGACCCCCCTCTGCCCACTTCCCTCCCCAGTCATTTCAGAGATTTAACTCCCCTCTCACCTCTCCTGTCCCCCAACCCTTCCATCTAGCCATATATTTTATTGAGAAAATTGAAACTGCCTTAAAAATCTCCTAATCGCCAGTCCCTTCCTCCTCCTGCCCCTTCTTTAACTCTCCTATCTTTCCTAGTAGTATCTCAAGGCAATCCCCCACCTCCTCTCAAAATCTACCCCACTCCACCTGTGCTTCCTACTCCACCCCTTTGCAACTTATCAAGATACTTGCCTATTCCCTTCTTCCCTCCCTGACCGCCATCTTCAAGGGTTCATTCTCCAGTGGCTTCTTCCCCCTTTCCTAAAACAACCCTCCCTTGACAACATGACTCCCTCCAGTTATCACCCCATCTCCCTCTTACTATTCCTCTCCAAACTCACTGAGTTGTCTACATTCGCTGCACCTCTGCTTCTTCTCCTCCAATTCTCTCCTTGACCCTCTCCAATCTGGCTTGACCCTTGTAACTTACCTCACTGTTTCCTACTACAACCCAGCCAACACACTTCACTCCTCCAATGCCAACCCACTCACTATACCTCCATCTTATCTATCTCACCGCCGACCCCTCACTCACATCCTGCCTCTGGCCTGGAGCACCCTCCCCCTTCATACCCAGCAGATCATCACTCTTCTCACCTTCAAAGTGTTATCAAAATCACATCTCCTACAAGAAGCCTTCCCTAAGATCTTGTTTCCTCAACTCCTTCTGTGTCATCCTTACACTTGAATTTATACCCTTTATTAATCCCACAATCAGCCCCATAGCACTTATGTACAGAACTGTAATTTGTTTTAAAGTATGTCTCCCACTATAATTTGTAAAGTCCTCGTGGGAAGGGACCACATCTATTAACTCTGTTACATTGTACTTTCCCAAGTCTTTATTACAGTGCTCTGCACACCGTAAGTGCTAAATAAATGTTATTGATGAAATGCTTGATTCGGCCTCCTCACTGGCCTCCCTGCAAGCTACCTCTCTCCTCTGCAGCTCACGCTTCACTCTGCTGCCCACATAATTTTTCTAAAAAAGCATTAGGTCCTGGCCTATCCACTCCTCTATAACCTCCAACGGTTGCTCATCCTGGATACAGTCCATCAATAAATCAATGGCATTTATTAAGCACTTACTATGTGCAGAGCACTGTATTAAGTGTTTGGAAAAATAAGCAAAGCAGAGTTGGTAGACATAATTCCTGCCCACAAGGAGCTTACAGTCTACAGGGGGAGACAGGCATTAAAGTAGATTAGGCATAGGGGAAATAGAAAAGTATAAGATTGTGTACATAACTATTGCAGGGCTCGGGTGAGTAGCAAAGAACTTAAAGGGTACACAACCAAGCTCATAGTTGATGCAGAGGGGAGGGTGGATAGGGGGTATTTAAAAAATCAGTCTGTAAAAGCCTCTTGGAGGAGATGTGATTTTAGGAGGGTTTTGAAAGTGAAGGGAGTGGTGGACTGTTGGCTATGAAGGGGAAGGGAGTTGCGGACCAGAGGGAGGATGTGGGCAAGGGGTCGGTGATGCGGTAGATGAGATAGAGGTACACCGAGTAGGCTGGTGTTAGAGGACTGAAGTGTGTGGGCTGGGTTGCAATACGAGGTAAGTGAGATTAGGTAGGGTAGAGAGAACTTGAGTGCCTTAAAACCGTTGGTGAGGAGTTTCAGTTTGATGCAGAGACTGTAGACAGCACCATCCATCCTGTCTCACGAGCCCATAACCTTGGCATTATCCTTGACTCATCTCTCTCATTCAACCTACATATTCAATCTGTTACTACATCCTGTCAGTTCAACCTTAGCAAAATCACTAAAATCTGCCCTTTCCTCTCCTTCCAAACTGTTACCATGTTAATCCTTGCACTTATCCTATCCTGCCTTGATTACTCTATCAGCCTCCTTGCTGACCTCCCTGCCTCCTGTCTCTCACCACTCCAGTCCATACTTCACTCTGCTGCTTAGACCATTTTTCTACAAAAGCATTCAGGCCATATTTCCCCACTCCTTAAGAACTTCCAGTGATTGCCCATCCACCTCTGCCTCTAACAGAAACTTCTTGCCACCGGCCTTAAAGCACTCAATCACATTGCCCACTGCTACCTCACCTCTCTGCTCTCCTGCTGCAACCCAGCCCACACACTTCGCTTCTCAAATGTCAACCTACTCACTGTAACTCGATCTCATCTATCTCACCACTGACCTGTCACTCAAGACTTGCCTCTGGCCTGGAACTCCCTCCCTCTTCCTGTCTGACAGATGATCACTCTTCCCACCTTCAAAGCCTTATTGAAGGTGCACCTCCTCCAAGAGGCCTTCCCTGACTAAGTCCTCATTTCTCCTTCTCCCACACCAATCTGCGTCATCCTTGCACTTGAATTTGCTCCCCTTAGCCCCCCAGCATTTATGTACATATCCGTAATTTATTTACATTATTGTCTGTCTCCTTCTCTAGACTGTAGGTTCACTGGGTGCAATGAATGTGTCTACCAACTCTGTTATATCGTATGGTCCCGAGTGCTTAGTACTGTGCTCTGCACATAGTAAGCACCCAATAAATACGATTAATTGATTGGTCACTAAGGGCAAGAAGTAGAGGGGAGAGAGACAGGGCTTTGATAAGGAAATTAAATGTCTGAAACCACTGGTGAGGACAATGGGCATGGGAGTCAATAAAGATGGAGATATAATATTGCCAGCTGGAGCAGAAGGCAGAGCTAAAGCAGATGAGAGTGACTTTAAGAAGGACAAGGTCGACCTGGTGTCAGCTTGTGTGCAAGAGCAGCGGAAGCATACTGTGGAGGTGATCCAGGGCTGTGGGTTGGTGGTTCAAGGCAGGCAGAGGGAAGGGGAGTGAGGAAGCTGAGTTCAATGGAGAGGATGCTGTTGAGAGTGTGGATTTGTGTGTTGAGAGAAGGTACTTTGAGTGTGGAGATCAGTTGGAGGGTGATGACTTGAGAAAATTGGCATAGGTCCAAAGATCGGAGGTCTCGGGGGGGAACAGAATAAATTTGCAAGGAAGGAGAGTATGGGAGAAAAGGTGGGTGAGGAGGTTTTGGTTAGATTGGAATCTTAGAGTTGGTGAGATTAGAGATTGTACAGCAAGTAGAGATGATGAGTTTGAGTGAGCAGGTGAAGTGGAATAGAGCAGGAGGTCAGTGGAATTGAGGAGTGAGAGGAAGTGGGCATTGGAAAGGTCAAAGGGAACATCCATGTGGATGTTGAAGTCCCCAAGGATCAGAGTAGGGACCAAGAAAGGGGTTGAAATAGTTCTGAAAGTTGGAGGTGGGGTCTTGGGAGGCGTTAGATATCGATGACGGGTAATTGCAATAGGTGGTAGAAAGCAAATGTGTGGACTTCGAAGGAAAGGAAAGAGGGATGGAGGGGGCAGGATTGTACAAAATCGTCATCCAACAGAAACTTCTTACCATAAATTTATAGGCAGTCAATCAGATCTCCCCCTCTTACCTCTTCTTGGCTGATTTTCTAATACAACCCAGCCTGTACACTTTGCTCCTCTAATGTCAACCTACTCGCGTTCCTCGACCTCAGCTATCTTATCACCATCAGCTTGCCCACATCCTCCCTCACACCTGCAGCTCCCTACCCCTTCGTATCTGACAGTCCACCATTAAAAGCCTTATTCAAAGCATATTTCCTTCAAGAGGTCTTTCCTTACTAAACCTCTCATCTTCCCCTCCTATTCCCCTATAGGAGAAACAGCGTGGCTTAGTGGAAAGAGCACGGGTTTGGGAGTCAGAGGTTGTGGGTTCTAATCCCAGCTCCGCCATTTATCAGCTGTGTGACTCTGGGTAAGTCACTTAACTTCTCTGGGCCTCAGTGACCTCATCTGTAAAATGGGGATTAAGACTGTGAGCCCCACGTGGGACAACCTGATGACCTTGTATCTACCCCAGTGCTTAGAACAGTACTTGGCACATAGTAAGTGCTTAACAAATGCGATGATTATTATTATTCTCCCACCTTCTGCATCACCTATGCACTTGACTTGGATCTGTACCCCTTAAGCATGTTGATACTCATCCCACCTCCAGCCCCACAGTACAGATCAATCAATCAATCATATTTATTAAGTTCTTACAGTAAGCGCTCAATAAATATAATTGATTGATGGAAGAAGGGGGAGGGCATGAGTTAGGAGTCAGTGGCAAGAGAGAAAAGATCAAGGTACAGTGGGTAGGTTGGAGTTAGAGGAGTGAAGTGTGCAGGCAGGATTGTAGTGGGGGAAAAGTCAGGTTAGGTAAGAGGGTGAGAGCAATTGAGTTCTTCTAAAGCCAATAATGAGGAGCTTCTGTTTGATGTGGAGGGGCATGGTTGGGGAAATTTGGAGAGAGGAGGTATGCAAGGCAAGATGAGGAAGCACAGGTCTTTGTTTTCGTCAACACCCACCTTCCCCTTCGTTACCATAACTCAGAAGGCAGAAGGAACAAAGGGAAAAGTTGAAGGTGAGAACACTGAATGGGGATTTTGTAGTGAGGCTCAGTGTGACCCTGGCATGGGAACCTTAGAGCCCCCCTAAAAGTTGATGAGACTTTCTCCTCTGAAGGAAGTTTCAGGAAGTTGTTGGTTGGATCTTCTTGTGGGTCCATTTAGAGAATTTAAAAACACAGTGTTAATATGTCCTTCCCAAAGAAGTTAAGCTGGAGCATTTTTACCCTTGTGATACACTCTCCCTTGCTCTTTCCACGTGCCACTCTTTCAAATCCATTTCCTCAACTCACCCTTCCATCACATGCATAACTATGCTCCCAGTCTATTCAATTTCCTTCGCTCCTTCACGGCAGACCATCTGGGGGTGCCTTAACAGCTCCTCCAAAATATGGCCACTCATAGCAACTGTCCATTTCTACTCCACGGATGTGGTCCTTGGCTAATTTGAAAGGCGACTAAGAAGGAGGTTAACAAAACACATTTTGAGAAACAGCGTGGCCTAGTGGATAGAGCATGGGCCTGGGAGTTAGATGGACCTGAGTTCTAATTCTGGCTCTGCCACTTGTCTGCTGTATTACCTCGAGCAAGTCACTTCACTTCTCTGGGCCTCAATTACCTCATCTGTAAAATGGGAATTAAAACTGGGAGCCCTACGTGGGACACAAACTGTGTCCAACCTGACTAGTTTGTATCCACCCCAGCTTTTAGAACAGGGCCTGGTACATAGTAAGATCTTAACAAATACCATAAAAAAATCTAGAGGGTAGTTTTTAAGGTTGACTAGAATCAAAGTTCTAGAAGGAGCCCAGTGGTATTTATTGAATGCCCACTGAGTGCTGGGCACTGTACTAGAAACCACGTGGTCTAGTGAAGAGAGCATAGGCATCAGAAGGAACTGGGTTCTAATCCCAGCTCCATCACTTGTCTGCTGTGTGACTTTGGGTAAGTCACTTCACTTCTCTGTGCCTCCGTTACCTCATCTGTAAAATGGGGATTAAGATTGTGAGCCCCATGTGGGACAGAGCTGTACCCCACCAGTTTGCTTGTATCCACCCTAGCGCTTAGTACAGTGCCTACCACATAGAACATGCTTAACAAATACCAATTATTATTATTGTTACTAAGTCCTAAAGTCCTTGGGAAAGGACAGTAGTGGCAAGACATGAATCCCTTCCTCTGAGGAACAAACAATTTAATGAGGGAGGCAGATAAAAATTTACAGACAAATTTTGGAGAAAGAACAAGGATAAAGCAAGAAGGCGGGAAAGCACATCAGGAAGAGATGACTAAACAAATCATTGAGTGAACAAATAAATACCGGAATCTCTATTGATCGGTCCTAGAATAAATAGTCTGTAGTTTGTAAGCTACCTGAGGGTCAGCAGACTGCAAATGCACTGTGAGCAGGGAATGTGTCTGTTATATTGTAATCTCTCAAGCGCTTAGTACAGTGTTCTGCATGCCATAAGTGCTTAATAAATACAAATTACTCTTTCTCCCCCAAGCACTTAGTACAGTGCCCTTCACACAGTAGGCGCTTAATAAATACCATTGATTGATAGAATGGGCCAGGTCAGCTGAGGTGACTGTCCAAGCCACCCACACGTCTGCCCAACAGTGACCCAGGAAGCCCTAGAACAGCAATTGCTTCTGAGAGGAAACAGTGGGGGACCTCATCATCACAGCTGAACACAAGCCAGTTCAGCTAGGACTGCTGGCCTCCACTTCTGCATCCCCAGCTCTACTCTCCCAAGAGCTTAGTACAATGCTCTGCTCACTGTAAGTGCTGAATAAATACCACTGATTGGTTGAATTTGTCTATCCCAGGCCCTCTACCTGGGGTGGCTGATGGTGCTTCGGTCCAAGTAGTGACAGTGGCAGTGGTGTGATGGTGGAGTTTCTTCTCTCCTCTTTGCTCTCCTTTTCTACCTCTTCTCCCATTCCCCTCCTCTCTCTCCTCTGTTTCTCCTCTTTCCTTCCTCCCCTTTCCCTTCACCCTTCCCCCCTTCCCAGTCCTCCTCTCCTTCTCCTCCTCTTTCCTTGTCTGCCTCTCGATCCCATTCCTCTTTGTCTCTTTCTTTCTCTCTATCTTTGCCCCCCGTTTCTGCCTCCCTCTTTGGTCCACACCCCCATTCCGCCTAAGAAATCTGGTCACCTTGAATTTAGACCTCTAGGACCGTTATATATGAAATTCATCTGAGTGTGTGGGTGGCTGATAAGGCCATTACGGGACCAACAGTCTCGGACACACTGTGCACATTAGGAACCTGTCCCTTTATAGTGTTATGTTTAATGTTTTCAGGGCCCACTACCGTTTTCTCTTTGGCCTCCTTACCTTTCTTTCCCTATGAAGTTTTTGCTCAAACAGAGCCACTCCTTTGTTAATAGTCATATGCCATGCTGATCTCTCCTCAACAACCGCCTCCCAGTTTTCAGCTGGTATGAAGTGTTGTCTGAGGCTTTGTTTAACCATATCCTTAAACCACTTCCTCTGCCCTCTATGCTTTCATTTTCCCAATTCCCATTCTCTCCATATAGCAGCTGAATGGGTATCCCACTGTTGCTCTTTCTACTCTCCTCTCCCACCTGATGTAGCTGTGTTGAGGGGGAACAACTGACACCATTACTTTCCTGAGGCACTTGTAAGGGGACATTTGAGAGATCATTATATTGCTGAATTGTACTTTCCAAATGCTTAGTGCAGTGTTCTGTACACAGTAAGTGCTCAATAAATACAATTGAATGAGCTGTAATGATTTGAATACACCTGGGAGAAATGCAGGGCATTATCGTCATCTCCTTTATGGAAAATGACTGCCCCAAAATACATACGCCTTCAGTCCTCATTGGACCACGGGCTTGGGAGTCAGAGGCTCCACCACTTGTCGGCTGTGCGACTTTGGGCAAATCATTTAACTTCTCTGTGCCTCAGTTACCTCATCTGGAAAATGGGGATTAAGACTGTGAGCCCCTCCTGGGACAACCTGATTACCTTGTATCTACCCCAGTGCTTAGAACAGTGCTTGGCACATAGTAAGTGCTTAATAAGTACTATCGTTATTATTATAAAATATTGAAGGTAGGGATTGCATCTACTGTGTGTGACCTTGGGCCTCAGTTACCGCTCTGTGCCTCAGTTACCTCATCTATAAAATGGGGATTAAGACTCTGAGTCCCTCCTGGGAAAACCTGATCACCTTGTATCTACCCCAGCGCTGAGTACAGTGCTTTGGCACGTAGTAAGCGTTTAACAAATACTATAACTATTCTCATTATCTTTTACCGCTTTCGTTCTCTCCTAGGCTATTAGTATAGTACTCAGTCCATACTATTGATTGAGGGTTCAAAATCTGTTCCCATAGTCACGTGCTATCACCTCAATGTTCCAACAGCTCTCCTAAAGACGAGGTTCAATATCTGAGAAACTTCTCTACATGGATGATCTTGAGCAGCGATCAAGTGTGCCCGGATGTCATTCTTCAGAGTAGGTTCCTGGGCACGTGATGTATAGCCTGAGATTGTGTATTCCTTAAGGGCAATGAAGGCCTTTTCACAGTCTTTCCTCTCTTGTTTATTAATGGGTCAGTCTTCCCAAACTCTTTTGGAAGAGAAATTAAAACTTCTACGAAGACCTGATCAATTGGTCCTACGGGTTGCTATCCGAAGGACGACTGGGGGCTTTTCTGGCCTAATTAGACCAGTGTTCTGTCAAATCGTTCAAAAGTGTGTGTTCATTTTTTCTTTAGCCCACTGATTTATCTGGATGCCCTTGTCACACACACCAATTTGCTTTGCTGTTTGCCTCACAAAACTGAGGAAGGCTCTGCTACCACTGGCATAACTGGGTTATAAAGATACAATGGATTGCTGTTATTGCTGCTCCAACAGAATCTGCTTTCTTCTAACTGACTGGTGAAAATGGGTTATTACTCCCGATGGACAAGATGACTTTATATCCCCATGGAAAATTTGACTAACACTTCACCTCCCTATCAATAAAGGCTCCAGTGGAGATGGAGAAGAGATGAGAACTATGACATTCTCCTCCCCCCATACAGTTAATCATGACTTGGACTAATTAGATTTCCCGGGCACTTAGATACCGTGATACTGGAAGTTTCACAAATACATAGATAAAACATTTCCATCCACAGTAACCAAAGTATTGTTGCAGAAAGCCTGTAAGGACATCTTCCCATTGTGGAAGTTCACCAGAAACATGATAGATGGTAACGAAAATATTCAGTTTTCAAAAATACTCCTGAATTCCAATATTATAAGAGAGTATGATTCAGTCAATCAGTCAATGGTATTTATTGAACATTTACTCAATGCAGAGCTCTATACTAAGCATTTCAGAGAGTACAATAGAACACTATAACAGAGTGGGCAGATGAATGGCCCACAGGCCAGCGTGATTCACTGTAGGGTTCTGGTTTTTCTCTCAGCATTTTCCCTGAATATGTCCAGTGGAAAAGAGCCTGTGAGCAGTACTGTGTCTGGATCAAAAGCTGCATTGGTTTTCAAGGAAGTGTTTTTTTCTGCCAGCTGGTCAGTTAAATGGGTCAACTTTACTCTGGCTAGAGTGTCCAGGAGAGCTGTCCCATGATGGTTATCTCATGAGGTATGATTGCTCTTCCTCTCAGACAGATGGATAGCGTGTGCATCTTTGAATGATGCCTATGACATTTCTTCCCATTCCCAGATTATGTCCAGCAGATCAGTAAGCTTTCTGGCAAACTTATACCTGCCGAACATGTACACCTCCACAGGAATGCCATCTGGACCAGGGATCTTTCCATCTGATGCTCGATTTATACCCTTCAATTGAAATTTCTGACATGGATGGCAGGAATGCTAGGTGGTTAATTTTAGGAAATTGCTCCAGATCACTTATGACAGTATCCAAGATCGCTGATGGGCAATTGAGAACTTTACTGAAGTGCTCAACCCACCTATCCGGGACAGCAGCACGATCTGTCAGCAATTATGACTCATCGGCATTTACGTTCGGATTAATGGCAATGGACTTCAGTCCCTAGACTGTGGGAAACTCGTCATAAGCTGTCTTGCTGTCCTTGGAGTCAGCTCCCACCTGAGGATCCTCAGCTTTCCCCCATCCACCACTACTTCTCCTTCATCTGACATCTTTATTGAGCTTCTACCAGATGCTTGGTGCCCTGGCAGACCTCTTTTTTTTCCTCTTTTTCTTTTTATTTGCAGGAGAGTTCATGTGGTTGACCCATGTTTGAGGTTGATTCCTAATTGTCTCTTGCAGCTGCTTGACCTCACTATCATTTTCATCAAACTAATCTTGAGGTTTTCTCTTGGCGAAGCCAAGAACATTTTCAGATGTCTTCTAATGCTATCCTGGAATACTGCCCCTTGCAGTCTCAAGTCCTGCAACGGAGTGCTTGGTACAGTGCTCTGCACACAGTCAGAACTCAATAAATACAATTGAGTGATTGATTGATCGATAGGTGGTGGAGGTGTAGCATGCTGAAAAGTACAAGCAAGAGTTCCAGGTACAGGATCCATCTACAACTGAAGAGAAGGCAGCATAGTGCCAGTGCCAGGCTACAGGGCCAAGGGCCAGCAGCCTCTATGGTCTACATTTACATTACCCAGCTATTTTAGGGGTTCCTTCTGAGCCTGTCCATGTCACCGAAACCCCAGATGCTTCTTGGGATGAAAACCTTCACCACGGTTAACATTGCCGCAGCAGGGCCTCTCCTGCTTTTAGCTGTTACACTCATCCAACGCTTTTAGGCAGGGGCGAGACTGAGTGTATCAAGGGTAAGTACAGAAGAAAGCAAATCTAAAGGGCAACCTCACAAAAACTAAATAGTTCAGCTGATTTTGATCGCTGTCGAAAGACATCTTACCTCCTCTCATCCCTCCTCTGCCATATCTGATATTCACTTTTATGCTCATTAATTAGCACTACAACTTCATTTATCTAAGTGCAACTTATCTGGATAGTATTTGGTATTTGGCTTTTGTACATGCATGGCTTCAGAATATTCATTAGATAGTGCTGTAGCCTTGGGCTTAGTTGTATTTTTCTCCTTCCAGCTTGACCTTTGGGTAATCCAGACCTGTGCCATTCTACAGATCACTGGCTTTTCAGGCCCCCTGCCATTGGCTTTTACCTTTGAGCACAAACACTTTATCAGAGAGGGAATTAGGGAAAGAGAGATGTCTGGGAGGGGGATAAAGAATGACTATGTGAGGATTAGGGGGTCTGGGAAATGGAAAAGAAATGATGTCTGACAAAAGGCCTAATGCCAAAGGGTGAGTGCCCTATGCAAGCACTCAATGGCCAGAGCCAGGTAGAGTCCTGCCCCTGCCTGGGGACTGGGAAGATCTTGTCAAAAGTGGGTGGACCCAAAACATCCTGTCCAATTCCAAATGATTGCCCGTCCATTCTGGGAGTCATCTGAGAACTGCTGTCTTGAGATGAAACATGTTTGATGAGAGAGTTGTCACAACCACGTGCCTACTTCATACAGACAACTTGAAAGTTGACATGACATTTTTTTTTTTAATGTGCCAAGCACTATAGTAACGGGGTTAGGTACAAGATAATTGGTTGGGACACATTCTCTGTACCACAAAGGACTCACAGTCTTAATCTCCATTTTACAGATAAGGGAACTGAGGCACAAAGAAGTTAAGTGATTTGCCCAAAGTCACACAGCAGACAAAAGGAAGAGTTGAGAATAGAACCAGGTTTTCTGACTCCAAGGCCCCTGTTCTTTCCACTAGGCCATGCTGGTTCTCATATTCAATTATGCCATAACACATGGTTTCACTACATGATTTGGCTAGAGCTCTTCCAGCATTTCAGCTTTGTTTGGGGTACAGTATGACATGGTGTTAGAAGAAATGGTTGTGTACGCACATGTGGGGTTGAATACTGTAAGTACTGCAATACTAGACTATGAGCTCTTTGTGGGCAGGGATTGCCGCTCTTTATTGCTATATTGTACTTTCCCAAACGCTTAGTACAATGCTCTGCACACAGTAAGCGCTTAATAAATACAATTGAATGAATGAATAAATACAACTCAAGTTGCATACTGAGTTGCAACTATACTACCACACAGGTTTTCCTCAGGATGGGGTTTTGCGAGGATGGAACCCCTGCATTATAGAACTGGGTGTATTTTTGGTTGAAAGAAGGGACTAACTTTAATGGCAAATCCCTAGTTCAGCCTTTGCTTGAAATTCCTGAAAAGAAATGCTTAGTTTCTGTTCAATCTCAGTCATGAATTGTCATTTTTGATTCATGAGTCATCGCACGCACATTTATAACAGCCTTACAAATATGTTCAAAAATAGACCAGCTTGAAAACATTTTAATGGTCTGCACCAATTTCACCAAGGCCTTCCCTATTATGTGACAGTGAATCACTGATGTCAGTGAGCATTAGTTCCTGGAAAATCTATAGTGGCGTGGTAGTATAGGTATAGAGGGATATTTTCCGTAGTTATTACAATTTTATTTAATTATAGCCTGGATTTTGTTTTTCAATTTTTTCTCAGACTGTGGGCCTGGGTTAATTTAAGTGGAAGATATATATGGACAAATACTTTATTTTTCCTTGGCTAGAGAACTGGGTACAGATAATTATATTTTCCAACTAATACTCATTTGTTGAATGAAGAGATAAAACAACCAGAAGTATAAATCTAATAAGATCTAATTATACACAGTTCTGGGTTTGCTTTATTTGTACTGCAGGGAATCCAGAGGTTTAATTTCCAGGCAAAATTCCCCTGTGTGACTCATAAGAAATAGCAGTTGGATTTGCACTTATTTTTAAATTATCAACAGGTGATGCTTGCTAACAAGGAAACTACAGGGAATTATCTCATAGAATAATCATGATTAGAACCCGTCCCTAATGAATACCTAATTGAGAACATAGTCAGAATTATGCTTATAGTCATTTACATAATAGTATGCACATAAGCGTAGTCTCAAAATAATAAGATGAATCTCATTACATGTTCTAATGTGAAGCCTCTGCACATGAAAGTAATCATGATGTATTCAAAAGCCCTCTTGGTAATGTTGTGATTTCTGTTTTCTGCAAATCTGATTCCCAGGTGAACGATTTGATTCTAAACACTTCCTTAAATTCCTTATGCCAGAGCTTTACTGTTTTTGTTCTTATGTTTATTATAAAAAGGCACCAAATCACCTTCCCTTCCACCTTTTGAAGTCTCATTTCCAGCTTCTTCTCATGTCCACTCGAACTAGGTAGCAGCTATAAGAAAAATGGTCTGAAACTGACCTCTGAAGAAACCAAACTCGAAAGTCCTTCTTTGTGAAATGATTTTACAAGATTAAAGGTGAGCTGAAAGTCTTAAATGTGCCAAGACCTGGGGCGAAATGATTATTTATTTTTCTTCACAGATTAGTTACATGAAATAACGCTCCATCAATCAAGATAGTTATTCTTTCTGGTTATGCCCCTGCGGGGTAAGGGAGAGTGAACAAGCATAAATACACCCTGACATGACAGATACATCTTGTCTCCTCTCCCGTACCCACAGGCATGGCAGTAGAGCCTATGGCCCCACTTCCTGTTGACATTATTTGAAACCCCCAAAATGTCCTCTAAAGGAGCCCAGGAGATAGGGTGAGTTTCCCTATCTATAATTTATTTTAGTGTCTGCCTCCCCTACTAGGCTGTAAGCAGGGACTGTGCCTAGCAACTCTGTTATGTTGGACTCTCCCAAGCATTTAGTAAGGTGCTCCACGCACAGTAAGAGCTCATTAAATCCCACTGATTGATAGATAGCTAGATTGTCAGGGGATGGTGTGTGTGTGCGTGCGTGTGTGTGTGTGTGTGTGTGTGTGTTTAGCAGGTTGTAGCGGGTAGGGGTCAGGAAACGGACTTTTCCAGGATTCCCTATGCAGGGCTGGCATGTGGGGCTTGTGGCAAGTGACTTGAGGTGGAATTAGGTAATGTGGGAGGGCTTACCTGGAAGAACTATTTTTTAGCGCAGCAGTTCAGTTCCTGTAAAGCTCCTTCTTGGGCTGGAGAGCGGCCCTGGGACTACTGGTTCCAGGGGGCAATTGGGCCTCACATAGTGTGATTCTGCAATTCATCAGGTGACTTCAGCCCAGAGCAATTATTCCAATTCATCCTACCCTTGGGAGGGGCCCCACCTGGTGTCTAGATCTCTGACTCCTTAGGCATAGAAAACATGTGCATGGGAAGGTCCTGCTGCAGGAATTAGCGAATTTCTGAAGTAATTTCTCAGTTCATCGTTGTTAGGGGTGGGTAAGGAGTGGTGTAGTGGATAGAACACGGGCCTGAGAGTCAGAAGAGCATGGGTTCTAATCCAGGCTCCATGACTTGTCTGCTGTGTGACCTTGGGCAAATCATTTCACTTCTCTGGGCCTCAATTACCTCATCTGTAAAATGGGGATTGAGACTGGGAGCCCCATTTGGGACAGGGACTGTGTCCAACTCGATTTGCTAGTATCCACCCCAGTTCTTAGTACAGTGCCTGGCACATAGTAAGCGTTTAACAAATACTATAATTATTATTATTATTGTTATTTGGACGAAAGGGTTACACTGGTTCCTTTAGTAAGCTAACTCTCTTTCCTGGGGCAAATGGGCCAACTCAAAGCTATTCACTATACAGTCACTCAACTGACTTTTCATTCAGAGCCAACTCTTGATAGTTCAGAGGTTAATTCTCCGGGTTGTGGATTCTTCATTCCCTTTGGAAGTAAGAGAAACTTCTCTTTCTATCAACATGCTAGGTAGTTCATGAGGTTGCAAAATGTCTATCAGGAGATACTTGCAGGAGCCTATTTAGGGAAGTGCCCATTCACATGGACCTTCAATCCAAAATCGGGCCAAGCAGAGATCCTAAAGTCCAATCCTAGATGACAGCATCGGGTGGTTCAGGAAGGGCTTCCCGAAAGAGGTCAGTTCTAGTTAGGTCTTTACCAGAGGGAAAAAAAAAGGGTCTTTTGGGGAAGGGTTGAACCCGGCACAGCAGGAGACCCAGAGTCTCTGACAAATCACTGACCTGGGACACTGTTGTCTCTGGAAAGTGGTGAAATCAGGTAGGGAGAGAGGAAGATGTGGCATTTTGAAGTGGGTGGGGTGGGGGAGAAGGGATGGGAGGGGGTTTCCTTGAAATATAGAATTAATTGGAGGAAATTTTTTTCCACAGACTCATGACCACTGGGGAAAATTCCCAAGAATTAACTTTAGAAAAAAAAACCCTGGAAATCTGTGAATTTCCTGAACCCCTCCAACTCTGTTTCTATCCCAAGATGGATGGTAGAGTCTTCTGCCCTCTCAGTAGCCATTCGTTGTAGTTCTCAGGTAAGAGCACCCAGAAAATGAGATTAGAAAAATAGGTATCTTTGGTATCCTCAATCCCATGGCAGGCTCTCCCTTTTCCCTGTTTGTCTCCCCACATTAGAGAAGCAGCATGGTGTAGAGAAGCAGCATGGTGTAGTGGATAGAGCGCAGACCTGGGAGTAAAATGGTCATGGGTTCTAATCCCGACTCCTCCACTTGTCTGCTGTGTGGCCTTGGACAAGTCACTTCAATTCTCTGTGCCTCGATTTCTTCATCTGTAAAATGGGGATTAAGACTGTGAGCCCTATGTGGGATGGGGGGCTGTCCAACCCGATTTGCTTGTATCCACCCTAGCACTTAGTACAGTGCGTAGCAACAGTAAGCGCTCAACAAATACCATGATTACTAATTGTAAGTATTAGAGTGTAAGCTCCTTGTGGTCAGGGAATGTGTCATTTCTTTATCCTGGTCCTTCCGAGTACCTGGTACTGTGCACTCCTCCCCTCCCAGAACTCTTGGCCATCTAGTCTGTTGAGACAATTGATGCCTCTGCCACCTCTCAATCCCAGCCCTGAGAGCAGCTCCTCATGGGCAGGGAATGTTACCAACTCTATTACATTGTACTCCCCCAAGCGCTTAGTACAGTGTTCTACACACAGTAAGTGCTCAATCAATATGATTGATTGATTGGGACAGAAGGGAAAACAGAAGGGAGCTAAGTGATAGCAAACCGGAAAGAACATCGGAATAAATGGCATTAGGGGAAATTGATAAAAAGATATTAAAAAATTTGGAGAATTTGTGTTTAGCTTTGAAAGTATCCTTGGCATAAATAAAGCATCAACACAATCATTTTGTTTGTCCTGGTGCATTGGGAATCTTTTATGTTGTTTGGAAAATCCTAAAGCAATTGTTGAAAGAAATACAGGGTAGAGAAAATTAGCATTGCTATATGGAATGAGGAGTTTTAAGAGGGCTTTTTATACCTAGTATGCAGTAGAGTTGTTGTAATCCAATATTTTCTGCCCAGGACCCTTTCTCAAGGGTGATCAAATTGTATGGATCTTTTCCCTCTCACCAGTTTTCTCTTTCTTAATGCTCTAGAGTCAGTATTTCAGGCACTATAGATAGCAAATGCATCAGCACAGCAAGTGACCATCTTTACATGCACACTAAATGAAAAGAATATTCAGTCCCATCTCTGAGCCACTGTGTATGGTCTCAGTCTCTCTCTCTTTTTCTCCCTCCCTCCCTCCTCCTTGCTAGCTTTGACATTTACTAAGTGCTTATAATGTGCAAGGAAAGTACTGAACTAAGTGCTGGGAAAAGAGGCAAGGCTATTGATTCCGACACGGTCCCTAGGCCACAGGAGGCAGACGATCTAGGGACCCTGGGGTGGAAGAGAAGAATAGCAACACAAGGAAAGAATATTGGGGGTAAATTCACTAGAAAGCAACAATTGAACAAGAACAACAGCATGTCACTGCTGGAGGTCACAGTCCTCAGTCTCCTTGCCGCTCTGGGCATGGCAGCCTGTGGTCCAAATGTTGACTAGGCCAGTCTCCTCCTGGTTTCTGCTGCACCAGGGGGCAGGGCTCTGTGATGTGATGGTGGCCAACAAGGTAAGTGCGGGGAAGAGAGGCTTGGTCCTCTCTGAACAACAAAAACAAAAATGTGTTTTTAGTCTGAATGAAACTCTACTCGTAATTTTTGGTTTTACACTTGCTGGTATCAGAGTTCAATCAGTCAATTGGGAATAGTGGTCCTCTAGTTTGGTTTACATCAAAAAATGGAGTGTAGAATAGAGGTGATTACAGTTTTGCTAAGTACAGGAAATATGAGGGTTTTTTGTGCTCCCAGCCACCCATATGGGCAGGTGGAACTTTGATTCCTGAGGCATTTTTGTGAATGCTCCTTCATTGTTGCTTTAATTGTGGTGCAGGGAATATATCTGTTTACTGTTACATCGTACTCTCCCAAGCACTTAGTACAGTCCTCTGTGCACTGCGAGCGCTCCATAAATAAGATTGAATGAATGAAGTAGTAAATTATGGTAATCAAAGTCAAAATTCATATTAATGTCTGTCTCCCCCTCTGTACTGTCAGCTCATTTTGGGCAGGGAACTTGTCTGCTAATTCTGTCTGCACACAGTAAGTGCTCAATAAATACTATTGATTAGGATTAGTTAAGCACTTACTATGTGTCAAGCACTGTTCTAAGCTCTGGGGACGATACAAGATAATCAGGTCAGACAGTTCCTATCCCGCATGGGGCTCATACCCTAAGTAGGAGGGAGAACAGGTATTGAATCCCCATTTTACAGATGAAGAAACTGAGACACAGAGAAGCTTAGTGACTTGCCCAAGGTCACACAGCAAGCAATTGGCAGACCTGGGGTTAGAACCCAGGTCCTCTGACTCAGACTTATGCTCTTTCCTCTAGGCATCTCTGGCTTTTCATAAAAATGCCTGTGGAAAATGAGATTACAATTTCTAGCACTGTGGCCCTGGCCTTCTTCACCCACAACAAACTAGATGAAAATGAAGTGCATGCTAAAGAAATAAATGAAAATGAACGAGTCCCTAAATCAAATGTAGTTTGTAAAACTAAGAATTGTGTATTAATTCCATTTCAATACTTTTCAGAGAATACACATATAATACAGCCAGAATACTTCATTGGTCTCAAAAAATTAAGATGGATCATAGATATACAATTCTCCTCTGTGTTTGAAGAAGACACCACTGACGGTGAAATTCACCTACGAATGCATGTGTGTCTGCTAAGGATAATGTGGTATCCACAGTCCCAGGTTAATTACTTTAGAGCTAAGTAATCTTTAATCTGCCCGCCATGTGACATGCTACTAAGAGCAAGTAAGAAGTGACCACATTTTAAATCCAGCCACGTTGGCCCTTTATTCACTGAATTAATTTTATAGATCTCTTTAAAAAGCTGAAGACCTAATGGGTAGAAGGGAAAAATTGGAGATCTCCATTTTGTGGATGTGAATGATTGGTTAGGAGAGATAAAATTGATTAGTAAAAGAAACCCAAATCTCTGCTGAATTAGATTCACACAGGTCAGTTTTGGAGCATGGACATGGTGGGTCAATAATAGTAATGATAATAATTGTGGTATGTGTTAAGTGTTTACTACGTGTCAAGAACTGGGGTGGATAGATGATAATCAGGTTGGACACAGTCCCTGTCCCAGATGGAGCTCACAGACTAAGGGAAAAGGAAAACAGGTATTTTAATCCCCATTTTACAGATGAGAAAATGGAGGCACAGAAAAATGAAGTGACTTGCCCAAGATCACCCAGCACATAAATGCTGGACCTAGGATTAGAAACTGGGTCTCTTGACTCCTAAATCCTGCGCTCCTTCCACTGGACCACACTGCTTCCCATGAAGAAACATGCTTGCAAAACTCATCAGTTCTTGAAAATGACTCCCAATTCCTGAATCAATCAATCAGTGGTATTTACTGAATACTGTACTAAGCTTTTGGGAGGGTACGCCAGAAGTAAAAGACACGGTCACTGCCTCCAGGAGGCTTACAATCTACTAGGAGAGACAGGCAGACCAAAATCATATGCAGATAGGAGCTGGAGGAAGAAAAAGGATATAATAATGTGGTCTAGTGAAAAGAGCACAGGATTGGGAATCGGGAAACCTGGGTTTTAATCCCAGCTCTGCAATTTACTGCAAGTCACTTAACTTCTATGAGCATCAGTTAAGTGCTTAGAACAGTGCTCTGCATACAGTAAGCGCTCAAACAATACCACTGAGAAGCAGAGTGGCTTAGTGGACAGAGCAGGGGCCTGGGAGTCAAAAGGACCTGGACTCTAATCCCGGCTCTGCCACGTGTCCGCTGTGTGACCATGGGTGAGTCACTTAATTTCTCTGGGCCTCAGTTACCTCATTGTAAAATAGGGATTAAGAGTGTGAGCTCCATGTGGAACAGGGACTGTGTCCAACCTGATTATCTTGTATTTACCCCAGCACTTAGAACAGTGCTGGGCACATAGTAGGGGTTTAACAAGTACTATTAAGAAGAAGCAGCGTAGAACAGAGAAGCAGCGTGGCGCAGTGGAAAGAGCACGGGCTTTGGAGTCAGGGCTCATGAGTCCGAATCCCAGCTCTGCCACTTGTCAGCTGAGTGACTGTGGGCAAGTCACTTAACTTCTCTGTGCCTCAGTTCCCTCATCTGTAAAATGGGGATTAAGACTGTGAGCCCCACGTGGGACAACCTGATTCCCCTGTGTCTACCCCAGCGCTTAGAACAGTGCTCTGCACATAGTAAGCGCTTAACAAATACCAACATTAATTAATTAAGTACTATTATTATTATTACTATTATTAATAATAATACTTTTCTCATCAGGTTGGCTACCATCCCTGTTCCCCATGGAGCTCCCAGTCTTTATCACCATTTTAAGGATGAGGTTAACTGAGACACAGACAAGTTAAGAATTGGGGTGGATACCGATAATCAGATTAGAATCTGAATCTGAATCAGATTAGAATTAGAATGAGAGAAGCAGCATGGCCTAGCAGAGTACAGGCTTGAGAGTCAGAAGGTCCTTGGTTCTAATCCCAACTCTGCCACATGTCTGCTGTGTGATCTTGAGCAAGTCACTTAACTTCTCTGTGCCTCAGTTACCTCTTTATAAAATGAACATTAAGATTGTGAACCTGTGTGGGACAGGGACTGTGTCCACCCTGATTAACTTGTATCTAGCCCAGCGCTTAGTACAATGCCTGGCACATAGTAAGCGTTTAACAAATACCATAAAAAAGTGGCTTGGCCAAGGTCAACCAGCAGATGGTGAATCTGGGATTAGAACCCAGGCTCTCTGATTCCCGGGCCTGTGCACTATCCACTAGGCCACGCTACTAGGCCACACTGCTTCTCTAATTCTAATTCTAACCTGATTCAGATTCTGAATCTAATCTGATTATCAGTATCCATCCCAGTGTTTAGCACAGGCCACACCCTTCGCCATTTTCACTGTCCCCTTAAAGCTT
This sequence comes from Ornithorhynchus anatinus, assembly GCF_004115215.2. NCBI lineage: Eukaryota > Metazoa > Chordata > Mammalia > Monotremata > Ornithorhynchidae > Ornithorhynchus > Ornithorhynchus anatinus. The sequence continues at coordinate 56,354,269 of NC_041753.1, forward strand.
TTCCTCTTCCAAGAAGCAATCAATCAATGAATCGTATTTTTTCAGCACTTACTGTGTGCAGAGCACTGTAAGAAGCACTTGGGAGAGTACAATATAATTGGGAAGAGTACAATACGAGTTGGTAGACATGATCCCTGCCCACAATGAGTTTAGAATTTACACGGGGAGACAGACTGGAAACTCACTGTGGGCAGGGAATGTGTCTACCAACTCCCCCTGTAAACTGTAAGCTCATTGTAGGCAGGGGATCATGTCTATCAACTTTATTGTATTGTACTCTTCCAAGCACTGAAGTACAGTGCTCTGTAATCAATCAATCGATGGTATTTATTGAACGCTTACTGGGTACTAAGCCCTTCAGACAGTAAAACAGAGTTGGTAGATGCATTCCCTGCTCACAAGGAGCTTACAGTCCACAAGGGCAGGCAGACATGCACATAAATTATAGATCCGTACCTAAGTGCTGTGGGGCTAAGGATACGGTGAGTACTCTGCCTACAAAGTGCTCAGTAAATGCCACTGACTGATTAATTGACTCGATGAGACCTTAAATCAGGGTGTTGGCAGTTGTGGGATAGAGGAAGGAGTGGATCCAGAGAAGTAGCCATGGCCCAGTGGAAAGAGCACAAGCCTGGGAGTCAGAAGGCCTGGGTTTTAACCCCTGCTCTGCCACTTGTCTGCTGCGTGACCTTGGGCAAATCACTTAACTTCTCTGTGTCTCCATTTTCTCATCTATAAAATAGGGATTAAATACCTGTTTGCCTTCTTCAGCCTGTGAGCCCCATGTGAGACATGGACTGTGTCTGATCTGATTCTTCTGTATCTCCCCCAGTGCTTACTTGGCATGTAGTAAGCGCTTAACAAATCCCATAATTGAATTAAATTAAATTAATCCAGGAAATATTGTGGAGGCAGGATTTTGCAGTCGATTGACTGGGACAGCTGAAAGATTGTGAGGAGTCAAGGATGACACCAAAGTTGCAGTCTACTTGGGCAAGGAGGATGGTGGTATTAACAAGAGAAATGGGAAGGTTAAGGGGAGGAGTGGATTTAGGAGGGAGGATGAGAAGTTTGGTTTTAGACATGTTGAGTCAGAGGTGCTGGGAGGAAATCCAAATGGAGGTGTCCTGGAGGCAAGAGGAAATGCAAGATTGAATACCTGGAGACAGGTCAGGGCAGGAGAGGTAGATTTAGGAGTCATCCACATAGAGGTGGCTACTGAAGTTGTGTGAGTGGATGCTTTACCTGAGATAGTGAGTGTGAAGCAAGAAGACTCAGAACAGAAACTTGCGGAACACCCACAGTTAGGGGATGAGAGATGGAAGAAGAGCAGTGAGAAGCAGTGGTCAGAGAAGTAGGAGAAAAAGCAGGTGAATGTTGTTATTATTATTATTGTTACATTTGTTAAGCATTTACTATGTGTCAAGCACTGTTTTAAGTGCTGGGAAAGATACAAATGACTCAGATTGGAGATAGTCCCTGCTCCACTTGAGGCTCACAATCTAAATAGGAGGGAGAACAGGTATTTTATCCCCATTTTACAGTTGAGGAAACTGAGGCACTGAGAAGTTGTGACTTACCCAAGGTCACACAGCAAACAATTGGCAGAGCTGGGATTAGAACCCAGGTCCACCGACTCCCAGGTCCAGACTCTTTCCACTAGGCCACGCTGCTTGTCGTGCAGTGTTGGAAAAACGAAGGTCTGGTAGCATCTCAAGGAGGACAAAGTGATTAATGGTGTCGAATGAGGTGGAATTGGGCCTGCTGAAATTGGTTATGAGAAGGTCACTGGTGACCTTGGAGAGAGCAGTCTCAATAGAGCTAAGTAAGTGGAGTTCTGATTGTAGTAGGGCAAGAAGAAAAGTGGTAGAGAAGAAGGCACAGCAGTGAGCATATACAACCAGTTCAAGGAGTTTGGACAAGAATGCTTGTAGGGAGATGGGGTGATAGCCGGTGTGGGCTGTGGGAGCCAGAGAATGGTATTTGGTGGACACATGTCATGCCCTCTGTCATCTCTCTTATGAAAATTGCACAAGTCCATCGGACTAATCTACTTTCCCAAGTTACCACTGGCAAGCAGGATAGTTTGGCAAAGGCAGGTGGGGTGCAGAAAAGAGAAAGAATTGAGACCAATAGTAGGAGTTTTCCTATTTGATAAGCAATAGGGCATTTTTAAGAAGGTTAAAAGCACATTAACAGCACATCTCCTCCTAGAGGTCTTCCCTAAGCCCTCATTTCCTCTACTCCCACCCCCTTCTTCATTGCCCTAGCACTTGGATTTGCACCCTTTATTCACCCCTCCCTTAGCCCCACAGCACTTATGTACATATCAATTTATTTATGTTTAGATCTGTCTCCCCCTCTAGACTACAAGCTCACTGTGGGCAGGGAACATGTCTACCAACACTTTTAGTACAATAGGACTTCTCCAGGTACTTAGTACAGTGCTCCACACACAGTAAGTGCTCAATAAATATGATTGATGGAGTGATTGATTAAAGTGTATTTTCTAAACATGATTTATCAAAAGCATCAATAATAATTATTTGTTAAGCATCCTTAGTCTAAAACTGTATTCAGTAAAAAAAAAAAAAAACCACACCAAAAAACACCCTCCGCAAACTAATGCTTTGTCCTTACCAATATGCCCTTGCACTGCATTGATTTTTGGAATGTCTTAAAATGATTAGTGCACAGCAATACAGTGTTAAATCCAAATGATTCCCCTGATAGGTTTAAAGATTCATCTTCTGAGCTTCATTTTTGGTTGGCAATAGTCGCATGGAAGTGTTTGGATTATATGTAAGTCCAAAAAAATTCAGTAGCCTATGTCGTGAGAGAAACTCATACCCTTTAAGTAATTCCAAGAAGAAAGTGCATTCTGGAGGTCTTCCCACTAGGAAGAGTACTATTGATTCTATTATTATGGGAGAAAGTGGAGTCCCTGCAAGCTGCTTTTTAAAGTTACTGCAATTTGAAACCCTAGAGCCTTTGGGGAGGAGATAGAGAGGAGGAAGTTAGCCAGCAGCTATTTCTGAAAAATAAAGGAGACAAGTTGTGAGCAGAGATGGAGGAGAATTGTGTGGGCCAAGGTTTGTCCAATGTATTCTTGGCCATTTTTAGGCCAGGGTTCAACTCTTTCATGGCTGAGGAAGAGGGGGTAGATTGTAAACCTGCACCAGTGTCTTCATGTAATGGATTCAGCAGATGTGATTCAATGAAGTTCAGAATGAAAGCTGCCCTTTCACTAACAGGAGGTTTTAAAGGGAAGCTTTGTAACTAGTAGAAGATAGTGTCTTGATGTTCTCATGCCATTCTCACCAGTCCCTGTAGGCACATGCGACATTAAAGATAGAAGATAAACCTGTATTACTGTGATCTTATCTTGAAATGAGGAAAAAAAGAAAGCGGGATGGTTTGTATATTGCTACATTCGGAGAAACAAGATGTTGGGATGGTGTATATCTTCCACTAGACTCTAAGCTCCTCAAGGGCAAGCATTGTGTCTGCCAACTCAGTTGTATTGTCCTCTCCCAAACACTTAGGACAATGCTCTGCCCACAGTAAGCATTCAATAAATATCATTGACTGATTGATTATGGCAATTGGAAAAACAAAAAAGTGAGGCAGGTTGTCCCCCCAACCCCATTTTGTCTCCCAAAATATGGAGGGGCACTTTCAGGACCTTCTGAAAAGAAGGGGATGACATCCCACCTCAACCTGCCCTCCCTCAAGGCCTAATCACGACAGGATCGGCTGCATACGAGGAATAAAATCAGGAACGTTTTAGCCCAGCCTCTATATTTTTGGATAATTCTGTGGTAATTAAGCAGACCCTGCAGATTTTAAGTAATGACAGATAACTGGCTTATTGATTAAAAATAACCAACGAAACTATTCACACATCAGTATCTACTGCCATAAGCGCTCTACTCCAGCACGTCCTGTCTGCTGCTGCAGCAACTTCCCTAACTATTGACGTGTATGTACAATCCCAATATGAATGCTTTGGTTCCAGTTGCATCCTCACTTTTATTTAAACAGCGTTTAGGTTGAAAGTCCATACCAGAACAGAGAGCAGGGTTATTTTATGTTACCAAATCCTAATTATTTAAAATGATGAACACATAATAATAACAATAATTATGGTATTTGTTAAGCACTTTCTATGTGTCAAGCACTGTACTAAGCAATGGGGTAATACAAGAGAATCAGATCAGACACAGTCCCTGTCTCACATGGAGCTTACAGTCTGAGGACAGTGAACAGGTATTTAGTCCCCATTGAACGGATGAGAAAATGGAAGCACAGAGAAGTTAAGTGACTTGTCCAAGGTCATACAGCAGATAAGTGGCAGAGCCAGGATTAGAACCCAGATCCTCTGACTTCCAGGCCCATGCTCTCTCCATTAACTCACACTGCTTCATTTAGCAAATGGAATTTAAATTCTGAGGATTTATTATGGTTGCAGTTTTTTTGTTTCACTAATGCCAAAAACCAGCCAAAATAGAGAACGGTGCCTTAGACACTTAAAAGTAATGAAGCTATTTTTCCTAATCCATCACATATTTTTCTTTGGCATATCGAAAAGCAGTCAAGCAAATTTACATTTTTCTTTCTAAATTGTGTATATGAATCTAGGAGTAAGGGTTGGTTGGATCCGACCATCACTATTGTTGTACCTATACCCTTAATTGCAATAGCTTAGAACTGTCTTGGGTTTGAAAAAATATACTGCTTCACCATTCCCTAGCCAGCCCATAGATCCCAGAGCCCTGATGGTGGGAAAGCACCAAGCCGGGGTGGTCATGGTCCTGCCTCCCCCATCCCCCCCAAAAAAAAGACCTTTCATTCTGAGAAACTCTTTCTCCCTATTTCCCTCTCTCCTGTCCCCCTTAATCTTAGCCCTCTAACATCTTGGCTAGTCCAGTATTGAACCTGAACTGAGAAGAATGTTATGAATTAATATGAATCCTTATTTGAATTTATGAAGCGAATTAAATCAATCAAAAAATTAATAGTATTTATTGAGCATTTATCCCCAAAATATTTACAAATAATGGGAGCAGGAGAAAGAATAAGGCTGAAATAGGTAGTAATTCATCAAGTTGGGGTATCAGAATAAATAATTGAACACGCTATTGAATATACATATACTCATAAATGCTGAGGATGTGTATAAATGCCTAAGCGCTATAGGTGGCCAAAATGAACCAGCAGAAATGCGAGGAAAGGGAATAATTCACCATGCAGAACCCCGGTGAGCAACAGGTTGTCTGCCTAGACCCTACACACACTCTTCAAAAAAACCCTGCGCTAGGGGTAGTCTGAAATTCATTCTGCTAATCAGGTGGTCATGGAGTTAGGACTAGTTTGCCTATGATTCCAGAAACAACAGTCCTTTCTGCATGTAATAATAATAATTGTGGAATTAGTTAAGTGCTGGCTGTGTGCCAGGCACTGTACTAAGTGCTGAGGTGGATATAAACAAATCGGGTTGGACACGGTCCCTGTCCCACATGGGGCTTGCAGTCTCAATCCCCATTTTACAGATGAGGTAACTGAAGCACAGAGAAGTGAAGTGACTTGTCCAAGACCACACAGCAGATGTGTACATATCTATAATTCTATTTATCTATTTTGATGGTATTGTTGCCTGTCTACTTGTTTTGCTTTGTTGTCTGTCTCCCCCTTCTAGATTGTGAGCCCGTTGTTGGGTAGGGATTGTCTCTACCTGTTGCCAAACTGTACTTTCCAAGCGCTTAGTACAGTGCTCTGCACACAGTAAGCGCTCAATAAATACGATTGAATGAATGAATGAAAGTGGTGGAGATGGGATTTGAACCCATGACCTTCTGACTCCCAGGCTCTTGCTCTGTCCACTACACTATGCTGCTTTTCCCTTTAATCCCGTCACCTTCCTGGTCGTGCCTCTCCGGCAACCCCCTCAGCACTCATATATGGATTGATTCACTTATTCATTTCTCTGTATTTTATCACTTTGGTCTCATATCTGTTCTCTCATTCTTAGCTTTGGTATATTCATCAATTAAGGCCCATTGTTTCCCCCATTTAATTGTGAGCTCCTTGAGGACAGACATCCCATCTTTTACTTTTTTGTATATTCCTCAAATACCTGGTAAAATGTTCTGTCCTCAATAAACACAATTGATACTAATACTGCATGAAACAATCCCTGTTAATATTAGGTTGACAAGGAGCCTTAGGTTTCTTTCGTGTGGATTTGAACCCAAACCAGAATTTTGACAAGAAAATAACCAGTTTTTTTAAAAAAACGACATTTTTCAGACATGGTCTGTGTGAATTTCTAGTATTGTTGAGGTGATAATCATACAGTAATAGTGTGTGTTTGATGCCTTTACTGGAAACTGAATGGAATGGCAAGAGAAATCCCAGACAAGGTCAGGGGCTTGGAAAATACAAGGTGTCTACTCCTCTTAGGCACAGGGTTCTCTTCTCTTTAGCCATTCAGTTAACGCCTTATATCTGTTCGCTTTCCCGTTTTGACTTTTGAGATAAGGACTATGTCCAACCTTATTATCTTGTAATCTACTTCAGCGTGTAGTACAGTGCTCGGCATATAGTAATTGCTTAATAATAATGTTGGTATCTGTTAAGCGCTTACTATGTGCAGAGCACCATTCTAAGCGCTGGGGTAGACACAGGGGAATCAGGTTGTCCCACGTGGGGCTCACAGACTTCATCCCCATTTTACAGATGAGGGAACTGAGGCACAGAGAAGTGAAGTGACTTGCCCACAGTCACACAGCTGACAAGTGGCAGAGCTGGGATTCGAACTCATGACCTCTGACTCCAAAGCCCGTGCTCTTTCCACTGAGCCACGCTGCTTCTAAACAAACACGCTGCTTAACAAATATCACAGTTATCCTTAGTATTACAATAGCATATGGGTTCCTTATTTACCTGGCCATTCGAGTGGAAAGAGCCAGATAACAGAGGAAACTTGTGCACAAGACTTGGTGTCTTCTCCAAAAGGCATTACTCGAAGGAGTTGCCAACTCTGTGTAATGTAACAGAGCCATCAGTCTCCAGGCGAGTCCAGCCCTATTAGCCTCTTGGCTCCTGGAGATTGCTGGGTGTTTCTAAGATGGGGTTAATCTGAAAGGGAATTTCTGCTGCTAAATTTTAAAATCTTGGCATTGTAAGTTTCAGTGTGTGTTAGGGAGACAGTTGGGCAGACGCTTAACTTCACTTCTGCAACTTGCTACTGGGATTACTGGGATTTATTACTGGGATTCTGAAATCCTTGTTACCTGCTCACTTATTTGGCCTGCAGGCTGGACTACGCACTGACCTTACCTAGACCTTGTGAAATTTCCACTGAGGTTGGCTTTGGGGTTCTGCTGCTTCTACCAGGCGGAAGCGAACTCTTGTGGGAATTTGTAGCAAATTTAAGTATTAGGGGGATTTGCTGAGGTAAAGCCCTGAGACAGGAAGGGGAGAATTCACATACATGCTTTAGGATGAGAAGAGTTTTGTTTTTAAACAAGCTTTGCTTTAGAGTTTAGTCCGTCCGAGTGTGCGGCCTCCTTGCAGTGCTCCCAATGGCCTTTGCATATAGATCAATGAAAGGATGTAGGCCGAGATAACTACTGAAATTGTCCTTCTTTTTGCTAAGCTTCTTGATCTTGTGTAGGCGGAGGAGTGTTACTGTAATTAAGGATTGGTGTCTAGAGATAGCTCAGGAGGCTTAAACGTTTTAAGGGCTAGATTTTCAGAAATCTTCCCAGCAAATTACAGTTGGACTCTCTGTAGCTGTGGAAGCAGAGAGCAATGGTTTTTGGCATCTGAATCCATTGCACTGAGCCAACCAGTTGAGTCCTTATTTCAATTTGCCCATTCTCCTTTTGCACACAAATTCTCTTCTGCATTCCTCCTAGAACATGTCAAGCCTTCAATTCCATCAGTGATCTGGTAGCGTAATTCTGTGGCTTGCTCCACACTCATGAGCATGTCATGACTGAACGTTCTCTGATGTTCTTCTCTGGCTACTGAGCTTGAAATTGTAGAGGTCAGCCAACTTGAGTACTTGGAAAAGTGACTCACACCTCCTACACAATGCTCATTTGGTATGCCACAGACTGGAACCAAACCAATTCTGTGATTTTTCTGCTTTTTCACAGGTGATGGTGCTCATTTGTTGATAAGCTGAGAGTGCCAGTTCCCCATCCCGAATATCCTCGAAGGACTACAGCAATGCCTCCAATGGTATTTGAAGAGTTACCTTGTAGGGCTTGGGTATAGCTGGTATATATTAATACGGTAGTCGTTAAGTGCTTACTATATGCCAGGAACCGTACTAAACTCTGGGGTAGATACAAGCTAATTGGGTTGGACACGGTCCCTTTCCCAAATGGGGCTCATAGACTTAATCCCCATTTTACGGATGAGGTAGCTGAGGCACAGAGAAGCTGAGTGAATTGCCCAAGGTCCCAGAACAGACAAGTGGCAGAGCCGGGATTAGAACCCAGATCCTTCTGATTCCCAGGCCCATGCTCTATCCACTAAATCATGCTGCTTTGAGCGTCACTTGTATAATGGCTCCATCTCACCTTAGCCATCTTCAAAGGGCATCAGACCTAGAGGAGGAAAACAAGAAACTACTTCCAAGGGATTGTTAGCCTAAACCGGCTTCCAGGTCTCAATGTGAGAATCATCAGAGAAGCGCTGAGCAAATCTTCTAAAGTTAGAAAATTCACTGGGAAACAAAAATCACAATTTGCTGTGTCACTGGTTTCCAGCACCTGAGGTGAAGTAAATTAAAATAGCTGAATAAAATTTGTCAATGACTTCCCCAGTCTAGTAATGCTGACATTGAATGGGTAGCCCGATTTATGCTTCAGTGGATTAGATTAGTAAAGCACACCTGCATGGCTACCCAAAGACAGGTATGTAAAGTCCTAAAAAAGACCAAAGATTTACATAGTATTCATCACCTACCTCAATTCCACCAGATTCCTTTTGACCTTCCTCTTCCAGGATATGGATCTTCTTTTTAAATCTGTTTCTAGTTTGTGGTATGTATTGTGCCCCACTACCAGGACTGGATCAACGGAAGCCAAGTCCCTGGGTTGGAGCGTCTTGTTAGACCCCTCATCTGGTGTGTAATAGAGACTATGGAATATGAAGTGTGAAGTGCCATCCCATAGCACCACACTTCTCCAGCTCTACTTCTCTCTTTCCCTCACTCTGTTCTCTCCTTTTCTCCTCCCTCCCCTTTGCTCCACTGGATGCTCAAACCTCCAAATATCAGCTCTTGCCACAAAGCCAAGACCACAGCAACTGCTTACAGAAGCTGGGGAGGAAGAGGAGCCATGTTAATGAGTACTGCCGATCCGCTAGGATTCGGTGATCTCCCATTGTCAAGTCCGAGGGTGAACAAAGACAAGTTGGGGAAGAGGAGATGACTCCAGTGCCAGGGTACTCAGCCACCCATGCCCCCGAGCTAGGCTGTGTGACCGGTGGAACCGCCTGGCCCGGTGAAATGAGAATGCAGGAGTAAGTGAATGGCAATCGGCAGAGGTCTGGAGACAACCATTTTGCTGAGCTCACCCAGCACTGGGGGCTCTGACACCAGCGCCTCTAGTAGCCTGGGCTCTGTGATTACTAGAGGGACTGTCCCTGTTCTCCACCCATCTGGGACCTCCTCCCACCTCTCCCCCAAAAGATTTTAAAGGGACCCAGGGTACAGTGGGTGATGCAGGCAGAGGGGATTCCACAGTCATACCTCGTCTGCTGGGTCTGGTACATCCAGGTTCCTCTCTCAGGTTGCCCAACCCCTTGCCTGCCCCGAACTGGAGCTAAATCACTTAAAGGGCAGGGTCTGCTTTAACAGTCAGCCATTCCAGGATTCGTGGAGGCCGATGGGGCTGGGTTGGCGGTGGAAGGGCTGCAGTGGTGCCTAGGGGCCTGAGCTGAGCTCCAAACATACAGACCTATGTGGTTTCCACCACCTCATTCTCCCAGTCCCCCCACTCTTCCATCAGCTGTGTCCTCCTTTACAGAACTGAGAAATTTCAAGAGGCCACCCTGAATGCACAGCACCACCAGAACGCCCTCCCCCACCACCTGCCCCTTCCCCTGATACTGCATAAGCAGTGCCTGGTCTATTTCAGGCACTAGCATCATCATTTTCCAGTGGGACAAGGGGAGCAGGGGCCCCTTTTAGCCCAGGGCTCAGGGCTACCGCCCAGTGGGCCCCTGCAGTAATCTGGCCTCACTCACTACAGTGTGATTTTAGGATGTTGGCCAGTAAATATGCCTCTGCTAAACATAGCAGTGTAGTACACAGAGAGAAGGGGAGAGGGACGTGGGAACCAAATTTCTTCCTGAATCACTGGACCCATATGGGCAGGGATTGTGTCTCCCAACCCTATTGTACTGTGCTTTCCCTAGCGCTTAGTATAGTGTTTTGCACACAGTAGGCATTCAATAAATCCCACTGATTGATTCATTACTAGCAAGTTAAATATACCCATAGGTCCACATATTTGCATTGCAGAAGTCAGGTTGGCAACACCTTTAAGAAACATACAGTTTCCAGGTTCTCTGCCCTCTGGGGCAATCAGCATATGAGCTACCACTTGCAGGTACGTATCTCTTTATACACCTCTTTTGTACTTGTGAAAAAACCATATATTCAATGGTGCATCCAATTATTTAGTTCGATCAAGTTATAAGTTACGTCTCTCTCCGCCATTAGAGTGTAAGCTTCTTGTGGGCAGGGAACATATCTCGTGCTTCTGTTGTTTTTTCCCAAGCACTGACTCCCAGGGGCTACTCAGTAAATACCCATATTACTACTGCCACTATTCCACCTGTGTCAGGGTTAAAAATGCTGTAGCCTCTTTGATGATTTAGTCATTTTATTTTCTCCTCCTCTAGGTTGCCTTAGTTCAGCCAGCGTTTCTCAGTACCCTCACTAGGCCTGCCCTACTGTTATTGATTTGGCTAATTTATTGCCAAATATCTTTCTCTGGATGGGAACTTTGGATAGCTTCTCAGAAGCAGGACCAATTGGATAGCCCATGTATTTGAGAATATTTGTTGCTGGCTCAGAAAGATTATGCTTAGTCATGGAGACTATGGAGATGACAATTTGCCCAGACTCAACATGCTCAGTTAGTTTATGGCACTTATTGAGCGCTTATTATGCACCAAGCACCTTGCTAAGAGCTGGGGTAAGTACAAGATAATCAGATCAGATGAACCATCCCTGTCCCACCAGGGGCTCACAACCTAGGTAGGGGAGGGCAGGCACATAGAAATTAGAAATACGTGACAAACAAAAAATTGCAGACAATTTAGAAAAATTCAAGAATCAATCTTCCCCTTGACGCTGTTTAGTGCCATTGTTCTTGTCTGTCCATCTCCCCCAATTAGACTGTAAGCCTGTCAAACGGCAGGGACCTGTCTCTATCTGTTGCCGACTTGTTCATCCCAAGCGCTTAGTACAGTGCTCTGCACATAGTAAGCGCTCAATAAATACTATTGAATGAATGAATGAATGAAAAGAATCAGTCATTGAAAGCATTAGGTAAGCAGGATGGCCTAGTGGAAAGAGCCCAAGCCTGAGTTCTAATCCCGGCTCTGTCACATGCCTGCTTTGTGACCTTGGGTGACTTGGTGACTAGGGGTTGGTGTTGAAATGTTTTAGTTTATTATAATTTATATATTTATTGAGATTGTTTTGGGCTAGGGTTGGCTCAAAATGATTTGTACTAAATATCTTTCAGGTGTAAGATGAGTGCTTTGGATTAAGCTACATTTTGATATTCCAAGCTCACCTTCCGCTATGCTTACCTTGTTACGACTTATCTTAATTTCTCTGTTCCTGAGGTCCCACATCTGTAAATTGGGGATTCTATACCTTTTTTCCCTCCTGGGAGCCCCATGTGGGACCTGGTTATTTCACATCTACTCCAGTGCTTAGAACAGTGCTCGGCACATAATAAGTGCTTAACAAATACCATTGTTGTTATTACTATTATTATCATCATCATCACTATTATGTAGGAAAACAGATTTTGGAGGAAGACATGCCTGTTTCCTCCCAACTCCAGTCTTGGCTTCCCAGCAGGTGGGAGGGGAGGCTTTATCAGGGCTGCAAATCTGGTGATGATGGTCAAGAATGAAGAGGTTCATGGTGGCATGGTTTTCCATGCTTAGTTGGCTTCTGACTCCCACGGAGTGGGGAGGATGTCTGCAGTCCAGTCATGACTTTTGGGCATGTCACTCCCCTCCTTAAAAACCTCCAGTGGTTGCCTATCAGCCTCTGCACGAAACAAAAACTCCTCACTCTTGGCTTCAAAGCTCGCCATCCCCTTGCCCCCTCCTACCTCACCTCCCTTCTCTCTTTCTACTGCCCATCCCGCACGCTCCACTCCTCTGCCGCTCACCTCCTCACCGTCCCCCATTCACTCCTATCCCGCCGTTAACCCCTGGCCCATGTCCTACTGCTGTCCTGGAATGCCCTCCCTCCTCACCTCTGCCAAACTAACTCTCTTCCCCTCTTCAAAGCCCTACTGAGAGCTCACCTCCTCCAAGAGGCCTTCCCAGACTGAGCTCCCCCCTTCTCCCTCTGCTCCCCTTCCACCCTCTGCTCCTCCCCCTTCACCTCCCCTCAGCTGAGCCCCCTTCCCTTCTGCTTTCCCTTCCCTCCCCACCTCACCCTCTGCTTCTTCCCCCCTTCCCCTCCCCTCAGCACTGTCCTCATTTGTATATATTATTACCCTATTTATTCTGTTAATAAGATGCACATCCACTTGATTCTATTTATCGTGATAACTTTGTCTTGTTTTTGTTTTGTTCTGTTTTATTTTGCTGTCTGTCTCCCCCGATTAGACTGTGAGCCCATCATTGGGCGGGGATTGTCTCTCTCTGTTGCCGAATTGTACATTCCAAGCGCTTAGTACAGTGCTCTGCACATAGTAAGCGCTCAATAAATGCTATTGAATGAATGAATGACTGTCAGGAGAGGGAGGCTGTTCAGGGCGGTCAGCCTCTGGTGTGAAGGATGAAGAGACTTGGGTTTTATTCCTGAATCACTGGAGTGTCTCTGGGTGAGTCACTTAATTTTTCTGTCATTTCTTAGTTGGGATTTTTATGGATGTTCTGTCAGCACCCGAAACTCAACTCCTCATTTTCCCTCCCAAATCCTCTCCTTTCCTCTCACAGTTGACAGCACCACCATCTCCCCTGTTTCTCAAGCCTAAAACCTTGTCATTATCCTTGACTCCTCCCTTTCTTTCAACCCCATATTCAACCTGTCACTAAGTCCTGTCAGTTCTACCTCCACAATATTTCCAGAATCTACCCCTTTTTCTCCATCAAGAGGGCCACCTTGATGATCCAAGCTCTTGTCATATCCCAACTTAACTACCTCATCAGCTTCCTCCCTGACCTCCTTGCCTCCAGTCCATACTTCACTCTGCTGCCTAAATCATGTTTCTGAAACATGGTTCTGGGCATGTTTCCCACTCTTCAGAAATTACCTGTGGTTGTTCATTCCTCTCTGCATCAAGTAAAAACTCCTGACCATTGATTTTTAGAGCACTCAATTAATTCTCTCCTTCCTACTTATCCATTCGTTACTCCTACTACACCCTGAATCACACTCTTCATTCCTATCAGGCTAAACTAGTCACCTGAGACCTGCTCTCATCTCTCCCACCACTGACCACTTGCTCATCCAAGGCTTCCCCCTTCACATCTGTCAGGACAGCAGGAAGCAGGGAAACAGCATGGCCTAGTGGAAAGAGCACACGCCCGGGAGTCAGAGGACCTGGGTTCTAATCTGGGCTCTGCCGCATTCCTGCTGTGTGTCCTTGGGCAAGACATTTAACTTCTCTGTGCCTCACTTTACTCATCTATCTGTAAAATGGAGATTAAATACCTGTTCTCCCCGCCGCCTTAGACGGTGAGCCTCATCTAAGCTCATGTGATACAGGGACCGTGTTTGACCTGATTATCTTGTACCCCAGTGCTTGGCACATAGTAAGCACTTAACAAATACCACAATTAATATTATTGTTATTATTAGCGATGGTCTAAGGCTGTCCCCATCTTCAAAGTCATTCTGAAATCCCATCACTTCCAGGAGGCCTTCCCTGATCAATTTCTTATCTCAGCACTTTATATTCCCCCTACTGAGCAACCTAAGTACTTATGTACTCATATTCTTACCCATTGCACTTTTGTACCTATCTTTATTCTCTATGACATACTCATACCCATAATTTATTTTAGTGTCTCTCTCTCTCCCCAGCTAGATTGTAAACTTCTTGAGGGCAGAGATTTTGTCCTCTAATTCTAGTGTACTCTCCTAAACATTCAACACATTGCTCTGTACACAGTAAGCACTTAATAGCTACTATTGATTGATTGATTTTTAATGGTATTTGTTAAGTGATTATTATGTGCTGTGCACTGTACGAAGCACTGGTGTGGATACAAGTTAATCAGGTTGGACACAGTCCATGTCCCACAGAGGGCTCTCAGCTTTAATCCCCATTTTACAGATGAGGTAACTGAGGCACAGAGAAGTGAAGTAATTTGCCCAGGGTCACACAACAGACAAGTGGTGGAGCTGGGATTATAACCCAGGTCTTCCTGACTCCCAGGCCCATGCTCTTTCCACTAGGCCACGCTGCCCCTCTAGTAAATGATTGGTTAAACACTTTCTATGTGCCAAGCACTGTGGTAAACCCCCAGAGAACAATAAAAATACAGCTGAAACACAATCCCTGTCCCACAAAGGGCTCATAATCTAGGAGGGAGTAGACAAATGAAAGCAAGGGCAGCCTTGAAGTGCAAACAACAACAAGCAACAGAGTCAACAAACCAAGACAAGATTGCCCAAACAAGTAAATGAGCAGTTCTTGGAGGAGGTAGAGGTTCTCAGACTCTCCCCTGCTCCAGGCAAACAGTCCTTCTAGACAAGCCACCTCAGCCTCCACAGAGTTCTATAGGCAGAATGGTCTAGTGGAAAAAGCATGGGCCTCAGAGACAGAGGACCTGTGTTCTAACCCTGGTTCCATCACTGCTGCGTGACATTGGGCAGGTCACTTCACTTCTCTGTGCCTCAGTTACCTCATCTGTAAAATGGGGATTAAAGCGGGGAGCCCCATGTGGGACATGGACTGTGTCCAACCTGTTTAGCTTGTATCTACCCCCAGAGCTTAGTGTGGTTCCTGGCACATAGTAAGAGCTTAACAGATACTGAAAAAAACCAAAAAGGTTGTGTTCCAGCATTAGGTATCCCCCGGTGCTAGGAGAGGCTGGTCCAGAGACCAAGAGGTCGTGGCACACCCCAGAGCCCCAGTTTTAAGAGGGTCCTGAGCCAACGTCCTAAAAATTGGAAAGGCCTCATGGCGTGACTGTGTGTTTACCCTGTCTGACTGGAGTGGGCCTGATGGGAGCCTCTCCTGGCTTGGGGACTGGGTGACTTCTGTTCCGGTGAGCAGGCAGGGGATTCTCTGGTGTTAAAAGTTTTTTTTTTCTGGGCCTTAGTTCCTAATCTGTGAAATGCAGGTAGCGTATCACACTACTCTGGAAGCGTGTTTTTGGGTGCCGTATTGACCTATTCTTTCCTGTTTCCCATCATCAGTGCTTATTGAGTACCTACTGTGCATGTAGAGCACTGTACTAAGTGATTAGGGAATATACAGTAGAAGTGTACACACTCCCTGCCCTCAAGGATCTTACAAGCTAGTAGGGGAGAGAAGTGGACAGAAATAGCCTTGAGTGCAAAAGAGTAAGAGAATCAGTGAACAGGGTGGCAGGCCTAAGGAAGACATTAAGAAACACTAGCCCTTCTACGGTAAACTAGAAGAGCAAACAAAATGTCTCAAAGAGAGCAAAGAGGCTACAGTTTGTTTAGCCCTGACGCAGGTGATATGCAGAGTAGCTGGAAACTCTTAAGTAGTATTTCTTGAAGGTGCCTCCATTCTGATTTCGGATGTGAAGATTAACAGGAGAAAGTAAGAATAATAACTGTGGTATTTGTGCCAGGCACTGTACTAAGCGCTGGGATGGACATGAATTAATTAGGTTGGACACAGACCCTGTCCCACACGGGGATCACAGTCTCAATCCCCATTATACAGATGAGGTAACTGAGGCCCAGAGAAGTGAAGTGACTTGACCAAGGTCAAGCAGCAGTCAAATGGCAGAGCCAGAATTAGAACCCAGATCTTTCTGACTCCCAGGCCCGTGCTCTATCCGATCAGCCACACTGCTTCCTCAAATATATATAGGGTGAGAGGATAAGATGAAAAGAAGGAGAAAGAGGGACAAGGTATAGAGCAGAAGTAATTTCTGAGGTGAGGGATTGACGACATTGGTTTGAGATGGAAAATAGGCTTAGTGTTCTGTCAGAAGCTCTGCTGGTCCTTTCTCTTTCCAACTTTCTCTTAATGTCTCTAACTGTCCCTTTTTGTCCTCTCTTCTCTCTTTGGGGCTTTTCACTTCCATCTCTTTCATGCTGGTTTCAAATCAGCCACTATTAGATTAATTGGCCTCCTGTTGCTTTGTGGACTATTGGCAAAGTGAAACTTTGCCCAGCATGTACTTGGGGGCTATTGGGGTATAAAATGGACTGGAGAAAATAGAAGAATTACAGTCTTTATAATCAGTAAACAAACTGAGGTGCAAGCAGGAGTCTGAAAGGAAAGAAGGAAATTAGTCTCACAGTCGGAACTTGTTATAAGGTCCTTTTGTTAGCTCTCTACATTCATAAATGAGCTGCCGGTTATTTTGGAGATGATTTCTTTCCCTTGATAACATTCTGGCCTGTAAATTGGTAATGTTGGTTCCCGGAATCAATAGTAAAATAAAATTGCTTTTGTCATCTGGGCTTATTTACTTGAGTCTATATGTGGTGGGGATGAGTGAAGGATTAAAAAAAGGGAATAACGTGGGAGGTAAGCGGGTTCCTGGGTAGCTCCCAGAGTGGGGAAAAACTTTTGCAACTCTTGGCTCTCCAGTTTATGGCTTTTAGTTGGGTTTTGCTCCCAGAAACCACAAGTGGCAATCCCAAGTTGACTTACCCTCCAACTACAGCTTCAAGCAAAGCCCTGTCTTCTTCCACCATTAGCTGTAACAAAAAGGCTGTGAGTCTTGGCAGCAGTGGCCAGGGAGCAAGGAGTACACTGAGGCAGGGGAGAGCATCGTCAGGATTTATTTAGTATCCTTCTTTGTGCTGAATACTATACTAGGTGCTTGGGAGCATATAATAGAAGTATTATAGTTCCTTTTCCATTCAGGGCATTTCTATTTGGTTGCCCTGCCGATCCCTCAAACTTAACATGTCCAAAACAGAAATCCTCATCTTCCCACCCAACCCTGACTTTCCCATCATTGTAGACAGCACCACCATAAGCCCGTACCTTGACTCAACTCTCTCATTCAACCCACCAAATTCTGTTGGTTCTACCTTCACGGCATCCCTAAAAATCTGTCCTTTCCTCTCCATCCAAAATGCTTCTACACTGACCCAAGCACTTATCTTATCCCACCTCGACTACTGCATCAGTCTCCTCGCTGACCTCCCTGCATCCTGTCTCTCCCCATTCCAGTCCTTACTTCACTTTGCTACCCAGATTAGTTTTCTAAAAAAAAAACAAAGCTTCAGTTCACATCTCCCCATGACTCAAAAACTTCCAGTGTTTCCCTTTCTACCTCTGCAACAAGCAGAAACTCCTTACTATCAATGAATCAATCATATTTACTAAGCTCTTACTGTGTGCAGGGCACTGTATTAAATGCTTGGGAGAGTACAATATAACAGAGTTGTTAGTCACATTCCCGGCCCACAAGGAACTTTGCCTTTAAAACACTCAATCACCTTGCCCCTCCTTTTTATCTCACCGATTTCCTACTACACCCCAGCCTCCCGCTTGGCTCCTTTAATGCCAACCTACTCTCCACTGTACCTCAATCTCGTCTCTCTCGCCTTTGACCCCTTTCGCATGTCCTCCTTCTGGCCCAGAACTTCCTCCCCCATCAAAAACAACGGACCACCACTCTCCCCACCCACCTTCAGAGCCTTATTAAAATCAAATCTCCTCCAAGAGGTCTTCCCTGAGACTAAGCCCTCATTTCCCCTCTTCACCCACCCTTCTGCATTACCTCTGCACTCGGTTCTGTACTCTTTAAGAACTTGATCTTCAACTCACCCTCAGCCCCATAGCTGTACTCATCTATAATTCATTTTAATATCCATCTCCCCCTCTAGACTGTAAGCTCCTGGTGGCCAGGGAACATGTCTACCAACGCTGTTGTACTGTACTCTCCCAAGCACTTAGTACAGTGCTCGGCACATGGTAAGTGCTCAATAAATACCATTGATTGATTGAATGGGGGGGGGGGGACAGGGTTTGGGAGTGGAAGTTGAAAGTATCAGAAGATGGCAGAGGGAGCTTTGGCAGAGGTGGCCAGGAGGTAGTGGGGTGAAGAGAGGTTTGGACAAGTAAGCCAAAAAGCTCATCTGGATGACAGTTGGCAGATTCAGGATTAATTACATTTGACTTGCCCACAACAGCAAGTAGAAGATGGTCATCTGATACTTATCCCTTAGAGTACCTCCCTAATTTTCCCCTTCCTCTCTGTGTCACTTGTGTCTTTTCAGTTCTCAAACACCTGAAGATGATCTTAGATTTCAATCAAATCACAAGGTTTGCTCATTCTTGAAATCAATTAGATCAGGAGTCATAGGAAATTCTACTAACACTTGAAAATACAGGCCGGACCACTAGCGCTCTATTGCTTCAAAGTTACTGATGGCTTTAGAGTTTTAGAGGTCTGATCGTTTTCATTGAATCTGCAAGGCTAATGTATGCATATTTTTTCATCTGCTTTGTGTTATCTGGGTACCGAACTTATAATAGGCCAGTATGTGGTACTCTATCTTGTTGTCATTTCTCTTTCTGAGCTGCAACAAGATTCAGTAACTCTTTGATTCATGCATCTATGTGTCTGGAGGGCCTTAACCACTCTTTTCACTCTTCAACAATCTCGTGTCCACAAACCACTTTCTCCAGGAGACATGGTAGACTCCATGGGAGAAATAGGATTACAGCTCAATCTTCCTCTCAATTCTGTCCATTAGACATACACAGCTATTAGACATACATTAATGAAACTATTTTAAACCACTTTTGAGGGCATAATAGAGTTCCTTAAAATCATTTTTAATATTATGCTTCACAGGAACCCTGCAAAGCACTTTGGTATTTGAGACACAGAAAACTTGACATAGAGGGTAGATTTGCATAGGTCAAGACATAATTTTGGAGATGACTTTTGTATGCCATGCATACAGAGAGAGTGCGGCGTAGATGGGGACCTTTTCTTGAGCCTTATTGCAATGGTCTTGGCCCAAGCCCCATTCTGGAAACTACAGCATCAGTTGCATTGGCCAGACCGCATTTTAAACTGTCCCTGACCTGACTCCTGCGGCGGACTGTGATAGTGAGGCCCACCCCGAGTCCGTGTTATGTGAACTGCACGATGGCACCTTCGTGTCATGTGACCCATTCCAACTTCACGCGTGTGAGCTGGCCAGTCGGGTGTGCTGGGAACTGGTTGGGTGTCACGTGATCACGGCATGGAAGTACTTACTGATTGGCTACTGTCCCAGGAGTTGGGCCCAGAAGTACTTACTGATCAGCTACTGTCCCTATGTGTGTCTAGCCCCGATTGGGCGCCCGGTGTGAGCGTGGGGTTCCGCTGTACCAGTAAAGCCGGCAGGGCAGGCTGGGACGGTGGCGCCGCAGTCCCTCGGACCCCACCGGGGTGAACGGGCTGCTCCAAACTCTCCTACTGCTCAGTTGTTTGACTCCTTCTCTCGGAGTCTTTCGTCTCTTCAATCGACTAAACGAACCCGCACCCATTATTTGTGGATAACGTGCGGCCATTCCAGGGGACTTCTTAGCAGTGATCCCCCTCGCCTCCCCGCACCTCCACCATCCAGAGAGGTGTCACTGGAGTCTGGAAAGTAGTGTCGACTCCTCAACATTCCCAGGCGGTAGCTGTCAACTGGGCCAACTCCCAGACCGACGGGGCCTCAAGCTGGAGGATGCAAATCACGCAGCCCAAAATCCACCTTCGCACAGCTCAAACGAGCGATCTCGAGTCCGTCCCAGACCGTTATGACACATCGTACTCTTTCTCAACCACCTTTAGGTCGGAGTGAGAAGGGAACAAGAGCAGACTGCATCCTAGTCCCTTGGGATTTGAGATTTCCTTCTGGGAAATGAGCGTGGACATTTGTCCTGAGCAGACAGGGAGAAGGAGTTGAGGGACTAGGATCATGAGTCTGCTGTTTAGATCTATGCTCGGTGCTGCCCTCCGGAGACTCGATATGGATGGTATGAGCAGGAGCTCTCTCATCTCACAGGTTACAAGTGGGGTGCGACTGTTTTTCGTCCGCTTTAAAGAACCGTCGGAGAGAAATGAAAGGATATGGCCCCTAGAAGGCCTGGAGAGTTTAATTTATCAAAATCCAAAGTTGTAGAAAGTCTAGAGCGTCCTTGCTCAAGGACTGTCTCCTCCTGGCTCTCTTTCCTGATTCAGCACTTCGAATTGTCTACCCAAATAAATACTGAAACATGAGCTGTAGTTTTAGTCAACCGGAGGCAAGCCGCCGTCTAAGACGAGGGTGAAAAACCTCAAAATCAGATCCCAGAAAGGACTAGAAAGAGACTCTGGGCACCAATATTTCTATTCACCGAGGGAACTTGGAATGGCCCTGTGGGGAGCATTCAGGAAATGTTGCACAATAACTCTCCTAAAGGAGTACAAGGGTCTCAGAGAGGGCCCTTCCTAGGTTTGTTCCCTTAGGATGTTACAGGAACAAGAACGGAGAGCACTCACTTGCAGAGAATTCAGAGGGAAACGCCGAGTGACTGCTGATCCCTGGAAGGTTGTAAGTAAAAGGTCATAAAGTCAAGCTGTATGGGCAGAGATTAAATGCCACGGAATCACAAAGGATCCTTGATCCAGTCATTTTTCCCCCCCTACGGAGAGGTGGGGAATGCGGGGCTGAGAAAGCCGCTTTCCAGTAGAGAGGAGACCTGGCATTGGAGGTGTGTTGCATTTTAAACAAAACCAGTTAAGTCCTGTCCGTGGGTAAAGCTTCCCGTGAGGGTCTAACTGGCTAGCAAAGGCAGCCGTCTCATAGAGCGGCTGAGAAAGGGAGAGAGCCGGCTTGGAATCAACGCCAAACGCCCTAGAAGCCTTGAAAGTCCCCCGAAAAGTTACAGAACGACAACATATCTCCCTCCAGCTCCGCCCCCCAGCCTCGTCCCCCTATTGCCGCTTTCGGGTCCACAAGGTGCTACGCGTGTGTTGCCGGGAAGGAGGTGGATGGGGCGGGGTATGCGCGCTCGGGGGGCGGGGGGGAGGTGAATAAATGCCCGCCGTGCGAGGGTGCGAGGAGAGAAGGGGGGGACGCCCTCCCACGCGGACTCCAGGACCCTCGTGGCGGCGGCGGCGGCAGCGGTTGCCGCGGCTGCAGACCGGCCTCGCTTCCCTGCAGGGTGTGTGCGGGGATGGACAGAGGGGGAGGAGGGTAAAGGGGAAGAGCCGGGGCCGCCGCCACCGGGCGGGGCCTCTCCGGGCGGCGCAGTCTTGTCTGGGTCTGTCTTTTTCGCTCCCGCACCCGATCGTCCACACACTGCACCGGGGCCGGAGATTCGGAGTGACGCCGGCTGAACCCACGGTGCCAAGAGCAGGAAGAGGGAGGGAGGGAGAGACCGAGAGCCAGGCGGAGACGGAGAGACAGAGGGAAAGGAGGGAGGTGGGGGGAGCCGGCAGAGACACGGGGACAGAGACAGAGAGAGGAAGAGACGGGAGGGTGGGGAGGGGGAGAGTGAGAGCGAGGAAGAGGAGGCGGTCCCGGCCCCGTCCTGGGGGAGTTTGCAGACGTGCTAAAGGCGCCGGCACATGAAGCTCCCAGGGCTGCTGCCCTGAGCTCCGCGGCCGGGGCTGCACCGAGCTCGTTCGGCGCTACCGGCGGAGCTGCCCCATCCCAGTAACTTGCAGGCTGTGGCGCAACTGGTCGGGGAGCGGAGGTGGGCGCGGGAATCCAGCCCCAGGCTAAGGCAAGTTTTCTTTTTGTGCCCCCCCCCCCGGTCCCCTTCCCCTCCTCGCCCCGGCCGAGGGTTCCTCTCTCGGCGCCCCCTCCTCCTCTTCCTCCCCCCCGTCCCCCGGCAGGACTTGCCCTGCCTGCCGCTCGCCGGGGGTGGGGTGAGGAATCGGGCTTGTCGGTCTGGGAGCCCACTGGCCCGAGGGCTGTCAGCCGCTCCCGGATCCTTACCAGTCCTCCTCCTCCCCACCCATCCTCGCCTCCCGCCCGCTTTCCCCGCGTCCCCACCCCCGGGCTCCGCAGTGATGACACGGGAGGGGAGTCGGGGCGGGACACTTGAAGGAGCGCAGCCCCTCGGGGGCACGATCAGGTTCGGAGTAAAGGGCGGGGAAGAGGGCATCGGGGAGTTGGGCCCTTCGGGGGAGATTCCCCCTCCTCCTCCGGTGGGACAGGACGGGTGTTCTGGGTCTTTCTTATCTGGTCATTCTTTGCCGGGAAGCCGGATCGAACAGGTGCTGTTACGGTATGAAATGCTGCAATCGACTTCAGCGGGTCCCCTCCCCTCCCCCATTCGCTAAATGATGTTTCACATGCCGGGGTGGAGGGGGGCGCGGATTTCGGGGTTTGGTTCGGGCCGTCCCACGGTTCCTGACGCGGAGAGGTACGTCTGTCTGGCCCACCGACTGCCATCCGTGCGGATGAGACTCCGGGACCTTCCCTTCCAACAACGGGCGTGGGTTGGACAAGGTCGATTCCAACGGGATCCCGGGAACTTTAGATAGGTGGGTGCATTGTTTCGTTCAAGCTACTGAAATCGCTGCTTTGGAACAAGTTAAAGCTAATTACTTTATGGCGGTAAAGACAGTGTGTACAATAATGATGATGACATAAAAAACCTGGGCAAGCTGTGGGGCTAAGACACAGTGTGTACTACGATAATAATAATAACAAAAAAAAAAACCTGGCCGAGCTGTGGGGCTAAGACACAACGTGTACTGCAAAAATAATAACAGTATAAAAAAAAACCTCTTTGCAGGCTGTGGAGAATGGGGGCTCTCTATAATAATGTGCTTGTCTACCTCAGCGTGTCCTTTTGCATGAAGTACGGGCTGAGGTAGAGACAGGGCTGTGTTTGGGGAACACTCCTTTCCCCCCCTCTTCTCTGGTTTTGGAGACCTGCCCCTGTCTGTCACCGTTGCACATGTACTCTCAGTCAATCAGTCATTTTTATTAAGCGCTTACTGTGTGCAGAGCACCATACTAAGTGCTTGGGAGAGTACAGGGCAACAGAGTGGGTAGACATGTTCCCTGCCCACAAGGAGCTTACGGTCTACAGACACAGACACCACAACAAAACAACCTCCCTCCCCCAAACTCTCCCTTCCTTGTAAGAGAGTGAAGCTTTGCTGCAGCCGACCAAGTGGAAAGGGCAGAGGGCTTCATAAAACTTTAATATGATATCGTGGAAATGTGCTCTAGACAGGAAATTTTCTAGGTAAGAGGAGACACTGGAATAGGAGAAGTTGTGTTTTTTGTTTTTTTCCAAACTCGACTCTGCAGATGATCTAATAAACATCTTCTACAGTTACTGAGCCAGAGAATAATAGGTGTATGTTGATTCAAAATAATGTAGCCAGATGAGATTTTCAGTTCAGATTAATTAGGAGTATGCAAATCTAGTTTCTGAAGCAATAGATATCTTGTTTTTGTAGTTGTTTAGTATTGTATTTGCCAACCTTTGGCACTATTCTTTGCCCTGCACAATAGGTGTTATAAAATCTCACTGCAAATAAAATATCTGGGCATTTCAGTTCTCATTTTATTTAAACTCCTAAAACAAAAGAATACTCTTTGGGTGCCAAATGTGGTTGATGCTGGATCAAAACAAAATAGGTCTACATGGGATGCGTGGAGAGTAAGTTTACACTTTCTTAAATATAGAATGGTGATACAGATTGGAAGTGAACGATGTGGTAAGGCTGGTAAGAATAAAGATTTGCCTGGGGTTCCTGCCCAGGATGCTAACCATCTTAGCGTTTCTAGGTTTCTAGGTCTGTAAGGTTTCTAGGTTTCTAAGGAGGAAGTCAGGAAGGGATTCAGGCTATGGCCCCCTTCCCACTTGCCAATCTCCCCTGCTTCGCAACCCCTTGCCACCACTGAGTGCAAGAAAACATTTGAGTACTCTACTTCTTAACCGTGGCAGTATCATTGCTGTGATTACAGTTTTTACTTGGAAGTGTTCAGAGAGACAGCAGTTCCTGCGATGGACGTGTGTCAAATTTTACTTGGGTTTGCTGAATGATATCACCCAGGAGGAATCGATATCCCTTAAACGTGGGGAAACTTGCCATGCATTCGAGCAGTCATATGCTGTATCACAGGGTAGCTTGCCAAGAGGGAGCTAGGCTTCCTAGAGGTGGCAGGTACGGCAGTACTGGCATAAATATGGAATTCAACCAAGAAGTTTGTTCCCTTTTCCATATGGGAAACATGCCTGGGTGGTGATTATCTTTGGCTCAAAAGTCCCCTGAGTATACACGCTTGATGAAGCCAGTGCAAGACCCAGGAGCAGCCATTGCCTTCATCCCTTTATGAAAGATGGTAGCTTAGAGGAGGAAACTAACTTGTCAGTTTTTGTGTTTTGTTTTGAAAAGTGAGCAATTCTCACATACATTCATTCATTCCATCAGTAGTATTTATTAGCACTTACTGTGTGCAGAGCACTGTACTAAGCGCTTGGGAAAGTACAATACAGCAATAAACGGTGACCTTCCATGCCCACAATGAGCTCACAGTCTAGAGTGGGGGAGATGGACATCAGTACAGATAAATAAAATTACAGATAAGTACAAAAGTGCTTTGGGGCTGGGAGGGGGGAGAGCAAAGGGAGCAAGTCAGGGTGATGCAGAAGGGAGTGGGAGAGGAGGAAAAGTGGGGCTTAGTCTGGGAAGGCCTCTTAGAGGAAGGACGTTCCAGGCCAGAGGCAGGACGTGGGCTAGGGCTCGGTGGCGAGACAGGCGAGATTGAGGCACATGAGGTTAGCACTGGAGGAGTGAAGTGTGCGGGCTGGGTTGTAGGAGAGAAGCGAGGTAAGGTAGGAGAGGGCAAGGTGATGGAGTGCTTTAAAGCCAATGGAGAGGAGTTTTTGTTTGATACGGGGGTGGGTGGGCAACCGCTGGAGTTTTTTGAGGATCAGGGCAGGTCCAGAATGTTTTTGTAGATCGTTTTTGTATACATGTAATGATAACTTGGGCGATTCCTAAAGCCAGAGTTATGATTCCTTGTAATTCAGCATTTCCTTTAAAGAAATTAAGGAACATTTTGAGCTATTTTAGCCATCCTTTTGATCATGCTTTTTGTGTTACAGCTCTCCTCCCCGAAGCTTATGGTCTGTTTTCTTAGGAAGTTCCTCTAAATGACCCACAGGAGAAGTGCTTTGCACATTTACCGTTGGGCCCAACTCTATGGTGAATGTGCATTTTTGTAGCATGCTCTTGGAAACAGGCTTGTAAAAGCCTCAATATTTCCAGAGAACATCTCCTACTGACTTATCAACAGATGTCATTTGGCGGTGTTAGGAAGAAATTAGCAGTGCACAATTATTCTCTTCCCCTCTCCCAGCCTCATCGCACAAAATAAATGACTACTGGAACTTTGGAGGAGGCAACCAAGCAGTTCAGGTAGGGTCCTGCCTTCTCAAGTTTCTGTGAATCCAAGTGGACATGAAGGCAGTTTTTCAGTTGTATCACCATCTGGCCAGTCTTCTTTATTCCCTGCTCCTACCTCAGTGGTACTAGTCTCCTCCTCCTCCTCCTCCTCCTCCTCCTCCTCCTCCTCCTCCTCCTCCTCCTCCTCCTCCTCCTCCCCCCTTTCTCCTCCCCCCTTTCTCCTCCTCTCCCTCCCCTCTCTCTCCCCTTTCCCTCCCCCGCTCCCCTCTCCCTCCCCCTTTCCCCCTCCACACCCTCCCACGCCACTTGCTAATGAAAAATTCAATTTGGCTTTGTAAACAACAGGGCCACCCAAAGTACTTCAGGAATCCAGAAGTGAATAAAAACCTGGCCAATTTGAAAAACAAACACTAAGATGATGTTTTCAGTGAGCGTTTTCTTTCTTGCAGAAGAATAAATTCTAACTTTCCCTTCTCGGTAAGCTATTGTGGAAAGCATAATTGTGCACTTCTGCCTTCATCCTATTTCACTGCAGTATTTAATGTGGAGTTTTTGTTAAGGTACCTTGAACATAAAAGGTGCTATGGTGAATCAAAATTGGTTCTGTTTTGTAAATTGTAGTCTGCTGTTTTGTTGCACTTGCATATCCCTTTTCATCCAAGATCCTCAAAAGACTTGACAAATGTAAACTCATAAATCTAGCCTGGGTGACTCTTTTCTCTCTTAGGGAAATTTGAAGCAAAGTTAGAGCAATTGGAACAGGACTAACCATTTAGTCAAAAGGCAGAGCCAGGTGTAGACCAGCATCTGTGTTCCCTAATGGCTGCATTCATAAATTAGCTACTATATAATATTCTTTAGTCCAGCAAGATTAAACTATTTAGTGTGGTGAAATTTAGGGACAGCCACAGCATTACATTCTTAAGTCATTAGTATAGTACGTTGGCAAGATTTTGCAAAAGATCCTTTGAAAAAATGCTAGGTGATGTAATGTCAGAGTAGCATAAAATAGATAGGGTGGCCACTGATTACCCCCATGGATCTAGCCCTCACAGATACTGGATAGGCAGATGCATATGATGTCAAATGTGTAAACCTGGGCTGGCAGTATAGCACACAATAGCGTCATATGTTACCATTTTGCAGAGGTCTGTCCAAGGGCACAGTTCCTCACCGACCCACCCACCCCCATTCCCCCCTTGCTCCCAAGTCATTGCATTCCCCTCCCAGGTCCTTGTGAACACCGTTTCTGCTTCTGAGTTGGCGGCCAGAGCTAAGGTGGAGGAGGACGGGGCACATAATAACAGTAATAAAAATAATCAGAGCGATAATAGTAATAATAATAATTGGCACTATACTAGGCAGTGAAGTAGGTATAGGATAATAGTCTGTCCCACATGGGGCTCACAGTTTGAATAGAAGAGAGAACAAGTATTGAACAGGTATTGAATCCCCATTTTATAGATGAGGAGGTACAGAGAAGTGACTTGCCCAAGGTCAACATCAGGCAAATGGCAAAGCCAAGATTGAAACCCAAGTCCTCTGACTCCGAGGCCCATGCCATTCCTGCTAGGCCATACTGCTTCTCACCCAGACATCTAGCACTGTGTCCATATTGCACAGGGAAAGACCAATCAATCAATCGTATTTATTGAGCACTTACTGTGTTCAGAGCACTGTACTAAGCACTTGGGAGAGCACAATATAAAAGAGTTGGTAGACACATTCCCTGCCCACAGTGAGCTTACAGTCTGGAGAGGGAGATGGACAGTAATATAAATAAATAAATCACGGATATTTACATAAGGGCTGTGGGGCTGAGGGTTTGGGTGATGCAGAAGGGAGAGGGAGTAGGCGAAATGTGAGCTTAGTCGGGAATGTAATTTTAATAAAGCCTTGTAAATGGGGAGGGCAGTAGTCTGTCAGATATGAAGAGGGAAGGAGTTCCAGGCCACAGGCAGGACGTGGGCGAGGGGTCAGCTGTGAAATGGACAAGATTGAGGTACAGTGAGCAGGTTGGTGTTAGAAGAGATAAATGAGTGTGCTGAGTTGTAGTAGGAAATCAGCGAGGTAAGATAGGTGGAGAGCTGATTGCTTTAAAACCAGTGGTAAGGAGTTTCTGTTCATTGCAGAGGTGGATGGGCAACCACTGGAGGTTCTTGAGGAGTGGGGAAACATGGACTGAACAGTTTTTTAGCAAAATGATCTGAGAAGCTGAGTGAAGGCTGGAATATGAACTGGAGTTGAAAACCTACCCATACTCCATGCTGCTGTATGTATCATCTGCTCAAAGTGTCTCTCTTCTCTCAACATCTCTCCTCAAGACTCTCTAGTGGTTTTTCATTTCCCTCCACATCAAACACATCACATCACCTTCAGCTTCAAGGTTCCATACCAACACTCCCCATCTTACATTTTTTTAAATGGTACTTGTTAAGCGCTTACTATATGCCAATCACTGTATTGAGCACTGGGGTAGATATGAGATAAACTGGTTGGACACAGTCCCTATCCCATGTAGGGCTCACAGTCTATCTTAATCCTCATTTTACAGATGAGGTAACTGAGGTATAGAGAAATTAAGTGATTTGGCCAAGGTCACACAGCAGACAAGCGGCAGAGCCAGAAATAGAACTCAGGTCCTCTGACTCCCAGGCCCATGCTTTTTCCACTAGGCCATGCTTTTTCTCAACCCACTTCACTTACAACTCTCCAGCCTGCTCTCTCTGTTCCTCACCAGCCTAGCCTTTTAGCTTTACCTCATGCCTGAGTCTCCTGTCCCCTTGTTTAAGCTGTTCCACTTCAAGGCTCTCCATCACCTTGCCCCTTCCTACCTCTCCTCCCTTCTCTCTTTCTACCGCCCACCCCGCACGCTCCGCTCCTCTGCCGCCCACCTCCTCGCCGTCCCTCGGTCTCGCCTATCCCGCCGTCGACCCCTGGGTCACGTCCTCCCGCGGTCCTGGAACGCCCTCCCTCCTCACCTCCGCCAAACTGATTCTCTTTCCCTCTTCAAAACCTTACTTAAAAATCACCTCCTCCAAGAGGCCTTCCCAGACTGAGCTCCTCTTCCCCCTCTACTCCCTCTGCCATCCCCCCTTTACCTCTCCGCAGCTAAAGCCTCATTTTCCCCTTTTCCCTCTGCTCCTCCACCTCTCCCTTCCCATCCCCACAGCACTGTACTCGTCCGCTCAACTGTATATATTTTCGTTACCCTATTTATTTTGTTAATGAATTGTACATCGCCTTGATTCTATTTAGTTGCCATTGTTTTTACGAGATGTTCTTCCCCTTGACGCTGTTTAGTGCCATTGTTCTTGTCTGTCCGTCTCCCCCGATTAGACTGTAAGCCCGTCAAACGGCAGGGACTGTCTCTATCTGTTGCCGACTTGTTCATCCCAAGCGCTTAGTACAGTGCTCTGCACATAGTAAGCGCTCAATAAATACTATTGAAATACTATTGAAAAAAGCTGTTCCATCAATCTGTTAGCCCCCCAAATCCCCAGCTCTCTCCACCTTCAAACCCTTTCTAAAACCCCATGCCGCCAAAGAAGCTCTCCCCATTTTTAACTCTCAACTCCTTGAGTCACATAATAATGATAATAATGGTATTTGTTAAGTGTTTGTTATGTGCCAGGCACTGAACTAAGCACTGGGGTGGATACAAGGAAATCTGGTTGGACACAGTCCCATTTAGGGCTCACAGTTTCAATCCCCATTTTATAGATGAGGTAACTGAGGTACAGAGAAGTGAAGTGACTTGCCCAAGGTCACACAACAGACAAGTGGCAGAGCCGGGATTAGGACCCATGACTTTCTGAGTCCCAGGCTCATGCTCTCTCCACTACACCAATGCTGCTTCTGCATCAACCCATCAGCCATCTATAGTATTTACGTATAATTTTACCCTCCCTTGGGTCTTCTGTATATTCCTCCCTCAGGACTTAGGTATATTTGTATAATTAACTCTACAGTCAGTTTATTCGGATTATTTGTAAGTATTTGGGGTTGTTGTCTTCTCTACTAGAGTGTAAGCTCCTTGTGGGCAGAGAACCACAAAATGCCTCATGCTTCTGTTTGTACTTTCCCAGGCACTTAATTCAATGCATTGAACCCAGTGACCAATCAATAAAGACCTGTACTACTAAATCCAGACTGTTACAAAACGGGATCAATGGCCTCCTTAAATGTGGATGAGTGTTATCTTCAGAAAGACTCCTTGGTAGCTCCTCTATTGTTAAAAGCAATGTGTTTGGAAATTTAGTCAAGGATTTGGCATTGAAAGCTTTGTTATAGTACACTGGCAATAGAATCGGAGCACTAAAATCACTAGAGCTCTTCAAAATGAACCAACGCTTTCTCAAGTGAGTTGGAATCCATGAGTTTGAGCCTATCTTTCCCTGGTGTGGTTCCCCTGAAAGGGAGCCAGAGTTCAAAGGAGGAATTATAGTACTCTTGATATTCAAAGAAATTAGTGAAATTAATTCAATCTCATGATCAGAATGATTTAATGAAGAGTGAATTTTTGTTAGTCATTGCTAGTACGTTTATTTTGTTTCTTCAGTTTACGTAGACAAGCTGAGACAAAAGAAAAACAAACATGACAGCTGTAGCTAGCAAAATGCTAAGTAAATTACAACTTTTTCTGTTAAATTTGCCGATCCCCACGCTGTTTCATTGTCATTTCATTGTCATTATCCTCTTCACTGTCAACAAATATTGGGGTTGTCGGCAGCAGCAGGAAATAGGGCTAAGGTGGAGCTGACTGCCAGCAGAAGGGAGCAGACCAGAAGTAGTCCACGGTCAGGGAAACCAAAGTGGCATGAGTTGAGCTGAGACTAGGTGATAGATATTCATTGACTGAAGAAATTCTTAAAATAACTAAAGTTCAAGTCCTGTCAGAGCTAGGGTGTAAGGTCTTTCCTTTATAATATCATTGAACCTTAATGAGACAGGTTTTCCTGGTGCCTCCATTACTCCTTCATTCTAGATGGTATACTTTGTGGCACCAAAGGAGAAATGTGGTAGATAGAGGCGGAATTTAGTTTATGCAAAAGAAGGCCAAGAGGCAACTTAACTCTTTTCAAATATTTGAAAGGTGTGCCAGTGTGGTGACACCCTCATTTTACCCTAAAAAAATAAAAGTCCTACACAAGTAGTCAATTCAGGATACCAGTTGTCTGGTTCCCCTAGACAGCTCCTTTAGGGCAGGGGGTGTGTATACCAACTCCATTGTATTTTACTCTCCCAAATGCTTAGAGCAGTGCTTTGTACACAGTAAGCACTCAATCAGTCGATCAATAAATGGTATGGTCTTATTCTGTGCAGAGCACTGTTCTAAGCCCGTGGGAGAGTAGAGAACAGCTGAGTTGGTAGATACCTTCCCTGCCTCACAGAGGCACTCAATAAATCCCATTGATTGACTGATTGATTGATTAGTTGCTGAAAAAGCAGCAGCACCAGGATGTCTTAACAGCCCTATTTAGGAATGCTCTGCTCATCCCAAATGGAGACAGGAACTAGAAAAGGTGTCTCCTCCCCCCCGCCCCCCCCCCCGCTCAATTGCCCACCTCACTCAAATTAAGCTGGATTTACCAGCAGACTGTGTTTGACTGGTGAGTTGTACATTTGCTTGGTCAAAACCCAACAGCAGTAAATCCAGGGAAAGAACCATTGCATCATGGGACATCAGGATGTCGATAGGCGTCTGCTGTCAAGAACGACAGACGAGGCTCAAGTCTCAGGACTGAGCAAAGGAATGGATTGTAGTGCTAGTGATTTGATCAACCCCACACATACTCTCTCATTGCAGCCAGTTATCTTTCCGTTGGGGTATGAGGGCAGTGAGTAAGGGGTCATACAGGACCTCTTTATGGCCAAAGAGACTGTAGGGTTTCTGAATTGCCCACTGAGTTTTGAATTGGCTAAAGCTGTCAACCATTGGGGTGCTGAGATATGTCCACCTGATGTCTGGGGGAGCCAAGCCTGCTCTGTGTGCATTTTAGAATACTGGGGTGTCTTTTCACATCCAATAATCTCACCTAGGTGTGTCACACAACCCCTCTCTTAAATTCCTTCTGTCCCCCATAATCTTCCAACTCAGTAGATTTAGCACATCATCATCCAAAATCCTAGAAACAGTCATTCAAGAATTGTGGCTTGCAGATGACGACTCCCAAGAAGACATGGCAATGATTGTAAACCACCATTTGTTACATTCTGGTGCTACTAACTGAAGATAAGGCTAAAGAAAACTGAGGAGATGTTTCAACCTGTACCAGGGAAGTCATACACACAGCCAGAAATTCATATTGCCCTCTCAGAGCTAAAAGCTGTGGCAGAATTCTGTTACCCAGGCAGCACACCGACCAACGAGGTGATACTAGATGAGGAAGTAGAAAACAATGCAAAATACCAACACATCCTTTGGGAAACTGGTATCAGCCTTCGGACCACACTATAGGTCTCCAGAGCCGTAGAGTCGTCCAACCTGCTCTACAACTGTGAGACTTGGACCCCACACAAGCTTCGCAGTTCAACTGGCGTCATTTACTGGCCATAGCAAATATCAAATGGCAAGACAAGATCATGACTAGTGAAGTTCTGGAATGTTGTTAGCCTCCTATCATCAGAGCTATGCTCACCTTAACATGGCTACGTTGAGTGGGACACGTAAAGAGAATGAGCGGTGGCAGGACACCCGAACAGGTCCCGTAGGGCAAACTGAAATTGGGAAACTGAATGCAAGAAGGGCAAAGGAAATGTTTTACGGACACAGTTTAGACAGTGCTGCATCACAGCTGAAATCTGCCCCAGGGCTTGGCCTTATTATTAGCGTGGCTCAGTGGAAAGAGCATGGGCTTTGGAGTCAGAGGTCATGAGTTCGAATCCCAGCTCTGCCACTTGTCAGCTGTGTGACTGTGGGCAAGTCACTTAACTTCTCTGTGCCTCAGTTCCCTCATCTGTAAAATGGGGATTAAGACTGTGAGCCCCACGTGGGACAACCTGATTCCCCTGTGTCTACCCCAGCGCTTAGAACAGTGCTCGGCACATAGTAAGTGCTTAACAAATACCAACATTATTATTATTATTATTATTATGATTAACTGGAAGTCAGTTGTTGAGGATAGATTAGCATGGTGTATTGCTATCAAAGAAAAGAGTAGCTCTCTTCAGGCCAAATATTTATAATGAATGAGAGATAAGGAGGTAAAAGAGAAAACAGCACCTGGCACTGCAAAGCACTAAGCAAGACAATATAAAAATGACAGCCTTTGTGTGGCAGTGTAGCCAGGATTGCAGGACCCACATTGTCCTCTTCATTCATTCATTCATTCAGTCATATTTATTGAGCGCTTACTATGTGCAGAGCACTGTACTAAGCACTGAGAATGTACAATTTGGCAACAGATAGAGATAATCCCTGCCCAACAATGGGCTCACAGTCTAAACGGGGGAGACAGACAACAGAACAAAACAAGTAGATGTCAATACCATCAAGATAAATAGAACCACAGATATATACACATCATTAATAAAATAATAGAGTAATAAATAATATATAGAAATATGCACAAGTGCTGTGGGGAGAAGAAAGGGGAAGAGCAGAGACACACTCATAGGTGAACTTCACTCTTTCATTGTTTGTTTTTCTTTAGGGTATTTAAGAGCTGAATATGCACCAGGCACTGTACTAAACTCTGGAGTAGATACATAATACTAATAGTAATAATAATGATAATTGTGGTATTTGTTAAGCACTTACTAGGTGCCAGACACTGCACTAAGTGCTGGAGTAGATATAAGCAAATTGGGGCAGACGCAATGCGTGTCTTAATCCCCATTTTACAGATGAGGTAACTGAGCACAGAGAAGTGAAGTCAGATGAGTGGCAGCCCTGGAACTAGAACGCAGGTCCTCTTACTTCCAGGCCTGTGTCTTTTCACTAGGTCTTGTTGTTTCTTCACCTCTTCTTTGAAGCAGCGTGGCCTAGTGGAAAGAGCATGGGCCTGGGAGTCAGAGGACCTGGTTACTAATCCCTATTCCACCACTTGTCTACTATGTGACCCTGGGCAAGTCACTTAAGTTCTCTGTGTCTCAGTTTCCTCATATCAAGCGCTTAGTACAGTGCTTTGCATGCAGTAAACTTTCAATAAATATGATTGAATGACTGTAAAATGGGGTTTAAATCTGATTCCCTCCTACTTAGACTGTGAGCCCCATGTGGGAAAGGGGCCCACCTTCTGGCCCATCTTCTTCAGCTTGGGCTTTCCCTGTTTCCCATACCCCAGTCTCTCTCCTCTTTCCTTCTCATTCTTAATCTTGTCCTGCCTTTATCCACTCTTTCTGTTGACTTGCTTCCTGTCCTCCTCTTTCCTTCTCATTCTCCCTTTTCTCTCAATTTAACTTTCTCCTGCCTTCTCATTCTACTTCTAGCACCTACCCACACATGTGCAGAATAGTTATGGGCAGATGCAGATTCTTAATAGTAATATAAATTCAAACACAATGAACATGGACTATTGTATGATAGGGGAATCAATTTGAGCAATTTTTATGGTATGCAGACACAGTATTATGAAAAGCTTATTCTGGACTGTGAAACACTTTTCATGAAATGCCAGGGCTATTTTTCACAATTAGAGGGTAATGATGATTTGAATTAGGTTGAATTTTTGATGAGGCTTCTGTCATTTTTAATTTTTATTTTATGCATTCTTGATTCTTATTGAATACTGGAACTTCATTCCATGGATACACGAAATCCAGTGATTTCTGTAATTCAATTAGGAGCATAGTAAATGTATATGCTTATTTTTCTCAGAGTGATGGAAAACCATACACTGATTCTTGAACTTCTAAATGCATCACTTCACTTCTGAGCCTCAGTTACCTCATCTGCAAAATGGGAATTGAGACTGTGAGCCCCATGTGGGACAGGGACTGTGTCCATCCCAATTTGCTTGTGTGTGCCCCAGTGCTCAGTATAGTGCCTGGCATATAGTAAGTGCTTAGCAAATACCAAAATTATTATTATTATAATATATGGAAACAAGAAAGTAATTGCATCTTTACTTTGGCAAATCATTTTTAGGTTTTGCTCTTGTGTTTCCATTCCCAGCCTACGCATTTTAGGTGGTGTAGTGAAGCTCTGGGCAGAGCAGCTCATCTGTACCACCTAAGCACTGGGCTACTCACACCGGTAGCAAGCCCTTATGTATATATTTTGTATACTCTACTACATCTTCGTATTGTATTTGAGTTGCCCGCTTAATTATAATCTCCTTGAGAGCAACGATCATGTCAACTTATCCTTTTGTACTCTCCCAAGCGCCTAGGACGGGGTCCAATTTGATTAGCATGTATGTACCCCAGTGGTTAGTAGAGTGCCTGGAACATAGTAGACATTTAAGAGATACCATAAAAAAGTAGGGTATCTTAATAAATAAATAAATGATACTGATAAATTATACTGATTGATATGCTATATTTTGAGAGTTTCTAAGGACAGCCAATTCTTCTTTAAAGCAAGGCTTGGGTTCCTACAGAACCCCATGTTAAGGAAAACCTGCATTACAATACTCATCTCTTGCTCAACCCTGCTCACAAAAGCACACAAAAGTTTCTCCTTACCTTGAATCATGTTGTATCCAGACAAGTGTGCCTTGTCAGAAGGACATCCCCTATTTCTGCCACTATCGTCTATTTAGAGCACATAATGAAAACACGTATTGTGGCAGAACTGATTGAATTTGCTTAAAAATAACAGAAGAGCACTTCAGGTTTGGGAGTCAGAGGACTTGGGAGTCAGAGGACCTAGGTTCTAATCCCAGCTCCGCCACTTGTCTGTTTTGGGATTTTGGGCAAGTCACTTAAATTCTCTGAGCCTCAGTTACCTCATCTGTAAGATGGGGATTAAGGCTGTGAGCCCCACATGAGACATGGCCAGTGTCCAACCTGATTAG
The DNA here is from genome assembly GCF_004115215.2 of Ornithorhynchus anatinus. Classification (NCBI taxonomy): domain Eukaryota; kingdom Metazoa; phylum Chordata; class Mammalia; order Monotremata; family Ornithorhynchidae; genus Ornithorhynchus; species Ornithorhynchus anatinus. Next base: position 56,390,028 of record NC_041753.1, read on the forward strand.
CTTGTATTTATCTCAGTGCTTAGTTTAGTGCCTTGCACGTAGTAAGCACTTCACAAATACCATTTTAAAAAAAGGTTTTTGATTTCTGTACTCTGTTTAGAAATTGAATTAAATTCCTTAAATACAACTTCTTGCCATGACAGATTCACAGGATAGAAACAGTAAGTTTTCTTAGAGCTCAAGAATAAGAAAACAATGAATATCTACCAATCAGCTCATGAAGAATTTTAGACAGAGAATTCAAGAAGTAGATTTTCTTCATTTCCTAAGTGCGACATTGAAATTTACATCAAAGAGAAATAAATAAGGCTCTGGTCAGAGTCAATGTGGTGGCATAAAATCTGACAAACTGACCAACATGCAGAATTTTATTGCAATAGGTGGGTAATGATGCTGAAATTGTAAAAATTTTAAAAAATCACAAGTTTTGCAAAAGTTTACTCTTAGTGGTGAAAGGGCCAAGGTCAACTCATGATTACCAACACTATCTTTCAAGTCCCAAGACAAAGGCATCATGCATGCACCCAAGGTCTAAACAATGACATCTCATTGATTGTTATCATCCAGTAGGGAAACTTAAGATATACAAATTACTTCTGTCATAAGAGGTTCAGAATGTGAGGGATTGCCCATTATGTGTCCGGTCCCAACTTGTGCCTGTCATACCACCAGCATATTGATGAGCAGCATCCAGTCACAAGCCTGCTTGTTGTTAGAGAAGCAGCGTGGCTCAGTGGAAAGAGCACGGGTTTGGGAGTCAGAGGACATGGGTTCTAATCCCAGCTATGCCACTTGTCTGCTCTTTGACCTCAGCAAGCAACTTAACTTCTCTGGGCCTTAGTTACCTCATCTGTAAAATGGGGATTAAGACTGTAAGCCCCACGCGGGACAACCTGATGACCTTGTATCTACTCCAGCACTTAGAACAGTGCTTGGCACATAGTAAGTACTTAACAAATATCCTAATTATTATTATTATTAAATTATTGGAGAATGAAGTCACCTACGGAAAGCTGTAGGATATCACAGCGAACCATGAAGAAGAATAATAATGTTGATATTTGTTAAGTGCTTACTATGTGCCAAGCACTGTTCAAAGCACTGGGGTAGATACAAGATAATCAGGTTGCCCCACATGGGGCTCACAGTCTTCATCCCCATTTAACAGATGAGGTAACTGAGGCATAGAGACGTAAAGTGACTTGTCCATGAAGGAATGCTTCTAAGGCATGTCCCTGACAAGCAAAAAAGTTACCACTAAGACTGGTTTGTTGGAAAACAACAGCCAAAAAATTAGCTGCAGCGATGCAAAACATATTTTCATTCATTCAATCGTATTTATTGAGCGCTTACTGTGTGCAAAGCACTGTACTAAGCGCTTAACACTGTACTTTCATTAACTTTTAGCACCACATGAGCTAAAGAACACACACAAGTTGGAGAATGTTAAGGCTGAAGAGATCCAGAGCTATGTTGACTCAAACCAAGGAAGCTTTAAGGGCCCTGTCCATGCTATCACAAAGCTTCTGAAGGGAACAGGTGGCTCCACCGTAATCATTTAAGGAAGGAGTCAAAAATCTCCTCAACACACCTTCCACCCTTTCCTTCATAAGATCTCAGTCTCAAAGTCCCAAAGAGCCCAGTCTTCAAGCCCATTTTTTGAGGAAGTCACTACTATGGTCAAAGCCCTGAAAAATAATAGGGCACCCAAATTTGGTAGCATTCCAGCAAATGGCCCTCTAAAACTCCTTGTGGGTAGGGAACATGTCTTCCAACTCATTGTACTTATTCTGCCAACTGCTTAGCAGTAAGTGCTCAGTGAATATCTTTGATTGATTGATTCTACCTCTTACCTGTGAATTATTTGGGTCTATTTTCCCTGTTAGACTGGTATAAGCATGTGCTTAAATAGTAAAGTATGTAAATTTGTGGGTACAAAATGTTGTGGGTGGCTGTAAGTCATAAGACTGCTAATTGTGGGCAGAGAGTGTGTTTATTGTTGTACTGTACTCTCCCAAGTGCTTAGTACAGTGCTCTGCACACAGTAAGTGCTCAATAAATATGACTGACTGACTGACTAAAATGCTGAGGTGGTAGTTAGGAATATATGACCTGGGGGAAAGCAAATTTAATTGGAAAATCTTCCTCGAGGAAGTAGAATTTCAGGAAAGCTTTGAGGATAGGAAGAGCTGTGGTCTAATGGATTTGAAAGGAAAGGAAGCACCAGGCAGCAGTAATGAGAAGCAGTGAGGCCTAGTGGATAGAGCTTAGGCCTGGGAGTCAGAGGGACCTGGATTCTAATCCCAGATCCACTACTTAACTAACTACTCAACAACTCTGGGCCTCAGTTATCTCATCTGTGAAACAGGGATTAAGACTGTGAGCTCCATGTGGGATATGGATATGTGGGATATTGTTTTTACGTTGTTCTTCCCCTTGACTCTATTTATTGCCATTGTTCTTGTCTGTCTGTCTCCCCCGATTAGACTGTAAGCCCGTCAAAGGGCATGGGCTGTCTTTATCTGTTGCCGACTTGTTCATTCCAAGCGCTTAGTACAGTGCTCTGCACATAGTAAGCGCTCAATAAATACTATTGAATGAATGAATGAATGAATATGGACCGTGTCCAACTTGATTAGCTCCTATCTATCTATCCCAGTGCTTAGTAATATACCTGGGACATAGTAAGTGCTTAACAATACCATAAAAAAGACAAAAACCCCCTAACAAACCTATACAAAAACAGAGGTGGGAGGCAGGGGTGTTGAGAATGAGACACAGCACAGAAGTTATATTGGGAGGATTAAAGAGTAGAAATTGGGGGTGGGAGAAGACTCTTAGCCCCTGGTGGGCAATGACCCTGTTACTTCCCTGTTTGTATTTATCAAGCATTTAGTACAGTGCTTTGCACCTAGTGGGTGCTCAATAAATACCATACTACTATTATACTCTTATATTATGACTTGTTGGGTTGATATGACTTGGAGTGTTGGAAATAAATGAGGGACAGATGTTTGGATGCTTCTCATAAGTGATATTGAACACCCTTTGACAGTATAGATGTTAATGAGATGTACATCGCCTTGATTCTATTTATTTGCTATTGTTTTAATGAGATGTTCATCCCCTTGATTCTTTTTATTGCTATTGTTCTTGTCTGTCCGTCTCCCCCGATTAGACTGTAAGCCCGTCAAAGGGCAGGGACTGTCTCTATCTGTTACCAATTTGTACATTCCAAGTGCTTAGTACAGTGCTCTGCACATAGTAAGCGCTCAATATTGAATGAATATAGATAAAGCTAATCCTGTCCTAAGATCCACTTCATAGAAGGAGGCTGAGAAGTGAAGGTGTCAAATTAGAGTACATCCAGCATAGAAGGGAATTGGAAAATGCACACACTTCAGTATCTTTATTATGGTTGATAATTTAGAAGCCTGAGGCAAGATGAGGGAAAATTGCCAGGGAACATCATAAATTGAAGGCGAATGCTGTGAAACTTATGGAAAAAGGAATATCGACAGAAATGAGAATCTATGCTTAGAGTAGAGGAGTGTGAAGCATGGACTTGTGGGCTTTCATTTGACATTTCTGTTGCAATGTGCAGAAGAGATAGTGGGAGCTTTCTGATCTTATAATGACATGAGCTGTTATCAGGAAGACAGTCTAAGGTAAAGGTGCTTAACTCTGTCCTTCCAAAGCAAGGATTCATTACAGAAGATTTTATTCGATAACCAATAGCTAGGCTATATGTGGGCATGGTTGAAACTAAGATCATTTCATTCTTGAAAGCTCATACTGAAAAAATTCTGTTTTTCTCAAATGGTATACCCTATTGGTATACTTAAGTACACACACACACATGCTTAAGATATATTTCTAATAGATTTCCCTTTAGAGGTGTGTTCTGGTTAGCCTAAGAAGTAGATCTGGGAAAATAGCATGTGCTATTTAACAACCACTCAAAAAAGTATGCTTTGTTTATCTGTAAATCTGTTCCTTCCGACTTCCCTCCCACCTTGGAATAAAGTGCAGGGACTTTGGAGGCTGCACTATAAATACCTTCAGGTGTGTACTTAAGTAGATAAGAGTGTGTCTTTAAGAATATTAGCCTAGAAAATATTATTTTAGGGAAATGCTCCCAAATAGTCTGCTGAGGGAGGAAATGAGTTTTGACATGATTATCCAGATGAGTACTGAATATTGGGTATAAGTTTAGTTGAGGAAAGTTTTAGATTGTGATATATGATAATGTGATGAGAATAAAGTTGCCTATACAGACAAAGTGATATGGAAGGTTGACAGTTATCAAATGAAGTTTGTTAAACATAGACCACCATCCTGGATAGTTCAGGTCCAAGTACTTCTGGTTTTTTGGTGTGTTTTTTTTTTTCAAAAGAAGATTTTTGACTTGAATCATTCCTCTAGACTGTAAGCCGGGAACATGCCTACAAATATCACTGAATGATTCAAATAAAAGCCTCAATTCTCCACCACATTTGCCTGCACAGACACAACCTCAATGTCTTTGTTATTGGATTGAGCAAGAAATGTAGTCAAAAGAACTCATTTGGTCATGGCTGGCAACCATGTAGTATGCCTTAGCTTGCCTTTCCTTGGGCCCTCTGGTCACCTTAGTTTGCCTTTCCGTGGGTACCTAAGGTGTAAATTAACCAGGATAATGATAGGAGAAAAATTCATGATACATTTGGTCACTAGCCTTTTAAGAATATTTTGGGATATATTTATGAATTTAGAAGCAAATAAGCTTCCCACACAACTTGTCTCCAGGTTACAGATTTCTAGTATTCTCAGCTAAAAGGCGGCCTTAACAGCTACTCAATCATTAACCAGTGATAGGATAGTGATAGGAAACTACATAACCTTTGTTAACTATAGCTACCTTTAGCACCCACCTATAGAGTCCTTCCTAAGCTCCTCCCCAATATACACAAGTTATTTGGTTACAAAGAGTTATGCATTATAAAGCTTTGCCCTTTCATAACCCATGTTTTAGCTGTGAATTTGAAGGCTCTTTTGAATATGGAATTATAGAAATTTAACATCACTCTGTAGAATTCTAAGACTCCTCTATTGTTTCTGATACACCTGGTTTGTGTGTGGTGGGGGAGGTGGGGCAGGATGATGCAGAAGGAAGAAGATTAGGATATAAGGTATAAAATGAATGATGTAAATTGGAGGAGCATATTTGAACCTATTTCTCATTAGACAATAATATATAGGTTTCTTTCCTAGCAAAGGACATATTTGTTATTTGACATTGCTGTGCTTGCAGCAAATGGACTTGGGGTGTAAAGTCTTCTGTATTGTGTCTTTTTGTATTTCATGGCTCTAAATAAATTGATTGATATTGATATGACTCATGTTTTTAACCCTACTATTGGCATCAGAGTTGTAATTCAAAGCTCTTTTTAGTGGGGGAAGGGAGAAAGTGGTTTGTAAAAGTTCTGAGGGGTAAAGATTGTGCCCATTTAGAGTTGTTTTTTTTAAGGCACTTGTTAAGCGCTTACTATGTGCCAGGCACTGTACTAAGCCCTGGGGTAGATACAGGATAATTAGATTGGACACAGTCCATGTCCCACATGGGGCTCACAGTATTGGTCTCCATTTTACAGATGAGGTAATTGGGGTACAGAGAAGTTAAGTGACTTGCCCAAGGTCACACAGGAGACAAGGGGTGGAGCCGGGATTAGACCGAAATCCTTCTGATTCCCAGGCTCGAGCTGTATCCATTAGGCCATGCTGCTCTTCATGTGCCACCCTTTTAAGGGATTTTCCATTGTTTTTAGCATTTTTGTAATAGGTTCCTAAGAAGTCTTTTGAGGTTAACTCCTTAACCTAAGTGTAGAGATGAGCACCATTTTCTTTGAGATGGGTTCCTAGAGGGATTCCTCCCTGCCCTTTGGATTGTGGGGCTGATAGGGTTGGAGCAAGAGTTGAATGATGTTAGTCTATAGAACCAGGTTGTAGTGTCAAAGCAGGAGGCAAATTTTCTGAGATTGGCAGTAGCTTTCCTTTTTCTGCTTTTCTCATCTAGAAACTGTGTACATAATTGACATTTTTTAATGTCTGAAGGCTGATATGTTTACTCGCAAGACATACTCCCCGTAGGAAACTTGTTACAGCAAAAATGGAAGCACAGGAAATTATTTTTAAAGTATTGCCAAAAAGGGTTTAAGTATAAGTGGAAACCACGTCTAGTAAGCCTACCTATTGCAGTATCAAGTGCCTAATTACAAAGCGTTCATGTGCCCCTTCCTTTCCTATTCCTCAGTTCCCCATTTTATCACCCACTCTGACTCACTCTGACTCACCAACTTTTTGGAAACTGTTTCAGGATAAAAAGTATAAAGAGCGAGAGAGAGAGAGAGAGTGTCCCACTTGGGTTAGATTGGACAGTAGGCCTTGAACATGCCTGGCCAATGGATATAAAGATCACGAGGCAGTACTGCTACATATGCTTGAACATACCATGTAAACATGTCAGTTCCAATTAATTAATCAATCAGTGCTATTTATTAAGCATTTTCTGTGTGCAGCACAATCAGTCATATTGACTGAGTGCTTACTGTGTGCAGAGGACTGTACTAAGTGCTTGGGAGAGGACAATATAACAGAAGCGGTAAACATATTCCCTGCCTACAAAGAGCTTACAGTCTACAGATGGAGATGAATGTTAATATAAATAATTAAATTACAGATATGTATGTAGGGGCTGTGGGGCTGAGGGAGGAGTGAGTAAAGGGTGCAAATCCAAGTGCACGTGTGACGCAGTAGGGAGTAGGAGAAGAGGAAATGAGGCTTAGTCAAGGAAGGCCTCTTGGAGGTGATGTGCTTTTAGTAAGTTTTTAAAGGTGTGGAGATTGATCGCCTCTTGGATGTGAAGAGGGAAGGAGTTTCAGGCCAGAGGCAGGATGTGGGCAAGAGGTTGGCGGCGAGATAGACAAGATTGAGACACAGTGAGTAGGTTGGTGTGAGAGGAATGAAGTGTGCGGACTGAGTCGTCGTAGAAAATCATGGAGGTAAGGTGGGACAGGGCAAGGCAATTGATTGCTTTAAAGCTGATGGTAAGGAGTTTCTATTTGATGCAGAAGTGGATGGGCAACCACCAGAGGTTCTTAAGGAGTGGGGAAACATGGACTGAATGGTTTTGTAGAAAAATGATCTGGGCAGCAGAGTGAAGTAATAATAATTAATTATGGTACGTGTTAAGCGCTTACTGTGTGCCAGGCACTGTACTAAGCAGCGTGGCTCAGTGGAAAGAGCACGGGCTTTGGAGTCAGAGGTCATGGGTTCGAATCCTGGCTCGGCCACTTGTCAGCTGTGTGACTCTGGGCAAGTCACTTAACGTCTCGGTGCCTCAGTTACCTCATCTGTAAAATGGGGATAAAGACTGTGAGCCCCACGTGAGACAACCTGATTCCCCTGTGTCTACTCCAGTGCTTAGAACAGTGCTCGGCACATAGTAAGCGCTTAACAAATACCAACATTATTATTATTATTACTAAGTGCTGAGGTGGATACAACAAATTGGATTGGACACAGTTCCTGTCCCACATGTTAGTGCAGTTACATATACACAATTTTCCCTGTGGAACGTCTGGGAAAGTATGTGCATGGAACCCCCTGCCACACACCACCACCACACACACATACACACACATGACTAGCTCCACTTCTCCAGATGTGAGTTTGGGTCTCCTCCTCCTCCTGACCCTATAGGTCGTTGGATTGGGTTCAGGCCCCAAAGTCCTGGGGTTTATCTTAGATTAGGTCAGGCTGAAAATGATCAGCCCATGCTGGGCTATAGCTTGTGACCCAGATAGTAGCTGAATCTCAGGAATATGTAAAGGATTTCACTGGTCCCAGGGAAGGCTAGAGGGGAAGGTGTTTCCAGCATTATTTTCTTCTGACCCGACAGATTCATTCTGGGTGGGTGTTGGCGGAGGGGGGGAGATGGAAAATGGAAAAAGAAAGTGAGGTACAGCCATTTTAGGTAGGAATGCAAATTGCAAATTATCTAAAACCCTTGATTGCATTATTTTAATGCCAACAAACTCACTGCACCTTGATCTCATCTTGCACCACCGACCCTACACCCATATTCCCCCTGTGACCTTGAACTCCCTCCCCCTTCATTTCCGAGAGATGATCACTCTCCCCATCTTAAAAGCCCTACTAAAGTCTCATCTCCTCCAAGAGGCCTTCCCCAACTAAGCCCTCATTTCCCCTATCCACTCTCATCAACTCTACTGTATTGCACTTCTCCAAAGTGCTTAGTAACACACAGTAAACACTCAATAAATACCATTGATTGATTGATTGATTGACTGATTATACAACCAGTTGCATATTTTCAGGAGATGCATTCTGATGGGGCTGGTTGGTACTGGTTTTGGATTCTTCTGTTTCATCTACTTTCTTTGTAAGACCTTTCCTCCCAGCATTTTCACCACTGGCTATAACCGGCAAATGACATCTTGTCTCCGAATCAGCTGTGATTGTCAGGTCAGAAGCCTGAGGGGCAGTATTTTGAGTAGGGTCCCTGGTTTCCCAGGTTTTCTACTATTCCTGGAGGCAACGGGGTGGATTTTTGGGTGATATTGCTGTCCAACCAGCCTTCCCACCCACCTACCGCCACCTCACACCACCCAACCCAAAAAACTTTAAAAAGTTAAGGACCTTTCCAAACCACTACAACTCTTGCCATTCCCATAGCACTGGGTCCTTTATACCCAAAGGGAATAACTCTTCATTCAGAGTTGGAGCAGTAAATGATTTGTATGAAGCATCTGAAAAAATCTGAAAACTTATATTTAAGTGTCTACAAGTGAAAATGAAGGGCAGAAAGGCAGTTAAAGGCTTGTTCAGTTCAGCAGACACGCAGAACAGGGCATGATCCTTGTGGTTGTTTGAATGCTGTCCAGAAACAAGTTAATCAGGTAACTTTGTGGTACAAACTTCACAGCGTTCCATATTTTCTCTTCCTGTATTTAATCACTCTGTTTCCTAAAACGGTTTTAGCAAATTGACATGTGAAGCAGCATGAAAAATTGCTGACCTAGAGGCCCTCACACATGTTTTTGTAAGACTTTCTCACCTTTTATCATTTACCAGTTTCTCCTTATTTTTCTCTTAGAATGATTAAATGGAAACTTTCATAGAGCAAAGAGCTGTTACCAAAACACACTTCATGAGGGATAGTCATGAGAAGCAGCGTGGTTCAGTGGAAAGAGCCTGGGCTTGGGAGTCAGAGGTAATGGGTTTGAATCCCAGCTCTGCCACTTGTCAGCTGTATGACTGTGGGTAAGTCACTTACCCACTGTGAGCCTCACGTGGGACAAGCTGATTACCCTTTATCTACCCCAGTGCTTAGAACAGTGCTCTGCACATAGTAAGCGCTTAACAAATACCAACATTATTATTATTATAGTCCTGCCAGTAGCCAGAAATTGTTGTTATTGTTATTATGGTATTTGTTGAACGTTTACTACGTGTCAAGCACGTTCTAATTGCTGGAATAGATACAAGTTCACTAGGTCAGACGTAGTCCCTGTCCCAAATGGGCCTCACAATCTAAGTAGGAGAGAGAATGGGCATTGAATCCCTATATTGTAGATGAGGAAACTGAGGCACAGAGAAGTCGAGAGGCTTGCCCACACAGCAGACAACTGGCAGAGCCGGGATTAGGACCCCAGGTCTTCTAACTCCTAGACCTGTTCTCTTTCCACTAGGCCATGCTTCCTCTCTCTCTCTCCTTTTCTCTTCCTACACTTCTTGCCATCCACCCCATCCTATGGCCCTGTCTACCATCTGTGGAGAGTTGAGTTTCAGGTGTTCTCTTAACCACCATCCTAAACCCCTGCTATCAAATCCTGTTACCTTTAGTTAGTTTGATTATGGGTTCAAATCCTGGCTCTGCCACTTGTCAGCTGTGTGACCGTGGGCAAGTCACTTAACTTCTCCGTGCCTCAGTTACCTCATCTGTAAAATGGGGATGAAGACTGTGAGCCTCACGTGGGACAACCTGATGACCCTGTATCTACCCCAGCGCTTAGAACAGTGCTCTGCAAATAGTAAGTGCTTAAATACCAAACAGTATTATTATTTAGCTTGCCTTTGTGATCTTTTACAGTTTCCTCAGAATCACCCCAGGAGACAGAATTCCTGCTCTTTCCTCATCTGAATTAATTTTGGAGCCACTAATATCTCCCTACTCACTTAGGCGTGTGATTTTAGAGTCTTTTCTTTACTGCTCTCCCGACACTGAAACCGTTGCTAAATCCTGCCCATTGTTTCTCCTTGAAATCTCTACGATTCATCTCTTCTTTTTCATGTCCAATCCTGAAAATTCCCCTTCACTTCGGTTTCCTCCCACTTGAACTGTTGCAAGATTTCCCTCTCTGACCTCACCACACTCCGCTCAACGCAACTCAAATTACTGTTGCTGAAACTACTGTTCTTCATCTACTGATGCATCTCTAAAACCCCCTTTTCTCGGTTAAATTTAAATTTCTCAACTCCACTTTCAGACCTCCCCTTTGCATTTCTCCTTTCCACTTCCCCTATTCTTCTGCCTGCCTTCTTCACTCAGTGCCAACCCTTCAGCTGGTCTTGTGTTCCTTTTAATTGTGGTATTTGTTAGGTATTTAACATATGCTAGGCACTGCCCTAAGCACTGAGGGAGGTAGGAGCAAATCAGGTTGGACACAGTCCCTGTCTTGCTTGGGGTTCACAGTTTTTTAGTCACACCTCCCTCTTCATATTAGTCCAGGCTGACACATTCCCTCAGATGCGCAACAGGATGGCCTCCTCTTCTTAGAACTGTTAAGTCACCTCCTTCCTTCTAGCTGTTCCTCAATTGTTTATTGAGCCTCTCACAAAACAGTGTACAGTAACAAGAATTAAGTCATCTTTGTTGTCGACACCCTTTACCACTTCTCCAGGAGGATCTTTATCTCTTCTCTGGGTTGGTGCCTATGAGCCTTTCGGCATTAACTGTTAACTCAGCCACAGGACACAGAACTAGAAGGACATAGAGGCTACTGGAAAGATCCTTCCCCTGGGAGTTGGGAAGTGAGAGTCTCGAATTCTGTTCTTTCCTTGCCACGGACTGTATAGTGTTGGTTAAGTCATCTGCCATCTCTTTTCCTTCATTTCCTTATGGCTAAAAGGCCCCATCTCTTGCAATTACATTCTTCTACTGATTGTCTTGCTGTGCCACTCCCACTCTGTCTTTGCCTCCACCTTCGCTACCTTCCAATAAGATAAGAAGTAATGAAAAAGAAAAACAAAGGGGCAAGTTCAGGACATCTTTTGCAGTTGCTAAATACCTCCTTTGGTATGTGATCTGTCTTCCTAAATTCCTAGAGGGCAGGCATCACAACTCTTGTCCATTTTGTATTGTGACTTGTACATATCTAATATAAGGGGTCATAGAATTCATTCATTCAATCGTATTTATTAAGCGAATACTGTGTGCAGAGCACTGTACTAAGTGCTTGGAATGTACAGTTTGGCAACAGATAGAGACAATCCCTGCCCAACAACGGGCTCACAGTCTAAACAGGGGAGACAGACAACAAAACAAAACAGAACAAAACAAAAAACAAGTAGTCTGGCATCAATATCATCAAGATAAATAGAATCATAGATATATACACATCATTACAAAATAAATAGGGTAATAAGTAATATGTACAAATATGCACAAGTGCTGTGCAGAGGGAGGGAGAAGGGGGAATGGGGAGGGGAGGAGGAGCAGAGGGAAAAGGAGGGCTCAGTCTGGGAAGGCCTCCTGGAGGAGGTGAGCTCTCAGTAGGGCTTTGGAGAGGGGAAGAGAGCTAATTTGGGGGGACTTGGGAGAGAGGGGATCATAACCCCGCCAGGAGGAGGAGCCGAGAATGGCGTGGGAGGGATTTTTCCTTGTTGAAATGCAGCCGTTGCTCTCTAAGCCCGTTCGAAAAAAGGTACAGTATACATATGTGGTTTTAGTTTGCGAATCTCTGAATTCTATACAGTTTTGGATACATTCTTGGCTCTTGCTAAATATTAAGTAATAATACTACATGTGCTTCTGCAGAATTAGAGAGGTAGTTAATTTATTTACAGATTAATAGGCCCCAGCGTGGGCTAGTGGAAAGAGCATGGGACTGGAAGTCAGGATGTGAAGGTTCTAGTTCCAACTCACCATGTGATTGTGACCAAGTCCCTTACCTTTTAATAAACAGGGTTATTGTACTCTCTTCCCCTCCTCTTTTAGACCATGTAGAACAGGGGCTGTGTCTGATCTAATTATCTTGTATTTATCCCAGGGTAGCAGCATGGTCTAGTGGATAGAGCATGGGCCTGGGAGTCAGAGGACGTGAGTTCCAATCCCAGCTCTGCCACAGGTCTGCTGTGTGACCTTGGATATGTGACTTCACTTCTTTGTGCCTCAGTTACCTCATCCATAAAATGGGGATTAAAACTGTGAGCCCCATGTGGGACAGGGACTGTGTCCAACCTGATTACCTTGTATCTACCCCTGTGTTTAGAACAGTGCTTGACACATAGTAAGCACTTAACAAATACCACAATTATCATTATTATTATTATTATTAACACAGTGCTTTGCACATAAAAAATACCACTGATTTTTCTTGTCAAATAGTCTTATGGAAATGCCAAACAAAATCAATCAACCAATAATATTTATTGAGCAGTTCCACTATGCAGAGAATTGTACTAAGCCCTTAGAAGAATAAAATAGCATTAACAGACATAATCCTTGCCCTTGAGGAGCTTACAATCAATCCAAGTAGACAGACCTTAAAATAAATTACTGATAGATGACAGCAACAGACTTTAAAGCTATGTACATAAATGCAATTCAAGGGACCAGTTAATATTAATAATAATAATTGTGGTATTTATTAGGCACTTACTATGTGCCAAGCACTGTACTAAGTGCTGGGGTAGATACAAAGTAATCAAGTTGGACACAGTCCCTGTCCATAAGCACTTAGTACAGTGCTCTGCACACAGTAAGCACTCAATAAATATGATTGAATGAATATGGCTCACAATCCAAGTAGGAGGGAGAACGGGTATTGAATCCCCACCCCTCCCTCTAATCAACCCATCCCTGTCCTTCCTTCCCAGCAACTTCCTTCACACTTTTCCATCCAACACCTCCCCACCCTCATGCCATCCCCTCCCACCTACCATACCCCATTCTTGTTTTTCTTTCCCAGCACTGCCCCCCATCCCTTTCCCCCCCCGCCCACCGCATGCTGGTCCCCAGCAGTTCACTTCTATTTCTCTGGCCACTCATTCTCAGTCTCTTACACCGGCCCCTCCTCTGCCTCCCACCCCCTAATTATTGGAGTCCTTCAAAGCTCAATTCTGGGTCCCCTTCCATTCTCCCACTCCCTTGGAGAACTCATTCACTCCTAAGGCTTTAACTACCATCTCTGTGTAGATGATTCCCAAATCTACATCTCCAGCCCTGATCTTTCTCCTTCTCCGTAGTCTCGTATTTTCTCGTGCCTTCGGGACATCTCTATTTGGTTATCCCGCCGTCACCTCAGACTTAGCATTTCCAAAACAGACCTCCTCATCTTCCCACCCAAACCCTGTTCTTCCCCTGTCTTTTCCCTTCACTATAGACAGCACCACCATCCTCCCTATCTCACAAGCCTGTAACCTTGGAATTATTCTTGACTCTGTCTCTCATGGAACACACATATTCCATCTGTCACCAAATCCACTTGGTTCAACCTTCACAACATCAACAAAATCCACCCTTTCCTCTACATCCAGACTACCACGTTAATCCAAGCATTTATCCTATCCGGCCTTGATTACTACATCAGCCACCTTGCTGACCTCCCTGCTTCCTGTCTCTCCCCATTTCAGTCCTTATTTCACTCTGCTGCCCGGATCATTTTTCTACAAAACAATGCAGTTCCCCACTCCTCAAGAACCTCTGGTGGTTGCCCACGCACCTCCACATTGTTTTCCTACTACAGCCCAGCCCACATTTTAATACCAACCTACTCATTGTACCTCAAACTCATCTATCTCACCACTGACCCTTCACCCACGTCCTGCCTCTGGCCTGGAACTTCCTCGCCCTTCATATCCCACAGATAATCATTCTCCCCACTTTCAAAGCCTTAGTAAAAGCACATATCTGGGAGGCCTTCCCTGACTAAGCCCCTATTTCCTCTTCTCCCACTCCCTTCTGTGTTGCCCTTGCAGTTGGATTTGCACCCTTTATTCACCTGTCCCTAAGTCCCGTAGCATTCATTCATTAGTATTTATTGAGCGCTTACTATGTGCAGAGCACTGTAGTAAGCGCTGGGAATGTACAATTCAGCAACAGATAGAGATAATCCCTGCCCTATGACGGGCTCATGTACATATCCATAATTTATTTATATTCATTTAATTGTATTTATTGAGTGCTTACTATGTGCAATGAGCTTACAGTCCAGAATGGGGGATATTAATATCTGTCTCTTCTGTAAACTGTAATCTGGTTGTGGCAGGGCATGTGTTTTCCATCTGTTTGATATTGTACTCTCCCAAGTGCTTAGTACAGTGCTCTGCACACAGCGCTCAATCAATATGATTGATGGATTTATTGAGCCCCTCCCCCCACAGTCTCAGCCAAGTGCGGCCTGTGGAACCCCTCCTTCCTCATGGGAAAGCGGCCCTTCATCCATGCTCTTTTCCGGACCCAGTCACTTTTCCTCATCATTATCGAAACCTGGCTTATCCCAGATGATACTGTCTCCCCTGCTGCTGTCCCCAGAAGAGGCTTCATCTTCTCCCACTCTCCAAGACTCACTGAGAAGGGAAGAGTAGTGGGCTTCCTTTTGCTCCCCAATGCCGCTTTTGCACCATTCCACCTCCCCATCCTTCTCTTTCCCTTCCTTTGAAGTTCATAGCACCTGCCTCTACCGCCCACTCCAGTTACTAGTCATGGTCATCTACCCCCGTCCGCCTCTTCCCCCCAAGCTCCTTCTCCAACTTTCTGAACTATTTTGATCCCTTTCTCACAATCTTTCTCCCTTTCTCCATCCCTACATTGATCCTAGGGTTCTTCAATATCCATGTGGATGTTCCCGATGACCCCTCCACTGCTGGCTTCTCCTTAGTCCTCAACTCCTGACCTACTGCTCCACCCCACCTCACCCACTCACCAGCTTGGTCACGCGTTCTATCTCATCATCTCTCTACCCTCACCAACTCTGAAATTCCTCTACCGGACCACAACCTCCAAGGAGTTTAGAGAGGAATGGTAGGAGTGAGATGGCGTGATAGCTGGAGGGGGTGAAGGGAGCTGTGAGGGTTAAGGGAGGGACTTTTTTTAGGGTAGAGGTTACAGGAGCATGTTTGAAAGCACTGGGGAAGAAACCATTGGAAAGTGAATGGTTGAAGGTGGTGATCAAGGAGGGAAGAAGGAAGGGGGCAAGTGTTTTGATAAGGGAGAAAGGTTGGATTCGAAGGTGCAGGTGGAGGGGGTGGAGTTTGAGAGGTGGTGGAAGAAAGAAATCATTTTCAGTCAACTTTGGGGTTGAGGAGAATTTGAAAATATTTTTGACATGATAACAAACATACAGTCTAGATTGTTACTTCAGTAACTAACTATAAGAAAATCAGGTAAAGCTCCTTTAGTGACAACATTGTTCATCTCTCATAAGTTGTGATATAAATTCTGAACAAATATTTAGGTAGTGTAGGTGTTCACATAAGTCTGACGTCTTCCTGAAGGAGTATTTCCGTAAAGGATTTCATTGCCACCAAGCTCTGGTTTTAAATTGCATTTTGAATCAGCATGCAAAATGAAAGCTCACCTAGTACCTAGTGCTTTGTGTTACATTTCCTGGACATTGATCCTGCCGTATTGTAATAAAACCAGGGCTGCCTATATATACATAAATTTTTTTCCCTCACTCTGGCCTTCAAAAAACCCATAAAAACAAAAAATACACATACCCAGATGCAAAAAGGATACTATCTTTCTGAGTCCCAGTTGAGATTTTTACCTCGTGGCCTTTGGAAACACATTTATTTCAGTGGCGCAAATCCTTGGAATGGCTCCTGAGGAAAGGGGCAGGAAATAGTGGCAGAGTAGCTGACTGTGTACCCCATAAATATTTTGCTATTCATCCCATCCTCATGGCACTTATGTACCATATCTTTATACTCTACTATTTCCCTTAGCCATTTTCCATTTTAATGTCTCTCTCTCCCTCTAGACTGTAATCTCCTTTTTATAAAAATGGTATTAATAATAATGAAAATAATAATGATGGTATTTGTTAATAATACTACTACTAATAATAATAATAATAATGTTGGTATTTGTTAAGTGCTTACCATATGCAGAGCACTGTTCTAAGCGCTGGGGCATATACAGGGTAATCAGGTTGTCCCAAATGAGGCTCACAGTCTTATTCCTCATTTTACAGATGAGGTAACTTAGGCACAGAAAAGTTAAGTGACTTGCTACAGTCACACAGCTGACAAGCGGCGGAACAGGGATTATTCATTCATTCAATAGTATTTATTGAGCGTTTACTATGTGCAGAGCACTGTATTAAGTGCTTGGAATGTACAAATCGGTAACAGATCCAGTCCCTGCCCTTTGATGGGCTTACAGTCTAACTGGGGGAGAAGGACAGACAAGAACAATAGCAATAAATAGAATCAAGGATTAGATTGGAACCCATGACCTCTGACTCCCAAGCCTGGGCTCTTTCCACTGAGCCACACTGCTTCTCAGTGCTCACTATGTCAAGCTATGTGCTAAGTGGTGGGGTGAATACGAGGTAATCAGGTTAGACACAGTCCATGTCCCACATGGGGCTCACAGTCTTAATTCCCATTTTATAGATGAGGTAACTAATAATAATAATGATGTTTGTGCTTAACAAATGGTAATAAAAGTGTCAAGCACTGTTCTAAGTGCTGAGGTAGATACAGGCTAATTGGGTTGGACACAGTCCCTGTCCCATATAGGACTCACAGTCTTAATTCCTATTTATAGATGAGGTAACTGAGGCACAGAGAATTTAAGTGACTTGCCCAAGCACACACAGCAGACAGGTGGCAGAGCTGGAATTAGAACCCATGTCCTCTGACTCCCAGGGCCATGTTCTTTCCACTAGGCCATGCTGCTTCTCCTTATGGGCAGGGATCACGTCTGTTAACTTTATTGTATTTTAAACTGAAACCATGGGGCAGAGTGGATTGGATTTCCAGTATTCTCTCCTGGATGTGTGTCCTCACTGCCCCATGTCCCAGCTGGGCCACTGGCAAGGCTAACTGCCCGGCAGGACAAGGAGAAGTTTATCCAGTGGGGTTCTCTGTGAGAGCACCTTTCTGCAACCTGGTGCTCCACTGACTAGATTTCATCTCTTCGTTTTCTCTGCTCAACGTTTTCTCGTCTTGCAGGGATATTTCAAAAACAGAATGCTCACTACTGTAAACACCTACTTCTCCTATTACACAGCAGTCATGTTCCTGAAGAACATGGGACTAAAGTAAACTCAGGTTGCCCTAAGCACTCAATAAATACCATTGATTGACTGAATGATTGATTGTAGAACCCACCAAACGGATTTGCATTGTCGATAGAATTTTCCGTAATTCCCCAATTCATGTTCAAGCCCAAGCTTCATAATGAAATCAAGTGTTCTTCCAGAACTGAGGGTACTAGAAAATTATTTAAATGAGTTTGGCCATGTTCTCAATTTGATCTGTTTTTAAGAATTTTAAGTTTGTAAAATCAACTACAGGTTAGTTGTTAGATTTCACAGATAATTTGAAAATTGTGGGCTCCTGCTCATTTTGAGACCCCTAAAACCAAGGAAAGTCAAAAACTCGAATTCCTCCATGGTGAATCCTGCAGCATTGGGAGCAGGAAAAGGGGAGACTCTCAATTAGCCTCTTCCTGCCCAAACATCAATTAATTGTTCAGTGGTATTTACTGAGCGCTTACTGTGTGCATAACTTTGGAAAGTACAATACAATATAGTTAATATACATGATCCTCCTGCCCATAAGGAGAAGCAGCATGGCCTAGTGGAAAGAACCTGGGCCTGGGAGTCGGAGGACCGGGCTTCTAATCCCGGCTCTGTCATTTGTCTGCTGTGTGACCTTGGGCAGGTCACTTGACTTCGCTGTGCCTCAATTATCTCATCTCTAAAATGGAGATTAAGACTGTGTGCTAGATGTGGGACATGGACCGTGTCCAACCTGATTAGCTTCTATCTATCCAAGTGCTTAGTGGAGTGCCTGGCACATGGTATGTGCTTACCAAATGCCATAAAAAAGCATGGTTAAGCATAGGTTCTTGTCTTATGCTGTCGAGTCGTTTTTGACACATAGCGACTCCATGGGCACAGCTCTAACAGAATGCCTCACCTCCATCTGCAATCATTCTGGTAGCTTGTCCACAGAGTTTTCTTGGTAAAAATACAGAAGTGATTTACCATTGCCTTCTTCCATGCAGTAAACTTGAGTCTCCGCCCTCGACTCTCTCCCATGCTGCTGCTGCCCAGCACAGGTAAGTTTTGACTTTAGGCAGATCACCTTCCACTTTCTAGCCACTGCCCAAACCAGGAATGGAATGGGTATGCCTCTGCTTGACTCTCCCTCCCTTAGCCGAAACTGGTAGAGTACTGGAAACTCTCCAGGTGCGATCCCGAGAGGAAGCATGGGGTAGATACAAGTTAATCAGATTGGACACAGTCCCTTTCCCACGTGGGGCTCAAAGTCCAAGTAGGAGGGAGAATAAGCATTGAATCCCCATTATACAGATGGGAAAACTGAGGGACGGAAAAGTTGTGTGATTTACCCAAGATCACACAGGCAGTCGGCAGAGCCGGGATGAAAACCGAGGTCCTCTGCCTCTAAGGCCCATGCTCTTTCCACTAGAGCTATTGCTTCCACCAGCCTCTTCACGGTACTGCAGGAGTCTCAGCCTGAAAGAGAAGCAGTCACTCAATCAATGAGTGGCATTTATTGAGTGCTTACTGTGTGCAGTGTAGTAGAGTTGCTAGCTCCACAAGGAACTTTCAGATTAGTGATGTTGGTATTTGTTAAGCGCTTACTATGTGCCGAGCACTGTTCTAAGCGCTGGGGGAGACACAAGGGAATCAGGTTGTCCCACGTGGGGCTCACAGTCTTCATCCCCATTTTACAGATGAGGTAACTGAGGCCCAGAGAAGTGAAGTGACTTGCCCAAAGTCACACAGCCGACAAGTGGCAGAACTTGGATTCGAACCCATGATCTCGGACTCCAAAGCCCGGGCTCTTTCCACTGAGCCACGCTGCTTAGTGGGGGAGACAGAGTACTAAAAATAAATTTAAAATAAATAAATAAACAACGGATATCTGCATAAGTGCTGTGGGACTGAGGGTGGGGTGAATATCAAGGGTAGAGATCTAAATGCATAGGCTGTGCAGAAATGAAAGGGAGTTGTTGAAAAGAAGGTTTAATCGAGGAAGGTCTCTTGGGGGACGTGATTTTAATAAGATATTGAAGGTAGGGAGAGTGGTGGTCTGGCATATATGGAGGGGGAGAGAGTTCCAGGCCAGAGGAAGGATGTGGGAAAGGGATCGGCAACGAAATAGATGAGATAAAGACATATTGAGCAAGCTGGTGCTAGAGGAGGAAAGCGTGTGGGCTGGAAATCAGTGAGGTGAAGTAGGAGGGGGAAAGCTGATTGAGTGCCTTAAAACCAGTGGTAAGGGGTTTCTGTTCAATGCGGCGGTGGGTGAGCATCCCCTGGAGGTTCTTGAGGAATGGGGAAACATGGACTGAACAGTTTTTAGAAAAATGATCCGGGCAGCCGGGTGAAGTATGGACTGAAGTGCTTCCCGCTGCTTGCAGACAGGAGGCTGCAAAGCAGCTGATGCAGTAATCAAGGCGGATAGGATAAAAGTTCGGATCACTGTAGTAGCAGTTTGGATGGAGAGGAAAGGAAGGATAGATTAGAAGCTGGGAGTAGAAGTTGGTTTGACCTCTGACTTCTATAGCTGGAAGTGAGCAGTCGCTTCTTCTGGATTCTTGGTCTATCCCCCTGATACCCCTCCCCTAATATCCCAGATCAGGTCCTGGTGACAAATCAGAGATCACATGTTCATTTTCTTCCTATGTTCAACAATCCCTTGGGAAGCTTTCTGTGAATGCTCTCCCTCCTCACCCCTATTTTCCTCCTTGCAGCCTACACTCTGGGAGTCATCACCCACAGTTTGGACAATGCCCATTTAGGCTCTTTGCCAATGGCAGTGTTTTATCTTTAATGAGCTTGTTCATATGTAATCTGGTTATTAAGAAGTAAAAATTGCGACGGGTGACATGTTTGCTTAATTACTGTCTGTTGGTTGTAAATAGAGAATTTAGTTAACTATCCCTTTCTTAGTGTGCGCTTTTTATGGGTGTACTGTAATGTGGTTTTCTTATTTTCTGTCAGTCCTTTCTGTTAAAGAAAATAGGACTTGCTCTCCCTGCAGCACTCACACAACCAATTTATCTGAGGAGGGCAGATGGTGAATTTCTTATCGTAGTGCTATAAACTGGCCAACAAATTTATGGAGGGGGGAAAAATATAAGGTTAACATATGTTATAACCTAGCTATAAGACTACAGAAAATGGGGTTGGAAGAAAGTGGGTGGTAAAAAGGTATATCTGTAAATGTCACAAAAAATAAATATTTCAATAATCTTTTCTGTGTGGGAACAAAAAATGAAACTGTCTCCTATAGTCACTACTCTAGATGATCAAGAGAAGAAACCCCTCCCTCGCACCCCCACTCAGGGCATCAAGAGGGTGACAAGGGGAGAAATCTGTCCTTCTTTTTCCTTTTCATCCATCCATTTCCTCTCCATCCAAACTGCTACTAAAGCGATCTGAGCTTTTATCAATTATTCAGAGATGGGTAGTCTGGGGCTGGATTTTTCTGGCTCTTTTTCTCCTGCTGTTGCCACCTTTAAACAGAGAATGCACAGTCCATTTGGATCCTGTTGGGCGTTCTCAATTCCATTGTTGCCTAGGGTGATGTTGAATTTAAGGTGGTCAGTAATTTTAACTCTAATTTAATGGTAGATAGCAATGCAGCCCCAAATTTGTCCTTGAAGGCAAAAACTTGTTTAGATTCTGACACTGTCCCACACAGGGCTCACAGTCTAAACCTCCTTCCCTGAACCCGTGATTGAATTGGTCCATTACTCCAAAAGCCCAACACTTTTAGCATGAATTTCAACAGTAAATGACTACTAAGCACTTAGTACAGTGCTTTGAACATAGTTAAGCGCTTAATAAATATGATTGAACGAACATAAATGATCATCCATATTTGATTGCCACCTGTCCAAGAAACCCATCTTCTTGTATTGCTATGAACACTAACATCGAGCTAGTCTGGATTATAGACACTGTTCTTTCCCAGTAAACTTTGTATTGTTTTCTTTCCTTTCATTCCATTTTTCATTTGAGGGCAGCAAACATCTATTTGATTCCTTCTAAAATCACTTAAAACCCAGTGGTGTGTTTTGTGTGTACTCACTCCAGGGACATGATATCTGAAGATTGCAAAAATACTCTTGGTGAATTTTTTATTATTACTTTTTATAGTATTTGTTAAGCACTCACTATGAGCCAGGCACTGTTCTAAGTGCTGGAGTAGTTACAAGCTAATCAGGTTGCACAAAGTCCATGACCCACATGGGGCTTTTAGTCGTAATCCCCATTTTACAGATGATGATGATGATGATGGTATTTGTTAAGTGCTTACTATGTGCTATGCACTGTTCTAAGTGCTGGGGTAGATACAAGGTAATCAGGTTTTCCCATGTGGGGCTCACAGTCTTAATCCCCATTTTGCAGATGAGGTAACTAAGGCACAGAGAAGTTAAGTGACTTGCCCAAAGTCATACAGCTGACAAGTGGCGGAGCTGGGATTAGAACCCACGACCTCTGACTCCCAAACCTGTGCTCTTTCCACTAAACCACGCTGCTACAGATGAGGGAACCGAGGCACAGAGAAGTTAAGTGACTTGTCCGAGGTCACGCAACCAATAGAATCCGGGTACTTCTGACTCCCAGGCATGTGTTCTATGAACTAAGCCATACTACTTCTCAGCCTGGCTTGCTCAGAGGCAGTAGTTCCTTCCAGCCTGTGCCTCAGCAGCAAAAATCACCTTTAAGCATGTAGTTGATTTTGTCATGATTCTGCTTAAAAACCTCAAGTGGTCCCCAAATGCCCCCCGGATCCAAAGAAACCACCTAACCCAGGCACCCAAACTGCTAGGCACCAACCACTGCCCTTCCTCTTTCCCTTTACTTATTTCTGCTATCATCCCATAAACACAGTGTGGGACTACCTCTACTCAGTGAGCACTTTGAGGTCCAGGGACCTTGTTTAATTCCCACCCGTATATTCTTTCCCAGAATTTAGAACAGAAGAATTTTAGGCTCTTCGTCATTCAGAATCCTTGGCATTGCCCAAAGCCACAGCTACTGCGGCTACTAATCTACCTAATCTTTTTAAGAAGTTTTAAGGAGGCATAGCATAATGGGGAGAACACGGGCCTGGGAGTCAGAAGGTCATGAGTTCTAATTCTGACTCCGCCGGTTGTCTGCTGTGTGACCTTAGGCAAGTCACTTCTCTTCTCTGTTACCTCATCTGGAAAATGGGGATTAAGACTATGAGCCAGTGTGGGACAGGGACCATGTCCAACCCGATTTGCTTGTATCCTCCCTCCAGCGCTTAGTACAGTGCTTGGCACATAGTAAGCGCATAACAAATACCACAGTTATTATTGTTGTACATCAGACCGTGGTAATTACTGAGCACTTTATTGCATGCAGATCACTGTACTAAGCATTTGGGAAAGTACAACACAGTCGAGTTGGTAGGTACATTCTCTGCCCAGGAGGAACTCACTCATGCTGCTGGTGCTATGCTCTCTCCTGCCAAGGGGAGGGAATAGGATGATGGAATCTCCTTGAGGGTGTGGAATAATAATAATAATAATAATAATAATAATGGTACTTGTTAAGCGCTTATCTTCTAAGCACTGGGGTAGATACAATTTAATCAGGTTGGACACAGTCCCTGTCCCACATGGGACTAACACTTCTTATCCCCATTCTACAGATGAGGTAACTGAGACCCAGAGAAGTGAAGTGACTTGCCTACACAACAGACATGTGGCAGAGCCATAATCAGAACCCAGATCCTTCGGACTCCCAGGCCCGTGCTCTACCCAGTAAGCCATGGAGCTGGTGCCCGTTCCCAGGAAGGCTATGTGGCTGGCACACAGAACACGCTGGGGACAGGCAGGGTGTTCTTCAGCTGTGGTGGGAGGGCCAAAGGTACACAGGGTGTGCATTTTGCTCAGCTGTGTCCGAAAAGAGGGCCTGAGGGGACCCAGCAGTATTTTTACACCCAGTTGGGTGTCTTACACAGAGCATGCCAGGTGGCAGGTGGAGAGTTCCTCAGCACCGGGGGCTGAGAGTGCGCGGGAGTGGCGAGGTTGCAATTTCCACATGTTTGGCTTGGCTGGAGGTGATGAGGGAAATCTTGCTCGGTTCTGGAAACAAAGGAAAAGGTGGCTATAGTCAGCTGGGATAATGTGCCCTGTTAAAAACCATATAACTTAGAGGGAATGCTGGTGCCTGTAGAGGTGCCAGGCCTTTGCACTTAGGTGCTGGTGTGGAGTTGGGGTAGATAAAAAGTAATCAAGTTGTCCCACGTGGGGCTCACAGTCTTAATCCCCATTTTACAACTAAGGTAACTGAGGCACAAAAAGTTAAGTGACTTGCCCAAGGATACACAGCATTCAAGCAGCTGAGCGGAATTGGAACCCAGGTCCTTCTGACTCACACAACCTCTATCCTCAAGGAGTTTAGAAGGAGGAGAGAGCTGTTTGGGTAATGCTCAGTGGGAAGGGTGTTCTAGGCAGGGGAAAAGGTGTGAATAATGGGTCATAGGTGGGAGAGTTGAGCGAAGAAGTTAAGAAATTTGCTTGGGAGAAGTGAAGAGCATGAGCTGGGCTTCAAGGCTCTCCATCACCTTGCCCCCTCCTACCTCACCTCCCTCCTCTCTTTCTACTGCCCACCCCACACGCTGCGCTCCTCTGCCGCTCACCTCCTCACCGTCCCCCATTCACGCCTATCCCGCCGTCGACCCCTGGCCCAAGTCCTACCGCTGTCCTGGAATACCCTCCCTCCTCACCTCTGCCAAACTAACTCCCTTCCCCTCTTCAAAGCCCTATTGAGATCTCACCTCCTCCGAGAGGCCTTCCCAGACTGAGCTTCCCCTTTTCCCTCTGCTCCCTCTGCTCCCTCTCTGCTCTCCCTCTGCCCTCTGCTCCCTCCTCCTTCCCCCCTTCACCTCCCCTCAGATAAGCCCCCTTTCCCTCTGTTCCTCCCCCTCTCCCCCTCCCCTCAGCACTGTGCTCATTTGTATATATTTTTATTACCCTATTTATTTTGTTAATGAGGTGTACATACCCTTGCTTCTATTTATCATGATTATGTTGTCTTGTTTATCTCCCCCGATTAGACTGTAAGCCCGTCATTGGGCAGGGATTGTCTCTATCTGTTGCTGAATTGTACATTCCAAGTGCTTAGTACAGTGTTCTGCACATAGTAAGCGCTCAATGAATACGAATGAATGAATGAATGAATGAATGAATGAATGAATGAATGAATGAATGAATGAATGAATGAGCTCTCACAAATCCCAGCAGAGATGAAGCCCAGGTACAGGCTGAAAACCTTGTAATGATAATAATTATGATATTCATTAAGCACTTATGAGGCGCTAAGGATTGCACTGTACTAAGTGCTGGGTTAGATATAAGATAATCAGGTCTGTCCCACATGGGGCTCACAGTCTGAGTAGGAGGGAGAACAGGTATTGAATCACCATTTTACAGATGAGGGAACTGAGGTACAGAGAAGTGAAATGACTTGTCCAAAGTCACAAGCGGACACGTGACAGAACTGGGATTAGAATCCAGGTCCTCTGACTCCCAGGCCCATGTTCTTTTCATTATATCACACTGCTTTTCTGCTTGTCTTGGATTTTTCTTTACTGTCCTACTTTGTTTTATCGGAAATAAAACTGATTATTGCAGGAGCACAAAGGAAGAATGATGGTGAGTTTGGGAGCAGGGCTTGCTCAAAGAATGCGGTACCTTCTCCAAGATGGGTAAGGTCCCAGGGATTGTGCGAACAGCCATTGCTCACCAATAAAGCCATTTCTCTTCTTTTTAGCAAACACCATAATGGTTCATGTACAAATATTTGAAGAAGAATTTTTTCCAGTAGTGGTCACCTGTCCACTTCCTTCCTGTGGGGGGGGCGGGGGCGGGGGCTGGTGGGGGGTGACAGGTGAGGAGATGGAACTTGGAGTCGAGAAAACAACTTTGGTTGTTGAAATGTCTTTTGCTTCCTTCTCAGTCCACAGGTTTCCACATTTGAGGAATTTAAAATGCAACCAAAAGAGAAGCAGCATGGCCTAGTGGAAAGAGAACTGGTCTGGGAGTCAGAGAGACCTGGGTTCTAATCCCAACTCTACCAGTTGCTTGTTGGTGACCTTGGGCAAGTCACTTAATTTGTCTGTGCCTCAGTTTCCTCAGCTGAAAAATGGGGATACCTGTTCTCCTTCCTACTTAGACTGTGAACCCCATGTGGGACAGGGACTGTGTCAGACCTAAATTAACTTGTACCTAGCCCAGTGCTTAGAACAATGTTTGACACATAGTGAGCACTTAACAAATACCATAAAAACATAGTTTAGAAATAAAATGGGGGAAATGGAAATATATTTTGCATGTGGCATGGAGTGATGCATGGAGTGGAATGGAGCACCACACACCTCTAATTTGTGATAGTAAAGGCTAATTGTTTTTTCTGCCTCTTGAGCAAGCTAAACAAGTGATTGCTAGTCTGTGATAATAAGTGGTATTGCCAGAAAAAAATGTATTTAAAGGTTAAGCAATGTGACTTCAGTTTCTTGGAAGTGTTCTTGCTATTCGTAACATTTCTGATAAGAAATAATCACCAACGGTCTAATTGCTGGAATTGCAAGAGGAATGGAACCAGGAACTAGAATATCATACAGTGCGGCTTTTAGAAAATGGTCTTTCTTGAGCAATGTGACTGGTGTTTGAAAAGGCAAAGTGAAGTGGAGGCAGTTACTCAACTCCTCCTGCTATTCAATCAATCAATCAGTCAGTCAGTCAATCAATCAATAGTATTTATTGCGCATGGCTGTTGAAGAAGCAGCATGGCCTAATGGAGATATCACAGGCCTGGGAGTCAGAGGACCTGAGTTCTAATCCCAGCTCTGCCACTTGTCTGCTTTGTGACCTTGGGCAAATCACTTGGCTTCTCTGAGCCTCAGTTACCTCATCTGTACAATGGGAATTGAGACTGTGAGCCCTGTGTGGGACAGGGATTGTGTTCAACCCAAGAGTCTTGTATCAACCCCAGTGGTTGGTGCAGTATCTGGCACATAGTAAGCACTTAACAAATGACATTAAAAAAAAATAAAAAGGAAATGTCTCTTTTGGCCCTACTATCCAGACTGGTTTGAATTTCTAGACTGGCCATTTGACTTTTCCCATGTAGACTGAGTCTGTGAGATCCCAAGTATGAGAATAAGACTCAAGTCTCACATGGAACAAGTTCCAGGAAAGCAACTGGTAGAGAGTTAGAGAAGTCCCTGAAGTAACTGATGGTCTAGTGGGACAGGCTGGATTTTGAGTATTCCAGGTTCAATAAAGGCCAGGGAATATCTAGGCATTCTTCCTCATTCCATCTAAGTTATAAGGGATCCTCTGTTATGCCCTTTGCTAACAGCAAGGAAAGGAGAGAGGCAGGGAAGAGACAAAGAACCTTAACTATGCCTGGCTGCCAGGAAGCCAAAGATCAGAAGAGAGACAGCAGGCTCGGAGCTGTCAAGAAAGGGGTTGGAAAGGTGAAGAAGTGATGGGGCTTCTAGGGATTAGGAAGGCTAAGAACTAGCAGGAAAAAAAAGGCAAAGAGACATAGAAGAGAGAGGGAAGAGAATAGGCTAAGATGTTAAGTTCCCTGTCAATTCTTTGGGATTTCAGCTAGTACATCTGCCGTCTTCATGGGGAAGGATACTAAGGAAATACACAGGTAAAGAGGTCAGTGAGAGGCAGAATTCCTAAAACAGAGAGTGAGAAAGAAAAAGAAAATGATTGGTTCATCTAGAGAAGAAAAGAGAGGGCAACAAAAACAGAAAAATGGGGGAAACCCAAATATTCTAGTGGGGGAATGGGACCAAGAAGAAAGAAAGGAAAAGTAGGGATGGAAGTAGATGGCTGAGACAGGAAGAACACAATATTTGTTGCCCAGCTAGCCATTGTCACCCTGCGCTTGGAATCCCATGGGACTTAGTGCCTGCTAGTTCTTTTCACAATGTCTTTTCCATTTCAGACATCTTTTCCAGGAAATTCTGCTGTAATTTTGTTTTCCCCACCAGGCCTGGTCTTCCCCACACGGTAGGATGTTACAGTTTGGAGCAAGCAGTTTCATGCCTAGGCATTTGGTGAACTATTGCGTGACCCTGATTTTGACTCTCCTCCCACCATAGCCGACATGTGTAGATGGCGGTAGTGTCCCAAGGGAGGAGGTGGAGGGATCAAGGTTGATGGAGGGAGGGTTCTTTACCCTTGCTACCCCTAGAGCACTCTCTCCCCCACATCAGCATGTCCCTTCCCACTCCAAAGCAAGGGGGAGTGCCACACTTTTATGCCCTGGATGCAGATGCCACTGATACAGTAACCTCAGCGTGACTCCAGTTTTGGACATTGTGAATAGTGCATCTGGAGGCGAGATCCGTGTTGCTGGTTTCCACAGGCCAATTACTTCTTCAGTGAATATCCTATGTACAACTTTTAGAAAATGGTCTCTCTTGGGTAATGTGGCTGGTATTAAGTTTGCAAAGGAAAGGTGCAGTATGAAAAACAACAACCCCAAAACAAACAAAAAGCACCGCAATTATATTTTAGTTCCCAAAGAGCTCAAGGTCCAGGATAGGCATATTTGCCTTGCGGTCTGTTGAAGTACTATGTATTATGTATGGGGAATATGTCATGAAATGAAATCTGCTTTCAAGTTTGAATTGTAAATGTAAATGCAAAATTCATGTGATTTAAAATCTTTTTTTTTCTCCTTGAAATTGGAAAATCTCAACCACTTCAGCATTCTGCTTAAGTTGTTTCTGTCTCCTAAAGTCAACCCAATTTTGAGCCTTCCAAACACCTACCCAAATTTGAAAACTGTTTAAAAGACGACGTTTGGGCATATGGCTGAATTTCCTAAGCACAGATTTTCTTTTTCACAGGAGTGGTTTATTTGATACTTGTGTTTAGACCCTACTTTCTTAGCTGTCCCCTAAGCACCCTACAAAGGGCATTATGAGGCAAAATAATGAGCACAATTCTGCTTTGATTCTGAAGGTCAGGCCCACTGACTTCGTGGGGCAGAAGGGTCCTAATTAATGTGTTTTCAGCTTCTTTTTCCTTTGTAGTTCTGCAGAGCTAAATATCCACATCATTGGCTTTGAGGCTGTCTACCAACTTTCTCCATTTTATAAATGTCAGCTCTCTTCACTTGCTGCTCCTTCCAGGCTCTCCTTCTAACTCTGTCTTGCTCTTGGCCTCCAACTGCAATCCCTGGCCTGAAACACTTCTCCCTCTTCACCTTCAAACCTACTCCATATCCACCATATCCCCCTCACTGTGAGCAGGGAACCTGTCTACCAATTCTGTTATGCTGTACTTTTCCAAGCATTTAGTATGGTGCCTTGCACACAGAAAGTGCTCAATAAATAAAATTGATTGATTGATTTATCTCCCCACCTTCAAAGCCCTCCTAAAAATCCCACCTCCTCAGCCAGCCTTTCCATGTCATGCACTAACTCTCTTTAGCACTTATTTATCTTTATATTTATACCCTTCCACAGCACTGTATGTATAATCCATTATACATTAAATTCCTTTTTCTGATTCTACTATTAGTAAATATTATGTCACCTCCCCAGATAGATTATAAACTCCTTGTGACCAGGGAACAAATCTCAGGCTCATGTTTTCTTTGATCTTAATAGTAATGGTAATAATTATGGTGTTTGTTAAGTGCTTACTATGTGCTAAGCACTGTTCTAAGCTCTGGGGTAGATATAAGGTTATCAGGTTGGCCCAAGTGGGGCTCACAGTCTTAATCTCCATTTTACAGATGAGGTAACTGAGGCACAGAGAAGTTAAGTGGCTTGCCTAAAGTCACACAGCTGACGAGTGGTGGAGCTGGGATTAGAACCCACGACCTCTAACTTCCAAGCCCGTGCTCTTTCCACTAAGCCACGCTGCTCTTAGTATAGTCCATTGGACTCAATTAAAACCACTTGCTTGTATTCCCCCCTAGTGCTTAGTACAGTGCCTGGCACATAGTAAGCACTTAACAAATACCACAATTATTGTTATTATTATTACTATTACTACTATTGCTACTGCTACTACTATCAATGCAACAACTATTAGAGAGAAAATTTAACACAAACTTCTTTATGGAGAAAAATTGTTCAAGGTGCATTTTAGTACTTTTATAGAAAATCAAATACTTAATAGGAAAATTTGGTTCCTGAGGAGTTTATTATAGTATTTGTTAAGTGCTAAGTATGTGCTAGGCACTCTACTAAGCTCTGAGATAGATCCGAGCTCAACAAGTTGGACCCAGTCTCTGTACCACATAGGGCTCACAGTCCCAGGCCCCCATTTTACAGATGAGGTAACTGAGGCACAGAGATGTTAAGTGACTTGCCCAAGGTCACACAGCAGACAAGTGGTGGAGCCGGGAGTAGAGCCCAGGTCTTTCTGACTCCCAGGTCCGTGCTCTATCCACTAAGGCATGCTGCTGCTTGGCGTCATTTGAATTTAAGGTCAGCAGTGACGCAAAAGGACCCTGAGTGATGATGAATTCACATAGGGGACAGTAGGATGCTTCCAGCACCTCTGTCCTGAGGAGCCATCCAGGATATCCCAGAGAAGGCTCTTAAAAGTGAAACTGAAGGCATCTAATGGCATCACAAGATTGACACCCCCTCCCCACTATTTCTGAGGTTCTCTGTCAAAAAGATCATCAGGTGGGCCTTAGAGGCAGGTTTCACTCTACTGCTGATGTTTTGAAACGCATGGTACAGTAACTGCTCAGTAAATACCATTGATTGATAGATTGATTCATTGATTGGTCAAAGAATTTTAAGCTTTGTTTGGGCTTTGTTTACACAGTAATACTACTCAAGAGGTAGAAATATTCAGATTTATGCCTTGCACGCTTGAGAGGTAATGGGGTGGACTAAACTGTATAAGATGTCTTGCATACTTCCAATGCAGTGATTTACAGGGATTAAATAGTGGTTTTAGCATGTGTATTTTTTTTTCTCATCGAGGATTAAGAAACAAAATCTCTGCTAATCTGATATAAAGATCTTTCTTCCAGAATGTTGTGCTACGTTGTAGGAAATTGGCAAGTGATTTGATTAATGAAAACTAGGGTTGAAGTTTCATCCAGATGATTTTCATAAAGGAGTCTAGGAGGAGAGGGGATGTGGGCGGGGAGGTGGGGAGTGTGGCACTTTCTTTAATAGTCCATTTGATTTTCTCCTAAAGAATTCATCTTGTGAAACCCTTTCTATCATTAGTTATGGAGGAGATTTGTGTTGGTTCCTATACTATTTTGTAGCTGTGGTTTTTAATAAGGTCATTTGTGAAGAAATGCCAGATACTAGACAAGGAAAGATCAGTAAGTACTAGTATTTAGAAAATAAGAGACTATGTGTCTCCTAAAAATGGTTTCAAACTTGTGTAAGTACTTGGAAGGTCCCAAATTGGGTAAACTCTAGGGGACAGAAACAATTTAGTTAAGCAGAATGTTGAAGTTGTTTAGAGTTTCCAGTTTTAAAAAAAACACAGATTTTAGTTCACATGGATTTGGTATTTTCATTTACAATGTAAACCTCTGCCTTAGGTTGAATTGATTAAAAAATAAATAAATGGGTGTGAGGAGGAATTGTTTTTGCTTTTTTTAATATGACTTACTACATCGAATAATTTGAACAATCTAATAGTGAAGACAAATGTATACCCTGACTTCACATTCATTCTGTTGAACCTGAATCGTTTACATCACACTCACCCTATAAAATTCCCCCTTTGAGCTAAATGACCTGTTTTTTTTCCTCTCTGTTCACTGTGACTAGAATCCTAATTGAAAATGTACGTACATCTGTGCTTTCCCCCTTAGGATTTTTGGAAAATAATGATTGGCCTTTTCCTTTAATAATGTCATGAGTCCAATTTAAATAATATTCTGTTTTCTGTTTTGATTTTTAGGAAGGAATTGTCAGACAGAAATGCTGCCTAGAAGCCCAAGAGAAGAAAAATAAGAGTTCCAAAACCATAATCACCCAGTCTCATAAAAGTCATCTCTGGTTAATACTATTCGAGGAGAAGCAGGGGAAACTTCATATGGGTAAGACAGACATTAAAAAATACAAGTCTCTTACTGTGACCTCTTCCTTTTAGAAAGAAAGAGAAGGATTGTTTTTGACCTCATAGTGACCCAATAGCTTGGATATTCATTCTGTGGTAGATTGCTGTAGAAAATGAAAAGAAACGCTTCTGGCAGTAAGCCAGCCCATAAAACACCAAAATACTGCTGCTTCCTGTAGGTTTTAGCCAACTTGGTGCAAGACAGTCCTGTCCAATCTTTCTCAAACTTTTTTCGCTCAGCTATCTCTCCCCCCGCCATCCTGTGTGCTACTGTAACCCCCTTCAGCTCCATCATCCCTCACCATTTGCTCCCCCTACTACTTCCCCTCCAAATTAAAGTGTGAGACAGAATCTTCAAACTCTTGGGAGGGAGACCTAACAGGGAAGAGGGGAAAATGGAGGAGAACAGTATGATAATGTTGACAGTTGTTGGGGGTTGAGGTGATAAAATGGAAGGCCTGGAGGGAAGTGATTCAGTGGTTAGAGAAAGAGAAGAGTGATGAGGTCGAGGAAGAAGAGTCTAACCAGCAGTTCCCACCTGCACCAAACAGCTGTTGTGATCCCTACAGCTCCTGGAGCCATGATCCTCTAAAAAGTACTTCCAAATCAAGAAAAGCTGGCCAGGAAGTAAGAAATGGAATTGAAAGACACTGTAATATGTGGGATACCCATGGTCTGGAATTTCACCACCCCACTGCAGAGCACCCAATTGTTAGATTTTGTGCTCTGCAAATCTCATGTATTAAGGCTTCAAGACTTTGAATACTGTAATCCATGTGGCATTTGGGGAAAGGAGGTCATCCTATAAAGATGTCAGAGAGGCCATGGAAGAAGGTCGTGATTTCACTTGACACTGTCAATAATCTATGAAGTCCATATAGGGAGATTCTGATTTAAAATAATGAAAAATTTTGGAGCTCACACTCTCCAAAGTCACTTTTATGTGGCTGACCCTTAAATCCACTTCTCTACCCAATCTCCTCCTTATTTTTTAATACTACATTTTCTCTTGCTTCAAAAATATCTCCACTGGTGCCTCATGCTCAGCACATCCAAAACTCAACTTTTTGTGTGTATTTGCTAAGTGCTTACTATGTGCCAGGCACTGTACTAAGCTCTGGGGTAGATACCAGCTAATCAGGTTGGACATAGTCCTTGTCCTACAGGAGGCTCACAGTCTTAATCCCTATTTTACTGATGAGGTAACTGAGGTATAGAGAAGTGACTTGCCCAAGGTCACACAGTAGGTTTGTGGAAGAGCTGGGATTAGAACCCAAGGCCTCTGATTCCCGGGCCCATGTTCTTTCCACTAGGCCACATCACATCCCTCTTTGAGAAGGAGAGTGGTTTAGTGGAAAGAGCACAGGCTTGGGAGTCAGAGGTCGTGGGTTCTAATCCCAGCTCTGCCACTTGTCAGCTTTGTGACTCTGGGAAAGCCACTTAACTTCTCTGTGCCTCAGTTACCTCATTTGTAAAATGGGAATGAAGACTATGAGCCCCACGTGGGACAACCTGATGACCTTGTATCTACCCCAGGGCTTAGAACAGTGCTTGGCACATAGTAAGGGCTTAACAAATACCATTATCTCTCCCTTAACTTCTCTCTGAACTTATTTTCTTCCCTCTGAAACTCTTCCCTCTTCTCCCTCTGCCTCTTCCCAATTTTCCCATCTCCATCAATCAACTTGTATCCCCCAACCTTGCTGTCAATTTTGACTCCTTCCTGTCATTCAGCTCTTCAGCTGCTAAACCCTGCCAATTCTTCCTCCAAAACCTCTGCTGGATTCATTCATTCAATCATATTTATTGAGTGCTTACCATGTGCAGAGCACTCTAGTAAGCACTTGGGAGAATATAATATAACAATAAACAGAAACATTCCCTGCCCATCTGCCCAGCATGGAACATTCTCCCCCAACAAATCCACCAGACCTTAAGAGCTCTCCTGGAATCCTACCTCCCTGAGGAAGCCTTCTATTAATTTTCAATGTCCCCAGTCGTATCACCCCAAGGGCCACCTCTTATATGTAACTGTGTGTTTATGCCCATACTCAACCGTTACGTTTACATGTATATTCACTTATTTATTCTGATTCTGTTATTGGGGAAATATTTTTTATGTGTCTCCCCCTTTAGATTGGAATCTTCTTTGTTGATTGGGAGTGTGCCTTGTGCTTCTGTTGAACTTTCCAATCACTTTGCACAGTCCTTTGCATTCAATAAATGCCATTCCTACTAGTATTGTATATATATGTGAGACTCTACAATATTGGAGTTGCCTAGATTTCCCACAATCATAATAGAAATCTTCCCAGGCTCATAGCAGACCATTAGCAAAATCTTAACGTCACCAAAAAATTAGGAGCAATACCTTCTCTTCCATTGGAGTTTCAAATGACTTCATTACCCCAAAAGAATGATTTATTGGCAAAATCAATTGGAGCTGAATCCATTACTTAGAGAGAAAGTCTGTGGGTCTGGTTCCTTTGTGAATACCTTAAACACTTAATGTGTTCCTTGATTGGCTAAGTTTCTTTTAAAATTCCTAAGATGTAGGGGTAACTGGCATAGGCTTTGTCCTTCATAGATCGTAAACTCCTTGTGGACATGTCTACCAACTGTATTGTATGGTACTCTCCCAAGTGCTCAGTACAGTGCTCTGCTCCCAGTAGTACTCACTAAATATCATGATTGACTGATAGTTTACTGATAAGTCAGGTGCTGGTAGCCTATTAGTGTTTGAATATTCACACCACCAGTCTAGGCTAACACCAGTAATGGATCCCAACCTGTTTTCAGTAATGGCTGTCCACTGGACTTCTTGCTTATTGTTCACAAAACAGAAGATTGAAATCTCTCACGTAATCAACGGGGCAGAAAATGCCCTTGCCATATTGGAACTTTTCAGACCATGAGCCTGGCTTTGCCACTTTGGGTGCCAATTAGAAGAAATAATAGTATCCAGAACTTTAGCAACAACTTCCTGAAGAAAAGTAGGCATGTCTATGAAGTTTGGAGGGACAAAGGAAAATAAAAGTTTAAGAACCTGGGTCTGAGCATCCGAAAGTGTCTCATTCCCTTTCAAGGTTAGTTACCTTTGCCACATGTCCTCCCTGTTAGGAAAACGATGAGAATGTTAATTCCAAGAGGAGTTTGGTAGTAAGTTTAAAGCTCCCTTTACCTCCCCCCTCTCACCTTCCCTAGTCCCTCAATAGATTTGAGGATTTTACTCAGGCATTATTGATTTTAGTTAATTAACCACTTCTTTTGTGTTTATAGGCCATAATATCAACAAGTGACTTCAGAGGCCAAAAAGTGACATTCATTTACTGCTGAAGATTAGAAACTTCATCCTGCTTGCCTACCTCCGTGATATGCAGCTCAGCCTCCATCCTTGAATAATAAGGTTAGCCTGTGCTAATGACTATTTGCTATTTGGTAACTTTTCTCCATAGACTATTAGGTGTTGAAAAGACATTTCAATAAAAAGTATTGAGCACTACTTCATGCAGGGCTGTTTACTAAGCACTTAAGACCGT
Organism: Ornithorhynchus anatinus; assembly: GCF_004115215.2. Classification (NCBI taxonomy): domain Eukaryota; kingdom Metazoa; phylum Chordata; class Mammalia; order Monotremata; family Ornithorhynchidae; genus Ornithorhynchus; species Ornithorhynchus anatinus. The sequence goes on from NC_041753.1 coordinate 56,425,179, forward strand.
ATAATAGAGTTTGGAGAGATGATATCTGCCTTCAAGGAGCAATCAATCTAATGGGGAGAGACACACTAGAAAAAATTACTGGTAGGAGGAAGCAATAAGTACAGTGGGGATTCTTGATATTCACTCCACCCTCAGCCTTACAGCACGTATGATCAGTAATTTACTTTAATATCCACCTCCCCCTCTAGACTGTAAACTCTTTGTGGGCAGGGAACGTGTCTACCACCTCTGTTGTGTTGTACTCTCCCAAATGCTTAGTACAGTGCTCTGCACAGTAAGTATAAATACTACTGATTGATTGATTGATTGCTTGCAGGGAATGAGGTGAGTACCCAAGTGCTTAGGTGATACGGAAGTGCTGAAGTATCAGTACATGGGGAAATGGAGGGGGGAGATAATAATAATGATGGCATTTGTTAAGCGCTTACTATGTGCAAAGCACTGTCCTAGTGCTGGATGAGAGATTAATCAGAGAAAGACCCCCTGGATATGTGCTTTCAGAAGGACTTTGAAGATGGGGAGAGCAGTGGTCTGCTGAATATAAGGAGGAGGGTGTGGGCAACAGGGCAGTGTCAAGAGACACAAGAACACGACATAGTGAGTAGCGAAGCATGTGAGCTCACGTGTAGTGGAAGAGTGGCGAGGGAAAGTAGCAGGAGATGGAGTTATTTGAGTGCCTTCAAGTGAATGAGCAGAAGTTTCTGCTTGATTTGGTGAGAAAAAAGGTTGTTTCTTCTCTAGCCTATTCTCCCTCTCTGTGATTATTATTATGATTACAAATGATTATTATTACATATACGTATTAATAATAATTGTGACATTTGTTTATGTAGTCCTAGTATTTGTGAGGCATTTATTGTGCATCAAACACTGTTCTAAACTCAGAGTCAGCCTTAGCTCTGAAGCATTTTGTCCCATGGGGAAGCTAAAGCAAAGAGAAAGTAAACTAGATCCTCTAGTTTTAGGAGGATGTGAGCACAGGAGGGGAATGCTGAGAACCACCATAGTCACCCCAAATTATTTGGGACTTGAAATAATCCAGGGCTGGCCTATATTTTCAGGCTTAGCCTAATCCAATTCAGTACAGATATAAACCCATTGGATTTAAGACCCAATCTGGCCTCAGGTGCAATGATTTGAATGGCTGTTGGACTCACTACAGTTGAATCTATGCACCCTTGGTTCTCCTCTGTGAAGAAGAAAGAGGCTTCTGTAGTCCAGTTGTCACGGGAGTTTCAGCTACTGTTCCCTTCTTCTTTAGGTCCCATTCATTGAGGCAGCATGGACAAGTGGAAAAAGCATGGGTCTGAAAGTCAGGAGACTTGGGTTCTCATCCCAGTTCTGCTGCTAGCCCTCTGGGTGACCTTGGTCAAATCACTTAGGCTCCCTGTGCTTCAGTTGCTCCATCTGTCAAATGGGAAAAAGATACGAGCTCTCCCTACTTCTTGGACTGTCACCTCCATGTGGGACAGGGATGGTGTTTGATCTATCTGTCTTGTTTCTATCGCAATGCTTAGCATGGAGGTTCATTCATTCATTCAATAGTATTTATTGAGCGCTTACTATGTGCAGAGCACTGTACTAAGCGCTTGGTATGTACAAATTGGTAACAGAGACAGTCCCTGCCCTTTGATGGGCTTAGAGTCTAATCGGGGGAGACAGACAAGAACAATGGCAATAAATAGAATCAAGGGGAAGAACATCTCATTAAAACAATAACAAATAGGATCAAGGTGATGTACATCTCATTAACAAAATAAATAGGGTAATGAAGATATATACAGTCGAGCGGACGAGTACAGTGCTGAGGGGATGGGACGGGAGAGGGGGAGGAGCAGAGGGAAAGGGGGGAGAAGAGGGTTTAGCTGCGGAGAGGTGAAGGGGGGCGGTAGAGGGAGCATAAGGAAAAGGGGAGCTCAGTCTGGGAAGGCCTCTTGGAGGAGGTGAGCTTTAAGTAAGGTTTTGAAGAGGGGAAGAGAATTAGTTTGGCAGAGGTGAGGACGGAGGGCATTCCAGGACCACGGGAGGATGTGACCCAGGGGTCGACGGCGGGATAGGTGAGAACAGGGAACAGTGAGGAGGTGGGCGGCAGAGGAGCGGAGCGTGCCGGGTGGGCAGTAGAAAGAGAGAAGGGAGGAGAGGTAGGAAGGGGCAAGGTGATGGAGAGCCTTGAAGCCTAGAGTGAGAAGGAGGTTTGGCACAGAGTAACTGCTTAATAATACCATAAATAGTACTCTTATCCTGAAGCATTAGTGACTACTTGATTTATAAAATGGCACTATCAACAACTTTGGAGGGAGCTACCTGTTCCAAGTAAGGCAGTAAATAACTCTAGGTAAGTGGGCACAAAGTGAGAGAATGAGCACAAATCAGTGATCTGCAATAACACGGGAATGTTTTTCAGAGAAGACGGTATAAATCCCAATTAATCTCCAGCTGTTTTAAAAGTAAAGAACAAGTCACAAGAATACTGTCAATTATTCAGGACCCTGTCACTCTTTGTGAATATATGGATTACAAAAGAAAATTGAATACCCTCTTTAAAAGTAGCATTACAACTCTTTCCCCTCCTATGAGGCAATACTGAAAGCTGTCCCTAAGTATTGTGTACTCTCCACAGAGCTTGTAACCATGTAACCTGTAGACTGGAATCTCCTCTTCTAGACTAGAAGCTCCTTGTGGACAGGAAGCATGTCTGCGAGCTCTGTGATATTGTATTCTCCCAAGCACTTAGTGCAGTGCTTTGCACACAGTAAGCATTCAATAAATAACTGATTGATTGATGGAGTTGTTTTCATGCATTATATCTAGAATCATTTATGTCCTTGCTAAAATAGACTATCATATAGATAGATATCTGCATATATAGAGAGAAAGAGATGACTGTATTTTCTTGCATAATTGTCCCATATTTTTTGTATAATTTTTGCCATCTCATAAAGGGGAGGGTACTATTGTGTGGGGTAATATAAGAATTAAGTGTAGCATTAAGGAGAGCAGGAGAAGAATGAAGAGGAAAGTAAGGGAGAAGCAGCACGGCCTAGTGGAAAGATTACAGTCCTGGGAGTCAGGGGACCTGGGTTCTGATACTGGCTCTGCCACTTGTCTGCTGTGTGCCTTTGGGCAAGTCATTTAACTTCTCTGTGCCTCAGTTACCTCACCTATAAATTGGAGATTAAGATCGTGAGCCCCATGTGGGACATGGACTGTGTCGAACCTTTTATCTATATCAGCACTTAGTACAGTGCCTGGCAAATAGTAAGCACTTTACAAATAGCATAAAAAAAGGAAGAAGTAAGACTACACTTGAGACTTTGCCTTTTCGATTGCAGTCTACCAAATGCTGAATATACTAGGCACCCTTTGCTTCTCCTCTTTCTACCCCAGAGTTTGCACATCTCACTGAAGATAGTGAAGAAGGAGCCTAATGGAAAGAGCATGGGCCTGGGAGTCAGAGGACCTGGATTCTAATTCTAGCTCTGCCACTTGCCAGCTGTGTGACCTTGGGAAAATCACTTAACTTCTCTTTGCCTCAATTTCCCCATCTGCAAAATCCTAATTAAATACCTGTTCTCCCTCCTACTAGGACTGTAAGCCCCATGTGGGAGAGGTATTGTGTCTGACCTGGTTATCTTGTATCTACTCCAGTGCTTAGTACTGTGCTTGGTACATAGTAAATGCCTTTAATAAATACCACACTTATCACTTATCAAAGCACTTCCTCCCCACTATGATCCTGTATCTGTGGAAACAGCACGGACCTTGGAGTCAGAGGACCTGGGTTCTAATCCAGGCTCTGCCACTTGTCTGTTATATGACCTTGGGCAAGCCACTTCACTTCTCTGTGCCTCAGTTTCCTCATCTGTAAAATGGGGATTAAGACTGTGAGCCCCACATGGGACTACCTGATTGCCTTGTAACTAGCCCAGCACTTAGAGCAGTGCTTGGCACATAGTAAGTGTTTAACAAATACCATAATTATTATTATTATTATTAACAAGTTCAGACCCTTCTCTTCCTACCCTGGTGTACACCACCATTACTGCTTGCAAATATTATATTTTGTCTCCTGCTCAAAATGAGAGAAGGGAAATTATGCAGTTGAGGTAATTATATAGGTAAATATGATTTATATATAAAGATAGAGAAAGAGAAAGTATGTACATGTGAGCATGCACCAATTTTTACACTAATTGGGTCCAAGACTAGTTCAAATTAAATTTTCTGTGAGCATTTCAGAGAGGCACACACTCAAATTCTCCAAAGGTGCAGGTATGATCTCATTTATGTTTTGTTATTCCAACTTTATTTTGAATTATTCAAGCTATTTTGTTTGACTAAGTAGTCTGGATAATCAACATTTGGATAATTTATTTTTTGCTGTGCACATAATGATGTTCAGTTAAGTTCACCTACCCACTCTTCTCAGAGCTGTGCCTGTCTCTCTCTAATAGTTGTTGTCTTTTATGGAAATCAATGGCAAATATTCATCCAAAAGTTTGGTAATATAAAAATTAACCAAAGAAAACATTCTAATAACAGAAAATCTGACTTTTAACATGATTCACTCATTCAATAGTATTTATTGAGCGCTTACTACGTGCAGAGCACTGTACTAAGCGCTTGGAATGAACAAGTCGGCAACAGATAGAAACAGTCCCTGCTGTTTGACGGGCTTACAGTCTAATCGGGGGGAGACAGGCAGACAAGAACAACGGCAATAAATAGTCAAGGGGAAGAACACCTCATAAAAACAATGGCAACTAAATAGAATCAGGGTGATGTACATCTCATTAAACAAAATAAACAAAATAAATAGGGCGATAATGATATATGCAGTCGAGCGGATGAGTACAGTGCTGAGGGGGTGGGACGGGAGGGGGGAGGAGGAGAGGGAAAGGGGGGAGAAGAGGGTTTAGCTGCGGAGAGGTAAAGGGGGGGTAGAGGGAGCAGAGGGGAAAAGGGGGGAGCTCAGTCTGGGAAGGCCTCTTGGAGGAGGTGAGTTTTAAGTAGGGATTTGAAGAGGGGAAGAGAATTAGATTGTCTGAGGTGAGGAAGGAGGGCATTCCAGGACCGCGGGAGGACATGGCCCAGGGGTCGACGGCGGCATAGGCGAGAACGGGAGACGGTGAGGAGGTGGGCGGCAGAGGAGCGGAGTGTGTGGGGTGGGCAGTAGGAAGAGAGAAGGGAGGAGAGGTAGGAAGGGGCGAGGTGATGGAGAGCCTTGAAGCCTAGAGTGAGGAGTTTTTGTTTGGAGCGGAGGTTGATAGGCAACCACTGGAGGTGTTTAAGAAGGGGAGTGACATGCCCAGATCGTTTCTGCAGGAAGATGAGCCAGGCAGCGGAGTGAAGAATAGACTGGAGCGGAGCAAGAGAGGAGGAAGGGAGATCAGAGAGAAGGTTGACACGGTAGCCTAGCCGGGATATAACAAGAGCCTGTAGCAGCAAGGTAGCCATTTGGGTGGAGAGGAAAGGGCAGATTTTGGTGATATTACCAATGAACTGTTACATGATGAACTGGAGAAGCTGCGTAGCCGAGTGGAAAGAGCCCAGGCCTAGGCTCTAATCCCTCCTCTACCACTTGCCTGCTGTGTGACCTTGCATAAGTCACTTAACTTCTCTGGGCCTCAGTTTCTTCTTCATCTGCAAAATGGTGACCTAGTAAGGGCTTAACAAATTCCATCAATATTATTCTTATTGAACAAAAACTCCATGTGTATAAATACAAGAAAAAGGCCAAGCTAGCATCTCCCTATGGGCATCACTGAGATAGCTCATGGCTCCCCATTTGCCCTCGCATCAAGCGGAAGCACCTGACTCTTGGCTTCAAAGCCCTCTGTCAGCTCTGTACCCCATACTCATCCTTGCTCCTCTTCCACTACATTCCACTTCACCCACTTTGCTGCTGTAACGCCAACCTGCTCACCATGCCTCGTTCTCATCTCTTGCAGCCAGCCTCTTGCTCGTGCCAACTCTCCTGCCTGAAACTCCCTCCCCCTTCACATTCGACAGTCCATTGCTCTCCTCATCTTCAAGGCACTTCTGAAATCTCATCTCTAGGCGGCTTTCCCAGATTAACCTTTCATGTCCCACCTCTCTTTCCCTCCAAACGATTCAGCAGTTTTATGTCACCTAGGGACCTGGGTATGCATCAATCCCCCTCCTTCCCAGGTACACTTATGTACATATCTTTAAACTCTGTTCTTTCCCCTCCCTGTTATTTATTTCATTGTCCAGCACCACTAAATTTTAAGATCCTTGAGGGCAGGGATCGTGCCCATCACTATTCAACTCTTCCAGTCTTGTAGTAGAGTGCTCCGCACACAGTAAGCACACAGTAAATCCCACTGATTGATTGAATGTTCTAAGGTCTGGGGTAGATACAAAGTAATCAGGTCGGACACAGTCCCTGTTCCAAATGGGGTTCACAGTGTTAATAGGAGGGAGAACAGGCACTTCATTTTACAAATGGGAAACTGAGGCATAGAGAAATTGTGATGTGCCCAAGGCCACACAGCAGGCAACCGGCAAATCCGGGATTAGAATAATAATAATAATAATAATGTTGGTATTTGTTAAGCGCTTACTATGTGCCGAGCACTGTTCTGAGCGCTGGGGTAGACACGGGAATCAGGTTGTCCACATGGGACTCACAGTCTTCATCCCCATTTTACGGATGAGGGAACTGAGGCACCGAGAAGTTAAGTGACTTGTCCCAAGTCACACAGCTGACAAGTGGCCAAGCCGGGATTCGAACCCACGACCTCTGACTCCAAAGCCCGTGCTCTTTCCCCTGAGCCACGCTGCTACCCAGGCCCTCTGACTCCCAGGCCCGTGCTCTTTCCTCTAGGCCATGCTGCTTCTCATTTAGGAAGAGTAATTTCATTGCTGTAGCATGGGAGATTTTAGCTGCAAAAAAATTGTTTCACCTATAACGGGAATTTATATTAAAAAGCAAGAAGTGCGAATTGTACTCTTCCAAGATTTTCAGAGCCAAGAAATACAGAACTTACGGCACTGAAATATTTATCCATCCTTCTTCTTTGAAGATGATGTAGCTGACCAGAATTTCCCATCCCAGACTACTAGCAGTAAGGCTGTTGGCTTGTGTTGCCCCATCCACATACTTCAACACATTTTACTCATGCTGCATAAAAACATTATCTTACTGGGGTGGTTTCTTCATCCACCCACTTTACAATTGAGAGCTGCTATTTTCTTCAAATAAATACATGAATTCCTATGGAATAATGTATGGCTATACCTCAAAGGATTGGATTTGAGATATACTCCAAGGTTAGAAGTGTACATCCAACTTATATCAGCAGAGGATGAAAGCAATGTTGGGAAACACTAGGGAAGATATATTAACATTTATATATTGTGCTGGAGCTGAACCACTCATTCAAAACTTCTTTCCATTTGTGCTTTGGGATGAGTCTGAGGCCTCACTATTTACTTTATTTTGTCAAGGTCCATGGAGTTCATGGATGTAAATTTTATTGGCTTCATTGTCAGTAGGACTGAAATGGTTTAGAGCCATAATTTTTATGCTTATGATAAGTGTGATTAGAATGTACATAGTCTAAATTCATGGACATTCCTGAAATGCCATTCATTCCCTTTCTAAAAGGAAAGGTGAAAGGTGGGGTGATATTTTTCTCTTCTTGAGGAAGAAGTTTTATGATAAGGCAGTCCTTCCCAACTGGGGGATAGCAAAGGTTTTACCTGGAAAAGTAATGATAATAGTAATGATGATAATAATAATTGTGGTATTTGTTAAGTACTTACTATGCATCGAGCACTCTTCTAAGCACTGGAGTAGAACCGAGACAATCAGTTGGACAAAGTCCCTGTCACACATAGGGCTCAGAGTTGAAGTAGGAGGGAGAACGGGTCTTAATCCCCTGTGGGCCGCCAAATGTTTAGAGTACCAATGGCTTTTATTTCAGCTTATGCACACAGCAAGATTAAAAATGGCAGGTGGTGTCTCACCTTGTTGTCTTGCCTCCACCGCAGGTGTGATAAAAATCTGTCAGTGTAATTTCATCACACCAGCTAGCTTCTGAGCATAGCCCAGCTGTCAAAATTAGGCCCTCCTCAAGCCTCTGGCAGTTTGGGGTTCCCTGTGCCGGGGGATTTAGGTCAACTAGGGGTGGCCCCAAGAGGACTATCCCTAGCCCGCAAACACCCTAGGAAGTGGGATGGCAGCCAGAACTGCGCAAGGCATGACTTCTAGTTTGGCCACCCCACTTGCCCTTTCCTAATGTCTTTAAGCTCCTTGAGGTCAGGGATAATGTCTTATATTTCTTTTCTACGCCCCGCCAAGTGTCCAGTAGAGTGCCCTGCACACAGCAGGGACTCAGTGAATACTGTTGTTGTTGTTGTTGTTGTGGTTGTCGATGGTGATGGATGGATGGATGGATGGATGGATGGATGGATGGATGGATGGATGGATGGATGGATGGATGGGCTACTGTACTCTAGTGCTTCCCAGCCTCATATGCTGTCAACAGTCTAGGAGCTGCTGCTTCTCTTCTCCCAACAGCTTCTTTCGGAGGGTTGTGGGGTGGGAAGAGGAGGAGAAGTAGGTTTCTCAACTCTTCCAGGTTGTTGGGAAGTAATGTTAGAGCATTTGGGGAAGTCATGTCAGAAAACATAGTTGTCTTGGTAGAAAAGTAGTGAGGGAGCATCTTCATTTTTTCATGAAGCTGGCCTCTTTAACAGGCTATTGGGAAATTTCTACTTTGTATCCCTTGGACCTCAATTTTAGGCAGATCTATCCTCACAAGTAGTAAAATTAACTTCTATCTGAGAGATTGGAAATGCCCATGTGGTATGAGATGCCAACACTGGAACCGATGAAAGGAACATTGAGTTCTTGAATCAGTGATTTACTCTGGGGTCAGAAGGAAGAAAGCAAAGGGGCCTCCTCCTTTTACTTAGTTTATTATTGTTTTGCATTGATTTTTGCATCATTAAATGCCAAATAAAACTGTAGGGAAAGAGGGAAAGAGGCTGAATTTTTTTCAGGTAACCCCCCAAATTTAACTTCACTACCAGAAAGTGTCATAGAGATCACTTAATTCTTGGCTGTGGACTGCATTCTCTTGCAAAGCTGACAAATTGTCCTGACACATGCAGCTTAGTGAGCTGACAGGAATGATGAAACAGTTTTGTACCAGACTGAAGTTCTAGCCATCTTGCTTGTTCCCTGGGCATATTAGGGAAGCAGTAAGAAAAGTAAGGATTGCTTTAACTCCCTGAATTTTCTCCCAGCTTCTTTCCTTTACTCTCTTTAGCCCTTCCACTTTAAGAGAGTCTAGGCTCAATGTAATTGGCTCAGCAGAATGCCTGATTGAACGGTGTGTTCTGTAGAAAGGAAGGACAGTGATGTAAAAGCAGTAATCACGAAACAGGGTGTAAATTCACTAAATAAGAATAAGCCCTCGGTATTAAAACTACATGGAAAAATCAAAACCGGGAGCAGGGCTAGCTGCTGTTGCTGAGGATTAACAGATGGTTTATTGCAGGGAATAATTTTTCTATTAATGATATTTATTGAGCACTTACTGTGTGCACTGTACTACGTGCTTGGGAGAGTTCGATACAGTTAGTTGACATGATCCTGCCCACAAGGAACTTAGAAATCTAGAGGGGGAGGCAGGCAGTGAAATAAATTATAGAAAGGGAAACCAAAACCAAATTGTGGATATGTACAGAAGTGCCCTGGGGGTAGGGGGTGGTGAATATCAAAGTGCCAAGGGATGTGAGCACAAGTACCTAAGCAATACAGAAGGGAGAATGGGGTGGGGAGATAAGAAGTCAACCAAGAAAGGCTTCCTGGAAGAGATTTGCTTTTAGGAGAGCTTTAATCCACACTTCACTCTGCTGGCCAGATCATTTTTCTAAAGAAATGCTCAATCAGTGTTTCCCCACTCCTCAAGAACCTCCAGCAGTTGCCCATTCACCTCTGAGTCAAACAGAACCTCCTTATCATCGGCTTTAAAGCACTCAATCACTTGGTCTGCTGATTTCCTACTTTAAAGCAACGTGCTTACTTTGATCCTCTAATAATGTTGGTATTTGTTAAGCGCTTACTATGTGCCGAGCACTGTACTAAGTGCTGGGGTAGACACAGGGGAATCAGGATGTCCCACGTGGGGCTCACAGTCTTAATCCCCATTTTACAGATGAGGTAACTGAGGCACAGAGAAGTTAAGTGACTTGCCCACAGTCACACAGCTGACAAGTGGCAGAGCTGGGATTTGAACTCATGACCTCTGACTCCAAAGCCCGTGCTCTTTCCACTGAGCCACGCTGCTTCTCCACTAATGCCTCCTCTAATGCCAACCTACTCACTGTACTTAGATATCACCTAACTCGTGGCCACCGACCCCTTGCCCACATCCTGCCTCTGGCCTGGAACTCCCTCCCCCTTCAGAGATCACTGTCCCCACCTTCAAAGCCTTCAAGGCACATCTCCTCCAAGAAGCCCTCCCCTGTTAAGCCCTCATTCCCCACTGTACTCCCTCGCCCTTCTGCATCACTCTTGCTCGTGGATTTGTATCTTTGTATCCTTTAAGCACTTGATATTCATCCCACACTGGACAATATTCAAGTCATAATTTATATTGCCTCCTTTCTGGTGTTTTTTTCTGGATTTTCCCTTTTCTGTTTTTACATGCTCAAAAAACTCACATTGAACCAGATCTCTGTCATCTGAAAAGTGCATTGCGGCACCTAGTACAGTGTTTGGCACATAGTAATTGCTTAACACATATTATATTTATTATTATTGTTATTATTGAGAGGAAAGACACAGGGAGAAGAGAAATCTTTGAAAGGCCAAAATGGTCTCCAGGCCGTAATTTGGAAAATGTTGTTTCAAATGAGAGGATAATATAATAATATGGTACTTAAGTGCTTACTATGTGTCACACGCAGTTCTAGGTACAAGATAATCGTGTTGGACACAGTCCCTCTCCCATATGGGGCTCACAGTTTAAGTCAGAGGGAGGTCAGTTTATTCCCCATTTTACAGATGAGGAAACTGTGGCACAGAGAAGTTAAGTCACTCAATTTACCCAAGGTCACACAGCAGACAAGTGGCGGAGCCAGGATTAGAACTCAGGTACCCTGACTCCCAGTCTGGTAATCATTCCACTAGGCCACACCACTTCCCATCTCAGAAAGCAGTTCCCAACAATTACAGTGGAGATTTAGCCAATCTAAAGGACTTGTAAATTAATCTCTGTGAAATTACTTGGGGCCAAATTCCAAACACTCACAAATTACAGCTATTGTAGTTACAGAGGTCTTTGTATTACCCAATCTCATGTAATTGATCTAGCAGGTCTTTCAAATAATAGAAGGATCTGGGCCCTGTAACTTTCTATTGGAAATCTTTCCTTGAGAGAGATTTTTGGTTATTTCAAGGTATTTTTCAAACTGCAAAGCACCTCAGAAAGAAGCTGCTGTAGTGTTTGTGTGTCTGTAGGGTGTTATTTCAAAGCCAAGTTTGGTTTTGTGGCAAGAAGTGGCCAAACGATAGCTCATGGCTGCTATCAATCCATTTGGGCTACAGTTATGTTCTATGTTCATTCATTCATTCAGTCATATTTTTGAGCGCTTACTGCGTGCAGAGGATTGTACTAAGGTCTTGTTAGAGTACAATATAAGAATAAACAGACACATTGCTTACCTACAATGAGCTTACAGTCTAGAGGGGTAGACAGTGAAATAAATAATAAAAAGAAATAATGAAAAGAAATAATGTTTCTCCTCTTGCCACTTGCTCTGCTCATGGCTCTGCATGTAGCCCCAGAGAGCTGGATGGATCTGGTTTATATCCTGGCCAATCCTTTCTGCAACTTACTACTATTAATAATTATGGTATTTATTAAGCACTTATATGCCAAAACACTATCCTGATCTCTGGACCAGAAAGAAGTATTGCCTTCCTTTTAGTCAAAACTGCGCAAATAGATAAAAAGACTGACGTGGCTCTCTTTAGAAATATTCCCATTCTACAGGTGTATTCTGGGTCTGCTCAATCCTCTTGATACTCTGTTTGATCTTATGTTTAATCTTCTTCAACTCAGGCATTAAAGGCATAGACTTTAGCTGAATGGCACATGGTTTACAGTAAAAAAAAACAAAACTAAAAAGAGTGGAGACTTACTTTTGTATTATTGCTGTTTCCCTCAGAAGTAATGCACTTTGAGAGAGTGAAGAACAGGACCCAAGTAAAATCAATTGTGCCCTTAGTAATTAGCGATCCAAGTTTCAAACTGGAGTTCTGGCTGTCATCTATTCTCCTCACGTGTCCTACCCAGCCAGGATGGGATGTGACCATTATTCCTTTGCTCCTTGTGGATCGACTGTACTCCAGAATAATATAATTTGTTTCTGATCCCATATTGCCACCTGATATTAGGAATGGCCCTGTAAATGGCGTTGATGGAATTGCTCAAGAAGTTGGATGTGGCAGATAATGAGTCCAACTCCCATAACAGTGTAGAAGGTCAAACCTTCAGTCAATCAGTGGTATTTATTGAGCACTTACAGTGTGCAGAACACCGTTGCAAAGTGCTTGGGAAAGCACACTATGACAGAGTTGGTAGATACATTCCCTGTCCTCAATGCACTCACCATCTAGAGAGGGAGACAGACATTAAAATACTTTACGGATGGGTACGGGAGTGCTAGAGGGGGAGGGGCTGGGGTGAATATCAAGTGCTTAACGGGTATAGAGCCAAGTGCATAGCCCTGGCCTGAAGCTTGGTGGCCTATTGATGCCGCTCTCTCTCTCTTCCAAAGGGCACACTAGTTTTTTTTAAATTCTATTTTATGCTCCTTTATTTATTGCTGTCATTTGACAGTGTGGTGTATAGATATCAGAATTCAATACAGCAGGTGCATTCAACTGTGCTGCTAGTGGAGATTCTGGTTTGTGTTTAGAGTTTGTCAGGTGTTAGTCCAAAGCTCTTTGCTCCTTCCGAAAAGAGGCTCCGAATCATCGTATGTCATTTATGGGTGTGCTTCAAGAACACAGTCATTAGCTTATAGGAGTTCCTGTTCAGTTGATTCAAGGACTGTTGATGTTGCCCATTGCTTTTTAAGTTAAGGAGTTTCCCAGAGAACCAAACTCCTATTCTAACATCAGTTTCTAGACCCTGGGTTGCATCCTCAAACTTAACATACCATCATCCGTGTCTCACAAGCCCATAACCTTGGCGTTATCCTCAACTCATCTATCTCATTGTGCCCACATATTCAGTCTGTCAGTATCAATCTTATTAAAAGCACATCTTTTCCAAGAGGCCGTTTCCAACTAAGCCCTCATTTCCTCTTCTCCCACTCCCTTCTGGGTCACTCTTGCACTTGGATTTGCATCCTTTATTCATCCCTCTCTCAGCCCCACAGCACTTATGTACATATCCATAATTTATTTATTCATATTAATGTCTGTCTTCCCCTATAGATTGTAAGTTTTTTGTGGGCAGGAAATATGCTAATTCTTTTGAATTATACTCTCCCAAGTGCTTAGTACAGTGCTCTGCATACAATAAACACTCAATCCATATGATCAATGGATGATCGACTGATTGATTTATAACATTTGCATACTGGCAGGTCTCACCATTGACTAATGATATTGTCAGTAAGGTGCCAGAAAGATGGCTTTCTCTTATTTTGTAAATAGAAAGTTCTGTTGTGATTACATGAATGGAGTATCCTTTTATGATTACCAGTTGACATACCCATTCACTGAACAAAAGTAAGCCTTAAAATTATCCTTGACTGATTTCTTTCAGTCCTCATATTTTATCAGTTACTAAATGTTGTCAGTTCTTCACAGCATCTCCAGAATCTGCCTTTTCCTCTCCTTCCAAAATATCACTATGCTGCTCCTAGTACTTGTGACATTCCAATGCAACTACTGCATCCACCTCCCCACAGCCTCCCTGCTTCCAGTCTCTCCCCTCTCTAGTCCATATTTCCTTCTCCTGTCCATATTGCTTTTCTAAAACATTGTTTTGTGCACATCTCCCCACTCCTCAAAGACTCCAATGGCTGTGCATCCCTCTCCACATCAATCAGAAACTCCTGACCATCAGTTTTAAGGCACTCAGTCAGTTCTTTCTCCTCTACTTACCCTTGCTCCTCTCCCACTACACCCCAGCTCCCACTCTTTGCTCCTTTCAAGCCCACCAACTTGTTCTTATCTCTCTCACCCCTTGCTCATGCCCTCCCTCCTGCCTGAAACTCCCCACTTCACATCCAGCAGACTACTACTCTGCCCATTTTTGAAGCCCTTCTGAAATAAGGTCTTCTCCAGGAGGCTTTTCCTGATTAATCTATCATCTCCCCATCTTCTGAGCCCCTGTTATGCTCTCACCCTTCTCAATGCAGTTATACACATACCTTTAAATTCTGTTGTTTCCTCCTACATGTAATTTATTTTAGAGTCCGTCTACTCCACTAGTTTGTAAGCTCTCTGAGGGCAGGGATCATGTGTACTAACTCTGTTGTACTCTCCCAAGCTCTTAGTACAGTGCTGTCCACAGAGTAAGTGCTCAATGAGAAGCAGAGTGTCCTGGTGGATAGAGCACAGGCCTGACGGACCTGGGTTCTAAATCGGCCCCGTACTTGTCCGCTGTGTGAGCTTGGGCAAGTCACTTAACTTCTCTGTGTCTCAGGTATCTCATCTGTAAAATGGGGATTAAGACTGTGAGCCCCATGTTTGGACATGACTTTGTCCAACCTGATTAGCTTGTATCTACCCCAGTGTTGAATAGAGTGCCTGGCACATAGTAAGTGCTTAAAAATGCATCAAATAAATAAATAAATAATTGCTATTCATTGATTGGTTGATTAAACCATTGCTATTTAGCTTTCAAAATCCTAGTTTCCATGTTTCAGTATCTCTGTCTATACATGCATTCAAAGCTCTCATAGCAATCAACTTGTCATCTATTGACATTTGTAAAATGAGTCTGTCTGATCCTTACAGAACCTTCCTTTCTCTTCATTTGTATCAGTGAACGTGCCACTGACAATGAAGGCACAATACTTTTGTTTTGGATGAAACTAAAAGGTCACAAAAGACTTTAGGCAAGTATAGGAGGCTTGATATCTCGTCTACCTCGCCGCTGACCTCTCGCCCACGTCCTTTCTCTGGCCTGAAACTCCCTCCCTCTTCATATCCGACAGACAATGACTCCTCCCAACTTCAAAGCCTCATTGAAGGCATATATCCTCCAAGAGGCCTTCCCTGATGAAGCCCTCCTTTCCTCTTCTCCCATTCCCTTCTACGTCACCCTGACTTGCTCCCTTTATTCATCTCCCTCCCAGCCCCACAGCCCTTAGTTCGTATCTGTAATTGTATTTATTTATATTCATGTCTGTCTCCCCCCCTAGACTGTAAACTCGCTCGTTGTGGGCAGGAAATGTGTCTGTTATATTGTTCTCTCACAGGCGCCTAGCACAGAGCCTTGCCCACAGTAGGTGTTCAATAAATAAGATAAACTGACTGAATGATTGCAATTGTTTTTTGCAATAAACAATTGCCTGATTGCAAACCTTCCTTCCCGACCGGAGTTAGAAGTTAGTTGTGTTGCTGTTAAGGAGTACAAGTCACAGACTTGATCACCAGTTAGAAATCTGTCCTGTAGCACTCTCCAATTAAATGCCTACTTATTTTATTATAAAACAGGCCATCATTATGCTTACTTTTTATGGGGTGAGACCATCTACGTTCATGTCATGCTGTGCAAGCTCTGCAGCCCTTTGAATGCTACCAAGACTATCTTTTTTATGACAGACCCCAGCTCTCCCCACATTCAAAGACCCATCAGCCATTGCTAGCATTAATGTTCTCATTCATACCTACCATCTGCACTTCTGAAAAAATTTATTCAATTATGCATTCAGTTATTCATTAGATGGAAAGCCCCTTCTGGGCAGGGACTGTGTCCCTTCTTTGTTTTGAACTTCCCAAGTGCTTAGTACAGTGCATTGCACTAAGTGGGTGCTCAGTAAATACTCATCGTAGGGAAACACCATAGCCTGGAGGAGAGCATGGTCCTGGAAGTCGGAGGACCTAGGTTTTAAATCTGGCTCTGTCCACATACCTGCTTTGTAACCTCAGGCACATCATAACTTCTCTGTGCTTCAGTTCCCTCATCTGCAAAATGGGGATTCAATATCTGTTCTCCCTTCTATTCAGACTGTGAGGCCCGTGTGGGACCTGATGATCTCGTATTCATTCATTCAGTCATATTTATTGAGCGCTTACTGTGTGCAGAGCACTGTACTAAACACTTGGAAAGTACAATTCAGCAATAAAGAGAGAGAATCCCTGCTTGTATCTACCCCAGCGTTTAGTTCAGTGCTTGGTGCATAATAAGCACTGAACGAATACCACAATTATCTCAACTCATGCATAGTACATGTGCAGACTGTCATTTGTCTCCTGGTTGCAGCAGCCTAACCCAGAAAGAGGATTTGTACCCTAGACTCCTCCTCTGAAACCCAACTTGAAAGTATATCTTTAAATTGATATACATATCTTTAAATTATACATTATTACTTATTCATATTAAGGTCTGTCTCCCCCTCTAGACTGTAAGCTCATTTGGGGCAGAGAATGTGTCTGCTAATTCTATTGTCTTGTACTTTCCCAAGCATTTAGAACATGAAGACATCACTAATGAACATTGAAGTACTGCTATTTCTTACCATCTCTAAGACAGAAGGCAAATGATAGGCAGAGCACCTAGGCTTTAAAGAGAGAACAACAGTGCTCTCTGATGCCAACATCAATTGCATTTTGTAAGTGCTGGAAGCAGGCTTTCATGCATCACAGATCTTGTGCAAATCATTGTACTAAACACTGGCAAAAATACATGGATGAGAATTAGAGAGATGGAGCAGGCAACAGATGCACAGGGAAGAATGAAACAACACACACACAAAAAGGACAAGGACAAAGATAAATAGAATAAGAGCAATATGATATTGTGTCTGGAAGGGCAGGGTTTCAGGCTCCTCGAGACTCAGAGTCCAACAGTCACCACCACCACCACCACTACCTTCCCAACAGTCTCAAGGTTGAGAAGGCCTCAATGTGTTGATGGTGGGTTTTTGCTCTTTCTAAGCTGGAGCAGGGGCTGATCGAAGGTTCTGATGGGCTGGGGGCTAGGCAGTGTCTTACTCAGGCCATAGGCTGCCAGTTCAATGGTAAGGGAATGGCTGGGGCCTCATTCTTTTTCTGCGGCTGCTGATTTCTTACCCTTCTGGGCTGGAGCAGCAATATGCTATTAATATTGGTATAATAATAAGAATAATTATGGTACTAAGCACCTATGTGCCAAGCACTGTTCTAAGTGCTGAGATAGATACAGGGTAATCAGGTTGTCCCATGAGGGGCTCACAGTTTTAATCCCCATTTTACAGATGAGGTAACTGAGGCCCAGAGAAATTAAGTGGCTCGCCCAAGATCACAGAGCAGACAAGTGGCAGAACTGGATTAGAACCCAGATCCTCTAACTCCCAAGCCTGTGCTCTTGGTATTGAAATATTAGTGTGAGAGTTCAACAGTGTAGGCCTATTAGTTTTATTCTGTTGTCTGATAAATTTCATTTCAGTAGTATTCAAAGTTCTGGAGCATAATTCCAGTATCTTCTGACTCTCAGTACACACAAATCACTTAATAAATGTCCAAGTGATCTAATTGATATCAGTTTAAGAGAGTGTTCATCCCATTTTTTGCCATCATTAATCAGAAGCTAATCCAAATTTGCTAGTTTTTCACTGAGGTGAAATTCTGAAGGAAGGCAATGCAAAGCAAATCAGTTTCCAGAGAAAAAGGGGGCTTTGTTCCAGACCCTTCAGACCATAGAAATAACTTTTTTTCCCCCTAGGAATACATAACTACTCTCGCACATTTCTTCCTTCTTTGGGGAATCAGCATGGCCTTGTGGAAAGAGCACAGGCCTGGGGGATCTAATCCTATCTCTGCCAATCAGTCAATCAATCAGTGGTTTTTATTGTGCAAAGTAATGTACTTAGATCTTGGAAAAGTACAATGCAAAGAGGTGGTAGACACATTCCCTGCCCACAGCAAGTTTACAGTCTAGACAGGGAGAAATTAAGTAAATAGAGGAAGAAAAATTCTCCCAGAACAGTGGCAGACCTGTACCTATCAGGGAGCTGGGAAAACTGAAACGGGCAAAGAAATAATATGGGGGAAAGAAAAAATAGCTTCTTTTTGCTTTCACTTTTTCTGTCATAGTTCATACTTACCTAGCCTTGTGAAGTATAATTATTCTTATCAGCAAAATGCTTTGATTTACTCAGATGGAACTTGATGTGAAAGTAGATGTATTTTTCAGGATTGAAAAATCAACTGTGATTACATATTTCAGATGGGTGGAGTTCAAAGTTTAGGTTTTGATGTAGATGAGAACCTGTGTATTGTCTCCCAGTGCTCAGTAAAGTTCTCTGTGTACCCAGCAGGCAAGTGACAGAGCCGGGATTAGAACCTAGGTATCCTGATTCCCAGTCCTGTGCTCTTTCTCTAAGTTGGCTGCATCTTGTAGTATTAATATTTAAAGAGCAGCCACCTTAATTTCTTCAATATTCTTCTTCACTTTCACTCTTATGATTTTCTTTGTCCATGCTTCTTGAAAGGCAAATTTAGCCTGTCATTAAGTAAAAAGAAAAAAAATCCCCTCCTTCCCACAATGGGGAGGTGAGTTTAAAAGTTCCTTTCTCTGGAAAAAAACCCCACAAAAACGTTAATCCAGAATGTCACTAGTCTCTGCACAAAGCAAGCACTGAAAAATGTCATTGATTGACTAGTCACAATGTATCTCAAATCAATGGAATATACTCATAATTATAAACAATACATAAGGGGGAACTCTCTGACAGAAGTCTGTTCATAATTTAACATCAGCAACGAAAGCTCAATCTTTGTTGTGCCATCAAGGGACAAGCAGTGGATTCACATATAAAGTTGCCCCATGAAAACTGAAATGCAGGATACCAGTCATATATCTTTGAACTCTCCGATACCTATAAATTATTGGGAGCCAAAAAAAAATCCATGTAAGTCTGAATCCATGCAAGGAGGCTGGGTAAAAAAAAAAAAAGGTGATGTTTACCACTGCTAGCAACTTGGTCAAGTTTTAGAATAACTTTAGTAACTTTTTTGCTTTCACTTTTTCTTCCATAGTTAAGACTTACTGAGCCTTGTGAAGTATAATTATTCTTATCAGCAAAATGCTTTGATTTACTCAGATGGAACTTGATATGAAAGTAGATGTATTTTTCATGATTGAAAATTAATCATGATAACATATTTCAGATGGGTGGCATTCAAAGTTTAGGTTTTAATGTCAATGTGAACCTGTGTATTGTCTTCCAGTGCTCAGTAAAGTTCTCTGTACACAGTTAGTGCTTAATAAATACCATTATTATTATAAGAAGCATCTGGCTCAGTCGAAGGAACACAAGACTGGGAATCAGGATGCCCAGGTCCTTATCCCAGCTCTGCCACTTGCCTGGTTTGCAATCTTGGGCAAGTCACTTTTCTGTACCTTCTCTGAGACACTGTACATCAGAGATCTTTGGTGATGATCTTTGTTGTGATGTGGCTGTCCACATTTGGAGAAGCAAGGTTATAAATAGGTAGCCCCAGTATTCTGTTGTCGTATTCTCTGAGGCTTCCTGCAGGGCCTGCTTGATTTCCTCTCTTCAGTCTCACTTTGAAGGCCAACTAGCAGTGCAGTGTTGGCACTTCTCGAGTCTGGCAACAGCCATTTGATATTGATTCATTGTGCCTTGCCTTTCATATTTTGGGCAATGTACAGTTTGTTTGGGCCAAAAGGGTGGAGATTACTGTTGCTTTATCAATCATTCAGTAAATGTATAAAGCATAATGTCAATTTCTGAAGAAATTGCAGTCCTAGTGGTGAATATGTTCATTATTTTCTGGAGAAGGAAAGAATCTTATCCCACATCAATTTGTCAACATCTTTTATTTTGGGTGGTTGTTTTTTTTTGTAAGCCTTCCCAGAGATATTTCTGTTTTATAAACTGTGCTACAGGAGACCCAAAATAAAAATTACTGCTGTACTGGAAGCATTATGTGAATCAGTGTCATGTACATTTAAAAAAATTCAGTATGGCCACTAGAGTCATACAAAGCTTTAGAGAAACTGAGGTTACAATTGTCAAGTCTGGCAGCTCCAGCACTCTTAGATGTAACAGTCATTAGATACCCTTGAAGGTGTGGGCAGGGAATGTGTGTGTTTATTGTTGTACTCTTCCAAGTGCTTAGTACAGTGCTCTGCACACAGTAAGTGCTCAATAAATACGATTGAATGGATAAATGACTGTTGAACCCTGTTGGCAAAAAGTAAGGCATCAGGCATATCCTGGCTGGTTAGAACAGAGTTTCCGTTCACTGCCTCCTTATTTATGAATGTCTGTCTCCCCCACTAGACTGTTAGCTCCTTGTGGGCAGGGAACGTCTCTGCCAACTCTGTAGTAGAATACTCTCTGAAGTGCTTAGTACAGTGCTCTGCATATACTAGGTGCTCAGGAAATACCATTGATTGATTGATGTTACTTCTGATGAAAATTTCTGAGAGAAAGTGAAAGGGGTTTTTTGTGTAGTATGCACATGAGGGATCTGATATTAGGTGGAAACAATGAATGAGCTGTATTCTTCCATATTTTGAAAGGCTTATAAATTCATGTAAGCTCGATGTGGGCAGGGAACGTATCTGCTAATTCTGTCATCTTGTCCTGTCCCAAGTGCCTAGTACAGTGCTCTGCACATAGTAAGCACTCAATAAATACCACTGATTGACTGATTGAATGATTGGTGTACATAGGCCTGGATGGACAAAAGGCTATAAAGTATAACAAGGTTTTGATTTCTGGGACTTTAAATATCTTTGCCCCCAGAATTGAGCTTATACACCCTTCAAAATAGGGTAAAATCAAGGTCTGCACAACATATTACACTATCATGGAGAAAGTATTCTACACCGATACCATATTTTTGAACCACATTTTGTGACTCAGGATCTCATTAGGAGTTGGCAAAAATGATTAATAATGATCTCATTTCTCCACTCCCAATGCCAAAATAGTGTTCAAGGACAAATCTCCAAGGAGCAAAAAGCATTCTGTATTTTAAAAAAGATTGCATTTTACCCCAAAATATAAAATGTACCTTCTAAACAAATTTCTGAAGACTGGAAACTTATATGCCATATATTTTAATTTTGCTTCTGTTTCTCTTTTGAGACAAGACCATTAAAAACAAAAAAACATGTGCATGATAGAAATATATTATCTCATAGGAAGCAACAAAACCCCCTACTAGTTGGCAGTGGAATACATAGACACATAAAACCTGTGGGAGGAAATAGCATTTGATTTTGAATTCAAAGCAATGAACTTCAGCTTTCAAAAAAAAAGAACCTCTGAAAAACTGTCTCAAACCCAAAATTGGAGAAAATTGATGAAATTACTACCCAGACAAATGTTGGATATTTTTGAATATCCTTACAATTCTTCTCTCTAGTTGCAGTAGTCGTTTCTGATCTTCATGAATGTTATTTTAAGTATACAAATATCAGTGAAGAACTACATTTTAAAAATAATTTTCTTCCTCCTCTCCCAGTATCTAAAAATCACATTTCCTAGAAAACTTAGGTGACATGTCCTATATCGTGCCAACCACTTGTTCCCTTCCTCCTATCCACAGTGTCGTGTGCACCATGGTATTTAATTATGATTATCTGAAGGTGATGATGATGACCTTATTTTCAATTTATTTTCATGTAGCATCATCATTTCACTGTTTAGTAATGGTTGGTGGGACATTTTGAAAACTTGTTATAATTGCTATCTCATCCAGCCCTCAGGAGAGAAGGAAGATTAACTTTTCAATATTCTTATTAATGTCTGCCTGCTTGAACATTTAGAACCAGAATTTAATTTTGCTTTGTTGATTTATTCTACCCCCCATACCCTCCCCCTTTTAAATACCCTAGCCCTTTAGCTACACTGCCTACCTTTATACCTGGAGTCCAGCCAGGTCACGGATTCTGGTTATGTCTAAGGTTTAGGCCTGAGATTTTAGCAGTTTGGAGTTTTTATTTTAATTTACAGGAATTGCTTTCTTAATGGATGCGTTTAAGCTAGAAAACTTGGCCACTTAATGCAAGATGATGGTGGTGGGGAGTTGTACTTGTACCTTTTACTCACAAGGCTCACTGTGCCATCTAGCTATTTATTCTCTTGCTGCAGATAAGATGAGAGAGGCACAGAAAGCAACATGGTCTAGTGGATAGAGCCCGGGCCTGGGAATCAGAAGGACCTGGGTTCTAATCCCCGCTCTGCCACTTGTCCTCTGTATGTGTCACTTCACCTCTCTGTGCCTCAGTTACCTCATCTGCAAAGCAGGGATTAATACTGTGAGCCCCATGTGGGGACCTGGATGGTATCCAACCCGATTAGCTTATATCTACCCCAGTGCTTAGTACAGTGCCTGGCACATACCCATTAACAATGCCATAAAAAAGGATAACCCCATTATAAAAATGGACTAACAGGGATGTAGTGAGCTTAAAGATTCCATTTCATTCATTCATTAGTATTTATTGAGCCATTTAAAATGGTTCAGGTTTATGTCCATGGCAGATAGAGCTAGAAACCTTGGCACTGATGGGAGAAGTGCAAATGATATTCTCATCTCTTCCTGAGCTGATCTTCACTCATTGAAATAGCAGAAGTTCTGCTAGAGAGGGGAAGTTGTACCAAACCTGGCCAAAATTCCTAGTTACTGAAGTCCCTGAACTCCTTTCCTCACCTCTTCCCAAGTCTCACCTTGACCTCCTGGCCCCTTGAAGAGGTTGACCAACCTCTACACGCCCCCTTTAATTGGTGCTTAGTACAGTGCCCTGCACACAGTAAGCTCTCAATAAATACAATCGATGGATTGATGCCTAGAGCCATGGGCTGGGGACCATAATACCACCTACTCCCTCTTTCCCTGCCATCATGGAACCAGTTTAGCCACTATGCACACCCCTCCTTTCCCCAGAGTTCCCCCCTGCCTTTCATAGTAAGAGATGAACACGGAGGTGAGAGAGGCAGATAGCTTGCATCCAGAGAGTGCAGAGGGCTACTGAAAAACGTGAAGAGACACAAATCAAGGCAGTGTAGTTTAGTGGAAATGGCACAGGCCTGGGAGTCAAGGGACCTGCGTTGTAATCCCAGCTCTGCCACTGACTTGCTCTTGGACCTTGAGCAAATCACTCAGCTTCTCTGCACCTCAGTTTCTTTGTCTGTCAAATGGGGATTAAATACTTGTTCTCCCACCCATGTGAGCCCCATGTGGGATTGTGTCCAAGATGATGATTTTGTATCTTCCCCAGTAATTATCTGTACAGTGTTTAACACAAAGACCTCACAGCAGGTCTCATGCAGCCTAGCATAGTGGATAGAGCATGGGCCTGGGAGTCAGAAGGATCTGGCTTCTAATTCCTGCTTCAGCACTTCCCTGCTGTGTGACCTTGGGCAAGTCACTTAAGTTATCTGGGCCTCAGTTCCCTCACCTGTAAAATGGGGATAAAGACAGTGACCCCTCTGCAGGACAAGGGACTGTGTCCAACCCAATTATCTCATATATACCCCAGCACTTAGAACAGTGCCTGGCACCTAGTAAGTGCTGAACAAATACTATTACTATTATTATTACAGATTTCAGTTCCATCACCCCTTAAACACTTGGGTATACCCTCCTCTTCCCCTGCCCCAAACTTCCGTACTGTGTTGCTTTCTCCTACCTGTAATTTATTTTAGCATCTGTCTGCTCCTCTAGATTGTAAAGTCCTTGAAGGAAGGAATCGTGTTTATAAATTCTGTTATACTCTCCCAGGTGTTTAGTACAATGGCCTGAACAGAGTAAACTCTCAATAAATACCGTTGATTAATTGATTCTTTTTGTTTGGATTACTGCTGATATTATTTTCCTCTCTGGGGGAAAACCATGAACTGCATAAATTTTCTCAAATCCAACTGAGGATTTAATAGCAAAACTCAGAGATTAAAAAGAAAAATAGTATTTGTATTTTTATTTCAAAAGATAAAAAATGCAGGTGCCCTCATTTTTAAACATGTGGTACATTGGAAAGTTGAAATACTGCAAACATAATCAATGATATTCATTGAGCACTTATTACAACCAAAGCACTGTAGTAAGGACTTGGGAGAGTGCAACAGAGTTGGTAAACATAATCCCTGCCCTCAAGTAACTTCTAGTTCATTGCACTTTTATCAAGGCTCATTTCTTTTGTGAATGGAGTTCAGACATAATGTATTTGTATAATGAAATGATTGCTGAATAGTGACAATCATAAGTCAAGAGAAGTTTGGAAAGGAAAAAGTAGCAATGGTCAATAACAAACTCTTCCCCCCTTCGCCCACACCCAATTTAGGATTAGGATCAAAGGGAGTATGTAACTAGATGCATACAAGGACAGTGGTCATAGTTCAAAGGTGCAGTTTTCTCTGTGGTTTTCTAAATAGGTAAGAACTTATTTTAAAAAGTCTATTGTCTCACTCGAAAGTTTGTTTCAGGAGGGTGATTGGTGCTTTAGTGACAATAAGGAAATGGAGGATTGTTTTATAATAATAATAATGATGGTATTATTATAAAACAATCCTCCATTTCCTCAGATAAGTTTATCTGATAACTGCTTTTTGCTCACTTTCATGTTGGCATCTTGTATTGGGAAAATAGGTACTCGAGAAAGTCTTTGAGAAGTAAGATCATAGTATGTTTCAGTCTCAAAAAGAAGAATCTCATTTTCTATGGAGACATCTCCTCAACAGTTTTTCTGTTACCCACAAATTGAAAATCTAGCTCAATTTCAGAAAGATTACCCTGCTTCTCTGGGCAGCAGCTCTGGGTTCATAGCCATAGATTTTCTGGAGCCACTCAGGGGAAGGCTATTTCAATTCTGGATCTCAACAAGCTTCAGCCGTGGGTTCTGCCCCTCCCCCCCCTCCCGCTTATATATCCCTAGCAGCAGTCTCACAGGAGTACAGTTTTGGGGTTTGTCATCTGCAGAATCTCAGCATCCTGGAGTGTCTTAAAAATGCACTCTGGACCTGTCACACAGTAAGTGCTCAATAAATACGAATGAATGAATGAATGAATGAATGAATGAATGAATGAATGAATGAATATCAGGGACTTAGGACCACCTAACTAGGCCTGCATCTGGCTGTAGACATTCATGGGGAGATAGGGGGCTGATCCCTCTGAACCATCCCAACCCCCAACTGGGATCACTGAACTTGGAACTAGGCAGCTCTGTATTTTCCTGGATGTCCACGGGCTCACCTCCCGCCTCCCACTTCCACTCTACTAAGCCACTTCAAACCCCGGGCAGGTTTGGGGTCAAGAAGAGACCCCAGGTTGTCACAAGGTCAGAGACTCTGGGACATCTCTCAGCAATATGTTGCAGGGTTGCCTTGCAGTGGGATGGGGGCCAGAGGCATATCCCGGCAGCAGCTGGGTTAAGATAGCACTTGTTCCCAACAGGTAATAGCCACCATGCCCCACTCTCCATTTGCAGTGCACAGGAGGCCTGGGAGTCAAAAGGTCGTGGGTTCTAATACCAGATCTGCCACTTGTCTGCTTTGTGACCCTGGGCAAGTCGCTTCACTTCTCTGGGCAAGTCGCTTCACTTCTCTGGGCCTCAATTACCTCACCTGTAAAATGGGGATCGAGACGGTGATCCCCACGTCGGACCGGGATTGTGTCCAACACGATTTGCGTGTATCCACCGAAGCTCTTAGTATAGTGCCTGGCACACAATAAGCGCTTAACAAATATGACACATTATTATTACCATTTATTTCCTGGAGGACAGCCTCTGCAGATTTACACTGAGACCTTCATCTTTGGACAAGGCTGTATACTTTTCTACTCTATTTCCTCTATCCCTGATCTGCTTTAAATTCTGTCTCCCCCATAGACTCTAAGCTCCTTGTGGGCCAGGATCGCATCTACCGACTCTGTCGCATTGTACTTTACCAAGCTGTTAGTACAGTGCTCTGCCCTCAGCAAGTGTTCAGTTAATAGCATTGATTGATCGAAGGCTAAAGTCTAGGGATCATTATGCAGTCCCGTAAATATCAAAATATAAAACCATTGAAAATTAGATGTCAGACTGTCCTCACCAATTTCTCCGTATGGACCCATAGCACTCACAGTTCACTCAGTTCTGCCAGAATATGTGTTTTCACTACGTGTTTTGGTTTAAATGCTGTCAGGGAATGAGAGGGTATTCATCTGACAGCACGAGTCTGTTTGTATTTAGCATCCCTGCTCCCCTCCCCACCCCCCAGGATTGAAAAACCAAATTCTGTGCTTGTGCAAAGTGATGGAACACGTGGGGGCTTCAGTGATATATGAGAACTGGGTAAAAAAAGTAGTTCATATATGAAGATTAGGCATACATTTTAAGTAACTCAATGGGCAAATCCCATGACCCCTGTAAATGTTCTTTTACTCCAAGTAAGCCTTCAGTGTATTGTTTTCATATAGTTTAGTTCTAGTTTCCATATGTAAATGCATGTTAATCTTGAGAGCAGGAATCCAGTCTACTAACTCTATCATACCCTTCCAAGCGCTTACTTATACACTGTTTTTGAAACTGAAGGCACTCAATAAACACTATTGATTTAGATTGATCTAAATTGAATGT
This sequence comes from Ornithorhynchus anatinus, assembly GCF_004115215.2. Lineage (NCBI taxonomy): Eukaryota > Metazoa > Chordata > Mammalia > Monotremata > Ornithorhynchidae > Ornithorhynchus > Ornithorhynchus anatinus. The sequence goes on from NC_041753.1 coordinate 56,451,989, forward strand.
AAGCTCATCTCTAGACTGTAAGCTCATTGTGGGCAGGGAATATATCTGATATATTGTTATAATGTACTCTCCCAAGCACATAGTGCTCTGCACAGAGTAAGCACTCAACAATTAATAATTATGGCATTTGTTAAGTGCTTACTATGTGCCAGGCACTGTACTAAGTGCTGGGGTGGATACAAGCAAATTGGGTTGGACACAGTCCCTGTTCCACATGGGGCTCACAGTCTCGAACCCAATTTTACAGATGAGGTAACTGAGGCCCAGAGAAGTTAAGTGACTTGCCCAAGGTCACACAGCAGACATGTGATGGAGCCAGGATTAGAACCCAGGTCCTTCCAACTCCCAGGCCCATGCCCTGTCCACTAAGCCACACTGAATGGGTTTGTTGATTAGAAATAATATCATCATATACCATTAATCTGAAAATGGTGCTTGTATTGGATGGTATTAAGCCCCAGATACATTGTATGCTCATGCATTTTATGAAGAAAAGCTGAATTCTTTTTTTTTTTTAAGACAAAGCATTTCAGTATGAATCATGCAGGGCAACCGGGACATATTTGGAAACAATTTATCTAATTCTCAAGCATATGTCTTGTAGGCTGTAATTTTAGGTAATCAAGAAGTTAAAAGTGCAATAATTGATTAACAAAAGACCCTTCCCTTTTTGGTTTATATGCAAATTCTGCATGAGTGGGGGGTGAAGGACCATCACTGTGGCGGTGTTGGTTATTAGGGTATAAATGACTGGATAGTTAGAGGAGGAAGCCGGGTGTAAAAAATGTTACTTAAAAAATGTTCATGAACTTAGGATCGATATTTGTAGTCTTGGAGGTATGCAAGAGCCTAGTCAGTATGTGTATTGATGAGAAGCAGTGTGGCCTAGCAGAAGGAGCATGAGCCTGGGAGCCAGAGGGCCTGGGTTTTAATCTTGGCTCCACCACCTATCTGCTGTGTGACCTTGGGCAAGTCACTTAATTTCTCTGTGCTTCAGTTCCCTCATCTTCAAAATGGGGATTCCATGCCTGTTCCCCTTCCTACTTAGACTGTGAGCTCCATCTTGGCCCTGATGTTTTTGTATCTACCCCAGCCCTTAGTACAGTGCATGGCATATAGGAAACACTTAAATACCACAATTATTGTTGTTGTTATTCAATTTAGAAGTGTCACCACAGGTTGGTCATCTGAACACTCTGCCACAGAGATGGGTCCAGCCCCTCCTCCTTAATTCTGCTTCTCAGAGGAGAGGGATTGCAGAAAACATGGCCCTGGAAAAACCACAGCACTGGGGAGGATAATTAATCTTCCCTCTCCTTCCCATCCCCCCAGGCCTCGCCCCAACTCGAACTCCCATGGGAACAGGATGGGTTAAATCTTGGGAGAAGAGGGTAGGAGAGAGTGGTCACAGCTTTTCCCCCTCCTAACTTTCCCCCACCTGCCCATCTCTCCCCCCCAACCCACACCCACACACCTACCCAATTCCTACCCATACACGTTGGAGCCACATCTACTCAGACAGACAGACACACACACACACAAAATACTTTTCCATTTGAATGCTGGGGGTGGAACTTGGGGCTGAGCTTCAAAAGGGTGGGGCTTCAAGGGGTAAGATGTGCAGTGGTCAGTCTTCGAGGAGTGTGTGACTTCCAGACGTGGAAGACTCATCCTATTACAAAGTTCTAACTTCCTTGCACCAAGGATGCCTGTTTCACCAAGTATCTCAGTTTCTCTGAGTGAGTGAGTGAGAGTGTGTGTGTATGTGTGTGTGTCCCTATAACCGATACTACTTTAACTCTCTTATGACTGCCAAGAGTTGTGTGTCTTTCTGCTAATGATGTGTGTATCTTTATAGGCTTCATAGAATGCTCGTCTATATAGCTGTTAAAGTCATTTAGAACAGGGTAAAATATTTTTATCGTTGCATGCATTGTATCAGTCTGCATTAATCCTTGTTCTGAACATCTTTCAGTTCCTCCATCTTAACAAATTTGGGCTTAAGGGGGATAGTTTGTGGCTAATCAAAGTTAGTAATTTGATAACCGGTAAAATCCTCAGAAGGGCTCAAAGAATCCTTTCTACCCAACAAGGAAATATGGCAAATCCAGCCAACACCCTGGAACATAGGCACAGTTTACTAGAACATTAAGTAACAAGGTCTGCTCTTGAGGCACACTGCAGAAGTCTTTCAGGATTGTACAGGCGCAAATACTGCTCCTCTAGATACCTGAACTGCATGTGCTTGTGGGAAGAGAAAATTGCTGTCCACCTGCTCGTTTAGTTGACTCAACTTCAAAAAGCTCCAACAGAAATATCAAAAATAAAGTTGAATTAAATAAGTGGAGGTCAGGAAACACAGTCATTTTAGGAATGGGGCATCACAAATATCCTTTTTACAGTGATTTGATTCTGGAAAATGCTTTTAAAAATAGCTATCCTCTCCATTCTTCAACTTGGGGATTTCAGAATAATCTATGGGTAGAATATGATAAACATCTGCTTAGAAAGAGACATTTGATGCCCTCCCCCCACCCCCGCATTTGCTTTACTAAATGGGAAGTTGTGTTTTTATGAGAGTTACTGTGGACCCATAAATTTGCCCTCTGCACTTCCCTGAAACCTATTTTTCCATCACTAGACCTAAAGCTTCTAGTGGATGAGTCATTTATAAGGGAGGATTCTTTTCTTCCGTAATGGGAGAATATGAAACAAGCTTTCCCAGAAAGCACAAGTAGAGAAGGAAACAACAGCCAATTCCTCCAAGTTATTTTTCCTTTCTTCCTTTTGAAATCTTGAAGAAAATTTCAGTCATTTATTCAGCTTGGCTTGTTTATAATGAAGGTTGAAGAATTTTATCTAAAGAAATAATGATGATTAAAAGGAACCACAGATATTCTAAAGGTTTCTGTAGCTTAATTCATGCAAAAGCTTTGCATGAAGTTCATTTGATGTTTCCCTCTCAGGAGCAGAAGTGGAATTCATTCACCTTCAGAAATAGGAACAAGTTAAAAGTCTACATTGATTTTAAGGAAAAAAGCCATCCCAGTGTTTCGAGGATGATCTAACTCCCCTCCCACCATACCTCCTCCCCTGCCACCAATCAGCCTTTCCATTTCCTCTTATTAAGACAGCAGAGTATGAAAATATAAATTCAGATGTAGCCATCTATGAAAAACTAGTTTACTGAAGATATGAAAGTTCTAAATTGTCAAGAAATGATGACATTTTTTTCATGTCATTTGAACTCACAATTAAAAAGCAACCCTCACAAATCCTAAAATTTGTAATAAGGAAAGCACTCTTATAAGTCAAGTAAACATTTTCATGGTACTCAAAAGCAGAGACCATGTCTTCTACTTGTATGGTCCTAAGCAAATTATAATAATAATGGTGATAATCATAATAATTACAGATTTAAGCATTTATGGAAAGGGCACAGGCCTGAGAGTCAGAGGATCTGGGTTTTAATCCCGGCTCCGCCACTTGCCTGCTGTGTGACCTTGGGCAAACCACTTCACTTGTCTGTGTCTCTGTTTTCCTGACTGTAAAATGGGGATAAATACCTTTTCTCTTACTTACTTGTACTGTGAGCCCCATATTCATTCATCCATTCAATCGTATTCATTCATTCATTCATTCAATAGTATTTATTGAGCGCTTACTATGTGCAGAGCACTGTACTAAGCGCTTGGAATGTACAAATCGGTAACAGATAGAAACAGTCCCTGCCCTTTGATGGGCTTACAGTCTAATCGGGGGAGACAGACAAAAACAATAGCAATAAATAGAATCAAGGGGATGAACATCTCTTTAAAACAATAGCAAATAAATAGAATCAAGGTGATGTACATCTCATTAACAAAATAAATAGGGTAATGAAAACATATACAGTTGAGCGGACGAGTACAGTGCTGAGGGGAGGGGAAGGGAGAGGGGGAGGAGCAGAGGGAAAGGGGGGAAAAGAGGGCTTAGCTGAGGAGAGGTGAAGGGGGGGTAGAGGGGAAGCAGGGGGAGCAGAGGGAAAAGGGGAGCTCAGTCTGGGAAGGCCTCTTGGAGGAGGTGAGCTTTAAGTAGGGTTTTGAAGAGGGGAAGAGAATTAGTTTGGCAGGGGTGAGGAGGGAGAGCATTCCAGGACCACGGGAGGATGTGGCCCAGGGGTCGACGGTGGGATAGGTGAGAACGGGGGATGGTGAGGAGGGGGGTGGCAGAGGAGCGGAACGGGCAGGGTGGGCAGTAGAAAGAGAGAAGGGAGGAGAGGTAGGAGGGGGCAAGGTGATGGAGAGCCTTGAAGCCTAGAGTGAGAAGTTTTTGTTTCGTGCAGAGGTTGATAGGAAGCCACTGGAGGTTTTTAAGAAGGGGAGTGACATGCCCAGAGCATTTCTGAAGGAAGATGAGCCAGGCAGTGGAGTGAAGAATAGACTGGATCGGGGAGAGAGGGGAGGAAGGGAGATCAGAGAGAAGGCTGACACAATAATCCAGCCGGGATATTATGAGAGCCTGTAACAGTAAGATAGCCGTTTGGGTGGAGAGGAAAGGATGGATCTTGGCGATATTATAAAGGTGAGACCGGCAGGTTTGGTGATGGATTGGAAGTGTGGGGTGAATGAGAGAGCTGAGTCAAAGATGACACCGAGGTTGCGGGCCTGAGAGATGGGAAGGATGGTTGTACCATCCACAGTGATAGGGAAGTCAGGGAGAGGACAGGGCTTGGGAGGGAAGATGAGGAGCTCAGTTTTGGCCATGTTGAGTTTTAGGTGGCGGGCAGACATCCAGGTAGAGACGTCTTGGAGGCAGAAGGAGATAATGAGCCTGAAGGGAGGGGGAGAGGATGGGGCAGAGATGTAGATTTGTGTGTCATCTGCATAGAGATGATAGTTGAAGCCGTGAGAGCGAATGAGTTCACCGAGGGAGTGAGTGTAGATGGAGAACAGAAGACGGCCGAGAACTGACCCTTGAGGAACTCCTACAGTTATAGGATGGGAGGGGGAGGAGGAGCCTGCGAAGGAGATCGAGAATCAACGGCCAGAAAGATAAGAGGAGAACCAGGAGAGGACAGAGTCTGTGAAGCCAAGGTGAGATAAGGTGTGGAGGAGAAGGGGATGGTCAACAGTGTCAAAGGCAGCTTAGAGGTCAAGGAGGATTAGGATAGAGTAGGAGCCATTGGATTTGGCAAGAAGGAGGTCATGGGTGATCTTTTGCAGTCTCTGTAGAGTGAAGGGGACAGAAGCCAGATTGGAGGGGGTCCAGGAGAGAATGGGAGTGCTTACTATGTGCAGAGCACTGTACTAAGCGCTTGGAATGTCCAATAGGTCCTGTGACCCACTGGATTATCTTGTGTCTATCCCAGCACTTAGTGCAGTGTTGGCACATAGTGCTTAACAAATACCACAGGTATTACTGTGTGTCCAGCACTGAACTAACCACTGGGGCAGATAGAAGATAATCATGGACCCATTCCCTGTCCCACAAAAGGGGCTCACAGTCTCAATACAACCTGATGTCTGCTAGTAGGTGCTCAATTAATACCTATGACTGACTGATATCTGGCTTCTGATTATTCAGAAAATGTAATTTCTAAATGTGACAACAAGAATGCTGGTGATAATACATGATTCAGGAGACTCTTCTTAAGACTATAGATTGCTTGAGGACAGTGTTGCACGTACACTGTTGTGCATACTGTAGTGCTCAATATTCTTATACTCTGATAGAAGCACTATGGAACATCCTAACACAAAGACACACACATAAACACCATCCCTCTCAATTCTGGGTATTTTGTTAACTTTTCTACATGTCCTTAGCACTTCACCCTGAATCATTTGAACTTATATTCTCATGTCCACCCTCTGTAAGTAGGAGAGAGAACAAGTATTGAATCCCCATTTGGGGGGGTGAAGGAACTGAGGCACAGAAAAGTTCAGTGACTGGCCCAAGGTCACCCAGGAGATAAGTGGCAGAGCCAGAATTAGAACTCAGATCCTCTATCTCCCAGTCCTCTGTTCTTTCCACTAGGTCATGCTGCTTCTAAGTTATTAGGATGGTATTTATTTTATATAAAATTACTTTACATATTAAATGGTGACAATACTGATGATGAGTTTCCATCCATATGTGTCAGTGTGGCCCACAAAATACCATTTGGTAACTATCACTTCTCTACTGTGTGCACATAAAATTGCCTCTTGGAGCAGTGATATGGTTACCACGTGGATCAGTCAATCAGTGGTATTTATTGAGTGCTTACCGTGTGCAGAGCACTATACTACGTGCTTGGGAGAGTACAGTCCAACAGAATTAGCGGACATGTTCCCTGATCAAATTTGAAATTGCCATGCCGAAGCAATGAAATAAACACGCTGTTGTTGTTAGAGATGTCGAATTGTTCTTTCTGGTTGGGATCAACTTTCAGAATTCCAAGTGCTGTTGGTCAATGCTCATTATTAGTATTCCTCTGGTAACCTGTATTTTCTCTTTGGGTGGCGATTACCTTGCAAATAAGTCATCACAATGAAAATGATGCAGTATTCATTCCTAATGGGCCATAAATTGTGGTACAACAAGAAAAAAGTTACCAGCAAGGCAAACTGACATTCACTTTAATTTTAGCGCTTTTAACCCTCTCCATCTCTCACCCTTCTCTGGAAGACCCAGTTCTGGCCTAGCTGCAGAGGATGTGAATTTGCTCTGCAGCAGTTCTCAGCAGACCTTAGTATTTCCCAAGGAAGGAGATGTGTGTGTGGGTGGGGGGGCGGGGAGAGGCTGGGGGCTTGCAGAGGGAAGGTAGCAAGGCAAATAGATGTTTTCATCAGCACTGTCAGTTCAGTGTTTAACTTTCAAATACAGTTAATTGTAACTTGAAGTTTTACTGTTCTTCCTCCCTCTCATCCACTCCCTGGCTCATCTATGTCCCATCTTCTGGGCCTCGTGTTTGGCATCAATCAGCCTTTCTTCAACAAAATACACACATACATCCTCACTGAGTTCAAGCAAAGGGAGGTTTTGCATTAAGAATTAAAAAAATTAAAAACATACCAAAAAAATCCATTAGGGGAGACTTTTGGAGTTTTTTTCACCACAGAGACAATTGTCAGCTGAAAGATCTTTGTAAGCTGGTCTCCATGAAGGCTTATTAAAGCAGGATACTAAACCCTTGGGAGCATACAATAGAGTTAGTAAACATGATCCCTGATCTCAAGGAGCTTACAGTCTAGTGGAGTAGATAGACACCAAAGTATCCAGCACTTGGCCAGACCAGAAACCCTAAATATACACAGGGTGTGAATATGGTTAACTTGTTTTTTTTCATCCCCTTTGCATTAATATGGAAAGTAGCTATAAAGAGGTGGTGAACACCAATCATGAGTTCATCCCACCAATTTAAAAGGTCATTTATGGGATTCCTCCCTGAACTTGTCCCTTTCGTCATCCTCGCCACCACAGTTGTCCCAGTAGCCATTTTCCACTTAGACATTTAATTTTAGTTCTACGTGCTTGAAGTGGTTATTTTTATAAGATTGACCTAGTTTCCTGACCCAAAGACATTCAGCTCCTTATCGAGGGTCATATGTTCAGTAGAAAGTAGTTCATAGCTCCCTTGGTTCTGTTCATTTTCAGGCTCTCTCTTCCTCATTCCTTTTCGAAATGTTCACTGTAAACATTAGCTACGGTTGATTAGACTGGGGAGGGGAGGAGAGCTGTCTAAGGTTTTTCCCCAACTTCACACTGAATTTTCATTGTTGTGATTCCTTAGTGTCTAAAATGGCCACAGTTCTTGTTATCCATCTTGATGCTTTTAAAAAGATTAAATTGGGATTATTTATACTACATTCAAAGAATATGCAAACTTTAATGACATGTCAAATTGGAATGCTGTATACGTGACTGTCGTCATGATCATCACTGGTATTTACTGAATGCCTACTGTGTACAGAGCGCATACTACATGCTTGGGAACATATAATAGAAGTAGAAGAAATGGTCCATATCCTTGAGTTTAATGTCTAATGGGGAGGCAAGCATAAATCGTATACACAACAATGGGGACAAGAGGGAAAATGTATGTACAACTGATAAAAACACATGTAGACAAAAAAAAACTGGAGGCTAAAAATTGAATAAAGAGATATGCCCACAAGATAATGAGATGGCATGGTCAGAGAAATTGGGTGTTTGATAGGGAATGTTTCTTCACTCCATTGGTTGAGTTTCTGTATTTTGAGAGAAATGGGGATCTCTTAGAGGCTTTTGAAGAGGAGAGTGATGTGTTTTGAATGATGATGGAGGAAACTGCTCTTGGCAGTTGTATGTAAGATAGACTGAAGGGGAGAAAGGCTAGGGTCAGGGAGACTGAATATTTATTGAGCAGTTATGTATTGAGCAAAATGGTTGTGCTTTTTTAAGTTGTCAGAGGAAACTAGTAAATGGCTCCTAGGGTGCGTCAGATCAGTAAAAAAAAAATGAAACAAGTTTTGTTCTAGAAGTGTTTCTAGGTACACTGGAGATATCTTCGTGGTGTTTTATTTTCTTCTCAACCCTTTTGGGGCTCCAACACTAGTTTCCATCTTTCTCACTTCTACATTCATTTCAAATGAATCTTGAAATGGATTTTAACCACGTGGGAGGTGACAGTGGCCACAAAATGTGTTGGCATCTATTCCCTTGAGAGCTTCAATTTCACGTTCACAGAGTTGGAATTGGAGAGGAATCCTCCAAACCAAAACTTTCCCCTAACAGCTTTATTCAAGTGATCTTTGATAAAATTTTAGGCCACAGAATCGTGATAGGTCATGCTCGCTTAGATGTAATTTATGTGCTCTAGTCAAATACAGTCACAGATCTCTAATCTCTAATTAGATTGCTGATTAGAGAATCAGCCTGGTCTAGTGGATAGAATACAGGATCAGGAGTCAGAAGGACCTGGGTTCTAATTCCAGTTCTGCCACTTGTCTGATATGTGACTTTGGGCAAATCACTTAACTCATTTGTGCCTCAGTAACCTCATGCGTAAAATGGGGAGTAAGGCTGTGAGCCTCACATGGGACAGGGACTGTGTCCAACCTAATCTTGTATCTACCCCAGCGCTGGCATATAGTAAGTGCTTAACAAATACCATTTAAAAAAAAAATCCCCCTCCAGCACACCTTCACACTGCCCTGTCCTTCTCTACCTAGAATTTTTAGCTGTAAATTCTCAAACCATACTAAGGACACAGTGATACAACTCAGGCTCCACTGAAGACTATTTAAAATATTCATCATAATTCTAAATGCAGTAGAAATTATTTTGCAGATGTGTTGGTCCCAGGATCAGTCGACACACCCTTGGGCACTGCATTTTTGGATTTGAACTATAAATAGGCTTATACTAGAAATGAAAAGAAAGCAGAGAATTAGACTAATTAGTTTTGTTATAAGTGGGCTCTAATTATCTTATTAAAATAAACCCTACATTAACCAAAGCAGGTAGTTCTCTGGTGCCATTACATTTTGCTAATGCATCTGTACACGTTGAAACAATTTTACATTGTATCAGGAGATTGGTGGAGTCAGTTCCCTGAGAAAATAATGAAACCGTTGTCAATCAACCAATAGTAATTTTTGAATATCCACTATATAAAGGGAGAATTCAGTAGAAATGAGTAGATATGATCCCCGCCCTCAAGGAACTGACACTCTAGCTGGGGAGACTGACACTTAAATATATTACAGTTGAGAGGAAGAAGGAAAAAGGAATATACACAGGACTTAATACTCTACTACTAGTAGTAATAATAATGTTGGTATTTGTTAAGCGCTTACTATATGCAGAGCACTGTTCTAAGCACTGGGGTAGATACAAGGTAATCAGGTTGTCCCACGTGAGGCTCACAGTCTTCATCCCCATTTTACAGATGAGGTAACTGAGGCACAGAGAAGTGAAGTGACTTGCCCAAAGTCACACAGCTGACAAGTGGCGGAGCCGGGAGTCAAACCCATGATTTCTGACTCCCAAGCCCGGGCTCTTTCCACTGAGCCACGCTGCTTCTCTAATAACACTGTACTAAGCACTTGGGAAGTCCAAAACAGCCAAGTGACACATTCTGTGCCCACAAAGAGTTTACACACTAAAAGGGGAGACAAACATGAAAATATTTCCAAACAGAGTAATCAAAATAAATAATCGAATGTACAATCACATAACCATATATACATAAGTTCTGAGGATTGATATCAGTAGGGCATATAATAGGGAAAAAAGATATGTTCATAAGCATTATGGGAGGTTGTGGTTATTTAAGTCCTTAGGTGGCAAGGAAGAGTGGAAGTTGAAGTTGAGAGAGATTTTCAGAAAGGTGAAAAAGGCCTGGTCTCTGGCCAACCCAGAGTTTATAAACACAGGGAGTGGGAGGGGACAAACAGGGAAAACCCCAGTGAACTTCCACAGTTGCAACTGTTCTCAAGAAGGAGAAAAACAAAAAAGACCAAGAAATGCAGGTTGGTTTCCCTGCCAACTCAGGTCCCTCTGGGCAGCTGGAAAATATTCAAGGATATGTGCAGTATAATGGTAGTCTCCACTGCTTCTTCTCACCAGTGAGTAGGCAGGGTAGTGGCTTGCAGGAGGAAGGGGGAAATCAAAGTAGTCAAATTTCTTCTCCAGGTTTCCCCAGATTCTCAGTGGTAATAGGAGAAGGAACCAAAGTTATCAGGTGCTACTTAAGTATAATCAAAGTTTCATAGAAAGTCTTGGTTATCTAAACAACCAGTTAGCCAAACAGGTCGAGTGGGACCCATCAAATTTCTCAGTGATTGAAGCCATCCCAATTGGTTTGGATAACTGTGTTCTGTTGGAAAATGATAATGATGCCTTTGTTTATTTTGGGTTTGCTTTATGTTTCTAGCTCATAATTAAAGGATTACTTTGAGTTTGTGATCCCCCCACTTAGAAAATGCCATTTTAGGGCACACTCTGGGAATGACATGTGAAGCTGTAGCCTCCTTTTCAGCCTTCAGTGAAGTCACCAGTGCAGTTTAGAGCCATCCCAACCCAAGCAGGGTGGGGCCCTCTCTATTGACTTGGATACTTCTCTGTTCTTTGAACTGGTGCTAGACCTTGGCCAAAACGTCAGCCAGTGGTGGAGGGTGACAGGGCGGAAGGGATGGTTTCCCAGACAGTCATTATGGCTCCATTCAAATAAGAGACAATACCAAGAAGCCTTTGGGTAAGCTTTTGATCATCTGGATTAATTTCGGTTTGAACTGTGAGGATCCCAGCATACTTTCCAGCAACATGGCCTGGTGGAAAGAGCATGGGCCTGGGAGTCACAGGACCTGGGTTCTAATCCCAGCTCCACCACTTGCCTTCCAAATGACCTTGAGGAAGTCACTTCATTGCGCCTCAGTTTCCTCATTTATAAAATGGGGATGCAATACCCGTTCTCCCTCCTATTTAGACTGTGAGCCCCATGTGGATTAGGGACTGTGTCTTATCTGATTATCTTGCATCTACCCCACCGCATAGCACAGTCCTTGACACAAAGTAAGCACTTAACAAATACCACAATTCAGGGAAAGTCATGAAAGTCAAAATTCATCTTGTTTTTTTTGGGGGGGGGGATACCTGAATTACTTTTCCAGATAATACATTAAAGCCATGTGCATTTCAGTATTGAGACTCACACTCATTCAATCTCTGTTCCTAGGAAACGGGCTGAACAAGGGACTGCAATAGTTATGGCCTTAGTTCCTTGTTGGGGTGCCGATAGGCTTCAGAAGAGTGCTTTGCAGTGATTTTCACAACACTCCTCTCAATCAGATGGGAGAGGCATTATTAGCCCCATTTTCCAGATGAAAAAAAGCAAGGCACAGAGAGACTTATGTGGTTTAGCTGCTGTGACTCAGTAAGTGATTCACAGAGGTGAGGTTATAATGTACAAATTCCATTTCCAATATTGAATTTAATGTACTGGACCACTCCATGTTTTGGAGATGTCATCTGGGTAATCTCAAAATCATCCAGTGTGCCATTGCTTAAAAAATTCTTTCCAAGGGCAGTGTGCCGATACACTTTGAAGCACGCTTAAATTGGACAGATGTAAGATGGAAAATTGTAGATATAATGCTATTAAAATGACATTTTATTTTTAAGCATTTTACTGAAATCAGATCCTCAGCTTCCCAAGTAGTCAGGGCCTTCTTTTTTAAAGTCTTTCAAATAAAGGAACCAACAGAGAACCGAAAAAAAATAATACTTATTTCTTTGTTTAGGAGTGTCATCTCTTGTAAATCCATTGAAAATGATTGGATATTAATCATTTTTGCACTTATCTTTTATTTTACGTATTTTCATCCTAAGAGCTATTCTAATAAAATAATGGAAATAACGGAAGGAATAGTGACATGATCATTCAAGGAAAAATGGCTAGAATTAGAGAGAAATTACAGTCCTACTGATCATGTTTATTGAGTGCATTGGATTCAAGTTGGCACTCTTTAGGAATTTTGTCTCAATTGTCATTTGTATTGTCATCTTATTTTAGGCCTGGTTTCCATACATTTCACATCCCAGTTTCAATTCTATTTCAGCTTTTAACAAGCCATCATGTTTCACCAGGCCAACTAAATGCTTTGCTTAAGTTCGGCATATGAGTTGGTTTCCATAAAGCCGATGGCAAGGAGTTTCTGTTTGGGCAACCACTGGAGATTCTTCAGGAGTGGGAAAACATGGCCTGAACGTTTTTGAAGAAAAATGATCTGTACAGCAGAGTGAAGTATGGACTGGAGTGGGGAGAGACAGGAGGCAGGGAGGTCAGCAATGTGCCCCAGGTTACCCACTCTAAGGCAGGCTTGGTGTATCCAGGTCACTCTAGACTTTAAGAATTTGAAGTCATGTGCACCATGATTAATCACCTTCCAAAGGTACAAGGCGGTAAATCCAATCACAATATCACAAGACACGATATACAATCAATCCAATCCATACATGCCATTTACTGAGCACTTACTGTGCGCAGAGCTCTGTACTAAGCCCTTGGCAGGGTAGAGTTGGTAGGCATGATCTCTGCCCTCAAGGAGCTTAAAATCTAGTGAGGAGCTCATAGTCTAGAGAATACCCTTACCAGGAACCCCACCATTACTCTCACCTGCATCCATGTGCCACTGGAGCTCTCCTAAGCTGGGGAAACTGATCCTCTCAACCTGAGGAGATAAACCTCTGCCAGTTTTCATGCCCTCTGCTCCAAATTTGGAGGTCTTCCTGAACCCTCTCCTTACCAAGAAGAACTGGAAGTCTATGGAGATTGAGATTCTAAAAAGAAGGCTGGATGCGGTTCTATGGTGTATTGGAAGACCTAATGCATTCCTTTCCGGATTTCCCCTTACCTGTATCTTTATTGGCAGGTAGACCACTTTTTCACCCCAAGTCTTTTCCTGGTTCAAAACGGATAATTAATTTCAGGCATTTAAAATAAAACAAAATGATTTTTAAAATGCAGGGCCCCATTTCTGAGGGAAGCTCTTCCAGAATGGGGTCATTCCAGAAACAGTCCCCAGTTGCTGACAGGAGGAAACAATTAGGCCCATCCCTGGGGAATCAGATATGATCCTTCAAATGCACGTGAAAGGGGTAGTTGAAATGAAAATAGAATTTGTAATGAAGTGCCTCAAAGAAGTTCTTATCTGTTTATTTGGAATTTGAGGGTTAAGCCATGTAGAAAGCCTGCAGTGTGTCATTTGCTTCCAGTTCTATACTAAAATTCCCCAGGTTCTTAGTGTTTCCAAAATACCAGATTTGAATCCCATTGGCAGGTACTACACATGTCAAAAATCACATTTTATTCATTCCTTCCCTTTCCAAAGCATTGATTCTCCCATGTGTCTGTGGTAGCCATCTGAGGCCACCAAAAATTAATTGATGTTGTTGTTAGTTAGTGCTTCCCACAAAAATAAGAAAAATAACACATGTTCTCTGAAAAATTCATTTTTCACTTATTTTAACTGGTTCTTTTTTGGTCTAGTTTCCTTCTGCTTAAGTCTCTTGTCAGTCTAATTTTTAAAAGGGTGTGGCCTAAAATTTTGAGGATGTGCACCACAAAATATTCTTTGAAAATCACTGAATTAGAGTCCGTTCTAGTTTAGGTCTCATTAGGGTTCGGAAGACAGTCACGGTCTCATTAAGGTTCAGAGGACAGTCGCTAAGATGACGAAAGGCTGGGTTGTATCCAAGCCCATTGTTTTTCTTTTTCCCCTTTTTGCTGCCTGCCTTTTTTTGCACTTTTCTGGGACCCCCATTAGTGGAGGGTTAATTTTCTATTTGCTATTTGCTCTAGTTCAAGGTTTGGGGTGAAAAGCATTGGCTAAAATGGAGATTTTTGCATTATCTATGAATTAAATCTATCCATGCTTAACCTCTTCCCCAGCGAATTCTCCAATAGCCCAGATAATTGAGCTTGCTGCTAGTTAAGAACAATTATCCAGTTAACCACATACTGGTTAGTTTAAGCAAAGGGGGAGGTTTGGCTTCCTTGAATCTTTCTGCTCCAGTTTAAAGTAGAAGTATGAAAATATCACAAGATCATGACCTATATTTTGTCATGACCTGTATATGAAACTCTACATTTTCTAAGAAAAAGGAAGTTTTGATATTACTTTGCTGTCACCTGATGAGCTGAAACAACTCTTCAGACAGATAAGTAGGATTGCAGTTTTCATTTTAGAGATGGGGAAACTGAGGAGACTTGCTGTTGCTAGGTGGGAATTCACTGTAATGCTAATGTCATCCTTGAAAGACTCCGAGAAGCATTCCCTAGCAACAATCAAGTCTCCTCAGTTTCCCATCTACAAAATGGAAATTGCTAACCACCAGATAGTGGTGGCTGAATCATTTGATATGTAAAGTTTTATCAAAGGCATAAACTCCAGTCATATCCACTACTATCAGTTGACAATTTGATAATGATGATGACCATGGTTTCTCCCAGAATGATGGATGAGCCTCTGTCCTCAGAGAACCTGCCGGAAGGAATTGATTATAGTACCAGTAGTCTGCATGGTGCCACTCACGTGCCTTTTTTCCCTATTAGTCATTTTCCTGCGGTGGGGTCGTGGAGTACAGCGAGCTAGTAATAATAATAACAATGATGGTATTTGTTAAGTGCTTACTTTGTGCCAGGCACTGTACTAAGCACTGGGGTGGAGACAGGCCAGTCGGGTTGGACACAGTCCCTGTCCCATGTGGTGCTCACAGGCTCAATCCCCATTTTACCGATGAGGGAACTGAAGCCTTGAGAAGTGAAGTGATTTGCCCAAGGTCACACAGAAGACAAGTGGCGGATCTGGGATTAGAACCCATGACCTTCTGACTCCCAGGCCCGTGCTCTAGCCACTATGCCATGCTGCTTCTGGGTAGGTGGGTGGGGTGCCTTCTCCACCAGTCTTAACTCACTTGCCCCTTGTCCTTTTGACACACTTTTTCCACGAATCCCTTAGCCCAGATCACCCCCACAGCCCACTTCCTCCACTCCTGTGTGGCTGAACACAGCTGGCGGAAACCAGGCAGCGGTCCAACTTCTGCCGTTACCGATTCAGCTCTGTTTGCCTGTCAACAACTCTATTATTCTTCTCTCATTGATGCCCAGGCCCACAACCCCCACTAACATTTCCAAACCTTGAACTCTCTCCTGAAGCTCCCAGCCCCCTCTCCCCTACCCCCAACTGTAGCCCAGTGGAAAGAACATGGCTCTTTCATGGGAGTCAGAGGACCTGGGTTCTAATCTCAGCTCTTCTGTTTGCCTGCTGGGTGATCTTGGGCAAGTCACTTAACTTCTTTGTGCCTCACTTTCATCATCTATAAAATGGGGATTTATAGATCCCCTGTTTTTCCTTCCCCTTATACTGTGAGCCTCATGTGGGTCAGGAATGGCATCTGTTGTGATTATTTTGTATCTACCTCAGCAGTTAGTACAGTGCTTGGCACATAGTAAGTGCTTAACAAATACTATTATTATTATTATTGGCAGGAAATGCATAAGTTCTTTCTGTTGTTCTTTTCCAAGTGCTTAGTACCATATATGCAAAAAATCCTTTGAATAGTAATTATAGTTATTAAGCACTTACATTATGCTAGGCACTGGGGTAGATAAAAGATATTCAGATAGGACACATTCTCTGTTCCACAAGGGTCTTGTAATCTAAGAGGTAGTGAGAGCTGATCTCTAACCCCGGTTTTACAGATGAGACACCGAAGCCCCGAAAGGTAAGGTGCCTTGTCCAAGGTCACACGACAGGCCAGTGACAGATATGGGATAAGAACTCTGTTCAATGTCATATTTATTGAGCGCTTACTGTGTGCAGGGCATTGTACTAAGTGCTTGGGAGAATACAAACAATATAACGGACACATTCCCTGCCCACAAGTTTACAGTCTAGAGAGGAGACTTGACTTCCAGAGTCTTGAGCTCTTTCCACTAGGCCATGCTGCTTCCACTAGTCAACCAGACAAGCAGTGTACCTTAGTAGAAAGAGCACGGACCTGGGAGTTAGAGGGCCTGGGTTCTAATTCTGGCTCTACCACGTCTGTTGCATGACCTTGCGCAAGACACTTAACTTCTCTATGCCTCAGTTATCTCAACTTTAAATGGGAATTCAATTCTACTCCCTTCTATTTAGGCCGTGAGCCCCATGTGGGACAGGGATTTTGTTCAACTTGATTAACTTGCATATACCCCAGTGCTTAGAACAGTGCTTGACACATGGTAAGTGCTTAACAAGTACCATTAAAAAAAATAAATCTATCAATAGTAGTTACTACACATTTACTCTGTGTAGGGTGCTGTACTAAACATTTATACCGTCACCACTGTTGTGATTTGGGGCGGGGAGCTTTTCAACATTTGATGACTATGCTTAACGATATTTGTGTTAATCATTTTTAGCGATTGTGAACCCCCTGAGGGCCAGGGACCATGTTTAATTCCCATTGGTCAATTCTTTCCCAGCGCTTAATTTAGTACTCTGCATACACTAAATGCCTAATAAATTATATTATTACTACTATTACTTACACTTGCATCTGTACCCTTTAAGCACTTGATATTCATCTCACCCTCATCCCCACAGCACTTATGAACATATCTATATATTTTTTTAATGTCTGTCTCCCCTTCTAGGCTGTAAGCTTGTTGTGGGCAGGGAACATGACTACCAGCTCTGTTGTATTCTCCCAAGCATTTAGTACAGAGCTGTGCACACAGTAAGCACTTAAGTATCATGTAACGATATTACTACTATTCATATTATCTTGGGTTTGTATCGCTGTTCATACTACCAAAATGTTTAGAACCATTTTATGACTTGTTTTTCTCAGCAGAGAGCTAAGCTTTGCAGATAGGTTTGAAAAATATCATATTCCCTCTAATTTGTTACTGGCCATGGCTAACCTAAAAGACTCCCATCCCATCTAAATGACTCTCATCACCTCTCTGTGTTACTCATTTCTCCATGAAATGAAATACATTCAGAACTCTGACATAGAGTCTCATGGAAAGCTAATGGGAGAAACAACGTCACTCATTGAATTTCTGTTAGTTTATTGCCTAATTTCATCTCTACTTGGGTCTGATACCTAATAGCATCTCCACTTGGATATACCTCCGACACCTCAAACTTAGCATGTCCGAAACAGAACTCCTCAACTTCTCACCCAAACCCTGTCCTCCCTGTGACTTTCCCAACCCTTTTGAAGTCCCTCATCCTCCTTGTCTCTCAAGCTTGTAACCTTGGCATTATCCTCAACTTATCTGTCTCATTCAACTCACATATTGAATCTGTCCCCAAATCCTGTTGATTCTGCCTTCACAACCTTGCTAAAATCTGCCCTTTCCTCTCCATCCAAGCTGCTGCCACTGCATCAGCCACCTTGCTGAACTTCCTGCCTCCTGTCTCTCCCCACTACAGTCCATACTTCATTCTGCTGCCTGGATCATTCTTCTCAAAAAACATTCAGTCCATGTCTCCCCACTCCTCAAGAACCTCTGGTGGTTACCCATCCACCTCCATGTCAAACAGAAACTCCGTACTCTCAGCTACAAAACAATCAGCTCACCACCTCCTACCTTACCTTGTTGATTTTCTACCACAGTCCAGCCCACACACTTGGTTACTCTGTCGCCGACCTACTAACTGTACGTTGATCTCATCTACCTCACCACTAACCCCTTGCCCCTGTCCTCTCTCTGACCTGGAACTTCCTCCCTGTCCATATCCGAAAGATTACCACTACCTTCACTTTAAAAGCCCTACTAAAATCACACCTCCAAGAAGCCTTCCATTACTAACCTATTCACTCTCACTTCTGTGTTGTTTATGCATTTGGATCTGTACCTTTTAAGTACTTGATACTAATCCCACGCTCAGACCCCCAGCATTTATGTACATAAATGCAGTTAATTTAAGGGCTGCTCCCTCTCTAGACTACAAGTTCTTTGTGGGCAGGAAACATGTCTGCCAAGTCTGTTATATTGTGCACTCCCAACTGCTTAGTACAGTGCTCTGCACACACTAAGCACCCAATAAATACCATTGATCGATTTCATTAAGTTTGTGAGCTTGAGGTTGTTTCCACAACTGAATCTGCCCATTTTCTACAGGCTTACAGGCACTGAAAAGTTAAATAAAGTGCCATATGGACAGAGCTGAGATTATAACTCAGCCATGTGACTCCAGTTATTACTAAATCCACTAGCCCACTCTGTTTTATACACCAAAGCCCAAAAAACAAATACTGTAGTAAATTCAATTAACCTGTTTCCCTCAAGCACTTACTCTTGAAAATGAAGAAAGAATAAAAACCTAATAAGAAAATGCCAAAAAGAAAAGGATGATACAGGTGATTAAATTAAAAGTCAAATATTGGGCTAGAATAAGATTGAAGTCTAGGCCCACATATAATGTCCTGGAGAGAAACCAAAAAGTGGAAATGTTAATTAAACTTTGCACTTAGTCTGCTAGTGTCAGGTTGGTTCAAGCGAGATTTAGATAAATTAATGGATGCAAAGTCCATAATAAGTCCTTAAAGGGAAATTTGGGGATGTAGAGGGGAAGGTTAGGGATATTAGATGGTGCATCCAAAACCATTAAAATGGATGTCAAAGCGGGCAACCAATCACAGTATTCCTCCAAGCATCCTGTTGCCCCCGTTGAGGACAGAAGACTGGTGTGGATGAATCATTGGTCTGGCCCCAGGGGCGTGGCATTTCTTCAGGTCTTCATCTAGTTCTTTTTCCCCTGGAAAAAAAAGATCTTTGGGTATTTCACTCTTGGGTCTGGATCAAGCTAAGGAAGAATTGGGGGGAGAACACTTCAGTAATTTGATTCCTGAGACCAAAGTTGGGGCCTATGAACAGCTGTTTAGTGATCGCAGGAACAAGATGGCTCTTCTCTCCTTTTGCTCATCTCAGTGTTTGCTGTACTGTGGCCAGAGCCAGAATAATAATAATAGTAATAATAATGATGGTGGTATTTGTTAAGCACTTACTATGTGCCAGACACTCTACTAAGGGCTGGGGTAGAAACAAAGTGATTCAATTGGACACAGTCCTTGTCCCACATGGAGCTCATAGTCTCAATCCCCATTTTACAGATGAGGTAACAGAGGCTTGAAGTGACTTACCCTAGTTCACACAGCAGACAAGTGGCAAATCCAGTAATACAGCCCAGGTCTCTGTGATTCCCAGGCCCGTGTTCTGTCCGGTAGGCCACACTGCTTCATGGACCATGGACAGTGGAAACCATAAGATCTCTATACGGGGCTACAGTTTGCCTTTTCCACACCCTGCTAGAGCTGGGTTTTTTTCCCATACCCTGCTAGAGCTGCTTTTTATAGAAAGAGTCTGTAAGGCAAAGGTAAGGGAGTGGTGGATAGGAGAGTTTGTTGACTAGGCAGATGCAATAGGCCCCTGAAGGCATTTGACCCTGGGCAAATACTGAATTTGCTTCATAGGTAAAGTGGATTTGTGCCTGACCGCCTTTTTTTCGTTGACTGTTGACTTGGCTCCTATGATCTTATTGTCCACCTAAAAAAAAACACCCTCAGAAAGCCTTTATTTGGCTATTCATCTATTTTCAAATACTTTCCCTCTAGACTGTGAGCTCGTTATGGGCAGGGAAAGTTCCCGCTAATTCTGTGGTATTGTACTTTCCCACATACTTAGTACAGTGCTCTGCACATAGTAAGCGCTCAGTAAATACCATTGATTGATTAACCGTGTTTTGATAGATTATTACTGACAAATACCCAGCATATTTTCACTATAATGAAAGGGGTAGAAAGTGGAATTAAGTGAAGAGGAAGTTTAGCACTGTGAGCAAATTATTCCACATTTATGGACTTTCTTCTGTTAGAGAGCAGGGACATACCGTTGACTTGGGGTGTTACTGTATTTACTAGCATAACTGCCCCCCTATATTTGCATAATTTTTGCAACTTCAAAATAGGGGATAGGCTATTAAGCTGGGGAATTGAATTTAGCAATAAGGGGAGAAGGGGGAAATGGGAGAGGGAAAAGGAGGGAAGAAAGGAGAGAGGGCCTTTGAGACTGCATCACTTACCCTAGTGCTGCACATACTAGGCACTCAGTGACTTATGTTAACCCTCCTCCCCTGTCCCAACACACACACACACTGATCTTCTTCCTATTCCAGGGTACCAAGTCTCAGAGAAGTAAGTCCCAGACATTGCTTCACAGTAATATTTACAGGGAGAGTGGGATTTAACAAATGTATTTGTGTTTATGACTATGCAACCCTAGTTTTTGACCTTTAAAAAGATGTAAAAACTTTCTACAAAGCACTTCTTAAAGACTGCAGCCATGAATTTGTGAAGCAGCGTGGCTTAGTGGAAAAAGCACGGGCTTGGGAATCAGAGGACGTGGGTTCTAATCCTGACTCTGCCACTTGTCGTTGTGTGGCCTCAGGCAAGCTGCTTAACTTCTCTGTGCCTCAGTTACCTCATCTGTAAAATGGGGATTAAGACTGTGAGCCCTATTTGGGACAACCCGCTTATCTGGTATCTTCCCCAGCGCTTAGAACAGTGCTTGGCACATAAGTGCACATAATAAGCACTTAACAATACCATTATTTGATATTGATAATTATATTTATTACAATTATTTGATAATGATAATAATAATAAATAGAGGAAGCATTATGTTTCTGTTGGGCCACCTTCTCTTTCTTTGCAGTTGGAACAGGAGAAATGATAGTGCAAGAGTGATATTTTATGGAATGATATGGGTTCCCTTAGTTTGAATACAGCAGAATCCTAAGAGCCATTTTTACATCGTACTTTTTGCAAATTGTTCTCATCTTTCCCACTGCTGATTTCTTGCTCATATCCTTTCTTCTGTCTGGAACTCTCCCTCCCTTCACACCCAGAAAACTACCATTCTCCCATCTTAAAAACCCTTCTGAAATCAATCAGTCATATTTATTGAGCGCAGAGCACTGTACTAAGCCCTTGGGAGAGTACGGTATAACACCGTTGGTAGACATGTTCCCAGCCCACAAGGAGTTTACAGGCTAAAGGAAGCCACTTCTCTGGGAAACTTTCCATAATTAATCTCTCACCTTCCACCTTCTTCCCACTCCAACTATTGCTTCCACACTTCCAAGTCACCTAAATATTAGGTACTCACACCCTACCATAGCATTTATTTGCATATCTTATACTGTGTCACTTCCCCACCTGTAATTCATTTTAATGTCTGTCTCCCCCACTAGATTATAAGTGATCATGTCTACTGATTCTAATATATGCTCTCAAATGCTTAGGACAGTGCTTTGCAAATTTTAAGAGCTCAATAAATACATGTGATTCCCATGTGGGACCCGTATTGCATCTGAGCTGATTGTATCTACAGTGCTTGATACATAGTAAGTGCTTAAAAATACCACCGTTATTGTTATTGATTGCAGTGACTGCTCTGTTTGAAAAGGTTTATGAATTCTTTCAAACATTCCCTTTGTTTGCTGAGCCTTTTATAACCATCGTTTATAGATCTTCCATTTTATTCACTTTTCAAGAGCCATTGAAAGAGAAGATTAATGTGTATTTTGAGAAAAGTTAAGAGCCTTGGAATTTGTTTTGATTGGTTCCATTTTCCATCTGAGTTCATAGTGAACAGGTGGCATTCATTTCTAAATGGAAACTGGTGAAAAAAGCATAAGTGTCTGGAAGTGTATGTAAATATACTACTTGCGTACATTTGTTTTATGTAAGTGTGTGAATATATAACATATGTTATGTTTCTATACTTATGTGGGTATTCGTTCAGTGATTCAGTGTGTATAAATATATAATATACAATTTAAAGATATATTCTCATGCATGTGTGTATAGCATATGTTTATACAATTTGGCCCGAGTTGCATTAGTTGAACAGAGTTGTGTTGTGCCTTCAGCCCAAGCATTTTTATCTTGGCATCATTCCCAGGGTTGCATCCAACTGGGATTTTTTTTTTTATCCTGGATAAAATAACCCACAGTCCTTTTAATATTTGCTTCAATGTTCTGGGTGGGTCCTCTCATGCTTTCCTCCTCCCCAACAAAATGGTGAATTAAGGCTATCACCCCCAAAATCAATACAAACACCCAACATGTCTTTCTTCATAGCTATACGATAGCTATCTCCTAGCAGCATTGAAATTTCGGTTTGGCTTCTCAGAGAAATATCAGGGTGTACTTTCCCTTGGGAAAGGTCAGTCTTTATCACTCCGGTTTCTGTTTGAGTGAGCATGTGAGAAGACTAACAGCTGTAAATGTTCATCCTTAATAAGTGTTTCTTCTGCAGTTTCTGCCCTTTCAAATGTATGTACTATCTCTGATTTCAAAAGTGTCTCTGTTTCAGCAAGCACTCATGGGGGTTAAGGAGGTGGTGGGGGGAAATGGAAGAGAGCAGTAATGGGAGAGTATCAAGAGTTGTGAATTCCACAGCCCAACCTTCCCACCAACTCCTGTAAACTTGGATCAGTCATTTGATCTTACCATGTCCCAATTTCCCTCAGATGGCAAGGTAATGGCATAAAAAGGCTTAGAGGCTTATAGGTGAAAGGAGAGATGTGTATTAAATAGTCTCCTCCTGCAGAAAGGAGTGATCTGCTAATTTAATAAATATTCTTAACCACATATCTATTGATTTTCATGGTTAAGCACATTATAACAAGTCTGACCCAACATTGCGAAATACAATTTTACCGAGCAAACAATGCAAAAAGCAGCACATTGGTAGTGTTTTTCATGCTCCTTCAATGCCCCTGTTGTAAAATGTGAGAATAGCAATATTTTCTTTCAGAATAATGAACATTATTGTCCTATAAAGTGCTTTTTGTGATTTTGGCAGCATCTTGAGTGACAAAAGGTACTCTTTTACTTTCAAACATTGTAGAAATCATGAACTAAAGGAATATTTTCATTGTACAGTCAATCAATTGCATTTATTGAGCACTTACGGTGTGCAGAGCACTGTATTATGTACATGAAAGAGTACAGTGTAACAGAGTTGGTAGTCACATTCCTGCCCACAGTGAATTTACAGTGTAGGCAGGAGAAAATGCAAGACTGCAGAAGAGGAGAAGTCTATTCTGTGGATTATCTGTGCCAATTTTTCAGTAAATATTGCTTTAAATTACTGTATCTAATTATTCCGTGTAGTTTTATTAATCTGTACACTAAATCAATGAATCCATGCCCAAAACCTTATAATTATCTGTATTGTTTGGTTATCCAGGTAAGATGAGTCAGATGATGAGCTGGAAAATCAAGACTTTGCTGTATTTTCAAAAACTAAGCCTTCAGTATGATACCATGATTTCAGTTACCTATATGAATAACACTACAGCAGTGAAATAGTTGAAGAATATGCATTATTTCACAGTGTGCTATTCAGTTGTTTCAAAGAATGTAGAATAAAAAAATAACTTAAAAATTAGCCAAAGATGTATGAATGGAATTTCCAGTAAAATGAGTGGTTTTCAAGTTGCAGATTAATATTACCGAAAGGTTTTTCTGCCTCAATTAAATGTGAATGCACCGATATAATAACAAGAATATATTATCAATCAAGCAGTAGTATTTATTGAATACCTACTGTGTGCAGAGCACTGTACTAAGCACTAGGGAAAATTCAGTAGAGTTAGTAGATCCAATCCCTGCACTTGAGGAGCATATACTATAACAATAAAAGTCCAAATAAAAATACATTACCATAAAATGCCTTAGTGCGAGTTAATTACAGAAAAATGAAATGACAAATTTAGGTTTGATGATTACGATGATTCGGATCCAAAGGGTAGAATGGGAAAAGAAATGAAATTAGGTGCCAATTATTTCTTCCTGCTGAAAGCTCTCTGTTTTCTTCAAGTTTTCTGTGTCTTCATGACATGTTTCTTATTCATTCAACCCAAGTCCCCTCGATGTGAACTGTACTTTTTCTGGGCTCTGGAAGTCATGTAATAGCTGCTCAGTAATTGGTAAATACTGATAGTGTTTTTTGATCAAATGTGCAAGTTAGAAAATGTTGCTCTACAGTACAGTGATGATTGAACTACCTTCTCCTTATGCTGTCATTACCTGGAAGAATAGCCATGCAGAAAGACAGTGCAGGATAAAGAAACAAAGAGTGATAAAGTTTTGTAAAACAAGTCTGTCAACTCTGTTATATTGTACTCTCCCATGTGCTTAGTACAGTGTTATGCACACACTAAGTGCTCAATAAATGTGATTAATTGATTGATTTGTTGATTGTGCCCAAGCCAGATAGCATATGATACCAAGAACAGTTAAACCTTCAAATCACTGAATACCTTTTTGTTCACTACTTGTAAGCTGAACTTCCAAGTCTTTAGCTAGACTCAAAGGTCTCTGACTCTATTTCAATATCAGAAAGTATTTATGGAAGTTAACATCTCTAATTGAGAGGCCAGACAGTCAGGTTCCATAATGATGATTTTTTTGGGGGTGGTGGGGAGGTTTGTTTTAGTAGGAGCTTGGCAAATAAACTCAAATGCCTCAAAGAATAAATTCCCTAGCCTTTTCAGTGCCAGATAATTTGCAGTTTAGTTCAAAAAGGTATGTAAACCTTACTCATATATTTTTGGTGAAATCTAGTAGTGTTGTCACAAAGGCTCTGCCTATTTTTCTTGAGCCAGATTCTGCCTCAGGAGCAGGAGGAAAATGAACTGTTTAAAATCCATAGAGGGAGGGTCTCTCTGTGGACTTAATTTTGGGATGAGAGAAGGAAGAGGAAGAGAATGCCCTTCCGTATGCCCTCTCCACCCTACCTCACCACATCCTGCTGTAATTATAAGGATGCTAATTTATGCCTTTGTGCAAATGTGCTAAGTGGATGTGAAGAGGACATGCCCCCCCATTCTTCATTTTTTTAATTTAATGGTATTTAAGTGCTTACTATGTGCCAGGCACTGTACTACATGCTGAGGTAGATATAAGCTAATCAGGTTGGACACAGACCCTGTCCCACGTGGGGCTTACAGTCATAATCCCCATTTTAATAATGATAATAATTATGATATGTATTAAGTGCTTACTATATGCCAGGCACTGTTCTAAGCGCTGCGGTAGGTACAAGATAATTGTATCTGTCCCACACAGGGCTCACAGTCTTAATCCCCATTTTACAAATGAGGGAACTGAGGCACAGAGAAGTTAAGTGACTTGTCCAAGGTCACACAGCAGACAAGTGGCAGAGCTGGGATTAGAACCCTTGACCACCTGACTCCCAGGCCCATGTTCTATCCACTAGGCCAGGCTGCTTGATGAGGTAACTGAGGCACAGAGAAGTGGAGTGATTTGTTGTGTCTGCACACAGTAGACAAGTGGTGGAGGTGGGATTAGAATCCAGGTCCTCTGACTCCCAGGCCCATGCTCTATCCACTTGGCTGTGCTGCTTCTTATTCTACTTCATTCTCCCTTGACACCACTTCAGCTTCCTGAGAGACAGGTGGGAGGAACTGGAAAATAGGCAACCACACAGAGAATGATTCTTGGAAAATAAGGGAGGGACAGGGGGAGATTATTTACCTCTCCTTAGTACCAGTTGGGTGTACGGTAGTGCCCAAGGGACCTCAGAAAGGAGAACAGGGCTTGTTGAGTTAGTATCAAAGTTTTCATAGTTAAATGCCAATTCATTTCTCAGTTCCTGACATCTGACAGCATCAGTGCATGTCAGAAAAAAAGCAGAAAAGTTCTTAAACTGTCAATGTGGCAAAAGATGGAGAATTTAAGACAAAATTATATCCTTTAAAAGCAAATGCACTCCAAGAATTAAATTGATGTGGTGGAACCAAACCATGAACCAGGGATCTTCCCAATGAAGGGAGATGTTTGCCATGTATTAGGATAGCTCTGTATATAAGTTATTTGTTCTGAGGGCCCCCTCATTCAAGAAAATGACAATGAAGGACACCCAGTACTAGTGTTCTGATTTAGGTCAAGGGTTCAAATACCTGAGCTCAGCAGTAATAATAATAATAATGATGGTCTTTGTTAAGCGCTTACTTTGTGCCAGGCACTGTACTAAGCACTGGACTGGATACAAGCAAATCTAGGTGGAAACAGTCTCTGTCCCATTTGGAGCTCAGTCTCAATCTCCATTTTACAGATGAGGTAACTGAGGCACGGAGAAGTGAAGTGACTTGCCCATGGTCACACAGTAGGCAAGTGGCGGAGTCGGGATTAGGACCCATGACTTTCTGACTTCCAGGCTCGTGTTCTGTCCACTATGCTATGCTGCTTACTGACATGTTGCAGTCTGAGGGCTCATGGGTGGAGAGTGCAGTCGAATCCTAATCAGACATGTATCTCATAGTAGTCATCCTCCAAACTAGCCCTCTGCTAGTCACTGCTGCTCCAGCAAATGGTTGAATGAAATATTTGATCTCTAGCCTGAAAATGGCACATTCCTTCTTTCCCTCATCCATCATATCCCATCAGAACCTGGGGCACAGTGGACTAGAGAGTGGTGCCATAGATACGTTGGGAGGTCTTTTGGTCTTCTCAAGATGATTAAGCAAAGTCTTTCATGAACCCCAAGTTGAGTGTGCAGCTGTTTTCAAAGCTAAAAAAACCTCACAAAAATACCACAGAGGCTAGATATAGAAAACAGGAAATCCTCATCCGTGATGTTTCATGGTATTGCACTAGGCATTTGAGAGGGTGTCAGTTAGGGTGACAGGAAACCTGGTCAATTTGTGGAGAGTAGGTGAGGGACCAAAAAGGGGTGGAACCAGGAAAAGGGGCAGAACTAAAGAGGGATTGACAAAGGAATAATAATAATAATAATAATGTTGGTATTTGTTAAGCGCTTACTATGTGCCGAGCACTGTTCTAAGCGCTGGGGTAGACACAGGGGAATTAGGTTGTCCCACGTGGGGCTCACAGTCTTAATCCCCATTTTACAGATGAGGGAACTGAGGCACAGAGAAGTTAAGTGACTTGCCCAAAGTCACACAGCCGACAAGTGGCAGAGCTGGGATTCGAACTCATGAGCCCTGACTCCAAAGCCCATGCTCTTTCCACTGAGCCACGCTGAATAGGAGGAGCAGGACAAAGGAAGCACTCATCTGGTTCCCCTACTGCTTCCACCGAGAGGAGACACAGTCCAGGATGGACCCGTTCACCCAGGGCCAACATCGTCACTTTTTCTAGGTTGTCCTGACCGAATGAACTGGCCCATTCTGTATTGTGTCCTCACTGGGGCTGCTGGGCTACTCTGGTGTCTATGGCCACTGGAAGATTCCGAGAAGCAGCGTGGCCTAGTGGCTAGAGTATGGGCCTAGGAGTCAGAAGGACCTGGGTTCTAATCCTGGCTCTGCCACTTGTCTGCTGTATGACCTTGGGCAAGTCACTTCACTTATCTGTGCCTCAGGTACCTCATCTGTAAAATGGAGATTAAAACTGTGAGCCCTGTGTGGGACATGGACTGTATCCAACCTCATTACTTTGTATCTACCCCAGTGCTTAGAACAGTGCCAGTAAACACTTAACAGATACAAAAAAAAAAAAAAGAAAAAAATCTGAGTTAGTAGACCGTAAGCATGGGACTTATTGGGAGGCTGAAAGTCCAGGGAAGACAGCTGTGGACGCAGGATGCCCTCTCTTCTCTTCTGTCTTCCCCTCCCAACCCTCATTGCCCCTAAGTAGAGAAAAGGGGTATGTACCTATGTGGGTATATATCTCCTTCCCATTTGTGGCCCCACCCACCACCTGAGCTTTGTGTGCACCTCAGGTGATTATCTTTTTTCTTCTGGTTTTTAGGGATACAAACTGTCCCAAAGAACCTAAAATGGGAAGTGGGACAGACCTGAAAATTCTGAGGTCAGACACCAAAAATCAGAGCCTGTGGTCACCTTAGAATTGACACGTGTTCTCCTAAACCCACAGAGCAGATCTGGGCCCATTTAGCAAGAAGGTGAAGGAGTTTAACAAGATGTGGACAAACCCACACACGCACACACACATACCCATCGAGCATTTTGGAAGAATGCCAGAATTAATGCATAATTACATTAAATTATATTGGGAATAATGTAGGAAGAATCATATATTGTTTTAAGGGTTACTTTGTATTGAAGCAATATGGCATAGTGGCTAGAGCACGGGCCTGGAAGTCAGAAGGTCATGCATTCTACTGACTCCGTTATCTGCTGTGTGACCTTGGGCAAATCACTTTAATGCTCTGTGCCTCAGTTACCTCATCTGTAAAATGGGGATTGAGACTGTGAGGCCCACATGGGACAGGGACTGTGTCCAACCTGATTGGCTTGCATCCACCTCAGCGCTTGGAACAGTGCCTGGCACATAGTGAGCGCTCAACAAATACCATAATTATTATTCTTATTACATTTTTCCCAACAAAGGAAGTGCTGGAGATCCCCTTACATTTTTTTAATGGTGTTTATTAAGCACTTACCATGTGCCAGGCACTGTACTAAGCACTGAGGTAGAAACAAATTAATCAGGTTGTACACAGTTCCTGTCCCACATTGGGCTCACGATCTTAATCCCCATTTTACAGATGAGGTGACTGAGCCACAGAGAAGTGATTTGCCCAAGACCACACAGCAGGCAAGTGGCAGAGCTGGGATTAGCACCCAGATCTTTCTGACTCCCAGGCCTATGCTTTATCCACTAAGCCAAGCTGCTTCTCTTACATATACTCATTGTTCCTATATGAAACAAATGGGTTTTTAGAAAGGAAGACATAATAAATATATGTGATTCACACATCATATTTCCTCCAAGTATATTAAATAAAATAATATTCATAAAGGTATTCTGGTAACTAATTCTCCAATAGCACTCTGTTGAGAAATAATTTCATTTATGTTTAAAAGAAGAAATGGCAACATTCATCCATGTTTCAAATAATCAGTTTATTTTTTTTTACTTTAAAATAAAATTAATCAAAATCCAGATTTTAGCTAATAAGGTATAATAAACTGCCCTGATGATTTTTGTTTTCAAATACAAATGACTTTCATATTCATATTTGTCCTCTTAGATGTCGTCTTCTACTGAAAATGGAGATGCAACTGGTGGGAAACAAAGCGAGGAGAAAACATACAAAAAGGTAAATGTTCTTTTCTTTCTAGTAACCTTCTTCTGGCAAGAGAACACTTTTTTTTTTGTCCAATTTAATATGGAAGTGCTGCCTTGGAGCTCTTTTTCATCGAGAGTTTTGTAGGTCAGCTGTTAAAGTAAATGTTTCTTCCTTTGCATGAAAAATATAGTGATTCAAGTGACCTTGCTGTTCCCAAATCAGAGTCGTCATACGGGGAATAGAGTCTTGCTTTCACTACCTTCAGAGTGTAAATGAAGCAGTAGGTAAAGGCATTAAGTATTTCTGTGCAATTTCTTCCTTTGTGTAAAAAAAAAAGCCTTCTCTGGCACTACTGGCCTATCCCACCCCCAGCCTTTCATCCCATGTGATAGACTGTGCTGTGAATCTAACCCAGTGTGCCTCACCTTTTCTCATACACTAACATACCCCCCACCCCAGACACACACACACAAAGATACATGTATGAAATTCTTGGCTCTTATTCATTCATTCATATTTATTGAGCACCTGCTGTATGTAGAGCACTGTACTAAGCCCTTGGGAGAGTACAACACAGCAACAAACAGACACATTCCCTGCCCACAACAAGCTTACAGTCTACAGTCTACACTCTTAGCAACAAAGGTATCTGGGCATAAAGAAAAGTGGATGAGAGACTCTCAAGCACTTCATACTCTCAAGCACTTCACAGCCCGTTGTTGGGCAGGGATTGTCTCTATCTGTTGCCGAATTGTATGTTCCAAGCACTTAGTACAGTGCTCTGCACATGGTAAGCACTCAATAAATACGATTGAATGAATGAATTCACATACTCATACTTACCTGATTACAAATTAGCCATACCTTTTAGATCTCTAAGTACTTGTTTTGTAACCCTTTAGTAGGTATGTGTAAGAGTCTGTAATTTTTATATGAAGCACTTTTGAAGATGCTTAATGTGTGTATTGGTAAAGAAGGGGGAAGGTTATCTCCTGAATGAAGTTATTTTACCGTTGGTGATGTCCTTAAGATTTGGTAATCTTAGACAGTAGTGGAAGCAGCGTAGCCTAGTGGAAAAAGAATAGAACTGTGGGCAGGGAATGTGTCTGCTTGTTGTTGTATTTTACTCGCCCAAGTGCTCAGTACAGTGCTTTGCACACAGTAAGCACTCAGTGAATACAACTGAATGAGTAAAAGAATCAGGAGACCCAGATTCTAGTCCTGGCTCCGCTCCTTGCCTATGGTGTTACCTCAGGCAAGTCACTTAAATCTCTCTGGGTCTCAGTTTCCTCATCTGTAAAATGGGAACGAGATCTCTGCTCTCCCTCCTTCTTTCAATCTGAGCCCGTGTAAAGCAGGGAATTTATCAATCTGATTATCTTGTATCTATCCCAGTGCTTAGCACAGGATTCAGCCCTTAATAAATTTCATCATTATAATAAAGGATAGTAAATTTAATGTGAAGATCAGCATACAATGTAGTCCTCCATTATGGAGATATCCGGGCTTACTCCTCATCAAGATCCATCTCCTCATTCCCATCATACTCAACACAATCCTATGTAAGGGAGTATCTTTATATGTTAGTTTTACTACGCCTTCCTTCTTACCCAGAAGTAAAGATTACTTCAAACATTAATGTATAAATAACATTCATCAAGATACCAAAATTACAATACATGAGACTGTGTCGTGTTGTGAAAAGTTGACTTCCAACTTTTTACATAATACATCACTAAAGATGTATTGTGAATCTTACCTAACCTTTTAATCTTCCCTAACATTTTTTCAATACATTTTAGTTTCTGACTCATTAACAGTTCTGTATCAGGCTTGTGAGTGAGACGCTTTCTTGGATTATCAGCGCCTCATTGAAGTGTCTTTGTCTTCTCCTTCTGATCCTCCATTTTGTCTAAAGAGAAGGATATCGTTTTCTGGGGACAGTTCTGCTCTACTTTTCTCTGGGGGGTTGCCTGAAGATCTTCTTAATTCAGCTGAAACAGATCCCTCTGATCTTCCTGACCCAAACCAAAGGACTAGAGTCTAATGTTGTCCAACTTTCATAATGGTTTTGGGACCTGGGCCCACCACAGAAGTCACATCCAATTTCCTCAGTGCCAAACTTAACATCAGTTGGCAAGGCAAGATCAAAAATAACATGGTCCTGGAATGAAGTCTCCCGTCAACATAGCTTATGTTCTCCTCAACCCAGCTTTGCTAGGTGAAACATGTGGAGAATGAATGACAAACAGGATTTCCAAATAGCTGCTGAATGGTGATCTGAAAGAGGTTGGAGGAAGGCAGAGAGGGGACACAGGCGAACATTTGTAATGCTGTGAATTGCAGCTTCAGACCATGAAACATAGCAACTGAATGTTGAGAGACAATGTGGCAGATAGACCGATGTGGTGTATTTTCATTTTTAGCTCTCTCATTCACCCCACACATCCAATCCATCACCAAGACCTGCCGGTCTCACCTTTATAATATTGCCAAGATCCATCCTTTCCTCTCCACCCAAACGGCTATCTTACTGGTACAGGCTCTCATAATATCCCGGCTGGATTATTGTGTCAGCCTTCTCTCTGATCTCCCTTTCTCCTGTCTCTCCTCGCTCAGTCTATTCTTCATTCCACTGCCCGGCTCATCTTCCTGCAGAAACGCTCTGGGCATGTCACTCCCCTTCTTAAAAACCTCCAGTGGTTGCCCATCGACCTCCGCATGAAACAAAAACTTCTCACTCTAGGCTTCAAGGCTCTCCATCACCTTGCCCCCTCCTACCTCTCCTCCCTTCTCTCTTTCTACTGCCCACCCCGTAGGCTCCTCTCCTCTGCCACCCACCTCCTCACCGTTCCCCATTCTCGCCTATCCCACCGTCGACCCCTGGCCCACATCCTCCCGCTGTCCTGGAATGCCCTCCCTCCTCACCTCCACCAAACTCACTCTCTTCCCCTCTTCAAAGCCCTACTGAGAGCTCACCTTCTCCAGGAGGCCTTCCCAGACAGAGCTTCCCCTTTTCCCTCTGCTCCCTCTGCTATCTCTCTGCCCCCCATTTCACCTCCCCTCAGCTAAGCCCCCTTTTCCCCCCCTTTCCCTCTGCTCCTCCCCCTCTCCCTTCCCCTCCCCTCAGCACTGTGCTCTTCCGCTCATTAGTATATATTTTATTACCCTATTTATTTTGTTAATGAGATGTACATCCCCTTGATTCTATTTATTGCTATTGTTTTTGTCTGTCTCCCCTGATTAGACTGTAAGCCCATCAATGGGCAGGGATTGTCTCTATCTGTTACCAAATTGTACATTCCAAGCGCTTAGTACAGTGCTCTGCACATAGTAAGCGCTCAATAAATACTATTGAATGAATGAAAGAATAAAAGGAGTGTTTATGGGGGAACAGAGGGAGAGCATTTAGCAGAAGTTTCAAGAGGTTTGAGGAATTAAGAGGAAAAACTGAAAACAGGATCAGTCCTGCAATTGGCAAACCTATCCGGACTGTCGGCCTTAGTGTGGCCTTGTCAGCCACACTGACACCTGTGGGTCAAATTCACCACAGCTGAGTCATCAAGGTGGAAAGACAGCTATCGTCTGACAACTGAAGGCTAGATAGGGACTTAAACTATCTGTATTTAACTTTGATAGACCTCTTCTTTACTCAGGGTAACATTTTTAAGACAAAAACCCTCTAAAGGGGATAGTCCATGTTTTCAGTTGGCAAGTTCCTTTTCAGGGATCACTGTCTTTTCCATATGCTTACGCACACCCATATCTAAAATCATATTTTAGGGTTTAGCAGTGACAGACAATGATGAATGAAAAAGAACATTAACTTTACTCTAGAGATTTGGATTCCAGGGATTGCTGATCTTAGCCTTTCATTTAAGGGACTATCTTCTCATTTCCATTCTACTATCACAATCTCATGTAAGTAGAGTCTTTAAATATTGCATAGTTGACCTTGGCTTCACTGACACTGTCCTCTCCTAGTTCTCCTCCTATCTCTCTGGCCACTCCCTCTCAGGCTCTTTCACAGGCTCCTTCTCTGCTTCCCACCCTCTAACTGTGGGAGCCCCTCAAGACTCAGTTCTGGGTCCCCTCTTCTATTCTCCATCTACACCTGTGCCCTCGAAGAGCTCATTCGTGCCCACGGCTTCACCTACCTCTCTACGAGGATGATTCCTTTATCTACCACTCCAGTCTTGATCTCTCTCCTTCTCTGCAGGACATCTCTATTGGACACCTCAAACATGTCCAAAAGAGAACTCTTCATCTTCCCACCCAAACCCTGTCCTCTTCTTGTCTTTGTCATAACTGTAGACAGCACCACCATCTTTCCTGTCTCACCAGCCTGTAACCTTAGCATTCTCCCTGATTGATCTCTCTCATTAAATCCACATGTTCAATCTGTCACCAAATCCTGTCGGTTCTACCTTCACGACAACTTGAGAATCTGCCCTGACTCTCCATACAAACAGTTACCACGCTGATTCAAGCTGTTAATTCTCTCCTTGACTACTGCATCAGCCTCCTCGCTGACCTCCCTGCCTCCTGTCTCTCCCCTCTAGTTCATATTTCGCTCTGCTGCTCCAATAATTTTTCTGAAAATCCATTCAGTCCATATCTCCCCACTCCTCAAAAACCTCCAATGGTTGCACAGCTACCTCCTCATCAGAGACAGGCTCCGTTCCATCAACTTTAAGGCCCTCGATCACCTGCCACCACCCAACCTGCAAACTTCACTCCTCTAACACCTCCCTACTCTCTGTACCTCAGTCTCATCTGTCCCACAGCCGACTCTTTACCCACATTCTCCCTTGTTCCTGGATCTCCCTCCCCCTTCATATCTGACACTGCACCACTCTCCCCACCTTTGGAACCCTCTTAAAAGCACATCTTCCTCAAGAGGCTTTCCCCGACTAAGCCCTCATTTCCCCTCTCCACCCTCCACTCTGTGGCAACTATGCATTTGACTGTCTACCCCTTGAGCACTTTTATACTTACCCTAGCCCCTCAGCACGAATGTACAAATCCTTATACGCTTTTATTTTCCCCTATCTGTAATCAATTTTAATGTCTGTAGCCCCCTGTAGACTCTAAGCTTTTTGTGGGCAAGAATCATGTCTACCTACTTTCTTGTATTGTACTTTCTCAAGCAGTTAGTACAGTCCTCTGCACACAGTTATTTGCTCCATAAATACCACTGATTGATTGGAGGGTGGGAGGGACCCAAGGCCATGAGCCCTTAAGTGTCCTGGCCCTGGTAGTTGGGAGCCCCGAAAAGTGTTTTTGATCCCCTCAGAAGAAGGTACTAGATAAATATGGTATGGAAATGGTGGCATGGATGATAGACAGCAAAGGAGGCAGCCTGAGCCTCGGTAAGGTACTCTGGGGAAGCACTCCAAGACCTGTCTGAGCAATGTAGGGAGGCCGTCAGAGATCAACGGTGCCTGAAGAGAGCACCACCTGTTGCTGCCTGCCAGTGCCATGGCATGAGAGAAGATTTAAGGAAAGGAATCTCACCAACTCTGAGAGCATAGAGAGCTTAAAAATCGGGTACTGATATTTCACAGAGTGGATGATCCACTCAAGGATAATAATTCCGTGTAGACCATGAAAGCCTTTCACTTGCTAATGGTGCCTTTGTATTGTCCTTTGTTTAATTTTTATTTCAGTCAAGTCATACATAGCTTCAAATGAAAAAAAAACCTAAAAAGCCATTTTCCAGCAGACTGTTTCATTGACAGTGCCAAAAATCAAAATTCCATAAATGACAAGATTAATTCATATGAAACCACTTTATGATTAGAGCAAGGGTTAGTGCTGGGCTTCAGATTTAAGGCTCGGTAATTGGTCTGATTCTTGAGGACTGGAAGTGTTGCTTTTTAAAACATTAGTTGTGTGATTGTGGATTTATTATAGTAACTGAATAAGAACATAATTTCTGCAAGTCAAGTAACCTAGCAATTATGTCCAAGCCACTTATACTTTTTTTTTTTTGGAACACAGACTGTCTTTGTGTTTTCATCCAGAAGCCACAATCAATAGGCCAGTCAGCACTGTCATTTTTATTGAAAATAAGATGAGGTTTGTTTACTTCGCCGACCCAGACATAATAAAGAATTGGACATTGACATTTTAGGTGGCTTACATGAAAACATTCAGAAAGTGAAAATCCCTTTTTTAGGGAATCAGATTCCTTGGGTATTTCTCCAGCAAAGGTAGACAGTGAGTAGAGAAGCATAAATCCCTACCTACAGTGAGCTTGCACTCTAATGGAGGAAGCACCCATAATTGTGCTAAGCACTGGAGTAGTAATAATAATGTTGGTATTTGGTAAGCGCTTACTATGTGCAGAGCACTGTCCTAAGCGCTGGGTAGATACAGGGTAATCAGGTTGTCCCATGTGAGGCTCACAATTAATCTCCATTTTACAGATGAGGTAACTGAGGCAGCGAGAAGTTAAGTGACTTGCCCACAGTCACACAGCTGACAAGTGGCAGAGCCGGAATTCGAACCCATGACCTCTGACTCCAAAGCCCGGGGTCTTTCCACAGAGCCACGCTGCTTCTCAATAATGTTGGTATTGGTTAAGTGCTTACTATGTGCAGATCACTGTTCTAAGCGCTGGGGTAGATACAGGTTAATCAGGTTGTCCCACATGAGGCTCACAGTTAATCCCCATTTTACAGATGAGGTAACTGAGGCACAGAGAAGTAATCAGATCCGGTAGTCACTTCCCCACACAGGGCTCACAGTCTAAGAGGTAGAGAGAATAGCTATCTCATCTCCATTTTATAGGCACAGAGGTGTTAAGGCAAGTCAGTTGAAGAGCCGGTCTATAACCCACGTACCCTGACTTCTAGTCCCATGTCCTTGTCCACTAGGCCCCATTGCCTCCCTAATTAGGCGTTCAATATTTTCCTATCCAAAATATTTCCACAAGAATGCTCTCTGCTGAATGGCATCGCCACTGGGTAGCAAGAGAATAGAAAGGAAGGGGTGTAACGGAAATAGGCTTGCCCAGCGGATTTTGATTTAACCTGCTGAAGAGACCGACTGAATGAACAGAACTATTTGGAGAAAGATTATTCAGATATTTCCGATGTTTTATAGGCGTGTTCATCGAAAAGCACAGGAAAAAAAAAACCACGATCATTCAAAACACCATACACCTCACTCCCTTGGGTGAAACAGCATCTGGACTTCTATCTTGTTCCATTCATCCACGTGGAAAGTCACAGTACTTTCCCTTTTCCTCTTCAGTGATGGAACAAACTATTAACGTGGACAGGAGAGATTTAGCCAGTTTCTCTGCTAATAAACAATTAAGTCAGAAGCAATTCATGTTTCACTGATATGTCTCCCCTACCCTGGGCAATCAATTTCAAATCACCCTTCATATCTTTTAAGCAACAATATGGGTGGGTACAGCTAATTAAATAAGCAAAAACAAAGGGCTTGATGGGATTATTTTCACCAAAGGCTCTACCCACAACCCCTCTAATATCAATCAGTTTTCTTTATCATTTGTTTTTAAAGAACCCCTTTCAGTCCCAAAGTTAGAGGATTTCTTTCCCAGGATTATCACAACTCCTCTCTCTAGCTAAACAAGTCTGAATTCTCCAGTTAGCATGGGCATTATGTGGTACCTCTAAACTAAATTAGGTAGCACCGTGTTTTAAATAAGATGGAAAAACTCAGTGTCCTTTGAGAGGGAGGGACGCTGCCCAGGAGACTGCTCTTCTGTCAGATTGCCTCAGTCCAGTTGTGTGCAATCTCATTATTCTGTCTCTACCCAGCACAGTGCTTGGCACATATTAAGTATTTAGTACATTCCATAATTGTGATTGCTTAAACTGCTGGCATTAGCGTCAGGTAAGGCATCCAGTATTTTTCACTGGGTTTCCAAACTCCATCGGATCTAATGCTGTTGCTTCCCCGAGCACAACTTGGCTTTTGTTTTCCAGTCAAAGCAGAGTGCAAGTAGGCACTGCAAGCTTCACTGCACAGTTTGGCCAACACATTTCACTTCTGGCAGCTCTGTGTTTCTTTCAAGTCAGGAGCCTCGTCCCCGGGAAAGACTGCCAGTCCTGAAGGGCCGTGGTTGTGGTGGAATCGAGGCCTGCACCGAGGCCTGCTAGAGGATGATATTTAAGGGGCTGCATTGGCAACCCGACGAGAGGAAGTTCTAGAGTCCTTTGACTCTAAAAGGGAGTTTCAGCTGTCACCAGAGTAGTCACAAATGTTGGTTCTGCAGCCAGTGAGGAAAGTGGTACTTGGACTTTCGATTCAGCTGTGTCCCTGAAGTTGCATTTTGAGACTTCCATTCAAGGATCTAAAGTTAATAACACTGTAGTCCCTAACTGAAGTGATTCTTGCCTGGGTGAGAACCCCCAGTGCAGTACAGTGGTCAAAATCCAGGCCCTGTCACAGGTCCAAAAAATGGTGTCTCTGTAATGTGTGGGGTGGGTGTCTGACAACAAGGCTCCGATCTGGGCACCCAATGTTTCTCATTCTACATTCATTG
Organism: Ornithorhynchus anatinus; assembly: GCF_004115215.2. Lineage (NCBI taxonomy): Eukaryota > Metazoa > Chordata > Mammalia > Monotremata > Ornithorhynchidae > Ornithorhynchus > Ornithorhynchus anatinus. Next base: position 56,490,106 of record NC_041753.1, read on the forward strand.
GCTCAGGGAGTTCATTCACTCCCACGGCTTCGGCTACCACCCCTATGTGGAAAGACTTTCAAATCTACCTTTCTAACCCTGAACTGCAGCTTCTCATGCAATCTCTCCTTTTCTATTAACCCTAGGACATCTCCCCCAGGGATGTGCCATGGGCATCTAAAACTGTACTCCATCAGTCAATCAATAGTGTTTATTGAGCACCTGATGTATGCAGGTATATTATTATAGTGTACTCTCCCAAGTGCTTAGTACAGTGCTCTGTAAGTGCTAGGGAGAGTAGACTGGTGGTAGAAGGCACACCATCTTACCTTCGCAACATCCTCTTCACCCAACCTGCCACCACATTCATCCAGGCACTTATCATATCCCACTTCAACTACTTCGTCAGCCACCCCGCTGACCCTCCTCCTCTTGTCTCTCCCCATTCCCATCCATACTTCACTCTACTGCCCAGATCATTTTTCTAAAATAGATTCCACCCAGGTCTCTCCCCTCCTCAGAAACCTCTAGTGGTTGCCCATCCACCTCCACATCAAACAGAAACTCCCTACCATCAGCTTAAAGGCACTCGATCAGCTCGCCCCCTCCTACCTTACTTGGCTGATTCTCCCACTACAACCCAGCCCGCACACTTTGCTCCTCCAATGCCAACCTATTCTCCATACCTCACTTTAGTCCGTCGTGTCACAGACCCCTTGCCCACGTCCTCCCTCTGACTTGGAACTCCCTCCTGTTTCATCTCCAACAGACTGCCACTCTCCCCAACTTCAAAGTACTACTAAAATCACATTTCCAAGAAGCCTTCCCTGACTAACCTCTCATTTCCCCACCCCTTTCACTCTCCCTTTTGCATCACTTAGCACTGCATCACCAGGTCAATGGCAGAGCTGGGTTTAGAACCAGGGCTCTTCCCCTAAGCACTTTGTTACTCACTCCAGCCTCCCAGCACCTTTTTAAATATCCTTATACCTACTATTTCCCCTATCTGTAATTTGCTTTAGTGTTGGTCTCCCGCTGTAGACTGTGAGCTCCTCTGTGGTCAGGGATGTCATTTCCCAAGTCTACTATACTGTTCTTTCCCAAATGCTTTATACGTTGCTCTGCACACAGGAAACTCTCAATAAATACCATTGATTGATTAATTGATTCCCAGTTCTGTGGTCTTTCTGCGAGGCCATGCAACCTCCCAGTTATTTTGTGTCTGTCTTCCCCATTGAATTGTAAGGTATTTGAGGTCAAAGATTATGTCTTCTACCTCTGTTTTACTCACTTAAATCCCTAGTGAAGTGCTCATCATACAGTTAAGTGTTCCATAAATAGGAGTTATTTTATTTACATTTTATATATATACATAATTGCTTTTCATACCTGAAGAAACCACTACTAATAGTGAAAGTCATTTCTGAGTGTATCTATGGCTGGAAAGGCCAATATAGGAGCCACAGTCCTGGCCACACAATGCACAAAAAAAGGCTGTCTCTTGTTGTATAGCCATACTTACTATATGCAGCACCCGGCTCCGCCACTTATCAGCTGTGTGACTTTGGGCAAGTCCCTTAACTTCTCTGTGCCTCAGTTACCTCATCTGTAAAATGGGGATTCAGACTGTGAGTCTCACGTGGGACTATCTGATTATCTTGTATCTACCCCAGGGCTTAGAACTGTGCTTGGCACATAGTAAGCACTTAACAAATACCAGCATTATTATTATTGTTATTCTCTTTTGTCTCCTCATCTCTCGGTCCTTACGAAGCTTTTGCTCGAAGAGAGCCACACCTTTCTTCATAGCAGGTCACCATACTGTTCTATCCTCTGCAAATGACTCCCAGTTTTCAGCTGGGATACAGCATTGTCTGGGGTTTTGTTTTACTAAGTTCCTTAAAACATTTCTACTGTCTGTCTTGCTTTCAGTTTCCCAACTTTAGCTCTCTGTACAGCAGTCGCTTGAGTATCCTGCTGTCGCTCGTTCTCCTCATGTCCCCCTCAGCGTAGCTTTGATAAGGTGAGCATAGCTTCGATGCTAGGAGGCTGACTATTGTTGACTATCTAAGCTTGCCATTTGATATCACGTCTGTCCCAGAAATAATAATTCTGGTATTTGTTAAGTGCTTACTATGTGCGAAGCACTGTACTAAATGCTGGGGTGGATACAAGCAAATTGGGTTGGACACAGTCCCTATCCCATGTGGGGCTCACGGTCTCAATCCCCATTTTACAGATGAGGGAACTGAAGCACAGAGAAGTGAAGTGACTTGCCCAAGGTCATACAGCAGACAAGTGGCAGGGTCAGGATTGGAACCCATGACCTTTTGAATCCCAGGCCCGTGATCTGTCCACTGCTCAAGGAGCTGGATATGGCACTGGTGCGGGGTCCAGGTCTCACAACTAGAGAGAAGGTTGGACAAAACTACAGCTGTCTAGACTTTTATTTTGGTTTTAAGCCTGATACCACCGGGGCTAGCACCCTCTGTTTGACAGTCTCCCCAAAGGTCCAGTGGCCTTCCTGATTTGGTTACTTCCTTATCTATCATTGAATCGTTGGTCATTTTGCATGATTGATTGATTGAAGGAGGTTGCTGAGATCATCCCCCCACTATTCAGCGTGGCTCAGTGGAAAGAGCACGGGCTTTGGAGTCAGGGCTCATGAGTTCGAATCCCAGCTCTGCCACTTGTCGGCTGTGTGACTGTGGGCAAGTCACTTAACTTCTCCGTGCCTCAGTTCCCTCATCTGTAAAATGGGGATTAAGACTGTGAGCCCCACGTGGGACAACCTGATTCCCCTATGTCTACCCCAGCGCTTAGAACAGTGCTCGGCACATAGTAAGCGCTTAACAAATACCAACATTATTATTATTCTTCCTTTCCCTCCTGGCACCCTCTTCTCTCTTTTCACCTAGCTCTCTTTCTTCCCAAGCTCTCCCTCTCTGCTTTCCATTGGCATTCCAAAATGAACGTTAAGGGGCATGCCGAAAGTCAGGCAGATAGAAGAGAGTAAAAACGCCCAAGTGCTTAGTACAGTGCTCTGCACACAGTGAAGTCCCAATATATACTGATGATGATGGTGGTGGTGGTAGTGGGGACCCATTTCTTTCAGGAGCCTTCTCCATCCCTTAGAGGCTGCTTGGGAGAAATTTACACTCCTGCCTGAAGAATGCATAAGAGTTGAAAGGATCAGAGAAAGTGAGATGCAGTCAGCATTGTGTAAAAGTAGAAATCGTTCCGAATAGACTTCCTCCTGCAGGAGTTGTAGTAATGGCCTTTATTCAGTATGTATGTACAGTGTGCAGAGCCCTGGGCTACGTGCAGGGGAAAAGTTCAAGGATTTTGATTCCAACACAGTCCCTGAACTACTATAAATTAACAGTCTTAAAGGAAACATAGGAAGGACATCCAGGGAATGAATAACAATAAATTCAGCCAAAACAACAACCCAATAAGCAGTGGTAGAATAGCCCTCAGGTTCCTAACCACTCCAAGAATTCCTACCCCTGGCCCAAACTGCCGTAACTGTCCCAACATTTTAAATGTTGCTAAAGTTTGCATTTGGCCTCTCACCACTCCTAAAGGGGCAAGGTCTTTTCTTTGACAGCGGAGGATAAGGACCCCTGAAATCAGGGACTCCTCCTCCAAGCTTCCCTGACCCCCATCCCTACCTCTTCCCAGTAGTGTAGGAATTTCAAGTCCAAATGGCCCCCACTTTCTAGGTCCACATACCTGCCACTTTCTCCCATCCATCATTCCTTCGTGGACAAGTCTTCTCCCCCAGCAATGATGGGGTGGGAGAGGAGAGGGGATCCCTGCCACTAGGTAGTCCACGACCCGCCCCCCTCCGCAAAACACACACCCCTCCCGTGGACTTTCATCCCCATGGAATTACAGGTCCAAATGACCTCTACTTCTCCCCCACTCCATTTTGTCGTTGGCCAGTCCTCTTCCTGATGATTGATGGTGGGGAGAAAGGGGTTGCCATAGCTGTCAGGCACCCCCTCCTCACCCCCATGGGCCCTGGAGCCTGAATTTAATAATTAAGAAACCACAAGGGTTAAGTTTATATTTTGCCATGATTCGTTTTATATTTCTTGTATAGAGTGGCCCTGATTTTTTGCTTATAGACCAATGCAGCGTTCAAAAGGCACCGTTTCTGTTTTCCATTATCCAGAACACATGTGGCCACTAGCTAAAAAGCTAACCCTTGTAAACAAACTAAAAAATAAAATCACTCCCACTCTTCCCACCCTCAGCCATCTGGAAATGTACCCAGTTGGGGCTGGGTGGCCCCATGTCCCACAGCAGTTCAGTGGAGAAATTGAGACAATGCAGTTAGGAATCTAGTTCACAGCACAATTAAAACTAGTATTAGTTTTTTTTAAATATAAATATATATATATTGAGTGCCCACTTGGTGCTTGGGAAGCGTGAATGATGAAATTGCCCATTCTATTATGCGACTTGCCAAGACCCTAGATGTTAGTATTATACACACATTAATACTGAATGAGTAAAATGATTTATTTATTCTCCTTAATAATTCCAAATAGTGTAAATCTTATCATGATTCTTTCTAAGAAGGCCCTCTCTCATGCAGGCTGTACTATCCCTCAGTTGTTTATGGCCTAAGCCAAAGGGGTCCATCCTAATCCTCCTGGGACTTTCTGCTACTTTCAACACTGTGGACCTCTCCCTTCTCCTGGAAACACTGTCCAACCTTGGCTTCATTGATACTGTCCTCTCCTGATTCTCCTTCTGGCTGCTCTTTCTCAGTCTCTTTCACAGGCTCCTCCTTTGCCTCTCAACCTCTGATTCTGGGCATCCCACCCCCACTCTACCCCCTGCCCCTCCCTTCACCCCTCAGCCTCCACCCCATTCAAGGGAAAAAAAATCACATCAAAGTAGTCTGAGTAGGTCACTATGACATTTGTACATAAGTGAAGCATTTCAGGGAGTTAGAACTATGGCCTTAGGGTATTGGGTGAATTTTTAAAATCTAATCATTAGAGTAAACAAGTTTTACTCTAATGATTAGATTTTTATAGGATTTTTAATAGAATTTCATTATTTTGAGACAGTGTTGCATTGCATTAAACTCTAAATTCTACTAACTGAAATCACTGTAAATATTTTCCAAGTCACTAAAATAAACCGAAGCATTTAATATTTAAGTAGAAAATTCTAAATAACCAAATCTGTGGTTTGCTGCTTGAGATACTATGTAGTCCAATTCTCCAAGGAGTATTTCCTGTATTACTCATCTGTCATAGTAATGCTCCCTATGCTAAATCTTGGCTGTTTACAGAAACCAGTCATGTTTATAAAGGACATACGGAAGAGAGCAATGATGTATGGAAAATTTCTACATGTGATGCAGAATCCAATGACCCATAAGTCAGAATAAAGTGAAATAAATACATCAGTGATGTGGTATGTTCCACTGAACTTATTGATATTTTCCAGAGTTGGCAATGATTGAAGATCTTCAATTTTTTGTTTTTTATTTGTTTGAAAACTCAGTTAAATATTCTTAGGAATTCCACACAGGGCAAGAAGTAGAAATATAGTCACCACCAGAGCACATTTCATTTATAGTATTTGTTACACTCTTACTATGTGCCAGGCACTGTACTAAGAGCTGAAGTAGATAAAAGTTAATCAGGTCAGACACAGTCCCTGTCCTACATAAGCCTCACAATCTTAAGCCCCATTTTACTGATGAGGTCAATGAGGCCCAGAGTCATGAAGTGACTTGCCCCAGGTCACACAGCAGACTTTTGGCACAGCTAATAGGATTAGAAGCCAGGTCCTTCTGACTCCCAGGCCCGTGCTCTATCTACTAGACCATGCTGCTTCTCCAGACCATGCTGTTTCCCCGGTTTTGAAGAAGAATATTAAGGTTTCCCACACCCCATCTGGAGACTAAAAGTTTTGGATGGTACGAATCCCACATCTTTACATTGGTGTAGGCAGGACCAGTCGATTTAGGATGAGGGCTTACCCTGTGGCTAGCAGTGATGGCAGGAGCTTCTTTCAACTCACCTTCAGATCCTCCCAAGCCCCGGCTCTTTCTCACCTCATGGAAACGTGTGTGTTCCCTCTCCCTTCTTCAGCCTGGAACAAGGAGTGGCACAGGGGAAATGAAGGACAGTTGGCTGCTCCATGGCACTCCCAGCACTGTTTTTAGAACTGGGGTGACCCTGGCAACTGGAATGGACATCAGGGACTTCTGGATGGGAAGCATGGAGAACCCCTCCATCAAAGCTCTCAGGAGACTTTAAAAAAACGGTGGGGGATTCATGTAGCCTTTTGTCCTGTGGCTAGACTCTGTTTGCAATTTCGAATGAAATAGTCTCCCTGGATTAATGATTGGGATGTCCTAGAAAATCAACAAGGAAACAATAAGCAAGAATCTCCTACAGCCTACTAGATTGTCAGCTCCTCCAGGGCAGGGATAAATAATATCTACCAAATCTATTGTCATCTTACAAGAGTTTACTATGGTGCTTTGCACACAGAAAGTTCTCAGTCAATCAATGATATTTATTGGGTGCTCACTGTGTGCAGAGCACCGAACTAAGTGCTTGGGAGAGTAGACTACAACAGAGTTGGTAGGTATGTTCCCTGCCCACAAGGAGTTTGCAGTTTACAGGGGGAGACAGATATTGAAATAAATTATGGGCATGTACATAAGTACTGTGGAGCTGAGGCATAGTGGTGAATACCTAAGCGCCTAAATGGTGCAGATCCAAGTACATAGGTGACACAGAAGGGAGAGGGAGTAGGGGAAATGAGGGCTTAGTTGGGGAAGACCTCTTGGAGGAGATGCGATTTTAATATAAGGCTTTGAAGGTGGGGAGAGTGGTGGTTTGTCGTATATGAAGGGAGAGAGAGTTCCAGGCCAGAGGGAGGGCATGGGCAAGGAGGCCATAGCAAGGTGAATCTAGTGCCATTACTTAAAACTGTGCAGAATCTAGTAAATGATTTTCCAAGCCTATTTTCTATCCCATTAAAAAAAAAAATGATGGAGATCCAAGAAGAAGCTCCTTAAGGGCAGAAATTGTGACAACCAACTCTATTGTACGGTCCTCTCCCAAACACTTACTACAGTGCGCTTCATGCAGTAAACATTCAGTAAGTACCAACAATTGAATGATTAAGTTGTTTACTCACAGTGCATAACTTGCTCCAGGAAGCAATTAGGGTCCCTTTCAGAAGTTACATTCATTCGGGGCTGGAATGAGTACCCACCCCCGGCCTGTGCCCCCGCCAGACAACCCAGGTTTTTAGCCTTCAACTGCCACCCGTGGAGGGCATGTCAGAGGTGCTGCCAGGCTATGGTTGCCACCCTTGTCTCCAGACTCTCAGTGTGACTTGGCCTTTTAGTAAATTCCTGACCCAGTTAACTTAGTGGTACCCTAGCGATCCTGAAAGAAATGATGCAATTTCCAAAGGGGCCTAACTTGCCACTACAGAGGGTCTTAGTTGCTGAGAAAACCAGTAATAGTAATTATTATTATGATATTTGTTAAGTTCTTGCTGTGTGCCAAGCATTGTACTAAGCACTGGGGTAGGTGCAGGATAACCAGCTTGGATATATAGGGCTCACACTCGAAGGAGAGAGAACCATTTTACAGGTGAGGAAATTGAGGTACAGAGAAGTTACCTGACTTGCCCAAGGTCACAATAGCAAGCAAGTGGCGAAGCAGGGTTTAGAACCCAGGTGCTCTGATTCCCAGGCCCATACTCTTTCCACTGGTATCGCTGCTTCCAGCTCAGCATGTACTCTCCTTCTTAGGTGTCTCATCCCATTGCTGTCATTTGCAAGTGTCCAAGCCTGGCATATTAACAGCCCTTATGTCCAGAAAGCCTTCCGGTAAATGGGTGAATTTTCATTTTAGCTTCTGAGAATTTGAACTATGTGTTTGTGCAGGATTTTGGAGAACTGTATGAGTGTTGTATCCTCCCACATTGTCTGAACCTCCCAAGAGGAAATGTGTCTAGTTTGACCCCTATGGAGATGTCAGATGAGAACACTCACAAAAGGTGAAATGAGAAGTTTTCTCTTGCTCACGTCATATGCTTTTGTAAATCAAGTGAGAAACCAGGCCCAGTTCCTGAATCGACGTCAGATAGAATTCAGTCCCTCTTAGCAAATGGTAAATTGCCAGACCACCTTGAGGTGTTGGCAGGCCAGCTACTTTGAGGAGAAATGTTCTTTGCAAAGCTCACTCATTACATAGAGAGTGGAAGTGATGTTGCCTGAAAAAGGGAAAGATCTTTTGGGTGTCCATCTGTGGCTTCAACCAACTTTTTTTTAATGATATTTGTTAATGGCTTACTGTATGTCTAGCGCTGTCCTAAACACCGGGGTAGGTACCTATTTATCAGGTAGGACACAGTCCCTGTCCCACATGGGACTCATAGTCTAGGTTGAAAGGAGGAGGATTTAATTCCCATTTTACAGATGAGATAACTGAGGCACAGAGGTGTTAAGTGACTTGTCCAGGGCCACACAGCAAGCAATTGGCAACAATTGTCAATTGATAACTTTCGACAAAAGTGCTCTTCAAGCCTCCTGGGTCTGGCTGAGGCCCTGTGGGACCTCTTTTGAGGTGTGAGAAGTCAAGGCCTTCTTTTTATGGCTAATGGGGGAGGGGGAAAGGCTTCATAAAGATCAATAGCCACAGAAGGAGAGTAGACACCCTAGTTTAGGAAATAGTAAATGGAGGGAAAAAGGTTTTTGAAGTGTGTCCTGTACCAGCAGAAACAGGAAGGGGTGGGGGAAGTGAGAGAAAGCACATTCTTTCCATATATTATTTGATTTATATATATATATATGTATGTATTATTATCATGTACTCAGATAATAATAGATGACAGCAACTTTTCTGATCACTCATTTCCTTTGCTCTTTGTTCATTTGGTTTACAGCCTAAAATTAGGCAAACCATCCATGAACCTTGGAAGAAAGATGGGATCAGGTTCTTGCAAAATGGGGACTTGCATAAAAGACATTCAGGGTGACCATCAGATCTTAATACAATCTCATTTCAAGTTCATTTTTTGATGGTGCTACATTGTGGATTTTTATCATAGATGGCAGCTTAATCTACCATAATAATAATAATAACAATAATGGTATTTTTTAAGCACTTACTATGTGCCAGGCACTGTACTAAGCTCTGAGGTAGATACAAGCAAATTGAGTTGGACACAGGCCCTTGTCCCACGTGGGGCTTACAGTCTCAGTCCCCATTTTACAGATGAGGTAACTGAGGCCCAGAGAAGTTAAGTGACTTGCTCAAGGTCACACAGCAGACAGGTGGCAGAGCTGGGATTAGAACCCATGACCTTCTGACTCCCAGGCCCCTGCTCTATCCACTACACCATGCTGCTTCTACCATGCTGCTACCATGCCAGTTGGAGTCTTGCCATTCTTAAGTTTTAAATCATTTGGAGATTTAGATTTGGCATCAAGTGAATACTCAGTCCTGTTTCTAAATATGAGAAATAAACATTCCTCACCTAAGATACAGTTTAAAATAGTATTCAAAAGGATTACTACTAAGATGATGATGAATCTCTTCAATATAAAAGATAATTTTACTGAAAGATGTTTTGATTCATTCATAGTGCTGTTGCTATCCTACATCAAATATCTTCTGCAGTTGGTGACATCCACTTGATGATTAAATGTGTTAAATTTACTACTACTAGATTATTCACTGAATGTATTAGAATAAAACAATTTCTGAAGATAGGATGTACTTGAACCCCACAACTTTTCATACTGATGAAATTATTTTTATTTCATTAAACAGATACATGGTATAAGAAGACATAATCAAATCCAATTAAATGAAAACATAAAACATCACCATGGCCCCTTTTTGCCTCAGATAGCACATATCACACATATGTGGTATAGGCAAATATCAATTAAATGAGTTAAAAGCATTTTTCCATATTATTCATTGTAACAAATAGATTAATAATAGTAAAGGTCTGTTGCTTGTCAGCTGTGTGACTTTGGGCAAGTCACTTAACTTTTCTGTGCCACAGTTACATCATCTGTAAAATAGGGTTTAAGACTGTGAGCTCCACATGGGACAACCTGATCACCTTGTATCCCCCCCCCCCCCCAGTGCTTAGAACTGTGCTTTGCACATAGTAAACACTTAACGAATACCATCATCATTAGTATTATTATTATTATTACTTTGTGAAATGTTATAATCATTTCAGATTAGAGGAGAAGCCTTTTCCTGCTCCATACAACTGCCCTCTGTGCTATATCACATCTCACCATAATGGGCGCACAAATGCCAACTTGCTTTTTGCTGTAGTGTTTTCTGCAGTACCTCAGTTCCCTCATCTCTAAAATGGGGATTAAGACTGAGAGCTCCTTGTGGGTCAGGGACTGTGTCCAACCTGATTAACTTGTATGTCCCCCAGTGCTTAGAACAGTGCTTGGCACATAGCTCTTAACAAATACCATTGTTATTACCACCTGTATCGCCATCATCTACCACCGCCTGGGCCCCAGCTCCAATTTTCCGAGCAATTTTGTTGCCTTTCTCACTTTTCTTCTCTCCCGCTCCATCCCTACATTGATCCTCTGGGACTTCAGTGGATGTTCCTGATGACTTTCCAGCCGCCCGCTTCCTCTCACTCCTCACCTCCATCAACCTCCTGCTCCACCCTACCTCACTCCCCTACCCACTTGGACACTCGCTCAATCTCCTCATCTCTCCTCACTGTACAATCTCTAACCTCATCACCTCTGAAATTCACCACTCTCCGATCACAGCTTTCTCACCTGCTTTATTCCCACCACCACCCCACAAAACTGCCTGGTCCCCTTTACAGAGACCCCTGATTCTTGACCCCTTCTACATGTCCCAAGCTATTATTTGCATTTGATCTGCATTCCCATCCTCTCCTCTCTGGATGCAGAAATCCCCAACCTCAGCGCCACCTTTTCAACTGAACTCAACTCTCATTCCCCTCTTCCTCCATCCATCATGTCTCCTCCAAGAGGCCTTCCCTGACTAAGCTGCCATTTCCCCTAGTCCCTCTCCCTTCTGCATCCCCCTTGTCCTTGGGTTTGTACCCTTTATTCACCCCACCCTCAGCCCTACAGCACTCACGTACATATTCGTAATTAATTTTAAAGTCTTTCTCCCTCTCTATCTGTAAGCTCCTTGTAGGAAGAGAATAGCAGCGTGGCCTAGTGGATAGAGCATTGGCCCAGGAGTCAGAAGGACCTGGGTTCTAATCCCAGATGTGTCACATTTCTGCTATGTGACCCTAGGCAAGTCACTTCACTTCTCTGGGCCTCAGTTACCTCATCTGTAAAATGTCGATGAAAACAGTGAACCCCATGTGGGACATAGACTGTGTCCAACCAGATTAGCTTGCATCTTCTCCAGTGCTTAGTACAATGCCTGGCATATAGTAAGCCCTTAACAAATACCATTTAAAAATACATGTATGTGTCTACCAACTCTAATATATTGTACTCTCCCAAGCACTTAGTGCCGTGCACACAGTAAGCGCTTGCTAAACATGATGGGTTAATTGATTGATTATCTCAATATCCCTCTCCACCCAAAACATCGATCTACTCAAGGAGAGCACCTCTTCTCACAACTACTGCTTATGAGACTGATTTGACTGCTGCAGGGGTCTCCCAACATTCCACTGTTGGATCCGTTTGAAACCAATCAATCACTCGTAATTTTTGAGCACTGTATGAAGTGCTTGGGAGTATACAATATCACAGTCTTGGTAGACATGTTTCCTGCCCAGAACAAGCTTACAGTCAAGAGGACGATCTTACAGCCTAGAGACTTACCAGGCCACACTCTGGCTCTAAGACACTCCTTCTGCCTCCTCTCCTTGTGGGAACCCTCTCCTCAGTTCACCATTCAGCCATACTTTGAGAATCCAGCTGTTGCCCATTATTTTTCTTATGTGTCCCATCCAGAAAATCCATGTGGCAGAGTGCTGTCCCAAATGCTGCTTAATCAGTGGCGTTCCAGGACTCACTTTTAGCAAACTTGCTGGTAAAATTGCTCAAGAAATTCAATTTAAAATGACACTTGATTCCCAGTAGTCACCCCACTGTCTGTTGACCTCCCAAATATTGTGGTGGCCTTTAAAATTCTGTTTTCTACTTTTTTTGCCTAGCCATGCATCTTTGGTGGCATACTGCCTAGGGAGCAGGGTGTGGCGACTGCCTTAAGATTTGAGGTGCTGATGAAATTGCAAATCACTTATGTGTAGGCTTTCCTAGGTAAAAACTGGTAAGTGACCTTGGTCTCTACAAGGCTTGTCATCTCTCACCACAGTCATTCATTCATTCATATTTATTGAGTGCTTACCCTGTGCAAAGCACTGTACTAAGTGCTTGGGATAGTACAATATCACAGTAAACAGTCACACTCCCTGCCCACAGTGAGTCATCAGCATACTGCAGTTCCTGGATGAGTGCCTCAAAAATCTGTGATGGGGCTTATAGCCTATTGAGTTGGAAGGGTTTCCTGTGGATCAGAAGCCTATTCTGAATAGGTTGAACAGGACTGGACCTATTACCCAAACCCTGCTTTATTCCAGTGGTGATGGGGAGAGGGTCCAAAAAGGTATCAACTCTGACTCACCTGATCTTAGGATAGCCTAAGGTTCTTGGTGAACTTCTCAGGGCAACTAAATTTGCTTAGCAATTGCTAGAACCACTGTTGATGGTGTCAAATGCTTTTGTAGATCTGAAAAATAAACCTGAATAACAACCTTGGTCTTGTTCCCTGCACTTTTCTTCTACCTGTCATGCTGCATAGGTCTTATCTGCTGTGCTACAGTTTCGTCTGAAGCAACTGTGTGTAGACAACTAAATCCTTCAGTTGCTTATCCAATGAAACAGTGACTCAGTGGGGCCTAGTGAAAAGAGCGTGGAATCAGAGGACCTGGGTTCTAATTCCAACTCTGCCATGTGTCTGCTGTGTGACCTTGGACAAATCACTTAACTTGCATGCCTCTGTTTCCTCATCTGTAAAATGGGGATTCATGGGGATTCGACTGTGAACCCCAAATGGGGGTCAGGAACTGTGTCTAACCTGATTTTCTTGTATTTACCCCAGCTCTTAGTACAGTGCTTGGCACATAACAAGTGCTTAAAAAATACCACAGTTATTATTATCACTATTATTATCATTGTTACAAGCTCTTTGAAGGAAGGGATCATGTCTACTAACTCTACTGTGCGCTCCTAAGTGCCAAATGCAGTGCTCTTGTCAGCTGTGGAAAGCAGTGAGATCTTCTGGTAGTTTTTAGTCAGCTTTCTTACCTTTCTTCTTGAAGACGGTGATTATAGTGGCTGCCTTTAAATTAATTGCGGGGAACTTTTTCAGCATCCCATATGTGAGGGAAAGCTATGCAGATTTCTGCAGGAATGTTATAAAATGCTTTACCATCCTTCACGACTTTGACTACAGTAGGAACTCCTTCACAATTTGGAGCTCTCTGTGACATTTTGACCATTTTTCTATGCTTAAGGGGGCCTTTCTTTCAGTGATAGGAAACATGTTTAGAAGATTATAGTATTCCTGCCATCTGTGCAAGCTTCCCACTGTATCAGTAATGAGGGTGGTTGAAACTATTTTTCGTCAGTGTTGTGGTGGTGTGTACAGGGCCACATAGCTTCTTTACTGAAGGGTAAAAATCTTGAGTTTTGTGATGGCCAGCATGTTGCCCAGTAGCTTCAGATTTGAAATCCTACCACCAGTCATACGTTTCTTAGCTTGATTTAGATTGTGAGCCCCAAAAGGGAAAGGAAGGGACCCCGTCTAATTCCCACCTGTGTCTTCTCTCCTAGCTCTTAGTACGATGCTCTGCACATAGTAAGTGCTTAAGGAATACTATTACTACCGATCCGTTTGTCCCATCACAGATTTACTTAGGTCTCCTTTCTGTGACAATCACGAGTAGCTACAAGGTGGTATTGATGCATTTCTTACTTGGCTCTAAGTCTTTTTCGAATCTCTGAGTCATTTTCATCAAACCAGTCTTGGTTGTGCCCCCTTGTATCACAGGTTTGGTGACTGCTTGATAGGATTTGGCAAACTCCTATTGACTCTTCATTTTGGTGCTTGAGGTCAGGCTCCTTATTATATGGTGACTGTACTCTAGCTGATATTTGTGCCACTCTCTCATTCTCTCACAACGTAGTCATATTTTGGCAACTGTTTGCTACCATCGAGGGCTAGAAGAGCAGGAAGGTGTGGAGGGAGGGTTTTTTAAAGCCCAGTTTTCTTTTGATTGTATAGTTGAATTAATCCTTTTCGGTCTTTGCTGTGTTTCTTGAGCTAGTTCATCAGGTCCCTTAAAAATAAATCCGTTGAAACAAAACATTCAAATATTTTTCCTTAAAGCCATTAGGTTAGATAGCCCCTTAAATGATTAGATTTCACGGGCAGACTGCTATCGCAAGCCATTTTTTGTAATCAGTGTAATGTCGTTAAAGTCTTGGGAATTACACAGGATAGCATGCTAGCATAATACAGTAGTGGATTTATTAGGGATTTTACGTATCATTTTAAAAATTATAGTTCAGCAAGTCTTTGCAAGTAATTTTATAAATTCTACTCCAGAATCTGCCCCAGGATCGAAATCTAGGTAGCAGTGCTACCTGTTATGATAGTAAATAATATATTGAACAGAAAACGTTTGTTTTAGTATTGAAAGATGAAAATGTTTGTCAGTTACCTGAATTCTGGCTTTTTGCTGTGGTCATTAGCACTGGAATCGCAATCAAGGTCCTACTGCTTTTCTAGTATCCAGGCAACATATTTTCTCCACTTAGCCCTCATTTGTGAAGTCCTGCATTAAAAATAGGCTATGTGGTTCACTGGGATTTAAATCCATAGCTCGATGTACTAAAGGAGATGTGAAAGGCAGCTTTATAGACAGAAGGGGAAAAAGAGTCTGCATACACAGAGATGATAACTCTGGGGTAATTATGGTATTTGTTAAGCACTTACTATGTGCCAAGCACTGAACAAAGCCCTGGGATAGATACAAAGTAATAAGCTCCCTCATGGGGCTTACAGTCTAAGTAGAAGGGAGAACAGGTATTGAATCCCCATTTTGCAGATGAGGGAACTGGGGCACAGAACAGTCAACTGATTTGCCTAAATTCACACAGCAGCACACAGCACAGTGGTGAAGCTGGGCTTAGAACCCAGGTCCTCTGACTCCCCAGACCCATGCTCTATCTACCAGGCAACTCTGCTTCTCCAGATGTTTGGAAATGAACAACAAGCGTTGAAAGAAAGCTGAGCTTCAGGATAGGTGGAGTCAAGAACTCTACAGATTAGATGATTTCTTGGTGCCCATCCAAAATGAACTAACCCAGGAGTGGGGGCTCACAGTTTTTGGTGAAAGAGCTAATGGTTCCAGAAAAACAACCATCATTTCACACAGTAGCTCCATTGTCATCATTATTACTTGCTAATGTACTAATCAGAAACACACAGAGTAGCATTTCCAAGTATTTTCACAGTTTAAAACCCAATCTTGTTTCATAAACCCTCTTGTCCACAAACACCAAAATTCCGTACAACCTTGCACACTCTAAGTATGTTAGCTGGAAAGAGTTTATGCATTGAACGATAGCCTGATGACAGAAACAAGCAAGTGCACCTCAGTTAGTACAGTGAACAGCTTTCATAAAGGGGGGGTTTAAAAAAATTAACACAGATGTGCATGAATAGTGGGTGAAAGCAAAGTGCTGGCATCATCAGGGAGGGCATAGAAAACAAAACAAAAGACATAGTTTTGCCCCTACATAACACCATAGTTCACTCACACCTGGAATTTTGCAAGCCATTCTGATCGTCTCTTCTTAGAAAGGGCATAAGAGAGCAGGAGAAGGGCAACCAAGAAGCAGCATGGCCTGGTAGATAGAGCACGGATCTGGGAGTCACAAGGGTGTGGATGCTACCGCTTGGATGCTGTGTGACCTTGGGCAAGTCACTTCATTTCTCTGAGCTTCAGTTAACTTATCTGTATTTTTTTTGTTGTTTTTAATTGGTATTTGTTCAGCACTTACTCTGTGCCGAGCACTGTACTAAGGCCTGGGGGAGATACAGGTTACTCAGGTTGGACATAGTCCATGACCCGCATGGGGCTCACAGTCTTTACAGATAAGTTAACTGAGGCACAGAGAAATGAAGTGACTTGCCCAAGGTCACACAGCATATAAAGTGGCAGAGTCGGAATTAGAACTCAAGTCCTTCTCACTTACAGGCTCATGCTTTATCCACTAGGCCATGCTGCTTCTAGAAATGGGGATTAAGACTTTGAGTCCCATGTGAGACATGGATTGTGTCCAACCTGATTTGCTTGTTTCAACCCCAGCACTTAGTACAGTGCCTGGCACATAACAAATATAATGAAAAAAACAACAAAAACAATATGTCCAGGGCAATGAAATAGCTTCTATTCAAGGATAAGATGGAAAACTTAGTACTTAAGTCTAGAAAGATGCAAACTGAGAGAGGGCCTGATTGAAGCCTTCAAAATCAAGAAGGTTTGAACAGGGCAAGCGTAGAATAGTAGGACCCAATCCTCAAATAGTAAGACAAGGGAGCACCCACTGAAGCTTGAAACAAATGAAGGAAAACACTTCTTCAAACAGCAGCTCTTAGGCACCTGAAATTAATGACCTCAAAAATTGTTTCAGCTGAAAACATCAGATGGTACAAGAAAGGTTCTGATAAATTCAGTGGATCAGTCAATCAGTGGTATTTATTGCATACTTACTGTGTGCAGAGCATTATAATAAACACTTGGGACAGTAAATTACTGGAAAATAAGTCCATAAAGGTAACTAGAGGTAAAATTGGGGCTAAGGAGAAGAGGATAAAGTGATGTTAGATGTATATCCATTACCATTAAGATAAGTGTCCAGTAGATGAATAATAATAAGAATAATAATAGTATTTGTTAAATGCTACTCTGTGCCAAGCACTGTTCTAAGTGCTGGTGGTTATGCAAGTTTATCAGGTTGTCCCAGGTGGGGCTCACAGTCTTAATCCCCATTTTACAGATGAGGTAACTGAGGCACAGAGAAGTTAAGTGACACCCAAAGTCATACCGCTGACAAGTGGTGGGGCCAGGATTAGAACCCACAACCTCTGACTCCCAACCCTGTGCTCTTTCCACTAAGCCACGCTTCTTCTCTATCTCTCCATTCCTCCCAGCAATCAACAATGGTATTTATTGAGCGCGTACTCTGTGCAGAGCACTGTACTGAGCACTTGGGCAAGTACAATAAAGTTAATGGATAGGATCCCTGCCCTTAAGGACCTTACAATCTAGGGGAGGAGACAGTCACTAAATTACAGGTAGGGGATAACAACAGACTTTAAAGATATGGACATAAGACCTTCAGCCAGTGGAGGGGTGAGTAACCGAGTGCTTAGGTGTTACAGAAATGCTGGAATGGCAATAATGGGGAAAATAAGGTGGGGAGATGAGAAATTAATCAGGGAAGATCTCCTGGAGGAGTTGTGATTTCAGAAGGGCTTTGGAGTTACAAAGAGCGGTGCAAGAGGTTGATGGCAAGAATCACGAGAGTGGGGCACAGCCACTAGGTTGGCTTAGGAGGAGTGAAGTGTGCAAGGTAAGGTGTGGTGGGAGAGGATCAAGGATAGGTGAGGAGGGAGAGAGCTGATTGAGTGCCTTAAACTAATGGTAAGGAATTTCTGCTTGATGCAGAGAGGATTAGGTAACCATCTGAGGTTTATGTGGAGTTTACACCTGTCCACATCCTCCCTCTGGCCTGAAACTCCCTCTCCCTTCATATATGACAGACTACCACTCTCCCC
The DNA here is from genome assembly GCF_004115215.2 of Ornithorhynchus anatinus. NCBI lineage: Eukaryota > Metazoa > Chordata > Mammalia > Monotremata > Ornithorhynchidae > Ornithorhynchus > Ornithorhynchus anatinus. Next base: position 56,507,985 of record NC_041753.1, read on the forward strand.
ACATTTAAAGCCTTCTGAAAATCACATCTCTTCCATGAGGCTTTCCACAACTAAGCCCTCAGTTCCCCTATTCACCCTCCTTTCTGTATTTCCTATGCACTTGGATCTCTACCCTTTAAGCCCTTGATATTCACCCTACCCTCAGCCCCACAGTACTTATGTACACATCAGTGATTTCTTTTATTGTCTTTCTTCCACTCTAGACTGTCAGGTCCTCTTGGGCAGGGAATGTACCTACCAACTCTGTTGTACTGTACTTTCCGAAGCCCTTAGTACAGTGCTCTGCATATAATAAGCACCCAATAAATACCTTTGGTTGACTGAGTGGGGAGACGTGCAGAGACTGATATTTTAGATTATTTCCACTGTTCAGAAATAAAAACAAAGGCACAGAGAGGTAGTGATTCTCCCAAAGTCACATAACCATTCCATAGTAGTTTTGAGGACAAATTTAGAACTCTGGACTGTTTTGGCACATAGAACGGGCTTAACAAATACCACATTCAGTATTATTATTATTATTATCATTATTATTTTCATCCTCAATGGTGTTTTTTGATCACCATACTAAACGCTTGGGAGAGTACAACAGATAAGATAGACTTCCCTGCCCACAATCAAGTTGTCAAGACTCAGAAAGATAGCTATCTATCACCATACAGTGTTTATATATACATATATATATATATAAAACTATATGTATATATATATATATATATATATGACTATATGTATAACCTTCGGGTTAAGTAACGATAATAAGATTGGTGATTTAAATAGTAAAACAGTTTCAAGACATAGGGTAGAAAAAAATATGTATCTAGAAGAACCTGATTAGGTTGATTATACTTGAGGTATAGTCCTTTTTTCTTCCTGTTTTGAATTCTGTAACATCATGTGGTTAAACTGTTATGGGTGATGGATGTGATAAGGGATGTTTGCTGAATTTTTACATGAGTTTAAAATGAGGAAAATCAATTTCAGGGCTCAGACATTGAAGCTGCTGGCACAGAAGGTCACTGACTCCTATGAGTGGCATTTAATGCTGGTGTTATAAAGAGGGGGTAGTGAAAATGAATAATAACAACAGCAAAAACCCATCTACCAGTAGTACTATAACTTTGAAACTAGATCTTATGCCACCTTGCTTCCCTGGATAATAATTATTATTATCATTATCATTTTTATTGTATTTGTAAAGTGTTTGCTATGTGCCAATCGCTATTCTAAATTCTGGGGTAGATATAGAAATAATAATGATAATAATTGTGGTATTAAGTGCTTACTATGTGTCAGACACTGTACTGAGCACTGGGATAGATACAAGTTAATCGAGTTGGACAGAGTCCCTCTCCCATGTGGAGCTCACAGTATCCTCATTTTACAGATTAGGAAACTGAGGCACACAGAAATGGAGTGATTTTCCAAAGGTCACAGAGCAGACAAGTAGTGGAGCTGGGATTAGAACCCAGTTCCTTCTGACTCCCAGGCCCATGCTCTATCCACTAGGCCATGCTGCTTCTGCAACAGGTTAATCAGGTTGTACATTGTCTCTGTCCCACATGCGGCTCACAGTCTTTGTATATTTATATGTGATTGTGTATGTGTGTGTTTATATGTATGTGTGTGTGTATACACACACACACACACACACACATATGCATATATATACACACAATGAGTAGGTGTGAGTTTACAAGTGCTCAGGTGGCACAAAATGGCTGAGGGGTCATCCATCCCTACATCATACAGAAACTTCTTACTATCAGCTTTAAAGCAGTCAATCACCTTGCCCCCTTCTTCCTTGGGACAACTTGATTACCCTGTATTTACCCCAGCACTTAGAACAGTGTTCAGCACATAGTAAGCCCTTAACAAATACTAACATTATTATTATTATTATTCCTCACCTCGCTGCTCCCCTACTACAACCCAGCCCTCACACTCCACTCCTCTAACGCCAACCTACTCACTGTACCTCGATCTCGTCTATCTCCCCACCGACCCCTTCTATAACCGTGTTAATCAATGAATTCATCAGTGGTACTTATTGAGCACTTAATGTGTGTAGATCATTATACCAAGTGCTTGGGAGAGTTCAGTACAGTAGAGTTGGTAGACATGGTCCCTGCCCTCTAGGAACTTAGAGTGTCCAAAAAGCTTCAATTACATTTCTTCATTTTTACGGAGGAGTTCGGAGGCAGCCATTCAAGACAGTGACAACACATGAGAGAGAAGGATGAATGTTTCTACTACTAATAGTAATTGGTACCCAACAAGCAGGGAATTTATTCAGTTGCTTAATGTAAGGCTTGTAAAACTGAATAGGGAAGATTGGTTTAAGGTACTTGCTCCATAAATATCACAAGAAATTTGGGCATCTTTTGCATTTGGCTTTTCTAAATGCATTGTTCCTTGCCATATGCCACTTTTCCATTTTTATCCCCCTTCTCTCTGATCACATTCCAAATTGGAATCCTGTCCCACACCTATTTCATCTGTGGTATGTAAATTGTTCTTGTTCAGAGCATTAAACATCTGGGATTTAAAGCTGCATGGTGAACAGAATAAGGTCAAGCTTCTTGAAATCAAGGCAATTTTTTTTAAGAAATCTTGTTTTCCAGTAAGTGATTTGTTCTGAAACATGACCTGGTAGTTTGACCTGAGGAGGTTTAAAATCATTCCTCATTTAAATTCGGTTATACTTTTCTTCTCCCGTAAGTATATGAAGAAAAAGAGAAAAGAAAAAAATGTGTATTAGTATATCTGTGGATCAGAAGTTTATTTGGTGGATGTTTCATATTACACGAGCAATAAACTCAAACTTTTTAAATTTAAGACTCTGGTCTCACATTTAAAGATATCAAGGAATTTCAATAATAGTTCATTTCTATTCTCCAGAAAGTGAAACTGCACTTTTTTTGTCCTTCATTTTAAGAAAAAAAATGCTTTTATACTTGAATATTAAAAATTGTGTGTTCTGTTTGTCTTTTGATAGAAGTTATGGTAAGTCATGATACTCCATATGAAATAATTGGAAATTATCGGTTGCCTCTGTCAAATTTAAGAACCTTTTGTTTTTGCTTTCTAAGTAAAAATTTTCACTAAAAGAGGTATAGTTCTTTTTGGTTTCTAATGACTCCTTTTGGACTAGATTGCATTCTCCACCACAGCGCCCATTAAAAGTACATACATGGAAAGATGAAAATTTGGTCTTTAATATTCAAAGACTATTGTTCTCTGGTCTTAAGAAGAAATTATTAGAGAAGCAGGCTCACATTGGTATTATAAAGAAACCACTCTTATAAGTTAAATAACCATTCTCCAGGTACCCAAGAGCAGAGACTATGTCTTCTACTTTTATTGCCTGGTCCCAAACAAATAATAATACCAATAAGGATAATAGTGGTATTTGTTACCTGGAAATCAGGAGACCTGGTTTCCTGGGTTCTAGACCTGACAGTGCTACTTGCCTGCTGTGCGACCTTGAGTGGGTCACTTAACAGATTTGTGCCTCAGTTTCCTCATCTGTAAAAAGGTAGTGCAATATATGTTCTCCCTCCCTTTTAGTCTTTGAACCCCATGTAGGACAGGGAATGGGTCCACCTTATTATCTTTTATTTATCCCAGCACTTGTACAGTGCGTAGCATATAATACTTGCTTCATGGATACACCAATTATTATCATTATTAATAGTAATAATTCTCAGTCATTTTAAGAATTGTACATGTTATTTCCCTTACTCCCTCTTCCTTCTGTATCACCTATGCACTTGGATCTGTATCCTTTAAGCACTCCTCACTCAGCCCCCAGCACTTATATACAGATCCATAATTCATTTTAAAGTCTGTCTCCCCCTCTAGACCTTCAACTCCTTGTGGGCAGGGAGAATGCATCTACCAACTCTTGTTATAGTGTACTTTCCCAAGCATTTAGTGTAGTGCTGTGCACAAAATAAGTGCTCATTAACTACCATTGATTAATTGATTGAAAGGAATGTGGGCATCACACAGAGAACTGTTGAAGTCCAACTGCTGCAGTTGGTTCACCGCTGGTCACATGCACTTAAACCACAGCCCAACACCAGGTTTTCAGCTGCAGCCACTACCATCTTTTAGGTCAGCTTCCAAAATAAAATTGCATGCTAGTTTGCAAAACCACTCAGCCCAACAATGGGACTACAACTAACTGGAGGTAGGAATGCAAGGACAGAAGCAGTTGCAGAGCACCCTCTCAACCTTCCAATCCACCGATCTGCCAAGCTACACCTTTAATAACCCGTGCCACCCCCTATGGTCCATTCTGGGGCCGCCGCAAAATTTAGATTGTCCGAAAGGACGTGGCAGTTACTGTGACAGTTACTGTGGCCGCAGTTGTGACTGCTGAGTCTGAGCTTTGAAGAACCTGAAACCTTGCTCCTTTTGTGTTTATTTTTCTTTCATTTGTCATTATCTTTATCTTTTACATTGGTTTTGTGTTTTATTAGTTTCATCTTTCCTTTGAAGTCTGTCACCAGTCCCCTCTCCCCACTTCATTCTTAGTGTTTTGAGCTCCTTGAGGACTAAGGACCCTATCTAATTCTCATCCCTTTCCTTTTCCCCAGCACTGTACTATTTGCATAGAGTAGGAATTTAATAAATAGTCCTACAACTACTTTTCCTGTTATTATGGATTAGAAGCAAAAAAGGACCAGTTACCACTTCCTCCTCAAACATTCAAATGGTGTGCACAATGCTGATTCAACAAGACCTCAGGTATTGAAACTAACTTGGAAATCTCTGTGTTCTTTTCAGACTACATCCTCTGCCATTAAAGGAGCTATTCAGCTGGGAATAGGATACACAGTGGGTAATCTCACTTCCAAACCTGATAGAGATGTTCTCATGCAAGACTTTTACGTAGTGGAAAGTGTATTTCTACCGAGGTAAGAATATGCATTTTTTTGCACTTAGTAGAGTCTCTGAATAAGAAGTATTTTACAAAAACGTTACCCCCAAGTAAAGGAAAATACTGATTTCACTGCTGTATTTTATTGACCACCTTTCTAGATTAAAAAAAGTACAATTGAAGAAAATATTTACCCTCATTTTACCGACTTCTCTTAACCTCAGAAGGAAAGAAAAAATGTAAATGACCAGATTTAGTTATTGACTTTGCATCTGGAAAGCCTTAACACCATAACAGAACCTTGGTTGAAGTGTATTCTTTATCCCCTGAAACATTCTGCCTGTTGAGAAACATCAGTGGGCATTGGATGGGTTTATAGTATATGTAATTGGCAAAATGACCAAAAGTAAGAAACAACCAAAAGAAAGCTGAAACTTACAAGAGATGTGCTTAGTGCAAGGCACTGTACAGAGTAAGCGCTCAATAAATACGATTGAATGAATGAGCGAGATACAGAATGTAGTGACATGGACTTTTTGCATGATTAAACAAAGGTTAATCAGAAGGTTAATCCCTTGCATTTCATCCACGCACTTGAATCTCGGCCCTTTGGGCATTTGCTATTCACCCCCAACCTCAGCCCCACAGCATCTGTGTACATATCCATCATTTATTTATTTCTATTAATGTCCGTCTCCCCCTCTAAATCATAAGGTCATTGCGGGAGGGAACGTGTCTGCCGACTCTGTTGTATTATACTCTCCCAAGAGCTTAGTACAATGCTCTGCCATGGTAAACGTTCAATAAATACCGTTGATTGTATAGCTAAAGAGATAGTTACAGAGACAGACACACAGAGAACTAGACTTGGGGATCAAGAATGAGAGCCCCATTTGGAACAGGGACTGTGTCCAACCCAATTTGCTTGTATCCAGCACTCAATACAGTGCCTGGTACATAGTAAGCGCTTAACAAATACCACATTATCTCTAGACCGTGAGTTCGTTGTGGGCAGGGAATGTGTGTGTCTGTTGTACTCTCCCAAGTGCTTAGTACAGTGCTTGGCACACAGTAAGAGGTCAAGCTGTGTGACAGTGGTCACATCACTTAACTTCTCTGTGCCTCAGTTACCTCATCTGTAAAATGGGGATTAAGACTGTGAGCCCCACATGGGACAATCTGATTCCCTTGTGTCTACCCCAGTGCTTAGAACAGTGCTCTGCACATAGTAAGCGCTTAACAAATACCAACATTAATTGATATGACTGAATGAATGCACTTGGGACAGAGTCTCCCTTCAGGAAAAAAACAGATGAGCTTTGCTCCTGAGACTTCAGGACTGAGAACCTGATCAGAGGAATTGATTAGAGCACTAGTGGTTTGCACAGCACTGTACTAAACGCTTGGAAGAGTACAATGCCCACAATGAGCTCACAGGTTAGAGTTAATGTGGTAACGAGGGAGTAAGTGCCCAGGGGTGCATCACATTGTGAAGTGCATGTGACAACTGGTTTTGGTTTTTGTTTTTAACATGCAGACAGAGCTCATTTCTGACCAAAATGACCTCTGCTTAGTGCCAAAGCCGGGCCATTAGTGCCAGGGCTTGGCAGGTGCCAGCTGCTGTATGGTCAGCTGGTTTTTTCAGAATTCCCGCTGGGCCTGTCCACCTTGTGGCACACCCTAGGTGGTCCTTTGGTCAGAAACTTTCACCACTGATAGCCTAATCCCAGCAGGCAGAACTGGGACTAAAACCCAGGCCTCCTGTTTCCCAGTCAATCAATTAATGGTGTTTATTGAGTGCTTACTGTGTGTAGAGCATTGTACTAAGCACCTGGGAGAGTAGAATACAACAAAGTTGGTAGACACACAAGGAATTTACAGGCTAAGTAAAAGAGAACAGACTTTTTTTAACTGCCCTCCTCTCTCCCCTTTGCCTCCCACATCTTGGATCAAATACATTAAGTTTTCTACCAATGAACAATTTCCCAGTGCTTTTCCTTCTGTCTGACTGGATCTCCCATTTCTCACCTGAGAAAAGCAAAGGACTCACTCTTCTTTTCCAATAGAGGGGTACATTTATTGGCCTACAGGACTGACAGGACCTGGCTAAGACCAGATCTACTCCTAACCACTTGCAGATAAAAAGTGTCTCCCAAGCTATACGGGCAAAATTTGATTTTCAGTCATAACATCCTGGACACGGGGAGGTAAGGGGCTAGTAATAAAAAAAAAACCATCATGTGTGATACTTTTACCAGTGAAGTTTGTCATTTACAAAATAACTTGCAAGCAAAGGAGGGAGCAGTCTTTATTAGGATTGGAAGTTTCCCCAAGCTGTCAGGTGTTATTTATTTTGAAAATGAAATTGTGTGAAAGTACATTTGCAGAGACATAAGTACATTTGGGGCTTTAAAAGAGTCTATTGTCTTGGGAAATAAGAATAGGCTTGGCAAGCAAAGTCCCTTTTTTAGAGCCAAATCAAGCCTAATTCTATAAACTATACAATTACAATTTGCTAGCAGTATTGGATTCGTTGAGAGAGACTACAGTACAGGATCTAGTCAATCTCTTTCCCTATTCAAAAGGGTCAAGAGAGAGGCAAAAATCTGTACCCAGCACACTGTGTAAAAGGAAGCACACGTTTCAGGGAAATAAAGCCTGCCCAAAAACATGCTAGCTCATTTTCCTGAGGACTACTGCACCAATAAAGAGCGGAGAGTCCAAGAGATGAGCCAAGGCTAATATAGCCCTGCTGTAGCAGGAGTATTCGATGTCTGAATTCCCCATCTATTATTAAAAGGTTCCTTATGAAGGGTCATCCTGTCCTAGCAGCCAAATACATAGTAAAGAGAGAGTTTCAAAAAATTCCCAGCCTCGGGGCACAAGAAGTAATTCTGTTCACCCTCTGACACTTGTATCCTACCCACAAGAAGGAAGTTGTATTTTAGAGTGACTCATCGTTCTCCAAACAAGTATCTTTGTAAAAGGTTCCTAATGATCACATTCTCTGTCTGCTAGAGGTTGGAGTGTCAGTGTATCTCAGTCTTTTAAAACAAGACACTGCATTATGTTATTAATTCCGGTAGAGACTGGAATTGAATCAGGCATGCTCCCAGAGCGGTGATCTGTTCTCTTTAAAAAATAAATTGGTCTACACTCATATTCTCTCTCTCCCCCCTTCCCCCGCCCACCAGTCTCTCTCTCTCTTTCCTGCTTGGTCCTGAGAAAAAAAATGCTCTTAAACCTGTAATGATCTTATGGTTCAGAGCTGCTATTATCCCCAAGGCAAGACCCAAGTCACAGGCTCTCCACCTGCAGCATCTATCAGTCAAGCCACTGCCGGGCACTGTACTAAGCACTGGGGTAGATACAAGTTAATAATGTTGGTATTTGTTAAGTGCTTACTATGTGCCGAGCACTGTTCTAAGCGCTGGGGTAGATACAGGGTAATCAGGTTGTCCCTCGTGAGGCTCACAGATAATCCCCATTTTACAGATGAGGTAACTGAGGCACAGAGCAGTGAAGTGACTTGCCCACAGTCACACAGCTGACAAGTGGCAGAGCCAGGAGTCGAACTCATGACCTCTGACTCCCAAGCCCGTGCTCGTTCCACTGAGCCACGCTGCTTCTCATGTTGGACACAGTCCCTGACCCACATAAGACTCGCAGTCTTAATCCCCATTTTACAGATGAGGATACTGAGACACAGAGAGGTTAAGTGACTTGCCCAAGGTCACACAGCAGACAAGTGGCAGAGCTGGGATTAGAGCGTGGCGCAGTGGAAAGAGCAAGGGCTTTGGAGTCAGGGCTCATGAGTTCGAATCCCAGCTCTGCCACTTGTCAGCTGTGTGACTGTGGGCAAGTCACTTAACTTCTCTGGGCCTCAGTTCCCTCATCTGTAAAATGGGGATTAAAACTGTGAGCCCCACGTGGGACAACCTGATTCCCCTGTGTCTACCCCAGCGCTTAGAACAGTGCTCTGCACATAGTAAGCGCTTAACAAATACCAACATTATTATTATTATCCCAGATTCTTCTACAAGACCTGTGCTCTATCCACTAGGCCACAGGATAATATGATAGTGTTAGTAGGCACAATCCCTGCTTCTAACACGATACCTAACAGGTGATATCTGGACATAATGATTATAATGCCTTAGAGATAAACGCACCCCTTCCATAGCTGCTCAGAGAATTTTCATGCACATGGTCTCATTTGTCAACATGGCTCGCTTACGAGGTGTATCAACGTACGAGTGGTCAAGTAAGCTGACCCTAAACTTTTAGAGAAAACCAAGGGTGTTGTGTCTGGGGAAGGGAGTGCACATGTCTTCATAGTCTGGTAGTCAATGCTCCTACTCATAATAGTGAACTGGATAAGGGGCCGTTAAGGGTAATTATGCAGCAAATTCTCAGGTATGCAAAATAATTGGAACCAAGAAACAAGACATGGGCATCTCCTTCCCTGATAATAGTAATTGTGGTATTTGTTAAGTGCATACTCTGTGCCAAGAACTGAGGTAGGTAAATTAGGTCAGACCCACTCCTGACCCACATGGAGCTCATGGGCTAAGTAGTAGTAATAATAATCGTCATTGCTAAGTGCTTACTCTGTGCTAAGCACCATTCTAAGCATTGGGATAGATTCAAGGTTATCAGTGTTTATCAGTGTGCATTTTTAGCCACTCAGTCACAGGCTCCAGGAGCAAAGAAGCATTCAGGATGCTCTCCTCTTGTAGGTGAAAAGAATTCAGAAATCTGAAAAATTGAGAGTCTGCCGTTCGGATCCATGAGTTTGCTCTGTATTTGTGACAATTCCATTTTTTTCTGGTTTGAACTTATACTCAGTGTCTTTGCTCTATACTCTCCTTGATTTCCAGTGAGGGTCTGATAGTTTATAGGGAAACATTCCATTTGCAATGGCCTGGTGACTCATCCCCCTCAGGCACTGGGTCTTCGCATGTCAGCCATCTGTTCAAAAGTGCAGCAGTGTAGCTCCCTATCAGGGGACTCATGCAACCCGAGATGGTTGAAATGCCTTTCCCAGGGAAGGCGGCATGGCCGAATGTGGGAGTGGCGGGGGCTCTGACCCTTTGTGCCTGTGCACATGCTCTGGATTGGCAGAGGCCATTTTGGCCTGGAGGTGGCCTTAGCTGAGTCATTGTCTGTTCTTAGCCGAAGTGCAGACGGCCCTCGTGGCCTGAGTTTCCGAAGACCCTAAATCCCAGGGTGGAAATTTCCAGAGGGGAATTCGACTCTAAGAAAAGCAACTTTCTTGAATTTGAGATCAGAATTGGAGCCACTAATGTTTGCTTTGTCTTGGTTTATATTTTAATACCAGCGAAGGGAGCAATCTGACCCCAGCTCACCACTACCCAGACTTCCGATTTAAGACGTATGCTCCACTAGCATTTCGGTATTTCAGAGAACTTTTTGGGATCAAGCCTGATGATTACTTGGTAAGAACTTGTCATTTTCCTCTCTTTTGCAGAAATGTATCTGGTGTAAATAATTTGTCTCAAAATACTGGTGTTCTGCAAATGGTGACTCTTAATTTTACAGTCCTGAGAGGGATTTGTAAAAATTCAGAAATTTGCAATGAGTAGAAATATAGCTTTTGCTGGTACCTCTAATTCTGCACCTTTCTTTCTGAGAGTCCCAAATCTGTCATGATAATTGATATTTAAGTAACCACAGTATTATTGCTACTTCAGATAGTTATTCCAACTGATCTATTATAACTAGATTGAAATACTCTTGTGAGTTTTGTAGATTGAATCCTAGTTGAGAACCAAAATGGCTCAATTGCCTTGTTTATAGAGTTCATCAGAAACCTGTCTTGGCCCACAATAGTTCTCACCTTGACCTGGAAATTCCGACATTTTAGAAAGGAAGAACCCTCACAAATTCTGATAATCCAGAAAGTAAAAATCCCTGAATTTTGTTTTCATGTCTTTCAAACCCAGAGACATATGCTTTTATCCTCCCATGTTTACATCCCACACACCACAAACACACATACATATGTATGTGCACACACACACACTGTGTTTAATTCTCACTTGTGTATTCAGAGCTGGGAAAGAATACACAGGTGGGAATTAGACACGGCCCTAGTCCCTTGGGGGCCGGGGGGGGGGGGGCGGCACGGCTCACAATCTAATAATATAAATGGGGAAGAGGGGACTGATGACAGACACATAAGGAGAGATTAAATGAAACATGAATAAATACAAAATACAGACAAAAACAAAGATCAGTAAATCACTGTGGCAGGAGGAGCAGAATTTCAGGCCTCCCATGGCTCGGAGTCCACAGTCAAAACCACAGCCACAGTGACACTACATCAGCACCTGCCACAGCCTTCCCAAAGATTTGGGGAGGTGGCGCCAGGCTGTGACTGCTGAAAGACTTAACTGTTATGGGGAGTTGTGAATACTTAAGTACAGATCCTTTATATTATTTTGCTTTCTCCCATCTGAAGTTTATTTTAATGTCTGTCTCCCATCCTCGATTATAAATTATTGGACGGTAGGACTCATTTGTGTTAATTCCATTGGATTCTCCCAAGTGCTTAGTTCGGTACTTTGCACACAGTAGGTGTTCCATAAATCCTAATTGATTGGTTGTCTGTTTCTCACAGATCTGTTGGGTGGGGCCAGCCATGGGTTCCTGGAATAACAGGCCTCTGTGCCCAGGTTTCTTCCCTTTTAGGAGACCTGGGCCTCCCGGTGTTCCAAGTGCTATATGCCCGGGTCCCCTTGAGCAGCTCAAACGGCTTGCATTGCTTCAATGGCTACCAATCTGTAGAAAGCTCTCATTTCTACATTTTCAGCCCGACCTGCCAGTATCCATTTCTGGAAGTCTTCCCGCTTCCGGGACATCTCAAGTCAGGTGACCTGCCACTAGCGCTACAAATGCTCATTCCTTTTCCAGTTCCTCATTACTGTCAGCATGCCACCCTACCCTCTTGGCCTCTCTCGGGCTTGGAACTTGGAGTATATTTACCTCCTCTTTTTCTTTATCCCCCATGTTCAGTTAGTCACGATTACACTGCAGTGCCTCAAAGGTAGGGCTCTGCTCTTGTTTCCCCTCAGTGCCCGGCACAGTGTGTCGATCAGAAGAGGAGCCACATGTGACTACTACTAATAATAATAATGTTGGTATTTGTTAAGCGCTTACTATGTGCAGAGCACTGTTCTAAGCGCTGGGGTAGATACAGGGTAATCAGGTTGTCCCACGTGAGGCTCACAGTCTTCATCCCCATTTTACAGATGAGGGAACTGAGGCCCAGAGAAGTGAAGTGACTTGCCCACAGTCACACAGCTCACTACCAAATCCTATCGCTTCTCCTCCCTCTCTAGTCCCACATGCTCAGACCTGGTCCACAGCCTAAGCATTTCATAAGCACAACGACCTTGCTAAATTTCCTTCCTCCATTCCCTCACTTTCCAATCCATCTAACATGTAACAGTTAGAGCCAGCTTCCTCAAACAGCATGCTGATTTCATTACCCCAATTCTCAGTAGCCTCTCTGTTCCCAAAGGCCTCCTTAATCCAATTAAAACCAAGGGCTTTCCACCAACTGACTTCCTTCCTTTCCAGGATGCCATGTCTGTCCTCATCTCTCATTACACCCCAGCCAGGCTCATCACCTCTATACCTGGCCCTGCCACTCTCATGCCTTTGAAATCCATCATTGGTATGTATTGAGCAGCTAATGTGGGCAGGGCATTGTACTAAGCGGTTGAGAAAGTTTACCAGAAGCATTCCCTCTACCTGGAATGCCCTCTCTGCCTTCCCAAATCCCTTTCCTCGTGTTCTTCAATTACTGCAGTAAGCTTCAACCCTTATGTTTATCTCCAAATAAAAGAATCGAAAGGTCTGAAACTTGGCCATGTTTCGTGTGTCTGCAAAGCTTCTCCAAATTGTTCCATGCAGGTTCTCGGGAATGTCAAAAGTCTCCCCATTTTCACACTATCGGGTCCATTTTGTAACATGCACAATTTGAGCTTCAAAGCTACCCAGTGAAGGTTTTCTCTGAAAAGTGCACCGGGGCTAATGTCACTGCTTTTTCATTCTAGATGAGCCTTTGCTATGGAAAGACGTGGAAACAATAGTTGGGAGAGAGGAGGGGGAGGGAGGGGAAAGTGATTGGTAACATTAAACATCCATCTTTCCCTGGACAGCGAATTATTAGTTCACTCCCATCTCCATCATGTACTCTGTGATTCCAAATCTAGTGTAATTTAGATGATGTCTTTTCAGGCTTAGGCATGCCAACCAGAAGCAACGGGGTGGTTATTTTACACATTGGCTATTGAAGAGAAGAAATGACAGGGAAAGTAGCTCAGCAACACTGGGCAACTTTACATTGTTAATTTGCATTGGCAGGGCACAGCTGTGTTGTAGCTTTGCCTTTCCCAATGGCTACAGCAGGGGAGGCACTGCAGGAAACAGGAGAAAGAACATGAATACATTTGAACAGCTTGCTCAGTTGAAAAGCGACTGGAAGGTGTACAAAACACAGGCGTGTGGCACTTAAGCGTGTTGGTCGGGAATAATTAGGACTTCCTCCCCTCCCCCTTCATTTCCTTCTTACTTGCTATATGTAAAGGCACATTATAAAGAGCTTAATCACTGACAGCATTTTGCAGGGCGAGCAGATATGGAATAGCAGAGAGTAGCAATCAGCATCACCGGTGCCTATTGAGCATCTGACACTGTTCTCGAACTGGAAAGTGGGAGGGCTATTGAAATGTGTCAACAGATTTTCATTATCATCATCTTATTTACAAATTATAAGGGAGTGCAGTACCTTCTGCAACTCACCATACCACTCCATTACTTATTCCTGAAAGAAAGATTGAAACTCTGAATTGAGACCAGGTGTTCATATTTTAATCCTGTTTTCCTAAACAGCCCTCCCCGTTTTTCACATCCTGAAGGTCCTTTTTTAGAGTCTCTGATTTCCATATTTTTGGTTACTTTTGATTTTTTTCTGTCAATCAATCAGTGGTATTTATTGAGTGCTTACTGCATGCAGAACGCTGTGCCAAGCTAAGTGCTTGGAAGAGTACAATACAGTAGAGTTGTTATGAGTGGAAATAGGGTTGGGTGGAGGAGGGGGACGAGAGCTTAGTCGGGGAAGGCCTCCAAGCCTTTGTCTTTTACATCTAAAAGAAAGGGTCCTATTCATTCATTCATTCAGTCATATTTATTGAGCACTTACTGTGTGCAGAGCACTGTACTAAGTGCTTGGAAGGTACAATTTGGCAACAGAGACAATCCCTGCCCAACAATGGGCTCACAGTCTAAAAAGGAGAGACAGACAGCAAAACAAAACAAGTAGTCAGGCATCAATACCATCAAAATAGATCAATAGAATCATAAATATATGCACATCATTAATAAAATAGAGTAATAAATAATATATACAAATATACACAAGTGCTATGGGGAGGGGAAGGGGGTAGAGCAGAGGGAGGGAGTAGGGACAATGGGGAGGGGAGGAGGGACAGAAGGAAAGAGAGGGCTCAGTCTGGGAAGGTCTTCTGGAGGAGGTGGGCTCTCAGTAGAGCTTTGAAGAGGGTAAGAGAGTTAGTTTGGCAGATGTGAGGAGGGAGGGCATTCCAGGTTAGTGGTAGGACATGGGTCAGGGGTTGATGGTGGGACAGGCAAGAATGAGGCACAGTGAGGAGGTTAGCGGCAGAGGAGCGGAGTGTATGGGGTGGTCTGTAGGAGAGAAGGGAGGTGAGGTGGGGGGGGCAGGTAATGGACAGCTTTGAAGCCAAGAGTGAGGAGTTTTTGATAGGCAACCACTGGAGGTTTTTGAGGAGGGGAGTGACATGCCCAGAGCATTTCTATAAGAGGATACTTGGACCCCACTTTTTAGAACAAAATATCAGTAACTCTGAGGGCCACAGTTCTGTCACTTATGTGTTGTGGAAGTCAAGGGTCAATCCACTTAATTTCCTACTTGGCCTTTTATGGGTGTCTTCTTTATCGAGTTGTTTCTAGATGTAAAGATTTGCGGAGGCCGTGCTCAGTTGTCCCGTCTGGGTCTTGGGGAACGGCTTTGAAAATTGACAGTTTGAAGTGCACTCTTGTCTCTGTTGAGTTTTGAACTATTGTTCATTTTAGTCTAAAAGATCAAATTACTACCCTTAATGCTCGTCTCTCTCATTCACCCCACATATCCTATCCGTTACCAAGACCTGCCGGTTTCACCTCTACAATATCGCCAAGATCCGCCCTTTCCTCTCCACCCAAACGGCTACCTTACTGTTATGGGCTCTCGTTATATCCCGGCTAGACTACTGTGTCAGCCTTCTCTCTGACCTCCCTTCCTCCTCTCTCGCCCCGCTCCAGTCTATTCTTCACTCCGCTGCCCAGCTCATCTTCCTGCAGAAACGATCTGGGCATGTCACTCCCCTTCTTAAACAACTCCAGTGGTGCCTATCAAGCTCCGCTCCAAACAAAAACTCCTCACTCTAGGCTTCAAGGCTCTCCATCACCTTGCCCCTTCCTACCTCTCCTCCCTTCTCTCTTTCTACCGCCCACCCCGCACGCTCCGCTCCTCTGCCGCCCACCTCCTCACCGTCCCTCGGTCTCGCC
Source organism: Ornithorhynchus anatinus (assembly GCF_004115215.2). NCBI lineage: Eukaryota > Metazoa > Chordata > Mammalia > Monotremata > Ornithorhynchidae > Ornithorhynchus > Ornithorhynchus anatinus. The sequence goes on from NC_041753.1 coordinate 56,523,490, forward strand.
TATCCCGCCGTCGACCCCTGGGTCACGTCCTCCCGCGGTCCTGGAACGCCCTCCCTCCTCACCTCCGCCAAACTGATTCTCTTTCCCTCTTCAAAACCCTACTTAAAACTCACCTCCTCCAAGAGGCGTTCCCAGACTGAGCTCCTCTTCTCCCTCTACTCCCTCTGCCATCCCCCCTTTACCTCTCCGCAGCTTAACCCTCTTTTTCCCCTTTTCCCTCTGCTTCTCCACCTCTCCCTTCCCATCCCCACAGCACTGTACTCGTCTGCTCAACTGTATATATTTTCGTTACCCTATTTATTTTGTTAATGAATTGTACATCGCCTTGATTCTATTTAGTTGCCATTGTTTTTACGAGATGTTCTTCCCCTTGACGCTGTTTAGTGCCATTGTTCTTGTCTGTCCGTCTCCCCCGATTAGACTGTAAGCCCGTCAAACGGCAGGGACTGTCTCTATCTGTTGCCGACTTGTTCATCCCAAGCGCTTAGTACAGTGCTCTGCACATAGTAAGCGCTCATTAAATAAATACTATTGAATAAAGGGCGGAAGAAGTTGTTTCTCAGGAAGGCTTTTAGCGGTATCTTTAGAATTTTGACCTAGATTAACTTCTCTTCACTATAGTTGGTGCTTTCGGTTCTTTCAAGTGGGAGTAAGTCAAATGTTAGGATAGGGAATGAACATTACCTATCATTCTCTTTGGTGGATATTGATTGGGGCCCCGCTCCCAGCAGGAGTCTGACACTTGACTAGGCATTTTAGTTTCTGCAAATGTTGGCTCCCTTTCTGGTGCCCCCAGCTGTTACACCCAAAGCTATATTGGGTCTTTCCAACTTCCCTCCCCCAACCAATTCTAGAGGTGTCAATTATTGCATTTTGAAGAGGGGAATTGAAGGGTGGGTGTCAGACACGCTCTACATTCCCATCAGACAGATCTGCTTGGGAGAGATCTCAGTTTCTCACCAGAGATCCAGAGAGGAGAACGTTATAGTGCTACCGATCACGTAAATGTAGTAGAGGAGTCTAATCATCCAACTCAGGAGAGGTGCATCCCGATTTCAAGACAGGCTGAACCTCCCTTCCCTTCCCCCACCCCTCAGTTTTTTCCGGCTTGCTTCCCCACGAGCCCCCGGCCTCCCTGTTAAAAGATCATTTTATCTTTGTTCCAGTTCTCGATCTGCAGCGAGCCTTTAATAGAGTTATCCAACCCCGGTGCCAGCGGATCTTTATTCTTTGTAACGAGTGATGATGAGTTTATCATCAAAACAGTTCAGCACAAAGAAGCTGAATTCCTACAGAAGCTGTTGCCAGGCTATTACATGGTGAGTAACTGCAGACAATTAAGTTTTTCATTTTCAGTTAAATTGCTTTGGACATTTTCCTCACTACAATTTTTTGGAATTAACTTTGCATTCAGTGTGTGTCAATTACTTTTGCTGAATCTCTTTTTCATCAGTAGTATTCGTAAAATTCTGGTGTTTGGTGACATTTAACTAGCTCTCTTTTAAACCAAAACCAAATCTCTCGAGTTGCAGTTCATGGATCTGTATTTTGAGAGCTGCGGGTTAAAAATGAAAATCATTTTTCTTTTTGATGTTGCCCATCACCATACAGTGATGCTGTCCTGTTTGTAGTTACCACGTGAGGGGAAATGATTAAATGGAAGAAATAACCGGGTTCATTTCTTTTTAACCTTTATGAAAAATTTCTAGTCCTTTAGATTGTCACTTTATCTGAACTCCGTATATCCTAACTCTTTGTGAGTTAGAGTACTGATGCCTCTGGCTTTCGTGGCTCATCCCTAGAAAGGTAAATTTCAGTGCACCATACCAGACATATTGTATTCCCGCCACTTTTAGGTTAGTTCTTTTCACAGGACAGTTTTCTTCTCATTTCCTTTCAGCTGTACAGTAATTATCTTGTTTGGAGTCATTAATCTAACACACAAATGTGATTGTGAATTTTGGTGTGAAAAAACGATTAGCACATTTGATGAATCTGGCAGAATTAACTCTGGCTGACATTGTTTATTTTAGTGGTTAATCATAATCATCTGATTGAACTGTGTTTTTTTCTTATAGGGACTGTGTTTCAAGGATGGGCTGGGGTTTTTTTGATAGCCTCTGATTAAATTGTAAATTTTGCCCATTTAAAGAAATCAAATTTTCAACACCCATTCTAACAGGGCTTCATACAAAGAAGTTTGGGGGGGGTTCCAAAATATGAAATCAGGCATATGAATACATGCAACCTTTGGGCATCACTGCTTTTTGCTTCATGGACTACTAAAAGTATGGTGTAATGCACAGTACATGTCCTAAAGCACAAGTCTGTCATTTTCATTACCTGACAACGGTTGAATCTGGGACTCATTGGCACAGGAATAGGTTGTCCTCTTCTAAATATGGAATGATAATTCTGCCTTGGGGAGAGGCAGACTTTGAAACGATAAGAAGAATGGAAATACCAGCTAAGTTAAAACAAAAACCTTGGTTTTTGCATTTTGTCTGAATAACCCCTTTTACAAAATGATCTCCAGCCTGGAAGCCCCTCTTTGATAGGTGCAGCAGGAATAGAAACTTTTGCTGAGTTTCCTTTTATGCTTTTTTGGTTTTAGAATTTAAACCAGAATCCACGGACCCTATTACCAAAATTTTATGGATTATACTGTGTCCAGTCAGGAGGCATTAACATTCGAATTGTGGTCATGAACAACATTTTACCACGCTCAATGAAAATGCATTTCACCTATGACTTAAAAGGCTCTACCTACAAACGGAGAGCATCAAGAAAGGAAAGAGAAAAGTCCAATCCTACTTTTAAAGACTTGGATTTCTTGCAAGACATGCATGAAGGATTGCATTTTGATACCGAAACCTACAATGCACTGATTAAAACACTTCAGAGAGACTGCCGGGTAAGCAAATTTTTTTGTCGTACTTGCTGCTGAACAGCCCGTTTAACACCCATGATGGAAACTTTTGGCTCCAGTTAAACTGTAGCATGGAAGGAGGGCATTTCTCAGGAATCAACTCTTCTGTGATGACTCTGTTGTTATGACATGTACCCCAGATGGAAAGATGTAGCTCAGAGTTTCTTCCTAGGTAGGGAGTTTTGACACACTAATATTCTGGGGATATATCTAGAAGGCACCAAGTCCTAATTCTGTCAGCTTTGGCTTTTCTGATAGCGTTAACAAACTCCACTTGAGAAGCAGATGGGCAGAAACTGTGCTTTCCTTCTCCCTCACCCGCAGAGAAGAAGGTATCTGAAAGCTGGAGGGAACACACAGACCAATAGGATGGGCAAGTCAGAGACAAGTTGTGGTAGACGGGTTCTTTTTAGTGAGGCTTAGAACTGTAAAAGCTATTTTCATGCTGACGTGGGTAGGTGGCTAGCCGAAGGTCCGTTTGTGGAGCCAACCCAAATAAGGGAACCGTTTCCACAGGTGGCTTTATAGTCTCTGGCTGAGAAGCAATCGCCAGTCAAGTCCAAGGGTTTAAAGTGGCAGAGCTAATGTAGAAGAGAGCCCCAAGTGTCTGTGCAACTAAGACCCAGGCTTTAAGGAGCTTTTGAAAGTTAGGCGTATCATAGAAACTGCAGATTGCGTATAGGAGTGGCTTGTTTCGAGAAAGATTGGCATCCACTGATCTAATCTCTGTGACTTTTGCATGCTAAGCTTTTATTCCAGTGCTTGACCTAGGAATCAAAGGCCTGTATGTCTACTTACTTGGAATATTCTTGAGCAGAAGTGTATCTTGTCTGAGTGAGCAAAATCCTACATCCGTTAGTGGTTTGAAGAGTTACCCGACAGCGCAGCGACTCCCGCCGCTGCGCTGTCAGGCGAAGCACGCTCCCCACAACGTGCTTTCCTGTCGAGGTGAGTACCGGCCCCTCCCTGCCCCCTCCCTGCCCCACCCCCTCCCTGCCCTCCTCGCTCTTAGAGCCACTGGAGCGGCTTTCCTGACGCCCACTCCCCACCACTCGTGCCCTAAACTCGGTTCCCTGCCCCAAGCCCTGTCTCCCTGGCCCCTCATGCTCCCTCTTCCCCGCCCCTGCCCGCCAAAAGCCAGGCCGGCCCAGACCTGGAGCCGGTCCAGCGCCCAGCTTTTTCCTTTTTCTTTTTTTTTTCCTTTTTTCTTTTTTTTACTTTTTAAAATTTTTGACTTAGCGGCAGCTCCTGTCTCCCACGTCACTATTATCCCCCACCCTTCTTCCTCTTCCACGGCCTGCAGCCCCATCCACCCTGCTCCAGATAAAGCCAGGAGGATGGGGATGCGGAGAGGGATGGGGCCGGACCAGGGCAAGAAAGGAGGAGGGCAGGTGGCGATTGTTCCCCCTCGGACCTTCTCCCCCGACCCGCGCCTGTGCTGCCTGCCCATCACCCTCCTTCCAGCCTACGCCAGTCTAGTCCCATCCCCTCCCCAACCCCAGCTCCATCGGGGTCAGGGAAGGTCGGGTTGCAAACCAGGGAAGGGAAAGGGAGGAGGAGGCGGCGGTGCGGCTGCTAAGTTAAAAATTTTCAAAGTTTAAAAAAGGAAAAGAGCCGGGCCGGTTGTGGGGGTTGGGCCGGCCCGGCTTGGGGAGGGGGAAGGAGGCGGAAGCATGGGAAGACTGAGGAGACAGGGATGGGGGTGGAACGAGTTTGGGGTGCAGGGCGGGGGGTGGGGAGTAGGAATGCCCTGCTGGCCGCTCTAAGAGTAGGGAGGGAGGGGCCAAGGGGGGGCCGGGGCAGGGAGAGGCAAGGGCCGGGAAGGCTCACTTACCCCTCAAATCCACAAATGCGGACGGACACTTGGGGAAATCAACCCCAAGTGATTTCCGCTGTCGTAGAACTGTTTTGAGAGAAAGAAAAGGCTGAAGGGTGAGCTTTGCTGCCTGAGGCTGGAGTCCAGTTCTCAAGTTAGTTCCTTGGCTACTCTCTAGGCTCTAGCAAATAGTTAAGACACAGTGGGGAGCAGAGTACCTAGCAGAGAGCAGACCTGGCATTGTCCCTAACGGATGCAAGACACTATGGCATATTTCATTTCTTGATGGTGCACACATGCCATTTTTTCACATTTCCTTTTTTGCTGTTGTCAACACCTCCCCTCGCCCCCTTGGCTGTCGAGTCCTGCTTACCCTTGCCTCCCCGCTGCTCTTTGAAATCTCCAGCCCTGCAACTCCTCCACTTTGCCCTCCTCATCCCTCTCAGGCCGGCCTAGTGCCCATAACTGGCACCACCTTGTGGGTCTTTTCAAAAACAAAAACATCATAAAAAAACCCACCATCGCCTGTCCCTTCCCTGCTGCACAGATCCCTTCCAACCCCCACCACCAAGGCTGCAAAGCTGGGATGGGGTGGCATTTGGCGAGGGAGGAAGCCTGAAAGAGGAGTTCTGCTGCCCCAGCCCTGTGTCCACCTCATAGCTTTGGTGGCCCTGGCCAGGGCTGAGGGTGAGACTGGGGAGGATAGCAGATGAAAAGGGAGAGAAAGAAGATGGGCAAGAGGAGATAGGGAGAGGAGCAGGAGACGGTGGGGCAAATAGGACTCGACAGCCTGGGTGGAGCGTGCACGGTAACATGGGAGGGAATGTGAAAGAATGCCATGCATGTGTTGTCAGAAAGTGAAATATACCACCCTGTTTTGGAGCGCGCACACACACACACACACAGACACACACACAATTACAAACTGTTCTGGCTCAATGAAGCAGTTAAGAACTATCCATGGGGTGGTTTTCCCTGTGGATCTTTGAAAAACCTGAAGTTTGGAGAGGTTTGGATTGGGAAAGGGTCAGTCACTATGGTAAACCTCAGGAAAAGACAGGGCAATCCTAGTGGTCATGCATTTTTTTAAATGGTATTCGTTAAGTGCTTATTATGTGCCAGCACTGTACTAAACACTGGGGTAGATACAAGTTAATCGGGTTGGACACAGTCCATGTCCTACACAGGGCTCACAGTCCTAATCCCCGTTTTACAAAGGAGGGAACCGAAGTGCCGAGAAGTTAAGTGACTTGCCCAGGGTCACATGACAAACAAGTGGCAGAGCAGGATTTAGAACCCAGCTTGATGATTTTAACCACCTGCCCTGTAGGATTTCAAGTCTTCTTATTACAAATGAATGCTCTCTATTGTTTAGTAAATACTGGTCGTTGAAGCGACTTGAGATTTCTGTGTCCAGTGGGTGATCTAACTCTCAGCTGGCTTGAAGCTAGTTCACCCACAAAGGGCATTGTTCCTTTGCTCCTTCCTACCCCTTTGTTAGCTTCAGTGATAATGGGCATGATGGGAGTTACATGTGGGAATCCACTACTTCAGACAAGTCTCTGCCCAAATTGGACACACCATAAGTGCTTGTGATGGTAGTGGTGGTGGCAATGATAAAAATGAAATCCAGACGTCCCTCTTTGTTGTAAAGACGCAGTTAAGTCTCCAAAATGTTGCCGAGAAATGGGACAGGGTACGTAGCACAGAATGCAGTGCTGAAAGGTAAAAACAAGTTAGCAAGCATAAGAGAGAAAAATCAGTATAACCTACCCTCTCTTTTTGTATCATCCATCTTGCCTACCGTTTGGGGATTTCTAGAAGCCAGAACTGTCTCTCGTTTAATTTCAGCTTCTCTGTTTTGCCTAGCCCACTGTGAGGTTACCGTAGACAATTTTAGGGGTAAATAGCTGTTTTTTGAAGCTCGGTTGCTTTAAATACTGTATATTTTCAGCAGAGTTTGGGGAGGAGAAATCAGAATCACAGTTTCACCAAGATGAGGCAGCTTTATACAGTGATAAGAGCCTGCACAAGTCTGCAACCATTAGCTGTTTGAGAGCAGAGATCATGTCTACTGACCCCTTTCGAAGTCTCCCAAGTGCTTGGGACAGTGCTCAGCACAAAGTAGATGCTCAATAATTACAAATGATTCATAGCTGGAGCTGGGTCCGGTGACCTGGGCTGAGAATCCAGACTTTGGGGATGATTTCTAGAATCTCTGAATCTTGAGCAAGTCACTTCTCTTTTTCACTCAGCATTTCTGTCCGCAAAATGAGGATAAGAGGGTTTCCCTGGGATGCTGCAAAGGTTAAGCATCATGAAAGCTACAGATGAAAAGTGCCGTGGAGTGCAGAATGATTACCATCATCATAACTTGTATTCAGAACTGTTTCAGGAAACCTTAGTGTTTTAACTTTCCCTTTATACACCAGCTTCCTACGGTCCTGGGTGAAATGACTCTCTGTTCTCTGAAGAAAGCTTTAGGAACCCGCCAAAGCATTTGTGCAGGAAAAAGTGGAGGCGTAGGCTCTCAGACGTGAATTAAAAGCAGAGTTTCATAAAGGCCGTGTTCCTCAAAACCACACTCGGAGGGTGTTTGGCAGGGGAAGGGCAAGCTACAGAAGTCTTGTCAACGATTAGGGACAAAAAACTGGAGGAAAGGTGGTGGAAGAGGTGTGTTGAGGGGGACCAAAATGCACTTCCTGGGATGGAGGGAGTTAGAGCAGTTGTATGAAATAATACAAATCATGTAACTGGGATTTCCAGTTACTTTATTTTTTAATATTATTTGTTAAGCACTTACTACGTGCCAGGCACTGTTCTAAGCACTGGAGTAGAGCCAAGCTAATCAGGTTGAACACAGTCCAGGTCCCACATGGGTCTCCCAATCTTAATTTTACATTTTACTAATGAGGTAACTGAGGCACAGAGAAGTGAACTGATGTACCCGAGTCACACAGCAGAGGAGCAGAGCCAGGATTAGAACTCAGGTCCTTCTGCCTTCCAGGCCTGTGCTCTATCCACTAGACCATGCTGCTTCTCTTACCTATAACTCAAAGAGTGTGGGGAGGATTAATAAATGGTAGTACAGCCTTTGAGGGCTATAAAAGTCCAGTGATAATAGTGGAGGGGCCATTGACCAAACTGACTCATTAAAGGGAGTTTAGCATATGCCCAGTGACCAATCCTTTTATAAGTAGTTAAGACCCAGTTAACTCCCAACACCCTGAGTCTAATCAACCGAAAAATCACCTGTCGCACTTAATCCCCTTCCTTAACACTTTTGTATAGATCTTTGTAATTGACTATACAGCCATTATTTATTCAGATTTCTCTGTTTATAAGTACTTTTATCTCGGCCTGCCCCATTAGAGTGGTAAATTCTTTTTGGACAGGGAGCTTGACATCTGATTCTGTAGGAACTTCCCACGTGCTTAGTATTGTGAGCGCCTTGCACTTAGTGAATCCTCAATAAATACTATTTCTACCACAAAAACTATTACTACCATAATATTTTACTACTGCTGCTGCTACTATAGTCTTCAGTATCCCAGGCCTGTGACAGAGGCTTCGTGGTTTTTAAGGTCTCAGATTTCTGATCTGCAAGGTGGGGATTCAATACCTTTTTTTCAATGGTATTTGATAAGTGCTTGCTATGTGTCAAGCACTGTTCTAAGCTCTGGGATAGATAGAATTTGATCAGGTTGGACACAGTCCCTGTCCCACAGTCTATATAAGAGGAAGATCAGGTGTTGAATTGAATCCCCATTTTACAGGTGAGGCAACTGAGGCACAGAGAAAGGAAGTGGCTTGCCCAAAGTCACGCAGCAGGCAAGTGGTGGAGCAGAGATTAGAATTTGGGAGCCAGAGAACTCCCAGGCCAAGGCTCTTACCACTGGGCCACGCTGCTCCTCAATACCCCTTCTTCCCTTGTCCTTAGACTGTGCGACAGGGGCTGTGTCTGACCTGATTAATTTGTATCTATCTCAGCACTTAGTCCAGCTCTTGGCACACAGTAAGTACTCCACACATACCACAGTAATTTGTTTTAGTAGTAATATAGTGCTCTGCACATAGTAAGTGCTCAATAAATAGGATTGATTGATCGATTAGAAGGGGGACGAGTGAGTGATAAGGATTCAACCTCCCGGCTTGAGCTCGCCAAGCTTTATTCTCAGGCTCTGATTCATAAGGAAGATGTCTGCTTTAGTGGCAACTTGGTGGAGGCATTGAATTACTCTAAGGTGGCAAACCCAGGGTGATATCCAACTGGGATCCCAGAGGACAAGACTCAGAGTTTGAATTCCCAATTCAGGCAGCTCTCAGCACACACTGAGAGGCAGAGATGGGAGAGAAGTGTGAAAGTCCTTACTGCTGAGACAAGTCTCATCTCCATGCTTCATTTTTCTTCATCTGTAGCTTGGGCGTGATTGCCGCCCATTGACTTGACCTCACAAGGATTTCATGAAGATTTGGGAAAAATTCCCATGTAAAAAATAGGTTCCTTGGCAACAGGCGCTACTGAAATGTAGTGCAGTTTGGATGTTTGTTGAGGTTAAGGTTGTTATTTGCGGCTCGTTCCTATCATTTTCCTGCCCTTCAAAGCAGGGGTCTTATGGATAATACTAAGAATGGTACTTGTTAAGCACTTACAATGGAGGCAAGCACTGTACCAAGCGCTGACTTAGATGCAAGGTAATGAGGTCAAACAGGGTCCCTGTCCCACTTGGGGCTCACAGTCTAAGTAGGAGGCAGTAGGATTTAGTCCCCATTTTACAGATGAGGAAACTGAGGCCCAGAGAAGTGAAGTAACTTGCCCAAGGTCATGCAGCAGACATGTGGCAGAGCTGGGATTAGACCCCTCTGACTCTAAGGCCCGTGTTCTGCTCTTTCCCCTAGACCATGCCACTTCCTACTCTTACATCCCCAGAGCTTCACACCAGTCTTTCCCTTTTCTGCTTAGGTGTTTGTTTTATGCTCTTACATTTGATTTCTTGCCTTCTTCCTGTGGAGAGACGTCTCTGTTTGGACTTGCAAAGCCACCTGATGTGTGACTGAATAATACAGGCCAAAAGGAAAAGCATGCCATGGAAACTATAGATGCGTATCAATATTTCCTGAGCCTGGGGATAGAAGACAGGTCAAGTATTTTTTTCCACAGAGTTCAAATGGGGGAGAAGAAAGCAGTGCACTTTTGGGGTACACCATAAAGAATGAAGTGGGGTAGGTACCCTCTGGCCAACTCCTTCCAACACACTGAATTTGACCTTGTAGTATTCACCCAGTTTCCTTCTACATATTTTATATTTTCCTCTTGAACAATGTATAAGTTGGATGGAAGCTTTTGTTCTGGGGTTGGATCCCTGTTGGGAATGTTCAGACAGTATATCAGTAAGTGGAGTCAGCTGGGACAGTTTAACACCCACCCTGTGTACGGGAAGCAGCGTGGCTCAGTGGAAAGAGCCTGGGCTTCAGAGTCAGCGATCATGGGTTCGACTCCCTGCTCTGCCACTTGTCAGCTGTGTGACTGTGTGCAAGTCACTTAACTTCTCTGTGCCTCAGTTCCCTCATCTGTAAAATGGGCATTAACTGTGAGCCTCACGTGGGACAACCTGATTACCCTATATCTACCCCAGTGCTTAGAACATTGCTCTGCACATAGTAAGCACTTAACAAATACCAACATTATTATTATTATGTGTGTGGTGGAGGTGGTCCTTAAGGAGAGACGGCCTAAAAATAATAATTGTGGTATTTCTTAAGCACTGACTATATGCCAAGCACTGTAGTAAGTATCTCCTTGGGTAGATACAAGATAATCAGGTCAGACACAGGCCCTGGGGCTCACAGTCTAAGGGGGAGGGAGAACAGGCATTTCATCCCCATTATACAGATGTGGAGGCTGAGGCACAGATAATTAAGTGACTTGGCCAAGGTCACACAGCAGGCAAATAAAGGAGCCAGGATTAGAATCTAGGTCCTCCAACTTTCAGGCCTTGGCTCTTTCCACCAGACCATGCTGCTTGTGAAGTGTGTGCATAATGAAAGAAATTTAGGAATAGACTCTGACCTGCCTAATTGTGAATTAGCTTTAGGGGAAGATATTTAAGAGGTTGTGGAAAACAGAATCACGGGCCGTTGCCAAGTTCCAAGTGGAATGCCAGATATTGTTTCATGGCTGAACCACTGCATGTGAGTTTAAAGGATGCAAATTCTCTGTCCTTTTATTTTCCTTTCCCTATCATTTCTAATGTAACCCTCTATGGTCATCCAACACTCAAACCATGTACCCGCCATATAATTCCTGGAGCTTGTCTCCCCGAGTGCCTGATTGCCACGCCTACTCTCGAAGCCTGTGGTGGCTTAAAGGGCTTAGAAAATAATCAGCATAGGGAGAGAGAGTGGGAGATGTGTTGTTGTCCATCCACTCCCCCCACCCCAAACCTGCATCCAGTTACTGTGCACTCTTCTCCCACCCTTGCCCCCCCATACATATTCTCCAGTAACTTACTCCTGGCTCCTGTGACCAGCACCCCAGGAAGCAGGAGGCCCTCAAAGGACTAGAGATAAGGAACAGGTTGGGAGTCTCCCCCATCACCCATCCCCATCATCCTTGGTTACCAAAAGGATGCAGGTGGCTTAGGGGGCAGTGGGGCCCAGCTTGCTTTCTTTCCCCTCTTGCTACCCCACACTCCAGGGCAGGATAGGACCAAGGGACTCTGAAAGTTAGCGGGAAACATCCTTTCTGCTCGCCTGCCTTGACTGTCTTTAAAGCCTCATTTCTGGTGGCCGACGAAGGTGGGAGGAGAGCAAGCAACTGTGTTGCCTGGTTCCTGTGTGCCCAGTGGCTTGGCACCTTGATCGAGGTCCACTCTGCTACCTTCAGTCTTTTCAGTACTCCAGCCAGCCAAGTAGAGTGTAGGTCTCTGATTCCCGAGGCAGAGTCGAGGGGAACTAGATTGGCTTTCTTCCAAAGAAAAACTTCAGAGCAGTGACTGGATGCCTGTGTTCCGCTTTACGGTACCCTCTTGGCAGGACACCTCTGCAGCAGAAAGATGATATACAGATAATTGGCTCTCTTTCCTATCACATTACTCCCTGGCCCTCCAGTTGCTTGCCCCAAGAGCCTTCCATGCCAAATGTAAACCAGTTTCCAAAAAGGGTGTGAGAGGCATGAGGAAATAGAGTTCTGGCCACAGGAGCCGTTGCAAACACTGTACAGGTGCAGAGTTTTCCAACTCAGTTAAGAGATTTTTGTCTCCTTTCCCAGACAGCACTTATTCAAACTCCCGCTTTAGACTCAGGGCTCTACATAAACCGTGATTTGTCAAAATTTGCAGTGAAGGCTTAATGAATTACTCTGAGGACTCGGTATGTTATTTTGTAGCTAAATACCTACTTCATATATCCAAAAAAAATAAAAATCAAACACCTGTATCATTAGGAGCCAGGACAATATCTATCAATTAAAAACCACAAAGCGTTTGTCAGTTTGACGGTCTCAGAGGCTGGCCAACGAGAGCATGATTTAGTCAGACTACGTGAGAGGAAAAAATGGTGAAAGAACATAAGCAGTGCCATTAGTAAGTCAGACCAATGGTCCATCCAGCCCGGTATTCTGTCTCCAGCGGTGGTAACAGGATGCTTGAATTAACCGTGTGACGATTGCAAAACAGTCTAGTTCCCAGAACACGCAGTACCTGGACATTTGTCTTTGGGAGTTGTTTACGAGGCCCGGGAGAGAATAAGCCGGGGGGGTGGCGGGGGGTAGGAGCCAGTTCGTGCCGTGGTAAGAGTGCTTCAAATGGAACGCTACTTTAGGGGACTGAAGTGTATGAAGAGCTCCGCTGTTCTGGAAAAATAATAGAGAGCACAGATCCTATAATCAAGATAGGCTCCGCTTCATTGTAAGCTCCCTGAGTGCAAGGACCTTGTCTTGTTCTCCCTTAACCTCTTCAGCATCTCTTGTAGTGCTCTGCCCACGGTGGGCAGTCAGAGAATGGTGGATGATAAATGAATTGAACAGAGCACTGCATTATATTAGCCGGCTTGCCCCCCAGGTGGAAATGGGGAATATAGAGAGTACATGAAGTGGCCAAATAAAATTACAGGCAGGCGAGGTTGATGCCACTAGAAAAATCAAACAGATTTTATGAAAGATAATTAAATGCCATTTCTCTAAGGGAGATGTCATAAGTACATTTTGGATTGAAAATCGTTACGTCTTTTTTAAAAAAAGCAAGCATATATAGCTGGAAAAAAACTGAAGTGATTCATTGAATATCATTAAACTGGTTTTTCCCATAATATTTATTGCTGCTGTTTTATAGTTGTAGGGATTATGCCATGGTTTTGTACAGTGCTTGGCACATAGTAAGTGCTTAACAAACACCACAATTATTATTATCAGTTCTGCATAAGGCAAAACTAATGGCAGGGTGAAAAAGGACCTTGCCATAAGTTGCATATTAGCCAGCTAACGTTTGGAGGATTTACTGCCTCTATTGCTTGTCCCAAGTCTTGGACTCAAAAGCCATAGCCTGAGAGGGTGTACACAGGGGGTGGCTCTCTTTCCAGGAGATTGCATCTCCCTGCACCTCCTGGGTGACCCCGAGTCCTCTCGTCTGTGCGGGGATGCAGGGGTCTCTACACGCCCTTTGCTCGCTATCTGAGGGTTGTGCCTTGACGCTTAAATATAATTGCGGTATTCATTAAGTGCTTACTATGTGCCGAACACTGTATTAAGCACTGGGGTAGATACAAGATAATCAGGTCTCACATGAGGCTCACAGTCTAACTGGGAGGGAGGACAGTTAAGCACTCAGTTACGTCATCTGTAAAATGAAGATTAAGGCTGGGAGCCCCATGTGCGACGTGGACTGTGTCCAATGTGATTAACTTGACTAGTGACAAAAAATACTGGCAGTAAATCCTCCAAACGTTAGCTGGCTAATATGTAATTTCAGGCAAGGGCTTACTGTGTGCCCTCATGGGGCTCACAGTCTTAATCCCCATTTTACAGATGAGGTGACTGAGGCACAGAGAAACGAAGTCACTTGCCCAAGTTCCCACAGCAGACAGGTGGCACAGCTGGGATTTGGACCCAGGTTCATGCTCTATCCACTACACCACACTGCTTCTATGGGACTTAGAGTTTAAGCATCAGATTTTCAGTAAGTGAGGACAAATTCATCACTTGTGCATTCTCTTTTCCCTGTGTTTTAAGTCACTTCTTCAAATACTAATGGAGACTTAGGTTTTTATGTCACCAGGAGATCGTAGTGCAGAACCAAAAGGAATGGGGGAGAAGTGGGTTTTTATAAAGGGGTTAATTTGGCACCATGGCTGAGTGCATAAAATCTCAGCCACAATGTTGGGTCGTAATGGTCTTTCGCATTTAAATTAAATGATTCATTTTTCTTCTATTTGGTTGCCTGGCCAGGAAGAAAATGCCCTTCAGACCTAATGGAAAAGCTTTTGCTTCTATGTCTAGTAACAAGGTTTAAATTGAAACTACTCCACGATTAACAAGATTGAATGTAGAGCATATGGAATTCAAATTCTGCACCATCTAGTCTCTAATTTGAGTTCCAACTAAATCCTTGATTGTTATTAAAAATATACCCTGAAGAAATTAAGGCAGGGAAATCAACAGCTAAGTGAAATCTGACGTATAAGTGGGGAGAAAGGCAGGGAAGTGTGGAAAGAGAGAAGACCGAGTCTAATGAGAATACTGAAAATATAAATTTGAATACCTCTGAGATAACCCAGGTAACCTAGGGACACTACGTGACAAGGGGTAGAGGCAGAAATTTGCAAGTCTGAGGTCCAACTAATGGGGAGGTGACAGAGACACTTGGAGGAAACCGCCTGACTAGAATTGAGTTTACAGTTTTTCACTGGCTGGCAGCGTGATCCTGCAAATTGCAAGCTTCTCAACATCTCTAGGACCCATCCCTTTCACTCCATCCCAACTCCTACCACAGTGATCCAAGCGCTTAGCATTTTTCACCTTGACTAACAAATTGGCCTCCTTGTTGACTTCCCTGCCCCCTCTCTTCTATCCAGTGTATTTTTCACCCTGCTGTCAGGAACATTTTTCTAAAAAAAAATTCAGCCCATGTCTCCCCCATTTCCCCAAGAACCTCCAGTGCTTGCCCATCCTCCTCCGCATTAAACAGGAGCTCCTTACCGTCGGCTTTAAGGCAGTCATTCGGCTTTCCCCCTCCTACCCTTCTTCGCTTATTTCCTACTACACCCCAACCTGAACACCCCTCTCCTCTAACCAACTTACTCAATGTAACTTATTCTCCTCCATCTTGATGCCAACCCCATGCCCTCCCAATGGCCTGGAGCTTCCTCCCCTTTCATAGCCGGTGGACCACCACTCTCTCCACCTTCCAAACTCTACTAAAAACACATCTCCTCCTGGAAGCTTTTCCCAGCTAAGCCCTCATTTCCCCTATTCACCCTCCCCTCTGCATCACCTGTGCTCATTGGTCGGGGTTCTGGAGGAATGATGGAGGAGTGCCCTAGCTTGCGCTGGAGGGGTTCCAGAGGGCTGCCGAAATGGACGCCAGAGGAGTTCCAGAGCCGACGCGGGAGAGGGTTCCGGAGGGGGTGCTGGAGGGGTGCTGGAATGGGTGCCAGAGCAAGCACTGGAGCAGGGGCTTTTCCCTTGCGATATTAACCCCACCCCCAGCCCCACGGCATTTATATACACATCCTTTCTACTCTGCCATTTCCCCTCTCTGTAATTTATTTAATGGCAGCCTCCCCCTCCAGACTTTTAAGCTCCTTGTGGGCAGGGAACGGATCTACCAACTCTAATGCATTGTACTCTACCAAGTGCTTCATACAGCACTCTTTGCATCATAAGCACTCAATAGATGCCATTGATTGATTTCCAACAGAATAGAGGGATTCCCAAGGTCCAAAATTCCCCAAAGGAGGCACTTCCTTCCCTAGTTCCTTCCCCAGAAGTGAGACTGATGGAGCACAGGCCTTCCACCACCACTTCCAAATGGGCTCTCCACAACCATCACTCAAGTTACATGACCCTGCTAGCTCGTAGAATCAGAGAGCGATAGAGTAGGGGCGGTCTCAAGAGATCACCTGGGCCAGATGTCCTCCCTCCAGACCGGTAAATGACTAAACCAATCCAAGTCCAATAATTATATTCTTAACTATCTTCAATGGGACTGAGTTCATCCCAGGGCTTCCATACTTGTTATCCCATCCTGCCATTCAATATTAAGTAGAGCCTGCAAGTGATGGAGCTGAGGGAACTGCGCAAGAAGTCTGCTGTGACATTTGGGGGAGACCGAAGTCTCACAGCCATGGATAGAGATGGGCAGCACTTCAGCTCTGTAGGCCTTTAGTTTGGACTGGTGCCTGATACTGCAACACTCTGACAGGATTTGCTGTCCTTGTGACTTTCTACTTCCTTGTTTTCTGTTACACCGTTGGCCAGTGTTCTTCCTCGATAATGGAATTCTATGACAGTGTTTTTAGCTCCATGTTGCCGATGTAGATCTTTGGATGTGCGTAGGGTACCCCTGGTGCCGGCTGACATGTCGGCTCGGATTTCTTTATACGTCACCTCGGTTTTCATTATCCCATAAGTGATTTAGTGCCATGGTTTACAATTATTTGCATGCCTTCTTGGGTGGGGGCCTCTAGGGACCAGTCTTCTGCATACAACGATTCTTGAATGACTGAATTCTTAAATGAGAAGCAGCATGGCTTAGTGGATAGAGCCTGGGCCTGGAAGTCAGAAACACCTGGATTCTAATCCCGGCTCTGCCACTTGTCTGCTGTGTGACCTTGGGCAAGTCACTTCCCTTCTCTGGGCCTCAGTTCCCTCATCTGTAAAATGGGGATTAAGACTGTGAGCCCCATGTGGGACTGTGTCCAACCCAATTAGCTTGTATCTACCCCAGCATTTAATACAGTGCCTGGCACATAGTAAGATCTTGAAAAGTACCATTTTTAAAGAAAGAAAAAAAAGACTGTTTCTAGGACTTTGGCTGGTGCTGGTGCTCAAAGTCAGTTGAGTTGGAAAGGTTTCCCAGAGGGGTAGAAGAAAATTCTAAGACCTGCATTCAAATCTCTTCTTGCAGCCATACTTTACCCCACTGGCACTGGAAAATGGGTTGCTCTAACCCATCCACTCATGCCATCATGAAGGATTCTCAGAATCTTAATGAACTTCTAAGGCCAGCCAAATTTACTAAACCATTTTCTGAGTCCAGATCTGCTGATATTTGCACTCACTCACTCTATCATCTGGGTACCTACTCGAGGAAGGTGGGGTAATTACTCAGTTAAAACCTATCCTCGATCATCAGTATTTATTGAGCACCTACTGTGTGAAGAGCATTGTACTAAGTGCTTGGGAAGGAACAATCCAACACAGTCAGTAGATGTGATCGCTGTCTGCAAGACACTTGCAGTCTACAGGGGGAGACTGGCATTAAACTAGAATTAGGGATCAGGAAAATAAAATAGTTACACAAGTGCCGAGGGACTGGAGTGAGTATCAAGGTGCTTAATGGGTCTGTCGCCAAGTGCAAAGCCTACGGGGGGGGGGGGGGGGGGGGAATGGATGGGGAAATAAAGGGCTTAGTCTGCTGCCAGCAAAATCAGAAAAATGGGAAGACGGACCTGGCAGATTCTTGTCAGCAGATTCTTGACAGCAGAGCCTTGTTGTTTTTTAGATGCTTTAGATTTATACCCAGAAAAGTGAGCCTTGACGAGAGTAGAATGGCTCGTACATAATAATAATGATGATGGTATTTGTTAGGCGCTTACTTTGTGCCAGGCGCTGGGGTGAATACACGCAAATAGGATTGGACACAGTCCCTGTTCCATGTGGGGTTCACAGTGTCAATCCCCATTTTACAGATGAGGTAACTGAGGCACAGAGAAGTGAAGTGACCTGCCCAAGGACACACAGTAGACAAGTGGCGGGGCCTGGATTAGAACCTTCTGACTCCCAGGCCCTTGCTCCATCCACTACGCCATGCTAATAGTAAAGATGGTATCTAAGTGCTTACTTTGTGCCAAGCACTGTGCTAAATGCTGGCATAGCTACAAGATCATCAGATCAGACATAGCCCCTGTCTCACTGTGTGAGACGGAGACTCAACATGTATTTTGTCCCCATTTTACAGATGATGAAACTATGGAACAGAGAAGTGAAGTGACTTGCCCAAGGTCACCCAGAAGGCCAGTGGCGGAGTTGGGATTAAAACCAGGTTTCCTGACTCCCAGTCCTGTGCTCTTTCTATTAGGCCACGCTACATATTTTATCTGGGCTGCTCAGCCTTGTCTCCTGTTTTAGCTGTGCTGTGAGTCTTCCTGCCTGTTTAAGGCTAGTAGTTTCTATTTCAAGTAATGTGAAGCTCTACCAAATTAAAGACTAATCCAAACATTTAATTAAAGGAGCTTAATCAAAGACAGAATCAGGTGTAGGAGGTAGGTTCCTATCACCAGTCCTGACCTGTTTTGCCCACAGGCTATTTTTTTTTTCAGTTGGAAAGGAAAATTTCTGAGAAAACTTCTGCATCTCCATTTTACTTGGATCGGTACCCTTTAAGCTCTTGATATTCATCCCACCCTTAGCCCCACAGCACTTACGCACATAGCCGTATTTTATTTAGATTAATGCCTGTCTCCCCCTCTAGAATTCTCTCATAATATCCCTACTGGATTATTGCATCAGCCTTCTCTCTGATCTCCCATCCTCCTGTCGCTCTCTGCTTCAGTCTATACATCACTCCGCTGCCCGGATTGTCTTTCTATAGAAACACTCTGGGCACGTCACTCCCCTCCTCAGAAACCTCCAGTGGTTGCCTATCAACCTTCGCATGAAGCAGAAACTCCTCACTCTTGGCTTCAAAGCTCTCCATCACCTTGCCTCCTCTTACCTCACCACCCATCTCTCCTTCTACAGCTCACCCTGTACACTCCGCTCCTCTGGCGCTAACCTCCTCACTGTGCCTCGTTCTCACCTGTCCTGCTGTCGACCCCTGGCCCACGTCCTATCACTGACCTGGCATGCCTTCCCTCCTCACATCCACCAAATTCAACTCTCTGCCCCTCTTCAAAGCCCTACTGAGAGCTCACCTCCTCCAGGAGGCCTTCCCAGACTGAGCCCTCCCGTTACCTCTGCCCCTCCTCTCCTCCCCAGTGCCCCTACTCCCTCCCTCTGCTCTACCCCCTTCCCCTCCCCACAGCACTTGTGTATATTTGTATATATTATTTATTACTCTCTTTTATTAATGATGTGTAGATACTATGATTCTTTTTATCATTTTGATGGGTTTGATTCCTGTCTACTTGTTTTGTTTTGCTGCCTGTCTCCCCCTTTTAGACTGTGAGCCCGTTGTTGGGCAGGGATTGTCTCTGTTGCCTAATTGTACATTCCAAGCGCTTAGTACAGTGCCCTGCACACAGTAAGTGCTCAATAAATATGACTAAATGAATGAATGAATGTCAGCTCCCTGTAGGCAGGGATCATGCCTACCAACTCTTGTATTTTACTCTCCCGAACGCTTAGTACAGTGCTCTGTATTCAGTAAACACTCAATAAATAGCATTGATGGATTTTTTGATTGATAGAGGTTGAATATAATGTACAGTCAGTCACCATGCTGGCCCTCAGAGGATAGTCTTCATTTTACTGGTTTCTAAACTCCTTTGAGGGTAAGTAAAGTGACTGGTACTAAGTTGTGTTCATTCTCTAGCAGTATGTAAATTGTAAGTGAGTGATTTGAGGAGTACAATCTGGAACAAGGGACTTATTTCAGTACATAATCTACAAGAGGTATTCCCAAGTTTTTCAAAAAATTCATAAACGTAGGGCTAACCTCATTCCCAAGGGTGGTAAAACCTGTTCTTTTATTACATTGCATGCACAGTAGTGGTGGTGAACACCCAGTGCTCTCATGATGAGAAGGTCATGTTTTTGTGAAACCTCATATTATAGAAAACTCATGCACCACCATCCATTCTGATACTACAACGTGTACCTGTTTATAAAAAAGTTTACTTCCATAGCGAAGCACTTTGAGACCAGACAGACTTATGTTGTCGACAAAACGTTATGGCAGAACTGAATTTATTATTGTTTTATGCAGTGGACTGAACACGCAGTGTTGATTGATCAATACATCAGACACCACAGTTATGCTCTCCCAAGCGCTTAGTACGGTGTTCTCCACACAGTAAGTGCTCAAAAAATACCATTGATTGGATGAAACAATCAAATGAAATCATAATACACAAGATACGTGTCTTTCAATTGACACTTATTCTACTTTCTCTAATTCCCACTGGTTCATTTTTAAAATGTTGTTCTGGAATCTAAACTCCCTTTCACTACGTAAAAGCTGGGTTCACTTTACACAGATTCTGCCTTTTCCCATAACACAGGTCTAGTTTAAAGTTAGCTATACCTGTTCATGTTTTATTCATTATTTCAACAGTGCTTTGCCAACACTGTTCTCACAGACTTTTTATTAAAAGATTTTACAGGAGCAAACATTGTCCTCACAATATATCTTCAAGAGGGAAAAGAGAAGATAAAATTGAGAGCCTGAGGCTCAACTTTTATTCCCTGACATTTTACTTAGATTGCCTTGCAAACTCTTGAGATCCTACTTCATCTTCGGCAACAAAAATAAGCTGCACACTTTTGTTCTTAACCTTAGTCCTCTTAACCTTAGCCCCCTTTTACTATGTAAAAGTGACTTCATGCTACCCAGATTCATTTACACTGGCCTTTCACAGAATACACTTCCAAAAAAGGAAGGGACTGACTTTCCTAATTAGCTTTTGGTTGGCTTCTAGCACAGTCATTCATTCATTCAGTTGTACTTATTGAGCACTTACTGTGTGCAGAGTACTGTACTAAGCACTTGGAATGTACAATTTGGCAACAGAGACAATCCCTACCCAACAACGGGCTCACAGTCTAAAAGGGGGAGACAGACAGCAAAACAAAACAAGTAGACAGGCATCAAAACCATCAAAATAGATAAATAGAATCATAGATATATACACATCATTGATAAAGTAGAGTAATAAGTAATATATACAAATATACACAAGTGCTGTGGGGAGGGGAAGGGGGTAGAGCAGAGGGAGGGAGTAGGGGCACTGGGGAGAGGAGGAGGAGCAGAGGGAAAGGGAGAGCTCAGTCTGGGAAGGCCTCCTGGAGGAGGTGGGCTCTCAGTAGGACTTTGAAGAGAGGAAGAGAGTTAATTTGGCGGATGTGAGGAGGGAGGGCATTCCAAGTCAGTGGATGTGGGCCAGGGGTTGACGGCGGGGCAGGCGAGAACGAGGCATAGTGAGAAGGTTAGCGCCAGAGGAGCGGAGTGAATGGGGTGGGCTGTAGAAGGAGAGAAGGGAGGTGAGGAAGGAGGGGGCCAGGTGATGGAGAGCTTTGAAGCCAGGAGTGAGGAGTTTTTCCTTTATGAGAAGGTTGATAGGCAACCACTGGAGGTTTCTGAGGAAGGGAGTGACATGCCCAGAGTGTTTCTGTGGAAAGATAATCCAGGCAGCGGAGTGAATTATAGACTGAAGTGGGGAGAGATAGGAGGAGGGGAGATAAGAGAGGAGGCTGATGCAATAATCTAGTCGGGATATTATGAGAGATTGTACCAGCAAGGTAGCAGTTTGGTTGGAGAGGAAAGGGCAGATCTTGGCAGTTACAGTCTACATCAATATCCACATCACTGGAATGTGAGGGCCTCCATACATTTGGGGGAAGGTTAGATTGGAGGCTTCTTCAATAGAGGAAATTGATCTTGCTCTGCAGTTGCTCTCAGCTTCTAATATGGTGCTCTTCACAAAGCAGGTATTTAAAAGATACCATTGACTGACTGACTCCTTCACTCTTTCACTTTACCCCCCTTGCCCCAGGAGACCTTTTTATTTCTTTTAAAATAGTATTTGTTGAAAGCTTACTATATGCCAGGCACTATACTAAGCACTGGGGTAGGTACAAGGTAATCAGCTTGGACACAATCCCTGTCCCACATAGGACTCCAAGTCTTAATCCCCATTTTACAGATGAGGTAACTGGGGCATAGATAAGTTAAGTGACTTGCCCAAAGTCACATACCAGTCAAGTGATGGCATGGAATTAGAACCCAGGTCCTCTGACTCCCAACCCCAGGTTCTTTCCACTAGGCCACGCCACTTCTCGAAGCAGCTCTTGAAGTCTCTTGCTTGGCAAAGTGCACCCTTTCTTTCTCCAGGCTGTTCTTGAATATTTCTCATGCACACATCAAGTCATCATTTCTTCCACAGAGCTTGAAGGTCTATAAAAGACTGGGTCAAGAAACCCAGGATATTTCCTGCACTGCATAACTGGGCTTGACGTATTTCTCCGGTCTCAAATCATTTTTTATGGTATTTGTTATACACTTACTATGTGTGAAACACTGTTTTAAACGCTGGCGTAGATACAAGTTAATGAGATTGGAGACAGTCTTGGCACAGAGAAGTAAAACGACTTGCCCAAGGTCACACAACAAGCATTTGGCAGAGCCAGGATTAGAACCCAGGTCCTTTGACTCCCAGGCCCTGTGCTCTTTCCACTAGGTCACACTACTTTAGGACTCTAGTTCTACCCCAGAGTGAAGAATGATGTTAATAATAAAGTTTTAGCACTTTCTACATTTCAAGCACTTTTTATGCTTTTTTTTTAAGTGCTTACTGTGTACCAGGAACTGTACTAAGTGCTGGGCTAGGTACAATCCCTGTCCCAACATAAGGCTCATAGTCTTAGTCCCCATTTTTCAGATGAGGTAACTGAGGCCCAGAGATGTTAAGTGATTTGCCCAGGGTCACATACCAGACCATGGCAGAGCCAAGATTAGAACCTAGGTCCTTCTGACTCCCAGGCCCATGCCCTATCCACTAGGCCACACTGCTTCACTGTTCTAAGCACTGTAGTCAATACAGTTTAATCAGGTTGAACACAATCCCTGTCCCACATGGGGCTCACAGTCTAAGTAGAAGAGAGAAGGATTTAATCCCCATTTTACAGATGAGGTAACTGAGGCACAAAGAAATTATCTGGATTTTAGAAAGATCATGGTTCAAGGCAGGAGATCAATCAGGAGTCTTGGTGGGGGCCCATGCCCTGCCTCCATGGGAAGAAGGGTCTTGAACAGCTTCTAGAATTCCAGGGTTCAAAGCCTGTGCATTAGAGTTAACAATGTGGTTGATGATGACGGGGATGCCAGTGGCTCCCAATTGACATCTAAACTAGCCAGGAGCACCTGTGGACTCCTCCCCTGATTCACATTTGCCACATCAGTGAGAAAGTGGTGGGTAAGGGAGGGGGGGAGGGAGCTCTAGCCAGTCAGTCAACCATTTTGCTCCTCTCTGAACCTACCATTGCTATGGCTCCTCTCATCCTCCTTAAAGGTGAGGGTGTGGCTGTCATAATAATAATGTTGGTATTTATTTAAGCACTTATTATGTGTCAAGCACTGTTCTAAGCACTGGGGTAGATACAAGGTAATCAGGTTGTGCCATATCTTCAGCCCCGTTTTACAGATGAGGAAACTGAGGCACAGAGAAGTTAAGTGATTTGCCCAACATCACACAGCTGACAAGTGGAGTCAGGATTAGAACCCACGACCTCTAACTCCTAAGCCCGTGCTCTTTCCGCTAAGCCAAGCTGCTTCTCATCATCTCAGGCAATAAATCAATCAATGGTGTCTATGGAGTGCTCACTGTGTGCAGAGCACTGCGCTAAGGGCTTGGGAGAGTTCAGTACAACAAAGGTGGTAAACCCGTTCCCTTCCCACAACCTTACAGTCTAGGCACCAAAATTTTTAAAGTGCAAAGTTGGGTAGGTTGCAGGCTTTTTTATGGGGGAGGAAAAGGATGTCCAAGCCCATTTTATCAGGTCACATTTTTCCCTGCTGATTGCTGTGGATGATTTCTCTTTCCTATCATTTCACTTCTTTGTAGATATCCTTACTTTCTGGATTTTTTTTGTGCTTTAAAAATGCATCATTTCGTAGGAGCTGAAGTGCTTCACTTCATCTCATAAAGCCCTCGTTTTGTACCCGTTAGCAGACCTCTGCTTCGATCATATTCCAGCCAAAACTGAAAGGGGACAGATCTGTTACCTGAATGGAGAGGAAAGAAAAGCTTACCCTCTCTCCACACAAAAAGATGGCCTTTCCGGAGGATGTCCAACTTGCTGGTTATCTGTTTTAAAATTCAGTTTATATTATAGCCAGTGAGCCTTTTCTCTTTCTTCGTCTTGATTATTCAGTGGCTGAGTATCCAGTGTGTGCTCAGCACTAAACCCTGTAATTGCTTTGGCTCAGTGTTCATGTTCGGTAACTTTGGAAAAATTAGGAGGGGAAAAAACTCACCCTTAGGATCCAGGGCCTAGAGACCTAGGGGCATTAGGCATGACAGTCACGCCTGTGGGGGAATTAATAATAATAATGATTGTGGTATTTGTTAAGTGCTTATTATGTGCCAGGCACTGTACTAAGCACTGGGGTAAGATGCAAATTTATCAGGTTAGACACAGTCCCTGTCCCACATGGGGCTCACAGTCTTAATCCCCATTTTACAGATAAATCCACTGAGTCCCAGAGGAGTTAAGTGATTTGCCTAAGGTCACACAGCAGACAAGTGGCAGAGCTGGGATTAGAACCCATGTCCTGCTGACTCTTCGGCCCGTGCTCTCTCCCTTAGTCCAAACTGCTTCTCATCCCACCACCTGAAAAGGTCAAAGATGAGACCCATTTTCAGTCACGATGGCAGAAGGGGACTTCATAGCTACGGTGGGAGGGTGGCAGCTTAACAGCAGAGCGGAGGAGGAACAGGAGGAGGAGGAGGCAAGAGCGACTGCTACTGCCATGGTTGAAGTGGCCCAGCTCAGGAAGAATGATGTCTTCCCAGCCATACCAAGATGGTTGTTGTTCCTGCCTCACGGTCACAGTGGCCCCAGCTAGAAGAAGGCCCCCGGCAGCCATTTGCATCACCATCCAGGCGGAAGATTCATTCAATTGTATTTATTGAGCTTGGTGGAGAATAGTGGCAGTCTCTCCCTTTCATTTCTCTTCTTTCCTCTTTCCCTTCCGTTATTATTCTCTTTCCCCTTTCCTTCCCTCCTCCTCTCTGTCTTCTCCTTTGTCTCTTTGTCCCCCAATCAATCATATTTATTGAGCACTTTCTATGTGCAGAGCACTATACTAAACGCTTGGGACAGTCCAATATGACAGAATTAGCAGACACGGTCCCTGCCCATAACGAGCTTACAGTCTAGTGGGGGAGACAGACAATATGAATAAGTAATTTATAATATATAATTGAAAGATATGTACGTAAGTGCTGTGGGGTGGGGAGACTATCAAGTGCCCAAAGGTGACCGATTGAGATGCATAGATGAAGCAGAAGGGAAAGTGAGGCGGGGAAAAGAAAGCTTAATCAGGGAAGGCCTCTTGGAGGAGATGTGACCTTAATAAGCCTTTGAAGGAGATTTCAACTCCACTGGAGGCCCAGTGCCTGACCTCCCTGACATGACCAGATTTCTCATTAACTTACCAAAAACTGAGAATTTCAGTGTTTCCTTGTGTGATCTTGAGTAAGTCAGCTTTCTTGGGTTTCAGTCCTCCACTAATAAAGCTAGGACAAATAATATTTCTTTACAAAACACTCGTGATCCAAGTTGGAGATCCCTCATAGCATGGCGATTGCTTCAACTTGGCAATAATGGAGAGGTACTGTGTTTCAAGAAGCAGCATGGTGAGGTGGATAGAGCACGGGCCTGGGATTCAGAAAGTCTAACCCCTCCTCTGCCTCTTATCTGTGTGACCTAGGGCAAGTCACTTCACTTCTCTGTGCCTCAGTAACCTCATCTGTAAAATGGGACTTGAGATTGTGAGTCCCATGTGGGACAGGGACTGTCCAACCCAATTTGCTTGTATCCACTCCAGCGCTTAGTACAGGACCTGGCATTTAATCGTATTTACAGAGAGCTTACTGTGTGCACAGTACTTTACTAGGTGCTTGGGAGAGTACAATACAACAATAGACTCATTCCCTGCCCATAATGAGCTTACAGTCTAGAAGGGGAGACAGAAATTAATATAAATGAAAGATATGTACATAACTACTGTTTTGCTGGTGGGGGGAGAGGATGAAGGAAGGGAGCAAGTCAGTGTGATGCAGAAGGCAGAGGGAGAAGGAGAATGGAGGGCTTAGTCAGGGAAGGCCTCTTGGAGGAGTTGTGCCTTCAGTAAGGTTTTGAAGGGGGAAAGAGTAATACATGTTCAGCAAATTTACAGCATTTGTTACAGCATTGATACATTTTCATTTAAAAGAAAAAAGGAGACAAAATAGGTCATGGTGAGGTTTTCTTAGGGATGTTTTCATTTGTTGATCTTTTAGATTTTAATGTAAATTTTCATTGTTTTAAACATTTTAAATGTTCACAAAATGTCCATTGGAAAGGTTCATCCATTATTACCAGAAATTCTGAAGCCCCATCTTAAAAGCAAGGATGAGGTGAAAAATCCATTATTGCCATAACTAGACTAAGTGCTGAACAATTATTTCAGGCTGCCTTCCCAGCAAAAACAGTATTGCTCGTCACAGTCCGTGTTTTCCTTTTATTACATTAGCAAAGAACACTGAGTTTTATGGAGGAAATTAAATTAAAAAGAGTATTACACACTAACAAAACCCAAACACATAGAAGGAAATTCTGAGTTATAGCCAAAATAGTGAATTCTAAGTGATTTTAGGCCTTGTATTGGTTTTATTCCATCCCAAAGGCAGGCTTAATTACCTATACTTAGATATTATGATTAATAAATCAGGGTGGGATCTCCAATTGAGAGCAACTGCAGTTACCTTTTTAATCAATTAATCACTCAATGGTATTGAGTATTTACTGTGTGCAGGGCACTGTACTAAGTGCTTGGGGTAGTACAGTGCAATGCTGACCCTCTAGACTGTAAACTCGTTACATGGACAGGGAATGCGCTTACCAACGCTATTATATTGTACTCTCCCAAGTGCTGAGTAAAGTGCTCTGCACATAGTGCTCAATAAATTTGGAATAATAGAGTAGGTAGACACCATTCCGCTCTACAAGGAACTTACAGGCTAGAGTGGAAGACAGACATTTAAATAAATTGCAGATGGAGGAAATGGGAGAGAATATGGGTCTGTGTGTAAATTCCTCATGGGTGTTTGTATTTCTTACTACTATTACTTTATGGAAATATTTTGTATATCTTTCTTCTCCACTAGATACTAAGCTCCTTGAGGAATAGTAGTTGCAGCATTTATTGAGTGCCCATCTGACAGTGCATTAATTTAGGTGCCTTGGAAGTACAGAATAATGAAGCAGAATGTTCCCTTCCTCAATCAATCTTATGCATTGAGTGCTTACTATGTGCAGAGCACTGTACTAAGCACTTGGGAGAGGACAACATAACACATAGTTGATAGACACATGCCCTGACCATAAGGAGCTTACAGTCTAGAGGATCGTACATTTTAATGAGGGCAGAGAGAAACATAAAAATATTTACAGTTAGTGTTGTCAAAATACATACAGCATTGCCCATGAGGGTGTAAATAAGTTTGAAAGTGCTAAAGATGGTTGAAGAGAGCATCATATGACTCAGTGTGCTGGGATTTTAGGAGGGCTTTGAATGTCAGGAGAGCTGTGGTCTGTCTGATTTAGGGAAGGAGGAAGTTCCAGCCTGGGAGAACAGCATGAGCTTAGAAAGAGGCAGAAGAGTCAAGAGCAAGGTGTAGCTAGATGGTTGATTGGGGGAAATGGGCATGACCTAGTGGAAAGAACTCAGGCCTGGGAGTCATAGGCCCTGGGTTCTAATCCCACCTCCACCACATGTCTGCTGTGTGACCTTGGGCAAGTAACTTCACTTCTCTGTGCCTTAGTTGCTTCACCTGTAAATTAGGGATTCAATCTTCCTCCTTCCAGTTTAGACTGTGAACTTCATGTGGGACAGGAACAGTGTCCAGGTTGGTTTTCTTGTATCTTGGCACATAGTAAGCACTTAACAAATATCATAAAAAAAAAATATGAAGACAGCAAGCTGGGGAATAGCAGATAAGAGACCAGAGAGTTAAAATGGGGCCAGATGGTGGAGAGCCTTGAAGTACTTTGTACTTCATGTAATACTTTCTCATCAAGAATCTCAAAACAGTTTACAGGCATTATATCCATCAATTTTCCCACTCTTAAAACCAGGGTGAGCAATTATTTTAGCCAGAGGACCACTTACCCAGTTTCCCAAGGCTGTTAGAGGACCAGACAAACAAACCTCTCCCAGCTGTCGCTGTGAAGAGCAGGGCGGCAGCAAGAGACTTAGTCAAGTGTCTCTCCTCCTGCCTGCAGCAACACCTGACTGGGTTCAGGTTTGCCACAGATGCAGGTGGGGGTTTGTTAATGGCACCAGTAGTAAACTCAGAGCCATGGTGGCTCATATTACAGCTTCTCCAGTGATTCTAGCCATGACCCAGAGCCAGTCCATAGGCCAGAGTGAACCAGTTGGCACGTGGACTCAGTCCACTAACCTGCACTGGTTGACTGTTTAAGATCTCGGACCCCCCCCCCCCCCTTAACTCAATCTGTAATTAGGTGTTGTTGCATTTGCTCCTCTCCTCATTGCTTACACCTGTTGACTGAGTAGATCATCATTTGCAGTTGTGAATTGTAGGCAAGGCTAGTGAATATTTGAGGGCTCAATGTGCGGGTGAAACTGCCTTTACGGAGATTTGTTGAGTTGGATCCAGTTAGGGAGGTTTAGCCTTTAGTATGTGCTTCTGCTGTTTTCATGGTGTGGATAGACTTGGTGTGAAACATTACTTTGCACAAGACTGGTTTGCTGCTTATTCTTCAATTCTGGTGTTGGAATGCACAATTGGTTCTTTTGTGTTAGGCCTTCCCCTCCCCCCACCCCCATTTTGGAAAATGCATTTTGATCTGGTCCCAAGCACATTCTTAGTCCAGTGATAATTATGATTATTTTGACTTTTACACACAGTGTTTTTGATGGGATCCAGTAATGGGGAGTAGGTGCCAAACTTGATCTCCAAAACTTCATCAAGTACTTGTAGACAGAGAGAACAGTTGCTATTAGCTTTGTCTGTAGAGAGAAACCTTGACAAGACTTCCTATGGCTGAATGCCATGAGTTGTATGTCTCTGACCCGCATCAGACACAACCTAATTTCCAGTGAAACCACTTCACCCTGTATCACCTTTCACTTGTGTGCCTAAGAAGTGTAAAATATAGATTCTCTTTGGTTTGGGTTTGGGACTAGTGTTCATGAGAGACCTGAAAGGTGGGCTGGATTAAGCAAAAAATGCTGACTGCATTTCAGTCCATTTTTATGGTTCTAGAGAAAGCCTGTATAGTTCATAGGTGTTGTAATCATAAGACATTTATCATGCCCTGCTGTTTGAACGTGAACCAGCTCTAGTACAGCAGGCTTTACTGTTAGATATTATTTTTCTTTACACTTTTTATGAATATGGAAAGTGACTTTATCATTTCTTGCATCGGATTCTACCTAATTTACCAATTCAAAATTTTCCGAGCCAAGGAAGTTATTCAAGGGCGGGCGGGTGGCAGGGGAGAATCTCTTTTTTTCTTCATCCTTTCGTTGTGAGCCTGTTTAATCCTGAGGTTCTGTTTCTGAAAACATTAGAACTGCTCTGTCTTCCTGAGTGTTATTCGTATCATATCAGAATGAAATGGCCCTAAAAGAGGCTTTGTTCCTATACAAAACTTTACATTATTTCCAGTTAAGTGCATTTTAATCACGTTTTTTCTTTTTCTGGAAACAAGGAAATAGAACTCTAGTTAAGCTAGATGAAAAGGCATCTGTTTGCCCCTGAGCCTTTTTAAAGCAAATGTATACACACTAAGTCCACTGGAAGTGTCTACCTCATGCTGAGGCATAATTTTGAATCCTGGATGAGTAATCTGATCAGCCTATATTAAGTTACTGAATGCTGGAAATATTTCAGAGCTTGGATAGATAAGTTGCAATCATTTCTAGGATTAATTGAAAGTTCTTGGAGCACAACCATAGCAAAAATCATTTCAGTTTCTGATCAAGGTCACTCCTATTTATGGTCAGATCCTACCCCAGAAATCAGGCAGTGGAGATCATAAATGAACTGTGTTTCTAATGTGTGTTTAAATTCCTCATCCCAAAGAACACTGTTTGTGCAGATATCCCCTTGAAAAAGCAGGGAGCGGCTACTTAATTATGAGTGATTATTTTGCACACCCATTGCAATTGAAAGTGATTTTCCTTCTTTTGTCCTTGGATGATCTCTGAGGGGTGATTTCTGTCTCCATAGATATTGGGAGCCATTATAAAGAATGAAGAAAGGCATTTCTTTTTTTCTTTTCTCATTTTCCTTCTTGCCTTATCTCATTTTCTCTCCAGTTTTCTATTAATTCCCAAAGGGATTCCCAAATCTTAATAGTATTTGCTCAGTATGTGTTCTGCCTTGGTGAGTGGACGTAGGGTCTACAGTTGCCTCTTTTCATTATCACTCTTTTTGTATGGAACAGTACTCTCTTTGAGGCTACTTAGGAAATGGTGACCTAGACAATGATGAAAATATTAAAAACTCTTTCACCTGGCCCCCAAAACATCTATAGACCCTTAGGTTAATTATGACCTGCCATATTGGCTAGATCGCAAACAATATGATTTGCACCTCCACAACTAGACAGATTCTAAACTATGCATCTCTATTGTCCAGTGGCACAACATCAAAGCTTTGCTAGCAACAATGTACTCTATACAAAAATGTTCCGTCTTCATCGCCATTGAGCATGTACTGCTTACCAAACACTCTGCTAACCACTTGGGAGCATACAATAAAAGGAGATGACATGGTCCCTGTCGTCTGTATATTTTATATTCTAGCGCTACCTTCCTCCATTTTGTTGATCTACCTGGCCAAGAAGTTGAATCATAGCATACTTATTTCCTATTCTGTTTAAATGCCATTTCCAAGCTTTTAAACAACAGCCAACTTTAGTCTGGAACTGACTAGTCAGAGGCAGTGCATTCTCCGGTTTTGGAGATCTGATATCGCCTAGTCACCAGGGGATCGGCAATAGCTACAGAGGCATATCCTGCAGGAGCAGTTGGTGGTCGGTATCATCCCCACTTCCTAAAAGGGGAATACTTCCCGGATGGTGTGGTGGTGGATGTGGCCTGCCATCTTGCTGCTTTTCACCCGTCTGCTACCTTCCACTTAACTCTAAGCCACCTGCTCCTTTTCAGATTTGTGCTAATCCCAGGAAACCAGGCTCCAACCAAGACTTGGCTGCAAGAAAATGGTTCAGCTGGCTCTGATCCCGGGGCAACTCTGTGTGTCATGGAACCCTTTTGACCAAGGCTCTAGATGCTCAGATATCCATCTCGATATATGCAGCATGAGCTGATATGGAGGCAATAATCTAGACCTGTGATTTGGAGAGATTTAACTTTGTCATTTTGGGACTGCATCTCCAGGCCGGTCTGTGTAGACATTGTATCTTGCTGGAATTTTTGGAGCTCTTTTTCCCAGGCAATTCGCTTGGAATGGGGAGGGCCTTGTGTTAGTTTTTGGTTCACCAGATTTCTCTTTTTCTTCCAGGTCTTGGAAAGTTTCAAAATAATGGACTACAGTCTTTTGCTGGGAATCCATGTGTTAGACCATACCCTGAAAGAAAAGGAAGGGGAAAGCTCCCAGAATGCAGCGGATGCTAAGAGACCTGGCGCACAGAAAGTCCTCTATTCTACTGCGATGGAATCCATACAGGGTCCTGGCAAGTCTGGAGACTCCGTCACCACAGAGAGTACAAACACGTGAGTACAAGTCACCCCACATCTCCCTCGAAAGCAATGACAGTGGTAATGCTGCCTCAAAAGCATGCCAACCTTAATATGTTACTAGCCTTCCTTTGCTTCTGGGAGTAACAGGATAGTAACGTGAAGCCATGAGAACAGCGTGACAGACAAGGAATAATTCAAGTGCTTTTTAAGTATTTTTTACTGAGTACTCAAAATTTATACAGAAGATCATTTCCGAATAACAACTTTGATTGGTTATCTAGTCTCAAAGTGCACAGTGGTAATTTTGATCGTAATTCAAGGCATTCTATTTCCATCTAGAGAATTCTTTTGTTCTGGTACTACAGGGATGGCAGATGTAGTCTCTTGCCTTAGCCAGATATGATAACAAGTCTGGCATTATTTTGCATCTATTAAACTCACGAAAGCTAACAGGAAAATTAAAGCCAAAGACAAAAACAGGCATTTATATGTGAATTTCTGAACATTGCAATCTTAGATGCAAGAAATCACCGGGATTCTGGTGTGGCGATATCTTGATTCGTGGCCATGTCAAGAACAGGTTTCACAGGAAACTGCCAGCTTTGAAACCATAATAATAATAATAATAATAATAACTACAAAGGGAAGTTATTTGAATCTGTTTTGTTTCCACCCAACCCTGTATCGCAGACTGGGTTATCCAAGCTGTCAGTTGCCATCGAAGTGGACTAAGTCATTAGTAAGGTCGTGTCAAAGGGTGTAGCCAATTGGTCAATGGCCATAATTTGTCCCCTTGGGAGATGATGGACAGTGAGGCAGTCATGACCTGACCCTGGGGCAAGTTAGGAACGGGGCTGGACTCCTCCTTTCATGATAGAGGCCTTCCCTGACTAAGCCCTCATTTCCTCTTCTCCCACTCCCTTCTGCTTCGCTCTTACACTTGTATTTACTCCCTTTATTCACCGCTCCCTCAGTCCCACACCACTTATTTACATATCTATAATTTATTTATTTATATTAATACCTGTTTCCCCCTCTAGACTGCAAGCTCCTTGTGGGCAGTGAATATGTCTACCAACTCTGTTATAGCATACTCTCCGAAGTGCTTAGTACCGTATTCTGCACACAATAAGTGCTCAATACATATGATTGATTCGTTCATTCATTCTTTCAATCGTATTTATTGAGTGCTTACTGTGTGTAGAGCACTGTACTAAGCGCTTGGAAAGTACAATTCAGCAACAGAGAAAATCCCTACCCAACAACGGGCTCACAGTCTAGAAGGGAAATAATGATCATATTTGTTAAGCACTTACTACTTGCCAAGCACTATTGTAAGCACTGGGGTAGATAGGAGGTTATCAGGTTGTCCCATGTGGGGCTCACTGTCTTAATCCCCATTTTGCAGATGAGGTAACTGAGGCACAGAGAAGTGAAGTGACTTGCCCAAAGTCACACAGCTGACAAGTGGTGGAGCTAAGATTAGAACCCACGACCTCTGACTCCCAAGCCCGTTCTCTTTCCATTAAGTAATGCAATGGGTGTAAATCCAGACTTTGGTCAGCACAGTCTGTGACATCCTATGAGCCCATGTTTCCTTCCATGATTTAGCCAAAAATGGGAGCGAGCCATGAATGGGCCCTCCTGATGTTCCTCTTTTCCTTCATTATTGGTTCATTCAACAACGCAGGTATCAGTTTTATTTCATTTCAGGTTCTCACTGACATGGTAAAACCTGCCTAATGCACACTGTATAATAAAAGTATTTCCCTTCTGTTCCATCAACAGAATGGGGGGTATTCCAGCTAAGAGCCAAAAAGGAGAAAAACTACTTCTGTTCATGGGAATTATCGATATTCTGCAGTCATATCGGTAAGGAGTCCAGAAATATATACCCTTAAAATATTTCAAAGTGAATCTATTGGCTGGTTTAAGTTTTCAGTAAACTGGAGTGGTTTCAGAAATTTATTTTGATTTTCTGTCTTTGGGCATTTAGGTTAATGAAGAAGTTAGAACATTCCTGGAAAGCACTTGTTTATGATGGGGTAAGCTACTTTCATATTGGTATTTTGCCAGTAGAATTCTGCTTGCAGTAGTAGAGACAGATCTACAGTAGCTGTCTCCGAAGTGTATTTTCTTTGCATTTATCTCATTTGATTTTATGCATTATTCAACGATAGGTGGCTTGAGTCCCTTGCAGACTGCTTCCATTTTGACTGGAGATTCTGTGTGAGTGAAGAAAGGGTATATGATAAAACCTGACTGATCCAAAACTCAGCAGATCCCAATAAAACTCTTCTATGTGGATGGAAACTATCAGATATCTCATTTTGACTGCTAGGAACCTGAGCCAGCTGCTTTAGCAAAGGAAGGACCTTGATTACTTGTCAGAATGATAAGAGGAAGGATGAGATTACTTGTTTAAAAGTCTCACCCCTTCTTCGCTCTCTTCCCGATGTAATTCACAGATCCTTGATTCACTACAGAGTAAACAAATTCTCATGCATTCATGGCTCACAAGACCAAATACACATTTCCAATTTCCAAGCAGCTGATATTTCCAGTCATCACAAAGCTTATTCCATAGGATCTCCATAGCTGGGGAATGCTGGTAACTTCAATTTAGAGAGGAGTGAATTATCCAGTATCCAATTATTGGGGTTTTACCCTAAATCCCAAATGGAGAAGTAGGTCTATACAAAATCCCCTGTCAGTCTACCTAGATGTATCCTTCACACTAGAACAAAACATATATATAGTGGAGTGACTTACCCGTAAATCAAACTGGATGGAAACCAGATACACTCCCACTCAACTCAGGTGAGTGCCAGGGGATTCTCTTGCCTGCCCAAGCAGCCAGGAATACAGCACTCACTGTCTCTGATGAGTATGGATCTGTCACCAGCACTCAGATAGGGGAAGGTTATCCTCGGGACCCATGGAGCCTATTGTTTTAGCTTAAAATGCCACCTTCTATAAATCCAGTGAGCATGAAGATACAACTCTTATTATTACTGAAGTTTCTATGCATTTACCAACTGTAGAGCATCATTCTGCGTGCTGGGGTGATTATGTCAAACTCAATTCAGATGCCTTCCGAAGGGGTTCACAGTAAGTTGGGAGAGGACAGACTGGTAAAACAATGAAAACATCATCAGAATGAGAAAACTGATTCAAGTTCAGCTAATCAAGAATCTGTGCAATTTGCTCAGGGAACAGATTTTGGGGACTTTTCGTCAGCCAGCAAACATCCTGGGTGAGAAACCACCACAATCAGCCAATCAGTGATATTTATTGAGTGCTCACTGTGTGCAGAGCGCTTGGGCGAGTGCGTTACAATAGAGTTGGTCGACACGATCTCTGCCCACAAAGAGCTGACAGTCTACCACAACCTCCCTAACGTTCAAAATATTCAATAGTATTTATTGAGCGCTTACTATGTGCAGAGCACTGTACTAAGCGCTTGGAATGTACAAATCAGCAACAGATAGAGACAGTCCCTGCCCTTTGACGGGCTTAGAGTCTAATCGGGGGAGATGGACAGACAAGAACAATAGCAATAAAATACCGTGGAGGTAGCTTCTGGTTGCTTCTGTGGGCCAGTATGGCTTCATTCCCAGTGGTGTTGGGTGAGATGTGGGGGTGGCCCCTCCCATCAAACTGTCTCCCTGGAGCCCCAATGATGAGGGTTTTGGGGCCATGGGGCTTGTTGATTTTGCCCACCTCTGTGACAAGAATGGCTTGAGATTTTCACAAATTTTTGTTTATTTGGTATTTTTTGATAGTGTTTTTTGAAAACACCCAGCATTTTAACTATGACTAGGATGATTTGGGAAGAACGGTGCCTTCCTGAAACCCTACATCTAAATGTTGTACCAAAATTGAATAGTTTTGGACTAGGCACCGGGATGCAGTCCACTTGCTGGCAACCAGTGTGATAGTTGCTAATAATTACAACTGCTTTCTATCTAATGATTGCAGAACTGGGCATTCACCTCAATCAACACAGTTTTCAATTCCATTAACCCTGGTTTTTTTCTCAGAATTCACTTTCCATTTGTTTTCATCCAATGTTCTTTGAAAAAATTAACCATAGGGCTCCATTCTTCCCCTTTGGGTGCTAGCCGTGTCCTCCTGAGCCCAGAGGGAGTGTAAGCCCTAATTCTCTCCAGGATTCTACCCTCCAGGTAGGCTTATGCTGGGCTAGAAGGAAGGTTGTTGAGATAGAAGTGCTGTCTCTCGCTCTCTCTCTCCTACTCCCCTTTCTCTTCTTCCTTTCTCTCTCCCTCCCCACCCCATCTCCTCTCTCTCTCTCTCTCTCTCTCTCTCTCTCTCTCTCTCCTCTCTTCCTTTCTCTTGAAAGTTGCCCTGCAAATGGCTTCCCCAGACTCCATCCTACCTCATCCTGCGTCAAACCCTCCCACTCTTTGACTCATGCCAAGGTACGCATGAGGTGCAGCTAAACCACAGAGCAGTGTATACCTCGGACACAGGGAAATGGTATCCTCCATCCATCTTCTCAGTCTTTTCCCCAGTGACAGTCCCCACTTCCTCCAAGAGGCCATGTATGGTTAAATTAGTTGCTCCTACCCACCTTTATGCCAATTTGTTTCTTTTCATATGTGTCAGGAAAATTGGGCTCACAATTTAGCTTAATTATTTCTTAACTCGATTAATCATTAGGTATTTCAGCTTCATAGGTATGCATGTATACAGTTGTCCTTTGTATTTGAAGAGTACAGCGAGAGACAAAGCATGGATTAGTGGAAAGAGCATGGGCCTGGGAGTCCAGAGGACCTGGGTACTAATCCCGGCTCTGCCACTTGTGCCTTCTCTTTGACTTTGGGCAAGTCATTTCTTTCTGTCTCAGTTTCCTCATCTGTAAAATGAAGATTAAATTCCTGGTCTACCTTAACAATAATAATAATAGTATTCGTTAAGGGGTAGGTAGAAGTTAATCAGGTTGGATACAATCCCTATAATAATAATAATGCTGGTATTTGTTAAGCGCTTACTATGTGCCAAGCACTGTTCTAAGCGCTGGGGTAGATACAGGGTAATCAGGTTGTCCCACGTGAGCCTCACAGTCTTCATCCCCATTTTACAGATGAGGTAACTGAGGCACCGAGAAGTTAAGTGACTTGCCCAAAGTCACACAGCTGACAGGTGGTGGAGCCAGGATTAGTACCCATGACCTCTGACTCCTAAACCCGTGCTCCTTCCACTGAGCCACGCTGCTTCTTCCCTATCCCACATGGGGCTCACAGCCCAGGTAGGAGGGATATCAGGTATTGAATTGAATCCCCACTTTACCGATGAGGAAACTGGGACACAGATAAATTAAGTAACTTCCCTAAGGTCACACAACAGGCAAGTGGCCAAGCCAGGATTATAACCCAGTCCTCTGACTCCCAGGCCTGTGATCTTTCCACTAGGCCACAACTGTGAGCTCCATATGGGGCAGAGACTATGTCTGCTCTGATTATATTGTATCTACGTCAGCACTTAGCATAGTGCTTGGCACATAAGAAGTGCTTAACAAATGCCATCATTGATAGTGTAGTTCACTTATATAAGGAATCTTCTCCATATAGCATGGCCTAGTAGATAGAGCACAGGCCTGGGAGTCAGAAAGACCTGGGTTCTAATTCTGGCTCCACCATTTGTTTGCTGTGTGACCTAGGGCAGTCACTTTACCTCTCTGTGCCTTCAGTTACCTCATCTGTAAAATGGGGATTAAGACTGTGAACCCCATGTGGGACAGGGACTGTGTCCAACCTGATTTGCTTGTAACCACCCCAGGGCTTCGTACCGTGCCTGGCACATAGTAAGCACTTAACGAATACCACAATTATAATAATCATTATTATTATTAAATCTCCAGAAATTCTCCAGACTCCAAAATTCCCACACATCCTTAAAAGCCTAAAGCCTTGAGTGGATTGTCTGAATCCACTTTGAAACTCCCTGGCATCTGACCTCAGTGTCCTCGATGTCACTCAAGAGTCTGGTGCTATGTACTGTCATTCACCTGCCAGTTTTGTTGGCTATATTATGCTTTGTTCCCACCAGAAGATGGTGTGGCAGAAATCTAGGGTCAAATTTTTGTCTTGTTACCCTTCACATTTGGAGAAAAAATACTTCTGACCACATATATTATCTATGTGTGGAATTTTGGCTGAAAGTGTTAATGCATATGGCCTACAATCCTTTTCACACTGAAAACAGTTCTCAGTTTTGCAGTAGTGAACACTTTTTTCAGGGCTGTTACTGTTTATGGCTCTGGCTTTTTGCCTCCTAAACTACATGACATTCTTACTCAAACATCAATCAATCAGTGATATTTATTGAGTGCTTACTGTGTGCACAACATGGTACTAAGCCCTTGGGAGAGTACACTATATCAGAGTTGGTAGACATGTCCCTTGCCCAAAAGGAACTTAGTCCAGAAGGAGAGACAGACATTAAGATAAACTATGGTCACGTACATAGGTGGGGCCAAGTGCAAAGTGATGCAGAAGGAAGAAGGAGTAGGGGAAATGAGGGCTTAGCCGGGATAGGCCTCTTGGAGGAGTTGTGATTTTAACAAGGCTTTGAAGGTGGGGAGAGTGATCATCAGTTGGAGTATCTCCTCCCCCTTTCTGAATACTGCACACCAGTATAGTTTGTGCTTCTCTAGTGGTCTTCTAGTGACATGTAAAATGATTGACAATGTTCAGCTATCATTCTTGACTTCATATTTTGTCATGCATTCATCAAATAGTATCTGATGAGCGTTTCCAGGCATAGATTCCCCTTCATCTATGAAAAATCAATGTGTGGATACTTGTTTTGTCTTTACAGGACACTGTATCAGTACATAGACCAAGTTTTTATGCAGACAGATTTTTAAAGTTTATGAATTCCAGAGTTTTCAAAAAAATCCAAGGTAAGTTGTGTAATGTGGTTGCCATCACTGTGACTACAACCATAAAAAGGACCATTTTCAGGTATCCTGAGCAGCCTCTGCTATGCATGTGTATCTTCCAGATTCATCAATGCATTATACATGCATTGATCCTCAGTTCCTCATTCAACTTGACACTAAAAAAAGTGGTAAGTAAGATTATGATTTCTGCCTTCTCAACATCATTCATCAAATCCATAACTGACTCATTTCACCAATTTAATAATAGCAATCTAGAGTCTACTGTTAGTTCCACTAAATCCCAGCTTACATAGCCACATTTTATTTTCTCTTAAAAAATCAAATCTGAGCTGGATTGGTTTGAGATGGCTTAACCTTAGTATCATTCATAGTCATAGCTTCCTAAGGGGAAAACCAATCTTTGGTTAACTGTTTAAAAATAAACTGCCATTTCCATGATACCTAATGAAATTTTATCACCTTATAGAACTTCCGCTGAAGGGAGCTTAGCAAAGATGTCATGACACACCAGCAGAATGAAAAACCTCCTAAAGATAACTCCTTGCTTCCGCAATCTTAAAGAGCACTGAGCAGCCGCTATAAGCTCAGAAAATTCCCTTGAGAAAAGATCGCAGCATTGGAGATTAAATTTGAATTACATTTCACTTTTGAGACTTTTTTTTCTCCTAAAGTATTATTCTTGATTATAATATTCTTTCCTCATTTTCTTAATACTGATAATGATATTGAGCCCAATTCTCCCGATGCTAAAATTTATTCCCAGTTAGGCACTTTGAGAAGACCGTTATCTCTTGCAGAGCACTTGGGGATTCTTTAGAATATTGCGGCCAATATTATGCATTCACTGATTCAATAGGGTGTAATGTGACACAGCTGAAACTCCCTAGGAGTTCACGCAACACAAGAAGGATTTGTCTCCTGTCACCTGGATGGGATTTATAACAAAAATAATTTCCAGCACCCCTCCCACCCCACCCCAGACCTTTGCTTCCTGCAGGGCAGTTCCCTGTTACAAAGTTACAGGAAGAGTTGCCAGTATCACCTTGGGCTCAGTGTAACGGAATTACACAGTGTTACAGGATCTGAGCAATACCTTAAAGAGCTGACATAGTGGATAGAGCACGGGCCTAGGAGTCAAAAGGTCACAGGTTCTAATTTTGGATCCTCCACTCATCTGTGTGACCTTGGGCAAGTCACTTTACTTCTCTGTGCCTCAGTTACCTCTTCTGTAAAATGGGGATTAAGACTGTGAGCCCCATGTGGGACAGAGACTGTGTCCAACCCGATTTGCTTGTACTCACCCCAGCGCCTCACCCCAGCGCTTAGTACAGTGCCTGGCACATAGTAAGCGCTTAAATACCACAATTGTATTAAATATCAAAAATGCTGCTAAGTGAAATGAGAATTTGCAAGGAGTTGAAAATGTTACTAATAATACTAAT
The DNA here is from genome assembly GCF_004115215.2 of Ornithorhynchus anatinus. Lineage (NCBI taxonomy): Eukaryota > Metazoa > Chordata > Mammalia > Monotremata > Ornithorhynchidae > Ornithorhynchus > Ornithorhynchus anatinus. The sequence continues at coordinate 56,563,478 of NC_041753.1, forward strand.
ATTTGGAAACAGGAAAGAGGGCTCAGGCACTCCACACCCCCAACCCTTCAGCCAACTCTCCCACTCATAAACTTATTTACACCTTCCTTACTACTCATTTATCCCTACTCATTTATTTCGACTACCCTAGTAGTAAATGTTTTTTATGTTTGTCTCCCCTATTAGAGTGTAAGTTCCTTGTGGGCAGGAAATATGTCACTTCTTTATTTTGTATGCTCAAAACGTCTAGTACAGTGCACCACACCAACTGGGTGCTAAATAAGTGCTGTTGCTGCTGCTGCTACTACTGGCTTAGTGGAAAGAGCACGGGCTTGGGAGTCAGAGGTCATGGGTTCTAATCCTGGCTCTGCCACTTGTCTGCTGTGTGACCTTGGGCAAGTCACTTAACTTCTCTGTGCCTCAGTTACCTCATCTGTAAAAATGAGGATTAAAAAATGTGAGCCCCACGTGTGACAATCTGATTACCCTGTATCTACCCCAGCGCTTAGAACAGTGCTCAGCACATAGTAAGTGCTTAACGAATACCATAATTATTATTATTATTATTACTATTACTACTATCTGACAAATAACCTACTGTAGTCCCAATACACTAATAATCCTCCTAGTGGTCCTCCTAGTTCATGCTCTTCTGAGAATGCCTAACTCATGACCTTTTCTATTTCAACTATAGACAAATAGCAAAATTGATTCATTGGAGTTGTATCTCCTTCTGCCCCCATCCATCCCTGAGTGGAGGCACTAATGAAATGACATAAAAATACTAAGATCCAGAAGGGAAAAAACAGTGGATTTAAATCATTCAGAGCCAGAATTATCAGTCCCTAAATATTTCATTGCAAATGTATTGTGGCCATCATCTTTTTTTTTTTCTCTTCCCCTGTTGACTTTCAGGAATAGTAGTAAGGTTTTCAGTGTAGGAGACAAATTGGAAAGGTTGATCCTGTTGGCTTACTTTGCATTTTTGTAATGTGGAACTGAAGAGATAATCTTCTCAGTTCTTAATTTCACTATCCTCAAATTTCAAGCCCTCAGAACTGCTCAATTTTAGTCTCTTGGGGAATGAAAATACCTGCAAGATCTCCATGGTAACCTCAAGGCAGGCCTAGTAGACCAAAGAAGCCCATATACAAGTTCTAGCATGAACAGCAAATGGGAGTTTCTCTGTAATTTGATTTATCGGGTTGCTATTAGGACCGTGGGCACACTAGCCAGGGCCCCCAAGAAAGTCAAGGCTAGGCAAATCACCACACCACATCATACCGCATGAGCACGCAGCCCTGAAGATGCTGTAGGTCCCCCACACATACCACCGTTACAGTTTTGGAGAGTGCAAATGGAACCACCTTGATCACAAATGTAGACCTAGGGGAAATGGCAGTCATGGCTACAAGATAAACTCTCAACTCTCAAGGATGAGACTCTATGAAGTATAGAGAAAGGGCTCTTATTCTGTTGTTGGAAGTTACCCCCCCCCATCAGAGCCGAGAAAAACAGTCAGGCTCCCAGACCTGCCGAGATCTGTAAGTGAAGAAGAGATGTAGTGTGTCTGTACATGGATGAGCTTTTCTTCAACATATAGAACACTGAGGAGATACCACACGATCTTAAAGATCCCATTGTCCTCGTCGTGTTCGAGAAGGATGATGAGAGTTTCAGACTGCTGTAACTATCACGACACCTAGAGAAGCAGAGAAGCAGCGTGACCTAGTGGATAGAGCCTGGGCCTGGGAGTCAGAAGGATCTGAGTTCTAATCCCGGCTCCGCCATGTGTCTGCTGTGTGGCCTTGGGCAAGTCACTTCACTTCTCTGTGCCTCAGTTCCCTCCTGTAAAATGGGGATTGAGACTGTGAACCCCATGTGGGACATGGGACTATGTCCAAATTCACTAGCTTGTATCTACCCCAGTGCCTAGTGTAGTGCCAAGCATATAGTAAACACTTAACAAATACCAATTAAAAAAAACTCATCGTTCTCCATTTTTAGTAAGATGTTAGCCAGAGTTTTTCTCAGATGGCTACAAGAATCACGTTCTCTCGGAATCATAAGGTGCCTTTAGACCACAGCATGGTAGAGGGGAAATTATTTTTGCTACTCAACACAAAAGAAGTGCAGGAACGCACTCAGAAACTATACTCGTTTTATTTGTCACCACCCAGTAGAACTGGGCTTTGGCAACTAATAAGTAAATATGGCTGCCCTGAGATGTTCACCTAGTTTCTGAGGTTACTTCATAATCCATTGGTCGATCATTTCAGAGCAAAAGGTGCTTTGATTCTTTCCCCACCACTTATAGGATAAAGCAATTGATATAATAGGTACAGTTCAATCAATCAGTGGTATTTTTTGAGCGCTTACAATGCATCGCACTGTACTAAGCATTTGGGAGGGTAAAACAGAGTTGGTAGACATGTCCCTTGTCCACAAGGTGCTTACAATCTAGTCAGGTTGACAGTAATATAAGCAAATACATTTCAGATATGTACATAAGTGCCGAGGAGCCAAGGGTGGGGTGAATATCAAGTGCTTAAAGTGATTCAACTTATTCTGGTTAGCTTGGAAGATGCAGCAAATTTTAGAAACGTTTTCTTCAGGAAAGTTTACCAAGCAACAAGTTGTGAACATTGTCAAAAGTTCTAGAGTTAGCCAACCAGGAATTGGAGTTTTTAGCACTATTATAAATTACTCCTAGAAGCCCAGATGCATGAAGACATACAATTGGTCGTGAACCACTTTGGAGAAGTAGTACGGTACTGGGGACTGATGAAACACCTGGCGAAGACCGAGGTCACATCCCAGCTTTCACAAGGAAAGCCCTACACGTATCCTAAGAGATTGACATTTCAGGTCTCTGTGAAGCCCCCTAAAATTATTTTGCTGTTTTGAACCCCTGTTGAGACAGAGATCAGAAATGAATCAAACACCTGACAATTCCAAATGAGAAAAGACTAGAGTCTCGGAAGTTTACCGTAAAAGTCCCCAAAGACTCAGGTCATTTGGTTCAAGAGAGCAAAATAATGCTAGGCACCCTCATGTAGAAATGCAATCAATCATATTTTTTGAGTATTTACTGTGTGCAGAGCACTCTACTAAGCACTTGGGAGAGTACAATATAGCAGAGTTGGTAGGCGCATTCCTTGCACACTGTGAGCTAGTCCTCTGGAGAGCATTGACTGGTTTTGACAATCCGTGATCCCAGGTTAATAAATTTAGGCCTCGAGGATTCTGTATTCTGTATAGCCACACACATAATTCTGCCCAAATGACAATAATAGTCTATAGTATTCTGGAAAAGAATCTGCCTTTCAAAGAAATGAAACAAATTAAATATAGGGATTAAAAATAGCCATGGCCTTTCCACATGATACTTTAGAGGATGAGTAAATCTTCAAACTAAGTGTATTCTTGTCATTCCGTCTTTCTTACCCAGCTATGAAGTCTTCACCTTCAAAGAAACGGTGCAATTCTATTGCCGCTTTGAAAGCCACCTCCCAAGAAATCGTGTCATCTGCTAGCCAGGAATGGAAGGATGAAAACAATGATCTCCTTACCGAAGGACAGAGTTTTAGCAGCCTAGATGAAGAAGGTAACAGTGCCATGATTATTTACACCTGGGTTTTAAAGAATCATTATATTCCTCACTGCACCGAAGACATAAAGTAAATCAGTGGCAGAGCTGGATTATATCCTAAATGACAGTGAGACCTATTCCAGTACTCAGCTCATTGAAAAACTCCTTGAACCTCATGCTCTCGACCATATAAAATTCAGGTCCCATTTAGTGTCATTTGGTGCTTTTGTCAAAGCTGTCTAAAAATTGTGATTTTTTTTTTGTGGTGTTTAAATGGTATTTGTTAAGCGCTTACTATGTGCCAGGCGCTGTACTGAGCTCTGGGGCAGATACAAGGTAATCAGGTTGGACACAGTCCGTGTCCCGTTTTACAGATGAGGTAACTGAGGCACAGAGAAGTTAAGTGACTTGCCCAAGGTCACACAGCCGACAAGCGGCAGAGCAGGGATTTAGAACCCAGGTCATTTTGGCTCCCAGTCCTGTGCTCTGTCTACCAGGCCATGCTGCTTGTTTACGCACGTGTCTGTCACCCTCTTAATCACTGTCAAATTATCTTTTTAAACTTCTAGGAGCTTTTCATATCATTTTTGAAATAGAAAATCATATCATAATCAAATTCCCATGAAACCTTTTATAAATTAATTGTACTCTCTGTTTAACCTGGTCTTCCACATTTCTGTGTTCTCAGAGCTATTTTATCCATTTTTAAAAATGCAAAAATGCATGCTTAGATTATCATTGTTATTTTGCACCTTAAAAATATGCAGTTTCTGCTTTGGGGTTATTTAATTACTGTACATTAAAAAGGATTTTTTTTATTGATTGAGATTCATTGTTAGCATTGTTCTTATTCTGACATCCGCAGCGTTGGGTTCCCAGCACCGTCCTGATCTTGTGCCAAGTACTCCATCTCTGTTTGAAGCAGCTTCCTTAGCAACTACAATTTCTTCATCCTCGCTGTATGTTGACGAACAGTGCCCACGTGATGGAGCCCTTCTTTATTCCAACAGGTATTGTTACATTTTAGTCAAACCATAAGCTTCCCTCAGTGAGGGCAAAATTACCGCTTGCCTGAATAGGTGTTGAGGACATGGAATATTGTAACCAATGTTTTGAATTGTGTATTTAAATTTGTAAAAGGATTGATTTTTTTTTTTCCACGGTTAACATCTGAAATGACTTTTAAGATTGTAAAAGTCAGAAATAGCTTCCGCCACACAGCTTAACACTGATAATCAACAAATAATCTTTCTTAAATTTGAAGCTGCTCATTATTAATATGACTTGTTTTCTGTTGGCATTATATAGTTTGATGTATTTAGGCAAATGTAAAATGTCCAAGACTGCCAGAGGAGATTATTGCCTTCGAATATGTGAGAGGAACAAGTGATTTTTAAACCATGGAAATGTAAAGCTCAATTTTCTGCAACCTTCATTTGGGACCTAAAACTGTGTTTAGCAAGCCTTAAATAGTGTGGGGTGTCATATTTTCTCATATCCCCACGGGTCCAGGTTTATGGTGGGCATCGGGAGATGCCAAGGCAACTTAAGAAGACATGATGATGATGACGAGCGGAAGGCCTTGAGAACGCCTAAACGGCCGTCCACATTTGTTCTTCATTCCCAGCCAATAATGAGAGAAATTCGCCTCAGGAGATGGGGGGATTGTTCCTATTAAAAAACACCCACCAATAAAACAAAAAACAACCACCATTAAAGCTCAGCTTTAATAGTCCCTCTTTAGGGTACTGAACAAAGAAAAAGATTTTTCAAGCTTCTGGTGTTCTGACGTTGTCCTAAAAGCTAATTTTAATGACATCTTTGAGTGAAAAAGGATTGCATTTAGATGCTGAATATAGATTATATAATTCATATGTGAGACTCTTTTACCTTTCATTGCTGATGAGTCATTTTTCTCTTGTGGAGAAATATTTTGTTATGCCACTATGATTTTATGTTATACATCTATGCTCTAAAACGGTCCATAAACAACACAACTAGCAGTTGTCATTCTGTCAACCAATTTCAGAGTCCTTAACTTTGCAGAGTATCTATTAATATGCTCTAAAGCCATTAAAAATAGAGGGCAATGTGCCTAAATGACATTTATTTGAGGTGTGAAACTCCTAACCGTAAACACTCATTTTTTAAGGCGTGGGGAACTCTTGGAAATTAATTATTAATGATTTTTTTAAAATATATTGGAACTATTTTTCTTCTGAATTTTGTAGGGAGATAAATTGATCCCAAGTATTTGAAATTTAAGTTGATCAATCGGTTGATGGTCTTTTTGGACTAAGGAAAACGTCCTTTATAGTCTCCTGCAAATGTGTATATCTTGTATAGTGGGCAAGTCACTTTACTTCTCTGTGCCTCAGTTACCTCATCTGGAAAATGGTGATTAAGACTGTGAGCCTTACTCAGGACAACCTGATTACCCTGTATCTACCCCAGCGCTGAGAACAGTGCTCTGCACATAGTAAGCGCTTAACAAATACCAACATTATTATAGTATAATATTTTAGATATGATGTCATTGTCAGACTAGTAGGGACCCCCAAGAGATTGGCGATTTGAGATGATTGAGTTTTCTTGAATGTGATATGTTGGTAAATATTTAAAACGCTCAATGTCCCAAGTGCAATGTACATAAAAATGAAACAGTAAATATCATAGGGAATCATATATACATTTTATTCTATTTTTATAACTTTTCTATATTCTATTTCTCCTCTAAAATGAGTTGACATGTCAATTTAAGTAGTATTTCAATGTAATTTCCAGTAAAACTTTTCAGAATTTAAACACTGAATATATATTTCTTCTGCCATCCTTTTTCTCCTTTGATTTTTAACCCAATTTAACAAAAGACAATAGTCCTACTTGAATTATAAGAGGAATTTTTTCTGAGACTGTGAAGCTATTGTTTACCAGACTGCTCTGTGACGATCTTGACCATTATGTTTACAGCAATCAATTAAGAGGCTAAACTAATTAGAAATATATGTGGGTCATTTAACTGTGTGGGCAAACTGGAGAGTGTGAGACCATGTGGATGAGACCACCCAAGGTGAAATGCACAACAGTTTGGGAAAAAAAAAGTTAATGAATTCCACCTATGTCTTAAAGGCACAAATGTTAATGGTCTTAAGGCAAAAAATAATGTATTTTCTGGGAAATTTAGGACATTTCATCTTGAGAATGTACAGTTGAGTTTGAGGAGATGGAGCAACTGCCGCCATTAAGATTGTTCTCTCCTTATGCCTCCTGATTGGTTTAGGAGTTTTTATGAGAAGCAGCGTGGCTGAGAAGCAGCGTGGCTCAGTGGAAAGAGCGCGGGCTTTGGAGTCAGGGTTCATGAGTTCGAATCCCAGCTCTGCCACTTGTCAGCTGTGTGACTGTGGGCAAGTCACTTAACTTCTCTGTGCCTCAGTTCCCTCATCTGTAAAATGGGGATTAAGTCTGTGAGCCCCACGTGGGACAACCTGATTCCCCTATGTCTACCCCAGCGCTTAGAACAGTGCTCGGCACATAGTAAGCGCTTAACAAATACCAACATTATTATTATTATTATGATTGCTAGCTGCTGCCTGGGGGCACCGGCAGTCTTACATAACCCTCTTGTCATTTTCCCCAGCCAACTGGCTTATCTGGACTCTTAGTAGTGTTCAAGGGCCATTGAGGATGGCATGGAGTAAGTAGGAAAAGGGGCAGAAATGGAGAATGAGTAGAAAGAGTGAAGGAAGAGGGAATAGAAAATCTTAAAAATCTCTTGGTCCATAAACTGGGATTTCTGTTGCATTCATAGCTATTTCCAACATCTGGTGGGGTCTAAGGCAGGAGAGTGTAAGTGCGATGGGGAAAATTGTTGGGTTTTTTTTTTTTTATACTGTGAGCATTTCTGGGGGTTGTAGTCACAATAACACTTGACCAGGAAATAGGTTGATTTTCCAGAACTGCATATCCCAGAAACACTTGGGACAGTGAAACCAACTGCCCCATATAATGCTGCTTGGCTGGGGCTTGAAAATGCAGAAACTGCACTAACAGCATGAGTGCTGATAGCAGCTCTGTGGCCTCCCTTTCTGGCTTCATATCTCCAACAGTCCTGATTTGGTATGCATAACTCAAGGACTGCTAATGTTAGGTGGCTCTTAATAAATTTGTGTCAGAAAGTGCAGTTTTGTCTGCAAATCTCTCTTCCTCAAACAATCACACTTTGTAGAGTGGTGGTCACTGACTATCGAAGACACCTCAATTGGGGAATTCCAATTTCCAGTGGGAATATGAGTAATGAGATGCCCAGAAAATTCTGAAGTAAATAATTTCACCTCTAGATCCAGAAACTCCTCCATCTTGAGTGGCTCATGATTTACAAGCATGGCTTGTTTTGTTGGAAGATAGAAAAAGGTGTGTTGTTGTTGTCGTCGTCGTTTTGCCTCTAGCCAGAATTCACCCAGTGCCTGGCCCCAACCCAAAACCCAAAGAATAACTCTGACTAAAATGGGCATCCAAGTCAAACAACAAAACGGTGAGCGTACAGCTCAAAGCTGTGTGGGGATAGCACTGTGTTTAGTGAGAAGCCTTTGCTAGTCATCTTGTTTTCTTTGTCCATGGTTTCTTCTTCATGATCCGGGCTTGAGAGGGTTACCAGAAGCAAGTTGTTTGATGCCTCTATGCAATTTCTTTTGAAGTGGCTTTTCAAATGATGCCTTATCTATTTCTGTCTGGGAGAAAATTGAAGAGAATTTAGGTGTTTGTCCTGTAAAGTAATTTGGATTCAGCATTAATTCACTGAGACTCTACATTTTCTGATTAATTGACAAGTGGAAGTCGACAGGTGTTCTTCATGTACTGCTCTGGGATTTTCTAATCCTCTAATATATATATGTGTTTGTGTGTGTGTATATGTGTGTGTGTGTATATGTATGGGGGAAGTCATGTATATGCAGGCAGCAGTGGCAAATTGTTGACTATTTCATTAAAGTCCCAGGAAGCTGAAAGTAGCCCAATATTCTACTCCCTGCAGATTCTCTACCCCCAAAATTACATTTTTATATGTCTTAACTTTTTCAGCTCCCAAGGCTAAGCCCATTTAATTCTGTAAAATCACTAAAGTGGGTGTATTTCTCTTTTTGCAATTTGGATGACATATTGATCTTTTAGGGGATGCATTTTCACCCTGGGAGTTCTGCTCAGAAATGCCACTTCTGAAGACCTTGTTAGCTTCAGCTTCTCTGAAATGACTCAGACATAGATTCAAACTCAGCAGGCTAAACTAGCTGAAATAGTTGAGAATTAGTGAAAATCTACCATTTACCCTGAGCAGTGGGCAGGGCACATATTATAGTCATAGTGCAAATTATTTCATGTGACATGAAAATAAAGTATTGATAAAAACCAAGCAAGAAATCAATTTCTTTCAAAGAAACATGAATTAAATATCCCATTTTCAAGAACAGAAGATATTAAGGGAATATTTGGTGCAACTGACTTGTCAATTTTTCTGAAATTTTACAGTACTTTGGTTGATGTAGAAGGAAAGTGTCCTAAAAGAGGAAAGTGCCCCAAATTCAGTTTAGCTCATGAAGAATAGACTAACTTGCCAGAGACGTATAAACGACAGAAATACAAGGAAGAAAAATGAACTGAAATTTTCCAATAAAACTCATTGATTATTACTTTCAAGTTGTATTAACTTCAGTTTACTTGCATGGATGTGTTCTTGGATATCTTCTGCATTTATTGTTCCTGATATTTATAGGAAAGGGGGAATCACATTGTATCACTAGGTCATGCTCGAAAATTAAAACCAAGAGGTGGAGCGGCATAGGGTAAGGGCTGTGGGTCTGTATGGGTATTTGTCTTCGTTGAGAATGGAAAATAGCTGAAAATTGTATTGGGCTGGTATATTTTCCAGACTGGGTTATATGTTTATTCTGCTGTAGGTGTCAAACTTAGAGACAAAAGAACATTAGAAATGCCATGATGGATCCAACTAATTGTCCATGCATCCCCAATTCTGCCTTTGACAGTGACTGCAAAAGGGTCTTGGAAGAGTAGGGTGATCCCTTGCCCACCTCATAGCTCTCCCCAAAATCAGGAATGAACATTCTAACTTTTTTCTTCTACAGTCCTTTCTTTCTTGAGCCTTCCAATCCTTCATGAACCTATTATTTTTCTCTACACAACTCTCTTGATGAGAAATTCCATTTGGTCACCCTCTAATCATATGAAGAAATGTTTCCTTTGGTTTGATTTGAACCTTTCACCTGCAGGCTTCACCACTTGTCCCCTAGTTCTGTTGTGGTGAGACTCGGTAAACAACTCTGTATTCATTCAGTCCACATCCATGGATTTTAATTGTGACTGTTCTCCCCTTTCATCTTTCCAGACTGAAGGTGTTTTGATTGCTCCAATCCTTGAGTCATTTGTAAAAGAAATGCCTCCTTATATGTAGCCCAGGGTATATTTACAGTATGCTCTCGGCAAACCACCTGTGGTTCATCCAGGTTGGCTCTCCTACTGCCTGGCTCGGGCAAGCTACCTCAACAAGCTGGTGCAGCCGAGCCAGAGGCTTCAACCTTCGCCAAGAGAGTCATAGCGTTGAGCAGGGTTTAATGATAATAATAATTGTGGTATTTGTTAAGCATTTACTATGTGCCAGGTACTGTACTAAGTGCTGGGGTGGATACAAGCATATCAGGTTGGACACGGTTCCTGTCCCACATGGGGCTCGGAGTCTCAATCCCCATTTTCCAGATGAGCTAACTAAGGCACAGAGAAGTGAAGTGACTTGCCCAAGGTCACAGAGCAGACAGGTGGCAGAGCTGGGATATGAACCCATGACCTTCTCATTCCCAGGCCTGTGCTCTCTCCACTATGCCATACTAGTCTGCATGGTGGGCAGAACTTGGGGTGTCTACTCCCCATCAACACTACAGCTCTCCCCCTGGGATCACTAGTTCTTTGATTTAGACATACCATAAATGTGTGTGTGTGTGTGTGTGTGTGTGTACACATACATATACAAATGTAATAGATATAAACATTAACATTTTGTGGTGGCTGAAAAGGAAAAAATAATAGGGGAAATTTAGTTTGACCAGGCAACTGGGCACAGCTAGATGATAGGATGTTTGTTCCCTCATTTTCAACATCTTCATAACATTTATGAAGCACTCTAATTTTTCAAGTGTAATCAGGTGTATGAAGCTGATTAGGCCCATGCACCTTTAGCTGCAGTGTTTCCAAATTGCTTCTGATTATAATTCAATTCAGAGTGTTGATTGTAATCTCTAAAGACAGTCGTGGCTTGGAGCTGCCGAACAATTCATCTCTTTCTTTCACTATTGTATCCGCAGTTCTGAATATAAAAGGTACTCATGCTTGCAGACTATAAACTTGAACTTCTGAGAACTAGACATGGGGTATATTTCCTGGAGGGCCTACACCTCTCCAACACATGATTCTGCAATTACCTGTTGATCTGAATGGTCAGGCCACAACAGAAGAAAAATCTAATTTGCTTGGGATTTTTTTTCCCCTGAGAGTGAGCTTGTCATTTGCTGTCTATAAGGTATAGCTTAACTCCCTTTGGAGAATTGTTTGCTGTTAATATTTGTCAACTGATGATGTTTATGATATATTTTGTAATTTCCAGGAGTAAAGTTCTACAGTAGTAATAACATTTATTGGGTAGCCACTTTGATTGATTCAATCTTAATAATAATGGTATTAGTTAAGTGCTTACTATGTGCCAGGCACTGTTCTAAGCGCTGGGGTGGAGACAAGCAAATTGTATTGGACACAGTAGGATAGAGAACCTCATGTGGGATAGAGACTGTGTTCAATGGTTTAATGGTATTCATTAAGCACTTACTATTGCCAGGGAGTGTTCTAAGCACTGGGGTAGATGCAGAGTAATCAGGTTGGACACAATCCCTGTCCCATGTAGGGCTCACAGCCTTAATCCCCATTTTACAGATGAGGTAACTGAGACACGGAGAAATAAAGTGACTTGTTCAAGGTCACACAGCCACAAGTGGCAGAGTCAGGATTAGAACCCAAGTCCTTCTAACTCCCAGGCCTGTGCACTATCCATGAGGCCACAGCCAGGTGAGCAGGTGGTACCCTAGCCCACTCACACCACATCCTGGGAGGCAGAGCTGAACGCAGGCTGGACCCCCCTAGCTTAAGCATCAGGATAAAAAAAAAAGCCCAATCAGGTTGCACAATCAACCCCATTTTCTACAGCCCCCCCCTCCCATGACAGCTGAGTGGCTTTACACATATGCAGAGTTATTCAAATAGACTACAGGAACCACAAGGCTCCCTAGACCACTGAGAGAACTGTCCGGTGAAACACCATGCGTGCATATGCACAGTCATTCCCAAACATTTACTGGGGCCCATTTTGGTCCAGACTCACTTCCACTTGGGCTTGGCTTTCAGTTTCAGTGACCCAGGCTAGAATTGAAGGGTAACACCCCACCCAAAGTGGGGCCAGTAGGGTCAGGCTGATCCCAGATTTCCAGCCCATGCAAGGCTCTAATGTTCATTCAATCATATTTATTGAGTGCTTACTCTGTGCAGAGCACTGCACTAAGTGCTTGGAAAGTACAGTTCAGCAACAGATAGAGACAATACCTGTATGGCAACATAGTCCCTAATTCACACTGAAATCAAACATGGTAGTGTCCTGAGATTATCAGGCACAGCAAGGAAGTCCCCAAATCACACCAGTCTAAGGCGGCACATAATTGGTAACCAGTGCCTCAGAGACTTTAGCATTAATGTGCCTGTGTAAGCAGCTGACACCGTTCGATAGTACAGGGCTTAACTTGGACATCTGACTCATTTTTACTGCCACATAAACCTTTTCATTGGTTTTGTTGCCAGGGAATGCAAACATAAACAGTAAATTACTCCATGTGCTGTTTGTGTACGTAAATGCAAGCACATAAGGAGACTGGCTAACTTTACTCTCAAACTGATTATTAAGTTCAATAAGCATTTTCTCGTTAGGGAATCTACCTGTCTTCTTGAATTCCTGAAGATATTCCAAAATGCCTTCTTCTGAACCGTCTCTGCATAATCCTGCATCCTCCGATTTAGACTGTGAGCCCCCATGTGGGACAAAGACTGTGTCCAACCTGTTGTATCTTCCCTAGTGCTTGGAACAGTTCTTGACACATAGTATGTGCTTAATAAATACCATCATTAATTAATTAATTAGGATAGTCTCAGACAGCTAAGTGTCCACAAAATTCACAAAGACAAAGGACTTTTCAATTGGTGACTCATGAACCGGATGAACTTTCTGTAAAATGGGGATTAAGACTGTGAGCTCTAGGTGGGATGGGGTCTGTGTCCAACCCAATTATCTTGTATGTAACCCAGCGCTTAGTACAGTGACTGGCATATAGTAAGCGCCTAACAAATACCACAATTATTATTGATAGCCTTTTGGTCAGGAGGAGGGTGTCATTCAACCAGATATTTAGGATTGAATCTATTTTCTCCACAGCTTTGCAATTCACCTTTAAAATGCTCATAAAGGAAAGGATTTCATGAGGACATGCAATTTCCTGCTTTCAGCTTGAGGAGATGAACTCACAATGAGGAAACCTTGTTAATCTCGTGAAGGAAACAAGCTGTAATTCCTTGAGCATATGTATTCTGAGTGCTCTCTCATAAAATGAAAACCAGCTCTGTGACTGTTGGGGGTTTAAACCGAGGCTGTCTAATCCAGTGCAGGAGTGCCACTGGGAATCCAAACTGGATGAGCGTGCTTTGGTAGCTGGGACATTTTAGGATGTGGAAGGGAAGGCAGGTGAGCAGGACACTTGTCATTTCTGATTCCATCTTCATGCTCAATCATGGTTTCACAAAAGAAAGAGACTTCATCATGTATAAATTATTCATTTCTATTTAGACCGTCAGCTTGTTATGGGCAGGGAGTATGTCTGCCAACTCTGTTGTATCATATTCTCCCAAGCACTTAGTACAGTACTCTGCACATAGTAAAAGGCTCAAAAAATGCCAGTGATGATGATGATTCTGGCATCATCCAAATCAGATTGACTCTTTGGTGGTTATCTGGAAACAAAGTTCTTGACGGCATGGGGAGAGATGAGAACAAGGCACAGTGAGTAGGTTAGGTTGAGAGAAACAAAGAGTGATAGAGAAGAGTGGATAAAGGGAGAAATAGACAGAGTGCAAGCTAAGTGCTTTAAAGCTGCTAGTCTGCTTAATGCCAAGAGGAATGTGCAGCCATTGGAGGTTTTTGAGGAGTGGGGAACGGGTACAGAAAGACATTTTAGAAAACAGATCCAGGCAGCGGAGAAAATCAGTCAATCAATCGAGTACGGATTGGAGACAGAGACCGAAGGCAGGGAGATCAGCGAGGGGTCCAACGCAGTAGTCGAGCGGGGATATGACTAATTCCTGGACCGACGTGATGGTCGTTTGTGTGGGTAGGAAGTGATGGATTTTGGAAATGTTATGGAGGAGGAATTGACAGGAAGATCGAAGCGGAGATTACAGGAGGGGAGAGAGGCTTCTTGGACAGAAAAAGGGAGGTAGAGAAAGGACACATATAGAAAGAAAGAGAAAGGAAGCAGAAATGGGGCAGAAAGGAAAAAAAGCATAAAAGAAATGAAAACAAAATCTCATCAAAAGCTAAAACCAGACTAGAAGCTCCAGGCAATATAGTTGGGAAAACAGGAAGAAAAAAAAACCCAGAAAAAGAAAAAGAGCCAGGATCAGAGTAAATACTAAGAGAGTTGAAAAAGGTTCAGGTATTTCAGGCTGAAAGAGGAGGAAGCATGAACACTATTGCAGGGTGCTAACTGTGCATGTAAGGCTGCATGTGCCGTTTTTCCAATGGGTTGCTGGAACTTCAAGTCCCAGCATCACCCTTCTACAATCACACACGCACAAAAACCCAAGTCCTAGCACCAGGAGGAGAAGCTCATCTCAGGACTAGTATAAAATGCTTTGGGAGGATTCCACGCCAGGGTGGCACATTTTGTGCTATGGCACGTAATCCAGGTGACATCCCTCAAGGTAATATTACAATCACCCACTTTTTTGATGGCTAAAGAGTGATTTGTCTCAAAGTTTGAATTTGTTAGGTCACCAATCTTCCAAGCTGAGGGTGTCACGGGGGAGGAAGGAGGTGGGCCTTTCTGTGAAACTCAGGAGGAAGGAACCCAGACTGATTGTGGGAGCGTGTGCGGTTTCCTCTGAAACCAAAGCATGTGTGGCTGCTGCTGGGTCTCTCTTAGCTAATCGTAGAAAGCTGCTGCTTCTGCTACTCCTGGGGCTGCAAGAGAGGAGGGGAGGGAGTGGGAGAGCTGCCATCTTGTTTTGGTTGTCTTTTCATTTAAAAATAAAAAATAAATTCCCTGGCACTGGGGCTCCCCGGTTTGTGGATATGACTGGCAGGAGGAGGTGGCTGTGGACATTCTTTTCATTTAAAAATAAATTCAAAAATGAATCCTCTGGTACTGGTGAACACAGCTGATACCCCTCACAGTCCCCGTCCCCTTCCACGGCTCTGCAATAGGGGCAGTGGGGCTGGGGATGGGCAAGAATACTGATCCTGATTTTTCAGAAACGTCTCTCCATCTCTCAGTCTCTGTGTCCCACTGTGATTTCACTGTTACCTGGGAACGGGCTGAGACCAGGGGGAAGGGGAGATGGGTTGCAGGAACCCATCAGAAGCGGCTCATAATTGTGCTGAAAATTAACCCCTTAAACTGAGTAAAGGAAGATCAGATTAGGGGCTCCCAGTGATGGCCGTAATCCAATCAGACACCACTTAAGCAGTTCACATTTGTATCGTGTGCCCCTTTTGAAGACCTAGGTTCCCAGTACTCATAATACTGATTTTTCATGGAAGACAACTGATTAGCCAGCTATTAACGGTCTTTCTTTGATAAGGTGAAAACCTTGCCCTCTAAAATCAAAAGTGAAATATAGTCATCCTTTACTGACTAATATTTAACTCCGAACCAAAAGAATACCATTAACATTTTTCTATCTCAAATCATTTGGGCTCTTCACCTTGGACAAGCCAGAAATTCTCTGTATAATATCAGCTTTTGTAAATTCCCCAGAATAAGAAAAATGCTGCATTCCATGCAGATCACTGCCCCTTTAGCGTGTATGTGTGAGCCAAAAATACGAGGCTCTTATGTTACACTTCATACATAAACACTGAAGACACTACAGGAGAAGAGATCTTGTTGTTTGGAAATCCGAAAAAAAACTAATACTCTGGCTGAGGGAAAGTGGGGCAACTGGGGTTGTGTTCCATAGAATCACATTTCCAGTATGCTTATTAGGATTTTGATCCTACTAGGAAGAAGTTTCTCTGAGGAGAGTAAACTGCTTACCTGTCTGAGGAGAATTAAAATCCAGAGGGATTCAGGAGTACTGTTTAATAAATTAATTAGTTATAATGCCTCCGACTCCTACTCTGGGGCTCTGGAATAATTCAGACACAGCCTAGTGTACTTTCCATAGGAACACATAATATAAATATATAATCTCAGGAATCTGGCTTTTTTAGTTTCTTTGAATCCATTGCTACATGCAGAATCTGACCAGTGACTGCCCCCTCCTCCTTAAAAACCGGCCTCAGCAGCTCAACACTCGTCCCTGCTGAATCTAAGTAAATGCCTCGCTCATTTGCTTTCCCATTCAATTGTGGTTTTTTTTGTCTTGCTTACAAAATCAGTTCCTTCTATTTACATTTGCAGGAAAAAAAAATCAGTACTTTTCGGGGGCTGTATGCCAGGTGCCATGCAAAACATGGTAAACAGATGCAGTCCCAGCTGTCTGGGATAGCATTCCAAAATACCAAGATGATGAGGGTTGGTTTTATTTCTTTTTTCATTTACTTGAAATAGGTTGTTCCACTTCTTTATGTACTTTTTTCTTCCCTTTGAGTCTGTTAAAGGCTTTAGGAAAATATGAAATATGCACACGTGTAAAAATAAACCTTTCTCCAGTTATACCAATGGTTAAAGTAAAACCCATAAGTGGTCACTTCCTTGTCATTCCCCAAGCACCTACTACAGTGTGCTGTAGTGTTTGTGTGTTGTGTGTGTATGTGTATAATTGTACAGAGGATTTCAGATGACACCACCACAGTGAAGTTTATCTATGGGTATAAGTATAGTGGACTACTTGCACACAGTGGGGCCTCGTTTAATTCTGTTAATGGTCATCATTGTTGGATCTGATTCTCTTTCAGAAAGTTAACTAGTAGCTAAAGATCAACATCATTCGCGCGAAGGAAATAGTATCCTTGAGGTCCGATTTTTCTTTGGAAAAATAATGGCATTCCCAAGTGTGACTTTACATTTTACTTCCAACCCAGTGCTTTTTCTGATTTCATTCCTTCTGCATGATTTCACAGGAGTATGATGTTCACACTTAACCTAACCTTTGTGATTTGGCCTCTGGTTTAGTGGGCTGCATCGTCTGAGTGGACTTGCCACTGACCTAGTGATTAGCACTGATAAATGCATGAACATACATGAGCTCCTCCTTGAGGCCAGTGAATAGAAAAATCAACTTTGGGATAAATGATGTTTAAATACCAGGGCACAGAACCAAACTTTTGATTTCTTTCAAATGCACATTAAATTCTGAGAAAGGTTATTACATTATCCTTTGGTTTTTCAATTAGAGTTCAAGGAAACAGATAAACCGTAAAGTGGTTCTCCTGTTGTTGGATTATAGTTAAGTGAGTTACCTTATGCCAAATTCTGCTGATGATTATGTACATGCAGTATGCTTGATAGTTGAGGTAGTTTCATTAGGACACCATTTACAAACGCTTTGCACGTATCCTTTTAACTGCTAAATGAGCTACTCACTTTGTACAGTTGTTTTGACTCCTCCAAGTTTGAGATAATGAGAAACTATAAAATATGTAATTCTGTCCTCTAAAATTATGCTGTAATAACTTTAGCTGGACCAAATATTTAATGCCTTTCCAATATAAAGACATCCACTTTCTATCTATAAGCTTTGGAGTTGGGAATAATTAAGATGAGGTTTCTCATAGAAACTTATTACCAGGGCCAGACAACCTTGGAAAGCACCAAGCAGACTTTTTACAATGGCAGGCCGGGAGTGGGCTTTAGAGGGGGTAGGGTATGGGTATGCTCAAGAAAACCAGAATTTCAATTCAATCTTTTGCTTCCCTCTAGCACTATCATAATCACCGTAGGCTTTTCCTTAGGGGAGCCATAAATATTTAACTTAGTCTCTTCACTGACTTTCCTGCCTACAGTCCCTCCCCTCTCGGGTCCATACTGGATCATTTTTCTAAAGCAGTGTTCTGTAAACATCTTCTCAATCATCAGAAACATCCACTGTTTGCCCATTCCTCTCCACATTGAGCAGAAACTCCTCACCATCAACTTGAAGGCACTTAGTGACTTCAACTTGAAGGCACTCTCTCTCTCTGTCCTACTTACCCACCTTTTCTCACTATACCCCAGCTACGCACGTTCTCGTCAAACCAGACTACACACTGTGCCTCAGTCTCATTGCTTCTGACAAAAACAATAATAAGAGCGGTGTTAATTAAGTGCTTACTATGCATCAAGCACTGCACTAAACCCTGGGGTAGATATAAGATAATCATGTCGGACACAGTCCCTGTCCTATATGTGGCTCTCAGTCTAAGTAGGAGAGAGAACAAATATTTAATCCTGAGTTTATAGGTGAGGAAACTGAGTCACAGAGAAGTTAATGACTCATCCATGGTCACATAGCAGACAAGTGGCAAAGATGAAACTAGAACCCAGGTCCTCTGATTCTGTGCTCTTTCCACTAGGCCACACTGCTTCTCTCCTTCACTGGATAAGCTACTGAAAAATGTAGTTATCTATATTCTACTTGAATTGGAAAGTGGCTTCAGACCAAATTGTAGCACAGCAGATAAGATCTTTGCAGCATGTCAGGAAGAGTGCAGGGAACAAGACCAAGGCTGTTATTCAGGATTTTTTTTGCAGATCTACAAAAGCATTATAAAAGGGCTGTTTATAAAAGGAGGTCACTTTAAAATTTAAAAAAAATATTGATTTTTTTTAAGGGTAAGCATACTTTGCAGCTCTCTCCAAATAGAAACATGCATTAGTTATTTGAACTGCTTTTATGGCCTCTTCTTGATGAGCCTGTTCTTAAGAGATGTGCATTGCTGCATTATTATTATTATTATTAAGAAGAATTGTTAGGCATTTATTATGTGCCAAGCACTGTACTAAGCTCTAGGGTAGGTGGAAGATAGTCAGGTCAGGCTCAATCCCTGTCCTAAGTGGCCCTAACAGTGTAAGGGGAAGGGTGAATGGGTATCGAATCCCCATTTTACAGATGAGTAAACGGGGGCACGGAGAAGTTCGATCACTTGCCCAAAGTCTAATGGCAGGCAAATGACAGAGCTGGGATTAGAACTCAACGTCAGGGATCCCAAGAGTCTGTGAAAAGCCAATCAAACAGCGGCCAGACCAGAAGATAATCTGGGTTACCCGGAATGTTGTTGTTAATTTGGGCTTTAGACAAAGTCAGAGGAAAGGGAGAAGGAGAGGGGAAGTCACCTAGGATCCCGTACCACTTGAGGCCAACAGTGGCAAAAGGAGATCCAGAGTCCCATCGCACCGGGCTTCAGGCTGCTACATTTCCAGGGACCATTGCAGTCTATGCGGGCTTCTTGCCAAGAAGCAAGCAGTGGCTGGAGCAGGTGGGAGTGGAGAGGAGTAGAGGCTGCAGGGCACCACTGACCGCTTTGGAGATCTCCCACCTCTCTCAACCCCAAGGCCGCACTACCTCTTGGGAGAGTCCCTGGAGCCAGACCGGAGCATTTTCTTGGTGGGGCAGCGTGGCCCACTACCCCTCCTTCAGAGCATGCATGTCACACTGGGACATCGTGATGTCCACCTTGTTGTGATGGTCCCCCAAGCCCCACAGCAATGTGCATCTGGCTCTGGTCTTGAGTCGCTCGTCTAGTCAAGCTCGGGTGACCCCGACTTGAAAGGATCCCAGGAGACAAGGTCAGCTCCACAACTGAGAATTGAGAAGCAGAGTGGCCCAGTGGATAGAGCACAGGTCTGGGAGTCCGAAGGACCTGGGTTCTAATCCCAGCTCCGCCACTTGTCTGCTGTGTGACCCTGGGCAAATCATTTAACTTCTCTGTGCCTTGGTTACCTCATCTGTAAAATGGGGATTAAGACTTTGAGCCCCTTGGGGGACATGGACTTTTTCCTACCCAATTTGCTCATATCCACCCCGGTGCTTAATACAGAGCCCGGCACATAGTAAGTGCTTAACAAATACCACAATTATTATTATCATCATCATCATTATTATTGTTATCTGATTAGGGGGAATAGGGCCAGAATTGCCCAGAGACCCAGTTTACTTTGGGACTTCTAGAGTTGTAGTAGACCCACGCCACAGTAACTCAGAATGCTCTGGCTTTTAGAAGGTCATCTAGTCCTTTTTCTCTCCCTAAACTATTGTTTTCTTAACCCCACCTCTCTTCTCCTCGTCATTTGCTTTACAGCCAGGAGAAATTTGTGGGTTACCCTCAAGAGCTGACTTAGTTCATTCATTCATTCAATAGCGCTTACTATGTGCAGAGCACTGTGCTAAGCGCTTGGAATGTACAAATCGGCAACAGATAGCGACAGTCTCTGCCCTTCGACGGGCTTACAGTCTAATCAGGGGAGACGGACAGACAAGAACAATGGCAATAAATAGAGTCAAGGGGAAGAACATCTCATTAAAACAATAGCAAATAAATAGAATCAGGGTGATGTACATCTCATTAAACCAAATAAATAGGGTGATGAAGATATATACAGTTGAGCGGACGAGTACAGTGCTGAGGGGATGGGACAGGAGAGGGGGAGGAGCAGAGGGAGAGGGGGGAGAAGAGGGTTTAGCAGCGGAGAGGTGAAGGGGTAGTAGAGGGAGCAGAGGGAAAAGGGGGGAGCTCAGTCTGGGAAGGCCTCTTGGAGGAGGTGAGCTTTAAGTAGGGATTGGAAGAGGGGAAGAGAATTAGTTTTGCGGAGGTGAGGAGGGAGGGCGTTCCAGGACCGCGGGAGGACCTGGCCCGGGGGTCGACGGCGGGATAGGCGAGACCGAGGGACGGTGAGGAGGTGGGCGGCGGAGGAGCGGAGCGTGCGGGGTGGGCAGTAGAAGGAGAGAAGGGAGGAGAGGTAGGAAGGGGCAAGGTGATGGAGAGCCTTGAAGCCTAGAGTGAGAAGTTTTTGTTTTGTGCGGAGGTTGATAGGCAACTACTGGAGTTGCTAAGTGGTCTTTCAGTGATCCCAAATAACTGTTCACCCCTGCTTTAAAACAATCCCAGCACAAACTCCAGATGTTTTCCGGGAACGGTCACCAAAATGAGTTTATGTTGCAGCATGCAGCTTGCCCCATTAGCAGATCATCGATTGCTTCCCATAAGAGGACACTCCGTAGGTCTGCAGTGGTAGTAGTAATATATGTTGAGCGCCTTCTTGGTGCAGCATACTATACTAGGCACTTAGGCAGTATAGAATACAGAAGTGATATGGTCTATGCCCACGGTTCCTGTTTCATTCAGCAACCTTCTCAGTTTTACAGATATTTTCAGGTGGATGAAAACCACATAGCCAAGAACCGTGTCCCTTAATTCAAATAGGCATTGAAAAAGGTAGGGAACGGTATCTCCTTCTGTCCACCTGGAAATGAGAGAAGGCATGTTTGACTTAGTGCTTACATAATAATAATCGTGGTATTTCTTAAGCGCTTACTGTGTGCCAGGCACTTTACTAAGAGCTGGGGTGGATACAAGCAAACTGGATTAGACATAGTCCCTCTCCCACATGGGGCTCACAGTCTCAATCCCCATTTTATTTTACAGATGAGATAACTGAGACACAGGGAAGTGAAGTGACTTACCCAAGGTCACACCACAGACAAGTGGTGTGGGGAATAGCCTGGAACATTTCAGTTTAAAAAGGGGCACAGTGACTCCTCTTTCTAACAATGCACAGAGAACCTAAAGGCAGATTTCAAATTAAGTGGTGTTGGGTTTTGGGGTTTTTTCAACAAATAGTAGAGGCAAATAGTAGTTACTTTGAATTTTGTGCAATTTTTAAAAAAATCAAATGCTTCTCAATTTAATGTCATTGTACTGCATTTAGATAATAATAGTAGGATTTAATGTGTCTCTGTTTATATTTCAAACGTTTCAGTGCAGAGGAAAAATAAATTGCTGATTAGCAGCTTTGACTCTTTTATAGTGCCAGTGGTTCCCTAGTGCAGCCACTAACAAAATGATTAAATAATCCAAATAGTGTCTTAATTGAAAAGTCTATTTTTTGTTTATGGTATTGTTTTTATTTGGCTTTAAATGTTCCAGCTTTAAACCATTTATCATTATTAGCTTAATTTGAGAATCCCTGAGAGCAGCTATTCTGTGACAACAACTTGTCATTCAGCATTAGTCAAATTTTCTTTTTTACTCCCAGTTCTCCTATAATGTCAGGCTTGCATTTTGATGAAATCTCACATGAAGGAAAAGTCATGCTGTAATACTTGTCTCCATTTAGTTTTTTCTTATCACATGATCCTAGTGTAGGAACTGGTGTTCAGATCTCTGTTTGATCCCTCTTGAATCCTAGTCCATTAACAATCAATCAATCATATTTATTGAGCGCTTACTGTGTGCAAAGCATTCTACTAAGTGCTAGGGAGAGTACAGTATAACACAGTTGGTAGACATGGTCCCTGCCCACAAGGAGCTTACAATCTAGAGGGGGAGGCAGACATTAAAGTAAATTATTAATACGTTCATAAGTGCCGTGGGGTTGAGGGTGGTGAATAAGGGGTACAGATCAAATGCATATGTGATGCAGAAGAGAGGGAGTATGGAAAATGAGGGCTTATTCGGGGAAGACTTCTTGAAGATGTGATTTTAAGAATTGGAAGGTGAGAAGAGTGATGATCTATCAGATATGAAGGGGGAGAGTGTTCCAGGCCAGAGGTAGGACATGGGCAAGGGGTTGGCAGTGAGATAGACGAGATCGAGGTAAAGTGAGTAGATTGGCGTTAGAAAAGCAAAGTGAGCATGCTGGGATATAGTGGGAAATCAGTGAGGTAAGACAGGAAGGATCAAAGTGATTGAATGCTTTAAAGCCAATGATAAGGAGTTTCTGACTGATGCGGAGATGGATGGGCAACCACTGGAGGCTCTTGAGGAGTGGGGAGACCGAACGTTATTTTTAGAAAAATAATCCAGGCAGCCAAGTGAAGTGTAGATTGGAGTGGGGAGAGACAGGAGGTGGGGGGAGTCAGCAAGGAGGCTGATGCAGTAGCCAAGTTGGGATAGGAAAAATGCTTGGATCACCATTGCAGCAGTTTGGATGGAGAGGAATGAGCAGATTTTAGTGATGTGAAGGTAGTACCAAAAGGATTTGATGGCAGATGGAGTATGTGGATTGAATGATTGAGATGAGTCAAGGATAATGCCAAGATTATGGGCTAGTGAGGCAGGAAGGATGGTGGTGCTAATTCTAGTGATGGAAAAGTCAGGGGGAGTGCAGGGTTTGGGTGAGAAGAAGATAAATTCTGCTTTAGGCATATTAAGTTTGAGGTGTTGGCAGGACATCCAAGTAGAAATGTCCTGAAGGCAGGAGGAAATACTAGACGGCAGAGGAGAAAGATTTGCAGCTGAATTTGTAGATTTGGGAATCATCCATAGAGATGGTAGTTGAAGCCATAGGGGCGAATGAGTTCTCCAAGGGAGTGAGAGTGGATGGAGAATAGAAGAGGACCCAGAACTGAGCCTTGAAGAACACCTAGAATTTGGGAGGCAGAGGAGGAGCCTGTGAAAGAGACTACTAGCCCCACCTTGGACTTAAGTGGGAAAACATTGGGCAACCCAACAAACATTTCTCAGTCCTGTCCCTCTGCCCATTCAACAAGAGAGAGCAGATCTAAAATCCTGAGGGAGTGTAACGGATGTAAAGCTCCTCGTGGGCAGGAAACGCATCTACCAATTCTGTTATATTTTACTCTCCCGAGCTCTTAGTACAGTGCTCTACACACAGTAAGTGTTCAATAAATATGATTGATCAATAGATTGATTTAGGTGTGGTTGAAGGTAGAATCTCATGTTGGTTTAGAGGGAATCTTCCTAGTGCAGTTCAGAATAGCAGACGGGCTTATTAATTGCATATCTGGTATTTTGAGACACCATGCCAAATGTCCTAGATACTTAGGCACATACTTGATTGGTAGCCAGACTTATTTTCTTTCCAATTTACAGAAAAAAAGTCAGCATGGCACTGCAGCACTCCCTGAGCAGAGTTTTCATAGAGTAACAGAAGGACTGAACACCATGTTTACTAAGGAAAAGTGCTCATTAGTGCAGCTAAGCACAGAATGACTTTTCAGGACATAGTATAAACAATTTTTCAGGTGTGTTAATTGATGGATAATGATTATAATTTAATTGAAAACTAACTTTACCTGGCAACGAAGGTTTTAAAAGCATGTATTAGTGCCTCTGCAGTGCTATGCACCACAAATGCCATGGCTTGTCTAGCTGGGACGAGGAGGGGTCGAGGGGAGAGAGGGAAGAAGAAAGAGGAAGCAGTATGGCTTAGTGGATAGAGCACAGGCCTGGGAGTCAGAAGGACCTAATCCCGGCTCTGCCACTTGTCTGCTGTGTCTCTGCACTTACTGTGATTCTGAGTAGCCAATACAGGTGTCTAAACCTCTAGACACCTTTCACATTTTCTCAGTATGTCTGCCTTCCCTGTTTTTTTCCATTGTGAGTTTCTTAAGGGCTGTGGACCCTGTTGAAATCAATGTTCTTGTATTCTTTCCAGCACACAGTACTACACTTTGCATATTGCAAGCACTTAATAAATGTCACTCTCCATTGATTATTCCTCAAAAGATCATCCTAGGCTTACTGGCAGGTTGTTGTTTTTTTATTATTTCATCTTTGAATCGTCAGCCTTGAAAGCAGACACATTAGCAAGGATAGGAATCTGGAGGGAGTGGATGGCTCCCTCAGTCCCATGGGCTGCTGCCTTGCATCCTCTCTTACTGGGGCTAAGGAGGAAGAGGAAAATACCACCATCAAATTCAGTGTGTCACTGAGCCTGCAAGTGACTTTTAAAATGAGGGTTTTCGCGAGAAGCATAATGGCCTAGTGGAAAGAGCATGGGCCTGGGAGTCTGAGAACCTGGGTTCTAATCCCGGCTCTGCCAAATGCTCGCTCTGTGACCTCGGGCAAGTCACTTAACTTCTCTGTGCCTCAGTTCTCCTGTTCTCCCTCCTACTTAGACTGTGAGCCCCATGCGGGACAGGGACTGTGTCCAACTAAATTCACTTGTGTCTACCCCAGTGCTCAGAACCGTTTACACATAGTAAACACTTAACAGACACCATAAAAAAAGCCTTACAGTTGTTCTGTAGAGGAGAATTACGCACAGAGTAATAGCTTTTAAACCTAGCCAGGTTGGACTCTGATTGACTCCATCAGCTGAAGACCTCCAGTTAGCTCTATTGGGAGACATTTCTTTGAGGGTTTTTTGTATGATATTTTCCCCCAGTAGGTCTCCTGCCTTTACCAATCCTTACTCCATCTGTGAGGTCAAATTGATTCCTTTTACCCTTTCTTTAGTTAGAAACAAGCCACCAGGACCATTTTTAAAATCTAAAAACTCTTTTTGTGGCTTTAGGTGTGATCACAGAGGACCTTGGTTGAACTTAAGTTTTTTTTTCCCTCATCTCTACCAAATGGAACAATTTAATGGTCTCTTCAAGAACCGGCATTGTGAAATGTGATGTATTGCTAAGGCTCCCATTTAAGGGCAGAGTAGTTGATTGAAAAATAGTGAAGGAGCTGGATAGTGAAGCTTTAAAAGTGTTGAAAAGAACAGGGCCACAAAGGAGACGTGGATACAGTCAAATTCTCAGATTCATGAGCAGAAATTGAAGTAAGTTTGGAAGAATTGTGCAATTTCCTGAAATCTCATGTACATATGAGAATAGCAGTCTATTTGCCCTGAGCAGTTAAATCCACAAACCCAACCTGCTCTCAAAGTCAAGGGGAAGATAATCCTCAGGAAAGTAAGTCCCAATATATTTAGAGAAGCATGTTTTCTTTGACTTAAGAGAAATGGGATTTTCCACAAATTATCCACCTTAATTAGATCCACAAGCTATCCTTCTTATCCTAATGAAATGTAGTGGTAGTCAAAGGTGATAGCTTCTCCCTCCACCCCTTTGGCTGTAGGAATTTTTTTTTAAATTGTTTTTTGGAAAGACCACATAGGCTGAGTATTTCTTGTGAGATATATTAATCTTTCTTTCTCATGATTGTCCATCTTTTTTGTGATCTGTCTTTAGTTTGTTTTACAACTCATTTTCAATTGTCCAATCCTGGATGAAGCGTCACTTGAGCCACTGATAACAGGTCCTGGAAGTAAGTTGGGACCAGCTAGAACTCAACTGCAATATAAGAAAAGGTCCCGGCATGGGGCAGTGGGGTGGGAGGTTGGGGATACTGCACCACCAGACCTGTCTCCAGACCTTGTGTTTCCTGTCTCTTTAATAACAATAATCACTGTGGTTTATTTTAAGCACTTTCTATGTGCCAAGCACTGTAAGAAGCTCTAAGCGAGAGACAAGATAATCAGGTTGGACACAGTCCATGTCCCTCATGGGGCTCACAGTCTAGGGAGAGGGAGAACACGTTCCCCATTTAGCAGATGAGGAAACTGAGGTACAGAGAAGTAAAGTGTGGAGGCAAGTGGCAAAGCCAGGAGTAGAACCCAGGTCCTTTGGCTCCCAGGCCCATGCCCTTTCCACTAGGCAGTGATGCTTCTGGTGCCGGAAGCCACAATCCCACCTCTCCCATTTTATTCCACCCCAAGGCTTGGCCTGAATGCCCAGCAGCTTCTTCAGTGTCTGGCTGGCCACCCCTTTTCTTCCCCTCTACCCCCAGAAAGCCCGCTTGCCCTTGGAGTAGCAGAAGTGGTGGAGGTCACTGGTACTGTGGGTTAGAAATTGGATTTGCTTCCAACATGGACCGATAACAAGAGATTCCATTGGTACTTAATAGGACATATTTGGACTTAATAGGACTTAGTAGTGTGATACATTTCATTATATTTTCCAACATGATTGATGCTGATTAATTAGTTCCTCTATGTAATGTGTTTTTGAAGCTGCCAATGTAATTGCATCCATGCCAGTTAACAGGGTTTATTTAGTGTCCACCATGTGCAGGGCTCTGTATTAAGTGTGTGTGGACTTATCGCCCCATCTCCCTCCTACCATTCCTCTCCAGTCTCCTTGAGCGAGTTGTCTACATCCACTGCCTCCACTTCCTCTTCTCCAATTCTCTCCTTGCCCCCCTCCAGTCTGGCTCCCGTCCCCCTCACTGCCCTCTCTAAGGTCACCAGTGATCTCTTTCTTGCCAAATCCAACAGCCCCTACTCCAACATAATCCTCCTAGACCTCTCAGCTGCCTTCAACACTGTGGACCACCACCTTCCCTTGGAAACAGCTAACCCTGGATTCACTGACACTGCCCTTTCCTGGTTCTCCTCCTCTCTCTCTGCCTCTCAGTCTCATTCTCAGATTCCTCCTCGGCCTCTCACCCCCCTAACGGCGGGAGTCCCTCAAGGAGCAGTTCTGGCTCCCTTTCTATTCTCCATCTACACCTATTCCCTTAGAGAACCCATTTGTTCCCATGGCTTCAACTACCACCTTTACACGGATGATTCCCAAATGTACTTCTCCAGCCCCAACCTCTCTCCTTCTCTGAATCTCATACTTCCTCCTGCCTTCAGGACCTCTCACCTTGGATGTCCTGCCTACACCTCAAACTAAGCATGGCCAAAGCAGAATGCCTCATCTTCCCGCCCAAACCCTAACCTCTCCCCTGTCTTTCCCATCACTCTAGACAGTACCACTGTCCTCCCTGTCCCACAAGCCTGTAACATCACCATTTTCCTCAATTCATCTCTCTCATTCAACCGACATATTCAGTCTGACATACTCAAATCCTGTTGCTTCTACCTCTGCAGTGTCACTAAAATCCACCCTTTCCTTTCCATCCAAACTACTACCACCCATCCAAGCACTTATCCTACCCTGCCTTGATTACTGCACCCACCTACTTGCTGACCTCCTTGCCTGCTGTCTGTCCCCACTCCAGTCCTTACTTCACTCTGCTGCCTCTGCCTTCTCTCTAGACTGTAATCTCGTCGTGGACAGGGAATGTCACTGCTTATTGTTGTATTGTACTTTCCCAAGTGCCACTGCACACAGTAAGTGCTCAATAAATTCAATTGAATGAATGAATGAATGCCTGCATCATTTTCCTAAAAAAAATTCAGTCCATGTCCCCCCACTCCTCAGGACCCCCCAGTGATTGCCCGTCCACCTCTGCATCAAACAGAAACTTCTTACCATCAGCTGTAAAGCACTCAATCAGCTCTCCCCCTCCTATCTTATCTTGCTAATTTTCTACTGTAATTTAGCCCGCTCGCTCTGCTAACGCCAACCTACTCCTGCCGTATCTCAATCTCGTCCTCTCTTGTTGTGCCCATGTCTTCCCTCTGGCCTGGAGCGACCTCTCCCTTCATATCTGACAGACCACACCCCTCCCCTCCTTCAAATACCTATTAAAATCACATCACCAAGAGGCCTACCCCGATTAAGCCCTCATTTCCCCTTCTCCCTCTCCCTTCTGTGTCACATATGCACTTAGATTTGTAATCTTTATGCACTTGATATTCACCCCACCCTCAGCCCCACAGCACTTATTCATTCAATTGCATTTATTGAGCTCTTACTGTGTTCAGGGTACTGTACTAAGTGCTTGGAAAGTACAATTCAGCAATAGAGACAATCCCTGCCCAGTGTGGGAGAAGGGGGGAGACAGACATCGAAACAAGTAAACAGGCATCAATATAAGTAAATAGAATTATAGATGTATACATTTCTACATATTCATTCATTCAATAGTATTTATTGAGCGCTTACTATGTGCAGAGCACTGTACTAAGCACTTGGAATGAACAAATCGGCAACAGATAGAGACAGTCCTTGCCGTTTGATGGGTATGGGGCAGGGAGTTGGGGGAGTCAGTTGAGTTGATGTGGAAAGGAGGGGGAGCTGAGGAAAAGGGAGGCTTAGTCTGGCCTCTTGGAGGAGGTGAGCCTTCAGTAGGTCTTTGAAGGGGGGAACTGTGATTGTTTGGCAGATTTGAGGAGGGAGGGCGTTCCTGGCCAAAAGTAGGACGAGCCAGGGGTTGACGGTGGGCCAGGCGAGATCGAGGCACAGTGAGAAGGTTAGCACCAGAGGAGCAGAGTGTGCGGGCTGGGATGTAGAAGGAGAGAAGGCAGGTGAGGTAAGAAGGGGCAAGGTGATGGAGAGCTTTGAAGCCAGTAGTGAGGAGTTTTTGTTTGATACGGAGGTTGATAGGCAACCACTAGGCAACCACTGGAGATTTTTGAGGAGGAGGGTGACATGCAGAACATTTCTGTAGAAAGATAATCTGGGCAGCAGAGTGAAGTATGGACTGAAGTGGGGAGAGACAAGAGGTTGGGAGGTTAGAAAGGAGGCTGATGCAGTAATCCAGTTGGGATAGGATGGGTGACTGTAAAAATGTGATAACGGTTTGGATGGAGAGGAAAAGGCGGATCTGGCAATGTTGTGAAGGTGAGACTGGCAGAATCTGGGGACAGATTGGATATGTGTAGTGAATGAGATAGCAGAGTCAAGGATGACACCAAGGTTTGGGGTTTGTGAGACGGGAAGGATGGTTGTGCCATCCACAGTGAGGGGTAAGTTTGGGAGAAGACAGGGTTTGGAGGGAAGATAAGGAGCTCTGAATTGGACATGTTGAGTTTGAGGTGGCAGGAGGATATCCAAGTAGAAATGTCCTAAAGGCAGGAGGAGATGCGAGCCTGGAGGGAGGGAGAGAGAACAGGGGAGGAGATATAGATTTGGCTGTCATCCGCACACTTATCTTTTGTCATGTCTTATGCTGTCGAGTCATCTCCGACCAATAGTGACGCCATGGACACATCTCTCCCAGAACGCTCCACCTCCATCTGCAATCATTCTGGTAGTGTATCCATAGAGTTTTCTTGGTAAAAATATGGAAGTGGTTTACCATTGCTTTCTTCGGCACGGTAAACTTGAGTCTCCTCCCTTGACTCTCTCCCATGCTGCTGCTGCCCAGCACAAGTGAGTTTTGACTTGTAGCAGATTGTGATCCACTCGCAAGCCACTGCCCAAGCTAGGAATGGAATGGGTAGGCCTCTGCTTGACTACGACTATGGGAACGAGACCGGTAGAGTACTGGAAACTCTCCAGCTGTGACCCTGAGAGGGGTCAGCACTTATCTACATATCCGTAATTGATTTTATCTGTCTCCCTTTCTACTCTGTAAGCTCCCTGTGGGCAGGGAACGTGCCGACCAGCTCTGTTGTATTGTACTCTCCCAATTGCCTAGTACAATGCTGTGGACCCAGCACTCAAAAAATACCACTGATTGATCAATCAATGGATTATGAAGAAAGTAGAAAGCTGTAGTTATCCATGGTGATAGAAGAATCCTCCAGTAGAGCAAGAGTGTCTCTTCTAGCTACAGAAACCTTTACAGAGCCAAGCTAGTGGTTCAGTGAGTAAAGCCCTGCCTATGCCAGATTTGTGTGTCTGACGTAGCTCGAGCTTGTTTGGATTCTGCTTGATCCTGGCCAGACCTGGTCCTGTAGGCACAGGTTCCAAGGAAGCTGCAAGCTGGGAGCAACAAATCCTTCGGGAGACACAGGTGAGGGCTCAGACCCCCTCAATAAAACAAGAGCGTAACTCCTACTCTGAAGGGTTCCATCGTCAAATGGTGTGTACACAAAGCATAGACAGACTTTAGCAATTTGATATATGATGTATGGAGCTTTCTGCTTATCATTTTGACAGTTTCCCTCTCTTTAGTTTTCTTCATATTAATGGAGGCGTGAAGATCCACCCTGGCCCCAAGCCATGCACATAAACGTGACAACCACACCAGAGCCCCATATCATCACGCTTTAGTATCTTTCCAAACGGTTAAGTAATTCTCTACTTAAAGTTAGTGAAATTCTTTAATGGGCAGAAAGACTTATGGCGACACTAATTCTTGCCACTTCTGGTATCTTATTCCTGATATTTCAGCATATAACTTCTAAATTATCCCCATCCACTCAAAATAATCAAAAGTTTTTCTTACATTTTTAATAACATGTTGCTTTGCCACCTTTGTTGCTGTGGACAGTAAACCCTCATCACTTCATCTTTTTCGGGTTTTTAGTGCCTAGTTCATAATTATTCCCAACAGTATTCACTGGGCTATTGACCTCCAGTTTCCATGACATTTACTTATCATTTGAGTAAGCACTGGAAATTAGTTTGGTGTTGGTCTAGGCACGCAAGAGAAAGATTCCTGTCCATTCATTTCACTTTAAAGGTAGCAACTGCATGAAAAATCAATCCTGTTTACAGCTTTCCAAAAGCTACATCTGTGGTTGCAGCACAAATGAAATACCAGTGTTGGCAGAAGTTCGTTGTTTCATTCTGTTTTCTCTGATGGCTTCTGAATTGGCAGATTAGAAGGTAATTAGGAGTTTCAAAAATAATGCCACTTATACCACAACATGGCCAAAGGAAGTTTAGCTCATTTTCAGCAAATCTATGAACCAGCTAAGGTAGATTATAAAGGGTTGGGTTGTTTTGTTTTGTTTAATATATATCTGGAAACCTTGTTGGTAAAGAGAATCATTTTCTAGAAGTTAATGATACAGCCCTGCTCAGGACATTTTTCAGTTGTCCAGAACGATTCGCATGTACATTTATGTGAGTCCAAAGATCCCCAGTTAGTTCAGAGCCAAACAGGAGTGCTTTTTTGAACTTCAGTCAGTGATATTTATTAAGCACTTACTGTGTGCAGAGCACTTCAATCTGCTTCACTGCAAGCCTCCACCGCTAAGTCCCATCTCCCCAAAATCTAAATCTCAAAATATCACTCAAAAATGCACGCATGCATGAATCCTCCCTCACCTAACCCTTGGGATCTTCTGCTTTGGCCACCCTGACCCCAAGCAATCTGTGCTACTAGTCTCTCTTCTCAGGTTTGGGCCAAGAACCAGTCCCATTTCCCGAAGAACTCCTTAATACACTAAGTCTTGGCCTGAGGCAAGAAATCACCTTGCTTCTGATTGGCTACTGAGTGGTAGCCTCCTCGTGTCTTCTCTTTAGAGCACTGACCATCCATGAACATCCAGAACAAATATGTTCATTTTGGTGCTTCTCCCACCGTAGTCAAAATCCCTGATGTTCCTTACGGTGCTCTGTTTCTTGCCTGCATTATCAAGGCAGGGTTGGAGCTCCAATCTGTGAGTACTGTTTCGACCCCAGATCTTGAAAGTTATGAAATAAAAGAAAATTAATGAAGAATCCCGTCTGTCAGGATGTGAGTGTTTGGAACACATACGCTGCCCTGGGGTTCATTTTTGTCTACAAGACTGTGTTTTTGCTGTCTTTCTGAAAACATCGAAGACAAGAATGATCTAGTGCACTTAGGAAAGCAGACTGCAGAACATCCATCTCAGACGGACTTATGTCATTGAGGTGCTAGTGGTTGAACGAAGGAAACCATTATTCTCGGACTTGTATTTAATGAGCATTTCCACCTCATTGTCTCTATATTTCAATCTTGGTTCGACTTGGGACTGCTACCCACCCAGCAAAAATCCACTGTTCCTTTCTCTTTAGAAGTTGTACAGCTCAGTAACGATCAGTCAGGAAGTGAAACCAAGAGAATCAAGAAAAACATACCTTCACTCTCCCAAGGAGCTTTAAAAAGAACTATCCCAACTATGTTCCTGTTGGAAACGATCATCATACTATCCGGTTCCTCAAACAAGGTTGAGGTTTCTGCTGTGTGACGTCAAAGGGAAAAGAATTCATTAAAAGGCAGCGGAGGCCTTTCCCAATCAAACCCATCACCAGATAAGCAGCTTTGTGTTAGCAACAAGCATTTTCCTTTGGTCAGTGGGATTGAGGATTGAGTACTATTCACTGGCCTGATAAATGCCACACCACAGCTAAAACGGCTAGAGGTGTGGCAGATTTTCTCTTTTAGCAAAAGAGCTTAGAGACTTGCATGTTCATAGCCACAAATGGATTCCACATGGGAACACAAGAAGCAGCGTGGCCTAGGGGATAGAGCATGGACCTGGGAGTCAGAAGCACCTGGGTTCTAATCCTGTTCCACTACTTGTCTGCTATGTTACCTTGGGCAAGTCACTTTACTTCTCTGTGCCTCAATTACCTCATTTGTAAAATGGGGTCTATGTGGGACAGAGACTATGTCCAATCTGATTAACTTGTATCTACCCCAGCACATAGTAAAGTGCTTGGCACATAGCACCTAACAGATTCCATAAAAAACAAAATAGAACAGGAGGAGTGTCCTCACATTGTCCTTTCCCTCTGCCACTTCAGAGATAACTTTTGCAATGAAAGCAATTATTGCTGGCATTGCTCTTCAACCCTGAAGAATCCATACCACTTTAAGATAGATACAAAACATAATACTCTTCAGTAAATAAACCCAGACCATGCATCAGCCTGAGGTTAGAAAGGTCTCTCTCCGTATCGAGGGAATCAAACTGGGGAAACAGTGCAGCCTGTCTGCTGTGTGACTTTGGGCAAGTCACTTCACTTCTCTGAGCCTCAGTAACCTCATCTGGAAAATGGTTAAGACTGTGAATCCTATGTGGGACAGGGACTGTGTCCAACCTTATTAGCTTGTATCCACTGCAGCGTTTAGAACAGTGCTCGACCCATAGTAAGCGCTTAACAAATGCCATTATTATTATTATTATTATATTAAGTGGACATAGCACAGGACTGGGAGTCAAGAGACCCAGGCTCTAATCCTGGCCCTGCCACTTGCCCGCCTTGTGACCTTGGGTGCCTCAGTTTCCTCATCAAAAAAATGGAGATAAAATGCCTCTTCTCCCTCTCTCAGACCATGAGCTCCATATGGATGGAGACTGATCTGAGTATCTGGTACCTACCTCAGCTCTTGGCACATAGCACCTACCACAGTTTTGAGTGGTTTTCTCTGGAAGCAAAGAGCTCTTTCATGGCATCCTATATGTTTGCAGCTTTGCATAAGCTAGGAGGAATGAGTGGTTCAAAGGCTATGCTCTGATCATTGTTGTGTCTGTCTCAGTGGGCAGATTTAATCAGAAACCCAACCTGGAAAAGGCAAAAAAATTTAGCGACAAAAGAAACATTGCTCGCTCTCATTTCACAGGGGCAGGGGAGGAGATTCATGTTGAAAAGCAGGGAGGAGAAAAGAGGATTGCAGAATGATGAGTGGAACTCTATGTTCCCAGACATTATTACTGCATGAGAATCAGCAGCAGCATTCATTATATTGGCCGGGAGAATCAGAGCGTTCCAGCCCAGTGAGATTATTGATGATTGCTTGCAGCAGCCTGGCCACACTAATGTTGGCTGATGAGGCCACCCTAATGTTTCTGGTAACAGAACTAAGCATTTTAGTTAATGCTAGAGAACCCTGTGTGACAGCAGGCAGTCATTAGTGTGGCTTCTGGGACAGCTTTGACTCAAATGGCTGAAGTAAGCAATGGCCAGCACAGCATTTCACCCTCCAGGAAGCTCATGGGATTAGAGGTTCTGGGGGATAGTTTAAGTATCGGCAGTTTCCTCAGTTTTACGAAGGGAGTAGCAGAGCTGCCATGGCTCATTCCAAATTTGGCTGGTATCGGCCAAATGTTCTTCGGAGTTTTGATGCCTAAAGATAATGGGAAAATGAGAGGATATAGACTGTGTGAACTCAGCCTTCAGGGATCCTAAATTACATTACTTCTAGAAACAGTTCTTCCTCACCAATAGGTAGAGTGCTGACCAACCTTAAACGTCAGACCCTATCACAGGCAAATCTCCTTCAAGAAGCATTTCCTGACTAAGCCCTCTTCTCCTTTTCTCCCATTTCCTTCTGCGGCACCCTGACTTGCTC
Source organism: Ornithorhynchus anatinus (assembly GCF_004115215.2). Classification (NCBI taxonomy): domain Eukaryota; kingdom Metazoa; phylum Chordata; class Mammalia; order Monotremata; family Ornithorhynchidae; genus Ornithorhynchus; species Ornithorhynchus anatinus. The sequence goes on from NC_041753.1 coordinate 56,598,184, forward strand.
CCTTCATTTATCCTCCCTCCCAATCCCACAGCACATATGAATATATATGTAATTTATTTATTTATTCATTCATTCATTTATGCATATTAATGTCTGTCTCCCCCTCTAGACTGGGAACTCATTGTGGGCAGGGAATGTGTCTGTTTGTTGCTGTATTATACTCTCCCAAGCATTAGTACAGTGCTTTGCACACAGTAAGTGCTCAATAAATATGTTTGGATGAATAAATGAATGAATGAATGAACGAACCTTTACTACTAGAATTTCGATTTTCCCTATCTCTAATCTGTTTTAATGTCTGTCTCCCCCTGAAGACTTTTAGCTCCTTGTGGGCAGGGATCATGTCTACCAACTCTGTTTTAATGTATTTTTCCAAGCACTTAATAAAGTGCTCTGCACACAGTAAATGCTCAGTAGATACCATTGATTGATGGATGGATTGATGTGAAAGAGGGTGAGCAACCATTGGAGCCCATCAAGCAATCAGCCAGTGGTACTGATTGAGCACTTACTGTTTGCGGAGCCCTGCATTTAATCAGCGCTTGGGCAAATACTATACAATTTATCTTATCAATTTATGCTAGAGAACCCTGTGTGACAGCAGGCAGCCATTAGTGTGGCTTCTGGGACAGCTTTGACTCAAATGGATGAAGTAAGCAATGGCCAGCCACCACTCCTAATAGTGACAAGAAACACAGCCAGGGTGGGTTTGAAGGGTGGGGGGGTGATAGACTCAAAGTAGAAACAACCTTCAAGATTTCCCTCTGGAGGAGGAGCATTTCCAGAGAAAGGAGGCTTGGGAAAAGTGGGATTTTATCTAATAAAAATAATACTACTATTTGTGGTATTCGGTAAGCATGCACTGAGGTAGATACAGGAGAATGAGATCAGACACAGCCCCTCCCCCACATGGGAGTCGCAGTCTAAGTGGGAGGAAGAACAGCTATTGAATCCCCATTTTACAGATGAGGACACAGGCCCAGAGAAGGTAAGTGACTTGCCTAAGGTCACATAGCAGGCAGGTGGCGGGGCTGGGATTAGGACCCAGGTCCTCTGACTCCCAGGTCCTCACCCTGTCCAATAGATCATGCTACTTCGTCTGTAAACCTCTATCTGTAAAATTACAGCATTGCGTTTTATCCTAACCTCAGCCAAAGTCATAGAGAATTAGGCCCCGGCTGAGTCATCTTTCATATGGCATCACAGAGTTCCAATTCAGTGGCATCCTATCTGTGAGACTGTTTTAAACCATGGTAGATTAAACAACATTGATTTCACCTTTACGCCAGACTTGATAGTCAGAGATTTTCTTTACCCCAACAGCTCAGGGGAGAATAGGGGATGTGATATTCTCCCTTGCTTTTACTGTACTGTGGACCGAACAACAGTAATTATAATGATGATAATTGTGGTATTTAAGTGCTTAGTCTGTGCCAAGAACTGTACTTAATGCTGGGGTAGACACCAGTTAACTGGCTCAGATACACTCCCTGACCCACGTGGCACTCACAGTCTAAGGGATGAGCGAAAACAGGGATTTCTCATCTTTTTTTCTTTTTTTTTTTTTTAATGATATTGGTTAAGCACTTACTATGTGACAGGTACTGTACTAAGTGCCGGTATAGATACAAGATAAGTTGGATACAGTCTTAATGCCCATTCTACAGATGAGGAAACTGAGGCCCAGAGAAGTTAAGTGACTTGCTCAAGCAGGGAAGTGGCAGAGGCAGGATTAGAACCCAGGTCCCCTGACTCCCATGTCTATGTGCTCTTTCCACTAAGCCATACTGCATCTTAACAAGTCAAAGAGGGAATGAAAGGTGTCTTGGTAGTTTAAAGGTTGAAAACAAAATATTCTACTATTACATCAATGGGTTTTGCATTGAGTAATGCTTGTTGTGTCACAGTGATTTTCAGTGTAATGTTCCTTGCAACCACATGAATAACTTTTACCAGGAAATAAAGTAATGTTAAAGGCTCATAACAAGAAACAAGAAACTTAATGGTCAAACTAATGATTAATAGCACTTTTTAAATTCAGATAGATGGGCAGAAAGAGCACCATATGTTTGCCAAGTGTATCCATTTCAAAGTTATTGAGAGGGAGGACTGTTTGGGGTTTTTTTCTGTTGTGTGAATTTTGAAAAATAAAAACACATTTCGTCAAGCTGAGTACATTCTGGTTCATCAGTCTTTCTCTTTATCCTGAAATGAATTATTTGTGCTTTTTCAGACTGAACTTTTAGCAATGAAGACTGGAGGATCTCATTTTCATGCTTGAGAAAATATTCTACTACTATGGTTGAGGACACTAATTTGTGGGAAAGGTTCATCAGTCTAATGTGCCTAATAGTATCTCTCCATCCACTTCATTAGTTTGTAAGCTCCTTGAGGGCAGGCCAGGGACTGTGTCTTTAACCTCTATTGTTAGAGTGTAAGCTCCTCGTGGGCAGGTGATGTGTCACTTCTTTGTTTTGTGTGTAGTACAGTGCACTGCATCCAGTGGGTGCTCAACAAATGCTATTACTACTGTTATTATTGTTCTTTCCCAAGAACTTTGTAAAGCACCCTGCACTCAGTAAGCACTCAATAAATATATCGATTGATCTTCCCTGCTGTCATTTCTTCCTAGAAAATCATTCAAGTGATAGGATCAAAAAAAAAGAAAAAGAAAATCGGGATCAGAGAAATAACTTTGCCATTAACATTTATGTCCCTTGAAACATATTTTTTCATTTTTTTAATATGTGCAATAAATATTATTTTGTGCTTGTGTGTAGAAACACCATTTCATTGCAGCTTTTATGTCTTGTGCTTTTTCTTTGCCTTTTTTATTTTGATTGCATGAGCTCATTGTGTTTCCCCCATATTTCCAGTAAAGGGATACCGTCGAGTTCAACGGTCACATTAGAAGACAGTGCCATCTACCTGACTTCTGAACAGAGCACACTGGAAATTCAGGATGATAATGCTTCAGTGTTGGATGTCTATTTAGTAAGTCGTGTTGAACTATCGCTTCACTTCTTCTTTTTAGTGGTATTAGGGGGTTCATGCCAGTTGGCGCAAAGCGATCGCATGATTATAGCCTATAAAATTAGACTTCCCTAATCTTAAAAAAAAAAAATCCATTGCACATCACCATGTCCAAAAACAGGATATATTTGTAGCCTATAAAATTATACTTCTCTAATCTTAAAAAAAAAAATCCTTCTCACATCAGCATGTCCAAAAACAGGATTCCCATTTCAAACTTCCATAGAGTTTATTTCCACGCTGAGCTATAAGGATTGGGAGGTCTAACCTGGATCCCTCATTAGTTGAATGCCCTTAGACAGATCCCATAATCTCTCAACATGTTAGGGCTTCTCAGGATTGGGCCTGATCCAACCAGAAACTATTCTTTGGAGTCCATCACTCTCCTCTTGCATTGACAGTACTCTTTCAGAGCCACAGAGAGCTACTGAGTAAAATTAAAGGTACCAAATAGTAGTACCGTACACTGAAAGATCCCCACTCTAATTGCGACTTTTTCCTTACTTTCATGCATTCCATCACTCTCTCCCTTTGTATATTTGTGCCCTATTAAGAATGCTGAGTGTTCAGCATTCTCAAAAGTCTCAAGTGTTATACTGTTCAAATACTCAAATACTTCTGAAATACTTCTGAAGAATTTTAAGCACCCATCTCAACAAGTTGACAATGGCATCTCAGTAGGAAAATCAGCAAAGAGTTGACCATTCTTCTTCAGAAAATGGCACTCTACCACCCATCTCATTGTCCCTTGACCCAGAAAAGACCAGGACCAAAATGAATTTGAAATGTAGGCTGTTGGGATTATAGTGCTTGATATGGATGATATCATTACCCATATGGTATTTATTGAGCACTTACTGTGAGCAGAGCACTGTAGTAAGTGCTTGGGAGAGTGCAGTATAATAGAGTCGGTAGACAGAATCCCTGCCCACAAGAAGCTTACAGTCTAGAGAAGAAATGACGAGGTTTACAGAAATGCTTAGGATAGTTTCAATTAATCAATCAAACACATTCATTATTATTTTTAATAATGATGATAATAATGGTATTTGTTAAGTGCTTACTATGTGTGAAGCACTGTTCTGAGTGCTGGGATAGATAGAAACTAGTCAGGTTGAACACAGTTCCTGTCCCACACGGGACTCGCAGTCTTGATCCCCAGATTTACAGATGAGGTAACTGAGGCACAGAAAAGTTAAATGACTTGCCCATGGCCATACAGCAGACAAGCAGCAGAGCCGAGATTAGAACCCAGGTCCTTCTGGCTCCCAGGCCCATGCTGTATCCACTAGGCCATGTACCTGCTATGTGCAGAGCGCTGTACTAAGCACTTGGGAGAGTGCAATATAACAATACAACAGACTTGGTAGACACCCTGCCCACACGAGCTTACAGTCTAGAGGGGGAACAGGGATTAATAAAAATAAATAAATTATGGATCTGTTGTTTGCTATGTGATCTTGGGCAAGTCACTTCTCTGGGCCTCACTTACCTCAGCTGTAAAATTGAGACTGTGAGCCCCACATGGGTCAGGGACTGTGTCCAACCCCATTTGCTAGTATCCACCCCAGCGCTTAGTACAGTCCCTAGCACATAATAAGTGCTTAATGAATACCACAATTTATTATTATCATTATTATTATCTGTATATCAGTGCTGTGGGGCTGAGGGAGAAATGAAAAAGGGAGCAAATCAGGGTGGCGCAGAAGGGAGTGGGAAAAGAGGAAGTGAGGGCTTGGTCAAGGAAGTCCTCTTGAAGGAGATGTGCCTTCAGTAAGGCTTTGAAAGTGAGGAGAGTCATTGTCGGATATGAAGAGGGAGGAAGTGAGTGAGGGGTGGGCAGTGAGATAGACGAGATTGAGGTACAGTGAATAAGTGGCTTGGCATTAGAGGAGTGAAGTGTGCGGGCTGGGTTGTGGTAGGAGAACAGCAAGGTGAGGTAGAAGGGGGCAAGTTGATTGAGTGCTTTAAAGCCGATGGTAAGGAGTTTCTGTTTGATGTAGAAGTGGATGGGCTACCACTGGAGGTTCTTGAGAAGTGGGGAAACATGGACTGAACATTTCTGTAGAAAAATGATCCAGGCAGCAGAGTGAATTATGGACTGGAGTGGGGAGAAACAGGAGGCAGGGAAGTCAGCGAATAGGCTGATACATTAATTAAAGCAGGATAAGATAAGTGCTTGGATTAATGTGGTCGCATTTTGGATGGAGAGGAAAAGGAAGATTTTAACAGTGTTGTGAAGGTTGAACCAACAGGATTTAGTGACATTAAATATGTGGGTTGAATGAGACAGATGAGTCAAGGGTAATGCCAAGGTTGTGGGCTAGTGAAACAGGAAGGATAGGGTGCTGTCTACAGTGACAGGGAAATTGGGGAGGACAGAGTTTGGGTGGGAAGTTAAGGAGTTCTGTTTTGGACATGATAAGTTTGAGATGTCGGAGGGACATCCAAGTAGAGATGTCTTGAAGGCAGGAGGAAATGTGAGACTGCAGAGTGGGAGAGAGATCAGGGCTGGAGATGTAGATTTGGCAATCTTCCGCATAGAGGTGGTTTTTGAAACCGTGGAAGCGGATGAGTTCTCCAAGGGAAACAGCCGAGAGGTCAAGAAGGATTAGGATGGAATAGGAGCTGTTGTATTTGGCAAGAAGGAAATCATGTGTGACCTCTGAGAAGGGGGTTTCTGTGGAGTGAAGGGGATGGAAACCAGATTGGAGGGGATCAAGGAGATAATTGAAGGAGAGGAACTTGAGGCAGTGGGTATAGATAACTCGTTCAAAGATCTTGGAGAGGAATGGTAGGAAGGTGATGGGGCAATAACTGGAGGGAGCTGTGGGATCAAGGGTGGGTTTTTTCAGGATAGGGGAGATGTGAGCAAGTTTGAAACCAGTGGGGAAGAAGCCACTGGAGGGTGAACAGTTGAAGATGGTGGTCAAGGAGGGAAGAAGGGAGGGGGAAGTGCTTTGATAAGTTGTGAATGGATGGGGTCAGATGTACAGTTGGAGGTGGTAGATTTTTCAGAGTAAGCAGGAGATCTCTTGAGATACTGCTGGAAAAGAAGGGGCAGGAGGAGTGGGAGGAGTGGGAGACTGGAGAGGAGTAGGGGAGATTTAGGGAGATCACAGCTGATAGTTTCGATTTTCTCAAGAAAGTAGGTGGCAAGGTCATTAGGAGCAAGAGAGCGGGGGGGACAAGGATTTGAGGAGGGAGTTAAATGTCTGGAACAACTGTCAAGAGCAATGGGCATGGGTGTCAATAAGGATGGAGAAATAATTTTGTCGGGCAGAGGAGAGGGAAGAGCTAAAGCACGCAAGGATAAATTTGAGGTGGATGAGGTCAGCCTGATATCTACATTTTCTCCATTAGTGCTCCAAGGCTCATGCACAGGAGCGAAGGAAGCGGACCGTGGACGTGATACAGGGCTGTGGGTTAGTGATACGAGATCAACGAAGGGATAGGGGAGCGAGTGAGTTGAGTTCAGTACAGAAGGTGGTGTTGAGGGTGTCAATTTGGTAGTCGAAGGAAGATAGTTCAGAAGTGGAGCCTATACTCTGTTGTATTGTACTCTCCCAAGTGCCTAGTACAGTGCTCTGTGCAGAGTAAGCACTCAGTTAATACCATTGGTTGATTGATTGGCAGCCAGGGGAAAGCTATATCATGGGTCCCAATCAGCCCAGCAGTACCGATTTACATTCTCACCAGGATACTGAGGGCGCCTAACCACTGGATGTGACTTTCTGGAGCCAGAAGCCACTGTGAAAACTGATGGGCAGGTACAAATCCTCCTGCCAATCCCATCATTCATCAGTTCCCTCCTGCAACTTGGTAAATCTGCACGAGCAGGGCAGAGCAGACTAGAAATTGAAGGGAAAGAGGAGCCTGTTGTCCAGTCTGTAGTCCAGCCATTGGTCCACTTGGCATATGTTGTTCAGTCATTTTTATCAGTAGTGGCAATAGTATTTATTGAGCATTCTTCCACTGCTGCACTGGAATAAGTGTCCTTGGGAAGTACAGAATGACAAGTCACCATCCATATCCAATTAGACATCATAACATCTCATTTCTATTATTACAAGTTGCATCCTTCCATTCTTTTTATTGTTTCTTGGCCTAAGTTTCTCCTTTCTCTTTGGAATGTGAAAATTTCAGACAATATAAAGGGTGAAATCTAGCTTTAGCACGTGCAAGACAGAAGGGTCTTGTTGTTTCTAGTTGTGAACACCACAAATCAGGGTTAAACACTTGACTATCATCCAGGCATTAGCAGCATGGTGTAGTGGATAGAGCTCGGGCCCGAGAGTCAGAAGGTCATGGGTTCTAATCCTGGCTCTGCCACTTGTCTGCTGAGTGACCTTGAGCAAGTCACTTCACTTCTCTGTGCCTCAGTTTCCTCATCTGTAAATGGGGATTGAGATTGTGAGCCCCACCTGGGACAGGGACTGTGTCCAACCTGATTTACTTGTATCCACCCCAGTGCTTAGTTCAGTGCCTGCCAAATAGTAAGTGCTTAACAAATACCATCCTTAGTATTATTATTATTATTATTTGATAAAGGAGCGCTTGAGACTAATGGACATCAATGTATGTTTTACTTAAAATCCCTATTATGGAATGGGAAATCCCGGAAGCATAATCTCTACCTCATTTGAATCATAGATTTATTTTTTTTCTTGCTGAAGGGTGATAGGAAAGGAGGACTTCGTTGTTGGTACAATTTAACCATTCACTCCTTCTTTTAATGTTCCCTTGTTTTCACTCAGGTCCCCCACTGTTGCTGGCATTTGAACCAAATGTGATTTTTAAAACCCTAGCAGTGAGGAGTTAGATAGGAGAGGGCTTCTACTGCCGAACCTCTGCAGCTTTACTGCTGCCTCTCATTCACCACCTAAAGCTTCCCCACCTAAAGCCCACAGCTTTTGAACTTCAATCTAACTTACATGACTACACTCCTAGGAAAGCCTACAAACCATTCATTTCTAATTCCAGGGTGTGTTTCCAGGCCTGGAAATTTTCATTTTCAATTTGCATGCTCAGGTAGATCTGAAAAGGAGGGTCCATTACTCTCCCTTCCGTATTTTCATATATTGATAAGTTTAGGTAGGACCGAATAAAAAATGCAAAAGCAGAAGGGGAAATCCATTACCCCCATTTTCCTTTCTTTTTTCCACGCGAGGAACTTTGTTTCCCAATTCAGTCGAATACTGATTTTGCGCTGTAGTCACTGCCACTCACAGGGCAAGTGGATGTGCCACTTATGGAGAGGGTTTGTTTATCATTTTAGATGAATTTACAAAAAGTCAGGTTCTCTCACACATGATCTCTTCTCCTCCTCCTCTTCCTCCTCCTTTGAATGTCACCAAAGCGTGGCCACTCTCTGTCTCCTTCCTGCCACCTGTCTGAGTGTCTGGGGGTGCTCAAATACATGCAAACCAGGCACGCGTAAATAAACCATTTCCAACAAGTGAATTGGAACGTGCCGCACTGTGGCAGAGTGAAATGGGGAGTAAAGAAATTATCTGGTGGATTTGGTCAGTGAAGACAGCCAGCCCTGGATAATTGTGGCTAGATAAACTATTTCTTTCTGGAGAGCAGGTTGAGTGTTGAGGATCCCACTAATTATCTTGCCTCCCCGTGGTTTGGTCAGTGTGCTCACCCTCAAGTGGACAACCAACATCTCCTTCTCCTTCATGAATTTGCAAATTTGGGGATTTTTTTTCATCTGAAACAAAAACTGTAGTTTATCATGAGAAACACATCACCATTTATTTAATTTGCTTGTTGAAGCTATTTTCCCAGATTTGGAATTACCTAATCATTTCTGAATCTGGTTAAAAATTGATGACAGATCTTCACACCACCCAAGCTCACGGCAGAACAAATAATTTGAAACAGTTTTAATGAAGCAAGAACTTTTAAATGATTTTACAAAGTGACCAATGACAGTTCCACCAGCAATTGCTTTTGAATTAACAAAGCAGATCACTTAAAAAGTAAAAGACACACAGGTAGATTGATTTTTAAAAGTACAACGATGTTTTTTTCTCAAAATAGGGTCAATTACAGCCTCTAGTGCACTATTAGAATCCATTCTAGAGGGTCAAAGCAATTCATGCTCCTTAATAACAGTTTCTCATCTTCTGAGGATTTCTTTTTTTGGCCGATGTAAAATGCAGTTTCTTGAGAATAGGAAATCAATCTATCAGTGATATTCATTGAGCACTTATCGTGTGTGGAGCACTGTACTAAGTGCTTAATAAAGTACACTTCAACAGAGTTGGTAGATGCGATCCCTGCCCACAAGGAGTTTGCAGTCTAAGGCAAGCAAGACCATTTCCCAGAATAATGTAATGGGCGGAAATGTCTTTTAATAACTAGCCGGGACCAGAAATTAAGTAGGATTGGGCTGCAAAATAATTGTAAACTCCATGAAAGCAGGGATCAAATCTACCAATTCTAGTACCAACTCTCCCAATCACCGAATCAGTCAAACAATGGAATTTATTGAGCGCTTACAGTGTGCAGAGCTTAGTACAGTGCTTTGCCTGCTTTCCTTCCATGCTTTTCTAGTTTACCAATGAGTCTTTCTACATTAATATGTTCTCCTTGTAATTGACATTCATCAAATCTCTATCTCAGTTGGGGGTGGGGAGATGGAAAAGGTTGAGTAATCCTTTTAACAAAATATGCTAGATTAGTATTGTGTCTTAGGGATGTATAAGACTTGATTATTTAATGTGTTTTTGAAGTGCCTTTTGATCATTAGATGAAAGGTACTAGAAAAGTGAAAATAATTGCATTAACAACCTTTCAGTTTTGTGAGTGGAACAAGAGCAGAAAAACACTTTTAATTAGGGGACAGAGAAGCCTTGTATGTTTTGCTGTAATTTTAGTATGGCTTAATTTCCCAACTTTAACCCCTTATTGATTTTGATCATTTCAAAATAAACCAAAATGTGGTGAGAAGTGTAGCAGAGGTACAGAGAGAGAGAGAGAGAGAGTGTGTGTGCGTATGCGTGCTTTCATATTTGAAGATGACACAGCTGTCAATGAGATTTCATCTATGTCATCAAAAGATAGTTCCTTCCTCACTGTACACCTCAGTCAAATAATGGTATTTCTTGAGTACTCGATTTGTTTGTCCAGGAATGGTGATGTGTCGTGCTGTTGTGCTGCATGATCCACACTGCCTCGCCCAGTCTCTATTTGGCAAGCAGCCCTAATCATGAGGCGACTGACAGGGATAGCAGCTGCAGGTTGTGGTCCTAAAACAGAAAATCAGACCCTGCAAGGTCCTCTCCTGTTTCTCGGTCATGACGGAATCTCTTTCCAGAAATGGTGGACGAGTCTTGATCTTGAAACTTCAGGACCAAAAACCTGCACTGCAAAATTGATTATAATGCGAGTGCCTGGTTTGTGGCCATTGACAGTCAGCGGGTCAGGTTCCCACTGGGGCACACAGTGTTATATTGTCCTCTCCCAAGCGCTTAGAACAGTGCTCTGCACACAGTGACCGCTCAATAAATACGATTGATTGAGGGCAACGAGTGAGTAGGTCAAGCAGGGGTACCCTGGCGCCATGACCCAGAGGGCAGTTGCTTCATAGGCCACTGCAGTCTTGGCTGCCCACTTTAGCCAGCTACTTTTCAAAATTGCTTCTGAGCCTGTCTGACTCACGGGGCACCTGAGGTGCTTCTTCGGTCAGAAACCTTCACTACTGATGGCTTAGCCCCAGCACAGAACTGGGGCTAAAACACAGTTCTGATTCCCCAAGCAATGTCCTTCCCACTAAATCAATAGCAGGGCATGAGTCAATAGACACACCTAAACCAGGTCACTGCACTACTGTCAAGACCACCAGTCCATCCAATCAATCAATCAGTGGTATTTATTGAGCACTGACTGTGTACTTGGGAGAGAACAATATAACAGAGTTGATAGATTCCCTGCCCACAACAAATGGGTGGAACGTTGGGAACCGGGATCAGAATTCTGGGACCGTGTGCCGGAACATTCCAAAGCACCAATCCCAGAGCTCATTTGCCCTTACTCATCCTTTAACTGAACTTCTAACTAGAATAGAAATCAATCTGGAATATGCAACTTTTTGTGTTGCGTACCTCAAAGACTGGGGCATACAGCTGGTCCATCCTGGGACAGTGGACACTACTTCCACTGTTAAATATCCTACTCAGCACAACTTTGTTAAGTCACCTTTGAGAATTTAGGTGGTTCTGATTCTGTCCCTATAGTAATAAGATGCTTTTCCCCTGGCATACACTTCACAACTCGCAGGAAAAAAAGTCTCCATTTATCATATAAACTAGAGTCACTAGCTCCTCATTCTGGAGGCTTGTATCCCGGGCTGATCCCAGTATGCAGATCCCAACACAACCAAGAACCCCCTACTTTCACTGGCAGCAAACCTCTCCCCACTCTTCCAAGAAATTAACATAACTTTTGACCCAATGCAGGGTGTTCTGCACCTTCCCAGATTCCTCCATCTGTCCTTCCCTTCCCTCATCTTTCCCTATTCCCTTTCCCCTGCATTCTGCTCACAGGTCTTGTTGTTCCAAGCTGCAGCACTCTTTGTCCTTTCTTTTTGACTCTCCTCTAATCAAGAGCCTTTGCAACTTGCTCTTCAGTTCTGACTTTTCAAATTACTTTTAAATCTCTCCAATCAGTGCCTTTCTTCCTCCTCTAAATTGTTACCATGGTGCTGCTGTGTTTTCAGCTTTGCGGGCAACAGTAATCAAGCTCCTACCTCCTGGGTATAGAGCCCTGTCCTAAATGCCTGGGAGAGTCCAATAGAGTTAGTAGACACGATCCCTGCCCTCAAAGAGCTTACAGTCTAGCAGATTGTTCCATCTAGGCAGAGGCAGGGAACCACTTTTTCCTGCTTTGTGGCTTCCAGTAAAGTGTCTTTTCCCTGTGAAGTGTGAGAAGGGACACCTCTCCCTGCAGGAAAACAGTCTTGTCCATGAGATTCGTAGAGTCTAGTTTAGGGAAAAAGAATTTTTGCAGCAAGGTCAGAGAGTGACAACAGTACTCACTCTTGACATTGCCCAACAAAGAAAAGGACCATTTCCAAGGACTCCTTATTAAGCATCCATCATCCACTTTAGAAAACCTCCCTCAAGCTTTCAAAATTAGCTGGGCTTCTGAGTTGGCCAAAGGAGAGCTCAAGGTTCCCCTCTAGACTATAAGCTGTTGTGGGCAGGAAATGTGACTGTTATACTGTTATAGTGTACTCCCCCAAGCGCTTACTACAATGCTGTCTACACAGTAAGTGCTCAATCAATATGATTGACTGACATCCAAGCATCTTCCATCCCCCCCCCTCTTTTTTGTGGCATTTGTTAAGCTCTTACTATGTGTCAGGCGCTCTTCTAAGTGTTGGGGTAGATACAAGTTAATCAGTCCAGATGCAGTCCCTGTCTCACATGGGCCTCAGAGTCTTTTTTTTTTTTTTAGCCAGCCGCCTCCCTCCCCCCCACCAGCACCCAGAATCAGAGGCTTCAGAAGGTGAGGGACACTCACTCTCCTTTGTCCTCTACCCTGAGAAAGGGTCCGAGGGACTCCAAACCTCATCCCAGGGTCAGAAGACAGGGGAAATGGGGGCTTTTGTAATGTGCTTGAATCTCCATATCATTTATGGCAGTATGCCCAGAGCCTACTGTGTTGCTAAGTCCAAACTGAACTCTGTTTCCATCCTAAAGGTGATTGTGTGTGTATGTACACATAAAATATATGTGTGTAAATACACAAAAACCCATACACAGTCAATCAATGACCATTGTTTGAGTTCTCTGTTTTGGGCGTGATCAGTTGTTCTACTCTCCCTCCTCCTTGACCAAGTCATTTGACCAAGATTCCCCTCCTCTTAATGACATCTCCTTACCTACCTCACTAAGAAAGTGTGAAGAGAAAGCAAAGGCCTTCAAATCCCTTTGAGCTCCTTGGAGAAAGCTATGTAAACAAATATAGTAATAGACCTACCTGCAATGTACAGGTTCCTTCCTGTAACAAAGAGTACCCTGGTGTGACTCCTGTACTCTAAATGATAAAAATAGGAGTGGGTGAACAGCCAGGGTTGAGAATGTTTTCTGAATAACACAATGTAATGGCTGTAGATAGAAAGATTGACCTGCACAAAGGCTTGCTCTGCTGAAAGAGCAAGCATCTAGTTATTTCAAACATATTCTACAAAGCCTCTACTGCCACCTATTGTGAGTGAGTTGATAAGACCCTAACCTTAAAAATCTGATCCAAATCACTTGAATCGAATTCAAGGAAAAGGGGCAGTATGATTGAAGGAAGACCCATTTTTGCAGCCTATAGTTGCCCTTTCAGGATAATGTTCATCAGTCGATGAGCTGGTCTCGAACCACTAACCCACAGCCCAGGATTACCTCCACGGTCCACATCCTTCACTCCTGTGCACAAGCCGCAGAGCCCTGCTGGCAGAAGTCAAGGTATCAAGCAGACCATGTCCATCTCAGCTTCATCCTTGCCTGTTTTAACTCTGCCCTCTCCTCCACCCGGCAACATTATTTCATCCTCCTTATTAACTCCCATGTCCATTGCCGTCTCCAGTTGTTTTAGACATTTAACTCCCTCATCAAAGCCCCTAACCTCCCACCCCCCACACTCATAACTAGCCCATTATGATCTGACCATGTACTTTATTGAGAAAATTGAAAGCATCAGGCGTGGTCTCCCTAAAATCTCCCCTGCTCTTCTCCAGTCCCTCTCCCGTCCTGCTCCTTTGACAATCCCATCTTTCCAGGCAGTATCTCAGGAGGAGATCTCCCACCTTCTCTCAAAATCTACCCCTTCCACATGCACCTTCAACCCCATCCTTTCAAACTTGTCAAGCACTTGCCCTCCCCCTTTTTTTCTTCCTGACCGCCATCTTAAACTGTTCACTATCCAGTTACTTCTTCCCCAGTGCTTTCAAACATGCTCATGTATCCCCTATCCCTTGACCCCATGACCCTTTTCAGTTATCACTACATCTTCCTCCTACTCTTCCTCTCCAAACTCTATAAGAGAGTTGTCTACATCCACTGCCTCCACTTCCTCTCCTCCAGTTCTCTCCTTGACCCCCTTCAATCTGGCTTCCACCCCCTTCACTTGAAACTGCCCTTTCTAACCAAATCCAGTTGCCTCTACTCCATTCTAATCCTCTTCGACCTCTCAGTTGCCGTCATCGCTATGTACCACTCCCCATCCCAGAAACATTATCCAGTGTTGGCTTCACTAACACTGTACTCTTTTGCTTCTCCTCCTATCTCTCTGGCTGCTCATTCTCACTGTCTTTCTCAGGCTCCTCCTCTGCATCCCACCCCATAAAGGTGGGAGTCCTTCAAGGCTCAGTTCTGAATTCCTTTCTTTTCTCCATCTACACCCATTCCTTGGAGAACTCATTCGCTCCCATGGCTTCAACTACCATCTCTATGCAGATGATTCCCAAATCTACAACTTCAGCCCTGATCTTGTCTCCTCGGCAGTCTCGTATTTCATCCTGCCTTCAGGACATCTCTGCTTGGATGTCCTGCTGACACCTCAAACTTTACATGTCTAAAACAGAAATCCTTATCTTCCCACCCAAACTCTGCTCTCCCCCTGAATTTTCCATCGCTGTAGAGAACACCACCATCCTCCCTTTCTCACAAGCCCATTACCTTGGCATTATCCTTGATTCAACTCTCTCATTCTACCCTCATATTCAATCTGTCTCACCAAATCCTGTCGATTCAACCTTCCCACCATTGCTAAGATTCACCCTTTCCCCTCCATCCAAACTGCTGCCTCGTTAATCGAAGCACTTATTCTATCCCGCCCTGATTACTATATCAGCCACCTTACTGACCTCCTTGCCTCCTGTCTCTCCCCACTCCCATCCATATTTCACTTTGCCACCCAGATCATTTTTCTATAGAACAGTCCGGTATATGTTTCCTCACTTCTCAAGAACCTCTAGTGGTTGCCTATCCACCTCCACTTCAAACAGAAGCACCTGACCATTGGCTTTAAAGCACTCAATCACCTTGCCCCCTCCTACCTTTTCTCTCTGATTTCCTACCACGAGCCAACCTGCACACTTCAATCCTCTAATGCCAGCCTTCTCACTGAACCTCGATCTTGTCTATTTCATCGCCGACCCCTCACCAACATCCTGGCTCTGGCCTGGAACATCCTCACCCTTCATATCCGACAAATATGATATGATCACTCTCTACACCTTCAAATCCTTATTAAAATCACATCTCGTACAAGAGGCCTTCCCTGACTAAGCCCTCATTTCCTTTTCTCCCCCTCCTTTCTGCCTTATCCTTGCACTTGGATTTATACCTTTTATTCACCCCATCCTCAGCCCTACAGCATTTGTGTATATAGCTGTAATTTATTTGTTAATATTACCGCCTTTCTCCCCTTCTAGACCGTAAACTCCCTGTGGGCATGGAGCATATCTACCAACCTTGATATAATGTACTCTCTGAAGTGCTTAGTCCAGTGTTCTGCACACAGGCAATGCTCAATAAATAATGCCATTGATTGATTGATCAGTCTTGTTAGGCATGTCCCTCAAATGTGCAAATGTCATGGACTGGTCTTCTGACTGGTCTTTTTGAATGGTGGAAGCCAGAATTACAGCCCCCTGTGTAACTTTAAATGGAATATGGCCTTTGGATTCCCATATGTCATTCCTGTCCCCTTCCTCTTTCTATTTGGGTCTCTTTAAAAGGACCTTAACCACATTTTCACAGTATGTGAAATGAAGGCCAGATGAAAGAAGGGAAATGGGAGTGCTTGGCAGGTAACTATGGGGAACCATTTCCAATGTCATCCCTCTCAGACCAGCATCTCAGAATGGTGCAAGGCTTTGGACCTCTGCTCACGTCCCTTCATAGAGCAAGAAGAGGCACACCTCTGCTGTTCTCATGATTGTATCCCTCTTCAAATGGAAACACTAATTAACACTATTTCCCCCTCTTCGATTTTAAATAAGAGGAAAGCAGCCAGGGTGAAAAATGAATCTGTCGGTATCTAAGTTGCAGACAAGAGTGCGTGATAGATTAGATAATAGGGTAACAATTCAGTTTTACAATTAGCAGGAGTAACTTAAGTACTTTAAAGCCAGGGCGGAATTGTCAGTGAGCGATAAATTTCTGGTGCCCTTGGGCATCTCTTAGCATACTTGGAAAACAAGTTGTCAAGAAAGAAACTACATTAAAAATTGCTGTCAACCAAAGGTCTCAAAATAATAGAGTCACATCTTCAGCCCATCCATCGAGAGATCCTGGAGAGGTACATATTCAGTATTTGATTACTGGGTATGGACTCGCCCTAATAGAGATTAGCCATTTAGCAACTGAACTATATGATGGGGCCATTTGGATGTTGCCAGGCAGTCTGGATTCCCTGGACATTGCTATCATAACAGTGTTTGATCAGTGGTATATTTGAGGGCTTAATGTGTGCAGAGCACTGTACTAAGAGTTTGGAAAACAGCAATACAACAGAGTTGGTAGAAGCAGTCTCTGTACACAAGGAGCTTACAGTCTACACAGTCTACACAGGGAAGCAGACATTAAAATAGATTAGTGATACAAGAAATAGAAGAGGATAAGAATATTTACATAAGTATTATGGGGCTGGGGTGAGTATCAAAGTGCTTAATTGTATGAGGGGGAGGGGGACAGAAGAGAACCTAATAGACTACCACCTTTCCCCCCTCCTCCTCCTCTTCTTCTACCTCCTTCTCTTCCTCTTTTCCTTCTACCTCCCCTCTTCTTTCTCTTCTTCCTCCTCCTCCCCCTTCTCTTTCCACCAGTGGTTGCATTGCCAAAATGCAGGTGACCAGGTGAAAAGAAACCAGGACTATATGCCCTCTCCCACAAAGTTAACTATGTGAGTCTCCTTATTTGGCTGTGCAGGTTTTCCCCAGATTTGTGAACTTGCTTCAGATTGGCAGATTCTGCTCAGTTTTTCTAGTTACAGTTTTGAATATTCAGTGACCCAGAAGTAGCCCATTATTTGCCTTAAAGGGGTGGCTGAGAGTCTACCTCCATACAACCCTGAATGTGCCCTATTTTGTCTGAACTCGGAAGTTAAGCAAGGTCAGGCCTGGTTAGGACTTGGATGGGAGACCACTGGGGAATACCGGGTTCTGTAGGCTTAGAGAAGCAGTGTGGCTTAGTGGATAGAGTGTGGCCCTGGGAGTCAGAAGGACCTAAATTCTAATCCCAGCTCTGTCACTTGTCTGCTACGTGGCCTTGGGTGAGCTATTCAATTTCTCTTTGTCTCAGTTACCTCATCTATAAAATGGGGATTAAGATTGGGAGCCCCATGTGGGACATAGAGTGTATACAACCTGATTGTCTTGTATCTACCTCAGTGCTTAGTGCAGTGTTTGGCACCTAGTAAACGTTTAACAAATGCCATTTAAAAAAAAGGGGATGTTTATCTCTGCCAAGTGGCCAAAGGGAGGGAAAAAGGAAAATGAATCCAGATTATCCAGAGTATGGTACTCGGCACCCAGTAAGCACTCAAAAAATGTGATTGATTGAGGGCAGGGATCGTATCTACCAACACCATTGCATTATACTCTCCCAAGCGCTTAATACAGTGCTGTGCACACAGTAAGCACTCAATGCTTACTGTTAATAGTAATAATGATGATGAGGATGATGATGATGAAGTTATGTACCTATCTTTAAATATATTTATATGTTATTTATATTAATGTCTGTCTCCACTTCTAGAATGTGCGCTCGTTGTGGGCAGGGGATGTGTCTGTTTATGGTTTTATTGTATTCTACCAAGCACTCAGTACAGTGCTCCGTAGTGGATAGAGCATGGGCCTGGGAATCAGAAGGTCATAGCTTCAATTCTGGCTCCGCCACTTATCTGCTGTGTGAGCTTGGGCAAGTCACTTCACTTCTCTGGGCCTTGGTTCCCTCATCTGTAAAATGGGGATTGAGACTGTGAGCCCCACGTGGGACAGGGACTGTGTCCAGCCCAATTTGCTTGTATCCACTTCAGCGCTTACTACAGTGCTTGGCACATAGTAAGCACTTAACAAATACCATCATTATTATTATAATTACTGTTGTTATTATGATTACAGTAAGCACTCAATAAATACGATTGAATGAATGAATGATGGGACCCATGCCCAGCTCAGCTTCTGCCCCCTGACACTCCCAAGGCTGCTCCATTCTCAGGCCAACACAGAGTTTTGGGGCAGAGATGGGATGGTCCTGCTGCGACTGAATACCGGGCTACCAGTAGCTTGACAAAATGCCCATTTTGGCATTTTCCCATGCTGCCCTATAAACTCTCAGGCTGAACAGAAGAAGCACTAGCACTTTGTCACCGTTTTCTTGGAGGTCTCGCCTGCTCTAACCTTGACTTACAAGAGCATCTTTCACAGTCCCATTCTCTCACCCAGCACCACAGTGATTCATTGTTTCTGCTCCAAGTCCGTGGGTATATTTTCTTCTAGTACTGGATGGCATTTTAGCAGTCTTCTCCGTTGGCCAAATCATAGTATTTCAAGGGAGGGAAAGGAGTGCTCGAATTAGGTGTCGTAACGTAAACAGTGTTTAGTTGAATATCTATTTGTACATTCAGTTTATTCAGCTATTTCACCCTGACACACTTTTACTAGTACCTGATATATTCTTGTTCCCTCTCCTACTGCGCTACTGGTGAATATTTTTGTCTGTCTCCCCAGTTAGCTTTTAAACTCCTAGCGGTCAGGGACCGTGTGTCTTGTTTCTGTTGCACTCTCCCAAGTGTTTAGTACAGTAGTCATTCATTCACTCACTTAATGGTATTTATAGAACACCTACTCTTGCTCCTGGAGGCCTTTCCCACCCTGCTCAGGCAAAGCGGGTGGGCAGCAGAGCTTCAGAATGGAACTGGGGTGGGGGGGAGGTCGGCCTCGAAACTAACTCGGCGATCCAGTGATCCCGCTGGATTGAAAATTCTGTGAGGGTGGAGACTGTGTCTGTTAACTCTGCTGTCCTCTTCCAAGCCCTTAGGACAGGGCTGTGCACAGAGTAAGTGCTCAGTCAATACCAGTGATTGTTGGGTGGCTTGGGAGAGCCGTGGACATGCCGCCTCTCATTAAATATAGGCAAATGGAGGCTCTCGAGAAGCCCAATTGCCCCCTCCCTCTGTGAAAGAGAGATTGGGCACAAATTCAGTTCAGGGTCAGCTATTTCCAGGCGACGACAAATGTTTATAGTAGCTGTTACCTGGGAGGATTATAATCCCCAAAGAATGTGGGAATCATAAAAAGTGCTTCCACGTTCGTGACCGTAGGTTGTCGGAAAAATAACGAACTTGCTTGGCTCTCCATAAAGTGTGATTGCAGATCTAGAAAAAGCTGGCTTCACGACTGTCTTTTTTTTCTTTTTCAGTAAGAAAAAGGAAACAAAAATTCAAACAGATGGATGAGGAATCATTCACCAAATTTGCTGAAGAGCGTTTCCTCCACTCCAGAGTTAAAGAGAACTTAGTTGAGCCCCCATAAGAAAAAGTAATAATCAGCTGGAGTGATCCATACCTTTGAAAGCTGTCAGGGGAGCCTTGAACCATAGAAACGATAGCTTAGACTCGGCAGATGTGATGTGAAAAATACCACACTCTATTGTCATTTGCTGTTGCTTGCTGAACTGTGAAAAACCGCATAAACTATATTTAAGCTGCTTTCTGTCTTATTGCCAATCACCTTTTTGAACTTGAAAGTGATATTTTCCTATCGACTCTATAGTTATTTCATTTGCATGTATTCAGTGATTTTTGTGTAAACCAAGTGTGTAGTCAGCTTATCTATTTAAAAAGAAAAATCTGTCAACATGTGGTGAGTAAAAGTGTAAATTAATTCTGCTTTTTTCCAAACTATAATCACCTAAGTCTATGTTGTTGGAAGTCTATATTTCGTACAAGGTTAGTGTCCTATGTGTGCACATTCTTTGTGGAAAACTAGCTTCTGTAAAGGTATCTTCACTGTTTACTAGTGAAATGAGAGATAAAAAGCTATTTATAACAAGGCCTTATGTTGTGTACATATGTTGTCTTTGAAATATTTGTGATTTCGTTTTATTGCTTGTAAAAGAGTCTATAATTTATTTAGTAAATACTACTGTAAACTATAGTTTTATTGACAAATAAAATATTTTGTTCTCAATGTCTGCAGTATGTCTATTTCAGATGATTTCTGCGTGGGAACCTGAAAAGGCAAATGTGTTTATTCCTGCTGAAATTATCATTTGGGAAGCACAGTCAAAGAATAAGAAAATCCACCACAAGTGAATCCCCTTACTTGACTATCCTGCTTGACTGGACATGTTTTCTGGAGACAAGCCACTCAATAATGACAGAATAAGAGAAAATAGACTAAAACAGCTCTAGGGGAGATTTGTTTTTGCCATTGAAAGAGCAGCCCAACCGAGAGGGTTGAGAGCTATCCCAAGGGGTTTATGATGGAGGTTATGGGCTCTGCTTCCTTGGCGATCTCTCAGCAACAAAATAAACCCTCTTATGTGTGGAATGGGTGCAATGTGATTCCCCCCCGCCCCCCCAACCCCACCCCCGGTCCCCATTTCTGAATGTTGGGAGAGGAATGAAATGACTTCTGCAGTTCACTTGGAGTCACGGGAGTCTGTGATTACACTGAAATGCCCAGGAATGTTTTGTCTGTTTTCAGTGAGAAATTATTTGGAAACCTCCGGCTCCATTGCCAAGAGACCAGATGTTCAGGCTTGCCCACAAGCCAAGAGCCCATAATTATTTCGTTCCAATTTGCCATTATTATTTGCAGTGGAGACATTCCGAAATAACCCAAAGCTCTGTGCTTTATTCCAAAATAATGGTAACTATCTTTGAATAGCATTAGGGGGTGGGGGGGGGAGGCAGGGAGAGAAGTCTCCAGAGGTCTCTTGGAGCGAGTTGTTGTGTGTCTTTCCTGCATGCCTGTCAAGAATTTGTGAATTCTGTAAGGAAGGCTGACCAATGTCTGAGTTGATCCAGATAATAGAAGAGCTGCGAGGACCAGAGCTCTTGGAAGATGCTTTGGAGTGCTTCACTTTAGCCAACCAGTTGGCCTGCGGAAATGACTAGGAGGCTGCCAGAAAGAGGACACTGGCTGCTTCCCCAATCTCGCTTCCCTTTTGTCACCTCACGCCCTTTCACTCTCCCTCCACTGTAGTTGTGCAGCTGCAGCAGCAGTGACAGGGCAGTGGGCTGTGGAGAATCTGCCCCCAGCAACACTTCTCTCCCTTAATCAGCTCCCCAGGGACCTCTTGGTCCCCTGTTCTCTATCTGCTGTGAAAGTGAGTGGCGTACCACAAATGGTATTGTCGTGATGACCTGATCAGTGTGTGCGGTTCGTGCCTGAGCTGCTGCATCTCTTCTTTGTCCTGGCATGAAGCTGGTACAAGACCACACTGAGAAGAGGACCTGGGTGCTAATCCCAGGTCTGCCATTTATCTGCTCTGTGAATTTGGGCAAATCACTTAATTTTTCTGTACCTCAGGATCCTCATTTGTAAAATGGAGATTACCTGTCCTCCCTTCTGATTTAGACTGTGATTTCCATGTGGGACAGGGGCTGTGTGTGGTCTGATCATCTTAGTACAGTGCTTAGCACATAGCGAATGCTCAACAAAAACCACGATTATTATTCTTATTATTACCATCAATATTATTAGAAAACACTGCTCCCCAGAAGGGAGGACTGGGATACTGATACAACTTGAGGTGATCCGACGGCCAAACGAAGGGCTAAGTGCTAGGGAAAATTCAGGGCTGGGTAGAGCTGAACAAGAAAATTGACCTCCATAACTCCAAGCACACCCCACTTCATCCCCTCAACAGAGTTTCCCCTTCACTCTACCCATTTCTCTCTACCCTCGGGTTTTTGTTCTGATAACTTTGAAAAAAAAAAGCCCTTAAGTGTTCAGAGCTGTTAGGACTTATAAAGACAAACTTAGATAGAATAATCCCTATGGAAAGCAGAATGAAAATACAGTTTACAAAAGCTGGACCCATAATAAAATTTGAAGCAATTTGATGGAAAGAGGTTATGCCCAACTTAATCCTATTTAATATACAAATCCATTGAAAAAAACAGACTGATGATTAATTGAGAGCAGTGGGGTAAAAACAATCCTCTTCCATTGCTTCTAATAATGATGGTATTTGTTATACCATCATTATATTAATATTAAATTACATTATACATTATAATTATACATCATGTTATACATTATTACGTTATGCTAAGTTAATATTGCAAATTAATACAATAATGAAGGTAATATCATTGTTATTATTCTATTCTTCCTATTCATCTCTTCCCTTTCTTATGGAGTTCCTCTTCACCACCCTTATGGTTGAATTTCTAACACTGTTTTACAGACTCGATCGGGCAGCTAAGTTCCGCTTAGTACAATGCTGTGCACATAGTAACTGCTTAATAAATATGAAAATGAATAAAGCTCTGAGAGAATCAGAAAAGGCCAGTTTGACTAAAGCTCACTCTTCCATAGTTCCACCTTGTTTTACTTGTCTGTCTAGTGGCCTAGCCTCAGAGGTCCAGGAAGGACTCAGATTTAGAGAATTTACAGGAGATAATTGCAATGGACTTGGCCTGCTGGCTTCTTTCCACTCATAAGCTTTCAAAGATATGTAGTTGACTTGCAAAGGAATTCTAAGCGAGTGCATTTGTACTCTTCAAGAAAATAGGCATGAAGTTCACTCTCTCAGTTCCACCTCATCTGAATGTAGGGTGGATAGAGGTCTGGTTTTATACTGGACAGCCCAGTTTTCAGCTGACCTGTCCCCTCTCTGCTTCGGAAACATCATCAGGTGCCATTTTTATTGTCCAGTTTTTATTTTAGTGCCAAATTTCCTTTTATGGCTTGGACACTGCTCTGGACTTCACACAGATCTGAGAGGAAAGCATAAAAGCTCTGGAGCAATTGGGAGTGTCGAGGTGCTCCAGGAAGACACTCTAGGCTCAGGCTTACTTGGGCCAAATTAAGCGTATTTCGGCAAAATGACATCCATGTGATATCATCTTGTTGTGTGGCCTGGCAGCATCGTGTGAGTTACAGCATGTGTGACTCAGGGTCTGGATTTTTGGAATTCTGTCACTTGCCACCGTAGCTGGATGGTCTGCCTGACATATACGCTTAGAGCCACAAGGTGGATGTGACCAGAGACACCTGAAAATTTAAATTTACTTGAAGCGGTTCCATGATGAAAGACCCTCTTACGCACAGTGATCCTAAAAGCTGGGGACCTCCTCCAAGATAATCCGATTCCATGCTGAATGATTTTATCAGCCCATCCCTCTCCTGAGCCGTTTATGATGGAGTTCAAGAGTTCAACAAGGGTTTCTCAGGGAGGGAGGAGAGATGGGGTGGGGTTTCCACTGACATCTAGCGAGGCAGCCCTGTCTCCCCACAGCACGCAGCTCCGAGGTCCAAACAAGCCTCCCTGCTTCCACCCCCTCCTGAGGAGCCAAGAGCCATGCGGGAGCTGGGGGTTTATGGATTATGGAGTCAGTCTGGGGTGGTGGGCGTAGCAGAGCTGGGGGCTTACCGGAAGCAGCACAGCTTAGTGGAAAGAGCACAGGCTTGGGAGTTAGAGGTTGTGGGTTCTAATCCCGCCTCCGCCACTTGTCAGCAAGTCACTTAACTTCTCTGTGCCTCAGTCACCTCATCTGTAAAATGGGGATTGAGACTGTGAGCCCCACATGGGACAACCTGATTACCTTGTTTCTACCCCAGCACTTAGAACAGTGCTTGGCACATAGTAAGTGCTTAACAAATACCATCATTATTATTATTATGGAGCCACCGGGGGAGTGGGCGTGATGGCGGTGGGGGCTTGTGCTTTAGGGAGTTGGTTGGAAGCGGGTGAGCCAGGCAGGAACTTAGAGGCATTCTGTGCTCTTTTAACTTCTTTAATGTGGATTTTACTAAAGCTTCAGAAAAGTAAACTGTAAAGCACTAACTGACTGAGAATATCGCCCCCGCCACATGCACATGCACATGCACGCGCACACACACACACACACACACACACACACACACACACACGCATGCACAGATCAACCGATCTTGGTGGTGGAGGCAGCTGAGGCTATGACAAACTCCATTTTCTTCAGTTGGCTTCCTTTCCCCAGCATCATGCGGTTGGCCAACTGGAGTTCTTCAGCCCCGATTGGAGGATGCCCGGGCATCAGGGACCCAGCACTTGTCAGGGGAGACTGTAAGCTCATTTTGGACAGGGAATGTGTCTGTTTATTGTTATACTGTACTCTCCCAAGGGGTTAGAACAGAGCTTTGCACACAGTAAGTGCTCAATAAATATGATTGAATGAATGAATGAATGAATGAATGAATGAATGAATGAGATAGGATTCCCCCACCCATCTCGGTCAACCCTTCATGCCACAGAGCCTGAACATCTGCCTGGAGGAGAACACCAGATTCTGTATTCCGGTAAGGAGCACTAAGGGGGGGCACTCAACCAGCAGGACTGGCTGAACCTCAGAGCCTGGGCCAGTGTTCCAGACAAGAGAGGGCCAGGGCCCCTAGCGACTGGTGTGACAGGCACCAGTCCCTACCCATCTGCAGACACCTTTCTAGCTGTAGGTGTGAAGGAACCCTTAGGGGGCCTTCCATTTATTCAATCATATTTATTGAGCGCTTACTGTGTGCAGAGTAGTGCACTAAGTGCTTGGGAGAGTACGATTCAGCAACAAATAGAGACAATCCCCGCCCACAATGGGCTCACGGTCTAGAAGGGGGGAAAATGATGGTATTTGTTAAGCGCTCACTATGTACCAAGTACTGTTCTAAGTGCTGGGGTAGGTACAAGGTAATCAGGTTGTCCCACGTGGGGCTCACAGTCTTAGTCCCCACTTTACAGATGAGGTAACTGAGGCACAGAGAAGTTGTGACTTGCCCAAAGTCACACAGCTGACAGGAGCCGGAATTAGACTCCCAAGCCCATGCCCTTTCCACTAAGACATGCTGCTTCCAGTGGGACCGATCTAAATGTCAGGCCAAACTCATGGAACTCCAGCCAAACCTCGACTGGGCAGATCTAAGCCTGTAGGGGATTGACTTCTGCAGAGGTTTCTGGCACAGAAAACAGCCACACGATGATCCCCAGTGGCCACCCTGCTCCTGGGTGGGATTGTCTGTGAGTCTCAGCTCTAAGCCAGGGACGCTGCCATCCTGGGGTCTCACAAGGGTCTGGGGAATCCTGGGGAGGTTGCCACCTGCCACAGGAACCCCGAGAGATGGCCACCATTGCCCATGTTCCCATCCTACCCCCTCTCCATACACACACACACACACACACACACACACACACATAACCTGTCTGTGAGAACCAATCAGAGGATGCAGCAGAGGATCAATAAGATCCTCCTGTCTGAGGGCACCAATAAAAAGATGTGGCCCTTGAGCATCTTGTCAAGCAATCCCTTCCACTAATGGAAAGCTATCAAAGAAGGACCTGCTGGTGACCAGTAATTTCTTGGTCCTTTATACTTCAGCAGGCGGAGATTTCTCGTGTATTCCTTGAGGCTCATTCTCCCATAGCTCTACCTCAATAACTCTTGCTCATTCTGTCACTGTTTCTTAAACTCACCAGATGGATTTCCCAGGAAATTCTAGAAAATGAATAGATTGAGTTCACACAAGAATATAGACCAGTGGGGTGGGCCGAACCTCAGCAACTGGGCCCAGTGTTCCACACAAGAGAGAGAGAGCGAGAGAGAGGCCTCAGGCTTCCTGGAGACTGGGGTGATAAGCACCAGCCCCTACACTTCCACAGACACCTTGTTGGTGTGAAGACACTTCTAGGGGGCCCTACAGTGGGACAGATCTGAATATCAAGCCAACCTCATGGAACGGGCAGATCTGAGCCCAAGGGAGAGCAGAGCATAAAGTGAATTCCCCCTAGACTGTTATCTCAGACTTCCTGAAATTCAGCTGTACAGAATTCCCTCAGGAATTTGTTATGAGTGGACTCCAAGGGGTTACAGGGTGGAACTACCACCTCACGTTTCCCACTCTTGCCCAAATAAGAAGTTGAAGCCCTCCAACAAAAATCATGAAATGGAACACAGTAGAACTTTGCTAACTTTATGGCAGCATGAATTGTCAGATGACTCGCGTGGCCTCGAGGAAAGAGCACAGACCTGGGAATCGGATGACCTGGATTCTAATCCCAGCTCTGCCATCTGCCTGCTGTGCAACCTTGAACTAGCAGCTTAACTTCTCTGTACCTGTTTCCTCATCTGTAAAATGAAGATTTATTACCAATTCTCCCTCTTAGACTGTGAGCCCCATGTGGAACAGGGACGTTATCTTGAATCTACTCCAGTACGTGGCACATAGTAAGTGTTTAACAAATGCCCCAGTTCATACTATTACTTCCTCTGCCATTTTCCTGGAAGGGTCTGTCAGGAAGGGACACCTAATTATTCCATTTTTGAGTGATGCATACCCATCTCTTTTTGGGAACAGAGAGCAGGTGAAGCAGGTGTCTCATGGTCCCAAAACCAATTTGGAGATCAAAGCCAAACCCTCCTCAAATGACAATTTTAGTGAAAAGTAAAGCAAACACTGAGATCAGGTCTACACTTAAAAAGTATCTCGGTAGATGGATAACTCAGACCAAAAATAAAGCACTTTGGCCTTGTTAGCTGAAGAAACAATACACAGAGAAGCTGCATGGCCTAGTGGAAAGAGCATGGCCCTGGGAGTCAGAGACCCTAGGTTCTAATCCCATCTCTGCCACTTGCCTGTTGTGTGACCTTGGACAAGTCACTTCTCTGTGCTTCAGTTACCTCATCTGTAAAATTGATATTAAATCCTTCTCCCTCCTACTTAGACTGTGAGCCCCATGTGGGGCAGGGACTGTGTCCAGCCTGATTATCTTATAACAACCCCAGTGTTTAGAACAGTGCTTGGCACATAGAAAGTACCATGATTATTATAAGGACACAAAGGACAGACACACAAACATTTTGAACAGAGACACATTAAATCCCAAGGGGTCCTGTAGTGATAGTAGTTAAAGTCATGCAGTATTAATCTGCTTGGAATCCCGGCTTGGCCACTTGTCAGCTGTGTGACTTTGGGCAAGTCACTTCACTTCTCGGTGCCTCAGTTACCTCATCTGGAAAATGGGGATTAAAACTGTGAGCCCCACGTGGGACAACCTGATTCCCCTGTGTCTACCCCAGCGCTTAGAACAGTGCTCTGCACATAGTAAGCGCTTAACAAATACCAACATTATTATTATTATTATTATTAATCTTCATGGGGCAGGTGAGATTTTAGTGTTTAAAGATGCAAGGGACATGGGTTGGCAAAGAAGAATGGGGAGAGCATTTTCAAACACAGAGAACGGAGTGCAACGGCATGCAAGTTTCATGTGTGGGACAATGGACAGATTTGTTGGCTAGGAACCGAGTATAAATCGGGATGTAGTTGGAGAAGGGGAGGGGTACTAGTCTTCATATAATTTTATTTTATGTTTATTGCCAAAGCGGTTTGGAATCATTGGGTGATTAATTCTAACAACTCTAGGATTGCCGTTAATGCTATTTTCCCTATGCTGGCACAGAAGGAAAGCACCTAGCTCAAGGTTATTCATCAAAACAGTTCCAGAACTTGGATTCAGACTGAGGTCGTGACTTCGGGCCCATAATCAGTCTACGAGGACAGGTTGTTTCTCTTATACTATGACTCATTGTTGGAAATCAACTTGGTTGCACACCCTTACAAAATGCCTTTGGAATTGAAAGTCTAGTACATCCACTGACTTTCCTTTATCAATTAATCAAGCAGTGTTTAATGAGCTCTATCTTTCCCAGGGCCTAAGCAATTCCCTGAGAGTTAATAAGGCCATTGAGGTACATACCATTGATTGATTAATTGCTATGGGAGGTTGTAATTGCATCAGGGAAGCAGTCTTGCCTAATGAAAAGATCACAGGACTGGGAATCAGAAGACCCAGATTCTAGTCCCAATTTTGCCACCAGTCTGCTGTGTGACCTTTTGCAAGTCACTTAGCTTCTCTGTGCCCTCAATTGACTCATCTATAAATTAAGGATTAGATAGCTGCCCTCCCTACCTGGGAGCTCTGGGTGAACAGGTATTGTGTCCAATCTGATTATGTAAAATCTATCCCATTGTTCAAAACATAGTAAGGCTTAGTGAATACCAGAGTTCTAAGTGCTGAAGTAGTGTGGAAGTGCTCTGATGATAGTTGGGAGGATGTGAACAGGGAAGAAGAAAAATTAATACAGGAAAGCCTCTTGGAGGAGATGGGGTTTCGGAAGGGCTTTGAAGAGGAGGAGAGCTGAGGTCTGCTGGATTTGAAGGGGCAGGAGTTCCAGGCAGATGGAAGGGTGTGAACAAGGAGTCAGAGGCAGTTCATTCATTCAGTAGTATTTGAGTGCTTACTATGTGCAGAGCACTGTACTAAGCACTTGGAATGTACAATTCGGCAACAGAATTGTAGGCAGTTGAAATCATCAGGCCTAAATTCCCCCCAAATCTCCCCCCGCCCTTACCTCCCCTGCTCCCCTCCATCTCATTTCCTCTCTCTCAACCATCTCTCAAGAGACGATCACCCCGCTGTTTTCAAAATCCACTTTTCCAACTGCATCTCTGGCCCCATCTCTTATCTAAAAAGACTATGCCGTTGAAGTGTGAGCCTCAGGTTGGACAGGGACTGTGTCAGGCTTAATTAACTTGTACCTATCCCAGCGCTTAGAGCAGGTTTCCACACAGAGTAAGCGCTTAATAAATGCCATTTAAGAAAAAAAAGTTTAATTTTGATTGCATCAGCCAGCTCTCTGCCCTGCCATCTGCTGGCCAATGAAAGAAACATCGCTATTTGTAATTTCCCACCTTCACTTAATCCTAGACTTGCTCAAATTAATAATAATAATAATATTGGTATTTGTTAAGTGCTTACTATGTGCCGAGCACTGTTCTAAGCGCTGGGGTAGATACAGGATAATCAGGTTGTCCCACGTGAGGCTCACAGTCTTAATCCCCATTTTATAGACGAGGTAACTGAGGCACCGAGAAGTTAAGTGACTTTGCCAAAGTCACAGAGCTGAGAGGCGGCGGAGCCGGGATTAGAACCCATGATCTCTGACTCCTAAACCCGTGCTCCTTCCACTGAGCCACGCTGCTTCTGGCTTGGCTTTACACTACAGTTCATTCTTAGTACTGTGTCTTAAATCAAAATAGAGTAAGTCGGGATCAACTTTTTTCAAAGGAACAATGTTTCAAATGGGGAATTGGTTCCTGAACAAAGGTTAATTATCGAATTTTTAGAAGCAGCGTAGCACAGTGAAAAGAGCCCGGGCTTGGGAGTCAGAGGTCATGGGTTCTAATCCCGGCTCCGCCACTGATCAGCTGTGTGACTTTGGGCAAGTCACTTGACTTCTCTGTGCCTCAGTCCCCTCATCTATAAATTGGGGATGAAGACTGTGAGCCCCACGTGGGACAACCTCATTTACCTTGTATCTACCCCAGTGTTTAGAACAGTGCTTGGCACATAGTAAGCGCTTAACAAATGCCATTATTATTATTATTATAAAATTACCCAGATGTGTATGTTCAATTAATAATAGTAATATCATATTATGCTATAGCTACAGAGAGGATCCACAATAGGATAACCAACGTTTACTTCATCAGAAGTAAGATGGACATGTTAACCATCCTTAGAGACCTGGAGATCGAGAACCCCCCATTTACTCCCTTCCCCTCTCCCACCCTCTTTAAACTTTGCCTTTCTTTTCCTACCCCCGCCACTGCAGTTTTCAAAATTGTTTTCCCATTTCTCCGCTGTCCCTGTGAGCTCCGCGCCTCTGGAGCTAGTGCCATAAAGGAAGCTAGGGTTGTTCAGTGTTGTACTGCTGAAACAAAAGAGGAAGTGCATGGCCTTGTGGAAAAAGCACAGGACTTGGAGTCAGAAGACCTGGGCCTCAATCCCGGATCTGTCACCTGCCTGCTGTGTGACTTTAGGAAAGTCACTTAACTTCTCTGTGCCTCAATTTCCTCATCTGTAAAATGGGAATTTGATACATGTTCTCCCTCCTATTTAGACTGTAGATCCCTGCTCTCAAAGACCTTACAGTCTTCTTGGGCTGAAAATTCTCTCTGACTCCTCCTATATTTTTCTCAAGCCATCCTTCTCTCCCTAGCAATCCACTCCTAGCAATCCATACTAGAAAATGTACTGCATGAGAAGGAGCATGTTCTCCCTCCTATTTAGACTGTAAGCCCCTTGTGAGACAGGGACTGTGTCCGACCTGATTAACTTGTACCTACCCCAGTGCTTGGAACCCTGCTTAACAAATACCATAATAATGATAAATTTAGAAACATTGTAAATGTAGTTTGTCTTTAATTTAAAATGCCTTAAGTCAAGGATTGCCTGAATCAAAGGTAGAGCTCTGGTGTTATAGTAGATCAGCCTCTGAAATAGTCTTCAAAAATCAATCTATGGTATTTAAGGAGAGCTTACTGTGTGCAGTAAACACAGAGTGTAGTGGAGAGTAGTGGTGGATGTATTATAGTAGTAACAGTATTTAAGTGCTTACTGTGTACAGAACACTGTTCTAAGCAATGGGAAAGCATACAAAGGTGGGAATTAATCACAGTCCCTGACCCTTGGAGTTAGTAGACAGGATCCCTGCTCTCAAAGACCTCACAGTCTACCTGGGTTGAAAATTCTCTCCGACTCCTCCTATATTTTCCCAAGCCATCCTTCTCTCCCTAGCAATCCGCTCCTAGCAATCCGTACTAGAAAATGTACCGCATGAGAAGCAGCGTGACGTAGAGGATAGATCGGGCGCCTGGGAGTCAAAAGGTCATGGGTTCCAGTCCCAGCTCCCCCACTTGTTTGCTGGGTGACCTTGGGCAAGTCGCTTCACTTCTCTGGGCCTCAGTTACCTCATCTGGAAAATGGGGATTGAGACGGTGAGCCCCACGTGGGACAGGGACTGGGTCCAACCTGATCTGCTTGTATCCACCCCAGCGCTTGACACATAGTAAGTGCTTAACAGATACCACAATTACTTTCTTACTATTATTATTATTCATTTATTCAATAGTATTTATTGAGCGCTTACTATGTGCAGAGCACTGTACTAAGCGCTTGGAATGGACAATTCGGCAACAGATAGAGACAATCCCTTGCCCAATGACGGGCTCACAGTTTTAATCGGGGGAGATTAACACAGATGCCCATAAAAACTAAAGAAAAGAAGAATATCAGGGACAAGCAGAGGATATTAAATATCTCATTAGTCTGCTGTTTGTTCTGCTCGAGACCTGACCTGATCTCCTTTTGTCCTGATCCTATAAGTGTGTACATATCTTTCGGGTTGAGTAATTTATTCGTGGCTTTCGAATGCAGCAGATGGGATTCCATAGAGAATGGTGCCATCTGGTGGTCAACGTTGTGATCTCTTCCCCTTAGCCACCTCTTCCCTTCTGATGGAAGGAATAAACATGAGAAAAATTATCATTACGAGGCCCCTGGGAAACTAGATTCAGGACATTTTTTTTTTTTAAAAAGACCCAGGAAAGAAATTGGAAGTGAAAACAAAAGTTGAGGCCCCCCACTCCAAAGATAGAGTGGAAAAGCATAACAAAAGGAAAAAGAACTATGACAAGAATTCTTTTTTTGAAAATAGTATTTGTTAAGCACTTATTATGTGCCAGGCACGGTACTAAGCTCTGAGATGGAATCAAGATAACTGGGCTGTTCACACAGTAATCAGGTTGGACACAGTCCCTGGCCCCCACGGGGCTCACACTCTTAATCTCCATTTTACAGATGAGGTAACTGAGGCCCAGAAAAGTGAAGTGATTTGCCCAAGATCACGCAGAAGACATGTAGAGGACCTGAGATTAGAACCCAGGACCTTCTGACTCCCAAGCCTAGGCTCTATCCACTAAGCACACTGCTTCTACAAAATAGGCCCCTCGCACTGCTCCTAAAAATGTGGGTCAACTGCAGGAGTGAAAGTACATTCTTTTTCTTACTTGCCAGGCATATAAAACATCAGAGATAGGGCTGGAGTGTCTGAGATGAGGTTCTTCAGGAAAGGGTCACTATCACTCTCCCAAGTGCCTACTTTAGTTCTCTGAACACAGGAGGTGAGGGTACCCAGTGAATTCAAACTTATTCCACCCACTGCTTTATTACCATCTCGCTCTCACCCACTGCCACCAGAAAGCAGGGCCAGACAGCGGATGTTCTTCCCTACCCAGCTGGAAGCCCACCCGCTGCCAACATCTAAGCCCTGGGCCATCTGCTCCTCACTGGCTGATTAAAGGGTTAGAGCAGCGGGGGCATTGGGTTGACTGTGTCCCTATCCCACCCTGGAGTGGCCACTGTGCCCCTCTGCCAGGTCAAGCTTGCTGCCAGAACAGATCAATCGATCGTAATTATTGAGCACTTACTGTGTGCAGAGCACTGTACTAAGCACTATAACAGAGTCGGTAAACACGTTCCCTGCCCACAAGGAGCTCACAGTCTCCAGTCTAGATGACGCACTGCAAGCGCACAGGCTGTTTCCTCTTCCCTGCCTAAATTTGCCCACCCTGCAGCCCCCATTTCAGATCACCTCCCACCAAAATAAACATAAAAAGTTCATAGGCTCAGAAGGGGAACGGCTGAAAACGAGACAGTCTTTGAAAAAGGCTTAACATAAAAGCTTGTGACTCTATTTCCAGATTGGGCGAAACCAGCGATCCTTTTGCCCCATACAGAGAGCAAGCAGCTCACTAAATTGACGGTGAGAAATAGCTATTTTTGACTTCTTTTTAGTACCACCATTCAAGGCCGATGCCCTGGAGAGGGCCATATCGGTTTGCACTGTAAATGTGATTATTTTGGGTTAAATGCTCATTTAGTCTTATCTTATAAAGTCATTATTTACATGTTTTGCTCTACAGAAATCTTAATATTGAGAAGGACATGCCATCCACAGGAATGTATTGTTTCATAATTAGGTTTCGGTCAGCCAACAGCATTTTCGAGTTTGCTAGTTGCTATTTAGAGAAGAATGATTTCCCAGAAGCTGGAGACAGACAAATGGATGATCAATCGGCAACCCATAGGCAATGCATCCCAAACTCAAGCCGACTAATAATCTGAGGAAACAGAATGGAACCTAGTGAGGGACAAGTGGTAGAGTAGGATATTTAAGGATAAAAGTCAGTTACAGCAAGGGGAAAGCCTGGTTGGGCACAAGTTCAGCTGAATCATTCATTCATTCATTCATTCTATCGTACTGACTGAGCACTTACTGTGTGCAGAGCACTGAACTAACGGCTTTGGAGAATATGATACAGTAGAGTTGGTAGACATGATCCATACCCACAGGGCACTTACAGTTTTGAGAAACTGAGATGATTGCTCCACTGGGGCATCCACTGTGGTGGTTAGGGATGTATGCTCTGTGACATCCTTAACTTTCCTTTTAATAATGCATTATGCATATGCATATGCATAGGCGAAGCAGCATGGCTCAGTGGAAAGAGCACGGGCTTTGGAGTCGGGTCATGGGTTCGAATCCCAGCTCTGCCACTTAGCTGTGTGACTGTGGGCAAGTCACTTAACTTCTCTGTGCCTCAGTTACCTCATCTGTAAAATGGAGATTAAGACTGTGAGCCCCACGTGGGACAACCTGATTCCCCTGTGTCTACCCCAGCGCTTAAAACAGTGCTCTGCACATAGTAAGCGCTTAACAAATACCAACATTATTATTATTATTATGGACCTCTCATTAGCAGCGTGGCCTAGTGGAAAAACCACTGACTTGGGAGTCAGATGGTCCTGAGTTCTAACCCTGGTTCCACCACTTGTGTACTGTGTGACCCTGGACAAGTCACTTAACTACTCTGTGCCTCAGTTACCTCATCTGTAAAATGGAGATGAAGACTGTGAGCCCAGTTTGGGACTGGGACTGTGTCCAACCCAATTACTTTGTATCTACCCCAGCGTTTAGTACAGTGCCTGGCATATAGTAAAGGCTTAACAAATACCACGATCATCATCAATCACCACCTCTCATCCATCGATTTAATCCCCTATTTAACTCTATTCCATGCAAGTATTCCTAACATATCTTTAGGCTGATTCTGGAATCCCATCTCTAGACGCTTGAAGACTGGGATGGTCCCCTCCCTTCTCATCCACCTTCATAATAATAATAATAATAATAATGATTGTGGCATTTGTTAAGCAATTACCATGTGCCAAGCACTGTCCTAAACTCTGAGGTAAATACAAGATAATCAGGTTGGACACAGTTCATGTCCCACATGGGGCTCCCAGTTTAAGTAGGAGGGTGAACAGGTATTTAACCCCCATTTTACAGATGAGCTAATTGTGGCACAGAGATGTTAAGTGACTCACCCAAGGTCACAAAGCAGACACATGACAGAGCCAGGATTAGAGCTTTATAACCCAGCTCCTCTGACTCCCAGGCCTGTGCTCCTTCTACTAGACCACACTGTTTCATCAGGGAGCAGCAGTCTCTCCCTGACTCTCTTGCCCCTGAAATGGAAAAGAAGCAACGCAGTACATGGCCCAAAGATCCCCTCCCTGCCACTGAGTTCTAGGGTCCATGAGACATTACCCTTCTTCCCTGCCTGCTACCCCTGAGGAATAGCCCGGCCCTTGACAGGAGCAGAGAGGGGGCAGCGGAAGCATGGCATAGTGGATAGAGCATGGGCTTGGGAGTTAGAAGGTCATGGGTACTAATTCAGGCTCCGCCAACTGTCTGCAGCATGGCCTTGAGCAAGTCACTTCACTTGTCTGTGCCTCAGTTACCTCATCTGTAGAATGGGGATTGAGACTGTGAGTCTCACGTGGGGCAGGGACTGTATTCAACCTGATTTGATTGTATTCACACCAGCGCTGAGTACAGTGTCGGGCAAATTGTAAGCGTTTAATAAATACCACAGTTAAGCCTACCTTCCCAACAGTCATAACGTTGGGGCTGTTGTGGTGGTTTAGATGGGTTCAAATCCCGGCTCGGCCATTTGTCAGCTGTGTGACTTTGGGCAAGTCACTTAACTTCTCGGTGCCTCAGTTACCTCATCTGTAAAATGGGGATGAAGACTGTGAGCCCCACGTGGGACAACCTGATTCCCCTGTGTCTACCCCAGCGCTTAGAACAGTGCTCGGCACATAGTAAGCGCTTAACAAATACCAACATTATTATTATTATTATTATTAGACCAAGGACAGCCTGGCCTGGAATGATGAGGACCTCAAAGACTATTCCTCACCAGTAATGATGAATGATTATTTTTGTTGTGGCTCAATTGTTGTTCTTTTTGTTATTACCCTGCTATTCTTTCCCTGGGTTTCATATTCTTACTTAAAAGGTACAGATCCAAGAGCATAGGTGGCAAGGTCACTACATGCCTACCACTGTTCTAGGCTCAGTCACTGCTCCCCATGGGCTCACAGCCTGAGGGGGAGGGAAAACAGGTATCTTATCCCCATTTTACAGATGAGGAAAAATAATAATGATGGCAATTGTTGAGCGCTTACTATGTGCAAAGCACTGTTCTAATCGCTGGGGTAGATACAAGGTAATGAGGTTGTCCCACGTGGGGCTCACAGTCTTAATCCCCATTTTACAGACAAGGTAACTGAGGCACAGAGAAGTTAAGTGACTTGCCCAAATTCACCCAGCTGGCAAGTGGAGGAGCCGGGATTAGAACCCACGACATCTGACTTCCAAGCCCGTGCTCTTTCCACTGAGCCAAGAGGCCCAGGGAAGTTAAGTGACTTGCCCCAGGTCGCAGAGCAGGGAAATGGCAGAGCTGGGATTAGAGCCCAATTCTTCTGACTCCCAGGCCTTGGCTCTTTCCACCAGGCCACGAGGCTAAGCAGAATACCTACCTCCCAATGGACACCAAAATAATTTTGGCTGACTGACTGAATAGCCACTGGATTTTCCTGCACCTTGCTCAGATGCCTGGTTATCTAAGTGTCTTTAGCCTTCTGGGATCAGCCAGAAAATGTCCAACTTACTTCCAACAAATAGCTTACATAATGAAAGTATCTGGTTGATTATTTACTAAGTGTCTTCTTGGGCATGAACCTCTGTGTCACATGATTCACATTGAGTGCCAAGGTGCATGAGAGGCTCTACCTAAGGGTGCACTGGCCCCAACTAAATGAAACTATTCCTGAAAGTGGGCTGAGTCCAGAATATTCCAGCGATTATATAGAATGACATTTATTACACCCTGAAACCAGTCCTCCTTAGATTGGAATTATTGAATACTAGGGTGGACAAAATGTTGTAGATACTTCTCTTTGTTCCTAAAGACAAGTATGAAGCATTTAACAGAGCATATGGCATAGGAAAGTGGATTTCCCAAACTAGGCCCCATAAACCGATTCACAAAAAAAAGTCAACGAGCACTAGGAAGTTGATAGGGTCAGTAGCTGTAGCCAACAGTACTGGAATGTCATTTAGAGATAAAGCAGAAACTGAAACTTCAAAAAGGTATTGCGTCCATTTCCAAGAATTGTTATTCTCCAAAACTGAATCGAGGATGGAAGGCAAAGCTTTTCAGATTTCTTTTTTGTTTTTTGCCACCATGAAAAGTCTCATTTTTTCTGAACACTGTTAATTATCATAGAGGTGGTTCATCTATCCGATGCCAGTGAGCATCAACTGCCTAAAAAGCTACAGCAGCAATGACATAATAAACTTTAATTTTAACTGAAATGAATTTCCTTCAGGCTCTGAGACTCTGGTGCCAGGCTTACTTCACAACATACATACTTTTAATTAGAGTAGTTTTTAGGAAGTAGGGAAATGATAGCTTGTTTGGGGCAGGAAATGTGCCTGTTCATTGTTATTTCGTACTATCCCAAGCACTTAGTACAGTGCTCTGCACACAGTAAGAGCTCAATAAATACAATTGAATGAATGGATGATATTCTGCTATTCCTCCACGTACTAAAGCAATGACAGAGGAGTGCACTTGCACTTAAATGTTCACTGAGAGCATTATAATCGACGTCTCCCAACTCTGCTGTATTGCACTCTCTCAAGCACTTAGTACAGTGCTCTGCACACAGTAAGTACTCCATGAAAACCACTGATTGATAATACCATGCCCCAGGGTATTGAAAATTTGGGGCTCCATCCAAATCTTTTGAGGTTGCTTTCCAGGTTTAGATGGATTTCACAGATGCTTTATTCATTGGGGAGAGGAACTTTTCTTCAGACCACCAATAACCAGTTGACAAATCAGTGATCTTTATTGAGTGCTTATTGTGTGCAGAGCACTCTAAGTGCTTGGGAGAGTATGGTAAAACAGAGTTGGCAGACATGTTCCCTGCCCACAAGGAGCTTATGGTCTAGAGGGGGAGATAGATGTCAATATAAATAAATTGTGGATGTGTACATAAATACCTTGGGGCTGAGGGTGAGGTGAATAAAAAGGGTATAAATCCAAGTGCAAGAGCAATGCAGAAGGGAGTGGGAGAAGAGGAAACAAGGGCTCCGTCAGGGAGGTCCTCTTGGAGAAGGTGTGCTTTTAATAAGACTGTGAGGGTGGAAGAAATGATCATCTGTTGGCTATGAAGGGGGAGGAAGTTCCAGGCCAGAAGTAGCACGTGGGTGTAGGGTCAGTGACGAGATAGATGAGCTCAAAGTAATAGTAATAATAATAATAATAGTATTTGTTAAGCACTTACTATGTGCCAAGCACTGTTCTAAGCACTGGGGTAGATACAACGTAATGAGATTGTCCCACGTGGGGCTCGCAGTCTTACTCCCCATTTTACAGATGAGGTAACTGAGGCACAGAGAAGTTAAGCAGCTTGCCCAAGGTCACACAGCATTATAAATGGCAGATCTGGGATTAGAACCCACATCCTCTGACTCCCAAGCCCGTGCTCTTTCCACTGCTTTTCTACAGATTGCGATTACAGGTTGGCATTAGAGGTGCAAAGGGTGTCTGCTGGGTTGCAGCACCTTGGGAGTCAGAGGTTGTGGGTTCTGATACCGACTCCGTCACTTATCAACTGTGTAACTTTGGGTGAGTAACTAAACTTCTCTGTGCCTCAGCTATCTCATCTGGAAAATGGGGATGAAGAGTGTGAGCCCCTTGTGGGACAACCTGATTACCTTGTATCTACCCCAGTGCTTAGAACAGTGCTTGGCACGTAGTAAACACTTAAAAAATACCATCATTATTATTGTTACTACTGCAGTAGGAAATCCGCGAGGTATGGGCCCTGGAACGTGTATCTACTAAGTGCACAGTCCACTGCTCTGCACATAGCAAGCGCTGGATAAATATCATTGATTGACCCATTAAGGTAGGAGAGGCTTAACGCGGTTGTCTCTCACTAGACTGTAGGCTCACTGGGGGCGGAGAATGTGTCTGTTCTTTTGTACTCTCCCAAGGGCTTAGTAGAGGGTTCTGTGCCCAGTAAGTGCTCAATAAATAGGACCGAGCGCTTGCTTGCTTGCTTGCTTGGTTGTTTGATGGGCCTCATGTATCTAACGTGAAAGCAGTGTGGCTCTGTGGAAAGAACATGGGCTTGGGAGTCAGGGGTCATGGGTTCGAATCCCAGCTTGTCAGCTGTGTGACTGTGTGCAAGTCACTTTAATAATAATAATAATAATAATAATAATAATAATGTTGGTATGTGTTAAGTATTATGTGCAGAGCACTGTTCTAAGCGCTGGGGGAGGTACAGGGACATCAGGTTGTCCCACGCGAGGCTCACAGTTAATCCCCAATTTACAGATGAGGTAACTGAGACCCAGAGAAGTGAAGTGACTTGCCCACAGTCCCACAGCTGACAAGTGGCAGAGCAGGGATTCGAACCCATGACCTCGGGCTCCCAAGCCCGGGCTCTTGCCACTGAGCCACGCTGCTTCTCTGTGCCTCAGTGACCTCGTCTATAAAATGGGGATGAAGACTGTGAGCCCCAAGTGGGCCAATCTGATGACCCTGTATCTCCCCCAGCGCTTAGAACAGTGCTCTGCACATAGTAAGCGCTTAACCAATACCGACATTATTATTACTGTCCGTTTAGAGTGGGGGGAGCCAGGTGGCCGCTAGAGGGCAGCAGCGACGGCGGCCGGGAGGCGCTCTTCCTGCGCTCCGCGACCAGAGAGTGGGAGGGAGGGAGGAAGAGGGCGGAGCCTCCGCCACCCCAGGACGGCTACGTTTGCGGGGAGGAGCCGCGTCTGCAGCATGTGGAGGCCCGGGTTGGGCGGCAGGGTGGCTGGCCTCCTTCTCCCCGGGGGAGCGGGCACCGGTGGGGTCCGGGTTGCCGCCTCCTGGCCGAAGGGACGGTCGCTCTGCAGCCTCCGAGCCCGAGCGGCAAGGGCCGACTTGGTGAGTAGCTACTTCCGGTGGCGCCGGCCCCGCCCGCGGTGAGGTGAGGTGACAGGGGCAAGGAGGCCCAGAGACCCCTCCCACAGCTCCTACACAGTCCGTCCTCCGTGGTGTTTAAGGAGCGCCTACTGGGTGCAGAGCACTGTAATAATAATAATGTTGATATTTGTTAAGCGCTTACTATGTGCAGAGCACTGTTCTAAGCGCTGGGGGAGATGTAGAGTCATCAGGTTGTCCCACGTGAAGCTCACAGTCTTCATCCCCATTTTAATAAAAATAATGTTGGTATTTGTTAAGCGCTTACTATGTGCAGAGCACTGTTCTAAGCGCTGGGGGAGATACAGGGTCATCAGGTTGTCCCCCGTGAAGCTCACAGTCTTCATCCCCATTTTAATAATAAGGTTGGTATTGGTTAAGCGCTTACTATGTGCAGAGCACTGTTCTAAGCGCTGGGGGAGAGACAGGGTCATCAGGTGGTCCCACGTGAGGCTCACAGTCTTCATCCCCATTTTACAGAGGAGGTCACTGAGGCACACAGAAGTGAAGTGACTTGCCCAAAGTCACACCGCTGACAGATGGCGGAGCCGGGATTAGAACCCATCACCTCTGTCTCCTAAACCCGGGCTCTTGCCACTGAGCCAAGCTGCTTCTCTATAATTGGAGTATTTGTTAAACACTTACTAGGGGACACTTACTAGGGGCCAGGCACTGTACTAAGCTCTGAGGTAGATTCAAGATAAGAGACTAATAATAATATTTGTATTTGTTAAGCGCTTACCGTGTGCAAAACACTGTTCTGAGCGCTGGGGTAGATACAGGGTAATCAGGTTGTCCCATGTGAGGCTCACAATCTTAATCCCCATTTTCCAGTTGAGGTCACTGAGGCCCAGAGAATAATAATATTGGTATTTGTTAAGCGCTTACTATGTGCAGAGCACTGTTCTAAGCACTGGGGTAGATACAGGGTAAGCAGGTTGTCCCACGTGAGGCTCACAGTTAATCCCCATTTTCCAGATGAGGTAACTGAGGCACAGAGAAGTGAAGTGACTTGCCCACAGTCACACAGCTGACAAATGGCAGAGCCGGAATTCGAACCCATGACCTCTGACTCCCAAGCCCAGGCTTTTTCCACTGAGCCATGCTGCTTCTCCAAAAGTGAAGTGACTTGCCCACAGTCACACAGCTGACAAGTGGTGGAGCCGGGATTCGAACCCAAGACCTCCGACTCCTAAGCCCAAGATCTTTCCACTCTGCCACGCTGCTTCTCTAACAATAATTATGGTATTTAAGTGCTTACTATTCATTCAGTCGTATTTATTGAGTGCTTACTATGTGCAGAGCACTGTTCCAAGCGCTGGGGTAGTTACAAAGTAATAGGATTGTCTCACATGGGACTCACAGTCTTAATCCCCATTTTCCAGATGAGGTAACTGAGGCACAAAGAAGTTTAAGTGGCTTGCCCAAGGTCACACAGACAAGTGGCAGAGCTGGGATTAGAACCCACGCCCTTTGACTCCCAAGCCCGGGTTCTTTCCACTGAGCCACGCTGTTGAACCCTATCTCTCATGTACCCTCTCATGATGAGGATAATAATAATAATAATAATAATAACTGATACTTGAGCTCTGAATTTCTTAACATTCCAAACTTTAAGGCTGAAAATGTGGTATATGTTTTTATAACTTTTGGAGTTGATGTTCTTGAAAACAGTAACAATTAAATTTTTTGCCTTCGACTACTTTCAGCCTCATCATATCAGCCAAGTTCTAAAGATCAAAACCCAGAGTATTCAGTTTATACATTTAAGAAAAGCAGGAACTTTGAGTGATAAAAGGTAAGGTCTAATACAAGCTATTGAATTTTACAAGTACAGTTCTGAAGAAACTCTTAAAAATATCAAAAGAGAAAAATGATTGACTCAAGGTTTAAGGACATTACCATGAAGTTAATGAAATTAATTGGCATGGTGTTCTCCAGATGTGATTTGGAGTGATGTTGATTTGAAGTGTCTTTGCACACTTTATAATAATAGGTAGTTCACTGAATTAAGTTCTATGAAATTACCTTTTTCTTTTTAGTTCAAAATATAAACACATTACTTTCAAACCAATATTTTTTTTTTAAGTGCATGATCTTATCACAGTGAGCCCAGTTTTCTGAGTGCCTAAAAGTTACTCCCTGGTGGTAAGTTTTTTGCTTTTGTTTTTTGGGTTTTTTTATGGTATTCGTTAAGTGGTTCCCATGTGCCTGGGCACTGAATGAAGCACTGGGGTAGGTACAGTGTTTGCATATACACAGATCGGACACCGTTTGGTACTTTGGGAGGAGCATTAACTCTTTGAGGCCATTTGGGGACCATTTAGTGAACTGATGAAGAGTGGACACAGTGAATCCAACAATTCATTCAATTCACTCATATTTACTGAGCCCTTACAATGTGCTAAACCGGGGGCTTTCACCTTTTGTAGAAACTCTACAACTGTACCCAGCGTGGCTCAGTGGAAAGAGCCTGGGCTTCGGAGTCAGAGGTCATGAGTTCGACTCCTGGCTCTGCCACTTGTCAGCTGCGTGACTGTGGGCAAGTCACTTCACTTCTCTGTGCCTCAGTTACCTCATCTGTAAAATGGGGATTAAGACTGTGAGCCTCACGTGGGACAACCTGATTACCCTGTATCTACCCCAGCGCTTAGAACAGTGCTCTGCACATAGTAAGCGCTTAACAAATACCAACATCATTATTATTATTATTACCCTCATGGTTTCTTTGATTTCCACCCAAAGCACCACCCCCTCCTCATTCCCCATCCTCCGCTGTTGGTCTGGTACTGCCTAGAAAACAGAATTCTGTGAAGGTATTTAGTTCTGTGTGACCAGGAAAGATATTTGGCCGTGTGGAGGATTTCTCTGGCTGGACTGATGTATTACTTGGGTTTTCTTTAGACTTATAATAATAATTATAGTATTTGTTAAGCACTTACATTGTGCCAAGCACTGTTCTAAGTGTGTCAGACTGACTCTGCCTAGGGGTTCATAATCACCTGATGTATCATCCGCAAATTAGCAATTCCCAAATGGGAGTGATCTGTTGAGGCATTCATTCCAACTAGAAAATCACCGCTACAATCAGAGCCTTGAACTCCTGCACAGTTCACCTCTACGAGCATGGAAGGGATGGACTGTAAGCACTGACAATAATAATAATAATAATAATTATGGTACTTGTTAAGCACTTACTATGTGCCAAGCGCTGTTCTAAGCACTGGGGTAGACACAAGTCAATCAGATTGTACACAGTCCCTGTCCCAAATGGGGCTTACACTCCTATGCATGCTAAGGTGATGCCAACTGTCACCACCATCTTCAGTGTACTGTCCCAAGTGTAGAGGACAATATGACAGAGTTGGAAGATATGTTCCCTGCCCACAAGGAGCTTCCCGTCTACAGTCAAGATCCTAACCAAAGTCCTTCTGGACTGGCTAGTAAAGAATATTGTTAACCACGTGCTGTCAAAATTGCAGTGTAACATGATCTTCATAGAACAGCACATAGGAGAAAAGTGCAAGGAGCAGCACCAAGACTTCTTCCCAGTTTTCCCAAACATTACATCCAAGGGCAAGACAGGATCAAAAACCATGAAGTCTTGGAACAAAGCCACTGACCTGACTTTGAAGCTGAGCTTTCATTCAGTCATTCATTCATTGGTATTTATTGCGTGCTTACTGTGTGCAGAGCACTGTACTAAGTGCTTGGGACAGTACAATACAATATGGAGCTCCCCTCAACACAGCTTTGATGGGAGCAGGGCTGTGTAGCAGGTCTAAATCTATTCCATTTATTCTGTACAGCTATGCTGGAGAAAGGGGATGGTTGAATATGTTGAGAGAATTTTGAACTCATGGCCTCATCAGGTAGCTCAGCAAGAAACAACTGAGCATCACCAGGAGCTGCCAATCAATACATAAATAGGTATTTATTGAGTGCTTACTGTGTGCAGAGCACTGTACTAGGGCTTGGGGGGTAGTTGCTGCCCCTTGGTTACTTTGAAGTTACTCCTCATTCATTCAGTCGTATTTATTGAGCTCTTACTGTGTGGAGAGCACAGTACTAAGCGCTTGGGAAAGTACAATACAGCAACTCCCAAATTGTCCAGCTTACCATCGGGGATTGCTTTAGGCACTGGAAAAATTGGCCTCATTTTACGTTTCAAATTTGTTCTGCTTTGCCTCTTGGAAATTTTCAACTATGCTCTGCAAATGGAAATTATTTTCAGGCTTAAATAGCCAAGTTCGAGTTGGTGATTTCCATCTTGAGCCCTAAGGAGTAGTAAGACTTGCAGATGTTCTAAAACATTTTCTCCTCTATTTGACTTGCAAGCCCTGAAGGTGTTTTGAGTTTTAGGAGTTTGATTCTTTCATAACTCTCCCTGTGGTTGGGACTTGGGTTTCGGCTGCTTTCATGTTTACTGTGCTACAGAACCATGCCCAATTTTATACCGAATAAGATATGTTCAAGTCAGTGTGACTAACATTGATTCTGTTGATGTGTTTTCTAATGACATTTTAGCTCACTAGATGAAACCACCTATGAAAAACTTGCAGAAGAAACACTGGACTCATTGTCAGATTTCTTTGAAGATCTTGCAGATAAGCCTTATACATCCGAAGATTTTGATGTTTCCTTTGGGGTATGTCGCACAATTTCTGATCTTACCTTCTCCCCCTGGCCCCCCAGCCCCCAGAGGAACTCTAACAAATGATAGGAAAGACGACTTGCTCTGCAGAGTCAATGTTTAAGAAATGTCCATTCAGACTGAAGTTTTAAATCAACCTGAAAGGAGCCCCTCAGTTCCAGCCATCAAAGCTGCTTCTGGGGGAGAAGTAAATACCTTGTTTGGCAATGTTTACAAGTCAAACATTAAACCGGTTTCAGAAATAGCTACCCTCTACTTAACCAGGACAAGAAACAACTCTAGCCAAATGAATAATAAGCAAAGCTGATTTCTTTCACTTTGCTACCAGGATCAGCTCCATGAAGAAGGGTGGACTGCTATTTTTTTTTTCCTCTGGGCTGTTTGGTGTTTTACTTCTAGAGGCAATGGTATTTGAGTGCCGACTGTGAGCCCCATGTGGGCGAGGGCCATTGTCCATTCTGATTAACTTGGATCTACCCCAGTGCTAGCAGAGTGCCTGGCACATAGTAAGCACTTAATATACCATAATTATTATTGTTTTCAGTGCAGTTCACTGCTGTAGGCACTTGGGAAGGACGGCAGACATACAAGACACATTCCTTGCCCAAAAGAAGCGGACCACAGACCATGGAAAATTCACAGGGCCATGGATC
Source organism: Ornithorhynchus anatinus (assembly GCF_004115215.2). Lineage (NCBI taxonomy): Eukaryota > Metazoa > Chordata > Mammalia > Monotremata > Ornithorhynchidae > Ornithorhynchus > Ornithorhynchus anatinus. The sequence continues at coordinate 56,643,032 of NC_041753.1, forward strand.
AGAATAAATAAAATTGGTTGTTCAAATATCCCTGGATACATGAGTGCTGGGCATGGACTTAAATGAAATACAGAAGTGCAAGGGGCAGCTGAATGGTTGGTAAGATTCAGCTGTGTCCAACCCGATTTGCTTGTATCGATCCCAGCCCTTAGTACAATGCCCATCACATAGTAAGCACTTAACAAATATCACTGTTACCACTATTCAGGCTACTGCAGGCTTCAGTCAGGGCAGGCTTGTTGGAGGAGGTGAAATTTTAAAAGGGTTTTGAATATTGAATTGTACTATCTCAATTGCTTAACACAGTGCTCTGCAATTAATTAATCAGGCATAAGGAGCACTTAATGTGTTGAGACCACTGTACTAAGTGGTTGGGAGAGTACATTGTAACAGAGTTGATAGACACGTTCCCTGCCAGGAGCTTACAGTCTAGAAGGGGAGACAAACAGTCATATAAATAATTTATAATATATAATGATAAGGAGTCTGTACTTTACGCAGAAGGAGATGGTCATCTATTGGAGAGTTTTGAGGTGTGAGGAGGCATGTGCTGAGTGATGTTTTAGAAAGATGATCCAGGCAGGGGGGATGGAGGAGAAACTGGAGGTGAGGAGGCCATCATTTCTAAAACTAAACTAAACCCCTTATCAGGTGAAGGTTACAATTTAGTATGGAAGCTAGCTCTTAAAAAAGATTGTTTTTAGTCACTTGAAGGAAATCAAGAAAGCCTTGTAGTCCTTGCAATAAAAATTGTCTCCTAAGCTCCAGAAAGCAAGGCAATTTCATTCTGACCCTTGAGTTAAAAGTTGTAGACCCATAAAAGGATCAAAAGGGAGTTTTCCTGCTTTCCCATCCAACTTGATATTAGCTGTTTAGTTACACCTCTTCAGAGTGATTGGTTGCGTAGGACAAGGAGCTTTGAGATTTTGCAGTGAAGTTCTGTTCTTTGTTCACCATGCTGGTAAATTGCGTTGTGATAAACCACAAGGTGGCACACTTGGTAAACAGTTCTGCTTGACAAAAGATTACACTGGGACATGGGGGCAAAAATCTCTGAGGCTATGTTGACAAATTATATTCATGTTAGAAGTTGATATTGCTCTGTAAACTATTACCTGATTTATTAAATCATGTTTTTTGAAGATCATCTCAGGTATGCAGCTCACTTGGTATTTGAAACGTGGTTGCTTTCGAGGCCTCAGGTGGAACGGAAATGAGTCAATTAGTGATATTTTTTGAGCATTTATTGAGTGCAGAGCACTGTACTGAGAGCTTGGGAGAGCACTTTAGATTGTACATTGTCTCTGTGCTCAAGTCTCCTTCTGAACCCTGCCTCTGCTCTGGGTTTTTATCCTCTCAGGTCAGAGTTCTAAAACATTATTTTTCCTTGGGAGATGTTGGTAGACATTTTTGCACAGCTTGCCCAGATTTCTACCAAGAATTCAAAAACTAGGGGAGGGAGAGACCCAAAACCTGGAGGAGGTAGCCAAAAGAACTGCTCTTGCTAAAGAATAAAGCCACTTTGAAGGATCTGCCTCAAGCCTCCCTTTCATGTTACCAAGAGCAGTCCAACCAACCAATTTCCAAACAGTCAAAAATCCCTGAGTTACCTAAGTAGCTGGTTCCATCCTCTGTCAGTAGATACCTGGCCTTAGAATATAAACTAGGCTACATTGGAATGGCTGAATTGGTATTTGGGTGCACCTCCTGTGGAAAGGTACACAATGAGGGTGAGTCGTAGTCTTCGCTTAGGAAACCGACCTTTAAATTGGCGCCAGATACTCTGTGGGGTGTGTGCAGATCTTTTTACGTTTGGGAAATGGCATGAGAGACACGATGGTTCATAAGCTACTATGTATTCTACTTGTGTGAGTGATTTAGTTGGAACAGCAGTCATTATTTTTATATCCACATAATTACTTCTTCTTCATCTGATTTGGTAATATTCTGGTGCCACCTTATTTTGCTGCGGGTGTCTTCTCAGACAGATCCTGAAATAGGAGTGTTGGCAGGCTAATAAGGTAGTTTGTGTCCCTCTTTTTGGCACCACCTTGTAGAACAGCTTCAAAGGGCAAACCAGCCCATAATTGGAAAATTGGTATTACCATCGTCACAGTGAACAGCAGTAGGGGAGGGAGGTGGGATTGAGAGTTGGGCTCGAAGGGCATCTTTTGTACAGTGATACTCTATCTCTGCAGAAGCCCTCACCAGTTGTAGTTTGATTTGGTCACTGTTCCTGATTAGTTAGCTACTCTCCTACTGTCCATGGGCTGAGATCCACTGCCATTGAGGGATTCCAACCTTGGTTTCATTACAGTTTGGTTTTCTTTGGCAGGAGGAGCTGCTCTTCTGTAGAACCTCCACAAAAAAATCTTTGTTGTGAGGGGATATTTTTTGTTCTTAATGTAGTTCAAAGAGCAGTAAAGCAGAAAAACCTCTGATGGCTGTATCTGATTTTGTACTATTTTAAATACATGTCCCTTTAATGGGGACCTCTAGTCAATGCATTATGCTTGTAAGGGGATCCACTGCCATATAATTTTCCTCTGTTGATTTTCATCCCCTGGAAAAAGAGCTGATGGCACCAACCCATGTCTTTAAAACATCACATTTAAGAGTTTAGTAATAGTTATTATTATTGATGATAATAATGGCTATTTAATAGATCTTTATTTCTGCCAGGGCCTTTACAAGCATCATTTATAGCATTTAGGAGCAGTTGTAGGACCAAAACTTAAATGGGGCCTGGAGGCTAAAACTGCATCTTGAGGGCAGGGTCTGTGCCTCTTACATCTGTTTTACTCTCCCAGATGCTTAGTACAGTGCCCTGTACTGTTGATATAAACCCTATTAATGTTGGTGGAGTGACAGTCTTCCTAGGTCTGGTTGAGGCAGATCAATCAGTGGTATTTATTGAGTGCTTACTGTGTGCGGAGCACTGTACTAAGCGCTTGAGAGAGTATGATATAACAGAGTTGGTAGGCACGTTCCCTACCCACAAGAAACTTAGTCTAGAGAGGAATCAAGAATCTTGCACCGCCAGTATGGGAAAATGGAACATGGTTTTAGAATCAATTTGCTCTGGCGTCGGGCACTTTTTGAAGTAATGAAGTAGACTAGGGAATAAAAAAGTATGTTGCTGTTTGCCAGTGAGTTTTCCATTTTCAGTGAACATTTTAGTAGGCCAGGCTGAATGAGCAAGCCTGTTCTGAATGATCTCGTTGGCCCGTTGTAGATGTGTAATAACTGTAGTATTTAAGTGCTTCCTTTGTGCCAGGCACTGTACTGAGCGCTGGCATAGGTCCAGTTAATCAGGTTGGACACGGTCCCTGTCCCACATGGGGCTCACAGTCATAAACTCGATCACTGGCTCTTGCAGGTAAAGTGAGACGTGAGGAGCTCTGCTCTTCGAGAATTTTGAGGTGCCAGAAGCATTTTCAGATACTCTCCATTTCTAGTCAAACAAAATCCGAGAAAGTTGACCTTTAGCCTACCAAGGTGGAGGTCCCACCAGTACCTCAAACTCAACAAGACCGAAATGAAACTCCTAATCTTCCCTCCCAAATCCTGTCCTCCCCATGACTTTCCCATCTCGGGTGAAAACCCCAATACCCTCCCCGTCACTCAAGTCCACAGTCTTGGCCTTATCCCCAACTCTTCCCCCTCTTTCAACCCCAATATCGAGTCAGTCACCAGATGCTGTCGGCTCTACCTCCACAGCATCTCCAGAATCCACTTCTTCCTCTCCATCCAAACTGCTGCCGTGCTGGTCCAGACACTTGTCATAACCCAGCCTAGCTACTGCATCAGCCTGGTTGCAGATCTCCCTGTGTCCTGTCTCTGAGGCATATCATCCCTTTAGCCAACTGTAGTGCTTGTGAACTTATTTACACCCTCCTTAGCAGTCGTGTGTGTGTGTGTGTGTACATGTATATGTATATATATCAGCTAAACTTATTTATTTTGACTAGTGTAATTGTTTTCATGTTTGTCTCCAACTGCTGGAGTGTAAGCATCCTGTGGACAGGAATTGTCACTTTGTTGTTTTAATAATAATAATAATAATAATGGTATTAAGCACTTACTATGTGCCAAGCACTGTTCTATGCACTGAGGTAAATACAAGGCTATCAGGTTGTCCCCAAGGGGCTCCCAGTCTTCATCCCCATTTTCCAGATGAGGTAACTGAGGCACAGAGAAGTTAAGTGACTTGCCAAAGTCACACAGCTGATAAGTGGCGGAGCTGGGATTAGAACTCACATCCTCTGACTTCCAAGCCCGTGCTCTCTTCACTGCTTCCCAAGCACCTAGTGCAGTGCACTAGAACAGCATAGCATACTGGAAAGAACAGAGTATTGGGAATTGAGTGACCTGGGTCCATTAATTCATTCATTCAGTCATATTTATTGAGCACTTACTGGGTGCAGAGCACTCTACTAAGCCCTTAGGAGAGTACAGTATAACAATAAACAGACATATCCCAGCTCTGCCATTTCCCTGCTGTGTGACTTTTGGGAAGTCATTCAACTTCTCTGGGCCTCAGTTTCCTCATCTGTCAAGTGGGAATTAAATATCTGTTCTCCCTCCCTGTGATTTCCATGTGGGACAGGGACTGTATCTGACTATTGTATCTACTCCAACACGTAGCACAGTACTTGGCACATAGTATATGCTTACTAGATAGCAGGTATTATTGTCATTAGTCTGATATTATTAAGTGTCTACTGTGTGCATAACACTGTGCTAAGCACTTGGGAGAGTGCAATACAATAGAATTTCATCTCCTTCTTCTGCATCCCACCCCCACAACTGCTGATCCAGGACTGCCGCATCACTTGAATACTTATTGAATCGATACCTGTTGAATTTATGAACACATCTTTTTACTCTGTCTTCCCCTGAGCTCGGGCCTGGGAGTCAGAGGGTCATGGGTTCTAATCCCGGCTCCGCAACTTGTCTGCTGTGTGGCTTTGGGCAAGTCACTACTTCTCTGTGCCTCAGTTGCCTCATCTGTAAAATTGGGATTGAGACTGAGCCCCGAGTGGGACATGGAGTGTGTCCAACTCGATTTGCTTGTATCCACCTCAGCACTTGGTTACAGTGCCTGGCACATTAGTTAGCACTTAACAAATACCATAATTATTACCTGTAATTCATTTTAATGTCTATCTTTCCTGCTATTGTTTCAGCTCTTTGAGGACATGGATCAAGACTACCAATCCTCTTGTTCTCTCCCAAGGATTTAGTACAGTATAAGCACTCCATAAATTCTGTTGATTGATTGTTGAAAGGGGGGAAATAAGTGGAAAAGCAACTTATATTGTTATTTGTTTCTGCTGTGGATGAGGTCATATGGGCAGTTTTATCAAACTCACCATTTTATAACTGCACTCTTAGCCCTTGTATGCAAATGGCCGAGGAATGGCACTAATTTATTTCTTTGTTTGTTTAAACATCTAGAGTGGTGTTTTAACAGTTAAACTAGGTGGTGATCTGGGTACCTATGTGATCAACAAACAAACCCCAAACAAACAGATCTGGTTGTCTTCTCCATCCAGGTATGTAAATAATTATAATTCTGGAAAAATCGAAGCTAAACTGATATAAAAAATCCATTGACAATACGATAGGCGATGTACAAGGTAAGTGAAATCTGTAAGTTTTAGGCACCACTATAACCATCTTACCTTCTTAAAGACAGGGCATTTTCCCTGAGAGAGGCCAAGAAAACTGCAGCATTCCTTCCTTTTAAACGCTTCTTCCGCCCAGCTGGGATCAAGCAGCAGCCATTATTGGACTGTCCCTAGTCCAGCCGGCATTCTGCCACCCACTCTTAGAGCAGGCTGAATGGAGGGATTCCTGGGTGTGTATGGAGATGGCAGTCTGGGCTTCCTCCACTCTGGAAGCCCACAGAACAAGCCCTGCCACATGGAATGGCAGTCTCTGCTGTGCGCCTCCCCCTCCATTCTCTGCCCCCAGCAATGCCTAGGGACACTTCTGACCCACGACAGTCATGGACTATGCTGCCATCCAAAATGAAATGAGGAAGTCAGAGCCACCATACCTATCTTGATGCTAGAAGCCCTGGAGTTCAGGACTGCTTTTCAGGTGAGAAAGGAGTTTACAGGCACATGAGAAGCAGTGCAGCCTATTGGAAAGAGCACGGCCCTGGGTGTCAGAAGGACCTGGGTTCTAATCCCGACTCTGCCAATTGCTGGCTGTCACCTTGGGCAAGTCACTTCACTTCTCTGTGCCTCAGTTTCCTCAACTGTAAAATGGGGATACCTGTTTTCCCTGCTACTTAAACTGTGAGCCCCATGTGGGACAGGGACTGTGGCTGACCTAATTAACTTGTACATACCCCAGCGCTTAGAACAGTGTTTGACATATAGTAGCGTGGCTCAGTGGAAAGAGCACGGGCTTTGGAGTCAGAGGTCATGGGTTCGAACCCTGGATCGGCCACTTGTCAGCTGCGTGACTTTGGGCAAGTCACTTAACTTCTTGGTGCCTCAGTTACCTCATCTGTAAAATGAGGATTAAGACTGTGAGCCCCACGTGGGACAACCCGATTCCCTTGTGTCTACCCCAGTGCTTAGAACAGTGCTCTGCACATAGTAAGCGCTTAACAAATACCAACATTATTATATAGTAAGCAATTAACAAGTACCATAAAACAAACAAACATGGGCCCATCTTCCCTAGAGTCACTGGACCCATGGAGAAGCAGCGTGGCTCAGTGGAAAGAGCATGGGCTTTGGAGTCAGAGGTCATGAGTTCGAATCCCAGCTCTGCCACTTAGCTGTGTGACTGTGGGCAAGTCACTTAACTTCTCTGGGCCTCAGTTACCTCATCTGTAAAATGGGGATTAAGATTGTGAGCCCCATGTGGGACAACCTGATTCCCTCGTGTCTCCCCCAGCGCTTAGAACAGTGCTCTGCACATAGTAAGCGCTTAACAAATACCAACATTATTATTATTATTATGGAGTCTCTGGAATCAGGAAACCATGTGGGGCAATTCCTGTCTCACTTCTGGTAAGCCAGAAGCAGCAGCACAGGAGTCAGAAGGTCATGGGTTCTAATATCATCTCTGCTACTTGTCTGCTGTGTGACCTTGGGCAAGTCACTTCACATCTCTGGGCCTCAGTGACCTCATCTGTAAAATAGGGATTGAGACTGTGAGCCCCACGTGGGACAGGGACTATATCCAACCCGAATGACTTATATCCACCCCAGCGCTTAATACAGCGCTTGGCACATAGGAAGTGCTTAACAAATACTATAATTATTATTCTCTCAATCAGGCATACTTAATGAACACTTACCGTGTGCAGAGCACTATATGAAGCACTTGAGGGAGTACAATACAATGTGGTGGATACATTCCCTGGCCACAGCTATTTTACAATCTGTGGTGGGGTTGTTTGGGGATTTCTGAACACTGAAATTGTTGTTGCTGTGTGGGAGCCGAGCTAGCCCTCAGCTTGATTGGAGAAAGGTTGATGGCAGGCAGGGGTGAGGCTGCAGGCTTTTATTTTCGGGGGGAGGAGGGCGGGGCACGGAGGAGAGAAGGGAACTGCATAGGCCTCTAGCGGACCTTCCCCACCCCACGAGGCAGTTCTGGGAACCCCCTCAAAAAAAAAAAAAGGTAGAGCATACTTTCAGGAAGAATTGGCCTAGGCTGGGAGTCGGTGGGGAAGAGAGAGGAAAAAGGGGAGATGGAAGAAATAAAAGAGCAGAAGAGAGAAATTAAAAAGAGCAAATAAGGGGAATAACAGTAATAATAATTGTGGTCTATAAGTACTTACTATGTGCTAGACGCTGTACTAAGCACTGGGATAGAGATGAGATAATCAGGTTGGACACAGTCCCTGCCCCATGTCAGGTTCACAGTCTACATAGGAGGGAGAACAGGTATTTCATTGCCATTTTACAGATGAGGTAACTGTAGAACAGAGAAATGAAGTGACTTGCCCAAAGTCACAAAGCAGGCAAGTGACAGACATGGGATTAGAACCCCGGCCCTCTGATTCCGGGGTTTGTCATCTTTCCACTAAGTTACACTGCTGCGTAGTGGAAAAAGTGGAAGGAACAAAACAGAAAACTAGATGGGTAAACAAGACAAAAATGAGGGTGGGCTGTGGGTAAAAATCAAGGGGAAAATGTTGAAGACAGGAGGAAAAATGAGGAGGAGGCAATAGGGGAGAAAGAAACACTGAAGGAGTTGTTAAGAGAAAGAGAATGGGCAAGTAGCCCAAAGTAGAGTATGTAGGGATAGGTTGAAGGAAGGAGAGTGGGTGGGAAGTGGTTTCTGGATTTTTGAGACATTCCTAAGTGCTCAGTATGTTTTTATTTGGATTCAGTATTACCCCCTCTTTGGAGACCTCACCCTCAGGTAGCCCCACCCAGTGGCCTGCTTAAATGAAAATTCCTGAACCCTTTTTTCCCCGAGGACAAAAGCACTGGTTAAGAGTATATCTGATTTTGATAAAGGACCTGCTTTCAGGACAAAGAAACTTTCAAGTTTTGATGCAAAAACGGGTTTAACTTTGTCCTTGGAGTTTTCCCTGATTTCCTTTGGCCAAATACATCTATCTTAAACCAAGTGCAAGGGTTTTAAATTGCTACTCCAGCTGCACAGCGGTTTAATCCATGCTCAGCTTCTCAAACGATGCATTCTCACTTGGAGAAATAAAAGATTTTGTTGAAAGATTGGCATGAATAGCTTCTCCAAGGCTTGGGATGCTACAGGGGCGCACAGAAAGTCCTTCAGCAGTCTAGCTTGGCTGTGGAAGAAAGATGATGAAGCCTCAAGTTTCTCTGTAAGCCTTTGGGAAAATTTGCTCTAGTCATTCATTAAGCAAATATCATGGTTTTTACTGACTGGACACATTAACTCGAGAGTCAGAAATGAATCAAATCAATGTGCAGTTCAATTCCTATTTTAACCCTTAGTGGTGTTTTCAAATTTTTAAATGGGAACATTCTTCCTTAATATATGTCAGCCACCAAGTCTTAATAATGGTTTTAATGTTCCCTTCATCACTGTGTTCATCAAGAGATGCAAAATGTCAGAGAAAGTATCATACTCCCTCCACCAACCTTTCAACTCCCAAATCTTCCTGATAACTAAAATGACATATCTTAAAAAGTTTTGTTTTTTATCTCAGAAACCAAAAGGAACCATGAAAATTAGCAAACCATTTTTGGCTAGGCACTCTCTCATTGACTGAACTAAAATTCTTTGCTGAAGAAATTTGTTTTACACCCAACCTTAACAAAAGTCCAGATTTTGTTTAGGTAGAATTTAGTTGTTATAGCAACAACTAAACATTTATATGTGCAGCTAGCAATGGAAAAAAGCAGAGCCAATTGTACCAAAGAGTAACATAACCCTATTCTGCTCTTAGATGGAAATGTATGTTAGAAATAATACATTTTGAAGTTATAAATTGTATTTTTTCATCCAGAATATGATTAAGAAATTAAAACATAAATCTGCTAAAATACCATTGAGAAAATGCTGCATTCATCGAAAAATACATTCTTTGCTTTTTACCCCATAGATCGGAGTATTCATTTATCAAACTACAGGTCACCTTTGTTTATCTGGCCCCTGCTTAACCATATCATTGGTTTATCTGGCTGATGCAGAAATGAATGTCATTGTCTTTGCAGGATATCAGGTTGTTTCAGATGTGTTGGAGGCTGTGATATGCTGCCTGTATTAACACTCTGACCTTTAAGATTATTTTGGTTTTGTCCTTGTGTGATATTAAACCCATTTAACTATCTCTCTGGATTATCCAGATTATCCATTACCTAAATTACCATATTTACTTACATAATTGTCTCCCACATATTTTCTGCCCACCCCCAATTTTTGTGGAGGAAATAAAATATTATTTTTGTAAACTCTGATAGTGGCATGTGTCAGTAGGAAGAGAGGTAGGGTCAGAAGAGTGAAGTTTTCTTTTTTGAAAGGCGAAAACTTCAGGGCAGGGAGAGAAGGGGTTGAGTGGTACCATAATTCATTGAATGCCTATTTTATGCAGCACTTGAGAGAGTGCAGTAGAAAAGAAGTACATCAAATACTCTTACCTTCCTCTTCCTTCTCCCCTCCTTTCAACTTCTTCCCTTCTCTTTATTCTCTTGCTTTCTGTATCGATAGATTTAATTCCCTGCGTAAGGGCCCCCTCCCCTATGTTTTGATCACAAAAAAGTGGGCAAATATGTGAGTAAATACCTATGTGAGTATGCCCTACCGTAAGTGGATCAGTAATTGAGGTTCTTCTGTGTTTGCTTTGATGAAAACTTTTCCATTTGCTTTTGAACTCTCAAACAACCAGCAGTTTTGTCCATGCTAAATATGTCTTGGACCAGAAGCTCCTCAGAGGAAGTGAAGCGGGACATCTGTGCAAATACTGAATTCTGTGGTACTTGGTGTAATTAAGGTGAAAATGCTAGATGTTACCCAATGTGGGATATCCAAGCAATATGAAAATATGGAGAAAACCAAAAACAAAAGTTCCAAGAATGTGGTCTTTGGTAACAAAATGGATACTCCATTTTGTGACAAACCATAAGTGAATGATAAATCCATTTGAAGGTGTGTCACCTGCAAAGCTTCATTAATTACTCCACTCCATCTCTAACAGAGAGTCATGTATTTTTCTTGTAGATTGTTATTACGAAATGACTTAAACAAGGTTGTTTGCCAAAAAAAAAATACTTGATGCTCTCCTCAAAGACAATAAGTTAACAGGCCATCTCTCAAGGTATGAGAAATGGACTGATCCCAGATGCAACGTTAAGTTAGTAAACATGGAGAGGATAGCATTGCGATCTGGGAAAGGCAGCACGGTCAAGAGAGGAATGAGTCTGGGAATCATCTGGGAGACTAGGGTTCTAGTTTCAGCTTTGCCACTGGTTTACTGTGTGGCCTCAGGCAAGTCACTTAACATTTCCATACTTCAGAGGTTCCTCATCTGTGAAATGTAGATAGTTAATACCTGCCTCTCCCTACCTCACAGGGATTTTTGTGGGGACAAAATGAAATAATTGATGTGAAAGCACTTTGGAAAAATAGTCCTCTATAAACTCAAAGTATTAAAGGATCTAACCCGAGTTAATCCAAACTAGAATCTACTAGTGACCTTTCAGTCTATTGCGGAGAAAATAATAGAGAATGTATGAATTAGAGGCTGACCTGGGATTCATTATGTGACGTTTGAAATGTGGAATTTAAAGAATTCTGCCGATTTGTAGAAATTCCAAAATGTTAAACATGAAGCATGTTGGAGAAATGAGTACGGGAAGAGTGTGTGCTGCTTGGGATGGAAGAAAAGGAGTGTGGCCGAGGGGAAAGAGCATGGGCCTGAGAGTCAGAGGACCTGAGGTGTAGACCCAGCTCTGCCACGTGTCTGCTGTATGATCTTGGGCAAGTCACTTGACTTCTCTGGGCCTCAGTTCCCTTATCTGCAAATTGGGGATTCAATACCTATTCTCCCTTCTACCTAGACTGTGAGCCCCCAGTGGGTCCTGGTTATCTTATATCTACCCCAGTGCTTTGTACATAGTAAGTGCTTAATAAATACTACAATTATTAATGATTAAAATCAGGATTAAACCCTTTGGAGAATCCTAAGCAAAACTCACACTCACGGAAGATAAGTGTTCTTATGAAAGAGAAGAATACAAATGGGATTTCAGGGTGAGCAACTAAAAGATGTAAATGCAAATGAACGTCAATTGGAGAAAATTTTCCAACCTAAAAAGAGGCAGAAAAATGAAGGAGCATAGTTCCAAAGACAGGAGGGAAGGATGAAAGAGTTTTATAATGGAGAAATTAAGATGAGGACGAACTGGCTCTCAGATTAATGCTTACTCTACATTGGCTGAGATTTTAATTCCTTCTTTCAAACATACTCAAGAAGTGATGAAACAAATGTAATTCACCAAACCAGGAGGAACACGCAGGGCTGAGGTTTTAGGCCTGAACCCAAAAAGCATCTCTGATAAGGTGCCAAAGCCTATAATGATGATGATGATAATTCATTCATTCAATAGTATTTATTGAGAGCTTACTATGTGCAGAGCACTGTACTAAGCGCTTGGAATGTACAATTCGGCAACAGAAAGAAACGATTCCTGCCCAATGCTCACAGTCTAATTGGGGGAAACAGACGGCAGAGCAAAACAGAACAAAACCAAGACAACGTTATCACGATAAATAGAATCAAGAGGATCTACACCTCATTAACAAAATAGAGTAATAATATATACAAATGAGCACAGTGCTGGGGGGAAGGGGAGCAGAGGGAAAGGGGGCTCAGTTGAGGGGAGGGGGAGCAGAGGGAAAAGGGGGTAGCTCAGTCTGGGAAGGCCTCTTGGAGGAGGTGAGCTCTCAGTAGGGCTTTGAAGAGTGGAAGAGAGTTAGTTTGGCAGAGGTGAGGGACGGCATTCCAGGACAGTGGTAGGACGTGGGCCAGAGGTCGACGGCGGGATAGGCGTGAACGGGGGACAGTGAAGAGGTAAGTGGCAGTGGAGCGGAGTGTACGGGGTGGGTGGTAGAAAGAGAAGGGAGGTGAGGTAGGAGGGGGCAAGGTGATGGAGAGCTTTGAAGCCAAGAGTGAGGAGTTTTTGTTTCATGCGGAGGTTAATGGGCAACCACTGGAGGCTTTTAAGGAGGGAGTGACATGCCCAGAGTGTTTCTGTAGGAAGACGTTCCGGGCAGCAGAATGAAGAATAGACTGGAGTGGGGAGAGACAGGAGGAAGTGAGAGCCGAGAGAAGGCTGACACAGTAATCCAGTCGGGATATTATGAGAACTTGTACCAGCATGATAGCCGTTTGGATGGAGAGGAAAGGGCTGATCTTGGTGATATTGTAAAGTTGAGACCGTCAGCGTTGGTGAAGGGTTGGATGTGTGGGGTGAATGAGAGCTGAGTCAACGATGACACCAAGGTTGCGGACTTGTGAGACAGGAAGGATGGTCGTGCCGTTCACAGTGACGGAAGTCAGGGAGAGGACAGGGTTTGGGAGGAAAGATAAGGAGCTCAGTTTTGGACATGAGTTTTAGGTGGCGGGCAGACATCCAGGTGGAGACGTCCTCGTGGCAGGAGGAGGTATGAGCCTGAAGGGAGGAGGAAAGAACAGGAAAAAAGATGTAGATTTGGGTGTCATCTGCAAAGATATGATAGTTGAAGCGTGGGAGCAAATGAGTTCACCAAGGGAGTGAGTATAGATGGAGAATTGTGGCATTGGTTAATATGTGCTGTGCAGTAGGAGAGATGCAAGTCTATGTAGGAGGAAGCAAAAACATTGAATCTCCATTTTACAGATGAGAAAGCTGAGCCACAGAGAAGTCTCAGGCTTTGCCCAAGTTCACACAACAGGCAAGTGAGGAAACTGGGATTAGAACCCAGGTCCTCTGACTCCCAGGCCTGGGGAACTTTCCAATAGGCCACACTGCTTCCCTTTTGACTTTTAACTCAGGTCTGTTGATCTGCTCCGGGGGTGACATAGTTAACCTGGAGCAGAAGAAACTACAACACAGTGGTTGTTGGGGGCTTCCCAGTCTTCAGCTTCAGCTTCCCCTGAGGAAACGTGAACTAGGAGAGCAATATATAACTTCATCCAAGCCTGAGCTTAACCCAAATCAGGATAAATTTTTGTTCTCCTGCCTCTGAGTTATGTCGAGCTCATAGGCCAGGCCCAGACTTGTGAAAATCTCTTCATTATCAGATTCTAATGCCCCAGGTTTACTAGATGGGAAACCTCCTGGTCCGGTTTTTGTCTTCAAGTGACAGGGAATCAAATTTAGATTGTTGATTTTTTTTTTTAAAGAATAAAACTACATGCTACAAATTCCCTTGGTTCGTCCACTTATTCACTGAATTTTGAGTACACAGACCATACCAAAAGTGTGTGTAATTGAGGGACACAGCTTAAACTGAAAGGGAGCTGCACTGACTAGTAATATCCTAATAGATGAGGCATTGTGCAGACTTGAGTTTTCTCTCATTTAAAATCCGTGTATATGGGTCAGACCTTTTAGCTTCTTACACAGAGGAATATGGAATTATGTTTTAAAATCTAAAACGATAGTGAAATGAATATCCTGTTTTCGCTCCAGACAAGAAAAGGAATCCCCATAATGAAATAACTGGAGCAAATAATCCTGACTCAACCAACAGCCATCAGTTCTCAAATTAGTGAAAGATGTCTCTTAAACTCAAAATTACTTTGATTTATCTTTGAATTTTCCTGCCTTTTTTCTTTTTGTGCATGTATAAATGTATTCATTGAGATGCATCAGTCTGGTCAATTTGTGGGGGTTTTTGGTTTGTTTTTTGACTTTGTTCTGTTTCTTGGATAGCCTGGGTTGTTAGCAGTGCTGGTTTCCCCAGTGAGACATGGAAGTGGCATCAGCGGTGAAGGCACGCTTTAATATTTTCACTGTGCTTTTTAATTGTATAAAGATGGTTAAACTCTTTCTGTTTCCTCCAGCAAAGTTGACAGAGCAATGTGACTGCCCTGCTGGAAAGTTTGGAAGAGTTTAAAAACATCCAGGACTGTCCAAGTCCTTTTCCTTCCTGACCCTTTCTACTCATGCTCTTTCTAAGCCTGGGAAAATTGCTGAAGGAATAGAGAACTCTAGCCCCTTCCATTTTTCCCCTGGCTCAAGAGCGAACATCTAAAGGTTTTGAGACTCTCCATCATTCAGTCTCACTACTTGCACTAGAAAGAAGATTGCGCAAATTAGCAAACTAATCAGGCTGGAAGCTAATTGAACCAGTCCCAAAGTTGCAATAAAATTAGGCCTGGCTGCTTTGGACAGACATGAGCCATCCCTCCCCGTTCCCCCTACTCCCTCCATCTGCTCTTCCCCCTTCCCCTCCCCACAGCGCTTGTACATATATATATTATTTATTACTCTATTAATGATGTATATACATCTTTGATTCTATTTATCTTGATGGTATTGATGCCTGACTACTTGTTTTGTTTTGTCATCTGTCTCCCCCATTTAGACTGTGAGCCCATTGTTGGGCAGGGATTGTCTCTATCTATTGCCGAATTGTACATTCTAAGAGCTTAATACAGTGCTCTGCCCATAGTAAGCGCTCAATAAATATGATTGAATGAATGAATGAATCCAAGCTACTTTCAGTTATCTAATTTAACCTTCCTGAAGAAAACCAGTATTCAGATAATTAGCTCACTACTGTTTTTAGAATAGCTACTTAGGAAACAAGGGCAATTTTTCCCCTTTGCTTTCCAACAAAAGTACTGTTTGAACTTCTCAAAATTAATTACACATTGCGGGGGCCCTTGTGAATAAAACAGTGATTTTATAATTCTGTATTGTCTCTCTAATACCTTTAAGAAATTCTCTGCAGTGTGCATTTAGTGAGTTGAGATTGTCTTAGCTTTAGGAGTACTCTCAAAATGAACTTTCTGTTTTATTTTCTAGTGGACCCAAACGCTATGACTGGACTGGAAAGAATTGGGTATACTCTCACGATGGAATGTCCCTTCATGAACTGCTGGCATTGGAACTGTCTAAAGCATTAAAAACCACATTAGACCTGTCTTCTTTAGTATATTCTGGCAAAGATACTTGATGTAGGACTAAATTTTAAGAAAATCAAAAGCACCTCTGTTCAACTGGGCTAGTCTCTAAGTTTTTATTTTTGCTTTTGTAATTAGTTGCATTGTATGTAACAGTCCTGTGAAAATAATATATTTTTCCTCAACTCTGATTTCCAATTTTTGGATG
This sequence comes from Ornithorhynchus anatinus, assembly GCF_004115215.2. Classification (NCBI taxonomy): domain Eukaryota; kingdom Metazoa; phylum Chordata; class Mammalia; order Monotremata; family Ornithorhynchidae; genus Ornithorhynchus; species Ornithorhynchus anatinus. The sequence goes on from NC_041753.1 coordinate 56,658,814, forward strand.
TCTTTTCTGATTCCGGGTTTTCTTTTCTTTTTTTTTTCATCTGTTAATGCAGCCTAAAGCCTTCATTTTGTTCCAATCAATTAATTGCATTTATTGAGTGTTTACTGTGGGCAGAGCACTGGACTAAACGTGGGAGAATACAGAATAGCAGAGTTGATAGACCCATTCCAGGCCCACAGTGAGCTTACAGTCTGGAGGGGGGAGGCAGACATTAATAAAATTAATTACGGATATGTACATAAGTGTTGTGGGTTTGAAGGAGGGGTGAATAAAGGGTGAAAATCCAAGTAAAGGATGACACAGAAGGGAGGGGGAGAAGAGGAAATAAGAAATGAGGGCTTAGTTGGGGAAGGCCTCTTGGAGGAGATGAGCTTTTAATAAGGCTTTGAAGGTGGGGAGAGTGGTATCTGTCAGATATGAAGGGGGCAGGGAGTTCCAGGACATAGGCAAGTGGTCGGTGTTGAGATAGATGAGATAGAGGTACAGTGAGTAGGTTGGCATTAGAGGAGTGAAATGTGCAGGCTGGGTTGTCGTAGGAAATCAGGGAGGTAAGGTTGGGGCTGGGGGGCGCAGGGTGACTGAGTGCTCTAATTCTACGGAAAGGAGTTTCTGTCTGCAAAGATGGATGGGCAACCACTGGAGGTTCTTGAGTGGGGAAACATGGGCCAAACAGTTGCATAGAAAAATAATCTGGGCAACAGAGTGAAGTATGGACTGAAGTGGGGAGAGACAGGAGGCTGATCCAGTAATCCAGGCTGGGTAGGATGAGTGCTTGGGTTAACGTGGTACCACTTTGGATGGAGAGGAAAGGGTGGTTTTTAGCGATGTTGTGAAGGTTGAACCGACAAGATTTGGAGACCTTGAATATGAGGGTTGAATGAGAGAATGGAGTCAAGGATAACACCAAGGTCATGGGCTCGTGAGGCGGGGAGCACAGTGGTGCTGTCTACAGCAAAAGGCAGGGGAGGGCAATTTTTGGGTGGGAATATGAGAAGTTCTGAACATGTTAAGTTCTGTTTGAGACATGTTAGTAATTCTAGTTATTAGAAGGATGCCATGTAAAATAATTACCACCAATGATACCTTCCTGCTCCCAAATGATACTCATTGAAGTATGGAAGGCAAATATTCATCATTTCATTGGACTAATATAGAACATTTCTGATCAAATCAAAGAGGAAATGCTCAAAGGACTCCTGAGGTCTTGTTTTCTTGCGACTGTTAGATTGTGTACCTTCTCCTTAGCCCACTACAGGTAAAAGCTATTCTCCCACTAAGCCACCAAAATACAGCTAATATGGTTAAGGCAACTGAGAAGATTGAGTTAAACGTCTCCATTATAAAAAGTAAATTGTAAAACACAAATTCAAGAGGTGAATTTTTGAAATTCTTTCTAAACCCCATTGCTATTAGGGACTGTTACTGTCACTACTAAAGACCAAAAAGGGAACAGAATAGTCTCCTCAGTGCCCAGTGAGAAAATTAGTAAAATGATTGTATTTTATCAAAGCCATTCTTGTCTGTTTTATGCCTTACATTTAATAACTTGGTTCCTCTTTCCCCCTATGAAAACCTGGGTGTCTTTTGTTCAACTGTCAGGGTCATTAATCATCCTGAATATCCACTGAGTCATGGTATTTAATAATAAATGTTGGAAAGACTAGAGGCCAAACAGAGAAAAGGAGGTATAGTGTGATAAATAATTTGTAAAATTCAGTGATTTTTTTTTGCCATGTAAAGCATTAGGTAACTTTGAATTCATGTTATTATCAGTGCAGTGTTTTAACACATCTGGGATGCATGTGTACAAATGTGATTCTTCTTCCATTTAATTCTATCTGCATGAATTTTCCAAGACTAACCTATGTTCTGGGGTAGTTTCTGAAATTCTACTGAATTTTTATTATTCCAGTGGCAAGCGTGCCAGGGAGTGATAGGCCAGACCACCTCGCGTAACACTGATGTACAGTTTTTATACTGTGTTGCCACCTCCTCTCTGTAATTTATTTGACCTTCTGTCTCCCTCACTAAATATTTTCAGGGTATTTAAGTGCTTACTTGTGCAAGGCACTATAGTAAACGCTGGGGTAGATAAAAAGCTAATCAGGTTGGACACAGTCCATGTCCCACATGGGGCTCACGGACTTTGTCCCTCTTTTACAGAGAAGGGAAATGCGGCACTGAGAAGTTAAGTGACTTGCTCAAGGTCACACAGCAGACCCCTTGAGAGCAGGGATCCTGTTTACTAATTCTATTGTGTGCTCCCAAGCGCTTAGTAGAGTGCTCTGCTCAGAGTAGGCATCAGTAGTTGTTTAGGAAGTGCTTACTACGTGCCAGAAGTACTATTGATTGTTTAATTTTTGGCTGAGGCTTAACTGCTACCACCTGGACTATCACATTTCCTGTCTCCCAGCCACTCTCCCGTAATTCCCGGCACATTTACTAAAGGAGGCCTGAACCAAGGCACTAATGATGGTGGTATTTGTTAAGCGCTTACTATGTGACCAGCACTGTACTAAGCACTGGGGTCGATACAAACAAATCAAGTTGGACACAGTCCCTGTCCCATGTGGGGCTCACAGACTCAATTCCCATTTTACAGATGAGGTAACTGAGGCACAGAGAAGTGAAGTGACTTGCCCAGAGTCACACAGCAGACAAGAGGCAGTCAGGATTAGAACCCATGACCTTCTGACGCCCAGGCCTGTGCTCTATCCATGCTGCCGCCATTCTACTCATTTCCCCTGCCCCTCTTTAGAGTATTGAGTGGAGCTTGGAACTGATTGCTATTGATCTGCTTCTTTGGGCTTCTGGGCAAATCACTTCATTTGTGTTTATTGAGCGCTTACTGTATGCAAAGCACTGTACTAAGCGCTCAGGAGAGTACAATATAAACTTAACCTCTCTGTGTGTTAGTTTTCCACTTCTTCCGAATGGAGCCGATAATCCACCCCCATCCTTCAGACCTGTTGTGAGGATAGAGATTATACATGGTGAGCACATAGGTATGCTGTGAAATAAGGTGCTCTATAAAAAGAAATGAGGTGGGGTGATGAGGGTTGCGTAATTGCATTTCACTATAAGACAGATTGCTAAGGCGATGCCTTTCATATTGAATCAGTGGCTTTGTTGGATGTTTTATTTTATTTTGTATGAAAGGGGTACATGGTAGAGAATGAGGGAAAGGAGCAAAAATAAGAATTCTGCAATATTTTCTCTCTTACCATGATTACTGTATTCAGATGTACCACCATACTGCTTCTCTCTACAGATATCATCTGTTGACCTGTGATCTGAGCTCTGTGTAGCAGCCAATTATTTGACCTGACAGATCCTTTTGAGCCTATATTTGTTAAGCACTTACAATGCTAAGCACTGTACTAAGCGCTGGAGTAGATACACTATAATCAGTTGAGACAATCCCTGTCCCACATGGGGCTGTCCCACAGTCTAAAGAGAAGGGAGAACAGGTATTCGGTTCCCATTTTACAGATGAGGTAACCGAGGCACAAAGAAGTTGAGTGACTTGCCCAGTGTCACACAATAGGCAGGTGCCAGAGCTGCAATTAGAACCCCGGCCTCCTGACTCCCAGGCCCGGGCTCTTTCTACTAGACCACGCTGCTTCTCTGAGACTTTGTTTTTGTCCCTGATATACTTGTGGTCTGTTTTCATTATAGTTCAAAAGGTTTGTATTAGGCCACTTTACAAAAAAACAGTGGGTGGGGGAGAAGGGAGTGTTTTCTAGTATCTTTGTCAGCCGAGGAAGCAAAGGGCTCTGCCCCACATTTATTGAAATGTTTATTAGTTGATGATATATCTATATAAACAGCTGGAGAAAACACAAACACCCAGTAACAAAATTGCCTACTAAAGATCCTTGTACTCTGGGAAAAAAGAAAGCAGATGAACCGGTATGACCCAATCCAGCTGTTAATAGAGTCATCACTAAATATATTTCTGGAGTGCTGGACTGCAATTGTTTTTCTGTTGCTGTACCATTTCAAGAGCCATGCCTCAAATATGGCCATTTCTCCTTCTTGCTCCAGGATTCAGGGGCCAATTTTATAGCCTTGCATTCCCCCAAGTGCTTAGTAATAATAATAATTATGGCATTTGTTAAGTGCTTACTATATGCCAGGCACTGTACATTAAACCCTGGTGTGGATACAAGCAAATAGGGTTGGACACAGTCCCTGTCCCATGTAGGACTCAATCCCCATTTTACAGAGGGTAACTGAGGCCCAGAAAAATGAAGTGACTTGTCCCAGGTCACACAGCAGACAAGTGGCAGAGCTGGGATTTAGAACCCATGACCTGACTCCCAAGCCGGCGCTCTACCCACTACACCATGCTGCTTCTCTTCAGTACAGTGCCTGGAAGATAGTAAGCACTTGATAAATACAGTTATTTTTATTAGCCTGTTTCCTGGCCAATAATTCCAGAGTTCCATAACCCTCATTAGTACTTCTGCCACCCAAGCAGAGACAGGACAAAGAGGGGAAAGCAGTGAAGTATATCCCTCTGCAGACTGGGCCCGGGAAAGTAAGCCAGGCTCAGGTGAGGTAATAGCAATAACTCATACTTGTTCAGTGCTTTACTGTATGCCAAGCACTGTACTAAATGGTGGGGTAGATATAAGATTATCAAATCAGATAGGATCCCTGTTCCACACTGGCTCACATTCTAAGTAAGAGGGAGAACAGGTATTGAATCCTCATTTTACAGATGAGAAAACTGAGGCCCAGAGACATCGTGACTTGCCACACAGAAGGCAAGTGGCAGAGCTGTTAACCCTAATCTCCTGACTCCCTGGCCCATGCTTTTTCCATTAGGCCCTGCTGCTTCTAAAGTTTCATTATTTTTACATGCTTTTTACCCCACCCTTAGCTCCACAGCATTTTTGTATATACCCGTAATTTATATTAATGACTGTCTCCCCCTCTAGACTGTAAGCTTCTTGTGGACAGGGAACTTGTCTACAAGCTCTGTTGTACTGTACTCTTCCAACCACTAAGTCAGCGTTCTGCCCTCAGTAAGTACTCAAATACCAATGATCGTTTGACTGATAAATTAGTTGCTAAACTCTATAAAATAAATCTCATTTTTCCTTAAAAAAAAGAGAGCATTATTTCCTTCCCTGCCCAATTCAAGTTGTGCCCCATCTGTGATAACCTAATGGTTCCATATAGAAGCAGCGTGGCTCAGTGGAAATGGCACGGGCTTGGGAGTCAGAGGTCATGGGTTCTAATCCCACCTCTGCCACTTGTCTGCTGTGTGACCTTGGGCAAGTCACTTAACTTCTCTGTGCCTCAATTCCCTCATCTGTAAAATGGGGAATAAGACACTGAGCCCCATGTGGGACAACCTGACTACCTTGTATCTACCCCAGCGCTTAGAACAGTGCTTGGCACATAGTAAGCGCTTAACAAATACCACCATTATTATTATTTGGTTACCTCTGTGATTGCCTGGTACACCCTTTCCGGAACTGAAATTAGGAGAAACTCCTCCACCTGTCAGTAATCCTTGCATTGAGAGCCACTTCCCTCCAGATCAATGTTTTTTGGTTGTTTTGTTTTTTAACGGCATTTGTACCAAGCACTGTACTCAGCGCTGGGATGGATACAAGATAATCAGGTTGGACACAGTCCTTGTCCCACATAGGGCTCAGTCTTAATCCCCACTTTACAGATGAGGTAACTGCGGCACAGAGAAATGAAGTGACTTGTCCAAAGTCACACATAAGGCAAGTGGTAGAGCTGGGAATAGAACCCGGGTCCTCTGACTTGCAGGCCCATGCTTTTTCCACTAGGCCAGGCTGCTTCTCGGTCCTTTTCTTGTCCTCTCTCTTTCCTTTCATTTTTACTTGTATCTTCTCCTCCGTATCCTGGGTCCTCTTCTCCTGTCATTTGTCATCAATGAATCAATGATATTTATTGAGCGCTTACTACGTGCCAAACACTGAACTAAGCGATTGGGAGAGTACAATACAACAGAATTAGCAGACACGTTCCTTGCCCATAATGTGTCTATTGCTATATTATACTCTCTCAAGCGCTTGGTGCTGTGCTCTGCACACAGTAAGTGTTCAATAAATTTGATTAATTGAGGCAGATGCAGTACTCAACGTGGGTTAGAGCAAGTGCTTGGATCAGCATGGTAGCAGTGTGGATGGAGAGGAAAGGGCGGATTGTAGCAGTGTTATGAAGGAAGAATCAACAGGATTTAGAGATAGGTTATGTGTGGGTGGAATGAGCGAGATGAGTCGAGGATAACACCAAGGTTACGGGTTTGTAAAATAGGATAGTTGTGTTGTCTAGGGTGATGGGAAAGACAGGAGGAGGACAGGGTTTGGGTTGGAAGATAAGGAGTTCAGTTTGGGACATGTTTAATTTGAGGTGTTGGTGGGACATCCAAGTAGATATGCCCTGAAGGCAGGAGGAAATGTGAGATTGCAGGGAAGGAGAGAGGTTAGGGTTAGAGATGTAGATTTTGGAATCATCTGCACAGAGATGGTAACTGAAGCCATCGTGGGAGTGAATGAGTTCTCCAAGGAAGTGAGTGTAGAGGGAGAATAGAAAAGGGACCTAGAACTGAGCCTTGAGGGACTCCTACTGTTAATAATAATAATAATAATAATAATAATAATGTTGGTATTTGTTAAGCGCTTACTATGTGCCGAGCACTGTTCTAAGCGCTGGGGTAGACATAGGGGAATCAGGTTGTCCCACGTGGGGCTCACAGTCTTGAGAGGTGGCGTGGCTCAGTGGAAAGAGCCCGGGCTTTGGAGTCAGAGGTCATGGGTTCGAATCCCGGCTCGGCCACTTGTCAGCTGTGTGACTGTGGGCAAGTCACTTCACTTCTCAGTGCCTCAGTGACCTCATCTGGAAAATGGGGATTAAAACTGTGAGCCCCACGTGGGACAACCTGATTCCTCTGTGTCTACCCCAGCGCTTAGAACAGTGCTCGGCACATAGTAAGCGCTTAACAAATACCAACATTATTATTAATCCCCATTTTACAGATGAGGGAACTGAGGCACAGAGAAGTTAAGCGACTTGCCCACAGTCACACAGCCGACAAGTGGCAGAGCTGGGATTCGAACTCATGAGTCCTGACTCCAAAGCCCGTGCTCTTTCCACTGAGCCATGCTGCTTCTCCAACTGTTAGAGGGTGGGAGGCAGAGGAGGAACCAGCAAAAGAGATTTAGGAGTGATCAGAGAAACAGGAGGAGAACCAAGAGAGGACAGTGTCAGTAAATCCAAGGTCAAGGAGGAGGAGGTGGTCTACGGCGTCAAAGGTGGCTGAGAGGCTAGGAGGATGAGGATCAGAATAGAGGCTGTTGGATTTGGGAGAAGAAGATCATTGGTTACCTTAGAGAGGGCTGGTTCTGTGGAGTGAAGCGGGTGGAAGCCAGATTGGAGGGGATCTTGGAGAAAATTGGAAAATAGGGAGTGGAGACAGCGGGTGTAGACAACTCTCTCAAGAAGTTTGAAGAGGAATGGTAGAGAGAGAGGGCAATAACTGGAGGGAGCTGTGGGGTCAAGGGATATAGTTTCTCCAGAACATCCTGTCCTCTGCCATAATCCACAACCTTTCTAACGGTTCTTCCGTTATCATTGTTATGGTCTCTATCCATCTAGCTGCTGATCTGTCTCTTCCATGTTTTCCCTGGATGTTTCCTAGTGTTAGTGTCTTCTCCAGAGAATTAGTCCTCCTGATTATGTGTCCAAAATATGCTAACCTAAGTCGAATCATTTGGCCTTCCAAAGACCACTTTGGCTTAATTTGCTCTAAAATCCATTTGTTTGTTTTTCGTGCAGTCCATGGTATTTGCAAAAGCCTTCTCCAACTCCACATTTCAAAAGAGTGTTGTTTTTTTAGGATAGAGGATACGTAAGCATGTTTGAAAGCAGTGGTGAAGAAGCTGTTAAAAATTGAACAGTTGAAGGTGGCAGTTGAGGGAAGAAGGGAGGGGCCAAGTGATTTGAAAAGGAATGAAGGGATGGGGTTCAGAAGCATAAGTGGAGGGGATAAATTGAGAGAGCAGGTGAGAGATTTCATCTTCCTCTTTTTAGTTCTACTTTTTCCTTTTTGATTGATTTATGCTTCTCCTAAGCTTGTTTCTTCCTTCTCTTTTTTGAATCAATCATATTTATTGACCACTTACTGTGTGCAGAACACTGTACTAAATGTTGGAAGAGTACACCATAGCAGAGTTGGTAAACACGTTTCCTACCCAAAGGAACTTGCAGTCTAGAGGGGGGGACAGATATTAAATAAATTATGGCTATCTACATAAGTGCTGTGGGGCTGAGGGTGGGATAAAGTGTACAAATCCAAGTGCAAGGATAATGCAGAAGGGAGAGGGAGTAGGGGAAATAAGGGCTTAGTCAGGGAAGGCCTCTTGGAGAAGATGTGAATAAGGCTTTGAAAGTAGGGAGAGTCTTTCGGATATAATAATAATTGTGGTATTTGTGAAATGCATATTATGTGCCAGGCACTATACTAAGTACTGGGGTGGATACAAGCAAATTAGGTTGGACATAGTCCCTGTGCCACATGGGGCTCACAGTCTCAATCCCCACTTTACAGATGAGGTAACCGAGACCCAGAGAAGTGAAGTGACTTGTCCCAGGTCACACAGCAGTCAAGTGGCAGATCCTGGATTAGAACCCAGATCCTTCTTACTCCCAGGCCCGTGCTCTATCCACTACACCATGAAGAGGGAGGGAGTTCCAGGCCAGAGTCAGGATATGGATAAGGGGTCGGCAGTGACATAGACAAGATGGAGTTACAGTGAGCAGGTTGACATTAGAGGAGCAAAATGAGCATGCTGGTTGTAAGAAATCAGAGAGGTAAAGTAGGAGGAGGCAAGGTGATTGAGTACTTTAAAGTCAATAGTTGGGAGTTTCTGTTTGATATGGAAGTGGAGAAATTAATGGGCAATGACTGGAGGTTTTTGAGTAGGGAATGTGGACTGAATGTTGTTTTTTTTAGAAAAATGATCCAGGCAGCAGAGAGAAGTATGGAATGGAGTGAGGAAGGACACTAGGCCAGGAGGTCAGCAAGGAGGCAGATGCAGTAATAATAATAATAATAATGATGGTATTTGTTAAGCGCATACTATGTGCCAAGCACTGTTCTAAGCACTGGGGTAGATACAAGATAGGTTGTCCCACCTGGGGCTCACAGTCTTAATCCCCATTTTTTTTTTAACAGATGAGGTAACTGAAAGCACAGAGAAGTTAAGTGACTTACCCAAAGTCACACAGCTGATAAGTGGCGGAGCCAGGATCAGAACTGACGACCTCTGACTCCCAAGCCTATGCTCTTTCCACTGTCATGCTGCTTCTCTGCTTCTCAGTAGTCAAGGTGGGATAGAATAAGTGCTTGGATCAGGAGCAGTTTGGCTGGAGAGGAAAGGGCAGATTTTAATGATGTTGTGAAGGTAGAACCAGCAGAATTTGATGACAGATTGAATATGTGGGCTGAATGAGAGAGATGAGTTGAGGACTGCACACTTATGAGACAGGAGGGATGATGGTGCTATCTACAGTGATGGGAAATTCACTAAGAGGACAGGATTTGGGTGGGAAGATGAGGTGTTCTTAGAGATGTCCTAAAGTTAGGAGGAAATACAAGATTTGCAGAGAAGGAGATATCAGGGTTGGAGGTTTAGATTTGGGAATCATAGGTATAGAAATGTTAACCTTTAATTTTACAATTTTTTATCTCCTTAGTTACCATAGCAGCTGTGGGATTTCCTGGTTTCCTGGGGTTGTATGAGCAATCCCCAATCATCCAGCAGGCTGACCTCAATCAATCAATCAATGGTATTTATTGAGTGCTTGCTAGGTGCAGAGCGCTGTGCTAAGCGCTTGGGAGAGCACAATACACAGAATTAGCAGAAGCGTTCCCTGCTCATAACGATCTTACAGTCAGTAACAGTGATCCCAGTAGCTCCTAGCAACCTGATCTGAGAGTGAGGGAGCAGGTGGAGAGAGGCGCCTCACTTGTCCCATATGGTTGCCACCTCCTGCTCCTGCAGCATGGTTGCCTCCTTCCCATGTAGAGCCTAGGCCAAATGGCGGCACCTAAAAAAACCCAAAAAAACAAGTGGACCAAGCTCCCCAGGCTCCAGAAAAAGAGAAAACAAAAAATACTCTGGTTCTGGCTCTTAGGACGAAGCATGAGACACTTGCCCTCTGTGGGAGACATGACTCTGTAATATATATATATATGTGTGTGTGTGTGTGTGTATACATATGATGTACAGCAGGTGCCACGTTAGACTGTTGTATAATAAGTGCATTGTTCTCTGTGTGTTTTTATAGGCTTAGCTGTGGAGCCATTTAAAAAATAAATAATAATTACTACTAATAATGATAGAGTGTCAAGCATGTTGAAATCATTTTGGAGCCATTTTCCAAGTTACCTAATGTCCAGAGAAGGAAAATCACAATGTTTAAAACAAGCTAATTATAGGACTAGTGCAAGTAACTCTCTGAATTGGTGAGCCAACTCTTACAAATTGTTTTTGTGTCAGCCCTTCTAATTATATAGTACAGTATTTGTGGTAATTAATTTCATGACTTTTTTTACTCCTGGCACCTAGCAATAAAAAACAAAGCATTTTAAAAACAAAAGATATTTCAAAACAGAAATGGCTTGTCAAATCCTACCTAAACAAGATTTAAAAGTTCCCTGCCTGCCATTTGCTCATTCCTTTCAGTTTAAGGATTCCAGCATAGGTCTGTCAGAACATAGGGAGCCCACTGGGAAAACATGAGTTTAGTTGTGTGGCAGGTTAACCTCTTTTTTTCCCCCTCTCTCTCTGTCTTTGAAGGGTTGGCGATTGGGAGAGATTAATTTGGGGCTTTGAAAACCAACCTGCCTTAATAAATGGTCATACACATTTAAAAGTCACATGTTGTATAATAATACTGGATTGGTGTGACCAATTCTAGAGTCCCAAGATTTTATTAAAGGGTAGATTTCTAGAACTGCCTTAAAAGTGAATTGTGGTAGAAGAAGGCATAAGTGATGCTGTCCCCTCTGAGGCTACAGTTTCAGAGAAAATATGGATGCCCCTACTTGTGAAGCACCCTCTCATTTTGATACTGAGGATCAGATGTGGTTTTAAAGAGAATTCTGCTTGCAATCATTTGCTGCCGGTATTTGGCAGATGATCCTGGTTCTTCCTCTTGTAGGTGAGAGCAGCAGAAATGCAAATTCCTGGTGCAAAATGTAAATAATAAACTCAAATTCCCATTGCCAACAAATCTCTACAAACATGCTTACTTTAGTGCAGATGTGAGTGAGAAGGATGAGGCCAAACATTATTAGACCTCGTTTGATCTGGAGGGGGTTTCTTACCCTTTCCTGAAAATAGTGTTGACCCTGACTTTTAGAGGTATGTGCAGCTAGGATGGGAATGGAGACCAAGTTTAAGTTCAAAGTTCAGGGCTACATGGAAAGAAATGGAGAGTTCAGAAAGAGTAGAAAATCAATCAATCTGTGGTATTCATTGAATGGTTAAACTGTCTGCAAAGCCCTGTGCTAAGCCCTTAAAAAAAGTCATTGCCAACTAGATTGCTAGTTGAGGTAGTTCAGCATATATAAATGCCTTACATATCTAAGACGTAGACACGTGTAAAATCATTTCAGTAGCTTGAAAAGTTTTCTAGTTACTTGAGTGATGCCCTACGAAGACGGCATCCTTACCCAAAACCTGTTCTTGTACGTTTGGAAGCTTCAGCATACTCCTGAAATGGATATGAACCTGTATTTCAGGGAAGTGTGGGGACACTGAATGAATACTTTTTTTTGAAATTCCCGATTTTCTTTACATCAACTAATCAATGAATGACATCTACTGAGTGCTGGAGAAAGTACCGTGATAGCAGTATATGAGTTCTTGAGCTTCAGGGAGCTTGCAAGTTAATGGCAGAGATGGCCAAAAATGACTTAATAATAATAATGTTGGTATTTGTTAAGCGCTTACTATGTGCAGAGCACTGTCCTAAGCGCTGGGGTAGATACAGGGTAATCATGTTGTCCCATGTGAGGCTCACAGTCTTCATCCCCATTTTACAGATGAGGTAACTGAGGCACAGAGAAGTGAAGTGACTTGCCCACAGTCACACAGCTGACAAGTGGCAGAGCTGGGATTCAAACCCATGACCTCTGACTCCCAAGCCCGTGCTCTTTCTGCTGAGCCACGCTACTTCCCTGGTATTGGTAGTGAAAGCTGATGGAAGAGCAAGAATAAAGCAGTTATAAAACGAAAATAAATTCAGCCCCATACGTGCCAGCATGCCATCTCCTGGTGAGTTTGACAGCATTACCTCTTTGTGTGTCATGCTGCTGCTTTAGCTCTTGAGAGGTCTGTCACTACCACAAGCCAAAAGAGGTTGGATTTACTCATGCACCCGAGGAAGAATAATAATTAGCAATGATTGCGGTATTTGTTAAGCACTGATGTGCCAGGCACTGTACTAAGCATTGGGGTAGATACAAGATAATCAGGTCAGAAGCACAGGAAGGTGGTAGGTGAATTTCACTTTCTTTTAATAATGATAATAATAATAATGATGGTATTTGTTAAGCGCTTACTATGTGCCAGGCACTGTACTAAGCGCTGGGATGGATACAAGCAAATCAAGTTGGACACAGTCCTTATCCTATGTGGGGCTCACAGTCTCAATTCCCATTTTATAGATGAGGTAATTGAAGGCACAGAGAAGTGCAGTGACTTGCCCAAGATCACATAGCAGACAAGTGGCAGAATCAGAACCCATGACCTTCTGACTCCTAGGCCCATGCTCTATCCACTACACCATAAAGCTCCACTTTCCTGTTACTATCCAAGTTTGAGGGCTTGGTTATGCTAATCAGAAGCAATTTTCTTCCTTGTGGATGACCCTATTAAACTAGTTTCTCCTCCCCATCACTCTTCCTTCTCCTCCCCCATGGAAATTCCAATATCCTCTCACACTTGCTGAGTCAGAAGGCCAGCACAGAGATAGGTGTCTTCTCTAAGCTACTTCTGATGTGTACCAGCTGCTGCGCCATACCTGAAACAACACATCATGTCCTGTTGTCTGCACACACTGCACTAAGCAGGGTTACTAGCACCACGCCTCAGAGTGAGAAACGATCTGGACTTCTGAACAGCTGTGGACATGCAGAGCATTTGGAAAATTCTTGATGTTATCACATCTGAAACCCCAGAGTAGGAGGGCGAGGTTGGCAGCTGCACCTATCTAGATCTACCTGGAAAACTCAGAAAAATACTCCTCCTCGAAGGAGACGATAGAATTAACCAGCAGCCTGAAGGTCAACACGGGTCTTCCTTGTTCTACAGGGGATTTTTTTTTTCCCCATACAGATTCAGACTTGAAAAGATTTCCTTTTTAATACCAGAAATTCATACTGCTTACCATTTGAGTCCTGGGTTTCAGTTGGCCTAGGGCAACTTGAAATGGAACCCACACTTCTGGCTTTTGTTCTTGATGTTAAACAGGGAACACAGTCCTGTCACAGTGGATTCACTGTTAGTCTGTTTAAAGGAAAGGAGGGTCTCTTTCATTCCTGGACTATTTCTATTTCCTCTTTCCAATTTCACAGCTGCCTGATATACAAAGCCGCTGTTGTCAGAATTTGTAGTGCTATCAGAGTTTCACTGTCACACGACACCTAGATAGCTTCCCTCCATAACTGTTGCACACAGTAAGCGCTCAATAAATGCCGTTGATTGATTGCTGGGGAGGGGTTTGTTCCTCCCCCACCCACTGGGTGAGAGGAAAGTTTTGGAGAGGGGTGGGGTGAGAGGGGAAGGGACAAAGAAAGGGAAGATGGAGGGAGAGAAGGGGGAGAATGTGGATTCTCTGGCAAAGAAAACCATTGCTTTTGTTATTTATTGTTGGCCTAGTGGAAAGAGTACAGGGCTGGAAGCCAGGAGACCTGAGTTCCAGTCCTGACTCCATCACTTGCTGTATGTCCTTGGGCTAGTCACTTAACTTCTCTGTGTCTCAGTTTCCTCATCTGTAAAATGGGGATTCAATACTTATTCTAGCTCCCCTTTAGACTGTGAGCCCACTGTAGGACAGGGACTGTGATCTGAGTGAATTACATCTACCATAGTGTTTAGCACATAGTAAGCGTTTACAAATACCACAATTATTATTTATTACTCTTAATAGTAACAAATTAATACCTAATGCCCTTGGAGGTGGGTTGTTGATCTAGGCAGGTTCCAGACAAAAGAAAATAATAGTGATGGCATTCGTTAAGTGCTCAGTATGTGCCAAACACTGTTCTAAGCGCTGGGCACTGTTCTAAGCATTGACTGTACTCAAGCAGCCTTGCTGATGGGCGACAAGAAAGCATCAGCCCACAAAAAGTATTACCGGCAAGCCACATTGTTCTTGCCCCTCGCAGATTTTGTCAGGGTCAGAACGGGGCTCAGAATCCTAAGGAAAAGTACCTAGACTGTGAGCTGCTTGTGTTAAATCTTTATTAAATTTCATATTTACCTGCACCACATCCTTCAGCAGCTAAAATTATTTTTAGGTCCTGGGTTTATTGATGGTCAGAAAGACCATCTTGTGAACACTAAATGTCTTTTCCACATTTACAATGTGATCTTTATCAGCAACGGAGTGAATATCCATTGTGAATTCAAAAGCCGACTATGGATCCTATCCAGCTTCCTTTCTAACCTTCATAGTTTTGTTCAGCGCAAAGTTTGGGCAGGAAGTACCAAGCATCCTTTGGAATGTAGGGCCCTCAGTCCCTAGGCTTGTTGCAATGAGTAAGTCTCACTTGTGCACGCAGCACATGCCATTGTCAGTACATAATGCATTCCAGTGTTCCCGGCTGTGTAGTCCTCCTTGACATTTGTAAATTGGGGTTGTTAAAAAATGAAACTGTCCAGTCGTTCAGTCGGTGACATAGAGAGGTGGTGGTGTTTCTTGAGGGATATAGAATTTGCGAGATTGCAATGTTTCTAGTATGCAGCCCATAGGCATATCTTAGCAGGATACTGGGGATGGAAAGCTGTGCACCTGTAGTTTTAGCGGGGTATTCCAGGGTGCGTATCGAAATAGCCAACATCCTTTGGATGACTGGTCCTATTGGCCCGAGGGTGGCATTGTACTTTTCCTCAGGGTGGGTGAGTCTGAGTATCAGTCGTGAATCAAGACCTGTCACATGTTGGCTCACCAGTTTAGTTTGGGGATGGTATTTGTAAAGCGCTTACTGTGTGACAAGCAACCTGGGTTAGAGCAGGGGTGGAGCCATTCCTCATGCTGGGCAGGGTAGAAGTAATCTGCCTGCCTATTCTGCTGCCTCTGTTTCTGACTCTCTCAGAGATCACTCACTGAGTAGTAGAGGAGAAGAGCCGACAGGGTGGTGAAGAAGATTGGATGTGCTCTTAAACCCCTAATTTATCTTTCACCTCCCCACCCGATACCCCCCCCACACCCCAACTACCAGTTAAGCACTTCTTTGTCACCTAAGACATTTGGTACTCTCCTTTCCCTCTCTCTTTAAGCACTTATGCACATATATTTATTCTTTATTTCTTCCCCCTACCCGTACGTTATTTTAGTGTCTGTCTTCCCCACTAGACTGTAATTCTACAGTCTACTCATTCTACTGAACTCTCTCAAACAATTAGTACAGTGCTCTGGTTTCAGCAGGCACTCAATAAGAAGCATTGGCCTAGTGGATAGAGTATGGACCTGGGAGTCAGAAGGATCTGGGTTCTAATCCCAGATCCACCACTTGTCTGCTGTGTGACCTTGGGCAAGTCACTTCACTTCTCTGGGCCTCAGTCACCTCATCTGTAAAATGGGGACTGAGTCTCATGTGGGACAGAGACTGTGTCCAACCTGATTAACCTATATCTACCCCAGTGCTTAGTACAGTGCCTGGCACAAGGTGAGTGCTTAACTAATGCCATTAAAAAAATTACAAAATCTTATCGATTAATTGACCAATTCTTTTGATTCCTGGCCATTTAAAATAGCCAGTGACCAACAGATAAAAGCAGGATTCTTCCTTCTCTCTCCCTTCCTCAAGTAATCCATTGCCCTCCAGACAATGCAGTTTATGGAATCTACTTGAACCTCACTGGTAGCAGATCCCCCTCTCAGGATGGCATCTGGAGAGTTTCCACCACTCTACCAGTCTTGGCTTACGGGAGGGAGAGTCAAGCAGAGGCATATCCATTCCATTCCTAGCTTGAGCAGTGCCTAGTGAGTGGAAGGCAATCACCTACAAGTCAAAACTCACCGGTGCTGGGCAGCAGCAGCAGCACGGGAGAGTCAAGGGCGGAGACTTGAGTTCACTGTGAAGAAGAATGCAGTGATAAACTACTTACCTATTTTGACCACGAAAACTCTATGGATACACTATCAGAATGATTGCAGATGGAGGTGGGGCTTTCTTGGAGAGATGTGTCCATGGAGTCACTATGGGTTGGAGATGACTTGACAGCATAAGACAAGACAAGATAGCAGATCGCTGAGTGCCTTGTGGGAGGGCATGGAAGAGCCTCTGGAATTTTGGGGGCATTAGTCTTGATTTAGTCTAGCTATCTTTTCCACACATTAGGAGATCAATGTACTCAAGGATATTATCCAGGAAGCAGTCTCTATAGTGAGAGAAGTAGGAGGCTGGTTGGTACCTGTGGTGTCTTTAGGGGTAGTCTGAAAGGATCCTGTTACCTACAATCCTAGGGGGGTTTTTAGTTTAGCATCTATAGTCATAGCACACAACTAGGCTTTTGGGGACTCTTCAGCTTAAAGAGGACTGTTTGCTGCTTGACAAGTCCACCCCCGAGGCAGATTTGCTCTACTGTGTGGTTACATCTGAACCTCCTGCCCTAGGTGAGGCTCTCAGCTCTGCTCCCTTTTACCTTCCAGATTGGCAAATCAATGATGGACACTAGGTAAGCATGTGTTTTCATTTTCGGCTCACCAGGAGTGTTTACAGAAGAGAAGGAGGACATCAAAGGTGATTATTCTCTGGGAGTTTCTAGCTCAAATTTAGTTCCTTAGTCAATCGACACACTTAATAAGCTCCTTATGGGCAGGGAATGTGGAACAGGTCTTCTACCTCCGTTGTACTCTCCCAAGTGTTTATTACAATGCTCTGCATACACAGTAAGCACTCAATAAATACAAATTATTGATTTGTAAACTCATCTTTGTCCAGGGGAATACTCAATCACCTTTCCCCCTACCTCACCTCGCTACTCTCCTACTACAACCCAGCCCGCACACTTCATTCCTCTAATGCTAACCTTCTCACTGTTCCTCGATCTCATCCATCTTGCTGCCTACACCTCGCCCACGTCCTGCCTCTGGCCTCGAATGCCCTCCTTCCTCAAATCAGACAATCATTCTCCCTGCCTTCAAAGCTTTATTGAAGGCACATCTCCTCTAAGAGGCCGTCCCTGACTTAAGCCTTCCTTTCCTCTTCTCCCACTCCCTTCTGCGTCGCCCTGACTTGCTCCCTTTATTCATCCCCTCTCCCAGCCCAACAGCACTTATGTACATATCTGTAATTTATTTGTTTATATTAATGTCTGTCTCCCCCTCTAGACTGTAAGATCGTTCTGGGCAGGGAATGTGTCTGTTGATTGTTATGTTGTACTCTCCCAAGTGCTTAGAACAGGGCTCTGCACACGGTAAATGCTCAATAAATACGATTGAATGAATGAATGAAAATTCCAAAGCTCCCAGTACCTGCTTAGTTACACAGGTAAAATGAGCCCAGGGGCAATGTAACAGCAACTCAGTCACAAGCTTCTAATCTAAGTAATAATTATCATTGCTATTATTTTATTTCCCAATATTTTAGTGCCCCCTTTGTGCTAGTATTTTGTGAGTAGTGTGTTTACTTCCTTCTTGCTTCCTCTAATATCCTCTCCCTTAAAATTCTGAGACAATTACAGTCCCGAGGCACCCATTCTCTGGTTTCTTGTATGCTTATTATATTCAGTATTCATTAGAAGCTGAACTGAAACTCCAGGGCAATCTTGGGCCACTGTTGTAAACTGATCTTACCAAGCTTTAGTAGGTGAGTTGTGCAAATTGCATCTACGTGCTTTTTGCAGGGCAAAGTCCAAAAAAAGTAAGCGAGGTTTGTAACTGGATACTTGTAAGCAGTCAGAATAATCGGGCAGGTTTTCTTAGCAATAAGTGGCAAAGTTTGGGTTTAAAAATAAACCCTAAAAGTGAAAGTCTGAAAATAATGCTCAATCCAAATTGTTGCTTATGTAAATAAATTTTAAGAAATAGACCCTCCCCCTTCCTCCCACCCACACAGACACACACACAAGACTAGATGACTTTAGGGTGTGGTGTAGGTGAGTGTAGCAGGTAAGGGACCTTTAACCCAGTGCTCCAGAAAGAGCAGTTGCAATCTCAGGCTCCTCCCTTTGCCTTCCTCCCCTCTTATTGGTGGAAAAGGAACTATTAACACTGGGAACCCTGACTCATTTAAATCAAATGTAAACTTTTCAATGATTTACATCCTGGTGGGGTTGGGAGGGGCCAAAACCTCCTTCCTTCTATGTCCCCCCTTCCATCTCTCTCTCCCTGCTCCTCCTCTTCCCATAATTCTACTATGGCTTACCATTAAATTGGAACAGCTATCACAAACTTGGCCACAGAAACTTTGAAGGAACATGGAGGCACCAGATTCTCCCATCCAAATGTGCAGGTTTCATTTCCTTAAATGGTGGTACAGCCAGAATAATGGACCGAGACTGTGGCCAAGATGGGGTGTGCTCCCTTGATCCACAGAGCTGCAATCTATCCAATCACAACCCCCACTAAAGGCCAGCGTCTGTCTCCCTTCTTTCCGTCTCCCCCCGACTTCCGTTCCACTGACCCTAGGGAGGCTGCACATCCTTTACTTTTATTGGTAATCACTCAATCATTTTGATTGAGCACCTACTGTGGTCAGAGCACTATCCTAAGCACTTGGGAGAGCACAATAGAGTTGGCAGACAAGATCCCAGCCCACAAGGAGCTTACAATCTAGTGGGTAGAGAGAACTTAATTCCCCATCACAGTAGTTGTCCTATTTCAGAGTGTGATTTCTGACATCCAAGTGCGTGGGTGAATGTAGCCGAACAAAACCCACAGCAGCTCCCTGTCCCTTGGGAGGCTGCTGAATGAAGCTTTGTCTTTCAGGAGGGACCAGGGGGTAGCACCTCGTGCTCCTCCAGTGGGAGTGGAAGTGCTAGGAGCCAAGAACTCCAAGTTCTTGCCCCCATTTCTTCCAGTGACGCCTCCATGGGCTTCAGATGTCTGCAAGCAGATTTTTAAATGTCTTGTTTTTAAAACTGTAATTATTGAAACTGAATTCTGCTGATTGCATTAAAACACAGAAAAAACAAGTACAGGATGTATGTACCAATGGATGAAAAGGGCAGTGGGTGAGAAAAGTGCACAATGCCAATTAATAAATTGTATTTTAGAATGTATTCCTTTTCCAAGAATCTAAGCAAAATAGAAATCTTGTTTCTTTCATAATTTATATCACTTTGCAAACACAAGAGGCAACAGAACAAATTTTTATATATAAAATACTACCAAGGACATGCCATTCCCACATTTGCACTTTACAGCAAAGCTGCCTTCATAGTAGAAGATCATTTCATAGACTAGACATCATCTCCCACTCCCTTCTCCGTCACCGACTTGCTCCCTTTGCTCCCCCCACAGCACTTATATACATATCTGAAATTTTATTTGTTTGTATTGATGTCTGTCTCTCCCCCCAGCACCCCCCTTCGAGACTGTAAGGTCATGGAGGCAGGGAATGTCACAGTTTATTGGTGTATTGTACTTTCCCAAGTACTTAGTACAGTGCTTTGCATACAGTGAGTGCTCAATAAATATGATTGAATGAATGAAGAAAACAAGTCAGCTGAACTTAAACTCTGCAGGACTATTCATATTAAACCGTAGTCCAGAGACAATGATGACGGTGGAACCTCTAAGGAACTATTAAATAACCAGACTTACTCCAATTTTTCATTTGAATGTGCGTAGGAACTCTTCACCTTGTACTCTCCCAAGCCCTTAATACAGTGCTCTGCACACAATAATTGATTGATTGATTTGACCTTTAGAACTGTCCGAGGATAGGGACCCTGCCACATGCCCCTGCCCAGCAGCGGCAGAAATGCTCAAACCCAGGTGGCAACAGAGGGAGGGTGGGTGAGGGTGAAGAGCAGCAGCTAGTTAACAATAGGAATGTAGGGTTGGGTGACAGCGATAGTGAGGTCAGGACTAAGCAGTGGTGGAGGTATGTTGTCATGCACACATACCCCGCCGCCCCCTCCGGTTTTCTGCCTTTTCCCCTGCTTCTTAACCTCCTCCCCTCTCATTTTACCCCTCATCCCCTTTAGCACTCCTTTTCCCTCTCTCACTCTTTCTTTCTCCCCCTCTGGCTCCACCTCCTCCAGTGATCCCCTCCCCCCACTTTATGCAAACGTCCTAACAGTGATGCTGTCTGGGAGTCTGGGCATTGAAGCTACGCTCACCTCAGCAGTTTGGCTGAATAAGACATGACAAGAGAATGGACTACAGGTGGATACCCTAACGTCTACTGCATGTGGAGCTGAAACTGGGAATCCAAAAATAAGGAGGGCAAGGGATTTATTTTTAGGGTACAGTAAAAGAAAGCCTTAGACAATACTGCATCCCAGCTGAAAACAGGGCGATAGCTGAGGCATACAGATCGACCAACCTGGTGCACTGAAATCCAGAAAGGCATGGCTCTCTTGGAGAAGTTTTGAGGCTTTCTTTTGCTGTACCCTAAAAATATTTCAATTAGTCAATAAATCGATTCTATTTATTAAGCACTTATTGTGTGCCGAACCCTGTACTAAGCGCTTGGGAGAGTACACTACAAAAGAGTTAGTGGGCACATTCCCTGCCCACAGTGAGCTCACAGTTTAGAGGGGGGGACAGACAAATAAATAAATTGCAGATATGTATGTAAGTGCTGTGGGGGTGGGAGGGGAGATGAATATTCATTCATTCAATCATATTTATTGAGCACTTACTGTGTGCAGAGCACTGTACTAAGTGCTTGGAATGTACAGTTTGGCAACGGATAGAGACAATCCCTGCCCAACAACGGGCTCAGTCTAAAAGGGGGAGATGAACACCAAAACAAAACAACTAGTCAGGCATCAATATCATCAAAACAGACAAATAGAATAATAGATATATTCACATCATTAATAAAATAGAGTAATAAATAATATATACAAATATACACAAGTGCTGTGGGGAGGGGAAGGGGGTAGAGCAGAGGGAGGGAGTGGGGGGAATGAAGAGGGGAGGAGGGGCAGAGGGAAAGGGAGGGTTCAGTCTGGGAAGGCCTTCTGGAGGAAGTGAGCTCTCAGTAGGGCTTTGAAGGGGGAAGAGAGTTTGGCGGATGTGAGGAGGGAGGGCATTCCAGGTCAGTGGTAGGATGTGGGCAAGAGGTCGACGGCAGGACAGGCGGGAGCGAGGCACAGTGAGGAGGTTAGCGGCAGAGGAGCGGAGTGTATGGGGTGGGCTGTAGAAGGAGAGAAGGGAGATGAGGTAGGAGGGGACAAGGTGGTGGAGAGCTTTGAAGCCAAGAGTGAGGAGTTTTTGCTTCATGCCAAGGTTGATAGGCAACCACTGGAGGTTTTTGAGGAGGGGAGTGACATGCCCAGAGCGTTTCTGTAGAAAGATGATCCGGGCAGAGGAATGAAGTATAGACTGAAGCAGGGAGAGACAGGAGGATGGGAGATCAGAGAGGAGGCTGATGCAATAATCCAGTTGGGATATTATGAGAGAATAAAGGGAGCAAGTCAGGGTGAAGCAGAAGGGAGTGGGAAAGGAGGAAATGAAGGCTTAAGTGAGGAAGGCCTCTTGAAGGAGGTGCGCCTTCAATAAGGTTTTGAAGGTGGAGAGCATAATTGTCAGATATGAAGAGGGAGGACGTTCTAGGCCAGAGGCAGGACATGGGTGAGAGGTCAGCGGCAAGATAGATGAGATTGAGGTACAGGGAGTAAGTTGGCATTAGAAGAGCAAAATGTGCAGGCTGGGTTGTAGAAAGAAAGCAGCGAGGTGAGGTAGGCGGGGGCAAGATGAATTAGTGCTTTAAAGCAGTAAGGAGTTTCTCTTTGATGCGAAGGTGCATGGACAACCAGTGGAGGTTCTTGAGGAGTGGGGAAACATGGCCTGGACATTTTTGTAGAAATATGTTCTGGGCAGCAGAGTGAAGGATGGATTGGAGTGTGGGGAGACTGGCCTCCTTACTTCCATAGTCTCAATTTCAGCTTTCCATAGTGCAGATGTTAGGGTCCATTCCCTTAACAGGTCCCATTCACCAAAACCGTCGAGGTGAGCATAGCTTCGATGCTTAATAAGTTCTGAAAACAACAAAAGGGACAGCACTGCCAAAGACAGGCTTTGTGATGTTGCACAGTATGGTTGGAATTTTAGATACCACATTTGCCTTTTCAGCTACTCTCAAATGCAGCTGTAGGTGAATTTCACCATCATTCATTCATTCAATCGTATTTATTGAGCATTTACTGTGTGCAGAGCACTGTACTAAGGGCTTGGACTGTACAATTCGGCAACAGATAGAGACAATCCCTGCCCAACAACGGGTTCACAAACTAAGAGGGTGAGATAGCAAAACAAAACAAGTTTTGCCATCAGTGGCATCTTCTTCCAGAACAAAGGACAAAAATATATTGGGTAATTTAGAAGGTAAAAATCAGTGTTTTAAAGGCTCCTTGGTTGGATGGAAAGGTTGTAAATACCTGATAACTCTTCCTTATGATAAATCAATTGTCTCCATCACTAACCCACTTTAGGCCACCTTTTGGGTGAGACTTCCAAAAACATGTTATTCCCCTATCCCCTATAGCCACCTTAGCCCTTGTGTGCATATCAATTTGTTCATTTTTTGCCTGTGTGCATATATTATACTTGTCCATCTGCTCCATTAGGTTGTAAGCTCCTGGAGAGCAGTGACCGTGTCTTTTACGACTTTAAGGCATTCAATCAGCTCTCCCGGCTTACTTATCCTTGCTCCTCTCGAATTATACCCCAGCACACACTTCACTGATCCCAAGTCAACCATGCCAACCTACTCACTGGGCTTTGTTCTCATTTTTCTTGCTGCTGACCTCTTGCTCAGGTCCTCCCTTCTACCTCTAACTCCTGCCCCTTTCACATCTGGCAAACCATTGCTCTCCCCATCTTCAAAGCCATTCTGAAATATGATCACCATGAGACCTTCCCTGATTAATCCCTCTATCTGACCACAACCTCTTCACCTGCCTTCTCTCCCACACAACACCTGCTCCTCTCAACTCTGTTCTGTTCCCTCACAGAAACCTGTGATCTTTTGACCCCCTCCAATTCCAAAGTGATCATGCCCTAACTGGTTTTCGAAACCTAGAATGCCTTCTCTTGACACCCTCAAAGTGACCCGCTCAACACGGCCTTATCCACTGAAGTCAACTCCCTTGCTCCCCTGTCTCTCCACCAATCTCGTACCACTAACCTACAGCAGTGGATCACCTCAACAGTATGCTTCCTCCGCTCCTGTGCACAAGCTGTGGAACGTCAAAGGCAGAAATCCAACAATCCAGTGACCTTTCCTTCATCCTTACTTACTTTAACTCTGTACCTGGCAACATTATTTCTCCATCCTAATTGACTCACATGTCCACTGCCCACACTGGCTGTTTCATTTAACTCCCCCCTGAAACCCCATCCTCCCCCCCATTTCTTGCCCCTAATGACCTGCCACATATTTTATTGAGAAAATTGAAACCATCAGGCTTGATTTCCCTCAAATCTCCCCTGCTCCTCTCCAGTCACTCCCTCTACCCCTACCCCCACCCCCAACTCTCCCATCTTTCCTAGCAGTATCTCAAGAGGCGATCTCTTACCTCCTTTCAAAATCAACCCCCTCCACCTGCATCTCTGACCTCATTCCTTCACACCTTATCGAAACACTTGTGCCCCCTTCCTTCCCTGACTGCCAAGTTCCAACCATTCACTTTCCAATGGCTTCTCCACTGTTTTCAAACATGCTCTTGTCTCCCCTAGCCTAAAAAATCCCTCCTGTGATCCTGATCCCCCTGGCTCCCTCCAGTTATTGCCCCATCCCCTCCTAACATTCCTCTTCAAACTCCTTGAGCAAGTTTTCTACCTCCTGCCTCCACTTCCTCTCCGATTCTTTTCTTGACCCCCTCTAATCTTTTCTCTGATTTCCTATTGCAACCCAGGCCACAAGTTTCACTCCTCCAACTCCAACCTACTCACTGTACCTCGATCTTATCTGTCAAATCCCCACCAAACGCTTGCTAACAACTTCCCTCTGGCCTGGAACTCCCTCCTCTTCCATATATGACAGACCACTGCTCTCCCCACGTTCAAAATCTTATTAAAATCACAACTCCGAGAGGCCTTCCTCTACTAAGCCCTCATTTCCCCTACTCCCTCTCTCTTCTGCATGGTGGATCTGTACTCTTTGAGCACTTAATAATCACCCCACCTCAGCCCTTATGTACATATCCGTAACTTATTCTAATGCCTGTCTCCCCCTCTGAACCATTCAGCTCATTGTGGACAGGGAACTGTGTCTACCAACTCTGTTGTATTGTACTCTCCCAAGTACCTAATACAGTGCTCTCCATTCGGTAAGTCCTCAGTAAATACCATTGCTTGATTCCTCTCATTATCCCACCACTTCGGCGCTTCCGTATCTCTTAAGCACTTGGTTACTCGCTCCAACCTCCCCATAGCCAGTGGATGCTCCAGAAATACGGCTGAAGTTTGCTTTCGTTCATCTGGTTCCCAAGATTTATTTGTAATGGTTGTCTTCCTTAAAAAAAAGGGGGGGACATGTACTTATAAAACGCAGTGGGAGAGGGCAGGGAAGGGACACCTGGGCGCTAGAGGAGGCACTTTCAGGCAAAAGAGCTTCTGGCGTCGAGGGTTCAATAGATAGGCCGAAGTGAGTAAACTGGGGGAGGGGAGAGGTGCCGTGCAGAGAGCGCTGCCAGCGCACACCTATTGTGTACGCTCGAACCGGTATTTCCTGTGGCGCTGCATTGGCCGGGCAATCCCGGAGGGACGGGGGAGGGGGGGAGAGGAAAAGTTTAAGTTACGGGCAGAGTTTCCATCGAGACAAAAGCAAGCAAAAGACTCAAAACACCCGCACAGCCCAAACCGAAATAACGCCCCCCCCCCAATCCACCCACTCCCCGCTTAACCTAGTTGAGGATCCACTCTGCCAGCCTCCTGCTAAAAACTGCCGAGGGACAATCATAACCTTTCCCTTCTCTCCTCCCCTTTCCCCCACGCCCTTGGAAGTTGGTCAGAAAGGAAACTGGGCTTTAAAAAAAAAAAGAGGAAAAGTACGAAACCCTCAGGCGCTTTGGTGCGATTTGCAAAACGGAGAGAGATTTGGGACCGCGGGGAAGGGCGAAGGCAGAGTCGGCCGGGTTGGGGACGGAGGCGGCAGAATTGCTGGGGGGGGGGGGGGGGCTCTCGGCCTTTTGCCCCGCCACTTCGCCCCGCTCCGCAGAGCAGCAGCGATCGGGATTGCACCGTCGTAGCAACCTCTCCTCTTCCCCGGATCAAGGAGGCTGCGAATCTTGCGCTCCTGGGGAAGCGAGAAACCCAGAAACAGGTGCCCGGGCTGTGCCGTCTCCCCGTTTCTTCTTTCCTTCCACTCCTTTCCTCCCTCTTTCCCTCCTCTCCTCTGGACTATCCGGAGGGTGGGCCCGACCCCACCTGCACGCTGCAGTCCGAGAGAAGTCCCCAGGAGAGCCCGAGCTCCTGAGTGGTAGTGGGGGTTTTGGTTGTTGGGCTTTTTTTTCCGCCCTCCTCCCTCCCAAACCTCCCAACAGGAAATAGCCTGAGTCACAATAATACAGAAAGACACACACACACACACACACAAAAGCGCGCTCGCGAGCAACGGCGGCAGCTCTCTCACGCCCATTCCCGGGTCCACCCCTGCTCGTTGGCTCCGGAAATCTCGTCGATCCCAGCGGGACGAGGGTGGCAGCGAGAAGCCCAAGGCGATCGGGCCGGGCGCGGGCGGCTCCTGGCTTCAGCCTCTCTGCACTGGCCCCTCTCTAGGTCCGTCCTCCTCCCCGCTGCCGCGACCACCGGCTCCAGGCAAGTATCGATCGCCCCCTCCTCGGGTTCCAGCTTCTTTCTCCCAACGGGGAGAAGCCAAGCCCGTGTCCTTCCGTGTCGGCTCTAGCCTACAGGTTCCCCTCCTCCCCCCGTCCCCGAGCGGGCCCCAAAGGGGCTGGCTGGAATCTTTCCTCGTACCTTCGGGGCGCGTTGTAGTAAGGATTCGGGACTGCGCGTCTGCCGAGTCGCTACTTTTAGAGTCGAGAGGCGGGAGTGGTGGTGGTGGGGCGGGGGATGGGGGTGGGGGTGGGATGCGGCTGCGTGGCTCTTGGGCAATGGTGATGCTGCTCCACCTGGATTCCGCCTTTTGAAATCCGGGAGAACACTACTGTACTCTCTCTGGGGTGTTCAGTTAGGTTTACATTTGGGCCCCCGGAGGGATTGGGGCGGGGGGGGTTCCCAGCTGGAGCCGCCGATTTTTGCCCCTTCGGCTGGAACTGGTTCCATCGCAGGCTCGAACGAGTCTGAGCACGCATCCCTGCACTCCGTCGCCAAGGCGCCCCGGGTGCTGGTAGCGACCCCCCCCCCCTCCTTAAACACAGAAGGAGTCGGGGTTGAAACTGTTTCCCTTTGAGATATGATCTCTTTGACGGGCGAGCCTTTACGTTTCTGTTGCCCAGCAAATGTTTTCAGGATTAGGGCGAGGGCAAGGGATGTGTCATTGCCTTTTGCAGGCTCAGACATGAGGGGCGACTTGGTTTTCCAGGAGCTGGAGAGGGTAAGTCGTATACAAAGTCACTTGCCCTCTCATCCTGGACTAGGGACGGTGTGAGGCCTTCACTTGTTTTGCTAGTAGGAGGAAGATGGTTAGATGGTTAGAGAGCTGATTGGATGTGTATCTTTGTGATGAAACCAGACTTTGGTGAAAGATCTCAGAATGGCCTCCTTTAAGCGCCCACTGCTTGAGGGATGTTAGTAATTGAGTGCCTTCGGGATCCAGTGCCATGCTGTGTCCGACCTGATGATCCTGTAGCTTCCTCAGTGTTTGGCACATATGTAGCACCTAACAAAGACAACTATTATTGTTGTTGTTATTGTTGTTATTCACGCGATTCACTAAGTGCTTGGGAAAGGACAGCACAAACAAGTAATGCTTTCCTCACCCACAAGGACTTTCGCTCTAACCGGAGAGACAGAAGAATATTTACAACCGGAGTAATCAAAATAAATAGTGAATGAACAATTAAATAAATATGCACAAGTGCCGAAGATGAGTAGAAATAAATATGAGTGCTGGAAATGGCTGGTGCATTTTTACAGTTTGGGGTGTAGGGGATTAAACAGGGAAGGCCTGTTGGAGTTGGGATTTTAGGAGGACTTTGGATATGGGGAGAGCTGTGGTCTGATGGATTTGGGGAGAGAGGGAATTCCAGGCCAGGGAAACAGTGTGAACGAGTTCACGGAGATGGAAGAGAATGAGATACAGTTAGAAGGTTGGCTTGGGAGGAGCAAAGAGAATGAACTGGGGAGTGGCTGGAGAAAGAACAGAAATGTAAAATGGGGAGAGTTTCTGGAGAACTTTGAAGATGGGTCTTGAAGATGTTTTTCTTCATGTGGAGGGAAATGAGAAGTCATTGTACAGTCTGAGGGGTGAAGAGCTGTGTGCTGAGCTATGCTTCTAGTATGGAGAAGGGAGAGATTGGAGGAAGGGAGACTTGCCAGGAAGCTGATTAAAAATACTCTAGAGTGTTTTGAATCCTGAGCAAGGCACTTTGTGGATCTCTTGCTTTAACAGGTTTAGTTGCTGTAGAAGTAGCTGCAGTTTTGTTTGGGTTGCTTACTTACTTATCAGTACTGTTACTAATCCCAACATTTCAAATCGAACCACCTTTAGCATTTATGTATTGATAGTCATCCTCAGCACTTATGTATATATCCAATTGTACATTCATTGATGATTTATTCTGATTTTTTATTTAGCATTTAATCCTGCCATAATTTCCCTGTGTATTTTATTCTTGTTCCCACTATTCATAAATGATTTTTGTCTCCCACTTTTTATTGTAAGCTCCCGGTGGTGTGCTGCTTCTGTTCTCTCCCAAACACTCAATTAAAGTGCTTTGCACTCAGTAGGCGCTCATTAAATACTACTGATTGATTTGTTCTACAGGCAGGCCTATAATCCTAGGATTCCAAATCCTTTTACAAACATGAGTTAATTTTAATCCGAAAATAGCCCCGGTTTCGAGATGGAAAGACTGAGATAAAGTGATTACTTGTGGTAAATTACTTTAGAATGAAGGTTTCTATTAAATGCAAGTGGCCATTCAGGGTGTCTTTCTTGCTAATCCTATATTTAGCTCCAAATGTTGTTTACCAAAACAGGGATACAACAGTATAATTTCAAGGTAAAGCGAATATCTCAATGCCTGTGTCCTAGGATAACAGGCACCTGATCAAGAATTTGAAAAATAGATTCTGTAGTTTAGGCAAGGTAGCATGGGGAAGCAGCATGGGCCTGGGAGTCAAAAGGACCTAAACTCTAATCCCAGCTCTGCCACTTGTCTGCTGTGTGACCTCGGACAAGTCACTTCACTTTTCTGTGCCTCAGTTCCCTCTTCTGTAGAATAGGGATTGAAACCGTGAGCCTCATATGGGGCAATGGACTGTGTCAGTCTACTTCGTTTGTATCTATCCTAGCGCTTCGAACAGTGCTTGATCACAAATACCATCATCATCATTATTATTAGCATGTCAGAAAACCTCCACTGACTTATCCATGCTTCCCACTCCCCCCTTTCCACCCCCCCCAAATCCCCTCTTCAGCCCGGGGATATTTGCATTAGCTCTGACAGCTAAGGGTAGGTCAAATTAAATGAATAAAGCAGTATATGAGTAAACCTGCAGTACTTACTTTCTGCATCAAAAGCTATGGGACCAAGTGCCTTTGAACAAGGTGGACAGTTAACACATATATGTTGATTGTTGATAGTTTTGGAGTCACTGAAAGGCTGCTCCGTGTGCCATCTCAGTGAAACTCAGAGGGCCTGAGGAAATCATTAAAACACACTTGTGTGCACTGATGCTTTTTGCCTCTTCCAGAATGTTAAATATATCAAATGTTAGACTTCTAATACCCATAGTTGTAAAACTTGATTCTGTTTTAGAAGTACTTGATAGAAGTCAAATTTGTAGAATTATTGTGACCTTTTAGACCTTCTTCAAATGCTGTATAATCTGTAAACTATTTTTTTTTTAAAAAGTGTCATTTAGCATCCAAGCGTCAGTTTGGATACAAAAACTGTTGTTCAGAGTAGAGCCTTGCGCAGGACTAGGGCCAGGGTCCAGGTCAGCCCTCAGGTTGGGCTCAGGTCAGTCAGTGTGAGGTGGCCTTCATGCCCCTTCAGTTCTTATCGGTCTCCTCAGATCTAAAGAGACCAAGATTCCCTGACAAACAGTCATTCTAGCACTGCCATGTATCTGCAATATTACCCACAGACAGAGGTCCCCTTGTGGGTTTCTTCCTGTACAGTTCCATCTCCCCAGAAGTGAAGCCTGAATTTGGCTGGATTTCTGAGGTTTGACTTGGACCGAGTTGGACTGGGCTAGCTCGAGGCCTAGACCCCTCAGCTTCTCGGGACTCTTGTTCAAAGAAGAGAAATGGTTCAGAAATAGTGGCCGATCTCAATAAATAATAGTTGCAAATTGAGAAATCCCCCAAATTCCTTCCAGATTACTTTAACTCACCCTGAAAACATGTCTGGATTTTGATGCTATCAGCATAGTGGTGCCCTTAGGAATTTCCAAATTATTTTTAATAGAAAGACTCCCTTGAAAGGAAGATACTCAAATGAAAATAAATAGTTTTGAGTGCTGTTTCTTCAGAAGACTCACTAAAAGCAATACCTGGTATTTCTTTCTTGGTCTGAAATACTATTTCCATTTGTTCTAATCCTCTTTGACTTTTCGTGACGATTATGGTACTGTAATTCAGTGTGCCTTTTTAAGAGATTGGCTAACTGAGATTCTTTCAAACATCCCACATACCATATGGATAATTTATTGGTTTGTGGAGATTTATGAATAGTTTTAATTATTTGTTAAAAATACATCCAGGGAAACAGAAGAGCAAGGAATCATTTTTATTCCATTCAAGATAAAAGCAAAGAAAGGGTATTTTTTTATTTTCTAAAATGGACACCAAAAATCAGGATTATGGATTATGGTTTACTGGGTTTAGTCACTCTGACATGCCCATTTTTTATCTAATAATTTTAGGATCTCCAATGGATTGCCAATAGACTGTCTCATAATTCTTGGGTAAAATAAACATGTAAGCCTTTCAAGAGAAGGAACTGTAACTCTTCCGTTATATGTTTTCCAAACACTTAGTGCAATACTCTGTATAGCTAGTTCAGTATTCTGCATTAAAAGCATTGACAAATGCTGTTGATGCATGGATGGTAATTGAGAATGTTTATATTTTAGCGGCATGAATTAAATGCATAACTAAATCGAAGGAATTGACCTCAAATAGCCACCTGATTCAGATATTTTTAAAATGGTATTTGTTGAGCACTTACTATGTGTCAAGCACTGTTCTGAACACTAGATACAAGTTGATCACATTGGACATAATCCCTGTCCCACATGGGGCTCACAGTCCAAGTAGGAGGAAGAACAGGTATTGAATTCCTATTTTACAGATGAGGAAGCTGAAGCACAGAGAACTGAAGTGACTTGCCCGAGGTCACGCAGCAGGCAATTGGCGGAACCAGGATTAGAACCCAGGTCTTCTGACTCCAGTCCCGAACTCTTTCCACTAGGTCACGCTGCTTCTCTATTTGTATTGCTTACTTCAAATGAATGTTACTGCTTCCTTGATCCACTCTCTGCCTTTCTCACAGTACAAACTATGTACTTCAGTCCAATCCTTCAATCTCTCATCTGGTCCCTTTAACCACTGAAATGTCCTTGGTAGGGGGGAAAAGCCAGCTGATGGGAAAAGATGTTTTGTTGTTTGTCTCCCCGCTTCTAGACTGTGAGCCCATTGTTGGGTAGGGGTTGTCTCTATCTGTTGCCGAATTGTACTTTCCGAACACTTAGTACAGTGCTCTGCACACAGTAAGCGCTCAATAAATACGATTAAGTGAGTCCACTTTCAGTCAACTGAAAAAGATGCCTAACCACTTAATTGAGATATTGTAAAGTGCTTGAGGGCAAGAAGCATGTCTATTATATCTATTGTATCACCCTATCCACCTAGTACAGTGCTCTGCACAGAGATGACACTCAAAAATGTTACTGATCGTGCTGCAGCCATTTGATTCCAGTACTGCTTCTTTTCCTCAGCTCTCCTAATATGACTGGCAGGATCAGCAGTGTCACTAAGTGTGGGACCCTTAGGTCAGGTCTAAACTGGATGGGAACTTGAAGCCAAAGTAATATTGGGCCAGAGTTGCCCAGATCATTTACAAGTGCAGACTTGCCTTAACATTCCATGCTTTAGACAGATGGGGTGTCCGAAAAACAAGGTATCTGGGTCTGTTAACTACTGATCTATTATTGTGCCTATTACAAGTAGTTGTATTGTTCCTAACTGAAACTTTCAGGAGAAAGTTCCGTGTTAGCCATGATTCCTTAATGGCAAGCCTGATACTCTGACTAATGCTCTCATGTTTGGTCTCTGAAGAGGTAAATATCACTAGTCTCATCAGTGAGCTCATCCCAGGAACTCTGCCATCAGCTCTTTGCCCTGTTTAACAAACCTCACCCACTAGATTGTAAACTCCTTGAGGGCAGAGATCCTGCCTACCAACTCTACTGTATTGTGCTCTCCCTAGGGCATAGTACTAATAATAATGGTACTTGTTAAGTGCTTACAATGTGTCAAGCACTGTTCTATTCGCTAGGGTAGACACAAGGTTATCAGGTTGGACACAAGACCATATCCCACCTGGGGCTCACAGTCCGCTAAATAGGAGGTATTAGGATTTAATCCCCATTTTACAGATCAGGAAACTGCGGCCCAGAGAAATTAAGTGATTTACTCAAGGTCACATGGCAGACCAGTGGAGGAGACGGGATTAAACCCAGGTCCTGTGATTCATTCATTCATTCATTCATTCATTCAATCGTATTTATTGAGCGCTTACTTTGTGCAGAGCACTGTACTAAGCACTTGGAACGTACAATTCGGCAACAGATAGAAACAATCCCTGCCCCCAAATGGGCTTACAGTCTAAAAGGGGGAGACAGCCAACAAAACAAATAATGTTGGTATTTGTTAAGCGCTTACTATGTGCCGAGCACTGTTCTAAGCGCTGGGGTAGACACAGGGGAAGCAGGTTGTCCCACGTGGGGCTCCCAGGCTTAATCCTCATTTTACACATGAGGTCACTGAGGCACCGAGAAGTTAAGTGACTTGCCCACAGTCACACAGCTGACAAGCGGCGGAGCCGGGATTCGAACCCATGAAGCAAGTAGTCGCCCAGGCCCATTCTCCTTTCACTAGGCCACACTACTTTTTTATGGTATTTGTTAAGTGCGTACTGTGCCAGGCACTATACTAAGCCTCGGTGTAGATACAAGCTAATCAGGTTGGAGACGGTCCCTGTCCCACATGGTGCTCACAGTCTTAATCCTCATTGTATAGATGAGGTAACTGAGGCACGGAGAAGCTAAGTGACTAGCCCAGGGTCACACAGCAGACATGTAGCAGAGCCAGGATAAGAACCCAGGTCCTTCTGACTTCTAGGCCTGTGCTCTATCCACTAGGCCACGCTGCTTCCCTAGTGATTGATTGATTGATCATCTTCAAGACATGCTGGTTTGAATGGTGGCTGATCAGTCCCCAGAATCCAGGTAGGCTGATGTCCGAGGAAGAGGTGGGGGAGGAACAGGGCTGCTGGCAGCTTCAGGTAACAGCTGTCAATTGTGCATAGAAGCAAGCTTAAGGAAGCTAGACCACTGCTTTGTCTTCATGAGCCCAGTTTAATGTTCTCAATGTTTTGTGGCCAAATTGCCACAGAAAATGCTGGTTAGAAACCCCTTAAAAACAGGATTCTGAAATATTGTGGTGGATAAACAACTGGTGGTCTCCACCTAGGTTTGGTTTTTTTTTTCTGAATTGTCCTGTGGTTGCTCAGATAACCACTGGGACCTAAGGGGGGAAAAAACCCTTCAGTATATCATTTGTATCCCACTGTTCTATTTCATTTACCATCAGAGATATTTTCTGTCTAGAGAGCCACTTGAAGGGGTATTGGAAACATAAATTTAATGAACCAGTAAATTGTTTCATATTTACTTGCAAGGCTCGCTCCACTCATTTGTCCTAGAACTATGATGAAATATTTCATTTGGTGAAGACCAGGAAATTTCCCATGCTAGAGAAAATAGTCATACTGTAAAGTTAATTTTTCTCCTTCTATCATTAGTTGGCTCAGCTATCTACATTTAGTAATCTGATTGACTGGTTATGCTTCCGTCTCCTAGTGCAACTTCAACTCTAACAATCTGTAGACATTTGTGTGTTTTAAAAATAAATGTTTAGTCCATGGCCCACATATCTCTGTTTCAAAGGATCCTGTGAAAAATAAATCTAATGTTATCCTTTCTGTTCATTTCAGAAGGTCAAATTAAACATCCCTAGATTTGGGAAGGAAAAAAAAATTATTCAGAAGTAAGAGTACTTCTCTTGAGTGACAAGAAACAGGAGATGTGGGTTTCAGTCCCAGGCAAGACTGGGCACACAAGCATTCCAGGTAGTCATTAAGGCATGGGGAAGGAGAGTGAGGAAGAGTTTATTTTTAGACTGCTCTGGGAAGCAGGAGACCTAGGTTATAGTTCCGGTTCTGAGGGCGAAGACCGCACATGCACTTTGCGAATAATAGTACAAGTATTGGGAAGCAGTGTGGCCTTATAGAAGGAGCACGGGACTGGGAGTCAGAGAACCTGAGTTCTAATTCTGCCACCATCTGCTGTGCAACCTTGGGCAAGTCACTTGACTTCTTTGTGCCTCAGTTATCTCATCTGTAAAATGAGGATTCAGTACCCGTTCTCCCACCCACTTAGACTATGAGCCCCTTTTGGGACGGGGACTGCATCCGACCTGACACCTAGGATGGTTTTTGACACACAGTAAGTGCTCAACAAATACCGTAATTATCATCATCCTCCAGTAGTATTGAGGATGATGACAGCATTTATATATAGCACCTTGTAGCATTTATTTAGCACCATGTGGTTCAGTGCACTGTACTAATCAATCAATGGTATTTATTGAGCACTTATTCTGTACAGAGAACAGGACTAGGTGCTTGACAGAGTATAATGCAGTAGAGTTGGTAGACATGGTCCCTGCCTACAAGGAACTTACAGTCTAGTGGGAGAGACAGGTGTTAAAATAAATTACGTATAGGGGAAGTGGCAGATGCTTGGAAAGTACAGAATGTACATGTCTTTAAATTATTATAAATTATTCATATTAATGTCTGTCTCCTCCTCTAGACTGTAAGCTCATTATTGGCTAATTTCTCTTATATTGTACTCTTCCAAGCACTTCAGAACAGTGCTCCGTACATAGTGAGTGCTCAATAATACCATTGATTGATTCGATTGATAGCACTGTGGCATGTTCCCTGCCCACAGGTAGTTTACACTCTAATGGGGTAGGCAGACATAAAAACGTTTACAGGAGTTGCCAGAATCAATAAATGACTTTACAATGTAATGAACATCCATACAGAGTGCTGAGGATAGGTATAAATGAGTTTATAAGAGCTAGAGTTGGCTGATAGGCTTATATCATCATCATTATTATTGTGGTATTTGTTAAGCACTTACTGTGTGTCAAG
Source organism: Ornithorhynchus anatinus (assembly GCF_004115215.2). NCBI lineage: Eukaryota > Metazoa > Chordata > Mammalia > Monotremata > Ornithorhynchidae > Ornithorhynchus > Ornithorhynchus anatinus. The sequence goes on from NC_041753.1 coordinate 56,693,856, forward strand.
CACATTTCTAGGCACTGGGGTAGATACAAAGTTTATCAGATTGGACGGAGTCCGTGTCCCAGATGGGGAGGGAGAACAGGTATCGAATCCCCATTTTACAGATGAGGAAACTGAGTCACAGAGAAGGTGTCACTTGCCCGTGGTCACACAGCAAGCAGTTGGCTGCTCGGGCCCGGGGACATTGTGCTCCCCAACCGCTCCCCCACTCCGCCCGAGGCGGCCATTTTGGGAAGCCCCCACTCTGCCTGAGGCGGCCATTTTGGGAAGGCCTCACTCCCTCTTCCCTCTTGAGGTGATTCATCTCTCCCGCCCCCGCCCCGGGCGACGACGTCCTTGTTCTCACCATGTTACCTTACCTTAGCCGCCGCCTACGGCCGCCACCCACCCCGGACAACCTCAGGGCCCCCCCGCCGCCACAGGGTTATTTGGTCATGAGCTCTGGGACTCTCTCGGCCCCTGGCCGCTTGACTTTGAGTCTGATCGGGTAGGGTCGGCTCGTCCCCCGACCCTGGTCATCGCCTGCTTATTAACACTATTGTAGTGTGCCTTACTGTAGCATGTTGCTATATTTGCGATCTCGCTTTTTATTGTTTATTGTCGTCAGACTTTGAATTTGATCAGGTCGCCCCTTAATCGAGTCTACCCCCGACCCTGATCATCACCCCTTTTATTAACACGACTATATTGTATCATACTGTATCATGTTGCTATATTAGCACTACTGTATTGTATCATATTGTATCATGTTGCTATATTACCGATTTCGTTTATTACTGTTTATTGTTGTCAGTGCTGCCACCCACCTCTCTGGCCTCGCCATGTCCCTCCTCCCCCCCTCCCCCCTCCCGTCCCTTCCTATCCTCCCCTTCCCCTTCCCCTCTCTCGCTCAGCTCTTTCCCGCTCTCTCCTCTGTCTCCTCCCCCCCTCCTCTCTCCTGCCCTAGAACCCCACTTTACCAGCGCTACCCCTCTTCCCCCTCCCCCTACTCTTCCCCCCACCAAACCCCCTCTTCACCCCTCCCCCCTTCTCTCTTCTCCACCCATGCCCCATCCCAGTCCTCTTGTCCCACCGCCACCACTCATCCCCCTCTCCCCGTCCAGGGCCCCGCCACCTCCTTCCCATCCAAACCCTCCTCTCCCCCCGCCCTTCCCCCCCTCCTCCCCTTGCACCCACAGCTACTTTCAAGTGTGGCCTCTGGAACCCCCGCTCTGTTACAGGCAAGCTACCTTTCATCCATGACCTTTTCCTCTCCCGCTCTCTCCTCCTCCTCGCCCTTTCGGAAACGTGGCTCTCTCCCGAAGACACGGTCTCCGCCGCCGCTCTCTCCAGCGGAGGCCTCTCCTTCTCCCACTCCCCCAGACTCACCGGTAAGGGAGGAGGCGTCGGCTTCCTCCTCTCGCCCCGTTGCCGCTTCCGCACTATCCCTCCTCCCCCCTCCCTCTCCTTCCCCTCCTTCGAAGCCCATATCATTCGCCTTTACCACCCACTCCAGTTACTTGTCGCCGTCATCTACCGCCCTCCCGGTCCCACCTCCGACTTCTTCAACCACCTTGACCCCTTTCTCACCTTCCTTCTCTCCTTCTCTCTGCCCACTCTGATCCTTGGAGACTTCAACATCCATACGGATGTACCCGACGACTCCTCTGCCGCCCGCCTGCTATCCCTCCTCGACTCTGCCGACCTCCTCCTCCACCATACCGCGCCCACTCACCGACTCGGTCACACCCTCGATCTCGTCATCTCCTACCGCTGCACTATCTCCTCCCTCACCAACTCTGAAATCCCTCTCTCTGACCATAACCTTCTCACCTGCCTCATCTCTCACACTCCCTCCCCCTGCAAATCTTCGCTACTGCCCCAGAGACCTCCGCTCTCTCGATCCCATCCGTCTTTCCAATAGCATCTCTCCTCACCTTGCCGCCCTGTCCTCTCTTCCCACTCTCGACGATCGGGTCTCCGCTCTCAACTCCACCCTCTCTACTCATCTCGACTCTCTCGCCCCCCTTTCCCTCCGCCGCTCTCGCTCCACTAACCCACAGCCCTGGATCACCTCCTCCGTCCGCCTCCTACGCTCCTATGCTCGAGCTGCTGAGCGCTGCTGGCGAAAGTCCAAGCACCAAGCCGACCTCACACACTTCAAATTTATTCTTTCCTGCCTTAACTCTGCCCTCTCCTCCGCCAGGCAAAACTTCTTCTCCTCCCTCATCGACACCCATGCCCGTCACCCCCGCCGATTGTTCCGGACCTTTAACTCTCTCCTTAGGCCCCCGTTCCTCCCCCTCCCCCATCTCTTACCCCCAATGATCTGGCCACCTATTTCCTCACGAAAATCAACACGATCAGGTCTGAGCTCCCCAAAGTCACCCCTCCGCCTCTCCCCTCCCCCCCACCGACCCCCTCCCCTACTTTCCCATCCTTCCCTGCAGTATCCTCAGAGGAGATCTCCTCCCTCCTCGCAAGTGCCACCCCCTCCACCTGCGCCTCGGACCCCATTCCCTCTCACCTTCTTAAAACTATCGCCCCTGCCCTCCTCCCTTCCTTAACTTCTATTTTTAACCACTCAATCTCCAAGGGCTCCTTCCCCTCTGCCTTCAAACATGCCCACGTCTCCCCCATCCTAAAAAAACCCGCTCTTGACCCCACTTCCCCCTCCAGTTATCGTCCTATCTCCCTACTACCCTTCCTTTCCAAAATCCTAGAACGAGCCGTCTACAATCGATGCCTAGAATTCCTTAACTCCCATTCTCTCCTAGACCCCTTCCAATCTGGCTTCCGTCCCCTCCACTCTACCGAGACTGTTCTCTCTAAGGTCACCCATGACCTCCTTCTTGCCAAATCCAATGGCTCCTACTCCATTCTGATCCTCCTTGACCTCTCTGCTGCCTTTGACACTGTCGACCATCCCCTCCTCCTCCATACCTTATCTCACCTTGGCTTCACGGACTCTGTCCTCTCCTGGTTCTCCTCTTACCTCTCTGGCCGATCATTCTCGGTCTCCTTCGCTGGAGCCTCCTCCCCCTCCCATCCTTTAACTGTTGGAGTTCCTCAAGGGTCAGTTCTTGGCCCTCTTCTGTTCTCCATTTACACTCACTCCCTCGGTGAACTCATCCGCTCTCACGGCTTTGACTACCATCTCTACGCAGATGACACGCAGATCTACATCTCCGCCCCTGTCCTCTCCCCCTCCCTTCAGGCTCGCGTCTCCTCCTGCCTCCGGGACGTCTCCACCTGGATGTCGGCCCGCCACCTAAAACTCAACATGAGCAAGACTGAGCTCCTCATCTTCCCTCCCAAACCCGGTCCTCTCCCAGACTTCTCTATCACCGTGGATGGCACGACCATCCTTCCCGTCCCACAGGCCCGCAATCTCGGTGTCATCCTTGACTCGTCCCTCTCGTTCACCCCACACATCCTATCCGTTACCAAGACCTGCCGGTTTCACCTCTACAATATCGCCAAGATCCGCCCTTTCCTCTCCACCCAAACGGCTACCTTACTATTACGGGCTCTCGTTATATCCCGGCTAGACTACTGTGTCAGCCTTCTCTCTGACCTCCCTTCCTCCTCTCTCGCCCCGCTCCGGTCTATTCTTCACTCCGCTGCCCGGCTCATCTTCCTGCAGAAACGATCTGGGCATGTCACTCCCCTTCTTAAACAACTCCAGTGGTTGCCTATCGACCTCCGCTCCAAACAAAAACTCCTCACTCTAGGCTTCGAGGCTCTCCATCACCTTGCCCCTTCCTACCTCTCCTCCCTTCTCTCTTTCTACCGCCCACCCCGCACGCTCCGCTCCTCTGCCGCCCACCTCCTCACCGTCCCTCGGTCTCGCCTATCCCGCCGTCGACCCCTGGGTCACGTCCTCCCGCGGTCCCGGAACGCCCTCCCTCCTCACCTCCGCCAAACTGATTCTCTTTCCCTCCTCAAAACCCTACTTAAAAATCACCTCCTCTAAAAGGCGTTCCCAGACTGAGCTCCTCTTCCCCCTTTACTCCCTCTGCCATCCCCCCTTTACCTCTCCGCAGCTAAAGCCTCATTTTCCCCTTTTCCCTCTGCTCCTCCACCTCTCCCTTCCCATCCCCACAGCACTGTACTCGTCCGCTCAACTGTATATATTTTCGTTACCCTATTTATTTTGTTAATGAATTGTACATCGCCTTGATTCTATTTAGTTGCCATTGTTTTTACGAGATGTTCTTCCCCTTGACGCTGTTTAGTGCCATTGTTCTTGTCTGTCCGTCTCCCCCGATTATTCATTCATTCAATAGTATTTATTGAGCGCTTACTATGTGCAGAGCACTGTACTAAGCGCTTGAAATACTAAATCAAATTGCAATGCACATGGCAGCTGCCAATTTAGCTGTCACATTTTATAAAGAGCCAGAGATTAGACCGTAAGCCCGTCAAACGGCAGGGACTGTCTCTATCTGTTGCCGACTTGTTCATCCCAAGCGCTTAGTACAGTGCTCTGCACATAGTAAGCGCTCAATAAATACTATTGAATGAATGAATGAATGAACAAGCCAGGATTAGAACCCAGGTCCTCTGACTCCCAGGGTCCTGCTCTTTCCACTAGGCCATGATGCTTCCCCATGTAGTTTAGGGTGCTGGGATTAATTGTAGTGTGCTGCATCCCTACCCGCTTTCTTGCTTGTTGCAGTCTGGGCCCCAACAGGACTATGACTGGCAGGGACAAGAATGCGAGTGATGCTCTGCAAGCCACTAGTACTACATTCAATTGCTCCGTGCAGGTTATCGGGCCTGAAGGCTCAGGGCTGAGGCTTCTCCATTGTTTGAGTGGGAGGCTTCATCCATTCTTCACTCCATCCCTCCCTCCCTCTATCCATGCCTACATCCATCCCTCCATCCTTCCATCCATCCCTCTATTTTTAGAGGAGTCTTACCCAGTACTTGGGTGAATAGGAAGCAGAAATAGAATCGTGATCCCTGGCCATTTTCTACTCATGGATGGCTCAGATATGCAGTCAAATTGGGTTTTTTTAAAAGCTCATAACATTTGATAGTTTTTCCTCTACCAGGCAAAAGCTCAGGCCATCTAGTTATCCATTTCAGTTCTTGAAGAAAAAAATGAAGGTACTTTGTGGTTTGGGAGAGAAGAGCCTGAGTTAAGGTTGGTTCTACGGTGATAGTACATGTAGAGAATGTCTGCAGATAACATTGCTCTATCCAGTTTCTGAAGTTCTACCAAAGTTTCAAAAACATTGAAAATGTAATGAATACTTTGATATGCCTGGTTTATTTTAGCCATCAGGACCTATTCGAATGTATGGGATTTCTTGGCAGATTTGGAATGTGATGAATTTTTAACTCAGTAATTTATCATTAGTGTGACAAACCTGTGAACAAAACAATAAACATGATAGCTTTTTAACTGAATGGAGAGTAGATTAAATACTTCTTTGTCTTTCATTAATTATTGGGTAGTATGTTGTTTCGGGAGCAGAATTTGATGACAGCATTAAGTTTTGTTTTGCATATGAAAATTTTTAATTGTGGACTTCCTTGGTGTTGGCCGATACATGAGCATTGGTTTTCTTCTGGCTTATTGTTAGTGCATAGTACTGTCTTGACTCTCTAAAATGATACCTCATCATCTGCACGCGCATGTGCGCGCCTGTGTGTGTGTGTGTGTGTGTGTGTGTGTGTGTACGCCTTAAGAGCACAGCCATATTATTTAACCGTTCCTGAATGACTTTGGATTAAACTTGTATTTGATCGAGTTACCTGGTGGATCAAAAGCAGCTTCTGATTTTAGCCTTCACATTCTTTGTTGCATTATTAAGTAGCAATGTATTATTGGGAGACTACCGCAGCAGCAGCAGACAGACCAGCCTGGCCCGCAGCAATCAGAAAGGTTGCCTTTCTTGAGCAGAGGTTTGACGAAGACTGGTATACCAAGAAGCAGGCCCTGCATGTGGTAAACGCACCAACAGAGTAAGGAACGATCTCTACATGCCCACAATGGGGAATAAACTGTCATGTCTTGATCTTTTCAGGCACACCTGCTCATATGGACAAGATAGCACGTTCAGTAGCGTCAGCTTCATAAACAAAGGACAACATGTGTGTACGTGTGTGTGTATATATATTTATATATGTATTAAAAATGATTATTTTTATTCATCTAGAGCACCTCTCTACCAAAGTATGGAAACTATTTCCTACATTTTTTTCACTAATTCTCCCGGGATTTTTAGTCACCTTTTCATTTATTTTTTTAGTTGGGATTACAGTCGAATGCAACTCTAAAAACATTTAAAATATAGGGTAAAAATTCAACCAAAAAGAACGACTATCTGTGTGACTTTTGTAAACAAGCCAATAAGCATGACATTCTTGATCAGTATTTTCCTATTCAGTCCTTTAAAATGCAAATTTCAAAGGTGTTACATCAAAAAAAAGTGCTTTTAACTTTTGACCTTCTAGAGCTCTACTAGATCATCTTTCCACTCCCCCCCCCCCCCCCCGAAATCATTCTTCTTTTTCTTTTCCCTCTTTTCTTTTCCATGCTTACTTCTCTTTGATCCTCTTTCTTATTGCCACTCTTGGGATAGTAGTAAAGAGTACTACTATTAAGCACTTACAGTGTGCAGAGCACTGAACTAAGTGCTGGGAGATAATATACGGGGAGGAATTAGACAATGGTCCTTGTCCCGCAGGGGGTTCACAATGTTATAAATGTTCATGGTTGTGGCTACCCCGATCCTTTATTCTAGACATAGATGGTGGGTATGTTATCTGTATTTTATAGATAAAGCGATTGAGGAGCAGAGAGATTAAGTACCTTGTTTAGGATCCCCACAAATTGTCAGGTTTCCTGACTGCAATTCAGTACTCTTTCCTGAGCAGGTGCTGTTTCTTATAATCTTTCAAAAGGACATTTTTTTTGGTGGGGGTGGTGGGAGTTTGGAGGCAAGGAGGGCCATATATTCCGTATGTTTCCATTTCTTTAGAAAGAGTAATTGGTGTGTAAGCCTGATGATGAGGATTTAACTGCAGTTTGCCATATAGAAAAGTACAGAAGTAGAATTGAAAAAGCCAGAAAGACACCTCAAACTGACCTTAATGGGAATGTAAAATTTAGATCACATACAGAGTGGAATTTTAGTACTCTAATTGAAAAGCTATTTTTGTGTGTTTATTTTTAATAGCACATGAACTGGCGAGATATGGAGTCGATATCACAGCGCTAAGCGAGACTAGACTACTGGATGAAGGACAGCTCCCAGAGATAGGTGCTGGATATACCTTATTTTGAATAGGCCTTCCTTCTTCAAAACGGCGACACTCAGGGGTTGGCTCTGCAATCAGACAAACACTAGTATCTGGCCAGAGGTACAAGTGACCGTCTGATGGTGCTATGCCTGCCCCTGAAACAAAAGCTCTTTGCCACTATCATCTTGCATATGCCCTCCCAATGACGAACCGCGATGACGAAGAGGAACATTTCCACAGAAATTTAGAGAGACTCAATGCGGAAGTCCCACCGTCCAACAATCTGATTTTAATGGATGATTTTAACCCTCGAGTTAGCAGCGATGCTCCAACGTGGAAGAGATTCATTGGACCGTGTGGGATTGGCCAACTAGATAGCAACGGCCTATCTTTGTTCGGTGAACATGCCAAACGCCGTCTCATGATCACAGACACCATCTTCCATCAGGCCAGCAAAAGGAAAACACCCTGGACGCATCCACCATGTAAGTAGTGGCACCTCACCAACTACATCAGAATACGGCAGAGGGACCTTGAGGATGTATGGATCGCTGCAGCCATGCTTAGAGCAGAGTGTTGGATGAACTATTTTGTCCGATGTGTTCCAAGCTCACACTGATTAAACGACTGTTGCATCGAAAAGTAGCTTGCAACGCAGCTGGCTTCAGGCACTAATTGAGGTAAGCAGTTGTCTCAGGGTGGCGCGTGACGGGGGGCCAAAGGTGTGCCTCCCCACCCTCCCTAGATGGCCACCCCTTGGGCTGTTCTAAGATGGCACCTGGACTAGGCTTTTCAAGATGGCCTCCGGGCAGTGTGCACGCAGAGGAGGCAGGGCACTGTAGGAGCTGGCATGCAGTCCCTGCCGATCCTCCACTCCCAGTTCCCTCTGCGTGGGAGCCACCTTTCATTTCTCCAGTGTTTCTACTCCACCCCCTACTCCCTTCTTTAACAGCCCCACCATTCCTCCCCAAATAAATACATCTCTACATGGGTCTTGATTATACGTTTATTTAATGCTGGGAGCACTGGGCTCACCAGTTTCCCTCCCTTCTACCCCTCCTTCCCACCAGGACCCCTCAGCCCAGAGGTCCCAGGCACCTGGGCAGGGGAGTGTAATGTCTCAGTTCTTGGACAAGTGACAAAAGGAATTAGGGGGCACAGTGCCTGAGCAGCATAGAGCCAGCCAAGCCAGGAGCTGAAGGGTGAGAAGCATCATAGTCTAATGGAAAGAGCATGGGCCTGGGAGTCGCAGTACCTGGGTTCTAGTCCCAGCTATGCTACGTGACTGCTGTGTGACCTTAGGCAAGTCACTTAACTTTCCTGTGCCTCCGGTACCTCATCCGTGAAACGGAGATTAAATCCTAATCCCTCCTACTTAGACTGCGAGTCCCATGTGGGACAGGGACTGCGTCCAACCTGATTGACTTTATCTACCCCAGCGCTTAAAACAGTGCTTGCCAAATAGTAAATGTTTAACAAGTACCATAGTAGCAATAATAATAATTGTTACATGACCCATGAGGGAGACTCTAGCTGTTGCCATACTCCCACCACTCGTCAGCTTTTCAGCCCCTTCCTAGCCCACCGAGCAAGTCCCCTTTCCAAACTCTGAAGCGGCCACCCCAGCCAGCTGAGCAGCCCTGTCACTGGACCCATTCCTCTGCCTTGTCCACAAGTCACCAAATCCCCACCCACAGCCCCACCATTATCCTTGCCAACGCTGCCACCCAGGCCGCTGGAGATGGATTGAGAGGGGAGGGAAAGGGTGCCAAGCCACTGACTCTGGGGAGTGCATTCCCCTGGGCTTGGCACCTACCTCATCCTGCCAAGGGTCGGTGGGCACCCAGGTGCTGCCCAGGACTGAGGTGAGAACCCCTTGTGGGTGCGATGTCTCGGAGCCTTTGGGTCTGCCCAGGGTGATGCAGAGCAGCTTAGTGACGCCACACTCCATGCTGTGTGATGATGTCCTCGGTCACATGGGGCACAGCCAGTAGGCTGAGGCTAACCCTGGCTTCCCAACCATCAGATCAACAAGTAATTTGTTAGGGTCCAGAAGAACTAAGATCACTGGAACAATATCACAACAGCCTTTTGGCAACAAGAAACCCCAACCACAGTCTCCAACATGAACAGCAAATGGATGTTCTCCGTGATGCCAGCAAGACATTGGGCATGGCTAGGTGAAGTCACCAGGATTGTTTCCTTCCAAATGGGTCAGAAATTAAAAAAAAGTCTTATTTGCAACAAAATAAATACTGCATCAAAAACACTTTGCAACACCACACGGTTCGGGCAAAAATGAATACTTCACGACATGCGAATGGAGTGACATACTGACAAGTTGCAGGATACCAAAGCGAAAGAGATCCAAGAGATTGCAGCATATATTAAGGCTTATTACTACTCTCTATTGCTGGCAAGATTCCAGCCGGAGTTCTTGGACTAGCTGCTCAAGAATCTTGTCAACCAAACCGCTCCCTGAATCATGATGTGACTTCAGACCTCAGTGTGGTTCCGTGGATGTGATCTTTGGAGCACTTCAGGTACAGGTAAAGTGCAGGGAAGAGTACCTAAACCTCTGTACAGTTTTCATGCACCATTCAAAAACCATTTGATACTATCAGAAGATCTGGACTCTCATAACAGCTTCGTAATTTGTCTCCCCCAAGAAGTTCATTAAGATTCTGATTCTGCTTTTTTGATGGCAGGGCTGCTTGTGTCAGAGCTGGGGGTGCCCTGTCTGATCCATTCTCCATTGCCAGTGAAGTAAAGCAGAGGTGCGTAGTAGACCTAATCCTGTTTAATATATTGTACATGGCCACATTGGACAATGCAACAAAAGAACTGGACACAGGCTTTAGAATACGTACAAACCCAAGAAGACACACAAATGAATGTAAACCGCTTCACCGAATCAACCAGATGTTTTGGACAGAAAAGTCCAAAGAAAACCAAAGCAGTGCATCAGTCTGCACAAGAGAAGTGGTACACGCAACCAAATAATCTACAATGGCGAAATGGAGCTAAATGTTGTCACAGAGTTGGGTTACCTAGGCAGCACACTGGCCAACGACCGAATGATAGACAGTGAAGTATAAAATCAAATCAAGAAGGTCAGTTAATCCTTCAAGAAGTTGTCAGAATGTGGAGGCATATGGTATCAGACTTCAGACCAAACTATTGGTCTGTTGAACTGTGTGTGTTTGTGCATAGACATATAGTTGTTCTTTGTATTCAAAGAAGATACCACTATTGATGAAAGTAAGCAATGAATATGTGTGCGTTTGAAAATGCCGATGCGGGACTCATAGTTCCAGCCACATTGTGTGCTCAAAAAGGCCTTGTTGTGTTGTCATGTTTAATGCTTACACTGCCTGACTCTGTTTTATCCATTTCCTCCTTGTCTCTTGTTCCCAATGAAGCTTTTGCTCAAAAAGAACCACTCCTTCCTTGATGGCAGTTTGCCTTGCTGACCTATCCTAGGCAGGATATAGCTCAGTGGTAGAGCGCATGCTTCGCATGTATGAAGGCCCAGGTTCAATCCCTGGCATCTCTACAATTTTGAGAAGCAGCGTGGCTTAGTGGAAAGAGCATGGGCTTGGGAGTCAGAGGTCATGGGTTCTAATCCTGGCTCCACCACTTGTCAGCTGTGTGTGTCTTGGGGCAAATCAATTAACTTCTCTGTGCCTCAGTTACCTCATCTGCAAAATGGGGATTAAGACTCTGAGCCCCAAGTGGGACAATTTGATAACCTTGTATCTACTCCAGTGTTAGAACAGTGCTTGGCACATGCTAAGTGCTTAACAAATACCATCATTATTATTATTAGTAGTAGTATTATTATTATTAATTGACTCCAGGTTTTTATCTGGGATGCAGCATTGTCTAAGGCTTTTTTTTTTAATTGTGTCCTTAAGTATGTTTTCCTCAGTCCTCCTTGCTTTCAGTTTTCCAGGTTCAGCTCTCTGTACAGCAGCTGTTTGAGTCTCCTCTTATCATTCATTCTCCTCACGTGAACCCCCGGTCTAAGGTGAGCATAGCTTCGGTGTTAGGGAACAAACAGAACTTCACTGTTGGTGATCTTGACTTACCAATAGATATTGAGCCTGGCCCATAAGTGATGCCGGTGGAACTGCTCAAGGAGTTGGATGTGATGCTTGTGTGGGGTCTAGGTCCCACAGCCGTAGACAAGGATGCACAACACTACAGTTCTGTAGACATTTACTTTGTAGTGCCTTCCAGCCTTCTTAATATGGCTGTGAGACCTGATTCCCCCACAGACAGGACATCTGATGCTTTGAGCCATTCCATCACCATAATTTGGGGCTACACAAGCGGCAGGACAGGATCACAAACAACTGAGTCCTGGGATGAAGTTGGTCTCTTCGTTTTGAAACTGTGCTCACCTCAGGACCGATCCACTGAATGGAGGCGTGAGAAGAACGGACGACAGTAGATACCCAAACGGCCGCTCTATGATGAGTTAAAATTGGGAAATCGAAAGCAAGGAGTTTAGAGGAAATGTTTTTAAGAGGTAGCAAAACATAGCTTCAGACAATGCTGCGTCCCATCTGAAGACCGAGAGGCAGCTATAGCATACAGATCAGTGTGGCGTGCTGCAAACTAGAAGGGAGCAGCTCTTTTCGAGTAGAAGCTTTTAGAGGCTCATGAAAGGAGGAGGCAAAACAAAAACAGCATCAGTGGTGCAAGCATGACAGAATAACAAGGGGCCATCTTTGTGTATGCGCAGTGTGGGTGGGGCCGTGGATCCCTTAACGGCCTTTTCAGACACACACGCGAAAGTGAATGTCACCATCAGTGGCATTTTCTTTGATTATGAAAGACAACTATATATTTTTAAAGGTTACCTGAAGGTGAGCAGTGAATACATTTTTAACTCGTGGAACTCTAAGCTTCAAAATAAATGCACAGTTTGAGATGAAGCTTGGACCAGATTCATTTCAATTAACTAGGGCTTTCAGGCAACATATAAAGGGCAAAATTTTTTAAAAAATAGAATAAATACATAAATTAGAAAGCTGAAGAGTTTTACTTATAAGCACATTACAAATCCTTTCCAGTAACTGTTAATAAATGCAGAATTCTTTCCCTAAAGAAAGGCTTTGTTTAGTGACCCAATTTCAGATCTGATGATGGGCCTATTAGAGAGGAGCAAACATTTTACGGGGTAAGATAATCTGTAAGAGAAACGTATGTGTAAGCTACAGCTGATGAAAAAAATGAAGTGTTAAAATAGAAGTCAAATATTACAGCTTAATTTTGGCCTCCTTCATTGCTGCTTTGAGCGGGGCTCACTTAATACAGTTTTTCTAGGCTGCACCATAGATGCATTGTGTTAGAACAAGGGCTGTTCTCCTCTTCATCTTTGGGAGGGCACAAACAAGGGGACTTTGTGAGTCAAAGGGAGAAAACCCTTTTTCTGATTTCCCTCTCCCAATCTCTCTTCGAACCAGGCTTACACCTGGTTTGAGAGGAGAATAGCCTCTCTGTTACTAGTGACCCACTTGGCCAGCAAGAGTACAGCTTTGCTGTGTCCCAAAACAGAACTGTTTGATCAGTTTGCATTGGGTGTTGGGTGGCTACATAACAACTCTTTCCTTCCATCCCCCTCACCCCCCTCCCCGCTTTAAACCCATGAAGCAAGTACCTCTCATAAATAAGGAGAATTAGGCAGCTTCTGTAAACAAAATGAAAACTCTCTGAATGTATTAGGGCTGGATTCAGTGTTTTAGAGCCATCAAAAATGAGATGATAGAAACTTGAGGGTAAAGCAATGATTAATCCTTGCAATCTACTAGGGTCGGGTAATATCAGGAAGTATATTAGCACCAGATCTTCCCAAGATCTAGAGAAAATAATGGCTGTGTGACCTTGGGCAAGTCACTTAACTTCTCTGTGCCTCAGTTTCCTTACCTGTGAAATGGAGATTCTGTACCAGCTCTCCCCACTACTAAAACTGTGAGCCCCATGTGGGATAGAGCATTGCAAGGCATTTCTTTCTAAAAACAAACCAACAAAAACAATTCCATCTACAAAAAGGGTTAATTGTGGGATATTGTGGAAAGAGGCAGATTAGAATAAATGGAGATTTGGGATGGTTATCTAAGTAAATCAGGGGAAAAAATTATGCTACTGAGGTGAGAGGTATTTTTAGCTTGAATAATCCAGTTTAGCTGTTTATACCAAATTAATAAACTACATCAAGCAATAGCTCAGTAGTCCCCTTAACTTTACCTGATTGATGTTTTTATATTGTACAGCTTTCACAGCTTGATTAGGTCTGGCCTTTGCTGGGCAAGGATATTGAAAGCATTGTTAGAGTAAAGTTGGGAACAAGTACTCCAAGATATAGGTCATGCAGTTGGCAGCAGCCAACTTGGGAGCATGGTGGTCAGTGGAGGTGTAAGTAATTATATAAATCCAAAAATGGATACTCTGCCTTCAAATCATTGTATCTCCTTTCGATTCTCTTCTCCTTCCATATCTGTGTTTTACAGAGGAGAGAATTTGAAATTGGGATTCTCATTTTTTTCTTATTTCTTCCTTCATTTTCTATTCTTTTAATATGACAAGTCATCCAAATATATACCCACTTTCCTCATAAATGCATTTGGTCTTCTAATTTGTCAATCAGGGCCTGTTCAGAGATGTAGTGTTTCAGAGAACCACTCTTAATTCCAACCTCTTGAACATTTTTTGTTTCTGTTCCCCCTGTATAAGAAAATGCTTCACCTACATTGAGACTTAATTTACAAAGTCCAAGGAAGGATGAATCTCTAAACCGTGACCTTTCTACTGCAGGAGAAGTACAGGGACAGGGAGGAAGCAAGAGCTCGGCTTTTCATCTAGGGGGGAAAAGCCGCCCCCCCCCCCCCCCCCCCCCCCCCCCCCGGTGTGCAGGAGTAGAGGGTAGGCAGAAGCCTGGAGCCATACGGTACGGGCTCCGTCATCCTCAGGGCCCTGGGATCCATAGAGGTGTGGGCTAATGCCTGGGGCTGCCCCCCTTCTCCCACCTGCCCCTCTAGCCCCCAGTCCTTTCATAGGAGCAGAGGAAGGACAGAAGCACTGGATAACATTTTTGTGATTGATAGTTTAGACCCGAATGATGGGACTGGAACAGTGACGGAAATGAAGAAATGAGGAGTTAACTCTTGGTTGTTTTTTTTACCGTTGCTATTTCTGAGTTGCTTAATTTAGCCTGTTATTGTTTCTCTCTGGGCGTGTTTTCCCCCTTCTAGATAGTAAGCCTCTCTTGGGCCCAGAGACTGAATCGGAATTAACGTCTCTGTGCTAAGTGCAGCGCTTTGCATATTAGAAGTGCTTAATAAATGTCGTTATTAGGTTTATTTCTTTTCCATGCCAATGGCACAAACAAGGAACTTTGGAGTGATTTGATCAATAAGTTCTGGCTATTTTTTTCTTTTCAAAAATGATTTTCATTGCAAACAGCTATAACATTTATTTTTTGAGGACAAATCATTACCCAAAGTGGAGATGATTTTAGAGGTAAATCATCCTTGTGCCATTAGTGCGCGAAGGATTATCAGCCTCAAAGATTTATCTAAGGATTAACAAATTGTAGAGTGTACATTATCTAGCCAGGCTTAGGACCATGATTGTTCCAAGCATCATTTTCATCAGTGCTTTATTCAAAGATCCTTAGCATTATATAACACTGACGTTTCGGGAAAATAGGATAGAATATTTTTGCCTGTTGTTTTGCTCATTTCTTTTGCTCTCAAAGTAATTTTCAAAGCTTCAGTTTATAATGCTCGGCGTAATCTAAAAAAGCAGCAGCTCATAGCCTTTCCAGAAAGATTACTACGTACAGTCGCTACTCCTGAAAATTGCATGTGCTGAAAGAGACAAGATGAGGTACAAGAAATATATAACTATTCTGGAAGCAGCAATTGGGATAACCCCACTTAACAAGAGGGAACTTCTTCCTGAGAGCAGAAGACATGTGAATCTTTGGCAACATCCAGGGTAAGCAAAGTAAAGGGCAGGCAGCTCAGTAGCATTTACCTGAAAATAGGGTGGACATCTGTTATGGCTACAGTCAGGAAGAACTATATAAAATGTAATGATTTGTGCAATGAGGTGAATTCTCGATGTTTTTCATTGAGGAAGATATATGCTGTCCTTGGCAAATTTTGGGATGCTTCTTGAGTAATTTAGAAATGTAGCCAGTGAAGCTATTCGCAGTCACTATCAGGTATTTAGGAGTTAAATAGAGAAGTTAATGCTGTCATTGCTAGAGCAGCTAGATCAAGGAGGGCAGTTTTACAGCCATGTATTTGTAATTTTTTTTGATTTTTAAGAAGTAAGCATTTATCTTTGCACATGCTGTAAATATAATACCGAAGGAAGGAAAAATGTATTTATTGGAACTCTGTGTTTTTCTATTTAAAAATTGACGTATTCACCCTTGTTGTTAGGGGACATTTCTTCTTTTTTAAATAAAAATGAAACAAAGCTATATATTTAAGAAAGTTTGGAGGGCCACTTAACTTTTAGCTCTAAATCTTCTATATTTGTACTTTTCAAATAGTGGCCAGAAAGTGAATATAGGGATTCTTTCACTGTGTAGAATATTTATGTAACTAAATGATCGATTCTCTGACACTAATTCAAAAGTAAGCTGTATAGCAGAGGGATCATTTTATTATGACAGAATTGGAAACTTATATTGGAGATCTTGGGAGTACTTGTGATCTCTAAAGGAATTGTCTTTACTAATTTCCCCTTTTGAAGAAAAGTGCTAAGTAAATCTAGCAAGGAGTAATTATTCAATTATTAATCATGAATTAATTATCCCACAGCAACAAATTATTATGAATAATAATCCAATAAGAAGTGGATTTATTGAGCACTTTGCCTTTCCAAGATCTCAATGTACTTTCACACATATCTATCATATATCTTCCCATGTCTGTGCAGCTAGGTTCCTATCATATATCTTCTCAGTATCCCTGTGAAGTAGAGTGAACGAAGGGCCAAGAGTGTGTCACTTCCCAGAAGCACCCAGTGACATGTAGGCATCAATCAATCAATCATATTAATTGAGTGCTTACTGTGTGCAGAGCACTGTACTAAGCACTTAGGAGAATACAACATGACAATATAACAGATGCATTCCCTATCCACAGTAGGCATGCCCAGATTTAGCCAAATGAGGGTAGTTGGTTGTCCATCTGTCAAAAATTGGCCACTAGGCAAGCCTGTGTGTACTCCTAAAATCTAGGGTGGCTTTGGGGTGACTCCAGAGGTATAAGAGGAAATGGGTTTTGGCCTGGAAGATCTACTCCAGCCTACAGTTGTCCTGGGAGGCCAAGTTTGACCTGGCTCCTCCCAGTTTGGGGGACTTAAAATAATTTGGTCTGCTTGGGGAGCATGGCCAAGTGGAAAAAGCATGGTCCTAGGAGTCAGAGGACTTGTTATAATATTGGCTCTGCCACTTATCTGCTGTGTGACCTTGGACAAGTCACTTAAGTTATCTGTGCCTCAGTTCCCTCATCTATAAAATGGGGATTGACTGTGAGCCCTGTATGGGACAGGGACAGTGTCCAACCTGATTAACCTGTACCTACCCCAGTGCTTAGTACAGTGCCTGGCACATAGTAAGTGCTTTAAAAATACCATTTAAAAGAAACCAAAAAAAAACCCCACAGGGCTCAGTGGGTCTTGAGGGATCCAGATTGAACTACTGCTTTCTTTCATTCATTCATTCATTCATTCATTCATTCATTCAATAGTATTTATTGAGCGCTTACTATGTGCAGAGCACTGTACTAAGTGCTTGGAATGTACAATTCGGCAACAGATAGATACAATCCCTGCCCCTTGACAGGCTTACAATCTAATCGGGGGAGATTTCCATACTCCCTTCTCCATTAATAATAATAATAATAATAATATTGGTATTTGTTAAGCACTTACTATGTGCAGAGCACTGTTCTAAGCGCTGGGGTAGACACAGGGGAATCAGGTTGTCCCACGTGGGGCTCACAGTCTTAATCCCCATTTTACAGATGAGGGAACTGAGGCACAGAGAAGTTAAGTGACTTGCCCACAGTCACACAGCTGACAAGTGGCAGAGCTGGGATTTGAACTCATGAGCCCTGACTCCAAAGCCCATGCTCTTTCCACTGTGCCACGCATTAAGCAGCGTGGTCTAGCGGAAAGAGACTAAGCTTGGGATTCAGAGGGTTCTCAGCCCAGCATTGCCACTTGTCTGCTCTGTAACCTTGGGCAAGTCACTTTCCTTCTCGGTGCCTCAGTTCCCTCATCTGTAAAATGGGAATTAAATTCTACTCCCTCTACCTAAAACTGTGAGCCCCATGGGTCAGGGACTGTTTCCCGACCTGATTATCTTGTATCCATCTTGGCGCTTAGTACAGTGCATGGCTCAGAGTAAGCACTTAACAAATATCATTATTATTAATAGGGACTCTCCAGAACCATTCTGGGGAGGCTCTATAAAGGTGTCAGCAGTTCCCTCCCCTGCAAGACCTGGGAGGCTTTGGAGTCATTGCAAGTGTTCTTCCCCTTGACTCTATTGCCATTGTTCTTGTCTGCCTGACTCCCCCTGATTAGACTGTAAGCCCGTCAAACGGCAGGGACTGTCTCTATCTGTTGCCAACTTATTCATTCCAAGCGCTTAGTACAGTGCTCTGCACATAGTAAGCGCTCAATAAATACTATTGAATGAATGAATGAACACTTGGACCACGGTGGCACTCTCAGCAAAGCAGCAGCATGGTGCAGTGGCTAGAGCACGGGCCTGGGAGTCAGAAGGTCATGGGTTCAAATTCCGGCTCCGCCGCTTGTCTGTTGTGTGACCTTGGGCAAGGCACTTCACTTCTCTGTGCCTCAGTTACCTCATGTGTAACATTAGGATTGAGACTTTGAGCCTCATGATGGGCAGGGACTGTGTCCAACCTGATAAACTTGTATCTACCCCAGTGCTTAGTACAGTGCCTGGCACATAGAATACACTTAACAAATACCATGATTATTACTCTCAACCATTAATCCCTGCATCTGGCAGTGCAAATGAACACCACAGAGAGGACTGGTAGCCTTGAGGGACAATCACACACTATGTCCAGAAGAGTCCGCTGGTCATATTGGGGACCAAAGAGGTTAAGTGACTTGCCACAATCACTGAATTAATCTGTGGCAGAGCTGGGACTGAGTGCCAGCTCTCCTGATTCCCAAACAGGGGCGTAGTGGTATTTTTTACCCGATATTCTTCTCCTTGTTGAATCTGTTATGCATGCTATCATTAGCATTCAAGACATCTGAGACTTCACCAAGCTACTTCTCTCCTCCATTCATTTCAGCTTGTTACCTGCAAACAGTATTCTTGAAACCATATCGTTAACCATACAACAGAACCTAGGCAAAGTAAAGTGGGGTAGCATGATTCATTACAGAGTTTCATTATGGCCACAACGGAGGATGAAGTGGAATTAACACTGTGCCAGTGGAAATCTAACCACCCCATGACTGCTCTGTTAACCTTTTCCAAGATTTTTCAGATTTCCCCATCTCAACTCATACTCTCTTGCCTGAAGTCAAGTTGAAAAAGTTCTGGCAACATTATTATACTTCAGAAATTGCCATGCTGTTCTTTTATTGTGTTTTTTGGTTTTGTTTTGTTTTGCTGCACAAAGCTGTTTCTTCATTCCAAAGAACCCTCTTGCCTGGAGGCTTCTCAGGCGACTAAGTTGTAAGTCAGCAAGTGCTGACCTATTCCTTTAGGCTTCCTGCAGCTTGAACAATAAACGAGTGCTGAGCTATGTTGCGAAGCAAAGCCTTACCCAGTAGGGATAGTAAAGTCTTAATATTGTGATGGCCAATGCAAAGTGAAGAGCAAGCATGATTTTAAAAAACAAAACAAATTGTATTTTGAATGTGCCGTAAATTTCCACATCAAGGTCAAGAGTATAATCAAATCCGTATTGATTTGTTAGTCATTAATTTATCTTTCAAAGGGATAATAAAATTATTTATGAGTTGGATTTTTAATCTTTACTGACCTCTCTGTAGGGTGTCCAGATGGTTTCGTTTCAGTCTTTGCCTAAATTTCCTGCTGCTTCCTGGAAAAGGGAAATAAGCATCCAGCTTGCAAAAATAAAATCAATACTATTTTATCTTAATTTATATTTCACAGCTATGTGGTGAGTGTATTGACTCAGATGCCATACTATCCCTTTATATCAAAGTTAGAAAAGTAATGTGTTGATTAAAATAATACTAATCTTCCTCCCTGGAAAAGTTTTACAGAAAAATTTAGGCAACAATGGCTTAATCACAACCTAGAACTTTGTTTTTCATTTTGTGATTTTTTTTTATAGACTTTTACAGGATCCTGCCAATTTTCCAGATATCCAACCCTGATTTTGTTTGGATATTTAAATGGTCTGAATTTGCCTTGGTCTTGATTAAAGTGGATAATTGGTTTTCTTCTGTATATTGCCTTGTAGATAACCTGCTTCCAAAGAGGCAACTAACACACCAATGTCAGCTCTACCCTCCTTCCCTTTTGAAACTTCAGAATGCCAACATAATCAGCTACTCTGTTGCCCTTTAGAACCTCACTTGATTTACAATGATGCTGTCTTTTTTAGGGAGAGAAATACCACATTGCTGTCATCTCCTTGTGAGTGGGATTGGCAAAACAGTTGGACCCCCAGCTCTTCGTACTCCACAAGACATAGATTCAAGGCATCAACTGAGAGATTGCCTCACCAGGTACTTGTTAACATATTATAGCATAAACCTGAATACATGCTATGATAAAGAATACTACTCCCCCAGGTAATTAGTATTTTGTTGGATAGTGGTAGTAAAACAGTTGAGAATTATGCAGTCATCCCACAATTATTTGTCAGCTCAGGAGACCCGTAGGGAACCAATTGTGATGTAGCGGAATGAGCACAGATCTGAGAGTCAGAGGACGTGGGTTCTAATCTTGGCTCTGCCACCTACCTGCTGTGTGATCTTGGGCAAGTCACTTAACTTCTCCGGGCCTCAGTTGCTGTATATGTAAGTTGGGAGTAAAATACTTGTTCTCCCTCCTGTTTAGACGGTGAACCCGAGACTGGACACAGGGACTGTATCCAGTCTGCATATTCTGTATCTACCCCAGTGCTTAGTTCAGTTCTGGGCAACATAGTAAGCACATTTAAAAACACCACAGTTATTATTGTTATTATTGTTGTTGCTGTTATTAAGGGGTGGGCTTGACTCCCTGGCACATTGTCAGAAGCTATGGGAGTGCCTTTGAGGCTCCAGAAATCTCATGACCACACAGCTGAATTTTCCTCAGCTACCAAGGGGTTCTATTTGAGGTGTCTTGGCAATATGGTGTTTTGCCTTCAAGTGACAAGATTAGACTGGAAAAATAGAGAATGCTTTTAAACAGTTAAGAGGTTACTATAGAGAAACATAATTTATCTTCCTGGAGGTCTTTTGCAGTATGGCATTTCCTGCTTATACTTTAGGTGATCGACCTGGCATTGACCTGTAATTTAGAATCGGCGGGGAGGAGTATGCCAAAGGCATTTTCCTTTTATCTTTTTCACCATTCTTTGGCCAGGTTGTGGAGAGAAGAATGGGATGTTTTTATGCGAAGACACAGTGTGCATACACTGAGTGCATTTAGCATAGACAGGAGTGGGTGCAGTGTAACAATCCTCTTGTCCTCACCCTGTTGAGTTTCAGTGAAGCCTGTCGGCCCCTGGCACTATGTGTAGAATACTGTACTGAATGCTTAGTACAAGCCTTTAGGTCTTGACAACTTGCTAATTTTCAGGGC
The DNA here is from genome assembly GCF_004115215.2 of Ornithorhynchus anatinus. Taxonomy (NCBI): domain Eukaryota; kingdom Metazoa; phylum Chordata; class Mammalia; order Monotremata; family Ornithorhynchidae; genus Ornithorhynchus; species Ornithorhynchus anatinus. The sequence continues at coordinate 56,714,935 of NC_041753.1, forward strand.
TTTTAGAACAAATGTAAATGGAGTGGTTACTATGCAGAGACAATCAGTGGGATGGGATTTGTGAAACACTATGAGTTTCATGAAAGAAAGGAGCAATCACTTTTACTAGAATGTGTGTTTTCACTAAGCTACTGACATAGAACACATGGGCAGAACGTTCCTTTGTCAATCCGCATCTGTCCTGCTAGAACACGACGTAGGGCAAGAAAACTATAAGCTCCGTCTAGACTGTAAACTCGTTGTGGGTAGGGAATGTGTCTGTTATATTGTTGTATCGTACACTCCCAGGTGCTTAATACAGTGCTGTACACATAGCGCTCAATAAATATGATTGATTGACTGAAGAAATGGTTGTGCCCATGCACCCAGGGTCATGGACTGAGTACAACAATGAGCGTTTGCTTTAATGAGGCCTTCTTTAGGAACACAATCCCTGCATTATTGGAGAGCTGATTGCATTACAATTATTCTGAGTTACGGTATTATTATTACATTACTATCACCATTGTTATTAGTAATAGTAGTTCAGTATTTCTGGATGAACAGTGAAATGGATTCATGACCTCAGTCTAGATGCTTCCCGAGATGGTCTAACTCCTTGCAAATAATATGATGACTGTTTGGCTGCCTACACATAAGAACATGTGTTCAGCTGGCATTGTCTTAGCCCACAAGTTGTTCAGCAAGTTTGACTGAGCCATTGTTGCCAGGCAACAGGGGGTTTTGATAGACAGTTGGCATAATTTTGCAAGTTTCCCCTCTATAAACATCCTAACTGCACATTTGTCTCTTCATCGCTGTAGGAAAATTCAGAATATGGTGGGAGGCGCTTAACTCTTTAGACCAAGCAACTCTTTTAGGTAGAAAAATAATCTATTCACACATAGATGGGAAGTTTGCAACTAGGGCTCCCTTCAGATGGGATAAGAAGAAAATAAGAGGGTTAGGCCTTGTAATCAGAAACACTGCTGACTCTGTAGAACATAATTGAGTAACACCCCAGATAGATTGTCTGATGCCAAGTCACCGACAGTCAGTCCTTAAATAGGATTATAATAATACGGCAGGATGTGCCAAGAAGATCCAGACCCTAGGATCTGGCTGGAGGCAGGTTTCTTGCAAACCAAAGAAAGTAATGGTGCTTTTCATTAGGGGTAATGGGCCCTCCTCCCTTGTGTCAATTTTATGATTCATTCACCACTGAAGGCCACATTCAGTCAGTAGCATGCCATCGGATGCAGGGTGGCCTTGTGGATTCAACTGGGACTTTCCATTCTGAGCTTTATCGTAAGGGGGTGTGGGATCCTGGATTTAGCTTCTCTGTGCCTCCTTTTCTAGATAAAAAGGGAGTGTGGAGAAGGCGAGGCTTTCTTCACCTGATACTCTCCATCTTGCTCACTTCATTCCTCACTTGTAATTGTATCTCATTCTTCACTCTCCAGCCTCCGTAACCTCACTCATGCTGTTCCCCAAGTCTGGAACTCCCTCCCTAAATTCTACCGACCACAGCTTTCTCCAAGTTAATAATAGTAATAATGATGATGATGATGGTATTTGTTAAGCACTTACTATATTCCAGGCACTATACTAAGCCCTGGGGTGGATACAAGCAAATCAGGTTGGACACAGTCCCCGTCCCACATGGGGCTCACAGTCTTAATTCCCATTTTCCAGAGGAGGTAACTGAGGTCCAGAGAAATGAAGTAATAATAATAAATTGGTATTTGTCAAGTGCTTACTATGTGCAGAGCATTGTTCTAAGCACTGGGGTAGATATATACAGGGTAATCAGGTTGTCCCACTTGAGGCTCACAGTTTTTAATCCCCATTTTACAGATGAGGTAACTGAGGCACTGAGAAGTCAAGTGACTTGCCCAAAGTCACACAGCTGACAGGTGGGGGATCTGGGATTAGAACCCATGACCTCTGACTCCTAAGCCCGTGCTCTTTCCACTGAGCCATGCTGCTTCTCAAGTGACTTGACCAAGCTCACACAGCAGACAAGTGGCAGAACTGGGATTAGAACCCGGGTCCTTCTGATTCCCAGACCATGCGAGTTCAAAGTCCTCCTAAAAGCCCTCTCCCTCCAGCAAGCTTTCCCCCATTAATTTCCCAGCACTCCAAGATGTGTCAACCTCACAACCACCTCTAGCACTTATATGTATATTGATAGCCCTCTTCAGCCCCTGGGTATAAATGAATATTCAATCGTACTATGTCTGTCTCCCCCATTAAAACACAAGCTTCTTGTGGGCAGAGAACTTGTCTCTTGCTTTTGATGTCTTTTTCCCAGGCACTAAGTATGATACATTGCTCATAGGGAACACTCCATAAATACCATTACTGCTTCTAGTTGTGTTCTGAAGAATGATGAGTTAGTTTACCAGAGGCTTTGAACTCCTTGGATGAAAGATGTAGGGTAAATGCTAAGTAGGACACAGTCATCACTGTTTGTGTCAATATTCATATATAACTATGAATGAATCAAGTTCCCAGGGTTTGGGAAGTGGAAAAGTAAGGGGAAAGGATTTGTAGTTGGGGCACCAATTTTGGGGATGATGGAGGAGATCATCGAGAAGCAGCATGGCTTAATGGAAAGAGCACAGGCTTGAGAGTCAGAGGTCATGGGTTCTAATCCCGGCTCCATCATCTGACAGCTGTGTGACTTTGGGCAAGTCATTTGACTTCTCTGTGTGTCAGTTACCTCATCTGTAAAATGGGGATTAAGACTGTGAGCCCCACATGGGACAACCTGAATACCTTGTATCTACCTCAATGCTTAGAACAGTGCTCGGCACATAGTAAGTGCTTAACAAATACCATTATTATTATTATTATAAGTAGTAGTATTATCTCCCTAAAGCTGGGGCTTGGGGTAAAGCCATGTCAATATTTTGAGCAGGACCTGCAACCATAGCAGCTCACCCTACCCCTCTGTGCCCAAAACTGGAGCCCATCGGTCTAGTGGCTCAGCTTCTAGCTTACCCCCTCTAGACTCTAAGCTCGTTGTGGGTGGGGAATGTGTCTGTTGTGTTGTTACATTGTACTCTCCCAAGTTCTTAGTAAGTGCTCAGTAAATATGATTGACTGACCCATCCTCCTAGTGTCCACTGACATGAGGCACAACAGGCCTTGCCTCTGCCTCTCTGGGTCATGGTGAGCCCAGGTTCTTACCTCAGTCTCCCTCCCCTTCCCTCCCTTCCCCTTCCACATTCTCCCAGGCAGGGCAGCAGGGGTCCTGTCTTGCTCCCTTCCCCTTTCCAAATTTTAGGAGGGCTCACCCTCCACCCAAGGTGAGGGGCCTGCCTGCTCAGCTCCCAAACTAGGGGCAAGTCTGAGCTCCTGCAACCTCTCAGTGGCAATGGAGGCTCGTCCTCTGCCTGATGTCCTGCCCTATGGGATGCAGTAGCAGGGGTTGTCCCTCACTCTGAAGGATTGAGGATTGCTTGGCTCCCTCTCACCTCCCTCTCCCCATCAGTCTAATGAAGCAAAGCAGGTAGCTGAAGTCTTTGTTTTCTGCCCCTGTTCCTTCTGTCTCTAGACTCTCTGTCTCTTTCCTCTTTTCTCCTTCTCTTTCCTCTCCGGGTCTTTCCTCTCTCTCAGCTATCACTTTTGTCTATTTCTCTCCACCTCTCCTCTCTGAGTTTCCATGTCGGGATGTGTTTTTTGGGGCACTCTTACTCTGTTAGTGTCTCTGAGTTCTTTCTAGGCTAGGCCTTTGGGCCCTCCGGCTGTATCGTCTTTCTTTCCTGCCTTTTTTCACCTTTTCCTGGGAAGCCATATTCCACCGCGATCATGGGAAGCCATATCTTCCCCATCGCCTACCAGGATCATAATGTAAAGTTGGCACCTGTGCCTGTAACAAGCCACAAGATTCAAGGATTGATGCTTCAAATCAGATCTTGGGCATTTGTGGTTATCTTTATTGTTATGATCCTCCCCATCATATAGATGGGGAAACTGAAGCACCAAACCATTAAGTGATTTGTCCAAGGTCACTGACACTCAGGCCTCTAGGCTACTGGGTATTTTTCTTTCCTCAGCAAATCCAGGGACCTTGGGATCAATCAAGTCAATCTAGAGCATTTAATGAGTTCTTACTTTGTGCGGAACACATCAGAGAATTCCATAGAGTTAATAGACATGCTGCTTCCTGCCCCCGAGGAATTTACATGCTGCAGGGGAGACACACCAAAGTAAAGCAGGCGCAGGAAACAATAGAGTGTAAAGATATGTACATAAGTTGGGGGATGGTGGGGGGAGGGTCAGTGAGGAGGTTGATACAGTAGTCGGGAAAGGGGTTTGACAAGTGCTTGAATCAGTTAAGCAAACTAAGACTAAGAGTTTATGGCTTGGTTGAGAAAAAGCATGACCTAGTGGAAAGATCAGGGCCTGGCAAGCAGGGGACCAGGGTTCTTAACCCTGCTCTGCCAGTCGCTTGCTGTGACATTCCAAGTGCTCTGCACATAGGAAGCGCTCAGTAAATACGATTGAATGGATGGATGAATGAATGAATGAATGAATGAACGAACAAGTCATTTAACTTATTCATTCAATAGTATTTATTGAGCGCTTACTATGTGCAGAGCACTGTACTCAGCACTTGGGATGAACAAGTCGGCAACAGATAGAGACAGTCCCTGCCGTTTGACGGGCTTACGGTCTAATCGGGGGAGAGGGACAGACAAGAACGATGGCAATAAATAGAGTCAAGGGGAAGAACATCTCGTAAAAACAATGGCAACTAAATAGAATCAAGGCGATGTACAATTCATTAACAAAATAAATAGGGTAACGAAAATATATACAGTTGAGTGGACGAGTACAGTGCTGTGGGGATGGGAAGGGAGAGGTGGAGGAGCAGAGGGAAAAGGGGAAAAAGAGGGTTTAGCTGCGGAGAGGTAAAGGGGGGATGGCAGAGGGAGTAGAGGGAGAAGAGGAGCTCAGTCTGGGAACGCCTCTTGGAGGAGGTGAGTTTTAAGTAGGGTTTTGAAGAGGGAAAGAGAATCAGTTTGGCAGAGGTGAGGAGGGAGGGCGTTCCGGGACCGCGGGAGGACGTGACCCAGGGGTCGACGGCGGGATAGGCGAGACCGAGGGACGGTGAGGAGGTGGGTGGCAGAGGAGCGGAGCATGCGGGGTGGGCGTTAGAAAGAGAGAAGGGAGGAGAGGTAGGAAGGGGCAAGGTGATGGAGAGCCTCGAAGCCTAGAGTGAGGAGTTTTTGTTTGGAGCGGAGGTTGATAGGCAACCACTGGAGTTGTTTAAGAAGGGGAGTGACATGCGCAGATCATTTCTGCAGGAAGATGAGCCGGGCAGCGGAGTGAAGAATAGACCGGAGCGGGGCGAGAGAGGAGGAAGGGAGGTCAGAGAGAAGGCTGACACAGTAGTCTAGCCGGGATATAACGAGAGCCTGTAATAGTAAGGTAGCCATTTGGGTGGAGAGGAAAGGGCGGATCTTGGCAATATTGTAGAGGTGAAACCAGCAGGTCTTGGTAACGGATAGGATGTGTGGGGTGAACGAGAGAGACGAGTCAAGGATGACACCGAGATTGCGGGCCCGAGAGACGGGAAGGATGGTCGTGCCATCCACGGTGATAGAGAAGTCTGGATAGAGGACCGGGTTTGGGAGGGAAGATGAGGAGCTCAGTCTTGCTCATGTTGAGTTTTAGGTGGCGGGCCGACATCCAGGTGGAGACGTCCCGGAGGCAGGAGGAGATGTGAGCCTGAAGGGAGGGGGAGAGGACAGGGGCGGAGATGTAGATCTGCGTGTCCTCTGCGTAGAGATGGTAGTCAAAGCCGTGAGAGCGAATGAGTTCACCGAGGGAGTGAGTGTAAATGGAGAACAGAAGAGGGCCAAGAACTGACCCTTGAGGAACTCCAACAGTTAAAGGATAGGAGGGGGAGGAGGCGCCAGCAAAGGAGACCGAGCTCTTCTCTCTTCCCAAGTTTAGGAAGCAGCATGGCCTAGTTGATAGAGTACAGGCCTGGGAGTCAGAAGGACCTGGGTTCTAATCCTAGCTCTGCCACTTGTCTGCTGTGTGGCCTTGGGCAAGTCCCTTCATTTCTCTGTGCCTCAGTTAACCTCATCTGGAAAATGGGGATTAAGACTGTGAGCCCCATGTGGGACAGGGAATGTGTCCAACCTGACTAGCTTGTGTCTATCCCAGTGCTTAGAACACTGCTTGACACATAGTAAGCACTTAACAAATACTATCATTATTTATTATTATTATTCTCTGTGCCTCAGTTTCCTCAAGTGTGAGATGGAGATTAAATGCCTGTTCAATCAATCTATCACTCACATTTATAGAGTGCTTACTGTGCAGAGCACTGTACTAGGCATTTGGGAGAGTATGGTATAACAGAGTTTGTAGACACATTCTCTGCCCTCAGGGAGTTTATAGTCTAGCTCTGTTCCCCTTCCTACTTAGAATGTGAGCCCCATGTGGGGCAGGGACAGTGTCCAAACTGATAAACTTGTATCTACCCCAGTGCTTAGAACAGTGCTTGACATATAGTAAGTGCTTAACAAATACAAAAATAATAATAATAATAAAGTAAAATGAAACTCTGAAAGACTTTTTGGGCAGATTTCTGACCTGTAGCTCATTGCACTTGATAGATTTTTAGTTTAATTTTGTTTTAAAAAATCAGTTTAATGTGAATGCAGCTCTTCTTTTTCCCCCTTTGAATGATTAAAACCTGCTTTTCTTATTACCAGAAGACTCCATTGTAATGAACCTAATGTTGCCATTAATATCAATGAGTCTTCAGGCTGCAAATCAGTCATTCAGTGGTATTTATTGAGCACTAACTTTATGCCAAAAAAAACCCTGCTGAGCACTTGGGAAACTGCAATACAGTAGAATTGGTAGACATGATCCCTGCCCTCAAGGAGTTTATACTCTAGAGGGGGAGACAGATATTAAATTACAGGTGAGGGAAGCAACCAAGTATCAAGTTATATGTCCATAAGTGCGGTGGCGTAAGGCGTGGGGGGAAGCACCTAATACGTGTGTAGGGGGTGGGACCAAGTGCATGGGTTGGCTGTAGGGAGGGAAAATAAGGTGGGGGGGAAGAGAGCTTAGTCAGAGAAGGCTTCCTGGAGGTGACACGATTTTAGTAAGGAGTTGAAGATAGGGAGAGTGCTGGTCTGTTGGATGGCATAATGGATAGAGCACGGGCCTGGGAGTCAGAAGGTTGTGGGTTCTAATTCTGGTTCCGCCACTTGTCTGCTGTGTAACCTTGGGCAAGTCACTTCACTTCTGGGCCTCAGTTACCTTGTCTGTAAAAATGGGGAATGAGACTGGGAGCCCCATGTGGGACAGGGAGTGTGTCCAACTTGACTGGCTTCTATCCACCCTGGTGCTTAGTACAGTGCCTGGCACACCATAAGCACTTAACAAATACCACAATTATTATATGAAGGGGGTGGGAGTTTCAGGCAGGAAGGAGGGCAAGCAAGGGGCCAATGGCAGGTGAGACTAGAGCAAGGAATAGCAAGTAGGTTGGGGTTAGAGGAGCAGAGGGTGCAGATTGGGTCGATGTAGGTCAGTGAGGTTAGGTAAGAGGGAGAGAGCTGAGTGAGTGCCTTAAAGCCGATGGTATGGAGTTTCTCTATGATGTGGAGGTGGTTGGGAAACCTTTGGAAGTTCTTGAGGAGTGGAGAGACAGGGACTGAACATCTCTTTAGAAAAATGACCCAGGTGGCAGAGTGAAGTCCGGCCTGGAGAGGACAGAGGCTGGAGGCAGGGAGGTCAGTGAGGAGGCTGATGCAGCAGTCAGGGAGGTCAGTGAGGAGGCTGATGCAGCAGTCTGGGAAAGGATATGACGAGTGCTTGAATCAGTTAAGCAAGTGAGACAAAGAGTTTATGAGTAGGTTGTGATCACCCTAGAAGTCTGTCAGAACCAGGATTCTTTCATCATAGTCAACAGGATAAGTCACTGGCATTTAACCTTTGCAGTCTGCATTTTTTATGATATGTTTCTTTGTGCCTTTTTAGAAAATGTATTTCTAATGCATTTTACCTCTGTAGGTCTTTTCATTTAATTAGGTATCTGTCATCAATATCCAAAATAGAATTTACGATTGAACTGCACCTAACCTTCCTAAATGACACCAACTTGGTTGAGAAAAAAGTTGATTCCAATCTCTATTAACTTTATATGTTAACTACAGTTTATAAGCTGTTGTAACTTTGGAAAATTTCTTGTACTTTGATGTCCTGGATAGTCACCATTATTAGTGAAGATCCATGATTTGCTTGCTAAAGTAGAAACATTCTTTACATATTTACTATTCTGGGAAATGATTCACTTGCTAAAGTAGAAACATTCTTTACATATTTACTATTCTAGGAAACAACCATGTGTTTGACAAGATTACATTGATACCACAACACATCATTAATAACCTCTGCCATCGTGGATCAGACATTTGTACTAATATGGAAAGTTGCTGAATATGAGACATTGCATCTTGGAGCTAGATGTTATATTGGTTAAGAAACCGGGCCTGAGAGTATGAGCTGAATGCCACTGCAAGTAGATACAGTGTGGTTGTGAAGAAAATTTAATCTTATATTAGTTGAACTATAGCCCCATTGAGGTATAATCTTTTTAAGGCTATTTTTGTTAAGATGTGGCACCTGCATTAATACTAATATATTTATCACTAAAATCCTTACATTTCAAGCCTCTAGATGCTTGAAAAATTATTGTTTAGCTTGATTCAGGTAGGCATCAACTACCAGTAATTTTCAAGAAAAAAGTTTCAGCCAGTATCAGAGAAGATATAATGAAGTAGTGGTTACGTGGTGCCTCAGTTTCTAAACAATTGAAAATCCAACATTGCAAGAGGATACTAGATTTTCAACCCAGTTCTCCCTTTTACCACCAGCAAAGTAAGCCATGTACCTTCTGGAGAGGGAAGGAGAAATAGGACTGTATGTATATGTATATTCAATTATGAACTCATTTATTTAGGTTACTCTGTTTGTAAAGGTTTTTGTCTTGTCTGTTTTAATTTCCCAAGCATTTAATACTTTGCACCTAGTGGGCATTCATTAAGAGAAGCAGCGTGGCTCAGTGGAAAGAGCCCGGGCTTGGGAGTCAGAGGTCATGGGTTCTAATCCCGGCTCCACCGCTTGTCAGCTGTGTGACTTTGGGCAAGTCACTTCACTTCTCTGTGCCTCAGTTCCCTCATCTGTAAAATGGGGATTAAGACTGTGAACCCCACGTGGGACAACCTGATCACCTTGTATCCCCCCAGCACTTAGAACAGTGCTTTGCACATAGTAAGCGCTCAACAAATGTGATTAATTAATTAACTACAGCAAATACTACTACTACTATTACTATTCTGTTGTGTTCTCCCAAGCGCTTTGTATAATGCTCTGCACATAGTGGGTGCTCGATAAATACCATTGAGTGATTGAAGAGTTGTCAAGCAATCTGTTTCTTGAACTGTTCTGCTATGTGGCCTTTCCCAAGTTGATCCGTGTTATATCAAGTGGTTATTTTAAGCTTCTCAAGAATTTGATCTCTTTTGTTTATAGTGTCTTCCTTCCTCTTGGATCCTAGGAGAAGCAGCATGGCTTAGTAGATAGAGCACGGACCTGGGGGGCAGAAGGACCTGGGTTCTAGCCCCGGCTCTGCCATGTGTCTCCTGTGTTACCATGGTCACTTCTCTAGGCCTCAGTTAGCTTGTCTGTAAAATCGAGATTAAGAGTGTGAGCCCCATGGGGACAGCGACCTGTCCAACTTGATTAACTTCTATCTACCCCAGTGCTTAGAACAGTGCTTGGCACATAGTAAGCGCTTAACAAGTATGATAATTGTAATTAATTATTGTAATAATTAAACAGTTTAATAATCCAGGGACCCCACTTCTGTGGTGATTTCAGTTTTTCCCACTTCCAGCCGTTGCACAGTGTTGCATGTTTCTGGTGGGGATCAAGGATGAGATCATTTGTTATATTTCAGTGTGCTCTTGATAAGGAATCAGGCATTAAGAATTTGATCAAACTGAGTTTTGGACTGCCTAGATTCACTGCCTTTTTTAGCTTTAGAAAACTGCTGCTATTTGTGAATCTCATTTCTAAAAAACTAACAGCTCCAAGGCCTAATTTTAAGACAAGAACTAGCACTAAAGACAACAGTACATTTTAGAAGGGACTTGTTCAAATAAAAGTATAATGCCCAAATCTTCCTACTTCACTTATCAGTCAAATTACTTGAATCTGGATAGTACTCCTCAAAATGAGATTTATCTTCTTTGTGCATGAAGGATTCTGCTGAATTTGTTTACTCATTGTTTACCAGTTCAAATAGCAACTCCCAGCCATTGGTTAAGAACTTTTTTTAACAATAATTCATCTTATGCTGTCATAGCATTGAATGAGAGTTCCTTTTTGTTAGTATTGGACCTTATAAACAAATGATTTCCTAAATGTGTGTGCCATTTTCTAAATAGGACTATGTAAAAAGGAATAGCTATTTATATTTGATTATTTTTCACAATGGATTTCACAGTTAATGCTGGATTTGCACCCTTTATCCCTCCCTCTAGACTGTAAACTCATTGTGGGCTGGGTTGTGTCTTCCAACTCGGTATTCTCTCCCAAGCGCTTAGTACAGTGCTCAGCATATAGTAAGTGCTCAATAAATACCACCCCCTCTCTGTAACCCTGGCCTGTTGCTGGGGGCAATCCTGACATTTTATTATTATTATTATTATTATGATATTTTGAACTTTGGAGAAGCAGCAAGAGTAGATTAGAACGGGTAAAATAATTTGTGTGAACAAGATGGTGATCCAGGGAGAATAATTAGAGATCTGAGGGACTTGAGACAGAAAAGAAGCCAGGGCAGAGACAAAAATGGCAAACAGAATTGCATTAGGGATAGACCTTGCCATGGTACGTGATGGACTGAATCAGAGGTGGCTCAGGGCCTTTTATAGGATGAAGAAAGCATGCACCGTCCTTGCTGATGAAAAATTATTTCATTTCAAATCTGCACTCCTTAATAACATCGAGATTGGGCAATTCCATAGTTCCTTTCCTGACTCTCATTCACGTGGAAGCCAAGCAGCTGCCTCCATACCTTATCCCTTCCCGGTTACATTTGGAGGAGGAGCTTCCAAGCTACACCACACATACATGCTCCAGCAGGCTATCCCTTGAATTGCTGCTGTGCAGAAAGTATGTGTAATCTAATACTTGGCAAACAACCTCTGTTCTGGTTGTTGAAACTAGGAAACATAAAAGAAGGTGTGTCCCCAAAAGGCTTGTGAGTAGAATTGTCACACTGTTAAAGATATTTAAATCCCCAGTGATTAATTCTTATTTAGTTCATGCCTGAAACTCCCACTCCCCTTTCTTTTCTCTCCTTCCCTACTTGCTTTCATGGTTACAATGGCCTTTTCTTTTGGTTTTTTTTTGTTGTTTTGTTACCACATACAGCTAAAGTACTTTTGGCAATAGAATAATAATACAGTAATTATGTAGAGCTTTTCATCAGCAGGGATCACTCAAGCATCCACTTATTATATCATCTCTCTTCCAACCTCCCTGTCAGGAAGGAAAGAAATAATACCTTCATTTTCACCTTAGGAAACCAGGCAGATTTTTTCAGCGATTTGCTTGAGGCAAGAGAAGGCATCATTCTTGATTTTGAGATAAGACATTGGCAGAGCATGATCCCTAGTTCTGTATTACAGAACTTTTAGTCCCTGCTTTACAGGAACTTAAAAAATCAAAAAGTATCAGGCCTTTAAAACTTTTTTCCATCCCTCAACATTTTGCACCAACTCTTTTTCCCACACTTAACTAGGTGGTGTGTGATGACCACTGTAATGACAGTGTTGAGAGCCTTAAGGAATAGTCCTTTGAATCTTGAAGTACTTTTGCCTGAACCTGATTTCCTTTAAGTCTTGCCTAATTCTTTCGTGTAGCAGGTTAATTTACTTGCACACCAGATTTTATTCTTCTATTCTTCTCTTTTTCCATCTCTTCCCCCAATTTCCCCCCAAACCCTCCTCCTCTTCCTTTCAAATATAATACTTCTTTGAACTGTAGCTCAGAAACTCATTCTCATTTTAGAATGTTTTTTATGCAGTTGGGGTTTCCCAAAGGCAGTCCTAGTTGCCCTGGAAATCTTTTGTGGTTTATGCTAATGTATTTTTAAAATCTCTCTAGTTTCGTAAGCTCACCTGCCTTGATTTAAAAGACAATGGCTGGGTCACAAAGGAGAGGAAACATTTATTAAAACAATGAAAGGGGTGGTGAAATTATCAGGTGCCAAAGGAACCCTTATTAAGGGAAGAAAAATTGGTGCCATTGAAACTGGTAGAGTGCTGTAGTCTTAGCGTAGCATGACATTTCCCCTTGAACATAATGTTTGAATGAGGTATTCTGATTCATCAGCTTTATTCATCAGCTCAACAGCTGGAACCAAATTCATCACCCCACTTTCCAAGGTGTCATATTAAGTGTGTCATTTGCTTTTGTAGGTTTCACATCCAGGTGAAGTGTTCCGGGCACCTCCATTTCTCCATACTGATTTTTCAGAGCCCTCACTTTGCATAAAGTTATTGCTCTCTCTGCTTCATTCCCTCTTATTCGGTAGAATTTAGAGTAAAATGAATCAACACAATTATCCTGTTCAAAAATGGGCATTTCTCAGTAGTTCAGAATTTTACATAGAAAAAAAATATGATCAATTGCTGAGGGTGTTTTACAACCCCTTCAGCTTGTAACACTCCCCCAAAGTGCTAATTTAAAAAGTGTGTACAGTTCTGTGATCCCATCCAGTGGAAGTCCTGAAGATGATGCTTTCAGTATAGTATGTAACCATTTATCTGCGAATTAATAATGATAATAATTAATACTTACGGTATTTGTTAAGTGCTCACTATGTGCCTGGAACTGTACTAAGTGCTGGGGTGAATACGAGCAAATTGGGTTAGACACAGTCCCCTGTCCCACGTGGGACTCACAGTTTAATCCCCATTTTACAGATGAGGGAACTGAGGCCCAGAGAAGTGAAGTGACTTGCCCAAGGTCACACAGCAAACAAGTGGTGGAGTCAGGATTAGAATCCATGACCTTCTGACTCCTAGGCCCATGCTCTATCCACTATGCCATGCTGCTTCAATTAATAATGGTGTTCGTTAAGTGCTTACTATGTGCCAGACTCTGTACTAAGCGCTGGGGTGGATACAAGCAAATCGGGTTGGACACAGTCTCTGTCCCACATGGGGCTCACAGACTCAACCCCCATTTTACAGATGAGGTAACTGAGGCACAGAGAAGTAAAGTGACTTGCCCAAGGTCACACAGCAGACAAGAAGTAGAGCAGGATTAGAACCCATGACCTTCTGACTCCCAGGCCCGTGCTTCAATAGTATTTATTGAGCGCTTACTATGTGCAGAGCACTGTACTAAGCGCTTGGGATGAACAAGTCGGCAACAGATAGAGACAGTCCCTGCCGTTTGATGTGCTTACGGTCTAATCGGGGGAGACGGACAGACGAGAAGAATGGCAATAAACAGAGTCAAGGGGAAGAACATCTCGTAAAACCAATGGCAACTAAATAGAATCAAGGCGATGTACAATTCGTTAACAAAATAAATAGGGTAACGAAAATATATACAGTTGAGCGGACAAGTACAGTGCTGTGGGGATGGGAAGGGAGAGGTGGAGGAGCAGAGGGAAAAGGGGAAAATGAGGGTTTAGCTGCGGAGAGGTAAAGGGGGGATGGCAGAGGGAGTAGAGGGAGAAGAGGAGCTCAGTCTGGGAACGCCTCTTGGAGGAGGTGAGTTTTAAGTAGGGTTTTGAAGAGGGAAAGAGAATCAGTTTGGCGGAGGTGAGGAGGGAGGGCGTTCCAGGACCGCGGGAGGACGTGGCCCAGGGGTCGACGGCGGGATAGGCGAGACCGAGGGACGGCGAGGAGGTGGGCGGCAGAGGAGCGGAGCGTGCGGGGTGGGCGGTAGAAAGAGAGAAGGGAGGAGAGGTAGGAAGGGGCAAGGTGATGGAGAGCCTCGAAGCCTAGAGTGAGGAGTTTTTGTTTGGAGCGGAGGTTGATAGGCAACCACTGGAGTTGCGCTATGCCTGATTGTGGTGTACGTTAAGTGCTTTCTATGAGCCAAGCACGGTACTAAACCCTAGGGTAGATACAACATAATCAGGTCCTACATGGGGCTCACAGTCCAAGTGGGGGACAGATATTGATTGAATCCTCATTTTGCAGTTGAAGGAACTAAGACACAGAGAAGTTAAGTGACTTGCCCAAGATGACACAGCAGAAAAGTGGCAGGCTCAGGATTAGAACTCAGGTCTCTGACCCCCAGGCCCAGGGGTCATAGGCCACACTTTTTTCTTTTTATTTTATTACAAATTGAATGTTGTGGACAGTTTCCCACTAGCAGTCTTGCGGGGCAGATAGGAGAGAAGCTGCTAGCATTATACCTAGTGGGAATAGAGTGCTTGAGAGGGAACATGTTACTTTGAAGTTAAATTTAAGGCAAAAAACATTCAAGATAAAAATTAGACAATTAGTATGCTTTGTAAATAAATGATAAAACTGTCAGCAACAGTGATACTGTTAAAGTAACTGTGTATACGGTACTTTGTACCAGAATTTTATGGCACACTTTTCCAGTAAAAGAAAACCTAATTGATCCCTACAACATTCATGTTAGGTAAGTGGCATGTACTGCATTACTTTTTGAAATAGGGAAAAAAGCAAGGGACAGATAACTTGTACAACGTAAGTGGAATAGGATTCATGACTGGTCCTATTATAGATCTGGAGGACACTTCCTTGCTTAGGCGAGGTGAGGTGAGGCGAGCCAGAGATCTAGACATATGTTGGTGAGCAGTATTCTTTCATTCATTCAATAGTATTTATTGAGCGCTTACTATGTGCAGAGCACTGTACTAAGCGCTTGGAATGAACAAGTTGGCAACAGATAGAGACAGTCCCTGCCGTTTGACGGGCTTACGGTCTAATCGGGGGAGACGGACAGACAAGAACGATGGCAATAAATAGAGTCAAAGGGAAGAACATCTCGTAAAAATAATGGCAACTAAATAGAATCAAGGCGATGTACATTTCATTAACAAAATAAATAGGGTAATGAAAGTATATACAGTTGAGCGGATGAGTACAGTGCTGAGGGGATGGGAAGGGAGAGGGGGAGGAGCAGAGGGAAATGGGGGGAAAAGAGGGTTAAGCTGCAGAGAGGTGAAGGGGGGGGTGGTAGAGGGAGTAGAGGGAGAAGGGGAGCTCTGTCTGGGCAGTATTAGGGATGCAGCATAAGAAGCAGCATGGCCTAGTAGATAGAGCACAGACCTGGGAGTCAGCAGGACCTGTGTTTATCCCAGCTCTGCCATTTGTCTGCTGTGTGATCTTGGGCAAGTCACTTAACTTTCCTGTACCTCAGTTACCTCGTCCACAAAATGGGGATCAAGACTGTGAGCCCTACGTGGGACAGGGACTGTGTCCAACCGGATTAGTTTCTATAATAATGATAATAATGATGGTATTTGTTAAGTGCTTACTATGTGCCAAGCACTATTCTAAGCACCTGGGTAGATACAAAGTAATCAGGCTGTTCCACATGGGGCTCACAGACTTAATCCCCATTTTACAGATGAGGTAACTGAGGCACAGGGAAGTTAAGTGACTTGCCCAAGGTCACATAGCTGATACGTGGCAGAGCCGGGATTGTATCTTCCCCAGTGCTCAGTACAGTGCCTGGCACACCCCATACGCTCCGCTCCTCTGCCGCCCACCTCCTCACCGTCCCTCGGTCTCGCCTATCCTGCCGTCGACCCCTGGGCCACGTCCCCCCGTGGTCCTGGAATGCCCTCCCTCCTCACCTCCGCCAAACTGATTCTCTTCCCCTCTTCAAAACCCTACTTAAAACTCACCTCCTCCAAGAGGCCTTCCCAGACTGAGCTCCCCTTCTCCCTCTACTCCCTCTACCACCCCCCCTTCACCTCTCCACAATTTAACCCTCTTTTCCCCCCATTTCCCTCTGCTCCTCCCCCTCTCCCTTCCCATCCCCTCAGCACTGTACTTGTCCGCTCAACTGTATATATTTTCATTACCCTATTTATTTTGTTAATGAAATGTACATCGCCTCGATTCTATTTAGTTGCCATTGTTTTTACGAGATGTTCTTCCCCTTGACTCTATCTATTGCCATTGTTCTTGTCTGTCCATCTCCCCCCGATCAGACCGTAAGCCCGTCAAACGGCAGGGACTGTCTCTATCTGTTGCCGACTTGTTCATTCCAAGCGCTTAGTACAGTGCTCTGCACATAGTAAGCGCTCAATAAATACTATTGAATGAATGAATGAACATAATAATAATGTTGGTATTTGTTAAGAGCTATGTGCCAAGCACTGTTCTAAGCGCTGGGGTAGATATAAGGTAATCAGGTTGTCCCACGTAGGGCTCAGTCTTCATCCCCATTTTACAGATGAGGTAACTGAGGCACAGAGAAGTTAAGTGACTTGCTGAAGATCACACAGCAGGCAAGTGACGGAGCTGGGATTAGAACCCAAGACCTCTGACTCCCAAGCCCATGCTTTTCCCACTAAGCCACGCTGCTTCTTTAAAGTGCTGAACTTTAAAACACAAAGTCAGTGCTTAACAAATAGCATTAAAAAAAGAGCCAACAGTTGAAAGACAACAGTGGTGGCATTTGGGAAAGAAATAATTCTTTATGAAGACAGCATTTGCAATGATTGCAATTCAGAGCAGCAAAATCTGTGATCAGAGCAACTAGTATAGTGCAGCAAGGGTGTCTTTGTTGGCGCACAGTGTAGAAGGGATGGTTGGTAATCCTACATTGAACTTGTCAGCTATACCCTGGGCCTGTTGTGGATGGTAAATAAGAGAGGCAGCCTCCTCAAGGCAACTGCCAAAGTGGGAGCTGGATGGCAGCCTTGGAACATTGCAGGGATTCTCTATCAAACTTTGAAACATGGCGATTTTGAGATCTGCTAATTGTAAGGTTGAAATGTTAGATGTTATTTGTCGTTTGTTTTTATTATCATATTCCTGACATAGATTCTAGCGGACTTCAACAAAATGATCTGTATGTGTCTGCGTCACCCTTGCACTTCGATTTGTACCCTTTAATAAGCATTTGACATTTACCCCACCCTCAGCCCTACAGCACTTATGTAGGTATCCATAATGATTTTGATGTCTGTCTCTTCCTCTAGACTGTAAGCTCCACTGGAATTACAGTGATAATGGTGATGTTTGTTAAGTGCTTACCATGTGCCAGCCACTGTATTAAGCGCTGGGGTGGATACAAGCAAATTGCCCAGCCCACATGGGGCTCAGTCGTAATCTGTGAGCTCACTGTGGGCAGGGATTGTCTGTTTATTGTTCTACTGTTCTCTCCCAGTCGCTTAGTACAGTGCTCTACACCCAGTAAGTGCTTAATAAATACAATTGAATACAGATAGGTAACTGTTGGCACCCAGAAGTTGTTAGAAGCTAGAACCCGGGTCCTTCTGACTCTCAAGCCCCTACTTTATCTGCTAGGCCATGCCTCTTCTTGTGGGCAGAGAACGTCTCTACCAACTTTGTTATATTGTTTTATCCCAAGGACTAAGTTCAGTGCTCTTCACACAATAAGCACTCAATAAACATAACTGATCGATTGATATGTCAAATTACATTGTGCTGCATGCCCAGTGCAACAGCCACAGTATGTCCAGAAAGGCCACCATAAGGAAAGAATAGCAATTTTTTTTTCCCCTCAGGGTGGCCAAATGTCTGAAGCAGGCTCTGACCACACCCACACAACTGATGTGTGCATCGTCAGTGTCATCATCACATACAAATGGAGGAGAACAGGAGAGTGGGTTAGCTGGTGGGAGGAAAAGGGAGTTATTGTTGATAGTTCATCCTTTTATATAGTGAAATTGTGCTAGCTAGCAAATATTGTCCATGGTCCCTTTTTCACCAATGCCAATCTTCTATTTTCCATACTACTAAGCTAAAAGATCTTAGGCTTGCAGCCAAATATTCTAATCATACACAAATTAAATGAACAATGAACAAAAAAGGGTAAAAGCTACTTAAGTAAAAAGAAACATAAAAAAGAAATTTGAACAACATGAATGAGAACTATTAACATTTTTTGTAGACTTGCTATATTCTTTCAGTTAGATGCTGGGCACATGCTACTTCAGGGATGGTAATGTATATAGAATAAGTGTATCATTTATGAATATGCAAATATGTTTCCTCAATTTAAAAATAAGAGAAATGCAGATGTGATTGCTACTTTATCCAAAATGTTCTCCCATCTTTTAAAAAGCTGTTTTATAAACTTGTACGGGTATGTTCACAGTGAAGAAAACCGGAACATTTCTGTTTTCAATCAGTACTATCTAATTTGGGAGAAAATTGCATTTTTTAAAAGAAGTACAAGGCTCAAGAATATGAATACAACCACAATTCCTCTCAAGAAAACTAAAAGTAGTTGGTGAATTTTTATTCCTGGGTGTGGACCTAACTACTCAACGAAGGCCAGAAGAATAACACTCTAAAAGAGAAGTCAGTCAGACTTGTTTTTCTTCTTGATTTTACTGCCAAACTTGTTTGATTTAGGGAGGAAGTGAAGCAACTCTTCTGGATAGCCTCACATCTGTAATTTGCCAGGTGAGGATTATACATTTGCCTTTTCCTCTGAGAGCCTAGGCTGAATTCTGGTTTTCAGCTGAATGGGGAGAGAAGTGAATCCCAGTCTGAGGTGGATGTCCCTTTTCTTTTGCAGTGTTATCTTGGATTTTAAATCAACCTTGAATAAGAGTTAGTCAGTGTCAATTAGGCATTGTTAAGATCTCACAAGGAGGTCTTTATTAAGGAGTCATAGGAGTGATTCCACAAAGTACAAATGCCTAGTCTTGTCTTCCCAGACTTGAAGATATCCCAGTAGTGCAGAATCAGTCAACCAATCAATGGTATTTATTGAGTGCTTACTGTGTGCAGAGCACTGTACTGAGTGCTTGGGAAAGTATACCACCAAAGAATTGGTAGGCACATTCCCTGCCTACAAGAAGCTTACAGTCAGAATAGTGGAAGAATTCTGCCAAATAGCGATCTGTGTCCTGCCTCCTATATATATATATATATATATATATATATATATATATAAAAAGAATTGTTTTTGCAAAGATTGAAAGCACCTTCAGGTTGGGACTTTCCCTTCTCTTTTTTGTCTGCATTGCTAGAGGTAAAATGAGGATTATGGTATTTGACAGCTGAACAGTGAAGTTTTAATTGTTGTCAGCTGGGCTAGGTGGACTATAGTGAAGAACAGATGATGGCCACTGATGGTAAATGGCAGTGAGAGGGAGGAAGAGATTAGAGGGAAGGGTGGGGCTAAGAAATACAGTCCTGCAAGGTTTATGAATTCTTAGCAGCTGATGGTATGAGTAAACAGTAGGTAATGACACATGTGTGTATTTCTCCCCCCACCTTTTTTATGGTCTTTGTTAAAGCACTTACTATGTGCCAGGCACTGTACTAAGTGCTGAGATAGACGTATGACAATCAGGTTGGACACAGTCCATTTTCCACATGGGGTTCACAGTCCTAATCCCATTTTACAGATGAGGTGACTGAGGCACAGAGAAGTTAAATGCCTTGCCCAAGATCACACAGCAGACAAGTGGCAGAGTCAGGATGAGAATCCCCATCCTTCTGATTCCCAGGCTCCTGCTCCAACCACGAAGCTACGTCGTTTCAGTTGCTATAGTAATAATAATTATGGTATTTGTTAAATTCTTACTATGTGCCGGGCACTGTACTGAGTGCTGGGGTGGATACAAGCATATCGGGTTGGACACAGTCCTTTGTCCCACATGGGACTCCGTCTCAATCCCTATTTTACAGGTGAATAAACTGAGGCACAGAAATGTTAAGTGACTTGCTTAAGGACACACGGCAGACAGGTGACAGAGCCAGGATTAGTACCCATGACCTTCAGACTTCCAAGCCCATGCTCTATCTACTACGCCATGCTATCGACATGCTATGATAGGTTTTGGAGAGGCCAGTGTTAGCTTTGGGAATCATAGGTAAGGAAACTTTCGAGGCTAGGGGGACTTTCGGATAATACTCTTCATTGCCGCGATCATCTGAGTAGCTTTGCTGTGGCGCAAACACTTTGGCTGTTCACCCTTTAAGTAAGAAGTTGCCCACCGTAGATAATGCAAAAGATGACCCTATTCTCTGAGCTTCTTTTTCCAAAAGATCTCATTTATTCTGACATGGTAGGCGGGATTGATGTCTACTTCATTTTCCTCTGGAGCGGTAGCCTAATTAAAGACTTCGTTAAACCTTCGAATGGGGGTCACGGCGCCTGAAGGGGAGTAGAAACTTCTGCCACCCTGTCCCGTGGCCATGATCGTTGGTTTAACCTCTTTTCATATGACGAACCCTCGGAACAATGGGCTTGTTGCAGGGCGCCCCTCTCCTATCTCATACTGTTTGCACAAGTACTTCCAGGCGGGGGGCGGGGGGGATATCGCAGCGTGAGCTCCGCAGGGTTCGATTCGGAGCAGACCAACCGCACTGGCAGGGGAAGGGGGGTAAAAGATCGGAAAACCTCAAAACCCCCATCCTCCCCCTACCACCCTTCTATCCGGCTCCTTTCGACCGACAGTTTTGGCTATGTAATAGTAACCGGGGAATCCTCCCTGAGCGTCTTTGGCGGATTCAATGTGGCTCATCAGACACACCCCCTTCCCCCCCTTCAGCTGCAGATGGTAGCGACCTATTAGAGTGTTGCCCGGGGACGTCGAGCTCGACTGCAGGAATGTTTCGGAGTTAGTTGCTTTTGGGGACTCGGTGAGGTCGCCACGATCGGGGAGAAGGGGACGTGGGATGGGTGCCGGTGTTTTTGGAAAGCCCGGTCTTCGTGAAGTTAGTTACCTAGGGGCGCCCGGTTGGGAGCCTATTCGGTGTCAAGCCTGAGACCAAACTGAAAAAGAGAGAGAAAGCGGGCAGAGCGCCCTGTGTCGGGAGAAAGATTGAGCCGGGAAGCACGAAGACTCCCCCGGTCCTCTCTGCCCAGGTTCAGGATGCCGGTGAGAGGAGACCGCCTGCATGTCCACAGGCGGGAACTGTCAGTTTGGGTCCCCGTAAGTACCTAGCGCTTGCTGCCACGCGGGTCCGAGATGAATGCTTTCGCGGGGAGGTGCGGGCTGGAACTGCGAGGGAGGGTTTCGATCGCCACCCCCCCACCCCTTCCCAGGTGGTCGGGTGCTGGCCGAGTTTGCAGGTGAAGCTACTCACCCTCCTAAAGTCGCTACGCTCACATCGTTGGTCGGCGGCTGCGATTTTCCAACTCCAGGTGAAGGTGCGGGGACGGGGGTAACTAATTGCGTGGGTCCGATTTCCCGATGGTCCGTTTTGGGGGCACCCCTGTCCTAAACAGGGGCTCTCTCTCCACTACCTTCTCTGCAGCGACGGCTCGAGGACACAGCGGTCTCTGGTGCATATAGCTGTGGTGGGAGAAATCGTGCTCCGAACTGGCTGCTTGGACAGTGTGGCCTTGGGTCAATGGTATTTTGTGCACGCTGGGGGTAGGCTGGTCACATCGAGCCTTTTTATTATTGAATAAACGGGGGATGGGAGTGGGAGGCTTTTTTTTTAGCGGGTTTTCTGATTGTTTTTAGAGTTCTTAGGGGAAGATGATAGGCATCTTTCTAGTTGAGGTCTTACCAATGCATCCAAACTTTTTAAAAGAGAGCAGAGTGCTTCAGTAGTAGACAAAAGTTATTTACCACCCAGAGAGGGGTGAGAGAGAATAATAAACAGAAATCTCTAACCTAAACAGTTATGATTTTAAATACTGGCCACATCCGTTGACCGGCTTTTTTTATAGTGCAGTTTATTTTAAGTTGCAAACTCGCAAAGATATCCACTGGAGCTTGGGTCCGCTTAAAATGAACAGGAATTTGGGAGTGGATACTTCAAGGGTTTAGTAATGGGATACAGCCTTTCACCTCTATTTTAGTTTCAGATCTTACCCAGAGTAAACTTCTCTCTTGACAGCTGTTTGGCCTGTTGTGATGATGGTGGTTTCTGTGCAGTTCCCAATGGACAGCTGCCACATCACAGAAACCACCACTTCAGTTGGTCTGCTACTTTGGAATCTCAACCGAGATGTGAAGGACTGAGTAAGCATAAGACTTCTATTTTTCAACCCCCTTTTGATGGTCCAACCAGGTCTGGATGGAAACACATTTGTAGGAAGAGTAACTCGGCTCCTGGCCCTTCTGTGGCTTATTCCCGAGTTGACAGTGCTATGTACGGTTTGTCATACATTTTTCCGGGAGTTCCAGAAACTGGAGTTTTAATGTAATAACCTATTCGGAGCAAGCATTTTGTAACTGTAGGGACTGCACCATTCCCTCAGCATAATGCAAACTTTATTCAACAAGCCATTCTTTACTCAGCATATTGCCTTTCCATAGATAAGCCACCAAGTTTTAGTTCTGTTTCATTTTAATCCTCAACACAACTAAATGAAAATGTCCATTTAATAGTATTGAGAATTTAGAATAGAAATGTATTGGTGAATTTAACCTCTCCCAAAGTTTCAAAATACTTTATTTGCTGCATATAATATTGATACCATATTCTCTATTAGCACTGGCTAGGAGCTAAAACACACACTATGTACAAATTAATATTCTAATAAAGCTAAAAACTATTCTAATTTCTCATAGACGTCTTTGTAATTTTGCCCTTGAATCTACATGACAATTGTTGATTATCTTGGAGTTATTCCTTTTAAAATTGATATTTTCAGTTGTGAAATGTGTGATGTATTGACTTCCACAAATATATAATTTGGATCTATTGATGTACTGGTAATATCAATTGCATTGTGTTAAAAAAAAAAAATGCCCATTGCTGTGTGTAGCACCGAAGGAGTCAAGACCTTGGAAATTCTCCATCACCTTAGTGCAATGGATCTGAATTAATTTGGCTTAACTTTTGCATTAGTTCTTGGGTTTTGAAAAGTAGTCACTGCCCAGAGTTCAACTGACATCTTTCAAAAAGGCTGTTAATAAAAATTCACAGGGATTACTTTTTGAAATGACTTTGGAAGAGGAAGACCAACACTCGTAGGAGCCAGTTTGGTTTTAGCTCTGTGTTGAAGATGGCCCCGTTCATTTTCATAAAAAGCAGTCTGGAAAGTAAACTTTTCTGAACTTTTGGTCACTGATGAGAGGTTAGAGCCGTGCGGGGTTGCAGCACCTACATCAAGAAGTGGAGCAGTCAGAATCAAAGGTGTGAATATGTTGGAAGGGAGAATTGGGTGAGATGTGGCAGTGTACTTTTACCAGAAAAGCAGAAACTATGGTCTGTTGGTATAAGTGCTTAATAAATACCATTCCTAACTGTGCCAAGTGCTGCGAATAGGGAAGCAGCATGGTCTAGTGGAAGGAGCACGGGCCTAAGAGTCAGAGGACCTGGATTCTAATCCCAACTCTGTCACTTGCCTGTTGTGTGATCTTCACCAAGTCACTTTAACTTCTCTGGGCCTCAGCTCCCTCATCTATAAAATGGGGATTTAAATCTTTCTCCTTCCTACTTAGACTGTGAGCCCCGTGTGGGACAGGGACTAGGTCTAACCTGATAATCTTGTATCTACTCCAGTGCATAGTACAGTAAAAACCATAATAATCATTTTCCTTTTCATAACCATTCTGGAAAGCTGTATCTGAAAACTGAGTAAAGGAGTGTAGCGTAACTCCAGTAGTTGAGAGCTTTGGCTTCCAGTTGTAGTTTTGTCACTGACTGAACTGTATGAACTTGGAAAAGTCAACCTTTGCATCAGTAAACAATTTTCCAAACTTTCCCTCTAAAGGAGATTTGGGGTGAGCCAATGGCAGGTATTCTGGAAGTGCAAATAGCTCCTAGAAGAGTAAACAGACCCAATAAATGGCTGTTGGCTGATGATACATAGAATCTTGTCGTGATCGCTGACAGGTAATCCCATACAGCCCATCTTGTAGACTGTTGGTCTTCCTGGCTTTAACACTAGTCCTGCTTGCTAACATTTTTAGCAGAGAGCATGGACAGAATGCATAACAAACATCCCATACCAGGGCTACTTGCAAAATGGCTAAAACAGAGAAGAAGACCCTTTGTAATGTCTAATGTTTAAGAAGGGGTTTCTTTAGTAGATAAATCAGAATGAAATACATTCTGAAGGATATCATGTATGGTTTTCTGCCTGAAAAAGATGAAGGAAACCTGGCCTTGGTGTTAGCATAGCAGGCGTGAGCAGGAATTGAGTCTGATCTAGGGAACTTGGGGCAAGTTGTGTGCTTCAGTATCTGTCTTTGTAAATAATCATACTGGCCACCTTACTCCTTCCCAGGGGTGTCCTCCACAAAATAATGTATGTGAAATGCTTTAGGATGTACTTGATATGGTTGTTGCATTTCATTTGTTTTAATTTTCATTCCTCTGTATCTCCCTCAAGGTGGTTTGGTATGCAAAACTTGGAGTAATTTGATTTCTCTTTTTTTCTACCCCTCTAGACTGTAAGCTGCTTGTGGGCAGGGAACCTGTGTACCAAATCTGTTATATTGTACTCTCCCAAATGCTTAGTAGAGTGCTCTGCATGCAGTAAGTGCTCAAGAAATGATTGATTATTGAAAAGGGCTCTTTGTAAGTTTATTTGCTGGGAATGAAAAATGGAAAAATAGAGGAGTGTTGTGTTTCCTGAGAGGCACCTGGTTTTCATTAGAACTGTGAAAAATGGGCCTTTAATCACATCTGGTATCCCCAAACATTGTGGTTGGGTGTAGATAGCACAACAGCGCTAAAATAAAAATTCATTAGAAAATATTTTGACTTCCTTTAGTTTCAAATACATGTGGCTTTCTGAGGAATTTTTTTCAAGCCTGGCTTTTATTGGCAAGTAAAATAGTTTGTAGAAAGAATGAGTCATCTGAAACTGGGAAGTTAAAAAGAGGAAGAACAATTAACTCTCAATAGTCACTGGAACTAGAGATGATGGGCAAATGCAACTTCATCATAGCTTAGTAACTACTATGAATGTTCTAAAGATATTTCCATTCAAAATTAGAACTTTTTTCTCTACAGCTCCTTGTACCTTGGCTGTGTGTATGAGAAAGATTAATATAATCCAAAACACTTATTTAATATTTCATGAACCCACTGGTCTTTATTTTTCTGCAGCTCATTTTATCTCTTACCTTTCACTTCATCTTTCACTTTCTGTGCAGACTTTTTTGGTAAAATCAATCAATCATATTGAGCGCTTACTATGTGCAGAGCAAGGCATTATCAAAATCCAGATACTCAGTTCTCCTATAATGTGTGTTTTAGGGTACACCTGCCCAGATCTACTCTGCATACTCTTGGTATGCACCCAAAGTGTTTCTTGAGACCTCGGGTTCCATCCAGATTAGATGAGTGTTCAAAGAATATTCTGTCCAAAACACAGGGTGAAAACACATGTTAGGGAAGAACTGGATGTGGTTTTATTTAAAAAACAAACAGAAAATGAAATACTGATGGTATAAGGCCCATTGCCAATGTTGAGATTTTTGTGAATTCTTGAGAATGAGTCCAATCAGGAAACTGCCCTGTTCTCTGTTCCTGGTGGAGACAGATTAGCTTTCCGTGTGGTATCTTTTCTTCATCAGACAAGTAATGGTGGCCTTGAAGAGTTAAACTGTCTAATTGCCAGAGTATTTCTATTCAGGCAGTCTCATCATAGGACCGTGCTGCTATGGGGGGAAAGTATTGGAAAAACAAGCACACACTGGCCATGAGTTTTAAGTTTAAATTATGACATTAGTTTCTGATACCCTACCAAGTATGTTGTGGTGTATTTTTGGAAAGTAATTCAGATGCAGTACTTGGAAGTCTCACTTGAGGCTTTTCTTCAATATTTAGAGAAAAGTTAAGGGAAATTTGTGAATTTTTTTTTTGGAGGCATAGGGTACAGTAGTCCAATTGTAAATCCACAAAGATTTAAGGAGAGAATGGTGTATACTGTGAAGTGTTGTCATTCAATAATTAACAGCATTTATTGAGCTCCTATTGTGTGCAGGGTAGTGTGATACAGCTCTAGTAGGCACTAGCACCAATAGATCAATCAATGGTATTTATTGAGTTCCTTTTGTGTGCAGAGCACTGGACTAGATAGAAATACCTGCGACAGAAGCATATAGACCACCCACTGTGATTGAACAGAAGTACATATATACCCTAAGCGTTTGGGGAGGAGGGAAGAAGAGCAGCAGTAGTTGGAGTTATTGGACTGACTAGGAACGAATGAGAGATTTGAAGACCAAGTGGCCGTCCATGAGTTAGAATACAAGGAGGTGAGGCCTTTACAGGCACTCATGTTAAAACTAGGACTCTCAGACCTGCAGAAGAAAATAGTTATTGGTTTTGATATTTTATGGGACAATAGGAATGCAGAGTAGCTGAGGAGATCTGAGGACTGGCTAGAGTCAAAGAATAGTGCGGTGGGGAAATGGTGGAAAAAAATCTGGAATAAAGGGAAAGAGTACTGTATTTTAAACATTTGTAAATACAATGGTATTCCAAAAGTCATTCCAAAGGATCAGTTCATGAAAAATCAAGAAAACTTTGTGAAGGCACGATAAGGTTCAATCTCTAAAAGGAGGGGAAGGATATGATTTGGAGGGAAATGGCTGTAGAGGGCAAGGGGACAGTGCTTGGCTTGGAGGTGGGAGAAGGACAGGATGTCTCAAGAGTTGAGAAAAGGAGTGACAATTTGTGGAGGGCCCCCTAGATCAATCTGTATAATTAGAGGATTTATCTGAGCTCCTCTAGACTGTGAGCTCGTTGTGGGCAGGAAATGTCTGTTGTTATTATTGTACTGTCCCCAGCGTTTAGTACAGTGCTTTGCAAACAGTAAGTGCTCAGTAAATATGATTGGAGAAATGAATTTTTATTTCCATTATGAAAGGGAATATTATTCAGAAATGAGGGGTGCTCTCACCTTCTGAGCAAGAAATGAAGACAGTAACAGTAGTGAAGTCACCCAGATGGTGGGAGCATACCTTCAATATGAAACATTTCATTGACTACATAGGACAGTAGTAACACAGTCTTGAATGAGTTTGATTATCCTGCTCTTCTTTTACCTTGAAGTTTATTTGCATTGCTCAGACACCTGTATCTCAACAAGGACTGTAGTTTTAGGGTTTTGGGTGATCTTCTCTCTCCCCCCTCCCCTCACCCATTTGGCCCTTTTAAGAAGAGTTTTTTCAGAAAGCATGAATCTGGCACTAACATGAGACTACCGTCCTTGAGAAGAGTGATAAGAAGTTCTATTATTCATTTACAGTTTAAATAATGTACCAGTGCAGGATGTGATGTGTTCTCTTCCATTACATCCCGGGCCCCGAGTTTACAGTAGCAATTTTGCACAGCTTTTTGGTTAAATGTTGTTGCTTTTCTCCTCCTGAAATTTGGTGGTGGAACTCTGGAGGTTACTGCCCTATTTCCCGGTGTGTTTATCTCCCAGGGACCATGCCAGTTCCTGTGGAGAAGAGGCATGTTAGTCCTTGGATGGGCATGCTCATTTGTTTCCACCCTTTTCTCTTGGCTCAAGTGGCACCTCTCAATTCTATTTTAAAGCTGCACCGTGCACTGGCTAACACAGAATGACTCACTGGCTGTCCTAGTGATTAGAGTTCCTTGGAATGACTCGGGGTGAGGGTTTTTTGTGACCCTGAAGGGAGCCTGTTCACTGCCCAAGTGAATTTCAAGTGCTTACTGTGGTGCTCAGTAAATGCCATTGATTGATTTAGTGAAGGAGGGAGGGATGTCACAATTTCGGAGATTAGAGTTGACTTCAGCTTCATTTTAAGATTGCCCAGAAGTAGAACCGATACTGTGGGCTGAATTTCTTCCGATTTCAATATGGATTTATTTTAAAGTTCTAAAAGTAATTGTTTCATTTTTATCACTGTATAACAGCTCATTTAACGCATTCAGCGGCCCCTTCAAATATCACACCTTTAATTTTCTTTTCACATCTGTGTATTGGTTTGCTGCTGGATTCATTCAGCTCAGAGCTGGTTTCATTGTCATACTCACCCTAACCCCCTCTATTATTGGAATGGTGCTGCATATTCTGAGACCTCTAATATTTCTCAGGCTTAATGGGATTTGTTTTGCAGTGACTTTGTTCAAGTTATTGAAATCCTTTTGATGTAAATGTAATTAAACCGCACACACCTTAACTAAAACTAAACAGTCCTCTTTTTCCAGCTACTCTTTCCACAGAAAACAAAAACTGCAATTACTCTGGCAGAGAGATCTGTCCGGAGGGCGGGGGGGCTGCGTGGATATCCCTCCCTCGCAACCAGACTCTTTTCCCTGGGCGTGGCACATGCAACACTTCCAGCTAAGCCAGCAGATGCTTGATTTGTACTGTGAGAGGTGCCCTGTAGCTGAATAACTGCCTGCCCCCCCCCGACTTCTTCCCAGACCCTGCAACACACCCTCCCAGCTGGAGTAAAGCTGTGTCAGGTAAATTAGATGGATCAACTCCTTTTAATGATACCCGAGAGGGGAAATTAGAATTGGTTTGTTCCCTTTTTGTGTCAATATGCACTTTCCCTGGCGGAATTGCTCTGCCCACAGTAAGCAGCTCAGCCATTGTTAGAGTGGAATTAAACACTCCTGCACCCCTGAAAATATCCTCCTCTTCCCCTTTCCTTCCTCTCCCACGTCCTCCTGTTCCTCCCGTGGGCCAGCCCTCCCAATCACTGCCTGGGAGTTGCCTCTACCCAATCAAAATGCTAAGAGATGAACAGAGAATTTCTCTTTGAGTAGCTTCTTAGAATCTTTGACATGGTTTTTGAACTTGGATCTGTACCCTTTGAGCACTTGATATTCACCCCTTAGCCCCACAGCACCTATGTATATATCTGTAATTTATATTAATGTCTGTCTCTAAGTCCTGGTAAGCAGGGCACGTGTCTGCCAACTCTCTTGTACTCTCCCAGGCGCTTAATGTGGTTTTCATAATGCAGTCGGTGCATAGGTGCCACAGAAGGGAGGGCAAATAGAAGAGATGGGGGCTGAGTCAGGAAAAGCCTTTACATGAGGTCCTAGTCATTACCTTCACTCTGAAAAGTACAGGGGAGCTATGACAGAGAATGAGGAATGAGAAGGAAGGAAAGGGGACATTGAGGGTTGCTGGTGGCAGGAGCCATAAACCAGGAAGTAGTGATGATGTGGGAAGGGTGAAGTGACATGAGTTGTATGCCTACTAAGATGGCTTCAGTAGCCACACCCTTGCTGTGTAGTTATGTCTGGAACTACATTTGTTATGTCTGAGTCTAATCCTGTTTTACCCTCTTGTGTAGCACCACGATTGCTAAGTAATTTGTCAAATGCATTTTTGAAGAGGAAAGTGACCCAGAAAGACTCAGGGATGTGTGCAGTGTTATATAGCAAATGACTTAACCTTACCCTATTTACAGGTCTCATTCACTGAGATTGTAGTGTATTTCTTAGCTCCTGGGTCAAGACTGCTTTTGCTTCCTTGTAGAATTTTGGGATTATTTCTCCATAGGTCTTTCACATCAATTCTCATTTTATCCTCACGGCATCCCTGTGGAGTAGGAAGAGACTGGTTTTATTGAGCAAGGAGCATGTCTACTAACTCTGTTGTTGTACTCTCCCAAGTGATTAGTACAGTGCTCTGCACACAGTAAGCACTCAATAAACACCATTATTACAGTGCTGCATTTTACAGTTGAGAAAATTGACTTGCCTGAGGCCATACAACAGACCAGTGGCGATGCTGAGACTAGAACCCTCGCCCCCTCACTCCCAGTCATATGCTCTTTCCATTAGGCCAACTTAATCATTTAGCCTGCAAAGCCAGAGGTCCTGGGTTCTAATTCCAGCTTGCCATTTACCTGCTGTGTGACCTTTGACAAGTCACTTCTGTGCCTCAGTTTCCTCATCTGTAAAATGGGGGATTCAGTCAATACCTGTTCTCCTTCCTCCTTAGATTCTGAGCCTCATGTGGGAACAGGGACTGTGTCTGACCTGATTATTTTCTATCTATTCTAGCGCTTAGTTGAATTATTTCATCTTGCTGTGAAAGCCATTATTTCACATATTGGCGTGAAAGATAAAATGGACATTTTACATATTTTTATTGTACTTTCACTGTGTATATATGTTCAAAAGCAAAATATTTTGTGGTAAAGACAGAGAGTCGAAGGTGGAGATGCAAGTTTACTGTGTGGAAGGAGGCAATGGTAAACCACTTCTGTATTTTTACCAAGAAAACTAAAATGCTACCGATATGATTGCAGATGGAGGTGGGGTGTTCCGGAAGAGATTTGTCCATGGTGTCGCTATGGTTTGGAGCCGACAGCGTGAGACAAGACAAAGACAAAAGGCAAAAATTAGGAAATTAGGCATGGGAAGAACATTAGCAATTTTACCTGGATTAGATAGATATCAAGGATTGAAAGCATATTAGGTGAGAGAGAAGAATCCTAACATGTTGGTCAAGGCTGTAAAACTATTCCTCAGAGTTACTGGTCAAGAACATCTTTTTAGATAAGATGAAAGGAATCCTGTTACTGTTGCAGTATTTGTGACAAGGAAAGCAACTGAGTGCTACCTATTTGTGTGTGGCCATTGGGTGATAAAAGTGAACAGAGGGGAGATGCTGCCTTGGGGATGGACTCAAAAGAGCATTTGTGTTGCCCCTTTTATCCTTTTTGCCACTAACCCCTTTTCTAAAGAAGTGGATTATACAAATGCTTTTTCAGTTTCATTGACCAACACTTTTGCCGATATGGCAGCATGGCTCAGTGGAAAGAGAGTGGGCTTGGGAGTCAGAGGTCATGGGTTCGAATCCTGGCTCTGCCGCTTGTCAGCTGTGTAACTGTGGGCAAGTCATTTAACTTCTCTGTGCCTTAGTTACCTCATCTGTAAAATGGGGATTAAGACTTCGAGCCTCTTGTGGGACAACCTGATTACCCTGTATCTCCCTCAGCACTTAGAACAGTGCTCTGCACATAGTAAGCGCTTAACAAATACCAACATTATTATTATTAATTGGACATCGGTCTTCCTTTTCTTGAACTTTTAAAGCATGGCTTAATGGAATGAGCAGAGGACTGGAAGTCGGAGGGCCCATATTCTTTCTTTCATTCATTTGATCATATTGATCGAGCACTTACTGTGTGCAAAGCACTATATTAAGCAGTTGGGAGAATACAATGCAACATCAGACACATTCCCTGCCCACAACGAACTCAGTCTGGGGGGGAGACAGACATTAATATACATAAATAATAAATTACAGGTAAATACATATGTGCTGTGGGAATAGGAGGGAGGATGAATGAAGGGAGCAAGTCAGCAACACGGGAGGAGTGGAGGGCTTAGTCAGGGCAGGCTTCTTGGAGGAGATCTGCCTTCAATAAGGCTTTGAAGTGGGGGAGAGCAATTTTCTGTCTCATGTGAGGAGGGAGGGCATTCCAGACCAGAGGTAGGATGTGGGTGAGAGGTCGACGGTGAGTTAGACAAGATAGAGGTAGAGCCAGAAGGTTAGCATTAGAGGAATGAAGTTTGTGCGCTGGGTTGTAGGAGAATAGCGAGGTTGGAGGGGGCAAAGTGATTGAGTGCTTTAAAGCCAATGGTGAGGAGTTTTTATTTGCAGAGGTGGATGGGCAACTGCTGGAGTTAGGGTTCCAGCCCCAGCTCTGCCACTGACCTGCTGTGTGGCCTTAGGCAAGTCACTTTAGTCCTCAATTTCCTTGTTTTTAAAGTAGGGGTAAGATTAAGTTTGCCCTATCAATTAATCAATGGTATTTGAGCATTTACTGTGTGCAGAGCACTGTACTAAGTGCTTGGCAAAGTAAAATTAAATAAATTTTGGTATTTGTTAAGCACTTACTATGTGCAAAGCACTGTTCTAAGCGCTGGGGGGGATACAAGGTGATCAGGTTGTCCCACCACGTGGGGTTTACAGTCTTAATCCCCATTTTCCAGTTGAGGTAACTGAGGCTCAGAGAAGTTTAAGCGACTTGCCCGAAATCACACAGCTGACAAGTGGCGGAGCTGGGATTAGAACCCATGACCTCCGACTCCCAAACCCGGGCTCTTTCCAATGAGCCACACTATTTCATTGTACAAAGTACAATGTAACGGAGTCGGTAAGACATGTTCCTTAACCCCAGTGAGCTTACAGTCTATAGGGGGAGACAGACCCGAATATAAATGATTGATGGATATGTAATAATAATGTTGGTATTTGTTAAGCGCTTACTATGTGCAGAGCACTGTTCTAAGCGCCGGGGAAGATACAGGGTAATCAGGTGGTCCCACGTGAGGCTCACAGTTAATCCCCATTTTACAGATGAGGTAACTGAGGCACAGAGAAGTGAAGTGACTTGCTCACAGTCACACAGCTGACAAGTGGCAGAGCTGGGATTCGAACCCATGTCCTCTGACTCCCAAGCCCGGGCTCTTTCCACTGAGTCACACTGCTTCTCTACGCGCTGTGGGGCTGAGGGTGGGGTGAATACCAAATCCCCAAAGGTAACAGATCCGAGTGTATAGAGGGCACAGGAGGGAGAAGGAGCCTATCCCTTAGCATACTCTATTAAAACAAAAACACTTCCCTCGTCTCTTCTATTCCTCCCCCTGCCCCCCAATAGCCAACTTCAACCACTCACTTTCCAATGACTTCTTTCCCACTGCTTTCAGACATGCTCATGTATCCTCTATCCTAACAAAAAGCCTCCCTTGACCTCAGGGCTCCCTCCAGCTATCACCCCATCTTCCTCTTATCGTTCTCCAAATTCCTTGAGTGAGCTGTCTAAAACCCGCTGCCTCTACTTCCTCAGTTTTTCCCTTGACCCTCTACAATCTGGCTTCTGCCCACTGCATATAAATGCTCTAATTTCCCCTACTCCTTCTCCCTTCTGTATCACATGTGCACTTGGATATGTACCCTTTGAGCACTTGATGTTCATTCCACCCTTGGCCCACAGCACTTTTGTATGTATCCATGATTTATTTTAGTGTCTGTCTCCCCTTGTACACTATAAGCTCCTTGTGGGCAGGGAACACATTTACCAACTCTGTTGTACTCTCCCAAGTGCTTTATACAGTGCTCTGCATACCGTAAGCACTCAACAAATACTACTGCTTAATAGTTTGTGGACATAGAGTGGCTGGAAAATTGTTGGATAAGCAATTTAGGACTTTTCTGAAGTAGTGGTTTCTGAGATTCCTTCAAAGAATAGGCAAGGTATGAAATGATTGAGCGTGAATAATAGTTGTAGAAATTAAGTGCTTGTTATATGCCAAGCACTGTACTAAGTGCTGGGGTAGATACAAGATGATAAGGTCCCACATACGGCTCCCAGTCTAGGAGGAAGAACAGGTATTGAATTCTCATTTTGCCAATGAGGAAACTGAGGCACAGAGAAGTGAAGTGACTTGCCTAAGGTCACAGAGCAGGTAAATCTTGGAGCTGGGATTAGATCCCAAGTCCTCTAACTCCCAGACCCATGCTTTTTCCACCAGGTCACTCTGCTTGTGATCAATTAATTTTGCCCAGGGGACCTTGAAAAAGATGGAAGAGAGAATTTTGGAAATGGTCTTGGTTAAGTATAGCTGCAATGATTCAGCTAATCATCTGCCTTAAGGGGAGGTGTATCAGATCAGCAGTTTGCTAAAATGTAAATCTAACCAAAACTCAGTGATAGAAGCACAGTATTATCTCCTTTCCCTTAGATCTATCTTGTCAGGCAGGACAGACAATGGGAGCATAAGTAGTTTACCCTGATTCATACAACAGACAAAGAATTAATCGTCTATCAATAGCTGAAAATATGTTGTGCGTGGGTGGGGGTGGGAGGGCAGACTTCTTTAAACTTTAGACCAAGCTCATCCGTTATTAAATATCTTTCTGAATATAGTCCTGTTCCAGGGCCTATGTAAGTATCTTAACTAGCAAGGAAGGAAGCCAGGAGCCTCTTTGGATGTTTTATTCTGAGTGAACTTTCTGTTTCCTTCACAGTGACCCTTTAAACTGCCCAAGTATCTTACGTGTAAAGTTCTTGACATGCAGACCGAAAGCTGAAATTCTGTCTGTATTTCCCTTCATATGTAAAAGCCCTTTTGCATTTGGTTATTTAATAGTTTAATTGTATTGATTGAGTGCTTACCGTGTGCAAAGCACTGGGAGAGTACAATACCTCAAAGTTGATAGACCCGCTCCCTGGCCACAAAGAGCATACAATCCAGAGGGGAAAGATCATTAGACTGCTATATAGCAAAATACTCTGCTTGATCATTTCTTCATCTACGAAATGTAAACTGGCAATATTTGTTCTCTTTATTAATGTCATAAAGCAGCTCATTTAAAAGACACTATGCTGTGTCTTCAGAATATCTCCCATCTGTTAAGAGAGCTTAGTGCAGAGGACAGTAGAGATTTTAACATGGGGGGAAAAAAATTTAGTTCGCCTTGGTACTAAATAATCTGGCTGTTATTCTGAGTTGTCTTGGGATATTATTGGTTGACTTAATGTGAAAGTTGACCTGATTGGATTTTGTCCCAGCAATGCATTGTCTTCAAAAATAACAGTAATTCATAACTCCAGACAGACACCAGGCTTGTTCTTTTGGAACTGGAGGCTTTATTTATGAGATTATGATTTATGCAGTGATGTGTCTTGCAGACTGGAATGCTGTCACTTCTTACTTGTAGCCTGCCCTAGGTTGGCCAGAATGTGAAGTCTGCTACACTCATGCCCTTGGTTAAATTCTGAAGGATAATGCAGAATTTTGTCTTAAAGATCCAGAGGGTGAGCTGTTGATTTCCTTTCTCGAAAGAAAGCAAAATAAATTCTACGATGCAATAACAAAGCACATAATTTTAAAAGCTACCCTAGGACTAGGTGCCCAGTCGTTCATTTCTTCCTTATAACATCCCTCCCCTCTTTCTTCAGGCTCCCTCCCTATAATGTGAATGTGGCAGGGCTGGGACTCTATCAGTGCTTATTCTTACCTAGGAACATCCAGGAACGCCTCTAGACTGTAAGTGTGTTGTGGGCAGGGGACGTAACTACCATCTCTGTTGTATTGGGCTCTTCCAAGTGCTTAGTACGGTGCTCTGCATGTGCTAGCACTCAGTAAATACCACTGATTAAGAGAACAAATGAAAAGTTTGGAGGAGTTTGGATTACTAGGTTATCTTAAGATGGGTTTTGCCCTGAAAAAGGTATGTTTCAAGGAACTGGAAAACTTTCATATGTAGCTTTTTTGATATGGTACCAGTAATAGAAAATAGGATAAGATTTTGAAGACTGCAGAATGGCAACATGGAGGTTTCTGTAATTTTTCTCTTCCACGATCCTTCTTCAGAACTATAAAGTATTAAAGTAGCCTCAAGTTGTAAAGTACATGACTTTTATTGAACTTCCTCCTGCCTCTTAAAAATTCAGTGGTATTTATCACACGTACTCAGTGCAAAACATTATACAAAGCCCTTGGGAAGGCACAACAGAAGCAAGATACATCTTTCCTGCCATCAAGGAGTTTAGACTGAACTGGGGATGTTGGAGAAAAATAGTGGGAGCAGGAAGTACTAGAAATATCGGAACCAAGTGCTCAATAAATGCGATTTGAATGAATGACTTCAGTGTGCCTTAAACTTGATTCTCCTATCTCTGACCCTGGCTCACCCCCTTCCTCCTGCCTGGAACTCCCTTTCCTCTTCCTATCTACCAGACCTTGGTTTTCCCCATTTTTTAAAGTCCTTCTGAAATTCCACTTCCTGCAGGAAGCTTTCCCTGATTAATTTTTCTTCTTCCCAGCTATCATCTCAGCACTTTTGCACTCACAACCTCCCATTGCACTTTTATTACTTAAGCACTTTATCTCTGTAAAGGAATCAATAATATTTGAGTTCCTGCTGAGTTTAGAACACCTTAGTGCTTGGGATAGTACAGTATAGAGTTAATAGACATGATTCCTGGTCTCTAGGAGCTTAAAAATCTAGCAGGGGAGACAGTCACTAAGAAAAGAAATAATTTACTGATAGGAAGAAAGAAAGCTATGTAGGTGAGTCTTTAAGTCATACTGTATATCTACAGTTATGTGGCATCACCTCGACTTGCTCCCTTTGCTCTTCCCCCTCTCCCCACTCCACAGCACTTATATGTATATATTTATAATTCTGTGTATATTGATGCCTGTTTACTTGTTTTGATCTGTCTCAACACAAACCCCCACCCCTCCTCCACCCCCAAGCCTGTTGTAGGCAGGGATTTTCTCTCTTTATTGCTTCATTGTACTTTCCAAGCACTCCTAGTACAGTGCTCTGCACATAGTAAGCACTCAATAAATACAACTGAATGAAAGTGATGGGGTGATAACTGGGATGGGAGGGAATTAAATCTAGAGGAAAGGATAAATTAATTCAGGATGGCCTCTTGGAAGAAATGTGATTTCAGGAGAGCTTTGAAGGTGGGGAGAGCCAAGATCTGGCGGATAGGAAGAGGGAATTAGTTCCAGGCAGGAGAATGGGTGGGCAGAGGGTTGGTGTCAGGAGAGTGAGGTACAGTGGGTTAGCTAGAGGGGAACAGAAAGTGTGAGCTGATGAGCTGATGCGGTAGCAGGAGAGACTGACACACACAAATTAATGTCCGTCTCCCTTAATAGATTGCAAGATCCTCATGGTTTGGATCATGTCTTCTAAAATCTGTTGTTCTCTCTTCCCAAGTGCTTAACATAATGCTCTGTACTTGGGATGCACTGAATAAATGCTACGGTTTGATTTTTATGGTGGGGAGCATCCGAGTGGATATGTCCTGTCCTAGAAGCAAGAGGAAGTGCAGGAGTAGAGATTAGGTGAGAGGTCAGGGGCAGTCGGATACAAATTTACCTGTGCTGGGCAGCAGAAGCTTGGGAGAGAGTTGAGGATGGAGACTCAAGTTTACTGCATGGAAGGAGACAATGGTAAACCACTTCTGTATTTTTACCAAGAAAACTCTATGGATACTCTACCAGAACAATTGCAAATGGAGGTGGGGCATTCTGGGAGAGAGATGTCCATGGCATTAAGGTGGTTGAAGGTGACTTGACGGCATAAGACAAGATGAGAAGTCAGGCTGAGGTACATTTGGTAAATAATACCCTTCCCCACTTCACTAAAATGTGGAGAGTTAGTCAATCTGTATGTCTTTCTATTTTGTTGAGCACTTAGGCTCTGATCTGTTAGCTGTAATGAGTTTTGAATCTTGCTTAAGCAACTGTTTACACTTCATTACTGCATATTTCTCAAGTATTTAGTACAGTGCACCATATCGGGTCCATCCAAATTGCTACCACGTTAATCCAAGCATTTATCCTATCCTGCCTAGACTACTGTATCAACCTCCTTGCTGATCTCACTGCCTCCTGTCTCTTCCCACTGTGGTCCATATTTCATTCTGCTGCCCAGGTCATTAAAAACAAGCAAAACAAACGTTTTCCCACTCCTCAAGAACCTCCAGTGGTTGCCCATCCACTCCTTACTTGGGTCTAAAGCATTCAATCACTTTGCCCCCTCCTACTTTAGCTCCCTGATTTCCTGCTACAATCCAGCCTTCACACTTTTTGCTCCTTTAATGGCAACCTTCTCACTATACCTCGATCTTGTCTCGACGCCAACCTCTTGCCCATGTCCTACCTCTGGCCTCAAACATTCTC
Source organism: Ornithorhynchus anatinus (assembly GCF_004115215.2). Lineage (NCBI taxonomy): Eukaryota > Metazoa > Chordata > Mammalia > Monotremata > Ornithorhynchidae > Ornithorhynchus > Ornithorhynchus anatinus. Next base: position 56,752,752 of record NC_041753.1, read on the forward strand.
CCTCTTTGTATCCGACAGTCACTTTCCCCACCTTCAAAGCTTTATTAAAAGCACACCTCCTCTAAATGGCCTTTCCTACTATGTCCTCATTTCCTCATCTCCCACTCCCTTCTGTGTTGCCTTTGCACTTGGTCTGCACCCTTTATTCACCCCTCAGACTCACAGCTCTTATGTACATACACATAATGTATTTATATTAATTTCTGTGTCCCCCTCGAGACTGTAAGTTCATTATGGGCAGGGAACATGTCTACCAACTTGGTTATACTCTCCTAAGCGCTTAGTACAGTGCACTGTGCACAGTAAAAGCTCAATAAATATGATTGGTGCTTAACAAATGTGGCCACTCCCCTTTGTTTAGAAGGCAGACATAGAAATAGGGATCAGAGTCTCTCTCATCTCCCTCCCCCCTAGTGTCCCCCCAACACTCGGCTTTTTGTTTTTCTTTTAAAAGAGGTTAAACAGAGGTGAGATCCTGAAACCTGGTTAAGAATTGCATTCAAATACATTGAAAATGTGTTTTCCTTCATTGTATGCTTTTGGATAAAAAACCAAACAGGCTTGGGATGGTAATGACATCAATACTGATTGCATAGAAATGTAGTTTCTTCATTGTATCTTTTTGGATTAAAAAAAAAAACACAGGCTGTGGGATGGTAATGACATCAGGGCTGATAAGCAGTTGATAGAGCAGATCTAGCTGAAGAGTACTGCATTTTTTTTTTAAAAAAAGGCTAATGTTTTCACAATAATAACTGTGCTTGACAAATGCTTGGAGACCCATCTGTCAAAGGCCCAGTGCTGGCGTCGAGGTTTAGCAGGGTACTAACTGTGCTTTCTCTTTTAACTACTGTTGTGCTCAGAACACATTTGGTTCCTGCCCCCTTCTGGTGCTCAAGGGAGTATTTAGCCAGGTTATAAAGTTTAGCTCTGCTGTGTGGAAATGCCCAGAGTCAAAAGCGTTTTTTGTTTTTGTTTTGGTGGGGTTCCCAATGAATTGTTCTGTACCTAGGTATAGAACCTCTTACCACCAGAGGGTCTGTGTAGATCAGGATGAAAAGGGGTGGTGAAGAATGCCCTTTCATGGGGAGTGGAGGGAGAGTGAAGAAAATCCTGCCTTGCATTGTGAATTGTTCTCATTCTAATATTTACTGCCAGCAAACAATGTGAACCTCCTCTTACCTTTTTATGATCTTGTATTACTTATTCTGGGTGGATCAACTTGATAGTTTATGGGAACTGCCCTAGAATCATGTTTGAGACTTTGTTCCTGTTGGGAGCTGTGCTTCTGGCAAACCTATTTTGGCTTTACCTTTCTCTTGTCTCACTTGCTCTTGCAAGTAGGAAGAAGGTGATAAAAGCAGGACCTCACTTTCAAACTACCATCGCCGAAATCCGCCCCTTCCTCTCCATCCAAACTGCATTGTGGTTAATGCAGTAACATTAATGTTAATGTGGTAACATTAATGCAAGCACTTATCTAATAATAATGTTGGTATTTGTTAAGCGCTTACTAGGTGCCGAGCACTGTTCTAAGCGCTGGGGGAGATACAGGGTAATCAGGTTGTCCCAAGTGGGGCTCACACAGTTTTAATCCCCATTTTACAGATGAGGGAACTGAGGCACAGAGAAGTTAAGTGACTTGCCCACAGTCACACAGCTGACAAGTGGCAGAGCCAGGAGTCGAACTCATGACCTCTGACTCCAAAGCCTAGGCTCTTTCCACTGAGCCACGCTGCTTCTCCTAATGTTGGTATTTGTGAAGCGCTTACTGTGTGCAGAGCACTGTTCTAAGTGCTGGGGTAGATACAGGGTAATCAGGTTGTCCCACGTGAGGCTCACAGTTAATCCCCATTTTACATGAGGTAACTGAGGCACAGAGAAGATAAGTGACTTGCCCACAGTCACACAGCTAAGTGGCAGAGCTGGGATTCGATCCCATGACCTCTGACTCCCACTCCCGGGCTCTTTCCACTGAGCCACGCTGCTAATCCCGCCTTGATTATTGTATCAGCCACCTTGCTGACCTCCCTGCCTCCTGTGTCTTTCCACTTCATGCCGTATTACATTCTGCTGCCCGAATCATTTTCCTTCAAAAATGTTGACCATGTTTCTCCACGCTTCAAGAAACTCCAGTGGTTCCCTGTCCACCTTCACATCAAGCAAAAACTCACTATTGGCTTTAAGACACTTAACCACCTCACCCCCTCCTACCTCACTTAGTTACTCGCCTTCTACAACCCAGCCTGTACACTTCGTTCCTCTGGTGCTAACCTTCTCACTGTACCTCAATCTTGTCTATCTCACCACAGACCTCTCGCATCTCACCGCTGACCTCTTGCCCACTTCCTACACTTGGCCTGGAATGCCCTCCCTCCTCATATCAGACAGAGAATTGCTCTCCCCCACTTCAAAGCCTTATTGAAGGCACATCTCCAGGAAGCCTTCCCTGACTGAGCCCTCCTCTCCTCTTCTCCCACTCCCTTCTACGCCGCTCATACTAGCGTCTTCATTCATCCTCTCCCCCTTCCCCATGGCACATATATATATATGCCATATCTTTTATTTATTTATATTAATGTCCGTCTCCCCCTCTAGACTGTGAGCTTGTTGTGGACAGGGAATGTGTTTGATGTTATTGTAGTGTCCCAAGCTCTTAGTACACAGTAAGCGCTCAAATATGATTAAAAAATATAAACTAGGGTGCCTCAACTAATTCCTGGAGATAATGTCTATAGCTTAGCCCACTCCCTTTCTATTGTACATTCCAAGTGCTTAGTACAGTGCTCTGCACATAGTAAGTGCTCAATAAATACTATTGAATGAATGAAGTAGTCATCTGTTATTCTCAGGTGTTCTAGGTATTGAGAATCAATCAGTGGCATTTGAGCTCTTGCTGTATGCTGACTCTGCTAGAAGTGGAGACAGACATTAAAATAAATTACGGGTAGATAATAACAGATATGTACAGAGTGTAGGGATATGTATAAAAGTGCTTTGGGACTGGAGTGACTATCAAAGTTTGAAGGGTACACAGCCTGTTGCATAGGCAGTTCACGAGGGAGGGCAGTAGGGGAAATGAGGGCTTAAGTTCAACAGTGTCACTGTAAGAAATCATTAAAGGGGAAATGTATGTTGTACTTTAAAGAGAACTTTATTTTAGGAACTGGATTCCTTTGAATTTTTACTGAAATTTTGGAGTTCCTGTTTTTTAAACAGGGTTTCATATGAACTCAAGCTATTCTCTGAGTGCTATTTTACTTGAAAGTTTTTTCCTCCTTAAATTCTAAACAATTGGCTATTTCCTGTGTGGGGAAATCCTAGAATAATTAGGAGAGACTCTAACAGTGCACATGAAACTGTGTTTTTGTGGGGGAGGGTGGGGGTGGGGAGATGTAGGGTTTGTTTTGTATCCTTGTTGTTCAAAGCGGGCCAGAGTTTGTAGAGCCCTTCTTATGCTGCAAATTGACTTAAAGTGTTTTGAATCATGAAATCTGAGAATTATGAGATGGTGTTTCTAGTTTATTTTACACTTGTGTTCTGACATCAGAGTTAACTGGGTTTCAGCCCTGGAAAAGTCAGCATGGTAATGTCCATTCATTTATTAATTGGAATAAAAGGACATCTGTGATCATTTAAAAAATGTTGGCATTGGTGAAGTACTGCATACTTTATTTATTTTAAAAATTGTATCTGGGCAGTTGTCTTTCCAGAAGTTGCTCAAATTCCTGAGTAAAATGGAACCAGGAACTCTCATTACATTTAGTCTACTTTGAAATACATATTCATAGATTTGTATAGCTGCTATGGCCTTTTCCCCAGTTAAAAAAAACAAAAAACAGAACAAAACTTCTTCCTTCAAATACCCAAACTATATTGCTGCCACTTACTTCAAAAGCCCTCCTAAAAAATCTCCTGGAAGACTAATTCCCCACCTTCCTGGACAGGCTTCCAGATCAGTCACCTCAGCACTCTGGTATATTTACTTATTTTTATTCATTTAATTGCTTGCTTTTGTTTTTATCACTTGTATCTACGCTAAGCATTGTATCTATTGTATATGTGACAGTATGTGACCCCTTGCCTCCTCCCTATCACATAGGAACTCTTTCCCTTTTGCAAATCTAATGATTTTTAGTGATTTAGGTCTTAAAATGTCAAAAATACAAGCCTCATTTTTCTCAACTCTTGCCTCAATTCTTCCTCTTTTTTCCTCTTTTTTATCTGTTTTAGAACGTAATAATCCATTGCAACATTCACGAGGAGCCTGAAATTCTGCTCCTCTAGCCACAGCTCTCTGCTGATTTTTTTACTTTATGCATTGTGTGTTTGTCCTTGTCCATTAATGCTGTTTTAATGTTTCATTGCTCTCGCCTGGTCTCCAGTCCTTCTTTCCTCCCCCCCCCCAAATATTTCCATCTGTGTTACTCTTTTCTAGCATTTAGTGCATTGCTTTGTACATAGTAAGTGTTTACTAAATACTATTATTAGTCAGTCATTTATTGAGTGCATACAGTGTGCAGAGCACTGCACTAAGCACTTGGGAGAGTACAATATGACAATAAACAAACACATTCCCTGCCCACAAAGAGCATACAGTCTCTTCTGGCCGTTATGTAAATAGCTTCCTTGTCATCCTAAGACTTTATACTCTTGTCTGGATAGCATTTTTCAACACAATCCTTATCTGTGACTAAGATGCAGTCAGTTGGTTTTTTTTGAGAAGCACAAAACTTTCGGTTGTCTCATACTCTTTACTTGAAAGATGTGAGATCTTCCCCTATCACTGTGCCTAGTGTTTTTGTGTACAGTATTCTTGCATTATTACTCCATCTAGTGGAGCTTCGACTTGTTGCCACACTGCATTTCGTAGCTGCTTTGCTGAATTCTACACTTACACTATGCAGTTATACTGTACAATTTAGAAGGAATTGTTCTCTTGGCAAAATGAAATGCTGCTTTTTTGCATTTTTACCTTTTGTTAATTTTTGGTTTGTGTCTCTTTCTGCATCCTAAAGGTTCTAATTGAGGAATTTTTGGTTTAAATTGCTCTATAGGAAAATTATACTGTAATTTCAGAGCACTGAATTTTTTTTTTTTTAGAGGAATTCAAAGTCCCCTTCAGCTGCTAATGAGAGGTGGGGAAATACACGGCAAGCTACCAGTGGACTGGAAAGGTGGAAAAGAAGTGTTTTCAAAGAAGACAGATGTAACATAGTTCATTCAGTTTAAAATGGATGGAAAGAAAAAAACAACCCAAGCAGTTAGCTTCTTACATCTACCAGTTCTCAGAAAAATTTACTGAGTGCTTTATTTCTATTTGCCTTTCCAGGTTTTTCTAGGAGGAGCATGTATAATCACTGTGATCTAGGAATCTTAAGATTTAGATCCATCAGCAGATCCTTTTGTTTTTCATTTTGTCCTTTCAAATAGTTTGTGCTAATCTCACCTGGGCTTGAATTTTAATGCGGGAACCCCCACCTTTCCCTTTCCTGTCCCTGTCCTGGCTATTCCTGTTTCCTCCCTTCCTTCACAAGTAAATTGTTTCCAGTGTGATTGAGCATTTGGTTTTTGCAAAGTGCTTTTTTATAGAGCCCTTATTTTTTGGTGTTGACTACAGTGCATTATGCTCCTCTGTTCATTAAATAAAAGCCTTTGTATATCATTAAATTCCAGACATGGGCATACTTTAAAATAATTCTGGATTACATCAGTGGGTTTCTGACTAGTGTGCTAGCACAGTGGTTGTGCATTTTAAAGCTTTTTATTGATGGACTATTGTAAGAAATATATGGTCTTAGTACTAGAGTTTCTTTTAATATTCTTTAAAGTAGGGTGAGGTTCTTTATTTTCTAAATATGCTTGATTTAAGTTATATTCCTTTTTATCTCCTGAAAGGGCACTCCCACTTGGAAAAATTACTAGGCTACCCTTGCAACTTTTCCCTCTAAATTGAGTCCTTTGGGTTGAAGTATTTGAAAAAAGGTTGCTGAGCCAAGTTTGCTACCGAATATGGGACAAAATGAGTTTTTGGATCTAAAACTGTTTTCCATTAAGTTAGTAGGTCTGGGTTTCTCCGGATTTCTGAAATTGCCACACCTCTCTGAGATAAAAATATGATTAAACCTTAAGAGCTTTCACAGTTTTATCCAACACACATTTCTTTGGAGTCTCTTTGAGAACTGTTAAGGAGAAGGAAAAATAAAGGCAGCGTCCTGTAGATTACTTAGTAATTTAAAAAATCTTCCACTGCAGCTTTCAGAAAAATGTAGTGCAGGTTCAGATAGGATTGGAGAACTAACTTATCACAGGGCTAATAAAAGTTAAGATGTGAAGGGGTGGATTTTTTTTTTTTTGAATCTTAATAGAGGCTGTGGATGCATTTGTTAATCAATGAAAACAGATTCTTAAGTAATCAACGTGGCAATTGTGCTCAAGTAGTGTCTTTAAGACTCTGTCATGTGCATGCAAAATGTATAAAATAACGTCATCACATTGTCAAACTAACCTATGGATGCAACAACATTAACAGTATTTATCTCCTGATTACATTTTTCAAAAACTAAATGTAAATATTTGTCAAGTTTTAGTGTCCCTTGTGAACAGAAGCATTGTATATAAGAAGTTTGGGGAGCGCCCTTTCAGTGAGAAAACTAACTTTTCTATAAAATACAAATTGCCCGAGAGGCCCAGGCCTACTATTTTATTTCAGTCATTAAACCTAACTAAATTTCTGAATGTTTTTAGTCATACTATAAAATAATAGAGGATGTCCAGTAGTTACATTTCCCCCCTTGCTGAAGTCTGTGATTAATGAGTGTTTAAGAAATTGTGCTTTTTCCCTCAAACCAGTGAAGTGTTAAACTCTTTAATCATGCTCCTTGAATGTTGTGCTTTTCCTTTTGATTTGATTTTCATTTTCTGGGCAAAAGCACCAGAATCAATGGCATTTATTGAACATTTACTAATTAAAATTTACCCGTAATAGTTTTTGCTTCAGAAATATGCCCCATGATTTCATTTTGAGTAGTTTTCTTGGGACAGGACTGCCTGAGGGTGTGAGGGGGATGGTTAGGGATTTTAGGAGGGCTTTGAAGATGGCGAAAACTGTCAGGGGAGAGGGTAGGAGTGGGGACTTGCTCAAGAGGTCCTTGGCAGGAGAGACAAGCAAGCAAAGGGAATAGGATAGCTTGAGAAGAACAAAGACTGTAATAATAATAATGATGGTATTTGTTAAGAGCTTACTATGTGCAAAGCACTGTTCTAAGTGCTGGGTGGGGAGGGGAATACAGGGTGATCAGGATGTCCCACGTGGGGCTCAGTCTTCATCCCCACTTGGCAGATGAGGTAACTGAGGCACAGAGAAGTTGTGACTTGCCCAAAGTCACCCAGCTGACAAGTGGCGGAGCTAGGATTAGAACCCATGACCTCTGACTCCCAAGCCTGGGCTCTTGCCACTGAGCCATGCTGCTGCTCTGTAAGCTGGGGTGTCTTGGGAGAAGACAGTGCATAGGTAGGAGAGAGAGAGAGTTGATGGAATGCCTTAAAGCAAATGGTCAAGAGTTTATGCTTGATGTGGAGTGAAATGGGTATCCGTTGGATATTTTTCAGGAGTGGAGAGATGTGCGGAACAATGTTTTAGGAAAATGATCTGGCCGACCGAGTGAAGGTTGATTTAATTGTGGTATAAAATATTTACTAAGCACTGTACTAAGCACTAGGGTAGATACAATACAGTTAGATCAGTCCAGGACCGTGACCTACTTCTCACAGTCTAAGTGGAAGGGAGAACAGGTCCTGCAAAAACCTGCCTCATTAGAAGGTCAACTTTTTTTTTCTCATTTGATATATTAAACAATAAGTAACTAAAAAGATTCCCTGCAACCACCGATGTGATGAATCAGTACCCCAATTAACATTTTGTCTTTCTAGTTTGTTCTTCTGGGGCCAAATAGGTCATGAGAATTACAATTCTGACTAGAAGACAGCATGGTCTAGTGGATAGAACATGGGCTTGGGAGTCAGTCACTTGTATTTACTGAGTGCTTACTGTGTACAGAACACTGTACTAAGTGCTGGGGAGAGTACAGTATACCAGTATAACAGACACATTCCCTCACCATCACGAGCTTACAGTCTAGGGGGTAGAGAGACATAAAATAAAATAAAATAATACAATTACAGATGTGTACATAAGTGCTGTGGGGCTGGGTGGGGGGCACGAATAAAGGGAGCAAGTCAAGGCAATGCAGAGGGAGGGGGAGAAGAGGAAAGGAGGGCTTTGTCAGGGAAAGCCTCTTGGAGTCAGAGGGATCTGGGTTCTAATTCTAGCTCCACCACCTGTCTGCTGTGACCTTAGGCAAGTCACTTAACTTCTCTGTGCCTCAGTTCCCTCATCCATACAAGTGGGATTAATACTGGGAGCCCCATGTAGGACAGGGATTGTGTCTACTCTGCTTACCTTGTATCTGCCTCAGCGCTTAGCACAGCATCTGGCACACGTAAGCGCTTAACAAATGCCATTTTTTTTAAAAAAAAGACATTAACAGTGTTGCCTATTATTGGTAAACAGATCCTTTCATCCCACTCCCTCCCTTCCAAGTTACTACCTAACTGGCCATTCAAGCAACAGTTGGCTTTGGACCTCTGAGAGTTAGGAGATCTGAGCATCAACAATGAGCCCACATTCAGACGTGGTCTCTGTCCCATGGGGCTCACAATCTGTGAATGTAGGTGAAGAGGGGAAGATTGTTCAGCCATGGTGAAGGGGGGACTGAGTCAGGGCCGGGAGGGAGTGCTGCAAATGCCGGATGTTTCATTGGGCTCTGAAAGTGAAGAGCCAAAGGGCAGGATCATGGCTTCTATACCTCACCAGCTGCACAGAGAGCAGGCCAGGAGCAGTCAGAAAGTTCCTTAGCAGCACTGGAAGGGCTGAGGGAGGGCCATAAGACTAGGCTTGTTGCCCCCTGTCAGGGCCTAAAATCAAGCAGGACTGCTTTCTTCTCTTCAGCAAGTGCCTGGACTTTTAGCCCAAGGTGCTCAGGAGCTGGGCCAAGTTGGGTCTTTAAACATAATTGCCAGCTTGATGGCCAAAAGGTAATGTTCAAGAATTAAATTATGTACTAGTTTGGGACACCGAGAGACTTTGCACGTGGCAATTTGAGGCTTGAACATTGAGAAATGAAGTAGTATTTGTGTTTACTGTATGCAGAGCACTGTACTAAGTGCTGGAAAGAGTATACAGGTGGGAATTAGATATGGTCTCTGACCCTTGGCTCACTATCTGTGAATATAGGTGAAGTGAGGAGTTGCGATGACCAACTGTTGCTTGAATGGCCAGTTAGGTAGTAACTTGGAAGGGAGGGAGTGGGATGAAAGGATCTGTTTACCAATAATAGGCAACACTGTTAATGTCTCTACAATATGGAACTGGGGCTTTATTAGAACCAATAACTGGTGATTAATTTGCGTTAATGACTCAAAAAACTGTCTGACAAGATGAATTAACAAAACAAAAATCCTGCCTGGGTTGGATCTGGAAACTGACTTGCCCACCTGTCATCCAAAATGGCCTGGGGGTGGGGGGTGGGTGGGGGGAGGAGAGGTGGAGCAGCAGCAGATTATACAATCTATCAGATGCAGAGCTGGAGTGGATTATCAGAGCTACAGTAATTCTCTCTCTCCTGTGAGGTTTTACTTGGTGCCTCAGGGTATTAGAATCTCTGCAACAACATGATTATTGAAGTGTCTTTAGACTTTTTCCAAGTCTATGGACTTCTACTTTCCTTTATGGATGGCTTTTATGGCTTATTCAGTATTGGTACCCTGTTTTAAATTGCATTGCCACTTTGCATTCCTGCTTTAAAATCCCAGTTCCAATGACAGCTAACACATTTCAGATTATTTAAACATTCCTTTGTCATATAAATACCTTAAGCCAATGACCTCTTTTTTGAATAGCTCTTAGAGTTCTGAACTGGATAGTTTTCTTTTTCTCAGAAGTGGTACTTGATGGGTTATCAAGAGGCTACTGTGCATATTTGATGTGTTGCTGTGTGAAATGACAGCAGGATTTGTTGAGTATGTAGGCCACTATTGTATTAGAATTACATAACAATATAGAGTGGTAGAAATTGATGAAAAGACTGTGATGAGGGGAGCCCCTAACAGATTATTTTCGGCCACAATGAAGACTGCTCAAGCTCTCCATAAAATCTGGATCCATGCCCTTAAAAAGTTGGGTATTTGGAAAGGCCAGGTGAGCTCCTCTATAGATTCTTCCCTTTCCCCTATTTTGAGTTTTTTTGGAGAGAGAGGGAGGGAGGAAATCCAGCAGGCCAGGTGCTGGTTTTTCTTTCTTTTTCTTTTTTTAATTAAAGTCTCTGATTTTGTGTGTTTGGCAGCCTCCAGGAATAAATTGGGAAACTTACAGAGGCTGATGATGTATGTTCAAATCTTTTACTATTTTTAGCAGACTGCGGAAATGAGAGTGCTCTTACCAGTATTTTATTTTTTTTAATCAAGACTGCTATTTTCAGTGAGTTTCCCAGAGATTCTGAGAGCATGGTTCTGTGGTGGAAAGCTGAGTAAACTTTATAACAGTGTGCCTTTCCAAAATACTTTGTCATTGGAACTTTTATTTTGTTAATCTTTTTTTTCCCTTTGATGATAAGGGAAAAAAAGGTTTTCCTGCTGTGCACTTTTGTCACGTAGAAGAAAATGAAAGCATTTTAACCTAACTCCTCTTAGACTATGTATAAAAGTGCATTTGTATACCCTGCCATTACTGCATTTGAGTACTTCATTATTGTTAGCAATCTTTCTCATGAAGATGTGTTTAGTGTTCTGTTTTCATTAATCTGACAACATTTGGTAGTATATCCATCTCTGGCAAGCAGATGTTTTATTAAAGCATAGTTGCTGAAGGAGATTTAGGACAATATAGATTTTTGGTGTTATATTTGCTGCCTTCCAAGGGGACCATTCCTGTTTTCCACACTGGGCTTGATAATCTATGTGATTTGGCTAGTGAGGCAGGGTTCCTTATAGGGTATACGATAGGCGAGCGAAGTGGAAATCTCTTTTTAAAGACATGCTATATAATTACCTCCCTCCCATTTTGTTTTTTGCTTCCTCACAAAAACTACCAGTGTCAGAGCTTCCATTTTTGGTGGAAAGGTTAAATGGGCTTAGGTTCCTAGCAACTATGTAGGATCTGTTTAGAAAATGGTGTCCATTAGTGCATTTGTAGGTGAGCTTGGAGAGAGGGAAGAATGGGAGTAGAAAATATAAATAATTTCACAGCAGCCCAAAAACACAAAATACAGATATGTTAGGCGTGATCCCAAGTTCCGACAGCTAGTGGGTGACAGAGCTGGCTGATCCTGGTGCTAGACCTGGAATGACTCTCGATGTCCTATGTACTCTTGAATAGTTCTGCTCATGGCTCCTTGATGCCACCACCCACAGAGACTTCTTTAGAGCTAAATAATAATAGTAATAATGATGGTATTTGTTAAGCGCTTACTATATGCCAAGCACTGTTCTAAGACAGTCCTCATGCATCTACACTGTGGCCAGTACTGCAGGTCCCTCATTGGCCTTTCAGCCACAGGTAAATTTCTCCATCAGCGGTGTCTTTTTGAACATGAAGGATAACTACATAATTCTGCTCCTGACACTGTATAGCCTTGAGGCAGTCACTTATGGTTTTGTGCTGTCTTATCTTCATCCATAAAATGCAGGCAAGCTACTACCTTAATCAATCCTATTTATTGAGTGCTTACTGTGTGCAGAGCACTGTACTAAGTTATTTTGAGAGTCCAATGTAACAAAATTGGAAGACATGTTCCCTGCTTACAAGGAGCTTAAATGGCAGTAGTTGGGAAAAGAGGGACTCTGAATAAATTTTGTTTGCGGTTGCTGCTTTGTAGAGAATGCATAGTTACCTTTTCTTCCATGTTAAAAAAAAAAAATCAGCTCAGTGGCAATCTGCTAAATTTCCATGCTAATTATGTGTAACCTTCAGGCTCCTGGCAAAGCCCACCTTCAAAGGTTTATTAAAATCATATCTCCTTCAACAGGCCTTCCTCAATTAATCTCTCTTCTCTCCTCCCTCCTTCCCCCAGCACCTTTTAAGCACACGATATTTGCCCCACAGCACCTATCTACTTATCCATAATTTATTTATATTAACTTTTGACTCCACTTCTAGACTGTAAGCTTCTTGCGGGTAGGGAATGTGCCTGTTGTACTCTCCCAAGAGCTTAGTACTGTGTTCTGCACCCAGTAAGTGTTCAATAAATACCATTGATTGAAGTTATCAATATAGCTATTGGTTGGCTAAAAGTCTTGTTTCCCTGATATGGGGGAATTAATCCTCTTTATCATTAGCCTACATTAAATCGCCTAGCAAGCAACACAGGAAATAATTAGGGTTGCTGTTATCTGACTGTGGAAAAACGCTGGATTGAAAATGGATTTCAAGAGATGAGGTCCTTTACTCTTCCTTGGGTACTAATGGTTAGGTAATAATGAGTATAGCTCAATATAGCCTAGTGGAAAGAGCACAGGCCTGGGAGTCAGAGGACCTGGGTTCTATTCCCACTCTGCAGTTTACCTCCTGGGTGATCTTGGGCAAGTCACTTCTCTGTTCCTTTGGGTTCCTCATCTCTAAAATGGGGGTTAATTCCTACTCCCTCCTATTTAGATGGTGAGCCCTATGTGGGACAGGGACAGTGTCTAACCTGATTAGTACAGTGCTTGGCATGTAGTGTTTAATAAATACCATTCTTTATAGCTGTTGTTTGTTTTCTTATTTGACTGGATAAAATGGGAAAGGGTATATTGGCACCAACCTCCTGTCAGTTTTAGTGAAATATTTGTTAGAAAAATTTAAGTTTTATTACAACTGTTAAACTAGCTGAATAACACTGGCAAGTTTTCTTAGATTTATGTATCATAGTGTTGGGGAAGCATAAAGAACAAATTCAAAAACATTGGGTGTTTTATAAATAAAGGTGGCTAGAGAGGCAGGCATTTTTTGCCTCTAATTTCCAAAGAATGAAGGGGTTTATTTTGTTTTTCAAATTCTCCACCTCCCCCCACCATACTGTGACCACTGATTGACACACCCTCAACTACCCCTCCCACCTGCCCAAAACCTTGGGCAGGGTTTTGCCTAGTTGCTTCAAAAAATTATAGCACGATACAACTTTATATGCCAGTATTGCCGGATGATGCCTGTTCTAATCCAAAGAAAGGGGATGATTTAGAGACATTTAAATGGAATTTTATGCAGGGTAAGGTGTTGGACCTCCAAAGCAGAACCCACTTCTTGCTCCCATTTTTCTTCCCTTCCATCAGTCAGGCATATTGGTGGTCTACACACAGTACAGTTTTCTTTGCAGTGCACTAAATGCTTAGTATGGTGCTCTGTGCATGGTAAGCACTCAGTAATTAAGCACTAATGAATAGAGAGCACTGTGTTTCAGAGAGTACAACAGAAGCCACTCTTCCAGCTCAATCTGCTTGTTTATATTTAATCTATTTTACGTGGTAAGGAGGAGAAAGATATCCCTATCAGATGTACAAAGCCAGTAACACCCTGTTTCAAAATGGCCAGAGATTTGGATAGGTGGGAACCAGATAAAATGAAGTTATTCTGTATTATGAGGCTTTTGAAATAATCTGCTGGTTATGCTTCAGAGTCAGTAAGTAGTAATGTTTCCAAGAAGAGAAAAACTCTTTTTAACTAGCCAGTATGATATTCGTTTCTGAGAGCCTTTCAATCCTTTGTCATCTTTGATGGGGGCTGGGGGAATTGGAGTATCTTGACATTGGCAGTGGTGTTGATAGTAGCCAGGCGTAGGGGGAGTGTGACTTTCATTGTATATCTTTCTAAATATTTGCCAACGTGTCTTGTAGCAGAGACAAAATTATATCTTCCTGCCTCATCAAAGAAACGGTAAATTAATATATCCTACTAGTTCAGCTAAGTCAGTAAAAAAAAAATGCAAAAATAAAATGTACATAGGCATTTCATTTGAGCCATTAATTTCAGCCTCCTCTTCCTACATTAGATGACTTGGGTTCTAATCTCTGAGCTCTACCAGTTAACTCTTGTGTGATCTGGGCTAAATCACTCAAGTTATCTGGACCTTCACTTGCTTATCTGTAGAATGGGTGACTAATACCTGTCCTCCCTCTCCCTTACTCAGAACCCCATGTGGGATAGGAACTATGTCCCATCTGATTATCTTATCTACTCTAGAATTTATAGTACAGTGTTTGGCACATTATAAGTGCCTAGCAAATACTATTATTAATTCCATGGCAAGGTTGGAGAGGAGAGGGGAAAATCACAGTCCCCTTATAACTTCTCATAGGCTGAAGCACTGACTCCATGTTTCCAACCATGCCTTTTTAGTTGCCCAGTAAATATAGTAGTTAGTGGAGGAAGATACTTTCTGTGATTGCAAGTCCTTTGTTTTCCAAGAGATGGTACATCCCAATATCTTGCTTCCTGTTTATTTAACTATATGCCGGGTTTTCATGAGGATACTGACCAGCTGTTCTCCAAGTCCACAAAGGAAAATGGGTTTAGAGTTTAGCAGGTTTCTCCAAACATCATTTGGTGCCAATGTTGGGGATAGAATGTTAGACTGGATGGATTACTAATCTGGTTTATGATTTTATGCTTTTGAGAGAGTTTAGTTATGTGAACTTCAGAGTAGTAAAGTGGTAGACTAGGTTACTAGGGTGGGTTGTGCATTCTCCATCCCTGGAGTCTCAAACATCACCATCTGTTCAGGGTGTTTGAGTCATTCACATACCTGGAGGCAGGTATCTAGATCAGATGACCCCTCTGTCTCTCCCAGCTTCATGACTTTAAAGCCACAGAGGGCATTTCTATTCATTTTTTTCCATATGGATTTTAATGTAGGGGCAGCAGTTTCTTACATGTGTAAGAGTGCAAAATATTTGCACTGATACGATTTCCTAAGAAGTATGAATAAGTAGAGCATTTACTAACTTATAGATGCTGACTGGTACAGCTCATCTGTCTCCCTTCCTGGCTTCATGCCCAACTTCATATTAAGGAAAACTCACGTTTTATAAATGCATTTTTGATTAATGGCTGCAAATACCCTAACAAATGCTTAACAAATACCATAAAAGTATGCACACAACTGTTTCTCCCAACATTATATCTCATTTTATCCAAACAAAAGCACATTATTGGAAGTGTTCCCTAACTCCCCCAAAATATCCTATCCAAAACACATAGTGAAAGTACACATTATGGAAGAACAAAATGCATTTTCCTTTTCTAAAATTTAAGGAACTTTTCTCCCAAGGATGGGCCTATATGGGTGTGTTGTGTGTGTGTGTGTATGTGTGTGGTGAGCACATTCCCATAGTTCTTTATTAATTAAAAAGAAAGATTATCAAATTCCCCCCACCAAATTGTTAAGCCCATTGAAGATCTATTTTTTCACTGATTATATCATTTTTAATGTATTAAATCCTAATAAGTATTAAATATTAAATTTTCAGAGATTCTGCCTGTTTGAATCCTTGAATCTTTGGAAAATTTGCCTAAGAAAGCAACTCGATGTTGTTTGGGTTGCAAACTTTTATCAAAAACACAACTGTTATGAATATTTCATGTACATATATATAAAGTGCATATTTTGATGTGTGTGTATGTAAGAGAGTAATTTTATGTGACTGTTTCTGCTTTAATTTTTCCTGCTGTTGCTTTTTGGCTAATTTTTAAAAATTATTATTTAACAGGCCCCAGGCATGGAAGAGGTGATATGGGAACAGTACACTGTGACTTTACAAAAGGTGAGAGTCTGCTCTATATAGTTACATTTCAAATATCCTATTACTGTATTCCTTTTGATCTTGTGTTACTATATTGCATTTTATGTTGGGGCTTAGAACATAATGAATATGTTGTTTAAAAAAAAAAAGTGGACCCCCTCCCCCCCAAATTTTTGAGGTTGCTAATGCTAAGTCACTCCATAATTACATGAGGTGTGTACTTGCTTTCTCATTTTTTTAAGATCACCAAATTATAAGATATTGTTTAATAATGCCTTACAAAATAAATCTTATTTAGAATTGTAGACTTTTGTAAGGGGAATTAGCTGATTCCTAAGGAACCAGTAAAGCAAAGCCTCAGACAATGCTGCATTCCAACTGAAAACTAAGAGGTCAGTTACTGAATAGACCAGCATGGCACTGTTATCAAGAAGTGGCTCTTTTCAAACAAAAGCTTCTTAATGAAAGATATGTGGTGCAAACATCAAATATGACAGCACTGACAAGGGACAGCCTTTTTGTGTTTACAATGTGGCCTCTTGAATCCATCCCCTTCCTCTCCATCCAGACTGCTTCCAAGCACTTACCATATCCCTCATATTGTATCATATATCCCTGATGATTACTGCCTCAGCCTCCTTCCTCACTGACCTCCCTGCCTCCTCTCTCTCCCCTGTCCAGTCCATATTTCACTCAGCTGTCTGGATCATTTTTCTCAAAAACAATTCAATCCTGGTTGCCCATCTATCTCCATATCAAACAGAAACTCCTTACTGTTGACTTTAAGGCACTCAACCAGCTCTCCTCCTCCTGCCTGCCTTACCCTGTTGATCTCCTCCTACTACCCAACCCTGTACACTTTGATCCTCCAGCACCAACCTGCTCTCTGAATCCTTGATCTCTGCTGTCTTGCCAATGACCCCCTGCTCACTCCCACCCTCTAACTTGGAACTCCCTCGTCTTTCATATCTGACAGTCCACCATTCTCCTCATCTTCAAAGCATTTACTAAAATCATACCTTCTCTGAGATCTTCCCTGACTAATCCCTCATTTCCCCAAATCTTCATCCTCCCTTCTGTACCACTTAGATCTGTACCCTTAAGCACTTTGATTTTCCTCTCCAGCCCCACAGCACTTATGTACATATCCTTAAACTGTGCTACATGCTTGTCTTCCTCACAAGACTGTAAACTCCTTGAGGGCAGGAATTGTCTGCCAACTCAACTATATTGTATTCTCCCAAGTGCCTAGTAGAGTGCTGTGTACATAGTAAGCGCTCAATAAATATGACTGATCGATTTGAGTAATTGACAGAAATCAGCCATCATAATGTTATAACCCCCAAAAGGCTAATTCTTCTGGTTGCTTGATGTATGGCAATTCTAATTATGTACCATCTTTGCATTCTGGATGTGTTTTGATTTTGGTTTTGATAGGGAATGGGGGTTCTGTGTACAGAAAAACAAATTCATTAGGCCTAAGAAAAGAGGAGGGTATGTATTTTTCTTCACCTGCTCCCTAGAACTGGGCTACACAAGATTCCTCCCTTGTCAGTCAGTACCTTTGATCTTATTCTCTTCTTCTGTTCCTATGCATGTTTCTGCCAGAAGTGAACATAACACTCCTCATCCCCTGTTAACTCACAGTCAATCAGTGGTATTTTTTGAGCACTTACTGTGTGCAGAGAACTATACTAAGCACTTGGGAGAATATAATTGATTTGATATAATGATGCTGTCAGTCCAAACTGTGTCCCCTTTTCCTCTCCCGTCCTCACCTCCCCCCACTCTCCAACCGGTCCCCTGCTTTTTGGGTAAAACTTCATTTGGATGTAGCAAAACCAAATATAAGCTTAAAATGTTAATGGATTAGTTTTTCGTAAGTATGCCACCTTCCTTTTGTTTAATGGAAATGGTTGCTTGCTATTCACAGAAATGCAATAATTTTCCAAGTTTAAGGGGAGAGTCCCAAGCATATCTAAGTTGGCATTGCAAGGATAACATTTTAAAAACCTGCTTGGAGTTGTCTGCCCTCATTTACTAATGCCACTCGTTCCTTGATGACATTTTAGCTCCTCATAACATTAAGTTAAAGGAATACCAGTGCCTCCTGCTGTAAATATTCCAGCAGCGTGGCCTAGGGGAAGGAGCATGGATCTGGGAATTGGAGGAACTGGGTTCTAATACTGACTTTGTGCCAATTGCTTGCTATGTGACCTTGGGCAAGTCACTTACCTTCTCTGTGCTTCAGTTTCCTCAACTGTAAAATGGAGATAGAATATCTGGTCTCCCACCTACTTAAACTGTGAGTCCCATGCAAGACTGTGTCCAACCTAATTAAGTTGTACCTACCCCAGCTCTTAGAACAGTGATAGACGCATAGCACTTAACAAATACCATAAAAATATATATGGTCAGAGTTTCTCCTTTTGGAAATGGAATGAAAACAGAATGAAAAAGAAAACCCCAGCATTCCCCCTCCCCGCATCCCCATCCTCCGTTTTAGACTCCAGTTGTTCAAATTCTACATTGAATGACCTTTCTCTGTTTTCCCCACCCTCTTGTTTTTTGGGTTTTCCACTAAAAGGATTCCAAAAGGGGGTTTGGCATCGCCGTATCAGGAGGCAGAGATAATCCCCACTTCGAAAATGGTGAAACATCGATTGTCATCTCTGATGTACTCTCAGGTGGTCCAGCTGATGGGCTCCTTCAGTAAGTGTTCTTTATAGTGCTCTTTTACCTTAACCAGCATTTTTAATCTAATCTGATCATTTGTTCACCAAGCTCGTGGGCTTGCCCAGCTGAAAAATACTGATTATTTCAAAAGTAAGCTTGTGTTGTGATTTTGTGCTAGGAAATGTTTTAAAGGTGATTTAAGGCACACACAGACTGCAGATTTCTTTATTCTTAAAAGTTCCAGGGAGTGTTGTAAATTTTATCTCTTCTACATAGGAATATAGTCTCTTCTACATAGGGTTCTTGAACCTTTTCCCTATTTTGGGCATAAGACATGTTTAGCCCAAAGAAATGTTTTGGTCTGGGGAAATAGAAGGTAAGTAACAATTGAATTGTCATTCGATTGGGTGGATGAAGGATTTAAAAATTGCTAATCTTTTTCTTTTCTTCATTTCCCTTCTTCCACCACCCCCTATACTTTGAAGGAATTCTCCCAATGCCTAAACTACATGCTGTAAGTAAAGTCTTCAGAGGCCCAAATTCCTCACCTAGCCCAAGTCCCTTTGGATTGGACTTGGAGCGGTTAGACTGTGTCCCTTCTTTCCCACCTGCAAGGGCCATAGGTGGGGGATGTATGGGAACCCAGCAGAGGCACCGAAGGTTAGCTGGGTTTGACTTTGGCTTTGTTCCTACCTCCAAGCTTGGGTTCTGTGACCTGACTAGAGCCTGAAGGGGGCCCACCTCTACCTGGGGGCCCGTTAGACACCTTTTGGAAATTGCATTCACTGTTTCAGGCCTTTTGGACAGAAGTTCCTAATTGGTGTGATTTGAAATGCAGCGATAGACAGGGAAATAGAAAACAGCCAGGAAGGCAAGCCCGACCTTTGGGAGATGATAAACAAAAGGCAGCTGCCACTTAGAAGCAGCATAGCCTAGTGAAAAGAGCATGGGCCTGGGAGTCAGAGGACCTGGGTTCTAATCCTGCCTCTGCCACTTGTCTGCTTTGTGACCTTGAGTAAATCACTTAACCTCTCCACCAGGGTCACTTATTCAATATCAAATGGCAAGACAGGATCCCAAACAGTGAGGTGCTGAAATGTAGTCAGTCTCCTAGTATCGAGGCTAGGCTCACCATAGCAGAATGAGTGCCAGCAAGCTACCCAAACAGCTTTGTATGGAGAGCTGAACTTGGGAAACTGAAAGTAAGGAGGGCAGAAGAAGCATTTTAAGAATTGGGTAAAACAAACCCTCAGACAGTGCTGCAACCCAGTTGCAAACTGGAAATGAGTTGCTGAGGGCAGAGCAGCATGGCGCACT
The DNA here is from genome assembly GCF_004115215.2 of Ornithorhynchus anatinus. Taxonomy (NCBI): domain Eukaryota; kingdom Metazoa; phylum Chordata; class Mammalia; order Monotremata; family Ornithorhynchidae; genus Ornithorhynchus; species Ornithorhynchus anatinus. Next base: position 56,772,576 of record NC_041753.1, read on the forward strand.
ATCATCAAGAAGGGGAGCAAAAGCTTAATATGAAAAGAGAGGTAAGGAAGCAAAAGAGAAAACTGTGACAGTTACTTATAAACACTCAGCAGAGCGACACAACAAAGGAGAAACTTTTTACATGACCAGGACTGTGGATTCTGTTTTGGCCTCTTCAGTCCCAGTGTGTGTGTCTGTCTTTCTCTCTGTCTCACACACACATACATACATACACACACATACATGCACTTTACCATTAATGGTGTCATCTTTGAATACAAAAGATAATTTGTCACACAAGATCCCTGTTATGTTCTGTGGGTTTCAGAGTATTGCCACTTTTTTTGAGCATGTGCATACAAAGACTATACTAAAATAGAAACCTAATAATAATTTTGGTATTTTTTTAAACTCACTGTACCAAGCCCTGTTCTAAATACTGGGCTAGATACAAGTTAATAAGGTTGGGCACAGTCCCTGTCCAACATGGGGCTCACGGTGTTACTGGGCGGGAGGGCAGGTATTGAGTCCCCATTTTACAGATGAAGCAACTAAGGCTAGAGAAGTTGTGACTAAAGCCACACAGCAGGCAAGTGGTAGAGTCAGGATTAGAACCATAGTCCTCTGACTTATTCATTCATTCAGTCGTATTTATTAAGCACTTACTGCATGCAGAGCACTGTACTAAGCACTTGGGAAAGTACAGTACAGCAATAAACAGTGACATTCCCTGCCCACAACAGAGCTCACAATCTAGAGTGGGGGAGCAGACATCAATACAAATAAATGAAATTACAGATATACATGTAAGTGCTGTTAGGCTGGGATGAGGGGAAGAACAAAGGAGCAAGTCAGGGTGACACAGAAGGGAGTGGGAGATGAGGAAAAGGGGGTCTTAGTCTGAGAAGGCCTCTTCGAGGATATATGCCTTCAATAAGGCTTTGAAGATGGGAGAGAGTAATTGTTGGATTTGAGGAGGAATGGTGTTCCAGGCCAGAGGCAGGACGTGGGCCAGGGTCGGTGGTGAGATGGGCAAGAAGCAGTGAGAAGGTTAGCACCAGAGAAGTGAGGTATGTGGGCTGGGTTGTAGAAGGAGAGAAGCTAGGTGAGGTAGGAGGGGCCAAGGTGATGGACTGCTTTAAAGCCAATGGTGAGGAGTTTCTGTTTGATGTGGAGGTGGATGGGCAGCCACTAGAGACTGGGGTGGTGACATATCCTGAACATTTTTGTAGAAAGATGATTCAGGCAGCAGAGTGAAGTATGGACTAGAGTGGGGAGAGACAGGAGGTTGGGAGGTCAGCAAGGAGGCTGATGCAGTTAATCTAGGTGGTTTCCATTAGGCCATGTTGCTCTTTGTAAGTACTAACTCACCCTCTCCCATCCTTTCTCAAAAATGTTGAGGAATGTGGCACCTTAGGTACCATTTAGTACTCAGAAATAGCAATTTACTAAATCATCACTGCCAGCAGTATATGATCCCCACTGTGTGCAAAACACATTGCTCAGTGGAAAGAGCACGGGCTTGGGAGTCAGAGGTCATGGGCTCTAATCCTGGCTCTGCCACTTCTCAGCTATGTGACCTTGGGCAAGTCACTTAACTTCTCGGTGCCTCAGTTCCTTCATCTGTAAAATGGGGATGAAGTCTGTGAGCCCTGCGTGGGAGAACCTGATTGCCTTGTATCTACCCCAGCCCTTAGAACAGTGCTTGGCACATAGTAAGCACTTAACAAATACCAACATTAATTAATTAACATGGTACTAAACATTGTGGGGAATTATATGGTCCCAGCCCTTGAGGAAATTATATAGTCTTAGTGGCCATATTGAAGCGGTAATTTACTAAATAGCATCTCAGAGGTAACAGAGGTGTCTGTCTTACAACCAGGGTGTAACTTAGGTATCGGGATAACATAGTTCTCTGTGTCTGTTTGCAAAGTTCCAATAGTTATTTTTGACCAGCTCTTCAGTTTCTTGGTATTTTGACCAGTGGTTTGATGGCTTTAGGTACCGCTCAGGGCCAGTCCTGCCTGTGATTACTTTCGATTCTTCTCCCATGTATGAATGCAGGCTTATAGCTAGAAGAATCCCACTGTTGGTCCGGTGGAAAGAGCACTGCTCTGGGACTCAGGAGACCTGGGCCTTGTTTCCCATTCTGCCTGCTGTGGCCAGGCCATTGTTGGTGAAAGTTTCTGTCAGGAGACCCACCTCGAGTGTTCTGAGAGATGGATGGGCCCAGGAGTCACTCTGAAAAATATCTGACGTATAAGGGCGGAAAAGACTGCATCAGCCTGCCGGGTCACGGCACTGCCCACAGCCCACAGCATCGGAGCACTATGCTCTGATGACTTTGACAATGAAAGCTTCACACGGACTTCCCAGCATGTGGCACCCCTGGTTCACCTACTTGCTCATTGTGCTCTGGGCTCTGGGCCCTGGGGTGGGGGAAACATGACTGCCAGGAAGGAGAGAGTGGGAATAGCACTGCACAAACCAATAGGATGATAATCATTTCCTCTGTGTAGGCTTTCAGGACCAAGGTTCATCTGCCCTTCCCAAAGGGAGCCCCCTATGAAAGGTTGACCTATAAAACTGATACAGAACGTAGGCCTTGCAGGCATTTCATTTGGGATCAAATATACTATAGCAAACTTCTCTCATCCTGAAATGGTGATTTTAACCACATAGGTTTACTTTTCACAAATTACTTTTAAAAGTGGTTCCTTTAATAAATACTGGGGAGTTGGGACTCATTTCTTTGGAAGGAATTCATCTAGCTAGGACTTGTTCTTTTGATTTCAGAGAGTTTGATAGTGGCAATTATCATTTACTACCTTTTTTAGTTGTTGAAAAAAATGTAAATTACAATGGAAAAGTTCCTCATAACTTAATATCGTCAATATTTTTACAGAGAAAACGATCGGGTAGTCATGGTCAATGGCACACCTATGGAAGATGTGCCCCATTCATTCGCAGTGCAGCAATTGAGAAAAAGCGGCAAGGTTGCTGTCATTGTAAGTAATGATTTTATATTTTGTTTCGCTAGGTTTTTATTTTTTTCCCTTGTCTTGAAGATAAGTGCTACTTCCCCCTAATTTTCCAGAAGACTGGTATAATCTGGAGTCATGTGTTTTTGTATTCTTTTTCTTTTCATTTGATATTAACTGAAGAAGATCATGGTGTTGGTGAACAGTGAGAGAATTGAGAGATTAGACTGTACTTGTCCTGTATTTCCATCGTGACTACTTTTGTTATGCAAATAGGTAGTGAAGAGACCCCGGAAGGTCCAGCTGGCTCCCCTTAGAGGAAGCCCTTCCTTGGAGCACGATGACCGGGCTTTCGATGTGATGGATGACCGTGCAGAGTTTGATGGCAGGAGTGCCCGCAGTGGCTACAGCGAGAGGAGCTGGCACAGCGGCAATGGGGGCCGCAGCCGGGATACCAGTCTCGAGAGAGGGCGCCCTCACGACAGAGTACGCAGCCAAGAGCGGAGCTACAGTCGCAGCCGCAGTCTGGAGCGGGGTTTGGATCACGACTACAGGAGAGACCGGAGCCGAGGCCGGAGCATCGACCGGCTTGATGGCTATGGCTACGGCTATGGCTACGAGCGCGGCTACGGTAGGGATTACAGCCCACAGGACGTTAGACAGGAAAGGGAGATGATGAGGAGCCACAGCCGCGATCAGCTGATCTCCCGCAGCCCCACACCTGAACACCGCCGGCAGGATCGCTCAGTACAGCAAGAACCAGAAAGGCCCATCGGTGTCCTTTTGACAAAAGGCAAACCAAATGAAGGTAATTGAGATGGATGAGAGAAAAAAGGATTTCTTCCACCCCTCCCCCGTAGGGCCTTAATAGAGGTTTCTCCCCTCTCTCCTAACTGCTGCTAAGGGACCCCTGAAAAATAGGGGACAGTGGTGGTTTGGTGGGAAACCAAGGAAAGGGATAGTGAATGGGCTGGGGCTAATCTTGACACAAAGCATTTTCTGGGATTTCCACGCAACCCCTGGATGGCAGAAACATCTTGTGTATCTGAGACTTTCCTGGCTTTGGTTGGTCAGTATTTTGTCTTCCCAAGAATCTTGTAACACCTCTTGTAATGTTCTTGTATGTGCTAAAATGCTGCATAGTCCTTTTTTTTTTTTTAAAGGAATTTGAAAAGTTGGATGTTAGGATGGCCATTCACCTGGTTTTTGATTGGACAATCCAGTTTTCAACCAGTCTGTCCACTGTGCGGTGCATATGTGACACTGAGTGCCTTTATGGCTAGTGTTTTTATTTTCGGCCCCCAGGCTTCTTCCGATACAGCTCTTGCTACAGAGTTCCATGGATTGGAAGCAACGACCTTGTTCACAAGGATTTAGGAAGGGAACCTAATGGCTCTGGAGCAAGAGGGAAGTGTTGGAGGTTCTCACAGAGAGATGCTGTAGGCTTGGATAAGTTCAACACACTGTTTGACGCTCTGTGCATGATGTCATGTTTCACTTCCTGTGAGGCATTGTGCACGTGACGCCACGTGCGCCTCAGTGTCTGGTGTTACTAAGGGTAGTCAGTGGCCAATCTAGTTATAGAGTGCAGCTACAGCTATACTGTCTAAATATATCATGCAAGAATGTTGGTAATGGGCCAGTTCTAAAAAAAAAAAAAAGCAAGAAGCCTGAGAATTTTCCTTTCAACACTATCTCTTGGCATTACAGCATTTGGAAAGCTCAGTTCCTTTAAGGAATCTTTCATTTGCACAGAAGTAGGCTCAACCTCTGTGCTGGACACAAACTCCTGTGTGGTAAGAAAGGGCTGTGGAGAGAACTGTGGGGAAAACAGTGAAAGAGCCATAAAACTGAGCGTTAGGGAATGGTAGTGTTAACTCTGTTGAAGGGGTTCTGGTTCAGACAGACCTGACTTCCTCCATAATATAGTTTTGCCAGTAACTGCCAAAGATGACTCAACCTCTCCTTACCTAGTTGGGCCTTGCCATGGATCTTCCTCACCACCCTCACTCTTTTCTACTTCTTATGGCACCGTTCTCCTCTCTGGGGTCATTTTGGAGAAGATCTTCTCCCACACTGCCCTTCCCCTTTAATGGAAGCAGCCCTCTCAGCCTAATTCAGCCATTTAAACTTAATCTGGCTCTTAAATATTGTATTCGAGTTAACCGTTTTAAGCAAATGGAAAATATCACTTAGATTGTAATCCATTGTTATTAGGTGCATCATCACAAACACCTGATGAAATGTGAGTGTGGGCACGCTTGTGCGCTCAATCTCTCTCTCTCTCTCTCTCTCCCTCCTTCCCTCCTCCTCCTCCCCCCCTCCCCTTCTCTCTTCCTAGAGAGGTGTATATATAATGTGTGTGTGTATTTTAATTTGGGGGGTAGAATTCTAAAACTATATCTGGAAGACTGAATAACACATTTAAAAGAGTAGAATAAGTATAAGTAGAATAAGAATAGGGTATTTACCTATTCTCAGTGAGAGTGTATTGCAGTGGCAGCCATCTGTTGAGGAATAATGAGGTCCTTCTAATTGCACTTAGAAGCTCTGATAACAATGGGGAGAGCAGAGATCCCCACTGAAAAGAAGGAAGAGTGCCAGCTTTTCAAAGCCTTGTATTGGTCAGGAGTTCTAGTCTCAAAACTTCAAGAGAATGCATAATGCCAGGTAAACTAGAGACCTTAAGTCATTAAAAACCGAGTTTTGAAAACATTCCAGCTTACTGAAATGGAAAAATTCTGTCCTTCAAGAAGTTATCTATCTTACTCATTCACTCCTTGTAGACATTACAAAGAGTTATTTTAGTAGCAATAAAGTATCTGATAGAGATTAGTTTTAACCACCTAAAATGTACTTTAGAACATATGTGTGGGGAGAGAGCACACCATCCTCTTTTTAGATGACAGTACTGATTGTAGGATCATTCAATAAATGGTGTTTATTGAGTGCTTACTGTGGGCAGAGCACTGTACTGAATGCTTGTAAAAGAACTGTATAACAGAGTTGGTAAATGTAATCTCTGCCCAGAAGCAACTTAGAGTCTACAGGGGGTTCCTATTCATGTGTGTGAATAACATGGCACAGAACTAATGATAGACTCTTTCCACTCCTTGTTTCATGCCTCTCCCATACTTATTTTTTCACATCTCCTGAAAACAGAGTTTCTGTTTATTCGTGAGGTTTTTATGGTAATCCAAAATGTAGACCCTGTGTGTGAAATAATTTTGCCTACTAAAATGTGCCTACTTTATAGTGCAGACTTTTAATAAGTGTTCACTTTCTTTAATAATGAGATCTGTTATACATTTAATATTCTCATGATTGGGTCACTGCTGATGGTGATCAGCCTCCATTCATGAGAGTGGTACTGAAATGACCTATTCACATTTTACTACTCACCTTTTAACCTGCCTGATTATATGAAAAATTACAATCTATTTCACCCTAAAGCAGTAAATATTAAAAAGCTTGTTTTTCAAAATAATTGTAGCTTAAGGTATTTTTCACCCACTTAAGGAAAACTTGAAGCACTAAAACGGTGGCACTTGTCTGTCTCTCATCTCTCCTTGCCCTGATATACTCATTTCTACCAAACTATTGGCTGGTAGTAATTTGTGGTCAGTAACTCCTTTATGAATTCCGGTGAGCAAAGAATCGTATTAGATCGAGCACTTTGATCCTCACATTTAATGTAATATTTTTCCATTTGATGAAGTGTTCAAAACTAATTTAAAACTTTCCACCATCTTGAAATCTAGATGGAAGTATTTACAGGACATGATGCATGTGTGTTTTCATCTGCTCTTTAGAATATGGTCTCCGTCTGGGGAGTCAGATCTTCATTAAGGAGATGACGAGAACTGGTTTAGCAACCAAAGATGGCAACCTTCACAAAGGGGACATAATTCTCAAGGTGGGTATGGGCAGAGTTGGAGAAAAATGGTATGTGCTGTAATTCCAAACCCTTGTATTCTGCACTTACATTCCATCTTTTGAGAATCAAAATTTAAGGAGTAATTGGAAAGCTGAGAGCAGTTCTCACCTTTCTGCTGTTTAGGGATTGAATTTACCAGATAAGCATTATAAATAGAATAACAGAGTATTTAATTTACAAGAAACTAAACAGAAAAATCAGCCTTGCTTGTTTCCTTCTTAATTTATCTAGCCCCTCCTTTCCCTTCCAAATAAAAGTGAATGGTTTGAAAATTTATTGAATCTCAAATGTAGAATCCTCTTAAAATGTTTCCTTGCAAATTGACTTGCTCTGCCCATGACACTGTCTTATTTGTTCTATATATTAATGTGCTTTGTAGTTGTGATATTTGGGGGAAGGAGCAGATTGCTCACAGTGTTAGGATTTGAGGAGCGCTCACCTCCTCCAGGAGGCCTTCCCAGACTGAGCCCTCCCCTTCCCCTCCGCCCTCTACTCTTTCCCCTTCCCACCCCTCAGCACTGTGCATATTTGTATATATTATTACCCTATTTATTTTGTTAAAGATGTGACTATCTCCATGATTCCACTTACCTTGATGATGATTTGTTTTTGTTCTGTTTTGCTTTGCTGTTTGTCTCCCCCATTTAAACTTTGAGCCCGTTATTGGGCAGGGATTGTCTCTATCTGTGGCCAAATTGTACATTCCAAGCGCTTAGTACAGTGCTCTGCACATAGTAAGCGCTCAATAAATACTATTGAATGAATTAAGGCCCCAAGTCGCCAGGGTAGTATGTTGTTTTAGTCAATGGACAGCTAATTGGGCAAAGTCAGATTTTAATCCAAGCATAATCTTTGTAAAACTCATTTCTGAATCTTTGATATTGGAGTTAAATGGTTGGAAAGGACAGAGAAAGGAAATGGGAAGGATGAGGAATTACTGTGGTTTTTGTTGAAAAGATAGTATACATCGTATCCTCTCCTGTATATACAGATCAACGGCACTGTGACAGAGAATATGTCTTTAACCGATGCTCGAAAATTGATAGAAAAATCACGAGGAAAACTACAGTTGGTAGTTTTGAGAGACAGCAAACAAACTCTGATCAACATTCCTTCATTAAATGACAGTGACTCGGAAATAGAGGGTAAGGTCACATTTGGGCTAAGTAACCACTCCTCTAAAGGGTTATAATTTTAGTACTGCTAGATATTGGTGAGATACAAAGTCTTCTGTGCATGCATCGGAAGATTCTGACCATTTTCAGCGGAAGGGCGGGAGGGCTAACCAAGAGGAAATTTAGAAGAGAGACCTGGCTGTGAATGTCCTCTTGCGGCTGCGTAAAACTTTGTGGGAGGAGAGTTGTTGTTATGTTTATATACATAGTTATATTGACCACAAATATGGTTAAATGCCAAGTGTAATTTTGGATGCATATGTTTCTCTTCCTTAAAAAAAACCCAGATATTTCAGAAATAGAGTCAAACAGATCATTTTCTCCAGATGATAGAAGATTGCCTCATTCTGATTTTGATTATCATTCCTCAAACGAAAAACTGAAGGAAAAGACAAAGTAAGATGTGGAATCAATAAAATCATTCACACATGCACACACATGCATACACACACACACACACACATATATAGGCTATATAAGATTTTTAAAAACCTTCTATTTTCATTTTTAAGGGAGGACACACCAAATAGACTATGTAGGATGGGAGCAACTCCTACACCATTTAAATCCACCGGTGATATTTCTGCCGCTGTTATCTCGGAGGCCAACAAAGAACTCAAATACCATGAAGACCCCCCAGGTCAGACTTTCTAATCTATATTTTTAGATCCTGTTCTGCAGACCTGCACATTTAGCTGTTGTCGGGGGAGAAGAGGGAAGTGTTATATATATAAAGTCATTGGATCCTCTTAATGATGATTTTATATTTCCATATTTAGCTTTCTTCAGGGAACCCAAGCATTTTATGAATCTTGAAACTGATCTTCCCTAACCCTTTGGGACATAGAGGAGGGAGATTGGAAAGTGGATAGAAGCAGGGCAGCCACTTGTAAAGTTTTAAAGAAAATCAGAAAGCTTCCCACCATACTATTCCCAAATGAGAGTATAGTTTGTAACTTGGTGATTCCAGAATGTGATCACACCACCCACTGCTCGGTATTAATAAATTCCCTTTATTTCCTGCTTTTCTTCTAAGAGCTATTCTGTACTTATTCACACTTATCAAGCATCTATACTCTTGATAAGTCCCACAGACTGTCCAGGGAACAGTATTGAAGGAAATCATTTTCTTTTCCTGTCTTTTTGTGGTAACATGCTGAATGAGGTAATAATTGTGGTATTTGTTAAAAACCTTACCATGTGTCAAGCGCTCCAATAAGCACTCCGATAAGCATTGGATAGAGTTCAGATAAGATACAGGTGTTTTTTTCCCCCCTACTTGGGGCTCTCAGTCTAAGGGGAAGGGAGAAGAAGTGTTTTATCCCAATTTTACAGATGAGTTAAATCACTTGCCCAAGGTCACTCAGCAGGTGGAGCTGAGATTGGAACCCAGGTCTCCTGTCTCCTAGCCCTGTGCCCTTTTCACTGGGCCATGCTGCTTCCCATATGTGTTGTAAGTTAGCATGCTCATGTCCTTAGGCTCTTTTTGTCTCACAAGAGGTATTTAGTTGCCTACCCTGACAGGAGTGCCTTTTCTCTTCGGTATGCCTCACCTAATCAAGTGATTGGAATACAAAACTGTGGTCCCAGTTAGAATGGAATGCCTGGATTATAGTAGAGATTTGTAACATGGTTCACCTCAGTGAGGCCTCTACAGTTACCTAATTTTAGTTCTTGATGGGTCTGTGTGAATAATAGAAAAGGCTGGTTTGTACTAGTTTAAATGCATGCTTACTCTCAAAAAGATTCTTTATGCGAGTTGAAAGTACAACCACTTAAATTCTTTGTTGGCTAACTAGAAACTTTTTGTTTTTTGCTTTTTTGAAATAGTTTCCCAACCCAAAGGAGTCCCCAAAACTTATCTTCAACCTAGTCCTGAAGATGAAGCAATATATGGGTATGTCTTATAAAAATTAATCATTTATTGAGCACTTACTGTGTGCCAGGGCCCTGTACTAATCAATCCCCTGGGAGAGTACAACACAATCATATGATGGACACATTCCCTGCCTATAAAAACCTTACAGTTTTAGAGGACTGATCTCTTTACTTCTTCAGACTAACTCTTTTTTCCCAATAGCTGTGTTCCCTTTAGTTCAGGGTAAAGTAGAGGAGAGAAATGGGAAGAAGGTAATTTTGCATATCACTTACTTTGTGTGTGAAATAATTAATGCAGGTCTTCAAAGCAGATTCCTCATCTCCTTTATTGTGTTGCACAGTGCTTTGGACATATAGTAAGTGCTTAACAAGCACTCTGTATTACTGTAATTAGTAAAGGCACAAAAGTCAGGTTTGAGAGAGAAAACAATCAACTAAATGAAAATTATTGTAACTAGGTAAAGGATCAGATATTAAATGGCTAGCAGGACCCTTGTTCACAACATTTGAGAACTTTAAGAGCCTAGAGAAGTTCTTATTTGTATAATCTTTACTGCCTCACTGAAAGGGGTTAATCTGTTTTCCAACCTGTGGGCTACATTGTTTCCAAGGTTGCTGATTTTATCTTTTTTTAGTTTTGAAAATCGAAGTATGAAGCAGGCTTACCTTCACCTCCTGATATGCACGACCAGCACCCTTGTTGCATGTTTTCAGAAGACAAATACATAGTATTGGGTACCAAATCAACCCTTTCAAAAGCAACAAAAACTCTTTGCCAAATTTTAAGTCCACATTTAAATATACATGAAGAGATTTAACTTATCAATTTCATGGCCCATTTCCTTCTGTGCACACAAAGCACTCTGTACACAAGAGATTTAAAATTTGAAACTACATTGGTTCTCTACAACAGGCTGATAAGCCGCCCGCCATGGTTTATCAGACTCCTTCACAAGTCACAGCTAATAGGATTGCAGCCCATTTCCATAACAGTAGAATTGTGCAAGTTTGTTTGCATGATTATATGAAATTATTGATGTATGGTGCTATTAGGAAAGTCTTCAGAAGGGATCCTGTACAATGTAATTAGCATAAATGGAATTTTGACACAATTCTGCATTTGTAAAAGGAAGTTAAGTGAGGGGTTCTGGTGAAATCACTGAAGGTGAATTTCATAAACTTCTATAAGTAACTCACCATCTCAGTACTTATTTGTGACCCCTCACCCCCACCCCCTACATATCTGTCATTAGTTCTGACTACAAAGGGATAAGAGGTGCTAGCTTGGCTCTCTTAGTAAGTGGTGGCACACTTACTTTTAAAGAAAAATGGATGTTGCTGGGGTAGGCCAAGTAGCCACTAGGCCCATCATGCCCCAATAGCTGAGAGCTGGCTGTGTGGTGGTGGTTATGGTCTTTGTCTACTAAAAGGTCTGGGCAGATTTCTCATTTTATCGATTAGGAAACTGAGCCCAGGGAGTTCATGTGATTCATTGGTTTTCTATTTGCCATGGCAGTAGTATAGTTTAAATTTAGAATTCAGGGCTGTCAGGCTCCCACCGTCTCTTGCTGAGCCAGTGGTGCTCTTCTGTTTCCCTTCCCTTACAACGCATTCTAGCACCATCAGCCATCTTAGTTACCTACTACCGTAATATTTTAATGCCCTTTCCTGTCTCTCTCCCTTTCCTTTGATATCCCCCCTCATTCTTTTCTGCTACCAACTTTGCCGTGCTGTCTTGCATTCATGGACATTCTAGCCCTAATACAAAAATGGTGAAATTCAAGAAAGGAGACAGTGTGGGCCTTCGCCTGGCTGGTGGCAATGATGTGGGGATATTTGTTGCTGGCATTCAAGAAGGCACTTCAGCTGACGAAGAAGGCCTACAGGAAGGAGACCAGATTCTAAAGGTAAATGATGTTTATCAAAAGAACTCTTTCCTGGTCTCTGATTGCAAAGTTCACTGTAGACTGTATCTCCTTCCAACTGTAAGCGCCTTGTGGGAAGGAAACTTGTCGACCACATCTGCTTTATTGTGCTTAGTATTTAAGTGCTTGCTGTGTGTTAAGCACTGGGATAGATAAAAGCTAATCAGGTTGGACACAGTCCCTTGCCCACATGGGGCTCACTGTCTTAATCCCCATTTTACAGATGAGGAAACTGAGGCACAGAGAAATGAAGTGACTTGCCCAAAGTCACACAGCAGACAAGTGGTGGAGCTGGGATTAGAACCCAGATCTTTCTGGTTGCCAGGCCTGTGCTCCGTTTATTAGGCCACACCACTTCTCTGTTACTGCACACAGCAAGTGCTCCATAAATACACTTGATTGCTTGGAAAAGTTGAGATGTTTAGTTTCTGAGATAGGGTTTGGGTATTTAGGGCATAAGAATACCTTTATGAAGGGAATATTTCTGCAGTTGATGCCCTATATAGTAATTAATTGTAAGTTCCTTAAGTTTTATAGGGAAATTTTAGAAAATCAGCATGGCTTAGTGAATAGAGCACAGGCCTGGGTGTCAGAAGGACTTGGGTTCTAATCCCGGCTCTGTCGCTTGTCTGCTCTGTGACCTGAGGCAAGTTATTTAATTTCCCTGTACCTCAGTTACCTTATCTGTAAAATGTGGATCAAGGCTGCGAGCCCTACATTAGACATGGACTGAGTCCAACCTGATTAGCTTGTATCTACCCCAGTGATTAGTACAGTGCCTGGCACAGAGTAAGTGTTTAACAGAATGCCATTAAAAAAAAATAGCCTAAAATAAAGTATGTTCTTGTTTGGAGCTTAGGGGACAATGAAGTACTAGCAATTTTATTGTACACTTAGGTATTTCCAAAGATGAAGTTGCCCATGCTAAAGAATTGAATTTGAAAATAGCAAATGGTCCTAGGAGACTCCTCTCATAATTGCATCATCATTAGGATATATATCACGGACACCTTTCATCACTGCCATACATAGTATATTGTGCTAGATGGACCATTGGTCTGAGCAGTAAAAGTATTATGGCCACAGAGAAAATTTCATTTTCCAACTCATAAATAATCAGATTCATACCAAAAATTAAGTTTTCTAATTGCCCTGAGTGGCAGTGCGGGTAGAGAAATGAAATCAACTAGGAATACTTGAACACTTGCTTCTTAAGGTTCTGAGGCTTCACAAGTAGACAGAGTTTACACCAAAAAAAACAAACTGAGTTCCAAACAAGAAGAGAGATGAAGACATCCAGGGAAAAACTCAGATCATTCCATGTGTCAGATGCTAAAGCCTGAGTGGTCATTGTGATGGGTGTAAAGAAGTCAAGTTCAACATTTATAGCTTATTAACATTTATTAAGAAAGTGTTTTGTTTCATATCATCATCCTGGTGACGCAGGAGGAGCTGTGGGAACTAGTTTCTTTTGAAGTGGTTCTATATAGAAGCTGGGCAATAGATGAAAACATAATTCTTATGCCCAATTTAATTTTGTGTTGATGTCCTTAGCTTTGCAAAGAAAAATACCACATTTTCTGGGATTCTTCTGAGGCCAAGGGACTCCTCAGTTGATTGATTGAACTGGAAGGTAGATCTGGTATAGAATCTTTTAAGGCACAGAGCAGACACAGATACTCTACTACTAAATAGCTAATGAAAGAGTGTTTGTTGCAAAGTGTTATACTTTCTCAGCTTAAGTATAAAAATGCTGGAGTTAATTTAGTTTGAGGTTGCTCTACTTGTGGCCTAATGACTGATTTGGAAGTAGGACATAAATTATTTTCCTACACAGTTTGTCTATCCTGCCTCCAGTTCTTGTTTGCCTCTTCAGTTTATAAAGGTGAAAGAGGTGAGATGTGATGAAGCAGAAGCAATATGATGTAATGAGATAAGTGTACTTTGTAGATAACAGAAGCATCTTGGTTCCTGATGCAATGTGCTCAGATTGATTATCTCGTTGTGCTGTGAGTTCTTTTGTGTTCCTACTCTCTTTCATGTAGTCCATTACTTCTCTAAAAGTTGTGGGGGTTTTTTGTTGTTGTTGTTTTCTAGAGGGAAGGAGGGAAAACTTCCCAGTAATAAAATTTGATTAGCTAATTCAACTGGGGGCAGATATTTTTGTTTTTTTTTTAAAAGAGGGTGGCATCTCTTCATCTATATATAGTAAAGCAACATGGGATATGTGGGAAGCAGCATGGCCTAAAGGAAGGAGCCTGAACTTGGGAGTCAGAGAACCTAATTCCAGCTCTGCCTCTTGCCTGCAGTGGGAACTTGGGCAAATCCCTTAATTTGGGGCTCAGTTTCCTCATCTGTAAAATGGGGAGTTAATATTTGTTCTCCTTCCCCTTTAGACTGGGAGCCCCATGTGGAGCAGGCACTGTGTCTGACCTGATTATCATCTGTGTACCCCAGTTCTAAGTAGAGTACTTGCACATAGTAAGCACTTGACAGATACCGCAATTACTATTATTGTTTAAGCCTGCATACAGATCGATTTTTCTTTAGGTAAAATGGTTGCATTTCAGAACAACTCCATGAACTCCGTGTGGGACAGGGGCTGTTGGACCTGAAATACTTGTATCTAACCCAGCACTTAGAAGAGTGCTTAGCACTTAGTAAGCGCTTAACAAATACTATAAATTAGTCTACGTGGGTCAGGGTGCCATTTCTTAATCACATATTTCTAGGGATTAAAGGGACCTTAGAATATCATCTGGTCGTCTTCCTGCCTCCAACCATTAGATTTGAACCTCCATAGAAGGTTCCACAGTCTGTACTATCTACAAGTTTCACTATAAAAAAAAGTGTTTTGAGTTCTGCTATGAATTATTTATGCAGCAATCTCATATCTTGAATTCTTATTTTATAATATATAAAATCATTTGGTGGTATTTGAGTGTTGGTATTTGTTAAGCGCTTACTATGTGCAGAACACTGTTCTAAGCGCTGGGGTAAACACAGGGGAATCAGGTTGTCCCACGTGGGGCTCACAGTCTTAATCCCCATTTTACAGATGAGGGAACTGAGGCACAGAGAAGTTAAGTGACTTGCCCACAGTCACACAGTTGACAAGTGGCAGAGCTGGGATTCGAACTCATGAGCCCTGACTCCAAAGCCCGTGCTCACTCTGTGCACGACAGAGTGCACACTCTGTGCAGAACACTGTACTAAGCACATAGAGAAGCAGCGTGGCTCAGTGGAAAGAGCACGGGCTTAGGAGTCAGAGGTCTTGGGTTCTAATCCCAGCTCCGCCACCTGTCAGCTGTGTGACTTTGGGCAAATCACTTGAGTTCTCGGTGCCTCGGTTACCTCATCTGTAAAATGGGGATTAAGACTGTGAGCCTCCCGTGAGACAACCTGATTACCCTGTATCTCTCCCAGCACTTAGAACAGTGCTCGGCACATAGTAAGCACTTAACAAATACCAACATCATATTATTATTATTATTGTTAAGTGCTTGGGAGAGTATAATACAATAGATTTGGTCAAGGACATCCCTGTCCACAAAGAGCTCACAGGACTTGTTCTTCATAAACAAAGATGACTGACGGTGAGATTCTACCCTTGTGTGTATTGTTGTGAGAATTTTTTCTGCTCTGTACCCAAGAAAATATAGGGTACCCTTTCTAGCTCCTTGCCCATATGGGGGTACATACTGCAGCCCTAGGAGGAGTTCCTTGAACAAGTGAGCTGTTGAACAGCACTGCAGCCTCCCCATGATCTAGGACCAGAATGAGGCTTACATACAACTTTTGTTCAGGATTGGGAGCGTCAGAAAATATATCTGACTGCCAATAGGATGTGTTTTTGATAGGTTTTGCTGAATTGGGGTGGGATTGGACTGAACCTCTCACACGTTCTAGCTCAGTCCCCCTGTGGCCAACAGTACATCTTGTAAGATGACTGATGGGTGTATCAGGTGCAGTCTATGGTATGTAAAATTGTCTCTCTGAGACTTCATTAGCAACAGACACTATAGTGCTTTCACCCTTTCCATAAACTGCTGTGGAGTATGACAGGAGTATGACAGTCTCTCCCAGACTTCCCTATCACCGTGGATGGTACGACCATCCTTCCCGTCTCTCAGGCCCGCAACCTTGGTGTCATCTTTGACTCGGCTCTCTCGTTCACCCCACACATCCAATCCGTTACCAAAGCCTGCCGGTCTCACCTTTATAATATCGCCAAGATCCGCCCTTTCCTCTCCAGCCAAACGGCTACCTTACTGCTACGGGCTCTCGTTATATCTCGGCTAGACTACTGTATCAGCCTTCTCTCTGATCTCCCTTCCTCCTCTCTCGCCCCGCTCCAGTCTATTCTTCACTCAGCTGCCCGGCTCATCTTCCTGCAGAAACGATCTGGGCATGTCACTCCCCTTCTTAAACACCTCCAGTGGTTGCCTGTCAACCTCCGCTCCAAACAAAAACTCCTCACTCTAGGCTTCAAGGCTCTCCATCACCTTGCCCCTTCCTACCTCTCCTCCCTTCTCTCTTTCTACTGCCCACCCCGCACGTTCCGCTCCTCTGCCGCCCACCTCCTCACCGTCCCTCGGTCTCACCTATCCCGCTGTCGACCCCTGGGCCACGTCCTCCCGCGGTCCTGGAACGCCCTCCCTCCTCACCTCCGCCAAACTAATTCTCTTCCCCTCTTCAAAACCCTACTTAAAACTCACCTCCTCCAAGAGGCCTTCCCAGACTGAGCTCCCCTTCTCCCTCTACTCCCTCTACCACCACCCCCTTCACCTCTCCGCAGCTTAACCCTCTTTTCCCCCCATTTCCCTCTGCTCCTCCCCCTCTCCCTTCCCATCCCCTCAGCACTGTACTCGTCTGCTCAACTGTATATATTTTCATTACCCTATTTATTTTGTTAATGAAATGTACATCGCCTCGATTCTATTTAGTTGCCATTGTTTTTACGAGATGTTCTTCCCCTTGACTCTATTTATTGCCATTGTTCTTGTCTGTCTCCCCCGATTAGACTGTAAGCACATCAAATGGCAGGGACTGTCTCTATCTGTTGCCGACTTGTTCATTCCAAGCGCTTAGTACAGTGCTCTGCACATAGTAAGCGCTCAATAAATACTATTGAATGAATGAAAGGAGACTTCCACACCCCCCCCCCCGCCCCCGCCCCCTTTCAATTTCAGGATCAAAAATATTTCAAGATTCAGAACCAAAACTATAAAGTGTCATTTCCTTCTTCCTTAATTCCGTTTTCCTTAGCCCATGAAAGAGTTGAGTGTGTTTTTAATAGCACATAATACAGTGGTCTATGTACAGTGGATATGCAGCAAATGTCAGCTGCCTAAATCACACAGTAAAAAATTAGAAAAGTTCAGGAAACAATTCATTTCTACTGAAGGAGGAAAAATTATATGAACTACATCCACTGAGCACACCACAAATGTAATTTGAAAGGTTACTTTGGAAAGATAAGTGGTGCTTAGCACAGTGCTTGGTACATAGAGTGAATTTAGTAAATGTCATAACTAATGAGGGCTGAATAGTCTTTGTTCAATAAATATAAGAAAAGATATCCTGGGGAGCAGCAAACTGTTCATTTCTAGTGAAGGTAAGTAGTGGTTTTGTGAGAGCACTTTCCTTGAAATAATAAAACTTTATTTTAAAAGCATTTGAAGTACTTTGTACTCCCCAAAAGAAAGGAATTATGTAAGTATAATTCAATACTGCAATAATATCACTTGTATTCTAGGACTTTAATGCTGTAATTTGGGGTGGGAAGTTGTTACCGTTCATATCAATGGTGTTAAAGAGACCCAGACAGACCACCACAGAAGTACACCTTTATCCTTTTATCCCTTGTGCATCAGGTAAACACACAAGACTTCAGAGGCTTGGTCCGAGAAGATGCAGTTCTTTATCTACTAGAAATCCCCAAAGGTGATACAGTGACTATCTTGGCCCAGAGTAGAGCTGATGGTAAGTAACTAGTTCTCATATTAGGAAACAAGTTTGTTTACCCACTACGTAGAATAACCTGAAGGAGAACCAGTGAAAGGTGTTTGTCTTGTCTTAAATTGTCGAGTCGTCTCCAACCCATAGCAACACCTTGGACAAACCTCTCCTAGAACACCTTCCTCTGCAATCGTTCTAGTAGTGTATCCATAGAGTTTTCTTGGTTAAAAAAAAATAAATACGGAAATGGTTTGCCATTGCCCCCTTCCATGCAGAAAACCGGAGTCTCCATCCTCAACTCTCCCCCATGCTACTACTGCCCTGCACAGGGAAGTCTAGCAGATTGCCTTCCACTCGCTAGCCACTGACCAAGCTAGGAATAGAATGCCTCTGCTTGACTATCCCTCCCATAGTCAAGACTGGTAGAGTACTGGAAACTCCCCAGGTGTGACCCTGAGAGGGTGAAAGGTGTTTGACTTTGAAATTCATTGGAAGATGGACTATATAAGAGGACCCAATATTTCATTGAGGCTTAAGAAATGCAAGATACTTGGTTCAAAGGGAGGGGAATCCATATTTTTTTGTGACTCTTAAAATGTAGCCTTATATCAAAATGCTTGAAAGAAAAGATTTGAAGAGATTTTGGAATAATTCAATTTTGTGTTAAACTCATTTTGATTTAGGTGGTGGTGTATTTTTTGGGTCCCTTCTTCCCATACTCGCTTGAACATGTCAATGACAGGAGGAAAACACATTCCAAAAGAGCAAGTTACTTGGGCTAGTTGATCATTCTGTGTTTGTAAGGGGATATTAGATTGTTGTAGAATTTGTTATGGAAAACCCACCTTCCAATTAACTACAGTTGTTGGGTGAGAGACATTTCCTATACTGTATATTCCTTGTCTCAAGGTAGAGAAAAGTTTGCTATGGTGCTTTTTAGTGGGGCCAAAGGAATTGAGAGGAGAGAAAGAACAGTGTTAATTGTGTTACTCGTTAATAGAGTTCGTGTCATTGAAACTGTTTCATAAGATGGTCCCCCAGCCTGTAAACCGACTGTCATGCTAAATATTTTTTGTCAATTTCATTTTTTTCCAGTATACAGAGAAATCCTAGCCTGTGGCAGAGGGGATTCATTTTTCATAAGGAGCCACTTTGAATGTGAGAGAGAATCTCCTCAAAGCTTAGCCTTCACCAGAGGGGAGATCTTCAGAGTGGTGGATACACTGTATGATGGCAAGCTGGGCAACTGGCTAGCAGTGAGAATTGGAAATGAACTGGAAAAGGGCTTAATTCCGAACAGAAGCAGGTATGTGATTATTCACTCACTCAAGCACATATGCCCTTGTGGATAGCCGGAGACAACTTGACCATCCTAATTATATTTAGAATATTTTTGACTTAAACCTGCATTGTACTCTGGGGATAGAGGGCTGCAAGTTTTTCAGTCAGTTCCTTTACTAAGAGTACCAGACACTCATCTGCACTATTATTGTGCATTACTTTTACATGGAAAATCTTTTCTAGAGGAGCAACTCCTGATCCTGACTTTAAGACACACCCCTAAAATCTGATGCTTTTAGAATGATTAAAAAATTTACATAGCAAAACAAATGATTTATTATGAAACATATAGTCTATCTTGATACTTATAAAAATGCTAGGTATCTTCATCCTTTCAATTGAAGCTGATACTAGTTTCATCTCCAGAATGCTCTACCACAACAGAAAGCCACATAAAGTCCAGGGCTTAGGGTAGAAGTGTTTTGTTCTTTTTAAAATTTTCCTCTGAGAGGCGAGTGACTCTTTGTGAACTTTTAATTGTTCACATTAATGCAAGTGTCCCATAAACTATTTAGGTTGTGACTTTAATGTGACAGGTCGTTTTCTAGGGCTAAAAACAGAGGGCAGGGCAAAAGCTTCATTTTGGTTTTAAAGCACATTTGTAGTTTTAGGGTTGGAACTAAGAATCAGTGGTATTCGAGTGCTTACTATGTGCAGAGCACCGTACTAAGCACTTAAGAGTGTACACTACAACAGAATTGGCAGACATGTTCCCTCTCCATAACGAGCTTGCAGTCTAGAGGGGGAGACAGACATTAATATAAATAAATAAGTAAAAGATATGTACATACGTGCTGTGGGGTTGTGGGGTGGCATGATTATCAAGTGCCCAAAAATCACAGATCTAAGTGCAAGAGTATGTGATGCATTTTTCTGGAATGGGTAAGTCCTGGGCTGGCGTTCATTTTTGTCAACCTACCCAAGTATCTAGCCCCCTCCCAGGTACCCTGAGAGCCTTCAGCAAATACTTAACTGGCCGACCTAGAGAAAGAACAAGCACTCTGTTTATGTTTGCCGTAGCCCAGTTTGCCCTAGGAGAAGCCTTCATTGCCTCATTTGGATCTCTCTATGTATTTCCTATAGAATTACTGCCCATTTGGCTGTTGTGACTTTTTGCATCCTCACTTTTTCTGTCTCTCGTTCAGATATAAATGTTACCAAACTCACCAGCCATTGGGAAACACATCTATTCAAAATGTCCTCTTTGTCTTTGAACTCCCAAATAAACTGATATGGTTAATTGGATATGGAAACTTTGTGGCACTTTAAGAAACTTAATTCTTTGGTTTCTTTTTCCAGAGCTGACCAGATGGCCAGTGTTCAGAACGCCCAGAGGGATAACTCCGGTGACAGGGCAGATTTCTGGAGAATGAGGGGCCAGAGGTCTGGAATGAAAAAGAACCTGAGGAAGAGTCGGGAAGACCTGACAGCTATTGTTTCCGTTAGCACGAAGTTCCCAGCCTACGAGAGGGTTCTTCTGCGAGAGGGTGAGGAAACCAGCGTGTTCAAAGATGACTGCCTATGCCCCTTGTACAGAGCCAACTACTGCTTTTTAACAGACTCTTTTTCTTTTGAAATAATATCACCCTTCAGCTGGGAAGCACATTCTCTGCCAGTTAGAATTTCCCATCAGTCTTGCT
The DNA here is from genome assembly GCF_004115215.2 of Ornithorhynchus anatinus. NCBI lineage: Eukaryota > Metazoa > Chordata > Mammalia > Monotremata > Ornithorhynchidae > Ornithorhynchus > Ornithorhynchus anatinus. Next base: position 56,793,396 of record NC_041753.1, read on the forward strand.
ATGAATGATCTAAAGTTCCAGGTTTCCCAGTTTCTTGGGACTTTACAATTCTGCCCAAAGACAGGCTGTTAGAAGTCAAATTCAGGTAAAAAATTGCCTACTTGGATTCACAACTTCTGCCTTGTCCTAAACTTCTCTAGTGGAATATATTGTCCTTATTACAAATTCAGCCTAAAAGGCCCCCCATGGACAAGCACGCTAAGAAAGAACAAACTTTTCTGGCTTATTTGGAGTTTTCACTGCAAAATTATGTTTACTGTAGAAGCGTTGAAGAGGCTGTGAAAATCGAAAGTGAGGTAGACCAAAAGGATGATGATAATGGTATTAAGTGTTTGCTATGTGCCAAGCACTGTACTAACTGCTGTGCTAAATACGTTGTGAGTAGGTCAGACAGAGTCCCAGGCCCTTATGGCAGATGAAGAAACTGAGGCCCAGAGAAGTAAAGTGACTTGCCCAGGGTCATACAGCAGGCAAGTAGCAGAGTCACAGTTAGAACCCAGGTCTTCTGACTCCCAGGTCCGGGCTCGTTCCACTAGGCCATGCTCCTCCAAAATCATATAAAATGGTATTGTTTTATCCCATTACATTTTAGAGGACAAATAAAATGGTATTGTTTTGTCCCATTATATTTTAGAGGGCAATGTAATTGGTGCCAAATAGAAGGGATAATCAAAATTAAGAGAAATATTTCTTTAAAAATTCAACAGATAAAATTATAGTCTGTCTATACAGAGAAAACAAATCCAAAAGAATGTATCTTGACAGTGACCCATAGGCCAGTGAGCCAAATCCTAAACATGGAGGTGGGAAAATAACCTAGTACAAATCTCTCTGAACAAGGTGGGTAGTTTTATAGTGTAAGAATAATCTAACTAGAAAAAGAAAAAAAAGTAGAAAAAATAAACAGTTGAATATGAAAACCTTATTGTCATGCTTCCAAGAGATGGCTGATAGGGTAAAAATGGTAAACTTTCATTTAACCAACCTCAGAGAACTCTAGATCTATTATTAAAATAGGACTATATTCCCAACAAAACACATGGATTAAAATGTTCCTAGGGATATGAAATCACTTGCTGTAAAATTTTTGAGAACAAAGTATTTGAGTATTTGAGCAAGTAAGGTACAGATGCACACATGTAGTTCAGCTCCAAGAGTTTAAAATGGATTCAGATTTGCAAGTGAACTAAAAAAAGAAAAATCTGTCTACATGTAGACCAGAGTGAGTTTGCATCTTTTAGTAAAGTGTGAAACTGAGGCTGGTGTGCTCCACCAAAAACCTACCGTGACTACAAGGATCTCCCGTTCCATCAGCAGATTAAGGAGGGAAAGATGAATGCAGAACACCAGGGTCTGTCTAAGAGTTGAACTGGAAGTCTAGGGCAAAGTTTGTAGGTACATGTAGGGAAGAGTTTTGAGAGACCCGAGAATTGTAAGAGAAAGCAGGAGAAGCAGCCTGGCCAAAGTGGAAAGAGCAGGGTCCTGGGTATCGGGGAACCAGAGTATTCAACCTGGTCATTAGTAAAGGTATTTGGTGTATTTATATTCCTATGGCAATGCAAATTTTTTTTACATTTATGGTGGTAAACACAAGGTTATCAGTTCAGATACAGTCCTTATCCTACACAGGGCTCATGGCTGATTTTATCCCCATTTTACAGATGAGGAAACAGTGCCCTATAGCAGTTAAGTGACTTCCCCGAGGTCACACAGCAAGCCAGTGGCAGAGTTGGGATTAGAACCTGGGCCTCCTGACTCTGTCGCATGCTTTTCCACTAGGCCAGTTTGCTTCAGGCCATTTGTGTATTGTTTTGGGGGTTTAACAGTGCATCCACAGCACTTATCTTTAAATGATATATTATAAATTATATTAATGTCTGTCTCCCCCTCTAGACTGTAAACTCATTATGGACAGGGAGCGTATCTGCTATTTCTGTTGTGCTCTGTGGATAGTAAGGCTCAATAAATATGATTGATTGATTGATTGATGTGTCCTCTAAAGGGCTTTCTTATGTCTTTTAGCTGGTTTCAAGAGACCTGTGGTCCTTTTTGGCCCGATAGCTGATATAGCAATGGAGAAGCTGGCTAATGAACTGCCTGATCTTTATCAAGCTGCTAGTAAGTCTGTTACTGATGCTTTCTATTTAACATTTCTTTCATTTCAATAAAAAAGAAACTGAATTTACAGCTAATTTAAACCCCTTAATGTTGTCTTTTGCAGAGACTGAACCAAAAGATGCAGGCTCTGAGAAATCCAGTGGAGTTGTTCGATTAAACACCGTGAGGCAAATTATTGAACAGGTGAGACCATTTGGCTCAATCTTACGGCTGATTTAAAGCAAATGGGCTTTGGTTTGCTAGACTCAGACAAATCCTAAGGTGTGTATAAGACTGTTAATGTTATGAAGTGAACTTGTATTTTAAGTGACAGTAGTTTTTTTCTATTTTGAGGGAGAAAATCATGCCCATGTGTACCCAGTTCTTCCATAACACATGTTTTCACTACATGTTTTGGATAGATAGCTGTTGGGGAATTAGGGAACGTTCTTTGAGCAATGTGTGACTATTTGACTAGAATGCAATGTTAAAAAAAAAAAGATAAAAATTTGTGTATACATGTGTGGTGTCAGTCAAGGAGGGCATATATGATGTGAGATTTCCCTAATGCAGGGTTCAGTGAGAACCTTAACTGCCCTGTTCCCCGCATTAATTACTGATGTAACTGTCTGAGAGCCCTTTGAGAGATAAGTTAACTCAAATGCTTCAAGTAAAACCTAAGTCCACCTGCTTCATTAATGAAATAGTGTCGTCCTCCATGCAGTTGGTTTACCTGACTTATCTCCAACCACTTCCTTGATGCAAATCCACCTCCTTAGCACCAAGGAACAAATTTCCCAGTGCTCCATTGCTGTATAGCAGGTGTATAGTTTTTCTCTGTCGATCACTTACTTAAGCTGTACAATCACTCATTTTTCATAACAGGACAAACATGCACTGTTAGATGTGACTCCAAAGGCTGTGGACCTATTGAACTATACCCAGTGGTTCCCAATTGTGATCTTCTTCAACCCAGACTCTAGACAGGGTGTGAAAACAATGAGAAACAGGCTGAATCCCTCATCCAACAAGAGTTCTCGAAAGCTGTATGATCAAGCCAATAAGCTAAAAAAGACTTGTGCTTATCTCTTTACAGGTAAGGAATAGTTATTCTCTCAGCCTCTTCAAGTAGAGGAACAACTTTAAGCAATGGAGGAATATATTTCTGATAAAAGATATTTGTGAAAATAGGGAAAAATATAATCCTGCCAAAGCTATAAACCTTTACAAAGTTAAGGAATATGCTCTTCAGTAATGAGTCATTGCTGTTCAAAACTACACTTTTCCTTTGACTCAAGATAGGGAATGTGTGTGTGTGCGCCCTCACAGCATCTGCACACATATATAATGCATCTGTAAAATGGGGATTAAGACTATGAGGCTTAAATGGGACAGGGATTGTGCCCACCCCAATTATATCTATCCCAGCGCTTAGTACAGTGTCTGGCACATAGTGCTTAGCAAATACCATCTGGGGAAAAAAAAATTTACAAGAGAATACTTAGCCAAATGTGCAAGACCATAAGCCATTTGATAAATTAAACTTTTTGTTGGATTTCCATGGGAACTGTTCCCAGGGGAACTATAGTGAATTTGGCTGTCAGTAGGCACTTTTGTTCTGAGTCCAGTGATTTTCAGGAAGTCACGGGGCTGCCTTTGGGTGATTAGGATGTGGGACAACATGAGTTTAAGTAGGGCAATAGAAATGTTTCCATGCTTATTGGTATTAGAGCAGGACCTTTGGTGATTTGATTAGGAGACAACTTTGCTGTTGAAGCTCTCCAAGGGGCAGCTTGAAGTCAGACAATAGTTAGCCCCAGGGGAGGGGTCTAACATTAAAAACTGTTTCTCTTCAAGGTACCAGTCACCAAGTCCATCTTGCCAGTAGCACTTTTCAGTTGATAAAAAATGCTAGATAAAACTTTTACTATGTATATAGACAGATCTGTTCATGCATGAGCTCCAACATATTCTTTTTTTTTTTTACGGTACAATGTATTAATCTCATCAGGGACTTGGGAAGCTAGGCTGTACCTCCTTGTCTTTAGTATGTTTGCTTCCTGAGCCAGCCTCGGGGAAGACCTGTTCATAGCCTGCAGTGGGCTGGCCACCTTCCCATTGCTTGTCAAACAGAAGAACTGAGAATGAGACAAGGAAGGTTCTCTTGGGAGGAGCTTAAAAGTGTGGGTGAAGAGAGAAGATATGTAAAGAGTAGAGAGCTTTGAAGCCAGTGGCCAGTGATGTCTGATTCAGAAGGAAATGGGTGACCATTTGGAGGTGTTGGTTTAGCACAATGTTTTAGAAAGATGATCCAATCAATGGTATTGATAGAGTGCTTACTGTGTACGGAGCACTCTACTAAATTTGGGCTGGGGTGGGTACAATGCAACAGAATTGGTAGACACATTCCCTGCTCACAAGGAGCGTATAGTCTAGTGATCCAGGCAGGAAAATGTAGTAGTGATGGAAGAGGAGGGAGCTTGGAGGCAGGGGAAGTAGTGAGATTATTACAGTGGCCTAGTTGGGAGATGGCAAAAGTTTGAATAAGGGTTGTACCATTTGAGTGAAAGGGCGGGGGGGTCCAAGCACTTTGTTAAACAGAGCTCTATACACGGTAGGTGCTCAAAAATACTACTGATGGGGAGATCGGAAAGTGAGGGAAGAGCTCTGTATATCTTCTCCTCCAGCCACTCACCCAGCCTTCCAAGCAGTTTAGGGAATAGGCCCTCCCTAGATGGAGTATTGTAGTTGCCTCCAATTCATTAGGCTCTCTCAACTCCAAACTTCCATTTTGACATTCAGAAGGCCAGGAGCAAGGCCAGGGATGCTGTCTTACCCTGAGCTAGACCTGGGACTTAAGGTTCATAGGCAGCTAGGATTTAGTTGGGCTCCCAATCCATATCTTCAAAGCAAACCCAAGTCCAACAAACTCTTATTACACAAAATCTTACTCAAGTTAAATGTGGCCATACGTAAGACTTTAATGTATATATCAAGAGTCAAGGGCATTTATCATCCTTGCTATTGTCTAGGCGTGAGACTTAGAGTACAGATTTGCCTTGGTTTGTTGTATTTTAAAGCACTAGTGAATCTTTTGGAACTTCTGTCAGGTTTCTCAGGTGATTCTCCCTGTATAAAAGTAATATCTTTTGTGTCAATTGGATAAAACCAATTACTGTTACACAAAATGTCCGTGAGCAGTCTTAGAATCTCCCAAGCTGAATAAAGACACTTCTATGCTTACAGACGAACAGACTATCAATCAGTGGTATTTACTGAGAGCTCAGTGTGTGAAGAGCACTGTACTAAGCACTTGGAATTGTACAATACAACAGAGTCGGTAGATATGTTCCCTGCCCACAGGAGCTTGTAGTCTACAGGGGAATAAATTACATCTATGTACTTAAGTGCTCTGGGTCTGAGGGTGGGGTGAATGAATATCATGTGCTTAAAGGGTACAAATCCAAGTTCGAGGGGGAGGTAAAAGGGAGAGGGAGTAGGGAAATGCAGGCTTAGCTGGGGAAGGCCCCTTGGAGAAGCGATTTTTAATAAGCCTTAAAAGGTGGGGAGAGCAGTAGCCTGTTGGAGAGAGAATTCCAGGCCAGAGAGAGGATGTAGGCAAGGAGTCAACAACAAAATAGACACTGAGGTATAGTGAGCAGGTTGGCATTAGAGGAGCCAAGTATGTGAACTGGGTTGTAGTAGAAAATTACTGAGGTAAGATGGAGGGGGCAAGCTGATTGAGTGCTTTAAGGCCAATGATAAGGAGTTTCTGTTTTATGTGGATGGGCAACCATTGGAGGTTCTCGAGGAGTGGGGAGATGTGAACTGAACTTTAAACTTTTTTTTAAAAGAAAAATGATGCATCCAGCAGAATGAAGTATGGGCTGGAATGGGGAGAGACAGGGGAGGGCAGTGAGGAGGCAGATGAATAATTAAGGTGGGATAGGATAAATGCTTGGATCAGCAGAATAGCAAGTTTGGATGGAGAGGAAAGGGTGGATTTCAGTGTTGTGAAGATGGAACTAACAGGATTTGGCGAACAATTGAATATGGAAGCAGCGTGGCTCAGTGGAAAGAGCACGGGCTTTGGAGTCAGGGCTCATGAGGGCTCTTGAGTTCGAATCCCAGCTCTGCCACTTGTCGGCTGTGTGACTGTGGGCGAGTCACTTAACTTCTCTGTGCCTCAGTTCCCTCATCTGTAAAATGGGGATTAAGACTGTGAGCCCCACGTGGGACGACCTGATTCCCCTATGTCTACCCCAGCGCTTAGAACAGTGCTCGGCACATAGTAAGCGCTTAACAAATACCAACATTATTATATGGGTTGAATGAGGGAGATAGTCAAGGATAATGCCAAGGTTATGGACTTGTGATATAGGGGTGATGGTGATGCTGTCTGCAGTGATGGGCAAGTCCTGAGGAGGACAGGGTTTGGATGGGAAGATGAGGAGTTCTGTTTGGACACGTTAAGTTTGAAGTGTTGGCAGGACATCCAAGTAGAGATCTCCCTGAAGGTGGGAGTAAATGTGAGGCTGCAGAGAGGGAGGGAAATTTGGGAGTCATCTGCGTATAGATGGTAGTTGAAGCTGTGGGAGCAAATGAGTTCTCCAAGGGAGTAGGTGTAGGTGGAGAAGAGAATGGACTGAGCCTTGAGGGACCTCGACAGTTAGAGGGTGGGAGGCAGAGGAGGAGCCTGTGAAAGAGACAGAGAAGGAACTGCCAGAGACATAGGAGAAGAACCAGGAGAGGACAGTTTTGGGGAAGCTAAGGTTACATAATGTTTCCAGGAGAAGGGGGTGGTTCTTGGTGCCCTTCATCTGCATTCATTGCAAAGGCATTCTAATTAGAAATTTAACCCTTTAGTGAGTCTGTGTGCTCATGTATTTAAGCACTGCCATGGAATTAGAAGGCCTCTGTAGCCAGTGTCTTTTCTAAATATAGCCTGTCTTAAAATAGTAATCTATAACTGCTCTTCTAAAATATAGAGCCTTAATAACAATTTTTCCAAACTTACCTTTCCAGGCACAGAACTCCATTAGCTGGATGTTTAATTGTTTTAATTAAATTTGACATAATTTGAAGTTAAAATGTTCATGACTTTTATTGCACTAACAGTGCCTTCATTCATGTAAGGTAGGAAGCAAAATGGCAAAAGTAGCTCAGGTAAAACCTCCTTAAGTTTTTGAAATGGATTAACTTATTTGTTTTCTTTTCTACAGCTACAATCAATTTAAATTCAGCCAATGATAGCTGGTATGGCAGCTTGAAAGATTCGATTCAGCATCAGCAAGGAGAAGCAGTTTGGGTGTCAGAAGGAAAGGTATGTTCCTAAGGTGCCCAGGTTATGCCTTGTGGCCTAGTGGAAATGGCATGGGCCTAGGAGTCTGAGGACCTGGGTTCTAATCCCGGCTCTGTCACTTGCCTGAGTTGTGACCTTGGGTAAGTCACTTAACTTCTCTGGGCCTCAGATGCCTTGTGCAAAATGAGGATTCAGTGCCTGTTCTCCCTCCCACTTAAACTGTGAACATCCCATAGGACAGAGATTGTTTCCAATCTGCCTATACTCTATCTATCCCAGTGCTAAGTACAGTGCTTATGGTACATAATAAAGCACTAAGCAAACACCCCAGGTATTATTATATGATTCAAACTTCAACTTCCCCATTTTTGTTCTTAAATATAATAGAGCAAATCCACACATCTAAAATGAATGCGATACTTTTTGTCAGGAATTCAAATAAGTTTCACAAACAAGAAAATTAAGAAAAACAATGTATACTGTGCATTCTCTTCAAAGGCAACTTTTCCTTTTTTCCGTTCCTTTTTACTTTAACCAGTATCACACTTTCAAATTACTTAACTATTCTAGAGGATTCTATTTAAGAGAGCTATAGAGACCCTAGAGAGGGTTTCAGGTGAGCAGTGAAGTTGGTGATAAGATTGGTAAATGGGGCCCAAGAAGAAAAGCTGAAGGATGTGGATTTATTTAAGCCTAGAGAAGAAGATCCAGTTTGCACATTGTTTATTTTACCCAAGGTGGTCTCCAGGTGTTCCCCATTTCCACTAAGAGCCAAATAAGAGAAAATGGGTGTAAAGCTAGCAATAAAGGCAGACTTTTGCTGGAAGGGTTGCCAAGTGAGCTATACTAAGAGGTCATGGAATTGCCTTGAGAGCTTTAAAAAAATAGGAGAGATTCTTCTAGGCCTGGGTCTGGACTTGAGGCAGGTGATAGACTACATCAGTGGTTGCTAAGCCAGTGGATGTCCCTTGTGCTTTCCATTAAGTGGCAGTTTTAAAGATACTGTCCATCAGGTTAAGCTGATTTAAAATCATCATCCATAGCATTTATTAAACACTTGCTATGTGCCACGCACTTCCAAGACAGATCAGTCTTGTCTCTTGCTGTTCAAGAAGGATAACCAGTAACCAGAGAGCTTACACAAATCTAATCAACCTTCTGTAATAACACCCTGTAGGTGGATGGGATGGACGATGATCTTGAAGATCGCATGTCATACCTAGCGGCCATGGGAGCTGACTACCTGAGCTGTGACAGCCGCTTGATCAGTGACTTTGAAGACACAGACGGGGAAGGAGGCGCGTATACAGACAATGAGCTGGATGAACCTACAGAGGAGCTGCAGGTTTCTTCAATTACCCGCTCCTCTGAGCCAGTGCAGTTGGAGGAGGTGAGTTTGGAGCGTGCCTGAAATTAAAATTCTTGTTCTCAGAACAAAGGATTTGTGGAGGTTTTTTGTTTTTTGAGGTGGGTAGCTTGGAGGTATAGTGAATGTAACCTGAGGCTCACAGGATTGAGGCTTATGTGGAATAATAATATTAATACCTCAGTTTTTGTACAGTGTTTTTCTTTTTCCAAAATGCCTTTCATATCAATTTATTTTTATCCTCTCAACATCCCTCTGTTGTTGATGTTCCTATTAACTTTAATCATGTAATTTGGAATTTTATTTGAACTCACTGTTCTGTAGTCTATGCTCATTCCCCTCCACTCCACTTCTTAACCTTTCAAGTCTTGCATAAATCAGTGAGACTTCCTTAAATCAAGGTTCCTCTCATTTGTTTAAATTGGCTATTGCCTACTCAAATTTTAACAAATACTCTTAGGTACAGTTACATTGGCATCAACAGATCCATACAGAGCATATGCATCTTGTGAGACATAAATTCATTCATTCAATCATATTTATTGAGCACTTACTATGCAGAGCACTGTACTAAGTGCTTGGAAAGTGCAGTTTAGCAATAGAGAGAGACAATCCCTGCCCACACCAGACTTAGTCTAGAATGGGAGAGACAGACATTAAAACAAGTAAACAGGCATCAGTATAAATGAATAGAATTATAGATATATATACACATCAAAACAAGTAAACAGGTATTATTATACATAAATAGGATTATAGATATATGCACAAGTGCTGTGGGGCCGGGGGGGCAGGTAGAGCAAAGGGAGCGAATTGAGGTGACACGGAGGGGAGGGGGAGCTGAGGAAAAGGGGGTCTTAGTCTGAAAAGGCCTCTTGGAGGAGGTGAGCCTTCATTAAGGCTTTGAAGGGGGGAAGTGTGATTGGTGGATGTGAGGAGGGAAGGCGTTCCAGGCCAGAGGTAGGATGTGGGCCAGGGGTAGACGGTGGGACAGGTGAGAACAAGGCACAGCAAGAAGGTTAGCACCAGAAGAGTGGAGTGTGTGGGCTGGGATATAGGAGGAGAGAAGGGAGCTGAGGTAAGAGGGGGCAAGGTGATGGAGAGCTTTGAAGCCAGTAGTGAGGAGTATTTGCTACATACAGAGATTGATAGGCAACCACTGAAGATTTTTGAGGAGAGAGGTGTTATGCCCAGAACATTTCTGTAGAAAGAAAATCTGGGCAGCAGAGTGAAGTATGGACTGAAGTGGGGAGAGACAGGAGATTGGGATGTCAGAAAGGAGGCTGATTGCAGTAATCCAGTTGGGATAGGATGAGTGATTCTACTAACGCGGCAGCAGTTTGGATGGAGAGAAAAAGGCAGATTTTGTTGACGTGAAAGTGAGACCAGCAGGCTTTGGTGTTGGATTGGATATGGGGGTGAATGAGAGAGCGGAGTTAAGGATGACACCAAGGTTGGGGGCTTGTGAGACAGGAAGGATGGTTGTGCCATCCAATGATGGGAAAGTCAGGGAGAGGACAGGGTTATGGAGGGAAGATAAGGCTGCTGAGCTAATTTTAGGAAAAGAGTGGTAGGGGATATAGGATAACTAGTTGTAGGGTGTTGGCTAAGCCAAAAGTGATAAGGGGAGTCTGTACATGAGAGTTTATGAAGCTATTAAGTTAAAAAAAAAAAAAAAAAAAAAAGCCCTGATACTTAATTTCAGGGAATGGGGTATAGCTGTAGGGCAAGGACTTGGGGAGAAGGATTGTTAGACAATATGTTAACTTCTAGAAATCTTCAGATCCATATGATAGACTACTTACAATGGTAGATAATAGCATATGTTCAGTCTTATTGAAACACATTTACTTTGTGTGTGAGACCTCAGGAAGGGAAATAAAAATGTCAACTTAAAATAGAAAGTCCATTTGGTTCTGTCCATTTGGTTCTTGCTCAGTTAAAATGGGTTGAATGTATGTAGGTCAAATTTTGAACCCAAAGTAGGTATTAGCACCCCAAGGAGCAAGAAAAAAAAATCAGACCACTACAGTAGTTTTCTTTGATTGGATGGATGCCTTTGTTTGAATAATATTTATCTCTTGTAGAGCATAAGAAAAGCCAGCCCAGAGCCAAGAGCTCATATGAGGAGGGCTGCCAGCAGAGACCACCTTAGGGATAATAGCCCACCTCCAGCATTCAAGCCCGAACCACCAAAGGTATGTGGCTGGGAGTGCAGGATGGGAAAGGGAGGAAGGGTAAAGCTATCTTTCCAGAGAGTGGCACACTCAGCTGCTTCCCTCAAGAACAACCAAGAATTTCTCCTCCTATTTCTTGTGTTCTGAATTGGCTTGAATTCTGTGAACCCTCTGCATGAGAAACTGTAGGTGGCTCTTTAGCATACAGGGGGATTGAATGAAAGTGAAACTTTTAAGTGGTCAGAATGTCAGGCCTGGTAGAAGTTCCTGGGAGAGTGGAAGTTTGGAAGTGAAAGCTATAAAATGATGAGTCCAGCTTCCCAAAGTTATAGGGTGAGTGGCAGTTTAAGCTACAAATGTGTAAGCATTTTCTGGGTGAATACAACTTTCAGAATGTAGCTAGAGAACTGTGGTTTGCTGAGAAGAGAGATCCAGTCATTGTGACCATACTTAAACCTCACAATTGCTTGTTTCTCAAACTTCTCATCCTCAAAGAGGATGTGCACATCCAAAGAATGCAGCCTCCAAATGGCCCTCTTTGGAAGTATGGCATTTGAACTGAAAATGAATCTGCATGAGTGAATGTGGTCTTGTCTCATATCCCCTCTGAAGCTGCTTTTATGATTAGCTTTGTCTCCTCTTTACCATAAAATATGTTCCTGTAATTTAGTCACTCTTTGTTTTTAGAAGAGCAAAGGGGGACTAGGAAACTGTGAGCTAACTGACATGACTCATGGCTTCTCATACAATACATTGTACCCTTTAAAAATCAAGGACTGACCAGGAATCGGATTGAGTGAGGCAAGAAGCTATTCACCCAGCCTCCAGTTCCCCTAGCTGGCTAACAACAGAGGTGGTTTGGGCTCTGAGTTGTCCCAGGGTTGGGATTCTGGATTGGAGTAGTCCCAAAAACTTCCACCCACTCTGACTCATCCCTGGTCTAAGGCTGTTTGGGTCAAACTGGCCCGCACCCACTGTTTGAGCAGGCCTTGAGGAGCTCAGGAAGGGGATGCCACCTAGGATAGCACAGATGCTAGGGGGAGGGTCAACTTTGGCCCACCCTGCATCCAAGCCAATTTGGGGGTAGGAGAGGGATAGGGCGTCTTACTCCGCCTTGGCTGAGCTACTTGTTGCCATGTATTACCATTAGAAATGCAATAGGGGAAAACCGTGGAAACTAAATCACTGGTTTAAAATGGAGTATTCTATTGGAACCAGGAAGTAAACATGTTCTCTCTCTAGGCCAAGCTCCAGAGCAAAGAAGAGTTTTATGACTATCCTAAGTCCTATGAATATAAATCAAGTAGCTCTGGTATCGGCAGTAATGAAATTCCTGTGGCAGTTGCCAGAGGACCCCCACCACCTGTATACGCAAAACCTGCTATTGCCCGTTCAATACTGAAGACCTCGGCAGCATCCGCCAGTCCACACCCGGAGGATGAGGTGGTAGATGAGGGAAATGTGGCTGAAGAAGACACCACTCCAAGATCTGTTTTGGGCAAAGTTAAAATATTTGAGAAGATGGACCACAAAGCCAGAGTACAAAGAATGCAAGAAATCCAAGAAGCACAGAATGCAAGGGTAAAAGTGGCTTTTTACAGTCTTTCAACCCTCACATCCAATCATCTTCTAAATCTTGCCAATTCTAATCAAACCTTATGTATTGAGTGCTTTCTGTGTGTGAAGGTGCTGCATGAGAAGCTTGGGAAAGTATGATGGAATGAACAGACATGATCCCCTGCCCTCAGGGAGTATCTCCCAGACCTGCCCCTTCCTCTCCACCCTGATCCAAGTTCTTTCTGATCATACCTCATGCTGCATCAGCATCCTTGCTGGTTTCCCCATTTGCAGCCTTCCCCCTCCCCTCTCAATCCATATTTCACACTGCTGCACAAATCGTGCTGTTGTGACACTGCTCAGTACATATCTCTCTTCCCTTCCCTTTTTGGTAAAAGCTCTGGTCTGCTTGAGAAACTTCTCAATAAAAGGTGCAGAGGGAAGGAAATGGGTTGTAAAATGATGGCAGGCTAAGAAATGCAGATTTGCTGTCAGTGCAAGAATATTGAATACACTCAGTTCTGTTTAAATGGGTGTGGTTTCACCATATGGCTTGGTTGGTTGGCGTGCTGTTGAGGAATTGGGAAATGTCTATCCAACAACAGGCCTGTTTGGATACCACATGCCATGGATGCTGTGGATAAAATGTGAGTTTTCCTTAATGTGGAAATTTGGTTAGCATGCGTCTCCCCATGCTATAGGAAAACTGGGGGTATTTTGGCACTTTCATAGTAGTGCAGATTGTTTTAATGTGCGTTGCTTGATATCGAGAGTTACTTGAATGTTAAGTTTATTCTAGTCTCTAATTTGCCTTTTTTTTTTTTTTGGTTGGGGTTGGAGGGGTGTCTACAAGGCTGGAGGAAGAGAAGGAAATTTTATGGGCTGAATGTTTACTGCTAAAAGAATTCTTATGTTACAAATTGAAGACCTTTTCCTTCCCATCTGTCATCCCTATAGCTTGAAATAGCTCAGAAGCATCCTGATATCTATGCCGTCCCAATCAAGGCACCAAAACCAGACCCTAACTTATCCCAGTTTTCAAGGTAAGCCAGGAGTGCGCAGTGCAAAGCGATAGCTGCCATCCTTTTGGTTTAAACTGCATTATGTAGAGTTCCATGACTAAGGCACAGTGGTGAATCTTGTCTAAAATGTGGCCCTTGGTCAGATCCCACCTGCCCTTGCTCTCCCCTCTCTCCCTTCCTCCAATGCCCTGCTGATCACTTGTGCCAACCTTCTCCCCATCTCTACCCCATGCTCAGTCAGTGTAGGGCCCTGTCAGAGGATGAAGCCTCTGATTCACTGCAACAGGACAGAAGATGAATCTGGAGACCCTCACCCCACCCACTCTGCCCTCTTTCTAACCAGTGACAGGCCCTTTTGCTGTCTGTGTGGAGACTGACCGCTGAACCTAGGGTTGGAACCAGCCGTTGCCTAAGTCAGTCAGTGCTGGCCCACAAGCTACAGCTGAGATTCGTGCTGAATTCAGGCACGGAAGCAGCCCACTTCCTGTTGCCATTTGTTGGCAAATACAAACAATTTTGGAAGGTTTCTACCAACAATACTCCAGAAAAATTTGAGGGAAAAAATATTGTCACTTGGGAATTTGGCACGTAAACTTGTGAGCTCAGAGAAACACAGCCACTACTGGACTCTCTGCCTGGGGTTCTCTGGCAGGCATGGGACAATTGGCTGGATCGACCTTACCTTCCGGAGGATCCTGGAAACAATATTGAATGGCTTTCTAACCCAGGCCTTGTGGAGACCGAGTCTGAGGGGGCTTTCCCTCAGCAGTGTCATCTCTTGGCTGTAAGAGCGAATCAGTTATTTTTTATTCATCCCAGCTATGCCACTTATTTGCTGTGTGACCCTTGGGCAAGTCACTTAACTTCTATGGGTCTGTTTCCTTATCTATAAAATGGGGATTAGAGCCCAGGGTCTCTGACACTCTGAGCACTTTCTGTGTGCAAACCACTGTCTCTGTCAAACTGGCTTTAAACGGCATCCACTGAATTGTTGCTCCTTCTCTCCTCTTCCCAGTAGCTTACTATTTCTTGGCGAAGGAAAGAGGTTTGGGAGAAGATGTGATGCTCTGCTCCTCCCCCTCTCCCTTCCCATCCCCTCAGCACTGTACTCGTCTGCTCAACTGTATATATTTTCATTACCCTATTTATTTTGTTAATGAATTGTACATCTCCTTGATTCTATTTAGTCGCCATTGTTTTTACGAGATGTTCTTCCCCTTGACTCTATTTATTGCCATTGTTCTTGTCTGTCTGTCTCCCCCGATTAGACTGTAAGCCCGTCAAACGGCAGGGACTGTCTCTATCTGTTGCTGATTTGTTCATTCTAAGCGCTTAGTACAGTGCTCTGCACATAGTAAGCGCTCAATAAATACTATTGAATGAATGAATGAATGAATGATATTCTATTCTTTGGACAATTCCAGGTCACCTGAGTCTCAGAAACCACCTTTCAGAGTTTGCCGAGATGCCAGGGGGAGTTACGGGAGTGATGCTGAGGAAGAAGACTATCGCCAGCAGCTCTCGGAACATTCGAAGCGTGGATATTATGGGCAACCATCCAGATACCGGGATACTGAATTGTAAATTCACTAATATATCTGTCTTCTGGGCCAAGAATCAGAGTAGCACTCTTGCAGGAGAACAGGGATGGGTTTTGTTGGGTTTTTTTGGTAAAAATGGAGCATGGAGATTTATCTGGTTGGCTTATAAAGTTCTATTTTTGGAATGGGGTGGGTGGGAGGAAAGGCTATATAAACTGATTTATAAATGCACACTGGAAGTGGAGGATCTCTTTAGTGAGAGTAGGTTGGGTTGGGTTACAGAATTATGACAAAAAAAAAAGCACGTTGTGGTCTGAATGTTGTTACTGTCATGGACCAAGAGTTATTTTAAAAGTTGTATCAATTTTGTTTTAATATTTCTAACATACTAAAGAGTGATAACTTTTTCCTCACACTGCCTTAAAGGACTACTCCATTGAGAGAATGTGAGTTCAGAGACAGAGGACATGGTTTAAACTAAATTCAACTAAACCTTTTAATTCAAATCTTTAAGTGCCTTTTAGAGAAGGATCATAAATTTTCTTCAACTAATACTTAAAGCCATAATATACTAAAAAGTATTTTGACTAATTTTGTACCAGTTTCATAGTTATAATTTTCTCTGCATAGTATCTATTTTTCAGGCACTGATCAGTTTTCCCTAAGTGCAGGCTGTGTATATATATATAATAGGTATGCATACTTGGTAATCTAGCTAATCAATATTAAGAAGCTTGAAGGGCCAAGAAGTTGGTGTAGAAATTCAGTCCAGTTTTGTTTTAAGCTATTGCACAAAATCAAATAAATATATTCTATATAATCACTTCCGGTTTGAGTTTTGTTTCAAAACATAAAAATTGCATTTCAGTAGTTGGGGATGGATTTGTTGTATACATATTCAGTGTGTTAGTTTGAAATGTTTAGTCCAACAGGTTAGCCCTTGAGAATCCAGAGGGCATTTCATTTTCTACTATTTGGAAAGGAAGGGTAGATGGTCATCCTTCCCATGAAGTATCTACATAGAGTTGAGGGATATTTTATTTGCTAAATTCATATGCTAAGGTGAGTTCAGAGAGAGAGAGGACATGGTTTAAACTAAATTCAACTAAACCTTTTCATTCAAATCTTTAAGTGCCTTTTAGAGAAGAATCATCAATTTTCTTCAGCTAATACTTAAAGCTATAATATACTAAAGAGTATTTTGACTAATTTTGTACCAGTTTTGTAGTTATAATTTTCTCTTCATAGTATCTATCTCTATCTGATAAGGTGGAAACTCAGTAAATCACATTCAAGCCAAGGCCAGACAGGCAGACCTCAATCATAGCACACAGTGGGTTTCTGAAAACTGCCTTAAACTGGGGTGTCAGTTTCTCATTTTGGAGGTGAGGTTGAATATGGTTGGGTCGTGGAGGGGGTGGGAGAAACTCATCCTCTAGACTGTAAACTCGTGGGCAGGGAGTGTGTCTGTTTTTTGTTGTACTCCCCCAAGTGCTTAATGCACTGCTCTGCATACAGTAAGCACTCAATAAATACAATTGACGGAGAAGATAAGAAGGGAAATAAAGGAAGGAAGTCACCTGAGACTGTCTTGTAATGAATTCCTTAACATAAGTTCTCAGTCCTGAAGTCATCTTTAGGAGACTCTCATTATTATTGCTCTCTTGACTGCCTATTACAGTACTCAGTAGGCCTAAGCACCAAGGGAATTCACTTTCCTACCCTCCCTGCTGCATTGTTGCTGCTTCCCCTTTCTCCTCTCCCTCCTATGCTACCACTTTGCTCGTCATTACTGAGCTGGGTCAGGCTGAAGGCTGCTCTTGCCCCCAGACCTGGAACCCATGAAAGCAAGCGCCCCTATTCCCCCATGCCAGTGGGAGCAACCTATTCCTTTCCCTGTCCAAGAGCCACCTGCCTGCAGCACCTCCAGCTCGTCTGGCTCTTTCCCAGTGCTGCTGCCGTCTGTACTAAGGAAGGGAACCCCTCGACCCGACAGGTGCCAGCTCAGCTCTGCAATACAGTGAGGAAAAGGGGATCCCCACTCTGCTGACAGTGGGCAGTGGGTGGGATCATTTTCTTGGTTCCCCCTGCGGCCACTTTTTGGCTCTGAAGGTCAGGGCTCTCTAGCTTTGGCTTCCCTTCCTCCCCAGAAAACCATGGGGGTCAACTTGTGGAATTGCTCCCATGGTACCAATTCATGGGGGCAGGCTTGCTGTGGAATGGGTGCTTGTGGGCTTTAAAACACTGTAGGTCATAACTAATATTTTTACAGGCATCCTGCTGTAATTAGGGGACTGGTCCCTGAACCAAAACTGGATAGTGTATTTTTACAATTGTGCCCTCCATCCATTATAGATAGGTCAGGGTGTGGTGTGGGAGGGAGGCTGTAGTTGGGGAAGCGCCTAATAATAATAATTGTGGTATTTGTTAAGCATTTACTCTGTGCCAGACACTGTACTAAGCACTGGGGTAGAAACAAGGTAATCGGGTTGGACACAGTCCCTGTCCCACATAGGGTTCACAGTCTTAATCCCAGTTTTACAGATGAGATAACTGAGGCACAGAGAAGTGAAGTGACTTGCCCAGGTGTCCCAAAGTGATCCAACAGTACTCTCCATCTCAAGGTCAAATGCTATCTCGTGACCCCCAAACCAGCAGGCAGAACTCAGAGTGCGGTTGGGATACCACCCCCACAACCAAAACTGCTAGATTGACAGCCCAAACTGGGAATACAGAAGGTGTCCCTCGCCCCCGTGCCAATCAAATTAGGTAAGGAGGAAGGGAGATGGTAGAGATTGGATAAACTGAGGCCGGAAGCTGGAATGGCCTAGGAGCACAGGTAATACCTCCGGCCTCTGACCTTCTGTGCATCGGATCGAGACTTGCAGCAGCCAGCTGTGAGTCGCCTCTGCCCAGAGTGTGAGAAGCCCACTCTGCCTGCACTAAGTGAGGAGCCGTGGGATGGGTGAGTGTCCCGTCCTGCTGAACGCTCATGGGGCTGGAAGCCAGCCGCTTCGTCATGGGTGGGAACTAGGCACTTCACCATGGGTGTGTAACGCATAAGTAGATTCCTCCCAAGTGGGAAGTATTTGTGGGTGGGAGCTAGGTGCTTCACCACGGGTGTGTAATGCATAAATGGATTCCTCCCAAGTGGGAAGTGCTGGTGGGTGGGACTTGGGTGTTTTGCCACGGGCAAGTAACACATAAGTATGTTCCTTGCAATAGGGAAGCTCTAACATCATTAAATAATATTTCTCCCAAAAGTGAAGTTCAATTTGCTGCATCTAAAATAATTCACCTCTTGGAATAAATTTTGTATAAAACTCAGGCTTTCCATCCCCGGTCTGTCTCTCTCTCCACTGATTCCCAAACGAACCCGTCTCTGAGCAACGGGTGACACCAAGGTAACACAGTAGACAAGTGGCAGAGCTGGGAAAAGAACCCAGGTCTTTCTGATTCCCATCCCCAACCTGTATCCACTAGCCATTATGTGAACAATTGTTGGTAATGGGGCCGAGGAGGGAGCCACCTTGCCTGGAGGAACAGGGCAATGACACAGATTTGAGGGCAAAGTGGTTAGGGAGCTGGTCAGTGGAGAAGCAGTCTTGAGGGAGAGGGAAAGAAAGTTTCAAGTGGATCGCAGGAGGTTGAGGGTGGGGAGTAGCTAGGGCTACAAACCTGATGGCCCTTAAAGGCAGTGTGTGGCACTAAAAGTAGTTAATGCCCTAAAGGACATTAGTGTTAGAACATCAGACCTGATGTCGAAAGGTCAGGTCAGGCTGCTAATTTAAGATGCATCAAAAGTGCCGTCTGTTGAAACCTAAAAAGTGAAAAGTCAAGGACAGCTTGGATTAAGTTTACCTTTGCTACGACAGCTAAATGAGTCTTACAGTTTAGGAATCACTCTTCTTTGTAGCCAAAGAAAAGTAATCCAAGTCCAAAGAATCTTTATGTGCCCCAGGCACAGGTGGAGCTCTGTGAGAAGTGCATAGAGCAATGGAAATGAACTGTATGGCCTATCTTGTCCAGGCCAGGACTGTGATGAGATAATTTAGAAAGTCAGACCAACAATTTCCTCAAGTTGGAGTAATAAATGAAGATCATGGGGTGGGGTGGGCATGGGGAAGGATTTTCTATCTTGCCTCAAGTGGCATCTAATGTGAACAAGAGAGTATCCATTTGAGCGATTCCTTTGGGTTAGTATCTCGATCCTAATAGGGGTTTTGATGAACAGTTGTACTCCGTGACCCAGTGGAAGAACGATTGGCGGGCTCAAGTGAGTCGTGGTGCATCAACTACTATCTATTGGTTCCTAGATGCAGGTTCGTGGTCCCAAAGTCTTAAGACTGAGGCTTGTCCATCACATGACTACTACTAATATTACACTTGTTCATCAGTTAGAGGAATTTGGTCATTTGATTCTATGTAGTCCTCTCTCCTCCCCTCTCTTTTCCCCATGCTGTTAACCCTGTTTCATCTTAGTTTGGCTCCATTGGGCCTAAAAATCAAAATGGATTCTCTAAAGAAAATTCATCTTAAAGACTTTTGCCAAGCCTATGAAGGCCTACATTGTTCAGGAAAAGAATCAGAAAGGTTGGGATGGAGCATGATATTTACAGCTGTCTCAGTTCTTCAGGAGCTGTTCATCTAACTAGTTTATCTTGAGCACTTACTATGCCATCACTGGGCTAAGTGCTGGGGTAGATTCCTGATACTCAGATCAAGTACAGTCCTGGCTCCACACAGGACTCAGAGCTTAAGCAGGAGAGTGGGCATTTTATCCCCATTAACAGATGAAGGAACTGCACCTCAGAGACGTGAAGTGACTTGCCCAAGATCACACAGCAGCCCAGTGGCAGAGCCAGAATTAGAACCCAGGTCTCCTGACTCCGTCATGTCCTTTTTCCTCTTTTCTTTTCCCACAACTGTAGATGAACTGGATCATTTTTCTGTTTTACTGCCTCCCTTTTAGTCATTTCCAGACCTAATATTTCATTAGCGTTTTGGAAATAAGTATAGCCAAGCCCACAAAAGATTTGTCGGGAACTTGTACTTTAGCTTTGTCACCTCTACTAATGGTACCCCTTGGCTTTGAGCCAAGCTGAATCCTCTTCTACTTCTACCCCTTTCCTTCACTTTCTCCCTCCTCCTCCTCCCTCCACCCCCACTTGTTTTGCTCTAAGCTCAGGTTACAGGACAGTCATACTCATTTAAGAGTCTTTCTCTTATGCCTGCCACTCCCTATTAAAGGCTGCCAACAGAGGGTGGGTCAGGGGGTAGCATATTACCATACTTTTATAGATTATTCATATGACTGGGAAAAATGTTGACTGTATGGTGTTCTGTATTTAGATTCATGTATGTGAAGTCAGGCCATGAGCATTTTGGTGTCAGAATGTAGTCTGGAAAGGGCAGGAAGATGAAGAAGAATGGATTATTCAGGATTTTACAAGAGGTAACTAACCCCTGAAGGAGAAATTTCACTGAGGAAAAAACCTCCAAGTCAGCTTAATCTTAGTCTTCCATTCTTGCCAGGGATCTGGAGAGGCCCAACACCTCTGACCCAATACAGATTAAGTGTGGACTACCTCATTTTTAATTGGTTGGAAGTCTCTCTGCCTTTCGAACATCTGCTGCAAAAAGTTCCAACCGAACAGTTTTTCAAGGGACAAAGAGTTTCTTCAAAAGCATATCTATTGAATTTTAAAATCAATCACCTCTCCAAAAGTCTCCTCTAAGAAATGGGTAAAAGTACACACATTAATTATACTTTCTGAAATTTATGTAGTTTTCTCTTTTTCAAAGATTGCATGCCTGTCAATTTCTGCATTTATAACAGGTATATTTGGTGATTTGTTTTCTGGTCATGAGCAGGAAGGGGAAGGTACACAAATTGGAGTAGTGTCTCGTTTTGGTTTTCAGAAAAGTGATATGGTTCTTTTGGTGGACACCCTCAATGCCAAAAATAACCAGCCTTCATGGAGGAAGCTTGGCCTAGTTTCCAGAGCTGATATCAAATGCCTTTGTAAGGTCTATGAAGCCTTTGAACTGTTTCCTGCAATTATGTGGTATTTGGCACACAGCAAAGAGCATATCAATCAGTGCTATTTATTGAGCGCTTACTATGTACAGAGCAGTGTACTAAGCACTTGGGCAAGAAGCAATGTGGCCTAGTGGATAGAACATGGGTCTGGGAGTCAGAAGGACCTGGGTTTTAATCCCTGCTCTGCCACTTGACTGCTGTGACCTTGGGCAAGTCACTTAACTTCTGTGCCTCAGTTACCTCATTTGTAAAATGGGGATTAAGACTGTGAGCCCCATGTAGGACATGGACTGTATCCAACTTGATTAGCTTGTATCTGCCCCAACACTTAGAACAGTGCCTGGCACATAGTAAGGACTTAACAAATACCATAAAAATAAAAAGGAGTACAATACAACGGAGTCGGTAGATACGTTCCCTGCCCACAACGAGCTTTCAGTGTTGTGTTCCCCTCTGGTCTAAAACCTTATTACAATTTCTGGATGCATGATTAACAACATTCTCCAGTAACTGTTCAGAAGGATTCTGACTAGCATCTTGCCAGCAATTGAAAGCAGTGTAACACTGTGATGCATATTGCTGCCTGCTCTTCCACCTTCTTGATGGCGGTGATGTTTTTATGACCCTGATACAGCTCTGTGTTCTGAATGCCTTTGAAAAGCTTATGTGGGTGTTTAAATAGGGGCATCCTGTTGATACTGTCTAGATCTCTGCAGGTGTACAATCAGGGCCAGGAGCTTATGCTCTGTGCAAGCCAGGCTGTGGGAATTTAAGCTGCAGCTGCACAGTCTTGGCCCCTCCCCGCCACAGCCCAGGGAAGCAACCGGTAACTACTGTCTCTCCTCTGCACCAGTCAGGGCCCCTGTTCCGGAGAGGCTCTGTGCACACTGAGCCACAGGGATTTAAGCTCCAGCTGAGCATCAATCAGTCACATTTATTGAGCACTTACTGGGTGCAGAGCACTGTAATAATAATTGCGGCATTTGTTAAGCGCTTACTATGCGTCACAAGCATTGTTCTAAGCGCTGGGGTGGATACAAGGTAATCAGGTTGGACACACTCCAGGTCCCAAATGGGGCTCACAATCTTGATCCCTCATTTTCCAGATGAGGCAACTGAGGCACAGAGAAGTTAAGTGACTTTCCCAAGGTCACACAGCAGATGTGGCAGAGCCGGTATTAGAACCCACAACCTCTGACTCCCAGGCCCTTGGTTTTTCCACTAGGTCATGCTGCTTCTCTACTAAAGTGCTCGGGAGACTACATACAACAAGGGGGAGATGGACATTAAAATCTATTATGGATATGTACGTAAGGGCTGTGGGGCTGAGACCAGGGTGAATATCAATATCCTCAGCTTTCCCACCCAACCAACGGACAGCCAGCCAATCTGCCTCCCCAAGAACCGGCACCGGCTTTCCTCCTCTGTGTCATCGAGGAGACTCCATCCCTTCCTGCCTTCCACCACCGTGGCAGGAAAGAGAAAAACCCTCATAGCCTGAAGCTTCCACAAAACCTTGGCAAGACTGGTGGCTGCTGTAGTGGTTGCTGTGACTATTGGTGTACCTTGGTCTCCTAACTCTGAGGAGCCTGAAATTCTGCTCCTCAAGCCACAGCACCCTGCCAATATTTGTTTTTATTTGGGGTATGTGTTCTTGACTTTTATGCTGTTTTAGTATTTTATTGTTTCACTGTTCCTGATATCCTCCCTATCCTAAAATAGGATATGCTATCCTGTCCTTTCTCCCCACTTAAATTCTTAGATTAGGGCCAGGGACTGTGGTATTATTTTCCAGCATTTAGTACAGTGCTCTGCCCACAGTTAGATCTTATTATTAATTGTTTTATTTGTTAACCCCTTACTAGATGCTAAGCACTGAGCTAAGTATAAGATAATGAGGTTGGACACAGTCTCTGTCCCAAATGGGGCTCATAGTCTGAGGAGGGAGAACAGATATTTAATCCCCATTTTACAGACAAGGAAACACACAGGGAAGTTGTGACTTGCCCAAGTCACAGATCCAGGATTAGAACCCAGGTCCCCTGACTCCCAGGCCCTTGCTCTTTCCACTAGGCCATGCTGCTTCTGAATCAAGAATCAAGACTGAGGGCCACATGGTTATCTTAGAAGGAGCCAAGTGGACCTAAGATAGGGTGGAGTTTGAGAAGAGAACACCTGTGTAGTCAATCAATGAAGAATGATATTTATTGAGTGCTTACTGTGCGCGGAGCACTGTACTGAGTGCTTGGGAGAGGACAATACACCAGAATTGGTAGACATGTACCCTCCCACCAGGAGCTTACAGTCTAGCAGGGAGGCAGGTATTAATATAAATTATGAATATGTATGAAAGTGTAGTGGGGCTGAGAGTGGGTGAATATCGATATATAAGAGGGAGACAGCTGATAAAGAGTTTGAACTCAGTAGGAATTTTTGTTTTATGAGAAGCAATGGAGAGAAAATGGCAATTTTTGAAATAGTCTCTGACTGGCATATTAGAAAGATGATACGTGCAACACACACAGCCTTACAAATCTTTCATGTGTCATTTGACCGCCCAGTAGCTGGTGGATGGGGTTTGATAGTGAAAGCCTAGTTGCAGGCAGAGGAAGAGAGAGAATAATAATACTTTGAATTTGTATAGCACTCTCACTTTTGCAGTGCTTTCATGTCATTATTTTACTTTGTCCTCAACATCCCTGAGAGGTAGGAAAAGACAAGGGGTGGTATTCCCATTTTACAGGCGGAGAAACAAACACAGAGATGGTAAGGGATTTGCCCAAGATCATACAGAGAAGCAGCATGGCTTAGTGAAAAGAGGACAGGCCTGGGAGTCAGAAGGACCTGGATACTAATCCCGGCTCTGCCCATGTCTGCTGTGCGACCCTGGGCAAGTCACTTAACTTCTCTTGGCCTCAATTACCTCATCTGTAAAATGGGGATTGAGTGTGAGCCCCATGCGGCGGAGGGACTGCATCGAACCTGATTAACTTGTATGTACTTCAGCGCTTAGAACAGTGCTCGGTACATAGTAAGTGCTTAACAAGTACTATAATTATTATTATTATGCATTTGGCCAGTAGCCAAGCTGGAACTAGGACCTGGTTTTCCTGACTCCCAGACCTCCCAAGGAATTCTGGGGATGTAACAGTCATATAGATCAAGTGCCACCCAGAGTCCATCACCTCAGCCATGCTGGCCCTACCCCATATTTTGCCCCCAGAAAAGAAACCAGCACTTCAGTCTCATTGGTCAGGAATGTGGGCACATGTCAATCTTTCACCTCACCAAGCATTCCCTACTGGTGGGAAAATAAGAGAATCCTGAAGAAACTGCTTAACTTCCTGTCCTTGGAAATGAAGCATTCACAGTGTGATCAAGGACTATCTCATTTGTCCACTCAGATGTTTTATTAAAGATTTCATAGAAGATGTATCAAATATGAATGTAACAGTAGGAAACTGATTACCAGAACTGTCTGGCTATCTGATCAGGCTAGCTCAGATAACTGTGAACAAAATTGGACAAGTTCCAGCTTGAGACAGTTGAACCTATTTTTTTTGTTATCTCACCTAGCATTGATCCAAAAAAAATGTATAATCAGTTTTCTACTAAAATACAAAACATTTTTTAAAGAAAAAAAAGATTTACAGATACAAACACCCTATCTGTTCTATTCATGTTTTAAAATAACTTGGATGAATAATTTTCCAAAGAAATAAATCTCCATTTGTGATCACTCCTAATTTTGTTGAGGATGGTGAGGTTGGTATAGCATTAACGGTATTTATTGAGCTCCTGTGTGCAGAGTACAATCAATTTTTGGCAGTAGGTTAAAAAGGAGTCAATCATCTACAATGCATGGAACCAAGCCCAGACTAGATTTGTAGTTATTTTGGATAATTGAGTCTTCCTAGACTGTAAATTCCTCCCTCTAGGCTGTAAACTCCTTGTGGGAATATGTCTACCAGCTCGGTTATATTGTACCCTCCCAAGTGCTCAGTACAGTGCTCTACACAGAGTAAGGGCTTAATAAATACAGTTGATTGAAATGTGGTTACATTTACCGTAGAACCCAGGTTTCCTGACTGCCTGGAACAGTAAACCCTAAGATGACAGAAAATAAGAAGGATGGAGAGATTTAGAGTAGTCACTTATTCATATGAATTTGGGGGATGAAGAGTTGGGTGACTTGAACAGACCTGCTTAATCTTTAGAGCTACCCTAGCCCCAGGCAAACAGCATCTTGAGGATTGCAGCCTCCAGGTCCCCTCCCTGAACAAGAAGCGCACCAGTTCCTCTTTTGACGCCCCCCCCCTCCGAGTTTCTAAAGCCATCATTCCCCATTTGGTATCCATACCCAAACTACTTTCGCTTGATGTGCAAAATGATGCCACAACACCACCCTGTCCATTGAAATCAACTCCCTTGCTCCCTTGTCTCTCCACCGATCTTGAGTCACTAACCTGGAGCCCTGGATCACCTCCATAGTATACTTTCTCTGCTCCCATGCACTAGCCGCAGAACACCACTGTGGAAATCCAGACCCTAGGCCGACCTCATCTATCTGAAATTCACCCTGGCTTGCTATAACTCTGCCCTCTGTTCCACCTGGCAACAATTCCTGGCATACTTGTTGAATCACATGCTCACTGCCTGCACCAACTCAAACCACCCCCGCCCCCACCCCCATTTCTTTCCCCTAATGATCTGGTTATGTACTTTATCAATAAAATTGAAACCATCAGGTGTGATCTCCCTAAAATTTCCTTTGCTCCTCTCCCATCCCTCCCTCCTCCTGTGCCCTCTTCAACTTGCTCATCTTTCCTAGCAGTATCTCAAGATCTTCTACCTCCTCTCAAAATCCACCCCTTCCACCTGTGCTTCCGACCCCCCTCCCTTTGCATTTTCTCAAAACACTTGCCCCCTTCTTTCTTCCCACCCTGACCATCATCTTCAACCATTCACCCTCCAGTGGCTTCTTCCCCACTACTTTCATACATGCTCATGTAACCCCTATCTTAAAAAAAAAAACCTCCCTTGACCCCACAGCTCCCTCCAGTTATCGCCTCATCTCCCCCCTACCATTCCTTTCTAAACTCCTTGTGAGTTGTTTATGCCAGCTGCCTCCACGTCCTCTCTATTGATCTGGCTTCTGATCCCTTCACTCCAGGGAAACTGCCTTCTCTAAGGTCACCAATGACCTTTCTGCCAAATCTGATGGCTTCTACTTCATCTTAATCCTCCTTGGCCTTTTAGTTTCCTTCAGCATTGTAGACCACCCGCTTCTTGAGACGTTATACAACCTTGGCTTCACACACTGTCCTCTCCTGGCTCTCCTACCTCTCTGGCTGCTCATTCTCAGTTTCTTTCACAGACTCCTCCTCTGCCTCCCACCCCCTAACTATGGGAATCCCTCAAGGCTCAGTTCTGGATCCACTTCTATTCTCTATCTGCAGCCACTCCTTGGAGAACTCATTCGTTCTCATGGCTTTGACTTCCATTTCTACAAAGTTGATTCCTAAATTTATCTCTCCAGCCCTCCTCTGCAGTCTTGTATTTCCTCCTGCCTTCAGAACATATCTACCTGGATGTCACACCAACACCTCAAACTTAACATGTCCAAAACAGAACTCCTCATACTCCCACCCAAACCCTGTTCTCCCTTGACTTTCACACCACTGTAGATACCACCACTATTCTCCCTGTCTCTCAAGCCTGTAACCTTGGCATTATTCTCAACTCACCTCTTTCATTCAACCCACATTTTCAACCTTTCACTAAATCCCGTCAGTTCTACTTTCACAACATTGCTAAAATCCACCCTTTCCTCTCCATCCAAACTGCTACTATGTTGATCTAAGTACTTATCCTATCCCACCTTGATTAATGCACCAGCCTCCTCCTTGTTGACCTCCTGGTCTCTTGTCTCTCCCCACTTTAGTCCATACTTCACTATGCTGCCCAGGTCATTTTTTCTACAAAACCATTCGGTTCATGATTCCCCACTCCTTAAAAACCTCCAGTGGTTGCCCATCTACCTCCACATCAAGCAGAAACTCTTTACCATTGGCTTTAAAGCACTCAATCACCTTTCCCCTTCTACCTTACCTCTGTTTTCTTACCTCAACCCAATCTGCACACTTCACTCCTCACTGTACCTCAATCTCGTCTATCTCGCCGCCAACTTTTAGCCCTCATCCTACTTGTAGCCTTGAATTCTCTTCCTCTTCACATCCTACAGATAATCATTCTCTGCACCTTCAAAGCCTTAATAAAAGCACATCTTCTCCAAGAGGCCTTCCCCGACTAAGCCCTCATTTCTTCTTCTCCCACTCCTTTTTGCATTGTCCTTGCACTTGGATTTGTACCCTTCCTTCACCCTGCCTTCAGCCCCTCAACACTTCAGTACTTATAGTAACATCTATCTACTCCTCTAGGCTGTAAGTTCCTTGTGGGCGGGGAATGTATCTGCCAACTCAGTTGTAGAGTACTCCCCAAGTGCTTAGTACAGTGCTCTGCGCACAGTAAGCACTCGGTAAATATGACTCATAGTGGCAGAGGAAGCTGTCATCTGCCTTTGGACTATAGACAGTTCAGTTCTGGCCCCGTCAAATCCCCATTCAACCAAGAAAGAAGACCATGTGAGGGAAGATTCTCTTTCAGTCTCTCTCTTCTCTTCCAGGTTCCTGTGACTCATCTCTTGAATCTCTTTTAGGTCTCTGTTTGTCTCTCCTTTTCCTTTCCCACACACCTTTAGTAGATCTACACCAAGTTAATCCCTAACACTTAAAATGAAAAGTTGTCACTTGGGACCTGCAACAGTTTAAATCTTCCAAATGTTGAGAAGTAGTATGTTCTTGTGAAAAGATCATAGACCTGAGAATCAGGGGACCTGGGTTCTAATCTTAGCCCTGCCATAATAAAAATAATTAGAAATAATGATATTTGTTAAAAACTGATTGATACAGAGATGGGTGGGTTTTTGAGGAGTAGGGAGATGTATGCATAACGTTTTTGGTTTTTTTTTAGAACAATGATCCAGGCAGCAGTGAAGTATGGACTGGAGAGGTTGGAGATGGGTCAGGGAGAAGGCTGATGCAGTAATCAAGGTGGGATATGATAAGAGCTTGGATCAGCATAGCAGTTTGGATTGGGAGGGAAGGGTGGATTTTAGCAATGTTGTGAAGGTTGAACTAACAGAATTTGGTGACAGATTAAATATGTAGGTGGAATGAGAGAGGAGTTCATTCATTCATTCAATAGTATTTATTGAGCACTTACTATGTGCAGAGCACTGTACTAAGCGCTTGAAATGTACAAATCGGTAACAGATAGAGACAGTCCCTGCCCTTTGACGGGCTTACAGTCTAATCGACAGGCTTACAGTCTAATCGACGGGCTTACAGTCTAATCGATTCATTCTATGTTAACCTACTCAGGGCAAGAAGGATAAAAGGGAAAAGATCAGTGTGAAGCTGAGAGTGAAAAGAACTAGAGAAAACAGACTACAGATGAACAAAGAGTTTAACGATAAAAGAAAAAGAAGCCAAAACATAAATACCTTAATTGAGAAATAGGACCTCTGAAAGAAGAGAGGCAAGAAAAGCAAAACGAAAAAATATTTTAAAATGAGCTTGAATAAAGTCATTTTCCAAAGCTGAAGTGAGTTGTGGATAATGCCAAGGTTATGGGCTTGTGAGACAGGGAGGCTTGTGAGGCAGTGCCCTTTCCACTAGGCCACACTGCTTCTGCTCTTCAGTGCCTATTGAATTTATTGCTTATCTTAGTAACAACCCTCATAACAGCATTTGAGAGAGGCCAGCCATTATTTCAAAGGGGAAAATTGAGGCCTAGAGAAGTTGAGACTTGTCTGAGATCACACAAGGAGTCATTGGCGGAGCTGGAGCTACAATTCCTGGCCCTTGCCTCCCAGACAGTGTGCTTTTCAGTAGACTACACTGTAACATAGGAGAAGCCCCAAGTTTGCCAAGATGTAAAGGCATTCCATCTCAGCTGGCCAGTTTTGGCTGAGGCTATTTCCATTCTAAGACAGTTGTTCAGCACCTGACAGACCTGTAATTAGTTACTTGCTGTAGCTGCTTCTTGCAACCCAATTCTACCTTGGCTTCTGGCACAGCTAGCTGGATCTCTGGGTAGGTAGGGCTTTAAGTGGTGATGTCATTATTGCATGCTATTACTACATTTGACATGAAGCGGCATGGTCTAGTGGATAGAGCACAGGCCTGGGAGACAGAAGGACCGGCGTTCTAATTCCGGCTCTACCACTTATCTGCTGTGTGACCTCGGGCTAGTCATTTAACTTCTCTGTGCCTCAGTTATCTCATCTGTAAAATGGGGATTAAGGCTGTGAGCTCTATGTGGGACAGGGACTGTGTCCAACCTGATTATCTTGTATCTACCCCAGCACTTAGTACAGTGCCTGACACATAGGAGCTTAACAAATACCATTTTTTAAAAAGTGAAAAACCTCTTCATCCAGCATATGAAATTTGTTCCTATAGGAAGTTGTGTGGGCTGAAAAGACCAGCCAAGTTCAAGAAGGGCTTGGATAAATTCATAGCAAGCAGTCCATAAAGGGTTACTAAAGAAAAAGTTAGGGATTATAGATAGTTAAACATTAACTATCATTTAATTGATGCATTTCAAGGAGACAATCATTACATGGATCCTCCAAGCAACCCGTTGCCATATAGAAAGTATTAGCAAGAGGATTTATTGATTGCTGATGGTTCAATTCATGAGTGCTTGGTACAGAGTACAAAAAAATGCGTGAGATACACAATACTTGCCCACAAGGAGCTCACACACTAATGGGGGAGACATTCATGAATATATTTACAAATGCAATAATCGGAATGAATAAATAGCCTATAGACTATATGATTGTGGATACAAGTGGCGACGTGATGTAGTGGGAATCAGAAGACCCGGCTCCCAGCTCTTCCACTAACCTGCTGTGTGACCCCGGGCAAGTCATTTAACCTCTCTGAGCCTCAATGTCTTCATCTATAAAATAGGCATGAAATGGATTGTCGGTCTCATGGAGGGCAGGGATTATGTCTGATCTCTTACCCTTGTATCTACTCCAATGCTTAGTACGTAATAAATATGGCATTTAGTAAGTGCTTACTTTCTTACTGCTATACATATCAATCAATAGTTCAGTATAATGGTAAGATCATTGAAATAGAGGTTATATGTGATATGATTCCTTTAAGGAAATTAATATCTAAATCTGAAACCTAAGAACCTAAGAGTCAGGGAAGTGCAGAGTTTATGGCAAGGAGAGAAGTGGTGGATACTGGAGAAAAATACTGCTAACAGGCCTCAGACCTTTCCTGGGCCCCAGTCTTTGTAAATTTAATCAGTCAATCATTCAATCAATATTGAGCACTTACTGTGTGCAGAGCACTATACTCAACACTTAGGAGAATACACTACAACAGAATTGGTAGACGCATTCCCTGCTCACAGTGAGCTAATCCCTTAGAATTTAAAATGCACAATTTGTGAGAAATTCAAGTGGAGATTTCAGATCATTTTAAAAAATAAAATAAATGATGGCTTCCCTCCCAATGGGCTACTAACTGTCTGGCCTGATTACCTGCTGCCTATTTCAGCAGTTAATACAGTGCTTGGCACCATAGTAAGTACTTACCAAATGCCACCATCTTTATTAACTTCACACCAAATTTCAGTAATAGAGCTATTTCAAGTGGGAAATAAAAGCCTTCCAATCTAGTTCTTTTCCCTAAGGAAAAGAAGGCACATTCTCAATGACTGATCAATATAAATAGCATTTCTGCCCACTCACCCTATTTTATTTAACAATTTAGTAGCTCCTGCAGTTTCATCTTCTAACTGTACTATTTAGTCCTCTGTCTTTATTCAGGTCAGCTGGGACTATTATCTGTGACAATTCAGTTACTTCAAATGCAGAATAGTGGTTTGAATGATCAAGGTATCAGAGGTTGAACTGATGAGCAAATTGGCCAAGGCTGCTTTTGAGTGACTAAGTGATTGTTTTGATTATTTGAAATGTAATCTTTACATTTCCACTGAGTTTTCTGGTTAGCGTGTCTGGAAGATCTTGCCACTTGTTCCATTATGCAGGTCACTGTGAATTTGGTAGTTTTAATGGCAAAACCACAGGGAATCTAATCTCTGGAGCCTGTGTTCCCAGCACGAAGTCTTAAGTTAGTTTGGAAGTCACCTAGTTTGCTGCAAATATTACTCTCGACTCTTACTATAAACCCTTATAACAATATTCTGATTTGGAAACAAGTTTTCTTCTTCCTTCTTCTTTCTTCTTCTTCCCTCCTTTTCTTTTTCTTCCTTCTTTCTCTTCTTTCTTCTTCCTAATTTATAGAGGGAATTCCAATGTATAAGCCAGGGCAGTGGGGGAAGAAGGCAGAGGATCACTTTATCAAATACAGACTTAATGGGGGCATTGGATTGGATTATTCCTTTAATAAGCAAAACTGGGACATTGAATGCCCAAAATAAATGTCTGTTAAAGTCACAGATTTTTAAAATGGTGTGGATATATTGTGCAGATATGTGGAGTGTTTTCAATTTTTGAATGGATAAACTGTGTGGAATTGGGTGCAGCTTTAACTTGGAGTTTTAGTGTCTTGCAATTCTATGATCGCCCTCCTGCTGACTTGGCTTTTATTTAGGGCAAAACTTGAAACTGAAACATCCCTCAAATATGCATTTACCTGTCATTTTGTTTTCACCGTTTTCCAAGTTTCCAGGCCATCTTAGGCTCCAGGGCAGCCCCGGGCTGAAGTTAGCTCCCCACCCAGGGCTGGGTGCACCATCCCCCTCCTCTCCCACCCCCTGGCATGGGGTGAGTATTTTTAGAGCTCCTCAGCGACACAGCAGAAGGAAGAGCGAATGAGGATGGGGCTATCAGCTGGGGCTAAAGGAGAACTCTCAAAGCAGGAGGATCGCGACCTAATGCCCAATTTGCCCAATGATGCTAGTGGTCCTGCTGGCTACTGCTTTATACTAGTTCACCAGTTATTTGAAAGCCCAGGAATTCTCCAGCTTCCAACAAGGTGGGCTTATTTCTAACCCAGCAGAGTTCTCTGTTCAGCAGTTCAGTTTCAGACTGGACTAACCAGGAAAAAATGATTTTGTTCTTGAAAAACAGTGGGTTGTAAAAATAAAGCTTTTATTTCTCCCCAAATCCACCCAGCTTGGTCCTCCTTGAAAACGGATTCAACATTTAGCAGGATTTTCTATTTGGCTCTGGCATATGACCTTTTTTTAAAAAACTGCTAGAGATTGCCTTCCTTAAAAGTTAGGCTGTGTACAGAAGACATCCTTCTTCAATGTGTTATTTTTATATGCATTGTAGGAGGCAGGTTTTTTTTTCAAACAAAGGAAAAGCAAGGGGTTTTTTTTTTTTGGTTGTTTTGTTTTTTTTTCCTCAGACCCTAGCTCACCAAGGCTTCAGGTTTACAAGGGGTGGTAGTGCAAAAGTCACCACCCTGAACAATTCTGGTAGCCAAGGAAATCAACATCATGTCCCTCCTCTCTTAGGAATATGACCAAAGGGGAAATTTTTCTACAGGTCACTAGTGCAAAGCTAAAACTCCTCATGAGTATTTGCAAGGTTGTCTACTACCTTTTCCTATTTATATTTCTGCTCTCTTCACCTGTTACTGACCAGCTCGCTCTCTTTGCTCCTCCTAAACTCACTTTCTGATTGTACCTTGCTCCCAACTCTCTTGCCTCCGCCCCCTCATGCTGTTCCCTCAGCCTAAGCCCCCTCACAAATCCACCCGTTGACGGCTTTCCCCATAGTCGAAGACCTCCTAAAAGGCCACCTCCCTCAACAAGCTGTCCCCATTGAATCCCTAATACCTCAAGCTGCGCAAACCTTCAGCAATTGCCAGGAGTTATTTTAATGGAGAATATTTTAATAGAGAAACAGCATGACCTAGTAGATAGAACACAGGCCTGGGAAGTCAGAAGGACGTGAGTTCTAATTCAGGCTCTGCCATTTGTCTGTTATATGACCTTGGGCAACTAACTTCATTCATTCATTCAATCATATTTATTGAGTGCTTACTGTGTGCAAAGCACTGTACTAAGTGCTTGGAAAGTACAGTGCCTGGAACATAGTAAGCACTTATCAAATACCATAAAAAAAAGAGTTGGGGTATTGCAGACTGTAATTCAATACAGCATTCTTGTTTGGTGCTGCCTCTGACTTTTGATCTAAGGCCCCCATAAATGTAAATATGAGGTAGAATTGTCCCTTAGTGAGTGGCTGATGAATGTCCCAAGCTTGACAAAGCCACAACACCCCCTCCATCCCTTACCGGACCAATTGCTTGAAAATCTCTGCTCTTTTCTCCCATTGAAATGTACTAGGAAACACCTCCCTTCCTTTTCTTCCTCATGTAGGTCCCACTGTGTCTCTGTCCCTTCCTTCCCCTTCCCCCGCAGCCTCCCCACCATTGTAAACTCCCCATTGTGGCTGCTTCCCGCCCTCTTCATTGTATCACTCTAGAGGAGGATGTTCTAGAGAGAGCCACATTTTTCCTATCCCCCTCCCTGCCTCCCTCCCCTTTGGCTCTCCAGCTATACAGCAGAACCACTACAGCAGCCTTTCAAGTGACAATCCAGCCCTCCTCCTAGGAGACGAAGTAATTTATGCTGGGGGAATAGTAAAGAAAACTGGTTTCCTTTATTTACTACTTGTGGGTCCTGTGAAAGGAGGGAACGCTGTAAAAAGGTTTGAGGGTTCATACAGGCATTTGTGTGGCTGTACCAAAGGCATTTTCAAGTCCTTCTCAAGGCCATTAAAAAAGTCCTGTTGCCCACATTGTACAATGTACATCCTTCAAGATTTAAAACATCACTGGACAAACCAGGAGCTGTCTTGAAAATGAACCAAGAAATGTATTTGCTTCTAATTTGTTTAGTGCATTAATTAACATGTTGGTGGTAGCTTTCATAATCAACTACCATTTTTAGTCTAAGGAAGGCTAGCTCTTATGGATTATTGGATTTTAGTTCTGTCCTATCTGTAAATATGGCTCTTTCTATGCTTGGAAACCTCCAGCAACTTGAAAGTCATACTGACTTTTGATCAATTTAAAATATCATATTTCTAAAGGGGATTACCAAAGTCTCTAAGGATCAAAGGATGCAGGTATATAATGCAGAAATATTCTAAATGTATACTTTAAATATAGATTTTAAAATTACCTTTTCAGCATTCATCAATGTTGTTTCTTCTTGTTATTTTATTGAACCACACAACATGCGTAAATTCCAGAGAGCCAGAGCTGTTTGTTTCTGCTATAAAAGTTGTTTTGATTTCCAATCAATTAATCAGTCAATCATATTTATTGAGCACTTTGTATAGAACACTGTATTGAGCATTTGGAAGAGTACAATACAGTTGGTAAAGATAGTCTTCATCCTCTCCTGCCCCAGTCATAGTAATAATAATAATTATGGTATTTGTTAAGCCCTTACTATGTGCCAAGCACTGAACTAAGCATTGGGGTAATACAGTGTATGCAGTTCAGATGTAGTCCCTGGCCCACATGGGGCTCAGAGTCTAAGTAGGAGGGAGAATTGGTATTTCATCCTCATTCAAAAGATAAGGAAACAGGCACAGAGAAGTCAAGTAACTTGCCCAAGGTCACACTGCAGGCAAGTGGCATCATCAGCTAACTCCTTTTCTTTAATCTTCACTCTGGGATTGGGAGTCAGTAGATCTGCTTTCTAATTCCAGCTGTTACCTGGCCTGCCATGGGTCTTTGTGCTAATTACTTAACTTCCCTTTTTTTTTAAAAAAAAAAGATATAATAATAATAATGATGATGATTACTATGTGCCAAGCACTGTTCTAAGCACTGGGATAGATACAAGGTAATGAGGTTGTCCCATGTGGGGCTCACAATCTTAATCCCCATTTTACAGAAGTTAAGTGACTTGCCCAAAGTAACACAGCTGACAAGTGGCGGAGCCAGGATTAGAACCCATGACCAAGCATTTTGTTAATTGCTTACTATGTGCCAGGCACTGTACTAAGTACTGGGATAGATACAAGCTAATCAGGATGGACACAGTCACTTGTCCCACATGGGGCGCACAGTCGTAATCCCCATTTCATAGATGAGGTAACTGAGGCCCAGAGAGTAATAATGATGATATTTATTAAACACTTACTTTGTGCCAGGCACTGTACTAGGCACTGGGGTGGATACAAGCAAATCGAGGTGGACACAGTCCCTGCCCCATGTGGTGCTCACAGTCTTAATCCTCATTTTACAGATGAGGTAACTGAGGCACAGAGAAGTGAAGTGACTTGCCCATGGTCACACAGCAGACAAGTGGCCGAGCCAGGATTAGAACCCAGGTCCTTCTGACTCCAAGGCCCATGTTCTATCCACTAGGCCACACTCAATAATAATAATAATAATAATGTTGGTATTTGTTAAGCGCTTACTATGTGCCGAGCACTGTTCTAAGCACTGGGGTAGACACAGGGGAATCAGGTTGTCCCACGTGGGGCTCACAGTCTTAATCCCCATTTTACAGATGAGGGAACTGAGGCACCGAGAAGTTAAGTGACTTGCCCAAAGTAACACAGCTGACAAGTGGCCGAGCTGGGATTCGAACCCATGACCTCTGACTCCAAAGCCTGTGCTCTTTCCACTGAGCCACACTACTTCTCTAGCCTCAGTTTCCTCATCTGTAAGATGGAGATAAATTACATGTCCTCTGTCCCTCCCTCTTAAACTGTGTCCTATCTGACTATCTTGTATCTCGTCCAGTGCTTAGCATGGTGTGGGACAGATTGTCAGTGTTTAATAAATAACATAACTAACTAGAGCGCCATTCTTGTGCTACTATCTGAGAAGCAGCAAGGCCTAGCGAAAAGAGTATGGGCCTGGGAAACAGAAGATATGGGTTCTAATCCTGGTTCCACCACTTACCTTCTGTGTGACCTTGGGCAAGTCACTTCATTTCTCTGTGTCTCAGTTAACTCATCTATAAAATGGGGATTAAGACTGTGAGCCTCACATGGGACAGGGACTCTGTCCAATCTGATTATCTTGCTTAGTACAGTGCCTGGCACATAATAAATGCTTAGCCAATACCATAAAAAGAGGATAGTGTGCCTTCAGAATGCATGTAAGAAAAGCCAAGAAAGTTCTGTTATTGATTGCTCATGACATTGTGTGATGTGGAGCAAGTGCCTTTATTCCACAGCTTTGTTTATCTTGGAGGAATAATAAAGATATAGGAAGGGAAAGGTAACTCTACTTCTCCCTACTTTCCCCTTTCTCCACTTTTTTTCCTCTTTCTGCCGTTCTCCTTTCCTCCTCTCTTCCTACCGTCCTCTTCTTTCTAGCCTCCATCTTCCCCCCTTCCTCCATTTTCCTCTTCTTTTCCTTCTTCCCTTGCCCTTTTCTCTCTTCTCCGCTTTTCTCACTCTTCCCTCTCCTTCCCCCCAACTGCCCCCCCTTTTCAATCTTCTTCTCCCTCTTCCCCAGTCCCTAGTTGTACCTGAACTCTCCTGGCCATCCATCCTAATGCCATATAATAATAATAATTGTGGTATTTAAGTGCTTACTATGTGCCCAGCACTGTACTACACGATACGATACATGATAGAGAGGTACACGATAATCAGGTCATAGATAGTCCCTGTTCCTTATCAGGTTCACAGTCTGAGTAGAATGGAAAGCAGGGATTTAATCCCCATTTTACAGTCGAGGTAACCGAGGCCCCAAGAAGCTAAGTGACTTACCCAAAGTCACACAGCAGGCAGATAGCGGAGCTGGGATTAGAAGAGATCCCAGTTCCTCTGACTCCCAGGTTCATGCTTTTTCCGCTAGACCACGCTGCTTCTTAATGATGATGATGGTATTTGTTAAGCGCTTACTATGTACCGAGCACTGTTCTAAGCGCTGGGGGAGAGGGGAAGAACACAAGGTAATCAGATGGTCCCACATGAGGCTCACAGTCTTAATCCCCATTTTACAGATGAGGGAACTGAGGCACAGAGAAGTTAAGTGACTTGCCCAAAGTCACACAGCTGACAAGTCGCGGAGCCGGGATTAGAACCCATGATCTCTGACTCCCAAGCCCTTGCTCTTTCCATTGAGCCACGCTGCTTCTCTTAATCCCACCAGATCTTGGGTGTAGAGTCAAGAAATCAGGGGCAAGTTGGAAGCCAGTCCAGAAACCATGGCCAAACCCCTGAGCTCTAAGCTGGGGATGGGGGCAGGCTATTGCCATGGTCTTTAGACAAGAAGCAGTGGGATCCACACAGATGTCTTTAGGCAAGACTGGGCTTCATGCAGGAGTGGGACTCCAGGCAACAGCCTGGGTCATGTTTGTGCAAGCACCTCATGCCATTTGAGATGAAAGGTCTCTAATTTTCACTGGGAATTTGCCCAGCATGTAATATTACTAAAGTTTTAAGGATTCAGAAATGAATGATGAATAGCCATACAAGGCTTCTGTAAAAGCATTTTTTTTCCCTCTCAAAGTATTCATAGGCCTTAAAAAAGCACTTTCTTTAGAACATAAAATGGGCTCTCTTTGTGCCCTTTTTGAAAGCAAGGTATTCATTCAGCATGCAAATGGTTCATGGCTTGAAGCTCATATCCAGACAGGCTGCAGAGATTTAGTTTGGCCTGTAGCTGAGCGAAGGCCAGTTTGGGGGATAACCATATTCCATAGGGGACTATATTTTGCTTAGGTTATGCTCACATATATTCTCTCAGACCAGCATGGATATTACGCAGCAACTCATTAGATGAGAATGGGAGATTTCCTTGAAAATTAAAAATGAAAAATTCATTCATTCAATCAATTGACTGAATCAATCAATTCAATTATTGAGCACTTACTGTGTGCAGAGCACTGTACTAAGTGCTTGGAAAATACAATTCGGCAACAGATAGAGACAATCCCTCCCCAACAATGGGCTCACAGTCTAGAAGGGGGGAG
The DNA here is from genome assembly GCF_004115215.2 of Ornithorhynchus anatinus. NCBI lineage: Eukaryota > Metazoa > Chordata > Mammalia > Monotremata > Ornithorhynchidae > Ornithorhynchus > Ornithorhynchus anatinus. The sequence continues at coordinate 56,831,520 of NC_041753.1, forward strand.
ACAGACAACAAAACAAAGCAAGTAGACAGGCATCAATAGCATCAAAATAAATTAATAGAATTATAGATATATACACATAAAATAAATAGAAGAATAAATATGTACATACATCACAAGTGCTCCAGGGCGGGGATGAGGGTAGAGCAGAGGGAGGGAGTAGGGGCGATAGGGCGGGAAGGAGGAGCAGAGGAAAAGGGGTGCTCAAAGAATGCTTCCAACCTAGCACAGCACATGTGAAAACATATTCTTCCCTGCAAGACGCACAGTTGGCCCCTTATCCTCTTTCTGGAAGCCCATAACCCTCCTCTTGAGGAGTGTTCTTGCCTTTCCAGGAATAATGGATTCCAAGGACACAGCAAAGGAAGTTTGTCCTCTGTATCTCCTTCCTTGATAAATGGTTGAACAGCAATTGTATCTTTCTCGACTACTCACTGAAAGACTTTGGAATCTTCAGATTTAGGAGAACGAGGCACTTTTCTGCAGGACTGAAAAATGGTAGCAATTACTTATTTCCACCTGCTGTATTGATTTTTTTTTGTTTCTTAAAAAATGGAAAGCACAGAAGATGAACAATTATGCTTGTTTTATAACTGCATCCAATTATTGTTTTATAGCCTGTTAGTCCTGCTGTTACTTAGTGCTTACAGTAGGTGAACACAGCCAAAATCTATGCAATTCTCCTATATCCAACACCCGATTTCTTCACATTCTCAGTGGTTTCCAGGTGATCAGCATGGAGGGAGGCCTAGCTATCAGGGCCAGACTTTACAGACTTTACCTGTACTCCAGAGCAGCATATGAAGGTGTCTATTACAAACTACTACTAATAATAATAACAACTGTGGTATTTGTTAAGCACTTACTACATATTTACTACATGCCAAACACTGTACTAAGCACTAGGATGGATATGAGATCATCAGGTCAGGGACAGCCCCTGTCTCACGCAGGGTTCACGGTCTAAGGGGGAGGGAGAACAGGTGTCGAATCTAGACTGTAAGCTCCTCCTCATGACCGTAAGCTCTTTATGGGCAGGGAACATGTCTAACAACTCGGTTATATTGTACTCCCCAAGTGCTTAGTACAGTGCTCTGCACATAGTAATTGCTCAATAAATGCCATTGATTGATTGATTGATTGAATGCCCATTTTACAGATGAGGGAAACAGGGGCACCGAAAGTTAAGTGACTTGCCCTTGGTCACACAACAAGCATGTGGCAGAGCCAGGATTAGAACCCAGGTCTCCTGACTCCCAAGCCCATGCTCTTTCCACTAGGCTGCGCTGCTTCTTATATCTTTTAATTCACTCTGTTACACTCTCTCAAGCACTCCCTCAGCATTTAGGAACATATGCGTGATCAATTGTTCAGTCAATTTATTCTGAATACCCCATTTATAATTAATTCTATGTCTCTCTCCTTTGTTAAATTGTAAGCTCCTTGTGGGCAGGGAACATGTCTCAAGTTTCTGTTGCACTTTCCCAAGTGCTTACTGCTGTGTTTTGCAGTTAGTGAGCACTCGAAAAATATCTTTACAACAACTACTCCCTTAGACTGTGATCTGATTACCTTGAACCTACCCCAGTACTTAGTACAGTGCTTGGTACATAGTAAGCACTTAACAAATATCACCATTATTATTATTATTACTACTTTGCACCCTGTAGGAGCTCAATGAATACTCTTGATTGATTCAGTGATAGCCTGGGGGAAGCAGTGCCCCCTTTGAGATGCCAGTGGGATGCTTGGCACCTCTACTGAGGTTAAATCTAATGCTTCTTTCCAAAGATAGCCAGATAGCTAATGCAGTTGCTTCGTGATAACTGGCTGAACTGTAGACATTTCTTTCATGCCAACCATCTGAGTCCAGCTCCTGTTGCAGCCGAACAGCTAAAATATCAATATCAGAATTTACTGATGGCAGACTGTGTGCAGAGCATTGTAAGAGGACTGTAAAACTCCATAAAGCCATGATACCCTCAATCCGGAATAATGGTGCCATTTTGATCATTGCATTTTAAGCAGATCATAGTATGGAGAAGGGCAAATAAGATGTTCATCTGGGGGTGGAGAAACATCTTTGTGAAGACTGCCGGAAAGAGGATTCTTCAATCTAGAAAGCCAAAAGTTGAGAGAAGATACAATCAAAGTCCAAAAAAAGATGGGTGGGAACAGGGCAAACTTGGAATTGTAATTCACCAGATTCAACAATATAAAGACAATGGGGGCACCCTATGAAGCTTGAGGATCAAAACCAATACCCCGTGAATGGAAACTATACAGAATTCATTGCCACTTTCTGTGGAGGTAGAAAGTAAACTATCAGTAGGTTCGAGGTCCTCTAGACTGTGAGCTCCTTGGGGGCAAGGATCATATCTACCAACTCTATTGTTTTGTGCCCTCCCAAGAGCTTAATTCAGTACCCTGCATACAGTAAGCACTCAATACATATCCTAGATTGAGTCAAGAAGGGTTTAGATCAATTCATGGACCAGCAGTTCATAGTGGGTTATTAGAAATAAAGTTAGGGATACCGAGGGAAAAGTTGGAGATGTTAAATATTAGGATGGATGTCCAGGAAAGCCACCATCACATGGGAAGAAGCAGTGTGGCCACATAAATGACCAGGATAATGACAAATGTCATCAAGGGATAAGAGGGCTCATAGGGTGGAGAGTTCATGGAGAGATGGAGGGTAAGGACAGAATCTGGTGATGAGGTATGAGGAAGGTGGCAGTTGATAAGGTCATATAGGGATAGATCAGAGTTGGTGAGGTTAAAGATGATAACAGCTAATGTGTCCGTGCCAAACGGTGGCTGAAGTGGGGATGAGCAAGAAGTCAGCCCTGATAAAGTAGATGGTCAAAAGGATCATCAACCTGGAGACTGAAACCCCAGAAGATCAGAGTAGGAGAAGGGAGTGAGACTCCGAAGGAAAGAAAGGTATCCAAGCCAGTCATTAAATGCGGGGAAGGAGAGATGGGTCGAGAAGAGTAGTACATAACAACAACTAGGAGTTGTAGCAGGTGGATGATGTGGGATTCAAATGAAGAGAAGGAGAGGTGTGATGTGTGTGCATGTGAAGTGTGTGTTCTTCTGGCTCAAAGGTGATGCTACTGATAGATTTTATCCGTGTGTGCAGGCGTGACAGAAAAGATAGTTGCATAGCTGATAATCCCTCCCACATTGTACACACACACAGTCCCTTGATGTGTTGAAGTGTTGGTATTTGAAATGCCTGAAATTGTTTTCAGTCTCCTTCCCCAAGACCTTTGTTATAAGAGTCAGAATGCCACAGGCCAGATTCGTTTGCCTACTGCTTTTCCCCCTCAGGTATACCATATTGCAGAAGATTGTGCCGTATCTTTAAAACATTTCTGCTGCCCTCTTTGCTTCAGTTCTTCCACTTCGGCTCACCATTCAACTGGTCTTGTGGTATCCTGCTGTCTCCCCATCTCCCCTCACATGTCCCATCCAGCGAGGTTGTGCTGAAATAAACATGACTCCGATGTTGGTAATTTGACTGCATTCCGTGATCTCGTTGTTTACCATCTCATCTTGTCATTTGATCAATCAGTGGTATTTATTGAGTGCTTGCTGTATGCAGAGCACTAAGCGCTTACTGTGTGCCAAATACTATGCTCAGCACTGGGGTAGATAAAAGATCATCAGTTCCCACTTGGGGCTCACAATCTAGGAGGGAGAACAGACACCGAATCCCCATTTTGCAGATGAGGCAGCTGAGGTACAGAAGTGACTTGCCCAAGGTCATACAGCAGATGGAGCCGGCATTAGAACTCAGGTCCTCTGACTCCTAGGCCCATGCTCCTTCCACTAGGCCATGCTGTTTCTCTATTAAGTGCTTGGGAGAGTACAATACAACAGAATTGGTAGACACGTTCCCTGCCCATTGATGTTAAGTACTGAGGTGCCATTCATGAAACTGTTACAGAAGTTGAATGTGACAACTTTGGAAAGCCCAAGATTTGTGACCATAGGGAATACTGAGATATACCAATTGCTCTATAACCCTTCATCTTGGTTTGAAGTGTGAAGCCTCCTTGGGGCTTCATTAAAACCCCTGGTCTCCCCAAAGATATGCTGTTCTTACCAGTCAGTACCTTAATTTGTCCATCTATGAATTATTGGATTAAGTAAAACCATGTGGGCAAGTCACAACTTCTCTGTGCCTCAGTTACCTCATTTTGTTAATGAGATGTACATCACCTTGATTCTATTTATTGCTATTGTTTTTGTCTGTCTGTCTCCCCCAATTAGACTTTAAGCCCATTATTGGGCAGGGACTGTCTGTTGCTGATTTGCACATTCTGAGCGCTTAGTACAGTGTTCTGCACATAGTAAGCGCTCAGTAAATACTATTGAATGAATGAATGAATCTGTAAAATGGGGATCGAGACCGTGAGTCCCTTGTGGGACGTGGACTGTGTTCAACCTGATTAGCTTGTACCTACCCTAGCACTTAGTATAGTGCCTGGCACATAGTAAGTGTTCAACAAACAGCAGAGAAAAAAAAAATAAAGTAGAAGCTCTACTCTTGGTCCAGTGGAGAGAGTATGGCTCTGGAAATCAGGAGACCTGGGTTCTAGTCCCTGTTCTACCTGTTGGGTTATGCAATCAGTGGTGAAGCTTGCTAAATCAAGAACAGCCTAGGGCATTCTGCAAGGTGGACAGGCCCAGCAGGAATCCTGAAAAACAGCTGACCAATTGGGATGGCGAAGACAGCAGTGGTTACCTTGGCAACCATCTACCAGCTTATAATACTACTGTACAGCATCGTTCCTATGCTGTGGCCACTTCAGCCATAAGCGGGTCCTATATATAAAGGATTCATTCATTCAATGGTATTTATTGAGTGCTTACTATGTGCAGAGCACTGTACTAAGCGCTTGGAATGTACAAATCGGCAACAGATACAGACAGTCCCTGCCCTTTGACGGGCTTACAGTCTGGCGTGCACTTAGCAATGTGCTCTACTCTTGCCCGCCTATTCAGTTGTTACACTCTGTGCCCCAGCAGGAACATAACTACCAGAAAAGAGAGAGTGTTGTACAAACCACTATCGCTCTAGTCAGTTCCTCCAAGCAAGTTCTCAGTCTTGAACTTGCAGGACCGAGGTTCATCTGTCATCCCTGACTCCAGTAGCTGAATGTTGATTCAGTAGCAGAATTCACTGACAGCATTCTGCTCTGAATTGCCTTTGAAATCTTGGCTCACTTGCAGGGATTCCCTGGCAAGTGACTTTAGTCCTTTTTAGTAGTTCTTTGTTGAGTCCATAAAGCTATTCGTAATTATTACCACCTCCTGGAACTGTTAAAGGTGTCAGACTCCAAATACAAACTCCAAGGGCTATGTTAATCAATCTAACAGTCAACTATATTTATTGAGTGCTTACTGTATGCAGAACACTGTACTAAGCTTGGTTGAATTAACAATACAATAGAGTTGAATGATGTGATCCCTGCTCACAAGGAGCTTACAGTCCAGATGGGGAGACAGACATGAAAATAAATTACAGATAGGGAAAATGGGAGAGTATAAAAATATGTACTCTGTGGCTGAGGGTGAGGAGAATATCAAATACAAAAATGGTACAGATGTCAGCGCATAGGTATGCGGAAAGATTGGCAAAAAGGGATAGATGAGGGCTCGGTCAAGGAAGGTGTTTTGGAGGAGATTTTATTTTAGTAGGGCTTTGAAGGTGAGGAGAGTGGTGGTCTGTAGGATAAGAATTGAGGGGAGGATGTGGCCAAGGGGTCAGCTACAAGGCAGAGGAGATTGAGGTATAACAAGTAGTTTGGTGCTGGAGGAGCGAAGTGTGTAAGTGGGGTTGTAGTAGATCACTGAGGTAAGGTAGGAGCGAAAGAGCTTAGCGAGTACCTTAAAGCCGATGGTAAGAAGTTTCCGTTTGACGTGGAGGTGGATAGACAACCATTGGAGATTCTTGAGGTGTGGAAAGATGTGAATTAAATGTTGTTTTTTTTTAGGAAAATGATCCAGGCAGCAGAATGAAGTATGGACTGGAGTGGGGAGAGACAGGAGGTAGGGAGGTCAGTGAAGCCTGATGCAATAATCAAGGAAAGATATAATAAGTGCTTGGTTCAGCACTGAAGAAGTTTGGGTGGAGAGGAAGGAGCAGATTCTAGAGATATTGTGATGGTAGGACCGACGGAATTTGATGACAGACTGAATATGTGAGTTGAATGAGAGAGGTGTCAAGAATAATGTCAAGGTCACAGGCTTATGAGACAAGGAGGATAGTGGCATTGTCTACAGTTATGGGAAAGTCGGGAAAGACAGGGTTTGGGTGGGAAGATGAGGAGTTCTGTTTTGGACATGTTGAGTTTGAGGTGTTGGTGGGACATCCAAGTAATAGTGAATAGATGGTGAATAGAAGTGGACCCAGAACAGAGCCTGGAGGGACTCCCAGTTAGAGAGTGGGAGGCAGAGGAGGAGCCCATGAGAGACTGAGAAAGAATACCCAGAGTTGGGAAACAGGAGAGGATACTATCAGAGAAGCCAAGGTCAGATAATGTTTCCAGGAAAATGGGGTGATCCACATTGTTAAAGTCATGTCCATGATTTCCCACTCCTCAAAAACCTTCAGTGGTTGCCCATCCACTTTCCCATTAAACAGAAATTCCTTATCATTGGCTTTTAAAGGCTCAATCAGCTCCTCCCTTCCTACCTTTCCATGCTGATTTCCTGAAGACTTCCTATTAAGAGAAGCAGCCTAGCTCAGTGGAAAGAGCCCTGCCTTGGGACTCAGAGGTCATGGATTCTAATCCCGGCTCCACCACTTGTCAGTTGTGTGACTTTGGGCAAGTCACTTAACTTCTCTGTGCCTCAGTTACCTCATCTGGAAAATGGGGATTAAGACTGTGAGCTCCACGTGGGACAACCCGATTACCTCGTATCTCCCCCCACTGCTTAGAAAAATGCTTGGCACAAAGTAAGCACTTAACAAATATCATCATTATTATTGTTATTATTATTGCAACCCAGCATGCTCACTTTGCTCCTCTAATATCAACCTATTCGGTGTACCTCGATCTCGTCTATCTCGCCACGGCCTCCTCGTCCATGTCCTGCCTCTGGCCTGGAACTCCCTCCCTCTATATACCTGACAGACCATCACTCTCCCCACCTTCACAGCCTTATTACATCTCCTCCAAGAGACCTTCCCCTACAAAGCCTTCATTTCCCCTTCTCCTTCTCCCTTTTGTGTTGCCCTTTATTCACTCCAATCTCAGCTTCTCAGCACCTGTATTCATTCATTCATTCATTCATTCAATAGTATTTATTGAGCGCTTACTATGTGCAGAGCACTATTCTTCACTCCGCTGCCCGGCTCATCTTCCTGCAGAAACGATCTGGGCATGTCACTCCCCTTCTTAAACAACTCCAGTGGTTGCCTATCGACCTCCGCTCCAAACAAAAACTCCTCACTCTAGGCTTCAAGGCTCTCCATCACCTTGCCCCTTCCTACCTCTCCTCCCTTCTCTCTTTCTACCGCCCACCCCGCACGCTCCGCTCCTCTGCCGCCCACCTCCTCGCCGTCCCTCGGTCTCGCCTATCCCGCCGTCGACCCCTGGGTCACGTCCTCCCACGGTCCTGGAACGCCCTCCCTCCTCACCTCCGCCAAACTGATTCTCTTTCCCTCTTCAAAACCTTACTTAAAAATCACCTCCTCCAAGAGGCGTTCCCAGACTGAGCTCCTCTTCCCCCTCTACTCCCTCTGTCATCCCCCCTTTACCTCTCCGCAGCTAAAGCCTCATTTTCCCCTTTTCCCTCTGCTCCTCCACCTCTCCCTTCCCATCCCCACAGCACTGTACTCGTCCGCTCAACTGTATATATTTTCGTTACCCTATTTATTTTGTTAATGAATTGTACATCGCCTTGATTCTATTTAGTTGCCATCGGTTTTTACGAGATGTTCTTCCTCTTGACGCTGTTTAGTGCCATTGTTCTCGTCTGTCCGTCTCCCCCGATTAGACTGTAAGCCCGTCAAACGGCAGGGACTGTCTCTATCTGTTGCCGACTTGTTCATCCCAAGCCTGTAAACATATCTGTAATTTATTTTAATGTCAGCTCCCCCCCAGGCTTGTAAGCTCTTTGTGGGCAGGGAATAGGTCTATCAACTCTGTTATATTTTACTCCCCCGAGTGCTTAGTACACGCCCTGCACACAGTAAGTGCTCAATAAATGTGATTCACTGATCGAAGGCAGTTGAGAGGTCGAAGGGGATTAGGATGAAATACAGGCCCTTGCATTTGGCAAGAATGAGATCACCACTCACCTTAGAGAGGCAGTTTCTGCTGAGTGGAGGGGGAGGAAGCCAGATTGGAGGACGTCAAGGAGAGAATTGGAGGAGAGGAAGTGGAGGCAGCGGCAATAGACAACTCGCTCAAGGAGTTTAGAAAGGAGTGGCAAGAGGGAGATAGGGGCGATAACTGGAGGTTGCTATGGGGTCATGGGAGGGTATATTTTTAGAATATGGGATTTACCAGTGTGTTTGAAAGCAGTGGAGAAGAAGCCATTGGAGAGTTAGTGGTTGAAGACGGTAGTCAGGGAGGGAAGACGAGACGGGGCAGATGTTTTAATAAGGGGTGAGGGGATGGGGTCAGGGGTGCAGTTGGAGGTGGTAGATTTTGAGAGGAGGCAGGAGATATCTTCTTGAGATACTGCTGGGAAAGATAGGTGAGTCGAAAAAGGGGCAAAAGGAAGGTGGGGATAGAGAAGTGCAAGGAAGATTTTAGGGAGATTGCTTATGGTTTCCATTTATCAGTGAAGTAGATGGCAAGGTCATTAGGGGCAAGAGATGGGGGAAGAAGGGGACAGGGGATTTGAGGAAGGAGTTAAAAGTCTGAAACAGCTGGCGTGGGCAGTAGGGATGTGAGTCATTAAGGGGGAAGAAATATTGTGGGTGGGCCTTTAAAGGAGTAGTTCTTTCCACTGTGAACCCTTTACCCTCACCTTAGTTCCTATTGCTCAGAAAACACCCACGAGTAACTTTTTTGACATCTGTCATCATTCTTCATGTTAGAGTTGATCCTTCTGATGGTACTGCAATCCCTGTGTTGAGAGTGTGAAAAGATCTATGTGTAAACTGCGGGCCTTTCCGACATTGCCAACGTGTGCAGAAATTCATTCATTCAATAGTATTTATTGAGCGCTTACTATGTGCAGAGCACTGTACTAAGCGCTTGGGATGAACAGGTCGGCAACAGATAGAGACAGTCCCTGCCGTTTGACGGGCTTACAGTCTAATCGGGGGAGACGGACAGACAAGAACAATGGCAATAAACAGAGTCGAGGGGAAGAACATCTCGTAAAAACAATGGCAACTAAATAGAATCAAGGCGATGTACAATTCATTAACAAAATAAATAGGGTAATGGAAATATATACAATTGAGCGGACTGTGCTGTGGGGATGGGAAGGGAGAGGTGGAGGAGCAGAGGGAAAAGGGGAAAAAGAGGGTTTAGCTGCGGAGAGGTAAAGGGGGGGTGGCAGAGGGAGTAGAGGGAGAAGAGGAGCTCAGTCTGGGAAGGCCTCTTGGAGGAGGTGAGTTTTAAGTAGGGTTTTGAAGAGGGGAAGAGAATCAGTTTGGCGGAGGTGAGGAGGGAGGGCATTTCAGGACCGCGGGAGGACGTGGCCCAGGGGTCGACGGCGGGATAGGTGAGACCGAGGGACGGTGAGGAGGTGGGCGGCAGAGGAGCGGAGCGTGCGGGGTGGGCGGTAGAAAGAGAGAAGGGAGGAGAGGTAGGAAGGGGCGAGGTGATGGAGAGCCTTGAAGCCTAGAGTGAGGAGTTTTTGTTTGGAGCGGAGGTTGATAGGCAACCACTGGAGTTGTTTAAGAAGGGGAGTGACATGCCCAGATCGTTTCTGCGGGAAGATGAGCCGGGCAGTGGAGTGAAGAATAGACTGGAGCGGGGCGAGAGAGGAGGAAGGGAGGTCAGAGAGAAGGCTGACACGGTAGTCTAGCCGGGAAGATTGTATCCCCGTGTTGGATTGAGGCTGAAAAGCCATAGGAGGAACTGCCACATCCTGTCACATTGTTTGCATTTAAGGACAGATTCTTGCTGTGCTAATGCTTTGATTCCATAGACATTCTCTTGACATTCCCATCTTTGCGAGGGACTCTGCTTAAGGACTGCAACCCTTACCCTGACAGCTATTCCTTGGTTTTCAATCAATCAATCGGCGACATTTACTGAGCATCTGCCGAGAACTGAGAAGTAGTGTGGCTTTGCAGACAGAGCGCAGGCTTGGGAGTCAGAAGGACCTGGGTTCTAATCCCAGCTCTGCCACATGCCTGCTCTCTGACCTTGGGCAAGTCACTTCACTTCCCTGGGCCTCAGTTACCTCATCTGTAAAATGCGGATTAAAACTGTGAGCCCTATGTGGGACAGGGTTGGTGTCCAACCTGATTAGCTAGTTTCTATCCCAGCACTTAGAACAGTGCTTGACACACAGTGCTTTGCAAGTACCATTATTATCATTATTATTATTATTACAGAGCCCGTATTCAGCACTTGGGAGAGGACAACCAAAGCAAGACTCACAATTCCTGCCCTTGAAGAGCTTACAATCTAACAGGGGAGGCAGACAAAAATTATTTCTCTTTGTTATGGCACTGCCCAATGAAGTTTCACCAGGCACAGTCCTCTGATGAGGCAGATTTTTGTCTGGGGAGACAAGCAAGTTTTGGGGTAACCTTTCTCCCAGAGCCTCTCTACCTCCTTCACGGTGAACAGTACATCCCTCGAGCTCCACTGTTGCTTCATCAGCTACTGAACAGCTAAAATCCTGAGCCATCCCCCTACATAGGACTGCAAAGACGATAAGTGTAGGGGGAGTTCCAGCACCAGTAGGACATGCTTTTGAGTTTTCCCAGAAATAATGATGGCTTAACAGGGATCTAGGAGTCAGAAGAATCCTAATCCCAGCTCTGCCACTTGTCTGCTCTGTGACCTTGGGCAAATCACTTCACTTCTCCAGACCTCAGTTACCTCATCTGTAAAATGGGGATGAAGACTGTGAGCCCCTTGTGGGAGAGGGACTGTGTCCAATCTGATTTTCTTGTGTCCACCCCAGCGCTGAGTATAGTGCCTGGCGTATAGTAAGCACTTAACAAATACCATAATCATTATTATCATTAGCCATACTCACTCTATAAACCAATCCCTCTGTGAGCAGCAGCAGGCATGGTGATCAGGGTTGACCAAAGTTAGGGGAGTCATCTGTGACTGAGGGGATGGAATATCTCTGTGTGCTACTGTGCCCTTGCCTGCTTTTTATGCAGTTGTCAAGTGTGGCACTCCCATCGACTCTGCAAACCAGTGGAGTCTTTACTTACAGATGTACTTATTTTAAATGCATGTATTATGCTCTGAACTACTTTTCTTTTGTTTTGTTGTCTGTCTCTCCTGTTCTAGACTGTGAGCCTGTTGTTGGGTAGGGATTGTCTCTATCTGTTGCCAAATTGTACTTTCCAAGCACGTAGTACAGTGCTCTGCACACAGTAAGTGCTCAATAAATATGATTGAATGAATGAATGAATGAAATACCAGAGAGCCATAGCAATATGCACTATAAGGGGAGTCATTTCCTTCTCATCAAACAGAAATACCTCTATTGGCTTTAAAGCCCTCAATCACCTCGCCCCCTCCTACCTTACATCACTGATTTCCTACTACAACCCAGTCTGCACACTTTGCTCTTTAAATGTTAACCTACTCACTGCACCTCAATCTCATCTATCCAAACCCTCACCCACGTCCTGCTTCTGGACTACGATGCTCTCCCCTTTCACATATGACAGACCTCCACTTCTCCCCATCTTCAAAGCCTTATTAAAAGCACACCTCAATCAATCAAGCTATGGTACTTATTACTGGGTGCAGAGTACTGTGCTAAGCGCTTGGGTGAGTACAATATAACAGGGTTAGTAGACCCATTCCCTGCCCACCACGAGTTTACAGTCTAGAGGGGGAGACAGCCCCATAGTATTAATGTCTATATCTGTAATTTTATTTATATTGATGTCTGTTTATTTGTATTGATGTCTGTCTCCTCCCCCCCCCAGCCTGTGAGCTCATGGTGGGCAGGGATTGTCACTCTTTATTGTTGTATTGTGCTTTCCCAAGTGCTTAGTACAGTGCTCTGCACACAGAAAGGGCTTAATAGATACAATTGAATGAATGAATGAATAAATGTATTCAAAAGTGCTGTGGGGCTGAGGGAGGGGTGAAAAAAGAGAACAAATCCAAGTGCAAGGGTGACTCAGAAGAGGGTGGGAGAAGAGGAAAGGAGGGCTTAGTGAAGGAAGGCTTCTTGGAGGAGATGTACCTTTAATAAGGCTTTCAAGGTAGGGTGAATAATTGCCTGCTGGATATTAAGAGGGAGAGCAATCCAGGCCAGGATGTGGGTGAGAGGTTGGTAGGGAGATAGACAAGATGGAGGTACAGTGAGTAGGTTAGCGTTACAGGACTGAAGTGTGCAGGCTGGATTATAGTGACTACCCTCCAAAAGGCCTTGAGAAGCCTTGAGAAGTGCTTGGGAGAATACAAAAGTTGGTAGACATGTTCCCTGCTCTCAGTGAGCTTACAGTCTAGAGGTACAGTGTCCCAAGCACTTGATACTGTGCTCTGCACACACAGTAAGTACACACTAAATACTATTGATTGATTGTTAATTCACAGGCAAAATTGGACAATAGAAGGATTGCGGAATTATTCAGAAAGGGGAAGGGGAAAGAGCAATGAAAGGACATATGAAGATATGGAAATTCAGAAATCTGCTTGCACACACAAAGAATAAGACAGCTCTGCCAATTTAAATTTGTATTTCATTTCCACATGCAGAGAGTAACTCTTCCTTCCCTCCCAACCTGAGGCTGGGACTCTTCGACCAGCCCTCCACCTCCCCAAACCCCCAATTCAGAGATCATTAGGGAAGCCAGGATAAGAGCATATCTCCAGTTCATCATTTGCTAGTAGAGCTCTCTGGAAATCCCCAAATGATTTATAAGTACCATAGAGGACAGAAATAGGTGTGTCTGTCTTCCAATATATGTGTTCAACTGAGAATGATGGTGATTTTATATGATGCTACTTATTATGTCTTCCAAATTTGCAAAATGGTCAAAAACATATTCTGTCTTTACTCAAAAATCCTTGGTTTTACCTCTCATCCAAAGGAATGACTTTTAATGAATACTCCAACTTTCTTTCGAGAAATTCTCATAGGTCTCATAGACCTCTGAATGACGCTCAAATACAATTTGAGAGCCCTTTTATTTTTCAAATTCAACAGCTTATCACTGCAAAATATTGCAGACAAAAGCTGCTCTGGGAGCAGGCTTTTCTGTGCATCACATCAACACAGAAAACTTGAAGGGCTAATTTAAATGTAAGTGTAGGCTTTTAGATTTGATATCAGACAGACATGTATTGAATTATCTCACTGTAGCGTGTGTGTGGGGGGTACCCTTCGCTATCAAATAAAGGCTCTTGGGACTTTCTAGAGCCTGAAATGTCATCTGAAAAAAGCACAGTGCTTTACTCTCCAGTTCTTCTCCGAGCTGTTTTAGAAGATGAAAAAAGAGCCAGGTGCAGCAACTTGGCCCTCTTTTTAAATTACAACGTTGGGAAAAATGAGAAATGTTGTAATTAAAGTTGCCACCCATCTATTTTTCACATTTTGCCGCACACATTGCATTTCCTAAAGCTAGAATGAACAAGAGAACATATATGCTGGGGACTTGAATTTAGAGTTCTGCAATTCTTTTCTTGGCTTTTTACTGGTGATTTGGGGCACATCAGTTTGGAATGGGAACACCTAGGTGGGTAGCAAGACATCACCTTCCCAAGAGGTATATAAAATGTTAGCTACCCATCTCTCCAGGAGTTTTAGCTGCAGCTGTACGTGGAAACAGGGAGATGTGTTGGCAAACTACGCAAGGCCTTTTCCAGCCCCACTGCAGTATTTTATTATTGTCTTGTGGTTGTTTTACATTTTCGCTGCTGAACAATAAACTAGGCTTAATACTGAATTTCTATCTTGAAAAAAGCAAAGCACCATCACCATTGGCAGCTACCCACTGTACATGTGGCACAATTTTTGGCACTAAGATGATTGGCAGAGTATGAGAGATACAGTCCCAGGTTTCCAAGGACTTTTTGGGAGCGTGGGTTTTGGTGGGGAGGGGGATGGTCAAAAGACCAGGGTTCTCCTCCCAAATCCGACTACTGGTGGGCTGTGACCACAGGCAAGTTACTGAATATTTTTTGCTTTGGTTTCATTCATTCAGTCGTATTTATTGAGCGCTTACTGTGTGCAGAGCACTGTACTAAGACCTTGGAAAGTACAATTCGGCAACAGAGACAATCCCTACCCAACAATGGGCTCACAGTCTAGAAGGAGGAAGACAGACAACAAAACAAGTAGACAGGCAACAATAGCATCAATATAAATCAATAGAATTATATATATATGCACATTAATAAAATAAAATAATAAATATGTACATATATACACAAGTGCTGTGGGGCAGGGAGAGGGTTAGAGCATAGGGAGGGAGTCGGGGCCATGGGGAGAGGAGGAGGAGCAGAGGAAAAGGGGGGCTCAGTCTGGGATTCTCCCTGTCCATAAAAGGGGAATAAGGTAGCAACTCTCTCTACCTCTTATGAGCTCCCTGGGTGCAAGACCTGTGTCTGATCTGATTATCTTGTATTTTCCCCACTCTTTTTTAAGCACCACTGTAAACTTGCAATCCCAAAAGGAAGTCAAAGCCACAAAACGTTCATATGCTTAGTAGTATAGCTGCCCTTTATGTTCAAAGGGGAGAACCTCTCCATCTATGTGGGTGTGGCTGAAAAGACCTATCCACAAACAATGCATTCCATCCTGTGTGCATGTAAAAACCATCCTTTGTTTGCTTGTTGCTCCTATTGAACGTTTCTGAACTGCTTCTTGTAGCTTCCGTTCGAGGAGAGTGATGCTTTTCCTCATTCCCACATACCAGGCTGCTCTGTTCCCTACAATTATCTCCCCCCAAACTGCTGCTGTGCTACATGGGTGGAATCTACCCTTCCCTCTGTATTTAAAGCATTTGCTCTACCCTCCCTGATTGCATGTGTCCCATTTCAGTGTGCCATTCAACAGCTGCTTGGGTTTCTTGTGATCATCCATCCCCCCCACCCCTCACATAACCCACCCAACTGAGTGGTGATGTGAAAAACATTGCCTTAATGCTGACCAACTGTGTCCCAGGCCCTGCTGCCGGTGAGCTTGGTGAGCGACTCAGAGGTGATGGTGATGAAACTGCTAAAAAAGCCAGTTCTCACAGCTGAATGAAAGGTTACACCAGTTCAGCTTTGTAGACTTAGAGTTTGATATGAAACTTAATGCTTCCTTGTCATTACGGTCCTTCTCTAGACTATAAGTTTGTCCTAGTGGAAAGAGCATGGGTCTGGGAGTGAGAAGGTCATGTGATTCTAGTCCCAACTCTACCACTTGTCTGCTGTGTGACCTCTGGCAAATCACTTTACTTCTCTGTGCCTCAGGTACCTCTTCTGAAAAATGGGGACTGAGACTGTGAGCCCTACATGGGACAGGGACTGTGTTCAACCCGATTTGCTTGTATTCACCTCAGCACTTAGCATGGTACCTGGCAGGCAGTAAGTGCTTCACAAATATTATTATTATTTTTACAGTCAGGGAATGTGTTTGCTAATTCTATTGTTCTGTACTCTCCCAAGCACTCAGTAGTGCTCTGTGCATAGTAAGCACTCAATAAATACCACTGATTCTGTCAATCTTCCAAAAGATATATTGGCCACCTCAGTTTGATCATGAATAATGCACCTTGATGTATTATTGAATAATGCACTGCCTAATTACTAGAATTCAATGAAAATATTAAGTTTTTTGTTGCCAGTGAAAATCTCCGGTTGTGTGGAGGGATTCCAAGATGAGGACTGGTTACGTAGCACATCAGTTTTCTTCAGGTTTGTTGTCAGTCATTAGCATTGCGCTACTAAGCAGTTCATAATTACTTCCTGTTGTCTTGTGTATGGACCTTCAGAGTTCCAGTGTCAGTGTATGTAGCTCAGGGATAATTGTCTCTAAGATTTGCATGTTTGCTGCCTGTTTAACTGGAAGAGCTTTTCTGAGGATGGGAAATGTATTCAACACTAATTTTCCAGTTCCTATCCCATCTATGAGCATAGAGTCGTATAACGGGTTGAACAGAATGGATCAATTACACAGGACCTAATACTTTGATAGTGATGAGACAAGTCGGATAGAGAACGTTCAGTTTTGACTTAACTCAGTCAACTATGAATACTGTATGTTTTCATGTTTTACAGTCACACACACATATCTAGGGATCCTTTACTCCTCTCTCCTTCTCTCTCTCCCTCTCCTCCCTCTCCTTCCCCCACCCCCTTCCTCACAGAGATTATGAGGACAAGTCTGTGAATTGGGGTGTGATCTAGACTATCTGGTAGATCTCGTTGGAGCCCTTTGCCTTTTCATTGCCCTGGTGTTGGCCTTTACCAGCATTAAAACAACTCTTCAAGAGTATGAGTAGGCAAGAACTGGATTGGGCAGCTGTTTTTCAAGATTCCTGCTGGGTATGTCCACCAGACAGAATGCCCTAGGTGGCAGAACCAGAATCCAGGTCTCCTAATTCCCAGACCAGTACTCTTTCCACTAGACCAACAGCAGAGCTATACAGAAATATACGGGCAAGAAAAGGGATGGTGGGAGTGAATGAAGTGATTATATCCAGATGGCAGTAATTAGGCCCTAAATACAGTTATTATTAAAAAGAAGTAGTGGGATAAGTGCCGTACAACATTAATCTAAGGTTTCAATAATTTTTTTTTTACATTTTAAGACCCACAGTGAAGACACAGAATAGAAGGAGTAAGAGAAATGAAAAAAAAAAACAAACCCTTTCAATACAACTTTCCATTTTCACTTAGATTATTCGTGCTTTAATAATTCATAAAAAAATTTCCAAACACCACCGGGCTCATAACAGCAATGACCCATATCTATGCACAATGGCAATGTGCCACATCACTATATGGACACAAATGGTGATGAGGGAATACAATCTCTGATCTCCTTGGCCATTTTAAAAGAAGGCAAATGATTTCACTGGCATTGGCAAGATACTGTAAATGCCCCCTACCCTCATCGATAAGATCATCAGCTTTAACCCCCAAAGTGGCTTGATATAATGCTGCACTGCTGTGGCTCTCGTCTGAGAAACCCCCAATATAATCATCTTAGTTATAGTAGCGCTCCTTTAGAGCATTAGAGTTCATGGTCGAAGAGGGTGCTAATAGAAGGAACGGCTTAGCCAAAACAAGACTTGAAAAAAATCCGAGGATGCCTCGCAAATAACCAGATGCGGTGGTGGGAATTTTAGCGTCCCAGCAAGTGATGTCTAATTCAGATAAGGGAAATCTAGTTAGTTTAGATATTATGCTCTCAGTCCCGTTGGTCACGAGGATTTCTATTTATTATTTTTTGTTGTTGTTGTTCGTGTCGGCCGTTCCACCCCAAAGTTACATCTGCTTCTCGCCTATGCAGGTCACGGCGGTGGAGCGGGTTGTTCCTCGAGGGTCGGGGACCAGTTTAGCTTCCTCTCCCTTCCCCTTCGTGGAGCATCTCGGCTACAGGAGGGCTGAGCCCCTCCCCGCAGCTCTGCACTGCAGTGTCAGCATCCGAGGGCCGAGCCAGCGGCCGGCTGTGGGAGTTGAACCCACGACCTCGTTTTCCCGGAGGCGAGCGGTGGCCGCAGCCGCCACCCCCCGCCTCGTTTCCGGATCGACTCTGGGCTATTTTGGTGAAGGATCTGATCGAAGGCGCACATGCCCCAGGGCATCCTCGTGGCCACGGCTTCTCCTTTGTTTTCGGGCCCCACGTCCTCCATCCCCTGCCCTAGCCGTGGAGAGTCGCGTCCCTCTTCCCCGCCCCTACCCCCGTTTTGCGTCCGCAAGGGTGTTGGAGGGATTTCCCCACCGCGGGATGGGGACGGCGTGGACCGACCGCAGAGTTACACGGCGCGCCGTGGAAGGGTTCGGAGAGTAGCAGGGCGGTGGGGGGGGGGGGGGCGGGAAGGACCATCCCGTCCCCCGCACCCCACTAACCGGTCCCAGCGGCTCGGCACCCAGAATTTCCTGCGTCGATGGAATGAATAAAGGAGAGCGGGAAGAGAAGAGAAGTCTCCTCGCGACTCCTTTTCTCTCGTCCGGCCCTGGGGAGCATCCCCCCCGCCCGGCGCCCACCCACCCTCCCTCCTCCTCTTTCCCTCCCTCTGGCCTCCTCTCCCGCCCCCTTCCCCCCCCCCCCCACTCGCCGACGCCAAACCCCGACCTCCGGGCCGCCCCCTCCCTCCTCCCCTCCCGAGGGCCAGAAGCCAACAGCCGACACACAATCCAGCAGCTCCCGCCGGCTCTGCCTCCCCGGCAGGAGTTATTTTCAAACTTCGGGCTCAGATCACTCTTTTGCAAAGAGTCCTCACTGCTCCTCCGTCTTCTCCCTGTCCCCACCCACCCCCCTCCCTCCCGCTTTTCTCCTTTAAGAGGAGGGGGGAGGCGGTTCGGCGGGTCTGTGACCGAAGCGGGGAGGAAGAGCAAGCGGAGAAGGAGGGAAGAAAGAGCCCCTGCCTGGCTGCAGTGCACTTGTGGGCAGCGCGGGGTGGCGGCGGCGGCAATAGCAGTAGCAGCAGTAACACTACCAGTAACACTAGCAGCAGCGGCCCCGGCGGCAGCAGCACTAGCGGTAGCAGCGGCAGCAACACCACCAGTAACACTAGCCGTAACACCAGCAGTAGCGGCCGCGGCGAGTACAGTAGAGTAGTTGGGTGGCGGGCGGGCGGGCGGACGGGGGCGGGGGAGGGAGGAGACTGTCAGCGGCAGCAGGTGGTTGGGTGGGCGAGGCAGCGCAGGCGGCAGGGGCAAGTAGCGCGCCGGGAGGCGAGGGCGTTGGGTTGCAAGTGGGTGAGGCCAGAGGACTGAGGAGCGCCTGGAGCGGAGGCAGCTCCGGCCCGGGCAGCAAGTGGTTTGAGGGGGCCGAGGGGAAGGAGGACAGGAGCAGCAGCAGAAGGAGGCGGTGGGTGGCCCCGCCGGCCGATCCTTCCCCCCCACCCCGGGCGGCCCCGGCCCCTTCCCCTGTCGTTCACCGTCTCTTTGCAGCTTCCACCCCATGTCTCTGCCGGTGGTGCTCCCGGGCTCCTGCTGCCCCGTAGCCGGGCTGTCGGCCGTGCCCCAGGCCGGGGGTCCGGGCGCCGCCGCCGCCGCCGCCGCCGCCCAGGAGCCGCCGCTGCCCCCGCTCCGGCCTCGCTGGTCCCGGGCAGGGCTGCAGCTGGCCCCGCCGCCCCGGGCTCGCTGCCCCTCGGGCGCCGCGGTACTCTCGGCGCCGCCCCCGCTGTCCTCCCGCCGGGCCGGGGCCGCCGCCGCCGGCCCGCCGGGCTCCGTGCTCTTGCCCGCCCGCCCGCTGCTCTCCCTGGGGCTCCTGCAGCTCATCCTCGGCTGCTGCATGGTGGCGCTCAGCTTCGGGGCGCTGTCGCTGAGCGGCTCCCCGCAGGTGAAGAACTCGTGCCCCTTCTGGGCGGGCTCCTCGGTAAGTGGCCCCCGCCTTCGGACACGCTCGCATACACACACACACACACACACACACACACACTCCCTCCCCGTGTCCGGGGGGCGGCGTGGGGCAGCGCTGCTTCATTCAAAGGGATCTGGGGGGTCCGGGCCGGGGACCGTCGATCAGGCGCCGGTTGAGGCCGGGCAGCGCCGGGTGGGTGACTTGGCCCGTCGGGTGCCGGCCGGGGCCAGACGGCTCAGAAGCCCGGAGGCTGGCCAACTTTCTAACTTCAAGTCTGGCGGGCTCGGGGAAGTCGTCGACAGGCTAGGAATTAAAAGTGCCCAGCGAAGTGTAGCGCTTTTTGGAGGAGAGCCGTGGGGGTTGGAGTCCAGAAGAGAGGGGCGGAGAAAAACTCCCCGGGGAGAATCCCCCGACAGAGTGGCACCGTGTTGAAGATTCTGATCACGTACCCGTGGTAGGTGTACAGCACTGTGCTCATTTATTAGTCTGGCATTGATCGGCAGAACGAGTTCAAAGGTAATAAAGAGGGTGAAGGCAAAATAAGCAGTGTGCATTGTCATTAGGCTGCAAGCGCCCAGGCAGCTGCACGGTTCCTAACCGAAATGAATATCCGGCCGAGAGGCTTACCGAGTTGAATATCGGATACCCCGGGGGACTGGTACTTTTTTTTGCTAAGCCACCCAAACCCCCGTGTGGGGCAGCGGACGAAACTCCAGAAGAACGGGGGAAGCGTAACCTCATGGCCCGGGTGGTCTTGGGGCCCCTTTCCCTCGGCCGCAGGCCTACTCTGACAGGGATCTGTAGCGTTCGGGGTATGGCGCCGAGTAGCCCCTAGAATACTGATGTCAGGACCTCCAGGTCAGACCTTTGGGGTCCCGGGAAGGAACTCTGTAGGGTAGGTGCTCTTATTGACGTACAGTGTATCCATAGGGTACCTAGAGTGCTCTGATGTATAGCCACACCGTAACGACTTAAAATCGGGCATCTGTACATTGTCACGAAGCATCATGACATAGGTTCGTCACAGGTCGGTCAGATGAGGCGAAGAAATAAGTGTCCTGCTTTGACTTCAGTATCCTGGATGGGGAAGATATAAGGTTCAGTAACTCTAACTCTGAAAGCAGATTAAGAATCTTGGGAACTAAATAACACATAATGAAAACCAAAGGTCTGCTATGTAGGGTCCTAGATTATTCACTAATGGTATGCTTAACCATATAAAATGCAGAGGAAAATAATTTAAGCCACAAATAACCCCCAAGAATCAACCTTAATAAAACATCAAAGAAGTTCAAGTCTGAAATTTTATCCTTAACCTAATCCCTTTTGCCAACATATTGCAGTAATACCTTGGTGGGGGATGATCTTACATATGGTACAGTATGTGCCGTGACCAGGAAGGTAGCTAACTGAAATTTATGCAACATGCTGTCTACTTGTAGCAACCCACCATTTTCTTTAAGTGCCCACTGCCACTTTTGCTTTTATTCTGCAAACTCTAGGTTAAAAGGTGAAGCAGCGTTGCCTAGTAGAAAGAGCAGAAGCCTGGGAGTCAGAAGACCTGGTTGTTTTTTTAATCCTTGCCTGTGGTGTGGCCTTGAGCAAGGCACTTAACTTCTCTGGGCCTCAGTTTCCTCATCTGTAAAATGGGGATTCAAAACCTGTTCCCTCTCCTATTTAAAGTATGGGACAGGGACTGTGTCTGACTTGATTATCTTGGATTTACCCTAGCGCTTGGCAAATACCAAAATTAATACTAAGTTATTATTAGGTGGCGGACCATTGAATCTCCAAATGCCCGATGCTTAGCACATTGGTGCTGTTAGAATCACTAGTCCATTTGTCAAAGTAGACTTTTGCAAAGCAGTGACTGTATCAGGTTTTCTAACCACTGCAGACTGATTTCACGATCTATAGTACCTTCCAAGGGATTTAGAAGCATCACCTGTTCAAAAAAGACTGATTAAGTTTAACACCTATGGTTTTACTTTTCCTAGATTTAATTCTAAGCTCAGAACATGTCCCTGGCATTTGATAATTGTGGTTTTTGTTATTTGATCAATGATATTTATTGCATGCTTGCTGTGTGCTGAGCTTGCACTCTACTAAGAGCTGGGGTAGATATAGGATCATCAGATCAGACCCAGTTCCTATCCCACACGGGCAGGAACAGTTGTCCTTTGTCAGTCAGGGCTCTAATGAAATAACTAGTGGGGAAAAGGGTGGGTCCTTCCTGCAGTGACCAAGAATATTGCCCCACAGCTCTTGAGAGCAAACAGTATGTGTACCTTATGATCGGACACTGCATTTGACAGGATTAAAAAGTCATTTAATTAAACCATGATCGGGATAGAAAGATTTTCTTCGGTGGGTGATGAATTTTCATTGCCTCCCAGAGTTCAACCTTATAGCTGCAGTTTAGATTGTCATGTTTCGTTTACCTCGGCATTACCGTCAGTGCTGTAAAACAAAATAAATATTGCATTTCTCCATCCAGCCTTTCCCACCTTACATAGCAGCCCACTTATCAATCAATCCATTGTAGTTACGGAGTGCTTACTCTGTGCAGAGGACTGTACTAGGAGTAAATAGAGTTAGTAGCTAGGATCCCTGCCTTCAAGAATCATGCTGAGAAACAGCATGGCACAGTGGATAGAGCACTGACCTGGGGGTCAGAAGGCCTGGGGGTCGAATCCTGACCCCTCCACTTGTCTGCTGTGTGACCTGGGGCAAATCACCTAACTTCTCTGTGCCTCAGTTCCCTCATCAGTAAAATGTGGATTAAGACTTTAAGCCCCATGCGGGACAGGGATTGTGTCCAACTTGATGATCTTGTATCTATCTCAGCACCTAGTACGGTGCCTGGCACCTAGAAAGCACTTAACAAATACTGAATATATTAAAAGAAGAGTCTTACAACCGAGTGGACTCCCTTAGGGTAGAGGTAGCGGGTATGGGGACTCCCTGCTACTCCCCAACTCTCTCACACTCCTCGCCCCTCCCAAGCACACCATCTAACGGTACCACATTCACTATTCTTCTGCCTCCAACCCCTTGTTCATGCCTGGAATTCCCCTTGCCATCCTCTCCCTGAATCTACCAGACCACAGGTCTTTCTATCTTCAAAGTCCTCTTTTCTCCAGGAAGCCTTTCCTGATTAATTGACCACTCCCCGCTCATGTCACCCTAATAGCTGCTCATAACATTTGTGTATTTTGTTTCTACCTTGGCACTAATGGGCATATGTATATTTTTATTCAGATATTCCTTTTTAAACATTCAATTATTCTTTCAGCTGTTTCATTCTCATATATTTGTCCTACTTCCTACTATATATACACAATCAACCAATCAGTGGGACTTACTGAGTGCTTACTGTGTAGAAAGGGAGACAGTTTCTAGATAATCTTTCTCCCCTATTAAATTGTAAACTCTTTGAGGACAGGGAACAGATGTCTTGCTACTGTTGTTCTCCCCTAGGTATGTAATTCATTCATTCAATCATATCTATTGTGCGCTTACTGCATGCAGAGCATTCATTCATTGTCATATTTATTGAGCGCTTACTGTGTGCAGAGCACTGTACTAAGTGCTTGGAAAGTACAGTTTGGCAACAGAGACAATCCCTACCCAACAATGGGCTCACAGTCTAGAAGGGGGAGACAGACAACAAAACAAAACAAGTAGACAGGCATCACTACCATCAAAATAGATAAATAGAACCATAGATAAATGCACATCATTAATAAAATAGAGCAATAAATATGTACAAATATATAAAAGTGCTGTGGGGAGAGGAAGGGGGTAGAGCAGAGGGAGGGAGTAGGGGCGATGGGGGGGAGGAGGAGCAGAGGGAAAGGGAGGGCTCAATCTGGGGAGGCCTCCTGGAGGAGGTGAGCTCTCAGTAGGGCTTTGGAGAGGGGAAGAGAGTTAGTTTGGCGGATGTGAGGAGGGAGAGCATTCCACGTCAGACGGTAGGACGTGGGCCAGGGGTCGACGGCAGGACAGGCGGGAGCGAGGCACAGTGAGGAGGTTAGTGGCAGAGGAGCGGAGTGTGCGGGCTGGGCTGTCGGAGGAGAGAAGTGCTTGGAAAGTACAATTCAGCAATAGAAACAGTCCCTGCCCCAGTAAGTGCTTAGTACTCAGTAGGTGCTCAGAAACTACCACTTTTAGATAGATTGATCAGCAATGTCTCTGGTCCAGGACCAGCCAACACTGCTTGGATGGTGACAGTGGCAGCAACCAGAGAGTATGGCAAGAGCCTGCAGTCTGGTGAGATGTAAACAGGAACTGCTCCAGTGGCTTTGAGGATTCCCCCAGCCTGTGTGGGTGGGTGACTTGCCTTCATGGGGCTCAGGGGCCCAGGGCCGATAGGAACCTCTTGCCTTGCCCTGCAACCTGGGTGAGGGCAAGAGAATCTGCAAGGGTGGGCGTGGCCTGCCAACTGTGGGCAAAAGATGGAGCTGACATCTTGATCCTGTCTCCGGCTCTTGTTCAAGGGCACTCTGCTCCAGAAGCTGTGGGGGCAAAGCTTAGTGGATTCACTCCCTCAGTGCCAATCCCACAGCTCCCATGGAGAAGGCACCTCTGCCCAGACAAGTCAAATTAAAATTGAAATAGAATCCTTTGAAAACTAGGGGAAAAAATTCACGACAGGCTAAATTAAACTTGTGGCTCCAAGGTAATGGTTTTATAAGGGTGTGAAACTAGGGAACTGGAGTGGAAATGCCATTTTAACTTAAAGATTAGGTTGCAGTAAACACAACCCAAGTACACTGCCAATAAAGAGATCCTCCCTTCTCTTGGTTTGAATGACCAACATAGGTCATACCCTGTACCATCCAAGCAAACAAATTACCCCATGACTTCAGCTGGAATGGTCTTGAATAAGGAATATGAGTGTAATATAAATAGAGGAACTGTGAGCTATACAGACATTTTTGCAAACGAGTCAGAAGTTTCCGATAGCACCATAGTAACTAGGAGCAGAGCCCCTGAGTTGTTTCTATTGTTAAAACCTTGGCGTGTGTGTTTTGCATTTTTATATGAGAATTAGCTAAGTCTGTTTTGCCACAAATCATATACAGAAATGCATAATTTATACAACTTTCCATTTTTTTTTACCTCATTCTAATGCATTTTACAAACATTTGCTTTAACAATGTCCTTTGGAGATTGCATAGTTTTATCCTCCTCTTTTAGCATACTATGAAGCTCAAAGGTTAAGTAGCTTTACAAAAGAACCTGAAGTTTAACTGCAGATCAGTTAGCAGAGTCAAAATTGAAATTCCAATTACTGGACTCTCACTCCCGGGCTTTGGCCATGAGGTGTCGTGTCTTTGTCTGTTTTGGAGTAGTGTGAATTTTAATATTGTTGCATTCCACAGTGATGTTTAACCCTAAGAGGTGACTCAGTCTTTCCTATTGCAGTAGACTGAGTTGATGTTTTAGAGTGTGATGTTTTGGTGGCGTGTATCTTCTGCTTTGGAATCATCAATTTCTTGGGTTTGACGTCAAACCTCTAAGGAGCTCACAGACCTGGTTGGGAGAGATTGTTTTTCTTCTCCCATGGCTATAACACCATTATTCTGTAGTCTGCACTCTACATAAATAAAATGTTAAAAAGATAGTGAGTTCTGCTCAAACCACACAGTGAAAATGCGGAAGACTTGTACGATCTTCCATCACAAACTCTGGCCTGGTTTCAGTTTGCTGCTAGTCATGGGCTTTAGTTGCCTCTCATTAGTGAGCCCCTAAAGAAATCAGTCTCATGATGACTGTGGAAGGTAATGCTACCAAGGGGGATACTGGCAGGACGGTTCCGACATCACATTTGACCTAATTAGGCACTCTGAATATATCTTCTTCATCATCATCGTCATCATCACCCCAAACCCTGTTCTCCCCCTGACCTTTCCTAACACTGTAGACAACACCACTGACCTCCCTGTCTCACATGTCTGCAACCATGGCATTATCCTCAACTCATCTCTCTCATTCAAAGCACATATTCAGTCTGTCGCCAAATCCTGTCAGTTCTACCTTAGCAACATCTCTAGAATCCACCCTTTCCTCTCTATCCAAACCACCATGCTGATCCAAGTACTTATCCAACTTGGACTTATCCAAGTCCCTCTGTGACTACTGCATCAGCCTCCTCACTGATCTTCCTGCCTCCAATCTCTCCCCTCTCCAGACCATCCTTCACTCTGCTGCCTGGATCATTTTTCTAAAAAACCATTAAGTTCACGTCTCCCCTCTTCTCAGATCCCTCCAATGGCTGTCCATCCATCTCTGCGTCCAACAGGCTCTCCTTACCATCGGCTTTAAGCTCTTCCTTACCTCACTGATCTCCTACTCTAACCCAACCCACACACTTTGCTTCTCTAACACCCAGCCTACTTTGTGTACCTTACTCTTGTCTATCCCTTGCCCATGTCCTCCCTCTGGCTTGAAACTCCCTCCTCCTTCCTATCCCACAAACCACCACTCTCTCCACCTTCAGAACCCTCCTAAAATCACATCTCCTGCAAGAGGCCTTCCCTGCATTTCCCCTTCCCGCTCTCCTCTCTTTGTTGCCTATGCAGTTGGATCTGTACCCTTTAAACACTTGATATTTGCTCCACTCTCAGCCCCACAATACTTATGTACATATCATTTTGCCTACCTGTAATTTATTTTAATGTCTGTCCCCGCCCACCCCCTCCCAACTGTCAGCTCTGTGTAGGCAGAGAGCCTGTCTACTAATTCTGTTGTATTCTCCCAAACAGTACAGAGCTCTGCGCACAGTAAGCGCTCAGTAAATACTAATTATTGATTAATTGATTGATCAATCCAGCAAATATAGTCATCCTTTGTAGTCTGAGGTGCCGCCTCTGATGATAAAATTCACCGTGTGTGTGTGTGTGTGTGTGTGTGTGACAGAAAAGGTCAATGTGCAACTCACAGTCCCGGCCAGTGTGCACAAACAAAGCCTTGTCCTTGTTACACTGACATGTTTGATATTTGCAGCACCTGGCACCGTTTCCACTTTTGTCTCCTTGTTTCTCAATTCTTATAGCACCTCTGCTCAAAAAGAGCTATGTCTTTCTCGATTTGTAGTGCCCAATCCATGCTTTTGAGTTCCTAATTTCAGCTCCCCCTTAGAGCGGCTGTTTGGGTATCCTGCTGTCGTTCATTCTCTGTATATAGCCCACCCAGTGCAGCCACATGGAGGTGAACATAACTTTGCTGCTTGGAGACTGGCTTCGTACTGCAACAGCATTGTTTGAGATCCTGTCCTGCCATTCGGTGTCGAATAGAGACCATAAATGACGCCGGTGGAACCGCTCCACAAGCCGGATGCAGTGCTCTGCCCAGTCCAGGTCTCACAGCCGTAAAGAAGGTTGGACAGCACTACAGCTCTGTAGCCCTTTACTTTGTTCTGAACTTAATACCTCTCTGCCACTATCCTCTGTTTGACGGTTTCCCAAGGATATGCTGACCTGGCCTCCTTGATTGAGTTTTTTACTTCCTTGACTATCGGTGAATCGAAGGTCAGTTTGTGGCTTGGGTAACAGAACTCCGTGACAGCATTTAGTACTGTGTTGCCAGTCTAGATTTTTGGTTGTGTGTATGGTCTCTCTGGTGCAGGCTGATACATCACCTCAGTTTTTCTGGAGATTTCTGTAGATTTGTCGTTAGCCCGTATAATACCTGGTCGATAGACAAAGTGCTTTACATGTTTTCTTGGATGCGTGTCCATAGGGTGCAGTCATCTGCATACGATGATTCTCGAATGACCATTTCTAGGACTCTGGATGATGCTTGGGGTCCGTTGAAGGTTGGAAGAATTTCCCAGAGATACGGAAGTGAATTCTAACTTCAGCACTCAGGTGTTTTGTTACATCCTCCCAGCCTGGCCACGTAGAATAAATTGAACGATCCCACTACATGTCCCGGCTGCTTTACTCCATCGGTGATGGGGAATGGATCAGAGAGGGCACCCCCAACTCTGACCTGCCCATCCGTGCTGTCACGAAGTCTCATATCCTTGATGTATTTTCAGGACAGCTAAATTTATTAAGTAATTTCCAGAGTCCAGATCTACTGGTCACTTCCAATGCTTTAGTAAGGTCTCTAAAAATTGTGTAGGGGTCTTGGGTGCTGTTCCCTGCACCTTTCTTATGCTTGATATGCTTCAGAGATCAGGTCCACTGTGCCAAACTGTGATCAGAAGCCATATTGCAATTCAGGGAGCATTCAGTCAATGATATCCTTCAATTATCAATCCTGAACTACTCTGGCTGGGATCTTTCCAGTAATAAAAAGTAATGAGATGCCTCAGTAATTGCCATGATAACAATAATAATACTTATGGTGTTTGTTAAGTGCTTATTATGTGCCAGGCTTACTCTGTGTACTAAGCGCTGGGGCGGATACAAGCAAATCGGGTTGGACACAGTCCCTGTCCCACGTAGAGCTCATGGTCTCAATCCCCATTTTACAAATGAAGTAACTGAATCACAGAGAAGTGAAGTGACTTGTTCAAGGTCACATAGACAAGTGGCAGAGCTGGGATTAGATTAGTGATAATGGCATTTCATATGTGCTAAGCACTGGCGTAGATTCAAGATAATAGAGTCAAACACAGTTTCAGTCCCACACAATTTCTGTCTCATTACAGGAGGGAGGGAGAGTAGGTATTTTATCCCCTTTTTATGAGGGAATTGAGACACAGAGAGATTAAATGACTTGCCCAAGGTCACACTGCAGACCAGTGGCAAAGCTGGGACTAGAACCTGAATCTTATCTAGGGATCTAGATCTCTGCTCTTTCACCTAGATTGTACCTTTCTTCTCAAAGGCGGTGATGATGGTAAGATGCTTTGAGATGCTGTACCATTTCCTCAGTGTTCTCTAGGTTGCTCAAGAGTTTGTGTAAATGCTTAAAGTTGGTCCCCTCCATGCTTGTAGATCTCAGCAGGTATGCCATTGGGTCTAAGTGCTTTGATACTGTTTAGGGCTCTCGCTGCTGCAGACTTCCCCAGTAGTTGGAGCAAGCACCACGTCTTTACATATTAGATGGTGTGTAGTTTTCGAAGGCCTCTTCTTCAAAGGTAGAAGGTGTGTTGAGAACACTGAATTGTTCTAGCCATTCTTGTCAGTGGTGAGACTGGAACTATCTTCACTCTTTAGAGGTACAGTGATGGCATGTTTAGGGCTATATGATGTCTTTAGTGATGGGGGCAAATTCTGTACTGAGCACTGAGGTGGATACAAGCAAATCAGATTGGACACAGTCCCCATCACAAGTGGGGCTCACAGTCTCAAATCCCCATTTTACAGATGAGGTAACTGAGGCACAGAGAAGTGAAGTGACTTGTCCAAGGTCACACACAGACAAGTTGATGGAGCTGAGATTAGAACCCATGACCTTCTGACTCCCAGGCCCATACTCTATCCACTACACCAGCTGGTCTATTTATGTCAATCAGTGATATTTGTTGAGTGCTTATTGTGTGCAGAGCACTGTACTAAGAGCCTGAGAGAGAGCAGTACAACAGAGTTGGTAGACACATTTCCTGCCCACGGGGAGATTACAGACATTAAAATGAATTCAGGGTATGTAAGCACTGTGAGGCTCAGGGTGGAGTGAGTATCAGGTGTTTATAGGGCACAGCTCCAAGTGCACAGGAGATGCAGACGGGTGAAAGAGTAGGGGAAATGAGGCCTTAGTCGGGGAAGGCCTCTTGGAGGAGATGTGATTTTAATAAGCCTGAAGGTGGGGAGAGTCATGATCTGTCATGAAGTGGGAGGGAGTTCCAGGCCAGAAACAGAATGGGGGCAAGGGGTTGGCAGTGAGATAAGTGAGATCTAGGTATGGTGCGTAGGTTGGCATTAGAGGAGTGTGCCGGCTGGGCTGTAGTAGGAAATCAATGAGGTGAAGTAGGAGGGGGAGAGTTGAGTGCTTTAAAGCTGTTGGTAGAAGTTTCTGTTTGAGGTGGAGGTGGATGGGCAAGCACTGGAGGAGTGGAGACACATGGCTATTTTAGCGCCCCCCCTTTAGTTTCTGAAAGATTATTGACATGTAGAGCAACTGTGGAAATATTCAGCAACCTGCTCATCTGTGTTCAGTAATGGTTTATGTTTGGTCAGTTTAAGAGACAGCAAATTTCCTTTATTTTGCTACAATCTTAGTGTCTATGGGAGGGCAGGAAAGTTAAATAAAATATGTGGGCTGATAAACATTTCTTAATTTTCTATACAGGGTTCTGGTTATATGTAAAATACACAGGCACTTCATATTATGAAGACACACATTTAAACATTCATTTAGATCATTTTAACAGAAGCCAGCTAATGTATTTATAAAATGCAAAGTCAGCCTCACAGCAACAAGCCTAGGAAAGTAATGAATTGATTTTCTTTTCAGAGGAGGTTGAGATTAGTCCTTTTATGGGGGGTCCATTTGTGACTCTCTTTTATTAAAGCCACCTTACTTTTTAAAAGATGTATTTTAAGGAATATGATACAATTGAGGAAAATAGGAAATTTGTTTCTCTGACATCCGGATTACTCAATTTTACCTGCTAGTTTTACCTGTGGTGTGGTTAAATGTTTGTACTTATCACAGTGACAACAGTTATAAGCTGACTTCCTAAACCAATGGACTGAGGCTAAGTTCTGATAACTGAGGTTTGACTATTGTAGCTAGACATTTGCCCCATTTTGCTTGGTTAACCAGGCTTTAGCATTATTATTCAATCTAGCCTTGGTCCAGCCAGCCAGTCCATTTCAATAACAGACATTTCTTTTGTACTTTATGGTAGTGTAATGATTTCCTTTAGGGCTCAAAATGATCAATCAACCCATTAGTGGTATTTATTGAGCACTTACTGTCGGCAGAGCGCTGTGCTAAGCACTTGGGAGAATACGATATACTAGAGTTGGTAGACACATTCCCTGCCAACAAGGAGGCCTTCCCTGACAAGGACCTCATTTCCTTTTCTCTCACTACCTTCTGTGTCACCCTTGCCCTTCGCCCCTCCCTCAGCCCTATTGCACTTATGTACATATAGGTAATTTACTTATATTATTGTCTGTCTCCCCCTCTAGACTGTAAGATCATTGTGGACAGGAAAAGTTTCTACCAACTCTGTTATATTGTACTCTCCCAAGCACTTAGTACAGTGCTCTGCACGCAGTAAGTGCTCAATAAGTACGATTGATTGAATGAAGGAGCTGACTATGAAGTCTTTTTATTCAGGGACTTTTTGCCTTTAAATTGCAGCATATTTCCATTTTCTCAGTTGAAGCAAAAATGGCTATAGTACAAATTGTGGTCTGGCTTCCCTAGGTTATTTTCAGTCATTGATGGCAAGAGGGTAGATTTGTGTTTTTCCACTTGAATTCTATGGCAGACAAAGAGTGTTGCTGGCATATCTGTGTGTTAACAACGAGCATACCTAAAACCATTTCCAATTTGCAGTTAATGAACAATAATTGTGAATGACTGAACATCGTGGATTAGCAAGTGAGAACCTATGGTTAAAAAATAACCCTACAGAAAACAAATATGGTTTTTTTTTCCATCCAGTGGTTCATAGCTTTGAGCAGTGATTGGAATGTAATCTAATAGTGGAATAACTACTTCTATTTTGATTCTTTGGCCAACTTCTTGGGAGGAGCCATGTCCTATCCAAGGTTAAAGGCAGTGGTTACTTTGTGTTTCGAAAAATAAAATAAAATAAAAACACTGGTGGTTCTTACTCAATTTTGCCTTTGTGGGTAATTGAAGTGAGATCCTGTACTTCTAAGAAAGTTATTGGGTTGGGGTGGAAATTCCACTGGTGAATATCACAATTCTGCAGTTTACATTTTTCCATTAGTTAAATAAGTAGATTCCCTCTGATCAGAAGAATTCAGTTTTTCTAACTATAAATTCTGGTTGGGATGAAACCTCAGGTGGGTTAAGCCATGAAACAGCACTCAGTATCTAATTAACTTGTCAGGACTTAGTCTAACTTCTGATTCCACCGGTATCAATACTGTATTTTAGGACTCTTTAAAATACCAGGGTTTCTCAATACATCAGGGAGTCCAGAGGTCTACACAATAGAGGTGGGGTGACAAAGTGTCTTACTGAAATATCTCATTTTTATTGTTGCAGGTGATCCTCTCTGGAATCATAGGACTGACAACATGGAAAAGGCCGATGATACTCCTGGTATGTACTGGTTTTGAAGACTATTGCCCTGGTTAAAATATGAAAAGAGATGGAACTATTCTCCATCTCAAAAATGTAATCATTGCTGAAGATAGGGGTAGATCATGAGTAGGGTTATAATTTCTATTACAGCTATGCAGGCATGCAGTTGTTGCTGCTAGAATTGGGTGGCTTAGTTATTTTTTTCTTATTGAAGTGTTACTAACTGGCATTAGTAGCACTTTAATAAGAGACAATAACTAGCATATCCCATCCCCTTTGTCTGGAATGTCTTCCTTTTCAGACTTTGTCCCTTCCTTTCTTTAGAACTCTACTAAAATCCCACCTCCTTCGGGCACCTTCCCAGATGTTCTTTGAGGGCAGGGATTGTTTCTATTGGCTCTCTTAATGTTGTACTCTCCCAAGTGATCAGTACAGTGCTCTGCATACAGTAAGTGCTCAATAAATACCATTAATTCATTGATAGAAAGCTCTCTTGGAATTGAAACCATATCTCCACTCTCCCTTGTTTCCAAACAACACCAGTTAACGGTATATATGGGATGCCTACAGTATATAGAGTCAGTGTGTTAAGCCTATTCTTTTTTTTGTTTGCTTCCCTTAAAGAGCTCCAGCATTGTCTATATTAGTTATTGAAAGGTAATATTACAGCCCTACTCCATTCTGAGCTGGGTTATGTTCCTCCAAAATGTGGTTGTATTGTGAAATGTGTTTTTCCATAGGCTTACATGCAATTAGTTAGGGTCCATTCCAGAACCAGCTCTGACATGATGACTAAGCCCTACAGGTAGGTCAAAATTTTGCCCCCCCCCATATTCTAGTGTTTTTCCTGCTGACCTCATGCCTACCAACTTGGCCCCATCCTACTCTCTTTCCAGTCCCATTCCTTCTCCCCCTCCTGCCCTCGCTCCAATTATATTTTTCTTTGCTCCAATTTTAATCATAGCAACAGAGATGGTCTGCTCCCAAGCAGTCTCCCCCCACCCCCCCCAACTTGCCACTCCCCCCGTTCCTCCCAGATCTCTCCCCCTTCCCGTTCTCGTGGACAGGGCAAGGTAGTGGGGAAGGAAAAGGGAGGGCTAGATGATGTGGTTGTTAGCGGTGGCCATACACACAACAACAGCTGTTGATAACATTAAGGTTCAAACAAAGAAAACAATTACTGGAGCACGGGGTTTTGGGGGGAGACTGGGAAGGCAGGAGGCTCAGTTTGAGGTACAAGATGGGGGCCGGAAAGCACTTGGAGCAGGGAAGAGGGTGTAAGGAGCAGGGCAAGGCGGGAAGGAGTGGATGGGAATTGATTTACCAGCAACAACTGGACAAAACATTTGGGGTGGGGCTTAGGTAATCAGCAAATAGTGCAGGATGTATCACTGGGTTCCAAGTATTTTGGCTGCAACTTGGGGTACACCTATACTTCTTTGTCCATCAATTCAGTAATTTCAGACCCATTCTTAGTTAGGGTCCACTCAGATCCACTCTTTAGTTCTTTGTTACCAAAATTGCTCCTACTCCTGCCTTGTGTCACATAAAGTGTTACGTTCCACCGGGAAACTCTTTCAGCTCAATGGGCTGTATCATCAAAAAATTTGAGAAAGTGGTTAAGGAACTGCTAAATGCAGATGACTGTACACCCAGTTCTGCCAGAGTGTATGTTTTCACTACACGTCTTGGCTAGAACATTGCAGGGAATTAGGAAATGTTTATCTGACAAAACGAGCCTGTTGGGATAGAGGTTGCTACAATGTGGAGGAAAAACAGCTTGGTTCATGCCCAAAGCATTGACCATCGGGAATACTACAGATCAGGTTTTCTTTATTGTGGGGTTTTTCAAGAAAGCAACCCTAAGTTTTAGAAGGACTGGGTGTTCCATTGAGGCATATGTGCAAGAAGATATGTAAATGGTATGAATCAGTTTGCAGATTCAGTGCAACTATCTCTAGACCAACAGAAACCAAAAGTTACACACCAGACTACACTCTGGAAACCCTAAACACAGCTAGGGATTTTCACTGGCAAAACAGAACTTAATGCTGCTGCCAAATTTTGCTTCATAGGCAGTGCACTATGCAACAATGGCTAAACAAAGAGGTAGAAAACAGAATGAAAAAGACCAGCCCAACTTTCAACAGATTACAAGACAGAGTATGGAGACAACAGGGCACCAAGCTCCATTTCAGACTGAAACGCTAATAATCATTTTTGTTTTATGGTACTTGTTAAGTACTTACTATGTGCCAGACACTGTACTAAGCGCTGGGCATACATACAAGATAATCAGGTTTGACAAGGTCTCTATCCCACATGGGGCTGACAGTCTATGTAGGAGGGAGAACAGATATTGAATCCCCATTTTACAAATGAGGAAACTCAGGCACAGAGAAGTTGAGTGACTTGCCCAGGGTCATACCGCAAGCAAGGGGCAGAGCCGGAATTAGAACCCGTGTCCTCCGATTCCCAGGTCCGTGTCCTTTCCATTAGCCACGCTCCTTCCAGTTTGAAAGACCGTTGTGGGCACCAATCTTTTATATGATTGGGAGACTTGAACCTTGTCTCACCTACAAGCAATACCCAACATCAAAAGACAGGCCAGGAGTACCAAGAATGAGGTCTAGAGCACCAGTACTGAAGCAGTGCTCACAGCAACACAGCTCTGTTGGGCAGGATATTTAAGGAGGATGGCCGACAATCACCTTTACAAGCACCTGGCAAATGGTGAACTGCAAGTGAGCAC
Source organism: Ornithorhynchus anatinus (assembly GCF_004115215.2). Classification (NCBI taxonomy): domain Eukaryota; kingdom Metazoa; phylum Chordata; class Mammalia; order Monotremata; family Ornithorhynchidae; genus Ornithorhynchus; species Ornithorhynchus anatinus. The sequence continues at coordinate 56,866,114 of NC_041753.1, forward strand.
ATGCAGAGCTGAGAGAGCAGAATAAACGGTTCAAGGACATAATGTAAGGCAGTCTCAAATAACGCACTCTAACTGTGCACTAACGTAAGAGCATGGCAACAAACAGACCAGCCTGGAGGCAGCAAATGAGAAAAAGGTTGATGTCTTAGAGCATAGGCTTTAGAAAGACCGAGATATCAAGAGGCAGGCTTGAAAACAGAGACAAATCTTTTAGGAGACCAATCCATTAGTGTAGCAAGGATCTAGTTTTATGTGCAATCAGTGCGGAAGGGAGCATCAGCCTCATATAGGTCTTCGCTGATACACTCACATGCATGGTTAGGACCTTACCGTCACTATTGTTATCTCTGAAAACTGAGCATGAATATATCTTTATAACTACATGTATAAATAAATTAACATGAATGAAATTCATTTTAGGACATATATCAAAAAATTCGTATTTGTTACTTGAGGACAAAATTTTACTCTTCTGAAGCCAATTTCTCACTCCCCTATCCCTTTGCAGATCTCAAACCACTAACTCAGAGGTCTGGATATCCTCCACAGTATATTTCCTTTGCTCCTGTGCTCGAGCTGCAAAGCACTGCTGGCGGAAATCCAGATTTCAGGCCAACCATGTCTATCTCAAATTCATCTATGCTTGCTTTAACTCTGCCCTGTCCTTCACCTGGCAAGATTATCTCTCTCTCCTTATTGACTCCCATGCTCATTGCCCTCCCCAGTTGTTTCAGACATTAACTCCCTCCTCAAACCCCCTGCCTCCCAATACCCCCATCCCTTGCCCTTAAGGACCTGGCCATGTTTTTAATTTTTTGAGAAAATTGAAACCATCAGGAGTGATCTCCCTAAACATCTCCTCTGTCCTCTCCAGTCCTTCCTGTCCCTTCTTTGATTCTCCCATCTTCTCAAAATCCATCCCCTCCACCTGTGCCTTTGGCCCCATCTCTTCACACCTGACCAAGACACTTCCTCCCTTCTTCTCTCCCTGGCTGCCATCATCAACTGTTCACCCTCACATGGCTCTTCCCTACTGCTTTCAGACATACTCATGTTGCCCTGTCCTAAAAAAAAAAAAAAAGCCTCCCTTAAACCCTCCTGCCAGTTATTGCCCCATTTCCCTCTTACCGTTCCTTTCCAAACTCCCTGAGTGAGTTGTCTACACCCACTGCCTCCATTTCCTCTCCTCCAATTCTCTCCTTAACTCCCTCCAATCTGGCTTCTGTCCCCTTCACTCCACTGAAACTACCTTCTCAAAAGTCAATACTGATCTCCTTCTTGCCAAATTCAATGGCCTCTACTCCATCCTAACCCTCCTTGACCCCTCAGCTGCTGCCTTCAACACTGTCGAACACCCCCTTCTCATGGATACATCCAACCGTGTTTTCACTGATTCTGTCCTCTCCGGGTTCTCCTCCTATCTCTCTGGCCATTCATTCTCAGTCCTCCTTCACGGGCTCCTCCTCTGCCTCCAACCCCCTAAATTGTGGGAGTCTCTCAAGGCTCAGTTATGGATCCCCTTCTATTCTCCATCTACACCCACTCCTTTGGAGAACTCATTCGCTCCCATGGCTTCAACTACCATCTCTTTGTGGATGATTCCCGAATCTACATCTCCAGCCTTAATCTTTCATCCCTTCAGTCTCACATTTCCTCCTTCCTTCAGGACATCTCTACTTGGATGGCCTGCCGAAACATCCCAAACTAAATATGTCCAAAACAGAACTCCTCATCTTCCTAACCAAACCTTGCCCTCCCCTTGACTTTCCCATCACTGTAGGCAGCACCACCATCTTCTGTCTCACAAGCCCTTAACCTTGGCATTATCCTCGACTCATCTCCCTTATTCAACCCTCACATTCAGTCTGTCACCAAATCCTGTCAGTTCAACCTTCGTGACGTCGCTAAACTCTGCCCTTTCCTCTCCACCCAAACTGATACCACATTAACCCAAGCACTTATCCTATCCCACCTTGATTATTGCATCAGCCTCTTTGCTGACCTTCCTACCTCCTGTTGCTCCCTGCTTGAGTCCATATGTCCCACCGATGCCCAGATTATTTTTCTACAAACATGTTCAGTTCATGTTTTCCCACTCCTCAGGGACCTCCAGTGGTTGCCCACCCACCTCCACATCAAATAGCAAATCCTTACCATTGACTTTAAAGCACTTGATCACCTTGCCCCCTCCTGCCTTACCTCTCTGATTTCCTACTTCAGCCCAGCCTTCAAACTTCACTCCTCTAATGCCAACTGTACCTCGAGCTCATCTATCTCACTGCTGACCCCTCACCTGCATCCTGCCCCTGACCTGGAACTCCCTTGCACTTCACATCTGAAAGATAAGCACTCTCCCTACCTTCAAAGCCTTATTAAAAGCACATCTCCTTTCTCATTTCCTTTTCTCCCACTCCCTTCTGCGTCACCTTTGCATATGGATTTGCGCACTTTATTCACCCCTCCCTCAGCCCCACAGCACTCATGTACATATCCGTAATTTATTTATTTATATCACTGTTTTCCCCTCTACACCTTTGTTGTCTTATGCCGTCGAGTCATCTCCGACCCAGAGTGACGCCATGGACACAACTGTCCCAGAACACTCCACCTCCATCTACAATTGTTCTGGGAGTGCATCCATAGAGTTTTCTTGGTAAAACTACAGAAGTGGTTTACCAGTGCCTCCTTCTGAGCTGTAAACTTGAGTCTCTGCCCTTGACTCTCTCTCTTGCCACTGCTGCCCAGCATGGGTGAGTTTTGATTTGTAGCAGATTGCCTTCCACTTGCTAGCCATTACCCAAACCAGGAATGGAGTGGATATGCCTCTGCTTGACTCTTCCCTCCTCTTCCCTCTTGTAGTTGAGACTGGTAGAGTACTGGAAATTCTCCAGGGGTGACCCTGAGAGGGGACTCAGCACTGTAAACTCTTTCTTTAAAATTTTATTTAAGTGCTTATTATGTTACAGGCACTGTATTAAACACTGGGGTAGATGGAAGTTAATCGGGTTGGGCACAGTCCAACCTCCTTGGGAACGTGTTTCCCAATTCTGTTATACTTTGCCAAGCGCTTAGTAGTGTTCTGTACACAGTAAGCACTCAACTAATATGACTGATGAATTCTCCTTAATGCAGAGTTCTGCAGGAATGCAGATGCCATGCTATAGGAAAACCGTGGGTATCTGAGTAGAGTTTGGCACATTGAAGTAGTGATTCACTGAGTAGAACAATAATAACCTGAAGGAATTGATATAACTTTTAGAGGTCCTTTTTTGTTATCAGGAAGTAGCTTAGGAAGTGAGAGAATATTAACATCCACTTTTCAGTAAGTATAAATTCATTGGAGGGAGGAGGGCGACAGTAGTTTCTAAGGTGTTCCAATCTAAAAGTAGCTAATATGGTTTTAAGATGGCCATTCTCTAGGAGTGGGAACCATTAGACTGTCAAAATGACTCAATACTTCAAAGCATTCCTATGTCATTGATGTGTGTCCATTTTACCACAAGCTATCTGTCGGGAATCCAGCTGGAATGAGCTTATTTGCCCAATTCTCTGCTAGATTTCGCTTTCTTGTAGGCAGGAATAGAAAATTTTATGTTAGCTCAGCATCCCTTGAGTTTCCATCCCATTTTTAAATGATATTTATTGTGTTTACTCTGTGCTAAGCTGGGGTAGATAGAAGATAATTAGGTTGGGCAAAGGCCTGTCCTTCTTGGGGCTCACGGTCTAAATAGGATTTAATCCCTACTTTTTACAGATGAGGAAACTGAGGCACAGAGAATTTAAGTGACTTGTCCAAGGTCTCCCAGCAGATAAGTGGCAGAACCGGATTAGAACCCAGGTCCTCCTGGATTAGTGTTCTTTTCACCAGGCCACACTGCTTCCCATTTCTTGTTTAGGTCTAGTCAGTGGAAATATGTGTAAAACTTTCAGTAACATGATTTTTCAGTGTAAAGATTCAGTAGGAATAATCATTGGTTTTAAGGCACTTAATCAGCTCTCACCCTCTATTTATCTACTCTCTTCTCCCACTACACCCCAGCTCACATTATTTGTTCTCATCTTGCCTTGTTCTCACCACTTTTGCCTCGAGCTTTTTGCTCATGCCCCTCCTTCTGCCTGGAACTCCCTCCCCAGCAGTGGTCTGGGTCAGATCTTCCAGACCATAGAACATCTTTAAAGTCCTTTTGAAACCCCGTCTCCTCCAAGAGGCCTTTCCTGGTTAACTTTTCCTCTTCCCAGGGGAAGAGCATGGCATAGTGGAGAGTGGATAGAGCATGAACCTGGGAGTCAGAAGGTCACGGATTCTAATCCTGACTCCGCCACTTGTCTGCTTTGTGACCTTGGGCAAGTCACTTCACTACTCTGGGCCTCAGTTACCACATTTGTAAAATGGGGATTGAGACTGTGAGCCCCATGTGGGACAGGGACTGTGTCTAACCTAATTTGCTTGTATCCACCCCAGTGCTTAGTACAGTGTCTGGCACACAGTAAGCACTTATCAAATACCACAATTATTATTATTATTATTGTTATTATCCTTCCCATTTTAGCACCTTTGGGCTACTTCCGTGTTTACATACTCACCCCCACCCGTGATAGATACGCCTCTGGATCTGTTGATTCCCTCTACTATTCAAGCACTTTCTCATCCACTTATCAATCTTTTTAACCTCTTTTTCCTGCTATCTGTAATTTATTTTTTATCTGTCATCCCCTCAAGGGCAGAGAGCATGCCTTCTAACTCTGTGGTACCTTTCAAGCACTTAGAAAGTGCTTTGCACACAGTAGGTACTCAATAATTAATACTATTACTTGATTAATAGTAGCAGGAGAAATTAACTCTCGATTATCAGTATTAGATGTTTGATGGGATTTTTAACAACAGGAAATATTTGTCATTCATCAAGATAGGAAAGTGAAGAAAATATCATTATTCACATGAGATGGAAAATGCTCGTGACCTTCAAGGAAAACCTACTTGATGGTTAAGGTCATTTCATTTCTGCCAAGAAATGAGAATGTGGTATACTGAGTATTCAAAATTTTATAATTAATATCTAATTTCCTTAGGGTAGTGGGAGGCCAAAGCACTTCCATTTTCTTTATTTGTAATAACTGATGCTTCATCTAAAAATCATTCCCATACTTAACATATGCTTAGATTCCTTTATAAATAACAGTGCCATGCCAGAAATTTGAGGAGTTACTCTAATCTCATAGCATGCATTCTGAAGAGGTGCCAAGGTTTGTTTTGCAAAATCATCTGAAGTTGAGAGTACCCTTAGAAAAGGCATTAAGATAGTATACAGCAGTTTTGCTAATATTTTTGTGACACGAATTAATCTGGCTTCAGAAGGAGTGTCATTAAAGTGCTTCCTGATGCAAGTAAGCAATGGCATTTGTGGCTTTACTCTGAGATTCCTTTAGTTAATCATTAATCATTTTTAATGAATTAGAATGATTCTTCTGAGCCTGAAAAGTAAGCATTTTTGTGCTGTTTATTCCTTTAGCTTTCCAAATAGCAGAGGTAGGGCAAATATTTTTTTTTCCCAGATAAGGATTGAATGATATTTGATCACTTGGGCACTGCTAACCTTTGAACTGTCATCATTTGTTGATGGTGTTGGGGGTATCATTAAAAAAGTGATGCCATATTGTTGTGAACAATAAAATCTGCTTTCTGTTGAGATAAAAATGGCTCTGATGAACCTACTTGGATGAAACACTTGGATCAGTAAATAATTTGTAATCTTTTAGTTCCATACAGATGCTGTGCTATGGACAAAAACATGTATGTCTCATACCTATCACAAGGAAATGAGACAATTACCCGACTCTGGGTTTGCCATCTTATGTCTTTAAATAATGTGCTTCTGCTGCACAAATGCAATGTAAAAAGAACAGACAAATTAAGGGGACCATTCATTGTCTGTGAATAATGCCAATAAAATTGACTATAAAGATAACAAGTGAATCCACTAATGAAGGTTTGCAATAATGGAGATGTCCTGGAAGGGCACTTTCCAAGAATTTATGGTGATCTATTCAGATCAGATTTCTTGTAAAGGGATATTTGTACAGTAACCTCTAGTGCTAGGAGGCAGTTTATTAAAGGAATATCTGAATAATGGTAATAGTAAGTTTGATATTTGTTAAGCGCTTACCGTGTGCCAAGCATTGTACTAAGCACTGGGGTAAATATAAATCATCAGGTTCCACATAGGGTTCATAGTCTAAGTAGGAGGTAGAACAGGTATTGAATCCCCATTTTGTAGATGAGGGAACTGAGGCCCAGAGAAGTTAAGTGACCTGCCCAAGGTCACGCAGCAAGTATGTGATTAGAACTCATGTCCTCTGACTCTGAGGCCCATGAACTTTCCACTAAGCCACACTACTTCATGTTGTACTAAGCACTTGGGAAAGTACAATACAACACAGTTGGTAGAGGCGATTGCTGCCCACAAGAAACTTACAGTCTGCAGGGGGATACAAACATTAAAGTAGACTAGGGATCAGGGAAATAGTAATGTTCACATGTCCATTTGTAATGTTCACATGTCCATTTGTTAGTATGTGAAGAAACGCAAGCTCAGAAAAATTGCCTCTTGCTATGAATCACATTGGGAATAAGGAGCAGAATATTGCCAGCGGCCCCCACTTTCTAGTCATCAGGCATGTTCCCTGGTGACTGTATTAGTCAGTGTAATGTCCAAATCATGACTCGAGCACTATTCCCCACATATGATGATTTGTAGGTGTCCCGAAAGGGAAAATGAGGCATAAAAGAGACTAAAATCTCAAGTTTTGTACTGTACTCTCCCAAACACTTAGTACAGTGCTCTGCACACTGTAAGCACAGCACAACCCCGGACCAGTGTGTCAGAAAGAACTGGGTTCTAATCCCGGCTCCACTACTGTCTGCTTTGTGACCTTGAACAACTCATTTCTGTGTGCCTCAGTTACCACATCTGTAAAATGGGGATTAAGACTGTAAACCCCATGTGGGCCATGAACTGTCCAACCTGATTATCTTGTATCTACCCCAGTACTTAATACACTGCCTGGCACATTGTAAGCACTATACAATAAAAACTAAGCACTCAATAAATACCACTGATTGATTGACCGCCAAGCACTGTACTGAACGGAGAGGTAGATACAAGGTTATCAGGTCCCACGTAGGGCTCATGGCCTACATAGGAGGGAGAATAGGTATCGAATTTTGCAGATGAGGGAACTTCATGGAGAGGTGAAGTGACTTGCCCAAGGTCACACAGCAGGCAAGTGGCAGAGTTGGGATTACATCCCAAGTACTCTGACTCCCAGGTCTGTGCTTTTTACATTAGGCCATGCGGCTTCCCAGTAAAAATAACAACATTGCACATGTTCTAATGACTAGTAGTAAGAGTGGCAATCAATCATAAACAAGTGTAGCAAGAATTTACTATTTGGGGCACTTCCTGTTTGGTTTAATAAGAAAATCTCTTATATCCTTACAAATCATTTTGCCTTAGTTGCTATTTAGGTCATTTGGCATCAATTGAGAGAATGACTTCCGGTGGTGTTTGTTCTTTGCCCAAGTTCCTTTTTCAACAGTTGCTTCTGTTCTCCAGAACTGTTCTCTGTATTCACTTCTTCCTTAATTCACAGTTGTCAGGACATTCGTTTTTTTGAAGGTCCTTTTCAGTGTCTCTTTTTCATGAAAGCTGTTTCCATTTTGCAGTCCTCCTCCAAGCACTACTTTGTAGAATTATACTCTACTGCAGAACACTTGTATTTGTTCTCCATCCTCAGAAATCGTTTTAGTCCCGTACTTTGTATGAATAAAGGAGGAGCAGTTTGACCTAGTTCCTTTTAACTCGCAATTGGAAGATTAAGAGAATGTGAAACTGACAGTAAGTTTGTCCCTATATGTGGGTTTACAAGGAAATATCCAGCTTGTGTTAAACTTTTTTTTTTTAATCCATGTATATTTGGCTCTAGAATTGGTTCTTGATGTGTTTGTGTGTGTGCTTTTCGGATCTGAAATTTAAGTGAGATTCGGAAAACTAAAAGAGGATTCAGAGGAGAGAAAGAAGGGCCTGGATTGGAAAGATCATGGGCCTGGAAGTCAGAGGACCTGAGTTCATTCATTCATTCAATAGTATTTATTGAGCGCCTACTATGTGCAGAGCACTGTACTAAGCACTTGGAATGTACAAATCGGTAACAGATAGAGACAGTCCCTGCCCTTTGTCGGGTTTACGGTCTAATCGGGGGAGATGGACAGACAAGAACAATGGCAATAAATAGAATCAAGGGGGAACATCTCATTAAAACAATAGCAAATAAATAGAATCAAGGTGATGTACATCTCATTAACAAAATAAATAGGGGGAGAAGAGGGTTTAGCTGCGGAGAGGTGAAGGGGGGGTAGAGGGAGCAGGGGGAAAAGGGGAGCTCAGTCTGGGAAGGCCTCTTGGAGGAGGTGAGCTTTAAGCAGGGTTTTCAAGAGGGGAAGAGAATTAGTTTGGCGGAGGTGAGGAGGGAGGGTGTTCCAGGACCGCGGGAGGACGTGGCCCAGGGGTCAATGGCGGGATAGGCGAGACTGGGGGACAGTGAGGAGGTGGGCGGCAGAGGAGCGGAGCGTGCGGGGTGGGCAGTAGAAAGAGAGAAGGGAGGAGAGGTAGGAAGGGGCAAGGTGATGGAGAGCCTTGAAGCCTAGAGTGAGAAGTTTTTGTTTTGTGCGGAGGTTGATAGGCAACCACTGGAGGTTTTTAAGAAGGGGAGTGATGTGCCCAGAGCGTTTCTGCAGGAAGATGAGCCGGGCAGAGGAGTGAAGAATAGACTGGAGTGGGGCAAGAGAGGAGGAAGGGAGATCAGAGAGCAGGCTGACACAGTAATCTAGCCGGGATATTACGAGAGCCTGTAGCAGTAAGATAGCCGTTTGGGTGGAGAGGAAAGGGCGGATCTTGGCGATATTATAAAGGTGAGACCGGCAGGCTTTGGTAACGGATTGGATGTGTGGGGTGAACGAGAGAGCCGAGTCAAAGATGACACCGAAGTTGCGGGCCTGAGAGACGGGAAGGATGGTCGTACCATCCATGGTGATAGGGAAGTCAGGGAGAGGACTGGGCTTGGGAGGGAAGATGAGTAGCTCAGTTTTGGTCATGTTGAGTTTTAGGTGGCGGGCAGACATCCAGGTAGAGACGTCTTGGAGGCAGGAGGAGATACAAGCCTGAAGGGAAGGGGGAGAGGACAGGGGCTGAGATGTAGATCTGCGTGTCATCTGCATAGAGATGATAGTTGAAGCTGTGAGAGCGGATGAGTTCACCGAGGGAGTGAGTGTAGATGGAGAACAGAAGAGGGCCAAGAACTGACCCTTGAGGAACTCCAACAGTTAGAGGATGGGAGAGGGAGGAGGAGCCTGCGAAGGAGACTGAGAATGACCGGCCAGAGAGATAAGAGGAGAACCAGGAGAGGACGGAGTCCTCATCCTGGCTCTGTCATTTGACTCCTGGGTGATTTTGGGCAAGTTACTTAATTTCTCCGGGCCTCAGTTTCTTCATCTGTAATATAGGGATTCACTACCTGTTCTCCCTCCTACTTAGACTGTGACTAAATGATTAATAAAGGAACTATGAGGCAAGACCAAAGGTAAGAGGACCTAATGCTATATTAATCAAACTTAAAATCATTGCCCAGTACACCCTCTTTGGAAATTGGTCAAGGTACTCATTACGGGCTTGGGAGCCAGAGGATGTGAGTTCTAATCCCTGCTCTGCCACTTGTCTGCTGTGTGACCTTGGGCAAGCCACTTACCTCTCTGTGCCTCAGTTACCTCATCTGTAAAATGGGGATTGACGTGGTGAGCCCCATGTGGGACAACCTGATTACTTGTATCTACCCCAGCGCTTAGAACAGTGCTTAGCACATAGTAAGTGCTTAAATACCATAATTATTATTTTATTTTATGAAAGGTTTCTGCATACTAGCTGGCTGGAGTTGACATGGAGCACAGATTTGTTTTTCAACATTCAACATTTAGAAGTGAAATACAGGATTGAATAAAAAAATTAAAGCCATTCTTCCTCAACCACTCTTTTAATAAAAAGCTATGGAAAATAGCCAAGTTTCTCATTTCTAGCTGAGACAATTGTTCAGGAAGCAGTATGGCAGGTAAGACAGGTTTTGTGCAAAAATTAGGTGAGAAAAAATTTTGAGAGATAATTGTTTTATCTTTCCACTAGGCACATTCTAACATTGAGAAGAGGCTGCTAAAACTGGACCTTGATCAAATGCATATCAAGGTAGCTGAGTGCTTTAAGTTCACTGAATTAGCCAAACTGAGTTTTTCAAATATAATTTCTGCATTGAAGATTTAGGAGCTCATTTTGGAAGGTTGCCCTAAAAATGTTTTATAAATCAGTACAGATCTTTTCTCTGACCTTGGGTGATTGGGGGAGAAATATCAAGCAGAAACTTCTGATCACTGGCTTTAAGAAATTCCATCAGTACACTCCCTCTTCCACTCTCTTCTGTTCACACTTCCCATTTCCCCAAGTTCACCACCTTCTTGTGCCTCATCCTCAACTGTCCCACGTTGACCTCTGGCTGTTGCCTTTCCTCCCACCTGGGATTCCCTCCCCCTCAAATCCATCAAACTACAGTCCCGTTCCCCATCCTCCCCCACCCCATCTTCAAAACCCTTCTGAAATCCCTCCTCCTCTAGGAAGTTTTCCCCAATTAATTTTTCTTTTTCCTAGGTCATGTCCTCTCAAACTATCCTCTCAGCTCTCTGGCACCACCAACCTCTCATTGTACATAGCAATGTACAGACTCTACTATTTGAGCACTCCTTCCTTCTATTTCTAAATTATTTTATGCCTTTGTGGGCAGGGATCATGTCTTCTACCTCTAGTGTACTCTCACAAACAGTATAGGGATCTACAAACATTAGGCACTCAGTAAATACAGTGAATTGATTGGACTACTTTCTTTTGTAACTAGCCTTATTGAAAACTTTTGTGTAATTCTTTTAAAGTGTTCTCCAAAAAAAAAAAAAAAGGGTAATAACAAGTCCTGGACCATTTTTTTTTGGAAGAGTGACTGATCCATTCAGCTCATAAATCTTTATTTCCTACAGGCGAAGGACCTATATAAACTACATGGAAATTTTTTTTGGATTACATTTTTATGAAAAGATCACTTAACCCAGCTTAAGTCCCATGACTAAAGAATATGAGGGCAGAACACCATCTGGGAACTTTCCATAGTAATGTGGAATTTAAATTTTAGTTCTCATTTCTTCTCAGTTTGATGTGTGGTTTCTATAGAAGACATGCCAACCTTAGGAGTTATGCCCTTAATTGCAGAGTATAATATATTTTGTGCAGATGAAAAATACATTTTGAATAAAGTAAATTTTGAGCATTTTGAGTACTCTTGACATCTTGATCTTTCTGAAGACTCTGTTCACACACAAAAAAATCTCTGTCTTGGTTATTGCACATCAGGCTGGTCTATCTGCCTTCATCACACTTTTGAAACATTTGTTCTAAACTCCCTGTTTATGTGTGCCTTATTTTTGTTCACCAAACTGTAGTTGTTTAGGCATTCTGCTATTATCCATTCTTCTTACATGTTCTGCCCAGCAAATCTGTGTTGTAGTAAGGATTGCCTCAGTGTTAGTGAACTGATGGCATTCCTCAATTTTGTTGGTAATCTTGTCCTGCCATTTGATGCTAAATATGACTCCAAGGTGGCTCTGATGAAACTGTTCAAGAAACTGGATTGATATTTTTGGGGGTAGGTCCAGGTCTAAGGTTCATAGTCCTGCCCAACACAGGAAGGAACCAGAGTCACCCACACCAGCCACACAGCCGCCCCAATCACAAGACTGGAAGACGCCCTTGGAGATCTAGCAGTTCACAGTTTATGGCAGCCATCCAGCTCTTATGCCAATGCGCCAGTTGGTGGTCTCTGGCCAGCAAAGCAGAGATCATTATATGAGAAGCCTTTATTCCCCTGTCCAATATCCCTTGCAGAAGTAGGGTTCTCTGTCCTGGGTGGGCTTCCTCACTTCTGAGGTGTTCCTGGGTGTCTTGGGGTGTCCCTGGCTATTGGTCACGTGCAGAGGATGTGGGTACCATGGCATTTCTCCCCGATCCTTTTCCTTGTGGATTCTACGCAGTCTTTTCAAAGGTTCCCTTTTGGTTATCTGGTAAGGTCAAAGGTCTGATAAAGCCAAAGGTCATCATGGTCTAAGATCTTCTTTATGGTCTTCCTAAATGGGTCCCACATTATCTGATTCTTTCTTTGAGTTTGCTGTCCTCTGAGGATAATTTCCAGCTATTCTTATACTTCTTCCTGCTGTACTTGTTGTTCTCAAAGACCATCTCTACCTATTCTAACATAGTTCTCCTTCATTCTGTCCCTGTGACTCAAACTCTATTAGCCCTCCCAGGCCTCAAGCCCTGTTGCATTACAATTATCCCCAACCATCACCTCAGTGGCTTTGTAGACTTTCAATTTGGTTTGAACACCTGTCACCTGAACACCAAACCCCATCAATCTCCCTCAAATTGCACCAGTTTTCTTGATTTTGTTTTCTTGTATTTTATCTGTAATAATAATTTTAAGTGCTTACTCTGTGCCAAGCACTGAATTAAGCACTGGGGTAGATACAAGACAATCAGATATAGTACCTGTTCCACAAGGGGCTTATAGGTACAGATTTTGGTGATACCATCGCACTCTATGTTGATAATGGAGACACTTTGTGTGTAGGGTTTTCCAGGTGCAAGCTGGTACATATTCTCAGTTTCTTTGGGCTTGCTTGTCAGTCCATAGAATGGTGGTAATAATGATGGCATTTGTTAAGTGCTTACTATGTTCTAAGCACTGGGGGGCATATAAGGTAATCACTTTGTCCCACATGGGGCTCACAGTCTTAATCCCCATTTTCCAGATGAGGTAACTGGGGCACAGAGAAGTTAAGTGACATACCCAAAGTCACACAGCTCACAAGTGGTGGAGCTGGGATTAGAACCCATGACCTCTGACTCCCAAGCCCGTGCTCTTTCCACTGAGCCATGCTGCTTCTCAAAGTACCAACTCTCCAAAGCAAATCATAGTCAACATGTCTTTTTAGGTATCTGCCTCAAGAATACAGTCATTAGATCCTGGAAGATGGTGTCAAAGACATTTGGTTTTACTCATAACCTCTTGATTTACAAGACTTTCCTGGTGAGATGAAAGTATATTCTGACATCAGTTTCGAGATGTCTCATCACATTTTCAAGCTTAGTGGCATAGAATGGTAGAATGGTATTGAAGTTACCACACAACCTTGCTTTACTCTAATGAAGAAGGGAAAGGGTGAAACAGGGCTCCCTCAACTATGACTGAACCAGCCAAACTCTCATGGAATAGGTGAACCTCGCTTTGTGGTTCCCAGAACTTTGGTCCTATGGTTGGAGATAGTTAAGTAAGATCTAGAAGTACCATACAGTACTCATTCCTATACTCTGCCATTTCCCCTATCTGTAATTTGATATCCGTCTCCCACTCTAGATTGTGAGCTCCTAGTGGGCAGAGATCGAGCCTGCCAGCACTATTATACTCTCCCAAGTGCTTAAAATAGTGCTTGGCACATAATAGGTGCTCAATAAATGCCATTGACTGATGCATTCCCAAGCGCTTAGTACAATGCTCTGCACACAAGGAAGAGTTCAAATAACACTGGTTGATTGATTGAAGTCCTGATGGTGTTTCCTGCACCTCTCTTGTATCCGTCTGCTGTCCTGCATTTGTTCTGAAGCCACACTGAGACTCATGTAGTGCATGGTTAACTATGATCTTCAGTGTTTTTCATTAAAATAGTTTAGACTTAACTGAGCTAACTGGAGAATGAAACACACAAGTGCTACTGTTTGCTTAGGTGATTCACAAAAGTGTTTAAATGCTCACCTTATCTCTTGAGTGGGGTAGTAGCTTTTTGGTACCAAATTTTATTGGATTGAATTTGGCCTGGGATTTTGTATGATGAGTTCAGTTATCTTGACAGAAGCACAAAACCAGCTACAGATTCAGCTCAGTTCTTGGCCAAGCCCGGTCCGCTCCCAGACTTCTCCATCACCGTGGATGGCACGACCATCCTTCCCGTCCCGCAGGCCCGCAATCTCGGTGTCATCCTTGACTCGTCCCTCTCGTTCACCCCACACATCCTATCCGTTACCAAGACCTGCCGGTTTCACCTCTACAATATCGCCAAAATCCGCCCTTTCCTCTCCACCCAAACGGCTACCTTACTATTACGGGCTCTCGTTATATCCCGGCTAGACTACTGTGTCAGCCTTCTCTCTGACCTCCCTTCCTCCTCTCTCGCCCCGCTCCGGTCTATTCTTCACTCCGCTGCCCGGCTCATCTTCCTGCAGAAACGATCTGGGCATGTCACTCCCCTTCTTAAACAACTCCAGTGGTTGCCTATCGACCTCCGCTCCAAACAAAAACTCCTCACTCTAGGCTTCAAGGCTCTCCATCACCTTGCCCCTTCCTACCTCTCCTCCCTTCTCTCTTTCTACCGCCCACCCCGCACGCTCCGCTCCTCTGCCGCCCACCTCCTCGCCGTCCCTCGGTCTCGCCTATCCCGCCGTCGACCCCTGGGTCACGTCCTCCCGCGGTCCTGGAACGCCCTCCCTCCTCACCTCCGCCAAACTGATTCTCTTTCCCTCTTCAAAACCTTACTTAAAAATCACCTCCTCCAAGAGGCGTTCCCAGACTGAGCTCCTCTTCCCCCTCTACTCCCTCTGCCATCCCCCCTTTACCTCTCCGCAGCTAAAGCCTCATTTTCCCCTTTTCCCTCTGCTCCTCCACCTCTCCCTTCCCATCCCCACAGCACTGTACTCGTCCGCTCAACTGTATATATTTTCGTTACCCTATTTATTTTGTTAATGAATTGTACATCGCCTTGATTCTATTTAGTTGCCATTGTTTTTACGAGATGTTCTTCCCCTTGACGCTGTTTAGTGCCATTGTTCTTGTCTGTCCGTCTCCCCCGATTAGACTGTAAGCCCGTCAAACGGCAGGGACTGTCTCTATCTGTTGCCGACTTGTTCATCCCAAGCGCTTAGTACAGTGCTCTGCACATAGTAAGCGCTCAATAAATACTATTGAATGATTGAATGATTTATTTGCAAAAAATTTTTTCGTTGTTCATTATGCAAAAAAACCCCAAACAATTTTACAGTTGTTTTCTTTGGCTTGTTTGGTTGAGGGGGAGGAACAAGAACACTGCCTTGGTAAATAAATGAAGGAATGCATGGTTTATAGTGCAGCCAGGTGCATACCCGAAAAGGTGCAGATCATACCAATTGCTGGACTGCTTCTGCTCAAATGATAACTCTGAGTATCCACGTCTGTACTCTTGAAGTCTTTGAGGGCTAGACTTGGGCTGGAAGGGACAGGGAGGGTCAGTGTTTCGCCTGTTAGGTGCTTTCCCAAGCCACCTTCCAACCTCCCCACAACAGAGTGACTCAGAACTCTCATGGTTGGGGAGGCAGCATGGCCTAGTGGATAGAGACGGGCCTGGGAGTCAGAAGGCCCTGGGTTTTAATCATGACTCTGCCACTTGTCTGCTGTGTGACCTTGGGCAAGTTGTTTCACTTCTCTGTGCCTCTGTTACCTCAATTGCAAAATGGGATTGAGACTGTGAGCTCCATGTGTATCTACCCCAGCAATTATTAGTATAGTACCTGGCACATAGTAAGCGCTTAACAAATACTGCAAATATTATTATGATTCTTATTATTAAGAAGAAGAAGAAGAACCCATCCCTCAATGAGCCTTTGGAGCAGCAGGACCAGCCCAGACCTCATGTGTGACTCTGGGGAAGATGGGGGCTGCTCTGATGCAGACCGGCTACTTAGGAGCAAGTCACAAAACTATTTGAGCCCTGGGGGTACAAGCCAGCCTGTGCTGAGGAGACAAGGCTTAAGTGGTGCTCTCCCAACCCAGGTTGGGTGTGTGCTGAGCTGTTTTGGCACCTCCTGAGGCTGCACTGAAAGGTTATCTGACTTTGTTTCCAGTCATAGACCATTTATTTACAATTCAAAAATCATCATTTATGATGAAAAAGCTCAGTATGCTGGCATCTCTTGTCAGGATTGGTGGATGGGCCTCAATCCTGAGACTTTAGGACTGAGAACCTACTTGAACAAGATGTCTCCTCTGTGCTTCTAGATTTCAGTTGGTGTGACACCAGGGTCAGGTACTTTGTATTTTCCAAGGCGCTGACCGCTGCAGTGACTTCCTCAGTAGGTGGGATTGGTGCTATGTCTTTGCACGTTGGAAGGTTTTAATGATTTGAGGAGCCTCATCTTCAAAAGTAAAAGGTGTGTCGAGGAGAACGTTGAAATGCTGTTGCCATCTCTTCAGGTTTCCCTTCTTGTCTGTAATGAGGCTGGAGCCATCTTCACAGATTGAGGATTATTGTGTCTGGAATGGTGATGAAGTCTTCTGTAGAGAACAATGGGCAGACCTTGGTTTCAGGACCAAGAACCCGAACGGAGGAATTGATTAGAGCGCTAGCGTTTTGCGTGGTGCCACTCACGTTCTCTCGGCCCTGCCGTTTCCTGCTGGGACGTGGTGTGCAGCGAATAAGTTGGCCATTGTTAGTGAGGTAGTTGAAGACCACCCCACCCAAGGATATATTATTGTCCCTCTTACTTGAAGAAGACACTAATGATGGTGTATTTGTGTGTATGTGTGTGACTGAAAAGGCTGGTGTGAGACTCACAATCCTGACTGCACTGTGCACCCACAAAGGCTGCCCCTTGTAGTGTCATGTTTGATGTTTGCTGAACCTGGGACCTTTGCCTCCTTGTCTCTTGAGACTTATGAAACTTTTGCTTAAGATTAGCTACTGGTACCTTGATCCAAATAATGTTTAACCTACATATTTTAGCATATTTGACATACATGTGGCTATTTTACTAGTGCAATTCTGGGCTGTAGAATTTTAACTTTTTTGTTGTTGATTGAATTTTAGTCCTATTATTATGTGCTTGGGAGTCAGAGGTCATGGGTTTGAATCCCGGATCCACCACCTGTCAGCTGTGTGACTGTGGGCAAGTCACTTAACTTCTCTGTGCCTGAGTTACCTCATCTGTAAAATGGGGATTAAGACTGTGAGCCTCACGTGGGACAATTGATTACCCTGTATCTACCCCAGCGCTTAGAACAGTGCTCTGCACGTAGTAAGCACTTAACAAATACCAACATTATTATTATTATTATGTGTGCCTGTCTTCTTGCACTTAGTTTGTGAGCCCCTTGGGGAGCAGGGATCGCGTCTATAAAGTACAGTTTAAGTGTGTAGTAATTATTCATAATAAAAGTCAATATTATTAATCATAATCATGATGATAGAAGGCATTTCTGGGATTTGTAATCCTAATAAAGCTGCCCCAACCTCCTTCTTAACCCTCCATAATTCAGGCAGGTCTAATGTTGGAGTCGGAAGCAAGATATATTTAGCTTGTTTCTTCTGATATCAGTAAGCGGGGAGAGAAGAAGGGGAAGCAGGACACTCTGGGGCAGGGGGCGGGGGAAGGAAAGGAGAGGAAAAGATCAGCTTAGGGGTCAAAAACCATGTTGGCTATATGACCATTTTGATTTTTGCAGTTCAAACTCTTGGGCAGTCAGCACTGTAGTGTTGGGACTTTGTCACTCTGCTTTCTGAGTTTTTCATATTATCTCCCTACTCAAACCTAGAAAAGAGGGCCAGAAAGAGGTGAGCAGGGGAGAGAGATTTATTTAGAATATTACTGAAAATAGGCCACAGTTGCTGGTGGATGGTTCTTTTCTGAATAACTGGTTTGCCGTTCAAGATGCTTCATACAGTAGATGGATCAAAAAACACTTCTGCCTACTCCTTGAAGCTACATTTTTCTTGAGCCAGAATCTACCTTTGGTTGCTAACATTCTTGGAGCAATTTGGCATAGACAGAAGCAGGGTGTCAACTTTGACCTAGCCAAAAGCCCCATGTTTGGTTTGCAGGCAAAGTGTACTTTTTCAAGGATGAGAATATATCTACCAAAACCATGGCTAACAGTTCTATCCAAAATGCAGCAGGAAAACACACATTATGAGAGAAGAGATTTTATTTAGCAACACAAAATATCCATAGAAAGCATAGCACATCCCAGCATTTTGAGTATATTATATTTACACCTATGATCTGACTACATTCCTGTTGCAATTCCTGTTGGAAGTTTGGAATTCTTGAAATTTTTTCTACCTTTAACTTTTTTCAATTTCATTTAATTGTATATTTCTGATTACATTTCCTTGATCAATTTCACCTGAAAATCAAAGACAAAATGGTTCAACCGGAGACTTTAAAAGCATTTTGGGAAATTTAAAAGATGGTATGGGGTAAGGGGGCGATGATGATCTTCAGGAAGAGTACTCGACTTTATTCAATTAAGGTTTCTCCCTCAGCCAAAGGGTTCTAATAAACTCCCCGGCATCAGGAAAATATACGGGAAGTCCTCGACTTACAACTGTCTGAATTACAACGAATGGCACGTCCGAAGTCTCTGAGTTTACACCCTGTTTCAGGTTTGACGTTGGATCTTGACTTTACATCACCAGGCTAGTAAGGTGAGTATCTTGTAACCCCGCCCTCCCTCTTCTCACAGCTTTTCTGTTCTCCCCCTCCACGCTCGTGCTCTTCCCCCTCCTTTTATCCTCACTTCCTGCACAGTGATGCTGATTTTCACCCCATCTAGTACCCTGCCTTTGAAGTTACTACATCAGGGGGACCAGACCTGGGCAGGAGAGAAGAGGGGGTCAGTGGCCAGAGCGTTGGCAGAGCAGCTGCTTAGGCCACTGTGCCCCTCCCTTCTTCCCCATTACTCTTTTGATCCCTTCTCCCGCCACTGCTGGCGGTGGTAGGATCGGTGGAGGAAGAGGGGGCAGCAACAGCTGCTGTAACCACCACGTTGCCCCCTCCTCCCCTGTCACCACTCCCGTCCCCTCCCCCTGCCCCATCATGACCCTCTCTGGCCCATCCCCCGATGGGGGTGACAAAGGCAGCGGAACAGCCCTCTCCTCTCCCTCCCACCACCCCCAGCCTCCTCTTTCTTCCCCACTGTGGGCTATGGAGGGGCCTAGTGACAGTGGCAAGAGCTGCCAGATACAGATGACACTCTAGAACAGCCATCAGCCAAGACGCCTCAGAAGACTCCAACAAGAACCCTTCAGAATGGCTCTTCGATCATCTCAACTCTCACCCAATCCTAATCAGACCCACTAATGAGCCCATTCTTGTAAAGACAATTAAAGAAAATAAAGGGCTTATCATTTACCTATGCATTTTAGATCATTTGTAGAGTGCAGCATTGTCCTATCTTCTCTCTGTATTTATTGTTTACTTTCTACATGATTTCACGTCACTAGTACAACATAAAATACATTCATGTAGCTATAATACTCAAGTTATAGTTGATCGAGTATACAACTATGGATGATTTGGGTAAAAACAGGGTGTCCAGCCTTGGTTTGGGAGCCAATCCCCCATTTATAACACTTTTCATATGATGCAATTGGTTCCAACTTACATTTCAACTTAAGGGGCAGTCTTCCATGCCTTTTAGTCTCCCAAGTGCTTAGTATAGTGTTCTGCATACAGGTATTCAATAAATACCATTGATTGATTGATTGATTTTTCAGGAATCAATTGTATCATAAGTCTAATGACTATCTGCATGATTTGGTGATTGTGTATGTTTTCTAGTTGCATGTGCTGCTCTTTTGGTTTGTTCAGAATCAGTGAGAATATCTGTGCTAAGATTCATGATTATACATGTCCAGAGGGTAGGATCCATGTCTGTTGAACTAGTTTCGTACAGTGTTTCCCGTGGTGCCAAGGACAGATGATTTGAGAGCATTCAAAATATTACTAGGTAGGGGCACCACAACCAAAACCAAAATGAGCCCTTAAATGAATAATTTTGTAAAAGATAATAATCACAGTTGTGGTGTTTGTTAAGCTCTTACTATATACCAAGCACGGTTCTAAATTCTGGAGTTGATACAAGACAATCAGGTCAGAAACAGTCCCTGGGGTTCACAGTCTAAGTAGGAGGGAGAAAAGAGTCCAAAATATTCCTTTCAATGAGTATATATCTATTCTTTAAAGTTTCCATTGTTTTTGAAAATTATTAACTGGTTATTTCCAACTGGTTGTAAGTTCTTCTCTAAATATTTCTGGCTATCATAATTTTCATCCTCAACAGCACTTACTGAGCACCTACTGTGTGCAGAATGCTATACTCGCTGTGTGGGAGTAAACAACAGAGGTCTTAGTCTGTGAGGCCCATGCGGGACAAGGACTATGTCCAACCCAATTCACTTGTACCTACCCCAGTACTTAGATGTGTTTGACACAAAGTAAGCTCTTAACAAATACCATGCACACACACACAAAAAATCCCCACAAGAAAGTCAAAGAAAAAGACCAGGCTCTCAAGGACTTTACAGTTTACTAGCCAACTACTAGCTAGCTATTGTTGAGCACTTAGATACTCACTCCATCTCCTAGCCCCAGAGCACTTATGTACATATCTTTTGCTTCCTCTATTGGCAGTTGATTTTAATGGCTGCCTCCCCCACTAGACTGAAAGCTCCTTGAGGGTAACTATTGTGTCTTCCAACTCTCTTGTATTGTACTTTCCCAAGGGCTTAGTTCAGGACTCTGCCCACAGTAAGTGCTCAATAGATTATGATTGATTGGGGACAAGAAGCATGAAAACCAACAGGACACTTTTAAAAATTGAATGTTTTTTCACCCTTTCAAATGCAAAATTATTTAATTGCTTTTAGAGAAAACACTGACAACTGCAAAGTGATTCCTTTCAATCTCTAAGTACGATAATTAGAAGATGAAGGAAGGGTTGTGATAGTGGTCCACTTAAATGATAGGGAGACGAACCTTGAAATAAAATGACTTTCTTGAGATGAACCTTGAAATAAAATGACTTTCTGGGGAATTTCTGTAAAATTATTTCCATGGGGGAATTCATCATAGATCTGTAGTTTTCCCAAGTACTGATTTTTGTCACTGCTCTTCTTCAGAATGAATATAACTGAAAATGTATCTGATCTCATTTAAAAGTAAAGATAACTAGTTTGCGTTTTTATGTGGTGGGTCTGCTTTGAGTTGAGATCTGGGGGTAGAACTATCAACCAAGTCAGTGGAAAAACAGCACAATCAAAGGTATGTATTGAGCACTTACTGTGTGCAGAGCACTGTACCAAGTGCTTGGGAGAGCACAGTACAATAGAGTTGGTAGACACAAACTCGTGGTCAATCAGTCATATTTATTGAGTGCTTACTGTGTACAGAGCACTGTACTAAGCACTTGGAAGAGTACAGTATAACAATATAATAGACACATTCCATGCCCATAGTGAGCTTACAGTCTACAGGGGGAGATAGACATTAATGTAAATAAATTATGGACATGTACATAAGTGCTGTGGGCCTAGGAGAGGGGATGAATGAAAGGAGCAAGTCAGGTTGACACAGACGGGAGTGGGAGTAAGGGAAAAGAAGGTTTAGTCAGGGAAAGACTCTTGGAAGAGAGATGCCTTCAGTAAGGCTTTGAAGGAGAAGGAGAATAATGGTCTGTAGGAAATGAAGAGGGGAGGGCATTGCCAGCCAGAAGCAGGATGTGGGCGAAAGGTTGGCGGTGAGATAGACGAGATGGAGGTACAGTGAGTAGGTTGGTATTAGGGGAGAAAAATGTGCGGGCTGGGTTGTAGTAGGAGAGTAGCGAGGTGAGGTAGGAGAGGACAAGGTGATTGAGTGCTTTAAAGCCAATGGTAAGGAGTTTCAGTTTGATGCGGAGGTGGATGGGCAACCACTGGAAGTTCTTGAGGAGTGGGGAAAAGTGGACTGAACGTTCCTGTAGAAAAATGATCCGGGCAGCAAAATGAAATATGGACTGGAGTGGGGAGAGACATGAGGCAGGGAGGTCAGCAAGGAGGCTATTGCAGTAATCAAGGCAGGATAGGATAAGTACTTGGATTAATGTGGTAGCAGTTTGGATGGAGAGGAGAGGATGGAATTTAGCGATGTTGTGGAGTTTGAACCTATTAGATTTAGTGGTAGATTGAATATGTGGGTTGAATAAGGGAGAGGAGACACGGATAATGCCAAGGTTATGGGCTTGTGAGCCAGGAAGTATGGTGGTGCTGTCTAAAGTGAAGGGAAAGTCAGGGAGGAAGGACAGGGTTTGGGTGGGAAGATAAGGAGTTCTCTTTTGGATATGTTAAGGTTGAGGTGACAGCAGGACATCCAAGTAGAGATGTCTTGAAGGCAGGAGGAAACACAAGACTGCAGAGAGGGAGAGCGATCAGGGCTGGAGATGTAGATTTGGGAATCATCCACATAGAGGTGGTAGTTGAAGCCAAGTGAGTGAGTTCTCCAAGGGAGAGTGTGTAGATGGAGACTAGAAGGGGACCCAGAACTGAACCTTGAGGAACATCCACAGTTAGGGGGTGGGAGGTAGAGGAGGAGTCTGTGAAAGAGCCTGAGAAGGAGCGTCCAGAGAAAGAGGAGGAGAACCAGGAGAGGACAGTGTCAGCAAACCCAAGGTTGGATAATATTTTCAGGAGAAGGGTGTGGAGGTGGAGGTTAAGAAAGATTAGGATGGAGTAGAGGTCTTTGGATTTAGCAAGAAGGATATCATCTGTGACCTTTGAGAGGGCAGTTTCTGTGGAGTGAAGGGGACAGAAATCAGATTGGAGGGGTTCAAGGAGAGAATTGAAGGAGAGGAACTTGAGATGGTGGGTGTAGACAACTCGAGGAATTTGGAGAGGAATGATAGGAGGGAGATGGGGGCAATAACTAGAGGGAGCTATGGGATCAAGGGAGGTTTTTTTTTGTTTAAGGACAGGGGAGACATGGGCATGTGTGAAAGCAGTAGGGGAGAAACCATTGGAGAGTGACCAGCTGAAGATGGCAGTTCGAGAGGGAAGAAGGGATGGGGGTGGTCATGTATGTGGCAAAGTTCTCACGCCCCAGCTGGGACAGGAGACCCCTGCAACGAACAGGGTGAACAGCGCCTGCTCCTGGCATCACCCTCCCTGATTCCCTCAAATCCCCCGCCATTCCAGAGTTCAGTTCAGACTCAGCTTAGATCAACCACATGGAAAATGGGCATCATGTAAAAACATGAAAAATAGCCAAAGCTTGCTAATTTTGACCATCAGGTCTCAACAAGTATATTGGCTTACTCATCAGTGACCAGTGAAAAATTGAGGTTGAGGAGTGGGTAATCATATGTTGTAATTAGCAAATGCAGCACCAGGAGGCAGAGATGTATTGAGATTAAAATATCAAACTAAAAACAAACAAACCAGAAGCTGCATTCCAGGCAGAGGCACAGAGAGCAGCTGAAGAATGTTTTTTTTTTTATTTAGTGAACTAAGCTTTGTTTGTTACTCTCATTACTATCCAGATGTATTGAGCATTTAGTGTGTGCAAGGCACTGTCCCAGATGTTGGGTAAGACCAAGGAGTGACAACAGGACAAACAAGCATATTCATAGATTCATGTGCTTGTACAAGTGTGTGTGTGTGTGTGTGTATGTATGTGTGTGTGTGTGTGTGTATACACATATACATTGCCAGAATAAGCAGACACCATAACACTCATATAAAACTGTTCTTCAAGCTTGAAAATGGCGGGGACACTTTCTGCATGTTCGTGGATCATCCTTTCCATGCCATTCACATGTAAGAATAGTCCTTGGCTTTCATGATGTGTTTCTTATTCACATTGCCGGGCTCTGTTTTCAAGTGCCCTGATCTTCCTAAAGCCTCTGCGTAGGCAAGCCACTTTGCCTGATGGCCATCTCTCACATGAGCAAGGAAATGGGCATGTGCGTGTTTAGCGAGTGGCCCAACACAAGATGACGGGGAGAGAAGATAAGTCAGAGCAAATGCTGGTGGTAGTATGGAGACACTGGATTAATCAGTCAGGGAGGCGTCATATTCATTTCTGTCTCCCCCTCTAAACTGTAAGCTTGTTGTGGCCAGCGAACGTGTCTACCAACTCTCTTGTACTCTCCCAAATGCTTAGTACAGTGCTCTGCATACGGCAAGCGCTGAATAAATACCATTGATGATTTTGATGATGATGGAAGCAGGTCTGACATCAGAAAGAACTAGGTTGGGTGGAGGGCTGACCCATCACAAAATCTAAGTGTTGTGAATTAATGAGCAAGTGAAATAATCAGGCATTCTTCTACCCAGAATATTCTTGTATTTTGCTGATTTTTTTCCCAAGTATAATTAGTTTTATTTAAGTTACTGTCATGGTATTTTTTAAGTGCTTCCTATGTGCCTAAATACTGGGGTGGTTACAGATGATCAGATCAGGCACAGTTCCTGTCCCGCACGGCACTCGTTGTCTAAGAAGTGCGGAAAGGATGAGTTATAAAAACCAGACAGGATCTGGGCTGAACCGAGAGCTCCATGTTCATATCAGCGGCAGAAAGGATAATATTGTGGAAAGAGTGAGGCCTTATAGTTGGCAAAAGCACTCAATGAAACTAGAAAGAAGAGTGTAGCAGTATAGCATATCCTCTTTGAGAGTTGGCTATTAAATATTTAATAATGCTGGATGATGTGCTATGAGAGAAAGTGGAAGGAGGCAAGTGGACAGGAGGAATTGAACTGGGGATTCTGTTTCTGGAAATTCTACGAACTCATTGTGCATCCTTCTACCACGCTATTTAAAAGAGCTTTTTCATGCTGGAAGATTGAAGGTCAGGAGAAGAATGGAGCAAGTCAAGGTTGTTTCTGACATTTTGATTTGTAACAGATAGAAAAATGTTTTCCTTTGGCTTCAGACCTGGGTGTGCAAGCACAACAAAACCCTCACTGAAATAGTTAAACCAGCAGCAAAAGTAACAGCCAGCAGGGTAAAACAATGCATTTCAGATTACCACTCCCCCCGAATAGTCCAATTTAATCAATCAATCAATTAAAAGATGTGTACCACTCCCCTTGGATAGTCCAATTTAATCAATCAATTTAAAGATGAGTGTAGTATCTTGCTCTAAAATTTCAACCTACCAGGGCTTTGGCTGGCCATGGCCAGTTGGGAAGACCCACGGAGAAAGCCCTGCAGCTGCTAGTTCCCTGAAGAGCAAGTTGAAGAAACGTTAACAGGGGTATGCACCATTTATATAGAGAGTCTGGGCTCGGTCCCAGTTATACCTTGAGAATAGGTATCTGGGCTTCCTTGCAATAGTAATAACTCTGGTATTTGTTAAGCACTTACTATGTGCCAAGCACTGCTCTAAGCACTGGGGTAGATGCAAGGTAATCATGTCGGACACAGTCCCTGTCCCACATGGGGCTCACGGTCTTAATCCTCATTTTGCAGATGAGGTAACTGAGGCCCAGGGAATTGAAGCGACTTGCCTACGGTCACACAGCAAAGTGGCGGAACAGGATTAGAACCCAGATCCTTCCGACTCCCAGGCCCTTCTTTTGGCCTTGGTGATCCTATCTATAAACTCATTTCCTCAGAAGGCCTTTAGCCCAACAGCTTTTATGGATGCTGTTTGGCTTTATTATGATGCCTAAGTAATGACATAATCATGTTGGGCTCAACTCCTGAGGTGCTGCTGTTTGCCGTAAAGTTCCCAAGATACCTTTGTTGATGGCATTATATAAAAGGAATTCATTTGATTATAATACTAGTAGGCATTCCTAAGTAAACAAAGCATGTTGGCTCCCTAATTAATGAATGATGGGATTTATTAAGTGCTTACTACTTGCCAAGCACCATGCTAAGCTCTGGGGTAGAATCAGATTGGATTCAGTCCCTGTCCCACATGGGGCTCCCATTCTAAGAGGAAGGGAGAATGGGCATTGCATCCCATTGTACAGATGAAGAAACTTAGTCACAGAGAAGTGACTCGCTCAAAGTCACATGGCAGACAAGTGGCAGAGGTGCAGAGATGGGATTAGAACCCAGGTTTCCTGATTTCCAGTTCCACTGGGCCAAGCTACCTTCATTTGGGGATTAACGTTTGACTATAGGCTTATTTATAAATGTTCAAAGCTTAGAAAAATTTTATTGGAAGTATTTTTACTCTCATCTCTTGGGTACCTTAACTCTTTTATCAAGGGTGAGTAATAAAGTGTTTTGCGGTTTTATCTTCGTGTTAGTTAAATGCTGTTATTCCAGTATAGTAAATACTAAGGGGGTACCATGGTTCTGTTCTCAGAATGCCTAGCCTACCTCTGATTGTTGTGTTTCAAAACCTCAAAATTGTCTGTTTTGTGAACAGAGATGTTTGGAAAGTAATGCATTGGGGAAGTATAATCATTAAAAATCAAGGCCTTGTGCCTCCAGCTATTGGACGGTATGTTAGACATTTGTAGTACTGACCTTGCAAAACAACCTCTCCGTTTGCTAACATTGCACAAATACTTCTTCAAAATGTCTGCACTTTCTGCCAGTGTATTCTGAAATCATTTGTTGCTTAGCATTAGAAACTTTGGAAGTTCATTTGTGAATGTAGGAGCATCTTTCAAACCAGTTAATGTTAAATGGAAGAAAATCAATGGAAAAACTTTTAAATGCACTTACTTTGAAGGTAGCTCTAAGATGATTCAGTGGTTAAAAATGGGTTTTCAATTTTCCAAAGTCAAACAGAGAAGTGTACCTACTATAGACAGTGATGCAAATGTAAGTTTTGGAGGCCTTGATTTGTAGTTCATTGCTCCCAGATGTCAGTTTGTCATTCAGCCTTCAGAGGTTTTTCACGCTCTGCCCTTACTTGCTAGTGATGTAGCTCATTGCAGTATCAGTGTTCCTCCCTGAATTGGTATAGAGTATTGTGCTGTGAGTTATATTTTCATCATTTATCAAAATTCTAACATAACACCTGCCTGATTTTGTTTAGGCCTAGCCTAAGTTCTTTCTTTTCTAGTGACCTGGGAAAATTCAAATGACTAATAGAGTGGTTTTCAAGCTGGGGTCAAGTTTCTTAATTTGTAATCTACCAGTGGGCACTGAAGAGTTGTGATCCATGACAGTGCTGTTGTTCCTCTGCTGTTGGTTGTTCTTTCTACCTGGCCTCTATCACCTAAAGCCAAGCACCAAGGAAGGAGTCATGGCTTGGGAGACAGTAGCAAAGTCTTGAAAGATGCAGGACCTTTGAAGAAAGAAATGGGAGTTTGAGGCAAGAAGACCTGTCCATTAAGAAAAATATGAGAGATTTAAGAGTACTGGGAGAGAAGGAAAGGAAGAACAGGAACAGTAGTAATCTCATAAAAAATTATCCAAATGGTACTCACTAAGTAGGGTTTGAGCCAACAGTGTACAATGGACCATCTGTTTCTGACTAAATAGCAGCAGTTACACAGCACTCCCTGGATTTGTCCTTTTTTTTTTTAACCCTAATTTCCACTTGCATGCTTTTTTGATCGGGGTCTTAGTGTCTGAAAGCTCATTCCCACTTTACTTCATAAATTTAGATTCACTCAATTTTGATTCTGCCTTTTCTCAGAATGCACTCCCAGCGTAAAGGGAAGGGCAGTGGGAGAACTGCAAATTGATTTATTAATTCCATTTGTTCTTATACTGCTTCTTGGGGCTCCTACAACTTTTTCCCCTAAACAATTTCAATCTTGCCCAGCAAACTATATTTTAGATGTTAGAAATACTATGTGATGCTCAGGTGTCCCATGGTTTGCACTGAGTATGATTCTAAGAGTGGAAAACATGTACAGTGCATGCAGTTTTATACAGTAAAAGGGAGATTAGGTTCCAGAACAAAAGTGAGGGGTTTATTAACACCACAGGTGTGAAAAGCATAACATTACCTTCTTTAAATGATTGCCAACTCTCCTTTTGTGTGTGTGTGTGTGTGTGTTTTTGTTTTCTTTTTTTTTTTCAGGTGAACCTCTTTGTGTTGCTGTCTGTGGTCTGTGTCCTCTTGAACCTGGCTGGATTTATCCTAGGATGTCAAGGTGCTCAGTTTGTGTCCAGTGTTCCCAGATGTGATCTGGTGAGAAAAATGTCACTGTGAAGTGGGCCTTTTTTTGTCTGGGAAGCTACCTTTTCAAATCTTTAATATAGGCTAACATTCCACCCTAGCCCCAAGGTGAGGCAGTAATACCAGAAGCAGGTAAAAGAAAATTAGCCTACTGAATCCCATTGCCATATAAAGGGGTCAGGCAAACATATCTTTCTGATCATCAATAGCTACATGCACCATAGTTCCTGAGTAGGTGGATCAGACCTGGGCAAGCAGTCTGTCCTGGTCAATCCAAAGCTATGGCCGATATTGTCAAACTACACTCCCTTAAATGTAAGTGAGCAAATTCCAAAACAAATCCTTCACTATGATGTAAGAAGTATGAAAAATTCAATTGGGGGTCGAGATAATTTGCATGAATTTATGGGTGAGAGGTCTTTTGTACTTGAAGAAGATACCACTGATGGTGAAATAGGATTAATGACAGTAGTGATACTTAATGAATGTCTACAATGTGCAATGCACTTTACTAGATCCTTGGGAAAGTATAGCAGAAGCTTGCTCAAGACATGTTCCCTGCCCACCAGGGGCTTACAGTTTAATGGGGAAGACAGACATAAAAATATTTTCCACCAGTAGAAGCAGAATAAATAATTATATGAACAATTGGTTAGATAGATATAGATATACCCACAAATGTTGAGTCTGGAAATAAATAAAATACCAAAGTGCTAGACATAGCTGTTGTGTTGACACAATTTGTAAGGGAGTGTTGAGAATTAATCAGGAGAGGTTTGCTGCAGGATATGGGATTTTAGGAAGGCTATAAAGGTGGAGAGAGCCCACATCTGGAAAATTTGGTGGGGAAGGAGTTCCAGGGTGGAGGAACAGACTAGGTCATTAGTGGGAAAATTAGGGATGTTGACCCAAATGTTAGAGATGTTTGATGCATCATTCTTTTAACCATTAGGATGATATCAAGGAGGACACTGCCTAGCATCCTTCTGCCGTGGTCAGAGAAAGAACTTTGGACTTGTTGACCAATGGCCTTGCTCCAATAATGGCATGTCTTGTGTTCTTACATTCACTTCCTAAGTGCCTGGGTTGAGGATGCCAAGACCTGGCTCTTTAGAGGAAGGGAAAGTTTTGTGGAGTGAAGACTTTGAGTGGGCTGAGGCAAATGTACACTTGGAGGCCAGGAACCTTGAAGCCTCCATATGTGAAGAGCCTTTAGTGTGAAAGAAAATGATATTGAGCTGTGAGTTTGAATGAGGCGTTTATTGTGAAGGATGTGCTTAAATCATTGATTTAAGTAATCGAGAGGATTTAAGATGTGTGCACTCCAGACCCAATTCTGATGGGTTAATAATTAGCCACCTTTCAAGTTACTAGGGATGGGAGAGGAATAGACCAAAACATGACGGAGGGGCACATCACACATATTTGGTGCTTTTCAGTTGTGGGGGGGAAAAAAAAATGGTAGTGCCTCTTCAACTTAGTCATTGTGGTGACCTCAATTTATAGGAATAACAAAGATCAGAAAAGAAAATCAGAAATAGAATTCTATATACTGAGCTGAGAAAACAAAAAAATGTGGAATATAGAAATATAATTAAGAAAATCCTTGCAAAAAACAATTGGCTTGGCATTAGAGGAACTTGAGGATGTGTAATAGGCATAACAGTTGTATGTGCTCAAAGACTTAGGCTCTGAAAACAGTCTGTTGGCCAATATGGCAGGCATTTGCAGATGTGATATCATTTATATTAACTATTTCCATTAATGTCTGTCTCCCCCTCTAGACTGTAAGATCCTTGTGGGGAGGGATTGTGCCTTCCAACTCAGTGGTCTTGAACTCTCCCAAACCCTTAGTCCAGTGCTCTGCACACAGTAAGAGCCCGATAAATACCATTATAAAAAAAAAGAATAAAATGTGAAAGGGAAGAGGAGGAAAACAGATTTAAGTTATTGGAGAATAAGCAACTGGTTCCCTCAAGCTATCAGAATCCGATGAGCATTGAAGTAGTGACCATCTGTTTCAATGTCCGTGCTTTCCACAATTGCAACTAAAAAGCACATGTTTTGCCTTTAAGCAACTGTCGATCCAATAGGGGCACTTGGCAAAGACAGAAACAAAAAAAGAAGTTTTTTTCCAAGGGAATTGGTGAGGGCTTACAGACCCACATACAATTAAAGGAAGCCTTCCATCTTGATAGGGGGGGTCTCAAATCTGAGCTAATATTGAAAAGATTAAAAGACACAGAAATAAAATAAAATGAACCTATGTCGATAAAATCTAAGACCACCCCTGAATCGATTGTCTCCTGTTCACTGGGGCCAACAATAACTTCCTTAGAGAATTCATAATGGGAAGGCAACTCTATAAATACATTTAATTTTTGTCACACTTTTGATCTGCTAAATAGGATGCCCTTCAATGTGCAGAAAATCATATGGTATGAAAAGAGTTGATAGTTGAGGAGAAAGGGATTGGCAGAACCAGTCCTTGTCAGTGTCCTGTAACATTAGGGGTTCCTATAATGAACAGTGCTTGGCACATAGTAAGCTCTTAGCAAATGCCATTATTATTATTACTATTATTATTATTATAATGTCCTCTAAGATCCCCTAGAATAAAAGAGCTAGACAACCAAGTAGTGTATCCTCTTTGGGCTTCAGTCAGTAGCAATAAATAGGAGAAAACCTCGACTTTTTACACATGAAATAGGTGAAACTTTTATTAACAAGAATTAATGAAGTCCCAGAAGACACATGTCAAATACTAGTGCTTGTTATGTGGAAAGCTAATCACATATTCTTGATCTCCAGTAGTGACTTTTTCCCCCTCACTCTAATGAGGTTTCCATTACAAGTCATATTTGTTAGATCTTGTTTTCACCTCTACAGTAACATGAAATCTGCTTCGGGCATGAGATTGCAAGACCTAGCGGGCAGACCCACTGGGTGCTTTGCAGCAAACTGTGGGTGCTCAATAAGTAATGAATGGGAGGAATTAATATTTAGAGTTACTGAAGAAATGTAGCACCATATTTTCAGTCCAAAGCAGAGAGTAGTCAAAGCGAGTGGCCCCAGTGGACGCACACTAAATGAAAACCTTACTGAAATTTTTAAGAACTCGTGAATGAGGAAGCTTTCCTGAAGCTGGATAGCTCTCATTCTCTTCACAGCTCCAAATGACGAAAGGTAGGGAATGAGGCAAGAAGGTGATGGAGTTGCTTGCTAAAAAGACAGGTGAGCCTCAAAACATGAACGTCATCATATCAAACATCAAACAAACAAGGCAAGAGATGTCCACTGATAGAAGATAACAGAATTGAAAATGTTTGTTTAAAAGCCTTAAAAGAGAGCTTGAATGGCAAGGAGCACTGACCCGAAACTTTGGCAAGCCACATTCTGCGTTTTTGATTCTGGATTGATGTTGGATTTATTTTGCAGACTGCCATAGTAATTTTCTTTTTTTAAAGGTGGACCTCGGTGAAGGCAAGATCTGCTTCTGTTGCGAAGAATTCCAACCTGCCAAATGCACAGACAAAGAAAATGTGTTGAAGCTATTCCCAGTCCAGCCATGTAGTGCTGTTCACCTTCTACTTAAGGTACCTTAGTGGGAGTATTTATTAAGCACTCCCTGTCAGCTGGGAGAGAATACACAGGTGAGAATTAGATCCAATCCTTGACCCTTGAGGAGCTCACAATCTAAGAAAGTGGTGAGAGGGGACTGGAGACAGACACAGGAGAGATGAAACAGTAGTAAACTCATATAAAAGACTAGGACAATTACAAGAAAATGGAGTAGGGTGACACGGCTAGGGGAGCAGAGGGGAGCAGTCAAAGTCCTGAATGGGATTTTCTCCTCAGCCAGAAACGTAGTCCTCCAGGACCGATGTCTCCTCAACAGAGTGGCTCCTCTGACCCTTAAATACACAGCCCCTTTAAAGCCTTATTGAGGGCACATCTCCTCCAAGAGGCCTTCCCTGACTAAGCTCCCCTTTCCTCTTCTCCCACTCCCTTCTGCGTCACCCTGACTTGCTCCCTTTGTTCATCCCCTATCCCAGCCCCACAGCTCTTAGGTACATATCTGTAATTATATTAATGTCTATCTCTGCCCGCCCAGACTGTAAGCTCGTTGTGGGCAGGGAATGTCTCTGTTTATTATTGTATTACTCTCCCAAGCACTTAGTACAGTGTTCTGCACACAGTAGGCGCTCAATAAATACGATTGAATGAATGAACAGCTACCAAATTCACAGCCCTTTCAAATGTGAGCCCCTTTTAAGGCAAAAAGATAGCTTTCAAAGGGTGATGATGATTGTAGTTTGTGTCACCAAATTTAGCTTTCTTCCTGACATTGCCTTAGCTCATCAAGCATTTTTGAAGCATGATGTCTTGTCGGTTCTCTTTTCTTCCTCTTTCCAGAAAGTTCTTTTCGCTCTGTGTGCCCTGAATGCCCTCACTACCACGGTTTGCTTGGTGGCAGCTGCCCTGCGCTACCTTCAGATATTTGCAACCCGAAGACCCTGCATAGTAAGTGAGCAAGGGACACCAATTGCCTTGCAGCAGAGGTAGCCCCCAGACTTTTCTACGTACTATAATTGATCAGCTTTTTCAGTGTGCCCATATATATGTCAAAAGCTATTGGCTAACTGAGGTGATGTTCAAATAGGATGAATCCCCGTTTTCTGCCGAGGAAGTGGAAGAACAGGGTCACATCCCGGATCCTGAAGACTTTGTGCCACCTGTGCCACCCCCTTCGTATTTTGCTACCTTTTACTCCTGCACGCCCAGGATGAGTCGCAGGTACGGTGCCCAGACCCTCCCTCACCACCTTCTGTGCTCGGGAAAGGTGGAGAAACCCCTCCAGACTAAATAAGGCATGGCTCTAAGTGCTGAGTCGAGTCACGATGGAAGGGTTTTGTTTTCCTTTCCCTGACAAAACTGGATGACATGGAAGGGGAATGAAGCTGTCGCATTCCCGTTTTGACCCGAAGATATCACTTTGCAATTTTCAACTGTGTTCCTCGGGAACCCTGACACCAAGAGAGATAAATGTGGAATTTGACATGACTGAGAGCTTCCCTTGCACTATAACCATCATAATTAAGTCAGACTAAAGCTTCATTCCATCCCTCTCACGGACCACAAAGGCATTTCTCCCCAGGTTAATGGAAAAAGCCTGGACTCCCTCACCCTTGCCCTGTGACTAAGCAGAGGGCATGGCTCTCAGATTATTTTTGCATCCTTTGTAGCTCAAATCCCAGAATTTTGCTCAATTCATAGGATCCTTGGCCCTCATGTCCATTTCAAGTCATACATTGGCTTGCTTATTGGGGAGCTGTTGACAGGCCTTTTCCAGAGAGCTTCTTTGAAGCCAGTGTTTGCTTATCTGCTTCCGTGCTCTGTTTCATTAAATTATACCTGTATTTTTTATAGCCAAATAGGAAACAACCACTTGTGTGGTTTTAGAGATTAATAATTTCAAGTGTCGGGCTAGGACCCACCCTCATCCCTGAAGTCTTGTTTGCAGGCCATCAAGGATGGAGGGACTAGCTGTTTGTGTCACTGCAATACAGTTGGAAAGTGGTCTGTTCTGGTATTAAAAATATGGCATTTATCATTTCCCCAAATTATTTCAATGACATGATCTGAAAGACCAAATCTTTGTAGTCATCTGTCGTATTCAGTGTGTCTCTTTGGGACATTTTTGA
Source organism: Ornithorhynchus anatinus (assembly GCF_004115215.2). Classification (NCBI taxonomy): domain Eukaryota; kingdom Metazoa; phylum Chordata; class Mammalia; order Monotremata; family Ornithorhynchidae; genus Ornithorhynchus; species Ornithorhynchus anatinus. The sequence goes on from NC_041753.1 coordinate 56,899,890, forward strand.
AAAGCATAACAAAATGCAAATGCTGTTTTTTACAAAAGAAATAGGAAAAAAAATCAAGCAAAATTCTGTGACGTTTCTCCTGATGGGTCATTTGGTACCTTGGATTCAGGGGTTCAGTAGAGATGCTCAGTGTTGTTATTTCCATTATTTATATTTGAGATCCCCGGGGGTGGTTTATCATTCTAGTCAGCTGTCAAGACCCACGCATATCTTCTAGGTTGGCTGATACCTCATGAGCAGGGAGGCTTGTTTTGGGTAGGATTTATTTCCTTCTTGAACTATACCCATGGGATACTGAATACTGTGCTAGGTATTTCTCAAATCCTCAGAGCTCCCTGTTCTAATTTACAGCCACACCAGAGGTGGAAAGAAAGCCCTGGTCGGGCCATTTTGGCTCACTTCGATATTCTACTCGACGAGAAGCACTAAATATATGGGTGGCCAAATAGAAAAAGGAAAAGCTACTGCAAGAGAAATCGTCAAACTTAAAAGTGCCCTAACCTTTTTGTGTTACAAAAAGGAAGTGTAATGAATTTATCGAGGCCAAGATGGCCCAGTGGGGTTTCAGAGCCACCTCTGCGTGAGCTGACCTGGCTCCTCTTTGCAGCTTTGGAGGATTGGTAGAGGCACACAGCCATAGCCCCAAGTTTCCATGCCTCAAATTCTTCTTTTTCCTCAACTCCCTCTCCCCTTCCCTTAATTACTGGTTAGTTTTTCAGAGCCAGTCCAGCCCTGAATATGTCTTAAGAGGTAAGGATTTTCTCGGAAGCAGATTCCTAATCTACTACCTTGCTCTTAAAGTAGAAGAGGATATCCCAATCTGATGTCTCTTACTGTGCATATAATCCTTGTTGTCAGGAAGTTTTTTTCTAGGTAAATAGCCCTTTCTACTTCAGCTTTAGCTAACTTCATCTCCTTCTCTACTGTGAGGGAACAGCTAGGGATTGTAACACTTAGACTAGCCATCTTCCAAATACGGTACTGCAAATCAGTTCATTGCTCAGCATTCACTTCTATGGGCTAAATAAATCCATTACCTTTCATCTTTTCTCTTAGGACCATTTCCCACCCCTTTAATGATTTTTAGGACTCTCCCCTCTCCCTTGGACTTTTTTTCCTCCATGTCCCTCCCACAAAGTAGGTTGTTATTCCGGTGCAAGGCTGTTTTCACCAGAGAAAAATGGAACTTTTTTTGTGGTTTGCTGCTGAGACGTTCTTTCTCCAAAGAGAGTGATTTTGGTGTGTCACACTGAGAGAACTGTTGTCATGTTTGGTATGGTGCAGGGAACAGAGCAGTTGACAGCAACAGGCGGATTTAATTTCCTCCAGAGGCAGAAAAGGGAAAGTGACTCATGCTAGATTGGGATCCATATTCTCTCCAACAGCATGTGTCATTTAATCATGTCCTGACCTTTCTTTCTCCCCTTCCTACCCACCACTCTATTTCCTGTAGAGAGTACCTGCCAATGTCCTGTGAATTTCTTTTCTTTCCTGCAATCTGGACTGGCCTCACTCTGATCGGCTGAGTGGGAAGAAGTTAACCAGGATTTATCCCCAAAGTGACAGAAATACCAACTGAGGACATTTCTGGAGATTTTTGAAAGCAAGGCTCCCTTGTTAGAAAGGAACTGACAGGTTCAGGTTCAGGTGCCAGGGAGTCGATTGGGTTCAGTGCCATATGTGGCTGGACCCTACAGATTTCAAGATGAGATTCACTCTCTTTCACAACCTGTAAATTGTTCCCTTCAGTACACATGCTCTCTTGGAGAGATTTTTTCATTTGACCCATGTAGGTGCCAAATTTACAACAACTCAGTTTGACAGAGGCTGGAAGTTTATCTTCTTCCTCTAATCTTCTTGTCTTGCAAGTTGGCAAACACAGCAATTGAGTAATTTTGAGCCATATCTTAATGCTGTTGTGTTAATATCTTTACAGTAGAATGTCAAAAAAAAGCAGTTTTCCAGTTTTCTCGGTCTAGGAGGAGGCTAATAGCAATAATAATGCCGTTGCATTCACGGGCTGAGTTTGCATGCTTGTGGTGTCTGCCTTTTGACAGCCTTCTCAGGGAATTTATGAACTTCAAAAATATGGCTGATTAATTTGGATTTAGAAAAAAAATTCTTAGCTCATGGGTCCCCTTTTCATAAACAATTTCCTGAAGTTATTAGTAGCTCAGTAAAATCCAAATTGACCACATTGGCCTAAGTGCCCCCTTTGGGGGCTGCTATAACCAGGGATTGGGGACATTTTAAATGATGAAGGGCGATGCAAGAGAGGTGTTCTCTCTTCCCCACACCTATCAATCAATCAGTAGTATTTATGGAGCACTTACTGTTTACAGAGCATTGGATTAAGCGCCTGAAAGAGTACAATGCAACAGAGTTGGTAGACAGGATCCCTGCCATCAAGGAGCAGGGGTCTGGAATCTAAATAAATCAGAAATGTTGAACAGGAAGGATGAACCATTATTTTGGGTCAGCTGCTCAAGATGCTTTATCAGAATGGCTAGTCAGATTCCAGCAGAACACTTGAAATATGGAAGTGTGCTTTGTATTCCTTCAGCCTTTAGTAGTCTGCACTAGTCGTTTAGGTGCTGAAAGGAAACAGGACATATTCTCTCTAGACAGTAAGCTTCTTGTGGGTGGGGAATGTGCCTACCAACTCTGTCGTATTGTACTCTCCCAAGTGCTTAGTATGGTGGTGTACACACAGTAAGCGCTCAATAAATAGCATTGATTGATTGATATTCTCTGACTTTTTTAAATGGTATCTGTTAAACGCTTACCAGGTGCCAAGTGCTGTACTAAGAACTGGGATAGATACAAGCTAATCATGTTGGAGAAGCAGCATGGCTTAGTGGGAAGAACACAAGCTTGGGAGTGAGAGGATGTGGGTTCTAATCCCGACTCTGCCACTTGTGTGCTGGGTGACCTTGGGCAAGCCACTTAACTTCTCTGAGCCTCAGTTACCTCCTCTGTAAAATGGGGATTAAGACTGTGAGCCCCATGTGGGACAACCTAATTACCTTGTATCTACCCCAGGGCTTAGAACAGTGCTTGGCACATAGTAAGCGCTTAACAAATACCGTAATTATTGTTATTATTATTATTATTGTGTTGGACGAGGTCCAGGTCCCACGTGGGGCTCACAGTCTTAATCCCCATTTTACAGATGAGGTAATTGAGGCCCAGAGAAGTGAAGTGACTTACCCAAGGTAACACAGCAGATAAGTGGCGGATCAGAATTAGAACCCAGCTCTTTCTGATTCCCAGTCCCATGCTCCATCCACCAGGCCATGCTGTTTTTCTGTTCAGAGCAGAGCCCAACTCTCTGAGGGCACTGAGCTCTGAACCTTCTGATAGGGAATTAGTGGGTGTGATTCCTCTAGTCCTCTTCATGCTGGATTCCAGAGGGAAGATGACAGTAACATGGTGCACAGGAGGCTGAAATTCTCAAACCCCAGGAAGTCTTCCTCCACACTTCTCTTTGTCCACCTTTAACTTAATGGTGTGACATATTAGAGCTGAAAAAGCATCAGAAGGTGAATTTTGGGGTGGAGTAAAATACTTATAATGAGGATGGTACCTTCCCCGTCTGTCTCCAAATGGTCGACTTAAGTTGGGGGTCACAACCTCTGAACTGTAAAAATAAAAAGTAAAGAGGCATAGAAGATGACAAGGACAAGCCTTTGGGAAAAAATGACAACTTCCAAATGGATCCTTCCCTTCTGCTCTGGAATGCTAGAAATGCTTCCATCATGAATTGCTCAAGATAGCAAAACAAACTGCAAAAAGTCATCAGGCTCTATCAGTAACACTTTGTCAGTATGCACGAGGGAGAAGGCAAACCCTACAAATCTGGAGCAACACGCAATCTCAAAAACATGTTAAACTGGCCCCTGGGTGATCCTTTCCATTACCTGGCATATTGGCAATTCTAGTTACATTAGAGCCTGTGCAGACCTCAACTTTTTCTCATTCTAGTACAAACATTAAGTTTCAGTTCCCCCTACCCTCAAACCCCATCTTTCAGCTTAAGTACAGATGAGTTTCAGGGGCCCTCTTTGTAGCCCCCCTCTCTCTCTCTGGCCCTTCCTCTTCCAGATTTTGATCTATGTGGAGGTTTCCAACTACCTCTAGGGACTTCTCTGATTCTTCACTATGACATCTTTGCCCCTGGTTCTCTTATCCAACCCTTCCTCATTTATCTGACGCTGTCTTCTCCCAAAACATTCCTGACACCAAAGCAGAACATAGGTAAATACTCAGCATTTCCTCATAATGACAGTTGTATTTAAGTGCTTACTATGTGCCAAGCACTGCAAGTAGATGCTGGGGTAAATACAATTGCATCAGACACAATCCCTGACCCATATGAGGCTCCCAGTCTAATGGAGAGGGAGAATGGGTACTAATCCCTGTTTTACAGATGAGGAAACTGAGGCACAGAGAAGTCAAGTGATTTGCCCATCACAAAGCAGGCAAGTGGCAGAACCAGGATTAGGGCCCGGGTCTCCTGATTCCCAGGCCTGTGGTCTTTCCACTAGGCCACGCTGCTTCTTGATTCTTCTCATTGGCTCAGTGTTCTTATATGGCATCACATCAAAAGTACATCTTAAGTAATTCTCTTGTGCAATCCTTTTGATGTATATTTCCACAAATTAGATGCAGACGTGGACAAATGGCAGCAGTCATTTGTAGAGAGTTTAAACTCCATTCCCTACCGATGGACAATTTTTGCTGTGAAATTTTATACCCTTCTAGGAAAGAAGCATTTGTTTTGTATTTTTCAAATCATTGTATTTTCTGTTTTTAAAACAGGATATGAAGTGGTTATTTAGTTATTTCATTAACACATCACATTTGTCAAGCACAGAGCTCCTGGAAAATGTGGATACAAGCAAATAAGGTTGGACACGGTCTCTGTCCCATGTGGGGCTCACAGTCTCAATCAGTTGTTAGACATGATCCCTGCCCTCAAGGAGCTTACAGTGGCTTAGTGGAAAGCGCACGGACTTGGGAGTCAGAGGACATGAGTTCTAATCCTGGCTCCGCCACTTGTCTGCTGTGTGACCTTGGGCAAGCCACTTAATTTCTCTGTGCCTCAGTTACCTCATCTGTAAAATGGGGATTAAGACTGTAAGACTTGTATCTTTCGGCGCTTAGAACAGTGCTTGGCACATAGCAAGCGCTCAACAAATACCGTCATTATTATTAGACGGGGAGAGAGGCATTAAAATAAATTACAGCTAGGGGAAGCAGCAGTAGCAGCCTGTTTACCTAAAATATGTTATGGGGAGATGGGTTAAAAATTTTGGTTGCATCAGAAAAAATGACAGGCTGATCTCTCTTGCTTTCAACCTGCTTAGCAATGTTCACTAGTCTTCTCTGTCTGAAAAGTGCCTCAGGCAAGGAACATTCGTTCAGTAATGAAAAGTATTTTGTATTTCCCTAGCATCAATCGCCTGAGGGCTCTCAAAATCCCTTTTGTGCATCATCTTGTGTTGTCCCTTTTTTACGGATTGGAAGACTGTTAGGCAGTAAGAGGTTAAGTGATTTTCTCAAAGTCACACTGTCAGCTAATCTAGGAGCCTGAATTCCTGTCCAGGTCTCCACTCTGTAGACCTCAGCATCACTCCAAATGACCCATGCTGTCCTAATGCAAGTGTGTTTTTTCCTAGGATGGTTGGTTCTGATGTCATTCCACTACCCCATATCTACGGAGCTCGAATTAAGGGAGTTGAAGTATTCTGCCCCTTGGATCCACCACCTCCTTATGAAGCCGTGGTGAGCCAGATTAACCAGGAGCAGGTACTGTAGCAAAATTTATCTAATAAGGAAAGCTATAATTATAGTAGTAAAAAGATTGCAGCACACTCAGAACAATGCATTCTGGTGACTGGAAGGGAAATGTCATCTCATTTATTCAGGGACAGGGAGTAAACAAGAAGGGGAAGATGAAACGTGTTTGTGGGGGGCATGGTGAGGAAAGGGGAGAATGCAGTGTGACCTAGTGGAAAGAGCCCGGGCCTGGGAGTCAGAGCACCTGGGTTCTACTCCCAGTTCTGCCACTTGCCTGCTGTGTGACCTTGGGAAAGTCACTTAAATTCTCTGGGCCTCAGTTTCCTCAACTGTAAAATGGGGATTCAATACTTGTCCTCCCTCCTACTTAGACTGTGAGCCCCATGTGGGACAGGGACTGTGTCAGACATGATTCACTTGTTTCTACCCCAGGGCTTAGAACAGTACTCGTTACATAGTAAGCACTTAATAGATACTATTATTGTTATTATTGCTATTAATAATAACAAACTTTGTGGAAATGAAAGTATTTTCTCTGAATTTTACTGACATTGTGGAAAGAAGGGCTTTTAAAAGCTGCTTTCATCTGGGTTCACAAGATAGGAACTTTAAAAAATATTTTGACAGACTATGGCATTACATCAGTATGTACAGTCCTACATATGGACTGTAAATCCAATAGCTTTTCACCTATCTGGGACTGTTTGGTTTTTTTTTAAATTAAATATTAAAAAATATTTGGACAGACTATGGCATTATGTCAACATGCCATCTAGATCTGTCCTACATATAGACTGTAAATCCAGTTGCTTCTCACCTATCCAGGACTGTTTTTGGGTTTTTTGTTTTTTAAATTAAAAAAAAACACAGCCCACCTCTGTCATTTTCGTGTCAGTTAAATGTAGGACTACAGCTAGTGAGATGGGCTATCTGAAACCCAATACACCATGAGAGGAAGGATTTGCTCTTTAGCCAACTGGTATTGGGCGGGGATATTTCAGAGAGGAATTTTCCAGTGGAAATTGTTATTTGAATTCACACCTGGAAAGGGAAAACTTAATTTTAGTGTCACAGTATCATGAGTAAAGTAAGATCACTGATGTGAAAGTACTTTGGAAAAATAAAAAATACTCTACAAATTCAAGGAATCTTTATAGTATGGTAGAAGGTAATATTTCAGCAGCTTTGTAGCACTGGCCTGCCTTCCAGCCAACCTGCTTAGGCTCTGGGGACTGCCTGAAATGCAGTCTGACAGTCAGGCCCCTGAGGTGGGTCGAACTCCCGCTCCCCCTGCTCCCCCTGCAAACGACCCCGACATCAGCACATCTGCAGCTCAGGTTGTCTCAGCGCCAGCTTCAGACATCCAACCAACCTGAGATGGGGCCAAATCAGTCAGCCATCCCCAGTATTTGCCATGGCGCCATTATGTCACTCTCCCCGTACACATCACATCGTGCGCAGTGTGCCAAAGTCATTACGTTCTGTTGCACGGCCACACAGAATGACATAATGACATCAGATGCAACATTTTGTGGAAGAATGTTTCTCCGCTGTGACCCCTGTGGCTGATCTCTGACTCCGTCTTAAGCCCCGCTGATAGATCACTTTCGTCCCTTTGTGGTGCCGCCGTCTTTGAGAGGAGTTAACGGGGTCAGATGGTTAGATGATGAAGCACATCAGGGAGGTTGAAACATGAAATTCCTGATTCTGCCTTGTCCTTATGTTCACATATATGAGTCTTCTAATCCTTGGGGGGTTGTCCATTATTGTGTCATTCCTTAGGGTCCTTTCAAGAAAGCAGAAAACAAAAATGAACAGTTTCATTATTATTACAATTAGTATTATATTTGGTAACTGCTTACTGTGTGTCAGCCACTGTTCTAAGTGGTGGGATAAATAGAAAATTTATACATGTGCTTCTCTCACCAGAAAAGGTCAGGAACTTCATTACCTGTATCATATAGAGACAGAATGATTCTAATTTTTCCTGGCCTTTCCCTCTTTGCTGTATCAATCAACGGTATTTATTGAGCACTTCCTGTATGCCGAGCACTGTACTAAGCTCTTGGGAGAGTACAGTACGGTAAGAGTTGGTAGACATAATAATTGCAGTATTTGTTAAGGCGCTTACAGTGTGCCAAGCGTTGGTGTGAAGACAAGCAAATCAGGTTGGACACAGTCTCTGTCCCACATAAGGCTCATGATCCTTGCCCTCAAGGAGCTTGTTGGCAGCATTTGACTCTTTTCCCATCCTCCCCGTGGAGATAGATGGCGAGTCAGTCAGTCAATCGTATTTATTAAGCACTTACTATGTGCAGAACACTACACCAAGCACTTGGGAGAGTACACCATTACAATAAACAGACACATTCCGTGCCCACACCGAGTTTACAGTTTAGAGGGACACTAGATTAGGCTAGTCTCGCCTTCCCCACCTCTCTTCACTTTTCCTCCACGGTAGATCACATGTGATTGCTGAATCGTTGTATGGTGTTTTGTTGTTTTTTCTTTATAACGTTTTGTGTGGTAGGGGACTGCATTCCAAATTCCAGAGGTGGCAGAAGCTGTCGCTGGCCCATTGGAACCTCTCAGTAGACAAGTACCTCAAGGTAACGAAGATGGGATTATATTAACTAATCATTTCAAGTATAGGTTGTCTGCAAAACCACTGAATGCATCATTTGAGTATATCTGCATGAGAGCTTGTTCAAGTTAGCTCGGTGTAATCACTCATATAGGGGTGAAATTAGTTGAGTTCATCCATTTCTGCATTTGCAAATTTTGTACTACTGAATCAGGGGCTCTCTAAACTGCATATGTGTTTGGTAGCCTAAGAAAGAACTTCCTCTGTATAATTCAGCATCCCTTAGCTCTCCCTAGCCAAAGTCCATTTTTGGTTTCATGAGGGGTTGGTGCGTTATGCCGTACAAAATGGTATTCGGGTGAAATCTTCCACGATGATATGGCGAACGCATACTTTTTAATGGCAAACGATTGAACTTCTCATAGTTTGAATCACTAGGTCGCCTAATCTTAGGAGCAGGGGTTTGGGCCAGGGACGGGGCGGAGCTTTTGGGGAAGCGTGTGTGGGCGAACCTAGAGCTGACCTCAGCAGCAGGGGGGAACCCCAGTCTAGGCTGCCGCAGCTGGGGGGCTCTCCCAGAGCTTTTGTTCCTGCCTCCTCCACTGGACTGTGGGAGGGTAGGGGAGGAAGCCAGAGCTCACAGAGAGTTACTGATGTTATTGCTGCTGCTGCCAGGCTGCATGGGTCAAGTGGGGCACTGTGCACACAGTTTCCACTGTTGGACCAGGGGACAGAGAAGCTGCTCTGGTGGGGTGGGAGGGCCCTTCCCCCTTCTCTCAAAGCATGGAAGAGGCACAAATCAAAGTGGCTCTGTACTAGGTCCTCGGGAGGGGTCGTTAATCCGGAGCATAAAAAACAGGAAAGCACCTGTGGTGTATTTGTTTTTTTTTCATTTAAGTAAAAAAAAAAAAAGAAAAAAATCACCCGAGGCCACCAGCAGCAGAAGATGGAGCTACCCCCCCCAAGATCCCAGATTGCATCATGTGTTTGGTGGGGGAGGTAGCGCCATGTTGGATCATAGTTCAATCCCTTCACCTCAGGATTGGCAGACCTGATAGGACGTCCGGACAAATTTGTAAATCAACCAACCAAACCAAGCCTCTTAGGGAAATGACACTTCCATCGCAGACCTCTATTTTCTCCTGTTAATCACAGGATGAATCTTTTGATAGAGACCCCACTTTCACAATATGGTTCACCCTAGGGGCCACCTTGAACAGTGTAGAAATTGAGACCGAGGTTATGCTGCCTTACAATAAACTGGATTATGTTTTCCAGGGATGGTTTGGATGCTAAGCTTAGTTGATGTTTGGCCTTGCAATTTAGAAGAGTATTGCTGGAGCCAATTTCTTTGGGGAGGTTTTAAGTAGCCTATCAAGTCATTCCCCAGAACTGGGTTTTCACTGGTGATGAATAATAGATCAGTCAGAGACTATTTCAGATGATGGTCATTTTTCAGTGTTATCACTTGTTTTTGAGACTGCAAGCCCCACGTGGGACAGGGACTGTGTCCAACCCGATTTGCTATATCCACTCCTAGCACCTAGTACAGTGTCTGGCACATAGTAAGTGCTTAACAAATACCATAATAATTAAGTAGCCTTTTTCTCCTGATCATCTTCTGTCTAAAGCAGAAATACAATACAATGAAAAGAGGCGTATCCATGAAATAGAATGGCTATCCATGAAATAGAATGGTATTCTTTATTTATTTTGAGCTAGAACCTAAGAGCCCAGGACAGACTCTCACCCTGATTTTATTTTCCTCAACTTAAGAGTCAAGGTATTCCAGGATGATTGTGCAGGATCACTTAGTTGCCACTGGTTTTTTGATTAGACTGTTTCCTGTTACCCATCTTGGTGAAGCAGATCTGTCTACCTCTCCCTCTTAGGTATCCACTGGGCTTGCAAAGCATTCCAGACGTCTGGCATACATCCCAAAGCATTTGGGGGTTTAGGAACTATGTGACTTCTGAGCTGATGCTGTCCGAGTTAGCGTTTGGTGATCTTTCGAGAGTCTAGCTAGTTCAAAGAGATATTTGCGGGAGGACGGAGGGTGGGAGTGGATGTTGAGTGACATAAATTGTAGGCCTGGAACCCACAGCCCAGATTGCTGGAAATGTCCCCCCTCAGACTGGCATGTTTAGTCTTGCAGATGCTGTCTTCCTGATTAATGGAGTGGTGATGCTCCTGCCTAATAATTTACTTTTTTGTAATGAATTAGGTGGGGACATTCCTAATGCTCGTGAGCGAGAGAGCCCGGCCCTACCGAATCCCGATTCAAACCCGGCACCACTGCCAGCAAGCCGGAGAGCCTGCCAGCCCCTGAGAGTAAGATCAAAGAGTGACCCTGTGCTCCATCACTTGCCAGCTAGAGGTGATGTCATTTTATGGGGATATTACTTTAGCATTCAGCATTCGTTTTCTCAATGTTCCTAGATGAAAAGGGGCTGGAGACGGGGCTCTGGTTTTGCATTGCAGGTGTTACCTTGATGAAGGTCGAAAGGGTTGTGTATATAGACCCCAGAGCAATGGAAGGGGAAGCTGGTGTATGCATGTTGAGCATGCAGAAGCGCGCGTGCACACACGCATGCACCCCCCTCCCCCCAACATGTTTTCTAGTCTCCTACTTGCCGTGTGAAACAAGTGTGTTGTTGAGAAAAACTGGTGGGCGTGGGTTATCTGAGTCTGTTGGCTCTCCTTCACCCCCACCCTCAATCAATAGATTTTCACTGTACAGAGTGCCTTGTTTAACCCAGTGGCTGTGTAGTGAGTGCTTCTGATTTTCTAAGAGGGCCTGATATACATGGATATGCAGAGGCACTGACTTTCAAAAGTGTGCACGAGAGCAAACAGCAGGCTGAGATTTAGTCAGAACCTTCCTCCTGCTCCTCCTCCCCTCCCCCCATCAGTCTGCTTCTTGCCCCCACTGCTTCCTCATTCACCACCTTCTCACACTCTCAGACAAATGACCAGTGCAGGCTGAAAACAGGAGGGGTGGGGGGAAAGGCAGGATCATTATTCCACCCCCATGGTGCTTCAGCTCCATTCCCTAGCACTTACCTGAACAGTGGCATTCTCAGTGATTGCAGAGAAAGGAAAAGTGGGAGTGGAGTCCAGGGACTCAGGGGTAGCAAAGAAAGAGGAAGATGGGTCAAGTGCCACCATGAGGTTTCACTCCAACCTGAGCGCTTTCTGGGCCATTGACTCCATTTCTACATGGGAGTTGGGGCTCATAAATGATAATAATGATTGTGGTATTTCTTAAGCGCTTACTATGTGCCAGGCACTGTACTAAGCGGTGGGGTGGATACAAGCAAATCAGGTTGGACAGAGTCCCCATTCCACATGGGGTTCACAGTGCTGGGTTGGGGTGTGTGTGTGTGTGTGTGTGTGTGTGTGTGGTATTTTAATGAGCTTGGGCCTGCCAGCTACTTCAACAGAATGCATAGAACAAGTCTCACACTCATAAAAACCGTCTCAAAGAAAAGTCTTTGAAATGCTTTGTTAAATTTATTAACCCTTCCTATCCTCAAACCATCATTTTCATCCCTATGCAAACTCTGATTCTTTCCTAATATCTGTTATTTGCCACAGCCCTCCAATGAGCGTGTACCTAAGAGAAACCTCCTCTTGTCTCTACAGCTGCCACTGAGCGGGGCTCCCCCAGCTCCCCGTGACTGAGTGTGTCACCTCTGCAATCCCAACAGGCTCCAGCAGCCTGGGCTGTCCGAATCCCAAGACCTGACTTCAACCTGGGTCTCCACCTTTGCTCTAGCACGTTGATGACTCGGGCTGGCCGCGTGCTGGTTTTAGCCGGAACTTAGTTCTCTACACAGCATAGCCTTAGAAGATCATTACGGACCCTTATCCAGTTTCCACAGTGCTGAAAGTCAGCCGGCAGGAGGGTGGAAGACATATTAATTTGCTTGGACTCCCATTTCGGAAGGTGCCGGGGTGCATTCAGCTGAATGATCCTAGGCCTTGGCCTTATCCTCACATTAAAGTATTTCTAGCAAGTGTTGCTAACCAGACTCTGTGCCTTTGTGGTTGGGAGCAGTCAGTGGGGAGTAGTGTCCTCTGCACCCTGGGGGTGCCCAGTAAGCACTCACTGATGGTGAGGAGGGTGGGGGGTGACAGTGAAACTTGGAGAATAAATCAACTCTTCAACTGGGTTAGAGGTTGTGTGCCCGTTGTCCCCACAAAAGGCACGAGTGGACTATACACCATTATCCTCCCCGGGGCCCCCCGTCCCCACAATTTGAGTCCTGCCCTGAAAGTTTTCTTTCCCTTCTCTTGAGCATCTTGAGATTGGAGCATTCCCAGGCATCCTTGTGCTGAGAGGGCTGCTTGCCACTCTCTCATGCCAGTGGAGAAATCAGTGTGTCATTCCCTCAGCCGCCCCCGTCCACACACATACACACACACATGCACGCACACACGCATGCACACCATCTTCTTGGCCACTCTCAGAATCCTCCAGGTCACCATTCACACTCTTGTTGCTTAAAATCATCTCAACAGACTGGCCGGGGTAGAGAACATAACCCTGAGCTGGGAGAATACAGTCTGGGATTTTATTGCCAGCATTACCTTGGGCTTCTAGAATGACACAGAACTTCCCTGTGCCTTAATGCCTTCTAGTGTAAAATGAGAATAATAAATCGCCATCTTACCTCCCAGAGATGATGTGAGCGTCAGCAAAAATGGAAGCCTGTAAAGGTACTGCCGAAATACCAAGCATTGTTCTCATCTCCCAGACCTCATCTCTGTGGTCTCATAATCCCCTGTAAGCAACATTTCAATCTTTCTCCCTTCATACAGTCTTTTGCCATCGGAACAGATGACATTCACTCTCTGTTCCTCATTGATCTAGTTTCAAATCTCACCTGAAAACATTCTCCATTTCCCTGCTTTTCCTTTTGCCTCCTGATTGCCGTTCCTTTTCATCCACCTAAACATTACAGTTGCGTTTTATGTAACGTGATCAAGTGTTTGAGGTCTCAGTTTGTTTGAAAGACACTGCTTGGGATGTTGATGTTTATCTCCGTTTCATCTGGTGAAAATCCGGTATCTTCAGGTGGCATTTCTGCCCTGATTTGAGTGGTCTGTGCTGGCCTTGCCCATAGATCTATGACTTGAAGTTGGCCTTGGCCTCAGTATATTTTAACCATTTTCTCTCTTTGCCTATAGGACCAGTGCTAAGTTGTGAAGCTGCCACACAAACTGAAGTAAGACTGGAACTGGCCCCAGTGACCTTGAGAAAGGGTTTGAGAACCAGAGCTTTGCGAGCAAGACCCCGGTCTTTGGTAGATTACAAATCATACATAGATACTAAACTGCTTGTGGCAAGGTTCTTAGAACAGTCTTCCTGCAGCATGACCCCGGACATACATGAACTGGTGGAAAACATCAAATCTGTTTTAAAGTCCGATGAAGAGCACATGGAGGAAGCTATCACAAGTGCCAGTTTCCTCGAACAGGTAGTTTATTGTCGAAGTCAGGGATAAATTGGAGACCTCTGTGTTTCTCTACTGGCTTAATTGGCTTTCACTGGTTTCCCCGTCAACTCGTTGATTGAATTCACAGCTATAGCTTAACAAGGGGAAAGGGTCTCTTTTCCGGTGGACTGGATTTTCTGCACTTTACTGGCTAAAGGCGAGAGTACTACAGATATGTTGCCCATTGGGAAAGTACAAAGGGGACAGATAGGATAGGAGCTCATTTGGAATAAAAATCAAAGAAAACCTACAGCAATTGTCAGGAACAGCAGTCTTTGAACTCCTACTGTGTGCAGAGCTTAGAATCATAGAATAAAAGTAAAACAAAAAAGTTCTCTTAAGGGGTTTACATTCTAACAAACATATATGGTAAAAGAAGGATAAGGTACTGGGAGAGTGCGTTACCTCACTCCTTGCAATGGTCTAAGTAAACCTTACTTCTGGCAGAAATTTGGGAACCGGAATGTCTTCCCCTAAAGAGGAGTAGCATGGCCTGGTAGAAAGAGCCTGGGCCTGAGAGTCTAAGGACTTGGACTCCAATCTCAGCTTTGCCACTTGTCTACTGTGTGACCTTGGGCAAGTCACTTAACTTCTCTGTGCCTCAGTTCCCTCATCTCTAAAATGGAGATTAAAACCACCCCCCATATGGTACATGGACTGTGTCCAACCTTGTATCTATCCCAGTGCTTAGTACAGTATCTGGAACATAGTGAGCACTTAACAAATACCATTAAAAAAATACCAAAAAAAAAAAGTTGCCAGAAGTTAAGTAGGCCATGGCCTTTTAAAAGCAGAGAGGAGGGTGTCCCTGAACTTAACATAGAGAAAATGTTTTGGTTGCTATTGAAGTCTTCAAAAATTTCTCATATCCATGGGTCCACATCACTTAATATAGCTCTAACTGAGGAGGTGCTTTCTAGTCACTGTGGCTTAAAAACAAAGCCTGCTTGATCCCGGTGACAATTGGGTGGGTGGCCCCAAATCTTGCCATGAAAGTTGAGACTTGCCCTCTGAAGCTCGGGAAACGTACTGGGCAGGAATTGCCAAGTTCAAGAGACATGAGTGCAGTTTGCTGGACCTGACTCTGTCTGTTGAAACTGAGCTCCCGAAGTGGATGGGGCTTCCTCTGCTGCAGTGGCTCAGCCAGGGTCGGAGCTCTGGTGGAGTGGGGTTATTTTTACCCCAGAGCCCTAGCAAGCGGTGTCCCACCCCAGGCTGTTGCTACTAAGTTTTGTTTCCATAGTGGCAGACATACACCACTTTTGATTGGAGTGTCCAGGCTGCAGAAACCTTCATGCCTTTCAGCTGAGACCAAGCCTGCTGTGTTTGGGGGTGGTAGAGAGGGTTAGTCATCAACCCGCTCTCCCCACCCCCCTCCACCACACTTTCCAATTTAGGGACAGCAGGAAATCCTTCTCCAAGCTTGTACTAAATATACCGCTGGTTTCACTTTAATCAGTTGTCTCTAGACTGAGGCTTGCGATTCATCTTGATAAGACTTGTCACTGATACTCAAAGCACTTTTCTAACTTGAATCTGTAGCCAGTGGCCTTCCGTGAATCTTATTACTCAGTAAACCAGAAGGGACAAAGACAAAATCTTCAGGGAACAGGAATCAAGGAAGCCTTAGCAAAATTTAAGTCTGGCTCCATCTCTTTCAGGGCAATAAGTAATTGCTAACTTCAAAAGTTCCATGATTTTGCTGTGACTTTAGGAATGAATAACACAGCTTGATAGACAGTCAGTATCGGTCAGATTTCTGCATCTGTGTTCCTCATAAAATAGTAAGTCATTAGTCATAAATTACTGATGGGACATTTGATAATTTCGAGTGGTAATGGAAAGAATTTTGGCTTTCTTAATGCAAAATGGGCCATTGATGTCATGGGAGATAGAGGGCTGCATGAAGAAATGCATACGTCGATTTAGAAGAGTGGCTGTATTTGGCTTTGTTTTACAAACAGACAGATATTTTGAGCCTCTCAGAGTAAGGCTGCAATATCAATTCAGACTGTGATAATTATTTTTGGATGAAATTGACTGCGGGTAGCAGCTGTTTGGGTGCTCAAAATGGGATGGACGTGGAGCCTAAACAGGCAGGGCCCAGAGAGGGACAAGCAAAGGAAGAAGGGGAGGAGGGGAAGGAGGAAGAAGGGAGAGTGGAAAGAAGGGTAGCCAAGGGGGGAAGATAGGAAGGAGAGAAGGGATACAGGAGGACCAGTTCAGCTATGGTGATGATGGCAAAGACAGCCCGGTAGTTGCCACTGCTGAAGATGACTCTTCCTCTCCTCTTCTCTAGACTGTAAGCTTGTTGTGGGGAGGGAATGTGTCTACCAACTCAGCTATACTGTACTTTCCCAAGCATTTAGTATGGTGCTTTGCACACAGTAAATGCTCAATAAATATGATTGATTGATTGATTCTGGTGACAGCAACAGCAGCCGCCCCCATCCTCAGAGCTTCTGAGGCAGTTTGTCCCAACACCCTAGGCCAAAGTGGGACTCTTAATGGGGCCCACCTTAGGCTAGTTGGGTGGTGAGATGTATCTCTATAAACGTGACTCCCAGCCAAATTTGCAACACGGCTCCCGTCTCTGCTATACATTACTTAATCAGAGCCCCACAGTCCAGGCTGTGGAGATAGAGCAATAATAACAAATAGAGTCAGTGTAGTAGGAGGAACAGTGTTTTAAATTGTTGAGCATACACTACTAAGCAGGGGCAATGCTGTGCATGAGACTTCGCAACAGATGAGTGGAGAATACTATGAAAGTCACTTAATCAATTGGTCAATCAGTCCATGGGATTTAGTAAGCGCGTTCTGTGTGCACAGGACTATATTAAGCACTTGGGAAAGTACAATATAACTGGAATGGAAGACTCAAGCCTAGTCTGCCAGAAACTTGCAGTCTAGAGGGACATAGTAAGTGCTCAATAAATACGATTAAATGAATGAATAGAACTTTTTTTTATAGGAGGGGCTGCCTTCCTCCCATTGATTGAGTTTGTGCTATTAATTTGTTCAGTGGTCTATAGGTTCCTAGCATTTTTTCAAAGGAGGAGGAGCAGCAATAAGGCTGCTGGCGACTGAATTCCATCTCTGCTCTTGCCATAATCTTCTAGCCCTAAGGTGTTATCACCCAGAAGCTCTGCTCAACATGACCCGTTATCTTTGGAAGTTTTCTGGTCTGCCAGGTGGAGAGAGTTTCTCTCTGTAGGGAACATGTAATGCAACACGAGGACTCTAAATGATGCCGATTACAAAATGACCTCTCTGCACCTATGTTCAATTTCATTGATAAACCAGATTAAGGGACTATTTTTCTGAAACGGTTGCTTGAGGCTTTCATCATTCGTTTCAGAGACACCTGGAGAGAGGACATGGGAAACAAACAATTTCACATCAAGCCGGCGGCTCTGCTCTTCCTTGCAACTGCTGAAAATATTGATTGCCTTTATACCCTACCCTCTGGAAAGCTCAGATTTCTGAATTTCCACTGATACGTAATCCCTCTCCTTTTGAACTTCAAGAAAGCGCTGTGAAAAACAAAGCAGAGTCAAAGGGAAAAATTGGTGCCAGGAGCTTGGAGTTAAAACAAGTTACATGCAATTAAAAAGAAAGGGAACAGAAAACAGTGGAGAGAAATGACAGAAGCAATCTCCAGTGTGTATGTTGCTCTGTCCCTGTTTGGTCCTCCTGCTCGATTTTTCTCTGGCATGCATGTGTGTTGGGGGTTGCCAATACCAACACTGGATAATATTTTGAAGTTCCATCAGCTCTATAGTCTCAGATAACGCTCAGTCCCCTGAACCCCCTTGGCTTCCTCCATGTGTCTCAACTGAGCTGTATCTGCCGGAATCTGACCCCACCCCCTTTTTAAGGTGGGACAGATATTAATAAGCAAGTATAAGAAGTCTTCAGAATGGTCAAATGACATTCTGAGTTGTTTTCATCTATGGAGGGCAAGTTTATTCTCAAGATTTTAAATGGGAAAAAATGAGCAAGAATACTCAGGTTGACTCCCTCTCCCCCCCTCCCCAATTCCCTCCCCTTTATTTTTCTCTCTCTTTCTGGGAAGATAATGACTCCTGCTGGACCAGGTACATCCCGGACCCAGATGCTGCCGTACAGACGTCATGCCGGGCTGCTTCACCTGGAGAGCTGTGGTGATCTGAGCACTTTCACTTCGGCAGAAAATCAGAGAGTGGAAAGGAGACCCCAAAGAACCGAGCCTGAAAGGCCTCATAGTCTCATTGGGGTGGTTCGAGAAACTGTGCTCTGAGTGGAAAATAGCTGTGTTTCCTAGGCCCGGTGTCCCTCCACCAGGCAGACGAGCACTGCGGAAGAGCAGGTGTTGTCAAGGGGCAAGTGGGGTGAGGGATGTCAGTGAAGTATTGTTTCTTGCATACAGTACTGAGCTGCTGTATTTCTTGAGCAACCTTTGGAAACACCTGAGCAAAAAGAATGATGTTACAGGAAGTTTATTTCTCTGGTACTGGTTTCCTGCTGGCTTAATAACCGAGGACATTAGGGTGCAATTAACATATTCCAGACCTGACCTTCTGGGCGCACAGCTAGAGTTTGTCTATTCTTAAAGTTCCTTCATTCTCCCCTTGGTTCTCGCTGGGTGCCACACAGTGGATGAGTAGTAGGGGCTTTGATATGGGTGGGGCTTTTTTGGGAGGGTGGGGGTGGGTGGGAGGGGGTTATGTAGAAATGCTCCCAGTGTCTGTCCTCACTGAGGAACAAGGCTCTCTAGTGGAAGGGATCTGTATAGAGACTATTTATAGCTGCCGACAGCCTCTTGCTGCTTAGCGGGATGGGAGTTGGCATGTAAAAGCAGGATGATTAAATAGCCCTGCTGTTCCTGAAATGCTAAAGTCTCTCTTTAGGGTGCTTCTTAAATCACTTTCTTTGGGGAAATCCCAGAGCTTTTAAATGTTGAGTTTTAATTAAAAGTATATAGAAGAAGAAAATGTTGATTAAGTTTATTTGTGCTTGCAAGACTAGAAAATACCACATGCAAAAGTGAGAATAAAAGCATATTATTTGTACACCTGGAGTTGGTGTGTTATGTTTGTTGCATGTAACTGAAGTCATTGTGTGGGATATATATATAGAGAGAGAGGTTTCCTGGATTCAACCTAAAAAAATAGGAGAATTTTGAAAATTGAGGTTTTCCTGGTGTGGATTGTCTTTCTCGATCAATTGATGGTATTTCTGGAGCGCTTACTGTGTACAGAGAACTATCCAGACTACAGACTACTTGTGAATCTTGTGGAAAAGTCAGTAACTTAAATGAAAAATCTTATTTTGCGTTTATGTTTGAAATGTTGATGCTTTGCTTTAAGACTCAGTATTTACATTTCTTGTGGAATTGATTTTTCAGCACTCCCTGCTCCCACTACTGCATCTCTGTCTCCTTCCTTCCTTTCCCCTCACTCTTCTCTGTCTCCCCTCCATGCTGTCAGCACGGGGTAATGTTGTTCAAGTAAAAGATCTGAGTATACAAGTTGTTCCTTAGTTAGGGGAACAAGGTAAAGGGGAAGGGGAATATCCCTACAGGTTTATCCCATTTGTCAGAGTAAACTCACCAAATCAAAGGCCTTCTAGCCATCACATCTCCTGCAGGCTTTAACACATGCTGTCCACTTTGAGGGGATGGTTAGCTGCTTTTGGCTGGGAGGACTATGAGGCCATCCCATCTTTAGTAAAAGAAGAGGGCTGATTTTCTGGTAACAGAGGGAGCTTCAGGTCCTGCATATAAATGGGCTAAAATCAAGCAAGTGAGATGTTTCTCATAGCTGACCCTCTAGCTGCCTGGCCCATTATCTCAGGGCATTAGAGAGCATCTTCTCTTGCAGGGGAAGATTTGTCATAATGTAACCATTCAGTTCCCTGCTCTAGTTGGAGACTGCTTCCATCTCAGGAATATTGCTCACTTTATCAGCAGCTGACAAGATTGTTCTCATAATTGCCCTACCATATGAGCTGCGAGCTAAAATTAGCTGTGACCTTTTTTTTATGGATGGCCCTCCCCAAGTCTATTGCTATATTCTCATTCTCTTTTCAGGAATCTGTTCAAATTCTGATGATTGATTATACTATTGGTTAATTGCCTTTGTTGTGCTGAGCGGCATGCTAAGCATTAGGAAAAATACAAATAAAGTAGTTCTGACACAGTCCTGAGACACAGGTTCTCATTCCCTTAGACAGAAGAGGAGAAAGCCATATGCGGTTGAGCTTTTATTAGCTGGAACTTTCTTTCCCAGTGAGAGTGTTGTTTCTATTTTGACCTGCGTGTTACTTCCCTTCAGATCAGGAGCATCTATATACACCAGGTGCTCAATAAATAGTGATGATGATCACGATGAACTAAAAAAAGCTTGTGCCTATTTTGCAATGCAGATAGGAAGGTGGGTCCACACAAGTGTCTTCCTCTAGTACATTTGCAAACACGTTGCTAACTGTATTGCAAAATATGCACAAGATCTGGCTTGATTTGGTTAGCCTGGCTTGTCTCCCCTGAGAAAAGGCTACTCCACTGTGCACAGGGAAGGGAGGTGCAGGCAGAAGTGGGGTAACCCGGAGCCTGCTCTTGGCTGCTTCTCTGCTTCCCCCCGCCTGCCACTGCCCTGCTGTTTAGTCCCCATAGGAATGACTGAGAAGGAGGCTGCCTGGCTTTCATGGGTGTCTTTGGGAGAGGGAAGGGTAGGTGGTTCCTGTCCAAAGTTGGTTGGAGAAGCGCTCAGCCTCCCTCCCCAGCACTGCTTGATGAAGTGTGTTGGAATGTGTGGATTTTGTGAAGCCTATCAGTTGGAATGTGCAGCAGAAACCAAACTCTCAGCCCATGACAACACACAGCTTTCGCTCTCCATTGTTGGGGTTGGCAGGACCTGTCATTTTCAGACATTTCATCTCAAGAAGGGGACAGACCAAGGATTTTTTTCTCTTTGATCACAGAAGTGGTCTCTGGTTTAATCTGGGCTGGACTTCTGCAGAATATACCACCTTGTCAGGCAAGCAATCAATCAATGGTGTTTATGGAGCACTTCCTGTGTGCAGAGCACTGTACTAAGTGCTTGGGAGAGTACATTTGGTAGACAGAATTCCTGTCCTCAGGGAGCTTAGAGGTTTGTGAGCTAAAAGCAAGTGGCAGCAGTTAGTTTTTCTCATAACTTACTTCCAGTGAATGTAGCAGGAGAGATTACAGAGTGAGGAGGCTCTGGACCTGAACATGTTCCACGATCTGCAATTACAGCATTGATTTCTCCTCAGGAACAATTAAACGCTATGCACCATCAAGCAGCCTATTACCCACGGAGTGAAAATGATCTTAATCCTGATCTCCGGAGCATCTTTGACGCAGTATTCTAGTGATAGAGTAGAGTTGTGGAGGAGAGAAACCCTAAGGTGTGATGGAAGGGGATGAGGGGTGGGTGTGGGCAAGGAACATGTCTACCAACTCTGCAGCTGAATCTCAGGTTCGCTCTTCCCATCTTTGGTTTTTTGGGCCCAAATTGTTGAGCAAGAGATTTTTCCCAACCCATGTGGAGGGCAACTTCAATCCATTAGCCCATCTCACCTTCGCAGGCTGCCACTTGGCCTGGCGACACTGCCAGGTGTAGGTCGAATCTCTTCCTTTTTGCTCATCTGTGCTCCGGAGGCTTGGACATCTCTGCATAGTGAAATGGACATCCCAGAATCCAAGTACAGAAAATAGAGAGCGAATCTGCCTGAAGCAGTTTGACCCTAGTGCCCCCAGGCACCAAGCACAGTGATGAGGATTCATTCATTCATGCAATCATATTTACTGAGTGCTTACTGTGTGCAGAGCGCTGTATTAAGTGCTTGGGAAAGTTCATCACCACAAAAGTTGGCCATTTGTTAGTAAGGAAGTAGAGAAGGGTATACTGATAGGGATTTGGGGGCAGCGAATGTATCAACCAACTCTATTAGCGTGTACTCTCCCAAGCACTTAATACAAATGCTCTGCCCACAGTAAGTGTTCAATAAATGCCATGGATCAATTGGTTGATTGATGGGTCCGTGAATATGGTTGTTTTAAAACTGTGGTCATGGCCGGGGCTCAGATACCTTAGCTCTAACCCTAATAATACTTTCAAGCATATTTATCGAGTGCTTACTGTGTGCAGGGCATTGTACTAAGTGCTTGAGGGAGTACAATATAACAGTAAACAAAACATATTCCCTGCTCACAGTGATCTTACAGTCTTCTAACACTAGCCCTAGTTAGGGCTCATACATTAAGCTATTCAGGCTTATCTGCTGGATGATCTTGGGCATGTCGCTTAATTTCTCTGTGCTTCAGCTTCCTCATCTGCAAAATTGAAATGAGACCTCTTCTTCCTCCTTCCTAGTCTGTGAACCCCATGTGGGACAGGAACTGGGTCCCATCTGATTATCTTGTTTCTTCCCCAGCACTTAGCTCAGTGCTTGGCTCATAAGCTCTTATCAAATACTCTCAATAATAATACATCAATAATTCACCAACCAAACTTCTAGTTATCCCTGTGAATGAGGGAATAGCATGTTTAGGCGTCGGCAGCCAAATCTCCTCGCTTGTGCCTCTCCCTCTTGAAGAAGGAGCTGGTGGTACTGCATGTGCTGGAGAGTTTGGGTGAAGAAGACCCTTTGGGTTAAGAAGATTCACCATTCCTGAGGAGAACCTAGGTCCATTTCCCCAGTTAATAAAAAGTGATGATAATACTCTGCACTGAGAATTACAATCAGTGAATGAACAAGAGTGGCTTGAGTGGCAGCTGCCCCAGGTAACGTGGAGAGAGGAGTCTAAGAGGAATGTTGACTTCTGGAGTAGTTTCTATGGGTCATTTCCATGGCACTTCTTGCCTAATAATGGACCAGTTGGGAATCCCGAACAAGAAATCCATTCATTCTGTGGCACGTCTCCCGTTGGCCCACTAGGTGGCTGCAGATGAAAATATATTGCCAAGTTCTGAACTCAAGACAGGACCTTAGTCACTCAGTTCTATTTATTGAGCACTTACTATGTGCAGAGCACTGGACTAGGTCCTTGGGAGAGTATAATAAAACAATAAGCAGACAGGTTGGTGTTTGCTTGTGTTCTACATATTAAAAGTAATAACAATAGAGGGTGTGCAGGGTCGAAGGGAGGCACAGACACGGGTTGGAGTACTGTCACATCAGAGTCCCCTCCCGATTCTGGGATTGGCTCCTGAGCTGGGTTCAGTCATTCAATCGTATTTATTGGGTGCTTACTGTGGGCAGAGCACTGTACTAAACGCTTGGGAGTGTAAAATATAATCAAAAACTGACACATTCCCTGCCCCCTAGGAGCAGTTGGTTGACTTTACTCCCTCCTCTTGCCTTTTTTCCTTTTCTGTGCCACAGAGACAGGAAAAAAAGAAGGAAAAAAAAATTCAAGAAGAAAAATTCCCCAAAGAAGATCAGCAGGGCCAGGACAAGGGCCACACATACAGAAGTGTTGTCAGCTGTCCACACCAACATCAGGACCGCTGGGGCAGGCTCTGAAGCTCAGCTGGTGTTAGGTGGTTTCAGGAACATTCCCTCAGCTGAACATTCCCTCAGCTGCTTTCAAGCTCCCTCAGGAACACAGATTGGGTGCCGATCAGGGCATTTTACATATAGTTTTATATTAGGGCATGTGTATTTTTGGAAGATAATTTTTCTGAGCACATAAAATCAACAAAATGCTCTCCAGGTGCTAGATTTAGCCCCTGTCCTGGGTTAAGTGATGTAGTTTTTTAAAGTGGTTCCTTTAACAAGGTGCTTCAAGTGTTCCACCAAATGCGTTATGCACCTTTCTCCAGGGAAAGGCTAGATTGCCCATAGAATATACAGCCATATCCTACATACTGGACAGTCCAGTTTTCAGCTGGTCTGCCCCTGTCTGGTACTGCTATGGCACCAGATTCCTTTGTATCCAGGTTTTTAATTTCAAATATCCAGCCTCCCTATGCCTTGGGTCCGACTGTGGAGTCTCAGCACTTGGAAGTGGTGCCTATGTCTTCATGGATCTGGGAGGAGAATGTAATGGCTCTGTACCAAAGTGGGTGGGCATGGGTTCTCCCAGAGAAATGCTCCAGGCTCTCTCCGATCTTCTACTTCTACCAGCATGACCATTATGTCAAGCCCGACTCTTGCCACTTGTGCGAACTTGGGCAAGTCACTTCACTTCTCTGTATTGATCTACAAAGTGGGAATTGAGATTGTGAGTCCCATGTGGGATAGGGACTGTGTCAAACCGGCTTTGCTCGTGTCCACCCCAGTGCTGAGTTCAGTGACTGGCATGTAGTAAGTTCTTAACAAATGTCATCATTATTATTATTATTATTATTATTACCACATAGGTGCAACATTTGCAATGTAGTGTGTAGCTATACTTCCAGATCGGCAAAGGAGTGACCAGTATCCACAAGGGCCATGTAAGCTCATTGTGGGCAGGGAATGTGCCTGTTTATTGTTAGTGTACTCTCCCAAGTGCTTAGTACAGTGTTCTGCGCACAGGAAAGGTCAATAAATATGACTGAATGAATGATCCACTCAAATTGGAATGCTTTACACAAGTTCCTTCTAAACATGTTTTCTGTAATCTTTGCAGACCACGCCTGAAAAATGAAGCTTAAAAAACATTGCATGAGCAGGCAGATGGGAGTTGTGAAGAAGTGCCTCATTACTGATGAGGAAAAACAAAAAACAAACAGAGGAGGTCAGAGATACTGGAGAAAAGGAAAATTACTGTAGCAGCTGCTTTGGCTTCTGGGAATTCTCCTGTAAAATTAAGCTATGCACGTTATTCACTTAGTTGTATCTACAGTGCTTCTTAAACTGATTATAGCTTTCACCTGCCCCAGGGAATCTAAAGTGACTTCATCTTTAAGATTCTGCTCATTATGGGAGAATCATAATTTTATTTGCTCATTTTTGGTATGGTATTCTTGACTTCCTTTCATGGCTGGATAAAATGAACCAATGCTGCTTTTTCCAAGTGAAAAACTAAATGTCTCACTCTTTTTTTCCCTGTAGAGGGTTATACAAACCATCATGTCTGGAAAATTAATTTTGTGTTTGAGATCGTTCTTTCTTGAGCTAACATGCTTTCACTACTTACAAGAGCGTTAAATATTTGAAGAAGGAAATATTCTAGCTGCCGCATAAGAGAAATCAGTTGTTTTCCTGCTAATCGTTAGAAAGTCTTTTGATTCTAGGTGATCTTTAGCAGTGATGTGATTACTCTCTAAATCCACCAGAAGGTGAGCACTAATCTAGCCTATTTCCTTGCCTTTCAAATTTGGTGTTCAGGTTTCAAAGGTTTTTCTCCTTTGAAAGGCTGTGTAATATCATGTTTCTGGTGAAGAACATGATTTCTGAGTTCTGCATTGAGCAAAAGAGTCTGTCCAGGTTCTGGTTTCTTCCATAGCACTGGGCAGACTATAAATAGCGTGAATTCTTGACAAAAAAGAGCTTCTGCATGACAAAGCAGTTGCCTCTGACCTCTCCCATGAGCCAGGTCACTGCCTGTCTACTTAAATCGAGGCAAGTGGTAGACTGGGAGTGCCAGGCCTGGCATATGTAAAGCCAGTGGATCAATTAATCGATGGTATTTACTGAGTGCTTACTGTGTGCAGTGGATTTGTGGGAAAGCCTCTCCAGGCTGATCTGCTTAATGGCCATCACCCCTGATGGAAGTCAGGCTGGAGACTGACTCCTATCTACCAGCTAAGTGTGGGGCGGGAAAAGTAAGGAAAAAGGGGAAGGAAAGAGGGAAGGCAGAGAGAAGGGAGACCAGATGAGGGGGAAGGGGCCAAGGGAGCAGGGAAGGATGGGACAGGGTAATTAGGAGCAGGGATAGAAGGGATTGAGGGGAAGATAGGGGCTGGGGGAGGGGAAAGCACGAGGGAAGGGGAAGGGAGAGAGATTAGGGGAGAGAGCAGGAAGCTGGAAGGACCACAGTCAATCTTGCTTGGTTAAAGAGCTGTAAGGATTCTGGTAGTCAGTCCCTGCAGTGAGAAGTGTTGAAACAGTTTGAAGCCCACAAGATGCTGGTCCTTGACACGGCGTGCCCGGCCAGTAGGAGAAGGCTAGGTGGTGAGCCTGACTCCCTGGCTTGGGGTGTGGGAGGTAGTCACCTTGCCCCCACCTGGGGCCCCTTTCCCAATGTCATCTGCCATGTGGTCAGGTGGCCTCTCAATTTTCTGAGACCTCTGAGAGGGCCATTGTTTTGAAGCTTGTAAATTAGTAATGAGACAAGTAAAATTAGGGAATTACTCATGGATTTACTTCCATTTCCTGCAGATAATTGAGCTCTGGCTGCACTACTAAACCCCAGCCCCAAACTTTTTTTAAAAGTTACAGTGTGAATGGCTTACCTCCTGGAATCCACTAACTCGACTGCTAATGCCTCTGTCAATTCTTCCTCTCCTTAATGGGTACTGCCACCCACTGGGGTCTGCTGGAGGGAATAGGGCAAGCTGCTTTTAAAACTCCTGGCATCTTCCTGGTACACAGCAGGCTACCCTCTACCTCCCTGCCTGAATACCAGATAGACTGTCAGCAGGAAACCCTTTCTCACCACAGACCGTCTCTGTGCTCCGGAGGTGGTTGCCTTGGGGCTCACTCCCGCAGCTGCAGTTTAAGAGGGAGTCCTCTGGTGTTTTTGACTGCAGCCTGCTTTCTCTGGATCGGTACTCTTCCCCACCTTCCACCTTCTCTGCCAGCGGCAGCTCTGTCAGAACTCTGCGGGGTGAGAGATTGAGCTGGAGCTAAATGCCTTCAACTTGTCCCGTTAAAAAGTCCTTGGTGGCCTAGGCTTGCAATCAGTTCTCATTCGAGTCTCTAAAAAGATCTGTGGGGGTCTCAGTGGGACGGAGCAGCAATGTCTTTGCCCCAGGGACATCCTCACCCAGTAAAGGGCTGGCAGCCTGAGTCTCTCTGAACTCAGCCAGCAGAGGAGAAATAGAAATGCTGGCTGTCACTGCATTAGCTTCTGGGTCAGCTCCTGGCAGGGTCCCTTTTCAGGGGCCAACTCATTAGGCGCACGTATCCCCTTTATCAAGTCAGAGCCGTAGCACCCAACTGTTAGCTTGGGGGTGAGGGCTCCATCACCTCCCCCTCGGCCCTCTTGAGGAGCTTTGGGTGCCAGGGGGACTGGAGCCAATTAAAGCTCTTCTTGGGGGACTTGGCTTCCCTCCAACCTCATTACTTTGTGGTTCCACAGCCACCTCGAGGCTCCTGTATAAAAGGGGGGGAGGGGTGTGTGTGTATGTATGTACATATGTGTTGGAGGGTTATGCTACAGGAAGTTGCCATTGAAATTGTATAGGGCGAGTGGTCAGGGATGAGGCTGACAATACTTCAGAAATGCCCAATGGCTCAACAGTAGAAAATGGGGTTAGTCACATGGCCTAGTGGAAAAAGCGCAAGCCTAGGAGGCAGAGACCTGGGTTCTAATCCTGAGTCTGCCACTTGCCTGCTGTGTGACCTTGGATAAGGCACTTTAATTTTCTGTGCCTCCATTTCCTCAACTGTAAAAATGGGGAGTTAATACTTAGATTGTGAGATCAGTGTGGGGTAGGAGCTGTATCTGACCTGGTTAACTTGTATCTATCCCAGTGCTTAGAACAGTGCTTGACACATATTGAGTGCTTAACAAACACTATATATACATATATAAAACCAGGGCCACCCACAGGCTTCCTGTCCCAGATGGGGACACAATGTTGGAGAAAGAAAAATTCTTGGCCCACACCTCCTTCCTCCCTCTAACTCCCAACCAACTCTTGTCCTTCTCACATCTCCAACATGAAGATCAGTAAAACAGCGATGTCCAAGGTGTATTTTTTTTATTGTTGTTGCAAATCTTACAGACACCAGCGCTCAGTTAAATAAAAGAAGGTAGCACAGTAAATACGTCACAACCGAAAAATCAAACGACTGTAGCAGCGTTACAGAAGGAGGGTCAGAGGCCTGTGACCAAAAATGTCAGAGGAATTACATTCAGTAGATGTGCAGTATCCACATTCCAGGCTCACATACATCTTTATATATATATATTTATTTATATATTTATTTATATTTATATATAGTGATCATTGAGTTTAGTGTATACAAAGAACGATATTGTTACAAATACAATACTATACTTTTCCCAACGCTTTACAAGAATTTCTATTTCACCCTCTTTACAGAACAATAATACAACGCCATAATCTAGGTACTGTGCTAAATATGTACAAGAGATCTCACACCCACATCAGCGTCTTCAGACACTAACTTGATTAGGGGAAAAAAAACCAAAAAACAAAAACCCAAGTCCTGCACGTAAGTAAACCCAAACCAAGTATTGAATGATCATGAGATTCAAACAAACGAAAGTTCAAACCTGTGAATGCAGTCAAGAATGGGACAGGATCTATCCCTTAATGTAAACACTGAGAACACTTATGTGACAGGAAGCAAGCTCGCAGACCTCACTGCCCAGAGAAAGGGAAATCTGAGGGGAGAGGAGACTATTATGGAAACTGTGGTGGGCCTATGCATGAGGAAAAATTTTAAACTGCTGCCTCCTCTTGTTTTTAGAGGCAAAGGGAGTGAGGGGGAAGGGAAGAATCATCCCACAAAAGTGGCCCAAGACCAGATCCCACCTGTAAGAGTATTTCCTTGAGAATTTACCAGAGCCCTGGGGTGAGGATGGGGAACAGAGAGGAAGGAAGAACTTGAATGGTTTTGAGTCCATCCCATCTTATGCCCTGACCCAAGGTCGCACAGCCCACTTTCAGGGATTGGGGCTGGGCTCTTGCTGAGTCCACATCAGGGTACAGGAGGCAGGTAAACCTGGGAGTTGTTCACCACCATCAGTTGTGAGCATTTCCTGAACCCAGGCAACTTTTGGGAAGACTGTTCTGCACATCATTTTGAGTGTACATGTTATTTGCCATATCGACATCTACTACAGTACAGATGGGAAAGTCAGGAAAAGCCATTTTTCAAATGAACATGGCAAACCCGTTACAGTGGAAATCTCTACTCACAAACCGTATACGGTCTAACTTGTTCAGTCCAATGATTGCAGTAAACGGTTAGCTGGGGAAACACCAATTTCCTGCAGTGCATACCAGTGGAGGGCTTAGAACATTATGAATCACTTTGACACTGAAATCCACCTGCAAACTATGCCAGCTTACTAAATTGGCCATTTCAGTTTCAATGAGACCCAAATCATGGCCAGGAGGAATAAATATCCTCTCCCTTTTCTGTCCCTACAAGCAACGTAATTGAAATCGCCACTCTGCCTTTCGATCAATGGTATTTATCAAGCATTTACTGTGTTGCACAAGATTCAGAGATGGGGTGGATCACCTTTGCAGGGTGGCATCTTGCCCTTCTGGTGGGAGCACTGTGAGTGCTGCCTTAATCATTTACACTTTAAATTGACTCCAACGGTGCTTGCAGATAAATCTTTTCCCTTCTCTCATCATCACATTTTCACTAAAGCAAACTGAATTTTGATTTAGCCAATGTTCAATGGACTATTACTCCTATTCTGTAGACTGCAAATTCCTCCTTAGCTTGTAAGCTCCTTGTGGACAGAGATCGCATCTACCAACTCTGCTGAACTATACTTTCCCAAGCACCTAGTACAGTGCTCAGTACACAGTAAGCACTCAGTAAATACCATTGAATTGACGGATGTTTTCATTAGGTGTAGGTTCTATCCTAGGGAAAGGCTGAGGGCTCAACTTCTGTTAACTTCAAGGCATTGGAATGCTCTGATTTCAGCAGGAAACTCCCTTAGAACAGAGCACTAATTCAAGTTCCTTACAGGTCTTGGGTAACCACCCCATCTGAAGGAAGAGGAGGGGGGCTCGTTTTTGTCCTCCTACTTAAACTGTTTTCAATGACCTATTTCCACCTCACCCCACGATTCCCCAAATAAATTTCCACCAAACACCTTTGATCTCAAGACACTGTTTCCATATATCTGAACTCCTACCTCAGCTAACACATGAATACATTTCCCACATGCACAGAACAGATCATATTAAGATCCACCACTACACTAGTTTCTCTTCACCTATTACTACTGAGGCCACGAACAAAAATAAAGAATGAAAGATCCTTTGGATCAATGGTACATGAAAACTGGCTCAGTGTAACGATGATACTGAGCCATCTCCTCTGAATTGAAATAAAAAAGTCCACAGATATGAGGTGCCTGATCGAAGCGGATGTGGTGAAACACCAGCTAAATGCTCTCCCACTTCCATAGAGCAGTGGGGCATTTTATTGATAGGAGGTATACGATTTTCATCTAGAGCAATAGGCCTGCCACAATCTGAATATACTAGACCTGCAAATTAGGATGTAACATCTGGTCCGGAGCACAGAATAGACATTTGGCAAGGACAAATGAAAATCAAGTCTTGGGCTGAGAAAATCTAAGGCCTATGTGAGAGGAAATTCAAGGACTCCTCTCTCAAGAAACCAGGAATAAATCTGGGGTTGTGGTCTATCTCCCTGGCTCCCCATTTTGCTCCTGCTCACTATTTCTGCAATCCCACTGAATCCCACTGCCCAGCCCCCCACTCCTCGGGGCTGTGGCTCCAGTTGGGATCACTGTGGTGTTGCTGTAGCCTTGTCCCCACCCCAACTCCCTGAAGGAGTGTCGTTAGTATCCAACCCACAAGGAGGACTGCACGTCACTGGGTAGGCGGCACCTTCAGCAGTGGCCCAGGCTTCGTTCTGCCACTCAGGATTGGTCCCACTGGTATCCCGAGCCACGTGGAGGACAGAGGTGGGGAAAGAAGGATGGGGCCTTGCAGCTGAGCTGTGAGTTGAAGGGGTGGGTGTGAGCTTTGTGGACCAGAAGATGTTTGGTAAGTAGCAGCAAGGCTGAAGTATGCCCATGTTGAATTTCACCTCTTTGCCTTCTCTTTTCAGTCTCCTTTACTCGGGAAGCTAGGAGGCCTTTGTTCACATCCAGATTTAAAAAGACAAAACAAGCTGCTGCACAGGAAACTCTGGAGATTGGCTCCAAAACCTTGGGGAAAAATGGAAAAGTAAGCCTGGGAGTCATTGTAAACACCTCAGCTTCTCCAACACATCTGCTGATCAGCCTTCACCATCATACTCCTGAAAATGAGCACTGAAGAAAAACCAACCAGATGTTAGCCCCTGCTGGGCTGGCTCCCACACTCACCCATGTCTCACCCATGACTCAATCCTGTCACGAGGTTTAAGTTGTTTGGGAAAGAGAGTTTCTTCTCACCACGATACTCAGTAGATTGGTGCTCCCGAATAGCAGCTGACCCTATGCACCATCTGGAAGGATTGCTGTGTTCGGAATCTCACCTGGAATCTTTGGGTCAAGTTGTTTTCTATTCTGTGAGGGATTGCACACAGAGCTACATTTGTCTTTTGTTTTAAACAAGATACAAAATAGAGAAAAAGAGAAGGTACAGTACTCATGGAAAATGCTCTTCCTAAACACAACAGAATGGAGAGAGAGAGAGTGAGTAAGAGTGAGAAAAGACATGGTCTCTGCAGACACAAAATTGCAGCACTAGAAACACAACCACTGGTGAGGAGAGATCTCCTCCATGCACATCGTGAAGGTCTTAGATGTAAACTGGCTGCTCTTGGGCAGTCAACAGTCTGTACATCGCAGCCGGCATGGTCTTCATGTGGATCTGGGAGAAAGAAAAGAGCTACTGTCAGGGTCTGTTGCAAGCTGGGTTAAAAGAACTGAGATACTTAAAAGAAGACATAAACAACAATCAGGAGGAAAATCATTGGCCAGTCTCTATCTCCACTGAGGACAGAATGAAAAAAATCGGTAGCCCACATTGAGAGAGGTAGGTCCAGTCTGAAGAAAGCTTTTTGTGAGGAGTGATAAATATTGGAGCCTCCCTCCCAGGAGATCTGTGAAAGGAGCAGAGAAGTGCTTTTTTAGGACCCATTATAGTGCATTGCACCCAAGGCCCAATCAACCAATCAATGCTATTTATTGATCACTGACTGTGGGCAGAGCACTGTACTGAGTGCTTTGGAAGAGTACAAGGCAGTTGGTAGACACGATTTCCACCCCCAAGGAGTTTACAGTCTAATGAGACAGACATTAATATAAATTACAGTTAAAGGAAGCAACTGAGTATATGGCTAAGGACACAAGTGCTGTGGGGGTGGGGATAAGAGAAGTAGCTAAGTGCTTGCGGGTGGGACTAAATGCACGGGCGAGGTGGTAGGGAGGGAAATAGGGTGAGGGAATGAGAGCTTAGGCAGGGAAGCTTCCTGAAGGAGAGGATTTCAGCAGGACTATGAAGATGGGGAGAGTACTAGTCTGTCAGATATATAGGAAGAGGGAGTTCCAGGCAGGAGGGAGCATGTGTGTGAGGAGTCAACAGCAGGTGAATAACAGAAAGTGAGTTGACACTAGAGGAGCAAAATATGTGGGCTGGGTTGGAGCGGGAAAGGAGTGAGGATAGGTAGGAGGGAGAGAACTGACTGAATGCCCCCACAAAGCACCAGTGAGTTGTTTCTGCTTGATGTGGAGATGGGTGGGCAACGATTGGAGGCACCTGAAAAATGAGGAGACGCGAGCAGAGCAACAGATACCATTAATAATAATAATGATGATGGCATTTGTTAAGTGCTTACTGTGCGCAAAGCACTGTTCTAAGCCCTGGGGGGGGGGATACAAGGTGATCAGGCTGTCCCACGTGGAGCTCAGAGTCTTATTCCCCATTATACAGATGAGGGAACTGAGGCCCAGAGAAGTTAAGTGACTTGCCCAAAGTCACACAGCTGACAAGGAGTGGATCCGGGATTAGAACCCATGACCTCTGACTCCCAAGCCTGGGTTTTCCCCACTGAACCACGCTGCTTCCATTACTACGGCTGTTACTACTCCTACTATTACTACCAGGGCCTAGAGGTGGGGGCTACCTAAGGGCTCTCCCTTCCCTCCCCCTGATAGAATGACCACAGCTCCTACCTCCCCAACTGCATTGGAGAGAATGTGGACGATCTTCTCATGGGGTGTGGCAACCACGCTCTGTCCATTGATCTCAATGATCCGATGGCCCACTCGCACACCTCCCCGCTCGGCTATCCCACCTCTCATGAGGCTGCAGATCTAGGGAGAGAAAAGGCAGAGTTAAAAGTGATGGAATTTGTCCATGTCCATGGCCCTTCAGGTACTTCCAAGCACCATATCACTGACACTTCTCTCCTGAGTGGGAAAGGCTAAGTTACCCAGGGAAGTAGACCGGGATCCTTCCCTCTGCTTCTCCGGCCCAAGAAGTCTCCATGAGAAATATGACCCAGGGGACTACGTTCACTGATCTCCTTCAGATGGGCTGGGCCATCAAGGGAAAATTAATTTCATTTTGCTCTTCATCCCAAATGCTTTTCATCACAGCTGTACTTGGAAAAGAGCTATTTCAGTTGCTCTCTTTGTTGCTGTTGTTTTGCCCTTAATAATTGTGGTATTTATTAAGCGCTTACTATGTGCCAAGCACTGTACTAAGCGCTGGGGTAGAGGCAAAGTAGTGAGGTTGGACAGAGTCCCTGTCCCACCTATGGCTCACAATCTAAGTAGGAGGGAGAACAGGTTTTGAATCTCCCCGTGCCCCCCAGAGCTTAGAACAGTGCTTTGCACATACTAAGCACTTAACAAATACCATCATCATCATCATTGTGCAGATGAGGGAAATATGGCACAGAGAAGTTAAGTGACTTACCCAAGGTCACACAGCAGGAACGTAGCAGAGCCGGTATTAGAACCCAGGTCTTCTGACTCACAAGCCTGTGCTCTTTCCGATTGTGATCCCAAAGTGTTTGGCAGCTTGGGCAAAACATTTCAGGGACTGGGTCTAATTCCCACCTGTGTATGCTTTCCCAGTTGTTAGTACAATGCTCAGCACCCAGAAAGTCCTTACTATTTACCTGTCTCCAAGAATGTTGACTACCATTGTGCAACCATCCACAGATAATAAAGCTCATGGATGAGAGTCTTTTTTTACCTTTGTCTTTGCATGAAGTGGCTGCAAATTCAAGAGTCCTCTGTCTACAGGATACTGCAAGTAGACCCTACATTCCATACCTTTGAATGCACCTGTCAGCAAGGCTATGGCCATTATGGAGAAATGCATTAGTGAGAGAATACGCATTCACTTGATGTCATTTGAGAAGTGAAGGACAGTGAGAAACAATCTTGATCCAGAACTCTGTCATTCCAACTGGGAGTGACCTCCCGATGTGATCAACTTTTCTGGAGAGCCACACTTGTGAATGGCCCAGGGGCCAAAATACCTTACCGAGCCAACAGCCTCTGAGACGTTGATACAGATTACGTACCGGACCAGGTAATGGGTATCTGCAACTCTATTCGTTTTGCCTGCATATCGCTCCCTGGCCTCTTCCTCCTGCTTGTGTTTGACGTGCAACAAAGATCAAGCCCACTCTGCCACACTGGGCTCTGAAGCCACCTTGTGATTCCCAAGGGCTTTTGGTTGACGGCATGCTCCCAGTATACAATTCAGGAGTATTCTGGCTAGGATGTGGCTTGCAATGGAGAGTAATGAGATGCCTTGGTGATTGGCAAAATCTACTCTTTCAGACGGCCACCGTCAATATGACACCATAGCTTCTTGAATGATGTGTCTGAACGATGTGCTTCTACAGAGAAGCAGCATGGCTTAGTGGAAAGAGCCTGGGCTTGAGAGTCAGAGAATGTGGGTTCTAATCCCGGCGCTGCCACTTGTCTGCTGTGTGACCTTGGGCAAGTCACAACTTCTCTGGGCCTCAGTTACCTCATCTGTAAAATGGAGATTAATAATAATAATAATAATATTGGTATTTGTTTAGCGCTTACTATGTGCCAAGCACTGTTCTAAGCCCTGGGGTAGATATAAGGTAATCAGGTTGTCCCAAGTAGGGCTCACCGTCTTCATCCCCATTTTACAGATGAGGGAACTGAGGCCCAGAGAAGTTAAGTGACTTGCCCATGGTCACACAGTTGACTAGCGGCGGAGTCGGGATTAGAACCCACAAACTCTGACTCCCAAGCCTGGGCTCTTTCCACTAGGTCACACTGCTTCTCAAAACTGTGACTGTGACTGTGTCTAAGACTTAAGACTGTGAGCCCCAGGTAGGACAACATGATTACCTTGTACTTACCCCAGTGCTTACAACAGTGCTTGGCACATAGTAAGCGCTTAATACCATAATAATAATAACGTGTAGAACGTCTTGACTTCATGGTGGCCTGCACTGCCTTGAATCTCTTCTGCTTTGACATCCCACCACCAATCATGCATGTTTTCTTCCTTGATTTGTGCGTTGCGATGCAGCTTCCTGTAAGACGCACTCCTGTTTGAATCCTGGTGTGTCGCGAGGTGTTGTTAGTGTAGTAATTGTTTTGCTGCAATTACGTCTTATCTCTGAGCTGTCTACACCAAACCGATCTTGGTGACTTCACCTGGCCATGACCAATCAATCAATCGTATTTCCTGAGCACTTACTGTGTGCAGAGCACTGTACTGAGTGCCTGGGAGTACAATAAAACAGATGCATTCCCTGCCCACAACGAGCTTACAGTCTAGACGGTTGCCTAGATGGTTGACTTAATAGCTTCCTGGAGCCCAGCACTATGGGGAAATGCCCATTTAATGCTTATAATGGGGATAGCTGATACCTCTAATAATTGTGGTATTTGTTAAGCGCTTACTATGTGCCAAGCACTGTATTTAGAACAGAGGCTGGCACATAGTAAGTGTTTAACAAATACCATAGTAATAATTATTATTATAAGTGCTGGGATAGATAACAGATAATCAGGTTAGACACAGTTCCTGTCCCACATGGAACTCACAGTCCAAGAAGGAGGGAGAACAGGTATTGAATCCCCATTTTACAAGTGAGGAAAGTGAGGCACAGAGAAGTGCAGTGACTCACCCAAGAACTGCCAGAGTCAGAATGAGAATGGGGATCTTCAGATTCCCAGGCCTACAGCACTTTCCCCTAGGCCACATTGCTTCTCGAGTAATAAGTAATACCTTTATCTATTACTATAACAAAGTTGCTAATGAATCTATACCTCAGAAAATGAAAACTCAAATATCCCTTTTACTATATTTCACCAAAAACATGTTTTCTCTGATAATACTAGAAATAGATCTCTCTGATAGAAATAAGAGTTTTGGAGGCCAATCCATACATCTTGCCTGCCCACCTCCTGCCCCACTAACTAGAAATATCACTGTCTGTTATTCTAGAATGCCATACCCTCTCAGCCAGAAAGAAATCTCCTGAGGGAGGAAAGGTTAGTCCCCAGTCTCTCCAGCCTGGTCGGGAGCAGGGGGACAAAACATCGGCGATCTTACACTTTTCTTAGGGATTCTGTTCAAGGATGCTTACAATTCCATTCTGTACACTGAAGCCCAGCTGGTATCTCAGGTCCGGTCTTCTGATTAGGACAGTAGTTACAGGAGGGCATCTCACAATATTCAGCTTCACCCGGGCCTGATTCTTCAAACCCTTAAATAAAATAGATATATTTGTGTATATATATTATATATAATCAATTGTACATTTGATTATTCTGATTATTTGTTGATATTCATTCAATTGTATTTACTGAGTGCTTACTGTGTGCAGAGCACTGTACTAAATGCTTGGGAGGGTACAATACAACAAAAAACAGACACATTCCCTGCCCATAATGAGCTCATAGTCTTTTGCTGTCTCCCCCATTAGAGTGTAACTTCTCTACGAACGTGAACGTGTCTCGGGCTTCCGCTGTACTTTCCCAAATGCTTAGTACAAGACATTGCACCAAATGGCCGCTCAATAAATAACCACACCAGTACTACTATTACTGCTACTACAACTGTGAACACCGTGAACCAGGAACACCTAAAATAATAACTGTAGTATTTGTTAAATGCTTATTATCTGATAAGCACTGTGCTAAATGCTAGAGTAGATAAAAGATAATAGAAGGAAGAACTTGGCTTCATGAAGGTGAAAAATTACCCTGTAAACTTATGATATACGTACAATATATAACATGTATATATTATGTATTATATTATAGATGCACATATTATATATGCATAATAATGTATATATATGTGTAATAATGTATATGTTTATATGTAAGCATTATGATTTAATGTGCTTATATCCATATGTGTGTATATATATATGTCCACAGCCCTAGAGGGACCCCAGAAGTGGATATCTGGAAAATCAGGGCAGATTATAGGGTATCTCAGAATGCACATGGGAAGAGTTAAGGGTACAGAGAAGGGAAAAAAGTAATCAAAAGTAGACCAAAAGTGCTAAGAATACCGAGGACAGTCTCCGACAAGGGTTTGTTGCCCTTGGGGCTTTTAAATAATGAATTATTACCTCACTTTCATGGTCATAAGGGAA
The DNA here is from genome assembly GCF_004115215.2 of Ornithorhynchus anatinus. Lineage (NCBI taxonomy): Eukaryota > Metazoa > Chordata > Mammalia > Monotremata > Ornithorhynchidae > Ornithorhynchus > Ornithorhynchus anatinus. Next base: position 56,937,237 of record NC_041753.1, read on the forward strand.
TCTAAAATGCACCATCAGCCATGACTTTGGAAAGTTCTGCAGACTCAGAGGTGGGAGTTAGTTAAGACTTCATGAGAAGCAACCCTGCTTTAACCTCAAGAGCCCTCACAGGGCTGGAGTCCACAAGCAACCACGGGATCCTGGAATTCAAGCAGGGTTTGGCCTGAGTGCCAGCTTCGGGAGTGGCCTGAGAGGCAGAGATGATATTAGTAATTAGATGATATTAGTAAAACCGATCTCCAGCCAATGAAAAACGGTGATTTTGACCCTGACATCAATAGGATTCTCCAATGCCTATCTTGGTGAGCATTTGGCCTCAGTCCGAGGTGGCTTCAGAGAATGATTCCAAAGAAAGCCAGGTGTGAGCAGGAAAATTAGCCTTTGAGGAGTTTTACGGATGGCAGTTGTTCTTCACAAGGACAAGAAGGTGGAAGCAGAGAACATGAGGTGAGGGGATGGGTTTTGGCCGATGGAAAGACAGAACCCAATCAATCGCTCCCTTTAAGGAACAGATTTAACTTGTTAACTGGCAAGTGGATGCCAGTTAATGTGGAAAAAGGAGACATGGTATGAGAAATGCCTAATCAGTTTCAGTGGGTTTGGAGGGCACTTCTGCACTTGTGTAGTGATCTTTATTTTCCCAGCTGTCGATAATCTTTTGCACAGCAGCATCCCTCTGAGGAAGGTCAGAGCTAATTTTCCTCATTTTACAGTTGAGGAAATTGAGCCATGGAGATGTGACATGCTCTGCTTAAGGGCTGAAGAAAAGCCAAGTGAATGAACACTTCTCATTCAGTCCAACAATATCCCTCCCAACCAAAGGCACACTTACTAGAATGTAGTTATCTAATACTTCGAAAGACAATTTCTAAAATGCTGCTACCCCTGATTTTTCCATAAAAACAAATGTGGAAATTGGCTTCCAAGTAACTAAGGAGAAAAATAGTTTGGAGGGAGGGGAAACCAAGAGGAGTGGTTATTCTAGGGAATATTTTCTCTGTAAGGCTCACTAATAATAGTAATAAATTTATTAAACGCTTACTCTATGCCAAGCACTGTACTAAGCACTGGGTTAGATACAAGATAATCAGGTACCACATAAGTCTCACAGTTTAGGAGGGAGAACAGGTAATGAATTCCCATTTTGCAGATGAGGGAACTGAAGCACAGAGAAGTGAAGTGACTTGACCAAGGCCTCACAGCAGACAGGTGGTGGAGCTGGAATTAGAACCCAGGGCTCTTGACTCCCAGGCCTGTGCTCTTTCTACTAGGCCCCACTGATCCAGGGTAAGCCTATTGTCTAGGAGGAAACTATTCACCAGTCTGAGGTGAATTGACTACTCCTGAACGATTTAATCCACCGCACAAAGGAAAGCAGTTTCCTCAGCAGGACTGACTTCACCAGTAGATCAAACCAGCACAAGGCAAATAAATCGGGCTTGAAATTGATTGGATCTGTTCCAAGGCAGTAAGGGAAAAGTTTTGTTGTTTTCTTTTTTAATCCAGGAACTCTTCCAGGCTTCCTGTTTTGAGATTTCCTTCACAGACTTCTTCCCCTGCCCTTTGATTAATTTAAGCTAGTTTTCTCAATACAATAGTTCAGAGGCTGCTTAAATTAATTTCACCACTGCCAGGATCCCTGCCTACCTCCTTTCTGCCTCTGAACAGCTTTGTTTTCTTAAGAGATTTGAGTCTGCTAATCACTATAATTTAGTTAGTGATCCCTTCACTTTACTTAATTTTATGTGCATGTATGTGGCAGTGTTTTCCATCCTTTCAGTTGCTTACAAGGGTCACCACTGCCATATAACGTTTAGATGGCTGTCAAGCTGGGCCACTTCACAATGTTCCTGTTCTTCCAAGTCTTCTTTGTCGCCAGTCAGAAACAGAATACCGGGCTGAATGAATTATTGGTCCGACCCAATAATGGCATTGCTTATGTTATGTTTCTAGGTCACCCACATCTAGGATCTATAACACTGTATTACTTTTTGGAATCCTCCTTCCACTGATGCAATGCCATCTTCCCCTGGGGCTAATCTCAAAACACTAACTGGACTTTTATGGCTATTATGACAGACAATGGGATAAATAATAGAAATTCTGGGGCATCCAGAAAGAAATAGCAGTGAGAGGGGTAGGTTCCCTTTTCACCTAATCTGGATACTGCTCTCCATGCTACCAGAAGGAAGGCTTGTCTTGACGAGTATTGGGATTCAGTCTTTGTTCTTTGACACCTCAGCAATCCAATGCACCACTGAAGCACTTAGTACAGTGCTCTGCACACAGTAAGCACTCAATAAATATGACTGAAAGAATGAAGAAATGCCAAACCAAACAGAGACGTTATGATCTGTCCATCACCAGCTAAGATTTGGAGACTAAGAATTTGAAAGAAAGATGAATTTAGAAAAATGACTGAAGAAGATCCTGATGGAGAGAAGAGTTTAAAGGTGGAAAGAGGTGTTCAGAAGGAGTTGGCCAGCTACAAATTGCTCTATGAAGACAAGATGAAGGCTGTTGATCAATCTAAATGGGATACATTCTTCACTAAAGTTGGAAAACCATTACCACAATAAGGAGCATAAGGTTCTACTTCAGCAATCTCCTGCTGAGATTCATATTCACACGTCAACCCCTTGTTTAATTAATGTTGTGATGCTACGCTTTGAATGATTTTAACAAAGATTAAACCACAGATGAGAGATGCCTAATGCAAAAGTATATAGCACATTAAGGAATTTCATATTATTTTTCCAAAGGCATTGGACTAGACCCAATTTATAACACAGGTCTATGAGAAAAACATACCCTCACAATACAGCCACATTTTCAAGAAACATAACCCTGCTATATCGTTTGGTGCACCTGTATTGGAACACGGGGGCAGGGCGACAGGGGAGGAGGAGGCCCAGACCAGGGAAACGGGTGGTCAGAAAAATGAGGGGAGGGAAATGGAGAGGAAGGATTTGCAGTGGATGCTTTATTTACTATTTAGGGTCCAGTCATCATGTTGGGACTGGATCAGGAATGGAACCTAACAATTGCATGGAAGTCTATGGGAAAATGTACCCTAAGATACATCCAGGTTTTTGAGGGACATATCATGGCTGTATCGTGGGGTACTCTTGTAGTGTGTGTGTGTGTGTGTGTGTGTGTGTCTGTGGGAGTGCCTAAGGGGATGTACACAGTGGGTAGGTATATGAGATGAGTAGAGAGGAGACTTGAGACTGGAGGAGCTCAGTTTCTAAAATATGTGAAAGCCCATTTTAAGAGAATCAACTCCCTACATTGGCAAAACCTGTCTAATGAAACCTTAAATAAAACACTATCTGACAATTTGCTTCAAAAGGCATTCGCCTTCCATCTGGTGTCAGTGTTTTGGAGGAAGATGGCATCTTTTGGCAAACATAAAAATTCCACCAGTCAACTGCCAATCTGTGCACCCCATTCAATACATCAGGATATCCTGTGGGCAAGATGCTTACTATGTGCAAAGCACTACTGCAATTGGAAGTTAAGCACGAAGTCTCAGAAAAGCAGCCCAATGGAGAGCCACCTTCAAAACAGTTAACTTGGCAGGGAGGTTTTGTCAATTTCCTTTCTAAAAAAGAAATGTTTCTCAGATTACCTTTCTACCGAACAGACGGCCAGAAGCACTGGGTGTTCATAATGTTATCAGCACCATTCACATTTGAATTATAGCCCTTTCCTTATGTCTGGGCACGTAACAACCCTGATTCATAGAATGACTAAACCATTTCTCATTATAATTAAAGAAAGCCTCCTGTCGAAGTGGGGTGGAAGAATCTAAATTTTAACTCTCTATAAATGTATGTGTGTGTGCGTGTGCGTACATATAAACTCTTTTTATATAAATATTATTATATATAATATATATATTCTCCTATGAATCAACGCCTTATGGCAGGAGCGTTTGTGTACACTAATGAAGCTTAGAGCTATGCCACTGAGAGATACGCTCTCGTCAGGGTTACCCCTAATGGAAAAGTCTAAGCCAAAGCGTCAAAGTCGATTCACCTGTGGTGGGTAGCAGCGTCATGGGAAAGAGTCGAAGGCAGGTGATAAGTGATCAAAATGCTGATCAAAGACAATGGCAGAGACTTAAGTTTTTACTGTACAGAAGGCAATGGTAAACCATTTCTGTATTTTTTACCAAAAAATCTCTATGGAAAAAGAACCATATAGTCCCTACAAATCAGAAACGACTTGACTGTGTTTAAGAAGATATACATAATATAGGTATATATTCAGAAATGTGTTCAGTTATAGTGTTCAGAAATGACACTATAAATGGGCAATTCTCAGGTTTGTGAATGTGGCTGAGAAGACCCTTGCATAATCAACAATCCTTTTGGTACTATGTACAAGATTGCCATTGGTGTGCTGGTGCATGTGCTACTTTTTTTTATGGAACTTATGTGCTTACTATATGCCAAGCACTGTTCTAAGTGCTGGGATGGATACAAGTTAATCAGGTTAGACACAATCACCATCCCACATGGGGTTCACAGTCTAAGTGGGAGGGAGTAGGAGTTAATCCTCAATTTACAGATGGGGTAACTGAGGCGCAGAGAAGTTAAAGGACTTGCCCAAGGGCACACAGCGTTCATATGGCAATGCTGGAATCAGAATCCAGGTCCTCTGGATCCCAGGTCTTTCCGCTAGGCCACCCTGTTTCTGGACTGGAGTGGGGAGAGACGGGATGCAGGGAGGTCAGTGTGAGGGTTGATGCAGTAGTCAAGGCAGGGTAGGATAAGTGCTTGGATCACCAGGGCAGCAGTTTGACTGCAGAAGAAAGGGTGGATTCTAAAGATGTTGTGAAGGTAGAACCAACAGGATTTTGTGACAGATTGAATGGATGGGTTGAATGAGAGATGAGTTGAAGATAATGCCAAGGTTATGGGCTTGTGAGACATGGTGGGTGGTAGTGTTGCCTACAGTCATAGGAAAGTCACGGGGGAGGGCACGGTTTGGGTGGAAAGATGAGGAGGTCTGTTTTGGACATCTTAAGTATGAGGTGAGGGTGGGCCATCCAAGTGGAGATGAGAAGAAGAAGAAGAAGTCAGGGCTGGAGAGGTAGATTTGGGAGTCATCCATATAGAGTTGGTAGTTGGAGCCATGGGAGCGAATACATTCTCCAAGGGAGTGGGTGGAGATGGAAATTAGAAGGGGACCCAGAACTGAACCTTGAGGGACTCCCACGGTTAGGAGGTGTGAGGCAGAGGAAGAGCCTGCGAAGGAGACTGAGAAGGAGCGGCTTGAGAGATAGGAGGAGAACGAGGAGAGGACAGTGTCAGTGAAGCCAAAGTTAGACAATGTTTCTAGGAGACGGGGGTGGTCCACAGTGTTGAAGGCAGCTGAAAGGTCAAAGTGGATTAGGCTAGAGTAGAGGCCACGGGGTTTGGCAAGGAGAAAGAATATCATTGGCGACAGAGAGGGTAGTTTCTGTGGAGTGGAAGGTAGATTGGAATCGATCAAGGAGAGAACTGGAGGAAAGGAAATGGAGGCAGCGGGTGTAGAATACTCATTCAAGGAGTTTGGAGAGGAATTTTCCTCCCGCTGATTTAGACTAGGAGCCCCTGTGCTCAACCTGATCAACTCTATCTACTCCAGCACTTAGAACAGTGTTTGGCACATAGTAAGCACTTAAGAAGTATCATAAAAACAAGAATGATAGAAGGGAGATGGGGTGATAACTGGAGGGAGTCAAAGGGTCAAGGGAGGGCTTTTTTTTTTTAGGATAGGGGATATGTGAGCTTGTTTGAAAGCAGTTAGGAAGAAGCCATTGGAAATGAATGGCTGAAGATGGTAGTCAGGGAAGGAAGAAGGGTGGAGACAAGTGTTTTGGAAAGGTGTGAAAGGATGGAGTTGGTGGTGCAGGTGGAGGGGTTAGATTTTGAGAGGAGGTGGGAGATTTTCTCTGGTGATACTGCTGGGAAAGAAGGCCGAATAGAAGAGGAGGGAGGGACTAGAGAGGAGCAGGGGAGATTTTAGGGAAATTACACCTGATGGCTTTAATTTTATCACTAAAGTATGCGGCCAGGTCATAAGGGGCAAGAAAAGGGGAGGGCAGGAGGCAGGGGTTTGAGGAGGGAGTTAAACGTCTGAAACAACTGGCGAAGGCAATTGGGAATGGGTGTCAATAAGGATGGAGAAATAATGTATCTGGGAGGAAGAGAGGACAGAATTAAAGCAGGTGAGGATGAATTTGAACTGTATGAGGTCACCTGGATGTCTGGATTCCTGCCAGCTACGTTCTGCAGTTGGAGCACAGGAGCAGAGGAAGTATACTGTGGAAGTGATTTGGATTGTGGGTTAGTGGTATGAGGTCGACAGAGGAATAGGGGAGCAAGGGTGTTGAATTTAGTGAAGAGGGCGGTGTTGAGGACATCGATTTGTGCATTAAGGGTGCTATGCTACATTTGGCCTCCAGTTCATAATTAATGTCCAAAATTTTCTCTCATTTTCCTAACTCACTGAGCTGTTTTTTAATGGTAGTTCCAGCAAAGTGGCCAGTTATCCCCATGACAACAGTAGAATAGTGCAGTAAAATAAGAAAGGTGAGAGAAGGAGGAAAGGGGAGGAAAATAGGAGGGGGAGAATTGAGTGTGTGACAGAATGGTCTCCATGGTAACAAGAGAGCAGTGATGCTCCTGTGGGGAAAGCAAGAAGAAAGGTAAGCAAAGCCTCAGACAAAAAATTCAGACAGTCCACTTAGGAGGACTGTGTGGGAGGGGATGTGAGCTGAGACAGCCAAGATATGTCATACTTGCAAATAATTATGGGGTGAGAAATAAAGGGAGAAGGCAATTAGAAAGAAAAGCAAATTATTTGAGCAAGTTTTCCTAACTAGTGACAGGGTGAATGTACAAATTAGCTCCTGTCCCTTCCCATTTCCCATCAACAAACAGGATATTGTGATTTGGTAGGTGGGAGACTAATTGAAGACTCATTGTAAAGAGTACCTAGTCCAGTGTGTGTACACACACACACACATAAAAATGTTCTTCTAGTGCAGAAGGAGGAAGAACACCAGGAAGTTCATCAGTTAGTCAAATTGTGTTTTTCTATACAACAAGTAGATGTGTCTAATCAGTATGGAATGCCTTATATTCACTGGCAAAGTGAAGCTGCGTACTAACTAGAATCCTTTAAAAACACAGATTTGCTACTGGATGGAGTGGACCAACAGAAAGAGCACAGCCTGGAAGTCAGAGGACCTGGGTTCTAATCCCAGTTCTGCCACTTGTCTGCTGTGTGACCTTGGGCAAGTCGCTTAACTTCTCTGGGCCTCAGTTTTCTCATCTGTAAAATGGAGAATCAATGCCTATTCTCCCACCCGCTTAGACTGTGAATCCCACGTAGGACAGAGATTGTGTCCAACCTGATTAACTTGGATCTAACCCAGCACTTAGTGCTTAGAAACCGCTTAACAGACATAATAATAATAATATTAATAATAATAAAGATGACAGATCTTCTAGGTGGCTTCACTCTCAGCAACATCATCTTGAAGAGAACGAACCATAAATATATTTTATATGGATGTTTCTCACACGAGAAGCAGCGTGGCTCACTGGAAAGAGCACGGGCTTTGGAGTCAGAGGACATGGGTTCAAACCCCGGCTCTGCCACTTGTCAGCTGTGTGACTTTGGGCAAGTCATTTAACTTCTCAGTGCCTCAGTTACCTCACCTGTAAAATGGGGATTAAGACTGTGAGCCCCACGTGGGACAAGCTGATTCCCCTGTGTCTACCCCAGCGCTTAGAACAGTGCTCGGCACATAGTAAGCGCTTAACAAATACCAACATTATTATTATTATTAGATGAGTGAGGAATGCAGAGAGAGCCAGAGAGAGAAAGAGTGTGTGCTTGTGTAGAATGAAATAACATAATTCTCCCCTGTACACAGAACAAGTCCGGCTCCCTTCCTGCCCTTGTGTGGGGTGTGTATCTGGGGCAGAGTCTAACTAGCCGGGATGTATCTAAGCAAGAGTTGGTAGGCATGTCGATTCCTTCAAAACACAGCTGGCACTGTTCTGCTCCCCTGCAACAGATGGTACAAAGTGGGATAAAGAGCCAAATGAGGAAGAACTGGAGAAAGGGACAGTGGGGACTGCTGGCTCTCAGACAATCAACCAATAGATCAATCAATCAATGGTATTTATTGAGTACTTGCTGTGTGCGGAGCACTGTGAGCACTTGGGAAAGTACAATACAATAGAGTTGGTAGAAATGATCCCTGCCCTCAAGGAGTTTATAATCTAGTGACAGTCATTTTCCACTAGAAACAGGCACACTCCTCCTTCAGACAGAGAAGGAGTGTGGTCTAGTGGATAGTGCACAGGCCTGGGAGTCGGAAGGACTGGGTTCTACTCTGGGCTCTGCCACTTGACTTGCTGTGTGACCTTGGGCAAGTCACTTAATTTCTCTGTGCCTCAGTTACCTCATCTGTAAAATGGGGATTAACTGTGAGCCTCACGTGGGACAACCTGATTACCCTGTATCTACCTCAGTGCTTAGAACAGTGCTCTGCACATAGTAAGCGCTTAACAAATACCAACATTATTATTATTCTCTGCGCATCGGGTACTTCACCTGCATAATGGGGATTAAGACTGTGAGCCCCATGTGGGACAGGGACTGTGTGCAGTTCTATTTGTTTGTATCCACCCCAACATTTAGTACTGTACTTGGCATATAGTAAGCACTTAACAAATACCACAGTTATTATTATTAACAGAGTATATTGGGGATGACAAAAGGAGGTTCTTTTCCCTTGAAGGGTGTGTTGTTGATTCCTCGAGAATTTTGGAAATGAGAGTCACACCCAATAATAGATATAGTCCCTCAATATTTCCAGGAAATCTCCCTATAAGAGAAATCCAAGCTAATGTATCCTATCTCCAGGATTATTTTACATAGTTCTGACTTCAGACTGATTTCAAATGGAGTGTTACAGAATGCCTGCCCAACATGGACTCTGAAACCAGAAAGTATGAATGTGTAAGACATGCAAATAAGTGGCTCTGTAAATGAAGGCACTCGATTTTAAGTATTCACCATCCTGACTGGAAATCAGCTTAGTTTTATACCACAGCCATTTCCTGGTTATTCAAGATGGCTTGCTCAAGTGCAAAAGGTGGCACAGGGCAGAACCTGTCCAACTATTTCATTTTTCTTTTTCTCATGGCAACTAGTAGAGCAGTCTCAGACTAAGTCAGATGCGGTCCTGAAACCAATACAATCCTGGATTTTGGAAAATTCCCTAAAATCGGTTGCTTAAGAATTGAAAAAAGAATTCCTCCATTCACTTTTCCTCCCACCTATGCGTGTCTATTACAGGGGACGCAGCATGGCACAGTGGCTAAGAGCATGGGCCTGGGAGTCAGAGGGTCGTGGATTTGAATCCTAGCTCTCCCACTTGACTGCTGGGTGACCTTGGGCAAGTCATTTCACTTCTCTGTGCCTCAGTTACCTCATCTGTAAAATGGGGATTGAGATGGTGATCCCAATGTGGGACAGGGACTGTGTCCAACCCGATTACCTTATATCCACCCCAGCACTTAGTACAGTGCCTGGCTCACAGTAAGTGCTTAACAAATACCACAGTTATTATTATTATTATTATTATTATTGTTACAGAGAGACAGTGAAGTGGGGAGGAAATGGGGTGGGGGGGGGGTGGGGGAGAGAGGCAAAAATCCAGGCACTTGGGGGAAGCCCAAAAGTAGAACCTACACTTTATTTTTAACCCTCTTCCCATCCTGGACTCCCCCTTCTCTTCTAACATACAATAGCTTGACTTTACATAGCACTTGAATTTTTTTCCCCAAAGTACTTTCACCTTACTTACTTCATTTTGTCCTTTTACATTTCTATGAAGTAGATATTATCCCCATTTTGCAGAGGAGGAAACTGAGGCCCAGAGAGATCAAATGACTTGCCCATAGTCACACATCAAACCCCTGAAAGAGCTGGGCCTCTGAATGCTTGCATGCAGAGCCATATATTCTGTCCAGCCAGCCCCCCGCAGTGAGGGGATACCAATGAAAGGGGTCACTCCAGCACTTTCATCCTCTCCATTGCATGCCCCCTAGCTGCTCCCCCATCAGATGGACAGCAGAGTGCTCAGTGCAGGAAGCATTCTGACAAAGTTGTCAGCACTTTTCATCCCCCATCTCCCAGCTAGAGAGGGCAACCAACCAATCAATAAATCAACAGTATTTACTGAGTGCTTACTGTGCACAGAACACCTTACTAAGTGCTTGGAAGAGTACCGTACAACAGAGCTGGTAGACATGTTCCCTGCCCTCAAGGAGTTAACAGTCTAGAGGGGTCACAGACATTAAAATAAACTATGGCTATGTACATAAATGTTGTGGGGCTGAGGATGGGGTGAATATCAAGTGCTTAAAGGGTAATCAGGTGCTTAAAGGGTACCAAGTGCTTAAAGGGTAAGCACCTTTCTGGGGGCCTGATTTTAAATTTATTCTATTCAGTACACTACTTAGAAAAATGTTTTAAGAGGAATCTTGGCTTTAAATTCTAAAAATAGCCCCAAGACCGCATTTTACTTCTGGAGTAACAGGATGGGTGCTGAGAGTGTGAATTCAGCTTCTGAATGGCCACATGAGTTAGCCAGACTGTAGCTCATTGTGGGTAGGGAACGTGTCTACCAACTCTGTTGTACTGTACTCTCCTAAGAGCTTAGTAGGGTGCTTTGCACATGGTAAGCACTCCAGAAATATCACTGATTGATTGATGGTGGTGTAATTTTCACCATCTCCTGTCTCTCCCCATTCCAGTCCTTACTACACTCTGCTGCCAGAATCATTTTTCTGAAAAATCATTCAGTCTTCAACTTCTTGCTCCTCAAGAACCACCAGTGGTTGCCCACCCACCTCTGCATCAAACAGAAACTTCTTACCATTGCCTTTAAAACACTCAATCAGTTCGCCCCCTCCTACCTCACCAAGCTGATTTCCTGACTACAACCCAGCCAGCACATTTCACTCCTCCAATGCCAACCTACTCACTGTAACTTGATCTCATTTATCTCACCGAGGACCACTTGCCCGCATCCTCCCTCTGGCCTGGAATTCCTCCCCCTTCATATGTGACAGACCACCACTCTCCCCATCTTCAAAGCCTTATTTAAATCACATCTGCTCCAAAAGACTGTCTCCAAGTAATACCTCATTTCCCCCACTCCCTCTCCCTATTATGTTGTCCTTGCACTTGGATCTGCACCCTTTAATCCCTTGATATTCAACCTCCTCTCTGCCCCATGACACTAATATACATAGCTATAATTCATTTTAATGTATCTCCCCCTCCAGATGGTAAGCTCCTTGAGAGCAGGGAACGTGTCCACCAACTCTGTTGTACTGTCCTCTTCCAAGTGTTAGTACAAATGCTCTGCACACAGTAAGCACTCAATAAACATCACTGATTGATTGATTTTTGTTTCAAAGACATTTGGCTGTCTAACAACTTTGCTCCTTTGAGCTTTTTGGTGGTCTGAAAATTCTAGTTCCTACAAAACACTCTTTTGCACCTCCGATTGTGTCACCCTTTAATAATACTCCCAGCTGGACTCTCCCCCCCTCTCTGCCCTTTAGAATACCTTGATAATGCTCTGACAGGTGGAGAGTGGCAGGCCCACCAAGCTGGTGCCATTAATGGACATGATCTGGTCTCCGATATTTAGCTTTCCTGATTTCTCCGCTGGTCCTCCGTGCATCATGTTGGCGATGATAACTGTCGGCAAAATAGATCCCCAGCCAGACTCCACAATCACCACACCTAGGATTTCACCCTTTTGCTTCTCAATGAAAACCTGGAAGGAGAAAACGATCACGTTTGGATCAGTCAATGATCTAGGTTACTGTGGAATTGGGGCAGGGAAAATTTCATTCCTTCCCTTCTTGCCTCCTACTTTACAAAAATGTCAATTAGGATGGTATATTCGGGAAACCACTGGTCATTTCCAATAAGGACATTGTGATTTGACCGAGGAGTTTGGGTGTGGAGGGGAAAGATAATTCCCAACCAAGCCAAAGAATGGGGTTCTGATGAGAAAATCGAAGCTGGATGTGGTGACTTTTGTGGCACATTAGGGTTATGTAGCAACAGGATTTACACTGCAGAGCAGGAACTGCTTATAGCAGGCTGCTGCCAAAATCTGGGCTGGAGAAGACTGGAGATTCAATCCCCTGGGGTCGGAATGTATGTTGGGTAGGGGAAGGGTAGCATTTGAACATCTGCACACCCAGTACTGGTTGTCCCTCTTGGATCTTACGGGTGTCCATCAAATTGTAAGCTCCTTGAAGGCAGAGATCATGTCTTTTACTTTTATAGGCATGTTTCCAAGTGCCTAGTCCATATTCTGCCCACAATAAGCACTCAATACTGTTGAGGCACTCACTGGAAATGACAGGTGTCCTGTTGACTTCCCCAGTTCTTATCAACCCAGGAGAGCCAATAATTGATTGCAGAATGGCAGACCACCCATTTCCCCCTTCCCTCCCCCATCCTCATTCAGGCCACAGCAAGCAGTTGTTGCTGTATCCTGCTGAAAAGGCATTTTAGTACGATCCCTGGAGTGGTCCTTGAAGCAAAGGAGGATACTTACATCATTTGTTACAATAATAAAAGTTAAGCCAGGAGAGAAAATAAAATCCCCACTCTTCCCTCACTCGGCCGCAAAAAAACCAAAACAACATCATCTCCTTGGGAATAAATCTTCTTGCCAACTCCTGGCACTCACTCCCCTGACCTTAAGCTTCTGTTTGATTTTATTCATAGTTCAGTAATGAGGAGGATCTCACCAAAGACATTAGAGAACAACCAGAAAGGGGGAGGTCATTCTTCATCACTGTACATATAAAGGATGCCATATTCACTCTTAAAATAAAATGTCCCAGTTCTTTACTTGGGAGGTGCAGTGGGGGTGGGTAGGTGGAGATGTTATGTGAGGGATTCGTAGTCCACGCACATACAACCATTTATGGGAAAAATCAGCTACTCTCAAAGGGCTGCTGAGCTGGAACTCCAGGCAAAATGCCTCCCTGGGATACCCTCCTTCCCTCGCTTCAGCAGGTCAGAGAGGCAGCTGGAGACAGGGACAGGCAAGGCTGGATAGGGAGTGGCGAGTGGAGAAAAAGGAGAACTTTGGATGGTGCTGTTGCTCTGCAAATCAGCTTGCCTCTTTCCTGAGATTTTCTAGCAATTATCCTTCTTTGGACCCTCCCCTTCCGACTTCTTCTCACCCCTGCAATCCTACTCCCTTCCTGTGGCCATCAGGCCATGGCCTATATCACAACTCTGAACCAGGAGGGCTAGACAAATGCCTACGTCTTTGCAGTTTTCCGACTTGGAGAAGTGGATCAGATCATCATTGTACATGTCCTGGGTATTGAGCAGATCGCTGTACTCCTTCTGGCTGAGGTCTTCAGGGTTGATTCCATTTGCTCTGAGGAACTCCTGGTAGGCCACACTAAATGCCTGGCCAATGGACTGGGCAATCAGCTGGGCCTAGACAGCAGCCAAAGGGAGAGAGAGGACAATCAAGCATGTGGAAGTGGTCCATGAGTGACTCGCCCCCACCCCCCAAAAATCTTTGGGATTTTCAGCCACTAACCTTTTACTTTGATGAATTAAGCCCCATCATTGAATTCTAGGATTTTTACTATGGGCCAATACTTTTTAAAAGCAAATCCAAATCCAACCTCTCCCTTTCACCATTTCCTCGGTCCTCTCCCAAATCTCCAATCACAAAAGCTAATGGACATGAATGGCGGAAAACTGGGGGGGGGGGGGGAGGGGGGGCTAGGCAATGGGAGAATTGTCAAGTTTTCTCTCTCTTGGATAACTGGGTGATTTTTTTTTTCCTTTTGAATGCTTGGTGACTGTGGGGCACTGTTTGAAACAACAGTCTTTAAGGGAATTTGAAGCCAAATATAATGGTGCCAAGATCTGACATTAGGGGAGGCTTGTTCTATAATTAAAGGTCTGTTAATGGGAACACCACGACCCACCACGGCAGGGGTCTTCTAAACATCATTAATAGAAGGTGCCTCATTGACGACAGTCAACCCCCTGTGGCATCTTGGAAGTAGAGAAGCACCATTTTGCCCTCCTCTCTACTTCTTTCTTTAATTCGTCTTCCTCTCTCTGTGCTCTTTTTCTTTTGGAAAATACAGAAGGAAAAACGTCAAGAAATGACATATTAAAACAGGGCTAAACCAAGTAAAACCTTCCAAATGAAAAGAATGAGGAGAGAAGGGATGCCAAAGATATTATCCCTTATGCATATGGAGAAGTGGGATCCCTAGGTGAAATTAAAATTGATGATTTGCCCATGGATAATAATAATAATTCTGGTACTTGTTAAGAACTTACTATGTGCCAAGCACTGTTCTAAGCACTGGGATAGATCCAAGTTAATCAGGTTGGACACAGTCCCTGTCCCACATGGGGCTCACAGTCTCAATCCCCATTTTCCAGATGAGGCAACTGAGGCCCAGAGGAGTGAATTGACTTGCCCAAGGTCACACAACAGACAAGTGGTGGAGCTGGGATTAGAACCCGTGACCTTATGACTCCCAGGCCCAAGCTTCATCCACTAACACGTGAGACTTTGAAGACTACAGAGGATCGTTCCTATTGCTCACCGCTCCCTGATCATAAAGCTACTTTCCTGTTTCATGAACTTAATTTCATTATAGCACTGAATTTGTCTCTCAGCCTATCCACTACTCTTCTTTCACATCCTCCCTTGCCAAAATATTTAAGAAAGGGCAAATAGCGGGGTTTGAAGACTTAAAATGACTTGACCAAATCGTTTCTGGGACCTTTGACTTGGAATGAATGACAAACACTGGCAATGACAAGGAACTTAGTGAACTCAGTTCTCAAGAATCAATTAAAAGAGGTCTGGATCTGAGACCACCTCACACCCTTCCTGATTAAAAGCCCTGGGGGGGATGGGGAGAGAAATGATTCTTCCCCCAACCGCTTACCATATTTCAGACCCATCTCACAATAATTCCTAAGCTCCTCCCCTAGACTGAAAGCTCCTTGTGGGGAGGGACCTTTCCTACCAACTGTTATACTGTACTCTCCCAAGCACCTAGTACAGGGCTCTGCACACAGTAAGCTTTCAATAAATACCACTTATTGAATGGCCCCCAGAGATGGGTACAAAGCCACCCTTACATCCTCTGACTCAAAGACGTGGCAGATCATTTTATACTGCCGCTTCCCATCCTGAGACGGGTGAGAGGCCTCCACGTTGTCCTGGGAATTGGAACGGGGCATGCGTCTACGGGCCATCAGCACGACGATATTCCCAATATCAGCAATGTAGGAAATGGTCCGCAGGGGATGGTCCATCATCGTTTCCTGATTGGGGAGAGAAACCTTGAGATCAGGAGAGAGAAAGACCTTGAATGCAGGGGCGGGCAATCTGTGTATCTCTTCATTCTGTGCCTTTTTGTTCATGCTGCACCAGTGGCTAACGGATCCCACCAGCCCCAGCTATGCTTAAATACCAGGACCTTGTTGTTTTTAAATGATACTTGTTTAGTGCTTACTGTTCGTCAAAAACTGTTCTAGGCGCTGGGGCAGATTCAAGTGAATTAGGTTGGACACAGTCTCTGTCCCGCATGGGGCTCACAATCTAAGTAGGAGGGAGAACAGGAGAACTGAGGCACATAGAAGCAAAGTGACTTGCCCAAGGTCACATCGCAAGCATTTGGTAGAGCTGGAATTAGAGCCCAGATCCTCTGATTCCCAAGCCCATGCTCTTTCCACTAGGCCATGCTGCTTCCTGGATTTGAAGTGTTAGACATCACCTCTTGTGATTTGGGGAGTGTCTCATGCCTCTGAGCTTAGGTCTAAAGACACTTTTGGCCCCTGTGAGCAGAAAATCAAGCTGGTTCATTTGTTTTATTACCAGCTTCACCTCCATGGGGGTGATTTTTGGGGACTGACTTACAAGGCTGACAGAGCTCAATTAGAGGCATGGTAAACCTATGAACAACAAAATGCATCTTTTTTGTCTCTTGATCTTTAAAAAAAATAAGCCAAAAGACAAATAAGAAAGGGGAAAGCTTGTTGCTTCTGGAGACATCGGTAGCAATCCCACTTCATGGGTAAGAGCTCTGAGGTTAGAGTCTAACCAATGTTCAACCCTACCTGCGTGTCCGCATTCAATACTTTGATCCTCTGGGTAGAAATGAAGAGATCCACCTCGGTCATGGGTTGAGATTCGCCTTCAGGAGCCTGCAAACCCAAAGAGGTAGATTCAATCACCTTTTATGGAACATGCCATAACAAAGGGGTTAGGTTACAAACAGAGGCACCAAGACACAGTCACCAGAACAGCAATGCAAAATAGTGTTAGATTGCAGAAGCCAAAAGGTAAGACACAAAGGGATGGAAGCTAGTGCCGTCGGTACGAAAATGAGTTAGAACCATCGGATAAGGTGCAAAATTATTTTAATCCGCTAGCTTTTCCTCCCAATCAGACTGAACCCATTGCGACTTGTTGATTGGGTTTCATTTTCCTGTGAACAGGAGTGGCCTTAAGGAGAGATGGCACCAGCAGCACAAAGTCACTGAGGGTGCATCTTGCCCAGGGGATTGGATAAAAGCTCATCAACAATCCCTCCATGAGCCAGTGGGGACAAGGTTTGCAGTAGATGTAGATTAAGTCATTTGAATGCAGTTCTGGTAAGAGGGTCTTCCTGGTCAAACAACAACAGCAGCAATCATTAAAGATAACCCACTCCAGCAGATGTACGCCTGGAGACACTCAGACCCAAGGCCTGTGCTTCCAAAACTGGCAACGTACTTTACTTTGCAGGCACCCAGATCTTCCACTGACCGACGACTCCTTTGTGAATTGTCTTGGGGCTTAACTGGGGATTGGGCAAGTGTGGGGAAAGCTTACTGGTGGTTTTCTTTTTTGCATCCAGCAATCTCATACATTGGCAAGGCCAACTGAACCATCACTGACTGAAGTAGGAAATAAAGCACGGGCATCACTCTTTATTCTGTCGCTGTACAGAATGAAATCCCTTTTGCATCAGTCCTGCTCATTAGGTCGGTATTTTGGGACAAATGCCTCGTCCATTTAGTATTTCCAATCTTTGCCCTGGCCTTACTCTAACATGAAATGGCTAATGACAAGCAACAGAAAATGGCCAGTTTAGGCAAGTGACTTCCGAGGAATGCTGTTTTATATGGTGACTAGGAAATAAATCTCAACAAAAATTTGCTGGATGCAGAAAACAAAAACACAAAAGAAGAAGAAAAGCAAAAGTAAATAAATAAAAAGAACAGGCATAACACCAAGCTGATGAGATAGTTGTACTGCACCTTCTTCCTGCTTTTGGCCAATTTCTGGGCCATCTGATTAGCATGGAATAAACAAGAGACAGGAGAATGGTTAGAAGAATTTGCAGAGACTCAAAGTTAAGCAGGGAATCTACAAACTAACACCAGGTATTGGGCTAGTGATAGGTCTTAATGATTCTCTACTTGGATTTGAGGGGCTTAAGAATGCCTCACTCAAAATACAATCAGTTGCTAAATCAGGCAATTTAGTTGGGAACAAAGGAGAAATATGTTTCCAATTTTTTTTTTAAAAACAAACCTCATATTTTAGGCTAAAAGCCTCAGCTCTATGGTCAAACTGTTTAGCAAATCTAAATGTGTTAATGTAGGCTATTTAAAAATCTTTCCTCAATAGGTACAAATTTTGCTAAAATAGGGGCAATCAAAAATCCTTTCAGTTGTTTGAGAAAATCAGAGACATATGTTTTTAAAGAAGAGAAACATATCCATTCCTTATCATTAGTGTCAGAGACCTAGACTTCCCCAAGACAGATGCGATATTTATTTTCTATGGAATTCATATCCCTCTTAAAATGAGAGGTGGTAGTATGTACAATGACACACCTGAAAATGCTGAAAGCTAGGGCAGCCTTAGAACAATCCATTATTAGTTCATATTTTAAGATTTTTTTTACCCAAGATCACAAGAAATAATCCACAAAACTACAGTTCAGTTACAATGAAAATGTTCCTTGACACTGTGGAAAGCCAAAGGTAAATGTAAACCTTGCATAATTAACACCAACCTAATTAAATATTAAAAATCACTGATCTCTTTGGAGCTGCCCAGATAGCTCAGAACTCACCTGGTCAGAGACCTCATTTTAGTCCCAGCAGAAAATCTCTACCTTATTAATTGAATGAACTCATTCATTATTTAAATGCATTTTCTGGATGACTTTATTGTGAAAAAACAGGGATGAGTTAAATAAATACTAGTGACCAGGAGTCCTGGAATGTGGAGCACCCTTATCAATTTTTCACTGATTCCCCCCAAAATGGTGATTTTGCATTTTGCTCCACAACAGTTTGGAGGCAGCAGCTGAAATGTTGCCCTAAGTGCTGCTTAATTTCACTAAAAACACTTTACAGATGCACAATACCCTTTTCAGATTATGAACTATATTATAATTTGATAGCCTCCGATTAACATGAGATACTCTGACCTGCACCTGTGGGAATCTTTTTATTACATGACTTTTTGGGAACTCAGGGACAAAGTTTATATGCACTGTAATAGTCACATTAACCTGAGAAGGATAAATTCATGCCAATACTGGGAGAGTTTCCATTCTTGCTCAATAGCAAAGCCTAATGACTGTGTGGTCAAAAGACTTAACATGTTGGGGAAACAAATTCTGGCAGGATATTAAAAAGAACTACAAAATTATACTGAAAAACAGAAACTTTGGCTGTTGCTAGACTTGGAAGGGGAGTGGGAGAAGGAGGGCAAAAAGAGCTGACAAGTTCAGTGACTATGGTAACTATTTCTGAATTTCATTTCGTTTTACCATCTTAGAGCTTTGCCACCTCTGGATCATTTTGAAATCTTAATGGCATATAGAAAACTTACAATTAATGCAAGGACAAAACCCAGCACAAGATGAGCAGACCAAAAGCCTGAATTAGAAACTGTACTAAAGGAAGGAGGCCCCCACAAAACACAGCGGAAGCATGCATCAGAAGCAAAACAATACCCTTCTTCATGGTCTATGCAATCAATTAGAGGTGTATTATGCAACTGGCTCATTAATCACCCAACTGAAATGGAAAATAATATTTTAAATCAGGACCACAGCTACAGAAGACTTTGATTCTACATAGTGAGCCCCTTTTGTTATCCAATTTTTTAAAAACTCCCCTTATTTATGGATAGTATCTCCAAATGCCTTTGGTAAATCAGGAAAGTGGGTATAAAATGTTGATATAAATGATCAAACATGTTATTTTTCTTTACATTTTTGAAAATAAGAAAATGCATGTGCCACAATCCATGCTGAATAATGACCCAAGCCCACCAGTTAGTAGCTGGTATTACATAAAATTAGAAGGGAAAAAAAAACCCAGAGAAAATGTCAAAATGGGTTGGGATCATTGGAGCTATACTGCTAAGCGGAATGGGCTCTTATACCTATGGGTGGGTTTTGAAATGAAGGAAAGAGATGAAAATGGCTTCTTTACTTCAACCCCCTGGGAGTGAGGACAGAATGTGAAAAAAGGCAAGAGGTTAGGAGTGAAGCTTTGCCCAGATAAAAAGAGTACAAGGAAGTGCAATGATTGGAGAGGGAGGGAAGGAGAAAGAGAGAGAACACTAAGAAAGAACAAGGAAGCTAAGAGAACACAAACAAGCTCAAGGTGAAGAGAGAGAGAGAATGCTAAACTGCTTAAGTCATGGTGGAATTTGAAGGTAAGAAGATCAAACTTGAGTTCCACATCTAAATTAGGAACAGATACATTCAGGAGAACAAATGCCCCAATGGAACAGGATCAAGGCCAAAATCTTTGGATATGACAAAGACACAATCACGGTAGTAACAACAGGGCAAAACTTCTTATACAAAGTGAAGGGAAGAATCAGATCCCCAAGAGGCACAGGCAAAAACTAGACATGGATATGAGACACAATAATTTCATATGTGCTCAATGACCTATAAGTAAAGGATTCACCTGAGGTCTGAGGAAAATCATATACTCTCCAAAGTGGAAAAAGACAATAAAATCTTAGTACTTTGTAGAACAGAAAAGTACATTGCTGAGAACAAGGATTATCCAGACATTTAAGTACTAAAAGTCTTCCTTCCCTGCAATACGTTACAATATCAGAAACACTTACTTTACAGTTGTGGTTTTTTATATGCACAAAAGGAAAGGGCAAGACATCCAGAAACATTTGGAGCAAAGTGAAGGCAAAATGGGGGTTGTGGGCTTCTCACATGGACCTTGAGGCACATTTACGGCAGAAATGAATGACCAAGCGGTCTCCATTATAAAAGGGAGGCAATTTTTTCCCCATTCTCCCAAGCAGCTCCAACCCTGACCAGTCATCTCTTCAAAATCCCTATACTGTACCCAGGGCAAAGGAAAAATGTAGTTTAAAATGAGTTCACTTCCCTAAAATATATTGCTTTAGCCTGAAAAATATAAGCAAACCAATGGATGGGGATCAGTCCGGTTTAGCGAGTAGGACATCAGTGTGTTTCATGGAGCTTGGATAACAACAAAAAATAATGATAGCCATGGAAATGAAAGGGTATTTTCAGGTAAAAATCCAGGCTCTGGCTTTACTGCGTCTCTTAACCAGCTGACCCACCACGACTATCCAGGTCACAAGCAGCAGGGAGCATGGTACATTAGGCCCTGTCAGCTTGGCATTAGAGCCCCACACTGTTATCGGGTGTTAACTATGTAATTAGCTGCAGTTACAGGAGAAACAATATCCTGCAATCACCGCTAGCCATTAAGCAATACAGAAAAAAGAAATGGCTAGGAAAGGAGAGAACAAGGGGTAAAGAAAGGAAAGAAGACAGAAAGAAAAAAAATAATAAAGTGCTTCCATTTCATTTTCATTAAGTCAGTCCTTATCTGTCAGCCAATAACAAAATATGTTAATGTGGATCTTTAAAAATCCAATTTGTCTATTTATTTTTTCTTCCACTCTCTCATCTTCTCTCCTCCCCTCCTTCCTGTCCTCCCTTCTCCATTTTAGAACCTCTTCTTCTATTCTCCCCTCTCATTCCCTTCCCTTCCCTCTCCCTGTCTCTCACTCTTTCATGCTTCATTCCTCTCCCACTGTGAAACACTCTACCTGCAAGAAATTAATATACAATTCTATTCACCTATTTCACTTTTGTTCTATTTAACTGTAATTAAGTAGGTGGCTAAGATCTACGTACTGCTGATCTGCAGTCTTTTTAAAGTGATGCCCATGTACTAATGCACAACCATCTATGTGACCTAGCCAGTGGGAATGAGTTGCTATTCCTGCCTTAAAACTTGTGATACAAAGTTCTGTAACTGTTGCTTCCACCAAATCGTGAAGATGGCATTCAGAAGAGCTTGAGGATGGCTTACAGAAAGGTCAGAAAATCCTTGGGGAAAAGTATGGCCACTTTCTTAGGAGGTTGGTATGTTTTAAGAACCTACTGTGTAAATGTTTCCCTTTTGCGAAAGAAAGTTAGAGTTTAGTTGCACTTTGCAAACAACCCTCCTCCACTTGTGTGTGCACCAATAAATGTCCATGGGCATGGGCTTTGGGGAGATTACAAAAGTTTTTATTGGTGTTGAGATCCCTGTGTTGATTTCCCAAATTCCAGTGTCTTCCCATAGTTGGGAACTGAGAATTGAGTGCATAATCATCTTATAAACTGGTGAGTAAAAATTGTGGGTGAATCTATAACAAATGTTTACCTGGATGTAAAAGGATGATGAGGAGAAAATTAAATAGTAGGCAACAATTAATTTGTGTTTTCTAGTATATTGTGAAATGAGAAGGTGAGAAGGCAGGAAACAGCTTACTTTTGGTGGTACAATCATTCTTTTGGGCCACTTGTACTATCCTAGGAGCATCCCTGGCTGGGGTGACTGGTGGTGATAAGGCTCTTTTAGGATGCTGATCTAGGGTGACCAGAAAGCCACCTGCTGCCCCCCTTTCACCTGGCAGTTCTTTGGTTCCCACTCCTCAGTATCTATTGTCGCCATAAATTGAGGGGGCAGATGTTGACCCCAGCTCTCCAGACACTGCCCTCCTGTTCCTTGCCCACCATACACCTGTGGGCAGTGTAGAAAGGAAAGTGTAGAAGGAAGTGAAAGTGGCACCCTAAGGAAAGGTTGGCTCTCCTCGGGGCTCAGAGCCTTTGGCACAGCTTCAGGACACCCTTCTGTACACTGGAAAAAGGTAACTCCTATGTGTTATTGAAAAGGGTTGCATCCTTTTACATCACAGGGTATCCCAAAGACTGAATCTATGCTCAAAAGAGTTGTGGACAGAAAGCCAGTAATGATCCCAAATGCTGAGCTGTGCCTATGACTTAAAAAATACCATAATTAACTCTATACCAGGAACTCTATACCAGGAAATAAGAGGCAGCATGGCTTAGTGGAAAGAGCACGGGCTTGGAAGTCAGAGGTGGTGGGTTCTAATTCCAGCTCTGCCACGTGTCAGCTATGTGACTTCGGGCAAGTCAATTAACTTCTCTGTGCCTCAGTTACCTCATCTGTTAAATGGGGATCATGACTGTGAGCCCCAAGTGGGACAACCTGACTACCTTGTATCTACCCTAGCACTTAGAACAGTGCCTGGCACATAGTAAGCACTTAACAAATACCATCATTATTATTATTATTAAATCGACCTTTGCTATGGAGTATTCAAGAGATGGTCACCCATAAGCTGGCCACACAAGATGCCACACTCACCTTAATTCTGCTCACTGCTTCCTGGGCCTGCATCATTCGCACATTCTTGGAGGGAGTTTTGTCAGAGAGCAGCTGGGTAGAGCCCAGGTAGTTGGCCGCAAAAATGATTCCATCAATTAAATCCTCAGGATCACAGGGCCCAGGAACTACAACACAGAGACCCCAGAAGTGAGCAAAGCCACATTCTGAGGGAGGCAAGGTAGAAGACACACAATTCAACTCCACATCTTAGGTGAGCAAATGCTACTTCTCAAGTGGCTGCAATTCAGTACAGGGGAAGGTCAGTGTCACTGTTATTTATAACTGTCACATCTAGGGATGTTACAAAGGAAATACCTGAGTGGCTGGCTATCTCAATGCCTGTGGCAACTGGGTGCACCAATGGGCCCCAAGACCAGGGGCAATTTCTTTTCGGTTCTAAGCAATGAGAAATATCCATCCAGAAAAGGAGACGGTGGACCCTATGTGGGACAGGGCCTGTGTCTGACCTGATTATCTTGTATCTGTCCCAGTGTATCTATCAAGCCAAGTTCAGGGGTTGGCACACAGTGCTTAACAAATATTAATATTTTGATTACCATTATCATCATCAACATCATTAAAAAGGGCTCCCTCCCCCGTCACCCCTAATGATGCAAACATCATTTTGATTAAATGTGAAATCCAGAGGATTCAGTTGGCATATTACAAAATACCATCTTTCTCCCCGTCATTTCTTACTCCCTAATTCACAGCCTGACATTCGCTCACTCCTGACTTTTCTCTATGATTAGGGTGACAAGATTTGCAAAATAGAGAATGGGGACAAGTAAATGCTTTAGAGGGTTGGCCTATCAGATGGACATTGGTACCCTGTTTCTGCGGGATTACTCCTGGAGAGCTCGAGTTCTTCTGCCCACAGTTTGACAAGGAGGAAAACCTGTTGTCCCCAAGGTACCTGGGGGTACTGGGTCAATATTGAAAAAGTGAGGGCAGCAGAGGGAAAAATATCTCAAAAAGGGAACTTATGGCCCCATTATCCATAATTCACATTGTAATTAGATATGAGAAATGGAAATTCTGAACTCTGCTTTGTGGTGTTGAGTTTTAACTTTGAAAGGGATGAGCTTTACAATTGCCTTCTTTCCCAGAACAATTCCCTTCTTTTTTGCTGCCACCTCTTTTACTATAAACCAGAGAGAGAATTTATCCCCTCAAGGAAGAATAATTTAAATACAAGCAATCAAAGCCAAACAATTTTCCTTAGCCTGGATGCTATATGAATTAAGGGATTCATTTATTCTCCCAAACCAAAGCATCCTCGCCTAAAACAAGGCAACGTTTTAGGCTAATTTACTTGAAATTGGAACCATCTCCCTTTTCTTCATGGAGGTTCATCTACCATGGAGTAAAATTTTGCCCTAAAATGTCAAACTCGTCTTTCCTTTTTAAATAGCTGCTTAGAGCTGCTTAGGCTGCAAACTGAAATTAATCCATTCACCAAAAATTTTTTAAAAACTACCTCTACAGAAGTAATTGAAATAAAAATCAAGAGATAGGGTTTCCCAAAAAATCCTTAAAAAAGATTATGTGGTAATTAAATGAAGTTGCTATTACTGTAGGTGTGTTATAGGTCATTCAACCAAAAATCGTTGGAACAAATTCTGAGGAGCAGTTTAACATCCCTCACCATTGCAATATCACTACCTCATTCCCCATCCTCGTTTCCCCCTCTTCAACATGCTAATTACAGGTATGACATGGTTGACATAAGGTCCATGCTGAGAAGCAGAGTGGACTAGAGGCAATGAACACGGGTCTAGGGATCAGGAAATCTGGGTTCTAATCCTGGCTCTGCCCCTCGCTTGCTGTGTGACTTTGGGCAACTCACTTAACTTCTCTGTGCCTTGGGTCCCTCATCTGTAAAATGGAAATTCAATACTTGCCCCCCGCCCCTCCAACATAGACCATGAGCACCATTTAGGACAGGGATTATGTCTTATGTGATTGTCATAGCTACCCCAGCGCTTAGTACAGTGTTTGGTACATAATAAGCACTTTACAAATGCCATAGTTACTATAAGGTCTTCCCAACAAACTGAAGATGTATCTCTCTACCAGAATAAACACTTTTTCTACTGTAATAATATGCAATGTATGAAAATTTCTGTAACCACACGCAGCTTAAAGGAAAGAGCATGGGCCTGGGACTCAGAGGATCTGCATTCTAATACCGATTCATCCACTTGCCTGCTGTGTGACCAATGGCACATCACTAAACTTCTCTGTGCTTCAGTTTCCTCATCTGTAAAATGGCAATTCAATACCTGTTCTCCCTGCTACTTCTAATATAAACCCCATGTGGGACAGGGACTGTAGCCAACCTGATTAACTTGAATCTACTCCAGGGCTTGGCACATAGTAAAGGCTTTATTAATACTGTAATTCCTATTCTTATCATTCTTGCATGCTTTGTGACTTTTTATGGTACAAAGCCTGTTAGCCCTTCTGTTATAAACACTTATTTCAGAAAAGAATATTCTGCATTTCAAATGCCAACTAGAATCTTAGCAAAATCTCAGCCAGAAAGCTAATTTTTAAAAAGCACATTACAGCATCCATTTTCCATTCATGAATGCAAAAGGAAAATAAAATTCTCTCTCTTTCCTTTAAGGGAGGTTTTCTATTACACACCCATAACATAGCTCCAACGATTCCCTGAAAAGCTACACTTTTCCTCTTGAATAAGTGTGGGTGTATATTTGTGTATGAAAACAATAAAAAAACTTTTAAATGTCTATAAATACCATTACCTGGAAGGGAGAAATATTTGTAAGTGAATGAATGCTTTGATACATGTCTAGAAATGATAATGAATCCTCCCATAATCTCATCCAGAGTTTATGATAGCTTTTTCATTCAACTAATATTAAAGAAAAAAGTTAGAAGCCAGGTTGGTTCTCCTGCATAGGTGCTATGTTTAGTACCCGGCTCTCTCTGTATCTGCAGACTACTGACTCATACCCATCCTGGACCCACACATGCAAAAAAAAATCTATTTACCCAGCCTAGCCAACAACTTGGCTGCAAATACCCACAGATCTCCATGGGTTTGATCTGTTCTCCATCTACACCCACTTCCCTGGAGAACTCATTCACTAGCATGACTTCAACTACCATCTCTCTAAGGACGATTCTCAAATCTACATCTCCAGCCCTGCTCTCTCTCCTTCTCTGAAGTCTCGCATTTCCTCTTGCCTTCAGGACATGTCTACTTGGATGTCCTACTGACACCTCAAACTTATTATGTCCAGGTTGGGAACCGGTGCTACATACTGTGCACATGCAGATTTCTACAGCAGCAACAAAGCATATTGGGCTGGCCTGGGCCGAGGCAGGCAGGGCAGGCGGGCATGGTAGGGAGAAGGGGAAAGAAAAGGGACAAGCAAGATGGCCTCAGGGAGGGTTGGGGCATAATCCCAGCCAATACTTACCCCAGGTTTTATGCGTGCGGTGGCTCTTTCATCCATTTATTCATTCAACGCAGCATCAGCCAGCTTACCTACATCCAACCCAAGCCTGCACCCTGACGCTAATTGTCTGAACTGATCCACAACCTCGATTATTTAATGATATGGTTACTTAACTTCTCTATGCATCACTTTCGTCATCTGTAAAAGGGAGATTCAGTATCTGTTCTCCCCCTTACTTAGACTGTGAGCCCCATGTGGGATTGGGACTGTGTCCAACCTGATTATCCTGTATCTACCCCTGAGCTGTGTCCAACTCAATTTGCTTGTATCCACCTCAGCACTTAGTACAGTGCCTGGCACACACTACGCGCTTAACAAATACCACAATTATTATTACTGTGATTGCCAGGCAGTAAGCACTTAAATACCACAATTATGATTACTATTTTATTATTATTAAATACTAGAATTATTATTATTATTGTGGTCCCCATGGTTTGTTCAGTATATGTGTAGGCATACCACATTTGTTGAGAGCATCAGCTTTGGCATTATCTCTTTTTATTTTGTGTTTCCAGCTTAATTTTTTTTCCTTGTTTCATGGAGATCAATTCACTCACACTGAAAGGTGCATTGTTTCAGGCAGTTGGGTTGCATTGGTCACGAAGGGATTGACCTAATAGCGATATTGGAGTCTTGGTATTTTTTCTCAAAACAATTCCATGGAGATGACTGGAAGATGCTCTTCAAAATTTGGGAGATCAGAGTCCAGTCTATTACTACATTGAGTAGGCATTCATGAGCATAAGACAGACATCCTTGAAACTTGGAAATTTGCACAGATACAGATAAGAGTCCAAAGTTTTCAAATATCTGCTCAGAGAATCTCACAAAATGTGCACATTAAAGATTCCCCATTCCTCCAAATGGCTAATTTGGTTTAGCCTGTTTTTTTTTTTTTTTGGCCTGCTCAACCTTCCTAGTCCCAAATGTAAGAAGGAGATGTAAACAATTTAATAAAAGAAAAAAAAACCTTTTTATTATTTCAATTGGATTTAAGTACTGGGGATTGAGAAAGGAATTTTTTGCGGGGGGGGGGGGGCAGGGGAGTTATGAGCTACTTAAAAATTCCCTTAGGTAGAAATCACACAAAAGAAGTGGATTTGATCCATAGAAACTAAAGATGAAAGAGACCATAAGGGGGTATCTAGTTCATCCCCCTGCCTCCTTGTTACCCCAGGGAAATGGAAATCTGTCCAGTTTTTAGAGTTTATACTGCTCTCCTCATAATTTACTCCAAGTCTAACATTCCAGCAAGGCAGTTTTCCTTATACCTAAACTAAATCCCCTTTGTCCTCTCAGTGGAAACAGGAAACACCTAGTCACTTCTTCCTTCAAATAGTTGAACACCATTGTTCGGTCACCTCTCAACCTCCTTTCCTCCAAGACAGCATTCCCTACAGTATGATGTACTACGGAACTCTAAAAGATGCCTGAATTGTTCTGCATTTACATTTTTTTTTTGTATCTTACCTTCTACGTAGGTTGGGAATGAAGCCAAGCTTTTTCTTGACTGTAATTAAGAAAAAGAGAGTATCAAAGAGGGCAAAACATGTTCAAAATATACATTGAAAACCCAGCCCTGCAATACACAAAATAAATACCTGACCAACACACAGTTATGAACAGTAGAGAGTTGGTTAGAAAAAATGAAGAAAATGTTCACAAAATATAGGCATTTATTAGATAGTGTCATAAACTGCAGTCTAGTTGTTTAGTTATTATATATGTTTATTCACTTATGCATAGCATTTATAGTATTCTTTCACTCTTAACTATGGTACGATCACCAATGTATGTCTACTGCTTTCACTATTAGCGTGCAAGCAGTTGAAGGTCAGGGACTGGGTCTTTAACTTTGGAGTATTCCGTAAAACTTATTACATTACACAGTCCACAGAAGGCACTCAATAAATACTTTTGATGTTGATAGTATTTTGGTAATTAGAAAACTATTTTTTTTTCAGGCAGCTGCTGGATTTTTGGTTTTTCTTTGAGTGTCAGAAGCTGCTTAAATGGCTAGTTCTGCCAACAGAAATAACAAAAAATAATTCAAATTTTAAAGAACTTCACTATCAAGTCAAAAATCATTGAACATTTAAAGGGCTAGCAGTACGACTATGGCTCTAGAAAACATTCCAACAGGGAGGCAGCCTTTATAATATAAACTTGGATTAACTACTGCAGTCCTACTCTTACTAAGCCATAATGTGTACTGTTGGTTTTGATCTCTACCTAGTCTCATTTATTATTCTGAGAAACATATTCCTTGTGCGATTTACATGTGTATACCCCATTAAACTGTACATTCCTTGAGGTCAGAGAATATGAGTTTTGCTTTGGTTGTACTGTACTCAGTAGGTGCTCAATAAATACCACTGATGGACTGATCAGAAACAGAAGCATGAGTAAGAAATTAATGATGGGCCATGGAATTTTGCTTCATGAAAAGCAAACTTGATACCCAACCCCCGGTCTCACAGCACTTATGTACAATACCCTTTACTCTGCCATTTCTCCTATCTATAATTTATTTTAATGTCTGTCTCCCCGTCTAGACTGTAATCTCCTTGTGGGCAGAGATCATGTCTACCAACTCTACTGCATGGTACTCTCCCGAGCACTTAGTGCAGCGCTCTGCACACAGTAAGCACTCAATAAAAACCACTGATTAATTGATGAGCTCTCCCAACAGTAAGAATGACTCCCAAACCACTTTAAAAATGGGCAAGGTGAGCAAGTACACTGCTTGAGGAGTTTAGAGTAACAATTCATATGCCTATTTGTTCTACCTGGAGTAATACTTACCTTTTACCAGCTCTTATAAAGAAATATACTAAAGGCTGAGTTTAATTCAAATAACAAACTTGACCTTGTTCAGACATATGTTCCATATATACAACTGGCACAAATTTAGGGGTGGATGGAGAAAGGAAAACTATCACTCTCAGGTGGGTACTGGTTAAAAAAAAAATTCATCTCTTTAGAAGGTAAAGAACGCAAAGCCGTATGGGATGAAGTATTAGAATGAATCAGAAACTATATTTTCCTCACAGGGTGGGACAGTATGGATTTTTGAGGGGCCACCTGGCCTATTGGTCTGAAAACTGAAGTCAGAGATAAAACTTTACTTATGTCAAGCCTATCCCTGGCATTGTCCTGCTGGGTTTGAGATAAGCAAAGCACAAAGGTTAGAAAAGCTACACATTAAAGAAGCAGCATGGCATAGTGGATAGAGCACTGGCCTGGGAGTCAGAAAGTCATGAGTTCTAATCCTGGCTCCACCACTTGTCTGCTGTGTGACCTGGGGCAAGTCACTTAACTTCTCTGTGCCTCAGTTACCTCATCTGTAAAATGGGGATTGAGACTGTGAGCCCCACGTGGGACAAAGGACAGTGTTCAACCCGGTTTAATTGTATCCACCACAGCGCTTATTACAGTGCCTGGCACATAGTAAGTGCTTAAATACCATTATTATTTTTCCATGATTTTTTTTTTAACCAAGAAGCTCGATGATCAGTTGACTGAGTTTTTCAATGTGGTCAGTAGAAGCAGTTAGGCCTCCAGGTATCCAATTACCCTGTCTATAGCGTTTGGCTATTATTTGGACAAACATGTACATTATGGTAATGCTATGCTCAATGGTGAATTCTTCTTTAAAACAGCAATTGCAAAAATGCATAACTTTACTGGGCTGTGATATAAGAGCTAGAAAAACTAGAATTGACCTGGATGGTGTTTGCTGTTCTTGCTTCTATTTATGAGCACTTGACTAGAGAAAAAGTGCTGTTGCTTTATTTTATTGAAGATGTGATTAAAGCAAAGACGTGTAAATTCCTGCATGCATATTTTAAGGACAACCAGAAACGTGCTAATGCTAGTAGAAACTGAGAAATCAAGTCTGCAACACAGCATCTGGTTCATTACCTCAGATATGTAATCAGAGGACTAGCACTTTGTTCCTCTGCTATATGGACTATGCCCAATAATCTCTCCGACTAGCAGTTGGAACTGTTTTAATGAAGTGAACAAATTCACACATTAATGAAAGCCAAGAACAATGATTTTCACTGGGATTTTCTCTAGGGCTACATCAAGTTGTAAGAAAGACTTGGAGGACCATAAATGTTCAGGTATGATCATTTACATATAATCCACACATGTCTACAGTTTGTGTTGTCTATTCCCAAGTAGGTTTCAAGTGACAATTGTATTACTGTCTTCAGGCAACAATGATCATTTTTTGCTTATTCTTCCTCTGTTCCTCTTCCATCCACTATAATCATATAATTACTATACATGAAAGAAGAGGTGAGAAGGCAGCATATGTGAATCACTGAAAATTAAACACCCAATGGTCAAATACTAACACATCAATCATCTAGGGTTCGGTTGTCAATGTACAAATTGTCACTGAAACCATTTGTTGAAGCCTCCCCTATCCTCTGGGGGATTATCTAGACTGCAAGCTCACTGTGGGCAGGGAATGCATCTGCTGTATTGTACTCTCCCAAGCCCTAGGTACAGTGTTCTGTGCACAGTAAGCACCCAATACATACCATTGATGATGACTACCATTCAGTGGCTCTCTTCCTCATTTCTTCCCTCTTCTGAACGCCGTCCCTTCTCCCCTGCCAACAACTCCCTCAGCAATTCCTCCTCCTTCCTCTTTGGAATTCTCCTCACCTTCCTACTCCTTCCTCGCCCTATGGGGTTTTCTTGCTTCTCATTCTCCCTTTTTACCTTTCCCCAACCACTCCTCTCTCTGGGTTTTCACCTGACTCTCTCCAACTGCTGTTCTTCTCCAGGACAAACCCACAGATCCCCCATCTGCTGAGAAATTCCCCCAACTATCCTCAACCAACTCCCGTCACTCCCTTCCCAGCCTGCTTCCCTGATCATTCCTCTGCTATCTCTGCTCATCCTTTGGTCACCACCAGGCTCCTTCTTATGGGGTGCAGGGCTAGTGTGTCATGGTGATGGATGGAAAGGATTGGCTTAGTTGGGTGAACGGGAAGGCTAAACAGGCCACCAAGCCCCCTCCTTCCCAGTGAGGTGGCTGCCGTGATAACCGTGGACAGAACTCCCACTGAATACCTCTTCCATGCCATATCCACCCTGAAGTCTGTGCATTCCCCAAGATGGAGATTCTGTTGCATTTATATATTCACATACATCCCATGATACAAATGAGTCAGGTTCCTTGAAGATGTGATTGTACTATGAATGGCTGCATCACAGGGTACTTTTTCCACAGACTTACGAGCAATTAGGTAGGATCTATTCCAGGATGATTTGGCTGGGGACAGGGATGGATTGGGGTGACTTGAAGTCGGCAGTGGCTACGGAGGTTTGAGAGGGGATCTCCAGCTCTTACCGAGGTGCTTAACATATACCATTAAGTATTATTACTTGATTTTGAAATGCACTATGAGATTTTATGCCTTACTCTCTCAACTGCAAAATTCAATGCTTGATTTACGGTATTCGTTTTAAAAAACCTGTCTCACGGTTACTAAAACATTTAAAAAAACCCAGATGAGAATTAATATTATCATAACTGAAGGGAGAGGGGAGAAGCGGTGAAGAAAGTTGAAGATTGGTGGCTGGGGAAAGGGAAAGGGTTAAGAGAGGAAAGAGGGAAAGGAAGAAGACAGGAAGGGAGAAAGAAAGGGGGAAATGGAGAGAGCGGGGGGAGGAAGGAAAAAGGGAGATGGGAGGTGGGCATTTCATTCTCAGTCCAATACCTTTACCTTTCTCCTTCCTAATCTCCACAGTCACCACAAGTCAGTGGTTGCTGGACAAACACACATCATAGATTGGGTGTTTTTAATCCCAGTATCATGCTGGGGAATGTGATATGCCAATCCTGCTAGACACTGCCTACAGTGATCTTGCAGTCTAGATAATCCCCCGGAGGATAGGGGAGGCTTCAAAAGATGGTTTCAAT
The DNA here is from genome assembly GCF_004115215.2 of Ornithorhynchus anatinus. Taxonomy (NCBI): domain Eukaryota; kingdom Metazoa; phylum Chordata; class Mammalia; order Monotremata; family Ornithorhynchidae; genus Ornithorhynchus; species Ornithorhynchus anatinus. The sequence goes on from NC_041753.1 coordinate 56,969,544, forward strand.
GACAGTCTGTACATTGATAACCTAACCCTAGATGATCAATGTGTTAATATTTGACCATTGGGTGCCAGACATGAGTGTGGTGATTTTTGTCATGAAGGAACAAGGGGCAGGGTCACAGCATCCAACTTCCCAGTCAACGGCACCTCTCAAATGGCTGCAAGGAGTGACACAAATGCAGGCGGGTGGTACCCTCCCTCTCTCGTTATACAGCCCTCCTTCGGCCAGGGGGCGAGGAAGGGGGCTGGTGATTATGGTGCCATGTCTCATGGACAGACAATCTCACATATGTGATCTTCAGGTTCTGGAGGTCTAGAGGGACAATTTGGCCCGATGGATTTGGGGCCAGGTAAGGATCCACACTCCTGGGGTGGGGACTGGACTGAGGATTTTCAGTCTATCTCCTGGTGGTTTTCTGTACATGGTGGCTTTCAGCTGGGAAGTAATAGCAAGGAAAAACTGCAAAAGAAGTTATATACATAGTAGAGTGGGGTGGCCAGCGGGGAGGGGGGAAGCTAGTTTGTCACAAGACAACTATCATATGGCAAATGCAAACTGTATCTGTACAGTTGGGGGCACACAACGTGAGAAGCAGCTTGTTGGCACATTGCCACACTTTCTTCACTTTCGTCCTTGCGCCCAACCCCGTTTGAAGGACTGAAAAAGTTGGGGGAGTGAAGAGGGAGGGAGTGATCAGAGATCAGTGAGTTTTCCATTTTGGCAAGCCATCATTAATTTCACTGAATGTGCCCACTGAATCCAAGACGGCTGTGCCTCAAAATGATCAAAGCATTCCGAGCAAGTTGCCAAGTCACTCTGGGATGGCCTAGAAATCCAGTTGGGAAGCACTGCCTTAGGACACATATCCTTATTCTCTGGCTTTCAAAAAATACCTCCTATTTACCTCAGATGTAATGAGAAAAATCTACTGCCAAGAAATACACCTGCATTTTTGTTTCAGTTGAGTTTTAAATACGACTTCTTTGAACAGGTTCACTTCTCAAGAAAAATGACGGATGGCATTTTCATCTGCCCCAAATGAGAAAAAATGACAGTCACTCATTAGTTGGTTTTGAATTTTACATATTTTCGGGGCTAGTTAGGCAAGCACTCCATTTACAAACAACCATCCCCCCACCCAGATGACACCACAGTTCAATATTAACTTCCCCTCGATTCCCATAAAAAAGCGCACTTGGGATTTAGTTCTAATACTTGCTTAAGTCAGAAAGACAAATGACAGAGGAGTCTGCTATTCTCCTTGATGGAAACGCCCATATCTTTCCCCTTGCAGGAATCTGGTCCCATTTTGGGGAATTGTGAGGAATGCAATCCTGAAGGAAGCCAGGCATTCTGCAAAGAAAGAAGGGACATGCTCCTTCGGCTCACAGGAATGCCAGTGGTGCTTCTGCTGGGGTTTTTTTCAAATGCGGCTTTTCCTTTGGAAGAAAAATAAGCTCGCTGTGGGCAAGGAACGGGTCTACCAGCTCTGTTGTATTGCATTCTTCCAGGTGCTTACTACAGTGCTTTGCACACAGTAAGTGTTCAATCAATCCCATGGACGATGAAGAAAAATCAATAATGCACAGGATAAATCTTCCCATAGGCTTTGAAATCAACTTAATTTCCTCAAGTCAACAGTTAGCGATTGATGGAGATCACAAGCCAAGGCTAGCCATCAGAAAGGATGCTTAGTTCATGAGGGTTTCAATCAGAGAGACTTAAGAAAACTACTGTGAAGGTTAATTGGGCTTAGAATCTGCATGAAGAAGGAAAGGGGATAAACAGGCACAGGAATGAACTGGAACAGGATGGTGGCTTTTGTGAAAAGATTGCACTCTACCTCTTTATTAGTGGAAGGTTCTGCCGTGTCATCCTGATGATGTTGCCTACTTGACGATTCGGCACCTCGGGGTGAAGAAGAATCAGGAGATGGAGACTAGATATGGCAAGAAAATAAAATTAAATGAAAATCTGCATGGTCCTGGTGATCATCTCACCTCTAGACTATAAGCTCATTGTGGGGAGGGAACATGTCTCCCAACTCTATTATATTGCACTTTCCCAAGTGCTTAGGATAGTGCTCTGCCCATAGTAAGTGCTCACAAAATACAATCGATTGACTGAGAAAAGGGAGAAGAGAGGTGGAAGGGAAGCAAAATATAATATGCTAAACATTTTTGGGGTTATAATCACATGGGCATGAGCAGCAAATAACAAGAGCCCTAAGGTTTTCCCATCTTGGGATTCAGTGCCCGCCACTTGAGAACATATCTACCAACTCTGTTGTATTGGACTCTCCCAAGTGCTTAGTATAGTGCTCTGCACACAGTAAGTACTCTGTAAGTACAACTGATTGATTGATTAGGACATGTATGCATACAAGATGCTTCTATAAAACATAGAAGCACTCAAAGTTAAAATGTATACAGATGGCGACATAACTTTAAGTATGACACAAAAATTATCTCTTCTATTTGCTCTATTTATGAAGGATGCAGATCAGTTAGACTCCAAATGCTTTGGAAATGCCTTACTTTCACGGAGAAGTCAAGTGTAAAATAAGTGTTTACAGAGATATTGATTAAATAAGTATGTCTGAAAAGGGTAATCTGTTACAAGATTCTGCAGGGCCCCAATTCCCAAGGGGCAAAGGGTAAGTCAGTTCCTTGAGGCATTAAATGAAATCATTAAAATGAAATCTCAGTTGAAGCAGCTATTACATTAGAAAGACAATGGAAAAAAGAACAGTACGAAAATAGGGTCAACATGCAAATCATTTCACATAACCAACCCCGGAGTCACATCTCCACTTGAAACTGAGATTATTATTATTTTTTTCTTTCCAGCACATATGACTCAAGACAGAATGGTGTTGGCACGGTCAAATGTTTAAACATCTCCATGCAGGAGGCAGATACCCTGCAGTAAAGCTGTGGGGTGTGGAGAGATGACAATATTGGAGCAGAGGTTAACATACGGTACTCAGTACTCTAGTTCTCGGGTGCCTCGGAAGCCTCGTAAAGAAATTCGCCATGCGGATTTCAATGCCGTTCTTGGGTCCAGAAAGTGAAACTGTGCATGGGCTCTAATGCGCCCAAGGGACCGAGTCAGGCTATCGCAGAGTCCAACAACCCAGGCTTCCCCTCCTCCAGCATGAATCCCACTGTAAGAGGGAAGGGGATGCGTCCTTTATCTTGCAATTTCTAACTCAGAAGGAGGTAAAAGCAAAGCAAAGGAGTACATTAAATGTACTTTTTTCCTTTGCTGCTTCTGCCAATATTGCTGGGCTTCTTGAACAACCAGAGTACCTTGCAGTCATGTGAAGAATCCTACTGGACATATTTCAGAAATTCTAGGTTCAGTTGAGCCAGACTCCAAATCTCCAATTGCTGTCCAGCTTAGTCTACAGAGGAACCACGCCAGATCAGGGCAAGCCCTGAAAATTCAATCAGGTCCTACCTGGAAGACACATGGGATGTTACCTATTGAAAGTAAAATCCTGGCTGCTGAAGCTGACGTTTTACATTGCCCATCATTTTCCAGTTCCTTCCCTAGAAGTATTCCCTATTAAGAAGTTAAAAAAAAATCTTAAGGGGATTTTTACCCTAATTCCTATGTTTTCGCCTTGTGTTACGCCTAATTCTTTTCTACAGGTGTTGGAATTAACTTCTGGTTCCAAAAGGTTCGACAGGTTAAGAACAGGGTAGCCATTCATGGGCTAAAATTGTGTATCGCAGAGCCACTCCTGCTAGCCCTCCCTCAGCTCCCTTGGAGAGCGGCAAACTAGGTGTCTCCTGGGCATTGCCTCACCTAGCTCCCCTCTGGGCCGCACACTCAATTTGGGAAATTTGGAGGTTGGAGATTGGGAAATAGAAGCCCCTCCACTGAGGAGAAAAGTAGCTCCTTTTCCTCAGCCTTTTTTCAACACCTTGCTTTGGTATTTGACTCCGGTTCAGTGGGGAGGCTCCTAAGCAGGTCATTGCAGGAAGCAGGCAGGGTAGCAGGGTATTAAGGGCAGACCCCAGAGGAGACCAAGACTGCTAACATCACCACGCAACATCTGTCAAAATGGTCAAGCTGTTGGACCTATTGCTTTTCAGTCTCACAGAACTGAATTGCTACAGAAAAATACTTGTAGCGAAACCCCCTACTGTTAGATGGCTAAACTAACCAGGCCCTATGGCTCTTAAGCACCAGGATTCTGAGAACTTTTTCAACCTGTCATTAGCTCTGACCCATGCAGTCACTGGTGCACTGAGTTCTTTCTTACAACAGAAGAATCATGATTCTCCTTCTCTTGCTCCTGAGGCAAGTGTGAGATTATATGCAAACAAATGCTTTCTTTTATGGTTTTGGGTATTTAATTAGCAGTTGTCTTTCTTGCTCTCTCTCTTTTCAACCATCTGTAACGCTCTGAGTGTCCAATTCAGATCCATGCTAATCATAGCTTATGAAATATCATCATTAAGTGCTCAGTTTTTTCAGGTCTTTTTGCCAAGAAATTTGGAGTTCAAAGAGCACGTAAGAGTCAGACACTTCAAAAAAAAAAACTTGCATCCAAGATCTAATAAAGTTCTAATGAAGGCAGGAAGGGGAGCTTTAGCATTCCTTAGCCCCCCACCCACTTTCTGGTTCCACCATTCCAATGGCTGCCCATTCATTTATCCACTTGTTCCTAGTGTCCCTATCTATCATCCCATTCTTAACTATGGAATTTCATCCATTTTTGTCCACCCCTTCCCCTCTAGAAGGCAGAGATCAGTTATTTTTTTCTATTCCACGCTCCCCTAGCACGCAATACAGTGCTCAACACCCAATAGTAGGCATTCAATAAATGTTGTTGATACTGAATTGAAGAGGCCATATTTCATATACCATGTTTGGGAGATTGTTGAGGTGAGCAGGCAACAGAGATAAAAAAAAACACCCAGGACAACCAGGAAACATAGTGAGCAGCAGGGTGAGGCAACAGAAACAGAAACAGAGGGGAGTAGAGGTTGATGGCCCTCAGGGATGAATTATGGACTAAAGGCTGGAATGGAGACCTCAAGGTCTCGCCCTCACCCTCAAAAGGAGGGGAAACTGTTGGGAGTCACGATACCCAAAAGGAAAGGAACCTGAAAGGAGAGGTGAGAGTCACAGGGACAGGTGGCCCCTTATATGGGAAGGGATAGTCTACTGTCACAAGTATTGAAGTTTGATTAGGTGAACGTTGATACTCACCCCAGCCCCACAGTACTTAAGTAAATAGTCTTAAACACTACTATTTTTCCTATCTGTAATCTATTTTAAGGTTGGTCTCTCTCCATACATAGAGTGTAAACTCCCTGTGGGCGGGGATTGTCTCTACCAACTTTGTTGAATTGTACTTTCCCAAGAGCTTAGTAAAGTCCTCTGCATACAGTAAGTGCTCAATAAATACCAGTGATTGACTGATTAAAGAGTTGATCGATTGGGCAGTCGTTTTTATTGAGCGCTTACTGGGTGCAGAGCACAGGCTGGGCCCCTGGTGCCCAGTAAAAGGGTTTATATGGCTCCACGACAACATGTCTTTTGCTTCGTGATGATGCACACCCAATATTTTTTCATGTTTTGTTCCATCCTGTGACTCTTTAAAATCTTTGTCCTCATAGCTCCCCTATCCCCAGGGCTACCCAGATTGGACTGGCCCTGGGCCTCAAAATGGACCCACCCACATGGTCATTTTGTTTCATAACCTTGTCCGGCTGCAGCCACCCCACAGTAATAGACCCGATTCCTGCCCACAAGGAGCTTACAGTCTACAGGGGGAGTTATTACTTACATCCCCTCTTCATGGAATGCCCAGAGGAATTGTCCATAGCAGGGCCTCCCTCTGGGTGGCCTTTTATGGACAACTGATATGGAACCACTTTGATGAATTTCTTCTTTGAAGCTAGTAGATATGACTTCCGTATTGTCTATGTTCTGATTATCTTCCTTATGTTTTCTGTATATCATAACTGATTTCCTCATTTTCTTCCAAGCCACAGGGTCATGTTGATTTTATTTAGTTAAGAAAAAGAGCCTTCTTATTTGAATGTTTTAAAAAAGACAAAGATGTAATTTGTTCCTTTTTTTGCCCAGAGACATGTTTATACTCCTGGAATTCAAAAACAGGTTTTTTAAAAAATGATTTATTTAACATACAGTTGGTAGAACTGTAAAGTTAACATGACGTTTGGATCATAATTATGCCATTTAAATGCTAACAGCCTAGTTTAATGACATTCTACATGTATTTTCGCAAAATATGAAATCTGATATAAAATGAAATCATTTCAAATGTCCCCGGTATGCAATAACTACTCTAAGTATTTCCTCTTTCCTTCCTTTCAACCTTTCTATAAAACAGTATACCGGTACACATCTCAGAATCTCAAAATTCATTAATCCCATGTTCAGGATGGGTAAGAAAGGCATAAAAGTCAGGAATTTCAGAGTACAAACAATTTCTGGAGATACACTGTGAGAACATTTTTCATTACAAAGTCTCACAACATATCACTTGTCTTCTAATCCCTTAAAATGGTGCAAGCCCTGTGTTCTCGATTTATTTAAATATCCAGTTTGGCATCAATCTAGAATGTAAATTCCTGCTGCATAAAGCAATCAGCTATCTGTTAATACTGATTCAGAATAATAATAACAAAAAAAAACCCCACTTGGCTTCCCTCACACCCAGCCCACCCAAATCTTTGAATTACTGCAACCGTCTACATTAGGTCTCCCGATAGACGAACAAGCCACAAGCCAAACTGTTTAAGAAGCCATCTAATTACTCCCCTATTAAAGGAAGTCATGCAGGCATTCTTTCTGCATCCTTTCTTTATTCTTCCTGCATTCTTACTTTTAGGCTGGGTGTGAGAGCAACGAGGGAGAAACCATTAAGGTCGCTTTTATTAAGACAGAGCTGAAGCAAACATTACTTGCGGTAATGCACTATATTAGCTAGGAGAAAAACAATTCCTCGGTGAGGGAGAGGGCACAGTCTGGGAGGCACTAATTTACATTGATTTTAATTAGCATTGCTGAAGCAAAAGGAACAACACACAGCATGGAACGCGGGGCTACGAGGCTGGAGGTAACTAATTTGCTCGAACAGAAAAAGAGAGAACACAAGGATGATGAGCAGAGAGCCATAGAATTTTCTTTCCGGAATGAGAAAATGTTATCTTCCTCTTCCGAACTCCGTTCCTCAGCCTACCTCTTGCTCAACTTGTGAATGACTGGAAAGCCTGACTCCAAACTCCTAGCAGTGCAATGAAGAATGCAAACCTTCTATGCTATTCTTGACTTCCACGTTGATTAAACTCAACTTAGAAAATTCCCAGTACACTTTACAGTTTCCCAGAACAACCAGGAGAAGCAGATGAAGAAGAAACAGAGGCAACATCGTTTCTCGTGCTGGAGGATCCACTTACCTTTCCTTCATGGTACTCAAACTGGTACACCCAGAAATTCTCCATCTTTCCGGTGCTGTTTATGAAGCAGATCTAACCAATGTGTCCTACTTATGAGCTGAGGATAAACTAGTGGCTTCGCGCTTGTTTTTTTTCCAGTGGTGTTATGTGCCTCGATTCAATAATGCAACTTGTAATAGGAGATGTGGCCACCTCTCAGTGTGTCTGACCCATCCACATTAACCCCCTTGGTGACCGAATTTCCCGTGAAACTGTGCGTCATGGAGTTCGGCATCCTCTCCTGCCACTGTTCCTCTTTTAGAAAACTGCTACCCTGTTCCTTCCCGACAACAGCAGGAGCAGCAGCAGCAGCTTTGCTGCTATTTCTGGAGCAGTGAACTCAGCTCAGAGGTGCTATCATAAACCTCCACACACGTAAAACTCAGCTCGGCTTCGAGGTCTTTGAAAAAGCAACCTGCTGATGGATATGGGTGGATGAGAGAAGGGGAAGGAGAGGAAAACCCAAAGAAGGTGGGAGGAAGGGCAGAAGGAGCAGCGGTACTTATGGAGCGCCTGCCTACTGGGTGCAGAGCACTGTGCTGAGTGCTTGAAGACTTAGACCACAGAACAGGCGTGGACCTTGTTTGTGAGAGCTTACTGTCTAGCGGAGGAGGCGAGCTGCACAAAATGCGGACACACAACAGATTAAAGCAAGGGTGTAAATACTAGTGGTCAAAAAAAGTAGAACATAAAATAAACGGGCCTACGGATGACTGCCAAAATGGCTGATAATGTTGTGGGAAGAAATGATCAGGAAGGTGGGGATTCATCATGGAATACCTCCTGGAGGAGGAAGAGGCCTTTTAGGAGGGCTTTGGAGATGCTGGGGGGAAGAGAAAAAGAGAGGGCTTTACTCTTGACAGAGAAGCAGGGGGGACCTAGTGGAAAGAGGATGGGCCTGGGCGTCAGAGGACCCGGATCCTAATCTCGGCTGTCCCTTTCCTGCTGTAGGCAAGTCACTTAACTCATCCGTGCTTCAATTCCCTCATCTGCAAAATGCAAAAGCACCTATTTTCCCTCCTACTAATACTGTGAGCCCCATGTGAGACCTGGTTGTATCTACCCAGTGCTTGGCACTTAGTAAGTGCTTAAAAAATACCACGATTATTATTAGTGTTATTATTAGCGACAAAGGTTAGAAGAGTAGAGACTGCAGTTGAAAGATTTTGAAAATTCACCCCCTCCACCCCTGCATTCAGAGTAGTTTTTGTGGTAAATTGGTAATCAATTTTTTCTTTTTTTTTTTTACAAACCAGGCACTGTATTAGTGCTGGGATACATACAATATCATCTGTTAATCTGAGAATTTGGGGAGAGAACAACATAACAGAGTTTTTGCATTCATTGAGCACTTACTGTGGGCAGATCACTGTTCTAAGCACTTGGGGGGAGTACAATAAAACAGCATTATATTGACTGATTCATTGACTGATTGATAATTGGGTCAGACACAGTCCCTGCCCCACAAGGGGCTCACAGTCTTAATCCCCATTTTACAGATGAGGTAGCTGAAGCACAGAGAAACTACGTGAGTTGCCCAAGGTCACACAGCAGACAAGTGGTGGAGCCAGAATTAGAACACAGGTCCTCTGACTCCCAGGCCTGTGTTCTTTCCTCTAGGCCACACTGCTTCTCTTGGCCTAGTGGTTCTTATACATCTCTTCAACACTATGTACTGATTGCACTAGGTACCCAGTAAAACCAAAGTTAGAAATATTCCTCTACATGTGAGACTGCCATCTTACTTTGGAGGGTAAGACGAACAGACTAGAAAACACACCCCAAGGGAGGGCAGTACCATCTGACCTACTGGGACATCTGGGCAAGGCTAAAGTCTACAAAACCATGAAAGGCGTCGGCAAGGGAAACATGGAAGTGTCATTCACTGAATTCTACAACACCAAGAGAAAGGGGCACCCATTGGAGCTTGAAGGTGGTAGGTTCAAAACCAACCAAAGGAGCAACAGTGAGTGCTAAACCGATGAAATGTATTCCCACAGGAAGCTGTGCAGGCCAAAAATATCAGCAAGTTTCAGAGGACCTGGGAGTGACAGAAAAATCAGAAAAATGGCCCATAATCGGTTATTGTGGAGAGATGTTAAGGTGGGTGTCCTATGCTTCCTCTGATTATTCTGTCAACAGAATGATGGGGTCTTATTCAGAGAATCAACAGTATTCATTGAGTGCTAACTCTGTGCAGAGCACCACATTAAGCACTTGGAGAGTACAGTGGAATTCGTAGAGAGGATCCCTGCCCTCAAGACACTTTCAATCTAATAGGGGTAGGCAGACACTAAAATGAATTACAGGTAGGAGGAAGCAATAACGTGTAAATGCACATTAATGCTATGGGGGGTGGGAGGGGGAGCCAAAGTTCCCAAATACAGCACGGTGGTAGCTTGGTAGTGGATTAGCTGGAGAGGAAGGGGTATATTCTGGAGATGTGAAGGAAGAACCAGCAGGATTTGGTGACAGACTATGAGGGTGGCAAGAGAGAGAAGAGAGTCAAGGATAATGCCAAGACTGTGGGCTTGAGAAGCGGGGAGGATGGTGGTGTTGTCAAATGTGGTGGAGAAGATTTGGGAGAGAAGATGAATTCAGTTTCAGACATGTTGAGCTTGAGGTGTCAGTGGACATCCATGCAGCGATGTCCTGGAGGCAGGAGGAGATGCAAAATGGCAGAGAAAGGAGACAGGTTAAGGCTAATGAGGGAGCTTTGGGAGTCATCCGAATAGAAGTGGTAGTTGAAGCTGTGGGAGTGGATGAGTCCCCCAAGAAAGTAAGTGTATATGGAGAACAGAAGGGGACCCAGAACTGAGTCTAGAGGGACTCGCACAGTTAGGGAGTGCCAGGCAGAGGAGGGGTCGTGAAAGAGAATGAGAAGGAGAGATGGGACCTTTGTATTGATGCTGCGCTAAAATGCCACGATGAAGCAGACAGTTGTTGTCTTGATAGCCACTGTGATCTCTGCCCACATTAGCCAGCTATTTTTCAGGACTTCGGTCGGGCCTTTCCACCTCATGGGACACACTAAGTGAATCTTTAGTCAGAAACCTTCATCCCTGATGGTCTAGCAGAGCTGTGGTCTTTCCACTGGTCCAGCAGCAGGACTCAGAGACAGAATACAGAGATGCAGATAGAATGCTCACCCAGTAAATAATTATAATAATAATTTGTGGTATTTGTTAAGTGCTTACTGTGTGTCTAGCACTGCATTAAGCGCTCGGGTAGGTATGAGACATTAAGGTCCCACATAGGACTCATAGTCTTAATCCCCCTTTTTACAAATGAGGTAACTGAGGCACAGAGAAGTTAAGTGACTTGTCCAAGGTCACAAAGCAGATACGTGACGGAGCCAGGATTAGAACCCAGGTCCTCTGATTTACAGCTTTACTGCTCTTTCCACTGGGCCACGCTGCTTCCCAAATGGCATTTCTTATGTTCTTATATTCGACGAGTCTGGATAATGCACAAACCAGTATAATATTGTACTAAGGAAAACTAGGGGGCCAGAACAGAAAGTTATATGTGAGCACGGTGTCCCCTTTTCTTCACAGAATTGAGACTTGTTATTGTTTTTAATGCTTTCTACAAATCTGGCCTGTCGTTTAATGTCAACAGTGGTAATTCACATCAGTCTGAGGCAATTACTGTAGTTGCCAACCACCATTTTGAGTTTCTTTCAAAATGGTAAACATTTCAGGTGGTGCTTCTACTAGTTTATCATTTCCAGCTTCTCAAACTTGCTTCCTTCTTCCCACTAAATTATTTAAAACAGAGAATACAATATTTTCATGTAAATTCATGAGAGTCTGAACTGAACACACACTCACGTTGAAGTATCTCTACCTCTTAGAGAGCATTTTCTGCTACCGCTATTCTTAATAAATAGCTACTGAAAAGATGACTACCCAAGCAATAAAATTTTTCTATTTTAACAACTATTTATTAATTATTAACAACTTCTATATTGAGAGACAGCATACCCTATTGGAAAGACCACCTGGAACTCAAAGCATCTGGGTTTTAATCCTGGCTCTGCCACTTGTCTGCTGTGTGACCTTGGGCATGCCACTTACGTTCTTGGTGCCTCAGTTACCTCATCTGTAAAATGGGGATTCAAATCCTCCTTCCTCCAATTTAGGCTGTGAACCCTATGAGACAGGGATTGTGTCTAATCTGATTATCTTGCATCTACCCCAGCACTTAGAACAGTGCAGTAAGCACTTAACAAATATCATAAACCCTCCCCACCCCCCAAAACTTTTCACCCCTTTCAGAAATTTACTGGCAGCCTTAATCTAACTAAAGATTTTGACTGCTCAATTCCCCAAAACAGCCTTACACCTTCTGGAAAGACACAGAAACCACCAACCAAAAAACAAGAGCAACACAGGAGTCAAATGCCTTTCTTCACTGCCTGTTTCCTATCCTTTCTCTTGCTCGCCTCTTCAAGGTTTATTCGGCACCTGAAACCTGCTTAATTATTTAAAGCAGCCTTCTCCATTCTCTTATCAATAATAGATAACTCTTGTGATGGAACAACTGAAACATGTTGAGCTCTATGAACTTGTCACAGGGCTCATAAGTTCTTGGGGGTAAAAAAGTTCAGAAATCAAGCAGTGAAAGTAAAAACAAGGCACCCATCGTTCTGGTCATGTAGAGCAAAATCCCTACTAACACAAGGTAATAATAATAATAATGATAATATCTGTTACATGCTTACTCCCCTTCTAAACTGTTAGCTCGTTGTGGGCAGGGAATGTCTACCAACTCTTCTGTATCATACTCTCTCAAGTACTCAGTACACTGCTCTGCACATAGTAAGTGCTCAATAAACACCACTGATTGACTGATAAGCACTGTACTAAGCACTGGGGTAGACACAAGATAATCAGGTCCCATATGGGGCTCATAGTCTAAGTAGGAAGGAAAAGAGGTATTGAATCCCCACTTTACAGATGAGGGAACTGAAGCCCAGAGAAGGTAAGGGATCTGCCCAGGGTCACACAGCAAGCAAACGGTGGAGCCGGGATTAGAAGCCAGGACCTCTGACTCCTAAGCCTGTGCTCTTTCCAGTAGGCCCCTTCAGGCACTGGGAACTCTTTCTTTGGGAATTATCTCCAAGTCAATCCATCCTTGAGCATGTACCACATGCCTTTATCCCCAAAGACTACATCCTGCGGAGTGTGCCCTTCCATTAGTGGATGTCTGCCTTTAGGGGAATTCACAAATGTTCTTTTCTTCAATTTTACTTTGAAATGAAAGAAATGATTATCTCAACCACACAAAACGAAGGATAACAAATTCAATTGGACACAGAGATGGGTGGAATAGAGGAAAGGGACAGCACAGGCACCCCCAACCAGAAGCTGCGCTGAATGACTTGAAAGGAATCTGTTTTAGGAGGACATTGGAAATGGCTTGAAAGAAAGTGAACCAAAAATTTGCTATTTCAACAGTGAAGTTGGGGAAGCAGTTTAACTCAATGAGTTTAAGTGAGGGCTAGGTTTTAAAGCTAATGAATAATTCTCAAGTCATCTTGTCCTGGGAAAGGTTTTTTGGGGTTTTTTTTGTGTGTGTGTGTGTGTGTGTTTTTACTTAATCTCCTGGCCCACGAGCGAAATGGAAACGACAGTGCTGGGCTTCATGAAATCGCTGAGGGGACCAACTGCAAACCAATTTTTTTTTATGGTATTTGTTAAGTCCTTATGTGCCAGGAGGCACTGTACTAAGCACTGGGGTAGATACAAGCTAATCAGGTTGAACACAGTCCACGTCCCACTTGGGGCTCACAGTCTTAATCCCCATTTTACAGATGAAGTAACAGGTGCAGAGAAATGAAGTAACTTGCCCAAGGTCACACGGCTGTCAAGTGGCAGAGCCGGGATTAAAACCCAGGTCTGCCCAACTCCCAGGCCTGTACTCTTTCTGCTAGGCCACGCTGCTTCTCGATATACTTTACAAAAATAAACTCCTAAGAAAGAAACTCCTTCCATCAAGCATGTCTGGTCTTCACTGATCTGTCCATGTGTAGCTGTCAACAAGGCTCTCTCGTCGTGTGGTCTGAGATCAACTTGGATTTACCAAGGTGAATGCTCGGATCCCACTCCTTGATTCTGGTTTGGTCTAGGGGGCGTGGGCCATCCTTTGGGGGGAAGGGGGAGAACTTCTGCTCTGTTTCTGAGAGGCCCCCAGGCATTCTGAGCCAAACAGCAATCATTCACATTCCAAAGGACTTGAGGGGGGCTAGGCTAGAGGGTGATTCTAGGCAGCCATTTTGGCCCAGGACATATACTAAAGCAGATGTGAACCCCCACATCCATGCCAGAACTGACCATGGGCTCCATGAGATTGGACTGGCATCATAGGACCTGCTCTGAATAATAGTAATAATAATAATAATAATTGGAGTATTTGTTAAGTGCTTACTATGTGCCAGGCACTGTACTAGACGCTGGAGTGGATGCAAGCAAATTGGGTTGGACACTGTCTCTGTCCCCCATGGGACTCACAGCCTTTCTCCCCGGTTTACAGATGAGGTAACTAAGGCACAGAGAAGGGAAGTAACCTGCCCAAGGTCACACAGTAGACAAGTGGAAGAACTGGGAGGATTAATAATGTTGGTATTTGTTAAGCGCTTACTATGTGCCAAGCACTGTTCTAAGCACTGGGGTAGACACAGGGGAATCAGGTCCCACGTGGGGCTCACAGTCTTAATCCCTATTTTACAGATGAGGTAACTGAGGCACCGAGAAGTTAAGTGACTTGCCCAAAGTCACACAGCTGACAAATGGTCGAGCCGGGATTCGAACCCATGACCTCTGACTCCCAAGCCCGTGCTCTTTCCACTGAGCCACGCTGCTTCTCTGAACTAGATTGGACTCACCCCTCTCCACCCAGGTCTGATCTGGCCCAGGCCAACATTCCTAGGGCCTACCTTGAAATAAAATGGCAGCTGGGGATCAGGCCCAAATCAATCAATCAATCAATCAAATCAATCAATCAATCGTATTTATTGAGCACTTATTGTGCTCAGAGCATTACATTAAGCACTTGGGAGAGTAGAAAATACCAAGTCAACAGTCATTTGCTTCAATAAGAACCTATTTAATGGTGGACACGTGTCTCATTCTTATCCCCACTGGGACAGCAAAGACTGCCTAGCCAGTCACAGACATAGAGGTGATTCATCCCCCTGTCAATAGCACAAGGTTGCAGATACTTCAATAGTCTCTCCAGACCCTCAGAAATGGAGTCCTTGAATAAGATGGTTCTCTCCACTCATCCTTGACACCGCCACTTGAAGGTCAGCAACATCAGGTGCTTCCAACAAGTCTTAATGAATTAGTGTGAGCACTTGACCTTGTCAGTGGTCTCCTAGCAACAAAGAAAAAATCCATGCAACCATGCATCCTAAAAACTGAATTCAGTTTTACAACCAGACCGTCAGAGGTCAAGAAAATCAAGATTCCAGATGGTGCCACCACTACCTCTTCACAACTCTCTCAAAGTTATTTTTCCTAAAAGAGGAGTTGAAAGTGCGATGGCAAGTCCCCATCACTGAATGACAGTTTCCTTGAGTATGGGCCTAGGCAAAGCCATTGCATTATTCAAGGGGGAAACTAAACTCAGCATTCCTAATTAGCCCCCTTGCCTTCTTAAAGCATTTGTTAAGCGCTTGTTATGTGCCGGGCACTCTACTAAGCGCTGGGGTAGATACAAGATAATCAAGTTGGACGCAGACCACGTCCCACTTGGGCTCACAGCTTTAATCCCCATTTTACAGATGAGGTAACGGAGGTACAGAGAAGTGAAGTGACTTGTCCAAGGTCACATAACAGACCAGTGGCGGAGTGAGGATTAGAACTCAGGTCTTCTGACTCCTTTGCTCTTTCCACTGGGCCATCCTGCTTCTCTATTTTCTCTATTTCTCAGGGCAAATCTGGAAGCCCAGGATGATTAAGTCGTTTTACAGGTGAGGGCTTCAAGGGATGAGGGCTTCATGACAGAAGGAGACTGAATTGCCCAAGACTACCCAGCAGATCAATGGCAGAGCAGAGATTTCAATCTTTGCCATCCCCCTCAGCCATCATGGCCACAGCCAGCTCCGTCTTCCCTCTCCAGTCACTCCGCATACCGGGAGACTGAGCCTGAGAGCGAGCCAGGGGGACGAGTCGCCGACCCCAGCCTTGCAGCGCAATCCAGGTGCAGTGATTCAGCACAGACTCAGCCCTCAGCCTGGGGACCGTGCCAAAGAAACTTCCAAGGAGAAGGGACGCTGACTTCCGCTACTGCTCCTAACATTCTTTCTTAAACCGCTCTGACTTCCTGTCCCCCCAATCCCATCCCTCTACTACCAGGCACAGTCTCTTTAAACTCTTGATCCCATGGTGCCCTCCAGTTATCGCCCCATCTCCCTCCTATGGCTCCTTTCCAAACTCCTTGGGCGAGTTCATACCGGCTGCCTCTCCTTTAGTTCTCTCCTTGACCTCCTGCAAACTGGCCTACTCCATTCCATGGAAACCACCTTCAATAAGGTCACCAATGACTTTGTTCTTATCAAATTCAATGACGTCTACTCTATCTTAATCCTCCTTGACCTTTCGGGTGCCTTCAACACTGTGGACCACCCTCTTTTCCTGGTAACACTATCTAACCTTGGCTTCATTGACACTGTCCTCTCCAGGCTCTCCTCCTATCTCTCTGGCTGCTTGTTCTCAGTCTTTTTTCATTCACTCATTCAGTCATATTTATTGAGTGCTTACTGTGTGCAAAGCACTGTACTAAGTGCTTGGGAGAGAACAATACAGCAACGGACACATTCCTGCCCACAACAAGCTCACAGTCTAAGGGGGGAGAAAGACATTAATATAAATAGATAAATAAATCAATTACAGATATATACTTATGTGCTGTGGGGATGCGGATGGGAGGGAGGATGAATAAAGAAGCAAGTAAGAGCGGAACAGAAGTGAGTGGGAGAAGAGAAGAGGAGGATTTGGGAGGGTTTGTTGACTCCTCCTCAGTCTCTCATCTCCTAACAAGGTTCAGGTCTGGGTCCCCTTCTATTCTCCAATTTCAGCCACTCCCTTGGAGAACTCATTCTCTCCCACAGCTTCCATAGCCATGTCTAAGTGGATGATTCCCAAATCTATGTCTCCTGACCTCTCTCCTTGTCTGCAGTCTCACATTTCCGCCTGTCTTTGGATGAGTCTACGTGCATGTCCCCCTAACGCTTCAAATTTAACATGCCTAAAACAGAACTCCTCATCTCCCCACCCAAACCCTGGCCTCCCCTGACTGACCCATCATTGTAGACAGCACTATTATCCTCACCACTATCCTCCCTGTCTCATGTGCCAGCAAATTTGGCATTATTCAATCCGCATATTCAATCTGCTACCAAATCCTGTCAGTTCTACCTTCACATCTCTAGAATCTGCACCATCCTCTCTATCCAAATGGCAACCATGCTTATACAAGCTCTTTTCATATCTCACCTTGACTACTACATCACTCTCCTTGTTACCCACCCTGTCTTCAGTCTCCCGCTTCTCCAGTCCATACTTTGCTCTGCTGCCCAAATGATTTTTAGTCAATCCATGTCTCCTCCCTCCTTAAAAAACTCCAAATGGCTGCCCATTCATCTCCGCATCAAGCAGAAGCTTCTAACCAATCCGCATTAAGGCACTCAATCAGCTCTCCTCCTCCTTCCTTACTGCGCTGATTTCCTTCTACAATCCCACCTGTACACTTCTAGGCTCCTCTAATGCCATCCTACTCACTGTACCTCAATATCGTCTATCTCACCACCAATCTCTTACCCACATTCGGCTTCTGGCCTGGAACTCACTCCCCTCTCATATCTGACAGACGATCACTCTTCCCACCTTCAAAACCTTCCTAAAATTACATCTCCTCCAAGAGGCCTTCCCTGACTAGTCCCTCACTTCTCCTATTTCGCCCTCCCTTCTGGGTCGCCTCTGTATTTAGACCTGTACCCCTTAAGCACTTGCTAGTCACCCTACTCCCAGCCCCACAACACTTAGGCAGCTAACCCTATACTCTCCACGTCCTCTATCAGTAAGCAGCATGACATAGTAGATAGAGCACGGGCCTGGGAGTCAGAAGGTCATGGGTTCTAATGCTGGCTCTGCCACTTTTCTGCTGCGTGACCTTGGGCAAGTCACTTTACTTCTCAGTGCCTCAGTTACCTCTTCTGTAAAATGGGGATTGAGACTGGGAGCCCAATGTGGGACAGGGACTGTGTCCAATCTCATAAACTTGCATCCACTCCAGTGCTTAGTACAGTGCCTGGTGCATAGTAAGTGCTTAACAAATACCACAGTTATAATCAATTATTATCTCTCACCTTATTAAAACCATCGCCCCTGCCCTCCTCCCTTCCTTAACTTCTATTTTTAACCACTCAATCTCCAATGGCTCCTTCCCCGCTGCCTTCAAACATGCCCACATCTCCCCCATCCTAAAAAAACCCGTTTTTGACCCCACTTCCCCCTCCAGTTATCGCCCTATCTCCCTACTACCCTTCCTTTCCAAAATCCTAGAACGAGTCATCTACAATCGCTGTTTAGAATTCCTTAACTCCCATTCTCTCCTGGACCCCCTCCAATCTGGCTTCCGTCCCCTCCACTCTACCGAGACTGCTCTCTCTAAGGTCACCCATGACCTCCTTCTTGCCAAATCCAATGGCTCCTACTCCATTCTAATCCTCCTTGACCTCTCTGCTGCCTTTGACACTGTCGACCATCCCCTCCTCCTCCATACCTCATCTCACCTTGGCTTCACGGACTCCGTCCTCTCCCGGTTCTCCTCTTATCTCTCTGGCCGGTCATTCTTGGTCTCCTTCGCTAGCACCTCCTCCCCCTCCCATCCTTTAACTGTTGGAGTTCCTCAAGGGTCAGTTCTTGGCCCTCTTCCGTTCTCCATTTACACTCACTCCCTTGGTGAACTCATTCGCTCTCACGGCTTTGACTACCATCTCTACGCAGATGATACGCAGATCTACATCTCCGCCCCTGTCCTCTCCCCCTCCCTTCAGGCTCGCATCTCCTCCTGCCTCCAGGATGTCTCCACCTGGATGTCGGCCCGCCACCTAAAACTCAACATGAGCAAGACTGAGCTCCTCATCTTCCCTCCCAAACCCGGTCCTCTCCCAGAATTCCCTATCACCGTGGATGGCATGACCATCCTTCCCGTCTCTCAGGCCCGCAATCTCGGTGTCATCCTTGACTTGTCTCTCTCGTTCATCCCACGCATCCTATCTGTTACCAAGACCTGCCGGTTTCACCTTTACAATATCGCCAAGATCCGCCCTTTCCTCTCCACCCAAACGGCTACCTTAGTGCTACGGGCTCTCGTTATATCCCGGCTAGACTACTGTGTCAGCCTTCTCTCTGACCTCCCTTCCTCCTCTCTCACCCCGCTCCAGTCTATTCTTCACTCCGCTGCCCGGCTCATCTTCCTGCAGAAACGATCTGGGCATGTCACTCCCCTTCTTAAACAACTCCAGTGGTTGCCTATCAACCTCCGCTCCAAACAAAAACTCCTCACTCTAGGCTTCGAGGCTCTACATCACCTTGCTCCTTCCTACCTCTCCTCCTTTCTCTCTTTCTACCGCCCACCCCGCACGCTCTGCTCCCCCCCCGCCCACCTCCTCACTGTCCCTCGGTCTCGCCCATCCCGCCGTCGACCCCTGGGCCACGTCCTCCCGCGGTCCTGGAACGCCCTCCCTCCTCACCTCCGCCAAACTGATTCTCTTCCCCTCTTCAAAACCCTACTTAAAACTCACCTCCTCCAAGAGGCCTTCCCAGACTGAGCTCCCCTTCTCCCTCTACTCCCTCTACCACCCCCCCTTCACCTCTCCGCAGCTTAACCCTCTTTTCCCCCCATTTCCCTCTGCTCCTCCCCCTCTCCCTTCCCATCCCCTCAGCACTGTACTCGTCTGCTCAACTGCATATATTTTCATTACCCTATTTATTTTGTTAATGAAATGTACATCGCCTTGATTCTATTTAGTTGCCATTGTTTTTACGAGATGTTCTTCCCCTTGACTCTATTTATTGCCACTGTTCTTGTCTGTCAGTCTCCCCCGATTAGACTGTAAGCCCGTCAAACGGCAGGGACTGTATCTGTTGCCAACTTGTTCATTCCAAGCGCTTAGTACTGTGCTCTGCACATAGTAAGCGCTCAATAAATACTATTGAATGAATGAATTATCTGAATGTCTGTCTCCCCCTCTAGAATGTAAGCTCCTTTTGGGCAGGAAACGTGTCTATCAACTCTACTTTACTGTTCTCTCTCAAGCACCTAGAACATTGCTCAGCATTCAGTAAGTGTTCAGTAAATACCACTGATTCATTAATACCATCTAAACTAAAATATCTGCCTCAGATCAATCAGTCACTGGTATTTGAGTGCTTACTATGTTCAAAGCACTGTACTAAGCACTTGGGTGAGTACAATACAACAGAATTAGCACACACGTTCCCTGTTCATAACTAGCTTACAGTCTAAAGGGGGAGACGGACATCAATATAAATAAATACGTAATTTATAATATATGATTTAAAGATCTGTACATAAGTGCTGGGGGTTGCAGGGGTGAATATCAAATGTCCAAAGGTCACAGATCCGAGTGCATAGGCAACTCAGAAGGGAGAGAGAGCCAGGGAAAAGAGGGCTTAATTGGGGAAGACCTTATAGAGAAGCTGTGACCTTAATAATTCTTTGAAGGTGGAGAGAGGTCGGCAAATCCCACCACAGACCCCAGTATGTGTCATATTTCAAATTTCTCATTGCTCTGGGCAGTCATGCGCTTAAGCGTGACCTAGGGGAAAGAGCCCAGGCCTAGGAGTCAGAGGACCTGGGTTCTAAGCCTGACTTTACCACTTGTCTGCTGTGTGACCGTGGGCACGTCACTTCTCTGGGCCTCAGTTCCTTCACTGGCAAAATGGGGATTCGAAACATGTTCTCTCTTCTACCTACTCTGTGAGCCCCATGTGGGACCTGCTTATCTTACATCTACCTCAGCGCTTAGTCCTGTGGTAAGGAGTTGACAAATAGAATAATAATAATCACCAGCTGCATAACCTTGCATGCACCTTCCAATCGCTGATTATCAAGATGAGGGAGAACTCAGACTCAGTCTTGAATTGTCTCTCCCAGAAGCACTGACCCCATATACATTATTTAGATCTGAATTAGTCCGAATTTACCTGCATCCAAGACAGAAGGTGTCAGTCTGAGTCCAGGGGAGAACTAGTCCAAATATCTCAGATCGTCCTCTCTGAGCCACTCCACTGACTCGGGCTTTGCAGCCACTACCCCTAAGCATGGACAATCCCTCCCTGACTCCAAAATGCAGTTGGCTGTTAGTCAGGACTTACTGTCCTTGTGTAAATGATTCCAGAGCTTTCATTTCTCCTCCTCCTCCTCCTCCTCCACTCCCTCTGTATGCCTTTGGGCCTTTTCACTATCCATTAATATGATCCAACCAAAAATGAACCTGGGCAGTGAGAGGAGACCCTAAGCAGCCTGAAGCGCTCTCCTTGTCGCTACATATTTGGTGAGAGAGGAAGTAAAAATGCTCGGCTAAATGTGTTTTTCTGGATTATCAGTTAATCCATGCTATCCTTCTCTGATTACCCTAGATACAAGAGGGGAAGGAGCACATTCTCTATAGAGGGGCAGGTTGGAGGCCTTCTTTAGCACCAACATAACAATCAAGATGCTAACAGCCCTGTGCCGCACTTCTGATGGGGTTTAGCTATTCTTAGCACCAAATGCTCATCCTGTCTCCCCATCACGTGGTCTGGTGAGACAATACACATTACTAGTTGAGATAAATGTCTCTCTGTAAAAGGGTCAGCAGGAAGGAAAATTTTGGAGCCGTGGGTTCAAAAGACAATCAATCTTCCTATCGCTTTTTCTCATTTGAAAATGCACAGCGTAATTGGAGAACTGCCTGCCACTTAGCGGACCATCAGACACATCTCGCTCCAGTGAATCTGTGATGGTGAAAAGCTGATGTCACTTTGAATAGCCAAGAGAAACCCGAGAAGAGCTCTGTAACATCACTGCCCACTTCAGTTTTAAATGACTGATGAAATTTTAAAGCAGACGGGTGGTGGGAATGAAAAGAGTACGGAAGTAAAGTCTCAAATTGTAGGTTAACAAGTAATGCCGAGTAGGATACCAAGAAATCGTTCCCTTTTTGTTGCTTTAAGCATTTCTTTGCCTGACAAAAGAGGGGCCACCATGTCTGTTGGATTCTGTTTTGTCTCAGATGAGCAGGGTGATGCTTCTTGTCCTTCCATTTTCTATCTGCAAAATGGCTAACAATCAATGCCTCAGTCTTGTTGGGAAGAAAAACAGGCCGCGATGCCACTGCCAAGCACTGTTGTTGATAGAAAGATGTGGAAAGTACTGCATGAAAATCACAATATAGGCTAGCTTCCCCATAGATTTACATGCAATTAGTTTGGTTCTGTTCCAGAATCAGCCCCGACACGACTGCCGAGCCCTATGGGTAAGTAAAGATTACACTGCAAATCCCTCCCTTCCCCGCCCCAATGTCCTTCGTGGCCTGAATTTAGCCCTCCATGTCCCATTCGGTGCTCCCATGTTTTTTTCTTTGTTTGAACTCTAATCGTAGCCACAGCTGTTGCTGCGGGTGGCAACCTGTCACCCCTCCCCTTCCCCTTCCCCTTCCTGATTTATAGCCGCACCTCCCTGCCCTACCCAGCTGTTGCTAACAGGCCGGGAAAGGGAAGAGAAAGGAGAGTGGTGGGGTGACAGCGCTGGTTGTTAGAGCGATATCTGGGGCACTCAACGTCCTGCTGTCACTCTGTCCCCATTGCCACAGCTGGGGCCGGGGTGAGGTGGGGGAAGGCAGGTGGGGCTGCCCATGGATAGGGAAAGAGGAGTGGCACTGTGCTGTGTCGTGCTGTGCTGTGTTTATAGCAGTAGGGCCATGCGGCAGCTGCACGGTAAAGTTCAGCAGTGGATCCTCGAGTCACGAGGGTTAATACAATAACAGGAAAAAAAAATATGAGAGAGTGAAGGGGAGGCCATTTTAGGGTCAGAAAGCCCTTTGGGAACAGAGGAGAGAAGGAAGGAGAGGGGCGAGGGGAGAAAAAGATGGTGTGTATTTGTGGAGGGGGGCGAACTAATTTCCAGGCAGCGACTGAATGTAATATTGGGGGAAGGGCTTCGGTATGCTGGGGCGAGTCACCAAATAGTGCAGGATGTACATATTGCGGGGTGGTGGGAACCTGGGATAGTCTAGACTCAAGCCCCAGGGCACCATAGATCTTGGCTGTCACCTGCAGGTAGGGTACAGTCAACCAATAACGAGCGTAGCAGTCGCAGTATTTATTGAGCGCTTAGTGCAGAGCCCTGTGAAAGAGGATACAGGTGGGAATTAGATACGGATGTGCATGTAAATGGTCACTACCTGGGGTGAAGAAACCATGCAAAAATCCACCTTCCGATTTCAAATCCAATGGCCCCTTCCCAATAATAAACCCTTCCTGATGCTCCATAATCAACTTCTAGATTTTATCAACTCATTCCTGGATCGTGGAGGTGCTTCGGGAAGATGTCCTTCCCGAAGCACGAGAGGTGACGTGGCTTAGTGGAAGGGGTCTCAGGCCTGGGACTCGGAGGACCAAGGTTCTGGTCCCAGCTCTGCCCCTTGCTTGCTGTGTGACTAGGGCAGGTCACCTAACTTCTCCGTGCCTCACTTTCCTCAACTGTAAAAATGGGAATTCAATACCTACACCCCCTCTTACTTAGACTGCGAACTCCATGTAGGACAGGGACTATGTCTGACCCAATTAACTTGTATCTATCCTAGGGTTTAGGACAGTGCTTCACACTCAGTAAACATTTAACAAATACCATAAAAAAAAAAGACAGTAGCTAACATTTTTACAAGTCGGGGGTGAGTCTAGCACTGGAGGCTAGATGACCCAGATATCTCTGATCTCCTTACAGTGGCAAACCTTAGACAGGGCGCAGGCTGATCAGCAGGCGAATCAAGATTCATTAATCACAATTTTGGGTGGGTTGTGGGAGTTAAAACTGCCTTGGGATGCACCCTTGCCCCCTAGCAGGACTGCCATAGCTGCCTCTGCACAGAGTGGCAGCTAGAATGTCACTCTGGCTTTGGACTAGACATTCTGATTGCCAGAGGGCCTGTCTCCAGTCTGGTTGCAATCCCGGCTGCTTTTATGTCCGTTTTGAAATTTTTAGCGTTGAGAAACTCTTAAATCCCAAGAATGATGAATTCATTCCTTTTTTTCTCTCTAATAAAGAAGAGATTGAAACGCTTGATTTTTCAACAGTGCACCTAGAGGAAAGAAACTATTTTCTGGACATAATGAAAGAAAAATCTGGAGAAAAGTGGGCAAAAAGGTTTTAGAAGTGATGACTTTTGCCTGTTTAGTTTGCCCAAGTCAATATGCAAACAACCAAGCAAAGTGTCCACGGAGTGCGAAAGACCTGGGTTCTAATTCCGGCTCTGCCAAATGCTTGCTGTGTGACCTGGGGCAAGTCACTTAACTTCCCTTTGCCTAAATTTTCCTCTTCTTCCTCCCATTTAGATTGTGAGTCCCATACGAGACAGGGAACAAGTCTGCTAATTCTCTTGTACTGTACTCTCCCAAGAGCTTAAAACAGTGTTCTGCACCTAGTAGGCGGTCAATAAATACCATTGACCGATGAAAAGGCAATGCGGGCAGTCCTGGTGTCCAACGTGTCATCACTGGAGGGTGTTATTCGGTTGAATGAATGAGAGTACGATCCATTTAAGAACAAACATTTACCAAGAATGTAATTAGATCAACAGCAGTGAAAATAAGGAATTGCTGAATCAGAAAGCAGAGCGTGTATCTAGTACTGTAGGAATCGCAGACATAATGTGTTTATAAAGCATGCACAGAGGGACTCCTTGATTGTCTACGTAGGTGGCATAACCAAAAGAACTCAACAGTCTATGTTAATCATTCTAATTATCTAATTAGTCCACACATGTCTAAGTGACACAGCTTTCATTTCTGTTTGCACAGAACAGACGATGGGGAATTTATGCAAAAGTTGTTACTCGGGGTTAAAATAAACATAGCAACCCGCATAAAAAACACAAAACACAACAGCAAAAGCCTGTCAGACTGTTTAACCGGCAAACAATTCCTTCTACTCAAAATGAGGTGCAAACGCAGAGCGGCCAACTAGCCCAGTGATTCCCTCTCCCACCACGGTGCGTTCAGAACAGCCCGTGGCCAAGTGAGCCGAGCACATCCCATACTTACATCTCCATCTACTGGCCTCTGGTCATCACAGTCCCGGGTTGGACTGATGTCCTGCCGCATGACCCAGATGGGTTCTTTGGGCTCATCCGGGGTGTAAGGCGAGCGGATGGTTCTCGTCTTCACCTCCTCGATGGCCTCCTTAATGTCCTTGATGGCCAACGAGATGGCATCCCTCTTCTCCTTGCTGTACCGCTGCACCGCCTCATTGGCGTTGACGGCAGGGCGGGGTCCGCTCGGGGGCTGGCCCGGGCTGTCGGGCTCCCCGCCACTTGGAGTGGGGGCCCGCTCCAAGTTCTGCTCCGCCTCCGGCATGTCCTCGGCCGCCTTGTCCAGGCTCTGAGAGCTCATGCTCTGCTTGACTTCGGCTACGATCTGGTCAATGTCCTCCTCCTGCTCGTAGCTGTCCATCCGGGGGTAAGGGGCGAATTCGGCCTCCTTCTCGGGGCTGTCCGACTCCCCGTCAGAGCGCTCGTCGTAGTGATGGAGCCGGGCCCCCAGAGCCTCCTTGCGGTAGTTGTCGGCCTCCTCCCGCTCCTGTTCGTACAGCCGCAGGCCGTCCCGCACGTCCAAGTCCGGAGTGTCCCCGATCTCCTCGTACACGTGCTCCTGCAGGCCGCCGTAGTCGGCGTAGGGCTCGGCGTAGGGCTCGTCCTCCCCCCGGTGGAAGAGCCGGTGGGTGTAGACATAGCCCGAGTAGGCGGCGTTCATTGCCTCCTCGGACTCGAGGGCGTGAAACTGCAAGCGGTTGGGCAGTGTCCGGTGGTGAGTGGCCTCCGCGTGCTCAGCCTCGGCATTCTCCGTGTACTCCTCCGCTTCGGGCCGGTACTGCACTCCGTAGGCGCTCTCGTCCTCGTTCTCTTGGACACGGTCCGGGTCGTAGCCGTCCTCCGCCGTGGCGATCACATCTCCCTCTGCCGTATCCGTGTGGTTGTGGAAGCCGCTCTCGGTGCTGGCTGACCGGGCCAGGGTCCCACCTCGCTCCTCCTCCTCCTGGAGCTGCTGCCCAGGCTGGCCCTCCTGGTCTCCCCCGGCCTGGTCCCGGTGGAAGGAGGCTGCGTATTGCTGCTGCCGCCGCTGCTGCTGCTCCTCCTCCTCCACTTCTGAGTGCTCGAGGTCAGCCTCCACGGATTCGTTCACCTCGCCGCTCCCGGGCTCGTCGTTCGCCTCCACCTCGGGGGGGCCTTCCAAGTGGTTCATGGTGGGGAGCAGGAGGGCCGGGGGAAGGGACTCGTTCGGCTTACTCTGCTCTCATTTTCCTTTCTGGGACTGAAAAGAAGTGGGAGAAGAGAGGGAAGAGACATTATGTGGATAAATTTGTACTCGGGAAAATAAGCCCCCCGATCATCATTATCCGGAAGAACGACGATAACCGTGGTGTCTGTTCAGGGCTTACCAACACGCCAAGGACTGGACTGGGGCGGATACGAGATAATCAGGTCAGACACGGTGCCTGTCCCACATGGGGCTTGCAGTCTGAGGAGGAGGTATTCATTCAATAGTATTTATTGAGCGCTTACTATGTGCAGAGCACTGTACTAAGCGCTTGGGATGAACAAGTCGGCAACAGATAGAGACAGTCCCTGCCGTTTGACGGGCTTACAGTCTAATCGGGGGAGACGGACAGACAAGAACAATGGCAATAAACAGCGTCAAGGGGAAGAACATCTCGTAAAAACAATGGCAACTAAATAGAATCAAGGCGATGTACAATTCATTAACAAAATAAATAGGGTAACGAAAATATATACAGTTGAGCAGACGAGTACAGTGCTGTGGGGATGGGAAGGGAGAGGTGGGGGAGCAGAGGGAAAAGGGGAAAATGAGGCTTTAGCTGCGGAGAGGTAAAGGGGGGATGGCAGAGGGAGTAGAGGGGGAAGAGGAGCTCAGTCTGGGAACGCCTCTTGGAGGAGGTGATTTTTAAGTAGGGTTTTGAAGAGGGAAAGAGAATCAGTTTGGCGGAGGTGAGGAGGGAGGGCGTTCCAGGACCGCGGGAGGACGTGACCCAGGGGTCGACGGCGGGATAGGCGAGACCGAGGGACGGTGAGGAGGTGGGCGGCAGAGGAGCGGAGCGTGCGGGGTGGGCGGTAGAAAGAGAGAAGGGAGGAGAGGTAGGAAGGGGCAAGGTGATGGAGAGCCTTGAAGCCTAGAGTGAGGAGTTTTTGTTTGGAGCGGAGGTCGATAGGCAACCACTGGAGTTGTTTAAGAAGGGGAGTGACATGCCCAGATCGTTTCTGCAGGAAGATGAGCCGGGCAGCGGAGTGAAGAATAGACCGGAGCGGGGCGAGAGAGGAGGAAGGGAGGTCAGAGAGAAGGCTGACACAGTAGTCTAGCCGGGATATAACGAGAGCCCGTAATAGTAAGGTAGCCGTTTGGGTGGAGAGGAAAGGGCGGATCTTGGCGATATTGTAGAGGTGAAACCGGCAGGTCTTGGTAACGGATAGGATGTGTGGGGTGAACGAGAGGGACGAGTCAAGGATGACACCAAGATTGCGGGCCTGAGAGACGGGAAGGATGGTCGTGCCATCCACGGTGACAGAGAAGTCTGGGAGAGGACCGGGTTTGGGAGGGAAGATGAGGAGCTCAGTCTTGCTCATGTTGAGTTTTAGGTGGCGGGCCGACATCCAGGTGGAGACGTCCTGGAGGCAGGAGGAGATGCGAGCCTGAAGGGAGGGGGAGAGGACAGGGGCGGAGATGTACGCGTGTCATCTGCGTAGAGATGGTAGTCAAAGCCGTGAGGATGGTATGGAATCATCGCTTTACGGAGGGGGAAATTGAGGCACAGGGAAGTTAAGCGACTTGCCCAAGGTCACACGGTAGGCAAGTGTAGGATCTTGTCGGGCTTGGGGATGGGAGGAGGGGAAAATTTTTAGCCCTCATTTCAGACCTCTATATCTACACTGGGGTAGAGCGAGTAGGTTAGCATTAGAGGAGCTTAGCAGTGTGCAGGGGTTGAGCTGTAGTTATTTATTTACGTTGATGTCCGTCTCCCCTCTCTAGACTAAGCTCACTGTGGGTAGGAAACATGTCCACCAACTCTGTTGTATTGTACTCTCCCAAGTGTTTAGTACCGGGCTCGGTGCACAGAAAGTGCTCAATACCACTAATAACGATGAAAGAGAGGAGAATGGTAGGTGGAGATACAAGAAACAGGGGTGAGGTGTTTTATGGTATTACAGGGGATGAGAGGTTTGAGAACAACAGGGTTTGGGGGAAAGGATGGAAAGGGGAAAGGAGGGAGAGATTATGGTGGGGGGACGGCAAACTGTAGGATCTTTCCTCAGCATAATATGAAGCCCAACTGTGGCAACCTTCCCAATGTTTGAATGTTCCAAAGGCAGTTTTGAAACCAGTCACCACTCTGGTTATCAGCAGGCAGCCCAAAGGAGTCCTGCTGCTCAGGATATGTTCGGGGTTGGAATGAGGTTCTCGTGCTTTTAAACCTCTTGCATCTCTTGGGAGCGACATAAAAAATTATAATTGTGGTACTTGTTAAGCCCTTACTATGTGCCTGTAAACTCTTTTTAGGCAAGGATCGCGTCAACCAACTCTGTCGTGTTGTACTTTCCCAAGCACTTAGTATGGTGCTCCGCCCACAGTAAGGGCTCAATAAATATCATTGATTGATTATGTGTCTAGAACTGTCCTAAACGTTGGGGTAGATACAAGATAATCAGGTTGGACACAATCCCTGTCCCACATGGGGCTCACTGTCCAAGTAGGAGGGAGAACAGGTACTGAATCCCTATTTTATGCATTCATTCAATTGTATTTATTGAGTGCTTACTGTGTGCAGAGCACTGTACTAAGCACTTGAATAATTATGGTATTTGTTAAGTGCTTACTATGTGCCAAACACTATTCAAAGCACTGGGGTAGATACAAGGTAATCAGGTTGTCCCATGTGGGGCTCACAGTCTTAATCTTCATTTTACAGATGAGGTAACTGCGACACAGAGAAGTTAAGTAACTTGCCCAAAGTCACACTGCTGACAAGTGGCAGAGCCGAAATTAGAACCCACATCCTCTGACTGCCAAGCCTGTGCTCTTTCCACTAAACCAAGCTGCTTCTAAGAAAACTGAGGCAAAGAGAAACCAAGTGACTTGCTCAAGGTTACACAGCAGGCAAATGATGGAGCTCGGATTAGAACCCGGCTCCTTTGACTCCCAGGTTCATGTTCTGTTCACTAGGCCATGAATCACTAAACAAACATGAGTGCTGGGATGGCATTTAGGATAGCATGACAGAAGATGGGGGAATCCATCAGCGAGTGAATTCTGGAGGTGACATTGTAAGATGATTTTGAAGGAGAGGAATGACGTGATTTGGCAAAGCTACACGAGGAAGGTGGCTCTAGGCTGAGGAAAAGGTGTGAACAGGCATTGGAGATGGGAGAGTGAAGAATGATGGGCAGTTAGGAGGCTAGCTTGGGAAGAGCGAAGACCATATACTGGGGTTGGTGGGAGAAAAGAAAAGAGCAGATACAGAGAGAGAAGAAGGAATCGTCTGATAAAGAGCCCAACAGAACTTCTCAATCTGCACTAGAGGCTGATGGATGGATTAATCTCCAAGATAGAAGAGTCATAGATGTTGGTTATTAATGAAAACAGGGCTCTTCTCAAAAGCTAAATTTCTTTATCGACAATTAAAAACACAATGAACAAACATTTTGTTGAAAAGAGCAAGTGGGCATGTAAAACCTACTTTCTATCTCATAAAACCCCGCTCTCTTTCTTTACAATACTGCTTTTGAAAGAATGGATAAATATTAAGATATCTACATTGTTCCCTTGATAAACCAGTCCAATTTTAATGGGCACAGAGAAAGCACACACTGAAGGAAACACACTGAAACTCTATATGCACCTGTAGCTGTTTTAGCAATGTGCAGTTTTAGAAAAAAAAACCCAATTGACCAGAGGACCCACAATCTAACATATTCACATGCCAAGCAAAACTGAAACATCCAATTCCCCTGTTCTATTAAGAATTATGGTATTTATTAAGCACTTACTATGTGCCAAACACTGTAGGAAGTTCTGGGGTAGATAGTCCCTGTCCCACAGGAAGCTCACAGTCTTAGTAGGAGGGAGAACAGGCATTGAATCCCCATTTTACAGATGAGGAAACTGAGGCACAGAGAAATTAGGTGACTTGCCCAAGGTCACACAGCAAGCAACTGGCAGAGCAGGGATTAGAACCCAAGTCTGTCTCCCCCGATTAGACTGTAAGCCCATCAATGGGCAGGGATTGTCTCTATCTGTTGCCAAACTGTACATTCCAAGTGCTTAGTACAGTGCTCTGCACATAGTAAGCGCTCAATAAATACTATTGAATGAAGTCCTCCGACTCATGGGCCTGTGCTCTTCCCACTAGGCCCTCTCTATAGTCTCTCTTTCCCTTCTCTCTCTACTCTCCCTCCTTACTGAAACACATCATTGCATTTATGAAAACTCACCACAGTCTGTTTAAAACAGCTGGTTTTCTACCTCTCTAGAATTAACCCATTATCTATGGCCATTTATTGATTCAAAAAATCATGGGTTTTCACACATGCACACCCCAGGAGGCAGTGAAGATAGAAGTAAGAGTCAAGCCACCATATCATTAGAGGAGAAACCTTTTTAAAAGTGCAGTTTGGGGGAGTTGGGGGGGGATGAGGTTTTGTACTTAATAAATCCATTCCCTATATTTGAATGCATGCAATTCAAGTAATTCACTTACCACCAGAAATTTGAGAATATAGTTTGGCTCCTGGCACAAGTAACATTAATCTTCTGGTAACAGACCTATTTGTTTCAGAGACTTAGTAAAGAAGCACGTCAATTCAGAATCCTGCCTAGAATGAACTACAAGGACTACATTAACTGTTGTGGTATTTGTGAAGCACTTACTACGTGTCAAAAACTGGTCTAAACGCTGGGGTAGATACAAGTTAATCAGGACAGACACAGTCCCTGACCCACATGAGACTCACAGTCAAAGTAGGAGAGAGAGCAGGTATTTAATCCCCATTTTACAGATTAGGAAATGGAGGCACAAAGAAGTTAAGTGACTTGCCCAAGGCCACAGAGCAGGAAAGAGGAACTGGGTTCTAATCCTGCCCAACTTGTCTGCCTTGGGCAAGTCATTTAACTTCTCTATGCCTCAGTTACCTCATCTGTAAAATGGGGACTAAATCCGTGAGCTCCATGTGATATGGTCAGTGACTGGCACATAGTAAGTGCTTAACAAATATCATTAATAATAATAATGTTGGTATTTGTTAAGCGCTTACTATGTGCAGAGCACTGTTCTAAGTGCTGGGGTAGATACAGGGTAATTAGGTTGTCCCACATGAAGATCACAGTCTTCATCCCCATTTTACAGATGAGGGAACTGAGGCACAGAGAAGTTAACTGACTTGCCCACAGTCACACAGCTGACAAGTGGCAGAGCCAGGATTCGAACCCATGACCTCTGACTCCCAAGCTGAGGCTCTTGCCACTGAGCCACGCTGCTTCGCTTACTATATGCCAAGCACTATTCTAAGCGCTGGTGTAGATACAAGGTAATCAGGTTCTCCCACATGGGGCTCACAGTCTTAATCCCCATTTTACAGATGAGGTAACTGAGGCACAGAGAAGTTAACTGACTTGCCCAAAGTCACACAACTGACAAGCGGCAGAGCCACGATTAGAACCCATGACCTCTGAGTCCCAAGCCCGTGCTCTTTCCACTGAGTCAAGTGGTAGAGTTGGGATTAGAACACAGGTCCTCTGACTCTTAAACCTGTGTCCTTTACAACAGGCCATGTTGCTTCCCCATGGAATTAGGGTGTACCTCATAGTTATGATTTGCATGGAGGGGAGGGGGGGATGGAATTGGGTCTTTAAAGTTTCAAATGTTCCTATGTGGCTATTTGGAGCAGTGGCAGTGTGGCTTTCCCCAGTTTCTGAGGGGACAATTAATGTCTCTGAAGCCTCTCCAAGGGATCAGGACTGAAGCTATTCCAGATTGATGAAATTTTATCGATAAAACTGAAACAATCAGACGTGATCTCCCTAAAATCTTCCTGCTCCTCTCCAGTCCCTCCCTCTTCCTGCCCCTTCTTCGACTCTCCCATCTTGCCCGGCAATATCTCAAGAGGAGATAGATCTCCCGTCTCCTCTCAACATCCACCTTCTCCACCTACGCCTCTGACCCCATCTTTATGCATTTTATCAAAACACTCGCCCCTTCCCTTCTCTCCCCTGTCTGCCATCTTCAACTGCAAACTCTCCAATGGCTTTTTCCCCACTGCTTTCAAAGATGCTCATATAGTGGTAATAATAATATTTATTAAATGTTTACTGTGTGCTAAGCACTGTGAGAAAATACACAGGTGGGAATTAAACACGATCCCTGTCCCTTGTGGGGCTCACAATCTAAAAATCCCGAGAAAACCCTCCCTTGAACCCAAAACTCCTTCCAGTTATCGTGTCATCTCCCTCTTCTGTCCCTCTCAAAATGTGAGTTGTCTACACCCGCTACCTCCATTTCCTTTCCTCCAATTCTCTCCCTGACTCCCTCCAATATGGTTTCCACTCACTTCATTCCATGGAAACTGCCTTAAAGTCACAAATGATTGCCTTCTTGTCAAGTCCTACAGCCTCTACAGAAACCCAATCCTCTTTGACCTCTCAGCTGTCTTCAACACTGAAGATCATCTCCTTCTCCTTGAAACATTATCTAACCTTGGCTTCACTGACACTGTCCATTCCTGGTTCTCCTCCTATCTCTCTGACTGCTTCTTCTCAGTTTCTTTTGCAGGCTCCTCCTCTTCCTCCCACCCCCTAACTGTAGGAGTCCCCTTCTATTCTCCATCTACACCCACTCCCTCAGATAACTTATTCACCCCCATGGCTTCTCAAATCTACCTCTGCAGCCCTGACCTCTCTCTTCTGCAGTCATATTTCCTCCTGCCTTCAAGACAGATCTACCTGGATGTCCTGCTGACACCTTAAACAAAACATGTCTAAAACAGCATTCCTCACCTTCCCATCCAAACCCTGTCCTCCCCGTGTTTTTCATCATTGTAAACACCACCACTATCCTCCCTGTCTCACAAGTCCATCATCTTGGCATTATCCTCAATTCATCTCTCTCATTTCAACCCACATATTCAATCTGTCACCAAATCCTCCCTACTCCAGTCCATAATTCACACTGCTGCCCAGATCCTTTTTCTTAAAAAAAAAAAAAAAATCAGTCCATGTTTCCCCACTCCTCAAGACCCTCCAATGGTTGCCTGTCCACATCCACATCAAACTCTTTACCACTGACTTCTTTAATGCACTCAATCAGCTCACCCCCTCCTACCTTACCTTGCTGATCTCCTACTACAATTCTGCCTGCACACTTGGCTTCTCTAACACCAACTTACTCACTGTACCTCATACTCACCTAACTCATCACTGCCCCCTTGCCCATGTCCTCTCCCTCTGGCCTGGAACTGCCTTATACAACTGACCATCACTCTCCCCACATTCAAAACCTTATTAAAATCATATCTCCTCCAAGAGGTCTTCCCTGATTAGGCCCTCTTTTTCCCCACTCCCTCTCCCTTCTCTGTTGCCTATGCATGTAGATCTATACCTCTTAAACACTTGATATTCACCCCACCCTCAGCCCCACACCACTCGCATACATATCCATACTTTATTTAGTAATATCAGTATCTGTCTACCCCTCTGGAATGTAAGCTCCTTGTGGACAGGGAACCTGTCTACCAACTCTATTATATTGTACTCTTCCAAGTGCTTAATACAATGTAAGATTAAAATTGTTGTAGTTTGCTTTTATCATTTGTTTTTACTATTATTTTACTCTTGGCATAGATTCTGAGGGGCTCAATGAAATGTTTCGAATGACATCATCATGTTACCCTGCGTGGGCAGCATAATGCACACATTGTCACATATGTCAAGGCAGCCACTCTAAGAAGGGGTGGCAATTTTTTTCTGCCTCAGAATGACCACATGTCTGGAGCCAGACTTTGTGTTCGGGAGTTAGTTTTAGATGCCCATGGTGGGTACACAAGTGGGAAATGTCAAGGCTTAATTACCATACTTACTCACATAATTGCCTCACTTTTTGCAATCCCACAAAAGTGGAGTGGCTATTACTCGGGGAGTTTAACAATAAGCGGAGTTAGAGAGAAAAAAAGGAGGAAAGGAGGGAAAAGCAAAAGAAAGGTAAGAGGTCACTCCCAACTGTTGCATACAACAAGCTTGTTGTGGGAAGGGAACATGTCTACCCACTTTGTTACACTGTACTCTCCCAAGCATTTAGTATAGTGCTCAGTAAATACTATTGATTGATGGATTAACAGGCACTTGATGAATTAGTACCCCCACCAACCTCCCCATGCTTCCTACCCCAGAATTCACGTTTCAGTCATAAATCTCTCTGCAGCTTTTGCAACTCTGACATTTCTCTTATTCCTACCTCAGCATATGCTTGCACATTCTAAAGCAGAAGTTCTCACGGCACGAGACTGTAACGTGACATTAGTGAATTCTGACCCTTCTTTCTACCCTGGAGGATGCCACTATCACTGCTTACAAAAATAATCTTCTATTTCCTCCTCAACAATTTGGGGTGGGGAGGGCGGGTGCACGCAGTGCAGGTAATTATGTGAATAAATATAGTAAATCTTTTTGAGTCACATTCTACTCAGAGTGCTAAGGAACACAAACATCTACCACCTTTAGAATTACCTTAATGGGTCCATTTTAAGCCCAGTTTTGCACTTTAAGTCTTCGTTCTTCTCAATTTTTTAATCATTTGAATGCATTTAATTTTGCTTACCCTTTTCTTAGGGAAGGGTTGATGTGGATTTTATAGGCATTTTAGGTCTCCTGAACCAAGGTAAAGTGTTCTTTGAACTCATCCATTCCTGAAAAAAGCACACTTGAAAACTCATCCATTCCTGAAAAAAGCACACTTGAAAAAGAACACTCTCATTCAAAAATATCATTTCAGTTTCTGTCTTCTGGTCTGTTGTCTCCTCCTACTGGAGTCAGCAGCAAAATCATATTTCTAAGGGCCTCGCATACTGCCCTTGATCCACCCACACACCAGTCCCATTAATTTGAGTTCTGCCCCAGAACTGAGGACAGTCTATGACCTCCTAAGATTGCAGTATCACCTTTATTTCTATAGTAACAAATAAGCTGTTACCAAACCAGGATTCTGGCTTTACTGCAGGATTTAGCAGTAGCTGCCCAGGTTCCAAAACCAAAGGCTCTCTCATTCCAAACACAAATATCGAAAGAACACAAGAGGAAAGAGAAAGCAGAGACTGAATAGCCAAGTGAACTATCCTCTGATTAAATTTTTTCCTTCTCCGAGTTTGATTAATTATGGAAATTGTTTTAAAGAAATGATCTTCCTACGAATTGTTGGAAGCAACAAAATCCCATTTCGGTCTTTTGGATGATGGGGTCTTTATCTGGAAAGATAATCAAAAGGGGCAAGGCATCTTGGCACTGAAAATCTATTTCCTTGTAAAAATTTTATGCCAGGCCAAGCTGCATCTATTTGGGCAGCAGGGGAAAAAATGCTCCTAGAGAGCACGAACCAGAGTGTTGGGTGGAGGGCATTTCTGCTGGTGAGCTCTGGGGTGAGAAGTGTTCAGGTGAGCAATCATTCCAAGTCCTAGAGGAGGAATTTGCTCTCAGGCAAGGTTTCGCTTGTTCTGTTTTTAATGGCAATTAAGTACTTACTATGTTGCAGGCACTGTACTAAGCACTGGGGTAGATACAAGCTAATCAGGTTGGACACTGTCCCTATCCCATGTGGAGCTCACAGTCTTAATCCCCATTTTACTGATGAGGGAACTGAAGCTCATCGAAGTGGAGTGACTTGCCCAAGGTCACACAGCAGATAAGTGGTGGAGCTAGGATTAGAACTCTGGTCCTTCTGACTCCCATGCCCGTGCTCTATCTACTAGGCCAGGCTGCTTCTCTTCCATTTCTTATGAGGGAGCGGGGAACTCAGGGTAGAGAGTAAGGGAGAAGATTGCTGAGGGATGATTTCAGGATAGGGTAGCTTCTTTTTCCTGGACAAACCAAGTTTGGTATGGCTTCTCACGCATGTGACCCAGTAAGTTCTGCCCTCACCTCGACCCTTTCCCCTAGTACTTGCCCACCCTATGCTCCCCAGTGGCCCATCTAAACCTTCTTCTCCTCACAGCTCCCATGCACACCCCTGTAATAATGATGATTATAATCATTATAATAATAATAAATAATATGTATCAAGCACTATTCTGAGTGTTGGGGTAGATACAAGTTAATCAGGATGGACACAGTCCCTGTCCCACTACAGGCTCACAGCCTATGGAGGAGGAAGAACAGTTTACGGATGAAAACAATGAGGCATAAGAAATTAAGTAACATGCCAAAAGTCACACAGCAGGCAAGCGGCAGAGCTGGGATTAGAACCCAGAGGCTCTACTCCCAGGCCTGTACTCTTTCCCCTAGACCACACTGCTCCTGTACTCCAAACTCTGCCTTTCCCAACCCTTGCTGTGATGGGGGGTGGGGGGAGGAGGGACTCTTACCATTTGCCCCCCCCCCCCCCCCACCAAATCAGCCGGCACACATTTCTGGAACTGCCCTGTGTGACTTCCTTTTAAAATCTGTCTTGCCTCTGCCTCCCCCTTCCCTGTTTTACAGCCCATGCTTTTCAAGCCCACCACAGGCATGGGGATAGGACGAGACTGAACAGTGATAGACGGAGGGTGGCAGCAGTCTTCTTCCAGACCTTCTCCCCTGCCTGTTCTGGTCCAATCAGGGGGAGCCTATGAGGCAGAGAAGGAGAAGAGGATGACAAAATTAATTGAAAAAGCAGAAAAGGCTGTGCCAGATGTTGCCAGTTATGGGCCTGGAGCCAGTGAAAAAGGTAGGTGGGGGAAGTGCAGGAATGGGGGGCAGGGGCACCACCAGGGAGCTGTGGAGAAAGAGAATCGGAAAGAACCATGGGAGGGCAAGAAGGGCAAAGATGGGGCGTGGATGCCAGGGAAGGATTCTGCACTAAACTAGCTCTGTCTAGAAATATAAGAGTCTCCATACTGTCACATACCCATAAGGACGTCCCTTCCTCAAGCAGTGGGCAGAGGGGAGGGATGGGTGCCTGCTAAATAGTGCCAAGAGAAACCAAATTACAGAATCTCTTTTTAAATATCTGTTGAGGGGTCCACCTCTGGGTTTCGGTGCTCTCCTGTTCCCCTTCAATCAATCACCCAATCAATCACGTTTACTGAGCATTTACAGTGTGTAGAGTACATTAAACTAAGCGTTTGGGAGAGTACAATAGAACAGAGTTGGTAGACACGTTCCCTGCCCACAGTGAGCTTACAGTCTAGAGGGGGAGAAAGAGATTCATACAAGTAAATGAAGGATATGTACATAAGTGCTGTGGAGCTGAGGGACGGGTGAAGAAAGGGAGCAAATCCAACATGAGATTGCCAAGGGTGATGCAGAAGAGAATGGGAGAAGAGGAAATGAGGGCTTAGACAGGGAAGACCTCTTGGAGGAGCTGTGCCTTCAGTAAGGCTTTGAAGGTGGGGTGAGTGATTATATTTATACTCTTTATATTACCTTGATATTTATATTATATATATCATTTCAATCCTTCCTGATGCCTGTTGCCAGTTACCCCAGCTCAAATATTTGTAGATTGCATGCCCTCTGTGTGCTCTAATCATCATTCTTGTACCTCTCTCCAGCACTCAATTCAATGCTTGGCACACAATAGGCACTCAATACTTGTCACTGAAGGAATGAATGAGAAGCACTGTGTCCTAGTGGATAGAGCACAGTCCTGGGAGTCAGAAGGACCTGGATTCTAATCCCGGCTCTTCCACTTGTCTGCTGTGTGACCCTGGGCAAGTCATGTCACTTCTCTTTGCCTCACTTACCTCATCTGTACAATGGCGATTAAGTCTGTGAACCCTAGGTAGGACAGGGACTGTGACTAGATTAATTTGTATCTACCCCACTGTTTAGTACAGTACCTGGCACGTAGTAAGAGCTCAACAAATAGCATTAAAAACTTTGTAAAATTAAATAGCAAAAGTAATTATGATGAAAAATGTGCTTGGTGATAAGAGCAGAAGATGTAAAGTGGCGAATGAAACAGTGAGCAATTGGAGGCTTCTTGGGTATGGCAACACACACAATACTGTACCTAAGATAATGAGAGTCAGTTACAAGTCAGTGACTTGATTAACACTATGCGCTCAATATGAGCCCAAGAATGTACCGGGAAAAAAAACGTTAATTTGGGACAGGGCTGGGATACCACATCAATAAATCTGGGCCAACATTTCAGGCTGTTCTGCTGTTTGAACAAATTAATCAAGTCATAGAATTTATTGATATTCCAAGAACGTATTGAATATATCAATCAATCAATGGTATTGAGGGTTTACTATATGCAGAGCACTGCACTAAGCAATTGGGAGAGTACAATACAATGGAGATGGTAGAGATGTTCCTTTCCCATAACGAGCTTACAGTCTAGAGGGGGAGACAGACAGTAATATAAATAATTTATAGTATATAAAGATATATATATATGTAAGTGCTGCGGGGTTGGGAGTGGGGTGATATCAAATGTCATAAACAAAGATAAAATAGATATATCACCTATAATTATATCTATATGATATGCACATATATAATAATCATCATCATGGTAGAGTGGATACTGCACAGGCCTGGGAGTCAGAAGGTTTTGGGTTCTAATCCCGGCTCCACCACTTGTCTGCTGTGTGACCTTGAGCAAGTCACTTAACTCCTCTGTGCTTCAGTTACTTCATCTGTAAAATGGGGATTGGGACTGTGCGCCCCATGTGGGACAGGGACTGTGTCCAACCCGATTTGCTTGGATCCACACCAGCGCTTAGTACAGTGCCTGGCACAAAATAAGTGCTTAACAAATACCACAATTATTATTATTATAAAGGATGAATAAGTGAATGGGTCTAGTAGAGGAACTGAAATACACCAAGCAAGGCCAATTATGTAACAACTGAAGTGATTACACATTCACCATTTAAACATCTTCAAGTTCAGAAGACTTAAGGCAAAACCAGAAACAACAGGAGGCACTGCAAACAACAAACTATCAACACAACGGGGAACAGTCTTTGTGTGTGCATCAGCCTTTTGGTTGCTCCCTATCTGCAGGGTTAAATTCAATCTCCGGGACATCGCCATTTTAGAATACGAAGGACAATGATTCACTTATTTAGAGAAAGAGAGAAGATAGCTTAATCTGAGAAATACAAATAAAACATAATACTGGAACCAAGTCCAGCTCATAACTTCTCTTCCCCCACAGAACAGAAGTAGCCCAAGCAGTAGTAGTACAATTTTCCTCACACGTTTCTGTCAAGAGACTCATCCTGGGGTCCAAAAATAACTTGTCTGCAGAACTCATTAATTGGCTTCTCTGCTGTGACAAACTTAAAAAGTGTCATTTTAGGACAATTTAGATATGAAAATCTCCTTCTAAATTACATATTTAGACAACAATAGCTATCGTACATTTATCTTGTAGCACCAACAATCCAGAGCTGGATTTTCTCCTCCTCTTCTGAGTGCTCAAGAAGTACCTCTGATTGACTGATAGATCATTATGACAGCATCATTCACATTTCACAGAGAAGCGGTGTGGCCCAGGGGATAAAGCACAGGCCTGGGAGTCAGAAGGACCTGGATTCTAATTCCAGCTCTATCACTTGTCTGCTACGTGAGGTTGGGCAAATCACTTCACTTTTCTCTGCCTTGGTTACCTCATCTACAAAACAAGGATTAAGACTTTGAGCCCCATGTGGGCCAAGGGACTGTGTCCAATCTGATTAGCTCGTATCTACCACAGCACTTAGTACAGTGCCTGGCACATAGTAAGCGCTTAACAAAGACCATAAAAAAAATTTAAAGTTAACCAACCTCAAAGGTCTCACCTGGGGAAAACCCAAAATCTGGAGTCTTGAGGATTGACTTTACAGGCCCCCAAAAGGACAAATCCCTCTTGACAAAAAACAAAAGCTTTCTCCATGGATTCTGAGATCTCTGAGAAGGAAATGGACACTGGAAACTGCACACTGGAAAGATGTAATGACCACCAGAAAAGTGATTTTCATAGCAACTTCTTTTCTGGCTGGGAAAATCATGAGGGCTAGATTAAAGGGTTCCAGAGAGAACAGACACAAATGGAGAAAATCTCATTTTAGCATTTCCAGGCTATTAGGTATTTTGGTCTTTTTCAAAGTTTGAATTAAAGGCCATCTCCTTTGCAGTTCATTTTGCTTCCATGCAAAACCTCTCTGATAGGGCCAGAAAAAAGCATGATTTAAGAAAATCCCATTTAAATAACTATTTTCCTGAAGCTTTGAGCTAAGGTTTCTCTATAATTGGATCCCATCTGATCCAATCTACATAAGCTTTCACAACTAATACTGAAGATTTCTTTAGAAAGGAAGTGGCTCAACAGAGAGATATTATAGTCCTCTGAAGGTTTTTCTACTCTCTCAATTCTCTGGTGGAGCGCCTTCAAGTACCTATGAGTGCTATTTCCATATTTCAGATCTACCAATCCGGAACTGACTGTAGCAGTGATAGCATGCATTAACAGAACATCTTCATACTATAAATCTCAAAGCACTTTTTATACATTTTTCTTCTCAACATCCCTACAAGTTAACAATAGCATGGCCGTTATTATTCTTATTTTGCAGGTACAATGAAGGTTGCAGTCTCTAGACTGTAAGCTTGTTACGGGCAGGGAATGTGTCTGATAATTCTGTTGCCCTATACTTTCCCAAGCGCTTAGTACAGTGCTCTGGACACAGTAGGCGCTCAAATACCAGCGTGGCTCAGTGGAAAGAGCACGGGCTTTGGAGTCAGAGGTCATGGGTTCGAATCCCTGCTCTGCCACTTGTCAGCTGTGTGACTGTGGGCAAGTCACTTAACTTCTCGGTGCCTCAGTTACCTCATCTGTAAAATGGGGATTAAGACTGTGAGCCCCACGTGGGACAACCTGATTCCCCTGTGTCTACCCTAGCGCTTAGAACAGTGCTCTGCACATAGTAAGCGCTTAACAAATACCAACATTATTATTATTATTAAATACCATTGATTGACTGATTGTGATTTTTTTCAAGGTCACAGGGAAAATCAGTGTATGATTCCGAGCTCATTATGGGCAGGGAATGTGACTACCAACTCTGTTGTATTGCATTCTCCCAAGTGCTTACAACAGTGTTCTGTGCTCAGAAAGGGTTTGAAAATACCCCTGATTTACTGATGTGATGTCCTTTTCCCATAAAAATAGATAGTGACAAATATAGGGATGGATTTGACTCCTTCCCCACCACATCCAGCACAAGCTGACCAGAAGACATATTTCGCATGTTGCTACATTTGTGCTGTTATCAAGGATTTAATTCACTTTTTGGGAAGCACTGGGGCCTTGGAAAGAAAACGGGTCTGGGAGTCAGAGGACCTGGATTCAAATCTTACCTCGGTCATTTGCTTGCTGTGTGACCATGGTCAAATCACTTAAATTCTCTGTGTCTCAGTTTCCTCAACAGTGAAATGGGGATTCAATAACTGTCCTCCCTCCTACTTGAAGTGTGAGCTCCATGGGGGACAGGGACTATGTCCAACCTGATTAACTTGTATCTACCCCAGCGCTTAGACCAGTGTTTGACACACTGTAAGTGCTGACCAAATACTATGACTATTATAATTATTTTGGGAAGTAGCATGGTCTAGTGAAAAGCAGCACGGGCCTGGGAGTCAGGAGACTTGGGTCCTAATCCAGGCTCTGCCAGTGGCCTGCTGTGTGACCTTGGACAAGTCATACTTTCATTCATTCAGTCATTTTTACTGAAAGCTTACTGTGTACAGAGCACTGTATTAAGTGCTTGGAAAGTACAATTCAGCAATAAAGTCACAATAATAATAATAGTGGTATTTGTAAGTGCTTACCATTTGTCAAGCACCATTCTAAGCGCTAGGGTAGATACAAGCTAATCAGGTTGGACACAATCCCTATCCCCCATGGGGCTCACAGTCTTAATCCCCATTTTACAGATGAGATAACTGAGGCACAGAGAAGTTAAGTGACTAAGCTCATTGTGGGCAGGGACTGTGTCTATTTACTGTTGCACTGCACTCTCCCAAGAGTTTACTACAGTGCTCTGCACACAGTAAGTGCTCAATAAATGACTGAATGAGTTGAATGAACATAAGTAGCGCTTAACAAATACCACAATAACAATGATGATAAGTAAACTCCCAAAACCTGACTCTCCATAGCACGGAGACACAAGTGATGTCTTTCCTTTTATCATTTGAGGCTTTTCCCCCCCATTTTTTCTACTTCTTTAGAAGTAAAAGACATGGACTCTAATGCAACCTAATGCCAGCCTAGTACTTAATGCACACACTGCTTAGGAAATATTTTTGTTCATAATAATGGTGCAGGGGAATGCATCTCGACTGGCCAGGGATGGGAGGCCTATTCATAGAAACTAAAAGGGAAAGCCATTTAAAAACAAATGGGCTCTTCAGGGCAATTTCTCCAACAATGTGATGACCTTAGCTGACAATCTTTAAAGTACAGTGGAGGACCGGATGATTGTATGTTTTTTGCTTCTGAGCAATGTAGTTCAGTATAGAGAATTTCCTTTCTCCTGTAAAGATAACAACAGACCCTTCTGATTTCAAGAGCTCTGAATAGAGATGCACTAGAAAAGGTTTGGGCTCCTTTTTCCTTCCAGGCTTTTAATATAGAGAGCTCAATGTTTATAGCCCTCTCTCTGTGGCAGTGGGAAGTCGACGTTCTTTTTTTCCAGTCATGACTCATTTCACCACAGTTAATCTAGAAGTGTAGCAAAACTGAGGCTACACTACACTGGGGTTCTTATTTCAATAATCCATCCTTAATAATCCATCCTTAATAATCCATTCAATAAACCATCCTTATTCACTGGATCATCTACTTGCTTTCTGAGCCACTGCTTACATTTGTCTAATGTTCTCTCCTTCGGTGACTTCTTTCCTTTCTTTTACCATTGAAAGACTAACTTTCTTTCAATTTAAATGGATTTTTTTTTAATGACAAGGTAAACAGCATCATCGTCACTGTACTTACTTATACCTAGTTCTAATCCCGGCTCTGCCACCTGTCTGCTGTGGGACCTTGAGTAAGTCATTTCTGTGTGTCTCAGTTCCCTCATAAGCAAAATGGGGATTAAGACTGTGAGCTGTGGGTCGGGGAGTGTGTCCAACCTGATTAGCTTGTATCTACCCAAGCGCTTAGTATAGTGCCTGGCATGTAGTAAGTGCTTAACAAATTCCATGAAAAAAAACACCCTTCACCACTGCAATGGGCACAACAGTGTTAAATGTCATTCCTGAACCCTGTGTGCTCATACTTATCTCCTGTGCTACTTGCCCACAACAGTGTCACATCGGTGGGCTGCCATGAGAGTGAGAAGCGGCGTGGCCTGGTGGAAAGGGTAGAGGACCGGGATTAGGAGATCTGGGTTTTAATGCCAGTTCCTCTACTTGCCTGCTGTGTGACCTGGAGCAAATCACTTAACTTTCCTGGGCCTCCACTTCCTCATTTGTAAAGTGAAGAGAAAATGCCTGTTCTCCCTCCCCCCTTAGACTGCACGGCCCACGAGGGACAGGAACTATGCCGGATCTGATTATCTTGTATCCGTCCCCAACCCGTGCACAGTATCTGGCACGTAGTAGGTGTTTAACAAAATCCATATTTATCACTATTATCAATGTCACTGCTATGCTCGGGTTGTGAATCTGCCACCCATCCAGCACCTCTGGGGTGGCCCTCGGTGCTCTGTCCACAACACACTACTCTGAAGCCATGTTAATGGTTCTCAAACTGCCAGAGCCCTGTGAAGGATCGGATCCAGCCAAAGGTTTGGCAGAAGTTGGATGGGTGTGGGGCGAGTTGGGGAGGGGGAGGATTGTGGAGGGGAATGGACGGTTCTTGGAAACGGATCCAGTCCCCCGTAGGATCTTCCAAATCAGGAACCAGTCTGGCTTGGGGCCAATTGCCCTGGGGGCGCTTACCACTTGGGGCAGTTCCCGCGAGGCTGTCGGGAATCCTGGATTCCTTTAGCAGTCCCCAGGATAACGGAAGAACCCCACACCACCACTGGGAAGCAGCTTGGCCTAGTGGGTAGAGCACGGGCCTGGGAGTCAGAGGACCAGGGTTCTAATGCTGGCTCTGCTGCATGTCTACTGTGTGACCTCGGACAAGTCACTTTGCTTCTCTGTGCCTCAGTTCCCTCATCTGCAAAATGGGGATTCAATACCTGTTCTCCCTCCTACTTAGACTGTGAACTCCATGTGGGACCTGATTATCTTGTATCTACCCAAGGCTTAGTACAGTGCCTGGCACATAGAAAGCGCTTAACAAATACCATAATTATTACTGGGTTTGGGGGGTTCTCACTGGGCACATGGAAGTGCAGTGCTCCCGGGAACTGGTGACTGTGCAATTGAAACTGTGTGCACCTACATCAATGGGAAAGTCAGATGGAGAGGGGGCTGCCTCCTCCCTCATTAATATTAGCAATTTCACATTTTGAATTTCCCATTTTCTACAGCTTGGAATTTGATTTATTACCCAATAAATAGCAGGGCTAGATTTTAGATTTCTATACCATTTTTTTTTCAGATAGATATCTTGAAGATATTTGACTCTGTTTCACACAGGAAGAAACATTGAGGTCTTTTTTTAAACACGTCTCAATGGCGGAGATCATTGTTAATACACCACCTACTGTGGCTGAAGACACACACAAAACCCAGTTTAAGTGCACTTAATTGAGCTATAATGCAACCCCGTGGAGCCTAACTGCTTAACATCGATAATTTGAACAACAAAATATATTAATTAATATAATCTGTTTACTTTTTTACCTTTTGGTTGCAAAGTTTCACAATCAATAATTCTTCCTGATTTGTTTCAGCAAGTATTAACAAGCTATGGCATTTCACAAGATGCCTGAGTGACCTTTTCTCCTGGTACTGAAATCTTAATTACTCTGCATTATGATGCTTCTAAGGAAAGGAAGGAAAGGAA
Organism: Ornithorhynchus anatinus; assembly: GCF_004115215.2. Lineage (NCBI taxonomy): Eukaryota > Metazoa > Chordata > Mammalia > Monotremata > Ornithorhynchidae > Ornithorhynchus > Ornithorhynchus anatinus. The sequence goes on from NC_041753.1 coordinate 57,014,522, forward strand.
GCCTTTGAAAGGGTCTATGAGATCTATTGAAAAGCAAAATTCCTGGTGACTAAGAATGGCAAATCGGAGCCATTTTACCTTGCCTCTCCATTCCCTAAGAAAGAAACATCCTTATCTCTATTTTCCCTTTGCACGTCCCCTTCCAGTCTAGAGGGTGAAACAGATTATTAAAATAAATAATAGAAGGGAGAAATGGCAGAGCGCAAAGGTATGCATGCAAGTTGTGTGGGGCAGATCTGTACCCACATGTTTAAGATCTGAGTATATATGCAATGCAGAGGGGAGAGACGGTAGGGGAAATGAGGGCTTAGTCAGAAAAGCAGCATGACCTAGTGGAAAGAGCCCAGGCCTAGAAGTCAGAGGACCTGAGTTCTAATCCCAGGTCCACCACCTGTCTATGTGACCTTGGGCAAGTCACTATACTTCTCCATTCCTGTTACCTAATCTGTAAAATGGGGATTAAATCCTCTTCCTTCCAACTTGGACTGTGAGCCCTATGTGGGACAGGAACTGTGTGCAATCTGATTACCTAGTATTTACCCCGGAGCTTAGAATAGTGCTTGACAAATATTAAGTGCTTAACGAATACCATAGAAAAAGAGGGGGGAAAAAAAAGGCCTCTGGGAGGACATGTGGTTTAAGGAGGACTTTGGAGGTGGAGAGAGTGGTGGTCTGTTGGATATGAAGGGGGAAGGCTCAATAAATATGATTGAATGAAAGGAGTTACAGGTCCAGTGGAGTACAGGGCGAGGTTGGTGGCAGGATAGAGGAGATCGAGGTGTTGGCATTAGAGGAGCCAAGTGCCTGGGTTGGGTTGCCTTTGGAAATCAGCAGTGTAAGGTAGGAGGGAGAGAGCCCATTGAGTGCCTTAAAGCTGGTGGTAAAGGGTTTCTGCTGGATGTGGAGGTGGATGGGAACCCCCTGGGGGTTTTTGAAGATTGGGGAGATATCAACTGAATGTTCTTTTTAGAAAAAGGATCTGGGGAGCAGTGTGAAGTATAGACTGGAGACAGGAGAGACAGGAGGCACGGAAGTCAGCAAGGAGGCTGTCCCTTGCTGATTTTTGTGGACCATCATGTGCTAGGTTAGTTACAGGCCTTACATTATTCTAGCCAGCTGTGTACTCCCTAGCCAGCAATATGATCGAATCACACCTTCCTGGCTTGTGGATGCAAAGGTTAAATGGGATGGAATTAAAATGTCATACTGAGGTCTAGACAAATTATACCTATTGCTTCTCTCTTGCCTATGCAGAATGTCATTTTCATCATCACTGAAATGAAATGGGTTTGGCCTGATTACTCTTCTCAAAGCTGTGTTGGCTGCTTCCTAATTTCGTGCTCTCCTAACTGGTTGCAAAGTGATCGATAGATGATTTGTTCTAGTGTCTTCCCAAGTATCGATGCAAAGCTAACTAACCTGTAATTACCCAGTCCATCTTTTAGCCCTTTATAAAGCTCTTTTCCGGTCCTCAGGGCCTTCTTCTGTCTTCCAGTTCACAAAAAATAATGGCTATTGGCTAAGTAAGCCAATCTGCCAATTCCGTAAGTACCCTAGGACATATAGGTCATGAAGCCCTACTGACTTGAATTCCTGATTTTTCTTTGATGTCCTATTTTTCCCTATTCTAGTTTGGCTTCCCCTTTCCATCTTCAGTAGACTTTGTTTCCTGCCAGCTGCATTCTCCCTTCTGGCTTTAACCTTTTCAATCTTGTCCCAGTAAATTGTACCATTTATCTATACAATTATTTAGTGATCGGGTCAAATTTTGACTTTATGAAGTTTTCCCATTACACTTAAGATCTCTGTAGAGCACTGGGCTCACCCAATTTAGTATTCTCTTTAACCTTCTTGACCATTTGGTATGCTGGTAGAGTTTATCTCAGAGTCTGAAGAACCATCTTTGTGAAGAACAGCCAGCCGGCCTGTTCTATTAATAATAATAATAATAATAATGTTGGTATTTGTTAAGTGCTTACTATGTGCAGAGCACTGTTCTAAGTGCTGGGGTAGATACAGGGTAATCAGGTTGTCCCACATGAGGCTCACAATATTCATCCCCGTTTTACAGATGAGGGAACTGAGGCACAGAGAAGTGGGACAGGGATGGTCTCTGATCTCATTAAGTTACATATATCCTGGCACCTTAACACAGTGCTTGGCACACTGTAAGCTCTTAATATCATCATCATTACTTCTCTGCCTTTCCGACTTTCCTGTCAGCAGATTCGTCCCATTAGTCCTCTAAGCCTCCTCAAATTTGCTTTCCTGAAGTTCATTTTCTTTCTCTCGCCTCCCCCAGGACCTTGAATTTGATCATCCTGTGATCAAACTACAGTTTTCATCCACTTTTAAATTCCCAACTGCTTCCTCCCCGTTGATAAGTATCAAATCAATGGGGGCATTGGCCTTAATGGATTCCTCTAGAGTTTGCACAAAGAGATAGTCCCCAGTGCAATCACAAAAATCTGCTTGATGATCTGTGGCACACTTCCAACAGATACCTGGTTAGCTGAAACCCTCCATTACCACCCACGTTTAATCCACTATCCCTTTGGTAAATTGGCCAAAGAGGAGCTCATCCATCTTTGATTCCCAGTTTCTCGGTCAATTATCATCTCCTACCATGTTGTCATTATTATTCTTTTCATTTGAACTTAGATGTGTTTTTATCTGTTGACCTTGTATTTCCTGGGCTGTAGAGCAAGTTTTGACTCTCTTGATGTTAAAGGCAATACCACAATCCCCCCTCACCCCACCCCCCTGAGCCTTCTGAATGCTTCTAATCTGACTCTCCACTCATGATGGATGCTGTCCACCAGCTTGTCCGTTATTTCAGTTATGTTCTAACTATAATTTGACGTTCTGAGTTTCAGAGCCTTCTATTTATTGCCCTTGCTCTTTGAATTTGTGAACAAATATTTTAGGTACAGCATGATGATACTGATAGAGAAAGCATCCTTCAGGTGTAGCATATAAGCACACATTTTGGGATCCTCGAAGTGATAGCAATACAGTCCCAAATAATACCTTTGAATGACTAAAAAAAGTGGCAAGGAAGGGAGAGGACATTTTTCTTCCAGCTAAACTTCTTTCCCTGTGAGTATAAGGTCCCAGAGGCAACCAAGAAACTATGGCCCTTGCTTTTAATAAACAACTCTGGGTGTGTAATAGGGCACTTTTGACCAAAGGGTCTTGCCATCATCCAGTAGCTAAACTGAGCTTTTCTCTGTGGACGCTAGGTAAAGTCAGGGACAGCAGATTATATTGTAGGAACAGATGAACAGAACTGATGAGAAGCAGCGTGGCTCAGTGGAAAGAGCACGGGCTTGGGAGTCAGAGGTCATGAGTTCAAATCCTGGCTCTACCACTTGTCAGCTGTGTGACTGTAGGCAAGTCACTTAACTTCTCTGTGCCTCAGTTACCTAGTTACCTAGTTACAGTTAGAACAGTGCTCGGCACATAGTAAGCACTTAACAAATACCAACATTATTATGAACACTGGCCCAAGATGATGACCTTAGGAAAAGAAGGATTAAAGAGGACAATACCAGATGTGGAAAAAGAGCCATCAAATGAACTAGAGATTCAGGGGCAGCGCGGCCTAGCGGAAAGAGCATGGGCCTCCGAATCAGAGGACCTGGGTTCTAAACTCGGCTCTTCCAGCTGCCTTCTGTGTGAACTTGGGCAAGTCACTTAACTTCAGTGTGCTTCAGTTTCCTCATCTGTAAAAATGGGAATTCGATGTCTGTTCTCCCTCTTACTTAGACTGTGAGCCCCACGTGGGACAGGGATGGCAGCTGACCTGATTAACTTGTATCAACCCAAGTGTTTGGAACAGTGCTTGACACACAGTAAGGGCTTATCAAAAATGACAAAAATAATAATATAACAATAATCACAGTAATGATAATCAAAGGGTTAGTTTGGAAAGACCTATCAGAAAGAGAAACAGTTGGGCTGCTCAGCAAAAGTAATAAATGTTTTTGGGCCAGACCGCTGAGAAAAGGGAAGTGTCCTGTATAATCGAAGGCCTAGACCCAAGAGGACTAGCATGCAAACCTAGACTCAAGACCACTCAGAGGACAATGACACAACTACAGAACTAGAAATAGTGCCATCTCTCAGACAGTTGCTGTGACAACAGAGCCAGGATCAGGGGCAATCAATTAATTAGACAATGGTATTCACTGAATTTTGATTGTGTGCAGAGAATCGTACTTAGTGCTTGGAAGACAATACAACACAATGTGCGCAATTTGCTCCTCTAACACCAACCTACTCACTGTACCTCGATCTCATCTATCTCACTGCTAACCTCTCGCCCACATCCTGCCTCTGGCCTAGAATGCCTTCCCTCTTTGTATCTGACAGACAATAATTCTCCCCCGCCTTCAAAACCTTATTAAAAGCACATCTCCTTCAAGAGGCCTCCCCCGACTAAGCCCTCATTTCCTCTTCTCCCACTCCCTTCTGCACCGCTCTTGAACTTGGATTTGCATCCTTTATTCACCCCACCCTCAGCCTCACAGCACTTAAGAACACATCTGTAATGTATTTAATAATAATGCATATTAATGAATAATAATAGTATTTATTATATTTATGCCTGTATCCCCTTCTAGACTATAAGCTCCGTGTGAGCAGGGAATGTGCCTCCCAACTCCATTATACTGTAGTCTCCCAAGCGCTTAGAACAGTGCTCTGCACAGAGTAAGAGTTCAATAATACCACTGATTGTTTCTAGAGACATTAATATAAATGATTACATACATAATAATGGTATTTGGTAAGCACTTACTATGTGCCAGGCACTGTTCTAAGCACTGGGGTAGATACAAGGTAATCAGGTTATCCCACTTGGGGCTCACAAGTGGGACAACCATTTTATAGATGAGGTAACTGAGGCACAGAGAATTGAACTGACTTGCCCAAAGTCACACAGCTGACAAGTGGCAAAGCCGGGATTAGAGCCCATGACCTCTGACTCCCAAGCCCGTGCTTTTTCCACTAAGCCACGCTGCTGTAGCCCCAAGTGCTGTGGGGCTGAGGGTGGGGTGAATAACAAGTGCTTAACGGCACTGATGAGAGGGGCTGCAATCAATTACTCAATCAATCAAGGAGCCAGTGAAACCCGGGGAGGGTTTGAGCCACAGATTAGGAGGAAATCAATCAGTCAACTGAATTTGCACCTTTATTCACTCCACCCTCAGCTCCACAGCACTTATGTACATATCCATAATGTATCTATATTAATGTCTACATCCCCCTCTAGAATCAATCAACTGTATTTACTGAGTGCAGAGCACTGTACTGAGTGCTTGGAAGAGTACAATCTAACAGAGGTGGTAGACACCTTCTCTGCCCACAACGAGTTAACAGTCTAGAGAGAAATCCAAGGTAGTGGACCTGGTCCTTCTAGTCAAGTGGGTGAAGGTACAAGGGTGACAGGGGAGTGGAAGAATGTTCAAACCCTACAGAGAGCATTGAATCTTCATACTTCTCCAGATGCATTCATCTCTCTGACCTGGTCAAATACATTTTGTAGCACCAACAATATCGATGTGTTTCCAGGGCAAATATATCCTGAAAAAAACAGAACATTTCAAGAAACATACTAGCATCCAAAGTTTCAGCTCACCTCTGAATTCGCTGCACACTTGTCTTCTTGTATATCACAGCTGTTTAATTGTTTAGCATGATAATGGTAAATTTACATTAAAGATGAGCCACTAAATGAACTAATTCATTCAGGAACCAAGGGTGTCACCATCCCAAAAGACAGAAAATCTGAAACAAGAAGCAACAGGATTGTTTGTTCAATAACAGGGCTTGAAAACTGAGTGCACTGAAAATAAGAAAATCTCAAGTACTTCTCCTATTGCCCTCTAGATTGTAAGCTCATTGTGGGCAGGGAATGTGTCTGTTTATTGTTACAGTGTATTCTTCAAAGTATTTAGTACAGCGCTTGGCACACAATAAGCACGCAGTAAATATGACTGACTGACAATTCCCTTCTCCCGCCCCAATAGTTTTCTTTGACTAATTGCATTAATAACTCTATATAGACTGGAAATGTAGACTTCGAAGAGCCGGGACCACGTCTAATTGATATAGTGGTCTGGAGGAAAATGCATGGGACTGGGGGTTGGGAGACCCAGATGCTAGTTCCAGGTCCTGCTCTTGACCTGCCAAGTGACCGTGGGCAGTGCTAAAGTTTCCTCATCTATAAAATGGGCATAAGATACCTATTCTCCCAACCTCTTAGACTATATGTGGGGGCGGGGGGAGGAGGGGGAGAATAGCCATATGACCTAGTGGAAAGAGCAAAGCACTGGGAGTCAGAAGACCTGGGTGCTAATTCTGGCTCCACCGCATATCTGCTGGGTGACCTTAGACAAGTCACTTAACTTCTCCGGGGCCTCAATTTCTTCATCTGCAAAATAGGATTACATACCCCTTCACCCTCTCACTTGGACTTCGATCCCTATGAGGGACAGGGACTGTGACTGATCTGATTGCTTTGGCACACGATAAGCACTTCATAAATATCATTATTAGTCCATATAACTTCATGGTTTCATGGGGAACAGTGCCATGCACACAAGGGGGAATGGGGGCTATCTAAACAGCTGTTGATGATAGCAATGACAACGTGAAGCATCTCCATTACTGATGGTATTTTTATTGGATTGCATGAGGCTCTGCTTCCAGCAGCAGAGAAGATAAAATTGTAAAATTGAGACCCAGAAGCAATAGCACACTGGGACAGAGCATCAGTCCATCCAGTCCAATGTTCTGTTTCAGATGGTAAGCTCATTGTGGGCAGGGAATGTGTCTGTTTATTGCTGTATTGTACTCTCCCAAGTGCTTACTACGGTGCTCTGCACACAGTAAGCACTCAATAAATAGGATTCATTTGAACAGAGATGCCACATGATCCTGGGAGGAACAGTGCAATGGTTGTTTTGCTGACATCCATCTTTTTGCTTAGGATGTACCTCCTGACATCTCTGCTTTTTCTCTGTAATAACCTTGTCTTGATCAGTCACCCATGAATGTATTCAAACTCCCAGATGGATGGGGCTGGGGGGGAGGAGGTGGAAATCACAGGCAGTTTCTCCAAACTGTCATAGATCTATTTTGGCCAATAATTTATTTTAGAGCCCTTGATGTTTACTCATTTGCCTTTGCCACCAAAGAAGTCAATTTACTGAGCGCTTACTGTGTGCAGAGCACTGTACTAAGGGCTTGGGAGAGTACAATATAACACTATAACAGACACATTTCCTGCCCACAGTGAGTTTACAGTCTAGAGGGGGAAGTTATTCATTAACATGTTTGAACTGTTCATTAGCATTTAGTAAGCACCCCTACCCCAACATCAACAAGGGGTATCAAAACAAGCCATATTCTTGGAGGGGTGGGGAAGCATAGAATTATTATTTATTCTACCTAAAAGTGTTATTTCCCTTAAGTAGACTAGGTCTGCTTTCTGCTTGAAGTGGAGTAAAAGAGGGCTTGAAGTTGCATGGCACTTTCTCAATACAGGCACCTATGAGTAGGCCAGGTGACAGACTGTGGAAACGGAGGCTCTTTTCCAAAGCTTCATTCCCAGTGGGCGTACCTGGAGACATGCTGTGTCTTTGTCTCTGGTGGGGTGTTCTAAATGCTTATACATGTTAGATATATAGGGAGAGAGGGTCTGTGCAAAATTGACTTTGGGGAAGACCAAGGAGAGAAAGTGAAAACTGGGGGTAGCTAAAAACACTTGTGGACACAAGACAGTTTTAAAATCATTTTCCAAGCCTGGATTGCTCTTTACCCTGCTACATGGGCCCCTTTGTGAAAGAGTCCTTTGTACTCTGTCAGCACCTAGCCTTCTGCAGACGCTCAGACATTATACAACCAGGAATCAGCCACCCAAGTCAGACACCTCCCATCAGCTCTACCGCAGAATGGCACGGTCAAATCATTTCCTCTCTTTTTTTTCCTCTGCCGAAAAACATATCATTTCAGTTTAGAAACTTTGCCACCGCTTCTCCACTAAACGATTAGCTTTGAGAAAGGCATAAAGAGCTACTTGTAAAGAGAAAAAAATAAGTATTCAGGGAAGGGGAAATGAAGGGAGAATTCACCCATAAGTAGGTTTTCTATTTATTTTTATTCATTAGCAGGGACATCTGCATGAAGACAGGATCACTGTTTCTTAAGAATTCATCTGTTCACAGATCTCAACCCTTTACGGGTCACAACTCATATGGGGTCACCAACAGGCAGTTATAACTTTGGTAGAGAATAAACAGCAAGAACAGATGACTTCTAAAGGAAGATCCTGAATATTGTTTTTTAATGCCATTTGTCAAGCACTTACTATGTGCTAGGCACTGTTCTAAGTGCTGGGGTAGGTACAAGTTAGTCAGGTTGGGCACAGTCCATGTCCCACATAGGGCTCATAGTCTTAATCCTCATTTTACAGATGAGGTAACAGACACAGAAAAGTCAAGCCATTTGCCCAAGGTCACACAGCAGAAAAGTGGCAGAGCTGGGATTAGAATCCAGGTCCTTTGGACTCCCAGGTCCATGCTCTATCCACTAGGCCAAGCTGCTTGCCAAACTTCAGGCAAATATCCCATGGCCATAATTAAACAAAGATTCAAATACTCAAAAAACATTAGATATCTATAAATGGAAACATCTCTAAATAGAAAATCATTCCACTTTGAGACAGTCTTGGTTTTCCGGTAAACATTAGTGGATGGTTCAACTGAAGGATCAATTGCTTTAAAATCATTTACATGAATATTTTCTACAGTAAAGCAAAAAATAGAGGGGTTGAACAAAAGATTCAACAAAACAGCATAACTAGAGTGCCATTTTAACCAAATCTGCACACACTGTAGGCTTCTCAGGGCAGGAATCCCAATTGATTTTTACCTGAAGATGCTTGGAAAACCCAGAGAAAAGGTCTATACCATATGGGCCAACTTCTCAATTTAAGCAAGGGGGCAAAATGGGGACAGGGATTTGAAGGGAGATGAGAACTGGGAGAAAGCCAGTATTTTGGTCCTTTCCATGGTCTTTCCAGCTATGATGGGAAACTTTCAGGCCTTGCACAGAGACCTGGGATCAGCAAATCTGGAAATCCAGCTCAAACAGCTGTGAAGGCGCTCATCCCCAGTGCCCTTGTGTAGTGGGCAACTGTGGTCTGCACTACAAACAAAAAAAATAAAAAATAAAAACAGATTATTTGCATCTACAGCGGTCCATCCCAAAAGCTAATTTGTCGGTTAAGATCTTCTGGTTCTTTCACCTCAGAGTTACTAAAACTTCACCTTCACCACTACCCTTCCTCCTCCTAAACAGTTCAAACATGTCCTTGCCTGCCACTCCTTTCTCAAAAACTCTTCTGCTTACTCCCAATTACTCTCCTTCATTTGGAAAAAAATGGCATTGTTTTTCCTTTTGTAGGCCTAATGCGCCTTGAAATTAATAGTTTGTGTTTTTTCTTTTAAGGATTACATTTCTTTGCCTCAATTTCCCTTTCCCCTACCCACCATCTTCCCCACCGGCTTTAGAGATGTCAGCAGAAGCCCCCTTCTAGGGTGTTTTACCAATTAAAAGTTGCTCCAGAGTGAGCACAAAACTTCATTTTCATGTAGCTCCCCCTTAAGAGTGGCCTCCTTATTCCTGGTGAAAGAGTAGCCTGCCCTCTAAGATGCTGTTTTCAAATCAAGAGAGGAGTATACCAAATTTGAGCACTTAAAAACTTATTTCTAAATAAAATGCACTTTTTTATTATCGCACTGAGAGATAATGGCTTCCTCATATAATGCCAATGGAGACCCAGTCCCTACATTTCAATTTTTATTAGCTTATTAAAAGAACTATAGCCCTCTGAATCAACTAGTAGAGGATCAGTGCTCCCTGCTTATCAGATAGGCGGCTCTCTTCCAAATGTTTGAGAGAACAGTAGTTCCTCGCCTTCAGACTGATTATTTCCATAGTACCCAGTGACTTTTCAAAAAGTGACTTTTTGAAAAGACACCGGGATAGAATGTCAACGAGAAACACAAGCTGCCCACTTTGAAAGGAACCCTGCAGCTTCTCAACGTTTATTCTCAATAAATTGTGAGTCATGGCATTCATTTAATAGTGAGAGGCCATTTCCTGGACCAGTGTCCTATTCCCAGTGACATGACCTCTTCCAGAAAATGTAACCGCCCAAACGTACTGAATTCCAGAGACTGGCTCCTGATTTGGCACTTCTAATAACCTCTTCTCTGTTTCGGCAGCACAGGCCTGCAAATGAGGAGAAACCCGTGCCTGCGTGCAATTCATCTGAAGAACGCTGGAAATGCAGAGGCAATTTAATTTCATGTGCAACGCTTAAAAAGCCAGTGACAACCTTAATGGCTGTAATACTAAAGGACAATCTCCTTTAGAGAGCTTTATTAATATTAATACAATGATCCCAGAGCAATATTTAAAAACGAAGACTGACTCTACTTTCGATTTTTAAAGCACTGAATTGTAAAAATCCTGGCTTTTAGTCATTTTCACTGATTGAGGACATGCATTACAATGAGGATGGCAGGAAATTACTTCTGCGTGTGGTGAGGTGCCGAGAGAGGTTGGGAGGGGAATCGCTGAATGTCATTTCATCTTCAATAGTTCAGAAAATTGGAGCCTGAGATGTTGGATTCCATATCGGTGTGGCCGGGGTCTAACGGGAATTAGTTAACAATGCCACGGGGAACAGGCCCTGGCTGCAGGAGGCCTCCGTCCTGATCATCTGCACATCCCCCTCGTCGGTGTACAAATATGAAGCTGAGCTAGAGTCCTATAATTATTCAGACATTACTTCAATGTTTGGGGCATCTCTGGGAGAAATAAGAGATGCCTCTTTGTGTTCTGGTGGAAGGACTCGAGTATGGATATAAGGGTTCAAATCCAGCTACGAGAAAATCACACACCCTTTTTTTTTTGTTTTTTTAATTTCTCCAAATATCATCTTTATCCAGGGCTGATTGGAAGAGAACTACATGGCCTGCAATTGCTGTGGTCATAAAAAGTAAAACACACTGCAGGTCTTAAGCTATTTCAGGTCTTAAAAAAAAAAAAATCCCAAACAACTAAAATGGAAAAGCAGATGGGCCACTCATTTTATGAAGAAAGATGTTCTCCCTAGGATCTTTCTCCCTGCCCCTGATCCCAGGGAGCAAGTGAAGTGAAGGGTGAGTCCAAGCAGTTGGTGGTCCCTGGACCCCCTCCTCCCAGCTCCTCCAGGATAAGTACATAAAACTTCTTGATTGTAAGGGTAATGACTGGCATCCTCCACTAGAGACAGAACAATACTCTGGTCTGTGAAGAAGAAGGTCATAGGAGGGTGTACAAGAGATTACCTGGTTCAGGGAGGAGAAAAGTATGGTCCGTGGACTGGATTTTGCTGGCCGCAAATTAAGTGGGCCCGTGGCTTCCGCCTGCCTGACCAACTACTGATACACTCAGCAACGTTCCTGCACACCATGACTCTTGGAAAGCAGCATTGGGGGGTCAGCGAATGTCCTTACGGCTGGCTCGGAGGTGGGTAGGAGTCACCATGGGTGGAAGTGGCTACATTTCTGCCGCCTAAACTCCCACCAGCTGCTTTGCTGTTGGCTTGTGGACCAAAATAACTCCCCATCGCTGATCCAGTCCAGCCCACTGCTTCCAGGAATACTGCTCTATGCAGCACAGGCATGCTAATGATTGGGAAAACTCCATTCTTAAAAACTTCCAGGAAAATATAACTTTTACAATCACGAAGTGTCTTCCTTATTTCAGACCTAAATCCTTTAGGAAGCAGGTTTAGCCCATTTCCTCCTGTCCTAGCCTTAGGGACACAGTCTTTGGCCACCTCTCTACAAAATCCTTCCAAGTCAGAACCTACCAGTTAATTACAGTACTTATCCTCTTGAAAGCACTTAAGTTTCCCTTCTTTCAATCTTTCTAGACTGTAAGTTCCTAGTGGGCAGGGAATGTGTCCACCAACTCTGTTATACTGTACTCTCCCAAGCCCTTAGTACAGTGCTCTGTACAGTAAACACTCAAAAAATACTGATTTCCTCCTAAGTCCTATTTCCATCACTCTGGTCATCTTGGCAGCTCTTCTCAGAACTCTGCTTGGTTGTGGAGTTCTGAATTGGCTACATTAAAAGTCCTGCATGAGCTGGGTTCAGCTCGTGAATTGAGGTTGGACTGGGTTACTACGATGCCCTGGAGCTGGGCACAGGTTTGGGTGGGGGCTGTGATGTGAAGGCCCTGGGGAGCAAACCGGAAGCGTGACCCCGAGCTACTTTCAGGGGTACTGTCACATAAGCACAGTGCCCCCCCGAATGGCCAAGACTACCACTCCCAGCTGCCTATGAGACAAAATGTACACGTGGCAGCACTCCTATCAACCAATCAATCAATCAAGAGTATTCAATGAATGTTTACTGCGTGCAGAGCGCTACTAAGCGCTAGGGGAAGTACACTACAACAGAGTTGGTTCCCTGCCCACAAAACGAACCTACACTCCTGGAAAATGAGGCTTGGGTCACTATTGGTTTGGCCTGGGCTGACCTCTAATTCAGTGGATCTAGACTCTGACCACTTCTAGACTGTGAGCTCGTTGTGGGCAGGAATGTGTCTATTGTTATATTCTATTCTCCCAAGCGCTTAGTACAGTACTTTGCACACAGTAAGTGCTCGATAAATACGACTGAATGAATGAATGGATCTCCGGCTGCCGGCTGGAGGGCAGACATGGACAGTGGATGGGATGAATCCTGGATTTCTGACATGTGCAGGGCTCTAGGAAGAGCCTGAACCTTTCTGTGCATAACAGGAGGATTACTTCACAACCTGTCACATTCTACTCCTATGTATGCACGCCAGTATCATGTAGTATCAGTATCTTCCCCAGAGGCAGAGGCTTCTTTCACCCCAGCCCAAATAACTTACACAATGTACCGAACAAGCTGAAAAGAAAAGCTGTGAGTCCTGAAAATGTACAGATCTATACATAGGGCTGACCCGGATGGATGAGGGGCTAGCTAGTCTCAGAGTCTGTGAGAGTAACCAGGACATTGGATCTCACTCTGTCAATCCATCTGATGGTCTTTGCAACTGAAGACACTGACGGCATGGAAGCATGAAGCAGGGCAAGGATGGGGGAATGGAAAGCAGTTTCTAGTGCCTGACAACACCGGGATCTTCTTTCTGGGTTACCCCTACTAATAGCAGTAGTAACAGTGTTTATTAAGTCCTTACTGTGCGCAGAGCACTGTACTGACTGCTGGGAAAGAGAAGACAAGTGGGAGTCAGACCAGGACCCTGACGTTCGAGGGGCTCACAATCTATGAAACCTAGCAGAGGTCTTTCCAGAACATCCTCCAACTAGAATGATTTCTTAACTGCTGATGCAAACTCTAGTTGGGTGGGGTGGGGGCGAGGGGGGATTGATTTCACAAGAGTAGTCCCCTTAAGGTCATATCTCCTTCAAGAGGCCTTCCCCTGTTAAGCCCTCTTTTCCCCAGCTCGCTCTCCCTTCTGCGTCTACGCATCTTTGGGCATTTAATATTCGTCCCATCACCAACCCCATACCACTTATGTATATATCTTTAACTTATACATTATTCATTACATATTTCTTCATATTAAAGTCCGTCTCCCCCTCTAGATGGCAAAGTTGTTATGGGCAGGGAATGTGGCTACTAATTCTGTTGTATCATACTCTCCCCAAGCATTTAGTCCAGTGCCAGTGATTGATTGATTGATGCCCCTATTCTCAATGGGAATATGCCCCCATCTTCCTCCTCTAGACTGTAAACTCAGTGTGGGCAGGGAATGTGTCTGCCAACTCTGTTGTACTGTACTCTCCCAAGTGCTTAGTTCAGTGCGCTACACAAGGTAAGTGCTCAATAAATACCACTGATTGACTGAGTAGCCAAGAAACCACAGGGCTGAGAACTTTCCACAAGCTATTTCTCAATGCCACTAATCACACTATCTCCACGATAATATGTCTAAAAATACTTTTCAATGGAAGATTTGGAGTCCTATTTGGACTCTAGACAAATTATTGTCTTTCTCAAATCCATCCAAAGAAACACATCACCCAGCCAGACTCCATATTCATGCTCTCAATCACAAGTACAATTAGAGATAGAAGATACCTAATTAGAGTCCATTTCCCTGATTGTATAAAAGTAGCGGTTGCCAATGCCTATATTTATCACATCACACAATTTGACGACAGCTAGTCCTACCTTACTGCAGTTTTTTTGCTCTCCAGACATTTTTTTAGTATTACCTCTCCAAGAAAAATGTAAAAATCGGTCAAATGAGTATGGTGCAATTAATTTAAGCTTCTAGATCTTAATGACCAAGTAGCAGCAAATGGTACTCATAAGTATCCACTTGATCACAATGCCGGACTAGATCTGTCACCTCGAGAGGCTTAATGATCATAAGTCTATGGTTGTTGCCAATAATCAAACAGCACCATGGTGACCATGGGTACAAAAGTAAGTAGTAATTTGATAAAATGGCACTTGGGGTGTTAACAGCCTATCTGAAGTGATTTCTAGGACTTCTAAGGATCAAAGGACAGTGATGAAGACAATGACCCAGTACTTTATTTCAGAGAGAGGGATATATAAGGATTTCAGACTAGCCCATTTTGAAGCTTTTCATCAGAGAGACAAAAATGCAATAAACCACCCTTCACAGAATCTAAATTTCTTCCTCTCTTCCCCACTGAATAATCACTGGTGGAAAATTATCTAAATAAGGATGAGTTTGGGGTAAGAAATCAACTCAAAGTCAAGGTTAGCAAGACTGGAAAACTACCCAAGTTTTAATATCAAATGTCAGGATGTTCACTAATTGAAAAACTGAAGGATATTCCAATTAATACCCACTTTTTAATGGTAACAAACGGACAAATGGTAATGACAGAGATGGCACGTGAATGTCAAATTTAATTAGTATAAGCAAGAAGAAGGATCATCATACAGGACCACACATTTCTCGTGGCACCGAACTTTGTAGCAGCAGTAGCCAACATGAGGCTCAAAGGATGGCATAAAACAACTGTCTTCTTCAGGCACCATATCGATTCCAAGATAGCTGAGAATTTGTTAGAGGTTTTTTTAGTGGCAGATAAGAGCAGCTTGGCAACAGCCATAATTAAATCAACTACCATGCAAGCATTCTTAATTGTGTGTGACATTGTAAATTCTTGTTCCACTGCCAATTAAGGTGGAGCAGATAGAAAGGTCTAAATGGATTCTGAGAGATACAGAATACAAGAATCTTAAAACTGAAGGGGAGTTGAAGGCACCTAGTCCATTCCTTCTGCCTAAATCTTCTCAGACAGATGAGAGCCTCTCCTGCATTTTCAAAGGCCTCTGGAGATAACTTGTTCCAATGTTTAACAACCCTCACTGTCAAGAAATTTGAACGTTAATCCTCCTGTTGTAGTTTAAACCTGTGCTCTCTGGTTCTGTCCTCTGAGGAGGTGGAGAATTTAGTTTTCAAGGAACCATGGAAATATACAGGAGGAAGGTCGCCCTGACGGTCATCATATCTGTTTTCTGCTAGAGGCAGAGTTTTTCTTAAAGCATATCAAACAATGAAATATCCATCCTATTCTTAAAGACCACTAGTATAGGGATCCCATAGCTCTCCCTCATAACCGGTTCCAGTGCTTAAAATTTTGTAAGAAGGCTCGAGGAAGGACTTTCATGAAAAAAGACATGTATTTGGCATGAAAATGCACAATTCATTCATTCATTCAATTCATTCGTATTTGTTGAGCGCTTACTGTGTGCAGAGCCCTGTACTAAGCGCTTGGAAAGTACAATTCGGCAACAGAGACAATGCCGGGAGGAGAGCAATTATCTAATTACTGTAATTACTCAATTAGGTTGGAGGTAAATGTCACAAACAGAATGAAGAGATCCAGCAAAAATCCAAATTTGCTGAATACTTCATATAATGAAATCCAAATGTAAATTTTAAGACCTTGCACCGACAGTATTTCAAGAGGAAAGTTGTACACATGGTTCTATTTCATAAGGCTCCTTCCAAAAGTCAACCTCATTCAGGTATTAACTTGACTCAAATGTATTTACCAGGGCCTTTGTATATCAAGAAGCCTAAATTGGGGAGCAAGTATTAAGCTTTATAGAATATATGTGTAAATGTAATCATTCGTACCAAAGTGATTTAAGACCAAAGAGCAAAAACTTGTATTTTAAGATTAAGGGGAAAATCTTCAAATTTTAAAAAAAACCCAAACACTTTAAATATAGCCTTTCAATGTTGTTGCCTTCTGCAATGGACAGTGAAATTGTGACAGTAAATTCTGGAACAGAGTATAATTTTGGATATTGATATTCCTTGTGCTTTAAACCAGAAGCTCAGGGCAATGCTGGGGGATGGACTGACTTGGTTTAAAAGGTTTTAAAATCCAACTCACATTCACTTTTTAGTTCGGAAAATTACTTTGCCAAAATGATCATTCAAGCCAGATGAGCTTCATTTTCTTAGGTTTGAATTGATGATTTCGATTTATTAAGTCCAAGCTTTTACGGCATCTGAATGAGGTAATAGACAATAAGCAGAAGAGGGAAAATTGAGATTTCAATCAAAAGCTTTTTTTCAGAGTGCCTGTGAAAGAGAAAAAATGGCACAGATCTAGAGATAAAGATGGGGACTTCAGATTTGACAAAGGAATAATATAATGAGAAACGTTTGTCAGATTAGCACTTTAAAAAGCACCAGGGCCCGACTTCTTAAACCAACAATATCACATTTTTTATTTATAAAAAAATGACTTTATTGAAAACATTCTTTGAAACAAAAGTAAAGAGTTTTGAAATGTACTTTACAGTTTCTACTGAAATTGTAAGTAGTCATTTGTCACGGGCAGGGACATGTCCGTTATACTGTACTCTCCCAAACACTTAGTACAGTGCTCTGCACACAAGTGCTCAATAAATACAATTGATAATGATGAGGCATATTTACATTACCTATGTATGAACACACAAAGACATGTGCGGCCCTCCTCCACCCCTCAAAACCCCCCAAACTGAGGAGAGGTGAGGGAAGAAGTCAGGCACAAAAAAAGGTTGGAGAATGGATTGACTGATACTTGAGTAGCGCCCCTAACTGTGCCTCCTTCCACTAACCACCAGAGTTTCCATGGCTTGCTTGGGCTCGCCTGCTGGGAGCCTGCAGAACCTCCCATCTGTACAACGCTCCCTCCCCACCCCCCCGCACCAACTACTCACAGAGCCTGCCTCATAACTTTCAACTGTTCAGAACGTGATTTCACACAGTCCCTGGGATTAGAAGCACAGGACACTCAAGACCAATACTTTTCCTTCCCTCCTGCACCTGGGATGCAGAGAGCTATCGGTGGAAATCCAGACACCGGACTGATTTCGGATTCATCCCAGCTTGCACACTCTGGATCAGCAACGATACTTCTTCCCCCTCATTGATTCCCACCTCCATTATCTCCACCACTCCAGACCTTTAGCTCCCTTCGGAAGTCTCCAGTGCCCCCACCTTCTCCTCTCTTGCCCCTTATAACCTTAGTTGACAAAACTGAAACTATCAGGCAGAAACTCCCCAAAGCCATCACATGACCTCTCCAACTCCCTCCAATCTCTACATCCATCCTTGTACCCTGCTTTCAAATTATATTCCTTCTACTTGTACCTCTGATCCTGTCTCTTCTCAATTCTTAAAATTACATGTGTCCAATCTTTTTCCCTCCCTGACCAAAATCTTCAACTAATCATTCTCTGATAGCTCTCTTCTGGTTATACCATATTCTCCCAAGCACTCAGTACGGTGCTCTGCACACAGAAAGCATTCAACAAATACGACTGATTGATTTTGGTTCTCCTCATCTCTCTGGCCACTCATTCTCTGCCTTGTATCCCCTCATTGTGGCTGTTCCTCGAGGCTCTGATCTGGGACCCCTTTTCAATTCATACTCAATTCCTTGGAGAGCTTATCTACTTTCATAGCTTCACCTCCCACCTCTATGCAGATGACTCCCAAATCTAGCCCCAACCTCTCACCTCTTCTGCAATCATACATTTCAGTTTGCCTCCAGGATGTTTCTATGTGGATCAATGGCACCTTAAGCTCCACATATCCAAAAGTGAACTCTTCAACTCCCTCCCAAATCCTCTCCTCGCCATAGTATTGCCATCACTGTTGACACCACCAGCCCCTGCATCTCAAGTCCACAGCCACCTTCCCCTCTTTAATTCTCATATTCAGTGTGTTGTCAAATCCTGTCAGATTTTTCACTGTGACATTTCATGGATTCGCTGCTTCCAACCAAATCACCACCTTGCTGGTCTAGGCCCTCATTCACATCCCAGCTTGACTACTGTTTATTGGTCTCCTCACAGGTCTTTTTGCCTCCAGTCTCTCCCCTCTCCCTGTCCAGAATTCACTCTTCAGCCCAGATCACACCTTAACATCCTCAAAAAGCCTTTGATGGTAGCCCATTTATTTCCGCCTCAAGCAGAAACTCCTGATAACTGGTTTTAAGGCACTCGGTCGGCTTTTTCCCTTGTAATTATCCACTCTTCTCCCACTATACCCGAGCTCGTGCACTTTGTTTCCACCAATCTAACCTACTCGCTGTTACCAGTTCTTGTATGTTCTGCCTCTGACCCCTTACTCATGCCGTTCCTCCTCCCTGGAGTAGCTCCCTCTTTAAATCCAGCAGACTACAGCTCTCTCCATCTTCAAAGCCCTCCCGAAATCCCATTTTCTCCATGAGACCTTGTCTAATTCATTTTTCTTCTCCCCAGATTGTAACCTCCCAATTACCACATCAGCACTTTTCCACCAACTATGCACTTAAGCACTCACACCCACCTACAGCACTTCTGCACATGCTGACTTACATATCCTCCCTTTTAAGCACTCACTTATCTACAAATCCATTTTACCCATCTCTCCTTCAATCCGTAAATTACTTTCTGCCTGCCTCCCTGGCTAGACTGTAAGCTCCTTGCGGGCAGGGATCAGGTCTTCTGACTCTAGTGAATTCTCCCAAGTGCTTACTACAGTGCCCTGCCCATTGTAGGTACTCAAGAAATACTATGGTTGGTTAAGTATCCAGTACACAAATAAAGTCTGCTTAGTCTGGGCTGCCTGGCTCCAAAATTCTTACCAGGAACAGATCTGGCAGGAATGCTCTGGAAGGCTGGTGGGGAGATTGGAGAATCTGAGGAGCAGAAGCTCCTTTACTACCATCCTCTGTTATCCTACCTGGCACTGAGCAGCTCCTAGCTTGCTTCGAAATATGAAAAAGGAACAACTCGGAGGATGAAGTGAGCCAGACCACAAGGGCGCTGGCCTGCCTGAGTTTTCCTGGGTGTCCCGGGGAGCCAGTCCATCCCTGTATTTAGTGTACTCAGCTGCAGTTTACCTCATTAGTTATTTAGTTCTTTACGGTACTAAGTGCTTTTTGTCTCCAAGCACTATGCTGAATCCTTGGGTAGGTACAAGATTATCGGATGAGATGATATATTCAACTATATGGCTACTGATCAGAGGAATCCAGTCCAATTTCTTCCTCAGGCTTTTAAATGTATTTTTTAACTTCTAAGTGATCCACCAAGGCCAAAACCCCGGGAAGCAGCGTGACCTAGAGGAAAGAGCATAGGCCAGAAAATCAAGGACCTGGGCTCCAATCCCAGCTCCTCCATTTGCCCGCTGTGTATTTTCAGCTAAGTCACTTCGCTTCTCTGTGCTTTGGTTTCCTCATCTGAAAAATGGGGATTAAATACCTGTTCTCCTGCTTACTTAGATTCTGAGCCCCATATGGGACAGGGACTGCATCCAATCTGATTACCTTGTATCAATCACAGTGTGCAGTACAGTGCTTGGCACATAGTAAGTGCTTAAATACCATTATTACTGATATAATTATTGATATTACAACCCAAATCTGTCACCTCTAAGGAACCCACCTTCGTGGCTGTTTTCTCCAGGAATGGAAAGAACTCATTATTACATTTGTTCTTTCAGCCTAATCCTGAAGCAAGAAATATCCATCAATGAATAGTATTTATTGAGTGTTTACTGTGAGCAGAGTACTGGAGGGAAAATACATTTCAACAGAGTTGGTAGACATGATCCCTGCCCACAGTGAGCTTACAGTCTACAGCTCTTTTCAGCTCTGCCATTTGCTATGTGACCTGAGGCAAGCCACTTAGCTCTTCAGCCTCAGTTTTCCCACTTCCAAATTGGCAAAAGACGACTGGATGAGAAAAACACTAGTAAAATATCTCTGGATGGAGAGCTAAATACTAACTACAATGCAGAATTAAAAAACTCGCTGAATTCCTTGATGCCATACAAAAAAATGGATGGGCTGTATTTCGAATGTCTCATTTTTTTCTCTCTTTCAACATCATACATTTGGAAAACAGGGTCTTTTGGAAACCTTCCAAAACCTAGGTACTCAGTCTGGAAGCGGCTCAGGTGTTCAAAACAACTAGCCAACTGGAGAAATTCCTTTCTTCCAGATGAGTCCATTAATGCTTTCACATTTGTGGGACTCAAGGGAAAGAATAAATGCATCCCAATCTTGTATTTGGTATAATTCTTAGAAAGTGCCCAGCGCCAAATTAGGAAACATTAAGAACTTTTCATCTGTGCAAAGGAAATCAATGAGGCAAGACCAATCAGTCAATCAGTAGTATTTACTGGGTGCAAAGTACTGCACTAAGTGCTCGGGAGAGGATAGTAATAATAACAATGGTATTTACTAAGCGCTTACTATGTGCCAGGCACTGTACTAAGCGCTGGGGTGGATGCAAGTTCATCAGGTTGGACACAATCCCTTGTCCCGCATGGGGCTCACAGTCTTAATCCCCATTGTACAGATGAGGTAACTGAGGCACAGGGAAGAGAAGCGACTTGCCCAAGGTCACACAGCAGATAAATGGCGGAGCCAGGATTAGAACCCATGACCTTCTGACTCCCAGGCCCGTGATCTTTCCACTACATCATGCTGCTTCCCATGACACACCACAGAGTTCATAGACACAGACAAGAAGCTTACAGTCTAGGACTATCTAGGACAGGCTAGGACCAGGACTATCCATTCTGTGGCCTGGGGTAGAAGGAACAAAGATAATCAGATCAAGTGCATTCTCTGTCCCACTAAGGACTGACAGGCTAAGACATATGAAAATCAGGTATTGAATCCCCATTTTACAAAGGAGGAAGCAGAGGCCCAGAGAAGTGAAGTAACTTGCCCAAGATCACCCAGCTGGCAAGTGGCGGAACTAGGACTAGAACCTAGATCTCCTGACGCCCAGTTCTATGCTCTCTCCACTAGACCAAACATTTTCAGGTACAGCCAAATGGACCCTAAATGGAATCTTTCCACGTCAACTTGGTGATCCTCAGAACTACAGAGCTCACCTACCCTTCCCTCCACCTACTGAGCTTTACCCTGCTTGCTCCTCCTCTACGCAGTTGCTCTAGTTAGAAAATGGCCAGGAAGTTGGGCGACCGGAGACTGCCATAAGCTGCATGGCACAGTGGATAAACCATGGGCCTGGGAGTCAGAAGGTCATGGGTTCTAATCCCAGCTTTCCCACTTGCCTGTTGTGTGAACTTGGGCAAGTCACTTCACTGGGCCTTAGTTACCTCATCTGTAAAATGGGGATTGAGACTGTGAGCCCCACATGAGACAGGGACTGAGTCCAACCTGATTTGCTTGTATGCACCCCAGCGTTTAGTACAGTGCCTGGCACATAGTAAGCGCTTAACAAATACCATAATTATTATTATTGTTATTAGCATTTTTGCAGCTACTCTTGCTTGCTGCTTCCAAGATTGTTGCGTTGATGGCTTTACAAGAACCCCTGAGTAAACTGAAAGGAGGTGATCATATTGTACGTTTAAGATGATAAGATCCCATTGGTCTCCTTCGAGGTTATAGAGAAAGTTACTGCCTTTGTAGGCTACCAAAGGTTTTTAGTTTATTTTTTAACGTTCCCCATAAACCGAGCATAATATTCCCCCTCTAAACTGTGAGCTCACTGTGGGCAGGGAATGTGTGTTTGTTGTTGCCTTGTACTCACCCAAGCGCTTAGTACAGTGCTTTGCACACAATAAGCGCTCAATAAATACGACTGAATGAATAATATTCTACATACAGTAAGCACTGATTCTAGCCCCCATAAAGATAAATACCCACATATGGAGAGGGAAGGTGGGAGAGAGAGAGAGAAAGAGAGAGAAAGGGAGTAACCCTTCCATTCACTCAAAGATGAACCTGTTAGTGGTGAGATTGTATACATGGGCAATAATAATACTGGCCAAACAGACAAAATCAGCAGGAACAGCTGCAAAATCATGAAGGTGATTTCTGCCTCTCTGGCCTCAGAGGGGGGTGGAGACAGAGTGGCCAACCAGAGCAGCAGTGAAGACCAAAATTGTAAAGCTCTGGGGGAGCAGATGGGCTGAGGCAGGGAGAGGTCGGCTGAGGCAGGGAGAGGTCGGCTGAGGCAGGGAGAGGCCAGGTTAAGCCTGGGAGGCAGGGAAAGCAGGGTATGCCTTAGGCTGAGTCCAGGAGTGAGGGGTTAGCTCATCCCCAGGACCCTTAGAAACCACTACTGCTTTTGTTTTGCCAGTTTAGCTCAGAGGGTGGAAGGAGGTATTCAGAATCCTTATCGCTGGAGCTGTCTCAGCAGCCTGAAGGCTCCAGATTTCACCTTGGTTTTGGGATGCGCTGCACTCTGGGTTGTGCAAGGCAGCTAACTCCTGCAGCATCCCAATGCCTCAGCTGATGCAATCAAATAAGGCTGGATGAGGTCATGTGGACTTAAACTTGCCCAGTTCATTATGGATATCTTCAGCAAACTCCTCTATCACAAATGTTGGACCAAAAACAACTTTGGCTAACAGGGCAAGAGGATGTCTGGAGTGCAATTTCTGACACAAGGTTTGGCTCAAGGTGGGGTCCCTTAAAACTCTCCCTGGGGTCACAAAAGGAAATTAATTACCTGCAGTCCTGGACTCTTCTGGAAGGTAGGTTATACATAGTATAAACCCACTCAGAGTTCAGGTATGCAGAAGAGCAAGGAGACTCCTGGGTAAAAACAATAAATTCTCCCTATCTGGATAACAGACAACTGCCATTTGGATAAACGAGTGTTCAACTCTACTCTTTAGTGTTATCTGTATATTCGATCAAACAATCTATGGTATTTATTGAAAATATTATGTGCAGAGCACTGTACTAAGAGTACAATAATCAGTCACATTTATTGAGTACTTAGTGTGTGCATAGAGCACTGTACTAAGTGCTTGGGAGAGTACGATACAACATATTTGGTAAGCATGTTCCCTGCCCACAAGGACCTCACAGTCTAGAGGGCGAGACAGACATAAAAGTAAGTTAAAGATATGGAGATAAGTCCTGAGGGTCTGAAGGTGGGGTGAATAAAGGATACAAATCCAAGTGCAGATGGCGATGCAGAAGGGGGAGGGAGTAGGGTAAACTGGGGTTTCGTCGGGCCTCTCGGAGGAGATGTGACTTTAATAAGGCTTTGAAGGTTGATCGTCTGTCAGATGTGAAGGCGGAAGGAGTTCCAGGCCAGGGGCAGCACTCGAGCAAGGGGTTGGTAGAGATATAGATGAGATCGAGGTACCACGAGTAGGTTGGCATTAGAGGAGCTAAGTGAGCATGCTGGGTTGTAAAAGGAAATCAGTGAGGTAAGATAGGAGGGGCCCAAGGTAATCGA
Source organism: Ornithorhynchus anatinus (assembly GCF_004115215.2). Classification (NCBI taxonomy): domain Eukaryota; kingdom Metazoa; phylum Chordata; class Mammalia; order Monotremata; family Ornithorhynchidae; genus Ornithorhynchus; species Ornithorhynchus anatinus. The sequence goes on from NC_041753.1 coordinate 57,038,356, forward strand.
GTGCTTTATAGCTAATGGTAAAGAGTTTCTGTTTGATGTGGAGGTGGATGGGCAACCACTGGAGGTTCTTGAGGAGTGGGGAAAAATAGATGGAATGTGTTTTGGAAAAAATGATCTGGGCAGCAGAGTGAAGAACAGACTGGAGTGGGGTGAGATAGGAGGCAGGGAGATCAGCAAGGAGGCTGATGCAGTAGTCAAGGCGGGACAGGATAAGTGCTTGGATCAACATAGTAGCAGTTTGGATGGAGAGGAAATGATAGATTTCAGTGATGTCATGAAAGCAGAACAGACAGGATTTGGTGACAGATTGAATAGGTGGGTTGATTGAGACAGATGAGTTGACCAATGTCAAGGTTACGGGGCTTAGAAGACAGGGAGGGTGGCGGTGCTGTCTACAGTGATGGGAAAGTCAGAGAGAGGGCAGGGTTTGGGTGGGAAGATAAGGAGTTCTGTTCTGGACATGTTGAATTTGAGGTGTTGGTGGGACATCGAAGTAAAAATCTCTCAAAGGCAGGAGGACTGCAGAGAAAGAGAACAATCAGGGCTGGAGGTTAGGGAGTCATCCACAGAGATGGCAGTTGAAGCCTTGATTTTATTTATTGCCATTGTTCTTGTCTGTCCGTCTCCCCCAATTAGACTGTAAGCCCGTCAAAGGGCAGGGACTGTCTCTATCTGTTACCGATTTGTACATTCCAAGTGCTAAGTACAGTGCTGTGCACATAGTGAGCGCTCAATAAATACTATTGAATGAATGAATGAAGCCATGAGAATGAAATGAGTTCTTCGAGGAAGTGGGTGTAGATGGAGAATAGAAGGGGACCCAGAACTGAGCCTTGAGGAACTCCCACAGTTGGGGGATGGGAGGCAGAGGCGGAGCCCGCAAAAGAGACCAAGAAAGAGCGGTCAGAGATAGGAGCAGAATCAGGAGGGGCCACTGTCAGTGAAACCAAGGTTAGATAATGTTGCCAGGAGAAGGGAGTGGTTCAAAGTGGCAAAGGCAGCTGAGAGGTCAAGGAGGATTAGGATGGAGTAGGGGACGCTGTATTTGGCAAGGAGGAGATCATTGGTGATCTCTGAGAGGGCAGTTACCATGGAGTGGAGGGGACAGAAACCAGATTGGAGGTGGGTCAAGGAGAGAACTGGAAGGGAGAAAGTGGAGGCAGTGAGTATAGAAAACTCATTCAAGGAGTTTGGAGAAGAATAGTAGAAGGGAGATGGGGTGGCAACTGGAGGGAGCCATGGGGTCAAGGGAGAATTTTTTTTTTTTAAGATAGGGGATACATGAGCATGTTTGAAAGCAGTGAGGAAGAAGCCATTAAAAAAGTTAACAGTTGAAGATGGCGGGTAGAGAGGGATGAAGGGAGGAGGCAAGTCTTTTGATAAGGTGCTTGTTAAGCACTTATTATTTGACAAGCACCATTCTAACTGCTGGTGTAGAGAGAAAATAATCAGTTTGGGCATAGTCCCTGTGCCACATGGCCTCAGAGTCTAAGTAGAAGGGAGCACGGTTTTGGATTTAGAAGCAGCAGGACCCAGTGGAAGGAGCTCAGATCTGGGAGCCAGAGGACCTGAGTTCTAATCCCCGTTCCACCACTTACCTGCTACGTGGCTTTGGGCAAGTCGCCTAACTTCTCTGTGCCTCAATTACCTCATCTGTAAACTGGGGATTAAATTCTCCTACTTGGACTGTGAACCCCATGTGGGACAGGGACTGTGTCCTACCTGATTATCCTGTATCTATCCCAGCACTTAGTACAGTCCTTGGCACAGAGTCAGTACCGTTAAAATACCATTAAAAAAAGAATATACATCTCCAAACTAAAATCTCCATTAATTCTCTAACTGAATATACTTTAAGAGCAGTAAAATCTGCTTGGGAAGGGGGAAGGCATCTGAAAGGGAAAAAAAAATCTAACATGCCAATGGGTTTTAACAAGCTAACTCCATTTGCCTGCATTTTTTATGGTTCTTGTTAAGCGCTTACTGGGTGCCAGACCCTGTACTAAATGCTGGGGTTCACACAAGAGAATCCGGAGGTTAGCTTGTATCTACCCCAGCACGTAATACAACAAATAGTATTTCTCATATACTATTTTTCAAACTCTCAAATTCTACTGACAGTGGTTGAAATCCTCTATCACGCAGAGCCCTGCAAATGTACAAATTCAGCCCCAAAGTGGCCCAACATTTTTTTTCAACTGGCAAGCCTCTTAGTGAGAGTTAAGCACATCCCAAGCTCTTTTTTTTTCCCCTTAGGGAATTGCCTGACAGCCTTGTTTGAAAAAGCAAAAGCATGAAATGCTCTTCACTCCATTCAAAACTGTTCCACATGACATAACAATAAAGCAATTCACATTGATCGTGTGTACAGTATCCTGTGCTCTACATGAAGGAACATCAGCTTCCTTCAACCAAGCCTTTTCCCCTTCTCCTCTTGCTTTAAGCAATTACTACTTGTCCAAAGGAGTCTAACAGTTTTAAACCAACACTTTCAAACTGAAAATCTGAAGTCTAAAGTGAATACTATAGTTGTATTACTTATCCCAAATGTCTAGTCCTGGACCCATCATTGCAAATTACCCTCAATCTCTGGCCTTCCAACATTTTAATGTAATTTACAATCACTCCCTCTCGGAGCTTGAAATAAAACGGGAGCTCAAAAATGGCGCCAGACTGCAGCAGTTAGTAAAGGGCATCGTTTCCAGGACCCATTTTCTAGCCCTGTAATTGGATAGAATCCTTCTTCAAATCAAATACAAGCCCCGAACAAGGCATGGCTTCAGGCAAGGAGAAAGTGTCAAAATGTGTTTTCACTTTGTTGTGCCCAGTGGCTTATATATTAGACTGGACTCGGCTATTGCTTAAGAGGTGAGCGAAAATAAGTCACCCAGCAGGATTTACAGTTAAAGGCTCAGCTCCCCACCATCATTCACTAGCTAAAAAAGGAAGAATTGCAAAAGTTACAATTACAAGTCACATTGACTCTATTAATACTCCTCGCCTCGGGTGAGGAAATTCATCAGGTCCACTGCAAATCCCTCAGCAAATCTTGGAAACTCACTCAGTGTTCTGCATTCTACATTGCCAATTGACTGTCAGCTCCTTGAGGGCAGGGAATATGTGTTTTGCTTCTGTTATATCCAGTCAAGTGCTTAGATTAGTGCTTGATTAGTGACTGAGTTATTAATTGATTGCAAAAGAGACCATGGGAGCCAAAAGCCTAAAGGTCTCTAGAACAGGAATATTTCTCAGTGACTTTGCACCTGAGAAAGGGCTGCTGACTGGCCCAAAATGGAGAGAAATGTAAGTGGGCTCATTCCCTAAATGAACCCATATGTAAATTGTGTCTCCCATTTTTAGGTAAACTATGTCTGTTTTCTAAGAACTTACAGACCGCTGCCCGGCTCATCTTCCTGCAGAAACGATCTGGGCATGTCACTCCCCTTCTTAAACACCTCCAGTGGTTGCCTATCAACCTCCGCTCCAAACAATAACTCCTCACTCTAGGCTTCAATGGTCTTCATCACCTTGCCCCTTCCTACCTCTCCTCCCTTCTCTCTTTCTACTGCCCACCCCGCACGCTCCGCTCCTCTGCCGCCCACCTCCTCACCGTCCCTCGGTCTCGCCTATCCCACCGTTGACCCCTGGGCCACGTCCTCCCACGGTCCTGGAACGCCCTCCCGCCACACCTCAGACAATCTAATTCTCTTCCCCTCTTCAAATCCCTACTTAAAACTCACCTCCTCCAAGAGGCCTTCCCAGACTGAGCTCCCCCCTTTTTCCCTCTGCTCCCTCTACCCCCCCTTCACCTCTCCACAGCTAAACCCTCTTCTCCCCCCTTCCCTCTCCTCCTCCCCCTCTCCCATCCCACCCCCTCAGCACTGTACTTGTCCACTCGACTGTATATATCTTTACCACCCTATTTATTTTATTTTGTTTAATGAGATGTACATCACCCTGATTCTATCTAGTTGCCATTGTTTTTATGAGATGTTCTTCCCCTTGACTCTATTTATTGTCATTGTTCTTGTCTGCCTGTCTCCCCCAATTAGACTGTAAGCCCGTCAAACGGCAGGGACTGTCTCTATCTGTTGCTGACTTGTTCATTCCAAGCGCTTAGTACAGTGCTCTGCACATAGTAAGCGCTCAATACTATTGAATAAATGAATGAACAATAGACCCCTTTTCAAGAACTGAGGGATTTCACTAGCCTTCTCATTGTGAAAAGAGCTTGTAACAAAGTCTTGCAGGTATCCAAAGGGACTGATCCCATGCTTGGGATGGGCACAGACCAAAAGTCAAGACCATACGACAGGAAGAAATAATGACCAAATGCACAAATTCAACAAGATCTGAATAGGTATCCATAGATTTTTAAACTGCCATTCTTAGGCATTGTGAATTACTAGGAGCACTTTTAACTGAGGGGGGCTAAATCATTAGGGAATGGACACTTACCTACTTTGGGTTTCACTGTACCTCTTAAGATACAAACATCTGCTTTCCTTGCAATTGCAACCCTTCATGGATCAATAGCATTACCACATAATCGTTTTACAGGGATCACATCGACTTGTCTTATATTGTTGAGTCACCTCTGATCCATAGCGACTCCATGGACACATCTCTCCCAGAACACCCCACCTCCACCTGCAATCGTTCTGGTAGTGTATCCATTGAATTTTCTTGGTAAAAATACAGAAGTGATTTACCATTGTCTCCTTCCGCGCAGTAAACTCTCTCCCATTCCCGCTGCTGCCCAGTAAAAGGGAGTTTTGACATGCAGTGGATTGCCTTCCACTCACTAGCCACTGACCAAGCTAGGAATGGAATGGATATGCCTCAGCTTGACTGTCCCTCCTGTAGTGGAGACTGTAGAGTACTGGAAACTCTCCAGGAGTGACCCTGAGAGGGGTTTAGGGATCAGCTACTACTCTTGAAAATCCCACGGTAGTCTATTACATCAAAAATAATTACTGGAAAACAGTGCTATTAAATCAGAGTAGGACGAGAGCAAGAAAATCATTCCACAAATGACTGGAAACTTATTAAAGAAAAATATAGAGGAAAAGATTAAAAAAAAAATTAAGGAGCAATTTAAAATATTTGCTCCCACACTACCTTGAGTTTCCACCTAAACTTCTCCTCCACTTTCTGGTCTGGCCCTGAATCCCAGGGTGAGCCCCCAGGATCAACCTGCAACTCCCAGGATTCCTTCTGGCTGCAGGAGAGTCAGGGCAGGGGTGTATCCTACTGCTCACTTTTCCCATAGCTCAGATCCACATCAGATTGACTGACCAGCCTTCTAGGAGGCTGGGGAGTGGGGCGAGGCTAATCCTGGCTCTGCCATATTAGTCTGCTGTGTGATCTTAGGCAAGTCACTTCTCTGTGTCTCAGTTACCTCACCTGTAAGACTGTGAGCCTTATGTGGGACAGAGCCTATGTCCAACCTGATCTACCCCAGTACTTAGTGGAGTGCCTGGCTCATAGTAAACTCTTAACAAATATCACTAAAACAAACAAAAAAAAAGTGGAGGGGAACAAGGCAACACAGGTCTTGATGCTTTGCCCAGTTGTGTTCCCCACCCTGCAGGTCTTCCACAAGGGTTATGGCAGGCAACATTCAGTTCCATCAACATGCCTCATCCATTTCAACGCCGGCGAGTTCTGCCTCCATGGTTGAGAAGGGTAGGTCTAAATTCACATGTCCGTTCAGGTTTTGATAGTTCCCACTACGGTGAGACAGTGAGTGAGATTGGGAGGAGGGCGTGGAGGGAGGGGAATGAGAACTATCAAAGGTGATAAGAAATTAGGGGAAATGTCACCCTATCCATTAGAAAATAAACCCAAACCACCATTTTGTTTCCTTGAGTCCTTTGGGCAGTGTTTAGTCAACAGCATCCTTGGGTAGAGTAAGATAAGTAATAAATGTAAGGAAGACAAAGGAGAATTCCAATACGCTTTGGAAAACAATGCTGGGTTCACGGTTTACGGTGGACAAAGTGGTCTGGAATCAGGAGCTGGATGGGTCTGAACTCAACATAGGTTAGACCTGCAGCAGGCCGGGTTGGGCCAGACTCCAGATTTCCAACCTGTGCTGGCCTCTAACATGGATACTCACCCCGAGGCAGCAGATTTACCTTTTCTCTTTAAGGAGAAAACGTACCTCCCACGTTCTCCAGTGCGCCTAAGTCCCAGTCGTCCATAAGGACTACCTTCTGTGTGTGACAATGTGCATCTCCAGCTCCACCCATTCAGAAATGAGGGCAGGTCTGATTAGGTGCTGGCCAGGTGACTCACACTTCCAGGGCTCAGTGTGAGTGGGCAAGGGCAGGCCCCCAATTTTCAACTCATACAGGGCTCTACCTCAGTCAGCCAAATCGTGTTTTCGGCATTCCCCGCATTTGAATCTTGAGATCGGGTCTAAAAATAGAAACTCAAATGTTGTGTGGAGGAGGAGAGGGAGAGGTGGAAGAAGGGGCCTCAACCAGACTGCCAAGGCACTTTGGGAGAGCAGAGGGAATCTACCCTTCCTTGGTGCCACCACTGGACTGCAGTTTGGCTCAGCAGGGATGGGAATACTCACCACACCTATTCATACTCAGGCCCTTGCTCTCCTTCCCCCCGACCCCCGTACCCACCACACTCAGCGCTGTCCTTTGGGTTCGAAGATGATACTACCGATGGTGAGCTTTGGGTAACTGGCATATGCGGATGGGGTCGATAAAACCATCGCGTGACCGAGCAAATCCCTTCCACATCACGTGCACGTAAGGACTGCCCCTTTCTGCACCGCTGCATTTGTTACCTACTGTGCCTGGTGCTGTTTTCATTTCTCCCTCTTGGAGCCACGATCTCGCCGAAGCCTCTGCTCCGAAACGGTCACCCCATTTCTGACTGGTGTTCGGCCAGGCTGATCGGTCTTCGGCTGTCGTCTCCCAATTGTCCATTGCAACGCCATATTGAGGTTTTGCTTCATTGCGTTTCTTCTGTCCACCCTCTTTACAGTTTCCCCTCTTTAGTTCGCCATAGAGCAACAGTTTGGGTATCCTAGTGTTGTCTGTTCTCCTCACAGGTCCCACTCAGCCAAGGTGTGATATAATCGTCATCGGCATCTATTGAGCTTCTACTGTGTGAAGAGCACTGGACCAGGTGTTTGGGAGGATCCGACAGAAGACGACGGCAATACCAGGGTCTCTGACCTCGAGGGACACTGCTTGAACGCTGGCAGTCCAGTGGTACTCCAGAACTTCATTGCTCGTGATCCTGCCTTGCCCTTTGATGCTAAGTATTGCAGGTGGAATCTGTGGTAAGTCCAGTTTCATGGACTTCAAGAAGGTTGGACACTATGACTGCCCTATAGACTTTCATTTGGTCTGAATCTTGATGCCATGTCGGTGCCACACTCAGTCTTTCAGTCTTCCAAAGGATACTCTAACTCGCTCGATTTGTTTTTCTACCCTCTTGTCTATCTTTGCACCACTGGACAACGTGCTACCCAGTGACAGCGTTCAACTCTGGGTCACCGGTGGATATCCTTAGGTATATGTAGAGTTTACCGGATGCAGGCTGGTCCATAACTTTGGGTCTTCTTCAGACTAATTGTCAATCCATAGTACTTTGCTGATTCTGAGAAGCGGAAGAGATGGCAATAACACTTCATACACATATATGTATATATACACACACACACCCATACCTACACTCACAAGGATATGCCCACACGCCACACACATATATATTCCTTCATATGTGTGTGTGGGTGTACATATGTGTGTATATATATATGGATTCTCTCCCCATCCTTCCCCATGCAGGGGCACCCAGAAACATGTTAACATAGAAAGAGAAACTTTAAGCTATGGGGAGAGATGGGAGGCATACACAGAAGGAGACATACAATCCAAAGGGAAAGAGGTATGTGCACCAAAGGAGAGGAGATAGAAAGTAATGTAACACAGAGCCAGTGGAGAAGGGTGACAGAGAGAAAGCTAGGAGAAATATGGAGAAAGGCAAGGAAATACAAAGGAGAAGAGAATAGGTAGACTCTTTCATTTTTTTTACTCAAGGCAAAGACTGGGTATTATTAATACTAAGAATGGCAGAATGACAAATATTAACATTAACTCAATATCACTGACCAAAACACCATATCTACCAGGCCTGATAGAAATGAGTGATTGAGTAAACAGGATAAAACCTCCTAAGAGATAATGTACCTTAGAAATGCTACATAAAAACTTTATCAGAATACTAATCTAAGATAAACGGAAACCAACTGACACCAAAACCTTACCTCTTGCGTATCCAGTCATCAGGGCCCCATTGACCAATTTGCGGTGCTGAATCTCCCCCAAATTCACATTCAAAGCACATTCACTTATTTTTAGCCAGACTCAGAGTGGCATACCTTATTTCCTTCATTATTATTATACAGTTTTTTGGAGGGTGCAACAATGGGTGTGACAGACTGGTAAAGTAGCAATCACACTACTTAGTGCATCATACATGTCAAACAACAACAGCGTAAGATTGCAGGAAGTGTCACCCAGCTGCTTACCCAATCAGTTCTAGATGAAGAGAACTTCAAATAGAATTTCACCCCTGAATGATCAAAAATCACATATTTGCAATTAACAGCAGCCAGAAAGCAGAACATATATGACGTTTTAGCAGAGAGAGAAGTGATTAAGGCCTATGTAAACAAAAACTTTTCATGTGAACACAGGCAAAAAAGTCTTTTCCACCAAGTCATCATAAAATGTCAGCAAGTTGAAATTAAGATATACCTGAAGCACCTCCATTTTTTTTACATATCAGTTTAGAAAAAAATGGCTTGGGTGTGGGGTGGGAGGGCAGCAGGCGGGTAAAGGTTTAATGTAAGCTTCTGCTGATATTAGGGCCTGCACAATCTCCTCTCTTGTAATTAGAAACTTTGATAGAGAAGGCAGATTCCCTCCCACCCACCTCCATTAACCCCGATTAAAGCACTTGACATATGCGGAACACAGGGAGCCTGGAGAAGATTATGATGTTCTTTTCATATTTGAAAATTCAAATAAAGAAATAATAAAATTGGAAGTCTTCAAATAAAGAACCTTTTCCCCTAATAAGCTTGATTTATCCTAGAGACCAAATAGCAATTTGTGCTAGTAAGAGTCTGTTTCCTAATCTACCTTGGCCAACTTCTGTTAACCCACAATTTAACATGCTTAAAGTAACTTGATTGGATTAGGAGAGCTTCCCTTTGAACCGAGAGATCGAAGGTCCAGGATATATTTGATTCTGAATTGTCAGAAGGGGATGAGGCCTTTTTAAAGAGCGTTCAGGAAGAGCCACTCCAGTACTCCTTTTCTTTGGCTACTTGGGGAAGTATTATGGTCTACTGAAAGAGCACAGGCTGGGAGTTGGGACACGTAGGTTCTTATCCTAACTCTTCTATTTGCCTGCTGTACAAACTTGAGCAAGCCGCTTAGCTTCTCTGTGTCTCAGTTTCCTCATCTGTAAAATGGGGATTCGATACCTATCCTCCCTCCTATGTAGACCTCAAGTCCCATGTGGGAACAGGGGCTGTGTCCGACTTGTTTCGCTTGTATCTATGCCAGCGCTTATATCGCTTGGCACACAGTAAGCACTAAGAAATATCAAATTACTGCTTCTTTTTCTTTGTCCTGCCAATTATTTCTCCCTGTGGGAAACCTCTAAGCCCATCCCTCCATAATCCACAGTCCTCCTGTGTCCTGCAATTTACTCTCTGCACCACCCCATCTCCGCCCCCTGCATCCATGACTGGGGACATTTTAAATGTTTTCCTGTTAGCAGTCCCTGCACATGTTTTAAAAGGCTCCCGTCCTGGGGCAAGTCTCTAAAAGCCCTGCTCAGCTGGGATTCTCCCAGCCCTATTGACTCTGACCCCATCTCCAGCTGCAACACTCTTTAACAGCATTCCCAGAGAGTTTGGTGGTCCAGGCCTCTCCAAAGGAAGGGAGCAAATAACCAAACCCTGCATCTTCTCTCCCACGTACTCTAATCCACTTAACCGTTCCATCACAACTGACCATACCATCACTTTCCTCATTTCTCAAACCCACAATCTTGGTATTACCCTTGACTCATCACTGCCTTTGATCTCTTACACCAGTCTGTTGCTAAATCCTGTCGGTTTTTCCTCCACAACATTTCCCGGATGTACCCCTTCCCCTCCATCCACACAGCCATCACCCTAATCCAGGCACTCATCCTATTCAGATTACCGCATCTGTCTCCTTGCTGGTATCCCAGCATCTGGTTTCGCCCCTCTTCCAGTCCATACTTCACTCTGCTGCTCAGATCATCTTGCTAAAATATCATTTGTCATGCATCTCTCCACTCCTCAAAACACACCAATTTGTCTTCACACCAATAGAAATTCTTGAGCACTGCCTTGACCAGTAGCCTTAAGTGGCCATTGGCCACTTCATTAGCTTTCTCTTTGTTACCTTACCCACTCTCTTCTACTACACCCCAGCTCATATTCTTTGGTCCTGCTCAACACTCACTCAGGAATCAAACAATTAATGGTGTTTACTATGTGCAGAGTACTACACTAAGATCTTCGGAGAACAGAGACAGAAGACCAGACACAAGGCAATTACAATTTAATAGGGGACACAGACATAAAATGAATTGCAAATGAGAGGATGAAGTGCTCAAAGAATAGACTATGTAAATAAATATGCACAAAAGGGCAAAGGACAAGATTTGCTGGAGGAGGTGACATGTTGGCAGGGCTCTGAATGTGGGGAAGGCTTTGGTCTATCTGATTTAGGGAGGGAGGGAGTTTCAAGCTGGGGGAACAGTGTGAGTGGCGGGATGGACTGGAAGCTCACTGAGAGCAGGGAACATGTCTATCAACTGTTACACTGTCCTCTCCCAAGCACTTAGTACGATGCTCTGCACGCAGTAAGTACTCAATAAATATGACTGACTGATTAGTCCCCAGAGGATGTTTACAATAGCTTCCAAGCATTATCATACATTCTATACCATACCCAAACAGAGCCTGTAAGCTGGAAATGAGAGCTTAGTCGAGCAAGCCTCTGGTAGGAGATGTGCTTTTAATAAGGCTTTGAAGGTGGACACAGTGATCGTCTGTGGGGTACGAAGAGAAGCAGCGTGGCTCAGTGGAAAGAACCCGGGCTTGAGAGTCAGAGGTCGTGGGTTCTAATCCCGGCTACGCCACTTGCCAGCTGTGTGACTTTGGGCAAGCCACTTAACTTCTCTGTGCCTCAGTTACCTCATCTGTAAAAAGGGGATTAAAGCTGTGAGCTCCATGTGGAACAACCCGATCACCTTGTATCCCCCCAGCGCTTAGAACAGTGCTTTGCACATTGTAAATGCTTAACAAATACCACCATTATTATTATTATTATTATTATGAGGGAGGACATTCCATGCCAGAGGCAGGATGCGAACGAGAGGTTGGTGATGAGATAGTAGCTCGTTGTGGGCATGGAACATGTCTACCGACTCTGTTATACCATACACTCCCAAGCACTTGGCACAGTACCTGGCACTTAACAAACACCATAAAAAAAAAAAAACCCAGACTCTCGGGGAGGGGAGGATAGCACAAGGTAAAAAGGCAATACCCACAGTCCCCTTGCTGGCCTAAAGGTACTGAGATGGCCATGGAGTCTTTTCTAGTCCCTAGAGCAGCGCTACGGCTAATGATCTGTAGTTTGTGCTTCCGGAGACCACTCCAGGCCGGGCCCAGAGACCCTGCCACAGCTGTTCATTTCCCTTGAGCCCAGAAGAGCACTGGGCCCCAGTAGGGAGCAGAATCCAGAAGCAGCATCATATGGAGTCAGAAGCTGACTCCTCTGAAATGACCATCCTATTACCCATGATTGTGCATGGGCTTTGGAGTTGGAGGACCTGGGCTCTAGTCTCAGCTCTTCAGTGACCTACTGTGTGACCTTGGATAAGCCACTTAACCTCTATGTGCTTCAGTTTCCTCATCGGTAAAACGAGGATCATAATGCCTGCCTTTCCATACCTCAGACAAATAATAAGAAAATGCTTTGGGAATAAAAGTGATCTACGAAATTAAGGTATCACTATCATCATTATCATCATTATTATTTTATCCTTATTATTTTGCAACATCCTGATGTCACCTTAAGACTTGCCTCACCATTAAGCCAGCTGCTTCAGGTCCTGGGCCACTAATGCCAGGGCAGTAAATGGAGAGAGGGGCAAAGAGCAAAGAAAGTCACAAGTCTGTAGGTCAATACATCTACCAATACAGGCCACTTCAATATTCTGTACTTCACAAGCACCAAGTACATTGCAACATACCAAGTGAGTGCAGCGTGGCTTAGTGGAAAGAGCCTGGGCTTGGGAGTCAGAGGACATGGGTTCTAATCCCGGCTCCGCCACTTGTCAGCTGTGTGACTCTAGTCAAGTCACTTAACTTCCCTGTGCCTCAGTTACCTCAGCTGGAAAACGGGGATTAAGACTGTGAGCCCCACGTGGGACAACCTGATTACCTTCTATCTACCCCAGCTTAGAACAGTGTTTGGCACATAGTAAGCACTTCAGAAATATCATCATCATCATCAAGTGAGTGTTCACTGAATGCTGTTGCTGCTGCTCCTCCTCCTCCGCCTCCTTCCACTGCTCTCAGATCTGACACTTTTCCAGTCTCCTCTCTGATTTGTAATGATTAATGTTTTAATATCAAAAATGCAACTGCAACAACAAATTCTATTTTATTATTTTAAAGGTCAACTTTATTTCATCCATTTTTGAATAACCCATGATTGCAGTTTAACCATTTCTATTATGTCATTTCTAAAATTAAGGTTTTCAAAATCTCAAAACAATTCATTTTGTATAATACAATAGAGAGGAAAAGAAGGCACATCCTTTGAAGCTTAGTCTCTAGCAAAACATACAAAAGTATATTTTTAGCCTTAGTATACAATTAATAGCAACCTTGCAAATACTCAAAAAATTTTTCTCAGCCCACTGACATTTATTACTGCTGAACCCCAGGAGTTTATATCCATACTGAAGCCAAAACCCCAGTCAATAACAAGGAAGCCCAACCCACTATGAGACTGAAATATCTTTAAGGACCCAGGGATCCTGTCTTTTTACTCTACTCTATGCAATCTTCCAATTGCTTCTTACAATCCCCTGCACCAAGTAAACCCTCAAAAATTCCACCAATTGATTTACTGACAAATCGTCTGTTTTCTCCACTCGCTTTTAAACACCATGAGGGCAGAGATCAGGTCTACCAACTCTACTGTCTCGTACTCTCTCAAGCACTTAGTACAGTGCTCTGTACAGGGTAAGCACTCAATAACTGCCATTGATTGACTGTTTGATACATGTTAAGATATATGTGCCAGGTTGTCCTATGGGCAGTTGAGACAGGGTCTTGTTGAGTACACGGGAACATTCATGCGTGTGTAAGTCTTTCATACAAGCATGGAAGGGCCACATCTGCCATCTTGCTAGTTGTCAACTCCCATCAGCTAGAGGAAGACTGAAACACAAGCAAGTGGGCTAGCTCAAGCGTGATCTTAACCATCCCACAGTAAAAAGATCCAGCTTGTGAAGGGCTCTATGTAAAAGTTGAATTGCTATTATTACCATCATTATTATTATGAGAGAAATTGATCTGGTTTGGGCACCTGAGGTGAAAAACAGGATGCAACCTAATAAAGATATTGTCGATTACAACGCATCTGATCGGAGGTGTTCATTACATCATCAAACTCACCCTAAAAATAAAAATAAATGAAGAATGCCGCTCGACGAGCAACTGGGTCATGACCATGGGCTCCTATGGACTAAGGCAGATAAGAATCTTGATCTGTTGGGGAACTCTGTATTTTCTGCAGGCAGAGACCTGTGCTACTAATATGAATCTAGTGATATGAGCAAGGGGTGGGGGTTGCCATTAGCAAAGGTGGTTTAAGGAAGGCTAATGCAAATTTTGGCTGTTCTAATTATTTTTGAAAGTCCAGTGCTAAGCTACTTTATTCAACCAATACCAAATATCGCCTCTCTGACTTTCTTGTTAACAACTTCTCAGGGAACAACTGCACCTTGAGCAGAGGACATCAAAGCTCACAAAGACAATTAACCTTCTGTTTTGATAACCAGGAGCAGCTGCAATGCTCTTCCTTTTATCTAACCTGTGGACTTCCTTGTAATGGGCAGGGAAAGTGTAAATGACCCAACTCCAGATCCCCAAAGAATAGCTCTGCTAGTAAATTTTACTGTTGTCTGCCTACTGTATGACCAGCCAGGAACAGCAGGAAAAGTGAATCCCTGCAGTTCTGGAGAAATACCCTGAATGTTGGTCTGTTAACTAGGACTGCAATAAAGTTCACGGAAATACAGTAAATCAAATTTGGGGCACCGAACTTATCAGTATCCTCTTAGGCACGAGGTAGATTCAGCTTTCAGAAAACTACTTCAAACCAAAGACAAATCAGATCACCAAACGGAAAAGGGTTCAAACTCTAGTTACTTTGCACTTCTATTTAGTAAATTCAATTCCGTGGTCACAGGAAAGATAGTGCAGGAAGCTGAGGTTTTCCGATCACCTGTCCCTCACCAAAATACATATTCACACTCACAGCTCTCTGGAGAGGAGAGGCAGTAAGAGGATAAACTATGCATCAGTGACAGCTACATGACTCCGTTACATAAATCCCTAAAAATTCTTCTAAAATTGGATGTCGAATTCAATCAAACGTTTTTGATGAAGGTATTAACCTGTTTTGACAGGTTTTTTTTTCCATCCTTGCATATCAGATTTGCAGACTTTAAGCTTCATTCAGTATCGCAAATTCTGTGACTCCAGTCCAAAAATCACAAACTGGATCATAACCATTCCAGTCAGATAGCTGTCTAACCCAGTCTTAAAATTACTGGAGATCTATTCCAGTGGATCTCAGCCCAGAAGTTAATCTTCAGTGGGCTGGGAGCATGTCTAACCAACTCTCTTGTACTGTATTCTCCCGAGCATTTAGTATAGTGTTTGCTAAGCAGTAAGCACTCATTAAATGCCATCGACTGATTAATGGCACTGCAATTGAAGCCCATTTCTTTATGGGATGCTACTCTTCAAAATAATATACTGTATTTGAGGAGAGCTTTATTTTTTCAAAATGCTTTTGCGATATTTTTCTAACGGTAGCCTCATAACATCCCTGTGAGGCAGGAAGAAAGAGGAGTTATCTCCAATACAGATGAGGAAACTGAGGTTTTGACTTTGCCCAAAGTCACACAGCAGCCCAGTGCCAGAGGTGGGATTGGAACCCAGGTCTCCTGACTCATACCCCTGTAGTCTTTCCAATAGACCATGTTGCATTATAGACTTTCCTGTATGTGTGTGTGCACAATATTATATAAAATCAAGAGTATGCACTCTATATTTTTTATGAACAGTTTCATTTAAAATACTGTTCATAGTATAATGTGTATTATATATATACTTTAAAGTGAGAGCCTTTCCCTCTCCTTTCCTGGTAATCGGTCACATGCAAGGATGTTCATTCATTCAGAAACGAAAGTTCTCTTATTCAGTAAATTCTTGATTAACCATGATAATGAAGCTGGGAATGGCAGAAATCCACAGATTATCCAAATGCCTCATTTTATCCAAGAGCTAATTCCAACCTCCTTCTCTACCCACCCTTTTGCCAGAGTGACTTTCAAAAAGAGTAAATTGATTTAGGTTTTATCTTCTAACCCCGCTTCTGTCCTCATTCATTCATTCAATCGTATTTATTGAGCGCTTACTGTGTGCAGAGCACTTTACTAAGCGCTTGGAATGCACAATTTGGCAACAGATAGAGACAATCCCTGCCCGACAACGGGCTCACAGTCTAAAAGGGGGAGACAGACAGCAAAACAAAACAAGTAGTCAGGTATCAACTCCATCAAAATAAATAGAATCAAAGATATATACACATCATTAATAAAATAGAGCAATAAATAATATATACAAATATACAAAAGTGCTGTGGGGAGGGTAAGGGGGTAGAGCAGAGGGAGGGAGTAGGGGCAATGGGGAGGGGAGGATGACATCTGGCTGTGAAATGGCCCAAAACATAGGTTGCTGGAGGAAAACAAACAATGCTTCTATACATGTGACTAATCAGATAATCAAGAATCGATTATCTTCCCGGTCTCACCTTTACAATATCGCCAAGATCTGCCCTTTCCTCTCCATCCAAATGGCTATCATGCTGGTACAGGCTCTCATAATATCCCGGCTGGATTATTGTGTCAGCCTTCTCTCGGATCTTCCTTCCTCCTGTCTCTCCCCACTCCAGTCTATTCTTCATTCCACTGCCCGGATCATCTTCCTACACAAACGCTTTGGGCATGTCACTCCCCTTCTTAAAAACCTCCAGTGGTTGCCTATCAACCTCTGCACAAAACAAAAACTCCTCACTCTTGGCTTCAAGGCTCTCCATCACCTGGCCCCCACCTACCTCACTTCTCTTCTCTCTTTCTACTGCCCACTCTGCTGTACACTCTGCTCCTCTGCCACTCACCTCCTCACTGTCCCCCGTTCACGCCTATCCCGCCGTCGACCTCTGGCCCACGACCTACCGCTGTCCTGAAACGCCCTCCCTCCTCACCTCCACCAAACTAACTCTCTTCCCCTCTTCAAAGCCCTACTGAGAGCTCACCTCCTCCAAGAAGCCTTTCCAGACTGAGCTCCCCCCTTTTCCCTCTCCTCCCCCCTCCTCCTCCCCCTTCCCCCTTCACCTCCCCTCAGCTGAGCCACCATTCTCTCTGCTCTTCCCTGTCCTCTCTTCCCCTCCCCTCAGCACTGTGCTCATTTGTATATATTTTTTATTATCCTATTTATTTTGTTAATGAGGTGTACATCCCCTTGATTCTATTTACCGTGATAATGTTGTCTTGTTTTTGTTTCGTTCAGTTTTGCTCTGCCGTCTGTCTCCCCTGATTAGACTGTGAGCCCATCATTGGGCAGGGATTGTCTCTATCTGTTGCCAAATTGTACATTCCAAGCGCTTGGTACAGTGCTCTGCACATAGTAAGCGCTCAATAAATACTATTGAATGAATGAATGAATGATTAGATCCACTTCACATCCTTGCTCAGGTTCCCAACCTGAGCCCTACTGAAAGACCAGAAACCCTACAGATCAAACTCCATCAAATACACTTATGAGCATTTTAAGTTACTTGGGATGATTTGATGTGCGAAAAAGATTTCACTGTGATGATGAAAGATTCACTGCAGATTCTTTCAGCAATTTGATACCGATTAGACTTTTTCTCCCCCGATTTTCTCCCCCGATTAGACTGTAAGCCCGTCACTCGGCAGGGATTGTCTCTATCTGTTGCCGAACTGTATATTCCAAATGCTTAGTACAGTGCTCTGCACATAGTAAGCACTCAATAAATACTACTGAATGAATTGAATGAATGATACTTGGCCTTTAAAGAGTCCTGCTGTTGGTTCAATCAATCAGTCCAATCAACTGTATTTATTGAGAGCTGTAGAAAGAACACTGTACTAAGCGCTTGAGAGAGTACAATGCAACAGAGTCGGTAGACGTGTTTCTTGCCCAGCAGGAGCTTACAGTCTAGAGTTCAATGGAAAGAGCGCAGTTCTGGCAATCAGGAAACCTGGGTCCCAATCCTAGCTCTGCCTGCTGGGACTATGCCATCAGTAGTAAAGGTATCTGACCAAAGAACCACCTTGGGCATTTCGATGTGGGGGGCGGCCCAGCAGGAACCCTGAAAAACAGCTGGCTAAAGTGGGCAGTGAAGAGCACGGCCACAATCCAGGTTGCTGCCGGAGGGGTCAGAATACTCCGGTACTTTGGCTGTAAAGGGTCCTGCATTTACAAAACCTTTGTGGGCACCTGACAATGTGCTGCTCTCCCTTGCCCGCTTACTTGCCTTATTCCACTCTGTGCCCCAGGAGAAACGTAACTGGCAGGAACAAGGGAGTGAAAGTGGCACTGCCCAAGCCAGCAGCACATTATGGCACAAGGCCCGTCCATTGTTATCGACTGGAGACCACCATCATCTGCTGGCCCTTCTTGTTTCGGCTGCAATAGACTACAGCATTCTCCATATCATTGGAAACACTCCCCCCCAAAGAGGGTTTTTCCAAGTTTCTAAATTTAACTCTATTTTGTAATGAAAAATACACAGGCAGGCCACTGCCAGCATTGTGACTACATTCTTTTGTCGAGTCTAATAAATAACGCTATAAATAACATGAGGTACTTTCAATTGAATGTATTACAATTACTTATGCTTCTGATATACGTATATGGGACATAATTTCATAAAGCTGTTCCTAAACAAATCCTCCCACTTGGGCTCAAAGGAGCTGGTAAATCAAGTCAGGCTCCCAGACAGGAAGAAGAAAACACCGGGGGATGTTTTTCATGGAGTGTTTCGGTAAGGAAAAAGGGGATGAGTTATGACAGATCACGGCATGCGATGATTGCTAGACAGATGACGAAAGGAGCTGAGAAACTGAAACAGAAAAAAAAGTCTCCCAACTCTATTGCATCAATGCAGTCTCTCAAGCACTTAGCCGAGTGGTCTGCCAAGAGTGAGTGCTCAATAAATACCATTGACTGATTGATTAACAGATGACTGAGCAATCACCAGGCTATTCACCAGTCTAGACACCCCCATCCTTTCCCCTCCGTTGTTCCAAGCTACTGAGATGCAGTTGGGTTGCAATCAATCTAGTCTACGATTAAGCTCTTTGTCTCTAGACTGTAAACTCGTGGGCAGGAAAAGTGTCTGTTTACTGTTCAACAGTACTCTCCCAAGAGCTTAGCACAATGTTCTGCACACAGTAAGAGCTCAATAAATACAACAATGAACTGGGGCTGACTGTGTTCCAAGACTTTGTTGCTTGTGGTTTTGTCCTGCTACCAGATGTTGAGGATAGCACACAAGTGACACTGATGAAACTGTTCAAGAAATCAGACCGCGAGCCGCATCATCATCAATAGTATTTGTTGGGTGCTTACTGTGTGCAGAGCACTGTACTAAGTGGTTGGGAGCGTATGATACAACCGAGTTAGCAGACATGTCCCCTGCCCATAATAAACTTACAGTCTAGAGAAAGGCCTACGGGACAGGGATGGTATCTGACCTCATTATCTTCTACCTACCCCAGCATTTAGTACATTGCTTGGCACATAGTAAGCGCTTAACAAATACTGCAATGACTACCCTTATTAAGGGCCTGGTGGGAGCAGAACTCCCCCCTCTAGACTGTGAGCTTGATGCGGGCAGTGACTGTCACTCTTTACTGCTGTATTGCACTTTCCCAAGAGCTTAGTACAGTGCTCTGCACACAGTAAGCACTTAATAAATAGGATTGAATGAATGAATGACTCACAGGCCCACAGAAGGTTAGAGAGCACTCTGTAGGTCTTTGGGTCTATACAGTCTAGGCAGACCAAACCAATCTAAAACAATAGAGAGAAGAGAGAACTCTGGGGAAGAGAAAGTAAAGGAGGAAACGGGGCCAAGGTGCACCCACAGGTGAGCAGAATTAAAAAGTCAAAAATGGGAAACTGCAAATGGAATGTAGCCTTCAAAACTGAACAGTCCATTTTCCCCCCCATATCATTAATTTACATTATTTAGAGAAGCAGCACGGCATAGTGGATAGAGCACGGGCCTGGGAATCAGAAGGTCATGGGTTCTAATCCCAGATTCACCATTTGTCTGCTCTGTGACCTTGGACAAGTCACTTCACTTCTCTGTGTCTCAGTTACAGCACCTGGAAAATGGGGATTGAGATTGTGAGCCCCACGTGAGACAGGGACTGTGTCCAACCCAATTTGCTTGTATCCACCCCAGCGATTAGTACAGTGCCTGAAAGATAATAATTGCTCAACAAATACCATTATTATCATTACAGAGATAAAAGGGGAATATTGGCTTCAGCTGGTTGGAGCTCTGTGGGGACTCAGAGAGACGGCATCCCAATGCCGCAGTATCACGTGTACTCCAGGGCAGAGTTAGCCTGGTCCCTCAACTCTGCATCACCAATGCTACTGCAGGCCTAGCGAGTCAGCTTTTGAGTTTCTGCCCGGGGCGCAGGGGAGTCAGGAAGTCGAGGTGAAAATCCCAGCCCAGGCAAGAGAGTTCTTTGAGTACAAAATGCAGTCACTCTCTGTCTCATGACATCCTTGCTTCCTGCTGGAAATATGGCTCTTGGTTGGTGAGGTCTACCAGGATGCAGTTGGAGAGACAAAATGTGGAGCAGGGTCTGCGCCCCTCTTCTGCCTGCTTCCTCTGACCCTGACTGCTATAGATCGGCAAATGGGCCCCATGAGGGAAAAGGAAAAAACACACTGCTGTCTGCAGGACTCTGAAGTAAACTAAAATCAATATATTTTTGCCCTTTTCTCACAATCTCACCATTCCCTATTACTCCCTTTCCCCAAAGCTAAACAGCATACTCTACTTTCTGAATATCTAATACTACAGAAGTCCCCAGGAAGAGGTAGGGAACTATTTGATTTTGTTTCCCCTGGTACTTTGAAGCACCAGCTGTAGGGCACTTTTTCATTTCAATAATATACTCTGTCCATCCCACAAAGCAAGTTATGTCTGGATATTAAAGCACTAATGGAGGACATTAGGTTAGGAAAAAAACAGAACCAACATATTCTTTTGTTGGCTTGGTCTCATAATAGGATGAAGTCAGAGGAGCTTAATACTGCAAACTCTCCTGTAGCTCACCCTATTAGCCCCATTACCTGCAATGATATTTGAAAAGAACATTTGTTACTATTCTCAAAAAAGAAACCTCAAAATCTTTGAAATTACAATGACAAACACTGCTGACAGCCAACTCACTAGTAAAAACAGAAGTGTTTGAAATGGTGGGAACGGCTACAGCGATTAACTGATGTACCGATGCTAGCTGAAATACATTTAAATTCACTGAACTACTCCTTTCCTGACATATTTAACTAGAAATAGAGTTCCGGCATTTACACAAACCAAAATTACATAAGCCCAGGGAGGCAGAGAAGACATTTTGTCCCCACGATGCAAATACTGTAATACCCTAAAAGAATTCAGCAGCATGAGTGTGAACAATCCTGCATGAATGAATTCAAAGATGCCAGATTGTGGACTGGAACCAAAGAACAATGATGGCCTAAATGCAGGGGAGAAGGTCCCCTGAGAGTGACAAAAGATACAGTCTGGTTGGTTGCTTTAACCCAAATGCAAATGAAGGCAATCTACTTTTTTTAACCTCATGAAAATAAAATATACATATGGTACTGCCTCTAGAAGCCCTTTCCACTTTATCCCTTGAGCATCGAGACCTAGAGGAGAGAACGTGGGTCTGGGAGGAAGAGGACCTGGGTTCTAATCCCGGCTTTGCCATTTGCCTGCTGTGTGACCCTAGGTGAGTCCCTTAACTTCCCTTGTGCCTCACATTTCCTCATCTGTGCAAAGGGGACTTCTGTTCTCCCTCCTACTTAGACTGTGAGCCCCATGTGGGACAGGGACTGTGTCCAACCTGATTACCTTATGTCTACCCGAATGCCTACTAGAGTGCCTAGCACATAATAATCGCTTAAACATCACAGTTACTATTATTACGTACTTTTGAAGGACAGCATTGAACAATATGGTGCTATGGGATTACCTAGTGCCCATTTCTCACTATCCTAACCAGTACTGTCCACTTGGGAGCCACAACCAGCCTGCCAAAGGACTTAGTGGAGCCCACAGACCAACGTATAATTTAAAACAACGGCAGCTTCATCTTCCAGGCTCACATTAATTTACAGCCAGGACTACCTTCCTAATTTCTTGTTTATTCTTTGCAACAGTAATACGATCATTTTCCCCATTAAAAATGACTTAGTACAAAGCTAATTATTTTCTTGTTAGTCCTATGAATTTCAATGAGCCAACCTTCTGGCCCACTAGCACGTTGCTCTAAATGAATGAGGCCACCACATCAAAGAAAATGGAAAGCATTCATCTGACTTGATGCAGAGAGCTGAAAAATATTAGCCAACGCTTGTCCCCCCAAATAAGGTGTTTCCTTGACCCACATACAACCAAAAGGAAGAGTGGATTGCTCCTTTCCTACTTTCAAAGAAAATCACGTCAGGGGCTTTAGAAGCCTGAAAATGCCAGCCTCCAAACAGGAAGCAGCCATCAATGGATGTCCACAAGAGAGTAGAGATAAATTAATATTTCTCCTCTACCAAGAAGGCAGAAGAGGAGGAAACAGGCTTGGGGTACAGTCGTGGTTGCTTATTTTAGTCATAAGAAGTCAGAGCTTTACCAAGGAAGTTTGCGTAAGCTCTCTGAAATTCACCCATCTGGGATTGTTTAGGGGTGACTTTATCCAAAGCCATGGGGTGGACTAAGTATCCTCTCAAGAGCCCTTTCAGGCCTCTGGTTTTATGGCATTATCATTTTTTTAAAAAAATTAGGATGATAGCATCGTGGGATATCCCCTGACCAAAAACTGCTCCAGTAGACTTCCTGTTCATTTTATAATGCCCTGGAGAAGTCTGGGCAGCTTTTCTAGCTTCTTCTTGAGGAGAAAGCACCTACACTGCCCTCAGAGAAGCTCTCATCTTGAAGGAGGGGTTGGGGGAGAGAGCGCTCAAGTCCAGGGCTGCACAAGAACAGCAGAGCTTAGAGGCCTCTTTCGCTTTAGGCCTGCACCATCCAAATGAAACTTGGTGGCTATCATGAGGCTGAAGTGGAGGAAATCCCTGGGAGTCACTCCCGCGAACATTGCTGCTCCAGGGGTAGAATCCAGGGGCATAAGTAACAGGTAATGAAGAGGAGGCCCCAGTCTCCAGGCCTGTTTGTCTTTGGATGTCCCAGGAACACTCTCTGTTGGCCCACCAGCTGGCTTATGGAACAGGGACTGTGTCCAATCTGAACACCTTGTATCTCCCTAAATGCTTAGGACTGTGCCTGGGACAGAACGCTTAACTAAAACCACCATTATTTACCACTATCACCTTCCAGGATTGGTGTCCCTCTGCCAAGCTGGTATAGGGAGGTGTTGGTATTGCACACCCAATGCTAAGCTGAAAGGTGGCTGGCAAGCAAGTGGAGGGCAGGGAGTCATGAAGTCCTCTTCCCCTTGAACCTCCTTCATGTACTCCTCTCCAATACAGCCCCAGCTCCCCTGGGCATTATACCATTGTGAGGACACAGCCCCTACCCTCTAACAGTTCACATTCTAAAATCCTCAGCTAATAGTATGAAGGAATCAATTTGTTACAGACATCTCATGGAACAGTTAATTTTCTAGGCAGAACTGGACAACACTGTGGCTAACAATGCCGGTGATGGAATCATTCAATTTTATCCCTCCTACACCTTCGTATCTGACAGACTACCACTCTCCACATCTTCAAAGCCCTACTAAAATCATATCTCCTCCAAGAGGTCTTCCCTGATTAAGCCATCACGGCTTATCTGTCCTCCCTTCTGTGTCACCTATTTATTAGGTCTGCACCCCTTATGAATTCTGATATTCACCCCACAGAACTTATGTACACATCCATCTGTAATTTATTTTAATGTCTGTCTTCCCCTCTAGTCTGTAAGCTCCTTGTGGGCAGGAATTGTGTCTATCTACTCTATTGTATTGCACTCTTTCAAGTGGTCAGTGCAGTGCTCTGCACACAGTAAGTGCTCAATGAATACTACTGATTGATTGACTGTCCTGGAGGGGAGAGTGGGGCTTGGAACCCTGTCAAAAGCAGATCAGGTACCATGGCCAGTCTAACTATATCCCCAATAGGGAGTCCAGGAAAACCCATGCACGAGGGTCACCTAATTTCATCCTGACGGAGGCCAGAAGGGGAAAGAAGCCAGCAGCTGAGCAATAGCCCGAGCTTTTCCCAGGGTAGTAGCTATTTGGGCTGAGAGGAAGGATGGATCAGGGAGACACTGTGAAGGAAGAACTGGGCAGGATTTGGCAGTAGATTGAATGTGAGAATTGA
This sequence comes from Ornithorhynchus anatinus, assembly GCF_004115215.2. NCBI lineage: Eukaryota > Metazoa > Chordata > Mammalia > Monotremata > Ornithorhynchidae > Ornithorhynchus > Ornithorhynchus anatinus. Next base: position 57,062,393 of record NC_041753.1, read on the forward strand.
AAGATAGCGAGGAGTCTAGTATAACAATGAGGTTGCAGGCTTCGGCGACAGGGAGGCTGGTGGTTTTATCAATATAGTTGGGAAAGTTAGGAGGAGGAGTGGGTGTGGGGAGCAGGGCAGAGATGAGTAGTTCCAATTTAGACATATTGAGTTTGAGGTGTTGGTAGGAGAAATAAGATGGAGCTTTCCTGGAGGCAAGTGGAATTGAGGGATTGAAAAACATTAAACCTGTTCAAAACCAGCACTGTCATTCAAGACTCAGAGCAGAAGGATTCTAACCTAGTCCTTTTGATTTTTTCCACAGGTGATTGGCTGAAGTTTAAGTTATGGCGAGGTACACAAATAATAAAAGCATTTTCCTCCTCACCAAAAACCCTCAATAGCAACACAGTAAAAACACCTTTTTTGGTCGCTGTGATTACTAAAGGGCTATTGGAGTTCTCTGGATTGTATATATTTACATATATTTATATATATATGTAAAGAAGCCTCCAGGGTTTTATTTTTCACAAGGAAGCTAATAAAACAGAACTTGAAATTGTCTTCAACCCAACATTTGAGGGCACAAAGCTCAGCTTGTCTCCAGGGAAAGCCGCATCCTATAGTTGAACCAACTTAAGAAAGATTGCCTTTTTTCTTGCTCATTTCGAATTAGATCTGGCTATTAAGTGATAGTCTCCATAAAATTTTTCCTCAGGATGACTGGAGTTTTACCAATGGAAATATCAGGCCTAGCACATCTTTATGTCCTGTTTCTCCCTGCAAGATGATTTAACTGGTTATAGCAATAAGTTGCAGCTTCTAGGCAGAATCCAGAAGGAACAGATCCTGGGTTGGTAATAAATAAGAAAATGAGAAGGTCCGTAATGCAACATTTTGGCTAAGAAAGCTATGGTATCCAGAAAGGCAGTCTGGGCAGGAAAAAGGAAACAGCTCTACAAAACACACATTTATACTCATCAGCAAATAGGCTCATTTTCACATTGTCAAAAGATTTGCTTATTCCTAAAGAAATCTGTAAAGAATAACACATTTGTTTAAAAGCAGCATTTACAAAGCAAGTATTTCCTTTCCTTTTCTTCATTAAATTGTCATAAATTGGCATTTTCCTTCAAACTGTAGGTCACCAGGTGCTGCCATTCCTTCTTCAATGCCTTCCTCTGAATAAGGCTGACAGGGAGATTTCTAGTGTTGGAGGCTTCCAGAAAGAGATGTCTACTAATGCTATCAGTAATTTCAGAGGGATACCTCCTTCTGGGTTTGTCAATCAATAGTATTTATTGAACGCTTTATTGTGCAGAGTGCTGTACTAAGCACTTGGGAGAGTACGATGCAAGAGAATTAGCAGGCACATTCCCGGCCCCTAACAAACTTACAATCTAGAGAAAGGAAATCATCAAGGAAGTACCATTTATTCCTGGAGCACTGACTGATACAAAGCATAACATGGTAACCAAGCACTATTCAGCTCCCTGCACCATTTGGTTCAGTTCAGTTGTATTTATTGAGAGCTTACTGAGGGCAAAGCACTGTACTAAGCACTTGGGAGAGAACAATATAACTATAAACAGACACATTCCCTGCCCACAGTGAGCTCACAGTCTACAGTTGAGGCTTCTCCAAGCCAACAGTACAATGACAAACCCCTGGTGAGAAGCAGCGTGGCCTAATGGATAGAGCATGGACCTGGAAGTCAGTAGGATCTGGGTTCTAATTCTGCCTATGCCACTTGTCTGCTGTGTGTCCTTGGGCAAGTCACTTAACTTCTTTGTGCCTCAGTTACCTCATCTGGAAAATGGGGATTAAGAGTGGGAGCCCTATGTGGGACACGGACTGATCAGTGTCCAACCTGATGAGTTTGTATCTACCCCAGTGCTTAGTACAGTGCCTGGCACATAGGAAACGCTGAACAAATACCATTTAAAAAAAAGGTCAGAGAGGTAGAAAAATGCCTGGAACAAACATGAGCTTCCCAAGGTCTTTGGAATCGGGTTTGACACAGAACCAGCCTGCATCCCAGGAGAACCTCAGTAAAGGGTAATCGTTTATTCATATGGCAGAAAGTAAAATGGAATTTTAACAATTTACAAGGAAATCTAGGTTAAAAATCTGGGACAAAAAGCTGAGCCTTAGGCCCTGGAATGCCTCTTCCCATCTCAAGGAGTCAGGAAAGTGTTTGCAAAGTATTACCGATCCCACAGATCAGAAATATACAAGTATGTCTCTCAACAATGGAGAGGGGTGAGATTTTGAGAAAAGGAAAAATCTGGGCAAAATGAACCCACTTTTATATAGTAAAAGAATAATTTGATGTATACCGCCCTCCCAAACCTGTGCAAGTGTGAATTAGACTAAAATGAACCAGTGTCGAGTGACACACTCCTGCATATACCAAAACACAAATGCCTTTAAACATCTCAGATTGAAGTATGTTCTATTGGTACCAGTGAATTTTAACATTAATGCACAAATGGACTACTCAGTTCCTGCTGTTGGTCCAGTGAAAGAATACTGTTCTGAGTATCAGGAGACTTAGGATCTAGTCCCAGTTCTGCCTGTTGGGGCTATGCCATCAGTGGTAAAGACCTCTACCTTGGGTTTTCTGCAAAGTGGAAAGGGAAAGCTGAAAAATCGTTGGCTAAGGTCAACGGCAAAGGCCACTGTGGTGCTTCCAAGGCAACTACCTTCTGCTAATTCTGTACTGTACTCTCCCAAGCGCTCAGTACAGTGTTCTGCACATAGTAAGTGCTCAATAAATACTACTGATTGACTGGATCATGGCACAGCATCGGCACTATGCTGAGGTTACTTCAAGCTAAAGATGGGTCCTACAAGGAAATAGATTTTCTCATGTACTTTTCAATGTGCTGCACCTCTGCCTGTCTACTTCCTTGTAACCCCAGTATGACTCCGACAAGCAAAGCTCATCTATTGTTCTCAACCAGAAACGCCATCATCGCTACTCAGTACACAGGCTATCTAGCACTGCAACCCACTAGTTTATACTCTCTGGGGCCCTTAAACCCACTAGTATGATAGGCCATTAGGTTTCTCTTAATGCATTTACTGCAACTGAGTCGAGAAGGGAGCAAGTACCCCTTTAAATTCAGGGCTAGCTCAGCCTTTAGTGAGGCATGGAGAAAAATGAGAAAAATAATCTCTATATTATTTGCATGCTGACATATATGATCTCCTACTACTACCCAACCCGCACACTTCACTTCGCTAACACCAACCTACTCTCAGTACCTTGATCTCAACAATCCTGCCACTGACCCCTTACCCATGTTCTCTCTTGGGCCTGGAACCTCCTCCCCCTTCACATCCAACAGACCACCACTCTCCCCACCTTCAAAGCCTTACTTAAAAGCACTTAATGTCCGTCCCCCTGTAGACTGTAAGCTCCGGAATCACATTTGACCAATCGTATTTAGTGAACGCTGCATGCAAAGCAATAATAATAATAATGTTGGTATTTGTTAAGCTCTTACTATGTGCAGAGCACTGTTCTAAGTGCTGGGGCAGATACAGGGTAATCAGTTTGTCTCACGTGAGGCTCACAGATAATCCCCTTTTTACAGATGAGATAACTGAGGCACAGAGAAGTTAAGTGACTTGCCCACAGTCACACAGCTGACAAATGGCAGAGCCAGGAGTCGAACCCATGACTTCTGATTCCGAAGCCCACGCTCTTTTCACTGAGCCACACTGCTTCTCCAATGTAGTAAGTGCTCGGGAGAGTACAAGATAAAAGAGTTGGTAGACACATTCACTGCCTACAATTAGTTTACAATCTAGAGGGGCGGATTGTATAGTTTTGTGGACAGGGATCGCATCTACCATCTCTACTGAACTGTACTTTCCCAAGTACTTAGTACAGAGCTCCGAACACAGTGGTGCTCAATAAGTACTACTGACTGATTGATTTGGGGGTGCCATTGTGTACAGCACCAACTGGTACCCTAGTTGCCTAAAAAAAGTTATGTACCCACTTGGGGACTTGAAAGAATAAGTTTCATTAAGTATTGCTTTCATATTTTTGTAGGTTTAGCCAAGAAGAGAATGTTCTTTGGAAAACCTAGAATGAGAAAGTTCTAAAATGTCCTCTTTGATAAGGTTCTTGTTCTGCTAAAGCTAGCTATTGGATTTTAATAATTTACCAGTCAATTTTTAGGTCTTATGTAAACTGGAAAAAAAAGATGTAAACTGGGGAGCAAGAAACCACTAGGATCTAAATTAGTTACATGACACCCCCCCAACACACATCAAATATAAAAATCACATGTAGCTCCCTCCAAGTAGGAACATATTTCTTAGAAGTACTTGGCAATGATTGCTATTTACTCTATGTGGATTCATTCTTTAGAACTCAACTACATTTCCCAAAGAGAAAAGAATAGAAATAGAAGCTTTTAACCTGAATAAAGGAGAAATATTTTGATTTTCAGCTTTTAAATTATCCTAGGGCATACTCCTAAGCCATTAATGCCAACCCAATCTCTTCTAGATTTATTAACCACTAATGCATGACTCTAAGTTCCTAAATTTTGCAATTCTGGGGTCACTGGGGAAAAACAGTGCTTATAGAAAACTCTTAGCTAAATTTAGAATTATCATTGTAGGTAATGCGTTTTTCCTTTGCAGATTTCCACCTCAGTAATTCTGGATGCTTTAAAAGCACAGTCTCTTTGCTATTCAAAACCCTCTACAATGTACCACATTGATGACCTATTCATTACTCTGAAAATAACTAATGCACTCTGTGGGGCATTTCTTCAAGCATTTCCAAAGAGGGTAATTAATAAGAATGTAAGCAGACACATGTTACATAATAATTTCACTAGGAAGAATCAAAAACAGAGCACGAATTGTGAAAGCATTTTTAATATCTTTTTTGTACAAAAGTCACTTACCTTAGTTTTTTTCTGGTTATCAAACAACGGCTTTTCTTTATCTTCACCAAAGCTACTCATGCTAGACTCACACTAGGTTTTCTTCTCCTTGGCATATACACAGTAAGTCACAAATTCTGGAAAATATATCTTCCATTAACTAGAACTTGGGGGAATTTATCTTCCCTCAGCTGTTCTTCATATTAGCTCAGTCTTTCTAATTTCATATATGTTGTGACTCAAAGGGCATTTCAGGGTTACAAAATGAGATACCATGTGGAAACATTATTAACCCTTTGTGACACTCAGATGAAGTCTGAATGACTTTGTCTCTCTCCTCCACCCAATCACCTCCACATTCCTCCTCCTACTCTCTCTCTCACCTTCCTTAAAGGGGATGGTGATTAACCATTTCAGGATTTGCTCCCTAACCCCCAAAGGAATATAGATTCTGCAGCAGAAAAAGAAAAGGAAAAAATAGAACAAAATTAACCTGTCCTGTAATTAAAAAAAAAAGAAAAAGCAACAAAACAGCCTACTTGCTGGGCTCAGTGACATCCGTCCATCCTACTTCCCTTTTTGTCAACATCACACTGTAAAATGCTTTATAACTAAAACTATGACCAAGTAGTCAATAATATAAAAAGATGACCCCAGAGAACACCTTAAGTGATCTCATCTGGCACTTTTGAAATCCTGAGTATAATGTAGAAATCTCTTTGGACTATACATACAAATTATCTTGGGGTCCAGAGACCCAGAATCCTAAAAGAGATTAAAGGTCAAAGAAGAATGCTAATTAAAAAACAAAAACAACCTGGATATATAAACCACAGCACAAGTAATGGATTAGTTCAGGCTGAGGATACTCAATGCCAAAAGAAAGAACAATGCTACTGGCATAAATAAGCACAGGCCAGAGCTGGTAAAACAATATGTAGGCAAATGAATGAACCTATCTGAATGCCTGCTCTCTGCAGTTCCTATTATTGCACATTTATTCCTGCTAAAATATAGTCTCCATTTTCCTTTTGGATCGTAACATCTAATTGTCAGCACTGTCCAGATAAATGCTTTTCCTTCTAGAAAGCATTTCCTTGAAGACATTTTATAGCTTTATCACATCCTTTCACAATCTCCTCCTACTAACCTCTAGACTCCCTTGGTCTCTCATTATACATCCCATTCTACAATTATTTCATCATTTTCACTGCCCCTTTTTGACGCTACCTAATTTTCTCCATCAATATTCAGTGGACCATCACACCGAAAGGTGACCCATCTGAAATAAGAACTACTGTGCTAATATTCAGTTTTGAAATGGGTTTTCCTTCATAACTAGGGGGAACAGGAGTCAATACACTATTCATCATTAATTAGTATTTATTAAGTACCCATATGCACACATTACTGTGATGGGCCCTGAACAAAGCAAGCTGAGCAGATACGGGCCCTGCCCTCTACGGATTATTCTAAATAGGATCATAGCAGGCCTGGATAAATCATTGTTAGCAGCTTCCCGGGAAGCATAAGAGATTTCCCTAATACCCACTCCCACACCACCACACAATAATTTCATCTGGTGTGATTGCAATATAATCATGCTACATAATTTCACTCAATAGGCCTTACACTCCTAATCCTTGAATATCTCTTGGAAAGGGCTCTGGCTGCCTTATTCTCCCCTCCCCCAACACCTCTCCACATTCTTAGGTCCCAAACCCTGCACCTTCTGGCTATGCCACAATGGGGAATCTTACAGTCACCCCGGGATTCCAGACCCCACTGTCATCAGGCCTCCCCCAAACATTCTCCTCACCCTGAATGAAAGTTAAAATGTTAGCCAAACCCTACATCAGTTTACTGTACCTATTTAAAAATTAAAGAACTAGCTGTTGCTTTTACATTAGATAGTGTCTTTACTCCTTCTTTTATGGTATATGGTAAGCGCTTACCATGTGCCAGACACCGTACTAAGTGCTGGGATAGATACAAGCTAATCAGGCTGGACACAGTCCATGTCCCACATGGGGCTCACAGTCTTAATCCCCAGTTTACAAATAAGCTGAGACACAGAGAAGTTAAGTGACTTATCCAAGGTCACACAGCAGACAAGTAGCAGAGGTGGAATTAGAAGCCAGGTCCTTCTGATTCCCAAGCCTGTGCTCTATCCACTAAGCCATGCTGCTTCTCTACTCTGCTCAGTCCCACCTACTGTATCGGCCATCTAGTCCTGTCCTCCCACCTCACCTTCTCTGTCCCTCTTCCTCCTACTTGCCTGCCAATTCTAATAAATTGGGTAGCAGTCTGATTCCTCCTCTGATCAATCTCTATTGTTTTTTTTTCCCCCGCCTACTTAGACCATGAGCTCCATGTGAACAGGGACTTTGTCCAACCTGATAAGCCTGTATTTACCCCAGCGCTTACAACAGTGTATGACACCTAGTAAGTGCTTAATAAATACCATTAAAAAAAGGTGCAGATTAGAAAAACTGCATAAAACACCAAAGCTGAAGTTTTCTCTAAGTGACCAGGTGAAAGAAGGCTTTCACTGGGGCTGGGGGGAGCGGGTGTAATAAGTGTGTGTATATAGAGCTCTCTAATGTGAATTTTTCCCTTTGTTTTAAAATTGATTATTTTAAACAAGGCTGTGGAGACAACAGTTTAGGGGAGACTTTGAGATTTGATCTTCAAAGTGACTTCTTAACTAATGAAGACATTCACTAATCCAAAAGAATGGTCAGTGCTTCTGCAATGCATAATTTCATAACATGTTTTAGGGAGAATGCTATTAAGGAATTAGGGATTATTCTTCCCACATTGTGAGTCTGTCCAGATCTGTCACACTGCAATATCAGAAGAAATGACTTTGCACGTGAAATATGGGGTCGGTCAAAGTGTGAGTACCAGAGGGCAACTTTTTGTGAGGATGAGGTTCTTCAGGAACACAACATCGTGCTTTAGAAACACTGACTCTGCTGCCCACTCTGTCGACAAACACCTCTGCTGCACTTTGTTCTTGAAATGTTCAGTGGACCAAACGACAAATACAAAAGTGATGGCCTGTTCCTACACTGCTTAAGCAACTGAGGAAAACCAGGAAAGTTATCTGTGATTTCTACAGATTAAGCTCTTAATGTTAAAAAATGAATAGTTATTGTCTATGCCACAGACTTCATGAAATCCAAGTAAGAACTGAGTGTTGAAACAGTGAGAGCTCTCAAATTGAAAATCCAGTTGATTAACAAATAGTGAAATAATAATTGTGGAATTTGTTAAGTGCTTACTATGTGACAGGCACTGTAACAAATGCTGAGGACTCTCATAAAAAGAATCCTTTCAAGTAACAAAATTGTAAGAGAGAGTTATTATCTCAATTGTATTTATTGAACACTTACTGTGTGCAGAACACTGTGCTAAGCATTTGGGAGAGCAGGACACAGCAATATAAACAAATTCACTGCCCACGACGAGGTTCTCTCTCTCAATAGTAATGATAATAGTGGGATTTTTAAAGCACTTACTATGTGTCAAGCATAGAGACTGTGCCCTGGAAGAGATACAAGATAATCAGATTGAAGATGGTCTCTGGCTCAGATGGGGCTCTCAGGATAACGGGGAGGGAGAAGAGGTACTGAATCCCCATTTTACAGATGAGGAAACTGAGGCACAGAGAACTTAAATGACTTGCCCACAGTCACACAGCAGGTAAGTGGAGGAAGCGGGATTAGGACCCAGGTTCTCTGACTCCCAGCCCATGCTTTTTCCACTAGGCCACATCACTTTTCCTCAAAACAGTAACCGTCGTTCTCTGAATTATGTCAGTCTCTATGGCTTTTACATCCAATCTGAAGAAAGCATCTGATAGTTGATCGAACAACTTGAGGGGTACCCTAAGGACATTTTGAAGGAGAAAAGAATTTAAGACTTTTAAAAACCACATGTCTACTGCCCAGCTCTGAGTCTTAAACTGAAACTTCTCAACTGCTAATGGTGATAGCTAAACAATCAGTGGCATTTATTGAGCACTAATTGTGTGCAGAGCACTGAACTAAGCACTTTGGAGAGTACAATACACCAGAGTTGGTAAACACATTCCCTGCCCACTAGGTATCCACCAAATGCCATGGACACAGCCTCATTCCATTTCCCAAACAATCCTGTGGCTAATCATGCTGTGCTTAAGCGTGCAGCGGGCAATATTAGTAGCATTCCAGGCAAGTTTCCTGTTGTCCTAAAACCCCTACAGCTAATTAAGTTTTGGAAAAAGCCTTAAACATTCCAAAAATCCAGGCCTTCTGAAAATATCTTCCCCTTTATTAATCAAAGTGGTTTCTGTTCGGCACAGACATTTCTGGCAGACAGGCTCAGATTCAGCAAATCAAGAAGAATGGTCTCAGAGTCCTGTGGGAATGACTCTAGTCATAATATTGCAGCTGTTCAGCTGTCGTCCAACCCCACTGATGTGCAGTTAAACTGCAGCAAGATGGCTCTAGGTTAGCCATAAAAAGAAAGAGGATGTGCTCTGCACCTAGTAAGCGCTCAATAAATATAATTGATTGATTAAACACTGAAATTAGAAGCCAGGGAAGAGAGGGAATCAATCATTCATTAAATAGTATGTACAGACTGTGAGCCCGCTGTTGGGCAGGGATTGTTCTCTGTTGCCGAATTGTACATTCCAAGCGCTTAGTATAGTGCTCTGCACACACTAAGTGCTCAATAAATATGACTGATTGAATGAATGAATTGAGCACTGTACTAAGTGCTTGGGGGAGTACAATAGAGTTGGTAGACACGTTCCCACAGCGAGCTTACAGTCTAGAGGGACATTAATATAAATGAATAAATTATGGACATGTATAAAAGTGCTGTGGTGCTGAGGGTAAGGTAAATATCAAGGGCCCAAAGGGTATAGATCCAAGCGCATAGAGGATGCAGAAGGGAGAGGGAGTTGGGGAAAATACGGCTTAATCAAGGAAGGCCTCTTGGAGGAGATGTGACCTTACAGCTCGTTGTGGGCAGGGACTGTGTGTCTATCAACTCTATTGGAGAGTCCTCGCCCAAGTGAGAGCTCACCTCCTCCAGGAGGTCTTCCCAAACTGAGTCCCCCTTTCCCCCTGCTCTCCCTCCCCACCCTCCCCCCACTCTCTGCTCTTCCCCTTTACCCTCCCTTCAGCACTGTGCTCATTGTATATATTATTTATTACCCTATTTATTTTGTGAATGTATAATGTTAACATATATCTCGATTCTATTCATCTTGATGATATCTTGTTTCTGTTTTGTTCTATTTTGCATTGCTGTCTGTCTCCCCCGTTTAGGCTGTGAGCCCATCATTGGGAAGGGATTGTCTCTATCTTTTGCCAAACTGTATATTCCAAGTGCTTAGTACAGTGCTCTGCACATAGTAAGCGCTCAATAAATACTATTGATTGATTGATTGAATAAGGCTTTGAAGGTGGGGAGAGTGGTGGTCTACCACATATGGAGCGGGGGGAGGGAGTTCCAGCCCAGGGGGAGGACATGGGAAAGGGGTCGGCGGAGAGATAATTGAGATCGGGGCACAGGGAGCAAGCGGCACTAGAGGAGAGAAGTGTGAGGGCTGGGCTGTAGTAGATCAATGAGTTGAGTTAGGAGGGGGAGAGCTGATTGAGTGCTTTAAAGATGATGGAAAAGAGTTTCTATTTGATGTGGAGGTGGATAGGCAACCACAGGAAGTTCTTGAGGAGTGGGGAAATGTGAATTGACTGTTTTTGTTTTTTTTAGAAAAATGATCCAGAATGAAGTATGGACTGGAGTGGGGAGAGACAGGAGGCAGGGAGGTCAGCGAGGAGGCAGATGCAGTAGTCAAGTCAATAATGCTTGGCTCAGCATAGTAACAGTTTGGATTGGAGAGGAAAGGGTGGATTTTAGCAATGTTGTGCAGGTAGAACTGGCAGGATTTTGGTGAATCTCCCTCCCTGGACATCTATAATAGACTAAGAATTTTTCCCCTACTTTAGGATTAGACGAGAAGGGCTGGATGGACTAAATGACTTTTCAGGTTCTTCTCCAGTCTTGTGACCAATTAATTTACTGGGGTTTTCCATGGGCCACAAGGACTGTGAAATCACCATCATCTCTGGCCAAAAACAACAGTGTCCTTTCCACGCGACCATTCTTCTCCCATTCTAAGCAGAGTGAGTTCTTGTTGATATTACATTCAGTGCCAGCCAGCACCTGACACAGCTGTTTCCACTAGCTTCCCTGGGTAGTCCCCCTTAACAATCCCTTTCAACTATGTCTCCACTCCTATCTTCTTCATTGGCCAGTAGTATTTTGGACTGGAGCAATTTTTTCTTCTCCCCACTACCCCCTCAGCACATATACAATCACAACAACCCACAGCACTTTTGCATATTTTGATTCACATACTTCACTATATTATCAATAATGAAAACAGTAGTTGGATTTGTTAAGTGCTTCCCATGTGCACAAGGTCTAAGCAGGAGGGAGAACAGGTACTGACTCCCCATTTTACAGATGAGGAGACTGAGGCCCAGAAAAGTTAGGTGACTTGCCCAAGGTCACCAAGCAGGCAAGCGGCAGAGATTAAAGTAAATTGAGGAGAGGGATCCTGTTAAAACCTGCTGTTAAAACATTTATTCATCCACACATCTATCATTCCATTCTCCTCTTCCTCTCACCTGTAATTTATTCTGTGTCCATTTCCATCGCTAGATTGTAAACTCACTCAGGTCAGAATCAGGTCTGCAAATTCGATTTTACTCTCCCAAGTGCTGAAGATGACAGGTCTCTAAATAATACTATTTATCAATTGGTTAGTTATGAAACCAATCTCATCAATCGCTTTCACTATGGGTGATGGAGGGTAATTTGCCAGGCAGGGAGCCAGGGATTGACACTCGTTCATTAACACCACCTGTGCCACCACTCTGGCCAGCCTCAGTCAGACATGGATCAAGAGCCTGGACACTGGAGGGTCAATTCCAGAGTCCAGAAAGTGTCATGACAATAGCAGCGATCACACATAACTCGGGAAATATGGGAAGAGGGAAGCTTCTGAGCAGGAGCTAGCTTGTGTCTTTCCTGCAGCCACTCCTACAACACCACAACAATGAAATAGATGCTAAAGGTCTGTGCCGAGTAAGAAACCGAATGTCCTTTACTCTGGAGATAAAGACTTTCAGCCCAACAATCCTGCAACTGCTGATTTTTTCTGGCCCGAAAGAGAGTAAAGCTACAGAGGTTGCTCATATGTCACTGGGGGAAATAATGACTTGGAAGGATTTGGGGAACAGAGTTTTTACAAAGTTTGATAGCATCATGAACAGCAGAAAATTTTCATGCCAGCTCACTTTAAAAAGACCCAGTGGGAGGCTGCAACACAGGAATGCAAAAAGCATTAAAAGGTGAAGGAAAAGTTCAGTCATTAAAACTGTTTAGTGTGGAATAATGATGGAATTCTCCAAATGAACACATTAACTTTGCCTTTTAAACCCAGAGCTTTAAATGACCCAAACAGGTTTAAATGCAATAAGCTTGACCTCCAAAGCTTGCTGAAGCAATATCGCTCAGAGGCAGAAATTAGCCAGAATTCATCTTTTCACTCCATGCTTTGGATAGAACGCGACAGCTGAATTAGAGAATGCTGTTCTGACAATGCACGTCTGTCTGGATAGAACATGACAGTGTCAGAGGAAACCGTTATTAGCATGCATGTAGCATCAGACACAGTACTTAAGGGTGAATTTTCAATATGATTGACTGATTGATTGATTTCCCTACATGTGGGGTTATTTAGGAACCCAACCCCCACGTTACAGAAGAACCGACTGTTCTTAATACCATTTAAGCGGTCCCTAGAAGCTTGTGTTTTGGGACTGCAATCAGGGCATAGAAGAACTCCTTTGTGTGGCTCCTAAATCTCAGTTTCAAAGGTTTGAGAACATCCCAATTTTAAATGTTCTGTCTAAAAATGTATGCATTTTCCTTCCACACTTTTATACCCACACACTGTAAACCCACGTGAATAGCTGACACTAATGAAGGTGTTATTCCTATAAATGGGTCATGTAGAACAAAAAAGATAATTTTTATGCGACTTTTTAAGTGCTTATTATGTGTCCAACACTGTTCTAAGCGTTGGGGTAGATACTTTGGTTGGACAAAGTCCCTGTCCCGCATGGGCTCCCAGTCTAAGAAGGAGGGAGAACAGGAGAACTGAGGCACGGAGAAGTTAAGTGACTTGTCCAAGGTCCCATAGCAAGCAACTGGCAGAGCTGGGATTTGAACCCAGGTCCTCTGACTTCCAGACCCGTGCTTTCTCCACTAAGGCCACGCTGCTTTAATTTCTCAAATGACCCATGATGACACATAAGGTGAAGAGTACCCACTGTGATTTTGAGAACTTTATTAATGCTGAATTCAGGCTAGCAGGTCTATCAGGTGTATCTACCAGGTCCTTTGAGCTTCTGCCACCTCCCTAACCCCCTCTCTCAAAATAGCATTCCCTCTGCAAATCTACAGGATTAGCGATTTATGGGACTTTACCCCGCTTTACGATCAAAGATGTCCTCGGTACCCAAAGTCAATCTACCAAAACTCCCACTTCTATGGCCCTGAGACACAAGTTGACAAACAAGATCACCCAATAGCACCTTGCCTTTCTCAGCTCTGATTCTTGGTATATAAACCCAAAGAGGGATCCAGAAGAGTTACCCTGGCAACAGAAGAATGATCAGATATGTCCCAGGGCCGCAGCTTTTAATTATAACAACAGACGCACCGCTAGCAAATGACAATTGGCGCCAACTAATCTTTAGAATTTCATTTAATTGCTAATTGATAATGGCAACTTTCATTAAATGGCCCTTTAGCTCAAATAATCAAAAATGCACATAAAGTCATCTAACAAAAGATAAAATTGTTGACAAATGCTTAAAAAGTACATTAATGACCAGAAGTGTACAGGCTCATGATAAAGTATAAAGCCATGTCTGATTCTTATACCGTTTTCTGGAAAGTTAGAAAATGGAGTACAGAACAGCCTCACATATCTGGAACTCACCTAGCCAGAGCTCAGGTTTATCTTAACTATTTTTCGGCAGGGAACCAACTCTAGGCCAAAATCAAAAATCATTCCCTAAAAGTACTGGACTAGGACTCAGGACACCTGGGTTCAAAATCCCAACTATGCCACCTGCCCACTGCATGACCTTGGGCAAGCCACTTAGCTTCTCTGTGACTCAACTTCCTCAGGTAAAATGGGGAGCTGTTCTCTCTCTTAGATGGTGAACCTTGGATAGGGCAGTGAGTGTGATATGATTAATTGTATGATGATGATGATGGCATTTGTTAAGCTCTTACTATGTGCAAAGCACTGTTCTAAGTGCTGGAGAGGATACAAGATGATCAGGTTGTCCCACGTGGGCTCACAGTCTGAATCCCTATTTTACAGATGGGGTAACTGAGGCCCAGAGAAGTTAAATGACTTGCCCAAAGTCACACAGCTGACAGGTGGCAGAGCCAGGGATTTGAGCCCATGACCTCTGACTCCCAAGCCCGGGCTTTTTCCACTGAGTCACGCTGCTTCTCTGAATTGTATCTAACCCAGTGCTTACACAGTGTTTTGAACAAAGTAAATGAGAAGCACTGTGGCCTAGTGGAAAGAGCATGGGCCTGGGAATCAGAGGACCTGAGTTCTAATACTGGCTCCGCCACTTATCTGCTGTGTGACCTTAGGTAAGTCATTTCATTTCTCTGTGCCTCAGTTACCCCATCTGTAAAATGGGGATTAAATCCTCCTCTCTTCTACTTAGACTGTAAGCCCCAAGTGGGTTACGGACTGTGTCCGACCTGATTATTTTGTATGTACACAGTGCTTGACACATAGTAAGCACTCAATAAATACCACAAAAAAGTAAGTGCTCAGTGCCAGTTATCATTGTTATTATTGTTTTCATTATTACAGAGATTGAATATCCTACATTAGGCGGCAACCAGCCATGGGGACAAGCAGTGTATTTTGAGTGTGTGTATGCCTATAAATCCTCTTTTTAGCCCCCGTTCCCCGTTGCAAAGAGAAACCCCCTCAATCTGCCTTTTGATCCCTTGCTATTTTTTTTTAAAATCATATCTGCCTTTTCACCCTGTTTCCAGGTTCACTGGGGGTATGCATGGGGAGGAGGGAGAGGAGAAAGGAACATGATGTGAGAATTTTAGGGTCTATGGCCTCATGCCAGCCTTCAGAATGCAAAGCAATTCAAAAATGATGCCCGCCCCTCATTTTCTTCACCAAGAAAAGGAGAGGGGTGCACATATGGTATAGTGCAACATTTTAAATTGTTCTGGGATCTGGGAGAGAGTTGGGGTCGGGGACTGCCAGAAGTAGCTAGAGGGATTTATGGGAGATTCTTCAGGATGTGTGTGGACTAAGAGTTTTACCAGTGCCGCCGATGAATCACATTCAAATGACAGCTCGAGATACCAACCACGAGGTCTGGTAACCACGTGAGGAGAAGGGATCGGTGGCCACAGAGACTGTATGAGGAACCGAAAGGGAACGGGACTAATCGATTTAAAGACATCGTGAAGCACAGCCTCAAACAATGTGACATAGCAGTGGACTGATGGAAGACCATGGCTGGGCGGGCTGAAATCAGGAGAAGGGTTGTTCTCCTTGAATAATGATAATAATAATTGTGGTCTTTGTTAAGTGCTTACTATGTGTCAGGTACTGTTCTAAGCGCTGGGGTGGATACAAGCAAATCGGGTTGGACAAAGTCCCTGTCCCGCATGGGGCTCACAGTCTTAATCCCCATTTTAAAGATGAAGTAACAGGCCAAGAGAAGTGAAGTGACTTGCCCAAGGCCACACAGCAGACAAGCGGCAGAGCCGGGAACAGAACCCATGACCTACTGACTCCCAGGCCCATGCTCTATCCACTACACCATATTGCTTGTAGAAGAGCTTCATGCAGAAGATGGGGATCCCCAGAGGCAGACTTCAAGCTAGACCAGGCTACGTATGATAGGACAAATCCATTAACCCAGCAAGGAACTCTTCTATACTCCAATCAATCAAGCATATTTATTGAGCACCTACTGTGTGCAAAGCACTGTACTAAGTGTTTGGGAGAGTACACTGTAACAGAATCGGTAGGCATGCTCCCTGCCCATATGGAGCTTACGGTCTAGAGGGGGAGACAGACATTAATATAAATAAATTACAGATATGAACATAAGTGCTGTGAGGCTGAGGGAGGGATGAATAAAGGGAGCAAATCCCACCCCACAGAATGAGGATGACTATGTATGCCGATCACATATTGGTATTTTCAACCACACAAAGAAAAAGAATCTCACTGTCATTGGCATCATCTTTGCAAATCAAGGCCAGCTACAAGCGTGGGCGAGGAGGGAGGGAGATGGGCATTTATCTATTGTGTACAATTATCTCCCCCTGCTCAGGGTCGCACCTGGAGAGTTTCCAGTACTCTACCAGTCTCGGCTATGGAGGAGAGAGTCAAGCAGAGGCCTACCCATTCCATTCCTAGCTTGGGCAGTGGCTAGCAAGTGGAAGGCAATCTGCTACAAGTCAAAACTCACCTGTGCTGGGCAACAGCAGCATGGGAGAGAGTCGAGGGCGGAGACTCAAGTTTACTGCGTGGAAGGCGGCAATGGTAAACCACTTTCAGATTTTAACCAAGAAAACTCCACGGACATACTACCAGAACAATTGCAGATGGAGAGCGGGGCGTTCTGGGAGAGATTTGTCCGTGGTGGCGCTATGGGTCGGAAATGATTCGACGGCATAAGACAAGACAACTATCTCCAGGGAAGCAGCGTGGCCTATTGGAAATAGCACTGGCCGGGGAGTCAGAGGACGCGGGTTCTAATCCCAGCTCTGCCAATTGGTTGTCATGTCACTTTTGGCAAGTCACAACTTCTCTGTGCCTCAATTTCCTCAACTGTAAAATGGGGATTTAACACCTGTTCTCTCTCTTACTTGGACTTTGCACCCCATATGAGACAGGGACTGGTTAACTTGTATTTTCCCCAGCACTTAGAAGAGCGCTGGACAAACAGTATGTGCTTAACAAATATAATAATAATAATAATAATAATAATAATAATAACCTTTGAATCCTGCCTAAGAAAAAATTTCAGTCAAAATAATAATTCTCTCCGTTAACACCTTCAAATCAAAATCATCCCAAATGGCAACTGAAATGAACCAAATGATAAATGTTGCAAATGATTTGCTAGAAACCCTGCACCTGGAAACATATGCCAGTTTGTTAGCACAGTCATCAGCATCTAGGTGGAGACACTTTCTCTGTAGTGTATACAATGCCCAGCAGATGTACTTCTAAAATAACATTTAGTGTCTGTACAGTGTTTAGGGAAGTAAAGATTTGCTAATTATCTGGTTACCATTAGTCGATTTATGTAGATAGCCCAACTAGACTTCTTGGGGTCTGAATTACCCAGTTTGACTTTCTACAACTGGATCATTCACAAGTTTCTACGTGACTTTATGCCGTGCATACAGCCAATTAACTGATCTAAAGTGTAAATTGTGGTTTGAAGGACCCAAACTCAAAAGAAGTCGAAATCCCATAACCGAACTGCCTAAAAAACAAGAGAGTGCTCTGCCTTTCTTATTTTTGCATGCTCTATAAAAACAGTTTCCCCATTCTGTGGTGACAGGATATAAATAAAAAAGGGAAGGAGAAGCATCTTTAAAAACCTAACTAATTCTATTCGCCTAAGTGTAATTATTTTCTTCCGGTGATGTACCAATTTACATCTGGGAAGCCATCCATAAACCCACAGATTTTATAATCAACAGCAGGGAACTTAATGTGGTCACCGAAAGGTGTTACCTAGGCAGAATTAGATAGTACCTTATCCAACAAAATTTTGCTTCCTCAGCGCAGTGGCACACCGGAACGTCCGACTCACACTTCACTGTGTTTGTGTATGGGGGGGAGGGGGAGAGGAGAGTGAAACAGAGGCATCGGTGGTGAAAGCTTCTGACCAAAGAATCTCCTAGAGCATCTCAAGTGGTAGACAGGCTCACAGACAATCAGGAAAATAGAGGGCTCAACTGGGCAATGAAGACCACAGCAAGTATCCTCAACATCAAATGACAAGGCAAGATCCCAAACAATGATGCTGTGGAATGCAGTCACTTCACGAGCACTGAAGCACTGCTCACTGCACCACAACTTCACTGGGGAGGACTTGTGGGAAAATTGGACGACAGCAAGATGCCCAAGCAATTGTTGAAGGGTGAATTGATGTGGGGCACCAGCAAGCAGGAAGGGTAGAACACGTGCATTTTAAAACCAAAGTAAAGCTCAACCTCAAACAATGCAACGTCACAGTAGAATGATGGGCAGAGCTGTCCATGTGGAAGGTCCAATTAGGGCAACTGGCTCAGGCTCCCCATCCTGGGGGAAGGTGGTACACACCTCCTGGCGACTGGGGCTCCAAACCAGATGGGGCAATGGAGGTGGGGGGGGGAGTGATCATACAACTGAACCCTTGGCATTTCCCTGTTCTTCTCTCCTTCGGTTCCTGTGCGCAGTAATTATTTGGAGGCCGGTTCTCTGAAAATGGTGGAGCCCCCATGGCATAGGTTATGGAAATCTCCAGAGTCCTTTCTGGAGAGATGGGGCAGGAGGCTATTCATTCATTCATTCAGTAGTATTTATTGAGCGCTTACTATGTGCAGAGCACGGTACTAAGCGCTTGGAATGTACAATTCGGCAACAGATAGGGACAATCCCTGCCCACTGATGGGCTTACAGTCTAATCGGGGGAGACAGACAAAAACAATAGCAATAAATAGAATCAAGGGGATGTACATCTCATTAACAAAATAAATAGGGCAATAAAAATATATACAAATGAACGGACGAGCACAGTGCTGAGGGGAGGGGGAAGGAAGAGGGGGAGGAGCAGAGGGAAAGGGGGAAAAAGGGGACTTAGCTGAGGGGAGGTAAAGGGGGGGGCAGAGAGGCAGCAGAGGGAGCAGAGGGAAAAGGGGAAGCTCAGTCTGGGAAGGCCTCTTGGAGGAGGTGAGCTCTCAGTAGGGCTTTGAAGAGGGGAAGAGAATTAGTTTGGTGGAGGTGAGGAGGGAGGGCATTCCAGGACATCCTGACAGGTATCCAAACAGCCCCTGGCATTGGGGCCTACAGAGTTTCAACCCTCCCAGAGAATCGGCAGGGCCGAAAGTGAAAATTGACCTGTACTCGAACGGGGGTCAGGGCCAAGGCACTTAAAGGTGGCCAGTTGTTCTGATGAGACTGAGTGAAACGCGTGACTGAGAATGGGGCTGGAGAAGCAAGGCATTTCAAATCATGGTGGTGATAGCGGCGAGGCTCCAGCTCAACCTACCGCCCACTGAGGACGAGGGGAATACCACAGGTCCCTGAAATGGGTCAGAGGCTGTGTTCTACTGTGGGAAAGGGTGGGTGCAGCAGGAGCAGCGGCCAATTTTCCCCCTCCAGCACCCTGGAGTGGCCCACGTTCCCCGCCCAGAGTCGTGCCGGCTCGCTGTGGGAACCAACAGTGCTGCTGGTGGCCGGCTGGCTGCCTTAGCACGGTGTAGTCCGGTCCTGCATCACAGCCTTGGGAAGGGCCCGGTGCCATGTGGGGACCAAATCCACTCCTTGGCACATACTATTCCAGTGAGGGACCACCCGGCCCTGTGCCCCCCAAAAGAAAAAACAAAAAAGCCACTTAGAAATAATTCAAGTCAGCACGGGTGCCCCAGCACTGATTCTTTTTCTTCTTTAATGGGTGTCCAGTTCTGGAACGTTCTTACTTATTTCCCACCCCGGGGGACTGGGCCCTGGGCTGTCTGAAGTATACCAGGAAGGGCGTGAATACAGCAGTCCCTCTCCCATGAGTCCCATGTCTCGCCTCTTGGATGGATGCAAGGCGAGAGATTTAAACACACCCCCTCCTATCCCAGGCCCAGTGAGTCCCCCACACCCCTCTTAGGGAAGGTCCTGTTGTTGTCAGACCACCATCAGGAGAGGGCTTGCCCTCCTTGAGCAGAAGCTTCACAAAGATCAGGATACAAAGAAGCAGGGTCAAAAACAAACATGGGGTCTGCAAATGGCAAACACGTCAGTGCAGCAAGTATTTCTCTTTACGTGCACATGATATGGAATGGCTCGGTCACAAATCTGTCTTTTGAGCCACAGTTGTGCAGAGGATCTCATCAGTAACAGTGTCATTTTGGTAAAGGAAGAACAGCCATATCGTCATATGCAGACACGTGCATGCCCCCTCCCCCCCGCCCCCCCCCCCCCCAGGGTCATAGTATGATAAGGCAGCCCATAAAAATTAGCATGAACCTTCAAAGGTAGGCATTGAAAGAAATGAAGGTGGACCTCAAATAAATCAGGCAACTGAACTGAAAATCTGCCCTTTCTCCCCATCCCTTTCCCCGCCCTCATGCTCTCCCCGACCCCAACTGGTATTTTATTCTTCAGGCTAAACACGCACTGCCATTTAATGCATCCTTTTAATGACATCAGTAACTGCGAAAGGCTGGTGAACATTTTGCAGGATGTCAATTTTTTCCACGACTGGCAAGCTTGGGCAGAACACATATTTCTACTCCAGTTCTATACATGCCTCTGGTGTGCTGTAAGACATTTTCATCAGCAATCTCCTACCTTACCACCCTCTCAAGGTACATATTATTAATTAATTTTTAAAACACCCTGCCGTGACTCAATACTTTATTAATAGCACTGCAATGCCTTTTTCATTCACTTATGAAGCTGGGCACTGACATTTCAAAATCAGCAAGGTTTTTTAATGAGATTATAGCATTTTTTTTTCCCCTTCATAAAACCAATGTTGTGTAAGGTTGGAGCCTGGCCACTGTTCCCCACCTTTTCTTCTGCAAGGAAGAAAAATAATACCGGTATTTGTTAAGCACTTATTATGTGCCAAGCACTGTTCTGAGCACTGAGGTTGGTGTCTTTATTGCTATATTGTCCTCTCCCAGGTGGTTAGTACAGTGCTCTGCACATAGCGCTAGATAAATACAGTTGAATGAACGATATTAGCAGATCGGACACAGTCCGTCCCACACAGGGTTCCCACTCTACGGGGAGGGGAGGACAGTCCCCTATATTACAAATGAGGTAACTGAGGCACAGAGAAGTTAAGTGACTTGCCCAAGGTCATAATGCAAACAAATGGCAGAGGAATTAGAATCCAGGTCCTTCTGACTCCCAGGCCATGCTGCTCCTCCATCTTTTTTATTATTACTGAATGAAAGTGCTTAGGTTTCATAAATCAACCTTCAATACCAAATTAACAAAGCAAAAACACTCTGTGTTCTTCAGAATTTTACAAAATATTTTATTTGAAAGGCAAGTGTCTCAAGACCACAGAAAGTTAAACCCCAGTACCACATTTAATTTTTGTCTGACAATATTTCCAATAGACAGCAGCCAAAATTTGCACTTCTTAAAACATTAGTACAATAAAGCAACACTGGTTAGGAAAAGCATGTCACTTTACCCAAAACAAAAGCTCACTGACAACCAACCCTTTAAACGTATATTTTTATTTTTGTCACATACTGCAACTGTGGGCTACAGCACACATATACACACTCACAAACTCAAAAGATCAGTAAGCTATCTCATTTTTAAATACCATATGTTTCTAATAGCAATGTTTTCGAGGAAAATTGAACAAATAGAGCTTAATCACTAATAATTGGCATTGCCAGGTATAGTAAATAAATATGCCGATTGCTAAACTGGACACTGTTCAAAAAAGGGAAGAAAAGGCTAATGAAATACAAAACTGCATGGTAGACTGGGCAAAAATAACCAGATTGTATTTCTAATCAAATACGTATTCCTAAGATCCATGTGCAGGGAAATCCTTTTAAATCTACTCTGTCTATATTATCTATTAAGTCTTCAAACGTGAAAATTAATATGTACATTCCACCTGCGACTACACCCTAGCTATATAAACATCGACATAGCTCCATACAAACACTGACCAATACAGAAACCATATATTGGGTTGGGTGTGTTTGCTTCTCTCTTGGAAGATAGGGCAAACCTTATCTCTGAGGGTGCACTAGGACTGTACATTACCTAATAAAATGTCATTGCAAGGCACTCAGTGGTGCCTTAGAGTCCTATCAGGGCAAAGTGATTTCAGGTTTTAGCTTGAAAGTCTCCAGAAAACCAACGCCAGGCCCCAATGAGGCAAACCAGCCTCCGTCCCAGCCCGTCATTTGAAGCAGGAAAGATGACAAGATGTTGGACAAAGAGGGAAAGGGAAATAAGGCAGGGAAGGGTACAGAAAGAGGCTGCACCCCAACTTCATCTCCCATTTCCCTCCTCTCTTCTCCCTCATCTCATTCCCAAATCGCCATACTCACAGGAGATTCCTGGGGAGAGATTTCTCAAACCCCCTCTGCCCCTCCAACGCATACACTGGAGTGCTAACTCTCCTCCACAGCTGAAAGGTTAGCCTCGGGGAAGCCTTCAATGGGAAAGAAATGCTGTACTTGTAATAACAACAACAATAATGATAATTGTGGTACTTTTAAGCGCTTACTTTATGCCAGGCACTGTACTAAGCCCTGGAGTGGATACAAGTAAATCGGGTTGGACACAGTCCCTGTCCCACATGGGACTCACACTCTTAATCCCCATTTTACAGATGAGGTAACTGAGTCCCACAGAAGTTAAGCAACTTGTCCAGCAGACAAGTCACAGTGCCGGCATTAGAACCCAGGTCCTTCTGACTCCCAGGCCTGTGCTCTGCCCAATAGGCCATGCAGCTTCTCAACATACTCGACCTCATGATGCTGCTTGCAGATGAAACCCAAGCCCTGTTCACAACTTGCAGATTAGCATGATTGACTGTGGTTTAAGCACCTTAGCCCTGCCATGCTTTCCCCAAACATTCCTAGATTGCTGAAATTTGCTATGGGTCCTAATCCCCCAATTTGAAAGAGGTAAGCAATTAGGGTGCCTTCCATCCATCGTATGGTGAAAGTCATGCTACACTGTTGGGTGGAAGAATTAAATTTCATGACCCATGGAAGGAACACATGCCAAGAAGAAATATAGGATTGGCAGCAATCTGGATTAAGGCTTCGGGAGACCCGGAGCAGACAGAGAAGGAGAGAGGAAAGTGAGAAAAAAAGAGAGAGAGAGCACAACAGAGAGACACAGAAACATTTAGGGGAGAATAGAGTGTGGGGTGGAAAAGAGGGTGAACAGGGGAGATAGGGACAATGGGAGAGGGAGTTGGGGAGATGGAGTTCACTGTGGCCAGGGAAAAGGTCTATTAATTCTGTTATATTGTATTCTCCGAAGTGCTTAGGACAGTGCTCTGCACACAGTAAGTGCTCAATAAATACGACAGATTGAAAGGAAGAGGGAGAGGAATACTAATAATAATTATGGTACTTGTTAAGCGCTTACTGTGTGCCAAGCACTGTTCTAAGCACGGGGGTGGATACAAGGTAATCAGGTTGTCATTCATTCATTCAATAGTATTTATTGAGCGCTTACTATGTGCAGAGCACTGTACTAAGCGCTTGGGATGAACAAGTCGGCACAGATAGAGACAGTCCCTGCCGTTTGACGGGCTTACAGTCTAATCGGGGGAGACGGACAGACAAGAACAATGGCAATAAATAGAGTCAAGGGGAAGAACATCTCGTAAAAACAATGGCAACTAAATAGAATCAAGGCAATGTACAATTCATTAACAAAATAAATAGGGTAATGAAAATATATACAGTTGAGTGGACGAGTACAGTGCTGTGGGGATGGGAAGGGAGAGGTGGAGGAGCAGAGGGAAAAGGGGAAAAAGAGGGTTTAGCTGCGGAGAGGTGAAGGGGGGGTGGCAGAGGGAGTAGAGGGAGAAGAGGAGCTCAGTCTGGGAAGGCCTCTTGGAGGAGGTGAGTTTTAAGTAGGGTTTTGAAGAGGGGAAGAGAATCAGTTTGGCGGAGGTGAGGAGGGAGGGCATTCCAGGACCGCGGGAGGACGTGGCCCAGGGGTCGACGGCGGGATAGGCGAGACCGAGGGACGGTGAGGAGGTGGGCGGCAGAGGAGCGGAGCGTGCGGGGTGGGTGGTAGAAAGAGAGAAGGGAGGAGAGGTAGGAAGGGGCGAGGTGACGGAGAGCCTTGAAGCCTAGAGTGAGGAGTTTTTGTTTGGAGCGGAGGTTGATAGGCAACCACTGGAGTTGTTTAAGAAGGGGAGTGACATGCCCAGATCGTTTCTGCAGGAAGATGAGCCGGGCAGCGGAGTGAAGAATAGACTGGAGTGGGGCGAGAGAGGAGGAAGGGAGGTCAGAGAGAAGGCTGACACAGTAGTCTAGCCGGGATATAACGAGAGCCTGTAGCAGTAAGGTAGCCGTTTGGGTGGAGAGGAAAGGGCGGATCTTGGCGATATTGTAGAGGTGAAACCGGCAGGTCTTGGTAACGGATAGGATGTGTGGGGTGAACGAGAGAGACGAGTCAAGGATGACACCGAGATTGCGGGCCTGAGAGACGGGAAGGATGGTCGTGCCATCCACGGTGACAGAGAAGTCTGGGAGAGGACCGGGTTTGGGAGGGAAGATGAGGAGCTCAGTCTTGCTCATGTTGAGTTTTAGGTGGCGGGCCGACATCCAGGTGGAGGAGGTTGTCCCACGTGGCGCTCACAATCTTAATCCCCATTTTACAGATGAGGTAACTGAGGCACAGAGAAGTTAAGTGACTTGCCCAAAGTCACATAGCAGACAAGTGTGGAGCCGGGATTAGAACCCACGTCCTCTGACTCCCAAGCCCGTACTCTTGCCACTAGGCCATGCTACTTCTCAAGGAAGAGAGAGGAAGAAAACGGGGAAAAGGGAAGAGAGGAAAAAATGAGGGAGAAGAGGAAATGGTGGGAGTGGGGGTGAAGAGCAGAAAAAAGACAGGAAGAGGAGAGGGTGCATACTAATTGCTGTCACATTATTGTCAAAACTGCTGCTGTTAGCAGCCCCATGGCAGACCATCCGTGGCTAGGGCTGGTGGCTCAGGGCAGACCGGCTGAGGTGGGGCCTCTGCCACTAGGGAGGAAGAGGAAGAGGATGGAGGCCTGGGCCTCAGAAACTATTATCACCATCTAATCTCGGCTCTGCCACTTGTTTGCCATATGACCTTGGACAAGTCATTTCACTCCTCTGGGCTTCAGTTACCTCATCTGTAAAATGGGGATTAAGACTATGAGCTCCACATGGGACACTGGACCGTGTCTACACTGATGAGCTTGTAAGTACCCCAGTGCTTAGTATAGTGCCTGGTACATAGTAAGTGCTTAATAAATACTATAAAATCAATATTACATTGATTGAGGGCTTACTTTGTGTAAAACCCTGCACTAAGCTTTGGGTAAAAGAACAAAGATGGTATTTCAAACACAGGCCCTGGGTCACTATCTAAAAGTGGGGCAAGGAAGGGAGACATGTGGGGACTGTCTTACCTCTATGGGGGGGGGGGGAACCCTGTTGTCCCTTTGGAGCTTTGTGCCAGTAATTAGGGCCACCCCCCCATAACCAGAAGGTCCCAGAGCTTGTGTCCTCTGTGCCCCTTAATCTGACTCTGGGTGAATTCACCAAAACTATACCGAGTGGGGATCCAAGAAGGTAACATAAAATATAAGAAAAAATAAAAACAGAAAGCCTACACAGAAACGGAGCCAGGGAGGAAAGTAAGAAATTATATATCAAAGGGGTATCAGTGAACAAAGAGGTGCAGAATTGCAGAAAGGGAAACCACAGGTGGCTAAAATAGCTCCTACACTTCTATTTTTCCCCACAAAGGTTAAGAACGACATTACCATCTTTCAACTAGTCATTCTGTAACTCACACAGTGCAAGCCTTTGTGCAAAAATGACTTCATTTGTTTATTATAGAAGTAACTGTACCACCCAGGAGAAGAGATTCACAAATTATATTGATCATGCCTATGGTTTTCACGAACTCCATGATTTTTCATAGCTGGAGAAAAAAAAATAGTCAGGGCATTATGCATTTGCTTAGGATGACAAACAGGGATACCAATTGTTCATTTTGTGCATGGGGCTGAGCACTGGGGGGTGTGGGAGTAGGACATGGAGAGGAGACGGTTTGAGGGGGCAGGAGGGGGTAAAAAGCAAGGGAAGGGAGAAGGTAGGGGAGAAGGAAGGAGAGAAGGGAAGGAAGGTGAGGGCAAAGAAGAGGTGAGGGAGGAGAGGTGGGGGGTAAAATAGGAGAGGGAGGGTTAAGTTAAGAAAGGTTTCTGGGGGAGGAGACTGAGGGAGAAGAGGAAGATCAAAGTTTCTCACCCTTCCTCTCTGTACTGTCTCACTGCCTTCTCCTCCGCCACCACTGCTGCTTCTCTCATCCTTACTGGGCTCCAGGGCCAGGCTGGAGGTTCCTTGTGATCCCAGCCCGAGAGCCCTTAACGACAAGAAGTAGGCCCGCCTCACCTCAGCCAGGGCTTCTCAGGAAACCTTGGAGGATCCACAGGAGAAGCTGTGGTGCTTAGTGGATAGAGCACCGGCCTGGGAGTCAAAAGGACCTGGTTCCAATCCCAGCTCTGCCACTTGTCTATTGTGTGACCTTGGGCAAGTCACTTCACTTATCTGGGCCTCAGTTACCTCATCTATAAAACGGGGATTGAGACTGTGAGCCCCATGTGGGACAGGAGCTGTGTCCAACCTTATTAATTTGTACCTACCCCAGGACTCAGAACAGTGCTTGCACATAGTAAGCGCTTAACATACTTATGAGAAGCAGCATGGCGTAGTAGCTAGAGCATGGGCCTGGAAGTCAGAAGGTCATGGGCTCTAATCCCAGCTTCCCCATTTGTCTGCTGTGTGACCTTGAGCAAGTCACATCACTTCTCTGGGTCTCAGTTACCTCATCTGTAAAATGGGGGTTGAGACTGTGAGTCCCACGAGGGACAGGGACTGTGTCTAACCCAATCTGCTTGTATCCACCCCAGAGCTTCCTACAGTGCCTGGCACATAGTTAAGCACTTAGCAAACACCATAATGATGATCATTATTATTAACAAGTACTATTATTATGAGGGATGAGCTCTGGGGTCATTGCAGCAGCATGAACCCTGTGGATTTGAAGATTGTGAGAGCTGTGGTCTAATGGACTTGGCTGAGGAGAAAGTTCCAAGCTGGGGGAGGAGTGCGAGCTAGAGGACAGAGGAAGGAGGTCACAAGTTAGTATAGTTAGAAGGTGAACTTGGGAGGAATGAAGAGGGCAAGCTGCAGGGGCGGTGGCAAGCAGGCAAAAAGAACAGCTATAGAAGGTGGGAATGCTGGTGTAGAGCCACAAAGCCAATTGTAAGAAGTTTTGGCTTGTTGTGGAGGGAAGTGGGATGTCAATGAGCAGAGGAGCGAGTGGGCTGAGCGATGCTTCAAGGTGCTGATCGGCGCCACAGTGAGTAGTATAGACGGAAGGAAGCCGATACAATAGTCTAACCCTGACTTGACAAGAGTTTGGACTGTGGAGCTAGCTGTTTGGGTGGAGAGGGACGGCAGCACACCTTGCCCCTCTGGAGTTGGCACTTACAGTTGGGAAGACTCAGTGGTGCCCAACGAACAAACCTCATCAAATGCCGTCATTGGAAAAGTATTTTAACTTTATCAGGTGGAACCTAATCCCACCCTGGAAGTGACTGGGCAGGAGCTCATTACCTGGACCTTCTAACATCTTCCAATCCTCTTGTCAAGAGAATAGTCTCGCTGCTCACTACCCATCGACTTGCACAAAAAAAAGCCAGAACTGGTTCCTACACTATCCATAAGTATTACAGTAGGCCTCACTTGGGAAACAACAAGCATGCCACTCTTAAAGTATGCCATCTCTAGATTGTAAGCTCCTTGTGAGCAGGGATCATGTCGATCAACTCTATTGCTTCATGCTTCCCAAGTATTAGTAATTAGTAAGCACTCAAAAATAGCATGGCCTAGTGGATAGTGCACAGGCCTGGTAGTCAAAAGGCCTTGGTTCTAATTCTGGCTATGACCTTGGGCAAGTCACTTAACTTCTCTGCACCCCAGTTACCTCATCTGTAAAAGGGGGATTAAGACTGTGAGCCCCATGAGGGACTGGGACTGTGTCCAACCTGATCTGCTTTTATCTACCCCAATGCTTAGTATCTTGCCCGGCACTTGGTAAACACTTAACAAATACCATTAAAAAATACCCTTGATTGATTGAATAGCTTCTTGAGAGAAGCTTAAAACTCAATTTACGGTAATTTCAAGGCTACTGCTTTTCCCTCTACCTGGCTGCTAGAGAAACCTTCCAAAAACACCTCTCACCTTTGATTTTACATACAATTTCAAATAGCTTCTCTGTTGTCAGAATAAGGCGGTAAGTACCATGACAACTTTTTTACTCAATTAATTACTGAAATTTCAGGTTAAATACGTAAGCTCTAATATTAAATTCGGCTTCCAAAAATGATCAATCAATGAATGGTATTTATTGAGGATTTATTGAGTGCAGAGCACTGTACTAAGCTCTTGGGAGAGTACAATACAACAGAGTTAGTAGACATGAGCCCTGCCCATTAGGAGTTTATAGTCTACAGTGGGAGATGATTTTCATCAGCCCAACTCCAAGTCCTGTAAGTGAAAACCAAAGCTACAGAACAAACTTTTAGTGCCTTCCAGGGTTCTCTTGATCGATAAAAACCCAGGGTATCATCTCCCTAGTAAAATTCACAAGAAAGTAAAGCAGCAGTGTGGTTTTTAAGAAAAATAATTCTGTCCTGCCATAGCACGGACAAAAACATTTCAGCTTTAACAGTGTGTAACAGCGACAGTAAGCCCCTGGGACCCAGCCCAAGCTCTTGGCCACTCTGAGGATTGAGAAACAAAGCCTTTTTTCATACTATGCAATCTTCCCTTCCTTATCACCTACTCACATTCTCTCCTGTATCTTAAGGCCAGTAATAAAGAAGCAGCTTGAGGTAGTGGAAAGAGCCCGGGTCTGGGAGTCGGAGGACCTGGGTACTGATCCTGGCTCCACCACTTGCCTGCTGTGTGACCTCAGGCAAGTCACTTCACTTCTCTGGTCTTCAGTTCCCTCATCTGTAAAATGGGGGTTCAACAGCTGTTCTCCTTCCTACTTAGACTATTTTTAAAGGTATCTGTTAAGCACTTACTATGTGCCAGGCACTGTACTAAGCGCTGGGGTACATACAAGCTAATCAGGTTGGACACAGTCCATATCCCACATGGGGCTCAGTCTTAATCCCCAATTTACAGATGAGGTAACAGGCACAGAGAAGTGAAGTGACTTACCCAAGGTCACACAGTAGATAAGTGGTGGAGCTGGGACTAGAACCTAGGTCCTTCTCACTCCCAGACCCAAGCTCATTCCACTAGGCCATGCTGCTTCTCTAGGACATATAGACAGAGTCCCTGCCTGGCAAGGGGCTCACAATCTGAACTGGACTCCCAGTTTAACATTCCATTCCCTTATCTAGTATGTTGAAGAATGACAAACTTGGATGAAAAAGCACAATTTGGGTGCAAAAATCTCAAAAAATAATCAATTTCAAGTAATCGAAGACCACTTGCTTGCAGGAAGCAATGGCCCATCCTGGGGAGGCAAATTACAAAGACAATGCCTGTAATCTGCTATCTTGCCTGACTCCAAGTTACAGTAGACTGTAAGCCTCTTGTCGACAGGGATCATGTCTAGCAAATCTATTTACTGTGCATGCTCAAGTGCTTACTACAGTGCTCTGCACATAGTAAATGTTCAATAAATGCCATTGGTTGACAATCAAAAATGGACCTTGAAACAGAAAAATCACAGAAAAGAACAGAAATAGTAATAATAATATTATTATAATAATGGTATTGATAAGCACTTACTATGTATTGAGCACTGTGCTAAGCACTGGGGTAGATATAAAATCATCAGATTAGATGAAGTCCCTGTCCTATATGGGTCTCACAGCCTAGGCGGGAAGGGAGAACAGGTACTGAATCCCCATTTTACAGATGAGGAAACTTAGGCACAGGGAAGGTCTATGACTTGCCCAAAGTCACCCAGGAGGTAAGTGGCAGAGCTGGGACTAGAACCCAGGTCCTCTAACTCCCAGGCCCATGCTCCTTCTACTAGGCCATGCTGCTTCTCATACTGTATGACAGCAATCACTTTAGCCATTTTGCAGGCACCTGTTTCTCCAAGGAAGAAATGGAAGGAATGCTCCTTTTGTCCCTAACCCATTACTTTCGTTAGTAGTGAGGCACTTGCAATCCTACCTCTCCTAGGGTTGGTTGGAAGGACTAACACAGTGGTAGGAAAACACTTGCAATTCCTATTTAAAACGTAAAAGCATTCATGGGAGCAGCATGTGGGCAACACTAAATGCATTATTTAGTGTGTATTTATGTATGTAAAAAGCAGTATTTCTGACATTAGAAATAAGTATTCTATCCCCTGTTGCATACACTTTGGAACAATATTATGGATTAAAGGTACCTCCAGAAGAATTGTACTTAAACAGTTCCAGAAACCGGGGATGGTATCCTAGTTGTAAGGCTTTCCAAGGAAGAAGATGCTATGGCCTCCATCAGTAATCTGTTTAATGACCAGCAATGTTTATTTGGGGAGTTCCTTCTATTTCCTCTTTAAATAAGCCCCAGTGGAAATGGAAAACAGCTGGGTCCTGCTGTTCTCTACCTGGTCATTAAAACGTTCCTAATGAGGAATTCCTCAAATCCTTCATAGACCCAGACACAGAGATTTAAAAAGAACGTAATCACAGCAGAAAGAAGGAATGAGTAGGTGTTTCACATTAGATAATATGATGGGAAAATGCCATTTGTGGAATAAACTCACCTGTTCTGAGAATATGGCCATCGATTTCAATAGGCAAGATTCTATACATTTTCTATCCTCAGGGAGACGGAGAAATGTAAACTTCAGATGGTGAAAAGAAATAGGCTGAAATTCTGGAATCAAAAACTAATACCAAATAGCAGTGTTTCTAGGTAGAATTAGCTTGTTATGGGCACGGAACATGTCTGCTCATTCTGCTATAGTGTACTCCCCCAAGTGTTTAGTCCAGTGTTCTGCACATACTAAGAGCTCAATAAACACCACTGATTGATTGATTGATTGAAGAAAGGGTAGGATTTTTCCCATGAGCTTTATAAGATTAGCAGATAGTCTTTCCATCAAAGAAATGTGTCTTGCCATATTTCAAACTACAATGCTCTGAAAAAAAATTCAAGTATAAACTCTCAAACATTTCTGATAGGCAATGATGGATTGGTTCTTTCTACATTTTTCTTCCTATGCCCTCCAACAATATTTCCTCATTTTCATCCCCAAACTGAAAATTCTTCCTCAGGACTGATACAGCTATACATACCCACACAGAGACATATTAGTAATATCTACATATCATTAGGGACTATCCGAACAATTCTCTTACATTGAGAAAAGGTGTTCTCTATTTATGAATAGAAAGAGCTGATTTCCCCTAAGCCCTCTTACAGTGAAATATAACAGTAGAATGCGAGCTCTTGTCATCCTGCCTTGGCTATTGCGCCAGCCTCCTCACTGACCCCATGGCCTCCTGTCTCTCCTCTCTCCAGTCCATTCTTAGGTCTGCTGCCCGGTTCATTATTCTAAAACTGTCAGCCCCCATCTCCTTGCTCCTCAAAAATCTCCAACGGTTGCCTTTCTTTTGTGCATCGAGCAGAAACTCCTGAACATTGGCTTTAAAGGCAATCAGCTCTCTCCCTCCTGTTTAAATATTCTCTTCTCCTACTTCACCTTAGGTCGCAATCTTCATTCTTCTCAAGTTAACCTACTTGCTGGGCCTTGTTCTCATCTCTCTCAACACCAACCTTTTGCTCCCACCCACACCCCTGCCTCAAACTCCCTCCCTCAAACTCCCTCCCTCTTCATATCCAACAGGCCACTGTAATCCTCAGCTTCAAAGCCCTTCTGAGATCACATCTCCTCCAAGAGGCCTTCCCTAACTAAGCCCTCTTTCCTTTTCTTCCGCTCCCTTCTGTGACGCCCTGACTTGCTCCCTTTATTCACCCCTCCCTCAGCCCACGGCACTTATGTACATACCTGTAATTTATTTATGTTCAAGTCTGTCCCCCCTCTAGATTGTAAACTCACTGGGAGCAGGGAATGTGTTCGTTAAATTGTTATATTGTACTCTCCCAAGCACTAATACAGTGCTCTGCACACGGTAAGCGCTCAATAAATATGATTGACTGATTGATTCCTACCTTGTATTACCCATCTGCCACCTCGGCCCACCTGCAGACACCTGAGCATTAGAGCTACCACAACCCCAAATCAATACAATCATACAATCAATACAATCATTTTTGTATGAATCTCCATTTTTATTTCTCCATCTGTGGTATACGTCATTTCCTCCCAGACTGTAAGAGCCTTGAGAGCAGGGATCATTTCTTCTATTTTGTCTTCTCCCAAGCCCTCAGTGGCACACAGGAGGTATTCAGTAAATACTGTGGACAATGATGATGATTGAGCAGGGAGGGATGGGGTTCATTCTGAGTGAAATGCCCTGAAAATTGAGAAAAAGGGATGTGCTGGGATTGGCTGTCGGTCGCATTGGTCTGAGAAAGGGTTTTTATCAAATCAATCCATTTACAAATTAAAATGAATCCTTTCCTTTATTCCTCCTATTCAACAACAGAAAAGTTGCCTAATCCTCAAAGGCAACAAGAAGTCTTGCAATCCCACTGCAATATTAAAAACTCAACAAAATTGTAATTTCCAATAATATCAAGTGTATGACCAATGCTCCCTAGTGAGGAAATTCAGAGCTAAAATCTCCCAGGCCAATCATAAACTAACTCACCATTATGTCTAGACCAGAGAAATCTATATGAAAATCATGCATTCCTGGGAGAACTGCCATACAATATGTAGTAAAGGAATTAAAGTGTCAGTCAAAGGCTACTGTCTCATCCTTCCCATAGGAGTTCTAGAGATCAAGAGATTGGTTACCAATATTGGTTAGTGAATTGATGCTATCTGCTGCAATTTTTTTTTAATTCTGCAGGGAGAGCCATTGGAAAGCTACTGTGTTTTAGAAACATCACTATTTGATCCGATATATTCTGTAGCCAACTGTTCTTGATAATAGGAACTAGAAGTAAACAATTTACAGATTTTCAATTGAACAGAATCAAATCGACAGAGTAATGGAATCCATTACTGGGATTCAAATCAACTTCATCCCTCTGGCTTCCTGTCACCTTGTCCAGTACAATGCTCTTGTGTCTGTTCACAGCTCTCCTAGTAGTTTCGGCAAATTGAGGAAAACAACGAAAATAAAAATAATAATAACTGTATTTGGTAAGTGCTTACTACGTGTCCACTGTGGACACCGTCTCTGTCCCACGTGGAGCTCACCTTCCCATCCACTGGGACCTACACCAGACTGTAAGCTCGTTGTGGGCAGAGAATATGTTTACCAGCTCTTTTATACTGTACTATCCCAAGCGCTTAGGACAGTGTTCTGCACAGAGTAAGTGCTCAGTAAATATGACTGATTTAACAATCACATCTGCGATTACTAGGAAGGAACAAAAATCTATGCAGAGTGTATACACGGGAAGGAAGCAGTCACTTTGGAAAATAAGGAGCTTATAACAGGAGAAAGAATGATGATGAGGATGATGATGATGACAGAATCTCTTGTAAGGGATTACAGATAAGTCTCAGATGCAGTCTTGGGACCCAGACATTGCGCAGAGGAACCAATTATAGTGTAAAGTGCTTTGTGCAGTTAGTCAACTGTATTTACTGAGCACTTACTGTGTGCAGAGCACTTTACTAAGCACTTGGGATAGTACACTAATAAACAGACGCATTCCCTGCAGTTACTCGTACTTTCATCCCTGCTACTCATATTCCCACTGGGACCCAGAGTGCACAAGAGAAACACAGTAATAATAATAATAGTATTTGTTAAGTGCTTACTATGTGCCAGGCATTGTACTAAGCGCTGGATGGGAGGGCAGGGTTGTAGCACACTGCAAGGAGTATGTGCGGTCTTCACCCATGACAACCAGCTACAGGTTAAGAAGCAGCGTGGCGCAGTGGAAAGAGCACGGGCTTTGGAGTCAGGGCTCATGAGTTCGAATCCCAGCTCTGCCACTTGTCGGCTGTGTGACTGTGGGCGAGTCACTTCACTTCTCTGTGCCTCAGTTCCCTCATCTGTAAAATGGGGATGAAGACTGTGAGCCCCACGTGGGACAACCTGATTCCCCTGTGTTTACCCCAGCGCTTAGAACAGTGCTCTGCACATAGTAAGCGCTTAACAAATACCAACATTATTATTATTACAGGTACAGGCAGAACCAAGACTAGAACCCAGGCCTCCTGACTCCCTGAGTAGTGTTCTTCTCCCAGCCTTGTTGTTGGTCCAGTGTTAGATGTGGCTTGGCAAATCTGCGGGGAACGAGGGAGGAAGATGTGAGCAATGGATCGGAGGCAGAAGAGTCAAGAGCAAGGGACAGTTAAGTGCTTTGGTTTTCTTGGAGAACCAATGGGGAATTTTGAGGAAGAGTCTGATGTACTCTGGGTGGTGTTTTTAAAAAAGACAGTATTGTGTAGTCTCTTTAAGATCTAATTTGGCGAGAGACTCGAGACAAGAAGACCAGAAAGGAGGCTATTCTAACAGTCCAAATGGACTCTCTTGATCTCTAGGATGCCCTATATCAATCATTCAAATTTACTGAGCTCTTACTGTGTGCACAGCACTGTACTAAGCGCTTGGGAGAGTGCAGTATAACAACATAACAGAGTTTGTAGACAAATTCCCTGCTCACAATGAGTTTACAGTCTAAAGGGGGAGACAGACGTTAATGTAAATAAATTACAGATATGTATGTAAGTGCTGTGGGCTGAGGGAAGGGTGAATAAAGGGAGCAAATCAAAGGGATGCAGAAGATAGTGGGAGAAGAGGACATGAGGGCTTAGTCAGGGAAGACGTCTTGGAGGAGATGTGCCTTCAATAAGGCTTTGAAGGTAGGGAGAGTAATTCTCTGTCGGATATGAAGAGGGAGGGCGTTCCAGGCCAGAGACAGGACATGGACGAGAGGTTGGCGGCGAGACAGATGAGATCGAGGTACAGTGAGTAGGTTGGCATTAGAGGAGCGAAGCATGTGGGCAGGGTTGTAGTAGGAGAGTAGTGAGGTGAGGTAGGAGGGGGCGAGGTGATCGAGGGCTTTAAAGCTGGTGGTAATGAATTTCTGTTTGATGTGGTGGTAGATGGGGCAACCCCTGAAAGTTCTTGCAGAGTGGGGAAAAATGGACTGAACGATTCTGTAGAAAAATGATCTGGGAAACAGAGTGAAGTATGGACTGGAGTGGGAAGAAGCAGGGAGGTCAGCAAGGAGGCTGATACAGTAATCAAGACCGGATAGGATAAATGCTTGGATTAACGTGGTAGCAGTTTGGATGGAGAGAAAAGGACTGATTTTAGTGATGTTGTGAAGGTTGAACTGACCGGACTGAATATGTGGGTTGAATGAGAGAGATAAGTCAAGGATAACACCAAAGTTAAGGGCTTGTGAGACCGGAAGGATGGTGGTGCTGCCTTCAGTGATGGGAAAATCAGGGGGAGAACAAGGTTTGAGTGGAAAAATAAGGAGTTCGGTTTAGGACATGTTAAATTTGAGGTGTCGGAGGGACATCCAAGTGGAGATGTCTTGAAGGCCGGAGGAAATGTGAGACTGCAGGGAGGGAAAGAGATCAGGGCTGGGGATGTAGATTTGGGAATCATCTGCAAAGAGGTGGTAGTTGAAGCTGTGGGAGCCAATAAGTGCTCCAAGGGAGCGGGTGTAGTTGGAAAATTGAAGGAGACCCAGAACTGAAACTTGAAGGACTCTCACAGTTAGCGGTGGGAAGGAGAGGAGGATCCCGTGAAGGAGACTGAGAAACAGCAGCCAGAGAGATAGGAGGATCAGGAGAAGACAGTGTCAGTGAAGCCAAGGTCCGATGACGTTTCCAGGAGAAGGGGGTGGTCAACAGTATCAAAAGCAGCTGGGAGGTCGAGAAGGATTACGATAGAGTAGGGGCTATTGGATTTAGCAAGGAGATCGTTTGTGACCTTTCAGAGGGTGGTTTCTGTGGAGTGAATGAGATGGAGGAGTTATGGTCAGAGAGGTAGGATGAGGGTTCTGACAGAACACTGTCACCGGTTGGTCTTAGGAAACACTATGCACTTTAGCCCAGCTACAGCACCCAGCTGGCTCCGTTACAGAACAGAGCTTCCAAACAGAAGAAAAAAAGCTAAAGGTCCCCCGTCTGATTAGGAGAAAGATTCAATCAGACACTTTCAATTGGACTTCTCACACTCCAATCAGCCCTGAAATGCCCTGTCCTCACCTGGGGGTGTGGGTGAGAAAAATAGTGTGAAAATGAGAGGAAAAAATAGGGAAAGGGGAGA
This sequence comes from Ornithorhynchus anatinus, assembly GCF_004115215.2. Classification (NCBI taxonomy): domain Eukaryota; kingdom Metazoa; phylum Chordata; class Mammalia; order Monotremata; family Ornithorhynchidae; genus Ornithorhynchus; species Ornithorhynchus anatinus. The sequence goes on from NC_041753.1 coordinate 57,098,811, forward strand.
GGGGTTTGGTGGGGGGGGGGGGGGAGAGAAAAGGGAGGGGGAGAGGGAGAGTGTGAGAGAGGTGTCAACAGAAGAAAAAAATAGCTTAGAATCCCTCTCCCACACATCCTTTTCTCCCCTTCCTCTCTCTCCTCTTGCGTGACTTCCCCATCACCTAGCTCCTACATGAGAGCTAAACTTGCTTAGCTTCTCCATGCTCCGCATTTCCTGCTCCCCTGCTTCCTTCTACTTCATCATCCTCTGCTTCTTGCTTTCTTTCCCAGATCCTTTTCTTCTTTTCCTGGCTTCCGACCTAGGGTTCTGGACTCCCTCGGCCAGGAGGTTAGGAGCAGGGATGTCATCGCTGATCTGTGCCAGGCACTCACATGGAAGGAGTATTGAGAAGCAGCATGGTCTACTGAAAAGAGCGTGGGCTAGGGAGTCAGAGGACCTGGGTTCTAATCCAGGCTCTGCCACTTTCCTATTGGGTGACCCTGGGCAAGTCCCTTAACATTTCTGTGCCTCAGTTTCCACATCTGTAAAATAGGGAATATCTATTTTCCCACCCCCTTATACCACGAGATCTCTGTAGGACAAGGTGTGTGTCCAATCTGTTTATATTGTACTTACCCCAGTGCTTGGCACATAGTAAGCACTTAAATACTTCTACCATGTTGATCCAAGCACTTATCCTATTCTGCTTGCTGAATGCCCTGCCTCCTGTCTCTCTCCCCTCCAGTCCGTATTTCACTCTGCTGCCCAGATCATTTTTCTAAAAAAAACACCCCAAAACAAACAAACAAAAAAAATCCAAACATTCAGTCCATCTTTCCTCACTCCTCAAGAACCTCCACTGTTTGTCCATTCACCTCCACATTAAACAGAAGCTCCTTAACATTGGCCTTAAAGCACTCAATCACCTTGCCCTTTCCTATCTTACCTCGCTGATTTCCTTCTACAACCCAGCCCGCACACTTTGCTCATCTAAAGCCAACCTATTCACTGTACCTCGATCTCATCTATCTCGCTGCCGACTACTCGCCCACGTCCTGCCCCTGGCCTGGAACTCCCTCCCCGCTTCATATCCGACAGACCATCATTCTCCCCACCTTCAAAGCCTTATTAAACTCATATTTCCTGACTAAGTTCCCTGACTAAGCCCTCATTTCCCGTACTGTCTCTTCCTTCTGTATCGCCCTTGCATGTGGATTGGTACCCTTTATTCATCCCACCGTCAGCCCCACAGCACTTAACGTATATATCTGTGATTTTTTTTTTAATGTCTGTCTCCCGCTCCAGACTTTAAGTTCCTTGTGGGCTGGGAACAGGTCTAAATCTGCTATATTGTCTGCTATAAGAGTCTGTGGGATGAGCCACCTCCAAGTGATCTGGCCTACGTACCAGGAAGCCATGTGCTGGTTTCTGCTTTCTTTGCCCTCTGATGATACCTTTCTCACTTTCCTTCTCCACCGCCACACTGATCCTCATGGACTTTAGTATCTAAGCGCACGTTCCTGATGAGTCCCCAGCCACCTGCTTCCAATATCATCTTTGCTGACCTCCTGCTTCACACCACCTGACCCAGTCACCAAGCTGACCACATGCTGGATCGCACCATCGTTCACCATTATACTACCTCTAACCTAACCAAATTTGAAATCTCACTCTTTTATCATAACTTCCTCACTTGCCTTCTCTCCCACACAACTGCTTCCTGCAAAACTGTCTCGTCCACCACAGAGACCTTCACTCTTTAGACCCCCTCCACTTATACCAGGTCATCATGCCCCATTTGGACTCCTTCACGGGATGCTTCCTTCCACTCCCGTGCTCATGCAAGAGTGCTTTTAGTGGTAATTCAGGCACCAGGCCAATGTCGCTTGCTTCAAATTAATCTTGACTTGGTAGTACTCGGCTCTCTCTTCTGCTCAGCAGTGCTACTTCTCCCTTTTCGACTCCCACACCTGTTGCCCCCACCAACTATTTCAAGCCTTTAACTCCCTCCCGAAACCCCCAGTGCCCCCATCTCTCGTCTTGACTCTCGTGACCTTGCCGACAGTTCTGATAAAAGTGAAACCATCGGGTGTGAGCCCCCCAAAATTGTCCCTTCACTTCCTCAGCTCCCTCCCTTCCCGCAACATCCTCTCTCTCATCCATCTCACAAGAGGAGATCTCACATCTACTTGCAAAATCTAGCCACTCCACCTGCATCTCCAATCCCATCCTTTTTCACCTCATAAAGACACTTGCACCAACACTTCTTCCCTTCCTTAACACTGCCTTTAACCTCTCACACTCTGATGGCTACTTCCCTGCTGCCTTCAAACACTCCCATGTCTCCCCATCTTAAAGGGACAAAAAACCTTCTACAGACCCCACTGCACATCCAGTTATTTCATCTTCCGCCTACCCTTCCTGTCCAAACTCCTCAAATGAGTTGTATACACCTTCCTCTCCTCCAACTCCTTTCTTGACCTTCTATAATCCAGTTTCCAACCCCTTCATTGAGTGCTCATTCTCCACAGTTACCAATGACCTTCTTGCCAAGTGTAACAGACTCTACTCGGTTCTAATTCTCCTCAACCTCTCAACTGTCGTCAACACTGTGGACCACTCCCTTCTCCTGGAAACACTATCCAACCTTGATTTTTCTAATCTGGTTCTGTGCTGATTGTCTTCTTACCTCTCTGGCTGATCTTTCCCAGTCTTTTCCACTGGCTCTTCTTTGCCTCTCACTCCCTATGGATGCCCCTCAAGGCTAAGTTCTAGGGCAACCTCTTCTCTTCTCAATTCACAGTCACTCCCCTGGCGAGCTCATCCACCCCTTCACCCCCGCCATGACTTCAACAACCACTGCTCTGCAGAAGACTCCCCAGTCTACCTTTCTAGCCCTGACAGCTCCTCTTCTCTGCATCCTGCCTTTCCTCCTGGCTCCACTTTGAGTCATCAACTCAAGTTCAACATGTACAAAACCAAATGCATTTTCCTTGCCAAATCTGCTCCAACACCTCACTTTCACATCACAGTTACCACCACCACCATCATTCCCATCTCGGAAGCCCATAAGCTTGGCATTACCCTCGACTCCTCCCTCATCTTCACTCCATATATTTAGTCAGTTACAAGACTGTATTGGTTATTTCTTCAAATCATCTCCAGAATCTGCCCCTTCCTCTCTATCCAAACGACCAATGTACTGATCTAAGCTTGACCACTGCACTGGCCTCCTTGCTGATCTCCTATATTTCACTCCCCACCCCCTTCGGTCAATATTTCACTCTTCTGCCTGGATCATTTTCCTAAAAAATTATATATTATGCGATATAATAATAATAAAAAATAATAATTATGGTATTTCTTAAGTGCTTACTATGTGCCACGCAACGTTCTAAGCACAGGGGTAGATACAAGGTTAACAGGTTGTCCCACGTGGAGCTCACAGTCTTAATCCCCGTTTGACAGATGAGGGAACTGAGGCCCACAGAAGTTAAGTCACTTGCCCAAAGTGACTTGCCCAAAGTCACATAGCTAATGAGTGGCAGAGCTGGGATTCGAACCCCTGACCTTCTGACTCCCAAGCCCGTGCTCTTTCCACTAAGGCACACTGCTTCTCCTATTATGATAACAACAGCAGTATTTTTAAGGGCTTAATATGTGCTAAGCACTGTACTAAGCACTGCAGGAGATACAAGATAATCAGATTGGACACAGTTCCTGTCTCCCTGGGGTTCACTGTCTTCAGTGGGACAGAGAACAGGCATTTCTCTCCATGAAAGAATCCCCATTTTACAAATTAGGGACCTGAAGTCCAGATAAGTTAAGTGACTTGTTCAAGGTCACATAGCAGGCAGTGGCAGAGTGGGGACTAGAACCCAGATCCTCCGACTTCTAGCCCTGTGCTCTTTCTGTTAGGCCACACTGCTTCTGAACACGTCTCTCCACGCTCCTCAAAAACCTCTAATGGTTGTTCACCCCTCTCCGCATCAAGCGGAAACTTATACACTTATGTACTTCTCCCACTAGATCCCAGCCTACACGCTTTGCTCTTCTAATACCAACCTACTCACTGTGCCTCCTTTTCTTCTCTCTTAACCATTTGCTCTAGTCCTCTCCTCTACCTGGAACTTCCTCCCACTTCACATTCGCCAGGCCACTGTTCTCCCCCGATCTTCAGAGCTCTTCTGAAACCACACGTTCTCCACGAGGCCTTCTGTACTTAATCTCTCATCTCCCCACCCTCTACCTCCCCCACAACTTCCACTTCTGCATCTCCCAAGCATTTGGGTACTCACAACCTCTGTTTCACTTCAGTACATATCATTATATGCTATTACTGCCTCCTATCTGTATTTTATTTTAGTGTCTATCTCCATATTTTATTTTAGTGTCTATCTCCATACTAGATTATCCACTTTCTGAGGACAGGGATCATGTCTCATTTTACTTTCCTCTCCCAGTGTCTAGTGCAGTGCTCTCTGTGGACAGTAGGGACTCAATAAATAAACCTGACTAGAAAAATGGAAATTCCAGGTTTTATTTATAAACATGCAGTTGCTAGCAGTAACCTTTTGGTACTCCAGGTGTAATTACTTGGCCTATCAGTAATATAAAATTCCTACGGGTGTCCTTCTTCTATACTAGCAATATGGAAAAAAAAAGATCTCGGCCTTGTAATCTTGTAGCTTTGCTTTCTTTTGTCATTTTAAATTCCTTCTCCTTATGCCAATGATATGCATAAGCAGACAATTCTTCACAGAACATAGAAAGTTCTTCAGAAGGAGTCCTTATTTGGACAATTTTCAAAGCAAATGTCACAAATCTTAGCTGACCTTTCCCTTCATATGAAGCTGATTCAGTCGAGAGGTAGGCTGTATTTAATGGCATTATATCCCGAGATGGCTGGTGTTTGGTGTGGGCTCAGGAGTAATGTTGTAAAGTTATGATATCTGGCCCACTAGAGCTGGATGAATCTGGTTCCCATTAGACCGTAAACCCCTTGAAGGCAACGATCATGTCTTTTCCTCTTACTGTGGTCTCCTAGGTTGGAAACTTCTTGAGGGCAAGGATCATGAGTGGAACCATGTCTACCAATTCTGTTATAGTGTACTCTCCAAGGCTCTTAGTACAGTGCTCTGCACATAGTAAATGCACAACAAATACGATTGATTGACTCTTACTAAGATCACATCCCCTCCAAGAGGGCATCCCTGATTAAGCTCTCTTTTCCCCAGCTCCCTGTCCCTTCTGTGTCATCTATGCCCTTGGATCTGTGATCTTTGGGCATTTGGTATTCATTCCATCCACATATGAATTATTTACTTATATAAATGTCTGTCCGTCCCCCCCCCCCAGACTGTAAGCTGGCTGTGGGCAGCCAATGTATCTCCCAGGTCTGTTGTACTGTAATCTCTCAAGCACTTAATACAATGCTCCACACTCAGTAAGCGCTCAATAAATACCCCTGGTTGTTTGATTGATTACTGTGGTCTCTTAGGTTGTAAACTCCCTGAGGGCAAGGATCATGTCTTTTTTTTTTTTCTTACTGTATTCTCCCAAATGAACAGTACAGTGCTCTGCACTGGATGGGTGCTTAACGAATGGGAAGCGGCGTGGCATAGTGGAGAGAGCATGGGACTGGAATCAGAAGGTCAGGGGTTCTAATCCCGGATCTGCCACCTGTCTGCTGGGTGGCCTTGGGCAAGTCACTTCACCTCTCTGTGCCTCGGTTACCTCATCTGTAAATGGAGGTTAGGACTGTGAGTCCTCTGCAGGCCAGGGACTGGGCCCAACCTGATTTCCTTGTACCCATCTCAGTGGTCAGTACAGTGCCCTGCACAGAGCAGGCGCTTAATACCGGAATTACCAAATACCACTGAATGCCTCACTGGTCCACGACGCCACGCTCCTGCTGCCCCTGAAAACCACTTCTGGGGTTCCCTCACTGAAGCAGTGCCCTCCTGGGGCCAGATGAAGAGGCTGGCAGCAGAGGCAAGCACCAGGTCCAGGTCCGAGCAATCTCCGTTGACCGCACCGGTCCCAGCCGGGTTGGCGCCGCTTCCTGGCAGAAACGCCAGGCCGCACCCGTGGGCACGGACGGCAGCGGGGAGCCGACGGCGGCCTCTTAAGGCCCCAGCCCGGGGCTGTGTGCAGCCAACCCAGGACACTGCTCTGGCCTGGTGGACAGGGGTTTCCTCAGAGCGGCACCACCACCCGGCTGGGGACCATTCGAAGGCAGGGATGCTCTGGGGCCAGGGGAGGCTCTACCCTGCCTGGGTCTCCGTGGCCAGTGCAGGGCGCTGCCGCTCATCCCTCTCCCCTCAACCCCATCAGATCTCTACCGTTGCAAAAATCATTTAAATAACGTTGAAGCCGAAATAGCATCTCTTGATTTTCTTATATGAATACCTCCTTTGTTTGCTTAACCCGATTCAAACAGTTCATTTCGTCCTTGCAAATGAATGTCTTACCTAAAACAACTCCTTACTCTGTTTGCCTAGACGAACATGCCAGTCTACAAATATCCTTTCTTTACCTCCTCTAAAACAGGCTTTCGCATCTTTCAAGAGACGGAATAATAGGCCGATGGCATTAACGCTATTTCAAGTAAAGGAAATGCATCTGAGCAAAACAAATAGGTTGCTGCAGGCTACGGCAAGAAATATAACTTCTTCGGTTACAGGATTCAATCTGTATTACTAGTCTTATCGATCCAATTTGGGAAAACCTATTCGTAGCGAAAGTACATACACACTAATATTTTAGTCGAAGTTACAGCATTTCTTTCCAAAATGGCATCAATTCTGTCCGTGTATAATTCTGTCGCCCATATCTACTATTTACCTCTAATTTAAGACACATGAAAAATCTCACAAAACACTGCTTTTATTTATCAGCGACACCTGACTTGCATTAATTTCCTTGATATTTGATTTCCAACCAGATGGCATATCATGATTAAATTCTTCTAGAGATTACTTGGAGGAAAAAAAAAATCCTTGAGACTTTTCTCAGAGAATCTGCACAGCCGGCAAAAGAGTAAATCACTAATTCATAAAATATTTCAGATTTTTATAATCTACCTCATTCCTAGAAAGTAACACTTACAAAAAGTCAAAATTAAAATTGTAAAAGGTCAGTAGGAAGGATTAAGCTGCGCGTCACACCTACTGGTTAAAGAAACTCTGATATGTATCCCTCTTTTAATTAACTAAATATAAAAAGCACACTTTTGAGAGTCCTAGTTAAGTGAAAGATGATACTTTGGACATTTAAAAACTGCTGAAATAGAACAATATTCTTCAGCCACTCCTTTAAAAAAAAACAAAACCCAAACCCTTTGGTTACAGTGTGCCGTGTTTAGTTTTTGTAGATTTTACAGCTACAGATTTTAAGAGACTGGGACGGCCAGTTCAGATTCTGACAGCAATGCAGCAGAATTTAAAGTATCGTGGCCGGAATATTTTCTAAACAGGTTTTAATCTAGTGACTGCATATTTTAATAAGTATCATCACAATGCCTAAAAAGGTGCTTTTCTATCATTTAGCCCAAAGCCATGGGCATCCCTGACAGAAATTAAATATCCCAGGTCCAGTTTCTCATAAATGTATTTTAAAAAAACAAAACCCAATTCCCACATTAAATTATTTTGCAGAGTTGGGCCAACGTCCATGCTTTTCTTGTCTATTTCTCTGGCTTAGTACTGAATGCTCACAGACTTGGATGGGTAAAAGGATGGGTAAAAATGATCACAGGAAAATGATTTAAATTCCCTAACGCTACCATGTGTGAGATGAGTGGGCTGATGGCTGTTCTGGACCCAGGCCTCTATCCCCACCGTCCTAGGATTTAAAACCCACCACGTAAAGCGAGTACCTTCGATCTCCGGTGGAATGTGGGAAGGGTTTTTTTTGTCTTTTTCTACTCTGTCAGAAAAAAGAACAGATTCTAAAACGATGCTGACGGTGTGGCCCCACCTGAACTGAGCATATTATCGAAACACCCCGCCCCCCCCTTTTTAATAAATCTCCCATAAAGAATATTGTTTTGAAAGGGCAAATAAAAAGCACAACTCTCATTCTGCTAGACGTGCCCTGCTCGGCGATGACAGCGACAGCTCCGGATTTTAGCCCGCTTGGGGGTGGGCAGGGGCAAGAGAGGGAGGAGGTGAGGATTCTCTCGACTAGTCAAAAGAGAGACAGACAATAAGAACCGCAGTGCCAGGTGGAAGACCCAGAACCCGGGATACTTGGTGAAAAGAGGTGTCATCTGTCCGGAACGGCTTTCTCGGTGGGACCGACGGTGGCGACTGGCACCTCCAGGAGACAAAACCATTATTCTGACCTACTGCCATGTGCTCAATCGCTCCCTCTCCCCATCCTCCTCCTCTGCATCTCGCTTCGAAGGGGATGAGTATTAGTTCCATCGACACTCGGAGGCACTGATGGAGACGTATATCATTTCGAAGCCCAAACAAAATACCACCACCGAGTCCTCTGGCCTTTGCGGTCGTCTCGATCGTTTGCAGTAAGAGCCGGGGACCCACACCAACAGCCACTTGTGCTCTTCACTGCAGTTTAGGGATGAGAAGTACCATCACACGCACGCACACGGAAACAGTCCTGCCGACCTACCGTCTCCCTTCTCTTTTCTTCACCTAACGAGTGCACCGCACAGGATGCCCAAGTGTCGCTACCGCCACATCGTGTTCCATCACATCCTCTTTTTTTCCCCCCCTGCATTCTCGGGCCACAAGGGATCCCAGTGGGGAATCCTGAAAATGTCATTCCCCAACATCGCAGGTCCTCCACAGACACACACGTACGCACACGCGACTGCCCTACCGCTGCCGCTTCTATCAGCCCCGATTTCGGAGCACGCCTCTCCCCGGGGACCCGGGAGAGTATCTTTGCCTCCCGCCCCGCGCGTCGCTACTTAATAACCCACTCCTGGGCCGGGTTGGGGAAATCGAAGCCGTGTCTCCTTAATCCCTAAGAGCGAGAGCTACCACCTCCGCAAACGCGGTAAGGACGCCCACCCCTCTCGCCGGGTCCCCACTCCTCGCGGCAGAAACTGAACCGTCCTCCCCGCTCCCGCCCCGTACCTGCCCGACGGCTTAGGTCTGCGGGGCCTGCCTCAGCAGAGGCGGCGCGGCGATCGGGACGGGGCAACTGACAACCGAGGGGATGAACCTTTCTTGGCTCCGGCCGCTCCTACCTCCAGCTCCACCATCTTCGTCGGCACCCCCTCCGCAGCCGCCGGCCGTGCCTGTTCCTGCTCCCTCCCTCCTTCCCTCCCTCCCAGACCGCCGGCCCCGCCCCCTCCCCCACCGCGCGTGACGTTCCGCGGAGCTCGGGGATATGAGCGGGCGAGCGGGTGTGTGTGTTTGTGTGTGTGTGTGTGCGCGCGCGCGCGCGCACTTCTGCCTCGCTGAATGAGCGTGTGTGTTTGCACACTCACACACGTTGGGGAATAAGCGGCGGCAGGAAGGGATGCAAAATGCTCCCCCAAGGTAGCAGGACTTGCGCTCCCGCAAGCCCGCCCGCTCCGCTCGCCGACCCCACTCCCTCCGTGCACCTGAAATCCAACCTCTTGCTTCTGCACGACCTCTCGGTCCGGAACACCCCCCGCCCCCCCACCCCCACCACCGCCTTCCTTTCCCCTTCTTGGGGACGCTGTTCCCGATGAGCGGTGTCGGTAATGAGAGGCAACTGCGTCAAACGATTAGGAGCACCCAGCCTGCCATTCCTTCGCAGCTCCCCGGAGACGTCGGTTTTCCTCCGTTACTTCCCAGCTTCTCCCGAGCCCCCTTAAGAAATCGCCGGCATTTCTATACCGTTGGGCCGGCTCCGCCGGGCTTTTACCGTCCTCCCGGGGAAGCACGTTGCAGTAAAGCCCGTGGACACAAGAGGGAAGAGAGCCCGAACCAACGCCTGCCCTTCGTCAGCCAGCACTTGGCACCCGGACAACTTCGTTAAAGGCGAAGAGCCCGGCGCCCCGGGGACCAGCTCCTAAACCTCCCGATGAGGAGGAGGAGGCCGGGAACGTGCTCGTCGGTCTCTTTCCTCCTCTGATCGCTTAAATCGGCTGAAAGCAATCGATCCCCGTTCGGGTCATTAACGGAGAAGCGGCCATTGTGAGGGTGACCCGAGTCAGGGGGTAGAACTGGCCCAGTAGGATAATGGAAGTGCGGGGTGTCCGCAGTGCAGGAGGTCTGGCTTTTGCGCTTCTCTTCTTCACCTCCTACTAGAGCCACCACAGTTGGAGGTCTGTAGGACAATACCCACGTGCGCACACTCATATAACACGAGGACTGAGGTAGTATGGGATCTGTAGATCCGTGTCCTCCGGCCCCCCGGCACTTACGTACGTATCCATAACTTAATAATGATATTGGTATTTGTTATGCGCTTATTATGTGCAGAGCACTGTTCTAAGCGCTGGGGTGTACAAGGTAATCAGGTCGTCCCACGTGAGGCTCACGGTCTTCATCCCCATTTTACAGATGAGGTAATTGAGGCACAGAGAAGTGAAGTGACTTGCCCACAGTCACACAGCTGACAAGTGGCAGAGCCGGGATTCGAACCCTTGACCTCCGACTCGCAAGCCCGTGCTCTTTCCACTGAGCCACGTTGTACTGACGTCCGTCTTCCCTCTGGACTGTAAGTTCCTTGTGGGCAGGGAACGTGTCTACCGGCCCTGTGGTACTCTCCCAAGGACTTGATACGGTGCTCTGCACACAGTAAGCACTCGATGAATCCCGCACAGACTTAGCATCCGTGTCTGCCCCACTCCCACAAGACCCTCCATCTTTACCTGCCCGAACCTGCGTTAAAAAAAAAAATGCCTACCCGGCCCGACCCACAATTTTGCTTCAGGTACCCGTGGGTCGGATGAACTGCAGGTGTTCTAGGTCTCTATCTTTCTGGCCTTCGTCTGCTAAAGGCGGTCTGGGGTAGGCTGGGGCTAGGGCTGGGGCATGGCTAGGAAGAGAGAGGAGAAAGGGGGTAAAAGTGGGATAGCCTCTAGACCGGTCACGATACGCTCCTGGCCATGGATATCCTGATGGCAGCGATGACTTTCATTCATTCAACACAATGCCAAAGGACAGTATCGCCTCTGACCCATTCTGGCCTTCTGTTGGTATTTATCCCATCCCTTCCGCAACTTTGTCGTGGGTACCCGCAGATTGGGTCGGGTAAACGGCGGTTGCGCAGATCTGTAATCACAACTTCTTAATAGTATGTAACCAGAAGAGGGCATTCCCCCAGAGGTAACCGGATTTTCTGGAGCTGAAAGAGGGATAGTGGGGGGCAACCCTCAGGGGGCAGGAGCGGTGGTCCAGGCATGTTCGGTGCAGGGATGCCAACTTTTCATTTTGACTATGATCCCCGATCGACCGATCGATCAAAGATATTTACTGAGTACTTACTGTTTGCAGAGCATGGAACTGAGTGCTTGGGAGAGTACAAACCAAAAGAATTGTTAGACACATTCCCTGCCCACAGGGAGCTTGCAGTCTTCAATCAATCGATCAATCAATCAAGTGTATTTATTGAACACTGTGGGCAGAGCACTGTACTAAGCGCTTAGGAGAGTACAATAATACAATATAACACACACATTCCCTGCCCACAACAAGCTTACAGTCTACAGGGGAAGACGGGCAGTGCTGTGGGACCGGGAGGGGGGGATGAATAAAGTGAGCGAGTCAGGGTGACACAGAGGGATTGGAAGAAAGGGCTTAGTCAGGGAAGACCTCTTGGAGGAGATGTGTCTTCATTAAGGCTTCGAAGAGGGGGAGAGTAATTGTCTTTCGGATATGAGGAGTGAGGGTGTTCCAGGCCAGAGTCAGGATGTGGGCGAGAGGTTGGCAGCGAGACAGATGAGACCGAGGTACAGTAGGAAGGTTAGCATTAGAGGGGCGAAGTGTGCGGGCTGGGTTGTAAGAGACTAGTGAGGCGAGGTAAGAGGGGGCAAGGTGATTGTGTGTTTTTAAAGCCAATGGTGAGGAGTTTCTGTTTGATGAGGACGTGGATGGACAACGCTGGAAGCGTGTTCTTGAGGAGTGGGGAAACATGGCCTGAACGTTTTTGTAGAAAAATGATCTGGGCAGCAGAGTGAAGTATGGACTGGAGTGGGGAGAGACAGGAAGCTGGGAGGTCAGCAAGGAGGCTGTTAGAGTAATCAAGGCAGGATAGGATAAGTGATTGGATTAACATGGTAGCAGTTTGGATGGAGAAGAAAGGGGAGATTTTAGCAATGTCGTGAAGGTCGAACCGACGGGATTTAGTGATGGATTGAATAACTGGCCTCATGATCTGAGGATAATGTAAAAAAAGCTCCTTGCTGGCCAAAGAATCTGGAGGGGAAAAGAAAAACCCTTTACCAGCCCAGAAGCCCAGTGGATGCATAAAAGCCCCTACTTGGACTCTAGAGCCTGGAGAAAGGCAGAAGAGCCTCTGACTTGGCCTCAGGGCACCTACCAGACCACTCTCTTCATACTTCAGAATCAGCCCTGAAGGGCTCTCGCTCTCTCTCTCTCTCTCTCTCTCTCTCTCTCTCTCTCGCTCTCTCCCTATCTCCCCCTCTCCCCCCTCCCTCCCCCCTCCCCGTCCCCCTCTCTCCCCTGCAAGAAGGCTTTCTGGCTGGCCCAAAATTGATTGGAAGATGCAGACTAGCCCTGAGGCCCAATGAGAATGAGAGGAACTACTCACTCTCTGGGTTAGGTCAGGGATGGCTGAGTCTGCCAACAGGGTTCCAGTTGAGATGTGGAGCCACCGTCTCAGCTCCCCTTCCAGTCCCGATCCAGTTCCGAGAGGCAGGGTGGGATGGTAGCGGCTGCCTGCCAGAAGTTGTGGGAGTGAGTTTCATGGCCAATTTCCCCTACTCAAAAACCTTCAGTGGTTGCCCATTCATCTCTGTGTCAAATGGCAACTCCTCACCATCATCTCTAAGGCACTCGATCAGCTCTCCTCCTCCTACCTTATCTCGCTGATCTCCCGCTACAATCCAACCCGCACACTCCGCTCCTCTATCACCAACCTACTCGCTGTGCCTTGATCTCATCTATCTCGCTGCCGACCCTTCGCCCAGCTCTTCTCTCTCGCCTGGAACTCACTCCCCCCTCATAACCGACAGACCACCACTCTCCCACTCTTCAAAGCCCTACTAAAATCATATCTCCTCCAGGAAGCCTTCCCTGACTAACCTCTCATCTTCCCACCCTATTCTCCCCCACTTCTCTATCATCTATACACTTGGGCCCATACCGACTAAGCACTTTATAATTCACTCCCCCCTCCCCCCAGTATTTACGTACACATCCTTATACTCTGTTCTGCCCCTACTTGAATTTATTTTAGTTTAGTTTAATTTTAACAGTCATTGAAACTGCACTTGGCACTTTGTTGACATGCAAGTGAATAACGTACTTTGGATTTACCAATAAAAAAGTCCTTGAGCAGCTGCCTCTCAAAGTGATTTGTCTATCTAAGCCCTTCCGGTGTCTCCAGGAGTAGAGAATAAAGGGATGGGAAAATCCTTGGGAAAATCAAGGTCAGTGGAGCCACCCTCTACGTCTATGTCTCCTTATGACACGGAGGCTGCATCCTTGTAAAACACCACATTAAAGAAACAGTTGTGTTATAGTATTCACCTGGGCTCCTTGTACTAAAGGCCGGCCCAACTGTGCCCTTCTCACCATTTCATCATCATCAATTGTATTTAATGGAGCATTTAATGAGTGCAAGGGGAAGCAGCATGGTGTAGTGGACAGAGCACAAGCCTAGGATTCAGAAGGCCATGGGTTCTAATCCCAGCTCTGCCACTTGTCTACTCTGTGACCTTGGGCAAGTCACTTCACTTCTCTGGGCCTCAGTTGCCTCATCTGTAAAATGAGGACTGAGACTGTGAGCCTTACGTGGGATGGGGACCGTGTCCAACCTGATTTGCTTGTATCCACCCCAGCACTCAGAACAGCGCCTGGCACATAGTAAGTGCTTAATAACTACCATTATTATTATTATTACAGTGCCTGGCACGTAGTAAATGCTTAACAAATACCACAATTATTATTATACTAAGTGCTTGGGAGAGTACAACAGGAGCAAGACCCAGGATCACTAATGAGTCACTTCCCTCCAGGCGCTGACAGTCTAATTGGGCGGACAGGTAGACAAAACTTATTTACAAATAACTGAGCCCGATGTGGGCTCACCTGATTATCTCGTATCTATCCCAGCACTTAGTACAGTGCCTGGCACATGGTAAGCGCTTAACAAGTACCATAAGAAAACTAGCGGGCACAAGAGGAAAAGCAAGGATATAACAGGAAATAGTGCAAATGTAGCAGGATGATATACCTGGATAAATAATTGAATATACACATATATGTACATGAGTGCCAAGGATAGGGTCGATGAATCAATCACTCAGTCGTATTTATTGAGCGCTTACTGTGCAGAACACCGTTTGGGAGAATACAATATAACAATATAACAGACAAATTCCCTGCCCCCATGAACTTACAGTCTAGAGGGAAGACAGACATTGATATAAATAAATGAATTACGAATATGCATGTAAGTGCTGTGGGCCCAGGGGAGTGGATGAATAAAGTGAGCAAGTCAGGGCGACACAGAAGAGCAGAAGGGAGTGGAAGTGAAGGAGAAGAGGGTTTAGTAAGGGAAGGAAGCTGTGTGGTATAGAGGCTAGACCATGGGCCTGGGAGTTAGAAGGACCTGGGCTCTAATCCTGGCTTTGCCACTTGTCTGCCGTGTGACCTTAGAAAAGTCACTTAACTTCTCTGGGCCTCACTTACCTCATTAAATCGGGCACTGTGGGACATGGACTGTGTCCAACCTGATTAGCTTATGTCTACCCCCTCGCTTAGTACACTGCCTAGCACGTAGTGAGCACTTAACAAATAATACAAGAGGTAAACAGGCTCCCAAGAACAGGAATCAGAGCAGGAAAGGGGCACTAGGCCAAGCCATGGAATTCCCACCACAGGGCGGGCAAAGGGCGCTCTGCAGCCCCCACTGGAAAAGAATCCCCACAGGAGGGAGATGGAATGTGTTAACAGTGGTGTTGGGCTTAAATGATTGGAGTGTTGTGAATTAATCAGGAATTGCTACCCAGAGCCAGAGATTTTAGGAGGGCTTTGAAGATGGGGAGAGCTGTGGTCTAACAGATTCAGCTGGGTGGGGAGGGAGTTTTTGATTGGGCAGAGTGTGAGTAAGGGGACTGAGGCAGAAGAGTCAAGAGTGATATGCTGTTAGAAAGTGAGGTTGGGAGGATTGAAGAGTGCAAGCTGAGATCTAGCAGGTGGAGAGAGCTGATATGGAAGCGTTGGCGGGAGCCATGAATAGGGTGAGAAGAAAGGGAGAACTGGAGGCCTAGGCAGAGGCTGGCCAGGGTCTAGGTTCTTCTAAAGTGACTTTGGGGGCTCCTTGGCCTAGATTTGGGGCTGAACCACTGCCCCCCTCCCCCCCCCCCCGCAGCATCATCACAAATGGTAAAGAGCTTCTCCTTGATGTGGAAGGAGATGAGTAGCCATTGGAAAGGTTCAAAAAATGGACATGTGAGCCAAGTGATAGACCAGCAAGAGGATTTATTCTTTAGTAAAAAGAATAAACAATGGAGCTCTGGAATGAGTTGCATTTCCTAGCACTGAACTATGTTCACCTCAACACAGCTCCACTCGGTGAGACAAATGGGGAGAATCAGTGACAGCAGGATAATTAAACAATGGCTCTATGGATAGCTGAAATCAGGGAAACCGAAAGCAAGAAGGCAGAGGAAACATTTTAAAGACATGGTAAACAAGCCTCAGACAATATGCTGCATCCTGGCTGAAAACTGGGAGTCAATTGCTGAGGATAGCATGGCATGCTGCTCAATAAATCACTGGTATTCACTGAACTCTCACTGTGTGAAGGGCATCGAGAGAGTACAATACAAAAGAGTGAGTATAGATGATCCCTGCCCACAAGGATCCCTACAGACAAGAGGAGAAGCGTAAAGACTATCAAGAAAGGAGCAGATCTTTTTGAACAAAAGCTTGATAAGGAAGGAGACAAGGAGGCAAAACAGAAAATACACCAAACACTACAAATATGACACACAGTCATGGTGAAGCTGCGTGGCCCAGTGGAAAGAGCATGGGTCCAGGAGTCAGAGGGCCTGGGTTCTAATCCCAGCTCTGCCGATTGCTTGTTGTGAGACCTTGGGCAAGTCACTTAACTTCTCCGGCCCTCAGTTACCTCATCTGTAAAAAAGGGATTAAATCCTCCTCCATCTAAGTTAAACTGTGAGGCTCATATGGGACAGACACTGTATCCAACATGATAAACTTGTATCTACCCCAGTGCTTCAAACAATACTTGACACATAGCAAGCACTTTAGAAAAACCATAAAAAAGCAATAGCTTTTTTATGCACACAATGTGACTGGGACTGTGGGTACTAGTACTGGGAAGCAGTGTGACCTAATGGAAAGCATGGGTCTGGGAATCACAGGACCTGGGTTCTAATCTCAGCTCCACCATGTACCTGCTGTGTGACCTTGGGCAAGTAATTTCATTCCTCTGTGCCTCAGACAGAGACAGGGCTTCTCCTGTGTTTCCTGGGGACATTAGGTCATGCTTCAGGGATAGAGCAGGAGATCACAGTTCAGTAAAATGGCCATCTTTGTTTTCTTTCAATGGGTGTGGAGAGGAGGGGGAAACAAAACTTGGGTTTGACAGGCAGCTGCATATGGAATTCTCCCACTAGACTGAAAGCCCCTCTGCTAAACTCTAAGATCCTTTAGGGCAGGGATCATATCTGATGACTATTATACTCTGCTAAGTTCTTAGTATGGTGCTCTTCATACAGCAACCACCTCAAATGTTCTTTGAATTCACCTCGTTTTTTTAAAAAAATCACTAAAACCCTGGAGAGGCTAGCATTTACCCAAGTAACAAGTGCTTCGAGTTAACCGTAGCACTGTAGGAGAACCAGGGTTATGTTCTCAGGAAGAAAGTCCGCAACTGGCGGTGATAGCTCTGAGAGTAGTGAATGCTCATTTTCACTGCAGATTAGTCAGTGAGTAGCTTCTGTCTTCCTCAAACGTTTTTCTTAAACCTACAAATACAAGCTAAAGCAGTACAGCAAGTTTCCTTGTGTATCACTGTGACCGTGATGTCTGTATTTTAGCCGGCTGTGGGAGTTGAAAGATGGAAGACGGCCTCTAGGCTGTAAAGGGAATCTCTTAAGTACTTTGGCATGGTTCTAAATGCAGCATATGTATTACGCTGGGAGGACAGTCTTTTGTTCCAATCTCGGCTCTTAAATTTGAAAACCCAAATATGCAACTGCAAAAATCTTGGGGAAAACATTAAAAATAATGAATGGGTAAAGCAGAAAAGCCTTTTGAAGCCTCCAAGTGGCCTTCCCCAATTTAGCCCTCTTTCCCTCCACTCCCTCTCCCTTCTGTGTCATCTATGCACTCGGATCCATACCCTTAAAGCACTTGACATTCACCCCGCCCTCAGCCTCACAGCACTCATGTACATATCAGTAATTTATTTACATTAATGTCTATCTCCCCCTCTAGACTGCAAGCTAGTTGTGGGCGGGAAGCATATCCACCAACTCAACTCTGTTGTACTGTACTCTCCCAAATGCTTACTCCAGTGCTCTGCACATAGTAAGCGCTCAGTAAATACCATCGATTGATGGATTGATGGAGTCAGTGAGGCAACGAAATAAATCCTAACATTTATGGTGTGTCCTGGGCTAACGGCAGTACGTGTCTATAATTACGTTTTAATAATAACCTCAGGGTGTTTCCAACGGTGAAGGAAAAAAGTATCTCCGTTTCTTCTGACAATTTATTACCGTCAGAAAAACACCCGAGGATCATCTTGGCAAATATTAAAATGGAGCTAGTAGTGTGAAGACAGTGCCAGGGTGACTGAACAAGCAGGGCGATATGACCCGACGAGGCCATTTTGCAATAATGGGGCTTGTCTCGGCTGTCGCCTGGCAGAAGCGCAGCAACAGCAGGACAATCCAGGTGTGCCACAGTACTATGCAACTCTGCCCATCTGGCGGGAGATGTTAACTGCTCTGTTCCATTCCACTCCTCTCCCTCCACCAACTTCAGTGCAGAGGCTGCTGCTCACCTCTCTGAGGAAATCAATGGGGTTTATTGAGTGCTTACAGGGTGCAGAGCACCATACTGAGCACTTGGGAGAGTATAGTGTAACAAATTTGGTCGACCTGTTCACTGCCCAAAACAAGCTTAGAATCTAGAGGGAGACATCAACCTCCTAGGCCAATTAAGAGAAAGCTCTTAGCTCCACCTGCAGTACCTCGATTCTAGAATTCTGCAACGACTTCTTTGTGGATCTCTTAGCCTTCATAGCGCTTGCTGAAGGTACTTTCTGAAGCAGTAAACGCATCTTGTTACTTCCCCTGCTCGATCAGTTAATCAATCAGTGGTACTAAAAGCTTGAAAGTGAGCTGCAACAGTTAGTAAACTCGATCCCTGACCTCAAGGACCTTACCAACTAGTGGATTATTCAAAATCTCTCAGTTGCTTCCAGTTGCTAATCAAAATTCTTAGCCCTAAGAGCCAAGGATTTTCAATCACTTGTCCTCCCTTAGCTTTCTGCCCTCACTTCTGACACAACTGTGTCCTGTGCTCTCACTCTTAGGTGGCCTTCAGAGAATCAGAGAATAATAACACAATAATAATGATAGTAATGATATTTCTTAAACACTTCTGTGCCAAGCACTGTATTAAGCGCTGGGATAGATACAAGATAATTAGGTCAAACACAGTCCAGGTCCTAGAGTTCACAGTCTTAGGAGAAGAAGGGCCCTATTAAGCAAGTCCATACTATTTAGTATGGATTTGTTTTTCCAAGGAGGCATTTTCACAGTACTTCCCTTCCCTCGTCGTGCGTTAAGAATGTACTTTTTGTAGGACAAAGTCTTCCTGAAATGTAAAGCAAATCCATGATTCCAGTTCACTGGGATTTAACAAAGGGTGTCCAGTTTGGACAAGAGAAGACCGGGCACCGCTTTGCCGGCCCAGAATGAATAGGCCTATGTTACGCTACATGGGTAACTTAATGTAGGTAAGGTAATGGTGTCATACAGACACACATAAAGGTTCTTTGCAGAAATCCACATCTAGCCCTGACCCTTATCTTTGTATTACCATTGCAGATCCCTGGAAAAAAGGTTGCTGCTTCCAAACCAGAGAGAGGTTGGCCGCTTAGCATAAAAATACCGAACATGAAGGCGTCGGATGCTGGATCAGTTCCAGACAAGGGTCAGACTAGCTGAAAACCAGACTGGTATAAAGCTTCATGAATAGCCACCCTTACTCTCCTCCCACTACAGAGCTATTACTCAGGTTATTTTCCTGCTTGAAATGATCTCCCACTTCCTTTGTATAAAGCTATGACCTTCCCAACCTTCAGAACGCCGCTAAATATTCTCTTTCTCCTTGAAGTCTTCCTGACTGAACATTCTAGTCTCTCCAGCTAAATTCTAGCCACTGTTTACCACTATAAAGTATGCTTACATGCTTCTGCTTTGCCCTTATGCATCTTTTATGCTCTTCTACTTGTCACTTCAAATTTCTGTCTACTTTTATGTTATTTACATGTTAATCCCATCTCCCCATTAAATTACAATATGCTACAAGGCAAGGACTCTGCCTTTTCTCCTTTACAACTCTTCCGAGCACCTAATACAGTACCCTACATCCGAGGCATGATCATAAAACAAATCAGTTGGCAGTAGTCGGAGGGTTCAGGACTTGCCATTTGATGCTGTCATCCCTCGGAGAGTAGCAGCGTGGTCTAGCGGATAGAGCCCAGGCCTGGGAGTCAGAAGAAACTGGGTTCTAATCCCAGCTCTGCCACTCATCTGCTGTGTGGCCTTGGGAATGTCACTTAACTTCTCCATGCCTCAGTTCCCTCTTTTGTAAAATGGAGATTAAGACCGTGAGCACTATGTGGGACAGGGTGTGTCCCCCCTCTGATTATCTTGTATCTTCTCCAGCACTTAGAACAGTGCCTGGCACATAGTAAGTGCTTAACAAATACCATTATTATTATTACTGTTATCAACTGAGGGACTACTGCTGTTGTTCCCCAGCACCGTTTAAGGACTTTCAAAACTTTATTGGTTGAGTCACTGAGGACAGTATTGAGTCTTTGTGTTTAGGCAGTCACTACAGTTTCTTCCTCCTTCCTCTTACCAATGACTAAGGGCTGCTGCTGACTTGACCATTGTAACTGGTCTGGCTCAAGCAAGAATCAAAGGGTGCTTGACGGTGGCAGATTCGACGATGCTTAGGGTGGCCAGAGACCTCACGTTGCTCCTATTGGAGAAAATCTTCAGATTAGGCAGAAGAAAACATTTTCTCCTCAAATGAGAAGCCCTAGGAAGTGTGGAAATTTTTTAATGTTATTTGTCAAGTGCTTACTATGTGCCAGGCACTGTTTAAAGCACTGGGGTAGATGCAAGCTAATCAGGTCGGACATAGTCCCGGTCCCATGTGGGACTCACAGCCTTAATTCCCATTTTACAGATGAGGTAACTGAGGTACAGAGAAGCGACTGGTCCAAGGTCACACAGCAGACACGTGGCAGAGCTGGCAATAGAACACAGGTCCTTCTGACCCGTGCTCTATCCACTAGGCCATGCCGCTCCTCTTTGAAAAAATGTGTCTGCTCCTAGTTGAGATAGAAATTTGCAACATTATGCATTCCAATCCACAAAGCTATTCTTTGCTGGAGTTTGCCTGCTGTTCCCCGGAGCCACAAGTGGCAGCTGGGTTCGAATTGGAGATCCGAAAGATTGGATTGCTTAGCCTCGTATCTTGCCTTTCTTTAATAAGATAGGTTTCTCCCAGGTGAATTTTCGGTTCACCAGCAATGCTTTCTTTCAACATATTAAAATTAAAAACTCAAACTCCTGGACAATGGGAAGAATGACTATAAAACAGTTTCCAGAAGAACAGCTACAAAATGTTTTCCGAAGTTCACATACAAGCCAGCCTCAGAACTATCACCTGTGTTCTGCTAGAACATTCCCAAATTCAAGCACGTGTGGTTTAACACATCTAATGGCACTGATTTCTCCTGTCCGGTGCATAAGAGACTAGAGCCATGATTATAAAAATTTGGAACACCGTGTATTTATACTCTGACATATCTGTGTGAAGTCCCAAAAAACGCAGTAGGAATGAAAGAGGCTTGAGGTGGGCGTAGAAAGAGGCTACGAAAATAACATTGTAACTTTCAAGTTGGTGTATAATAATCTAAAATACAGCCTGTAGAAAACAGTTATTTTACATGCTGACTTTGCGGTAACTTCTTATTTGTAGGGTCCTGCTATTTTTTTCCACCAAAATGAAAATTAAAGGACTGAAAAATAAAAGGAGACGTGGTAGGAAATAGAAAAAAAAAATGATTCTCATTGGGTGTCTAGAAAAACTGCCTCGATATAATTTCGCATTTCAGGAGAACTTTTTGGTTTTTGTTAATTATTCCTCCCCCACTTTCTCTAATAAAGCTTCTGAAGAAGGATATTAAATTGAAGAAACATCAGAGATTCCAATTATCCTTGGAAATTATCTGTAAATTTTCTTGTTAATATACCAAAATAACCAGTTTTTTCCTCAGTATATTATGACATCCAATAAAGTGGCGTTTACAGTTCCTGAGCCCAATTCTCCCAATGCCTACTACTCTGACTCCTAGGGAGTCAATTACGCACTCTGGGAGGGACATTAACTCTTCAGATGACACACTAGAGAACCCTTTAGTTCACTGTTGCGTACATTACACATACACTGCTGCAATGGATTAGCAGTTCCCTAGTGGACCGAAAAAGGTAATTCTCTTCCCGGAGGACTGACTTACTACTAGGGAGTCAACTTAGGTCCTGGGAGAATTGGGCTCTATTATTCTTGCTGTTAATAATGCAAATTCGAGGACTCTCCCTTGTCACCCATTAGCTAAGACTGCATTCCTCATCCCTTCTCCCTATATTAAAGAAAAAGGAGGTGTCAAAGCAGAGATGCCACGAGATCCCATCGGTAGTATTTCTTGAGCGGATACTGTGTGCAGAGCACCGTGCTACATGTTGGGAGAGTACAACAGTAGCAAAAGACGATGTCCCTGCCTGAAGGGGCTTCTAATCTAATAAGTACTCTCTCCTTGATTCCAATCTAATAAGTACTCTCTCCTTGACACGCTACATTATATCTAGGCATTCCAGTCAGAGGAAGGCAGTTAAGATAACAGTGGCAGTCATGCTGAAAAATTCAAATAGGTCATTTTCTCTGAAGGCAACTTTGTTTGGAACGCTGGTCAAATATGTACATTTGAAGGCCCAAGAGGCCTTCCCTGACTCCGCCCTCATTTCCTCTTCTCCCACCTCCTTCTCCGTTGCCCTTACACTTGGATTTGCTCCCTTTCATTCATTCAATCATATTTACTGAGCGCTTACTGTGTGCAGAGCACTGTACTAAGTGTTTGGGAAGTACAGTTCAGCAGCAGAGACAATCCCTGCCCACAACGGGCTCACGGTCTAGAAGCGGGGAGACGGGCATCAAAACAAGTAAACAGGCATCAGTAGCATTTTTATAAGTAAAAGGAATTATAGCTATATATACATTATTGATAGAAATTAATATAATTGTAATTATAAATATGTACATATATACCCAAGTGCTGTGGGGTGGGGAGGGGGGTAGAGCAAAGGGAGGGAGTCGGGGTGATGGGGAGGGGAGGCAGAGCAGAGGAAAAGGGGAGCTTAGTCTGGGAAGGCCTCCTGGAGGAGGTGAGGCTCCCTTTATTCACCCACCCCCCTCAGGCCCCCAGCACTTACGTACATAGCTGTAATGTATTTATTTCTATTAATGTCTATCTGTCCCTCTAGACTGTAAACTCAGTGTGGGCAGGGAACGTGCCTATCCACTCTGTTATACTGTACTCTCCCCGGTGCTTAGTATAGTGCTCTGCAAACGGTAAGTGCTCGACAAATACGATTGATTGATGGATTGATTATACAGTTGTTCTTCATGTTTGAAGACCAACGCGCCAATTCAGTATGAGTAGCTGAAAAGGCCAACACAAGACGTACAGTCCTGACCACACTGTGAACACAAGCAGGCTGTCTCTTGCTGTACTGTCATGTTTCTTGTTTGCAGTTCCTAATGCTGCTTTCACTTTTGTCTCCTCATCTCTCGCTCCTTTTGAAGCTTCTGCTTGAAAAGGGCCCCGCTTTGGGAGAGTGCAGTATTACGTATTGGTCTACCTGGGGCGATTAAGGCAACTGGAAAGCAGTGTGGCCTAGTGGACAGAGCATGGGCCTGGGAGTCAGAGGGCCTAGGTTCTAATCCTGGCTCTGATGTTAGCCTGCTGTGTGACCTTGGGCAAGTCACTTAACTTCTCAGTGCCTCAGTTACCTCATCTGTAAAATAGAGATTAAGACTGTGAGCCCCAGATGGGACATGGAATGTGGTGGGACAAGAACTGTGTCCAGCCTGATTAACTTGTGTCTACCCCAACGCTTAGTACAGTGCCTGGTACATAGTAAACACTTAACAAATGCCATTAAAACATTTTTAAAAATCAGGATCTGGAAAGGCAACCACTGGAAATTTTTGAGGAGTGGAGAGATAGGAACTGAATGGTTTTTCAGAGAAATGATCTGGGCAGCAGAACAAAGTATGGACTGGAGAGGGGAGAGACTGGAGGCAGGAGAGTAGTGAGGACGCTGATGCAGTAGTCAAGGTGAAAATGATATATAATTGGGTCAGCATAGTAGCCATTTGGATGGAAAGGAAGGGGTGGATTCCAGAGATGTTGTGAAGGTAGAACGGACAGGATTTCATGACATCGAATGTGCAGGTTGAACGAGAGAGATGAGTAAAGGTTAATGTCAAGGTTACAGACTTGTGAGACGGAGAGGGTGGTGGTATTGTCTACGGTGCCAGGAACTTTGGGGGAGGACAGGGTTTGGGTGGGAAGATGAGGAGTTCAGTTGTGGGCATGTTAGGTTTGAGGTGTCGGCAGGCTATCCGAGTAGAGATGTCCTGAAAGCAGGAAGAAATACGAGATTGCAGAGAAAGAGAGAGATCAGGGCTAGAGAGGTAGGTTTGGGAATCATCCGTATAGAGATGGTAGTTGAAACCATGGAAGAATCCCCACAGTACCCTACCACTTCTATTTTATTTTGTATTTATCCCTATCTTCAGCTTTTAAGTTGAGCTTCTGTTTTTATTGTTTCATTTTTCCCTTGCCTCCATCGCCAGCTCTCTTCCCCCTTATTCTTAGACTGTGAACCCCTTGAGGGGCAGGGACCCCGTCTAATTCTCACGTATTCTTTCCCAGCACTTAGTATAGCGCTTTAGACCCTAGCACTTAATACTATTACTACAAATGCTACTGTCACTTGTTAGGAGTGAAATCATCTCCTCTGGTCTCCTCGCTTTCAGTTTCCCAATTTCAGTCCACCGTCCAACAGCTGCTTGGGTAACCTGTCGCCATCCATTCTCCTCACATATCCCACCCAGGACAGTTGTCTTAAAGTGAGTGTAGCTTCAATGCTGAGACTGACTCCAATCAACCAATCCATAGTCTTTGAGCAGTTATTCTGGGCAATGTGTGCTTGAGAGAGTTCAGTAGGATTAGTTGACATAATCCTTGCCCTCAAGGATCTTACAACCTAAAGGGGGACACAGATACTAAAATAAATTACAGGTAGAGGGAAGCAATGGAGTGTAAAGATATGTACACAAATGCTAAGAGGAGTGAAGAAGTTTTTAGGTGATGTGGAAGTGCTGGAGGGAAATAAATTGGAGGGATGAGAAATCATTTAGGGAAAGCCTCCTAGATGAGATGTGATTTTAGTAGGGCTTTGAAGATGGGGAGAATGATAGTGTGCTGAATGTGATGGAGGAGGGAACTCCACACAGGATGGTAGGCACAGACAAAGGGTTAATGATGACACATTCGTTCATTCAGTCATACTTATTGAGCACTTACTGTGTGCAGAGCACTGGCACAGACAAAGGGTTAATGGCCAGAGATGAGAACGAGGCACGAGTAAGTTGGTATTAGAAGGGTGAAGTATGCAAGCTAGGTTGCTGTGGGAGCGGGGCAGTGAGAAAAAGTAAAGGGAAAGCTGAGTACTTTAAAGCCAATGGTCAGGGGTTTCTGTGTGATACAGAGTGGAATGGGCAACCATTGGAGAATTCTGAGGACTGGGGAGACGCTGCCAAATCACGTTCTAGAAAAATGATCCAGGCAGCAAAGTGAAGTATGGATTGGAGAAGGGAGAGCCGGGGGGCAGGGAGGTCTACAAGGAGGCTGATGTAGTGGTAGAGTTGGAATATGACAAGTGTTTGTTCCAGGAGGGTGGTCATTCAGGTGAAGAGGAAAGGGCAGATTCTAGAGATATTGGGAAGAAAGGACTGACTGGATATGGTGACTGACTGAATAGATGGGCTGGATGAGAGAAGAGTCAAGGGTTTGAGATCCTATCTTGCTATTTGATGTTGAGCATAGCCCTTAAGTGACGGTGCTGGAACTGCTCAAGGAGTTGCATGTGGACATTTATCTGGGCTTGCAGCTCCAAGAAAATTGGGGGTAAATGGGGGTCTCTGGGGAAGCAGCCCTGCGGTGGAAGGAATCTAGCCCCTGCCTCTTCGCCCCAACCTGCCGCCTTTCCACTAGCTGTGACTAAAAAGAGCCTTGCCAAAGGGAATAGTTGCTTTGTTAAGCTGCCTCGAAAATGATCAATCGTGGGTAGGATTGTTCTTATGGTAGGATTGACTTCATGGTACTATTTTTCGGGCCGGGAGACATTTAATCTCCAAGTCATTCACATCAGACAATTTTTTAATGGTATTTGTTAAGCACTTATCGTGTACCAGACACTGTACTAAATGCTGGGGTACAACCTAATGAGGTTGGACACGGTCCATGTCCCACATGGGGCTCACAGTTTTAATCCCTATTTTACAGATGAGGCAACTGAGGCCCAGAGATGTTAAGTGACTTCCCCAGGTCACCCAGCAGACAAGTGGTGGGACCAGGATTAGTACCCAGTCCTCTTATTCTCATTCCTGTGCTCTATCCACTAGGCCATGCTGATTCTCTATCTCAGATCTTGGTCACAACACCTGGCCATGACCAGTGTCTTGATAATAATAATAATAATGTTGGTATTTGTTAAGCGCTTACTATGTGCAGAGCACTGTTCTAAGCGCTGAGGTAGATACAGGGTAATCAGGTTGTCCCACGTGAGGCTCACAGTCTTCATCCCCATTTTCCAGATGAGGTCACTGAGGCCCAGAGAAGTGAAGTGACTTGCCCACAGCCACACAGCTGACAGATGGCGGAGCGGTTATTCGAACCCATGACCTCTGCCTCCCAAGCCCGTGCTCTTTCCACTGAGCCACGCTGATTCTCTGATAGTTGCCTCGTAGCCGGCCACATGCCTATCTGTTGTTTAAATTAAAGATTGTGTTTGGAATTTCCTGTTCCCTCAAGGATGTTGTAATGTTATTACCGAGCTCCTTGTGGATGTCTTTGGTGTCCAGGAGCTCAGCATGGAGGCCACTTTTCAAAGCAACAATTGTACTGCGCAACAGTCGCATAATCAGTACCAGCTTGCAGTGTATCAGACGGTGGTCATCCAACGCACTGCTCCACCCACGGCCCGATGATCCGCGCAACCATGAGGCCCCTCTGACGTTCTCTAATATAGTCAATGAGATGCCAATGTGACAGATGGGACTCCCCTCCCCCTTTCCCCGCTAAGCCTTTTCCAATCTGAGGGAAGTCCGACGGGTCACTTTTGCAGAGGGTTCAGTCACCCAGGCAGGTAACAAGTTTCAACACCCCCACCAATATTTTCCCCCTTTATGAGAGAATTGGGGCCAGCAATAGGGGTTCTCCCACCAGCTCCCGTTTCGAGCATGCTCCCTTTGGTAAGCGCTCAATAAATACGATCGAATGAATGACTGAATGAACCCTCTCTCGACTGAAAATATCATAGTGTCACACCCTTTGAGCGAATAGGTCAAGATGGGGTGCGGCCCTCCCAGGTAACCCCCGAGGCCAAGGCTGCCTGCTCAGAGAGAGATTGTGAGTCTTTTTCACACTTCCTCCAAGGTAACATGTCGGCCCCCCTCCCCCCCCACACTAATCAAAGGCATGACCAGGTTAGTGGGTAAGAGTGTTTAATTGAGCCAGGATAGTAAAGAACATTAATGGGGAAATCCCTTTAATAATCCAGAACTGCTTAGCCAACAGGGGGTTCCCTTCTTATTTTCACAAGAGGTCCCCGGTCCAGTCCACCTCTCTTGCAGATTCTCCACTAGCAGCTTCCGTCCTCTGCATCTTTTCAGCCCAGATGTTCAGCCTGGCTCAGTTCTGGGTCCCCATCCTTTCTCCGTTTACACCCACTCCCTTGGTGAATTTATTCGCCCTCATGGCTTGAACTACCATCTCTATGCAGATAATTCCCAAATTTACATCTCCAGCCTTGATCTTTCTCTATCTCTGCAATCTCGTATTTATTTCCTCCCACCCTCAGGACATCTCTACTTGGGTGTCACATCGACACCTCAAACTTAACATGTCGAAAACATCTTCCAACGCAAACCCCGTCCTTCCCCCGACTTTCCCATCACTGTAGACACCACAACCATCCTGTTTCACAAGTCCATAATCTTGGTCATCATCCTTGAATCAACTTTCTCATTAAACCCACATACTCATAGTTTATTTATATTAATGTCTGTCTCCCTGTCTAGACTGTAAGCTCCTTGTAGGCAGGGAACATGATTGCCAACTCTGTTATTCTCTCCCAAGTGCTTAGTGCAGTGCTGTGCTCACAGTAAGCACGCAATAAATACCACTGATTGATTGACTGGGTAGTTCCTGCCTTGGGACCTTGGGCAAGTCACTTAACCTTCCTGTGCCTCAATCTCCTCATCTTTAAAATGGAGATAAAATGTATGTTCTCTTTTCCTCTTAGACTGTGCACCCTGTTTGGGACAAGAACTGTGTTCCAACTGATTATCTTAATAATAGAATAGCATGTTTATTATTAGGAAGGGGAAGTTTCATTACGTGAAGCAATTTAGCTGAGAGCCTCCCAATCGCTTTTAGAAATTTATCAAGGTGGGCTAATTGTTGGACCCCCACCTAAGTCATTAGAGTGAATTGGGGCAAGGACAACTCAGAAGGCAGAGGGAATAGAGGAAATGAGGGCTTAGCTGGAGGAGATGTGATTTTAATAAAGCTTCAAAGGTGGAGAGAGTGATTGTCTGTTGGCTATGAAGCGGAGAAGGAGTTCCATCCCAGATGCAGGATAATAATAATAATGTTGGTATTTGTTAAGCGCTTACTATGTGCAGAGCACTGTTCTAAGCGCTGGGGTAGATACAGGGTAATCAGGTTGTCCCACGTGAGGCTCACAGTTAATCCCCATTTTACAGATGAGGTAACTGAGGCACCAAGAAGTTAAGTGACTTGCCCACAGTCACACAGCTGACAAGTAGCAGAGTCGGGATTCGAACCCATGACATCTGACTCCAAAGCCCGGGTTTTGGGGGAGAGATAGGTAACATCAAGGTACGGTAAGTAGGTTGGCATTAGAGGAGCCAAGTGAGCGTGCTGGGTTGTAGTAGGAATTCAGTGAGGTAAAATGGGAGGGGGCCAGGTGATTGAGTGCAGTAAAGCCAGTGAGAAGGACTTTCTGTTTGATACAGAGGTGGATGGGCAACCACCGGAGGTTCTCGAAGAATGGGGAAATATGGACTCATTGGTTTAGTAGAAAAATGATCCAAGCAGCAGAGTGAAGTATGAACTGAAGTGGAGAGAAATGGGAGGCGGGGAGGTCAGCAAGGAGACTGATGCAGTAATTAAGGTGGGAAAGGAAGAGTGTTTGGATTAATGTGGTAGCAGTTTGGATGGAGAGGAAAGGGCAGATTTTAGCAATGTTGTGAAGGTTGAAATGACAGTATTTGGTAACAGATTGTTCCAGTCTCTGCTCTTTCCACAATCACAGGGATAGATAGCCAGTTAACCCAAAACAAAATGGAACAAAAAATCTTTCCTCTCTCCACCGTATTTCAATGAACTAGCTTGCCCTGGGGACTTTTAGTAACTAACCTAAGTCCTCCCTGTCTCTTTCTCCATTTTACTGGTGTGGAACTCTCTTTACTTGTCTGATCTGATTATCTTGTTTCTACCCCAGCACTTAGTACAGGGCTTGGGACATAGTAAATGCTTAAAAACACAGTTGTTATTATTATTTTATTAAGATCTTCTCAGACTCTGTGTCCACCGCTTTCTCCTTTTACCAGAGAAGCAGCATAGTCCAATGGAAAGAGCATGGTCTAGTGGAAAGAGCACGGGCATGGGACCTGAGTTCTAATCTGCCCTCACACCTGCTATGTGACCTTGAGCAAATCACTTAACTTCTCCGGACCTCAGTGCCCTCATCTGCAAAATGGGGAGTTACTACCTGTTCTCGCTCTACTCAGACTATGAGCCCCATGTGGGACCTGATTATCTTGTATCTACCCTGGTGCTTAATATACTGCTTGACACATAATAAGCGCTTAACAAATACCATAATAATTATTATTTTACCAGTGTACCAAGGCACCTTGTTATGTATTTCAGAGACTGCTTACAACGTGGTTGCATCCAGGGGGGTTTTCAGGCAGAAGATAGGGTTGGTGATCATGAGACACTTTTTGTTGCATTCGCTGATTGATACGATTGACGGATCACTGGAGCAGATCAGTTCCGAGGAGTCAATCAATCAATTGCATTTATTGAGCACTGTGTGCAGAGCCCTGTACTATGTGCTTGAAGTACAGCACAACAAAATAACAGACACATTCCCTGACAACAAGAAGCTTCAGTCTAGGGTCATAATTAAGTGCCTCGTGCCGTTTTAAAATTTACGCATGCAAGGTTGGACTAGATATAGTGGTTTGTTTTCTCCTTCTTGTCTGGAAAGGTCCTCAAAGTACAAATCCAGACACCTTACCCAGTTTGGAAAAGTGAATGCAAATATCCAAAATGAATTAGCTCCATATCCCCAGAAGCGTGGTCAGTCCCTTCTTATAAGCAAGAATATATTCTATTTTAACTTAAAACATCAGGAAATCAAGTCTCCCCTACTTCTGGAGACATGATATAACTTATCAAGATCTTTTTTTCCAAAAAAGAAAGCCTCCAAAAGCTGTGAAAAAAGAACTAAAGATGTTGGACTTTCCCTAACAAATGGAAAGCTGACAGATAGAGATACAAGTTGCCCCAGGCTAAACACAGAACAAAACAAAACAAAAAAACGGCATCACACTTCTGCCTTTGCTTTATTCCTTTGAGATGTTACCCTCTTAATTTTACCCCCATAGCACACCCATGCACCTTCCCTCTTAACTGACTACAACTGTGAGGTAGCTTCTAAGCTAGGTCAGTTTCACCACAGATGAATGAGTTTTGAAAGCACATTTTAATTTTCACATTCATTCAGTAGGGAACTGCCGAACTGAATAGGCCGTGTTTACGGGAACTGCAGGAACTGAAATGGAACCAAGAAATCTGTTTCTTGAGAAACCTTCCGAGAGCTGACAGATTTTTAGTTGCTCTAAATAAGGTCTGATAGGTTAAGGAATATGATAATTCTGAGACAGCATGCCTTATCTTGCTGCAAGAAAGCTCTCTCCTCCCTCATCTCCCTGCCACTTTGGGAATTATTTTCATTCTAATGTTAGCCTCGGCTTGCTTGTCAAAAAGTTTGGGATTTAACCCAAATTTTTAAAAGTCATAATGAAAACTGTATGGTCTGAAGCCAAAACTTGCACTGTAATGAAATGCACTGAGGCATGCACTGCTAGAATACAGCTCATAGAGCATTGGCTATGCACTTCTAAAATCTATTTCCAAAGAACAAAGAATAATTTCTGAGGGGGCGGGGTGGGGGTGGGGTCTATGCAGACTGTAAAACAAGAGAAGAGGAGAGATTTTTCAAAGCACAAAACCTCTTGATTAATGTTCAGTCTTAATGTGATCCAAGAGCACAAAAAGGATCGTTGGAAATAGTAATGCGACACTGAAAATGGCCCCTGGAAAGCAACCAGAAAGAAGTCAAACCTTCCTTCACTGTTGCAAAATGGAATGAGAGGGCAGGGGACAAGCATATCAGTTCAAAAGAAAGGGTCCTGGAAAGCCAAAAGTCAAGCAGTTAAATTCATCACAGAGGTAACCATCTCACAGAAGGGAGCCTTTTATTTTTCACCTGCCACTATTCAGTCGACTGGCATTTCCAAACTGCCTCTGGTGTGTTCATCCAGCTGTAGTGATCTGCTTCTGTCCACAGGACAATCGTCGTGGAGAAACAGCTGATCCAGACTCTCTGCTTCAGTGATTCCGACTGTACAACTCCCAGTCAGAGATGCTTCTCCTACTCAAAGTCAAACATTCCCCCTCATCCCCTTTCTGCCCAGTGGATATGGTGATAAGCAAAGCGAAAGACATGACTGGTAACTATTCAAGAGTCTTTCTCCTTGCTCCCAATCTTGGCCGTAGGCAAGTCATTCTCCTGCATTTTGAATATGTACTTATTGCTACGAAGAAGACATGCCCCATCTGCATCTTTAAATGCCAGTGGAAGATAGGAGATAAAAGTTGCTTAATTTCCTTCCCCTTTTCTTGAATAAGTTGGATTCACAGGCAGAGGGAAATGCTCAATCAATCAATCAATCAATGATATTTATTGGAGGCTTACTGTGTGCAGACCACTGTACTAAGCACTTGGGAGAGTACAGTATGGAAAAGTTGGTAGGCACATTACCTGCCTTCAAGGACTTTTCAGTCTAGAGGGGAAGAAAGACATTAAAATAAATTACAGATAAAGACAGAGTAACAATAATAATAGTGGTATTTGTTAAGCACTATATGCCAAGCATTATACTAGGCGCTGGGGTAGATTCAGGATAAGCAGGGCCCACAGAGGGTTCACAGTCTAAGAAGGAGGGAGAACAGGTATTGAATTGAACAGATAAATAGCAGGTAAATGGAAGAGCCAGGATTAGAACCCAGAGCCTCTGACGCCCAGGACCATGCTCTTTACACACTGCTTCTCGGGCCATGTTGGGATATGTACTTAGTGCTGAGGGGCTGAGGGTGGGGTATCAAAGTGCTTAAGTGGTACGCACCCAAGTGCATAGGTGAAGCAGAAGGGAGGGTGAATATGATGGGGAAATGAGGGGCTAGCCATGGAAGGCCTCTTAGGGCCTTGAAGGTGAGGAGAGTGGTAGTCTTTCAGATATGAAGTGGGAGACTGTTCCGGGCCAGAGGAAGGACATAGGTAAAGGGTCGGTGATGATAATAATAATGTTGGTATTTGTTAAGCGCTTACTATGTGCAGAACACTGTTCTAAGCGCTGGGGTAAACACAGGGGAATCAGGTTGTCCCACGTGGGGCTCACAGTCTTCATCCCCATTTTACAGATGAGGGAACTGAGGCACCGAGAAGTTAAGTGACTTGCCCACAGTCACACAGCTGACAAGCGGCAGAGCTGGGATTCGAACTCATGAGCCCTGACTCCAAAGCCCATGCTCTTTCCACTGCGCCACGCTGCTTCTCGAGATAGATGAGATGGAGGAACGGTGAGTAGGTTGACGTTAGAGGAGCGAAGGGTGCAGGCTGGGATGGGTAAGTATGAGATTAGTGAGGTAAAGTCTGAGGGGGAGAGCTGATAGAGTAACTGAAAAATGATGGTGAAGAGTCTCCGTTTGATGCGGCGGTAGATGGGCGAGCACTGGAGGTTCTTGAGGAGTGGGGAACCCTGGACAAAACATGTTCTTAGAAAAATAATCTGGGCAGCAGAGTGAAGTATGCACTAGAGACAAAGAGGCTGGAGCCAGGGAGGTCAGCGAGGAGGTTTTTGCAGTAGTCAAGGCGAGATATGATGAGCGCTTGGGTCAGTGTGGTAGCATTTTGGTTGAAGAGGAAGAGGAAGACGGCAGAGATGTTGTAAAGGTAGAACGGGCAGGATTTGGTGACAGACTGAATATTCATATTGAGTGAGAGAGATAAGCCAAGGATAATGCTGAGGTTATGGGTTGGTGAGACAGAGTAGGTGGTGGTGTAGTGATGGGAATGTCTGGGGGAGGACAGGGTTTGGAGGGGGGGGCGTGGAGATGAGGAGTTCTGTTGTGGACATGTTAAGTTTGAGGTGGCGGTGGGACATCCAAGTGGATTGGGCAGGGATTGTCTCTATCTGTTGCCGCACTGTACATTCCAACTGCTTAGTACAGTGCTCTGCACATAGTAAGCGCTCAATAAATACTACTGAATGAATGAACGAATGTAAACGAAAAGTTTCCAGTGATAGTCAGCCCTTGAAAAATGGTGCCATAGGTACCATACCTACATATGATAGTAAAGAAAATGTGCTTCTCTTCACCTTCGACACTCTTAACTAAGTTGGAAAATTACCCACCAGATTTGCAGATGGACATTTGAGAATTAAACACTGCTTCCTGCCTGGCGGTTGCCCACCATTTAGTTACATCGATGCTCGATGACATAGTGTTTTGCGAGTTGGCTTCTGTGGATAATTTCCCTTATTGGCATAATTTCACTTGAATAACACATTTAGGGGTGTGTCAGCCTACACTTCTGAGGAAACATTTTGGAAAGAATTTTAATTAAAAACAACCCTCCAGATTACCACTTTAATAATCACCGTGGTCAACACTCAACTGACATCATGAACAGTATCAGCAGGTTTAGAAACAGCTACTAGAAGTCTTTGGGGTTTTATTATTATTGAAATTGTCATTTTTTATTCTTTGCTCTATTTGGCTGCCCACCACCATTTGCAGTATTAATAACCATTCTATTTTGATACCGGTTAAGAATTCTAAGGTTCTTTGCCTGAAGTGAAAAAAATATAATTAGGATTCTTTGCCTGGGTGTTTTTAAGTCCTCAGTTTGGATAGTAGGAACATTCTGGTCATTTTAGAAACATTTGAGAAGCAGCAATTGTTGAGAATGTTTAGAAGCAGCATGGCCTAGTGGCAAGAGCATGGGCTTGGGAGTCAGAGGACGTGGGTTTGGATCCCTGCTCCGCCACTTGTCCATTGTGAGACCTTAAGCAAGTCACTTCACTTCTCTTCTCTGTGCCTCAGTTACCTCATCTGTAAAATGGGGATTAACTGTGAGCCTCACGTGGGACAACCTGATTACCCTGTATTTACCCCAGCGCTTAGAACAGTGCTTTGCACATAGTAAGCACTTAACAAATACCAACATTATTACTATTATTATTATTCTATGTGCCTTGGTTCCCTCATATGTAAAATGGAGATCAAGACTGCGAGCCCCATGTGGGACAGGGGCTGTGTCCAACTTGATTACCTTATATCTACCGCAGTGCTTAGAAAAGTGCTTGGCACATAGTAAGTGCCTGAATACCACAATTATCATTATGATTATTACTGTCGTTCGATCCTCACTGGTTTATTCAGTGTGTGATCAGAGGTGGTGACAGAGGTGTGAGCTGCGAGGGGGTAGCCAGATAGTCACCTGATACTTGGCTCATTGCTATTGAGTTACTTTTAGCTACTCCTCACAAAGGGGGCCTTAAAATTCCATTATCTCCCGCACATGTTAGTTAAAACTGATTTTTGGACACTTCAGATCTGGCAAAAGGAGGAAAAGCAGTTTGGGAAGAGGAGAAAGCAGGAGAGACAGGAGGACCGAGACCTCAGAGTTTGGAGCCAAGAGATCTGGGATAAAGCTCGGCCCCTTGGCAGAGTCTGGCTAGGGAGGAAGCAATAATGGAGGAAGGGGCTGGGGGGACAAGAAAAGCAACATGAGCTAGTGGATAGAGCATGGGCCTGGGAGTCAGAAACACCTGGGTTCTAATCCTGGCTCTGCTGTATTACCTAGGGCAAGTGAGTCATTTTACTTCTCTCTGCCACAGTTACCTTATCTGTAAATTGGAGATTCGGACTGTGAGCCCCACGTGGGACACGGACTTTGTCCGACCTGATTAGGTTGTATCTACCCCAGCCCTTAGTACAGTGCTTGGCACATAGTAAGCGCTTAACAAATACCATGGGCAGGGGGCGAGAGGGAAGAGAGGAAGGTACACCCAGACGTGGTTTGTCGGCCCTCAGTGCAAAGTTCCCGAATTGGTGCCTGGCTTTGGTAATTGCAAATCAGTGCAAGAACTCCCTGCTCTTAGTCACAGTAATCTTCGTTTTAAATTGGATGATAACTGTTCCTTGTTTGGTGACCCTTTGTCAAGCTATTTATGGGCCTTGGTATCCTTGACATTAGGTACCCAGTGTTCCTTTTTGTAGTTTTTTTCTATCCTCAATTCATGGTCCACTCTTATAATGGAGAGTTACAGTGAAAGTGGGAACTGAACATAATGAATAACTTCTACCTTTCCTCCATAGAGCGAATAATAAAGGACAGGTCAAAGACAGCTATTTCAAAGGTTCTAAAAGCACACTTCGATATTCTTCTAGCAGCATGAATGCCACAGAGTGCCATTAGACTGTAAGTCCTTGAGGGCTGCATTTCTGTCTTTTAACTCTTTGTCCTTTCCCAAGAATTTAGTACAGTGTATACAATCTTGTCTTATGCTGTCGGGTCATAGAGACTCCATGGACACAACTCTCCCAGAACACCCCACCTCCATCTGCGATCGTTCGGGTAGTGTATCCATAATACGGATGTGGTTTACCATTGCCATAACCTTGAGTCTCCGCCTGCGACTCTCTCCCACGCTGCTGCTGCCCAGCACAGATGACTTTTGATTTGTAGCAAATTGCCTTACACTTGCTAGCCACTGCCCAAGCTAGGAATGGAACGTGTAATGCCTCTGCTTGACCCTCCCTCCCATAGCCGAGACCGGTAGAGTACTGGAAACTCTCCAGGTGCCATCCTGAGAGGAGTCCATATACAATAGGTGCTCGGTAAATGCTGCTGATGATAATGCCATGAAGTCTAAAAAAGTCCATTCATAGGGCGGATTCATATTCCCCTCTCGCTTCTGCAGTGTCTGAGCACTTGTATCTCTGCCCTTTAAGAAATTGTTATTCACCCCACCCTCAGCTATACAGCTGAGGGTACATATCCATAATTTATTTGAATGTCTGTCTCCCCCTCTAGTCTGTAAGCTTCCTGTGGGCAGGAAACATGTCTACCAAATCTGTCGCAGTGGACTCTCCCAAGCCCTTAGTACAGTGTTCTGCACATAGTAAGGGCTCACTAAAGAGCACTGATCACTGCATCCAGGGGGAGAGTGATGATCTGGGGAAGGGGACTTTCTGGATGAAAGTGTGAGAGCCTTGCTTCCTAGCCTTGCCCACAGCAGCTCTCCGACACCACCACTATACTGTAAGCTTGTTTTGGGTAGGGAATGTTGTGTTGTACTCTCCCAAGATCTCCACCCATTCAATAAATGCTATTGATTGACCACCTGAGAGCATGTGAACAAGGCAGAAAAGACCCAAAATTGTGGCTTTCTGGTCTGTTATCTCTGAAGCCTGTTCCCTCCAAACCCTCACCAATATAGCTATTTTATTGCTAAAATCCCCCAGCTCCCCTCCTATCCCACCCCCAAACAAAAAATCACCACCTATGCCTCATACCACTAAGAAGGTAGTTGTAAGGTTAGAAAAATCCCCATCTCTATTGTCTGTTTCCAGTCAGCTGCCTCCTATCTGGATGAAATGAAGAACATGTTCTCGTCCTGACGTTCACAGTGAAAAATTCCGCAACTAACAGCTACGATGCACTGGGACTTAGCCATTGAACAATACATGTTATTTTAAGGGAAACTACACTGCCTGTTTTAGATTACAATCTTTTATGGGGCAGAGACTATGCTTTTTACTTAGTAGTTTGGATTTTTAAGTAACCTTTTGAGAGATAAAGTGGCCTCCTGGAAAGAGCATGGGCCTGGGAGTTAAGAGACCTGGGTTTTAATCCCACCTCTGACACTGCTCTGTTGTGTGACCTTGGGCAACTCACAAACTCTCTGCGCCTCAATTTCTTCAGCTGTAAAATGGGGATAAGAAACTTGCTCTCCCTTCCGCAAGTCCTTCTAAGGCTGTGAGCCCCGTGTGGGATGGGTATTGGTTGTTTTTCTACCCGGTGCTAAATTCCATACCTCATCATTTTTAAATATCAGCAACAAAATTAGGACTATTTCACCCATGTGGGGCAGATAGTAAATAATCCGATAAAAATATGACATCATAAATGTTCCATTAGGTTAACAAATGTGATCGGCAACGGGCATCATCCTCGTTAGTCATTTATTTCAAATAGCACACTATTAACTGAAGTAGTTTCCCAGAAGTACTTTGCTTATATCAGTTGCACATGCAAATTATTAATGCTGTGAAACCCCTTTTTGCTTTCTCCTCTTCAGGGAAAGACAGGCAGCTCTTAGTCAGCAATTTCTCTCTGTTAGTATAATATCAAAAGCCGGCAAACGGAGGTTACGGTGGGGCAGGGGGAGGGGAGGAAGGGAGGGAGAATAATATGGATTATAGTACTTGTTAAGCGCTTACTATGTGCCAAGCACTGTTCTAAGTGCTGGGGTAGATACAAGTTAATCAGGCTGGACACAGTCCCGGTCCCACCTGGGGCTCACAGCCTCGATCCCCATTTTACAGATGAGATAACTGAGGCCCAGTGAAGTGACTTGTCCAAGGTCACACAGCAGACAAGTAGGGGAGCCGGCATCAGAACCCACAATCCACTGACTCCCCGCCCTGTGCTCTATCCAATAGGCCATACCACTTCTCAATGTTGCCCTTTAACACATGCATGTCAAAATCATTTAAGACAAAAGCAAAATTGGTTTCCACACGAAGAGTCCAAAAATGCCATTTACAGGGTCAGGTCTTGTCACCCAGTATTCTATCTGACAGTGGCAACAGGAAGGTTTAAAGGGTACAGATGGCTTTCCCCTTTACATCCCCATCTCTCCCCCAGGATCCAACCCAATATCCAAATCTCTCTTAGCTTACAGATATTTTCTGCTGACACAACTTTCTGTGCTAACACTTACCACATGCTTAGCACACCTGTGGCACACAATAATTTTTTTGTTGTCAATCTCTATTCTCCATCATCAGTTCTTCTCTGTGGAAGACATGTTTGCCTTGTCCAGTCCTGTCTTGATTTTGTGAGCTCTGATCACGCTCCTTCTCAAACTGCATCTTTCCAGTGAATGTCAGTAGAATTTAGAGAGCAGCAACTGTGTGCAGAACACTGCACTAACTCTTTCAATCTATCCTCATCAGGGCAATGCAGAAGCTTCCTTATGAATATCTTGGTTGCCCTTTTCTGGATCTTCTCCAGTTCTATTATGCTCCTACTAGGCTGTGGCAACCAGAACTGAATACCATATTTCAAGTGGCAAAACTTTGGCTTTTGTTTGGTTTTCTATACTCTTCCTGAGGATGCTGAGCGTTGAGTTGGCCTCTG
Organism: Ornithorhynchus anatinus; assembly: GCF_004115215.2. Classification (NCBI taxonomy): domain Eukaryota; kingdom Metazoa; phylum Chordata; class Mammalia; order Monotremata; family Ornithorhynchidae; genus Ornithorhynchus; species Ornithorhynchus anatinus. The sequence continues at coordinate 57,137,362 of NC_041753.1, forward strand.
AGGCCGCTGTAGCATACTGATTCAGTGATTTAAAAGAATAGCTAACAAGACTGTGAGATCCCTTTCCCGAATTAGGACCGTTAGCTCAGAACTCATCATGTAGTTAAGAATAATAATAATAATAATAACGATGATGATAGTGGTATTTGTTAAGTGCTTACTATGGGCCAAGCGCCGTTCTAAGTTCTGGGACAGATATGAGGTAATCAGGTTGTTCTACGTGGGGCTCACAGGTTTGATCCCCATTTTACAGGTGAGGGAACTGAGGCACAGTCACCTGAAGACTTTGAAGTTTTTAATATGTTGGATTTTTTTTTAACATGACAGTACATTTCTTTCAACCTCATGATTATTAAGTTCCTTTAAACAGCTTATATATTGCATTTGGATTTTAGGTGTTGAGATTTTCAAAAGCTTCTAGATATTTCTTGTTGGTCTGTCTTTATCCAAATACAGTGCTCAAGTACTTAGTACATACTGGAGAAGCAACTTGGCTTAATGGATAGAGCCCAGGCCAGGGAGTCAGAAGAATCTGGGTTCTCTTGTTAAAAGCCTACTAACTGTCCACTGATGGTCCGCCCCAGAACATCTCCGTCCCCTGTCTCCACTCCCAGGGCCCAGCATCACCCTTCTTGATCGCCATGTGAAGTGCACCTGACCACGCCATGCTGTGCACATGATGATCATGTGATCGCCAAGTGAAGTACACGTGATCGCCAAGCCGCCTGCCAAGCACGTGATCACCGCGTGACAAATATGTCGATTGATTTAGCGGTGCGCCTGCAGAATCCTGGATGGGGAAAGACTCGGAATGGGTTGGAGCCAACAATCTCCGTGGAAAGGATTGATCACTAGGACAAATGATATGTCTGCCTGGGGCCATCACTCCACTACCACCACTAACAGGATTCCTCTGCCCACCCCCCCAACACATTGGCTACCGGACCTATATCTGCTCAAAGCAGCACAGAAGGGAAATGAGGGCCTAGCCAGGGAAGGCCTCTTGGAGGGAAGCTCATATCCTGAAGTCCGGCCACCCTAAACAAGAAAAAAACTAGAAAAACCGAATAGGCTGTATGAACAAATGAATTAGGTACCTAAATCAACTAATAAAATTATGGCTTGCCTTCTCTCCCTTCAAAAATCCTCAAGGGATCTGCTGTTAGTTATAAATACATATTCTCTGTCAGGCCTCCTTCCTCAAATCCATTCACTGCTACAATTTATGCCAATTCAGCTCTGTTCCTACTAGAAAAATTAGCAACTGTTACTGTTATTTCTGGTAAGACTGGTATTAAAAGACTACATTCCAAGTACTCTCTAGCATAAATATATCACAGATCTTTTCCATCGAACAATGTAGCTGATGGATTATTATTTTTAATACACCGGAGATTTGGCATTTTAGAAATTTGATTCATCTTGAGTTTAAATAACATTTAACCAGAAAGTTAGTGACATCCATGTAGAAATAGGTAACTCTTACAAAGATCTCAGCAAATACCAGCAAATTCCTCTCTTCTAACGTTCTAATAGTCTTCCCTTTACAAAGACAAGGCAGTTTTGGTCTGGTTAGTGTTAGAAATGGGAGTTATTTAGTTTCGATGTGTGCACCGAATGAGAATTTTTAAAATGCAGAGATACAAGAGGGGGCAAACTGGAGGAGAGAAACAAACGTCCAAGCGTTTAGGGATTTCATTTCAATCCGCTGCTGCAAAATCTCTCCAACCCAGTATAGATGAATGTGCTGCCATTAGGCCATCATGGAGCGTAGACTCCCGGGAGACCTGTAAGATTCATGTTATACTGCATGAGAGAGTTGCCCTTGATGCACAACTGTACTCTCCGGCAGAGGACAAATGATTTGTCTCACCATTCAGAGTGCTACCACCCCTCTAGCAGTGTTTCCACCAGGAATGTTTTTTAGCACAAAGGCCCGGTCTACACAGCACAAAATGGAATGGGTCGGTTGGCATCTACCTACTGAATCTGAGAAGTGCCGGTGCATAATTGCGACGATTAAGGTTTTTTTTTGTTTTTGATGGTATTTATGAAGCGCTTACCACATGCCAGGCACTGTACTAAACGCTGGGGTGATCATAGTGGACACAGTCCATGTCCTACATGGGATTTATATTCTTAATCCCCATTTTCCGATGGGGTAACTAAGTCCCAGAGAATAATAATAATGTTGGTATTCGTTAAGCGCTTACTATGTGCAAAGGACTGTTCTAAGCGCTGAGGGGGTATACAAGTCGATCAAGTTGTCCCACGTGGGGCTTACAGTCTTCATCCCCATTTTACAGATGAGGTAACTGAGGTCCAGAGAAGTTAAGTGACTTGTCCAAAGCCACACAACTGACAAGTGGCGGAGCCGGAATCAGAACCCATGACCTCTGACTCCCAAGCCAGGGCTCCTTCCACTGAGCCACGCTACTTCTCTAAGTGAAGTGAAGTGACTTGCCCGGCGTCACCCAGCAGACAAGTGGTGGACCTGGCATTCGAACCCAGGTCCTTCTAATTCCCAGGCCTGTGTTTCTCTAATTGGCGGGGGTGACTCAGTCGCTCTCAGCTGGGGGGAATCCACAAGTTTTACAGCTGTGGTTAGCGACACATTAAAGCAGCAGTGAGATGTGAATGGGCGAGTGCTAGCAGGTGGTTAATTGTTGATGGGGGACTGTTCACACCTTGTTGTTATCGGTCTTAAGCCCCAGATCACCTCCTTTGCTCTCGTGGCCAGCAGAGAAATCAGGCCGACTTTGTCCACTTCAAGTTAATCCTTGCATGCTTCAACTCTGCCCTCTCCTCTGCCCTGTGAAAATATTCTTCCACCCGCACTGACACTCACGCCCGTCACCCTCGCTGGTTCTGCACATTTACCTCCTTCCTCAGGTCCCCGCCTCCCCGTCTCCCCCTTCTCTTGCCCCCAGTGACCTGGCCACCTACTTAAGAAAATTGTCAATATCAGGCATGAGCTCCCTAAAATCGCCCCTGCCCCTCCCCAACTCTCCCATCCTTCCCGGCAGTATTTCAGGAGATCTCCTGCCTCCTCTCCAAAGCCACCTCCTTTACTTGTGCATCTGACCCCATTCCTTCACACTTTATCAAAACTCTCACCCCCTAACAGCCAGCTATATTCAACCGTTAGCTCTCTAATAGCTTCTTCCCCTCCACTTTGAAACATGCCCATGTCTCACCTATCCTAACCCCCCCCACCTTGACTCCCTCCAGTTATCGCCCCATCTCCCTCCCACCATTCCTCTCCAGACTCCTTGAGCAAGTTGTCTACACCCACTGTCTGAAATTCCTATCTTCTAATTCTCTCCTGGACCCCCTCCCATCTGGCTTCCGTCCCCTTCACTCCGCAGAAACCGCCCTCTCAAAGGTCACCGATGATCTCCTTCTTGCCAAATCTAATGGCCTCTACTGCATCCCAATCCTCAATCTATCTATGGACCACCCTCTTCTGGAAATCTTATCCAACCTTGGCTTCCCCGACACTGTCCTCCCGGGTTCTCCTCTTATTCATTCATTCAATAGTATTTATTGAGCGCTTACTATGTGCAGAGCACTGTACTAAGCGCTTGGGATGAACAAGTCGGCAACAGATAGAGACAGTCCCTGCCGTTTGACGGGCTTACGGTCTAATCGGGGGAGACGGACAGACAAGAACAATGGCACTAAACAGCGTCAAGGGGAAGAACATCTCGTAAAAACAATGGCAACTAAATAGAATCAAGGCGATGTACAATTCATTAACAAAATAAATAGGGTAACGAAAATATATACAGTTGAGACCGTTCATTCTGAGTCACCTTCACGGGCTCCTCCTCTGCCTCCCACCCGCTTTGGGGGTCCTTCAAGGTTCAGTTCTGGGTCCCCTTCTATTCTCCACCTACACCTACTCCTTTGGAGCACTCATTGGCTCCCACGGCTTCAACTGCCACCTCTGTGCCGATGATTCCCAAATCTACATCTCCGGCCCCGATCTCTCTCTCTCTCCCTGCAGTCTCCCATTTCCTCCGGCCTTCAAGACATCTCCGCTTGGATGTCCTGCCGACACCTCACACTTACGCCCCAAACCGAATTCCTTATCTTCCCACTCACACCTTATTCTCCCCCGACTTTCCCTTCACGGAGACGACACCCCCATCCTTCTCGTCTCTCAAGCTCATAACCTCGGTGTTATCCTTGACTCCTCATTCGACCCACGAGCAGCGTGGCTTAATGGAAAGAGCCCGGACTTGGGCGTCAGAGGTCACGGGTTCTAATCTTGACTCTGCCACTTGTCTGCTGTGTGACCTTGGGCAAGTCACTTAACTTCTCTGTGCCTCAGTTCCCTCATCTGTAAAATGGGGATTAAAACTGTGAGCCCCACGTGGGACAACCTGATTACCTTGTACCTACCCCAGCGCTTAGAAGAATGGTTGGCACAGAGTAAGTACTTAACAAGTTCCATTATTATTATTATTGTTTTTCTATGGTTGGGGTCCCATGCGGTGGATTGATGGGTGATCCTTTCCTAGCGCAGTCCCCAGGGCACAGATGGGGGAATGAGGGGGGGCCGCTGTCCCCTCCCCCAGGTAGTCCCCTGCCTCCGGTGAGCGGGGCTGGGGGGACGACGAGGACCCTCCCCGCTTTGTGCACGGCTGTGGACCCAAACAGCCCAAACCTCTTCCTGTCTGTGCTCTGTACCGTCCCTTGGCTCGCAGTCCCAAAGCCGAGCTGGCCACTTGGAGAACAGGGCCGGGCGTGGGGCACGTCCTGTCCGTCAAGGGACCATCATCCGGCTGCCCACAGAACAAAGAAAGGGGACTGCGGCGGGGGAGTGAAGGTATTGACCCTTGATCCATAAGCCCCAGGCTGGAAAGAAGGGGACAGGAATTTGTTTTTAAAGCAGGCAGGTTAGGGGCTGAATGTAGGTTTGAATCAATTAATGGGTGAAAAATTCATAGTGTGTCCTTAGAGCGCAATTACGAGTTTAGAGGAAGAGGCAAGAGGTGTGGACTCTAATAGGTACGACAAATAGAATATTCTGTGAGCCCGTTGTTGGGTAGTGATTGTCTCTGTCGCCCAATTGTACTTTCCAAGCGCTTAGTACAGCGCTCTGCACACAGTAAGCACTCAATAAATACGATCGAATGAATAAATTCACAGGTAGGGAGTGACTAAGCATACACGCCTCCCTCCCATTCCCACGGCATATATTATCTGTAATTTTATTTACTTATGTAAATTAATGTCTGTCTACCCCTCTAGACTGCAAACTCAGTGTGGGCAGGGAATGTCCCTGTTGTTGACTTTCCCTAGTGCTTAGCACAGCGCTCTGCACACAATAAGTGCTCAATAAATACAGTTGAACGAATTATATCACCTGGCTGGCAGGTGGGTGGTGGTGGGGGACTTCACATAGCAGTCACGTGGTATTCGGCGTGGTGGTCACCCCTGTGATTACGTGGGCAGGCCCGGACTCTCCCGCATGCCATGGTGATGTGACCGGCGTGGGCCTATCATGTGGCAGTTACGTGGCCGGCACGCCGCGATCATGTGGCCAGCATGCAGTGATCATATGGCAGTCACGCGGTTGGAGCGCTGTGATCACCAGGCGGTCACGTGGGAGGCACGGGCCTATTTGGGGCCAATCTTGGGAGTCCTGACATTTTTCTTTTAGCTTACCTATCTTGTACTTAATCAAATGACTACTTTCATCAAGAAAACATTTTTTTCCCCCCGCCAGTAGCAATTAAATTGGATAACAGAGATTGTGGGATTTAAAAAAAAAATTGAAAACGAAATCACACGTTTTAGAAGCTGAAAAGTTTATTTAAAAACTGCCGACATTTAGCAAACAAAAAAACCTTGTACACTATATTCCATTTTTACAGAAAAAAACAATAACTTAGAACTGCGTTTAGCATATTCTGTCACGAGAACATGTAAAACTAACATGATAAATAAGGGGATAGCTCACTCTACTTTTCTGCCACTCACTACCATTTAAACTGTACCTTTAAGTACTGGAAGATGACTGCGTAAAGATGATTAGAATCCTAGGGCTCTGTTTTAAATACATATTTTCATATCTGCAATACACCACAGAAACAAAATATATAGATATATAACTAACATGCAATATAAAATATCACTTGAGAAAACAAGATAGAATTAGTGTACACAATGAAACAATGCTAGGGTGTTTTTCGAGTTTCCTAAACAGGCATCAGAGTATCATGACCTTTCATATGGTACTGAATTTTCACTTCTTTAAAACTAAATTGAACTGATTGGAATTATGAATTTATGCATTAAAGGTCCTACGGTGTTCAGGGTTGAAGAAGAGCCAGGAGAATGGCATGAAGGGCGTTAATTCCTATTACTAGACTGTCAGCTCTCTTGGATTTATCTGTTTTCAACATACCACAATTTCACATCGCCAACACACTCTCCCATTCCTCAAAATATCCTGAAACACCTGGACCTTGGATACACCCAACCGGCGCTACTAATAGGACATAAATTTGTGTTTTTAGAGATTTGGGGTGACTGCTCTACGTAGCACACTTTCACATTTTATTATACTACACAAAACCCATTTCGATCATTATATGATGTGTGCTTTGTAGATGTGAGGTAACACATTTATGAATTCTCAGTACAGTGCTCTGCACACAAAAAGTGCTCAATGAATACAACTGAGTGAAATTCTGCACTCACTGTAGGTCATGAAATGGATTGTAAAATGGAAAAAACTCCCCTAAAACCCTGCTTAGTTCACTTAGGGAAAAGTAACTTTTTAGTGCATCGAAAAAATGTTTAGTGCAGTGGAATGAAGGAAATGAATAGCCTCATTATCTAAGGTTAATCAGATTCATCTCTAATGCCCTGGATCACATCTGGCCTTGGAGAAGCAGCGTGGCTCAGTGGAAAGAGCCCAGGCTTGGGAGGCAGAGGTCATGGGTTCGATTCTCGGCTCTGCCACTTGGCAGCTGTGTGACTGTGGGCAAGTCACTTCACTTCTCTGGGCCTCAGTTACCTCATCTGTAAAATGGGGATTAAGACTGTGAGCCCCACGTGGGACAACCTGATCCCCCTATGTCTACCCCAGCGCTTAGAACAGTGCTCTGCACATAGTAAGCGCTTAACAAATACCAACATTATTATTATTAAGTAATATATCCATTAAGGACTAATCTCCATAAATAAAAAAATCCAAATTTGAAAGCATTCATAAAATGGAATTTCTTATTCTATTTGCCCACACTCTAAAAACCTTCCTGCCTGCTACATGCTATCTCTAATAGCAAACTTCTTTACATGCCTAGCCGGTAGGTGAGTCAGCCACTTCTGAGAAGTAACCCTCAACGAAAAGGAGTCCAAACATCAGACGATCTGCTACCCTGTGTTGAAGAGCTATTTTTACTGATTTTGAATTCATTCCTTCAGTAATAACCAGGAATGGCTTTGAAGCAATCCATCATATATAGCTTTCTTTCTGGAATGGACTGAATTTTGGCAGGTATTACACTTTGTTAAGCTGGAGGTCCTAGCTAGAACCCCAAAAGGATAAACAAACCAGCTGGCTAAAACGATCTGAGTACATTTTTCTAGAATAGCACAGACCTAAACAAAACACTGGTCGGGGTTGCACTGTTAAGAGACCATGCTTCGTGAACATTCTATTCATTAGGACAATAATCAATTGCCCTGTATAATTATGCCACACAATTTGTTGTTCCAGATGGATAATGCTGCTTATTTTGTATTGCTTTTACTGTTTAACCATTAACTGCTTGGAAAACAGCTAATGCCATGTGCCACTATCTGCTCTACATTTGGAGTTGTCGTTTTGTCCTAGCAAATACACACAGAGAAAAGTATTTGTTGTAATTTTGCGTTTAACAAGTACATAAGGGAACAATGAAAACTTAAGTAGAAATGTTTGGCACCTGACTGAAATAAAATCTGATGTCAGAATATAAACTGGTCATTAACAGAGTTACTGCAGATACCGCAAACATTTCTCGAGTTAAACTAAGACTGTGCACTGGAGGTTTTACATGGAAGAGGATCAGAAGAGACAAGAGTGGGCAAAATTTATTTTGATTACACACTACTGAAATGAAGATTTGTATTCTGCTTCAAGTCAGTGAGCTTTAAACAATGCAAGTCAACATAGCATAAATTGGCCTTCAAATATACTCTTCAGTGAAACGGTGAGAGCGTTTATCTTCATTATTTATGGTCCACTGTCATTTTCTTGTGTCATTTTACTCACGCTGTATTCAGCCTTTTTTGAAATAAAAAATAAGTATCAAATGTGGAATAATGGAATTTAAGGATGGAAATTTTTTAACGGTACTTGTTAAGTGCTTACTATGTGACGAGAACTGTACTAAACACTGGGGTAGATACCATCAGGTTGGACTCGGCCCCTGTCCCACATGGGGCTTACAGGCTAAGTAGGAGGGAGTAGGATTTAACCCCATTTTACAGAAGAGGTAACTGAGGCACAGAGAAGTGAAGTGACTTGCCCAAGGTCACACAGCAGACAAGTGGCGGTGTTGGGATTAGAACCAGGTCCTCTGACTCCCAGGCCTGGCCTCTAGCCACTAGGCCACACTGTTTCCGTAAGTGTTTAATGCTTACAAATGTGTCTGGCAGGATGAATTTTTTTTAAAAAACCTCCTTTTAGAGTTATATGGAAAAAACTGAAATCAAATCCACAATTCATTAAACGATAAGCCTCCTTCATTTTCTACATAATTGTTAAGGACACGTTATGGCCAGTGAGTCACACGGCGCTCCCCCATATTAAGTCATACTCCATACTGGTATTTAGGAAAGACTAGAGAGGACCCTATGGCGCCTCAGTTGATTGATGGTCATTAGCCGAAGCAAAGAGGAATAGCAACACAAGGTTGTTTTTAATTCAGGCAGAAGTGGGTTAAAACTGTAACAAATTACTATCTTCCTTGGGGTCTCAATTCAGAAGAAAACTACTTTGGGATCCTGCAGCAACATAAGATCTTTTCAAACCACAAAATAAATCAAAACGCCAATTTTATTTTCATTTAGTCTTATATTCATAGAATGTGCAATGCATGTAACAGAATAACCCACATTTCATCAAAATGCAATATAACTTGATGTGGTAAAATTCTTCCAAGATAACTGGGTTTACCATACTAGAGTTCCATCTATACAATTCTTCTCCATCGCATTTTGAGGGCAGGTACCCTAAAACTGACAGACTATTTGAACCATCCAGTTTTTAATTAAAAATCCCATTCTTTAGACTGATTATCAGACAGGTTGTACATAACTGTTATCAAGGGTGCCATATGTTTGAAGATGCACAATACCTATCAGAGTATGCACCGCCAGTGCTGACGCATAAAACCAAATTTTAACAGTTTGAGTTAAATGTCAACTGAGATAAAGTAGCTACATGTCTCCAGATATTTATATCCTAAAAAAAAAAATGTACACAATTCAAAGACACAAATCATTTCCACACATGATTCAGTTTAAAGTTTGTTCACACTATGGGTTACAAGGTATAAAGCAAAACTTAGAGGTCATGAGGCAGTCCCAAAGCAGCAACCAGCTACTGTGTTAGCTAGTGACATATCAAATACTTCCTAGACTAGAAATTTTGAAAGCTAGATATTAAATATTCAGCATTTAGTTCACTTTTTTGCCACAGACTACTAAAAACGCATCCTCAGTTCAAGAAGTCTCCTATACCCTGAGAGGTAATCACACACTCAGTAAAGGAAATGGCAGGGTATTCTACTGAAAGCCTAAACTGACTACGAGAAATATTTGTGGAAGCTCAGGATACCCTTTCTCCTTCCCCTCCTTAAGGAAAGAGGTGTGCTCTTCTAGTTTTGGATTATCATCCCAGTTCCACAACTGGACTCCCTGAGGCTGCTAGCCAGTTGCCTCGCGGATGGCGGTCTCTCAGGGAAATGCCTCAAACCCTTCGCTCTAAAGCACATGGGATCATCTGACCAAAAACTACTATGCAACTGCAAAGTGCTGTGACAGTTTTTTGATCTTTTAACCAGCCCTCTGGTTCAACTCTTAGTATTCATATTTTAAGTGTCCCCCTCAGTAGTCTTTTAAACAAATTAGATGGCCAAGGAAATAAAGTGTTCATTTCTTTCATATGGCTGGGTCTAGCCTGAGGTTGGCAGGGGAATAAAATACTGAACAAACAAAAGGAAGCAGTTAACCAAGGACACAGTTGGTTTGTTTCACGAAGGAGTTAAATAAGTTTTATGAAATAAACTTCACTTGAATCTGGAGCGACCTGCTTGTCTCCTAAATCTGTCTCCCAGATTTTGATTAAAACGAAGCAACAGTCCATTTTTCTTGAGGAAGTGCCTTAAAAACGTAATCAAAACACAGGAATATGAACCAAAATATAATATTTGTTGATGACAACATCCCACTACAAGATAAAAGATATCGTGAAGGAACAAAGAACCATACACTACCTTCTGAGATCATGCCTATTATCGGCATGCGTCAGTGAAGATAAAAAACCGATGCCTACAAATTTGTTCTCTTGAGACATTAATCGAAATAATTTTTCAAAAGTTGGGTTCTGCCACCTAAGAAGCAAGTTATCATCAATGATATCTGACAAGGTTGTCAGCACTCTTCATCCCCCATCTCGAGAGGGCAATCGTCAATCCATCAACCAATGGTATTTATTGAGCGCTTACTGTGTACAGAGAACTGTACTAAGTGCTTGGGAGAGTACAACACAACCGAGTTAGTAGACAAGTTCTCTGACCGCAATAAACTTACGGTCTAGAGGGGTAATTTCTCTGACCTTGCTTTTTGTGAAAAGAAGAAACCCCCACCCCAAACCTGATCCAATTAAAAATTAAAGGCACTCCAAATAAGATGGCAAATACAAGTTACACAGTGGAAAAAAAGGGACTGTTTTCCCCAAGCCTTGATTTTATTTTACCCTCCCCGGTCGTCTTTATAACTCCGGGTTAGCCACGATGTTTACGTGCCTCGATTTTCTCCTCAGTGTTTTTTTTTTTTTTTAAAAAGGGTGGGGTGGAGGCGCGCATTGCATCTTATAATACCTCTGCACAGGAGTGTGATGAGACTACATGTTGTACAATCCTTCAATTGAAAGACGATGGATGCGATGTAATTCATAATAATAGTGTTACACAAACCCAATAGTGTTACACAACCCAAAACTCTATTGACATAAAAATTATTTAAACCTAAGAGCTTCCATTTTAAGTACACTCAGTTCCACTAAAACACAGGTTTTCACGATGCATTTTGGCTAGAAGGCAACCGCAGGATTAGGGAACATTTTTCTGACGACACGCACCTATCCAGATACAGTGTGATGCGGTGTCGGAAGAAACGCCTGTATGTACGCACCTGGTGGTGCATATGGGGTGAGTAATCTGATGCATGTTTTTCTTAACTCGTGGTTCTGCAAGATTGTAACCCCTGGTTTAACGCAGAGCGGGGTGTACCCTGTTTAAACATTCATACAGCGTTTTTGCTGGTAAATGTCCCCCAATTTCCTTGTTTGGAAAGGAAGGAAACTGAGGTCTAGGAAGGTTTAAGTGGCTTACCCATAATCACAGAACAAATTTGTGGTCAAGCAGTGAAATACTCAGCCCCAGAGTACCTAGAGTCTTTTTACTCATCCTATTGAGCTGCTCCTGTACACTCTGCAAGACAGTAATTAGTACTTACTAGATTCCCTGATCAATACATTAATAATGACAATAGCAACATATACACTAGGTTACAAGCAATCATAACCAAAGAGATCTGAGTGAGTCAGCAAGTTGTGAGAACTGGCACAAGACCTTAACACAGTGTCCCAGATATTGAATTATACAAAGTATACATTCGGCAAATCTTGGAGGTACCTCATATGCTCTGTAACAAATTAAGATAAAAAGCTGTTGTCACAGAAGTTGATACATACTGGAATAAGCGCGTATAAACTAAAATCTATATTTTAAAAATCTAAAGCGTTGTTCGTTAATTCTTTTTAATGGTCACTTCCGTTTGGAGGCTAAGATCGCATCCCACAAGTTTGCAGTAAAGGATGAGAGCTGGGATTTCAAGTTTACACAGACGTACCAAAATAGTTAAACATCTGTGTAGCAATCAAACGTCACGTGATGCAGTGAAAGGCAAAATGAGTAGACACCAAATCCTAAATTCTTCAAACTGCTTTGCAATAGGATTAGAAGCATCCCAAAGATCATGATTTATTTTAGAGTTGAACTTTTTTTTAAAAGTAGAGGAACAATCTCCCAAGCACAGATTTGCCAAAAAAAAAAAATGCCACAAGAAGCTAAAATATTACTTATTAAAGTCTGACCTCTGATATCTGAAACAGTCACTATAATGCCCTCAAATACCGGGCTTAGACCCTCAATAGCTGGTGACCTGAAGTTAAATAATGGCTAAACGATCGCTTTCCAGCTGGAGTGCATAAACAAAGCTAACAGCTCAGTGTGGGTTGGGATGTATCTCTTTATCGTTTTTTTCTCTCTTTTTCTGTGGTGATTGTCCCAGATGTGAAAGTAAGCCAATATGGTTAGAGGTCCACTTTGAAAATAACTCACTTTCAAAGAAGGCAGCCACATTGGGTTAAGAAACTAGCTCTTTAAATCTTTTTTAAAAAAGATTATTACCTGAACCTAGGGCAGCCGACATTCAGGTTCTGAACGGAAACACTCTAGTTTTCAGCTGGTCTGGTACAGATACGGAACCAGGTCCTTTCGTGTCTGATGTTTTCATTTTAAACGGCCAGCCTCCCTCCAACTCAGCTCCTATGGGAGCAGCACCCATGTTCACCGGGACCTAGGAAAGGAATGCAAAGGCTCTGGAGCAAGCTGAGATTGAGGGGGAGGGGAAGTTCAGGGATTTCTCCCTGAGAAATGCTCCAGCACCAGGTGGTTTCAGACAGATTTCTGAGGATAGGATGCCACAACGTAAGACTGCGTGCCCAGCATAATGCACGAGACATCACGTGCCTCTGTCTGAAATCCACAAGGGCCATCAGTGGCCACCCTCCACAGAAGTGATGGGGGTCATCACCTTTACACCTGATCGAGACATCCAGATTTGCTCATCTCAGGTCTCCGACAAGACCCAAGAACTTTGAAAATACCCCAAATGGTGGCTTTCTGGCAGACTAGCTCTGGGCAAGCCTGATCCCCCCTCTCCCCCACCAAATCCCTGCCCGTTTTTCACTTTTGTGCTTAAAATGACATCTTGCCACCTAAGATCACCTTACCTGAACCTGAAACATAATCAAGAATTGCCTGAATTTACTCCAATAAAAGGAGTTCCCTTTTATGAATACTGACAAGGGGATTTCAAACTCCTTTTGTACAGCCTCTCAGCAAGAGTTCTGTCTTTGCCTATTCTAGCCTCTTCCATAGAAGTCCTACATTTGCCCTAAATAATTAAAATTCTCTAAAAATTAAGATAATTTCAGACCCCCAAATGATCTGGCCTAAACCTGTCTTAAATCGGTCAAAATGGACATTTGAAAATTAAAGATCTGAGAAAGCAATTCAGATAATTCCCATATAAATTACACGGTTTGTCAGAGTCCTTTTGATCTTTGACTACTGTTGAGTTATCAATTGACAGAACTCAATAAATATTCGCTGAGTTCACCAAACACAGATGCTCTCTGCTTGTCCTGGAGGTGTGATTTTGGCTTGTTTTTATTTTTTACTTTTTTTAGCGTGGATTTAATGCTCGCAAACCTTGGTGTTTACATTTCACTGCCAGTAGAAAAGTGTACTTATAGAGCTTTGCCAATCGATAACTATATTTTCAAACCTGGAAAACTGAGAGGAAACTAACTTGTCTGTAAATCACTAGACTATAAGCTCCTTGACAGCTATTCATCCTATTGTACTCTCCCAAGCACCCAGTACAGTGCTCTGCACAGAGTAGGCGCTCAGTAATGACTATACTGACTGATTGAGAAACCATCAAATTAGGTTGGTGAGGAGATAAGAGGCTAGGACCCACTGGTAAGTGTAAATTCCAAAGGTGGAGCGGAATCACTCAGAAAGAAATGGAAACAGTCAGAGTGAATGTTTCAACGTCCTTCCTGAGAGTCTCTCAAGGGAAGTATAACAAGGTCCCATTACTCAGGCTATTTAAAAATCCAACTTGGAGTAAGTACTGGAGATGATAAATTCAGGAGACACCATCTGCTGATGACAATGGGATGGGCCCAAGAGTTCTCCAGAGTTTATTTCTATGAAATATAGAGTGGAGAATCTCAGACAGATGCTTTTATCTATTCAGGCTCCATTCCCTGAGGTATTAGTTTCAGGAGCTCCAACTGCAAATTAGCTTTGCACATATAAGGCTACATCACAGTGACAATGATGTAGAGTGACACAATGGGGAGAAAAAAAAAAACTAAAGAAAACAAAAACAAAACTGCTTGTAGGCCTGAAAACCCTGACCCAACTAGAACCAGGTGGGCTTATTTCCTCACGCCACTGCTAACTCAGTATACGAACAGTGACTAAAAAAATATCAGAACAAGGGGTCGCTTTCTCCTCTCCAGGCTAAGCCGCCGCCACAGCCTTCAAGGTAACTCAAGGTTTACATTAAGGTGACTCTTGGTCTGGTTTCATACCGGACAGTCTGGAATCCTCCTTTCTTTTGGGAAGCAGCGTGGCTCACTGGAAAGAGCACGGGCTTTGGAGTCAGAGGTCATGGGTTCGAACCCCAGCTCTGCCACTTGTCAGCTGTGTGACTTTGGGCAAGTCACAACTTCTCAGTGCCTCAGTTACCTCATCTGTAAAATGGGGATTAAGACTGTGAGCCCCACATGGGACAACCTGATTCCCCTGTGTCTACCCCAGTGCTTAGAACAGTGCTTGGCACATAGTAAGCGCTTAACAAATACCAACATTAATTAATTAATTTGGGCTCTACTTTCCCCAGCGCCCATGAAGTTGGTAAGTCTGGGGGAACGGGGTGAGGCGTGAAGAACTGAACTCTGGCTTCAGCTGCCCAAATCCCTTGCCAGGAGGCAGTAGAGTGGTTTGTCAGTGGCCACGTGCATCTACTGCTAAAGTAGCTTTAGCGGAGCTTCTGAAGGCAGAACAAGCCAGCTCACTGCTACTTTCTTTGGCCAGAGCTGTCACCTGTGTGGCACGGGCCCATGAAGCTACGAGGGCACGGATATTGGTACTGTACCTTGGGAGCAAGGCAGGAGGCAAAAATAACCAGAAACAAGGAAGGGAGACAGACAAGTAGTAAGGACAAGAAAGGAGATAAAATGAGTGAAAATGCATAGGAAACAGAACTCAGATGGTTTCACTAGTAGACACTAGGTAGGTAGGAAACTATGCAGGACAGCAGATTTAAATTTAGGTACAGGGCCCTTATCAACAGAAGGATAGGACATTATAGGTGAAAGGTGAATACTTTGGTTTTATTTATATAACTGTCTGTCTCCCTTTCTAGACTGTAAGCTCACTGGGGGCAGGGAAGATGTCTGCCAACTCTGTTGTACTGTACTCTCCCAAGCGCTTAGTACAGTGCTCTGCACATAGTAAGCACTCAATCAATGCCACTGAATCAAAGAACCTCTGACAACTTTCATAAGAGTATTACTAAAACCCTCAAAAAGGAGTAATTTCCTGAACACTCCCATTAATCTAAAATATTTGGCCATTACTTTATCCAATTTTCTTTTAGGTTCACTTCACTAGAATCCCGTAGTGTACACAGTACATTCTCAGAAACATACAGGACATACTATATCTAAAAAGCCATTAAATTCAGATTATGGTTCTTTGGGCACTCTCTTTGAGCATGCCCCACAAGAAGGAAGGCCTCTGCTTTTTCATCAATTTCCCATGATCTGCCATTTTAGGATGTGATTTTTGGAACACACTAAATTGTAAGTAAAAATGATGTCTCATACTCTAATAAATACTAAATTCCAGTACTGTACTAACACAAACCCTTAAAAGAATCAGGACTTTTGAAGATGGGTCACCTTCAGAAGAGTTTTCTACTTTTAAACCTTCCTCCCTCTACTGGCTTTGGCTTGCTTCATCATGAAAGTCCAATACATTAGAGATGATATAGGCTATATTTTCACCTATTCCCCTCATTTACTTTCCAGATCAACTACCGGATCAAGTCGGTTTAGGTCAGACAAGCTAAATGAATTTGCATTTAAGCTCTGAAACTTGGTTTTCATAGTCCACAATAACCAAACTCCTCAAATGTCAGCTAGAGAACAGAAGGATATATAAAAAGCTGCCAAAGTGAAAATACAAAAGGTATGCTTAAAAAAAAAGATTTAAGACTCACTGTATGACAAAAAGTACAATATTTGTTTCTTCCCAAAATAAATGCCAGTTTTAAACAAAATAAATAATATAAAAGACTCTTTCTACAAACTATATCAAGGACCACAAAAAAGGCTGAGAAATGGATGAAGAGCCAACATTAGCAATAAGAACATGCAACTCTAAGAAAAGGAAGGGGGGGGAAAGAATATTGCACTAAGAGGGAACCCCTGCAGACTTTGCCATCTCTTTCACTTACTTAATGTAACCAGCCATTTCTTGTAGGCATTAGCAAACCTGGCTTGCTCCACATTTCTGCAGGTGGACAAAACGTGCTCAACGAACCTACGCTCCACATCTAGGCCAAGAGAGTCTTGAGCTGGGGTCCGCTTCAGGCGCTTGGTTTCTTGCGAGTAGCCTTGCTTGCTTGAGTCATTCAATCCATCCACATCCATGGCCTGAGTCATATGGATATCGGATGGGCTGAGGTACGAATCATTTAAAGTCCCATCGCTGTGGTCCACAGGAGACAGCCGGACAATGTTTTGCGAGAGCTTACTGTGAAAATGGTGCTGTAGGTAGAACACATGCCGTCTTGGTAAAAGGAGTCGTCGATAGGGAGGGAAGAGAAAAGGTCATGGAAGGGGAGAGAAAAGTAAGATGACAGTGAAAGTCAAACTTCAGGCAACATTGAAAAAAACAAGCTAAATCGTAGCATCTTGAAGGCAGGGCTGTGCTCTTCCTTTTGTCGTTTGTTCCCAAGTCCCTGGAACAGTTCTGTACCCAGGAGGCACTCAATATACGCTGTTGAGGATAATGGCGTCAAGTAAATCCCCCTTTCCTCAGAAAACAATTGAATGGGTAGTTTTGTTTTTTTGGGGTTTTTTTGGAAAGGGCCAGCGGGAGGGGAGAGGGCATAGGGAGGAAGGTGAACAGAGGTGAAGAGGAATCAGCTGCCCCGGAGAAATATTAGTCAAATCTAAACAGGGCCAAAGTGCATTTTCAAGGGGAAACATTTCTCTGTTGACCTGAATCTGCATGGAGCAAAGCTGATCTCTGGCACCTACCTAGCATTAATGGGAAAGAATCATGCAGGAAAAAAAAGTCAGACTTCTGAAGCATTGCACCCCTAGTTTCACCTCAGAGTTTCCCTCCAAGAATCATGAGTCAGCATGTCCAACTGCCAGAATGCACTTCAGGCTTTTCACCCCCAACCCTGTGTTCTCTACCCCACCACTGTTCTGGGAGCTTCAGGTAAATTCCCAGAGAACTGGCGGCCCAATTGTAAAATGAGATTATCTCTTAGATGGTGAGTCTCACGAGGGCCAGGGACTCTGTCTGATCTAATTATTTTGTATAAACTGACATTTGGCACATGGTAGGCATTTAATATCATCAGGATCATTATTATGAGGAAGAAGAGATCATTCATTGGATGCCAGCAACTCTGGGCGGCAGCTGTCAAATGGATAATCTCCTTGGTCAATCAGAAGTCGGGCAGAAAAATTCAAGTTTACAGTCAAAAAAACCTCATCTGTATGAGCTCAATCTAATGCACTGCAGCCCTCCAATGCCGGCCTGCAACAAATAACGCTTGTAGCGTATCCTCCTATTGACAGGTAAGCTATCTGTTATTTTTGATTAGAAACCCACAGATTCTGGGATATGAATCCAAAAGGACTCGGCAGTTGTGCCTGAGGGATCAGTGCACGTGAGTGCAGTCTTGTTGCTTTTAGTTCACTGCTTTGACTGGAATTCAATATCGTCTACCTGATGAGTATACAAGAAATGCTAATTAATAATCATGACCGCTAATGACGGATCTACCTGACACTTGTTTCTACCTGCTGCTCGGGGAACGGCACAACAATCGGGAGGATATTTTCGGATTACTTCCCCCGCCGTACGCAATGACAGTAATCCCTCTCTAATTAGATATATCCTGGATCCTGCCCAGCAGGGGTCTGGGTTTTTAGGAGCATGAGGATTGAACTGTATTTCCCTCGACTTAAGTCACGGCTTCAACCTGGACTTCCTCGTGCAACTGGTACAGTCATGGCATCGGACTTCGGAAACCAAACGAACCCTGAAGCCTTTCCCTGACTTTACCTAATAGCATTTGTCAGAATTAAGCATAGCCCTAGCAGGGTTACCTAGGTTGCTGTTCTTGGTTCTGAAGCAAGTTAGTACAACAGTTTCCCTCTAGGTGTTTCATAAGCAAACCATTAATGTCCATGACGACGACGATTAATTCGTCTACGATGCCCACATAGAGGCTGCATAAAAGCTGCACCTCATTGGCCATCTGCATGGCATGCTAACTAGAAACACTAACAACCTCCAACCAATTTGGAGGATAAGATGTCTTTAGTTAAAAGGGTGGCATTAAAAGTGCCCAGGTTTAGGAAATGGAGTTATCTTTGTGAAGGTACCAGGAGAGCAGCACATTTTTCTGTGGTTTTTTCCAACTACATCTAGCAGGGGAGAAGTCACAAAACATCCCCAAAACAAACCCTCCATCCCAAAGACCCAGAGGAGGCGAAGAATGGGGAATCAAACCCCAAATGAATATTTCTCATCTTGAGGTTTATGACTGGCGCTACCTTCCGGTAAACTTAGAGCAGAATTCTAGCATTTGGTCTCACATCTAAAATCAGGTACGACGTAACTAATGTTTGTAGTAGCGGAGATGCTTCCGGCCACAAGAGAAAAATCCACGCTGGAATTGGGGTTTCCTGGAGAGTTGACTCAACAAGCGTTGACACATTTCTCAGTATTAAATGCATTTTTAGGCCAGACCTATAATGAATTCAGTTTGGAGATTACCAGCAAATTTCACTGTCTTCTGAAATCATACATCAATACTTTGTCTTTAACGTTAAATGAATATGAATAAACTATCACCCCAGCAATTTCATCTGCAGACCCCAACCAAGTCTGAATGATGATGTAGGTGGCCAGATATTGTCTCTCTTCAGTAGGCTCATTTCAGTATCCTAAATCACTTGCAAGGAATAGAGGGAATCCCTCAGTGCAAATGGAAAAAGCACAGGCCTGGAAGTCAGAGGACCTGGGTTCTAATTCCTGCTCTACCATGTGCTTGCTGTGAGACCTTGGGCAAGTCACTTAACTTCTCTGTGCCTCACTTTCCCCATCTGCAAAATGGAGATCGGATCCCTTTCTCTCCAGACCTCTTAGACTGTGAGTCCTGTGTGGGACAGGGACTATGTCCTACCTGATCATCTTGTATCTATCCCAGCGCTTAGTACACATTATGTGCTTGACACATAGTAAGTGCTTAAATAGCACAATTCTTATTAAGACATCAACTTCTTTGACATTCTCCTCAGGCAAAGCAAACACAACTCACGTCAGCAAAATCCAGCAGGCCGGTGGTGATCTTTCCCCGAGAAGAGATTTAATTTGGAAACCAGACAAATCATCCTTTTGTGCTTGTGAAGGCAGATTTCTCGTTCCAGATAGCTTGCTGGGAAATTATACACAGTTTCTGCAGAAAATAGACTTCTCTTACCTATGGCACCATAGTGTTTCATGCCCAGGGTAGGTATCAATGAGATCAGTGCTGAGTTCAACTTCCTCCTCTAGAAGGCGAAGAAGATCTACCCCCTGCTCCTCCACCAAAGTTGTTGCTGTTGCTTCGTCTTTTGGAAGAATCGGGGCTTGCTCACCAACCAAAGTGTTTTGCACTAACACAGTACTGTCAGTCAGAGTTTGGCTAATCAAAGACTTTAATAAGAACTGGCGGTAGTGAAATCCACTGTGGTCTGAAACATGCATGGATGCCCAGTGTTTAGTGGAAGTTAGTTCATCGAGAAGGGTCTAAAAGAAATTTTAAAGAAAAGACGCATGTGGTGAAAACAATAAGCCTATTAAGAAAAGGAGCATCAATTTTTCCTTTCCCCACTGTGCCTCAGACAGCTCTCTAGTTCTTCTGCAATCCTATCATCTCTAACACCACTGCATAAAGAAAAGGTGGGTTAAAAAAAACAACACAAAAACTGAAACAAAAACCCCCCAAACACCTAGACTTCAAGGGCCCATCTAAATAAACACTCTTCCCAGAAACCACCTAGAAAAGCATTCATAAAAGAACGGCAGTAGTTAAATGGCCAAGATTTGCCAGGATTTTTGCTAATGAATAACACTGGGGTGGGGGAAAAATACACGCATTTAAACATCAGTATGGAAACACAGCTGCTGGGACACAAATTAAGCAAACTTAAAAGCGTACAAGAAATAAGAGGACCTTCCCTAATGGACTGAAGCCATGACTCTTACATAAATGAAGAATCTTGTCTTGCTCTATATTAACCTTTCGGGCAATTAAGAGGACAGAGGGAGATATAAAATTGGGAGTCAATTGGTACAAGTCACATTAGGCCTTCCCAGACTGAGCTCCCCCCTTTTCCCCTCTGCTCCCTCTACCCTCCCTTCACCTCTCCACAGCTAAACCCTCTTCTCCCCACTTTCCCTCTGCTCCTCCCCCCTCCAGTCCCATCCCCTCAGCACTGTACTCGTCCGCTCAACTGTATATATCTTCATCACCCCATTTATTTTGTTTAATGAGATGTACATCACCCTGATTCTATTTATTTGCTATTGTTTTAATGAGATGTTCTTCCCCTTGACTCTATTTATTGCCATTGTTCTTGTCTGTCTGTCTCCCCCGATTAGACTGTAAGCCCAAAGGGCAGGGACTGTATCTGTTGCCGATTTATACATTCCAAGCGCTTAGTACAGTGCTCTGCACATAGTAAGCTCTCAATAAATACTATTGAATGAATTGAATGAATGAATGAATTACAACTCTTGGGGTCTCGGCAGACATAAAAAATGACCCTTAAAGGAAAGGAGTGCAGAGACAAAAAATTGCGGAAGACAAATGTTGCCTTTTTATGAAATGAAATACTTGGGATTTTTTTGATGGTGCCTGTTTCTATTCAACATATCAGATTTCAGCCAAATCAGCTTTCTGAAGAGGTCCAACTCATTTTTCTTTTGGGGAAATGCTATGGTCTGGGCTCCACTGCTCAACCTGACATGAGCATTTGAGCCAAAGGGGCACCTGGATGAAATCATTCGTGAAGAAAGCCAAATCTGAAATCATTGCTTTTCCTGTGAATTAAACAGCAGGACACCTGGAAGACATGATAACCTTGGTAACAGGTTGAGTCCTTAGACTTTCTGCTGGATTTGTCCGGGTAGAAAAGAATGGGAATTTAATGGGCTTTTCCACCCTCGAAAATAAGCTGGGTAGATGAATGACCCACAAACCCAATTTAAGTGTCTTTTAAAATGATTCTTCAGCCTTAAGTGCACATCTTTTTTTTAAAAACGCCACTGTATGGTCTTCTTCAAGAAACACATTTTACACATTCATTGGAGAGTGTGTGAACAAGGGAGAAAAGCTCACAGACACCAAAGATGGTTATGCTTAAATGCGCATCGATCACATTCGGTCCCAATGGGTGACCTGTTTGTAATGTTCCTAGAGAACTTATGTACATATCTGTAATTTTATTTATATTAATGCCTGTGTCCCCCTGGAAGCTTGTTGTGGGCCGGTAACGTGTCCATTATACTGTACTCTCCCAAGCACTAACTACAGTGCTCTACACATGGTAAGCACTCAATAAATAAAGTTGACTGACTAGAAATGATTACTTTTTTTTCCCTTTTTTTCTTCCCTGAAGAAATCAAATTGGGGGGAGAAAAAAATGCTGTCAGTACTGGAGTACTAGATGATAGAAACAGAGCTTTGTGCAATATTTATTAAGAAACCTAGTTAGGGAGTCTTATTTAAAAATGGAAGGTCAGTGATGTTTTCCAAAACACCCCGCGCATACACACACACTAGCTATGCAGGCGGGTTGAAATTTTATTAATTTTTTTTGGTCCACAGATTTCAGCAGACCTTCCCACGCTAATTAAAACTAGAAAGAAGCAGCATGGGATCGGGGCTGTGTCTGACCTGGTAATCTTGTTTTATCTACTCCGGCATTTAATACGGTGCTTGGCCCATAGTAAACATTTAAATACCACAATTATCATTCAAGGTGATGCAGCTGATTTCAGTGAACAACGGTATAGCTTAAAGAACTACAGTACCAATGCTCTAGATCATTTTTCACTTTAAGAAAAATTCTTACTGGCCAACAATTATTTTCTTTTTCAGGTCTTGGGTTTTGAGGGCCAATGTTCATTTAAAATCACCACCCCACCCTCACTACACACAACCCCCCTCAAAAAATTGGTTGGCTGGCTACCTGCCCATCATATCTTCACACGGTAGAGGAGTTATCAGAGCTCTAAGCAAATAATGTTGGTATTTGTTATGCGCTTACTACGTGCAGAGCACTGTTCTAAGCGTTGGGGTAGATACAGGGTAATCAGGTTGTCCCACGTGAGGCTCACAGTCTTCATCCCCATTTTACAGATGACGTAACTGAGGCACTGAGAAGTGAAGTGACTTGCCCACAGTCACACAGCTGACAAGTGGCAGATCCGGGATTTGAACCCATGACCTCTGACCCCCAAGCCCAGGCTCTTTTCACTGAGCCACGCTGCTTCTCTAAGCAAATGACAGAGTGGAAGTATGTTTGTGTGTACCTCAGCCCAGCATACATAATAAAAACAGTAACAAGAGCTGGCTCGCAGTATCTTCTCAGGCCATTTTTCAGGGTAAAACAATCACCTGGATTGTTACTTAACAATGCTTATTTTCACCATTTTTAATCATCCACCCATCATCTCTCATCCAGAGCTCTTCCCCCCAAAGTGTGTAAAGCAAAAGGAGGAGGAAGATAGAAAAGATCCAGACTGCAATGGCTCCTCACAAAGTTTCAACTGGACTGCTGACACCCAAGGGAACACAAACTAAAGAACCCTCCCTTTTTTTTTTTTCCAGCCATTCTGGGATGGGGGAAAAGTGGAAGAAGAAAAAATGAGAGTGTGGAGATCCACACAATTATTCTAATTTTGGGAATCAGCTGTATAACAGTGAAATTTTTTGAATTTCTAACTTTGAGGTTACATGTTCTACATGAAGTATGAAAACCCCAACCTATTCTCCCATGAAAGTGATGGAATGACAAGTTCGCCTCAAACAGCAGTACCCTTCTCGAGATCAGGAGAGTCCAAGAGCAGTCGGCTGTGAAGCCGCTCTGCCATATTCAAGGCTTGCAACCTTTCCCTTTAGGTTAGATGGCATGATAAATAAGAAAAACACAGGAGAGGAAGTGATCGATGGGGGAAAATGATGCAGTAAATTGGAGCGTGGGTCTGTTCAAGGAGACATCCTACCCAGCCTTCTGTTGCCTTCTCCAGTATTAACAAAACAAAACAAAAAACCCCAGCAAAAACAACAACAAAACCCCATAACATCCCAGAAAGATAATCTGAACTGGAAGAAAAAAGTGCTTCTAGACAGAATGGAGACTTTAAAGTGGAAGCTGGAAAGGGGGGGGAAAAAAGCCCCAAAAGCTATAAAAAGGAACGGAGAGGTATGCATTAGAAATCTCACATTAGTGATGGAACTCTATGGCAGTGACCCTAGAGAACAAGGTGAGAAAATCAGGAATACTTCAGATAGAATGACAGAGGTTGTGTGTTCTTCAAAATAGAGATGGATTAGCAAAAAGTACCTCTAGATGTTCTGACTGTCTACCTGACCCAATCTGTTCAAATTGCATCTAATCAAGGGAAACTGGGAAGAGTTGCATATTTTGAGGGAATTTTGCTGTGTATGGACAACTGAACACTGCACATGTCCACCTGTTCATCTATCTTTGCATGCAGGTGAATGCACATCTGCTCCATTGCCTGGGTTACATTTTTAATTAAAAAGGGGCTGAAGAGCTTGGTATAGAACCAGGACTTTGCTTGGGCAACCCCCAAACTAAGTTTGGAGGGACACCTAATTCCTAAATTTTTGGCGTGTACTACCAAAGGAAAAAAAAATGAGACATTTTGATTCAAGACTATGTGACGTATGACTTAGCTCTCCACATGAGTTTGAGAAAAGTTTTTCTACTATTTTTCAAAATTGTGAGAGAGCAAACTGTACAAACAGCACACCTGGTTTCAAAAGAATTCAGGGAACGTTTCTGTAGCCTTTAACTCAGTTTTTTATCCCGGTACCTGCCCTGAACCACAGGGCAAAACCATTCTTTCAATGTTAAGTACACTACAGTAATCCTTGTTTCAAAAACTCCTTTCCTCCCCTCTGGAATAGAATATCTCCCTAGTTGACAGTGGGCACAAAGCACACTGGGAGAATGTGCCATCAGAAAGTTACTCGATTTACCACAGAAGAATTCTTAACTTGAATCTACCCCAGTGCTTAGCAAAGAGTAAACACTTATCCCCTATCAAAACTAAATCCCAATAAGGAGAACAAGGTTCTTTCATTTATTATGATGGACAACATTTGCTTAGAAATCCTGCCGCCCTCCATTGCCCTAAAAATCTCCAGAGGATACTGGGTATACTAGAAATAGAATGAATGAAATATCCATTAATAAATAAAACATCACAACTCTTTTCTACCACATTCCCCCATGCCTAACACACTTGCACTTTGGATCACTGGAGAGTCCCCAAAATCTTAAATTGAAGCATCTGTGCTTCTGCCGCCATGGATGTGATCTTCCAATGCCAATCAAAATGTTTGCTAAATCACACAAAACAGATCATTTAAACACCTGCACGTTTCCCCCACCACCACCACCATTACCCTCCACTCATAAGCCGTGGGGAAGAGAATGCCTGCCTTTCAGAAACAGCCCTTGCCAATTAGAGGAAGAACAGCTGAGTTCCGATTAATTACCCCGAGATCAGACACACACACTGGCAGACAAAAGAAAGAGTTTCCAGGAGAGCAACCAGACTGCTAGTGCCATTTCCCTTCTTCATCTCCATCTCTGGTTTGGGGAAGTTAGAGGAGAAGAGATTATTGGACTGACTGATGTTTTGTTTTGTTTCAGTTATTATTATACCTTGGGTTGCTCTTATTTGCCTTCAAGGTGGCATCTTAAAGCAGGAAAGTCTGACGCCAAGTGATCTCCTTGCCATCAGAACATGAAAAATGGCACGTGACTCAGCCGATTCTGCACCCTTACTGAGGAAAACCACACACAGCTAGGGCAGTGGAGGGGGGTAGCTGTGGTGAAAGAATGCAGTTAGGCCCAGCCATGGTGGAAGGCTAACCTCTTGTCCGCACAACAGATGAACCGAGCCACCTAACAGTTGATCGATTAAAAAAAAAATCATCCCCCTTTCACTTCAAGTTATGTCAGGCATTAACACCTTGACTTTGAAGTTTGCTGTACCTTAATTTCGGAGCTCAGCCAAATAAAGATCTCCAAGTTATGGCATACGGATTATTCAGAGAATCTTGTTCATTTCAAACTGATATCTATAACCAGTTTATTTTTTTTTCCCATTAGGGGAGTGAATCATGATGCCCAGGGGTGTCCCACAAGTGGGACATCTTTGCCACATGCAGGTTGGAGAATTTAGGGAACAGAGATTAAAGGACAGTAAACAGGCAGAGAAACTCTCTCAGTGCATCCCTACTCCAGAACACAACTGAAACAGACAAGGCAGCTGGTGGTATTTTCTTCTTTAGTTGGTGGTCCCTTATCTCTGTGCTCTTGGTCTGGGTAGCTGCCCCTCCAAACCCCAGGAAGCTCCTGAAAAGGGGATTCTTGGGTCTTATGAAAAGGGTAATGAGGACTCTATTTCTGAATTAGCTGTGATCAATCAATCAAGTGTATTGAATGCTTATTATGTATGGAGCTCTGTACTAAGCATTTGGGAGAGTACAATACAGCAGAGTTCATAGACATGGCCCCAGCCCACAAGGACCTTACAGTCTAGAGGATGATGTCAAGAAAAAGCCTGCTTTCCCTCAACAATGGCTTTAAGGCAGTCAATCAGCTCATCCCCTCCTACCTCACCTCACTGATCTACTCCAACCCAGCCCGCATCCTTCCCTCCATTAATGCCAAACTACTCTCTATACTTCAATCTCAACTATCCTGCCACCGACCCTTTGACAGTGTCCTCCCTCTGGCCCAGAGCTTCCTCCCAACTCATATCCAACAGATCACAACTCTTCCCCCCTTCAGAGCACTCCTAATATCACATCTCCTTCAAGAGGCCTTCCCTGGCTAAGTTCTCATTTCCCCTACTCGCCTATGCTTCCACATCACCTATGGACCACTCTCCCCCACCCTTCAAAGCCCTCCTAATATCACATCTCCTCCAAGAGGCCTTCCCTGGCTAAGCCCTCATTTCCCCTACTCGCCTACGCTTCCACGTCACCCATGGATCTGGATCTGTACTCTCTAAGAACATGATACTCCTGCATAAGGATACGCCCTCAGCCCCACAGCACTTCCGTGCACATCCTTATACTCCACTGATTCCCCTATGAATAATTTATTTTCATGTCTGTCGACCCCACGAAGCTGTTCTTTGTTGTCACGGATCGTGCCTACTAACTCTACTGTATTCTACTCTCCCAAACGCTCAGTACAGTGTACTGCACACAGTAAGCCCTCAGTAAATACATTTGACTGGCAGCATAGGTGAGGTTGAAAGCTTCATCCAGTGCAGATCCATAGATCAGCCCATAGGAGAAGCGACGATGTTACTGTTCATGCAGCTGGGTTGTTTCATGAGCTGTGATCCTTGATGGCAAGAACACACCTTTTCCCCCCTTCTGGTCCGGTCACCTCTACCAATGTCCTTTCTCCTCTACCAACTCAGCCATTACCGCAAACTGCTAACAGATAGAAGCTAACTATCCCGCTGAGGGATGCATCCGAGTTAGGGTAAAAAGAACAATGCCTGTCCCATCCCCCAAAAGCATCAACTGCATAAGCCCTCTCGGCATTTGCTGAGACACTGAAAATCCCTTAAGGCTCTCTTATAATCCCCGCTGGACTTGAAATTTCAAAGCCCCGATATTCTGCCCATACATTACCTTAACATGCAGTTTTCCCAAGTGTTGCAAAACCCAGATACGGTGGGACCAGGCGTTATAGTTACTTGGATATCTGCCGGCAGCTTCGCCGCAGACCTCCATCTCTTCCCGCACGATCCGTTGCATCCTTTCCACAGGAATTGTCTCCATATTTCCCTTTGTCACCAATGTGGATAAGGAGTTTTCCTGAATTAGTTGCTGCAGCACCCATCGCCTAGTTGAATGGCAAAGCAGATTTAAGTTGGTAAAAAAAAAAAAAAAAGAGAGAGGAGAGGGGAGAAAGGAGAAATCATTTTGGTTGCTGATTTTGCTTCCATTTTTACATTTGCAAACGGTACAAAACAGTTAATTCGCCTACTGATACGAAATATTAAGAGCATGGCAAAAGTGAATTGAATATAGCAAGGGGTTGGAGAAACCTAGACTAGGCTGGGAAGAGGAATTTTAAGCTGATTAGAAACAGAAAGTCAACCACAGACTATTACATAAGCAAATCAGTATCTATTTATCACGAAGGTTGATTGATTTGATACAGAGGCTTACACTTAGCAAAATTAGAAATCTCCACGTTCGCTTTCACTAAAATCATTTTCACACACTTTATACATTCAAAATGTTAATTTTTATCATTTTTAAATGTTAGTACACCATAAAGCCAGATTGCACAGGGCACAATTCCTACATTTAAGGTTATGTGATAAAATGGCGCAGCTGATGTAGTCTGGACTCAGGATCTTGCCCCCTTCTGTCTGAAATCCACAAGCCGCAGTGAGTTTAGAGAGAGAAGTAGGTCAGTGGCAGTGATCGAGCAGGAAATCATTAATCCAAGGTTCATTATTGTATTACAGTGAGTATCCCGGGGGCCCTGCCGTCACCCAGTATTTTGTTGGTTTTCATTATCATTATCATTTATGCTATTTGTTAAGTGCTTGCTGCGTGCCAAGCACTGTACTAAGCTCTGGGGTGGATACAGGCTAATCAGATTGGACACAGTCCATGGTCCACATGGGGCTCACAGTCTTAATCCTCATTTTGCAGATGAGGTAACTGAGGCCCAGAGAAGTGAAATGACTTGCCCAAGGTCACTCAGCAGACAAGTGGCAGAGCCGGGATTAGAACCCAGGACCTCTGACTCCCAGGTCCAGGCTCTTTCCCCTAGACCATGCTGGCTCCCTTATGGTGCTCTCCTCCAACAATTTCCTCATGGACCCCTGCCATCCAACCTGAAACAGGAAGTTGCAGGGAGAGGGCACCCAGGATGCTGAAATTGGTCCACAAGAACTCACCTCCCTCCCTAGCTTGAAGACTCACTCCTCCCAACCTTAACTCCCAACTACTTTTCTCTTGCCTCACTTCTTCAGCATCCTGGATATCTCCCATCTTCAACCCTGTGTGCCCTCCTGCACCTTCACCCTTTTTCCCTCTAAGTTATGGCAATTAGTGCGGGGAGGGGGGCTGCGAGGAAGGACGGGTTCCAAATGTTTCTCAGAGCCATGGTCCTAACACTTCTGCCTGTTGGCAGGCTGCAATCGGCTAGATCATCAGTGGCTGCTCAATGCAGAAATAAAGCAGTGATCAGCTCTGGGTGAAGAGAAAGATTATCGAAAAGAAGCCTATTCTTGGGATCCCAGTGTTTGGGGATGCTAGCTAGGCTCCATTTTTCTCTTGAAACCCTACCATCTCTCTTAGTTCACAACTCTTTTGCTGCTTAAAATAAAAAAAAAAAACCCGAGTCACAGAAGCTTAACAAAAAATAAGACCCTCAGATAGCCTAAGTTGATTTTCTAGCAGCTTTTGACTGTGTAGTACACCACCAGGTCTTTGCTGTGATAGTCATATTGACCTTTTTTTTTTTTTTGATACAGTGAAGAACTAGAAAGGAATCCTTTTTCTTGCAATATAGTACCTACTGTTGGTGCTAAGTGAAAAACAAAAGTTTCCTTTTCCATTACAGTGTTCTTATCCGTTTCTAGACTGTGAGCCTGTTGTTGGGAAGGGATTGTCTCTATTTGTTGCCGAATTGTACTAAGCTCTTAGGACAGTGCTCTGCACGCAGTAAGCGCTCAATAAATACGACCGAATGAATGAACTAGTGAGGATGAAATAGTAAATGGTGAGGAAAAGAATGAAGAGAAATCTGCATAAAAGGAAACTGGAAATCAACAACAACAAGCAAGTGCTTAGAATTTCCTTGTCGTGTCGGGGTCAGAAGGGAAAGAGTTGTGTTTTCTGAGATTTAAGAAGCTGGGTATTATCATTATTTTGAAGTAGAGCACTTTAATGAACCTCTTTCCACCCTCATGCAAATATTCCCACTCGTTTTATTTATTTTGACCACTAGTTGTAAACGTTTTTCTCTGCCTCCTCCATGAGAATGTAAGCTCCTTGTGAGCAGGGACATGCCACTTTATTTTATAGACCCCCCCAGGCACCCAGTACAGTACATCACACCAAGTGGGTACTCAATAAATATTACTACTACTATAACTATTGGGCTTGTAGCCTGGGGGGCGGGAGGGAGTTGAGAGAGAAGGGGGAGGGGGCGAAACAGGGCCCAAGGTCAACATTCAGACCACCAATTTGTTCTTTCAGTCAATCGCATATCACTAGGCCCAGCGAAAGTCAAAATCTTCTTAATATTATCACTGCAAATGAGGAAAATTGACATCACGTCTATTAGCAGAGAAACAGCATGGCTTACTAGAAAAGGCATGGACTGGAATTTCAGAGGAACTGGGTTTGAATATCAGCTCTGCCACTTGCCTGCTCTGTGACCTTGGCCAAGTCACTTAATAGCTTTGTGCCTCAGTTTCCTCATCTGTTCAATGGAGATTAAATACCTGTGAGCCCCATGTGGGACAGAGACTGTGTCCAACCTAAATGCCTTGAATCTACTCCAGTGCTTAGTACAGTGCTTGCCACATGATCAGCTCTTAAATAGCACAACTATTATGAGAAATGCTGTACGCTTATGTGGAAATGGCACAACAATCTATATTTAGCAAATACCATATCAGTTGTATCTGTGCAGTCAACAGCTAACTAAAATTTATTTAAAATGGCCTTACAGCCCCCAAATCACTGCCCACTGTACTGAGTGCTAGATTTGCAGGCTCATTTGATACAATTTACTTTATTTTTATACAATTTTAACTCCACACGATTACTCGGACGAGCAAGAAAAAACATAAAACTACATATCACCAAACACCACTGGTTTTAATGGCTGACAGAAATTATGTTCTACAGCTAAATATGCATCTTATTTACAGAATTTAGTTCCTTTAAAATGTAACCTACAACCACCACTATAAAATAACATGTCCTTTGGTAATTTGACTGTGAACTCTGGTAAAGAACCTTTTCTTTGATATTATTTTATTTTTCAGCTAAGGAAACGTTAGCTGGAAAAAATATAGTAAAAGAAAAAGGGTCAGACAAGAACAAAAGAGTCACTGCTAAAAGCTTTCATTTTCTCTCGTGTTCCATTTGTTGACTGTCAGAGTCCTTGCGAGATGTAGTAACAAGAAACCCAAAATCATATATTTGCAAAAAGCAAAAACAAAATTATTTCTTTTCAACTTCCACAATGAACCAGGCTGATTCCTTCACACTTCTGGCAAATGTACAAAGAAGAAGGATCATACACTTGTTATTCAAATCATCCTTACCAGAAAAAAACAATTACCTTTTATAAACCCAAGCAGTAAAGCTGTACAATGGTTAAGTCTAAATATTTCCCTTCCCACTCATTCTCTAAGCATATTTTCATCTTAAATTGGACCAACCTGTGAATCCATGTTTCAGGGCTCTTAGGAAACTTAGTTAATGCCAACTTCCCCAGGTACAAATCTTTAATTGGGTTTAAAGTACCAGACAGAATCAACTCTTTCCTGGAGAAGAAAAACAAAAGAACCATTATTTTAGTCTTTTCCCTAAAACAATCAATGGTCTGGGAAGCAAGCTCATATGAGAGCGAATTAAACAAGATTTAGCAGTAAAACATCCCCCAAATGCTACAATGTTCAACAGCACATTTTTGTGTTCTTAGAAAAATGGATTCCTAGATTCAAAGCGAAAGGTCTAGAATTTAGATCTGCTTTTAGAAGCTATAGTCATCTGATTTAGCTAGCTAATCAAAAGACCACATCGGCGGCCAATTCGGTAGCATTTATCGAGGGACTGCTGTATGTGGAGTTCTACACTAAGCACTTAAGAATATACTAGAAACAGAAGAACTAGTCCCTGACCTCAGGGAATTTACAGTCTAAAGAGGGGAGGCAAGTAGTCATAAATCATTTATAAATAGGGGGAACAGGGGAAAGGACAAAGATAAAGCAGATACTAGCACCAATATTCATCTCCTTAATATGGGAGGAATTTAAACAAGTACCACAGCACCCTTAAAAAGACAGCTGTGTCAGAAAAGGCAAAGGATTGTTTACAGTTCTGAATTTGAGATGGGGAAAAACTGAGCAACCCATCTCTAAACTCTGGCAACCGACACAGTCACAGAGACTTTGCCTCCAAAGATATCAGGGCAGATTCATTCAATAGTATTTACTGAGTGCTTACTTTGTGCAGAGCACTGTACTAAGCACTTGGAAAGAACAAGTCGGCAACAGATAGAGACAGTCCCTGCCGTTTGATGGGCTTACAGTCTAATCGGGGGAGACAGGCAGACAAGAACAATGGCAATAAATAGTCAAGGGGAAGAACATCTCGTAAAAACAATGGCAACTAAATAGAATCAAGGCGATGTACATTTCATTAACAAAATAAATAGGGTAATGAAAATATATACAGTTGAGCAGACGAGTACAGTGCTGAGGGGATGGGAAGGGAGAGGGGGAGGAGCAGAGGGAGATGGGGGGAAAAGAGGGTTTAGCTGCGGAGAGGTGAAGGGGGGGTGGTAGAGGGAGTAGAGGGAGAAGGGGAGCTCAGTCTGGGAAGGCCTCTTGGAGGAGGTGAGTTTTAAGTAGGGTTTTGAAGAGGGGAAGAGAATTAGTTTGGCGGAGGTGAGGAGGGAGGGGGTTCCAGGACCGCGGGAGGACGTGGCCCAGAGGTCGACGGCGGGATAGGCGAGACCGAGGGACGGTGAGGAGGTGGGCGGCGGAGGAGTGGAGCGTGCGGGGTGGGCGGTAGAAAGAGAGAAAGGAGGAGAGGTAGGAAGGGGCAAGGTGATGGAGAGCCTCGAAGCCTAGAGTGAGGAGTTTTTGTTTGGAGTGGAGGTTGATAGGCAACCACTGGAGGTGTTTAAGAAGGGGAGTGACATGCCCAGAGTGTTTCTGCAGGAAGATGAGCCGGACAGCGGAGTGAAGAATAGACCGGAGCGGGGCGAGAGAGGAGGAAGGGAGATCAGGGAGAAGGCTGACACAGTAGTCTAGCTGGGATATAACAAGAGCCCGTAGCAGTAAGGTAGCCCTTTGGCTGGAGAGGAAAGGGCGGATCTTGGCGATATTGTAAAGGTGAAACCGGCAGGTCTCGGTAACGGATAGGATGTGTGGGGTGAATGAGAGAGACGAGTCAAAGATGACACCGAGATCGCGGGCCCGAGAGACGGGAAGGATGGTCGTGCCATCCACGGTGATAGGGAAGTCTGGGAGAGGACCGGGCTCGGGAGGGAAGATGAGGAGCTCAGTCTTGCTCATGTTGAGTTTTAGGTGGCGGGCCGACATCCAGGTGGAGACATCCTGGAGGCAGGAGGAGATGCGAGCCAGAAGGGAGGGGGAGAGGACAGGGGCGGAGATGTAGATCTGCGTGTCATCAGCGTAGAGATGGTAGTCAAAGCCGTGAGAGCGAATGAGTTCACCGAGGGAGTGAGTGTAAATGGAGAACGGAAGAGGGCCAAGAACTGACCCTTGAGGAACTCCAACAGTTAAAGGATGGGAGGGGGAGGAGGCGCCTGCGAAGGAGACCGAGAATGACCGGCCAGAGAGATAAGAGGAGAACCGGGAGAGGACGGAGTCCGTGAAGCCAAGGTGAGATAAGGTGTGGAGGAGGAGGGGATGGTCGACAGTGTCAAAGGCAGCAGAGAGGTCAAGGAGGATTAGGATAGAGTAGGAGCCACTGGATTTGGCAAGAAGGAGGTCACGGGTGACCTTAGAGAGAGCAGTCTCGGTAGAGTGGAGGGGACGGAAGCCAGATTGGAGGGGGTCCAGGAGAGAATGGGAGTTAAGAAATTCTAAGCAGCGATTGTAGACGACTCGTTCTAGGATTTTGGAAAGGAAGGGTAGTAGGGAGATAGGGCGATAACTGGAAGGGGAAGTGGGGTCAAGAGTGGGTTTTTTTAGGATGGGGGAGACGTGGGCATGTTTGAAGGCAGAGGGGAAGGAGCCATTGGAGATTGAGTGGTTAAAAATAGAAGTTAAGGAAGGGAGGAGGGCAGGGGCAATGTTTTTAATAAGGTGAGAGGGAATGGGGTCCGAGGCGCAGGTGGAGGGGGTGGCACTTGCGAGGAGGGAGGAGATCTCCTGAGGATACTGCAGGGAAGGATGGAAAAGTAGGGGAGAGGGTTGGTGGGGGGGAGGGGAGAGGCGGAGGGGTGACTTTGGGGAGCCCAGACCTGATTGTGTTGACTTTTGTGATGAAAGATCATTGGGGGTGAGAGATGGGGGAGGGGGAGGAACAGGGGGCCTAAGGAGAGAGTTAAAGGTCTGGAACAATTGGCGGGGGTGACGGGCATGGGTGTCGATGAGAGAGGAGAAGAAGTTTTGCCTGGCGGAGGACAGGGCAGAGTTAAGGCAGGAAAGGATACATTTGTTAAGCACTATGCACTGAGGCATATACAAATTCATCAGGTCCAACACAGTTGCTGTCGCACATGAGGCTCGCAGTCTAAGTAGGAGGGAGAAGAGGCATGTAATCTCCATTTTATAGATGAGGAAACTGAGGCACAAAGAAATTAAGCGACTTGCCCAGAGTCACATGGCAAGCCAGTGGCCAAGCTGGAATTAGAACCCAGGTCCTCTGGCTCCCAGATCCATATTCTTTCCACTAAACCACACTGCTTCCCATATATACTGCTGTACAACAACAGCGGTTCCTGAAAAGTGCATCGCTACGTCAAAACACTGTATATCAGAATCGATTTTCTCACAGAAGCAACATCTTAAGTGGGGCCGGGCGGGGGGGGGGGGTGGGGGGTGGAGGGACTGGCTCCTGAGCATATTTTTTGCCAAAATAACCAGAATCATGTAGGCAATCAATCAATTCTAAATTAATAATATAGCTACGCTGATGTATGTGATGTATGTAGAATCACTGTGAGAAGCAGCATGTCCTAATGGAAAGAGCACGTGAGTCAGAAGACCTGTGTCCTGATCCTGGCTCTGCTGCTTGCCTGCTGTGTTATCTGCTGTGTTACTTCCCTGTGCCTCAGTTATCTCTCCTGTAAAATGGGGATTAAAACTGTGAGCCCCATGTGAGACGTGGATTGTGTCCAACCTGATTATATGTACCCCAGTGCTTAGTACAGTGCCTGACGCATAGTAAGTGCTACACAAATAGCATTTAAAAAAACAACAAAAAAACCCGAGAGGTTTTTCAATTAGGTAGCTGACTTCTACTTCATTACTTCCCAGGTGACAATCAGGTAATTTCCCTCCCCCGCCCCCCAGCCCCCCTTTAAACTTTCTCCCCCATTCTGGCTTTTAAAAATCGATCCCCTCCGCCTCCTGCACGCCACCTGAGTCCCAGGAGTTGGTTGCCATAAAGGAGGTTACAGTTTTATAAAGCTGAAGCACAATATAAATTTAGAAAGGCTCTATGTGCCATTCATCCTAACAGACAAATTTGTTTTATTTCAGCAAATGATGAATTAACCAGGAAAGGTTTAGAAAAAGCAAAATTTGCAAATGTATAGAGAAATACTGCTAAGCAAATTAGTAACAAGCAACATGTGGCAATATCTAAAGAAGGAATTGCTATGGACAGAAGGGAAAGGGCACAGCTTATCTGAAAAGCTGTTGCTAGCTTATCAAATTCCATGCAAAAACAAATCTTATGGCTTGCTGACTTCAGAAATCTGGCCAAGGTCTTTATGTCATCATCTACTAAGTGTGACATACCTTACATTCCACGCAGTGGTAAAGTCTGGGTTTAGAAGCAGCAGCGTACATGTTACATCTATCAATTCTAAAAGATAAAAAAGTTACATTTAAGATGGACAGGACCACACCTTAACACTCAGTTTCATTTCCCAGTTCTCTCTCAAAATCCCTCTTAACACGGCATTCGTACAAGTCACTTACCTGACTTAGAGAAGTTCCAGTCTCCAGGATGCTAGTTTAATAGGGTATCGAGAATATTCTCTCTTCCTTCACAAGAAAGTCTTTAAAAAAAGAATAAAATTGCTATCTGCTGCCTTGATGGGGTAATGAAAATTGATCCTTCTCCCTATTACTACAGTATTAAATCCAGAATTTTAAAAGTCTATAATTTCAATAGTACTGAACTACAGCTTTACGTTAGGAGACATAATATTGGTTTTTTTTGTAATTCTCCTTAATAACTACTCAACCCAAACCCCAACACGTTTAACTCCAAAATGCCCAACTATGACAGATGATCACCGATGGTAAACTATGAGGTGAAAATTGAAGATTAAACATTTTTGCAGTTATTCATTTAAAACATATGTATCTTTCCATCTGTGCCCCCGTTACCTCATCTGTAAAATGGGGATCAAGACTGTGAGCCTCATGTGGGACAACCTGATTACCCTGTATCTACCCCAGCGCTTAGAACAGTGCTCTGCACATAGTAAGCGCTTAAATACCAACATTATTAACATTATTATTATTACTTTCTTTCAGTTAACAAATAAATGCTACTGTGGCTAAAAGAAGAGCAAAACCTAATTACACATAGGACGGTCATCTAAATGCATGGGAGAAAAGTGCACGGTTCATATGCTGGCCCACTAGAGTTGAAGATACTAGAACTAATTCACTAACAAGTAATAAGTAGAAACACCACCAAATACCTGGCTCCCTTCTCTCTCCCCCACACCCCCCACCCCTTCCCCAAACACATGAGGCAGATTTTAACGATTGAATAAATTAGATTATGGTGTAGGTGGGTGATGAAATTAGGAATACTTTTAATATATCTCTTCTCACTCCCTAGCTCTGCAGTCTTCCTTTGCTCATTAGTATTGACAGAGATGAAAAGAAAGCTCATTTTCTGTGTAGCTCCCCACTGGGTACAGTGATTATGCTGAACATGTTATCTTGGAAGGGTCAGTTTAATCACAAGGAGATGAGTTCTTTCAAACTTCCCCTGAGTCATTATCCCTAGCTTTTCAGTTAACAGTTGACACATGACTTGGGTACTTGAGTGAACCTAGTACTCCATCGTGTATGTAAAATACCCTAGTTCCTTAGAGGGAACTAGGAAGTTACTTACCATATACATTTACCAACCTCCCCCCCCACCACACACACAAAAAAATCATACTTTTAGCATCCTGCAGAGGACTGAGAATTGAAACTCTTTTGAGGACCAAAAGAAAGAGGCAAAGGTCATGAAAGTTAGCATTGATGTCATTTTCATAAACAGGTTAACGTCACAATAACTGCCAGGTAT
The DNA here is from genome assembly GCF_004115215.2 of Ornithorhynchus anatinus. NCBI lineage: Eukaryota > Metazoa > Chordata > Mammalia > Monotremata > Ornithorhynchidae > Ornithorhynchus > Ornithorhynchus anatinus. Next base: position 57,174,313 of record NC_041753.1, read on the forward strand.
TTATCTCTAAATTTAATTTCTAAAGTCCTAAAATAATTACGTTTCTCATTTGAAGTCCCCAAATAAGTTCAAATTTATGAACTTCCAGACGGCAATGAAGGGAAATTATAGAATAGTCTTCCCTACAAGACAAATATCATCTGTCTATGAAAGAGAAGTATGATACATATAGCTTCTGAATTCAGAGGTTCTATGTGGAAGTGAACATCTCCTCCCCTTTTTCTCATGCACGACAGAAAATAAGCAATCATGACAAATGGCAACTGCTGAAATATTTATGTACACATCACATGAATGCATTTTGAAAATGGAAGTGCAGTCTGATCGAGAGAGGTGTTGATCTGAAGCAGCACCAGAGAAAGACACCTTATTCTTATCATCATTTTCCTTGTCACATCTTTAGAGGAATGAGACACGGTCTCCTGGATTTTCTTTTTTAAAATGTCTGTTATCAGCTGTTAAACAATTCCTGATGAGGCACTTGCGTCTCCAGCCCTCATTCCACAAATTATGATGCAATCTGAGAGATGTAAGCCCTGTGGCTGCCACACAGAAATCACTGCCAGATGGCACACACATAGCGGGCGGTGGCCCTGACTGAGAAGCTGCTTTATCGTTTCAAGCCAGTTAACCCAGTGGCCAACGTTACTCGTATTAAATCCTATTCCCCTCCACCTCGTGCATTTGAAATACATCAGACTTCAGAAGAAATGGAAGATCTTCGGAGCTATACTGCTGCAAGACCAAGGCCCACGAAAAGGCCACAATCCAGCTCCTTGAGCAGTTCCATCAGTGTCATTCACGGGCCATTCTCAACATCAAGTGGCAAGTTAGGATCCCAACCAATCAATGGTATTCACTGAGCACTTACTGTTTGGAGGGCACTCTACTAAACTCACGGGAGAGCACACGATACAAGTGAGTTGGTAGTCACGATCCCTGCCCAGAGGAAACTGGTGGTCCAGAGGAGGGGAGGTCAGTCTACTCACACTGAAGCCAAATTCTCCTTTACACAGTGGGTCAGGTGAGGAGAATAAATACTGCATCAGCCTCCTCATTGACCTCCCTGTCTTCTGCCTCTCCCCACTCCAGTCCTTACTTCACTCTGCTGCCCAGATCATTTTTCTAACAAAACCATTCAGCCCACGTTTCCCCACTCCTCAAGAGCCGCCAGTGATTGTCCATTCACGTCCTTACCATCGGCTTTAAAGCACTCAATCAACTCACCCCCATCTTACCTCGCTGATTTCTTACTACAACCCAGCTTGCACGCTTCCCTCCTCCAAGGTTCAACGTCCAGCTACCCGCTGTACCCCAATCTTGTCTATCTCACTGCCGGCCCCTCGTCCTCTGGCCTGGAACTCCCGCCCCCTTCATATACGACGGACCACCACTCTCCCCATCTTCTCACCCCTTCTAAAATCCCATCTCCTCCGAGACACCGTCCCTGACTGAGCCCCCATTTCCCCACCTCGTTCTCCCTTCTGCTTCACCCACGCACTTAGATCTGTACCCTTTAAACACTCGATATTCACCCCATCCTCAGCCCCACCCATATCCATAATTCATTTTAAATGTCTGCCTCCCCCCTCTAGGGTGTAAGCTCCCGGTGGGCAGGGAATGTGTCTCCCAACTCCGTTGTATTGTGCTCTCCCAAGCGCTTAGTCCAGTCCTCTGCACATAGTAAGCACTCAACAAATACTATCGATTTAAGGACACAGTAAAATGCAGCATCAAACAACATGGCAGCACAGCTGAAAGCCGGTGGAACCCTGATAGACCAACTTGGACTACTGCAATCAAGAAAGGAGCATCTCGCTACAAGCAAAAATTCAAGAGGAGAGACAAAAGTGAAAACACCACCAGCCACTGTTAATTCCCCTAACCAGAGGGAAAATCTGTGTATGCATTATGGGGATAGGCCTGTCAGTCGACTGCATCATCCTCTTCACTGCATTTTCAGCCGTATTCACAACAGTAAACAGAACCAATCAACTAGTAGCCTTTTTTTGCATCCACATCCCTACACCCTCCACCTGGAACTCCTCCTTCTTTCACACTTACCAGACCACATCCAATCAAATAATATTTATAGAGCACCTATGTGCGGAGCACCATAGTAAGAGGTAGCAAGAGTCCAATTGATGCCGGAGACATGATCCCTGCCTACAAGGACCTTCCAATCAAACGGAGGGACCTTCCAATCAAACGGAGATGACAAGCACACCATAATTCACAGGGAAGAAGAACTGCTTAAATGTCGAAGTTCATAAATAGACGTGTGCAAAAGTGGGAAGGCTGTGAGTGCAAAAGTGCTGAGGTGATAGTTGGGGGAATGTAACCTTGAGAGAAGAAAAATTAATGGGAAAAGCTTTCTGGAGAATGTGAGATACTTGAAGGACTTTGTCAGCGGGGAGAGCTAAGATCTGGCAGATTTGAAGAGGAAGGGAGTTTCCAGGCAGCAGGAAGTGTTAGTCAAGGGTTGGAGGTGGGATATTTGAGAATGAGGCACAGTGAGGTGAGTTTGGGAGGAATGGAGAATGAGAGTTGGGGTGTAGTGGCACATGAGAGTGGGGAAGGGAGAGAACTGATGGAATGTGTTAAAGCCAATGGTCAGGTGTTTCTGCTTGCTGTGACAAGGAATGGGCAATTAGGGAAGGTTTTTGAGGAGTGGAGAGATGTGTGCAGAATATTTTGGGAAAGATAACTTGAGCAACAGAATGAAGTTTAGGTCAGAGAGGGAAGAGGCTGAAGGCAGAGAGAAGATTGATTCAGAAGGCTAGCTGCAATATGACACAGGGTGGTGGCCTTTTGGATGGCGAGGAAGGGACAGATGGGGGAAATGTTATGGAGCATTCAATCACCTTGCCCCTCCTACTTCTCCTCACTACTCTCCTACTTCCAACCCAGCCCGCACACTTCGTTCCGCTAATGCCAACCTACTCAATGTATCTCGATCTCGTCGATCCCGTCACCGACCTCTCGCCCACGACCGGCCTCTGGCCTGGAACGCTCTCCCTCTTCACATCTGGGAGCCCGAGATGGCATGGGGTGGGCTCTCTCTCTCTCTCCACCGCCCCCTTCCCAGGCTATAGGCCTCTCCATTCCAATGTTAAATGGCACATCTGGAGGCTCAGCCTGTTACTCCATCCTCTCCGAGGTCCCACGGTAGTGTAAACGGAAAAAAGGGGAGCCAGACCAGAGCCTTGGAGGACATCCACAGTTAGGGGGTGAGGCAGAAGAAGAGTAAGGGGAGGAAACTGAGAAGGAGCCCACCAGAGAGGAAGGAAGAGAACCAGGAGAGGACGGTGTTGGCAAAACCAAGATCAGCTAGCATTTTCAGAAGGGAGCGGCCCGCAGCGTCAAAGGAGGATTAGGATTAATAATGATGTTCATATTTATTAAGCAGTTAACTGCAAGCCACCAACTGTGCTAAGCACTGGGGATAGTTGGTGAGATGTGACAGGCTCTGTCCCGTAAGGAGCTCGCAGTCTAAGAAGGAGGGAAAATTGGCATTTTGGAGTGGAGGATAGAGACTAGAATGCAGCCTGTTACATCTGGCAAGGAGATCATTGGTGACTTTGGAAAGCGAGGAGTGTATACACCCACCGTACAACTCACGGACAGGAGTGGCAGCAGGTAAACGGGGCGATAGTTGGAGGGTGCAGTGGGGGGGGGAGAAATTTGAGCCCGCTTGAAGGCAAAGGAGGCATCAGAGAGTGAGGGCTTGAAGGGGGACAGTCAGAGACGGAAGAATAGTGGGAAAGGGATCAGAGGTCCAGAAAGCGGGGTGAGATTTTGAAAGGAGGCAGGCTATCTCTGGAGAGATAGCTGGAAAGGAGGAGTGGATGTAGGAGGAAGTTGGGAAAATCAGGGGAAACTTGCCCCTGATATTTTCAAAATTGTTAATGTACAGTTGGCCCAGTTACTGAGGGCGAGAGAATGGGGAGGAGGAAGACTAGGGGCATCACAAGGGAGTTGAAGGTCTGGAATAATGGATGGGACAATGGGTATGGCAGTCCTGAGGGAGGAAGATAGTTGCTGAGCAGAAGCAAAAAACAGAATTATGGCAAGCAAAGGGTGAATTAGAAGTGGCCTGGATCTCCGCTGTGTTGTGTAGTGTGAGCGAGCACAGGAGTGGAGGAAGTGTACTGGGGGGTGGGAGGGGGGTGTCGGTGGATCGTGATCAGTGAAAGGAAGGGGTAGGTGAGGAAGTTGAATTTGGTGGAGAGGGCGGTGTTAAAAGGTGTGGATTTATGCATCGGGAGGGAAGATGTGTTTGGGAGCCCAGGTGGGGCTTGATGCCTTGAGATAGATGTAGGGGGATCTAAAGATCGGAGGAGAGAACATGTCTGCTAATTCTGTTGTACTGCACTCTCCCAAGCGCTTAGTACAGTGCTCTGCATAAAGTAAGTTCTCGATAAATACAAATGATAGAGCACGGGCCTGGGAGTCAGAAGGAGCTGGGTTCTAATCCCGGCTTTGCCACGCGTCTATTCCGTGACTTTGAGCAAGTCCCTGAATTTCTCTGTCCCTCAGTTACCTCATCAGCGTGGCTCAGTGGAAAGAGCACGGGCTTGGGAGTCAGAGGTCATGGGCTCGAATCCCAGCTCTGCCACTTGTCAGCTGTGTGACTGTGGGCAAATTACTTAACTGCTTTGTGCCTCAGTTACCTCATTGGAAAATGGGGATTAAGACTGTGAGCTTAACGTGGGACAACCTGATTACCCTGTATCTACCCCAGTGCTTAGAACAGTGCTCTGCACATAGTAAGCGCTTAACAAATACCAACATTATTATTATTAACTGTAAAATAGAGACTGAGACCGTGAGCCTCTGTGGGACGTGGATCGTGTCCAACCTGATTAGCTCGTATTTACCCCAGTGCTTAGAACACTGCCTGGCATATAAGTAGCGCTTACCAAATACCATAAAAACAAATGGTTAGAAGGTTTTGATCAGAGTGGTACTTCTCCCCAAAAAGTTCTGGAACAACTGTGATGTCACACAGTGTAATGTGATGACATCGTGGGCTGCAGTATTGACTGGATGCCCCAGCCCCCCTTCTGGACTTCTACCCAATGAACGGGGGGGGGGCAGACACCCCCAACAAGGGAACCATTATCCTTCTCCCCTTCCCCACCTTCACAGCAGCTCTATCCACAGCCCAGCGGGCCCATGGGTCCGCAGTTCACGTCAGACCCCTCCTGCTCAGAGCAGAAGTTTCCCTTCTCCCTGGAACATCACCCACCCCAGTGGTGATGGGGGGAAAAGAGGGCGCAAGTGGACCCCCTAGTCACCTCCCTCACCCTGGAAGCCGAGCTCAGGCCGAGGGTCGGGGAGGCAGCAGTTGAGGGATCGGGCTGGCTGAATTGGGCCAGGTTGAGCTGGGCTGGGCTGTGGCCCTGCACTCCTAGCACAGTTGCCGGCGGTGCTCACTTTTCGCGGGGCTACTGGTTTCCCGTCTGCAGCCTCCCACTGCCTCCTGGCAACTGAGAACCAGCAGGGACTGGGGGCGAGGTCGGGAGCCGCAGTCCCCCCGCGGCACGAGGGTGCAGCCCCCGACTGGCCGAAAGAATCATCACCACTCGACAATTTTTTAGAAGGGCAAAAGCTTTCTTGGAGACTTGCCCCTTGTATTGGCGCAAGACTTCCAGGCCATTCCGGCTTACTTCCGGCACTGATTTCAGAGTGGAGAGTTAGAAATGGTACGACTGGTGCCCAGGTCCAGTTTGTCTCCAAGCTGGTGCATGGGTAAGGTGGGGTGGAGCAGGAGGTCAGCAGAATCGAAAAGGACCAGGAAGCAGATGGCTGGGGTGTCGTTGGGATGTTCCACAAGAAAGTTGAGGTCCCCGAGGATCAGTGGAGAAGACGAGAAGTAGATTTTGAAAGAGAGGCAACGGTTGCTCAGAAACGCAGGGCAGGACCACAACGGGTGGTGGGGGAAAGGACAGGAGCTTCGAAGGAGAAGGCGAGGGATGGAGGGAGATGGGGGAAAGGCAGCACTGGGGGGTGGGGGTGGCTCCAGAAGTAGGTCAGCCCCTCCCTCTTTTCCTGGGAGCCAGGGGGAATGGCAGGAGGGGCCTGACCCCTTGGGAGAGAGAGGCAGGGAATACAGTATCATCTGGTGTGAGCCACGGCACGAGGAGGGCAAGGAGGAGTTGTGAATGGAACGGGAATGGGTCGAGGAGAAAGGGGAGTCTGCCCACGATGGGGTCCGGGGAGACTGGAGATGGGAGCGGGCAAGGGGCGAGAGTGAGTTAGGAGTGAATTCATGGAGCACGATGCTGGTGATGGTTGGCGAGAAAGGATAATGGGGATGAAGAGAGCAGAATGGATCCTTGAGGTCGGAGGGATTTTAGCTGAGCGCAACTGCCAACATTTTAATATCTGTGCAGGCAGGGGCAGTAGAAGCGGCTAAGGGAGCGGGTTGTGCAGTGTGTCCGAGGCCGGGATCGGTGGGGTGGTTGAAGAGGCTGAGGAAACAGGAGAAGAGCTGGCACCTAGGCCCTCTGGTACAGAGCCTTCCATAGCTTCAGAGCCTTCTAGAAAAACTTACCTTGAGGAGACATTTCCCAACTAATTTTCCACTAGCTGGGTCACGTCAGCTTAACAACCATCCTTGGCACTTGACAGATATATATGCATTTATGTGCAGGCGTAGCCCACGATCCAGTGAGGCTGAACTGGAGATCTGTTCCAGAACTTCTGGAAAAAATATGGACTTCCTCTATGCACTATACATTAAACACCGCTGCACCACTGTTTAATCTTCAGATTAATCTTTGAGGAGCAGCGGGGCCTAGTGGAAAGAGCATGGGCCTGGGAGTCAGAAGACCTGGGCTCCAATCCCGGCTCCGCCACTCGCCTGCTCTGTGACCTTGGGCAAGTCACTTAACTTCTCTGGGCCTCAGTTTCCTCATCTGCAAAATTGGGATTAAATCCTACTCCCTCTTAGACTGTGAGCCCCATATGGGACAGGGACTTTGTCCAACCCGATTCTCTCGTATCCAACTCCAGTGCTTAGTACAGTGTTTGGCACACAATAAGCACTTAACAGATACTATAATTACTAATCACTCCTCAGCATGCCATCACCACATTAACTAAATGAGGAGCTGTAGTATGGTAATGAATCTTTGCAGAAGATGCAGGAGAGCACTCTCTGTTGACTGTTGTAGTGGTTTTCAACTGTAGTGAAGAACTTGTCCACCTTGGGGTAAGTATCAGCCACCTTCTTTTCTTCACCAAGTACCTTAGTGTAGGTTACGTTCTTCTGAACGTCTCAACTTCTTTCTGCATCAGGGTCTTCGCTGATTTTTATAAATTCATCCATTTTCTTGAAAATTCACGCAAGGCTTCTTAATCACAGATTCTTAGCTGATGGGGGAGACCGCGATGGTTCTTCACGCGTTTTACCGTCTCGTGTCGACGCGCTGGATCGGTCAAGTTTGAGGAGGTTGTCGTCGGGCAACGGTTCCTCTTGACGAGATGCGGTTCGACTCATCGACATCTGCACGTTCCTTTTCTAAACCGAGTTGCCTCCCCCGAGGCTTCCTTGGAAATCTGCTTAGGATCTTCTTCCACGCCTCTAGAACGGGAGGACAACTGTGGACAGAACTTCCTCCACGATCCGTTCGCTGCAGATTGTGCAATTTCCACCCGGATGGGGAGGAAGTGGGGAGGGATTTACTTACCCGTCACGGTCAGCCGGAACGTCAGGACGGTCGGGCTTTTTTGTAGGGTAAGGCATCAAACAATAACGGCTGTATCCCCGGGTTGTATGGATCGTGGGGTGGTTGTAACCTGGGGTAAAATATCAAACAATAACGGCTATATGGATGGCAGGGTGGCCGTAACCTGGGGTGAGATAGATAGCAGACCATATCGGCCGGCATCCCCGGGTAGCGCGGACTGTGGGGGTGCCTGGAACGTGGGGCATGCCTGTACTCCACTTATAAGCCACCCTGCCTTATATTATTCAAGTGGAAAGAGCCCAGCTCTGGAAATTAGGAGAACTGGATTCTAGACCTGGCTCAAGGAAGAGAATGCCTGCCTGCAGGGGCCTTGCCATCCTCGGGGAGGGATTCAGACTGAAGAACCGCCTACGAGAGCATTCTGCTAAGTGGGCAGGCCCGGCCGGTGTTCTGAAAAATAACCGGCTAATGTGAAAGGCAAAGACTGCAGTGGCTCCCAAGGCAACTGACCACTGGGTTTTAGTAGTGGAACACAGCATTTCTGCTGCAAGCACTTTGGCCGTAAATGGCTCCAGCACATAAACCACCTCTGCATGCACATCGAAATGCGTTCGACCGGCCTACACGCTCGTTGCATTCCGTGCCCCAGCGGGAACACGACAGGCAGGGACGAGAGAGCGCGGGTGCCACTGCGCAAACCACTAGCACTACAATCAATTCCTTCACCCACATTCGCTGTCCTGAAACCTGTCTCTTGGAGAGGCTTCGTCCACCATCTATTCACATATAGATTTTTCCAATGTGACTTGCTGTTACTCTATGTCCTTTTCCTCCTGCTTCCCTTGTATGGGCACGATTTATGTCTGTACCCCATCAGACTGCAGTCTCCTTGAGGCCATGGACCGTGCCTTTTGAGGTACTCTCCCAAGCACCTAGCACGATTACACATTCAAATGCCACTGAGGGAATGACGAACCTTTACCCTACAAGTTTACGCCGAGAAACTCAGCCCCCCATTTCGATGTCACGAGCAGGTGAGCTAGGTAACATACAGGGCGCCCGGCGCCATTTTAGGTTGAAGCAGCTGCTACATCCCAATGATGATCTTCCTCCTCTCCTCCTGAAGCAGCCCTGCCTTGACATCTCTCCGCATAAACTGCTCCTAAATCGCCTTTGTAGTTGTGGGCAGAGCCCAGAGTGACTGAGCCCCCGTGGCATCCCGTATTGAATTACTGTGAATTTTTAAGCAAGATAACCTGTCACGGAGAAGGAAAATACTTGAATTGTTGAAATGACCTTCCAGGGTTAATGCTCGATGATCTGCGGTTAAGAGGGACAAAATCCCAAAACCTCATTTTAGCCAGTAGTTTCAACCTCCTTCCCATCAAACATTTTACCCGAGTGACTACAGGTATGATTTGAGTGATTTAACTGAATGATTTGAGTTTCCATCCCCTTTTCTTTTGCTTTCCCCCATGTCTAGTGTGGAGGCTAATCAATGGTAAAATGGCAGAAAGACAGGCAGCAGCAAGTCAGAGGCCTGGATAATCCACAAATTGGATATTTAGCCCCTGAAAAAAAGTCAGCCGTTAACAGATCTTCAAGAGCAATTATTGATCCCTAGATCTTCCCTCTGAAAACATCCTCCATTTCATTTTTTTTTTTCCCTAAGCAAGCACGGCACCAATGGATCCGATGTTAGGGTCAAGGACCGCCTGCAGGAGATGCAAACAGGAACATTTGTGTACCACTGGAGCCCTGACTATATTTACTGTTAAACTTAGCTTCCGTTCAATCATTTGTAAACTATTCAATGATGTGCTGCATTTCCCACCCCACGGCTCATTAGCATCCCCAAAGCATGTTAATCACTGGCACGAATCATGCTGACCTACTGTTAACACACTGAACCTAAATTTATCCTGGATTAAGATGAGACAGTACAGAGATTCAGCAAGAGACACACCCACACTCACCGTGGGGTGGGGGTGGGAGGAGAAAGGGTCAGCAGAGCCAGAGAGAAAGGGGAAGAGAGTCTAGGACACATAGGAGGTGGCGAAGACATTCCTGGTCTAGCAGTAATACACATTTAGGAAGAGAAAAAGGGAAGAGAAATTAAGTAACTCAGCTCCCGAGTACAAATGTTCATTGTCTTTGTGTCAAGAAAAAAAAAAGATATCGTCTTGCTTTGGGGACAGTATCATATATGAGAACCGTGTGATAGTAAGCAATGTTAAATCCTCAGCTGGACTCCTAAAATTCTAGACTAGTACTTCCTGAGCACCTGTACTAAGAGTTTGGGAGAGTCCAATACAATAGAGTTGAAACCCCTGATCCCTGCCCTCGAAGAGTTTACAAATCGGAGGAGATAGGCACTAAAATAACACACACAGAAGGGAAGGAAATGTGGACACAGACTGTAAACTCGTTACGGGCAGGGAACGTGTCTGCTAATTCCATTGTATCGGACTCACCCAAGCACTTAGTACGGTGCTCTGAACATAGTAAGTGCTCAACAAATAACAATGTTGGCATTTGTTAAGCACGTACTATGTGCAGAGCACTGTTCTAAGAGCTGGGGTAGACACAGGGGAATCAGGTTGTCCCACGTGGGGCTCACAGTCTTAATCCCCATTTTACAGATGAGGTATCTGAGGCACAGAGAAGTGAAGTGACTTGCCCACAGTCACACAGCTAAGTGGCAGAGCCAGGATTCGAACCCATGACCTCTGACTCCAAAGCCCGTGCTCCTTCCACTGAGCCACGCTCCTTCTCCAAATCAATCAAATACCATTGATTGACTGATGTAGCTGAGTGCTTTATTACAGGGAGAGTAAATCGATATGTCCGAGAATACTACACCTGGTGGTGAGTTCATAGGTACTTAGCTGGTGCAGAAGCGCTGAGGTGGTACGTGGGGAGACAGAACCGGTTGGGGAGGACTAGAGGAGTTATGATTTCAGAAGGGCCTTGATGAGGAGAGTGGTGGTCTGTCAGATGTAAAGGGGGAGAGAGGAGGCAGGCAGAAGACATTTGCAAGTGAGTAGGTTGGCTTGAGAATACCGCTCTCCACATCTTCAAAGTCTTATTAAAAGCATATTTCCTCTCCCACCTAAGCCCTCAATTCCTCTTTTCCCACTTGGATTTGCAACCTTTATTCACAGACACCCCTCACCCCCCCGCAGCTCCCTCAGCCGCACAGCACTTATGTCCATACCATAATTTACTTATTCATATGACTATCTGTCACCCCATCAAGACTCTGCCAACTGCGTTACTGTGTACACTCCCAAGAGCTTAGCACAATGCTCTGCACACAGTAAGTGCTTAATAAATGACTGATTGAGAGAGGCGAGACATGCGAGCTGAAGTGTATTGGGAAAGAGACTTAACTGAGTGCCTTAAAACCACTGGTCAGGAGTTTCTGCTGAAGAATCTTAAGAATAGGACTGGCAACCATCTGCCAAAGATATTTTAGGTTCAGGCTGCCTGGAAGCGGGGAACTGGTAAAGATGACCTCTTGTAGTTTCTTCCAGCTCTAAAATTTCCTGACTAAATTATCCCTCTTAACTACGGGCATTGTACAGCTAGCTTCCACCCACTTCTATTTTCTTCAACAGCTCACATATACTGGGCTTGAAAATGCACGATTATGGCTCGATGCAGTGATCACCGCTGCCCCGTAAATGGAACGATTACCCCTCAAGAGGATTTCCAGTGAAGTGGCAGACTGAACCGGTTGAGAGATAAATTGACTGTGAGACTAAACTCTCCTCTCGTTCTTCAGCTCCCTGCCGCCGTACAACTATTGTGGTCAGCAGGGTAAGCCCTGCCCCAACGGAGCCAAAAATGGGACCCTAATACGTCCCCCTCTGGATTATGTTCTAGCGCTCTAAAGACTAAGTCACCTTAGTCTAGAGAGACAAAATCGTCGTGGGTAGGGAATGTGTCGTGGGTAGGGAATGTGTCTGTTTATTGTTAGTGTACTCTCTCAAGTGCTCAGTACAGTGCTTAGTGCACATTAGCGTGGCTCAGTGGCAAGAGCCCGGGCTTGGGAGTTAGAGGTCACGGGTTCGAATCCCGGCCCTGCCACTTGTCAGCTGTGTGACTGTGGGCAAGTCACTTAACTTCTCCGTGCCTCAGTTCCCTCATCTGTAAAATGGGGATGAAGACTGTGAGCCTCTCGTGGGACAACCTGATGACCCTGCATCTCTCCCAGCGCTTAGAACAGTGCTCTGCACATAGTAAGCGCTTAACAAATACCAACATTATAGAGAAGCAGTGTAGCTCAGTGGAAAGAGCACGGGCTTGGGAGTCCGAGGTCATGGGTTCGAATCCCGGCCCTGCAACTTGTCAGCTGGGTGACTGTGGGCAAGTCACTTCACTTCTCTGCGCCTCAGTTATCTCATCTGTAAAATGGGGACTAAGATTGTAAGCCTCTCGTGGGACAACCTGATTACCCTGTATCTACCCCAGCGCTTAGAACAGTGCTCTGCACATAGTAAGCGCTTAACAAATACCAACATTATTATTACAATTGAATGAGTGAATGAATGAAACGATATCTGAGCCTTCCAAGACCCTAATAACCTATCAGCCAACTACACCACTTCACGATGCGTCATCTCTTTTGAAGAGTCAACGATGGATTAGGCCGTTGAGGTGTAGTATAGCACGCCTCCAAAACATATCTTATCAAGTTTTTCCACGGAGCTCTGGCAAAAAGAAAAAGTGACCATGTCCGCTTGGTGAATGTTCTGTCCCCATGCCATGGGTTCTGGACTAATTCAAAGGCACTCGAGCAACTCTCCCCTTCCGACCGTACCTCACTGATCTCTTACTACTGCCCAACCCGCACAATTTACTCCCCTAAAGCCAACCTACTCACTCTACCTCCATCTCAATGATGTCCCCTTGCTTGTGTCCTCCCTCTAGCCCGGAACTCCACTCTCCCCGTACCGACCCCACCATATATGGCACACCACTACTCCCCTAATATTTAAAGCTTTCCTTAAATCATATCTCCTCCAAGAGGCCTCCCTAAGACTTCAATTTGGCATCACTTTCCCTATCTGCCCTTCCTTCTGCACAGCCTATGCACTTGGGTCTGTAACCTTTAAGCATTCTGATTTTCACCCCACCCCCACAGCACTTATGGACATATCCATCTGTAATTTATTTTAGTGTCTACCCTTCCCTGCCTCGGGCTGTAAAGCTACTTGTGTGCAGGGATCATATCTACTTACCCATTATACTATCCCAAGCACTTAGTACAGTGCTCTGCACTAAGTGCTCATTAAATACCATTCATTGACTAAAATGAAACAAAAACCCCCCAGCCCAATACTGACTGTAAGGCAGGTAAAATGATAAAACGATAAAATGATATCAATCAACAGTATTTATTGAGGGCTTACTGTGTGCAAATCACTGTATCACGCAAGTGGGAAAGCATAATACAACAGAGCTTGTAGACATGCTCTCTGCCCACAAGGAGCTTACAGTCTGCAACAAGAGACAGACATTAAATTCCAGATAGGGTCAGAGGACCTGGGTTCTAATCCCGGCTCCACTACTTGTCTGTTGTGTGACCTTGGGCAAGTCACTTCACTTCTCTGTGCCTCAGTTTCCTCATCTGTAAAATGGAGATTCAGAACCTGGCCTCCCTCCTCCTTAGACTAGGAGCTACACACGGTCAGAACAGTGCCAAGCACAAAGTAAGCATTTAACAAGTATCATTATTATTATTAGGGGAAACGAGGGCTCAGTCAGGGAAGGACTGTTGGAGATGTGCTTCGAGGAGGGTTTTGAAGGTAGGCAGAGTGGTGACCTGTCAGATATGTGGGGGAAGGGAGGACGTAGGCAAGGGGCTGGCAGCAGGATAGACGAGGCTGAGGCCCAGAGAGTAGTAGGTTGGTGTTAGAGGAGCGGACTGGGCGGGTTGAGTTTTACTAGATCAGCAAGATAAGGTCAGAGGGAGAGAGCTGACACTGCCTTAAAGACCACTTTAAGGAGTTTGTCTGACACAGAGATGGACGGACGACCACTTCAGCTTTTGAGGAGCAGGGATTCCTGGGGCTGCACGATGTTTTAGAAAAAATGATCCGAGCAACAGAGTGAAATACGGACCGTAGTGGGGAGAGACGGGAAGGTCAGCAAGGAGGCTGATGCAGTCATCGAGGCGGGATAAGAAAAGTTATTGGATCAGCACAGAGGCAGTTTGAATGGAGTTCTACTATAAATGATTTATTTATATTAATGCCTGCCTCCGGCTCTAGGCTGTAAGCTCATTGCGGGCAGGGAACATGGCTACTAACTTTGTTGTATTGTACTTTCCCGAGTACTCAGTACAGTGCTCTGCACACAGTCAACGCTCGATAGATACCACCTTCACAGCATCTCATGATGATAATGATGATGCTGAAGAGTGAAAAGGGCAGATTCTAGAGACGCTGCACAAGTAGAACTGGCAGGATTTGGTGACACATTGAATGAGAGGGATGATTCAAGGAAAACGCCAAGATTGCAGGCTTGTGAGACAGGGTGGATGGTGATTCTGTCTAAAGCGATGGGAGAGTCGGGGGAGGACAGAGTATCGGTGGGAAGATGAGGAGTTCTGTTCTGGACATGTTAGGTTAGAGATGCCGGCAGGACATCTAAGTAGAGCAGTCCTGAAGGCAGGAGGAAATCCCAGACTGAAGAGAAGGAGAGAGATCAGGGCTGGAGATGTAGACTTGGGAATCATCTGCGTAGAGGTGGACACTGAAGCCATGGGGGTGAATAAGTTCTCCGAGGGAGCGGGTGTAGATGGAGAATAGAAAGGGACCCAAAACTGAACACTGAGGGACTCCCACAGTTAGAGGATGGGAGGCAGAGAAGCCACTTCTTGCTTGATCCCAAGTGATTTCATTTACATTCAATTAGGAAGTGACCTCTGCCTCCTCAAAATTCCTCCCCACAAGGAGGGACGTTTAACTATCGTGGCAGGGTTTTTTCAAACGCTGCCAGACGATATGACAGTAAGAAGCCCAGATCAATCAACTCTTGGTTAATTATTCCAGGGCTGAAGATTTAGTTTCCGAGTTACCTAGGATTCTTACTACCACCCTTTCTCTTCTGCTGGATGCCAAAAGATCCGTACGGGCAGAGAGAAGAGGCGAAACCTCAAATTAATTTTGCCACAGTGAGGGTTTGGGGATTATCGTAACCATACCATTTCTAGGTGCTTCCCTCCTTTCCCCTGGACAAGGATAACCAAGAGTTCACTGAAATGAGAATCTCTATGCCCAATGTAGAATATCCTCTGCAACAAGAATGGTATCCTCCAGAGAATGAAGAAGCACCCGCCCGCTAGCAAAACTAAACCACTGTCTCTCGGACAACACCAAGCTCTAGCAAATTGCCCCTAACGGCAGGCAAACTAAGAAATGATCCAGCTCGAGTGGGGTAAGGAATGGGGGTAGCGGAAGGGCAAAAGCAGCAATCGAGGTACTGTCCAGCTAGTAAAGCGGCAGAGTGGAACCAGTCACCCTGGCAGAAATGAAAGGAAAACTTAAAAATAATGCGCTCTGGGGGAAATGAAAGGAAAACTTAAAAATACTGCTCTCTGGGGGAAATGAAAGGAAAACCTAAAAATAATGCTCCCTGGGGTAACAGCTCAAATTTGGGAAGGAAAGGAGACATTCAGGATGCCAGGAAAAAATAATAACAATAATTGTGGTATTTGTTAAGCGCTTATTGTGTGCCAGGCACTGCACTAAGCATTGGGGTGGATATAAGCAATTCAAAATGCATACAGTCCCTGTCCCACATGGGGCTCACAGTCTCAATCCAAAAGTAGGAGATATTCCAACGGCTTTCTTTGAAAAGTGGACAGAGCCATGTCACACAGGACTCTAAGCTCCTTGAGGGCGGAAAACATGCCTACCAAGTCTATTTTATTGAACTCTCCCGAGCACTTAGTACAGCGCTCTGCACAGGAAGCACTCAATAAATACCACTGGACACCTGAAGGTATAAATCATATTGTAATGGTTATCAAGCTTGACAGTTGTGACTGGGAAAGGATTGTGAACAACACCCAGAAAAGTAATCTTTTTCCCCCAGGGATCAACACCACAACTGAAATGAAGAATTTGAATTTAAGACAGAGAAAATAAACAAAAAAAGACTTGAGGTCCTTTGCACGACAAAACCTTAAAAAGCGGTGCATCCAGTGCCTGCTCATCGCCCAGGGAAACACAGCCATCCATCAATCAGCGAGCCCTTACTATGTGCACAGCATTGTACTAAGCGCTTGGGAGAGAACAACAGAGTTGGTAGGCATGCTCCCCCTGCCCACGACGAGCTCGTCAATTCATTGTTTTGTTTCAAAAACGCTTCCAGAAAATTCAACAGCAAAGCAACTCTACTTCACCGTCGTATGGGTCTGAAAGTGAGTAAGATTATCCCGTCATTCTATTTCCCTATCCTATCTTCGGCCCAAAACAGTCCTACGAAGTGAAAGGGGGCATTAAGCTTGGGTTTTTACAGGAGTAGATTTGTCCTTAAAACAGGCTCTCACAAAGCATAATCACGCACGGAAGCTTTGCGTGCCCTTCGGGGACGTGGCATCATAAAAGCTGAAACCAGAAACGTCATGTAAAGGGAAATTTCGATTGTCCCCCTGATGGTTACATTCAGGGGTAATCACCTTCAGCACCGACATATGCAGTTTAAGAGTTTACTTTGAGGGGATTAGCAGAGCATCCAATATTGGGCTCTGCCCAGAGTAAGCACTTAATACTGCTGATAAGGCAGATGAATCGAATACCTAGATGGGGGTAGTACAGCTTAGGCACAACTAAAATGACACGTATCGAGCTTTCCCTCCCAACCACTGCTAGAGAATTAGACCGAAGCCTGCTTCTTTTCACATCTCTCCAGCAAACCACTCCGGTGCTTCGACAAATTCCTCGAGTTAGCCGAAAACCACCTTGGTCGGAGACCCTGAATTTATTAGCCAGTCAACCCTAAAAGGGTGTTTTTCATTACTCCAACTCTTTCTCTACCTCACTGGCATCAGTAACAGCCCTGAAAACTTCAGGTGATCTCTGGAACCATACTGTGAGAATGTTCTCCACCAAAATATCTGAAGCTGCGAA
This sequence comes from Ornithorhynchus anatinus, assembly GCF_004115215.2. NCBI lineage: Eukaryota > Metazoa > Chordata > Mammalia > Monotremata > Ornithorhynchidae > Ornithorhynchus > Ornithorhynchus anatinus. Next base: position 57,191,153 of record NC_041753.1, read on the forward strand.
ATCCAGAACTATGCCAAGCTGTTCTACTGGGTTTTCATTTACACTGTTTCATTAGCAGAAATACCTGTACCTCATCTGGGCTAGATTAAACCCTGTTCTCTCCCTGTCCTCTTTGCCAATCTGTTTCCCTCTGCCTTCCTGCCATTCTTGCGGAGCTCCCGTAGGATAGCAAAGTAGGTTGTCTCTAAAATTAGTCTCCCTCTCCCTTTTCGCTCCCTCTTGCCCCTTTCGCTCGCCTTTCTTCTGGGCCTTTCATAAACGTTCTCCGCTGAATCACCCTTTTGAACAATTTCATCGGGACCTCTGGCTCACCACCACACAGACCTTCTCGCCGGCACAATACCGCCTCGCTCACACATTCACATGTTCCCTCACATACAGTGATGCCAGATGGGCACCGCATCTGTTGTCTGCGCTCATCTAGCTTTGCTGCTAATGTTAGTTTTTCCAAAGTTACACTGTCGAGGGCTTCTACAGACCTACAACTGAAACACGCCCACCATCTCTATGCAGCCTGTGTAAGCTCAACACAGAGCTGGGCGGCAATTCACCAACGACCATTTTGAGACACATATGTTCCAGTACACGTATGGTCCAATGTACTCCTGGCTATTCTTAGCCCCAAGGGGCAAGAGAACCAGGCTGGGTCAGGAAGCAGAATCTAATGAAGGACTATCTTCTATCACAGGCCTCTCCGTCCTCATGGCCACCACCCCGGTCCGAGGGCTCGTTATCTCCCAGCCTTTCTAACCTCTCCCCTCTTTAGTCTCTCCTACACTCAGAGGAGGGGAGTGAAGCGGTTCTGAAAGCTTCCTGGTTCAATTTCCAAAAAAAAAGGTCAAACGCCTTCACTGGCTAGCCTTTTCTCTTTACTTCAGATAAGCTCTTGACCACCTTCTCCCTCTTACCTATTCACTCTTCTTGTAATTTTTTAAAAATGGTATTGATAAGCGTTTACTGAGTGCTGGTTAGATACAAGATAATCAGGTTGGACACAATCCCTGTCCCACACGGGGCTCATGGTCTTAATCCCCATTTTACAGATGAGGAAACTGAGACCCAGAGGAGCGACTTGCCCTAGGTGACAGAGCAGGCAAGTGGCGGAGCCAGGATTAGAACCCAGAGCCTCTGAGTCCCAGACCCATGCTCTTTCCACTAGGCCATGCCGCTTCTCCAGTTTGCACTCTTTGCTCCTCAAGCTCCCATCCTTGATCTCCCATCTTCTACTTATTGCACTTGCCCTTCCTCCTGCCGGGTAACTCCCTTCCCCCTCAAATCTGCCCAACCCTATCTCTTTCCACCTTCGAAACCCTTCTAATAATAATAATAATAGTATTGATAACTGTGGTATTTGTTAAGCATTTATTATGTGCCCTGCACTGTACTGAGCACTGGGGTGGATACAGGTAAATTGAGCTGGATACAGTTCCTGTCCCGCATGGGGCTCACAGTCATGCTTCCCATTTTACAGATGAGGTAACTGAGGCAGAGAGAAGTGAAATGATTTGCCCAGAGTCACACAGCAGACAAGTGGCAGAGCTAGAATTAGAACCCCCGACCTTTTGGCTCCCAGCCCTGTGCTCCATCCACTCCGCCATGCTGCTTCTAAAGAGCCACCTCCTCCAGGAGGCCTTCCCAACTCATCCCCATTTCACCGGTCCTGACCACTACCCTTAACACTCATGAACGCAATGGTTTATTTATTTTTGGCCTCTTGCTTAAACAGAATGCACTGCACTCAATAAATACCTGTACCGTTACTTTTACCTATGTTTTCCCCACTGCCCTCATTGAATACAAACACAGTTGGTACGTCTACCTGTCCCTCTCATTAGAGTGTCGTCGTCTCAAGGGCAGGGACTGGATCTCTGATGGGTTTATCGAGTGCTCCCAAGTCCCTGGCACACTGCTCCACACAGAAAGATGCTCACGAAATATGAATCAATTTTCTGGAGCGCTTACCGCGCGCAGAGCACCGGACTAAGCATTTGGGAGAGTACAACAGAACAGAGTTGGTAGACACATTCCCTGCCCGCGACGAGCCTGAGGAGGAGCAGGAGGAAGAGACCTGGCTAAATTGAATTCCTGAAGGGAGCAGGAGAAAACTTTCCAGAAAGGGGTGATTGGGAAAGGGAGTCCCAAGGAAAAAAGCTGGTAGCTTGCAACAGTTGCGGCACAGTCTGCTATATTTTAATCGACTTCTAGCTTCTTTCAGCAGAAGGAAAATGACCTTCCTAGACTGAGAAAGGAGGCCTTGTATTTATTCAGTTAAAGATTTCCATTCTTCAGCTTATCAACTGCGGCTTTGTTGGGCAGGTGCCCCATCCCAGACCAGATCGTCATTAAAACTGCATAGTACTAAATTCCCTATTTTCCCGGTAAACATTTTTACAATGCTTTAAGGGGGTGGGAGGGAGGCGGGGAGGGGGGGAGAGGAGAAACAAACCCCTGTTTAGAAATCCATGGAGAAGAAAAACTGTTAAAGGCAGGGAGTACAAAGGAAAAACCCAAGACAGTCTATGCTAAACCTCCAGGGCAAATTGTTTTCCCCAGCAGCCTAGATAATCAGAAACAGCGAAGCACAGACGAGGAAGGTGGGGTTGAAAGGAGTGGAAGGAAATCAGGATGTCATGCCTCCCCCCCCTCGCCATCCCCCCCCCCCCCAAGAAAAGCAGATTGCTTCCCAATCCCCTAGAGGGACAGTAATTGTGGGAGGCTTTCAGCCAATAATACACCTACTGAGATCATCACCAGCTTGCTTGCTACCTCGCTGGGCAGCCATGGGATGTCATCTGGAAGCTCAATCGCAACGGATAAGAACTTGCATTAAGAAAAGAGTCAACAACATTTTTATTCAATAACGTTTTGAAAAGATCTTTGTTTACGGTGTCTTAAAATCAAACTCTCGATAAAACGTTAAAGGTCAAAGCTATAATGGGACGAGGATCATAATTCCTAATTATGTACTGAAGCAGTGTATTCATGCAACTTGGCAGAAATTTGTTTCTAAAGCAAATCCCAACAGCTCATGTAGATGTGTTCTACCGACTCGATTTTATGCTGTTCCCGAGGGCTCGTCTTTGGGCTGGAAGAAAGATAACCAACTCCACCCAATGGGATCTGGTTATTACTAACAATAATAATAATAATACTAGCATTTGTTAAAGCGCTTATGTGCCAAGCTTATACTAAGCGCTAGGGTAGATACAAGATAATCAGGTTGGACACAGTCCCTGTCCCACATGGGGCTCAGAGTCTAAGTAAAAAGCCCCATTAAGCATGTCCATGAAATTTAGTGCAGATTTGTTTTTCCAGGGATGCACCTGCACAGTACATCCCTTTGATCGCTGTGTTAAGAATGCACTTTTTGTGGAATTAAGTCTTCCTGAAAGTTAAAGCAAATCCACCCTGACCAGGAGTGATTCCAGTTCACTGGGATTTAACAAAGAGCGTCCAGTTCAGACAAGGAACTTACCATCTTTGTTCAGCCACTGTTTCCTTTGTTTATACAGGAGGAGTTTGTTGTGGACGTATGGCAAAAGAAACTTGACACACCAGCTCTCCACACCAAGCTTATTTTCAACCAGGATTATCGGACTCCGGTTGTACCTAGCTTCAGGACAGGGTATTAGACCTATTTCATCTCTTAAGACACAAAACACAGAAGAAAAGTAATGGTAAGTCTGTACCCATTTACAATCCCCTAATCACTATAGAACACTCCATTCATCTGCATTTTTCTCACTTAAAAGAAAACTCCACCATAATTAACATTAGTTTCCCCAAGTAATCAGCATCTCTCTTCATCCAAGCCCATAGGTTACAATGGAAAATGAAAATGAACAGGCCATGTAGACATGCCTTGATGAATTCCACTTGTTGCTCGTGACCCGGATAGAGGGTTTTGTACAAATGCAGTAGGGTGGAGGGAGGTGGCTACATTTTACTGAGACAGTAAAAGGTTTCACTCAATAAGTGAGAAGAGTAAAACACCTCTTTACTGCTTCATTTAGTCAGTGGACAGATATCAATAAATCCTTGGATACCACAAGAATAACACCTTGAATTGACAGAGCACTTTTTTTAATTTTTCTTACGGCAGCGGAGGTAACTAAGGCGCCAAGAATTTAAATTACCAGACTACGGGGACACAGAGCAGGAGCTGGGACTAGAATCCAGGTCTTAACTCCCAGACCTGTACTGTTTCAACTAGACCACGCTGCCTGATAACCGTACAAGATGTTACAGTGCTTTATCAGGACAAAAAGCTTGTATTTCTTGAACATGAATAAACCAACAGCTTTCGGGTTTCAGGACTGGTATTTTGAGACATTCCATTTTGCTCCAAACCACCCCGGCAGATTAATAGCTACAGCCAAAAACAGGTCTGTGAAATGATGGTTATGCTGAAAATGCACTCGATAACTATACAAGCTACCCCAAACTCTGGGTAATGTGTATTACTTCTGGGAAAGATTCTGTCAGATTGGAGGTGAGGCACCTTCCCTTCCCCTTCCCAACGACAAGATTATGCACTTGGATATGTACTCCTTAACGATTTTGATACTCACCCCCCAATTCTGACATATATTTATACCCTGCCGTTTCCCCTATCTGAAATTTATTGTCATGTTCGTCTCCCCTTCTAGACTGTAAGCTCCTCGTGGGCAGGGACCATGTCTACCACCTCTGTTGTATTTTTCTTTCCCAAGCGCTTAGTAGAGTTCCCCGTGCACAGTAAACCATAAATACCATTGATTGCAATGACAAAGGTGATAATGTAAGGTGAGCAATTAGGTCCCGCACAAAAAACCATAAACGAAGTCAAAACCTACACTCTGTTTTTTTACTGCTGGTATTGTCAACTTTCAGACAAAAAAACCCCAACAACCCACCGCAAGTTTGATATTTTACAAGTGGATTTTTCCTCAACGCCCTTATTCTCTAGCAAACTAGCTCCGTGACAGCTGCACAGAAGTACAGGTGCACACACTATGCTCCCTCACTATCTCTATCAAGGGGGCACCGAATACAGAGTTGGCAGGGGCCCCGATTTTTCCTCAGACCAGCCCTGATTGGCAAAATGGGAATTTAACAGTGAACACCACTGTTAAATTATGATATTTTTAAAAGTGCTTCTTATGCACTGCACTGTACTAAGGGCTGGGGTAGACACAAGTTATTAAAGACAGTTCCTGCCCCACACTGGGTCACAGTCTAAGTAGGACAGAGGAGGATTTAATCTCCGTTTTACAGATGAGGTAACTGAGGGCCAGAGAAGCAAAGTGACTTGCCCGACCTCACAGGGCAGACAAGTGACGGAGCCGGGATCAGAAGCCAGGTCCTCGGACTCCCAGGCCCCTGCTCTTTCCACTAGGCCACGCTGCTTCTCAGTGATCAAGTCCTATCTAAATGATTTTGAGCTGATGACATACAAATGTGTGCTTCGGAAAAACAATTGAAATGCCTCCAAAAATTAAGGTGTCCTTGAGAGTATAATTACTTTACCTTTTTTGTTCTGGAACCTGTTCCAAAAATGGACAGGTTAAGCCCATTCTTATCTACATACGACGATTTTACTTTCCAAGTGTTCGTGACTCTTGTTTATTTTCAGTCTTTATCCACAGTGGAGGGTAACCTGGAAATTGGCATGCCACTACCTAAAATCCAATCTGCCCATGGACATCATGGATTTTCTGGCATGCAGCTTTGGGACATTTGTATGCTACAGCGTACAAAAAATTCAGTGTCATTTCAGGACAGTTCATGCTCATATCTAATAACGGCTGCACGCAACTACGCCATTGGAAAAAGAGACAACGTCGGTCCTTCGGATTGTTTACCCTTTAATCTGTAGCTTATTGCTGTCGGTAACGTATCCTGAGTGTTCTACGACTCTGGATTCCCCTGCTTTGATCGTGAGACCCCCGTGGGACAGAAACCCGGCTTTAATCGGTTATCTTGCATTTATTCCAACCCTTAGCATAGTATAAGCCCCTAATAACCAGAATCAAAATATCGTCACAGCCAACAACAAGCAGGGGGTTTTCGTCCAAGTTCCTAGCTCCTGCCTCTTGACTATTTTGCTCACGTTTCATTTAGGACAGTCCCCGCTCAGTTTCTGGCCTAAGGAAAAACAAAATCCGAGTCGATCGTATTTCTAAACTTTAAGGATACAGAAAAACAAAACCTCAGACAATGTTCTATCCCAGGTGAACACCGAGTCGACTGCCTCGGGCTGACCGGCCATCAAGAAAGGAGCAGAGACTTCGGAAGGATCAGGAGACAAGGAGGCCAAAGCCAAGACCGCGCCAAATGCTGCGAACAACAAGCGTGTCAGCACAATGAGACAGTCTTTGTGTACGCACGGTGCTGTCAAGACTCTGGGTTCCACACACACATCCACAGGTGAATTTCCCCATCAGTGGTGTCTTTGAGTAGGAAGGACAGAATGTATGTCTACATACATTTACCCACACCTAGGCTAGACCAAAACTGTCCAGAGATGCAATGCCGTAAATGACTACTCATTCACTCCATTTCAAATCTCACTTTACCAGCAGATCGATTCTCATTGATTCCACCCTATGGTCCTCAGAGAACGACCTATACGGAAGACAAAATGCCTTTCGTATCTCGACTTTGTAGGAAAAGAATCCCTTCAGACTCCCAGTCAGAAGACTTTCTGCAGCAAACGCCAGTCGCTTCATCAACGGGCGCCACGTTTAAACGCTGCCAGAGTCCCCCTCTTTAATCGGGGGAACCAGAGGCATTCTGGAGACAATAGTGAATTCTCACACAGGTGCTGTGAGGTAAGCATCACCACTCCCGCTCAACGGATGAAGAAACTGAGGGATGAGAGGGTGGGCAGCACCCTGTGGCATCACGGCAGGTGGACTGGCTCTAGGGTAACAGGTGCAAAGTAAGCACTTATGGTACTGTGATGAGCACTTTGTTAGTACGGAGCCAGCGGGCTGCCTAGATAGAGATTAGACCTTCAAGTCTTCCTGTCTATGCCCAATCCCTCAGGTCTTGAGGGACAGCTCTTCCAAGCAACTTAGGCTAGGAAGTGAGATGAAGATGTTGGTGCACACACACACATACACAAATCATAGAATAGCACATTTCTTCTCTAGTACGCCATTTAACCACCTAGAATTTAGCCAGTTCACCCAGCTTAACACCAATACCGGCGTGAAGGGTTATGAAGGGGCAGGACCCTTACCTTTCCAGCTCTGATATTCTGGTTGGAAAGTCGCCTTTAAAAGTTCTAAAGACACGATGAAGCTACCTATCGACTTAAAAGTCTAGCTCACGTGGAGCAAGTGACAGTGATGATCGTGGCACTTGTTTAACACTTCCTAAGTACCAAACACTGAGGTGGATGTGATGCCATCAGATCAGAAACAGTCCCTGCCCCACATGGGGCTCAGAGTCTAAGGGAGAGGGAGAACAGATATTGAATTTTGAGCTTACAGATGAGGGAACCGAGGTTCAGAGAAGTCAAGCGACTTGCCCAAGATCCCACATCAGGCAAGGCAAGTGGTGGACCTGGGTTCAGAACCCGCGTCTCTTGACTTCCAGCCCTTTACCCTTTCCATTAGGCCACACTGCTTCTGTAGCTTGCACAAACTGACCATGTCCTTCCAGGTACAGACCTCTCCTCAGGTATGAAGCAGCTACTTTTGCCCATTCGCTTTAGAAATGGCTGCAGTCGGCCGACGGGAGCTGATTTTCTGTCACCGGGGAGAATTTGAAGGTGCAAGTATGTTCCCTCCGTCCCCAACTTAAACTCCCAGTGGCTAGAATTTGGGGCGCAGTGCAAGTGCTGTCTGTATGGTTAGAAAACTTTAGAATAGCAGATAAGGAAATGATCCCTGAATATCTGTGACGGCAAGTCCAGAAACGCCCATGACAGACGCACCAAATATACAACAGTCGGGTCCGCTTCCAGACCATGGGTACTGGTGAAAAAGGGATGATCTTATTATAAATGAAATCTAACTTGGTCTCTTTATTTTGTGAATTCTAACCAGTCATAAATACAGAAAACAGCTCATGGCAATTATAACTGTAATAAGATCATGGCTTTTAAGGGAAAACCCAGTTTTATACTCAAACAAAAGCTTCAGGAAGGGGATGTGTTGTTTAGTAAACCAGTCCAATGAAGGAGTCTCAAAAGCGGGTTTTTTTCCTAGCTCCAAAGACTTGGTTCATAAACTTTTGTAAATCACGAAGTGTTCGACTCCTTAGTTTCTTCGTGTTTTCGACAGAGATAAATTGTTACTCTGTCCCTCATAGGGACTGCAGGGCAACTAGGAAGGAAACTACAACATAGCTAACCAAAGGTTTTCTTTACTTTCTACCATAATTTCAAGGGAAGTGATAATGCAGCTGATAAATTGAAAAAAATCCTCCAAACAATGGTATTTATTGAGCACTTACTGTGTGCAGAGCACTGTACGAAGTGCTCGGGAGAAAACAACAGTGTTGGTAGCCACGTTCCCTGCCCACAAGGAGTTTACGATCTAGAAGGGGAGGCAGACATCAATATAAATAAATTACAGATATGGACATAAGTGCTGTGGGGCCGAGGGTGAGATGAATAGGCAGGATGTAGCTCAGTGGTAGAGCGCATGCTTCGCACGTATGAGGCCCCGGATTCAGTCCCCAGCATCGCCACAATTTTAAGAAGCGGCGTGGCTTAGTGGAAAGAGCAGGGGCTTGGGAGTCAGAGGTCGTGGGTTCTAATCCCGACTCCACCACTTGTCAGCTGTGTGAGTTGGGGCAAATCAGTTAACTTCTCTGTGCCACAGTTACCTCATCTGCAAAATGGGGATTAAGACTGTGAGCCCCAAGTGGGACAATTTGATAACCTTGTTATCTACCCCAGCGCTTAGAACAGTGCTCGGCACATAGTAAGTGCTGAACAAATACCATTATTATTGAGAAGCAGCGTGGCTTAGTGGAAAGAGCAGGGGCTTGGGAGCTCTAATCCCAGCTCTGCCACTTGTCAGCTGTGTCACCTTGGGCAAGTCACTTAACTTCTCTGTGCCTCAGTTACCTCATCTGTAAAATGGGGATGAAGACTGTGAGCCCCACGTGGGACAACCTGATTACCCTGTATCTACCCCAGCGCTCAGAACAGTGCTTGGCACATAGTAAGCACTTGACAAATGCCAACATTATTATTATGAATATCAAGTACTTAAAGGGGACAGCTCCAAGTGCATAGGCGACACAGAAGGGAGAGGGAGTAGGGGAACCGAGAGCTCAGTCGGGGGAAGGTCTCTTAGAGGAGATGTGATTTTAATAATGTGAGAAGCAACGTGGCCAGCGGCAAGAGCACAGGCCTGGGAGTCACAGGACCTGGGTTCTAATCTAATCCCGGCTCCGCCAGGTACCTGCTGGGTGGCCTGGGGCAAGTCACTTACCTTCTCTATGCCTCAGTTCCCTCATTTGCATAATGGGGGTTCAATACCTGTTCTCCCTCCTACTTACACTGTGAGCCCCATGTGGGACCTATTTATCATCTATCTACCCCAGAGTGTAGTACAGTGCTTGGCACATAGTAAGGGCTTAATACCACAATTTCTTCTTCTTCTTCTTAAACGTTTGAGGGTGGGAAGAGGGGTGGTCTGACATATGTGTATGAAGGGGCTGGCTGCCCAATTCCACTGAAGTTTCCAACTTTAAAAGGGAACTTAGAGGGAGATGTTCCAAAAGACGGTAAAATGTTCTACCCATAAGTCACCATGGTAACATCCCAGAGATCTTTCTGCATGTTTTCAAATTGAGGAATCAAAAGATGGTTTAGCAGGTGGGGGAAAGATGGGGCAGAAATGGGAGAGAATGCTTTTTTTAAAAAATATGAAACAAGAAACTGGAAGAATGACCGACAGAAGATAATAATAATAAGAATACAAGTTACACGCTTATGTGTCAAACACTGTATTAGGCACCAGGTCAGACACAACATAATCAGATCGTACACAGTCCCTGTCCACATGGGACTCACGGTCTAAATACACTGTGTATGTGTGACATTTTCTAGGGAGAAGTTTGAGCTTACCCTAGTTCATGTAAGCGCCCCCTTTGAGCCAAAGTACAACAGTTAAGACGAGGATTTGTGGGCTAAATCTTCTAAGGAAACCAAACTGTCGTTGGTTGTTTCGGGAATAGGGTTAATTCCATTTGGGTGATACTTGTTACTCTTTTTTTCTCTGGAGGTGGGATGGGTGCATTTTTTTGTGTGTTACCATTCAGGAATTCAGTACCGTAGTACCGTTCTGTCCTTTTTGTGGTTGGGTAAATAAAGGAAAAGTTGATTCGCACAGTTTCCTTCAAGGGCACACTGAAGTCTAGAAGAAAGGTGCCAAGGATACTGCAGACCCTATGATAGGTACCTTAAATAGGGGCCTGGCTTGAGGATAAAAGTGATTAAAGAAGCCCACTCGGTATCCGAGACTCATCATTTAGTTTAAAAGGTCCCAGATGAGTGTGCTTTCTGCAACTCAAAACCCAGCAATTATTTCTGGGGGCGATTCCTACCACCCACTACAGTTTCTTGCTACTAGCAACATTTTTTTTCCTCCGGTGGTGCATGACACACATGGTGGAAGCCTCAATCGACCTTTACTAAAAGACACCACTCCTTTTAGTTCTAAAAGTTTCTCTGCCCCTCAAGACCATGTTTCCCCACAGTTAAAATAGCCAATTACGGACCTCAGAAACTTTTGGAACAAGTCAGCGCGTACAGACATCTGCGTGAATATGTTCATGTAGTAACAGGGATATCTCTGCAGAGGCTAGAAGATGGATGGAGACTGTTGGTGCGGGGGGGGAGGATGTTTTCTATTTAGATCTCTCAAAAGAGAGTCCCCATCTTAGATTCACCGAGTCCTCTTGGGAGGAGGAATGAAAGGAAAATAGAACAAAGCACGGGGAGGTCAAAGTCCTTGGTTTCGATGGTTTTGCCGCCGAGCTCTCAACATGGGGATCGGTTATTTGGTTCTCAAGGGAGAATGGAAGGACCTGGAGCGGCTTCGGCTTCGTGTGCGGGCAGAGGAACGTTTCACGGACCTCTACGGGTGCGTGACAATAGTAGTAGTGACCTCTCCCTCCCTTCCCCCCGCCCGGCTCTGAGTCTCTCCGACTTTATCTCTGGATTTCCCTCTTTTGCTCTGTCTCTGGCTGGCTTTACCTCTGGGTGTCTCGCTCTGGCAGGGTTTCTCTCTGTCTCTGGATGTTTCTCCGTCTCTCTATCTCTGAATGTCTCGCTCTGCCTGGGTTTCTCTTTCTCCGTCTCTCTCTCTCTCTCTGAGTGTCTCGCTCTGCCTGGGTTTCTCCCTCTCTGGCGTCTCTGGCTCTGGGCGCCTTTCTCTGTCTCTTTATCTCTGGGTGTCTCGCCCTGGCTGAGTCTCTCTCTCTCCGTCTCTGGGTGTCTTTCACTGTCTCTTTCTCTATCTCCGGGTGTCTCTCCCCGCCTCTGGGCGTCTTCGTCTCTAACTCTCGTGTCTCTGCTTCTATCTCTGGCGCCTTCTGGGTCTCTGGGAGTGTCTGTCTCTCCCTAACTCTGGTGTCTCTGCCCCTCTCCGGCGTCTCTCTCTCCCCCTCGGGTGTATCTCTCCCGGGCTGTGTGGGTCTCTCTGCCGGCCTCCCACTTCCTCCATCCGCTTCCTCCCCCGCGCCCTCAGCCCGGGAACGATCCCCGGAGGATCGGAGGGAGGGAGAGAGGGAGGGATGGAAGGACGGCCGGCCGGGAAAGCGGCCGCGCCCGCCGTACTCACATGAGCGGATTCCTCTTAAACGCGTTGTTGATGTCCTTCACCACCCGCTGCACCAGCACCGCCACCTCTTCCGAAGACTCTGCCATTTTAGCGGCGGTGAGGGCAGCAGCTGCGGCTTCGCCGCGAGGAAAAGCGAAGGAGAAGGTCGCTCGGGGAGGGGGGAGGGAGAGGAGGGCGGGAGAGAGAAGGAGGGAGGGACGGACGGACGGAGGGAAGGAAGGAGGGAGGGAGGGAGGATGTGCGCGCGCGCGGAGTTGGGCACGGGTGCGCGCGCGCGGAGCCAGCTAGGGGTGCGTGCGCGCGCCCACGCGCGTGCGTTTCCCTCGGCCGCGCCGCCGAGTCGAACCCGAGCACTTCCGGGTCGGGCCCCGGGCCCTTCTCCCCCACCCCGCCGCCCCGGCCCGCCGCTCCATCATTTAAAAGCGATTTTTTTTTTCCTCCCCCCCTCCACCCGTCTCCCCCGGGCTGAGGCGCTTTGTTTGTTAAAACCCCCTTCACACAGTTCCTCTGCGCGCGAGGAAGTGAGCAGAGTGGCTCAGTGGCAAGAGCCCGGGCTTGGGAGTCCGGAGGTCAGGGGTTCGAATCCCGGCTCCGCTGGACACAGACCGAGGGGCTCACGATGTACGAATATAGGTGGGCGAGGGAGGGGTAAATGGAGAGAGCTAGGTCAGGAGCAGGTTCCCTTAATCAAGAACTAAGCGACCGGGGCCCGAAGAAGGAATCTGGCAAGGGTGGAGAGAAAGGGGCACAGCCAAAGAAGGTTGCCGTTTTAGGTTTGGCAACTGACCGTGTGTCGAAGCCAGAAGACAGATGCTGGGTGACTGTGGGCGAGTCACTTCTATGGGCCTCAGTGACCTCATCTGCAAAATGGGGATGAAGACTGTGAGCCTCACGTGGGACCACCTCGTGACCCTGTATCTTCCCCCAGCGCTTAGAACAGTGCTCTGCACATAGTGAGCGCTTAACAAATACCGATATCACTATTATTAGTGGCCGAGTCCCCCTGGCTCCGTGCGGGTCTCCCCAGCGCCGCTCCCGCCCCCCGTGACGAGCCACCGAACCATCAATCCAGTTTTTTTTAACGGTCTCGAAGCACTCGCTGTGGGTCGAACGCCGCTCCAAGCGCCGGGGTAGATTCATGGGTTCGAATCCTGGCTCCGCCACTTGTCAGCTGTGTGACTGTGGGCAAGTCACTTCACTTCTCTGGGCCTCAGTGACCTCATCTGCAAAATGGGGATTAACTGTGAGCCTCACGTGGGACAACCTGATGACCCTGTATCTCCCCCAGCGCTTAGAACAGTGCTCTGCACATAGTAAGCGATTAACAAATACCAACATTATTATTATTATTATCCCAGTGACTCAGGTCAAACCCGGGCCCACATGGGGCTCACAGTCTAAGCATCAGTATTAACATCCATCGGATCGATTGGGTGCTTACGGTGTGTGGAGCCCTGTTATAATAATGATGATGATGGTATCGGTTAAGCGCTTGCTATGTGCCAGGCATTCTTCTAAGGGCTGGGGTAGATAGAAGGTCATCAGGTTGTCCCACGTGGGGCTCTCGGTCTTAATCCCCATTTACAGATGAGGGAACTGAGGCCCAGAGAAGTGAAGTGAGTCGCCCAAGGTCACACAGCGGACGAGTGGCGGAAACGGGATTCGAACCCACGATAGAACAGAGTCGGTAGATGCTTTCCCTGCCCCCCAAGAAGATCAAACTTTAGAGGGACAGATGATTTAAGTAAATCCCGGCTATGGACGTGAGGGCTGCGGGGCCGAGGGAGGGTGTGTGCGCTCCTCTGTTTCTGCAGATAGAGCCCGGCCCTGGGAGACTGAAGGTCATGGGTTCTAATGCTGACCCCGTCGCGTGTCTGCTGCGTGACCTTGAGTAAGTCACTTTATTTCTCTGGGCCTCAGTCTCCTCATCCGTAAACGGGGATTGAGACCGTGAGCCCCCACGTGGGACAGGGACTGCATCCAGCCCGATTTGCTCGTATCCACCCCAGTGCATAGTACAGTGCTTGGCACATCATAAGCGAGTAACAGATTCCACGATCATTATTATTATCCTGCGGCTCTCCGTTCATTCATTCGTATTTATTGAGCGCTCACTGTGTGCAGAGCACCGGACTAAGAGCTTGGAAAGTACAATTCAGCAACAAGGAGAGTCAATCCCTGCCCACAATGGGCTCACAGTCTTGAAGAAGAATAGCGGTATTTGTTAAGCACTTGCTATGTGCCAAGCACTGTTCTTAGCCCCGGGGTAGATACGAGGTAATCGGGTTGTCCCACGTGGGGCTCACAGTCTTAATCCCCATTTTACGGATAAGGTAACTGAGGCACAGAGAAGTGAAGTGACTTGCTCCTTCCTCCCCTTCCCTCTCTTACTTCTCTTCGTGTTCCCCTGGCTCCTCCCCAATTGGTGGTATTTATTGAGCACTTACTGTGTGTGGAGCACTGTACTAAGCACTTGGGAGAGGACAAGACAACAGAATTGGGAGGTACGTTCCCTGCTGCCGGCCTCCCCACCCTTTGCCTTTTTATTTCTTTTTCCTAAAACGAGAATAAGCCCAGTGAAATGACAAGGTCTCAAAGGAGAAGCAGGACGGCTTGAAAAACAAAGCGCTCATTTTCCTTTTTATTTTCTTCCCTGTAGGTCAGACTCCCCTCGTGTTTCCGCCCACGCCCTCCTAAGCTGCCGAAGGTCGGGCATAGCAGCACCAGGCCTCCGATAAATTCCATCCAACCCTGGGCCCCTTCTGCATGGGAAGTTTGATCTTTGGAAGATTCAGGGGGGAAAGGGGCCCCGAGCACGTAAGAGCCTTAGTAAAGTGTGTCCCTGTCATACCGAGAACGTTTTCCATAATTTCTCTGCAGGAGGTGGAGGGAGAGGCATTTATTTCTCTTCCGTTTAAGCTTGCTCTTTCGTTTTCAGTTCCACTTTGTAGGGTTCTACTTCCAAGTTCTGCCTTACCCGGCGTGTACAGAATCAGATTCATTCTACGGTTTGAGACGTCGGTTTTACTTCCCCTGAGTTATTTTTTTTCGCAGTTTTTCTTATGATAGTATTTGTTAAGCACTTAGTATGTGCCAAGCACTGATCAAAGCACAAGGGTAGATACAAGGTAATCAGGTTGTCCCCCGTGGGGCTCATTTTCCAGATGAGGTAACTGAGGCCCAGAGAAGTGAAGTGACTTGCCCAAAGTCACACAGCTTTACAAGTGGCGGAGCCGGGATTAGAACCCACGACCTCTGACTCCCAAGCCCGGGCTCTTTCCACTAAGCTACGCTGCTTCCCTTCCCTTTTTCTTATACGCTTTTAGTGGCCTGGGGCTCCTATTCTTGTCTTTCCTATCTTCGCCAATTCTCTCTCGCTCTTTTTTAAATGGTATTTGTTTCATGCTTACTATATGCCAGGCACTGTACTAGGTGCTGGGGTAATAATAATAATGTTGGTGTTTGTTAAGCGCTTACTATGTGCAGAGCACTGTTCTAAGCGCTGGGGTAGATACAGGGTAATCAGGTTGTCCCACGTGAGGCTCACAGTTAATCCCCATTTTACAGATGAGGTAACTGAGGCACAGAGAAGTGAAGTGACGTGCCCACAGTCACACAGCTGACAAGTGGCAGAGCCGGGAGTCGAACCCATGACCTCTGACTCCGAAGCCCAGCTCTTTCCACTGAGCCACGTAGATAGAAGATCAGGTTGGACACAGTCCGTGTCCCACATGGGGGTCACAGTCTTAATTCCCATTTTATAGATGAGGGAACCGAGGCACAGAGAAGTTAAGCGACCTGCCCAAGGTCTCTTTTGCTCCTTTCCTCTTGTGGGTGCTAGTACTAACTTCCATTTGCTTACTTTCCAATCACAGGGTTTCAATGATGATAATAATAACAATTATTACAGTACATGGTAAGCACCTACTACGTGCCCAGCTCTGCTCTAAGCACTGGAGTAGATCCAAATCAAACAGGTTGGGCGCAGTCCTTGTCCCACGTGGGAGCTCACAGTCTAAGTAGGAGGGAGTAGGATTTAATCCCCATTTTACAGGTGGGGTAACTGAGGCACAGAGAAGTCAAGCCACTTGCCCAAGGTCACGTAGCAGACCAGGTATGTATTCTTTTAAGTTGTAAGGCATTGGGATACAGTGAGAGTAGATATAGCACTGGCCCCTTAGGGGAAGGCGGCACTCATCTGTCGATTGCTTTAGTTAAAAAAAATACCGTAATGACAAAAAGTAAATTGGGGTCCAGTTGAAAGTGCAATTCAAGGAGCGCACCTCTTTGCTTATTTATGTGCTTGCTTCTCTTCGGAGACTTTAGATGTTCCTTATGATTTTTATGGAAATTCTTCAGATGTCACAAAACCCTGGCAGATGATAGAACTGAGTCATGTCTCTAGGTAAGCATTAGTACACTGTGATGTCAGTCATAATGTACCCCTTAAGTACTTACTGTCTTCTGGAGTCTGAATGCAGGCAGCTAACTGGCGGCCCATATTATAGGGTGGCCGTGTAAAAATGGAAGTTCTTGTTCACTGAAAGCTTGATAGTGACCTTGCAGTGAAGGAAATTCCTCTCCCATATGTTTCAGGTATCGCCCGTGCGAACCGCACCCAGAATTGATCTTTTTTTTATGGCATCTGTTAAGTGCTCACTACGTGCAAGGCATTGTACTAAGTGCTGGGGTAGATTCCCCATGGGGCTCACAGTCGTAATCCCCCTTTTTATGGATGAGGTAACTAAGGCCCAGAGAAGTGAAGTGACTTCCCCAAGGTCACACAGCAGAGCCAGGTGGAGCCAGGATTAGATCCCAGGTCCTCTGACTCCCAGGCCTGTGCTTGACAACGGTAAAAGTATTTACAACTAGAGCGATCAAAATAAATAATTGAGTCCACATGGGTGCATGAGGGCCAAGGAGGGCATAAACAAGTTCGGAAGTGCTAGAGTCGGCTGAAGGGATGACTGTGTGTCAGGGTCCTGGGAAAACTTGGAGGAGATGGAATTTTAGGAGGGATATGATTAGAGGGAGTCTGAGTGGAGGAAACGTGTCTACCAATTCTGTTGTAGCCTTCTCTCCCAAGCACTTAATGCAGTGCTCTGTGCACAGTAAGCACTCGATAAATGCCACTGATTGATTGACTGATTGAAGAGGAAGAGGTAGATCCAGGAGAACTGGCAGGATCTGGCACTAGACCGAATGGGAGAGTTGAACGATAGCAAAGAGTGGAGGGTGACACCATGGTTCCAGGCTTCCTGGATGAGGACGATGGCGTGTTGTCAACTGAGATTGCAAAATTAGGGGAAGAAGTGGTTTTTAGGGGCGTGAGGAGGGGTTCCTTTTTAGACACGTTGAGTTTGAGGTGCCGGCAAGACATCCAAGATGTCCTGGAGGCAAGAGGGGATGCGGGATTGTAGGTCAGCGGAGAGGTCAGGCCTAATAGTAACAACTGTGGATTCTGTTAGGCACGTACTGCGTGTCAAATGCTCGGGTAGAAACCAGCTAACAAGTCTGACACGGCCCCTCTCTGAAGCCATTTGAGTGGATGAGCTCCCTGGGAGAGGGAGTGTAAAGCGAGAAGCTAGAAGACCCACAACAGAGCCTCGGGGGATGCCCACTCTACCAGGATGAAAGGCAGAGGAGGAGCCAACGGACACAGGAGGCGGTGAGGTGCTCGGGATTCAGGAGGAAGGTGATGGGGAGATTCGGGGCTTCAGAAGGGAGTTGCCGTTTTAGAAGATCTGATGGGGGCAGTGAGTGTGTGAGTCAATGAGGGAGGACCGGTAGAGTCGTGGAGCAGAAGCCAGAGCCGAGTTAATAATAATAATGTAATAATGTTGGTATTTGTTAAGCGCTTACTATGTGCAGAGCACTGTTCTAAGCGCTGGGGGAGATACAGGGTCATCAGGTTGTCCCACGTGAGGCTCGCAGTCTTCATTCCCATTTTACAGATGAGGTCACGGAGGCCCAGAGAAGTGAAGTGACTTGCCCACAGTCACACAGCTGACAGGTGGCAGAACGGGGATTCGAACCCATGACCTCTGACTGCCAAGCCCCTGCTCTTTCCACTGAGCCACGCTGCTTCTGAGTTAGAGCACGGGAGTGAGAATTTGTAGCGGGAGAACCTGGGGGCTGGATTCCTGCCAACTGCCTTCAGCCGCCCGGGCACTGGAACGAAAGGTGCAGGCTGCGGTGATGGTCCAGGGCTGTGGATTGGAGCTGCGAGAGCAGTGAAGGGATGGGGGCCAAAGGAGTTGAGGTTGATGGAGAGGGTGGAATTAAGGGAGTGTACTTTTACAGAAACGGAATGCGAAGATCGAAGATTCTTTCCGGCGATTTGTTTCACACCGTGAGCTCGTCGAGGGCAGAGAACGTGTCTACCGACTCTGTCGTACTCTCCCAAGCGCTTAGTACAGTGCTCTGCACACAGGAAGCGCTCAGTAAATACGATCGATCGATTGGACGTTGGGGGCGGAGGAAGAGGATCGGAGAAATGCTCTGACGTTAGTTTCACCTCTGCATTTGTAGACATAATTGGTTTTAATGAACTTTTAAAATATTTGAACGCACCACAGTGTCATCCTCCTCGTTTCCCTCCTCCTCCTCATTAGCAACTCTGTCACCAAGAAGACCCGACAGACCCACTCCGTAGTCCCCATCAGAAAGGGAGAGTCTGGAAAGATAAGGGCTCAGTCAAGGATAGACCAAAGGGGACAGATCGGGAAACGGATGTGCCTCAGAGAAACTCTCAGATGTTTTTTCACGTGCAGAAGTAGCAAAATTTTGGCTGGAACTGTGAGTAAATTTGTATCCGACGTACCCTACTCGGAAACAGAATATGAATCTGACGTACCTGACGTGGAAACAAAATATGAATCTGACGTACCCCGCTCGGAAACAATATGAATCTGACCTACCCGACTCGGAAACAAAATATCAATCTGACGTACCCGACTCGGAAACAAAATGTGAATATACTTAGAATTTTTAGGCTTTGCGTGATTATATTTTACGATATAGGTGTGTCTCTCGTGAAAACCGCAAATTTGGGCACAACAACTCCAGATTAATTGAGCCTGAAGTTCCTGGGAACTCAACAGTATATCCGCAGTAGCAGGAACTTTGGCCGAGTCTTCTACGACACCAGCTACCGAGAGGAGAAAGCCATTTTTTACGCTTGCGCTCGCTAGCAACAGAAAATAAATACTCCCCAAACTTGCTAATTAAAAAATGCCCTCGCTTTTTCCAAGTTATTCTTGGCGTAAGAATTTCATTATCTTTAGTATCTGGCTGGCTGATACACAGTGGAAACAGCACTGATCTGACAGGTGGTCACCACAGATCATTAATTGCAAACGCTGGCCTGGAGAGATGGGTAACTGCTCTCAAGCCACCTCTCCGGTTAACCAGACGAACCTTGGGAAAATTTTCCCACAGATGGATGTGATTGAACATCCCTCTTCAGAGTTGGATTTCTGGCCTTTTTACAACCTGGCGTACCAGGTGGGGCTGACTGGCAAAACAAACATCCTTTTGCCCAAAAGAAAGCTCCGTCTCATGTCTTAGCGCAAACGTTCTTAGCCTTGTTCTCAGAACGGCAAAGGGAGGATTTGCCGCGGTGGCTCCCGCCCGAGTTTCCACGGGACGGTTCTCTTCCTTTCGGTCGAGGGCTTGGACCCTCCGTGTGCCTGTTTCCCGATTGGCCCGAGCAGACCCCCGCTTGTCAATAATCAATCCGTGGTATTTATTGAGCGCTTACTATGTGCAGCGCACTGTACTAAGCACTCGCGAGAGTACAATAAAAGAGAATTAGCCGACGCATTCCCTGCCTATAGCGAACTTACATTCTAGAGGGGGAGCAAGACATTAATAAATTAGTAATTTATAATATGTGATTTAAAGATCTGTACGTAAGCGCAGAGCAGTTTACTTCAAGCTCAGGGTCGGTAGTGGTGGGGACTTGGGCGACGGGCTTCTCGACCCTCCCTAAAAGCGCATCTGGGCATAGTCGTCTACCCGAGTAGCGGCTTTTGCCTAGGGCTGCTGGCGATCCTGTCCGGAGGTACCCAAGAGTGGCCACGGACAGAAACGGAGCTGGAAGGTGGAAAAACCCAAAGTGCTCTTTGCCAAGAGGTTTACATTCTGATGATCATGGGTTAAGGGGGCAGATCCGGAGGCAGGTATTAAACCATTTTCCTTATCGGCACGAATGTCGATGCGGTGTCAAATTTGTTTTGCCCCAGGCGAACGGATGGTCAGAAATGGATATTTTTGGTGAAAGCACTCAGTGCACTTTCCCCACGCGAGCCCTGCTGTCGCCTGAGCTCTTAAAGTGAGAAATGCTTAATAGTAAGCTCAGCTCGGGTACTGATGCCTTCTGTAGGCTTGTGCAGACCGCCAACTGTCTTTGTCATTCACGTTTCTCGCCTCAAAATTGGGATGAATGCCACTAACCTTTTGTACGGGGATGTGTGGAAAGTGAATTTGTGCCCGTAAGCGCTTCCAAGCGTTTGCCCCAGACCAGGTTCCGCACCTTTCCAGTGGTTCCCAACAAAAGGGTGTAGCCTCCCCCTCCACCCGCACCCCGACCCCACCCCATCAGGTCGGACACAGTCCCTGTCCCACGTGGGGCTCACGATCTCAATCCCCGTTTTACAGATGAGGTAACTGAGGCCCAGAAAAGTGAAGCGGCTTACCCCCTTCCTTATTCCCTCCCTGACCGCCACTTTCCAGTGATTCCATCCCCACTGCTTTCAACTCTAACATGCCTATGGCTGCCATATCCTAAAAAAAACCCCTCCCTTGACCCCCACAGCTCCATCCAGTTATCACTCCCATCTCCCTCCTACCATTCCTGTCCAAACTACTCGAGCGAGTAGTCTACACCCGCTGCCTTCACTTCCTCTCCTCCGATTCTCTCCTTGACCCCCTCCAATCTAATCTCCACCCCCTTCACTCGAGTGACCTCCTTCTCGACAAATCCAACAGCCTCTACTCCATCCTAATCCTCCTTGTCCTCTCATCTGCCTTCAACCCCGTGGACCACCCCCTACTCCTAAAAGCAGTATCTCCCCTCAGCTCTACCGCCGCCGTCCACTCCTGCTTCTCCTCTCTGTCTGGCCCTTCCTTCTCAGTCTCCTCCGCAGGCCCCTCCTCTGCCTCCCACCCCCTAACTATTGGAGTCCCTCAAGGCTCGGTTCTGGGTCCCCTTCCTCTCTCCATCTACACCCACTCCCTTGGAAAACTCATTTGCTCCCACGGCTTCAACTTGCATCTAATCGCGGATGATTATCGGATCTACCTTTTGCCAGCCCTGATCTCTCTCCTCTGCAATCTTGCATTTCCTCCTGCCTACAGGACGTGTCTAATGATAATAATAACGATGGTATTTGTTGAGCGCTCACTATGTGCCAAGCACTGTTCTAAGCGCTGGGGTGCATACAAGGCAATCAGGTCGGACACGGTCCCTGTCCCACGGGGGGCTCACGATCTCAATCCCCGTTTTACAGATGAGGTAACTGAGGCCCAGAAAAGTGAAGCGGCTTGCCCAAGGTCACGCGGCAGACAAGTGGCGGAGTGGGGATTCGAACCCACGACCTCCGACTCCCAAGCCCGGGCTCTTGCCGCCAGACCATGCTGTTTCCCGTCTCTACTCAGATCACCCGCTGATACCTCAAGATGAACCCGTCCAAACCAGAATTCATATTTGCACCCAAACCCTGCCCTGGCCCTATAGAGAACACCTCCCTGTTCCTAAGTCTGAATTCTCGGCATCGTCCTCGACTCATCTCCCTCATTCAACCTACGCGCTCCTGTTCGGTCTACCTTCACGTCACTGAAACCCACCCTTTCCTCTCCACCCGAATCTACCATCCTGATCCAAGCACTTATCCTGTCCCGCCGTGATTACTGCATCAGCGGTATCGCCGACCCGCCCGCCTCCTGTCCCTCTCCACTCCAGGCCATACTTCACACTACTGCCAGGTCACCGTTTTCTAAAATAACGTTCAGCCCACCCCTTTCCTCAGGAACCTCCAGCGGTTGCCCAGCCACCTCCGCATCAAGCAGAAATGCCTTACCGTCGGCATTAAGGCGCTCGGTCACTTCCCCCCACTGATTTCCTACTACAGCTCAGCCCGCACAGCTCACTTCTCTAATGCCAACCTACTCATCTGTCTCACCACCACCCGCTTGCTCACACGCTCTCTCTGGCCTGGAACTCCCTCCCGCTTTCGCATCTCACGGACTACCACTCTCCCCACCTTCGAAGCCTTAATGAAATCAGGGCTCCTCCAAGAGGCCTTCCCTGACTGAATCCTCATTTCCCCTCCTCCCTCTCCCTTCCGCATCATTTGTGCACTTGGATCTCTACCCTTTAAGGACTTGATATGCATCCCACCTTCAGTCCCGCTGCACTTAGGTATATACATATATATATATATATATATATATATCCGTAATTTATTCAGATATATGTCTGACTTCTGTCTGTTATGTCTCTCTACCCCTCCGGGGCCTATAAGCCCTTTGTGGTCAGGGAACGTGTCGGCCAACTCTGTTGTACTCTCCCAAGCGCTTAGTACATGTTCTACCAACAGTAAGCGCTCAATTGATACTATTGATCGATTTACTGAAAGCGTAACAATCTTGTCCTTGCTAGGCCCGAGGGGCAGGGGCGTACATCCTTTTTCCCTCTTTTTTCAGCCTCCCCTTACTTTAGTACACCCAGTTCTGCCAGAACACTTGTTTTCCCATTTTGGATAGAATGTGATGGCAGAAATATGGAATGTTCTTCCAACAGTGTGCATCTGTCAGGAAGCAGCGCAATGTCATTTGGGAAGAGAGAGTTGTGCCGTGTGTACACGGTGTCGGCCATGGCGTGTGGCACACCGTGAGTTTGGGGGATCTGCAAGAATGGGAGGAGAATGAATGGTGTGGATTTTCACCCTATTGGCCTGGGGGGAGTGGGGGAGGGATGGTGGAGGGGGGTGGAATTGGAGCACACACATAGTGATTTTTGAGAAGATAAATAGGTCCCTATCAATTTTGATGGTAAATTAAAAATCTTATCTCACTGGGCTCACGGAGAATAAAATATTGGCTGCGATAAGCACCCAGGGCAGAATTTCATCAGTAAATTCTAGCGTCCACAGATCCAATTCTATGCTTACAAGCTATGTTGCCACAAAAGTCAACATTTAATGAATTTCACAAAAAATGCACGAGCCTGATTGTTTAGTTATCGTTATCAGAGTCAGGAGCAGCAATATTTAATGAATGCCTCAGAGAAAGAAGAAAACATAAAACTTAGCCTTCAGGGAATTTACAATTTAATAAGTGAGATGGGTCAAAAGATAAAAACGGGGCCATACCGTTATATTTGAAAATGCTAGAGCCTGAAATCTCTAAGTACCAACAACAGTCCATCACATTTATTGAGCACTCACTGTGTACAGAGCACTGTACTAAGCGCTTGGGAGAGTGCGATGTAACGGAGTCGGTAGATGTGGCCCTGCCCACAAGGAGCTTACAGCCTAGAGGGGCAGACGGACATTAAAATAGGAACAGAACTATGTACCAAAATTTACAGCGCTATAAAGAGGTGTTGCGGCAGCTGGAGGGGATTTCAGGTAAAGGGACGTTGACCTCCGGAGCCTTCGTGCTGGAGGTGGATTTTTCAAAGAGCTTCGGTGAAGAAAAGAGGGACTCTATTTTGTCAAGTGTCTCATCTTCTGCTGTCGAGTCGTCTCCGATCCATAGCCACTCCACGGACGGGTCTCTCCCAGAAAGCCCCACCTCCGTCTGCAGTCGTTCCGGTGGTGGATCCAGAGAGTTTTCGCGGTCAAAATACGGAAGTGGTTTACCGTGGCCTTCTTCCTCGTGAAGCGTAGGGTGTGGTAAATTTCTCGGCATAGTATTTATTGAGTGCCTTCTGGGTGCATGCCTCAGTGTCGCTCTACCCCAGTTAGCCCTCTCTATTGGTTCCGTGAAAACAGAGGGTTAAGCCAGAAAGGGCTAAACGGAATCAAGTTTCCCAAGGGAAATAAAATATAAAATGTATTAATGCAGTCCTAAGATCTGAAAAAAACGACCAAAAGAATAGAGATGTATTTGAAAATGATAAAAGAAAACACAATGTATCACCCAATTCTCTTCTTCTAACCTTGGCATTATGTTCTTGCAAACCCCAGTGTTAGAGACAGCTCACTCTGTAATACTGGCCCGTTCTGATGCTTTACGCAAGCACGCAACCTTTTCTCTTGACACGGCAGTGCTCTGTCCATGCAGGCTTGCCTTGTGCGAATTAATATTCCCTAACAAAATTCCATGGGCTGCTGCTGCTACTTTTGCCTATTTGTAGCTGTTATTTTCAGGTATTCAGATACTATTGTCTAAATTTCCATTAGAGGGAAAAGCAGAGTTCATGTTTTGAGTTTTGAAATGACCTCATCAGCCTCCTCACTAACCACCCTGCCTTCTGTCTCTTCCCACTCCAGTCCATATCCTCTCTGCCGCCCACATCATTTTTCTAAAAAAAAAAAAGTATTCAGTCCAGGTCTCCCCACTCCTCAAGAACCTCTGGCGATCCACCTCCACATCAAACAGAAACTCCTTACCACTCAATCGGCTTTCCCCCTTCTGTCTCATTTCCTACTACGAACCGGCATGCACTCTTCGATCGAGCAAGCGATCAGTCGACTGTATTTATTGGGTGCTTACTGTGTGCAGAGCCCTGTGCTAAGCGCTTTGGAGAGTACCGAACAACAGAGTTGGTAGACACATTCCCTGCCCACCACGAGCTTACAGTCTAGAGCTTCATTCCTCTAACACCAACTGATCATACCTCAGTCTCTCTAACTCGCCCCCAACCCCTCGTCTCTGGCCTGGAACTCCCTCCCCCTTCGTATAGGACAGACCGCCGCTCTCCCCACCATCAAAGCCTGATTAAAATCACACCTTCCCCGACAAAGTCCTCATTTTCCCTACTCTTCTCCCTTCTCCATCGCTTACTTGGATCTGTACTCTCTAAGTACTAGATACCTCACCCTCAGCCCCACAACACTCCCGTCCGTATCCATAATTTTTATTTCTTCACATTAATGTCCGTCTCCCCCCCGGTAGACCGTAAGCTCCTTGTGGGCGGGGAACATGTCTACCAACTCTGTTGCACTTTCCCAAGCGCTCAGCGTAGTGCTCTGCGCACAGTAAGTGCTCAGTAAATGCCACTGATTGATCGATTGACTGGCTGACTACACGGGCAGTGCGTCAGCTATTCTGGGCACTGATCCATTGATGGAATGGTGAGTTTTAGCTGGGTAATCACACGATTCAGTCATAAGTGAACACAGCTGAAGCTCACCATTTGGACTGTAAATATGATGCAGGACTACATGGCCGAGGATACAGACAGAACTATGACTCTAGGATCGATTCTGCTGGAAAACCACTTTCCTGTTTTTTATAGAAGGGGTTATTTTCAAGATAAAATGCTATTTGGACATTTTTGTGCTCAACTGCTATTAAAATGACTAATTCTTTCCACGTACTATTTATCTAGTCGTAATTCATTTTCAGTGGCGGTGTCATTTTCTACCTGAACGTCAAATAACGTTCCATTCAGTAGACTTCACGGAGCAAAAGGAAGTGGGGTATAACAAGCACCGTTACTTGAAATAGCTGTTCGGTGCTATGACATTTTATTTATGCCGAATTAGGGAAGAAATGGGAGTTCTTTCCAGAAGCCAGGTCTTTCATTCCAGTAAGATGTTCAGCTTTAGGATGTTACACAAGCAGGACTGTAGCACATTTTTTCACGTCAAGGAATACATATGTGCACGAAGAAGCGTTTACCTTCTTGCATTCATTTGGGATCTGCTCATTTTTCCCTTGTGTTTGCGGCCTTCTTGAATTTGGAGCAAATTTAGGACAGTTTGATTTTGAAAGCCACCCCAGAGGGAAATGTCATGGAGACATTTTCTTATCAGGGTTTCTTAATATTAGAGAGAGTGTAAGGTGTAACTTAGTTCACCGTGTGGTCAGTGAACACCAATGAGCTAGCGGAATGGTTTCATTGAGGGAAGGTGCTGACATGGCTTCCAGATGGTTAAAAGAGAAAGAATGGCTGGAAAAGAGAAGCAACCCTCACACAGGAATGGGCAGAGTCATTCCAGATAGTTGCTGAAAAATGCCCCATACTTTCTACACCGTAGGTAGAATGACGAAGAACTGTAGATGGGGGGTCTGGGGTGATTTGACAAAATATTTCCCTTCCTCTCCTTCCTTTCAAAACACAAAGACACTGTGCCAGATGGTTCATTGGGTTTTGTACACAGGAAAAAAAAGTCCTGGGCAAGTTTTCTTATTGTCTTTTAATTCATGTTCTTCAGCTGATGCTCAGCCAATTTTTAGAATGTAATGATAGAAACAACCCTAATGGTTGCTAACTGAATTGCATGATGCATACAAAGATTTTTGTCTAAATTTAATAATCTATAGTAATTTTATTAACATGCCTGGTTATTTAACAAATTTAATTCTATGCTTATAAACTTTGGCCAGGGGTGGGGGGAGGTCAAATAAAATGATGCAGTTGCATTTTAGCCAACATTGGTTAGTACATTTTGTATTTAATTATGCATGTTTTTATTTCCATCAAGATCCACTTTTGATCTGGAGCAGTTCCAGCAATACGTACATTTTGTTTGTAACTAAGAGATTTGACTACATCTGTCTACCCACTGAGCAGGGCAAGATGCTTTTTGGTTGCCACTGATCATAGAGAAGCAGCGTGGCTCAGTGGAAAGAGCACGGATTTAGGAGTCAGAGGTCATGGGTTCTAATCCCGGCTCCGCCCCCTGTCAGCTGTGTGTCTTTGGGCAAGTCACTTCACTTCTCGTGCCTTGCTTACTTCATCTGTAAAATGGGGATTAAGCCTCACGTGGGACAACCTGATTACTCTGTATCTACCCCAGTGCTTAGAACAGTGCTCGGCCCATAGTAAGCGCTTAACAAATACCAACATCATTATTATTATTGTTAATATGCCTTCAAACCAACAGACCGTGCACGGTCAACGGAATCAACTGATGTAAGTCTGCCTAGCAAACCAGTTGTCCTTCAATTTTTCAGCCAATTTTTCCTTAAAGGGAGTGACCACTCTTCTGTTAAAAGTCTACCCCGTAATTGTAGTGTGGTTGCTGGCCAAGAAAAGCAACAAAGAAAGGGCTCTTGTTTTTGTTCCTGAGGTGATTTTAGGGGAAATATATGAAAACACGCCATACTCCAGATTAATAATGACTTTTTCCTATTCTAAACACGAATGAAGTTCGGTGTTCCCAGACTTTCTATTTTAGAAATTGGAGCGGTCAGTGGTGCCCATTGATGCTTCCTGTGTGCAGAGCACTGTACTAAGTGCTTGGGAAAGTACAGTACAGGGGAGCTGATAGAAAAGATCCCCGCCAGACTGTAAGCCCGTCAAACAGCAGGGACTGTCTCTATCTGTTGCTGACTTGTTCATTCCAAGCGCTTAGTACAGTGCTCTGCACATAGTAAGCGCTCAATAAATACTATTGAATGAATGAAAGGACCCTAGAGTCTATGGGGGCGGTGTGGTGGGGTGGAGACAGACAATTAAAACTAAGACCCAGAGAAGTGAAGTGACTTGCCCAAGGTCACACAGCTGACAAGTGGCAGAGCCGGGATTAGAACCCACGACCTCTGACTCCCCAGCCTGGGCTCTTTCCACTGAGCCACGCTGCTGCACCCCTTTCAGAACTCCCCAGTAGTAGTAGGAACGTTTATTGAGTACCCGCTTGGGGCGGTGCGCTGGACGAGGCACTTGGAATGTACCAAATAATGAAGTTAAATACTCCTTGCCCACAAGGAGTTTACACTCTAATCGGGAAGATAAACATAACACTTTACAACTCGAGTGACCAAAATAAATCAATCATACATGAGTCCTAAGGAGGGTGTAAATAAGCCCATAAGTCTTAGAGCTGAGTGAGGGGATGATATAACAATAATAATAATAATAATTGTGGTGTCTGTCAAGCGCTTACTCTGTGTCAAGCACTGTACTAAGGGCTCGGGTGGATCCAAGCAAATCGGGTTGGACACAGTCCCTGCCCGTCATGGGGCTCACAGTCTCGATCCCCATTTTGCGGATGAGGGAACTGAGGCACAGAAAAGCAAAGTGACTCGCCCAAGGCCATACAGCAGACGAGTGGTGGAGCCGGGATTAGAACCAGTGACCTTCTGCCTCCCGGGCCCATCGGGAAATTAAGTGGGGGAGACGTGAAGGAGGAAGTGGGATTTTAGGAGGGTTCTGAAAGTTGGGAGAGGTGTGTTCGGTCTGATGTGGGGAGGGAGTTCGTTCCAAGCCGGTGGAACAGCGTGAGCGAGATCCAGCTAGAAGGTTAGCTTGGGAGGAACGCAGACAGTCACTGGGGGGATAGTGGGGGCAGAGAGCAAATAAAGTCCCACCAGATGGCGGAGAGCCTTGAAGCCCGGCATCCCAACCCTCCAGTTTGTGGAAGATCTCATTAAAATTGAATGTTCTTTAGAGTCCACAAGCAATGACCCAACTCCTTCAGTGAGGTCATTCCATCTGGGTCCCTCCTCTGAAAGAGGGCAGCTCTGCCTCAATTTGATACGTTCGACCACTGAGAAACTCCTGGTCAGAGAAGCTGATGTACTGGCGGAATTGTTCAAAGACGTCCTACTCCGTTTTCACGGGTGCAGCACGGCAGAGATTGTCTTTCAGAGGCATTCACACACATGGATGGAATTTCATCGTCATTCAATTAGAAGAGCAGCAGTTAAGCTGTTTAACCTCACCTGACTCCAACTTTCTTAACTACCCAAATAAGTCAGAAAAGGGTTGCAAACAGGAGCAAGGCAGGAAAAGAGGAAGATGGACCATTATTTTACATTAATTCTAAGGAGCCAGCTACTAATGAAAGATTGATCATGGCTATTTTTTGGCTCTGAACCCTTAGTGGAAGACTTTTGCAGTTTTGGGATTTTTGTATAAAAAAAGTAAATATCAAGGAAGGCACCAAGCAGAGCAGAGAATTCTGGAAAAGAATAGACTGTTACCTGAGGCTAAGCAGGACCCCTAATAATAATGGTATTAAGATACACGCCAAGTATCGTACTGAATTCTGGAGTAAGTGCAAGTTAATCAGGTTGGCACAGTCCCCGTCCCACACGGTGGCTTCCAATCTAAGTAGGAGGGAGAACAGATTTAATCCCCATTTGACCCGTGAGGAAACCGAGGCCCAGAGAAGTTAACTGACTTCCCCAAGATCACACAGGAGGGTTGTGGCAGAGCTGGGATTATGGCCCTAGTCCTCGGACCGCCCCCAGGCCTGTGCCCTTTCCACTAGGCTACTTTTCTTTGGGGATCCCATTTAAGGAAGTTGGAGTGTCCCTTCCAGGAAGGAGGGACAAAGGGGAAACAGAGGCGGATGGACGAATGGGAAAGGAAGGAGCAAGATACGATAAGGATGAAGAATTGTATCAAAAAGCCCACGTGGGGACTCAATGCGCCGTCTCTCTCAGGCACGGCTTTGTAAGTCTGCACCCTCCTGGAAAGACTAGCCCTGGTCGCCACACACAGCCCACCCACCTGCCAGGGCAGGCAAGTGGAGATTCTGGGTGCCGGCCTGTCTCCCACAGTGCCATCTGGACATCGGGCGGCCGCTGCGGCGCCAGGGACCCTCAGGAATCGTCGGTTGTTATTACGGGGCCTATAATAACAACTGACCATTCATTCATTCAGTCGTACTTACTGAGTGCTTACTGTGTGCAGATCAGGTCTGATGAGGACAATGAGGCCCGAGATTACACAGCGGGTCAGTGGCAGTGCTGGGATTAGAACCCAACTCTCCTGACTCCCAGCCCCAAGGTCTTTCCACTCTCTCAAAAGAACTACTAATAAAAGTTAGGCCTGAAATTGCCTAGAAATCAACTGTATAACACATGCAGGTAACTGGAAGTGCTGTGCAGAAATTACAAACATTTCATGCGAAGCCACATGCTTGTTACACCTGGCTGTCACTTGGAGAAAATCTGAGTGGAGACAACTGCTGTTGACCATCCTTTCAAATTTCTCCATTTCTCCATGAATGTGGGACACATCACTCATTTTACCAGAGACAGAATCATATTTTATTCTCTTTCATCTTTCATTTCCCTCTCCTCCTATTCATCCAGCCAGCCACACTGTCACCTGCCAGATAAATATGGAGCAGAAGCCCATTTTCCCTGCAGGACTGAAGCTGGGCTGTTGGTTGTTTGTAATCAAAGCTGTGGGAAATGAGAAAATCTCTCCCTCCGAAAACTATCTAGCTACCGTTTTGTTTGTTTTTAATGGTGTTTGTTAAGTGCTTACCGTTCAAAGAGCTGGGGAAGGTACGCGTCAATTAGGTCGGACGCGGTCCCTGTCCTGCAGGGGGCTCACGGTATAAGTAGCAGGGAGAACAGGTATCCCCATTTCCAGTTAAGGAAACTGAGGCCCAGAGAGGTGAAGTGACTTGCCCAAGGTCACACAGCAAGCAATTGGCAGAACTGGGATTAGAATCCAGGTCCTCTGACTCCCAGGCCTGTGCCCTTTCCACTAGGCCACGCTACTCGGTAGACAATTAACCTCCCTCTACAAGTCCAATTCATTTCACATTTTTATTTTTGTTGGGGAGTCCCATTAGCCTAAGCCCCCACCAGGAATGGCCTTGCCAGTCCTTCCCTTCTTAATCAATCGATTGATCGATGGTATTTATTGAGCACTTACCATAAGCAGAGCACTATACTAAGCAGTTGGGAGAGTAGATTACACCGGAATTAGTGGACACATTCCCTGCCCATAATGAGCTTACAGTCTAGACGGGGAGACAGATATTAATATAACTAAGCAAATGTTGTGGGGTCGGGTATGGGGAAGATATCAAATGTCCAACGGTCACAGATCCAAATGCATAGACTACCCAGAAGGGAGAACGAGCCAGGGGAAAAGGGCTTAATCGGGGAAGACCCCTTGGAGGAGATGTGATCTTAACAATGATTTGAAGGTGGGGAGGGAGTTCCAGGCCAGGGGGAGGATGTGGGAAAGCGGTCATCGGGGAGACAGGTGAGATCGGGGCACGGTGAGTAAGCTGGCTCTAGAGGAGCATATTGTGTGGGCTGGGCCGGAATAGAAGATTAATGAGGTGAGGGAGGATGGGGCGAGCTGATTGAGTGCTCTAAAGCCGATGGTGAGGAGTTTCTGTTTGATGTCCAGGTGGCTGGGCAGTGGAGGTTCTCGAGGAGCGGGGAGACAGACTGAATGGGTTTTTTTTTAGAAAAATGATCCAGGCAGCAGAGTGATGTATGGATCAGAGTGGGGAGAGACGGGGAGGTCAGCGAGGAGGCAGATGCAGGAGTCAAGCCGGGATAGGATAAGTGCTTGGGTCGGCATGGTAACAGGTTGGGTGGAGCGAAAAGGTGGATTTTAGCAATGATGTGCAGGTAGAACCAACAGGATTCGATGACAGATTGAATACGTGGGTGGAATGAGAGAAACGAGTTAAGGTTACGGCTTGTGAGATGAGGAGGGTAGTGGTATTGTCTACAGTACAATACAGTGCAGTACAAGGGAAGCAGCGTGGCTCAGTGGAAAGAGCCCGGGCTTGGGAGTCAGAGGTCGTGAGTTCGAATCGCAGCTCTGCCACTTGTCAGCTGGGTGACTGTGGGCAAGTCACTTCACTTCTCTGTGCCTGTTCCCTCATCTGCAAAATGGGGATGAAGACTGTGAGCCTCACGTGGGACAACCTGATGACCCTGTATCTACCCCAGCGCTTAGAACAGTGCTCTGCACATAGTAAGCACTTAACAAATATCAACATTATTATTACAGTAGGGGAAAGGGGGGAGGACAGGGTTTGGGTGGGAAGATGAGGAGTTCAGTTTTGGACATGATTAGTTTGAGGTGCCATCCAGGTAAAAATGTCCTGAAGGCAGGTGGAAATGTGAGATTGCAGGGAAGGAGAGAGGTTGGGGCTGGGGATATAGATTTGGGAATCATCTACTGTGGTGCTGAAGAAAGAAAAAAAAAATCATCCTCTTTGAAGTCATTCCTACTGGAATGGCCATCCCAACATCGGAGAAGCAGCGTGGCGCAGTGGAAAGAGCACGGGCTTTGGAGTCAGGGCTCATGAGTTCGAATCCCAGCTCTGCCACTTGTCAGCTATGTGACTGTGGGCGAGTCACTTAACTTCTCTGTGCCTCAGTTCCCTCATCTGTAAAATGGGGATTAAGACTGTGAGCCCCACGTGGGACAACCTGATTTCCCTGTGTTTACCCCAGCGCTTAGAACAGTGCTCGGCACATAGTAAGCGCTTAACAAATACCAACATTATTATTATTATTTTACTGGAACCCCGCTGCCGACTGTTCCAGCTTCCTTTCACCTCTGTCTGTGTGATGGTGTATCCCCATTTTGATTGTAAGCTCCAAGTGGTCTCCCCATCAAGACTGTAAACTCATTCTGGGCAGGGAAATTGGCTGCTAATTCTCGCAAGTATTCTCACAAGTTCTTAGTACAGTGCTCTGCACATAGTGAGCGCTCAATAAATACCATTGATTGATTGATGTGGGACCGGGACCAGGTCTCTTTACCTTGTAATTAGCCTAGTGCTTAGTCCGATGCTTCATGAATAATAAACACGTAATAATAAATATTATTGCTACATATCCTTGCTGCTTCTTCTCCAGTATCACCCCCTTTGCTCTACTGTATTGCAAAAACCCTTTGTCAACTCACATCTGCGATACAGTATCCTAATTAACTCATCGTTCAAGTCAGAAAGATGGGCAGGAAAGTGAGAAGATTCATTCATTCATACATTCATTCAATCGTCTTTATTGAGTGCTTACTGTGTGCAGAGCACTGTACTAAGCACTTGGAAAGTTCAATTCAGCGATAAAGAGAGACAATCCCTACCCACAGTGGGTTTACAGTCTAGAAGGGGGGCGGGGGGAGACAGACATCCAAACAAGTAAACAGGCAACAAAATAGCTTCAATATTAATAAATAGAATTATAGAAGATGAGGTTGCACTCGAAGGAAAGGGCAAATACACAAGACCGTTAAGGAATATGGAAGTCTGAAGAATCCGGTGCATTCCCGTTAGTTTTGCAAATCTCTGGTTCTCACATCTTTAAGGTGGGGCTAACCGACTCCTGCATCCCGTCTTCACAGAGATGTTGCTGCAGTGCAACATTTCAAGGTCAGAAAGAAAACTCTTTATCAAAAGATTCTTTGATGATTTAAAGTCTTGCTCTTTCTTGTTGGCATCACAAATACCGAACTAAGACAAAGATGACAGAAATGGGAGTTTACGTTTTTCAAGCACATTAAGATGCTCAGCACATTAAGATGCTCACAGATGAAAGATTCTATATAAATGCAAAACATCGTTATCGTTAGAATGCATATGTAAACGTGCTGTCAGTGATTCCGAAGCAAATTCCCCACTGAAAATATGATAAAAAGAAAGGTTCTCATAAAAACTTACTTTGTGGATATACAAAGCTTTAAAAATAGCCGTGTAAAATATATTTTTTAGAATAACCTAGAAAATATTCTGTTTAGCGTCACATTTTGAAGCAAAATTTTCTACTGATGATAACACGTTTTGTAAGTCACATAATCTATTTAGAACAACGCACTAGGATATTATTAATAATAATGAGAAGAATAACAGTAATTGCGGCATTTGTTAAGCACCTATATCTGTCAAGCACTGTTCTAAACGCTGGGGTAGATTACAAGTTAATCAAGCTGGACACAGTCCCTGACCCACCTGGGGCTCACAGTCTAAGTAGGAGGGAGCAGAGGCGTTGAAAAACCCCATTTTACAGATGAGGAGACACAGAGAAGTTAAGTGACTTGCCTAAGATCACCCGGCAGTCATGATATAGGTACATATTTATTATTCTATTTATTTTATTGATGATGTGTATATATCGATAATTCTATTTCTTTATATCGATGCTATCAATGCCTGTTTCCTCGTTTTAGACCGTGAGCCCGTTGGGTAAGGATTGTCTCTGTTGCTGAACTGTACTTTCCAAGCGCTTAGTACAGTGCTCTGGACACAGTAAGCGCTCCAAAAATACGATCGAATGACCGAGCCCAGATCCTGTGACTCCTAAGCCTGTATTCTTTCCACGAGGCCACACTCCCACTACACAATGGCAGAAAGGTATAAAAGGCAGCCCGGCACTGTTCTAAGCGCTGGGGGAAGATACAGGGTAATCAAGTTGTCCCACGTGAGGCTCACAGTCTTCATCCCCATTTTCCAGATGAGGTAACTGAGGCCCAGAGAAGTGAAGTGACTTGCCCACAGTCACCCAGCTGCCAAGTGGCAGAGCCGGGATTCGAACCCATGACCTCTGACTCCCAAGCCCGGGTTCTTTCCACTGAGCCACGCTGGATAATAATAATAATGTTGGTATTTGTTAAGCGCTTACTATGTGCAAAGCACTGTTCTAAGCGCTGGGGGAAACAAGGTGATCAGGTTGTCCCACGTGGGGCTCACAGTTTTAATCCCCATTTTACAGATGAAGGTAACTGAGGCCCAGAGAAGTGAAGTGACTCGGCCACAGTCACCCAGCTGCCAAGAGTCAGCATGACCTCTGACTCTCAAGCCCGGGCTCTTTCCACTGAGCCACCCTGCTGGATCTATCCCAGCGGTTAGAACAGTGCACATAGTTAGTGCTTTGAGGAACAGCAGCATCCTTATGATTCTCGTTACTCCTTCTGCCAGCGGGCAACGAAAAGCCACCTGGCTCTGCGCCTCGCCTCGCCTCGCCTCGCCTCGCCTCGCCTCGCCTCGCCTCGCCTCGCCTCGCCTCGCCTCGCCTCGCCTCGCCTCGCCTCGCCTCGCCTCGCCTCGCCTCGCCTCTCGGGCTTTCCCATTCCCGGCCCGTTAAACCTTCCCGGGCGCCGAGGACTACAACTCCCAGCACGCCCCGCTCCGCGCCCCGCCTCTTTAACCTCCCCGCGCTGCCGCCGCGCTGCCTGCCGGGACTTGTAGTTCCCTCCGAAAGAGCCTCGTTCCGGGGCCCCCTCTAGATGGCGGAGCGCTCGGGTTCCCCGCCTTCTCGGGTCGGCGCGGGGCGTCCCGCCGTTGCCATGGAGACGGCCCGCGGCCCGCCGGAGCATCCTTTGGGAAAGAGCGCGGCGGCCGGGGGGGCAGCCATGGAGGAAAAGGAGGAGAAGGAAGAGAAGGAGGAGGAGGAAGAGAAGGAGGAGGAGGAAGAGAAGGAGGAGAAGGAAGAGAAGGAGGAGGAGAAGGAAGAGAAGGAGGAGAAGGAAGAGAAGGAGGAGAAGGAAGAGGAGGAGGAGGAGGAGGAAGAGGAAGAGGAGGAGGAGAAGGAGGAGGAGGAGAAGAAGGAGGAGCAGATCTTCAGCCTGGGGGAATCTGTCGTAGGGCCCGTGGATCTGATGGCACGCAAGGGGACCCTCACCCTCCGCTCACAGTACATGCCCTACGGAAAAAAGGTCTTGGTGGGCGATTGGTAAGAGAGAGAGGGAGAGAGAAAGGGATCGGGGCCGGTAGGACGGAGCCGTTCATCCGTTCAGTCGTATTTATCGGCTCAGTGGAAGGAGCCCGGGCTTGGGAGTCAGAGGTCATGGGTTCGAATCCCGGCTCTGCCACTTGGCAGCTGGGTGACTGTGGCCGAGTCACTTCACTTCTCAGTGACCTCATCTGGAAAAATGGGGATTAACTGTGAGAAGTGAAGTGACTCGGCCACAGTGACCTCATCTGGAAAATGGGGATTAACTGTGAGCCTCACGTGGGACGACCTGATTACCCCTGGATCTACCCCCAGCGCTTAGAACAGTGCTCAGCGTGGCTCAGTGGAAAGAGCCCGGGTTTGGGAGTCAGAGTTCATGGGTTCGAATCCCGGCTCGGTCACTTGGCGGCTTTGTGACTGTGGACAAGTCACTTAACTTCTCGGTGCCTCAGTTCCCTCATCTGTAAAATGGGGATTAACTGTGAGCCTCACGTGGGACGACCTGATTACCCTGTATCTACCCCAGCGCTTAGAACAGTGCTCTGCACATAGTAAGCGCTTAACAAATATCAACATTATTATTATTGAGCGCTCACTGGGTGCAGAGCGCTCTACTAAACCCTTCCCGCCCCCACCGTCTCGCCTGCCCTTTGGGTGTGCCTCCTCTGACGCGTGGTTAAAAACTCAACTGTGTTTCCGCTAATCAGAGAGGATAATAATAATAATTATGGGATTTGTTAAGCGCTTGCTGTGTTGCCAGGCGCTGTACTAAGCACTGGGGTGGATAGCTGTGGATAGCTGTCTGACTTTGGGCAAGTCACTTCACTTCTCTGTGCCTCAGTTGCCTCATCTGTAAAATGGGGATGATGACGGTGAGCCCCACGTGGGACAACCTGATCACCTTGTACCTCCCCCTGCACCTAGAACAGTGCTTGGCACATAGTAAGCCCTTAACGAATACCGTCATTATTGTTGTTATACGAGGAAATCGGGTTGCACGCAGTCCCTGGCCCACGTGGAGCTCACGGTCACCATCCCCATTTTCCAGATGAAGGAACTGAGGCCCGGAGAAGTGAAGCGACTCACCGAAGGTCACACGGCAGACAAGTGGAGGAGTAGGGATTGGAAACCATGACCCTCTGACTCTCAGGCCCGTGCTCTATAACCCTGGAGTCCTAGAGCAGCTTTCCCTTGGAAATTTCAATGCGCGTTCACCCGGAGTATCTCCCTCTCTAGCCTCCTGGGTGTAATGACAATCAGTTGGATTTCTTGAGTGCTTTCTGGGTACAGAGCGCTGTACTGCTTCTTGGAGAAGCAGCATGGCGTAGCCCATAGAGCCCGGGCCTGCGAGTCAGAAGATCATGGGTTCTGATCCCAGCTCCTCCACTTGTCTGCTGTGTGACCTTGAGCGAGTCACTTCACTTCTCTGGGCTTCAGAGAGCTCATCTGTAAAATGGGGATTGAGACCGTGAGCCCCACGTGGGACAGGCACTGTATCCAACTCAATTTGCTTGTATCCACCCCAGCACTTAGTACAATGGCTGGCACATAGTAAGTGCCTAACAAATACCATCATTATTATTATTAGTGGATAGAGTCAGAAAGTCATGGGTTCTGATCCCAGCTCTGCCACTTGTCTGCTGTGTCACCTTGGGTGAGTCACTTGACTTCTCTGGGCTTC
The DNA here is from genome assembly GCF_004115215.2 of Ornithorhynchus anatinus. Classification (NCBI taxonomy): domain Eukaryota; kingdom Metazoa; phylum Chordata; class Mammalia; order Monotremata; family Ornithorhynchidae; genus Ornithorhynchus; species Ornithorhynchus anatinus. The sequence goes on from NC_041753.1 coordinate 57,228,188, forward strand.
AGTTACCTCATCTGGAAAAGGCGAATCGAGACTGTGGGCCCCACGCGGGGCAGAGACTGTGTCCGACCCGATTTGCTTGTATCCACCCCAGAGCTTAGTACAGTGTCCGGCACATAGGAAGCGCTTAGCAAAAACCATTATTATTATTATTATTATTATTACCAAAAGCTTGGGAGAGTGCAATAAAACAGAGCTGGTAGACACGTTCCCTGCCCAAAAAAGCAGAGTGGTGAAAAGCCCCAGTCTCTTATCAGTCTCTTGTTCTTTGGCGCTATCCATTTTCTCACGCTAGCCTTATTCTCTCCAGCCCCCCCCCCCCTTACTCTCTCCAGCCCCCCACTTTTGAAATGGGCTGTGAAAGGCTTTGGGCTTGGAGGGCTGGGGTAGGGGAATCAGGGAATCTTTTTCCATTCCAGCGCCAATTCTCTACATCTGACCTCTGGCAAGTTAATGTCTCTTCGTGACCCAGCTACTTCCCGAAGGAATGAGGATAGCCATTCATACCCCCAACAGCTAATATCGGTGCTTGGATATTTTTCCCTGGCTTGTTACCGCAGACCGGCTGAAGCTAATGGCCTCCTGTCAGCTGCAGATTTACTCAACGGCAGCACCCTGAAAGAACAGCACGGCCAGGGCCGGGGAGGATATTTGGGTAGGCGGCAGAGGAGGGTCAGCCTCTGAAGGGAATTCCACGTTGGGGATGTGGTGGAAGGGAGCTCCCACAAAGACTGAGCTGCAGCGCGAGAGATGGTTAAATTTGGGGGGCAGTGCAATAGGGTTTCTGTTGCAGTGCATCCCCCGGGACGAGGAGAGCAGGGAGGTTAGAGAGCAATTACAGTCAAGGGAGAAAGCAGATGTTCTTTCCCATCAATAGAGGGATCCTTATTTTACCTCCATCCCATCTGCCTCTGTGGAAAATGTGTTCCCTACTCAGGCATGGGAGAGTGGTTTTTTTATTGTTTTTTGAAAGCAAACCTAGTGGCCTAGACTCTAATTTTCTTTACTCTGTTCTATCGCAGTAACTTCTTTGTTTTCAGGGAGTAACTTTACTGCCGCTCTATCATTCCCTTTCAAAGATACTTCTCAATTCACCCTTTAAACGAAACTTCTGAAATGTCAAGTGCTTCCTTCTCTCCTGTGATCTCCCATAGAGGTAGGTCATTATATCTGTTTTACAGATGAGAAAATGGAGGCAGAGTGCTCTGTACACAGTAAGGGCCAAATCGATACTGTGAGTACTACTATTAGAATTTAAGAATTCCCCCTCCTTAGAGTCCTTCAGAATCCAATGTTTAGTCAGCTGGAGCGCACTGCTGTTCCGTGCCTTGTTTCACTGATAATGTGAGTTAATGAATCTGGACTATCTCCCGCCTTCCTCCCTTGTTGTATATCTGCAAAGGAACAACTTCCCAACAGAGTAAGTTATTTTAGTCTTTTAAAGATAGGCTAGTATACTAATTTAGCATTTGTAAATTTTGCCAGTGTTATGTTAGTCCCGACAAATACATACAGAAAAGAAGGGTGGGCGGGGGAAGATATCTATTTTTTCCAGGATAGTCTTGCTATTTTGTGGCTGTTGTTGCTTCTCTCGAACAATCGGTAGTATTTATTGAGCGGTTACTCAGTGGCGTGGCTCAGTGGAAAGAGCCCGGGCTTGGGAGTCAGAGGTCGTGGGTTCTAATCCAGGCTCTGCCATTTGTCAGCTGTGTGACTTCGGGCAAGTCACTTAACTTCTCTGAGCCTCAGTTACCTCATCTGTAAAATGGGGATTAAGACTGTGAGCCCCACGTGGGACAACCTGATCACCCTGTATTCCCCCTCGCCCCAGCGCTTAGAACTGTGCTGGGCACATAGTAAGTGCTTAACAAATGGTGTCATCATTGTTATTTTTATTATAGAGCACTGTACTAAGTGTTTGGGAGAGTAAAAAATAATTAATTGGTAAATATGGTCCCTGATCCCAGGAAGCTTACAGTGTAGCCTTTCTTTTGGGGATGCTTGGTAAATTCTAGGTGATGGATAAGTGTAGATGGGAAGACTTGATTCTCCAGTTCCCCCCCGCCCCCCTCAGGCATGTTATGTGGCTCCAAGCAATTGCCCTCTGCCATTGAGTCGTCTTCGACACATAGCGACACCATGGACACATCTCTCCCAGAACGCCCTATTCTCTATCTGCAATTGTTGGTAGTGTATCCAGAGAGTTTTCTTGGCAAAAATACAGAAATGGTTTACCACTGCCTCCTTCCGTGTGGTAAACTTGAGTCTTCGCCCTTGATTCTCTCCCATGCCGCTGGCCCCCAGCACGGATGAGTTTTGACTTGTAGCAGATTGCCTTCCACTCGCTAGCCGCTGCCCAAGCTAGGAATGGAACAGATATGCCTCTGCCTGACTCTCCCTCCTGTAGTCGAGACCGGTAGAGTACTGGGAACTCTCCAGATGTGACCCTGAGAGGGGGCTCCAAGCAATAAATAGTGCTTATTGAAGGCCTGTTGTATGCAGAGCACTCCAATAAGTGCTTGAGAAAGTACAGTGGAATTAGACTTGATCCCTGTCTTCAAGGAGTTTAACACCAAGCCTGGGAGCCTGGTGGGTCCAAACTGATTTTCTTGTATCAACCACAGTGCTTGGCACAAAGAAAGCGCTTAATAAATGCCATCATCTTCAGAAGAAGTAATAGAGTTTAGAAATAGGTGCATCAGGGCTTCAGGGTGTAGGGGTACACCAGTGTTTAGATTATGCAGGAGTAGTCAAGGGGCAGTAGGGGAGTGAAATGGGGTGGAGAGATGAGAGAGTAATCGGGAAACGCCTCCTAGAGGGAGTGGGATTTCAGAAGGGCTTTGAAAATCGGGAGTGGCCTCCTGGATGTGAAGTGGTGAGAAAGACTAGAGGAGAGGAGCAAGGAGACCTAGCGAGGAGAGAGCCCATCGAGGGCCTTAAAGCTGAAGGCTTTGTGGGTCTTCCCATCTACTCTTATCCATCGCCTAGAATTTACCAAGCATCCCAAAAAGAAAGGCTACACTGTAAGCTTCCTGGGGTCAGGGACCATATCTACCAATTAATTATTTTGTACTCTCCCAAACACTGAGTACAGTGCTCTACAATAGTAATAATAATAATGACGGCATTTGTTAAATGCCACGTCACGAGTTTCTGATTGACGTGGAGTGGAATGGGCAACCACTAGGGGTTTTTGAGGAGTGGCGAAATGGGCCAAAAATGATGTTTTCGAAAAATGATCTGGACAGCAGAGTGAAGTATTGACTGAAGAATGGGGTTAGAAAGATCTGCGGGGAGGCCGGTGCAGTAGTGCTCTGCACACAGTACGCGCTCAATAAATACGATAGACTGAATGAATGGGATATGGCAAGCGCTTGGATGTGGATGATCTGTAAGAAGCGTAAAGAAATGAGCCGACTTCTTGTATTTTTACTTCCATATTGTTTTGATGTCTGTCTTCCCCCTTCTAGACTGTAAGCCTGGGGTGGGTAGGGATTGTCTCTCTTTATTGCTGAATTGTACCTTCCAAGCGCTTAGTACAGTGCTCTTCCCACAGTAAGCGCTCAATAAATACAGCTGAATGAATGAATGAATGTGCAGTGGCCGTTTGGATGGAAAGAAAGGGGGAGATCTAAAGATGTTATGATAAGACAAACGATGAGATCTGGGGACAGCCTGAATGTGGGAGTTGAGCGAGAGAGAGGTGTCAAGGACAATGCTGAGGTCGTCGGCTTGAGCGATGGGGAGGATGGTGGTGTTGTCAACGGTGAGTGGAAGGTTAGGTGGAGGAGAGGATTTGGGAGGGAAAATGAGTCCAGTTGGTCATTTTGAGATGCCTGAGGGGCGTCGGGGTAGTTATATCCCTCAGGGAGGAGAAGATGCGAGATTGCCAAGAAGGGGAGAGGTCAGGGTTGTGAAGTAGATTTGGGAGTCACCCGCCTAGAGGTGGGAGTCGAAGCCATGAGAGCAGATGAGCTCCCCAAGGGAGTGAGTGAAGGTTCAGAAGAAGAGATCCAGAGCTGAGCCTTGAGAAGCACCCACAGATAGGGTGTAGGAGGTGATGAAAGGAACTGAGAAGTAGTGGCTAGGTAGGAAGAGAATCAGAAGAGTATTGTGTTCATACTCTTTTATACTGCACCTTTTAAATATATTTGTTAAGTGGTTGAGTGTGTTTGTAGTAGTACATTTCTGTCCTATTTGGTTAACTGAATATTTAACCACATGCTTAATTATCATTTGACTTTGACAATGCCTTTTTCATTCGTTCAATCGTATTAAGCGCTTGCTGTATGTAGAACACTGTACTAAGTGCTTGGGAAAATACAATACAACAATAAACAGTGACATTCCCTTTCCTTTTGAGCAGCCAAATAGTGCAATCACAAGCAGTTTCTCACTAAACCTTCCTTACCTGGTCTAAATACATAATACTTTCTCTTTCAGGAGGTGGGCAGCATATGGTAGACTCTGCACAAACACATCCTAGTTGAATTCACACCCTCCTTTAGCACATAAACAGATGCATACATAAATTTCTCTCGTAACAATTGTGTTCGGTACGCTTTTTAGATAAATAGGGGATTAGGAAACATTCTTTCAATGCAGTGCACCTGATAAAACCCAACATGATGCCCGAAGAAACAGTTTTGCTCACACATTATAGGTGAACTGACGGTACCCAAATTTATACACATAGAATAGGCATAAAAATAATAATAATAATTATGTTATTTGTTAAGCACTTACTGTGTGCCAGGCACTGTGCTAAGCACTGGGGTGGGTACAAGCAAATCGGGTTGGATTAGTCCCATATGGGATTCACAGTCTTAATCCCCATTTTAAAGATGAGGTAACCGAGGCACAGAGAAGTGAAGTGACTCGCAGTAAACTCGAGTCTCCGCCCTCGACTCTCTCCCATGCCGCTGCTGCCCAGCACGGGTGAGTTTTGACTTGTAGCAGATTGGCTTCCGCTCGCTAGCCACTGCCCAAGCTAAGAATGGAATGGACAGGCTTCTGCTTGACTCTCCCTCCCGTCGCCGAGGCTGGTAGAAACTGGAAACTCTCCAGGTGTCACCCTGAGAGGGGACCTCGAATAGTGGGTAGAGAGTTATAGTTCCTGCTAATCTCACATGCACTTTTAAATAAGGGGTGCCTATATCGAGGGCCCTTGCGGCTCACAGGGAAGCCGTATTCCCTGGATTGAATCTCTTTAATCAAGCTGAATAGGGAAGAACTTCCTCAGTGCTTTTTTTTCTCCCCGCTTCATTGTGAAGCTGGATAGTAAGCCCCACAATAATGGGATCTTACCTGGAGAAGTTTTCTAATGAGGGTCTACCAGAACACCCTCCCTTTTCATATCTGACAATGACTCTTCCCCCTTCAAAAAAGCACATCTCCAAGAGGCCTTCCCTCACTAAGCCCTCATTTCCTCTTTTCCCATTCCCTTCTGCCTCGCCCTGACTTGCTCCCTTGACTCACCCCCCCCCACCCCCAGAGCACTTATGTCTATATCCATAATTTATTTGTTCATATTAATGTCTGTCTCCCCCTCTAGACTGTAAGCTCGTTGTGGGCAGGGAAGGTGCCTGTTGTTGCGTTGTACCATCCCAAGCATTTACTATGGTGCTCTGCACACAGTAAGTGCTCAACAAATATGATTTTGTTTCCTCCCCTGGCCTTATATGTTGTTTCCTCCCCTGGCCTTATATGATTACTTATGATAATTTTAGGCAAGGAGTCTCCATGGTGACAAATCATACACTGGTCTCCATGGTGACACTTGCGGAGGCAGCCCCAACTTCATTTAATTTACATATTTGAATATTATATGATTTTATCTTCTTGTCTCAACCCAATCCTGGTGTCCGGATCCTATAATATTCTTCCCTTCTTTTTCGAACAGTAGCAAATCGTAAAAAGGGAAGGGAGAAGGAAAATGGGATGTAGAGTATAGGGTACTTGCCAGATATCATTTTTTTCTTTTCTGTTGTTCACGTATAGTTACCTCTAAAGTAGGAATGAATTAGGATTGCAAACCCCCCCCCCCCCCCCCAAAACTTTTCCAGGGTATGATTCAGAGCATAAATACGGTCCTGCTCATTCAAAGACGATTCCAAGAGGCTGTAATTTATCAAAGGATCCTGACAGGAAACTGTGATGTGTCCTTTCTTTTATCTTGTTCTGTTTTCTGATTGAAAACCAAAAGGAATTACAAAAAGTGAACATATCTGGCCCTGTATATTGAGAAGCCGTAAAGAAATGAGAGGAAACTCAGAGGAGGTGAAAAACAAAGGCAAGGTGAGACCAATACAGGAGAATTAAGGAGTTTTTAGTTCATTCATTCATCCAATCGTATTTATTGGGCAGTTACTGTGTGCAGAACACTAAGCGCTTGGAAAGTACAATTCGGCAACAGATAGAGACAATCCCTGCCCAACAATGGGCTCACACTCTAGAAGGGGGGAGACAGACAAGAAAACAAAATTCTAGAGCTATCTATATCTTCAGCTATTAAGAGGCAGAGGCAAGGGGTGGGGACTCTGCACTGTACAGAGGCCATTTTGATAAGGTCTCTGATATGGGTGACATCTTGGACTCTCCCAAGTGGTACCCATCTTGGGAGAGTAGGGAGGCAATTGGCTACTCCTCCCATGTGCTACCATAGCGTAGTGTAGTGGAAAGATCATAGTTCTGGGAGCCAGGAGACCTGGGTTCTAGGCCCATCTTCACCACTTGCTTGCTCTGTAGCCTTGGGCAAGTTCACTTACCTTCTCTGGGCCCTGGTTTCCCCATCTCTAAAATGGGGGTAAAATCTTTGCTCTGCTTCTCTCTTAGACCGTGAGCCTTGTGTGGGGCAGAGACAGTTTCCAATCTGATTCATAACCACCCCAGCATTTAGCACAATGCTCGGCATATATCGTAAGCACCTAAAGTAACATCATTACTGTCTGAAACTTCCCCGTTTAGACGGCCAGAACCCGTAGATATCAACTGTCAAATGGGCAGACTCCTGGGCCTTTAGGGAAGCATATTTTGGGGGAAAACGATTACCTGCAGCACCTCAACCTAATTATTTTTCAGTCTTTGAAGTCATTCATTCATTCAGTAGTATTTATTGAGCGCTTACTATGTGCAGATCACTGTACTAAGCGCTTGGAATGTACAATTCGGCAACAGATAGAGACCATCCCTGCCCAACGACGGGCTCACAGTCTAAACGGGGGAGACAGACAGCAAAGCAAAACAGAACAAAACAAAAAGTCCTTCCGTGCTAAATTGTGACAATACGATTAATAACTATCTCCTTATCATTGGTTGACTGAAGTGTTAGGTATTATAAAAGCCCTTAAGACGAATGTGGATTTTTATAAAAAAATAAAATTAAATTAAATGAACTTGATGTTCACTTGCTCCTTGCAGACCCAGCCTTGGGTTGAAGCTAAGTATCAATACAGAATTCCCAAAACAGCCATACAAGGGAAATGAGAAAAGCTACAGCACCAAGGAAATTCCAAAGGAGATTACATTAAATATTAGAAAGGGGAGAAGACGTGGGACATTAGCAGTTACTACTTGGTGAAAAGAGAAATGGGAATATGTACCATTATGTACCGTTACTTGTCACCGTCAGGGTACCCTACTTCCGTTGCAAGTGCTATTCTTGGAGAGCAGCCAAGCGGTAGAGAAATCTCTTCAAGATACAATAAAGTCACACTTTGAAACCACTAATCTGGAATTTATGATAATTTGACTCCTTGTTTCCTCCCTTTGTTCTCTCTACTGCTGCCAAAAAAAGAGTAGGCTTTGATCTTCAGAAGGAAATTTTTAATTTATCATGGCTAACAAAATCTCAGTCAAGAGGCAAGATAGGAAGCATGTAGAGTATCCAGCAGCCCCGGGGATGTGGAAAGAGACAGACTAGTATGGGAGAGAGTCTGTCTACCAATGCTGCCGTATTGTACTTTCTCAACCACTTAGTACAGTGTGCTGTGCTCAAGAGGCACTCGATAAGTACTACTGATAGATTGATATGTGGATTTTTGATAAAGCTGTACTTTGGGTCCTCTGACTACGCTCTGGTTGGCAAAATTTTATGTGTGTGTGTGTGTGTGTGTGTGTTGCATTTGTTACCTACAGTGCATGATGCTGTTCTATTTTTCCCTCTTGGCGTACCTGAATTCTCTGCTCTAAAGACAGCGATCCCATTTCTGATCGTTCCCTATCAGGCTAACCTGTCTTCTGAGGTTGCCTCTCAGCTACTCACTGCCGGGCTACGATGTGTGAAATTGAGTTTCGTTTGTTCTGAAAGTGCTTCTTTTGTCTACCCTTTCTATGATTGCCCTGTATCAGCTCACCACGGAGCAGTTGGTTGGATGTCTTGCTGTTGTCTGTCCTTTTCGCATGTCCCACCCAGGAAAGGTGGGACGTGGTAGCTTCGACTACTCTATTTGTCAATATTGTTTATGTCTATATCCCCCATTTAGAGTGTAAACTCCCCGTGGGCAGGACACATATCAGTTCTTTGTCACGTACTTTCCGAGGATGCTTAGGACAAGGCATTATACTTGTACTCAATAATACTGCTGTATGGGCTCAATATGGCTGGGACTTGGGTCTTTTTGGCCAAACACACACTCATATGTCAACGGCACCATCAGTGATATCTATCTTCTCAAAATACAAATATTGCTGTTCTAGTTACTACTACTTTGATGCTTCAAGGCCTTCCCTGACTAAGCCCTCATTTCCCCTTCTCTCCCTCTCTTCTGTGTTGCCCTCACATTGCATTTGCTCCCTTTTTTCACCCCTCCCTCCGCCCCACATCACATCTACATATCCACAATTTATTTATATTAATGCCTGTAAGATCACTGTGGGCAGGGAACATGTCTACCAACTCTGTTATATTGTACTCGCCCAAGTGCTTGATACAGCGCTCAAGAGATACGATCGATGGATGCTGCTGGTCTGACTGTTCCATAACTTAATCGCGTGTGATCCCGTCTTGTCCTGTGATGTTAAGTGTTGCATCGATCTCTTCTCTTTATATTAATGTCTGTCTCCCGATCTAGACTGTAAGCTTGTTGTGGTGGGAATGTCTCTTTTGTTGCATTGTGCTCTCTCAAGTGCTTAGTCGAGTGCTCTGCCCTGAGTAAGTGCTCAGTAAATACGATTGACTGATTGACTCAACTCCCCATCTTATATCCCCCAACTGCCACTTCAACCTTGCTCCTTAAGCTCCTCTAGACTAAAGCTCGGTGTGGGCAGGGACTGCATCTGTTTATCCTTGTACTTTCCCAAGAGCTTAGTACCGCGCTCTGCACACAGTAAGCACTCAATAAATACGACTGAATGAATGAATCTAAGCACTTAAGTACTCACAACCCCTATAGCACTTACATACCTATCTTTTATAGTCTATTACCTCCTCCTAGCTGTAATTTTCTTAAATGCCTCTCTCTGCCGCTAGATTGCATACTCCTTGCGGGCAGAGTTTCCTGTCTTTGAATTCTTTTGTGCTCTCCTAAGCACCGAGTACAGTGCTCTGCACAAAGTAGGTGCTTGATAAATTCAGTTGATTGATCACATGTGGGTGGGGCTGGAGCAACTGCCCTAAAAGTCTTTTTTGGCTTCTGAGTTAGGTCCAGGTCTCTGTGGAAACACAGTGGTCAGGGCCTGGTATTTGGCCCTTTCTCTCTCTGACCGTCCCTTCTGAGCTGTTTTGCCTCTAGGGTCGCTTGATTGCGTCATAACAAGAGAAGCCCACGCACTGCCGAGCGAGCCCTTCTGTGGGATCACACACCACCAAATACCCTCCCCGCTTTGTTCATCCCTGTCTCACGGTAGGATGGAACTATTCCTCCTCTGTCAAGGCCAAAACCCCTGGCCCTTGATCAGATTTGAGGCAGAGAGTGGTATTTGCCCACTTCACCTCTAATATAGGAGAACCAAGCGGGGAATTTTCCACTGCCTGTCTTAAAATCTCTATTAGGTATTGTGCTCTCAGCTCTGATGCTGTACCTACTCGGTTGCTGTTCCTACGGTATGTAAAGAAACTCTGTATTGCATGGAGCTGAGCTGATCTTTGACTAGCAGGGGAAACTCTTGTCCGTCAACCTCCGCTGCCTACTAGCGCCTGTAGAAATAAACTTCTCTCTGCCGTACCCGCTTGACCACAACACAGAGTCCGTGAAGTTTTCAGACTGTTAAATGGCTTTTGTTAAGCACTTACTATATGCCAAGCACTGTACTAAGCGCTGGGATGGATACTGGGTAAACAGATCAGAACCAATCCCTGTCCCATGTGAGGCTCGTAGAATGAATTCTCCAAAGGATCCGAATTGCCTTTTTCTAGCACCTTCCAGTGTCCTGATCGAGAAGGGAGTGCAGAGATTGTCCGACCCCAGTGCTTAGTATAGAGTGCGTGGCATGGAGTAAGTGCTTAACAGATACCTCAATTACCTCGATTATTATTATTACTTTAATTCTTAGCTGTGGGAAGAGGAAGTGCTGGGGAACTCCGGATGAGTGTGGGGGAGGAAGAATTAGCTCCATTTCATGTTTATGATTCTTTTATTGCTACTTGTTCTAATTTTAACTAGGTTCGTAGCATTACCAATAGTACCTTTCTTTCTGAAAAACTAGAAAAGTATTTTGCAATTAGGTGATAGACCTCCCTGTGAGGTATCTCAGGTGCACATGCAACATTAAACCTGCCGAACTCATGCTATTTCAATTCTTTGTTACAAAGTAAATTTCACTGCTGAAATTTAAACTTTTAGGAAGCAAGAAAATATTAGAATCGGGACCCAAGGATTAATGACTTGTCCCAGTCCATTTTTTAAACCCTTACAGAATCCCCGAGATGCACAGTATGGAGCCGGAAGCGATAAATGTGCTCTCTGAAATTACTTGTTTGAGAATTTCTCTTCTTAGCTTACCATGTGTCGGTTTCTTTCTGAATTAATGAGGAGCTTTTTGAAAGAACATAGAATTGTTTCTTCACATAATACTTTCTAAGGAGTGGATATTAAATGAGTGTCTAGCATTAGATTTTCTGTAATGCTTGCTCTGCCTGAGTTTTTCCAAGGAGGTTATTCACATGAAGACTTGTACCTAGAACTGTTTTTTTTCTACTGATCATGAAACCTGCATATAGAGAGCCTTATCCTACTCACTGAATATGCATGTCTCAGAGAACTGTAGAAAAATCAATCTGAAAGGTTAATTAGTTCTTTCAGATAACTTTCTTATTCCAGTGTAGGGGATTCCACCCACCTTCCTCGATGAACAGTTCCACGTTTCACTGACCCCTCAAATAAAAGCTTCCTAATGTTTAGCCTCAACTTCGTGGGCTACTATTTGATCTCAGTTTAGGCTCAAACTGCTCGGTGGTTTCACACTGATTTAAATGGCTTAAATCGCATTTAGCCTCAGGGATACGACTGCGAATAGAAGCCAGCTTTTCGGTAACTGTCTGCAACTGAACAATTTTTTTCAAGGCCAAGTTTCTCCTTTTGGGTTGCAATGTGTTTTGAACCCATCATTTGAGTCGCTGGTGAGTCTGTCAAATAAAAGGCTAGTTCAGTACTGATTCAATTCTCTATACATAGATCTAAATAAAAAAATGAAATTCACTCACTGCCTTCCTGGATAAGGTGTCAGCTAGGATGTCAGCTTGAGTTGGTGTCTCTCCTTGTCCCCCTCTCCCTATCTGCAAGCAATTCTGCTAGTCCACTGTATTAAAACCCTGCTTGGATATTGATCGGTTATCAGAAAGCTTCATTTGCCCTGCCCAAAGGCCAGAGAGAGAACAGATCTGGAGAAACGCGGGGGAAGAGCAGCAGGGGGCTGGGAAGAAGTAGCAAGAGGTTGATTTAGGGCTCTCCACGGATGGGTTTCCTCCCATTTCGAGGCGGGTGGTGGTGGGGGGACAGAAAGAGGTGAACAGAGCCTACCTCAGCTCCCCATCCCATCCTCAATGAGCCAGGGAGAGCCCTCCAGGGTCCGCCCGCTTACTTCCGCATCAAACAGAAAGTCCTTACCTCTGACTAAGGCACTCAATCAGCTCTTACCTCACCTCACTGATTTCCTACGACAACCCAGTCTGCACACTTTGCTCCTCTAACACCAACCTACTCAATGGACCTCGATCACTTCTGTCTCGTTGCCGACCCCGCGACCACGTCCCAACTCTGGCCTGGAACTCCCTTCCTTCTCATAGCTGACAGTTCACTACTCTCCCCACCCTCAAAGCTCTCCTAAAGATGTCATCTCCTCTAAGAGGCTTTCCCTGACTAAGCCCTCATTTCCCCAATTTGCCCTCCTTCTTGCGTCACCTATGCATTTGGCTGTGTACCCCTTAAGCACTTGATATTCACCTCACCACCAGCACTTATACATGTGTATTCTGTCCCATTCTTCCTATCTGTAGTTGATATTAATGTCTGTTTCCCGCTCTAGACTGTAAGCTCCTTGTGGGCAAGGATCGTGTCTACTGCTTCTATTTTACTCTCTTAAGCTCTTAGTACCGTGCTCTGAACTCTGTAAGCGTTCAGTAAATACCACTGATTGATTGATTGAATAGTCAGAGGGCCAGGAAAGGAACCAAGAAGAATACTGTGTAGTTGAACCAAGCCTGAGATAATATCTAGAAGGGAGTGGTAAATCGTATCAAAGGCAACTGAGAGGCCGTGTGACCTTGGGCAAGTCATTTAATTTCCCTATGCCTTAGTTTCCTCATCTGTAAAATGGGGATTCAATACCTGTTCTCCCCCCACCTTAGACTGTGAGCCCTGTAGGGTCAAGGAGGTATGCCTGATTTGATTATCTTACTTCCACCCCAGTTTTTATTACAATGCTTGGCACGTAGTAAGCGCTAAACAAATACCGTGAGCCCCATGTGGGACAACCCGATTACCTCGTATCTACCCCAGTGCTTAGAACAGTGCATGGCACATAGTAAGCACTTAACAAATACCATTATTATTTTTAATAAGATAGAGTAGAGCCCACCCCCCAAAATGGGAGACTTTGATGAGCACGGTTTCAGTAAAGTGAAGGGGCCTTAGGGGTCAATTAGGAAAGTTGGAGACGAGTAGAGTTCTGTGGGTGGTGTGTCCCCTGTTAGAATTTGGACAAGATTGGGAGGCGGTCATGTGACAGCTGGAGGGCATAAGAGGGTCAAGAGAAGGCTTTTTTTAGGGAATGGTATTTATTGAGCGCTTACTGTGTGCAGAGCTGTATATCTGCACAAGTAATATGGTACAGATTTAGAATGGAGGAGGCTTGAGCTTTGTTGGAAGGCATAGATGAAGGGGCTCATGGAGAATGAGGCAGATGGAGAGGCTCAGACGAAGAGTTCTGAAGCATAATCCTTTTCTCTAGAGTTAAAAAAGGTGTAAATCTACTCAAAATCAATGTGTAATTTCAAGTGACTTCAATGAATGAATGAAAACCAAATTCTTCCTATGAATTTTCTTTTTTTTCTCCTAAAGGCATGGACTCTTACAGGCTGAACCCAAAGATTATGATATAAATGCAGCCCCTTTGGGCACAAAGAATTTGTGCGCTTCAACTTACAAGAGATTCGGTGTGGAAGATAAGGTAAATAATCAATTTTTAATTTCTTGGTTTTTATTAACAAATCATCCTCGTCCTCGCCATATATAAAGTGCTTATCTAGGTGAATGGGTGACCACACACAAAAGAAAATTCAAGTATAAATTCCAAAGAGCTAATGATTTTGCTTGCAAAAAACTAAAAAGTAGGGAGTCGGGTTGGTTCTTCTGAAGGTCAGCAAGGGTAGAACATGTGGCATAATACAATCAGATATCTGACATTAGATGAGATGGTTACAGCATCTTGGGCACCAACCAGCCACCCGAATTATGGCAGGTAGAACCTCAGATGGTCCTATTTGGGGCTTGGGAAAGTATGGCAGGGAGGCCTACACTCCTTCTGAACTTTTCATTTTGCATCTCTAGGGAGAATAGAACAAGAAGAAATGAGAAATGAGAGAAATTTTCCAAGCAGTGAGGGCTATTAGAGATTGGAATGGTGAACAGAGGGAGACTATGGCGTCGTCTTCCATGGAGGCCCTTCAAAATTGGAGCCATTCTTATCTGTCTAGACGGGGGAGGTATAGTCCTGCCTTTCTCCCCCTGTAGACCATAAGCCCCTTGTGGGCAGGAGTCAACAACTCTGTAGTATTGTACTCTCTCAAGCGCTTAGTACAGTGCTCTACAAACAGGAAACATTCAGTAAATACTATCGATTGACCGATTGCTCTGCATGTAGTAAGCACTCGATAGATACCATGTGATCGATCGACTGATGGTCGGTTCTATTGGTTTCCATTGACAAGGGGTCTTTGAAGGGAAGGGTTGCATTTTGAGTTGGAGCCCATAGAGTGTGAGCCCGTCATTGGGCAGGGATTGTCTCTGTCTGTTGCCGAATTGTACATTCCAAGTGCTTAATACAGTGCTGTGCACATAGTAAGCGCTCAATAAATGCTATTGAATGAATGAATGAATATATGGAATGGAGGATTAAGAATTATGTTGTCTGAGGTGTTGCCACTGTCTGCATAATTTGCACCCACTGAGTAGCCTTAATAGGTAAGTACAATAAAAATGAAGCAGGGATATTGTCTTTATTGTATAAAATGGTATCACTACAAGTAAAGGTCGAGTAGAATTAGATGGGGTTTTTATTGGGTTCTGACCCGTAGGGATTGGTAAGAATCTCTGCTTTTGGAGAGAATTTCAGTTTTCAATAGTGTGTTTATGCTTCACTTCCTGCTTGCTGAGACATGATGAATTTGGTTGAGTTCTTTCAGAGGAGTATACAGAGTAAAACCTTCAGGTTCTTTTTCTTTTTAAATACAATCATTTTACAACAATTAGCACATTTTATTTGTGTTTCTCCTGTAATTTCTGAAAGTGTGACAGGACTACGAGAACACTACAATAATTGAGTATAAACATTTGTGTTGATTCATGAGTTTGGATCTTTACTATACATATGCTTGTGAAGCTCTCTTTCTTACTCCTCTGTTTATTTCCACTAGATATCCACTTCTAAGGAAAGTTTTGTCCGAGGGTGAAAAATCTTCTTTTTCTGATAGCTGCATTCTTGACGAGAGAGAACATTTTAAAACCGAAGGGTGTATTTGAGTCAATAAATGCTGCTGATTATGTTGATGACAGCTGCCTGGCAGAATTAATTCTGAAGAATTTCCTCTAGCATGACATCCATTATTCTATTTGTAAACAGCTTCATGCATGTCTCCTCCATTAGATTTTAAGCTGTGGGCCTGGAATGTGTACTACCCTTATACTGACCCTGTCCTCTTCAGCTAAGCGTGTGTGCTGAGAGCGAGGGAAGGCCTTGGACAATGTGATGTTCTCTGTGGGCTGTGGGTAGCATTCACCCTGACTGATGGCAAGAGAAGCAGCATGCCCTAATGGGACAAACATGGGCGTGGGAGTCAGAGGTCTTGGGTTCTAATCCCAGCTGCACCACTTGTCTGCTGTGTGACCTTGGGCAAGACAAGAAGAATATTGGTATTTGTTAAGTTAACTTTGTTAAGTGCTTACTATGCGCCAATCACTCTTCTAAGCACTGGGGAGGAGACGAGGTAATCAGGTTGTCCCACGTAGGGCTCACAGTCTTAATCCCCATTTTACAGATGAGGGAACTGAAGCACAGAGAAGTTAAGTGACTTTCCCAAAGTCACACAGCTGACAAGTGGCAGAGCATCAGAACCCATGACGTCTGACTCCCAAGCCCGGGCTCTTTCCACTGAGTCACGCTGACTTCTCTGGACCTTAGTTACCTCATCTCTAAAATGGGGATTAAGACTGTGAGACCTCTGTGGAACTGAGACTGTGTCGACCTGATTATCTTGTATCTACCCCAGTGCTTAGAGCAGTGCTTGGGACATAGTAAGCGCTTAACAAATATCATCATTATTATAGTAAGCGCTTAACAAACACTATTGTTATTATTATTACCATCATAACCCCAGCCTAAGTTGCCTTAACCATCAGCACTTCCCCATCCCGGGCAGTTAGAGAGATTTTCACTCCCTGAAATCCTTGCAGTCAAGGTTCGCTTCCATTTCCGGCCTGACATTTACGGCTCCTCTCCCCCCGCCCCCCGTCTGAGTCGATCAGTCAGTCGTATTTATTGAGCGCTTACCGTGTGCCCATATCCCCTTCTCCCTCCTCCCCCCCCTTTGTAAACCTTTCTTTTTACTTGCTAGCCGGCTGCTCTTGCCCCTAAACTTTTCCCCAGATTTCCTCCTTTAGTGGAACTCGAGGCGAAATTCATATTTAGTCCGGAAGCCTTGGCTGTTGTGCCTGCAGGCCCCCTAGTGGTTCAACCCTGGGCTTTTAGCATAAGGGAAAAGCCTCTCCACAGCTGCAGCCACTTGAAGAAGGAATCCAGGCCCCGAGGAATAGATGGCCCGTCCCGAAGAGCTTCAGGCCGTTGGAGCTTTTCCTGCTGTGTCTGTGGTGTAGGAGGTCAGAGCTGAGGAGGCCGCGCACTCTGACCGTGAAGCAGTGTGGCCTAGTGGAAAGAGCACGGACCTGGGAGTCAGAGGACCTGGGTGCTAATGCTGGCCCTGCCACTTGCCTGTTACATGACCTGGGGCAAGTCATGTAACTTCCCTGTGCCTCAGTTTCCTCATCTGTAAAATGGGGATTAAACACCTGTTCTCCCTCCTCCGTAGACAGCGAACCCCATGTGGGACAAGGACTCAGTGCACCTTTCTTATAAGCCCGCGACCTTGGCGTTATCCTCGACGCAGCTCTCTCATTCAACCTGCATCTTCAGTCTGCCACCAATTCCTTTCGGTTCTGCCTTCACAGCATCTCTAGAAGCCGCCCCTGCCTCTCCATCCAGACTGCTACCACGCTGGGCCAAGCACTTAACCACGTTCTGCCTCGACTACCGCATCAGCCTCCTGGCTGATCTCCTGGCCTCCAGTCTCTTCTCACAGCAGTCCATACTTTATTCTGCTTCTCAGGTCATTTTTCCAAAAAAAAAAAAATCATCCAGTCCACCCCTCCCCACTCATCAAAAATCTCCAATGGTTTGCCCATCCATCTCCGGTTCAAACAGAAACTCCTTACTATCGGCTTTCAAGCGCTCAGTCAGTCCTCCCCTTCCTATCTTACCTTGCTCATCTACTACAACCCATTCTGCACATTTACCCCAGCTGACGCCATCCTACTCACTCTACTTCATTCTTGTCCGTCTTGTCCTACTCACTCTACTTCGTTCTTGTCCGTCTTGTCGATGTCCCCTTCCTCATGTTCTTCCTCTGGCCTGGAACTCCCTCCCCCTTCACTGCTGACAGACCACCGCTCTCCCCGTCTTCAAAGCCTCAGTAAAATCAGATCTCCTCCAAGAAGCCTTCCCTGACTATTCATTTCCCCACCTATTCACCCTTCCTTCTTCCTTTCCCATGTACTTGGGTCTGCCCTCCACTCACAATTACTTTGATTCTCTCCCACCCCAGCCCCACAGCACTTATGCACACACCTGTACATTCTGCTGTTTCCCCTGTCAGTATTTTATTTAATTATCTTTCTCCCACACTAGACTTTAAACTTCTTGAAGGTGGGAAGTACATCTACCAACTCTATTGTATTGTACTCTCTCAAGTGCTTAGTACAGTGCTCTGTACACAGTAAGTGCTCAATAAGTACCACTGATTGGCTGCATCTGATCTGCTTACATCATACTTGTCCCTGGGCTTAATGGAGTGCTAGCGTATAGTGAGTGCTTACCAAATACCACCATTCTTCTTCTTCTTTTCCCAGCTGGAGGAGAGATTTAAATTGTCTCGGTTGTCACACAGATGCTGGTTACATATCACCAGGTCAAGTGAGCACCATGGAAACTAAAATATTCTTCACTGTCATCAAGAGGGTTTCCATTACCACACTTCCTTTGGTTTATAAAGCTGCTGACCCTGTGATCCTGTTATAATAATTTCACATTAGTAGGATATTTCTTGGTGTAACTCCAAATCCTAAACTCTGGGGTTGGTATTTGAAAGGCAGCAACTGAGAGAAAAACTGACCTGAAGAGGGGGCATTTGTAAGGATATACAGCATGTTGATTTCTTCAAGTTGCTTAAAGATTGCATGAAGAGCGTGTGTAAGGCTGAACTGTAGAGAAAGTATATTCCTTCAGGGAGGAGGTGATAAATGAAAGTAATTCAGTTAGTTTTTACCCCTGTTTTGACCTGCTAATGGATAAATGCTAAGGCTAAGCCAAGGCATTTTGGAAGCTGAAAGCCAGATATAGTAATGTGCACAGTTGGTTTCCATTAGCAGTAATACTGTTATTTGACATTTCAAAATGATGAATTCAGTAAATGAAAATGGAAGCATTGTCCCAGCATTTATTTTACAACTTGTGATATATTGATAACCAAGTATTAAATAGCCCACTATATTAATTTAAATTATTCTTATCAATAATAACATTGATTATTGATAATCATGAGAAGCAGCGTGGCTCAGTGGAAAGAGCATGGGCTTGGGAGTCAGAGGTCATGGGTTTGAATGCCGGCTCCGCCACTTGTCAGCTGTGTGACTGTGGGCAAGTCACTTAACGTCTGTGGGCCTCAGTTACCTCATCTGTAAAATGGAGATGAAGACTGTGAGCCTCACGTGGGACAACCTGACTACCCTGTATCTACCCCAGTGCTTAGAACAGTGCTTTGCACATAATATGCGCTTAACAAATACCAACATTATTATTATTATAACAACAATAATAACTACGGTAGTAAGCTCTTACTAGGTGTCACAGACCCTGCAAAGCCCTGGGGTAGATATAAAATAATCAGATTAGATGCAGTCCCTGTCCCATTTAGGCAACTCGAAGTGGTAGGGAGATCTTACTCCCCATTTTACAGATGAGGAAACTGAGGCACAGGAAGGGGAAACGACTTACCCAACGTCCCTCCCAGCAGGCAAGCAGCAGAGCTGGAATTAGAACCTACGGCTCCTGGCTCCCAGTTGAATGCTTTTTCCAATAGACCCTGATGCCTCCCCTATCAATCGGAGAGTATTGGCTCAGTGCCTACTTGAGGGCAGAACCGTATCCTAAGTGATTGGGAGAGTACAAGGAAGGTAGATGGCACATTCCCTACCTATAAGGTGCTTACAGTCTAAAGGAGAAGAGAAGCATGTAATGAGTCACAAACTGGAGGAAGAAATGCTTAGCTTGTTGAATATGCAAGTCAATACGTACCAAAGTGTGTTGGGAAGTTGTGGGTTCCAGAGTACGAAAAGGGGGTGATGTGGGGAGAAGAAAAACTAAAGGGGGAAAGTCTCCTTCCTCCTCTGGGAGACTTTCCCCTTCATTTTTTCTTCTCCCCAAGCTTTACCTTTGTGTGGCATAGAGCTGGCCTATGAGGGTTTTAAAGAATACGGTAGCCATGTTATCACAAGTGAAATTAGATGACCTCCGGTGCTGCTCCAGACTGCAATTTACCATCAGAATAGAGCGTTGAAGTATTACTGCACACTATTGACTGTGATCATGGTCGGATCCCAGAACCGTACTGGTTTATGTAAAGAAGGATTAACAAATCCCACTGCCCGCTATTCTGCCCATTAATTACGGTCTGTTTACTTGTGTCATAAAGACTGAGTTGGACTGGCTCCAGAATTATTCCCGGCAAATTCTGGCATGAAAGCATACGAGAGTAGGGAGTTTGAGGTGCAAAAGCTTTTATCCTTTTGTTTTCTGGTGTCCTAAATGGTGCAGAGCGGCTCCGTGCCATCGGGGCAGAAGAGAACGCATTGGGGGAGGGTGGTGCCCCTGAGACCCCTTATACAAGAGCTGCCCCCCACAGTCTGGGCAGGCTCTATTCTGGGTCCCCTACTCTCCTCGCTCTACACACACTCTCTCAGAGAGCTCGTCCTCTACCTCTCGGCCCCCTGACTGGCGGTACCGGAGGCAAGAGGAGAAATGATGAGATTGAAGAGCGGGAGAGAAGCAGAGGTTAGGGAGGTCCGTTTGGGAGTCGTCTACAGAGAAGCGGGAGCTAGAGGCCACGGAGGAGGTCAACAAACACAGTGGTCTACCCGTAATTTGATGAGTGTTTGATGAGTGGCTGTTTGGGTTGCGAGTAAGGGAAATGTTTTGGAGGAGGAGTCGACAGGGTTCAACAGTTAACATGAAAGTTGAAAGAGAGTGAAGAGTCAAGGATGACCCCAAAATTGCAGGCTTTAGGGACAGGGAGGCTAGCGGTCAAAGGATGTGGGCAAATGCATTCATTCGTTCAATAGTATTTACTGAGCGCTTACTATGTGCAGAGCACTGCACTAAGTGCTTGGAATGTACAATTCGGCAACGGATAGAGACAATCCCTGCCCAGTGACGGGCTCGCAGTCTAATCGGGGGTTGAGATTAGAGTTGAGACGAGGGGCGGGTTTAGGAGGGAAGATGGGAAGTTCAGTTTTGAGTTGAAAGAGGTATGAATGAATGGAATCCTCCTTCTTCTGAGCAAATAGAGTGAACTATGACTTAATTTATGGTGAATGGTGTATTAACTATTTCATTGAAGTGAGTCTCTTTTTACCCAAGTGTATACAGTCAGAAATTCCCACTCGTATAATTATGGCTAAAACGGGGACATCAAAAGTATTTTGCTTTTTGAACACTTGCAATTGGTGGCAAGAAGCCAAGACCAAGGATAGTCAACTGAAATAGATATTTTAATAGCTTGCTTTTTTGAAAGCTTGTCAGTTTTCTTACTTGTGACCTCTATTTTTGCAGGTCTGGAAATCAGAAATGCACGAAGAGATGGCTAAAATTGATTTAAAACCGACTTTGGAGGGGATCGAGGTTAAACACTTGGTGAATGAAGATACACTTGATTTGGGTATTGTTGAGAGGTATTCTTAATTATTCTTAATACGTAGATCTATGGACTTTTTATCCAGGGTTAGAACTGATATCGAGAGCAAAGTGAGCGTCACTCTCTCGCTGATCATGATCCACACTAATAAGATGAAGTGGAAATTGAGATTACCATCTGGGGTAATTTTCTGTTAAGCAAAAGTGATTTTTTTTCCCAAATGATTGAGATTGTTGGGGATGATAATTACAGAACTGAAATTCCATGGTTTATTACTCAGCCCCACACTTCACCTTGCTCATGAATCACTAAATCATTAAGCAGTCTGTCCTGTTCATCCACCTATCTCTAGGTAAGAATACTTTAGTGCATTCAAACCATCCCAGGGCAAGTTTATAGCCTGACTAAAATACAGGTCCTTATTGAAAAGTCAGGGAGGACTTGGCGGAAAGTCTCATCTTGCCTCTTTAAATGATTCTTTCCCCCACAAGGGCTGTAGATGATTTGGTGTTTTGATTTTCTTTGCTAGATGAAAAGAAAGCTAGTAGCTTTTAAAGGAAATTATCTTTTCTTCCAATCATTATCAATCAATGGTGTTTGAATGCTTACTGTGTGCAGAGCACTGTACTGAGCGCTTGGAAGAGTACAGTACAACCGAGTACAACAGAGACAGATATTCAAATCAATTATGAATATATACATAAGTGCTGTGGGGCTGGGAATGGGTAAACCTCAAGTGCTTAAAGCGTACAGATCCAATTCTGTGAGCAGTGATGCTGAAGAAGTTTATGCTTTGTTACTTTCCACTTTGTAAGGGAATGATCAAGATAGAAATTGTGGACCTTAGTGCATCTAGTGTTACATTTCCTTTTTTTATGATTTATTCATTCAATCATATTTATTGAGCGCTTACTGTGTGCAGAGCACTGTACTAAGCACTTGGGAGAATATAATAGAACAGAGTTGGTAGGAACGTTCCCTGCCTCAGTTCCCTCATCAGTAAATGGATTAAAACATCTGTTCTCCCTTCCTCTTAGATTGTAAGCTACATTGTGGGGGCGAGGCATGGCTAATCTAATTATCTTATTTGTATGTAGTAAGCACTTAATAAGCCTCATAATCATTATAGTAATAATTAAGGAAGGGATTTATTTTAAAGTGGTTTGAAAGTTTACATAGATTCCCTTCAACAGTGCCCTCATGCACTTCTGAGATAGTGTTGTTTTTACTGCATCATTGTGACCTTTTAATCCCACATTAGTATTCACAAGAATCCTCTTAATTTTAAATTTCAACCGGGAATTTCACGGGTTTCTTTTTATTTTAGTCTTTTAAAACATGCGGTAATATGAGAGATCTCTGTCTGTCTGTCTCTCATTCCTGTAAGAAGAGAGGGAAGCACCATGGCCTGGTGGAAAGAGCCTGGGGTTGGGAGTCAGAGGGCCTGGGTTCTAATCGTAGCCCTGCCACTTGCTTGCTGTGTGACCTTGGGCAAGTCACTTAACTGCTCTGGGCCTCAATATCCTCATTTCATTCATTCATTCAGTCGTATTTATTGAGCGCTTACTGTGTGCAGAGCACTGTACTAAGTGCTTGGAATGTACAATTCGGCAACAGATAGAGACAATCCCTGCCCAACAGTGGGCTCACAGTCATTTGTCAAATGGAGATTCAGTACATGTTCCCTCTCCTACTGCGAGCCCCATATGGGACAGGGATTGTGTCAACCAATCACTCGTATTTTTTTGAGTGCTTACTGTGTGTGCAGAGCATTGTACTAAGTGCTTGGAAGGGTATGATATAACAGAGGTGGTAGACAAGTTCCCTGGCTTCAAGGGGCTTACAGTCTAGAGCGGGAGATAGACATTAAAATAAATTACAGTTCATCAGGGCTGAGGGGCTGAGGGTAGGGTGAATAAAGGGTAGAAATCCAAGTGGAAGGGTGACACAGAAGGGAGTGGAAGAGGAAATGAGGGCTCAGTTGGAGATGGCCTCTTGGAGAAGTGATTTTTAAGAGAGTTTTGAAGGTGGGGAGAGTGGTGGTCTGTAGGATAATGAAGGAGGAGGGAGTTCCAGGCCAGAGGCAGGATGTGGGCGATTGGTCAATGGTGAGAGAGATGAGAATGAAGTACAGTGAGTAGGTTGCTGTTAGAGAAGGAAAATCAAGTTTGAGTAGGAAATCAGTGAGGTAAGAGAGGAAGGGCCAAGGTGATTTAGTGCTTTAAAGCCAATGGTAAGGAGTTTCTCTTTGATGCGGAGGTGGTTGGGAAACCACTGGAGATTCCTGAGGAGTGGGCAAATATGGACTGAACAGTATTTTTTTTTAAATGATCCAGCCAGCAGAGTGAAGTATGGACTGGAGTGGGAAGGGACAGGAGGCAGGGAGGTCAGCAAGGAGGCTGAGGCAGTAATCAAGGTGGGATAGGATAAGTGCTTCTATCAGGGTGGTCTTAGTTTGGATGGAGAGGAAAGGATGGATTTTAGCAATGTTGTGAAGGTTGAATCAGCAGGATTTGGTGACAGATTGAAAATGTGGGTTGATGAGAGAGATAATGCCAAGCTTATGGGCTTGGGAGAGAGGGAGGATGGTAGGGTTTATTGGTGATAAGAAAGTCAAGTGGAAGATGAGGATGGGAAGATGAAGATGTTTTGGACGTGTTAGGTTTGAGGTGTTGGCAGGACATCCAAGTAGTGGTGTCTTGAAGGCAAGAGGAAATATAAAACTGCAGAGAAGGGGAGAGATCGGAGCTGAAGATGTAGATTTGGGAATCATCTGTGTAGAGATGGTAGTTCGAAGCCATGGGGATGAATGAGTTCTCCAAGGGAGTGTGTGTAGATGGAGAATAGAAGGGGACCCAGAACTGAGCCATGAAGGACCCCTACAGTTAGAGGGTGGGAGGCAGAGGAGGAGCCTGTGGAAGAGACTGAGAATGAGCTGCCAGAGGGGTAGGAAGAGAACTGGGAAAGGACAGTGTCAGTGGAAACAAGGTTGGATAGTGTTTCCAAGAGAAGGGGGTAGTCTCCAGTGTTGATGGCAGCTGAGAGGTCGCGGAGAATTAACATGGAGTAGAGGCCGTTGGGTTTGGCAAGAAGGAGGTCATTGGTGACCTTAGAGAAGGCAGTTTCTGTGGAGTGAAGGGGGAAGAAGCCAGATTGGAAGGGGCCAAGGAAAGAATTGGAAGCAGAGGCAGTGGGTGTAGACAACTTGCTCAAGGAGTTTGGTTAGGGATGGTAGGAGGGACTTGGGGTGATAGGGAATCGTGAGGTCAAGGGAGGGTTTTTTAGGATAGAGGAGACATGAGCATGTTTGACAGGAGTGGGGAAAAAGCCATTGGAGAGTGAACAGTTGAAGATGGTGGTCAGGGAGGGAAAAGGGGAGGGGGCAAGTGCTTTGGTAAGTGGTGAAGAGATGGGGTCGGAGGCGCTGGTTTAGGAAGTAGATTTTGAGAAGAGGCAGAAGGATCTCCTCTTGAGGTACTGCTGGGAAAGATGGAAAGATGTATTCGACTTGATTATCTTGTGTCTACCCCAGGGTTTAATACAGTTTCTGGCACGTAGTAAACCCTTAAGAAATTTGTAATAAATTACAATGATTATTATGAGTGCAAGACTCCAATAGTTGGGGAAATGTGAGTGTATTTGGCTAGTGTGTCAACATAAGAATACAAAATGCAAGACAGATGCCTTTTTTTAATCAATCAATGGTTTTTATTGAGCTCTTATTGTGGAGAGAACATCATATGAAGTATTTGGGAGAGAACAGAGTACACAGACATGATCCCTGCCCTCAAACACCTTATATGTGCCAGTGGGATTTTGTTGTCATTCAGTGGCTAAACTGGAGACACCATATTGAACCAATATCAGAGGGTTGAAGGAATGACCAGATACGAGCGCTTCGGGTCGGACGCAGACAGTGTCCCACATGGGGCTCACGGTCTTAATCCCCGTTTTACAGATGAGGGAACTGAGGCCCAGAGAAGTAAAATTACTTGCTCAGGGTCACGCAACAGGCAAATGGCAGAGCTGGAATTAGAACCCTGTCCTCTGACTCCCAGGCCCAGGCTCTTTGTACTAAGGCATGCTGCTGGACAGGACATTTGAGATGAATAGATGACAAGAGCATACCTCTGCAGTTATTGTGCGAACTGAAGGGAACTGCACACACAAGCCAGGAGAGCAGAATAAATGACATAAAGACCTAGTGAAACACAGGCTCAAACAATAAATTGTAGGCGCGGAATGTTGGGAGATCGCTATAGTAGCGGATGGACCAATCTGGCATGCAGCCATAGGGAGATTGCTCTCCTTGAATAAAGACTCCGTGAAGATCGGAATACCAAGAGTCAGGCTCGAAATCGGAGACGGAGGGTGTATGGAACAAACACATTAATGCAGCATGAGTCTGTTCTTACGAGCAGAAGACTCAATGTGGCAGAGTGGGGTGGTCAAGCATAGTACGTTTTTTCAGCCATACTTGAACATATGGATAGGACCGTACAGTCAGTAGCATCATCTTTGCCAACCAAGGTCAGTCTATGCTTTATTTTGCAGCCAAAGTGAGTCACATGCCCCAGAGAGCAAAAAGGGGCTGTTTGTAACCTGTCATCTCCAACAAACCAAGAGATGCTGAGAAAGGCTCTGCCTGAAACCCCGAAGGTCAGGGCAGACTGGTGGGGCTGTGAATGCTGTTTTGCTATTTTCTTGAGAGGTAGCATACAAGCCCAGCTGGACAGTAGTCAATCCTTGGGCCAAGGTAAGGCCACTGCTTCCTAGTTCCAGGAGCGCAAGAGAACTGGGCCTCTCCCACTGATTTCAGGAAGGTAGATGAATTGCATTAATGTCAGTATCAGGGGGTTTTTATTCAGCGATTGGGTACAGAACACCGTATTAGGCATCTGAGGAACGTACAGGAGAAGTAAAAGATAGACTCCCCATGCTCCAGGAACTTACAGCGTTAGAATATCTGTTGACTCCCAAAGAGCTATAACTAATAGTCTCGCAAGGCCTTGCCAGACTGCATGTGATTGCCAGGATTGCACAGTGGAAACAGTTTATGAATTGCTATTACATCTACCTTCTGTGCACTGAGATTCCAAAGTTCAGAGCTGTCTACAGAACCTCTGAGTAGGTAATGCCTACATATTCAATCCATCACAAAGTCCTATCGGGTCTTCCTTCACAGCATCACTAAAATCGGCCCTTTCCTCTCCATCCAAACTGCTACCGCATTTATTCAAGCATTTATCCTATCCCACCTTGATTACCGCGTCAGCCTCCTTGCCTCCTGGCGTTCCGCACTCCGGTCCATATTTCACTCTGCTGCTCAGATCATTTTTCCTCAAAACCTATCAGTCCGTTTCCCCACTCCTCCTATCTCACTTTGCTACTCTCCTACTACAACTCAGCCCGTACACTTTGCTCCTCTAATGCTAACCTACCCACTGTACCTCAGTCTCTTCTATCTTGCCGCCGACCTCTCGTCCGTGTCCTGCCTCTGGCCTGAAACGCCCTCCCTCTTCATATCCGACAGACAGTTACTCTCCCCACCTTCAAAGCCTTGTTGAAGGCACTTCACCTCCAAGAAGCCTTCCCTGAGTAAGCCCTCCTTTCCTTTTCTTCCACTCCCCTGACTTTTTCCCGTTATTCATCCCTTTCCCCTTCCTCACAGCACTTATGTGCATACCCATAATTTATTTATATTATTGTCTGTCTCCCCCTCCAGACTGTGAGCTCCTTGTGAGCAGGGAATATGTCTGTTTTTTTGTTATATTATACTCTCCCAAACGCTTAATACAGTGCTCTGCACACAGTAAGCACTCAATAGATACGATCGATTGATTGATGCCTCAATCCCTACCCTGCTGTTGTGGAGTAGCAGCAGGTCAGCGAGGTCAGGTTAGACTCCTCTTCTGGCAACACTGCCTATTTTTTAAGTAGCATATTCACCGTGATAACCAAGCCTCCAAACTTCCCCTCTGGACTGTAAGTTCGCTTGTGGGCAGGGATCGGGTCTACCAACTCTGTTATATTGTACTTGCCAAAGCGCTTAGTACAGTGATCTGCACACTGTAAGTACTCAGTAAATCCAAATGATTGATTGATTAATCGATTGGAATCAAATGCTTCTCAAGTGAGTCACTGGCCAAGTAACGATTGCTGACGCTTGCACGCATGGCTGGAATCGTTCAATAACATCATCCTCGGTCTGGCCGAAGAACCTGCCTGTGAGCCCTGAGGAGTCCCCTTTCCTGTACTGCCTGTTGGCAGATACAGCAGTTTCTGGAACGTTGGCATTATTTTGATTTGGCAACACATTACTAGCAAGTCCAGAGAAAGTGCCGGTAAGAGGAAATTGCCCTTTGTGATAGTTGAAAAAAAATATAGTTCAAAAATGGACAAGCCCTGAAAATCTTCAGCTATTTGGATGGTTCACTGAATGTTTCTGGTACCGTGACTATAGAGAACTCCTTCACCTGATGACAAAGAGATCCTTTGATAAGCAGTTCGTCCCAAAATCTGCTTCAGATTAGTGTTGCTTAGGTTTGAAAGGTTAAAAGTGGTAAGAGTTTTGATTTATTTTCTGGAATTTGTCATTTTATTTGCAGGGAAACTGGGATGCCCAGAACAGGTTTTGGAGCTATTTTGTCTCGACATCCTCCAAATCACCGGAAAATGTTAGTAGCAACAAACTATAGACTTTAACCAATGTAATTAGTGATGTTTATTCTATAGAGTATCAGTCATCGAGATAATCTGTAAATGCCTCATATTTAGCATTTGACAGAAACTGACCTTCTTGAATTGAACTTTGGTAGAATGTTATTTTTGGCTGTCATTATGAATAGAATCTACTTTCACGATAGACAGTGCTTAATACATTATTTCATAACAGCCCATTGGCAAGATTAACAATTCTTTGAAAACATCTTGTGTAACAGTGATTTCCCACTGAAAAAAGACCCATCTTTTTCACCCCTAAATTTTGAAAATACAAGTCAAATTTCATTTCCTAGGAGTATGGAAACCTCTTGGGAAGTTTAGTGTAATGGATGTAAAATTTAACGGGAATCAAGATGTGTGATTTCTGAAATAAAGTTACATGAGTAGGCAGTACAGATTAGAGCCTTCCATACACCCAAATCCTGGGACTGAGTGAGAGTCAAGTTTTTGTTTAAATCAATCAGTCAGTCGTATTTATTGAGCACTAATTGTGAGCAGGGCACTACTAAGTGCTCAGGAGAGTAAAAGATATTAGGATTGGTAGACACGTTCCCTGCCCACGAGGAAGTCACAGTCTGGAATGTGGGGCTCGAACATGGCCAGGTCCAACCTGACCTTCAGAGAGGTGGAAATAGTTTGTCCTTTGAATGTTGAGCATTCATACTATTTTTTATTTGCCCACCTTTGGTCTGCTAGGTTCCACGTTTCTGGATGGGTGCAGATGAATCTCTGCATATATCTACTCCACAGTGTGTCACAGTTGCCACTTATCTATGGGACAGCTTTTCATTTTTAACACAGGGCTGAACTTGAGGCCAGGTTTCAAGGAGGTTTAGATTTGTGGAACATGGGACATGGGGTTTAGCTTCTAAGGGGACTGCAGTTCAGCCTCAGCCTCCAGTGAGGGTGTAGAAGACCCCTAGGTAGCCTCAGATCCAAGTTGGGTGCATAAAGGCCCTGCTTATCCTCCTCCTCCTCCTCCTCATCATCATTATCAAATGGTATTTATTGAGCACTTACTGTCTGCAGAGAACTGCACTGAGCACCTGGGAGAGTGCAATCTAACAGAGTCAGTAGACAGGTTCCCTGCTCACAGTGAGTTTACAGTCAAGAGAGGGGAGAAAGACATTAACATTAGTCAATAATTTATAATACCCCCAGCAGGACCCCAGAACCCAGAGGAACCAAAAAGATACCAAAAAACGGGGCCATGACGAATCGATGCACAAGGAACATTGTATCAGGATGACCATGAAGACTGTGAGGGAGAGTGTGGTTTCCCACGGTTTGTTTCTAAATTTAAAGTTCCTTTTTAGAGCTATTCTCTGCAGGGTAGTGGTTCCAAGGAAAAATCCTTAAGGATCAACTTTCAAATTAGAAACAAATCATGGGAAGCCGGTCTTCTCCCTCTGCACCCCCTGCCCCAGTTTGCCACTGTCAGGGATGTCAGAGTGCAGGTTGCTGTTCTCTCTGCAGCTATTTATCAGAGTTTGGTCACAGTGGCCAAGAGGATGTGCTGACCACCGTATTTGATATAGGGCACCAGATCCCCGTAGGGGCAGGGCCCTCCTAAGCCCATCATGGGAGATGCATGTAAGAACCCAGCTTTCCTTAGTTAGCCTGCTTCTTATTTTTTTTTAAATGGTATTTAAGTGCCAGTCACTGCTTTAAGCGCTGGGGTAGATTCAAGCTAATCAGGTTGGACACAGTCCATGTCCCGTGTGGGGCTCACAGTCTTACCCCCCATTTTACAGATGAGGTGACTGAGGCAGAGGAAGTGAAGTGACTTTTCCAGGGTCTCAAAGCAGGCAAGTGGCAGAGCCAGGAGTAGAACCCAGGTCCTTCTTACTCCCAGGCCCGTGCTCTCTCCACCAGGCAACACTGCTTCTCAGAACTACTTGGTCAGAATTCCTTGTTTATATTTGGTATAATTCCATAGGTATCAGCAAGAAAGTAATCTATTAGTTACTTTATGACATCTTCAAAATCCCTCCACATGCATAATTCAGTCTCTCATTTTCAGCATGCCAATACTCTTTCCAAAAGTATCCTAGGGTTTCCGGATCTGCTGTCTTGAATATTCATTTATTTTTTTTTTTTACTTCTTGCCAATAGTACAGCTGTTGAAGTGTCAACTTTAAAAGGCAATGCATAAGAATGAGTCTGTTCAATGGACCAAAAAGATATGCTTCAGGTTATACAGGAAAGACTAAACCCGTAATGTAAATTTAAATTTCAGGTTAAGTCTTGGAGAAAATTCATACTTTTTGGTGGAGTTAAAATGTATTGTGTACTCCTCTAGACTGTGTTTCAATCAATTGTTTTTACTGAGTGCTTAGGATAGTGCTTCGCACACCATAAGCACTCAATAAATACGATTGATTGATTGATTAATCAGAGGAGATTTACCATAACTTTCAGGCATTTTCCTGCATGCTATGAATACCCAAACAGAGCCAGTTCATTAGGTGCTCTAGCTACAGTGACTAGAAGTCTGGCTTTACTGCTACTATAATAATGTTGGTATTTGTTAAGCGCTTATTATGTGCAGAGCACTGTTCTAAGCGCTGGGGTAGACACAGGGGAATCAGGTCGTCCCACGTGGGGCTCACAGTCTTAATCTCCATTTTACAGATGAGGTAACTGAGGCACAGAGAAGTTAAGTGACTTGCCCACAGTCTACTACTACTACTACTACTACTAATGGTATTTGTTAAGCACTTACCATGTGCCAGGAACTGTACAAAGCACTGGGTGGATACAAACAAGTCGGGTCGGACACAGTCCCTGTCCCACTTGGGACTCACAGTCTCAATCCCCATTTTACAGCTGAAGGAACTGAGGCCCAGAGAAGTGAAGTGACTTGCCCAAGGTCACAGAGCAGACAAGAGGCGGAGCCGGGATGAGGACCAATGAACTTCTAACTCCCAGGCCTGTGCTCTATCCACTACGCCATCCCAGTTTTTGGGTTCCCATCCTGCCATCCAATTTCCCCAAAAGAGGACCCATACAGGATCCTGTCTTTGAGGTAGTGGTAGGGGATGCATAGGTGCAATGGTGGTCGAAGTGCAAAGTGGCTGCTTTGCGGATAGTAGGGTGATAAAAAGGGAGAGGCCAAACAGCAGCAGTTCCTTCTCCATCTCAAATCCATCCTCTCCTGCTTTAACCCTGCCCTCTCCTCTGCCCAGCAACAATACTTCTCTCTCCTTATTGACTCCCACGTCCAGTGTTTGCACCAGCTGCTTCAGACTTTGAGAAAATTAGTTCTGACTGGCAACCCTTAGATTTGACACATTTCCTCAGGAACCAACAGTGCTCCAGCACTTAGAACAGTGCTTGGCACATAGTAAGCGCCTAACAAATACCATAATGATTATCGTACATCTGAGGACTGACCGTAGGTGCAGATAGGTACCCCAGCTCTTCATGTTGCCTTTGCCAGCCAAGCCTGCTAGATATGTTATATATCGGAGATGCAGTCGTTATTAGATGACCAGGCCTATCAGATGCCAATTCAAGCAAGAATAGCTGTTGCCCTAGATGGAGTCTGTTCTCAGTCAATCAATCAGTGGTATTTATTGAGTACTTACTGCGTGTACTGTGTGTATTAAGACTTGGGAGAGTTTAATACGATGGAGCCGGTAGACCCGCTCCCTACCCTTGAGAAGCTTCCAGTCTAGTAGGGGAGACAGACACTAAAATAAATTACAGCTAGGGGAAGCACCAAACATTATAAAACTCTTGAAGTTTTTCAAGGTAAAGGTGCTATGTAAATTCATTTTTACTCAGGACTGTAATCATTATTATCATAAAATTTTCCCAAATTAGACTAACCTCCCCTCGATTTGCAACTCTAGGCTCCTTACTGGCTCCATGGTAAAGCACTAACTCAGTATGACAGGGCTTAGTGGCTGCTACTGTCTGGCTTCTCTCAGAGAACAATGTGGAAGCAGCACGGCCTAGTGGAAAGAGCCCAGGCTTGGGAGTCAGAGGACATGGATTCTAATCCCAGCTCTGCGAGGTGTCTGCTTTGTGACCTTGGGCAAGTTACTTAAATTCTCTGGGCCTCAGTTTCCTCATTGGTTAAATGGGGATTAAATCCTACTTCCTCCTACACTGAGAGTCCCATGAAAGACAGGGACTGTGACCAAGCTGATTATCTACCTTCATTCATTCATTCATTCAATAGTATTTATTGAGCGCTTACTATGTGCAGAGCACTGTACTAAGCGCTTGGGATGAACAAGTCGGCAACAGATAGAGACAGTCCCTGCCGTTTGACGGGCTTACAGTCTAATCGGGGGAGACGGACAGACAAGAACAATGGCACTAAACAGCGTCAAGGGGAAGAACATCTCGTAAAAACAATGGCAACTAAATAGAATCAAGGCGATGTACAATTCATTAACAAAATAAATAGGGTAACGAAAATAGATACAGTTGACCTCAGTGCTTAGTCCAGTTAAAGGCACATAATAAGTGCTTAAGTGCCATAATTATTATTAGTAATTATTTTGGGGAGAATACAGTGCAATGGAGTGTGTCGACACCATCCCCACCTACAAGGAGCTTCGAGTCTAGAAGGGGGGACAGACATTAAAATGAAGTACTGAGAGGGGAAAAGAGAGAGCATGGGAATGGGTACATAAGTGCTCTGGGGCTGGGAGTGAGATGAATACCAAGTGCTTAAGGGGTACAGATCCAAGTGTACAGGTGATGCAGAAGGGAGGGCGAATGGGGAAAATGAGAGCCTAGTCCAGGAAGGCCCCTTGGAGGAGATGTGACTATAATAGAACTTTGAAGGTGGGGAGAGTGATGATCTGTCGGATACAATGGGTGAGGGAGCTCTAGACCAGAGGGAGGATGTAGGCCAGGAGTCAGCAGTGAGACAGATGAGATGGCGGCACTGTGAACAGTTTGGCATTAGAGGGGCTCAATGTGCTGCTTGGGTCGTAGTAGGACCTGGTCCATCTCAAACCCATCCTCTCCCGCTTTCCTCTGCCCAGCAACAATACTTCTCTAGCCTTATTGACTCCCCTGTCCAATGCTCACGCAGCTGTTTCTGACTTTTCATTCCCTCCCTCCTCAAATCCCCTGCTCCCCTGGCCTCCCTTTTCTCTTGCTTGTACTTCATCAGTAAAATTGAAACTGTGAGATGGGCTCTCCTTAAAATTTCCCGTTTCTTTCTAGGCCCACCTTCCTCCTGCCCCTTCTTTGACTCTCTATTCCTTCCCAGCAGTATCTCAAGAAGAGATCTTCTGCCCTTCTACACTGCCTATGTGGGAATGTCCCACAAGAAGTCCACTGTCTGAGAGAGCGAGGGAAAACAGCCATCTTCTCTCCATTTTATTAAGGAAACTGAGGCACAGGGAAGTTAATTGATTTGCCCAAGGTCATAGAGCAGGAAAATGATACAGCTGGGACCAGAACCTAAGTCATCTTCTTTTTCAGTAGCAGCAGTTGCTGCCATTTTTAAAATGGTATTTGCTAAGTGCTCACTATGTGCCGGGCACTGTAGTAAGCGCTAGGGTAGACACAAGATAATCAGGTTGGACCTAGTTCTTTTCTCCTTTGCCATCGAGCTAAACTGACCCACTGGAATTGTACACCATTATCGTCGGTATTTACCGAGCACCAGAGCACTGAACTAGACACTTAGGAGCATACAATAAAAGTAGAAGACCTCAGTCCCTGTCGTCAGGGAGCTTACCTCTAGCTGGGAATTGAATGACAGTGCCTGACATGGCTGGAACTAAGCGTTTTCAACTGTGCTGGAAACTTCCATGCACGCATGGCTCCAGTGGGGCTAGTGGAGCTGGGTTTGTGGCCTGGGCCACTGTTGTTTCCATCTGGGTGGCTGAATTGGCCCATCTTGCATTGGTAATGACCACTTGTTTTCAGTGGTAGTCGTAGCATAGCCGAAACTGGGTCAGTTCATCCCGGGTCAGCGGCACGATGGGTGCCACTTGGGTGAAACGCTGGTGGGCGAGTTTCCCCAAGTCCCCCTGCTCCTATCTCTCTCTCCTCACCTTTCTCCCTGGTCAGGCATAAGGAGCTTCTCTCTAACTAGCCTTAGGCCTACTCAAGAACATAATGTACGAGAGCTGAGATTTAAGATCCTTTGTGATCAAACCTCTTATAGGTCTCTGAGGTGTATTTTCCAGTTCATCCAGAGAGAGAAGAATTTATAACGGTGGTCTGTGCAGAGTGGGTTTTCCCATTTTATTTTTAACCTCAACCTTGCAGAGGGGATATTTACCTGAAATTACAGAACAGGAAATAGAAAATTGAAGTAGCGATGGTTGATTTAAAGGTAATGATGGAAAAAACTACTCAACGTCACAAATGATATTTATGCTATTCATAGTCCTTTTAAAAACTTTATTTGGAACACTTTTTTGGAGGATAACTTTGAAGCCCGTTCAAAATGTTATTCTCTTGCTAGCGCACATCCGTTGCATAGCAGGCTAATTTAAATGTACTGCCTAATGTTTGGTGTGTAGATCAAAGCAAATGCTGAACGGTACTGGCAAGAATGTCTTTGAGAAAATTTTAGAAAAGTCTCTAAACTGAAAGCCATGTTTTAAAAGGTGTTGATTTGAAACTTGAAATGTATTCAGTTTGTGACCAGTTTTGTTGATATCTTTTGTCTCTGATTTTCCTTAATTAGCAAAGAACAGTCTTCTT
The DNA here is from genome assembly GCF_004115215.2 of Ornithorhynchus anatinus. Taxonomy (NCBI): domain Eukaryota; kingdom Metazoa; phylum Chordata; class Mammalia; order Monotremata; family Ornithorhynchidae; genus Ornithorhynchus; species Ornithorhynchus anatinus. The sequence continues at coordinate 57,262,488 of NC_041753.1, forward strand.
AGAAGAGAAAATATCTCACCCTAGTTCTTCTCCCTGTCTTGTCAGGACAAGTTCTTGGGTTAGATTGCCGTGACTAAACCCTTCTCTAAGATGACGGTTCTGGAGACTAAATTTGCCTTCTGTATATTTTTGTTTTGTGTAGAGTTTCCACTGAGTCAGAATTCCATGCCTTGGCTCAAACTGCTATTGAGGATTCTTGAAATTAAAGCTTATGATTGTCCTTTTAATCATAAGCTCTTTGATGAACGGGCACAAAAGACAAAATACTGTCTTGGTTGGTTTTGTTTTCAACAAGGAGCCCAATTCTGCCAGTGCCTGAGGTCTATCGAGCAGTAGCATTTATTGAGTGTGTACTGTCTTCTACTACTACTACTAATAATGATGGTATTTGTTAAGCACTTACTATGTGCCAGGCACTGAACTGAGTGCTGGGATGGATGCAACATGGAAGCAGCGTGGTTCAGTGGAAAGAGCATGGGCTTGGGAGTCATAGGTCGTGGGTTCTAATCCCGGCTCCGCCACTTGTCTACTGTGTGACCTTGGGCAAGTCACTTAACTTCTCTGTGCCTAAATTCCCTCATCTATAAAATGGGGATTAAGACTGTGAACCCCATGTGGGACAACCTGATTACCTTGTATCTACCCCAGCGCTTAGAATAGTGCTTGGCACATAGTAAGCGCTTAACAAATACCATCATTATTATTATTATACAAACAAATCAGGTTGGACACAGTCCCTGTCCCACGTGGGGCACACAGTCTCCATCCCCATTTTTCAGATGAGGTAATTGAGGCCCAGAGAAGTGAAGTGACTTGCCGGAGCAGACAAGTGGTGGAGGCAGAATTAGAACCCGGGACCTTCGGACTCCCAGGCCTGTGCTCTATCCATTATGCCATGCTGCTTCTCCGCAGCAGTTGGGTGAGTACGATAGAGGTAAAAGACACAATCTCTGCCCTCAAGAAGCTTCCAGACTAATTATTCCTTGGTAGGAAGTCTGGCACTTTGAGGGAAGCATTAATTCTCTTAACAACTAGGATGGAGTCTCTTTCACTGCTTTGCAGACAGCATTGGCATTTACTCCAGTGATGCGCTAATTAGCTCTCAGTGGTTTCAAAATGCCTAATTTACTACAGTACTAGGAAGTAAACATAAGCACCGGGAGAATTGGGTTCATTAATATTATGGATTTTGCATAGTTACAAAACTCATTAAGAAAGCTAGAAAGTATGCATAAGTTAATTTGTAAAACTGTATAAATTGGACATTTTAAAAATTGTTTTTTAGATAGTACAAATAGCCCAAATCTTTCCTCGCTGAATGAGAGCAGACTGTTAAGAACCTGCCCTATGATAATCTGATACACGCCTAGAAATTGACGTCTCCCTCCTGATTCGCCCAGAGCAGTGGCAGGGCCCCAGTAGCGCCTCCACCCCAAAAGGAGTGTGGACAGATGCGGTGAGGTCAGGACATCGAGGTGGGGAGGAGGGCTGGGGCGGAGGAGACAGGCTCAAAAGAATGCCCTCTTCAGGGCTTCTTCAATTAGCATTATTTGCCGATCTTTAGCGGGAAAAAATGGTTACTTCTTTAGACTAAATTTTAAACTACGATAGAGCTTATTAAACGTAGACAGTAGAAAGTGGCATAAAAGAATAGGGAATTAGCCTGCTGTGAAAGTAAACAGGGCCAAATAGAGTTAGTTCCCTTTTAAGTGCAGTCATTTATGTTTTTGCCCCAGCATCTTTAGGTCCTCCCTAAAAAAAAAAGTGTAGTTAATTCTTTCTTTGTGTTTCTACTTTTCCCCTAATATAAATCAGTGCAAACCTCTGTCAAGATTGTACATATCCAGAATTTATGTATTTCTACTGATGTCTGTCTCATTCTTTAGGCTGTAAGCTCACTGGGGGTAGGGAACCTATCTACCAACTCTGTGCTCTCCCCAACTTAGTACAGTGCTCTGTAAACACTCAGTAAATACCAATGATCGATTAATTCCACTCCAAGGGTTACTGAGCTAGATTCATCCTTCCACCCATGGAGGCAGCCCTTAAGTAGTGCATCTGCCTGAGGGGTCCAAGAAGCAGCATAGCCTAGTGGATAAAGCATGGGCCAGGGAGTCAGAGGGACCCGAGTTCTAATCCCGACTCTGCCGTTTGTCTGCTGTGCGACCTTGGGCCAGTCACTTCACTTCTCTGTGTCTCAGTTACCTCATCTGTCAAATGGGGAGCCCCATGAGGGGCAGAGACCGTGTCCAACCCGATTCGCTTGTATCTACCCCAGCGCTTAACCTGGCACATAGTAAGTGCTTAGCAAATACCATTAAAAAAAAAAGCGAAGAGAGGAGGAAACCCTTCCAACTTTCTCTCCCTTCCTCCATCACCTCCCTGGTTTTTGTCACGTGAACCTATTTTGAGAGAAAAATTGCTTCTGGCAGTTGGAGGTACGTACAAGGACAATCACTGAAAACACAGCCCTGCTCCTTGTCCTAAACACTTGCTTGGGGAAGATGCAGTCAGGGAAGTGCAGAGACTTTGCTATCCTCTACAAATCAATGTGAGAGACAAGGCCTCCAGTCATCCCTACATCATGCTCGGCACTAAGGTTTACACAGGTGGGCAGATCTGCTGTTCTTGGAATATAAGGGAGGTACATGGAGATAATTATTTTTTTAAAAAAACCACACCTATTTTTTTCTGGTATTGGTTAAGCACTTACTCGGTGCCAGGCACTGTTCTAAGCACTGTGGTAGATACAAGATAGGTTGGACACAGTCCATGGCCCACATGCGGCTCACAGTCTTAATCTCATTTTACAGATGAGATAACCGAGGCACAGAGAAGTTAAGTGACTTGCCCAACATCATATAACGGATGAGTGGCAGAGCTGGGATTAGAACCCAGGTCATCCTGACTCCCAGGCCCATGCTCTAGCCATTAGGCCATGCTGCTTCTCTTAATGTATATCCTGATTTTATTTTTGGTCCTCTTCCGCCTGTAGGCAGGTTGACCTAAAGGGCTTGCAGTCTTTTGTTTGACCCAAGGAAGTAAAAAATGTGACAATAATGATAATAATTGTGGTTTTTTTCAGTGCCTTGTACTTTACTAAGTGCTCAGATAGATACAGTGGCGTAGTGACTAGAGCATGGGCCTGGGAGTCAGAAGGTCATGGGTTCTAATTCCAGCTCCACCACTTGTCTGCTGTGTGACCTTGAGCAAGTCACTTCACGTCTGTGGGCCTCAGGTACCTCATCTGTAAAATGGGGATTGGAACTGTGAGCCCCATATGGGACAGGGATTGGGTCCAATCCAATTTGCTTTTATCCACCCCAACACTTAGTACAGTGCCTGGCACATAGTAAGCACTTAACAAATGCCTTTATTATTATACAAGATCAGGTTTCTTATGGGGCTCACAGTCCAAGTAGGACGGAGAACAGATATTGAATCCCCATTTTGCACATGAGGTAACCGAGTCCCAGAGAAGTTAAGTGACTTGTCCAAGGTCACACAGCAGGCAAGTGGTAGAGCTGGGACTAGAACCCAGGTCCTCTGCCTCTAGGCCTGTGTTCTTTCCACTAGGCTATGCCGCTTCTCCGGTAGTAATAATAAAAATAAAAATAATAATGATAATGATAACATTTTACTAATGTGTTAAGCACTGCTTAAGGCTCAGTATCAGATCGCTGGTTCCCTAGTTGGAGGAAGACAGACCAGCACCCAGGGAAAGGGAAAATGGGAAGAAAAGCCAGAAAGTGAGAAAAAAATAAAGCAAAACAGCAAAAATAACAAGTCATACTAGTTGGAAAGGATAGTCTTCACTGTTCCAGATTGCCATGACGTTCTCAACATTTCAGATGTTGAATAGGTAGGCCTGTCCTCTGTTCTTGGAAGGGGAGAAAAGGTTTCATTCCTGTGGGGGAAGATGGGAGAATGAAGAAATGTCTGGCCCTTTCCCATGGTTCGCTTGTGATTAGCATCTTGAATGTCTGGTTTATGAAATGAAGGCATTCCTACGATTCATGTAATCACTAAGAAGCATCTGGGGTTTCAGAACAGTTACCAAGAAAATAAAGAACTGCTTTTTATTAAAATCAAGTAAGTGATAGTCTTGTTCTGGATTTGATCTGATTTTTTTTTCCCCCTTCAAGAAAGAGGAACAGCAAGTTTGCCAAGGCAACCTGTTTCACAAAATAAAGAGCAACCTCTTTCAGATAAAGAAGTTGAAACTAAATTTTGCAAGACTTGAATCAGCTGACTGCCCCTCTAGGAATAGCTGGCCTGATATGCTCCCTTGTATATGTGGCAAGTAAAGCTGACATTAAAATAATATTTCATATTTTGGGTCATCTGTTTCTCACTTATTGACTTGTCTCTTTCAGGTCCTCTGATACAACTTATCGTGTAGACTATGTTCCTCTGTTTGATTATGAACCAGCAGTAAGTATATGCAAGTAGAAAAATCCCTCTGTAATCTCTTTTGATTCATTTGAAATCATTCTATCGTATTTATTGAGTGCTTACTGTGTGCAGAGTACTATACTGAGCTCTTGGGAGAGTTCAGTATAGTAAGTGCTTAACAAATACCATAAAAAACCAAAACAAAACAGAGTCAGTAGAAATGTTCCCTGCCCACAGTGAGTCATGCTGCTCCTATCAAGGGTAAATCATTGCATTTAGGAAACAAGAAGAAATTGTTTGGAAGTGATGACCATTAGCAAGCAGTACGTATCGTAGGTAGAATTTATTTCTTGATACTTTATAGACAGCAAGGGAGGTTTAAAAGGACCGTGAGGAGCTTGGAGCATTTGACAGTGGGGGTGGAAAGGAAGAGGGCAGGGCAACTCAACAAAAACAACTAGGTAAAACCTGGATGACAGATGGGGCCACTATTTAAAATCACATGCAGCTTGTCCTGACAGGAAGTAAAAGATACCAAACAGTCATGGAACTCTGTGAGAGCATTACTCATGGAACTGGCATCTTTCTGGGTCCACTCGGTCAAGAATTTATGAGTGAACACTACTCTGTTTTATGCTCTAAAGTGGCTGATAAGCATGCTAGGTGGAAGGGTAGTATCTGCTCCAAAAGGTGTTGCCTTTTCTCGTATTCATAAAAATACCAAGTATGGGAGAAGAGATGGTGTCTAAAACAGAAAGATTTAACTTGTCACCCACTCGCTTCAGCCTCACAAAACTGGAAGGGAATCAGTCGCAACAGAGGTTAAAAAAGGAGCAGATCTGGCCGTAAACTCATAGAATGTCCGCTCTCTCAAGATTTCAAAGTGAGCAAAATTTCAAACAGATTACATATCAAGCCTGCATCTATATGTTCCATTATAGGGGGGACTGGAGATGTAATGGCGTTGGTGCAAAAATGGACTGCCTTAGCAATATAGTTTAACTTCAGGAAAAAATATCTCGTCATTACGTCCTAATGAGAAGTTTTCAGCAGATCCTCTAAGCTAATTCCCAGCTGATTCCCTACAAGCTAGGGAATGTATCTACCAACTCTGTTGTAGGAATAATAATAATAATCGTACTGGCTAAGTACTTACTATATTCCAAACACTGTACTAGGCACTGGTGTAATTACAAGATATTCAGGTAGGACACAGTCCCCGACCCACACAGGGCTCACAGTCCAAGGAGGAGGGAGTAGGATTTAATCCCCATTTTGCAGAAGGAGGGAACAGAGGCACAGAGAAGTGAAGGGAATCTCCCAAGGTCACACAGCAGACAAATGGCAGAGCCAGGATTAGAACTCAGGTTCTCTGACTCCCGGGCCTGTGCTCTTTCCACTAGGCCATGATGCTTCCTCGTACTCTCCCAAGTGCTTGGTTCAGTGATCTGCACACAGTAAGCGGTCCGTCCGTACCATTGACTGATTAATTGATCCATTTGGTTGTTTTAGCCTGTCATTTGATTACTTTCAGCTAAAGAAGGGAAACACCATAAATGGGGAACAGCTAGTTGAAGTTAAGGCCATTAGGTGATTCTGGGACTGGAAGGAACCAGAACATTTTAAAACCTTTTGTATTTTTTTTCCGTACCTCCTTGTCTTTGAAATTAACAGCAATCTCAAATGACTTCATTCGCTTAAGAATTTTGCGTTCAACTCTAAGACACAGCAATAACACATTCTCCGAGAATTGAGATTTCCTTTGGGAGGTTTTATTAAAATAGATGTCTACATGAACTAGCCAGGGACAAATATACTTATCAGTATTCTTCCCTCTGCTGTGGCAAATTCCCATTAGAAATGAACATCAATCTTGCCTTTTCCTAGGGTCTTGGTTTTAACCGTGGCCCTGGGAAAAATAATTCAGTAGCTCAATCAATCGATCGTATTTATTGAGTACAGAGCACTTAAAGGACTAAAGACTCGAACGGCGATGTTACTGTGCAGAGTGAATATCATTTGTGATAACAAAATTGTCAGGTAGCACTACAATTATTTTTGTATTTTACATAGAGTTTAAGATTTTAAATGTAGTCACACTTTGCCCACCTCAAATTTTGCCAAGGAAATTTAGCACATCCACAAATGTATGTTTTTACCACAAATTAAGGAATTCAGGACCATATCAGTTTTCCAAATTCACTGGAACTGGTAAGCGAACCAAGCAGGGCTATTTTATAGTTGTGAGTGAAATATTGGGTCACAATCAGTGGTGGTATTTTATTGATCACTTCCTGTGTGCAGAGCAGTGTTCTAAGCGCTTAGGTAAGTCCAATATAACAGAGTCGGTGGACATGTTCCTTGCCCATAAGGAGCTTACGGTCTAGAGGACTCTAAGCCACCCAGTTTTCACCCCTATAGTGCCACCTGATCTAGATCTGTCACCGTGGACATCTGACAAGAGCTGAATCTCCAAATTCAGATTCATGATGAAGACAGACATCATGAATTCAGATTCATGATGAAGACTGATCTGTGACAGGTAAAGCCACTGCGCTTCTGTACATCGTGAGAAGGCCGGCTAAAGGTAGCCCATCTGTTCATCTGATATCGGGGTCGTACAAGCACTAACAACGTGGAGAGAGGAGTATTAGTGTTTATTGAGCGCCTGCTTGGTGAAGTTCACTTTATTAGGTGCCTTAGGCCAATCCTGTGACTTTGAGTACATGGAACCTCTCTGTTGGCTAGATATGGGGTTGCAGTTGATTTGGAGGGAGCTAGACATCCTGGGAGGCAAAGCATTTTCTTAACTGGCCTTAGCTCTTGCAGTTCGGTCTGGGCCCCGATCAGCGTCGGAAAGCTGAGTTAGAGGATCACTGCTGCTATACTTCTGCAGGGCTTACTCTAGGTCAATGAGTCCGTAAGTCATCAGTTAGTCACTGCGCCTGAATAAAGTTGATCAGATCGTCTTTCTAAGCCAACGTTGGTGAACAGTGCCCTCCCAACTGCTTATAGTAGAGAAGCAGAGTGGTTTAGTGGAAAAAGACCAGGCTTGGGGGTCAGAGGTCATGGGTTCTTAATCCCGGCTCCTCCACTTATCAACTGTGTGACCTTGGACAAGTCCCCTAACTTCTCTGTGCCTTGGTTACCTCATCTGTAAAATGGGGATGAAGACTGTGAGCCCCACGTGGGACAACCTGATTACCTTGTATCTATTCCAGCACTTAGAACAGTTCTTGGCATATACTAAGCGCTAAACAAATACCAACATTATTATTATTATTGCAGTGCTCTGCACACGGTAAGTGCTCAATAAATGTCATTGATGATGAAAGCATTTACAAACCAACCTTGAATGTAACACGAGTAGCGTGTCAAATTACCTTCTTTTGGAGATCACTCAATTATGTTTCTTTTATTTCCGTAGAGCCCACCCTTCCAGGGTAACTATTCCATAGTTCATAGGAAATGCCGTTCTCAGTTCACAGATATAGAAGATGAGAGAAGACGGGGCTATAACAAATGGCACGATGAGAGTGGGATTTATGGTAATTCTGTTATAAAACAAAAGCTTTTCCCAGTAACTGATCCTCTCACCCATCATTTGAAATAATACACCAAACTCTCTGCATAAAAGTATTCTTTATTAAATCGTATCTCTAATGAAAATGCAGTGATTTTTCCGCCTATTCTAATAAAAACAACCAAAATCCTTGCTAGACTAGTGTTTTTTTTCCCCATGAGACCTGTTTTATGCCAGATAGTAACTCTTCAATGGCATATAGTTTCATGTTTATACGCTCCATATTTTAGTGAGTGTTTTTCATGTTTATAGCTGGTTTTTGATATAAGAACTATATAAATGGGAAACTACACATGAGGACGTTCCAACTGAAATATTAAATAGTGGAGCATTTCCTAACTAGTGGACCACAGGAAGCCGCTCGGTGGGCCCCGAGATTCGTTTATGCGTCTCCATCTTGGATTGACCTGTTGGTCGTCAGCTGGAAAATCTAAGATGGCCAGTTGGGAGAAAAACAAAGGGGGTGTAGCCCTCAACTGACCATTTCATCCACTTCAGGCAAATACCATCTTTATATTTCCTCAGGCACACTCCCCTGTGTTTTTCTAGTATGTGGAGGGGAAAAAAAAGTTAGGAGAGAGAAGGATGCCTCTTCTAGGGATTCAATCCCCTCATCTGACTCCCACGAACACTGGGGAGACTGGTGAAGTAGATGACCCACCCCCACCCTGACCCCACAATGTGAAAATATGGGAAATGTACAGTTCTCAAGATAGCACCTTTACAAGTATCATGACTTTTCCAAAAGAAAGGAAAGAATTATGCTGGTCTTTGGCTAAAGGAGATTGTCTATGGAAATGATTCAAAAATGCAAAAAGTAGCCCATTATTACTTGTGAATTTGGGGGGGGACATAAAAGAGTGTACTCTGATTTGTGTCATTTCAGTGGTTCATCCCAGGGAAGCTGGGCTTTTAGGAAAGCTCTGTTCCACTGCCTCATGCTTCATGGCTAATATGGAGTAATAATGTTGGTATTGGTTAAGCGCTTACTATGTGCAGAGCACTGTTCTAAGCGCTGGGGTAGATACAGGGTAATCAGGTTGTCCCTTGTGAGGCTCACAGTCCTCATTCCCATTTTACAGATGAGGTAACTGAGGCACAGAGAAGTTAAGTGACTTGCCCACAGTCACACAATTGACAAGTGGCAGAGCCGGGATTCGAACCCATGACCTCTGACTCCCAACCCCGTGCTCATTCCACCGAGCCACGCTGTAGACCTGAAGTGGCTGTGGATTCCATATATTTATTACTTTTTTTTCTTTCTCACGGTTTCACTATGTAAAGCCAGCATTTGTTTTACCAAACCCCTTCTAATTGCCAATACTTTGCACCTCTTATGCGAGAATCTCTCATTAATAGTGTATAGATGGCTCCAGGTAGCAGGAGGCTCTGCCACTTGTCTGCTGTGTGACCTTGGGTGAGTCACCCCACTTCTCTGGGCCTCAATTCGCTCATCTGTCAACTGGGGATTAGGACTGGGAGCCCCATGTGGGACGTGGACTGTGCCCAGTCTGATGAGCTTGTATCTACCCCACGCTGCTTCTCTTATAGTGAGCGCAGATCCACCAGCCTGTCCGCTTCGCGTGCAGCTTTGTTCCTTCCCCCACAGCACATATGTACAGTGCCTGGCACCCAGGAAGTGCTTCACAAATACCATAGAAACAAACAGTAAAACCTCCACTATGGCCGCCTGTCGCTGTTTATCCTGCCCCTCTCCCGCCAAGCTTCCTGTGTGTTACTTTCCCAGCTATCCTCACTTAAACTCCACAGCCACCGTCACCGTCCAGCCACCAAGGCTCCCTTTGGCTCCTCCTCCACTGCACTCCCTTCGAACGCTTCGAACATCTGATAACGCCCAAAATCTCAGACCCGACCCACCCCCACATGAGGCGTAAAGCAAAGCGAATGCCTCACCCGCTGCAGAGAAAGGGGAACAGTGGAAGCAGTGGGTTAGATAGAAGTTAATCAGGTTGGACACAGACCCAGCACTGAGGCTTAATGGCAAGAGCATGGGCTTGGGAGTCAGAGGTCATGGGTTCTAATCCCTGCTCTGCCACTTGCCAGCTGTGTGACTTTGGACAAGTCACTTAACTTCTCTGTGCCTCAGTTACCTCAGCTGGAAAATGGGGATTAAGACTGGGAGTCCCACCTGGGTCAACCTGATTACCTTGTAGCTACCCCAGTGCTTAGAACAGTGCTTGGCACATAGTAAGCACTTAACAAATACAATTATTATTATTAATAAACTGGGACATAAGTTTAAGCTAAGGATGCTCAGAAAGAATTGAATCCCTACTTTCCAAATGTTGGATATTTTGTCGGATAAAAACATTTGCCTTCCAGTGCTTTAAGCTGCACTCTTATTAACATATCTGGAAGACAGCTGCCTGAACTAAGCGTGACAAACTACTTATTATTTGAAAACATGTAAATCTCCGTCTTGCCAAATCCAACCTCGACTCCATCCTAATCCTCCTCAACCTCTCGGCTGCCTTCGAAGCTGTCGTCCACCCCCTTCTCTCGGAAACGTTATCCAATCTCGGCTTCACTGACACTGCCCTCTCCTGGTTCTCCTCCTATCCCTCTGGTCGCTCATTCTCAGTCTCTTTTGTGGGCTTGCCCTCTGCCTCCCACCCTCTGCCTGTGGGGATCCCTCAAGGTTCAGTTCTGGATCTCCTTCTAGTCTCCATTTACATCCACACCCTTGGAGAATTCATTCGCCCCCCCATAGGTTCAATTACCACCTCTATGTAGATGATTCCCAAATCTACATCTCCAGCCCTGATCTCTCTCCCTCTCTGCAGGCTCGCATTTCCTCCTGCCTTCAAAACATCTCTACTTGGGTGTCCTGCTGCACCTCAAACTTAATATGTCCAAAACAGAACTCTTTATCTTCTCACCCAAACTTTGTCCTCCCCAACTTGCCCATTACTGTAAAGACAGCACCACCATCCTTCCTGTCTCACAAGTCTGTGACCTTAGCATTATCCTTCACTCCTCTCGTTCAACCCACATATTCAGTCTATCCTTTCCTCTCCATCCAAACTGCTACCATGTGTATCCAAGCACTTATTCTATCTCGCCTTGATTACTGTATCAGCCTCCTTGCTGACCTCCCTGCCTCCTGTCTCTCCCCTCTCCAGTCCATACTTCATTCTGCTGCCTGCATCATATTTTTGTAGCTCACCTTTTGTAGCTGAACGTTTTTGTAGCTCACCTTGCTACTCTCCTACTACAACCCTGCCCGCACGCTTCGCTCCTCCAATGCCAGCCTACTCACTGTACCTCGATCTCATCTCTCTTGCCACCGGCCTCCCTCCCACATCCTGCCTCTGTCCGGGAACGCCCTCACTCTTCATATCCGACAGACAGTTACTCTCCCCACCTTCAAAGCCTTATTGCAGGCACATCTCTTCCAAGAGACCTTTCCCAAGTCCTCATTTCCTCTTTTCCCACTCCCTTCTGCATCACCTTGACTTGCTCTCTTTATTCACCCTCCCCATCCCCAGGCCCACAGCACTTATGTACATATATGTAATTTATTTATTTACATTAAAGTCTGCATTCCCCTCTAGACTAAGCTCGTTGTGGACAGGGAATGTGTCTGTTATAATGTTGTGTCGTACTCTCCCAAGTACTTAGTATAGTGCCCTGAACAAAGTGTATGCTCATTAAATGTGACTGACTGATTGATTGAAAAGGCTGGGGGGAGAGGGTGGTGGTGGCTGAGGTGGAGGTCCAGATAGATAAGGCTTAATAGCCACCTCATCTCCTTTCAACAATGTTGTTTATTTAGTCTCAAAGGAAAATCCACCTAATTTATCTGAAATTCTGTAAATATAGAAAAATTCTCAATACCTGAAATTCTGTAAATATAGAAAAATTCTCAATACCCAACAGAAAACAGTAAGCACACATCGATTATGTTGTATACTTGGAGATGAGGACCACAAAGGCCATGCCTAGGATAGAAGGGAGACGAAATAATGAGGTGATTACCCAGATAAAGGTAATCTAAGTAAAAACAAACAAGTCTTTTTTGCTTTAGTTTATCTGCATTAATTTAGGGGAAAATTTAATTTGGCATAAATGATTTGATTATTTTCTTTATTGCTCCTCAACTTGGGAACAGTGCAGAGACCATAATAATAATAATAATAATAATTATGGTATTTGTTAAGCACTTACTATGTGCCAAGCACTGTTCTAAGCACTGGGGTGGATACAGGGTAATCAGGTTGTCCCACATGGGGCTCATAGTCTTAATCCCCATTTTACAGATGAGGTAACTGAGGCCCAGAGAAGTTAAATGACTTGCCCGAGGTCACACAGCAGACAAGTGGCGGAGTCGGGATTAGAACCCAAGTCCTCTGACTCCCAAGCCCGGGTTTTTGCCACTAAGACACGCTACTTCTCTGTAGCATAGGAGGAAGATTGGATTTATGGTCTAGACTTGACTATTCTGTGGTTCCTGTCTCTCAGTCACCCTCTATGGGTATCAAATTCCTCACTACTGCTGACCATACATACCTTCTGCATCTCCCAACTTCTCTTTCAGAGGGCCGAGGAGGCAGCAGTTAGAGGAGGATTAGGGCCGGACCTTTTAAATTGATCGACCGAAGGTGAGTTGCCTTCGGTGAAACGGCGCTGCCTAGTGGAAAGAGCTCGGGCCTGGGAGTCAGGGGCCTGGGTTTGAATCCCGGATGTGTGACCTTGGGCAAGTCACTTCACTTCTCTGGGCCTCAGATACCTCATCTGTCAAATGGGGATTAAAGGCTGTGAGCCCCACATGGGCAGTCCTATTTACTTATATTGATCCTGGTGCTTAGTTCAGTGCCTGGCACATAGTAAGTGCATAACAAATACCGTTATTATTATTATTATTCATCTTGGATCTGCCACTTGCCTGCTGTGTGACCTTGGGAAAGTCACTTAACTTCTCTGAGTATCAGTTTCCTCATTGGTAAAATGGGGATTAGATCTTCCTCCTGATTTAGCCCCATGTTGGGCAGGGACTGGGTCCACTTCGTTATAATAATGTTGGTATTTGTTAAGTGCTTACTATGTGCAGAGCACTGTTCTAAGCGCTGGGGTAGATACAGGGTAATCAGGTTATCCCACATGAGGCTCACAGTCTTAATCCCCATTTTACAGATGAGGTCATTGAGGTCCAGAGAAGTGAAATGACTTGCCCACAGTCACACAGCTGACAAGTGGCAGATCTGGGATTCGAACCCATGACCTCTAACTCCCGAGCCCAGGCTCTTTCCACTGAACCACGCTGCTTCTACCCCAGTGCTTAACACATAGTAAGTGCTTAACAGATACCTCAATTATTATTAGTAGTAGTCATGGAATGAAACCTACAGACAAGTCTTGATTATTCCATCAATCAGTGGTATTTACCAACTGTAAGGCCTCATTAGAATCACATCTCCTTAAGAAGCCTTCCCCAACTAAGCCCTCATTTCCCTTACTTGTTTTCCCTTATGCATCACCTATGCACTTGGATCAGTACCCTTAAGCAGTGGATATTCACTCCATCCTCAGTCCCACAGCACTTCCCGTTCATATTCGTAATTTATTTTAATGACTGTCTTCCCTCTAGACTGTAAGCTCGTTGTGGGCAGCAGGGAATGTGTCTACCAAATCTATTGTATTCTCCCAAGTTCTTCGTACGGTGCTCTGCACACAGTAATTGTTCAAGGAATACCATTTATTGATTATCATCATCAATAGCATTTTATTGAGTTTTTAGTGTGCTCAGAGCACTGTTCTTTGGAAATTGGAATCACATTAAGTATTCCAGGAACTATCAAATTTAGGTATCTCTGTACAAAACGTTTCTCTCTGTGATGGTGTTTTTATATTACGATGGTTATATTATATGTTTCAGTTTTTAGTATAGTATTTATCTTTCTGAATTTGTATTTGGACAGCCTTGCTCCTTTATCTCAAGTGCCACAAAGGCTCTGCACTCTTCTTTGGTTCTTATATTGCTCTGTGCTCATGATATTTCTGTTTGGTGCTAAACCAATTTGGTGACTAGAGTGAGGATGGAGGAAAACCTGGAGAAATATAAACATATACATTTATTTTTTAAGAGATCAGAAACTGAATCCATTTCTGAAGATTCTAACAATTGATGTGGGCTCATTGTGACATCATTCGATCATATTTATTGAGCAAAGCATTGTACTAAGCACTTGAGAGAGTACAATGTAACAATAACACTAAATGATGAAAACCCCAAATTGGAAACTAAGTGTGCAATCCACAATAAATGCATTCATATATTTAATCAATGTCTTAGGGTTTATTTTTTTTCAGTGAGTCCTCAAAGTACTGGCTAAAAAAATGTATAACTGTAAAAGAACTAGCACTCAGTAAGAATCACGAGGCAAATCTTGCATACAGATCCCTGGAGACACCTCTTTCACTTTATTGGGATATAGAAGTGAAAAAGAGGAATGGTAAGTGGTAGTGTAACAGCTGATGAATGAGTTGAGTTATTTAACTGAGTTTCCAGGCACAAAGGAGAGACCAAAGACTCTAGATGCACTGGACAAAATGGGTGATGGGAATGCCATGTATTTTTCTTCTCTATTCTGTAAATTACATTACCGAACTGGCAGCTACCACGTGATGCCTGTAATCTCAATGATGGGCCATGAAAGAGAGGAAAACAGGAATGGTTGGGACGATGCTTCCAGTTTGCTAATTAGAACGAGCTACTAATGAATATCTGTTGAAAAAACTAACACCTCTGAAATAGACTGTCAGTTCGGGAAGCATCTGTTTCTAACTTTAATAGCACCGAAAACTGAGGTTCCTTTGGACAAGAGATTAAAAGGGTCGCTCATATGATCTGCCCGCAGTAACAACCAAAGGAATTTTGCATCTAAGTAGAATTCACCCGTGAGGCATTATTCAGAACCACACAGATGTTCAATTTGGCATCTAGCAGAGGAAAGCTGGCTGTCAGGCAAAGTGAAAAGGAAAATCAAAAGCAAATTTGGGCAAACTTGGGTAAAGAGCAATTCAGAATGTGGATGAAGGGCAAATGAGGCTATGAGAGGAGAAAAGAGATTAAAGGAGCTACTTCTAATTGGAGCATTTTTCCAAAACTGAGCCGCACTTTGGATACATAGGAGTCTGAAACTTCGCTTGCAATTTCTAGTGGTAATATGAACGGGGAATCCAAATGATTATGCCAGTAATCCAGATAACATGCAGAACAGATATGTCATTTGTTGGCTATCAGCACTGGGTTGAAATTAGCCGATCCTTCGGTTGCAGACCAGCTGAGATAACAGGAAAGATTGAGTCACTGCCAAAAAAGCAATCTGTTGGCTTTCTGCTGAGTCATAGTGCACAGGTTTATCACTAAACAAAGGAATATCACTTGGCTACAAAAGGCAGCTCATCCCAATAAGAAACTTAACACACCCTTTTACATCTCTTATATTAAAGCCTACAGAAGATATGAAGAACCCTGATAAATCATTATTATTATAGCTTTTGTTGGACTTGTTAAGCGCTTACTACCTGCCAAGCACTGTTCTAAGCGCTGGGGGAGATATGCGTTAATCATTTTGGAGACAGCCCCCCGTCCCATATGGGGCTCTCAGTCTAAGTACGAGGGAGAACAGGTAATGAATCCCTGTTTTACAGATGAGGTAACTGAGGCACAGAGAAGTTAAGTGACTGACCCAAGGCCACACAGCACACCCGTGGCAGAGCCAGGAGTAGGACTCAGTTCCCCTGACTCCCAGGCCCGTGCTCATTCCACTAGGCCAAGCTGCATCTCTTTCTTTTCACAGTAGCCACCTTGCAATTAGCTGGAAAGCCCCTGGAGTGTGCAGAAAGGTCTTCCACAAAGCAATAAAATACAGCAAAGGTGGTTGGCACGATTGGTCTTGATTTTATTAAATAATGCTAGGACAATGGCCAGCTTCAAATTTAAAATAAAACTTCACATGAGCTGTAATCACTCTATTAGAGGAAATGGGTAGTTGAAAGAGTCAATAAGCAGGATAAAATAAAGGCAAATGAAGTGAGAGAAGTAAGGATGTGAAGTGAATTGCCTCATTACAGAGCCATCTGGCAGAGAAATATTGACTGAAGAGGTTGCAGAACTGAGGACAAGCTAAAGAGCCTCGACCTTCTTTGAGCTGGCCGAAAGTGGGGAAGTAATAGGAGATGAGAATTCTCAATGAAAGGAGAGAGAGAGATCAGGGTATTCACCCAGCTCCA
The DNA here is from genome assembly GCF_004115215.2 of Ornithorhynchus anatinus. NCBI lineage: Eukaryota > Metazoa > Chordata > Mammalia > Monotremata > Ornithorhynchidae > Ornithorhynchus > Ornithorhynchus anatinus. The sequence continues at coordinate 57,278,722 of NC_041753.1, forward strand.
CAGCACCCATACCTATCCTCATACTCTGCCATTTTTCCTATTTCTAATTTATTTCAACATCTATCTCCCACTTTAGGCTTCAAGCTCCTTGTGGGCAGGGAATATGCCTACGAGCTCTGTCGTATTGTACCCTCCCAAGTACAGTGCTCTGCATTCATTCATTCATTCAATTGTATTCAGTGAGCGCTTACTCACTGTACACAGAGCACTGTACTAAAGTGCTTGGAAAGTACAATTCGGCAATAGAGACAATCTCTGCCCACAACGGGCTTACAATCTAGACGGGGAGAGAAAGATGTCAAAACAAGTATACAGACCTATATATAAATAAATATAACTGTAGATATATACATATACACATACGTGCTGTGGGGTGGGGAGAGGGGGCGAAGAGCAAAGGGAGAGAGTCGAGGTGACACGGAAGGGAGGGGGAGCTGAGGAAAAGGGGGCTTAGTCTGGGAAGGCCTCTTGGACGAGGTGCGCCTTCAGTAGGAGGAGGAGCCCGCGAAGGAGACTGAGAATGAACGGCCAGAGAGATAAGAGGAGAACCAGGAGAGGATGGAGTCAGTGAAGCCAAGGTTGAATAACGTATTGAGGAGAAGGGGATGGTCAACAGTGTCAAAGGCAGCTGAGAGGTCGAGGAGGATTAGGATGGAGTAGGAGTCATTGGATTTGGCAAGAAGGAGGTCATTCATGACCTTTGAGAGGGTGGTTTCAGTGGACACAGCATGCACACAGTATGCACTCAGTAAATACCACTGATTGCTTGATCAGGAGAGAACTTCCATTCAGAGGGAAGTAGCATGGCCTAGTGGAAAGAGCCCCTGCCTGGGAGTCAGAGGACCTGGGTTCTAGTCCGGCTCCACCACTTACCTGCTCTGTGACCTTGGGCAAGTCACTTCCCTTCTCTGGGCCACAGTACCCTCATCAGCAAAATGCAAAATGCAATAATAATACTGGTATTTGTCAAGCGCTTACTATGCGCTCTTCCTCCTATGTAGACTGTGAGCCCCATGTAGGACCTGATCACCTAGTATCTACCCCAGTGTTTAATTTGGTTCTTGAAACATGGTAAGCACTTAGAGAAGCAGCGTGGCTCAGTGGAAAGAGCACGGGCTTTGGAGTCAGAGATCATGGGTTCAAATCCCGGCTCGGCCATTTGTCCGCTGTGTGACTTTGGGCAAGTCACTTAACTTCTCGGTGCCTCAGTTACCTCATCTGTAAAATGGGGATTAACACTGTGAGCCCCACGTGGGACAACCTGATTCCCTTGTGTCTACCCCAGCGCTTAGAACAGTGCTCGGCACATAGTAAGCGCTTAACAAATACCAACATTATTAGAGAAGCAGCGTGGCTCAGTGGAAAGAGCACGGGCTTTGGAGTCAGAGATCATGGGTTCGAATCCCGGCTCTGGCACTTGGCAGCTGTGTGACTTTGGGCCAGTCACTTCACTTCTCAGTTCCTCAGTTACCTCATCTGTAAAATGGGGATTAAGACTGTGAGCCCCACGTGGGACAACTGATTCCCTTGTGTCTACCCCAGCGCTTAGAACAGTGCTCTGCACATAGTAAGCGCTTAATAAATACTAACATTATTATTATTATTAATAATTACCATTACTATCATTATTGCTATCATTAACTCCATGCTACATTTGGTAAGTGTGACATTAGTTGAACTTTATTTGTTGATAGAGACCTATAGACTCTTTATATAAGGAGCAAATTGTGGTACTCAAAGTATAAAGCATTTCAACCATTGTATTGCCTTTTGGTACCCAAACAAGGATAGAGGTTGTCAGACATGTTGGTGTCAGTGGAGATAATGTACTGTACTGGGCACAGGCTTTGGCCAGAGAACTGTCAGAACTGAATAATGGTCTAGGAGTCCAGCTGCAAGGACATGGTAAAGAATTTCTTCATACTTCATAGATTGGGTATTTTAGGAAGTTATGTGGGTTGGATGAAAAACAAGGGATTTTATGTTTTTTGCAGTAATTGTGAAAATGATTCAGTAGCCTATAAGTGAAATTAGCAGCAGTAAAGAACCCAGTAGCAGCTTTTACATTTTTTAACAGTCTCTGGTGCCTTAGAGACTTGGGGGTGGTGCTATAGGTTGTTTATTAAAGGATTTTGACTGCAAAATGTTTCTAAAGACAAATTCCCTTCACAGTCGAGGGCCTGGTATGCTCCGGGTTCTGAAAACAAGGTAGGCGATAGCTATTAATTATTTTAGAAAGAACAATATATACCATTTTTCCATTTAGGGAGTGACTTTTATGATCAATGAGGAAGTTTTCTGGGGTTTGCAAACATGAGCAAAAAACAAAACAAAAATCTTGCCATGATGGAGTTTTCTATTAGAAATGTAGGAAATGTAGTTACAACAGAGCTGGGACAGTTTGGGCTGAAATTCCTTTAGAAGAGGGTCAGGGGAAATGAATTTAAGATCAAGTCCTTCCTTCTTTCTTTCTTCCCCACGCCATCCAGTTCCTAGAGACTTCCCATTTCTACCCTTCTCGCTGCCCTTCACGGTCACTTCTCCCCCAGTTCAGCATTGTTATTTTTAACTTTTAGAATGTCGAATGGGCAAGTTTTATTTATGAGCAGATGTGTAAGTCAAAGTCATGTCCCAAGCAGTATTTAATTTGTAATGAAAGAGGTGCTAGGCTCAAGCAGATTCTGTAATTTTACATTTTAAAAGAGGAGAGGAACTTTGAAGCCCGGGGATGCCTGGGAGAGGAACTGCCGACTCCAGTCTCAGCAAGCCCCAGCCCCCATTAGGCCCTGGACTCGTGGCATTATTGATTGTAACCTGAGAGCGCAGATGTGCTCTTTTCTCTCCCATGGTGCTTATACCGTGAAGGTAACATTTAGAAACGATTTTTTCCTTCTTCCGGATGGTGATTCAGCAGACGTGTTCTTGATTCGTTCCTGTTTGAGAGAGTGGAGGAAAAAGACTGCTTGTATTTATTTCGAGGCTCACATCTCCAAAAGGCAAATGGAAAGTGGTTGTATTAAATACCCAATAAATAGCCCATTAAATAATCGGAGAAGTAGCGTGGCTTAGTGGAAAGAGCCCGGGCTTGGGAGTCAGAGGTCGTGGGTTCTAATCCCGCCCCTGCCACTTGTCTGCTGTGTGACCTTGGGCAAGCCACTTAACTTCTCTGTGTCTCGGTTACCTCAGCTGTAAAATGGGGATGAAGGCTGTGAGCCCCACGTGGGACAAGCTGATTACGTTGTATCTACCCCAGTGTATAGAACAGTGCTTGGCACATAGTAAGCGCTTAACAAATACCATTATTACTATTATTAAATAGCAGAGTTTTGGAAAGAGTCAGGATTCCACCAGTCTAACATTTTGAATGTTGTGAGAGGTTAAGGAGGTCCCCATTCAAATTAGTGATTCCCGTGTGTATCTGGGCCTTTATTGTGTCTTCTCAGTTGCCTAGTTCAGTGCGGAGCTCTGCACACAGTTGGTATTCGATAACTGCTGTATCTTCATCAACGATATCAACATCATCATCCTCATCGCCATCATAGTGTTGATATCGTCGATGATGACACAACTGAAAAAAAATCAACATCATCAGCAGCATCATCGACCATATTTACTGAGCACCAACCGTGTACAGAGCACTGAACTCAGCACTTGGGCGCCTACCGTAAAAGTCAAAGACCTGATCCCTGCCCTCAGTATAATGGAGCTTTACTTCATCAGAATTTCCTAAGAATTCCATAGTTGCACTGAAATGTTGACCTTGGTAGAGGCTGAAGGAATTCATTATTTCCAGGGAAAACGGAAACGTTCTTGTTTTAAAGAATTAGCCTTTGACTGCTAAAGCAACCTTTAAATGAACTTTTGTGTGAGGTTTTAGGAACCATTTCAGTTTTAATGGCAGCATTTTCTCTTTCAGTTTTAGTGGTCAGCATTTGCACAGAATGAAGTACTGTCCTCTGGGTTAACTCGGCCATCTGGCCTTTACTCCAGGAAGATGCTAGACAGCCAACGAAAGTATATCGAGAGTTCCAGTCCTATGGTTTTTCCACTTTCCACTCTTGTGAACCAGTTCCCATTTCCTATCTAGATAAGAATGGAAAACCTCATTACATAGGGATCAGTTTGTTTTCCCGATCGACGTTAACCGTAGCAGAACACCTAAAGCAAGCAAGGGTGGTTTGAGTTTAGCCTGGTGGTGCTCCAGGAGCTCTTTAATAGAGAAAGCCTTCTTTGAGTTCTCGCTTTATCAATGCACAGCCAAGGAGACCAGGAGAAACGTACTCGCTTGGCACTCGCTCCATTCCAGATATCCCAATGGTGCACTACTTTCCCAACCCTGAAGGCCATTTTGAAGTTGCGGTGTTGGTGGGACATCCAGCTAGCAGCATCCTGCAGACAGAAGGAAATGAGAGTCTGCAGAGGAGAGGGATAGGGGCTGGAGAAGTAGATTTGGGACTCATTCACCTAGAAGTGGTCATCGAAGCTGTGAGAGCGGATGTAGCTAGCATGGAGGCAGTGACTTCACTTCTCTGTGCCTCAGTTACCTCATCTGGAAAATGGGGATGAAGACTGTGGACCCCACGGGGGACAAACCGGTGATCTTGTTTCCCCCTCCAGCACTTAGAACAGTGCTTGGCACATAGTAAGCGCTTAACAAATGCCATCATCATCATCAGTGAGAGCCTGGGGAGCCGATTGGCTATTTGGGGGAGGAGGGTTCCAGTTTGTTTATCGATTAGGGAGGACAGGGGCAGAGAGTTGGTGTGTTCTGGAGAACGTTTTAAGATCGTTTATGAATGGAAATTCTTAATTTCCCTGGAGATCAGAAAGGTCACGTGTCCCTCATAAGCAACAGTTTGCTCAACGTTTTAGTGACAGTCGTCCGACCCATTGAGTCTCCAGCCTACTTGCATCAGGAGAGTCTTGTCAATGTCAAGACTACCCAGGCTTAGTATCTTTTACAAATCGAGTTCAGAATATTAACGTGATCCACCTCCCCTAGCTTCGGAGTCAGTTCTGAATCACAGCTCTTGCAAACAAGCTATTCACCCAGTAGATTTTCTTGCAACAGTGGGGGAAGGAGTTAGCTTGGATCTAGGAAAGTATTTTCAATTATTTCTTTTGTAATTGCTGTTCTGTTTCCTAGTCTATCATCTGGAATGTTCTCCTCCTTGCTCGCTTCAGAGCCCATCATTCCACTGCTATTCGCCTAGACATTTTAAAGACCGAGTCCCCACACTGAGTATTTAACATTTTGGCAACTTGGCTTGATGCGAACAGCTCCTATGCCCCCTTCTGCATGGGTGACCCCTTGCTCTGGGAGTGCCCTCCCTAATGTTTGTTGTATTCTCCCAAGCGCTTAGTACACTGCTCTGCTCATAGTAAGTACTCAGTAAAAAACACTGATTGATTGATTACAGTCTGGTTAGGTGCAGCCTACTCAGTGCTCAGAAGGTGCTGAAGGCAGTGGAATGTATATAATGATAATAATAATTATGGTATTTGTTAAGCGCTTACTATGTGCCAGGCACTGTTCTAAGCGGTGGTACATCCATCTCCCACCACTGCAGGGCTCTGCCTCTCTCTCTGTCCCCCCTCTCCTTTTTCTCCATACATCCATCCTTCCTCCTCCGCCCCAGAGGGGACCCCTTTGATATCCCCAAGGTGTGCATCTTGGGGCACCTCGGTGACACTTGGAAGGAATCGCGTAGAAAGTCATTAATCAGAACTGACTTACAGGCTAGTTTCAATCATCAAAAGTAATAATAACCGTGGTCTTGGTTTAGTGCTACTATGTGCCAAATGCTACTATGTGCCGTTCAAATCACTGGGGCAAATGCAGGATAATCAGATCAGACACAGTCCCTGTCCCATATTCATATTCAATAAATAGCAGTATTTACTGCTATTGTTCTTGTCTGCCTGTCTCCCCCGATTAGACTGTAAGCCCGTCAAAGGACAGGAACTGTCTCTATCTGTTACCGATTTGTACATTCTAAGCACTAGTACAGTGCTCTGCACATAGTAAGCGCTCAATAAATACTATTGAATGAATGAATATGGGGCTCACGCTCTAAGGAGGAGGGAGAACAGGTATTGAATCCCAACTTTACAGGTGAGGAAACTGAGTCCTAGAGGCAGCATGGCCTAGTGGATAGAGCACGGGCTTAGAAGTCGGAGAACTTGGGTTCTAATCCTGGCTCTGCCACTTGTCTGGCATGTGACCTTGGGTAAGTCACTTCACTTCTCTGGGCCTCAGTTACCTCATCTGTAAAATGGGAAATAAGACTGTGAGCCCGTTGTGGACAGGGATTGTCTCTATTTATTGCTGAATTGTACTTTCCAAGTGCTTAGCACAGTGTTCTGCACACAGGAAGTGCTCAATAAATATGATTGAATGAATAAATGAATGAATGACAGGGACTGTGTCCAACCTGATTAGCTTGTATCTACTCCCGTGTTTAGTACGGTGCTCGGCACATAGTAAACGCTTAACAAATGCCACACACACACACACAAAAATTGAAGTGGCTTACTCGAGGTCACATATCTGGCAAGTGGCATAGCCGGGTTTAGAACCCAGGCCTGTACTCTTTCCACTAGGCCACACCACTTTTCATGCGTTTGGGTGACTGAACAAATGGAGTTTGGCTAGCTCAGCTATGGACTTGCCCAATTTGGGTCAGTTATCTGACCACTGATCATCCACATTAGCCTCAGTTTGGAGAACCAGTAGGATTAGATACCAGATTTAGAATTGTCCTTTTCCTTTGAAAAAGGCCATCTGATGATAGCGGCGATGCCCAGAAGTCTCTGGCGGCAGCTGCGGGGAGGGAGACAGAAAGGCTTAATAGCTTTGGGCTGTTTAAGTAGTCTTTGTGTAAACCCATCTTCCGCTCCCCCAGCTCTCTGACCTGTTTAAAATTTAAGAAAATGTTTACGAAATGAATGTTGAAAAATCCAGCTGGATCGGTCCTAGGACCACATATATGTCTAAGTGACATGGATCTAGCCACGTTCCATTTTCTCAGAATAGCCTTTGAAAAATATCAAGCATCCAAATGCAAGCATATTGATAATTCCTGTTTGCTCGGTTTCCCTCTGCAGTTGCAACAGGGAAGCAGACTTGGTGTGCTATTAATATGCAGAATGTAGCAGTAGGTGCTTAATTCCTGGGTCTTTCTGGAGACATCAAACAACATAAAGTGGATTCTGGTGCTCGGAATTTTAAAAATGGTTATTCATCACTCAGAGGTGCAGTCGTGTACCTCATTTTCATCTGGGTAGATGTAAATGTGATTGTTGTAAATTACTGGAGCCTTTCCAAGCTTTTAGCTTTTAAAACTCCAAGGAGGCTTAATCATCTGCTTCCTATTTTATATCCTCAACATCACCACGGCCCCTTATTCTGTACCGCACAGAAATCCCGCTTCCCAGGACGTTCCTGGAAGATAAAAAAAAAAAAGACTAATTGGTTACGGCTTCTAAAAAGCCTGCACAAAGCCTTGAGTCTTCGATGTTTAATCATTTGTGTGTCTGTACATTGTTCTTCCAGTTACCAACAGATCCACCCTGTGTATGACCTATTGTCTTGACTGCTCATGCTCTTACAAAAGCAAAGCAAGATTTCACTGGAAGCAACCCATCATTATTCATTCATCTGGGATTTCTGTACCCTAGCCTTAAACTCATTTGCTGTTAATGAGTGGATGATATCCATTTTGCAGCCACTCTCTGGCAATGTAGAAATATTTAATATACCATTAAAATACAGTGTTAGTGAAAGGGAGAGGAGGAGATAAGAAAGAAAACATATACATTTATGCAGTGGTGGAAAACTTTTAACTTGGCCAATGGAAATTTGAGGGGAAGCGTGTGTTCTGGGAAGATTGCTAGTGTTTGAAATATCCATTATATTTAATGACACACTGGAGGTCACTTTGAAAATGTAACTGGTCCACTTACGATTATCCCTGCATGGCTTCGAGCTTCCAAGAATTCCAAATAGGGGGACGTAATAATATTTTTTTCTACTTGGAACTTTACTATTAAGTAGCCATCCTTTTTTAAGGCAAAACTTCCCGTTAAGGACAGAGCACTGAACTAGACATCTGTGGTACAAGTTAAAGAGCTGACGTGGTACCTACCCTCAAGGAACTTACAATTTAATAGGGGCAGCATGACAAAATTATGTCAATATGTACAGATATAATAACTGCAAGAAGGAGTCGAGGGGAATGTGTAGGATTAGGAATGTGTGGGTGGGTTGAAGAACAGTTGTGGTTTATCTAATTACGTTGATAGGTTTTATATATATATAGAGATATGCATGCATGTATCTCTCTCTATATATGCATGTATACACACAATCATTCACATAAAAACACACACACACACATATATATATATATACACACACAATTGTTCTTCATATTCAAAGAAGACACCAAAGATGGTGAAGTTCACCAATGAGTGCATGTGTGACAGAGAAGGCCAATGGGATCCACAGTCCAGCCTCATTGGACACACAAAACAGCTGTGTCCATTGTTGTGTTGCTATGTTTGATATTTGCAACATGTAAGGATGTTTTCTCTTTTGGCTCCTTATCTCTAGTTCCTTACAAAGTTTTTTTCTCAAAAAGAGCCACTCCTTTCTTGCTAGCAGTGAGGCATGCTGGTCTGTTCTCAATCAAGTTTCCAATTAGATTGTAAGCACCTTGAAGTCAGAGATCATGTTGACTAATTTTATTGGAACAACAATAATAATAATGATAATTTTGGTATCTGTTAAGCATTGTCAGGCACCGTCCTAAGTGCTGGGGTGGATACAAGCAAATTGGGTTGGACACAGTCCCCTTTCTTGCATAGAGCTCTCAGTCGTAATCCCCCTTTTACAGATGAGGGAACCGAGGCCCAGAGAAGTGAAGTTACTTGCCCAAGGCCACACAGGAAACAAGTGGCGGAGCCGGGATTAGAACCCATGACCTTAGGACTCCCAGGCCCGTGCTCTATCCACTACACCATGCTCTCAAGCGCATAGTGCAGTGTCCCACCTATAGAAAATGCTCAATCAATACCACCGATTGAATGATTTAAGTTAATCTCCATGCAGTAAGACATACCAGTCAGGATCAACTGTAGTGACGGACCCCCAGGTGCATTCAGAACACCCTAGTTGGCCCTTGCCACTGTGCCAAATGCTCGGGCAACCTGATTCTGCTCTTTGGTTGAAGGGAGTGACAGCAGTGCCATTCAATGACTCCTTTGGGTCCTAAGCAGTGCTTACCCCAAATGGCAAGGAGCCAGAAAAAGTGACCCACTTTATTTTCGTGGGCACAGCGTGCAAGTGGGCAAGAGAATTGTTCTCCACAACTCTCATGCTCATAGATCCAATCTCACCATCAGCAGGCCCACGTCAGACTGGAGGACTCCTCTAGTGTAGATGTTTGGTCAAGGAGTAGCTCTCTGGAGCATCCAGAGGCAAAGGCTGGTGGGGGGGTTGTCTTCGACTATTGTCTCTGCATCTTCCCATCTGGAGGATCATGATTCCTCCTTCTGCTCCCACTCCTCTTCGTTAGCCTCTGAGATTTATAGGCTCAAGATCAGTTTGAGCCTTCTGGCTATGAGGCGATGAAGGTTTTTTCGAGTTTATACAAATCCCAAAGACGGTATTTTGATAAAAAATAAAAATTCTAAAATGAACTGGAGTAAAATCAAGTGATAATCGAACATCTCATACCAAGGAACAACACTGTGTGGCCTCATGGAAAGAGCACGGGCCTGGGAGACAGAGGACCTGGATTCTAATCTTGGCTCCACCACCTGTCTCCCGTGTGACCCTGGGCAAGCCACTCCACTTCTTTGGGCCTCAGTTATCTCATCTGTAAAATGGGGATTAAGACTGTGAGCCCCATGTGAGACAGGGATTGGGTCCAACTCGATTATCTTGTATCTACCCCAGTGCTTAGAACAGTGCAGGCACACAGTAAGCACTTAACAAATGCCACAAAAAACGATTACTGTCTAGAGTGCTTTAGGATTTGAAACAGGAAGAGAAGATTGTTTCTAAACATTTTCTTGATCTTGATCTTTTTTTCATTATCTTTATTGTACCTAGACTTGAGGGTAAAAGGTGAAACGTTTTTTCTACACTCGAAGTAGCTACTGTTTGCAGAGAGCAGTATGATTTAAAAAATCGAATATGTAATTACCAAATTGAACAGTTACCTTCTATTACAGGTCTGCTAACTTCAGAGACCACAGAAACACAATTTGAGACATTTATGTTTGTCAAGGTAACCTCAAAATGAATTATTGCTCAAGAGATTCCTAGTAAGTGTCTGCTAACTTAACCAGGATTCACTGTGACATTTTAAATGAATTCATAAAAATTAAGAGCTTCCAATTTTTATTATTAAGCAGCAGTGCTTAGCAATGGAGTCCCAAAGAGTCAAAGCCAAAATACTTTAAATAACAGGGTCGTATTTACTCGAAACTGAAAAACCAAAATAATACGTATCTTTAAAGCTTTAGAAATCATTACTCACTAGATTACTTGGGAATCGTGGGACCAGGAATGACACTTGTAAAAATTGAAATAGGATGGAAAGATTTTAGAGAAGAATACCAATACAGAAGAATGTACTCTACACTTAGGGGAGAGAAGGTAAGGCAGATAACAAAGAGTAGCACCAAGAATGATGAGGAACCCCAAAAGGTAGCCAGCCACAAATGTATCTCTAGATGGCCCTCTATCATTCAATCATCAACCAATCAGTGGAATTTATTGTCTACCTACTGAGTGTGAGGGTTAGGGGTTAGTTAGAGGTTAAGTGCATGGGACAGCGCAACAGTAGCAGGACATATTCCCTGTCCTCAAATTACAATCTGATGGGGGAGGCAGTAAAATATATATATATATATATATACATTCATTCAATCATATTTATTGAGCACTTACTGTGTCCAGAGCACTGTACTAAGTGCTTGGAAAGTACAATTTAGCAGCAGATAGAGGCAATCCCTACCCAAGAACAGGTTCACAGTCTAGAAGGGGGAGACAGACAATATTGATAGTGAAAGACAGAGAAGGAACAAATGAACCCCCTCCCCCCCCAAAATGAATATCCAGAGAAATATACAAATAATATATATGTATGCCTATAAATAATGAAAATTATACATATGTATATGAGTGCATAGGATATGGTTTAAGTACTTAAGTGCCAAAGGGGGGTGTTCATCTGATACTACTGGGGTGTTGTGAATTAACTGGGGAAAACTGGTGGGATTAGGTGAGATTTCAGGAGGGTGTTAGTGATGGGGAAAAGTGGTCTGACGGATTTGGAGTTCCAGGCTGGGGGAATGGCATGAGCTAGGGTTAGACAGTTAGACAGGGAGCTAAGAGTCCTAGGTAGGGTGTATCCAGTGAAGATAGCCAATATGAGAGATGGAGAGAGACAGTGGGGAACCCTATAGCCAATGGTGAGGAGTTCTGCTTGATGCGGAGGGAGATGAGTTTTTAAGGCGTGGAGAAATGTTTGCCAAGTGACGCGGCAAGAAAATGATTCGTGCGTGGAATGTGGACTGAAGGAGGGAGAATTTAGACAGGGAGACCAGTGAAGGGACATGATGCAGTAGTCTAATTGTGATAATAATTACGGTATGTGTGAAGCACGTACTATGTGCCGAGTGATATAACCAGGCTCCCGATCAACCTAGCATAAGGATGGCTGGTGGGAGAAACAGTGGTCAGGTCTTCATGGGGTAAAGCTAATGTTGGGTTGAAGATATTTTTACTTAGCAGCTCATTGGGAGCAATTGACTTTCTGAGCCAATTCAGCATGATAGGTCTCAGTGATGTTAGGGAGAGCTAGTGTAGGCTAGGTATTTTTCCCTAGAGGCTGTGTTTTTGTGTCTTGGGGAAGCAGCATGGCCTTGTGAAAAGGGCACGGGCCTGGGAGTCAGAGGACCTGGGTTCTAATCCTGGCTCTACCACCTGTCTGCTGTGTGACCTTGGATAAATCACTTAACTTCTCGGGGCCTCAGTTCCCTCATCTTTGAAACGGGGATTAAGATTGTGAGCCCCGTGTGGGACATGGACTGTGTCCAACCTGTTTAGCTTCTATCTGCTTCAGTTCTTAGTACAGTGCCTGGCACATAGTAAACGCTTAACAAATACCATAAAAAAGGGTACTCCCCATTCTGAAATCACATGTCCTCCAGTCCTCCAGAATACCTTCCCCAATTAACCTCTCATCTCCTCACCCTATATCCGTCTCCCTCCCCCTACTGCCACTTCAGCTCTTCCATAACACCTAAGCACTTGGGGCCTCACGTCCTCTTCTTTCCCCTCATGGCACTTAAGTGTATATCTCTATATTCTATCGCTTCCTCTTACCTGTAATTTATTTCAGGATCTGTCTTCCCAATTAGATTGTAAGCTCCTTGATGGCAGGGATCATGTCTTCAGGCTCTATTGTACTCTCCCAATGCTTTGTCCAGAGCTCTGCACACAGTAGGTGCTCAGTAAATGGGAGTGATTGATCGACTTTCACGGATGTGGGGAAATGAGCAAGTAACAGCTGCTCCTTAGGGCTCTGCACTCTTTTATTCCACTGCCCATCTTGCCTGCTCTTTGAAGACTGCCCTGAGTATCTGAGTCTTTCTTTAGCCAATGGACAAGAAAAAATTTGCTGCTATACTGTTTATTTTTTTAATTCAGCAGGGTGGCACCATTAAGACATTGGCGGACTTGCTGCCATGCAGGGCCAGAGGAGGGGTTTGGGAGCCTCGGTTCGTGAGAAGCAGTATGGCCTAGTGGATGGAGCATGGACTGGAGGTCAGAAGTCCTGGTTTCTTATCATGGCTCTGCCATTTGTCTCCTCTGTGATCTTGGGAAAATCAATCAATCAATCAGTCATATTTGTTGAGCACTTACTGTGTGCAGAGCGCTATACTAAGTGCTTGGGAGCATACAACAGAGTTAACAGGTGTGTTCCCTGCCCGTAGCAAGCCTACAGTCTAGAGGGGGAGACAGACAGAAAGTCACTTAACTTCTCTGTGGCTCAATTTTCTCAACTGTAAAATGGGGATTCAATACCTGTTCTTCCTCCTACTTGACTGTGAGCCCCATGTGAGACAGACTGTGCTGGTCCTGATGAACTTGTATCTACCCTCTAGATCCAAGATCCCTCTAGACTGTGAGCTCACTATGGGCAGGAATGTGTCTGTTTGTTCTTATATTTTACTCTCCCAAACTCTTAGTACATTGTTTTGCACACAGTAAGCACTCAATAAATACGATTGAATGAATGAATAACCTGGTGCTTAGAAGAGTGATTGATGCATATTAAGCATTGAACAAACGCCATAAAATTTGAAAAAAAAGTCAACCCTAGCCATCAATTCTCCCGCTGGCAGTGCAGCTGCCTCTTTAGTAATGCTGAGATCATGTCGCCATGTCACGGTGGGAAAACTGCAGAGGGGCCAGGGAGGAGGAGCTGACAGACACTGACCAGATCAAAAGGCACTCTTCTCCACCACTGTCAGTTCCCTTCCACCCTCCTGGGGTGATTAGCAGCCATCCCCCTGGCAAGGGCCAGCCCCGCTGTCAGGTTTGGTCTGGGTGAACCCAGCTCTGGATGTCAAGATTCAACTGTCTGGGTGCCTCAGTTCTGAATGTTTGGGAATCAGAGTGGGGATCGGGGACATTGCTCAGGCCATATGGATCTCACTGTAGTAATAGTAGTCATCGTCCTCATCGTAGTAATAGTATATTATTATTAATATGGTATTTTGAAAGTGCTGTGACCCAAGCACGGTATCAAGCACTGGGGCAGGTACAGTTAATCAGTCCAACACAGTCCCTGTCCTATCTGGAGCTCACAGCCTAATTGGGGAAGGAGAACAGCTATCGAATCCCCATTTCACAGAAGAGGAAACCGCAGCATAGAGAAGTTATATAATTCACCCAAGATCACACAGCAGGCAAGAGAAGCAACGTGACCTAGGGGAAGGACCACGAGCCTGGAAGTCAGAGGGCCTGGGTTCCAATCCTAGCATCACCACCTGCCTTCTGTGTGACCTTGAGCAAATTACTTCACTCCTCTGTGCCTTAGTTACCTCATTTGTAAAATGGGAGTTAAGACTGTGAGCCCCAGGTGGGATATGGACTGTGTTCAACCTGATTATCCTGTAGCTGCCCCAGTGGTTAGTACAGTACTTGGCACATAGTAAGAGCTTAACAAATCACATTTTTTTTTACACAAGTGGCAGAGCCAGGATTTGAACTCAGTACCACTGGCTCTTCCACAAAGCCACGCTGCTTCCCAGTATGTATTGATCGTCTTCTGGATCTTAAAGAGGTCAAAGTCCAACATTTCTCCCACTCATCTCTATGATGGAGGGCACTTTCAGTTGGCACTGAAAATGCGTTTTGAAAAAGATCATTTAATCATTTGGGTTCCATCTTCATTTACCTAAAATATCTTCATCATTACTTGGTGGCTAAATTAAGGTGATCTGCTGTATTGAAAATTGTTCCTATTGATCCATAAAAGGAATTCAATTAAGATTCAAAGTGCAGCACAGCCTGAACTCCATAAGCAGACAGTTTGCTGCTGCTGTGGCTGCTTTTGTCCCTGAAACCAGATTGCCACATAAAGCATTTCAAATCTCTTATTGGACAAGCAATTCCACCCACTAGGGCTATTTTGGAGGTAATAAAATTTCTTTTTTTCCCCACTAACATTTATTTCAATTTAGTTTAGAGCAGATGTGTGGCATCTTCAAATGGGTCCTCTCCACCCCATACGTGTACATATGGTCCCTGCAGGGTCATCGAGGCGTATATACTTTTTCTGACTCTGAAGCAAACCTTTCTCTGAGCCTAGTTCAGGATCATATGCTGAAAGAGTAATCTAAAAGCAAACTGCTCCTGAATATCAATCAAATGATCGGTGGTATTTATTGAATGCCTACTGTGTGCAGAGCATTGTACTAAGCACTTGGGAAAGTACAGTACAATAGAGTCAGTAGGCATGATCCCTGTCCTCAAAGAGTTTACAATCTGTGGAAACTTCCCTGTGCTGCCCAACCTCCAAGATCCAAACCTGACTTTTTTCATTTGCTGTGTTGAGTTCTTTTTGCTCTTTTTCTCTAGAATTTCTTTGCCTCTGCCCTCTCCTTGCCTGTGAGTCATTGCGCTCCACCACTGCCTGCCGGGTCCTTTCCTGGTCTGCGTGGCCTGGGTCACACTGTGTCTCTGCCATAAAGGACCTAAGCCAGATGTTTCTGTTCTGTTCTTTGCCATTCTGCCCTCCTTACCCTGTAGAAATGGAGGATCCTGAGCAATCAGAAGGTTTACCCAACCTTTCAAAAGCAGTCTGAGCAGATTCCTAAGACTTTCAATCAACCAACAAATCAATCAATCCATTGTATTTATTGATCAGGTACTGTATGGAGAGCACTCTACTAAGCACTTGGAAGAGGACAATAGAATAGTGTTGGAACACACGATCGACGTCCTCAAGGAGCTTCAGTCATCTAGTGAGGGAGACGTACATTAAAATCAATGACTGATGGGGGAAGCGGCAGAGTATAAAGACTTTGAAGGAGAGGAGGAGTGAAGTTTGATAAAGTTGAATTGGGGAGGGGACGAGTGAGGTGACTTAGGCAGGGGAAAGGTCGGAGACAGGAGTTGAAAGTGGCCGATCCGGGATTAGAACCCAGGTCCCGTGGCACCCAGACCCGTCCTCTTTCCATTAGACCACACTGTCTCTTTGGACAAAGGGTCTGAACGAAGAAATGATGCCACAGTAGAGTTTTGCTAGCTTAGATGAAGAGTTTCCCAGAAGATGAGCTAAAGAAAGGTGAACAGTTGGCTGTTCGGGTAGAAGAAGCAACAAATTTAGTGCAGTGCTCTGCACACAGTCAGTGCTCAATAACTACGATTGATCGATCGATTGATTGATTTCCAGGATGTGAAAGAGAGCCAGGAACACGTACATATTGTTGGTCATAGCACATTGACAGATAACTACACTGTCAACGACATCATCTTCCAACATTGAGGAAAAAACCCTACACTTTTATAAAAAGCCTCCTCTTACCACTGTGAAGTTGGGCAGGTTAGTTGGAGATATTGAGGGCAGCTGCAGGTGGGGATAAAGTGAAGGGAGGGAGCTGATAAGTGCTATTAGTGTGGAATCAGAATTGTGTGGTAAAGCTGGCAGAAAGCATGGTGGGAGTGATAAAGAGGAGGAGGCGGAGGAACGGAAGAAGTCTGTTTGACGTTTGTCCGTGTTTTGTGGAGCTGGCATTGGTCGTAGGGCAGGGAAGCACAGCAAGCAAACACTACTGATGTTTGAATTGATTCCCCCAGTTCTCCTATTGCTGTAGAACCAGGAGCAGCAATCTCATTTCTTCCTCTTCCCCAGCCTCATAGTCGGGTGCCCATTTAGACGGATTCAAAGGTGAGCAGAAATTAGTAATGTATGATATTGAATTATCTTTAGAGTCCTCGTGGAATTGTTTTTAGAACACTGTGGAATTCCAGAAGAGTAGAGGGAAATGATGGCTGATCTATTCTGGCACTGAGAGCATCTGTTTGTCTAACCCAAGCATTAGACTGTAGACTTTAAACTGTGAGCTCATTGTGGACAGTGACACTCTGTTGTATTTTACTCTCCCAAGGGCTTAGTCCAGTGCTCTGCACACAGTTAGTGCTCTATAAATCCCACTGTTTGCTTGCTCGGTCCCTTGGTGACTGCTATCAAGACTTAGAGCCTTTGGTGGAATCCCAGAGTGTGTTAGTATCATTCGTATGATATCCCTCTATCTAACATCAGACCGGTTCCTGTAGATAGATTTCATTAAAAAAAAAATCTCTATCCCTGACTTTCTCATTATAGAAACATAAGAAATCCCCCATGAACTACTGCACCCCCCGAGCTAGCCCAGGATTAAACTGACCTCTGAGAGAACAGGGGAAGTGGTAGCTACCACCCTCCATTCTCCTTCTTGCATTTGGCTTGTTGTCAAGTCAATGCCTGGTTCACCAGGCGTTAGAGACGGCCTCAAATCTCCAAATTACTCAACTTTCCCACTGTGAGGACCGGCCATTGTCAGTCAACCATCTAGCATTCATTGAACTCCCAAAGTGTGGAGCAATGTTCTATCCATCCATGTGTGGGGCACGTTAGAGAATAGATAAGTCTCTACCCATAAGGAATTTACACTAGGAGGGGCACAGACATTCATAAAATATATAATGATAGCATTTGTTAAGCGCTTACTATGTGCCAAGCACTGTTCTAAGTGCTGGATAGTGTAATAGCAAGAATGAGTCGAGAGTAAAGCGTGTTGACCACGTTATTTAAGTGTGGCATATGTACTGGATCATCAGCCTTGTAAATTAGAACTGCTCACAGTACTAAATCTTTCTCTGGGAGGAAAAAGGGAGTAAAAATAAATGGACATCATTTCTTCTCCACAACAAACCATTACTCCCCTTGGGTGAGTGGCTATTTACAAGGATAGAAGGCCATTTTCTCTGAAAACATTAGAGCAGCTAACAGAATTCTCTTATGAGTCATCTCTGTGAAGTAGTTAGGCAGCAGGACCTAACTTGAGGTGTGTGTGTGTGTTTGTGTGTGTCTGTGTATTTGTCCTTAATATTCGGAGAAGACATCACTGATGTCTGTGAGTGTGTGTGTGGCTACAAAGGCCAACGAGGGACCCACAGTGTGTAGCCAGAAAGGCTATTCCTTGTTGTGTTGTTATGGTGAATGTTTTCAGCACTTGGCCCCGTTTTCTCTTTTGTCTATTTGTTTCTCATTCCTCAGGAAGCTTTTGCTCGAAAAAAGCTGCTCCTTTCTTGATAGCAGTGCACATTACTGGTCTGTTCTCAGCAATTGACTCCCAGTTTTCAACTGGGATTCAGCATTGTCTGAGGCTTTGTTTTGCCATTTACTTAGAACGCTTCCTCTGGTCCCCTTACAGCAGCTGTTTGGGTATATGCACATGTCCCACTCAGTGTGGAGGTGAAGGTAGAATATATATAGCCTTAACTTTTGTATTTTGTATTTTATTTTGTTTTGTATTTTATTTTGACATTTTGTATTTTATTTTGTTATATTGTACTCTCTCAAGCACTTAGTACAGCGCTCTGCACACAGTAAGCGCTCGATAAATACAATCGACTGACCTACTACCTCAAAAAAAATACCAAAGTCCTGAAAGTCTGTGGGAAGCTCTTTGGGTTTGAGTAGCACGGCCGAGTGAGGCAGGGGAAGAAATTTCTTATTAAGTCTCATGCCTTCCCTTAGCTCTTCTTAGCTATATTCTTGTCTTTTCATTTAATAGTATTTACTGAGCGCTTACTATGTGCAGAGCACTGTACTAAGCGCTTGGGATGAACAAGTTGGCAACAGATAGAGACAGTCCCTGCCATTTGACGGGCGCACGGTCTAATCGGGGGAGACGGACAGACAAGAACAATGGCAATAAACAGAGTCAAGGGGAAGAACATCTCATAAAAACAATGGCAACTAAATAGAATCAAGGCGATGTACAATTCATTAACAAAATAAATAGGGTAACGAAAATATATAGAGTTGAGCGGACGAGTACAGTGCTGTGGGGATGGGAAGGGAGAGGTGGAGGAGCAGAGGGAAAAGGGGAAAATGAGGGTTTAGCTGCGGAGAGGTAAAGGGGGGATGGCAGAGGGAGTAGAGGGAGAAGAGGAGCTCAGTCTGGGAACGCCTCTTGGAGGAGGTGAGTTTTAAGTAGGGTTTTGAAGAGGGAAAGAGAATCAGTTTGGCGGAGGTGAGGAGGGAGGGCGTTCCAGGACCGCGGGAGGACGTGACCCAGGGGTCGACAGCGGGATAGGCGAGACCGAGGGACGGTGAGGAGGTAGGCGGCAGAGGAGCGGAACGTGCGGGGTGGGCGGTAGAAAGAGAGAAGGGAGGAGAGGTAGGAAGGGGCAA
This sequence comes from Ornithorhynchus anatinus, assembly GCF_004115215.2. Lineage (NCBI taxonomy): Eukaryota > Metazoa > Chordata > Mammalia > Monotremata > Ornithorhynchidae > Ornithorhynchus > Ornithorhynchus anatinus. The sequence continues at coordinate 57,297,711 of NC_041753.1, forward strand.
GGTGATGGAGAGCCTTGAAGCCTAGAGTGAGGAGTTTTTGTTTGGAGCGGAGGTCGATAGGCAACCACTGGAGTTGTTTAAGAAGGGGAGTGACATGCCCAGATCGTTTCTGCAGGAAGATGAGCCGGGCAGCGGAGTGAAGAATAGACCGGAGCGGGGCGAGAGAGGAGGAAGGGAGGTCAGAGAGAAGGCTGACACAGTAGTCTAGCCGGGATATAACGAGAGCCCGTAACAGTAAGGTAGCCGTCTGGGTGGAGAGGAAAGGGCGGATCTTGGCGATATTGTAGAGGTGAAACCGGCAGGTCTTGGTAACGGATAGGATGTGTGGGGTGAACGAGAGAGACGAGTCAAGGATGACACTGAGATTGCGGGCCTGAGAGATGGGAAGGATGGTCGTGCCATCAACGGTGATAGAGAAGTCTGGGAGAGGACCGGGTTTGGGAGGGAAGATGAGGAGCTCAGTCTTGCTCATGTTGAGTTTTAGGTGGCAGGCCGACATCCAGGTGGAGACGTCCCGGAGGCAGGAGGAGATGCGAGCCTGAAGGGAGGGGGAGAAGACAGGGGCGGAGATGTAGATCTGCGTGTCATCTGCGTAGAGATGGTAGTCAAAGCCGTGAGAGCGAATGAGTTCACCGAGGGAGTGAGTGTAAATGGAGAACAGAAGAGGGCCAAGAACTGACCCTTGAGGAACTCCAACAGTTAAAGGATGGGAGGGGGAGGAGGCTCCAGCGAAGGAGGCCGAGAATGACCAGCCAGAGAGGTAAGAGGAGAACCAGGAGAGGACAGAGTCCGTGAAGCCAAGGTGAGATAAGGTATGGAGGAGGAGGGGATGGTCGACAGTGTCAAAGGCAGCAGAGAGGTCAAGGAGGATTAGAATGGAGTAGGAGCCATTGGATTTGGCAAGAAGGAGGTCATGGGTGACCTTAGAGAGAGCAGTCTCGGTAGAGTGGAGGGGACGGAAGCCAGATCGGAGGGGGTCTAGGAGAGAATGGGAGTTAAGGAATTCTAAGCATCGATTGTAGACGACCGTTCTAAGATTTTGGAAAGGAAGGGTAGTAGGGAGATAGGGCGATAACTGGAGGGGGAAGTGGGGTCGAGAGCGGGTTTTTTTAGGATGGGGGAGACGTGGGCATGTTTGAAGGCAGAGGGGAAGGAGCCCTTGGAGATTGAGTGGTTAAAAATAGAAGTTAAGGAAGGTAGGAGGGCAGGGGCGATGGTTTTAAGAAGGTGAGAGGGAATGGGGTCCGAGGTGCAGGTGGAGGGGGTGGCACTTGCGAGGAGGGAGGAGATCTCCTCTGAGGATACTGCAGGGAAGGATGGGAAAGTAGGGGAGGGGGTTGGTGGGGGGGAGGGGAGAGGCGGAGGGGTGACTTTGGGGAGCTCAGACCTGATCGTGTTGATTTTTGTGAGGAAATAGGTGGCCAGATCATTGGGGGTGAGAGATGGGGGAGGGGGAGGAACAGGGGGCCTAAGGAGAGAGGTAAAGGTCCGGAACAATCGGCGGGGGTGACGGGCATGGGTGTCGATGAGGGAGGAGAAGAAGCTTTGCATGGTGGAGGAGAGGGCAGAGTTAAGGCAGGAAAGGATAAATTTGAAGTGTTCTAATCGTCATTGATTAGGTTCTAAGGTAGGAGCATATCTGCTCTGAATGGCCAGGAGGATCCAGAGGAGGGATGGAAGCATTGACTCCCTTGACAGGGCACTGAGGTGGTCTTACTTGCTTTCTCTGGAATGTTCTAATGGATGCCCTCTATTCCCAAGAATTTAGGACTGTGGGCTGTGGTCCCTTAGAGATCTTGGCCTGTTCGTAGAGGAAAGGACTTTGGGCTGGGTAAAAGCATATTGTCTGTGACACCGAGTTAATGCATGGAATGGCTTGGACTCTTTTAAAAATCTAAGCAGCTTTAGTTTTTCATTGACAAAAAAAGCACATTATTACTATTGTGCAAGAGAATAAAGTTCTCTTTGTGTGGAAATTCATCAGGGTGGTTTCGAATTAATTTTTTTTCTTCTCGTGGTTTAACAGTACCAGCCAAAGGAAATCTGGAGGAAGGCTACACACGCCCAGAACCTATTTTCTATCTTTGACTATGCCAAAAACTGACCAGTAACTATGTCGGTCTCTGTGGTGAAACTTTTGCCCAGATACTAGATCTGTCCTTGTTTTGCAGTGTATTGGGTCCAGCTGCCATTTTCCATTATACAACCCATGTGCTGAGCTATAAATGACCATACAGCTGCTTCAGAAGACGCCAAGCAATGCCTGTTTCCTACTGCTGAACTTGCACACTGCAAAACTGGTCCAGGGGTGGATAAGAGTTGCGGTGGGAGGGGGTGGCTTTTCATTTCCAGAGAGACAATACAATAATTCTCCACCAATGAAATTCTGGTCAGTGGCAGCACTGGGTTCTGGGAATTTTCGATTCCTTTTACTGTTTCTCTCTCAGAATTGTTCCTACATTGAGAAGCAGCATGGTGGATAGAGCATGGGCTTGGGAGTCAGAAGGTCATGGGTTCTAATCCCGGCTCCATCATTTCTCTGCTATGTGACTTTGGGCAAGTCAATTAACTTCTCTGGGCCTCAGTTCCCTCATCTGTAAAATGGGGATTAAGATTGTGTCCGACCCAACTATCTCGTATCTACCCCAGTGCTCAGAACAATGCCTGGCACATAGTAAGCGCTTAACAAATATCATTATTATCATTTAATAAAAGACCCACCAGACTCAGCTTATCGCTTCACGTCTCCTAAGACCACGTGTAGGAGAAATTGGGCCATCTGAAAAGGCACTGTATATCAGGAGACTTTTAAGGAGTAGTGAGGGAATCTCTTTTTTTTCTTCTACAGAAAATCAGAAAGAGGATTTTTCCTTTTTTATATTGAGAATTTTTCACGAGTACTTCTGGATTTGACAGTGATGGACTCTCCCATTGAGAACAGCAGTCGAGCCTCGTTTCTGACACTCTGGGACCAAGGATTGTGTGTGAAGGAATCACTCCTAATATTAGTGGTTTGCGCAGCATCAATTTCACTCTTTCGTCATCCCTGCAGGATGCAGTTCTGCTGAAGCAGGGGGTGCAATGAGAGAGTAGGCTGGCAGGCACGCAGGACGTGGCGAAATGCAAACCAAGGTTTTTATTTTGTTTTGTTTTTTCCCCATTCAGGACCCATTTTTGACCTAGGTTGCAGTGCTGTGATACCATGACTGAGCAGGAGTTGCGGTAGTCTCTTCCACTATAGGATTCCCACTGGGCTTGTCCACCTTGCAGATTGTTTCTAGATGGTTCTTCAACCAGAAATCCTTCACCACTGGTTTACAAGGCAGCTGGTGAGGATGTTTCCCACAAAGTTCTGTCTGTTCATCTCTTCTTGGCCCTACAGCACTAATGCGCATTGATTCCTGGGCCTTTTCTTTCTTTTCCCTTATCCCTCTTCTTTCTCCAGCTGGCCTTCCTACGTGTTACTTGACATGTTGGCTCAGCGGGGTATGAATGGTTCCTAAGAATGAATCTGATTTGGTTTTCCATGAGACTTAAGTCCAGTTCCAAGTCAGCTTTCATGAAGCGAGCGAGTCATTCAGTATGGTCCTTAAAGCATGAAGTAACAGCTCGTGGCTTCTGACTCTGGGCATTTAAGGAGGAAAAATTTGCTGGGAAAAACCACTGGCTGAGATCTGTGTGGTGGCCTTGGATTAGCAACTCTGGGTTCTGATTTCCCAGACTCAGCTCCTGCACAGGGCTTGTCTACACAATACATACTGTATGTTTGTCAGGGGGGAAGGAAATATTCCCATAATTTTGATATTTCACAAAAATGGAGCAGCAAATTTTATCAAATTTTATCTTCTCAGTCCTTACAAAGATTCCATTTTGGTTGAACTCAAGTGTGGGACTTTCCTCCCACAGTCATTCCCTCTACTCCCTCTACCACCCCCCCCCTTCACCTCTCCGCAGCTAAACCCTCTTTTCCCCCTTTCCCTTTGCTCCTCCCCCTCTCCCTTCCCATCCCCTCAGCACTGTACTCGTCCGCTCAACTGTATATATTTCCGTTACCCTATTTATTTTGTTAATGAAATGTACATCGCCTTGATTCTATTTAGTTGCCATTGTTTTTACGAGATGTTCTTCCCCTTGACTCTATTTATTGCCATTGTTCTTGTCTGTCCATCTCCCCCGATTAGACCGTAAGCCCGTCAAACGGCAGGGACTGTCTCTATCTGTTGCTGACTTGTTCATTCCAAGCGCTTAGTACAGTGCTCTGCACATAGTAAGCGCTCAATAAATACTATTGAATGAATGAATGAATGAATCATTGAAGCAGTGTGTCCTAGTGGAAAGAGCACAGGCCAGTGAGTCAGAGGACCTGGGTTTTAATCCTGACTTTGCCACTTACCTGCTGTGTTTTTTGGGGCAAGTCACTTAACTTCTCTGTGCCTGTTTCCTCAACTGTAATGGGGATTCAATACCTGTTCTTCCTCATACTTAGGCTGTGAGCCCCTTGTGAGACAGGGACTGTGTCTAATCTGCTTATCTCATACTAACCCCAGCGCTTAGTGCTTGACACATAATAAGCACTTAACGAATATAATAATGATAACGATAATCATAATAACCATTTCCTGGAATGGGTCATCCAGGTTCAATTTCCATTCGAAGGAGTATATATTGAACAGCTCCTTTTTCTGATCCCTATTTCCTGAAATTGCCCAGATCCTCCCGCAGTATTTTTTTTTCCTGGGCAGGGTTAAACTGTTAGCACGTCTACATTAGGAAGTGACATTATTCCTTCTGGCCACTCCTCAGTCTCTTTTGCAGGCTCCTACTCTGCCTCCCCACTCTGTAACTATGGGGGTCCCTCAAGGCCCCCCTCTATTCTGGGTCCCCTTCTATTCTCCATCCCCTTCTATTCTCCATCACACCCACTCCCTTGGAGCACTCATTCGCTCCAGTGTCTTCGACTGCCACATTTATGCAGATGATTCCCAAATCCACATCTCCAGCCCCTGATCTTTCTCCTTCTCAACAGTTTGACAGTATTATATTTCCTCCTGCCTTCAGGACAGGGTGTCCCTCTGACACCTCAAACTTAACATTGTCCAAAACAGAACTCCTCATCTTCCCACTCAAACCCTGTCCTCCCCAAGACTTTTCCATCACTTTAGACAGCACCACCATCCTCCCTGTCTCACAAGCCCTTAACCTTGGCATTATCCTTGACATTGTCCCATTGAACCCATATATTCAGTCTGTCGCCTATCAATCAATCTCATTTACCGAGTGCTTACTGTGTGCAGAGCACTATACTAAGAGCTTGGGAAAGTACAATATAACAGAGTTGGTAGACATGTTCCCTGCCCCCAATGAGCTTACAGTTTAGAGGACAGGCAAATCCTGTCATTTCTACCTTCAGAGCATCTCTGTAATCTGCCCTTTCCTCTCAACCCAAACTGCTACCATGCTGACCCAAGCACTCATCATATTTTGCCTCAACTAGTGCATCAACTTCCTCGCTGACCTCCCAGCCTCCTGTCTCTCCCCATTCCTATCCAAACTTCACTTCACTGCCAGAATAATTTTTTTTTTAAAATGTTCAGTCCACATATCCCCACTCCTCAAAATCCTCCAATGTTTGCTCATTCACCTCCCCATCAGAAAGAAACTCGTTACCTAAGTTCCCCTTTTCCTCAGCTCCCCCTCCCTTCCGTGTCACCTCAACTCACTCCCTTTGCTCTTCCTCCCCCTCACAGCACTTATGTATATACCTTTGTATCTATAATTCTGATTATTATTGATGCCTGTTTACTTCCTTTGATGTGTATATATCTATAATTCTGTCTATATTGATGCCTGTTTACTTGTTTTGATGTCTGTCTCCCCCATTCTAGACTGTAAACCCGGTGTGGGCAGGGATTGTCTCTATTGCTGAATTGTACTTTCCAAGCACTTAGTACATTACTCTGCCCACAGTAAGCACTCAATAAATACGAATGATTGAATGAATGATTGAATGAATAAATGAATGAATGCCATCGGTTTTAAGTCACTCAATCAGCTCTCTTACATCCACCTAACCTCATTTCTCTCCTACTGCAACCCAACCTGTGCCCTCCACTCCTTTAACATCAACTTACTTACTGTACCTCAGTCTCTCACCTCTCGCTTTCAGCCCCTTGCTCCTATCCTCCCTGCTGCCGGCAACTTCCTCCACCTCCATATCTGACACACCACCACGCTCCCCATCTTCAAAGCCCTACTAAAATCAGCATGGCCTACTCGATAGAGCATAGGCCTGGGAGTCAGAAGAAGCTGGGTTCTAATCCTGGCTTTGCCACTTGTCTGCTGTGAGATCTTAGACAAGTCACTTAACTTCTGTGAACCACGGTGCCTCAGTTACCTCATCTGTTAAATGAGCGATTAAGACAGTGAGCCCCATGTGGGACATGAATAGTGTCCAACTTGATTAGCTTGTATCTACCCCAGCACTTAGTATAGTGTCCGGTACATAGTAAGAACTTAACAAATGCCATTAAAAAAATCTTCTAGGAAGCCTTCTGTGATTGACCTCTCATCTCCCCACCCTATTCTCACTCTCTTCTGTGTCGCTTATGCACTTGGGTCTCATTTGAATACTCGCTCCAGCACCATGACACTTACAAACATATCCTTATACTCTGCTGTTTCCCTTATCAATAATTTATTTTGTGGTCTGTCTCCTCCTCTAGGTTGTAAGCTCCTTGAGGGTAGGGATCCTGTTTACCAACTCTTTGGTATTTTTCCAAGTTCTTAATACCAGTTTTCTGCACACAGTAATTTCTCAATAAATAGCACTGATAGATGGATTTCCATTCCCCAGGGGGAAAATATATCATCCCAGTGCTGAACTTGTATTTGTAGTCTTTGTGTTGGGTAGGCACGACTCTCCCTTGTCCCCCCTGCCCAGTGAACCTTGATGTCACCCTGATGCCCTTATTAGGGTTATTATCTATGCCTTCTATGCCCCATCTACCTGCCCTGAGCATCATTGGTGAGCTCGTTGTGGGCAGGGAATGTCACTGTTTATTGTTGTGTTATACTTTCCTGAGCGCTTAGTACAGTGCTCTGCACACAATAAGTGCTCATTCAATACGATTGAATGAATGAATGAATGAATGAATGAATGAATTGGTCTGGGCTTGTATCCTCACCTTCTGAAGAGGTTAGGTTCGAACCACCCCACACCCCAGATAAGATGCCTTTTGAAAGTTTATGATTCCTCAACTCTCCTCAAATGTCTGGTGTTCTCTTTCTTTTTATAGGGCCATATCCTCCTAGAGTACAACAGCAACATCCCTTTTTTTTATAATGACATTTATTCAGCACTTACTATGTGCTGGGGTAGATACAAGATAATCAGATCAGACACCATTTCTGACCCACAAGGGCCTCACAATTAAATAGATTCAAGATCCACTTTTTGTAATGGCATTTGTCAAATGCTTAAGTGTTCACTGTATGCTAGGCACTGTTCTGAGCGCAGGGGTAGATATGAGCTAATCAGGTTGGACACAGTCCAGGTCCCACGTGGGACTCCCAGTCTTAATCCCATTTTGCAGATGAGGTTACTGAGATGCAGAGAAGTTAAGTGACTAGTCCAGGGTCACTCAGCAGATAAGTGGTAGAAGCAGAATTAGAACCAAGGACCTCTGGTTCCCAGATCTGTGCTCTTTCCAGTAGGCCATGCTAATTCTGTTATAGAACAGGCTCACACAATTTTAGGTTCCACATTTTCACAGGACCCTTACACGGTTTAGTGGTTAAAACCCATCAGCTACTCCTTTAGTCCATTGTTAAGGGCACATTGTTATTCGCCCATCCTCAATTGTCATGCCCCACCTCTCTTTCGCTTCCCTTTGTATTAATATACTGGTCCCCCAGCCTCACCACGCCCAAATCCTGCTTGGAGACCCTTCTAAAGAGCTTCTTAAAATAATATTACCACACAAGATGATCTGTCTAAAACAGTGAGCCAAGTTCAGTGGTATGGAATGATTTACCCCAATGACATCAACTCCTTTGCTCTACACTCCAGTGTTTCTGAGGCGAGCCTTTCACTTATCTTCAAAACTACATTCCCACTAAAGGTTTAATTTTGGGCTGCACCAGTGTGAAGAATTGCCTGATTAGTTATTGAAAGCCTGCTCCCCCCGTTAGAAACAATCTGGAAAGCGCTTTTTTAGTGAAAGAAAAGCAAACATCAAAAAAACTCTTAACTCTAAAGTACCCTTAGCTCTCAAGGCCAAATGGAAGACCCAAAGCAGTGAAACTGACCAGCAGTCCTTTTCAGTCTTGGTCCTCCCAACCTAGCTCTTTTAAAGGACAAAACATGCTCTCTCTCTCTCTCTCTCCCTCTTCCTCTCTCTTCCCCTCCCCACCCCCAGTATCTCTCACCCCCCTCCCAGGGACCATAAGTAAATGGGATCCTCCATTCCCCTCCCTACCCTTGAATCTGTTTCTTGAGGAACCAAACAATATGTTGTTTACAATACATAATAGCATTTTGTTCCTGTTTGCCTGAATCGCTGAATGTATTCCATTGTAATGATGGCTCTCCATCATCTGTTGCAGTTTTCCTCTCCAAACAACTATCAGATTTGAATTGTCTTTCTTGAGGGTGATGGCAGATGTGGAGACTCTTTGTTGCACATACCCAGGGCCACTTTAGCTATTGGACAGAAGGGCAGCTGCCCTCGGCAGTCAGAAGGACCTCTACACCTCTGTTCTGACAGCTCTCCGTTCCGCCCTCCCCCCATTTCTTCCACAGCTGAAGGCTCTGTTGAGCTAACAAGATCAGAAAGTACATACCTGGAGACGGTGACATGGACATACTCCAGGGAAGGGGTTATGGTGGAGGGAAACCTTAAACTTGGATGTCCTCTGATCTGGCCCATCCCAGACCATAATCCCCTTCTGCATATTCACATCTATCATGTGCTGACCTAGTCATCATTTGTGATTGAAGAAAACACCACTGATGGTGAAATTCACCTACAGGTGCATGTGTAACTGGAAAGGCCAATCTGGAACCCTCAGTTATGACCACCTTGTTCACACACAAAGACTCTTTGTTTGCTATTTGGGGTGTCTGGTGCTATTTTTGCTTTTGCCGCTTGGTCTCTTCATCTGTATGAAGCTTCTGCTCAAAAAGGTTGGGGTCGCACCTTTCTGCTCTACTCATGGCAATTGATTCCTAGTTTTCAGTTAAGATGTGGAATTGTTTGAGGCTTTGTTTTACTGAACCCTTAACGTTTCCTCTGTCCTCCTTGCTTTCTGTTTCCTAATTTCAGTTCTCCATATAACAGTTATTTGGATAGCCTGCTGTCACTCATCCTACTCATATACCCCACCCACCTGTTTTGATGTGAGCATAGCTTCGGTGCTAGGAAACTGTCTTTGTTCAAGAATTTCATTATTTGTTTTATTGTCTTATTAATAATAATATTATTAATAATGATAGCACTTATGTTGGTATTTTGTTAAGCGCTTACTATGTGCCGAGCACTGTTCTAAGCGCTGGGGTAGACACAGGGGAATCAGGTTGTCCCACGTGGGGGTCACAGTCTTAATCCCCATTTTACAGATGAGGGAACTGAGGCACAGAGAAGTTAAGTGACTTGCCCAAAGTCACACAGCAGACAAGTGGCCGAGCCGGGATTCGAACCCATGAACTCTGACTCCAAAGCCCGTGCTCTTTCCACTGAGCCACGCTGCTCAACCACTGGTCTGTGCACTGGGGCAGATACAAGATAATCAGGTTGGGCCCAGTCTCTGTCCCACATGGGGCTCACAGTCTAAGTGGGAGGGAGAATGAGTATTGAATCCCCATTTTACAGATGAGGAAACTGAAGCAAAGAGAAGGTAAATGACTTGCCCAAGGTCCCACAGCAGGAGAGTGGAAGAGTAGGGATAAGCACTCAGGTCCTCTGATTCCTACTCCTGTGCTCTTTCCGCTAGGCCACACCGCTTCCTCACTTGCCAGGCGTCTTGCAAATTGATATCGAGTAGGGCTCAAAAATACCATGGATGGAATTGCTCAAGGAGTCAAATATGGCCCTTGTGTGGTGTCCAGGTCTTGCCGCTGTAGAGAAGCTTGGGCTACACTACAGCTCGGAAGACTTTTATATTGATTTGGAGGCTGTTAGCAAGCACCCACCTCCAACACTGTTTGACTGTCTCTCAAAGGATGTTCTGGCTTTTTGCTGAACGCTTACTGTGTGTAGAGCACTTAACTAAGCACTTGGGAGAGTATAGTGTAACAGAGTGGGTAGAAACATTCTCTGCTCACAAGGAGTTTACATTCTTTTGCTCCTTTGTCTATCATTCAATCGCTAGTATTTATCAAGTACCTACTACGTGCAGAGGATGGTATTAAGTGTTTGGGAGAGTGCAGTAGAGTTAGTAAACGTGATCTCTGCCCTCAAGGGGATTACAATCTAGTTGCGGGGTGGGGGGGATGTGCAGGTACTAAATTAAATTACAGAGAGGGGGAAATAATAGACTGTAACGATCTGAGCATGAGTGCTGTGAGGAGTTTTGAGCATTTGAAATTCTCAAGTGATACAGCTGAAATAGTAGTTGAGGGGAATATGTGGTGAGGAGATTAGAAATCAATGGGGGAAGGCCTCCTGAAAGGGATGTGATTTCAGAAAGGCTTTGAAGATGGGGAGAGCTGTGGTCTGTAAGATATGCCGGGGAGGGAGTTCCGGGAAGGAGGGAGGCCGTGAGCAAGAAGTCATCCACAGGGGAAATGAGAATGAGCCACAGGAGTCAAGGGTAAACCAAGGTCATGGGGTTGAGAAACAAGGAGGTTGGTAGTGTTGTCTATTGTTAAATCATTAGTCAGTGTGTTGCCTTGGTGACAGGATTCTGCTATAGTATTTATTTGTGTTGCCAACATAGATTTTTAGTTGTGTGTATGGCTACACACTACTTAGCAAATACCACAATTTTTATTATTATCATTATTATTATTTTTATGACTACTCTGGTGCAGGTTCGCACATAACCTCAGTTGTCTTTAGACTCATCATTAGACCATAATCCCTGGCTGACTTCGGACAGTCAATGAGGGATAAGAAGGTTGAAGAAAAAAAATATAGACATAAGGACAGAAATGACTTACCTTGCTTGCTTGCCCTCCCAATGACTGGATTTGGTTCTGGCTTTGAAAAGGACCTCCTATCTCTTTTGATGCCTAGGCCCATTCCTTGGATCCCACCTCCCTCTTTCTGGCAAAAATTTGATAATGTCTAAGATGCTGCTGCAAGCCCAGTTTTCTTCCCTGCCCAATGAGCTCCTAGAGAGCATATTTTGGGGGCTGAGAGAGTGAGAGTTTACTTATGTTTCTGTCAGGGGAACAGGGGATTGCGGCAGATGTTTTTTATGGTATTTGTTAAGTGCTTACTATGTGCCAGGCACTGTGCTAAGCCCTGGGATAGATATAAGGTTGGACACAGTCCATGACCCACGTGGGGCTCATAGTCTTAATCCCCATTTTACATTTGAGGTAACTGAGGCACAGAGAAGTGAAGTGACTTGTTTGAGGTCACAGGGTGGACAAGTGGCAAAGCCGGGATTAGAACTCAGGTCCTTCTGCTCCCAGGACCTTGCTCTATCCATTAGCCCACGCTGCTTCTTCTAGGAGAAGCAGCGTGGCTCAGTGGAAAGAGCCCGGGCTTGGGAGTCAGAGATCATGGGTTCTAATCCCGACTCTGCCACTTGTCAGCTGTGTGACTTTGGGCAAGTCACTTCACTTCTCTGAGCCTCAGTTACCTCATCTGTAAAATGGGGATTGAGACTGTGAGCCCTACGTGGGACAGGGACTGTGTCCAACCCGACCTGCTTGTATCCGCCCCAGCGCTTAGTACAATGCCTGGCACATAGTTAAGCACTTAACAAATGCCATAAATAAATAATCCAAGGCTTTGCTCATCTCTGCTGCTTGACTCTTAGGTCAGTTTATGGAAACTGCTGGGCATAATCTTGGGTGAAATGTTGCCTCATGCCATTAATTAGGTGGAAGTTTGGTCACTCCAGAGGATTCCCTCAGTGGCCTGTGGAGATGCCTTTTCCCTCAGGGAATGTATTCGGGAGATGGTACCAGAGATGATGACGATAAGAACTGTGGTGTTTGTTAAGTGTTTACTATTTACCAAGCCCTGTACTAAGCACTGGGGTAGATATAAGATAATCAGGTTGGACACAGTCCCTGTCCCACTTGGGGCTCGCTGTCTAAGTAGGAGGGAGAACAGGTATATCATTTCACTGAGGAGGAAACTGAGGCACAGAACAGTTAAGTGACTTGCCTAAGGTCACGCAGCAGCCAAATGGCTGAGCTGGGATTGGAACCCAAGTCTCCTGTCTCCCAGACCTGTGCTCTTTTCCTCTAGGGGCTGAAAAATGTGAAGTGCTCCAGTCCCCGAATGGTTAACGGACCAAATGCGCCTGGGAAGGAAGGGCAGGCTTGTTTGTTGATATTGCTGTTAAGGAAAAAGAAATTCATGACTCTGGATGTCCTTTTTCCTAATATTAACCATCTGCCCCAAGTTAACCTACTTATTTCCTGGCAGACGTCCTACTTTCGTGGTTCTTTTTTTTTTTTCCTCTGTGATTACGAAACACTCCCTAGTGGCGGATTAGAATTTACTGACCCGAAGATGGACAGTCATTCAAGAGTTGGCTTCCAAGGTGTCTCCCTTCAAGCCCCTCTTAATCTCTCCCCGCCCCCAGCCCCTCACTCCTAACATGATGGCTCTGTCTGAGAGAGCCATAGCAGATCATCTCCCTAATGAGCACTGCCAAGTAAATTCTGTTTTGAATGCCCTTCAGATCATTGGAAATGAGGGTTTCTCTGTCAGCTGCAAGGCCAAGGTCAGCCACCCCTGGTTAAGAAGGAGGAAAAATTGATTTCAACTGAAGATTTCTTAGGGCGGCCACTAGGTGAGAGGGAAAAATAGTCTTCGTAGCCTTCAGCTATGAAGCTAATTGTTAGCAGCTGTTGAAACAGAGTATGATTCCTGGGTCTGACCTTCATTTTTCTACCAAGGTTGTAGGAAATGCCATGTTGGAAAAAGGTGACGTAGGACTTTTATCCAGTTGAGGGGGGCTGTGTGTCTAGCAGGGGCCCCAAGGGGCAGGGATGTACTTCCCCCTCAAGGGGAATCCTAGTCTTTCATGCAACGCCATTTAACGGAGATCAAGGGCTTGAGAGCCAAAGCCACACCCTTCTGGGTGGTTCTTGCTTCTATGCCTGATACCTGACTAAATCTCTAGACGCCGGAGGGATGGAAGACTTTTAGCTTGAACCTTGCTTCCACATGATTCAAACGATGTTCCCGTCCTCTAGTGTTTGCAACTCGCGCACACATCATGGTCCCAGGAGCTGGAACCGAAGCCGAATATATCCTGCGGGCCATGTCGGTAGACTCGGACTTGAAGCCAATACTTCATCTATATGCAATACTGACCGGTGAGCTGCAGGTGTCTTACCTCACTTACCCTTCGGATCTGTGTGCTACGGAGGGACTAGACATTTGTTTTACAGATGGGTAAATTGAGGCAAGGCTAAAATCTGCCTCCTCACTGTGTGGTCTCTTTTGCTTCTGGAAAGCCTCAGAGGGCTTATTTTCAATCAAAAAGCACTGGCGAATAGCTGTCTTGAAGTAGGATGTGAAAGCCAACTGTCAAAACAAGATGGGAGAAGCTAGTTCAGAAACTCCAGATCCCTCCACTGCAAAAAGAGATGATTTAGTGTTTCGATTCGGAGGAAAGATCTGTTCCAATCCAAGCTCCCTTGCTTTATCCAGACATGTCTGCCGTTACTTTGGGGTGACTAAGATGGATGTTCCGTGGGAGGAGTGTGCTTTGCGCCATTTGAAGAAATAGCTTCATTTCACTTATTCCTTGGTGATGGATTTCTCCCTCTTGCCCTCCTACCCTACTCAGAGAAAATGCCCCTGGAGGAGTTGGCAATTTTATGGATGGTCAGCCAGCAGCAGTAGATCATCGAGGACTTTACAGAAATCCAATTACTGTATTCTCATTGTCTCTGACGAGAGCTAACACTTCACTAAAATAACACTCGGATGCAATGTGGTTGGTGGGTTGAAGACTGAGCTAACGTGACTGCAGTTTGCCTTGTGTGCTGCTGAGATGCTTTCCTAGAAGCACACTACTCTTGGCCCATGTTGGGTTGCAGATCCAAGACTATAAAGTTTCTCTACATTATCGGGTGTTTTTTTATGGTATTTGTTAAGCGCTTACTATTTGCCGGGCACTGTTTGAAGCACCGGGGTAGATACGAGCTAATCGAGTTGGACACAATCCATGTCCCACGTGGAGCTCACAGTCTTAATCGTCATTTTACAGATGAGAGAACTGAGGCCCAGAGAAGTTAAATGACTTATCCGAGGTCACACAGCAGAGACGTGGTGAAGCCGGGATCAGAAGCCAGGTCCATCTGAATCCCAGGCCAATGTTCCATCCACTCCACCATGCTGCTCCTCTGCCTTGACTTGACTTTTGACTTTTTGACTATTTCGGGGGGCCCGACCAAATTGGCAGCTCAAAGTGGCAGGAAGTTTCCTGTCTAATGAAAATGGCCTAATATTATTTTGAGTCTCTGACCCTAAGAGTTTCGTACTATGGCAATTCAGGTCCCAGAAGTTTGAGCTTTAGGTGTGAAGCCAGATCAGAGAGGCCAATCCTCTAGCTATGTTACTGAAAGGGTGAGAGAACTTGATTCTATTTACCGTGATTAAGTTGTCCTGTTTTTGTCCATCTGTCTCCCCCAATAGACTTTAAGCCCGTCAGTGGGCAGGGATTGTCTCCATCTGTTGCCGAATTGTACATTCCAAGCGCTTAGTACAGTGCTCTGCACATAGTAAGCGCTCAATAAATACTATTGAATGAATAAATGAAAGGAAGCCTGAGATAAACACTCCTCTGTAGATAATTGTTCATTCATTCATTCATGCAATCATATTTATTGAGCATTTACTGTGTGCAGAGCACTGTACTAAACGCTTGGAAAGTACAGTTCGGCAACAGATAGAGACAATCCCTACCCACAACGAGCTCACAGTCTAGGAGGGGGAAGACAGACAACAAAACAAAACAAGTAGACAGGCATCAGTAGCATCAATGTAAATAAATAGAATTATATTATTCTATATTTCTATTACAATAATTTATATCATATTATTCTATAATTATATAATTAGCGTATCCTTCCTAAGTAGGATTCATTTAAGCCCCTCTGATGATGTAAGCAAAAAGAGTTAGACTCTTAGCTCCTTGATTAGAGAATAAACTTGAGGGTAGGAACCATCTCTATTTTTTGACAGATTCCCATTGGGCATGAGCTCACTGTGGGCAGGGAATATGTCTATTTGTTGTTACACTGGACACCTTTACATGAGCTACCAGGCATCTAATCCCCATTTCTTCCCCCATTCTTTCCCAATGCATCCTCCTTCCCATTCCCACTGCAAATCTTCCCATTTCATCAATCAGTCAAGGGTCTTTATTGAGCACTTACTGTGGGCAGAGCACTGTACTAAGTGCTTGGGAGAATACCATCCAGTTGGCAGATGCAATCCCTGCCCCAAGAAGCTTATCGATTCACCAGTCACAATCTGTCTCACCTGGTATTCCCTCCCTGGATTGTGTAAGTAGCACTGTCTCTGTTATGCAAATAGTTAAGAAGATCTGATGGTTTTTATGGCAGAAGTGATTGGCCCAAAAAACAATGACATATGAAGCAGATGAGGGTACACGTTGTGTCTGACCCTAAGGAGAGTGCAAAATGATGTTTTATTCCAAGACCACACACTGCACCCTTATCCTAGCCAACCAACCCGCAACACAGGCCTTTGGCCACGGCAGGCCCGGGTGGAAGAGTGTGGATGTCTCAGGGCAACTCGAGTACATCTTGTGCTGTTAGGAGGGATGGAAGTGGGGGATGGAAATCACAAACTTTGTCCCAGGCAAGTAGTTGGCCTAGGGTATTCCACAGTTCGCTGAGGAGGCAGTAGTGCTATTGGAAATACCATGGTCCTGGAACCACTCTATTCATCCCAAAAAGAAAAGCAGATTAAAAAAACTACCCTTTAAACCCCCCCACCCCCCCACAGAGGACTGTGGTTGGGTGGCTTTAACCATGCAGAGCAAAATCAAACAAACAGGGAGGCAGTGTGCCCAATGGGAAGAGCACAATGTAAGCGCTCAATAAATACCACTGATTGACCGAGTCAGGAGACCCAGGTTCTAGTCCCAGCTCTGCCACTTTCCTCCTTCGTGACCTTGTGTAAGTCAAACTTTCTGGGCATCGTTTTCCTCATCTGTAAAATGGGGATAAAATACCAATCTCCCTCCCTTAGGCTGTGAGTCCAGTGTGGGACAGGATTTTGTCCAATCTGATTCTTTCGCCTCTACCCCAGTGTTTAACGCAGTCCTTTTTTTTTTTTATGGTATTCATTAAGCACTTACCATGTGCCGGTCACTGTTCTAAGAGGTGGGGTAGATACAAGGTAATCAGGTTTGGACACAGTCCATGTTCCACATAGGGCTCCTAGTCCCCATTTTACAGATGAGGTGACTGAGGCACCAAGAAGTCAAGTGACTTGCCCGAGGTCACCCAACAGACAAACGGCAGAGCCAGGATTAGAACTCAGGTCCTTCCGACTCTTAGGCCGATGCTCTATCCACTAAGTCACACTGATTCTCCTACTTCATTCATTCATTCAATAGTATTTATTGAGCACTTACTATGTGCAGAGCACTGTACTAAGCTCTTGGAATGTACAATTCGGCAAACTGGCACAGAGTAAGTCCTCAATACATACACTAATTATTAATTAAGCAATTAATCCATTGGTGATGTTTTTGAGCACTTACAGTGTGTAGAGCACTGTGCTAAGTGCTCGGGAGAGTACAATGCAATAGAGTTGGTAGACGTGATCCCTGCCCCCAAGGAGTTTACAGTCTAGAGAAACAAACATATTAAACAACAAAAGAAATGCATGACATATATAGAAAATCTCAATTGTATGGAACATCGGGATGCTATGCAAATGTGCCAGGCCCTGTACTAAGCGCTAGGGTAGATGCAAGTTAATCAGGTTGGGCCCAGTCCATGCTCCACATGGGGCTTACAGACTGAATCCCCATTTTACATTTGAGGTAACTGAGACACAGAGAAGTTAAGTGACTTGTCCCAGGTCACGTGTGATCTAGAACAATATAGAATTGGCATTGCAGCACTGAGTAAAACAGGACTTCTTGATGAAGGACAGCTCACGGAAGGAGGAGCCAAATCAACCCTGTTTTGGAGCAGACTTTCTTCCTCCAAATGACGGTTTTCAAGTGTAGCTTTCTCAAGCGGACAGTCGCTTGTTCCATGCCCTCCAAAATTGCCCAGAGAGACTTGTGAGTGTCCAGTGAACCCATAAATTCCTTTAAAACAAAAGCCCTGAGCTACCCTCATGAAATGCTCATTCTTCCACCCTGACAAAATCGCCGAGGAGGAAGAAAGATTCTATAAGGAGCTAAGTGGACTCATCTCAGTAACGATCATCACTGTAATAAGTGATTACTAGGTTCTGACGACCTTTGAGTGGGGATATGAGAAAAACGAGCTCTGCTGAAATTCGAAGGACCAAGAACCTTGGATTGCTTCCCACCAATCGAAAGGATTGCCTGACAGCTGCTTACGAGACACATTCTCTGATTTGTTCCCTACGTGGCGTTGGGGATTAGGGGTTCGCAATATCAACAGCCTGACTCTGCAGCCCAGGGGTCTTGCTGGGTAAGTACCCCCTAGCTGTCCGCTCCCTCGAACTTCACCCCGTGTTCCACGCTGAGGGTGGGAGCGGCTGGGGATGGACAGCTTGGAGGCTACCCTGGGGCTCAGGCAAATCTGAGTGTGCTGGGGTTGGGGGAGCCGTTTTTCATCAGTACTTCACACACTTTACACTTGCTAAAGTTTCATTCAGAGCCACATGAAATAAGTTAAAACAGCACAGGGCTTCTTTTTGGGGATCCGTTGATTTTCAGGGAATTGTGGGATTGTAGTCGGGGAGAAAGAGGGGAGGAGGGAGCAGAGAGAGAATGGTTCTGAAAAATCAAAATTGGGATCGGGCCCCTCCCCACTGTCCCACCATTCTGCCACGCTCGTCTCCCGTCTGGGCTTTGCCAGCACTGTGCCCGGCTCCCCCGCTCCCTCCCCTCCTCCCCCCACCTCCCGACTGACGCCATAGGCCCCAGACTCTGCCACCACCATCCCCACGTGGCTAGTAGCCCGTGACTCCTCGGGATGTTGTCCCACGTGGGGCTCAAAGTCTTAATCCCCATTTTGCAGATGAGGGAACTGAGGCCCAGAGAAGTGAAGTGACTGGCCCAAAGTCACACAGCTGAAAAGTGACGGAGGCGGGACTAGAACCCATTACCTCTGACTCCTGAGCCCGGGCTCTTACCACTAACCCACGCTGCTTCTCATAGTCAACAGACTCCTCTTTCTCATTCACCCCACATATCCGATCCATCACCAAAGCCTGCCTGTCTCACCTTCACAACATCGCCAAGATCCGCCCTTTCCTCTCCATCGAAACCACTACCACTTTAGTACAGTCACTCATCCAATCCCGCCTGGATTACTGCATCAGCTTCCTTTCTGACCTCCCAACCTCCTGTCTCTCCCCATTTCAGTTCATACTTCACTCCGCTGCCAGATTAATCTTTCTACAGAGGCATTCTGGACATGTCACCCCCCCTCCTCACAAATCTCCAGTGGTTGCCTATCAACCTCCGTATCAAACAAAAACTCCTCACTATTGGCTTCAAAGTTCTCCATCGCCTTGCCCCCTCCTACCTGACCTCCCTTCTCTCCTACTACATCCCAGCCCACACACTCCGCTCCTCTGGTGCCAACCTTCTCGCTCTGCCTCTTTCTCGCCTGTTCCGCCATCGACCCCTAGCCCACGTCCTACCTCTGTGGAATGCCCTTCTTCCTCAAATCCACCAAACAATCACACTTCCTCCTTTTCAAAGCCCCACTGAAGGTTCACCTCCTCCAAGAGGCCTTCCCAGACTAAGCTCCTCTTTTCCTCAGCTCCCCCTCCCCTCCACATCACCCCAACTTGCTCCCTTTGCTCTCCACCCTCCCACAGTACTTGGGTATATATGTACATATCTATAATTCTATTTATTTATATTAATGCCTGTTTACTTGTTTTGATGTGTGTACATCTATAATTCTATTTATTTTTATTGATGCCTCTTTACTTGTTTTGATGTCTGTCTTCCCCCTTCTAGACTGTAAACTCAGTGTGGTCAGGGATTGTCTCTCTTTGTTGCTGAATTGTACTTTTCAAGCGCTTAGTACAGTGCTCTGCTCAATAAATACGAGTGGATGAATGAATGAATGAGGGGCTACCAGACTGGTGTAAGGGACTACCTTTAACATGCTCATAATGTCTCGATCTTAATAATAACAATAATAATAATCATCATAGTATTTGTTAAGTGCTTATTCTGTGCCATGCACTGAAATAATGATGGTATTTGTTAAGTGCTTACTATGTGCTAAGTGCTGTACTAAGCACTTGGGGTCGATACGAGATAATCAAGCCAGACATAGTCCTTGTGTTACAAGGGGCTCACAGTCTAAATAGTAGGGAACACAGGCATTGAATCCCCAGTTTACAAATGAGGTAACTGAGACACAGAGAAGTGAAGTGACTTGCTCAAGGTCACAGAGCAGGTTCACGGCTGAGCCATTAGAACCCAGCTCCTCTGACTCCCAGGCCCATCCTCTTTTCATTAGGCCATGCTGCATCTCGTGTACTTCAGAGTCTCACTGCCGGTCAAGCCCTGCAAAGCAGCTATCCATTAACATGTACCCAGAGCATTTAGTATGACTCTGTGGGCACCGAATACACTCTTGACTGACTCGGTAACCTGAATCACTTATAGAATGACACAAACCCCACAGTCTGGGGCTCTGAATGTTAGCAAATCAGCTAGCCACAAAATAGTTTAACTTGAAACTTACGTTGGCCCTTAGGCAGTTTAGGGGCACTAAGTACTGCTTTTTGAACAGGAAGTCCCTATTTCAACTTCCAGGAAGGATCCCTTTTAGGCCCTGTTGCTCAGAAGCTAGAAAATAGCAGATGTTTGGAATTTCTGCGGGAAGAGATAATGAAGGGTTTGGGTATCGGGACTCTGAGTATGAGAGTAGCAGCTTAAATAGCTTCCTAGGGAAAGGAAGAAGAGGATCAGCTGTCCTATCGCCCACCACAATGCTGACTCTTCCAGTGCTGAAAGTATTCCGGACCCCTCCTTTCCTCCAGTACAGAAAGGTGCCATCTGAAGTTTGATGCTGGAAGTGAAGCTTCACAATAATTGCTGTTTTTGTGAAGCGCTTACTAAGTGCCAAGGACTGAACTAAATGTAGAATCGAGATCATCAGATCAGCCCCAGTCCCCGCCCATGTGGCGCTTACAGCCGAATGGGTGTTACAGGAAAATCTAACCCCAGTGGCTGAGAGCTCCCATGGTGTTCCACTCTGTAAGCTCACCTTCTCCAGGAGGCCTTCCCAGACTAAGCCCCCCTTTTCCTCTGCTACCCCCGCCATTGCACTGACCCGCTCCCTTTGCTCTACCCCGCCTTCACCTCACAGCACTTGTGTATATACGTACGTATTTATAATTATAATTCTATTTATTTTTATTAATGAGGTGTATGTGTCTATAATTCTATTTATTTATAATGATGCTACTGATGCCTGTTTACTTGTTTTGATGTCTGTCTAGACTGTGAGCCCTTTGTGGGTAGGGATTGTCTCTATTTGTTGCTGAATTATACTTTCCAAGCGTGCTCTGCACACAGTAACGGCTCAATAAATACAATTGAATGAATAAATGAATGAATGTAGTCAAGAACCTGAGCCTATGCCAGTGTAGGCTCCTGCGGTTGGCCACTTGATCTTGGTGGCTGCATGAATAATGGCTGTCTCCACCTATCTCCTTGTATCTGGGGGGGAAAAAGTGTCCTTTCTTGTCTTTTGCCCTCCGTCCTCCTGCCCAAAATCCATGGGCAGCCATTTTTTTAAAAATGGTATTTGTTAAGCGCTTATTATGTATCAAACACTGGGGTGGATACCAGAGAATTAGGCTGGACACAGTCCCGGTCCCCTTTGTGGCTCACAGTATAAGTAGGAGGGAGAGCAGGAGAACTGAGGCACAGAGACGTGAGTTGACTTGATGAAGGTCACACAGCTGGTACAAGGCAGAGCTGGAATTAGAACTCAGGTCCTCTGACTCCCAGGCCTGTGCTCTTTCCACTAGGCCTCGCTGCTCAAGTGGTTGCCTGCTGGGCTGAGGGTCCGAATTAATCAGACATTCTACAAGCAACATTTGGCTGATGCTCTGGTTTTCTGGCTGCAATGGTTGCCACAACTCAAGATTTAATTTTCTAGTCTTCCCTGAACTTTCACAGCCTTCATTTTTCACTCGCTGTCTTGGATTTGTTGGTTCAGTACACTGGAACTAGAACTGGAAAGACTTAACATTCAAGGCTGGTGAGCAAATAGGAGAAATGTATTACCAGAAGACAGGCCTGAAGAGATCTGGTAGTTAACTTTGTTTCTTGCCAACATTTTTGTAAGTGTGTTTTCTGCAGCTGGTTGCATTCTCTCTGGCCATTTTTCAAGGAACTGAATCTTTCAAAGACCTCTTCCACCTGGGAATGGTACAGATCAGCAGACTCTTTCCATTGCAGATGCTTGTCCTTTTTCTTCGGGCTCTTGACCTGGGAGTTGGTATCTTGAGGCCTAGCTGTACGGTCATCAAGTTTGTGATTCTTGGGCCCTAGCTGGGGGCTCTAGTGTGTTCCTAAGAGTGGTGAATGATGAAGGATCGGCCCACGTGACATAAATATCAGTCTCAGGAGACCTCAGCGTCGGCAGCATATCTCCTTATTTCACGGATCTCTCTAGGGCTTCAGCTACTCCATCATTTTGTGTGTAAGGCTCTGTTATGTTGTACTCTCCCAAGCGCTTAGTACAGTGCTCTGCACAGAGTAAGTGCTAAGGAAATACGATTGCTCGATCGATAGATTGATATAAGACTTGCTTTGATTCCCCCCATTTGTCCCACTTCGGAGTTCAATGGTTCCACCTCACCAAGTTTCACAAACTTTAGATGGCTTCAGTTTTTATGCTTGCCGAAGCCCCCTGACTACAGAACATGTCACTAGGCAGCTTCTAGAACACTTCCACCAGTGGAATCTCCCAACAGGGATGAGGGATGTAGCTCAGTGCCGAGATTTCCGGGCCGAGAATCTGAACAGAGGATCTGATTGTGGTGCTAGTGGTTTCATTCATTCAACCGTATTTATTGAGTGCTTACTGCATGCAGAGCACCGTACTAAAAGCTTGGAAAGTACAATTCAGCAACAAAGAGAACAATCTCTGCCCATAACAGGCTCACAGTCTACAAGGGGGAGACGGACATCAAAACAAGTAAACAGGCATCAATAGCATCAATATAAATAAATAGAATTATAGATATATATACATCAAAAGCGTCACTTGCTCTCTCTCATCCCTGTTGTTTATGTTCCCACTAGGGCATTGAGCGCAACAAGGGAGTCGGTTGGACAGGAGTGCAGTACATTGCGAAGTGCTTGTGAGGTCTTTGCTCTTGTCAGCGAGCTACAGACAGAACTGGGACTAGAATCTCGATCTCCTGGTTGTGAGACCTGAGTGGAATGGGGACCATGCCTGAACTGATTATCCTGTATGTATCCCCAATGCTTAGTACAGTGCTTGGCACAAATGCCACATTTTTATTATTTCCAGTGCAGTGCCCTTCCTACTGGACCAGCAGCAGGCCTCGTACTTCCACTAAGGAGTTAAAGAAGCTATAGTTTGAACAAAATTCTGATTCTCTGTGCCTGGCTTTGTGAGAGGCAGGGACGGTATTAGATTGCTAGACCTGAAATTGTCTGGCAATTTTCAAACCACTGTTTTCCAGTGATAAGAACCAGGTGGTCCTGACCATTTTGGTTTCTTTTTCAAGATTCTGTTCTCTTGGTTGCCTTACTCTCCTGATTTTCCAGGGCACAGTGTTTTACAGAAATTTCAAATCGCTTGGTTGGGAGAGAAGAAGAGGGTGTCTTGGGGAAAGAGGCCATAAGGCATCTCAAAAACAGCACTACTGCAGATTAGACAACTGGGAAAATGTTCAGGGTGCTCAGAGATGAACCAGGTCCTGGTTCAATTTGACCAGTTTCATTAATTCGTATTCATTGAGCACTTACTGTGTGCAAAGCACTGTAGTAAGCAACTGGGAGAGTACAGTATAACAATAATAGGCAACAATTTTATTCTGTGAACTTGGACAAGTCACTTAACTTCTCTGTGCCTTAGTTACCTCATCGGTAAAATGAGGATTAAGACACAGACTACGTCCTGCCCGGTTATCTTGTTTCTATCCCAGTGCTTAGTACAGTGGCTGGTACATAGTAAATGCTTAATGGATGTCACACACACACACACAAAAGGATGAATGGTGTTTATTGGACCACTTCTGAATGTCCTCCTTTCCCTAGGAGAGTCTTCTGTCTTTCCTCGGTTGTCTCTTCTGACAGTCCTACTTTATGGACACCTTTGTAAAAAGCATTTGCTGAGCTAAGCCTTCCTTTCACCTTCTCGTCAAGAGGCTCCTCATTTCATCGTTCCACCTGAATGCTTCCCAAATTGATATCTTTGTAGTTGTCAGATTGCTCTCTATCACTTGGTTATTTTTCTCTGGGGCTCTCTAATTTTGCCAACCAGGTAGTAGCATCTTAGTAGTTAGAAGCATCTAACACCTCCAAGCTGGATTAAAGGGGAAGCTGAGCATTAACAACGATTCCATTTAACATGGTTTCTTAAACATGAGAAATGACACAGTCAGCATTGTCCACAAGACCATAATATCTGAAGTTTAAGATCTAACTCCTCATCCCTCCATCTTAAATTAGTGTTTCCATCCTACATCAGCATCAGTCAGGACAAATATCCTTTCTTTCCACAGGGAGAAACAGCTCTTCCTCTCATTCTCCATCCTGTCAGCTCCAGAAAGTGTAATTTTGTTTTTCGGAATCTCTCAGACTTCCTGACTCATGTCACTTTACTCTCTGCCACCCTTCTCCTTTGAAAGATGAAATATCTAGAATTGATTTTTCGCATTTTCCCAGCTTCATTCTACCTTAAGTCTGAGACTTTGAGCTTTTGCAAGGAAAGGCATTTTCTAAATGCAAATTATTCCTGCTGATGCATTTCCATTGCTAGTGCTCAAATGTGTGGTAGGGAGTCAAAAGGAAATTGGCTAGCAAGTACATGAAACTTGTTTAGCAATTAGATTTTCGTCGGTCCATTGACTGATCCCACTAATTTACGAAGAGGATTGATGACCCTCATTGCCTGTTTCCAGTACTTCCTCCTCCCGTGGAGTAGATATGCACCGAATCACCGGCTGTCGGGTGTGAGATAGCGGTGGGTCCCTCAATAAGGTCTACAGCTACGTTCACGAAATCTGTTGACTAAGGCCTAGCACTGGGCAAAGGCCTGTTGCCCTGAAGCCTGCCTTGCTTGGAGCAACAGGGCTTTTAGGACAGAGGGCTGCTTACTTGGTTATTGCTTTACAAAATTCTCTGGTCAGGTGTAGCAGTTTAACACGAGTCATAATTTCTGGGTCCTCCAGATTTGAACACCTCAGCATTCGTTTTGTTCACCACTTGGATCAATCATTCTTTGAATTTACTTCTTTATTTTCAGAATTCATTAGTGGAATCTACATCTGATACCATGCATTCTGAATCTTTCAAGGTTTTCATCAGTCAAAAGTATTTATGGAGGGTCTCCTGAGTGCTGAGCACTGGACTGGGCACTTGTGAGTGAACAGGTAAGACATATTTTGCCCTCGAGTAGTTAATAATTGAATTCATTTGGGTGACTAACATGTTAGCGCAGCACATTATGGCTGTAAATAATTTACAGGAATACAAATAGCCAATCTAAATTGAGGAAAAAAAGGAATCCGTGACCCAAAGCATAGGTGATTATTTCCTAACTGAATGCATCAATCATTTTAACAGTAGTATTTATTGAGTGCTTATTGTGTGTACAGCCCCGCAGTAGGCACTTGGGAAAGTGCTGACTTTCCCGTCACTGTAGACGGCACCACCATCCTTCCCGTGTCACGAGCTCATAACCTTTGTGTTCTCCCTGACTCCACTCTCTCATTCAACCCACGTATTCAATCCGTCACCAAATCCTGTCGGCCCCACCTTCCCAACATCGCCAAGATCCGCCCTTTACTGCTAGCATGTTAATACAATCACTCATCCTATCTGGCCTAGATGACTGCATCAGCCTCCTTGCTGACCTCTCAACCTCCTGCCTCTACCCACTCCAGTCCATATTTCACTCCACTTCCCGGATCATCTTTCTACCGAAACATTCAGGACATGTCACCCCCCTTCTCAAAAATCTCCAGTGGTTGCCTATCCACCTCCATATCAAACAGAAACTCCTCAACGTTGACCTTAAAGCACTCCATCACCTTGACCCCTCCTACCTCACCTCGCTTCTCTCCTACAACCCAGCCCGCATACTTCACTCATCTGGTGCTAATCTTCTCACTGTGCCTCAACCTTGCCCGTCTCACTGCTGACCCCTGGCCCACATCCTGCCTCTGGTCTGGAATGCTCTCCCTCCTCAAATTCGCCAGACAATTACTCTCCCCTGGCCTTCAAAGCCTTATTGAAGCACATCTCCTCCAAAAGGCCTTCCCAGACTAAGCCCTACTCTTCCTCATTTCCCAGTCCCTATTGCATCACCCTGACTTACTCACCTTCCCACCTCCAGCCCCACAGCACTTATGTATATATCTGTAATTTTATTTATTTGTATTGATGTCTGTCTCCCCCCACTAGACTATGAACTCTTTGTGGGCAGGGATTGTCACTGTTTATTGTTCTATTGTACTTTCCCATAGCTTAATACAGTGCTATGCACAAAGTAAGAGCTTATTTTTTTTTATTTGTTAAGCGCTTACTGTGTGCCAAGCACTGTTCTAAGCTCTGGTGTAGATACAAGGTAATCAGGTATCCCACGTGGGGCTCACAGTCTTCATCCCCATTTTACAGATGAGGTAACTGAGGGACAGAGAAGTTAAGTGACATCCCCACAGTCACACAGCTGACAAGTGGCGGAGCTGGGATTAGAACCCATGACCTCTGACTCCCAAGCCCGGGCTCTTTCCACTAAGCCACGTGGCTTCTTCAATGAAAGCACAGCAGAATTAGTAGAATGAGCTTACCACTTAATGAGGGTGACAATAAAATGCATTACAGATAGGGGAAACAACAGGCTCTGAACATCTTCAAAGGTCTGTGAGATAGTGGTCCAGGAACTGCTTTATGCAGGTGATTGTCCTGTGGAAACAGACGGATACACAAACACAAGATGATATGCAAATAATTGCAAATAAAAGTAATGTTAATAATGTTGGTATTTGTTAAGCACTTACTATGTGCCGAGCACTGTTCTAAGCCCTGGGGTAGATTCACGGTAATCAGGTTGTCCCATGTGAGGCTCACAGTCTTCATCTCCATTTTACAGATGAGGGAACTGAGGCCAGAGAAGTTAAGTGACTTGCCCACAGTCACACAACTGACAGGTGGAGGAGCTGGGATTAGAACCCACGACCTCTGACTCCTAAACCCGTGCTCTTTCCACTGAGCCACATCACTTTGCAGATGTGGTACTGCACAATGGACTGGCGATAGTTCGAAGAAAACAGAAGTAGTGTGCCAGCCCACAGCTGGGAGACCCTACACAAAACCAACAACACAGAATGTCATTTTGTTACTGAATTACTCAATTAATGTTGTCACTGGTGATTTGCCACTTGTCATCTTGGCCACACACTTGATCTTATAATCACTGGTAACTGCACCATCTCTACCCTCACCGATTCTGAAATTCCTCTGTCAGGCCACAGCCTCCTTACCCGCTCTCTTTCCAATGCACCCATTTGGTCTCCATACCCCATACTACCTCTGACACAAACTGACACACTCAACACCACCCTCTCCACTGAACTGAGCTCCCTTGCTCCTCGGTCCCTCTTCCAGCCTTGTACCACTAACCCACAACCCTAGATCGCCTTCACAGTCCGCTTCCTCCGCTCCTGTTCCTGACTTGTGGAGCACCGTTGGCAGAAATCCAGACATCTCTCTGATCTTGTTCACTTTCAAGTCATTCTTATATGCTTCAATTCGGCCCTCTCCACTATCTGACAATGATATTTCTCCTTTCTAACTCACTCCCAAACCCACTTCCCCAACCAGCTGTTCCAGACATTTAACTCCCTCCTCAAACCTCCTTTTTTTTTTTTTGTTGGTATTTGTTAAGCGCTTACTATGTGCAGAGCACTGTTCTAAGCGCTGGGGTAAACACAGGGGAATCAGGTTGTCCCACGCGGGGCTCACAGTCTTAATCCCCATTTTACAGATGAGGGAACTGAGGCACAGAGAAGTTAAGTGACTTGCCCACAGTCACACAGCTGACAAGTAGCAGAGCTGGGATTCGAACTCATGAGCCCTGACTCCAAAGCCCATGCTCTTTCCACTGCGCCACGCTGCTTCCTGCCCCCCCTGCCCCCACCATCTCTTTCCCTTAATGACCTGGCCACATACTTCATGAACAAAATTGATACCACCAGGCGTGTTCTCCCTAAAGTCTCCCCTGCTCCTCTCCAAATGCCCCCCAACCCTGTCCTCCACCCACTTTGACTCTCCCTATCTTCCCTGAAATAACTCAAGATGAAATCTCCATCCTCCTCTCTAGATCTACCCCCATGGCATCAAACTCCATGCTGAATTGAAGGTTACAAGACTTTTGTGGTGCCCAACCTCCCGTATGGCCATGGGGCCTGAACCACACTCAACTCGAATGGCAGGACAAGATGTCCAGCAGTGTGATTGAATAGAGGATGGTCAGTTTACCAACACTGAAACAATGCTCACAGTGATGCAGCTCCCCTGGACAAGGTATGTGAGGAGAATGGATGCCAGGAGGGCAGAAATGATGATAGAAGAACTGAGTGAAACGGAGTCTTAAACAGTGGGCAGACCAGTTTGGTGTGCAGCAATCATGAGAAGCGTTGCTCTCCTTGAGTAGGTGAAGACGGGGATACCAAGAGGCGGGAGTACTAAGACCGTTAGTGTAACAAGGATCTCCCCTTAAATGCAGACAATGTGGCAGGGTATTCTGGGCACTAACTGGCCTTTTCAGTCATACTTGCACACATGGAGAGGATCTTATCGTCAATAGCCTCATCTTCAAACAATAATAATATTTGGAATTTGTTCAGGGCTTGCTTTGTGCCGAGCATTGTAGTAAAATACAAGATAATCAGCCCAGGCCCAATCCCTGTCCCACGTGGAGTTTTCTGCCTAAGTAGGAGGGAGAACAGACACTGAATCCTCATTTTACAGATGAGGAAACTGAGACACGGAGAGGTGAAGTAAAAAAACAAAGAACTGCCCTCAATAACTCTACCTTCTAATTAGCAAATCTGAATTGGCGGGAATTTCCTAAGCACCTTTCACTAATTGTAGCGGGAGGATCCCCAGTGGTTGTACTAATCAGTCAATCAGTGGCATTTCTTGAGCACTTTGTGCAGAGCACCATACTGAGCACTTGAGAGAGTACAATGCAGGTATTAGACATGATCCCTGACCTCAAGGAGCTTGCAGTCTACTGGGGGAGGCAGATATTAAAATAAATTACAGGTAATGGAAATAGCCAAATGGAAGGGTATGCATGGAAGTGCTATGGGGAGAGATATGATAATAATAATGATCATATTTGTTAAGCGCTTACTATGTGCCAAGCACTGTTCTAAGCACTGCCATAGATTTAAGGCAATCAGGTCATCCCATGTGGGGCTCACCGTCTCAATCCCCATTTTACAGATGAGGTAACTGAGGCCCGGAGAAGTGACGTGACTTGCCCAAGGTCACACAGCTGACAAGTGGCAGAGCCGGGATTAGAACCCACGACCTCTGACTCCCAAGCCCGGGCCCTTTCCACTAAGCCATGCTGCTTCCTACGTAAGTGCCTAGGCGGTGGGACTTGATGCATTGGCGAGGCCACGGAGAGGGATAGTAAGGTGGGGGATGAGAGATTAGTTGGGGAAGAACATCTTGGAGGAGATATGATTTCAGTAGGGCTTTGAAAATGGAGGGAGAGCTGGTCTGTAGAATACGGACGGGGAGGGAGTTCCAGGCAGGAGGGAGAACGTGAGCAAAGGGTCGATGGTGGGGGTGAGGCAAGGGAGACGGACAGTGACTAGGTCATTATTGAAAGAGTGAAGTGTGTGGGCTGGGTCGAGGTGGGAGAGGAGTGAGGATAAGTTGAGACTATGAGCCCCGCGTGGGACGGGGATGCTTAGTACAGTTCCTGGCACATAGCAATCGCTCAATAAATACCACAATTATTAGTAGTAGTATCAGTGGAAAGAGCACGGGCTTTGGAGTCAGAGGTCATGAGTTCGAATCCCAGCTCTGCCACTTGTCAGCTGTGTGACTGTGGGCAAGTCACTTAACTTCTCGGTGCCTCAGTTACCTCATCTGTAAAATGGGGATTAAGACTGTGAGCCCCACGTGGGACAACCTGATTCCCCTGTGTCTACCCCAGCGCTTAGAACAGTGCTCGGCACATAGTAAGCGCTTAACAAATACCAACATTATTATTATTAGTAATAAGGGAAAAAGAGCTGATAAAGTACTTTGAGTCTGATGATGAGGAGTTTCCGCTTGATGCAGAGATGACTGAACATTGGAAGTTCTTGAGGAGTGAGGGGACAGGCCCAGAACAAATTTTTAGAAAGATGATCTGGGCAGCAGACTGAATTATGGACCGGAGATAGGAGAGGCTGGAGGAAGGGAGGTCAACAGTGAGACTGATGTAGTAGTCAAGGCGGAATACGAGAAGTGCTTAGACCAGTGTGGTAGCAGTTTGGAAGGAGAGGAACAGGTGGATTCTGGAGGTTCTGCATAGGTAAAACCAACGAGATTTGGTGGCAGACCGAATGGGAGGATCGAGGATAATACCAAAGTTGTGGGCTTGTGAGACAGGAAGAAGGTTAGTTTTGTCAATAATGATGGGAAAGTCAGAGGGAGAAGAGAGCACGGGAGGGAAGAAGAAAAGTTCAGTTTGGGACTGAGAAAGCTGTTTTTAACTTTATTCTTACTGAAAATACATTTAAATAATTAGAATCAAATTTCCCACATTCACTCCTGCTCACAAAACCGTCAAAAGTAAAAATGCAAGTTGTACTGAGTGAAAATAGATTTTAATTTGTCTATAAATTGGTTTCCCCAAACAATTAGATCTTCCTCAATCCACATCTGTCTTAAGCACTTCAAAGCAAATAGAAATCAAGAAATTATACTCAAGATGAATTTTTGGCATATGGTGTAGCCAAAAAAAAAAGATGATTTTATTTAAGAGTAGCAGAAAGATGTGAGCCCGTCATTGGGCAGGGATTGTCTCTAACTGTTGCCCAATTGTACAAGCGCTTAGTACAGTGCTCTGCACATAGTAAGCACTCAATAAATACTACTGAATGAAAGAATGAATACATTGATTCACAACAATTAGAAAAAATGGAACAGCTATTACTACTTCTTTTCCACCAGTGGATATTTTGATACATCCACTTCTAAAGACTGATAGCATGAAAGGGGAACAGAAAAGCAAGTGGATTAAAAAGAGAATCTCCAGAGAAGGCCCAGCCCAAGGCAGCAGCTGTGACCTAACAATAACCAGGTCAAATGGAACCTTTGGCATTTTTATCTTTGGTTGAGACCCAGGCAAGAAAGCCAGAAATTCAAAAAAGAACTCTGTTGTTGTTCTTGTTGTTCTTGTGGGATTTGTAAAACAGTTGTGATACAGAGGGAGATGTACCTCAGAAACTCCAGGGAAAGTTGGAGATGTTTAACTAGGAACTGGAACATAACATGCAACTCCCCTCCAAACTAAATACATTCTGGAAATAGGGTGTCCATCTTGGACAGTAGAAAGGATGAGCAATTCTTTCCAGTTTGTGGTGCTGAACTTCAGGCTTGAAAATAGGGATTTCTGTTGAACAGATAGCCAAACTGCTAGCCTTTTGTGGATGGGTATGTGTATGCCAAACTTTGCAGAACTCACAATTGGAAATTCCCGAGAGTACCAACACTGTATCAAAATGCTGAATGTACACAGTTATAGAACAGGTCAGGAATAAAGAGACTTGCAAATAAGGTTTAAAAATAATGGGAGGCTCCTGTTGCAATGAATCTTTTTTGTTCTTCAGAAATGGCATATGTTTAAGAGAGTGTACTTTAAAGAATTATTAGTGTTTCATAGAATAAATAATAATAATAATGATAGCATTTGTTAAGCACTTACAATGTGCCAAGCACTGTTCTAAGCACTGAGCACTGTTCTAAGTGCTGGCACTGTTCTTAATAAATAGGTGCATCCTGCACTTATGTATACTTTGCTTTTCTCCAGGTGGTTTAATACGCTTTATCGGTCAGTCTAATCTTTTTGGTTTATAATGTTTCTAATCTGACTTTTTTAGTGATATTTGTTAAACTCTTAC
Source organism: Ornithorhynchus anatinus (assembly GCF_004115215.2). Lineage (NCBI taxonomy): Eukaryota > Metazoa > Chordata > Mammalia > Monotremata > Ornithorhynchidae > Ornithorhynchus > Ornithorhynchus anatinus. The sequence goes on from NC_041753.1 coordinate 57,329,453, forward strand.
TATGTGTCAAACACCATCGTAAGTCCTGGGGTAGATACAAGTGAATTTGGTTGGACACAGTCCCTATCCTGCATGGGACTCACAGTCAAGTAGGAGGGAGAACAGTACTGAGGCACAGAGAAGTTAAGTGACTTGCCCAAGGTCACAAAGCAAGCATTTGGCAGAACCGGGATTAGAACCAGGTCCTCTGACTCCCAGGCCCATGCTCTTTCCACTAGGCCATGCTGCTTTTCTGTCAGTGATGCAGAATAAAAATAATAATAATAATAATTATACAATCCCTGGTACATAGTAAGCACTTAACAAATACCATTAAAAATTAATAAGCAGTTGTTCAATAAGTAAATGTCTTAGAGGCTGTAATTGAATACTTGTGTGTAGTGCGCTGTCCAGTCAGCTCTTCTATAATGCATGGGTTGCATTCTTGAATAATCCCATATTAGGGAAAACTTGCAACAGTTTCACACTTTAACAGATGCCCCACACCTGCACAAATGTTTCTTCTGACATCTCAAAGCATTTTATCCAGATGTGTGCTGTCAGAAGAAACATTCCCTAATTCTCCTCTCTCATTCTATCTATAATGCATAGGGAAGAAATAAATAGGTCGTAGGCAAATCATTCAATCATTTGTAGTTTTTGAGTGCTTACTGTGTGCAGAGCACTGTACTAAGAGCGTGGGAGAGTACAATATACCCAAATTGGTAGACACGTCCCCTGCCTATGACTAGCTTACAGTCTAGAGGGAAATGACTGTACTGACTCTTTGGGAGAGTATAATAAAAGCAAAAGGCAAAGTCTTTGCCCTCCTGAAGCTTACGATTTAATGGGGGAGGCAGGCAGACAAAAATCATTTCCAAATAGCAGGACTAGGGAGAAAGAGCAAAGCTACACATGGTAATAGCAGGAGCATGGAAGGATGAATAGATGAATGAATAAATAAAAACATAAGTAGTGTACTTAAATCAATATGTAAATTAATGTTAAAGATTGTTGGATAAGCAAGCGATCAATAAATACCATTGATTGAAAAGTGGGAGGGTACATAAAAAGTGCTTAACAAATACCACAGTTATCATTATTATTGTCATCATTATTTTATCTTAGTAGTTTTAACTTGCACACCAACATGCCAATCCACCCTCCCCTCTGTATCACCTACTCACTTGGCCGTGTGCTCCTTTAACACTTTGATACTCACCCCAGACCCACAGTACTTGCGTAAATGTTTTTCTACTCTATTTCCCCTATCCCTACTCTATTTTAATATCTGTCTCCACCAGACTGTAAACTTCTTGTGGGCAGGGATCACGTCTACCAAGTCTGTTGTTATTGTACTTTCTCGAGCGCTTAGTACAGTGCTCTGCAAACAGTAAGCACTCAATAAATATCATGAGGTGATTGAGTGATTTCAGCAATGGGGGAAATGTGCAGAGCATCGTACTAAGCAATTGGAAGAGTAAATAGAGGCGGTAGACCTGATCCCTGCCCTCGAGAAGTTTACGACTTCAACCCATATATTCAACCCATCGCTAAATCCTGCCGGTTTGACCTTCACAGCACTGCTAAATTCTGCCCTTTCCTCTCCATCCACAGTGCTACCACGTTAATCCTACCACCACCTTGATTACTGTATCAGCTTCCTTGCTGACCTTCCAGCCTCCTGTCTCCCTACTCCAGTCCATACTTCACTCAGCTGCCCGGATCATTTTTCTACAAAAACATTTCCACTCTCCCCAAGAGCCTCCAGTGATTGCCCATCCAACTCCATATCAAACAAAAACTCCTCACCATTGGCTTTAAAACACCCCGTCACCTTGCCCGCTCCTACCTCACCTAATTACTCGCTCCTCTCTAATGCTAACCTTCTCACTGTATTTCAATCTCGTCTGTCTCGCCGCCGACCTCTCGCCCACATCTTGCCTCTGGCCTGGTACGCCCTCCCTCTTCATATCCCACAGACAATTACTCTCCCTGCTCTTATAGCCTTTTTGAAGGCACATCTCCTTCAAGAGGCCTTCTCTGACTAAACCCTCTTTTCCTTTTCTTCCACTTCCTTCTGCTTCGCCCTGACTTGCTCCCTTTATTCACCCCCCTTCCCAGCCCCGCAGCACTTATGTACATATCTGTAATTTATTTATTTGTATCAGTACTTTATATTAGTACTGTACTTCATCAGTACAGATATGTACTTTATATTAGTGTCTGTCACCCCCTCTAAACTATAAGCTCATTGTGGGCAGAGTATATGTCTGTTGTTTCATTACATTGTACTCTCCTAAATGCTTAGTACAGTACTCCGCACACAGTAAGCATTCAATAAATATGATTGACTGACTGACAACCCTATTATCTTTTATCTACCCCAATGCCAAGTACAGCGCCTGGCACATAGTAAGTGCTCAACAAATACCATTAAAAAAAATTATTGTATTTGTAGTGTCCTTGGATCTGCTGCTGATGAAGGTGGAGATGGACACCTAAATAGCTGCTTTTCAATAAGCTGAAGGAGAACTAAGTCTCTGGAAATATCAGGAGATGAGGCAGATTTGAAAACAGCATCTAATGCTGTAGTGGTCCATGTGTGGTAAAGCACATCCCATGAGCTAGAGTCCCTCATAGGTTTCATTTGGTCAGATGACAACCTTACTGACGACTACAGGGTGCCCATTGGAGACAAATAGCTCATGGCTTAGTGGATAGAGGATGGGTCTGGGAGTCAGAAAGTCATGGGTTCTAATCCCAGCTCCGCCACTTGTCTGCTGCATGACCTTGGCCAAGTCACTTCACTTCTCCGTGCCTCAGCTACCTCATCTGTGAAATGGGGATTGAGACTGTGAGCCCCATGTGGGACAGGTTTCAATATGGTTTGCTTTTATTCCCCCCCCCCCCCCCAGGACTTAGTACAGTGCCTGGCATATAGTAAACACTTAACAAATACCATTATTATTATCATTATTATTACTATTATTAGTAGTAGTAGTACAGCCCTTCTGGGCCTGAAAGACAGACAGAATGGACTTTCTTTTTACTGACCATCTGACTAGACTGATGAGAAAAAATATCAACGCTATCTGACTCTTCCATTGGTTCCATTTTGGCATAATTAACCATTTCTCCTCTTAATGATATTCTTACTGATAATAATAGTGACTGTGCCATCAGTTAAGCACCTTATATGTGTCAAACACTCTACTAAGGGCTGGGGTAGATATGAGCTAATCAGGTCAGAAACGGTTCCTGTCCCCCATGGGGCTCAGTGACCACTTATTTTGCATAGAGCACTGTGTTATGCACTCCAGAGTGTACAATAGAACAGAGTTGGTAGACACATTCCCTGTCCACAATGAGCTCACAGTCTAAAGGGGGAGACAGGGAAGCTCCAGCATCGTTGTGCCTTATCACTTGTTATCCTTAGGAAATTTTGCTTTTTGCCTTCAAAACATAGTCCAAGAAGCGATAATGCTATCTTTTTTTTACCATCGATTCATTGTGTTTACTCACCAACTACCAGAAAGAGAAAAAAATGCAGCGTTTGGTACATGATAAGGCATTTATTGGTGGATATGAGATTTTTAATAGATAGAGGTCCTATACTACTAAGACTTAAATCAAATCAATCATATCCTTGGTCGATTTTTGCCTGAAACACAAATAGCAGAAACTTGCTGCTCCAGTGGTTAGCCTTGAGAGGCAAAAATCAAAGGTTTTCTTAAATTGTGGATTTTCATTTTGGCTCTATAAATTGCCACTCTATATAAGCATACTGTATGCCATTAAGTAGACCCTCTGTACAATTACATTCAGTCTTGGAAGGCGTTATCAATTGCTCTCCTATAGTTACTTCCATTTTAAGTGTAACTGAGAATCAGTATATTAGCTGAATTTGGAACGGGAAGCAAATATGTTTGCAAGAGAACAAAAACATGTTGTGCTAAAGACAACCTTCATTTGGAATTTTTTGTGTGAAGGATTCCTATGCCATATATCTAATTAATGCTTTCAAGTTTCTCTCAAATCATACTGATACCTTGTCAAGGGAGAGAAAATACTTTTTTGAATAAAAGCAAAGCAAATTGAACAAAATAGACTTCTTGAATGGCAACTTAATACTTCTGGACCTTTTTGGTCTCTGCACATCTCAGACATCTTCCCCTTTTAGGAAATAAGCTGTCACTTTAAAAGCACTGCCTATCTTATAGTTAAGCTTTTGTTCCTGTCTAGAGTTTTGACATTTGGGGCGATATTTCCCCTCATTATACAGCAGCCCTTTTACCAGCTACAAATGTATGGCTGCCTCTGGATTTCAGAATCTCATTCTAAGCCTTTTTTTCCAAGACTTTCTTTGACATGAAATCGTAAACTTTGAGGAAGCAGCGGAATAGAAAAATTGCCTTGAGTAAAAAGGATGTGAATAAAGGGTCAATTTTGGAGAGTAGAGAATGATCCCACTAGCGAGAAGGTGAACTCTGGAAGAATGGAGAGTGGAAACTGGGGTGTAGTAAGGGAAGAAAGTTGATAAGAGAGAGAGAATAGATAGAATGCCCTAGAGACAAGGGTCAGGAACTCCCACTTAATATGGAGAGGAATGGGTAAGCAATGAAGGTTTCTGAGGAGAAGCAGCATGGCCTAGTGAAAAGAGCATGGCCCTGGACATCAGAGAACCTGGGTCCGAATCCCATTCTGCAACTTGCCTCCTGTGTGACCTCAGGCAAGTCACTTAACTTTTCTGTGCCTCAGTTACCTCATCTGTAAAATGGGGATTAAAACAGTGAGCCCCATGTGTGACAGGAACTGTGTCCAACCTGATTATTTTGTATTTACCCCAGCACTTCAAGCAGGACCTGGCACATAGTAAGCACTTAATAAATGCCATTTTTAAAAAAAGGAGTGGAGAGATGTGTGCTGAATGACCTGGTAGAAAAATGATCTGAGCAGCAGAATGAAGTGTAGACTGGAGAAGATAGGGGCTGGAGGCAGGTAGAACAGTGAGAAGGCTGGCACAGTAGTCAAAACAGGAAATGACGAGTGCCGGGACCAAGATGGTGGCCGTTTAGATGGCAAGGAAGGGGTGGAACAGAGAAATATTGTGGAGGAAAAACCAACAGAATTTAGCGATAGACAGAATGTGACAGTTGAAAGTGAGTGTGGAAAGCAACATGGCCTACTGGACAGAGCATAGCCCTGAGAGTCAGAGGACCTGGGTTATTATCCTGGCTCTGCCAAAGACTGGCTGTGTGAACTTGGGCAACTCATTCTTAGATTGTGAGTCTCTGTGCAGGCTACAGACTCAGTTCCAAGAGGCCTTCCCATACTGAGCTTCCCCTTTTCCCTTTGCTCCCTCTGCTCCCTCTCTGCCCCCACTTCACCTCCCCTCAGCTAAGCCCCCTCTCCCTCCTTTCCCTCTGCTCCTCCCCCTCTCCTTTCCCCTCCCCTCATTCATTCATTCATTCAGTAGTATTTATTGAGCGCTTACTATGTGCAGAGCACTGTACTAAGCGCTTGGGATGAACAAGTTGGCAACAGATAGAGACAGTCTCTGCCGTTTGACGGGCTTACAGTCTAATCGGGGGAGACGGACAGACAAGAACAATGGCAATAGAGTCAAGGGGAAGAACATCTCGTAAAAACAATGGCAGCACTGTGCTCGTTTGTATATATTTTTATTACCCTATTTATTTTGTTAATGAGGTGTACATCCCCTTGATTCTATTTATCGTGATTAAGTTGTCTTGTTTTTGTCCATCTGTTTCCCCTGATTAGACTGTAAGCCCGTCAATGGGCAGGGATTGTCTCTATCTGTTGCCGAATTGTACATTCATTCATTCATTCAATAGTATTTATTGAGCGCTTACTATGTGCAGAGCACTGTACTAAGCGCTTGGGATGAACAAGTCGGCAACAGATAGAGACAGTCCCTGCCGTTTGACGGGCTTACAGTCTAATCGGGGGAGACGGACAGACAAGAACAATGGCACTAAACAGCGTCAAGGGGAAGAACATCTCGTAAAAACAATGGCAACTAAACAGAATCAAGGCGATGTACAATTCATTAACAAAATAAATAGGGTAACGAAAATATATACAGTTGAGCGGACAAGTACAGTGCTGTGGGGATGGGAAGGGAGAGGTGGAGGAGCAGAGGGAAAAGGGGAAAATGAGGCTTAAGCTGCGGAGAGGTAAAGGGGGGATGGCAGAGGGAGTAGAGGGGGAAGAGGAGCTCAGTCTGGGAAGGCCTCTTGGAGGAGGTGATTTTTAAGTAAGGTTTTGAAGAGGGAAAGAGAATCAGTTTGGCGGAGGTGAGGAGGGAGGGCGTTCCAGGACCGCGGGAGGACGTGACCCAGGGGTCGACGGCGGGATAGGCGAGACCGAGGGACAGTGAGGAGGTGGGCGGCAGAGGAGCGGAACGTGCGGGGTGGGCGGTAGAAAGAGAGAAGGGAGGAGAGGTAGGAAGGGGCAAGGTGATGGAGAGCCTTGAAGCCTAGAGTGAGGAGTTTTTGTTTGGAGCGGAGGTCGATAGGCAACCACTGGAGTTGTTTAAGAAGGGGAGTGACATGCCCAGATCGTTTCTGCAGGAAGATGAGCCGGGCAGCGGAGTGAAGAATAGACCGGAGCGGGGCGAGAGAGGAGGAAGGGAGGTCAGAGAGAAGGTTGACACAGTAGTCTAGCCGGGATATAACGAGAGCCCGTAATAGTAAGGTAGCCGTTTGGGTGGAGAGGAAAGGGCGGATCTTGGCGATATTGTAGAGGTGAAACCGGCAGGTCTTGGTAACGGATAGTATGTGTGGGGTGAACGAGAGGGACGAGTCAAGGATGACACTGAGATTGCGGGCCTGCGGGACAGGAAGGATGGTCGTGCCATCCACGGTGATAGAGAAGTCTGGGAGCGGACCGGGTTTGGGAGGGAAGATGAGGAGCTCAGTCTTGCTCATGTTGAGTTTTAGGTGGCGGGCCGACATCCAGGTGGAGACGTCCCGGAGGCAGGAGGAGATGCGAGCCTGAAGGGAGGGGGAGAGGACAGGGGCGGAGATGTAGATCTGCGTGTCATCTGCGTAGAGATGGTAGTCAAAGCCGTGAGAGCGGATGAGTTCACCGAGGGAGTGAGTGTAAATGGAGAACAGAAGAGGGCCAAGAACTGACCCTTGAGGAACTCCAACAGTTAAAGGATGGGAGGGGGAGGAGGCTCCAGCGTAGGAGACCGAGAATGATTGGCCAGAGAGGTAAGAGGAGAACCAGGAGAGGACAGAGTCCGTGAAGCCAAGGTACATTCCAAGCGCTTATACAGTGCACTGCACATAGTAAGCGCTCAATAAAAACTATTTAATGAATGAATGCAATTTATCCTTCCAAGTGCTTAGTACAGTGTTCTGCACACAGTAAGTCCTCAATAAATACGATTGAATGATTGAATGAATGAATGAATGAATCCTTTATTGTACCTTTCCCCAGTACTTACACAGAGTAGATGCCCAGTAAGCACTATTCAATGAAAAAATGAATGACGGAGAAAGGTGGACACAGCAAAGGGATCTCATTTACTGCTCTGGGTCTTGTAGGTGATTAGGAAACACTTCATAGTGTTGATGAAGTCTATGGGTCATACATGAACTGGAATTGAAACTAGATTAATGAATAGTGTTGCTTCCAGAAAAGGAAGCTAGTCCTAAAGGTTTATGTTTATTAAGGAGAAAGGCAGGCAAAAATTAAACAATAAAATCCAAAGATAAAATCCAAAGGTAAATCTGGGTTTCACCACTGCCTGTTTCTAGTTCAGTTACTTATTTGTTATGTCCATGGGAATGAGCCATTTCCTTATCAGCACAGAGCTACCACCCTTCTCAGGGTTGCACCTGGAGAGTTTCCAGTACTCTACTAGTCACTACAGGAGTCAAGCAGAGGCCTACCCATTCCATTCCTAGCTTGGGCAGTGACTAGTGAGTGGAAGGCAATCTGCTACAAGTCAAAAGTTACCAGTGCTGGACGGCAGCGGCATGAGAGAGAGTCGAGGGCAGAGACTCGTTTACTGCGGGAAAGAAGGAGGCAGTGGTAAGCCACTTCTGTAATTTTACCAAGGAAACTCTATGGATACACTACCAGAACGATTGCAGATGGAAGTGGGGCGTACTGGGAGAGATGTGTCTATGGCGTTGCTATGGGTCGCACATGACTCGACAGCATACGACAGCAACAACAACAGTGCTACCGATATGCTATATGTTTGGGTGAGAAGCAAAGAGTGGTAGATTCTCTGGTGTTCCATAATTTTCATGCTTAGTAATTCTCCATATCCTCCTGCCACCCTTCCCCACCTTCCCCACCATAAAAATTTGTACCATGAATCACTGTCTGAGCAATTAGACTGAACTGCTTGGAATTTTCTTGTACCTTTTCAAAGCTGCCTCCAGGCCTGCACCTTTTCGATTCATAGTATATATTGATTTTAAAGATAAATACAATTAAACCACAAAACATCCTGCTAAAATTGGCTGACAAAATTTCTTGGTACCATGTAAATGAAAAGAATGTGAATGAAATAAATTTAAAAGTGAACTCAAAGAGAAAACAGTATTTATTCCTCAAAACTGCTTAACACCTGTTTAATATATTTTCACTGGAAGATATTTTCTTTAACCACACTGGTTGGAACACATTATATTTCCTGCTTATTGTAAATAAAATCTGTAATGTGCTCTCAGTGATCATTGGGAATTCTTTTGGGGAGAGGGATAACTTTGACTTTATCGTGAAGCTTCCTGAGTTTAATGCAGAAGGTTTAAACTCACTACTTTAAAAAATAGAAAACCTTTATGTTCCTTAAGCATCGAAGGAACAGTGGAAGTGACTTTCCCAAAGTCACACAGTAGACAAGTAGTGGATCTGGAATTAGAACCCAGGTCCTTCTGACACCCAGGCCCATGCTCTACCCACTAGGCCATGCTTCTTCTCTGCTTGCTAGTTCTGCTCTTGGCTTTTCTTATGCCGTCGAGTCGTTTCTGACCCATAGCGACACCATGGACATACCTCTCCCAGGACGCCCTGCTCTGCATCTGCAATTGTTCTGGTAGTGTATCTGGAGAGTTTTCTTGGTGAAAGTACTGAAGTGGTTTACCATTGCCGCCTTCCGCACAGTAAACTCGAGTCTCCGCCCTCGACTCTCTCCCATGACGCTGCTGCCCAGCACGGGTGAGTTTTGACTTGTAGCGGATTGCCTTCCACTCGCTGGTCACTGCCCAAGCTAGGAATGGAATAGATAGGCCTCTGCTTGACTCTCCCCACTGTAGCCGAGTACTGGAAACTCCCCAGGTGTGACCCTGAGAGGGGAAGTTCTGCACTGCTCCTCCTAAATAACTACTTCTAGGCGGTCTACCCTAAGCACAGCTGTTATGTTTCCATAGAGTGATATGTATAGGAAGAAAGAATAATTTTCCCATCAATCAACCAGTGGCATTTATTAAGCCCTTACCGTGTGCAGAGCACTGTACTAAGCACTTGGAAGAGTCTAATGCAATATAATTGGTAGACGCATTCCCTGCCCACAAGCAGATTACAGTGTAGAGGGGGAAACAGACATATGAAGAAATAAATTATGGACATATACATAAGTGCTATGGGGCTGAGGGTGGAGTGAATATGAAGTGCTTAATGGGTACAGATCCAAGTGAACAGGTGATGCAGAAGGGAAAGGGAGTAGGGGAAAAGATAATACAAAAGCCAGCTGTCATCGGTTTTCAGGGCTGTGGGATTAGGTGAGCAGACACAGTGGAATAAAGTTTATGATTTAAATCAGAAGAAGATCTAATGCCCAAGTCTTTCTTCTTTTATGGCAGGGAGATAATTCTCTGGAAAGTTTGAAGTCTCCTGGTGTTTCTGATGCCTGCTTAACCATTCAAGTATTTGTAAGCCACAACACAAAGACAATGAGCTACCCCTAAATCCCATGTGTCAGCGTTTCTGGGTTTTCTTTGTCCCATTGTCATGCCACTTTTCTGCTTCCCTTGTATATCTTTTCTTTCCAACACAATGCTTAGGAACCTGGGGTGCATGTGTTTGGCTGCAGTATTTCTTGCCCACAAAAACCAGAGAAGTCTTCTTTGAAAACATTCTGGGGGCTTGTTCCCTTGCTATTTTAAAGAGACAAGTTGACTCTACCGAGCAGCAATCCACTCTCATTAGACCAGTAGCATTTAGCTTATTAGTGAATAAGGGAAAATAGGGAGGAGAGAAATAAAACTCAGATGGTTTCACTAGTAGACACCAGTAGCTAGGGAATTATGTAGGAGGGCAGCAGATTGAAATTTAGGTATAGGGACCTTATGAACAGAAAGATAGGACTTTGAGGGTGAAAGGTGAATTCTTTGGTTTTATTAATATTGATGTCTGTCTCCGCCTCTAGACTGTAAGCTCGCTGTGGGCAGGGAATGTGTCTACCAACTCTCTTATACTCTTCCAAGGGCTTAGTACAGTACTCGACACAGCAAGTGCTCAATAAATATAATCAATCGATTGATTAGATTGTTTGATTCTATCACAAGCAATAATCTTGTCCAAGCAGGATTTTTAATGTGGGGCTAGACTCCCAGGTTCTGACACAGTAAAGGAAGTAACTGTGTTTCACTTCATGCTAACAATAGTTTCATTTCCCAACTCCCATTTCCCAAGCAGCATGGCCAGAGAGGCAGCGTGGCCCAATGGAAAAAGCACGGGCCTGGGAGTCAGAGGACCCGGGTTCTAATACAAGCCAATTGCTTTCTTTGTGACCTTGGGGAAGTCACTTAACTTCTTTGTGTCTCATTTCTCCTGTTCTCCCTCCTACTTAGGGTGTGAGCCCCATGCGGGACTGGGACTGTGGCCATCCTAATTGACTTGTCTAACCCCAGTGCTTAGAACAGGGTTTAACACATAGTAAGCACTTAACGAATACCATAAAACAAATTCCAACTCCCAGTGTCTACAAAAATCTTCTCAGCTGCTCCCACACACCCACTCCCTAATTTAAACTGCAATATTTGTCATAGTTTCATTGGGTTCCCCTTCTATTTTCAATCTCCGCTCGCTTCCTCCAGAGCTCATCTATCTGAGGTAGATTCTCAGATCTATCCGCCTAGCGCTGACTTCTCTCCTTTGCAAATTTGCATCTCTGCCTATCTCCAGGAAATCTCTTCCTGAACATCCTACCAGTATCTCAAGGTCCAAACTGAACTCCTCATCTTTTCTCCCAAATCCTCTCCTTTTCTTTTCCCATCACAGTTGACAGTACCCACCTTCCTCCTCATCCCTCAGACCCACAACTTTGGCATTATCTTTGACTCCTTTCTCTCTTTCAACCCCCATATTCAGTCAGTCACCAAATCCGGTTGGCTCTTCTTTTGCAATATCTCCATCCAAACTACCATCACGCCTGGTCAAAATATTGTCATATCTTGACTCATCCATTAGATGCAGAACATTCCTGGCTCCAATTTCTTCTTTTTTCAGTCTACACTTCATTCAGCTGCCCAGATAGTTTTTCTACAATATTGTTTGTGTCATGTCTTTGCACTCCTCGAAAATATTCTGTGGTTGCCCATTCCTCTAGGCTTCAAACAGAAACTCCTGACCATTGGCTTTAAGGCCCTCAGTCAGCTCTCTCCCCACTACTTATCTTTGCTCCTCTCCTTCTACAACCCAGTCTGCATACTTCACTCCTCTTAAACCAACCTACTTAATATTCCTCATTCTCATCTCCCTTGCTGCTGACTCCTTACTCATATCCTCCCTTCTGCCTAGAACTTCACATGTAGACTCTAAGCTCGTAGTGGGAAGGGAATGTGTCTGTTATATTGTTGTGTTGTACACTCCCAAGTGTTTAGTAAAGTAAGTACTGAATATGTAAGATTGATTTATTGATGGATCTGGTAGACCACTGCTGTCCCCAACTTCAAGGCTCTCATTTTATCACATCTCCTTTAAAAGGCTTTTCCTGATAAATCTCTCATCTTCACATCCAATTCTCTGTTCCCCTCCCAGCAACTTTCATTCATTCAATCATATTTATTGAGCGCTACTGTGTGCAGAGCACTGTACTTAGTGCTTGGAAAGTACAATTCGGCAACAGATAGAGACAATCCCTGCCCAACCACGGGCTCACAGTCTAAAAGGGGGAGACAGACATCAAAACAAAACGAAACAAAACAAACAAGTAGTCAGGCATCAATACTATCAAGATAAATAGAATCATAGATGTATACACATCATTAATAAAATAGAGTAATAAATGATATATACAAATATGCACAAGTGCTGTAGGGAGGAGAAGTGAGAAGAGCAGAGGGAGGGAGTAGGGGGAATGGGGAGGGGAGAAGGGACGGAGGGAAAGGGAGGGGTCAGTCTGGGAAGGCCTCCTGGAGGCTTTCAATACTTCATCGCTTCTGCATCATCCAAGCATTTGGGTACTCACCCTTCTCTCACAGTAAGCTCCTTGAAGATAGGGATCATGCATCCTGCTTCTATTATAGTTTCCTAAGTGCTTAGTACAGTGCTCTGCACAAAGTAAGTACCCAGTAATTACTATTGATTGATTATCTAATTTTACTGTGATCCCAGGTTTAAGGTGGCAGTGGGGGAACTTTGAAAACAAATTTAAAAGAGCTAGACATATTCCCTGCCTTCAAGGAATTCACAGTCTAGAGGGGGAGACAGACATTAGTATAAATAAACAAATTGCAGATAGGTATGTAAGTACTGTGGGAATGAGGATGGGGTGAATAAAGGGTACAAATCCAAGTAACACAGGAAGGGGGAGTCGAAGAAATGAGGGCCTAGTCAGGGAAGACCTCTTGGAGGCGATGTGATTTTAACAAGGCTTTGAAGGGTAAGATGGAGGAAACAAGGTGACAGAGTGCTTTAAAGCCATTGGTAGGAGCTTCATTTTGAGGCAGAGGTGGCTCCCTGCCCACAAGCTTACAGTCCGGTGAGAGGAAAGAGTTTAAATAAAGTTTACTGACCTTCTCTAAGAAAGAACACTTGTATAATCTAAAGTGATTTCTTATAAGACCAGGTATCATTTCTCGATATATGGAGGAAGAAGAGGCAAAGCAATGCATTCTCAAGTTAGTAGTACTGCTGTCTTTTGCTCTTGCAGAAGAATACAAGTGAAGATGGAGGAGCACAAAAGTGTGTAAACATCAACCTTTTGTCTAACATAATTATAATGTCATGCGTATCCTTGAAACAATTTACAAATATTTAATGATGGAGTAGGCCTGTTGGTTTATATTACAACCACTCAAGGCTGTCCCTCAGTGCATTGTTTTAGAGGATGCGCTAGTTTTAGATTCATTAAGCTTTAAAGGTGTTAATTTGTTTTAAATACACAGAAAAATGAAGCAGGGATTTCATAACTATATTTAAAACTATTAAATGGAATTCCAGATCACAATCCAACAAATTGAGTTTCTTCACATCCTCAATCAATCGAGCAATGGTATTTATTGAGTGCTTACTGTATGCAGAACACTGTACTAAGTGTTTGGGAAAGTACAATGTAACGGAGTTGGTAGACTTGTTCCCTGCACACAGTAAGAGCTCAGTAAATACCATGGATCCACTTACCTGTTGATTGAGATGTCCTGGGGTAAAGAGAAGGTAGACAAATATAATAAGCAATCTCCAGAGTTCAGGTCTATTGATGATATCAAATGCTTTTGCAATATGAATGAAAACCACATAGAAGTCTCATTGTTGCTCCCTGAGGTTTTCCTGTAACAGATGTACTGCAAAAGTCACATCCACTGTGACATACTGTGGCCTGAAGGCACCTGGCGATATCAGGGTGTCTAGTCAACAGTTTTCTTCAGTAGCCAGGCTAGAAGGACTCTGGCTAGGTTCTTGCTAGTCTTTCCTAGAATTAATGAAAATCCTTCTTCGCCTCATCTTATAAATGAAGGGATTTGTTCATTCATTCATTCAATCGTATTTATTGAGCGCTTACTGTGTGCAGAGTGCTGTACTAAGCTCTTGGGAGAGTACAGTTCAGCAATAGAGACAATCCCTGCCCACAACAGGCTTCATTCCTAATTGTTCAGAGAGCTACTCTATCTAGCAGCAATATCATGAGCAATCTCGCCTTGTATTTACTGCTTTAGGTGACAGAATAAAATTTCCATACTGTTTTCCTTTCTTTGCCTGATAAATGTGGTCTGATAAATGTATTCAGCACTGACCTTTTGCTGCTGCCATTTGCTTATGCTTTAATAACCCATAGATTCTAGGCAAAAATTCTAAAATGTGTTTTACAGGCTATGAGCTAAGTCCTTTTCTTCTTTGAGGACACTGGGGAATCCTGTGGCATTACTTCCATGTTGCCCTTCTGTACCCCAATTTCTCTTTCCTCACCTATCTTCCATTCCCAGTGAAAGACAAAACACCACAAGAACATTCAAGGTGTTAGTGAAGTATAAAGCAGACTGAATCAGCCAAGAAACCTTGATCTAAGAGCTTCACTATAAATATTCAACAGGCACGTCCACTTGGGGAATCGGAGGTCATTTTATTTTCTCCTGTCCCTTTCGAAGTGATGGCTGGGACTTTTCAAAGTACTTTTTCAAAAAGCTAGCAGATTTCTGGAACCAAGGGCATTCCCTTCCAAGTCTACTCTTCTGCTGCCTTTGGTCTGGAGTTTCCCTGTGTATTACTCATAGCAGTTGTTTTCATTTTGTCAGCACATTATAATGTAATTTTACTGAAGAAATACAGCATTTTTTTTCCACCATGAAGACTGAATTTATTTTTGGTTCAGCATCAGCGTAAAACAAATTGCCCTTCAATTGAATAATATAATATAAAGTTATGTAACTAAAACGAATAAATAGCAAGTGGGTTCCAGTCAGTACTATCACTCTCTTTGTGATTTATTTTGAGAATTATCTTTAGCTAAAACAATGAGAGAAAAACAAAATGATTAATACAGCCCCATAGCTTCAGGGAAAACCTACAGTGGAAGCTGTGGTGTATGCATTTCATTTTAATGCTTCCATTGGTTTTCAAAATATGGATTTGTGAAAGATTTAAAATACTTAAAATATTAACCATTCAGTCTGCCATTCAAATATCCTAATAATTCAAACATATCCTTTACTGGAATTGCTTTTTTGCTTCTTCTGTCTGTAATATAATTTTTATTAATGATTTTTTAGATCCACCATATCCTTCAGGAAAAAATGGATTACTGTCCTAGTTCTTCTCCCCATTTAAGCTAGGATAGGATTTTCAAAACCGCAAAAGATTTTAGGGTACAAAGACTCTTCTGGAAAGTTTGTCATTTTTAAAAATTGTAATGTCCAGTAATTTGTATTCAGTTCTAAGGCTCAAGTTGGCCAATTTGTACACTTTTATTTCCAAAATACATTACTGGGTTATACTACAGAAAGGTACCTCTAAGCAGATGCTGGGTTTTAGTTTGGCAATTTAATTATGCTAGTATGACCAGGATTAAAAGAAATATAAATTACCCAAATGTCAAGAAAGAAAGTTCTATGACTATTGTGGATTGCCCCACGGTATGTTAGAAAATCCTTTCCTTTTAATTTACCCCCATAAGACATCATCAAACTGTTTCTGGATGCACACATCCACAGACAGACAGAGTGCTGTTCTGGAGCCTTTTGATTGACTGAGGAAAGGCAGCCAGTATCAGGGTGGTGAGGGTCTGGTGTAACTGAGAAGTGGTGTGGCCTGGGAGTCAGAGGACCTTGGTTCCAATCCAGGCTCCGCCATATGTCTGCTGTGTGACCGTGGGCATGTCACTCAACCTCTCTGTACCTGAGTTATCTCATCTGTAAAATAGGGGCTAGAGCTGGGAGCCCTAGGTGGGACATAAACTGTGTCCAACCTGACTAGCTTGTACCTACCCCAGCATTTAGGACAGTGCCTGGCACATAGTAAGTGCTTAACAAATACCATAAAGAAACAAAGAACTCAGTGACTGGAGGGAAGGAAAAGGCCAGCCCAGGTAGAGATCCACGATTGAGAACAGTGCTCGGCACATAGTAAGCGCTTAACAAATACCATAATTATTATTATGATAGAGTGAAACATTCAGGCAGGATGCAGGCGAAGTGGGGTGGTCCGGTGCAGAGGAAAGGGCCTAAGGAAAATGAGGAAGGATTGTCAATACCACCACTCCTCATATTGATGTGCATGATCAATTACCATACCTCTACTATTTGAGCTCTTCTTCCTCCTATTTGTAAAATCCTGTGAACCTCCACATCGAACAGAACTTCTAACCATTGACTTACGAACACTCAATCACCTCACCCCCGCCTATTTAAGCTCACTGGTTTCCTACTACAACCCAGCCTACACACTTCACTCCTCTAATGTCAACCTACTCAATGTACCTCGATCTCATCTATCTCACCGCTGACCTCTTGCCCACATCCTGCCTCTGGCCTGGAATGCTCTCTCTCTTCATAGCCAACAGATAATCACTCTCCCCACCCGGAAAGCCTTATTAAAGTCACATCTCCTCCAAGAGGCTTCCCCTGACTAGGCCTTCCTTTCCTCAATCTACACCCTCTCCCTGCATCACCCTTGCACTTGGATTTATACCCTTTATTCACCCCACCCTCACCACCCAGCACTTATGTATATATCTGTAATTTCTTTTAGTGTCTGTTTCCCCTTCTAGACTGTGAGCTCCTTGTGGGCAGGGAACGTGTCTACCAACTCTGTTATGTTTTACTCTCCCAAGCACTTAGTACAGCGCTTGGCACCCAGTAAGAGCTCGACTGATGGATCTTATGTCTGTTTCTGTTAGACAGTAAGCTACTTATGGGTAGGGATTGTGTCCTCCCTATATTCTCCCAGGGACTTAGTACAGTGCTTAGCACACGGTAGGCACTCAATCAGTATTCTTGATTGAGTGATCAACTGAGATATCAGGGCAGATGACAAGTACAACAGGCTAGTCAACAAGCAGAAGTCAGAGCCGACAATAGGCAAATAGAAATTAGCAGGGCTAGGTTCAGTTCTCCGACAGCAAGAGTAGGAGCTGAGAGATCTTGATTTGGCCCTAATGAAGTTTCTCTTTATTTGGGTATTTTAAAATGTCATCCACTAAAAAACAGTTTGTCAATACAATGTTGCATTTCCACATCTTAAACTGCCAACTGGTTATTTTGCTTTATTCCCGATTCCCTTTTCCCCTATTGCCCTATTCGGTGTTTCAAACCCATCCCCTGATTTCTCCCTAAACAGTTTTCCCCCTCTGTTTCTCCATAAAATGTTATTAACAAGAGCTATTTTTTTGGATGTAGTTTACAGTTCCGGTATTTAAAGAAAATTGCCTGCAGGTAGGGGCCTGTTAGGTGTTGGGTGTTAATCCTTGGAGTGGGTATCATGCCTAGGTCCCTGACATTTCACCTCTCCTCTGAGGGTGTCTGCCAGATAAATGAACATTTATAAGCACGTGCTTGATCATAGGCCTTAAGGTGCTTTGGCACTTGGATGTTCTGATCCCCATGACTTCTATTTGGGGCCATGCCCTTTCCAAGGGACCAGATATTGTAGCTACCGCCAGTGTTTACAGGAACCCAGGATTTCAGCTATGGTAAATTGATTCCTAAGTGCTGTGGAACTCTATCGGAACTGGTGGGCAGGACACCTTTCCTAAACCAAGAGGGTCTACAAAGGGTCTGGGATTTCTAGCCAAAGTCACCTCTTACCTCCGAGATTTTACACATGGTTTTCTCGCTGCTGGCGAGCAGCAAATGTCTTATGCAAGGCCTTTGTTAAGTCTCATTTGGGTCTTTCTTTCCACCTTAGAACTATGATGGCCTAGTAGAATATCCAGGAACAGAGCCTCAGAGAGAGGATATGAACATTTTGAAACATTGGACAGCCCTTTACCTCTCTGAATGATTTTATGCAAGAATCAGTGACTGATAATGGGTCAAATGGAGTCCCGAGGCTGCCAGAACATTTCTTGGTTGCAGTGTTGTATAAAGTGATATCATTTCTGCATGATTACTTTCTCCTATCCACAGTTTATTTCAGTGTCCATCTCTCACTAGATTGTAGGGTCTGTGAGGTCAGGGATCATGTCTACTAATTCCAAGTACTTAGTACAGTGCTCAATAAATACAACTGATAAGTGGATTGAGTGTTTCAAACCAATGGTAAGGAGTTTCTGTTTGATGCAGAGCTGGATGGACATCCACTGGGGACTTTTGAGGTTCTATCCTCCATCTACACCCACTCCCTGGGAAAATTCATTTTCTCCCATGGCTTCAACTACCATCTTCATGGGGGATGATTCCTAAATCTACCTCCCCAGCCCCAACCTCTCTCCTTCTCTGTAATCTCACATTTCCTCCTGTCTTCAAGACACCTCCACCTGTATGTCTCACCTATGGCACCAACTAAACATTTCCTAAACAGAATTCCTCATTTTCCCACCCAAACCCTGTCCTCTCTCTGTCTTTTCCATCACTGTAGAGAAGACCGCTATTGTCCTTATCTCACAAACCCATAAGCCTTGGCATTATCCTTGACTCATCTCTCTCATTCAATGCACAGATTTCATCTGTCACTAAATTCTGTTGGTTCGACCCTCACAACATCATGAAAATCTGCCCTTTCTTCTCAGTGCTCTGCACACCGCAAGTGCTCAATAGATATGATTGAATGAATGAATAAATGAAATATCATTGATTGATTGATCGCCTCCAAGAGGCCTTCCCTGATTAAGCCCTCTTCTCCCTTACTCCCTCTCCCTTCCTCATAACCTTTGATTTGTACCCTTTAAGCACTTGATATTCACCCCACCCTCAGCCCCACAGCACTGACCTACAAAGCCATAATTTATTTGTTTATTTTAATGTCTGTCTGCCCCTCTAGACTGTAAGATCATTATGGGCAGGGAACGTATCTACCAACTCTGTTGTATTATACTGTCCCAAGCACTTAGTATAGTGCTCTGCACACAGTAAGCACTCAACAAAATTGAATGATTGTTTAGCATATCACTCTCAGATGCTTGGTAAATACCATTACTACTGCAAAAACAGTGAAATTTAATATATAAAGCGTACAGAAGTTAAAATTCTGATATCAATATGCTGGCCTTGGTACTCAATTTTTTTTTAATGTCCTCTACGCATATCTCTTTCCCTTCTCCAGGTAATAATCCTGTGCATTTTCTCCCCATTCCTTTAACATTTGACACTTTTTCATTAGCAATTAATTTCTTCCCTATTCCTTCCTGCTTTACCACTCTCCTTCTCCAGCCCAACCCCATGAGAGCAATGGACTGCAGCTATTCATTTGGACTACCTCAGAAGTTCATGTGCTTGCTTGATTGATTTATTCCACGTATTTATTCATTTTTGAATTCAGTTATCAGTTATCAATTCAGTTATCAATTATTTTTGTTTTCCTTTTCGTTCCCACTATATGCATACCACCATTGTCTGCTTGCCTCCCCCATTAGATTGCAAAGTCCTTGAGGACAGGGACAAAGTCTTCTACTTTTATTCTGTCCTCTCAAACACTTAATACAGTGTCTTGCAAACTGTAGGTGCTCAGTGAATCCTGCTACTGCTGTAGCTACTAGAGATAGTGCTGGGTTGAGGTCATGAGAAGTCTGATCCAGCTTGAGCACAGGGCACTTTTTAATTGATTTTACAAAGTCCTCTTCTATTCCGCATCAATTAGTTCACTTATATCTCCAAATAGTCCTGTGAGGAAAGGAAGGGCAGGGATGGTATTATCGCCCCCATTTTACACATTGGAAAACTGATTTACAGTTAAAGTGCTTTATCTCAGGTTACATGAGTCATTCATTCATTCAGTCATATTTATTGAGTGTTTTCTGTGTGCAGAACGCTGTACTAAACGGTTGGGAGAGTACAATACAGCAATAAACAGTCACATTCCCTGCCCACAATGGGCTTACAGTCTAGAGTGAGTCAATGGTAGAGCACGAGTTACAATTTATGGTTTTTAATGTCCAGCATCTGGCTCCACCACGTCTGCTGCGTGACCTTGGGCAAGCCACTTCACTTCAGAAGCAGCGTGGCTCAGTGGAAAGAGCCCGTGCTCTTTCCACGGGCTTGGGGGTCAGAGGTCATGGGTTCAAATCCCGGCTCAGCCGCTTGTCAGCTGTGTGACTTTGGGCAAGTCACTTAACTTCTGTGTGTCGCAGTTCCCTCATCTGTAAAATGGGAATGAAGACTGTGAGCCCCACGTGGGACAACCTGATCACCCTGTATCCTCTCCAGTGCTTAGAACAGTGCTTTGCACATAGTAAGCGCTTAACAAATGCCGTCATTATTATCATTATTATTATTATTCTCAGGGCCGCAGTTACCTTGTCTGTAAAATGGGAATTGAGACTTTGAGTCCCCCATGGGAAAGGGACTATGTCCAGCTCGATTTGCTTGTATCCACCCCAACGCGTAGTACAGTGCTTGGCACATAGTAAGCACTTAACAAATACCATTATTTCTCGCCCCCCCCCCCCGACTGTAAGCTTATTGTGGGCAGGGAATGTCACTGTTTATTGTTGTATTGTACTTTCCCAAGTGCTTAGTACAGTGCCCTGCACACAGTAAGTGCTCAATAAATATGACTGAATGACTGAATAACTTACCACTAGACCTCACTGCCTTCAGTTGTTGAGGCACAAACAAACTTCTGTGTATAAAATGTATTAATTGAAGCCAAGAAATAAATTAGTGGTGACACACAAATACTCCATTGAGTATTAATAATAGTCTTTTCATAATAGTCTTTCAATCAAGGATATTTAAGAATTCATGTAACCATTTCCAAATAGCCCTTCAACATGCCTTCAAAATATTTTTCTTTCTTTAACAGACTTGAGGGCTTCTACATATTCTAATAGCAAAATCACTATCTGTATCTTAGCTATCTTAAAGTAGCGGAGCTGGGTTGTAGTAGGAGGTTGTTGAGGTAAGGTAGGAGGGAGAGAGCCGTTTGAGTGCTTTAAAGCCAATAGTAAGGAGTTTCTGTTTGGCCTGGTGGTGGATGGGCAACCACTGGAGGTTTTTAAGGAGTGGGGAAACATAATAATGATAATAATGATGGTACCTGTTAAGTGCTTACTATGTGTCAAGCACTGTTCTAAGCACTGGGGTAGATACAAGTTAATCAGGTTGGACACAGTCCCTGTCCCAAATGAGGTTCACACTCTAAAATCCCCATTTTACAGATGAGGTCCAGAGAAGGTAAGTTATTTGCCCAAGGTCACACAGCAGACACGTGGCAGAACTGGGATAAGAACCCAGGACCTTCTGACTCCCAGGCCCATGCTCTATCCACCAAGCCACACTGTTTCTCTTGGATGAACTGACATAGACTGATCATTTTTTTAGAAAAATGCTCTGGGCAGCAGAGTGAAGTATGGACTGAGTGAAGTAAGGACTCTAAAGGGAGAAGCCGGATGCATTCATTCATTCAATCACATTTATTGAGCACTTACTGCATGCGGAGCACTGTACTAAGCGCTTGGGAAAGTACAGTACAGCAATAAACAGACACATTCCCCCCTCCGCCCAACGAGCTTACAGTCTAGAGACGGGGAGGTCAGTAAGGCGGTGCTCAGCGCACAGTAAGTGCTCAATCAATTCCATTGACTGATTGACAGTCAAGGCGGGATATGACAGGTGCTTGGATCAGCATCATAGCAGTTTGGATGGAGAGGAAGGGGCGGATTCTAAAACTGTTGCGAAGATAGAACTGACGGGATCTGGGGACTGACTGAATACGCGGGGCGAATGAGAGAGGTGAGTCAAGGGTAATGCCCAAATTACGGGTTTGTGGGACAGGGAGGATAGTGGCATTGTCTACAATGACGGGAAAGCCTGGGAGAGGACAGGACTTGGGAGGAAAGAAAGAGGAGAAAAGCAAGAGGGTGAGGGGAGGGAGGGCCTGTCGTAGTGGAGTACGCTTCATACTCCGTGTGCTCAACGAATGACCACCCCTTTCCTAATGTGATTCCTCTTTCCCCGCTACCATTTCTCTAGTCTTCACCATGCTGTGGGGCAAGGCTAGGGGTTGTTCCAACTCCCAGTCCCTGGTGCCCAAGTATCCCAAGATGCCTCCTCTATAAATTGTGATTAAGGACAGAGGGAAAACATTTTATCTTTAAAGTCGGTCCCTCTTATCAGGCCTTCGGAAGTGCCCGCCGGCAAGATGTCCTTGCACGTGGGCAGCCTTGGAAATAGCAAATCTCTGTCAAACGGGTCCCAAGAACAGCTCTGGACGATGCGTAGGGAGCGGGTCGTCCGAAAAACCCATCTAGAGCTCACCGAACCTTCGGGGTTCCTCTGTAGCTGCCCGGTGCTATTCCACTGATAATTAGCTCTTTGCAAGAGCTTGGAGCTGTGGGAATATTGCTAGAGAAGGGGAGTCTCAGGGTGCTAAACATAAAGTGTGGTTCACGGAGCCACCCGTCCCTTGAGTCACAAAATACAGACCGTAACGAGAACTTTGGGGGTAACGGTGGGGTGGGACATAAGCAGTGACAGCCAAAGAATGTTCTACGCACCGTAGCGGTATCCGCAACCTCCGGTCAGTTCTCTCGAGGGAATTCTACTCTATGCTATTATGGGGAGCAGAGGCTGAAATTAAAGGACGGTCTGGCAGAGTGGCTTGCCAGATGTGGGGAGGTTGGCGCTGAGGTCCCCAGACAACCCCGACGGGTGGAGGAAGCGATTCCCAAGTTCCCCTCCCCTTCGCCCCCTTTGGAGTGAGGGGCCTCCGGGTTGGAGAGCTCAGAGCTGAGGGTCTTCCTCCTGGCCCGCTCCTGCTCTCCCTCCTCCATAATAGCAATAACGTCAATAATAATAATAATGGTTTCCATTAAGCGCTTACTGTGTGCCAAGCACCCTTCTAAGCGCTGGGGTAGACACGAGGTGATCGGATCGCCTCACCCGTCGAATGGGGATGAAGACCGTGAGCCCCACCCGGGACGACCCGATAACCTTCTATCTATCCCAGCGCTTCGAGCGGAGTTTGGCGCGGAGTGAGCGCTTGACGAATACCATCCTTACTCTTATTATTTCCCATTTTCCAGAGGAGGTAGCCGAGGCCCAGAGAAGTCAAGCGACTTGCCCCAGATCACATAGCGGACGATGATGATAACGATGGTATCCGTTAAGCGAATTAAGCGCTTACTGTGTGCCAAGCACCGTTCTGAGCGCTGGGGTGGATACGAGGTCCTCGGATCACCTCACCCGTCGAATGGGGATGAAGACTGTGAGCCCAACCCGGGGCCACCCGATAACCTTGTATCCCGGTCTTCGTCCTCATTTTCCAGAGGAGGGAAGCGGGGCCCAGAGAAGTGAAGGGACTCGCCCAGAGTCACACGGCCGATCAGCGGCCTCTTGACTCCCAAACCCGGGTTCTTTCCACCGAGTGACCGGTCGGGATTAGAACCCACGACCTCTGCCCGCCAAGGCCGGATCTTTCCAGATCCCTCCCGGTCGTGGCCAGAAAGAAGCGCAGCTGTCTCCAGCCGGGCCGGCCCCCACTCCCGCCTAGCCTCCGTCCCCGCTGCCCCCCCCCGACGCCCGCCGGCCGCCCGTTTGCCAGTTTGCCTGGCTGCACCCGGAGCGGTGGGGGGGGCGGCTTCTCGCCCTCCTCCTCCTCTCCCTCCTCCTCTCCTCTCCTTCCTCCTCCTCCCCCTTTTCCTCCCCCTCTCCCTCCTCTCCCTCCTCCTCCCCCTTTCCCTCCTCTCCCTCCTCCTCCAACTCTCCCTCCTCTCCCAACTCTCCCTCCTCCCCCTTTCCCTCCTCTCCCCCCTCCTCCAACTCTCCCTCCTCCCCCCTCCCTCCTCCTTCAGCTCTCCCTCCTCCTCCTCCCCCCTCCTCCTCTCCCTTCTCCCCCCCTCCTCCTTTCCCTCCTCCTCTCCCCTCCCTCCTCCCCCTCCTCCTCCTCCCTCCGACCTCCTCCCCCCCTCCTCTCCCTCCTCTCCCTCTCCCCCAGCTCGCCCCCCCTCCCCCTCCCCCCCGCCCCCCGCCTCCTCCGCACCCTTCTCTCGCTCTCCACTGCCCGGCCCAAGGGGGTTGTGATTTGAACTCCGGGAGCTTCGCGTCCCGGACGAAGCGACTATGGTCCTGTGGGGCGTCCTTCTGGCCGTGCAAGGTAAGGAGGCCAACGCTGGCGCGGCGGAGGAGGGTTTGGGGGGTGACGGAGAACTCTCTCCAACTTCTGCCCACGAGCCGCCGTTGGCGCTCGGCTGCCGGGGCTCCACTGGGCTGTCACACCACCCCGACTCCCTCCGGCCGTCGCCCCCCAAACTCCCAAGCCCTCCCCCCCAAGCCCCCCAGCCCCCCCAAGTCGTCCCACTGCGGGTCGCGAGAGTGCCCTGAAGCCCTCTTTGTGTCGGCAGTGTTGCGGTTTTCCGGAGCTGTGGAGCTCCCCGCCGGGTCCTGTGCCTTTGAAGACGGCACTTGCGGCTATGAGTCACTATTTACGTACTTGCCCTGGATTTTGAATGAAGAAGGTAAGGAGGATTTTCTTTGGAAGATCGGGACAGAAATTTACCTATATATATATATATATGCATATATACCTATATATTTGATATACCTATATATTTGATATTCGTATATATATATATATATATATATTTATATAGACGAGCGTCTGTGTTTTTGCCCGAGTGGGTGGGGGCAGGTGGCACCTTGAGTCCCTCTAATGGGAAATGTCTTTGGGCAGGGAGAGTTATCTCTAGCAAGTTATTCCCATGGTCCAGTAGCGGTCTGTAGATCGGACCAAGAGACTCAGGACGGGGCCCTCTGCGATCCTGTCGCCTTTTCGTGATCCGTAAGGCCAAAACTTAGGGAAATTACGCAAGTTCAACAGTGTCCAGATGGATCCCTGGGCGGGGGGGG
The DNA here is from genome assembly GCF_004115215.2 of Ornithorhynchus anatinus. NCBI lineage: Eukaryota > Metazoa > Chordata > Mammalia > Monotremata > Ornithorhynchidae > Ornithorhynchus > Ornithorhynchus anatinus. The sequence continues at coordinate 57,354,355 of NC_041753.1, forward strand.
GGACGGGACGACGACATGTGTTGGCCGAGATGTGGGATCACGTGATAAAGTGGGACCGACTAAGCCAAAGGTCTCGGTTCCCCGTCCGTTCCCCCATCCCGAAAGCCTCTGGCCGCAATCCAGACGGGGGAAGCTCGGAGCCGACGGCCCCCGATGAAGCTTCGAGGACGGTGGCGTTGAGCGGGGAACGACGGTCCGCCTCGGTTGGGGCTTTGAAAGGGAGAGACATGTGGTTTGGGGGAGGGAGATTCATACACGCGTGTGCGTACATACACACATCCAACATCCAACACTTTTCCGGTCCTCGACTTTAGTGGCAGTGTCAGTAGTAGCCAAGGGTGGCTTAGAGGTCATTGGGAGGGAGAAGTTTGGGGCTCACTCACTGACTTGCTGTTGGACTTTTGCGAATAACTTTTACCTCACCGAACCTAACTTTTCCCCTCCCGCTACACTGTAAACTGTTGGAAAAGCCGTTGGAGAAAAATCCGTGAAAGGCATTACGAATTTTAGGTTATATTCTTGTATTTACTGTCATCTTGGGAGTTTTTTAGCTTAGTTTTTCCCTGAGAATGATAAATTAAGTGTTCTGTCCGTGTGTCTGTGCCCAGGCGTGCGAATCCCCCTCTCCCAAACAACATCTTTTTCCTTTAAAATACATCTCATAGGAACCGATGCAACACCTATCCCTGGATTGAAATGCACAGTAAGTCTCCGACTCAGACTCCATCCTCAAGCCTTACTGGGGTCACCACAGCACTTTGTTAAGTTGACACTCTAAGTCTTCTGGAAGCAGCCCTTCTTTTCGAAGACTAACAGAAAGCACTCTGTTATAGGGATGCCAATTCCACAGAGTGGCAGTTAAACATGAGGAGTAATACCTGTCTCGGAAACAGTAAAACTGCTGATAGGAAAGTGATTATAACTTAATAACATAATGGAGCACTGTTCTTTCCTTTCTCTTTTCCCTTCTAGCCACAGCTTCCTGGCTGAGGGCTTGGACTTCGAAGCTAGTAGCCTGGTTCGGGGAGTAGAAACTTGGGGTTTGCCAGAGCTTGTAGCTACTAAAGTTCTGCCGTTACAGACCTAGTTTTCCAAAGTTTTTAAGATCTTGGATGCAAAAGTTCACTCTGGTAGGATAATTGGTAGGCGTGGCTCTCCTATTGGGGCTGTCAGTGTCGGATTCTCTCACTTCTCTTTTATAAACACTATTTCTAAGTATTTAGTAATTTGAACATAAAATGTTTCCAGATTAAATTTGGCAAACTTTAAACCTCTTTTAATTTGCTTCATTTATTCACAGTATTTAAATTGGTTCTTTTACTCTTTGGGTCAGGTGGGAGAAACATGTCTATTCCATTTGTTTTCTTTTGCTCTCCAGAAACTGAAGAGGAAGAAAAGGTTTTGTAGGGAAAATGACACTTTAGGTATTAGAGATCGATTGGTGATTCGCAGCATTGGCTGTAACCCAGAAGCCGAATTTAGGAAGTTGAAGAAGGGAGTTACAGTTGAAAACTTGAATCACCTTATTTCTCCTGAGCCCTTTTAGAATTTTGAAAGGGATGGAAGGTTGTGCTTGCTCAAATTAGAGTTTTTGAACTGTTCCTCAAAGGCTGGAGGAACATATTCTGTTTATCTTTGGAGAAAAATCCTTCCTGTTGATGTATTTAAAAACATAACACAATTCTCAGAATGCTGCTGTGATTGAGGAAATCTTTGGCCTCCACATTTGGCAGACACACCAGTTGCCTTCCAACTGTTCAAGTACCAGTCCTGGGGTGCAGATTTGGGACCAGGCCAGGCCTGAAGGCAGCAAAACGAGGCTCTATGGTTTCGACTCAGACGTTGAATGGTGGTCATATCTGGCACGCGAAGAGGCAGGCTTTTGGATTTATTACAATTCTAGGCTTGAACATGATCATCTGTGTGCCTGACTTTGTTTACGACAAAAGGTCTGTGCGCCTAATGAACCTAAAAGGAAGGAAACCAAATTGGCACAGTGAGAAGACGAAATAGCAATTATATAGGGGTGTGACCTTGGGCAAGTCGCTTGATTTCTCTGTGCCTCAATTACCTCATCTGTAAAACGGGGGTTAAGACTGTGAGCCCCATGTGGGACATGAAGTGTGTCCAACGTGATCAGCTTTTATCTACTCTAGGGTTTAGTATGGTGCCTGGCATGCAGTAAGCCCTTAACAAATGTCATTTAAAAAAAAAGAATAGATGAAGAAATGGAGAAATGGGAACAGAATATTCAAAGCTCCTCATGCACAAAATAGGCATAGCCTAGAGTTAGATTTTGGAGAACTTCTCCAATACAAGGGTCAGCCTGAATTGAGCCAGAGGTTACTCTTCTTTTTGTAAGAAGTCATCCAGTGCAGTGATGATCCAGATTCCTAAATTGAGTGAGCTGTGGTACGTGAAGGCCACAAATCAATTCCTAGGTAATTTAGAAAAGATATTGTCACCCTTGTTTGTATTCAAAGGTAATATGGGGTATTTCCTTTAAACAGCTCTTCTTCTCTCCGATCGCTCTTCCTCTGATCTATTGTCTTGTCGAGTCCTCTCCGACCCATAGCGGCGCCATGGACACATCTCTCCCAGAACGCCCCACCTCCATCTGCAATCGTTCTGGTGGTGGATCCATAGAGTTTTCTTGGTAAAAATACGACAGCGGTTTACCATTGCCTCCTTCTGCGCAGTAAACTTGAGTCTCTGCCCTCAACTTGCTCCCATGCCACTGCTGCCCAGCACAGGGGAGTCTTGACTTGAAGCAGATTGCCTTCCATTCACTAGCCACTGCCCAAGCTAGGAATGGAATGGATACGTCTCTGCCTGACTCTCCCACCCATAGTCAAGACCGGTAGAGTCCTGGAAACTCTCTGGATGTGACCCTGAGAGGGTCTGATTTGTTAGCTAACTGTTTTCTGCAGCTAAGCCAGTTAGAGTGTAGCTTTACTGTAGTCAGGTTCCAACTACTCATTAAATGTGATAAAGTTTTGACTCCTGTTTCTTGAAACTTAGTTGCCAGAAACTTGGGTAACCAAGAGCATAGTCTAATGTGTTTAGTGAGGTTGTCTTTCACTTCAGGCTAATTTCCGTTTCCTGTTTCAGAACAGCACTATCAATGCTCCCTAGCTCCAAAACCTGGAGGTTACATTGAGAATAGCTGTCATTTCTTATTCCAGTTGACCACTTTAGTGCCTTACTCTGTTGTGGGGGAAGAAAGTGGGTGAGCAGGGGAAGTGATTTTAGACTTCTGGTCGTGAGAGCCACTCAGATGAGAGCTCAATGACTGCTGTGTAACTAGTTGAAACTGTAGCTGACTCTAAGTGTATTCCAGAAAAGCACTTGTCCCTCACATCTGGTCACATTGTTTCTACAACCCATGTGACTTTTTTTTGACTTGTCATAGCTGTTGCAGCTGTTGCAGTTATTTTACTTGTCTAGTGTAGAGAAGTTCAATAACCGATTGTACCGCGTTGTTCCTCTGCCTGATGAAAGCGGGAGTACTAGCCAGGAATACTCCAGGGATAACCTAATGAGGTAGTGCTGCAGACTGCAATTTTAATTCTATCATGATTTATTCTGTTTCAGACAGTTGCCTTTGCTAAACAGCTTCTGAGGAGTTGAGTGGGAAGGATGCTTAAGTACTCTTATGCTCCTTGATTTTTTTAAATTTTCGTTCATTCACTGGAAGAGTTTTCTCTGCCATTTCATTTGAAAGATTTGGAAAGTAATCTCTTTTGCGTTATTGCTCCACACACTTTTCTGTCTCTGAACTTTTGTCAGGGGGTTCATTTTTTCCAACTGTTCCCAATTGCTAAAGTTTTTCACGGCCAAGCCGACTAGCTTTGGGGTGGCAAGAAAGGTGTTTTCTGCCATTTTGCACCAGTGACCACATACTACAACCAACTCTGGAGTCAAGAGTGATGTTCTTCAACTGGAGAAAGCAGTCTTGTCTTATGCCGTCGAGTCGTCTCCGACCCATAGCGATGCCTTGGATGTATCTCTCCCAGGGTGCCCCACCTCCACCTGCCATCGTTCTGGTAGTGTATCCGTAGAGTGTTCTTGGTAAAAATATGGAGATGGTTTACCATTGCCTCCTTCCGCGCAGTAAACTTGAGTCTCCGTCCTCGACTCTCTCCTATGCTGCTGCTGCCCAGCACAGGGGAGTTTGACTTGTAACAGATTGCCTTCCACTCGCTAGCCACTGCCCAAGCAAAGAATGGAATGGTTATGCCTCTGTTTGACTCTCCCTCCCATAGTCGAGACTGGTAGAGTACTAGAAACTCTCGGGGTGCAACCCTGAGGCGGGGGAAAGCAGTCTGGTTTGTGTCAATAGCAGATGCAATTAACAATACTATCTAGAGCAGCAGGCAGTGCCAGAGTCCTTCCTGTTTTAGCTGTTTCTGTGATATTTTCAGGCAGATTTTTATCAAAGGCTAGCATTTCATCAGATATGTGAGGGGGAGAAAAGGTCACAAGGCCTAGTGGGTCTAGGCATCAGAGGCATCAGCTCCTCCACTTGTCTGCTCTGTGACTTTAGGCAAGTCACCGAACTTCTCTGTGCCTCAGTTACCTCATTTGTAAAATGGGGATTAAGACTGTGAGTCTCAAGTGGGACATGGACTATATCCAACCTGATTAGCTTGTATCTCCCCCAGTGCTCAGTATAGTGCCTGGCACATAGTAAGCACTTAACAAATACCATTAAAATAAGCCTTTGGCAAGTTGTCGGCCTTATTCAGACCATCATCTGATGGAAATGGAAAGGGCCAGAAAACTTCAGCCGATTTCTCTGTCTATTACCAGATAGGGCCTCAAGGCATTAGATATGAGCTCTTGTGGTTTCCAAGTGCTATGGGCTCCGGGTCCCATTCAAACAGTTTTTAGTTGGTAAATGGGGGCATTCCTTTCATCACTGCCATATGGATGGACAAGCAAGCAGGCCCTGGCTTATCTGTCTATCATCGCTGACTGGATTCATTGGTTGCCCACCATTGGCCTGCCTGGAATGCCCTCCCTCCTCAAATCTGCTAGGGAATTACTCTCCCCCCTCTTTTCAAAACCTTATTGAAAACACATCTCCTCCAAGAGGCCTTCCCAGACTAAACCCCACATTTCCTCATCTCCCACTCCCTTTTGCATCACCTTGACTTGCTCCCTTTGCTCTTCTCCCCCCCCCCCACCCCATCGCCAGCCTCATAGCACTTATGTATATATCTGGAATTTTTTTTATTGTATCGATGTCTGCCTCCCTCGTTGTGGGCAGAGATTGTCACTGTTTATTGTATTGTACTTTCCCAATAGCTTAGTACAGTGCTCTGCACACAGGAAGGGCTTAATAAATACGACTGAGTGAAAAACGATCGAATAAATTGCCCCTGAAAGGGGCACTCCGGGGTCTAAACGCTTCTGGGCAGGGTCCACGTTGCAGCCTTTGGCACAGTGACTATGAACAAGACGCAAAGCTGAAGACAACGGTACTGCCTTCGTAAAGGTCTCCTTTAAAGCTGGGCCACCCAAAGGTATGTTTGATGGTCAAACTTAATCTGTGGGCATAAGAGAGAGAATTGTTTTATCTGCTAGTTAGAATGCTAATCAGATTCTCTCCACTCCCCCACCACGCCTGAAAAACTTGAGTTCCAGTTGCTTGCTAAGAGACATACACAGTCACCGCCCCCCCAACCCTCCCCCTCCCCCCCACCGCCCCATAGACTATAAACTCCTTGTGAATAGGTAATGTGTCTACCAACTCTACTGTACTTTCCCAAGTACTTAGTATAGTGTTTTACACACAGTAAACACTCACATGGCTTTGTGGATAGAGCATGGGCCTGGGAGTCAAAAGGACCTGGTTTCCATTGCCATCTCTGCCACTTGTCTGCTGTGTGACGCTGGCCAAGTCACTTCACTTCCCCAGGCCTCAGTTCCCTCACCTGTAAAACGGGGATTAAGACTGAGCTCCATGTGGGCTATGGACTGTGTCCAACCTGATTAGCTAGTATCTACCACAGCACTTAGTCCAGTGCCTGGCACAGAGTAAGCGCTTAACATACCATTAAAAAATAAATGTGTGATTGATTATTACGCACAAGCCTTCTAGAACAAAAGCCATCTTGCAGAAATGAAGCAGACTCAGTCATAATCATACGATCGATAGAACTTGGTGATGATAGAAGATCTTTTCTCAAGGTGATCAAAGTTCTTTTCAGACTTCAGATGAACTTTTACAACAATTAGGGGAGACAGGGATGGAGCAGGTAATCTTCCTTTAGAGATGGAAAAACTGAGCAACAGAGAAGGAAAGGAACTTGTATGACCTAACAGTGGATTTGGGATGGAGTAGGTAAGAGGTTTGCTAAGGAGGGAGTGGAGCAAGATGTTAGAGAAGGAAAAGGAGAGCCTGTGAACAGAGGGAATCAAGGCTGCAGATCAAAGATTTAGTGATAGAAAGCAAATGGGACTCTTCACCCCCATGGGAACCTTGGTTAGTGAACAAGAAGGCTGAAGAGGAGCCAGCTAAGGGGGAGATTAAGAAGGAAAATTAGAAGCAAGAAATGAATAAAGTTGAAGAAAGCAGAATAACAGTAAGTGGGATAGGGAGAAGGAAAAGAGGAGGGAAATGGAAAATAAGAGAAGGTGGAAATCGTGAGTAGAAATGCAGAAAAGAGGGTTAGGGTATGTTGCCTACATTCCTAGGAGCGTGCCCTACCCTTTGTAGGCACTCAATCAATGCTAATAATAACGATAGAGGGAGTGGGGATGGATAAAAAATATCGGGGAGGAGGTGTGTGCAAGAGAGGGATAGGATTAGCAGGGTTTTTTTTGTTTTTCAAAAGGGCAACTAGCATCATATGATGTGAAAGAAACCTTGTGATTAGCTTCCCGTGGGGTCTTAAAACTTCTGTGGGTGGTGGGACTGGCTGTCTTTTTATTTTGGATGTGGGATGTGGCGAGCAGGTGGGAGGAGAGGCGTGAAGGCCTAGATCAGTGGATTATTCACACTTCTGCTTCCCGCAGGATCAGAGACTGAGTCAGCAGGAACACCAGAGACATATTTTTGCTCACATATCTGTGAGAGGCCATGGTATGCATATGCAAGACAACTGCTGCTTGGGTATTATTTCTTCTCTATTTGTATAGCAGAGGGTGACTTTTTTTTTCTTTTAAAAGCAATTTATAGAATATGACTCTCTAAATTCTCCCCTGGAGAGAACTTCAGGAACAAGCCGCTGACATAAAATACTTTGGGAACTTAGTGCCGGGCTCGTCTATCTGAGTGTGATATTTAATGAATATATGGAAGAATGTGTTTTGCAAGTGCCTGATGTCTACTGGACAAATGTCCTCAGTGCCTCTTCCATCCTAATAATTTTTTAACAGCCTGACACTCTGCCATACAGCTAAGTGATATATATTGAAGCTAGACGCTGTTAAGAAATTTCCATTCCTTATTTGAAAGTCTTTTGCCTGAGTGCCAATGCCAGCCCAAGTGGTATTTGGGAGCAGACTTCTAATGAAGATGACTTGAATATGCTTCAGCCTCATTTAATAGCTGACTTCTTCACGTACCAACATTTTATGGGTAAGGCTAGCCAATAGAGAGTTCTTCAAATCCTTTTAACTGTTTTCTTCTTTAACACAGTTAAGTACCTCATTGGATTTTTTTTATTCTTTGGAATTTTCTGTTCCTCGTTCAATCTGCTTATCTTGTATTGTTGATGAGCAGTAGAATAAATCCCTGTTGCTAAAAGACTATTTTAATTTGCATATGACCTCAGAAGAATCCCATTTAAAAGTCCACGATAAATTGTATGCTAAAATATGGCATCTACTTTCTAAAACAAGGAATAGAAACAAAATAAGGTGGAGACACTTCTTTGTTCTTCCAACTACTGTTTGGTGTAAAGTGAAATGGAAAGGACTGTATAATCCAGTTGTCTTCTAGTTGATCTTTGCAGGCAGGCACAAAAAGCTTCAGACCAGCAAAAACTTTTTGCCAGGGCAATAGAATTATCCATATTGCCATCATCACCACCACCACCTTCCAGTAATATTTAAATCCACCTGGGCACTGGCCCATGCCAAGTGTTCTACCAAGTAAGTTTCATAGGTAGGCTCCACAAGTTAACAAAGTACCGTACTACTCCTTGCTATGTTTTTCAGAATCAGAGCTCTCTAGTGAGAGCGAGTTAAATATTCTAAGGAAATCTCAAGAAATGCAGTATCATTCAGAACTTTGATTAAAAAGTTTATTTGCCTACAGCATAGTTTCATGTAGATGCTATGGGCCAGAGCAAACATGTGTAGTTGGTCTAGTTAATGTGTCGACTGTAAACTGGGTCCCAGGGGCAAAAAGTAATTTTTCAGTAGCTGCAAGTTTCTAGACATATAGTCAAAGTATATACTTATAGTCACCTTAGGAGTGTGTGTGTGTGTCTCCCCTTTGTCATTCCAAAGTTGCTTCAAATAGTTCTTTTTAACTGTCATGTTTAAACATCTTTTGAGAACTAAGGAACAAAAGTTCTTTCTGTGTGATAGATGAAATGGACAGCTCAGTCACAACTAAAATATTCTGGGTTCTGCAAAATGTCACTCCAGAGTCCTATCACTCCTAAAACTCAGCTGGTGAAAGCTAAAATTCCCTAAAATTGGATCCCCAACAATTACATCATTATGAAAAATACCTCCATGTGTTTTGAGGATGAGAAAGGAATAGATAGCTTTCCTTCAGGATTTGAGGATGAAGGCCAATGGTGAGGTATTATCAGCATGTGACTGTAACTATTAAAGCCAGTGAGAGACTGACAGTCCCTTTGCTATTATGTGCAGGTATATATTGTCTTTTGCTGCGTTTTAACAATAATAATAGCTGTCAGATTTGTTAGGTGCTTACAATGTGCTATGCACTGTACCAAGCGCTGGGCTGGATACAATCAAATAGGGTTGGACACAATCCCTGTCTGTTGGGGGGCTCAGAGTCTCAATCCTCCTCCTTTTACAGATGAAGGAATTGAGGCACAGAGAAGTGAAGTGACTTGCCCAAGGTCACACAGCACAGAAGTGGCGGAGCCAGGATTAGAACCCATAACATTCTGACTACCAGCCCCATGCTCTAGCCACTACGCCATGCTGCTTCTCTTAATAAATACTATTATTAACACTTCCTACCTGTAGTGCTAGGAACCATTTTTGTTTCTGCCTATCTTGTCTTATGCCGTCAAGTCGTCTCCGACCCATAGCGACACTATGGACACATCTCTTCCAGAACGCCCCACCTCCACCTGCCATCGTTCTGGTAGTTTATCCATAGAATGTTCTTGGTAAAAATATGGAGATGGTTTACCATTGCCTCCTTCCGTGCAGTAGACTTGAGTCTCAGTCCTCGACTCTCTCCCATGCCTCTAGTGCCCAGCACAGGGGAATTTTGACTTGTAGCAGATTGCCTTCCACTCGCTAGCCCCTGCCCAAGCTAGGAATGGAATGGGAATGCCTCTGGTTGACTCTCCCTCCCACAGTTGAGACTGGTAGAGTACTGGCAACTCTTTAGGTGCGACCCCAAGAGGGGTTCTGCCTATCAGTGTCACAGTAATCTCAGTATCTGTGTGCTCTGAACATCACCCAATTTCTATGTCAGGCTGGTCTATTTTTATGCTTTTGTCTCTGTTACCTACGTCTGTGCCACAACGTTTGAGGCTTTGCTTCATCGTACCCCTCATCATCATCAATGAGGTATTTGTTAAGCCCTTATCATGCATCAAATTATGTAATAAGCACTGGGGTAGGTACAAATTAAGTGGGTTGGTCACAGTCCTGTCTCACATGGGGCTCCCAGAACAGGTATTTAATCCCCATTGTACAGAAGAACAAGGAACTGAGGCACAGAACAGTAAAGTGACTTGCCCAACATCACAAAACGGGCAAGCGGCAGAGCCGGCATTATTATTGTTATTAGTACTAGTAATTGTTAAACACTTAATATGTGCCAAGCACTTTACTAAGTGCTGGGGTAGATACAAGATAAAAGGTCCCGCAGTCTAAGTAAGAGGGAGAGGTATTGAATCCCTATTTTGCAGATGAGGTAATTGGGGCACAGAGAAGTTAAGTGACTTGCCCAAGGTCACACAGCAGGTAAGTGGTAGAGCCAGGATTAGAACCTCTGACTCCCAGGCTCAGGCTCTTTCCATTAGACCATCCTGCTTCCACGCTGTCCATGAAATGTTTCTTTGATCCGTCCTGTTTCATGGCCACAGATTAACAGTCAACAAAAAATATTTTGGATCAGATAATGGGACAAGTGGGATGGTCATTCATTTAAGAACTAAGGAATTCTGGGTTTTGATATTGGCTTCACCACCAGCTTTCAATGTGACATTTTTTCTATTGGTATCCTCACCTGTGAAGTGGATGGATGGTCCCAAATCTCACAACACTGTAAGAATGAAGAAATTAATAATCAGCCTTAGTTTTTATTATTGAATCTCATCTGAATGTTTCCAAATAATTTACATCTCAAGTCAGTTACATAATCGTGAACAAATATTCGTTGTACAGCAGCAGAGGGAGAGGCACTGTGTTAGATGCCGTGTTCATGAGTGAGAGCAGGACTCAGTTCCGTGTCAATAGTTTCTTTCATAGATTAAAAAGGAGAGACCAAAAATAGAGGAAAAGTAAAGTTTTTCACAGTGATCTGAGACACTGAGCTTTTGCACCCCCAGTGTGAAGAGGGGCTAAGATTCATGTTCTTACTGACAGGGCTGCATTAGAATATGAGTTTACAGATTATTTTAGGTATTGGGACAGCTACACTTTTGGAGAGTCTAAATCTAGTGTTTTCCATGAGTCCGCCTCTGGGCTGAGGGCCAGGAAAAGAACTGGGTACAGACCAACTGAAAACTCAGGGTAAAGTAAAATGGCAGACCCTTTGGAGATTCTCCTGCTTTAAGATCCTGTCACTCTTTTGTACATTCTAGGGAAGTTTCAATTACATTTGTATCTTTGATAATCTTCTCATTCAAGGGATTTGGGAGCCAATAGCATGTTACGTGTGGATTATATAAAAGACCCAATCCATGTGCTTTAGAAGGAGACAGATACTCTGTGAAGTGTACACCCTTGGAGAGCCAATGAACACCTCAGTTTTCTGAGGGAGAAGCTACTGAGATGAAAGTAAAGGTATTTCTTCTTGTCAGAGTAATGTTCTTGCCAAGTGCGGGATTGAGGGAGGTGTAATTTACCATGTTATGTAAGAAAGTGTTTGTTTTTGAAGTGGGCTCTACTCAAAAATTTACTAATTAGATTTTCCCACAAAGACGATTAGAAATCAATTAATATTACCTACGGTGTGGAGGACATGGTATTGAGCACTTGGGAGAGTACAGTAGTGGTAGAAGACATGGTCCCTGATCTTAAGGAATTGACAATCTAAGCCAGGGAGGCAGACAGACATAGAATTTGTTAATAGGAGAAAAAGAGGAGAATAAAAGAATGGGGAGATGGAGTAGTGGATAAGTTAATGTCAGTCAATCGATGTTATTTATTGGGTGTGCAGAGCACTGTATTAAGCATGTGGGAGAGTGCGAAAGATATAGTAGACATGATCCCTGCCCTCAAGTAGTTTGGGACTGATGAGGTAGATTAGGAATCATCCACATAGAGGTGGGAGCTGAAGTTGTGAGAGCAGATGAGGTGAGCTCCCCAAGAGAGTGAAAGTGAGAAAAGTAAGAGAGACCCAGATCAGTGCTGGGTTCAAAGTTAGGGGATGAGAGGTGAAAGAGAAGCCAGTGAATGGGATTGACAAGGAGTTGCCCTGGAGGAAGGAGAATGAGGTGAGTACCATGTCAGTAAAACCATTTTGAGAGAGCTTTTCCAGAAGCAGAAAAGCAAAGTATTAGGTAGTTGCCCTGTGCCTTATTGAGAAATGAGAAATCGTAGTCTATGTCAGACACAGGGCATCATGTTAAAAGAATCACCATTTAGCTCTTGAAACCAGACTTGTATTTCTATCTAATGACCTGTGATATATAAAATAATTTTTATTTTTTACAGCAGTGACATTTAACACTGTAAAATTGACTAGAGGTGGCACCTGCCTAGACAGAATTTAGGATTAAAAAAAAGAATCCCTCAGAAAATGTCCAGCTCCAGTGAGCCACCATGCCTCCTTTCTTCTTGGGAGCAGGTCCTAAATCAAAGTTGTTCGGGATTGAAATGGGGAATTAGTAGAGGTCCAATTTTACAGAAGTGTTTACCCACCCACCTCCGCATCGAAAAGAAACTCCTTACCATCAGCTTTAAAGTACTCAATCACCTTGCCCCCCTCCTACCTTACCTCACTGCTTTCCTACTACAACTCAGCCCGCACACTTCACTCTTCTAATGTCCAGCATCTCAGGCAAGCAAAGCAGCTTTGTACTTAATAATAATAATAATGCTGGTATTTGTTTAGCGCTTACTATGTGCCAAGCACTGTTCTAAGAGCTGGGGTAGATACAAGGTGATCAGGTTGTCCTGCATGAGGCTTACAGTCTTCATCCCCATTTTACAAATGAGGTAACTGAGGCACAGAGAAGTTAAGTGAATTGCCCAAGGTCACACAGCTGACAAGTGGTGGATCGGGATTAGAACCCATGACCTCTGACTCCCAAGCCCGGACTCTTTCCATTGAGCCACGCTGCTTAGTAATAGCCCTCTCCCGAAAGGGTAAGAATGAAAAGCAGCATGGCGTAGTGGATAGAGCACGGGCCTGGGAGTCAGAAGGTTATGGGTTCTAATCCCAGATCTGCCACTTGTCTGCTGTGTGACCTTGGACAGGTCACTTCACTTCTCTGGGTCTCAGTTACCTCATCTGTAAAATGGACATTGAAACCGTGAGCCCCATGTGGGACAGGGACTATGTTCAACCCGATTTGCTTGTATCCACCCTAGCGCTTAGTTCAGTGCCTGGCACATAGTAAGCACTTAACAAATGCCACAGTTATTATTATTACTATTATTATAATCTACTGAAGGTTCTTGAGGAGCAGAGAAACATGCACTATAGAAAAATGATCCAGGCAGCAGAATGAAGTATGGACTGGAGTGGGGAGAGACAGGTGGCAGGGACGTCAGCAAGTGGGCTGATACAGTAATCAAGGTGTAATAGGATAAATGCTTGGAGTAACTTGGTAGTAACTTGGATGGAGAGGAAAGGGTGGATTTTAGTGGTGTTGTGAAGGTCGAACCAACAGTATTTAGTGATAAATTGAATATGTAGGTTGACTGAGAGAGATGACAGAAGGATCACAGCCAAGGTTAGGGGCTTGTGAAACAGGGAAGGATGGTGGTGCTGTTTACAGTCACAGGGAAATCAGGGGAAGGGCAGGGTTTGGGTGGGAAGATAAGGAGTTCTCTTTCGACCTATTATGTTTGAGGTGTCAGAGGGACATCCCAGTAGAGATATCGTGAAGGCAGGAGGAAATGCCAGACTGCAGAGAGGGAGAGAGATCAGAGCTGGAGATGTAGATTTTAGCATTCATCCACATAGAGGTGGTAGTTGAAGCTTTGGGAGGAAATGAGTTCTCCAAGGGAGGGGTTGTAGATGGGTGGGACCCAGAACCGAACCTTAAGGGACTCAATGTTAAATAGATTCCATTTATTGGAAAACTTATTTGTTGCTTATTTCTAAAGTTGTTTTAGATACAAAAAGTAACCATTCCAAAATAATCTTGTATCAGACTTCCCTAAGCAGTGTGAAGAGAAATGGATAAAATGAAAATTTAAGCAATCAATCAATTGCATTGATTGAATGCTTCCTGTATGCAGAGCACTGTACTAAGCTCTTGGGTGAGTACGATATAACAGATTTGATAGACATGTTCCCTGCCCACAAGGAGCTTACAGTCTAGAGGGGGAGCATTTAGCTGTGTTTTGGTGAAAATATAGGTCCTTGAATTAGATTCATTCTGTGATTTTTCCAGGGCCCAGCTCCTCCTCCTCTTCTTATTAGAATCATAGTTCTGTTACCCCTAGTAAATTTCAATGCAATCCAATTTTTGGCCCATCTGAGTTGCAACTCTGGTTAATGATTCAGTGTAGCATTACTACAAGAAGTCATCCTTGTAGTCGGGCTTTTATTTATATAATTCCAACTCTGCAGAAGAAGTTGATTCAGCTGTAATTGTCAAGACTAACTGTGTGAGACTGCCTGAGGGTTCATTATTGCCCTCCCCCCCCCCCAACCCCCACCCACCCCTCCACCCCCTGCCAGCATTAGCAGCAGATGGGGCTAATTTCCTCAGCAGAGGGTTATTACTAAGTAAAAAGCTGCTCTCCTTGCCGGAGATGCTGAAGATACTAGAATATATTCTTTTCCCCTTAACTGGCTTCCTTACCCTCCCTACTTTAGAAAAAGAAACTTTGTGAGTTTGGAAGAGGGGAGGAAGAGAAGAGGTTAATTGCTAGCATCATAATGCTCTTGTCCAGAGCCTTTTTAAATTGGATTCCAAGTAGATCATCACTTCTAAATTGCTTTTACCAGCATTATTCTCTTACACTGGCTTTATTGTGTTCAGCACTTCTAGTGCTCTGGCAGCAGGGGGATATATAAATGAAATGCATCACATTATTACAATAATAATTAACAAGCATCTCCAGAGTCCCCAGTAGTGCAACTGCTTCCAGATCAATCACACAATTCACTAACCCTCGGGGGAACTCCTATTCTCTTTCCAAAGAAATTTCCCCCAACTCAACAGAAATCAAATGTGGGAAAGCACTGCAAATTCACAAGCTGACAGACAAATCAGAGCCCAAACCCCAGAAAGAGACTACTTAGTTCTAAAGGAAGCCAGCATCTCTGAGAAACAGAATCAGTGGGCTAATTGAGAAGATTCACTTTGACCCAATAGCTTTAGGGTAAGTGTAGGCTGTTGTCAACTCCCTTACAATAACTGTCTTAACAAGTGCATGCTTGTATGTGCTCTAGACCCAGATTTTTGCCACAGCTACTCATGTGTAATTCCCTTGGCTTTAGAATTTTGTGGGTAGAATTGGTGCCTATCAGAATAAATATTCCTCCAGTTTAGATATAATCTGCTAAAAAAAGGTACACCTAGTCTGACTGTTGGCAGAAAAATGACTAGAATTGCTTATAGTCATTCGTTTCATTCAATCGTATTAATTGAGTGCTTACTGTGTGCAGAGCACTGTACTAAGTGCTTGGAAAGTACAATTCAGGAATAGAGAGACAGTCCCTGCCCACACTGGGATATGCAAATAGGTACCTAGGTTGGTTCATGGAATAATTTTCCCAGAAATCTTTTTCTGGAACACCCTCTTCTCTGATTACCAGATTTTCATTTGAAGAATGCTGAAGGGAAGAGCAATCCACTTTTAATCTACCCACCTCTCTTGCGGACAGGTGAGGGCTTAGCCACTCAATCCCTCTAGACTGAAAGCTCACTGCGGGCATGAAATGTGTCTATCATTGTATTGTACTCTCCCAAGTGCTTAGTACAGTGCTCTGCACAGTGTAAACGCTCAATAAATACGACTGACTGACTCAAGGACAGGATTGTTACGCAAATCTTTCGGAAAATAGAGGGGAAAGTAATGGATAAGGCACACTGGCAACCTAGTCTTACCATGATGGGAGTTTGTATTTATAGTTTGAATATATATTGTGTGTGCGTGTATGTATAGCTATCCTTTGTTTTTGAAGATGATGCTACTGATAGTACGATCCTATCCATGTTTATTGTTATTCTATACTCTCCCAAGTGCTTAGTCCAGTGCTCTGCACACAGTAAGCACTCAATAAATACAACTGAATGAGTATGTCTGGAAAGACTAACGCATGCCCAGACCTCCTCGCCACACTTTCTGCCCATACTAGATCCTTGCTGCGTTAATGGGTTATTCTCATGCAGGACTTATTTTCCCACCTGTCTCTCGGTATTCTAACATTTGCAATGCCTTTCCTCTAAAAGACCAAACCCCTCGCACAATTGCCGTAGGCCTTGATGGTCTGTTTGCTTCAACGGGTTTCCAACCGGCCCCTGTTACATTGCTTTGTTTGAGACTCCTTCCCCACATTGTATGATTAAAAATAACAACTGTGGTGTTTAAGCACTTACTATGAGCCAAGTAGTGATTGAGTACTGGGGTAGATACAATGCAGTTAGATTGGACACAGTCCTTGTCCCAGTTGGGTATCATGGTCTAAGGGGGAGGGAGAACAGATACTGACCCCCGATTTTACAGATGAGGAAACTGAGGCACAGAGAAGTTGTGACTTGTCCAAGATCATACAGCAAGCAACTGACAGAACCAGGATTAGAAACTAAATCCCCAGATTCCAGGCTCATGCCCTTTCCACTGGCCACACTGCTTCTTCTTCTCTCTCTGGGTTTGCACTCCCTTTCGGTTCACCAGAGAGCAGCTGGTTAGGTACCTTGTCATAATCCATTCTTCTCAAATTCCCTGCTTAATGGAGGTGTGTTACTACGAGCATTGTTTTTTACAGTCGTTGGCTGACTGCATTCTTGGATCTCACTGTTGGTAATATTACCCTGCTGTTTGAGATTGTGGATTACGCAGATCAAACTTCTTTAGAAGGTGGATGTGTAAATCCAGGTCTCGCTGTCTTATAGGAGGCCGGACACCACAACAGCCTTGTTGACTCTCAACTTGGTGGGACATTTGCCTCTCTGTGGCCACCCTCTGCCAAAAGCCACCCTGACCTTTTTGATTCTGTTTTCCATCAAATTATAATAATAATAATAATAATGTTGGTATTTGTTAAGCGCTTACTATGTGCCGAGCACTGTTCTAAGCGCTGGGGTAGACATAGGGGAATCAGGTTGTCCCACGTGGGGCTCACAGTCTTAATCCCCATTTTACAGATGAGGGAACTGAGGCCCAGAGAAGTTAAGTGACTTGCCCACAGTCACACAGCCGACAAGTGGCAGAGCTGGGATTCGAACTCATGAACCCTGACTCCAAAGCCCGTGCTCTTTCCACTGAGCCACGCTGCTTCTCCTTCTGTCTCTGAATCATCAGATAGCATTCTCCTGCCCTCAGGGAGCTAATGGAATGCACGCCTCTCTCTAACTAAAGACATTAGACATGAATGTGAGTCAAATATAAGAATTAAGGTAACTTTCTTTTGATCCCCGTAACTACTTTTATCAGAGTTTATCCTTCTCAAGTACCTTCTCTGTAACATTGGCTCTCCAGCTCTTTTTGAGCTATGTTTGACCTTCTATTTGCAGTCCCCTTTCTCCTTTTACGCATTTCCTTGTGTCATGCTCTTTCTAGTTACTTTTAGAGGATTTTTTTTTTTTGGCTTTCTTTGTACTCAAGATTTCCCCACATTTTCTCAAGGTCAGAGTTTATTTTGCAAATCCTTCCAAACTATTTCTCGTTGGTTGATCGATCATGTAAATCCTGTACATTAAGAGCATCGATTTCTAGGTGTTGCAATCTGCGCATCGGTGGATGAGCCCCAAGGTCAGTGAGGGTGGTTGCGAGGGATGCCTTTTGCTCTACTAACCTCCAAAATGTTCAGATCAGTAAACTCTATTTGCATTGTGTAATTGTTTCTTGAAATCATCTAAAAAGAAAAAGATAGGGGCCTGCTATGCCTTTTCTGGAAGATGTGGATATAAAACCAAAAAGCAGAGATGTAGTACACATACTTTGAATATTTACAGCCTCCATATACCCAAATTGTTTGGAATTATTTTGAAGTAAGAATGATCCCATGTAATTCTCACATTTGCAGAAAAATAAATATCAAAGTGTCCAAGAAATAGTTTATAGAAATAGAATAGAAGGGGAAGGAATGTTTTCAGTTCAACTAAAAAAAAAAAGAGCCCTAAACTTAGCAGACTGATTTAATGAAAGCACAAATTGCGGGCTATGCTCTCTCAACTTTGAGAAGATTCGGGATAGCTATTTTCATTTCAATGTCAATTTTGAGCATTTGAAGGGTGCACAAGTTCAGCCCTGCAAGATTGTATGGGGCAAGGGTTTTGTTAAAATATGAATTATCACTACATTCTAGGTTATATCACCTTTGCTACACAGAGCCACATGTACTTGAACTTCCACCTTTCAAAATGACAGTGATGGTTCTTGCATCACAATTGACAGATCAGCCTCAGTTCTGAGACTTCAGGACTGAGGAGTCTGCAATGGGCTTGTGATATGCATGAGAGGCATTTAGATTGGTTTACAAAGTTGTCTGGTGGGCCTATCAATTCTACCAATCCTGACACGAAGATGTTGAACTACAATCCAACATGACACTGCCTCCCCGTCCCAGTTATTTGATGCAATCTGACGCTGGCTTGGGGCCGAGCACCATGCCTGGCCCCACTGGGCCACCGATGGCCACAGAGCTCCCTGGTCTTGCGGGAGTAGGAGGTTGTCAGTCCTGCCTTGGACCATTGCTGGCCCTCGGGGATGTTTTGTTGTCTTTTTTAAATAAAAAGAAAATAAACACAAAGTTTTATTTCATCTCCTCCACCAACCCTCCCAAGCTCTCCATGCCCTGCTGGGAAAGCCCGGCCTGCCTCCTTCCCCTCTGCTACTCCTGAGGGCAACAGTGGCCACGGGCTAGCAGTTGCAGCAGCTCTCCCCATTGCCAAAATCAGCTAGGACAGTGGAAGGAAACATATTTTCCTGCTTTCCCCCGCTCTGGAGCTTTGGAAAATGAGCCCGAACTGTAGAGGGAAATGCTTCCCCCGCTTCAGCTGTCACTTTGGAGTCTGGGAAAATGAGCCGGGACAGCAGAGGGAAACACGTGTGCCTGTGGTCAGCCTAGGTTCTTTCTTCCCGAGCTTCATGGAAAGTCCTGCCTCTCTCTTCCCTGGCCCCACGCCCTGCTCAGAAGGTCCAGTGACTTCAAAATTTAAACTATGCAGAGAGTTGGCCGGAGGATTTATAAATGATAATAATAGCTGTGGTTTTTGTTAGGCGCCAAGCACTGTACTAAGTACTGGGGTAGATACAAGATAATCAGGTCCTACATGGGGCTCACAGTCTAAGTAGGAGGGAGAACAGGTATTGGATCCCCATTTCGCAGATGAGGGAGCTGGGGCCCAGAGAAGTTAAGTGATCTGCCCAAGATCACACAGCAGGTGAGTAGCATAGTGGGATTAGAGCCCAGGTGCTCTGATTCCCAGGCCCATGCTCTTTAACATTTTGTAGCATAAAATTGGCCAAACCATTGTGGAACTGGACTGAGAACCTATGCAGAGAAATTGATCCTAGTGGTTTGCACAACAACTCTCGCTCTCTCGTTCCTGCCAGTCACATTTCTGCTGGGGCACAGAGTGCAGTGAGCAAATAGCTTGGCAGAGGTGCAGTCTTCTAGACTGTGAGCGCATTGTGGGCCGGTATTGTCTCTCTCTACTGCTAAATTGTACTTTCCAAGCACTTAGTACAGTGCTCTGCACACAGTAAGTGCTCAATAGATATGATCGAATGAATGAATGAATGCAGCACATTGCAAAGTGAATGTGCTGTCTTTGCCCTTGTTAGCCCAGCTACTGGGCAAACCAGGACTAGAACTCAGGTATCCTGAATCCCAGAGTAATGCTCAGTCCTCTGGGCGAACAATAAGGCTTCTTACTCTTCAAGATACGAGACTTGAACACCTTGCTTTCAGAACATGTTGAAAAGCCCAAGCAGCTTTGTTTACACACCAGTATTATAAATAAGGTGATCAGCAAAGCTGTAAGGCATATTTTTATAGTTCACTGCTGTTGAGGATCTAGCATGGAAGGGCCCACGTGCTTTCGTGATTATTCAGAAACAGTTCTCATTGAAGAGTGGATTTATTTTACCTTGGGATCGGCAACTTTGGACAGGGGTATTTCTTTATCTGAACAGGCATTTCTAGCCTGTTCAAAGGGGATGCTTTTTCCCAATGTCTTGTGACAGTTTTTGGAGGGTCAAGTTTGGGATTTAAAGACTTTGTTGTAGGCAGGGAATGCGTTTACCGACTCTGTTATATTGTACTCTCCCAAGTGCTTAGTATAGGTCTCTGCACACAGTAAGTGCACAAGTATGATTAAGTGATTGATTAAATAATTACAAAAATAATCATGGTATTTGTTAAGTGCTAACTATGTGCCAAGCACTGTTCTAAGCACGGGGTAGATACAAGGTAATCAGGTTGTCCCGTGTGGAGCTCACAGTCTTAATCCCCATTTTACAGATGAGGCAACTGAGGCCCAGAGAAGTTAAGTGACTTGCCCAAAGTCACACAGCTGATAAGTGGCGGATCCAGGATTAGAACCCACCACCTCTGACTCCCAAGCCCGTGCTCTTTCCACTAAGCCACGTGTGATACCTTGACTTCCTTTAATGAGCAGGCGAACATGAATGAAGGGAGTAGAACTGTGTAGAGTTGCAGTCTTGAATAAATGACCAAGTAAGAAAACCATTTGAAATATGGCCGTAAACCAGCACTAACTATAACTAACAGAAATATACGATCTTTAGAGATTTGGATGTAAAACAAGTCTTTCCATCATACTGCAGAATTGCTCCATTCAAGTTTGCTAGTGATATTTCCCACTTTGGGCCAGATCATTCCTCCAGTTTTAAGACTGGTTTTATTAAGAGTTGATGCCGGAATGAAATACAGCTACACAATCGAGAAAAAAATTCTGGTGTGGAAGTAGTATTTAGATGACTTGTTTTGAAGGAGGGCAGAGGACGATTCCACGGATAAATTGAAGGTATCTAAAAACTGATGTGTGACTGTACAACACCTTCAGGTCTCATCTGGGTACTCCCAATTTACAGAGGGAGATAAAAACACAGCAAATGATGATATTACAAAATATAATATTAACAGCCCATCTGTCATCATACACTTTATTCTGGGACATTTGTGACCTGTGGCATTTATCGGAGTGAGCAGCACGGCCTGGTGGAAAAGTACAGGACTGGGAGTCAGAGGACCTAGGTTCTAATCTTGGCACCACCACTTGCCTGCTGTTTGACCTTGGGCAAGTCATTTAACTTCTCTGTAATCCTCATCTGTAAAATGGGAATTCAATATCTATTTTCCCTCCTCAGACCCTGAGCTCGTTGTGGGCAGAGGTTGTCACTCTGTTGCTGTATTGTACTTTCCCAAGCGCTTAGAACAGTGTTCTGCACAGAGTAAGCATTTAATAAATATGATTGAATGAATGAATGTGAGACCTGGACTGTGGCTGATCTGATTGTATTATATCTACCCCAGTACTTAGTATGGTACTCGGTACATAGTGAGCACTTAATAAATACCACAATTATTGTTATCATTATTATTCTTACTACTATTAACAAAGGAAGGTATTCGAGCCCTTGGTTTAACTTTCCAAAGTCTTGTTTTGAAAAATATGCATCTTTCATAAAATTTATCAGTAGTTACACTGTAATTTGTCTAATGGAGGAATGTCGATTTGCAGTTCAATTTTTACTTTGGAACTGTTTTCATTCCAATTGCACTGAAGAATTAGCTCTTGGCAAGACAAAATCTAATGTTGAGATCAGGGTCGCTGAATTCCTCCCTGAGACTATGTGAAAATGCAGTCAGTTATTCTATATCCCATATTTTCACTGCACGTTTTAGCCACAACACTGTCAGGACCCCTTGAACAAAGCTTTTTTTGTCGGGGTAGAACTTATTGGTTGTGCTTATGAACGTGGCTTGAGTCAAGGACTAGTAGTAAGGTGTGGACTGAGTATGCAATACACTAAACACTGGGGAAAGTGCAACAGAGGCATAAGGCATGTTTTCTGCCCACAAGTAGCTTAGTAAAGGTCTCCTTCAACTTCAAAGAGGACGCTACTGATAGTGCCTACTCTCCATATATCCAGGTGGAGCTGGGAAGATCTATCTATGACTAACAATTCATTTGTCACTGTGGCAAGTAAAAAAATGTCCTTTGCCAAACAGATATTTACGATTTGCAGCACCTGCCAGGATTTTCAAATATTCTTCCAGCTCGGTGCTCTTGAAACCTCTGGTCAAGGAGAACAATTCCACCCCCAAGTGCTATAAGCTAGGGTGGCCTATCTAGGTTGGTCTTTCTCCTAACAGTTTAATATGTTACCACATTTGAGACTGTTCCTCAGTCTATCTTTCAAATGTGTAGCCAACTCCATTATATTGCACTCTCCCAAGCACTTAGTACAGTGCTCTGCACAAGTAAGGGTTCAGTAAATACCATCTGCACATCCCGCTTGCATGTGCCCCATTTTCAGTTCACTGACTGTGCTCCAGACCCTCAGTGGGGATATTCAGGCTCTACCTCTTGATATTGAGAATGACTTGAAGGCGATGCTGATGAAACTGTTTGAGAAACTGGATATTATTCCCAAGGTAGGCCGGGTGCCTAAAAGGTTGGACACCACTACAGCTTTATAGCCCTTCAGTTTGGTCTGAAGCTTGATGCTCCCTTGTCAAACTGTGTCAGTCTACCAAAGGATGTAATAATGATAATAATAATGATGGTATTTGTTAGGCGCTTACTATGTGCCAAGTGCTGTTCTAAGTACTGGAGGAGATACAAGGTAATAAGGTTGGCCCCCGTGGGGCTCACAGTCCCCATTTTATAGATGAGGCAAATGAGGCACAGAGAAGTTAAGTTACTTGCCCAAAGCCACACAGCTGACAAGTGGTGGAACCGGGATTAGACCCCACAACCTGTGACTCCCAAGCCCGTGCTCTTTCCACTGAGCCACGCTGTTACACATCCTGATGCAGGTTGTCTATTCATATATCACTTGATAGGGTGCTACCTAGGGAATGGAAGTTGGGTGACAGCATTGAGCTCCTCGTTGTGAATAATAAATCTCTGTATTTAGGAGTTCCCAGATACAGCCTGGTATATAACCTCGACTTTATCAGCACTGTGCTGGAAATGCAAAAATGGTTCATAGTTTTCTGCCTGACTTGGATTTATGCCTCCAGAGGATAGACAGCAACAGACAGCAATGACACACCTTCGTGATGCTTGTAGCCTTTACAGTTGGAAGAGTTTTCTGGTGGATCAGATTCTGCTCCACGTACTATCAGTTAAATATGATGTAAAACCATATAACATAGAATTCTGTTGTCTCTCTACGTTACTCAGATGTCACGAAGAAAATTTTTAATGCAGTTTTATAATTTCAGGCATAGGCATAATCATTTTTGACTTGGTGCTCCAAGTATCCAACTAACTCTTGGGCCCTTGCTCACCTCAGGAAGATATTCTTTGGTCTTCAAAAGCAATGGTTTGTATATTCCATTTCCTGATTCAGCCTCAGAACCGTTCTTAAAGATGAGGAAAATGCTTAGCTCAGTTTCAGGGTGGTTTCTGATGGATTTGCAATAATAACTTTGGGGAAGATTTGCAATAATAATAATTATGGCCTCTATTAAATGTTTACTGTGTATTAAGTGCTTGGGTAGATACAAGAAAGGGGATGTAGGCAAGAGGCAAGAGGTTGACAGTAAGACGAGATCGAGGTACCGTGAGTTTGGTGTTAGTGGAGGGAAGTGTGCAGGTAGGGTTGTAGTATCTCATATCTAACCCAGTGCTTAGCACAGTGCTTGAGACATTGTCTTGTCTTATGCTGTTGAGTTGTCTCCGACCCATAGCGAATCCATGGACTCATCTCTCCCAGCACCCTTCCTCCATCTCCAATCGTTCTGGTAGTGTATCCATAGAGTTTTCTTGGTAAAAATCCAGAAATGGTTTACCATTGCCTTCTTCTGTGCAGTAAATTGAGTCTCCGCCCTCGTCTCTTTCCCATGCTGCTGCTTCACAACACAGGTGAGTTTTGACTTGTAGCAGATTGCCTTCCACTTGCTAGCCGCTGCCCAAGCTAGGAATGGCTCTGCTTGACTCTCCCTTTAGTAGCCGAGACTGGTAGAATACTGGAAACTCTCCAGGTGCCATCCTGAGAAGGTGCTTGGAACACAGAAAGCACTTAACCAACAACACAATTGTTATTATTAGTAGTAGGAGACAATCAAGGTAAAGTAGGAAGGGGAGAGCTGATGGAGCTGATCAAACTGATCAAACTAGCTGATCAAATGTACTGTAAGGAGTTTCTCTTTGGATGGGCAGCCATAGGAGGTTTTTGAGAAGTGGGGGCACTTGAGCTGAGTAATTTTTAAGAAAAATGATCTGGGGAGAGATCTTGATTTAGAATCGGTAGAGTGATAGTTTTTTCCAGAGCTAGATTTCCATCTGTTGGAGAAGGGATAAACCAGAAATTTCTAACATTGTGTTGGAAGCTGATGGTGGGTCTCAGGGGACTCTTCCACAACAGCTGCTGCTGCCTCCCCTGCATTCCCCAACCCCACATGCAGCTGACCCAGATGTTCGGAAGGAGGGGAAAGGTGCCAGTGGGCAGTCAGAATCCTGGCCCTACTTGGGTGGTTCTAGTGAAGGGACAAGCCTCAGGGTGTGATTTGGTCATCAAGTATTTTGGTGATCCTTAGACTAAACCAAACAGATTATAAAGTGATGCATTACAAGAAAGGCTACGAGTTTTAAAGTGTTCCTCTGTTTTATCTGCAGCACAACAAAACAGTGCAGTTTAAGGATTGTATTGTCATTTATAGTTGTAACAAACTGATATGCATTACTTGGGAATTGGAAATTTTATTTTGGACTTTCCACACTAAGCTCTTACTGATATATAAGATATAGGAATAATAGATTTTTTTTCAAAGTTCTTGTTTTTAAATACCCCTTAAGTGAACACTGATATTTGATTATCTTAGCAACTGAAAGAGAAGCAGCATGACCTACTGGAAAGAGCACAGGCCTGGGAGTCAGGTAACTTGGGTTCTAATACCTGCTCTGCAACTTGTCTGCTGTGTGACCTTGGGCAAGTCACTTCACTTCTCTATGCCTCAGTTCCTCATCTGTAAAATGGGGATTAAATCCTCCCTCTCCGATTTAGACTGTGAGCCTCATGTGGGACAAGGACTGTGCCCAACCTGATTGTTTTGTATCTACCCCAATGCTTAGTACAATCCCCGGTTCATAGTAAGTGCTTTACAAGTGCCATAAAAAAAAAATCCTAAAAGCAACTGAAATGGGTTAATTTGCACTTTACAATTAATACGAGAACATTCAAATAACTGCATAATTAAGTGAATGAGAAATTGCTTGTGACTACATAAGCAAATTGCTACAAAATTTTAAGAACACTAATTAATTTGACATATAAAATTAAGCCCCTTAATATTATTTTTAACACCAATTAGCAGATGGTAACACTTGTTCAGAGATTCTTGGTTTTGTCTCATGTCCTCGCACTTTGGGTTATTTGAGAAATATAGTACTGTGAGCTGCCACTAGCATCCAAAAATAATGGGTTCATGGAGTCTACAGTTCATTCATTCATTCAATCGTATTTATTGAGCGCTCACTGTGTGCAGAGCACTGTTGTTGAACACTCCAAAGAGGAAAGCATGTGGGGTGGATTTGGGAAGGAAGAGAATATAAATCTAAAAGCAGAGTAACATAAAATCATATTCCAAATTCTTGGTCTAAGTCAACTCTCAAAGTTGAAAAAGCAATCAAGCGATCAATCAGTGGTATTTATTGAGCACTTACGGTGGGCAGGGCAATGTACCAAGCGCTTGGGAGAGTACAATATAATAGATTCTATTTTGTAGTGGTTACATAATGCCAAATTAATCAAAAGTTATATACAGAGGAACTACCAACATCCTATTCCTCACAAACGTCCCTCCTTTCCTCAGGAACATCCAATGGCTACCTATTGCCTTCTCTGTCAAGTAGAAACTCCTTACCTTTGGCTTCAAGGCTCTTCCCCAGCTTTCTCCACCTTTTACATCTCAGATGTCTTCACTCGCTACTCCCCGGCTTGCAGTCTTTGCTTTTCCTAAGTGATAATTTTTTTTAACTATGCTTCATTCTCAAAACTCCCACCTTTGATCCTTTGGTCAGGCCCTTTTCCCGAGTGAAACTCCCTCTCCCAGGCCATCTTCAGGCCCTCCTAAAATTCCACCTCTTCTAGGAAACCTTTCCCAGTAAATTTCCACTGCTCCAAATCACACCAAAAAACAGCCCCCTCTGTATTCACCTTTCAAATCAGGCCTTTTCAACATGTAGATGGTGAGAAAATTGATTAACATATGTTACCTTTTTATTCCTTTATTTCAGCCTACCATCTTTTGCTACTACCAGTCGTATCCTTGTTCTTTCTCTTGCTCCCCCCTTTTTGTAAATACTTTGTGTTTGCCTGTCTCCCTTATTAAATTGAAAGCTCCTTGGGCAGGATATGTGGCTCTTACTTCTGTTGATTTCTCCCAAACCTACCCATTCACTGCACTCAGTGACCCAGGAAGAACATAGCTGGCAGGAACGAGAGAGCGTGAGCAAGTCCATGCAAACCACTAGCACTAGAATCAATCCCATCACACAGATTCTTGGTCTTAGATTCTTGGGGCCAAGGCTCGTCCATTGCTCTTGGCAGGAAAGTCCAACGTTCTTCCAAATGCTTAGTACAATGATTCACGCACGGAGGTGCTCAATAAGCACCCTTGATTGATTAATGTTCTCTTGATGCTTCTGAGCTGGACCCGCATCAACATCTTCAGCCCACTGAAAGGTGACTTTAGGATAACTTTAAATTCATTTTATAAAGTAATACAGTATATTAGTCCTCCTTGAAAGGGATTATCTTTTCATCAGAAATGTTCTGGATTTTGTATGTCTTTTTTTGTTTATCTTCTATGATGACAGCATTGATTCTAAATTCTTTTCTCAGTTGGTCACGTTTTTCTCTCTGTGGAGGCCAAAGGGCAAACAAAATCTGTGGAAGAGTAGGGGAAAAAAAACTTAATGGTATTTATTAAGCCCTTACTATGTGTCGTTATATCCCGGCTAGACTACTGTGTCAGCCTTCTCTCTGACCTCCCTTCCTCCTCTCTCGCCCCGCTCCGGTCTATTCTTCACTCCGCTGCCCGGCTCATCTTCCTGCAGAAACGATCTGGGCATGTCACTCCCCTTCTTAAACAACTCCAGTGGTTGCCTATCGACCTCCGCTCCAAACAAAAACTCCTCACTCTAGGCTTCAAGGCTCTCCATCACCTTGCCCCTTCCTACCTCTCCTCCCTTCTCTCTTTCTACCGCCCACCCCGCACGCTCCGCTCCTCTGCTGCCCACCTCCTCACCGTCCCTCGGTCTCGCCTATCCCGCCGTCGACCCCTGGGTCACGTCCTCCCGCGGTCCTGGAACGCCCTCCCTCCTCACCTCCGCCAAACTGATTCTCTTTCCCTCTTCAAAACCCTACTTAAAAATCACCTCCTCCAAGAGGCGTTCCCAGACTGAGCTCCTCTTCCCCCTCTACTCCCTCTGCCATCCCCCCTTTACCTCTCCGCAGCTAAAGCCTCATTTTCCCCTTTTCCCTCTGCTCCTCCACCTCTCCCTTCCCATCCCCACAGCACTGTACTCGTCCGCTCAACTGTATATATTTTCGTTACCCTATTTATTTTGTTAATGAATTGTACATCGCCTCGATTCTATTTAGTTGCCATTGTTTTTACGAGATGTTCTTCCCCTTGACTCTGTTTATTGCCATTGTTCTTGTCTGTCCTTCTCCCCCGATTAGAGTGTAAGCCCGTCAAACGGCAGGGACTGTCTCTATCTGTTGCCGACTTGTTCATCCCAAGCGCTTAGTACAGTGCTCTGCACATAGTAAGCGCTCAATAAATACTATTGAATGAATGAATGTGTCAAGCTCTGTTCTAAGTACTGTGGTAGATACAAGTTTATCAGGTTGGACACAGGTTAAGCCCCACATGGGACTAACAGTCCAAATTGGAGGGACTAGGAATTAAGTTCCATTTTATAGGTGAGGTAACTGAGGCACAGTGAAGTTAAGCGACTTGCCCAAAGTCACACAAGTAATTTGAAGAGCTGGGATTAGAACCCAGGTCCTTTGACTCCCAGGCTTGTGCTCTTTCCACTGGGCCACACTGCTTCTTGATCAAGTATTAGATTCTCTTGATTAAATCTAGGAAAGTGAAGTCTAGGAAGAGGATATGTATCCTCAGCACTAGGGCATATGTATTTTTTCGATAGTTGAAAGTTATTCTGATTTCACTTGTAAATATTTTTATGTCTCTTTCCTTCTGGGCAGGGAATATATCACTTGTCTGTGTTGTACTTTGGCAAGTTCCTAGTACATAGAACTGCACCCAGTGGATACTCAATAAATAGTATTACAATTACTACTAGATGGTTTTCCAGGTAAATTGGGCAAAAATCTTTTGACAAAGAAGATGGAGCTGTTGTGGACCTCAATTACCCAGATTTATTGTTTGCACTGCTTAAATTCACTGAATAATGGCATAATCTTTGATATTTGCTAGTGTAGATATCAGTTCTGAATACTCTGAATGGGGAATTTTATTTTAAAGATTTTCTGAGAAGTGTGTGTTTGGGGTAATTTTTCATACATGTCAGTTTTCTTTTCCTTCCTGCTAATTAAATGCTTTCTCTTCATTTGAAGAGTTGTTAGAGAAAAGAAACAGCACATTTATTTTTGCACTGTAGAAACAATTAATGAGATATTACTTGAAAAGTGCAAAAGATGAGTGAGCTTTGAATTTGACTAAGTGCTGTCAATTAAGATGTTTATATCTAATTGGTTTCTTTTTGTAAGCCCCTATGGAAAAATACTTCTGATCAGTCATTTTTTCTCTTTACCATGTTGCATAACATCTACATCAGACTATTAATCAAAGTTAAGCTAGTACAGAACCAATTAATCATGTGTTAGATACATATAAATTGGCAAATGTCAACCTGGCAGCTGCCTTATGAAATCTAATGTGAAGAAAAAGAGAACCTCCTACATTCAAATTCACTGAGAAACTTGGTAAACCAGTCAAGAAGTCAATAACAGCTAGTTATTCCAAGCAAGTTTCTAATTTAGGAAGGAACATCTGGGATAGAACATAATTACTGAAAGCTTTTTTTTTTTAAAAAAAAGCAAAACAGCAAAAATGGTTTTATGACTAAAAATTTAATTCAGTAGATTCAGGCAAACAAAATAGGATTTTCATTTGTAGTTTAAAATATATTAGGGTTTGAACTCCCTTGGAGAAGAACTCAATTACCACAGCTTCAATTACCATCTGTATGGGGATGATTTCCAAATCTACCTCTGTTGCCCTGACCTCTCCTTCTCTGGAGTTTTGCGTTTCCTCCTGCCTTCAGGACATGGAGAAGCAGCGTGGCTCAGTGGAAAGAGCACGGGCTTTGGAGTCAGGGCTCATGAGTTCGAATCCCAGCTCTGCCACTTGTCGGCTGTGTGACTGTGGGCAAGTCACTTAACTTCTCTGGGCCTCAGTTCCCTCATCTGTAAAATGGGGATTAAGACTGTGAGCCCCACGTGGGACAACCTGATTCCCCTATGTCTACCCCAGCGCTTAGAACAGTGCTCGGCACATAGTAAGCGCTTAACAAATACCAACATTATTATCTCTACTTGGGTGTCCGGCCAACACTGCAGACTTAACATTTCCAAAACAGAACTTCTCATCTTCCCACCCAAACCCTGTTCTCCCTCTGACTTGCCTATCACTACAGACAATACCACCATCCTCCCTGTCCCAGAAACTTCTAACTTTGGCATTATCCTCAACTCATCTCTCTCATTCAACCCTCACATTCAATCTGTCACAAAATCCTGTTGGTTCTATATTCACAACATCACTAAAATCCATCCTTTCCTCTCCATCCAAATTGCAACTATGTTGATCCAAACATCGATCCTCTCCAACCTTGACTACTGCATCGGCCTCCTTGCTAAGCCCTCATTTCCCCTATGTGCCCTATCGACTATGAACTTGACTCCATACTTCTTAAGCACTTTGATAATAATAATAATAATGATGGTATTTGATAAACACTTACTACGTGCCAAATACTGTTCTAAGCCCTGGGGAGTTGGGGGTTGGGGGGAGATTCAAGGTAATCAGGTTGTCTCACGTGGGGCTCACAGTTTTAATCCCCATTTTTACACATGAGGTAACTGAGGCACAGATAAGCTAAGTGACTTGCCCAAAGTCACACAGCTGACAAGTGGCAGCACCAGCATTAGAACCCATGACATCTGACTCCTAAACCCATGCTCTTTCCACTGAGCCATGCTGCTTAGCTCGACAGCGCTTTTTCTTTAATGGTATTTGTTAACCGCTTACTATGTACCAGACACTGTACTAAGCACTGGGATTAGTGCAAGCTAATCAGGTTGGACACAGTCCATGTCCCACATGGGACTCACAATATTAATCTCAGTTTTACAGATGAGGTAACTGAGGCCCAGAGAAATGAAGTGACTTGCCCAAGGTCACACAGCAGACATGTGGTGAAGCCGGGATTAGAAACAGCATGGCTTAGTGGAAAAAGCACAGGCTTGGGAGTCAGAGGTCATGGGTTCAAATCCTGATCCGCCATTTGTCAGCTGTGTGACTTTGGGTAAGTCACTTAACTTCTCTGGGCCTCAGTTACCTCATCTGTAAAATGGTGATTAAGATTTTAAGCCCCATGTGGGACAACCTGATAACCTTGTATCTACCCCAGTGCTTAGAACAGTGCTTAGCACATAGTATGTGCTTAAAAAATACCATTATTATTATTATTATTATTATTATGATTAACCTTAGTCCTCCTGACACCCAGGCCCATGCTCTATTCATTAGGTCACATTGCTTCTCTAATGTACACATCTTTATACTCTACTATTTTCTCTATCTGTAATTTATTTCATTGTTTCCTCCTGTAGACTGTAAGCTCCTTGTAGGCAGGGTTGACGTCTACCCAAGTTATTGGTACAGTGCTCTGCACACAGTAAGCCTTAAATAAATACCACTGATTGATTGTTATTGCTCTAGATGAAGTACTGAAAATTCCGGCTATAAAATAAAAACTCAAAAACCATTGAATTTTATCATATACAAATATTTTTGGTTGGTTTGAAAATAAAGGCTATTAAATGCTATGCTGTTATCATTATTGAAAGAAGATGGAAGAATACTCTGCTAGTGAGGGGAAAGTGGGATGTTTTTTTCTTATGTCTGAAGTTTCCAAATTAGTTCTTGATAAATTGCCTAAATAGTCACTCTCACCACTGTTCATACCCTTCCTCCTATCTGACTGCCTTCCCCCTTCACATCCCCCAAACATCTACCCTACCCATCTTCAAAGCCATACTAAAATTCTATCTTCACCAGGAAGCCTTCCCTGATTAATCGTTCATCTCTCGACACCATTTTCCCTCCCCTCTGCATCACTTATGTATTTGAGTTCATACCCCAAAATCATTTAAGTATTCACCCCACCTCCACCTGCCCAGCACTGATGTACATATTTTTATAGATGGTAAATTCCCCTTCCTGTAATTTATATTAATGTCTGTCTCCCCCTCTAATGGTAAGCTCCTTGTGGGTAGGGAACGTGTTTACCAACTCTTCCAAGGGGTTAGTACACTTCGCTGCACACAGTAAGTGCTCAGTAAATATCATGGGTTGACCGATTGACTTCCCATTCTATATTCTTAATCTACTGTAATAATAATAATAATAATGTTGGTATTTGTTAAGCGCTTACTATGTGCCAAGCACTGTTCTAAGCGTTGTCCCACGTGGGGCTCACAGTCTTAATCCCCATTTTACAGATGAGGGAACTGAGGCACGGAGAAGTTAAGTGACTTGCCCACAGTCACACAGCCGACACGTGGCCGAGCTGGGATTCGAACTCATGAGCCCTGACTCCAAAGCCCGTGCTCTTTCCACTGAGCCACGCTGCTTCTTCTTCCGTGAGCTGTGTACAATGTTCTGCACATAGCGAGCACTCGATAAATGTCATTAATTGATAGGTG
Source organism: Ornithorhynchus anatinus (assembly GCF_004115215.2). NCBI lineage: Eukaryota > Metazoa > Chordata > Mammalia > Monotremata > Ornithorhynchidae > Ornithorhynchus > Ornithorhynchus anatinus. Next base: position 57,386,263 of record NC_041753.1, read on the forward strand.
ATGCTACTGATGATAAGAACCCATCTATGTGTCTGAATAGACCGTTGTGGGACTGAAACACCCCACTGCATTGTTAGCGTTCAATGGTATTTATTGAGCGCTTACTGTGTACAATGCACTTTACTAAGCTCCTGGTAGATCCCTGCTCTGATAATGGGTTTTTTTTCCCCATACAGGTCCATCCCTTTTTGAGTCTGTCTTTTTGAAACACAATTATTTGTGGAGAGCACCCCAACTCCCGATTGCTGCCTAGCTGGCAGATCTGTTTGCCAAAGTGGACTCCCAACAACTCACTGCTATGTTGCACTGTGCGTCTCTAGGTCTTTAAACCATTAATTCTGTCCTCCTGGCTAGCATGTTCCCCCCTTTCAGTTCACCATACAAAAGCTTCTTGGGTACCCTGTTGTCATCTATTCTCCTCCTGCATCCTGACCAATGAAGCAGGGTTACTGTGAGCAGTATTCTTCTGAAAAGCTAGCTGCATGGCCTAGTGGAAAGAGCACAGGCCTGGGAGTCAGAGGACCTGGGTTCTAAACCCAGCTTCACCACTTGCCTGCAATGTGACCTTGGGCAAATACCAGTTTTCCCTCCCTCTTAGACTATAAACCCCTTGTAGGACAGGCACAGGGACAGGGATCTAACAGTCTAAGCAGTTTGTGTTTTTTGAAGGAAATCAGATATTGAATCCCTATTGAAAGGGCAGAGAGCTGGCTAAGGAAGTTGGAGAAGGGGAGGAGGGGTACACCCCCCTCAAATGAGATTAACAATTTTTCAATGCAAGTGTTGAACACTTGGTAGTCAAATTTCTACTGTAATCCTTCACAATTTCTGAGCTGTTACTTAAATTGACTCCTAGATTGCCTGCCTCCTAAGGGGATTGGGAGACTTAAATAATCAATCAATTAATGGTATTCATTAATAATAGTAATAATCATGGCATTTGTTAAGCACTTACTATGTGCAAAGCACTGTTCTAAGCACTGGGGTAGATACAAGGTAATCAGGTAATCATCCTTGGAGTGACAAAGATGAGGCATGTAGTTCACTTAGCCATTCACTCATTCATGGATTTATTCATTCGTTTTTCCAGACTCTATTAACAGTTGAACAGGCGGTCCTTGGATTTATGACCCGAGTGGCTCCACAGACATTAAATCAAAATGTTGCAAGTTGGAACTGATTTTCTCATAGAAAATGAGTTCCTGGATCAGGATTGGTTTCCCCATTTTCACCAAAATTACCCAGAATTGTGCAGCCCATGAATTATAAATGGGGAATGTAGCTAAATTCATTCATTCATTCATTCAATAGTATTTATTGAGAGTTTACTATGTGCAGAGCACTGTACTAAACGCTTGGAATGTACAATTCGACAACAGATAGAGACAATCCTTGCCCACTGACAGGCTTACAGTCTAATCGGGGGAGACAGACAGACAAAAACAATAGCAATAAATAGAATCAAGGGGATGTACATCTCATTAACAAAATAAATAGGGTAATAAAAATATATACAAATGAGCAGACGAGCACAGTGCTGAGGGGACGGGAAGGGAGGGGGGAGAAGCAGAGGGAAAGGGGGTTTAGCTGAGGGGAGGTGAAGGGGGGGCGAGAGGGAGCAGAGGGAAAAGGGGAAGCTCAGTCTGGGAAGGCCTCTTGGTGGAGGTGAGCTCTCAGTAGGGCTTTGAAGAGGGGAAGAGAGTTAGTTTGGCGGAGGTGAGGAGGGAAGGCATTCCAGGACAGCGGGAGGACATGGGCCAGGGGTCGACGGTGGGATAGGCAAGAAAGGGGGACGGTGAGGAGGTAGGCGGCAGAGGAGCGGAGCCTACAGGGTGGGCAGTAGAAAGAAAGAGGGGAGGAGAGGTAGGAGAGGGTAAGGTGATGGAGAGCCTTGAAGCCAAGAGTGAGAAGTTTTTGTTTCGTGCGAAGGTTGATAGGCAACCACTGGAGGTTTTTAAGAAGGGGAGTGACATGCCCAGAGCATTTCTGCAGGAAGATGAGCTGGGCAGCGGAATGAAGAATAGACTGGAGCAGGGAGAGACAGGAGGAAGGGAGATCAGAGAGAAGGCTGACACAATAATCCAGCCGGGATATTATGAGAGCCTGTACCAGTAAGATAGCCGTTTGGGTGGAGAGGAAAGGGCGGATCTTGGTGATATTATAAAGGTGAGACTGGCAGGTCTTGATGACGGATTGGATGTGTGGGGTGAATGAGAGAGCTGAGTCAAGGATGACACCAAAGGTTGCGGGCTTGAGAGACAGGGAGGATGGTCGTACCATCCAAAGTGATAGGGAAGTCAGGAAGAGGACAGGGCTTGGGAGGGAAGATGAGGAGTTCAGTTTTGGACATGTTGAGTTTTAGGGAGCGGGCAGACATCAGGTAGAGACGTCCTGGAGGCAGGAGGAGATACGAGCCTGCAGGGAGGGAGAGAGGACGGGGCAGAGATGTAGATTTGAGTGTCATCTGTGCAGCGTGGCTCAGTGGAAAGAGCCTGGGCTTCGGAGTCAGTGGTCATGGGTTCGACTCCCACCTCTGCCACTTGTCAGCTGTGTGACTGTGGGCAAGTCACTTAACTTCTTTGTGCCTCAGTTCCCTCATCTGTAAAATGGGGATTAACTGTGAGTCTCACGTGGGACAACCTGATTACCCTGTATCTACCCCAGCACTTAGAACAGTGCTCTGCACATAGTAAACGCTTAACAAATACCAACATTATTATTATTATTTTTATAGATGATAGTTGAAGCCGTGAGAACGAATGAGTTCACCAAGCGAGTGAGTGTAGATGGAGAACAGAAGAGGGCCGAGAACTGACCCTTGAGGAACTCCTACAGTTAGAGGATGGGAGGGGGAGGAGGAGCCTGCGAAGGAGACCAAGAATGAACAGTCAGAAAGATAAGAGGAGAACCAGGGGAGGGCAGAGTCCGTGAAACCAAGGTGAGATAAGGTGTGGAGGAGAAGGGGATGGTCTACAGTGTCAAAGGCAGCTGAGAGGTCAAGGAGGATTAGGATAGAGTAGGAGCCATTGGATTTGGCAAGAAGGAGGTCATGGGTGACCTTTGAGAGAGCAGTCTCGGTAGAGTGGAAGAGGGCGGAAGCCAGATTGGAGGGGGTCCAGGAGAGAATTGGAGTTAAATTCATGTGTTGATACTTTCAGATGGGCTAGGGTAGCCATCTTTTGCTCCCTTGGAAGTAAATAGACTCATTCCCAATCTAAGTAGTAGGGAGAACGAGAATTAAATCGCCATCTTCCAGGTGAGGACACAGAGGCCCAGAAAATTTAAATGATTTGTCCATTATCACCCAGCAGGGAAGTGGCGAAGCAGGATTAGAATCTGGTTCTTTTACTCCCAGGCCCACACTCTTTCCACTCTGCCATACCATTTGACCCTTCTTGACAGTTCTTCCTGGTTATCATCATAATAAAAATAATAATGAGGGTATTTGGTGAGCGCTTACTATGTGCAGAGCACTGTTCTAAGCGCTGGGGTAGATCAAGGTAATCAGGTTGTCCCACGTAGTGCTTACAGGCTTCAACCCCATTTTACTGATGAGGGAACTGAGGTCCAGAGAAGTGAAGTGACTTGCCCGAAGTCACACAGCTGACAGAAGCGGGATTAGAACCCATGACCTCTGACTTCCAAGCCCGGGCTCTTTCCACTAAGCCATGCTGCTTCTCATTTATTTGTTGAATTTATTTATTTATTTATTGAATGCTTACTGTGTGCAGAGTACTGTACTAAGGGCTTGAGAGAGTACAATAATGCTACTTTACCCAACTATTGGGAATTAGTTATTTGTACAGTATTAAATCTTCTCTCAGGGCTGCACCTGGAGAGTTTCCGGTACTCTACCAGTCTTGGCTACAGAAGGGAGAGTCAAGCAGAGGCATACCCATTCTATTTCTAGCTTGGACAGTGGCTAGTGAATGGAAGGCAATCTGCTACAACTCAAAGCTTCCCTGTGCTGGGCAGCAGCGGCATGGGAGATAGTCAAGGGAGGAGACTTAAGTTTACTGCACAGAAGGAGGCAATGTTAAACCACTTCCATATTTTTTACCAAGAAAACTATGGATACACTATCGGGACAATTGCAGATGGAGGCTGAATGTTCTGGGAGAGATGTGTCCATGGTGTCGCTATGTGTCAGAGACGATGACAGCATAAGACAAGACTCGACGAACGCTTGTGAACAACTCATTTTATTAGAAAAATATTCTATATATGATCCTTAAATTTCAAGAGATTTCCCCTACTGCCTTGTAGTTTTACAAAACAGTGTAAATTGCAGACCCTTTCAAATCCATTTGTTGGTAGTGTTTGGGGACTTGATTCTTGAAACTAACGAAGATTTTATTTCCTTCATATAAAAATGATAGTGATGTTTAATTCTGCATGTACTTGAAGTACAATATTTTCCAAAGATTTTTCAACTACCATTTTTTCCCCCAAAATTGACAGAGTGTGTCTGAATATGATCTTTTGTGAAATAATGCCATAGCAATATGGCACATTTTGAGGGGGTTTGGACTATTATATCCAGCCAATTATTATAAAAAATTTGATCCTGAAACAGCAGTCTTTACAGAGAACAGCAAATTTGTGAAATGGTTCAGCAGCTATTAAAAATAAATCATGCCCAAACCTCCAACACACTAAATCATTTAAAATGTGTAGTTACATTTATACTTAGCCACCGTTTGGTAACATATTCAGCAATACGGGATAGTAATGTAAGGGAGAAAAGCACCGTTTTTTAAAAACACTAGATAAAGTATGAGGCTAGGACTTTGAAAAGAATTAATCAGGAACCCCTACTTTTTTCAAATCTTTGAAAATATCTCCAGGGCTAATCCAAAGTTGGATGTTACCAGGGACTTTCCTCAACTTGACTTTCTCTGGCTTCATTTTAAAGAGAAAAATAATTTCACATAGAAAAAGACACACAGTCTCTTTAAGGCAGTAATCTGCGCCTTTGGCAACAGTTAGATCAAGGTCCATTTGGGCAGATATTAAAGATGAAAAAAATGGCTAATTTACAATAATGAATACACAGAAAATAATAATGATAATAATAATGGTATTTGTTAAGCACTTACTATGTTCCAAGCACTGTTCTAAATACTGGGGTAGATACAAGGTTATCAGGTTGTCCCACATGGGGCTCACAGTCTTAGTCCCCATTTTACAGATGAGGTAACTGAGGCATAGAGAAGTTAAGTGACTTGCCCAAAGTCACACAGATGATGGTACGACCATCCTTCCCGTCTCTCAGGCCTGCAATCTCGGTGTCATCTTTGACTCATCTCTCTCGTTCAGCCCACACATCCTATCCGTTACCGAGACCTGCCTGTTTCACCTTTACAATATCGCCAAGATCCGCCCTTTCCTCTCCACCCAAACGGCTACCTTACTGCTACGGGCTCTTGTTATATCCCGGCTAGACTACTGTGTTAGCCTTCTCTCTGATCTCCCTTCCTCCTCTCTCACCCTGCTCCAGTCTATTCTTCACTCCGCTGCCCGGCTCATCTTCCTGCAGAAACAATCTGGGCATGTCACTCCCCTTCTTAAACACCTCCCGTGGTTGCCTATCGACCTCCGCTCCAAACAAAAACTCCTCACTCTAGGCTTCAAGGCTCTCCATCACCTTGCCCCTTCCTACCTCTCCTCCCTTCTCTCTTTCTACTGCCCACCCCACACGCTCCGCTCCTCTGCCGCCCACCTCCTCACCGTCCCTCGGTCTCGCCTATCCCGCCGTCGACCCCTGGGCCACGTCCTCCCGCGGTCCTGGAATGCCCTCCCTCCTCACCTTCGACAATCTAATTCGCTTCCCCTCTTCAAATCCCTACTTAAAGCTCACCTCCTCCAAGAGGCCTTCCCAGACTGAGCTCCCCCCTTTGTCCCTCTGCTCCCTCTACCCCCCCTCACCTCTCTGCAGCTAAACCCTCTTCTCCCCCCTTTCCCTCTCCTCCTCCCCCTCTCCCGTCCCACCCCCTCAGCACTGTACTCGTCCGCTCGACTGTATATATCTTTATCACCCTATTTATTTTGTTTAATGAGATGTACATCACCCTGATTCTATTTATTTGCCATTGTTTTTATGAGATGTTCTTCCCCTTGACTCTATTTATTGCCACTGTTCTTGTCTGCCTGTCTCCCCCGATTAGACTGTAAGCCCGTCAAAGGGCAGGGACTGTCTCTATCTGTTGCCGACTTGTTCATTCCAAGCGCTTAGTACAGTGCTCTGCACATAGTAAGCACTCAATAAATACTATTGAATGAAAGTGGTAGAGCTGGGATTCAAACCCATGACCTCTCATTCCCAAGCCCGTGCTCTTTCCACTAAGCCACGCTGCTTCTCATTTGGGGCTCAGGGTGGGCAAGATTAGGAAAGGAATTTGGACAAATAAAAATCTGAAAAGCTTGGCTTGTAAAACAGAAAAAAACAAACAAAAACAAAATAATAGACCACACTTCTTTTTTATGGTATTTAAGTGCTTACTATGTCAGGTACTGTTCTAAACTCTGGAGTAGATACAAGGTAATCAGATTGGACACAGTCCATGCTCAGTTTGGGGCTCACGGTCTTAATCGCCATTTTATAGATGAGGTAACTGAGGTACAGAGAAGTTAAGGGACTTACCCAAGGTCACACAGCAGACAAGTGGCAGAGCCAGGATTAGAACCTACATCCTTCTGACTCCCTGGCCCATGCTTTAACCACTAGGCTATGCTTCTTGTAATTTCAGGTAACTTCATCAGCTTTTTCTTAAACTTATGAAGATACCTGAAATTATAAGTGAGCATTGGCTTACCTTACAAAAGAAGTAGATGCATTTTGAGACCAAAGTCAAGGGATGGTATAGGCATATTCCTTTAATTATGATATTTATTGAACATTTATGCGCTGAGTGCTCAGGTAGATACAAGATAATCAGATTAGAAACTGTCCTTCCTCTGCGTGGAGCACAAAATCTAAGAAGCAGGGAGAAGCAGGCAATATTATCCCCATTTTGCAGATGACAAAACCGAGTCCAGAGAGATTATGTGATTTGCCCAAATCAGACAGCAGTCCAGAGACAGAGCTGGCATTAGAACCCACGTTTCCTGACTCCCAGTGCTAATGTTCTTTCCACTAGGCCAACGCTGCCTTTCTGTGAAAGATGGTATTGCAAGGAATTTATGTGGATTTGAAAAAAACATTTGACAGAGAATTAAGGCTATTTTATGTGCTGGCTTTGCTCAAAGCCCTATGACACTTTTTAAATAGGTCAAACCTGTAGGCAAAATTTGGTATCAGCTCAAAAATTTAACTCGATCTGGATAATTTGTAGGCAGGATTGGACTGTGAAAAATGACATGTCTGATAAAGAAGAACTTTCATTTATGCTGACAGTGGTTTAAATTATTAACATGTCTCTAATTTTTGTACTGCTATATGTATCTACTAGAAAGATAAAGATTGCCCTTCCCACCACTGTCAGAAAGAGTATTCCTTAGAGAAAAAAGATCTTTTAGAAGAAAATATGAAGCCCCAGGTCTGAGTCCTTACAAAATCCTTCCCAGTTTAAGTCCATTTTCTTCCTACTTTTCAGTGCCTGCTCTAGACACTGATGAGAACCCTGAGAAGCAGCTTGGCCCAGTGAAAAGAACACGGATTGGGGAGTCAGGGGACATGAGTTCTAATCTCAGTTCTGCCATTTGCTTGCTGAGGGACCTTGGGCAAGTCACTTCTCTGTGCCTCAGTTTCCTCAACTGTAAAATGGGGATTCAATACCTGTTCTCCCTCAAAAAAGTTTTTTTTAAAAGAAACTGCTTAGACTGTGAGCTCCCTGTTCCTTTCCCACAAGGGGCTCACAGTCTAAGAGGGGGAGAACAGTTATTTGTCCAAGGTCATACTGCAGGCAAGTGGAACTAGGATTAGAACCCAGGTCCCCTGACTCCCAGGGCTGTGCTCTTTCCACTGGGCCTCACCGCTCCCCAGCCTATACCTCTCTGTACTCTAGAGATACATAGGCCCACCTCCTAAACTGTCCAAAACGGAACTCTTTATCTTCCCAACCAAACCCTGTCCTCTCCTTGACTTTTTTGTCACTGTAGACAGCACCGCCATCCTTCCTGCCTCACAAACCCTTCACCTTGGTGCTATTCTTGACTCATCTCCCTCATTCAGCCCACATATGCAATCTGTCACTAAATTCTGGTGGTTCAATATTGTAATAATAATAATAATGTTGGTATGTGTTTAGCTCTTGCTATGTGCCAGGCACTGTACTAAGCACTGGGGTGGGTACAAGCAAATTGAGTTGGACACAGTCCCTGTTCCACAAGGGGCTCACAGCTTCAATCCCCATTTTACAGATGAGGTAACTGAGGCCCAGAGAAGTGAAGTGACTTGCCCAAGGTCACACAGCATTCTCCCAAGCACTTATTACAGTGCTCTGCACACAGTAAGCGCTCAATAAATATGATTGACTGACTTATCGACTTCACAACATCACTAAAATCCACCATCTCTTCTCCATCCAAACTGCTACCACGTTAATACAAGCATTTATAATAATAATAATAATAATGCTGGTATTTGTTAAGCGCTTACTATGTGCAGAGCACTGTTCTAAACGCTGGGGTAGATACAGGGTAATCAGGTTGTCCCACGTGAGGCTCACAGTTAATCCCCATTTTACAGATGAGGTAACTGAGGCACGGAGAAGTGAAGTGACTTGCCCACAGTCACACAGCTGACAAGTGGCAGAGCCGGGATTCGAACTCATGACCTCAGACTCCCAAGCCCATGCTCTTTCCACTGAGCCACGCTGCTTCTCTAATTCCTATATTAATGTCTGTCTCCCCCTCTAGACTGTAAGTTCATTGTGGCAGGCATCGTGTCTACCAAATTTATTATGTCATACTCTCTGGAGCACACAGTAAGCGCTCAATAAATATGATTGATACAAATGATTTTTTGGAAATTCTTTATCCGTCTTCCTTCAGAACATGGTTTGAAGGTAATACCAGCATCATAAATTTTTTTATTGCCGAAAAAGAAACCCAATGTGTTTTTTAAAAAGAGAAAGCATTCACTTTGAGAAACCTACTTCACCTCTTGTTATTTTTTTCCAGTTTTGATAGTATGTCAAAATTAAGTAAGAAAAAAGACCCGGTTGGCTGATCATGAATGAATATAAAAGATGAATTTTAGTATCATTAAGATGGAGCTCAATAAACAACGAATACCTAAAGAACAGTGCTTCTTCTTTAGTAAAGTTTCAGAAAAAGGGAAATTGCTTCACTGTTTAAAAAAGGGAGATTAAAAGCAAAGCACCTTTTGAGCTGCATGTGGAACTTGTACATTTTGTATCTGCCAGTTCTGAAAGCCTACGATTGAGTCCCGATCATTTTTTGGAAGCTAGCATATTTTATTTGGGAATCCAGATTTTTAGTGCTTGGATAACAAATGACTTAAATTAGCTTTAAATATTTAACCATCTATAATATTTTATTCTGTTCCTCTTAATTTTAACATACGAACTTTTGAAACTTGCAGAAATAGTTCCAACCTGTTTAGTTTATTGACTATCTATTGCCTAACTCTCTTTGTTTTAGTAAGCTATCTGAAGAACATTTTCCCTTGGGCCTAACAGAATGTTTACACTCTTGTGGCAACAGGAGAGCATTTTAATAACATTGTTCCCTAAAAATAGTCATTTTGGTCCTTCATTAAACTAAGTGTCAAGACTCAGAGTTGTTACAGAAGTCTGTTGGCGATTAAAAAAAAATAGCATCAACTTTTCACTGGGAAATTGTCATATAAGGTTGTGAGCCCTTGGAGTAGAGAGAAACAAATGTCAGAGGCAATGTTCTTTCCTTTGCTTAAAAAATAGCCAAGAAAAATTCTGCTTTATTAGTAGGCTGCACAGTTGCTAAGCTACTTCACTTAGCACCTTTTGTGGGGAGTAAATTTATTCTGGATACTCTCTAGCATCCTGGGCAGGGTGGGATGGTTTTATTTTCCATACTTATTTAGTGCGGAAAAATGTTTTTACCATCTTTAGGTGTCTCAGTCCATGATATGGCCTGGCGGATAGTGATAGTCATAGTCTCAAGAAGGAGACCTATGAATATCTTGGATTAAACCTCTCATGGATGGGAGGTGATCTATGGATTTGATCTGGAGAACGAGAATGCTGGGATTTGATTTCTCTTCTTCAGTTCAAATTCAGGAGCAATGTGATGTTGAACCAGTCATTACCCTTATAGAGTTATCCATGAAATGATACCGTTAGTTCTCTTCTTTCAAAGGTAATTTCTCATTGTTGCAGTTTATCCTCAAAATATCCCTGGGAAGTAAGGATCCGTGTGAGGTAAGATTCCCATTTTAAAGAGGTGAAAAATAAACTCGTTGTGGGCAGGGAACGTGTCTGCCAACGCTGTTATATTGTACTCTCCCAAGAGCTTCGTACAGTGCTCCGCAAACAGTAAGCACTCAATATATTGGAATGATTGAATGGTTGTTACTTTTCCCAGGTCACATGACAGGTCAGTGGGCCACAAATCTGTAGCAAAGCTGGAACTAAAACTCAGGTCTCCTGATTCCCAGGTCTCAGCTCTTCCCACTAGAACATGCTGGGTCATATTGTCATATGCGGTTTAGCAGTTGATTCTGGAAAGCTCCAGCATCATGCACTGAAACGATTTCACCATAGATTACATCGGGACAGATTCTCTTGACGAAGCCCTGCACGGGTTAGAAATCTGGGGCCCGCTCCAGCGAAACGCAGACTTGCCAGGCGGGTTGCACAACCCCAGACCGGCGCGTCTGAGCACTAAGCCAGACTGGAAGTGAACTCAGACCGAACAGTTCGAACAGTTGTATCGGCTCACCTCCAAGCCGTGCTACCATTTGTTTGTTTTTGTTCCATTGGGTTACTGGGATTTGTAGTGCCAGCTGCTCTCTGGAACACTCATGTGCACGTGAACCGTTGTGTATGTAAATAAGTGCTTCTCCGATTTGCCTCTGCACTGGACCTGAAACCTTGAAATATGGGGGGATGTGGGAAACGCTCTGAGGTTTAAGGGCCTTGGAAACTGGGCTGGACTTTGTGTATTCATTCATTCATTCAATAGTATTTATTGAGTGCTTACTAAGTGCAGAGCACTGTACTAAGCGCTTGGAATGAACAAGTCGGCAACAGATAGAGACAGTCCCTGCCGTTTGATGGGCTTACAGTCTAATCGGGGGAGACGGACAGACGAGAACAATGGCAATAAATAGTCAAGGGGAAGAACATCTCGTAAAAACAATGGCAACTAAATAGAATCAAGGCAATGTACAATTCATTAACAAAATAAATAGGGTAATGGAAATATATACAGTTGAGCGGACGAGTACAGTGCTGTGGGGATGGGAAGGGAGAGGTGGAGGAGCAGAGGGAAAGGGGGAAAAGAGGGTTTAGCTGCGGAGAGGTAAACGGGGGGTGGCAGAGGGATTAGAGGGAGAAGAGGAGCTCAGTCTGGGAAGGCCTCTTGGAGGAGGTGAGTTTTAAGTTGGGTTTTGAAGAGGGGAAGAGAATCAGTTTGGCGGAGGTGAGGAGGGAGGGCGTTCCAGGACCGCGGGAGGACGTGACCCAGGGGTCGACGGCGGGATAGGCGAGACCGAGGGACGGTGAGGAGGTGGGCGGCAGAGGAGCGGAGCGTGCGGGGTGGGCGGTAGAAAGAGAGAAGGGAGGAGAGGTAGGAAGGGGCAAGGTGATGGAGAGCCTTGAAGCCTAGAGTGAGGAGTTTTTGTTTGGAGCGGAGGTCGATAGGCAACCACTGGAGTTGTTTAAGAAGGGGAGTGACATGCCCAGATCGTTTCTGCAGGAAGATGAGCCGGGCAGCGGAGTGAAGAATAGACCGGAGCGGGGCGAGAGAGGAGGAAGGGAGGTCAGAGAGAAGGCTGACACAGTAGTCTAGCCGGGATATAACGAGAGCCTGTAGCAGTAAGGTAGCCATTTGGGTGGAGAGGAAAGGGCGGATCTTGGCGATATTGTAAAGGTGAAACCGGCAGGTCTTGGTAACGGATAGGATGTGTGGGGTGAACGAGAGAGACGAGTCAAGGATGACATCGAGATTGCAGGCCTGAGAGACGGGAAGGATGGTCGTGCCATCCAGGGTGATAGAGAAGTCTGGGAGAGGACCGGGTTTGGGAGGGAAGATGAGGAGCTCAGTGTAGCCTGTCCCAGCCCCATAAGCTCACGACACTTGGGAACCAAAGGCTGGTGGACCAGGCCTACGTACAGTTCCATCTACAGGGTCTCAAGCTATTTTCTGGTTGTAAATTAAGCACTTTTAGAAGCTGTAGGTGGTTTACAGTATTGCCTGGGTGCTGTTATGGAAGCATGAAGAATAATACTGAATTTATCTCTTCAAAAAGAACTTAGCCAAGGAGAGTCACTTGGATAGCAGCCTCACAACCCACTGAAGCAGAAACTCATTATATAGTGCCCTTGTGATCTGAAATAATTAATAATGAGAAAATCTAGGGAGAGAGGTTTTTTTTTTTTCATTTTTGCTAAGATGAGGAACTAGAGTTGTTTCTCTGGTGGGACAGGCCAAGCATTTAAAATTGATCATGTTGAGACACATATTGTGTGACTCATAGCCTGCATAGAAGTGCAAAGTTAATAATCCTGGAGTTGTGTGATTTAGGGTTTTGTTGAAATTATTACAGCTTTAAGGCCACAGATCCTTGGGTATGCAGTTTGTATGGCCATTAAGAAGTAAAAAATAAAAGCAAAGGAATTTTAGTAACTGTTCAGCACTGATTTTTAAGGGTTTTTGAAAACCAAAGCTAGAGGGTCTTCTTTTAATTGACATTTCTGAGTTTCCACAGACTTTTAATACATAGAGATGCAGTGAATTTCAAAGTGGAATTTTTGTCAGATTCTCCTCCCTTTTCACCAAGTGACCTTGAGTAAGTCACATAATCTCTGTTCCTTCGCCTCATCCAAGAACTACGACTAATACCACCGCCCCAACCCAATCAATCAATCAGTGGTATTTATTGAGTGCTTACTGAGTGCAGAACACTGTGCTCAGCACTTGAGAGAGTACAATAAGTACAGTACAATAGAGTTGGTAGGCATAGTCTCTGCCCATAAGAAACTAACCTAACCTAACTACAACCTAACTCTCGGGGAGCTTGTGCAGCTGAATTGGATTGAAACAAATAAATTTAAACTTGGAACTTGACTTGAGCTTCTTGGTGGTGCTATATAACAAGTAGGATTAAAATTTGCATAAATTTTAAAATTAAGTTATATGCATGACTTAAAATAGTGTTTTAATGGCAACCATCTTATCAGTTCCCAAGGAATACAAATTAGAAAGAAAAGATTGCTGGCTAGTTTTCATTAGTTTTTCATATGCATAGCCTCAACCTTCATTTTCTTGTAAATTTTTCTAAATTCGTTAGGTGTGTGTGTGTGGGTGTGTGGGTGTTTGTACTTCAGGGTCTCAAGGAAACAGATAAGTTGGGTTTGGAAGTTGTTTTGATTGCAAATTCTTTAGGATTATTGTTTGTTTACATGGTGCGTTTCCTAGGTTTCCATGTGCCTTGCCAATCTGTGTGTTTTGCTGGCCTAACTTGTACTGAGGCATGTCTTGTGGCCAAATGCAAACTGAACATCAAGGAATGGAAAATATTGCATAGCTTCTGAATGGTCCGGAAGATTTTGGTTCCAAGGCCAGTCAAGTTTCTATTTTGTAGGGAAGAGTAGAGCAGAATAAAGCCAGGAATGATATTCTTGTTTAGATTTTTTTTAAATATAAATTTTGGTCGTTTTCAAACAAAATTACTTGTAGACACTGTCATAATGGTGTATTTCAATATAGTCACCATCATCATCTTTGTAGAAAGCATTCATTAGTTGTCTGGCTGAGTTTGGTGCTGGGTTAGGCTCTCTACTAAGCAAATTGGAGATGGGGTCCATGTTTCTTAGAAATTTACAATGGCAGATAAGCAACACTAACATGGTATACAGAATATGGACACCGGAACAATGAACAAGTGCACAAATAAGCAAAGTACGTTGTGTGAAACAAAGGAGTAAGGGCATTTTATGAATTGCTGAGTGAAGAGCTTGGGGAAATCACATATTTAGACAGGGTGGGGCCAGCTGGAAAACACTACCTCTCAATTAGTCTGGAGGTGGAATTTCAAAGAGATGTTTGAATGATGGAAGGAATTGTAGGGAGAGGGAATTATAAAGATAAACTACAGTCGGAAAGGATTGGGGGTAGAAATGGGATAAATGGATGGAAGGGATGATGAGCAAATCTTCCTGTGATTTCCATGCCAAGAGCATAAGATCATCGATGAGTGCATCAAACACCAATACTTAGCTTTTCCACATCTTGGCTCAGTGCTAAAAAAGAACCCCTTCTACAACAGTAGCAAACATCTTCCAATAAACAAGTTGTATGCTTATATGGTGAGTAGAGGAATAAATGGGATCTTTGCTTTTTAAGTATTACCTTTCAACACATTTGTTATGTTAGTTATTTAACTGCCGTTGATATAATCTGGATTACTCTTGGCATGTTTTTTTTTTTTAATGCAGCCTTCAGAAACTCACGTCACTTTTGCTCTAAAGTAAAGTCCCCAAAATAAAGCACAGTAAGCAATCTTCATGGCAGGAGCACCGCACACAGTTTTGCGCTTCATCCTAAAAATGACTTTTATGGTATCACCATCACAAGCAGTCGAGACTCCAAAGCTGTGTTTAGTGTCAGTCGAGCTTTGATTTTGCATTAAGGAATTTACCAATTTGAACATAAGAGAATTTGTCGTTTGTATACATTGAACTTTATTGGAAGATAACTTTTTTATTTGAAAAGAGCACTGGTTCCAAACCGTTTTAGTAGTAATAACATTCCTTTAGTGCCCACTTGGTGCAGAACGCTATGTCAGGCAAAGACACAAAGCTGGTGAAGAATTTTGAGGTGAGGAGAGGTGTGGGCCAAGGATGCTTCTGGAAGTGACCTCTGTGTGACCTTGGAGACCAGGGAAGAGATTAATCCAATGGTCTTGCTGTGGCAAGACCAGAACTTTTAGTGTGTAGAAGAAGCAGCAGAAGCACTTAGAAAAAGGGGAAGAAGGGACAAGAGGAAGGGGCATTAGGTCTGGCCCAGGAGCGGTAACCCTCTAGGAACCCTATGACTCACCTCCACAGTCTAGGCAGAAGGTAGCCCACGGCTGCATTCCAGGTGGTGGTAGCTTTGCTGCCATCTTAATCGACTGTGGTGTTGGCAGAGTCTCCCGTCACCTGGAGCCTGGCTGTGGATGTCTACTACTGGTGCCCCTAGGGTGATCGTGTTGGTTAAAAGGGACTCCAGTGCTTCCCAAAGAATCGAAGCAAGAACATAGATCTCAGAATTTCAGACCACGTGATCACCTTACCTCGGGCTGGTCTGACCGACCAACTGGATCAGACAAGACTTCCGAGGGAGGGGTGAGAGACCCCCGGCCTCTTCTTATGGGCAGGGAAGCAGTTTCCTACAAAGGTGGAGAAAAGACTGTTGCCTCACTGCTAGACCTGCACGACTCCACAGTACCTCTCTGGCCCTTCTCTCGCCCAGAAGAGTGACCAGACTCTGTCTAGCTTAGGGCTGGGGACGGAGTTCACATTCTTGTGTTGATCTGATCTTGCTCTAAACCTAGACCTGGACCAAAAGGCAACAGTATCCTTTAAAAAAACAGAAAGTTATTTTAACTGAATTTCCCAGCTTAAATGTTTAGTCTTCTGCTTTTGACTGTAAGCTCTTCGTGGGTAGGGAACACACCTACCGACTCTGTTGTATTGCACTCTCCCAAGTTCTTATTACGGTGCTCTGCAAACAGATTAATTGATTCTGACTGTTGGCATTTTTTCAAGCACCTACTTTAGATGCTTTTTTTTTTCCACCTCATCTAATAACAGTGACTCATTCCAGGGGGTACCTATAGAAAAAAGCCCTGGAGTTAAGAACCTCCATTCCTCAACCCCTTGGAACTTTTAAACTTAATGCATTTTTTTTCCTCTTCTCCCAAAGCTGGCACTGTTGTTGGCAGAATTACCAACCACTCCTCATAAAGACCCCGTGAAAGGATGGGGCACATGTCTGTGGTTGCAGTTTCAGTGTTTACAAACTACGTGCATTAAAGAACACCTTCTGGCAGTTTTTGACTTCTGGCGGAGCCAGTGCTTTATAATCTTTTAAAAATGCATTAACTTTGGTTGCCATAACTGGAATCATTATTTTCAGGAACTCAGTGAATGATGAGAATCGTTTTCCTATTGTTATGGGAACAAAAATGGAATTAGAACCATCAGAGAAGTGCTGATCGCACCACTATTTGTTAATGTGTTGCTGACCTATGCAGATTCTAATTCCTTAAAATGATGTTGTTTGATAAACTTAAAGTACTCTAATATGGAAGAGCAGTTCCCTGAATTGTCTTCCAAATGTTTTCTAACAAGCTTGTGTTTGGGGAACCTTTTAAGGATTAACATTGTATTTTTTGTTGGATCTTTAAAAAGGGAATTTAAAAACGAATATATGTATGTGAAAGAATCATAAGGAAATTTCACTGGTTGTGAGACTATTTGTGAGGGAAGCAGCAAGGCCTAACGGCCAGAGCATGGGCCTGGGAGTCAGAAGGACCTGGGTTCTAACCCAACTCCACCACTTGTCTGCTGCGTGAGCTTGGGCAAGTCACTTCACTTCTCTGGGCTTCAGTTACCTCATCTGTAAAATGGTGATTAAGACTGTGAACCCTATGTAGGACAGGGACTATGTCCAACTTGATTAGCTTGTATCTACCCTAGCACTTCGAACAGTGTTCAAGGCTTAGTAAGTGGTTAACGAATACCATCATCATTATTATTATTATTATTTTGTTACCAGGTGACAAAATTATTGTTTGAGCATCCTTCATTAAATTCATCTGTCCTGATCATGGCCTGTTGACAACTAGCTCCACCACTGACTCACTGTGGGACTTAAATTCTCGGGGTTGAGGTGGTTGATGTATGAGGTTTAGGTTATGCAAAAATTGTTGGGGGGAATAATACAGAAAAGGAGCAGAAGGACTGGGTGGGGCAGAGCAAAGGAATAAATAAAGTGTAAAGGGGAGGTTGATCAAATCAGGGTAATTGCTGGTGTCAGCAAGGAAGCACAAAAGGATTATCTTTCAAGCTAAATGGAACTCAGAATGGGATAAAAGGGCAAGATGATTGGAGAATCCTCAAGAAAAGGGTCGATGTTAAGAACACAAAATACTAAAAAAGGGAGTGCCTTGGAATGATAGAAAACAATAATCAAGAAGAGACAAGAGAATGAAGAGGACCTTCCTTTCCTCCCTGGACAGTCAGATAAGAAAAGTTTTCAAGTAGAGAGGTCATGTTAGTCAAACTGATGGTAGCTTCCTGTAAGAAGTGTGCAAAATCTCAGCCAGGAAATACCCCAGAGCATTCAAGCAGTCCTCTCTCAAATGCCCCAGACCACCCAAATAGCCCTTAGTCCCATAGCACTTATGTACATATCTGTAATTTGTTTACTTATATTAACGTTTGTGTCCCCCTCTGGACCATAAACTCATTGTGGGCAGGGAATGTATCTACCAACTCTGTGATATTGTACTCTGGCAAGCGCTTAGTAAAGTGCTCTACACAAAGTAAGTGCTCAATAAATACAATTTATTGATCGACATCAAGACTGGAAGAACAGCTTCCTGAGATAATAATTTGGTATTTGTTAAGCGCTTACTATGTGCCAAGCACTGTTCTAAGCGCTGGGTAGATACAAGGTAATTAGGTTGTCCCACGTGGGGCTCACAGTCTTAATCCCCATTTTCCAGATGAGGTAACTGAGGCACAGAGAAGTTAAGTGACTTGCCCAAAGTCACACAGCTGATGTGGCAGAGCCGGGATTAGAACCCACGACCTCTGACTCCCAACAGCAGGCTCTGGCCACTGAGCCACACTGCTTCTGAATTTGGGATATCGAAGGGAGTGAAGGGATTCATTCAGTCAGTCAATATTATTTATTGAATGCTTACTTTATGCAAAGCACTGTACTAAACTCTTGGGTGAGTTCAATATAACAACAGACACATTCCTGCCCACGATGAGCTCACAGTCTAGAGGGGGAGACAACGTGAATATAAACAAATAAATAAATAAATAAATAAATTACAGAGATATACATATATATACATATGTGCTGTGGGGATGGGAGGGAGGATGAATGAAGGAGCAAGTAAGAGTGGGGCAGAAGAGTGGTAGAAGAGGAGAGGAAGGCTTAATCGGGGAAATGCTTCTTGGAGGAGATGGGCCTTCTAATAATGTTGGTATTTATTAAGCGCTTACTATGTGCCGAGCACTGTTCTAAGTGCTGGGGTAGATACAGGGTAATCAGGTTGTCCCACGTGAGGCTCACAGTCTTAATCCCCATTTTACAGATGAGGTAACTGAGGCACCGAGAAGTCGAGTGCCTTGCCCGTAGTCACACAGCTGACAGGTGTTGGAGTCAGGATTAGAAACCATGACCTCTGACTCCTAAGCCCGTGCTCTTTACACTGAGCCACGCTGCTTCTAGGAATGAGAGTGGGGGTGCCTCCCAACCTTGCTCCTGAAGTTGAGGGGACCACTGGCTGGGCGATTCTCCAGTTCACCCACCTCCAGGAAATGGCATTGCTTCGGAACGCAGGATATGGCAGCTTGTGTTTTGGGTAACTATGATGGGATGCTATGGCAGTGGAAGTTGTGACTTTTGAGGGACTTCTCTTACAGGGATCCAGGTATGTGGATGGAGGGCTACAATCAGTAATACTCAACCTCAGTTTCCTAACCAGTAAAATGAATTTAAGATACTTATATCTTAGATTATATGTCCTGTATGGGACAGGGACTGTATCGGATCTGATTATCTGCCATCTACTGCAGAATTTAGCAAAGTGCTTTGGCCCGTAAGAATTGCTTAAGAAATATCATAATAATAATGATGATGATTTCATCCTGGAGACAGTTCTCTATAATAACAAATATATTCTATAGTTGAAAGGAGGAGGAAGATGAATATTTCTATTAAAAGCTATTTGTTTTTATGAGGTATCTACAATCAAAAGTAACATTATTTCTTAAATGTAAACAAGATGGAATCCCTAGGCCTCAGACCTTAATAATAGTTATAATAATAATAATTGTGGTATTTGTTAAGGGCTTCCTATGTGCCAGGCACTGCCCTAAATGCTGGGGTGGTTGCAAACAAATCAAGTTGGACACAGTCCCTGTCTCACAGACATAATCCCCATTTTACACTTGAGGTAACTGAGGCACAGAGAAGTTAAGTGATTTACCCAAGGTCACACAGCAGACAAATAGCAGAGCCAGGACTAGAACCCAGGTCCTTCTGACACTCAAACAGTGTGGCCAAGTGGATAGAGCACAGGCCTATTTTAGGAATCATGGCCTTGAAGTTCTGAACAGATTCAAAACATATTCCATAATAATAATAATAATAATGATAATAATGATATTTGTTAAGCACTTACTATATGCCAAGCACTGTTCTAAGCACTGGGCTAGATACAAGGTTATCAGGTTGTCCCATTTGGGGCATACAGTCTTGATCCCCATTTTACAGATGAGGTAACTGAGGCACAGAGAAGTTAACTGACTTGCCCAAAGTAACAGCTGACAAGGGGTGGATTCGGGATTAGAACCCATGAGCTCTGACTTCCAAGCCCATAGTCCCCAAGACCTCTCACACAGAATTGAGAAGGAAGTACCTTTTATTCTTCTTGGTTTGGTGGAAAAACATTTGTAAACTGGTAAGGGTGGACTGTTATCCTATCTTCTCCTCCTACCTTTGTATAGCCCCAACTGTTGGATCAATACTAATCTCTAGTTACTGTTGGGAATATTCATGGCCATTAATATCTCTCCTGTTGGCCCTTTGGATAGCTGAATGTTTAACATCTTATTATGTCATATCCCAGGCCCCAAACTGAGCATATCATCTCTCTGAAGCACTTGGTTTCTCTTGGCCCCAAGGGTGGATCAAGAAGGGTTTTTTAAATTTCAAGGATGACTATAGTTCAAATAAACATAAATGCCTGATGTCTTTTCTGAGCCAAATGGAAATGTAAACAAGCTGATTAAAAGTGCCAGGGGACATTTGGAAATGAATTGCCACTTAAAATCATATTCTTTGAGCAGGGAAGCTATTCAACCCAAGCAATTGGTAATTTTAGGCTGCCTTTTCAATGTATGTTTAAGCATCTCCAAAAACGTGACTGTCATATTTTGAAGCTCTAGAGAATGTGTCATCCAGTAGGGTTCTCACAAACCTAGTATGAAAATAGCCCAGCAATTGCTATCCACTGGCTCTTAATTATATGCTTCTTTTAATCCATCACTTAAAGTCAGTAAAAAAAGCAAGATCTTCCTGAAAATCGTTCCTCAGTAAATCTCTGAGCATTCTGGTTTCATCCATTCTTAAACGTCTTTGGAATCATTCATCAGAAATCCAAAACTTTGCTCACCTGCACACGCCCTAATAAATGGATTTTTGAAATGGGACAAGAACTGGATGAATTGCATAGAATTGGGGGCTGGGCGGGGGGAGGGAGGCACTGGGGAGGTTATGCAAAAATAGCCCTACACACCTAAGCCCATCATTACCATCTCCTTCCTTATCACATGATGCTGTGCTGATTCCAAGCAAGTTAAACATGTATTGTTCTCTTGCACTCTTCAGGCCTAGTTGGTCATTTGGAAGACTGGTGGAGAATTTTATTGTTTTTTGTAGTTCTGGATTCATTTGAGAGTGGATGGCAGATTGGAGCTTCATTTAGTTAAAACATAGTTCAAAACAGTTAATTCAATACTGAACAATCCCAGATGTTTTAGAAACCAACCAGCAAAACTATACTGTGGTATTTGTTAAGCGCTCACTATGTACCAGGCACTGTACTAAGCGCTGGGGTAGGTACCACCAAATCGGGTTGGACAAAGTCCCTGTCCCACATGGGGTTCACAGTCCTAATCCCCATTTTACAGATGAGTTAATTGGGGCCCAGAGAAGAGAAGTTTTTGCCCAAGGTCACACAGCAGGCAAGTGGTGGAGCTGGGATTAGAACCCAGGTCCTTCTGACTCCCAGGCTTGTGTTCTATCGACTAGGCCATGCTGCTTCGCTATATGAATGTTTTGAACTGTTTATGGGAGAAGCATGCTACTTAGCCATTCTCCCACCATCTCTTTGCTAATGCCTGTGTCTCTGCCTTCCTGATTCCCATAGGTTTCACAACTCTGGGCATCCACTTTATCTAATTCTGTTCTTCCCTGGAGCCTGTTTCTTCAAGACCCAATCACTCCTTACCCTATCTACCACACCAGCTTCAGGAAGAGATAGGGGAAAGTAGGAGAGTTATTAAAAAGGGGGCAGGCCTTAAGTCATACCTCCCATTTCTGTCTGTTTACCTTCCAGTTCCTGACCTTTGTTTCTTCCTAGTCTTCTGTTCAAGAGTATCTTTTTGTGAGGGAACTTGAAGAGGATGGGATGACTAAAAATGATCAGTCAGCAAGGGGAATGTGTGGAAAACTTGCTCATGGTGAATTGTTTCCTTTGGTCTCTGGGTAAGAGGGTGCACCTTTAGATCTGCTGAAATGTTATTTGGCTGAAATTCTGATACTTGGTGCTTTGGTCTTTCAATCAGTCCATCATATTTACTGGGCAGCTACTGTGTGCAGAGCACTGTACTAAGCGCTTGGGAGAGTACAAAACAACAATATTCATTCATTCAATAGTATTTATTGAGCACTTACTATGTGCAGAGCACTGTACTAAGCGCTTGGAATGAACAAGTCGGCAAGAGATAGAGACAGTCCCTGCCCTTTGACAGGCTTACAGTCTAATCGGGGGAGACAGACAGACAAGAACAATGGCAATAAAATATAGCAATATAGCAGACACATTCCCTGCCCACAAGGAGCTTACAGTCTAGAGGGGGAGATGGACATTAATATAAATAAATAAATTACAGACATGTACATAAGTGATGTAGGGCTGTGGCTTGGTGGTGAATAAAGAGAGCAAGTCAGGGTGATGCAGAAGGGAGTGGGAAAAGAGGAAAGGAGGGCTTAGTCAGGGAAAGTCTCTTGAAGGAAATGTGCCTTCAATAAGGCTTTGAAGGTGGGGAGAGTCATTGTCTGTTGGATATAAAAAGGAAGGGCATTTCAGGCCAGGGGCATGACGGGGGTGAGTGGTCAGCAGCGAGGTAGATGAGACTGAAGCGCAGTGAGTAGGTTGGCATTAGAGGAGTGAAGTGTGTGGGCTGGGTTGTAATAGAAGAGTAGCAAGGTGAGGTAAGAGGGGCCAAGGTGACTGACTGCTGTAAAGCTGATGGTCAGGAGTTTTTGTTTGATGCGGCAGTGGATGGGCAACCACTGGATGTTTTTGAGGAGTGGGAAAACATGGCCTGAACGTTTTTGTAGGAAAATGATGTGGGCAGCAGAATGAAGTATGGACTGGAGTGGGAGAAACAGGAGGCGGGAAAGTCAGCAAGGAGGCTGATAGAGTAAATACATACTGTGATACCATCTATTCTTCAAGTGGCAAACACTTGATGATTCTCATACTTTCTCTTATGCATTTATAGGTCATTACATTTACATGGACACTTCCTTTGCTACTCAAGGAGAGAAAGCGGTTCTGCTGAGCCCTGAACTACAAGCAGAGGAGTGGAGCTGTATTAGGCTGGTCTATCAGATCACCACATCTTCAGAGACTTCATCTGATCCTAGCCGGCTAAATCTCTATGTGAGATTTGAAGGAGAAAACTTTGATCGTTTATTATGGTCGGCCAAAGAACCATCAGATAGCTGGCTTATAGCCAGTCTAGATTTGAGAAACAGCACAAAGAAATTCCAGGTAGGTAGACACAATGAGGAAACAAAATGCTGGGTGAGTTATATGGGTTTCATACTGTACCTAGCTCTTTGTTGTGACATCTGTTACATGACCATTTATTTGGTGTGCCGGGGGCTGGCTGTATCCGAGAAAGAAATATCTTTCTTAAAGGAGTTTATTGAATAGAAAATAAAAACCCATTCAGCGAACTCTAAACCAGATTTCCCTGTTCTCCAAAACTCATTTAATACAACATTCAAATAATAATTGGTATGGTATTGAAATATTTGCAAAAGAAAGTCTTAGTAAACAAGTTTTAGGGAACATTCTAGTTTTCTTAGAATGTGTTTTTATCTTGGACAATTCTTTCACATAATGATTTGAGAAGAAACCTTAGTACTGCGATGGACTTGCGATTTCTATGACAATCGTGCTGTTGGCATCCCAGGTTGTCTGGGCATCCTATCAAGTCCAACAACCTTAAAATTACGGTCTCACATGACCACGCCTCCTCCTCCCCCAGTCACGAGGCAATCCAGACTCCTCCTAATGGTCACCCCCATGGTCATATGCAAACCAGAATCACCCCTAATGTCCTCCCCAGTTTGGTTGGATATTTGTGAGCCTGGATCTTGTGTGTGGCTCCAGGGAAAGACTAGCACCAGCTGGAAATAATGTTTGGGTGTGAAATGCAGCCCACTGCTTTCAAACATGCTCATTTATCCCCGATGCTGAAAAAACCCTCCTTTGCCCGCCCCCGCCCCCCCCCCCCCCCAGCTCCTTCCCGTTATTGCTCCCTATCCCTCCTATCATTTCTCTTCAAATTTCTGGAGTAAATTGCCTCACTTGCTGCTTCCATTTCCTCTCCAATTCCCTCCTTAACCCTCTCCAATCTGGCTCCCACTCCTTCCGTTCCATGGAAACTGTCTTCTCTAAGACCACCAGTGACCAACTTCTTGCTAAAGCCAATAGTCTCTACTCCATCCTAATCCTAATCCTCCTCAACTTCTCAGATGCCTTTAACCCTGTGGACCACCCCCTTCTCCTGGAAACACTATCCAACCTCTTTTCTACTTTCACTGTCCTCTCCTGGTTCTCCCTCTATCACTCTGGGTGCTCATTTTCAGTCTCTTTTGCAGGCTCCCCCTCTGCCTCCCACCCTCTAACTGTGGGAGTCTCTCAAGGCTCGGTTCTGGGACCCCTTCCATTCTCTCTATACACTCGCTCCCTTGGAGAACTCATGGCTTCACTCCCAGGGCTTCAATTACCATCTCCCTGTGAATGATTCCCAAAACTACCTCTCCAGCCCTGACCTCTCTCCTTCTCTGCAGCCTCACATTTCCTCCTGCCTTCAGGACATTCAACCGTATTTATTCAGCACTTACTTTGTGCAGAGCACTGTACTAAGTGCTTGGAATATACAATTTGGCAACAGATAGAGATAATCCCTGCTCAATGATGGGCTCACAGTCTAATCCGGGGAGACAGACGGACAAAAACAAGACAACATAATCACGATAAATAGAATCAAGGGGATGTACACCTTATTAACAAAATAAATAGGGTAATAAAAATATATACAAATGAGCGCAGTGCTGAGGCGAGGGGAAGGGAGAGGGGGAGGAGCAGAGGGAAAAGGGGCTTAGCTGAGGGGAGGTGAAGGGGAGAAGGGGGAGGGAGCAGAGGGTGGAAGGGGAGCAGAGAGGGAGCAGAGGGAAAAGGGGAGCTCAGTCTGGGAAGGCCTCTTAGAGGAGGTGAGCTCTCAGTAGGGCTTTGAAGTGGGGAAGAGAGTTAGACATCTAGATTTGGATGTCCTGCCCACACCTCAAACTTAGGTCCCAAACAGAACTCTTCATTTTCCTTCCCAAACCCTGTCCTCCCCTTCTTTCCCATCACTGCAGACAGCGCTACTATCCTCCCTGTCTCCCAAGCCCATAACCTTGGCAATGTCTTCAACCCATCTCTCTCATTCAATCCACTTATTCATTCTGAATTCTGTTGGTTCTACCTTAATAACCACTAAAATCTGCCCTTTCTTCTCATTTCAAAATGCTGATCCAAGCACTTGGCTAGCTATTGACTACTGCATCAGCTTCCTCACTGTCTTCTCTGTCTCTTGTCTCTTCCTACTCAGTCCTTACTTCACTCTGCTTGCTGCCCAGATCATTTTTCTAAAAAAAAAAAAAAATTCAGTTCTCCACTCCTCAAGAATTTTCAGTGGTTACTCAGCCACTGCACATGAATGAGAAACTTATCATTGGCTTTAAAACACTTTGACAGCTCACCGCCTCCTATTATATCTTGCTGATTTCCTGCTGCTACCCAACCTGTACACTTCACTTATCTAATGCCAACCTGCCTACTGTACCTCGATCTTGTTTATCTCTCTACCGACCCTTTGCCCATGTCCTCCCTCTGGCCTGGAACTCCCTCCCGCTTCATATATGATGGACCCCACTCTCTGCACCCTCAAAGCCTTATTAAAACATCTCTAAGCCCTCATCTCCCCTCCTCCCTCTTCCTCCTGTGTCAATTCTGCACTGAGATCTGTACCCCTTAACCTCTTGATATTCACCGAGCACTTAGGTGCATATCCATAATTTACTTTAATATCTGTCTCCCCATGTAGACCGTAAGGATCCCTTTGGGCAAGAAATGTGTCTACCAACTCTGTTGCATTGTACTCTCCCAAGTGCTTAGTGCAATGCTCTGTACCCAATAAGCACTCAATAAATAAATTTTAGGACATACCGATTAAAAAAGACATACTTGACCTTCATGGAAGGATTTCCTCATTGTGCCTCTGAAGGCGTTGTGTGGTGCAGTTCGTTCAGTCAATCGTATTTATTGTGTTTTAAGAATGAGGGGCAATCTACACAGATGTTGACCCATTTCAGTAGCATCTCAGGATGTTGGCACGCCTTGGCATTTAACCAATTCAGTAAACTCCAGGGCAAAATGGGGATTGCCACTTGCCTCTAGAGAGGCTGACAAAAGGGACAAGGGCACACCAGTCTCCCACATCCAGAATCAGGCTAGTTCTGGACTTCCAGAAAGACTGGTGATTTGCTGGGGCTGCAGATGGAGAATGGAGTGACCTCCTTGGTCTGGAGTCCCCCCAGTTCTGCTTTGGATCCAGGCTGGCCCCTTATCTGAATGAACAGTCTGGTTCTTGGTTGGGAGGCGGGAAGCACTGGAATTCCAGTCTGCTCTGAGGTATCTCTGGGAGATCCAGACCAACCTGGCCTTTTCCATTTGGATTGGAGCCTCCGAGGAGAGGCTCCTGCTCTGGGGTTGGTCCTGTGGTATGGGAGGAGAACGGATCTAGAAGCTAATCTCCCAGGAGCACACCTGCCACAGAATCTCTGATAGATGCCATTGATTGATTATTTTTATTGTTACTGTTGCTACTGTTACCATTGTTCTTTCTTGAGTAACTTGATTCTATGAGCTCTTGAAAATGAAATAATTTGTTAGGAAAATAAAACATTTAAAATTAAATATATGAAGGTTGGGGGATCAGCAAAGGGCCTTCGGTGGCCACCCTGGTTCCAGGTGAAGGAGAGGTATGAAGAGTAAATGCGTATAACCTGGGAAAGAAAATATTTAACTTTTTTTTGGATGGTATTTGTTAAGTGCTTACTATGTGCCAAGCACTGTTCTAAGCACCTGGGTAGATACAGGGTAATCAGGTTGTCCCACATGGGGCTCACAGTTTTAATCCCCATTTTACAGATGAGGTAACTGTGGCCCAGAGAAGTTAAGTGGCTAGCCCAAAGTCACACATCTGACAAGTGGCAGATGTTGGATTAGAACCCATGACCCCTGACTCCCAAGCCTCTGGTCTTTCCACTAAGCCACTCCTTGCAGTACACCCTTGATAACTTGGTCTGTGTTTGAAAGTAATAAAATGGCATTTAAAAAAATGTCTACAATTTGGCCTTTTCACTGATTCAGTTCACTTTACCTCACCTGTCTTAATCTGAATGTGATGTTTACTTTCTAATCAGCAGCAATGACTTCAAATGGTAAAGGACAACTAATGTGGGCATGTATGTATGTATTTTAAAATATTTATAAAGAGGGTGAGACTGGAATCTTAGTTTGTATTAGGTCACTGAAAGCCATGTCAGGGTCACAGGATTTGATTACTCAAGCAGAGTAGCTGATAAACTGCAAGTAAGAGGACGATATTCTTATTGTCTTTCTTTTTCATGTGCTATACAGATTTTAGTAGAAGGTGTACTGGGGCTGGGGACCACAGCTGGAATTGCAGTCTTTGAAATTAAGATGACAACTGGCTACTGCATTGGTAAGAAGCTTCTCATTTTCAGTGCAACAGAAAATAATCTTTTGCTAATGTACTTTACTATTCCAACCTTAAAAATGCTGCTCAGGTGTATTAAGCACCTGGAATCCTAGAGAGGAAATTGCTCTGTATAAAGTTCAGGAGTTTACTTAGTTTTGCCTGTTTCCCTAGCATTCAGTAAGTTAAATTTGAGTGTTTATTCACTAAAGGGCAGTTTGCTAAAATTTTCCTGTACTCTCTGGATGGCTGCAAAAACTAGGTATTGCCTTTTCATTATGTAATGATATCTGTTTTTGCTCTCACTTTCTCTCTCTCTCTCTCTCTCTGTTTATATATATTTAGCATATGGTTTCATATTGCAAAAGAAAAATGTCATCATGCTTTATCTCCTCTTTGTGACTTCATCCTTATTTTTATACTCGTATGTTCCTTTCTTTCTCCTGGAGTTTAACAAAGGGGATGAAGCTGATACCCCTTGCCAATGTACTAGAATCTGGCTGTGGTAATAATTTAAAGTGGGAGGGGAAAAAAGCACAGTGATGTAGATGGAGTGTGATTAACTACAGTCTTCATACTTAGGTCTTTATATTCACTTTAACCATTATTTTTTCAGTAGGTTCTCATGTCCTTGGGGATCATTCTTACAAAAATTTTATATAAAGAAGATTTAACTCTACAACATTCTCATTTCGATTATTTATAATAGCTTTGTCTAACTCATGACCTGCCAGTCACATGGGGCCCACTGTAAAGTTCTGGGGATGGAAAATAGGAGGGAAAGGGGAGATGGAGGGCAGAAGAGGGGGGGAATAGGACTTATCTACTTAGTAAAGAAAACATGCTCAGTGTACTTCACCAAACAGGGCAGCTGAAGTTGCCATGCTGCTAGGTATCTATGTATGTGTATGTGGCAGGATGGAGAATGTTTCTGCCCTGTCATCTCTCTATCTGACTCTCTCTGTTTCTCTCTATCTGTCATCTGTGCCTCTCTGTCTCTGTCTTCCATGTCTCCCAGCCTCTGCATTTTTCTCTCACTTTCCTGTTTAAGACTGTACTTCACCATGTCTTCAAATAATTCTGCTCTCCAGAATTGCGTGTGCCCCCTTTCAGTTCATCGCACAGCAGCTGTTTGAGTATCCTTTGTCCTTATTCCTCACATGTCCTACCCACTGAAACTGTGTTGCTGTGAGGCCTGGGTAACATAGCCTCCTGGGATAGCTCTCCTCCAAGCAGTGATCTTACCCTTGCCACAGCAGGCTGACTTCACCACTGGCAACTTCCCAGGATCTGCCAGAACCTGTTCTGGCTGGGATAGGGGTGAGGGCTCAATCATGGGGCTTAGATCCAGGAGCCAAGCCATCTAGCCTCAGGATCATCTTCCCTGTGGGAAAAGAAAAACAAAACTCTCTGCCCCCGTTGCCAAAGCATTCATTCTAATTCATTCTCTCTTTCTCTCTTTCCCTCTCCCCCTTCCTCTCTCCATACATATACACACTTCCTTTTGCACACAAACTTATACATAGATGCAAGAAATAAGAAGGAAAGGAAACTGCACATAATTGCATACAACTGGTATGTCTTCTTCATTAGAGGATAAATATATTGATGGGTAAGACTGTATCTTTCACTTTGATTATACTCTCCCAAGACCCTAGTACAGTGCTCTACAAACAGAAGATGTTCAGTAAATAATCATATTTAGATAGCACTTATTGAATGCAGAGCACTATACTAAGCATTTGGAAGAATACAATCTAATTGGTAGACATATTCCCTGCCCACACGGAGCTTATAGTTTAGAGGAGGAGAATGAGTGAAAGAAGAAAAAATGAAAACCAAATAAAATTAAGAGGACCTAAGGAAAAATAACGTAGAGACAGCACATGGGTTGGTGAGTGAGACTGTTGCTGAAGGAATAAATTTCTTTTTGCCACTAATCTTTCATTTGGGCTTTATTGAATACATGTGCCTTGAGATGTGGTTCAATCTCCATTGCACTTTTTTCTTTTTCAGAGTGTGATTTTGAAGAAAACCATCTCTGTGGCTTCATGAACCGCTGGAATCCCAACGTGAACTGGTTTGTTGGTGGAGGAAATATTCGGAACTTGCATTCTGTGCTTCCTGAAGATCACACCCTCAAGAGTGAATTTGGTAAGTCAGGGACAAATGCAGGAGTTGATTGGATTGATCTCTTTGCATATGTGAACTGATGGAGACATATCTTTGGCGGTCCACTCTGTCAGCCTAGGGAGCTCAATTTAGCCAGGACTCACTGACTAGAGCAGTAGAAAACAAGTCACACTGCAGATATTAGGAACGCTTTAGGACAAAGAGTCGCGAATCAGCCAAGAATGTCAGATGTGCTGTGACTCAAGAGAAGAAAAGCGAAAAGGTTCAGCCACCAATTTTGCCTTTCATTCTCAAATCTCCCTGTTTGTTGGGCCAAAGATGGTTCCTTCAGAGACTTAGGTTTGTGAGGCCCCCTCCGTCCCTCCACATTAAAGCACAAGAAAATAAGCTGTTGGCACAAATTGAAATTAGCGTGGAATAGAGTAGATATGTTCTTACTTCAGTACACATCGTGCAGTGGCCCAAGGCCTGTGTAGAGGTCTGCAGTGCCTGACAGGTGGTTTATGAAAGAAGTGGCAAAGAGGGCTCCCTCTGATTAGTCCATCAATTAGTATTATTTATTGAGTACTTACTGCGCACTGAGCACTATACTAAGGGGTTGGGAGAGTACAATACAGTAGAATTGATAGACAGAATTGCTGCCCTCAACTGAGGAGACAGATGTTAAAATCAATTATCGATAGGAGAAGCAGCATCCTATAAGGATATGTACCTGAGTGGGGTGGGGTGGGGTTGGGGTGAAGAGCAAAACGCTTAGGGGATGCAGATCCAAGTGCATAGGTGAAGCAGAAGGGAGGAAGAGTAGGGTGGGGGAATGAGGGATTAGTCGGGGAGGCCTCTTGGAGGAGATACAAACTTAGTAAGGCTTTGAAAATGGGGAGAATGGGGTGGGGGTAGGGGGAGTCTGGTAGATATAAAGAGGGAGAAAGTTCAAGGCAGGAGGGACCATCAGAGCAAGAGGTCGACAGGAAGAGAGATGAGATTTAGGTATACACTGCATAGGGTGGCGTAAGAGGAGCAAAGTGTACCGACTGGGTTGCAGCAGGAGAGGAATGAGATTAGATAGGAGGGGGAGAACTGATTGAGCTCCTTAAAGACTATGATAGGGAGTTTCCATTTGATGTGGAGAGGATCAGTAACCACGGGAGGTTTTTGAGAAGTGAGGAGAAGTATAGACCTATCCTTCTGTCTCACAAGATCATAACCTTGTCATTGTCCTCAACTCATCTCTCTCATTCAATTTGTTACTAAATCCTGTCCGTTCTACCTTCACAACATCGCTAAAATCCATCCTTTCCTCTCCATCCAAACTGCTACATTGCCGATCCAACTCTGTTGGGTTGTACTCTCCTAAGTGCTTAGTACAGTACTCTGCACACAGTAAGTGCTCAATAAATACCATTGATTGATTTCTCAAAAATCGATCCAGGCAGCAGAGCAAAGAATGGACTCGAGTGGGAAGAGGCTGGAGGCAGGGAGGTCAGCAAGTACCTATTCCACTGCAGCAGACAGTGCCTGGGATTGCTCTGAAGTGCAGGGGCAATAAATAGTGCCCCTTTTCCACTCCTCAGAAGAGAATTTCTGATCTGATCCTAAACCCCTAAATGACCAGGGAAGCCCCAAATCTCTCCCACAGTTTCAAAGAATTATCATTCTGCTCTTCTGCAGAATGGAGGGAGGAGGAGCAGGGAGAAGGGGCTGGGGCAGGGGTTTGGCATAAGTACATGGAATAAAATCTGGGCTCCCCCAATTGGCTTATGAGTGGTTGAGAGTGAAGTGGCTTCTTCATAGTATAAGGGTTTTAACTCTGCTTCAGGGGGTGATCAAAGATGTGAACTAAAACCCCACCTACTGTTCTTTGCCCTGTTACTTTCAACTTATGCCAACAGCTTGTTTTCTTGAGCCCCATCAGCACCTGATTAGTGTCCTTAAAAGGTCCTGAAGCCAATATATGGCATTTTGATGTATTATGAAAACAATACACTTTTACAGATGTTACTGTTTTTAAATTCGGTAACTTGAAGTTTGAGAAGCAGGCTGGCCTAGTGTAAAGAGCATGGGCCTGGGAGTCAGAGGACCTGGGTTCTAATTACAGCTCCACCATTCGTCTGCTGTGTGACCCTGGGCAAATCACATAACTTCTCTGTGCTTCAGTTTACTCATTTGTAAAATGGGGTTTAAATCCTTCTCTCTCCTACTTGGACTGTGAGCCCCATGTGAACAGGGACCGTATCCAACCTGATGATCTTG
This sequence comes from Ornithorhynchus anatinus, assembly GCF_004115215.2. Lineage (NCBI taxonomy): Eukaryota > Metazoa > Chordata > Mammalia > Monotremata > Ornithorhynchidae > Ornithorhynchus > Ornithorhynchus anatinus. Next base: position 57,417,888 of record NC_041753.1, read on the forward strand.
TATCTACCGCAGCGTTTAGTATAGTGCCCAGACATACTAAGAGCTTAACAAGTACCATAATTATTCATAATTATTATAGTTAAGCATGTGACTATATTCTTTTTTTTGCTATCACAGATTATTTGCCAATTTTAGCCCATTTTTCCAACTCTCTGCTTCTCCTTTCTATGCGTAAAGTGAAGGTCATTGGCGTGAATGAGAGCTCAGATTCTCATTGGCTGCATAGGAGATTCCCGCCCCCCGCCCCTGCCTCGCTGAGTAGTTTTACCCTTTTTCATTTCATTTTATTTGGCCTTCTCTCTGTTTCCGACATGTACCTGTTTTTCTCTTCAACAATTCTATCTAGGATTCAGAGGAATTATGCCTAGAGTTTCGGGAGCCCTAAAGAGTAATCACAAATCACACTGAAGAGGCTAAAGTTTGAATTGTCTAGTTTTACATCAAGTCCTAATTTGAATCATCATTTTGAAAAAAAAACTAAAATAAAACTAAGGAAACTGTTTCCTGAGAGAGATACAGTACTTTACATAGAAGGAACTGAAATTGGAAGCTTTTTATAATGCTTTCACTCCTTCCCTCCAATTATAATGAAACCTTATAGGATTTGGTAATTTTTGAAATGGCACATTTTACCTAAAGACTTGGGATTTTTGTAGCTATACATACTCTGTAGCTTGCAAAGAAAGTGCACTGCCCACTCAGGAGCTGTAACTGGAAACATTACAAATACCATTTAATATGACATATTCATTCTGGTGGAGAGGGTAGAGCATCTTAAAAGATGTAATTTATTTCAACATCTGTCTTCCCATCTAGACTGTAAGCTCCTTGTGGGCAGGGACTGTGTCTATCAACTCTGTTGTATTGCACTCTCTCAAGCATGTGGTACAGTGCTCTGCGCACAGTAAGTGCTCAGTAAATACCATTGATTGACTGACCCAGTAGAAGGAGTAAGAATAACAGTGCTGAATCCATCCGCTAATTCTTTTCACATTCCTACAGTTGGATATTGGATATTTTTTACACAGGAAGAAGTGCAGGTTGGGTGGTTTGGGAACTTGCCAAAATCAGCTGATAAGTCAGCAGCAGAGCTGAGATAATAATAATAATGGTATTTGTTAAGCGCTTAACTATGTGCCAGGCACTGTACTAAGCCCTGGGGTGGATACAAGCATATCGGGTTGGACACAATCCCTGTCTCACGTGGGGCTCACAGTCTCAATCTCCACTTTACAGATGAGGTAACTGAGGCCCAGAGAAGTTAAGTGACTTTCCCAAAGTCACACAGCTGACAAGTGGCAGAGTTGGCATTAGAACCCATGACCTCTGACTCCCAAGCCCCGGCTCTTTCCACTGAGCCACACTGCTTCTCATCTATTTCTAGATCACCTAATTCCCAATCTAGTGATCTCATAACTATTAGCCTTACAAGTTTAAAACTTGCAGTTAGAACTGTTGGAGAAATGGTGGAAGAAACCAACAGAGAAGTCCTTTGAATAATGGTACTTTGGACCAGAGGTCTGGACACAGTACCCATTAATAGCAATTGTGGTATTTGTTAAGTACTTATTCCATGCCATAAACTGTACTAAGCACTGGGGTAGATACAAGATAATAAGATCAGACATAGTCTCTGGCCCATGTGAGGAAACACAGTCTAACTGGGAGAGTAAACAGTACTGAATCCTTATTTTGCAGATTAGGAAACTGAGACATAGAGAGATCAAGTGACTTGCCCAAGGCCATACGGGCAATGAATGGCAGAACTGGGATTAGAATCCAGGTCCCATGATTCCTAGGCCCGTGCTCTTTCCACTAAGCCACTTTACTTTTCATTGAGTTGGTGCTCATCTGTTGAGTAGCTAGTGTTTGCAGGCCTTGAGGAATATTCAAAGGAAATAAATCATAATCTCTGCCCTCAAGGAATTTACAAGTTAATGGAGAGACAATTGATTGCAAACCAGGTTGTGCCCCATTCCCTGAAAAGTGGTCTAAGGAATCATACCGTCATTCCTTCCTTGTCCGTCTTCTGATATTCGGTAGCTCAGTTGATGTGGCATATTCTAGACACTGATATTTTCTGCTCTTCCAAGCACGGCATCAAAAATATCCTTAGTATTTCCCGTAAGTGAAAGTGTCATGCACATCCCATTACACATGCCATATCCTCACTCTCTTTGGTGTGGGCTGCTGCAAAGCAAAAGAATCAGTCAGTCAATCAATCAGGGTTATTCGAGTGCTTATGGTGTACTTACTATACTAAGCGCTTGGGAGAGAACAATACAACTGAATTTGTAGACATATTCCCTGCCCACAGTGAGCTTACAGTCTAGAGGGGGAGACAGACATTAATAAAAATAAGTAATTTATAATATATAATTCAAAGATATGTACATAATGTTGTGGAGTTGGGGCTGGAGTGATTATCAAATGCTGAAAGGTCACAGATCCAAGTGCACAGATGACACAGAAAGGAGAGTGAGCCAGGGGAAAGAGGACTTAATTGAGGAAGGCCTCTTTGGAGGAGATGTGACCTTAAAAGAAGAGAAAAGCAGTGTTGCCTAGGGGATAGAGTATGGGCCTGGGAGTCAGAAGGACCTGGGTTCTAACACCGGATCCTCTGCTTGTCTGCTGTGTGGGCTTGGGCAAGTCACTTTACTTCTCTGGGCCTCATGGGGATTAAGACTGTGAGCCCCATGTGGGCCATGGACTGTGTCCAACCTGATTATCATGTATCTATCACAGTGCATAAGACAGTGCCTGGCACATAGTAAGTACTTAACAAATACCATAAAAAAAGAAGGAAGACTGAGAGGGAAAAGGCGGACATTCCTCTTTCTTTTAAACTTCTGGAGGAGGTTTCAAAAAATACTGAGAGGCGCTCTATCTCTCTCTTTCTCTCTCCAACCTTCATGGTAGTCTCTCCCAGAAAGTAAAGGCATGAACGAGTAGCAGCATGGCCTAGTGGAAAAAGCACAGACCTGCATGTCAGAAGACCTAGGTTCTAATTCCAGCTCCACCACTTATCTGCTGTGTGACCTTGGACAAGTCACTTCACTTCTCTATGCCTCAGTTACCTCATCTGTAAAATAGGGATTAAGACTGTGAGCTCTACGTGGGACATGGACTGTGTCCAACCTGATTATCTTGTAGCTATCCCAGTGCTTAGTATAGTTCCTGGCACATAGTAAATACTTAATGAATACCTTAAAAAAGCACTGCATTCCAGCATTCTACACCATAGACCCAAGCAGCTTGGTAGCTTTACAAATGTAGCGGTTCATCCATTAAAATATTGCCCTTTTTTTCAGTAGAATAGCTTTAAGTGGCAGCAACAGCCTACAGAAATTTCTATAGGAGATAGGGGTGAAAATTTCAAATGAATAATCTGAGGATTATTTACTTCTAATAAAATAAAAAGTTGAAGAGCTGTTACCTAGATGGCTCAAGTAGGATTGGGGTAAAGACTCAAATTTGACTTGGGCTTCATTCAAAAATTGTCTCCATTCCAACTTTTGACCTAACCTCAGGTTTATTGATTTTGCGAAATGATCTATCAAGTTTGATGGTAAAACAAAAGTTATTCAGCTCAGGTGGCTGTGCCAACAACTATAGGTAAGGTGTTTGCTGGACACAATATTCTTACAATTTAAATATCATAGTGGAACCCCTAGTCCCTGGTGGCCCCTGTGCTTTCAGAAGAAAACTGAGCAGGAAAAAAAGAGATTAAAGACCCACCGAAACCTTGAGAATCCTTCATAGGACTTTATTGCATTCTCTTAAATATAGAAGGAGGCCTTGATGGAAAAAAACTACAACAAAAAACAAAATACAAGCAATACAACTTCCAAAGGAAGAAGATGGAGAAGGATCAGTTTCAAAATCTAAAATAAACTCAGACCTCTGACCAATAGCCAATGACTGGGCAAGTAACCAATGGCTGTCACTCTTTCCTTAACTCATGCCGCTGTGCATTCTCTTCTTTCGCAACAGGGTGGGTTGAGTACAAAGTGCCGGTCTAATCCAGCTAATTCTTGAGTCACCTTTTTTTTGATACATCTATTAGACCTATTAATTTGATACACTTCCCATCCAAACTATTCAACTCCTTAGGACTACAGAAAGTATTGGATTCAAAAGCAACTACCTCTTCTCTTGGCAACCAAGCTTGATAACTTGAGAAGCAGCATAATTATAATAATAATAATAAATGTGGCATTTGGTAAGCATTTACTATGTGCCAGGCACTGTACTAAATGCTGGGGTGGATACAGGTTTGGCACAGTTCCTGTCTCAGTTAGGGACAAACTCCATTTTACAGATGAGGAAACTGAGGCCCAGGGAAGTGAAGTGACATGTCCAAGGTCACACAGCAGACAAGTGGTACAGCTGGGATTAGAACCCATAACCTTCTGACTCCCAGGCCCCTGCTCCATCCACTACGCCCTGCTGCTTCCCACTAGGCCACATGGTCTAGTGGAAAGAGCCTGGGCCTGAGAGTCAGAGGACCTGTTTTCTAATCCCGGCTCTACCATTTGTCTGCTGTGTGACCTTGGGTGAGTCATTTAACTTTTGTGTACCTAAGCTCCCTCATCTGTAAAAATGTAAAATGGGGATTAAGTACCTGTTCTCCCTCCCTCCTAGACCGTGAACCCAGTGTGGGACAGGAACTGTGCCTGACTTGATTAACTTGTATCCACCCCAGCATTTAGTGCCGTGTTTGGCCCATAGTAAGTGCTTAGCAAATACCACAGTTATCATAACTTTCTTCAGTTGCCATTCCTGGAACCTTGCTTCTTACAGCGGCCGTTAACGGTCACAACTGGCATAGAGTCCTGGAACTCAGAAGGGTTTTCCTTTCCCTGTAGAGAAAGTTCACCAGCTGCTTGCGATACTGCTGCAAGCAGCTGAAGTAGAAATGTCACAAATTGTGCAGAAACTTAGCTAAACACTTAGAAAGAGTCTTTCTCAGTGTACAACCAAACAACAGGCAAGGGTAGTGGCAGTTGGTGGAGAGCAGTGGCTAGCCAGACCGTTACAAGAAAAATAATGGTACAGAAACCTCTTTTCATAATTCAAGGAGAATTGGCTAACTGCCAGGCCTTTCCAGTTCAAATAAAAATTCCAGCTAATGCAGAGAGCCCTACCCAACCTAGCTGTACAGACTTTAACTCTTAAGGGAGAGCACAGCCCTGTGTGGTTCACTTTCTAAACCAGCTGGCCAGTTGCTTACCATACTACCAACCTCAGTCGTCTGTCAGGATTATTCAGTATTTAGGGAATGTTATCCAGCTGACCGAGATTGCCCAGACACATACACCTGGCAAATAGCTTCTCGATTTGTATTCCACTGCCCCGGGATGTACCATCACAAAAAGACCACAAATCTCAGATTCGCTTTTCATTTACTGACGGAAAATGAGTCATTCAAACTGCTTTGACCAGTGTGCGTTTGAATTGAATTGAAAGTTGGAAGGATGAGAAGAGCATGGTGGCTGGCAATCAACTAATCAGTCAGTGGTATTTGCTGAATGCTTTCTATGTGCATGACCAGAGGTGATATTCTGTCATCCAGAAGGAATATTGAGATGGCCTTGAATTATAATCTGCAGATTGAGAAGGGGATTGGAGGGAGAGAGGTTAGTGAAGTAACAGACCCATGTATGTGCCTGAACTAGTTACATGTTGAGGAAGAAAATGCCCCACTGTCACCACTAGAGTCAGATTTACGAGTCCAAACCATGTTAATCCCAGGAGATCCAGGCCACTCTGAGGTGGTCTTGGGTAGGTCTGGTCTGTTTGGGGAGGGCTGGTTTTGCATCGAGCTGTTTTGTACTCTGAATGAGGTGGCCCTGGGATTGGAAACGCTTTCAAAACCGACTGAATCCCCAGGTCTCTAATCTCTGGGACTTTACTAGAATGATCCTAGCTTCTGGAGTAGAGACCAGGGACTCTTTGGCCCTGAGACATGGGACTGATGTGGACACTGAACTTTTGCTTAAGCCCCTTGATTTGCTGGGTGTCTGGCAAATGGTGGACTATTCTTTTTCCACTTCGTGGGTTACAAATCAGCTGCTTCTCATTGGAAAAATTGATACATCCTGACAAAGTCAGTAGGATGAGGATAGCATGGGAAGCAGACAAATGATGAGACCATAGGAAGGGGTAAGAGAGAGTGACCTATTCTGGTGGGTTAAAAATGATACATGTGTTGGCAGTTCTGATCTCAATCCCAGTAATTCTACTGACTCACACTGGGAAAACTACATTATGCTTCGGTTGAATTTTCTTTTTTGATACCAAAAATTGTTTTGTTTTTTTTCTAGGTCATTTCATGTATGTAGACTCTGTTTATGTCAAGCACTTTCAAGAGGTGGCTCAGCTAGTTTCCCCAAGAACAACAGCTCCCATGTCCGGCTGCCTTTCTTTTTATTACCAACTACAGCAGGAGAATGACAACGTTTTCACCCTTTACACCAGAGATGTGACTGGCCTATATGAAGAAATCTGGAAAACAAAGAGCACCGAAAGTACGGATTGGAACTTAGCAGAGGTTGACTTTAGCGCACCATACCCAATGGAGGTAAGGCCCAGTCCACTCCCTGAACAATCAATGAATCCCTCGATTGCTGGATTGTGACGTGTGGAAACCTGTAAAATTCACCTGACCACTGAGGCAAATAGCCCAGAGCAACTGATTGAGTCCTTTTAGAAACACTTCTTCGGGATATTTGTTGGCTTTTGCCAGAATTAGACAACCCCAGAGGTTATTCGGGCATATTTATCTTACATTTTTATCAGGAGGAAATAGGACCAGCTGCCAAGCTCTGTTTCTGCCTAGCCTTTTCCTGTCCTTCATTGACATCACATGAACTGTAACTTCTATGGAAATCCATCCCTAAGAAGCTCTGTGCAATAGACCAACATAGGAATTTTTCTGGCCATGTTCTCACCAATATTTATCAAGATTTTTCTCCCTGGGGAGATTCACCTCTATTACAAATCATGATGTACTTTATTTCCCCGAGGCTCTGCATGTCTTAGGGGCTACATAAATGTTGTTGATGATGATATTATAAGATACATTTTACTGTTGTCAGGACTGTGGGTTCCACATTAACCTTTTCAGCAATTCATGCACCCATATGTGAATTTCACTATCAGTGGCATTTGCTTTGAGCATCAAGAACAACTACTCACATATGTGTGTGTGTGTCTCTCTCTCTCCATATATATATGCACATATATAATATATGTATAATTATATAAAATGTATTATAGATAATAGTTGATAAAATGTGATATTAATATAATCGAAAATATCTGACTTTCCCTACCTCATATAGATGTTGTAAGGACAAATCTAACCTAAGTAATGCAAAAGCGCTTTGGGAATAATAATAATAATAATGTTGGTATTTGTTAAGCGCTTACTATGTGCTGAGCACTGTTCTAAGTGCTGAGGTAGATACAGGGTAATCAGATTGTCCCACGTGGGGCTCACATTTTATAATCCCCATTTTTACAGATGAGGTAACTGAGGCACAGAGAAGTGAAGTGAGTTACCCAAGGTCACACAGCAGACAAGCGTCAGAGCCGGGATTAGAACCCACAACCTCTGACTCCCAAGCCCAGGCTCTTTCCACTAAGCCATGCTGCTTCTCTAAGGAATTATATATAATTTAAATTTTTAGTCCTTCTGTTTATCTACCTGAGCTAATGACCCAGAGCAGATTTGAAATTTGCAATCCTTTCCTTTGAGTAAAATTGTCTTTATTTAGTTTATTTCCTGTCCATTTTGAGATCATCCAAAAGTGAAATGGAGCATCATTTTGACTTTCACATTGTGGAAAACTTCCCAGGGTTACAGTGCATGTAGTGGAATGAGAAAAGTCCAAACTGTTTCAGAAACTCTTTTTTTTCTTCAACTCAAACTAAAATCAGTTAATCTCAGACAAAACACAATTTTCTGCCAATTCCTCATTCTAATTTAAACTCTTAGGGCAAAATTAGTTTTTAGCAGAACATTTTCTGTTTCTGCAAAAGGTAATCAATGCCAGAAAATTAAAATTCTGCCAATTATTGTGCGTCAATACATTTTCTTACATTTTATGCGCGTATGAGTGAGATGCAGTATTTTGAATTCACCCCCTTATTTGTGATTATTCTGTAATAGACATTAAATAGTGCATAAATCAGTGACATTTATTTTCAGTTCATCCAAGTGCATTCAAAGAAATACGACTCAGGAGCTTTCTTTCCTTCTGAGTTTGCAATACTTTCCATAATCGGTTTTACTCTGAGTGCATCTATGTTTTTCACTGGTCCTGCTAAATATTATTTAGCACTGTGATTGGAAATGCTTTCTGCCTGTGATATCCTAAATAAATTTCAGAAACTCCTCCTTAATTTGGAAACCTAGGTTTCTTCTCCTCTTGTGTTCCTGCCTTCCCTTCCAACACCTTCCCCCCAATTCCTTTCCTTTTTGCCTGAAGACTGTGAAAAATAATAATAATAATGGTATTTATTAAGCATTTACTATGTGCCAGGCACCGTATTAAGTGCTGGAGTAGATACAAGATAATCCGGTGGGACATAGTCCCTGTCCCACATGGGGCTCACAGTCTTCATCCCCATTTTACAGATGAGGTAACTGAGACACAGAGAAGAGAAGTGACTTGCCCAAGGAAAAATCTCCTGAGGTCCACTGTAGAAAACACAGGTCTAATCTGAATCAGTTATGACCTCATTACTTTTGAGGGATGCATTGATTTTGAAGAGACTGAAGTAAAGGCTCAGTCACTAGGCTTGGTCCATGTGTAAGACATTTCTTTACTTTTGCTTCCCTTTTCTTTAAATGGCATTTGTTAAGCACTTACTATGTGCCAGGCACTGTACTAAGCACTGAGGTAGACACAAGCCAATCAGGATGGACACAGTCCCTGTCCCACATGGGGCTCACAGTCTTAATCCTCATTTTGTAGATGAGGTAACTGAGGCACAGATAAGTGACTTCCCCAATATCACACAATAGATATGTGGGGGAGCCAGGATTAGAACCCAGGTCCTCAGACTCCCATTCTGCTTCCCCATGGTGCTTCCCCACTCTGTCCAACTGGTGGCCTGGGTCCCACCATTTTAGTGTTTTGGGGACCGAAAGCCATGTCAGTGATATTAGAAGGGCTTCTGGAAGGGGAGCTGCTGACTCAGACGTAGTAGTGACTGCTACACCTTCTTATTCCCCAAGTCCTGTCCACAGTCTCCCTGTTAGCCTGACAAATTTGCCTGCTTCCAAGTTGCTGAAGCGGCAAGGCCAGGAGAGTTCCCACCACTGGGGCTTGGGTCTTACTGCCTTGGATCTAAGGAGGAGTTTGCTTGATGTGGAGTAATTAAGCAGTCAGTTGTATTTATTGAGCACTTCCTGTGTACAGAACACTGTACTAAGTGCTTGGGAAAATACAGTATAACAATATAACAGACGCATTCCCTGCCCACAGCGAACATGCAGTCGAGAGGACTGCCCCACTTGCTTCTGCACCTGTTGGTTTAGGGCTTCAGGCACTGTTATGGTATTTGTTAGGTGCTTACTATGTGTCAGGGATTGTACTAAACACTGGGGTAGATACAAGCTAATTAGGTTTTACACGATCCGAGGCCCTCATGGGGCTCTCAGTCTTCGTCCTCATTTTACAGATGAGGTAACTGAGGCACAGAGAAGTGAAGTGACTTGCACAAGGTTCTATAGCAGACAAGTGGCAGAACTGGAATTAGAACCCAGGTTCTTTTAACTCCCAGCCTGGTGCTCTATCCACTAGGCCGTAGAGTCAGTGACTGTTCAGTTCAATTGAACATCCTCTGGGGAGATTTTTAGGCCATCAGAAATCTAGTGTAAGGTCATCCAGCCCACAGATTCATGCAGGAGATAAATGTCTATTTTCCTTTGCAGGTTATATTTGAAGTTGCTTTCAATGGTGCCAAGGGTGGGTTTGTAGCCCTTGATGATATCTCGTTTTCTCCGGTTCACTGCCAAAGTCAGACAGGTGAGACTTTTTTTGGTAATTATTCTCCATTTTTTCCCTCTATGTTCATTCAGTCATTCATTCAATCGTGTTTATTGAGTGCTTACTGTGTGCAAAGAGAGCACTGTACTAAGCACTTGGGAAGTGTTCTATGTGTGTGCTCAGTGGCAGATTAGTCTTTGGCAGGAACTGAAATATATAAAAGTGTGGGGAGAGTGTCTCTTGTGGGGATAGGAGGAGAGGGAACATAGGGAAGAAGAAGAGAGGGAAGTCTCCAAACCCAAGCTATCTTCCCATGAGGACCAAATTGACTTCCTCAATATCATCCTCTCTACTGAATGAAACTCACTCGCTCCCCCATCCCTTCGCCAATCTCGTACCACTAATGTATAGCCCTGGATCACTTCCACAGTCCACTTCCTTTGCTCCTGTGCACAAGCCACAGAGCACTGCTGGCAAAAATCCAGATATCAAGCCAACCTTGTCCATATCATATTCATCAATGCCTGCTTTAACTCTGCCCTCTCCTCTGCCTGGCGGTATTATTCTCCCTCCTTATTATTGATGCCCATGCCTATTGCCCTTGCCAGCTGTTTCAGAAGTTTAACTCCCTTCTCAACTCCCCTGCCCCCCTGCCCCCTCCATCTCTTGCCCCCTAATGACCTGGCTGTGTACTTCATTGAGAAAATTGAAACCGTCAGGGGTGTCCTCCCTAAAATCTCCCCTACTCTCCTCCAGTCCCTCCCTCCTCTTGCCCCTTCTTCGACTCTCCCATCTTTCCCGACAATATCTCTAGGAGACGTCCCACCTCCTCTCAAAATTCACCTCCTCCACCTGGACCCCCAATTCAATCCTTTTGTACTTTATCCAAACACTTGCCCCTTCCCTTCTTCCCTCCCTGACTGCCATCTTCAACTGTTCACTCTCCAGTGGCTTCGTCCCCACAGCTTTCAAACATGCTCGTGTCTCCTCTATCCTAAAATAAAAACAAACCCTCCCTTGACCCCAGAGCTCCTTCCAGTTATTGCCCCATCTCCCTCCTAATGTTTGTCTCCAGACTCCTTGAGTGAGTTGTCTACACCTACTGTCTCCACTTCCTATCCTCCAATTCTCTCCTTGACCCCCTCCAATCTGGCTCCTGGCCCCTTCACTTCATGGAAACTGCCCTCAAAATGATCACCAAATCCTTCTTGCCAAATCCAACAGCCTCAACTCCTCGACCTCTCAACTGCCTTTGGCACTGCTGACCAGTCCCTTCTCCTGCAAATATTATCCAACGTTGGCTTCACTGACACTCTTCTTTCCCTTTTTTTCCTCCTCTCTCTGGCCACTCATTCTCTATCTTTTTTGGGGGGCTCCTCCTCTGCCCCCTACCCCCTAACTGTGGGAATCCCTCAAGGCTCAGTTCTGGGTCCCTTCTCAGTTCTGGGTCCCTTCCTATTCTCCATCTACACCCATTCCCTTGGAGAACTCATTCGCTTTCATGGCTTCAACTACTACCTCTATTACAATGATTCCCAAATTTACATCTCCAGCCCTTCCCCAATTAAGTCCTCATTTCCTCTTCTCTCACTCCCTTCTGCATTATCCTTGCATTTGGATTTGTATCCTTTATTCACCCATCCCTTAACCCCACAGCCCTTATGTATATATTTGATTGTCCCAAATATATTTTTATCATATATTATGTATCTGATAAATGATTATCTCCCCCTCTAAGACTGTAAGCTCCTTGTGTGCAGGGAATGTCTCTACCAACTCTGTTATATTGTATTCTCTCAAGTTTTTAGGTCACTACTCTGAACAGAGTGCTCAATAAATTCAAATTGAATGATTGATAGGGAAAGGAAAAAGAGGAGGGGAATAGGGGAAAGAGAAGAGGAAAAGGGAGAAAGGGAAGCAGGGGAGCTGGTAAGGGTGGGAGAAGGGAAGAGGCCAAGAGGGGAGAAGAGGAGATGGGGACTCCATAACTATGCCCCCACCGTGCCCTGTCTTTACCCTACCTTCAGGGTAGATGTTAGTGCCTGGCTCTCACAGTATTTAAATGCAGGTGTCTTCCTATTCAACTGAACAGTGCAACTAGATTTCCATTCCCTAGGAATTCTCCTTTTGATGAACCACACATAGTAAATATGACTCTAGACATAAGCACCTTGTGGGCAGGAATTTTGTCTTCCAGCTTTCTTGTATAGTACTTTCCCAAGTAGTTAGAACAGTGTTTGCACAGAGTAAGTCCTCCAAAAATATCACTGATGTCTACTTTTTAGCATGTCTCCCAGGCTACCAAGAAGGGAAAATAAATCACATTGATGCCCTACAACTCTTGTCAGGGAATATTATGTTGTTTAACTAATGAAGGTAAAGAGCTTCTGGAAATTATAAGCTGTTGTATAAATACTAAATGTGGTTATTATTTCAAGTTTATTAATCTGAAAGGTCTAAATGTCCCTAGGGTAAATTATTTCCGTGTACTTCAGGATTTCCCTTTGGTAGTTTTGGCAAAGAATTATGTTCCTTTCATTTAACATTCTCTTTTCCAGAGTGAGGAATAAAAGATATGTCATTCTTTCATGAGCAATATGGCATGTCTTGTGAAGTGGGGGAGAAATGAGGGAGAGAGAGAAGTGAGGTAGAGCATACTATTTTCTTAAGGGAATTAGGTAAACAGATGGATGCCTTTGATACTTGTATCACTTTTATATAACCACTCTTCTCTGCCATCAGATGGTTGCTTTTGAATTTCCTACTTTTTTTAAAATTTGAGCTTATTTTAGAGATTCTTACCCTAATCAGCAAAATGGTCAATGTCTGTACAGATACCAAGAACCAATTTCTTTAAACAAATTTCCCTTCTTGAATTTCCACAACCTTGGGGTACCTTTTTATACATCCCATTTAAGGTTAGAACAAATTTGGGACTAAAGTACTCGAGATCACAGTACAGCCTCTTGTCCCTTTCTTTTCTCAGTGAAGGGCAACTCACAAAGACAGGAAATGGATGCATCTTTTTTTGGTTAAGGCTGGCTCTCTTCAGAATAGTGGTTACCAGGGATTGGTTTTGCAAATAGACAACCAATAATATCAAGCTTCCAAATCTGTTTGGAGAAATTAGTGGTGTCTGATATCAGCCTCCAAAACACAAGTGTTTTGCCATCAGCAGCAGCGCTATGCCCCCACAGTGATGAATTGCAATGAAGAACATGAAGAAAATTTACTTCAACAAAAATACTACTACTACTTGGTGGTACATGTCCAATACATGTCCTGGAAGGACGAGATTTGAGATTCCAGGTCTCATGGGAGGTCAGAGCCCAGAGAGAGAGATCTGGGAGTCATTCACATAGTTGGAGTAGCTGAGGGCGAGTTCCTCATGAGAGTGCATATAACATAAGAAGAGTAGAGGACCTAGAACCGGAGCCTGAGGGGATAATAATGTTGGTATTTGTTAAGCACTTACTATGTGCAGAGCACTGTTTTAAGCGCTGGGGGTGATACAGGGTAATCAGGTTGTCCCACGTGAGGCTCACAGTTAATCCCCATTTTACAGATGAGGTAACTGAGGCACAGAGAAGTTAAGTGACTTGCCCAAGGTTACACAGCTGACAAGTGGCAGAGCCGAGAGTCAAACCCATGACCTCTGACTCCAAAGCCCAGGCTCTTTCCACTGAGCCACGCTGCTTCCCCTATAGATGCCCCCTGTAGACCAGTGCTTGGCACATAGTAAGCGCTTACCAAATACCATTATTATTATTATTATTATTATTATTAAAAGGATGAGGCAGAGAAGCCAGTGAATGAAACCTAGACATTCAGAGAGGTAGGAGAATCAGGATAGCACTGCATCAGTACTGTGATAGTGTTTTGGGGAGGAAGTGGTCTAGGCTTCAAGGCTCTACTTTACCTTGCCCCTTCCTACCTCTCCTCCCTTCTCTCTTTCTACCGCCCACCCCGCACGCTCCGCTCCTCTGCCGCCCACCTCCTCACCGTCCCTCGGTCTCGCCTATCCCGCCGTCTACCCCTGGGCCACGTCCTCCCGTGGTCCTGGAACGCCCTCCCTCCTCACCTCCGCCAAACTGATTCTCTTCCCCTCTTCAAAACCCTACTTAAAACTCACCTCCTCCAAGAGGCCTTCCCAGGCTGAGCTCCTCTTCTCCCTCTAATCCCTCTGCCACCCCCTTTACCTCTCCGCAGCTAAACCCTCTTTTCCCCCTTTCCCTCTGCTCCTCCACCTCTCCCCTCCCATCCCCACAGCACTGTACTCGTCCGCTCAACTGTATATATTTATCATTACCCTATTTATTTTGTTAATGAATTGTACATTGCCTTGATTCTATTTAGTTGCCATTGTTTTTACGAGATGTTCTTCCCCTTGACTCTATTTATTGCCATTGTTCTTGTCAGTCTGTCTCCCCCGATTAGACTGTAAGCCCGTCAAACGGCAGGGACTGTCTCTATCTGTTGCCGACTTGTTCATTCCAAGTGCTTAGTACAGTGCTCTGCACATAGTAAGCGCTCAATAAATACTATTGAATGAATGAAAGTGTCTAATGCAATGGAGAGGTCGAGAATGACCAAGGAACTTGGCTATGAGAGGATAATTGGTGACATTGGAGCAAGCAGTCTCGAAGGAGTAAAGGAGTTCAAAAGAAACACTGCAGAAGGTCTGGAATTGCTTCACCACAGCATAGCTAGTCATGTCAGATCTGGGGTGCCCTATCTGATTCATCCCCCATCTCCAATGGGATAAAGCAGGACCGACTAATATGGAGATTGAAAGAGAGAGAGAGAGAGGTTAAGCATAATGTCAAATATATGAGCTTGAGAGATGAGAGGATGGTGGTGGTGTCAACAATGATGAGAAAGTTAGATGGAGGAGAGGATTTGACAGGGGAGATTATGAGTCCATCTTGTTTTTGGAAAGGTGGAGCTTGAGATGGCAACAGGAGAATAGGTGACAGTTGAAAACCCAAACATGGTGAGCTGAAATTGGGTGAACAAAGAGGTCAGAGGAAAGGTTTTAAGGATGCAGTAGAGCACAACTTCAGATAAGTAGCATCTCAGCTGAAAACAGACAACTGCAGCAAACAAACTCATATGGTGAGCTACATTCAAGAAAGGAGAGGCTCTTTTGGAAGAGTTTTGAAAGGATCATAGACTAAAGAGGCACAAGGACAAAAAACAAATCTTGACATTTCCAGCAAAAAATATAATCAAAGAACAAATCTTTTCAGTGGTGAAAGGGTTGTGATGGTGCTCAAAAACCTGCTGCTTCCATTTCTCTCTTACTCAGGTATTTTGCTATCTTTACTTAGCCACCCTTCCTTTGTTGTTGACTCTTACTTTTTTTAAGCAGATACAGCTTTTCTAAAGGACAAGTGTGCACGTGCACACCCACACTACCAATCGTATTTATTGAACACTTACTGTGTGCAGAGCATTATACTAAACAGTTGGGAGAGTACGATATAACAGATTTGGTAGACATGTTCCCTGCCCACTAGGAGCTTCCAATACCACCCTATTAGTGGAAGTGTTCATTTGAGTTTCTGCAGAAGAAAAAAGCTGTTATAAATATCCCAAACTATAGTTCCATTCCTTCTTGATATCTGGAACACAACTCATACTCTAATGATATTTTCAATATCAATTCAGTGGCCTAAAAGCCTCATATTTTGATCTCATTTGACCTTTCGAATTTGTGTCTTGTACAAATATGCTTCACTCTTTCTGAACCATTAGCTAAAGCCTCTAGCTGCCTACTGTTTTTTCCCTTAGATCTCAAACATATCATTAGCACTTCCCAAAGTCTTTTGCCCGCACTCTCCTTCCCCATCACCCTACTGAACAAGTTTCACCACAGCTGTATTTTCCAGATTTTCTGAAGAAGGAAGTGTGGTGGACCCTACAGGCCAAAAAGTCATTGCAAGGAGAAATCATCCTGGTTCCAAAATCAGTAGGCTTCTACAGTTATCGGGTGTTTCGGGACTACAATGTCCTGTCTAAAGAAATCTAGATCCTGGGGTTTATTTTTAGTTTCTTGGAATAGATTGTTTTACTGGCCCTAAAAAATTCACTTTCCCGTTTTTAAGAAAATAAAAACATTCCTTTAGAATGTGTTTTTACATTTCCACTTAAATTGTGAGCAAATTGTGAGGAAAAAATAATTGAGCTTTGATTTCAAGGTTCAACTCTTTTTCCCAATCCTCCTGCACATTTGACAAATGTAGTTCATTTCAAATGCGCACACTCAGGTATTGATTTTGGATAGCTTTCCTAACAATTAATTAGACTGACCTGTTTTCCTTCTTGGTCCTGCGTTTGGGAATACTCTTTAGGCCCAGAACCAAATAATGGTAGTTTGCATTTTATATTGGGGGGAAAAAATTATTAAAGTTTGGGCGGTGATGTCCCATGAATCCATTTCCTCTTTGTGGACCAGATCTTGAATCCCCTTAGGTTGGGAAAGCTCTTTGTGATGACACTGCATGCTGTTTCCATATATTTTATCTTCAGAGCCAAGGAAAAACCCAGTGCAGATGGAAATTGGTTGCATCTCCAATTGAACTGCTGTTCTGCCAGTCTTAAAATATTAGGAAGAAGTTTTTTATTTTTAAAAAATCTTTCTACCTGGTCTGGTTTGGCTCTTTTATTTTGGACAAAATGAAAATCTGTTTAGGATTTCAGTTCTGGAATGTGCTCTGATTCCATTCTGCAGTGCCCGCCCTTTTCATATCCAGCAGACAATTACTCTCCCTGCTTCAAAGCCTTATTGAAGGCACATCTCCTCCAAGAGGCCTTCCCTGACTAAGCCCTCATTTCCTCTTGTCCCACTCCCTTCTGCCTTGCCCTGATTTGCTCACTTAATTCCCCCACTGTCCCCCAGCCCCACAGCACTTATGCACATATCCATAATTTATTTATACTAATGTCTGTCTCCCCTTCTAGACTGTAAGCTCCTTGTGGGCAAGGAATGTGTCGGTTATATTGTTGTGCTGTACTCTCCCAAGGACTTAGTACAGTGCCCTGCACACAATAAGCATTCAATAAATATGACTGATCAATTCTCTTCATGATTCTTAAATGACAAAGTTTTCTTTTCTTTCTTTTTCAGTGAATGGGTGGGTTTGCGGTATTCGATTATTGTAATGGTTGCATTTTTTGCTTTTTAAAAAGCAATCTGGCTTTGTTCAAAGTATCATGAGTTTCTCTCTGCAATTCCTCTGGTTATCTAAATTACTCAACAGTGATTACTGAACACCCAATATATGCAGAATACTATTCTGCTCAGGGGTCTACTCTTTAAGCACCCCCCCCCCCCCAAGCAATTTGCTCAGTAGCCTCCTCTGAATCCTGACTGTATAATCCCAGCTCACCATCAACCACAGGGAAGGCCAGATCACAAGAACTAGAGTTGGATTTGATCACCATGAAAGCCTCATGTATTTGTTATCCCTTCTTGACTGGATTAATTTTATAGCTTCCTCCATTATTTCCCCACCTCTATCCCTTCTTCAGTTTACCTTCCATTTTTCTAAAATGATAACTGGAGCCCATTGCTTTCCTCTTTAAAAAACTCCAGTGGCTCTTCTCGCAGCTTCTCAAATGAAACACGAAACTCCTGACCTTTGGCTTCAAAATTCTCTATCAGCTGGCTCCCATTTGCCTATCGGTTCTCATGCTTGGCACATAGTAAGTGCTTAACAAATACCATCATCATCATTTCCCCTTTCCCCAGCTCCTCTCCAGTTCCTCCTTTCTTCTGCCCCCTCTCTGGTTTTTCCATCTCCTCCCAGTGGTATTTCAAGAGGAGATCACCCACCTCTTCTCAAAGTCCACCCCCTCCACCTGTGCCTCTGACCCCATCCCTTAATCCCTTATTAAAACAGCTGCCACCTCATCTTTTCCCTTCCTGACTGCCGTCTTCAACCACTCTCTTTCCAATGGCTCCTTTCCCCTTTTAACTGTGCCCGTGTACATCTCTTATGGTAAAAAAATCCCTCCCTCGACCCCCACAGCACTCTATTGTATCATACTGTCCCAAGAGCTCAATACGGTGCTCTGCTCACGGTAAGCACCCCATAAATACCATTAATCAATTGATTCAAAGGGTGCTCCCTCAGCTAGGTGATGTGGGATTTGTTGAATAACCAATCCTCATTCACTCTGCCTTCAAGTATTATGACTATAGACTTTGGTCATATCCCCGCTCAACCTTCATCTCACCAGAATGAAGATTCCAAATATTTTTCAGTCTATCCACTCAGGAAGCTTCTCCAATCTTTGATCATCATTTGCCTTACAAGGAAATTAAGAATATTTTGGAATGGGTCTATTTTTGTTTTGATGTCCTTCTGAAATGTGAACTAGGACAAAAACAAGCGTTGACAGTTTTTATATGTTCTATCCTGAAGGGGTAGTTCTTTTCTCTTTTCATGCCTAGTGTCTGTTTATTTTTATGGAAATTTTGGAAGAGGTTCTTTTCCACCCTTTGGCAAAAAATATAAAACAGATTCACTTGTCAAATAGAAATGATGGCTCGATGCTAACTTGTCATTTTGCCACAAGGGTAAAATATTTGTGTCCATCTTTGCTTCTTCAAAACACACTATTAGATACTGACAAATAAAGTTGAAACAGAATATACATTTTGGCATCCTCCCTCTTCAGTTGCTTGTGCATATTTCTGCTTTATTTCTCCTAACCAAAGACATGCTTCTTTTTGCAGGGTTTTCCTTCAGTGCAAAAGAAGCAAGCTGCAATTTTGAGGACGATCTCTGTAATTTTTATCAGGATAAAGATGGCCCTGGCTGGAACAGAGTAAAACTCAAGCCTAATGTGTACAGAGCAGGGGATCATACAACAGGATTAGGTATTTCAAATGTCTGTGATGTCAGTGGGCTACTTTTCTTCATTTTCTTCTCCTCCTCCTCCTGAATTGTGGCTATTTAACAAGGGTTAACAAAATGGTAGTCCTCAGGCGGAAATGGCAAAGGGTACTTTTTCCCCCCTTTATAGTGAAAAAAACCCCTAATTAGAATGCTGGCTTTTGTGCGTAAGCTTTGGATGGACCAAACTTGTGGTTAATATGTTGTATGATGTCAGAGCTGGAAATGCAGCTATTTAACCTGAAATACCATATTTACTTATATAATTGACTGTACTGTATAATTGCCCCACCCAGATTTTTGAGGTGGACATAAAAAATGTTTCTGGACTGCGTAATTGTAAGCAGCGATAACCTGGCCTGGGGAAGGGGGAGCAGAAGGGTGATAGCGTGGCAAAACAGAGGAGGGAAAGTTAATGCAATGAGTGTCCATTGTGTGCAGCACATGAGAGAGTGCAATAGAAGAGATGAAATCAATGCCCTCTTAGCTCCCTTCTCCTCTTCCTCCCTTTCTTTCTTCCTCCTTTTTTTCTCCTCCTCCTCCTTCTACCCTTATTGCTAAATTAATTTTCCATCTGACCCACATAATAGCATGGCCCCTGTTTTTATGTTACAAAAATTATGCAGGAAGTGGGGCACTTAAGTAAGAGCAGTAGTTGACGATGTTTTGGAAATGGTTGCTGCATCTCCTAAAAGGGAGCTCTTAGGTTCCACGATCTGATTACCTTAAAGCATAAAGATATCATAATAAAGTGATAAAATAGTTATTCTATACCCTCAGCATTTCTCTCCAACTCCACCGGGAAAAAAGGTAGCCGATCTTATAAAACAATAAGTAGTAGATGTCAGCTTCCAGGAGATCCCACCTGATCTGAAACCTTTCCTGACAGGGAGTTAGGTTTAAAGTCAAGGCTGCCATTTTAGGGCTTCTTTACCATTGACAGTTCTGGAATGGCCATTCACCATTCATCCTCCCAGACAACTTAGTCTTTTCCATACACACTGCTCCCAAAAATACTAACAATGTGCTCTATGCCCTTGAATCACCCTTCATATTCAAGGAGTGGAAGCCCTGAATTTTGTCATCTTGCCAGTTGGGCCAGCAGGCTGCATTCAGATGGATTCATCCTTTTTTATTTTATGAAGTCAGAAAAGCGTTAACCCTCCAGAATGACTGGAACCTGGTTCATGTGAAGTCAAATCTGTAATGGCTTATATGAGGCTTATTTAAGATTTTGCTATTTCATTTTAAACAGAGAGCACACTTCTTTTAAAAAAGAAATATATAGTTTAGTAACCTGCTTGAGGAAACTGGCATATCTGAAACTAGGTTAAGGCCCAGATAAATCTGTATAAATTGCTTAATAGAAATGCTAAATAATCTGTGCCATTTTACAGGTTATTTCTTGCTGGCCAACACAAAGTTTACATCACAGCCTGGCTACATTGGACGACTCTATGGTCCTTCTCTGCCAGGAAACTTGCAGTATTGTCTGCGTTTTTACTACGCCTTACATGGATTTTTTAAAATGAGCGACACCTTAGCTGTTTATATCTTTGAAGAAAACCATGTTGTTCAAGAGAAAATCTGGTCTGTCTTGGAATCCCCAAGGGGAGTCTGGACTCAAGCTGAGATCACCTTCAAGAAACCTATGCCTTGTAAGGTACTGAGAAACTAACTCTTTTGTTCATTCTTAATTGCTTGTTGGTCTTAACTGAATAGTGAACCATCCACTGCAAATTACTAAATGGAAAGTTTCCACCCTCTATCCATATAGTAAATGCAGTTAGTCTGTCAATCTCCAGTAAAGAACTTGTTGCTCGTGTTCTGTTTAGTCCTATAAGTCTCAGACTTGGGACCACTTAGGCATTTATAGATTACTTGTTTGGCTTTTTTTGAAGAAATCAGTGTTGTGGACTAAAATTTCTACAAACAAGAAAATACAAAGAACATCGTGTAAAGGAATCCAACACAGAATTATGCCTTGTACTCTATCCAGAGGGTCAATTAACTAAAGAACTCTGACCAAGGTCAGGGGGAAGATCTGGACTCGAAGAACCTTCATGGAAAATCCTCGCCTCTGGCCATCTCCTAAGTTATCTGGTGACCATTAGCAGAAGAACTCAAGCTGATCTTTATTGCCATGATCATTCTTAGGGAATTCCTAAATTCAGTGGTACTGACTTTCTTCCTTAGGACTGGAGGCAGTTTGTCTTCTCAAGGTACCAAAAGGGTCCCATGATCTGTTTGATCTTGGGATGCATTGAATGAGATGTTGGGAAATGATTTTGAGTGGATATATTTAGTGGATACATTGTTTTGTTTTGGTACTTAAGTGCTTACTCTGTGCTGAGCACTGTATGAAGCACTGGAATAGATACTAGATACTCAGGTTGGATACAGTACTACTCCCATTTGGGGTTCACAGTCTAAGTAGGAGGGAGTAGGATTTAATCCCCATTTTACAGATGAGGAAACTCAGGCACAGAGAAGTTAAGGGACTTGTTCAAGGTCACCCAGCCGGCAAGCGGTGGAGCCGGAATTAAAGCCCAGGTCATCTGTCCCCCAGGGCCCATGCGCTTGCCACTAGAACATGCTGCTTTCATAATGCCATGGATCACAAGATTGGATCTGATCCAAGTTTCATATCAATAGTCTCTATTGATAAATGTATCAAGCTATTGCTCTGCACCCAGTAGTCCTTTCTGCCATAAAGTTTGTTTTTACTATACATTTTGAACAGAATGAGGCCAATTTAAGGAACACTGTTCCAACAATGGGCATCTGCCTGGGTAGAGCGTGATGTGGAAGAAGAAACAATTGTACACCTGGTGAGGGTAAGCGTGGCCTAATGGATAGAGCATAGACCTGGGAGTCAGAGGGTCAGGTGTTCTGATCCCAGATCCCGGATCCGTCACTTGTCTGCTGTGTGACCTCGGGAAAGTCACTTCACTTTTCTGGGCCTCAATTCCCTCATCTGTAAAAATGGGGATTAAGACTGTGAGCCGCCGTGGGACAGGGACTGGGTCCAACACGATTTGCTTGTATCCACCCCAGCGCTTAGAACAGTGCCTGGCACATAGTAACCACCTAACAAATACCAGTATTATTATTATTATTAATAATAATACAATAGGGGTTTTCCTGAAAGCATAGTTCTGCAAGAATACTACCCCTACTTCATAAGAGATCTATTTATACTTGTTAAAAATGATGTGATGGAATGCCTACAGACCTCCTGCAAATGTCTATGCCTTTCTTCCCCAGTGGTATTTGTTAAGCTTTTACTATGTGCCAGGTATTATACTAAGTGCTGGGGTAGATATAACATAATAGGGGTAGACATAGTCCCTATCCCACATAGGGCTCACAGCCTTAATCCCCATTTTCCAAATGAGGTAACTGAGGCACAGGGAAGTGAAATGAATTGCCTAAGGTCACACAGCAGACAAGTAGCTGAGTTAGGAATAGAACCCAGGTCCTCTGACTCCCAGGCCCGTGCTCTATCCACTAGGCCACGCTGCTTCTCTTGAAGCTTGATAGGGCTGTGGGATTATGGATGTAAGTCAATAGGTATTGGCAATTTTTCTTAATGATATTTACTGAGCACTTACTCTGAGCAGAGCACTGAACTAAATGCTTGGGGAAGTATCATACAAAATAATTGGTAGACATGATCCCTGCCCCCAAGGAGTTTACATTCTAGACAATAGAGCTCAGAATAGATTATTCCTAAAAATAATCTTGATACTTTGAATTAAAAATACCTTCAAAAATGAACATTTAGAAAACAGTTGCTAACTGTTGCTGACTATAAATATATTGGAAATTACCATCATACATTGTTTTAATAATTCAATATTTGCTTAGCTTCCATGTCCAATACTTTAATGGTTTATGAAATTTATCTTAACAACTGCCAGCTTGCCTCTGACAACCAAATAATTCAGCCTAGCAACAGACTGGAAATGGAACTGGATCCGTTAAAGAGATTGTGCTCTTCTTTAGCTTTCAACAGCTGGTTATCTGGGTGCCTCAGCCAGCTGCTGTCACACACTGCACTTTGGAACCTAGGCCACACAACTTCTCTATTACTTCTATTGCTCTTTCCCAAGTACTGTGTATAAGAGGCAGTTAGTGAATTAGACCCTGTCTATTCTCTTCTTCCTATTCTTGGCATGAGCCTCCCTCTGCTGGGTTATCTTGTTCTGACTCTCCTCCTCTTCCTCCTCCTCCCCCAGGGGCATGCTGCTATCACTGTTTACATTTGTGGTACACAAAAATCCTTTATTTCCCACTCAAAACTCTGGGTGGGGCATTTTATATAGCAGAATCAATTATGCCCCTCTTCCCCTCTGCCTCCCTTTGGATACCCAATCCTCAGGAAGTTACAGAGCTTAGTAGAAGGGGGAGGTCAGGGTCTCTGAGCCTGGCCTGATTCTAACTCTTTAGCTCTAAACCAGATCAAGAGGCTCGAGTCCTGTGACACTTGCCATCTAAATCTGGCTTGTACAGAGCTCTACTGAGAAGTACTGGGTGGATATTCATTCAATTCATTCAATAGTATTTATTGAGCGCTTACTATGTGCAGAGCACTGTACTAAGCGCTTGGGATGAACAGGTCGGCAACAGATACAACTCCCACAGAGCGTGCTTTATGCACCTCCTACCTGATCCTCTCCCCTTCTTTGCAGGACTATTGCCTATCCTTCCTGATCCTCTTGTTCCTTACTTGACCACACCCCAGCCTACTTGATAGCTTTTCACTGTGCCCCACATCTCCCAGATCTACCGCTAAAGGTAGAAATTAGAATAGTGAATAAGGCTCACAAAAGACCTCATTGGAAATGACCTCACTGGCAGCAATGGGAGTGATCTTGATCATAGTGGTATAGTGGCTCAGCCTTAGGAGAGGGGAGTAGGCAGGTAATTTAGAAAGTTAGTTTTCAATGATTAATCAATCAGTGGTATTTATTGGTTTACTCTGTGCAGAGCACCATGCTAAGCTCTTGGGAGGGTACAATACAACAAAGTCAGAAGACACATTCCTTGCCCACAAGGAGCTTTCAGTCTAGAGGGGGAGTCATACATTAAAATAAATTACACATATGTATTTAAGTGCCGAGGGGCTGAGGATGGGGTGGACGGGCTCAAATCGAAGAGAAAGAACAATGCAGAAAGGAGAGGGAGTAGGGGTTTAACTTTAGTTACTAGCAACTAGTCTGCTCACCACTTCTTCAAGTCTTGGAGGCAGATATTCTTGATATTTCAGTCTACCGAATACTATAAAACTTTTAGGATGAAGCACTAGACATTCTCAATCTTGTGGTGTTTCCAATTTGTTCAACTCTTTCCAGAGATCATTATAGAGGTAAATCCTGGCACTTATTTACTTGCTCCAGATGACACAGACAGTTGGGGGAGGTGGCATTAGAAGCCAGGTCCTTCTGAACCCCAGGACCAGGTTCTATACACTAGACCATGCTGCTTCTCACATCGCTATTCTCTGTCGATACTTTCCTCATTGCTTTGGCACTGAATTTTGAATGCTATGACATTAAAAACTATGGAAGAATAGAGCTATCAATCAATCCATGGTATTATTGAACATCTCTTGAGTGCCAGGCACCACACTAAGCCCTTGGGAGAGTGCAACAGGAGCAAGATACCAATAGTAATAATAATTGTGGTATTTGGTAAGCTTTTACTACGTGCCAGGCACTGTACTAAGCACTGGGGTAGATACAAGCCAATCGGGTGGACACGGTCTCTGTCCCACATGGGGCTCACAGTTTTAATCCCCATTTTACAGATGAGGGAACTGAGGCCAAGAGGAGTTAAGTGACTTGCCCAAGGTCACACAGCAGACAGATGGCAGAGCTGGGATTAGAATTTAGGTCCTTCTAACTCCCAGGTCCATATTCCATCCACTAGGCCATTCTAATAGCTTGCCCTTAAGGAGCTTACAATCTAATAGAGGAGATAGACAAAATAACAATGTGAATATAGTGAAAGACGGAGGAAGAATGAGGGTAAAGCAGAAAGCAGTTTGAGCACATCAAGATGAACAGATAACTGAATGTACAGATGATTATATAAATGAATAAAAATACAAATATATATAGAGGTAGAGGATAGGGTTAAAATAAGCAAGTGGTTATATAGTATGTTAGCAATTACTCTGTAAAAATGTTTAAGGATATATTAAGCGACACTACAATCAGATGCTGTATTAGACAATTTTTCCATGTACACATTAGTGCAATTTTATTCTGCCTCATAAATGTCCTTGAAACATCACATACTCTATGTGTAGTTAGTGATAGATCTTCATTTGAGTTTGAATCTTAAGTGAAGATATAAGGTCCCTGACAGAGCATGAAACTGTATTATATTTTGTCATTGTAATTAAGGTAAGTTGGCCCAAATTGCTTCATGTTGTGAGAGAAGGAGTTAGGCAATGACCTCTGAGAAGCATTATTCTGAAGTGGCTTGAGAGAGGGCACACGGCCAGCAAAGACAGGTATTTGATGGGCCTGATTTTCACTTGATGGAAACAAATGGGACTTTGAACTACATACCTTGTATCTCTTAGAAAGGTTGTCAGCCTACTTTATATAGAGGGCAGACATGAGTAGCAGTGTGGTATAATGAAGACCTGGATTCTAATCCTGGTTCTGCCAGTTGCCTGCTGTGTACTCTTGGGCAAGTCTCCTAACTTCTCCAGGCCTCAGTTTCCGCCTCTGTAAAATGGGAATTCATTGCCTGTTCTATCTCTTACCTAGGCTGTGAGCTCCATTTGGAACAGGGACTGTGTCTGACCTGATTAACTTGTACCTATCCCAGTGCTTAGAACAGCGCTCGGCCTATAGTATGCACTTAAAATATACCATAATGATAATAACATTCACTAGTCTTTCTTTTCTCCACCACTTCTATCTCCTTCATGATGTGCAAATTGTCATGGCTGAAAAAGTGAAAGGAATTAAAATGCATCCGGTGAGCCTTTGGCTCCTCGCATTCCACCCGTAGAACACTACAGTAGTGGTAACAGCGTTTATTGAACACCCACAGGGTGCAGTGCCTATACTAAACACTTGGGAAAGTATAACAGAAGCATAAGACATGTTCCCTGTCCACAAGGAGCTTATACACACTAATGGTGGGCAGACTGATTGATTTTATTGTTATTGGGTCACTCCTCTCTTTGCCACAATCATCTACACCAAGTAGATCGACTTCTCTTTTAGTGAATGAACACACTCTCTTGATTCCCAGTTCTATCTGCGGTATCTCAGGACTGCACTTGGATTTAATCACTTGATAGTGATGCAGAGTGGAGAACACATCCAGGAACTCCACGGGCTCCTTGATGCACAGTCCACTTGGCCCACAGGGAGAGGAATCTTGGTAGCAACCGAATCGGGAAGAAAAAAAATGAATAAACCCTTGGTTTTACATGTTGAACTTCACTGGAATCAGGAAAGGTGAGGCTATCCTTTCTGTTTGATCGTACACTCGCTCATTGAGGTTGATCTTCAGATTTATCATCCTGTCAGAAGATTACTACAGTGACTGGGTAGGGGAAGATCAAGACAACTCCCTTCTGGTGCTAAGGAGGGTTTGGAGCTGGATTACTATAGTTATTGAAAAGGGAAAATTCAAAGAAATCCTTCCCGAAATCATGTCGGATACCGTTTTTGGGTCTCTTTTCAGTATAATGGTTTCTGAATTGGATACCCTAATAATAATAATTGATAATGATGGTATTTTTAAGCACTTGCTATGTGTAAGGGCTGGGGTAGATACAAGTTAATCTGGCCAGACAGATTCCCTGTCCCACATGGGGTTCACAGTCTAAGTAAAAGGGAGAACCGGCACTTCATCCTCACTTTGCAGTTGAGGAAACTGAGGCCCAGAGAAGTGACTTACCCAGGATCACAGAGCAGGCAAGTGACAGAGCCTGGATTAGAACCCAGGTCCTCTGACTCCCAGGCCTGTGCTTTTTCCCCTAGGCCACAGTGCTCCCCTGCCACCTACAATGCAATATAAAAGATCAGGATTTAGGGGTAGATGTTAGCTGAGATAAGGGAATGCTGATTAATCAATCAATCGGTCAGTGGTATTTATCGAATGCTTACTGGGTGCAGAGCACTGTACCAAGCTCTTGGCAGAGTACAATATACCAGAGTTGGTAGACATATTCCCTGCCCACAATGAGCTTACAGTCCTGGCAGGGAAGGACAGGGGAATAGTGCCATTTCTGGGGTCACCTAGAGCAGCTCTCTATCTTCTCTGCAGAACTGGCCATCCTAGTTGGAAGACACACTGCTTCCACCCTCACAACGGATCGACTTCTCCCTTAGGCCCTAATCTTGGCCATTGGATGATCTATTTACTTTATCGAAGACTGGAACATCATTAACTATGAAATGGCAGCACCATAAGTAGGGGAGTGAGTAGCATGGCCTAGTGACAAAAACATGGGCTTGGGAGGCAGAAGATGTGGGTTCTAATCCTGGCTCCACCATTTGTCTGCTGTGTGACCTTGGGCAAGTCTCTTAACTTCTCTGTGCCTCAATTACTCCATCTGTAAAATGGGGATCAAGACAGTGAACCCCACATGGGACAACCTGATTACCTTGTATCTACCCCAGTGCTCAGAACAGTGCTTGGCATGTAGGAAGTGCTTAACAAATACCATAATTATTATTATTATTACTGGGGACTAGACTAAAGGGTGGAAGCAGAATCAGTCGATTGTATTTATTGAGGCAACAGGGAGCCCAAGTAGGTCACGGGGTGTGGTGAGGCAGACAGTGAGGCAGGTAAAACCTGGAGAACAGACTTTCATCTAGAAGTGTGTACAACTGTCTTTGGCAAGTTTCATTTTAGAGTTAGTGACAAATTTCCCACTTGCAAAGCTAGCTGTCGAGATGATTGCCTTCCAAGGACATCTTCCCAAGTAAATGTGGAATTCACCTAAATGCTGTATTTTTATCATGGATGTGTGGCTCTAGGGTGTAGGCATCAGTTTACAGATAGTATTAAATGAACATCTCTGGGACTCTGGACAATGCTTGGAGTTTCCTAAGTTGAAATAATTTCCCAGAGGTGTGGAAGCAGATCCTACTACCTGCATTCAGGTCTCCGGTTGCATCTTCCAACTATGCATCCCTGCTTTACTCCATTGGAGATGGGGAATGGATCGGATGGGGCAAGTTTGGCTCTGATCTGGCCAGCCATGACAACATAAAGTAGTCTCAGAACCCTGATGAACTTCTGAGGATCCCAAAGTTTGCTACATCATTTCCAGAGTTCAGATATACTGACTGTGAGAAATGCTTTCATGAGGAATACAAACACCACGTCACCATCTTGGTGGTGGTCCCTGCATTTTTCCTGTGTCTGTTATACTGCAAAGGTCATGTCCACTGTGCCGTGTCATGATTCCAGGAGCATTCAGTTGATAATATTCTTCAGTATTCCTAGATCAACTACTAAGGCTAGAATTTTACCAGCAATGGAGAGTAATGAGTTGTCTCAAGGACTTCCACAATCTGATCTTTGGTCTTTCCTCTTGAGGATAGGGATGATGGTGGCCTCTTTGAGACATATGTGTTCCACATGTTCCATATTTTGAGGAAGAGCTTGAGTACGTGCTTAAGCAGGGTCCGTGTGCTTTGCAATTTGGCATGGCTCTGAATGCTTCGATGATTTAATATTCGGGATGACTGCCATGTCTTCCCCCACTGGAATGGTTTGTTTAGTGTTCCAAAGGACCTCTTCTTCAGTAGTAGAAGGCATGTTGAAGAGTTCATTGAAACGTTCTTGCCATCTCATCAAGATTTCCTCCTTGTCTCTGGGGAGGCTTGAACTCTCTTCTCTCCCCAGAGGTTCTCTGATGACATGTACAGGGCCCCATAATGTCTGAAATGAGGTGAAGATTCACTGACTCAGCCAGGCATTAAGGGCTGAAGATAAGTTTAAAGAAAATGAGGTAATGTTTCAGCCTGCACCAAGGATGCCATCCACACAAATCTCTCTTGGCAACACAGAGCTAAACAGTGTGACAGAATTCTGCTACTTAGGCAGTACACTGATCCACGGCAAAACGATAGATGAGAAAATAGAATCAAGAAGGTCAGCACATCGTTTGAGAGACTGGAAGACAAAGAGTGTGATAGCAATGTAGCGTCAAGCTCGAGACCAAGTTAAAGATCTGCAGAGCTCAAGTGGTGTCCAACCTTCTCTATGGCTGTGAGACCTGGACTCCACACAAATGATGCATTCCACTCCTTGAACTCTTATACTCATTATCACATGGCGAGGCAGAACCCAGACAATAAAGTTCTAGAATTAAGTTAGACTCCTGACAGTAAGGCTATGCACACCGCAACTCAGCTGCACTGGGTGGGACTCATGAGCAGGATGCCCAAAGAGTTGTTCTGCCTTGAGCTGAAATCAGGAAATCGAAAGCAAGGAGGCGTGAGGAAGTATTTTAAGGACGGTATAACAAAGCCTGAAACTATGGTGCATTCCAGTTGAAAGCTGGTAGTCAATTAATAATAATAATAATAATAATAAATAATTGTGGTATTTGTTACATGCTTACTATGTGCTAAATACTGGGGTGGAGACAAACCAGATTAGACAAAGTCTGTCCCACTCAGGGCTCACAGACTAAGGGAGAACAGGTATAGCTTGACCAGCATGACAAATTGCAATCACTTAGACTGTGAGCCCCTTGTGGGACGTGGATTCCATCTGACCTGATTAATTTGTTCCTACCCCAGTGCTTAGAACAGTGTTTGGCACATGGTAAGCGCTTAACAAATACCATAAAAAAAAAAGAAAGGAAGGACCCTTTTAAGGAAAAGCCTTGAAAGGATCGAGGGACAAGGAGGTAAAAGTGATAACAGTGCCAGGCTCAGCAAACACCAAACATGTCTGCCCAGCCTTTGTGTGTGCATGCAGTATGGCTTGCAAAGTGGGTCCTGCATGCGCTTTTAACAGACACACATGTTCTCATGGGTGAATTTCACAATTAGTGATGTCTTCAAGTATAAAGGACAACTACGTACGTAGTTTTTAGAGGGTTCATCTCAAACATTAAAGCAAACTAATTATCCAAAACTATACCTGCCCTTGGTGAGTACTCTACAAATGTTGGTTGGTGAAGATGAAAGATGACAGAAAGAACAAATATTAAAAGATAAATGGGATTAAAGGAAGGAGTCATGAAGATTTTAAAATAAAGACAGGAGGTAGAAAGATACCCACTTTCTTTGTATTTGCTAAACCAGAGGCTCAAAACAAGTGATTAATTATTACCACCGAGAGATCTCTAGTTATTGGCTTGTTTGGCCAATTTCCAAACCAGTTTTTTAATACAGCTTTAAATGCTAGGGCCTTTGTGTTTCACCATTCTGATGAGGAGTTTAGTGTTCATATGAGCCTGTTGAAATTCTTTAGTGAAGAAAGTCCATGTAACACTGGGGATTTCTGCAATTCCAGAGTTTGAATCTATTGAATCTATTTAATTATTCCATTTAATGATTGCACAATGAATGTTATAAAATCCATAATTGAGTCTATGGGCAATACAGGAAAAAATAGGTTAGCCCTACAATGAAATATGTTCAAAATGTTCTGGAATGAATATGATTTATGTCTCCTAGAAAAGTAGACATCTCCCATTAGTCAGCGGAGACCAGGCAACTGGAAACAAAGAGAAAGGAAATAATTATGACAGGAGTTGGGTTCCCTGTCAGATCCTCATGTGGGTCTGAAAAGAAGATGGAGATTAGTTATTGGTCCAGCTAGATCATATTTCAGTATCTCAAATTTGAGTGCAAGTTGCGATTTTCAAATAGCATTAAATATAGGCTATTCATTCAATTTTATATTGAACAGTCTTGTTTTCAGCTGGTCTGTCCCTGTCTGGGAAGGATTAGGCGAGTACATTTTTCCATCAGTCAATCATATTTATTGAGCGCTTACTGTGTGCAGAGCACTGTACTAAGCACCTGGGAGAGTTCACTATAACACTATAGTATTGTTATATTATAAATATTTCCGGGCAGTATTTTTAGTTTTAAGCACCCAGGTTCTCTGCACTGTGGTTTGGAAGTGGCTTCCAGATTCACAAGGACCTGTCAGCTCATCCTTTAGACTGTAAGCTTACTGTGGTCAGAGATTGTCTCTGTTTATTGTTATACGGTACTCTCCCAAGAGCTCAGTACAGTCTTCTGCTCACAGTAAGTGCTCAATACATATGATTGAATGAAGGAAGGAATGAAATGACTCTTTTAAGCCTTCTTTTCCCCAGCTCCCTTTCCCTTCTGTGTCACCTATGCACTTGGATCTGTGACCTTTGGGCAGTTGATATTCACCCTACCCTCAACCTCACAGCACTTATGTACATAGCTTTAAATTATATATCATTAATTACTTATTGCTATTAATGCCTATCTCTCCCTCTATACTGTAAACCTGTTGTGGTCCAGGAAAGTACCATTGATTCATTCATTCAATAGTATTTATTGAGCGCTTACTATGTGCAGAGCACTGTACTAAGCGCTTGGGATGAACAAGTTGGCAACAGATAGAGACAGTCCCTGCCGTTTGACGGGCGCACGGTCTAATCGGGGGAGACGGACAGACAAGAACAATGGCAATAAACAGAGTCAAGGGGAAGAACATCTCGTAAAAACAATGGCAACTAAATAGAATCAAGGCGATGTACAATTCATTAACAAAATAAATAGGGTAACGAAAATATATAGAGTTGAGCGGACGAGTACAGTGCTGTGGGGATGGGAAGGGAGAGGTGGAGGAGCAGAGGGAAAAGGGGAAAATGAGGGTTTAGCTGCGGAGAGGTAAAGGGGGGATGGCAGAGGGAGTAGAGGGAGAAGAGGAGCTCAGTCTGGGAACGGCTCTTGGAGGAGGTGAGTTTTAAGTAGGGTTTTGAAGAGGGAAAGAGAATCAGTTTGGCGGAGGTGAGGAGGGAGGGCGTTCCAGGACCACGGGAGGATGTGACCCAGGGGTCGACGGCGGGATAGGCGAGACCGAGGGATGGTGAGGAGGTGGGCGGCAGAGGAGCGGAACGTGCGGGGTGGGCGGTAGAAATAGAGAAGGGAGGAGAGGTAGGAAGGGGCAAGGTGATGGAGAGCCTTGAAGCCTAGAGTGAGGAGTTTTTGTTTGGAGCGGAGGTTGATAGGCAACCACTGGAGTTGTTTAAGAAGGGGAGTGACATGCCCAGATCGTTTCTGCAGGAAGATGAGCCGGGCAGCGGAGTGAAGAATAGACCGGAGCGGGGCGAGAGAGGAGGAAGGGAGGTCAGAGAGAAGGCTGACACAGTAGTCTAGCCGGGATATAACGAGAGCCCGTAATAGTAAGGTAGCCGTTTGGGTGGAGAGGAAAGGGCGGATCTTGGCGCTTTGCTCTGCACCTCTGTGGTGGAACCTGAGGAGACAGGGGCCCCCAAATGGTTATTTGGGTGACATCAAAATAACTTTGACAATCCTAGAGTGGCCCAGATACCCTATGCTGGACACAGGTCTTGGCATGGGTTTAGTGACGAGTGAACATTGTGTGTCCATCACCACCTAGTGAATTCTATCTTGACTCGGCCCTTTCATTGGAATTTGGGAATATCACCAATTCATGCTCTGAAAAAGGTATTTTAAAATCTGCTCGTTGGACCAAGGGGGAACCTAATTTTAATTTCCCCAAGGTTCTGCAGTGGCTTCGGTAGCTCATATCGATTTGAGTCAGAGGGGGCATGGAGGACTATCACAACACTCACAATCTCATCTGTAAAATGGGAATTAAGACTGTGAGCCCCATGTGGGGCATGGACTGCAACCAGTCTGTCTTTGCCCTGAATGAGTGGTTCCATCTCATTGGTCACTCCACCTGGAGGGCTGTCGATATCTCCCAACCATCAAAGTCAACATTGCATTGGTTCAGATGTTGCAGATTTAACTTGCTTTGCTAGCTTTAGTGTTCAAACACTGCTTTGGCATCATCACCTTATCAGAGCAGACCCTAGTACAAAAGTGGGAAGGCTCACTTGTATTTTTTCAGTCTTTTGTTGTCGGTATGCCTTTGAGTCTAAGTAATTAATCAATCAATGGTATGTATTGGGCACTTACTATGTGCAGAGCACTGTACTAAGTGCTCGGGTGAGTGCAATACAACAGAATTAGCGAGCAAACTCCTTGCCCATAACAAGCT
The DNA here is from genome assembly GCF_004115215.2 of Ornithorhynchus anatinus. Classification (NCBI taxonomy): domain Eukaryota; kingdom Metazoa; phylum Chordata; class Mammalia; order Monotremata; family Ornithorhynchidae; genus Ornithorhynchus; species Ornithorhynchus anatinus. The sequence continues at coordinate 57,451,033 of NC_041753.1, forward strand.
TACAGTCTAGAGGACATTTGTTTTAGCTCCTGCCTTCTAGAATACTTTCTATATTCAGTTAGCTTTCTGTAGTGTCTAATCAAGCGGCATGAAGGCAGTCAACGAAGAAATGCTTTTTGATGATTAAAATGATGATAATGAGGAAGGGTTTGACAAATGCACTCCTCTGTTCACCAGCCCAGAGAAACATCCAAATTGGTGGGCAGGTCATCCTGTATGTAATTTGCAAACATAGCCGAGGGTGGTTGATGGGATTAAGACGTCAAACAGCGATAAACCAAATATGACATACACAGGCAAAGACAGAGAACGTTTGACCAGTGTGACTGATGAATTTAGTAAACTTTTGTTGAGTCCAGATAATGAGGATGATAATTTCTTTTCCTTTTTTGGGTTGCATCTACTTTGGCGTACTAATAATGTGCTTTTCTTTTCAATCTTTTCCTCACTCCTCTTCCTGAGCTGTTGCCTTTTGACTTTGTAAATAACAGCTACGCTTTATATATATATATATATATATATATATATATGTATATATATATATATATATATATACATATATATAATTATTTTATTTACCAAGTGATACTTCAACATTTTTGTTTAAACCAATTAATTTCATTTGGATGTAACTGAAAGATAAAAAGTAATCTGACAAAGGGCACTTGTGTTTTTCATCAGGTGGAGTTCAATTAATTACTTATATTTGTTCTAATTAGAAAAGTTGAATTTCTCTTCTAAATGGGGGCAATTAATACATAGCTGTCAATACTTAGCCTTGAAGCCTGGGGGAGAGATAATTTTCTGGCCTCTCTGAAAAGTTATCTAGTTCTTGTATGTCTGATGATTTTCTTTTCTTGCAGACCACAAGACTGTAAGCTCCCTGTGGGCAGTGACTGTGACTACCACCTCCACTGTGCTCTCCCAAATACTTAGTATTCAATAGTATTTATTGAGTGCTTACTATGTGCAGAGCACTGTACTAAGCTCTTGGAATGAACAAGTCGGCAACAGATAGAGACAGTCCCTGCCGTTTGACGGGCTTACACTCTAATCGGGGGAGACAGACTGACAAGAACAGTGGCAATAAACAGAGTCAAGGGGAAGAACATCTCGTAAAAACAATGGCAACTAAATAGAATCAAGGCGATGTACAATTCATTAACAAAATAAATAGGGTAATGGAAATATATACAGTTGAGCAGACGAGTACAGTGCTGAGGGGATGGGAAGGGAGAGGGGGAGGAGCAGAGGGAGATAGGGGGAGGAGCAGAGGGAGATGGGGAAAAAAGAAGGTTAAGCTGCGGAGAGGTGAAGGGGGGGTGGTAGAGGGAGTAGAGGGAGAAGAGGAGCTCAGTCTGGGAAGGCCTCTTGGAGGAGGTGAGTTTTAAGTAGGGTTTTGAAGAGGGGAAGAGAATTAGTTTGGCGGAGGTGAGGAGGGAGGGCGTTGCAGGACCGCGGGAGGACGTGGCCCAGGAGTCGACAGCGGGAGAGGCGAGACCGAGGGATGGTGAGGAGGTGGGCGGCGGAGGAGCGGAACGTGCGGGGTGGGCGGTAGAAAGAGAGAAGGGAGGAGAGGTAGGAAGGGGCAAGGTGATGGAGAGCCTCGAAGCCTAGAGTGAGGAGTTTTTGTTTGGAGCGGAGGTTGATAGGCAACCACTGGAGTTGTTTAAGAAGGGGAGTGACATGCCCAGATCGTTTCTGCAGGAAGATGAGCCGGGCAGCGGAGTGAAGAATAGACTGGAGCGGGGCGAGAGAGGAGGAAGGGAGGTCAGAGAGAAGGCCGACACAGTAGTCTAGCCGGGATATAACGAGAGCCTTTAGCAGTAAGGTCGCCGTTTGGGTGGAGAGGAAAGGGCGGATCTTGGCGATATTGTAGAGGTGAAACCGGCAGGTCTTGGTAACGGATAGGATGTGTGGGGTGAACGAGAGAGACGAGTCAAGGATGACATCGAGATTGCGGGCCCGAGAGACGGGAAGGATGGTCGTGCCATCCACGGTGATAGAGAAGTCTGGGAGAGGACCGGGTTTGGGAGGGAAGATGAGGAGTTCTGTCTTGCTCATGTTGAGTTTTAGGTGGCGGGCCGACATCCAGGTGGAGACGTCCCAGAGGCAGGAGGAGATGCGAGCCTGAAGGGAGGGGGAGAGGACGGGGCGGAGATGTAGATCTGCGTGTCATCTGCGTAGAGATGGTAGTCAAAGCCGTGAGAGCGAATGAGTTCACCGAGGGAGTGAGTGTAAATGGAGAACAGAAGAGGGCCAAGAACTGACCCTTGAGGAACTCCAACAGTTAAAGGATGGGAGGGGGAGGAGGCGCCAGCGAAGGAGACCGAGAATGACCGGCCAGAGAGGTAAGAGGAGAACCAGGAGAGGACGGAGTCCGTGAAGCCAAGGTGAGATAAGGTATGGAGGAGGAGGGGATGGTCGACAGTGTCAAAGGCAGCAGAGAGGTCAAGGAGGATCAGAATGGAGTAGGAGCCATTGGATTTGGCAAGAAGGAGGTCATGGGTGACCTTAGAGAGAGCAGTCTCGGTAGGGTGAAGGGGACGGAAGCCAGATTGGAGGGGGTCCAGGAGAGAATGGGACTTAAGGAATTCTAAGCAGCAATTGTAGACGACTCGTTCTAGGATTTTGGAAAGGAAGGGTAGTAGGGAGATAGGGCGATAACTGGAGGGGGAAGTGGGGTCAAGAGCGGGTTTTTTTAGGATGGGGGAGACGTGGGCATGTTTGAAGGCAGAGGGGAAGGAGCCCTTGGAGATTGAGTGGTTAAAAATAGAAGTTAAGGAAGGTAGGAGGGCAGGGGCGATGGTTTTAATAAGGTGAGAGGGAATGGGGTCCGAGGCGCAGGTGGAGGGGGTGGCACTTGCGAGGAGGGAGGAGATCTCCTCTGAGGATACTGCAGGGAAGGATGGAAAAGTAGGGGAGAGGGTTGGTGGGGGGGAGGGTAGAGGCGGAGGGGTGACTTTGGGGAGCTCAGACCTGATTGTGTTGATTTTTGTGATGAAATAGGTGGCCAGATCATTGGGGGTGAGAGATGGGGGAGGGGGAGGAACAGGGGGCCTAAGGAGAGAGTTAAAGGTCCGGAACAATCGGTGGGGGTGACGGGCATGGGTGTCAATGAGGGAGGAGAAGAAGTTTTGCCTGGCGGAGGAGAGGGCAAAGTTAAGGCAGGAAAGGATAAATTTGAAGTGTGTGAGGTCGGCTTGGTGCTTGGATTTTCGCCAGGAGCGCTCAGCAGCTCGAGCATAGGAGCGTAAGAGGCGGACAGAGGAGGTGATCCATGGCTGTGGGTTAGTGGAGCGAGAGCGGCGGAGGGAAAGGGGGGCGAGAGAGTCGAGATGAGTAGAGAGGGTGGAGTTGAGAGCGGAGACCTGATCATTGAGAGTGGGAAGTGAGGACAGGGCGGCAAGGTGAGGAGAGATGCTTTTGGAAAGACGGATGGGATCGAGAGAGCGGAGGTCTCTGTGGGGCAGTAGCGAAGATTTGCAGGGGGAGGGAGTGTGAGAGATGAGGCAGGTGAGAAGGTTATGGTCAGAGAGAGGGATTTCAGAGTTGGTGAGGGAGGAGATAGTGCAGCGGTAGGAGATGACGAGATCGAAGGTGTGACCGAGTCGGTGAGTGGGCGCGGTATGGTGGAGGAGGAGGTCGGCAGAGTCGAGGAGGGATAGCAGGCAGGCGGCAGAGGAGTTGTCGGGTACATCCATATGGATGTTGAAGTCTCCGAGGATCAGAGTGGGCATGGAGAAGGAGAGAAGGAAGGTGAGAAGGGGGTCTAGGTGGTTGAAGAAGTCGGAGGTGGGACCAGGACGGCGGTAGATGACAGCGACAAGTATCTGGAGGGGGTGGTAGAGGCAAATGATATGGGCTTTGAAGGAGGGGAAGGAGAGGGAGGGGGGAGGAGGGATAGTGCAGAAGCGGCAACGGTTTGAAAGGAGGAAGCCGACGCCTCCTCCCTTACCGGTGAGTCTGGGGGAGTGGGAGAAGGAGAGGCCTCCGCTGGAGAGAGCAGCGGCGGAGACCGTGTCTTCGGGAGTGAGCCACGTTTCTGAAAGGGCGAGGAGGAGGAGAGAGCGGGAGAGGACAAGGTCATGGACGAAAGGTAGCTTACCTGTAATAGAGCGGGGTTTCCAGAGGCCACACTTGAAAGTAGCTGTGGGTGCAAGGGGGGGAGGGGGGAAAGGGTGGGAAGAGGGGAGGGTTTGGATGGGAAGGAGGTGGCGGGGCCCCGGATGGGGAGAGGGGGATGAGGGGTAGCGGTGGGACAGGAGGACTGGGATGGGGCGTGGGTGGGGAAGAGAGAAGGGGGGAGGGGGTGAGGAGGTGGTTTGGTGGCGGGGAGAGTAGGGGGAGGGGGAAGAGGGGTAGCGCTGGTAAAGTGGGGTTCTAGGGCGGGGGAGGGGAGGGGGGAGGAGGCAGAGGAGAGAGCGGGAAAGAGCTGAGGGAGAGAGGGGAAGGGGAAGGGGAGGATAGGAAAGGGCGGGAGGGAGGGGGTGGGGAGGAGGGACATGGTGAGGCCAGAGAGGTGGGTGGCAGCACTGACAACGATAAACAGTAACAAATGAAATCGGTAATATAGCAACATGATACAGTATGATACAATACAGTAGTGTTAATAAGCGGGCGATGACCAGGGTCGGGGTAGGCTTGATTAAGGGGCGACCTAATCAAACTCAAAGTCAGGCGGCTGGTGAGGCCAGAGAGGTGGGTGGCAGCACTGACGACAATAAACAATAACAAGCGAAATTGCTAATATGGCAACATGGTACAGTAAGACACAATACAATAGTGTTAATAAGCAGGCGATGACCAGGGTCTGCACACAGTAAGTGCTCAATAAATACCATCATGATTGATTCTTTGGGCTTTTTACTTGATTTCCTATAGGTTCAGCCTGATTCTTTAGCTCCAGGGTATGTAGGTCTATGCTAATTTGAGTGGCTCATAAAACTCTGCATATGATGATCTCGTAAGTGATAGTGCTGATTGACTGCCTATATCTCCTTGTAATAAATTAAGTAATTAAGTAAAGTAAGTAATAAATTATAAGTTATTTTGGAGCCTCTGATATAACTCATGTCGCTAGAGTAACATCCTAAAATGTGATATTTCAGAATAGAGAAAATAATTGATCCTCTTATTCATTCCCCACTCCCCACCCCCCAACCCCCGCCATCTCTACATATCTGTTGCATGTTCCAGTCTCTGAAAGTCTTAAGACTATCAGGAAAACACTCGGAGTTCTTGCCCTCACCCATGGTTCTTGAGACCCTCTGACCTTCCACATAGAACACAAGATATGTGACTGTAGAGGTGCCTTAAAACTAGAAGCAGCTTGGTCTAGTGGTTAGAGCATGGGTCTGGAGTCGGACCTGGGTTCTAATCCCAGCTCTGCCAATTGTCTGTTATGTGACTTTGGGAAAGTCATTACACTTCTCTGTGCCCGAGTCACCTCATCTGTAAAATGGGGATTAAGACCGTGAGCTCCACACTGGGCATGGACTGTGTCCTACCTGATTAGCTCACATCTACCCCAGCACTAAGAATGGTGCTTGACGTGTAGTAAACACTTAACAAATACCATAAAAACAACCACAAACCTTGGGAGAAGAGGCAGCTTCTGAGAGACAGTCAAAAATTGCTGCTCCAGAAGTGGTGCATGCCCACCGTTTTTCTCCCAGAGTCCCCTCAAAATGACACAGCATGAAATTTGAGTACCTTCTATTGTGTCTACCTGATATAGCACCATCTGCTTCTTATAAATACTTTTTCAGAAAGAGCAACACCCTCCTTTGAAATGGTTGGACCAGAAAAACTGGATTCTCTTTTGGCCATGTCTTTCTTTATCTTTCCCCTTCATTCTGCCACCCTAACATCTTTTATTTTGGGCTCTATTATTCACAGAGAACTGGGCAGGAAGTGGCTGGAGGCTTGATTTGAGATGTTAAAAGGTGAAAAGTTTGGGATAAATGGAGCAGGAGGTAGTGTGAGAGACACGTGGCTTAAATAACAAGCTGGCAAAGCAATGAATAGATGGGAGCAATAGAAAGGAACATGCTGAGGGTGATGGGGGAGGATTAAAACATGGACTATAAAACATAGATTGGTGCTTGCAGTTTCTCAGGCACTTGAGTTCCACCCTCTCCTGACACATAACAGCATTGCTCCACCACATTTCAATCAGTCAATCAGTAATGATAATAATAGTATTTGTTAAGCGCTTACTATGTGTCAGGTGATGTATTTATTGAATGTTTCCTGTGTGCAGAGCATTCTACAAAGTCCTTGGGAAAGTACAATACAATAAAGTTGGTAGCCACAATCTCCGCCCACAAGGATCTTAGAGTTTAGACGAGGAGACAGACATTAAAATAAACTACAGATAGGGGAAATGGCAGCATGTAAGGTGATATATACATAAGTGCTATGGGGCTGAGATATGAAAATGCTTAAGAGGTATGCAGCCAAGGGAATAGTCGACACAACGGGGAGGGTGGTTAGGGGAAATGAAAGTTTAGTCAGGGAAGGCCTCAGGGAAGGCCTCTTGGAGGAGGTGTAATTTTAGGAAAGCTCTGGGGGGTGGGGTTGGGGGAAGTGGTGGACTGTTAGATTTGAAGGAGGAGGGAGTTTCAGGCCAAAGGGAGGATGTGGGCCAGGGGTCACCGGCGAGATAGATGAGATTGAGGTACAGTCAGTAGATTGGTATTAGAGGAGAGAAGAGTGTGGCTTGGGTTGTAGTAGGAGAGTAAGTGCTCAATAAATACCAATGATGATGTTGGTAATGAGTAGGAAATTGGTGAGGTAAGGCAGCATGGGGAGAGCTGACCACATACCTTAAAGCCCGTGGTAAGGAATTTCTATTTGACGTGGAGGTGGATGAGCTGGAGGTTGTTGTGGAGTGGGGAATTATGGACTCAACGTTTTTTCTGAAAAATGATCTGGGCAGCAGAGTGAGGTTTGGACTCGGGGGGTGGGCGGAGACGGGAGGCAGGGAGGTCAGTGAGGAGACTGCTGCAGTAGTCAAGGTGGGATATGATAAGTTGCTTGAATCAGCATGGTCTCAGTTTGGATGGAGAGAAGAGGGCAGATTCCAGAGGCTGTTGTGAAGGTAGAACAAACTGGGTTTGGTGATGGACTAAACATATGGGTCGAATGAGAGTAACAGTCGAAGATATTGCCAAGGTTACGAGATTGTAAAACAGGGAGGGTGGTGGTGGTGGGGTGTGTAGCAATGGAAAATTCAGCAGGGGAGCACAGGGTTTGGGTGGGAAGATGAGAAGCAGCGTGGCCTGGGTTTGCAAGTCAGAAAGCCCTGGGTTCTAATCCCAGCTCCGCCACGTGTTGGCTGTGTGACCTTGGGCAAGTCACTTAACTTCTCTGGGCTTCAGTTCTCTCATCTGGGGGTTAAGATTGTGAGCCCTATGTGGGACAGGGACTGTGTCCAACCTGCTTAGCTTGAATCTTCCCCAGCGCTTAGTAAGCACTCAAAAGATACCATTAAAAAATGAAAATGAGGAGTTCTGTTTTTAACATAGGAAGTTGGAGATGTTAGTGGGAAATCCAAGAGGAGATGTCCTGACGGTAAGAGGAAATGTGGGACTGTGGAGAAGGAGAGAGGTCAGGATCGGAGAGGTAGATTTTGGAGACACTGGAGTAGAGATGGAAGTTAAAGCTGTGGGTGCAAATGAGTTCTCCAAGGGAGTGGGTGTAGGTAGGGAATAGAAGGGGGCCCAGAACTGAGCCTCTTGGAACTCCCAAAGTTAGAGGGTGGGAAACAGGAGGAGGACCCTGAGAGACTGAGAAGGAGGGGCCAGAAGAGGAGAACCAGGAAAGTTCATTCAATCATTCAATAGTATTTATTGAGCGCTTACTATGTGCAGAGCACTGTACTAAGCGCTTGGAATGTACAAATAGGTAACAGAGACAGTCCCTGCCCGTTGACGGGCTTACAGTCTAATCGGGGGAGACGGACAGACAAGAACAACAGCAATAAATAGAATTAAGAAAGTCTGAGTGAAGCCAAGCTCAGATAAGATTTCTAGGAGAAAAGGTTGTCCGTAGTGTCACAGGCAGATTTTGCAGATCTTTCCCTTCCCCTCCATCCAAATGGTCACTATCAGGCACTCATTTTATCCTGGCTAGACTACTGTAACAGCCTCTACACTCATCTCCTGGTCTCCATCCTCTCCCACTTCAGTGTGTGCAGTACTTCACTCTGCTGCTTGGATCAATCTGTCCACATCTCCCTACTCCTCGGAAACCTTCATCAGTTACTCATCCTCTCCTCATCAGACAGAAATTTCAGACTTTGCTGCTTGTCAAAGCCAAAAGTTGAACAAAAACAGATGGCCCTTTTCAGAAAAGGTCTTGCCTCAATTAAGCAATGGCCAGCTTAAGACATTTTAAAAGGATATTTTACTGCCTTCTGTGGCATGAGGAAGCTAAATTTATATCCTGATCAACCATATTATTACAACTTAATCACCATTTCCAAAAATATGGCCTTGATGTTGAGAACAGAAATGACTTGACCTCGCCCTCTTTTCAGACTGGATTGGAAGATTTTGGTTAGAGATGTCCTTTGTATTTAGGTGACATAACTGGGACATTTAACCATGGGCGCGGGTGTGGCTGAAAAGCCTATGCAGGACTGGCATTTCTAACCATACTGAGTTTGCACATGATGAGTGTCCCTCCTGATACTCATGTGTTTGCAGTACCTGACATACTTTTTGGCTTTTATCTCATGATCATCTTTGAAACTTTTTCTCCAAAAGAGCCCCTGCTTTCTTCATTGCAGGACACTAGCCTATTCTGTTGACCACAGTTGTCTCCCAGCATTCAACGATGATGTCAAGATTGTGCTTTACTACATCTTTAAAGCATTTCCTCTGGACCCCTATTTCAGAATCCTATTATCATCTTTTCTCCACACATCCCATCCAGCATGAGCTGTGTTGAGGCAAGCAAAGCTTCGGTGGTGTAGATTGAACTCGTTCTGGAATGTTTATTGTTGGTGGGCCTGCCTTGGCATAAGTGCTTAGTACGGTGCTCTGCACACAGTTAGTGCTCAGTAAATACGACTGAATGAATTTGAAGCTGGATGCAATATCTGCAATGGCTCTAGATCTCCCATTCGTATGGAAGGTTAGACAGATGTGCTGCTCTGTAGACCTTCGATTTTGTCTGGAGTGCAACACCTTATTGCTACCCCACCCTATTGGATCACCTCCCAGAAGATATGCTGCCCTGGATTTGGTCGTCTACGTCGATCGATCGATGGTATTTACTGAGTGCTTACTATGTGCAGAGCACTATACTCTGTGCTTGGGAGAGCACAACATCTCTAACATCGCCTCATTGGACAGGCTACCTAGATTGCTAATAATTCATTTAGTAATGTTCAGAACCCACGTCCCCTGATGGTTTCAAATGTGTTCGCATGGTCTCGATGTTCGCTCCACTTCTCCTGCATCTAAAACGTTGCAAAGATAGTGTCCATTGTGCCGTGCTATCATTTAAAGCTGCCCTGCAGTTCCAGAAGTACAAGGTTAACGATATTCTTCGGTAACCTACCGGACAGCCTCTGCGAGTAGGATACTCTCCAGTCAGTCAGTCAGTCGTATTTATTGAGCGCTTACTGTGTGCAGAGCACTGTACTAAGCGCTTGGGAGAGTACAATGTAACAACAACCGGACACATTCTCTGCCCACAGCGAGCTTACAGTCTAGAAGGGAGACAGATATTCCCACAGCGAGCTTACAGTCTAGAAGGGAGACAGATATTAATGTAAATAATCCAAATCTCACCACAGCGGCATATGTAATCGCCATTTGTCAATTTATTCACTTGTGCTTGCTTTCTAAAACTCTATGTCCACATATTAGGGTCTAACCGGCAGTGGAGAGCAGTGAGATGCCAAAACTGGATCTTTCACCTTACTTTTTTGAAGACGGTGAGGATGGTGGTATCTTTAAGAGCCTGTGGCATTTTCTCAACACTCTAGATCTTGGGCAAAGCTTAAGCAGGATATCCCCAATATTTTTGTAGGTCTCATTGAGTCAGTCTAGAGTCGAGTCTAAAGAAACACCTATTGCTACTATGGTAGGTAGGGTTTCAACTAAGCAGGAGTCAATTAGGGAAGCGATGTGGAAAGAGCACGGGCCTGCAAGTCAGAGGACCTGGGTTCTAATCCCTGCTCTGCCACTTGTCTGCTGTGTGACCTTGGACTATGGGCCTTAGTTTCCTATTGCTGATTTGCCATTTTTCGGGTCTCTACGGGTTTTTCGGGTTTCGGGTTGGAATCAGTGCCCTGTCTACAACCCAGCCCGCATACTTCGCTCCTCTGCTACTAACTTCTCACTGTGCCCCGATCTCACCTGTCTCGCTGCTGACCCCGGCACATGTCCTGCCTCTGGTTTGGAATGCCCTTCCTCCTCAAACCCGACAGACAATTACTCTTCCCCCTCTTTAAAGCCTTATTGAAGGCACATCTCCTCCAAGTGGCCTTCCCAGACTAAGCCCCACTTTTCCTCAACTCTCACTCCCTTCTGCCTCACCCTGACTTGCTCCCTTTGCTCTTCCCCACCCCCCACCCCCAACCAGCCCCACAGCACTTATGTATTTATCTGTAATTTTATTTATTTGTATCAATGTGTGTCTCTCCCCTTACCCCCACCCCACCCAAGACTGTGAGCTTGCTGTGGGCAGGGAATGTCACTGTTTATTGTTGTATTGTACTTTCCCAAGCACTTAGTACAGTGCTCTGCACACAGTAAGTGCTTAATAAATATGATTTAGTGAATGAATGAGATGCTTTGTAGGGCCTAATTATAGAGCCTGTATCCAAGAGAAGGCTGCAGTACTGAAGGATTCCCTCCTTATCTGTAATGAAGATGAAGCTGTCTTTACTCTGCAGTAGTGCCATAATCATATCCGGCATAGTGGATAGAGCATGGGCCTGGGAATCAGAAGGTCATGGGTTCTAATCCCGGCTCTGCCGCTTGTCTGCTATGTGACCTTGGGCAAGTCACTTCACTTCTCTGTGCCTCAGTTACCCCATCTGTAAAATGGGGATTGAGACTGTGAGCCCCCACATGGGACAGTGAGTGTGTCCAACTTGATTTGCTTGTATCCACCCCAGTGCTTAGTACAGTGCCTGGCACATAGTAAACGCTTAGCGAATGCCATCATCATTACTATTATTTTTATATCTACAGAACCTTATAACTTCTGTAGTGATGTAGAAAAATGATTAGTATGGTGGGAGGGCTGCAAAGCTTTGGATCGCTTAATTTTGCCATCTCACCACGTGTGAAAACAGTCTTTAGCCAAATTCCTTAATCACTGATTTATTTCATGGTATTTTCATCTGTTATATAATCAGATAATGAGTCAAGAGATTGTTCTGGGCATGGATAAGCATATTCCGTGGTTATGTCAATCACGCTTTAATTAGTGGCCCTTGAACTTTTGCTTTATAGATTATAGTTATTTCCTGAAGATTTATCCTCCCAAATGTTTAGCCATCGGCCCCAGATTCTCTCTGAATAAACGTTTTCAAAGGATGTTAACCTCTGGGGGAGGAGAGCTAAAAATCAAGCTTTCATAAAGCTTTTTTGCGGAATTAGAGAAACTCTTCCTTTCTAGCAAGTGTTTAACATTGCTTATTTTGTGAATATGCTGTAATTGGGGAATTACTGGCATAGACTTCGAAGGACGACCTTGCTGGAAACTATCATTCATGTACCGACGGAAGGACTGGATGTGGCATTCAGTTGAAATAATCACAGCCTAGCAACCTGGCACAACATATTTATCAACATAACATCCTAAGAGCACCATTATGGTCTTGTGTTTATCAACAGTGTTAGTGACCATAAAAAAATGCTTTCGGGAATGCTGAAAAACCCAGTCCAAAGAATCAGTGCTTGGCATTCAAACAAAAGGAACACTTTGGTGTCTGCTCAGCCTCAGATATGCAGTTGAGTAATTTATATCCCGCTGCGGCATTTGAGTCAAATCTAGAGAAACACCTCCTGCTGCTGTACTAGGTTGAGCAGGAGTCAATTAGGGAAGTCAATTAGGGAAGCAGGGTGGCCTAGTGGAAAGAGCCTGAGCCAGGGAGTCAGAGAACCTGGGTTCTAATCCCAACTCTGCTGCTTGTCTGCTGTGTGACCTTGGGCAAGTCACTTAACTTCTGTGCCTTAGTTTTCTCATCTGTAAAATGGGGATTAAATCCTACTCTTCCGTACTTAGACTGTGAGACCCATGTGGGACAGGGACTGTGATCAACTGGATTATCTTATATCTACCCCAATGCTTAGTTCAATACTTGGTGCATAGTAAGCACTTAAAAATACCATAAAATACCATAAAAGGAGTCAAACATTTCAGATTCAGGACATTGTACAGTGGACGGGTGGAAAGAGCAGAGGCCCAGAAGCCAAGATACATGGGTTTTAATCCCAGCTCTGCCATTTGCCTGCTGTGTGTCCTAGGGCAATCCACTTAGCTGCTCTGTACCTCAATTTCCTCATCTGCAAAACAGGGATTAACTATCCGTTCTCCCTCCCCCTTAGACTGTGAACACCGTGTGGGACAGGGACTGGTTCCAAATGTCGGATTTACCCCATTGCTGAGTATCACGTTTGGCACATAGTAAGCACTTAACAGATACCACAGTTGCAGGTAGAGAAGGACTCCTCACTCTAGGCTTCAAGGCTCTACATCACCTTGCCCCTTCCTACCTCTCCTCCCTTCTCTCTTTCTACCACCCACCCCGCACGCTCCGCTCCTCTGCCGCCCACCTCCTCACCGTCCCTCGGTCTCGTCTATCCCGTCGTCGACCCCTGGGCCACGTCCTCCCGCGGTCCTGGAACGCCCTCCCTCCTCACCTCCGCCAAACTGATTCTCTTCCCCTCTTCAAAACCCTACTTAAAACTCACCTCCTCCAAGAGGCCTTCCCAGACTGAGCTCCCCTTCTCCCTCTACTCCCTCTACCGCCCCCCCCCCTTCACCTGTCCTCAGCTTAACCCTCTTTTCCCCCCCATTTCCCTCTGCTCCTCCCCCTCTACTTTCTCATCCCCTCAGCACTGTACTCGTCTGCTCAACTGTATATATTTCCATTACCCTATTTATTTTGTTAATGAAATGTACATCGCCTTGATTCTATTTAGTTGCCATTGTTTTTACGAGATGTTCTTCCCCTTGACTCTATTTATTGCCATTGTTCTTGTCTGTCTGTCTCCCCCGATTAGACTGTAAGCCCGTCAAACGGCAGGGACTGTCTCTATCTGTTGCCGACTTGTTCATTCCAAGCGCTTAGTACAGTGCTCTGCACATAGTAAGCGCTCAATAAATACTATTGAATGAATGAATGAATGAGTTCAGAGTTGGTTTCAGGAGAGCAGAGCAGGGATTTCAGCCACACCCTTCCCAGGGGCTCCCAGGGAAACATACTCCTGGATAGCCAAAGGGAAAGGAAATTCTAACCCCTTTTGCATTTTTACTATTAGAGCTCTGTTGCTATGCTCCAGCATCTATCTGATTCCTAGACAAAAAAGCTGTGGTTAGTTCCAGGAAATGATAACCCTATTGCCAACTCTATGGTCAATCTATTGTTTTCCAACACCATTTTCAAAGAGCCAATCACTTTGCAAAAGGAAATTAGGTAAATACTAAACTATGTCCCAGTTATAATAATGTTGGTATTTGTTAAGCACTTACTATGTGCAGAGCACTGTTCTAAGCACTGGGGTAGATACAGGGTAATCAGGTTGTCCCACATGAGGCTCACAGTCTTAATTCCCATTTTACAGATGAGGTAACTGAGGCACAGAGAAGTAAAGTGACTTGCCCACAGTCACACAGCTGACAAGTGGCAGAGCGGAGATTCGAACCCATGATCTCTGACTCCCAAGCCCGGGCTCTTTCCACTGAGCCACGCTGCTTCTCTAGTTCTGTTTTACTCAGTTCTGTTTTACTCTGCCACTCAATATGGTGCTCTGCATACAGCTCTCAATAAATACCATTAACTGATTGGAAACTGTCTTCTCCAAGATTACAAATGATCTCCTTCTCACCAAATCCAACGGCCTCTACTCCATTCTAATCCTCCTCGACCTCTCAGCCACCTTCGATACTGTGGACCACCCCCTTCTCCTGGAAACATTAGACCTGAGTTCTAATGCCAGTTTTGCCAGTTGCCTGCAGTGTGATCTTGGGCAGGTCATTTAACTTCTTGGTGCCTCAGATTCCTCAAGAAACTGAATCAAGAAAGCTATGGGATGGAACAGAGAACAAGGGGAACCCTCCCAACTAGGTAAATATAATTAACAAAGATTCTGAGAGCCATGATATTGCCTATTTGAGTTTGGCACTCTCTTTCTGGTACTTATCGAGTGCTTACTGTGTGTAGACTAGACTTCTAGACTGTGAGCCCGTTGTTGGGTGGGGATTGTCTCCATCTGTTACCGAATTGTACTTTCCAAGTGCGTAGTACAGTGCTGTGCACACAGTAAGCGCTCAACAAATACGTTTGAATGAATGAATGAATGTAGAGCAGTGTGCTAGGTATCTGGGAGAATATAATTCAACAGAGTTGGTAGACACATTAGGGGTTGAATACCTGTTCTCCCTCCCATGTAGATTGTGAGCCTCGTGTGGGACAGGGACTGTGTCCGACCTGATTAATTTCTATCTACCCTAGCGCTTAGAACAGTGCTTGACACTGTTAGTAAGTCCTTAACTAATACCATAATTATGATTAGCTTTTTCTTTATGATCAGGGTTTAAAACAATTATTCTGGTAAGGCTTACTCTGGTAAATCTTAAATAATCCAGGAAAAAAGAATCCGTTTTCCCTGATAAACTTCAACTGCCTCCATTGTAAAATACCAATCCAAGAATACCAAATGATGCACCAGAACATCTCTCTGTTGTGTTCTGTCAACTAAACTAAATGGTGGGGATCAGAAATACTGCTAATGAATGAACGGCCTGATTTTAGGTACTCACTTCTTTAAATGTGATGCAATGCAGGCTCTCAAAACAAACTTAAAGTCCATGAACCATCATTTAAATGTAGTCTGCAACTTATTTATTTTGTGAATTGTTTTCCAGACAGCATGACTATTCATGTGGCTTTCATTACTGTTCTAAGCATGTGCAGATAGAATACACCAGCTGTTCTCCTGATGTCCTGGCAGTGTCCTCACATTTTAAGTAGTACTGGCAGACAAGTAGGTTGACTCGGGACTACCAAACAAAAAGATAGCCAGAAAGAGAGTGTCAAACTCAAACAGGTATATAAGGCTTTCAGAATTTTTTGGGAAGGGTACCTTGTGCCATTAGATCCCATAGCTTCCTTGACTCTTGACATATTGAATTACCTGGAGACTGAATGGCAACAACAATATCAAAGGTTTTTATCAAGGAAAAAATTTGACTGATGACCCGAAGATTAATTTGGAAAGTAAAGTAAAAATAATTCATGTAATTAAAGCTGTGCCAGTTTATCATTAGTAGTAGAATTTGTGATGGTATTCTCCCCACGGGTGTGGAAAGTGTCTACCAACCCTGTTGTATTGTACTCTCCTAAACCCTTAGTACAGTGCTCTGGACACAGTAAGTGCTCAATAAATGCCATTGCTGCTGCTGCTGATGATGATATTTATTAAGCACTTACTAAATGCTAAGCACTGCACCAAGTATGTGTTCCTGCCCCACACAGGGTTCACAAGTTGAGATGTGGAGAAAAATGATCTCACCCCCATTTTATTTGAGGGCATTTTATTACTATTGTCATTGAGAAGCAGCGTGGCTTAGTGGAAAGAGCACGGGCTTGGGAGTCAGAGGTCGTGGGTCCTGATCCCGACTCTGCCACTTGTCAGCTGTGTGACTTTAGGCAAGTCACTTCACTTCTCTGGGCCTCAGTTACCTCATCTGTAAAATGGGGATGAAGACTGTGAGCCCCACGTGGGACAACCTAATTACCTTGTATCTACCCCAGAGCTTAGAGCAGTGCTTGGCACATAGTAAGCACTTAACTAATGCTGTTATTATTAATTATTATTATTGATAATAATAGTGGTTTTCTTAAGGGCTTACTGTGGGTCCAGCACTGTACTACCACTGGGGTTGATACGAGAAAATCAGATCTGATGTGCTCTCTGTCCCACATAGGCCTCCCACTCTTTGTGGGCAGGAAACATGTCTACCAGATCTTTTATATCACCCTCTCCCAAGTGCTTAGTATAGTACTCTACACACAGTAAGTGCTCAATAAATATAATTGATTGATTGCCTAAGGGGCAGGGAATACAAGTATTGAAGCCTCACTTTGCAGATGAGGAAACTGAGATACAGAGGAGTTAAGTGACTTGACCAAGTCACTTAGTTAAGATAATTTTCTCATCACTGTAAACTTCAATTGTAGACTCCAAACATAGAGATTGTCGACATTTTTCTTAGGATGACCTAAAGGAATTCTATTATAATCTCCTCTGTTATGGAAAATGCTCTTTCAGTATCCTTGATGTGAAAAATCAGCTTCTGAATCAATCAGTCATATTTTTTGAAAGCTTACTGTGTGCAGAAACACTGCTCTAAGTGCTTAAACTGTCTAATGGATAATAAACGAAGACGTCATCAATTTAAGGAATTTAATAAATTAGAGTACATTTTAGTTTGCCTTCGACTCTCACAATAAAAATGTGTCCCTGGATAAAAATGAAAACTTTGGATAGAAATATTGAGTGATGTTGTGCAAAGGATATAATCTGTGGGTTAAGTCTTATTTTACTGGGCTTGTTTACCAGAAACAATGGGGAAATTGCTGAATTAAGCACCCCTCGTGCCCTAAAAATAGCCCCAGTTGTAGCAGTTGCCTTTTTAGAAGGAATGATTCATGCAGATATGTGCTTTATAAATTGCAGGTGGTTTTCATGAGCTGGTGTAAGAGCTTTTGGGACTGTGGCCTTGTAGCCTTGGATGATATTACCGTAAGCCTGGGAAACTGCCGCTCTACTGGTAAGCCGTCTGGTCATTTCATATTCCTGTATAGTTTTGTTTTACAGAAGCTGCTTCCCAACTCCTTTACCCATGGCTTTGTCTTATTGAAAAAGGAGGCCTTGTGAGTCAAATCCACCTAAAATGGAAAACACCTTAAATCTCAATCTGGCCTGCACAAAGCTTGTCGGCTTCTTTCTTCCCAGTTATTCTAAAAAAAGCTTTAATGGAACAAACCTCTGGTTTGTGGCTGATGAGAGTAATAATAAATTTGCATGAAAATGATACATTCTTCAATCTGAACTACTGACTGACACCCATCAATGCCCTGGTATATCTTCCCTCTTAAACCTCATGGTTAAGGTAGATGTTTATTTTTGTAGTCAAAAAATTTGAATCAGAATGGGAGGAGGCAGAGGAACAGTTGTTGGGGAGAGAGTTGTTCTAAGGGAGCCAAAGGATAGCTTTGCCTTCATTTTGAACTCGATACCTCTGGGAGCTCTGCTTTGAGTTCCTGGAAGATCTCTGTTGCTTTCTTCCCCTAGTTTTCTGGGAATTTCTCTCCCTAGTTGCAAAGGGCAGTAGCCCCCAGGAAGCCATGGGGAAGCCTGGAGAGGCCGTAGGGGAAGCTATTCTCCTGGGTCCTACTCTTCTTTCTCCATCAAACCCACGCCTCCCCCAGTGTAGAAGTAGTGGAAGTAGTGGGATTCATTAAGCACTCACAATGTGCAGAGCACTGCAGTATGTACCGGGAGAGGTAGAAGCATATTGATTTTAATATGGTATGTGTCCCAAAAGGGGGCTTACTATCTCAAAGGAGGTGGAGGGGGACAGAGACGCAGGGAAAGAGGTGGGGGAAAAAGGGTGACAATAAGAATATGAAGGGTGTGAATGCCAAGTATATTCATAACATATGAATGTGGCTCTGCTAAGATGAGCACCTACCAAGCGGAGAGAGATCTTGTTGCTAACCTGGAGTGCAGGTCGATTCAGCTCTTATCATCTGCGTTACTCTGCATCTTCATGCTTAAATACCTGTTCGTTAACGTTAACTCTGAAAATGTGTCTCCTGCAGACTCATTGCCACCTCCTCCAGGACAGTGTACTTTTGAACAGGATGAATGTTCTTTTACCCAAGAGAGAAGAAATAGAAGCAGCTGGCATAGGAAGAGAGGAGAAACTCCCACTTCCTATACAGGCCCAAAAGGAGACCACACTACCGGGGTAGGTGAGTTAAGCTTTATGTTGAACTTTTAGACAGAGGGTGCCCGTAAAAGCTTCTTCAAAAGAATGTCTTCCAAAATGATATTTACTGGTTTTTATCTTTTATACTTGTATAACATCTTTCTGAAGATCAAAGTCCCTAATAATTTTCATTATTACCTGAGCACTGATATTATAAAGATAGTATCTTGCATTTCTGTAGTGCCTTTATGTGGAAGCATCTTCATGTCCATTCTTTCATTCACTCCGTCAAGTTCCCAAGGAAGTTAGATGGGGTAAGTATTATTATTCCTGTTTTTATAGATATCTAAACTGAGGTACAGAGGGACCAAAGTCTGTCAGCCACATAGTCAAGATCCAGGTCTCTTGACTCCTGAGCTGGTATTATTTCCACTTGGCCACTTGGCATTATGTGACAGAAAGAACTATTTCTTTAGGCCTCACTTATCAGGTGAAGAAACTGAGGCCTGGAATGTTACGGTGAAAGAGAAATAGATTTTCTCTATATTTGCTCGATGTGTTTCTTAAGTTTCCACACCAAAGGGCTCAAGGTATTTTATGAACATCATTCATCATGATCAACTACCATTTACTGAGTGTCTGCTGGGTGCACAGTCCTCTAGTAGAAGCTATACCATCAGCAGTAAAGTAAACATTAAGTTTCACAACACTCTTATGAGGTTGGAAAAGCTGTGGCAGTTTCATTAGGGCTTCAGTGAGGTTAAGAGAACAAGAAAAGAAACTTCGAAAGTATTCGGCTACTGCTTTGGAATATGTGGTTGCAGTCATATCAAGCAATTAATCAATCAGTGGTATATGTCTGTCGGTCGTATTGAGCACTTACTATGTGCAGAGCACTGTACTAAGCGCTTGGGGGGAGTAAAATGTAATAGCTTAACAGACACATCCCTTGCCCACAGCGAGCTTACAGTCTAGTGCTTATATGGCCCGTGGCAGAGGCAAGATGGTCTGCAAAAGGAAGTGGCTAAGGGGCAAAAAGGGAGTTTAAGAGAAAATGGGCAAGAAAGTGGCTAGAGGAATTATTATTATTATCATTATTATTATGGTATTTGTCAAGCATTTACTGTTCCAAGTGCTGGGATGGATATGAGTCAACCAGATCGGACACAGTCCCTGTCCCACGTGAGACACTCAGGCTAAGTAGGAGGGAGAAGCAGCTTGACCTAGTGGAAAGAGCACGGGCCTGGGAATCAGAGGCACTAGGTTCTAATCCTGGCTCTCCCAGTTGGTTTCTGTGTGTTCTTGGGCAAGTCACTTCACTTCTCCGTGCCTCAGTTTCTCAACTGATTGAGACCATGTCCAACCCAATTTGCTTGCATCGATCCCAGCACTTAGAACAGTGTCTGGCACTTTGGAATCACTTAACAAATGCCATAATTGTTATTAAATACCATAATTATTATTACAGTATACTCTCCCAAGTGATTTGTACAGTGCTCTGCCCACAGTAAGCACGCCATAAAAATGATTGACTGACTGACTCATCTGTAAAAATGGGAATTAAAACTGTGAGCCCCAATATAGCACAGACACTGTTATCCAACCCAATCACCTTGTATCTACCCCAGCGCTTAGTACAGCACCTGGCACCTAGTAAGCACTTAACAAATACCACAGTTATTATTACTGGTGTTTCCCCAGTGCTTAGTACGCTTCCTGGCATTTGCAAGTGCTTAAGAAATACTATAAAACAAACAGAAAAACCTCTGTCACTCTTCTACGCTCATAGTCTATTTTTGCTGCCACAGCTGCCGTCTTTCCATCTTATCTACCATCTGATTTCATTTCCCCACGGGACGTTTTTCACTCTCTTCCCCTCTGGCTCCTGAAACCTAGCCCTAGTTCCCAGTTCATAACAAAAAATTCAACCACAGTTCCCTGGGGACATATATATGCTCCTCTCAATTCTGCGGCAACAAGAAAACTGAAAGGTAGGTGCCTTTACATGCTCTTTTTGAATCATCTTGAAAAATTAGCCTGGGAGCCAGGGTCAATCAATCAGTTGATCAGTCATATTTACTAGACACTTACTATGTGCAGAGCACTGTACTAAGTACTTGGGAGAGTACAATATAATGGAGTTGGTAGTCCCGTTTGCTTCCCGCAGGAGCTTATAAGTGCTATGAGGCAGAGGGTGGGGTGAATAAAGGGCACAAATCCAAGTCCAAGGATGACACAGAAGGGAGAGGGAGTAGGAGAAATAAGGGCTTAGTCGGGGAAGACCTCTTGAAAGAGATGCGATCTTAATAAGGCTTTAATGCAAAGATCCAGGACATTCAGATTTTCAGCTATCCAGATTGTATTTCGTGCTGAGAGATCTGGATATACATGGTTATTCTATACTTTTACATTTTATGATGGTAAGCTCCTTGGGGGCGGGGGGCAAGTCTACCAGTTGTGTTGCATTGTATTCTCCCAAGTGCTTAGTACAGTGCTCTGCACACTATAAGCACTCAATGATTAATTATAGCCTTCATCACTGTGGCCTAGTGGAAAGAGCATAGGTCTGAGAGTCTAGAGCTCCTGGGTTCATTCATTCATTCAATAGTATTTATTGAGCGCTTACTATGTGCAGAGCACTGTACTAAGCGCTTGGAATGAACAAGTCGGCAACAGATAGAGACAGTCCCTGCCGTTTGACGGGCTTACAGTCTAATCGGGGGAGACGGACAGACAAGAACAATGGCAATAAATAGAGTCAAGGGGAAGAACATCTCGTAAAAACAATGGCAACTAAATAGAATCAAGGCAATGTACAATTCATTAACAAAATAAATAGGGTAATGGAAAATATACAGTTGAGCAGACGAGTACAGTGCTGTGGGGATGGGAGGGGAAAGGTGGAGGAGCAGAGGGAAAGGGGAAAAAGAGGGTTTAGCTGCGGAGAGGTAAAGGGGGGTGGCAGAGGGATTAGAGGGAGAAGAGGAGCTCAGCCTGGGAAGGCCTCTTGGAGGAGGTGAGTTTTAAGTAGGGTTTTGAAGAGGGGAAGAGAATCAGTTTGGCGGAGGTGAGGAGGGAGGGCGTTCCAGGACCGCGGGAGGACGTGGCCCGGGGGTCGACAGCAGGATAGGCGAGACCGAGGGACGGTGAGGAGGTGGGCGGCAGAGGAGCGGAGCGTGCGGGGTGGGTGGTAGAAAGAGAGAAGGGAGGAGAGGTAGGAAGGGGCAAGGTGATGGAGAGCCTTGAAGCCTAGAGTGAGGAGTTTTTGTTTGGAGCGGAGGTTGATAGGCAACCACTGGAGTTGTTTAAGAAGGGGAGTGACATGCCCAGATCGTTTCTGCAGGAAGATGAGCCGGGCAGCGGAGTGAAGAATAGACTGGAGCGGGGCGAGAGAGGAGGAAGGGAGGTCAGAGAGAAGGCCGACACAGTAGTCTAGCCGGGATATAACGAGAGCCTTTAGCAGTAAGGTAGCCGTTTGGGTGGAGAGGAAAGGGCGGATCTTGGCGATATTGTAGAGGTGAAACCGGCAGGTCTTGGTAACGGATAGGATGTGTGGGGTGAACGAGAGAGACGAGTCAAGGATGACATCGAGATTGCGGGCCCGAGAGACGGGAAGGATGGTCGTGCCATCCACGGTGATAGAGAAGTCTGGGAGAGGACCGGGTTTGGGAGGGAAGATGAGGAGTTCTGTCTTGCTCATGTTGAGTTTTAGGTGGCGGGCCGACATCCAGGTGGAGACGTCCCAGAGGCAGGAGGAGATGCGAGCCTGAAGGGAGGGGGAGAGGACGGGGCGGAGATGTAGATCTGCGTGTCATCTGCGTAGAGATGGTAGTCAAAGCCGTGAGAGCGAATGAGTTCACCGAGGGAGTGAGTGTAAATGGAGAACAGAAGAGGGCCAAGAACTGACCCTTGAGGAACTCCAACAGTTAAAGGATGGGAGGGGGAGGCGCCAGCGAAGGAAACCGAGAATGACTGGCCAGAGAGGTAAGGTTCTAATTCCAGCACTGCCACTTGCCTGCTGTGTGACCTTGAGCAAGTCACTAAACTTCTGTATGCCTCAGTTTCCTCGATTGTAAAATTGGGATTCAATACCTATTCTCCCTTTGTTTGTTTTATGGTATTTATTTAGCACTTGCTATGTGTCAAACACTATTCTAAGTGCTGGAGTAGGTTCAAGTCAATTAGGTCAGACACAGTCCCTGTCCCCCATGAGGCTCACGGTCTTAAGTAGGAAGGAGAACAGGTATTGAATCCCCATTTTAC
The DNA here is from genome assembly GCF_004115215.2 of Ornithorhynchus anatinus. Taxonomy (NCBI): domain Eukaryota; kingdom Metazoa; phylum Chordata; class Mammalia; order Monotremata; family Ornithorhynchidae; genus Ornithorhynchus; species Ornithorhynchus anatinus. The sequence goes on from NC_041753.1 coordinate 57,473,488, forward strand.
AGTTGAGGAAACTGAGGCACAGAGAAGTGAAGTGACTTGCGGAGCCTGGAATAGAACCCATGACCTTCTGACTCCCAGGTCCGTGCTCTATCCACTCTGCCATTTCCAGCCTAAAGCGAACTTACAGTCTTGATGAGGTAATCAAGGCACAAAAAAGTGAAATGACTTGCCCAAGGTCACACAGCAGACAAGTAGCAGAGCTGGAATTAGAACCTAGGTCCTCCGACTCCCAGGCTAGTGCTCTATCCATTAGACCACACTGCTTCTCTGGTTTGTGAATCTTTGGAAATGCAAAGATAGGCTGCTGGAAAGGGAAAACAGGAACAGGTTTGTTTCAAACAGTCAGCCGGTAGCATTTATTGAGCATCTACTGTGTAACAGAGTACTGTTCTCAGTGCTTAGAAGAATGCCATAGTTAGAAGATGTGATCCCTGTCCTCAAGGACCTTAGAGCCTAGCTGGGAGACAGACACTTCAATAAATTACAGGTAGGGAAGAAATAGAGTATATAAAATATGTAAATAAGTGCAGTTGAGGTTGTGGGAACTTAAATGCTTAAGAGGCACAGAAAAGCTGAAGAGGCCATTTGGGGATATAATAATAATAATTGTGGTATTTGTTAAGTACTTACTATGTGTCTTACTAAGTGTTGAGATAGATACAAGATAATCAGATCCCACATAGGGCTCACAGGCTGAGTAGGAGGGACAACAGGTATTGAATCTCCATTTTGCATGTAAGGGAACGGAGGCACAGAGAAGTTGTGACTTGCCCAAAGTATATGTGGTAGAGCTGGGATTAAAACCCAGGCCCCCTGACTCCCAAGCCCATGCTCTTTCCACCAGGCCACATCTAGGGGATCTCACGAGTAGCGATTAGAGTATTGGAGAAAGGACTCCTGGAGGAGATGTGGTGTCCAGAGGGATTTGAAGATAGGGAGAGATGTGGTCTGATGAAGATCGAAGGGGAGGATGTTCCAGGCAGCAGGGAGAACATGAGAAAGAGGTTTGTAGTGGGAGAGACAAGAAGGAGGCACAAGGCTAGCTCGGAAAGGAATGAAGAGTGCAGGCTGAGTTGTAGTGAAAGAGGAGTGAGGATTAGTAGGGAGGAGGGAGTTGATTGAGAGCCTTAAAGCCAATGTCTAAGAGTTTCTCCTTGGGGGGACATTTATGTATAAGTATGTGCATGCACAAAGTGACCATAATCCCAGGATCAATTTGGGGAGCAGTATGGTATTTTACATGAAGTCCCACATGGCTCATGATATGACAGATGTTTATTTGTGTGAATTAAAGGGACTTTTCTGTCAATAGTGAAGTCTGAAATTTTGTCTTGGCTTCTTACGAATCACCTGAAGTTAGGCACCTAAAGTTCAGTATTCTTCATTTCTAAAAATGCCAGTCAAAATGTAGGTAATTTGTATTATTGAAAATCCTCATAGAGGCTGGGGTAGGAAATAGGACTAGGGACTCAGATTGGGGTTGATAATTGCACTATTAATGATGGAATAGAAGGATAATGTTTTTCAGGCCCACTGATCTTTAGACTTCTGATATTTGATGATTCTTTGTTCGGCTGTCTTGAAAGCCTGAGCCAGGTGGATCCAGCTGGCAGTGGTTAAATCTCATTTAGGTGGAAATTATACTGTGAAAGCCCTTGAAGAGTTGAATAACGATTCAGAAAAAAATGCTTACCCTGTCAAATGAAACTCTCTGGGGCAAAACACAGAGAGAGCTGATCCTAATCTGTCAGTAAATTGCTTCTGGGTTCTGCTTCTCCACATCTCATTTTTATTTCACCTTTTAAATCAAAAATGATACCAAAATCTATCCATCTTCAGCATTGGTATTTATGTTTATATTGGATTGAATGTTCAATTTGTTCTGATTTCACTGTTTGTAAATACTTTTATGCTGGTCTCCCCCTTCAGAATGTAAAGTTGCCATGTCTTCTGCTTCTGTTTTATTTCCCGATACAATGTGTTGTACTCAGGAGACAATAAATACCATTACTACTATTTCAACTAAAGAAATTCTTCTAGTTCAGTTTTTTCAAGTATATTTCACTATGTTCTTGCTTGTTAAGGTAATGTTCACTTTGGGCCTCCATTGCCCACAAAGCCTCTGAGACCAGGTGGCATTTTTCCTTTATTTGGAGAGGATCTATGATTTAAAACAACCCCTGCTGCCAATCTTCAAACTGACAGTGGGGACCAGAGAATAGATTCTTCTTCTGGAAACATACATTCAAACAAATGTGTTTCCTAAATGTTCTGAGAAAGGCATCCCAAGGGGGCGCTTGTATCAGTTTGCAGTCTGTGACTGCCTTGACTACTGCATCAGCCTCCTTGCCGACCTCCTTGCCTGCCTTCTCCAGTCCTTACTTTACTCAGCTGCCTGGATCATTTTTCTAAAAAAAAGTTCAGTCCATGTTTCCCTACTCTTCAAGAACCTCCAGTGTTTGGCCATCCACCTCCACATCAAACAGAAACACCTTACCATTGGCTTTAGAGCACTTAGTCACCTCTTCCCCTCCTACCTTAACTCCCTGATTTCCGACTACGACCCAGCCCACACACTTTGCTTCCCTAATCACAACAGACTCACTGTGCCTCAATCTCGTCTATCTACCTCTCGCCCACGTCCTGCCTCTAGCCTGGCACGACCTCCCTTTTCATATCTGACAGGTGACCACTCTCCCCACCTTCAAAGCTTTATTGAAGGCACATCTCCTCCAGGAGGCCGTCCCTGACTAGGCCCTCATTTCCTCTTGTCCCACTCCCTTATGCATAGTCCTTTCACTTGGGTTTGCACCCTTTATTCATCCCACCCTCAGTCCCATGGCACTTAAGGACATATCCGTAAGTTATTTATTTATATTACTGTCTGCCTCCCTCTCTAGACCTTAAGCTCATTTTGGGCAGGGAACGTGTCTACCGACTCTGTTATATTGTACTCTCTTAAGTGCTTAGTACGGTGTTCTGCACTGAGTAAGTGCTCAATAAATACCGTCAATCGATCACTGCAGTGCAGTGTAATGGGGTTTCACAATTTCAAAGTTATTTTTAAAAATTGCTTAAAGCATACATATAATTTTGAATCCGCAAATTTCTAAAGATGCAAATATATTTTAATGACTTGCTCTCTCCCTTGTTCCCTTCCTGACTGTCATCTTCAACCGCTCACTTTCCAATGGCTCCCTCCTCTTTCTTTCAAAGGTGCTCGTGTATGCCCTGTCATAAAAAAAAAAACAACCCTCCTTGATCCCATCACCATATCTCCCTTCTACCATTTCTCTCCAAAGACCTCACGCGAGTTGTCTATACCCACTTTTTTTTTAGTGGTACTTGTTAATCCCTTACTATATGCCAGGCACTGAATTAAGCGCTGGGATAGATAGATAGATAGTGTCCACAACCCACATAGGGCTCACAGTCTTACTCCCCATTTTACAGATGAGGTAACTGAGACACAGAGAAGTTAAGTGACTTGCCCAAGGTCACACAGCAGATAAGTGGCAGAGAAGTCCCTTCTGACTCCCAGGCCTGTTCTCTATCCACTAGCCCACACTGCTTCTCACCCACTGCCTCCACTTCCTCTCCTTCAACTCTTCTTGGCTGTCTGCAATCTGACTTCCATCCCACTTCACACCACCGAAACTGACCTCTCTAAGGTCATTAGTAAACTCTTTCTGGCCAGATCCAAAGGCCTCTACTCCACCCTAATCCTCCTTGACTTCTCAGCTACCTTCAGTTCTGTGGATCACCCCATTTTCCTGGAAACACTTGGTTCTCTGACACTGTCCTCTCCAGTTTCTCCTCCTATCTCTCTGGTCCCTCATTCTCAATCTCTTTTGCAGGTTCCTCCTCTGCCTCCCACCCCCTAACGGTGGGAGTCCCTCAAAGCTCAGTTCTGGGTCCCCTCCTATGCTCCGTCTACACCCACTCCCTTGGGGAGCTCATTTGCTCCCGCAGCTTCAACTACCATCTCTACACAGACGATTCCCCAATCTACCTCTCCAGCCTTGACCTCTCTCCTTGTGTGCAGTCTCACATTTCCTCCTGCCTTCAGGATAGCTCTATATTTTTCTTTCAAAGATTTGGCCATAGTTGAGGCAGCAAGGATTAAATCAATGTTCAAGAAGATTAAACTCTTCTCAAAACCTAAAAAATGGTTCTTCTGAATGTAGTTGAGGTGAATTGTGGAGCTTTGTAAGGTAACATGCATTGATTCTTTCTGTCTGTTCTGTGGATAAACAGAAATCTTCAATTTGCAGTCTGACTTGTCATTGTATGTCTTCACTTACTACAGAAACAGTATAATTTGACAGCTCTTCCATTTGCAGTCTGGCACATAGGAGTCTGTGTGTTGATTTTCTATGGAAACATACATAACGTGACATACAAAAACACAAGATATAGCTGGAAAAATAACTTGCCATTTTATTTTTTTTCTCATACGCTCTTGTCTTCCTTTAGAAGATCACACACAGCATAACTGAACACTGCAACACTGAAATGCTAAGCTCCGAAATGCTGCTTGTTTATATCTTTCAGCCTGTGCTGGGAATTCTCAATTGATTTTTAGCTTAATTATCTTTATTTTTTGTTTGTAGCAAACAGGATTCACAGTTTTAGAAATTAGGCATTATAGGTGCCAGGCTGCCTTCAGCTGTGTCACTGACAGCAAATCAACCCACAATATTTAAACATCTGTTTGATTGTTCTAAAATAGACAGCCCACTGTACATATTCCTTTTCTGACATGTAAGGTGAGTTGCCATGGGAGTCGATGGAAACATTGGGAAGTGCAGTTAATACAGGAATAAACTGTCATACCTTTAGAATAAACAGTGATCACCCCTGTTTTGGGGAGTTTGCTCTGTGCAAGTAACCTCTGGAGCCTGTAAGATGAAGCAGGCATAAATAAATAGGTTCCACATATTTTGTCAGATTTTTCTCTGTAGTAGCCAATGTTCCCAATTAATATAACATTTGAAATGACTTCAAAAATGCCCTTATGTTAAAAGGATTTCTTCTTTGGCCAGAGAAGTGTTTTTTCATTTTGCATTTTAATCAGTTCACTAAAGAAGTAACGCAAACAGTACCTTGTACAATTACTCCCTTGCCTGGATTTTCAGTAAAAACGGCACTGCCGGATGTAGCATCTAAAAATGGTTGATTATGAGATCAAGAAGCAGTGCGGTCTCATGGAAAGAGCATGGACCTGGGAGGCAGAGGACCTGGGTTCTAAGCCCGGCTCTGCCAATTGCTTGCAGTGTGACTTTGAGCAAGTCACTTAACTCTTCTCTGCCTCAGTTTCCTCAATTATAAATCGGGGATTAGATACCTGTTCTCCTTCCTACTTAGACAGTGAGTCCCATGTGGGACAGGGACTGTGTCCAACCTAATTAATTTGTACTTACCCCAGCACTTAGAATAGTGTTTGACACATAGGTAGCGCTTTACAAATACAATAAAAGCCCAAATAGTAATGAAATAGCACAAATGGTTTAAAATAAAATTTAAAACTCTGACAACTTATGATTATCAATCTATTAGCTTTTAGTCACCTCTTTCTCAGTATATGTGACATGCCCTGAAGTGTAGGGCATTGCACTGACATTGTATTTCAGATCATTTCTTTGTAATACATTTAATTCTTTGCATAAGAGTTTCCTGCCCAGTTTGATCACTGTACCTTGTTCTGACTAACGTCCACCTAGAATTTTTCTCCTTACCAATGCTGCTTTCAAAAACATCAGGGCATCCAGTGGGATTTGTGATGGACTACAGGGCTCTTTTCAGTGCAATACATCCTGTTTTTTCCCAGTGGGTGGCACCAGAATTTTTGTGCTCCCATTTTCCACTGTAAAAACATGTGTATTAAAGATCTGTTATGGCCATCATTGGCCAGAGAAGGCGGGATGGGGTGGGAGGAGTTATGGCTAAAGCCATTATATTATTGGCAAATCAATAATATTGATTGAGTGTTTGCTGTGTGAAAATTCCCCATACTAAGCACTTGGCAGAGTACAGTAGAGATAGTAGATACAGTTCCTGACCTCAAGAAACTTATAATCTAGAAGAGGAGACAGACAGTAAAATATATTACAGGTAGGAGGAAGAACAGAGTTTAAATATATATACACCTCTATCGATCAGTGGTATTTATTGAGCTCTGTGTGCAGAGCACTGTGCTAAGTCCTTAGTAGAGAACAGTACAGTAGAGTCGGTAGACAGGATCCTTCCCACCAGGAGTTTACAGTCTAGAGGGGAGGACAGTCGTTAAAATTAATTACCGATAGGGGAAATGGCAGAGCATAAGAATAGGTACATAACTACTATGGGCCTGGGAGGAGGAGGAGTGAGTATTCAAATGTTTAGGTGACACAGAAGTGCTGAAGTTACAGCAGCAGGGCAAAAAGAGTGAGAGAAGTAGAGGGAGGAGCTGAAGGGTTAATCAAGAAAGACCTTCTGGAGGAGATGTGATTTTACAAGGGCTTTGAAGATGGCGGTAACAGTGGTCTACTGCATGTGAAGCAAAAGGGAGTTCTAGGCAGAAGGAAGGCTGCCAGCAAGAGTCAATGGCAAGAGAGACAAGAATGAGGCACAGCGAGTGGGTTGGCTTTAGAGGAGTGAAGCTTGAGAGCTGGGCTGTTGTGAGAGAAGAGCGAGGATAATTCGTGGGGGAGAGAGAGTTAAGTGTCAATGGTTAGGAGTTTCTGCTTAAAGTGGAAATGAATGGGCAAGCATTGGAGGTTTTTGAGGTATGGGGAGATGTGTGCACAGAACAATTTTTTTAGTAAAAAAAGTGATCTGGTCAGCAGAGTGAATTTTGGATTGGAGAGGAAATAGGCTGAAGGCAGGGAGGTGGTTGATGCAGTAGTCGATTTGGGATGTACGGACTTGGACCAGTGAGGCGGCAGTTTGGATGGAGAGGAAGTGGTGACTTCTGGAGATATTGTGAGAGAGAACCAATAGGATTTGGTGACTGACTGAATGTGCAGATTGAAAGAGAGGTGTCAGGGATAATGTGATAGGAAAGTTAAAGGCAGGAGAAGATTTGGTAAATTCACTCCTTAACATGTTGACTGTGAAAGTGCCAGTAAGCCATCTGTGTAGAGATGTCCTGCGGGTAGAAGAGGATAGGAAACTGTGGAGAAGGAGAGAGGTCAGGGCTAGTGAGGTAGAAATGGAAGTCATCTGAGTAGAGGTGGAAGTTGAAGCAGTGAAAGCAACTGAGCTTCCTAATCAAAGGGGTCCTCAAACTGAGCTTTGAGGGATTCCCACAGATAGGGAGTGGGAGGCAGAGGAACCAGTGAAAGAGTCCAAGAAGGAGTGGCCAGCTATGTAGAAGAAGAACCAAGAGAGAACATTGTTAGAGAAACCAGGTTTGATGGTGTTTTCAGGAGAAGGGGATGGTCACAGGAGAAGAACCTGTGAAAGAGACCAAGAAGGAGTGTCCAGCAAGGTAGAAGAAGAACCAGGAGAGGACAGTGTTAGTGAAGCAACATGGCCTAGTGGATAGAGCATGGGCTTGGGAGTCAGAAGGACCTGGGCTCTAATCCCAGCTCCGCCACTTGCCTGCTGTGTGACCTTGAGCAAGGCACTTCATTTCTCTGTGCCTCAGTTCCCTCATCTGTAGAATAGAGAATAAGACTGTGAGCCCCAATCTGAGACAGGGACCATGTCAAACTTTATCAACTTGTATCTACTCCAGTACTTAGAACAATGCCTGGCACATAGTAAGTTCTTAACAAATACCATAAAAACCCCCCAACAAACCAGGGTTTGATGCTTTTTCTAGGAGGAGGTGTTGGTCCTTGGTGTCAAAGGCTGCCGAGAGAATTAGGATTGAAAATACTCTATTACCACTGACCCACTATGTAACCATTACCGAAGGAACCACACATGAGGATCATAGCTTACTACAGATCCTCTTTATTCAATTACCCTACTGGCTCCCCATGTCAAGATGTACCATCCCAGCATAATCTTGTAGTCGCACATCTTTGCAGCAAAGGCTTGTGCCCTTTATAGCCAAAGAAATCTAAACTCCCAGATGCTTCTCCCATACTCCTCCCCTTTGTTTTTGTTTTTTTTTTTTGATGACCTTATGCGGGAACATGTGGGAACCCCTTCTCAAGGAAATTCCTCCCTCTTCTCAAGGAAATTTCTCTTCTGATGAAATGAACAGTTCTGATTCCACCACCTCTTGTTAATAATATGAAAGAATACTTTCCTGGAGTGATCTTTGTTTTGATGCCAGGATGTGTGAACCTTCTCCTTGAGCAGTTCAAGATGACCAGGTTGTCCACCCTGGACTGATGCAGGCTCAATATGGGTATCTTGATGCTATTATTCTGCAGTTGGCATGTCATGTGCCCAGTGGCCCCCTAGACCACTACTACTCCCCCCCAGCGCTTAGAACAGTGCTTTGCACTTAGTAGGCGCTTAACAAATGCCATCATTGTTATTATTATGACCACTACTTTTATTCATTCATTCATTCAATTGTATTTATTGAATGCTTACTGCATGCAGAGCACCATACTAAGCGCCTGGGAGAGTATACTACAACAATAAACAGATACATTCCCTGCCTGGACCACTGGTAACAGAGACCATTAGATATGGCAAGAGATCACTGGGGACCTTGGAGAGAGCAGTTTCAGATGAGTGGAGGGGGCGGAAGCCAGACTGTAGAGGGTCAAGGAGGGAGTTGAAAAAGTGGAGCCAGTGGGTACATCAACCCATTCATTGAGTTTGGACAGGAATAGTAAGAAGGAGAAGGGACAGTGACTTGGAGGCCGCAGTGAAGTCAAGAAAGCATTCTGGGTTTGTTTGTTTTTTTAAGGATAAGAGACATTTGGCTGTGTTTAGAAGCTGAGGGGAAGCAGCCATCAGAGAGGGAGGGGTTGGGAAGAAGACTGGGTGCAAGGGTTTTTTATAAGGTATGAAGGGATGAGGTCAGAGTTGCTAATGGAGCAGGTAGATTCTGAAAACAGGTGGGAGATCTCCTCTTGAGAGATGGCCAGGAAGGGTGAGAGAGGGGATTTGAGAATAGGAAGGAGGTAGGGACGTAAGAGGGAGATTTTAAGGAGTGCACACCTGTTAACTTCAATTTTGTCAACAAAGTAATAATAATTATTATGATGATGATATTTTTTAAGCACTTACTATGTGCTAGGCACAGTGCTCTGCACACAGTAAGTGCTCAGTAAATACGATTGAATGAATGAATGAACACTAAGCACTGGGTTGGAGACATGCAAATCAGGTTAGACGGTCCCTGTGCCACATGGGGCTCACAGTCTTAATCCCCATTTTACAAACGAGGGAAATGAGCCCCAGAGAAATGAAGCGACTCACCGAGGTAACCCAGCAGACAAGCGGTAGAGTCGGGATTAGAGCCCATGACCTTTCGACTCCTAGGCCCGTGCTCTGTCCACTATGCCATATGGCTTGATTGGGGTCAAGGGAGAGAGGGGAGATGGAGACACTGGGGGTTTAAAGAGGGAGTTAAAAGCCCGGAATAAGTGGTGCAGGCAGTAGGCATGTGAGTCAATAAGAAAGGAGAAGTAATGTTGCTGGGCCGAAGAGAGGGTAGTTATAACAGGTGAGGATGATCTTGAAATGGACAAGGTCAGCCTGATGCCTGAATTTCCACCAACAGCACTCCATGGCATGAACACATAAAAGGAGGAAGCGTAATGTGGAGGTGATCCATGGTTGGGACTTGGTGCAACATCAGTGGTGGGGTAGGAGTACAAGGGAGTTGAGTTTGGCAGAAAGGGTTGACATGCAAAATTTTATTATCGCAGCTTGTCTCTTTTGATTAGGGAGGTCACCGTAGCCTGGATTCCACAGGAGTCTTGCAGATCAGGTCCACATTTCAGGTCATGTCAATCAATCAATGATTTTTTACTTGGGAGGATACAATACAGTTGGTAGACACGATCCCTGTCCTCATGAACTTTAGTGGGCTACAGTCTAGTGGTCATAGGTGAAATTAAGTTCCAGATCACTGATTTGATATGTCACTATATAAACACTTTGATTTACCCCTCAGTTCTCCATATGGGGATAGTTTATAACATCCCTATCAGAAAGTACATTCATTGCCACATATTCCAACCCCAGAACAGTCGAGGGACCTGCCTTGCCTCAAAAGAGCAGGGTCCCTAACAAATTTGCTTACTGATTGATCATCCCATTCTACAGTGCTAGACTACCCATGCCTAGCCACTGCTCTGTTATAACCTGCAAAAGCAAGGCCGTCACTGGAATTAAAGTGACCTAGTAGGAACTCAAGGAACTCAAACTGGCAAAACCTTCAAACTATTCTTGGTTAATTCTGGCAGGACCAAATAAAACCTTCAAATAACAATGTTGGTATTTGTTAAGCGCTTACTATGTGCAGAGCACTGTTCTAAGCGCTGGGGTAAACACAGGGGAATCAGGTTGTCCCACGTGGGGTTCACAGTCTTAATCCCCATTTTACAGATGAGGGAACTGAGGCACAGAGAAGTTAAGTGACTTGCCCACAGTCACACAGCTGACAAGTGGCAGAGCTGGGATTCGAACTCATGAGCCCTGACTCCAAAGCCCGTGCTCTTTCCACTGCGCCACGCTGCTTCTCATGCAGGATTTGCTTCAAATCCTGCAACAACCTACCCTGATGTTTTTTAACAAAATTACACAAGTTTTCCAGGTAGCTAATCACACCAATTCCAGATGAATAGTGATTTGTATCAAGGTGGGGTATGCTCAGCGAAATTTCCATTTCCTGCCTCAGTTCACTTCATTAGCCATAACCCAGTAGAGTTGGACAGTTTCCCAGTACAAGTAGTCCTTGTTAAGGAGAAAGAAAACAATCGCAGCTCAGTTACAAAGAATTCATTAGCTGTTATCGTAAAAAGCGTATTTTCATTTTCTAAGCCTTTAATGATAATAATGATTATGGCATTTGTTAAGTGTTTACTATTTTCCAGGCACTGTACTAAGCCCTGGGGTGAATACAAGAAAATCGGGTTGGACGCAGTCCCTGTCCCTTGTGGGGCTCACAGTCTCAATTCTCATTTTACAGATGAGGTAACTGAGTCACAGAGAAGTGCAGTGACTTGTTTAAGGTCTCGCAGACAAATGGTGGAGTCGGCATTAGAACTCGTGACCTTCTGACTCCCAAGCCCGTGCTCTACCCACTATGCCATGCAGCTTTATAATCAAAAATGAACTATTGGTTTTCACTTCTTAGGTACAGTATTTATCAATAAGGATTTCATGTAAAACGTGTAAACGTTCTCTAGAGGTAAGGTCCTTAAGTGAAGGGATCGTGTCTTTCAACTCTATTGTATTATACTCTCCTAAGAGCTTAGCACAGTGCTCTGCACACAGTAAGCCCTCAATCGATACCACCGTTAGAATTGATTAGTAGAATTCAAAGGGCTGCAAAGACCTTGGAGAAGTCGTCTCGTCAGGTTCCAAGTATTTGCACAGGGCTATACTTTACCTATCCCCAAATCATAACCGTCCACCTTTTTCTTTTAAAGCGTCTTTGAAATTTATTTTGACAGCGTATTCCAGCAGCTCAGTAGTTTTCTCTATGTTTGGCAATTAAATTATTAGTTTCCAAGACAAACAAGAAATGTTTTTAATTCCAAAGGATTGCTGCTTAAAATCATCCACAAGAATGTTATAGTTTGTTTTCTTTTTTTTTAAGTGGACTGCTAAGGAACCAAATTCATTTTGAAAAATTGAGAAATTAAATCAAGGAAACTTTAGGCCAGGTGCCCAGTTGAATTGGACACTAGAATTAAAGTAAGAGCCTATGTGTGCCATGCCTAGTTAATTTCTTTCTTTCAAGTTAGGGAAACCAAGAGTGCAAACGATACAACCTAGGGGGCTTTTCTCCAGTGTGCCTTCATCCTCATTAATCTGACATCTTTGTCTCCCAACCTCTCTATGCCAGTGTTTCTGTGTCCCTTGGGTCGCTTGGAACTCTGCCAAAGGCTCCTTAATCGCAGAAGGTACCTTCAGGAAGATTGGAACTAATTGACACCTCTCTCCATTTTAAACGAAGTCGCTGCATGTTCTTCAAACAACTGTTCTTTCCATTCTATTGCCCTCCCATTTCACTAATCCTCAGAATCCCCAGCCCTCCAGTAAACTCTTCTAGCTTCTTTATTAAACACAGAGGTGGCAGGTCAGCTGGAGCCGTGGAGCCCAGGAACAGCTGCTTCACAGTTCAAAATTGTTGGCACGGAGTGTCTCAACATGAATTATAGTTGCCACAGAGAACAGATGGGACTTCGGATATTTCCTAGTCTCTCGTTAGACCCCTTATCGCCTTTGCCTGAAATGTCGAACGAATGTCCTCAGAAGAAAACTAATTGTTTTTCATCAGGTAATAACCCAGTTGACAAACTAGGATTTTTCATCAATTGATCAAAGGTATTTTTTGAGCTCTCGCTGTGTGCAGAGCACAGTTCTAAGCACTTGGTAGAGTATAATACCACAGAATTGATAGACATATTCCCTGCCCACAAGGAGCTGAGAGTCTAGAGGGATAGTCATTAATATACTTTAATAAATTTTGGACATATGTGTCAAGTGCTCCGGGGCTGAAGGTATGGTGAATTCCAAGTGGCCAAAGGGTACAGATCAAAGTTCATAGATGACACAGGAGGGAGAGGGAGTCGGATGAAAGAGGGCTTATCGGAGAAGGCCTCTTGGAGGAGTTGTGACCTTAATAAGTCTCTGAAGGTGGGGAGAGCGGTGGTCCGGTGTATATGGAGGGGGAGGGAATTCCAGGCCCGAGGGAGGATGTGGGAAACGGGTCAGTGGTGAGATAGATGAGATCGAGGCACAGTGAGTAAGATGGTGTTAGAGGAGTGAGGTTTTGGGGCTGGGTGTGCTGAAAAGTATGGGCTATGTTGGCTTCTTGGACAGAATATGCGTCTACCAACTCTGTTGTATTGTACTCTCCTAATCACCTTAGTATACAGTGCTCTGCACCCAGTAAGCACTCAGTAAATACCACTGATTGATTGATTGATTAATTCTTGGCTCATAGTCACAGCTTCTGTTTGTCGACTGACAGGGGTCAGGAGATTTCAAAAGGGCAAAGATGATAAAGCGTGCACATCTGCTTTTAGATGTATTGAGTGACTGCTAGGGAAGTCAGGAAAACAAAAATAATAATAATGGTATTTGTTAAGGACTTACTATGTGCCAGGCACTGTTCTAAGCACTGGAGTGGTTACAAGCAAATTGTGTTGGGTGCAGTCCCAGTCCCACATGGGGCTCACAATCTTAATCCCCAGTTTACAGACGAGGTAACTGAGGCATAGAAAAGTTAAGTGACTTGCCCAAGGTCACACAGCAGACAAGTGGCAGAGCCGGGATTAGGACCCAGGTCCTTCTGACTCTCAGGCCTGTGCTGCTTCTTAGAGCTGCACACAGTAGGTGCTCAATAATTACTGATTGTGATAATCTACACTTAAGGGACAGAATTTGATCCCTGCATTTTTTTATGGCATTTGTTAAGTACTTACTACGTGCCAGGCACTGTACTAAGCGCTGGGGTAGATACTAGCTAATCAGGTTGGACAGAGTCCATGTCCCACATAGGGCTCACAGTCTTTATCCCCATTTTACAGATGAGGTAACTGAGGCATAGAAAAGTTAAGTGACTTGCCCAAGGTCACACCGCAGACAAGTGGCAGAGCCGGGATTAGGACCCAGGTCCTTCTGAATCCCGGGCCCATACTCTATCTGCTAGGCTACACTGCTTCTTACTGTTATGTTTTTCTTTTCTTCAGCTGTTTAAAGTAGAATCTTAATCAGAATTGCTAGTGTCTTATTGGTCTGTGCAGAAAATCAGCAAAATATCACCTGGTTGACCCAGGCTCATACTTCCTTTGGAAGAAATTAGCCCAAAACATTTTACTAACGTACTTCCTAATCCTTTGTTTCGACCCTACCTTCTAAATTCCAAATATTGAAAAGTAGATCCTGAGACACTCCACTTTGTTTCCTGCAGTCAGTAAAAAAATATTTTGGAACCTCTCCAGCCCAACATCTGAGACCTCCAGGTTTCCTGAACAGAAACAAGGGATTTCAGGAGTTGCATCTAAATAGGCATATCTGCAGATGTTTCAGGGAGAGTCCCATAATTAGTGAGTTGTATTTCAGAAATGACCCCTTGCATCTGTTACCCCCCAAAAAACCAGCTGCTGACCTTCTTTCCTGGGTTAAAACGTCCTTTTGCTGGATGTACTTTATATTGTGGGGCAGGGAAGGGGGAGAGCAGCAGGCGAAGAAGGGTGGGGATTTGATCCACCAGCTGGGAGCCCTCTCTGAGGTCCATAGATCTCTATGTAGGAGGGTTCCCTTGACATTTTTCCAGACCCTTACCTTCCCAGTCAGATCATATCTCTCCCTAAAGCAGCTAAAATTTTCATTTTTGACTCTCCGTGTTTCATGCCTTGCTCATTATGGAGCAATGGGAAGCAGTTACGGGAAGTGGCATGGCCTAGTGGAAAATACACGGGCCTGGGAGTCAGTGGACCTGGGTTCTAATCCCAGGTCTGCCACTTGTCTGCTCTGAGACTTTGGGTAAGTCACTTAACTTCTCTGGGCCTCAGGTCCCTCATCTGTGAAATGGGGATTCAATTCCTGTTCTCTTTCCACCTAGACTGTGAACCCCATGTGGAACAGGGACTGTGACCAACCTGAATATCTTCTATCTACCCCAGTGCTTAAAATAATGCTTGGCACATAGTAAATGTTTAACAAATGCCATAATCATTACTGAGTGCCATGTCGGCAGAGAACAGTTCTCAACAGAAAACAAGACACGGCCCCATGTTGATTACTTCCTTTGAGTTGAACAGATTCATGTTAAATCAAAGATTTTCACCCAGGAGTCCAAAGTAGCAGGAGCAGTGTCTCTTCTCTCCTGCTCTGGCTGCTGCTGCTGCTCCTGTGAGTATATTTCTCTGGGTCGGTGGTGGAATGGGGGTGGGGGTGAGCTGGACTGGACTGGACTGGGCTGAGCGAGGAGGGGGAAAGCTTGAAACCACAGGGATCCCATCTCTAAAAATTACTTTGAAACCCCACAGTGTAAGTAACTGAGCTCAAAATCTAATCATTTTTTGGTATAGTTATCCTGCTTGGAGCGAATCTCTCACTGAGTTTTTCTTTCACATTGTATTTTAAGCAAAACATGTATTTTTTACAACTTCTTCCAGAGGGACCCATCCCCAAGGAAAGATGTAATTGAGTTTATTTTAATGCTATTTGATTTTACTTCTCTTTTAAGGGTACTACATGTATATCGAGGCATCCAATATGGTGTACGGACAAAAAGCGCGCCTGGCTTCAAAGTCCCTCCGCGGAGTCTCTGGAAAACACTGCTTGACCTTTTTCTATCACATGTATGGAGCTGGGACAGGATTATTGAATGTTTATTTGAAAATGGAAGGTTACAGCGGAGAGACCCTCTTGTGGAGAAGGAGAGGAGAGCAGAGTATCAGCTGGTTAAGAGGATTAATAGAATATAATTGTGAGAAGCAACACCAGGTAAGCAGAAGAGGCTAAGGATCAAACTGTTCCTTAGGCCTTAGTTTGGTTTGGTTTCTTCACAAAAGGTCATGAAAATTGTGATTTGAGAGCAACCAAGCCTCATGGTTCTGTTTAAACTAGATGTTCCCTCTGATCCCTCTGGAAGTTCCTGGGAAGGGTCTTGAAACCTTTCCTATGTGGGTCAGAGATGAATGCAGGATCATGTCGAAAAGCAATGCAACTACTCCAAATGTGGAACTAATAATAATAATAATAACAATGTTGGTATTTAAGTGCTTACTATGTGCAGAGCACTGTTCTAAGCACTGGGGGTAGATACAGGGTAATCAGGTTGTCCCACGTGAGGCTCACAGTCTTCATCCCCATTTTACAGATGAGGTGACTGAGGCACAGAGAAGTCAAGTGACTTGCCCACAGTCACACAGCTGACAAGTGGCAGAGCCAGAATTTGAACCCATGACCTCTGACTCCCAAGCCCGTGCTCTTTCCACTGAGCCACGCTGCTTCTCAGACTGTGTCTGAGTAGCGCAAAGAATGGACCTAATTAACCTGTACCTATCCCAGTGCTTACTTAGAACAGTGTTTGACACATAGTAAGTGCTTATCAAATACCAAAAAAAAAAAAAAACGAACATAAGAAATACCACTGCTGTGTCAGAGCAGGGGTCCATCCTGTCCAGTATTCACCCTCTAATGGTAGCCGCAGGATATGTGGAGGAAAAATCCCGCTGATGCCCCTCTTGACATCTGTCCTAATGGTGATGGAAATAGCAGCTAAGACCCCTGACCTTTCCTCCAGGATTTTAGCCAACTCCCCTTCAATCTACTGACATTTTCAGCCCGCACACTTTTCTGAGGTAATAGCAGAGAAGCAGTGAGAAGCAGCATGGTGTAGTGGCTAGACCATGGGCCTGGGAGTCAGAAGGACCTGGGTTCTAATCTTGACTCCGCCACTTGTCTGCTGTGCGGCCTTCGGCAAGTCACTCCACTTCTCTGTGCCTCAGCTACCTCATCTGTAAAATGGGGATGAAGACTGTGAGCCTCATGTGGTACAAGGACAGCCTGACCTTATTCTCTTGTATCTACCCCAGAGCTTAGTACAGTGTTTTCCACATAGCAAACACAACAAATGCCACCATGATCATTGTTATTATTATCATTATTAATAATAATACTATTATTAATACTATGAACCACTTCCCATTTGAAGAGTGTAAGAAAAACTTAACCCAAGAGGATGCCACATTGCCTCTCAAAGGAGAGGAATGGCTTATGTCTGAAATAGAAATAAGTGAAAGGTAGGAGTACAGTACAACAGAGTTTGTAGACACGTTCCCTGCCCACAAGGAGCTTACAGTTTAGGGGCGGTGATGGACTTTAAAATAAATTATGGATATTTATGCAAATGCTGAGGGGCTGAGGGTGGGGTGATATCATGTGCTTAAAGGGTACAGATCCAAATTCATAGGCAATGCAGAAGAGAGAGGGAGTACGGGAGATGAGGGCTTAGTTGGGGAAGGCCTCTTGGAGGCGATGTGAGTTTAATAAGGTTTTGATGTTGGGGCGAGTGCTGGGGGAGAGAGTTCCAGGCCAGAGGGAAGACACAAACAAGGGGTCGGTGGCAAATTGATGAGATCGAGGTACATGTGATTTTAGTAAGACTTTGAAGGTTGGGAGAGTGTTGTGCGGATCTCCAAGGATCTCACAGAATCTCAAAGATGCCATCCTCAGCGGCATCTTCAAGGAGAAAGGTGAAAGCTCAGAGTGCAGTGATTCTCGAAGCCTCTCACCGCTCTCCAACGCCAGCAGGATCCTAGCCACGGTCATTCTGAATTGGCTCCTGAAGAATTTCAGTGACCAAACACTCTCGGACTCGCGGGGGGCTTCGGATCACAGCATGGCACAGGGCCTGTGATATTTGTAGCATGTTAGGTAGAGGAAAAAGGGCAGGGAGCAGCACTAAGACTTCCTTACAGTTTTTCAAAGCCGTTATGAAAGCATTTGACTCTGGAAATTGCAGGGAGTGCCCTGTTTGATCCATTTCCCCATCGCCAGTAGATAAATAATAATAATTATGGCATTTGTTAAGCACTTACTATGTGCTGAGCACTCTTCTAAGCGCTGGGGTAGTTACAAGGTAATCAGGTTGTCCCACGTGAGGGTCACAGTTTAATCCCCATTTTCAGATGAGGTAACAGGCACAGAGAGTTAAGTGACTTGCCCAAGGTCACACAGCAGACAAGTGGCGGAGCTGGGATTAGAACCCATGACCTCTGACTCCCAAGTCTACGCTCTTTCCACTGAGCCATGCTGCTTCTCATTAGAGAAAGCAGGAACGCATAACTTACCTGGCCGGTCCTGTTCGGTGTATTCTACAGAGCCATCCTGGAGGATCAGTCAATCAATCAATCGTATTTATTGAGCGCCTACTGTATACTAAGCACTTGGGAGAGTACAATAGAACAGAGTTGGTAAACCCGTTCCCTGCCCATAATGAGCTCACAGCCTAGAGGGGGAGACAGACATTAAGATAAATAAATTACAGATATGTACATAAATGCTGTGGGACAATAAGAGGCCTTATTACTGTTTAAATAGATAAATAAAGGTGTCCTTTGCTGGTATCTATCTCAGACTTTAAGCATCAGATCACTCTGTGGATTAAAATGAGCACCCTTGGAAGCCGTGTAAATGATTGATCTTTCTCCTTGTAGCTTTACCGCTGATACTGTGGTGTTTACAGTGAACACTTTAACATTTATGACGAGATAAGTGTACACAGAACTGCCTCATTGAGGGACTTCATTCTTATTTGTCTATCAATTTTAAAATGAGTATTGACAAGGCTGTAGAATTAATTTCTGCGAGCGGCCCTGATGTCTGTATTGTATTTCAAAATAGACTGCATCAGAGTTTTCTGTTTGTGGAGCAATAAACTTTCTAAGTTCAAACTGGATCATTTTACAGGTCATTTTTGAAGCCATTCGCGGAATGTCAATTAGAAGCGATATTGCTATCGATGATGTTACACTGCTGGCAGGACCCTGTACAGGTAAAATTCAGTGTGTTTATTTTCTTAAGTACTCTGAACAAGTTGGATTGAACATGCTTTTCAAAGCCCTTTCAGACTGGTTACTGTAATGCAGCTTGTGTGCTTTTTCTCCAGTAGAAGGGGATGAGACTGAACCATTTTCCACGTAACCGTTTTTCTTTTTACAGAGATAGAAGATGCAGCTCAGCAATCATCAGGATTTTCTGAGGACTTGAATGAGATTGAGTACTAAGAAACGATTTCTCAAAATGGATGGAGGGCCACTTAAATGAAATGTATGAAATACTGCACAGCCTCATTCCCTTCTAAAAGTACAGAAGAATACTGGACTATATTAAATATTTCACAAAAAGCATTAGAAAGGATTTGGAGCACCCTACTTCCTCACTTTTGCAACATTATTGACTCAGGGCTTCTTAAACTGTTCTTGTTTATTTTGTTTTCCCCGTTGTGCCTATGACAACTGTAACTACGTGTACAGGCTTTCCATTTTGCACAGGTCATCCATTTTAATACTGTTTGATCTTACAACAGTGTGCGCTATTGTAAGTCTTTTGTTATGTGCACAGAAAAATAACAAATGGACCCCAATCAAAATTCAATGTTGGGCTTGCTTAAATCTGCATTCAGTGAATGTTTTGTGTTGAGCAGAAAGTGGATCTTGTTGCTGAGGTTTGTTGTGTAGTTGGATTTTTTTTTTTTTGGTAGTTTCAAACATCACAGATATTTTTAAGTAAATATTATTAGGTATTAGTAATACCCTGCAGCTGAATGCAGTTTTTCATGTTAATTCTGTTTGGGATAATTTTGTCTCTTACTGACTGTATTTTAAATGTTCCATAAGAATGAAAGATAAGAAGATTGAGTCATAGTGTGGCTAAACTATTGTTAATGCTCTATTGCCATACACTGCTAACTGCCTATTTTTCTTACTTTAAAGAAGTCTTAAATAATCACATGGGTAGAGATTGCACTTTTTTCCCCCAATACAAGACTGTCATTCTGTTTATATACATATGTACACAAATGCTTTTATGTCTCTTAAAAAAATTAAAATAATAATGATTGTGGTATTCGTTAAGCACTTAATATGTGCCAAGCACTGTACTAAGTGGTGGGTAGATACAAGAGAAGTGGGTCGAACACAGTTCTAACAGGCGATAGAACAGGTTGGAAACCCCAGTTTACAGATGAGAAAACTGAGACCCAGAGAAGTTCGGTGACTTCCTCGCATAGCAGGCAAGCGATAGAGCTGCGTTTAGAACCCAGGTCCTCCGACTCCCAGGCCCGTGCTATTTCCACTAGGCCATGCTGCTTCTCACCGATCCCAATAATAAACGTTATTCATTTTGAAGAGAATTAATTCAAGAAATCTGACCGAACTGCTGTCTGCTATTTTGTTTTCAATTCTTAGAACAATGAAAAAGTGTTTGTATATTATATGCTGAATTATCTAATAAAAATGTCATTTTAATTTTTTTTTTTGCATTTCTCCATGTAAACAGTTATGTTCATTACCTCACTATATCCTGATCTAGATAAGATTTAGAATTTTCAAAATTAGTGACACTACAGCTCTGAATTGAATTAATGTATGCTTCTAATTTCATGCTCAACAGAAACCCGGTCGCAATATTTTTGTACCCATAAAAGAGCATCATATTCAGGATGGATCTACATAAGCGGATTATCTGGATAATTTAGATTTAAAAATATCCTTAGGACTCAATTATGCTATCATTTTAAATCAAAGAAAATGCACTTTCATCTAAAACATCCCAGGTAAATGAAACCAAATGAATACTTAAGAGCTGAATTGTCTGGATAATTTGCATCTGTAGACCCAGACACGTCAATGATATAGTTTAATGAAACATTGTTTTAGAGAGCCTAATCTATCACTATTGATGCGATTAATCTATAACATGATTTTACAAAGCAGGGGAATATCTAGATTGATTTTTGCTCTCTTGAAATGTCCTTCTGGAATGGGCAATGGTCATTCTCTTCATATCAGAACTTCAGTTTACCTCTGGCCACCTAAGAGGTCATTTCTCCCTTTTGCACCATCACAATTGAGCTTGACCGGTACATTCTGATCCAACCAACCAGGAACTAGAGGCAGGATATTGGCTTGCCCATGGAGTTTTCTTTCAGCTCTGCTTTGAAAAGGCTCTACTTTGCCGTGTGAGGGAAAAAAAAAAACTGTGTCCACTATGGACAGAAAATAAACAAGACTAACTCACCTGATGCTGCTTCCCAGGAGGTGGAAAGGAACGTGGCTCCGTTTCAATAAAATCAGAACATCACTCTCTGTTGGATGCTGAACTGCCCGTGAAGAAGTAAAGGGAACTTTTCAATGCCACTTTGGCCATATAAGGATCAGAGGCCAATGGAGAGAGAAGGTGGCTTTGCCCCCAGGCCCACAGAGTGATATGTATGCAAAAGCCTCTGTGATGGAGGAGCAATTTGCACAGACTGCAGCATTCATTCATTCAATAGTATTTATTGAGCGCTTACTATGTGCAGAGCACTGTACTAAGCGCTTGAAATGTACAATTCAGCAGCAGATAGAGACAATCCCTGCCCACTGATGGGCTTACAGTCTAATCGGAGGAGACAGACAAAAACAATAGCCATAAATAGAATCAAGGAGAGGTACATCTCATTAACAAAATAAATAAGGTAATAAAAATATATACAAATGAGCAGACGAGCACAGTGCTGAGGGGAGGGGAAGGGAGAGGGGGAGGAGCAGAGAGAAAGGGGGGGGAAGGGGGGCTTAGCTGAGGGGAGGTGAAGGGGGGGCAGAGAGGGAACAGAGGGAAAAGGGGAAGCTCAGTCTGGGAAGGCCTCTTGGAGGAGGTGAGCTCTCAGTAGGGCTTTGAAGAGGGGAAGAGAGTTAGTTTGGCGGAGGTGAGGAGAGCGGGCATTCCAGGATAGCGGGAGGACGTGGGCCAGGGGTCGACGGCGGGATAGCCGAGAACTGGGGACGGTGAGGAGGTGGGCGGCAGATAAGCGGAACCTACGGGGTGGGCAGTAGAAAGAGAGAAGGGAGGAGAGGTAGGAGGGGGCAAGGTGATGGAGAGCCTTGAAGCCAAGAGTGAGAAGTTTTTGTTTCGTGCAGAGGTTGATAGGCAACCACTGGAGGTTTTTAAGAAGGGGAGTGACATGCCAGAGCGTTTCTGCAGGAAGATGAGCTGGGCAGCGGAATGAAGAATAGACTGGAGCGGGGAGAGACAGGAGGAAGGGAGATCAGAGAGAAGGCTGACACAGTAATCCAGCCGGGATATCATGAGAGCCTGTACCAGTAAGATAGCCGTTTGGGTTGAGAGGAAAGGGCAGATCTTGGTGATATTATAAAGGTGAGACCGGCAGGTCTTGGTGACGGATTGGACGTGTGGGGTGAATGAGAGAGCTGAGTCAAGGATGACACCAAGGTTGCGGGCTTGAGAGACGGGAAGGATGGTCGTACCATCCAAAATGATAGGGAAGTCAGGAAGAGGACAGGGTTTGGGAGGGAAGATAAGGAGCTCAGACCTAGTGGATAGAGCACCGGCCTGGGAGTCAGAGGACCTGGGTTCTAATCCCGGCTCCGCCACTTGCCTGCTGTGCGACCTTGGACAAGTCACTTAACTTCTCGGTGCCTCAGTTCCCTCGTCTGTAAACTGGGGATTAAGACTGTGAGTCCTATATGGGATGGGGACCTTCATTCATTCATTCAATAGTATTTATTGAGCGCTTACTATGTGCAGAGCACTGTACTAAGCGCTTGGGATGAACAAGTCGGCAACAGATAGAGACAGTCCCTGCCGTTTGACGGGCTTACAGTCTAATCGGGGGAGACGGACAGACAAGAACAATGGCACTAAACAGCGTCAAGGGGAAGAACATCTCGTAAAAACAATGGCAACTAAATAGAATCAAGGCGATGTACAATTCATTAACAAAATAAATAGGGTAACGAAAATATATACAGTTGAGCGGACGGGTACAGTGCTGTGGGGATGGGAAGGGAGAGGTGGAGGAGCAGAGGGAAAAGGGGAAAATGAGGCTTTAGCTGCGGAGAGGTAAAGGGGGGATGGCAGAGGGAGTAGAGGGGGAAGAGGAGCTCAGTCTGGGAAGGCCTCTTGGAGGAGGTGATTTTTAAGTAAGGTTTTGAAGAGGGAAAGAGAATCAGTTTGGCGGAGGTGAGGAGGGAGGGCGTTCCAGGACCGCGGGAGGACGTGACCCAGGGGTCGACGGCGGGATAGGCGAGACCGAGGGACGGCGAGGAGGTGGGCGGCAGAGGAGCGGAGCGTGCGGGGTGGGCGGTAGAAAGAGAGAAGGGAGGAGAGGTAGGAAGGGGCAAGGTGATGGAGAGCCTTGAAGCCTAGAGTGAGGAGTTTTTGTTTGGAGCGGAGGTCGATAGGCAACCACTGGAGTTGTTTAAGAAGGGGAGTGACATGCCCAGATCGTTTCTGCAGGAAGATGAGCCGGGCAGCGGAGTGAAGAATAGACCGGAGCGGGGCGAGAGAGGAGGAAGGGAGGTCAGAGAGAAGGCTGACACAGTAGTCTAGCCGGGATATAACGAGAGCCCGTAATAGTAAGGTAGCCGTTTGGGTGGAGAGGAAAGGGCGGATCTTGGCGATATTGTAGAGGTGAAACCGGCAGGTCTTGGTAACGGATAGGATGTGTGGGGTGAACGAGAGGGACGAGTCAAGGATGACACCGAGATTGCGGGCCTGCGGGACGGGAAGGATGGTCGTGCCATCCACGGTGATGGAGAAGTCTGGGAGCGGACCGGGCTTGGGAGGGAAGATGAGGAGCTCAGTCTTGCTCATGTTGAGTTTTAGGTGGCGGGCCGACATCCAGGTGGAGACGTCCCGGAGGCAGGAGGAGATGCGAGCCTGAAGGGAGGGGGAGAGGACAGGGGCGGAGATGTAGATCTGCGTGTCATCTGCGTAGAGATGGTAGTCAAAGCCGTGAGAGCGGATGAGTTCACCGAGGGAGTGAGGGACCTGAGTATCTTGTATCTACTCCAGCACTTAGTACAGTGCCTGGCGCACAGTAAGCACTTAACGAATACCATAAAAAAGAAGCGTTTGGTTTGCTTTCCAATCCTGAGGAGAATCAATCACTCACTGTACTAAGCGCTCGGGAGGGAACAATGCAACAGAGTTGGTGGACACATTCCCTGCCCACAAAGAGCTTAGGGTCTAGAGGAAAAGTCATTGAACTTTGGTCCAACATGGCACCCGCCTCCCTTGCCTTCATCTCCCTCTGCCCCCCACAACCCGGTCATATGATGCAATTGGATGTAGGTCAAGTGCCCATCCCCCCTGGGCCAGGCAGTGGCCACAGAGCTCCCCTCACACCTGCTCAGGCCTCTGCTGGCCCCAGGAGATTTATTTTTATGTCTGTTCTTTAATTAAAAAGAAAACAAACAAGAGTTTTCATAGCCCCACTGATCTGGTAACTGGCTGCAGCTCTCCCCAGTCTCGGGGGCTGGAGCGGGGAGTGAGAGGAGAGTGAGTGACCCTGCCTCAGACTGCTGCTGGCTGTCGATGATTTATTTTTTTGTAGTTTTTTTCAAATGAAAAGAAAACAAACACAAAGCTTCTCATTTCATCTCCTCTGCTCTCCCTGTGGAGAGATGGAGCTTGGGCAGCACAAATCCTCCCGAGTTCTCCTCACCCCGCTGGGAAAGCCCAGCCCGACCCTCTCCCCTCCCAAGGGTGGGGGCTGTGGCAGCTCTCTCCCTGGCCTGTACGGGAATCAGCCCAGGAGGATCAGCCTGGATTGAGGAGGGAAATAGGTTTTCCTGCTTCCCTCACTTCAGTCGCTGCTCAGAGCCCAGGGAAGATGAGCCGGAAGAGTGGAGGAAAGCGTGAGTGTCGCCATGGTCAGCCTGGGTTCCTTCCTCCTTAGGAGCGTCACAGAAAATCTCGCCTTCCTCTTCTCTAGTGCTGTCCCCCCTGCTCACAAGATCGGGCCACCTAGTAATTCAAACTATGAGATGGATCATTCAGTAGCCAATAAAATCCAACTGCTTGAAAGATCATCTTGAAGTGCTTAGTACAGTGCTCTGCACACAATGAGGGCTCAATAAATCCCATCGATTGAAGGGTTTCACCTGAATGAAGTCACATAGAGCAAAATGCTCCACCCCGTCATGCGATCACGCAACAGTCTCTCTTTGATAACTCGATTCAAAGGAAGGCATTAGCAAGTGTATATAGCGGTGAAAATGTTGTTATAGATGGGTAGGCCATGAAGCTCCTTGAGGGCAGAGATCATGTCTACCAATGCTATTGTACTCTCCCAAGTGCTTAGTACAGTGGGACAACAAATTAACCCCCTTCCTAGCACCGTGGACCACGAGAAACAGAAAACCAAGGAAACACTTAACTTCAAGACCAAGAACACACTGGGCTGAGTCAGAGACCAAACATTTTGAATAGAAAAGACTGCAGCATGTTCAAGGATGAACTTTCATTTGTGGGAAAACAACACAGAAAACACTGGATAAAATTAAACAGTGAACATCAATTATTAGCTGTGATCATTTACACAAAGTCTTTGTTCAGGAAAACAAGTTAATGAAGGTGCAAGGCAGAGACTAATGAGCATTGGAGAGATGATAACCTCACATTAAGTTGAGGTTCATTAACGAGGCCACTCATCATCAATCCATAGGAAATGTTCTACATCAAGGCTGCTATTGTTATTTCAAAGTGAAATGACAAATACATCGATGTATGGATTTTCCTTTCAAATGGATACTTCCATTTCAATTAGTCTGAATGGTATTTCACAAGACCAGAAAATAAATAAGGATCCTCCTCAAAATGAATGGCCTCATTCTGGGTTCTTTTCTATTTCTAAAAAGCATAGCCGAGTTCAGTTCCATCCCTCGGAATGACAGTCTTCTGAAGAAAGCGATGGATAAACCTTTGGGATTGAGAACCTGTTACAAGGAATTGATTATCAGTGTAGTGGTTTGCACAGTGTGTCCCTCGCACTCCTTCATTCTTACCAGTCATATTCCCACTAGGACATGCAGTGCGGTGAGTGAGCTAGGCATGTGGGGCTGTAGGCTAATAATAATAATGATAATTATGGTATTTGTTAAGCGCTTGCTATGTGCCAAGCATTGTTCTTAGCACTGGGGTAGATACAAGGTAATCAGGTTGTCCCACGTGGAGCTCACAGTCGTAATTCCCATTTTACAGATGAGGTAACTGAGGCCCAGAGAAGTGAAGTGACTTGCCCAAGGTCACACAGCTGACAAGTGGCGGAAAGTTGTCGTGAAGGGCAGGCAAAAGGTTTTTAGGGATGAGCCAACTGGGGTAGGATGAGAAGAAAGAGTGGGGGATTGCCATAGTTCACTGTGTGTCTATTGTACGTAGCACTCGGGAGAGTGCAGTGTAATAGACACAGTCTCAAATGGCCTCTTACCTCCCTCTTCCTTTTCCCCTCTTTTCCGTCTCCTTTTTTCTTCTTTTCTTTGTTCTTCTGCTCTCCTTATTGTCACATCGAATTATCTGCATAAGGACCCCTCCCCACTTTTGGGTTCCAAAACTTTTGTCCAAAAGTGTGGCTACAGTATTATTTATTCATTCATTCAATCACATTTGTTGAGTATTTACTGGGTGTAAAGCATAAACTGTAAATTCCTTGAGGACTGCATCTTTTATATCGATTCCCAAGCACCTAGTACAGTCCTCTGCACTCAGCAGGCACTCAGTAAATGCAGATGATGATGGTCAGGATGGTGTTCTGTCGGAAAACTCTCTCTGTCTCCCATCTCCTCCTCGTTCTCCACCTCCTCCTCCTCCTCATTCTTTCCCTTCTTCTCCACCTCCTCTTATCCTCCTCCTCCTCCTCATGCTCCTCCACCTTCTCCTCCTCCTTTTCATGCCCCTCCCTCCTTTCCCCAAGCTGAAGTCCACGCATTACAAGTCATCCCTATAGAAAGGCTAGGGAGGGAAAGAAATTCAGAAAATTCAGAAAATTAGATTAACCAAATGACAACTTCGGCTGAAAATTTTGAAGGGAGCTTTACTCCAAGCATCTGCCACTCCAAAGAACAAACAGTTGAGTAGGTAGATTCTTCAGGAATATCTTTTGCTAAAGTTAGAGACTCCAAATGGCAGGTAGAACAACCTCCACCATCATTCTGGAGAACTATCTTGCTGCAGTAATATGTTATTTTGTAGTTTGATATGTTTTACATCATTAAAATGCTTTTCAAAATGCCTACTTGAATTGACCCCCTCCATCTGTGACACTAATAGTAAGGGTTAGAGGTGGGAAATAACAGACGTCCTTTTCAGATCTTTAATGAGAAAGATGAATAGGGGAACATGTTTGCTTTTTATTTTCAAAATGTTTTTGCCTGATCCTAACACCAGCTCTGTGTGATTGATAGATGCAATAATCATGCCTTTTTTAGAAATGTAGAAACTGAGGCAGGCTGGCTAACCTATCCGAGGTCCCAGATACCATAATTTTCAGAACTGAGGCTAATAGTAGCAACAGTAGGATTTGCTGAAAGCTTACTGTATGCTGAAAACCATATTGAGTCCTCAGAGAAATACAAAATGCACCAATTCAGTCCTGGTCCCTGTCTCAAAAGGCACTCACGATCTAGGTCGGGGAGGACAGCTACAAAATAAAGAGAAATAAAGTGTAGACATCAAGCCACAGACAATGGGAATGTTTAAAATACTGGAATCGATAAGAAAAAGAAGAGATTGGAAGATAAACTGATAACAGTTCTCAGAGGGGCTAGTCGTACTGATGAGAAGCAGCATGGCCTAAGTGGAAAGAGCACAGGCCAGTGAGTCAGAGGACCTGGGTTCTAATCCAGCCTCTGCCACTTGTCTACTGTGTGACTTTGGACAAGTCATTTCACTTTTTTGGGCCTTAGTTTCCTCATCTGTGAAATGGAGATTAAATGGCCTGTTATGCCTCCTGCTCAAACTGTGAACACCATGTGGGACACGGATGAGGTTTACAAATTGTATCTACTACCCCAGTGTTTAGTACAGTGCGTGGCACATAGCAAGTGCTTAATAAATACCACAGTTATGATTATTAGTATGTTCCTAGCTCCAGGGAACATATGTGGTTTCCAAAGTGTCATAGACCAGTCAGTGTTTCAACATTTTTAAAGGCAGACAAGTTGAATGTAAGCTCTGGCTGTTTCTGGCCTCTGTGTCCTGTGGGGGAGGCGGGGTCCGTACTAAACTACAGCCGAAGTCTCTTGGTTTCTAATGCTCTACTCAAAAGAATCTGGTCTATTATCTATCTTTCTCTGAAACTATAGTGTTAGACTCATAGATCAAGAGAAGGAACGTAATGCACCTTTCGCTGGCTTCTTCACTGTCCTCCTTTGTGTCTCTGATGGAGAAATTTCTGAGCCCAAAAACGTGTCAAAATAATGCTCAATTTATAACCATGGTTTCAATAATACTTTGCATTTTAAAAGCTTTCCCTTGTCTTAAGATCAGTGAAATATCCAGATACTGTAGGTCTGGGGAGGCATTAATAAAACCACGTTATTGACTTCCAGTAGCGACTTACTGAATCAAGCCTAGATAAACATGGCTCGTTTTTTCAGCAAGTTTGATCTTGAACTAAGGCTCACTTCCCCTTCTGGGCAAATAAGGGAGAACTTCCTCTGGCTCACTCCCACATTCTTCCCCGTCACCCTGATGTCTGTCCAAGTGAAGAGGTGAATCAGCTGGCTACCTCTGGTTGCCAGCGGCTGGCTGCGGTCAAGCCTCCAGCAGAACCTTGGGTGGGTTCAGTGGCAGGCCTCCGGGTGGCAGATAGTTTTTGGTTTATTGGCCGAGTTCAGGTGAGGTGAAAATGATCCAATTTGGGGAGGCAGGACAGTCCCACATTTAGGCAGGACCACCATTCGTGCTTTAGGCCAGGGTGACATGACAGAACCCCTCTGCTGTGGTCATGATGGCGATAGCCTCAAAAGCTCTATTTGCAGCCACTGTATAAAAGGGGCAGTAATTGTCTTTAGTAATGTCAGCAGTTATTTCCCCCCCTACCCCCCCCCGCACACACACTAACTGAACCGGCCCATCTGGACTGTTGATGGGAGTTTCCGCTCCCACCAGAAACATGTCATCTGGCCATGTCACGACTTGGAGAGCTGTGATTGCAGCCCACTGCCACCATTACCATCCATTTGGCTTAGGTGGTAACAGCACTGGTAGCCAGTGCTGTCCCCGATGTTCCCCTGGGGGGTGGAGGGGAGGCCCTGAAAGTGAACCCACAAAAGCCACAACCTACTCTAGCATAGTTAACCAAAAAAATGAACCAACACGCTAGGAGATCCAAAGCAATGTAGTTTACCGGATACAGATGCACCAGGCCACCCCACAGACAAACCAACCGGTGGTTCCCATCCTTTACTAATTGTGGCATTTGTTAAGGGCTTACTATGTGCTAAGCACCGTACTAAGTGCTGGGGTAGATACAAGGTAATTGGGTTGGACAGAGTCCCTGTCCCACGCGGATCTCACAGCCCTGATCCCCATTTTACAGATGAGGTAACTGAGGCCCAGAGAAGTGACGTGACTTGCCCGAGGTCACACAGCAGATAAGTGGTGGAGCGGGGATTAGAACCCAGTCCTTTTGACTCCCAGGCCCTTGAACTATCCACTAGGCCACACTGCTTCCTATTAGAGTAGAGCAGAGCAGAATAAAGATCACGGTTCAACAAGCTCCTTTCACCTCTGCCAACATCCCTCATTCCTCCCAGGGTAGGCTTTTTTGCCTCTGACATGTTTCAGAGGTGGTGGTCACATGCAGAGGAGGCTGGTGTAATAATTGTGCTATTTGTTAAGTGCTTACTATGTGCCAAGCACCGTACTAAGCCTGAGGTAAGTCCCCCTCTAGACTGCCGGGCCACCCCCCTCGACTGTAAGCTTGCTATGGGCAGGGACTGCAGTCTGTTATATTGTTATATTGTACTCTCCCAAGCATCTATTACAGTGCTCTGCACACAATAAGCGCTTAATAAATACGATTGAATGAATGAATGAATGAATGAATGAATAGGCACTCAATTATTAGGATCTACTGACTGACTGACTGACTACAAGATAATCAGGTCCCACATGGGGCTCACAGTTTATGTAGATTAGACTGTCAATGGGCAGTGACTGTCTCTATCTGTTGCCAATTTGTACATTCCAAGCGCTTAGTACAGTGCCCTGCACATAGTAAGCACTCAGTAAATACTGTTGAATATGTAGGAGGGAGACAGAGTACTGAATCCCCATTTTGCAATTAGGGAACCAAGGCACAGAGAAGTGCCTCAGCCAAGGTCACACAGCAGGTCCATGATGGAGGTGGAATTAGAACCCAGGTCCTCTGACTCCCAGACCCGTGCTCTACTAGGCCATGCCACTTCCCTGTGGTATGATTTCATTTTCCTCCCTCCCTTTCTTCGTGGATTCAATTGATGAATCAATCAATGGTATTTTTCAGCCACATCAGGAATAGGTGATGAGAGTGCCTTCCTTTGATCCCGGAGTCTTTGAGGTTAAGCTGAAGCTACTTTCTCTTTTCACCTGCTCTGGTTGTTGTTGCTGCTCTCCACTTCATTGTAAGGACGTTGGGGGTGACACGGGTGGAGTGTGGGTGTGTTTGTGTGTAGGGGTCTTGGGAGGTGGTTTGTGTAAGAATGAACTGAGTGCATGGGGTAGTGAAGGGGTCGGAGTGATACTTTCAGGTCCCTCAGGTGAAACCTTGAACCACAGAGGTGGTTGTTGTCTTGCTGTCTTACGCCGTGGAGTCGTATCCGACCCATAGCGACACACTTCTCCCAGAACACCCCACTTCCATCTACAATCGTTCTAAATAGATGGTCGGTGGGAAGGAAGTGATTCCTCTGCCCCACAAGGAAAAGCCCCATTGAGCAGGCCAGGGGAGTTTTAACTTTCCACACTTATACAAAGGGAAACAGGATTGAACAGGATTCTGTAAGTTCCCCAGGGCCCACTCGTATGTTTTGCACGTTGTCGGCCGCTCATCCTGATTTGTGATGATGATGATGACACCTGACTCCACATCCCATCCTCTCTGCATAAAACTATCCTGCCCAAAATTACATATTGAGAGTTGTATTCCTGTAGCATTTTTTCAAAGTTGCTAATATTTTCAACAAATCCATTTCCAAAGGCTTTTCTCTCCTAGACAGATTGCTCACTTTTCTCTCCAGCCCTTACCTACAGGACTGTGAGTTGATACTGCCATCTTTAGGATAAAACAGTAATGTTCTCCCTTCCATAAGTTTTTCACCCTCTCCCCTTCATTCTTATTCAATACTAAGTACAATGAAGTCAGCCTGGCAGGTAATTTTGCAAAATACTTAGGCCTGCAAAAAATTCTACGTGACTCCAGATCTCCACTGCCCACCCACTCTTGCCAATAGTTTTATCCCCTCATTGCCATCATGAATAGAGAAATTAAGTAGCATCATGTCTACCTACTCTATTGGATTTTACTCTTCCAAGCACTTAGTACAGTGCTCTGTACTCAGTAAACGCTCAGTAAATACCAATGATTGTTGAAGTATTGAATAAATATGGGAGTTTCTACACAGGCTGCAATGAGGTAAGAAAAAGTTTCTTTTATTTTGCAATGGTACCCTACCTCATATCAATCAATAGTGTTGATTGGGCACCTACTGTGTGCACAGTGCTCTAATAAATGCTTGGGAGAGTACAATAGACTAAGAAGACATGATTTCTGCCCTCATAAATATTAGAGGAATTTTATATCTGAGGCTTTTTGTGCTCAACCGGAACAAAGAATGATAGGCTATAAAATTATTATTTAGGACCAGCTATATTTGCAGCATAGTTATTACAAATAACATTAATATACTAATTACATTTTTTAATGTTTGCATTCAAAATTACAAGCTACGAGCTAAGAGTTATTTAACGTGCTGTCCAATGCCCATACAATTTTATGGGGGAAAGAATGGAAAGTAAAAGCATGTCACAAATATGTTGGAGGGACTGGGGTTTCCCAAGCTTAACCCTTTCTCCCCAAAATAATAACAGTGGTAATCTCGTCTTGTCTTAACGCCGTTGAGTCATTTCTAGCCCATAGCAACACCACGGACACATCGCTCCCAGAACGCCCCGCTTTCCATCTGCCATCGTTCCAGTAGTGGATCCAGACAGTTCTCTTGGTAAAAATCCAGAAGTGGTTTACCATTGCCTCCTTCTGCGCAGTAAACTCGAGTCTCCGCCCTTATCTCTCTCCCATGCCGCAGCTGCCCAGCACAGGTGAGTTTTGACTTGTAGCAAATTGCCTTCCCCTTGTTAGTCACTGCCAAAGCTAGGAATGGAATGGGTAGGCCTCTGCTTGACTCTCCCTCCCTTAGCCGAGACTGGGAGAGTACTGGAAACTCTCCAGGTATGACCCTGAGAGGGGTAACAATGATAATACTACTACTACTAATAATAATAATTGCACTAATATCTCAAGCACTTACTATGTACCAAGCACTGTATTAAGCACTGGGTTAGGTGGAAGATATCAGGTCAGACACAGTCTCTGCCCCACATGGGGTTCACAGGCTATGTAGGGGGGAGAACAGGTATTGAGTCTCCATTTTACAGATGAGGAAACTGAGGCACAGAGAAGCAAGGTCACTTGCTCAAGGTCACACAGCAGGCAAGCGGCAGAGCCAGGATTAGAATACAGGTGATCTGATTCTCAGGCCTGTGTTCATTCCAATAGGCCATGCTGCTTCTCTAAAAATTTAAAATCCAGAGTTTGGGTGTCAGACTATAATTGATGATATCTTCATTCATTCATTCAATCGTATTTATCGAGGGTTTACTGTGTGGAGAGCACTGTATTAAACGCTTGGAAAGTGCAATTCGTCAACAGATAGAGACAATCCCTACCCAACAACGGGCTCACAGTCTAGAAGTGGGAGACAGACAACAAAACAGAACAAGTAGACAGGCATCAGTACCATCAAAATAGATAAATAGAATAATAGATATATACACATAATTAATAAAATAGAGTAATAAATATGTACAAATATACACAAGTGCCATGGGGAGGGGAAGGGGGTAGAGCAGAGGACAATGGGGAGGGGAGGAGGAGCAGAGGGAAAGGGAGGGTTCAGTCTGGGAAGGCCTCCTGGAGGAGGTGAGCTGTCAGCAGGGCTTTGAAGAGGAGAAGAGAGTTAGTTTGGCGGATGTGAGGAGGGAGGGCATTCCAGGTCAGCAGCAGGACATGGGCCAGGGGTCGACGGCGGGACAGGCGAGAATGAGGCACAGTGAGGAGGTAGGCGGCAGAGGAGCGGAGTGTGAGGGGTGGGCTGTAGAAGGAGAGAAGAGAGGTGAAGTAGGCAGGGGCAAGGTGATGGAGAGCTCCCATACCGGAATAGCTATAGTTTTGTATTACTGACTAGAGATGACTATGTAGATTGTACATAATACGGTAACTCTCTCCTTTATTGTTGTAAATTTAAAATCTCATTCTCCAAACTATGGCCCACTGGCCAAAAGATTTATCACTGCTCTGATGTGTTCTCATCCTTTCCCTGACTTTGTTCCCTCCCTCTCATCTGTACCCTTCTAGGGTAGGAGATTATGGGTCAACGATAACGGGTGGGTGAGAAGAAAGAAAAAAGAGAAAAATCAAGAAATAATTTTGCCTTGAAAATTAGTTGTGAAAAAACTGCCCAGTTTAGGATGGTTCCAAATATACAAGTCAGAACACCGAGCACTATAGGTGATCTTGTCCAGTCCCCTGGGACAGTGGAATAACTAAACCATTCTGTCTCCAGATGGAAACTCCATAACGTCCCTTGGAAGACTATTCCAATAATTTCTTCACACTCATAATGAAAGCATTCTTTCTAACATCGAATTGAACTCTCTCCTGCTTCAATTTAAACACATTTTATTTCATTTGTCGAACCTGATTAACTTGCATATCTACTCCAGCGCTCAGAACAGCACTTGACACAATAAGCACTTAACAAATATAATAATAATAACTACGATCTGTGGACATGGAGGACAGATGGGGTTACCACCTTCTAAAACTTTTCCTATATTTATTTGAAGACAGTATTGTTAATTAGGTCGTGAGCCCTCACATGGGGCTGAAGAGCATAGGCTTGGGAGTCAGAGGACAAGGCTTCTAATCCCGGCTCTGCCGCTTGTCTGCTGTGTGTCCTTGGGCAAGTCACCCCACCTCTCTGTGCCTCAGCCACCTCATCTGTAAAATGGGGACTAAGACTGTGAGCCCCACGTGGGACAACCTGCTTACCTTGCATCCACTCCGATGCTTAGAACAGTGCTTGGCATATAATAATAATAATAATTATGGCATCTAAGTGCTTACTATGTACAAAGCACTGTTCTAAGAGCTGGGGAGGATACAAAGTGATCAGGTTGTCCCACAGTCTTAATGCCCATTCTACAGATGAGGTAACTGAGGCCCAGAGAAGTTAAGGGACTTGCCCAAAGTCACCCAGCTGACAAGCGGTGCAGCCGGGATTTGAACCCATGACCTCTGACTCCCAAGCCCGTGTACCATAAGTATTATAAAAGAAGCAGAGTGAAGAAGGTATGGGGGGGGGTTGGTATTAGGGTTGGGGTTAGGAGAGTGAAAGAGACAAGGGGGCAAGTGATTTTAGTAGCTAGGATAGTGTTTCACACTTGGACCTTCGCACCTAGGGGCAGAAGGGTTGTTAGAGAATCCAGGAGAAGCATAATGGCTTGGGACGGGTAGAGAGAGGGTCTGGAGACTGTAGGTCTCCGTGGTAGCCGAGGACAGATTATGGGAGCAAAGAGATGTGGTTGAGGTTGCAGGTTAGAAGGTTCTAGACAGAGAATGGAATTTCAGAGTTGGTAAAGGTGAGGTCCAGGATGGGGCCATGTGGATGTGCAGCTGATGTGAGGTGGGATTAGAGGTCAGCAAAACGGAGGGCAGCGTGGAAGTGATTCAGCAGGATCACCTCTGTGGATGTTGAAGTCCGCATGGATCAGTGTGCAATGAGTAGGTGAGAGGGGCAACTGGTTCTTGCAGAAATGCTGAGGCAAGGTGCTAGAGAGCAGTAGTAGCTCCACTGGGTGGTAGAGGTGGAGGATGTGGATTTTGAATGATGTAGAGGTAAAAGAAACAGAGGGGGTATAATGGTCTGGAAGGGAAATTGGGAGACAAACGACAAGCAATCATTCAACGGTATTTATTGAGCGCTTATTGTGTGCAGAGCCCTGTCCCGAGCACTTGGGAGAGTACGACAGAAACTTTCCCTGGCCGAGAGAAAGCTGACTCTTACATCTTTTCCTGTGAGCTGGGGGTAACAAGAGGTGAGGCTACCTCTGGAGAGTAGCGAGGTATGGACTAGTGGAAAGAGCACAGGCCTAGGAGCCGAACGACCTGGGCTCTAATCCCCTCTCTGCCATCTGTCTGCACTGTGACCTTGGCCAAGTCACTTACCTCACTTTCCTCACCTGTAAAATGGGGATTCACTATTTGTTCTCCCTCCTACTTAGAATGTGAGCCCCCATGGGGGACTAAGACTGTGTCTGACCTGATTATCTTGCATCTACTCCAGCGCTTAGCACACAGTAAGTGCTTAAATACTACTATCACTAATAAATGAAGTTAAAACAGGGCAGGAATAGGTCCGAGATCAAGGGGAGTTTGCCCATGACAGCGAGGGGTGCCGGATACCAGAGGGAATAGAAAAACTGAATTTTAGGGGGTGGGTGGGCAGGTAGTAGCCCACTGAATAGGAATCAGATGGCAGTTGGCATTGTTAAGGGGGATTTGGTTTGGGGTGGTTGTGAGAGAAAATAGGGCTATGTCCTAAATGATTTATTTACATTAATGTCTGTCTCCCCCTCCAGGCTGTAAGCTCATTTTGGGCAGGGGAACCTATCTGCTAATTCCATTGTACTGTACTCTCTCGGGTGCTTACGACAGTGCTCTACACATCGTGAGCGCTCAATAAACCCCCTCGACCGATGGATTGATGTGGTGAAAGGATGCTTAGGAGGGTGCGGAGTGAGTTTGCAAAGTAGTCGAGAGGGACTGGACCACTGAATAGGGATAGCTACCAACTCTGTTCATTCCTTCTGTCGTGTTTATCGAGCGCTGAGCATTTATTCACTAAGCGCTTGGGTGACTATGATAGAACAATAAGCAGACATGTTCCCTGCCGTCCTCTCCCAAGCGCTCAGAACAGTGCTCTGCCCACAGTAAGTGCTCGATAAATACAATCGACTGATGACCGGGGGAGGGCCAGGATGACATAATAATAATAATGTCGATATTTGTTAAACGCTTACTGTGTGCCAAGCACTGTTCTAAGCGCCGGGGGAGATACAGGGTCATCAGGTTGTCCCCTGTAGGGTTCACAGCCTTCATCCCCATTTTACAGATAATAATGTTGGTATTTGTTAAGCGCTTACTATGTGCAGAGCACTGTGCTAAGCACTGGGGTAGATACAGGGTCATCAGATTGTCCCACATGGGGCTCACAGTCTTCATCCCCATTTTAAAGATGAGGTAACCGAGTCACAGAGAAGTGAAGTGACTTGCCCACAGCCACACAGCAGACAAGTGGCGGAGGCAGGATTCGAACCCATGACCTCCGACTCCCAACCCCTGCTCTTTCCACTGAGCCACATCTGGAAAATGGGAATAAAGACTGGGAGCCCCGTGTGAGACAGGGACCGGGTCCAACCTGATTAGCTTCTATCTATCCCATTACGTAGCACGTTGACTCGCTCATAGTAAGCCCTTAATGGAAACCATCGTTTTTACAGGGGAAGCAGCATGGCTCAGTGGAAAGAGCCTGAGCTTCGGAAGCAGAGGTCATGGGTTCGACTCCCGGCTATGCCACTTGTCAGCTGTGGGACTGTGGGCAAGTCACTTCACCTCTCTGGGCCTCAGTTACCTCACCTGTAAAATAGGGATTAGCTGTGAGCCTCACATGGGACAACCTGATGACCCTGTATCTACCCCAGCACTTAGAACAGTGCTCTGCACATAGTAAGCACTTAACAAATACCAACATTGTTATTATTATTATTATTATCAGAAGGAGGGCGCAGTAGGGGAGGGAGGAGTGGGGCAGGACCCTTGCCCCTTTGTAGGCGATCGATGGTTCCGGAGGAGTCAACCCGGGACGATTGGGGCCACTCCTCCCTCCCACCCCTAAGGTCCCGCTGCCCCACCGTCAGTCAGGACATCGCTAGGCCGCGCTGGAGCCTGCGGTGCCCAGGGGCCAGCCGGTGGGCCTGGAGAATGGGCGCCTGGACCGGGCCACCTCCTCCTCCTCCAGGAGGCCCAGTGGCCCGGGAGCCGGAAGGTCATGAGTTCTAATACTCGTCTGCCCTGTGGCCTTAGGCGAGTCACCTCGCTTCTCTGGGCCTCGGTTTCCTCATCTGTTAAATGGGGATAATAATAATGCTGGTATTTAAGCGATTACTATGTGCAGAGCACTGTTCTAAGCGCTGGGGGAGATACAGGGTCATCAGGTGGTTCCATGTGGGACTCACAGTTAATCCCCATTTTTCAGATGAGGTAACTGAGGCCCAGAGAAGTTAAGTAACTTGCCCACGGTCACACAGCTGACAAGTGGCGGAGCCGGGATTCGAACCCATGACCTCTGACTCCCAAGTCCGGGCTCTTTCCACTAAGCCACGCTGGTCCACCCGATTTGCTTGTGACTACCCCAGCGCTTATCAGGCGCCACAGTTTGGGTTGTTATACTGACTGCGAGCCCTACGTGGGACAGGG
Organism: Ornithorhynchus anatinus; assembly: GCF_004115215.2. NCBI lineage: Eukaryota > Metazoa > Chordata > Mammalia > Monotremata > Ornithorhynchidae > Ornithorhynchus > Ornithorhynchus anatinus. Next base: position 57,510,935 of record NC_041753.1, read on the forward strand.
ACTGCGTCCGACCCGATTTGATTACATCCACCCCGGTGCTTACTACAGTACAGTTATGAGGTAACTAAGGCCCAGAGCGGTGAAGTGACCGGCCCAGGGTCACAGGGCGGGGATTCGAACCCACGCCCTCTGTCTCCCAAGCCCAGCCTCTTTCCAGGCTGCTTCTCCACCTCTCCCCCCCATCCCTCTTCCGGCTCTCTTCCCTCTTCCCCGCGCAGGGCCGTTCGAGTTCCGATGAAAGCGAAAGCGGACCGCCGGGCCGCCGGGCCGCCCCGGGCCGCCCCCGGCCGCCCCCGCCATTGGAGCCGCGGACAATGGAGGCGGGGCGGGACGGCGCAGGCGCAGGGCGAGTCCCGCACGCGCGCTTTTTCTGCGCGGGCCGGAGAAGTGCGGGAACCGGAGCAGCCGGAGCGGCGGCGGCCCGTTGAGCGGGATGGCGGCGCCGGCCAAGAGGAAGCCCGGGCCCGCGGAGGAGCCCCCCATCCCCCGCAAGCAGCCATCGGCGGGCGGCAGCCAGGTCCCCGGGGCCCGGCGCTCCCGGCGCCCCCCATCCCCCAAGTGGCCGGCGGACGGCTCCATCGTCCGCATCGCAATGGAGAACTTCTTGTAAGTGGGGTGGGGGAAACGACGGTGATGACGATCGGCAGGGCGCCGGGGAAGCGCTCGCCCTGTGCCGGCCATCGATTAATAATGTTGGCATTTGTTAAGCGCTTACTATGTGCGGAGCACTGTTCTAAGCGCTGGGGGGGATACAGCGTCATCGGGTTGTCCCACGTGAGGCTCACAGTGAATCCCCATTTTGCAGATGAGGTCACTGAGGCCCAGAGAAGTGAAGTGACTTGCCCACAGTCGCACAGCTGACAAGTGGCGGAGCCGGGATTCGAACCCTAGACCTCTGACTCCCAAGCCCGGGCTCTTTCCACTGGCGAAGGGCTGACCCTGCGCCGGGCACCTTGCTAAGCGCCAGGTTGTTACACGGAACTCGGGTGGGACCCAGCCCCTGCCCCAAGTGGGGCTCATAGTCTCCATCCCCATTTTACAGATGGAGAAAGTGAGGCCCAGAGAAGTGACTGGCCCGAGGTCACGCGGCAGACAGGTGGCCGAGCCGGGCTTAGATCCCATGACCTTCCGACTCCCGGCCCTGGGCTCCGTCCACTGGGCCATGCTACTTAGGGAACACAGACCGCTCTCCGGCCCCTCGGTCCATTTCCCCATCGAGATGGGGCCTCTGGAACCCCGGCTCCGTAACGGACCGACTCCTCTTCAACCGTGACGTCCTCCCTCCTAATTAGTCACTGCCCCTCTGCACGGAGAGATCTATGTGGTTCACTCAAAGGTCACTTCCCTAGGGGGCCTGGTTTTCCCCCATTCCTTCTGACTCATAGTAATAATAATGTTGGTGTTTGTGAAGCGCTTACTATGTGCAGAGCACCGTTCTAAGCGCTGGGGTAGATACAGGGTCATCAGGGTGTCCCTCGTGAAGCTCACGGTCTTCATCCCCATTTTCTAGATGAGGTAACTGAGGCACAGGGAAGTTGTGACTTGCCCATAGTCACACAGCTGGCAAGTGGCAGAGCTGAGATTCGAACCCATGACCTCTGACTCCCAAGCCCGGGCTGTTTCCACTGATCCATGCTTCATGAGGAAAGGGAGAGGAACTGTCCTGCCCCCTTGTCTTCCTGTGGCACTTTCGAACCATTTTACCCCCCAGATCAAATCAGTGGTGTTTATTGAGCGCTTACCGGGTGCAGAGTGCCGAACCGAGGGCTCGGGAGGGTAAGATACACCAGACTTGGTAGACACGCTTCCCTGCCCACAAGGAGCTCACGGTCTAGAGGGACCCCCAAACTGCCAAGCACTATGGTAAATAAGGGGATAAATACAAGATGATTTGAACCACCAGAGGCCCCGGGCCCCCCAGGCTCCCAATCCAACTGGGAGAAGACAGATTAGAAACAATACCAAGAGTGAAGTTCCAAAATAAAAATCAGTTACAAGTTAAAGACTGAGATCACAGTGGTTCAGTGAAACAACTAACGGTTGTTCCAATAAGTAAAATAATAAGTCCTGGTAGGGAGGGTTCAGTCCTTATCTGCTCCAGGCGAGAGGTTTTCTTGAAGCTCATGCAGGCTCTCCAGAGTTTTGCCCACCGTAAATGCCCAATAAATACGATCAATTAATTGGAAAGATCTGAATGCATGTCCTCCAGTTGATGACGATGATAGTATCTGTTAAGCGCTTACTATGTGCCAAGCAATGATCTAAGCGCTGGGGTAGATACAAGGTAATCAGATTGTCCCATGTCGGGCTCACGGTCTTAATCCCATTTTACAGATGAGGTAACTGAGGCACAGAGAAGTTACGTGACTTGACCAAAGTCACACAGCTAAGTGGCAGAGCCATGATTAGAACCCACGACCTCTGCCTTCCAAGCCCGGATTCTTTCCTCTAAGCCACGCCGCTTCTCCAGCTGTGCTGGTCTGCGGAGGGGTGACTGGTTTGGGCTTGGGGTAGACCTGGCTGGCCTTGCGACCTGCAGATCTTATCGAGGGGCCAGACCTTTTGAGTCCCTTGCCCCGACTTTTTGAGGGCCAGGGCTTCCGTCATAGTGATCTTCGCAGTAGCCCCGGAGCTTCTGATCTTGTAGGAGCTTTGACCTGATGTGGTTAACTCTTGACATCTGCACCACCTGTTTCTAAACCGTTAGCAGCGCCAGGGGCTTTTTAGCGCTTTGGGAATCTGGCATCATGTGGCCGGGGCTTTCCTCCAAGATCTCCCCGTCTAGACTGTAAGCTCGTTGTGGGCAGGGAAGGTGTCTACTAACTCTGTTGTATTATACTCTCCCAGGCGCTCAGAACAGTGCTCCGCACACAGTGAGTGCTCAAGAAATAACATCGATGATGACTCGTTCATTATGCATTGCTTACTCTCTGCTCCAGTGGAGGGGTGGGGAAGGGAGGGATTTAGCAAACTGAAGGGCTTGATTGTACCGTCGGGCCCAGTTGGATGTATGTGTCGGGGGGCAAGGTATTAAACGATACATGTTGTTTTGGGGGGAGGTTGTAACCCCAGTATGTCTTTACCCCATGGACTACTGCGTGATTTCTATTATGCAGTTGCTGTTCATCTCTTCCAGGAGCTCTGGGTAATGTTACGTGTCAGAGTAGTGGCATTTATTGAGCACCCAACTGGGTGCCGTCCACTGTACCGAATGCTCAGGAAGTACAAAACGAAACGATATTTTCCCTGCACAAATGGAGCTTACATTCGAAGCGGGGAGGCAGCCGGAAACAAAGTTTCAGAATAATCAAAATAATCAGATATACCATCGAATGATGATGTATACCGAAGTGCCGAGGGTGGGTGTGAATAAGAGATTTCCAGTTCCCTTGAGTGCATTCTCTGTTACAATGTGTCTCTTCTGGCAGCATTCAGATCCCTTCGTACTATAAGCCATGTTAAACTCTTTAGAAACCCATTTTCCACTTCCTCCCAGAATCCTCTGTTGCCTTATGTCCCTTTGCCTGTGGCATTTGTATTCCTGTCAGCAAAGCATGAGAGCACTGTGACATCAAACGTGTAGGATGTGTCACTCCTCTTGAAGAAATGATCTCACAACTTTTTAGCAGTGGCCCTCTGTCTGTCTTTATAATAAATCCAACCCCTCTGGGTCTACCTCTGTTGTTCTCCTTGTTCCCGAGGAAGAATCGATTGTTGTTCCCCTTGGCAAGAAGCTCTTTGGAACCCTCTGTTTTGTATATGCCAACCATCTTTGCTTTACCCTAGCACTCCTATCTACCGGGAGGTCTGATGAAGAGTTTGTGTATTATGATTTGCCTTGAATAGTTTGATTTCTCTGGCTTTAACTATTGCTTCAGTGCTGTCCAGGTGGTAGATCTTGCTTGGGCCCCTGTTTTATGCCATTTTGAGCAAACTTCGTGGCTGCTATTCCCCCTCCATTTCAGCCAGGTGGGTCCTTGATGCCCCTTCTACCCTGGTCTCTACATAAACACCTTCAGAGGTGGTCAGGCCCTACCAGAAGATGCACTTAATAATTGTGGTATTAAGCACTTACTATATGTCAAGCACTGTTCTAAGTGCTGGGGAAGAGGTAATTAGGTCAGACACAGTCCTTGTCCCACACAGGGCTCACAGTCTAAGTAAGAAGGAGAGCACGTGTTGAATCCCCATTTTACAGATGAAGTAACTGAAGCACGGCAAAGTCCAAGTGACTTGCCCAGAGCCAAGCGGTAGAGCCGGGATTAGAACCCACGGGCTCTGACTCCTGGGCCTATGCTACTTCCATTAGGTCACATTGCCTCATCTTCATTTTGAGGGTGAAAATGTTGCTTAAATGGGCGGTGGCACTTCTTGGTGCTGTCTAGGACGAGGTCATCGAATCACTTCTGTTTTGCTTCATAATGACTGGAAATGATCTTGGGATGTTGTCTTTCAGAACATATGATACTTGTGAAGTATCTCCAGGGCCTCACTTGAATATGATCATTGGCGCTAATGGAACCGGAAAATCCAGCATTGTTTGTGCTATTTGTCTTGGATTGGGAGGAAAACCATCTTTCATAGGACGAGCAGACAAGGTAAATTGACATCATCACGTGCTTTTAATATCAAATCGGTTTCTGGATTATTTTTCCTGTGGGTCAGCCACACGTATTGGACAGATTTAAAAGTCTTCTGAGTACTACAAGCCTTTAAGTTGCCCTTTTGGATTATGAGGTGACTAGACTACTTATAGGCAGTAAAACTAGAGAGAAGTGAACTTGTGTTTACAAACATCAGGATTTTGAAAGTTACAGTTTCCGTGTTTACATAGCTAAGTGCATAATATTTACCCAACCTGGATTTAGGGTGTCTCTTGAGAGTGTCAGTACCTGCCCTTTGCTTTCTGTGCCTTTAGCCTGCTCTCCTCAAACTTCCAGGTAAACCCCGGGTTGAGGGCGGGAGGGTGGGCTACTGCACTTGGGTCTGAACTTGCTGGTTTGGGGGCCCAACGACAGCCTTGTCACGGATCTAATGAGGCTAAGTTGCTTCCCTGCTACAATCAGTCATTCGATCAGTGGTATTTACTGAGCGCTTAGTGGCCGCAGAGCACTATATTAAGGGCTTGGGGGAGTACAGTTAGAGTAAGGAGACCATTCCTCCCCTCAAGGCGACTCCCATTTGTGAATCAATCAATCGGTGGTATTTATTGTGCATAGAGCACTGCACTGACTGCATGGGAGAGTACAAAGCAACAGAATTAGCAGACAGGTTCCCTGTCCATAATGAGCTTATGGGAGGCTTAAATGGGTTTGGGAATCTGGGGTACTTGGCTCTGTGTCGGTGCTGGGATGGGGCTTGTCTTGCTCCTGGCTTATCAAGCGGCCTTACCCCCAAATTTGATAGAGTGACACCAGTGTGCATCAGCGGCCATGCATAGCCAAGCTCTGGTTTGGGGCTAGGCCACATCTGGATGCAGAAGTTTGGGAGAGGAGCCAGGAACAGAGCCCAGTCTGTTCCAGAGCCCACCAGTTGGGAGCTGGACCACGGTCAACATGCAGGGCTCCCAAACTTCGGTTTGCACTTCAGGGGGTTCTTTGGCTTAGACTAGGCCGATCCACGTCGGTTGCTTCTTGGGGGCAGGGACGGTGTCTTCATTTTTAGACCGTAAGCTCGTTGTGGGCAGGAAATGTCTGCCAACTCTGTATTGTTCTCTCCCAAGCGCTTAATACAGTGTGCTCCACCCACAGTAAGCGTGCTGTGAATACCGTTGGTGAGGATGAGGACCTCCCAATCACCTAGGAAGACGCTCTGCACCGAGGGGCTCAAGAAACTCTCATGATTGACTGACCTGTCTTCTAGCTGGTTGTACAGTTTCCCCACTCGTGGGGAGACTGGTTTGTTTCTCAGCCAGCCCTTGGGGAGCAGGGCCACTTGAGGAGGGGCTGTGGAGCTCTGCTCTGCCCCATTCTTGACATCAGAACAACCTAGCCTTTTCCACCCAAAGCCCCTCATAGATGGTTGAAGCAGCTGAGAGAGAACTGCCAACTATGGAGTCCTGCTTCCGCATGCCAGCATTGTTGAGTGTGCCAAGTACCTTTCAGCAGAACTGAAACTCTTTTGTTTGCCCATGAAACTCTTTGCTCGTTAGCAGGCTCAAGATCTATTTCAGTATTTTTTCATTCTGTCCCGAGCCCACTTGTGGTTTTATTTTTCTGGTGGAAATAGTTGCAAGCACTAGATACACTTTCAGAGACTGAGGTTGACAGGATTCTTGTCTTTGTCACTTATTCACTGTGAGACCTCGGGTGAGCCTCTGCCTCCTCATCTTGCTGACCTGAAGTGAATGAGAGTATCTGATAGTCATTCATTCAGTCATATTTATTGAGCACTTACTGTGGGCAGAGCACTGTACTAAGCGCTTGGAAAGTACAGTTCAGCAATAAAGAGAGACAGTCCCAGCCCACGCCGGGCTTACAGTCTAGAAGGGGGAGGCGGACATCAAAACAAGCAACCAGGTGTCAATATAAATAAATGGAATTATAGATATATGCACATCGAAGCAAATAAACAGACATCAATATAAAGAGAATTATAGATAGATATATAAGGGCTGTGAGACAGGGAGAGAGTGTCAGTAGTGCAGATGTTCAGATGGAGCCATACTGAATTTTCCCTCACCTCACTTTTCCTATAGATGTGATTTCCCAGTATCCCAATAATAGAATTAAAAAAAAAATGTCATTCGGTCACAGTCTGATTCCCTGCCTAGGTCCTAACCTAATGTCTTTCAAATGCCAGACCAAATGCGTCCATCCTGTTGGGCATGAACATGTATTTAGTTTTAGAAAATAGGCATTTTGAATTAGTTGAGACATTAGAAAAAAATGTTACTCTTTAAAACAGTAGTTCCCCATCTTTTCTCTCCTCAAGATGGGGTGGGGAGGTTTCCCCCTTTAAGGCACATCGGTGAATATTAGTAATATCTAGTGATTTTTCAGGTTCGAATCACATCTTCCATAATGAGCATTCAGGATCATCAAATTTTTCAAAGAAAGCTAAAGTCCATTTGTAAGTAGTACTTCAGTTGAATGAGTAACTTGAGCTTGAAGGCCCTGGTAGGGTGGGAGAGATATAGAAGCACTGAACCAAGAAATAGGGAAAGGATAAATGCCTTTATCCAGTCTGTGTCACGCTTGATGGATGTTGCAGAACACTAGTGGAGGAACTCTAATGCTCTGAAGGATAAGAAGCTCAGTGGGGGGTGGATAATATTCTTAACCCAATGGCAGGCTACCAAAACTGCCTAACTCAGGCTTTCATTATCATGGAGGGAGCCTATCTATTTGTGGGGCCTTTGAAAACCTTTATTTACTTTATAATGGTATTAGGTGGGTGCTTACTGTGTGCTCAAGCACTGCTATAAGCACTGAGGTAGCTACAAGTTAATCAGGTTGGACACGGGTCCCACGGGGCTCACAGTCAAAGTAGGAGGGAGAACAGGTGTTGAATCCCCATTTTACAATTGAGGAAACAGAGGCACAGAGAAGTTCATTCAATAGTATTTATTGAGCGCTTACTATGTGCAGAGCACTGTACTAAGCGCTTGGAATGTACAATTCGGCAACAGAAAGAGATGATCCCTGCCCAGTAAGGGGCTCCCAGTCTAAACAGGGGAGACAGAGAGCAAAGCAGGACAGAACAAAACAAAGCAAGTAGTCTGGCGTAGATATCACCAAGATAAATAGAATCATAGATATATACACATCATTAATGAAATACAGTAATAAATACTGTATACAAATATGCACAGTGCTGAGGGGAAGGGGGAAGAGCAGAGGGCGGGGGAATGGGGAGGGGAAGGGGAGCAGAGGGAAAGGGGGGCTCAGTCTGGGAAGGCCTCCTGGAGGAGGTGAGCTGTCAGTAGGGCTTTGGAGAGGGGAAGAGAGTTAGTTTGGCAGAGGCGAGGAGGGAGGGCATTCCACACCAGAGGTAGGACGTGGGCCAGGGTTTGGTGGGACAGGCACGAACGGGGGACCGTGAGGAGGTGAGCGGCAGAGGAGTGGAGTGTCTGGGGTGGGCAGTAGAAAGAGAGGTAGGGAGGAGAGGTAGGAGAGGGCAAGGTGATGGAGAGCTTTGAAGCCATGAGTGAGAAGTTTTTGTTTCTGGTGAAGGTCGATAGGCAACCACTGGAGGTTTTTGAAGAGGGGAGTGAAAGACCCAGAGCGTTTCTGTAGGAAGATGATCCGGGCAGCGGAATGAAGAATAGACTGGAGAGGGGAGAGACAGGATGAAGAGAGATCAGAGAGGAGGCTAATGCAATAATCCAGCCGGGATATTATGAGAGCTTGTACCAGCATGGTAGCAGTTTGGATGGAGAGGAAAGGGCGGATCTTGGCGATATTGTGAAGGTGAGACCGGCAGGTGTTGGTGATGGATTGGATGTGTGGGGTGAATGAGAGAGCCGAGACAAGGATGACACCAAGGTTGCGGGCCTGTAAGACGGGAAGGATGGTCGTGCCGTCCACAGTGACAGGGAAGTCAGGAAGAGGACAGGGTTTGGGAGGGAAGATAAGGAGCTCTGTCTTAGACATGTCGAGTTTTAGGTGGCGGGCAAATATCCAGGTGGGGATGTCCTGGAGGCAGGAGGAGATACGAGCCTGGGGGGAAGGGGAGAGAACAGGGGAGGAGATGTAGATTTGGGTGTCATCTGCATAGAGATGATAGTTGAAGCCTTGGGAGCGAATGAGTTCACCGAGGGAGTGAGTATAGATGGGAACAGGAGAGGGCCAAGAACTGACCCTTGAGGAACCCCTAGAGTTAGTGGATGGGAGATGGAGGAGGAGCCCGCAAGGAGATCGAGAATGAATGGCCAGAAAGATAAGAGGAGAACCAGGAGAGGACAGAGTAGACAGTGTCAAAGGCAGCTGAGAGGTCGAGGAGGATTAAGATAAAGTAGGAGCCATTGGATTTGGCAAGAAGGAGGTCATGGGTGACCTTTGAGAGGGCAGTTTCAGTGGAGTAGAGGGGACAGAAGCCAGATTGGAGGGAGTCCAGGAGAGAGTTGGAGTTAAGGAATTCAAGGCAATAAGTGTAGACATGTTCTAGGAGTTTGGAAAGGAAGGGCAGGAGGGAGATAGGCTGGTAACTGGAAGGGGAAGTGGAGTCAAGAGAGGATTTTTTTAGGATGGAAGAGACATGGGCATATTTGAAGGCAGAGGGGAAGAAGCCATAGGAGAGTGAGTGGTTAAAGATGGGAATTAAGGAGGGGAGGAGGGAAGGGGGCGATAGTTTTTATAAAGTGAGTGGGAATGGGGTCCGAAGCATAGGTGGAGGGGGTGGCACTTGTGAGGAGGGAGGAGATCTCCTCTGAGGATACTGCTGAGGAAGGATGGGAAAGTACGGGAGAGTGTTGGGAGCCCGGGTGGGCAGAGATGGAGAAGTGGGAGGGGTGACTTTTTGGGGAGCTCAAACTTGCCCAAGGTCACACAGCTGGCAGAGCTGGGATTAGAGCACAGCTTTAAAGCCTAGTCATAGCTCTCTTGCTTGATATTCTAAAAAATAAAGATTTCCGACATCCAACACTTCTCTACCCTCTGTCCCAGGAAGCTTCAGTGTCAGGGCGTAGCACCTTTGTGAGATCCTAGAACACCTGGAGCATGGTGCCTGTGAAAGCATTTTTGTCAGTTTGGGTACATCCCTGTAAAATAATGGTAATAATTTTTGAATTTCTCTGCCTTCCAATTGACCCATTGGACCTGATTTAATCACTCATTTGACATTTTTGGTTCCATAGGTTTCCTCTTTTGTGAAGCACGGTTGTAACAAAGGCCTGATTGAAATTGAATTGTGAGTATTGAAAAGGTCCAAAGTACACTTTTCCATTCAACCTCTTAATTTATGTTCATGGACTGCAATGCACTACAGATGTTGGCTTTAGCGAGGGCTAGCAATGTGGATCATATTTTGATGGTAACACTTTAAAATTGTCAGTATATAGATCATTTTTCTTTGATTGATTACACCACTTGCTTCTCAGGAAATACCAATTGAAAGCTTCAGTTTTTGCCCTAGTAAGTCAAGGAGTGTTTTGTTAGAGGAAAGGCGTATTTTTAAAAAAAGTATACGTCATCTCCCTTGGCAAGCGTAATCTCAGCTGCCGTTGCTATTGCAGGCGTCTTTTCTTTCCACTACGTAAGCTTCCAGAGAAGATAACAAGTAAAGCATCCCATCATGGTTAAATATTTGAGAATCTGCAATTTGCGTGGTGATGTGCTACCCAAAGAAATAGACGTGATCTTCGATGCTGACCTTACAAAATAGGTAGAGCGTAGACTGGACATGAAGAAGCACTGTGATCTAGTGGAAAGAGCACAGTCCCAGCAGTGAGGAGACTGGGGGAGTGAGGAGACTGGGGTTGCAATCCCAGCTTTGCAGGTTGCCTGCTCTGTGACCTTAGGCAAGTCATTTAATTTCTCTGTGCCTCCCTTTCCTCTGTCAAATGGGAATTCCTCAGCAGTCCTTCATCCCCTTGGACTCTGAGTTCCCTGTGGGACAGGGAATGTGATCTGATTGTAGTATATCTAGACCCCATGACTTAATAGGTGCTTGGCTAGTGAGTACTTAATAAATACCCCCCTCATTATTAGTTTGCTTTGTTAATCTGTGGGGAAACCCTGAGGCAACTGGGCAGGTTTATAGCCTGGGCTTCCAAAGGAAGCCACTGCTTTGAGGCGGGCTCCATTGCTACTTTACACCTGCAACTGGTCACTCCTGGGGAGCTCTCCAAAGGGAGTTCCAGGTAAGAGGAAGGATGTGGGAAAGGGGTCTGCGGAGAGATCGAGGTAGAGGGTAGGTTGATGTTAGAGGAGCTGAGTTGAGCTGGGCGGCAGAATGAAATGTGGACTGGAGTGGGGAGAAAAAGGAAGCGGGGAGGCTGGCGCAGTAGTCAATCCGGAACAAGATAGATGCTTGGATCAGCATGGTAGCAATTTGGATGGAGAGGAAAGGGCGGATTTTAGCAGTGTTGTGAAGGTAGAATGGATAGGATTCGGTGACAGATTGAATATGTGGGTTGAACGAGAGAGCTGTGTCGAGGGTAATGCCAAGGTTATGGGCTTGTGAGTTGGGGGTGGTAGTGGTGTCTACAGTGATGGGAAAGCCTCGGGGCGGACTGAGCCTGGGGAGATGAGGAGTACTGTTTTGGATCACGTTAAGTAAGTTTAGAAATATGGTCTTAATTAGTTAAATTGAAGTCTTCTCAGTTCATGTAAATGGAATAAAAGTAATTGTGTAAAAATAATCTTGCAAGTAAATTTTAAAAAATATCAAAATAAACAAAACTAAGGTGTCCAGAAAGAATGAAAATTGAGTTAAATTTTGTTGAGCCTTTTCTGTGGTTTCTGGCCCTTGTAACTAATTACTTTTTTGTTAACTAGGTTCAGGGCTTCTGGAAATGTTGTCATCAAACGGGAAATTCACATAGCAGGCAATCAGTCTTCCTGGTTCGTTGATACAAAGCCTGCAACTCAAAAAGTAGTAGAAGAGCTGATTGCAGGCCTAAATATCCAAGTGGGCAATCTTTGCCAATTTCTACCTCAGGTATGAAATAATTGTAAAGATTGAAAAATGATTTGTGTAATGAAAAAATGCATATAGTTTTGAAGTAGAGTCTTTGTTAATCTGATAGGATATTATAAGATGTGTCCTTATTGAAATTTGGTAGATATTGCTAGTAATTTTTGCAACTGCCTTTAGTGTTTAGGCTATGATTTTTTACAATTTCAACTGCTCTCATTAAGAAAAATTAGAAACAGCCTTTATTTGCTGCTTTCATTTTTACTACATAGATTTTTAAAATAATGAAGAAAGTCTTTTTTTCTTTTCATGGTATTTAAATGGTTACTATGTGGCAGACACTGTACTAAGCGCTGAGGTAGAAACAAGAGCATCAGGTTGGACGCGGCCCCTGTTCCACGTGGGGCTCAGTCTTCATCCTCATTTTACAGATGAGGGAACTGAGGCCCAGGGAGGTGACTTACCCAAGGTCAATTCTGCAGACGAGTGGCAGAGCTGGGGTTAGAACCCAGGTCCTTCTGACTCCCAGGCCCATGCTCTAGCCACTAGGCCACGCTGCTTCTCATGGCCTATGTGTTCCAGCTCCTTCCTTGGCCAGAGCTCCACCCTCGGATCAGCCTCACTTTGTCTGGAGGCAACAAGGGGGGTACTTGTGGGGGGCACCCTCTGGCCCGCTCGCACCTCATGGTGGAATCAAAGAGCTTTATTCCTCTGCTCCTCCCCTGATGCTAGTAGTTTCAATGGGGGAGGGGGGAGAGGGGAACAGATTTGCATAATCTTTTAAAAAAATTTTTCCAATGTTTTTATTTTTAAAGATGATGATATAAAGATTATAAGAAAAATTCAAATTCTTTTACAGTGGATTAAATATTTCAGGAAACAATCATAATTGAAAGGTATAGTGAGAGACTTTGAGACGGATGAAAATCCTCCCCTTATAAGAGGCTCAAAGGAAAGTGCAGCGAACTCTAATTCATCCAAAGATAATGAGGAGTCAATAATAACTGGGTAATTGAATTCGCACATAATGCTTAAAATTCTCAAAAATGTATTCTAGTTTTTCAACTTCTTTTCTCTTTTTTTTTTTTTTTAATACCCGAATATCTTGCCAGTAATGAAGTTGACTGATGTGAGTTTCGGTTTGAACTTCCTGCCTCTGTTCCCCCTCCGATGGAGGAGCTAAGCATAAGAGCCACCAGGTGGACAGCAGGAGCAACCCACAGACTGTAGTTGAAATACTGCTACTTGCTTTTCTCAGAGATTACAATATCTGCTCGTACCATTTATCGTGATTTGTGTTAGGGTTAAATTGGAATATTAAAGCAATATACATTTTAAAGTGTTACTTTTTGGTTTTTGTAGTTGATATTAAAAGGCAAATAAGTCTTCCAGGGAAATGAAAGTGTAATGTTGTCATGCTTCATGATTCAGTCGTATTAATTGAGCGCTTAATGTGCAAAGCACTGTACTAAGCGCTTTTGCGTAAGTAAAATGTGAGCTGGTTGTTACACTGCGTGATTTGACTTAGCCATTAAAATAGCTTATTCAGTACATGTGGTAAGCACAGAATACCTGCAAGGCCTAGAGAACTCATCAGAAGAAAAACTTAATTTAATCTTCAAGGTACTTATTTTTTTAGGGGATCTGTTAAGCTCCTACTATGGGACTCACAGCTTAAGTAGGCAAGAGAACAGGTTTTTAATTCCCATTTTACAGTTGAGGAAACTGAGGCACAGAAAAATGAAGTTACTTGCCCAAGGTCACACAGCAAGCAACCCAGGTCCTCTGACTCCCAGGCCCAGGTTCTTTCCATTAGTTTGCATAACGTAACGGAACTATGAATACATAGTGTTCTGTGACCATGGGTTTTTTAAAGGAACATTTTAAATAGGTTTAACTTTCAAATGTAACAGTTTATTTTTAGTAGCTTCTTATGTTCAAAGCTTTTCACCTACTAGACTCATTTTGTCTTTCTACTTCTAGCACAACTAATATTCATTCACAGATTGACCTGAATGAAGCAAGTGTGGGTGGCTCAGTCATCGAGCTAAGTCTGCCGTCCTTTGTAATTTAGTCAGTTTACGGTTCTTCATGCTCTGTCCTCTTTCTTCCTTCATACTGTTTTCCTGTAAGCCATTTCACTCGTTATTTGCATCTTCCCCCGGAGCTCCGCTTCACGTTAGCAGCTCTGATAACATGTTTGGTGGGAAGGGTATCGAATGACTCTTAACTAAAAGTGACTGTCCATTTCATTTCTCTGTCCCTTTCCTGTTGTGTCCTTGTTGACGGCTCAGGCTTCATAAAAATTCTTAAATTACTCCCTGTTCTTAACCCAAACTCAGGCAGATTTCCAAGATCGCTCAGTGATGAAACACCTTTACACCTGCAGTGCCGTTTTTCAGAGCTCCTTTACAGATAGTGGCAGAACACAGCAAGATAAAAGGATGGAGTTTGGAAAGGGGATTGCCTTATCGGCATCCTTCTTTACCCTCTGAGGAGAGCCGTAGGGCAGGAAGCAGTTGGTCTTAATCTCAGACAGTGTTGGGGGTGATGCAGGGTGGGAAAACGTTGATTTTGATTCAAAGTAATAACACTTATGGTATTTGGAAGCGCTTACTATGTGCCAAGCACTGTTTCAGCGCTGGGGTAGATACACACTAGCACAGACATTTGGTTTACTATATGACCACTCGTCTCCTTGACTTAGTTTCACTCTAAGACTTAGGTGTTTTAGTAGGTGGTCAGAGTGATTAAATCTTGAACTAAGTGGTTCTGTATTCAGAACTTCTTTTTCTGGATTAACTGTTGTGCTCTGCCCCTTGAAAAGCATCTATTCTTTATCCCTGTTTTCCCTTTCGAAAGTGATGAAAAAGCTCTCTGTGATCCTTGGAGGGAGAAACAGTAGAAGGGGCGATGTGTGATGTTCGTGTTTGCTGTGATGTTATATTCAAGTAATCATGCAGATGTTTAATTCTGATCTTCTAGGACAAAGTTGGGGAGTTTGCAAAACTCAGCAAGATTGAGCTTCTTGAAGCTACAGAGAAGTCAATTGGCCCTCCGGAAATGTATAAATTTCACTGTGAGCTCAAAAACTTCAGAGAGAGAGAAAAAGAACTGGAGGTATTTAATATCAGTAGTACAGAGAAAGCTATCATTTTCAGTTTCTGGGATTGATCTTGCAGATGGGTATCTGTCATTGAGAACGTCTCAATTGGTACAGCTATGGAGAGTGTTTGAATTCATTCATTCAGTTGCATTTATTGAGCGCTTACTGTGTGCTGAGCACCCTACTAAGCGCTTGTTTTGTTTTGGCTATCTTCCCACTCCCTAGAGACCTCCAGTCTGGCATGCAGTCCAGCACTGGTAAACTCTTTGGGCTCGTAGTTCAGTCGGCATGGCATCTCATAGAATTCAAAGTTCTGTCCCACTGAAGGCTGTCAGCCGGATTCATGGCCAGTTTTGAGGCTAGACAAGTCCACCCACTTCACCTATAATGCAAGGGTTGAGTTTTTGAGAAACCTCACTCCATAACACTCTCTTGTTCCAGTGTCCTACACTCACATGCACAGTTTCTTTAAGAACAAGGCCCACCAAGCCCCAACAGGCTTGTGTTGTCCAAAGAAGAGTTGTGGTTTTTGTTAACCGCTTACTATCATGTTCCAAGAGCTGCACTAAGTGCTGGGATGGTTCCACACGGAACTCACAGTAGGAGGAAGAACAGACATTGAATCCCCATTTTGCAGATGAGAGCACTGAGGCCCAGAGAAGTGAAGTGACTTTCCCAAGGTCACACAGCAGGTGAGTGGCAGAGCCAGGATTAGAACACAGGTCCTCTGACTCCCAGGCCTGTGCTCTTTCCACTCGGTCCCGCTGCTTCCGTAATTCCCTAATCCGTCATTCAGTCATGCTTATTGAGTGCTAACTGTGCATAGAGCACTGTACTAAGCGCTTTGGAGAGGACAGTGCAGCAGAGTTGGTAGACACGTTCCCTAATCGCATTCTAGCCAAAACACAAATCAAAAACATGCATTGTGGCCAAATTGACTTATTTCTGGGTTCCTGTAATTGGCATTTGTTTTGCTTTAATATCCCATCCCTTTTGGATGCATAACTTTTGTGTGATGTATTGCTTAACGCTCTTCATTTTGCCCAAGGTAAATGAAGAGTTAGAGCTCTGCATTTTAATCAATCATATATTTAATGTATGTTTGGGTAGAATTCATATAAGGAGAAAAACAACTTCCTGGATAAAATGAAACATCAAAATGAGCGATATAAGCAAGATGTGGAGAGGTACTATGAACATAAGCGTCATTTGGATTTGATCGAGATGCTTGAGGCAAAAAGGCCATTGGTGGTAAGATTTTTTTTTAGACAAAGTAAAAGCCCACATCCTCCGTTTAAAAAAAAAAAAAAATCGATATGTTGACTAAAACCTGCCATCATTTGGGGGAAATCCTCTACCTGTCATATTTGCATCCTTCTCTGTTTTTTTGTTCCCACATTAGTCCTTGTATGTCTCTAGATTCGCCTTTACATTTTGAGCTCAGTTTGATCCCCTCCTCTTCCTTTTTAACCCCTCTGAGCCCCTGGCCTTATCCTCCTTGCTGGCCTCGCTGAATCTCCCAATTTGCCACCTTTTGGTGCCTTAAAATCCCTTCAATTTCATCCTGACTTTTCTGTGAGCTCTCCCACCTTTCTTGGCCATTCTGAGTTTCTCCCCCACCCCCACCCTTCTCATTTCTGCTTTTCTGACTCATCTGAAGCCTCACATGCCTAACTTTGCACCAGCCTTCTTTTTCAGTAGTTGAGGTGTGACGGAACTTAACTGGCATAATGGATAGTATGTAGCAAAAGAGGTAAAGATTGCACCATTCAGCTTCTTTTCATTTTTATTCTTTGTCGTGTACTTGACCCAGACCGAGCCATTCTTGATCCGTTCGGGGAAAGTAAACCATTGAAATTCAGGAGCATCAGAATACCTACTGTGTGCACAGCACTCTGTACTTATCACTTGGGAAAGGACAATAGAAGCTAACCCAAACCCTGCCCAAGGAGTTTATGAATTAACAAGTAGAGTTGTAAAATAATATAGGTGGGAGCCGGGTGGGGGGTGGAGAGAGTGCACCATGAGGTCAACTTGGAAGAAATGGAGTGTGATCTGGGGTGCAGTAGGAGAAGAGAGTGGATAGAGCGGGGGAGTGAGCTGATGAAATGCCTTAAAGCCGATGGTCAGGAGTTTCTGTTTGATGGGAAGATGAAATTACATGATTTGCATACCCCATTATTTAAGCACATCTCCCATACTTATCCCCCTTTCCTTCCCCCACCTGTAAATTATTTCCTAGTGTATATCTCCCTTGCTAGATGGTAAGCTCCTTGGAGATCGGAACCGTGTCTATTGTACTCTCCCAAGCACTGCAGTGCTCTGAACATATAATAGGTACTAAATGAATACTCTTGTTTGAGTTGATTGAAGGGGTAGCCATTGGAGGTATTTGAGGAGTGGAGAGGCTTGTGCAGAATGACATTTTTAGAAAGCTAAACCCGGTGAAGCATAGGGAGCAGGCAGGGAGACCAGTGAGGAAGCTGAGTCAGGCCGGTGCAGGAAGGTGTTTGGACCAGGATGGTGGCTATTCAGATGGAAAGTATAGGGTGGATTTGGGAAATAACATGGAGGAAAAACCAATGAGATTTTTCGTGAGAATGAAAAGAGAGCGAGAAATCGTGCCACGGTTGCGGGCTTCCAAAACAGGAAGGACGGTGGTGTTGTCAACTCTGATGGGCGAGTTAAGTGGAGGAGAGGATTGAGGAGAGATGTTCAATTCTCTTTTTGACATGGAGCTTGAGGTTCTGGCGGGACATCGACATGGGGATGTCTTATAGGCAAGAGAAAATGCGAGACCGCAGATGGTGGAGAAAAGGCCAGGGCTAACAAGATAGATTTAGGAGTCTTCCACATAGAATTGGTAGCTGAAGCCATGGGAATGTTCCCCAAGGGAGCCGAGTATAAAGTAAGAAGAGTAGGAGGAGACTGGGAGGGCCATCCACAGTTAGAGCACAGTAAGTGCTTAATATGACTACTATTACTAGAACTAGAAAGAGCAGCTGGAGAGCTAAGAGGAAACCTAAGAGGGAACTGTGTCAGTTGAACCAAGATTAGGTTGCATTTCCAAGAGCAGGAAGTGATGAAGGAGGGACTAGAAGCCATTAGATTTGGTGAGGTATTGGTTTTATGGGCACTTTGGAGAGCGCAGTCTCAATGGAGTGAAAGGGGGAGGAAACCAGATTGTAGTGGAGTAAGAAGGGAGTTGGAAGAGAGGAAGCGGAGGCAGAGAAGGTTATTCAACCAACTCATTCCAGGAATGAAAGTAGGCAAATGGGGCAGAAGCTGGGGCTCCAGTGGGATCCGGAAGAGGCTTTTTTAGTAAGGGGGAGAGGTTATCGTAAGCAAGGTTGAATTTGAAGTAGTCAAGGTTAGCCTGGTGCTTGGATTTCCTCCAGGAGCGCTGTGCGGCAGGAATGACCAAAGCATAAGGTGATCCGGAAGTTAGGGGTTCCTGGTACAAGGTGGGTGGAGGGCTAGAGGAGTAAAGAAGTTGAATTGAGTGGAAGGGTTGGAGTTGAGGAGGTGGATTTTACAAATTACACTGTGTTTGTTTCAAAGCCTAGACTGAGACCACGTTAAATCCCCTATTCTGAATCCTTTCAAGGAATACGAACACGTTCGCAAAGAGCACGAAGAGGCAAAACAAAAACGTGACTCCAAAAAAGAAGAGATTCGAACGCTTAAAGAAGCACAGTTCCCCTTAACACAGAAAATCAGTGAAATTGATCAGCACAGTAAGAACCTGGAAACCCAAATCAAGGAGACGGTACTGTGTTTAATATGGATTTCTAGCCAGATACTTGCCTGTTAAGCAAGGCTAAAGCTGAATGTGGTGCATGGGATATGTTTCTTTTACCACTGTACTCATGTGCCAGCCGGAGGTGCACTTGAGTTTTTGCAGCGGTGGTGATTATTTGCCCTGAGCCATCCACGTTCTCTCTCCTAATCACTTAATGCCCAGGCCCTTATTTTTATTTTTTAATTTAGGGTATTTGTTAAGCACTCACTATGTGCCTGGCACGGTTCTAAGCACTGGGGTAAATACAAGCTATTTAGGTTGGACACAATCCATGTCCCACGTGGGGCTCTCAGTCTTAATCCCCATTTAGCGGATGAGAGACCAGAGGCAGCGAGGAGTTAGTGACTTGCCCACGTTCATACAGCAGGCAAGTGGTGGAGCCGGGATTAGAACCCCGGTCCCTCCGATTCCCAGGCCTGATTATTTGTCTGCTCTGTGACCTTGGGCAAGTCACTTAACTTCTCTGTGCCTCAGTTTCCTCATCTGTAAAATGGGGACTAAACACCTGGTCTCCCTCCTACTGAGATTGTGAGCCCCGTGTGGGACCGGGACTGTGTCCAAACTGATTATCTTGGACCTACCCCAGTGCTTAGTACAGTGCCTGGTACCTAGTATGGGCTTCACAAGTTCCATAAAACAAAAAAGCAAAACTGGTCAGTGTTATAATTACAGCCAATTTTCTTCAGATATTATTTTCCATGTGCCCACTGGCTCACCTAGTAGTCCTAGAATCATATCCCACCAACTCTGTCGCGTGTAGTAGTGAGACAATTGGATTTCTGTCATCCGTGTTAATTCAGAATCCTTATTTTAGTCACTGGTTTCAATCTACTTCCCCACCAACCTTTGTCTGTAACTCGTGATAAGTAGCAAAGGAGTTGAGCTTTAGTTTTGATTTTTTTATTATTTTTTTTTCCCTCCTTGGTACCCACTGGTTAAAGTGCTCATAGGAGTGAGCTGGCCAAAAGCAGGCAATCAGGCAATCAGAGGGAAAAAGAGATGATGACCCAGAATGTCTGGACAATCTGTAGACTGGATAATCAGCCCTTGACTCATCAGGTTTTGGCCGAGTATAAGCATTTTGAGAACATAAGCTATAGGTCCAAAGATAGGTGATGTTTTGGTATTATTTCAAATTTATGATATTGCCCTGACATTTTAAAAATGTAAGTTAACTCACTGAAAGCAATTTGCCTCAATCGCTTTTGGTTTAATCTTACAGACAGCAGCTGCCAAAGAAACATCTCAAAAGTGCAAAGAAAAGCAAGATGCCATGGAAAGGAAAGATAAACAAGTAAGGAAACGTAATGAGATGTTGCTTCTGTAACTTGATGATACAGGTATTGTGACCTCACCCTAGAGTGTGGACTCCTTAGGAGTGTGGGGACCGATCTGGAAACCCCTGTACCTTAGGGGGGTATTGCAGCGATTCCCTGAGCCTTGCCAGGTAAGCTCAGAGAGTCCGTGAATTCCTTCTGAGCTCATTCTGGGCTAGGCATTAGCTTTAGGCTTGCCTGACTTGAGTCGGGATGGGTTGTAGAATGGTGCGGTCTAGGCTTGGCCCAGCCATGCACCTATCATAATAATTAGTAATAATTATCCTGGTATTTGTTAAGCATTTACTATGTGCCACACACTATCCTAAGTGCTGGGGTGGATACAAGCAAATCAGATTGGACACAGTCCCTGTCCCAGGTGGGGCTCACCATCTCAATCCCCATTTTACAAATGAGGGAACTGAGGCCCAGAGAAGTGGAGTGGCATGCCCAAGGCCAGCAGCAGACAAATGGCAGAGTCGGGATTAGAACCCAGGACCTTCTGGCTCCCAGGCCCATGCTCCATCCACTATATCCTTCAATCAGTGGTATTTATTAGCACTTGCTATATGCCGAGCCCCTGAGTACCAACCGAGTTGGTAAACACCTACCCTGCCCACAATGAGCTACGTAGTGTTTCCCCTCCACCTGATCAGGGCTGTCGATGGTACCAAGCCAAATGCTGAGTCTCATGATTTTGGCTCACTTTGTAGCCCTCTAGCTCTTTCTCCCTTATCAGGCTTCTGGCCCATTTAATTTGGGCTGTGCCTTGTCTGTATTTGGCAAAGTGCAACAAAAATCAAAGAGGAGGCAGATTTTTCAGGGAGGCTCTGAAGATTCAGAAGGATGTCATCTGCTTTATTTGAACCTGAGGCAGGAGGCTTGACGGTGAGGTTCAGTACGGCGGTTAGCTTGGGAGGAACGAAGGGTGAAGAGAGCAGGTGTATAAGAAGAGAAATGTCGCTGGAGAGCCTTAAAGTCAGGAACATCTCTTGGATGGGCAGGGAGATGGAGAATTTTTGGTGCACAGCATGATGCGTTCCGAATGCCATTTTAGGAAGAAGATCTGAGCCCCCGAGTAGGGTAGATTGAAGATGGGAGCGGCATCAGAAACCATTGAGGAGGTCCATAAATTATGTCCCTAAATTATTTATATTAATGTTCATCTCCCCCTCTAGACTGCAAGCACGTTGTGGGCAGGGAATATGTCTACCGCCTCTTGTACTCCCCCAAGCATTTAGCACAGCACTCTTCACTCAGTTATTGACTGATTGGAAAATGCCTGTCAATTCCCAATATACTCAGCTTCTCAAATTCTCAGGTACTAGGATTTTTTAAATTGTGTTCTTTCAAGCACTTAGTACCACACTTTGCATGCTGTAAGCACTCAGTAAATGCCATCGATTGATGGATTGATGATTGGAAGATGTCTGTAGTCCCCCATATACCCAGCTTTTCTATTCCTCAGCTACCAGGACCCCAAGGAGGAGGGCTGGGCTAGCAGTGCTCATGTTGGTTGCAACTGCTCCCTTTCCCTCCTTGCCTCATCCCAGCCAATATCTAAAGAAGTCAGAGTATTTTCCTTCTTGGAGAAGCGGTGTGGCATAAGTGGCAAGAGCGCAGGTCTGGCAGTCAGGGGACCTGGGTTCTAATACCAGCTCCACCACTTCCCAGCTATGTGACCGTGGCCAAGGCCCTTCACTGTGCCTCAGTGTCCTCATCTGTAACATGGGGAGCTCTTCCTTGTACTCAGACTATGGGCTGTTTGTGGGACAGGGACTTGAAGTGTCTGACCTGATTATCTTGTATCTACCCCAGCACTTAGTACTGTGCTTGGCACATAGTAAGGAGTTAACAAATGCCACAATTATTATTATTACTATCATTATCATAGTTATTATGATTCCCCCGCTGTAATATCTTTCTCTAAAGCTGTGGCCCTATCTATAGCATAGGGAATTCTTCAGTAGTGAAGCTTTCACACTGTAACCCTACTGTGTCTCTTTTGCCACTTGAAGTATAAATTTAGGGACTGTGAAGAGTGATTATGTACTTTCTGTGTTCTTTTCAGAAAGCTTGAATCAGTCAATTACTGGTATTTATTGAATGCTTACTGTGTGCAGAGCACTGTACTAAGCGCTTGGAACAGACAGTATGACAGAGTTGGTAGACACCTTCCCTGCCCACAACAAGCTTATAGTCTACAATAGTTACTGTCTCCTTTAGTTGCTGAGGCGTAAACAAAAGCCCTTGGATACCTTTGTTGTTTAACTATTTTAATGTACCACTAATTTAGAGTACAAAGGATACAAATTAAATGATAGCCTGTGGAAAATATTTCTCCTCTTAATAGATTGAAGAAAGTCAGCAGGCTTTAAAAATAAAGCAAGTCCAAGAAATGGCCCGTCAGGAGAGAATCAGCAATACTCATAAAATGATAGAGGACTGGCAGAGTGAACTTAAAAACACAGGAAGCAGTGAGAATCTTCAAGCCCAAATTGATTTGGTTAATAACGATCTGAGATGTTTGGAAGCGGAAAAGGCAACAATTGATGGTGAAATCGCTGATCAGCAAAGAGAAAGAGAAAATCTAGAAAGAGAAAAACAAAGTAAGTTTTCTTCATCCTCTCTTTACTGGGCAAGCATGGTGTCTCTAAGCATCCTAAATTTTTACTGATGCCAAAGGTGAAATCTGGATGCTGAAGAGGAATGTCATCTTGAGCCTGCTTGGCTCTGAGTAGCGTAGGGGAAAGGATGACAAAAAAACTCAAAACCATATTGTTGGGGAAGGGAGGGCATTTTTGAAGTCCAGAGGAACACATCTGGGAGGGGCGACAGGTTTCTATCGTGGAGGACGAAATAACTCTCACACCCCCACCCTGGCCCCCGAGAGTCCTTGCTTGGGTGTCCCGGAAGGCATTTGAGTCCACATAGGCCAGGAGAGGATCCTAGCCCATATCTTTCTGAGGGCTTCTCTGATTGTGGGTGACTTTATAGTCCTACATGTTTAACGAGCCTTGAACAGCCTCTTTTCCCGTATATCAGATGAGTACAAGCCCCAGCAGAGAGTTAGTACCTCGACTCTAAACTCTTGTTCATACCTGGCACAGTGCTCATAATGAGGGAATGTAGGAAAAGTGCAAAGTTTGGCTCTCTATCTAGAGACCTATATTTTTGGACCTGGATGTCTCTAAAACTGGTTCGACTTGGGTCCTGGGGCTGGCCCAAGCGTCAGCAATCCTTGTTCCTCGCTACCTGTTTGTCCCTGCTACAATAACAATAATAATAATAATGATAATTGGTATTTAAGCGCTTACTATGTGTCAAACACTATACTAACTATAAGAGTAGATACAAGATAATCAGGTCCTACAGTCTAAGTAGGAGGAAGAACAGGTATTAAATCCCCTTTTTTGCAGATGAGGGAACTGAGGCACAGTGAAGTGACTTTCCCAGGATCATACAAAAGACGAGTGACTTAGGTCCCCTGACTCCCAGGCCCAGGCTGTATCCACTAGTCCATGCTGCTTCTATGCTCACGGCCTCACTTTCAGGGACTAGAGAAAGCAAAGCTGTTTGACTTCTATTCTTCCGTATTTGTTGGTGTTTTTGCATCCTTAATGACTTGCTGCATATACACCTCAGACAGTAGCTGGGTTGACATTCCGTGGTTGCATTAAGTACCGTGATCATCTAATTCTCCAAACAAGGTTTTCAAAAAAGTGTTGTTGTTTTTGATTTTTTTCCCCCCTCCAAAAAACACCACCAAAGGTATGACCGATCATATTCAAAGTTTGGAAAACCAGATGAGTCTGAAGGAAGAGAAGTTAAAAGGGAGATACCCGGACACATATAATGCTATAATGTGGTTAAGAAAGAACAAGGACAGGTTTAAACAGATGGTCTGCGAACCCATGATGCTTTTGGTAAGAAAAAATGGTTTCCTTTTTGCAACAGCTGCTAGTTTTTATCTCTACAGTCACAGGCCCATTTTGATTGAAATTCTTACAACAGAAATTCCTCAACTTCCAACCATTTGAGTTATGACAAACAGCACGAATGTCATTTCTGAATTGGTGCCTTTGTTTCAAGTTTCCAGCCCGAGAGCCAACTCTACAACTTCCAGTTTGAGTCTTAAACTCCGTCCCTCCCCTCATGGTTTTCCTGTCTCCCCCCGCCACCCACTCCCTCTTGATCAGTCCATTTCCGTCCTTCCCTGCCATCGCTACCATACAGGCCCTGCACCAGTCAGGCCCTAGAGGCCGAGAGGGACCCAGGGGTGGTGGAAGAGCTGCCGGCTGCCAAATACTGTGCTGTTTAAACAGTTTAAACCAGAGTAATTGAGGGGGATGAGGAGACGGGCTGGCCTCGGTGTGAGGAGAGGAAACAGGAAAGGGTGGGGGAGAGCAAGTAATTGCTGCATCAAGCTCCACAGCAAAGCTGTGTGAAAAAACTAGGTCAGAGTTCAGAGGGTACATACAGCTCTGTATTTTTGACTCTTATGTGATTTGGATGCCAAGAGGATCGCTCTTTGTAATACAGAATTCATCAGTGAGGGTATATTGTTCACCTGTAATCATCCGAGCACAAAATTCTAAGTCATTTTGGTAAAAAAAAAGAGTGCCTGATCTTGGTTCATGAACCAATAACCCACGCATAGTGTTGTCCCTCAGGAGAAAATTGACTCACTTCCAACATTTCATTCATTTAGTCGTATTTATTTGAGCGCTTACTGTGTGCAAAGCACTCTACTTCAGCACTATATAACAGTAGACACATTCCCTACCCACAGTGAGCTGACAGTTACAGACTGTAACATTTAGACTTAAGACTCACTTTTCAGGAGCTAATTATGCCATAAATCTGAGCAGCACCTGTATATCAAAGCTCAAACACTTTTACGTACATGAGGTTATTGCAAACGTGCTTAATGCACATTGCAATTCAGCGGCCAGAGTGAGTATTTTGTAAGAATAGCTATAGTGTGGTATAGTCTCTTGCTGTCTTTGATGTTTCAGGTAATAAAAAATGTTTGATACTATCTGTGATCGTTTTCTAAAGTACTTATTGAGCTGTGTCTGTCAAAGACTGGAAAATAATAGCCATAAATGCTATAAAATGGTGAAAAGAATGAAAAATATTGTAAGAGGAGGCTCGTGACTAAAAATTGACAATGAAGCAAGAATGACAGCAAATTCTGAACTAATATAAAATCAGGCAGAAGTAATGTTTTTGAAGAGCTGTTGGGTGTCACCCCTGTTCTTTTCTGAGAACTGTTGACTTAACACCTGGAGCTTCTATGAGCTTCTTCCTAGAGCTGTTCGGCGGTTTGTTGCATTTAGGATGTCTGGCATACACTCTGAAATCACAATCTAAGCCACTTAAAAAACACGAGGAAGCGTTAAGAAATTAGACCAAATGGGGAATTTTTGATGATCGAGTAGCTGTATAGAGTGAGTTAGTGCATTTCTGAGTGTGAGCAAAAATGCTTAACCAAAAAACACCACCTTAGCTCCCTTTTTAAAACCCTGAGTTTTTAAAAATATAAATGTAGGGTTGACTATATCTGGACCTTCTTTGGAGAGTGCGTATTCAGCAAGGATTGTTTTCTTCATTTTGGGCCTCAAGGTAATAGCAGTTTTCCAGCTGTCTTTTGATCTACAAAAGATTTGCATTTCATTTGTTACGAACACTTTTGGGGAAGCCATTTGATGGTCACAATAATAATTATCTGTGATATTCTTTTTATCCGATTAGATCAACATGAAAGACAATAGAAATGCCAAATATGTTGAAAATCACATTTCAGCAAATGATATGAGAGCCTTTGTATTTGAAAATCAAGACGATATGGAGACATTTCTCCAAGAGGCAAGTATTTATTGATACAACGTATTCAGGCCAAGACTTCCTAGGCTCCACAAACCTCCCCTCATAGAAGGGGCAAGGAAAATTGTTCTTTCAGGGGCTGCAGAGTCTTGTAACTGAAGAGGCGAATTTGGGAATCAATCATATGTATCGAGCACTTTGTGCAGAGCACTGTACTAAGCACTTGGGAGAGTTGAGTAAAATAGTCAGTAGGCCAAAGGAACTTATAGCCTAGAGGGAAGAGGACGGATGGGGTTTTTTTCTTTTTTAGCTATTTCTGTCTCTTTTCCACTGCCCACTTGGATATAGGGGAGAGCAGGGTGAGCAGACAAGGCAACTTGTGTCCCTAGGCAATAAATAGACCAGGTGGGCATGGTCCCAAAATGTATTCACGAGGCTGTAATCCCTTGGAGGGCGGTCACTGTGGGGCAAAAGGCAGCAAAACCTGACTCTGATGTAACAAAATAATTACCGTCGACCCCAGTTTGACATCTTTGATTCGGCTGTCACCCTAGGTGTAATAAGAAGAATTCTGGTATTTAAGTGCTCACTATGTGCCAAGCACTGTACTAAGCAGTGGCCCCAAAAGGAACTGGAGTTATGATACGCATTTCATATTCGATTTTAATAGGAGGAGTTAATTTCTCTTGATTTGAAAAGGCATCTAAAATGGGAGGAAGCAGCATGGCTTAGTGGAAAGAGCACAGGCCCAGGGATCAGGAGACCTGGGTCCTAATTCCCGTTCCACCACATGCCTGCCTTGTGATCTTGGGCAAGCCACGTCTCTCGTGTAAAAATGGGGATGAGATACGAGATGCCTGCTCTCCCTCCTACTTAGACTGTGAGCCCCATGAGACATAGAAGCTGTCTGATCTGATGGCACCAGCCCTCACTCAGCACAATGCTTGGCACAGTCAGGGCTTAACAAATGCCACAGTTATCATAAGCAGAAAAATAATGTACTGAAGGTTCCAAACTACTAGAGATGTACGGTAGCCTTATGAATTCTTACCATGGAAACATTTACTTCAGTGATGAATTTATTTCGTACATAAATCTGTGATTTAAAACCAGATTTTTCTTTTATGTCATTTGGTTTGGTTTCCTTACGTTTAGGTGCGTGACAATCAACATCTGAGAGTCAATACTGTAATTGCTCCCAATAGCTCACATGCAGCTAAAACACCATCAAGATCTCTGGACGAGCTGCGGTAAGTAGTAAAACTATTGCTTTAAATTCTTTACTGTTGTTGACTGAGTGATATTTTTGATTTTTACGTCCACTCAGTTCTGCCATACCGCATGTTTTCACTATGCACTTTGGCTAGAATGTTGTTAGGGAATTGGCATGTTTGGATATAGCATGCTGAAATGTTGGAAATTAGGCAGTTCTATGCCAGATAGGGTGAGTAGCCTGGATTTTCCTTGATGTGAGCTTCTGCAAGCATATAACTGACACATTATGGGAGAATGGGGGGCATGTTTTAAGTGTCAATATTCGTGATTGTTCTTGTGTTAATAGTGTAGGGCTGGGCTTTTTATGTAGTCTTTGTTTTGAATTTATCAAAATGCTGTAGAAAAGACTGACTCATCTATATGTGACATTCTTTTTTATTTCCTCCCTCAGGCAATATGGATTTTTCTCTTTCTTGCGAGAACTATTTGATGCTCCTCAGCTTGTGATGAGTTACCTTTGCTTCCACTATAACATTCATGAAGTCCCTGTAGGAACAGATAAGACCAGGGCTATGATTGAGCAGGTGAGGAAGTGCTAAATCTTGACTAGAATTATGTTTCTGTGGACAAGAAACGCCATTTCAGGTTTGAGTCTAAGTAGAATTGCCAGGTGTTAGGTAGGATCTGAAGGAGAATTTGTGTTCTCCCTAGGCTGAATTTGGAGCTGTTTCTCCATATACCCATAAGCCGGGATCAATCCCAACGATCCTGTATAAGAATCGAAGGAAACTAGAGATTTAGAAATCCCATCCAGGATTCCATTCATTTAAAAAACAACAAAATTTCACTGAAGTCTTTGCTGTTTTCCACTGGTTTCATACAACAACATGGTTAGGGGGATGTTGTAACTTTGTGAAGGAATCTCTTTATAATATATGGGTGGGGGGCATTGTGGGGGGAGAAGCTGATAGGCTCTAAAATTTTTCTCTTGTCCTTTGACTGTTCCATTCCCTGACCCATCCAAACATCAGGCAGGCAGTTGCCATGCAGCCTTCCTTTGCTATCCTCTCTTCAGTCTAGCCTACATAGAATTGTCTGCTCAATTCAGTCAGTGGTATTCATACCTCTTCATATACGACAGGCGATCACTCTCCCCACCTTCAGAGCCTTATTGAAGGCACGTGTCCTCCGAGTGGCCTTCCCTGATTAAGCCCTCTTTTCCTCTTTTCCCACTCCCTTCTGCATCACCCTGATTGACTCCTTTAATTCACCCCTCCCTCAGTCCCACAGCACTTATGTACATATCTGTAATTCATTTATTTATATTAATGTCTGCCTCCCCCTCTAGACTGTAAGCTCGTTGTGGGCAGGGAACGTGCCTACCGACTCTGTACTCTCCCAAGCGCTCAGTACAGTGCTCCGTACACAGTTAAGTGCTCGTAAATACAATTAACTGATTGATACAGGGCGAGATAGACTTTAAAATTAATTCATTCAATAGTATTTATTGAGCGCTTATTATGTGCAGAGCACTGTACTAAGCGCTTGAAATTACAGATCATCCTCCTAAAATGATATTCAGAAACTCCCGATCATCCCTCTAGACCGTGAGCTCCTTGTGGGCAGGAATTTTCATACTTTATTGCTGTACTGTACTTTCTCAGGTGCTTAGTACAGTGATCTGCACACAGTAAGCGCTCAGTAAATACGATTGAATAATTGAATTTCGCTCCAGGCTCTACTCCAGATTTCTCTTCTTCACCTTCCCCCCTCTTGTCTTCCACTGCATTCCAGTTCGTTCTGATCCCTCTTCCCAAGCTAACCTTCTCACTGTTAATCACTCTCACCTCCATGCCCTCTCCCCACTGGAAACTCCTTTCCCCCCACGAATCCACCAGACCATGTCCCTCCCCACCTTCAAACACCTCCTGGAAGTAGTCCCTGACTAATCCCCACCTCTTCCCCAACCACGTCATTCCATAGAACTTATACAGATATACACTTATTTAGTCCTCATTTACTTTCATTGTTATAAATTATATCTTTCACCCTTGTTCTTACGAAATATATACTCTCTGTGTGACTTTCTGCCTTCTATCTCTAATACACTCTGATGTCCAGATCATCTTCCTAAAACATCACAAGCCTCGCTCTTGACACTCTTGCTTAAAAAAAATCTTTGCTCACAGTCTTCCTCTCCCTGGAACTTCCCCCCATTTTGAATCTTCCAGACCAGATCACAGCCCTCACTATCTTCAGAAGCCTCCTGAATTTCCACCTCCTCCAGGAAGCAGTCCCTGATTGATTAATTTTAGTAGTGTTAACTGAACAACCACTCTTAGCACTTATTTATATATTACTCTATGTATTCCGCTGATTTATGCAATACTCTTAGCATTATTATTATCATTATTATTGTATTCCTTAAGTGTTTACTATGTGTCAAGCCCTGTCCTAAGTGCTAGGGTAGACACAAGTTAATTAGTTTGGACATAGTCCCTGTCCCACATGGAGCTCACAGTCTAAGCAGGAGGGAGAACGGGCATTGAATCCCCATTTTGCCAGTGAGGAAACTGAGACTCAGAGAAGTTAAGTGACTTGCCCAAGGTCCCACAGCAGGCAACAGGCAGAGCAAGGATTGGAACCCAGGCCATGGTGCCTCACCTCTTTCTTGCCTCAGCATCACTGATTGTAAATAATGTGTGTTGACGTGTCTCCTGATAGAGGGTGCACTTCTTGAGGACAAGTAGGGAAGTAGCGTGGCCCAGGGGAAGGAGCATGGGCCCGAGAGTCAGAGGCTCTGGGTTCGAATCTAGGCTCTGCCATTTATCTTTTTTTTTTTCTTTTTAAGTGGTATTTTTTAAGTGCTAACTATGTGCCAGGCACTGTACTAAATGCTGGGTAGATACAAGCTAATCAGATGAGTTAATAGATAAAGTCATTTGCCCAAGGTCACACAGCAGACAAATGGTGGAACTGGGATGATAAACCAGGTCCTTCTTACTCCCAGGCCCATTCTCTTGTCACTAGGCCACACTTCTTCGCTTTGCCTGCTCTGTGACCTTTGGCAAGTCACTTCACTTCTCTGTGCCTCAGTTCCCTCATTTGCAAAATGGGGATTCAGTGCCTGTTCTCCGTCCTACTTAAACTGTGAGCCCCATGTGGGACCTGATTAGCTTTTATCTACCCCAGTGCTTTGTACAGTGCTTGGCACATAAGGGCTTAACAAATATCATTAGTAGTATTATTAAGGACCATGCCTCTTTCTTAGATTGTATGCTCTCAAGCTCTACTAGGAGGAGGAGGAGGAGGAGTTTTTATTAAGCACTTATTGTGTGCAGAACAGTGCACTAAACACTGGAAAAAGAAACTACAGGAGGAAATTAAGACACAGACCCTGTGCCTCAAGGGGCTTGTAATCTAGGTGGGGGAAAGGACTGGAGACAAAGGCATCGGGATCAATGAAACAAACATAAAAGCAAATACGCAATAAGCAAAATAAAAACCAAAGTCTGTAGGGACCTGTGGTTAGAGGAGCAGAATGCAGAGCGATTCAGAGTCCACAGCATACCTTTATCCACAGCAACGGCTACCACAGCCACTAGCTTTCCTCAGACTCTCTGAGGTCTCGTGCTACAGGTGCTGTTCACATTCCCACTGGGGCAGTGGAAAGTGGGGTGGGATGGGGGTCTCCTGAATGGGGCGGAGGGGAGCCTCGGGGAGACAGCGTGGCTGGGGTACAGAGCAGGCTGCAGGCAGGGGCCCTGGCTGGTGGGGAGGGAAGACAGGTCAGACGCGGGGGGCCGCTGCTGGGGCAGGCGTGCCAAGGGTGTCCCAGGACACGAGGCTGGAGTTATCAGATGTTTGACGGAGCCGAAAAGGCTCCCTTGCGGCTTTTAATAATGTTGGTATTTGTTAAGCACTTACTATGTGCCGAGCACTGTTCTAAGCGCTGGGGTAGAC
Organism: Ornithorhynchus anatinus; assembly: GCF_004115215.2. NCBI lineage: Eukaryota > Metazoa > Chordata > Mammalia > Monotremata > Ornithorhynchidae > Ornithorhynchus > Ornithorhynchus anatinus. The sequence goes on from NC_041753.1 coordinate 57,541,743, forward strand.
ACAGGGGAATCAGGATGTCCCACGTGGGGCTCACAGTCTTAATCCCCATTTTACAGATGAGGTAACTGAGGCACAGAGAAGTGAAGTGACTTGCCCACAGTCACACAGCTGACAAGTGGCAGAGCTGGGATTCGAACTCATGACCTCTGACTCCAAAGCCCATGCTCTTTCCACTGAGCCATGCTGCTTCTCTAATAATTATGGTACTTGTTAAGCACTTAGTATGTGCCAAGCGCTGTTCTAAGCGCTGGGGTAGATACAGCTAATCAGGTTGGACATAGTCCCTGTCCCACTTGAGACTCATATTCTTAATCTCCGTTTTACAGATGAAGGAATTGAGGCACTGAGAAGTGAAGTGACTTGGCCAAAGTCACACAGCAGACATGGGGCAGAGTCAGGATTAGAACCCAGGTCCTTCTGACTCCCAAGCGCATGTTCTATCCACTAAGCCATGTTTCTATCTGTCCTGGGGCATGCCAGGGAAGGCGGTTCACTTGGCTGCCGTGGAGGAGGTGGGCGAGAATGAGAGTGCGCAGAGGCTGAACTGCAGAATCTGGATGTTTCACTCAGCCATGGTGGTGGGGAGGGGCCGAGAAGGCAAGGCAACTGCTTTTTACACCATCAGTTGGCCCAGTGCTCTGCAGACGGGCATCTCAATAAATAACTGTTGACTGAGATTGCAAACTCCTCGAGGGCAGGGACTTTGTCTTCTGATTTCAGTGTATGCTCACAAGCACAGGTAGAGTGCTCTGCACACAGTAGGAAATTCATGCATTCTAATGATTAATCAGATTAATTATAAAATGGTAATTTTATAGAAAATGAATTGATTAATAATAACAACAATGCCATCTGTTAAGCACTTACTATTTGCCAAGCACTGTTCTAAGCACTGGGAAGGTACAAGGTAATCAGGTTGTCCCACATGGGGCTCACAGTCTTAATCCCCGTTTTACAAATGAGGTAATTGAGGCACAGAGAAGTTTACTGACTTGCCCAAAGTTACACAGATGACAAGTGGCAGAGCTGGGATTAGAACCCATGACCTCTGACTCCCAAGCCCGTGCTCTTTCCACTGACATAGTTCTGTAGACGAGCTGGAATTAAATTCTTAGCTCAGATATTTCTACTTAAACTTAGAAGCCCCAGGAGATGCTATGACTTCCCCCAAATTGCATGACTTTTTGGTATAGCAGAATTTTCAGGTCTCTTTTAAAAAGAGGCTTTAAAAGCCTCCAAAAATCTGTCCTAAACTCGGCCAAGATGTCTCCGAAAATAAAAATGACCTAGGGATCTTGGCTAGTTGCAGTTCATCCCTCCAAAACTTAGTTACTAATTTTCGTTCTATTCATCATCCTTTTAAAATATTCACAAGGCATAGTTACATCTCTGTTTAATCTTTGTTTTTCACTTGTAGGTTATACGGGAAACCAACTTGAAGCAAATTTATACAGCTGAAGAAAAGTACTCACTGAAGACTTCTTCATACTCAAATAAAATTATTTCCAGTAACATAGCCCTAAAAGGGGCACAGTTTCTCACCGTTTCTGTGGATGCCGACAAAAAAAAATATTTGGGAAAACAATTACAGGTTGGTGTTTCAGTTTTGATTATTAGAGAATGATGTTCAGAGCAGCAGTTGGTAATGAAAGATATCGTAGATGATGGAGCAGAAGGAACTCCTTTTAAAATGTATCTAAATTTTTAATCTCTCCCTTTTGCAGGAAATTGATAGAAAATTGCAAATACTAAATACAGTAATAAAAACTTTACGGGAGAAGCTCAGTTGTATGGAACCCAGAGGCAATGAACTCCGGCTGCAAAAGAAAGAGCTTCTTGAAAAAAAAACAAAGAAGAGACAGCTGGAACAAAAAATTATTTCCAAGCAGAATAGGTATTTTCACCAAAAACTCATAATGTTATTGTTTTTCCTCCCCCGTTTGGGTAAATGATAGATTACTAGCCTAAATCTACTCAAACAATGAATGATATTTTAATTCCCCGAGTCAAAGGTTTTGATGAATGATCTTAATCCAGTGCCTGTGATTGCTATTTCAAGGTTTTATTTTAGCAAACTGCAAAATGTCATGTAGGTCTCTGGCGAAGTTAATTTAGAAACTTTGACTCCAGCTAGGGATTAGCAACCTGGGCCTAGCAGGCCAAATCTGGGTGTGGATCTTAGATATGAGTCTGCTTTACCTGAAAACATCCGAGGGGCCGTGTGCCCACCGTTCAACCCGGTTACAGTCCTTGAAAATGTGGTTACGTCGTGGATCACGCTGCACTTAGAACAGTGCTTGGCACATAGTAAGCGCTTAACAAATACCATCATTATTATTATAAAATACAATTAGATAGGATCTGTTCCAGATCCAGCCTCGGTGGGATGACCGAATACTACCCGTAAATAAAAACTGCTTTTTTTCCCACCCCCCTCTGACCCTTCTTATCCTTTTTCTTTTTTTATGATATTTGTTAAGGTGCTTACTATGTGCCAGACACTGTACTAAGCACTGGGGCAAATACAAATTAATCAGGTCCCTGTCCCACATGGGCCCTCCCAGTCTTAATCCCCATTTTCCAGATGAAGGAACTGAGGCCCAGAAAAGTGAAGTGACTTGCCCAAGTTCACACAGCAGATAAGTGACAGATCCGGGGTTAGAACCCAGGTCCTGACTCTCGGGCCCTGGGCTCTATCCACCAGACCACACTGCTTCTTATCCCTCCCGACACTGTTTTCCTTTCTCTCCATTCCCTTCCTAGATCCCGGCCTTGATCTGTCTCCCTGGTCCCCATCACCTCTCCCATGCTCCAGTGATTTTCTTTTCTTTTGAAAAGCTAACCACAGTGACAGTTATTGCTGCAAGCAAAGCCCCCATCCCCCCACCCCACACTTCTTCTCACCTGCTACACCACTTCCTCTTTACCCTTGAGGGGAAGGAGGAGGAGGAAGAGGAGAAAAGTCAGAACAAGATAACCCAGCAGAGACAGTCCCATGCCAAGTGTAGAAAGAAGAGACTAGATAGGGGCTAATTCACTAACTGCCTATTGAATATGGTACTTGGGAGAGAGCAGTAGGAAGAGTAGAGCAGTTGGAAGTCAGAGGACCTGGGTTCTAATGCCGGTTCTACCACATGTCTGCCGTGTGACCTTGGGCAAGTCACTTCACTTCTCTGTGCCTCAGTTCCCTCATCCGTACAATGGGGACGAAGACTGGAAGACCCATGTGGGACACGGACTGTGTCCAAACAGATTATCTCAGATCTACTCCAGTTCAGGGCCTGGCACATAATAAACGCTTAACAAATACCATTAAAAAAAGAAGCAGTCAGATGGGTAGGAGGAGAACTTGGTGAGCACCATATGGGTAAAGGCCAAGGTGAGAGAGCATTTCCAGGAGTAGGGAATGGTCAGTATTGTTGAAGGTGTTCAAGAGGTCAAGGAGGATTTGGGCAGAATGTAGCCCATTGGACTTGCTATCGGAGATGGAGATTGATGACCTCGGGGAGTACGGCCTCAGTGGAGCCAAGCAGGTGAAAACCAGATACGCTCCTCCACTAGATTGTAAGCTCTCGGGGCAGGGATCGTCCCTATCAACGCTTTTGTATCGTACTGTCCCAAGTGCTTCATGCAGTGCTCTGCACCCAGTAAGTGCTCAAAACATACCATTGATTGATTGATTGAGAGTTGATGCAGCTTAGAGTGAAGGCAACGGGGATATACAAACTGTTCAAGGAATTTGGACAGGAGTAGGAAGGAGCAAGGAGATTGGGGGTAGCCACTAGGTACCGTGGGAAGCAGTGTGGCCTAGTGGAAAGAGCACGGGCCTGGGAGTCAGAGGACCCGGGTTCTAATCCCAGCTCTGCCACTTGCCTGCTATGTGACCTTGGGCAAGTTACTTAACTTCTCTGTGCCTCAGTTCCTTCATCTGCAAAATAGGGATTCAATGCCTGTCCTCCCTTCCTACTTAGACTGCGAGCCCCATGTGGGACCTGATGATCTGGTATCCACCCCATGCTTAGTATTCATTCATTCAATCCATTTGTATTGATTGACGGCTTACTGTGTGCAGAGCACTGTACTAAGCGCTTGGAAAGTACAATTCAGCAATAAAGAGAGACGATCCCTGCCCACACCGGGTTACATCATAAGTGCTTAACAAATCCCATTATTATTATTATTACTATTAGTATTCTTATTATTAGAGAGGGCTTTTTTCCATTAAAGAAAGGCTTGAGCATTTTTTGAAGGCAGAGGGGAGAAGCGAGGGGTTGAAGATAGCGATGAGAGTGGGAGCAGTGTAAAAGGGCATGGGGTCCAGGGCACAAGTCAAAGGGGAGCAATTTGGGGAGCAGGCTGAGAGACCTCTTGAGGCAGTTGGGACGGAAAAGAATAAGGGCATAAGAGCGCCCTGGTGAAGAGAGAGTTAGTACTTGGGGAAGTTCACTCCCAATGTAAAGAAGCAGCATGGCCTAGTGGCAAGAACACGGGCTTGGGAGCCAGAGGTCGTGGGTTCTAATCCTGGCTCCGTCACTTGTCTGCTATGTGACCTTGGGTAAGTCACGTCACTTCCTCTGTCCCGCAGTTTCCTTATCTTGGGGATTGAGACCGTGAGCCCCGTACGGGACAACCTGATTACCTTCTATCTACCCCAGTGCTTAGAACAGTGCTTGGCACATGGTAAGCGCTTAACAAATACCATAGTTGTTATTAGGTATCTCTTGCCAGTTAAGTAATCGGCAAAGTCATCCAGAATTAGAGAAGGAAAAAGGGGTAGGGTTCCTGGGAGCTTGAGGTGGAAGTTAAAGGTCTGGAATAGTTTGGTGGGGGCTACAGGCATCAGTGACAGATGTGTAGGCATGTGGCTGAGTAAAAGAGTTGGCTAAACAATAGTAGACCAGGGTGAATTGAAGCAGCAGCGTCGAGCCCCACGGTACTTACACACACTGTTTCCGCTGGCTGTGATTTATTTTACCGACTCGTGTGCTTTCCCAAATGCTTGGTACAGTGCACAGCACCCAGCAAGCACTCAATAATGAATGCCATTGAGGATGGATTGAGATGGATTCTGGATTCCCACCACCAATGCTCAGCCGCACACATGCGGGACCGGGGCAGAAGACTTGGGAGAGTGATCCAGAGCTGGCGGGTGGTGGTGCCAGAGTGACGGGGGAAAAACGGAGGATAAGGAGTTTAGCAGAAAGGCGGTGTTGAGGGCATAGATTTTAGCATCAGGGGAGGGTGGAAACTCTAGGAGTATAATACCGAAAACATAGTCTATACCTAATTAAGAATTTCCAAACAGTTGTGAAACTCTTTATAGGATGAAAGGAAAATTCAAGGTAATATTTCTACCCTTTTTATTTTTTTTAAACCAATTCTGATAGTGGTAATTTATGATAGAGTTACTGGTAAACCTTTTTGTTGAAGCATTTCATGATCACATTAATGAGGTTTCTCATATAGTTTAAAGCTGATGGAACAGGATGTCTTCAACCTTGAAGAGGCGCAGCAGGAGACAGATGCCAAAATCAGAGAAATTAACATCCAAAAAACAAAACTTGTTTTTGAACAAACACAATTGATTAAGGTATGGCTTTCTCTGAACTTCTGTGTCTTCTGAAAAGCAGTGGGGCCTAATTGAGAGACCAGAGACCTGGGAGTCAGCACACCTGGATTCTAATCCCGGCTCTACCACGTGTCTGCTATGTGACCTTGGGCAAGTCACTCGACTTCTCTGTGCCCCAAGCTCCTCATCTCTAAAGTGGGGCCTCAATACCTGTTCTTCTTCCTACTTAGACTGTGAGCCCCATGTGACCTGATTATCTTGCGTCTACCCCAGGTCTTAGTACAGTGCTTGGCACATAGTGCTTAGCAAAAACAAAAATAATAATCCCATTATAATTAAACAGGCTTCAGTGTATCTGGAGAAGCAGCATGGCCTAGTGGATAGAACACGAGCCTGGGAATCAGAAGGACCTGACTTCTATTCCCGGCTTTGCCACTTGTCTGCTGTGTGACCTCGGGCAAGTCACTTAACTTCTCTGTGCCTCAGTTATCTCACCTCTAAAAGGGGGATTAAGACTGTGAGTCTCATGTGAGAATTTTTGGACTGTGTCTAACTAGATTATCACATATCTATCTCAGCATCTAATACAGTGCCTGGCACATAGTAAGTACTTAAATACAAGAAAATTAAAAATATACTCTTGTGAATTTTTGCATGAATATGTATTTTATAACTTGAAATGGCTGGTGTTCAGTCTTTTCATTTCATGTATGTATCTCTTTGAGAGTTAATTTCCTAAAAAATATATCCTTTAAAATTTGGCTGCAAGAAGCGGTTGCATGGTCAACCACAAATGAAGTGCATTGTAAAATTATTCATTTGTTGTGTTTGATTCCTGAGTTCACCATGTATGAAAGAGGTAGACGTGAGCAAGGATGCCTTTGTCAAATCTGAAGACATTGTTTTCTGGTTTCCTTTTCTAGACGTACTTGAAATTGAACATCCGTAAGATGAACTTGGTTCTTCAGAACACTAACGTGATCTCTGAGAAAAATAAAGTGGAAGCTGAATATAAAGCAAGAAGCTCACAACTTTATATGTTAGAGGTAGGTTTTGACCTTTCATTCTTAAAAAGGCACGTTAAAATACAGCAGGTTAAAATTTCACTGTGCAACTGGCTACTGGTTGTTTACTTATTAAAATCAGAAGTGAAATATTGATCACTTTGCTCAAAATGTGGAAATTTTGCATCCTTCCTTTAAAAAAACTCCACCACTTGAGATAACTAACTAGATCGTTATCTGTGTTTACATCTCATCCCCTGGATACTGAAGTCTTCAATCAATATGTACTACCTGATAATGTATTTGATTGCTGTTTCTCTATCCTGTAATTACAAGTGAACAGCAAATTGCTGCCTATTTTTCAGCAGCACCTTTACCTTGCCTTTGTTGGCTTGTTTCAGGGGCTTTAGTATAGTGTCAATTTAAATCCATTTCTTATATGTTTACTGTGAAGATACAATAAAACCCGGGAAAACACACTAAAGTAACTCTAGAGAAATCATCATCAAAATCCAGAGATGACTGTCATCTCCATAGAGAGTTTTCAGAGGATAGAATGTCCCTAAAGTCTTGGATTATATTCTGGGATTACTGCTTTAGATGATTTCTAATTTTTTAATTTGTCCCTTTATTTTATAAATTATAGAAGTGAGGTTTTACAGGATAACATTTTGTTGGTTCTCTAGGAAGTGCCAAACTGAGTCAAGCCTGAGTCTCATTACTAACTCAGCAGCTCCTTCATTCTGGGGTTTTGAAGAATGCATTCCATTCTGTGTGTTTTTACCTTTTTTTTTAATATATAATTGTAAATTCACTGTGGGCAGGGAGCGTATCTACAAACTCTGTTATATTATGCTCTTCCAAATGCTTAGTGTAGTGCTCTGCACACAGTAAGCACTCAATAAATAGGATTGATTGCTCAGTAACTGTTATGCTCAAGATTCCAGTGAAAAATCAGGGTTGTGGATTACACGGCCTTGGGTGTGATTAGCAAACTTAGTGGTGTGAGATTAAGAAATCAAATCAACTGTAGTAAAACATTTAGGCGGTCCACATAGGCAAAGCCCAGAGCATCTGTCTACGGTAGGATCTCCCCCTCTAGACCAGAAGCGTCTTGTGGGCAGGGAACGTCTCTCCCGGCACTGTAGAGCTCTCCCAAGTGCTTAGTACAGTGCTCTGCACGCAGTAAGCACTCAGTAAATGCCATTGATTAACTGATTGATAGGTGAACTAAGCCAACATTTACTGGGCCCCGTTTAGACATACCATTGAGTTTGCTGGAAAGATTGCTCAAGAGTCAGTGGACTCTTGGTATAAGTGCCTTAGTATTGCACCTGTCAAAGGAAAGCTGGTTTTGAGAGCTGAGCTGAAATATGGCTGAGAAATAAGGGTTGATGCATGTATTCTCGATAATAATTATTATTATGGTATTTAAGCGCTTACTATGTGCCAGGCACTGTACTAAGCGCTAAGGTGGATACAGTCAAATCGGATTGGACCCAGTTCCTGTCCCACGTGGGGCTCACGGTCTCGATCCCCATTTTACAGGTGAGGTAACTGAGGCACAGGGAAGTGAAGCGCCTTGCCCGAGGCCCCACAGCAGACAAGTGGTGGCGCCGGGATTAGAACCCATGACCTGACTCTCAGGCCCGTGTTCTATCCACTATTGCCAGGTTGGTTAGGGAGATGACACCCTGGTCCAAAGTTCCAGGCCCTGCATTCGTCTCCCAGGAACACCAACGGGTCACAAAGTGCTGGGAGTGGGCCAAATCCAGCCCTCCAGTTGGTTTCATCAGGTTCATGGGCCAGGTCTGGACCACCCAGTCCTTTCACAGAATTGCAGCCGCTTCCACCTGTGGCGGCTGCTACTTGAATCCAAGCGGCAAGGGCTACATCCAGACCCACACGCCACTACTCAGAAGCAGTGTGGCTCAGTGGAAAGAGCCCGGGCTTGGGAGTCAGAGGTCATGGGTTCTAATCCCGGCTCCGCCACTTGTCAGCTGTGTGACTGGGCAAGTCACTTAACTTCTCTGTGCCTCAGTTACCTCATCTGTAAAATGGGGATGAAGACTGTGAGCCTCACGTGGGACAACCTGATTACCCTGTATCTACTCCAGCGCTTGGAACAGTTCTCTGCACATAGTAAGCGCTTAGCGGGTTCAGGGTTACGGCATGCCCGAGCAGCTGACTGTATCCATGGCTGATTTGGAGCCAGGTAGGAACCACTGTGGCTAGAAGCAGCTGCAGTTTAAGCCCCCTCCTTCTACCCCCTGGAAGCCCTTCACGCTGAGAGGCTAGGAAGGCAAGTGGGGTGTGGAGGAGAGAAAACCGTGTATAGTTGAAAGATGAAACTGCTTAAGAGGTTGGGCGCTAGGATGAGCCAAAAAGTCTTTGACTTGGCCCTCTCCTGACACACCCTAAATTGAGCCCCAGTCTAATCTGGTCGGGATTAGGAGGAGGCCAGACCTCTCTTTCCAGAAATATGGAAGGAGGGTCTCCTCAAGAAAGGCATTGGGGGCTTAGGGGGAAGAGCATGGGCCTGGGAGTCAGAGGACCTGGGTTCCAAACCCGGCCCTGCCGATTGCTTGCTGTGTGACCTTGGACAAGTCACTTTGCTTCTCCGTGCCTCAGTTTCTTCAACTGTAAAAGGAGGAGGGGTTAAATCCTACTTCCTCCAATTTAGACCAAGTCCCATGTGGGACAGGGACTGTGTCCACCCTGACAAATTTGTGTCTACCCCAGAGCTTAGAACAGTGCTTGACACATAGTAGGCGCTTAACAAATACCATTAAAAAACAAACAAGAAAACCCTTCATTTTGAGTGCAGGTTGAAAAGGTGATGGGGACTTTAGGGGACGAAATGGGGGCTCAAGGCTTGTAGGAGCTAAGAGGCCAGATAGCCATCGTTTTGCGTCTCCTCAGAGACAGGCGCTAAGCAGGGCTGAGGGTTTAGCTCAAAAATATGTGGAGGCCATTGTCCCCATGGAGTTGGCATTTATGGTCTGAAGACCTGCACAGTGAAAGTTCTGAATATGCCAGACTTGGGGAACCCAATCCAATCAGGGCCCTGACCTTCCCCTTTCTCCCCAAAAAAGGGTGGTTTTTTTTTTCATTTAGCGGTGATGTGGTATTTATTGAGTGCTCACTGTGTGTAGAGCACTGTACTGAGTACTTCCAGTGGATGAGAAGCACTGTCTACATGGGCAAAAGTGAAATCTTTGAAACTGACCTGCATACCATGCTACAGTGAAGTACCCTCTGCATATATCTGTTAATCCTCCTCACCTTTTCTTCCTCTGCACTGTCCTCCTCAGAGTAAAGCCAAAATAGAAAGTCAGAACTGATTGATGCTGTGGTTACATTTGAAAAGATTCAGGGAAGAATACCTGTGCCTGTAGGTAATAATGTTGGTATTTGTTAAGCGCTTACTATGTGCCGAGCACTGTTCTAAGCGCTGGGGTAGACATAGGGGAATCAGGTTGTCCCACGTGGGGCTCACAGTCTTCATCCCCATTTTCCAGATGAGGGAACTGAGGCACCGAGAAGTTAAGTGACTTGCCCAAAGTCACACAGCTGACAAGTGGCCGAGCCGGGATTCGAACCCATGACCTCTGACTCCAAAGCCCGGGCTCTTTCCACTGAGCCAAGCTGCTTCTCTCAAGTGAAGGTGCAAGTGAAGCTTGGAATTTTCCATTACTCAATTCTTTTGGTTTACAGGATACACGTAGAAATGCAGATGCCCCGGGTGGACCGTAAACCTATGCATCAGAGCTCTGAGTTGAGAATCTTTGTGTTTTTTAATGGTTAAATGCATTGTTCATGTGCCTCACTTCAGCCGTGCTGTAACTGAAAAATTCAAGCTGATTTGGGAAGTGAATTGAACAACTTTGTCCTGTGAAAAGTTTTCTACCCAATTTAGATTGGTAGCAAATATTTTATTGAAGGCATTTATTCGTTCTCCCACCAGAGGGCTCCCAAAGTGTAGGTTTTTTTCCCCTTTCATCTCAAACCCGCCTGCCCACGATATTTAGTAAGAATGATTTTTTTCCCAAGAGAAAACAGTAGTAGCAGAGAGTGAAATCCAGAACGGCAGGGTTTCAAACAGTGGGATCGCTTAAAGCTACCTGGGCCGGGGGTGGGGGGGATGGTCTCGGGGGGTCTCAGACCTCCCCCACCCCTGGGTGGTAGTTCACAGGGATGCTAGAGTCCTTTGAGGGCTACCTTCCCAGCAATATATGTCTACCCCACTTTGCCGGTCTGAGGTCATTATATGATGTATGATCAAGCAATATGTGTGTATTTTTAGAGATGTGTTCTTTCCCATGCTAATCGCAGTTCTTGTCCTGGTTTGCTGTTGCCGGTAAAAAAAAAAAAAAAAAAAAGACCAGTTGAGACGTCCTGGCTTATGCTGTCAAGTCATTTCCAACCCATAGCCACTCCATGGACACATCTCTCCCAGAGCACCCCACTCTCCATCTCTGCAAATCGTTCTGGTAGTGTGTCCATGGAGTTTTCTTGGTAAAAATCTGGAAGTGGTTTAGCACTGCCTTCTTCCGTGCAGTAAACTTGAGTCTCTGCCCTCGACCCTCTCCCGTACCGCTGCTACCCAGCACGTAAGTTTTGACTTGTGGCAGATTGCCTTCCACCCGCCAGCCACCGCTCAAACTAGGAATGGAATGGGTAGGCCTCTGCTTGACTCTCCCTCCCATAGCCGAGACTGGTAGAGTACTGGAAACTCTGCAGATGCGATCCTGAGAGGGAAGTCGAGACATAGTAGAAAGCAATTTTAGAGATGTTTTTCCTCCTTGTAGACAACAAGCACAAGTAGAGGATGAATTTATGGCTGTAGATAATTTGATTGCCACATTCTGAGCCGAAAAGTTCATGCTGAAAACTCCCATCTTTGCCAGAGTATATGTACTCCAGCAGTTCCCATTCTTTGGGGATGCTGCCATGCTTTTCCCTGCTTTCCACTTGTGGTGACTTTGCCCATCTGTTCCTGAGCTGGAAAAGCTGAGTCTTTGAAAGACTTCTGGTTGCACAGCTCCTTGACACTCAGAAAGAGGCCTCCGAGAATTGAATTTAGAATTCACTTTTTCCATAAAACACATTTATTTGGAGTGGTTTCGGTCCTGACCCATTTTATTAGTGGAGTTTGCATGTACTACATGTTGAAGTCTTTCCCTGATCTGTGCAAGTGTTTATCTATGATTCTCAAAAAGGCCAGAATTCAAACTTTGCCCCCGCCCCCACATAAATTGGAGAAATGTCTACTTAGTTATGCGAATTTTAAAAGTGAAATATAAATTTCAGCTATATGTTGAAATACTCTCTTTTTCTTTCAGAATTGCCCCTTTCAGTAGCTTGTTTTGGCCGAGTAGAGTCCTGGATTTCCTGTACCTATTGAACAAGAAGGCCTTTGATTAAAAAAGGGGCTGCAGTCCAAATCTCCAAAGCAATTTTATAACTTTCAGATTTTTCTTTTGGTTACAGCAACAGTATGTCGCCTTGGAAGAAAAGAAACGAAAATTATTGGAAAAGTGTAGAGAACTTCTAAGGAAAGCTAAGAATGTGTGTAACCTTAGCCCAGAACAATCTGTTCCTGTGGAATATCAGGCGGTAAGTATCTGTAACGCATAATGCAAAATATTGGTGCGACGATGTTACTAAGCCCGATCACTAACTTGGTTTATTTAAAAAGTTGATCTCCTTCTTCCTAGAATGTAGACAGCACTGATGTATTTTATTCCTCCCCTCAGCACTTAGGTATAACACTTATGAATAACTGTATTTGAATGCTCAGTTGCATATTCAGTTATTTATTTCATCCTGACATACTTGAACACTTTCTATTATATCCTCCTACTCACACTTTCATTTGTGTCTGTCCTTCTCTCCTATTCGACTCTGAGCTCTTTACTCTTTTATAATCTCCCAAGCGCTTAGATCTACTTATACCGTGAGCTCCATGTGGAACAGGGACTGTGTCCAACTTGATTATCTTATATCTACTTTAGTGCTTAGTACAGTGTTTGGCACATAGTAAGCACTTAAATACTATTATTATTATCATCAATCAACAAATGGTATTTGTTGAGCACTTCTTTGTGTGCAGAATGTTGTATTGAGCACTTAAGAGTTGGTAGATACAGTCCCTGCCCACGAGGAGCTTTCAATCTACAGGAGGAGATAGACATTAAAATAGACTAAGGTTAAGGGAATAGTAGAGTATAAGAATATTTACACAAGTACCGTGGGGCTGGGATGAGTATCAGAGTGCTTAAGGGGTACACGGCCAGGCGCGTCGTCGACTCAGGGGAGGATGGATGGGGAAAAAGGGTGCCTGACTGCATTTTCATGGACGCGCTGCGTGAGAGGTTCTCTCTCTGAAACACTCACACTCACGGATGTAGTTTTACCATCAGCAGAATAATCTAAACATCAACTAAAGGAGGTACTTAATGTCACTGCTGCAGTTCTCAACAGAAACAGAGTTAAACACAGTTAAGGCACCCAAGGAAGAATTTTTTTTTGCCACTCCTACTTTCAGAATGATTCATTTCACTCCCCAACTGTGTCATTTTAAAAATCCAAATTTTTTTTTTCACCAAAGATGTCCATTTTATCTTAGTATAAATGGCTGTTTTTGCTAAAGTTTAAAAGCTGGGGATGATGTTTCCTCAAGCCGGGGGTTGGGAACCCTAGGGTCATTGCAGGGGGATTTGAAAGAGGTCATAGAGACTGAAACTACAGAACCCTAAAGAGCAACAACAGGCAGGAAAGTTGTGCATGAGGTGAGTGTCTTTCTCTGGGCACCTTCCTTCTCCACTCTCCTCCAGCCTTCTGTGATGTGAATAATTGGGATGGGGGTTTTGTTTTGTTTGTCAGTGACGTTGTGGAATGTGACATGTTGGGATTCCCCCAGTCTTCTCCCAGCTGAGAGAACCCCAAGGTCATGGGAAAGAGAGCTCCTGGTTGCCTGATATCTACCAGTGTCCAGAAGCCTGCTGGCTTTGTCCCTTCCTGGGACAGAATCAGTCTTCGGGAGTCCATGACCCATACCTCTGATTTCACTGTCATCACCAGCTGGATTTTTCAGTTAGACCACACAAGCCAAGTCAAAGTCCAGCCAGCACACTCCTCATTCTAGACTGCCACTGGTGATAGCTCACAGAGATTACACACATTCCCCAGTGGAGTTCCAGTAGAGCATGTCTCTCCACAGTAAGCTTGGGTCCTTTTTCACTTCCCTGATACATCCACACCCCCAGATGAGTTACAATAACCAGTTTTGAGTGTGTGATGTGCAGAGCCAAATAGCAATATAAGAGAAATCAGTTGCACTCTACCTTAAGCTTAGATAGTTCCTGTTGCCACTTCAACTCTCCCTTTCACCCCAGCACCTTTCTTACGCCCCACTGCGAGAAATCTGGGGTTGTCTGTGGTCAGTCCATATCTGCAACTTGGCAATTTCATTGGCAACTTCCACCTTCTCAGGGGCAGCTTTCTTTGGCTCCATCCTTCCAGAGGACCAAAGGAGGTCAGAATTTCCATTTTTCTGCTTCTGTTTCATACAGTTGTCTTTTTTCCTGGCTGGTTCACTCCGCTCTTTCCAAATCCTCAGATTGGTTTTCCATGCAAGCGCTAGACTGTAAGCTACTTTTTTTAAAAAAAAATGGTATTTAAGTGCTTACTATATGCCAGGCCCTGTACTAAGCACAGGAGTCGATGTAAGCTAATCAGTTTGGACGCCATCTTAATCGCCATTTAACAGATGAGATAACAGGCACAGTAAAGTTGTGTCTTGCCCAAGGTCACACAGCAGGATGAGTGGAGGGGTCGGAATTAGAACCCAGGTCCTCATGATTCCCAGCCCCATGCTCTGTCCGGTAGGCCACGGGATCATCTATGCATACTCTTTTGTATTGTTCTCCCAAGTGCTTAACACAGTGCTCTGCACACAGTAAGCGTTCAGTAAATACCACTGATTGATTGTCCAGGAAGAAATGTTTGACTCCTGAGGCGGACTTCTTTTCTTATAGGATGGATATTTTCCTGTCCTGCAGTTTGGGTGTGGGAAACAGACTTCACATATCTCTTCTAACCACTCTTCTATCGATACCTGATTTCCTGTTCTCAGAGAATTGCTAGCTCTCTTTCTTCCAAGCCATTTTGGCTTTTACTTCCCACATTGTGACCTACTGTTAAATCGGACTGACTACCACCTAGGGGATAGGGGTGCTGGGATACCTTGAACTGGTTGAGTAATTGCCAGTTTGAGGTTGCCATATGGCTCAGTGGAAAGAGCACGGGCTTTGGAGTCAGGACTCATGAGTTCGAATCCCAGCTCCGCCACTTGTCAGCTGTGTGACTGTGGGCAAGTCACTTAACTTCTCTGGGCCTCAGTTCCCTCATCTGTAAAATGGGGATTAAGACTGTGAGCCCCACGTGGGACAACCTGATTCCCCTGTGTCTACCCCAGCGCTTAGAACAGTGCTCTGCACATAGTAAGCGCTTAACAAATACCAACATTATTATTATTAGTTTACCACTCAAAATATAATTTAAGGAAAAGTCACTATTTTACCAAAAGTGAGTACAGCTGGTTTGTGAAAATATGCAGTGCTTACTTCTGAAGGATATTAAACAGGCTAATGAGATTTGCGTGGCTCAGTGGAAAGAGCCTGGGCTTTGGAGTCAGAGGTCATGGGTTCAAATCCCGGCTCGGCCACTTGTCAGCTGTGTGACTTTGGGCAAGTCACTTAACTTCTCGGTGCCTCAGTTACCTCATCTGTAAAATGGGGATTAAGACTGTGAGCCCCACGTGGGATAACCTGATTCCCCTGTGTCTACCCCAGCGCTTAGAACAGTGCTCGGCACATAGTAAGCGCTTAACAAATACCAACATTATTATTATTATTATTATTATTAAGTCTTGAACCTGAGATTCATCATTCGTTCATTCAATCAGAGCACTGTACTAAACACTAGGGAGAGCACAATACCTATTTACTAATTTACCCTTAGTGTCTTTCACAAAAGTATGGGGAAAAACATGATTGTTGGGTTTAATTCATAATATTTTATAGTCTTTGGAGTCTCAAGTGAAATGGGTCAGTATGTTTTAGTGTAGCCCCAAAAGGAGTTATTTTAGTTGGATAATGCTGCACCTACTCGTGTTACTTTCCCACCTAAGTGGCCACTTCATGGGGACAATAGGCGAGGAGAGTAATTGTCTGTCGGATCACTCCCATCCAACCCCTTCCTTGGTTACTAGTCCATCCGGCCCCTTGGAACCGGAAAAGGACCTCCAAGAGGCCTTCCCTGACTAAACCCTCCTTTCCTCCTCTCCTTCTCCCTCTGCGTCGCCTTGAGTTGCTCCCTTTATTCATCCCCCTCCCAGCCCCACAGCACTTTTATGTACATATCTGTAATTTATGTGTTTTATATTAATGTCTGTCTTCCCCCTCTAGACTGTAAGCTCACTGTGGGCAGGGAATGTCCCTGTTGTATTGTACTCTCCCAAGCACATAGTAAGCACTCAATAAATATGATTGAATGAATCAGTGAATTACTGGAGATGGAGCCAGCAGGACACAGCTACTGGACTGATCCAAGAATCGTATACATTAAGACCCTTTAAGGCACTTACTATTCACCTCCACCCTCAGCCCCACAGCACTTATACTGAAAACTCATTGTGGGCAGGGAATGTGTCTATTATATTGTGTTGTACTCTCTCAAGTGCTTTGTACACTGCCCTGCCCCCACACAGTAAGTGCTCAATAAATACCACTGATTGATCCAAAATTTACTGTCTGCCTCCCCTTCCAGACTGTAAGCTCTTGGTGGGCAGGAAATGTGTCTGCTAACTCTATTTCATTGTACTCTCCAAGCATGTAGCACACAGTCATCATCGGTGGTATTTGAGTGCTTGTGTGCAGAGCACTGTACTAACCGATTTACAGTACAGCACACTGTAAGCACTCAAGTACCACTTATTGATTGATTGAACCTGTGGGGTTTCTGTGGTGAGCTAGGACTGTTCATCCCTCCTTCACCAATGCCCCTGGGAGGCAAGCCTCCTCCGCCAATGTCAGGCTGGCACAAGGAAGGGGTTGGCTTGGCCCCATGGGCTCTAGAGCGGCTTCCGGCCCCGGGGTGACCAATGAACCTAATGGAGAAGGAAAGGGAGGAGAAGGCAGAGGATGCCAGTGCCGCATTTTGGGGGTCTCTCCAGGTCTTCCACAAGAAGAATCCACCCACCTGGCTCCATCCTGAGTGGTACGTGCTGGCCGCTGGGGCCCCGTGCTCTGATCCCGCCGCCGTATCGTGGACCCCCTGCTGCTCAACGGGCCACTCAAGTCACCGTGCTCCTTTTGAATCAGGGCAGACAACCTCTCCCCGCAGGAGTCTGGAGTGGTGGGGGGTGTAGGGGGTGAGGACAAGAGAAATTGCCCCTTCTTGGCCGAGCGCACCCGAGCAGCCCTGGAACGCCAACATCCGGCCCTTCTCCCATGGGCCGCTTGCACCCAGACCCAGTTGCCCGGCAGTGGAGGACGGGGAGCAGCTCACCCCTTCGCCGTGGTCTAGTGGAAAGAGCCCAGGCCTGGGAGTCAGAGACCCTGGGTTCTCATTCCGGTTTCACCACTTGTCTGCACGTCACTTCACTTCTCTGTACCTGTTCTCCCTCCTACTTAGACTGTGAGCCCTCATGAGGGGCAGGAACTGTTTGACCTTCTTGTCTTGCATCTGCCCCAGCGCTTAGTGTGCTTGGCACATGGTAAGTGCTTAACAAATACCCCAATCAGTATGGTTATTATGATTTAATAAAAGTTGGCTCTCCTGTCTTCTCAAAAGCATTTCTTTTTCTTTCTTTCTTTAGGCATTCCAAGATCTCCCGAACACATTGGATGAAATTGATGTTTTATTAGCTGAAGAGAAATCAAGAGCTTCCTGCTTCACAAGCCTAACTGCTTCGGTTTGATTTTATTTCTCGCCACCCCTCGGCCCCCTCCCCACCCCACCACACACACACACACACACACTCTTGTGCTTACCTCCCACTCTGTACTAGAGCTCTTGGTAATAATAAGCTAGACAGCAGGGACAATGTGCTGTAAATGCCAGATTCTGAATCTATTAGAATTTTAAATAGATTCTTCCAAAAGAACAGAATGTTCTGTGCCTTTCCTTTTTATAAAGAATAGTTGGGCTAACCTGAAATGCTGAAATGTCTAACTTTTTTTTCTTCAAAAGACAAAAATGTCTTGTTTTTCATACATAAGGACTGCATAAGTTAATTGCATGTAAACAAATGCAACCCAACCGGGCATTTTTCAGTTAAGATTTTAATTGACACACATTTTTGTCTGATGTTTTGTACTCTGAAAGACTTATCTTAAAGTGCCTTTTGCTGCTAGGTTGTTGAAGAATACAGGAAAAGAGAACAGGAAATACAACAGTTAACAGCGCAAGTGAAGAAATATGAAGGTGAATTGGATAATTATAGGCAAAATATTACCCAGGTAATAATGCCCACTCTCACATTTTTCCATAAGGTGTTGCCGTCGTTAATGTAAATGTAAAAAAAATGCATAGGTGGAGTGATGTGCTGTACTTTAAATGGAATTCAATATTTCAAGGCATACTGATTGTTTATAAAAAGAATCAAATTGTATGTAGACGTTGTTTCATATAAGCGTTCCTATAGTGATAGAATCATGGTTCTTCTTGATGTTGTTTATTTTCAGGTTAAAGAAAGGTGGCTTATTCCTTTGAAACAACTGATAGGAAAAATAAATGAAAAATTCAGCAACTTTTTTAGTTCCATGCAGTGTGCTGGCGAAGTTGATCTCCATATGGAAAATGAGGTATAATTCACTCGATAGGTTTTTAAGTGTTACCTTTGTAAATTGAAGTTCTACAAAGGAGTTAGATGGCAGTATTCTTCATAATGTAATTTTATATAATGGAAAACTATAGTTTATTTTAAGATCTCAATTCTTCCACTGACGGTTATTGTACATTAATGGTAATTTTAAAACATACATATATGTTGTTCTTGGGTTTAGTCAGCTGCTTAACCGGAGATTTTTAAAGACTAGTAAGTATGTAACAAAGAAAGTTGGATTCTCAGGCATTTCAGTCTCCAAAAGCACAGTTTGAGTGATGACAAAAATTCCTTTACTGACTTGCTGAAACTTGAAAAGGTGGTTCTTCCAACTATTATTGCTGCTCCTGCTTTCCTCCAAGCCCCAATTTCTGTTGGGAACGTGGTGGTAGCCAGCCTTAAGGCAGAGTATTCGGCTGATACTCGCATTTGCTCTGCATTTCCGGATTCTGGGAATTGGCCCCCACCCTGTGTCTCCGATGAGGAGAAGGTAATAATAATAATAATAACAATGATAATGGTATTTATTAAGCACTTACTTTGTGCCAAGCACTGTTCTGAGCTCTGTGGTAGCATCGTGAATGAAGTCGGGGTGAGTTGAGTTCCACCAGACTCTCGGGCAGCTGCAAAAGTTTCAGGAGATTGCCAGTGGGTTATATGTCAATGTACCAAAACAATATGGAGCTTTTGCGGATGTGAGCCCCAGGAGGAGCAGGAACTGAGAAAATTCCCACTGTGTATTTTTTCCCAGTGCCCAGTTCAGTGCCCTGCACACAGTAAGCACTTAATAACTACTCTCACTCTATTACTACATGGGATTTGGGATGTGGTAATAGGTAAATGCCCATTTTCCAAGATCCCTGCCACCCTCTGTTGTATGCCCTTCTTGGGTTTCACATCTTCAGCCCCCAGCTTTTTGGAATAGCCATCCAATAATGAACATCCTCAAGTTCATTAGTCCCATTTTGAGGGGGCTGGTCATGAGGACCTGGCCCTAACTTCTTTCCCTCCTCTCTCCCGCAACAAAAAAAACCGTGTACCGTGTGTTTAGCTTCACCCCTCATGGCTTTTTGGGCAGAGCAGGAGCAGAGGCAGCATGGAGTGTTGGAAAGAGCCCAGGCTTGGGAGTCAGAGGACCTGCGTCCTAATGCCGGCTCCGCCACTTGTCTGCTGTGTGACCTTGGGCAAGTCACTTTACTTCTCTGGGCCTCAGTTGCCTCATCTGTCAAAAGAGGATTCGATACCGGCCCCCATTTCCCCCTTAGATTATGAGCCTCATGTAGGGCGGGGGCTGTATCTGATCTGATGGTGTTGTATCTTCTCCAGTGCTTAGTACAGCTCTTGGCATATAGTGGATGCTTAAATAGCACAGCAACAATAATAATAATTAGTAGTAGTAGTAGTAGCATGATTCTTAGTATTATTACTAGCAGAAAGGCATAATTAGCCCACTAACGAGGGTCAGCCGACCTGAGATATTAAGCCGAGATAGCTTAATTTTCTTAGTTATTGATTGCAATTGTTGAGCACTAAGCGCTGCAGAAAAGCACAAGGGTGAGCCCCATGTGGGACATGAACTGTGTCCAACCTGATTACCCTTTATGTACCCCAGTGCTTAGAACAGTGCCTGGCATATAGTAAGTATTTAACAAACACCATTCCAAAAAAAAGTGATCATTTAGCCATGTCCCTGGCCTACAAAAGGCTCAGTCTTTAAGGGCGAGGAACTAGAGACACACAAGGAAAGAAATGGCATAATAAATGCAGAAAAATAATAAATTTATAGCAACAATGACTAATCAAAGCTGTTCAGTATTGTCCAAAAGGCGCAGCTTTAAGGTTTCTCGTTAGTCCGGCAGGGTCGTACGAAGTTCAGCCGTCCCGGCCCTCCCGGTATTCCAACACTCCCCCCGTGGCTTCAATACCACCTCTAGGCGGGTGACTCTAAACTCTACCTTGATAATCCTAACCTCTCTCCTCTGCAGTCTCACATTTCCTCCTGCCTACACATCATCTCTATTTGGGAGTCCTGCTGCCACCTTAAGCTCAACTTACCCCAGACGGAACCACCTCCACCTTCCCTCCCAAGTCCTCTCCTTCTCCTAACTTTCCCATAACTTTTGACACCGCCACTATCCACCCGTCTCTTAAATCCATACCCTTGGCATTGTCCTTGACTTCTCCCCCCTCTTTGAAGCCCCAAATTCAATCTGTTGCCAAATCTCGTTTTCCACTATATTTCTGGCATCCATCCATTCCTTTCCTTCCAAATGACCACCACGCTGGTCCAGACATTTGTCAGATCCTGACTTCACAACTGCATCAGTCTCCTTGCTCACTTCACTGCCTCCAATCTCTCTCCTCTGCAGTCGATACTTCACGATGCTGCCCAGATCATTTTTCTGAATTGATATTCTGCGTCTGTCTTCCCAACTCCTCAAACACCTTCAACGATTGCCTGTTCTTCTCCACATCGAGCAGGAACCGCTGACCGTTGGCTGAAAGGCAGTCACATACCTCCCTCCTATTTATCCGCTCTTTTCTCATTACACGTCAACTTAGTCTTCTCTCATCTCAAGCCCACCTGTTTACTGGGCCTCGTTCTCATATCTCCTGAAGAGGTCAGTCAAGCAATCAATCCATGGTGTTTATCGAGTTGCTTACTGGGGCAGGGCACTGTACTCAGTGCTTGGGAGAGTCCAGTGTAATGGAGTTGGTAGACAGGATCCCTGCGCACGGGGAACATGCAATCCAGCTCCTGCCCACCATGATCCTGTGGGGCAGGTCTTGACCCTAGCAGTGATGAGCAGGGGAAAGCGGTGTCATGTCGCTTCGGGCCAGCAGGCCTGCAACTCCAGAGATGGACTGGAGGCTTTTCCAGATTTGGCCTAAGTCATCTGTGCACCAGTTGCCCCGGCCTTGCTCCGTACCCCCTACTGTGCATCCACAGTAAGCACTTAATAAATACGACTACTCCTATAAACGGGAAGGCCCATTGTGTCTTCAGTCACTCTTTGCATCGAGCATCTAAATTAACTTTCTTTTCAACCTACGGTCGGAAAGAGTGGGTTGGGAGGGGAAAATTCATTTGAAGTGGTAAAGGATTTCCTTTGCTATCCCTTGGGTGGAGTCATCAGAATAAGACTACTCTCAGAGTAGAGAGGGCAAATTTTCAAGCTTCTAGAACTCTGGGTGGGGCTTATGGGATAGAGGGCTTCCAGGGTCTGAGTTTTAAAATGACCAGTTCTCCCTTGTAAAATGATGATCAAAGCCTTGCAAGTTCTTATACTCTCTTCCCTAGCCGTTTTTTTCTCTCCTTCTGCTCTCACCGACTCACTGTTCTTGTTTTTTCCCCCACTCCCCCATGTTTCTCTGGTTTTTTCCTTCCTTCCATGACTCTTCTCCTCTTTCACCCCCCCCCCCCCCCGGCCAATCCCTTGCTCCTTCCTTCTCCTACTTATTCCTCTTCCTCCTGGGCCCTCTCTTCACATCATCGTCATCATCGTCAGTGGTATTTGAGCACTTAACTATGTGCAGAGCACTGTGCTAAGCACTAACATATCAGAGTTGAGCAGACACATTCCTTCCCCACAACGAGCTTACTGTCCATATGGGGAGACAGACGTCACTATAAATAAGTAATGCATAATAAAGAATTTGTAGATACGTACATAGTGCTGTGGGGCCAAGGTTGGGCCGAATATCAAATGCCCGAAGGTCACAGATACAAGAGCATAGGCGATGCGGAAGCGAGAGGGAGCTGGGAAAAAGATCGGGGGAAGCCCTCACCCTTGGTTTCCCTTTCTGGTTGCCACCAGGCCATGCTGCCTCTTATCGGGGTCCAGGTGGTGGGAGGGGCCGGTGTAATCTGGAAGCCCCAGGCACCAGCGTGGCCCAGAGAGCTGCCACTGCATCCTAAGGCTTCCTGAAGGGTTAGGCTAGACACAGTAATAATGGTTGTGGTCATGGTAAGTAGTAGTAAATAGCATTTATTGAGCAATCACTCTGGGTGCAGTATATTGTAAAGTACAAAACAAGCGACTCATTCTGTGCCCCCAAATGACTTATCCTGTAATGGGGGAGACAAAAAATAAATATATTCAATCGTACAGTCAATCGTTTTACGTATACTCACATGCTGAGGATGGCTATAAAGAGAAACATAAACGTTAGGGAAGGCGGATGAGTTGGTGAAACGTGGGATGCTGGGAATTAATTGGGGAAGGCAAGATTAGGGGAGGTGGAATTTTAGAAAGGCTTTGAGTATGGGTCTGAGGCAGAAGTAGATTCCCCACCGTTGTTTAATTCTGTCGTACTCTCCCAAGTGCCCGTACAAGTGCTCTGTATGAAACAGGCACTCAATAAGTACTACTGGTTGATCGGTTGATTCTCTATCCCTTCCCCACTCGCAGATTGGAAAACCGGCCATTAAGACTGAAGGTAGCGTGTACCCCTCGCTATATAGCTGCATTAAAATTTTCCCGGTTCTTGGGGAAATGTCCAAATTGAATGGACAGCTAAAAGCAAAAAAGGCATTCCCCGAGAGCTGCCTCTGGGCCATAAAAGCTCTGATCATTCCAGTAGCAGTCGGCACTCCTTGAGTTGATGATTGCTCCTTGGTTGAGAAATATTTTTCACAAAAACCTGTCTGCTTTTCAGGAAGACTACGATAAATACGGAATTCGAATTAGAGTTAAGTTTCGCAGTAATAGCAAGTTGCACGAACTGACTCCCCATCATCAGAGTGGAGGCGAGAGAAGTGTTTCTACGATGCTGTACTTGATGGCCCTGCAGGACCTCAATAAGTGTCCATTCAGAGTGGTAGATGAAATAAATCAGGTACGGGCATTGTCTCATGAAATAGCCTACCCTCTAAAGAGTTATCGTACAGTACGGTGAGTGGATTTTTGAAAATTATTTTTTGTCGTTCGTAAGGGAATGGACCCGATAAATGAGAGGAGAGTATTTGATATGGTTGTGAAGACTGCCTGTCAGGAAAGCACTTCTCAATACTTCTTCATTACCCCAAAGGTAAGTAATGGGTAGCGTGAAAGTGCCTCGTTTCTCCCTAGGGAGTAGCAGGGAATGTCTTGATGGAGGAAAGAAGTATGAGAACTCATTCTTATTGTCTTGAGAATTCTAAAAGGGTGTTGAATTAGGGAATACTTAAATTTGAGGGCCAGAGAGGCCCTATTTAGTCTCACACCCTTCCAGTCTAATTTCTTTTTTCCTAATTTCAAAGTCTATGGGATTGAGCAGAGCCCTTTTGTCCCAGTCCTGTGCCCCACCCACCCACTGAACTTTGGCATATATTTAATTCAGCTTTCAAAAAAGGAGAGGGTTGAGCCGAGAGTGAGAGATGCACTCTTCAAAGCGTCACCCACGGAAGCTAGGTTGGGCTTTCTTGTGTGAGGTGCAGCATTCAATGCCAAATGACTACGATCTTATTTTCCCTTTTAGCTCATTTACCTCAAGTACAATTATATTATTCAAGTTACCACTCAGGCGTGTTTGTCACCATGGCTGTGACTAGATAAGTGGCAGACAAGAATGGAGAAGCTTGTTGAGGCTGTCACTCATAAGTGTATGGTAGATGATCATCCGCAGTTCATGTGTTAATAAGGTGCTTATTTCAGGGGCAGCAAAAATGATCCTCTTTTTTGTTGTTGCTTTCAGCAACAGCTGGAAAAAAGAAAAAAACCAAAAACTTCCCAGTCCATTTGGGCTGTCCCTAGCTCAAGTGAACACTACCGGTTCAACAAATCATCCCAAACCAAATGCCCAAAGATCATTTAACAACTCTGTTTTCTAATGTTCAGTCATCAGTCAGTACTGGAGAGGAGGAACCTAGAAGGAAGCTTGTAGGTCCTCGGTGATAAATACTATAGAAGCGTGGTAAAGGACTTCTGTTACGCTAATGTTATGTGTGTGTTTCAACATTTCAGCTTCTGCAGAATCTCAATTATGCTGAGAAAATGACAGTGTTGTTTGTCTATAATGGTCCTTACATGCTAGAGCCTAACAAATGGAATTTAAAGGCTTTCCGTAGAAGGCGAAAGCGGATGGAAGATAACCCCCTGGATCAGTAATGAAATCTGAGGCTTTTGGACTTTTGCCGTAAAACTGTTTATAATTACAGAGCTGTTGAATGATCAAGAGGACACTTGCTTAGATGCAGTGAGTCAAATTTAGCTTTGGAAACCTCATGTCAAATAGAATTGGTTTGGTAAATTTGGAACTTTGGAGTTAATATTCCTCCTCCTCTAAAAACTGGTGGGTAGTCTGAATTCTTGTTAAATCTGGATCCCTCATACCATGGTGTTAGGTTACTGAGTTTCCCCAAGGTATTTTATCAGGTGATATAACCCATAAATTACCGAGGGTGTGGTTGGGGACCGTCTTCAAGAATTTCAATTGACTTGATAACCTTGAGAAATTAGTGTAGAAAAGACTTTGAATCACTGTTTGAACTAGAAATGCCTCTGTTTTCTTCCAGTAATCATGTTTAATTGATAAGGAAAGAGTGGAGGTAAATGTTTTGCCTTGAATATGCTCACATGACTTTGTACATCTACATCTATATATGTGCGTGTGTGTGTATATATATATATATACACACACATATATATATATATATATATATGTCTTTCCCCCAAAATGTGAGATTTGGGTCTGTGGTCTCTTCTTTTTTTTTTTTTTTTTAACAGAATGAAATATTCAGTTTTGAAAATGGTAGAGGAACTTTTTTTAAAGAGCCACAAGCTGGCTACTGGGGGTTGAACAAAACAAAACTAAAAAGGACAATTCTTTGGACTAAAAAAGCAAAGAAGAATTATGGGTGTTTTGTATAAAATGAACTGTTTTTCATCTTCTAAAATTGTTTAATTTAGTTTTTTTATAAGAAATATATATTTTTATAACCACTGAATAGGAAGGTTAACACATACTCATTCTCATTTCCATCTGCAATTTCTCAGTACTTTAAAACTTATTAGTTTAAAACCTGAAGACATGTTTTAAACTTATGATTGTGGTATTTCTAAAACATTTTCAGTCAGCCCAGTGCACTTGAAATCTACAGCATCTAATCATTCCTTTCATTTTTGTTTTTCCACAAAAGAAATCGGTTCATGACATCATTAAACTCGTCTTATTCCAAATGATAATATGAAACAAATTCTGCCCCATTTAAAGTACATAAATATGAGGAACTAGTTTATTCCAAAGGCCCCCTCCCTATTTTTCTGACCATAGGTTTGAATCTGTCAGCGGTGGCCAAGTTCTCTTCTGGTTGGCCTGGCCTGTAAGTTGAATAAGTAATTGAACTCAGTCTAAAATATAGCCCACAGGGTTAACATTCTCCCTAAAAGGCTCAAAAACTGAGTTTATCCTGTCTCTTAGAGGTTCTCTTTGGACGATAACTATTTGAACATATTAAATCTCTTAATGTTTAAAAAAAAATGAGGAGCATCCTTTTTTCAGCCCAATAAAATAACTGAAAATCAGTCTGTCCATCAGTGGTATTAAGCACTTTCTGTGTGCAGTGCACTATACCAAGTGCTTGGGAGAGTACAATACCACAGAGTGGGTAAACATTTTCCCTGCCCACAGGGAGCTTGCAGTCCAGAGGAGGGGACAGGCGTTAAATTACGGATGCTGGTTCATTCATTCGTATTTATTGAGCACTTACTGTGTGCAGAGCACTGTCCTGAGCCCTTGGAAAGTACAGTTTAGAGAGAGGCAATTCCTGCCCACAACGGGCTCACAGTCTAGATGGGAGAAGACAGACATCACAACAAGTAAACAGGCAGGGTAAGTGCCGTGGGACTTAGTGTGGGGTGAATATCAAGTGCTTAAAGGGTACCGATCAAAGTGCAAGAGTGACACTGGAGAGAGGGAGTAGGAGAAATGAGGGCTTAGTTGGGGAAGGTCTCTTGGAGGAGATGGGAATTAAGTAAGACTTTTAAAGCAGGGAGAGGGAAGGGAATCCGTGAAGTAAGTTCTTTTGGATATCTCTTTGCAGAATGGTTTGATATTTACCTGTTCTCTATCCTTTCTCGCCTCCGTCATACCTTGTGGAGTGGGATTTCATCAGGAAAGAATTGTTCTAATGTTGCTAAGTAGAAAATTCAGAATTTCAATATTCATTATCCTATGAGAAGCAGCTTGGCTTAGTGGCAAGAGCACGGGCTTGGGAGTCAAGGGACATGGGTCCTAATCCTGACTCTGCCACTCGGCTGCTGTATGACCTTGGGCAAGTCACTTAACTGCTCTGTGCCTCAGAACCCTCATCCCTAAAATGGCGATTAAGACTGTGAACCCCAGGTGGGGCAGGGACTTCGTCCAACCTGATGAGCTTGTATCTTCCCCAGTGCTTAAAACAGTGCTTAGCACATAGTAAGCGCTTAACAAATACCCTAATTATTATTATGTAAAGCACATAGGAGTTTTTGGTGGATGGGTAACCACTGGGAGGCTCTTGAGGAGTGGGGAGGCTTGGGGTGAACTCTTTTAGAAAAATGATCCAGGGTGCAGAGTAAAGATTGGAGCGGACACAGAGACCTTTCTTTGCCAAGTTGCCTCAAGTGGCCCAGGACCATTTTACATAGGAACCACTGGCTACTGCCCACCGGGACGCAGAGAACTCATTCTTGATCTCCTGGAGCTGAGAAGGATCCATTTCTCCAGCGACCCTCCCTTCGTTTTACCTCTTCCTGCACCTACTCTGCCCTCGGCCGTCTGACGTCTGATGACACAGTGAAAAACACAAGACAGGTGTGACTGTCACCCTGGTGACCGAGACTGGCCTTTTTACTTGACATTATCAACAGCTGCCTGCCTTCAGATCAACCCAGCCACCTGTTTACTCCTAAATAGTCTCCCCTTCCTCTCAAAGACCCAAGGACTCGCATTTAATTCAGGCAGTTAGTCAACGGAACCACCATATTAAGCTGTTTTTGCTGCTGATAGCCTCTCTTATAACCCGTAACCTCTGACCTCACCATGTTCCCTCAGTTCCCCCACTCTAATCAGCCCATCCCTGTCCTTCCTTCCCACCCCCTCTCCTCGTTCCCTCCCTCCCCCATCCCATTCCTGTCCTCCTTTCCCAGTTTCTGAAGTCCTCTGAATCTCCAGGGTAAGTTTTTTATTAAAAGTTGTAACTTTCCATCTTTGCTGAGTGGGCAATTAATACAGGTGTAATTTTGTTTATATTAGTGCCCGCTATTGTTTTATTATTCTCCGCAAGAGGGGCTTGAGGGAAGATCAAAAGTGCAAAATAAAGTGGTCAATTACATTTCAGTTACTTATGAGAATTGCTTCTTCATTTGCAAATATTCAGATTTCTCTACTGAGTAGAATGGTGTTTTTTTCCCCCCGAACGCTCAATAAAGAAGGGTACATTTCGTATCATCTTAGCACATCATTGGAAGGAGGAAAATAATCTAAGAAGGGGACTTACCTGATGTGTCACTGCAGCCATGTCTCTATCTGTTGCCGAATTATACATTCCAAGCACTTAGTACAGTGCTCTGTACACAGTAAGCACTCAAATACGATTGAATGAATGAATGAACCATGTCTTAAGTCTAGCTAGCACCAAAAAGCAAAATTGCCTGTTATTTGTATGCAGTTCATCCAATAATCAGATAAGCATTCAATAAACACATTTGATCGAAGATGCTCACTGTGGGCAGGGAACTTGTCTGCTGACTCTGTTCCGTCATCTGTAAAATGGGGATTAGGACAGTGAGCCCCATGTGGGACCTGGACTGTTTCCAACCTGATTATCTTGTATCTACCCCAACGCTTAGTACGGTGCCTGGCACATAGTAAATGCCTAGCAAAAAAAAGTCTGGCTCAATAAGCTTGTGGGGGTGATGCAAATTGACTATGCCCTTGGCTGTGTACCTCCTAAGCACTTTGATACTCATCCCAGCCTCACAGCACTTATGCACATATCCTTCTAATCTACTATTCCCTTTAGCTGTCATTATTTTATTCATTCATTCGATCGTATTTATTGAGTGCTTAGTGTGTGCAGAGCACTGTTGTACTAAGTGCTTGGAAAGTATAATTCAGCAGTAGAGATGATCCCTACCCACACCAGGTTTACAGTCTAGAGGGGGGGAGACAAACATCAAAACAAACAGGCATCAATATAAATAAATGGAATTATAGATATATACCTGTCTCCCCCTCTGGAGTGTAAGCTCCTTGTGGGAAGGGATCACATCTACCAATTCTGTTATATTGGACTTTCCCAAGCACTTAGTACAGTGTTCTGAACACAATACGGACTCAATAAATTCCATTGATTAGCTAATCGATCAGTCCAGATGGATTCTAAAGACCAAAACTATACACTTTGGAGGCCTGAATGATCTGATTGGGCTGTCCATTTGGAGAAGTAAGCTAGAAAATTGAGTTTCATTTGAGTTGCCGTAGCCAATAAAATCTCCCTAAGGTTGTTCTAACGTCAATTCAAACTGCTCAAGAAGTAAGGCAGAAACAAATATCACACTTTCATAGACGAGGCCACTGCCACAATAATAACTTTGGAGCTATAGACTAGCAATTCAATGAAATGTATTAGTCTAGGGAGAAAGTGTTCTTTGGGACGGGTGCCTGTGCTAAATTTGGACTTTTTTTCCACGTTTCAATTAAATCCAGTTTTCCTAAAATGCAAGGGCTGGGCTCTTAACCATGCATAACAGAAAAGTCATGCTGAAGTATTCCCAGGGTTTGTCTCCTCATGCATACATGTGTGTGTAAGCTCTTTCTTCCCACTACGACGTCCTGTGACCGAGCAATCTTGCGATGTCAGAGAATTGTTCCTTATTATCATCATCGTCGTTGGCAATTATTCAGTACTTGCTGGGGGCAGAGCACTGTATTAAATGTTTGTAAGAGTAGAAAAGAGTTAGAAGACTCAGGAGCTGCCCTCAAGGAGCTTACAGCCTAGTGGGGGAGACCTCCATTTAAATCAATTCTCATAAGGGTGAGTACCAGAATATAGAAGATATGAACATAGGTACTATGGGGGCTGTGATAACTAGAGTGCTTAGGTGGTGTGGAAAGGATATAAGGCAGAAAAATTAAAGATGATTTAGGGACAGCCTCTTGGAAGACATGTGAAGAAGGACTGAAGTGGTAGTTGGATATAAAATGGGGAAATTAGAGAGTAATCAGTTCATCCATTCAAGCAATCTGGGAGATCTGTGGTCTGTCAGATATGAAGAGGGAGGGAGTGAGCAAAGGGTCAACAGTGGGAGAGATGAGAATGAGATACACTGAGTAGGTTAGCTTGAGAGGAGAATTAATATTGCAAACTGGATGGTAGTGGAAGAAGAAAGTGGATAAGTGGGAGAGAGAGAGAGAAAGCTTATTAAGTCCCTAAAAGTCATCCAATAGAAATTTCTGCTTGATGTGGAGGGAAATGCGTAGCCATCGGAGGTGTTTGAGGGATGGAGAGACAGGCAGAGAATGGTGTTTTAGAAAAATAATCTCAGCGGAATGACGTATGGATTGGAGAGGGGAGAGACCCGGGGGTAAGGAAATCAAGCGAGGAGGCTGATGCAGTAGGTGGAATGTGACAAGCACCAAAACCGCTGTGATGGCAGTTTGGGTGGAGAGGAAGGAGTGGATCCTGGAAATGTGGGGGAAGAAGCGATGGGATTTGGTGACAGATTGGATGTGGGATGGGAAGAGAGGGAGGAGTCAATGATGATGCCAAGGTGTGAGCTTGAGAGAAGGAGGGGATGGTGGTGGTGTCGAAAGCGATGGGAAAGTGAGGTGGAGAGGAGGATTTGGGAGGGAAGATGAGGAGTTCATTTTTAGACGTTTCCTAATTCCCTAAAAGCTTTCCAGCCAAAACGCATAGTGAAACCATGTGTTCTGGAAGAACTGGGTGTACTTATAACTGCCTGCTTATATTTCATTAAACTTTCCACATATTAAAGAATCACCTTTTGGGATAAAATTCGAACAGAATTTGCAATAGGCAAAAACCCTGCCCAAGAAACCATTTGAATAGCAATTCGGAGGCAGCGAGGCCTAGTGGAAAGAGCACTAGGCTGGGAGTCAGGAGATCTGGGTTCGAAACCCGGTTCCTCCACTTGCCTGCTGTGTGACCTCAGGTGAGTCATTTCACCTCTCTGTGCCTCAGTTTCCTCATCTGCAAAAAGAGGATAAAATACCTTCTATCTAAGGCTGTGAACTCCAATGTGGAACAGGGACTGTGTCTGATATGATCTTGTAGCACAGTGCTCGACTCACAGTCAGCGCTTAATAAAACCCATCAACATTATTCATTCGTACCTTAATTTTTTCATATTCAAATCCATGAAAAATGGTGTTTTGAGAAATTATCCAATATTTCTCCTTGCTGAAGAAACTATTTTCTATGTAAAAATCGATGGCTTCCTCCAACAGCCAGCTGTGCAGATTTTCTTCCTACACTGCCCTCAGAACTGTCACCCATTGTTCCAAGAAGGTTAAACTGCTGGGCTTGATCCTTTGCAGAGAAGAAACAAAAGACAGTGATTTCAAATTTTCATGAATGCAGTGTTTGTCAGTGACTTCTAATCCTATCAATCCTGGACGTTCGAATTAGCCATGTAAAATGTAACGATAATTAGGGTGGATATTCATTCCTCAAAGAACCGTTCAGTTCATCCATTCAAGCAATCCTAGAAATAGCACATTGTCTGGGAGTGTATGCTGAGCGAGGTGTTGGGGTATTCCAAGGTGCTGAGATGGCCATCCCTGACACTGCGTTGCTATCCGGAGCCATGCCACAGCTCCAGAAACAATTAAGGACATTTTCTAAGCCTAAGGCACATCCTCCCGTTCTTTGAGCTCTACCTAAAAATAGCCCAGCCCTGCTCTGCTGTAGCTCCAGCCCCACTGAGCCTCTGCAGCAGAACGGGGCTGGGCTATTTTTAAGGCTTGGAGAAACACCTGAGAGGTGCCCTGTGCCTCATACTTGAAAAGGGCAGATAGCAAAGTTATCCTGACTTGCTAGCCTTCCTGCACCTATTGTTGGGACTTCTTGCTAGAGGGCAGACTTTGCTGGGGGCTTAGTACCCTCTGCTCTTTTTTCATTCCCAATGATTTCCAATCAATCAGCATTTATTGAGGGCTTCCTCTGGGCCAGGGGGACTGTCCTAAGCGCCCGGGAGAGTACAGTCCAGTGGAGTCGGTAGATTCGATACCTGCCCTCGAGGAGTTGACAACTGGGAGCCTCAACTGTCCTGCCAAGCCTCCACCTTGGCTCTCAGGAAGGTGGGAGGTGGCAAGAGCCATTGGCGAGAAGCAGCGTGGCCTCGTGGATAAAGCACGGGCCTGAGAGCCAGAGGACTTCAGTTCTAATGCTGGCTCTCCCATATGCCTCCTGTGTTACCTTGGACGATAATAATGACAATTATGGTATTGGGTAAACATTTACTGTGTGCCAGGCGCTGTT
This sequence comes from Ornithorhynchus anatinus, assembly GCF_004115215.2. Taxonomy (NCBI): domain Eukaryota; kingdom Metazoa; phylum Chordata; class Mammalia; order Monotremata; family Ornithorhynchidae; genus Ornithorhynchus; species Ornithorhynchus anatinus. The sequence goes on from NC_041753.1 coordinate 57,573,674, forward strand.
CTAAGCACTGGGGTGGATGCAAGCAAATCAGATTGGGCACAGTCCGTGTCTCACTTGGGGCTCCCAGTCTTAATCCCCATTTTATAGATGAGGTGACTGAGGCACGGGGAAGTGAAGTGACTTGCCCAAGGCCACACCGCAGACAAGTGGCAGAGCCGGGATTAGAACCCATGACCTGACTCCCAGGCCTGTGCTCTATCCACTATGCCATGTCACTTAGCTTCTTGTGGACAGGGAACGTGTCTATCGACTCTATTGTATTGTACTCTCCCAAGTGCTTAGTACAGTGCTCTGCACACAGTAAGTGCTCAATGAATGCAATTGATTCTCTGTGCCTCAGTTTCCTCAACTATAAAATGGGGGTTCAATACCCGTTCTTCCTCCTACTTGACTGCGCCTCCTGCAGGACAGGGACTGTATTTGGCCGGGTTAACTTTCACTCATTCAGTCGTATTTATTGTATCGAGGCAACAGTGGGAGAGATGAGCTGTTCCTTAGCCAGGGCCTCTTTAACCACTGGCAAGCTAGGTGGCTGCCTAGGGCCCCCCCAGCTTATCCATGATGCTGACTCGTCAGATCTCGTCTCATTCCCTCCACTCCCCCAACCTCCATCACTCGATTATCTTACCACTCTGCTCTGTGGTAGGCCAAAATCTCCCCAGAAATCCCCCAGGCGAGCCAGAGAACGGAGGCCGTGAACATGGCCGTCTGGACGTGGCCGCTCCGGGACGTGGAACTTTGGCCACTGGTTTCACAGTACAGCCTCAGCCGTGCTGCATACTGGCCCTGTCCCCAGGTGATCAGAAGCTGTCTGAACAGGCTACGGCAAACCTTGCGAAGAGTAGTTCGCCCTGAGTCGAAACAGTTTAGACTGCAGGCTGATTTTATTCCTTGGCCGACCTGTGAACTCCTAATGAGAAGGGTAAACTGAGTTCAACATCTTGTACTTATTTGGAAGGGAAAGAGCAGAAAATCATCACAGAGCCCAGAACTAAGCTTTACCTCACATTAGGGTATGCCCTGATAGAGATTGCAGTGTTAGCTGATACTTCTAAAGGTACCAGCAACTGCAAATGAAAGAACCATTTAGAGGAAGAAGTTGGGTCATTGAAGAGCTCTGAGAATGGCATATTTTAGAGATGTACAGATATGGATATATCTAAATTATTTACATTAATGTCTATCTCCCCCTCTAGACTCTATGTTTGTTGCGGGCAGGAAACACGTCTACCAACTCTGTTGTACTGTACTGGCTTCCGTCCCCTCCACTCTACCGAGACTGCTCTCTCTAAGGTCACCCATGAACCTCCTTCTTGCCAAATCCAATGGCTCCTACTCCATTCTAATCCTCCTTGACCTCTCAGCTGCCTTTGACACTGTCGACCATCCCCTCCTCCTCCACACCTTATCTCACCTTGGCTTCACGGACTCCATCCTCTCCTGGTTCTCCTCTTATCTCTCTGGCCGGTCATTCTCGGTCTCCTTCGCAGGCGCCTCCTCCCCCTCCCATCCTTTAACTGTTGGAGTTCCTCAGGGGTCAGTTCTTGGCCCTCTTCTGTTCTCCATTTACACTCACTCCCTCGGTGAACTCGTTCACTCTCATGGCTTTGACTACCATCTCTACGCAGATGACACGCAGATCTACATCTCTGCTCCTGTCCTCCCCCCTTCCCTTCAGGCTCGCATCTCCTCCTGCCTCCAGGACGTCTCCACCTGGATGTCTGCCCACCACCTAAAACTCAACATGAGCAAAACTGAGCTCCTCATCTTCCCTCCCAAGCCCGGTCCTCTCCCGTGGATGGTACGACCATCCTTCCCGTCTCTAGGGCCCGCAACCTCGGTGTCATCTTTGACTCGTCTCTTTCATTCACCCCACACATCCAATCTGTTACCAAGACCTGCTGGTTTCACCTTTACAATATCGCCAAGATCTGCCCTTTCCTCTCCACCCAAATGGCTACTTTACTGTTACATGCTCTTGTTATATCCCGGCTAGACTACTGTGTCAGCCTTCTCTCTGATCTCCCTTCCTCCTCTCTCGCCCCGCTCCAGTCTATTCTTCACTCCGCTGCCCGGCTCATCTTCCCGCAGAAACGTTCTGGGCATGTCACTCCCCTTCTTAAACACCTCCAGTGGTTGCCTATCGACCTCCGCTCAAAACAAAAACTCCTCACTCTAGGCTTCAAGGCTCTCCATCACCTTGCCCCTTCCTACCTCTCCTCCCTTCTCTCTTTCTACTGCCCACCCCGCATGCTCCACTCCTCTGCCGCCCACCTCCTCACCATCCCCCGGTCTTACCTATCCCGCCGTTGACCCCTGGGTTACGTCCTCCCGCGGCCCTGGAATGCCCTCCCTCCTCACCTCCGTCAATCTAATTTGCTTCCCCTCTTCAAATCCCTACTTAAAGCTCACCTCCTCCAAGAGGCCTTCCCAGACTGAGCTCACCCCTTTTTCCCTCTGCTCCCTCTACCCCCCCTTCACCTCTCTGCAGCTAAACCCTCTTCTCCCCCCTTTCCCTCTCCTCCTCCCCCTCTCCCGTCCCACCCCCTCAGCATTGTACTCGTCCACTCAACTGTATATATCTTCATCATCCTATTTATTTTGTTTATTTTGTTTAATGAGAGGTACATCACCCTGATTCTATTTATTTGCCATTGTTTTTATGAGATGTTCTTCCCCTTGACTCCATTTATTGCCATTGTTCTTGTCTGCCTGTCTCCCCCGATTAGACTGTAAGCCCGTCAAAGGGCAGGGACTGTCTCTATCTGTTGCCAATTTGTACATTCCAAGCGCTTAGTACAGTGCTCTGCACATAGTAAGCGCTCAATAAATACTATTGAATGAATGAATGAATGGTGGAAAGAACCAGGCCTGGGAGTCAGAGTACCTGGGTTCTAATCCTGGTTCTGCCACTTGTCTGCTTTGTGACCTTGGGCAAGTCATTTCACTTCTCTGGGCCTCCGTTTCCTCATCTGTAAAACGGGACTAAAACTGTGAGCCCCATGTGGGACAGGGACTGTGTCCGACCCAACTATCTTCTATCTACCCCGGTGCTTATTACAGTGCCTGGTACATAGCAGATACTATGGTTATTATTATTATTGTGTGCTTAGTACAGGGCTGTGCATACAGTAAGTGCTCAATGAACACCATTGATTGATTGATTAATTTTAGGCTTTTGACAAAGGAACGTGGAGTGTCGTCATGGCAAACCAACAGTGAGAGGAGAGCTTTTCCCTGAAAGTGGAGGGAACCTGGTTCAGTGAGTTTGGAGGAATCAATAGGTGGCCAGGACTGCAGTCAACCTTTGTGGATTGAAATGTTATATTGGGGAAATGAGCCATTTCCCTATTTCACTCTCTTGAAGCTCTACCCTGGAGAAAGATTCCCCCTTGGACCTCGTACGGGGACCCACAAACCCAAGTCTTAAGGAACAAGGCCATAGGGTGAAGTAGCAGATACAACCAAGTTACTTTAAGATCTGTTTCGTGAGTATGGGCACGCACCCGTTTAAACCGTTAGGCGATACAACTAGATAAATACTATTAAATGTGTTTCTCCGTTGATGCTGATGCAGTGTGTAGGTACGATTGAACAGACTCACAGATAATTCACTTTCCACACTGGGATTACACGTTATCAGCTGTTGCTCAGGTAAAGTGTCGTGGTCCTCTGCTCATAGGGTTTGAGGTTCCGCAGATATTTCCAGTGTATCATTCCTGATCCAAAAGAGCCCCTGTCCTCAAACCCTTGGGACTGCAAGTGGTGGAAAAAAACAGACTTGTATATGGCTTCAAAAAGGCTGTTCAGAAATCTCACTAGCCTTTTGCATGAGAGTCTTATTGATGTTGACGCTCACAGTCATGGACATCCCTAGCTTGAAGAAGGACAGTCAACTCTGGTGGGTCTTATTTTCAAGTTTTATTAAAATTCTTGCTTGCCCACATCCTCATTTCTCTAATAAAACCATTTTTTATACTCGAAAGCATTCTTTGTTGTTTCTCTAAGACTCAGTTTCTCCCTCCACATATACAGTTATTCTGATTGCCTCCACCCATCTCTTCAAACAGAAATGGGCCTGGGAATGTGCAATACAAAATTTGAAAAGCATAACAATAAAATCATCTCGGCGTTGGCCATCAAATTCTTGGGAGATCAGGGTCAATCGGGCTTTTTCCACTGCAGTAACTGAGTTTTTGGTCTTCACCATCACACAATACCTCAGATTTCTCAATCCATCTGTACATTTTATTATGCCTATTTGGACAGCTTTATTTACATATGTACAAATACCTACTGTCTGGATACTTTTTTTTTTTACAATTTCATTTGATTTACAAAAACAGAACCGCAAAATAACTTAGGTTACTAATACTGTACAAAAATAAAACTGATTAAAACAGTTGTGAAGATTGGAATTTTACAGTGTTACAGATCATTCATCTTAAACAATCTATCCAGGATAAATATGTGCTAAATATCTGCAAACGGACAACTAATCTGTTTCTGTAATTATACACTACCAAATATAGTTCTCAAAAGAAGCATGATGAATAGCTATACCTTAAAGTCATAGCATCCTTCCACAATGGTGAAGAGCTTTCCTTTTCCTAACCCAGAAGAGCAATTATCTTAACACTATTGATTTTCCAGAATATGACATCTACCTATAGCATTAGACAAAACTATTTTCTTCCTTTTTAACACTTGCAAGAGTCTTCCAAAATTCAGTTTGGTTAAAAAAGTAAAAAATATTACTATCCTGTGGTTGGATTTTTACAAGTTAAATCCATGGTCTTTTTAATATAAAAAGTAACCGTTTCATAGTTTTAGTGTTCAATGAACTCTAATAATCCTATTTGGACTACCTCAAGATAATAATAAATCTAATTAGAATGCTGGTTCCTATTTGTGAACTTTTAAAGCAGAATTTATCACAAAGAATAAAAAGTAGCCTTGAGTTTATACATCATTAAAACGTATAAGATCATATCAAGTCTGCGTGTTTTAGAACCACTTGTGAAAGCAATTAGCAACATTTTGGGGAAGTAATTGTGCATTTTTTTTTACAAGTGCTCCATTTGCCCAGATAACAATGCTGGACGAGAGCAGTGCTCCTTTTCAATCTATGAAGATTGGTCTGTCTTTGACTTTGTTTCGCTTTTAGGTTATTTTCGTTTGGTTTTGGGGTTTTTTTTTGTTGTTGGTTTTTTTGCCTTGGGGGAATTTGAGCTTAAAAAGGTAGTGAGTCGTTCCCTACTGGCAAAATTCGCACCCACTTTAATAGGTAACATTAAGAATATCAGAAAGCAGAATTGTTCCATTAGTTCAGCAGAAAATAGGCTGCATACCTATTTTACATGGAAGAACAAATGTCCTTAAAACTTACTTTGGACACCAGAAATTAAAGTTTGGTTTTAAAATAAGTGTTTCAAACAGCTGAAACAGAGGTAGAAAGTGTTCTTGATTTTCCTGACATGTTTTCACGTGAGAAAACTCATTCATTTTTAGTCCATTGACTGCGTAAAAGCAGTTCTCTTCAAAGGATTAATAATAAAATTTCACAAGTAAAAATACTATTGCAGGCATTTTATTTTTAAATTGGAAGCCAAATAAATACTACTGTGACATTTTTTCCTCTGAGCATCTCACATCTTTGTTTTTTTATTGGAAGAGGCGAAATGATCAGTTAACTGCAGGAATGAAACCTGACTTCAACTCGTTCGCACCCCGGATATAAACTCGGGTGTAATGAAATTACCTGCTTTAAAGATGTGCTGACAAAGATGCTCAGAAATTTTATTTCTGCAAAGAAAAATGTAAACATATTTCCCCACCATCGTGCTAATGTGCCTCAATTCAGGTCTCTTCTGGCATTTACAAGGCTGAAAATACAATTCTTTTTGTTTTTAAAAAAAGGCTCACCATTTATCTTAAGGATCAAAATAGACGTCTTCTCCTGTTATATAATTGATGGAGTGATGTAGTGGTCTTAGTTAACGGTAGACACGCGAATACAGCATACAGAGTGGTGAGGTCTATGCTGGAAACGATCCTCTGGTCTATTTGGTGGATTGTTGAGTAGTTCCAAATCCCTTCACTTCCTCCATTAAAAAGGGCTTTGTTTCAAGATCACACAGCTAAGATTATGTCAAAGGAGCCTCTGAAATAATTGAAGAAGTTTTCACTGGTTTTCTTTCTGCCTCTAAGTTCTATTTTTTAAAAATTCTCTCTCCTGTCAGGGGGAGTTTTGTATGAAGATGGGAAGACCGTTTAGAAAATAACAGTTAGAAGGACTCAAATCAAAACCAAGTCTATCCGTGGTGCTCTGGTACAGTCAGTGATGGGAACAGAAAAGACTGGAACATTTGAAAAAGTTAATAGTTAACACTTTTAGCTTGGAAACATTTTCTCCTCCAACAACATTTGCATTGTATAGTCCTGCTCTCTTGCCTTGTCCCTGCCATGCTCTCGTAGGGTAACGTCTGTTTAGCCTAGCAAGTAAAATAGAAGCAAATTATAATAGGCTGTCCCCGTCCCCCCCCTAAATTTTTGTTTAACTTTAAAGCATGTGCTTTACTTATATGACAGTTTTACTAGAAATTTTTAAAAGTGCAGCTTATGATCAAAAGTATACTTCATACAAAGGAAGCTTTAAAGGTTCTGTACTTAACAGGTTGTTTCTAGTTAAAAATTCAACTTCTGCATACCAATCAACTATACGTAACCCATGAACTTGTTTTCAAGTCTTTAGACGACAGATCATGCTGGAGTAGATGTGGTCTTGCTTGCGTAAAGACAGCTGTGCTATGGCGTTTTTTCTTTCAAAAGTTCAGTTAGTCGGAGGGTGGTTTAGGCTAAAGAAATGTAGCACAGGCAGCATTGCATTTAAAAAAAAAACAACACACACTCTTTGACAGCAAGCACAAATAGCCTGGAATCACTCGTATGATGCCCAGGTCAACCCACCCAGTCAGACATATGTACACCATTGTTGATTACAGTATACTCTCGATTATCCGGCCGCAGAAAATCCAGGGAGTTGAGAATTATCTGGGCCAATTTTTCAGAAAAAAAAATTGGCGGGGGGCGGAGGGGGGTTGTTATTTTGGGGTTATCTGAAAGCACTTTTGAATTTTCCAATACTGTACAAAAGACGCTTACAATCACTACGAATCTGGAGTCAATTCTACGCACAAACGCCGAAGGGTTGGAGGATGCAAGCTGGCAAAGGGTCGAAAGGAACCCATCCTCTGCTGGCGAGCAGGGCTCGGGAAGTGCAGTCAGAGTACTGTATCTTGGGCGGCAGGAATCCTTCCTCCTGACTGACAGCTCGTCCCTTGCGTTACTACGCATACTCACTGGGCAGTGAGCAGATCGGGGTGCGGGGGAGGGAAGGAAGTCGGGGGGGGTGGGGTAGGGGGCGGGGGACGGTATCCTGTCCCAGCAATCCGGGGATGTCCCGTTAGTTTCCACATGCAAGTCTCACCGGGAGAGTTTAATACTGTTCAGGGCAGAGCGCGTCCGCCGCTCGGGCAGCAGGAATCCTTGCTCCGGGTTGCCGGGGGTTCAATCTGGCCGGTCGGTACAGTAGAGAGGCAGTCGGTACAGTAGTCACTTGACCAACCCCTTCTTAAACATCAAGAGAAGTGAAGAGCAAAAACACAAACACGTCGTCATCCTCATGGAGCCAAAGCCGGAAGTCACAGCCAAGCTTGAGAAAGGGTCCTCGGTGAACTTGACGAGAATGGAGCTATTCACCATCGGAAAGCCGACGGTGCGCGACATTACAAAGCCGAAGACTGAAATCGCCAACTTCGTGCAAAACTGCCGACGGCTGAGGTGTGTTAAAAAAGCGGAAGTCCATGAAAGATCACTCACTGCATATGGAGCTTAACCCGGCTCTCTCTGAAGGGTTTCGCCCACCACGAGCAAATGGGAAGCCTTATCGCAGGACCGGCACTTGTAAAACGGTCAGATGTTTTTGGTTTATTTTTCCACACCCTAGGAATGGAAGGAGAGTTGGATGTATCTTCTGGTTGGCTCACCAGGCGGTAACAGCGCCGTGGCCTCAGAGAGTTGAGCAGCGATGGAGAGAAGCCGAGGGCTGACACGGAAGCTTTAGAGGACTTCATCAAAGAGTTTCAAGATTTCATTGCGGAAAACAACTTTCAACTGGATAAAAAAAACACCATGCAGATGAAACTGGGCTCGATTGGAAATGCCCTCCGAGAAGAACGTCGGCACTTGAAAACAAATGCCGAGCCCTCGGTTCCAAAGCGTCAGAGGAACGTACGACACTCCTTGGTTGTAGCAATGCAACAGGGTCCCGCAAGATGAAGCTGGCAGGTGTGGGCAAAGCAGAGAAGCTTCGCTCATTCACGGATTCTCCAGCCTCCAATCTACCTGTCAGCTACTTCAACCAGAAAGGAGCACGGACGGATCATACAATTAAGGATCGGCTCCACCTTAAACAGGTGCCGCAAACCGAGACCCGTTTGGGGGAATGTGGGCTGCCAGAACGGGCTGTGCTGCTTCTTGGCAATGCCCCATCCCAGTCTGATGCAGAAGAGCTCACATCTGCGGATGGGAACATTTTCGTGAAGTACCTGCCGCCCAACATCACAGCCTTGATTCATCCGAGAGATCAAGGTGTGATTGACTGCCGAAAACTGCAATATCATGGGGCCCTGTTGCAACGCCACATTGCCAATCAAACCTCCTTCAAGATTTTCTTCCAGAACTTTTGTCTCTTGGAGCGCAGTGGAGCATAAGTTCCTTGAGGGCAAGAAACATGTCCTTTTAGCCTCCAGTATACTCTCTCGAGCGCGGAGTACGGGGCTCGGCGTACAGTAGGCACTCAGCAAATAACACTGATCGATTCATCGCCTATTAGGCGATCATGGCAGAAGATCTTGCCTGACCCTGGGGAGGAGACCAGAATTGCTCAACCTGGTGGGGAGGAAGTGGTCAAAAGTTTCACTGAAGGGTGTCAATGGCTTGAGGACAGCAAGCAAAATGTGCTGGAATGGCTACCCTTGGATGGCGGTGACTACTGCTACAAGGAGGTGCTGACAAGTGAAATCACAGTCTACATCCAGGAACCTGAGAAAACAGCTCCTTCCGACGAAGAGAAAGACATCAGTGAGCATCTCCAAGACTACACTTACACTATAGAACAGAAACCACCGAGCTTGAGGTGGATGAAATATCAGTTTGAAGGTGATCAAGATCTATTGTTTTCAGCTGAAGCAGGGGATCGAAAAAAGCCTGAAAGGCAGGCTTCTACCAAAAAAGAAAAAAAAAACCCAACAAAGCCCCAAACAACAGGCTTTATTCGATTTTTTTCCCCCCTAAACCATGATGGTTTTCATACCCTATTCTACTATAGCTAATCACACAGTCCAGTTTTTTAAAATTATTCCCTGGACTATAGCAATATATTGCCGCCGGAAAGTAATGAGACATCAGTGAAACTACCAACTTCGACTAGGCTGTATGGAGCACAATTTATTTAAGTTTCTTGGATTTCCGGTTCAACCGATCCAGAGTTTAGCCCAAATAAGCAAGAGTATACTGTACTTGAGAAAATCCATCTGCCTCCCTCGAGCCAGAACTTATCTGCAGCCTTCCAAGGGGACCAAATATTGATTTTCAACTTCAGCTACATGTGCTTTTAAAAAACGCAGGAGAATTTGACTGTACAGCGGTGGAGTTGCTGTGAGATCAATGTGCATCTTTTGGGGGTGGCTGTTGCAGTTTGTCTTTGTGGTATTGTTTTGACAGCGTCCTTTCCACCCGGGCCTGGTCCATCCCTCAAAAGAGGGTAGGGTTGGTCTTTTTAGACCGCTTGATCATACTTGGGTGGAACTCGGTGTGGCGCCGGGCGTGCTTTGTCAGGTGGTCGCTCCTCATGAAGCGCTTTTCACAGAGTGGGCAGCGGAACTGCTTTTCCCCAGTGTGGGTTCGGTAGTGGCGGGTCAGCTCATCTGAGCGGGAAAACTTTTTAAGGCAGTCAGGCCAGGTACAAGGAAAGGGGCGTTCACCTAAGAGAAGGGAATCAAAACAACATTTTCAAGACCACGCTAACCCTACAGTTAACTTGAAAAAAGACAAGACTACTTGATTTTTCTGGGCCACATCCCCCAAGTCCCCAATCCTTCACTCTCTAGGTGAGTCTAGGTGACGGGTGAGTCATTCTGTGAGCGAACCAAGTTGTGTGGACAAATGGGAGTCTGGGAGGTGGGCTAGGCCTTTTGCGTCTCCCGCTTGATTTAACTGTTAATTACCCAGTTCCCCACGGAGTGTGGTCGGGAAACGCCGCCGCCCAGGCCTCAATCCTGGTTCTGCCCACCGCACTGCCAGTTCGGGTTCACTTCAACCTCAGTGCAGCATTGCTAATCGCCTCCCGATGCAGGGGATTGCTCTGTGTTTTTCCAGCGAACAACTCGAGACAATTATCTCCGGAAGACTGCAGCCCCAGATGCGAACAATGTTAATCTTAATGCAAGGAGGGAATGTTCTCCTAGACCTCTCCGATGAGGAAGATTGCTTTTCACCAATGGCACCGCTGGGGTTTTCCCAGAGGCCCCGCGATCAAGTGTCGGAAATGAGGTCCATTGAGTGCTATTTATTATCAGGACATTTTCAAGTTCGAATTTCATTATTGCTCCCCTGATGGTTGCCTTTTCTTAAGTTTCCTCTTTCTTATTCCTTCCCATGTACCCATTCTTCTAGATCATAAGGATAAAAGAAATGCCTGGGTCAGACCAATGGTCTCTATATATACACCAGTATTCTGCCTTCAAGAGCAGTAACCAAGGCGACTCGGAGGAACTCTTTGGTGCTCTTCTGACACCCATCCTCATGACTGGGAGACAGCAAGACCTCCTGGAAGAACGTGGGACTAGGCGTCCAGGAGACCCTGGTTTTGGTCCCGGTTCTTCCACTGGCTGTGTGACCTTAGGCAAGTCAACGTGACCTCTCTGGACCTCTTTTCCTCATCTCTTTAAACACGGGAACGACACCTGCTTTCCTACCTCTGGGACTGGGAACCCCGTTTGAAACAGAGACTGTGTCCGACCTGATTATCTGGTATCTATCCCAGCACGTAGCACAGAGTAAATGCTTAATAAATACCACTATTATTACATACCTTTTCCCTCTTGAAAGTATTTTCCATGAACCTATCTAAATCTTGCTTGAGCCTTCCATCATCCCTACCTTTCCCTCTATTGATCCTCTTTGGGCCTATTCTGCTTGAATTTAGCCAACTCTTCTCGAACCTATTGATGCAGTGAACTTATTTTTGCCTGCACAAATTCTTGGAGGAAAGAATTGCATATGCTTACTGTGGGAAAAAAATGTTTCCTTTTGTTGGTCTTACACCTACCAGTTCAAGCTATAGCCTCCTAAGGGTATTCCTTGTTCCCCCTGTCCTCACCCTTCCTGACTGTGCTCATTTCAAATCTGTCCCCTCACAGTCTTCATCTTTCCAGAAGAATTCTAATCTTTTCCGGCCAGCCTTGTTCAAAAGCTGCACCAACCCTTCTCTCTACAAATTCCCTTCTTCTGAAGAGTGTGATAGAGAGAAGAGAGAGTCACAGGTTTCGGGGAAGGATCAGGGAGAGAGTGAGAGCTTCCTGAAATCTGTGCTGGGCCAAATTTTGGAGAGAAATGTATACTCCATAGTAGTGGAAATGATTTGCTTCTAAATTGGTAAGCAGATTCTAAGCACGGGACAATTAATCAGTGATATTTATTGAGTGAGCAGTTATTGTGTGCAGAGCACTGTACTAAGTGCTTGGGAGGCTACAATAGAGTTGGTAGACACGATCCCTGCCCTCAAGGAGCTTACAGTTTAGTTTAGGGAAAGAGACACTGAAATAAATTATCGATAGGGGAAGCGGCAGAGTATAAGAATATATACATGAGTGCCGCAGGGGTGGGGGCGGGGTGAATATCAAAGGCTTATGGGATAGACCCAAATGCATAGATGATGCACAAGGAAAGGAGAATAGGATGGCCAGATGAGAGGTTAGTCAGGTGAGGCTTCTTGGAGGAGATATGATTTTAGTAGGGCTCTGAAGATGGGGAGAGTGGTGCTCTGTCGTATTTGAAGGGAAAGGAAGCTCCAAGCAGGAAGGAGGGCATGTGAAAGGGCTCGACGGTGGGATAGATGAGATCGAGATAGAATTGAAGGGGACCCAGACCTGACTCTCCAGGGGCCCTCATGGTCATGGAATGGAAGGCAGAGGAGAAGCCGGTGAAAGAGAATGACTGAGAAGGAGCAGCTAGAGAGAGAGGAGAACTAGGGGAGGATAGTGGCAGAAGTGGATTTGAACACTTTACTCCTATCTGAAGAACTTCGAGGAAGACCAATAGAAACCTGGATCCAAGTCCCTATCTTGATCATTTTAGGGTATGCCTAATACCTAACATCCATTTTTTCAAGGAAAAGGGGACAGGTACATTCTCTGCTGTGTCAGTAACATCAAACAAATATACACATTAAAGAGAAACTTGGCATAGTATCGTGAATGGTGGGAGCGAAGTTGGAGTCCTAAGGAAGTAGAAATTAAAGTGGGAGGGAAGGAGGGAACAAAGACATCTTCCCATGACATCAAACTCCCAACAGGGGAACAGAGGTTCGTTAACCTATGACCCAGACTTGGCCATTTTCGTTAGGGAATCCATTTGGTGACAAAACATCATTTCATGAAGTAATTCTCTAACCTGCCTTCCCTAGTACTTAACAGCAACAAGTCAACTGTAAAATGGAGATTAAGACTGTGAGCCCCATATGGGACGTGGACTGTGTCCAACCTGATTAACTTGTTTCTACCCCAGCGCTTAGAACAGTGCCTGGCACATAGTAAGTGCTGAACAAATACCACAAAAAAAAAACCCCAAAACCAAAGTCTGGCCGGACCCTAAGCACTGCCTTCTGCAGAAGGTGGACATATGTGCTACCTCTGCATTAGTACTTGACTTCTAGCACGAGAAGGAATCCTTTAAACTCCTGTGAGATTCTGTAAACTCCATTTGGACCTGTATTAGATGACAGCATCATTAGTGGTCAGCAGTGTTCAGCATACACAGTAATCTGTTCCCAAAATGGCTTCTGGATCTTTAGCTTTCATTTCCCCTCTGTAACTTCAGAAGGAACAGATGGAAGGCAGAGGGTATGTGACTTTCATTCAAAGGGATAGTCTTCTGGATAGGTCCCTCCCTATGCATTCTGACTTCAAAGGATGCTTAATTTTTTCTTTTAAGAAAATAAGTCTCTTTGGAGATGATTCTATTTTGTGATTGGCTGATTTTTCTCGATAAAATACTGATTCTGAAGTTCTGACATTTCCTCACTTGGTGTAATGGATGGGTTCCCCGCTCCAAAACGGAGAGGAGAAAAGTGTTTGATTAAAATCATTTCTGGGCCTTCTATGTGGGCCAGAATATTTTGCCCCTCGGGCAGGAATATACTACTTCAGAGGCTGTCCTCCCAAATTCATTTCCATTCCTTTCCCCCCTTTTTTCCCCTCCTCAAATCTAAATACACACCAAAAATCTGCCCTTGGTCATGGAAAGAAGATTTAAAGACCTAGTATTTCCATTTCATGGTGTTGTGGGAAGGGACTCTTGTGAACAGTGTTTAGTTTGAGAGCTTGTATAACTTTTTTTTACGTGGATACTCCTTCCCTATATGTGAAGAAAGCCTCAATCTATACAAGGAATAACCATTTCTGGTGGAATTGAAAAATAATAATAATAATGATACTTGTTAAGCACTTACTATGTGCCAAGCACTGTTCTAAGAGCTCGGGTAGATGAAAGTTGATCAGGTTGGACACGGTCCCTGTCCCACATGGGGCTCAAAGTCTTAATCCCCATTTTACAGATGAGGGAATTGAGGCACAGAGAAGTGAAGTGACTTGCCCAAGGTCACACAGCAGACATGTGGCTGAGCTGGGATTAGAACCCAGGTTCTCTGACTCCCAGGCCCGTGTTCTTTCCACTAGGCCATGCTGCTTCCACTAAGAAAGACTACGACCTTTTCTTGAGAGAGCCTGGACATTTTCTCTTTGCTTGAAGGCAGTTGAGAAATTCAATGCAAGTGAGAAATTCCTCACTTCACTCCAAGACGCCCCTAAAGTCCATCACGTTGAGCAGACGAGATGTTTGGGAAAATATTTCCACTGGGTAAGATTACCTTCTATTTGGAAATGCCGGGAATAGTCAGCGTATTCAAGCTGGCAGATTTGAACAGGGCTTCTCTTTTTTTGCCATACTGAATAAAATTCCAAAGTATAAGACAAGGCTGATTTTTCCTATGTTTAGTGCATCTGGGGTTTCCTCCTCCTCCTCCTTGCCCTCCTTCTCCTCCTCCTCCTTCCCCGCTTCCTCCTACTTTGGTATTTGCATTTGTAAAAGGAAAGTAGCCTCAACTACAGTAAAAATAAATCCTCCTTCAAGCCCAGAGTTGCCAAGCAGTCGTGCCAATGTTGCCAAACACAGAAGAGCACAGATTGGGAAGCTGAGGAAAGAGAGAAGGCGGGGGTAAAGAGGGAGAATTTAGGGAAAAGGACCAAAAGTTCTTGTCTCTTTTTGATGGCTGCTCCAGGTTTGGAAGTGCAGTAAGAAATCAGGCCAGCTTGGGGATCTGAGAATTTAGAAATGCAGTTATCCATTAACATCTGGCAGGCTTCCAGGAATAAGGTCATCGAGTACACAAAGATGGAAGTGAAATTTTCAGAAACTTCGTGTGCAAAACCAATCCAGTAAACGGCAGATGAGGAATTTTGTGGTACATTCAGGAATACTGCATATAACTCTCTCCTTGATGCATATCTTTTCCATTCATGTTCATTTTGAAAATCATCAGGGAATAGATTAGCCCGCTAATAGGAATAGACATTTGTTCTCCTGGAGAACTGATGCCTTCAATGCTGTGCATGCCTTGGCAATAATCAAATAGTTTGCTCTCTATTTTTTTCTATAGTATTTGTTAAGCACATACTTTGTACCAGGCACTGTACTAAACACCAGGGTAGATACAAGTTAATTAGGTTGGGCACAGTCCCTGTCCCACATGGAGCTGACAGTCTTAATCCCTATTTTACAGATGAGGTAACTGAGGCACAGAGAAGTGAAGTGACTTACCCAAGGTCACACAGCAGCCCGGTGGTGCAGCCGGAACTGGAACCCAGGTTTTTCTGACAACCAGGCCCATGCTCTCTCACATTACCTGGATATTATTCTACTCTCTCGTTTTCGGTTGTGAGAACCCCTTGCTTCCTCTCTTTGGCTCTACTATATAGTTTGCTACTTTTTCTACTTGCCTCCAATTAAAATGGCCCAACTGGCAGCTCAGTCACCAAATATTTCCTAGTTGGCCAGTTCTCCCTACATCCTTCAAATAACAGCTCTGAGTCGGCCCCCGGGGTGGGATGGTGGATCCTAGACTGCACTTGTCTACGGACAACAGCTGTAAAGCCTGTGAGCCCGTCATTGGGCAGGGATTGTCTCTTAACTGTTGCCGAATTGTACATTCCAAGCACTTAGTACAGTGCTCTGCACATAGTAAGCGCTCAATAAATACTATTGAATGAATAAATGAAGCCGCTTGATATCACCTGTGTAGAGACAGGTGATAGATATAACCTCAATCTTTGTGATCTTAACATAATATTCAAATGGGACACATGTGCATACATAGCTTTTAGATACAGTTTGTCCCAGAGTGCTCTCAGGATGTTACTGTTCAACCCAAAGCCACTGCCCCAGTGTATGAAGGGAAATGTCTACCAACTCTGTGCCGCGTGTGAAATAATGATCTGTGCCATTTGTTATGCACTTACACTGTGCATGGCCCACCCACTGAAGAATGAAGTGAGGCTTTGTGGGGCCCGGCCAGGTATCAGGCTGGGTGGATCCAGCTTGGCCGGGCCCCACATTTTCAGCCCGGAGAGGACTCTGTGTAAGGCAGAGCGTGGTCCACTACAACTAAGCAATCAATCGTATTTGTCGAACACTTACTGTGTGCAGAGAACTGTACTAAGCGCTTGGGAGAGTACAATGCAACAGAGTTGGTAGACACATCTTATGTATATTCATATATATTATATAGAGAGGGGGAGACAGATAATACAAATAAATGACAGATATGTACATGTGCTGCGGGGCTGAGGGAGGGGCGAATAAAGGGTGCAAATCCAAGTACGAGGGTGACGGAGAAGGAAGTGGGAGAAGAAATGAGGACCTGGTCGGGGAAGGCCTCTTGGAAGAGGTGTGCCTTCGATAAGGCTTTGAAATGGGGATGATGATCGTCTGTCGGATATGAAGAGGGAGGGGTTTCCAGGCCAGAGGCAGGATGGGGGCGAGAGGCTGGTGGTGAGATAGGTGAGATCGATTGAGTAGGTTGGTATTAGAGGGGTGAAGTGTGAGGGCTGGGTTGGAGTAGGAAATCAGGGAGGTAAAGAAGGAGGGGGCAAACCGATCGGTAGCTTTAAAGCTGACGGGAAGGAATTTCTGTTTGATGTGGAGGGGGATGAGCAATCATTGGAGGTTCTGGAGGAGTGGGGAAACATTCATTCATTCAATAGTATTTATTGAGCGCTTACTATGTGCAGAGCACTGTACTAAGCGCTTGGAATGTACAATTCGGCAACAGAGACAATACCTGCCCAGTGACAGGCTCACAGTCTAATCGACGGGCTCACAGTCTAATCGATGGACTGAATATTTCTGTAGAAAAATGATCCGGGCAGCAGAGTGAAGTATGGACTGGAGTGGGGAGAGACAGGAAGCAGGAAGTCAGCAAGGAGGCTGATGCAGTCATCGAGACGGGATAGAATAAGTGCTTGGATTAATGTGGTAGCAGTTTGGATGGAGAGGAGAGGGCAGATTTTAACGATGTTGTGAAGGTTCAACTGACAGGATTTGGTGACAGACTGAATATGTGGGTCGAGTGAGAGAGATGAGTTGAGGATAATGCCTAGGTTAAGGGCCTGTGAGCCCGAGAGGACAGCAGTGCTGTCTACGGTGACAGAAAAGTCAAGGGGAGGACGGGGTTAGGGTGGGATGATAAGGGGTTCTGTTCTGGACATGTTGAATTTGAGATGTCAGTGGGACATCCAAGTAGAGATGTCCTGAAGCCAGGAGGAAATGGGAGACTGCAGAGCGATCGAGGCTGGAGAGGTAGGTTTGGGAATCCGAACCAAACCTACACAGGAGGCTACCGCGCTGTTTGCACTCATGGGCAGTGTGTTGGGAACAGGAGCCGAGGTGAAATCAAGAAAAGATTCCTGGGAATGGAAACACAGATCTTGTATTCTCTATCTTGGGAACCACGGGTGACAGTAAGATCATTTTTGTTAGACAGTATATCCAAAGGGATCTGCTGCCGGTGATGTATTGGAAAATCTGCTTCCTCACCTCTCCTCCCCACACTGGTAAAACAACAGTAATAGGTCCCGATACTGCAATTTACAGTTGTGTTCATGTAGGGTTTTGAGGCACTCCTGTACACTACCACACTGGGGGGTTTGTTTTTGAAGGAGATGTTAGCAGGCTCCAATTTTTGCCCAAGGGGATTACTTTCTAGATTTTTCTCAGCACTACTGTACCCTGAACCTCTTTTTGAATTTCTGTGTGCATTTATAAATAATGAATTCAGCCCTGGGTCGAGTAGGACTCTATTTTCGGTTAACATATATTTTATTTCTCTCTCTGAGCAAGTTTTCAAAAGCAGCTGAAATGGTGAGCGGGAAAGTGGTTTCGTGGACCTGCCCCCTCCTTACGCACAGAACCATTAATCTGGCTACAGCGTTAAGTGCTGAATTCAGAAGCACTTATAATCATTACAGTCCAGGAGTTACAACTTCAGGTTCAAGCCGCATTTCGTTGAAATTTATGTACAGGTGCCCTTTCTCGAGATGAGTTTTTTCAAAAGTGGAACAGAATAAAAGGTTTTGAAAATTACTAAATTACTCAAGTATTAATATTACTCCTACTACTAAAAATGATCATGGTATTTGTTAAGGGATTACTCACCAGACACTCAGGTAGCCAGACACTCAGGCTAGACACTCAAGGCTAGACACTCAGGTAGCTACAAGGTAGTCAGGTGGGACACAGTCCCAGTCTGACGTGGGGTTCACAGTCAAAGTAGGAAGGAGAACAGGTATTGAATCCCCATTTTACAGATGAGGAAACTGAGGCACAGAGTAGTTAAGTGACTTGCCCAAGGTCACACTGCAACCAATTGGCAGAGCCAGGCTAGGAACCCAGGTCCTCTGACTCCTAGGTCCAGGCTCTTCCCGCTTGACCAAGCTGCTCTCTGTTTAAACTGGAGATCCAGAGCCTAGGGTTTCTTTTGTGGCAAACCTTTCTAGACAAGGGAAAGACCAGGCTTGCCTAGGACTAGTTTAGGCTCACGAGTGACCAACAGCCTTGAGGGAGGAGGAGCGGAGGGTGAAAACGGGGTTGTGGGGGTGTAGTCTAACTCCAAGGTGAAAGCCACCAAGGGGAACAGTGCATCATTTCTCCCATCTCTGGATCCATCCTGTTCTGACCCCACCCGGGGTGTGGGAGCCCGCGGGAGGGATTCTGGGAGATTGGCTCCAGTCCACTTCTGGATCAGACCATCTCTGGCTGAGAAGTGCAGGGTTTGGGGCTGGTATCATCCTCCTCCTCCTCTTCATCATCACCATCTTCATCATCATTATTTATGATACTGATTAAGCAAGTACTATGTGTTAAGCACTGGGGTGGATTCACGATCACCTAGATTGTAAGCTCGTTGTGGGTAGGGAGCGTGCCTGTGTATTGTTGTATCGTGCTCTCCCAAGTGTTTAGTGCAGTGCTCTGCACACAGTAAGTGCTCAATAAATACAACTGATGGAATGAATGAATGAATCAGATCAGATCCAGCCCCTGTTCCACAGAAGGCTCCCAATCTAAGAGGTAGGAAGAGAAGGCATTTAATCCTCATTTTACAGATGAGGAACTTGGGGCACATAGAAGTGAAGTGACTTGCCCAAGGTCACACAGCAGACAAAGTGGCAGAGCCGACATTAGAACCCAGGTCTCCTGACTCCCAGTCCCGTGCCCTTTCCACTAGACCATGCTGCATCTCCCAACTCGGTTGAGCCTGGGGTCCTAGGCTGAACTGGATCCCCTGGGATTGCCAACTAGAATGAACCTGAACCTCCAGGTTGACCTTGGGACCAACCTGTTTGGGCCTCCCTGGTCTAGGCTGCTACTTCCAGGCCTTTCTTTCTTTCTTTCTTTCTTTCTTTCTTTCTTTCTTTCTTTCTTTCTTTCTTTCTTTCTTTCTTTCTTTCTTTCTTTCATTCGTATTTATTGAGCACTTACTGAGTGCAGAGCACTGTACTAAACGATTGGGAAAGTACGATATGACAATAAACAGTGGCATTCCCTGCCCACACCGAGCTTACAGTCTAGAGGAGGGGAGACAGACATCAATACAAATAAATAAAATAACAGAAATGTACATAAGTGCCGTGGGGCTGGGAGGGGGGAAGAGCAAAAAGAGCAAGTCAGGGCGATGAAGAAAGGAGTGGGAGATGAGGAAAAGTGGGGCTTAGACTGCGAAGCCCTTTTAGAGGAGTTGTGTCTTCAATAAAGCTTTGAAAGGCAGGAGAGTAATTATCTGTTGGATTTGAGGAGGGAGGGCATTCCAATTGAGGAGGGAGGCGTGGTCAATTTCAGATCGGCCTAGGGCAGCTGGGAGGGAAGGAAGCGAGGGAGGGTGGGAAGGATGGTCCTTGCCCCATGGTGTTCGGTGTCGGCTCACAGGAGAAACAGAGGGCCAAAATGAATCAGGGGTAGAGGCAGTGGGAGGGGAGGGTCACACCCTAACCATAAAGGAATTGCCACTAGCCTCCCAGCCCCTTGGCCTCCCCTGAGGAGAGTGGAATGGCATTCCTAGCCAACCTCCTAAGGGCAGTAGAGTGACCATAAAGGAACAGAAGAGGGTTTCCAGGCAGGGCTCAAGGGAGGGCAGGGGAACCTGTCGGGGTGGAGTCAGGGAAACTCGCGGGCTCAGCAAGGGCAAGGACTGCTGCTAATTTTCCCGGTTTGCCACTCCATCCTGGAAAGGTTGGGGAGGAATGCAACTGCAGTCAGTTGGGCTAATTCATTCATTTTTGCTTTATACTTGAAGTTAGGGCCATGTGAGTCCAACATGTAAATGTATGCAAACTAATATGCAAATCTGCCCTTTGAGGCAAGAGCCCTGACCTTTTTTTTAAAACAGGACTATTCATGTGGATATGTAAGTTTTTATATTTGGTATCTCAGTTGTCAGACACTGAGATGTCCAGAATCTCCCCAGTTACCACTCATCAGATCTATGATTTAGGCAGGGATTATCCAAAATCTAAGCTTTCTAGTAATACTGTCATGGCATGATGAAGCCAATTATGAACCTTGTTCAGGTTCTAGTATTTTTCCTCCTCTAGACTGACCTCTCGTTCAGGACTGAAATGCTCTGCATGAAATGTAGGATTTCTTCAGGGAGTGGGAAGCCTCTAGACTGTAAGCTCCTTGCGGGCAGGAGATGTGTCTACCAACTCTCTTTTACTGAACACTCCCAAGTGCTTAGTACAGTGCTCTGCACACAGTAAGCGCTCAATAAAGACCACTGATTGAAGTCAAGGCGCCCAGACCTATGACTCTCCCCTTAGCCTTCTGGTAGATACACTACTGTGATTCCATTACCTTCCTCTGACTCGCAAATGAGTTATCTCTGTGAAGCCCTGGAACTGCCTTCTGTGGGAAGTCCCTTAAATCAATCAATAGTATTTACTGAGTGCTTACTATGTGCAGAGCACTGTGCTAAGCATTTGGGAGAGTACTCTAGATACAACAGAATTGGCAGGCACGTTCTCTGCCCGTAATGAGTTTACGGTCCCAAGGACTCAAACCAGGATGAATTTCCTGTTGTCTAGGATACTTTAGGCGTGGTCCTCCCTGGAGGCAAGGCGACGTCCATCTTGTTCTCCCAAGCCTGTTGAGCCGATGGTCTTGGTACACAGAGCACCAAACTCCTCCACTACTTGCTACCGGGGAATGGCTAAATCCAATTTCACAGGCTCTGAGCACCGTCAAGCATTAAACCAGATCTGGGTAAAAGGAAAGGAAGTGGGAAAGCTGCTCTGGACCATCAGATTTCTTTCCCTTTTTGCACGTGAGTCACGTTCTCTCTGAGAACCATGCTCCTTGCTCTTGCCCACCTGCTACTACCAGGATCGTGTTTGGACCCTCCAATTCCCAGCTGGAGGTGGGTACACTTGCTTAGAGACAGGAAGTTTTGGTGAAGCATGAGGAATAGGTGGTGGTGAAGAGGAGTGGGAGGCACCACCATGGACTGAAATCGTTTCAATACTACAGAAATTAAGCACTGAGGCATCAATTGATGGGTTGGAAAGTAAGTTCATACGAAGATGGTTGAGGTCATTTTTCAGGACTTGAGGATGGAATAATAGAAAAGTGACACCCAAACATTTTCCCTCAATGAACTCAGTGAAGGACCATTGTTCTCTTCTCTCACATGTCATATAATACTTATCCCTATGATAAATCATGGAGTTTTGCACAAGATGTTGTGGTAGGATGAGTTCTTGGAATACAACTGCAACTTTTAAACTGGAATATAAATCTGACCCCCATTTCAGAATCCAATAACACATTTTCCCCTGCTTCCATCCTTGTTCCTCCTTCAGATCTAATAGTATTGGGGTATTGTGATAAAAATGATAACTTTGGGCTCTAACTAGACTTTGTTTCCCATGAGAGTAAGCAGTAATACAGATTAAATATAATCTATAATATAGGTTTTGATGGTATTGACGCCTGTCTACTTGTTTTGTTTTGTTGTCTGTCTCCCACTTCTAGACTGTGAGCCCGTTGTGGGTTAGGGATTGTCTCCATCTGTTGCCGAATTGTACTTTCCAAGTGCTTAGTACAATGTTCTGCACACAGTAAGCGCTCAATAAATACGACTGAATGAATTTTAAAAATCCACCTAAGCAGGGAGGTCTTAGGTTATTCAAACTGCATCAGGCATGTAGAATATGGCATTTTATTTTATTTTATTCTACTGTTGTAACCTTCTCTTTCTCCCCTAAGATCTCAGAGAGATTTCTGCAACAATAAAGAGTATAATAATTGCCTCTGAATAGGTGTTGTTACTAAAGAGTTCAGTATATCTCTTGTTATTCTTATTATTCTTACAGCTCTATAGCTCTAAAGACCTATAGGAAGCTTAGCATCAGGATGGTGGAAGCAGGGTCCAGAGGGTGAGCAGAGGGCAGAGAGTGCATTATCGGGGGCAGAGGGGCGGTTACTGTCCAACTGCCGTTGTCGCTGCTACGACAGATGGAGGAACAAAGCCTAGAGCATAGATCTTAGGCTGATCCTCTGCCTGGGCCAGGTAGGGCCAGGTCCAAAAAACTCCCTGACTGGATCTGGGGCCAGGTTCAGATTAGGGCATGGTGACCGCCCCCCCCACCCCACCCCCACCTGTCCTACTGCTTCAAGATAGGGTGGGGCACCCCAGTAGGCATTGATATGGCACTTAATAGCCCCCTTCAAACCATAGGCCTAGGGCCTGGGCCTTCCTCAGCATATATGCCTAGACTGTAGACTGTAAACTCCTCCTTGTGGGCAGGGATCGTGTCTACCCACTCAGTTATGTTGGACTTTCCCAAGTACTTAGTACAGAACAATGCCCACAGTAAGTGCTCAGTAAATACCATTAATTGATTGACTGATGCCTAATGAGACTCTGCTTTAGTCTCTATCTGTATCTATACCTATATCTGTAATTAATTTATTTATATTAATGTCTGTCTCCCCCTCTAGACTTGCAAGCTCACTGCGGGCAGGGAATTTGTCTGTTTATTGTTATATTGTACTCTCCCGGGCACTTAGTACAGTGTTTTGCACACAGTAAGCACTTAATAAATTCCATCAACTGACTATTAGGACCTTGGCCTGTAGCTAAGAGCTGGTACCCTTTTCTCCCTTCTGCTAGAGGGGACAAGAAAACCTTGAATTCAACAGAACACCTTAATGTATTCCACAGAATCCTTTTAACATTTATGAATTTAGCTACCCCCTCCTTAGCATTCATGTATTTATGCCTGCTTTATCTGTCTGCCTCTCTAGCTGTAAACATTTAAGCTGTTTATGTTTGTTTCCCCCCTTAGAATGTAAACTCCTTGTGGGCAAGGACACGTGTCATTTTATTATCCTGTACTTCCTAAGCATCTACTGCAGTGCTTCGCACCAAGGGGATACTTAATCGACCAATCATATTTATTGAATGCTTACTGCATGCAGAGCACTGTACCAAGTGCTTGGGAGAGTAATAAAGCTTAATGCTTACTTCTACTAGTAATATCCTGAGGAAAAGTTGGGGGGAAGAAAGAGAGCGAGAGAGTGAGAGATCAGAATTATATTCCCATTCTGGAGGTGAAGCAGAAAAATGAAATGACTTGCTCCAGGCTGAAAATGGAGTCTCAACTACAGTTAGAGCCAAGATTAGGTCAGTGGTAATTTCTGCGTATGGTTGAAGCGGCCTTCCGAAACCTTGTTCCAGGGCATGAGTAGTGTCTGGGGCGACAGCCACCAGAAATACAAAAAAGGAAGCTTGGATTCCTGAGTTACTGCCAGGCCGTCCCGAGAGTAGGCCCAGTTGGGACAATCACCCTGGGCCTTGCACCCTAAAGGCCCTCTACCTCCCGGCCAACAGACCTTTGGAAAGCTGTGGCTTCGTGAGGGCAAGGGAGAGGCCATGAGGGCCAAAACTCCCCACAAAAAAATCCCCCCAAACTCCTTGGGGCAACCGCTCTTCAAAATCTCCCATTCTAGAGGCGGGTGGAGTCCCGACAGGAGGAGAGGGGTGGGAGGAGGC
The DNA here is from genome assembly GCF_004115215.2 of Ornithorhynchus anatinus. Classification (NCBI taxonomy): domain Eukaryota; kingdom Metazoa; phylum Chordata; class Mammalia; order Monotremata; family Ornithorhynchidae; genus Ornithorhynchus; species Ornithorhynchus anatinus. The sequence continues at coordinate 57,597,615 of NC_041753.1, forward strand.
TGTGGCAGTGGGGGGGTCTCTTATCCTGCTGCTGCGGAGCATCGCTCAGAGAAAAGGGTGGGATAGTGTGAGAGAATCAGGGTGGAGGGCCCACTCTCTAAATCCTAGATACCTCCCTCCATCTCCCATCCCCTTCACCACACTGGGTTACTTGGCCTTGCCCCCTGGAGCCCCCCACCCCCACCCCCGCCCGGGTTACTCATGAGTTTAGGCACACTCTCCTCCTCGCCCCTCATTATCTTATATTTCTTCCTGCTCCCACCCGATCCCTTCCACCACCACCATTTAGTTCTGACACCCGTTTTCTCAGAACACAACAAAGGGTTAAGATTCATTGCTGTTTGTTTTCTGGCTCTTCAGTTCAATTTACCAATGGACAGCAGAATTCCTTACTAGCATTGTCATTCAATAGTTACAGAGAGGCTAGACTTGTGCCGTGAATGTAACTGGCACTTGAAACTGAGGAACATCTGACTGACTGACTGACTGACCTACTGACTGTTGATCTGGTATGTGGTTCCATAAAGAATAGAGGAAAGTCGACTGACACCAGCCAACAAATCTAGGTTTCCCACGGTAATACACCATAGTTTGGCCAACAAGCGTGACTGTTTTGATTACTCTTAGTTTGGAATTGGGACTTAGCCATTTCCTTTCCCCAAAAGGAGACTGAACTGAGTGTTATTTCCTTTTCCACTAACTACAATGTACATTTTCCTGGGCTGAAACAAGGCTAATTTTTAAATGGGCCCTCTTCGGTGTTCAATGCTGGTGCATTATGAATCTTACTATGGAAACTGCATGGGCTTGGCAGTCAGAGGACCTGGGTTCTAATCCCAGCTGTGCCAATGGCCTGCCGTGTGACCTGAGACAAGTCATTTAGCTTCTCAATGCCTCGGTTTCCTCATCTGTGAAATGGTGATCAAATACCTGTTCCCCTTCCTACTTAGACTGGGAGCCCCATATGGGACAGGACCTGTGTCCAACCTCATTAGCTTGCATTTACCCCAGCATTTAGAACACCCAGTAAAGCACTTAAGAAATATCATTTAAAAAAACAAAGTATCTTCCCCAGGGAGCATACAGAATCCATCTACATCGCTAAACACAGAAGAGATGACCAAACTGGAGGATTCAAAACAACCTTCTTTTGACACTTCATTACAGGAATTTGGTCCACACACAAGGACTCTTATTTTATGGGTTTGTTTTTTTTTTTTAACCTGTCTCTTGCTCCCACATCCCATTTACATGGATCAGTGTTTTTTAAAAAAACCCATTTGGGTCCCACCCATTCACACATAAATACATGACACGTGCAATCAAGGGTAGACTTTAGCACTTTAAACTACTGATGATTGTTAGTGGAAATATTTTTCACGACGGAGTTAATGTTTCACTTCATCTCGCCCCATCTTCTAATGGGTAAAACATCCTATTGAGCTGGTTGAGGCTAGTGCCTAATGGGCGATTAAAGAGCTAGACCCAGAAAGGGGCAACCATATTTGAAGGAACTGTATGCATTTGGAAAGCCACCAGATTGATAGGCTTGGGGTAGTGCAGTCACAGGTCACACCCCTCCCCCGGCCTGCTCTGCTGGTGAGCTTCAAATCCAGCCAGGGTCCACGTTCCTGAAACCTGAAAGGAGAGTTCCAGTCACAGATCCATTCCAGCCCCAAACCTCTCTTGGCTAAAACTGTCTGGGGGAGCTGATGGGGACCCCTGGCCATCAGGAACAGGTCTGAGATTCAAGACCACCCAAACAACTGTCAGATGGTAACAATACCCACTCAAGTCCAGTGATCTAGATTTGTTTAAATCAGTGATAATGACAATACTAATCCCCAAGTCTTCCATGCTCCTGTAGGCACAAACTTTGAAATGTCACAGAATATATATATATATATGTGTGTGTGTGTCTGTGTGTATATATATATCTATCTACATATACCATATGTATATCTATGTAGATAGATATACATGTATATATGTATGATAAAGGCAAATGAAACACATTCTTCTATTTGCCGGTGAAAGGAAGAGTTTAACTTGGGACACTAGTTCTCCTGCAGAAGCAGTCTTCTACTGAAATGTAAATAGGGGACACTATGACCTCACTTTCCTTTCCTTAAAGGGATTTTAAATCGGAAAGGATGAGTGCATCCCCTTGGAAGACTCAGCTTATTGCATTAAAAATTCTACTCGGTACATCTTCACACGAACCAAACAGTCTAGAGTGCCATAAAAAAAGAACAGAGAAGGTAGTTTCATTCAAGGGAGGGCCTGGGTTGCTGCATCGGGAGGACGGCACTCTAAAGATGGTGGATTATTGTATAAGAGTATTAACCACTTATCACCTCTCCTTGGCACGTCTTATTTCGTAGAACCAGATCTGGCTCATTCATTGTCTTTTTACATTGCCAGGGGAGGAATTTACCCTGTCACTTGGCCGGATCTTTGCTCTGTTGGCTATTCTGTAGTCTGCATTTTAATCATCTCGGAACTCAAGGTTCACATCATTGGCATGAAGAGTTCGCAGCACCGATCATCCAGACCTGGCCCGGGAAAGTCCCCCTCCCTGAGTGAGGCCCTCGGTGTGGGGGAAGGTTAGGGGTAAAAGCCCAAACTCAGAGGGGCCAATCAATTGCAGCTCTGAAAGTGAATTTCATAACCAACTATGAATCCAGCTCATTATCCATTATTTGGTCGAAATCCTCTGCGGTCCTCAGCGGTGTTATTTTAAACCTCTCAGGAGACTCTTGGCCAAATTTAAAGCCATTTTGGCAAGCCCTGAAAGTAGCAAGCATAAAGCTAAATGGGTACTTAGCCAACCCTAAAAGGCTCTGTAGAAAATGAACGGCTTCCTTTTGGTCTTTGCTACCCCACTGCAGTCCCACAAGGGTGTTTTTCTCCTTCCTCCCCCCCGACCCCCAATTTTTCATTTGCTGACTCGATTTGACTTCTCTGTTGAGCTGATGGTCTTCCCAGGTAAGGTATCCCCAGTTTGGGGTGGGGGGGTGGGGAAGGGAGGAGATGGCTGGGAGGGGAGGTTGGGGGGGGCGGGGGCGGGGGGGAGGGGAGAAGCAGCTCCCCGAAACCTCACCTTCAGAGCCATAACCGGATTGCTCCGTCACCCCCGGCACTCTCTACACCACCTGCCCGGATGATTTTTAATGATGTATACAGAGTAGCTTTAGAGGCGGGATGCAATAAAAAGGAGAGCGAGTTCGCAGCCCGCAACAGGAGCGAATCCTCTACAAATGGAGGCGGGAGGAGAAGAGTTAAAATAGTAACAGGGTAACGTTCCTTAAAGAGTTCGAGATAGGACCACCGCATTTTTTTTTTCCGATCGGTCTCCACCCCCCTCGCGCGCCCCCTCCCCCCTCCCCCACACTTCCCCCCTCCTCCCCGCCACATTTGGGCCACCGGAGGGTCCAGGACTGCGAAGCGGGTGGCACGGCCAACCCCCGCCAGCACACTTTCGGTAATTGAGAGATGCCCGCTAACCTGTATGCACTCTGTAATGGGCTTTTAGATGGGAAGATTTTCCATAGACTTTGCCACAGCCACTGTAGGGACACTTGTGTCTCTTTTCGGAGGCTAGTTTCCCCTTGGCGGGCACTCCGCCGTGAAGGAGGGAGAGCGAGCCGGGCACGCCGCCAGAATCCTGCCTCTCCTCGGGGCTGTGGGAAGGGCTCGACCCAGATTCGGTGGTCACGTCGCTGTCCGATCCCATATCCTCATCGGGACTCTCTATGCAGTCGCTGCAGATCGAAGGGGTCTGGATGGGTCTGTATTTGTTCAGGTCCAACAGACTCTTCGCAATCGCCACCAGCGTGCAGTAATCCTTCCACGCATCCCCGGGCTCGGCGTGCGGTTCCTTGGCCGCTTCTCGCTCGGGCATTCGCAGCCGCTCCGCCTCCTGAGCCCCTAGGTCCTGCACCGCGGCCCGGTTGGAAATGGACACCAGGCACTGAGCGGCCACGAAATCCATATAGGCAGCGGCCGACATGGTGAGGGAGAGCGACCGCCGCGCCGGAGAGCCCGAGGCCAGGCACCCGCACTTCGCTGCCGCGCCTCCCGGACTTTGTCAGATCGGGAGACCGCTCGTCCTCCGGCTGCGGGAGCGGCACACGGAGGGGAGTTGCGCTTCCAAGCCCGAACCGGCCGACTTCACTCCCTCATTCTTTACGTAACAATCGGTGACTTCAAAATGCAGCATCGACCACCTAAGGCTGCACCGTAGAGTCTCTCTCTCTCTCTCTCTCTTTCTCCTAGCTCCCTGATCTGGGACTCCCGGGACCTCCGGCTTGCAAAGCGAGCCCACCGACGATCAGAGCGGACTCTCTAATAAGCTGGTCTTGGAAAGAGGCCACACGTGGCGGTTGCAAGTTATCCTATAGAAAAAAAAAAAAAAAGCACCGAAGGTGTTCCGGGGGGGGGGGGGGGGTGAGGGAGGGGGAATTGCAGGAAGGAGCTCCGCAAATGTTTCCCGGCCGCCGTGTCTTCGTTAAAATTCTCAACGCATTCACCCAAACCAAAGGGACGCGGTGTTGAAACACCAGAATAAGATCCAGGTCTAGAAGACGCTTCCCCCCCCCACCCCCCAACCCTGGCCACTGACTGATTCACTCCTCCCCTCTCCTGCCCGGCCTTACTGTTCCGGCATTCTCTCGCTCGGTAACAATTTCGCAGAATCCCATCACGTCACACCCCCGACTCCCTCCAATTGGCCACGGGGGAAAGTGATTCACCTCTGTTTACTTTTTCTCCCTGCCAATCACAGTGTCCTTCTGGGGGAGAGGTGTGCCTAGAAGGCAGGCGGGTGGCCAATCGAACTGCTCCCCTTCGATGCCTCGTGTTACCTCTCCAGATTCACTGCCGGGATTTAAAAGGGCGATGGCCAGGTGAGCTCCAAACGGTGCCCCGCCACGCCTCCCCTATCGCCTCCAAGTCCCTTCCTCCCGGCCACTAGCTCATCCCGCAGCGGATCCCCGGCCCGTCGCATCCGGCCCGTCACCCGCCTCGCCTCGTCAACGGCAAGGAGGGCCTACGGTCGTCGGATCGGGAGGGTTTTTCGGTTTTTCTATGGAGTGGAGAAGAGGTTAAGTGTCTCGCTGCAAACCCTCCAGTCCCAGCAACCCGTCTTCCAATCAAAAGTAAATCGGCTGATGTCACAGAAATTGGCTCAGCCAATCGAGGACGACGTCCCCCCTCCCCCCCCCCCCCCCCCCAAAGCGAGTGCTCAACGTTTGTAAATCTGGAGAGTTGTAGCGAGACAGAACCGGAGCAGCGTTTTGCGTCTGACGGTAGTACAATCTGGGTTTGAATTAGGATGTGGCTGGAGACGAAACCCAGACTAAAGGTGTAACGTCAGACGTGTCGCTTCAACCGCGCTGGCTGCTATAATCCCGAAACCAGGTGGCACGCTATCGAATTAGTACTCCGGGCAAGCACCGGGGCACGGAAAAAGGATGATCTAGATCTCAGAACGTCCCGAGGGGGCAAAGACGATAAGAAAAAGAACCGAAAGTGATTAGCAAACATTTGGGAGGAACTTCTTCTGAGAAGTTCACTTAAGAAAGTATCATTCCACCTAGCGAAACCATTGACAGGGTCGGTTGATGACGTTATAGGCGCTTTTGTTTCCAATTAGAGTATCGGCACAGCGTGTTTCCAGAGCTTTGGAAATATTAAAAGGTGAGCATAAGCGAAAGGTAATCCGGGGCCTCAAATTCAAGGGGCGACCGTTGGATATTGGGACCACTGTTGGGTAAATCATTACTTTTTTATGGTATTTGTTAACCACTTACTTTGTGCCAGGCACTCTTCTAAGCCCCGGGGTAGACACAAGATAACTGGGTTGGACACAATCCCTGTCCCATATAGGGCTCCCTATTTTACAGATGAGGTAACTGAGGCACAGAGAAGTGAAGTGACTTGCCCGAGGTCACACGACAGGCAGGTGGCGGAGTCCACATTAGAACCCAGGTCCTCTGACTCCCGGGCTCGGGCTCTTTCCACTGGGCCGTGCTGCTTCTCTTTTAGGACACATTTATTGGCATCTCCCTAAACAGTCTCCTGATCTCAGCGCCGAGAGCCGAGAAAAGCTACCGATGTCAGTAGGACTTATCAAAAAGGAGGCAGCAAGAGAGGGGAGGAGGAGAAGGAGGAAGAGGAGGGGAAGCAGAAAACGTGGATAATTCATCAACCGCATCCAACCTGATTAGCTTCTCTCTACCCCAGTGTTTAGTTCAGTGCCCGGCACATCATAAGCGCTTAACGAGTACCTTGAAAAAACCCCCAAAGCAAAACTGGATAAACAGTCGGGTATAGATGAGATTTGACTGTATGTTACCCTTCAGTCCCTTCAAGCCCTGCTGTTGGTCTAGTGGAAAGAAAACTGCTCTGGGAATCAGAACATGCAGGTTCTTGTCCCAGTTCTGCCTGCTGGGCTATGCCGTCAGCGGTGAAGTTTTCGGTCCCAAGAACCACCTGAAGTGTTCTGGGCGGTATACAGGCCCAGCAGGGGTCCTGAAAAATAGCTAAGTGGGTGGCAAAGACCACGGCGGCTATCAAAGCAACTGACTGCTGGACACAGGGTTGGCGTTAGGCTGCGGACCCTTGGGCCATAAATGGGCCCTGGAAAGGGTCCCCAAGGGAATCCTGGGGAAAGACAGCATGGATCGCTGGCTCACTCTCCTCCTTGTCTCTGGCCACACACTGTACTACGTCTCCCTGGCTGGGCTTGCCACTGGGGGCTGCTCAATAGGAGCGCTCTGCCTGAATACTGAGAGGGATACATCTCACAATCACCCCTCCAGGTAGCCCCTCAAAAGGCTGCCCTGACGACAGCTTGCTTTCCTCCACAGCTGCAGGGAGAACTGGGCTTACTGTGATTAAAAATGCAGCATCACTTCCAAATGTTAATTGCCCTTAAAGCCTTTCCTCATAAAGTCTTGCCTGGGAACATTAAGCCTTGAAATTGCCATCAAAGACTTTTCGTTGACCATGTGACAAACACGAGGGACAGGAAAAGCAACCTAGCCTAGGGGAAAGAGCACGGGCCTGGGAATCGGAGGAGCTGAGTTCTAATCCTGGCTCCACTACTTGTCTCCTATGTGATCTTGGGCAAGTCATTTAACTTCCCTGTGCTTCAGTTTCCTCATCTATAACTTGGTGATTAAAAACTCCTCCCTCCAATTTAGACTGCAAGCCCCATATAGGACAGGGACTATGTCTGACCCGATCATACGCTTAGTAGAGTTATGGCCACTTAACAAATACCATTGTTATTTGCTTGTTATTTATTGTAATTGAAATGGCTTTCGATGGAACCTAGCATCTGGCATGGGGTTGAAACCCAGTGACTAAAGAGGTGGGCCGGCAGCAGCAAGCGGGGTAGGATGGGAGTTGAGAAATAGACCAAAATTTAGGAGAGGTGATTAATGATCAGCATCGACCTTCAGTTAGAAGTTCTGCAGGAAAGGGAGAAGAAAAGTCAGTTGGTAAAGTAAGACGATGTAAGTGGCATAGAATAACTGATGTGAGTGCGGAGTTAGGCATGAGGTGTTTTCTGAAATTCCTCATGCATGTTGCAAAATGTTTGGAATCAGAACCTCTAAACCTCGAGGTGCCTGAAAAAATTAGGGTAGAGAGGGTAGGCCAACAGCCCAACTGATTATTTAGACCTAAATCTAATATGATTTGTGGACAATTCCCCCTCAGAATTTTTTTTAAATGTATGTGATTTCTTCAGCACAGATTTAGTAATCCTGACCCTTTCACCTTGTTTCTTATAGATTCCAGGGTGGGTTATGAAACTCAAATACCCCCTAAAGTAAAAGAGATGGACAATTGCTATTCAAAGTAAAAGTCTGTTTTCCTTTGGATACGGAATGTGGGCACACGATTCAGAAAATTTGCCTTAGTTTCAAAAAGATTTAGGTACATTACTGCCTTGACTCTCTGATCATGAAATAGCTAAATCATCATTTACTCGAGGACCTGCTTTATAGAGCTGTGTCCCAATTTTTGTTTATGTAAGTAGAGGAAGGCAGTTGATTAATTCCATGATTTAATTTTGATTGAACTCAGATTTCTAATTCTGCCTCTGCCTCACAACAAGCTCGTCATGGGCAGGGGAAGTGTCTGTTTACTGTTATATTGTACTCTCCCAAGTGTTTAGTACAGTGCTCTGCACACAGTAAGCGCTCGATAAATATGATTGAATTGAATGAATGAATGTATGTACTGTGGTATTTGTTAAGTCCTTACTATGTGCCAAGCACTGTACTAAGTGCTGGGGTAGATACAATGCAATCAAATCAGATCAGATCCAGTCCCTGTCCCACATGGGGCTCCCTACTTTTACTTTAATTTCCACCACTCCTTAACTAAGACTGTATCAAAACAATTTGATCGGTTGCACAGAGCTGTTCGCATGGCTGCACAAATTTGCAGATATGTAAACTGTTGATATAACTTTGGTGGCACTGAAAATTTCCCTTGGAAACTCAACTCGACAGCCTCCTGTAGACTTCACTTATTCACATACGCCCATCCGTAGCACTTATGTATGTGTATGTGTGAATATACATGAGTATATATACGCATATGAAATATATATATTTTCATTCTTCGATGATGCCACTGATGGTGAAATCTGCCTGTGAGTGCATGTGTGGCTGAAAAGGCCCAAGTGGGATTCACAGTCCCGGCCACACTGTGCACACAAAAGGGCAACTCTTTTGCACCCCATTTGCAGTTCCTGGAGCTGTTTTCTCTTCTGCCTCCTATCTCTCTTTCCTTACCAGGCGTCTTCTCGAAAAAAGCCAATCGCCCCTCCCGAGCCAAGGAAACAAAAATAGAAAGAATACCAAGAAATACTTGCACCAACTAAAAGACCAAAATGGTTTGCCTATCCTGCTGCCCTTCCTCTGCCTAGATCTGGCTCTAGTTCTGGCTCCAGGTACGCAGTGGGCCAGTCAGGGGAATGGCCAGGGACCAAAGATAGGCAAAGTGGGAGAAAGTTTTGTGTGCTACTGGAATATAATAATAACTGTGGCATTTGTTAAGCACTTACAATGTGCCAAGCACTATAAGAAGCGCTGGGGTAGATAATCGTGTCCCACATGGGGCTCAGAGTCTAAGCAGGAGAGAGAACAGGCATTGAATCCCCTTTGCAGATGAGGGAAACAGGCATTGAATTCCCTTTGCAGATGAGGGAACTGAGTCACAGAAAAGTGAAGTACCTTGCCCAAGGTCACAAAGCAGACTAATGGTGGAGCCGGCATTTGAACCCAGGTCCTCTGACTCCCAGGCCCATGTTCCTTCCACTAGGCCACGGCTGCTTCTCATTCTGGTAACGCTCTGAGTTGCATAGCTCTGACTCAGGAGATCAAATTCCCTAATGCATAAGCTACTATGGTAGTATTCGGATATTATTCAATAATAATGAATAATAATAATAATAATAATAATATAATGATGGTATTCATTAAGCGCTTCCTATGTGCCAAGCACTGTTCTAAGCACTGGGGTAGATACAAGGTAATCAGGTTGCCCCACATGGGGCTCACAGTCTTAATCTCCATTTTACAAATGAGGTAACTGAGTCACAGAGAAGTTAAGTGACTTGCCCAAAGTCACACAGCTGATAAGTACACATTCCTGCTCTCAGATGCTACACAGGTAATACAGCGTGAAGCAGCATGGCCTAGCGGATAGAGCACGGGTCTGGGAGTCAGAGGTCACGGGTTCTAATCCCAGTTTTGCCACTTGTCTGCTGAAGGACCTCAGGCAAGTCCCTTCACTTCTCTGGGCCTTAGTTATCTCATCTGTAAAATGGGGATTGAAACTGGGAGACCCATGTGGGACGGGGACTGAGTCCAACCTGATAAATTTGTATCTACCCCTGTGCTTAGTACAGTCCCTGGCAAACAGTAGGCACTTAACAATTTTGAGAAGCAGCGTGGCTTAGTGGAAAGAGCACGGGCTTGGGAGTCAGAGGCCGTGGGTTCTAATCCCGGCTCCACCTCTTATCAGCTGTGTGACTTTGGGCAAGTCACTAGCCTTCTCTGTGCCCTCAGTTACCTCATCTGTAAAAGGGGGATTAAGACTGTGAGCCCCACGTGGGACAACCTGATAACCCTGTACCTACCCCAGCGCTTAGAACAGTCTTTGGCACATAGTAAGTGCATAACAAATATCTTCATTATTATTATTATGATTATTACAGCTTCCAAATGACAATCAAAATGTATGCCAAGCTGGAATGTGAAGAAACTCAAAGGGCCCCACCAGGAGTGGACTCTGTGGTTTACGATCGGGTGGTATAAAAAAACCTCTCCCAGTAGGGGCAACTGGAAGGAATGACAGACCGAAAGCCCCTCTGGAAAGCTGCGTTCATTCTTTCAAGCCACCAGGGTATTTTACTTACTATTCAGTAAGTTACTGCTTCAGTGTACTACATAAATAGTACCCTGGAGACCTGAAAGAGGACCCTGCAGTTTCCAAAGGTGCCTGACTTCAAAACCAATAGCTCAGGCACTGACAGAATCTTGTTCAAAAATCAATACCCTGGGTAGTAGTCTAATTAATGGAGTTTGCACTGCATCTTGCCGGGCGGGAGTTAACTCTGCATTCTAAACCTATAAAATAAATAAGAGGAGGTACTGCTACAGAGGAATAAAAGCCCTTTCCCATCCCTTTCTCGCTAGTAGCATTTAAAGTAAACAGTCTGACTTGTCCACCTGTTGCGTATAATTGGAAGAAACCGTCAATAAAATAAAAAACCCAGAGTAAAACAAAACAGTTGATTTTATCTGCTAAATGGATTTCAGTTAGATTTGGAGATTTGAAGAAGGAGTGCAGGAAAAATTTGTTTCTACAGAAATTTGATTCTTACCATAAGAAACTAGCACATTCTTTTCAATATTGATCTAATTCAATTTATCTAACTCCCGAGGTCCAGAGTTGAGGTACAAACCACCTAACTTTCTTTAGTTCAGACTTACCAAGAAATTTCACCCCATTTCCCTATGGTGGTTTCTCATCCTCTGCCCCTATAAACCTTCTCCCTACTAAGATTTACACAGTATCTATTCTTCCTATCCGAGTCTTCTGAGTTTCCTCTCCAATCGGAGCCACTCTTGCCTCACTGACCCTGGGAATAGGAAAGGCGTTGACTTTCGGAACCTATCGTAATAAGAAGTCTTAACGAATCAGGCTCTTGAGTTTACTTGACTCCATTGATTTTAATCCCAGGGGGTTATGCATTTTTATTATCCAAAATAACATGTCGGCCTGTCAGGAAGAGCTGTGACTGTAATAGAATTAATCTTAAATTTTTAAAGTGACTAATTTCACACGGTAACTATTTCAGTTTGCTGTTCCACGGTACTACATTATTCTTTTTAACTACAACTCTAAAATCCACAGCAAAAAAAAAAAGTGTGCTAATGTGATGGAATGTAACATATAAAAAATGTATTTGGTGTATATAAGCATATCTAGTTATTTACTAAAGTGTTTCTCAAAGCATTTATCTAAGTGCTCAGAGCAGCGCCAAAGGGCCATGCTTCCTCCTGACCGGTTTCTCTTTGCAGTTTAATAATTATTTATCATCACCACTAATGAGTATTAAACATGTTGACTGCTGATGGTTCTCTGCTGTTTTTCTCAGGGTGTATCAATAGAGCCAGTGGCAAGCAGAGGGTTTTAACCCCCCCCCCCCCCCCAACTTTCTTTGGGATATGTGAGGTTTCCAATTAGGTGAAAAGGAAAAACGGAATGTCTTTAGGAGTTCCGCATTAGTATGTAAAATACAGGCAGCCACAAAATTCAGCAAACCCATGCGAGAAGGGAGTGAATGCTCTTCTTTGTGTACGAGGTACCATACTTTCTTGGCTTCGTCCGCTTCCCCTCCCCCCCAAACTCTCCAACTCATCAGGGAGAGCCGTCGCGGTCATTACTCCTGCCTTGTCTGCTGGGTCCCTTCCCTGGGCTCCTCCATACGAAGAAATCTCTTTTCCTCTCGATCCAAGGGAGCTAGCAAGCAGAGGCAAGAACTCTGCCTCCCAAGACCACTGGTCCCGGGAGCCGCTGTAACAGCTGAGAGGCTGCCAGGGTCCCGGTGATGAACATGGAGAGCGGGTGGACAAGAGGAGAAGGAGAAATCCGCACAGGCAACATGCATCTTTTATCAAGAGGACCTTGCATATCTTACTGGGGCCTGTGTCATTCATTCAATAGTATTTATTGAGTGCAGAGCACTGTACTAAGCGCTTGGAATGTACAAATCGGTAACAGAGAAGCCTTATGTTCTCTGTTCTCTGGGGCCTCTGTCTTATGAGAAGCAGCGTGGCTCAGTGGAAGGAGCCCGGGCTTGGGAGTCGGAGGTCGTGGGTTCTAATCCCGGCTCCGCCGCTTGTCAGCTGTGTGACCTTGGGCAAGTCACTTCACTTCTCTGTGCCTCAGTGACCTCATCTGTAAAATGGGGATGAAGACTGGGAGCCCCACGTGGGACAACCCGATTAGCTTGTATCTACCCCGGCGCTTAGAATAGCGCTCTGCACATAGTAAGCGCTTAACAAATACCAACATTATTATTGGATCCGTTTTTCTACTACAAAATCAATGCAGAGGAAACCCTTAGTCTTTTTAAAACCAAACTTCTTTGGTGGAAGCCGCTGATAAAAGGCTCACCTTGAGCTTTCAACATGGGGCTGCTAGGGACATGATAACGCAAGCTAGTCGGCAATACTTTATTAGTATCCCATTAAAAAAACACCAACAAACGTAGAAAGGCTGGGGGTAGCGTGGGTATGTGCGTGTGGGGGGGGGGGGGAGTGGGCATGGCGGGGGGTGGGGGGGAGAAAGGAGGAGAGAGAAGATGACATAATTCCCGCTTGCTGCACCATTTCCCAGCAGCCACACACACCCCCACCCACGACACCCCACTCAAATCCCTAGACAAGTTCCAACCGGCCCCGCTGTGCGCAGAGTGAATGACGGTGGAGGTCGGCGGCAACTCTTCCCTCGCAGCCAGACGGTTTAGGGCGGGCAGGCAGGGCGGGAGCAGCGGCGGCAGCGGCAGCGGCGGCGGAAGCCTTCTGCCATCGCCCTTTTAAAAGTGTTCCGCAGGCAGCAGCGGCAGCAGCGGCAGCAGCAGGGGGAGGCGAGTTCATCTGAGGACAGTCCCAGTTCTCAGAAATCCCTTCCCCGCTGGAACACCAAGCTCTCTTTACTGCAGTTGAACAAACTGCCCTAGATTGGGGGCTGGAGAACCCGCCCCATACTCGTGCGAAGAGCTCAGGGCGCCCGGACCCACGTGAGCGCTCCTGGAATCAGCACCTACACCTCGGAGATGAGGCGGGGCGGGGTGCAGCGCGCTGCTTTTCTGACAACTCAGCCTTCTGTCTGATTTTTGGCTCCGGGCCGCGTTGGGTGTGTTCTAACTCTCCCTATGTCCCTGTTTCATAACTTCATCTTGGGTATCTTGGGTTGGATATTTCTGACTGTTGGCCCGTCCTTTCCCCCCCCCCCCACCAAGAAAAAATACATACACACACACCAGCACCACCCAGGAAAATGTAAGCCTCCCATCTGCTCACCCATTCGAGAACTGCAGAGCGGGGAGCCTGGGTGACATCAGCGTCTATACATAGCCACCACGCACCCCCTGTTCCAGGACTGGGAGTGAGGGCGTTGGAGGTGAGGGTGAGAGTGGGGGCGGCGGCAAGGGGAACCTAATGCAGATGGGGTGGAGGGAGGCTTTGCAGGAACCGTGGTTCCCGTGGTTAGAGGCACATAATACAATTCTCTCCGTTGGGCTCATTACCCCCCCCCCCCCGCCTTCTCACACACACACACACACACACACACACACACCCAAACAACGAAAGAGCTTTCCAGTCTCATGCATTTTTAAGGACAATAAAGCCATGGATTTTGCTCCCAGACACACTTTCTGGGAGTCGCACGGCTCCCCCTACCCTCTTGACCCCTGCCCCCCCAATCTGTGCCTTATGTATAAGGTTGCGCGGGGCTCGTCGCAGCCCGCAGCTCTCCCTGTGAGTCAGATTGATGTGTTTCCTGTGGTTGTTGTTGAACAGTTTGTCCTCCCCCCCACCCCGGCGCCCTCCCCCCCCCCCTTTTCCCTTCCATCTCCACCCCTTTGGTAAATATAGCGCTCACGTTTCATCATCTCTTTGTCCAACTAGCGCCAGACAGCGGGCCCGCCTCGCCTCCCCCAACCCCACCGCCACGATCCTCCCTCCTCCTCTCCTCCTCTCACCTCATATAACCCCGAGCTGCCTGCCAGTTCCCGCAGCTCCCGCCTCAACTTCGTATGCCTCGCCTCCAGCCTAAGCCAGCCCCCTTCTCTCCCGCATCCCTCCCACCCACCACTAATTCTCCGTCCACCTCCCTACTCCCCTTCCCTCCCCCCCCCCCCAACTTCCCAGAGGAAGACTCCCACCGCAGCAGCAGCCCCCATTCCCCATCCCTAGGTATCCCCCCCTTCCCCATCTACCCTGCGCTTCCCGGGCGGGGAAAAACGCTGTGGAGAGAGGGGCGATCACCGGGCTCTGCCTCTTCTCTAGCCTCGGGGCGGCTAAAGAGCCGATTTTCACCTCTCTCCCCTTTGCCCGTCTCTTCCCCGCCCCCATCCCGCTGTTGCCCTCACGGAACCGCACGCACATTCCGCTAAGCCTCTGCTAGTCACCGACAGCTGAACCAGTCTCCTTGGGGAATGGGGGGCACGGGTCGCTGTCCACCCTCGGGGTGGGGGCGAGGGGTGGGGAAGGGGATAAAAGCAGCCCCTCTTCATCCCTCCCTTCCTTTCCCACCTTTCCTCCACCGCCCCGCCCACTCCCCTCAGTTTTAAAATTTTATTTTCCACGCGGCTACCCACCCAGGGACAGGAGACGGCTGGTTTTCTGCGAAACCAGGCAACTAGCTCTCTGTGGTCGCCTCTGTTTATTTCCCACCTCCTCTCCGGGGGCCCCCTCCTTCTTCCCTGTCCCGCCCCTAACAGCTGTGAAACCTGCAGCGAAACACTGCAGTCATGAGATTTCCTAGACCCGAGGTGTTTACACTGTCGTGCATCCTCCGGCGGGACTGTTCCTTCTTGAAAAAGACAATCCGGCTCATGGCCTGAGGAACGAAGAGGAGGAGGGGGCAGGGCGGGAAGGAAGAACTTGTCCCCGTACTGCCCTTTCCCGTAGGCCTGGTACACTGAGTAAAGGACCTGTTGGGTTCAGACGGGCTGCCCTCTTAGCAGAGTGCCCATCCCTCGGAAGTGGGTGTCCGTCACCCTCTTGTAGGGACAGGGTAAGAACTGAGATCCCCCAAGGGAGAGGCTGCACTGGTTTCCAGTGCTACTCCAGGAAGCCATTGTGGGGCTAAGGGGGCTCTGAGGTGCCCGGTTGCCTGAGGTTCTTAGTTGGGACCAAATGATTGATTCCCCAAGAGACTCTCCTTTCTGGCCAGACCTGAAAGGTCTCTTTGTGTAAGGTTTCACGCCAAGCAGTTGAGCGCTCGGCTACTCTGCCTCAGCAGAGGCAACTGACCCATGAGTCGAGGCTGCTGGAGTGCGTGTGCTAGCCAGAATTTACCCTATTAATCCATTTCAGCATCACCACCTCCTTCTCCTCCTCCTCCTTTTCTCCTCCTCCTCCTCCTCCTCCTCCTCCAGTAGTACTGTGTGAGCCACCACAAGTGTATCCTGTTCCTCCACCCAGCTCCAGCTTCCTCCTTTCATCAGCACAGTGTTCCTCAGAGGCATTCTTCAGGACACCATCTTTAAAGACAGACCTAATGTAGGTCACGACCGGACTGCCTCCTTAACCTCATAGATTTATAACGGGGTAAGGTGAGTCCACTTTCTACAGCGTATGAAACTCCCACAAAAGATTCCACACGGCAACACTGTCCATCTCAAAGGGATGGTCCTCTCAAAAGCAGATTCTAATGGGGCAGGACTTTCATGTAAAACAAGGGGATGAAAAAGAATGATTTCAGATCACTTCAATCATTTAGTGGTATTTATTGACCCTTCCCTTCCTGTGGAAGCCTTGGTGCACTAATGCATTTCTGTGTCCCATCTATATATGCCAATTAAAAAAAAAAAGAAAAAGGTGAGATTTAGGAGCAGGAGCAGCTTAGCCTGGCGGAAAAAAGCATGGACCTGGGAGTCAGAAGACCTGGGTTCTAATCCCTCTTCTGCCTCTTAACTGCTGTGTGACCTTGGGCAAGTCATTTCACTTTGCTGTGTCTCAGTTTCATCAACTGCAAAAGGGGATATAATATTTGTTGTCCCTGCTATTTAGACTGATAGCCCCATGAGGGACAAGGACTGTGTCCAACGTGATTATCTTGTATTTACCCCAGTGCTTAGAACAGTGCTTGACACATAGTAAGTGCTTAACAATACCATAATTATTTAGATCAATCTTAAGAAATCCCTGTCAAGTGGTCAGCTGGGGAGTGGGGACCTATTATCCATGATTTCCAGGGATTGGCAAACTTTGGAAGGGGAGAAGGGAGGAATCAAGGAGGCACAACTTTCTGTGGTATTTTTATAAAGGTAAAGCTAATGTTTGGTGAATTCCCTCACAGAATTCCCTTGGAACAGTGACTCTACAGAAAAAATCCCAGGGAATTGCCTTTAATAAAAGCAACATAGACACCTGCATCGAACCCCACACTTGAGGTGACTTCCCTCTTCCCCATGACCAGTAGTAGTAGTAGCAGTAATAGGATTTATCTCCCCTCTAGATCGTAAGCTCCTTGTGGGCAGGGAACACATCTACCAACTCTGTTATATCGAGCTCTCCCACGTGCTTAATGCAGTGCTCTACAAACAGTAAGCACTCAATAAATGTGATTAAGTGCTTACTGGGTACAGAGCACTGTACTAAGCTCTGGGAAAGAATTCTCAGGTGGGAATTAGATGTGATGATGATAGTATTTGTTAACCGCTTTCTATGTGCCAAGCACTGTTCTAAGCACTGGGTTCTGCCCCTCAGGAGGACTTACAATCTAAAAATAAAAAGGGGGAGGGGCATCGACTGGCAACAGGTACATAAAGAAAGATAAAATAAAGTGCTAAGACAACATGAGGACAAAAACAGAGATCGGTAGGGTACTGGTGACAAGAGGGGCAGAATTTCTGGCCCTTCAAGGCTCAGAATCCAGTCACAACTGTGGCCACAGTGACTGCTACAGAAGCAGACTTCCTGAGTCTTCCTGAGTTTTTGTGGAGGTGGCAACAGGCTGTGGCTGCTTTTTTTATCCTGCTGGGGTGGTAGGGTGGTGGTCTGGTAAAAGAGGACGTCGAGGGCCCTGGATGTTGCAGTGGGAGGGTGGCAGTTGTGGAGGATTCGCATAGCTGCCTGGTGGAGAGAGGCTGGGCGAGCACCCTGGAAAAACGGCCATTTTCGTGCAGAGAGAGGCCTGGGGCATGATCTGCAGTGGCTTAAGTCCACTCAGCCGGCGGTGCATAAGGCATGCCGGGAGCAGGATCCAAAGTTCACTTCTTCCTGACCTCCCCAGAATATATTCTTGGGTTGATCTCCGGGAGTGTGTTGCCAGGACTATTTTAAACTCAGCGGCGGCAAAGGTAATAGCCAGGAGGATGGTTGAAGGTGTGCAGTCAGAATGGCCACTGCTTTAGCCCCCACCCGATGGCTCTGATAGTTCCCCTTTGTCAGTTTATGAGGGACCCCAGAGAGCAAGGGAGTTTCAGGCCAGGGGGAGATTGTGGGCAAAGGGGTGGTGGCAAGAGAGATGAGAGTGAGGTATAGAAAGTAGGTTGATGCGAGAAGAATGAAGCGTGTGGGCTGGGTTGTAATAGGAAATCAGCAAGGTAATGTGGGAGGGGGAGAGCTGATCGAGTGCCTTAAAGCCTTTGGGGAGGAGTTTCTGTTAGATGCAAAGGTGAATGGGCAACCACCAGAGGTTCTTGAGGGATGGGGGGATGTAGACCTAGTGGTTTTGTAGAAAAATGATCCAGGCAGCAGAGTGAAGTATGGACTGGAGAGGGGAGAGAGAGAGAAGGCAGGGAGGTCAGCAAGGAGGCTGATGTAGTAATCAAGGCTTGATATTATCAGTCAGTCAGTCAACGGTATTTATTGAGTGTTTACTGTGGGCAGAGGCACTGTACTCAGTGCCTGGGCAATTATAATGCAGGAAAGTTGGGCGACATGATCCTGGCCCACAAGGATCATTCAGTCTTCATTTACAGCCCAGAAGTGCTAGGATCTGCATGTCGTGAAAGTAGAATTGACAGGATTTGGTCACAGACAATATTTCATCTAAACTTCCAACCACCAGTCTGAAATCAGCTTTATGTATCAATTTATGATTGGTGGGTGGGAACTAGTACAGGACAGGGCAATCGTCCCCTTGGTCTCCTAAGTGCTTAGTACGATTGACTGACTGACTGACTTGATTAGTAGGACCAGCTTCAGCTGGTAAGCCAGGTAAGCCATCACCTCAGGGGGTGATGTCAGAGTGGGCAGCTGTATGGCCCTTAGCCAAGATGCTGGCCAGATGGTACTGCTCTGTTAGTGGGGGGCCTAAGTATATGTATAGGAGTCCTTTGTATTGAAAGAAGACGCCACTGATAATGAAGTTCACCGACGAGTACACATGTGGCTGAAGAGGTCGGCATGAGATCTACACTCCTGGCCACGTTGCACACACAGGAAGGTTGTACCTGGTTGTGTTGTGGTTTTTAATGCTTGCAGTTCCTGGCACTGTTTTCTGTTTCACCTCATTGTCTCTTTTTCCATGAGAAACGTTTGCTCAGAAAGTCACTCCCTTCTTGATGGCAGTGCACCCTACTGGGCTGTCCTCAACAATCCACTCCCAGTTTTCAGTTGGGTTGCAACATCATCCCAGACTCTGTTTTACCGTGTCCTTAAAGTGCTTCCTCTGTCCTCTTTAATAATAATAATTACAGTGGTATTTGTTAAATGCTTACTGCGTGCCAAGCACTGTAGTAAGCACTAGGGTAGATAAAAGATAATCAGGTCCCACGTGACGTGAACAGGTATTGAATTCCCATTTTGCAGATGAGGGAACTGAGGCACAGAGAAGTTGTGACTTGCCCAAGGGCACACAGCAGGGAGTGGTGGAACTGAGATTAGAACCCAGGACCTATGTCTTGCAGGCCTGCACTCTTTCTACTTGGCCACACTGATCCTTGCCTTTGTTTCTTCAAATTTGGCTGTTCACAATACAGCAGCTGTTTGGGTATTTTGCTGTCACTCATTCTCCTCTCATGTCCCATCCTGCGAACTGCATTAAGGGGAGCACCGCTTCAACGCTACGCAACTGACTTGGTTCCAGGACTTCATTGTTCGTGATCTTATCTTGTCATGTGCTATTGAGCCTGGCCTGCAAGTGACGCCGGTGGAACTGCTCAAGGAGCCGGATGTGGCATCTGTGCAGGGTCCAGGCCTCACAGCCATAGACAAGGTGAGCACGTGTGAGTGCCGTAACATAATGACAGCCCATGGAACAGCGGCGGCTGATTTTTCCCGCCTCAGGGCAGCGGACTGTCTGAGACTGTGAGCCCGTTGTTGGGCAGGGATTGACTCTATCTGTTGCTGAACTGTACATTGCACTTAGTACAGTGCTCTGCACATAGTAAGCACTCAATAAATGCGATTGAATGAATGAAGATGACCCTGGTGATTAGCAAGATTTCTATATGATAACCTTCCCTCCACTCCCCAGTTTCAGATTTTATCCTCGGAGATCCAAGTGTTTGACCCCTCTGGTTGTAACTTCATATGTTTACCTGCCCTTCCTGAATAATAATACTTGATATATTAATGTCTGTCTTCCCTCTAGACCGTAAGCTCGTTCTGGGCAGGGAATGTGTCTTTTTATTGTTGTCTTATACTCTCCCAAGTACTTAGTACAGTGCTCTGCACACAGGTGTTCAAATAAATACAATTGACTGACTGACAGTAACACTTGTGGTATCTGTTAAGTGCTTACATATACTAGTTGTTGAACTAAGTGTTGGGATAGATACAGTACAATCAGATCAGACACAGTTCCTGTCCCACAACAGGGTATGATGTGTCCTGTCAAAAAGAGAGGGAGAACAGGTATCTTAGCCCCATTTTTACAGATGAGAAACTGGAGGTAGAGAGAAGGGACTTGCCCAAGGTCATGCAGCAGGCAAGTGGCAGAGCTACTGACTCTCAGGCCCATGTTCTTTCCATTGTATCTTAGGTTATTTTATAAAATTAAGTGATTTTTTTGACTGCAAGGTACAGAGTCTTTTACAAGTATATTTGTCCCAGTAGCATTAATTTCATGGCAACTTAGATCTGGCATTTTTAATTTTTTATTTGGATGAGTACCAGGCAAAGGGGCTGGGAAACACACATCCAGAGATCCACATCCACTTAGTTTTTGTGTCAGTAAAATCTTCCATGTCCTGCTATTGTGCTATGGTTGGGTTTTTTTGGTGGGGTTTTTTTTTTTTTTTTTGCTTTTTGCTCACTCTCTCTCTCTTGAAGGCCCGTTTATTCCTCCTGTGCATTTATTTTCTGTTACAAGCCTACCAAAAGCAATACCAATAATATTCTCCCCAGGGTATCTGATAGCCAAATTTGGAAAGATAAGTGCTCAAAACATTTTGGATTGTATCAATGCCATTAAAGTCTGGCAAAGAAATAAACAGTCAAGGGAATGCTAGGGACTTAGGCAGGAAATCGAGACACAGAAGGGATTTGGAATGTGAGGTGATTCTATTTGGAGAGAAATGTCTAGCTAGACAACTCTACCCCAAACGGAAATCAGTATAGCAGCCATGGGAGGGTGCCCAGAGAGATCTCTATCTGTGGGCACAGATGGATGAACTTCAACTTCTAGTTACTGAATCAATCAATCAATCAGTTGTATTTATTGGGCACTTACTGTGTGCAGAGCATGTACTAAGCACTTGGAAAAGTGCAATATAACAGAATCGGTAGACAGGTACCCTGAATCTCTATGAACATGCTACCAGGTTTAAAGAAATCATAACCGTAGTTGTACACGAGACCTCCTGACTGTGGAAAGCACAGGACAGAAAAATAACAAAATCAAGAGCTCCATCTTTGAAGGCGAAGACTGTTATCGGACAATGGTCTAATCCAGAAGTGGAAAATGCATGACTCCAGGGACCAGGAGATCTGAGTTCTAGTCCTGGCTCTGTACGTCAGGTGATTCCTCCTGGGGCTATGCCAACAACGTTGAAGGCTGCTGACTAAAGGGTCGCATAGGGTATTCTGCAAAATGGACAAGCCCATTTTAACATAACCTGTTGATGTGGAGGGCAAAGATTGCAGCGGCGACCAAAACAACTGCATGCTGGGTTATGGCCCTCACCAGTGGATCTAGGACACAATGCTGTAGTCAGTAAATGGTTCCTGCCTGCAGAAATCCTTTCTATGTACTTTGCCAGATGCTGCCCGCCTGCCCGCCTACTCACTCACTGCATTCTGGACTCCAGCAGAAACACCATTAGCAGGAATGAGGGAGCGCGAGTGGCGCTGTGCCACCCGCGAGCACTTTAATCCATTTCTCTGTGCAGGTTCTCAGTCTAGAAGGCTCATGCTCACCACGGGGCCAGGGTATTTTAGGGGTGGTAATCTAGAGTAAACCGATCCCAAACGACAGCCCCAATCCAGGACTTGAGTTGGGGATAGGATTGAGCAGAGAGGGGTGATTCCTATGGAGTCACAGACACCCCTCACCTGTCTCAGTAGCCCTCATTTTAGCAGATCCAGAAGACTTTCATTCATTCAATAGTATTTATTGAGCACTTACTATGTGCAGAGCACTGTACTAAGCGCTTGGGATGAACAAGTCGGCAACAGATAGAGACAGTCCCTGCCGTTTGACGGGCTTACAGTCTAATCGGGGGAGACGGACAGACAAGAACAATGGCAATAAACAGCGTCAAGGGGAAGAACATCTCGTAAAAACAATGGCAACTAAGTAGAATCAAGGCGATGTACAATTCATTAACAAAATAAATAGGGTAACGAAAATATATACAGTTGAGCAGACGAGTACAGTGCTGTGGGGGTGGGAAGGGAGAGGTGGAGGAGCAGAGGGAAAAGGGGAAAATGAGGCTTTAGCTGCGGAGAGGTAAAGGGGGGATGGCAGAGGGAGTAGAGGGGGAAGAGGAGCTCAGTCTGGGAAGGCCTCTTGGAGGAGGTGAGTTTTAAGTAGGGTTTTGAAGAGGGAAAGAGAATCAGTTTGGCGGAGGTGAGGAGGGAGGGCGTTCCAGGACCGCGGGAGGACGTGACCCGGGGGTCGACGGCGGGATAGGCGAGACCGAGGGACGGTGAGGAGGTGGGCGGCAGAGGAGCGGAGCATGCGGGGTGGGCGGTAGAAAGAGAGAAGGGAGGAGAGGTAGGAAGGGGCAAGGTGATGGAGAGCCTCGAAGCCTAGAGTGAGGAGTTTTTGTTTGGAGCGGAGGTTGATAGGCAACCACTGGAGTTGTTTAAGAAGGGGAGTGACATGCCCAGATTGTTTCTGCAGGAAGATGAGCCGGGCAGCGGAGTGAAGAATAGACTGGAGCGGGGCGAGAGAGGAGGAAGGGAGGTCAGAGAGAAGGCTGACACAGTAGTCTAGCCGGGATATAACGAGAGCCCGTAATAGTAAGGTAGCCGTCTGGGTGGAGAGGAAAGGGCGGATCTTGGCGATATTGTAGAGGTGAAACCAGCAGGTCTTGGTAACGGATAGGATGTGTGGGGTGAACGAGAGGGACGAGTCAAGGATAACACCGAGATTGCGGGCCCGAGAGACGGGAAGGATGGTCGTGCCATCCACGGTGATAGAGAAGTCTGGGAGAGGACCGGGTTTGGGAGGGAAGATGAGGAGCTCAGTCTTGCTCATGTTGAGTTTTAGGTGGCGGGCCGGCATCCAGGTGGAGACGTCCCGGAGGCAGGAGGAGATGCGAGCCTGAAGGGAGGGGGAGAGGACAGGGGCAGAGATGTAGATCTGCGTGTCATCTGCGTAGAGATGGTAGTCAAAGCTGTGAGAGCGAATGAGTTCACCGAGGGAGTGAGTGTAAATGGAGAACAGAAGAGGGCCAAGAACTGACCCTTGAGGAACTCCAACAGTTAAAGGATGGGAGGGGGAGGAGGCGCCAGCGAAGGAGACTGAGAATGACCGGCCAGAGAGGTAAGAGGAGAACCAGGAGAGGACAGAGTCCGTGAAGCCAAGGTGAGATAAGGTGTGGAGGAGGAGGGGATGGTCGACAGTGTCAAAGGCAGCAGAGAGGTCAAGGAGGATTAGAATGGAGTAGGAGCCATTGGATTTGGCAAGAAGGAGGTCATGGGTGACCTTAGAGAGAGCAGTCTTGGTAGAGTGGAGGGGACGGAAGCCAGATTGGAGGGGCTCCAGGAGAGAATGGGAGTTAAGGAATTCTAAGCATCGATTGTAGATGACTCGTTCTAGGATTTTGGAAAGGAAGGGTAGTAGGGAGATAGGGCGATAACTGGAGGGGGAAGTGGGGTCAAGAGCGGGTTTTTTTAGGATGGGGGAGACGTGGGCATGTTTGAAGGCAGAG
This sequence comes from Ornithorhynchus anatinus, assembly GCF_004115215.2. Lineage (NCBI taxonomy): Eukaryota > Metazoa > Chordata > Mammalia > Monotremata > Ornithorhynchidae > Ornithorhynchus > Ornithorhynchus anatinus. Next base: position 57,621,208 of record NC_041753.1, read on the forward strand.
GGGAAGGAGCCCTTGGAGATTGAGTGGTTAAAAATAGAAGTTAAGGAAGGTAGGAGGGCAGGGGCGATGGTTTTAAGAAGGTGAGAGGGAATGGGGTCCGAGGCGCAGGTGGAGGGGGTGGCACTTGCGAGGAGGGAGGAGATCTCCTCTGAGGATACTGCAGGGAAGGATGGGAAAGTAGGGGAGGGGGTTGGTGGGGGGGAAGGAAGAGGCGGAGGGGTGACTTTGGGGAGCTCAGACCTGATCGTGTTGATTTTCGTGAGGAAATAGGTGGCCAGATCATTGGGGGAGAGAGATGGGGGAGGGGGAGGAACAGGGGGCCTAAGGAGAGAGTTAAAGGTCCGGAACAATCGGCGGGGGTGACGGGCATGGGTGTCGATGAGGGAGGAGAAGAAGCTTTGCCTGGCGGAGGAGAGGGCAGAGTTAAGGCAGGAAAGGATAAATTTGAAGTGTGTGAGGTCGGCTCGGTGCTTGGACTTTCGCCAGCAGCGCTCAGCAGCTCGAGCATAGGAGCGTAGGAGGCGGACGGAGGAGGTGATCCAGGGCTGTGGGTTAGTGGAGCGAGAGCGGCGGAGGGAAAGGGGGGCAAGAGAGTCGAGATGTGTAGAGAGGGTGGAGTTGAGAGCGGAGACCTGATCGTCGAGAGTGGGAAGAGAGGACAGGGCGGCAAGGTGAGGAGAGATGCTATTGGAAAGACGGATGGGATCGAGAGAGCGGAGGTCTCTGTGGGGCAGTAGCGAAGATTTGCAGGGGGAGGGAGTGTGAGAGATGAGGCAGGTGAGAAGGTTATGGTCAGAGAGAGGGATTTCAGAGTTGGTGAGGAAGGAGATAGTGCAGCGGTAGGAGATGACGAGATCGAGGGTGTGACCGAGTCGGTGAGTGGGCGCGGTATGGTGGAGGAAGAGGTCGGCAGAGTCGAGGAGGGATAGCAGGCGGGCGGCAGAGGAGTCGTCGGGTACATCCGTATGGATGTTGAAGTCTCCAAGGATCAGAGTGGGCATGGAGAAGGAGAGAAGGAAGGTGAGAAAGGGGTCAAGGTGGTTGAAGAAGTCGGAGGTGGGACCGGGAGGGCCGTAGATGACGGCGACAAGTAACTGGAGTGGGTGGTAGAGGCAAATGATATGGGCTTCGAAGGAGGGGAAGGAGAGGGAGGGGGGAGGAGGGATAGTGCGGAAGCGGCAACGGGGCGAGAGGAGGAAGCCGACGCCTCCTCCCTTACCGGTGAGTCTGGGGGAGTGGGAGAAGGAGAGGCCTCTGCTGGAGAGAGCGGCGGCGGAGACCGTGTCTTCGGGAGAGAGCCACGTTTCCGAAAGGGCGAGGAGGAGGAGAGAGCGAGAGAGGAAAAGGTCATGGATGAAAGGTAGCTTACCTGTAATAGAGCGGGGGTTCCAGAGGCCACACTTGAAAGTAGCTGTGGGTGCAAGGGGGGGAGGGGGGGAAGGGCGCGGGGAGGGGGGGAAGGGCGGGGGGCGGGAAGGGTTTGGATGGGAAGGAGGTGGCGGGGCCCTGGACGGGGAGAGGGGGATGAGGGGTAGTGGTGGGACAAGAGGACTGGGATGGGGCATGGGTGGGGAAGAGAGAAGGGGGGAGGGGGTGAAGAGGGGGTTTGGTGGGGGGAAGAGTAGGGGGAGGGGGAAGAGGGGTAGTGCTGGTAAAGTGGGGTTCTAGGGCGGGAGAGGGGAGCGGGGGAGGAGACAGAGGAGAGAGCGGGAAAGAGCTGAGCGAGAGAGGGGAAGGGGAAGGGGAGGACAGGAAGGGGCGGGAGGGGGGAGGGGGGAAGGAGGGACATGGCGAGGCCAGAGAGTGGGTGGCAGCACTGACAACAATAAACAGTAATAAACGAAATCGGTAATATAGCAACATGATACAGTATGATACAATACGGTAGTGCTAATATAGCAACATGATACAGTATGATACAATATAGTCGTGTTAATAAAAGGGGTGATGATCAGGGTCGGGGGTAGACTCGATTAAGGGGCGACCTGATCAAATTCAAAGTCTGACGACAATAAACAATGACAAGCGAGATCGCAAATATAGCAACATGCTACAGTAAGGCACACTACAATAGTGTTAATAAGCAGGCGATGACCAGGGTCGGGGGACGAGCCGACCCTACCCGATCAGACTCAAAGTCAAGCGGCCAGCGGCCGAGAGAGTCCCAGAGCTCATGACCAAATAACCCTGTGGCGGCGGGGGGGCCCTGAGGTTGTCCGGGGTGGGTGGCGGCCGTAGGCGGCGGCTAAGGTAAGGTAACATGGTGAGAACAAGGACGTCGTCGCCTGGGGCGGGGGCGGGAGAGATGAATCACCTCAAGAGGGAAGAGGGAGTGAGGCCTTCCCAAAATGGCCGCCTCAGGCAGAGTGGGGGCTTCCCAAAATGGCCGCCTCGGGCGGGGTGGGGGAGCGGTTGGGGAGCACAATGTCCCCGGGCCCGAGCAGGGGGACACAATGTCCCCCGAGGACACAATGTCCTTGGGGCCGAGAAGGGGAGCACAATGTCCCCAGGATCGAGAAGGGGAGCGCAATGTCCCCGGGCCCAGCGGGCGGGGGGGGCGGTGGACTGGAAGCTGGTGGCTGGGGGTCTGTGGGGGCGAAGATCCGTAGTGTCGGAGTTCCCGAGCGGGGGTGCGGAGGTCTAGGTTGCAAAAGGCTGAGGCGGGCGCAGGTCCGGACGGTCCGAGGCTCAGCTCCCCGGTGGAGGGGGAGGAAGCGCAGATGAGTCGGCGAGCGGTAGGCGAAGGGGGGCTTGTCGGGAATCGGGGCCGGGTGGGCCGAGGCTGCGCCTCAGGGGAGCAGAGATCCCGAGCCCACGAGGTAATGGCTCCAAGGGTCCGGGCGATGACAAGGCTCAGCTTCCCGGGAGAGGGGGGTGGTCTCGGCGTGGATGAGTCGGCGGTCGGCGGCCAAAAAGCCGCTAAAGTTGGCGGTCGGTGGCCAAAAGGCTGCTAAAAAGCTAGGCTGGAAACGGGGGGCAGGCAGCCCAAGGAACCACCACCTGGGAGGAGAGCTCCAGAGTCCATGTGGTGGTCGATTCGGCTGGGAAGAGGGGGCCCGGCGGTCTTAGACTTACCCCCAGGGGAGCAGAGATCCCGGGCCCACGTGGTAATGGCTCCAAGGGTCCGGGCGATGACAAGGCTCAGCTTCCCGGGAGAGGGGGGTGGTCTCGGCGTGGATGAGTCGGCGGTATTCTGGGCTTTTCTAGTCCAGCTGTGTCACCCATCCTCTGTGGGTAGGGAACGGGCCTACGAACTCTTTCATTCATTCATTCAATAGTATTTATTGAGCGTTTACTATGTGCAGAGCACTGTACTAAGCGCTTGGAATGAACAAGTCGGCAACAGATAGAGACAGTCCCTGCCCTTTGACGGGCTTACAGTCTAATCGGGGGAGATGGACAGACAAGAACAATGGCAATAAATAGAGTCAAGGGGAAGAACATCTCGTAAAAACAATGGCAACTAAATAGAATCGAGGCGATGTACATTTCATTAACAAAATAAATAGGGTAATGAAAATATTTACAGTTGAGCGGATGAGTACAGTGCTGAGGGGATGGGAAGGGAGAGGGGGAGGAGCAGAGGGAAATGGGGGGAAAAGAGGGTTAAGCTGCGGAGAGGTGAAGGGGGGGTGGTAGAGGGAGTAGAGGGAGAAGAGGAGCTGAGTCTGGGAAGGCCTCTTGGAGGAGGTGAGTTTTAAGTAGGGTTTTGAAGAGGGGAAGAGAATCAGTTTGGCGGAGGTGAGGAGGGAGGGCATTCCAGGACCGCGGGAGGACGCGGCCCAGGGGTCGACGGCGGGATAGGCGAGACCGAGGGACGGCGAGGAGGTGGGCGGCGGAGGAGCGGAGCGTGCGGGGTGGGCGGTAGAAAGAGAGAAGGGAGGAGAGGTAGGAAGGGGCAAGGTGATGGAGAGCCTCGAAGCCTAGAGTGAGGAGTTTTTGTTTGGAGCGGAGGTCGATAGGCAACCACTGGAGTTGTTTAAGAAGGGGAGTGACATGCCCAGATCGTTTCTGCAGGAAGATGAGCCGGGCAGCGGAGTGAAGAATAGACTGGAGCGGGGCGAGAGAGGAGGAAGGGAGGTCAGAGAGAAGGCTGACACAGTAGTCTAGCTGGGATATAACGAGAGCCCGTAGCAGTAAGGTAGCCGTTTGGGTGGAGAGGAAAGGGCGGATCTTGGCGATATTGTAAAGGTGAAACTGGCAGGTCTTGGTAACGGATAGGATGTGTGGGGTGAACGAGAGAGACGAGTCAAGGATGAAACCGAGATTGCGGGCCCGAGAGACGGGAAGGATGGTCGTGCCATCCACGGTGATAGGGAAGTCTGGGAGAGGACCGGGTTTGGGAGGGAAGATGAGGAGCTCAGTCTCGCTCATGTTGAGTTTTAGGTGGCGGGCCGACATCCAGGTGGAGACGTCCCGGAGGCAGGAGGAGATGCGAGCCTGAAGGGAGGGGGAGAGGACAGGGGCGGAGATGTAGATCTGCGTGTCATCTGCGTAGAGATGGTAGTCAAAGCCGTGAGAGCGAATGAGTTCACCGAGGGAGTGAGTGTAAATGGAGAACAGAAGAGGCCCAAGAACTGACCCTTGAGGAACTCCAACAGTAAAAGGATGGGAGGGGGAGGAGGCGCCAGCGAAGGAGACCGAGAATGACCGGCCAGAGAGGTAAGAGGAGAACCAGGAGAGGACGGAGTCCATGAAGCCAAGGTGAGATAAGGTATGGAGGAGGAGGGGATGGTCGACAGTGTCAAAGGCAGCAGAGAGGTCAAGGAGGATTAGAATGGAGTAGGAGCCATTGGATTTGGCAAGAAGGAGGTCATGGGTGACCTTAGAGAGAGCAGACTCGGTAGAGTGGAGGGGACGGAAGCCAGATTGGAGGGGGTCTGGGAGAGAATGGTAGTTAAGGAATTCTAAGCATCGATTGTAGATGACCCGTTCTAGGATTTTGGAAAGGAAGGGTAGTAGGGAGATAGGGCGATAACTGGAGGGGGAAGTGGGGTCAAGAGCGGGTTTTTTTAGGATGGGGGAGACGTGGGCATGTTTGAAGGCAGAGGGGAAGGAGCCATTGGAGATTGAGTGGTTAAAAATAGAAGTTAAGGAAGGGAGGAGGGGAGGGGCGATGGTTTTAATAAGGTGAGAGGGAATGGGGTCCGAGGCGCAGGTGGAGGGGGTGGCACTTGCGAGGAGGGAGGAGATCTCCTCTGAGGATACTGCAGGGAAGGATGGGAAAGTAGGGGAGAGGGTTGGTGGGGGGGAGGGGAGAGGCGGAGGGGTGACTTTGGGGAGCTCAGACCTGATTGTGTTGATTTTTGTGAGGAAATAGGTGGCCAGATCATTGGGGGTGAGAGATAATAATAATGTTGGTATTTCTTAAGCACTTACTATGTGCAGAGCACTGTTCTAAGTGCTGGGGTAGACACAGGGGAATCAGGTTGTCCCACGTGGGGCTCACAGTCTTAATCCCCATTTTACAGATGAGATAACCGAGGCACAGAGAAGTGAAGTGACTTGCCCACAGTCACACAGCTGACAAGTGGCAGAGGCGAGATTCGAACCCATAGACCTCTGACTCCAAAGCCCGGGCTCTTTCCACTGAGCCACAGATGGGGGAGGGGGAGGAACAGGGGACCTAAGGAGAGAGTTAAAGGTCCGGAACAATCGGCGGGTTTACGGGCATGGGTGTCGATGAGGGAGGAGAAGAAGTTTTGCCTGGTGGAGGAGAGGGCAGAGTTAAGGCAGGAAAGGATAAATTTGAAGTGTGTAAGATCGGCTTGGTGCTTGGACTTTCGCCAGCAGCGCTCGGCAGCTCGAGCATAGGAGCGTAGGAGGCGGACGGAGGAGGTGATCCAGGGCTGTGGGTTAGTGGAGCGAGAACGGCGGAGGGAAAGGGGGGTGAGAGAGTCGAGATGAGTAGAGAGGGTGGTGCTTAGTACAGTGCTCTGCATGCTGTAAGTAAATGCTCAATAAATAGTAATTATAATATTAATTGTGCTATCGGTTAAGTGTTTACTATGTGTCAGGCACTGTACTAAGCGCTGGGGTAGATACAAGCTGATCAAGTTGGACACAGCTCCTGTTCCACGTGGGGCTCAGTCTTAATCCCCATTTTACAGAGGAGGTAACTGAGGCAAAGAGAAGTTAAGTGACTTGCCCGAGGTCATACAACAGAAAAGTGGCAGAGCCAGGATTGAAACCCAGGTCCTTTTGACTCCCGGACCTGTGCTATATCCACCAGGCCACCCTGCTTCTCATTTCTGTGTAAGTGCAATAATACAGTCAAGCAATCACTACTGAGTGCTTACTGTGGGCAGAACACTGTACTAAGTGCTTGGGAGAGGACAGTATAACAGAGTTGGTTAGACACGGTTCCTGCCCACAAGGAGCTGATAGTCTAGAAGGGGAGAGAGACACTGAAATAAATTACAGATTTGTACATAAATGCTGTGGGGCTGAAGGTGGGATGAACCTCAGATACCCAAAGAGTACAAATCCAAGTGCAAATACAGGAAGTGATAAGTGCTCCAGTGTGCACGTGAGCATCAGCAACCAAACCGGCCTCTTAATTTTGGGCCATCCTGTAACTATAAACTCTTCTCGAAGAAGCATCTTCCAAATAAAACTGTCTTTCCCTCCTCCTCCCCCAACCTCCAACCCCACCACAGTGTGATTTTACATGGTGGCCTGGGTAAGAAACCTTATATGGCCTTAAAAATGCATGGTCTTCTGGAAAACTAATAGGGCAAAGACCCTACAGTTGCTTTCACGGAAGACATAGTAAGCTAGGCTTTGGTCACGTCAATTAATCACCACTGTAACTCTGTATGGCTTGTTCAGCTGCGGTTCACAAAAAGTTGGTTTATCTTGAGAGCAGCATTTGCCACAATATAAACACTGGCGAGTACAGCCTGATCCGTCTGAGCAAGGAGGAGCACTTGAGGAAACTGGAATCTTAACATTACTTATTTAGGATCTGGGCTCTGGTTGGTGCAGAGGTTTTTTGAGACTACTGCAAATTTTAATCGGTTGAACAGTTGCAGACTGGAGCTCCTGCCCGAACATAAATTCCTCTCAGTCACCACAGCTGGAAAAGTCCTGGAAAGAAAGCGTTGCTCTGGCAAAACTAGGGAAAACTCTTTGCAGGAAAGCAAAGACAGCAACGCGCCCCTCTTGTCAGTAGCCGCGGAGGCTCTCGGAGCGTGACCTCGTGGCCAGGCGGGACGCAGGGTGCAAGTTCACTCTGAGGTTTATGAGGTGTGGTGTTAGTGGGTGGCACTTTATATTTCGGTAAATTGCTCTGCAGTCATTTTGATTAGTTATCCCAGCTGTTGTTCAAGGAGCTTCCTGCAGTCTGGCCTTTCTTGGTTGTCTCGAAATTTGCTCCATATTGACTCATGTTGTGAAAAAGTTCCACCTGCTCTGAACAGCTTGCCTCTTCAACTTCAAATAAATAACCCAAACCCCTCAGGAAAGCAGGCATTGAGGTTCACACCTCAAGGTTTATAGGGTTCAAGCATGCTGTCCCACTGCCAGAGTAGGGTAAGGTCCCGGCCCTAGAGTTGGAGTGGATCAGGCTGCCCCCTCTTTTCCCTCTTGTCCCCGATCCTGAATCGCACTTCTCTTCACACCATCAAATTGAAATCACAGCCCAACAGTTCATAGCAGTATTAGAGCACAAATGAATTCACAAGATTTCATTCCTCCTTGTGTTCGCACAGTAGGCCAGCTCTGCACCCTAGGTCTCTGGGAGTAGGAAACCCTGGTGAGTGGCCATTGGATTTTCCGGGGCGACCCTCAGTTCCATCATATTTCAAGAGGGAAACTGATGTCATCAGTTCATTCATTCATTCATCCAATTGTATTTATTGAGTGCTTACTGTGTGCAGAGCACTGTGCTAATGCTTTGCCATGTTCTTGTAGATGTGCAATTAGAGGCAGAACAGAAGGTTGATTTTGGGGAAGCTAGTGGTGGATTTCAAAACCCACAGCAATGATAGGGTAAGATGGATCCTTTTCTCCCCCTGTCAATTACTTGCTGTCTGACCATGGGCAAGTCATTTAACTTCTCTGTGCCTCAGTTTCCTCAATTGGAAAATGGGGATTCAATACCTGTTCTTCCTCCTACTTAGACTGTGAGATCTTAACTTGTCCCTACCCCAGAGCTTAGAACAGAGTTTGACACATAGTAAGTGCTTAACAAATACCATTAAAAAATATTGCATAGAAACAGCTCTACAATACATTTGAACAATCAAATGTAAACCAGGCTCAACTGGAATGCTTAGATGCAATAAGGCTGTATCTTGAAAACTGAAGCTTTCCGGAGTTCTCACTTTGCAAGACCTTCAGTTGGTTGTATTAGGAAGAATCGGAAGTTAAAGGTAGAATACAGATTGGAAATGCAGGGAGGTGGTTGTGACAGAGGGGAGAGAAGGGGCTGCTTCAAAAATTCAGTCTGGCGGGTTCTCAGGTGTGTGAGTGTGTGTGTATGCATTTGTGCAAGCATGCCTGCCTGCTTATCTGAAAATCAGTCAATCAATGGTATTTATTGAATGCTTACTGTGTGCAGAGCACTGTACTAAGGTCTTGGAAGAGTAGTGGATAGAGCACAGGCCTAGGAGTCAGAAGGAGCTGGGTTCTCATCCTGGCTCTGCCACTTGTCTGCTGCGTGACCTTAGGCAAGTCACTTCACTTCTCTGTGCTTCAGTTACCTCATCTGTAAAATGGGGATTGAGACTGTGAGCCCCACATGGGACAGAGACTGTGTCTAACTCGATTTGCTTGTATTCACCCCAGTGTGCTTAGTACAGTGCCTGGCACATAGTAAGCACTTAACCAATACCACAATTAATATTATTATTACTATTACAGCACAATAGGTAGACACGTTCCCTGCCCACATCTAGTTTACAGTCTTGAGGAAAGGGCATGGTCTGAGAGTTGGTGGACCTGGGTTCTGATCTCTGCTCCTCCAGTTGCCTGCTGTGTGACCTTGGGCAAGTCAATTACCTTCTCTATGCCTCAGTTTACTCAATTGCAAAACGGGGATTCAATATCTGTTCTCCCCCCTACTTGTGAGCTCCATGTGGGACAGAGACTCTCTCTGGCCTGATTAATTTGTATCTACCCCAGCACTTAGAACAGTGCTTGACACCTAGTGACCGCTTAATGAAAACCATAAAAAAGGAACTGTGTCCAACCTTATTATCTTGTACCTACGCCAGGACTTAGTAGAGTCTTTGGCACATAATAAGCGAATAAAAAATATCACAATTCTTATTCTTCCTTCACCTGAACCCTAACCCCTCTCCTCCTGCTCTGCCCCTGTGAATTTTTCCTTTTGGCCTTAATGATGACCGAGGTACAGCAAAAAAAAAGGGAGGCTGTTGCTAGCCCCTGCTCACATGTATTATTTCCACCTGTCAGCTGTTAGAGATGGGGCACCCTGACTTCACCCTCCCGGGGGCATGCAATGTGCCACGCTACCATTCCCCCCACAACATGACTGCACCGGGCACATTTTTTTCTACTTTAAAGCTCTGCCTAAGTCGTTGACCAGGAGTCGGCCCCTTGGAGTCCTTGGAGTCCACGATTCTATGAAAGTGGAATAATGCCCTTACGTGGTGGTTAATAAGAGAGAACGGTGGGTTGTGCTCAGTTCGCCTGTTCGTTTGTTGCAGGACTTATTTTTAAAAGGGAAAAGTTATTTATAATAAGCTGAAAAAGGGTTTTGTGCTTCAGGCCATTAGGGTCTCTAATGGCATCACGTCCTCTATAAGAGTTACTTCATTGTGATGAGACTAAGTCTAGCAGAGGCAGGAGTTGGTATCTTGCCAGTTTTACAGTGAGCATGTCACTTCCCGTTCAGGTGGATTTGTGACCATACATGCCTAAAGTAGAAGGCTCTGGGACCCCAACCACTCATGCCCAAGTGATCAATGCATAAGCTGAATGACAAGGTTTTCAGGTCAGGGGCACCTGTGATGAGTTTCCCATTGTTTCAATAACACCGCCTTTTCAACAAAGACTAGAGCGGATATAACCGATGCCATCTGCCATGGTTCTTTAAATATCCAGCAAGGTTCAGAACGTATCATTTGTGAATTCACAGATGAGTGTTTGAGTAGACAAATTGGATGAAGTCCTTTCTACCCCACCAGTTCAATAGAACCTAAAGGCGGTTGCCAGCTGACATCTGTTCAGTGACCTGTTTGAAATCAGTGTTGGGGAACCTCAAATTGAGACGCAGCGTGGCCTAGTGGAAAGAGCACGGGTCTGGGAGTAGGAAGACCTGCGTTCCAATCCCGGCTCTGCAAATTGCTTGCTGGGTCACCTTGGGCAAGTCACTTTTTTTCCAATGGTCTTTGTTAAGTGCTTATTATGTGCCAGACACTGTGCTGAGTGCTGGGGTAGGTACAAGATGACCAGGCTAGACGCAGACCCTGTCCCACACGGGGCTCACAGTCTTAATCCTCATTTTACAGATGAGGTAACTGAGGCTCAGAGAAGTGAAGTGACTTGCCTGAGATCACGCAGCAGACATGTGGCGGAGCTGGGACTGGAACCCAGAGTCCTTCTGACTCCCAGGCCCGTGCTTTATCCACTAGGCCACACTGCTTCTCAAGTCTCTTATATCCCGTTCTCGTTATATCCCGGCTAGACTACTGTGTCAGCCTTCTCTCTGACCTCCCTTCCTCCTCTCTCGCCCCGCTCCGGTCTATTCTTCACTCCGCTGCCCGGCTCATCTTCCTGCAGAAACGATCTGGGCATGTCACTCCCCTTCTTAAACAACTCCAGTGGTTGCCTATCGACCTCCGCTCCAAACAAAAACTCCTCACTCTAGGCTTCAAGGCTCTCCATCACCTTGCCCCTTCCTACCTCTCCTCCCTTCTCTCTTTCTACCGCCCACCCCGCACGCTCCGCTCCTCTGCTGCCCACCTCCTCACCGTCCCTCGGTCTCGCCTATCCCGCCGTCGACCCCTGGGTCACGTCCTCCCGCGGTCCCGGAACGCCCTCCCTCCTCACCTCCGCCAAACTGATTCTCTTTCCCTCTTCAAAACCTTACTTAAAAATCACCTCCTCCAAGAGGCCTTCCCAGACTGAGCTCCTCTTCCCCCTCTACTCCCTCTGCCATCCCCCCTTTACCTCTCCGCAGCTAAACCCTCATTTTCCCCTTTTCCCTCTGCTCCTCCACCTCTCCCTTCCCATCCCCACAGCACTGTACCCGTCCGCTCAACTGTATATATTTTCATTACCCTATTTATTTTGTTAATGAATTGTACATCGCCTTGATTCTATTTAGTTGCCATTGTTTTTACGAGATGTTCTTCCCCTTGACGCTGTTTAGTGCCATTGTTCTTGTCTGTCCGTCTCCCCCGATTAGACTGTAAGCCCGTCAAAGGGCAGGGACTGTCTCTATCTGTTGCCGACTTGTTCATCCCAAGCGCTTAGTACAGTGCTCTGCACATAGTAAGCGCTCAATAAATACTATTGAATGAAGTCTCTTAGGTCACTTAAGTTCTCTGTGCCTCAATTTCCTCAACTGTAAAATGGGGATTAAATATCTCTTCTCCCTCCTACTTAGACTGTGAGTCCCATGTCGGACAGGGACTGTGTCCAAGCCGATTAACTCGTAGCTACACCAGTGCTTAGAAAAGAGCTTGACACATAATAAGCACTAAACAATTAATAATAAAAATAATAACTGATTAGGTCTCTATCCCACAAATATTGCCATCCATTTAAATCTCAACTGGAGGATAGGGCCCCAAGCCTCTGTGACCTCATTTCCAAGTTGCCTCATGGGTGGGTGGGGCCTTTGGCAGTTGTAGATCACTTGGTCATATAGTTATGGAGCTCCAAACCTACCCTGAGGTGGGAGTGTACTGGCTAAGCTCCAGAGCGCCTAACTATGCAGGCTACAGGAGGAACTCTGAATGTCACTCTTGTATCCCTGACCAGGTCTCCCATTGTCCTGGTTTGGGGATTTCCAGTAGGAACACTCAGCTGCGCAAGTGCAGAAGTGGGCATGTCACGGGCACAGAAAAACACAGATAAGTCTCCGATTCCTGATGACTCCTCCCTCTTCCTCCATCCCTCCCAGCCCTCACCCCCATCACAGACCCAGCAGTGCAATATCTCTGCGGAGAAGCAGCATGGCCTATGCACCCAGGAGTCAGAAGATTTGGGTTCTAATCCCAGCTCTTCCACTTGCCTGGGGATTCAATACCTGTTCTCCCTTCATCTTAGACTGTGAGCCCCATGTGGGACAGGGACTGTGTCCAACCTGATTATCCTGTATCTCCCCCAGTGCTTAGTTCAGTGCTCGCCATGTAGTAAACGTTAAACAAATAACATAGTATTATCATTATTATCATTAGTCATATGTCAAAACTCTCAAGCCCTAATCACTGTCCAGGTTAGCAGTAGCTTCTGTAGAGTTTAACTTCCCAACTCTATAACTTTTTGAAACCCTGCCACATCGCCTTTTAAAACACTTTTGCCTCCCCTGAAATTCTCATTACCAACCCTGATTTTGACGTTTTTCCCATGTCCATGTGGCATGCTTAGTCCTTGTTAATTGAAGCAGCGACATTTTCTGTTTGCAGAAATCAATCCTTGTTTTTCAGAGACAAGCGGTATGAAGGATTCTGTACTCTTGGAATAAAATTGGGGAAATGACTTCTATTTGGGCAGCCCAATTCAGTTTCAAGGAAACCTGAGGAGATGGACTTAATTTCTCACCTTGCAACTTGTTGAACCTTTGAGAGAGTGTTAGGTGATAAATCTTTGGATTCCCTGCTGGTGTCATCGATTCCAAAGAGGGTGTATGTGCATGTTAGATGTATCAGTGAGCATACGGAGAAGACGATGGCTGTGCTATGGCTAAAAAGGGGCAGAAGCCTATGGAAAAGACTGTCAGACAACCCACCAATGTATCCCCTTGGTATATCTGCATGTGCTGACTGTGACATGTTCCTGGATAAGCATCCAGAGGAGGAGTGTGGATAACAGAATGTGCCCTGGGTAAGAACACTCCCTGATATTTTGGTACCTTCCCAGAGGAGTTGGTAATATTGGAAGGTCAGCAGGAACTGAACCAGTCATTTCCAGAGAAAGATAGGATAAGAAGAGATAAGATAAATATCTAGCACATAAGCGGCTTGAACACTTATAGAGAAGTAGGCTATATAAAGAAGGCTTGTGGACTGAGATCCTCAGAACCACTCCATCATCTGAAGTTCTGTGTCTGGTGGTTTCCCAGCTGCATATCGACCTCTGGCCCTTAGCCTGGCTAGCTAAGGGTGTGAGGAGGTGTGTGTGTGTGTGTGTATGTGTGAGGAGGTGTGTGGGTGTCTGAGCATGAGGAGGATTGTATTTGTGTGCGAGGTATGCGTGTGTGTGTTAGTATGAGGAGGTGTGTGTGAGGGTGAGGAGGTGAGTCTGTGTGTGTGACTTTGAGGAAGTATGTATGTATGATTGAATGTTGAGGAGGTATATATGCATGTGCGAGGAGGTATATGTGTGTGTGAGTGTGAGGGGGTATGTATATGTGTGTGTCTGTGTGTGTCTGAGTGTGAGGAGAAATGTGTTGTGTGAGTGTGAGGAGGTATGTTTGTGTGCGTGTGAGGAGTTTTGTGTATGAGTGTGAGGAGGTATGTTTGTACGCGTGTGACGAGTTTTGTGTATGAGTATGAGGAGGTATGTGTGTGTGTGTGTGTGTGTGATTATCTCTCTTTATTGCTGTATTGTACTTTCCCAAGCGCTTAGTACAGTGCTCTGTACACAGTAAGCGCTCAATAATACGATTAAATGAATGAATGAATATATGTGTATATTGCGTATGAGGCAGTATATATATATATATATGTATATATATGTGTGTGTGTGTGTGTGTGTGTGTGTTTGAGTAGGTACGTATGTGCGAGTGTGAGGAGGTATGAATGTGTGTAGGGGGTATATACGTGTGTCTGTGGGCAGGTATGTTTGTGTGTGCGTATGAAGAGATATGTATGTGAGTATGAGTGTGTTAGGGAAGCATATTCTGGTATATAAAGAATAGATCAATAAAATTGTGATTTGCCTGTAGAAATACAGTTGTGTTGCTTGACTCAGGCTAGCATAACTGATCTGGGGTAAATCTAAGAGTGCCAGAAGATCCAGATCCCAGTGTTGGGGTGACACTGGCTGCTAACTGAGAAAGGAATGAGAGGTAGTGAATGGTTCTCTACTGTCATATAAACTTGCCTGGGCCTGCCATATCTTTTTAAAAAAAGTGAAAGGTGAGACAAATGAATTCAAAGACGTTTGTCTTTGACACTGAATAGCTATTGAGCTTCAATTCTCCTGGTGCCTATGTTTATTCCCTAATGTAACTTAGGCTTTGGGAAGAGCATTAATATTTTTCATACCCCTGAGTGTATGTGGGGCGGGGGGGGTGGGGTGGAGGGTTAGTTCCATGCATTAAACTCTGTGCAGTCACTAACTAGCCTAAGTTAATGTTCCTTCTGAAATGTCTAACTTCCTCTTGATACCTTTCCCACCCCAATCAGTTACAATGGTATTTATTAATAGTGAAAAAAACCTGCTCCCAAATGCTTTTTGTCCCTCTACCATATATGGCACTCTTCCAAAGTGCCTTCCTCTTTGCCTTACCCTTCAACAAGATTCACAACCAGGATTTGGGACAAAGAACAAGGGAAGAGGAACACTAGAGGCCTGGAGGGATCAGGGTTGGAGAAGAAGCTAAGGAGTCCTTTCATTCAGCACCTCAGGGTCAGTGAACTCTGTAGTCTAAAGCAGTGCTTGTCACTTTTTTTTTTTCTGAGAGTACCTCTGGTTGAAAAAATCCAACCTCTCTCCCTCTTAGATTATAAACTCCTCAAAAGCTAGAACCGGGATTGACTTTGTACAGAACACTATACTGAGGGCTCTGGGGAATTTAAAAACAAATTATTGCTCCCTTTGAGGCAGTGAGGTAGGTGAAAAGCCTTGCTATAGCCTTTTTCTTATAAGAAGTTCAAAGATCCTTACAAGCATGATTTTATCACTCTCTGATATCAGGTTAATAGTACTAGTAGTAATTGTATTTATTAAGTGCTTCCTGTTTGCAGAGCACTGTACTGAGTGCTGGGAGAGAATACAGAGGTGGAAATTAGATCCTGTCCTTCGGGGCACTCATAATCTAAAAGTGAAAAGAAGGAGAGGGAACTGGCAACAGACCCATAAGGAAAAATGAAAGAAAATCCCAAGACAACATAAAGGCATGGACAGGTCCATAAAATAAAAACCCAAATCGGTAGGATTTGTGTCTAATTCCCACTTGTATACTATTCCCCAGCTCTAGTATAGTGTTTTGTGCACAGTAAGCACTTAATAAATACAATTACCATTACTGCTAGTGCTCTTGTGGCTAGTGGAGCAGAATTTCAGGTTCTTCTCGACTTCAAGTCCAACAGTCACAGACACAGTGACTGCTACAGAGGCCATGAAGCTGATTTTCTGTCTTGCTGGGGTGATGGAAGGCAGGTCAGGATGCGGGCTCCTCGGTGATGGGGAGGAGAGCCGGTACTGGTTCCTGGGGAGGTACCGTGGAGGACCTGATCTGGTTACGTGCTAACCGAGGCAAGGGAGAGGAAGCGGTTTGTTCAAGGATACACAGCAAATGCAGACACCAGTGGCCTAATTCCCTATCCAGATCAATTGATCAATCATTCGTATTTATTGAGTGTTTACCGTGGTCAGTGCACTGTACTAAGCGCTTGGGAGAGTATTCATTCAATAGTATTTATTGAGCGCTTACTATGTGCAGAGCACTGTACTAAGCGCTTGGGATGAACAAGTCGGTAACAGATAGAGACAGTCCCTGCCGTTTGATGGGCTTACAGTCTAATCGGGGGAGACGGACAGACAAGAACAATGGCAATAAACAGAGTCAAGGGGAAGAACATCTCGTAAAAACAATGGCAACTAAATAGAATCGAGGCGATGTACAATTCATTAACAAAATAAATAGGGTAATGAAAATATATACAGTTGAGCGGACGAGTACAGTGCTGTGGGGATGGGAAGGGAGAGGTGGAGGAGCAGAGGGAAAAGGGGAAAATGAGGGTTTAGCTGCGGAGAGGTAAAGGGGGGATGGCAGAGGGAGTAGAGGGAGAAGAGGAGCTCAGTCTGGGAACGCCTCTTGGAGGAGGTGAGTTTTAAGTAGGGTTTTGAAGAGGGAAAGAGAATCCGTTTGGCGGAGGTGAGGAGGGAGGGCGTTCCAGGACCGCGGGAGGACGTGACCCAGGGGTCGACGGCGGGATAGGCGAGACCGAGGGACGGTGAGGAGGTGGGCGGCAGAGGAGCGGAGCGTGCGGGGTGGGCGGTAGAAAGAGAGAAGGGAGGAGAGGTAGGAAGGGGCAAGGTGATGGAGAGCCTTGAAGCCTAGAGTGAGGAGTTTTTGTTTGGAGCGGAGGTTGATAGGCAACCACTGGAGTTGTTTAAGAAGGGGAGTGACATGCCCAGATCGTTTCTGCAGGAAGATGAGCCGGGCAGCGGAGTGAAGAATAGACTGGAGTGGGGCGAGAGAGGAGGAAGGGAGGTCAGAGAGAAGGCTGACACAGTAGTCTAGCCGGGATATAACGAGAGTACAATATAGCAGAGTGAGTAGAAGCGATCCCTGCCTACAGTGAGCTTACAGTCAAGAAGGGGATGCAGACATTGAGACAAATAAATGAATTACAGATATGTACATAAATGCTGTGGGGCTGAGTGGGGGTGAATAAAGGGTGCAAATCTAAGTGCCAGGGTGACACAGAAGGGAGTGGGAGAAGAGGAAATGAGAGCTTAGATGGGGAAGGCGTCTTGGAGGAGATATGTTTTTAATAAGGGTTTGATTGTGGGGAGAGTGATCGTCTTTTGGATATGAAGAGGGAGGGTGTTCCAGGCCAGAGGCAGGATGTGGGTGAAAGGTCGGTGGTGAGAAAGACAAGGTCAAGATAGAGTGAATAGGCTGGCATTAAGGAAGTGAAGTGTGTGGGCTGAGTTGTAGTAGGAGAGCAGTGAGGTGAGATAGAACAAGGCAAGGTGATCGAGTGCTTTAAAGCTGATGGTAGGGAGTTTCTGTTTGATGTGCAGGTGGATGGGCAACCACTGGAGGTTCTTGAGAAGTGGGGAAACATGGACTGAATGTTTTTGCAGAAAAATGATCCAGGCAGCAGAGTGAAGTATGAACTGGAGTGGGGAGAGACAGGAGGCAGGAAGTTCAGCAAGGAGGCTGATGCAGTAATCAAGGCCGGTTAGGAAAAGTGCTTGGATTAATCCAGATGGGAACTATTGGCTTATGCCAGTTCCCAGTTCAGGAGCACCTGGGTTTGTTGAGCTGTGTATCATTTCATTAAACCAATAGGTTCTGCTATCCCATATGGTTTTGATATACAAATTGGACATATAATTTGGGGATGGGAATATCTGCTGAAATAATGTACTAGCAGTTTCTTCTAGCCTAATAGCTTCCTGAATTCTCCTGTTAATCTTCTGAGTCCCCTTCCTTTCAGGCCACCCAATCCTCATCTTTTCTTGGGGCAAGATGCCTTTTTACCAAAGTGATTGTTTGAGTGTCAGGCCTACCACTACTGCCCTGTGTATCTCTCTTGGAATAGCACCCTAGATAATGAATGAGATCTTGTGGAGATGGCAGTGAAGGTGAGCCACCACTTGCAATGGGTTTTAAACTATCTTACCTAGCAGTTTGGGGATGTTACTTGGCCCTATAGTCAGCACCCAGCCCTCATGTGCTTTGGGGACGTAGGAGCTAGGAGAGGGAAAGGAGGCGGGGAAGGTTAGGGAGACGGGGAAGGTGCTTCTTGGGGGTTGGGCTTGGCTCTCTGCTTCCTGCTCCTTCGCACCCCAGACGACCTCTCCTTCAGTCCCCACCTGATCCACTGAAATCCCGAGGACTAGAGAGCAGGTACTCTGAGCTGGAACAGCTTGTGTGTGTGTGTGACGTGAGCAAACAGTTTCCCAGGGTGGTGGGAAACACGAGTATTGCAGGGGGCCTGCTTACAGATGAAATCAGCGTGAGAAGCAGGGTGGCCAGCGCCAGCGCGGTGGGAGTGAGGGTCCCGGGGGTTGGAGGGCCTGAGTTTTGAGAAGCAGCGTGGCTCAGTAGAAAGAGTCCTGGCTTGGGAGTCAGAGTTCATGGGTTCGAATCCCGGCTCGGCCACTTGTCAGCTGTGTGACTGTGGGCAAGTCACTTCACTTCTCTGGGCCTCAGTTCCCTCATCTGTAAAATGGGGATTAACTGTGAGCCTCACGTGGGACAACCTGATTACCCTGTATCTACCCCAGTGCTTAGAACAGTGCTCTGCACATAGTAAGCGCTTAACAAATACCAACATTATTATCATCCCAGCTCCACCTCCCCTTGCCTGCTGTGGGACCTTGGGCAAGTCACTTTTAAACCTGATTTTCTTGTAAGCTTTCTCTAGACTGTAAGTTCCTTGTGGGTAGGGAATGTGTCTACCAACTCTGTTGTATTGTACTCTTCCCTAGAGTTTAGTACAGTGCTCTGAACACAGTAAGCGCTCAGTGAATAACGTTTTTTTAAGCACTTACTATGTACATAGCACTGTGCTAAACTCTTGGGAGACTACAATATAACCTAGAACCCAGATCCTCTGACTCCCATGCCTGTGCTTTTTCCAACTAGGCCACACTTTTTCCCACACTGATTGTCTTGTGGGCTTGGGAATCAGAGGTCTTGGCTTCTAGTTCCGGCTCCGCCACTTGTCTGCTGTGTGATCTTGGGCAAGTCACTTCACTTCTCTGGGCCTCAGTTCCCTCACCTGGAAAATGGGAATTAAGTCTGTGAGCCCCACTTGGGACAACCTGACTACCTTGTATCTACCCCAGCGCTTAGAACAGTGCATATCTACACATAGTGAGTGCTTAACAAATACCAACATTATCATTATTATTACCCCAGAGCCTAGTAAAGTGCTTGGCGCATAGTAAGTGCTTTACAAACATCACAGTGATTAAGGAAGGAGGGAGAGGTGAGGCTGGAACATCACAGGCATGAATAAAGTCTAGTTTTTATTAGTTATACAAAATATATAAGCTACATCCTGTGCATGGATTCATGAAGCTGAAAGAAAATACATCCCCTGACACTATATGAATGTAACAGACCAGACCAACGAATCTCATTGGAACCCACTAAATCCCTTTCTCTCGCCATGCTACTGATCCTGACCTTGCTTTTTCCCTTTTGTTTTCTCCCTCTGCTCTGCCCCCCATGCATGAGCACATTTGCCTGTTGAATCCTCGCTGCTCATTCAGCCTTCGTGAAAGAGAAAATTTCCCGGAAAGGATGACAAAGGCAACAATTGAAAACTCTTCAGCTCCATTGGCCATCCACTTAAGGACAACACTATAGAAACGTGACACTTAATATCAAATGGCAAGGCAGGCTCTCAAACAGCAGGGTTCTGGAATATAGTCAGTTTACCGATCGAGAGGCAGTGTTCATCACAGGTTTGACTGGGTGGGACGTGCAAAGGGAATGAACAGCAGAAAAACACCCAAGTTGCTGTTAGGTGGAGTGCTGAAGGGAGACGACTCCAAAGTAGCCCTATAGTAGATGTAGTAGACAGTACCGTTTATGGCAATCAGGAATGGGGTGGGACATTTTGAGCAGAGGCTTCGGGGTGTTCATGGTACCAGAAAATAAAAATGAAAACAGATCTAGGCACTGCATGCAAATCGCAAATGTAACAGTACAGCACAAAATCCACTCTCATTACATGCGACCCTTGCCCACATTCTCTCTCAGCCTGGAACTCTCTTCCCCTCCCCCTTTGACAGCCCACCACTCTCCCCACCTTCAAAACCCTCTGAAAATCACATCTCCTCCAAGAGCCGTCCCACCCTTTTATTTCTCCCATCCTCCCTCCCCTATGAGTCGACTACACACTTGACTGTGCAACCCCTTAAACACTTCGATGCTCACCCTAGCCCCACAGTACTTGTATAAATATTCTTATGCTCTACTTTTCCTCTCTCCATAATCTATTTTAATGTCTGTTTCTCCCTGTAGACTGGAAGTTCCTTTTGCTCAGGGATAGTGTCTACCGACTGTTGTATTTTCCCAAGCACTTAGAACAGTACACTGCACTCGGTAAGCACTCAATAAATACCACTGAACGATTGATTGATATGCAGAGTGGTTAAGGAACCGTTGATTTGTCTTTTCAGTCAAACCAGCACATACAAATAAAAATCTAAATCTCAGCAGTGTTAACATGATGTGCAAAATGCATGTGGGTAGGAGAAGGAGGGGAAGCAAATAACCTGGACAATCAACCCATAACAATGAAGAACTGTCTATCATTATTGTCCTGAATCCCTTCATCATTTCTGTTAAAAGTGATTCAAACTTGTTATTCATACACACTGATCAGTAATCAGCTAAAGTAGGTTTCTGGAGCCTTGGGACCTCTGATCTGTTAAGAAGAGTTTATTCTGAAATATTTGAATGGCATTTAACTAACCATATTGTTGACTCCCTCTGTTTCTTGCTGGAGAGATTATGGGTGGAGCAGCCGTCCAAAGCTCTAGAGTTTTCTTGTTGTGTAGTTTAATGAAGCATCTTAAATATACTCAATTACATTTTCATGTTTCGCCTGCATAATTAGTCATAACTTTGATGTACCCAAGTAAAAAAAAATCATCAAAACAATTGCTCCTGAAGTTTGTCCTAGTTCAAGCAAGAACAAACTTTCCAGGTCCCCTTGCTCTCTTACAGAGGTTTCTGGTTAAATAATGTTGGTATTTGTTAAGTGCTCACTATGTGAAGAGCACTGTTATAAGCGCTGGGGTAGACACAGGGGGATCAGGTTGTCCCACGTGGGGCTCACCGTCTTCATCCCCATTTTACAGATGAGGTAACTGAGGCACAGAGAAGTGAAATGACTTGCCCAGAGTTACACAGCTGACAAGTGGCAGAGCTGGGATTCAAATCCATGACCTCTGACTCCAAAGCCTGTGCTCTTTCCACTGAGCCACACAAGAGTCCCTTTCTATGAACCCATTGTACAGATGAAATCACTCTCTTAACAGGCAAGAGGAAATCTTACAGAGAGGGCAAGAGCACTGTAATGAATTCAAACATTCCTTCCACCATCAAGGAAGTGTTTGTAGGCTTCAAAAACGTATCAAAATATGAAGGAGTGACCATAGCCTAACTTTTGAGAAAGAAACTTCCACAGTCAGGACTATGAAAAATAGAAAAGCACCTTGAACTGAGGGCATTCCTGCCAAAATCCACAAAAGTGGGAAGCGAATCCTCAGACCTCTCAGTGAGATTCTCCTCAACATTTTTGAATGCCAGGAGAAGAGAGGATGACATTAATACAGAAGAGAAACCCAACCTGCAGGATTGTTAACCTGATCAGGTTAAGCTAAGCATGTGAGTGGGTACCTAATGGGAATTTGTCTTTAGATTTAGAATGACTTCTACATCCAGAGGGCCTTGACACCATCACTGCTATTTGCTGGAGAGAAGGGAGAAGACTGGAGTCACAGTGTGGGGATAATACTAGGCTGATATGGCAGAGAATGTGTCTACCCACTCGGTTATACTGAGTTCTCCCAAGCGTTTAGTACAGTGCTCTGCACACAGTAAGCACTCAATAACTAGTATTGATTGATTGATTGATATGGATTTAAAAGGTAGTTGGCAAATTAAGGAGGTGTTAGAGGAGAAGAGTAGATGTCTATTTATTGTACACTGCTCAAGTGACGTTTTCCTGTCGGGAATGACGGATGAACTTTGGTCCCGAGACTCAGAAACCAAGAACCTGCACGGAGGAACTGATTATGGTGCCGGTGGCCTGAACGGCACCTTTTGCACTCTCCCTCCTTGGTGACTCGTGTTCTCGCTGGGTCACAGAGGGGCCACGAATGAGTACCTGGGCAGGGGGGCAATACATTATGAAGAGCACACAAAGGTCAAGTCGGGGACACAAAGTTCGGGCAAGTCACTCAGCTGTTCTGAGCCTCAGTTTCCTCATTTGTAAAATGGGGATTATAATACCTGTTCTCCCTTCCCCTTAGACTGTGAGCCCTATGTGGGACAGGGGCTATGACCAATCTCCTTATAGTGTATCTACCCCAGTGTTTAGTACAGTGCTCAGGACTAATAGGCACATAACAGATACTACAATTATTATTAGTAGTAATAGTAGTAGTGAGGGGTCAAGAAATTCCAAATTGATCAGTGTTTTGTGTTGTCTTTGACACTCCTGGCTTTCTGGCATGACTAACTTTTTGTTCATCAGCCCTAGACACAGTGTTTCATCTGGATGCAGTAATAAAGTAATTTACGGAGCTGCACTAGTATTTACACTATGTTCAAATACATGAACTCAGTTAAAAAGAACAACTTTACATAAATACATTTGTGAAGCTTTTTCTTTTAAATAGGATATGTTTTGTGGACTTCTAACACATCACTTCAGTTTCATTAACAAAAGCAATTCTAAATTGTCCTCAGATGTTGCTGGTATGCTGAGAAGTGTCTGTTTACTTCCACCCTACAAAGATATCTTTAGTTCTATTTTCTGTTTCCTTGTCTATCATCGTATCATTAATCTGTGTACTACCTAAGTAAAAAAATGATCTGCAAGTATCTGTTTGGTGTGATTATGGAATTGGTTAAGTGCTTACTGTGTACTAAGCACTGTTTTAAGCACTGAGGTAGATTTAGAGCATGGACTTGGGAATCAGAAAGACCTGAGTTCTAATCCTGTTTCCATCACTTGTCCACTGTGGTAGGAAAGTCACTTAACTTTTCTGTGCCTCAGTTTTCTCAACTGTAAAATGAGATAAAGCCCTACGTGGGTCCTAAACTGTGTCCAACCTGATTAGCTTGAAGTCTGCTCCAGCGTTTAGTAAGAGCTTAACAGATAACATTTAAAAAAAAAAGTTAATCAGGTCAGACATAGTCCCTTAAAGTACTTTGGAATCTTTTTCAAGAAATGCATCATACAAATGTAAATAATAGCCACAATTAATGCAGACCAAGAGACTTCTTAATTAGAAAGCGAACAATTCTTGGGAAGCTAATGATCTCATTAGCTAGGTTTGCAGCTGAAAGTTATCTGCAAATCAAGGCGAAGTATGTTCTAATTGTCTTCAGCATTCCTCTTTTCTATGCAGCTGTCAAAGGCAAGTCTTCATTAACTAGGAAAGGGGCACTGACCTATTTCTAGTTCGCTCCTTTCATCGCCTGCACTCAAGCTGGTGTATTGTGAGGGCTTGGCGCTGTTCCGGAAAGGTTAAGTCACTGATTTTCTTACTAAAGGGTAAGTGTTAGCTCCTTCTCCCTACTCCCAATTTCAGGGATTACTTCTAGGTAGACCTGTAAAAGAAGGGCAATTTATAAGAAGACATTCCTCTGAAGCTTAAATAGAAAATGGGAGTACAGATGCAGATTGACTGTGAGTGTGAGCTGGTTGTTGGGCAGGGATTGTCTCTATCTGTTGCCAAATTGTATATTCCAAGTGCTTAGTACAGTGCTCTGCACACAGTAAGTGCTCAATAAATATGACTGAGTGAATGAATACTGGCACATCACGTAAGAGTGGCTTTTAATCCACAACAGGCATTTGAATGAGAATGTGTGTGTATGTGATTAGAAACTTTCTCTTTCATAAAACAATCCAAGGATTGAGGAGGATTTGAAAGCATTAAGAGGAAGGTAAAAACATTGTAGTCATTAACTGATAAAAGTGATCAGCTCATGAAAATGAAAGGACCAATCCATACAAAAATTCATTGCAACAATCAGCAAAGACTCTGTGCCCTATTATAAACACGCCTCTAAGAATCTCATAGCTAACTTCTCATCAACCCCTTTTCTGTCAACAGCATGTAGGCTGATAAAAACCCATTGACACCGGTATCTTTATGTATATTTTGAAAACAGGGATAAAGGGATAGGTCCTCTTCATGGAATAAGCAGGCAACAGTTGCTGCTACCCTTTGTTTCAAGGGTTCTGATTCCTGCATGGATTGTAAGAGGCAGCCAAATAATTTGTGTGGAGGCCTCTAGAAAGGGGGTGTCACCTGTTAGTTTCCAGTGAGTTACATGGGACATAAAATTGCCAGTGGAGCTAAAACTGAGAGGTCAAGTCAAATTGTGAAGGGAGCTTTTTGTGGCTCAGTTGTTTGCCCTACTTTAGTTTCTGTCTTCTTGAAAGCTGGTAGTCATCAAAGATAATCTTGGAAGGTTTCAGAGAAGATCCATTTGATCATATTTATTGAGCACTTACTGTGTGCAAAGCACTGAACTAAGAGCTTGGGAGAGCACAATACAACAATAAACAGACCCATTCCCCGCCCATGACGAGGTTACAGTCTGGGGCTGGGGGCAAGACAGATGTCAATACAAATACATAAAATTACAGATATGGACAAAAGTGCTGTGTGGCTGGGAGGGGGAAGAGCAAAAGGAGAAAGTCCGGGTGATGCAGAAGGGAGTGGGAGATGAAGAAAGGTGGGGCTTAGTCTGGGAAGGCCTCTTGGAGGAGATGTGCCTTCAATAAGGCTTTGAAGGTGGGGAGAGTAAATATTTGTCGGATTTGAGGAGGAAGGGTGTTCCAGGCCAGAGGCAGGACGTGGGCTAGGGGTCGGTGGTGAGATGGGTGAGATCGAGGCATTGTGAGAAGGTTAGCGCTAGAGTAGTGAAGTATGTGGGCTGGGTTGTAGAAGGAGAAAAGTGAGATGAGGTAGGTGGGGGCAAGGTGGTGGAGTACTTTAAAACCAATGGTGAGGAGCTTTTGTTTGATGCAGAGGTGGATGGGCCGCCACTGGAGTTTTTTGAGGAGCAGGGTGACATGTCCTAAACATTTTTGTAGAAAAATGATCTGGGCAGCACAGTGAAGTATGAACTAGAGTGCAGAGAGACAGAGGGCTGGGGGGTCAGCAAGGAGGCTGATGCAGTAATCCAAGTAGGATAAAATAAGTGATTGTATTAACATTGTAGCAGTTTGGATGGAGAGGAAAGGGCAGATTTTAGTGATGTTGTGAATTTGGGTCCAACAGGATTTAGTGATAGATTAATTATGTGGGTTGAATGAGAGAGAGGAGTCAAGGTTAACACCCAGGTTACTGGCTTGTGAGACAGGAAGGATGGTGGTACCATGGACAGCAATAGGGAAAGTCAGGGGGAAGACAGGGTTTGGGTGGGAAGATAAGGAGCTCTGTTTTGGACATGTTAGGTTTGAGGTGACGGGTGGACATTGGAGTACAGATGTCTTGAAGGCAGAAGGAGATGCGAGACTGGAGAGAAGGAGAGAGATGAGGGCTGAAGATGTAGATATGGGAATCGTCCATGTAGAGGTGGCAGTTGAAGCCATGGGAGCAAATGAGTTCTCCAAGGGAATGGGTGTAGATGGAGATTAGAAGGGGACCCAGAACTGAACCTTGAGGGACCTCCACAGTTAGGGGGTGGGAGGCAGAGGAGTAGCCCTTGAAGGAGGCTGAGAATGAGCGGCCAGAGATACAGGAAAAAAACCAGGAGAGGACAGAGTCAGTTGAAGCCAAGGTTGGATAACGTTTCCAGAAGGAGGTGGTCCACGATGTCCAAGGCAGCTGAGAGGTCAAGGAGGATTAGGATGGAGTAGAGGAGAAGATCTCATGGAAGATGGGAGATGCCACCTTTCATCTGACCTGGCTGGGTCAAGTGGGGGGATGGTTGTGAGGAAGGGTATGGCTGTGGCGATATCTGCAATCCTGGGGTGGGTGTATTTGCCTTCGTATTTGAAGAAGATACCACCGACGGTGAAATTCCCCTCTGTGTATGTGGCTGAAAAGGCCAGTTCATTCATGCATACAATCGCATTTATTGAGTGTTTACTGTGTACAAAGCACTGTAATAAGTGCTTGGGAGAGTACAATATAACAACAGACACATTCCTTCCCATAAGGAGCTCACGGTCTAGCCAATGTGGGACCCACAGTCCTGGCCACACTGTGTACTAAAACAGCTGTCCCTTGCTGTGTTAATGTTTACTATTTGTAAAAGCTCCCTGTTTTCTCTTTTACCTCCTTGGTGTGGTGGTGCACCAGTAGTCCTGAGGCCTGTAGAGTAACTTAAGGCTGTGATATAATGGTGGTATTTGTTAAGCGCTTACTATGTGCAAGGCACTGTTCTAAGCGCTGGGGGTGGGGAATACATGGGTGATCAGGTTGCCCCACGTGAGGCTCACAGTTTTTAATCCCCAATTTACAGATAAGGTAACTGAGGCACAGAGAAGTTAAGTGACTTGCCCAAAGTCAAACAGCTGGCAAATGGCGGACCTGGATTAGAACCCATGACCTCTGACTCCGAAGCCTGGGCTCTTTCCACTGATTCACGCTGCTTCACGTGACATTGTTGATGCCGTGGGGCAAGTTAAAGTGGCCAGTAATAATGATGGGATTTGTTAAGTGCTCACTATGTGTCAAGCACTGTTCACTGGGCACTGGTCTAAGTGCTCATGGCAGACACGGTGGCAGTCATCCATCAAATCCCAACCGTCAAAGCTTAGGAGTGGAAAGTTCAAAACAAGCCAAGGGAGACCCTTCTCGCAATAGGCTGAAAGCCTGTGGAGTCTGTGTAGGCGGAAAATATCAGTGGGCCCAAGAAGCATTTGAGCAAATCAATAGACAAGAGGTTCATAATGGGTTATGAGTGGGGAAGTTAGCAATGCTGGAAGGAAGGCACATCCCTATCCACGAGTGTGGATGGCCAGGAGGGGCAAGCCATTATGCCGTTTCTCCAGATTGCTACCTTCAGACAGAAAGCTGGGCTGAATAGAACTATGATTGTCATTTCTTGGGTTCCTTTTCTCTCATTTAGTGGTGTTTATTGGCAAGGGGAATATTTTGAAATGATGCAGGGAGTTAACTGCACACACCACTGGAAAGGGCTATTTGAGTTCCCTTCTTAAGTCTTTTGCATACTTAAGACCTTGATGATTCAATTGCTGAGCTGCTCTGGGATCTCTGGTACCAGTTAATTGCCCTCCCTGCCTTTCTCCTGCCTCTGGAAGCTAGCCAGAGAGATTGCGTCTTTCCTCCCAAATGCATGTCTCCCTCGAGTGGAGTCAGGCATTCTTGACTTGACGCCTACCTGAGCTTCTTTTCTCTAATGCGCTCTGCCTGGCTATACAGTTGGAAAAATGCCACAAGGTCATTAGTCCAGGCAGAGAAGGTCCCTAGTGCTAATCATTGGTGGAAAGTAGGGGTGAGCTGGTCCACGGGAGCAGAGAAAGACCAGAGTTCAGCTTTTCTGCAAAAACACTTTAAGGTTTGTTGTTTGCCTTTAAGGTCCTGGGTGGGCAGGAGTATTTAATCACCTGAACATTTCTCTGCTC
Source organism: Ornithorhynchus anatinus (assembly GCF_004115215.2). Lineage (NCBI taxonomy): Eukaryota > Metazoa > Chordata > Mammalia > Monotremata > Ornithorhynchidae > Ornithorhynchus > Ornithorhynchus anatinus. The sequence goes on from NC_041753.1 coordinate 57,648,609, forward strand.
TCCTGGCTTCCCTTCCTCCCTCCCTCCCTCTTTCCTTCCTTCAGCCCTTGCCTCCCCATCCTGTGCTCTGGCCCGATCTTGGAACTAGGCTCTTTTTCTATTTGATTTCTGGCTTAACTGAGTTAAGAAATGATTTTTATAACTCCCCTTGGTGACCTGCCAGGGCCTGGATTTGGCAGCAATCTGGGTACAATGCTAAGTGTTTGTATTTCCTCTAATTTTTGGCTTAATGTGCTTTGTTTTTGTTTCACTTGTATGGTTTACTGTGCTTGATTTAAGCAGTGGAGTCGGGTCACTACTCTCTTGTGTAGTAGCTGCAGTAATGTGGCCTGCAATGCCACTCAAAAGGCCACTTGTGTGACTTGTTTTCAAGTTTACAGGAACCCAGATCCTGAAGTGATAAAGAATATTTGCATTTATGCATAATAATAATACTCCACTGCTCTGTTTCTACACCACCGGAGCCACTATTGCTGACTTCTCTGGTGGCTTGACTCTGCCTTGCAGATTGGTTTGGGGCCCGAAAGAAATTAGGTTGCACTTAAGAGAAATCGGGCCGTGAGCATATGCTTGATAAAAAACAATCGAGAGATGGTATTTGAGCACGTGTGCAGGGCATTCTACTTAGCACCTAGAAGAGTACAACACGCTAAATTAGGTAGACACGATCCCTGCCCCCAAAGAGCTTCTTATCTATTGGGGAAAACATTCAGTAAAATTTATTACAGGGAGGGGGAAGCAACCTACTACAAGGATACATAGGTAAGTGCACCCAGAGCCCTGGTTCTATGGTTTATTTATTGTACTGATGGTGCCTCATTTATCAGTTGCATCATCTTTAGGCCTTTGGCCCTGGCTTGGCTATTGCATCTCCTGCCTCCCAGACCACCCTACCTCCAGTCTTTTAACTCTCCAATCTGTATTTCACTCTACTACCCAGGTCATCTTTCTAAAACAGTGTTCCCCACTCCTCAGAGACCTCAATGGTCACCCATTCCTCTCTGCATCAAATCAAATGGAAACTCTTGACCATTGGCTTTAAGATACTCAGTTGGCTCTTTCCCCCAAAACCCCAGCTTGCATGCTTTGCTCCTCTCAAGCCAAGCTATTCCACCGTGCCTCTTTCTCTTCTCTCTCACTGCCAACCCTTTGCTCAGACTCTCTCTCCCGCCTGGAATTCCCTCCTCCTGCACACCGCTGGTCTCTGTAACTTCAAGGCCCTTCTGAGATCACATCTCCAGGGGACCTTCTCTTATTAATCTCTCATCTCTCTATCTTATCCCTCCCACTATCACTCCAGCACTTACAGGTCACCTAAGCACTTTGGTACTTACTCTTGCACTTCCCCTCTTCTCCAACACCCCCAACATTGCACTTCAATGGATCTCTCTATATTGCTTCCCCCTACCTGTAATTTATTTTTAGTGCCTTTTACCCCAAACTAGATTGTAAACTCCTTGAGGGCAGGGTTCATGTCTACTAATTCTACTGTCCTGTCTCAAGTGCTTAGTACAGTGCTCTGTACAGAGTAAGTGCTCAATAAATACCATTGATTGATGTATGCCAATCCATTAGTCTCCAGTGGTGGCAAAAGAATAATAATAATAACAATAATAATAATTGTGGTATTAAGCACTTCCTATGTTCCAGGTACTGTACTAAATGCTAGGGTAGCTACAAGATAATTGGGTTGGACATGGTCCCTGTCCCACATGGGGCTCACAGTCTTAATCCCCAGTTTACAGATGAGCAAACTGAGGCACAGAGAAGTGAAGTTACTTGCCCTAGGTCACTTAGCAGACAAGTGGCAGAGCTCTGACTCTCAGGCCCGTGCTCTTTCCACTAGGTCATGATACGACCAGTCATCTAGAGTATATTCCAGGGATGGACAAGGCTCATGGACTGAAGAGATGCAAACCCCAAAACATAAAATCCCTTTAACTAGAACGGTGAGCAGGTGTTCCCGGGATGAGTGGTGAAGAACAGGCATTCTTGGAGGTGGGAATGAGTAGTGGCTGGCATGTGTTCTGGGCACTGGGTTTGTGTGAGTGGCAAGAGCAGTGTTCCCAGGGGTGGCGAGGGGTGTGGTAAACAGAAGTCATCCAGGGAAGGGAGTGAGCCTGGGGCGAAGCCCAAGCCTCTCTTGGCCTGGACATCATGTGGGCTCAGGAGCCAATCTTGCCACTCCTGCTGCAAGAGTTGGACCAGTGGCATACTGCAGTCTGCCAGAGAGACAGCAATGAAATAAGAAGTAATAAAGCATATGTCTGCAAGGTGCAGAACAAGTAAAGAGCTGCAGCTTGGGCCCCCTGGTATACTGCGTCTTCATTAAATGCTCATAGGGCCCCAGGGTCACCCGAGGCTTGAGAGTTTGGGCTGGATGAGCCTAGGGGCCGGCATTTGTCTGCAATTTTGCTGGGAAGGATCCGATCCTATTGTCTGGGCTCTCCAGCTGGGGCTTTGGTGCACTCTAGAGCCAACTCCAGAGGCCTGGACTGAACTAGGCTAGGGCCCTGGTGACTGTTGTCTCTCCTGAGGATGCCAAATCTCACTCCTCTTGGTGTCAACACTTGCGATAGCTAAGGTAGTGACTGATAGACTTGCAAGCTCTCGACACACCTTTGTGCACCACAAAGTAACAGTTGACCATGTAGAGTGGCTATTTAGGAGAAGCAGCGTGGCTCAGTGGAAAGAGCAGGGGCTTGGGAGTCAGAGATCATGGGTTCGAATCCTGGCTCTGCCACTTGTCAGCTGTGTGATGGGCAAGTCACTTAACTTCTCTGTGCCTCAGTTACCTCATCTGTAAAATGGGGATTAAGACTGTGAGCCTCACATGGGACAACCTGATTACACTGTATCTACCCCAGTGCTTAGAACAGTGCTCTGCACATAGTAAGCGCTTAACAAATACCAACATTATTATTATTAATTGTTTACTTTTCAGCTGGCCTATCCCCTGCCTGGTTCTAGTATGGAACCAGATGGTTTTCTCTCTTTTTTTTTTCGTGGTATTTTTCACGTTACTAAGCGCTGGAGTAGATATAAGTTTATCAGGTTGGGCATAATCCCCGTCCTACATGGGGCTCAGTCTTTATTCTCCCTTCTACAGATGAGTAACTGAGGCACAGAGAAGTTAAGTGGCTTGCCCAAGGTCACACAGCAGACAGGTGGCAGGGCTGGGATTAAAACCCACTCCCTTCAGACTTCCAGGCTGTAGCCACTAAGACACACTGCTTCCCATTTTTAAGTTTTTAAGTTTAAGAATCGAGTCTCCTTCCTCTGTGGCAGAGTTGCTGCACTAGACTTCACACTGCCCTGGGAAGGGAATGGAGAGGCTCTGGAGCAAATGGATATTCAATCAATCAATCAATCAATGGTATTTATTGAGCACTTTCTATGTGCAGAGCACTATACTAAGTGCTTGAGGGAGTATAATCAAGTAATTAGACCCAATCTCTGCCCTCAAGGAACTTTACTATCTAGTGGGGGAAAAAGATAGTAAAATGAGTTACAGGTAGTAGGGAAGCAACAGAGTATAAGGATATGTTTATAAGACATGAGGGGGCGAGGTGAATATTTAAGTGCAAAGGTGACCGAAGATCAATCAATTAATGGTATTTGAGTGCTTACTATGTGCAGAGCACTGCACTAAGCATTTTGGAGAGTACAACAGAATCAGCAGACACGGTCCTTGCAAAAGAGAGAGAGCATAGGGTGGGGAGGTGAGAGGTTAGTCGGGAAGGCTTCCTGGAGGAGATAGGATTTTCATTCAGTACACTACACATAAGTGCTCAGTAAATATCATTGATTTAATAGGGCTTTGAAGATGGGGAGAGTGGGCTGTTGCATATGGTATGACAGTATTTAAGTGCCTACTATGTGTCAAGCAATATTCTAAGCCCTGGAGGAGGGAGTTCCAGGCCAGAGGGTGGATGTGAGCAAGGGGTTGGAGATGAGACAGGATTGAGGCACGGTAGGTAGGTTGGTATTAGAAGAACGAATTGTGGGGGCTGGGTTGCATGGGGAAAGGAGAAGGGATAGGTATCGATCAGCCAATCAGTGGCACTTATTGAGCACTTGCTATGTACAGAGCACTGTACTCAGCACTTGGGAGAGTACAGTACAACAGAGTTGGTAGACAAGTTCCCTGCCGACAAGAAGCTTACAGTATAGAAAGGGAAATAGACATTAAGATAAATAAATTACAGATATATATGTAAATGCTGTGGGACTGTGGGTGGGGTGGATATCAAGTGCTTAAAGGGTACAGATCCAAGTGCATGGGTGATGCAGAAGGAAGAGAAAATAGGGGAAAAGATGGCTAAATTGGGGAAGGCTCCTTGGAGGAGATATGATTCTAATAAGGATTTGAAGGTGGGGAGAGTGGTAGTCTGTCAGATATGAAAGGAGAGGGAGTTCCAGGCTAGAGGGCAGATGTGGGCAATGGTGATTGTGGTCAGCGGTGAGATAGATGAGGTCCATGTATTCTGAGTAAGTTGGCATTGGAGGAGCAAAGTGCTCCTTGTGGGCAGGGAACATGTCTACCAACTCTGTTATATTGTACTCTCACAAATGCTTAGTACAATGGTTTGTACACAGTAAGTGCTCAGTAAATACCATTGATTGATTGACTGTGGGCTGGGTTGTAGTAGGAGGTAAAATAGGAGTGAGAGAGAAATGACTGAGTATCTTAAGTCCAGGGTTGATGAGTGTCTGCTTGATGATGATAATTATGGTATTTAAGAGCTTACTAGGTGCCAAGCACTGTTCTAAGCACTGGGGTAGTTACAAGGTAATCGGGTTATCCCACGTGGGGCTCACAATCTTAATTCCCATTTTACAAATGAGGTAACTGAGGCAGAGAGAAGTTCATTCAATAGTATTTATTGAGCGCTTAGTATGTGCAGGGCACTATACTAAGCACTTGGAATGTACTATTTGGCAACAGATAGAGACAATCCCTGCCCAATAACGTGCTCTTGGGCTTGACCAAGTTCACACAGCAGACAAGTGGTGGAGCCGGGATTGGAACCCATGTTATCTGACACCCAAGCCTGTGCTTTTGCCACTAAGCCACCTGTGCTTTTGCCACCAAGCGACGTGGCTTGATGTGGAGATGGTTGGGTAGCTATTGGAGCTTTTAGAGGAGCGGGGAGAAAATGATAAGGGCAGTCCATATGTCACTGGAGAGGGGAAAGTCCAGAGTCAGGGATGTCAGCGAGGAGGCTGATGTGGTAGTCAAGGCATAATGTAGCAAGCATTTGGACCAGTGTGATAGTCCACAGAGGAAAGGGCAGATTCTAGAGACGATGCAAAGAAAGAAAAGACAGGATTTGGTGACTGACTCAATATTCGGGTCGGAGAGAGATGAGTCCATGGTTCACGGATTCTAGACTGTAAGCCCATTGCGGGCAGGGATTTTCTCTCTTTACTGCTGAATTGTACTTTCCAAGCACTTAGTCCAGTGCTCTGCACACAGTAGGCACTCAATAGATACGATTGAATGAATGAATGTGGTAATGCCAAGGTTGCAGGCTCATGAGACAGGGAGGATGATGGTGTTATCAACAGTGAGGGGAAAGTTGTGGGGAGGAGAGCACAAGTTCAGTTCAGTTTGGGGGCATGGTAAATTTGAGGTGTTGGCATGAATATGCTTACTTCTGGAAGACGCTACCAGTTACAACAACATCATGTTCTGCTTCGTGCCCAGCATCACACGTGATGTTACTTGCATCTCTTTACTGGACTATGGATATCACTTCCCTCCTCCCATTCTCCCATGCCCCAGAGTCATTGTTTCCATCCAAGCCATGCGATTCAGAGGCAGTAACTGAGGTAGAGGCAGGCTGGGCACTCAAAATAAAATGCTGGACATAAAAGCGTCCAGTGCTGTATCTACACTGGATATGAGAGCCTCCGGTTATAAACTGGGTAACGAATTGCCACCATTTAGATGACGGAAAGTTTAGGAAGTGGGATGATAATGGGATGGGGGTGGGACAGATGACAATCATCACTAGGCTGGCTGAATCATTTTTATAAGTGTTATTTAAGGGCTTACTAGGTGCCAAGTGTTCGCGGAAGATACAAGATAATAATAATGAAGGTATTTTGATAAGTGCTTACTATGTGCCGAGCTACATTCTAAGCGCTAGGGTAGATACATGGTAATCAGGTTGTCCATCGTGGGGCTCACAGTCTTAATCCCATTTTACATCAGGTTGGACATAGTCCCTGTACCACCAGGGGCTCACAGTCGAGGAGGGAGGGAGAACAGCCATTTAATTCCCAATTTACAGATGAGAAACTGAGGCACGATGTGACTCAACTAAGGTCACACAGCAGAAAAGTGGGAGAGCTGGGATTAGAACCCAGGTCTTCTGATTCCCAGGCCTGTGCTCTCTCTACTAGACCTCTCTGCTTCAGAGAACTCTTCGTTGTCCACTGCCAAAAGAGTGTTCAGGGTTGGCTGACTAACTTAGACCGGGGAAATGCCACATTAACACCCCCCTCCCCCAACCCCACACACAAAAATTCTAATATAAAAACCCTTCTCTCACCTGAGCATGAGATCCTGAATAAAAGTTTTCCTTTTCCCCAAGGGAGGCCCTTGCAGATTCTTTTCACTTTCAAATGCAAAGCAGTTTATTTCAAATCTCCAAATTTCTTAAACTCTGTCCTGCTTTTAGGGTCTTCCATATCCTTGAATAGTCAACAGTGATATTTTTAGGCCTCAGAAAAACTTGAGAACAGGAAGAAAAGTTTTCTCTCTGCAGCCTTGTCTTTTTTTTTCCCAAAGTCTCAGAGAAACACCTCGTCTGATGGAGATGTCATTAGATTACTGACCATCTACCCAAAAAATAATGATGATGATGGTATTTATTAAGCGCTTATCATGTGTTAAGCATCAAGTCAAGACTGGGGTAGGTACAAGACAGATCAAAAACAGTTCCTTTCTCATCCCCATTTTGTAGATGAGGAAACTGAGGGCCAGAGAGGTTAGGTGACTTGCCCAAAGTCACACAGCAGACCAGTAGCAGAGCTGGGATTAGAACCCAGGTCTCCTGACTCTGTCTCATGCACTTTCCACTAGGCAACATTGCCTGCCTCAGTGAGTCAACGGATTTAGAGGCGCTGTAGGGATATTTTCAGGAGCACAAAAATAGACCAAAGTGACTTTTCTAGCTCTCTGATTAAGTGACGATGGAGTCTTCCATCAGGAGCATAAGCTTCAGAGCACCACCCCTACTTCTCTCCCTCCTGCCATTCGTGCTTCCTCTGACACACAGGGTGCAACAAGAAAGTGAAAGGAGGCAGGCAGGAGTGCAGCACATTATGAAGTGCAAGTATGTGGTCTTTGCCCACATTAGCCAGCCTCGTGTACACCTGGATCTCCTGACTCCCTGAGAGGGGCTCTTTCCACTGGATCAATGGCAGGGCTCACCGAAGATAGCAGAGGTTTGAATCAAAGTGCAGACACCAAAATATACTGGAAAACCTCCCAGCCTTTCCTGATCGGCAGTGCCCGAGGAAGTGGGACCGGGTAGGGGTGGGGGGGGAGGCAGTAGGGGGAGGAGGGGATTTCTTTCGGTTTCCTTGGAAATGTTTTGGCTAAAGTTACACAGAAGAAAAACCCAGTAACTTGCTTAACACTTGGCAGAAAAGAGGTAACAATTAAAGCTACTCGAGCAGAGAGTTGGTTAATTCCCCATCCTTGATCCCATCTCCATCTGTGAGCAATCTTTGGAGGTGCTGCTACTGCTGAGCTCATGTTGTTGATCTTGTTTTACAGCAGCCCTGCCTGTTGTGCAGAGTACAGAATGTTCTCTTCTGTGAACTGAGGTTGAACTTCTTCAACCCACTTTGTTTTAGGAACCACACGGATATACTGGGAAAGAGAAAGAAGAGAAATTCCCCTCACCCCCCAATCAACATGTTCTGCTCCAGTTTTTTTTTTTTTCTGTGTGTATCCTATTCAAGTAGAATTAAAATTCTCAACAATATGGATCTCTGAAAGGGCAAATTGTGTAATTTCAATGGACTGCAGACCCAAGTAAGGATCTAAAATAACTTTAATCAGAGCAGTCTGACAGTCTTGGATTTATTTTTTTCCTAAAATGCAGGTTTAAAAAAACACTCCCACCCTCCAAGAATAGCAAGAAAGAGGCTCAGAGTGACTGTGACCTCTCGTCTAGCCATTGTCAGAGTAGCCACATTATTGTAAATGCTGGTTCACACTATGCTGCTTGAAAGTAAATTTGAGCTGGGGGAGGGCCTGTCTCTTTGAATAGATGGGGAGGGAGAGGGGAGGGAGGGCATCTGAGCTGTCCTAGAAGCCTATAAACTCGGTTGCCAAATTTTAACACCTGATACATAGGTCCTGTGGGCTGGCTGGCTGACTGGTGGATCAGAAGGTCTGGCGAATGAGCCAGAATCCTAGCTCCCTGCTGGTAGTTTTCAGGAGCTACATCCACACAAAAGGAAGTCACCCACTCTTCACCACCAGCAGTGAGCCAACTCTGGTCTGAGGTCTCCCAAGTAGCAGAAGAGCACCTATTGGTGGAATCCTCAAGACATTTTTGTCAAGAAACAGCACACGGAGTCCTGGCATTTTAGTGAGATGGGACCCGGTTCTGATCCACTTCACCCTATCAACCGATCTGTAGTATTCATTGAGTGCTTACTGTGTAAAAGAGCACTGTACTAAGCACTTGGGAGAGTACAATTCAACAGAGGTGGTGGACAAGTTCCCTGCCTACAAGAAGCTTACAGTCTAGAGGAGGAGACTGATGTTAAAATAAATTACAGATAGGGAAATGGTGGTGGGTAGGGATATGTTTGTAGGTGCCGTGGGTCTGAGGACGGGGTGAATGTCAAGTGCTTAAAGGGTACAAATCCAAGTGCATAAGTGACCCAGAGGGGAGGGTGGATCGGGGAAATGAGAGTTTAGTCAGGGAAGGCCTTTTGGAGGAGATCATAATGATAATAATGATGTTATTTGTTAAGCGCTTACTATGTGCCAAGCACTGAGATGTGATTTTGGAGGGGCTTTTGGTCTGTCATATATGAAGCGGGAAAGAGTTCCAGGCCAGAGGGAAGATGTGCGAAAGGGGCTGGCAGTGAGATAGATAGGATTGAGGTACAATGAGTAGACTGACATAAATTATGTGTACCACATATCAAACAGTGTGCTAGGGGATGGGTCAGCTGTTGGACTATATTGGATAGTGTCTCATCAGCCTTGTGATGGTTTGGGAAGCATGATTCACCTAATAAATGTAGGTGCTTTGCATTAAGTTCTGGAGCATATAACACAATTCCCAAGCCAAGTTTTAACTAATCCAGCTAAACAGCAAAGAAGGAAGAAGGTAAATAGTTTAAACAATTGAGAGGTAGAAGATGAGACTGCTTTCTCATTCACTACAGTACAATAGGCCTTTATGTCCCATTGTTTGTACAAAGTGAAATCTTTTCATTTTTGTACCTGTTTGATATTTATTCAGTTGTCTATATTGTCCTTAAGTTGGTTTCGTGCCAAGATTGTCTTTCTAAACTGTAAACTAGGAGAGTTCAGGAATTTGTACGTTAAAATGTTTTGTGTCGCATCTACCTAGACGGGTGTCAAGTACTACTTGTTGGTCAGGATAAAAGCAATCAGTCAAACAGTGGTATCTGAGCACTTACTGCATGCAGAGCAGTATACCAAGCACATGGGGCCATACAATCCACTTGGTAGACATGATCCCTCTCTTCAAGGTGCTTACAGTCTGAATAACAGTGAAACATGTGCTTACACTAAAAAAGGTAACTATATAGGATAGGGGGAGGAAGAAGGTCAGTCTAGAAAAGAAGAGGTGTGAAGAAGCTATGTGACCAAGCTCTCTTGTTCCACTTAAACTCCCAACTACATGGCCTATAGCAAAGCCCAACCTGTCCTCTCACTGATCTAAACCTTTGTGTAAACACTCCATGAGACTAGAATGTGAGCCTGTTGTGGGCAGGTATTGTCTCTCTTTGTTGCTGAATTGTACTTCCCAAATGCTTAGTACAGTGCTCTACACACAGTAAGCACTCAATAAATACGATTGAATGAATGAACTTCAGATCATCCTGAAAGTTAAGCCTTCTTTTTGAGTCTGCCCTACCTGCTCCCTGGATTTTACTGTATCAGCCTCCTTGCTGACCTCCATGCCTCCTGTCTCTCCCCACTCCAGTCTATAATTCACTCTGCTGTCTGGATCATTTTTCTGCAGAAATGTTCAGGCCATGTTTCCCCACTCCTCAAGAACCTCCAGTCGTTGTCCATTCACCTCCATGTTGAACAGAAACTCCTTACCATTGGCTTTATCATCTTGCCCCCTCCTACCTCTCCTCGCTACTTTTCTATTACAACTCAACCCCGACACTTCACTTCTCTACTACTAAAGTACTCACCACACCTCTATCTTGTCTATTTCTCTGTCTACCTCTTCCTCATGTCCCGCCTCTGGCCTGGAATGCCCTCCCTCTTCATAAATGATAGATGATTACTCTTCCCCTCTGACCTTTTAAGGCTTTATTGAAGGCACATCTCCTCCAAGAGGCCATCCCTGACTAAGCCCGTTTGTCTTTTTCTTCTACTCCCTTCTGCACTGCCCTGACTTCCTCCCTTTATTCATCCCCCTACTCTTCCCCCCACCAAACCCCCTCCTCACCCCTCCCCCCTTCTCTCTTCCCCACCCACGCCCCATCCCAGTCCTCTTGTCCCACCGCTACACCTCATCCCCCTCTCCCCGTCCAGGGCCCCGCCACCTCCTTCCCATCCAAACCCTCCCCTCCCCCCGCCCTTCCCCCTCTCCCCCCCTTGCACCCACAGCTACTTTCAAGTGTGGCCTCTGGAACCCCCGCTCTATTACAGGTAAGCTACCTTTCGTCCATGACCTTTTCCTCTCTCGCTCTCTCCTCCTCCTCGCCCTTTCGGAAACGTGGCTCTCTCCCGAAGACACGGTCTCCGCCGCCGCTCTCTCCAGCGGAGGCCTCTCCTTCTCCCACTCCCCCAGACTCACCGGTAAGGGAGGAGGCGTCGGCTTCCTCCTCTCACCCCGTTGCCGCTTCCGCACTATCCCTCCTCCCCCCTCCCTCTCCTTCCCCTCCTTCGAAGCCCATATCATTTGCCTCTACCACCCCCTCCAGTTACTTGTCGCTGTCATCTACCGCCCTCCCGGTCCCACCTCTGACTTCTTCAACCACCTTGACCCCTTTCTCACCTTCCTTCTCTCCTTCTCTCTGCCCACTCTGATCCTCGGAGACTTCAACATCCATATGGATGCACCCGACGACTCCTCTGCCGCCCACCTGCTATCCCTCCTCGACTCTGCCAACCTCCTCCTCCACCATACCGCGCCCACTCACCGACTCGGTCACACCCTCGATCTCGTCATCTCCTACCGCTGCACTATCTCCTCCCTCACCAACTCTGAAATCCCTCTCTCTGACCATAACCTTCTCACCTGCCTCATCTCTCACACTCCCTCCCCCTGCAAATCTTCGCTACTGCCCCACAGAGACCTCGGCTCTCTCGATCCCATCCGTCTTTCCAATAGCATCTCTCCTCACCTTGCCGCCCTGTCCTCTCTTCCCACTCTCGACGATCAGGTCTCCGCTCTCCACTCCACCCTCTCTACACATCTCGACTCTCTCGCCCCCCTTTCCCTCCGCCGCTCTCGCTCCACTAACCCACAGCCCTGGATCACCTCCTCTATCCGCCTCCTATGCTCCTATGCTCGAGCTGCTGAGCGCTGCTGGCGAAAGTCCAAGCACCGAGCCGACCTCACACACTTTAAATTTATCCTTTCCTGCCTTAACTCTGCCCTCTCCTCCGCCAGGCAAAACTTCTTCTCCTCCCTCATCGACACCCATGCCCGTCACCCCCGCCGATTGTTCCGGACCTTTAACTCTCTCCTTAGGCCCCCTGTTCCTCCCCCTCCCCCATCTCTCTCCCCCAATGATCTGGCCACCTATTTCCTCACGAAAATCAACACAATCAGGTCTGAGCTCCCCAAAATCACCCCTCCGCCTCTACCCTCCCCCCCACCAACCCCCTCCCCTACTTTCCCATCCTTCCCTGCAGTATCCTCAGAGGAGATCTCCTCCCTCCTCGCAAGTGCCACCCCCTCCACCTGCGCCTCGGACCCCATTCCCTCTCACCTTATTAAAACCATCGCCCCTGCCCTCCTACCTTCCTTAAACTTCTATTTTTAACCACTCAATCTCCAATGGCTCCTTCCCCTCTGCCTTCAAACATGCCCACGTCTCCCCCATCCTAAAAAAACCCGCTCTTGACCCCACTTCCCCCTCCAGTTATCACCCTATCTCCCTACTACCCTTCCTTTCCAAAATCCTAGAACGAGTCGTCTACAATCGATGCTTAAAATTCCTTAACTCCCATTCTCTCCTGGAGCCCCTCCAATCTGGCTTCCGTCCCCTCCACTCTACCAAGACTGCTCTCTCTAAGGTCACCCATGACCTCCTTCTTGCCAAATCCAATGGCTCCTACTCCATTCTAATCCTCCTTGACCTCTCTGCTGCCTTTGACACTGTCGACCATCCCCTCCTCCTCCACACCTTATCTCCCCTTGCCTTCACGGACTCCGTCCTCTCCTGGTTCTCCTCTTACCTCTCTGGCCGGTCATTCTCGGTCTCCTTCGCTGGCGCCTCCTCCCCCTCCCATCCTTTAACTGTTGGAGTTCCTCAAGGGTCAGTTCTTGGCCCTCTTCTGTTCTCCATTTACACTCACTCCCTCGGTGAACTCATTTGCTCTCACGGCTTTGACTACCATCTCTACGCAGATGACACGCAGATCTACATCTCTGCCCCTGTCCTCTCCCCCTCCCTTCAGGCTCGCATCTCCTCCTGCCTCCGGGACGTCTCCACCTGGATGTCGGCCCGCCACCTAAAACTCAACATGAGCAAGACTGAGCTCCTCATCTTCCCTCCCAAACCCGGTCCTCTCCCAGACTTCTCTATCACCGTGGATGGCACGACCATCCTTCCCGTCTCTCAGGCCCGCAATCTCGGTGTCATCCTTGACTCGTCTCTCTCGTTCACCCCACACATCCTATCCGTTACCAAGACCTGCCGGTTTCACCTCTACAATATCGCCAAGATCCGCCCTTTCCTCTCCACCCAAACGGCTACCTTACTGTTACGGGCTCTTGTTATATCCCGGCTAGACTACTGTGTCAGCCTTCTCTCTGACCTCCCTTCCTCCTCTCTTGCCCCGCTCCAGTCTATTCTTCACTCTGCTGCCCGGCTCATCTTCCTGCAGAAACAATCTGGGCATGTCACTCCCCTTCTTAAACAACTCCAGTGGTTGCCTATCAACCTCCGCTCCAAACAAAAACTCCTCACTCTAGGCTTCAAGGCTCTCCATCACCTTGCCCCTTCCTACCTCTCCTCCCTTCTCTCTTTCTACCGCCCACCCCGCACGCTCCGCTCCTCTGCCGCCCACCTCCTCACCGTCCCTCGGTCTCGCCTATCCCGCCGTCGACCCCTGGGTCACGTCCTCCCGCGGTCCTGGAACGCCCTCCCTCCTCACCTCCGCCAAACTGATTCTCTTTCCCTCTTCAAAACCCTACTTAAAACTCACCTCCTCCAAGAGGCGTTCCCAGACTGAGCTCCTCTTCTCCCTCTACTCCCTCTGCCATCCCCCCTTTACCTCTCCGCAGCTAAACCCTCTTTTTCCCCTTTTCCCTCTGCTCCTCCCCCTCTCCCTTCCCATCCCCACAGCACTGTACTCGTCCGCTCAACTGTATATATTTTCATTACCCTATTTATTTTGTTAATGAATTGTACATCGCCTTGATTCTATTTAGTTGCCATTGTTTTTACGAGATGTTCTTCCCCTTGACTCTATTTATTGCCATTGTTCTTGTCTGTCCATCTCCCCCGATTAGACTGTAAGCCCGTCAAACGGCAGGGACTGTCTCTATCTGTTGCCGACTTGTTCATCCCAAGCGCTTAGTACAGTGCTCTGCACATAGTAAGCGCTCAATAAATACTATTGAATGAATGAATGAATGAATGAATCCCCCACTCCAGACCTACAACATTTATGTGCATATCCGTAATCTATTTATTTATATCAATGCCTGTCTCCCCCTCTAGACTGTAAGCTCATTGTGGGCAGGGAATGTGACAGTTAAATTGTTATATTGTGCTCTCCCAAGCTTAGTACAGTGCTCTGCACACAGTAAGCACTCAATAAATATGATTGATTGATACTAGAAGAATGTGGGTGGGTTTGCTCGTGTTTTGAGAGAATTTGGCCTTCATATGAGGTGAACAGGAGAGTCATTTAATTGCTAGGAGAGCAGCAACAGGTGTTCATCATACCTAAGGGGTGGAGAAATTTGGATTTGCTTTAATCTCTTTCTGCATTTCATTTTGGAATACAGTGGACTGCAAATGGAGGTAATCTTTAGTGTTCTTAGATGCACATTTTCTTTAATATTGGATGAGAGCCTAATTCACTTCCTGCACCACCCTCCATCATCTCTGAGGCACCCACTGCTTCCCATTCATTTTATCTTCTCGAGGAGCTAACGTGGCCTAGTGAAAAGAGCACAGATCAGGAGTCAGGAGACCTGTGTGGTAATCCTGTCTCCATCACTGTCTTGCTGTGTGTGATTTTGGGTGACTCATTTAGCTACTCTATGCCTCAAAATCTTCATCTGAAAAATGGGGGTTACATACCTACTCTCTCCCCGGCTCAGACTGTCAACTCCATGTGGGACAGGGACTGCGTCTGATCTGATTTGATTGTATCTACATCAAACATTAACAGAGTGCTTGGCACATAGGAAGCACTTAACAAATGCCCAAATATTATTTTATCTGTTGTCAGACTGTGATAGATACGTTAATCAGCTCAGACACAGTCCCTCTCCCACATGGGGCTCATGGACTGAGAGGGAAAACTGGGATTGAAACCCCATTTTACAGATGAGGAAACTGAGGCACAAAGAATTTAAGTGATTTGCCCAAGATCACACAGCAGGCAAGTGGTGGGGCTGGGGTTACAACCCAGGTCCTCTGACTCTCAGGCCCGTGATCTTTCAGCTAGGTCCTGCTGCCATCAGTAACATTTATTGGGCACCAGTGTCCAGCTAGTTGTTCTTAATAAGGTTCAAAACTCATCCTGAGTTTATCTTTCCCCCCACCCCATAGTTCAGTAGTCAGGTATTCGATATGTCTTAAGGGTTTTGGCTGTACTTACCGGTTCAGTCAGATTCACTCAGATAGGAAATCGATAACACATCCCTCACTCAGTGCTGCACAGCTCATTGTTTTCAAGGCATCCTAGGTCTTAGTAATGATCTTACCAGCTCCAGAAAAATGACCAGAGGCAGTTTCTAATCAATCATTTGTATCTGAGTGTCTGTTTTGTGCAGAGTACTGTACTAATCACTTAGGAGAGTATAATAGAATTAGCGAATATTGTCTCCATGCTTGAGGAGCTTATGATCTAGCAGGAGAGACAGTCACTAAAATAAATTACCAGAAAGGGTAAGGTATGTTCATAAGTGCTACTTAAGTGCTAAGGTGAATGAAAAATGGTGAAATGGCAGTTGAGAGATAAGATATGGAGACTTGCCAATCAGTGGTATTTATCGAATTCTTACAGTGTGCAGAGCACTATACTAAGTGCTCGAGAGCGTACAATGTAAGAGTTGGTAGGCAAGTTCCCTGCCCACAGGGAGCTTACAGTCTAGTGGGGGAAACGGACATCAAAATAAATAATGGACTTGTACTTCAGTGCCTGTGGGGATGAGGGTGGAGTGACTATCAATTACTTAAAGGGTACAGAGCCAACTGCATAGGTGATGCAGAAGGAAGGCAGAGTAGGAAAAATGAGGGCTTAATCGGGGTTATCCTCCAGACCTCCTGGAGGATATATGATTTCAGGAGGGTTTTGAAGATGGGATGAGCAATGGTTGACAGGATGTGAATCAATCAACCGATCAATGACATTTATTGAGTGCTTGCTGTGCGCCAGAGCACTGTACTGAGTGCTTGGGAGAGTACGATACAATGGAGTTAGTAGACGCGTTCCCTGCCCGCAAGGAACTTAGAGTCTAGAGGGGGAGACGGACAATAAAATACATTATGAAACACCCCTTCCTCTTCACCCAGCCAGCCAACGACCCTGTTCCTGGCACTTGTAATATACTGACTAGACAGCTGTCTCAGCCTCCTCATTGGCCTCTCTGCCTTCAGTCTGTACTTCACTCTGCTGCCCAGATCATCTCTCTGACATAATTCTGTACACATTTCCTTAGGTTTTGAAAACCTCCCCTCTTGTTTTCCACCACACCTCAGCTTGCACACTTCGTTCTTCTCAAGGTAGCTTACTATGCTTTGTTTGTGTCTCCTCCCCTCCTGCCAAATCTACCATACCGCAGTTTTGTCTACCTTTAAAGTCCTTTGGAAATCTCACTTCCCCTGGGAAGCATTCACCGAATTTAACCTTTCATCTCCCCAGATCATATGCTCCCAACTACCACCCCACAGATTTTGTACCACAATCACCCATAGGGCCCTTGAACTTGCAGATTTACCCACTCTACAATTTAAGTACTTACTCATCCACATATCCATCTTTCTATTCTCTTTTCCCCACTTTGGTATCCATAACTCTCAGTTTGTGCCTGCCTTCCCTATTAAACTGTTAGTTATTTGAGTGCAGGGATTGGATTGCATCTTCTAGGTCTATTGTACACTACTCTCATAAAGACTTATTCTAGAATGCTGCACTCAGTAGGTGTTGATAAATATGATTGATTTTTAATGATGGTAGGCCCCAAAAGTAAAATAACCAATAATAATTGAAAGTGCTTCCATCTGGTAATAAACTGGAACAGCAGGGATGTACTCTAACCACCTTCACAATACAACTTTCTAGCAAAAGTCTAAATAACCCGTTCGACACTATGTGCTTCTATATTTGAAGACATTCTTGGCCTGTCTCAGTCTTCTCTTAGCTGATGGTAAAATTTAATACCAATTTTACTAGTCTTAATGGGTGCTCACCTGTACACCCACCTGGCAAAGAAAAATCTTTTAATATTTAACTTGGTGGATGAGTGAACTGTGAGGAAGTAATAAGAATTTAAGTGAACATAATTAATTTTGTTCTGAATTGCTCCAAAATAGGGATGGAAAGAACATGCAGATTCACCTAAATTAACCACTATGACTTGCTGTTTAAAATCCTCCTGGCAGCCGCAAATCTGAAAATAAACTACTTGAACTACATCCAGATGGTCTCTGGGGATCCATGGATGAAATATGGTAGCCATTTTGTTGCTACATATGAAAACACTTGGGTAATCTTTGAAAAATTCTGCTGTTTTGTCAAAGACAGATTGTGTGTGCTACTTGTACTAATGTGGTACCCCATCTCTGAATTGCTCTTTTTTCCCTAGCTACTGTGTGTGTATGTGTGTTTTGGGTGGGGGGGGGGCGGGGCGGTGGAGGGAAAGCTGTAGCATGTCTTGTTGGTCTGACACACAATGATTCCCTGCCCCAACCTCCAGGATGAGAACCAATTTTTCCTTGACTGAGATTCTCTCTGGTAAAGGTTGATATATATTCTGGGCTGGTGTGAGGACATTTCCTCTGCTAACTTACTCTATGGAGAGGGATAGGATCGGAAAGGGGATGAAAATGAATGAAACTTCTTAGCCTTTGAAGCTCTCGGAAAATAGGACAGATGGTGACAATCCAAAAAACTGAAGTCACAAGCAGGAGGAAGCCCTTCATTCTTTCCCCTACTATTTCCACTTTTCCTCCTCCCACTCTCCTCCCTCCCTCTCCCCCACCCCCGCCTCAATCAATCAATCATATTTATTGAGTGCTTACTGTGTGCAGAAGAGCACTGTACTAAGTGCTTGAGAGAGTACAATAAAACAGAGTTGGTAGACATTCCCCTGCCCATAAGAAGCTCTAAGGATATTGAAAACCCTAGTTAGAATCAAGCTACTAGCGGGGCTTTGATTCTCAGAATATCTCAGAAATCAGAATGAGTGTATTTTTTGACTATTGCAGTATTTCACAAGGCTTTGTCTTATACTTCTTAGTTTGGAGGGAGGTGGTGGTAGTGGTGGTGGGGATGGGATGTGTGTTTCCAAATAACTATTTCCAACCACAGAGAAATAATCCAGAAAGAAGGGATGCCACATCTCCGAGTACAGGCTGACCTTTTCAGATGGCCACACGCCACCATCTCTTCAGAAATCTACAAAGCTCATAAAACCACATGACCGTAAGCATGCCAGGTGTCTACTGTGAATGACCCAGCCAGAATATTGTTAACCCACACAGCATCCTACCGGAGCATTCACAAAGGCATCCTCCCTCTGTGCTTCTAAATTCAGGCCCACCTAAGCCAGGGAAAGTAAATCAACAATCTGTTGTTACCTGATGCTCTGCTTTAGTAAGACAAGTTTTCTGCAAAAGGCCCCACTGCTACAAACTGCAGGCAGTATAAACATGGCTCTACCAAGCAGGAGTGGAGTTAAAAGGCAGGCTGCTTTTTGGGTTGATGTTTCTTTTTTCTTTTCTTTTTTGGTTTTATTCTGCTCAGCATCATGGAATTGTTTGGGTGAGGGCTCTGATCTCTGAAAGGAGGTAAATAGACCCTTGTGAAATGGCAGTCTCAAAACGGGACCAGGACCGACAGGTTGAGGAACATGGTTATCATTAAGAAGATAAGCTAGCAGGCTTGACTGTCTGGTGTTCAGGCTGCCTCTTAAGGTTTTCAGTACAGTGCTCTGCACACAGTAAGTGTTCAAATACCACTGACTGATTGTGACTACCCTGGGCAAGTTAAGAGCCATGAGCTCACTTCCAGGGGCCTATCCACGCATGGATGGGTGCCATGGATGCCCTAGTATTAGGGTGACAGCAAAAGCGGAAGACAAGTAAGTGTTGGAGAAGCAGGATAGCGTAGTGGATAGAGCCTGGGCCTGGAAGTCACGAGGTCATGGGTTCTAATCCTAGCTTTGCCACTTGTCTGCTGTGTGACAACTTCTCTGTGCCTTGGTTACCTCATCTGTAAAATGGGGATTGAGACTGTGAGCCCCACAAGGGACGGGGACTGTGTCCAACCTGATTTGCTTGTATCCACGTCAGCACTTAGTACAGCGCCTGGCACATAGTAAGTCCTTAACAAATACCAAGATAATTGTTATTATTATTAAAGGTCAGGGTGGAAATGACCTTGAGAGAAGCAGCTCAATAGTCAGCAGTCTTCAACTCTGAGGTGTGCCCTACCCTCCTCTGGTACTTGAATGCAGATGATGATTAAAGCTTCCCTATAATAATAATTAATAATATTATTATCTGAGAGCGTACCATATAACGGAGTTGGTAGGCACATTCCCTGCCCATAAGGAGCTTACAGTCTAGAGGGGGAAACAGACATTAAAATAAATTATGGGTAAGTACTTCAGTGCTGTGGGGCTGAGGGTGGGGTGAATATCAATTGTTCCACTACTTATCTGCTGTGTGACCTTAGGCAAGTCACTTCACTTCTCTGTGCCTCAGTTACCTCTTCTGTAAAATGGGGATTAAGACTGTGAGCCCCACGTGGGACAACGTGATTATCTTGTATCTACCCCAGTGCTTAGAACAGTGCTTGGCACATAGTGAACACTTAACAAATACCATCATCATTGTTATTATTATTCTCTAGGCCTCAGTCACCTCATCTGTAAAATGAGGATTAATACTGTGAGCCCCAAGTAAGTCATGGGGCTTACTTAATATTTTACTTACTTAAATATAACTAGCTTATATTTACCCCAGTGCTTAAATTTTTATGGTATTTGTTGAATGCTTACTATGTACCAGGCATTGTACTAAGCACTGGATGGATACAAGATTGGATACAGTCCACATCCCACAAGGGGCTCACAGTCTTAATCCCCGTTTTACAGATGAGGCAACTGAGGTACAGAGAAGTACATTCATTCATTCAATAGTATTTATTGAGCGCTTACTATGTGCAGAGCACTGTACTAAGCGCTTGGAATGTACAAATTGGCAACAGATAGAGACAATCCCTGCCCTTCGACGGACTTACAGTCTAATCGGGGGAGACAGGCAGACAAGAACAATGGCAATAAATAGAGTCAAGGGGAAGAACATCTCATAAAAACAATGGCAAATAAATAGAATCAGGGTGATGTACATCTCATTAAATAAAATAAATAGGGTGATGAAGATATATACAGTTGAGCAGATGAGTACAAAGCTGAGGGGGTGGGACGGGAGAGAAGGAGGAGGAGAGGGAAAGTGGGGAGAAGAGGGTTTAGCTGCGGAGAGGTGAAGTGGGGGGGTAGAGGGAGCAGAGGGAAAGAAGGGGGAGCTCAGTCTGGGAAGGCCTCTTGGAGGAGGTGAGCTTTAAGTAGGGATTGGAAGAGGGGAAGAGAATTAGATTGTCGGAGGCGAGGAGGGAGGGCATTCCAGGACCGTGGGAGGACGTAGCCCAGGGGTCGATGACGGGATAGGCGAGACCGAGGGACAGTGAGGAGGTGGGCGGCAGAGGAGCGGAGTGTGCGGGGTGGGCAGTAGAAAGAGAGAAGGGAGGAGAGGTAGGAAGGGGCAAGGTGATGGAGAGCCTTGAAGCCTAGAGTGAGGAGCTTTTGTTTTGAGCAGAGGTCGATAGGCAACCACTGGAGGTGTTTAAGAAGGGGAGTGACATGCCCAGAACGTTTCTGCAGGAAGATGAGCCAGGCAGTGGAGTGAAGAATAGACTGGAGCGGGGCGAGAGAGGCAGAGGGGAGATCCGAGAGAAGGCTGACACAGTAGTCTAGCAGGGATATAACGAGAGTCTGCAGCAGTAAGGAAGCTGTTTGGGTGGAGAGGAAAGGGCGGATCTTGGCGATATTGTAAAGGTGAGACTGGCAGGTCTCGGTAATGGATCGGATATGTAAGGTGAACGAGAGAGATGAGTCAAAGATGACACCGAGGTTGCGGGCCCGAGAGACGGGAAGGATGGTCGTACCATCCACGGGAGAGGACCGGGCTTGGGAGGGAAGATGAGGAGCTCAGTTTTGCTCATGTTGAGTTTTAGGTGGTGGGCAGAAATCCAGGTGGAGACGTCCCGGAGGCAGGAGGAGATGTGAGCCTGAAGGGAGGGGGAGAGGACAGGGGCAGAGATGTAGATCTGCGTGTCATCTGTGTAGAGATGGTAGTCAAAGCTGTGAGAGTGAACGAGTTCACCAAGGGAGTGAGTGTAAATGGAGAACAAAAGAGGGCCAAGAACTGACCCCTGAGGAACTCCAACAGTTAAAGGATGGGAGGGGGAGGAGGCGCCTACGAAGGAGACCGAGAATGACCGGCCAGAGAGATAAGAGGAGAACCAGGAGAGGACGGAGTCCATGAAGGCAAGGTGAGATAAGGTGTGGAGGAGGAGGGGATGGTCGACAGTGTCAAAGGCAGCTGAGATGTCAAGGAGGATTAGAATGGAGTAGGAGCCATTGGATTTGGCAAGAACGTCAGGGGTGACCTTAGAGAGAGCAGTCTCGGTAGAGTGGAGGGGATGGAAGCCAGATTGGAGGGGCTCCAGGAGAGAATGGGAGTTAAGGAATTCTAAGCAGCGAGTGTAGATGACTCGTTCTAGGATTTTGGAAAGCAAGGGTAGTAGGGAGATAGGGCGGTAACTGGAAGCGGAAGTGGGGTCAAGAGAGGGTTTTTTTAGGATGGGGGAGACATGGGCATGTTTGAAGGCAGAGGGGAAGGAGCCATTGGAGATTGAGTGGTTAAAGATAGAAGTTAAGGAAGGGAGGAGGGCAGGGGCGATGGTTTTTATAAGGTGAGCAGGAATGGGGTCCAAGGCGCAGGTGGAGGGGGTGGCACTTGCGAGGAGGGAGGAGATCTCCTCTGAGGACACTGTAGGGAAGGATGGGAAAGTAGGGGAGAGGGTTGGTCGGGGGGAGGGGAGAAGGGGAGGGGTGACTTTGGGGAGCTCAGACCTGATTGTGTTGATTTTTGTGATGAAGTGACTTACTCAAGGTCACATAACAGACAAATAGCAGAGCTGGGATTGCAACACAGGTCCTTCTGACTCCCAGGCCTATGCTCTATCCACTAGGCCATGCTGTTTCTCTACAGAGAACTCTACAGAGTTCAGTAGACATGTTCTCTGTCCACAAGCAGCTCACATTCTAGAGGGGGAGACAGACATTAAAATTATGGCTATGTACATAAATCCTGAGGGTGGGGTAAATATCAAGTTTTTAAGGGGTACAGATCCAATTGCATAGGTGACGCAGAAGGGAGGGCAGATTGGTGAAGTCAATCATTCAACTGTATTTTTGAGCACTTACTGTGTGCAGAGCACCATATTAAGTGCTTGGGAGAGTACAACGTAACAGACTCGGTGGACATGTTCCCCGCCCACCGGGAGCTTACAGTCAAGAGGGTGAGACAGACATTAAAGTAAATCGTGTATATGTACATAAGTGCTGTGGGGTTGAGGGTGGGGTGAATAAAGGAGGAGATGTGATTTTTAATAAGGCTTTGAAGGTTGGGAGAGCAACCACCTGTCAGATACGAAGGGGGATGGAGTTCCACACCAGGGGGAGGACACATTTGAGGGGTCAGCAGTGAGATAGATGAGATTTGAGGGACAGTGAGTAGGTTGGTGTTAGAGGAGCAAAGTGTGCGAATTGGATTATTGTAGGAAATCAGGGAGGTAAGGTAGGAGGGAGCAAGCTGATTGAAGGTTTTAAAGCCAATGGTGAGGAGTTTTCTGTTCAGTGTGGAGGTAGATGGGCAGAACTGGAGTGGGGGAAATGTGGACTGGATGGTTTTGTAGAAAAATGATCTGGGCAGCAGAGTGAAGTAAAGACTGGAGTGGGGAGAGACAGGAGGCAGAGAGGTCAGCAAGCATTGTTCCAGCATCACAGCGCACTGTATCCAGGCAGATATGCCTAATTGGTAAAAAGTTCCTTAATTCTGGATCACGTTCTATCATTCATTCAATCATATTTATTGAGCGCTTACTGTGTGCAGAGCACTGTATTAAGCACTTGGAATGTACAATTCGGCAACAGATTCTATCCAGAGTATGTAGTGAGGTAACATGTTGTGGTAGAACTGAGTTTACAACCAACCTGCTTCAGGAACTCTGAAGGCAGCACACTTGTTTGTTCGATGGAGAGACTGAAGCTTACACTTCCACTCCAGCCTCTTCCCTTGCCCCACTGCCTCCTTGGGGAAGGAGGAAAGGTTCAGAGTCATCTCCCAAGTCCAAACAAGCTGGTGAGGATGGGGGAATCTTGTTCCCCTTCATCCTGATTGGGAAATCAGACTAGGTAAGAAGTTTAGACCGATCACTAGCTGCTGCTGAATCTTTAACTGAGGTAAGAGTCCAGGGTTATTAATTTATGGAGAGCTATTTTGTTTAATAAAATGGGGCTCTTCTTCCCTCAATCCCCACGTAAACTCTAGTGTCAAAAAAAGAAAAGAGTAAA
Source organism: Ornithorhynchus anatinus (assembly GCF_004115215.2). Lineage (NCBI taxonomy): Eukaryota > Metazoa > Chordata > Mammalia > Monotremata > Ornithorhynchidae > Ornithorhynchus > Ornithorhynchus anatinus. The sequence goes on from NC_041753.1 coordinate 57,672,131, forward strand.
AAAAAAAAAAACCCTCTCAATGACGAATCCTTAAAAATTATCCGGAAGGCGGTATGGCCTAGTGGAAAGAGCACAGGTCTCGAAGTCAACAGTCCTGAGTTCTAATCCCAGATCAGCCATTTGCCTGCTTGTGACCTTGAGCAAGTCATTTACCCTCTCTATGTCTGTTTCCTCACCTGTACCTGTCTCTTTCCCACTTAAACTGAGAGTCCCAAATGAGGCAGGTACTGTGTCTAATTTGATTATCTTGTATCTACCCCAGTGTTTAGCACAATGCCTGACATATAGTAAGTACTTAGTAAGTAGCTTAAAAGAAAAAGTAGTAGCCAATTAGTGCGGGCAGATTCTTGGGCCAGTCAGAGTACATTCAAGAGCTCACACCCTCCCAATATGACTTTTCCTCCCTTGGAAAGTCAACGTGCAAATGCATTTTGTGCTTTCTTAAAACACTTTTACATTTCTACCTGAAGCTGCTCTTACCTCTTTTACCTTGCCCCACTGAAGGATGTGATTTTTCTGGAAAATGTTTTCTCTTAGTCCAATCTGATATATCTGGTTTTGGAGAAAAATGCCACCCCAACAGTTTAAATGATTTGGCTTTTACGACTGATCAATAAGATGCTTTCTGAACCATGTAAAATATTTTGCTTCATCATACGAAACTGGAACAAGTTCAGAACTTCAAAGGATATAATCTTGATAGGAAGTAGTAGCCTTGAAGGAGGAATTTTCTCGGTGTCTGTGAAGGCCCACCTAATTGTTTAGAGAAAATTGGATACTAATGTTCTGAGCAATCACTTTATTGGCATCTTGGTTCCCAAGGTTCACTCTGGTTGGGTTAACACCTTATCCAGTGGCCATCAATCACTGTTTTAACTTGGAAATGAGCATATGTAAAGTGTGAAAGTGTTGCAGTGATGAAAAATGTGGTAGGCTCAAAACATGGCTACTATAGCAATGACAAATGTTCATTGCAGTGCTGTCTCCACTTCTAGAATATCAGTGCCAAGTTCTACGATGAAATAATTCTAGGACACAAAACTATTTCAGCCTTCAGATGAGACAACCGAATGGTGATTCAATAATGACATTCACATAATGCAGGGCAAGAAATTGAAAAGTCCTAACAAACGAAAAGTAGAAGAACATCAAAGTTTAGTTACTGAAAAAGTCAGAAATCACAGTCAATCGATTGCTAGTGCAACAGCCTGGATCCTCAACCAGTCGACTGCAAGATCAAGCTGATTAAACTTGAACCAGACCTCTGCCACTCTGGCTCCTGGAGCAGGGACTCCACTTGCTACTGCTCCTCCATTTGAGTGGGGTCTGTCTAGTCCCTGGAAATTGGAGTCAATCGCTTTCTGGAAATCTGGTTACGGTGTCCCTGCTTATCCTTCTTTTCCTGCCTCTAATCTGTTTGCCATTTTTTTTTTAAACGATACTTGTTTAGCACTTACTACGTGCCAGGCACTGTACTAAACACTGAAGTAGGTACAAGATAATCAGGTTGGACACAGTCCCTGTCCCATACTGGGCTCACAGTCCAAGTCAGAGGGCGGTGGATTAAATCCCCATTTTACAGATGAGGAAACTGAGTCATAGAGAAATTGAGTGTCTTGGCCAAGATCACACAGCAGACAAGTGGCTGAGCTGGAATTAGAACCTAGATCCTCTGATTCCCAGGCCCATCCATCACCATATTTCCAGAAATTGATTGACTCCAATTTTTCCATTAGGCCAAGCTGCTTCCCACACTGGGCTGGGCTGGGGCTGTGGATGATTGGACATTTCATATTTTATCATTAGTGGTTTGAAAATTAATGACTTGTCATTATAAAATCATCTTCACATATTTGAAATGATTATATTCGTGTGTGTATGTGAATGATGATAGCTGAGCTCCATCTTCACAGAGAAATGTTGTCTGGGCAAAGAGACATAATAATAATAATAATTTTGGTATCTGTTAAGCGCTTACTAGGTGCCGAGCACTGTTCTAAGTGCTGGGGGAGATACAGGGTAATCAGATTGTCCCACGTGGGGCTCACACACTTTTAATCCCCATTTTACAGATGAGGGAACTGAGGCACAGAGAAGTTAAGTGACTTGCCCACAGTCACACAGCTGACAGGTGGCAGAGACGGGAGTCGAACTCATGACCTCTGACTCCGAAGCCCAGGCTCTTTCCACTGAGCCACGCTGCTTCTCAAATTTGACCTGACCTTGTAGATTGTTAGGCTCAGAATGGGCTACTGACGGTGGCTGTGGAAATAGTTTCTTGTGGATCTTTAAAAATAGGAGAGATACTCCAATTTAAGTAGACTCCAACCTGAAGGCATGGGGCAGACTAGGTAAACATTCAAGGACTCTTCCACTTCTTGATCGTATGATATAGAGTAGAAAGGAAGCGATAGAAGCTGGAAGCAAATGTTGATTCCACACCTGGCTCTCCATGCCAAATTTTAAAATGGTCTTGAGATTAACTTCTCTTAGAAGTCATGAAAAACGACTCGTTGACATTGAATTTGAAATGTCTTTTTACCTTGAAAGAACGGCCTAGCCAGAGCCCTGCCTTTTTGTTCTTGAGGATGGTGGGATCTGAGGGGTTATTTTTACCAATCATGGATTTCCCCCCACCCTTTTTCTTTTGTCCTTTTCCTGTTTTTGTGAATGTAATGTATGAAGTGAAAAATCAATTGTCAACATTATAATTGTTTACCGGCAATTTGCTCCCATAGGCTTTGTGACACAGTCTAGAACTGAAAGATCGCCCCCGTCACTGCATTTGTATAAGAAATTGAACTGCAGTTCCATATTCTAGTTGCTTTTTTCTTGAACTTCATCGCCAACTTTTCCATTTGCTGTTGGCTTCACTACACCGGATGGACAAAACCAGCATATCTGGCAGATAAATCTTTGAGCTACTGATTAAAAGCTGTGCCCACTGCTAATCTCATCCCTTCATTTCCTGAGAGAGATTGGGGACCTTTGCAGGTTGAGTTCCAAGTAGGATCCACTCTGTGCAGATGATCAATCAGTCAGTAATCTTTATTTAATGCTTACCATTTGCAGAGTACTGTAATAAACACCTGGGAGAGTACAATACAACAGAGTTGGGAAATACATTCCCTGCCCACGAAAAGATTACAGTTTAGAGGTGGGGGACAGACATTAACATAGAGTACAGATAAGTGTATAAGTGGTGAGGAGCTGAGGGCGGGGTGAATATAGGGTGCGCATCAAGTGCAAGGGTGATGCTTGCTTCTCTGATGCTTTAAACACCAAGTAAAGTTGATTGAATGAGAGGACTAGGTGGTGATGTAATACCTTTAGGGGGGGAATTCCTGCACCATTCATAGCTGCCCAACAAAGACCTCCCCACCCAAACCCTGTCCTACCCCTGTCTTTCTTCTCACTCTAGACACCACCACCATCCTCCCTGTCTCACAAGCCATAACTTTGGCATTATCCCTGACTCGTGTCTCTCATTCAACCCCCAGGTTCAATGTCACCAAGTCCTGTCGGTTCTGTGCTTCACAACATTGTTTAAATTAGCCCTTTCCTCCCCATCCAAACTGCTATCATGCTGATCCAAGCACTTGTATTACACCCTGGCTACTGCATCAGTCTCCTTGCTTATCTCTTTGCCTCGTGTCTCCCCCTGCCCCCCAAACACTCCCAGCTCTTACTTTAGTTTGCTCTCTGGATCTATTTTTCTAAAAAAAAGTTCAATCCATGTTTCCCACTCCCTAAGAGCCTCCAGTAGTTGCCCATCCACCTTCACGTCAAACAGAAACTCCTTACCATTGACTTTAAAACGCTTAATCAGTTTGCCCGTCCTATCTTACCTCACTGATCTACTACAACCCAACTTGCACCTTTTGTTCCTCTGACGCCAACAAGATCACTGTACCTCAATCTCGTCTAGCTCACGGCAGACCCCTTGCCCATGTCCCCACTCTGGCCTGATACTCCCTCTCCTTTCATATCTGACAGACTACCACTCTGCCCACCTTCAAAGCCTTATTAAAATCACATCTCCTCTAAGGGGCCTTCTCTGATTAGGTCCCCTTTTCCCTCTACTCCTCTCCCTACTGTGTCACCTATGCACTTGGATCTGTACCTTTTAAGCACTTGATATTCATCTCACTCCCAGCATTTCTGTATATATCCATAATGTATTTTAATGTGGACAGGGAATGTGACTACCAGCTCTGTCTTATTGTGCTCTTCCAAGCACTTAGTACAGGGCTCTGCACACAGTAGCTGCTCAATAAACAACTGTCTCCCCTTCTAGACTGTAAGCTCTTTGTGGGCAGGGAATGGGTCAACTGACTCTGAGGTTTCAGTGTGGTTCAGTGGAAAGAGCCCAGGCTTGGGAGTCAGGGGTCATGGGTTCGAATCCCGGCTCTGCCACTTGTCAGCTGTGTGACTGTGGTCAAGTTACTTAACTTCTCTGTGCCTCAGTTACCTCATCTGTAAAATAGGGATTAAGACTGTGAGCCTTACGTGGGACAACCTGATTACCCTGTATCTCCCCCAGTGCTTAAAACAGTGCTCTGCACATAGTGCTTAACAAATACAAACCTTATTATTATTATAAATCATACTCTCTCAAGTGCTGAGTATAGTGCTCTGCACATAGTAAGTGCTCAGTAAATACCACCGATTTATTGATAGAGTTGTTCTTCGGTTCATAGATGAAGCAGCATGGCCTAGTGGAAAGATCACAGGCCTATGCCTCAGTTCTCCTGTTCTCCCTCCTACTTGAAGGAGAAGAAGAAGCAGCGTGGCTCAGTGGAAGGAGCCTGGGCTTGGGAGTCAGAGATCATGGGTTCTATTCCCACCTCTGCCACTTGTCAGCTGTGAGACTTTGGGCAAGTCGCTTGACTTCTCTGTGCCTCAGTTACCTTATCTGTAAAATTGGGATTAAGACTGTGAGTCCCATGTGGGACAACCTGATTACCTTGTATCCCCCCCAGTGCTTAGAACAGTGCTTGACACATAGAGCTTAACAAGTACCATTATTATTATTACTTGGACTGTGAGCCTCATGTGGGACAGGGACTGTGTCTAACCTAACTAACTTGTATCTACCCCAGCACTTAAATCAGCCTGTGACACACACAGTAAGTGCTAAACAAATGCCATAAAAAAAAGGACTTGGTTTTTACCACCCAGGTTTGTGAAATAGGCAAATAGCTTGGTGCATTACCCACTGGGATGCAGGCCAGGGGTTGTCAATGTCTGACCTAGTGGAAAGTTGCCCATTTAAAAACAATGATTTCAGTGAAATTAGTTACTTGAATGTCTTTCTTTTTCTCCCCAGTGCTCTTTAACCAAAGTTCATTTAATATGCCTGTTGGTGAAGTGCCTTCCCTGGCAACGGTTAGGAATGGGCACTGTTTCAAAATCATCTCAGTTTATTCTACCACTGGATAATAAGCTGAATTTCTTAATTAGATTTAGCTTTTGGGGAATTGTTTTGGTGGCTGTTATAAATAATAGAATGTGGTCCACATGAAGAATTTTTATAATGCATTTCTGCTACCTGGAGCTGGGTGTCATCATTACTGTGAGGTCGTCTATTGGCAAATGCAGTACTATTGAGGAGGTCCAGTTACTAAGGTGACAGCTAGTTATGTGCTACTCTCCATGGAGAGTGATTTGGATCCAGTCCCGCTGACAGACATGACAGCATTCCTGTCGGTGAATTGCTCTAGAGTTTTCTCCATTTGAATCAATTAAATTCCTTCCCTAATTTATGTAATCTGAGAAACTGCCTCCGACTCTATCCCTATTCCTGAGAAAAACTGCACATTCATTATCTTTGCCATGATTCACATTTATCAGTCTGATAAATGTATTTTAGTTGTCGTCATGCCCCTTGTGAATGGCTCCTGGGGTCACATAGCAGAGCCCAGAGCAGTTTTTGCTTTTCCGTTGCAGCTAATAGTTTCTCCCATCTTCATTCATCAGTGCCGTTTTTTCCCTCAGGGCCACACCTCACGCAAAATCAGAGCAAGCTACATTTTGTCTCTGGAACTTTATTCCAATATTCTTTCATGCTGGGGTGAGATTCTGATGGACTAACACAAAGTGGGGGTAAATAAGTCAGATATTACAGGGTGACAGTAACCAGGCTTGGACATACAGAATTTTGAGGGCAGATGTCTAATTCAGAATTAGACATTCAGCAGGTGTTCAGGAAATATTCTGAAATGTAACCGGAAAAAATTCAGTGGGTGCTCAAAAGGTGGAGAGGTACAGAGTTTCTGAAGCCAAACATGGACTTTTAACATTTAAAGTAATATCAAAGTTCAGGTTTGAGGGCTATTACTTATCAACCTTTCCAAGGCAGTGAAAATCTCCTTACTGAAGTAAAAAGTGAAGACTGGCACCTTGGCAGGTGGAGGAAAAAGTCATTTGCAATGGTAAGTTAGAGCAATTTGTTCAGCCTTTGGGGAAAAATGGCCTTTCTCTGCATTTTCTGATCACGCTGGAGCACTAGGCTAAGTTGCGGAAATACCAGAGAGAAGGCCAATTGCTCTTATAATAATTTCTACCTTTTGAAGCAGGGAGACCTAGAAATATTGCAAGAATGATTTTTTTTTTTAATTTAAAAGAGCTACTTTCAGTCTGAAGAAACAGAGTCCTGTACTGGCATAGGAACCAACCTAAAGAGATGAAGCACTATCATAATAATAATAATAACAGTGGTGTTTGTTAGGCACTTACTATATACCAAGTATTGCACTAAGCACTGGGGTAGATACAAAATAATCAGGTTGGATACAGTTCCTGTCCCACTTGGGGCTCACAGTTTTAGGGGGTGGGAGAACAGGTATCATCCCCACTTTTACAGTTGAGGAAACTGAGGCCCAGAGAGGTTAAGTGACTCACCCAAGGTCATATAGCAGGTCGGTTAATGGAGCTGGGATTAGAACCCAGGTCTGCTGACTCTAAAGCCCGTGCTCTTTCCACTAGACCATGCTAAAAATATTTTGTTCATTTTATCAGTGCTTGTGAGAGATGCTCAGAGACCACCAGTAAATATTTTTTTGTTTGCTTTTATTTCAAGCACTGACAGAATTATTGGGAAGGGTAGGCAGGATGGTAAATTTTTGTATTCCCATGGACAGGCCTTAACAGAAGTCTGCTGGACTGTCCTCTAGAGTGTAAGCTTGTTGTAGACAGGTAATGTGTCTGTTTATTGTTGTATTGTCCTCTCCCAAGTGTTTAGTATAGTGCTCTGTACACAGTAAAGGCTCAATAGATACGATTGAATGAATGGACAGAAACCAGCAGATTATTTGGAAGTAGTCCCTATCCCATATGGGGCTCACAGTTCAAGGGAGGAGGTTTTAATCCCCATTTTAAGATGAGGAAACTAAAGCACAGAGAAGTGAAGTGACTTCCCCAAGGTCACACAGCAAGCAAGTGGCAGAGCTGGGATTAGAACCCAGGACCTCTGACTCCCAAGCCCATGCTCTTTCTATTAGGCCATGCTGCTTCCCAATATAAGATACAGTGTTGGTTTATTCCAACCTGGTGTGTGGGAGATAAAAAATTGTGTGATTTGTGAATTGTTTCAACAAGGTGTGGGTGTAGGCCGCAAAACTGGGGAGAGAGGACACAGAAGTATCTTGGTGTGGCACTGTAGAGAAATTGAGATAAGATCAACAAATGTCTTATGCTGTCGAGTTATCTCCAACCCATAGCGACACCATGGATACATCTCTCCCAGAATGCCTCACCTCCATCTGCAATCATTCTGGTAGTGGATCCATAGAGTTTTCTTGGTAAAAATCCAGAAGTGGTTTACCATCGTCTCCTTCCACGCAGTAAACTTTGGTCTCTGCCCTCGACTCTCTCCCGTGCCACTGATGTCCAGCATAGGTGAGTTTTGACTTGTAGCAGGTTGCCTTCCACTCGCTAGTCACTGGCCCAAGCTAGGAATGGAATGGATATGCCTCTGCTTGTCTCTCCCTCCCGTAGTCGAGACTGGTAGAGTACTGGAAACTCTCCAGGTGCGATCCTGAGAGGGGATCGATAAATGTAGGCTACTCAAATCCAACCATTACATTTTTGTCGACCCTGGTGCAAGTGTCTGAAAAATGGTGGCACCTATTATTTTTTATGACCTTTTCCCCAAGAAGCTCATTAGAATGGCTCATAATTTAGCTGACTCAAAGGTTGTGAAAATCTGAAGAGAATATGTGCATGGGAGAGAAAAGAGTGGGTCCAAATTTTTTTTTGGTGTTTAGAGCTCTAGAACAGTTGATTATGCCAGTCCAATGTTGGGATGACTGTTACTGCAGCATGTTCTTGGTTATATGCTGCATTTCTCTTTCAGGTGCTTTGCCCCACTGGCTCCTACTTGGCAGCAAGTGTGATGGATGATTCAAAGCTAGTCATTCTTTGCATCTCATTTGTCATCTTCCAGCTGAGTGTAGCCAATTCCCCCCCTTTTTAAAAATAAATAATTTGTGTCTCAACTCTCTTCTTCACCCCTCCCCCCACCACCCCCATTAGATTGTAAACTCCTTGAGGACAGGGATCATGTGTTTATTTATGCTGTACTTTCCCAAGTCCTTAATACAGTGTTTTGTGCTCAATAAATACCATCGATTAAGTTGAATTTTACAGCTACCATTTGTCAGCTTTTATTTTTTCCATGGGATCAAATGTCTTTTGAAGGTTTCATTGGGTGGAGTTGCACTTCTTAATAGTCCCTTAGCTGGCACCTATTCAGATTAATGTTCTCCATAGGAAAGTGAGAGGAATTAATGACAGATTTCATTGAACAACCACTAAGAAACACCACAAACCAGCATAAACAATCCAATACATGAATGTCACCTAGGAGAGATAATGGGGTAAATGTCAATATGTGGAGATGGATTTAGCCTGTGTAGCTTTATGCCTTAGAGTTACATAGGGAAGAAAAATCTGGCCACAGGCAAGAGTCCTGATGCTTCATCAATTTTTATACTGGAGAGAAATAAGAGAAGTTTACGTAAATGAGTGATTATCTGGCAGTCCCTAGACTGAGGCAGGCCAAACACTACACACTAAGCCAAACAGACAGACCACATGAGACAACTGGGTTTTTTGGCAACTCTTTGAGTTGATGGATTAGAATCCCTTGAGTTTTCAACAAGGTTCGAAGTTGTACAGAGCAATAGGCGGCTTCATTGACCTCTTTTGAGAACAGTTTTACTCATCCTTAATTTCAAACCTGAATGTCTCCATTCCATTTATGTCTATAAAAACCGAGAGGGAAGAGAAGAGGCTGTTTGTTTTCTTTGATGGTATTTAAGTGCTTCCTATGTGCCAGGCACCGTACTAAGCACTGGGGTAGATATAAGCTAATCAGGTTGGACACAATCCATGACCCACATGGGGCTCACAGTCTTAATCCCCATTTTGCAGATGAGGTAACTGAGGCCTAGAGAAGTGAAATGACTTGCTCAAGGTCACATAGACAAGTGGTGGAACCAGGAGAAAATCATGAGGAAATATTCATTTAATATTCATCTCTTCTCTCCTGACCCCTCCTAATTTGGAGGCCTTCAATAGACTTGATCCTTTGAGTGTCATCTTTAAATCTATATGCTCCATAGGAGGCGTGGTTGTGTTTGCCTGAAAGCAAAGAAAGTCAATGCAGCTTTGGAGGAGAAAATGATTCTTAAGATCTGACAGTGAGGGAGAGATGCCAATTACTGTATAGGAAAGAGTATTTCCTTCAGGGGAAAATGATCTGAAGAGCGGTGAGCAGGAGGGAAGATGAATCCAGTGAGTTTGGAAGCTCGGTTCCAAACTGGCCACAGGTCATGATGCCCACCATCTGTATTCTCTCTCCAGCTGCTTTTGATTGCCATCAGCTCTCCCTGGCTATTGTGTGACTGCCTAGAGACGGACAGACTCTTAGGATAGGATTAGTCTGTGACTGCACTCCTACACCCACAGTGTTCAAAATAGTCAAACGGGAGCTCCCAGTTCCTCGACGGGGTTAATATATGACTCATTTCCCTAGAAATGCATTCCCTGGGGGAGAGAATATGCCCACTAATAACCGATAGGATGAGATTTACATTTCAAAAAGTTGGGAGTTGAAATCATCCTTACCACCATCTGCAGCCCCCTTTCAATCCTTACTGCTCTCAAAATCCGCTGCCCTTTCAGTCACAATTATGAGTAGAGTTTTCATGTCAGAGACACCTGTTCCCTAGTTCTCGGACTGAGCGAGGATTTGCAGCTGACCTGGGTTGGAAACGGTGACAGACCACTAAACCTTTTATTTCACCCTGTAAGTAATCTGAGGCGCATGTAAGCCAGGAAAGCGGAAGAAATGATTTGAAGATGTAGCCAGGCACCATCTCTAACGATGGGGGTGGGGTCGCTCTCTTTGAGTCAAGGCTTCAACAGAGATTGATGGGGTGCTGAGAGGTGGCTTAAACAGGGGCAGGCCCTGTTTGGAACAGATCTGTTATTGATTTATATTAATGTCTGTCTTCCCGCTTCTAGAATGTAAGCTCGCTGTGGTCAGGGAATGTGTCTGTTTATTGTTGTACTGCACTCTCCCAAGTGCTTAGTAAAATGCTCTGCACACAGTAAGCACTCAATAAATACCATTGAATGAATGAAAGTGCTGGGAGAGATATGAGATCAATCATATTTACTGAGCACTTACTATGTGCAGAGCACTGTACTAAGTGCTTGGGAGAATACAACAGAATCAGCAGACTCGTTTCCCACCAAGTGGGTTGTACACGGTCCATGTCCCATGTGGGGCTCATCGTCTTAATTCCTATTTTGAGGATGAGGAGCCAAGTTTATTTCCAGGGCTGGAAAGATGATACTTGCAATGTTCTGATGGGCTTCAGGGTAATGGCTTAAAGCAGAAGAAATGGTAGACCCCAAAGGCTTGGTCCAAGGCCATGAAGACCAAAAATAGAGAGACGGGAGGGGCAAAAAAAGAAATAATTACAATGAATTTTCTGTCTTCTATGTATATTCCTTAGTACTAAGTAGAGTGTGCTAAATCTTGCTATTGGTTTAGTGGTTACAATAATAATGTATTTGTTAAGCGCTTATTATCTGCTTAGCATGGGGGGGAGGAGGAGGGGAGGATAAAAGGTAATCAGGTTGTCCTACGTGGGACTCACAGTATTAATCCCCATTTTACAAATGAGGTAACTGAGGCACAGAGAGATGACTTGCCCAAAGTCACAGAGTTGACAAGCGGCGGAGCCGGGATGAGAACCCTTGACCTCTGACTCCCAAGCCCGTGCTCTTTCCAGTGAGCCATACGGCTTCTCTAGCACTGCTCTGGGAAACAGGAGGCCTGGGTTCTAGCCCTGGCTCTACCTGTAGCTGGGAAGCATTGGTGTGGTGTGGTAGCGTTCATCATCCCACACTGCTGCCAGTCTACTTGCTTATTGTACACTGTACCTTGGAGATGACACGACTAGCAGGAATGAGAAAGTATGAATGGTGCTATTCAAGCCGTTAGCACAAGAGTTGATTCAGTGGCACAGGATGTCGAGGCTCATCTGTCATTCTTTAAGGGAGACTCCATCCAGCCGAATACGTTGGATAAAAGTCAGGTGTTTTTTTTTTTTGATGGCATTTGTTCAGTGCTTACTATGTGTCAAACGTTGTTCTAAATGCTGGGTTAGATACAAATCGATCAGGATGTTCACACTCCCTGTCCCACATGGGGCTCACGGTCTAAGTAGAAGGGAGAACGGGTATTAAATCCCCATTTTACAATTGAAAAAAAGGCATAGAGAAGGTTAAGTGACTTACCCACGGTCACACAGCAGGCAAGTGGCAGAGCCGGTATTAGAACCTAGATCCAAACTCTTTCCACTGGACCACACTGCTTCCCATGAAATTCCAGAAATTAATTAATTAATTAATTGGAGAAGCAGTGTGGCTCAGTGGAAAGAGCGCGGGCTTTGGAGTCAGGGTTCATGAGTTCGAATCCCAGCTCTGCCACTTGTCAGCTGTGTGACTGTGGGCAAGTCACTTAACTTCTCTGTGCCTCAGTTCCCTCATCTGTAAAATGGGGATTAAGACTGTGAGCCCCACGTGGGACAACCTGATTCCCCTATGTCTACCCCAGCGCTTAGAACAGTGCTCGGCACATAGTAAGCGCTTAACAAATACCAACATTATTATTAATTTCCCCAAATTAAGAATTAATAATCCCACACCATTTCCACAAGGCTTGCTGTTCTGGAATGAGTCCTAATAATATTAGTAGTCAAGATTATGGTATTTGCTAAGTGCTTACTATGTACTAAGTGCGGGGTCTACAAGTTAATATGTGGGCACCCTTTGGCTTTTAATGCAGGGGCAAGGGTGTGGGCAATTGAGTATTCACAGCTGCAGTTTCAGGACTCTTATGGATGGTAAAGTGACCAGGCAGCTCACTCAAAGGGTCTATCAGATACACCCTTTTAAACCTTTGGATGATGTAAGATCCTGAATATACATCCCGGTCTCAACAGGATTATGGTACTGTACCTTTTAAGGACATAAAGAGGAGGGGAGGAAAAAAAGTGTAGAATCTATTCTAATTTATCTACCTGGGATTGCTCCATTTTCCAGGTGTATTTCTGGACAATGACCATCTGAAGTTATGAGCCTGGACTCCTAGGACCAATCTCCCTGGATCTTTTAAGGTAGGTGGTCAAGATATGTTACTGCAAGGCTAATGAAGTACCATCATATAACGTCAAAACATATGAGAGATCTGTTTTAGTAAATGTGCCCTTTTTGACCAAAAACAGTGTGAGAAGCAGTGTGGTCTAGTAGATAGAGCACAGACCTGGGAGTTAGAAGGACTGGGGTTGTAATCCTGGCTCTGCCACTTGTCTGGTGTGTGACCTTGGACAAGTCACTACCCTTCTTTGTGCCTGAGTTACCCCGTTTGAAAATGGGGATTAATACTGTGAGCCCCACGTGGGACATGGACCGTGTCCAACCTCATTAGTTTCTGTCTAACCCAGCGCTTAGTACAATGTCTGGCACATAGTAAGTGCTCAACAAATACCATTAAAAAAAAATCATGTAAGCCTAAAGGACAGAAATGTCAGCGACTGACAAAAAGGACTCGAGTTTTCTCAGCCCATGTAGTCTCAGACACATCCTTCAGAGTTGATGTATCTTTAGTCACCATTCTTAGATGAGTGCTGCCGGTTTTTTCTAGGAAATCTGGCAACTCATATTTAAATACTGCTTTGCATAAATTTGCATACCCCCTTCAGCAATCCTTAAGTATATGAGATAAACTGAATTAGTGCTACCTATGGCAATGGTATTAAAGGCTAACATTTGATGATGGAGTCTCTCATCTGCAATGAAGGATGAGCTTTGCTCCTGAAACATCAATCAATCATTGGTATTTATTGCTCACTTGCTATGGATGTACAGTACACTATACTCCGTGCTTGGCAGAATCCAGTACAATAGAGTTTTTCGATGTGATCACTGGCCTTACGTAGTTTCAAGACTGAGAACCCCAGCGCTTAGAACAGTGCTCGATACCTAGTACGCGCTTAAACCATTAAAAAAAAATAAGCCAGCCAAGGAGAATTAATTATTGTGCTAGGGGTTTGTGTGGCCTCTCCTCCCTGCCAGTCATGTTTCTGTTGGGTGTGAGTAGGCTGGAGTAATTCTTCACCCAAATTAGCTATGAATAGGCAGAACTGGGACTAGAAGCCAGGTCTCTCGATTTCCAGAGCAGTCCTCTTTCCACTGACCAACAGAAGAGCCTGGGCCAATGGTTTAGAGCCACCATTAGCCTTCAGGATAAGGAGATGGCATTTCCAGAACCATTCCTAAAATCGATTACATTCTGGGGACACGGGGACAGCCTATGTTGCAATAGTAACTGTGGCATTAATTAAGCACTTACTATGCACCAAACACTTACTGAGCCCTGGGGTAGATACAAGACAATCAGGTTGGACTCAGTCTCTGTTTCACATGGGGGTCATAGCCTAAGAAGGAGGGAGAACAAGAATTTAATCCCCATTTTACAGATGAGGAAACTGAGGCCCAGAGAAGGTTTTTTATGGTATTTGTCAAGCACTTAATATATGTCAAGCACCGTTCTAAGTGATGGAGTAGATACAAGTTAAACAGACTGGGCACACTCTGTCCCAAATGGGGATCACAAACTAAGAGGGAGAACTATAATTTAATCCCCAATTTTTACAGTTGAGCAAACTGAGGTACAGAGAAGTGAAATGACTTGCCCAGGGTTACACAGCAAGCACTTGGCACAGTCAGGATTAGAATCCAGGTCCTCTGACTCCCAGGGCTGTGCTTTTCCACTAGATCATGCAGCTACCCCTCTGACTTGACCTACGTCACTCAGCAGGCAAGTGGCAGAGCCGGGATTAGAACCCAGGTCAAAAATCGGGTCTATCTCTGGAACATGGGGATGTCTTGTAACTCTACTCTCGATGCCACTCTTCTTATATTAGAAGGGTTCACGACAGGAGTACGATCTGCATAATAGTCATTTGGTTAGCTTGTTGGGCGTAGAGAACGTGCCTACCAACTCTGTTATAGTGAACTCTCACAAGCACTTAGTACAGTGCTTTGCACACAGTACGTGCCAAATAAATATGATTAACTGGTTGGATGACAAATTTGGGCATCCTATCGATTCTACTACTCATTAGTAGAAAGGGTTGACTTACAATCCAACATGGCACCACCTCCCTCTGCCAGTCATATGATGCAAATTGATTCCACTCTGGCCCCCGCCCACCTCTCCTCTCTCCCGTGTGTGTCCGTGCGGCCATGATGAAGGTATGGGTGCGGCCCTGCTTGGTTGGGCAGCGGCTACAGAACTCCTCCATCTGTTGGGGGTGGGGGTCACCCCCTGTGCCGGACCACTGCTGTGTGTGGGGGATGCATTTTTTTTTTGATCGGTGTTTTAAATACAAAGAAAACAAACACGAGGCATGTCGTTGCGTCTCCTCTCCCTGCTCTGGGACCAGGGCCAGAAGGGCCATGAGCTGACACAGAATTGCAGGTGCTTTGCTGTTTTCCCCGCTCTGGCCGCCTCTCCAGAGCCCGGACCATCTTGAGAGATTTTTGCCTGATTAAGGTGCTGTAGTGAAAAATACACCAATCTGTCGTGGAATCTATTCCAAGGACACATAGTCATTAATTCTTGATTCAGTCGGCATTCCCTTCGGTTTTAGGCCGACTGCACTGGGACTTCGCATCAACATGAATTCGTAGCGAATAAATACGCCAGGAAGCTAGAAAATGTTTTGAACTACATCCTTTT
This sequence comes from Ornithorhynchus anatinus, assembly GCF_004115215.2. Lineage (NCBI taxonomy): Eukaryota > Metazoa > Chordata > Mammalia > Monotremata > Ornithorhynchidae > Ornithorhynchus > Ornithorhynchus anatinus. Next base: position 57,687,453 of record NC_041753.1, read on the forward strand.
TTATTGCAAAACATCTGTTACAGAAACTTCAGAAAGTTTTACTGCGGTAACTGCCAACTTCTGCTTTGAATTACATATCTAAACACACAAGCTAAAAGTGCATTGTGAATCCAGTAGATCTTTTAAAAAAGAACGGATTTCTATGTATCGGTAGATATGTAAACCCATATCTACCCATATACGTAGAGGAAACAAGAGAGGTGGATCTAGATTTAACAAATCCAACTTCAAAACCTTCTTATTTATAGGAATTCATTTAAAAATGGCATTTTAATAATTTCTCTCTTTACAAACTTGTTATAGCATTTACAAATGAGAACCCAAATGAGATCACAAAATTGCCATGCGTTACAGCATACTGCGTACACTGTTCCACACAGCCATAGCAGCATTTAAACTCCTTAGGTAAGTCAGCTGCAATGGTGGAAGGCGGACAGACCTTTGATCCAATGCTCCTTCACCTCCTCCCTAATCTCCTTCCCAGCTGTTTAATCTACCCATCACGTGGTGTTTCACAACCATTGGATAAATGCTAAAAGGAAAAGTGATCCAACAGCAGCAGTGACACTCTTCCCCTCCTCCCACCCGTCCCTCCCCCCAGAAAGTTGTGACCGGTTCTCTACCTCCTCCCTCCCCCTTCCATTAACTCTCCAGATTGATCTGGGAAGCAGGAACTTTGCCAGCTGAGAGGAAGGAACTGGAGCGCCGCCGAATGGCAGTGCCGAGACGTAGGCTAATGGTGTGCCTCAAATGAGAGGGGCCCAAATGCTTCACGGGCTCTAATTTCCCTGGTGGGGGGGTGCGGGGGGGGGGGGGAGTTAGGTCGAAAGTTGGGACAAGGGAGCGATCTAGGCTCTTTGGATAGTTGGGTCAGAGAAGAGATTGGGAGCTGTGAAGGTCCCACACCCTGGCCAAACTATTTGTTTGGGACTGGTCAAATAAATAGCATTTTAATGGTAGTGGGCCTTTTTCGAAAGAGGCTGGGATGCTATTTAGTACTCAGGTGGTGGAGAAGCACTCCAAATGGTACCGTGTGAAGGGAGGAGAGCAGTAAACAGTGGTCCTGGCAGGAAATGATAGAGAAGACATATCCAACCCAGGCCCCCTCGCCTTGTACGCTGACCTTTTCTCCGGCACCTTCGGCTCACGTTATTGGAGGTTAGATGGGGGAGGTGGGGCTGGGGCTTGGGCTCAGTCTGAGGTAGCGCTCGGGCAGCACACAATTAGCCACCTTATGCTCTTTAGTCAGCCTGTACAATTCGGGAAATACACTTAGGGTTTGAGTATAGTGAAGATAAAATTTTGTGCAAAATGGCAGAAAAAAAAATGTCATGGCGGTTTAAGGGAGAAGATAGAAAAAAATTGGCCCAGCCCATAGGCCATATCACAACTCACCATCCACAAACTCCCCGCAAAACTACTTCCTGTGGAAAACTTGGAATGATTGCATCCCAGTTTCCCGAGCAAAGATAACCAAAATTAAATGACCTGAGCAAATGTAACATGGCTGTCTGCCTTGTTTGTCTTGGTTCTCTTGAATGTGACAGAACAGATACAGCGAGCATTTTCACTGGCCACTTCCAAGCTGGTAAAATGATCACTTTGGCCTTAGGGAGAAAGGGCAGCCCATTTCCCCTGCAGTCTCCAACTGCAGGTGGTGGACTACAGCTTTCTGTTTGCAACGGCACTCGCTGTATGACCCGTCCTCTGCGAGGCTCAATGAACTAGCTCCTATGCTTCCACATGTTGGGTAGCTTTCGGGAAAGAAAAGATGACTTCTCTGACATGAATGAAATTTACCCAGTCACCTACATTTTTCTCTGACCCATTCACCTGCCCATAAAGGCCCCATCCCCTTCACCAAAAGGCTTGAAGGAAAACTGTAAGCTACCACTCTAATTTCTGAAGCCTTTTTCAGTGATTTTTGTCCATTGTGGACTAATGAAGTTTTTCTACACTCTTGTTTAAGTTTAGTCATTTAAATCTTGTTGTCCTAAGCTAGCAGACAACTGTGTCCAAAATATCAATGAAGCACCTTAACCTTTCCACACCTGAGAGGTAGCTGTCTCAGGCGTCTGGTTAGATACACACCCTATGGTTAATACTTCATTTTATAATATTTGATTGTAGCTTTTAAAAAATAATAAAAAACTTGGTTACTTTTTTTTAGTCATTAAAAATTGAACCTAATCAAAAATCGTGTAAGAAGCCCAAAGACTTGAATTAATTCCTAACTGGTTTCATCATAACAGGCAGGCAATAGTAAACTGTTAAGCCTCAAAAGTCCAAAGAAACTCATGGAGCAGTGCATGCATTTTCATCGACACAAAGTAAGACTGGACTTAAGGAAGAGAAACTTCTTCAGTTATGTCACACCGTTATTATGAAATAATGTACTATGATGCAATATCTAGGACAAGTGTATATCCACCTACATAATAGCATCACTTAAACTAGATACAACAAAACAGATTACTACATGAAAATATTTGTAAAATAGCGTACACTGCTTCCTTAATTGGTCAGTAGATGTAAACCAACAGCTAATTTAACCGAGTTTCAAAATATTCACTGAAATTAATTTCTTAGTCTTTTGCATCACATGCCAAGTCATCTTTCACACTAGCACAACTCACCTATCACAGCTCACAGCGGCTCATTAGAGAATTATACATCAGCTCTTACAGACACTTACAGTGGAGCTACACAGAAGAATGTGGAAAACATTTAGCAGTTACAGATTGCAAACAAAAATGCATATTCCATACATAATGCTAATATCGTGGGTTTGAGAGCATAATTGTTTCTTGCAACATGGGCAGCTTTATTGAATGTTACAGATTTAGAAACACGCCACCTTACAATGCAACATTAAAGCTGTCCTGTAACGTTCATTAACACAATCACATGTCACAACTATGCTGGCTTTTATATGGAATACACATTTATATGTTTTAAATATTATACAGTATATCGCTCGGCATAGGCTATAGATATAACATGATTGACTATGGGATAATATTTATCGTTGCTAAAGAAGTTATAACAGTCCATGACATTCAGTAAGCAGACAGACTGTATAGCCTCAAAAGGAAGAATAAATGCACTATCCTGGTATCTATCATATTATCTATAGAAGCCGCATTTTAGAATATAACATGGTTTTTTTTTTTTTTACTATGGGCACTCATTTTTCACTGGTTATTATTTTAAAGTGGGAATTTTCAAAGTGCTTAGAGTCTTGTATTTCTAAACCTGGATTTTAAAAATCTAATTAATTAAAGTGCTGTATTAAAATCACTTCTTACAGCTTTGGACTCGGAAACACACATAAACTAACCATGAGAATCACAGAAAGACCTCTCTCCATCTTAGTCTCATTCGGCAATGAGAGGGTCACTAATGAATTAATGCTTCTAGCATATACCGGTTTTACCGAGGAAGGTGGAGTGTGTTAATCTGGAAAGCTCCATGGACATGTTCGTAAAACATTCTTAAATTGGGGAAAAAAACCCACCATAATGAAAGAATGACCTGGGACAAATCATGAACAGCAGGATACAAAAGTTGGCACATTTGAAGCAGATCACTCAACCAAAGCAGTTTCATCTCTGGTCCCTGGGTTTGGAACTACTTTATTAACTCTGTTAAATAATCTGCTCTCCACAATCATCTTAATTTACAGATAGGTAATAACTGTACCCTTGATCAGCAACATTGTGTTTCACATAAGCTGGTCCCAGACTTCAACGTAACAGACTCAGTTTAATACCTAGGTGGAGGAAAACCAAAAGGAAGGTTCCTCCAAGAGATGTGCATCACTGCAGTGATGTGCCTACATGAAAGAAATGATTAGGAAATGTGGTGCTTTGATTTTTGTGTTCTCATAATACGTCGGTGTATTTCAAAGACTTGATTTTTAATGCTGTCTCTAACCAAAAAGCTCCTTGGTCAGGACTGTTTAGTTCTTTGAATTAGGGGCAGCTTTCTTTGGGACTAATAATAGTCACAACATAAAGCTGAAAATTGATATTTCTGGCCCATGTTCCACCCCTTATCCTACTCCTCTTCCTCCTCCTCCAACTCCTCAGGCTCTCTTCCAACCTCAATTCCGTTCAAGAATCGATTTGAAAAGAGACCGTTTTTTAAAAAGGCTACCGGCATTCCCGGGATGCCCTGGTGTGCTGGGTTCCTCGTGCTCATTTCCATTTCTTATGTAGGCCTTCTGCTCTACGTGATCCAACCTAATGGGCACACATATTATTTCATCCAAACCATGGAAATGAACAAGTAGAAGACTTGTCCCAGCAGTTAACATCTATCCATCGATGAAACCAAACTTCTAAATTTTAGGAATGAATTTTCAAAACGAAAAGTGCACCTTCGAAATATGTGCCTTTTGTACATCAGGCGGGTGTTTGGACATTTGTCAATCAGGGACAAAGAGAGGTCCCAGTCGCTTCGCCTGGAAATTTCATATGTGCAACTAAGGCACTGTGTGATGCAGACTGAACCCTCTACATTTATGATCTCATCCCTGTTTACCTACCCAGGCCAGTCTGTTTATTATTATTTTTTTTTAATTTTTCTTTTTTCTTTTTATTTTTAACACTCTTATTTGAAAAACTAGCTTCCCCAAATCACTCACCCTTAGGACTCTACCTTCACAACCTAGTCACGTCCCGACTGTGACATCACTTGGCATTTCAAACCTTCCCAAGAGAGGAAGCTGTATCTACCTTCTAGTAACATACTCTATATGAAGATGCAGAAAACACATGCATCTTATATACATATACGTGTGTATAGTGTAAAACTAGTGATATGATTTATCCGTTTTGTATTTTGATCATTTGCATTTCTGAATATCTTTGTTAAACAGGAATAATTTTTATAGCATTGGTAGTGTACCTGCAATGATGGCCTTGAGTGGTTACCAACTGTTCCACTTTCACTCACCTCAAAACCCATTCATTGCTTTGAAACATCCCGGAAAAGATGCTTAGATACACCAACTATAAAATATATCAGTCTCCGAGAGACTCCAGTTACACTCGTGCCAAAATAAGAAAAGACTTATGTAGGTCTGAAAATGTCCATATGCAGTCATGTTCTATTATACAACATGGTCACATGTCAATATACATATGAATGGCATGATGAATTGGCAGTGGGATTTTAGAATAGAGCAGGTCACCTAACAGCCACGAGTGAATGAGGAATGAAGTATAGTAATGAACTGTACACATTACAAGGAGAAGCAGTGAGACTAGAGCTCACGGTGCTGGCGGTGATGATTTCTGCCCTTATTCTCATTGTCCCATATCATCATTTAGTGAGTAAATTCAATGGTGAAAGGTATGGTAAAAAAATAAATATACAATATTAAATTACATTCATTCTGAGCTTGCTCAACTGTACTACAATGCCCATTTAAGACCACAAAACACGGGACAATTACAAAATTATTTGTTCTACAGACGCTTTTTTTTTCATTTTGTTTGCTATACAAAAGGCATTTCTTTTGTTTCCTTTCTTCAAAGAGATAAACAGTTGTGGCACTAGAAGTGAATACAAGAGAGACAGGTGAACTATGACTGTTACCTTGTTTTTCTTTATAATGATCAATTACAGAAGTGTTGGCATGTGAAGGATGTGGGACGCAAGGACTGCTTGCTGCCGGCTTATACTGAATAAAAAGGATGCTCTTCATCAGTCACCACAATGATGGAACCAATGTAAAAAGAAAACAGAATGGAAGTTTAGCATATCAATCAATCAATGGTATTTACTGAGCGCTTATTGTGTGCAGAGCACTGTACTAAGCGCTTGGGAGAGGACAATACAGCATAGCTCATTTGCACGCTGGTTAGTTTTTCTTTCTTTTTGGGGGGCCAATTTAAGTCAGCAATCAAGATATGCCTTCTAGCCAAGTCAGAGCTCTGAATTCCTTCATCCACCACAACTCCTGACTTCATAAGGGGGTTGCCTTTCTTTAAAGAAAATCACCACACTTTTTCTCTCTCCCCATTTCTCCCTCCTGCCCTCCCGCTCTTTCCTTTCAAGTTGTGAGCATCAGTTTAGTCAAGGTTCCAAAACCTAGCACTTGGCAGTGGGACAAACTCCATTTGGACCTGACCACTGGCATAGAAGCCAACATATCATGACGGGATGCTTGTTTTGTTCTACTAAGAAAAATTGTTTGGGGTGCAGGATGAAGGATTAGGGATTGTGAGGGGTGTGGGGGAGGTGAGGATATGGGGAATGAGTCTCAGAGTTCCTGGGATGCTCATCTTGAAATGTAAAAGGTTTAGTTGTGCTTGCTCTCAAAGCTTTGGAAGGCTGCCGTTCTGGACAGTCTCCTCAGGGACACGCTGTCCCCTCTACTTTCTGGCCTGGAGGACTTACTCCTCTGGAATGGGTTTCGTAGGCCCACAGCGTTACGCTGCCTATCGAGTTTATCGCTGATTGATAGGCTCTTCCTGGTGTGTGCATAGAGGGTGCTGGGCTCCTCTGCCGAGTAGCTGTTGGCCCGCTCTATTTTAGGGAGGGTGATGTTGTTGGAGAGTGTTCTGGTTGAGCCACTGCTCTCTTGGGAGGATAAGGCATCCCCCTTCTTGTCTTTAGCTTCATTCTCTTCATTGTCAGAGCTGGGGTGACTTAGCTCGGCTTCTCTCTCTGGGTGGCAGCATACCAAGTCCTCCACTTTGTCCCCAAGGCCTCCGGGGAAAGTCACCCTGTCTACGATGGCCTGGGGAGCGTTGACGCACCTGGTATCTATACAGTCGGTAATACTTGTGTATTCTGCTGTCTTGACCGGTACCCCGAAATTGACGTAATAGCTCCGGGAGGGTGAAAACATGAAGCTATGAGATTTCACAATTGGGGTCTCCTCGAGGAGAAATGGAGCAGAGGCCAGGTAGCGGCTGCTCTTGGACCGCTCTATCGTGTGGTATAAGGGAGGATCCACGTCCCAGGGGTTTTGGCCCTCCGGGAGCTGGGTGTAGTCTGAAGAAAGCGACCTCGTCTCCATCATAGCGATATCCTCAAAGTCGATGCTACGGCTCGGAGGTCTTTCCACAGGAGTGAGCATCACAGAGGCGCCGCTGGTTGAGGTGGCAGACAGTGCTGGAGCTTGCAGGGCGGCCTCGCCGATCCCAAGGATGTTCATGGAGGCGTCCGGAGGTTCCAAGTCACCACAGTGGAGCTCATCCATAGCCGACACGTAGATGTCTATGCAAGAAGAAGGCCTTCTGGAGTCAGGGATGATGGACAAGGTGCTTAAGGGGACTGGAGGAGCCTTGGTCTCTTTGGACACAGAGTGGGAGCTAGTAGCCCGGTGAAGGCTCAGGGACCTTTCTTTAAAAATACTTTCCAACTTTTCTATCCCATTTTTGTCTTTCACATTCACCGAATAGAACGAGTGGCTTCGCATACGGGGCATTAAGGTGGGAGAGGTTGGGGACATTGACTCCTCACCTGCAGGGTCAATACTTTCTTGGAGCTTGTAGGCGTTCCCTTCCTGGCTATTGAAGCTGCTCTGTCTCACAATGTAGGCGGTGTCTGTACAGTCCGAGGAGGTCCGAGACCGTATCTTGTTGGACTCTGCCCTCTCCAGGCCAGTGAGCCGCTCCATTGCCGTGGCCATGCGTCCAATCAGGTCTTCCAGCTGCGCGAGCCTGATGTCGACAGTCTGGAGCGAAGCCTTCATGCAGTGCTCCCGTTCGTTCACCTCCTCCAGGCGCATGGACATATTCTCCACCCTTCAAGAATAATAATAATGATTATAAGATAATAAGTGCAGATAAGATGAGAACACATGGGTAATGAGCAGCAGCCCAAGGCTAAGCCCTGGTGCGGGAGTGGGGGTGGGGTCAGAGGGCAAGTGGGACAAAGCGGCAATGGGATTTGGTGCCTCCAGTTTCTTCTGTCAGGGACAAGGGGGAGACAATTATTCCACACTAAGGGTTCTGGAGTCGAATTCTCAGCCCAGTCACTCATCGCTGCTTTTAGTCTCTCAGGGACTGAATGTGTAAGTCAAGTCATACTTTATGTGTAATCCTATTTTTCAGTTGCTTAAGTGAAGAAGGAGAACGGCAACCCCACCCAAAGCTCGACTCTGGCCTACATTTTTCCCTTTTCAAAGTTGGCTCCCAGGCAAATCTTTTGGAAACAAGAGTGTGCCCCATTCAAGTGCTCTCCTGGAGAAGAAAAATGGACCTTTCCTCCCCCCACTCAAATCCATACAGGATCCTGGACAGGAAGAATGCAAACGGCTCAAATGTAAAACTTGAGCTCTCATATAATAGTGAAAGTAGTAGTATGGATCCCCATTTGACAAATATTTAAAAACAACTCATTTTTGTCTGGGTCCATACTTCTGGTTAGAAAGTGTTTGAAAGACTGTGAGACACCTTGGGTTGCCAAGGGACCTTGGAACAGGCCTAGAATGGTCCTCAACTGCATCTTGGCTTGGGGAAACCCTGGGCCCAGAGTGGATCAGACTTTCAGAAGCTGCTCTGGACTAGCAGCCCTAGGCTTGACCTGGCCTGAATGTGATGTGCCTAGGATCCCAAAAAGCCTACTTCAGGTGAACTCTGGGCTGTCTCTCAGAGAAGTCACATTACTCTGCCATTTGCCTCAGTGGGTTAACAAAATGTCTCAGGCCAGTGTACACGTGAGGGGCCCTTTCCTGGCTGGCGTGGGATCGGGCAGAGGTCACTGTGTCCTGCACGGCTCCAAAGTCTGTATGTCCAGGCAGAGGAATGAATCACTTTGTGAAGAGAAGTCAGCCATTGGGTAGACCAAAAAAGACACTCATACAAGAGGCAAAGGAGGTCTGGGCTGAACAGGGCAAGGATCATGTCGACCATTTTCTAGAAACCTACTCTAGGGTCCACCAAATCTTCTTTATGCTAACTAGAATACAACTAGTTTGCTCTCTGGCATTACTTAGATGGACACATCAGGACCTAATTAATAATGATCATATTTATTATGCAATTACCATGTACAAAATGCAGGCATATATGCCAGATAATAAGATCAGACACAGCCTCTGTACCACGTGGGGCTTGCAATCTACTTATGCCTCTGGTTGCATTAGCCAACAGTCCATTTAGATCGACTGCATGCTGAGACCTGATGACAGGGACTGTGTCAAAATATGAAAGATTGCAGTGCTGCTAAGTTGTTTGGGGACCAATTTTGGTTACGCTATGTCTAGGCTTTCATTTTGAAATCTGGTTCACAAGAAAAAATGTTCAGCTCCTTGAGCTCCCTAGCCGATGAAGATCATCTAGTAAAGGTGTGATGATTTCTTCTCTGCGAGCATAGCAACTGTTCATAAAGCATTACAAGGTGTAAAACATCTATGCTGTTCTATGTTTCCAGAGTGTTACCTTTCAGACGTTACACGTATCCTCTCGTCATTGGAAGAATTGAATCGGTCATCTTTTTCTCTGAAATATTCTTCTATGCACTGTTCTTCAAAGTCATGCACTTTCTTGAGCTCGTCATCCGTTATGAAAAGTTCTGTAAAAGCAACAGGAGGTATGAGGGACCAACAAAATAGAGAAAAAGGATGCTGAGTATCATTGGATTGGTTACGAAAATCCTCTCTTGCTGGGCAGACTGGCCCGGTTTCTTGACTGAACCTTGAACTAGATCTGCACTTTTCAGTCAGGCCTCTCTGGGTAACATTCATGACCCTCCTTCAGATTTCTGACAGGCTTGAAATGCAGATCTGGCACTTCTCCTGGGCTGGATGTTGGTCTTTGACTTTACGAATCCAAGAGCTTAGCTGAATCAGGAATGGGGAAAGGGATCACCTCCTCCTACCTCTGAAGGTGCCAGGATCAGCTTTGGACTAGCCTAGCAGGAATTCAGGAAAATGCACATGATGAGTGGACAAACCCAATGTTTGGTTTGTTAGAAGCCGGTGGAGGGGGAGAGGGGAGGTGCCTCCATCCAGTCTCTAATTCCACTGTCAATGACAGCCCATGGGCAGAAGAGATTTGAGGGTGGTGTGGGGCCTGGATAGGTGTTATTGCAGGCCTTCCCACCCTCGCCACAACCATCACCTACTCACACCTCCAGCGGTACTGAAGTAGCAGGATCAATGGGGCCATCGCCAAAGTTTACCATTTTCTAGGCCTCGGTTCTACCCATGTTAGTTGAGGAACAGTGGTAGTAGTGACATAGGCTTTGTAGCTTTATTGAGACCATACAGTTTGTGACTTGAGGCAGAAGTAGAGACTTCTGGAAAAAGAGAGCTTTGGCAACCTCCAACTTGGGAACAGGGACGGCTGCCATGGCTTCCATTTTTCAGCCCTTCCCCTCTCTGCTTCCCCCTGGGCTTCTGAAGCAGTGGTGCCCAAGCTTCTGTCCTCACCTTTGTCCAGCTGGCAGGATTTGGGTCCCTCACCGAGTGTGGGGCTAGGTAGAATTGGCCTTCTTGCCCCTTGGTTCTCCTTCCTCCTTCCTATCATGTGGAATTTCTCCACTCTCTTGGAGAAAATCCCTCCACTGAAATTTTGCCCTTAGGAAGTGCCTCTCACAGAACTTGGCCTGGACTGCTCTAACTAGCTACGTCAACCCCATCTAGTGTGTGAAAAATCAGAATACAAAATCAGGAGAGAATAAGGTGGTCCCTCAAGAATATCGGCCACCCCTTTGCTGACCTCCCAATCAATCAATCAATCATAGTTATTGAGTGTTTACTGTGTGCAGAGCACTGTACTAAGTGCCTGGGAGAATACAATATAACAGGATTGGTAGACACATTTCCTGACCAGTCTAGCGGGGGAGACACCCCCCCCCCCAACCCACCCACTCACCAAACAAAGGACAGACCAAATGGCCACCCTATCAGAAAAGGATGTGCCAGTAGTCAGACACCTTTCTTTCAAATGGAGTCTCCCTAAAAGAATAAATTGTTTTGGAGAATTTTTTTATGGAATTTTTTTTTAAGCACTTACTATGTGTCAAACACTGTTCTAAGTGCTGGGGTGGGTACATGTTAATTAGGTCAGACCCAGTCCCTCTCCCGCATGGGGCTCACAGTCTGAGTAGGAGGGAGAACAGGTATTTAATCCCCATTTTACAGTAGAGTAAACTGAGGCACAGAGAAGTTAAGTGACCTGTCCAAGGTCACACCGCAAGCAAATGGCAGAGCCAGAATCAGAACTCTGCTCTGACTCCTAGGCCTGGGGTATTTCCACTAGTCCACGCTGGTTCCCTAATTTGGAGAACGATTCTGTGGGAAGAGGAAGATGGAGTTGGAAGAAAGAACTAGGTGGCACATGAGCAAAAGTAAGACAAGACAGTAACTCCAAAGGATGAGCCCAACACCCACTCTTAGCTCCTGTATATTTTGTTTCTAGCCTTAGTACTCATCTACAAATGAATCATTTTATAGACATAGTTTTAGATATTTATCAGCACATCAAATTATATTGCTTCCTGCTTTGTCCTTGATTTTCCTCTGGCCTTCACTTATCTATAAATAATTCTTGTGTGTCTCCTCCCTGAAAATTGCAAGCTCCTCGCAGGCGGGGAATGTGTCTCTTGTTACTGCTCTACTCCGCCAAGCACTTAGTATAGTGTCTAGCATTCAGTAGGTGCTCAAAAATGCCACTGAAAGATTTCACTAAGATGAACGGTATAATGTGTTGCTCTGCACACACTGCTCAATAAATGTGATTGAATTTCACACTAAAAAGAGTACAAAACCTTCCACTATCTTCTTACACAGGGAAAGAAAACAAAGTATAGACAACAGCTTCTCCCTTTGTCTTTGCTTTAATCTAGCTTTATTGTTCCTTCCTTGAGGGTAGAGATTGGGTCTTCTGTCAACTGTATTCGCCCAAGGCTTAATACAGTGCTTGGCACAGAGCAGGTGCTCAGTAAATACAGTGGTTGGATCGATTTGCTTCAAAAAAAGAAAAACAAGGAGAAAAATCTATTGCAACAATAATGATTGTGCTATTTGAGGATCTTCAGGAGCTTGGCATTTGAGGCCACTGATGATAGTTTACCACCTCTGCCTAAATGCTGAGAACTAAAGTTCTGGTTAGCTTGATGTAATGCATAGGTCCATTACCCTGTTTACTCTCTTTCACATGTTTCATGTTTCACCTTTCCTAAATCTCTTCATGCTCTGAATTTCTCTTTGTGATTTCTTCCTGCTTCTACTCTCTTTGGGTAGTTATTTCCATCCCTTGCACACTACTGAGGAATTTGCTGCAACTACTAACAGAAGCAAGAGAAATATTCATGCAAAAATCCACCCTAGTACTAGAAGAAAAACAGTAATTTGTCTAAATTATTCAATAGCATTGGCTCCTCCTAGGGAGCTGCCCACTAAAACAGTCCCTCTACACTGTAAGCTCATTGTGGACAACTTGTCCGCCAACTGTGTTGTACTGTACTCTCCCAAGTGCTCAGTATGGTGCTCTGCACACAGTATGCGCTCCACAAATACCATTGACGAGAAGGCATCAGGCCCAATAACTCAAATTTTAAGACTTATACGCCTCCACAAATGCCCCAAATTCCTGGACCTGCAAGTGCAAAGGTCCTTCCCCAGCCCCAGTTTTTTAAAGGTCCCTGTTTATTTGGAATTACAAACTGAATTTGAGAATGGCCAATCAATCAATCATTTACAGAGCACTGTACTAAGAGCTTGGGAAAATACAGGGTTGGCAGACACGTTCCGTACTCACAACCAGCTTACAAGTAGCTTCCTTGCAACACGGCTGTCCTATTTTAATAGCTAAATATATGGAAAAACCCCAAGGATTTGTAGGCCGGAGAAGGGTCGACAAACTTCAGGACTCAGCAAAGGAGGAGTTGTTAGCACCTGATTCTGAGTACTTGTCACCAGAATTCCTGCCAGAGAAGCAGCATGGCATAGTGGAAAGGGCACAGGCCTGCGAGTCAGAGGACCTGGGTTCTAGTCCCAGATCCTCCACTTGCTTGCTGTGTGACCTTGGGCAAGTCATTTCACCTCCTCTGTGCCTCAGTTTCCTCATCTGTAAAATGGGATTAAATACTCATCCTCCCTCCTCCTTAGATCGTGAGCCCCATGTGGGACAGGGTCTGTGAACAGCCTGATTATCTTATATCTATCCCAGCTCTAAGAACAGTGCTAGGCACCTAGACACACTTAACAAATGCCACTATTATTATTATTATTATTCCTACAGGAGCCTAGATAGACTCTCCATTTAGTCCTGGGTGAGAAGAACGTGTCGGATGAGGACCTTCTGTTTTGCTCTCTAGGGTTCTGGGGCTCATTTTTTTTTCCAGCTGGAACCCTGTGAGGCCAGGTTTGTGTAGCTCTGTCCCCTTATGGCCCTTCACCATTACTTTCCTTATGATTGACCGCCCCTCCCCTCAACCTCGAAGTCCAGAACCAGTTTGCAGTCAGTGGCAAGTGAGCGGAGAGAGCAGCAAGTAGATGCATCTTTCTGGACTATGAGCAGGACTGGTACTAGAGATATGGTGGCCGATCACTCAGGCTCGTGGCCCTTCTTCCAGGTTCGGCACTGCTTCCGACGGTGGAGGTGGAAGGTGGGAGGTGGTTTCAGAAGCAGAACTATTTGCCGGTGCAGACGTTCTGCTTCTTAAACTGCCTCCTTTCTCACCCGCCTGCCGACCGAACCCGAGATCTCTTACTTCCAGGAGTCCTACACTGCTTTTTTCCTCTATCGGTGGCCCTTTGAAAGTCAGCAGCTCCGGGTGACCACCAGCTTCATCAGTCCCCAAAACCTATTTGCTCTCATCAATATGAATTCCAGTTTTGTGGTTTTTGAGGCTTACTCAGTCCGTAGTCTCTCTCATCCGGATCGCTTTCGTGTTTCCGCCATCGACAACAGAGGTGCTGGAATATCATTGTCATGTGGCTGAAGATGATCAGAGGCGGTGGCAGGACTGGCCTTTCATGAAAAGTCATGATCAGCTGATACCTCTGAAACTTCCACACTTGGTTGGATATGGATTTCACTTCAAAGAACGTATTGCTGAAATTAGAGAAAAGGGAAAACGGTGAGACTCCATCCAAACTCACTGTGGGTCTGCCCAGGCCAAACTTCTGAATACAAAATGTCACTTACTTAAAGACAGCAATGAGGAGGTTGACCAGAAGGATATTTGCCACTAAGAGGTAGCAGGCCATGATAGCTGGCACGATCCAGGCTCCGGTTTTGCATGGGGGCAACTGGATTATTTTGCCATCTTCTCTGGTTTCATTTTGTCCACAGGGAGCTGGAGGAAGCAACATAGGAAATAAATGAGAAAGCACATTTAGCTATTGGAGCTCGCTTCCCGAGGATTTGATGGGTACTGATAGTTTGCAAAGATCTCATGAGCCTCCTATGGGTTGCTACTCCATAGGAGGTTCCATTAAGGGCTAAGCTCATGCTGTTATCCAACATGTGTTCAAAAGGTTCAAGAGTGTAGGAGCTCCTGGCTATGGACACAGCACCCTAGCCTCTGACCCACCCTGAATCTGTCCTCAGGAAGCCTAGGGGGGCACTATCAGTGGACAGCTGATTTGTTTAGTCTCTGGTGGAAAGGCCAAATTACTTTCCAAACGGTTTTGTTTGTGTAAACAAATGAGAATAGGGTGCCTGCTGGTGTGGAGATAACATTTATTGATTGAGGATTACCACTTGAGGGGTAATGCATTTGCCTTTAGGAAATGTTTTACTGAGGTTCCTACTAAACAGAAAAAATGCAGCCCTCTTGGAAACTATTCAAAGTGTCTGTCATCTAGTAAGTTTGCCCTGGTGGGATTTTGTGGCCTGGAGAAGAGGCAAAATGGGACATAGCTGTTGAGACCTGTGAACAGCAGAATTGTCCCCTTATGAGAGTAAACCGACCTTTCGAATATGCTTTTCAGGGCATTCAAAAGAAGCCCAGCCCCATATAATGAATAAGAGGCCCAGAGGGCCCTGAGAAAAAGAAGCAATATGTGGGGTAGTGAGATCATAAATAAATATGTTTCTGAGTTCTCACAGTGATTTCTGATTTAAATATTAATGTGTGTCTGACTGGGAGCCGGGGAAGATGCAGGTGAGCTTGAACAGTTTTAAGTCTCAGTTTGTCACAGTCGTCTCTTCAGAAACAGCTGGAGAAGCTTGAACAGCTGACTAGGAGGTGAGGTTCACCCAGCCTTCACAGCATGTTGTTTCAATCAGACTAGCTCAGGTGGCTTCCTGAAACAGTTCAGAGGGTTGGATGGTAGAGCAGAGTGAGTGGCGTCTGGCTCACCTTGGGGTAACAAATGCCTTTTTTCCTTGATGTTTTCCTGTTCTGTCAGTCACCTTGTGGAATAGCAGTTGAGATTCCAATTGTGATTTTTCTCCAGGAAAGACCTGTTTTAAAGGCTGTTTGGTGTCACCCTCCTTTGGTGTACTGGCCCTTCTTTTTGTTCAGTCTCTTGGGTAGGTTAGGAAGGCTGAACTTTCTAAGCACAGTGGTTTAAAGGGACCATACCCTTTGCCAATAAGCAGATGTTCTGTTGCTCACACAAGACCCCAGTTGCATAGGGCAACTGGCCATTTGCTTCCTCACATTAAAAACCCGGGGATGAATGTTCTTGGCAGCCATTTCCACAATCAGTTTTGTTTCTGAAAGGCTTTCATGATACCACAAAAATTTCAACACCCATAATGGGGTCCTTGTGGAAGGGAAAGAAGTCAGCAAGGCCAAAGTAATGAACTTTCGAGCAGCAAATTTGAATAAGCTCAGGCCTCTGGGAGGAAAGGTTTGATGGACGGCAAATTTAAAAAACAAGGAAATTGGCTTTCCTATTACAACAAAAACAAGCAAATGCACTGTTCTATGTGCACAGAAACATACATATCCTTTTGGTCTCTCCTAAACACCAATCTCTCAGTACCAAATTAGCTAAACTCTGAACTATACAGAGATTTGAAGAGCAAATGGGAAAGCTAAAAAAGTGGAAATTAGAGCAGATCACCTTAGGGAAGGGCATTGAAATGGCACGATTGTGTGTAGAGAAAAGTTTAGAAAAGCTAAAGCCAGAAAGTGGATTCTCCACTCTGAGATATCAATCAATCAACAGTGTTTGATAGAGCACTTATTCTGGACAGAGTACTGTACTAAGCACTTGAGAGAGCACAATATAATAAGTAGGCATCATACCTGCCCTCAAGGAGCTTGCAATCTAGCAAAGGAGACATACATTAAAATAAGTTGCAGGTAAGACAAAGTGAGAGTTTAAAGATATTAATGGGTGCAGGGGGGCAGGGCTTAGTTTGTGTAGAAGTGCTGAAGTGGGGAGAGATATAGAGTGGGGAGATGGAAGATTTATCAGGGAAGGCCTCCTGGTGGAGACATTAAAAGTAACAAAAAATCTTCAATTGCATTAAGCAAACAAACAGGACCACAGAAAATCGCACCTATGTATTAGAAAGGGAAAGTGGAAAATAAATGCCTGAAAAGGCAGAGGCTTTTAAAGGCTTTATACAGACTTTCATCTTCATGAAAAAGATGAAGTGTGAACAGATGACATACATCATAAGGTATTTAAGGAATTGGCAGATGACAAGGAGATATTATTGCTAGACACTAACCATTATCATTATGAAAGATAGGAGTAGTGTTTGATGGACAAATGAGGTACCCACCTTAAAAAACTAGGGAGCTACCAGAACAAATCATCAAAAAAAATCAATTTGCAACTTTTTTGGTAGCGACAGGTGACGTAGATTACATCGACTGCTCCTCCCTTGTCTATTTGACTTCTGCAAGGCTGTTTTATCCCATTCTTCATGATCTTGTCCATAAGCTAGGGGAATAGGGTTAGACCATACTACCGATAGGTGAATTTACAGTTGGGTGGAGGGTTACACTTAAAGCGAGCAACCTGGAATATGCTGAGGGCAGTGGACAAGACCACGGACTGGAATCCCAAAAGAATGGGTCGTGTGGCTTTTTCTACTCAATTTGTATGGATGACCTAGATGAAAGGGTTAACAGTTTGCTCAAACTTGCAGATGGTACTAATTTGGAAGATTGGAATGAAATACCAACTGATTGAGACAGAGAAGAAAAATGACCCTGCTTAAACAGGATGAAATACAATAGGATCAAGGTAATGCACCGGTGGGCAAAAAGCAAATAGCAAGAGTCCAGGAAGAAGAAGGACCCACACTGGCTGGACACCAGTACAACAGAAAAAGACCTAGGTCATTGTTATCAGGAGCTGAATACAACGCAGTGCTATTTTTAAAAGGAGCGATGGCACTGGGGTGAAGCATGAAAGTCCAACCCCAGGAACTAATCCTTCTACTCTACTTCGTATGACTCAGTTCTCATTGTAACCAGTTTTGGTCAGTACATTTTAAAAAAAGAAGAAGATCCAGAGAAGAGCAACAAAAGCGAATCAGGAAATGGAGTTAAATCCTCTGAGGAAAAGTTAAAGAAATTGGAATTGTTTAGCCTAGAGAAGAGGTTTAAGAGAGATTAATCAATCATATTTATAGTGTGCTTACTGCGTGCAGAACACTGTACTAAGTACTCAGTGTTTACAATCTAGCTGGGGAGATGGACATTAAAATAAAAAATACAGGCAAGAGGAAAAAAATGAGTACTGTATACTCATACAATATAGGTACATAGGTGGTATCGGGGGAGGGCTGAATTGGGGGAGGGTACAAGATTGTTGACGTAACAAGGAAATCCTGAAGTGGCAGTTGGAGGGGAATAAGGTGGGAAGATAAGAGATTGATCTGCTGGAAGAGAGAAGATTTCGGAAGGGATTTGAAGATGGGGAGAGTTGTGGTCTACCAAATGTCAAAGAGGAGGGAGTTTGAGTCAGGAAGGGAAGCATAAACAAGGAGTCAATGGAAAAGCGGCACAGTGAGTAGTCTGGTTTGGGACATGAAATAACTGATATCAAGTAGAGGAAGAATGTTTAGTAGGATGATGACTAGCTGTTTTCCAGGTTCGCTAGCAAGATAAGTTTTGACTCGGCGAAAGGGAGAAGTTCTTTACACTAAAAGAGTTGTGGCATCTCCTTCCCTCAAGATCCTTAAGGAAATCAATCAGTGATATTTACTGCAAGCTTACTGTGTGAAGAAGACTGAACTAAGGGCTTGGGAGAGTACGATACAACAGAGTTGGTAGATGTCTTCCCTGTCCACAAGCAGTTTTCAGTCTAGAGGGGGAGATGGACATTATAATAAATTATGGCTATGGACAAAAGTACTGTAGGGCTGAGGGTGAGCTGAACATCAAGTGCTTAAAGGGTGCAAGTCCAACTGCAAGGTTGATGCAAAAGGTAGAGGAAGTAGGGGAAATGAGGGCTTAGTAAGGGAAGGCCTCTTGGAGGAGATGTGATTTTAGTAAGGCTTTGAAGGCGGGGAGAGTGAATGGTGGTCTGTTGCATATGAAGCAGGAGGGAGTTCCAGGCCAGAGGCAGGACATGGGTAATGTCCAGTCACTGTTAGCACTTACCTCAGGTTGTCTGTGTTGCAAAATTAGGCTATGAGCTCACTGGCCGGGAAGATGTCTGTGCCTATGTTCAGTCTTCCCAATATACTGTAAGCTTGTTGTGGGCAGGGAATGTGTCGTAGTCTTATATTGTATTCTCCCAAGCACTTGGTGCAGTGCTCTGCATAGTCCAGGAAGTCCAGTCCATAGTCCAGTGCGTACGACTGACTAGCAAGACTTCTTTAATAGTGAATTTCAAATAATAATATTAATAATGGTATTTGTTAAGCGCTTACTATGTGCCAAGCACTGTTCTAAACACTGGAACAAACAGTTTAGGTATAAGAACCAAAACCATTCCAATTTTCCCATGTTGGCTTTACTTAGAGTGCATTTGCAGGCATCATGAGAGAGCAAAGCTACTGAAGCCCCCTTCTCCTCTTCTTGCCCCTTAGGAGTTTCAAACTCTGTTGTCCCAAGGACAAGAGTAGAGCCCAGGGACTCCTTGGCCACCAGAGTTCCTGGTATCTCCCTCCTGCCATTATAAAAAAGGCAAAATCTCTTTTTCTTGATCAAGGGAAGCTAAATTTAGCCTCTTTCCTTCTATAAACCTTGTTCCTTGTGGTTCTTTCTAATGAGATCCTACTACTCTGATAATGGAATCCAGAATCCATGTGGGCTAATACAATTCCAGAAGGAGGTAAATTCATTACTGGAAGCAGAGTAGCAGTCAGTTCAACAGTGACAGCTTACCTTGAGGAAAACTACTTCCTTATTCTCTGGATGTCCCTGATTGAAAATGCAGTGAGAATGAACTGGGAGAAACTTCTAATTCTGAATAGAAGGGACTCGATTCCCTAGAACTCTGGCAAGCAGCTTTGCAGAGACATCATCTTGGTGGAGAGAAGAAGGAATGACTGAGAGGGTAAGTCTCAAATTTCTGCCAAGGTTTTCACCATCTGTGAAAACTCCAGTGGTTGCCCCATCCATCTCGGCATCCAACAGAAACTCTTTACCATCAGCACCGAAACACTCAATCACCTTGTCCCCTCCTACTCACCTCACTGATTTCCCGCTACAACTCAGCTCGCGTACTTTGCCCCTCTAATGCCAACCTACTCATTGCACATCAATATTGTCTATATCATTGCCAACCGCTTGCCCAAATCCTGCCTCTGTCCTGAAACGCCCTCCTTCCTCAAATCCGGCAGGCAATCACTCTCCCCACCTCAAAGCTTTATGAAAAACACAGCTCCTCCAAGAGGCCTTCCTCAAATGAGCCCTCATTTCCTCTTCTCCCACTCATTTCTGTATCACCTCTGCATTTGGATTTTCACCCTTTATTCACTGCCCCCCAACCCGCTGCCCCTCCCCCAGACCCAACCCTACAGCACTTATGTACATATCCATAATTTATTAATTTATATTAATGTCTGTCTCCCACTCTATACTGTAACCTCATTTTGAGCAGGGGATGTGTCTACCAACTCCGCTCTACTGTACTCTGCCAAGAGCTTACTACAGTGTTCTGCACATAGTAAGCGCTCAACAAATATGATTGATGGATTGACAGACCAAATGGGGCAAGCGGGTAGGGGTGGGAAAAGGCTGAGGGGGATTGCTGTCTTGTCTGTCTCCCCCGATTAGACTGTAAGCCCGTCAAAGGTCAGGGACTGTCTCTATCTGTTACCGATTTGTACATTCCAAGCACTTAGTACAGTGCTCTGCACATAGTAAGCGCTCAATAAATACTATTGAATGAATTGCTGTGACTGGGACCTTTAGTTCCATATCTGAAACAACCACCAAATTCTCTAAGTAGGCTTGAAGAGTCCTCCCCATGTGAATTTGACTCTTCATGATCCCATGTTTTATCTTCCCCTGGGACCAACTGGTATGTGTGAGGGTCCTTGTGTGGCCAGATGAAGGCTGAATGGGGCCTCTGAGTACTGAAGTGTACTATTAATATACATTGATATAACATATCAATTAATATATAACAAATATAGTGTGAGGTTTGTTCCACACTGGTCACCAACTCATGCCTTAGGAGTTGAGGCCATCCTTGGCTTGAGTGAGACCCAATCTGCCTCAGGCCCTATAACACTGCACTGTAGCCCTGGCTAACCATCTCACCATGTATGTCACTGTGCAGCACTGTCTCAAGCAGGAGTGTGGATGGTACAGTGCAAGCCACCCTCACGCTGAACAAATCAAGTGTGACTTGCTGATGGTAGGAAGTCCCCTGGGAGCATTGGCTTTAGGAGCAAAGGACAATTATATAAATAGGGGTTTCCATTTACTTCTCATATTGGTAGCTGCTATAAACATGATCTGCAGTCAGTCAGTTATCGCCATGACAGTCCTAATTGGCTAATTGGCAGCCCTGAATTCCAATAATTGATGTATCTGTTTAAGCATTTACTATGCCAAGTCCTGTGCTAAGCACTGGGGTTGATATAATCAGATCGGACACAGTCCCTGTTCCACATGGGGCTCACAGTCTAAGGGAGAGGGAGAACAGATATTTACTCCCCATTTTACAGATGAGGGAACTGAGGCCCAGAGAAATGAAGTGTCTTGCCCTAGGTCACACAGCAGGCAAGTGGCAGAGCCAGGATTAGAACCTAGGTCCTCTGACTCCCAGGTCCATGCTCTTTCCACTAGGCAATGCTGCCCCCCGGTTAAAATTCTAATAGTGACAATGGGAGACTGTGCAGGCCAAGAAAAAATGGAGCCTGGGTTCTAGGGAACTTGATAAGACTTCAGATCCTTTTGGTTTTCCTTTTAGTATGCTGCAAAATGTCTGTCATCCAAGGAATGAAGAAATGTTTTATGGTTGATTGATTATATTGCTGCAGGGTCTGATTTTCTATTTATTTCAAGTTCACATCTAGTGCCACCTTTAACCTGCAAGAACAGTCAAAAGGAAACAGAAAAAGAGCAGTGTTGCGTACAATTGTCAAGGGAAGGGAATCCTACTTGGCCCTTAGGGGAATAGCAGAAAATCTCATCCATGAATTCTGGACCTCAGCAGAACACAATGGTGCCAAATCCATGGGGTAAATCAATCAATCAGTGGTATTTATTGAGCACTTACTGTCTGCAGAGCACTGTACTAAACGCTTGGGAGAGTGCAATATAAGAGAGCTGGCAGAGACATTCCCTGCCCACAAGAAGCTTACAGTCTAGAGGGGGACACAGCCATTAAAACAAATTACAGATATGAACATAAGTGCTGTTCATAAGACAGGATGAGATTGACTGAGGGAGATATATCCTATCTAAAGTAGCAGGTGTCCCTCCAAAGGCATATCATGGACTCTTGTTTTATTTTTTGCCTTTGTATTTTCATTTTCTATAACAAAATGCTTTGAACGCATCTGGAGAGTAAATGAGCATAACCCTTTCCCAGGTTTGGCTGTAGGGAAGCATTGATTTATATCATTACGTGCTCACAGTATGCAGGCCCACATGTCCAATAGGATAAAATGCTTGGGATCCAGTCATAAAACACATACCTATAAATAAGATATATAAAAGACCCAACCCCCACCCAATATAATATGATCTATAACATCCTTATAAAAATAAAATGAAGAGTGACAGTTTCTGATGACTGTTCTCCCTCCTGACTAAGGAAATGTCTCAGAAGCCTCCCTCCTAGAGTAGGCAGCAGGAATAAAAAGCTTAGCCCAGGCACTGACTACGTTTATCCTATTTTTTCAAGAAAGGATTTTCAACTAAAAATCCAACTTGAAAAGATAACAAGACAAAGAAGATTTCTCCCACTCCTTTTGAAAAGCTATACAGTCTGTCACTGAGGCTTTAGAATGTCATTAACATAGCTCCTGCAGCTTTAAACCATGGATGAATTAGATTTAGATAACTTTTCACTCATTTCCTTTGACAGAATGCTATTCTAGTAAAGTCAGTGTGGAGGGTTTTCTTTTCTATCTGTTTTTTTTTCCAGGACAGCTTTCCAAAGGAGCCCCCTGCTTATGTACATAATTGGAGCCAACTCAGATCTCCCTATGGTCTTTCTCTA
The DNA here is from genome assembly GCF_004115215.2 of Ornithorhynchus anatinus. Classification (NCBI taxonomy): domain Eukaryota; kingdom Metazoa; phylum Chordata; class Mammalia; order Monotremata; family Ornithorhynchidae; genus Ornithorhynchus; species Ornithorhynchus anatinus. The sequence goes on from NC_041753.1 coordinate 57,709,966, forward strand.
GCCAACTTTCAATTATCCGAGGCATTAGGGGACAAGAGGAACATGGCTAATTGAAAACGCAAAGATAATCCAAAAACCTCAATTTGGCCAACCGTTTTGACTTCCTAACCAACTCTATGCCCATGCCGATCTTTTAGCGTGGAGCAAAATGGATCGATGGCAGTTTCTCTTCTTTCCCTTCTCGCCCACCTACCCTCTTTTGGGTGTTCTAACAAGCATGGCTACAATGATGGAAGGAGAAGGAGCAGAAGCGAGAGGCCTGAGTAGTTCACAAAATGGGAAATTGGACCCTGGATACCTGAGAATTCACCAAATTTCCTTTTGGCAGCTGCTGCCCTGTGGACAGGATAGCGCTCTCTACAGCAGCAGGGGAAAAGAAACATGCAGAAACCAGTCGCACACGCAGCTGCTGCATAGTGCTCCCTGCTGCTCAGGGACAGTGTCTCCCTGCCAGGGGAACTGGGTGCCTACGCACTGACTGCTTCAACTTTGAGCTTTGAGCTATTTGGAAGAAAGGCATTATATAAATCCAAGGAATCTTAACAACTGCTATTATTATAATTATCATCACAGAGTGCTGAGGCTCTGGGGTGGCTTATTACCCTGGGTTCCTTTGGGAAGATGAATGGTAAAACTTTGGGGGTCCTTCTGAGACTGCTATCATTATTTATTGGCTTACACAATAACAAGTAAAATTCCCACTTCTGAGCTGCCAGTGCCAGGATGTGTGAGATTTTGGGAGTTAGAGGGTGTTTTTTAACACCACGGAAGTGTTCTCGGGCTCCTGCTGACTGGCTGTATTATTGCTCCTAAGGAGTTATACTGCATCTATTAAAAAAAATCAATACGCTCAAAAATATTTATTATTCCTTATAGAACAAAAAACCTTGAAAGCTCCTATTGACAATTTCTTACTAATGAACTTAGATAGATTTACTGCAGTGCTTCATCTTCATAATTCTCATCCTCTGTGTTCATTTTTTCTCCCTGTTCTTCCTCTTCCACTACCACTTCCTCCTCTCGCTTCTCCTCTCATTTCCCTGATCTTCTTTCATACTCTGTTCTCTCTGCCCTTTCTCTCCATCTTCCTACCTGTCATTCTTCTAGTTACCCTCTTTTCTCATTTTAACCAATGGACTTCAAACCTCAAGGAATGGGCGCAGATTCAGGTCATGTTCAACGCTGAACTTGGAGGCGTTTTGGTGGGGTAAGAGGAGAAGGGGCTGAAATTTCAGGCAAAACAATTTTTTCAGTCCTCTTCTGAATATAATAAATATGTTTTGTATAGTTTTCTACAGCAGGATTCTGAGTCAAAGGCTGAAACTGCAGGGGGAGACACCAACCTTCATTAAAAAGCAAATACAAGCTCCAAGTACAAATAATAATGTTGGTATTTGTTAAGCACTTACTATGTGCCGAGCACTGTTCTAAGCGCTGGGGTAGACATAGGGGAATCAGGTTGTCCCACGTGGGGCTCACAGTCTTAATCCCCATTTTACAGATGAGGGAACTGAGGCACGGAGAAGTTAAGTGACTTGCCCACAGTCACACAGCCGACAAGTGGCAGAGCTGGGATTCGAACTCATGAGCCCTGACTCCAAAGCCCGTGCTCTTTCCACTGAGCCACGCTGCTTCAAATGACAGCTGACAGTCAGGTGGACATGCTTGTATCAAGATGCTCAAGCCCAGCTAGAGGTTCTCAGTTTTGAAGACATGCCTGCCTGCACCAGAATTCTCCCCACAAGCCGTGAGAATTAGACTTGCCCCACGCATATTGTGTTACAAGTGTAATTTTCCATGTGAAATTCTTTTCAGAAACTATGCTTTGCTAAGAGCAGACTGAGCCAAAATGAAATGGGAAAATAGTAAATTAACCAAACAGATCAGTCAGGGAAAAAACTTCCACTTTGAGCTCTTCATAACCAGCTGTCCATTTCATTTGGTGTTGGGTAAGCTTGGCCTTCTGTCATCAGAGCTGTGCTATGGTGACATCACCTTAATTATAACTCTTCTCTGTTGGGTTTTTAATCTGAAATTAATAGCTTCACTCTTCTCCCTTCCAACCAGTTCATCAGTGGTATGTATTAAGTGTTTATGGAGTGCAAATCATTGTGCTCAGCACTTGGGAGAGTACACCAGAAGCAGGAAGCACATTCTTTGTCCTCAAAGAGCTTACAATCTTCCTGTCCTGCTTGACTGCCCCTTGATTGTCTTGTCCTATGCTTCTCTAGAGGCTTTAAACAAAAAATGAATAGTCTTCCACTGCCAGATATCAGGAAAGAAAAAGGGAAACAACTGCATGTACTTTCCTTTTCGGACTTCTTTAGACATTTCCAGATGCTCCCATAACTCACCTCAAAAAAAAAAAAAAGGGTTTGGGAACTACCCTGCCTTGTGTAAGTGCTTCGTGGCAGTCTTGCCTACATTCTGAAGCAGCCACCATCAGAACAAAAGCAGCCTTGCACTCTGACTTTGGGGGAAAAGTTTGTATTTTTTTTAAAGTTATTTTTTTAAGAGAAAGGGTGAAGACAAACAGGCCAGGTCTTTGCTAGCAAAGTACAGAAGAGAATTGGGGCAACTGCCCCCTGGGTTGCCTCAATTATCTGGATATTACAGAAGAAAGTGGATTTTTTGGGGGGGGGGGCGGGGTCTGACTTCTACATAAGCAAAGTTAAGTGGAGATCTGGCTGCAGAATGACTCTTCCTGATGTGTCGAGATCAGTAAGTGGAACAAATTGATGGCTTTGGAGCACATTACAGGCCGGCCTCGTTCCAACTGAACTGCTTAATTCTCACTGCTTAGCGCACACGGTTTGCATGCAGCACCTGCCAGACCCAAGTCCTGTTACTTCAGGTGTAGAGCCAATAGTCTCAAATTCCTCAGAGAGCAGGAACACAACAGAAATCTATGGTCAGCACTTTGACTGGGAATTTTCCACAGACATTTTCACACCCCAGCAAAACCCTGAGAAATGAAGCATCTAAGGGCTGCCTCTTTTATTATTTTTTTTAATTTTTCTTTTTCACAAAAGATAGAGGTTGTTTTTCCACCGACAAAGCGAAGTGGGCTGTTTATAAAACCTCAGAGCACACTGTGCTTTTTGTAGGGGCCCAAAGGCTTGTTGGCTACAATACATGGACATGCTGAGGGTTTTGCAAATAATGAGGTTGGCCTGCAGAGAAAGCACCATGTTCTCTGGAGTTTTCACAAATACTTTACATTGCCAGTGGAGAACAGCAGTCTATAAGCTAAAGCAAGTTCAATGGGAGGTCTGGCCTGAAATTTGTTTTTAAAGATGATCATAATTGACCATAAACTAGTGATTGTGTGCAGTGCCAATTTGGAATGATGATCCTAGGGTGCCATTTTCTTTGGCCATGAGAGTTCAAAGAAACCTGTGGGAAAGTTTGAGAATGAAACCACAAGCAGTATAAAAATTGGCTGGTCTCAGGGTCCCACACAGAAAAACCACAAATTGAGTTCTCCCTAGCTAAATCCCTTGTCTCACTGTTAAAGAAAGCTGTTTTGGGGACTGAATAATTCCCCGAGGGACCTACAGATGGGGCTTCTGCAACTGAATGTTTGGCTGGGCAACCTGCCTGTATGCTAGTCTATATCTCATACAGTCATATAGCAATCGTAGTAATGAAAGACATTTATCTTTCAAGCTCTGAACTACTCTCTCTCAAAATTTCCCTAGAAATCGGTACTTTGGGGAAGTCCAGATGAATTAATAAATGAGTGACTGCAGAGCTGCCACCAGTACTGTTTTTCCAAATTTAGCCAATGAAAAATCTAGTAAAATCTGTGCACATAATATACAAAACAGATACAAAAAGTCTCCCACCCCCATTATCCTGCACAAGTGGGTATACACATGCACACACACACACACACACACACACACACACACACACACACACACACACACTCCCAGGTTGTATGGAGGCAAGAGGAGCTTAATTTATAAGTGTTTTCCCCCAGTCCATTTGTCCTCTCTTCTTACTCTCCCAGCCAACTGCTTCAGAACAACTCCTGAAAAGGTCAAAGTACTAAAGCAGCAGTGGGATGTCAATCGTACTTGCAACTCCACACAGGCTCCAACTACACAACTCCACTCTGGATCTGGCACATACGGTCTTGGCCTGGGCTATAGAGGACCAAGACCCTCCAGTACAAGCTGAAAGAGACCGTCTGGCACTTGGACTCCACTTGTCCACACCCGGCTCAAACACAACATGCTTCAGGAACAATCATGGGCTAATCCTAATTGTATCCATTTTTGCAGATTTACTCAAAATGGATATACTTCAACAGCTATCCTCTATCTGTGAAATTCTAAAAAGATTTGATACTCTGTTAGAGCGGCAAATGGGATATGAGTGGCAATGTGGATCTGGGCTGCAAGTCTCTCTGCCCTGGCCACAAGTCGGGAATGGGAGTTCTGGGTCCTATCCATTCCTGGGCATGCTTTGGTCCCTACCCATTCACAGACTTGACTGGGGACAGGGCACTCCACTGCCTTCTCTGCTTATCCCCTTTGCCTTGTGTTTCTGTATTTCCCCCTTCTCAACCATCTAAATGTTTATATCCCTCATTTGTTCCCAGACCTACCCCCACTACACCCTTGAAATCCTGCCCCAGCCTCACCCACGTCCTCACAGAGAAACTTTGGCATTTGCCAGATCTTAATGTAGACATGCCAATGTGTCACATATTTCATCACAACTGACAGAAGAGTTACTGTATTTTTCTATGTAATAGCATATAATGCATGTGGGAGAGAGTATATTGCTCCCTTTTCAGGAAGTGCATAGATTCTCTCAGACTATGAGGGTACCCTTTAGAGGACTGGAAGAAGTAATTTGCTAAAAGGACCCTTGAGTCCTGAAATAATTCAAGGTACCTGGATTGGTTGTCTATATCCCTCCAATTCACCACATAACTGCACCTCTCCTCTTCAGTATGGGCTGGGCTGATTTGGCTCCAGAGGGAGTAATTAACTTAGGATCAGGCCCAACAGTTATGTATAACTGAAGAGGCTCAATGCTTTGAGTAGGCCCCCTACTTTCATACGGTCATTCAATATGATTTAGTAACGGCTGATTATTTTACAGCTAGATCTTAAGGGGGTGAAGAAATGGACAGAGAATAGACCACATACACCCAGTTCTCCTATAATGCTGGGGTTATGTTCTTGGAGAACCCCACATTAAGGAAAACTCACATAGTAATAGGCACCCAGCATCTGACACACAACCATTTCTTCCGACACCACGTCACGCTGAATCCAGACAGATGGGCAGTGTCAGGAGATTCTCTAATTCTGCCATCACATTCTACCCAAAATATAGAAAGAAATCACCCATTTGGACAGAAATGAAAGTATTCGGCAGTTATTCTGATTTACCCTCTGAGCAGGATGGTGGAGGGGAGTGGGAGGGCCTAGCAGAACACGGTGGGAAAGGGGAAAGGAGACTTGTTTTTCCACTTGGGAGTGAACAGAGCGACCCTGCATTAGGACTATTCTGTTATACCTGGCCCTTCAAGCACTACTAAAATCATATCTCCTGCAATAAGACTTCCCTGACTAATCTCTCTTTCCTCCCCACACCTATTTCCCTCCCTTCTGTGTTGCCTATGCACTTGGGTCTGTGCTCCCTAAGCACTTTGACATTCACCCGACCCCCAGCCCCACAGAACTTGCATACATGTCCTTATATGCTGACCCTTCTCCGGTCTGTAGTTTATTTGAATGTCTGTCTCTCCTACTAGATGGTAAGCTCCTTGGGGACTGGGAACAGATCTACCAACTCTGTTGTATTGTACTTTCCCAAGCGCTTAGTACAGTGCTCTGCACACAGTAAGAGCTCAATAAATACCATTGATTGAACAGTTAAATTGGGGGAAGGCAGAACTGCTGGGAGCTGCAATGTGAGTGGAGATTGATCCCATCCTCCTCCACCCTTTAGTTCCCTTGCTCAGCTTGTAAAATGGCACAAAGCAGCTTTCAAGTCAGTGCCCAAAATATGTCCTGACATCACGGTACTGATTCTCTCTTAGAGTTGGGTACAACCCGGCAGAGAATCCTGGAACTTGGGTGAAGGAAGAGGAGAGCTGTGCCTCTATAAATGGAATCTTTCTTGGACCATGTTGGGGGCATGACTGGCTTTGTGTGGCTTCGTAAATGGTTGTGACACATACTACTGGTTTTTGTGATGGTTGTCATGGCTACTGAGTGCTCCAACTGGTCCCAGGTTACAATAGCAACCACAGATACTGAGTTTGGAAATGTCAAGCTAATAGTGTGGTGTCCTATGTGTCAGCATCCTTAGCAAACCCATTATTTTCTTTCTCTGAGGCAAATGAAGAGGAGTGTAACTATATTCATATCCATTCAGAATATAATCTAATCTGTTTAGAAACAACTGTGGCAGGTTTCCAGTGACCATCAAATGTTCTCACATGTATCAAATTAGCAGTGAATAGATTATCTGTTCCACAGCAGTAATGACATTAGTTTCCCCTCATCACCTTGCTTCCAGCTGGGAATCGCTGCCTTAAGTTTCAGTATTTATCTGTGGGAGATGGACCTGACTTAAGATATTGGCCCTTAAACAGCTGGTTGTATGAGTTTGATTGGTCTAAATGGTTGTTCTGAAATTTGAGTGGTCTGAGGTAAAGATGTCTTATAGCAGCCTTAATCAGCACATTGCTGCTTGGTTCTACCCAGAAAGTAAGCCTGGCTGCTGCCAATCTGAATGTCACGAGTTGCTATTTCATCATTAGACTGTAAGCTCCTTGCAAGCGGAAACCACATCTTAAGTACTTTCTGAAAGTTGTCATTAGTTATTACATTTGCTGAGCACTGATCCTGAGTAAAACACGATACTAAGTCCTTGGGGAAAGCTCACTGCACCAGAAGTGCTCAATAAATACGAATGACCCTGATTAAAATGAACACCCTATCCTCACTATGAGGAACTTATTTTGGGGCAATAGCTCCTTCAGGTCCTTAGGGTACTGGGACATTAGGCCATGTGCCCTTAAATGGTATCCTGTACCCCTTCTAAGGAGTTTAGTTTGTGCCCCAAAAGAAACTTATGCCCAGTGTGGCTCTAGCAAACCCTGCATGAAATTCTCTGTCCAGAACATTTCTGGGGATGTTGCATGCGTTATGGTTTCCAAAAACAAGCACTTCTCGCTAGTTCCAGTTCACTGCAATCCCCTTCTGGAGTTTTGTCCTTCATTCAATATTACCGGTTTCACTGGCACTTATGTTTCATTTCTGTCATCTTCTGTTTCCTCTGCTTGCAAGTTCAGAGATGCCCCATTAATCTGTGTGCCTACTCCATCACCTCTGTTACCAACACTTCAGTGATGGACGTCATTTTGTCATAAAGTCAGAGATGGGCACTTTATAGCTTTCCTTGGGAGACTCCCTGCCTTCAAAACCCCGAGTGGGGGTACTGCAGAGAAAAATATCTTCCAGTAGGAAATGTTAGATGGGCAACTGGGAGATACCTCCTTGTTATGTGACCAGGGTCATCTGGGAGTCTGTTTCTGTTGGCCTTTAGCTCTTTGCTGGTGGAGAAAACTCTCCTCCTGCACCACCAATGCCTCCCATCTACCTAGATTGTCAATGCTCCAACAGCATGGTGTTCCCCACTGAAGCCACAGTATCCCATTTCCATTTGTTTACACAGTCAGTCAACAGATATTTACCGGGTTAGGCACAGTATGCCTGGCAGGACACTTCAGGATTAATTCAAGGGTTTTATAGCCAGTTTCAGCTGTAAGAGGATCATAATTATTAAAAGTGAAGCCTACCAAAGGAGACTCTCCCTCAGAATAATGGTCTTTGGCACCAGTACAGGTCTCTGGGATGAGAGTTTACTATCTAAAATTTATGCTAAGACAATTCTGACTTCCACTAGAGGTGATCTGGATGGATTTCATGGGAGAAGCAGGATCCAGGTTTCTGACTAAAGAATCACCCAGGGCATTCTGCAAGGTGGACAGTCCCAGCAGGAGTTTTGAAAAATGGAAGCTCATGGTGGCAAACACCACAGGGGCTACCAATCCAACCCCCTGCTGAGTTGGGATGCTATAGTACAACATCAACCCTATGCTGTGGTCACTTGGGCCAGAAATGGATCCCGCACTTTAAAAACCTCTCGAGTCACCTGATAGTATGCTGCACCCGCCTACATTCTTAATAAGCGTGGCTTCCGTTAAGCGCTTCCCACATGCCAACCACTGTACTTAGCGCAGGGGTAATTTCAAGATAATCAGGGTGGACGTAGTCCCTGCCCTACATGTGGATCATCATTTAAGGCTAAAGGAGACCAAATCTCCATTTTGTACTTTCCCAAGTGTTTAGTACAGTGCTCTGCACACAGTAAGTGCTCAATAAATACGACAATGAATGAAGATGAGAAAATTGAGGCAGAGAGAAGTTAAGTGACTTACCCAAGGTCACGTAGGAAGTAAGTGGCAGATGAGAAGCCCGGTTCTTTGACTCCCAGGCCCGAGCTACTTCCTTTAGGCTATGCTGCTTTCCCCATAGCATTTGTTCCAGTCTGTGACCCACTGAAAACAGGACTGGGTGCGATTGAGATGGTGCAGAGTAGCACCGTGCAAACCACTAAAAGGATATCCAATTCAATGGTGCAGATTCTTGGTCCAGAGGTCTCAGGCCTGAGGCTCACCCAGTGCTCTGGACTAGAGACTTTATTATCATCATAATGTTCCTCCAGTAAGATGGGATGTGGTGAGACTTTAACCTTCCTAAGAGTGGTTCTGTACCAATTCACTTCTCAGATGCAACTGACTGTTGCATAGAATCTGTATCATCCTTAAAAAGTCAAGCAACAGACTGGGGTCTCTGTTCTAAGGGCTCTGACATTTAGTAAAGCCGTACCAGCAAGCAACATGTCCCAGCTAGAGCCAATGGCTTTACCAAGTGGAACTATTCTCTTATTTTGGATGCAGTTAGATATTCAGGAGGAAAATCCAAGAGCCACTTTGACTGACCAGCTGTAGGACACTTCCTTTTTCCTCACCTCGGTGTAAAACCGAAAACAATTCTGTCACCTCTTTGAAAGGGCAACGGCAGAGCAGTTTGCCCAGACTATGATATTCCTTGCGAAACGGCCAAGTTTTCCCTCGTTTAACTTGAGAAGTCAGGAGCAGAGACTGGACTTAACCAGGATCAACTAAATCCTGGATGTTCTAAAGACAGACTTCAATCATTAGCTGCTTCTTGTGCTTCATGAAACTCAAGGTGGAATTCCTCAGGCATCAAGATGGTGCCAAATGACAGAAGAAATAACCTGTGTTACCTATGCCCATCTAGATAGTGTAACCAAAGTCGCTGTGACTTTGTGGTTTGCAGCCACACGCTGAAGTAGTAGAGGACTAAGGTGAAATACTTTAATGTCTGGCAAATGCCTTCTCATTGGTTTACATGCTTGAGGGTTCAGACAGATGTCAGTACTTGAGAGTGAATTTTGGCCTAGTTTTGAAGGCGCATTATGTGGAAAAAGGCAAGCTCCTTAGGGCTTTGAACTTTTAACTATCTACGGATGGCACCAATTTGAATCACTCAAAACTTCCACTACAGTTTTAATCCCAGTGGTAGTGTAACCCAGGACACAACATTCAAGTCTAAAATGGTGTTTTAGCGTTATCCTTTTAGCATCAGCCATCACACAGTTTGTAGAAACATCATGGGTGCCACTGTGAGAGATAGAACACGGTCCTGGATGAACCATTGGTCTGACCCAATAATGACACTGTTTACGTACATTTACAATCTTTGAACTATTAATGACCTTCCTTCGGCAGCCAGTTAATTGCAATGGAACTTGGGGATTGACTGGAGGGCATGTACTTTAGGGTTTCAGAATTATTTGGGCTCTGTCAACCTGAATCAAACATGTTATGCAAATAGCCTCCTTAAGATGCCAACCAATGCCAAATTTAACCATGGCTGACCTACTTTTCAGGGGATAGAGCATGGGCCTGGGAGCCAGAAGTACCTGGGTTCTAATCCCAGCTCCACCACTTGTCTGCTGTGTGACCTTGGGCAAGTCATTCATTCATTCAATCATATTTATTGAGCACTTACTGTGTGCAGAGTAATAATAATAATAATAATGTTGGTATTTGTTAAGCGCTTACTATGTGCAGAGCACTGTTCTAAGCGCTGGGGTAGACACAGGGGAATCAGGTTGTCCCACGTGGGGCTCACAGTCTTAATCCCCATTTTACAGATGAGGGAACTGAGGCACAGAGAAGTTAAGTGACTTGCCCACAGTCACACAGCTGACAAGTGGCAGAGCTGGGATTCGAACTCATGAGCCCTGACTCCAAAGCCCGTGCTCTTTCCACTGCGCCACGCTGCTTCTCTAAGTACTGTACTAAGTGCTTGGAAAGTACAATTCAGCCTTAAAGAGAGACAACCCCTGCCTACACCAAGCTTATAGTCTAGAAGAGAAACAGCGTGGCTCAGTGGAAAGAGCCCGGGCTTAGGAGTCAGAGGTCATGGGTTCAAATCCCAGCTCAGCCACTTGTCAGCTGTGTGACTTTGGGCAAGTCACTTAACTTCTCTGTGCCTCAGTTACCCCATCTGTAAAATGGGGATTAAGACTGTGAGCCCCACGTGGGACAACCTGATCACCTCGTATCCTCCCCAGCGCTTAGAATAGTGCTCTGCACATAGTAAGTGCTTAACAAATGCCATTATTATTATTATTATTAGAAGGGGGGAGACAGACATCAAAACAAGTAAACAGGCATCAATATAAATAAATGGAATTATAGATATGCACATATATACACAAGGGCTGTGGGAGTCACTTCACTTCTCTGTGCCTCAACTACCCTGTCAGAAAAATGGGGATTAAAACTGTGAGCCCCATGCGGGACAGGGTTTGTGTCCAACCTGAAAAGCTTATATCTATTCCAGCGCCTAATACAATGCCCGGCACATAGTAAGCACTTAAATACCATAAAAAAATTGTCAACACAGACTGGATCAATTAGAATCTTTTCAAAAAAATAAAACATTGTGTTCCTGCTTTGGATCAACGACAGACTGGGCTTGGTTTTTCTTTCCTAAAGTGCTTTGTAAAGTAATATTGTTTGTCCCATGAGGCACAGTAACCACTGTTGGCATGGCAAGCTTCTACACTGGCATATCCTTCTGTACACTATCTACCATGTGTCCATGGTGTCAGGCATGTTCTGCTGTGGATGTTACTTGGGCAATCAACACAGTATCTGTTAGTTCTTGTACATCTTTTTCCCCATTGCAAACTGTTTTACTACTGTAGATTTACAACTAGAAGGGTGTGGTTTTCTGTACTGGTGCCATGGTTAATCTATGACAAAAGACTACAGTTATTACTCCCTTGAGACATTTTCCTAAACCCATTTGAAAACAAGTGCTGAAGACTTTACGGGCTCTCAACATTTCAGTGCTGGCTACTGCCTTCCTTTTTAAGAGGTTCAGCTCAGTTTTATCTGGGCTCAATAACTCTAGGTTCCCCTTTAGTTTTTGGGTGAACTATGAATCCTGAAAATCTGGCTGACTTTAGGAAACAATAATAATAATAATAATGATGGTATTTGTTACGTGCTTACTATGTGCCAGACACTGTAGTAAGCAATGGGGTGAATACAAGCAAATCAAGTTGGGCACAGTCCCTGTCCCACGTGGGGATCACAATCTTAATCCCCATTTTACAGATGATACAGCTGAGGCACAGAGATGTGAAGTGACTTGCCAAGATCACACAGCAGACATGTGGCAGAGCCGGGATTAGAACCCATGACCATCTGACTCCCAGGCCAGTGCTCTATCCACAGCATAATATGCTCTGATTTCATCAGAGCAATATTTTAACCACTTAGCATTCATGGTTGTTTCACTGAATTGGTTGTCATAGAAGTAGATTTTCTTTGTATATAAATTCATTATGGATAGGGAATGTGTCTATCAACTCTGTTGCATTGTACTCTCTCAAGTGCTTAGTACAGTGCTCTTCACATAGTAAGCACTCAATAAATGCCACAGATGGTGATGAATAACCAACAGTGAAAGGTCATTACCTGCTGACCTCCAACTACTTTACCTGAACTGCACGAACAGCACTTCCCAGAGAGGCTTTTCCTGGATTTTGGTGGAAGTTTCTTGGGTGGAAGTGGGGCTCAATTGGTAAGCTACTGTAAACAGCATCAGGACCTCTCATTGCAGCACCAAAGCTGGGAATGGCAGAAGGCTAGGACCATCTTGATTTGGGTTTTGCCATGAGACTCAGCAGCGGTGAAATGCAATGGGTAGGAAACCCCGAATCAAAAGAACAATCACGTCCATCCAGAATCCCATTAGTGTCCGATCCCATTACTGATAGGGATAACCTTTGACTTAACTAGCTATTGTGCTTTAGGTAAGTGGCACAGTACCAGGACTGCAGGGACTTCTGCATGACTAGAATTTTCCTCTAGCTCATAAGTGAAGTCGATAGATCCTCTGCCGGAAGGCAGAATCTTTTGCAGAAGGAAACTCCATTCTGCGATGGAATCGACTACTGCCCTGGAAGTCTCCTCTTTTGTGATGGCCCAGTTAAGCCTTAATGATATCTGTACTCAGGTTCACCCTGCTCTTGGCTCAGGACACCCGGGGCTCATTTGAAGTAAACTGCCTGGGCACTGAAACTGGCCCCAGACACAAGTCCCTAGGAGTTTGGCACAGAAGGTGTGGAAGAGGAGACCCTGCACCAAGTGATTTCAAAGGCAAAACTACCCTCAGGCTGCTGGGGGGCAAAGTTCTACCAGAGAGCCTAATAATATTCATCTAAGAGCTTAGCGATTATTAGCCAAGTTAGCGAACATCACTGCAGTAACTGCTGGCCATGCACAGTCCGAGTGCTAAAAGAAACACTGGACTGTGATCTGGGTGCAGCTGGTTTAGAAGTCAGGAGGGAGGGGAATTCTAGATTTTTTCTTCACCGTGTTAAGAGCTCAGCCTTTTGGGAATAACTATGGTAGTGGAAATAATGAAAACTGCAATAATTTACCAAGTCCTTGCAGAGATTTCCATGCAGATGTTTGTGTTCCCTTGAAACCCTGCCTGCTCTACTTTGCATAAATAAACAGGAAACGTAAATAAACCTGGAATCTCCCTTTTCTGTTCCTTGATTTTCAAGAAATATTCTACAATTCCTTAATAGAAAAGAATGACAGGCCTTCCTCATTTTGGCTTTGGTCTGATAGGATGCTGTAAAGAAGTGGTGGGCATTATATCTTACTAAAATTGTTTGGGAGCCTGTCTCAAGTGACTCTTTCATTAGTTCCCTGATTCTGTTGCCCAAACCATTAAAACTCCTGGGTCTTCCCCCATTTTGTATAGCTGAGTTCACTTAATTATGCTTAATTATGAATAATCACAGCATTCTTAGGCTTGCCCGAGTTTCAGTTAGACTTTCAGAGTTGAAAATTGTATACAATAGATGGATGGAAAACATCTGCACTGAAGAGGGAAGATGGTCCCAGTCTAATTACATCAAAGACAAGGAAGAAACTTGACATGGCCACACCTTTTCAATAGTCTCTAGACTGTAAGCTTGTTGTGGCCAGGTAATGTGTCTGTTTATTATTATATGGTATTCTCCGAAGTGCTTATTACAGTGTTTTGCATACAGTAAGTGTTCAATAAATATGATTGAATGAATAGTCTCTATGACACACGTTTTAATAATAATAATAATAATGTTGGTATTTGTTAAGCACTTACTATGTGCAGAGCATTGTTCTAAGCGCTGGGGGAGACACGGGGGAATCAGGTTGTCCCACATGGGGCTCACAGTCTTAATCCCCATTTTACAGATGAGGTAACTGAGGGCCAGAGAAGTGAAGTGACTTGCCCACAGTCACACAGCTGACAAGTGGCAGAGCTGGAATAATGTTGGTATTTGTTAAGCGCTTACTATGTGCAGAGCACTGTTCTAAGCGCTGGGGTATACAAGGTAATCAGGTTGTCCCACATGAGGCTCACAATCTTTATCCCCATTTTACAGATGAGGTAACTGAGGCACAGAGAAGTTAAGTGACTTGCCCACAGCCACACAGCTGACAAGTGGCAGAGCTGGGATTCGAACCCATGACCTCTGGCTCCCAAGCCCAAGCTCTTTCCACTGATCCACGCTGCTTCTCTGTTGAAGGCTTATGTAGATACAGCACCTTTATACATATCCAAAATTCATTTCTATTAATGTCTGTCTCCACCTCTAGACTGTAAGCTCCTTGTGGGCAGGGAACGTATCTACCAACTGTGTTGAACTGTAATCTCCAAAGCACTTAGGAGAGTGCTGTGCACACAGTTACAGCTCAATAAATATCATTGATTGATTGAAGACAAGAAGACTGCAAAACCTAGAAGACCTTCCAACATGCAAAGACATGGCACTTGCACCAACTACTGAGGAAATCAATGCAGCAGGAAAACCATGAAAAATGGTATACATCTGGAGCTGATGGCATAGCCACTGAGATCTAAAAGCTTGGAGGGGACACTTTGCTTGACCACTAACACAAGGCCTTCTTCAACATATGGAACTCTGAGAAGATGTCACAGAATCTCATGGATATCACCATCCTCATCGTCTTCAAGAAGAAAGGTGTAAGCTCACTGTAGGCAGGGAATATGTCCACCAACTCTGTTTTACTCTCCCAAGCATTTAGTAAAGTGTGATCTGCACACAGCAAGCACTCAGTAAAGACGATTGATTGAAAAACATATTATTACTCTCCACTGCTGGCAAGATCCTAGTCAGAGTACTCCTGGATAGACCACTAAAGAATGTTCTTGACCAATGCTCCCCAAATCACAGTAGATATGATCTTTGTAGCACGTTAGATACAGGAAAAATGCAGGGAGAAGCACCGATACCCCCTCTTAAAGACCTTACAAAAACATCATCAGTAGATTTGGAAACTGGAAACTACATAGCAAATTTTGATCCTCTGAAAATGTTCACTAAGATTCTGAGACTACTTCATGATGACATGGCTGTCCATGTCAGAGCCAAGATGCCCTGTCCAATCTATTCCCTGTCGCTAATGAGGTGAAGCAGGGATGCATACTGGCCCTGGTCTTGTCCAATTTATTTTACACAGCCATACTGGAAAATACAACAAGAGACCCCCTTAGAAGTTGAGTGGCCTAGTGGCCTGGGAGTCATTGGACCGGGTTCTAATCCAAGTTCTGCCACTTGCCTGCTATGGGACCTTAGTCAAGTCTTTTCACTTCCCTATGCCTCGGTTTCCTCACCTGTACTAGGGGGATTTAATAGCTGTTCTCTCTCCTATTTTGTGTGCTTCATGCAGGGACTGTGTCTGACCTGATTATCTTGTACCTACTCAAGTGCTTAGTGCCGTGCTTGGCACATAATGCACACATAATAAATACCACAATTATCATTATTGGTGGCACACACCTAAGAAAACATTCAAATCCATTTTGCCAAATCAGCCAGGAGTTATGGGCCAACAACAGGCCCAAAGAAAACTGAGGTAATGTATCAGCCTGCACCCTGACTAACAATACAATAATAGACAAGGAAGCCGAAAACCAACTAGAGAAGGCCAGCGGATCCCTTAGGAGACTGCCAAAGTAGTAGAAGCATGGTATCAGACTCCAGACCAAATAAAAGAGTAGTGCTTTCCAATCTTCTCTTTGGCTGTGAGACATGGACTCCCCATCCAACTCTTTGAGCAGTTCCATTCGGGTCCCTTATAGGCTACGCTCAACACCGAAGGGCAGAAGAGGACACAAACAATGAATTCCAGAACAAAGTCACTTTCCTGTCCTTGAAATTATGCTTCAAGAACCTCCAGTGGTTGCCCATCCACCTCGGCATCAAACGGAAACTCCTTACCACCAAATTTAAAGCACTCAATCACCTTGCTCCCTCTTCCTTTACCTCCCTGTTTTCCTACTGCAACCCAACCTGCTCACCTCACTCCTCTAATGCCAACCTACTCACTGTATCTTGATCTCGTCTATCTCACTGTCGACCTCTTGTCCACGTCCTGCCTCTGGCCCAGAACACTCTCTCTCTTCATATTCAGCAGACAATTACTCTCCCCACATCTTCAAAGCCTTATAGAAGGTACATCTCCTCCAAGAGGCTTTCCCTGACTAAGCCTTCATTTTCTCTTTTCCCATTCTCTTCTGTGACAGCCTGATTGCTCCTTTTATACACCCCTCCCTCAGCCCCACAGCACTTATGTACATATCTATAATTTATTGATTTATATTCATGTCTGTCTCCCCCATCTAGACTGTAAGTTCATCATGGGCAGGGAACATATCTAGCAACTCTGTTACACTGCACTCTCCCAAGTGCTTAATACAGTGCTCCACACAGAAAGCGCTCAATAAATACGATCGATTGATTGCACAATGTGGTCCATACTATGGGCCCCGCATTAGTTTTTTCAGTCACGTGTGTTCACTCATGGGTGAATTTCCCCATCAGTAGTGTCTTCTTTGAGAATGAAGGACAACTCTGTGTGTGTGAATGTATCTCTGCACCTCTATTTATATACTGGCTTTGGCTTAAGTTGCCCACATTAGTCAGCTATTTCTCAAGATTCCTGCTGGGCCTGGCCACTTTGCAGAATGCCCAAGTGGTTCTTCATCAGAAGCTTTCACCAATGAGGGCACAGCCCCTAGAAGGAAGAACTGGGCATAGAACCAAGGCCTCCTGATTCCCAGAGCTGGGGGTCTTTCCACTGGACCAATAGCAGGTGCTGATGGAGTTTCCTTTTGAGAACCTTGGATGGGCCTCAGTGGACCAACAGGGTTAGCTAGTAAGGTACTCAATAAATTGATCACATTTATCGAGCGCTTACTACGTGAAGAGCACAGTACTCAACACTTGGGACAGTACGATTTAACAATGTAATGGAGTTGGTAGACACATTCCCTGTCCATACGAGTTTACAGCCTAGAGAGGGGAGACAGACATTAATGTAAATAAATAAATTAGTGATATGTACAAAAGTGCTGTGGAGTTGAGGGAGGGAAGGATTGAGGGAGGAAATCAGGGAGACAGAGGGAATGGGAGAAGAGGAAATCAATCGATTGTATTTCCTGAGCACTTACTATGTGCAGAACACTGTACTCAGCGCTTGGGTAAGTACGATACAACAGAATTAGCGGACATGTTCCTTGCCCATAATGACTTTATAGGCTAGAGAAAAGAGGGTTTAGTCAGGAAAGGTCTCTTGGAGATGTGCCTTCAATAAGGCTTTGAAGTGGGGGAGAATAATTGTCTGTCAGTTATGAAAGACAGACAAGGTAGGAACTAGGAGAAAAAATTCACCACTATGGGACTGTTTAAGCAACCCTGGCTACATTGTGCAGCCTTGCTGCAATGCACTAAATAGTTCCTTAGTGGTCAGAAAGGGTTAATATTCTTTCCAAAGTGCCTGACTTACAACCACATAGGCACCAGGAGAATTTGACTCACCTCTTAGTGTTTTGCCATTTACCTATCATATGGGCATATGTAATTTAGAAATTATATCTTTTGAGTTTCCTAATTCCATACAGTTTGGGTGGAGTTTTGTGTCTTGAAAGGAGGTTCCGACAATAGAGCTTTTAGTTTGGCTCACATGCCCGCCTCCTACCTGCCTTTCTAGTTTACTGACAAAAACAAAATTTTCATCCCTGTCAGCACTGCAGAGCCAATATAATACAAAAGAACTGGGCTGTATTCAAGTCAGTCTCTTGCATCATCAGTGAAACTGCTTGGTTAGCTTCTATTGTAGATCTCATGGTGATGATTTTCAGATGCAAGGTTGGTAACTGGCAATGGAATAAAAAATAACTTGTAAACTGGGCAGATTTGATGGGCAAACTGGGATGGAAGAAATGGACATAAAACACTAAGAGTTGCTTTTTAGTTCATTCATTCAATAGTATTTATTGAGTGCTTACTATGTGCAGAGCACTGTACTAAGCGCTTGGAGTGTACAATTCGGCAACAGATGAGACAATCCCTGCCCAATAACGGACTCACAGTCTAAACGGGGGAGTCTCTTCCTGCATCCTAATTTGGGAATTTTATCTAAACTAAATATTAAGCAAGGTGGGGAACATACATGTAGATGTCTTTTAAGGCTTCAGTGAGCATGATTGCCTCTTGCTCCCAGTTTAGAGTGAGTTTACAATATGTGGAAGATTCTAGATTGATGCTCTGAGCAGGGAAACATATTCTCTGTTTATTCAGAGAAAAGAGAAGCACCTGAGTTCAGGGATTGAGTCTACCCACTGCACTGTACTCTCTTCCAACTGCTTAGTATAGTGCTCTGTACAAAGCAAGCACTCAATTAATAACACTGTTCAATTGACTGATTGAATGATTGAGCTAGGGATTCCATTCCTTGCCTGCTTTTCCCCTTGGCCACCAATGAATAAAAAGGGATCAGATTTCAGGTCTGGTGAGATTTCGATTAGACTGTAAGCCCATCAATGGGCAGGGACTGTATCTGTTGCCAATTTGTACATTCCAAGCACTTAGTACAGTGCTCTGCACATAGTAAGCACTCAATAAATACTATTGAATGAATTTCCCCCAATTTCAGCACTGGCCTTGGCAGGAGTGGGCATTTTCTCATTTTCTCTTTTATTAAAGAGAAAATTATCTTGATTCCAGGACCCTGGCCACTTCATCTCCACTAATGAAATGATGGCTCCATTTTATGATTGGTCCATTCCTGGATTCAGGAGAGACCAGGATGCCAATGAGCAAGTTTGGACATTCAAAGCATTTGCATTTCACAAGGGCTATTAAACAGCCACTGAAGAGGGACCATACTTGGTCCATGACAATCAAGGCTGGATCAGACTGATTGGGAAACCCAGAGCTGGTCTGCAATTTGGAGTTGTTCCCTTTGCTTTGTCTTTTGAAAGCTTGATTCAAACATATTTGGAAGGTAACATTAAGTTAATGACAATGCCAACTGGGTATTCGCTAACCGCTTACTTTGTGCTAAATTCTGTGCTAAGCGCTGAGGTAGGAATGATATGATTAGATCAGATTCAGTCCCTGTTCCACATGGGGCTCACAATCTAAAGAAAAGGAAGAACAGGTATTTAATCCCTATTTTATAGATGAGGATATTGAGGCACAAAGAAGTTAAGTGACTTGCCCAAGGTCACACAGCGGGCAAGTGGCAGAGCTGGGATTAGAACTCAGGTCTCTTGACTCCCAGCCTCTGCTCTTTTGCTTTTTAATGGTATCTGCTAGTGCTTATTATGCGCCAGGCACTGTACTACTACTAATAATGTTGGCATTTGTTAAGCGCTTACTATGTGCAGAGCACTGTTCTAAGAGCTGGGGTAGATACAGGGTAACCAGGTTGTCCCACGTGAGGCTCACAGTCTTAATACCCATTTTACAGATGAGGGAACTGAGGCACAGAGAAGTTGCCCACAGTCACTCAGCTGACAAGTGGCAGAGGCGGGATTTGAACCTATGACTTCTGACTTGCAAGCCCGGGCTCTTTCCACTGAGCCACGCTGCTTCCCCTAAACCAGCTACTATGTGCTGGTTTAGATAACAAGATAATCAGTTTGGACACCGTTCATATCCCATGTGGGGATCACAGTATTAATCCCCATTTATTCAATAGTATTTATTTATTGAGCGCTTACTATGTGCAGAGCACTGTACTAAGCGCTTGGGATGAACAAGTCGGCAACAGATAGAGACAGTCCCTGCCGTTTGATGGGCTTACATTTATAAATGAGGGAACTGAGGCACAGAGAAGTTAAGTGACTTCATCCAAGATCTCACAGCAGACAAGTGGCAGAGCTGGGGATTAGAACCCAGCTCTTCTGACTCTCAAACCCGTGCTCTTTCCACTAGGCCACGCATCTCTCTTGTTCCGGAATGTAACGTTACGTTTGACACACTTTTAGCCAAAAAAATCAGCTAACGCTACTGAAAAAGTATTATGTCTCTAAGGATATATCAATGCAGAACACACGGACTCCCAAAAGTAAGATTATCAAACTGCTCTCACCTCTGAGTTCGAAGTCATAAAGTCGTATCTCAGAGCCCACTGTTATACATACATTCCCATTAAGATATTTCTTTTTGTTGTTTTGTCGTTCATGAAACGAATGCAACCATTTGGGGATAAAAATATATCGACACAGAGCACATACACCACGCTAGACATGAGTGACTTTGGAGGGGGGTGGTACGATGGGAGTACAGCAGTTTGAAAGAGGGAGAAAAAAGCCTCCCATAATGAGCAAGTACACTGAATGGGGAGACCATCAGTGGGGGTGGATCCAGGAGGACGCTAGATCAGAACACGCTGAAGGCATGCTTCACAAATCAACTTAAGCGTGGTACAGAAAGGAGGCAAGATAGGTTAGAGTAACATACTCAATTTGTACATTTCTCAAATCTCTCAGCAGTTCCCCAGAATGGGTTGGAACATGCCCCACTCCCAGAGAGCCCATCTAACATGTTAACGTGAGAGGAAATCATTAATTGGATTGTGTTTGATGACCTTGTACAGGTGGGATGGCAGATTTTTGGGTCACGCTTTCACTTCCATTTGAGAAAGTACAAATCCTCCATAGATCTTCAGACATAAAACAATGGCTGATATAGCTTAGAACAGAGTGGAGTGTTTTTGGCAGTCAATTTTTGTACTATGAAAAGGAAGGAGGAGTAGGGGGTGGGATGTCAAGAAGTTAACACCTAATACTGGGTCAATTAATCAGTGTGTTATTCTCTCCATTCCACATAATAGTAGCAGCATGTTGGGAGACAGTTTTATCCTCACACATGCATGGTCCAACAGATCTAATTCATGCCACAACATAAGAAATCTATTGCCATACTCCCCGCACGTGAAAAGACTCCCTTCTCTTTCCGTGGGTTTCAGGGTTCTAAACTACAATCAGCCCTTCGTTAAAAGAATAATAATAAAAAAAAATTTTAAATGGTCTCATTCAGCCAGACTGTTGCACTTGTTGCACTATGCTGGATTTTTAGTACAACATCAATAAATGGCCACTTGTAGAGGGACAGACTGCCCAATTCATAAAAGGGAGATACATTTAATGCCCGATGGATAGATCGTTAGAATACCCATGGGCCCAAGATAGTTTGTGGGAAGGAAAACAACCCCAGAGAGAAAAGAAATGGAGCAAAGTAGAAAGGCATTGTCATGGAGAAATGAGATGTTTTTCTCAAAAGCAATGGATGATTCTAAAAGGACTTTTCCTTGTTCTCTTGGATGGTCACCATCCAGTTCAAAGTGGGCAAAGGGCATGGGGGTCTTTGTGAAGGATGTAGGTGGACAATCCTCTGTCTGGTGTAAAAAGAAGCTATGGAAAGGGCTGAGTTAAATCCTTCTAGATGGGCAAGCTCCATGAAATGAACCTCTGCTCCCAGTAGATGGTCTAAAAAGCTTCTCTAACTGCAGGTAACTCATTCCTAGAGGGATAGGATTTTCCAAATACAGGGAAAAGGGGTATGGAAAGGGAAGGCCTTAAAGAGGAAGTAGGAGCCAAATATAGGCTGAGATCCCCAGTTCTCAGGTGGGTGGGTAGGTGGCAGGGGAATGGTTAGGGTAGGAGTGGGGGAGGCAAAAATCCACTGCTCCCTTTATACTTGGCCTTCACTTGCCTCAGCTGGGCCCTCAAAGTAATAGGTCACTGACTATTTTTAACTTTTGCTCTTAGTAAATCACAATTTCGGGGTTTTTTTTAACCTTAATCCAATTGATCGGCATATCATTAACCACAGTGTAAACTCAATCAAGTAGAAAAGGTGCTCCTTCTGGGACTAAACTCCCCAGGGAAAATTGGAAAGTTTCACTATGGGAATTAAACTCCTCTGTGCTGAACAGGGCTTCATTCCAGATGCCGCAGGAGTTTGCTCTCCTCCCAAGGGATTCTCCATGCCTGCTGGGCCTCTGTATTTCTTCCAAGTCAAAACCAAGTACTGTAGCAAAAAGATTCTGGATTTCTTGCATTTCTAAGCCACACTGAAGAGGGGCTACACCTTCTGAGAGTCAGCTTGCATTAAACTGGGATCTGCATGGGTCCTTCTAGCTTCTGTCCTCACTTGGCATCATTTCAGCAACTAGATGATCTTTCTAGCCAACAGATACATTGCTAACCTTAGGCTTTTCCCCCACCCTTACCAGCCAAATGAATATTCTGACTTTGCAGGCTCCAATGAGTTGCAATAGCACATGATTTAAGATAATGGGAGACTGCTGGTGGAGGAGAAGTTTCAGAGCAAAGAAAACACAGTGAATTTCCCCCACCCTGTATACTTATGACCAAATTGGGTGACAAATATTTGTTTTGAAATCAAACCCATGAAGGAAAAAGGAGGGGAGAGCAATGGTCCAGATATGTCAGTGCACTCGACACATAATCTTAAGAACCTTTTTCACCCTCAAAGGATTTAGATTTTTTAAAATGATGGATTGCTTGGAAATGACAAATTTTGGTGTTTTGGATTTTTGCCTAAATCATTCAGAAGATACCATTTGAATTGAACACATTAACCTGAGAGGAAATCATTAATTGGATTGTGTTTGATGACCTTGTACAGGTGGGATGGCAGATTTTTGGGTCATGCTAACGCTATCTGTGCACCTTCTGTCCCATTTTTTCCCCTCCAAGTATCCTACCTCTGAATCAGTCCTCTATCTTGAGCCATTTATTGAGAACAAACATATGATCTCAAAAAAAAACATCACCTGACAAAAGTTAAATACCTGACTGTGGTGTATGAGAATCATAAACTTGCTTACGGTCTATCTGGTCTGCAAACACTTCCCCATAGATCATCCAGTAAGGCATGTAAAAGATGTTCTTTGCCAGCTTCCATGAGGGCTCCTCGTTGGGAAAGAGAATCGCTTGTCTGGCAACCCCGAAGCTCATCAGCACCACCAACATGATGATGACAAAATACATCATGTCTATCATCTGGAAGGAGTGAAGAGTAGGACAAAAAAAAAAGAGAAAAAATAAGAGCGTTAGGGGCCACTCTGAAGGTGAATCAGCCACATACTGAGTGCCTTCTGTGCATGAAACACTGTACTAAGCATTTGCAAGAGTATAACAAAACACAAATCCCCTGCTTCTCAAGGAGTTAAATCTAACAGGAGGCAAAAAGTATTCACAACTACTGGAAGCACGAGGAAGAACAAGGATATAATGGAAAATATCACAAAACCATCAGGGTGAAATAGCAGGATTAATAACTGACTATAGAAATAAAAATATCCTTGATGAAATGGGAGTTCTGTGAATAAGATGGTTGCAAATGAAACTGTGTGATACAGATGAATGCTCTTGACAAGTTTCTGGGCACTGAAAAGAGAGATTTGGATGGATGGACATGTTTATATAAGAGCTGCCTTAGACTTTAGAACTAAATCTGGATGGAATTTATAATTCAAAATTTAAATTTTATTCCTTGATTCAAAGCTTAAGGAAAAAACAAAAAACAACAATCGAGCCCCAAACCCACCACTCAACAGAGAGAAGAAAAACATTTCATTTTTCACTTCTTTTCATCTGGCCAGTCAGCAGTATGAACAGGAGCAGTCCCTAGATGGCTGAGTGGGGGACTAGAATCCAAGAACTCATGAAGGCTCATTGTAGATCTACAACTAACTGGTTCTGGGTCTGGGGGAAATCCCAGGAACGGAGCGGGGAAACAAACCTTTCTGTGAACCTCGGCCAGCCCTAGGGACAGGAGAAGGGGGCAGTGGCTCCAAAAATAGGGAAACAAGCCCATCCCCTGTCTGACAATTATAAATCTGAGAAATGCTTGGGGGTAAATAAAACCTTCCTCCTCCCATTCCACAATATTATGGGTGGGGAAGGAGCAAAGTCTACTGCTGCCCAGTGCTGTGGTTTGGCTAAAACTAACACTCTTGGCCCTGGTGACCCACCTCCTTCAGCTACAAAATGGACTCAATGTAGGGATCTAATGTAAATATGTTACACCAGGATAGCAAAAAGAGCTTGTGAAATTCCAGATGTTCAGACAAGGCTGAGAATTCATTTGAAAAGTTCCTAAATATGGTGTGGTTGTTCAATTCCCTTAAAACTTTGGAGAAGTGAAAAATGACAGCGTTCATCAAATTCCCTTGCCTTTTCTCAACACTAATGCTGTCCATTTTTTCACTCAAGCATACCTCTTCTTTTCCCACTTTTATTTCCCTGACTTGTCCTATGATAAGCACATCTCTAGAACCACACACTTTTTCCCATGCACTAAGCCATCTTGCTTCTCCATCCAAAACACATTTCAAAAGACACCTCATCGGGGAAGTCTTGGTCAATGATACCTTACCTAGCCACCTACTCTCCCACCCCGACCCCAGCAAGTCTACTGAAACCTACTGGTGAAACGTAGAACTTTCTCTTTTTTATTTATCTATGAACCCTTGATTTGTTTCTTTTGGTATGGGCTTTCCTACTAGTTCAGTGTGTTGCCCCCACCTTTATTGAGTTAAACACTTGGTTTTTTTCCACAGATAATGGAGCAGCAAAATAGAGTGAGTCCTACGTCATGACCTATTGCTTGGCACATATGCCTTTCTCATTGCAGGCCTTCTCTTGACTCATAGCATCCAGGCCCAAGGTTGCTGTGGAGCAATTCCTTGGGGAAGGCCCAGGATGCAAGTATGAACAGGAGGAGTTCTGGGGAAACTGCTTTGTCCAGTGTTCTGCACACAGCTGTTGCTCAATCAATACTATTGATTAACTGGACCTATGATCCAGTTAGGACCCCCAGGAAACCTTGCACCTTTCTTTACACTTTTTCTCATTCCTCCGGCTCCCACTCCTTTAACTGACATTCTACACTCTATTTTTCTTATTTGTAGGAGTCGGGGTGGTGGTGGTGAGGAGGGTGAGGGGCAGGGAGGAAGCTGCCAGAGGCTCAGCTTGAGGGAAGAGAAAGCAAACACTTTCTTAATCGTTTGCTGGGTTCCACCCCCATTTCCTCCACAGAGACAGGGGAGAAGGATGAGGGAGAAAATAAAGTGTCCCAGCTCTCAACAGACCCAATGAGTATTTGTGAATAGTTACTTTCATCATGATTAAATAGCAAGGTTTGTTTTTTTATCAGTAAAAATGGCCAAAAAGAAACCTTTGTCAGTTTCTCAGCAAGATATTCTTTCCAAAACTTGATTCGTTAAGGCACTAATTGGCTCCTCCATTTGATATTGATTTAAATTGATGAAAAGGAGGGTGAAGATATGTGTAACATGGAAAGGAAAGGCTTTTTTGTTCAGTTCAATTTTGCCAGTAAATGAAAAACTAGCTCAAATGAATGGCTGGCCTTTTCTCGGTGCAGGCTGGCTGTGGGATCTGGCTGGTGGGATCTTCACCCAAGATCTAATTAGATAAGGAAACATCTTTCTCAACCACCTGTCTCAACACATCTAGATGGAGTCTCAGTTTCCACACATATATCACTGCTGGACCCAGGTTGAGAAAGTGGGATGTGGGAACAGAAAAGTCATTACTTCAGGAATGATAAGCTCCAAATCTAAATATGTAACATATTATAATTTATTTTCCCTGTTGATTTTTGACTGACTCATGGAAGAGGTAAGAACTTAGGCAATGCAGTGAATGCTTGTCACACAGTTCTTACTGCTCTGTTTCCTAGGAATGCGAGAGTGCCATTTCTTTCCATTCAGAAGAGAAAAGCAGATAATTATATCATTCTGAAAATAGAAGAGGTGGATTTTAAACAATCAAACTGATCTGGTGTGCTATTTCTCTCAGTTACTTTAACAAATACCTATTGGCAGTGCCAACCCAGTTAGCAGTGTTTTTTTGTTTAATTGGTCTTTTTAGTTTCATGTAGAAGAGTTCTTTCTCATTCCAATAGTAACTCCTTGAGAAGACTTGACTGAATACAATTTGGAATTTCCTACTGATTCATTTGAATTCGCTTAGTACTAGTTCTATGGGGCCTGAAATCCTGATCAAAATCTAAAAATCTGTGGTAAAATATACCTGGAAGATGATTTGTAGTTATGTAGTGTGTTGGCATGAACAGAAAGAACAGAATAAAAGTATGGTAGTGGATAGAACACGAGTTTGGGAGTCAGGAAGACTTGGGTTCTAATCATGGCTCTGCCACCTGTCTGCTGTGTGACCTTGGGTAAGTCATTTAACTTCTCTGTGCCTTGGTTACCTCATTGGCAAAATGGGGATATGGACTGTGTACAACCTGATCATCTTGTAAATACACCAGTGCTTAGTACAGTTACTGGCAAGAGGTAAGTGCTTAACAAATAGTACTTTAAAAAAAGTTAAAGACTCATTTATAGTCCAAAATTGGTTACTGAACAGGGGTGAGGCCTCTGGTAACCTGTCCCCTATGAAAATTACCAAATAAGCCCAACGTTCTCTTTCAAATACCTCTCCTTTGCTTTTGGAAAAAAGAAAAACAAAAATAAAACAATTTTCATGTATTTTTGGAGGGGCTGATGTCTCCTGGAATGTCTGGATTTTTAATTATCATATGTATTAAGCATTTACTATGTGCCAAGCACTGTGCTAAGTGCTGGGGTAGGGTTCTATTAGTAGCTTCAACTAGGTAGACTTAGATCAGATAGAGGTGCCCAGGCACATCTGTAATCCAATCAAATATCTCTTATGCAAATAGTACCCCTATAGCATACTCCTCTACTGACAGCTCAAGATTACAGTGAAATGGATACTACAGTACATAAAGCTTTTCTCCTCTAAAGTATATAATTAGCTAAAAACCATATTTAATACTTTTCATTCTGTTAATTTTGTCCTCTTAATTTATAGGTAATGGAATAAACATAAAAATATGAAAATGGCAATTATCCAGAATACCCCAGTCTCTACGCTACCCTCAGTGCACACTGTATATTCAATGTAGTTGGAGGTAATAAAGATCAGATAAATATTTATTATTACAAATATGTGTTACATTAAAAAATACTAATCCTGTAATTCAATCTGGCAACAAGCTGTCTGCAGCCTCGTGGTTGTGAGTTCTAGTTCCAATGTCACTTCTTACTCAAATATTTCTCTTGTATATAACTGGATCTGTTTATACTCTCTCTCTCTCTCTCTTTCTTACTTTCCTCTTTGCCAGTGTGAGTCGCCTGCAGCTCAGTTTTCTTACCCCTGGGGGAAGGAAAGTCCACTCAGAAAATGGTGAATGGGTGAGGAGAATCAGCTTGTGGATAGCAGCAGCAGAGAAATCTAAGGATGCAAGGGAGAGGAAACCACCAGTACAGTGGTAGCCTCAGAGAATCCCGGGGAAAACTGTTCTTGCATAACAGTGGGGGTAGAAGCAGCAGTGAAATTGCCTTGAGTAAGGTAGGTGGGAGAGGGACGGGTTCATTTTCTATCATTCATTACAGCGAGGTTATAATTAAGCCACTCTCACTGTAACCCTATACTTTTTCCCCACCTGCAGTACTATTTTTCCATGCCTTTTTTCTCATACATAATAGGGTTATAAACCCTATCTTCTACAATGAGATTTCATCCTTAAGAAAGATTGCAACACCAGTATGACGGAGGCAGGTTGCTTGTGATTTAATCCAGCAAAATAGCAATGGGTGGCATGGGTGTAAAGCATTCTGCTAGTGGTGGACAGAACAATGATATAGGAATTTGTATTAAAAAATGTCAGTCCCCACGGTAACCTTGAACCATTTACCCTCTAATCCACTAATTCCCATCAAATGAATGGGTACTATAATGCATTTTCCCATAACACGAAGGCTTTTTTTTTTTTGACAAACCCAACTACTGTTATAGCAGATAGGACTACTCTTTCCAGGGAAGCAAGCTATATGTCCAATTCATCCCCTCTCTTTGTGCCTTCCCATGCCTTCCCATGAGTATGGAGAGCTATGGAGGAATTTCACTGGAGTCCTTCTGGATTTTTAACCTGGGAAGAGGGGTAGGGAACCAGGGAAGAAAAGCCCTACTCAGGAATGAATGGAATAATTCTGTGCAACTCCATTTGGCCCAAAAGGGGATGTATTGAGGATATCTAGGGGGAGGGCTGGCAGCCACAGCTAAGTGGAAAGTTGGCCACTTTGTGAGGTCCTACTCTGCCTCCCCGGCGGGTGCCTATCACACCACACTGATGAAGAGGTACATCCAAGCTCATCTTGGAATTCTTGCAGAGAATTCCCAACTGCAGTGGGAGACTTTTTCTTTTCCATGTCCAAGAAAGCACATTCCTATCCTCCTCCTAGATACGTGGGGGAGAACTGAACTCATTAAGAGTTTCAGGAGCAGACACTTTCAGGAGTAGATACCCTGTGGAAGTTGGCCGTTCGTATGGCTACACTTAAGCTGGAGACGGAGGCCAGAAAAACCATCACCAGACCTAAGATATATTTTGAAAACAGTAGCTAAGTCCCTCTCCTCTTTTTCCTGCCACCATTTCTCTCCCCAAATTCCCCAACAGGAAACCCGAAGTCTTTTCCTACCATTTTTCCAATCATCATGACGTACGGTCCCAAGTACTTGTTCACACCGAAGATGTCCAGCAAGCGGATATACCAGTAAATGATGTTGACACAGTATATGACCCGTCCGTCACTCCTGAATGGCTGGTCTTGTAGACGAAGGATCATCCCAATGGAGAACAGGAGGATGGCTATGAGGTCTGTGACGTTCCAATATTCCTGAAGCCACACCTTTACCTTCTGTAACAGCTTTCCAGGTTCTGACATCAGAATCTAAATCACAGGGAAGAGAAGGAAAGATTGGTTTGATTTCTTCAATCAGTCAATCAATCAATCCATTAATCAATGGTATTTAAAAGTGCTTACTGCGTGCAGAGGTCTGTACTAAGCTCTCGGGGGGAGTACAATATATTATGGGTTGGTAGACATGTTCCCTCCCACAACAAGCCTTCCCACCTTTCTAGCTCCATGAGAAGGGTCCCAAATGGCCCTTTAACTTGTTCCCCATTCTTTTAAAGTTATACCACTTCAGCTTCTGGCTGGAGGCATGCTTCATCATGGGCTATTTTGCTTAACATTGTTAAGGTGTACACACATAGGAAATTCTAATCGTTGGTCTCTGAGTTGACTAATTTTTGTTCCTTCCTGCCACACATGTAGATGACAAAGGTTTGAACACTGGAAAACTCTCCATCCCAATTATCCAAATCTAGACACCTTACTGATGGTAAATTCCATGTCTATGTTATCTGTCCTAATGATGATGGTATATCCCAACTGGAATGACAGGCAAGCCTTGATCCTAAGACTTCAGGACCAAAAATCTGCGCAGAGGAATTGATTATAGTGCTAGAGACCTTCAACTGCAGCTTTTGTGAACTCCTGAGATTTCTCTTCCCAAAATTCTTACTGCCTACTAAGTTTACTACACCAAATGTGGCCGTGTGTGAAAAGGATGAGGAACCAGAAAGGAATGGGTTCAATCTGAAAGTGCCACTTCATTCAGTCACTCAATCATAATTATTGAGAACTTACTGTGTGCAGAACATTGTACTAAGCACTTGGGAGAGTACAATATAATAGAGTTGGTAGACATGATCTCTGCCCACCCTTCAGTTTCACCTCATGGCCCTCCATGGAGGTCAAGGACACCAGTAGGGTGGACTCTGGAAAAGCTGGCCACAAAGAGGCCAGAAAGTGGGAAAAATTTGGGAAAAAATGTACCTCTCAAATTCAGCTGTCCTGCATTCCCCCTGGACTGAACCCAAATATCGTGTCTTCGCAGTAGTGGTGGTCCCAGCTTCACCACCCCTATGCTAAATAATTTTTGGAAAATTGTAGAAAGAATAGGAAATGAAGTTAAGGGAACAAGATATTTGAGTGGCAGAAACTGTAGTGATATGGCCGAAAATGGAAGGAAAAGAGGCTAAAAGGGGGATTGGGGACTAGATGTATTTATTGGTAAGTTTTGATTTTTGTGTTGTGAAAAATATTATATTCAGTTTGATATGGTATTTTAAACATCTTTGGTTAGTAGTTGAAAATTCAAAATCCACTTATGACATCTTCCCTTGGAGGCTCCACTGAGAAGAACATTACAAGAGGAGAGGGAGGGAAACATGTTCCAACAGGAAGTTCTCATTTATGAACTCTCCTGAAAAGTTTAACAGAATAATAAACATGTTTTTCCCAAAGAGTATCCAATTGCAGGACACTCCATGACAACGTCACTCCTTAATAGTAATAATAGTGCTAGTAGTAGCTTTGACTGAGCATCCACTTGGTGCAGTTCTCTCTACTAGGCGCTTGGGAAGTGCAAAATAAAGAAGTGACAAGATCTTGTCCCAGAGAAGTGTCTCCCTTGTAGAGCTAAGTGTCAAGGACTCAGAGAATAAAATGCCCTAGATTCCCAAAAACTCCATCCCCATATTATCATTCTGAATCAGACAGTGGTCACTGTCTCACTGTGGTGCCCAGTAGTCTGCACAGTATTTATGTATTTATTTTTATAGTCTGATGCTCCCCCTAACTGCAATTTATTTTAACGTCTGCCTCCCTTGCTAGACTGTAAGCTCCTTGGGGGCTGGGGACATGACTACCAACTGTGTTGTACTGTACTCTACCAAGCGCTTAGTACAGTGCAGTGCCACAAGTGCTCAATAAATACCACTGATGGATTGATTGATGAGTGCTTTTCTGAAGAAGTAACTCCTATCCCCTTTGCATCCTCTAAACATGTGGCATGTGGCATAAATTTTCCCCAGGCTGCGTAGGAATGTTTCTATGTGTGTATGTGTGTGCGCGCGTGTGTGTTTCTGTGTTCCATGTGTCGGCTGACGGGGTTAAATTCCACCCTGGGATGGATTTCCCAATGGATTTGTTTTCTCATTTTCTGTTTATCAAGTCAATTTAAGGATTAAGGTAAAAAAGAGAGAGCAGCTTGGTTTAATTCTCAGAGTTCTCAGTAATGGTGGTTCCGAAAGGAAGGAGAGAGCCTCAGATTCAAGAACATCTCTCTTTTTGGAGATTAGCATTTTAGCCCCCACCCTTTTCTCTCACAGTAGGTTAGTGATTGTGCCAATACTCCTTTGACAAATACAGGGCAACTTTTGTCCAAAGGACCTCAAAGGACATTAGAAATTGCTAGGTGACAGTGGTATTCTTCATCCTGCATCATAGATGGAGTTTCCATGGACTTGCTGTTACCTAGGTGATTGATGATTGGACCCTGGATGAAAATTAAAGAGGCAGTTTGTAGGTTAGCCATGGGCAAGGCACTTCCTTTTTTCTGCAACAAGTTTCCCATATGCAAAATGGGACAGGACTACAAGCTTTCCACCCAAAATTAATTAGGTTAACAAGATGCTGAAGGCATTAGAGCAGCTAAGAAATCAACACAAAACTACAAGAGATTGTGATCACTTGGATAAGGTACTTATGGCTTGATTTCCTCCTTAACCATCTACTGCCGCCAACTGTATTATACTTGCCCAAGCATTTAGTACAGTGTTCTGCACATAGTAAGCATTCAACAAAAACTATTGATTGACTGATTTCCAAAGGATGGCAGGTTTTGATATAGAGTAGGAAACTCTGTATACAAAAACTGTGGCTAGAAAAAGCCTTATTAACTAGTATGTTTCTACCAACTCTATTATATGGTGCTCCCCAAGCACTTAGTACAGTGCTCTGCACACAGTAAGTGTTCAATAAATACCATTGATTGACTGATTAGAGGCAGGTGAAGGCATAGAGGCAATAAGTAAAGAAGGGCAAAGACTTCAAGTAGGGAGAGAAAAGAGAGAGAATTTCTCGTCAATACATCTGTCCTACGGACATACTTTAAAAAAGTCATCAGAGAAAGCCACAGATCAGTAAAGACAGGAGGAAGGTATGGCTAAACTCAGCCTCGGCATGGGACACAGAAACACAAACACACAAATAGCAGCGTGGCTCAATGGAAAGACCCGGGCTTGGGAGTCAGGTGTCATGGGTTCGAATCCTGGCTCTGCCACTTGTCAGCTGTGTGACTGTGGGCAAGTCACTTAATTTCTCTGTGCTTCAGTTACCTCATCTGTAAAATGGGGATTAAGACTGTGAGCCCCACGTGGGACAACCTGATTATCCTGTATCTACCCCAGCGCTTAGAACAGTGCTCTGCACATAGTAAGCGCTTAACAAATACCAACATTATTAAATACACACAGACACTCAGAGGAACACATTCCCATGTTTCCTGAAACAAGAGATGAATTTCATATCCTGACCACTAGGGAGAGAGATTTCCAGACTCCAAGAGCCTCAGTTGAAAAGCCAGGGTTTATTAGGGGAATTCCGTGGCTAATCAATCAATGGCATTTATTGAGCACCTACTATGTGGAGAGTACTGTATTATGAACTTTGGAAAATACAATTGTGTAAGGAGACAATAATAATAATGTTGGTATTTAAGTGCTTACTATGTGCAGAGCACTGTTCTAAGCGTTGGGGTAGATACTGGGTAATCAGGTTGTCCCACATGAGGCTCACAGTCTTAATCCCCATTTTACAGATGAGGTAACTGAGGCCCAGAGAAGTGAAGTGACTTGCCCACAGTCACATAGCTGACAAGTGGCAGAGCCGGGATTCAAACTCATGACCTCTGATTCCCAAGCCCAGGCTCTTTCCACTGAGCCATGCTCACATGATTTCTGCCCTCAAGGAGTTTACAATCTAAGAGACTGAAACACATTCTGAGTTAAGAGATGATAATAATGATCCAAATTATAGGCTATGAGCCTCATCAATCAATCAAACAATGGTATTTACTAAGCACTTACTGTGTGCAAGGCACTGTATTAAGCGCTTATGAGGGACAGGGACTATGTCCGATCTTAATCTTGTAACTACCCCAGTGCTTGGTAGAGTGCTTGGCACAGAGTAAGAACTTAACAAATAACTCAATTATTGTCAATCAATGGTATTTATTGAGCACTTACTGTGTGCAGAGCACTGTACTAAGCACTTGAGAAAGTGAAATGGGACCTCGTTGTTGGGTAGGGATTGTCTCTATCTGTTGTCGAATTGTACTTTCCAAGAGCTTAGTACAGTGCTCCGCACACAGTAAGCGCTCAATAAATACGACTGAATGAAAAGAGTCGGTAGACATGTTCCCTGCCCACAAAGAGCTTACAATGTAGAAGGGAAGATGGACATTAATATAAATACATTTTGAATATGTATGGAAGTGCTGTGGGGCTGAGGGTGGGAAAATATCAAGTGCTTAAAGGGTACAGATCCAAGTTGATAGGCAACAACAGAAGGGAGAAGGAGTAGGACAAATGAGAGTTTAGTCAGGGAAAGCCTCAGAGGAGATGTGATTTTAGTAAGGCTTCGAAGATGCGGGAGAGTGGTGGTCTGCTGAATGAGGAGGGGAAGGTAGTTCCAGGTCAAAGGGAGGATGTGGGCAAGGGGTCTGCAGCCAGAGAGGCAAGATCGAGGTACACAAGTGAGTAGGTTAGTGTTAGAGGAGCCAAGTGTGCAGGCTGGACTGTAGTAGGAAAGCAGGTAAGGTAGGGGGGGTGAGTTGATCGAGTGTTTTAAAGTCGATGGTATGGAGTTTCTGTTTGATGCGGATGTTTGACGTGTATAACATTATTATTATAATAATGTTCCTCCTGAACAGCTCAAAGCTCTCACAACCTTTATCCCATTTACGGCCCCAACATCTCTCTGACTTAGTAGCTCTTGCAAAGCCCAGTAGACGCTAAGGCAGAGAAGACCTAACAAAGAAGGTCTCTGATAGTAAGTTAGACAAACACCATCTCATTACAACCTTTCAAGCACAGGGTCCTTTATGTTCCTTTATGATTTTCTTCCTCTTCGAATTTACTGGTTTTTGGGGAGGGGAATCTCAGGTAGTGAGACTTCAGAGCCCTCTTGTGGCCTTTAAGGTTTACAACATCCATTTCAAGCAGGGCCCGGGCAGAGAAACAAAAACCGATTGTGGAAGAGGATTTTTCAACTTCTTCCTAATTTTTCAATGAGTGTATTTTATGGCAGATTATTTCTAAGAGATCCTGAATGTCATTTTGAAAAGCAAAGTTTATGGTGAGAAATGGACAAAATGAGGGCAAAAATAATCACCCTGCACCCTAAACTGGGTTGGGACTGGGGCACTTGTGGCTAGTCACGTGTTAATAGGGCCACCATTGATGTATCTCAGGAATGTGACATAATGTGAGTTAGCCTGGGCATGCAGTTTAATATGATGATCTCACAGGCACTCTCTGGCGAAGGAAGCAGCATGGCCTAGTGGATAAAGAACGGGCCTGGGAGTCGGAAGGACCTGGGCTCCGATTCCGGCTCTGCCACGTGTCTACTTTGTGAACTTGAGCAGGTCACTTAACTTCTCTGTGCTTCAGTTACCCCTTCTGTAAAATGGAGATTAAGATTATGAGGGCTATGTGGGATAGGGACTGTGTCCAACCTGATTGGCTTGTATCTACCCCTGTGCTTAGTACAGTATGTGGCACATGGTAAGTGCTTAACAAATACCATTAAAAAAAGGATGTCGAAGTCTCAGTTTGGCTGATCCCAGGGTCTTTCTCCAGGGGATCCCTTCACCTCCACTTGCTCCAATGCCATTTCATTCCCCTTCCAGGTCTGTCGGAACTTCTGTGCCATGGTGGTGCCACAAAAGTTGGCAGCAGAAGCCATGGTGGAGGGAGGCTTAGCACTGACAATTTAAAAATGGACATTAATGCATCCAGTTCTGTACCTGTACAGATGGAGGTCAGGCCAGCTGAAAACATTAATTGCCCAATATTAAACGGGAGGGATGAATTGCCACCCTACATGTAAGGGCCAATTGGAAGTGAGATGAAGGGTAAAGATGCAAAACAGGTTCATTTGAGGCCCTCGTGTCTAACCAAAAAGCCATGAGTAACCTTAGGGGCATTCCGGGAAAGAGAACAGTGTTAGAATCTCAAACAAACAACCACTCAGCACACCTTGGCAGACAAAAATAAAAAAAGCCTGAATGTGAAGCTCCCTCAGGGCTTATCAGTGTTGGAGAACTGCCATCCTGGGAGAAATTCCATTATTCAAGTGACAGCACCAGGAAAAGTAGATATTTGTTAAACTTTAACCTCCCTCCACATCCCCACATAACCATAAATGTAATTAAAAATCCCCTTCTCTTTTTTTTTCAGTCACATTCTCTCTTGAGAAGGGAGTTACCTCTCTCATCTTCTCTATTCCCAGTGTGAAAATGTAGGAGATGACTATCCATTCCTGGACAGAAGGCCAACGATCCATCTTCACCAGCACAATGTAATTGAAGAGCATCAGATATCCGATGTATGCCAACTGTTAGGGGACAAAAAACATCCCTCATCAACAATTTCGGGGCTGGGTCTCCTCAGTGACATGGGCTTAATTTATAATCCTAAACAGTTTTCTTTGACTCCAAAATGATTTTGTGGCAATAAATAAATCGGAGATCATTCTGAGCTGTTTGCTCATTTCCTGTTATTCAATGTAATAATTACATATAGGATTTTAAAGGGTTAAATAGTCAAATAAACCCTTTCTGGTCTATTTTTCCCCTCAGGCTTTCAGTCCTGATCAGACCCTCACTGCTTTATGACTCTTAATCTTGTATCTTTTCTCCATCCGTGTTATTCCCAAATGGGCCAAATCTTTTTGCTTGTGAGAAGTCACTAGAATAGGCTAAGGCCCCTCAGATAATGGGCTAAGTGAAAAACACAGTAGGGGCTCAATAAACATCAACACTGAACAGCAGAACAGCAAACAGGACAAGAAAAAAGGGATTTCTTTGAAAACAAAAGGCAGCCTTAACCCTGCCACCATCAGGTTTGGACCCTGGAATGCACCATTTTAGGGACTCTTTTTTGAAGAAAAGCAAGCATCCTGTTACTTTGGCATCTAAGACAACTTTGAGTTCTACTACATCATTATTCAACTATTATCTCTCCAACATTTAGCACCAGCACTCCTGATCCCATTCTCTCCTCCAGCTATCCCAAGTGCCAAATTTCCTATATTTAAGGTAATTAACTTGTCCTGGACCTCTTTCTCACAGTGCCCCTGATCTTCAGTAGTTATTTAATCTCTTGATCCTCCCTTAGCCTTTTGAACCACACCATGTGGCCTGGGATCCCCCTACACTTCACCTGCTGCTCTGCTTGTCTTTTACCTTGTCTTTATTCCCTTCTCAATCCCCATCCTAATATGCTCCCTTTTCTTCAGCTCCAAACCAAGACAGAAGACTCTTGTTTAAACCTCAGTATTGCAATTGCTTTCATCAGGGCTCTTTCCTCAGCCTTTCCTCATTCATTTTCAGAATACACCCACTCTAATGGGGCCTCCTTTTTCCTTCCATGATGCTGTTATCTACTCCAACCTCTTCTCCAAAATTTAGGTTTTTAAAATTGGACACTGCGATCGTAAAATAGGACCTTAGGAGTCTTCTTCAGCAGAACAAAAGAAGCCATGGCTATCGCCATGTCAACGATGTGAATAGAATTCAGCGAGTAGCAGCATTATCTAATGGAAAGAGCACAAGACTGGAAGCCAGGAGACCTGGGTTCTAATCCTGCCTTCATCATTTGCCTGCTGTGTGACCTTGGGCAAATCACTTTCCTTTTCTGTGCCTCAGTTTTGTCATCTGTAAAATGGGGATTAAATAACTATTCTCCCTCCTACTTAGACTGCGGCACAGGGACTGTGTCTGGTCTGATTTACTTTAGTCTTTGGCACATAGTAAGTGCTGAACAAATATCTCAATTATTATTGTTCTAAGAATCTTTTAACTTGTGCTGGGGATTCAATGTGGTTCAGCTTACTCTCCCCGAGAACTCTCTCACCTTTCCTGGTGGCCATCCCACTGAAACAACTCTTACTTTTCTTACCTTAGCTCTGATTTTTTTTTTCATTTTTGCATTTGCAGGCTTGAAGAAAACTGTAAAACAGTGAAGAGTTACAGCCACCTGACTCCCATTAATGTCATGCTGATATTTTATTTCATTATTTAGTAGCTTAATTTTTTTCTTTATCCAATTTATAGCCCTGAAACTACTAAACATACAGTACTGAGATTGTGATAAACTACCACAATAGGCTTTGTATCTTTTTGGATTGAGCTTTTTTCCTCCCTCACTGGGGAGAAGAGATACATAAATTTTGTTTTTCACTGAGGGTAAGCAGTTGGTCACAGTGGTTTACAAGCGGAGTATGTAGCCTTGAGTGCTGGCTTTCCTTCCAGTTTTTAGTCTGGATTTCTCCCAGTTGAACATTTGATATTGGATCTGACTTTGAGCAAGGCAAAGGTGGGGAAGCCAATTGGATGACAGCCCCTTTTCCATTTGCAATCTGCTCCTTATTCCAACACGGTAAAAGGGGCCCAAAGGTTATGCCGTTTTTCAAGGTACGGTATCATTTATCCTGAGACAGAGAGGATGTGTGGGGTGGTGGAAATTAGGTGTCCCATATTTTTCAGGGCCTGGGAAAAAGTGGGGGATATGCTTCAGAGTGGATCTCCTACTGGAGAGAGCTTGACCTTAAAGGAACATGGACTTCCAGATGAATCCACATTCTTTAATGAGTCATTACAGCATGCTTTTAGAGAGACAGAGAATGAGATAGAGACAGTGTGTCTGTGTTTCTGTGTTTGATACACCCCTCCTATGTTTTGACCCCCAGTCTCAACCTACCCATAAACTATTCATTCATTCATTCATTCATTCAATAGTATTTATTGAGCACTTACTATGTGCAGAGCACTGTACTAAGCGTTTGGAATGAACAAGTCGGCAACAGATAGAGACAGTCCCTGCCGTTTGACGGGCTTACAGTCTAATCAGGGGAGACGGACAGACAAGAACAATGGCAATAAATAGAGTCAAGGGGAAGAACATCTCATAGAAACAATGGCAACTAAATAGAATCAAGGCGATGTACATTTCATTAACAAAATAAATAGGGTAATGTAAATTTATACAGTTGAGCAGACGAGTACAGTGCTGAGGGGATGGGAAGGGAGAGGGGGA
Organism: Ornithorhynchus anatinus; assembly: GCF_004115215.2. Lineage (NCBI taxonomy): Eukaryota > Metazoa > Chordata > Mammalia > Monotremata > Ornithorhynchidae > Ornithorhynchus > Ornithorhynchus anatinus. The sequence goes on from NC_041753.1 coordinate 57,748,075, forward strand.
GGAGCAGAGGGAAATGGGGGGAAAAGAGGGTTAAGGTGCGAAGAGGTGAAGGGGGGGCGGTAGAGGGAGTAGAGGGAGAAGGGGAGCTCAGTCTGGGAAGGCCTCTTGGAGGAGGTGAGTTTTAAGTAGGGTTTTGAAGAGGGGAAGAGAATTAGTTTGGTGGAGGTGAGGAGGGAGGGCATTCCAGGACTGCGGGAGCACGTGGCCCAGGGGTCGACGGCGGGATAGGCGAGACCGAGGGACGGTGAGGAGGTGGGCGGCAGAGGAGCGGAGCGTGCGAGGTGGGCAGTAGAAAGAGCGAAGGGAGGAGAGGTAGGAAGGGGCAAGGTGATGTATAGCCTTGAAGCCTAGAGTGAGGAGGCAGCGTGGTCTAGTGGAAAGAGCATGGGCTTGGGAGTCATAGGTTGTGGGTTCTAATCCCGGCTCCACCACTTGTCAGCTCTGTGACTTTGGGCAAGTCACTTAACTTTTCTGTGCCTCGGTTCCCTCATCTGAAAATGGGGATTAAGACTATGAGCCCCACGTGGGACAACCTGATAACTTTGTATCTACCCCAGTGCTTAGAACAGTGCTTGGCCCATAGTACGTGCTTAACAAATACGCTTATTATTATGAAAGACTGGCGTTAGTACATCAAAAACCTAGAAAGATGGAACTAAGAAAAAAAGACATGGTCAGCTCCAGTATAACACATGTTTTTGCTATGCATTTTTTTCTGGAATGTTGTTCCTTCAGAATTAGGAACCATTTCTCAACAAAATGTGTTTAGATCGATTGCAGCACAATGCCAGAAATAACAGCTTTATACACTTGCCACATGCACAACCATTTTGTCCTACATTGAATCAACTTGTGTCCATTTGTGGCTTATGTTCTATCCAAAGCATATTTATGTTGTGGGACAATGTTCTCTAATGTTTCCATCACAGTATATCCAAATCATATAACGAAAGCATGTGTTCTAGCAGAACTGACTGCTAGAACTGCTAGAGAAGCAGCATGGCTCAGTGGAAAGAGCCTGGGCTTGGGAGTCAGAGGTCATGGGTTTGAATCCTGGCTCTGCCACTTGTCAGCTGTGTGACTGTGGACAAGTCACAACTTCTCTGTGCCTCAGTTACCTCATCTGTAAAATGGGGATTAAGACTGTGAGCCTCACGTGGGACAACCTGATTACCCTGTATCTACCCCAGCACTTAGAACAGTGTTCTACACATAGTAAGTGCTTAACAAATACCAACATTATCATTATTATTATTATTAGCTGACTACCCCAAAACACGAACATTACTTCACACCGGGTTCTTCAGGAACATAACCCTCATATTATAGATGAACTGACTATCTTTGAATGATGGTAAAAATCATATATCCATCCCCCCAAACTTCCTTATCTCCTGCTGCTACTAACTTCCCTTATGCTTGGAATATTACACACTCTGCAGACTGACAAATCTAAAAATGACATGGCAGCAGTCCAGAGCCATGATGAGTAATGCTGTGAATTGAACAGGAGATGTGCTGTCTAAGTACGGCATTTTACACAGTTTGTGTCATCTTGAGCTAAGTTAGAGTGGAAAGCTGAAGTAATCAGAGAAACAATTCAGGAAAAAAATCAACACTTTTGCCTCAATCACCTGCATTTTATGAAGTCTTTATTTGGTCTGACTCATCCAGATAATTTCCTCAATTTTCCACCTCGCCTTGCTGGTGTAGACTTATTCTATGTGTGGTGATTGAAAGGTGACATCAGAATGGTTTAAACTACTTACCTGAATTTCCCTGTGCTGTCTATTAGTCTTAGTGATTTGGGGCTTTTAAAAAAAATTCTTAATATTAAACTTCTGGGAATTTTAATTTTCCTTCTAGGTTTTGAAATGTTATTTTCCATTTTGGATGTTTCTTGACCTCCCCTGCATTTTGGAGACAATTCCCATCTTGGTCAGTTTTATTTGATTCCACACGTAGGGACCTACTGTAGCCAAGATGGCATAAATAGTAGGAGGAGTTATGGCAAAAATCTATTTTGGGGATTAAAATATCAGCTACAGGACCAAGTAGAAAAGCAACCCTCTAGTCAGGAATGGACTAGCCAAGACTGCCAAACTTCTACTTAAGTAGAAAATCTTTTCTTGATCTGCATATTGCACATTAAGATGAAGCAAAATTCTGGGCTTTGATGAGCAATGTTTATATTCATCAGGCTACATACCGTCTGACAGTTAAGGAGCGATTGAATGTTGTTTGATGATACATACCAGATTTGGATTAGTCAGTCACAAATGCTCCCCGTTAGATTTCCATTTCTGTTGATTTGAGGTTGACAGTGATGCTCTGAATGATGGTTAAAATCATATATCCATCCCCCGAAACTTCCTTATCTCCTGTTGCTACTAACTTCCCTATATAGGAAGTTAGGTATATTTATGGGTTTTGCCATAAAGCTCCCAAAGATACCCAGGGTCTTTACCAAAGACAAGACAAAAGCTTTTCTGACTCCTTGCTGAATCAAGAACAAAGGACATATACAGAATTATTTGTTGGTTTGGAGATAATGCTGCTGATGGTGTGAGATTGTATCCATCAATGTAGTCTGTAAACTCATTGTGGGCAGAGAACATATCTGTTAATTCTGTTGTATTGTGCTCTCCCAAGTGCTTAGTACAGTGCTCTGCACATAGTAAGCACTCAATAAATACCATTGATTGAATGACTGATTGATGAGTGTGGGTATGACTGAGAGAGAGAGAATTTTTTACAAACTGGCTCCTAAAAATCTAAAGCAAAGTCATTCCTGAGTCCGTCCATCTCTGACAGTGGCACACTCTGCTAGGGGGAACATAGTGAAGATGGCTGCTTCTTAGACAATTTATAGGAATGGAGTTTGTTTGCCGGATACAACCTGTTTTACTTTTTAAAAAATCTTTATTATCTGTTTCTCTTCTTTTGGCTCTGGGAAATATATAACTTGTCTTCTTGATCTGTAGAGGGGAGTTAAGCTCATTCCCCCTTCCTCCTGTATTCTCCTTGAGCTTGAAGGATACGGGTTTAAGCTTCCCTCAGTGGGTTTAACTGCAGCTGAATATCTGGTGTCTGGGTAAGAGACTTGGTCTCATTTTATTTGCAATTCTCTTTCATTTACCAAAGGCACAGCAAAGAAACCAATCTCAAACTTACAGTGATTGCCACAAATCAAACATTTGAAAAAAGTAAGGCCTCTCAACTTTCAGTGTTCTACCGGTTCTTCTGTTATGAAACTTCCACAATGATAATAATAATAATTATGGCATCTGTGAAGGGCTTACTATGTGCCAGGCACTATACTAAGTGCTGGCGTGGATACAAGCAAATTGGGTTTGGATACAGTCCCTGTCCCATGTGGGGCTCACAGTCTCAATCCCCATTTCACAGATGAGGTAACCGAGGCCCAGAGAAGTGAAGTGACTTGCCCAAGGTCACACAGCAGGCAAGTGGCAGAGCTGGGTTGAGAACTCATGACCTTCTGACTCCGAGGCCCATTCTCTATCAGCTAGCAACGCCATACACATAAATCTGAGACATTTTGTTTAACATTTTGTATTCATGATCAATAGGAAAGATAGTGGGAAAGATACTTACAGTGTAAAACCAGAACTTCACGATGGGTGCATTGTAGAATTCATATATCTTTCTTCCGAGGGGGATTAATCTGTGCCTGCTATGAACCTCCTCTTCATCCTTCTTCCGGGATGACTCTCCATTGTTTCGCCCCAACATTGCCTAAAATGAAAATGACAGGACTGAGATGTTTCTTTATGAATCCAGAGATACCTCTGCGTGGCTTAGTGAGAAGCAGCGTGGCTTAGTGGAAAGAGCCCAGGCTTGGGAGTCAGAGGTCATGGGTTTGAATCCCGGCTCTGCCACTTGTCAGCTGTGTGACTGTGAGCAAGTTACTCAACTTCTCTGTGCCTCAGTTACCTCATCTGTAAAATGGGAATTAAGACTGTGAGCCTCATGTGGGACAATCTGATTACCCTGTATCTACCCCAGCGCTTAGAACAGTGCTCTGCACATAGTAAGCGCTTAACAAATACCAACATTATTATTATCATTATTATTATCAGGAAACCAACCTCAGAAGGAATTACTACTTATGGCAATGAGAAAAGGAATTTGTCTTGAATCTTGCTTTGACCACTTTGTTTTCAGCTTAGTCTTGGGTTGTTCATTTGGTATATTGCAGAAGAGGGAAACTGCACATTCCCAGGAACTGGAGACACTGGACAGATTGTTGCTGCGTTCTGTATGGGTTCTGTGGGCCTTGCCTTGATATTGGCCTCCCTGGTCCCCCATCTCCTCATCTTTGGCTCCCTCTACTCTTCAGCCCCGACCCCTAGTCCTAGTCGAGTCTGAGCCCCACCCTCACTCTCTTAATCCCAAAAGTCACGTAGGTGTCACTGCTGGCTCCCTGCTCCCACTGTTGAGATGATGGGGTTGGATCCTATGCAAGTGTGGAATCTGGCACAAAAGTGCAGGACTTTGTTTGGGAGAACTGGTAGAAATGCCCTTCTGACTCCCTGAACTTGCCAATTCAATCAGTAAGTCAATCGACCAATCGATGGTATTTATTGAGTGCTAAAAATGTGCAGCTCACTCTACTAAGTGTTTGGGAGAGGATAATAATCTCATTCTAGGTCAAGGGCAGATGTGTTTTCTATTTCTAATGATTCTACTCAGGGCTATTTCACCACTGCAAACACCCCCAGAATCTTTGGGAAAAGTAACAAAAAACAAAACTGCTTTTTTAGTGTTTGGCTTTAATCAAGAGTTTGGATTCAACTGAGGTTAGTCTAGAGGTTTATTTTTGTTGGAGGTGGGAATTGTCTGAATAGTTTTTTTTAGTGGCTATCTATAGCAAAGGGGGCTAGTGTCATTTCAAAAATCAGCTAGAGTCATGATAGATATAGGGAAGTAGGAATCTGAGCAAAGCGCGAGGCCAGATCATTATGAATGTTGTCCCCAAATGAACCCCTATGCCTGCCAACAGAAAGGATTATTAAGCGCAGAACATGCCTAAGCATTTTCAAGGCAAGCATTTTCAGCCATTCTGTATTATTTAATTCAAAATGATTTGCCCCCTTCTCCATTTAGCCAGTCTACACTCTGCACTAAAAATTGGTTTGAAGACTATTTTCTGTCAAAAACAATATACATCAACATTGCAGGTTGCCCCTAGAAGGTTAAATGGTTTTGAAAAACAAAACAGAACAAATCTAGGGGCCTCTCTAGTGAAATTGTAGGCATCCTGGGGTTGCCTGGCCTAAACCCAGACCTATCCCCAGAACAGTGCACACTAAATCCCCCACTATTGACTCTAAAGAGTTATTGCACTTTCTATGTATTTAAAATTCCTGTCAAGGAAGGACTTTGGCTCTGGCAAGAGCCCCAGCACCTCTTTGTCTAAATCATGATTTGGCAGTCTGGCAGAAGAATGCTGTCTCTTTTTGTAATTGAGATAGGAGATTGAGATAGGAGATTAGGGAAGCAGTGTGGCCTAGTGGGAAGAGCACAGTCAGAGGACCTGGGTTCTAATCCCCACTCTGCCTGCTTTGTGACCTTGGACAAGTCACAACTTCTTTGTGCCTCAGTTCCATCATCTTCAAAATAGGGATTCTATACCTGTTCTCTCTCCTACTTAGACTGTGTGCAACATGGAGGATCTGATTATCTTGTATCTACCCTGATGCTTAGTAGAGTGTTTGGCACACAGTAAGCACTTAATAAATACTACCATTATTAAAGTTCTGAAGAGTCTTATAATATTATCATAGTTCAATGAAAGAATGAAAAGCACGTGAATAATATCACTGTGAATAGTGGAACTTATTTAGGAAATTTCAAATTTTACCTAAATTTTTTTTTAAAAAAAACTACCTTGAATTTTCAAGAGTGTCTCAGAATCCCTTCCCATACAAATACTTCCTGACAAGGATAATTTTTACCACTCTTTCCACCCCAATTACTTGTTGAAGTCAAGCATACTTAGACCAGAACTCCATAGCCAAAGCGAAGTGGAGCTAAGCAGTTATCTGGATAACTCAGGCAAAAATTCCAGTACTTGCCTTTACTATTCAGATATTTCAGAGTTAAGGCAAGTTGAAAAGTCTTTTTCTTGTGATTTTAAGATTTATGGCATTTATTAAGTGCTTGTACATTTAAATAAAAACTTGGGGAATTTAATAAGTTCAATTTTGAGCATCTTACTTTTCATTGTTTTCTGGAGTTAAATGTTTTTGGGTTTTGTTTTCCCAGCTTCTCCTTAAGCAGAGTAATTCAAAAGCTTAAATAAAGTTCCCTACCCATGAAGAGCAAAAACTCTGGTTTCTTGGCTGGGAGATTGTGAAGTGTCATAGTGGTTGAACATAAGTGGGGCCTATTTTCTATGGGCCTGTGCTCATGGTTGCAGATACGCCCACACACCCACAAACATAGTTTATAAATCTTCATTTGAAAAATGAATTCTATTTGGATTTAGGATGTGTGAAATGTCTTCCCACAGGATAGTTGCATCAAATAAGCCAAGCTTGATATGTCTGTGCATAATTTTGGAAGAGAAAAAATCGGAGCAGGCCTGACTATATTCTGTTTTAAACTAGAGAACATATTCGTGGCTCAGTTATAAACCCCAGGAAAATAGATTTCAGGAGCAGACAGAAATAAATCTCACAGGATCAGTGGTAGACTTCTAATTATTTTCAGGTTGATACAAATGCCCATGCTCCCAAAGCTCAAATACACCTCTTCTCACACAAAGACACACACACAATGATTCATACTGTAGCATTATAAGATGGGTGGTTAAAGGAACAGTTGGTCTGGGTGTATTCTTATCTTTAGGAAAACATTACCCTGATTTCCTCCCTCATTTTGGAGTGGGTGGGTTGGTGGTTTGAACTCTAAAAACACACTCTGTTCATCGTGAGGCATTTTCCCCATGGAAAAGGGAACTAATTATCCAGAACCACGGAGATTCTTTCATTAGAGAATCCCCTTTAGTGACCTTGGCAGTGGTCGACGCTCCACGCTGATCTCACCAGTCTCACTGTTCAGCTCCTCATTTAGTGTGCTTCTTTATTATGTCTGTGAAAAACACAGATCCAGGAACTCCACCTCTTGGGTTCTTTGGTTTGTTAAGGGTCAGATAATGACTGAAATTATTGCCTGAGTGGGATCTGGAAATAATCAGCCTAGCAACCTTCAGTCATTACTTCTACTCAAATGTAGATGGAACTGCAACCAGTCTCATATCTGGGAGTTCTACTTCTGGAGGCAGTGGGTCCCAGAAGTCACTCCTAGATATCTGTATGCCAGGAGTAGCTAGAATGCTTCTGGACTCTGGGAGGCCCTGTGGGCCTAGGTGGGCTGAATCAAAACCCTGAGGTCATAGAACTAGAACCCTCTTGGGAGGTAGGTGGACACATTGGCTGTGTGACCTTGGTCAAGCCATTTCACTTCTCTGTGCCTCAGTAACGTCATCTGTAAAATGGGGAATGAGACTCTAGGTCCCATATGGGTCAGGGACTGTGCCCAACCCGATTTGCTTGCATCTACCCAGTGCTTAACAAATACTACAATTATTATTACAGGACTAGCCAAGGCTTTTTGTCTGGGTCACTGGGACCAATTGCTCTCAGAAGAATCCTGCAGCAGCTGGGGACCAAATTCAAGCCTAAGGGATATGGGGAGGAATTGGTCAATCAATCAATCAGTTGTATTTATTGAGCACTGACTGTGTGCAGAGCACTGTACTAAATGCTTGGGAGACTATAATATGTGGCCTGCCCACAACGAGTTTACAGTCTAGAGGGATATGTTCAGCAGTGGAAGAAACTGAACACCTCGGAGAAGGAGACCATGTTTTGCTCCTTGAATCCAATGCTCGTTCCCAAGTCGCAGGAGCTGCCTGATTTAGGGAATGCTGCCATTCTGGAAGATACACGCTATAGCCCCACCACATCACATTCAACCCTACAGGCTTTCAGTGACTCACTGGCTACCAGTATGAGGAAAGTTTTACTGCTCAAAGTTAATCCAAGGAAGTTTGGGATCCATTTCTGTACTAAAGAGAGATTTCACCTCACACACAATTGCGGTAGAACTGTCCATCCCTCTTTTAGGGGATAAAGCTCTCATCAGGTTTTTAGAGGAGGAGGCAGGTCATCTGGTGCTGAGAGAAACCTTGCCTTTCTCAGAAAGAAGACTGGGACAGCAGTGCATCCTTTTTGTGTGTGCAGTGAGGAAAACCCTAAGGGAAATACATCACAAGCCAGGAGGAGGAAGTGCTCCCATCTCAGGGATGGGCTATACCCACCCTCTTCAGACTTTCATGCACAAGCCAGACTGCAAATTGCTTACTGGATTTTAATGAGCTGTGGATCAGACACTGACAGGAATCAATTGTGAAAGTGAAGAAGCAGCGTGGCTCAGTGGAAAGAGCACGGGTTTGGGAGTCAGGGGTCATGGGTTGTAATCCCGGCTCCGCCGCTTGTCAGCTGTGTGACTTTGGGCAAGTCACTTAACTTCTCTGGGCCTCAGTTACCTCATCTGTAAAATGGGGATGAAGCCTGTGAGCCCCATGAGGGACAACCTCATCACCTTGTATCCTCCCAGCACTTAGAACAGTGCTTTGCACATAGTAAGCGCTTAACAAATACCAACATTATTATTATTATTATTATCTTCAAGGGAAGGCTTTCCACCAACTCCGTGCCAGTTTCTGATCTTTCCCGAGGACAAGATCTTGCCTGCAGATTCAGTCCAGAAGGCAGGAATGGGCCTGTTTGGTTTTTTCTTTTTTGATAAAAGATGAATTAAGAAGCACCTATCAATTTACTGTACACGGTTGTCAAGGAAGCTCTCAGCAGACTTTTACTCGAAGTTTCAAAAGCTTTATGGCCTAGGAAAAAATGATTTTTTTATTGCTTGGACAGAGTTCAATGGAAGTTCATTTAATCAAAGTGGGATGATGGCAAAGTATTAGACTGCCTTGCCTCTAGCTACCTGAAGCCCAAAGCGCATTCCTCAATCAAGAGAAACAAAGTAAGTGTAACACCCAAACCTCAACATTCAATTAGGACTATATGTCTTTACCCTAGAATGAATGAAGAATAAATATGTGATCAGCAGAGCAGCATCTGAGGACTGAAATTGGCTGCCACTAACAGTATACAAGTGTCAATTCCTCCCTCCCCTTTCCTTGATAATGAGATTGCCAATCAGCCTGGCTGTTAGCCAGGCTCACTTATCCTAAGCTTTGGGATTCTACATTCTTGATTTTCATGTAGTAACAGTAGTAATAGTATTTAGTGAACACCCACTGGGTGCAATACACTGTACTAAGTGCTTGAGAAGTACAAAACAGAACTAGATATGCTCCCTGCTCATTAGGAGTTTTACCCTTTAATAGGAGAGACAAGCCCAGAAATATTTACAGAAAATAAAAGTGAGTAATTGAACGTATAATTGAATAGCATATTTACAAATGTGCTTAGAATGGCTATAAAGAAGTGCACTGGGGCTGGAAATGGCAGGTGGGTTTCTATGACAGAACGGTAGGAACTAATCAGGACAATTAATTGGAAGAGGTGGGATTTTAGGAAGGTTTTGAAGGTGAGGAATGCCGTGATCTCTCTGATGTGGAAAGGGAAGGAGTTTGAAGCCAGGGGAACAGCGTTGGTGAGGGGACAAAGGCAGGTGAGACAAAAGGGAGAGGGCTTGAAAGGCATGAAGAGAGTGAGCTGGGGAGTAGGAGGTGAAGACAGCAAATATGTAAGATGGGGCAAGTTGGTGAAGCCCAGGAGAGAATTTTTTTGCATGTCTGTCTCCCCCTCTAGAGTGGAAGGTTATGGTGTGGGCTCTTGTACTGTACTCTCCCAAGCATTTGGTACAGTACTCTGAACACAGTAAGCACTCAATAAATACTATTGATGGATTGATTGACATGGGAAGCCAGTAGAGGGTTTAGAAGAGTGGGGACTTGTGGACAGGAGTGCTCCAAGAAGACGATCCATGTAGCAGCAGAGAGTATAAATTGGAGGCTGGGGCCAGGAGTTTGACTACAGCTTGGACCAGGGTGATAGATGTGTGGGCAAAGGGAAAGGGTGGACTCATGAGGGAATACATAGGAAGAACTGGCAGGATTTGGCAGGATGTGGAATGTGAAAATTGAAAGACAGCGAGGAGTTCAAGACGACACTGAGGTGACAGGCTTCTGGAACAGGGAGGATAGTGGTGTTATCGATAGAGATGGGGAAATTAGAAGGGGTGCTTTTAGAGTGGGAGTGGGAGGAGATGAGTAGTGGCACTTTAGCCGTATTAATAATTATAATACTGATGGTATTAAGCGCTTACTATGTGCCAAGCACTGTTCTAAGTGCTGGGGTAGATACAAGGTCATCAGGTTGTCCCACATGGGGCTCACAATCTTCATCCCCATTTTACAGATGAGGTAACTGATACCTAATACCTAATGAGGTATTAAGTTTGAGGTGCTGCTGGGACATACAGGTGGAGATGTCTCGGAGGAAAGAGAAAATGCAGAACTGTCTAGATCCTTCAGAAGGATTCTGCTGTATTAAGTCAGTTATTTTAATATGAGGTGCTTACTATGTGCCAGACACTGTATTAAGAGCCGGGGTAATATTAGCTAATCAGGTTGGACACAGTCCACATTCTTCATTGGGATCATAGTGGTAGTCCCCATTTTACAGATGAGGTAACTGAGGCACAGAGAAGTTAAGTGACTTTCCCTAGATCACAGAGCAGACAAGTGGCAGAGCTGGGATTAGAACCCAGGTCCTTCTGGTTCCCAGGCCCATGCCCTATTGACTAGGTCATGCTGCTCCTCATGTATTCTTTCTTCTTCCCAAGTACAGTCACCCACTGGGTGCTCAATGAATGCTATTACAACCACTACAGCTACTATTATTACTGCCAAGATTACTAATACGCAAAGAGTTTACAATCTAGCGGGGGAGACTGGCACAAAATAATTTATAGGTAGGAAGAAGAGAATAAAAAGATGGCTACATGGCTGCGTAAGTGCTTAGTCAATATGAATAGAAGTGCTACAGATGGTTGTGAGTGCATAAGCGTGGAGGTGGTGCAAAATTGCCAAGCCAAAGGAACTAGGCTATCCCCGTCAAGAAGCACCAAGGAGGAGGGAACAGAGGATTTCCAGCATAGCGAGTAGGCGGATAGTTCTTCAATTACCGTCAGTTCCATGTCCTCCTCCTCCTTTTCCTTTGCGGGCTTCTCTGGCTCCTCTGGCTCCTTCTCTTGCAGGTGGATTTCATGGGCCTGAGACATGTAGGGCATGTCATCTTTGTTCTTGAACTCCAAGCTGAGAATTGAAGGAGGAAGTAGAATTCCTAGAATTACCTAAAGCAATGATAATGATAATAATAATAATCATCATAATTAACAAAGTAGGATGACAGCAGATGCTTAGTATCAAAGGGAACAGGGCCTTTGGGCCTCATGTGCTTGTGGGTCTGGATGTGCGTGTGAGTTTGAGAGGAGAGGGACACTCCGCGAACAGATGGGAAACATGCTGCATTTTGGAGCGCAAGAATCTCAAAGCTATTTACACACGAGTTAATTCACATAATCCTCTTTGATATTCACTTGGAAATGGGGAGAGGGTGGTGAAGAGAGGCCAAGTGGCTCATTTGTCATGGTTATGGGTCACCTTGAAACGCGAGACAACACTCCTTTTTACAATAAAAACAGTCAATAGCATTGCTCAGTGGTAATGCTTTCGCTATTTTGGCCAGCGGTGTGAATTATTTGTTCTTTCAGATGCTTCAGTGATAGATTTTATTCCCAATTAGACATTTGGTACAAGGAAAGGGCTGTCTACTTTAGAGCATGTTTCTAGCTGGGGTAATTAAAAAGCAGTACACAGGAAGTCCATAATTGAGAGTTGATACATTGTCCCTAAAATGGATCAGGCATTCCACACTTTTCTCCAATAAATGGAATGTGCTTCTGTCTCTGTGACAAAAATGGGAAAACAGACTGAACTATGAAAAAGTTAATTGTTTGAGTCAAATTACCAAAAGAAATGCCTTACCTTTGGGCTAATATAAAAGCTTTCCCCTGTTTATGTGTTCCCAGCCTCATTTATCAGCAAGGACTGGTGTTAACCCAACCCACAAGCCAAATATGGATCGAAACTCCCTTCTGGTCATGATGCAAGATGGTAGAGAATCGTTGTGGGCAGGATGTATCTGTTATATTATGTTGTACTCTCCCAAGTGCTTAGTACAGTGCTCTGCACACAGTAGGTGCTCAATAAATATGATCAATTGCTTGATTGAGGAAAAAAACAAAATACCCTTTCTGACATTTTCCAAAGGACTAGAGAAAGATAATGCTTTAAACAGGAAAATGCTATAGGGAAACAGTGTAGCCTGGTGGAAAGAGCACGGGCCCAGGAGTCAGAAGAGCTGGGTTCTAATCCTGACTCCACCACGTATTTGACGTGTGACCTTGGGCAAGTTGCTTAACTTCTCTGTATCTCAGTTCTCTCACCTGTTGTAACTTTGTTGTGGGCAAGGAACATGTCTACCAACTCCGTTATATTCTACTTTCCCAAACGGTTAATACAGTCAGTGAATCAGTGGATCAGTCAATTGTATTTCTTGAGCACGTTCTATAATAATAATAATGTTGGTATTTGTTAAGCGCTTACTATGTGTCGAGCACTGTTCTAAGCGCTGGGGTAGACATAGGGGAATCAGGTTGTCCCACGTGGGGCTCACAGTCTTAATCCCCATTTTACAGATGAGGGAACTGAGGCACAGAGAAGTTAAGTGACTTGCCCACAGTCACACAGCCGACAAGTGGCAGAGCTGAGATTCGAACTCATGAGCCCTGACTCCAAAGTCCGTGCTCTTTCCACTGAGCCACGCTGCTTCTATTCCCTGCTACACTGAGCTTACAATCTTGAGAGAGTAGAGTGCTCTGCGCTCTGTGAATACGGTTGATTGATTGATTGCAAATGGGGATTCAATACCTGTTTTCCCTCTACTTAGACTGTGACCCCCATGTGGGACCTGATTATCTTGTATCTAACCCAACACTTAGTACAGTGCTTGGCACATAGTAAGTGCTTAACAAATACCATAGGTATTTTTATTATTGATCTTATTACCATAGATAGGGAACTTTACACACATGTACACAAGGCTGACCCTTTAAAGAGATTAGAGGCAGGAGATTGTTTCAAAGGCAACTGCTGTATGCAGAAATTTGTAGGTGAGGGTCTGCCCATCCCAGGAAAATTCCTTTTGGCTCTGAGTCTGAAGGCCAACCCCCTCATTAAGTAACGTTCCAGGTAAGGAGAGTTGTAGATGCTTTTCTTTCTCTCTATCCAGGCTCCTCCCCACCTCCCACCCCATCTCTCACTCACCTTTCTCCTGACTGATACCCAAGGTGGGATTTGTGGATGGAGGTGGGCAAGCAAGATATGCAAGACCAGAGAAGACTTCGCAGTGGCTATACTGTGTATGGGGCACGGCACTGGGTGGGATAGCAATTCAGCCTAAACAACAGGACTCTCCTAAGCAGTGGCGACCGTTGTGGCACCTTGATACTCTTCTGGGAGCTATTCTGAGTGGGGACCATTGGGTGGGTCCCCTCCTATCCCAGCACCTCAAACGTGCCCTTTCTTCCACCCATAAAGCTTAGCACCCCAGGCGGTTGCTTTGGCGGCCTGCCCTAAGATTTGACCCTGTCAACTTCTCTCAAAGCATCTAGCTATGTCTCCCTTCCCCATCTTTCCAAGGTGACTCAGAACTTCCTCTTCCCTTCTTTTTCTCATCATTCTTCCCTTCTTTCCCCCCTCTTCCTACTCTCTCTTTTTCCACTTTTATTTCTGTCCTTCCTACTGTTCCTTCTTTCATTTTTCCCATGAAGTTGCCAGCATTCTGACATAGAACAGAAGGCACTAGTTTCATTTGAGCAGTGTTATTTATTGAATGCCTACTGGGTGCAGAACATTGCACTAGGCATTCAGAGAGTACAAGAGTACAACGAAGTACAAGACCCAGTCCCTACCCTCAAGGGGCTTAAAATCATACCCCTCAGTGAGGGGAACAAAGACTACGCTGGCTATCAAACAGCATCTGGGCACGTTGGAGGTGTCTTTTTTTTTTTTTAATGGTGTTTGTTAATAGCTTACTATGTGCCAGGCACTGTACTAAGCCCTGGAGCTAATCAGGGTTGGACACAATCCATGTCCCACATGGGGCTCAAACATGAATCCCCATTTTAGTCAGTCAATTGTATTTATTGAGTGCTTACTGTGTGCCGAACACTGTACTAGGCACTTGGGAGAGTGCATTTTAACAATAATAGCAGACACATTTCCCACCCACAAAGAGCCTACAGTCTAGAGGGGGAGAGATGAGATGGGCCTCGGTTACAGATGAGGTAACTGAGGCCCAGAGAAGTTAAATTAAGTTCAGGGTCACCCAGCAGACAAGTGGTGGAGTCAGGTTTAGAACCCGGTCTTCTGACTCCCGGGCATATGCTCTATCGACTAGGTCACGTTGCTTTGTAATGTGATATGTATGTTTATGTGATATAGTTACTGCTGGCATCAATTAGGCCTGCAAAGAATAAACACAATTTTCTTAATAGTAGTTTAAGTTAGCCAGTGCTGACCTTGAGACCCGAATTTTTGCGCATCCGAAGTCGGCCCATCCACATGTCAGTGAGCAGCATCTGGCTGCAGGTGTGAGCGATGAAGTCCCGGTGCTTAGCCGCAACGGCAAGCTGCAGGCAAGTGGCATTGCTCCAGTTCTTCAGTTCATAGGTCAGGAGCTTCATTGCCAGCTGCTCGTCCTGCTTGTAGGACTGGTCCAGCAGCTCCACGGCCAGTTGCCCAAAGTCCCTGCAAAAAAAGAAACCATTTATATGAGTCTCTCAGGCTGGAGCAAAGGGAAATGGGACTCAAAAGGAGCAGTGTTATTGGTCAGTTGAGCTCTTGTCATGAACTTGCAATGGGAAGCCATCGGGCTGAGCTCGTTGTGGGCAGGGACTGTGTCTGTATATTTTTCTATTGTACTCTCCTAAGTGCTTAATACAGTGCTTCACACACAGTAAATTCTCAGTAAATATGATTGAATGAATACGAGCTCTGTTTTACTGTCTAGGCCAAGCAAGACTGTGGAGGTTCAGCCTCAGGCTTTACCAAAGGGCTTTGGGTACCATCAAAAGGATGACTAAATCATTGAAAAACAGCAGCAAAGGGTAGACATCAGGCAAGATCTCCCTAAATTCCCCCCTCTTCCTCTCCAGTCCATTCCTCCTCTTGCCCCTTCTTCAACTCTCCCACCTTTTCCAGCAGCATCTCAAGGCAATCCCCCATCTCCTCTCAAAATCTACCCTCTCCACCTGCACCTCCGACCCCATCCTTTTGTACCTTATCAAAAAAAACACTTGCACCCTCCCTTCTCCCCTCTTTGGATGCCAGCTTCAACTGTTCACTTTCCAATGGCTTCCCCTAGCTCGCTGTGGACAGGGAAAGTGTCTACCAACTCTGTTATATTATTATATTGAACTCTCCCAAGTGCATAGTACAGTGCTCTGCACACAGAAATTGCTCAATACATATGACTGATTTCCAACACGCTCGTGTCTCCCTTATCCTACAAAAATCCTCCCTTGACCCCATCTCCAAGCACTGCCCCATCTCCCTCCTACCACTCCTCTCCAAATTCCTTCAGTGAGTTGTCTTCACCTGCTGCTTCCACTTCCACTCCTCCAGTTCTCTCCTTGATCCCCTCCAATCTGGCTTCTGTCCTCTTCACTCCACCAAAACTGCCCTCTCAAAGGTCACCACTGATCTCCTTCTTGCCAAATCCAATGGCCTCTACTCTATCTTAGTCTTCTTCAACCTCTCAGCTGCCTTCGATACTGTGGACCACTAACTTCTCCTGGAAACATTATCCAAGCTCAGTTGCACTGACACTGTCCTCTCCTGGTTGTCCTTCTATCATTCTGGCCCCTCCTTCTCAGTCTCTTTCACGGGCTCCTCCTTTGTTTCCCACCCCCTAAATGTGGGAGTCTCTCAAAGCTCAGTGCTGGGTCCCCTCCAACTATGTCTGCTCCCTTGGAGAATACACTGGCTCCCATGGCTTCAACTACCATCTCTCTTTAAATGATTCCCAAATCTACATCTCCAGTGCTGATCTTTTGCCTTCTCTTCAGTCTCATATTTTCTCCTGCCTTAAAGGACATCTCCACTTGGATGTCTCGCCGACCTCTAGAACTTAAAAGTCAAATACAGAACTCCTCATATTCCCACCCAAACCCTGTCCTTCCTCTGACTTTCCCATCACTGCAGAAAGTCTGACCATCGTCCCTGTCTCACAAACCCACAACCTTGTCATTATCCTTGACTCATCTCTCTCATTCAACCCACATATTCAATCTGCCACCAAATCCTGCTAGTTCAACCTTTACAACATCGCTAAAATCCACCCTCTTCTCTCTATCCTAACTTCTACCATTTTGATCCAAACATTGATTCTATCCTGCCTTGATAACTGCATCAGCCTCCTTTCTGACCTCCCTGCCTTCTGACTATCCCCATTCCAGTCTATATTTCATCCTTCTGCCCAGGTTATTTTTCTAAAAAAAAGTTCAGTCCCCGTTTCCCCACTCCTCAAGAACCTCAAATGACTGCCCATCCTCATCCATATCAAACAGAAACTCTTTATAATTGGTTTTAAAACACTCAATCGCCTTGTCCCCTCCTATCCTACCTCGCTGATTTCCTACTACAACTCACCCTACACATTTTGCTCATCTAACTAGGCTACTCATTGTACCTTGACCTTATCTATCTCGTCACTGACCCCTCGTCCACGTCCTCCCTCTGCCCTGGAACTCCCTCCCCTTTCAGATCTGACAGATCACTACTCTCCCCACCAAGAGGCCTTCTCCAACTAAACTCTCATTTCCCCTTCTCCCTCTCCTTCTGTGCTGCCCTTGTACTTGGATTTGCACCCCACCCTCAACCCCACAGCACTTATGCGCATATCCGTAATTTATTTTCAAGTCCGTCTTGTCCTCTAGACTGTAAGCTCCTGGGGGAAGAGAACATGTCTACCGACTCTGCTGTATTGTACTCAAAAGCTTAATACAGTGTTCTGCACCTAGTAAGTGCTCAATAAATATGATTAATAATTGATTGATAGAGGTACTGAGATCATTTAGCCTGAAGGGAAGACTGAAGGTGATTTTATCACAGTCACCACTATTCTGAGCACGTGCTAAGTAGTCATCAGGCACCACACCCTTAGAGGGTGCAGAAATGGAAATCTCCAGCTCTGTTAGTGGCCTGGCCTGCAGTCAGCACTTCAATCGATCAATTATAATTACTGAGCTTTTATTCAGGGCACTGTACTCAACACATCCCACATGTTCCATCATGACTACTGCTTCCTGATGGGAGGTATGGATGACCCTAAGGGAAAGAGGTGCCTGGAGACATTTATGTGCAAGCTTGCATGAAAGCAGGACTTTGGATCATAGCTTTGATGATAATAACACTTTTAGTACTTATTAAGTGCTTACTTTGTGCCAAACCCTGTACTAAGCAATGGGGTAGATACAAGATAACCTGGTCCCACATGGAGCTCATAGTCTAAGTAGGAGGGAGAACAGATATTGAATCTCCATTTTTCAGATGAGGAAAATGAGGCACAGAGAAGTTAAGTGACTTGCCCAAGGTCACACAACATTTAAGTGGCAAAACTGGGATTAGAACCCAGGGCCTGTGCTCTTTCCATTTGGCCACACTGCTTCCAATAACACAGGGATTACTTTCTAGATGAACAACTGTGTTAAAGAAAACTCACATTCTAGTACAGCATTGTGTGCAAGTGCACAACTGTTTACCCTGATATTCCATCCATTTCTATCCAGTTAGATGTGTATTGTCAGAAGGATGCTCCCTAATACCCTAACAGCATGCTATTCCAGATGAGTAGTTAAAAGTATAGTTTGAGGAACAGAGGGTGAGAGAAGCAGCAGCATGGCTTAGTGGAAAGAGCCCGGGCTTGGGAGTCAGAGGACATGGGTTCTAATCCCGACTCCACTGCTTCTCTGCTGTTTGACCTTGGGCAAGTTACTTCACTTCTCTGTGCCTCAGTTACCTCATCTGTAAATTGGGGATTAAGACTGTGAGCCCCATGTGGGACAACCTGATTACCTTGTAATAATAATAATAATAATGTTGGTATTTGTTAAGTGCTTACTATGTGCAGAGCACTGTTCTAAGCGCTGGGGGAGACACGGGGGAGTCACTCCAGTGATTAGAACTGTGCTTGGCACATAGTAAGCACTTAACAAATACCATTATTATTATTATTATTCTTATTAAAAAGCTTTTCACCTGTATCTGTTTGCCTCCTCCTCCCCATCCCAATCTCTGTAAACTTCTTGAGGACAGGGATCATCTCTACCAACTC
This sequence comes from Ornithorhynchus anatinus, assembly GCF_004115215.2. Classification (NCBI taxonomy): domain Eukaryota; kingdom Metazoa; phylum Chordata; class Mammalia; order Monotremata; family Ornithorhynchidae; genus Ornithorhynchus; species Ornithorhynchus anatinus. The sequence continues at coordinate 57,766,596 of NC_041753.1, forward strand.
TACTGCATTGCACTCTCCCAAGCACTTACTAAGTGCTCAGTAGGTACCACTGATTGATTGAGGTACCACTGATTGATTGATTGATTGATTGATGGACTGATGGATTGCTAGCCTATCTTGAAGGTCCTCTGCTATCCTAGCTTGAGGGTCTCCCTTCACACAATAACCAGACCAGAATTCTGTTAAACAGTGGCAATATTTATAGAGCATGGGCCTGGGAATCAGAAAGTCATGGGTTCTAATCCCTGCTCTGCCACGTGTCTGCTGTGTGACCTTGGGCAAGTCACTTCACTTCCTCTGTGCCTCAGTAGTTACCTCATCTGTAAATTGGGGATTGAGATGGTGAGCCCCACATGGGGCAGGGACTGTGTCCAATCCGATTTGCTTGTATCCACCCCAGTGCTACGTGTCTAAGAGTTTAACAAATACCATAAATTGAGAAGCAGCATGGCTTAGTGGAAAGAGCATGCACTTGGGAGTTAGAGGACATGGGTTCTAATGCTGGCTATGCCACTTGTCTGCTATGTGACTTTGGGCAAGCCACTTAACTTCTCTGTGACTCAGTTACCTCATCTGTAAAATGGGGATTAAAACTGTGAGTCCCATGTGGGACAACCTGATTACTCTGTATCTACCCCAGGGCTTCCAACGGTGCTTGGCATCATAGTAAGCACTTAACAAATACCACCATTATTATTTAGGACATCCTTTTCTCAGTCACCTACACAGCTTTCTAGATGTTTCCCCAAATCCCCAACGGCCACATGCTAGATCTAGAGAAGTTCAGAGGGCCTCTGCTTCCCCACTTCCTGGACTCCCTTGTTGCTTTCCTTCACTTCTAAGGGTACCCTCTATTCCAGGTGATTTCTATTCCCAACTCCACCAGTGTGCTTTCTCAGAGGGATTTAGGCTGTTGGTGGAGAAACTGGTTGCAGAAGATGGTGGTGACAGGGAGCTGAGAAAAGCTTCTTCAGACCAGAACCAGCTGTGGCCCTGTTCCAGGCAGTGGGGAAATGTTTTCTGATTCCTCACCCTGAGTCTCCATCCGATCTATTAAAATAGCACCTTGTCTTTTCCTGGACAGATTCTTGGGGATTTCAAGCTCAACCCTCAACCTTGGTCCAATTATCCATTTCTATTGTCAAATGGTGCCAATTTCTTTTCCTGAAGTCTGGATCTAATTTTTATAATGCCCCTGCACTTCTCTATTACACCCAATCCATGTAGGACAGGGACTATGTCAGAGTTGACTGCATTATTTTGCTTGGCACAAAATAAGTGCTTAATAAGTAAGTCATTATTATTATCATTATTACCCTGGGCCTAGTCAAAGAGCCCTTCAGGCTTGGGATGGTTGCATTTTCTGTGGGAATTCTGGCCTCAATACAAGCCTTAGAATAAGGCAGTGGAAAATGGTTATCCTCTTAGGAAGCCAGTCTCATTCTTCACTTCTGCCCCTAGGATTAGCAAAGTGTATATAGAAGGAATTATAATAATTGTGGTATTTGTTAAACACTTTGTGTCAAGCACTGCAGTAAGTGCTGGGATAGATACCAGATAATTAGGTCAGACACAGTCCCTGTTCCACATGAGTCTCACAGTCTAAGTAGGGAAGGCAGGTACTGAATCCCAATTTTACGGATGAGGAAACTGAAGCACAGAGAAGTAAGTTACTTGCTCAAGGTCACCCAGATGGTAAGTGGCAGAACAGGATTAGAACCTAGATCCTCTAACTTACAGGTCCGTGCTTAGGCATCTCTAAGGAAACTTTGCCAAAGTTTCCTCGCTTTGTTCTAGAAGATGTTAAGTGACTCTGTTAATGTTTCCAGATATTAACTTTTCATTGGTTCTGAGGGATCAAATGCCTTTTCTCACAAAACTTTTAGTATCTGAAATGATTTTTTTTCTATTCCCTCCTCCCTTTTCTTCCTTAAACAACCCATTGGTTTTCACACAAAAGTAAATCAACCTGGAATTGTGGTTCAGCTCCTGGGATATGTCATCCACCATGTCATTCTCTGATGCCTCGTGGGCCATTGCTTTGCAGAGCTTACAGGCCACTAGGGCCTTCGCCATGGCCTCCTCCCCATGTTGCCAGAAGAATAAGGCCATCTTCTGCCTCTTCATTAGGACAGCCCACACCATCAGCTCGTGGAAAGGAAAAGGGAAGTGATTGATCTCAGGGTCATCCAAATCAATGTCCACTTCTTCCTCTCGTTTCTTGGTTGTTTTCCTCCCTCTCCTCAGGGGAACATCATCCTGTTAATTGAGGGAAACAGAATGGCTTATGAGGTACAAATGGATTGTACACAGTCTTTCAGATACTGCACTCTAGGGGAAACAATTTGCCTTCTATCTTCTTTCCTTCCTTCCTTCCCTATCTTTTCTAGTTTTTCTGAGCTTGAATAGTCAATGAGATGAGTTTCTCTCAGTGCTCTAACTTCCTACCAAGGTCCTTATCTGTAGCTCTCCAGCTACTCCACACTTTCTTTGATACCAGGGGAGTGAAGTTGAATTTTATTTAAATAAACCAAGAGAAAAATTGATTTACGTGTTAACCCTCTTCCAACCTTTTTATCGAAGTGACCATCAGCTTTAACTGGGGCTTGACTTGTGGTTAATGTAATCAATGATATACTAAGGGGTAGAAGAAAAGCTGAGAAACTATGGTAGGCTGCAGGTGAATTTGACTAGGTTAATTTAAATTTGACTGGAAAACTGGGTTTATTATCCAGAGTGGGACATTTATGAACATTTCTTCATAAAATAATAAAATGATGAAAAACAAAACAAAATTGAATACCTAAGAGTCCTGTTCACTTTACACTTGAGCCATCCACAGGGACATTTATAAACCTCAACATGAGAAAATTGATAATGATTGTAATTAGAGAAGATTGAATAATATAAATGATGAAAAATAAAAAAAGAAATAGTTCTTATATTTTCTTTAACAAAAAATTGACAAATGAAGCCAAACCTTTTAATAAGTGAAAAATTCAAGCTCCTGTGTCAATCTCTAGGCATTCTCAGGTATAATTTTTCATATCTCTGAGAATCATGTAAAGGACTGTAGTGAATTCTCTTACCATATTAAAATAAAAGCATGTCAATATATTAAAAGAGGACTGGACATATGCATCCTTACATTGAAAATGCACCTGAAATCTATTATGTAAATTGGATCCATCTGTCTTTTAAGATGCTCTTGACAAAGAGCAGCTCATTAGCAGTGTGAGTCTTGAAATCTAATTGCGACCTAAGGAGGAAAAAAGCCTCCTGAAAAGGAGACAATTTAGCCTAAATGAAACTTGTTTAGGATTTTCCCCTTCTGTTTGAAAGGGAATCATTTCATTTGAAATGCAAGTAGATGTCAGGTACCTCTTTTCTTTTCTCTTTTCTCTCCCTCCCTTCCTTCCTTTCCTTTCTCCAATCTCTATTTCCTTTCTTCTTCTTTCTCCCTGTTGTGCTGTCCCTCTCCCTTAACCAACCTTCTCACAGCATCTGATTCTACACCATTTTCCCGCTCTGCACATACCACACTTTTTAGCTTTCCTCTCTCCTTTCTGCTGCTCCTTTCTTTCCACCAGAAGAACATTACCACCCTCAAGCAGAATTGATTTGGAATCCCCGGCTAGGGGTTCCCTAGAAAAGGGAAGAGGCAGACACTGCATCCTAACAGTTTATCTACCAAACCCTTCCCATATCCAGATACTTCCCATCAGAAAGATTTTTCTGGAGCTTTAGAAATTTTAATATTATATTAAATCTTGATTGTAAGAATGAACTTAAACTTCCAATTGCCCTCTGTGCGTGCCTCCACTTATAAATAGCCTCATGCCTTTTTTAATCCTGTCCACCTCCTGCTCCTTCTCAACTGTCCTCTTCTTTCATGGTCCAGGATTAGAAGTCAGCTAACAGTTTCCCCAGTACCAATCCTGGGTATCATCAAAGCGAGTGAGGAAAGCATGGTATTCTGTCAAAGTGTGTATTTTAAGTCTTTTAAAATGCTGGTCATTTTCAAACCTACCTCAACAGATTTCACCAACTAAAGTTTATAGTTGTTTTTTAAATTTTATTAGCCAAAATTTCTTTGTACATTTGCAATAAGGACAAAGATTTAACTTTTTATCCCAAGCAAATAAGCCTTTCTCACCCTGGAAAGCTATTTCCTTACACTGGGCTGTGCATCAAGATTGAAGATGATACTCATTTGATTTAGGGGAGGAGAAGGAAAGAGAATGAAATAATGGTACTTGTATTTTATGTAATCACTCACCTCCATTCCCAGCAGTTTCAAGGCTTTTGGCTGTACAAAGAAAGAGTTAAAAAGTAAGTTTTATATGTTTCTCTCTCTATATATTTTCATAGATAGGAAAAATTCCTATCTGAAACAAATAGGAAAAAGTCACAATCAAAATAAAGCATTATAAGGGGAGTCATATGATTTATTTCTAAATATTCTAAAGATTATAAAGATAGGTGGGAATTTTTATAAAACACAGCAAGCTTTAGGGTGGGATGGTGGTGAGCTGGGGAATGGGAATTCCTCTACGCTCCTTGGAGCTTCCCCGTTGTTTCACTGAGAGTAGGGATCATTTCTACTAATTCTATTGCACTCTCCCAAGCATTAAGTGCTATGTAATAATAATAATTATGGTATGTATGCACTCAGTACTCAATTAATACCATTGAGGAAATTTCCATCAAGCTCCTTGTGAATGGTTACTTTCTACTATGGTCAAAGGCTTTCCCTATCCCTGGCCTGCCACCTCATTCTGGGTGTTCCTGGATGGTAGGAAATGAAGAGTGGATGAAGCAATTCAGATTGCCCTCTCTAGCGACAGTTCACTGTGAGTCCAGCTGATGGGTCTAGAAGATAATATCATCAATACAAGGTATTTTATCCATGGCAAGTGCACACGATTACAAACATACACACTTTTTGGGTTGGGATAATGTGGTCATATAGACCGCATAATTTGACTAGGATCTGACAAAAGAGCAATGAGTTTGTTCCATTTTTTGAACTATCCCAGAATGGTTGGTTTGAATGTTAAAAATGTGTTAAGAAAATGGTTAGTTCCCTTCCAAAGTTTAGTTGGCCCTTCTCCACAACTTCATACACAACTCATTCATACTTCACACACCACATGGTTAAATATGCTAATTTTTATTGTTTCATTTTTACCTGACTGTAAGCTCACTGTGGGCAGGGAATGTGTCTGCTTATTGTTGAATTGTACTCTCCCAAGCACTTAGTACAGCGCTCCGTACACAGTAAGCACTCAATAAATATAATTTGATGAAAGAACATGACATTTTTGTTCTCCCTCACTACCGGATGTTCAGTTGGTCTATTCTCCGGTTCTAATTTGGTCCAGGAAAAATCTGTTTGGCCTCAGACCAAGGGCAAGAGCTAATTTCCAAGACTGGTTTGGTGGGAAGACTGGAAAGTAGGGGGGAGGCAACAACCTATAACTAGCTGGCTGAGTCATATCAGTCAGTATCCTCAGAAGAAAATGAACATGCCTCACCCTCTTAGGTCCAAACAGGTTGTGGTAGAGGGTTCTGAATCGCTTTCGAGTGTAGTTGCAGCGATAAGCTCCTCCCATCAGGTACTCAATCACCAGCCCAATGTCGATCAAGCTTATCCTGTAATCCGGAGGCAGGTTCCCCTATACCAAGAATGATTAAACAATAGCAAAAAAAACAAACAAAAAACAAAAAAAAAAAACCAAAAAAAAAGGAAACAAAAAAATCCGAGAGACAAGGATTTACTAGGGATCCTGTTCCATGTTTTCTGTAACTATTTTAGAGTAAAAATAATTAACAAAACACACATATGAATATATTATTATGCTGGTTAATTAATTCACCTTAAAATAGATCCAACCGAAACCTGGATATTCTCGCTTGGAAAGAAGACACAAGTTAAATAAGAAGGTGCAATAATCGTTGGCAATAACAGAACATAATGTCAAAAAACGGTATTCAATTTCTTCAGTGGGGGAAAAACACTACTACAGCATGAAAAGCACAAAGACTAGACATGGTTCAAAGGTCACTCCCACCTCCTCCAACTTGGCCCACCCCAACAGCTCACTGGCTCACTCACACTACTAGAGTGAGTTGATATTGCCACTGTTCATTTTGCCTTTTTAGTGTTGGGGAGAGATCACTGGGAAGGAAGATTCCAATCAGTTTTGTTTTCTGTCGCGAATTAACAACCGTTGGTAGCACAGAGACCCCTTTTATTTCATCACATCCATCATTAAGTGATGCACTCATTAACTGAAGTTCCTCTTCCCCCATCCCAAATGCATTAGTTAAAATTAGAGCTTAAATCCAGTGGGACCTCTGAGCTAGTAGCTATCTTTCTGATTGTTTTAATTTGCTGCCTTTATGTGGGGAAAAGAAGGAGGTCCATTGAGAACCCCCTTCTGATATTATGAGGTAATGATGAGGTAATAGAGGTACAGAGAAGTTAAGTGACTTTCCCAAGGTCACGCAGCAGCAAAGTGGCGGATCTGGGATTAGAACCCAAGTCCTTCTGACTACCAGGCCCGTGCTCGTACTAGGCCACACTGCTTCTCTATCCTTATTGGTCACCAGCTACTGCACTTTTATTTCTGTGTTTTATAGCAAAATAGTGAATGGTGATATTTGTGTCAGTAGGGTTCCTAGAAAATCAAGAGATCCTTAGAAATTAAAACTAAAGGTAGCTGAGTTCTGAATAGGAAGAGGGCCATTTGTCTGAAACATACATAGGAAAGATAACTATCTGGTAATCATTTCCATGGAAGGGGTCTGAAAAAACAGAATGGGTTACTCATGTAGGTTATGCGATTACCTACTATAAAGGTCTTGAAAAATAAAATTAGAAAAACCATAGATTTGGGATGTTAGAACGGTTCCATCTGAAAGCTGTTCGATGGAAGCACCAATCACAGCTATGAGTTCTCAGGGACTAAAATTGAGCTCACTCTCCTGTGTGCATGCAGTTGAATAACCACAAAGGGGCGATATCCACCTATAACAAAAGTAACCAAATTTCCTTCCTAAGTATGAGTGCATTCTTTCAATGATAGTGCGAAGAAAACAAATAAAATTGAGGGATTTCTGGAAAGGGACAGGTTCCTTCATTAAAATCATTACCGATAAAGGTAAAATGCCCTTTGTCAAATAATATGCATCACAAAACTGCTTATTATTGTGATCGTTAGTTTTTCTTCCTGAAACCTTAGGAAGCAGATAAACGAGTTGAAAATTTTGTTCCAGAACCTCTGGAAATACCCAAAGAAAAATTGTACTTTATAAAATCAAAAACAAATTGTCTACAACATTGATCTTCTCTGTAAAATATCCTATTTCAAAAGAAATCGTGGCATTAGGAAGAAATCTTAAAGACTTTTTACCAATCATTGTCAGAGAGGAAAAGTTTAAAGTAACACAGTATTGTAAAATGAATTCAGATTTTTTTAAAAGTATTTTCCTCTCTTGCAAACGTTCACTTTGGATTAAGTAATTAGACATTTTTCATAATTATTTTTAATTCCATGGTAGACTAGGAAAAGTAATTTAAATGATTTAAGCTATGAAATAAAGCAACTGGCTCATGTGAGAATATGCATTTGGGTCTTCTGTAATGCATGGGCTCACTACACACTCTGGACAGAACGCTGTGAGGGAATGAGGGAACATTCTTCCGACGATGCGTATCTACCCAGCTAGAACGTGACTTGATATCAGAACAAATGACTGCACAGATGGGCGTCGAGGCGGTGTCAATGCATACCATAAGGTGTTTTTTCCTTAATGCAGGGGCTGTCTAGAATGTGACCCCCATATTATAGGAGAACTGAATACATATTTGGCTGGCTCACTCACACTATTAGAGTGAGTGGCACAGTGGGACAGTGACACACTACCCAGTGACAGTGACAGTGACAATGACAGGACAGTGACAGTGTCCAATGGCATAGTGGGCTCAATCAAAGTAAATACCACTGATTTGATTTGGCAGGTTCTCCCTGCTTTGTACTTAACCCAAATGGCAATGTATTATTATTGTCACCTCTAGTTTATACATCTATTATGAAAGAGTGCTTTGAAATTATATATAAATCTCAAGTTTACTTACCCTGCTAACAAGTGTCCCTAAACTAATGGATCAGCATTAAACACAACTACAAGCCTCTGACATTCAAAATGAACCCCTTCATCTGTCAAAGTCTGACATAATCCAGTAGGCCTCCATTTCCTATTGAAACCTTTTCATTTTAAATCTGTGTCAAATCTCCAAAAGATTGATGGAGTGATGGGGTAGAATAAAGTATCGGTGAAAGCAAGGGCAATATAATGGCAGGCTGTTGGATCCCTTCTCAAATGACTAAAGTGAATGTTCACCCCGGGAAAGGGGAAAAATGGGCTAACTCTAGGCCAGTGAATGAATGCCATTGGCTCATCGGTAGGAGGTTCCCATAGCCACCACCAGTCTTTGCCCTGATAGCCATCAACAATCACAATCTACACTGTCAAAATGTGATTTTTCCATGAATTAAAGGTCATCTTGAACAGAATATGCTTTTAAAGCTTGTTGCATTTGCGGCTTGGGAGATCACTTCCTTAAAATATTTTCAGTAAAATATTTTGGCAGATGGGGTTATGAAAATCTTGTCCTAGAACCTCTGGAAATACCCAAAGAAAAATTAGGCTTCATAAGATCAAAAACAAATGGTCTAGGACAAAATCTTATCCAAATGGGCATACAGATACATTTTGATCTGTATATTATAAAGTTTTCTGAGCCTTTGAGTTACAGGTACATTCATTTTAGATTATCACCTTTGTATAACACCACCTCTTTACAACACTCAGAATCAGCCTGCATAGAAACCTGGTTGTAAAGAGGGTGCAGGGAATTGGAAAGAGCACATTTAATCCAAGAAACAGAGAGTAAAACTTCCAACATTGAAAGGCACACAATGAGTGGACAGTTAACCATCAAAATGTCAGCTTACATCTCACAGAGAAGTACAGGAAAGCAAACATGGAGGTCACTCATTCCTGATGTGGGAGCTTGACTACATCTGAGGGATTTATGCATGAAAACGACTCAGCTCACATAACTAGTTTTCATGACTTTTTTTTAATGGTTTAAGTTCCTGATTGTTAATGAGTACTAATCACTTCCCTTCCACCAACTTCTCCTCCCTGCTAAATAAAAAATTCAAAACCCATTGAGAAGGAATTCTTCAAATCTGGGTAACTTTAGTCTTGGGTGGATTTCTCTGGTTCCTTCATCACCTTTGACCTGCATTCTCTTGTCTGGCAATTATAGCACAGAAGCTCGAAACCAGCTCTGAGTGCTGAAATGGCTCTTGGGGAAGATCTTTATTGCTAACACATCCCCCACTTGTTGACTGGCTTATGGGAGTCAGGAGAGGTGTGAAAGGGGGAAGAAAGAGGGAGACAATTTCCTTTCAGAAACTTTCTAGAGACAGTACTCTTGTCCCCTCTGTCAGAAACAGGGAAAGGGCTGGGTAGTAAACTGATGAAATGCCTTTCAGGCAGGCTTGCCTGCCCCTCAGCACTCCGATGATGATAAACTTGTGCACTCCCAAGCCAGTCATGTTTTACAGCCTATACTAGCCAAAAAATATACAGTGCAAGCACTTAGTACAGTGCTCTGCACACAGTAAGCGCTTAATAAATATGATTGAAGGAATAAAAAATAACAAGAAAGGCCAACAGTCAGTGAAATAGGGAGTAGGGATTCTTCCCAGGTGTTATATTATGGGGTGACGCTTTATTCTTCAAGGGATACATTTCTTATGGAGTAACCCATTAAAATGGTGAGGTGGCGTCCTAAGGCTCAGTAGTCTCTTGCTCACTCTTGCTGAAGTCCTGACTTTATTTATTTATTTTTTTAACAAAACGAGAGGCTGAGGTTTACAAAACAAGCTTGCCAAAAGTCTTTCAAGAAGACCGGAATGAGGCCCGAGGGATGATACGGCCACATCAATGTGTCAATATGCTTTCACTGAGGTTCTGCTTCAGCAGATTTATATGGTCACTGATCACACTGCCGTGGGCAATGGAAACATTCACTTTCCGTGCCCTTTGGCAGGAAAAACAAAGGCAACTACTGGAGTCCAAAGGTCAGTGCCTCATCTGAAGTTGGTGACTTCAGGGGAAGTTTTCCAACGAGAAATGGGTGCAGGACAGGCACTTGAAGTACCTCCCACCTAATGAATTGTTAAAAAGTAGGCATCTAATTTCCGCTTGGGTCTATGGAATCCAGATACTGATAATAGTATTGCTTTACTATTGCTTCTTTTCCTATACCATCTGGGATGGAAATGTTTTGTGCTTACATGACACAACTAAAACTGCTGCAGTGAGTTAGGATTCAGCAGATGGAGGTACATTTTACAGGCTAACAACATGGAGACTATCTTTCAAAAACAATGAGGGACTATGTAAAAACACCAACCACAGCATACTTTCACATGGCATGAAGAAGCCTACAATTCTACTAGCCAGAAGCACTGTGAACCAATAAGCATCGAAAACCACTCAGACAGCAAGCCCAGTTGCTTGGTCATTGCTGCACGCTCTGTGCAGATGTGTCAGAGTCAATATAAACATGAACTGCGATCTGAAATGGGGCAGGAGAGGGGCAGAGAGGAGAACCCTCCAACCAGAAGCTCATGCAGAACAGAGACTGACTTTAAAGGCATGAAGCGGTCATGACATGGCCTCTGACCTGCCGTCAAGAGGGTTCTTACCTTTTTGACATCCCTGACCAGGTGGTACAGAGTGTTGGATGGCCCATGTCTCTGAAAATGACAAAAAAAATAAAATAAAAAAATAAAAATCAGTTTGTTTGCCAGAGAGGCTACTGTTTAGGGCAAGATGGAAATTTAGGGAGGGATCCAGTTGGCATCATCTAGTCTTTATTTAGAGATAGTCATTATCCCAGTTACTCCGTTTTACATGGGGTTTCCATAAACCCCACATTTGCAGGCCTTCACCCTGTATTTCTACCCGAGTTAACAATACTGATGTAGCAGGTTCAAGCAGCCTGGGTGTTCCATTTTGGAGAAGAAAGCCAAGGAGAGGGTTGACAGTTTGGCTAATGTATAATTTAAAGGATAGGTTTTCAGCTAGTGTGGAGACCAACTAACTGGAGTTGGGCTCTTTAGAACTTTTGCTTTTCCCACTGTGAATTGCTATTTATTAGCCCATTATGGCTAATTATATGAATCATGGGCATGGTTCCTGGGTCCCTACTCAGCTCATTGCAAATGGACAGTGGCATAAGAAGCAGCGTGGCTCAGTGGAATGAGACCGGGTTTGGGAGTCAGAGGTCATGGGTTCAAATCCAACTCTGCCACTTGTCAGCTGTGTGACTGTGGGCAAGTCACTTAACTTCTCTGTGCCTCAGTTACCTCATCTGTAAAATGGTTATTAACTGTGAGCCTCACGTGGGACAACCTGATTACCCTATATCTACCCCAGAGCTTAGAACAGTGCTCTGCACATAGTAAGCACTTAACAAATACCAACATTATTATTATTATTATAAAACGTCAGTATCATGGGTCAGAATAGTAGCCAAGGCCAACAGAATGGTATCAGTTGTTTTCTGTCTTTTAGGTTATTTCCAACTGTTCCCCATGCCTTCCACAGTGTGCTCTCAACACCCTTGCAACCCTGCAATCTGCTCTAAACAGAGGGGGAATTAACTAAAGTATAAATCCCCAAAGCTTTTAGTCCTGCCGAAGTTTGAGTTCTTTTTCTTCTGAGGGGTGCTTATAGTGTTGATTGTTGACAGACCAAGTAGGTGAAACATGACAGACACCCTTAACGTATGTCTCCCATCTGAGGGAGCGATGCAGCCAAGTCAGGTCTGTAGAAGAAGAGTGAAGTAAAATAGTAGAGACAGTGTGAGGGGGAAAAACCATGGCTTGTTTCCGTCACGGGTGTGAGTTAAGAGCAATGGGGAGAGGAAAGCGAACAAAAACAAACAGAGAAAAAAGAATTGCCTTAGCTTGGCCCTACCGTATTGTACAGTTCCTCTAGCCTGGAGATGGTGAGAAAACGATGCATGCTTACTCCATTCTCTATGAGTAATTTCACAAAATCCACTCTGTCCAACACCAGAGCATCCAACATCGCTTGCTCCAGGGACCCCACCTGCAAATCAAGTCTCTGGGTTAGACTGTCCCTTAGTCTGAAGGGGACAGCTCTCACTATGCTGGCACAAGGTTGACACTGGTCCGGTATTCCCCTGGACAGCCCAGAAATCAGGGTTTCATTCCAGTGCAGGCAGCTACCAACTGACAATCCAGGAAAGTATGCTGGGGCTGGAAGCCCCTAACTCCACCTCTTCTGGCACTGGTTTTTCCCAGACTTTTGGGCTGTCTGGCTGACTGGAATGCCGTGGTGGTGGATGGAGCTTTCAGCTCCAAAGGCTCTCCCTGGTCCCACCCATGACATTCTGCTTTTCCTGGAAGCTGGGGCAGACGGGTGAGGAGGGGTGGCATGTACTGGAGAAGGGAAGGAGCTGGAGAGGCCACCTCATCTATCAATCACCTACATCCATGCCGAATTCTACCACTCCAATCCTGGGTTAAAATTGGCCCTCATCACAGCTTTGACATGTACTCCTTGGGCTGAAAGGTAATGGGCCAAATTAGCACAGTGGGCTTTACAAGACCCGTATGAACTCTAGGTGGCCTGATTGGAGGGGCTGGTTGGCGGAGGGGAGGGGTGTGGAGCGGGTAAGGGAAGGGCTGGGGCGGGCCAGTGATATGAGGATGTGAGGCTCCATCTAACCAGTAGAAATAACTAATTGGCAAACCAAACTCAAAATCCATCACGTTTCCTCTCTCAAGACCTGGGGACAATTCAATTCTCTTTCTTTTTCATTAGACCCCCTCAGTGCCCCTCAATAGTACAGTTCCTCACTGTTGCTCTGACTTTTTTTCCCCCACTCTCGAGGGACACCAGAAATGCTGGGTTTAATCATTTAATGAGTTGATGAAGACAGTGTGATAGCCACCTAGTTAGGGACTCTGTGAGGGAGCTGAAGTGTAAGAAGGAAGGTGCTATCAGGCGTAGGAGAGGTTCTGTACTGCCCATTCATCCCGCCAGGCTGCACACACAACCACCCAAAGTGAGGGGTGACAAGGTTTCGACATTCAAATCGGGGAATCAAACCAAGTAGAGTTATATAAAGCTCAGCTTCCTTTTGTCTTGTTCTCTGGAAGAGACAGAAGATCCTGTACTGTGACATGTGGTACCAGATGGTACCTGTCATATCTCTGGGAAGCCTGAGGTGCTAAACCAGAACACAGCTCAGGGTCTTCAAAGCCACCAACCTCTTCCATCCTGCACCCCTCAAACCCCAATGCAAAGAAAAGTCACCCGCAACTCGGTTTCTTCCTTTTTTAAAATGGGATTTTTTTTTGGCTTTAAAAAAACCCCCAAAAAAATCCATGTCTGTTTTTGCACCAGAAGGTCGGAAGATGAAAATTGGCAGCCATGGAGCCTGTCTGGCATGGGTGTGCTTCTGAGTCTTTGGGAGGTGTGCTCAGCGGATGTTTCCACTAGATGGTGGTCTTTCCCTAAAGACAGGGAAGAGGCCATGTCATGCAGCCCACCTACAAGTGCCTGCCCAGGCCAAGAACACTGTGTGTTCGACTCAACTCGGAACACGTTGTGGGGGGGCTTTCGGAGCCCCTGCCTGAGGCTGGTTAAATATACTCCCTTGCTGGTGAGAGACATTTTAAGCCTTTTCAGTAGAGGATGATGTATACTGTACCGGCCACTGTTGCCCATAAATAAAGATCTGACTGCGAGCGATGTCTACCCTGTTCCAGGCTAATGCCAGGCTCAATTGGTCCGGAGCAGAGGCATTAGCTCCTGTAGACAGATGGGAGGGGAAGAAAGAGAACATAAATCAGGTACACAAAAGAGGGACCAGTCCCAACACCACCTCCCACCCAGAACCTCTCCCTCCCCCTTGCCAAGAATATCATTGTATTTGTGATCATATTTTGCATTCGTTAAGCACTCCTGAGGCTCCAGACAGAACAAACCAAAGACAGTTTCTTGGGGACAGGTACGGATTTCAAAGCATCATACTAATCGGTTATCGACTTCATTTAGCGGGGATGTTAGGAGGGTCAAGAAGGGTTAAATAGATACAAGGATGATGGGTTCATGATGGGTTATTAGAAGGAAACGTTGGGGATGTTAGAAAATACATCCCTAACTGGGAGGACAGACGTCGAGGAGGGCAGTCGTCACACTGTTCCTCCGAGCATCTTTCATCAGCATGGTCAGAGGCAGAATACTGTGCTGGGTCAGCCACAGGTCTGACCCAGTGTGAGACTGCTTATGCTCCTACAGCTGTCGCTCTAACAGAGATAGTGGGTCAGAGTCTTACCCATATAATTAATGAAGACGGTAACTTGATTCAGAGATGGGCAAACTGAGGAGAGAACATTTGGACTCTGCCTCTGCCCTGCTCCTAGTCTCATACCCTAGTGGCATCGCTTCAGATGTACTTCCCGCTCCCAGGAAATGCTACACCTCTGAGCTCAGCCCATGGCTCGGCACCAGGGAGACTGGCTTGGCCTGCTGAGTGGAGGTCATCCCACACTGAAGTTTTTTTTTTTTTCTGAGAGACGGCAGTTTTGGGGCCAGTTTGGGTGGGCTGTGTTGGTCAGCTGACCTGCTGTGACTTTTTAAAGGTTCCTTTCAGGACCTTCGCCACTATCCAGTTTACACACCACCAAAAAGAATAAGGCAAATTTCAGTTGCCACCAGAGAAACTGGGCATGCAGATTAGCAGGGGGCTACGGGCCTGCCAGAAAGAAATTAGGCTAGGCCTAAAAGAAATCAAGCATGACAAAAGCAGGAATTGTTATAAAAATTGAAAGTACCTCACAGAAGGCTGGTACAGTACAGCTTCAGGCAACATGCTTTGTTGCCATGACAACGATCAGTGTGAAAAGGGCAAGTGAAAATCTTGCTGGTTTAAATGTTTGGGGATGTTTGGTTATCAGTAGACTCAATAACCATCAATTCAGTAAACAAGGCTCTTCTGTAATAAAAAAATAATAATAATTTCCTGGAAGTGGGACAGGAAAGTGAGTACGGCTTTGACTTTGGTTTCTTTCCTGATTCCAGTCAGCATTATAGTGAAGCCTGGTCCTATGGAACTATAAGAACTTTGAAGCTGCCAAAGAAATGAACACAGGCCCAAAGGACCGGGGCCTGAAAGAAATGAGGCTGTGGGCAATTTCAATGAAATGTTAATTAAATGAAAGCGAGACTCTTAATAAAAGCAGATGCTCTGATCTACAGCCCCAGTACTGATGGTCTGGGTGAGTGTGGCTCCCTGCTTTCAGATACAGCATTGCTGTGAAACCAGTTAGGTGTGAGATGGGCTGTCCTGCTTTGCATTTGCTTTCCTGAGCTTTCTCTGAACATGTGGAACCCGGAGCATCTCACAGATACCAACATTACCACAATCTTTAAGAAGGCAAATGAGAGGACAGGCTGCATTATCTAGCACAACATCACAGGGCTCTCCATTGCTGGTAAGATCCTGAAAAATATCATTAACCAGGAGCTCCTGGAGTTAGAAGTTGGCTATAGACTGGAACTCGAAACAGTAGACATGGTCTTTGGAGCAAGTAAGATATAGGAGTAGCACAGGGCATAGCACCAACTCCTTCATACTGTATTCACAGACCTTACAGACGTGATGGACACCATCAATAGATTTGGGCCTGGAAACCACTAGAAATTTCAGCTGCCTTGAGAAATTCACCGAGATCCTGAGGTTAATTCACAACGGTGTGATTGGTTTTATCAAAATCGAAGTCGCCTGGGCTGACCCTTTCCCCACCTCCAATGGGCTAAAACCAGTTAAGAAATATATTCAGTTTTGTCCAATTTTTTTCACGCAACTCTAAATCGACTCTTCTCACTCAACAGACTAGGAGCATCATCGAAAGTCCTCAAATCAGTCATCCAGGAGTGGTTTCAAACACCCAAGAAGACACGGGTGAACTGTTCTCCCACACTAGCCCAGAGGTATGGACTGATGATAAACCTTGAGAAAACCAGGATAACCATCAGTCTGCATCAGTGAAACCTGGCACCCCTCAAGAGGATTTCACCAGCACCACAGAGCTGAGATTTGCCAGAGTATTCTGATATCTGGGCAGCACACTGTCCAAGGATGCACTGAGAGATGAAAAAGTAGAAAATTGAGTCAAGAAAGTCTCCTTTGGGAAACTCATAGCCAGAACCTGTTGACATTTCGGCATCAAGGTCAGACCAAACCTAAGGACTAGCTGTCATGCTGGCCCACCTATGTGGCTCTGACACTTGACCCTTTCCCAGACATTATATCTGGATCCTTCAGCAGTTCCATTAGCCTACCTACATGCTGTAGTCAACATCACATGGGGAGGCAGGGCAACAGATACAGAGGTCCTGGAGTGCAGTCAGTTTAGCGGATCTGAAGCAATGCTCATTGAAATTCAGCATTGTTCAGGGAGATGTCTGCATAGATCACGTGAAATTATTGCTGTATGATAAGCAGAAGTGGGTTGACCGAAAGCAGAGAGGACAGAGAAAATATTTGGAAAATAGAGTGCAACACACCTCAGACAATGAGTCATGGCAAGAGACTGTTGGGAAACAACAGTGGCAGACAGACTAGTCTAGTAAGCGAAAATTAGGAAAAGGGTGACTTTTGAGCCAAGGCTTTGGGAGGGTCAAGGCACTGAGAGGCAAAACTGAAAACAGCACCAGGGACTGCCAATTGCAAACACATCAGAACTACAGGGAACAGTCTGTATGTGTGCACGGTATGGAAGGGACTGTCAGTCATGCATTGGGTTTTTCAGCCAGACCCAGACACATGGGAAATTTTTCCTCAGTGGTGTCGCCTTTGAGTATAAGAAATAGAAAAGAAAACCAAAGACATCGATTTGCCACTCTATGGACTATGGTACAGCTGCACCTGGAATAGTCAGTGCCGTCTGGTTGATGCATCTTAGAAAGAGCATAAGAAAGCCGGGGAAAACACAGAGAAGGCTACCAAGATGATTGAGGGATGGAGAGGCTTCTGTAGGGGATCAATGGAAGGACAAAAGCTAAGTGGGGATGACACAAATCTACACAGCCTCATGAGATGTGTAGATAGGGTGAATGTGGAATTGTTCAAAAAATCCCACGCCACCTGGGTAAGGGGCACCCTCTGAACTTTGAAGAGAGAAGTTTTCAAAAAACCAAAAGAAAACCCTTCTACCTAAGATGCCCAAACATGGGTTTCGTTACCATAGGAAGCTAGCTGTACAGTTTTAAAAACATTAGTAGGTTCAAAGAAGGATTTGGATGAATTCACTGAATTCACATTCATATTGTGTTACTAGAGGAAAAGTGAGGGATGGGAGAGGAAATAGGTAGGGCTACTAAATGGTACATCCTTAACCATTAGGATGGATGTCCAGGAAGGCAACCATCACACTGTCTCTTCAAGTGTCCTGCCACCATAGGGGTCTATTGGTTTAAACCAATACTGGCAGGTCTCATCTTCTAGAACCTGGTGTCAGGACACCTTAGTGGATCTCAGAGAGAACTCTGTCAGATCCCTTATATTTTAGCTACCCTGCTAAAGGGAGACAGAACTATCTCCTGTACTACCCATTTTAAGAATATGCCTAAGGAGAATTGAGGACAGGGATCGTTCCTACCAACTCAGTTGTATTGTACTCTCCCAAGTGCTTAGTGCAGTGCTAGGCACTCAATAAAACCACTGATTGATTGAGCATTGTAGTGTTTCCATGGAATAGTGGTTCCCCAAATTGGATTGGAGACCCTCACAAATCCACTTTTTGAGGTCCCCTCATTCTAAAGTATAATTGAACAGGCATATTAAAACAAATATTTTTTCACTGGGACCCATTTTTAATAGGTACTATTCAAATTTATTGCAATGATCGTTAAAGTCGGCCACAAGCTGAGATCTAGGAGAGAATGGAAGGAGCCTACTCTCCCCTTTCTGGGTCCTTAGCATGCATTACTGCTTTTGGGAGAGCTATTGGGCGCACTGAAAGTTGCCTCCATCTTTTCATGCATCTTTGTGAGTGAGA
Organism: Ornithorhynchus anatinus; assembly: GCF_004115215.2. Lineage (NCBI taxonomy): Eukaryota > Metazoa > Chordata > Mammalia > Monotremata > Ornithorhynchidae > Ornithorhynchus > Ornithorhynchus anatinus. The sequence continues at coordinate 57,784,784 of NC_041753.1, forward strand.
TGCAAGGGTTTGAGGGGATATAAAACAGGGGTGTCTTGGAGCCAGCGTCCTCGCATTCATTCTTCCACTCCTCTTTTCTCACAACAGGGGAAAGATACAGTCCCTACCTTGGTGCATGATCTTTCAAAGAACAAGAAAAATTTGGATTCTTCAGATAATAATGATCTGATTGATCAAAGGGTCATATATCGTGATAAAAGAAAACAGTTCAGAGGAAGTGCCAGGTTCTGATGGACCAGAAAAGCTATACATTATCATGCCAGAAGACAAGGTCTTTTCCCAAATCAGTTTTAATTGTTTGAGCCCACAAGCTAGGTTCCTCCAAGGTATCCCCAGAGTACTTCTGGGCACTCTTTTTCTGAACCATTTCTGTAGAGAAAGAAAACGGAGAAAGGTTTAGCACCAAATAGGTGCATTTAAACAGCCAAATGTGAGGACCAATCACTGAACAATCTGTGTAGGGGAGATTCAAAATATTAAGCATCTAGTTTGGCCAAGTAAAAGAAAAAATTGGAACTGCATTTGCCTTGAAAAGAAGGGTTAAGAGATAAAAATAGTTGTTCGGTTGAATTCTCAGGGGCTTTTCCCACCCCATAAGTCTTGGATTTTCAGGAATACTGTCACTCACTGGGTTGCCAGTTCTGGTTAGAATGGTATTGTGAAGCTTTCCTTCTCTCTTGGGTATCTGTATCTTCTGTGCGCATGCGCGTGCCCACACACACACAAACTCACTTACACACAAACACACACTCTTAGGGGGCCATTTTATGGCCTTTAGTTGTGTGACATATTCGGAAATGTGCTACCCCCCATCAGTTTATTTTATTAAGAGTATAAATACTATTTTATTATTGCAAATGAGATCTATGGCATGTCAGTGGGGCTTTGGTACTTCTAATCAAAATTAATCCATCCTTTCGTAAATCAGTTTGGCACTCGGCATCTGATTCTCTGTCTTCAAGAAAACCATTAAAGTGGAAGGAAATGAAATCAAGGGAGAGGCACTGCTCTGCAAACTGCCATGTGGTCTGTGTTGCTAGGAAACACTTTCAATTGTCTGTCCATGTTGGAAAGCTGCCTGCACTGGTAAGCAACTCATGGGAATGTTGCCGCTACATCAGAGGAAAACAAAATGAAAGGTCTAAAATACACGTTTAGAAGGTATGGGGATTTCAGTGTAATTTAGTCTTTGCTCTATTTTCTTGGCCCCAAATCATGGAAATTTGTTTCTTCCTCATAGAAACAATTTACAAATTCTCTCAAGAGGAATTTCTAAGAGATTGTGAGGACAAAGTGAATTCAGTTCTACTTGGGCTGAAGAAATTCATTTTTAGCATGCAAGGGACAAATGAAGCCCAGGCGGATGGGTGAGAAAAGCAATTTAGTGAAATGGGTCTTCCTCTATTGGCAGGATTTTCAGTCTTTCAGTTAAATACCAAAGTGACAGTGGTGTCAGCGGCAGTGCAGGCAGTAGCAAATGGGGGTCCTGAGAGACGATCAAAGCCTCATGAACTCCACCCCGCCGAGCTTCGTTCTCCTCCCTTCCTTCACACTTGAGGGAAGACAATAGGGAAGACAGTTCAGCGTGAAGAACAGCCATTTGCTCCAGTCTTTGCTCACCTTCCACTTTGGTCCTGCTTTGATGCTGGAAGTCCTTTAAACCAAGGATGATTGTTGAGACTAAGGTGGACTCCCGAGGGGTTTTGGATTAGAACTCATATGCCCCTTTCTCTCTTCCTCCTCAATCCCTTTCTCCCCTCTCTTTCTCACCTCCACCCGGTGGTTCTCACTGGACCCATTCCACTCAGCTACATAGAGTTCTTAATTCGCTTTAAACTCTTGGTAGGACTGAGTCTCTCACCATTCCAAAGAAGGAGAGTCTGAGCTCTTGTAAATGTCCCCTGGCATGGCCAGTTCAAGACTGTAAGCTCATTGTGGGCAGGGAATGTGTCTGTTCATTGTTATATTGTACTCTTCCAAGCACCTAGTACAATACTCTGCACACAATAAGTGCTCAATAAATACGACCGAATGAATGAATATTATTGGGTGAAGGAGGGAGGAGATTGTTCTCTGTTTTTGTGGTGGCATATGCATGGAGCACCTCAGTCCTCAGAGTCCTGTGTTCTGTGACATGCCTTGACAATTCCCCTTGGTCCCTATGCAGGACTTTTCTTATGTATATACATACAGTACACAGGGAAAGTCTTACTGTGGAGGGCAGTCGCAGGGCTCTTGGATGGGGTGAGCTTCTTCCCCCTTCAGCCGAGCATAAGTAAAAGGTCTAATTGGAACAAACCCACGTTTTCCCTTCACCATAAGTTCTTTTTAGCATCTTAGACTTTGACAGTCAGCGATCTGCCAAGTTCACCAGCCCTGCCCTCAGAAGTGACCAATATACTTACTCTTGGGATGGTGGGCAACAGCTGTTTGCATTGTTTGGAAGCCAACACTTAGAGTCAGAGTACATGATTTAAAAAGAGAAAAACAATCTCCCTAAGAGGATTAAACTGTCTTTAAGTAGGAAGATGAAGTGGAGGCAGGGTGATAATCCAGAAAATGGAAGAAATTGGGGCCATTATATGGTATAGCCTGACTGGACATTCCTAGAGGTGACCAACTGGCAGAAATATCAATCCCCATAAGTTTAGCTTCAGGCAAAACATCTTCAGATTTTTATGGCTGTAGCTGATATAGCTTATCACATTCTTCAAATCTGGCATGGAAAGAAATGCTGTTCTGCACTCTGCAGCTATGCTGTGTAGTCAGAAATCATGACTTATTAATGAGCTGCAAGTAGCACAGAAGTGGCAAGTTTGCATTAGCCTAATGTGCAAATCACTGAACACATCCTACATGGAGTGTGCTATTTCCAAGATGCAAACAAGTCCAAAACCCAGAGGACTCTTCCTCGCTAGGTGTCGTGGGAGCTGAAAAATGAAGCCACCTGCCATCATGCTATGGGAGCCAGTTTGTGAAACATCACTAACTCTGGAAGATGGGTCTTTGCTGAACACCCGAGTCTGAGTCAGTGGGTGCTGTGAGTTGTCTTTCAATTTCTTACTCCTTTTTCCTGTATTTCCAAAACTATGGGCACTTCAGGTCCTAGTGTTACAGGGATGACACTTGGGTTTGCAAGAGCTTTGGCAAGGAAAAAAAATTGCCAGATACACTGTCTCACTGAACGTTATTTCTCCAAGTGCTCAAGAAAGAGCCTCCAAAACCAAACTCTTTAAGAGAACAATGGTGCATGAATCATAAATTGCTGTGGCAACTATGAAGAATACCTTGAATGTTTGTGTGGAGACCACGCCTGACACTATTTTTATAGTGTAGTAAATTAGGCCAGAGAAAGTGCTTCAGTCAAGGGAAGCCAAGATGGTACCTTGTCAGAGGGGCATACAGACCAGCTGTTACTGACCAGAACATCAGAAATCTCCCTCTGGTTGCTAGCTGTTGTCCAGGTGAGCCATTAAATCTTTTTCTTTACTTTCCCTGCTCCTCTTTTCCCACTCCCCTCCCCCAAACTCTGCCCATTTTTTTTTTTTTTAATTTGTAGCTGCCTTTCCCGCCCCTTTTCTGCCATACCAGTTCCATTCCAGCTCTTTTTGTCTGGGTCCCCCCAAAGCTTCACAGTGGTGGAGATGGGACCAGAAGTGGCTGGGGGGGGTAGAGGAGAGGGGAAGGCAAGCTGGCAACTGCCTCTGTCTTTGCTAGCTCCCTCCTAGGCCTCACTCCCCAGTTCCTATATAGCAGGAACAGCAACCCTCTTGCCCACCTCTCTGGCTTTTGCATGGCTTTGGGGCTGCAAGAGGACTGGTGAGGCAGGGATAGGAATGGAGTTGGAGAAAGTAGGAAGGATTATTAAAAAGAAAAGAAAAGTGAGTGTGGCTGGGGGGATGGGGAATCAGGGTAGGTGTCTAAGGAGAGTAAGGAAAAAAAAATTAATGGCTTACCTGGGTGACAGCTGGCAGCAACAGGAAGATTTCGGGTGTCCTGGCCAGCAACAGCTAGCCAGTATGTTCCTCTCACAAGTGCCAAGATCACCACAATAAATATCAGCAATGAATATTCATTGAACATCCATAATGTTCTAAGTGCAGAGTGGAACAGAACATAAAAGAAGGTGGGGCCTGCCTTTGAGTTGGTATTCTCATGAACGGATACTGTCTTCAAGAAAATGAGGCTTTCAAATGTGTCTCTTGGAGTCGGTTTTAGGGATGGAGAAAGAGAACTATCCCTGGGGCTCTGAAATTTAAGGGATCGTCGGTTGGCTAAGATGCAGTGTAGATTCCTGGGAATAAGAGATCCTAGCTCAGTTTGGGGTGGGAGGGGAAAGAAGAATGATGATTTATGGAGCAGAACTACTCCACTGACAAGTAGTTCCACATTTGAAACCTTTTGCCTGTTCCTCAGCCTCCCCCTATCCAAAGTGATGTGGTTCCAGCCCAGGAGTGGAGAATGATCTGCCCAGGGCCACCAAAATGTCTGGCACTGACCCTGTGCCTATGGCTAAAAGATTTTTAAAAATGAGAATACTGTTTGATAGGGGTTTAAAAGGCAAACATCATGTTAATTATGAATCAGCTAATCATGACAGCTTTCACTTCCCAAAGTGATTCTCAAATGTTGCTTTGCTACTTGCTAGGGGGAATATTTTATCTTGGTTTCTGGTTGTCTCTCTGACTCCATTTCAACTGTTTCCCTTTGCTTGGTCATAAAAAATTATGGCAAGTCCCACCCATGGAAATCAGCATTTAATATGGGAGGGAAATGAGCATTCCGCTGCACCTAGGTAAAAAGAGATTTCTGAAAAACAGAGAGAGGAAGGGAGAAGGGGGAGGAGATGAGGATGTGTGCTTGTGTGTGAGAGAGAGAATGGTATGCTTAATCAGGAACAATGAGTTTAAGGAGATCTTTTGCAAAGAAGTGGCAGTATAACAGTGCAATTTCTGTATCACATTGTCACCCTGTCCAGGTGTCTTGTGAAAATCGGTGAGCAACAAAGGGTGAATGATTTTTTTTAAAGTAGTTCCTTATTAACAGATCATGATTTCTAGCTTTTTGAATGTGGTTATGGCACTCAGACATTTATTTTTCAGACATATGAAAAATTCTTATACCTACGTTTATGACCTACTGTTCTCCATCTTTACTGAAACAAGAGAAAATGGAGCATCTTTGCAGGATGGTGGATGAGTTAGGTGGAAGGAAGGAATTACTGAGAATGAAAGTTCTTAGGGGATGTGATAAGCCACTGAAAGAGGTTGTGGGATTTGTTTGAAAAAAACAGGAGAGGATTTCCTCTGAGACCACTTAGACATGATTTCACTTGATGATCAAGGGAAGTACCACTCAAAGTCCCTTTGAGCCCTAGGAGTCGATGTGCCTAACTCGGTGATACAAATTATTCTTCCTGCCGGAAATATTGAGCCTTGTGGTTCCAGAGGGCTTAGCCATATAGGGGGGTACAGTTCTCTATCATTCTGCCTTTGAGGTAAGGCAGGTCTGGTATATTTCTGCCTCTACTTTGGGTTTGGAGGAGAAACTAGGCTCTGGCTGTGTCGAGTGAAAGCAGCCAGAGCCAACCATTCTACTGTGGACCTAGCTAGAGTGGCAGTAGGAATGGTATTTATTAAGCACCTACTGAGTGCAACAAAGTCTATGAAGTACTTGGGAGAGTACAATAAAAAGCAAAAAAAAAATTCTCTTCCCACAAAGACCTGACTTTGTAATGGGAAAGACAGACATTGAACATATTTACAAATAGAGGGAGTAGTAGGAAGAAGGACTAGATAGAGAGCGAATGACTACACCAGGGTGAAATATCTGAATCAATCTGAAGAAATAACTGAATGTGCACTTGAATAGACATGATTACCTAGGTCCTGAGGATGGTGATAAATCTATGCATGCTAGGGGTGGCCATTGGTTTGATATGATTTAGAGCATTAGGAATTACTCATGGAAGACATCCTGGAGGAAGTAGGATTTTTAGGAGGGCTTTGAAGCAAGGAAAGGCTGAGGTCTGGCTGATTTTGAGTCGGGAGGGAGTGGAACAGTGTGAGCAAAGGGGTCGACACTGTAAGACGTTTAGCTTGAGGGGGAGTCATGAGCTAAGCAGGGTAGGAGAAGAGAACTGATGCGTAAGATGGCGAGAGCTGGTGGAAAGCCTTAAAGCCAATGGTAATGTGGAGAGAGATGGGCAGCAATTGGAGGCTTTTGAGGATTGGAGAGATGGGTGCTGAGCAACATTTCAGGAAGATGAGCCAGGTAGCGGTGTGGAGAATCAACTTATGCGGGGACCAGCTGGAGGCAGAGAGACTAGTGAGAAGACCGATACAAGAGCTTGAATCAGGGTGATGGTGGTTTGGGTGAAGAGGAAGTGGTAGCTCCAGGAAAGGTTTTGGAGGACAAACCAACAGGATTTCAAAGTTGAATGAGTGTGAGAGCTGAAAGAGAGTCAGGAATTGAGCACGACGCCAAGATTATGTGATTCTGGGGCAGGGAGGCTGGTAGTCCTTATCAACACAGATGAGAAGGTTAGAAAGAGAAATGGGTTTAGGAGGGAAGATGAGCAGTTCAGTTTGGAACGTGTTGAGTCCTAGGTACTAGTGGGACATCCAAGTGGAGATGTCCAGGAAGCAAGAGGAGATGAAAGATTGACTAGTAAGAGATAAGTCATGTGGAAATCACCCACCTAGAGGTGGTAGCTGAAGCCATGTGAGCACATGAGCTTCCCAAGAGAGTGAGTGTAGAGCGAGAAGAGTATGATAAGAGGTCCTGAGTAGGACCCCTGAGGGGATCTGAGCTGAGACACACCAGTTCCTGGTTTTGAGAGCCCCACAGTTTCCTGGAAGCTCACAGGATCCTGGACCAGTTCTTTGACAGAAATGTACCTGGAGGAGTGGGAAGAGGGGGCTGGTTCTGAGACTCTGTCCCCACCACCCTGCAGATCCTCTGAAACCGGGAGCTGGTTTGGCTCAGTAAGGCTCCCCCTGAGAGTAGAGCTCTCCTCTAAGGCATCACCAGAGGCCCATGGTGCCTTGGGAACCTAGAGGTAGGTGTTCAGGACTCAGGGACTCTAGGCCCCCATGCAACATCAGTAATGCATCAAGAAAGGCATATTACTGACAGTGCGAGAAAGGCTTCTGGACAGTTCTGCTCGTATGGCAAGATGACCACTGGAGCAAAGTGGCTACCTGCCCCTGGCCCCGGGCCCAAGTGGCAATGCCCGCTGTCTCAGGGGTATTCAGAAATGAAGAACAGGGCCATCTTCAGGTGGGAGACCCAGTCTCTCTTCCCATAACAATTAATGGAGGGCGTCCATCTTGCATGTACATACTTTCATTCTTCCCACTTCACAGGAAGGGCACATAGCTCAATCAATTTACGCTAGGGCTGATGTTGGATTTTCATTAGTCCCACCCTGATTTCTCAAAGGCCTTGGGTTAGGGGGCCTTAATGCTTGTTGTCATGGCTAACTCCTGCAGTTTCCACTAACATCCTCTCAGTGCCTTGGTTTTCTCAGCTAAAGGGCGAGGATAATCATTTTGACCTTCACAGAGACATTATGAGAATGAGCTAATTGAAAAGCAATATGATTGCAATAAGTGGTCAGCGGCACTGAGTTGTAGCAATCAAAAGTTGAATCCTGCTCCATGTCTTTTAAAAGTCAATGCAGAATATGTTCTTTTATACAACAGCACATCTTATGCCACACATAGAATGTCAGGTAAAAGCATATTTGATACTCTCTCAGATCAAGAGGATTTAGACCTTGGGACATTTAAAAAGCTGTCACAAAACAGAGCTGACATTATAATCTTTTAGTGGCACAAGCCTCTGTTTAGCATCAACTGCTGCATAAATAATGCTCATTACAGTAATTGGAATAGATATTTTCTTAGCGCAATCATAATTTCTTTTAATCATCCATGATGTGTACTACCAGATAAATCTCATAGATGACTACACTTGGGGGTCCTTATTCGAAGTCCCTTGGGGTAATCCAAAGAGAAAGAAACGACAATCCATGGACGAGATTACATAGGGCAGTAAACCCAGGGATGGGTGGAAAGGAAGATGAACAACTTGAGACAAAGCAGGCTTCTTAATTTTACGGCCAATTGTGATATTTCCTGGCTGCCAATTGGTTTCTCTTCCAAGAGACAGTTGTAATTTACTGCTCCTTTCTTTTGCCGGGACAGGAACATACCCTGCAGTATGAAGACAGTCAGCTGCCTCGGATTTTTGCTCTCATTGATAGGGCTTTGATGGAAGGAGAATGGTATCCAATCTATGATAAGTGGCTCATTCCATGGTCATTAAATTGCTCCCTCCACCGTATATGTCATCTTTCATTTCATCTCAATAGACTCTTAGCAGAAATGCTCAGAAGTTAAAGTGTTGGAGGCGGAGAGCGGCAGCCCCACTTCTGAGTTCAAAACTTGGCTCTGTCACCAAGGCACTGGGCAGCTTTGCACAACTCCCCCAGTCATGGTGTGCCCGATTCAGATACTTGAATGTGCAACTTATCTTAACCACAAATGGCTTCTGAGGTGCAAACGTGGTGGGGATAATGACCCAAATGGAGTGAGAGAAATGGAAACCAACGATTGCTTCTTGTTTATAATCTACAATTCAAACCCTATCCAAGCAGCTCAGACAACACAGACCAGAGGCAGGGATGGACTAGGGGAAACGCAAACTCATCTCTGTGTTCTAAGAGAACCGAGAGAGGGGAAGAATCACTTCCTCCATTCTCAGGGAGCGATCCTGCATATGGGCTGTCAATAAAGGAGAAAGTTGAAGTAAGCGATACCCGGGATGGCTTCCGAGAATATTTACGGGCTGGACAGGTACCTCCAGTCATCTGGGGCCAGTCAAGTTAATTCACTTGGATTTTTTTGGAACTCACTGGACAGACATGAACATTCTTTTACCTTTGAGCAAAGCTGTCAGGATAGCTAAATCAATGTCCTGGTGTCCTTCCGATCCCATCCGAAATACCGTAATCTGCAATTTGAAACAAGGTGACCATTAGAGACCCATTTTTTTTCTAATCCAGAAATTAAATCAGTAAAGCACCTGAACTCAGAAAACCTCAATATGGATAAAGGGCTTTTTTGAACCAGCTAGCAATCACACACAGTGAGTGCAGCAGTCAACCCAAACATGATGGGATTGCCTCCACAATTCATTAAGAGGATTGCCACAGTATCAACAAGGTAGCCACTATCTAGTGATGCTTTTTACATGTTTACAGTTGTGTCTTCTATAAAATTAAAACAATTACTCTGAATGTAGCTGTTGGAGGCCAGGTTCCAAAAGAAATTGCAAATCCACCTTCTTGGATTTGCAAGTAGTTTCATATAAATAATAATAATGATAATAATAATAATTGTGGCAATTGTTAAGTGCTTACCTCAGTTCTAAGCACTGGGGAAGATACAAGGTAATCAGGTTGACATCGTCCGTGTCCCACATAGGGCTCACAGTCTTAATCCCCATTTTACAGATGAGGTAATTGAGGCACAGAGAAGTGAAGCGACTTGCCCAAGGTCACACAGCAGACAAGTGGAGGAGCTAAGATTAGAGCCCGAGTCCTTCTGACTCCCAGGCCCACACTCTACTGCCTACTCTAAACTGAGAAATCATCATTTCTAGGAAGAGCTAATTACTTAATTCTGACAAAGTGGCATCTCAGTTCCATCAAAAAGCAACCTGAGTCCTTAGGTAGTCAATAGCAGGACCAACACATTCTCTCAGGGGCCTTAGGGCCAGAGATAATTGGAGATGGCCCGGAACCTTCAGGGCTTTGTCAATCACAATAACTTCCTTCAACTCCCATCCCAGCCCATGTGCCCCCTCTCTGACTCCCAGCCCCAAAGAGCCACCCCAGGCTGGAAGAGCCTAGACTGTAAGCTCACTGTGGGCAGGGAACATATCCACGAACTTTGTTATATTGTTTATATTGTACTCTCCCAAGTGCTTAGTACAGTGCTCTGCACACAATAAGCGCTCAATAAATGAGATTGATTGACTGAAGAGTCCTGACACAAACTCAAGGAACTAGTCTGCCTTTATGAGTGTAGCAGTAACTTTGTACAACTCCAAAAATGGCTGGTGAAGAAAACAATTGATCGATAATGTGCTCAATTATCATTATCATTATTCATATTATTAACAATTATTAAGTGATTGTTTCCAAAGCTCACAGCTAAGCATTATGGGTAATTACATGCAAATCAATTAAGAAACAGTCTCTGGCCCCTATGGGATCCATAATCTCAACTGGGGAAAACAGACATCTAGAACACTGAAATACACTCCAATCACATGTGAAAATTCAACAGTTCAAAAATATCAAGAGGAAAAACATGGTAATGAAGCACCTTTAGGAGAGGACAGCCTTCAGGCACGACCAGTGAGACACTGCCTCAACTTCCCAGAAATTACTTACATACTAATTACCTTTTCCTGTCACTGTGGTCTCATCTTTCCTCCTTTCCCTGTGTTTTTATTTATCTAATTTTTTTGCATGTCTACTTTGATTGAAGGTTCCTTAGGTAGGTCCCATGTGTAACCATGCTCACTGTTGGAATTCAAGGAGCCCAGTTGACTTCCTGTCACCATTCCCTCCAACTAACCATAGGTACAAAAATTGTTTGCAATAAGGAGAAAGTAATTTGCCTTCCTGAGCACTGGAGGAGGGTTTATGGGGTTTGGCTTCTCCATTAAAGTACAGATGTACCCCCAGGATGTCACATAGAACCTCTTATGGAAATCAGCAGACCCTACAAGATGTCCCCAGGGGCACCCCTGAGGCCCTCCCCCACCAATGCTACCACTAGCTCTAGAGCAGTTTCAATCCCTCTCAAGATCCTGTACTTATTCCTAGCCGTGGGACTCAGCAGTAAGGCAAATGGAGGATGGGTGTTTCCAGGACATAAAGGTGTCCAGTGCTATTGCCTTACCAGACAATAATAATAATAGTTACGGTATTTGTTAAGCACTATGCGCCAGGCACTGTACTAAGCGCTATGGTGGATAGAAGCAAGTCGGGTTGGACCCCGTCCCTGTCTCACGTAGGGCTCAGTCTCAATCCCCATTTTACAGATGAGATATCTGAGACACAGAGAAGTGAATTGATTTGCCCTAAATCACACAGCAGACAAATGGCAGAGTCAGGATTAGAACCCATGACATTCTGACTCCCAGGCCTGTGCTCATCCACTATGTCATGCTCCTTCTCATGCCAGTGGAAAACCGGACAAACGGCCACCCTAATTAAAAGGCTCCCTCTCTCAACTGCTAAAGAGTGAAGTATGACTTTATTGTGAGGAATGCCAAGAACAATATGGGAAGGGAATGATTAGAGGCTCTTCTCCATTCTAGTGTTCAGCTAGAGGAGAAAATAAGAAAATTATATCAATAAGAATACTAATCTTCAAAATAATAACATTTGGTTATATAAGACGAGTTACACTGGAGAGAACTGAGGAAGAAAAATAAGTGCCAAATAAATCTGTTCATCCAATACAGCTCTAGCTTCCTTTTAACAAACAAGCCTTGGCCTAGTCTGCTTGGGACAAAGCCAATGCTTGTTTGAAAGAAAATACCAAACCCACCTGTTTTTTTTTTAAGGTGAAAACAGCTGTGGTCTTGTTTTCAAGAGAACAAAAGGGGGATTTGTAATTTGTTCTTTTTGTTGTAATTTATATGGATTGGCTGAAAGACATTTCTGTGAGGCAGTACAGATGGGGTTTTTACTCTATGAAACTGATTTTGACTGTAACTTCCTATTGGGTCAGGGAGTCTTCAATCAATCATTCAATAAGTGGTATTTACTGAACACTTTGTGCAAAGCCCTGGAAAGTGCTTGGGAGAGTACAATAAAACAGAGATGGCAGATTTGTTTCCTGCCCATAAGGAGTTTACAGTCAAAAGGAGAGATAGACAATAAAATAAATTACGGGTAGGTATATTAGTGCTGTGGGGCTGAGGGTGAGATGAATATCAAGTGCTTAAAGGGTAGAGATCTAAGTACATATGCGACACAGAAGGGAGAGGGAATCTTTCTGCTGGTGTTCCCTCTTTAGAGGAGATACTGCAAGATGCAAAACAGGTTTTTTTTTTGCCTTCTGATGGTCATGACTTTGTTGCTCTGACACAAATGATTCCACATGACTTAGGAGTTATCTATTTAAAGTTAGGGAATGAAATGAATCAGGTCCTGGTGTCCTTCACCCAGTAACAGGGACAAAGTCAAGAGCAATGATCCAATTCCCAATTGGTAGTGGTATAAATAGTTTGGAAGAAACAACTGTGAAAATGTAAAGGGCACAAGCAGAGTGGGGTCAACTGGATTGGGGCTTGGCCTTCAGCCAGGCCATGATCACCTAGGCATAGACTCTCACTGATCTTCAGCAACTCCTCTCCTGTTCTCCCTCAAACTGTCACATGATGCTGCCTCTTGCTTGCTCCATATCATAACCAACCTCTCTGTTCCTCTATCTCCCAAACTAGCCCCTTGGTGGGTTTTTTTTTCCTTTTCTCCTAACCTTTTAACCTAGCCCTCACTAGCCTGTCTCTTTCCCTTCCAGTCAGTTCAAACACTTAGTGTAAGCTTCCATCTTATGTTCCTAAGCTCCTCGTACAGAGCTCTGCCCACAGTAGTTGTGCAATAAATACTGTTTGTTTTTGATGATTACTTCTTTTCTCATTTTCTCCTCTATCCATACTATAAGCCAGTTGGTTCAATTCTTCCTTAACAATATTTCATGGGTTCACCTTCTTCCTGAAAGAAATGCAAGAGGTGAAATCCAAACTTGACAAATACAAAGACCTTTCCTAAGAATCACAGATAAATGTTATAGTTATATGTGAGCCTAAGGGTCAGGGAGTGAATGCAAATTAACTCTACTTACTGTACTTCAATCTCATTTACCTCATCGCCAACCCCTTTCCCATTTCCTTCTCTGTCCTGGAACTCCTTCCCCCTTCATATATATATATGACCACTGCTCTTCCCACCTAAAAAGCTTTCCTAAAATCATATCTCCTCCAAGAGGCCTTTCCCGACTAAACCCTCATTTCCCCCACTCCCTCTCCCATCTGCATTTCCTATGCACTTGGATCTGTACCCTTTAAGCACTTGCTATTCACCCCATTCTCAAACCCACAGCACTTTTGTACATATCTCTAATTTATTTTAATATTTTAATAGTATCCCCATCTAGACTGTAAGCTCTGTGAGGGCAAGGACCACATAATAATGATAATTATGGTATTTGTTAAGCACTTACTATGTGCCAAGCACTGTTCTTAGTGCTGGGGTAGATACGAGATAATCAGATTGTCCGACGTGGGGCTCACAGTCTTAATCCCCATTTTCCAGATGAGGTAACTGAGGCACAAAGAAGTTAAGTGGCTTGGCCAGGGTCACACAGCAGACAAATGGCGGAGGCGGGATTAGAACTCATGTCTTCTGACTCCCAAGCCCGTGCTCTTTCCACTTAGCCACACTACCAACTCTGTTGTACAGAACTCTCTCAAGTGCTTAGTTCAGTGCTCTGCACAGAGTATGGGTTTAATAAATACCATTGATTGATTGATTGTAACTGCTGTGAAGGCAATGATATTTTCTTTGGGATTGAAATCACCAAACCATGTAATACATGATCAGTGATGAGGTTTGATGACTCCTTGGTTTTACTGGTGGACTCCAATATTTTTATTTGCCCTTTCTTCTTAAGTAATGTCTTAGAAAAACTGGCCCCAATTTAACATATATATGACTAAAGGAGTGATTTAGCACACAGATAAATTAAACTTAATTTAGTTTCTCAGAACTTGTTTCACAGTTCTTTGGGGAAAACATTTATAATTACCATCTGTGGTTTTGGTTTAGAGCAACTAAATTTCTTATCATGCTGTTTTTCATTAATTTTATAGAACAGACCAGGGAATGAAATCTATTATGTTTATGTTATGATTATGTTTAACCATATTTTATGCAAGCTTTGCATTATCAATAGCAAATCACTCAGGTATGTTTCTTGGGACATTTATCAAGTTAAGTAATCATTTTCTCACTTGAGCCTTTAGCAAACATGTTTGGCTTAAGTTTGTTATAGTTTTACCTGGTTTCCAACAGGCTAAATTACATCTACACATTATGTTCTTGACCACTTTTTTTGGTCATGATGATTAATTTCCTTTACCAACAGAAATCTGTCTGTAACAGGCTCCCTTAAAAGCACGTCTTCTTTTAGGCATCATTAATTCAATCCACAGTTGGATGTTTTTCTCTGCAATCGGATAAACACACAGCTCCTTTGAGTTTGAGTCTGTGTTCCCAAATGCAACAGTTCAACCACAGTCAAGTGGCAGTGCCTTTGCTGCTCTGTTGCGCAAGAGTGAGAGAAACAATCCAGAAGCAGAAGACTCAGTGGTAAAACCGCTGATGAAAAGCCTTAAAGACAGGTCACAGTGTTCCAACAATTGGCTACAGGGACACTAGGCACCAGTTGAAAACCAAGAACCATCCCAGGCTAAAAGGGACATCTGAACATTCTAGGAAAAGGTTACACAATATATACTTAGAGCCAGTGGCTGGAAAGAAAACCTCTCCACTAAAAAAAGCTAAGAGGAGGGGCAGCTTTTCTTAAAGTGCCCACCACTCTTCTGCCATCGTCAAACAACTATTTAGGGTCACCCTGTCCTGGCCTTTAGGGTGAATGATATTGAGAAAATTTGCCCTCTTCTCCATCCTCGTCTCGCAGCCTTGCTCAGACGCAGAAAATCAAGAGTTCCAGATCCTTATTCTGGAGAGAAAAAAGTCCTGGATGCTACCGAATCAAGCTCCCCAATAGGTGGTGCTATGTACATTGGCTTTGCTCCCAGAAATCCCCTCTTCTCCTTCTTCTCTTTCTCTAACAGCCACGAGAAAGGATTAGCCGGGGAGGACTGAAGGCTTCAAATATGAATAGTGGCTGGTTTCAAGCCTCATCCTTGACATTAACGAATGCATTTTCTCATCTAATTTAGTACACCCATCTTTACTTCTTTCTCTAAGCCATGCTTGCCAATACCCAGAGCTCTATCACGCTGGGCCTGCTTCACTGAAAGAAGAGTTGCAAATTATATAAATATTCATGGTTGCAAAGAGAGGTTCAGTTAAGGGAAGATGGCTGTCACATTATGCAGGGTTATTGCTGTGGATCTCTAAACCTCATTCACAAAGATCAGCACACTAAAGGAAAAGGGAAGTACAGGTCTTGCTCTACATACAAGAGGTAACATTGGTTGATTGATTCAAGAAGATTAGTGAACTATTGCATGGGCAGAGCCCAAGTTATCAGTGGCTTCCTATGCAAGCAATCAATCAATTCATCCTATTTAATGAGGACTATTTGCAGAGCACTATACTAAGCGTTTGAGAGAGCATAATACAACAGAATTAGCAGACCTGAGCTTACAGTCCAGAGGAGGGGACAGTCATTAATATGAGAGCTGGATCAAGGCACCCTAGGCCTCCCTGGAGACTCCCCTAATTACTTCCCTCTCAGGTCGGGATCCCAACCCATTCTCTTCTTAGTGGTGGTATAATCAGTGGGTAAAAGCTACCTTCTCCCCAGGTCCCTCGCATCTTCCTGGTCCTTGGGTGTTCTATCTGGCTCTCTGGCATTAGTCCCTCCCATCTTTGCTGCAGCTCTCCATAGCTCTGAGTACAAGGAACAGTCCATCTGATGATTAAGAACTGAAGGCTGCTCTGCACAGAAATTACTGGAAGTAAGAATCCCTCTATCATAAATCATCATTATCATCACTAGGAGATATTTGTTCAACACCCACAATATAACCAGGTGGGGGAAGGAGTAGATGCCAAGACACTTGAGAAGAAATGTTGACTAGGACAGGACTAAATGATTGACCTCCTGGCTACATTAGCATGCAAATCAATTCACAATATGTAAATTATTTAACAATGATATCATCCGGATTTCCAGATATACTCATTTTCATTTCTATCACTGATGAGAATTGTTCCAAGTTCCCAAGAGTGGTTCCAAACAAATCCTAGAGAGGAGAGGTGGAGAAAAAGGCTTTTTCCCAAGAGTAACGTACAATGCTTGCTTAGTTTAAGGGAGAAGGCCAGAGGGGAAGCAGATCAAACTTTTCTCATGCCATTTCCACAGGGAAATGTCAATGTGGCTCTCCAAAGGGGAAGGATGTGGCCAATAACCTATCACCTACTGTTGGATAGGCTTATATATTTTCTGTCTAGTAATGGAGTCCACTTTTTTCATTAGTTTAAAACCTTGGAATGCAAAACCTCAGATGGTGAAGTTGACAGATGCTACAGTTCTAAGGATGAAATTTCCAAAAGCTTTTAAGCTAAAGGTCCTTGTTAATAGAATCAAGAATATTTTTTAACAGCCAGCTTGTCAGCCAACCATATGGGTGAAAATTCACTTTTACTCAGGGCAATATTTTTAGGTTGCAGGAAGGAAGATATTAGATTTGGAGATATTTTTGTGGGAATTTAGTTCTTACGTAAACTGATCGGCTCTCTGGGGAGATTTCTCAGCCCCACATATGGCTCTTCTGTGCTGGTGGTCTCTACTGATTCATTATGATTCTTAGCTTTCCACTGGGGGATTGGGCTGAATGGGCCTTGGCATGGAGGTCAATTTTATTAGTAGATGTGATTCTTCTCTACCTGCCTCCCTACTTTGAGAAGCGACCACAAGACAGTAGCAAATAAGCTCCATGAATTGATGGAAGAGATAGAGGCAACTCAAAAGTGGATTGACAAAAAGGGACAAGGGACTCTTCAGTTCATGCCAGTGGAAGAGGCATCCCTAGTTTCTCTTCTTCATGACACTCCCCCCCCCCCCCCCCCCGGACACACACGCAGATGCAGGTAAGAAATACTGCCATGTGTAAGTTTTTTGAGAGCATGGATGGAAGTATTCAGATTTCTTTTCTATCTAGTGCATACCCTAACCCAGGCAGGAAAGCACTTGAGTAATATTCCTTCTGAGCTGGTGAGACCACACTTCACTGAAGGCCTGAAAGAGTATTTTTAGGTTTATTATTTGCTTTTATATGTACAGTACACCTGGTAAAACTCTTCCAATCTGATGCCTTAACAGGTTTGCTGTATTTTATTACCAATTGGTTTATTTCTCCAAGTCATTCAACAAGCAGGCTGACCAGTTTGATTTGAGTGTTTTACTTAGCCTTATGGGTCAAGACTGTCTTTAGATTTATGTTCTACCACACAATGGTGTGATTGGCCATAACAACTGCCTTCTTTTTGGCCCAACAAGGCACCTAATGGGAACAAACATCACCCTTGGGATGCAATTTCTTCTCTGCCCTTTCCTCTCCATCCAAACTGCTACAATGTTAATCCAAGCACTTATCCTATCCCACCTTGACATCAGCCTCCTTGTTGACCTTCCTGCTTCCAGTCTCTCCCCACTCCAGTCCATGCTTCACTCTGCTACCCGGATCATTTTTCTACAAAACCGTTCAGTCCATGTTTCCTTAAGAACCTCCACATTTGCATCAAACAGAAACTCCTTGCCAAAGGCTTTAAAGCACTCGATCACCTTGCGCCCTCCTATCTTACCTCCATGACTTCTTACTACAAGTCAACCCACAAACATCTCTCCTCTAATGCCAACCTACTCGAACTTTGAAATTGTCTATCCCACAACCGACCTCTCACACACATCCTGCATCTATCTTGGCATGCCCTCCCTTTTTATTCATTCATTCAATCATATTTATTGAGCACTTACTGAGTGCAGAGCACTGTACTAAGTGCACAGGGAAAGTAAAATACAACAATAAACAGTGTCAGTCCCTGCCCACAACGAGCTCAAAGTCTGTCTATAGCCAACAAGTGATCCCTTTCTCCACCTTCAAAGCCCTATTAAAAGCACATCTCTTCGATAAGCCTCATTTCCAATTCTCCCACTCCCTTTTTCATTACCCTTCCACTTGGATTTGTACCCTTTATCTACCCCTCCCTCAGCCCCACAGCATTTGTGTGCATATCCATAATTTATCTATATTACTATCTGTCTTCCCCTCTAGGCTGTAAGGTCATTGTGGACAGGGAATATATCTACTAACTCTGTTATATTGTACTCTCCCACACACTTAGTAATTGTTCAATAGATATGATTGCTTGGTTACTTGATTAGAATTGGAAGTGGGAGAGTGGTAAATGGGAACTAGACTAGTGGGGATCAGTACAGTTAGAATAGGGCAGAGCAAGTGCCAGGCCTGATGAATGTCCAAATGCCATCTCCTATGAGGGAGGCTCGTCCAGTTTCAATCCAGCTACGGAGGAGTTGTTTCCTGATTGTTCCGTGCTGTTAATTTTACTATTATTATTATTACTAGTCTTGTATTTGTTAAACATTTACTATGTGTCAAACACTCTTGTAAGTGCTGGGGTTGATACAAGGTAATCAGATTGGACACAGTCCCTGTCCCACATGGCACTCACAGTCTAAGCAGTGGGGAGAACAGGAATTAAATTCCCATTTTACAGATGAGGAAACTGAGGTCCAGAAAAGTTAAGTGACTAGCTCAAGGTCACACAGCAGGCAACTGGCAGAATGGAATTAGAACCCAGACACATACTCTTTCTTCTAGGCCACGGTGCTCTAGTACAGATTGCTAACATGAAGGGTAGGGGATAAGGCCATTTTCTGATGTCCATCATAGGTTTTGGGTCCCCTTGAAGGACAGCCTGAACATTCTTTGCTAACTGCCTTATCTCTTCCCCCGTTGTTCCAGGTCTACCCTTGAATGTACCTTAGTATGGCGATTAGTCAGTGCTCTCCACACAGTACATGCTAAATATGATTGATTGATGGATCTAAACTTCTAAGACTGGGTGCAATCAAACTGGCCAGCAGAGTGAGGGTCAGGGAGAGGTTCATCAGGGGATATTCTCTCAGCAATATTGGATTTCTGGTTAGGAATCAGAGTTTGAGCAGCTAACCGATTTAAATGGCCTAACCAGACTATTGGGTGGTCAAGAATATGAAATAATTGCCACTAAAATGGGGAAGAAACAATAATGTTCACTTCTTCCCTGTTCTTAAGCAAGTAAGCTGTCCTCATTAAAGAAAACTAGATAGGCATCCACTAAGAGCTATTCTCCTTTCAATCAATCATATTTATTCAGCACTGTATTAATCGCTTATTCTTTATCTGATAGGCAAGGTTTTTTTTTTCCTCTAACAAGAGAATCGGAGGATTTCTTTTTGCTACTATTATTTCTCTGCCGCATATAATAGTCATCAGGCAAGTGGAGATAATCCTTCCAATATATTCCCCCTAACAGAGAAGAAACAAAAAAAACTTCTTTTCACAGAAACTCTGGATAACTCTCACTTGGGTCAGTACACGTTTGTTTCTGACACTGAAGAGAACAGACAGAAATGCTTGGAGGCAACAGGGAAACTCTTAGTACGTCATTTGCTGCATCCCACCACCATCCTTCCTGCCAGGATTGATAGTTCCCTTCGGTGTTGAAAACCTTGTCTAGGTTAGTTGAAAGAGACAGTTCTCTCAGCATTCCCTGAGGCTTCTATTCTACTGCCTCCATCACCTCTCACTGAAGAATTTCTTTACTACCAGGCAGGCTCATTTCCCTCCTAATCACATTACTCTAAAGGAAGCCTCCTTGGGCCACAGATACTTTAGTCTTTTTTGTTTTGTTTTGTTTTTTTACAACTCTGTTTAGCTTTCCAATGGTTGGTGATCACTGTGGTTTGGACACATTTTTTGTTATTGGTGTATCGTTGATTGTATTCTGGGCTGCCAAGCGTTTTGAAACAATATATTGGCTAGATGCCAGTCAAATGCCTGGATGTATAATTTGTTTAGTGTTTGAAGATTTCAGCATTCATTTGCAAGCCATATGGAGAGAATGCTTTCCTTTCGGAAATATCTCGGTTAGCAAGTGATACTCTTTCTTGAAGCTTTCCCAGAGTAAATCCTCCTGATGACAATGACCACCAATCACACTGCTTTCCCGATCGATTAGAGGGACATCTGCATAAATGATGGGCATGTTTCCATTACTGGGTTACTATGGTTGGGGCTGCTGCACTCTGAGCTGCCAGAAGCTGGAAACTCTACTCTTCTGGCCACAGTTCCTTTTTGCTTTTTTGCGTTTATTTTTGTATTTATTCCTGGCTGTGTCTTTTATTTTTTTTCTTTGCTATTATTGTATTAATATTTTCTTAGGTGTCTGTTGCCAACTTCTTTCTTCCTTTTTTTTTAGACTGTGATGCCCCAGAGGGTCAGGGATGGTGTCTAATTCTAAAACATGTATTCTTTTCCAATGCTTAGTATAGTGCTTTGCATCAGCCGTATACTGCATAAGCATCAGCCGTATACTGCATAAGCATCAGCCTACCTCTGCCTCAGCTTTTGCCACCACGTTCCACAGCTCAGAAGTGTTTTTTTTTTAATTATGGCATTTATTAAATGCTTAGTATATGCCAGACACTGTACTAAGTGCCGGATTAGATACAAGACATTCAGGTTGGACACAGTCCCTGTCCCACATAGGGTGCAGTCTTAATCCTCATTTTACAGATGAGGTAACTGAGGGCCAGAGAAGTGAAGTGACTTGCCCGAGGTCACACAGTAGACAAGTAGCAGAGCTGGGATTAGAACATGGGGACCTGCCAAGAGAATGCAATGGCTCTAGAACAAGCGTGTATATAGTTGTCGGGGGAGGGCAGGGGCCCAGACCAGAGTTTTTGGCAGCCTCGGGCAGACTTCTGCCAAATGGTGTGCATACCAGCATTACATTGAGCTGACTTGACATGCAACTGTGTGTCTGGAATCCACTAAAACCCTAATCCCAGTGTTCATATGGCTGAATTTAACATTGAAACTCGAGTACTATAGAGCAGTGCCACCTTGATTTTATGTTAATTTTTACTCTGAAATCGAATCTAGCAGAGAGGTTTAGCTAGTGGAAAAGAATGAAGTAAACACACATTTTTAAGGGATGCCTGTTTGCTAAGGGAGCTAAAGAAAAATGCTCTGGGAGGCCAGCTGTTAGCCACTAGAATTTGTATTTCTCTATTTGAAAGATGAGAAAGAGAAGCAGAAAGCAAAAGGAAGGGAGAGGGAATGTTCGAGCATGTTTGAGACCAGAAAGGCAGGAAGCAGATGTACTCTGAGTTAATTTGTATCTGAGATTAATGGTGTTAGTTTCAAGTAAATAGAAAGTTGAGGATTTGGCCCAAGCAGCAACAGTGTCAGGGATATTTTTTAATGATGAGAGAGGCTGGTAAAGTTCCTCTGTTTTAAAATCATTCATGCAACATTTCCTCCATTCCTGTTTAA
This sequence comes from Ornithorhynchus anatinus, assembly GCF_004115215.2. Taxonomy (NCBI): domain Eukaryota; kingdom Metazoa; phylum Chordata; class Mammalia; order Monotremata; family Ornithorhynchidae; genus Ornithorhynchus; species Ornithorhynchus anatinus. The sequence goes on from NC_041753.1 coordinate 57,806,189, forward strand.
AATGCATTCTATTGGTCTCTTATTCTGTTCATTCAGGAAAGACGATTCCTAACCCTTTTTTCCCATTCCTCTGCTTCCTCTTCCTTGCAGTTTGGAATTGCAATACCCCTCACTTTCACGGCAAAACACACAAAAATCAAGTGCTTGCCCCATTTAGGACAAAGACTGTCATATCTGCATACATAGTATCTACTCCAGTGCTTAATACAGTGCTTGGCAAATAGTAAGCATTTAACAAATACCACTATTATTATTATTATGATTTTTTGCTTGTAAAAGAAGAAACAGGGTTATTGAGACACTCTGAAACTGTTCTACATTTGTTAGAAGAGAGTTAAAGGGCTCCAGTGCATTCTAGCACTGGTATTTCGACGCAGTCTGAATATTGAATGGAGAATTCTCCCCATACCTGACAGCAGCAACAGATGTTAATAAACACAATCCATCAAAAAAGGTCAGTTTTGAAAAAATAAGGAAAAAAATGTGGAAAATAACTTTTTGGCACTGACTGTGATCCAGTTATTTAATTGAAGAGAGGCTGCTTTGAGTACAATTTAATCATTTTCCACCCAGAATCTTCCAGCCTTAGAACCTAGCTATCACTTTGGGGATTCCGTCCTGGTTATATCACCAGGAGTAGGGATTTCTAATTTTTAACTGATTCCTCACCAACAACCTTTTGCAGTGAAATATCCATTGTAGTTTCAAACTGGATAGTTTCAAACTGTCAAATCCCAAAGATGGCTTGCCCACTACCTACCAGGAGCTGCTCTTTCTTCCGACCTCATTTTCAAGTCACTTATGAGGTGATTTTGTACCCTTTTTTTAATGAATGGCATTTGTTAAGCGGTTTCTATGTGCCAAGTACTGTTCTAAATGCTGGAGTACATACAAGATAATCAGGTTGAACACAGTCCCTGTCCCACATAGGGTTCACAGTCTAAGTTGGAGGGAGGTGGATTTAACCCTCTTTTTACAGATGAGGTAACTAGGCACACAGAAGTTAAGTGACTTGCCCAAGATCACCTGGCAGACAAGTGGTGGAGCAAGGATTAGAACCCAGGTCCTCTAACTCCCAGCCTCATGCTCTTTCCCCTAGGCCATGCTGCAGAGTGGATTTGAGAAAATCCAATGTTGCTTTTTTTCTTATGTCTGAGACTATGGATAATTGTTGCCAAATTTGCAGCCTCTAATTTAAAGGTGCCTTAAAAAAAACGAGTTATCAAACAGATAAAAAGAAGTTTTACTTGAATTGTGAGAAAAGTTAGGAGCCTGAGATGGCCTGAAATGGGTATCTTGTTCTCTTTTTGAGTAAAAAGGGAAGCTGAGATAAATGGGACCTTCTTCAAGACTGACCACTCACTGGTATTGTAGTTTTCTCCATTGCCATGAGAAAGGCAGTTGTTATATGACCAGAAGAAAGGTCAAAAACATTTTCTGCTAAAATTACTTAAAACCAGAAGCAGCAAAATATGTCAGTAGCAAATTGGAAACAGAATGTAGTGGTAGAATGAATTAAACATTGTGATCTTACCTTTTTGGAAGCTCATTAGAATTCTGAATAAAAGGAAAATTTGTGGGTATAAAGGAGGCCTAATGGATAGTCTTACCCTCATGACAGCGGAGCAGGTTTCTTGTTCACTTGGTACAAAAGAAAAGCAAAATCACTGGGCTTAAATTACAAGATTGCAGTTGCTGAGAAACTTTCTCTAAAGCAAATGGGATCCAGGCATTTAAGACATGAGACATCACAGTTCAACACTGCCTTACTGATTAGCTTGACTTTGTAGAGTCAAGGTCAGGAAAAAATAAGGGGAAAAAAACCCAATATCCTAAAGGGAATTAGGTGGTGGGTAAGACTCCTGATCAAAAGGGAAAACGTAAACCTCGAGATTGCCTAAGCAAAAGAAAACCCAATTAGATGCTATTATATATAAAATTTGCTTCTGGTAGACTTCACTTGGTATTGGTTCAGCTTGCTTTTTTTAGGGCTTAGCATATGGTGCCTAGTCAAGTGGACACTTAAGAAACTAGAAAAAGAAGGTGAAGGAAGAAGGAGGAACAAGGAGAACTGAGACAGATGAGGAAGGAGGAGGAAGGTGAAGGGAAAGAGGAAAGGAGAGAAAGGATGGGGAGGAAGGATGAAAAAAGGGGAAGGGGGAGGGAAGTAGAGGGAGGCAGAGGGAGGAAGGGGAGGAGAATTCAAAAGAGGAAACAAGAGAAGGGAAGACAAAGAGGAGAAGACAGCTTTCTGGAACCCAAATGAAACCCAAGGGAAAACTAAGAGTTTGATTTATCAACTGAGGAAACTGCTACCCAATAAAACTTTAATGCAGTAAATAAAAGTGGGTCCTTTGACACAGTCTAATAGCATTCAACATCAAGTTTAAACAAATGTGTTTAAACTTTCTTCATAAAGCTTATACCCCATCTCTATTTCATCATGCATAGATGCAAAGTTAGTAAGATCATGTCAGGTAAGTATTTTTTGAATGACTATGGTGAAACGTTATTTTTTTAATGGTTTTTCAATGAGGAAGCAGCCTGGCCTACTGGAAAGAGCATGGGCCTGGGAGCCAGAGGACCTAAGTTCTCATCCCAGCTCTGCCCATTGCTTGCTGTGTGACCTTGAGAAAGTCACCTACCTTCAACGTGTCTTGTTCTCCTGTTCTCCCTCCTACTTGTACTAGAAACTCCACAGGGGACAGGGACCGTGTCCAACCTAATGAACTTGAGAACCTCCAGTGGTTACCCATTCACCTCCACATCACACAGAAAGTCCTTACCATTGGCTTTAAAGCACTCAATCACCTTGCTACCTCCTACCTCACTTGGCTACTCTCCTATTACAACCCAGCCCACATGCTTCACTCCTCTAATGCTAACCTTCTCAGTGTACCTCAATTTCATCTATCTCACTGCTGACCTCTCTCCTGCATCCTGCCTCTGTCCTGGAATGCTCTCCCTCTACATATCCAAGAGACAATTTCTCTCTCCAACTTCAAAGCCTTATTGAAGGCACATCTCTGGCCATGAGGATTTCCCTAAATTCTATTTTCCTTTTCTTCCACTCCCTTCTCTGTCACCCTGACTTGCTCCCTTTATTCATCCCTGCTCCCAGGCCCACAGCGCTAATGTACTTATCTGTAATTTTATTTATTTATATTCATGTTTGTCTCTCCCTCTAGACTGTAAGCTCACTGTGGGCAGGGAATGTCTCTGTTATTTTGTTATATTCTCCCAAGCACTTAGTAAAGTGCCCTGCACACAGTAAGTGCTCAATAAATACACGACTGACTGACTATCATAGTCATATCATATCGTAGTGCATAGAGCATGGGCCTGGAAGGTCAAAAGGTCATGGCTTCTAATGCCGGCTCCACCACGTGTCTGTGGTGTGACTCTGGGCAAGTCATTTCTCAGTTACCTCAACTGTAAAATGAGGATTGAGAGCGTGAGCCCCATTTGGGACAGGGACTGTGTCCAGCCTGATTTGCTTGTATCTACCCTAGTGCTTATTACAGTTCCTGGCACATAGTATGCGCTTAAATACCATAATTATTATTATTTTGTACCTACCCCAGTGCTTAGAACAGTGTTTGACATATAGTAAGTGCTTAATAAATACCATAAAAAAGAAAGACCATATCAAAACATAAGGGAAAATGCGGCCTCATATATAGAGGAGGGAAAATCTCCACATGGAGAGCTTTTTCATCTCAGCTGAAAATGTGTGCAGTGAGGGTCAGTTATAAAGGAAAAGATATGCTTGATGAATATAATTAATAGATTGGGGATTGCATTTGTCCCCAAAGCTGCTTGAGTTAACACGGCAGGCACTGTTATAGTCTTTACACATGCCCGAAGGGACTGTCCTCCATTTACTATGTGCGCCCCCCACTGTGCTGGGTGTTGGGCAGTCCAAGGTCCTGATGGCACTTGACTTTCCCAGTGGGGGTTCACTGAGGGAACTTATTTTCTCCTGCCACAGGCCACAAGCCAAGCATTAGTTGAAGAAGTAAAGACCACAGTATCAGACAGGTCACAAGTGGCTTCTGTCTGCTTTTGTTTCACTTTACACAAATAGTTTCCACTGAAGTGCAGATTCCTTCCATCTCTGACAGCAAAAAGAACAAAAATAACATGAAGCTGGGTGCTGTCTTGGGGTTTAAAAAACCCTAAGCCTATAGCTCTGTGTATTTCCAGGTCCAGAAGGAGAAGGACCCTACTAAGACTTAACAGGAAACCGAACAGCTTGGTAATTGGTATGTTAGCACCCAGGAGGTTTATTGTGAATCAGTTCATTTCACGTTCTAAATCTGTTAGAATGTTTTGATGGGCGAAGGGCCAGTTGTTCTCACAACCACTACTGTAAATCGCTATTTCCCCAAGTAGTCTCTTTTCTGCCTCAAATCTTCATTACCAAAATAAATGTGGTTCCCAGTAGCTGTAATCCTGCTTAAAGTCAAATTTTGTCACTATGGAATGTTCCATTTCCACAGAAAAAAGCACTGTTTCACCTATTTCACCTCAAGTATTCTATTGGTTCATGAGATTTTTTTAATCAAAAGGGCATTAGAAGTTTTGATGTACTATTATTGTTATAATAATAATATTACTGTTATTTTTAATGTGAAGAGGGAGATACTGCAATAAAGAAGCAGGGAAATAGGGAAGCATCATGGCCCAGTGGATAAAACACAGGAGCCAGAGGACCTGGGTTCTAATGTTGCCTCTGCTACTTGCCTGCTGTGTGACCTTGGGCAAGTCACTTAATTTCTCTGTGCCTCCGTTTCCTTAACTGCAAAATGGGGATTCAATACCTGTTCTTCCTTCTCCTTAGACTCTGAGCCCCATGTGAGACAGGGACTGCATGCAACTTAACTTGTATGTACCCCACCGTTGAGAACAGTACAGGGGGCGGAAAGGAAGAAAAGAGGTTTCTTTCAATATGTCTGAAGGATTTTAAAACTCCTCTCATGGAAAGAAATCTCCTAACAGAGCACTTTAAAATACCATTAAAAAATGTACTGTGTTCTGGGAGCAACACACTTGGTGAAAGAAGTGTCTGCCTGGGGTATACCTAAGGTGCGACTGAAAAAATGTCATGGATTCAGGTACATCTTAATTGTATGTGACTCCTTTTCCCGTTAATGTTAAAGGAATTTAATGCCAGTATTTTTGTTGCAATTCAGCACTGTAGGGATAAAAAACAATCAGTGGCAGCCACCAAGCAGACGGGATTTTGGATGTGTTTTGTGTCCTCCTGGGTATTTCCTAATGGGCCTGTGAATCTGGCTGATTGACATCTCCTCAGAGGTGCTGGGCTATTCCTCTGACACCACCAGGATCCTGGTTGGACTCTGGGACTTGTCTTGAGGCTTCTTAGATAGTGGTCGGGTGAGGAAACACAAACAGATTGTGCTGTCAGGTTTCCCAAAGCAGGCTTTAAAGAAGAGATAAATAGGCTGTGGTTCATAAAAACCTTATCCTGCCTTCATGGTTCAATCCCTGTTGAAGTTGACTTGGCACCTCTTATTTTACCTGCCTAGTGTAGAATTGATCCCCAAACAGCATTTTCTGTGGAAAAATTCTTTTAAAATATATACCAGGCCCTTAATGGACTTGGCCTCTGTTCACTCATTTCCTGTATAAACTGCATTTCTGGACAGCATCTAAGTAGGGAAAGGGAACTCCATTCAGATATAATATTCCTAAAGCTCAAGAAACTGCAACTGTTAAGAAATAAAGAGAAAAGGAAGGTAGATGGGGCTGAAGGGAAGAAAAGAAGCTTCTTTCAGTGTCTGAAGTATTTATAAACTCGTCTCATGCAAAGCTCTTTCATTTGAAGATGAACCTTGGCACATGGGGTGAGGGGTTGGGGACTGAATCCATTTGGTCATCCACTAAATTCCCACCAGAGCAACTCCAGAGGGTGCCAAAAATTTGTCAGGAGGAGTCTGGGGGAGTGGGGAACAGGATGACGGAGCCCTTGATGGGACTCTGCACTGCTTTCTCTTCAAGTAAGCTGTGTCTCAAACTTATTTTATGAGACCTCTGCACGGGTGTGACAGAGCAAAAATTGTCATGTTGGACACGACGAGAAAAATGCCTTCTGGCTTATGATCTGACCCAGCTAAAATCACCACTCCCTTTCAACGGTGCTCACCACAAATTAGCTGTTTCCTGCAAGATGCACTCCAGGAAGCCAGCAGGGAGGTGAGATCAGAAGAGAGTTTGGCATTTTTAAGGGCAGAACCTTGAGCAACCCAGATGGATCTCTGACAGTCAATATAAGAGGCAGCAGAATCTTCATTCTGTGGTCCCCAGTTAGGGGGAAATTAAGGGTGAGGGACCTTGATTTCCTGTACTTTGTTCTTAAATTTACATTTAATTCTTAGGGATTGTTCCTTGGGAACTGCCACTACAGGGAATATATATATAGATATATCTGAGAAGAAGCTGCAGGAAAAATCCCTGAGAATTAAGTTTTTCCTTCAGAAACAAATTATGGACAGCTGTTGTCCTCTTCCATTTCATTTGCTTTCTGCCACTCCCCTATCCACGACCCCTGTGGAAGATCTGTTATGGCTTCACAGTCATATTTGCTTGTATTTTGACCACATTATTTTTCAACATTCTCTATCCTAGGCTTGTTGGTAGACATGTTTTTATTGCCCTACTCTCATCCTAGAGGAGAGAGGTAGGCATTTACAAAGGTGACTTTCCTCCTTTTCTTTTTATGGTACTTGTTAATCACTTACTAGGTGCCAGGCACTGTACTAAGTGCTGGGGGAGATACAAGATAATCACGTGGGACACAGTCCCTGTCCCACCTGAGGGTCACAGTCTAAATGGGAGGAGGATTTAATCCCCATTTTATAGATGAGGAAACTGAGGCACAGATAAGTCATGACTTTCCAATGGCCACACAGCAGGCAGGTGGCAGAGCTGGGATTAGAACCCAGGTCCTCTGATTCCCAGGCCCATGCTCTTTCCAGTGGGGTACACTCATTGCCATGACTAGACTTTGCAGTCACTAAAGCTTTAAACTGGGTCCAGAGGCCTCACAGAGTTTTAAGATCCTAAAAAAAATGCTAGCAGCATCTAGATACTTTCCAGAGGCTGGGGTTAACTTAGGCTAATATTGGGCTATTGTTTTTACCGGAGATTACAACTTTACATTTAGTGGCACTGGGGCATTGTGGTTGGGGCAGACTGGTCTTAGATTGTGAGCTCCAAGTGGGTCACGGACTGTGCCCGACCTGATTATCTTGTATCTACCCCACTGCTTAGTACAGTGCTTGGCACACAGTAAATGCTTAACAAATTCTATATTTATTATTAGTCAAGTCAGATCCTGATGGAGTTGCCATTTACTGGCACCATGCTCAGGAGAGTTCAGGTTTCTTATCAAGCTTCATGCTTCAGTCAGATTATGAATTTTGGGAAAAAACTTTTCAAGGGGAACTATTTCCTGATTTTATCAGTTTCCACTGAGCTCTGATCACATATGCCCATGTTTATTTGTTTACTGCTTGAGCTGTGTCTGGCATCTGTTCCACCAGTTTCTGCCTTTCCCAGTTCCCTTGGTGCTGGTGCCCAGAGAGTGTCAGTGTGTGCTTGTCTTTGTGCGATGAGAATGTGTACAAACACAACCCGCTCACGAAGTCTTTCTTCTTTGAGAGTTCTGAAGCTACAAAATGATCCCTGAACCTACTGAGGGTTAGGATACATCTGAAGGAGAAGAAAAAGCAGCTGAAATGGGATTTTCTGCTATTGAGAGGCAACAGAGGGAAAAAAATGGTTTGTTCCGGGGCAATATTTCTGGTCCAAGTAGAAACCTAGTTTCTGGGAAATTTGCCTTGGCTCAGCTGTGCCACAACCATCTGTAATTCTGGAATGAGATTCACATGAATAGGTTAACCCATAAGATTCTGGCAATTACCCACTTTTGTGCCCAGCACCCCTTGTGGCACCTCTGCTAACAAATTCAACTTGTGGGCTGGTCCTTATTATCTTTGAATAAAATACATTTGGTCACTAATGACCTCCTTCCTGCCAAATCCAAAGGTCTCTACTCCATTCTAATCCTATTTGACCTCTCAGCTGACTTCAACACTGTTGAGCCCCCTGTTTCTCCTGGAAACATTATCCAACTTTGGCTTCACTGACACTGTCCTCTTCTGATTTTCCTCTGAACTCTCTGGCCACTCATTCTGTCTTTAACAGGCTCCTCCTCTGGCTCCCACCCCTGACCATGGGAATCCCTTGAGGCTCAGGTCTGGGTCCCCTTCTGTTCTCCATGTACACCCACACCTTTGGAGAACTCATGCACTCCCATGACTTTAACTACTATTTCTATGCAAATGATTCCCAAAACGACTTCTCCATCCCTGATCGCTCTACTTCTCTGCACTCTTGTATTTCCTCCTAACTTCAGAACAACTCTACTTGGATGTCCCACCGATACCAGAAACTTAAATGTCTAAAATGGAACTCATCTTCCCATGCTAACCGTGTCATCCCTGTGACTTTCTCATTACTGTAGACAGCACCACAATCCTCCCTGTCTCACGCGTAACCGTGGCATTATCCTCGACCCATTTCTCTCATTCAACCCACGTATTCAATCTGTCACCAAATCCTGTCATTTCAACCTTCACAACATTGCTAAAATCTGTCCTTTCCTCTTCATCCAAACTGCTAGTGCATGGATCCAAGCAATTACCATATCCTGACTTGAATGCTGCATCAGCCTTCTCCCTGAACTCTCTGTTTGTTTTGTTCTGTTTTATGGTATTAGTTAAGCACTTACTATGTGTCAAGCACTGTTCTAAGTCCTGGGGTAGATACGAGTTAATACTGTTGAATACAGTCCCTGTCCCAAATGGGGCTCAGAGTCTAAGTAGGAAGGAGTAGGATTTAATCCCCATTTTACAGTTGAGGAAACTGAGGCACAGATAAATTAAGTGATCACAGAGCAGGCAATTGAAGAGTTGGGATTAGAACCCAGGTCCTCTGACTCTCAGGCCCACCCTCTTTCCATTAGGCCACATTGCTTCTCCCTGTCTCTCCCCTCTTTAGTCCATTCTTCACTCTGCTGCCCAGATCATTTTTCTTAAAAAAAATTAATCCCCAATCATGCTTAAACTGAGAAGCGAGGCCTAGAGAAGCAGGATGACCTAGTCGAAAGAGCCTATGTTCTAATTCCACCTCTGTTACCTGCCTGTTGTGTGATCTGGAGCAAATCACTTAACTTCTCTGTGCCTCAGTTTCCTCATCTATGAAAAGAGGATTAAATACCTGATTTCCCTCCCCTCTAAACTGGGAGCCCAGTGTGGGAGAGAGACTACCTCTGACCTGATTATCTTGTATTTACGCCAGTGCTTAGTATGGTGCTTGGAACATAGTAAGCGATGAACAAACACCACAATTACTATTATTAATAATAGTGACTATATTGTAAAGCCAAGGCTGTTTATTACTTTTTAGCCACCATGACCTGGGACTGATGATGATGACGATGATGGTGTTAATGATAATAATAATAATAACAATAATATTTAAGTGCTTACTATATTCCAAACATCATACTAAACGCTACGGCAGATACAAGATAATCAGGTTCTATATGGGGTTCACAGTCTAAGGAGGAGGGGGAACAGGCATTGAATCCCCATTTTGCTGATAAGGGATCTGAGGCACAGAGAAATAAGTGATTTGCCCAAGGTCACACAGCAAATAAGTGGAGGATCTGGGATTAGAACTCAGGTCCTGTGACTCCCAGTCCTGTGCTCCTTCCACTAGGCATCCGGCCTTAAAAATCTACAACTTGTTTTCTAATGAAGAGAGTTATCAATTGCATCTACCAAGGTAATCCCTAATTCTTCAGAGTTGGATCATTGTGTATAGATTAGTATAACTCAGTATTTGTTTGCAATGATCAACTAAATTGGGCAACAGTTTAAAACTGGGCTGCTCCAAATCAACCTGCTTGGATTTTTCTAGGACAAAGTGCTACAGCCAAAGCTACGGGAATCAGCATGGCCTCATGGAAAGAGTTTGGGACTGAGAGTCATGGGACCTGGATTCTAATCCCGGCTCTGCCACTTGCCTTCTGTGTGATTTGGGGAAAGTGAAGTGACTTCAATTAACTTCTCTGTGCCTCAGTTCCCTCATCTGCAAATTCAATACCTGTGCTTCCTTAATAATGATAATAATAATAGTAATAATTATGGTATTTGTTAAGCATTTACTATGTGCCACGATCTGTTCTAAGCACTGTGATAGATACAAGGTAATCAGGTTGGACACAGTCTCTGTCCCACTTGGGCCTCACAATCTTAATCCCCATTTTACAGGTGAGGTAACTGAGGCACAGAGAAGTTAGCTGACTTGTCCAAGGTCCCACAGCATACAAGTGGCAGAGCCAGGACTAGAACCCACGTCCTGTGACTCCCAAGCCCGTGCTCTTGCCACTAGGCCACGCTGCTTCTTCTTCCCTTGTACTTAGAAGGTGAGCCCCATGTGGGAGCTGATGATCTTGTATCTACTCCAGGGCTTAGTAATTGTGCTTGGCACATAGTAAGCACTTAACAAATACCAGATTTAGGATTATCATTATTATATCTCTCATGCTTTAAAAATCTCAGGTAATGTCCTTCATTCTTCCTGACTGAAAGATCAAAAACAAAGGCTAGATCTACTTCATTACTTGGTTTATGTGGCATAATATCTACTGAATGTTTGCTAAGCCTTCTTAAGCTCTTGTTTCTTAAGGAGGTTGAAATGGTAAAGTGGTTTTTCCTAAAGGCATACAACATGTGAAGGGCAGAACAAGAATTGGAGGTGTCATGTACAAATGGATGACCTGCCAGTTGGGCCTTTCTAAGCCATGCTCCTTCTGGGGAGTTGTGTTCCCTAGTCTGCAGATTCCACTTGGCAGGAAACCTAGCAGTAAAATATAGAATAATAGGCTACTGGAGGCATCTCTTTTATGTTAATGATTGCACATATTTGAAAAAATAAATTAGAAAAATAAATCAGGGGACTCACCCATCGAACACAAACAGGAAGAAATTTAATAGGGACAAACGTGTGATAATACAGGCCCCAAAATATTCAAACACAAGATGAGGAGAGATACATGAGGCAGAAGATGACAGTAGTATCTTGGGCAATTTGAACAGGAGTATTACCTAGAAGAACCAGGAAGTAAGCATTCTTCTAAACACAATACTGGTTATTAGACTGTTTTGTCTAGCTTTGCTCATCCCATTTGAAAAGGAGGTGAAGAGACTAGAGAGGGCCATCTAACCTAGGCTCCTTCTCAAATGTCATGGAAATGCTTTCTGAGATGTGCTACATAAAAGTACCTCCCCTTTTACTCAGATATCCACCTAGCTTCTGCCCTGGGACTCTCCTACCCAATTCTCTCATCCTTGAATACCAGTGGAATTACATCATAAATTTAACTGGAAACAGTGACACAATTTGGATCCTGCAGAACGATGCTGGAAAAAGAGAACACTTAAGTGTCTGGCTAGAAAAAAACATATAGGCATGCTGAAGTTCAGGGGAATGCTTAAAGAAAAAAAACCACAGGCATGTGAGAAAGAACTCCCCATATACTGCATGATATTCACATACCAATTCCTTCTTCTTCATGCACTCCATGAGGATTATGAAAAGATGCTGGGCCTGGGTTCGAGTGTAGGTGAAAGTCTTCTGGATTGTAACTAGCAATTGGTCCCTCAAAGATTCATTAATGAGACTGAAAGTCAAAAAGAGAGAAAAAGGAAAACATCGTTAGAACATGAAATCAACACAAAGTTGACATCAAATCTATGGCTGAGAGGAAAGAGATAAAGATGGTTAATTCATCTCATGCCTATGCTCCATGTAAGGGGGAGGGGCAGCTTCCTGAAACTGTCAGGAAACTTCATTGGTTGAATGGGGAAAATAGCCTGTCTTTCATCTTTGAGATCTGGTCTTAATTCTAGTCCATATTCAGGCTCCTAGAAAAGGGTAGGGGGGAGGAGGGGGTCCTTATGAAAGCAGGTCTTACAGTTTCTGATCAGGATTTGGATTTTGGGAGGGAGCTGAGATGCCAAGGTGTCCACTGGGCTACTGCAACTTGTATTTAGGGTGTCAGAAATAATTTCATGACTAAATAAACTCCTTGATCATAAGCAATACATCCCACACTATTTCATAAAGCCTCGCTTCAGTAACTCAAAGGGTGACAGCCACCAATGACTTTTGTCAGACTTGCTTTACTAAAGAATGCTTTCTGCCCTGTATGTTTGAAGACCTCCATAGAAAAAGATCCTATTTAGATACAGAAATGCCTGAGAGTGAGGTTTGTTCAACATTGGACTGAAGCTCCAAGGGAACTTTTTCTGGAGGTATTTTAAAATCTAGGATTCGATTTTCATCAATTTAGGATGGGTCAAGGACAGGGGTGGGATTTGACCACTCGAAACCATTTTCCCTATGGAAAATGATAATGCCTTAGATGAGTGTTTGATCCCAAATCTGCCACTTCCCTACTGTGTGACCTAAGGCAAGTCACTTAATTTCTCTGGGCCTCAGTTTCCTCAATCCAAAAAATAGAGTTCCAATAGCTGCTCTCTCTCCTACTGAGACTGTGAGGTCCATGTGGGACAGGGACTTTATCCAACCTGATTATATTGTATCTACCCCAGTGTTTAGAACTGTGCTTTATTCATAGTAAGAGCTTAACAAATACCATAATAATTATAATTGTTATGAGCAATTTACTATCTTTATGTCTTTGGAGGAGAGAGAGGTTGGCTTGCGGGTCCTCCCTCTAATGAATGGATGGCTTCCTGGCTTCCTTTGCTAGGAACCTCTGAGTTTCTCCTTAATCTCTGGGTGAGATGACTCTCCTCCTCTCCTACCCAAGGGAGGCTAAAACTAAGAGATTAAAACTCCCCCAGTTGCAAAAAAATAAGGTCAAGCTGCAATGGACTCCCTGGGGAGGAGGAACCTGGGGAAAGATAGGCAGAAGATGATGAAAATTAGGAAGGGTAGAAGGGAAGAACCACCTAGGACTGGAGATGGAGGAATGTGTGTCAATGTAGGTAGAAAATGGCAAGATTATCCATGTTGCAAAAACTGTAAACTTAAACTCCTGTAAACTTAAACTCTTAGTGGGCAGGGAATAAATCTACCAACTCTGTTATATTGTACTCTCACAAGCACTTAGTAAAGTGTTCTGCACATATTAAGTGCTCAATAAATACAATTGAATGAATGAATTAATTAAAAACTTCCCTTGTGGTGGTGTATTCTTTGGTTTTGCCCAACAGTTCACTAGCAGGGGACATGTCTTCTGTTTCATGCTGCCAGGTACCTAGGAGACTGCCCTGGACACGGTCGGGACTTCATAAATGCTGTTTCTGATAATTATGATGACAGTATCATGAATATTCCAGATTATCCACTTGATATGGAGATTCACTTTCTGATCATGTGCCTTTCTCAGCTAACTGTGGGGTTACAAAATCCTTCTTCCTCTTAGTCACTAGGGATTTTGGGGACTTTATCTATAAAACAAGTTAGCTCCAGAATCTCGGGCAAAGATTTATGGTCAAACTGGTGTCCGTTTAGTTATGAGAAGATATATTACCCTGCAAACCTGTTGGCTGAAGTCAGCAGCAGAGTAGTGTTAGTTCAATCACCACTTGCTGTAGCTCAGCACTGAAGGTAGGATGATCACTGAGAGTACCCGCAGGTACCAGAAAAAGCAACACGTGCTGTCACATGTGCTAAAATGGGCATGCAGTGTAACATGACAGCAACACGTGTGCCATTTTGCAAAAGTATGCCAAGTTCACAAGAACCTAAAGCTTTTCTCCGTGGGTCTTGTGCTCATCCTAACCCCAAATTTGCTCTTAGCATTCTCCTCATAGGTCTATGAGAAGAACGTATACCACTTCCCAGGCCCAGAATTCAGTGGACATCACACTGGACACAAAGGCATCTAGTGCCATATCCATACTGGACAGGGGACAGACCAATTGAAAACTGGACAACTGGACACCCTATAGAAGGCAGGGAACCAGTGGTTAATAATCCCTATAGACCTTAGACAGTTCTGCAACTGATCTGTTGATGCCATTAACCTCTGTTCCTTCAGGACTACACTCTTACTGTTAACTTTTTTAAAAAAAAAATATTTAAATTGCTAGAGATTCTTGTAGTAAAAACACAATTAGGACACCCAGCACCCATCTCCTCAGCACCAAATATGTGGCGATAACCGAAGGGTGACCATCATGCCCGCAGGTACACACACCTGCTAAACTTGGGATGTCAAGACACATTGGAAGATTCCTTCGCATTTCCTGAGACCAGTCTCTTCCAAGGGCAGCTTGGAAGCCACTGGCAGGAGGACGATCATTAATGTAGGCACTGCCCTCAGTCCTGCTTAGGATTTGCACCTGGGCTTACTGTGCAAGAGTATTAGGAGAAGTTGGGCGGATACTGGACTGTGAAGAGCTCCTGAATTACAATTGCCATTCCCCTTCAGATTTAACTGCAGATCTTTGAGAAAGTCATTTATTCTCCCCGTGCCTCCACTTTACTAGCTTTAAAATGAGGAAAAGATCATTTCTTTGCCTCTCGGAGCAGTAACAAATGGGAAATTGCAGGCTGAAAAGTCATAACAAGGCTACCACAGTGATAGGAAAAGTTTAATTTTATATGGGATTATGTTTTAAAAGTGTGTGAGCCAACCATCTCCTCTTGTCTTTTATGTTCCTTTATTCTGACAGGGGTGATGAAATCAGAGTATTTTTCAGAGCCTCTGCACAGACCTGTTAGCCATGAAAATAAGCACTGGCCCATATGGCTGGGTCTAAAAGAGACCAGGGCTGTCCTAACAGAAATCAGGCAGTGGGGTTGATGAGAATCGGGTGGTAGCCCTAAGCAAAAATGAAAGCAGTGTAGCTGGAGGAATGAGCACAGGCCTGGGAGTTAGAGCTGGGTTCTAATCCTGACTCTGCCACCTTCATTCATTCAATAGTATTTATTGAGCGCTTACTATGTGCAGAACACTGTACTAAGCGCTTGGAATGAACAAGTCGGCAACAGATAGAGACAGTCCCTGCCATTTGATGGGCTTACAGTCTAATCGGGGGAGACGGACAGACGATGGCAATAAATAGAGTCAAGGGGAAGAACATCTCGTAAAAACAATGGCAACTAAATAGAATCAAGGCAATGTACAATTCATTAACAAAATAAATAGGGTAATGGAAATATATACAGTTGAGTGGACGAGTACAGTGCTGTGGGGATGGGAAGGGAGAGGTGGAGGAGCAGAGGGAAAAGGGGAAAAAGAGGGTTTAGCTGCGGAGAGGTAAAGGGGGGATGGCAGAGGGAGTAGAGGGAGAAGAGGAGCTGAGTCTGGGAAGGCCTCTTGGAGGAGGTGAGTTTTAAGTAGGGTTTTGAAGAGGGGAAGAGAATCAGTTTGGCGGAGGTGAGGAGGGAGGGCGTTCCAGGACCGCGGGAGGACGTGGCCCAGGGGTCGATGGCGGGATAGGCGAGACCGAGGGACGGTGAGGAGATGGGTGGCAGAGGAGCGGAGCGTGCGGGGTGGGCGGTAGAAAGAGAGAAGGGAGGAGAGGTAGGAAGGGGCAAGGTAATGTAGAGCCTTGAAGCCTAGAGTGAGGAGTTTTTGTTTGGAGCGGAGGTTGATAGGCAACCACTGGAGTTGTTTAAGAAGGGGAGTGACATGCCCAGATCGTTTCTGCAGGAAGATGAGCCGGGCAGCGGAGTGAAGAATAGACTGGAGCGGGGCGAGAGAGGAGGAAGGGACGTCAGAGAGAAGGCTGACACAGTAGTCTAGCCGGGATATAACGAGAGCCCGTAGCAGTAAGGTAGCCGTTTGGGTGGAGAGGAAAGGGTGGATCTTGGCGATATTGTAAAGGTGAAACCGGCAGGTCTTGGTAACGGTTAGGATGCGTGGGGTGAACGAGAGAGACGAGTCAAGGATGACACCGAGATTGCGGGCCTGAGAGACGGGAAGGATGGTCGTGCCATCCACGGTGATAGAGAAGTCTGGGAGAGGACCGGGTTTGGGAGGGAAGATGAGGAGCTCAGTCTTGCTCATGTTGAGTTTTAGGTGGCGGGCCGACATCCAGGTGGAGACGTCCCGGAGGCAGGAGGAGGGGAGAGGACAGGGGCGGAGATGTAGATCTGCGTGTCATCTGCATAGAGATGGTAGTCAAAGCCGTGAGAGCGAATGAGTTCACCGAGGGAGTGAGTGTAAATGGAGAACAGAAGAGGGCCAAGAACTGACCCTTGAGGAACTCCAACAGTTAAAGGATGGGAGGGGGAGGAGGCGCCAGCGAAGGAGACCGAGAATGACCGGCCAGAGAGGTAAGAGGAGAACCAGGAGAGGACGGAGTCCGTGAAGCCAAGGTGAGATAAGGTGTGGAGGAGGAGGGGATGGTCGACAGTGTCAAAGGCAGCAGAGAGGTCAAGGAGGATTAGAATGGAGTAGGAGCCATTGGATTTGGCAAGAAGGAGGTCATGGGTGACCTTAGAGAGAGCAGTCTTGGTAGAGTGGAGGGGACGGAAGCCAGATTGGAGGGGGTCTGGGAGAGAATGGTAGTTAAGGAATTCTAAGCATCGATTGTAGACGACTCGTTCTAGGATTTTGGAAAGGAAGGGTAGTAGGGAGATAGGGTGATAACTGGAGGGGGAAGTGGGGTCAAGAGCGGGTTTTTTTAGGATGGGGGAGACGTGGGCATGTTTGAAGGCAGAGGGGAAGGAGCCGTTGGAGATTGAGTGGTTAAAAATAGAAGTTAAGGAAGGGAGGAGGGCAGGGGCGATGGTTTTAATAAGGTGAGAGGGAATGGGGTCCGAGGCGCAGGTGGAGGGGGTGGCACTTGCGAGGAGGGAGGAGATCTCCTCTGAGGATACTGCAGGGAAGGATGGGAAAGTAGGGGAGAGGGTTGGTGGGGGGGAGGGGAGAGGCGGAAGGGTGACTTTGGGGAGCTCAGACCTGATTGTGTTGATTTTCGTGAGGAAATGGGTGGCCAGATCATTGGGGGTGAGAGATGGGGGAGGGGGAGGAACAGGGGGCCTAAGGAGAGAGTTAAAGGTCCGGAACAATCGGCGGGGGTGACGGGCATGGGTGTCGATGAGGGGGGAGAAGAAGTTTTGCCTGGTGGAGGAGAGGGCAGAGTTAAGGCAGGAAAGGATAAATTTGAAGTGTGTGAGGTCGGCTTGGTGCTTGGACTTTCGCCAGCAGCGCTCAGCAGCTCGAGCATAGGAGCGTAGGAGGCGGACAGAGGAGGTGATCCAGGGCTGTGGGTTAGTGGAGTGAGAGCGGCGGAGGGAAAGGGGGGGTGAGAGAGTCGAGATGAGTAGAGAGGGTGGAGTTGAGAGCGGAGACCTGGCTGCTGTGCAACCTTGGGCAAGTCACTTCATTTCTCATTGCCTCAGTTTGCTCATCTGGAAAATGGGAATTAAATATCTATTCAATTGATCGATAAATGGCAATTACTGAAGTCTTATTATGTGCAGAGCACTGTATTAAGGACTTGGGAGAGTACAGCACAACAGAGTTGGTAGACATGTTCCCTGCCTTTCAGGAGCTTACAGTCTAGAGGGGTCCTAACTACCCATTCTCTCTGATCTCTTTCCTACTTAGACTGTGAGCCCCATGTGGGGCAGGGACTGTATTCCCTTCAATCGTATTTATTGAGTGCTTACTGTGTGCACATCACTGTACTAAGCACTTGGGAGAGTACAATACAACAATAAACAGACACATTCCCTGCCCACAGTTATCTTACATGGTCTAATTATCTTGACTCTATCCCCGTGTTTAGTCCAGTACTTGACAAATATCACAAAAATATCCAGTAGTACTCTGCTTCTCTTTTCTATTTCCTTTTGGGGCTGGGATGAGGACTGTGCTTTTGTTGGCAATTTGTCTTCAAATTTAAACTTGTTTCTCTAGTATTTTCCTCATGGTGCTAGATTTTTTTCTTGGGGATTTTCCCAGTATGTATAGTGCTCTGCTCACAGTAAGCGCTCAAAAAATATTGATGTTTGATGAGGTCTAAGCATTTAAAGTAAATGAATGGAGCTGACTGTCAGTGCTGATAAACTGGCCAGTTTGGCCATAACAGGCACAATCCTGCAGCCTCTCTCAATTGTTCTGAAATTTCGTGGGCAGCTGACAAAAATCAAGGACTATCCTGACTACACGGGCATTCATGGTCAGCCTAGATGTCGCTTTAAAAAAAAATATTTACAGTATTCTCACAAAACCCAAGATTCCCCCTGCCTGACTCAGGTAATTCAAAGCGATCAGGTAGCTGAGAGCAATTTTGGTTTCGTTTTATTGGGCAAAAACCTTAGCATTTGAAAAGTGCCTGACTCCAGTACACGGTAACATTATAGTTTCAACCCATGAACTCAGGCTCTGCCAATGTAGTGCCAAATTAGTTAAACAATTAATTTGTTTTTTCAATGCAGCACTGCTATTTCTAATGGGTCTCAAATTAGAGGGCTTAGCGATTTAGGAAATATAATCTGTGAAATGTGGAAATCTTAGTATTATGACAGTTTTGTTTCTTCATTTAAAAGGTTGTATTTTTAGTGAAGGGCTTGTTAGATAAGGCAAGATATCAAAGGTGAGTCAAAAATAACCAACAACCAACAAAACTGAACAGATAATTATTTGACTTCTTAGATGCAAGCAACACAATTGATACCCCCAAATATTTTATCCAAAGGGATTTTTTTTGATGAATCAAAAAAGATGAATTCATTTATCATTTATCAAAAGGACCTGGTGCAGCATGAATAATCAAACCCGGATTAAGGTTAATGGGTTGGTTAAAAAAAGAGTTCATTTTGTACATATTGCAAGAACAGGTTAAAAGGTTTAATCTGGGAAAATGAGGGGTGCATATAAAGTATCAGAATTATTAACAATTACACAATTTTGTACTTGAAGGGCAATTTCAACTAAGAATTTCCAAATGCTTTTAGAACATTGCTTAGAACAGTGCTTGACACAGGAATTGCTTAATAAACATTATTATTTTTAAGCAGATATTAAAATTTTCTCATTTGCTTAAAGCAGATGGTATCAGTCTGTGATATGTACAGGTATAATGCATGGTGGAGGAAGGTTAGGTGACTTGTCCAAGGACATTTACTATTCCAGCCATAAATTTGTAACTCTCTCAAAAATATCACTGTTACTTGGGCCAAAATAGGATAATAAATATTTATGGTACTTGTTAAGTGTTTTACTATGAGCCAAACACTGTACTAAGCACTGGGGTAGATACAGGAGCATCAGGTCGGACACAGTCTCTTGTCCACATGGGGCTCAGGGTCTAAGGAGCGAGAACAGTTATTGAATCCCCATTTTACACATAAGGAAACTGAGGCAGAGAGTAGGTAAGTGACTTGCCCAAGGTCACACAGGTAGCAGAGCCAGAATTAGAACCCAGAACCTCTCTCTTCAAGGCTAGTGCTCTTTCCACTAGGCCATGTGGCTTCTCTAGTGTGTAACAGTGCACAGAATGTGGCATCTAGGAAAAGTTGGTGAGAGAATGCAGCCTTGTAGATTCTATTATTATAGAATTTGTCAAGCCAACCAGCATGATCCAACTCAAGTAACACTGTAATCTTCAGTGACCCTAACAACTCCTAGCATCAGGCTGGGACACTGGTTCTTAGTTCAAGAAGCAACAATCACCAGTCAATCGTATTTATTGAGCACTTACTGAGTGCAGAGCACTATACTAAGTGCTTGAGAGAGTACGATATAATAATAAACAGATCAAACAATAAAATGTGGGTACATTCCCTGCCCACAACAAGTATACAGTCTACCCCTGCCTACTGAGTATGGAATTCAGTTGAAACTAGTGTACTTTGGGAAGATATGTGATATCAAGATGTTCCCCAAGATAGAATTTGAACAGGAGGGAATAAATGGGTCGGTAAAAATGCCATTTGTCCCAAAAAGCCTGTACTGAATCCATGCACACCTATTGATGCCATCCTCTCCTCTTCACCCATTGGTATTTGCTTCCACTGCCTCATGTCTCTCCAGATTAAATGTGCATCACATACCAAATACCCATAAGAGTCTCCTGAAAATTAAAAAAAATAAGAAAAGAAAGCAGAGGTAGGGAGCATTATGTTTTTGCTCGGTCCACTTTCTGATTTTCAAGAGTCTGACTGGGAGTTTTCTTTAGGCTCTGGGTAGGTGATTCATACTTGTTTTCCTGACTTTTGATTAAAAATGAAAGTTGCCATAAAGATGCCTAATCAATCAATAGTATTTATTGAGCACTTACTGTGTGCAGAGCACTGTACTAAGCAGATGGGAGAGCATTACTATAACAGATTTAGTAGACACAGTCCCTGCCCACAAGGAGCTTACAGTCTAGAATGGGAGACAGGCATTAAGATAAATAATTTACAGCTATGTACATAAGTGCTGTGGGGCTGAGGGTGGGTTTAATATCAAGTGCTTAAAAGAAAGCAGCAAGACCTAGAGGAAAAAGCACAGGTCTGGGAGTCAGAAGGACCTGGGTTCTAATCCTGGCTCTGCCACTTGTCTGCTGTGTGACTTTGGGCAAGTCACTTAACTTCTCTGGGCCTCAGCTACCTCATCGATAAAATGGAGATTAAGACTGTGAGCCCCTCTAAACTGTATGCTCATTGTGGGCAGGGAAAGTGCCTGCTAACTCTACTATACTGTACTTTCCCAAAAGGACAGGGTGAGAAGATGAGAAGTCCTCACTTAGCAACTATTACTGACTCAGAATATTATATCAGATGCATACAGAATTGGAGGAGGAGGAAAATCATCTAATTCTAGGAAAAAAGTGGTGGCTAGGATTTTTTTAAAGGGCATCTAAAAATGTGGCTTTGACTGTGCTTATCAAAGTGCACCATACTTGGGCAGTGAGCACAAAGTTGTTTATTTGCAAGTTATAACCTTCACCATATCAGTGTAGAAGCCAAATTTGATTTTCACTTGACTGGGACATTTACTTTCCTCTTGTGTGATTTCCTGTTTGAATCATTTCTCAGTGCAGCACTTAGTGGCTGAAAAGGAGCAGAGTTCTGAGCAAGTGATTTTATAATATGGTGCCTCTGGCTTACTTACAATGTTCCAGCATGCTGACAAGCATTGCCCTGGGGAAGCAAAGTGGGTGAATGGGGTGTCAAATAGAAATGGCATTCATGCCAATCAGTGCTGTCAGACCATGGAGCCCCTCAGCCCACATCATCCAAACACCAATCTGACTATGGTCTAGGGATTTAGACTGGTGTTGGGCAGAGACCCAGAGATAGCTTCTGGGGCACCATTTGGTCATATCTACTGAGGAGGATGTCCTCTACTACCTGCTAGGAGAGGTGGAATCTGGAGATTGTGGATCCAACTGGGCAATTTAATAATATTGTTATTACAGTATTTGCTAAGTGTTTACTATATGTCAAGCAATGTACTAAGCACTGGGGTAGATTCAACATAATCAGGACAGACACAGTCCCTGTCCCACATAAGGTTCACTAAATGGGAGGGAGAACAGGTATTGAATCCCCATTTTACAGATGAGTCATGCCAGACACAGAAGTGGAAGTCTGTTTAAACAGGCCCTGGAGGGTCTGAGTTGGGGAAGAGAATGAAAGAAAAGATGCTTAGAGAATCATGGTAGCCTAGTGGAAAGAGCACAGAATGGAGAAGCGGCTTAGTGGAGAGAGCACAGGCCAGGGAGTCAGAAGGACCTGGGTTGTAATCTCGGCTCTGCCACGTGTTTGTTGCGTAATCTTGGGCAAGTCGCTTCACTTCTCTGGGCCTCAGTCCCCTTATCTGGAAAATGGGGATTAAGACTGTGAGCCCTATGTGGGACAGGGATTGTGTCCAACCCAAATACCTGCATCTACCCCAGTGCTTAGTACAGTGCCTAACATATAGTAAACACTTAATACCACAGTTGTTATTATTATTAATTGGGAGTTTGGGGACCTGGGTTCTAATCCTGGCTCCGTCACTACATAGCCATGTGGCCTTGGACAAGTCGCTTAATGCTTCTGTACCTCAGTTTTCTTATCTGGAAAATGAGGATTAAATACCTGTTCTCCCTCCCCTTCAGAGCTGTGTGGCCCATGTAGATAGGACAGTGTCTTACCTAATAAAAATGCCGGTATTTGTTAAGCACTTGTTTTGCATCAAACGCTCTTCTAAGCACTGGGGTAGATACAAGCTAATCAGTTTGGACACAGTCCATGTACCACATGAGGCTCACAGTCTTAATCCCCATTTTACAGCTGAGGTAACTGAGGCACAGAAAAGTAAGTGGCCTGCCCAAAATGACACAGCAGACAGGCAGAGGAGCGGGGATTAAAGCCAGGTCCTCTGACTCCCAGGCCAATGCTCTATTCACTAGGCCATGCTGCTGATTATACTGTATCCACCCCAGCTCTTAGCACATGGTCAGTGCTTAACAAATACCACAACTATAATCATTATATGCTAAACCACTGGTTAGCAAGGGCACAGGTTGGTAAAATTCCTCATTGTTTATCAAAGAAGTACACAGTGCTAAAGCCTCTACCTATTATTGCATGGATGCTAAGTTTTCACTGTCATCTCTGAAAAATTAAATAAGCCAGACTAATGATTTGTAGAAGAGTTTTACTCTATTATGCAAATAAATGAAAAGGCTCTTTGAAATAAGTTTTCTAAGCCCCACTTATTGAGTTAACACTGCTATTCTAGTCTTAATGCACCCTATGGTGATGACTGAAGGTAAAAGAAATCTTTTCACAGCATGTGGGGCTCCTGTTGCATATATATTTCCCCTTCATACTGTAGTAGTTAATTACTGTCTGTAACCTGCACTGGGATCTTTGCATGAAAGATATTACACATGTCCAAAATACCATTCATTTTTAATGACACCACTAGCTTAGACAAAAAGTCCATCATTTGTTTTTAAATAGTGTCTGTTAAGCGCTTACTATGTTGTCAAGCACTGTGGTAGATACCAGCTAATCAGGTCAGACACAGTCCCTGTCCAACACGGGGCTCACAGTCTAAGGGGAAGAGAGAAGATGGATTGAATCCCCATTTTACAGATAAGAAAATTGAGGCACAGATTAGTGAAGTGCCTTGCTCAAGGTCACACAGCAGGCAAGTGGCAGAGTTGGGATTAGAACCCAGGTCCTCTGCCTCCCAGGCCAATGCTCTTTCCACTAGGCCCCACTGCTTTCCAGGAGCTAGAGGTTCTGGCTGGAGAACCCGGGTATCCTTTTTCTATGTAAGTTGATTTAGGACAGTAGAATTTACAGCCTAAAAGACAGAAGTCAGAATCCATGTGAATATTAAATATATTACTGCAAAGATATCTATGATGCCCATACAGTGTCCTGTTTACCTAATAAATACTAAGAAATTAACAGACAAATCTGGCAAGGGGCAAGTGGATTTTTTAAATGACATTTTCACTAGAAATATTCAGTTTTAAACAAGTCCACAAAAGGAAAAAACGGTTTATTCTTTGTTCAACCCATGTTTGCTGGTATGGCCCCCAACAACCAATGGAAATGGTTTTGGAGCCACCTACCTTGAGTCCCACCTTCCAGATAGCCCTGTAAACCTGGACATGAGCACGTCTGCTCGACTGACAGTCTGTGGCCCTGTCTTACCTTCATACCCCTGCCAGCCTGGATTTCCCTGGGGCTGTTCCTAGAGTTCAGGAGGTTAAGGAGGGAAGCTGGAACTCGGAAGCAACAACTGGCTTTAGGGTGAACTTCCAAGCCATTCAGAAGTGAGCGCAAGAATGCCAAACTCCTTGCCTATGTGAATGACCTCAACAGAACAGATGTTTGCTGTCCTGGAGGGAAACAGCTGTGGCAAACACCCCCATCTGTTGCTAGAAAAGTTTCCATTGTTGTAGTTTGCTTTTTTGTTCTAAGATTATAAACTCCTTGAACACCAGAACTACTTCTCCAGTTGTATTTTCTCAAGTGTCTCATACATTCTCTGCTTATAGTTCAACAAATACCAATGTTGTTGTTGATGATGATGATGATGGTTGATTTATCCCTTTCATACATCCTCAGAGAAAAGATTGGAATAAGTGGGAATGGTGAGTGAGGAAAGAGACAATAAATATTGATGATGATAATGATGATGATGATGACTGTGTGGGTGCTGCAACCAAATGAAAATCTTAATAAATGGTACATTTCCAAATAAGTCCAATATGAGTCATCCTTTTCATTACAAAGCAAGATACTTCTTTTCCCTATAGTAATTAGGTTATATTCTGCTTGGAAAGGGACTATTTCTTGACAAGCAATCATTAGAGAAGTAGCTTGGCTTGGTAGAAAAAGCAAGAGCTTTGGAGTCAGAAGACATGGGTTTTAATCCTGGCTCCACCACTTACCAGCTGTGTGACTTTGGGCAAGTCATTTAACTTCTATGTGCCTCAGTTTTCTCATCTGTAAAATGGGGATTAAGACTGTGAGCCCCACATGGGACAACTTGAGTACCTTGTATCTACCTCAGCGCTAAGAACAGTGCTTGGCACATAGTAAGTCCTTAACAAATACCATCATTATTATTATTATTTTTATTATTTGGGGAGAAAAGGGTGAAAATGATGCCTGGGAGGAGTAGGTAGAGCACATATCCAACTAAGTGGAATATAGATTAGCTGTTATTTTAAATGGCTCATAGACAGTGCTTAACAAAGACAATTATGATTTTATTATTATTAACCATTAATATACTACACTATTCTATAATTCATTATAATTCTTGCTCTGTTCTCATTTGGCAGTTTTCCATCTTTAAATCATCATTATGTCTTGTGAAGAGTAGCAGCACTGCCTACAGTGAGTTCTGTCATCTCAATAGATACACAGACAGTAAATTTACTGAGGGCAGGAAACGTGTCCACAACTCTGTTGTATTGTACTCTCCCCAGCTCTTAATACAGTGCTCTACACAAAGTAGCACTCAACAAATACCACTGATTGACTGATAAACAATACTGGGGGGCTCTGAAGAGAGTGGTGGGATATCCAGCAAGATATCAATTAATTCTTTTTTTTAATATGATATTTGTTAAAGCTTACTACATGCCAGGTAGTGTTCTAAGCACTGGGGTAGGTAGAAGCTAATCAGGTTCGAAAGAATCCATGTCCTACTTGGGACTCACAGTCTTAGTCCCCATTTTATAGATGAGGTAACTGAGGCACAGAAAAGGTAAGTGACTTGCCCAAGGTCAAACAACAGACAAGTGACAGAGCTAAAATTAGAACCCAGGTCCTTCTGACTCCCTGGCCTGTGCTCTATCCACTAGGCCTTGTTGCTGGGACTGGAATTGGAGGAGCCTTTGAAGACCCAGACCTATCTGAGCCTTCTTTGGTCCTTAGAGACCCAGAGCAGACCTCTGAAGGGGCAGATTCAGGCAAGAGCAGGTCCAGGCATTGGAAGTGTATTCTGAGCCCTGACACATCACCTAACCACAAAAATGTATTAAGGCTTAATAAATGCCATAACAAATTATAGTACTGTTTTATTAGAGGCAAAGAGAAGACAGGGAGAGTAAGGATAAGACAACTGGAAGAGAGGTCTAAATGAAAAGAATGAAGTGAGAAAAACAGAGAGAATGAAGAAAAGAAAAATCCATTTCTTTTGATTGTTATGTATCAATCACATACATGTTTGATGATGTACAACACAGCTGGGCGCAGAGCAATAATGAGATCCATTGCTACCAGCCCTGTTAAAACTGCCAGTCCTTCTTTGGGTTAGCACTTATCTACACAAGGCAGTGAAAAGCCTACTCTGCCTGTATTACTGTAGAATCAGTTATATACCATTAAATTCCTGAATCGTGTTTGCTTCTCATTTTCCTTCCATTTCTATGATGGCTTACCCATCACAGGTGTAGTGAGAATTAGCTAAGGTTTGTAAAACCTATGGAAATTGCTCAACATTCCCCACAGGCATTAAGCATTTTGATAGGAAGAAAACGCAACACTGTATAATGGCATTTGCTTAATGCAGAGATAACACATTTTCCAACTTCCATTTTTCAACTTCCCATCCCTAATCACAGGATTAAAAGGACACTTTTAAAATGTAAAGGCCCATGAAATAGCCCATTTAATAATTATAATATGGGAAGATTATTTTCCTTAAATAGTTAACCCATCAGGAAAGTCCAGTGAAAATGTGGAAGAGGCAGATCAGCAGCTAGATGGATAGAAACCATAACATAGAAACATAGATGGACAGAAGTCATAACAGTGGTAACGGAAGAACCGTTAGCAAGGTTACAGATTATGGTGGAAGATAGGATGTTCAGGAGAAAATATGTCCATAAAGTTGCTATGAGTCAGAAACGACAACGGCATTTGATAATAATAATAATAATAACCGAGAGTTTACTTAGTGCAGAGTACTGTAGTAAGCACTCAGGAGAATACAATAAAGATGGCAGACACAATCCCTGCCCTCAAGGAGCTTACCAACTAGTATGGGAGACAGCCATTAAAATAAATTACAGATAGGGGAAGCCTAAGGATACCTGTAATATGTGCATATCTGACTATAAGGATACACGCAGTACTGCTGTGGGTGGGGATAGGGTGAGAAGTATTGATTGTGTTTTTTTTAAGCACTCACTATACGCCAAACACTGTACTAAGCCCTGGGATAGATACAAGTTAGTCAGATCATATGTAGTCCCTGCCCAACATGGGGCTCACAGTCAAAGTAGGAAGGAGAACAGGTATTGAATCCCCATTCTCTTCTGGACCCCCTCCAATCTGGCTTCTGTCCCCTCCACTCTACCGAGACTGCTCTCTCTAGGTCACCCATGACCTCCTTCTTGCCAAATCCAACGGCTCCTACTCCATTCTGATCCTCCTTGACCTCTCAGCTGCCTTTGACGCTGTCGACCATCCCCTCCTCCTCCACACCTTATCTCACCTTGGCTTCACAGACTCCGTCCTCTTCTGGTTCTCCTCTTATCTCTCTGGCCGGTCATTCTCAGTCTCCTTCGCAGGCACCTCCTCCCCCTCCCATCCTTTAACTGTTGGAGTTCCTCAAGGGTCAGTTCTTGGCCCTCTTCTGTTCTCCATTTACACCAACTCCCTTGGTGAACTCATTCGCTCTCACGGCACTACCATCTCTATGCAGATGACACGCAGATCTACATCTCTGCCCCATCCTCTCCCCCTCCCTTCAGGCTCGCATCTCCTCCTGCCTCCAGGATGTCTCCACCTGGATGTCGGCCCACCACCTAAAACTCAACATGAGCAAGACTGAGCTCCTCATCTTCCCTCCCAAGCCCTGTCCTCTCCCAGACTTCCCTATCACCATGGATGGTATGACCATCCTTCCCGTCTCTCAGGCCCGCAATCTCGGTGTCATCTTTGACTCGTCTCTCTCGTTCACCCCACACATCCTATCCGTTACCAAGACCTGCCAGTTTCACCTTTACAATATCGCCAAGATCCGCCCTTTCCTCTCCACCCAAACGGCTACCTTACTGCTACGGGCTCTTGTTATATCCCGGCTAGACTACTGTGTCAGCCTTCTCTCTGATCTCCCTTCCTCCTCTCTCGCCCCGCTCCGGTCTATTCTTCACTCCGCTGCCCGGCTCATCTTCCTGCAGAAACGATCTGGGTATGTCACTCCCCTTCTTAAACACCTCCAGTGGTTGCCTATCAACCTCCGCTCCAAACAAAAACTCCTCATTCTAGGCATCAAGGCTCTCCATCACCTTGACCCTTCATACCTCTCCTCCCTTCTTTCTACTGCCCACCCCGCACGCTCCGCTCCTCTGCCGCCCACCTCCTCACCATCTCTCGGTCTCGCTTATCCTGCCGTTGACCCCTGGGCCACGTCCTCCCGTGGCCCTGGAATGCCCTCCCTCCTCACCTCAATCTAATTCTCTTCCCCTCTTCAAATCCCTACTTAAAACTCACTTCCTCCAAGAGGCCTTCCCAGACTGAGCTACCCCCTTTTTTCCCTCTGCTCCCTCTGTCCCCGCTTCACCTCTCCACAGCTAACCCCTCTTCTCCCCCCTTTCCCTCTCCTCCTCCCCCTCTCCCATCCCACCCCCTCAGCACTGTACTCGTCCGCTCGACTGTATATATCTTTATCACTCTGTTTATTTTGTTTATTTTGTTTAATGAGATGTACATCACCCTGATTCTATTTAGTTGCCATTGCTTTTATGAGATGTTCTTCCCCTTGACTCTATTTACTGTCATTGTTCTTGTCTGCCTGTCTCCCCCAATTAGACTGTAAGCCCGTCAAAGGGCAGGGACTGTATCTGTTGCCGACTTGTACATTCCAAGCGCTTAGTACAGTGCTCTGCACATTGTAAGCGCTCAATAAATACTATTGAATGAATGAATGAATGGATGAGGAAATGGAGGCCCGGATAAGTTTTTCATCCACTTTCAGGGCTGTGTTTACACTAAGTGGGAAGTTAAGCAATTATTCAGTCTCTTCAACCAATATGTCGATTAGGGGAGAGAGCTAGACTGCTAGCATTTTCCTCATTTCTTTCTGAGTTTCTGGAGACACAGGATAAAGGTTCAGGGAATAATGTCATCAGGAAAAATGAGGACCATAAAATCTCTTAGAATTCTATCTTGATTTTAATATCAAAATCAAGGATCAAGGCATACATATCTGGACAGTTCTTGTTTGACGATGATGATGATGATGATGGATCTGTTATCCAATGAGGAAGATCGGCCACCATTGTCTGCTACCTGTCACCCAGGGCCTTTTAAATTTAGAACTCCTTTGCCTGGATTTGTTTTCCCTTCCCGTTACAGGGTTGCCCAAGGTCACACAGCACACTGGTGACTGAGCCAGGAAGAGAACCCGAATGTCCTGACTTCCGGTGCCATGCTCTTTTCATTAAGCTACACTGTTACTCTTGTCCCCGTTTTACTACTTTTTTTTGTCTCACTCATTGAGCTTTCCATGAAAATTAGTTTACTTTTATCAGGAGTTTTAAACTCTTCTGTAAGCTTGTTGCAGTCAGGGAATGCATCTTCCAACTCTGTTGTACTGTACTCTACTCTCCCAAGCACTCAGTATGTGCTCTGCACCAAGTAAGCATCCTCATTAAATGCAAGTACAGATGAATGTATCTAATCTTTAGGAATTTACCACTGATTGATTGAATTAGTGATGAAAGGGCAATAAAAGCTTGTGCATGATTTTTTTATGTGCAGACCCCGCTGCCCAACAAATTCCAGAGATACTTTTCTTAATGGTATTTATTGAGCGCTCTCTGACACATTCCTTGCCCATAACAAGTTTACAGTCTTGAGGGGGAGACAGGCATTAATATAAATAATTTATGATAAATAATTTAAAGATATGCACATAAGTGCTATGGTGTTAAGACTGGAGTGAATATCAAATGTCCAAAGGTCACAGATCCAAGTGCATAGAAGAAATAGAAGGAAGAGGGAGCTGGGAAAAAAGCAAAACCATAATCTGATGGCAAGAAGACCAAGCTAGTTGTAAATGTATTTTTGCTGGCAGCTTTCATTCACCCTTGTTGCTGTTGAGGTTTTAAGATCTCAAGGAAGCAGTGTAGTCTAGTGAAAAGAGCATGGGCCTGGGAGCCAGAGGACCTGGATTTTAATACTGGCTCCGCGACCTACCTACTGTGTGACCTTGGACAAGTCACTTAACCTCTCTCTGCCTCAGTTCCCTCATCAGCAAAAAGGGGATTCATACCTACTCTCCCTCCTACTTGGACTGTGAGCTCAATGTGGGACTGAATCTGATCTATCTTCTATCTACCCCAGTGCTTAGTATAGTGCATGGCACAAAGTAAGCACTTAAAACCATTTTAAAAAGACCTATTCTATCTGCTCCTATTCTATCTGCTCATCAACTAGGGATTTGTGTGTGTGTGTGTGTGTGTGTATTTCTGAATTGCATGAATGTGCTTGCATATTTATGAATGCATTTAAAATAGCATCAAACTCTGGCATCACCTCAGTGAAAAGGAGATGAAATGAATATAAACTAGGTGGACACCTGAAGCAAATATGTTCAATTTTTGTTTCCTACATTCTTTCTTTCTCACTTGACATTCCAATTATTTCTAAATCATGCTGGAAGACTAAACCACCAGGATCAATTACTCCGTTTGGGCAGATCTGATAGAGACATATAATAGGCTTTTGACATCCTTCTGTCTGGAACGGAAAACTCTTTTGAGGTGAAAAAGAAAACATGTGTGACCCTAAATCACATCACAAATTTTCAACTCTACAGAATGCTGTGCTCCAATGAACACTGATGATGAATTTAAGGATTTATCCTGCAGCCATCTTTCTAAAATGTCAAGTTAGGGCTCTCTCTTGATAGCTTTTCCATCAGCTTTGGTCACATTGAAACTGAGTTGGAGATATGTGCTTCTGCTAGCACTAGGCTAATATTCTTGGTTTAGCTTATATGGGACCAGGTGATTTTTTTTCCCTTCTCAATGATTATGCATTTCATCCATGCCTTTGAATAAAACATTGGAAAGATTAGTGATATACCCAGTGTACCTATTTACCAAATTATACAAAACTAAGGATGATGGTTAGGATACGTGGCTAAAATTGCTAATATAATTGAGCTATGTAAGTAGGAGTCAAGGCACATACTAGGTGCAGTTCTCAGGAAGATGAAGCAATATGATTTATCCAATTTAGAGGATCCTGTCACAGTGAGTATATGTACTTCAGCCTAAACCTTGGACTTTCTTCTGCAATGTGTTTGTACTCTAGAGTGAGGAGCAAAGGGGAAGCTCAAATGTCTTGGGTGTTTTCTTTGAGTTACAGTAGAAATGGGTGGTTCAAAATGACCTTTGATTTAAAAATCAAAATAAATCCGAGAAACTGTAATCTAAACAGAAAGTGTAACATGCATAATTATTCCTGGGCTACATTTAGTGCTAATCACCTGCATCTTCGAAAACATATGCAAGCTAAATATGTAAATGGACAGGCAATTAGAGCAAAATATCCATTTACCTCAGTCAAGCCTCAAAAAGAGCCAGGGCTTTATGACCTAGATAAGGACAAATGCTTACAGGATCCGCTACATTAGTTAATGTGTTGTCTGCAGGTAGTAGGCAGAAATGAATGGTTTAATAATATTGATAAAGTAATGTAACATAGCAAAGGTGAATGCCTTGTAGTTTCTTTGTGTTTCAGTGAAAACTGGGATGCAAACTGTTAGAAAATACCAAAGAGCTTCTTGAAATAGTCTCATTTTTTCTTTGATACACTTATAAGGCACAGAATGGACATGGAGAGAATAGAAGAAAAGGTAGAATAATTGAATCGCTAATGCCAGTCAGGCTATCAAAGTCTATTTGCATTATGAAAGACACGGTTTGTCTTTACTTCAAACAGTCTGGTCTCGAAGAGATTTTCCGTTCCACCAATTGCATTTAGTTTCCAAAATGACTCACTCTCAAATTCACATTCTTGTATTGTTTTATAGTCTCTGGGCATTCAAAGTTTAGATTGAAAAAAAAATCCCAAAGGTTAAAATAAGGCTCAGGAAAGAAAATTCATTTTTAATAAAAATCCAAAATAAACCAAAAAAGCCTCATATTGGAATTACATTATATGGGTCTATGTGATTATAACTGCAGAAAATGGCAATTTGAGAATGATTGAAAAAGGCAATTCTAGTTAGGCTAAAATGTTGAGATGTTGTGTCAAAATGATACAACAGGCCTGGATTAGACCTAAAAATATGATAATGCTGGGACAGGTTTGGCTAATAATAATGTTTGGCTAATGAACATATGGTAGAAGATAATTAGTGGGAATAATGCTTTCCCATAATCAAGGGTATTGCTAATCATTCATTCATTCAGTCATATTCATTGAGCACTTATTATGTGCAGAGCACTGTACTAAGCGCTTATTCATCTTGCTTTGTTGCTGCATCAAAAGTTCATTCAAGAAGGTGACTCAAAATGGAAAAATAGCAATACAAATGTTATTTTTCCATTTTCACCCATATGTAGGTCTCAAAATGGTAAAAAATATAAAGAAAGGGATAATTCTGCACAATAATTTAAATGAACTTTCAAACATGCTAAGTCTCTCCCTCACTGAAAAATCTTTCTCTGAATCCCATTCAACTCTCCAGTTATCACCCCATCCCCTTGCTCCATTCTTAACCCAAACTCAATGAACAGAGTGTGCATACCCACCTACAAGCTGGTTTTAGCCCCCTTCACTCCATTGCCACTGTGCTCACCAAGGTCTCCGATGACCTCCTTTTAGCCAAATTGTATGGACTCCTAACTTGTGCTAATCTTCCATGACTTCTTGGCTGTCTTTGACGATTTTGAGCATTCCCTTTTGGAAACATGACCTGTTCTGGGCCCCCATCCTTCTCACTATACATTCTAGACAGTAAGTTCCCCCTCTACACTGTAAGCTCCTTGTGGACAGGGAACATATTTACCAATTCTCTTGCACTGAACTCTCCCAAGTGCTTAGTAAGGTGCTGTGCAGACAATACGCATCCAATAAAGACTACTCATACTCTTAGGGAACTATATGTTTCCATGGATTCAGCCCACCACCTCTATGCAGAAAATAATAATTATGGTACTTGTTAAATGCTTACAATGTGCCAAGCACTGTTCTAAGCACTAGAGTAGAAACAGGTCAATTAGGCTGGACAGAGTCTTGACCCACATGGGGCTTATGCTTTTAATCCCCACTTTTACAGATGAGGTAACTGAGGTGCAGAGAAGTTAAGTGACTTGCCCAAGGTCACAAGCAGACATATGGTGGAGCTGGGATTAGAACCCAGGTATTTCTGTCTCCCAGGCCTGTGCTCTATCCATTAAGCCATACTGCTTCTCTAGCGCTGACTGCTCCATACCAATTTACACATTTCCTCTTGCCTCCAGGATATTACTGCGTGGATGTCCTACAGTTAAACCAAACTCAACATAGCCCAAACTGAATCCTGCATCATCTTTTAGACTGTGAGCCCGTTGTTGGGCAGCGATTGTCTCTTTTGCCGAATTGTACATTCCAAGCACTAAGTACAGTGCTCCGCACACAATAAGCACTCCATAAATATGATTGAATGAATGAATGAATCTTCCCTCTTAAACCTTACCCCCTGCCACCAGCAAACCTCATTAGAGTTTACACCACCACCATCTTCCTTGTCCTTCAGGTTTACTGCTTTGCTTTTATCTTTGTCTTTTTCCACTTAACAGATTTCAGTAAATCCTGATGTTTCAATATTTCCTGGATACTCCTGCTTTTTTCCACCCTTACAAGCACCACTTTGGTTCAGTTCTGGGTCCCTTTCTATATTCTCAATCTGTACTCACTCTCTTGGGGAGCTCATCAGCTCCCACAATATCAACAACCATCTCAATGCAGGGGATGCCCAAATCTAGCTCATTAGCCCCAACCCCTCTCCTCTGCAATCTCACATCTCCTCCTGCCTCCTGGAGATTTCTACATGGATGTCCCACAAGCAGCACCAGTGCAAGTGTAATTATTTATTTATATTAATGTTGGTTTCCCCCTTTAGACTGTTCACTTGTTTTGGGCAGGGAATGTGCCTGTTATATTGTTGTATTTTACTGTCCCAAGTGCTTAGTACAGTGCCCAACAGACAGTAAGCCTCAATAAATACGATTGACTGACTGACTGTAACATGTCCAAAACTGAACTCGTTTTGCCTTATAAATCCTCTCTTCCACCTAAGGTGTTCATCATTTCTAACACCACCACAATCCTCCCCATCTCTCAAGTCTGCAACCATGGCATTTTCTTTGACTCTTCTCTATCCCCATTTCATCCTTTGCTCTCATCTCCCTCCATCCCTCCTACCTGCTCTATCCAACCCCCTACCAGTTGTCAATTCAGCACTTCCAGGTCACCTAAGCCCTTGGGTACTGACACACACCATTATATACATATCTTTACACTCTGTTGTTTCTATAACTACTTTTTCATGTCTACTAAATTTATTGTATTCTTCCAAGTACTGAGTACAGTGTTCTTCACAGAGTAAGTGCTCAATGAATACTATTGCTTCACATTCTCCCCCACTGTCCAGCTAGATTACTTTAACAGGCTTCTTATTTCCAGCCTCTCCCTTCCTTAGACCATACTAAACTCTGCTGTACAAATATTTTTGTATGGTATTTGCTAAGCACTGACTATGTGCCAAACACTGTTCTAAACTCTGGGGTAGGTACCAGTTAATTAGGTTGGACACAATTCCTATCCTGCATGGGGCTCAGAGTCTAAAATAGGAGGGAGAAAATGTATTTGATCCTTCATATTGAAAGAGGACACCGCTGAACTGTGAAATTCATATGCCTGCGCATGTGTGATTGAAAAAGCCAATGTGGGACCCACAATCCTGGGCACAATGTGCACACATGAATAAATGAGCTTAGTTAAGAGCAATATAACACATTGGCCAAATTGGGGCTGGGGTGGTGGGGAGGGTAGGAATGCAAGAACAGATGCCAGTAAACCCATCTTAATGAGTTGAAATACAGAACTTGGGGCATTTTCATTGCTCATGTCATATAACTTCTGTTTAATCTGAGCTCAAACAAATATGTCATAAGCCTAACTACAGGTTACAATGCCGATTTTCATTGGGTATTAAATGAATATATTTGTAAATTCCAAATCACAATTATATCAGATTTCTAGGGTAATAATGTGTTTCCTAAAAGCAAATGGAAGGCTTAGTTGAAGAAGAAGAATTACAACCCAGAGAAATTTGGCCTGCCACAGGTCCATACTCTTGTTTGATTTCTTCACTACGCTGTGTAAATTGGATGCATCTACTCCCCTGAAAATACTAGAGGCAGGTATGAACCTGGCACTTTAAATAAAACTCTTATGATGTCTATCACTATAGGCATGGCCCTAGGATTTGGGCAAGGTACTTCTCCAGCTATACAATGAGCTACAATTTTTTACTCTCTAGAGTGAAGCAAAGATTGATGGCATGCAAGTTATTTTGAATTCAAGTGCTATAGAAGGCTCAGTAACAAATCCCCAACCTAATGTCATCATCGAATCAGATGTGCAAAGTGTCATGGATTTATGGAGGCTTCTGCAACCAAAACCATAAGCTTCTGCAACCAAAACCATATGTATTATTTAGTCAGAAGGATACCACTTGCTACCATATGTAGCAGGAAAGCAATTAATCACCAATAGGATTAGTGGAGGCCAAGTTCCAATGATTTAAATCATTTCAGCAAGCATGATGGTTTCCAAGTCTCAAAAATAGATCATTCCCAGAACTCTTGCCCTGTGGAGGTTCACAGTGTTACCTACCCTCCTTCTTCAGAATATTTATGTCCAAAAGCAAGGATGTCAGATGCCCGTCCACTCCCATCACAGACCACCACAGGAACTGGTGGAGTGTCTCTAAGGTACTCCAGAACAATGGAGATTACATTTGGTCCACCTTCCACAATGAGGGCCACGACAGGAACTCCTTGGCCAATTCCTGTAGTAGAATTCGAAAGGAAAAGGAAAAAGAGAAAGGAAACCAAGCAAACCAAAGAAATAAAAAGGAAAAACAACAAAAAAATTCAAATCAGAGAACTGTGTCTACTAAATACTTCAGAAACATTGTCAAAATGGGTTCTAGGTAGGCAGCAGAATTTCCAACACAGAGGTCACATAGAGATACATCAGTCTCATCCTTAATGGAAAGTGAAATTAAAGTCAGGCATATATACACAGTCTGTATATAGAGTTCTCTCTCTCCCTCTCTCTAGAGAGAGAGGGAGAGAGAAGAGGGAGAGAGAGAGTTACCATGATTCACTGTGAGAGACTGGGCCTCATTCCCAGATCTACTACTTATCTATTGTGCATCCTAAGGCAAACCAATAAGCCACTCTAGTTATAATGGGGATAATGCCAATAGGCACCATATTGAATCATGGGTGTGAATCCAGGAGGGGCCACACATGGGCTCATGCTTGCCTCCTTCCCTTTGTGTCTCCCCAGGGCTTTCACGTTGCAATGCTGCAATATTCCAGGCCCCTTGCCAGGTTTAAAATCCGAGGCTCACACTGGTTACCTGCTGCCAAGCTTCTCCTGAAACTCTGTAACACTGAGATGACTTAGGAAATAGATATTGTTCAGGGCAGTCTAGGGCAGGTTGAAAAAAATGAGTCAATTCATGGATCTCAATGCTACCGATGATTGCTCATTCCTTTTTCCTTCATGGATCTCAATGCTACCGATGATTGCTCATTCCTTTTTCTGTTCATTCATTCATTCAATCGTATTTATTGAACGCTTACTGTGTGCAGAGCACTGTACTAAGCACTTGGAAAGTACAATTTGGCAACAGATAGAGACAATCCCTACCCAACAACAGGCTCACAATCTAGAAGGGGGAGACAGACAACAAAACAAGTAGACAGGCATTAATAGAAGCAAAAGAGATAAATAGAAATATAGATATATATACATCATTAATAAAATAAATAGAAAAATAAATATGTATAAATAAACACAAGTGCTGTGGGGTGGGGAAGGGGGTAGAGCAGAGAGAGGGAGTAGGGGCAATGGGGAGGGGAGGAGGAGCAGAGGAAAAGGGGGGCTCAGTCTGGGAAGGTCTCCGGGAGGAGGTGAGCTCTCAGTAGGGCTTTGAAGGGGGGAAGAGAACTATTTTGGTGGATGTGAGGAGGAAGGGCATTCCAGGCCAGAGGTAGGACATGAGCCAGGGGTCGACGGCGAGAAAAGCGAAAATTAGGCACAGTGAGGAGGTTAGCAGCAGAGGAGTGGAGTGTGTGGGCTGGGATGCAGAAGGAGAGAAGGGAAGTGAGATAGGAAGGGGCAAAGTGATGGAGAGCTCTGAAGCCAATAGTGAGGAGTTTTTGCTTCATGTGAAGGTTGATAGGCCACCACTGGAGATATTAGGGATTTGAGTTTATAGCAAAATCAGTTGTTAAAGAACACGACAGCTTGAATGGGTCACTGGAAAAGATTACAGAGTCTCTCCCAGAAAACTTCTTTGCATTAGTTCTATTCAGAACGATGCACTTCAGAACAGCAAGTGACAAGGGCTTAGTGTTTGTTCTGTATTATTTGGGGGGGGGGGGGTTATTTTGATATTTTTCAAGTGTTTTGGGTTATTTACTGAGATCTGAAGTTTCTCAGTCTGAGGCTACTGAGTTACTGGCTGAACCACCCAAATTCTGTCTACTCTGCTTTTGCCTCAACCTCATTTTGTAGTTCCTCATATTCTTCTAGCCTTTTGAGAGACCCCCAGATTTATCTGATTGAAGCTACTGCCCAGATTGTGCTTAATAGCTTTGTGTTCTCCCTCACCCCAACCTCAGCCTGCCCTGACAGAGTGGTAGTGGTGGTGAAGGCGGGGAGGGAGAAGGAGGATTAGGGCTGATAGATGGAAATGTCTCATCCATTTAATGGACTTGATGATAACAGATTTCCTGGGTGGCTGGGAGGTAGGACAATTAGCAGGTAGCTCCACCAACATTCATCCGATCTGCAAGGCACACTCCCCTTATCATGACCTACTCTATCGAACTGGATTTTCCTAAGGTCTTAATATGGTGATCTGCACACAGTAAGATCTCAATACATACCAGTGATTCAATGTCATGTTTATTGAATGTTTACTGTGGGCAGAGCACTGTATTAAGTGCTTGGGAGAGTAGAGCATAGCAGCAGTATAGCAGAGTTGATAGACAGGTCTCCTGCCCATAAGGAGTTTACTGTCTAGAGAGGAGATTACAATCTACAATCTGATTGACTGATTAGTTTACTGCCTAAAGTTAGACTTGCCCTGGGCATGTTCAAGCAAAATTGGGTATTTTCTGCAAGAAGATTCTTAAAAATACTGTACAGCTCCTGCAACTTCAGTCCGTGTCTGCAACGCTTTCTCTATTAAACACAGTATCACACATTTTCTTTGATTTAGTGCCAGTTTACTAGGTGTTGGGAACCGTTCCCTTGATTGTCATGATGGAGGGCCAAAGGAGATTCAATACATTTTCCCAGCTTTAATAGACACTCATGCATTATTATTGTACACTTATTAGTTCTCTCTTATGTAACATGGGACCATAAAAATATTAAGTTACAGAAGCCAGTGTATACTCTATCACTATCTTGCAAAGGATAAAAAGATCAGATTAAAAAAAAACAACATAATGTATCATTTCTGTAAAGATATTATAGTGATAAATGTGTTTTAAAACAAGTTCAACTTCTCTTTGAGAAGTTTTAGAATAGGATAAGGAGCCTAAGCTCGCTGCAGACACAAAGATTCGGTGATATAGGGGAAATAACTTTAATCCTCTGTTTTTGTTTTCCCAACTATTAAACCCTGATATTACTGCCTCTTTTTCCAGCAGGCTCTAAGAATTAAGGAGATCCTGGCTGTAAAGCAGTTTGAAGATAAAATGCTAGTAAGTCTACCAT
Organism: Ornithorhynchus anatinus; assembly: GCF_004115215.2. NCBI lineage: Eukaryota > Metazoa > Chordata > Mammalia > Monotremata > Ornithorhynchidae > Ornithorhynchus > Ornithorhynchus anatinus. The sequence continues at coordinate 57,844,757 of NC_041753.1, forward strand.
ACTACTATAGCACGTCTTCCTCTTGGAGATTTGACATTTTACAATGTTGATACCGGGAAATCCTTATTTATATTTCCAGAGAGAATATCTGGGAATATGGACTATGCTTTTATTCCATGATTCAGAAAGTTGCAGGTTTGTAAAACGTGGAAAAGACTAGGCATCTTAAATGATACACTGTCCATATATAATAGCCGGACCAAGGCCTGGGGATCAAAAATGAAGACTTTTCAAAGTAAGAAGGAGTGGTTGACCAACAAAAATGCTTTTATTGCTTCGCCTTTGCAGGCATACCAAATATGAGATTCTTAATATTTTTGGGTTCTTCCAGGAAAAATGGCTAACAATGACATCTCCAAATTTTAAAGTTTCAACTGAGATCATACTATATGGCTCTGTGTCAATATTCATTGCCAAATTTGTTTAAAGTCAAGGGGAAACCATGCTTTAAGTACGGTGTCACCTTTTTCTGATTATGGAAGTGACTCACTTCCATACCAACATTTCCTTGGAATTTTTCTCATTTGCAATACATTGCAACTGGCCAAACAGTAAAGTCCTCCATGCCCTGTCATTAGGGTTGCCCCTAGACAAGAAAAGACTCGTGCTCCTCTTTGGCATTGGAGGCAGGATAAGCCTCTTGTTCTCGTAAATGGTAACCCCATCACAGGGCTCCATGAAGAGAACTGCATGGAAGTTGGAAAAAGAAATAATAAAAAACATTAATGATGCCTGCATCCCTCCCAGCAATACAAGACTAACAGCAGGCAAAAGATGAATTGGTCATTCCTATTTTAGGGTCAGTCCATTACACATAGGATTTAGCAATGTTGTATTGAACTTGGTCTGATCTCCCAGCCATGGGGTCACTTCCTTGGGCATCCCTTCCCAGGAAGGCCCAGATGTCTGCAGAATTCAGTTGCTGGCAGGGGATGCTAGCAGATGATAGTGACCTTAATCATTCAATAGTATTTATTGAGTGCTTACTATGTGCAGAGCACTGTACTAAGTGCTTGGAATGTACAGTATGGCAACAGATAGAGACAATCCCTGCCCAATGACAGGCTCAGACCTTATGCCTTCTGCCACACCCCTGGGCCACTCTGTGTAGACTCTGGGGAGTGCCTTCAGGTCAGTGTGGCTCAGTGGAAAGAGCCTGGGCTTCAGAGTCATAGGTCATGGGTTCGACTTCCGGCTCTGCCACTTGTCAGCTGTGTGACTGTGGGCAAGTCACTTCACTTCTCTGTGCCTCAGTTACCTCATCTGTAAAATGGGGATTAACTGTGAGCCCCACGTGGGACAACCTGATTACCCTGTATCTCCCCCCAGCGCTTAGAACAGTGCTCTGCACATAGTAAGTGCTTAACATATACCAATATTATTAAATAGTAGGGCAGCAGTATAGGTGGTAGAAAAGTCTGAAACACTCTCAATCAGGAATCTGTCCCACCACCCTATGGGAGGCATAATAGACGTGAGAGTGGTAGTGAAATTGGGAGGAAGAAGATGAGGAAGAGGAGGAAAATGGTGACTCCTGGCATCCTCTCTACCCCTCCTCTTTTTTCTCTCTGGTATCTGCATCAACCACTGACCCCACCCACATCTCTGAGAGAAGAGAGAAGCAGCGTGGCTTAGTGGAAAGAGCATGGGCTTGGGAGTCAGAGGTCATGGGTTCTAATCCCAGCTCTGCCAGGAGTCTGCTGTGTGACCTTGGGCAAGTCACTTAAGTTCTCTGTGCCTCAGTTACCTCATCTGTAAAAATGGGGATTAAAAAATGTGAGCCCCACATGGGACAATCTGATTACCCTGTATCTACCCCAGTGCTTAGAACAGTGCTCTCCACATAGTAAGCGCTAACAAATAACATAATTATTATTATCTCTGCTGTGGCTGAACTGGATGACTCTGGGGTTATTCGTGCAGCTGAAACAACATCTTTCTGGCCAGGCTGGAAATTTCCATAAATGGCCCCGGGATGGGCGAAGTTCAATCTCATTAGTAGTGGTGAAGGCAACAGGAATGGGAAGGGGATGATGAAGACGACCAAGAGGAGGAGAAGAAAAAGGATGAAGAGAAAGAGGAAAAGGAGGAAGAAAGAGTAGGTAAGGCTGAGAAGCCTCGTTCCCTTTCCTTCTTTCTGTCCTCCTCAGCTGCCATTTCTGAATGAGTGACCTCTTTAGCAGTGGCAACTCAGTGAGTCTGCCTCCTCCTTTCTTTTCTCTTGTCCCATTTTCCCCAGAAATTTGGCTACTCTGTAATAATAATAATAATGTTGGTATTTGTTAAGCGCTTACTATGTGCAGAGCACTGTTCTAAGCGCTGGGGTAGACACAGGGGAATCAGGTTGTCCCACGTGGGGCTCACAGTCTTAATCCCCATTTTACAGATGAGGGAACTGAGGCACAGAGAAGTTAAGTGACTTGCCCACAGTCACACAGCTGACAAGTGGCAGAGCTGGGATTTGAACTCATGAGCCCTGACTCCAAAGCCCGTGCTCTTTCCAGTGTAAAGCTAAATTATGGATTGTAAAGTTATTAAAAAGTCATAGTCATTTAGAGGAATCATTCCTTCAAATGGAATCAAATTATTGTTGAGGAAGGATTCTTCACTGAATCTCGACCTCACTTAGGCTGATTTTCTGAACCTATTTTCAAGGTGGCTGCCACTGCAAACTACTCATTATAATTTGGGAGGCCCAGAAGACATATTCTCCTGTTAATGTCTCTGTCAGTAACCTCAAAGTTTCTCAAAATCTGCCAAAGGAATATTTATGATCAAAGATAAATATTTTAATAAAACTTTTCCTTGGTTTAAAAGAAAGGAATTTCAAGTAATTGATGCTCCTTCTTCAAAGCGTACTGTACTTCATCCCGCAGGGCATGATAGGGTGAGTTCAAATCTCTCAGAGTTCTGATGTGATAAACAAAGTCACTTGGTTTTAATTAAAAGATCTCCAACTTTGCACTGCAGCCTCAATGTATTTGGACACCGAGGGCCATCCATACCCTGTAGTCTTTGGGAGGTAGGCTATTCTTTATATTTGAGGCAACACAGCTATGGTTTGAATGTGCCTGCCTTACTTTCAAATAAATTGTAAACACAATTGAGTTTTTGATTAACTCAACCTCAAGAGGAGTTTATTATGAAAAAGACCCACTAAGAGATGAGCTAAGAGCAATATGGTCATTTTTAATTAATAGCCTCATTTAGCTTATTCTTCCCAGAGCTCACAGCCAAACTTCTGACAAATAAAACTGGCGGGACAGATTTTGAGTGAAGATGCTACTACAAAGGGCCAGAGAAGGGCACTTCGATTCTGCTGTATTGTACTCTTCCAAGCACTTAGCACAGTGCTCTGCCAGAGTAAATGTTCAATAAATACCAATGATTGATTAATGCTTGTTTCTAAAAATAGTACTAATAGTATTTATTAAGCACTTACTGTTTTCAGAGCACTAACTAAGCCCTGGGACAGAATACATCGGTGAGAATTAGTCATGGTCCCTGTCCCTCAGAGACCTAACAATCTAAGACTATAAATGGGGAGAAGAAATATAATATAAAAGGTGTTTTGTATTATTGCTAGTTGCCAGAACAAATGGAAGGCTTTATTAGAAGGAGATTTTACTGAATTTGGAAACAGTGGGGTCTAAAAGAAAGTAAGTAAATGCCCTCTGATAACAACAAACAAACAGACAAAATCTCCCCAAATTGAAGACATAACCACCAGCATTGGAAGTCCATGACTCCATTTTGCCAATTCTCCTAGCCATCAGCTGTATTAGTGTGTTGACAACTGTAAGGAGAAAATGTTGTAAAGGCTGAGTAAAGTGCTTCCAGCCTGATAGATTTCTTGAAACTTTTTCTAAGTTTGCTTTGTAATGTGAAGATTGGGCTTTAATTTTATGTCATAGTTTAGCTGCATTATGGAGCAAGATACAGTCAACTGGCAGTTGTTCAGTCTTAAAAAGTTAGCTACATGAATTCTGCTTTTCCTGGTGATCATGCCAGTTCATATTTATCTACATAACTCAAGTTCTAAACCTAACTCTTAGTAGGTTTTACTACAAAAAAAATCAGCTTTCTATCCAAATTTTAATGATTGCATTTAGAAAATGCAGGTGTAAATAACAGTAGATATGCATTTAGAGGCAATATTGGGTCCATAATAGTCAAAGGGCATTCATTCAGCCATCTGGATTTGCATTCTTTTAGGCAGGCTTTCAAACATACAAAAATCAAAAAATCATCTTACCACATAAACAATACCTGACCAGGCAATGTGGATCTACTGAATACACAATGTGGATCTACTGAATAAAAAATAACATAGCATTGGTTGTAATCACTATGAGTGAAAAACTTCACAGTAATAAGCAAAAACCAAAAAGGAGGGTTTTCAATGAATTAATCAAAAAAAAATTGCAGTGTATGTTGATAGAAATGTGGAAAAACCATTGGGGTGTGAATGAAAGGTTTAACCATTTCTCTGGCTAAACCCTTACCAAACAGAGCATATCTGATATCAAAAGCACTTGGCCCCCACCTGCAAAAATCCTCCCATTTTTCTGCCAATATGCTTTGGACAACAATTCTTGTTGGAAGTCATCCCCTGGTTAACTAAATTTTTGGGGCCCATCTCAGCTTTCCACCAAAATCCCTTCAACCTTAGAAGTCATAATGTATATTGTGACAGAAGAAAAAGTAAATGCTAATTAACCAGAACCATCAGCAGGTTATTGTGATCGTCCTCTGAAGTAAACTGTACACACAGACTGTAAGCTGCTTGAGTGCAGAGATCATGTCAATTAATTCTATTGTACTCTCCCAAACACTTAGTACACAGGCACTTAAAAATAAATTATCAATATCGATTGTGTTTATTAAGCACTTACTGTATGCCAAGCACTGTGCTCAGCCCTGGGGTAGATTTAACATAATCAGATTGGGCCCAGTCCCTGGTTCACATGGGGTTCACAGTCTAAGAGGGAGGGAAAATAGGCATTTTACCCCTATTTTACAGATGAGGAAACTGAAGCACAGAGAAGTTAAGTGACTGTTACACAGTAGGCAACCTCTAGTCCACACTGCCTCTCCACACTGATTGATTGATCTCATAGTTTTGGTCTAGGTTGTGGAAATCATTTCTTCCTTAAAGCAAGGACTTTGATTAAATTCTGTAAGCAATAAAGAAAACATGATGCAAGGAGACTTCTACTCCATGTCATATTACACAATGCGGCATTTCCCAGGGATTATTCCAATAGAAAGCTTAAGGCCAGCTCTAGTAAAGTATTACTTTCATAATAGGAAAAAGCCAGAGATAAATCAATCAATCAGTCAAGAAGCAGCAAGGCCTAGTTGAAAGAGCATGGGCCTGGGAGTCAGAGGATCTGGGTTCTAACCCCAGCTCCACCACTCGTCTGCTGTGTAACCTTGGACAAGTCATTTAACTTCTCTATGCCTCAGTTACTCATCCATAAAATGGGGACTAAGACTGTGAGCCCTGTGTGGGACAGGGACTGTGCCCAAACTGATTATCTTGTATCTGTCCTAGCACTTAATAGAGTGCCTGGCACATAGTAAGAGCTTAACAAATACCATAAAAAATCAATTATACTTACTGAGTGTTTGAAGGGATTTTTAATATAATTGGTCTTAAAAAAATATTAAAGTTACAGCTTTCCTGGGGAATTTTAAGGACGATATTCTAGTCAGTATTTAAAAAATATAAGAGTTCTCCTGATTCAAGGCCATCAGAGTTGCTTTAAACCATGCTTCAGCCTGTGAGGAGTATGCTCCAGTTCTTTTGCTCTCTGAGGAGAGAATTCCAGAAGTGCAGGCATGGGGAATGAGGCTGTTATAAAAGCAGCAATCTTAGAGGTATCAAGTGAGCATACAGAAAAGGGTAAAGAGTTGGAAAGTGACATCAAGTGGGGAAATGGTCAGAGACATTTAGAAATTTCTTCAATGTTTGGAAAGGACAGAAGAAAAAAAACCCAACAAGCCCTCTCTTCTACTAAACACCTACTTCCTTTACAAAGTCTCCCCAGTTTAACCTTTTCCTAGTCTGGTCAAATTAATTACTCCAGCTGCCTCTTAGCTCACTACCAAATGTTCCATTCTATAACATGGAGGTCATATTCTTAAAAAACCCCGTATAAGAAAAGCTCATGCTGTATTATCCTTTCTAGTCCCACACGCTTGTGCACAAATCATTTCTTCCATCAGAGCTATCTGCAAACAGAGCTGCGCTGTTGGATGAATGTACCCGAACCCCTTAAAAGTACTCTAGCATAAACCCACAGTGACAATGCCAGCTAAAGCTAAACTGTGTTTACCTTTGTAAACGATCATTTCTGTGTTTATGTTTTTGACACTCTTGTTAATCTATTATTCGAATCCTCTCTCATTTGTTACAGATACATATATGTATATGTATCTGTATATATCTGTATACCTCTCAAGGTCGCACCTGGAGAGATTCCAGTACTCTACCAGTCTCGACTATGGGAGGGAGAGTCAAGCAGAGGCCTACCCTTCCATTCTTAGCTTGACCAGTGGCTAGTGAGTGGAAAGCAATTTGTTACAAGTCAAAACTCACCCGTGCTGGGCAGCAGCGGCATGGCAGAGAGTCGAGGGCAGAGACTCAGGTTTACTGGGCAGAAGGAGGCATTGGTAAACCACCTCTGTATTTTTACCAAGAAAACTCTATGGATCCACTATCAGAATAATGGCAGATGGAGGTGGGGCATTCTGGGAGAGATATGTCCATGGTGTCACTTTGGGTCAGATATGACTCAACAGCATAAGTCAACAACAACATATATCTGTAATTTATCTAATTATGTACTTATATTGTCTTTCTCCCCCTATAGACTGTGAGCTTTGTGGTGGACAGGAAATGTGTCTGATGTTATACTGTACTCTCTCAGGCACTTAGTACAGTGTTTTGCACACATTAAGTGCTCAATAAATACGACAATATATTCTGCCTGTGGTGGATGCTCACTGATTCAGTACAGTGATTCAACCTCTGGGTAAGAGATTAGTGGGAAGGAGGAGGTTTGTTAGCTAGGAGGTATGGAAGTGTGCATCCATGAGAAGCAGCGTGGCTTAGTGGAAAGAGCCTGGGCTTGGGAGCCAGAGGTTGTGGGTTCTAATCCCAATTCCACCACTTGTCAGCTGTGTGACTTTGGGCAAGTCACTTAACTTCTCTGGGCCTCAGTTCCCTCATCTGTTAAATAGGGATGAAGTCTGTTAGCCTTACGTGGGACACCCTGATTACCTTATATCTACCCCAGCGTTTAGAACAGTGCTTTGCACATAGTAAGCACTTAAAAATGCCATTATTATTATTATATGCTCATGTTATCTTTTTTGTCATAGGGCCATAATGACGGTAAGGGAACCAGGAAATAAGGGCCTTGGTAACCCTTCCCCCAGGCTTTTGGCTACAGTACACCTTTGATTTCCACATCTTGAAGAAACATGGCAACAACTGCTTTTAGAGCAAATGTCATTTGGGCCCCATTGCTCTGTCAAATTGCAAATCAATAACGGCAAATGGCTGGAAAAAAATAGCACATATCCTGGGAGACTGATGCTGTTTGTTTCTAAATGAATTGATAGTTTCTTCATTTGTCGAGAGTACCTAAGTTAGGATTCCCTTTTCCTTATTCATGCAAACATCATACAACATAGGACCTCCCTCCATTCTGCTTAATTACTGAGTAGCCTTAGTGCCATGCCTACATGTGACACTAATTTAATCTGACGAATTGTTTTAAAACTGTGGCCCAGGGACCTGTTCCGATTAGTACAGGGGTATGCACAGAATAAGCACTCAATAAATGGAACTGATTGATAGATTTTCTGAATTTTTTTTTTTAAAGAGTTCTCTGCCTATTACCTCTATGGGTTCCTCTCCCATTTTGCCTGGCATTCTCCATCTCGGGTAATTTGTCTGCCCAGTGTTCCAAACCATTTTTTGACTTGCTATGAGTTTGAAAGCAGAATGTTAAATCTTTTCAACTGCATCTTTTCAGTCACCTTCCACTTCATCCTTCACTGATGATCTAATGTCTCTCTTTTGATCAAAACATTTCTCCCTCTATCTCCAAGGATTTGCATTTTATGTTGGTCTGTGGAGTATTTGTTTTTGTTCTTTGGTGTTTAAAATATGTTAAATTATGCATTTTAAAATTTCTACTTGGCTTTCTGTCTCACCAACTTCTCTCCTGCTCCTTCCTTTTGCAAGTTCTCCTCTTAAGGTAGTATTAGTGTAGAGGAAGGGGTTTTTCTTTTTATTCTCCCTACCTTGACAGATGTGATTCCTGTTAGTTGGAGAAGAGAGTAAACCCAATCCCCTTATTTTGTCAAAATCTGAGCAGCTTGGGAAACTGAGTCAGTGAAAGAGGATGTCATGTAAACTGCAGGGACTTGAGAAGGATTCATTTTTCCCCTCTCCTTTCTGGTGGTCTCTGTATTTCTCTTGGAAATACGAGAAACATTTGGCCTTGCTCATTTCCACTGGGAAAGCAAGGAGCAAGTGAAAATCCTTTGAGACTGACAGAAGATAAACAATTACCTACATCAGGATGGGAACACTCCCAGAAAGGGAAGTGTGAGGGAGGTTAGGAAAGGGACTGCAGCAGGCCCTCTAGAATTGAACTACCATCTTATCCCATCCCATTCTGTGGTCCTTGCCAATTTCCATTACTTTCCTTCCCCTATGCCCAACCTCAAGGCTTTTTCATTACTCTCATTCTCACTTTCTGGTAGAGGTCCCTTGAAGCAGCATAGCTTGGTGGAAAGACGCCTGGGTTTGGGAGTCAGAGGTCATGGCTTCTAATCCCAGCTCTGCCACTTGTCAGCTGGATGACTCTGGGCAAGTCAGTTCACCTCTCTGTGTCTTGGTTAACTCATCTGTAAAATGGGGATTAAGACTTTGAGCCGCACGTGGGAGAACCTGATGACCTTGTATCCACCCCAGTGCTTAGAACAGTGCTTGGCACATAGTAAGCGCTTAATAAATACCATTATTATTATTATTAAAGTGCCTTGGAAGTGTCCAATGGAAAATATGCTATTTGGACCACATAAACAAAGATTCCCAAAGGGCCAATCTCACTATATTGACTTTGGTTTTCCCACTGTGTCATCCCAGTGAGGGAGCTCAACATGTAGGTACTAGGAACATATGGAACCCAGTGAATTAAGAAAGTTTTGCCCCAAAGGATAACTGACCTTCCCCTAGCCTGTGCTCTAGCTGGACTTTGCTTGGGATCTTTGCACAACTTTTGTAATCTGCCCAGTCTTCCACTGGCACAAGGATCTGACCAGGGGGCCTTTTGCCTCTTCAGAAAGGGAAAATCCATTTGCTTCCCTGTCTGGAAAACATCAGCTATTTTTGCATATCAGCCTGGAACGTCAGGATCGAACTAGGTCCACTTTTTTTGGAGCTCATCAGCTGTAATGGCTCCAATCAATCAATGGTATTTATTGAGTTCTTACTATGTGGCAGAGCACTGTACTAAACACTTGGGAGTGCACAGTACGATAGAGCTGGTAGATATGATTCCTGTCCACTCAAGATGGCCCAAGTCACTTTATGGCATCTCTTTCTAGAATCACTGACCATGTGCAGGAAGTAGGCTACATGAAGCCTACTTCTCCCATGAAAAACAGATCACACAGTGTTCTAAATACATCCAGTGAACCAGTTGATTGAATTTCTTTAATGTCTCTGTGCAGGACTCTGAACAGTACTTGGTGCTTGGGAAAGTACAATAAGAGTAAGAAATACTTCCTCCCTCCCTTTCCCTCTGCTCCTCCTCCCCTCCCCATTGCCCCTACTCCCTCCCTCTGCTCTACTCCCTTCTCCTCCCCACAGCACTTGCATAAATTTGTACATATTTATTGCTATATTTAATTTATGATGCGCATCTATCTATGGTTCTATTTATCTATTTTGAGGTTACTGATGCCTGTCTACTTGTTTTGTTTTTGTTGTCTGTCTCCCCCTTCTAGACCGTGAGCCTACTGCTGGGTAGAGATTGTCTCTATCTGTTGCCAAATTATACTTCCCAAGTGCTTAGTACTGTGCTCTGCACACAGTAAGCGCTCAATAAATACAATTGAATTGAATGAATGAAATCTAGTCCCTGCCCGCAAAGTGTTCCTGTAATAAGAATTTATGCCCCATAAAGTAATGTACCACTAGATCTAGAAAGACCTTTGAGATATCACCTAAATCCATCTTCCTTAGGTAATACTCCACCCATATCACTCCAGGGTGAAGATAATACTCCCAGCTTTTAAAGACTACTCCAGAGATGGAGATTCCACAGCCTCTTTGGAGAACCCATTTTAGGATGGGCTATTCATTTCAAAATGGTGGCAGAAAACTCCCTCAGACAGCATCAACTTATATACTTTTATGTTTCTCTTCTAAATTCCACAATGAGCTGTTTATGCACTGTCTATTTATTGTACAGAGTCCCAAAACATTGAACCATACACCCTGGCTTATACTGGACAGCAGAGCAGGGCCAATTATCTGAAATATGAAAAAATCACTGGCATAATTCAATCCTATTCCAATGAAGAGATTCCATTCAGAGTTAACAACTGTATTTTGTTAGCGGGTTGAAGGGGCTTGGGCTAAAAGGCTTGTAAAAAGAAAAAAAAAGCTCCTTTTTTTCACCCTCTCTTTTGCAATTATGTCTACAGCCTTGCAAAATGAGCTTCTACTTGGCAAGGATTAAAGAAGACTGTGTTCAGTAATTTTATTCTACATGTAGGGGAAGGAAGGATGAGCTGAAAAGACACGTTCCCAACTGATAATAATGATAGTATTCGTTAAGCACTTATTATGTGCCGAGCATGGTTCTCAGTGCTAAGCACCATTCTAAGCACTAATCACTGTTCTAAGAGCTTGTTTCTGAGGCTGAAGCACTGCTTATACTACTCTCAATCTATAACTGATTCCTCAGGGGTAGATAATGAGTGGAGCTGGAGATCCAAGAGGAATGGAGGTGAGAACAGCTTTGGTGTGAAGTGTCTGTTACAGGCCGGGGATTTTCAGGTAGACTTGTCCTTTTTCTGTGTGAGTGACAAGAACCAAGCAGTGGTGGAAATAGGTGGGGGTGTGGGTTGAGAGAATGAATAATGCATGGAAATGCTGTTCAGAGACCTCCCAGTTCACTTGTGTGCAGCTCAAATTGAACACAATGATTTACCCAACATAAAATTGGTGTTCACAGATTGATTCCAGTTTCCCTTCCATCACTGGGTATTTTCAATTGTTCATCTATATAATTAGATCATTCTAATTGAGGATCACATGGGTGGATGTACACATGTTGTAAAGAATATGCTATTTCTTTTTTTTTTCCTACCTGCCATGGCTTGTAGTTTTCAAATGTTTTTCACCATTTAGTTTTGATTCACAGCTTCAAGCTGGGCCCACCTGCTCTATTACTATAACTAAAATCCACCCTTTCCTTTCCATCCAAACTGCTACCACATTAATCCAAGCACTTAATCAAGCCTGCATCAACCTCCTTGCTGACTTCCCTGCCTCTGGTCTCTCCCCATTTAAGTCCATTCTTCACTCTGCTGCCCAGATAATTTTACTACAGAACCATTCAGTCCACGTTTCCCCACTTCTCAAGAACCTCCAGTGATTGCCTATCCACCTCCGCATCAGATAGAAACTCCTTACCGTTGGCTTTAAAACACTCAATCACTTTGCCCCCTCTTACCTTACCACTCTGATTTACTACTGCAACCCAATCTGCACACTTCACTCACTCACCTAATGCCAACCTACACACTATACTTCAATGTAATCTACCTCACCACCAACCTCTCGCCCACTTTCTGCCTCTGGCATAGAACTCCCTCCCCCTTTATATCCAACAGATGGTCACTCTCCCTACCTTCAAAAATTTAGTAAAATCATAGTGTCTCCACGAGGCCTTCCCCAACTAAGCCCTCATTTCCTTTTCTCCCACTCCCTTCTGCATCACTCTGCCACTTGGATTTATTCACCCCACTCTCAATCCCACAGCACTTATGTATGTATTTGTAATTTATTTATGTTAATGTCTGTTTCCCCCTCTAGACTGTAAGCTCCCACGGGCAATGAACATGTCTACCAACTCTGTTATACTAAACTCTCCCAGTGCTTAGTACAGTGCTTTGCACAGAGTAGGTGCTCAATAAATATCATTGGTTATTAAGGTGGATTGAGAAAAAATGAAGGTCAGTATTAGTTGCATTAGCGGGAAGATAATGTAGAGGCATTAGGGGTAAAAACATTACCCACCCTGGCTCAGAATCCATATTTCAGTCACTTAAATTAACACTCGTATTATATCCTCCCAGTGAAAATCAATCAATCAATCAGTTGTATTTATTGAACGCTTACTGTATGCAGAGCACTCTATAAGCCCTAGGGAGAATACAGGAAAAAATAGAGTTGGTGGACACAATCCTTGCCCTCAAGGAGCTAACAACTAGCAGGGGAGAAAGATGGTAAAATAAATTACAGGTAGGGGAAACAACAGAGTATAGCGATGTTTACTGAGTGTGGGGTGAGAAACAAAGTGTTCAGTATCAAATGAATTTAGTGCATTTGATGTGAGGGAGAATGAGGTGGAGAGATGAGAGATTTGTCAGGGAAGGATTCCTGGAGGAGCTATGATTTTAATAGGGCTCTGAAGAAGGGAGGAATGGTGATCTACATTAAGTAAGCCTGCGTTCCCCCTCCATAAGACAGGGTCAACCTCAGACAGTTGGCGGCCCTGAGGTGGGGAAAAAAATTGCCAACTCTCCCTAGGTTGTGGTTACTGGACGCCTAGACACACATGATCCTATGTGCATTTTCCAAGGCACATAAGCATAACACAATGATGGCATGCAGCTATCCACCCAAGTCTCCAGTGTTTCTTTGATAAGAACCCTGGTCTCCCTGTGGCTCCAGACCCACTGTATTCCCATCCCAGGTCCGTGTTAACAAAGTTAAAACTCCAGAACTGTGGGAGTCCAGAGTTGCAGATTTTTCAAGTTTTCAAATGCTCCCATCCCATCGCCCTTTAGACGGTGCTTCCCGAGGTGGTTTCCTCTCTCTTACAGTCTGAAGGCGGCCCTGCCTTGAGGGTTCTCATATGTCTCTTGTGACCGATCATTCTGAAGTTCTGCAGTAGGCACTTCCTGATAAAATGCATACTAGACAAATATGGAGATGTAGCGATGACTGTCCAGAGTATGAAAGAAAGACTGGCGGCAATGAGATTCCCGATGCGATTAATGGTGGTGCAATGATCAAAGAAGATGCTGGTGATGACAGTTGAACGTCCCTTTGCCTTCCCAGCCCCCTTCATATATTCTCAGGCATAGGATGACAAAGGGAAGCCCACGGGTCACATGGAGAGAGATAGTAGTCATGGTAAACAAATTCCCCAAACCATCTACCTCAGCGTCATCTCCACCCATCCCTTGCCTACAGCTTGGAGTCCTGAATGAGCCCATAGGTGAGTTAACTTGCCCTACTGGCTCCTACAACTAGGTGCCATTGCCCTACTTCATGCAGATAATCCAATTTCACCCCGGATATTTAACTCTACATTTTCTCGATCCCCATAAAAGTATCTGCTCTCAACCTTTCTTGTTGACTAGTAAAATGATGCCATTTCTCCCAAGACATTTCCTTAGAGCCAGTCCAGTATATGAAGCCTTTCTCCTTGGCTTTCATTGGCCCCCACCAGGAACTTCATCCTGGGGCTAGGGTCATGATGAAGTTTACCCTTGTCGAGTTTGTCAATTAACCATTACAAATCTTTGACATGATTCTTGAAGAGGACAGAGTATACCAACCATTTCCATTGAGGATTCAACGTTTTCAAAATATCAACTAAACCATAACTCTGCTTTTAAAAAAAGAATTCCTGAGGGATCCTTGGGGCTATAAATCTGACTGGCAAACATAGGCTTCCCATGACCTGATCCTTTACAGTGCCACTGTTGGATCAATTAGTCCCTTTATACCAGAAGCTAAACATGCTAACCAAACACAAAATTAGGTACCATCAAAAATGTTCCCTGGAAATTTTGTACAAACAGTTGTCATTCGAACAAACACAAAATTAGGTACCATCAAAAATGTTCCCTGGAAATTTTGTACAAACAGTTGTCATTCGAACAGAGCAAAAAATTGGCTTAGCCACTGCTTTCATGCAGTGTTAACAGCAGGCCGGGGAATTTTTTGTATTTACTTGCCTTTTCCAATTATATAAAAAAACCCAGTTACCTTTAGCTAGAAATACACATTTCAGCCCCTGTGGAGATAAACCTGGGCAGTCAAACAGCAGTGACATTCCAAAGTACTCCAATATTTTGATATTTCAAAGAATATTAATCATAGCTTCAGCTGCCACAAATGCTTCCTTCACACAGACATTTCTCTTTTTCCCCAGACAAAGGTAGGAAGTCAAACTTGAAGGGAAAAAAACTACGGAGCAAAGTGCTAAATGATTCACATTGCTTCTGATATCAAGCAGGGGCACGGAGTGGGCTCTGAATAGTTCCTTATTATTGGTCTTAGTTGCTTGTCTTGGAAGAGCTTACCCTGCTGGATAAAAACTTAGGAATAATTAATATTGCACATTCACACTCATCTCTTGAGAGGAGGGGGTGTGGAGGAGGGACTGGAGGAAAAATATAGAGAAGGAGAAGAGGTCAAACTGGCACCTAGAATTCCATGAACTGGGAGCCCGATTCTTTCTGTCAGAACCTCTGAAGCCCCTAGGAAAATATGGCTATTTATAACCTGGGACAGTTTGCCACAAGTTATGAGGAACCCACCCTCCTCTTCCAAGAACTCTTCATTTCTTTAACTTAACACTGTTATCTGAGTCAGTGGACTCTATTGCTTACCATCCATAAACTAATGTTACTGTTCCTTCTAGACTAAGAGCCTCATGAGATGCAGGGACTGTGTATGGTCTAATTATACTGTACCCACTCCAGGACTAGCCCAGTGTGCAGCTCATAGTCCACAAGTCGGCAAATATAGGTGGATTCAAAAACTCATATTTACTCTTAAGGAAAATCTTGCTAACAGGGTAAATTGAGCCCATATGCTTATCATAACAGTACTTGTCACTTTGAGTTTGTTCACTCAAATAAATGTAACTAGGCCTGAGCAGTGTCATGACAGTAACTGAACCCCTTGTGTTTATGCAGAGATGAACCTATCCTTTATGTTAACAACATTTTCCACGCTTGATCTTTAAGAAATAAACACCAATTTCCAGATATCATCATAAAATGATGATCCCTACAAAGGGAAAATGAAGAGCCTTTTCTACTTAGAAACACCCTTGCTTTTTCTCTTGTCTCTCTCTCTTTATAGATATATGTATATATGTGTATATACATATATATAAATAAAATCTTCTACAGGGCCCAGGGAATTTTAAAAATCTCAGTTAGTGTCAGTGTGATAACTATGGGCTATTGACTGAGATCCTTACAGTTAGCAGCTGATCTCCTTGAATAGCACCAGGCATTTACACCCCCTATAGAGGACTCACAGCTGGGACTGGGGCACAGGTGAAGGAGAGCAGGAAAATGGAGCCTGCACTATGCAACTCTTCCCCTCAGCAAGGCATCAAGAAAGTTTTGCTTTTGATAAGTCTGATAACTGCTCATTACAGAGGAATGGCTATGTGCTCATTTGATTTGCAGATTAAGCGGCCGGTAACACTGGTCTGCACCTTAAATGATATTAAATGCTTCTTAAACCAGAGGAAGGGATCCTATAATGGGTCACAGGGAAATTACAGTAGGATCATCACGATCCAAAACAGTTGTTTGACAGCGGTGGCAATCCGTAGATGAACAGGATAAGTCAGCCACTTACATTTTGTTGATTTTTTTTTATGGTTTTTGTTAAGCACTTACTAAATGCCAGGCACTGTACTAAGCACTGGGGTAGACAGAAGATAAATCAGATAGGAGACAGCCCATGTCCCACATGGGGCTCACAGTCTTAATCCTCATTTTTTACAGATGAGGTAACTGAGGCATAGAGAAGTTCAATGATTTGCCCAAGGTCACACAGCAGGCAAGTGATGGAGCCAGAATTAGAACCCAAGTCTTTCTGACTCCTAAGACCATGCTCTATCCACTAGACCATGCTGCTTCTCTGGGCTGGGGGATTCTCCTCTAACCCAGAAGAGACCTAACTGAATTCAGAGCCTGACCCCTTATGACACGTTGACTTTGCCAAATGCTACTTTGAATCTCTTTCCTCGAGGGAACTTTACCCAACAAATGATAAGTTACAGCAACCATTTGTGTTTCATCAATCAATCAATATTATTTATTGAACATTAACTGTGCGCAGAGCACTGTACTAAGAATTTCATTGGCAGCTATCCCCAAATCCACAGCAGAGCCGCAGTTAAGAGACAAATGCCAAACATCCTGGTAATAAGTGCCTACTTTTCATTCATTCATTCATTCATTCATTCATTCATTCATTCATATTTATTGAGTACTTCTATGTGCAGAGCACTGTACTAAGCGCTTGGAATGTACAAATCAGTAACAGATAGAGACAGTCCCTGCCCTTTGATGGGAATCTCTAATACATATTTGATAAAAAGCTCCATCATCTGAGTCATTTGATGGGCTGAGCTCATTCTCCCTTCTGCTCTCTTAACATTTTCCAGAACAAGAACAAAGATCCAGCTATAACTCTCTCTCCAACCCCGCCGAACTAACTTCTATCCCAGTGTCTGTTCGCAAGATTAAGATCATATTTGGGGCAAAATAAAGTGGTTTGTTGGAATAAGATTTTGAAATAGCAGCTTCAAGGTGAGGGACGTTGACAAAGCAACCCAGAATTTATCCCTCCTGCTCTCTTTTATTTCTGTTTGTAGGAAAATATCTGCAAATGATACCCAGTTGCTTTTGTGCTTTTACTTGATACAAATCTACTGTAAAGTGCCCAAACTTGGAGGAGAATAATAGAACAGGAGGATGTTGAGTGGCCTGAAGAACATAATTTGATTATTTTACTAAGGAACCAATTTGGATGCTTACCCCAGAAAATATGATGGAATTTATAAAGCTCTAGTAAAGCTATTCCCAAAATTTCACCACGATTAATGTCCATTACTTGGAGTGCTAGAGAATATCTGGCTGCATACCTCTCAGGCATACAAAAGAGAAAAGGGTTGTAGTATGAAATATTCATCTTAACCCTGACCCCCTCTAGCCATTAGGATAATTGACTGATCTGTTTACTCACCTCTGAAATGGCTTTCAACAACTCTACTTCTCACATAATAAAAACAAAAATCTATAACCTGTGATATGAAGTCAGAACATTGTAAATTAAAGTTTCTCTCATACACCATCACCTCAATTCCCGATTATTCCCTTCACCTTGTCGGCTCCAAGGACCTTTCCTCAGGTGTCCAATTTATTCAGTCTTTGATGCTTCTTCATTCTATGGGTTCCTGTGCCACATTCCCAGCACATTTCTATAATGGTTATCTCTCCAGGGGAAAATTTTGATTAGTGCTAACATTCTTACCAATACCTCTCTCTTTCCCCTTCCAGTCAATCATCTTTGTTACTGAGTACTCACCCAAGTGCTTAGTACAGTTCTCTGAGCAAAGTAAGTGCTCAATAAATAAGATTGATTGATTGATTGATTAGGAGCAGCATGGCCTGTAGAAAGAACATGGTCCTGGGAGTCAGTTCTAATCCCAACTCTGCCAACTGCTTGCTGTATGACTTGGACAAGTCAGTCATTTAATTTCTCTCTGCCTCAGTTTCCTCAACTGCAAATGGGGATTCAATACCTATTCTTCTTCCTACTTAGACAGTGAGCTTCATATGGGACAAGGACAGTGTCCAACCTGATTAACTTGTATTTTAGTACAGTGCTGAACTCATGATAAGTGCTTAACAAAAGTCATAATTATTAGTATTGTTTATCATTATTATTGTTATTATGTATTGAATGCCTTAGATGCACTGTACTAAGTACTTGGGAGAATACAAACAATAGAGTTGGTAGACATGATTCATGATCATTAGGCAATGGAGCCTACTTATTTTCTTGCCTTGTTCATTAGTCATTGTGGGCAGGGAATGTGTCAGTTTATTGTTATACTGTACTCTCCTAAGTGCTTTGTACAGTGCTTTGCCCACAGTAAGCACTCAATAAATACCATTGAATGAATGAATTACACTAAACCCAAAGACTCAATCTAGTCATTCACCACAGGATATTATGTTTTCCACTAGGAAGTGACTAGTTACAAAATACTCACCTAAAAATAAGAGCTATCTTATGGCAGCATAAGTAAGTCTGATTTATTTCTTACACAGTACATGGCACCTAAATGCCATCAACATCATCTGATATTTATTTGCTCGAGTGATCTTTACAAAACCAATAGGATTCCTGAGAAGTGTGTTTTCAGAGGAACCAAGGCAAGTTTCCAACCCCAGATAAAATTAGAAATTGAGAACCAACACCTCTATGCATATAATATTCAGGGACATTCAGGTGACTAAATGGGTTGACAGCAGGGAGGCCGAATCTACTGCTAGATGAATGAATCTTGGTTCATGGGTATTATTATGGTATTTGTTAAGCACTTATTATGTGTCGAGCACTTTTCTAAGTGCTGGGGTAGATACAAGTTAAACAGGTTCTTGTCTCACATGGGGCTCACAGTCTAAGTAGGAGGAAGAACAGGAATTGAATCCCCATTTTACAGTTGAGGCAACTGAGGCATATGGATGTTAAGTGACTTGCCCAAGGTCACACAGCAAGCAATTGGCAGAGCCAGAATTAGAACCCAGTTCCTCTGACCTCCAGGTTCTATGCTCTTTCCACTAGGCCATACAGCGTCTCTACTACACTAATACAAAGAGTAGCTATGAATGCTTCTATAACCCGAGGACCACTCACCAAATGGTATACCACAGGATTCATCATATTTAGTATTTTTATTAATGTCTCTAATGAAAAACTGAGAACAAGGTCACCACATTTGCAGGTGAAACAAAGTTGTAGGGCCTCAGTTGTAGGGCCTTGAAAGACAGGCAAAGAATGCAAAACTACCTGGGCAAACTCACAAAGCCATACCCACAAAAAGGATGGAATTCATTTGGCACAAATGCAAAGCAGTACACAGAGGGATGGTGAAAGCCTAGCTAGGCACATGTGCTGTAGAAAAGGACCTGATGGTCACAGTGCACCACAAGTTGAATATATGATTGAATAAATATACATCACCATTATATTGTCAATTATTAAAAGGCCAGCACAGTCTGGGAATCTTAACAGAAATCTGCCTTGTGAGTGCCAGGTAGCAATCCTTCTCCTTTACTCTGCAGTGATCAGACCTTTACTAAATTTTAGTGTCCAACTTGGATCACTGCACTTCAAAAAATGGTGCAGAAAAATGTGTGATCGAAGAGTCACAAAAATGATCAAAATTAGGGAAAATAAGTCCTATGAGAAAAGGTTAAAGAAAATAGGATTATTTAAACTAGAAAAGAGAAGACCAAGGGGTGACAACCATATTTGCTTAAAAGCAGCATGGCCTGAAAGGGCACAGGCCTGAGAGTCAGAGGACTGGGGTTCTAATCCGGACTCCGCCACTTGCCTGCTGTGCGATCTTGGGCAAGTCACTTCACTTCTCTGAGCTTCAGTTTCCTCATTCTCAAAATGGGGATTCAGTGCCTGTTCTCCCTCCACTTAGACTGTGAGCTCCCTATGTGACAGAACTTGGGTCTGGCCTGATGATCTCTTATCTACCCAAAGGCTTAGTACAGTGCTTGGCACACAGTAAGCACTTAACAAATACCACTATCATCATTCTTATTAGAGGAGTTTGGCCCAACAGCTGCCTCCTATGCACTGAACCATAATCAGACAGATATGGGGTTCCTAGTTTCCCAGCAGTCCATGAAATAACTGCCTAGGCTCGTAGAACCCATGGGAATGGATTCAGACTCATGTCATTTCTGAGTTCTCTTCTGGCCTAGCCAGTCCTGGGCTGGCTTGGGCTCAGGCTGGGATTAGGTTGAGGCTAGGTCAGGCTAGGCCCTGGATTGGTGAGCAGTCACTCTCAATCTCCACTGAAGTCAGGAAAAGATTTAATGTGTTTGAATTGCGGCAGTACGGATTTAACTTGGATATAAGAAAAAAGAATCTGATAGTGCAGGCTATCCAACACTCAAATTTATTAGTAAAAGGTGTAGAGTCTGTCAAGGTTCTTGAAAAAGAAGACTTTTGAGCAGGATGAAAATCAAGGAAATGGATTACTGAAAAAGATTCTCTAAATGTTCTTCCCAAGAGCCAATAATGTAGCTTGGCAATTACAAACTCATCTTGAGGACTATATCCAGCACAGATACTACAATCACTCTGCACTGAACTCCTCTTCATCATTTTCTGAAGATTGCCCTCATAAGAAGATTTCAAAAGAATGGATACTGCTCTAGTAGACACTAGTCATTTCAATTTGAGCACACCATTTTCTCTTTTCCCTTCCACCAGAGCCTACACTTTCTAATCCATCAGCAACCCATTCAGATGGCAAATCAAATCATTTCCACTTGCCTATAGCAGTTAGCTTATTTAAAAGCACCCGTGAATGCAGAAAAAAAAAGTTGTTTTGGTTCTATCTTAAGGCCAAATACTGAAGCATGTGTTCTGAAAATACTCCTAAATATCAATGCTCTCAAATCCCCCATTTTTTTTTTTTATGTTTTATGAATCCTCCCTTCTTGCCTGCTGTTTGTTTCTTTAGAAAGGGCAAAACTGTTTTATCCATGGCTCTATTTGTGGTAAAATGCCTCTGGAATGACTCAGTAGAGAAGGCCACTTACAAATATCAGACATGTCTCTGGGACATAATGAGACAGAAACCTAATGCTCTTTCAAATGCTGAATATAAGAAAAGCACCAGCAGCAGTTGAAGGAAACTGGTAAAGGAATGCCAGCCAAAGGATCACTGGTTACTCTTCCAACAGAGCTGGCAGATTTTCATTCAATCATATTTATTGAGCACTTACAGAGCACTGTACTAAGCGCTTGGGAGAGTATATTACAACAATAAACAGTCATATTCCCTGCCCACAGCGAGCTTACAGTCTGTCTAAAGATGATCCTGCTCTCCCTTCAGACCTTACAGG
Organism: Ornithorhynchus anatinus; assembly: GCF_004115215.2. Taxonomy (NCBI): domain Eukaryota; kingdom Metazoa; phylum Chordata; class Mammalia; order Monotremata; family Ornithorhynchidae; genus Ornithorhynchus; species Ornithorhynchus anatinus. The sequence goes on from NC_041753.1 coordinate 57,865,997, forward strand.
GTGCTCGAGTCAGAATCCCAAATGGCACAGACAGTAATTTCTTACACAAACATCCCAGGATATAACTAGGACATCCGATCTGAGTTTAACAAAACAAAAAAAAACTTTTGGTAAAAACATCACCTGGTGCAGTGAGGGTGGTAAATAGGCATGACTGAGTCAGACAAAAACTGAAGTCCAGTTCTCATTCATTCTTTCATTCAATCGTATATATTGAGCACTTACTGTGTGTAGAGCACTGTACTAAGCACTTGGAAACTACAATACAGCAATAAAGAGAGACAATCCCTGCCCACAAGGGGCTTCTCCTTCTGGATCTAGGAAGAGTGGATTGGCTAAGCATGCAGGATGTCCTGGACATTGTAAGGGGAAGGGCAGGTAGATAAATATTCATCCATATCTTTCTCACCTCCTCATTTACTTGAGCATATTAGCCATATGCAGCCATATTACATTAGTCGAAACCCTGAACTACAGAAGACTGAACGAGGGCCTGGTTTAGGATGCATTGAGAGGGCGGTGATTAGGTGAATATCCGTGACCCAAGTCCCTTACCACTAGGACTAGGCTCTGAGTAGGGGCCTTATGCCCCACTTTTACCCCTCCGCTCCCCCTCCCCCCCAATTCCCCCAACTAAGGAAGTATAGCACCTAAGTCCTGCTTCCCCACAGGAGCAGAGGATGGGTGAAGCATGAACATGGCTTTTATATACTTTAGAACATTGGGATAAACCTGTTTACTGGACTGTGGGGATGGAAAGAGAAGGGGAAGGGGATTTCCTGGCTATTCTGAGGGAACTCACCAGGCAGCTCCTTCTTTCTGATATTTGTTTGATTAATAGATTGAATACATAGTATTGTACAGCTGATTGAGCCTATGTTTATCTTTCTGCTTGAACTGTGAACTCCTTGAAGTCGGGGACTGTGTTGAATTATTTTTCTCTATAGATTCCCAAGGCCTATTTCAGTGTTCTGAAGGTACATAAAAACTAAATAATTTTTGTACCTGTTCATCCCTGTTCTGATGACACTTTAGGGGCACACTCCTAGCCCTAAAGTGGGCTCTTTACTCCTCTTCCCCTCCTTTTACGAGTTTAAAACTCCTTGATGTTGCCTATTTCCTTTCTGTAATTACTGTGATTATAATCACTTTGTCCCTAATAGTACCAATAATAACTGTGGTCTTCATTAAGCACTTACTATATGCCAAGCATTGTAATCTTGCTACGGTAGGTACCAAATAATCAGGTCAGGCAGTCTCTGTCCCATTCTGGACTTTTACAGATGAAGGAAGTGAGGCCTAGAGAAGTTACGTGATTTGCCCAAGGTTGCACAGCAGGTATGGCATAGCCAGGATTGGAACCCAGGCCCCCTGAATTCCAGACCTGTGCTCTTCCCACTAGGTCATGTTACTTTTATGTAAATTCAGTGTTTGTTTTAAATGTTTTTCTGCTGGGCACAGGTGATGTTGATTTTGAGAAGGATGATAAGAGAGCTTTCGGGTGATTTTGTGAAGGAGCAAATTTAGTTATGAACTTTTTTTTTTAAACCTACATGTGAAAATTTTCAAATGGGTGTTAGTTGGCTAGGTGCTACTGGCATCACTGAAATGTTAAAAAATTAAGTCTATGCAATGGAAAAGATGAGTCATATATGCTGTTGAATCTGATGAAAATATGTTTCCTGACCTTTTAATGCCTGATTAAGCCACTTTTATAATGAAATGACGGAAGCCCTGCAGCCCAACTGGCTTGGACAGAGCTGTCTTCCCCTGCTCTGGAGGGAAAGGATGGGTGGCATGAAAATAAAATCAGATCCCCATTTTATGGACTTTGCCAGGGGCATCCATCAGGTGCCTGTGGCATCTGCCGAACACAGAGAATCAAAAGGAGAAGAACTCACAAAGAATAAGCTTATTTTGTGGACCAGGAAAAGTAAGACCTCCACCTGTAATAGCCTGCTCCACGAATGGGAGCCAGACAGCTTTCCTGGGCTAGCACGGGGATTGAGTTCCTCTGAGAGGTGTGATGGGAGCTACTCCATCCCACCTGGAACTCAAAGTCTAAGGTGGAGAGAGGGAGATTTAATTCCCGTTTTGCAGATGAGGTAACTGAAGCACAGAAAATTATAATGTTGGTATTTGTTAAGCGCTTACTATGTGCTGAGCACTGTTCTAAGCACTAGGGTAGATACAGGGTAATCAGGTTGTCCCACGTGAGGCTCACAGTTAATCCCCATTTTACAGATGAGGCACAGAAAAGTTAAGTGACTCCATTTTACAGATGAGGCACAGAAAAGTTAAGTGACTTGCCCACAATCACACAGCTGCCAAGTGGCAGAGCCGGGATTCAAACCCATGACCTCTGACTCCCAAACCCGGGTTCTTTCCAATGAGCCATGCTGCTTCTCTGAAAAGTGAAAGGACTTGTTCAAGGTCACACAAGCAGACAAATGGCAGAGTTGGGATTAGAACCCAGGTCCCCTGATTTCCAGGCCTGTGTTCTTTCCAGTAGACGATGCTGCTTCCCCCTTTCCTTCTCTGCAATCTATCTCCTCCTACCTCTCTATATGGATGTCCTGCCAGAACCTCAAATATGTCCCAAACTGAATTCCTCAACTTCCCCCAGCCAAATCCTCTACTCTACCAACTAACTTTCCCATCACGGTGACCACACCGCTGCCCTCCCTGACTCTCAAGCCTGCCGAATAAATACTACTGATTGACCAATACCATCCTGGCCATCACTGCATCATCAGGATTCAGGGTAATTAGAAAAGAATATTTCTGAGTTCAGTAATGTTTTCACTGTCTAAGATGCATGATGCTATTTCCAGGTCAAAACCAAACTTAATTGTACTTTACATTTCTGAACTGTTCTCAGTACTGTGCGCAAGTACCCACAATTGAAGCATAATAAATGCAGTTACGATCCAATAAAGATTTTACAAACAAAACATCACATCTCTAACTGATTTGAATCAATCTACAAAGGTACCTAGGAAATGAATTTTAACTGCAGACTCCAGTTTTTCATTGATAATTGAATTCAGAGTCTTTGCTCTCACCCTTGATATTTCATTTATGTCTAGGTCAACATGTTTCTTTTTCCCTATCTCAACTCTGTTATAGAGCCTTTTATGCCTCGGCAATGGGTGGTCCCCTGGCTGCTGACTACTTAAAAATTGAAAATGGAAACATGAATGTTCAGCTGGAGCCACTCCATTTTAGAAGCTGTTGTTCTCTCTCCAGGCCATGGAGATCACTTTGTTCCTAAACTTTGCGAGTTCTAGGACATGAAGATACCAGAATCATTGAGGAGCTGGGGTCGATTGAGTTTACTGACAATTGAGTACAAGTGCTTTAATTTTGTTTTTAGAAGGCCTTACTTTTTTCTCACAGGCATGGCCACACTGCCAATAGTTTTGGGAAGGGTGGTTGGCTTATGTTTTCGAAGGTGACACTACTGATGGTGACCTCTGATCCCTTTGTGCGAGTGTGCCTGTAAAGACCGATGTGTGAACAACAGTCTCTCCAGCATTTAGATAATGGCTTCCCCATGCGGACCCGATCCCAACTTTTGAGCATGCCTCTTTGCAACCCGATCTTTGTGAAGCTTTCTGTCGAGCTGAGCAATTCGTCTCCTGATTACTGCCCACCAGTCTGGCCTGTCTGCTGTAGCAGTTTCTCACCTTAATCCCACTCTTAAACCAAAACTTTCTTGAGTACCGTGAACCCTGTTCATCACTGCTAATTTCATTCATTTGAGCTGCTAAGTTTCTAAACCTTGATTTTCCTAGTATCCTCATGTCTCCGAAGTCAGTCAGTCAATGATATTTACTGAGTGCTTACTGTGTGCAGAGCACTGTAGTAAGTGCTTGGAGGAGTACAACACTCCTCTGTACTCGGTATATCCTTTGTCCTGAGTGAGTAGCACTGCATAGTGGATAGAGCATGGGCCTGGGAGTCAAGAGGACCTGGATTTTAATCCCGGATCCACTACTTATCTGCTGTGTGACCTTGGGCAAGACATTTCACTTCTCTGGGCTTCATTTCCCTCATCTGTAAAATGGGGATTAAGACTGGGAGCTTCACGTGGGATGGGGACTGTGTCCGATCTGCTTAATTCATATCTACCCCAGCATTTAGTACAGTGCCTGGCACACAGTAAGCACTTAATATTTCTGGTATTTGTTATTATTATTAAGATTTATCCATAGGCCTTCAGATACTGTACTGAGCTCTAGGATCTTCCCATTGAACTTTTAGACTTCTGCACACATTTGATGCTTGGGATGAAAATGTGCTCAAGTGCAGGTGTGAAATCTGGAGATCATGCTATAGAGATCTAGTGCCACTGGTATTTCTTTAATCCCTTTAGCCGAAGAAAGTTTTAGGGAGAAAATGGAAAAAGAGAAGCTACAAAATACTAGAACTGTAGTGGGGGAAATCACTAGATGGTAAAGTACTCGAAGGTAGGGACCAGATCTTTCACTCTTCTTTTATAGTCTCAAGTTGCCAGTCAAGGGCTCTGCACAAAGCTGTGCAGTAAATGATGATGAAGATTTTGATAATGATGATCAAGGCATAGTACAGGAAGGGTGCATTATTCAGGTGGTCAGACAAGGGGAAGAGAGGAAGAACAGGTTAAATGAATTTGGATGAGGCTGATCCACCTTTTAAAATAAGTGAACTATCCAAAAGCCTCTCTAACCAAACTAAATCTCAGTGTTTGTAACTAAAACTAGTGCAACACTTCACATAACTTGGGTGACACGTTTCATTATGTTGTCCAACACTCCCTTTCCCCTTTACTCCGCCACAGAAAAGTCATCTGTTGGCGGACAGCAACCTGTAATTCCCATGGCGAGAATTTCCTAGGATGTTTCCCCAGCTCCTTGAGCTCACCACTGGGACAGTGGTGTTGAAAGAAAAAGGCCCACGGGTTTGTTCCCAATCAGATTTACTGCCAAATTTAAAATGTTTATTCCAACCCCAATCCTCGCTTGCCATCCCGGAATAGCAAATTCAAATTACACACCGGATCTATTTTCAAAGGAATGGCAGTAGATACTTCCTCCTCTGCTCTTTGTTCAATGAGGTGGAGGAAAAACAACTAAACAAATGACAAGGAATAGCTAGGTTTCACTGTTATGTCCTTTTACACACTTTGGAGTGAAAGAGAATTCAATTCTCTCCAAGATAGGATTTTTCCCATTGGTAGAGGAACAGCAACATATATAGCTCAATAATCCTCCTGATGAAAAATCACATGTGTGTTTGTGTGAGGGAGTGTGTATACTCTCTCATACATTCAGAGTCATAAAGTTAGACAAATGAGCTGCCTCAAGCATTCTAATCCTTTGTAAAGCCTGGGAGGTAAAACTATGTTAGGTTCAAACATTTTGAGTCACCAAAAAAGCTTGCTAAATGGAAGAAATTTTTCCAGTATATCTTTCTTCTCTAGAGGGCTGTGAAGGGATGAAGAGATGTATTTGAAAAAGAAGATTATGCAAACAACAAACCTCAAAATCAAAGAGTTTCTCAATCAAAATAAATAGCTGCACTCTACTAATTTTATAACGATTTCCTCTCTTACAAAGTAATCTGCCTCTAGATGTCTTCTAATTTGAGATACAGTCCATTACTTCACAATACTAACTTACTTCCATTTAATAAGTGTTCTATTTTGGGATGTTCAAATGAGTCTTGTGCATTATGTATTTTTTTTGAAATACACAACATTAAAGTAACATTACTTACTTGTGTTTATCTTCTGCAGTGAGATATGCTTTTCCAGCTGTCTTCTCAGTTTCACTTCTGCTCCATATTTTCCTGTGGTCCCATTGTCAGCCAGAATGAAGTGGGAATGCATACTGTTGAGTACAGTGAGTTTACTCATAGGATTGGACATGGTCTGGTATGGACGGACAACCTGCATTATGAAAGGGGATGGCAGGAGGATGGAATGAGAAGAGTGGGATAGAGGGAGTTTTACATAAAAATATGAATATATATATTTATGCATAAATACACACAAAGGACAGAGAGATAAAGAAAGATGAGAAATTAAGATAAAAACAGAGAAAAGGGAGGGAGAAAAAGGAAGAGCGAGAGAGATGAGAGAGTGGAGAGAAAGAGGAATGAAGAGAGGGAGAGAAAGGGGAGAGAGAAGGAATAGATTAATATTCAGTACAGTTCAAATACAAAACATACCCTGCCTAAGGCTTCTTGTGGAAGAGAAGAGATTTGTGATGAATTCATTTTAAAAGCATGGAACAGAAAAGTTGCAAGAGTGCTTAGAAGGACATCTTTCATCCTATTTTAGAAAGGCCAATGCTACACTAACATATTATCTGGAGAATGAAAGTCAAAATGTACACATTGGCCTTAATTTTCTGGTTATCTCTGTCACCTTCAAAAATGACCTTCACTTGAAATATTTGGATAATTGAGGTCAAAAAGAGTTCTTGGCCAACATTTCTAGATAATGTGCATGACAACAGCTGACCTGGGATGTTACGAGAAGCAGCGTGGCTCAGTGGAAAGAGCATGGGCTTTGGAGTCAGAGGTCATGAGTTCGAAGCCCAGCTCTGCCACCTGTCAGCTGACTGTGGGCAAGTCACTTAACTTCTCTGTGCCTCAGTTACCTCATCTGTAAAATGGGGATTAAGACTGTGAGCCCCACGTGGGACAACCTGATTCCCCTGTGTCTACCCCAGTGCTTAGAACAGTGCTCTGCACATAGTAAGCGCTTAACAAATACCAACATTATTATTATTATTAGAGTGGCATCCATGACAGTGCTTCATAGGATGGTCAATAAGTGGAATGGTTTATCATTCCACTTGATAAGGAAAAAAGTAGTTTTCAAACCAATCTTCTACTACTACTTCCTCTCATTATACCTTCATTGTGCAATGGTCCATTCACTGGGAAAATAGTTGTAGCATTATCTGGTAAATCCTAGTCAGGACTTCAGAGATAGTTCTATTTTGCCTCAACATTATTCTTTTATTGGCAGGAAATCTAATTGAGAGTATCAGCACTTTAGCCAACATTTCTAGAGACTGCCATGTGATAGTCATGAGCCTCCTGTGTGATCATGGCACGCTGAATACGTGGCTGCGGGGTGCCGATCACGTTATCAGCATGTGACAGCCACACGATCAGTGTGTACTGAGCCCGTGACAACCACATGCCTCCCGAGTGATTATGGGTGCTGAGTACGTGGCTGCCACATGATGGTCACATGCCCCTCACGTGAACAAAGTTTGCCCACCATGTGACTGTGATGTGCTAATCATGTGACCTCCAAGTTATGGTCCCAAACTGCCACGTGATTACCCTTTGCTGATCACTTGATCACTGTGTGATATTCCCAGGCCACCCATATGACCGCAGGGTGCTGATCGCGTGACCACGCACCCAATAGCATGTGACCATCACGTGAAATGCCCCCATCACCCACATGCCAGCTAGGTGATCTAATGATGGTATTTGTCTTCCCCCCCATTTGTGTGTGTGTGTATTTATTCATTTTGCCTTCCCTACCCGCGAACATTCTATTTGTCATCCTCACTAGAGTCCACGCCTCTTGCATCTTCTTCTTAAATCCCTAAATGCACTCTAAGAAGGTCCTATGTACTTTTCATCCATTAATTTATTCAAACCCATGTTCAGCCCGAAAGCCATTGTTTTAAAAAGAAATTCCTGTCCCCTTCTTTCCAGCCTGGGACTTATCAATTATGTCTCAATACCTCACTCCCCCACCGCAGTCCCCTTTCCTGTTTTATGGCCAGCCGGATGATTGCCCCTCGATGGACAGGATGCGTCCCTCCGGCCCTGTTCTGCAAGTGGCCAGCTTGGCTCCAGGACTGTGAGACGTGTGTTTGTGGGGGTGGACAGGGCGGTGTCGGGGGGAAACAGAGCCCCCAGAAGAAGAGGTTTGGGCTGTTTCGGTCCAGAGCCACGTGCCAAGGGGGAGGGTCTCTCCCCCCCCACACCATGTGTCTCTTTCCCAACCTCATTCCGCCACCCGTGTCCCGAGGACTGCACAAGGAAGGGATGGCCCACCCACCCCATCAGCAAGTAACGATTTGCCAGCCCTCATCCATCCACTCCTAATAGCTGACCCAGGATGCCTATTAGTGTGGGGTCCATGTCTGTGCACCACAGAATGGCCAATCATTAAGTTAACCATTCTACTTATTAATGAAACAAAATGGGCTCTCAAGCCAATATCTTCTTCTGTTCTTCAATCACTTCCACTTACTACATCTTCATCGATCTAACTAGTGCAGTAGTCCATTCACTGGGAAAATGGTTGTAGCATAGTTCTATTTTGCCTCCCCATTATTCTTTAATCGGATGGAAATTGTGAGCGGGTCAGCACTTTCTCATGCAAACATAATAGTATCTGCACTTCTTCAAACACAAAAGTGGTCTATTTTCATTTTAAATCAGGTTAGTCATGAAAGAAAATACAACCCTTTAAATGAAAATAGAGGTTGACCAGTTCAAATAGGGCTAAAGATAACATCTCTTTTGAACATAGAGGACAGTTTTTATTGAAAACTGTTAACAAACAGTTGTTCCAGACATTTAACTCCCTCCTCAGGCCCCCTGTCCCCCCACTTCCCCCATCCCTTGCCCTCAGTGACCTGGCCACCTACTTTATTAAGAAAATTGCCAATATCAGGCAGGAACTCCCTAAAATCACCCCTCCCCCTCCCCAGTCCCTCCCCCTTCTGGCCCCTTCCCAACTCTCCCATCCTTCCCAGCAGCATCTCAGGAGATCTCCTACCTCCTCTCAAAAGCCACCCTCCACTTGCGCATCTGACCCCATTTCTTCATACCTTATCAAAACTCTCATCCCCTAAAAGCCATCTTCAACCGTTCGCTTTCCAATGGCTTCTTCCCCACTGCTTTCAAACATGCCCATGTCTCCTCATCCTAAAAACCCAACTTTCACAACATCACTAAAATCCATGCTTTCCTCTCCATCCAAATTGCCACATTAATACAATCACTCATCCTATCCCACCATCAGCCTCTCTACTGACCTCCCAGCCTCTTGTCTCTCCCCATTCCAGTCCATACTTCACTCTGCAAAACTTTCAGGATACACCATCCTGCTAGTCAGAAAACTCCAGTGCTTGCCCATCCACCTCCACATCAAACAAAAACTCCTCACCATTGGCTTTAAACACTCCACCACTTTGTCCCCTCCTACCTCACCTCCCTATTCTCCTTCTACAACCCAGCCCGCACACTTTGCTCCTCTAGTGCTAACCTTCTCACTGTGCCTCAATCTCGCCTGTCTGGCTTCCAACCCCTGGCCAACGTCCTGCATCTGGCCTGGAACACCCTCCGTCCTCAAATCCGACTGACAATTACTCTCCCCCTATTCAAAGTCTTATTGAAGGCACAATCTCCTCCAAGAGGCCTTTCCTGACTAAGTTCTCTTTTCGTTTTCGTCCACTCCCTTCTGTACCACCCTGACTTGCTCCCTTGGTTTTTCCATCCTCCCAGCCCCATAGAACTTATGTACATATCTGTAATTTATTTGTATTGAGGTCTGTCTCCCCTCTCTAGACTGTAAGCTTGTTGTGGTCAGGGAATGTGTCTATTATTGTATTGTGCTTTCCCAAGAGTTTGGTACATGCTCTGCACACAGTAAATGCTCAATAAATACAAATGAATAAGTGTTCCATGTGGGACATGGACTGTATCCAACTCAATTAGCTTGTATCTACCCCAGTGCTCAGTATAGTGCCTGGCACAAAGTAAGTGCTTAACAAAATATTATTTTTTTAAAAAGGCAGTATTAGAATTCAGGTCCCCTGTCTCCCAGTCTTACCATCTTTCCACTAGGGCATGTTGCTGCTTCATGCTGAAGTGATAACCAGATTTTAAGGGAAAGAAAAATAAGAGTAATTCTCCATCTACACTGCTAATTTTAGTAGCAAGTCCACATACTTTCTGCTCTTGATTCAGTCAGAATTATGGAATGGAAACATTCAACCTGCATGTAAAAAGACAACATTGTTGTCCCGTTGACTAGATGCTATCATTGTATGAGCAAAACAAAATAGATGTAAATGAGGAAAAGATTACTTGGTTTGGGCTGACTACTTGAGCCGTATTTTGATATACAAACCCATGCTCATTTATTGTCACTCATAAATCATAAAGAAACCATTAGAGAAAAACAAATGACCAACTTAGGGAAGAGATTATAAAGCAATTTAATCGCAGTTGAACATCATTTTCTTCATATCAGGCACTGTTCTTTTGGGAACTGAGATTTCTATGGTTTGGGGGATATGTAGTTGTCATTGGGGAAAACTTGGAGGAGAAATGTGTTCTTATTCATAAACTGAAAATCCCCTTGATCTTACTGTCACTAGAAAGATGGATCAAATCTAAAATCAAGATATGTAATAATAACAAACATCTGAAATTTCCTCCATTAACCTTTCATGTGATGTTTGAGGCAAGGCTTCATTTTTATTTGCCCAGTGAAGACAAAGGGAAGGTGGAAGACTTCAGTTACTGTTCTGAACTCTCACAGAGTGACTAATATTCAATTAGTCATTTGCCTGGCCAAAATAAGGGATTTCAAAAAAAGAGTGGAAAATTATTTGTGGTTTCCCATTTTGGGGGATAACTGTTTTCCAATAATAAAACATTTATTCTCCAGTCATGCACAAGTTAATAAATACTACTGCTTGGTTGAAAAAGACTCACCAGAAAAATGATCTCATTTTGAAAGTGACCATGTATTGTGTTCTCCGAAAAAATAAAGATTTTGGTATTTAGTTACTGTTATTTCTCACAGCTGCTCTCACGAGGAAACCCACCAGAAAAGAAGGGAATGGAAAGTAATTCCATAAAGGGCTGAGGGTTTGGTTGTTTACTGCCTCTGGGCATTCAGCATGAAAGTCGACTTATAAATCAGAGCTTCTAAGTCCCTTGGTCTGGACCCCAAAATCAATTAATCAGCCAGTCATATTTACTGAGTGCTCACTGTGTGCAGAGCACTCAACTAAGCCCTTTGGGAGAGCACAATACAATGGAGTTGGTAGACACGTTCTCTGACCACAACAAAAACAACATTTCATTTTTTCTCTGCAATTATTTAGTTTCTTCTCTGCCCTCTCCCAGCACTAGTTTCCCAACCCCACCCTCCTTTGCGAAACCTTACTGCTCTTTAGATTGAATGATATATGTCTGACCCTGGAAGTTACAGAAGTGTTGGGGATGCGGGATTCACCATTTTAACAAAAGTAATCTTTTAAGAAAGATTAGTTGGGTTTCTTTACTTGATTTAGTTTACATTTAAACAAAAATGGGGAATCTATGTCCAGTAAGAAATCCAAGTAATCTTTCATGAAAGAGTCAGGGAATGAAAATGACATCAATCAATCAATAGTATTTATTGAGTGCTTACTATGTGCAGGTCTGAGGCAAAGTTAGATTTACAACAAGCCAGGGAAAAAAATAATCAGGAGATTGAACTGGGGAAGTTTCCACACTACATGACTATTACTTCTATCATTAATGATAAGAGTTCAACTTTGAACAAGATTTCTCTTTCTAGACTCTGAAGCTGACTCCTTGTGAAATTAGACTATTATATTCTACAGCAATACCCTAGAAAAGGACGAAGCCAGGAATGAGGGTTATATTCTATAGTGCCTCCAAGGAATTTACATTTCTTAATCTTACTGATCCCTATTTCCTTTGACCTTTCTTGTGTAGCTGACAAGCTAGGTGGCTTGAGTTCAGTTTAGTTTCTTATTCCTGAATAAGAAAGAACATTTGAAAATGTAAAGTATTTTAATTATTTTTTTAAATTTGTCCCTTACTTAACCATATATAGAATGTATAGGTATGTTATATACATACATATATATACACACAGAGAGAAAGAGAGGGTGTGTTCTTACTGGGTGCAGAACACTTGAGTATAACAATTATCAATCAATTATATTTTTGGAATTCTTACTGTGTGTAGAGCACTGTATTAAGTACTTGGGAGAGTACAATACAACACAGTTGATGGGCATGTTCCCTGCCCAAAAGAAACTTACAGTCTAGAGAGGAGACAGATGATAACTAGTTGCTGTGATAATGAAAGAGCAAGTGAGAGAAGTGAGATCTAAAGAGAGGTGTGAAGGTAGAGAAAAATCAATCAGAAAATCAGTCACTGTGCAACTTTTTTCTCTGTGCATTTAAACACTTTGCTCAATGCTGATTATCTCAAGAATGTTCAATAAATGTTTGCTGACTGATTTATATGAGTAACAGGATATTCAGATTATTTAGAGAGATACATTTGGCCCATCTCACAACTCCCCAAAAATCTACTCAGTATTCTTCACAACAACACACAAGAACTGTTTATAATTCCCTAAGTTGTCATTTGCATATCTACAAAAGATTTGCTGATCTAACTCTTTATTTTATGACTTTATGTTTTCCAAATAGGAACATTACAGTCATGTTCTATGAATATCAATGCATTTTCCCCTTCACCTAAAGTATTGAGGGCAATCCAGATATTTTCTTAAGAGCTCATTAAAACCAGTAGGATTAGATCTTGAATGAAAAAATGGATCAGAAATGACATTGAAATGAGCACCTGCTACCTGCCCAGAATCTGTAGGCATTAGAAGCTTACTTCACTATCTTTGGACAACAATACATACTAATGTAATTGTCTCTTCTCCTTTGAGATTAGCCAGATAGAGTCAGTTCTCCATTTGGATGAAAACCTGAAGGAAATACTAGGCTATCATGGATCCAGTAGGAAGTCTGGTTTAAAACTACTTTGTATAGTTATTTTAATGTCTGCTTTCCCCTCTAGACTGTGAGCTCCTTGTGGGCAGGGAATATGTCTACCAACTCTGTTATATCGTACTCCCTCAAGTGCTTAGTACAGTGTTCTGTATGCAGTAAATGCTCAGTAAATACAATCAAGTGACGGATATTTTGCTACTTACCATTTAAGCTCCAATTGGATATGGCATCCTTCACTCACATACCTAATTTATAGCACTGCTATGTAAGCTCTACAAATCACTCAGCTAATGCAAAAATTAGTTGGAGAGTGAACATACTTCCAAGGGAGGCCCCTCTTCTTGCACTTGTAGGTATCAGTGACTATATTTTTACTGTCTTGAAAACATGGACCACATCACTTCTTTGGTCTGTGATTTGGGGGAGGAATGGTGAGTTTGGGCCACTGTGATCATGATGTCACTCTACCAGAGGTTTCTGTTCAACCCAAGAAGTCTCACAGAGTTAGATACAAGGAGATGTAGAGAGAGCCAGAAAATAGTGGGGCAGGGAGACAGCAAGACATATAGAGACACACAGAGAGACAGAGACAAAGAGATACAGAGAAACAGACACACATACACACATAGAGGGCACCAGAAAGCAAGTGAAAAGGAGAGACAGAGAGCAAGGAAGAGGGAAAGAGTGGGAGAGCAAGGAGGAGAGAAGATGGGAGCAGAGGGAGGGAGAGAGAGAAAAGGAGTGGAAGAAAAGAAGAAGCAGGAGAAAGAGGTTCGCATCCCAGTATTCTGTTCCTGCCTGCAGCAATGGGATGCCCTTTATTCTACCTAATTAATGGCATTTATTGAGCACTTACCATGTGCAGAGCACTGTATTAACAGCTTGGGAGTGTAAACAGAGCAGAATTAGCAGAATGTTCCCTACCTAAAGGTCATAAATGTAGTATTAAACACTTCATGGTATTTAAGCACCTACTGTGTGAAGAATAGCATACGAAGTGTTTGGGAAAGTACAATAAAGTAAATAAACATGATGCCTGTCCTCCAGAACTTTACAATTTAACAGTTACATCCCACAGCTGTTTTTCTCAGTTAGTAGTCGGCCTCATTGTGGTATTTTTGTAAGGGCTCTCCTTTATCAGTTTCATCCTCAGTTTCTTTCCAAATGGCTCAGGTCAGGGTGACTTAAATTTTAAAATTTCAGGGCCAGGTTTAGAAAAACCTAGGGAGGGAGGCACTTCAGTATTATTTGCAACCCCTTGACATTCTGAACCCCAGGCCTTACAGATTCCTAAGTATGTCTCAAGGATTTGTGCCTTGGCCTGTAGTTGTAATCTTTCTCATTCAGCTAAGTTGAAGAACTTATATTTTCAGAGCACGAAGGCTAACCACCTGTCTCTTCCCAAAAGGAGGGACAGTGAAGCCACTACAGTTTTAGATCTCTTTGAAGGAGAGAATGTTTCTCTGAGTCTGGTCCTTTTAAGGTAATGGCCCAGTTGCATACCCTAACATCCTTTTTTCCTGACCACTAATCAGGTTTGGATGGCGAGTCATCTGAAACTACATAGATGCAGAGAGGGAACCAGCCATCAGATAAATGGGATCAATTAATGGTATTTATTGAGCACTTACTGTGTAGAGAGCATTTTATGAGCACTTGCACTGATCGTTGCTGAGGGGGGAGTTAAAGACAAAATCACTGGAAGGCAGGGAGAGCCCCTTGAAGGGAAGCACCAGTTTCTAGGAGGAGGCTTTCAAGTTTTGAGATGTCATAATGAAAGGAAGAGGAGCAGAAGAGGAACCTTCTGTGCATTAGATAAAGGAATATGCATGCTAAGGGAAACAAATGAAAGGAGATGCTGTGTGTTCATATATACTAATCACTCAGAGTATTAAGCCAATTGAGGCACTGACTTATTTTTCTTTCACTCATCTGCAACTTGAGGGGAAAAGCAGGATCTTATAGAAATCCAGATGCTCTCTCCCAGATGAGTAATATAGAGAAGCCCACAAATCAAGGGATGCAATTTTCAGAGGACCCAGATATGTGTAATAATAATTACCACTGTGGCTTTTATTAAGCTCTTACTATGTACCAAGCACTGTAATAAGCACTGGGGTAGATACAAGATAATCATGAGGCTCACAGTCTAAGTAGGTGGGAGAACAGGCACTGAATCCCCATTTTGCAGCTGAGAAAACTGAGGCACAGAGAAGTTAAGTGACTTGCCTGAGATCACTCACCAAGCTAGAGACAGAGCTGGGATTAGAATGCAGGACCTCTGACTCCCAGGCCATGCTCTTTCCACTAAACCATGCTGCTTCCCCAAGTCTGTGACCATTCTCATGGACTTGACCTACCCGGGTACTACAAACTGCACTAAATGAGAGGGTTCAGAGAGGACAATTTCTTTAGGGAGCCACTTAATTAATCAACCAATCAATGGCATTTATTTGGTGCTTACTGTGTGCAGTGCCCTGTACTAAGTGCTTGGGAGAGGACACTTCAATAGGGTAGATATAGACACGATCCCTGCCCATCACATTGTTTCCTCTACAAACTTATTCTTTTGTTTTGCTCTTTTCGACAGTCAGTATTGGAAGAGGGTGGCTTGTAAATAAGGAGTTAGCGCAAAACCTGAATGCTTTCACTGAAGCAAGCATCTGAGTTGAGTCAAGAAGAATGAATCAACCTGGAAGTGGACACAATGGATTCATCATTAGTGAGAGTATTCATCCTCTTCAGAATCTGCCATTTGCCTAATTCCCAGTAGCACCATCTTGAAGTAAATCCATCTGAATACTATCAAACGAATCCAATAAAAAATATGAAGAAAAACAATATGTAATTTTCTGAGCTTTTGTAAAATGGAAGCTATGATTGGCTTACCCCAGAGAAAACAGACGGCATTACGGCCATGTATATCAAAATTAGATTGAAACCATGGTTTAGGTTTGATTTGTCTTGAGCTGATATATAAAGTTGGTATCACAAATATACCTTTTTTATGGTATTTGTTAAGTGCTGACTGTGTACCAGGCACAGGCTTAGTACACTAAGGCTTAGTACTCTAAGCACTGGGGTAGAGTCAAGATACGATCACTGAAGGATCAGGAATTTCATGTAAGAGGGTAAATTGTAGTGTAGAAATCATGGTTTATGTAAAATGAAAGTAACCACCTCCATGGTGAAGCTGAATTTAAAAATCACTCACTGATTTTTATCAATCAATCAATGGTATGAATTGAGTGCTTACTGTGTGCAGAGTAATTTACTAAGAGCTTCCACATTTCAATGTTTCTTCAGTGCTTTCGGTATCATTTTAAATTTTGTCCAAGATACTAGCAAACAGGATTTTGATCATTTATTACAATAACATTAGTAATAACGATGACTGTGGTAGAGAAGCAGCGTGTCTCAGTGGAAAGAGCACGGGCTTTGGAGTCAGAGGTCATGAGTTTGAATCCCAGCTCTGCCACTTGTCTGCTGTGTGACCTTGGGCAAGTCACTTCACTTCTCTGTGCCTGTTACCTCATCTGTAAAATGGGGATGAAGACTGTGAGCCCTACGTGGGACAACCTGATTCCCCTGTGTCTACCCCAGCGCTTAGAACAGTGCTCTGCACATAGTAAGCGCTTAACAAATACCAACATTATTATTATTATTATTTGTTAAGCAGTTATTATGTGTCAAGCACTGAGCTAATTGCCAGGATAATCAGGTCAGACACCCCATATGGGTCTAAGTCTAAATAGGAGGGAGAACAGGCTTGAATCACCATTTTACAGATGAGGAAACAAAGACACAGAAAAGTTAAGTCACTTGTCCAAGGTCACACATCAGGCAGGTGGCAGAGACAAGATTAGATCCCAGGTCCTATGACTCCCAAACCTATGCTCTTTCCACTAGGCCATGCTGCACTGAGGAAACAGTCCAGAAAGAGAAATGAGGGCCTTAGTGAATCACAAGCTTCATGAATCATCACTGTAGTGTGTTGTTAAAGTGGCAGACATGACCTAAATATAGAACGTAGGAACTGGGTGGTGATTTTCCTGCTCTTCTCAGCATTCATTAGACTTGTATTAAAGTTCCTTGGCTAGTTTGGATCTTGAGGCATAAATGAGACCAGGAGAGGGTTCTAAGGAAAGCAGACAACATTACATTGATTAGGAGCTATTTAGATTAGAGAATCAAAGGGGGCAAGACTGTAGCCTTAATTAGCCTCCAAAGTGTATAAAGTTGATATTTTCAGTGAAAATGGAAAACAGCTAGGATCATTTATAAAAGTGGACAAAGGTGAATAGCCTTAATCTGAAGTAGAAGGCTTTTAGATTCGGCATTAGGAATGGAATGTGCTTCCAAGGGAGGTTTTGGACTTCCCTTTGATAGTACTCACATGGATTTACCTCACAATGAAGCCGAATAAAGCTAATTCCGCTATACTGTGGCTCTCCCAAGTGCTTAGTACAATGCTGTGCACACAGCAAGAATTCAATAAATACGATCGATTATTAGGTTATTTTTTTCACTTTGTCATGTTTTCATTCATGCAATTTCTGATTCAACTAATTATAGCTTGAAAAATAGCCTGAAGGGACTATGCTCTTCTTTTACATTAAATTCCAAGCACTGATTTTTCTTTTTTTTTATGGAAATGCATGGTAGTTTGGCATACTCAAAAGTTCCATTCAGAGAAGTTCTAAAATGTTGAACTTGGATGTGAGTCATTAAATCAGATTTATTTTGTGTGTGTGTGTGTGTGTGTGTGCACGCGTAAGTGTGTATGTATGGGTGTGTGATGCAGGGGGTGGGAGGGGGAGGATGTCCCTATCTTCAGGTAGCAGCCACAAGCATTTAACATGTAAGGTATTCATAGTCTTGGACTAGGTAAATGAAAATAAAGGAGAACACTGAAGTAGCCCAGAGACCTTTTAACTGCAGTAGAAAAGGACAGGACATGAGAGGACAAATGATTTGTTAAGGGAGTGGGCAGCAAGTGGCAGCTGGAGAGATGAAAAGGAAGCTTGAGGGAGAAGAGCAGAGAGACGTCTCATTCCAATCAGTCTTTCTGCCCTTTGTCCAAGAAACCCCAACTGCCGGTTCTCTCCCTGATCCTTCTGCTACAGGATATTGATGGGCCAGAACTGCCAAACACACTCAGACATTTCTGATACCTAAAAAACATCACTGCTGCACGAATTGGGATTCACTACTAGAAGAGTATCTATGTTGATGTCTTTTCTGGGCTTTAGATGACTAGGAAACAGTTTAAAACTAAATTATGGGGTTGGAGAAGGCAACAGGAAGCTTCCTTGTAAACTAATGCCTGCATAAAGTTGAGTAGTGACCTGAGGGAAACATGCTAGGTATTAAAGAAAAAACCTTCTGCCTAAAGAGACAAGAACAAAAAATAAAACTGGTGTTTAACTATCAATGAGGAAGTCTTTACAAGAAGTATTTGGTGGTGGTGGTGGTAGTATTAATAATAAGCCCTCCTTTCCTCTTCTCCTACTCCCTTCTAGGTCGTCTTGACTTGCTCCCTTTATTCATCTGCCCATCCCAGCACTTATGTACATATCTGTAATTTATTTATAATATATAAATAATAATGTTGGTATTTGTTAAGCACTTACTATGTGCCAATCACTGTTCTAAGTGCTGGGATAGATACAAGGTAATCAGGTTGTCCCACATTCCCACGTAGGGCTCACAGTCTTCATCTCCATTTTACAGATGAGGTAACTGAGACACGAAGAAGTTAAGTGACTTGCCCAAGGTCACACAGCTGACAAGCAGCAGAGCCAGGATTATTCATTCATTCAATAGTATTTATTGAGCGCTTACTATGTGCAGAGCACTGTACTAAGCGCTTGGGATGAACAAGTCGGCAACAGATAGAGACAGTCCCTGCCGTTTGACGGGCTTACAGTCTAATCGGGGGAGACGGACAGACAAGAACAATGGCACTAAACAGCGTCAAGGGGAAGAACATCTCATAAAAACAATGGCAACTAAATAGAATCAAGGCGATGTACAATTCATTAACAAAATAAATAGGGTAACGAAAATATATACAGTTGAGCGGACGGGTACAGTGCTGTGGGGATGGGAAGGGAGAGGTGGAGGAGCAGAGGGAAAAGGGAAAATGAGGCTTTAGCTGCGGAGAGGTAAAGGGGGGATGGCAGAGGGAGTAGAGGGGGAAGAGGAGCTCAGTCTGGGAAGGCCTCTTGGAGGAGGTGATTTTTAAGTAAGGTTTTGAAGAGGGAAAGAGAATCAGTTTGGCGGAGGTGAGGAGGGAGGGCGTTCCGGGACCGCGGGAGGACGTGACCCAGGGGTCGACGGCGGGATAGGCGAGACCGAGGGACGGCAAGGAGGTGGGCGGCAGAGGAGCGGAACGTGCGGGGTGGGCGGTAGAAAGAGAGAAGGGAGGAGAGGTAGGAAGGGGCAAGGTGATGGAGAGCCTTGAAGCCTAGAGTGAGGAGTTTTTGTTTGGAGCGGAGGTCGATAGGCAACCACTGGAGTTGTTTAAGAAGGGGAGTGACATGCCCAGATCGTTTCTGCAGGAAGATGAGCCGGGCAGCGGAGTGAAGAATAGACCGGAGCGGGGCGAGAGAGGAGGAAGGGAGGTCAGAGAGAAGGCTGACACAGTAGTCTAGCCGGGATATAACGAGAGCCCGTAATAGTAAGGTAGCCGTTTGGGTGGAGAGGAAAGGGCGGATCTTGGCGATATTGTAGAGGTGAAACCGGCAGGTCTTGGTAACGGATAGGATGTGTGGGGTGAACGAGAGGGACGAGTCAAGGATGACACCGAGATTGCGGGCCTGCGGGACGGGAAGGATAGTCGTGCCATCCACGGTGATGGAGAAGTCTGGGAGCGGACCGGGCTTGGGAGGGAAGATGAGGAGCTCAGTCTTGCTCATGTTGAGTTTTAGGTGGCGGGCCGACATCCAGGTGGAGACGTCCCGGAGGCAGGAGGAGACGCGAGCCTGAAGGGAGGGGGAGAGGACAGGGGCGGAGATGTAGATCTGCGTGTCATCTGCGTAGAGATGGTAGTCAAAGCCGTGAGAGCGGATGAGTTCACCGAGGGAGTGAGTGTAAATGGAGAACAGAAGAGGGCCAAGAACTGACCCTTGAGGAACTCCAACAGTTAAAGGATGGGAGGGGGAGGAGGCTCCAGCGTAGGAGACCGAGAATGATCGGCCAGAGAGGTAAGAGGAGAACCAGGAGAGGACAGAGTCCGTTAAGCCAAGGTGAGATAAGGTACGGAGGAGGAGGGGATGGTCGACAGTGTCAAAGGCAGCAGAGAGGTCAAGGAGGATCAGAATGGAGTAGGAGCCATTGGATTTGGCAAGAAGGAGGTCATGGGTGACCTTAGAGAGAGCAGTCTCGGTAGAGTGGAGGGGACGGAAGCCAGATTGGAGGGGGTCTAGGAGAGAATGGGAGTTAAGGAATTCTAGGCATCGATTGTAGACGACTCGTTCTAAGATTTTGGAAAGGAAGGGTAGTAGGGAGATAGGACGATAACTGGAGGGGGAAGTGGGGTCAAGAGCGGGTTTTTTTAGGATGGGGGAGACGTGGGCGTGTTTGAAGGCAGAGGGGAAGGAGCCCTTGGAGATTGAGTGGTTAAAAATAGAAGTTAAGGAAGGGAGGAGGGCAGGGGCGATGGTTTTAAGAAGGTGAGAGGGAATGGGGTCCGAGGCGCAGGTGGAGGGGGTGGCACTTGCGAGGAGGGAGGAGATCTCCTCTGAGGATACTGCAGGGAAGGATGGGAAGGTAGGGGAGGGGGTTGTTGGGGGGGGAGGGGAGAGGCGGAGGGGTGACTTTGGGGAGCTCAGACCTGATCGTGTTGATTTTCGTGAGGAAATAGGTGGCCAGATCATTAGGGGTGAGAGATGGGGGAGGGGGAGGAACAGGGGGCCTAAGGAGAGAGTTAAAGGTCCGGAACAATCGGCGGGGGTGACGGGCATGGGTGTCGATGAGGGAGGAGAAGAAGCTTTGCCTGGCGGAGGAGAGGGCAGAGTTAAGGCAGGAAAGGATAAATTTGAAGTGTGTGAGGTCGGCTTGGTGCTTGGACTTTCGCCAGCAGCGCTCAGCAGCTCGAGCATAGGAGCGTAGGAGGCGGACGGAGGAGGTGATCCAGGGCTGTGGGTTAGTGGCGCGAGAGCGGCGGAGGGAAAGGGGGGCGAGAGAGTCGAGATGAGTAGAGAGGGTGGAGTTGAGAGCGGAGACCTGATCGTCGAGAGTGGGAAGAGAGGACAGGGCGGCAAGGTGAGGCGAGATGCTATTGGAAAGACGGATGGGATCGGACCCATGACCTCTGACTCTCAAGCCTGGGCTCTTTCCACTGATCCATGCTGCTTCTCAGACATTTATATTATGTCTGTCTCCCTCTCTAGACTGTAAACTCACTGTGGGCAGGGAATGTATCTGTTTGCCATATCGTATTCATTCATTCATTCAATAGTATTTATTGAGCGCTTACTATGTGCAGAGCACTGTACTAAGCGCTTGGAATGAACAAGTCGGCAACAGATAAAGACAGTCCCTGCCGTTTGATGGGCTTACAGTCTAATCGGGGGAGACGGACAGACAAGAACAATGGCAATAGAGTCAAGGGGAAGAACATCTCGTAAAAACAATGGCAACTAAATAGAATCGAGGCGATGTACATTTCATTAACAAAATAAATAGGGTAATGAAAATATATACAGTTGAGCGGATGAGTACAGTGCTGAGGGGATGGGAAAGGAGAGGGGGAGGAGCAGAGGGAAATGGGGGGAAAAGAGGGTTAAGCTGTGGAGAGGTGAAGGGGGGGCGGTAGAGGGAGTAGAGGGAGAAGGGGAGATTAGTCTGGGAAGGCCTCTTGGAGGAGGTGAGTTTTAAGTAGGGTTTTGAAGAGGGGAAGAGAATTAGTTTGGCGGAGGTGAGGAGGGAGGGCGTTGCAGGACCGCGGGAGGACGTGGCCCAGGGGTCGACGGCGGGATAGGCGAGACCGAGGGACGGTGAGGAGGTGGGCGGCAGAGAAGCGGAGCGTGCGGGGTGGGCGGTAGAAAGAGAGAAGGGAGGAGAGGTAGGAAGGGGCAAGGTGATGTAGAGCCTTGAAGCCTAGAGTAAGGAGTTTTTGTTTGGAGCGGAGGTTGATAGGCAACCACTCTCCCAAGTGCTTAGTACAGTGCTCTGAATGAATGAATAGTAATAGTAATAGCATTGAGTATCCACCTGGTGTGTAATACTGAACTACACACTTGGGAAAAACAAAATGATATATTCCCTACCCACAAGGAGAATACAATCTAACAGGGAGACAAACAAAAATATTTACAATTAGAGATAATAAAACTAACTAAAGAGGGTGAATGCTAAGTAGGGTGTAAATAAGCACATAAATGCTAGAGTTGGCTGAAGGGATGATATGGTGCAGAGTGCTGGGAAATTAAATGGAGAAAACTTGTTGGAGGTGAGACTTTAGGAGGAATTACAATGTGAGAGAGCTGTGGTGTGTGTAATGTAGTTTCAAGACTTTTAGAGAGTTATGAAAAGAAGTTCAAATGGATGGCCATGGGTTACTTGAAAATACAGTTCATTTAAGGAACACTTTCTTCCTTAAGGGAAATGATGGTTAAGTGTACAAAGCAATAAATATGGTAGGATGAGGAGAAATGCTCAGTAGTTTCCCTGCAGTCAGGTAAATTAATGCTGATATGTTAATGCTTTAGCCCTTTATTATGGCTTATTTATACTTATGGAAGTATGAGGAACTAGGGGTATGTAGAAAAGCTGAGGATGGAAAGACAATAACAGCAGAGAAGAAGGAAGAGGAGGAGGATGGAGGGAGAGGACGGAAGAGGAGGAGGCGAGCCATGGGAGGGAGAAGAGTGAAAAAACACACAAGAGAATAGTGGGAATGGGTGGAGTGCAATCCAACTAAATCAGGTTGGATGAGCTAGTGGGATACTGAGACAAGTTGGGAATGCATTTTTCTTTTGGTCTGGGCACATGCAACCAATTGGAATAGTGGCACAGGGCCAAAAGGTAGTTGCACAGTGACACTCCTGTTACCCCAGTCATCAAACCACAGCTTCGTTATTCCCAATGCAGGGGCAGATAATATACCAAAAAAGACTGATCTAGAAAAGGTGTACAATTCCTTCTAAGATTCGCATTTGGTAACAAAGAAAGGGAGACAATATGCAGTTTGGATGAGCTATTGCTGTTTGTCAAGACAAAGATAATCAATGTATTGGAGAATGCAGTATTCGCTAGGAGCTCATTTCAGACCTTGAAATTATATTATCTCAAACTAAAGCAAAACAAGAACTGCCTTGGGCAGCTCAACTTCTCTCCCAGACCAGATTTTCTTGTTCAAAAGGTTGGCGTGAATGTCAATAACTGGGAACTGGCAGTCGAAGAAACCCCCACCTAGCACAGTATGTGATGAACTCTGAGGACACTGCCCCTTCAAAGAAGAGATGATCCAGCACTATCCACCCCATGTCGAGAAGAAATGGTTCACGTGGTATTCACCAGTGTGACAACAGCAAACGAATATCTGGTTTAAATGAGAATATATCTAGGAAAGTAGATGACTCCCCTAGGCATCTGAATCACCCAAAAGAGAACACTTTTTTTTTTTTAACCATTTGTTTGGTTGTTCCTGGAAGGAAAGCAGTCCTAGAGAGACTCAAGACTACTTGTTTTTTAAAATGAAAGGCTTTACACTTCACCTACTGTCTCCATGAGAGAAGGGAAAAGACAATGAAAACAGTACTTCCCAAGCACTTAGTACAGTGCTCTGCACACAGTAAGTGCTCAATAAATACAATTGAATGAATGAATAAAATGAGGCCACCACTCCAACTTACATCTTTCCCAATCAGATCCTCCTGGTTTTCCACAATCCCCCAGGGGGCAATTCCTATGGTGCATATCTTCCCTCGTGATTTTGAGGCGTGATCCTTCAATGCATCTCCAACATGCCGAATGACTCCTAAAGTAAAGAGAGTGAGAAGCGAAATGAAGAATTACATCTTTAAAAATGATTTAGCTTCCCAATATCTAAAGGTAAAGTAAGTTGATTTAAGGTATACATTATGCTGTTTTTCAGACAAGGATGAAATACATGTAATCTAACCAAAGAGAAGCAGCGTGGCTCAGTGGAAAGAGCATGGGCTTTGGAGTCAGGGGTCATGAGTTCGAATCCCAGCTCTGCCACTTGTCAGCTGTGTGACTGTGGGCAAGTCACTTAACTTCTCTATGCCTCAGTTACCTCATCTGTAAAATGGGGATTAAGACTGAGCCCCAGGTGGGACAACCTGATTCCCCTGTGTCTACCCCAGCGCTTAGAACAGTGCTCTGCACATAGTAAGCACTTAACAAATACCAACATTATTTATATCCGTGATTCAACATTGAGGTAGCACAAGGCACAGGTTTCATTCATTCTGCTAACAATAGCTACACAGGTAAAATTAATCTTTTTCTGTGGGATGCATAGCCTGATCGGTTTTTTGATGAACAACCATATACTAATTGACACCATCTAATCTTGGTTTTTCTGACATAGTTCTTTCGTGGTTTTCATCTTTTTTGTTTTAGTTTATTATTTTTGTGGGATTTGTTGAGCGTTTACTCTGTGCCAGACACTGTACTAAGCTCTGGGATAGATACAAGCTAATCAGGTTAGACACAGTCCCTGTCCCACATGGGGTTCACAGTACTAATCCCCATTTTACAGATGAGGTAATTGAGGCACAGAAAAGTTAAATGACTAGCCCAAGGTCACACAGCAGACAACTAACTGGTGGAGTATTAGAACCTAGGTCCTTCTGACTCCCAGGCCCATGCTCTATTCACTAGGCAACGCTGCTTCTAGCTTATCTGACTGATCCTTCTGAGTCTCTTCTGCCAGCTCTCCATCTGCTTTCCACCCCCTCCCTGTGGGTGTCCTTTAAGGCTCTGTGCTGGGTCCCTTTGTTACCTCAGCCCACAATGATTCCCTTGCAGGGATCATTCACTTCCACAGCTTCAACTAGCACCTCTTTTAGAATGACTCCCAAATCTACCTCTTCCCTTCATCGAAATCTTGCATTTCCTCCTGCATCCAAGACATCCTTAAATGGGTGTCCCACCAGCAACTGAAACCTCAACATATCTGAAACTGAACTCTTTTTTTAAAAAAATGGTATTTGTTAAGTGCTTACTATATGCCAAGCACTGTACTAAGTGCTGGGGTAGATACAAGTTAATCAGGTTGGACACAGTCCATGTCTCACATGGGGCTCATAATCTTAACCCCCATTTTACAGATTAGGGAACTGAGGCACAGAGAAGTTATGTGACTTTCCCAAAGTCACAGAGCAGACAAGTCCTTCCCAAATCTTACCTTTCACCTAACTTTCCCATCACAATTGAAAACACCACCACTCTCTGTGTCACTCAAGATGATAACCATGTCATTATCCTTGACTCCTTTCTTTCTACCCCTGCACTCATTCTGTCATCAAATCCTGTTGGTTCTTCCTCCACGACATTTCCAGGATTTGCCACTTATTCTCCATACCAACAGCCACCACACTGGTCCTGGAACTTGTAATATCTTGGCTTGACTACTGCATCAGCCATCTTGCGCATCTCCCTCCGTCCAGCCTCTCCCCTCTCCAGACCATACTTTCCATGGCTGACCATGTTATTTTTCTGAAATGTTGTTCTACACACATCTCAATCCTCTAAAATTTCCAAAGTCAATCAATGGTATTTATTGAGCACTAACTGTATGCAGGACCCTTTAATAAGTGCTTGGGAGAGTGCAATACAATAGAGTTCCTGATTCCTGCCCTGGAAGAGCTTACAATCTAATGGAGGAGATAGGCAATGGAATAAATTACAGATAGGTGAAGCAGCAGAGTATAAGGATATGTACATGATGTAGGTTGCCAATTTCCCTGCATTTCAAACAGAAATTTCTGACCATTGATTTTAAGGTACTCAGTTCTTACCCTCTTACTTTACACTCTCTTCATCCAGTACAACCCAGCATACACTCTTCCTTCTTCTCAAACTGTTTCATTGTGCCTTGCTCTCATTCTTGTGTCACCAAGATCTTGCTCACCCTCTCTCCCTTTATAGCCTACAGATTACAGCTTTCCCTATATTCAAAGCACTGGAATTACATCTCCTACCTCCTATGGTCTGTAAACTCCTCATGAGTAGGGATTTCTGCCAACTCTATTGTATTATACTCTCTTAAATATTAAGTATAGTGCTCTGCACACAGTGAAGCACTCAATAAATACCACTGATTGACTGATCCTCTAGACCCTCTCAAATTTATTTCTACTCTCCCCACAACTGCCACCTCTGTGCCACCTTAAAGCACTTATGTTGTCACAGCCATTCAAAGCACTTCTGCACATACCTAGTACTTCCTCCAATCTGCATTCACATGCCTGTCTCCCTAGCTAGATTGCAAGCTCCTTGAAGACAGGGATCACATCGGCTAATTTTGATATGATCTCTCAAGTGTTTGATACAGCCCATATTAGGAGCTCGATAAATGCTATTGATTGACACATACTTTAATTTCCAATGATAATTTTTGATTAAAAAGATTTAATTGCAGTATATGACTCACAAGGTTAACAGAACCCAGCATTACATAATTATGTTCATGTGTGAAGAAGAAACAGAAAAACGCAGTTCTTTGATTAAAGCATTTTTAGGTGCAGAAGATACCAATAATTTTAATTAAGTGCTTTAATTGATATGATTGACTTTTTGGTTAAAAGAAAATAGTGCAAAAATAATATGAGGATCATTATGGCATCTTCTTTATATGATACACTATAAAGGTTAAAATTTCATGAGAGGTTTTTATGATGAATTTCAGATAATTCTAGAGAAACACTTTCTAAGGGGAGGGAAGGGAGAAAGGGAAACAGAGACAGAGATAAACAGAGGGAGGAAATGAGGCTATCATATATCTAAGCAAACATTGACCTTATATTAGAGTTGGTTTAAGGCTTGCAGCAGCTTCAGTTGAATTAACTTAGATGAGCTGCCATCTGACAGACTGACTTGCCATTTTCCACGCAATGTAGGTAAGCTGCCATCTCTAAGACTGACTCTCTTAGACAATTTACAGACCTCCAACAAACAAATTTTTCCATATTAGAAATTCATCACAGATAAGCACCTAATCACTTGTGGGTGGGTATGGACTTGAGATCACCTGCATCACAGTAAATATTCAAATTTGGCAGGTAGAAAATAACTGGATGTCTGGGTTTTACAAAGGGGACATTTGCTAACCATGCATTCAAGTGGAAAATGAACAGAATTATAGAACAGCTGACTTCAACATAAATTTCTGTCAAGGAAACTGGAAATTTGTGGCAAAGATTGAGGTAATTTTGGGAACCCAAATTAGTATTATTTTTGAAGCTACACAAGAAGCATTTCTCCTAAACATAGGGTGAGCATGACTCTTTGAAAATAAGTTTCTTTTCAGAAAACAGAACTTTCTAACATGACACTCTAGGTCACAGCTCCAGTGGGGTGCAGCTAAAGAGGACTTGCACCTGTTCCCATCATGGCATATGGGAGCCAATGGGAGTATTCAACACTCGGCCTATGGAATACTAAGAAAACAGCCAATTACAGGCCATTTAGGTTTGGTTAATAATAATAATAATGTTGGTATTTGTTAAGCGCTTACTATGTGCCGAGCACTGTTCTAAGCGCTGGGGTAGACATAGGGGAATCAGGTTGTCCCACGTGGGGCTCACAGTCTTAATCCCCATTTTCCAGATGAGGGAACTGAGGCACAGAGAAGTGAAGTGACTTGCCCACAGTCACACAGCCAAGTGGCAGAGCTGGGATTCGAACTCATGAGCCCTGACTCCAAAGCCCATGCTCTTTCCACTGAGCCACACTGCTTCTCAAACTGTGAAGCTTGGTTGTAAACTTGGTTGTAAACTCAAACTTGATTGTAAACTGTGCTCAGAAGCTATGAACCCTATGATAACTAGTGGTTCCCTAGGCTAAAGAATGGTTTGGGATGGCCTCGGGGGTTAATTCCAATCTATTGGTATTCATGGGGGATCCAGTCTAAACAAGAAGACTTTTCAATTCTGTAAACTCTTATGGCACCAGTGAGATGGCTCACGGGAAACATCTCAGTATGTTAGGACAGTTCTGAAAACCCATTCCAGCTTTTTCTTAGGTGCCAATAAATTATCCCTAGATATACACACCCGGGCACAACTGAAGGCCTAATGAGGCCACCCCAAACTCCAGGAATAATGAGACTCTTCCAGGCCATTACGGGGTTTGGAATCTGTAGGCTCGATTCTGGCCACATCAGAGAAGTGCGTATGGGCAGTCACTGGGTTGGTGGCAACTGGTATATAGCAGCCTCCTCACTCCTGATCCTTCCCTACTTTATCTGCAAACAGCACTCATTTTCCCTTCCCTTTACCTAAAGATGGAGATGATTCTCTCTGAGTTTTTGTGTTCCTAGTATATCCCCTAGACGGTGAGAAAATGCTAAGCTTCCTGTTAATAAATGTTAGGGTCATATGCTGAAGCTAGAAGTTCCAGATGAATATTTAACTGATTTTTATTGGTTGAAAAAATTAAAATGCTTTGTCAGAGGATTTTAAAAAATTGATTCAAGTAAGCATTTCATTTCTTGACTTGACCACATCTTCTTTTGCTTAAAGTAACTCCCTTATTTTTTCAGTTTGACTAACTAGTTTTCATATGAGAAAGTATAGGATAGAGAGATAGAGAAAGACAAGGGAAAAAGAGACAGACATACACACACATAAGGGAGCGCACACAAGATTATTCAAATCTAGTCTTACTATTATTATCATCAATAGCAATAATAACAATAGTAATAATGTCAAAAATAGAGACAATCTCCTTCATGGCCCAAAGCAACATTACTATTTACCTGTGTTGACTCCTCCAGTGAATATCCACGCTCCAGTTGTCATGGCAGCTTTGATTAGGCCTTTCCCAAAGACTTGCTTGAGTTTTGGCTGGAGTTCGAAGTTCTGGAGGCCTCCATGAACCGAGATGAGCAGCTTGGGGAGCTCTAACTGCCACTCCTTAGTCAGCAGGTGTAGAAGAAGATCAGGCTTTGTGTCATAGGACACACGCACGTACTGCCGAAGGAAAGCAAGGCACAGGTGAGGGAGGTGGAAGACTGGTTCACCTGAGTTTTCTAATTGTTATTGTTTTACCAACAAGGACCCGAATTGTTAGTATTAGTGACAACGGTATTTCTCCAGCAGCCACTAAGTGCAAAGCACTGTGGAAAGTGCTTCACAATCTTTTATGCTTTTCTGACATTAAATCAATACGACTAATAAGCCCCACAATTCAATCGGGTCATATCCCTGGGAAATGTGGCTTCATTGTGAATAACTTTACCATGGATTATGTTTTTCCATAAATTTATATGCAACTTGTGTGATTCTGCTCCAAAACAGTCCTGCTCTGGCAGCTGAGCTCTCTAGATAAAATCTCAAATAAAAATCATTCCTTATTTCCCTGTTGTCCTCTTCTGTTCCTAGTGGATTTCCTTCCCTACCACACCCCGAACTTTCTCCCCTTTCTCCTGTATCCTCAATTGCCCAGGCCCTGCTCCCCATGCTCCATACAGTATTATGTGTTCTTTATTTGAATTTCTGGGAAAAAAACAAACCCCAAAACAAAAAACAAACAGCTGTTGCTCCAGGAACAGCTGCCACCTCCAGTGCCATTGCCTCACTCTGTCCCTTTTCCTTCTCCTTCCCAGACTGTAAGCTCATTGTGGGCAGGGAACATGTCTTCCAACTCCAGTATACTGTAGTCTCCCAAGTGCTTAGCACAATGCTCTGCACACAGTAAGTGCTCAATAAATAAGACTGATTGACTGAACCCCCACTTCTCAGCCCCAGTTATTGATACGTCAGGAAGTGAAAGGGAGAGGTGAGGTGGCCGGTATTTTGGTAACCAAACCCACAGCAATAGCTGTTGCCCCATCCTGCCCGGTTCCTCACTATCATTACTCTCATGGGAGGGAATGAATGAGGGGGGTGGGGCTACAAGTGGGAAGGGGAAAGGGAAGAGTAAGGAAGAACAGCTCCTGGAATTACTATAGTTAGTGTTTCTGTTTTTGTTTTTAAAGAGTTGGGGCATGGGAGACAGGAAAAGGGAGGCTGAATTTGGGGTGCAGGAGAGGGGCAGGAAAACTGCTGAGAACAGAGGACAGCAGGAAGAGAATGGGGTAAGAAGAGTATGGAACAAGGAGGGAATTGACATCTTTGAAATGGCTGGATATAATGTCAGAGGCAGGATTTAAGGATGCTGTGGTAAATCAGCAAATTGTGCAGGATATAGCCTCAAACTGCATTTATGGTAGAGTTGCGGTATCCCAAGGACCACCTGTATTTTAACAAAACCAGCAGATAGTCAATAACTCAACCAATTTTGTAATATAACTATTTCTAGATTAGATCTAAATGATATTTCCCCCATCATAATTAGATCTTCCAAGAAGCAAAATATTCCAGAATGGATAGGTTGAGAGAAAAGATAGATCCATTAATGTATTTAGTCATGTGAATTTCTGAAGAGTTTATGATTCTGGAAAGAAAACACTTAAGCATCATTTTGTAAATGAACTCATATTCCAGATTTAAGTAGATCAAGGATATCTAAAGCTAGGCCTGCACTCTTCACAACAGTGTTCTATTTTAAAATTTCATCATGAATTCTGGGAAAATATTTTCATTGAAAAGCAAGGTAAAATGTTTTCAAACTAGAAGATAGACTGTATTACTTTTATCAACAGGAAAAGGGCTTGGGAACATGCAAGCTATCAGTTTCATTCATGATGAGATTTCTCCACCAGCTAACTAAAAGTATTTAAAATATAGCAAAAATATGCCCGATTTACTGGAGTAACTGTCTGTATCCTACTTTACCAACGTCTCCATAGAAGGTTATCTGGAAAGAAATAT
The DNA here is from genome assembly GCF_004115215.2 of Ornithorhynchus anatinus. Classification (NCBI taxonomy): domain Eukaryota; kingdom Metazoa; phylum Chordata; class Mammalia; order Monotremata; family Ornithorhynchidae; genus Ornithorhynchus; species Ornithorhynchus anatinus. Next base: position 57,896,812 of record NC_041753.1, read on the forward strand.
TTAATGATATACATTTTAAAAGGGAATCACTGAAACTACCATACTCTATCAATCAAAAGTGTTTTTTATCTGGGCAGCCTTAGACACATTCTTTCAGATGCTATTAGATGATTCATCTATACTTTCAAAGCAATGAGAGTAAGCAATACACAATACAGATGCTTCAAAACCCAACATTTTAGAAGCAATTTTAAAGTTGCTTTAACATATCTAATAAATCCACAAGAACTCATAAAAAGGAGATTTAATGGATGCGATTTCAGTGAGTAGGAAGAATCCAAATGAAAACAAGGCAGAGCTCTTCGAAATACAAGAGCAGCTGTGTTTGTGACTTCTCCACTCAACATTCAGTTCTTTACCTTCCCAAAATGCATTATGTGTAGCCAGGGTAAAAATCTGGTATCCTGAACAAAAAGAGCAAGAGCCTCCTCTGAAGCCTTTGAATAAGAATGTGCTAACATGGTGCTAAGATATTATTTAAAATTGTCTTGCACAATTCCACATCTTGCATTAAGCATCAGCAAATATAAACTGCTTTTTTATCCTATTTCCTGTGAAACATTTCCTTGCTAGTATTTATTTTTTACTGTAAACCCCTCGCAGGGTATCTTAACACTGCAGCCTCACATTGAATCCCCATTTTAGAAATGAGGTAACAGACACAGAGAAGTAAAGTGATTTACCCAAGGTCACACGGCAAACAAGTGGAGGAGGAGGGATTAGAATCCAGGTATTCTAACTTCCAGGCCTGGGCTCTTTCTACTAAGCCACACTTCTTCTGACATTGCACATCTGCTTGGATTCACTGTGATGCAGTGAGAAGAAATGGTTTGTGTGCATGTGTGCTGCATTGGACAGTGAATACTACAATGCGAGTCCTGAGGACTCTCTATGGTCCAGATTTTCCTTCTGTAAAATAGAGTGAAAATATATATCCCTTCCTACCTCTTTGGAGAAAAAAGAACCAATGTAATGAAGTATTTTCAGAGAGGAATTACTTCAAATAGAATTATGAAAGCTTTAGAAACTTGCCTTCACTCCTGACTAAATTGCTCATTTTTCATCTTTTCCTCAAAATTTCATGTGAAAATCTCTATTAGATTATTCACCATAAGAGTGGATCTAATCTGGCCACCAATTTGCAATATGCATTGAAAGCAACCCTAAGGAGATTGCTAAAGTGCTCAGATTTTACCTGGGTCTGAATATGATGGAATTTGTCTCCTGAAAATGTTAGAAAGAGAGCAGATTAACCTAGGATTGTGGGATTCTTTCTAACTCACTGTGCAACCTTCAATAAGCCACTGAGTCTTGAGCCTGTTCAGGGAAATCCATCAGTGATTTTACTCTCTCATCAAATATTATTGGCTTTCTAAGACAGGAGTAGTTTCTTCCAGGCAAAAACTTCCTTTGAGAGCAACACACAGCTCTTCACCTTCATGTTCCCAGGAAGCTTTAAGACTACAGTAAGATTTTTGATAACATGGAGCTACATTCTGGAAGAACTCTGCACCAAGAAAAACACACTTTGCCACCCAGACATCTGTCAACCATTTCTATTGATACTGATCACATTCTCTCTAGACAGAGGCACGTTAATAAAAGAACACTCCTCAATTGTTCCCAAATACATAGTGAAAACACCCATTATGGAAGACCTATTTAATTTTTCTCACTTAAAATCTCCTACAAGAAACACAGGTAGGTATTGTTGCAAGCTGCTTCAGGGTTGAGTTGATTTCTTTTGGGTGTCAGGATAGGGAGAAGTAACACTGTGTCCCCTATTACTGAAATTGATGAAATTGCAGCTGCCTACATCCTGGAAGTTTTCACTTTAGCATCCGTATGCCCCTCCAAACTTAATTTGGCTTTCAGGTAATTCTGAATTTTGAAGTTTGGACCAATACAAAGTCGAATTCCACCAGACCTGAACTGGATTTGACTTTCGGTTTTCTCCCTATTTTATGCCAGGAGAGCTGGTGAGGTATGGCAGCTGCCCCTAAGGGAGATGCAGGTCATTCTTGGTTTGATCTGTCTCAGAGCTGGACTGGCCTTGGATGCTGTGGTGCTGGGCTCCAAGCTCTGCCCTAAAATTTCCAACCTATGGTGAGTTTACATTCCTGCCTTGTCTCCTGAGAACACTCTATTAGCTTTACGCAGGGACAATGACACACAAATAGCTATGTGCGATGTTAATCAGGAAAGCAGAGTTGCACTGTTCACTTCGCGCATATTTAATGCCAACTTTGCCTCTTCACATCCCTAACTGACCAGCTGTTCATAGGAGAATTAGGCTCATTAAGGGGTATTAAGGCTCTTTTAGAAAAAAACATTATATTCTGGGACAATTAATTATTTAAAGTGTGATTTTCTCTACAGTATAAGGTGCTGATCTTTTATTTTGTTTTTTAATATTTAATGGTATTTGTTAAGTGCTTACTATGTAGATAGAAGATAATCGGGTTGGGCAGATAGAGCTCACAGTCTTAGCCCCTATTTTACAGACAAGAAAACTGAGGCACAGAGAAGCTCAGCAACTTGCCTAAGGTCAAACAGAAGACAGGTGGTGGAGCTGGGATTGGAACTTAGGTCCTTATGACCACCTGGTCTGAGCTCTACCCACCAGACTATGCTGCTTCTCTAAAGAAGTGCAGCAAGGTGAATCCTTTATGTCACTTGGACTTTGAACTTGCTTAACTGGTCAATTAGTGATGTGTATATATCTATAATTTTATTTATTTATATTGATGTTATTGATGCCTGTCTACTTGTATTGTTTTGTTGTCTGTCTCCCCCTTTCTAGACCGTGAGCCCGTCATTGGGTAGGGACTGTCTCTATTTGTTGCCGAATTGTACTTTCCAAGTGCTTAGTACAGTGCTCTGCACACAGTAAGTACTCAATAAACATGACTGAATGAATGAAGTCGGGAAAAAGATCATTCCAATGACATTTCAATGGGTGACCAGCGAGGTAGAGTGCAAAACTGGCAAGATATGTGGACTACTGACATACTGTAACACCTAAAGACTGCACCTAAAGAATGCACAAGAAGGTTTGGGAAGGGTATGGGGTTAAGGATTTTTTTTTTTCATCCTGAACCTTGTTCAGCTAACAGCGTCTCTTTTTAGTAGATGAGACCCCTAGTGCCATGTTACAATCATTTCTAAGACCACCCTCTTCTTGAAAATATCTCTTGACAGGGGACATATCGGTTAGGAATATGATCCAACTCTACAGCTGTGAGAAATATAGACCAGAATGGTGTAACATCTCTTCACAGGGGACATATCGGTTAGGAATATGATCCAACTCTACAGCTGTGATAAATATAGACCAGAATGGTGTAATCTGGGTGATGGCAATACTGGGTAAAACTTCGGCCAGAGACCAAATCTTGATCTTTATTGTTCATTTCTCCCTTATCTGGGTAAAATAGAAACTGTACCTGAGATGGGAGGGCAGAAGGGCAGCCACACTAAAGTTTATACAGCTTTCACCAGGGACCAAAGCTGCTAGTAAATCGTTGCTTAAGTACTGAGACTCAGGCAGCTCCAGGTTGGAAAGGGAAGAAAGGAAAGGGAGCAAGGTATTGGTCACACTGAAGTCCTCTGTGGTGGGGAAGACCATTATTATATCTACCTCAGCCTTTAGAACAGTACTGGACACGTAGTGAATGCTTAACAAATACAAAAATTCATAATAAGAGTGATAACAACAATACTGAATATAAAAGTTTTAGGATTACCATCGCTTTGTTGGAGTGGCCACCACCCTGGAACTCAATTGTTCCAAAGGCATCAGTCGGGCTAAGTTGAGTGTGCTTGCTGATGGACCACTTCTCAGACTGGACATCATTCCGAGAGAGTCGACTTTCATTTTTCTCATTCTGAATCACCGAGATACTTGGGGTCAGCCCAACATGCTGACCGATTAGACGGCCACAGCAACACCTACAAAATAAAAGCCCAAATGATGTATCTTTCTCAGACCAGTAACAAAATATATATTCTTAAAGATTCTTCTTTTCTCATTTAAAATTGAATGCAATCAGGGCTTCTTTGTTTAGTATTAAAACCTACAAACTGAAGTCTTCCAGGTCCCTCCAATTCCTAGCCATCAAATTTCCTGCTGAGAACACCAGGCAGGAATGAATGAAATATACTCAATGGACGATAAGTCACTTACTCATATGTGACTCACGGGCTAGCTACCTTATGTATTCCAAAATGATGAAAAATCTACAAATCCACAACATTTCACAGAACAAATTTCATTTATGAGAGATTTCTTAAAAAACAAACTAAAAATTAAACCCCACCACCACACAAGATGGACTTCCCATTTCACTGAGGGTATTGTTCATTTTGTGCAGCAGTTTACATTAATTTACTTCAAAGATGTCCAGTTCTAAAACCAATCTTGATCTATCAAAATCAATTTGACCATAGTTTCATAGGTTTCAAAAAAAAAAAGGTCATGTTCACATTCACAAAATGGTAATTCTACTTTTCTTTCTCATATGAAAACATCTTGTGAGCTTACCTATGAGGATCTTTAGTGCTGGGTATGATGTGAACACATTCTCTCTTGTAAAATGCTCTTTCTATCCAGGACTTTTGAGCCTAAAAAATAAAAAAGAAGAAACACATTTATTAACACTTTGGTCTACTATGCAAAATTTTGAATCAGTATAAAGGAAGCATCACCATAATTATAAAAAGACTGTTTTTGGTCACCCATCCATCCTGTATAACATGAACATATTTAATGTGAGGACATTTTCAGAATAAATTTGGTTAAGGAAATAAGACCACATTTTAATTTTTCAATGTAAATGCCAAGCACATACTTCTGAAATACCCTTTCCTAGAATAGCAATCGGCTCTTTAAAATGTAAATGATCCCTATTTTCTTGGTGGCTATCAAATAATACCTTGTAAAACCCTTGATTGTCTATCCTTCTAAACACTTAAGTGGAATATAAACATTTGAGATAAACAAGAAATCAGTTGTGCAAATTTATACTCAATTCACAGTACGTTTTCCCTGTATTCATAGAGCAAAAAAGATTCAGGAGATAGACCAGAATGCTTTTCACACAACAGGAAACAGGATACACCTGGCAGGGGAAAGAATACCTACCAAATAAAATTGAGGTTAAAATTAAATAATCCCTTATAGAAGCTCAGGCCTGCTCCAGGAGAGAGAGAGAGAGAAAGAGAGAGAGAGAGAAGAGCCTGGAAAATATACCTTATTAAGCCAAAATGGTCTTATTGAAACCAAATATGGTTTCCTTGAATAGTCCAATTTCCCAATTAGAAGAACATGGGCATTCATATGTATACATAACCACCACCAGTCTATACTAAGAGCTTGTGAAGTACAAAACAAGGTTACCTATTCCCTGTTCACAAAGAGTTTACTACTACTACTACTACTGCTAATAGTATTTAAGTGCTTACTATATGCTAAGCACTGTTCTTACACTCTAGAGCTTACACTGTAATGACAGCTTAGTACAGTGCTGAATACAGTGCTCTGCATACAGTAAGTGCTCAATTGATTGACTGAGATTGATTGATTACAATTGATTGGGAGACACAGGTATTAAAATATTGATTAATGAAGTAGTCAAAATAATCTAAAGTACAGTTGAATAAACATACATAGAAAAGAGCTGAGGATGGGTATAAATCACGGCTGATGGATTTATATAACTCAGGGATCTGGGAATTAATTGGGGAAGGTTTGTTGAAGAAAGTGGGGTTTTAGGAGGGTTTTGAATGTGTGGAGAGGTGAGTTCTCTTGGATTTGGGGAAGGAGAGAGAGATGGAGTTCTAAACTGGGGTAACAGCATGAGTGAGTGTTACATGGCAGAGTCAAGAGGCAGATACTCTTGAAAAGCAGCGTGGCTCAGTGGAAAGAGCACGGGTTTAGGAGTCAGAGGTCATGGGTTCTAATCCCATCTCTGCCACCTGTCAGCTGTGTGACTTTGGGCAAGTCACTTAACTTCTCAGTGCCTCAGTTACCTCATCTGTAAAATGGGGATTAAGACTGTGAGCCTCACATGGGACAACCTGATTACCCTGTATCTACCCCAGCACTTAGAACAGTGTTTGGCACGTATTAAGCACTGAAATACCAACATTATCATTATTATTAACATTATTATTATTAGATACCCTTAAAAGGTTAACTTGGAAGGAACAAAGAGAAATAGTTGGGGAATTGTGGGTAAAGAGGGCAGGTAGGTAAGGTGTAGTAACTTGACAGAGTCTTGAAACTCTTTGCAAGCCACTTTTACTTGATTCAAAGAGATGCAGAAATCCAGTGGAGGCTTTTGAGAAGAGAAGAGAGGTGGGCTGAATGAAGCTTCAGAAAGATGATCTGTGCAGTCTGGAGACGAGAGGCAAGGCGATAAGTCAGGAAGATGATACAGTAGTCAGGCGGTAATATGAACTGAACTTGTACGAAAGCATGGTAGCCCTTTGAGTGGAGAGGAAGGGGGAGATCCAGGAGATGTTCTAGAGGAAGAACCAGCAGGACTTTAGTATTAGATTGAACATGAGAGTTGAAAGACAGTAAGGAGATGAAGGTGACACCAAAGTTGTGAGATTCTGGGACAGAGAGGATGGTGGCATTATTGATTAAGATGGGAAAGTTGGACAGAGTATGTTAGGGGGAAGAGCAGGAGTCCTGTTTTAGAAATATTTAATTTCAGATGACAGTGAGCCATCCAAGTCAAGATTCTTGGAGGTAAGGAGAGATGCAGAACTGGACAATAATGAGAGGTCAGGGTTAAAGAGAAATAAAATTGTATGTCATCCATGTAGAAGAGTTAATTGAAGGGATAAATAATATCAGAATAAATATGGAAAGATAAGAGACACCTAGTTTATGGAAGAGAAAGAGAAAAATCTCCTCTCATCTTTGGGGTTTTACAATTCTTTAAATTATCAAGATAGTCCAGTCGCATAAGTGCCAGTAACTCATTCAGAAGAGCTGGGAAGATGGTAAATAATTGCTATAAAATATTTTAGAATAAAATGCCATAATAAAAATATAGTTTTATTTCCAAATTGAATTGCTCAATTGCCAGAGTGGAATAATATTTTAACATCACCTTAGAGTGATGACAAAGCAAATTACAATGTATTCAAAGATTCAGGGGAATCTCTAGGCATATAAAAATAGCTTCAGCTCATTTTCATTGTGATGCAAGATCACATAAGAAAGCTAAAATGAGATCTAAGAGAACTTGTGTTTTAAGTTTATGATAAGTCTAATCCTATAAGACCAATTTATGTTATCCTTTGTTACATATAAAAATATCAATTCTCAACCCTTTAGGTCTTTTTAAGACATCAGCCTAATTTCAAATAATTCTTCAGTCTTCCTGTAAAATAATAATAATAATAATAATGGTATTTGTTAAGAGCTTACTATGTGCCAGGTACTGTTTTAAGCACTGGGCTGGGTACAAGATAATCGGGTTGGACCCAGTCCCTGTCCCATATACGACTCACAGTCTTAATCCCTTTTTACAGATGAGGGAACTGAGGTCCAGAGAAGTGAAGTGGCTTGCCCAAGGTCACACAGCAGACAAGTGGCAGAGCTGCAATTAGAACCCATTAGAATTAGAAATTGAATTCGAAATTAGAAATTGTCTCCCCCGATTAGACCGTAAGCCCGTCAAACGGCAGGGACTGTCTCTATCTGTTGCCGACTTGTTCATTCCAAGCGCTTAGTACAGTGCTCTGCACATAGTTAGCGCTCAATAAATACTATTGAATGAATGAATGAATGAACCTATGACCTTCTGATTCCCAGGCCTGTGCTCTATCCACTAGGCTATGCTACTTCATAAAAGAAGCAGTAGCGTAAAACTGTACACTGGCTGGCAGTATTACTGGGTTCTAGTCACTGTTTCAGCCCTGGATTGGCTGGCACACTATCGATCTTGCTCACAGATTGCCTAGTGTGGCAGGAATATGCTCTGTTTCTCTTGTCAGTGCATGGAGGGAGAAGACCCTGTCATGGCGGCCATCACTGCAAACCAGACAATTGAGCCACTGACATTTTGGAGAAGGAAAGTGTATCATTTGCCTTCTCCTTCCCCAGAACACAAGTCATTCCTCGGGCTGTGCCATGCAGCAGTAGAGGACTGACTGGGGAGATGGAGAAATCAGAGGGAAGTCACTCTCTTTGTTGGGATATGGTCCTGGGAGCACCTCCACTCTTCTTGAGTGAAAGGGGAGAGGTGCAGCCAGTGGGGATAATGACACCTCTGCTAGAGAACAGAAGACAACAAGCAGTCTGGGAGTCTTCTAGGAGAGCGATATTGGAAGGCCTGCTAAGAACATCCTGTGATGCACCTGGGAACAGAGCAGAGCCAAAGTAGGCTAGGTAAAAAAAAAAATGCGAAAGAGGGAAAGAGAAAGAACAGAGAGAGAAAAAGAGATTTGAGAAGAGAGGGAGAAAGAGAAAGAGCACTAGCTATAGCAAAGGATAAATAGATGTGATTGCAAGGCAATAAAAGGCATAAAATGAGAGGGAATAGAAAAATCCAAATATTTATGGGAACTGGTAAAGAGGTCTAAAAGGTGAGAGAGAAAAACAGAAGAGGAGGTGATTTCCTCATCTATGAAATGGAGATAAGATTACTGCTTTTCATAACCCTTTTTGGGACGGGGCAGTATTCGAGTTATCTTGCATCTACTCCAGTGCCTAGTGCAGTGCATAGCACATAAATTCCATAGTTACCAATATCATAATAATAATAATGTCTACTGAGCTCTTACTGTGTGCAGAGCACTGTACTAAGCTATTAAATAGATAATATAAATGCAATATAATAATGATAATAAAGTGAGGCAATGAAAAGGGATAGAGAAAAGGAGGAAAAGTACAGCACCAATCTGACCCAGCCAAAGACCAGGTATTTTTGCTAGCTTCTAAAATTAATCTTCTCAAGAATAGCTTCAGGGGGGAAAAACACTACATCTTTTGATGAATGACCATCATTTACCATGGCGACAAGTTTATTAAAGAATCACATATTATGATTTTCAGGTGACATAGAATCCTATCAACTAGCTCGAGAAAATTAAAACTTCTTTCCCTGTTGGTAATTTGAAACCTATCTCTCAGATTGGCCCTCAGGAATCAAATCAAAAAGATGGGATCTGGAAAGTTCTCTCCATCTATAGACTCACAGAAAACAATTACCATCACTCTTAGTCATTAACCTTGGCTAGAACCTAGACTAAAATCTCTATGTAGAAGGCAGGAAGGTTATACATAAACCTTCTTCTTCCTTTGGGCTGGTGGATGGGAACCAGAGTCCATGTGGAATGGAGAAAGCAGGGAGAGGTAACATGATGGATGGGGCTGACTCAATTCAAGACTTGTTAAATTTGGGGCTCAGACAGGCATGAGAATCCACATTACTGCAGAGCTTTTGGTCGTCCTTGGTCCCAAGAACCCTAGGGTGTCCATGTCAATGTAGGGGCTTGGGTCTTTTCTAGGGTCAGGATCAATCCCAGATCCATGAGGAGGCCCATAACCAAACCAAGTTCCTAGGAATCTCTTGAATCAGGCATCTCAAACCAACTCAAATAAGCAGTGTGGTCTAGTGGATAGAGCACAGGCCTGGCAATCAGAAGGACCTCGGTTCTAATACTGACTCTGCAACTTGTCTATGTGACCTTGGGCAATTCACTTCACTTCTCTGTGTCTCAGTTGCCTCATCTGTAAAATGAGGATTAAGACTGTGAGCCCCTCTGGGGACATGGGTTGTGTCCAACCTGATTACTTTGTATCTACCGCAGCTGTTAGAAGAGTGCCTGGCACATAGTAAGCACTTAAATACCATAAAAAAAATTAAAAAAAACCTCTGGATTGGTGTGATGTTACAGGTTAGACACCCTATACCTCAGAGGTAGGTTCACAACCAACCTAGTCTCTGGGGATGAAGGTTTGCGTACTGTTCATCTCCCTGCTTTCTCTGCCTGATGGAAGTGGAATACTTTAAAAAAAAAAAAAAAAAAAAAGAGGAAGGAGGGAGAGAGAACAAACACAGAGTAAAGGAAAGTAGAGGGAGAGACAGACACAGAGAGAAAGAATGAAAGGGAGAGAGGATGGTGGGGGGGAGTGGGCGGGCAGAGAGGGAGAGCATACAATAGCACCTCAAGGCCAAAGAAAACACCAAATTTGAGAACCTTGGGGTAATGTGGAAAGGAGCACAAGAGTGTTTAGAATTTCACTGTAGATTTTACTCTTGTTTTATTTCAATGATGCTATTGAGAGGGCTGGAAATTTTAGCCAAATCATTATAGCAAAAATATGTGAGAGCCACTTCTTGGTACACCTTGTTAGAGTTAATACTGAATTAACAGATTTTTTAGCTTAGCTATTTAATTACCTTTTCACAGCTAATGAACCATCATATTATTATTTTGCCAGATTTTTAATGAAGCTTAGAATGAACTTCTTTAGCTACCATTAGAAGATTTTCATTCACTTTTCATTCACAGTCTAGCCTTCCCAACCCCAGAAGTCATATACTTGCACTTAAGGGGAATAAAAAAATCCAAGCACCATTCAAAACTGATTTTGATTCTCATATTATAAAAAGTGGTAGTTATAATGGAAAAACTAACTACCTTGATAAGGTATTCACAAGGTTACTGGTTATTCATTGTATTGGCTAAATACCCCTATCTTTATTCAGCTAGTAAAAATGGACAGAAATCACATTTTAAAAATGATTTCTTTGAAATTGGAAATTTTAAAAGGTTTTTAGTTAAACACATCCATAAAACACTTTCCCCTTCATCCACTCAAAGGAACATGCTTTATACTATTTCATGCAAAGTTTTATGATGGACCTTTAGATGTAAATGCTGAAAGCATGAACTAGCTCTGATATGCCATATTTCTGGATGGTTTCCTAATTCATTTGCCAAAACAAAACGTCGATTAAATACTAACTCCTCCTTACTGGTAGGGTTCCCTCAAATATTATCATTTCAAGTATATTTTCAAAGTTCTAAGTATTTTCAAATACTTAGAGAAGACAACTTGCTTCTATCCTTACCGTATTCTAAGGCACAAATACAACACATCAAAAATCTCTTTTATGAAAGCTGAATGGTCAAACTACAACATCTGTGACTGTGTAGGGCTGCTGACTTCTTTGTGTTTCTTGCTTTCAGCTCTGGTTACGTGCAGAGGGAAGTCTTTCTCCAAGGATTTCAAATTAACAGACATTTTATTTAAGGCAAAAGCAAAGGTACAACAGAATCTGCTCTTTAAGTATATCAGAATGAATATTTTTGAGGACTACAATTTGAAAGTTCATCTCCGTGCCTAAGGAACTAAATGTTTGGAAAATGAAAGGTCAATAAACACAGAGTTCTTCATTTACAAGGTGGCAGGTTTATACTGCTTTCACATAAAAGGTTTAGTACTTAGCCTGCCACAGATCCAACTACCAACATTAGTGCTAATTGTCGCATAATTCATTTCCAAATTGCCCATTCCCATCATGCCATTGCAATGCACAGAGTTAAGAACATTTTGAAATATGCATCATTTCACCAAAAAAACAGCCCAGTACACAGTGTATGAATTTATTTCAACCCCCAAATGAATGTGATATAGCATTCTTCACTCCAGCATAAAAGTAGAAATCATCTGCCCAAACAACAACCAAGCCTTTAAAAGACAGCCACATATACAGATTTAAGAAACACAATTCTAAAATTCAAACAACTCTATAGCAAAGAAAATTTGTGGCGTGTTCATTTTCTGTTTTTCATTATGCCACAAGCAATACCTCCCCTAGTAAATTAGAAAAAAACATTTACAAATCAATCCCATGTGCTGAATTCATAAATTCATTTTGGCCCTTTCGTCTCTCCTCCCCAGTTTTACTTTATTCTTACTTTAGGATCTCTAATAAAATACTTTCTAAGTGAGAAACCAAAAGACAAAGATTCATTTTTTTTTACCTGAGCGTCAAATTTGGGTGGTATCTAAGGCAGCCCCACAGCAGTTTATGTTGGCCACATTTTGCTGCTGCTGGTCATTCTGTTAATAATGCACTCATGACCGCCCACTAAAAAAAGTCATTCAGTCCACTCTTACCCCAAGAGACATTAAAGTAAGCAATGAACTCGCGCCCATTAGCTACTTGGAATGTGCTGTTCTGGGATTAGCCTCATTAAGAGTTCTATAGACATTCACCCTCAGCCACCAAACCCTGCTTAATTTGAACATCTAATCTGATGCCAAAAGAAAAACAAATCCCCTGAGAGCTTGGATTTAACTGGCACAAGCCCTGACAGGCTTTTTTTTAATTTTCAGAAAGAAGCCTTGTGAAAGTGTGATAAGGTGTTCAGAGTTCTGAAAGTTCAAATCTGGAAAGCAAATCCCTCAAAAGAAACAGTGTATTAAGGCTGGAAAGGAACCTGTACACACAAGAGACATTGTTAATCTCCAAAGAATGAAACTCTTGTGTTTACTGAGTGACGGCTAAAAATCCATAGACAATGCTAAAAAATATTTCACTTAATCAACAAGGGTATTTTTCCAGGCAGCCTACATTTTGCCACTGGTTTACCATGATCTCTGCAAAATGGAGAATTAACCCCCCCTTTCCCAGACCATAAACAGGTGCAAAACTTCAACTCTGACTCTTTTCTTCCAAACTGCACTGTCTTTGGTGGGGTTAAAAGTTAATTCTGTGCTGTTTATTTAGAATGTCTCCAAATCAGTATATTGATCTGGCATTCAAACAGAATGGCCTCTAAAACATGACCAAGTATGAATTTGTCAGGTAAAAGCACCTCTTCACCAGGTGAGAGAATGAATGCAGAAAAACAACACAAAAAACCTAGAAGCCATCCAAATCTCAGCCAATCCTCACCATGATCTTGACTTCATATAATTTTCATTTTTAAAAGACTATGTGGTTGCTAGCTTGATAACCCTCAAAGTATCTTTGTCAGGCAGGAGAGACAGAGAAGGAGAATTTTTCTGATATCCCTTTTGTAAGTGAGCTAAATTTGACCTTCAAAAGTTTTTCATGTCTTGACCAGTTTCTGGTCAACTGTACCACACCATCATTCTATCATTTCATTATTAAATCTTGAAGCAGATTTTGTATTCATATTTTTCTGAATTCCTTTCTGGAAGCAACTAGAGCACTGCCAAGATCCATTAATTAATTACTATATATATCCTGATTCTGCCGGTAGCTGGCTCATGTGGGTGAACACCACAAATATATTTCTCGGTGTGATTCACCCCTACCAGACTATTGGCTTGTTGCATTCTGTACCCCAGCAAGAATACATCTGGACAGAACGAGAGAGTGCCAGTGATGCTTTGATAGAAACTAGCGCTCTAATTGATTCTTCTGTGCAGGATCTTGGTCCTGAAGTCTCAGCACTGAGGTTCATCCATTGTTCCTGATAGGAGACTCCATGATTGAATTTTACAGTGTTTTAGTTTCAGTGGGAGCTAAGCACATAGAATTTGTTATCACAGGAAGCGCTAGAATAGGTCAGAGATGTATACCTGGAAATGGGAGGAGGGGGAAAGTATTGCTTGGTTCAAGAAGACTTGGAATGAATTCATGGGGAAGAGGTGCCAGTGGGATCATGGGATGGGTTGCTAATGGAAAACTGGGGACGAAAATGGCTCAAGATGCTTTAAATGGAATAGCAGACAATAGATTCATAATTAATCAATGGTATTTATTGAACATAGTGTGTTCAGAGCACAGTACTAAACACTTGGATGAGTACAATACAACCAAGTTGGTTAGACCTGTACCCTGCCCACCAGGATCTTTCAGTCTAGAGAGGGAAATCACCATCAACATCCTCAAGACAGGATACTTTAAATATTTTGATCAATGTAGTAGTGGTTTGGATGAGGAGAAAAGTATGCATTTTAGTGATGTTGTGAAGGTAGAACTGACAGGATTTAGTGACAATGAATAAGTGGGTTGAATGAGAGAGATGAGTTGTGGATAATACCAAGTTTATGGGCTTGTGAGACAGGGAGGATAGTGGAGGAAAAGCTCCCCTTTTCGTCTGCTTCCCGCCCCTCCCCTCCACATCACCCCTACTTTCTCCCTCTGCTCTACCCCCCTCCCCACAGCACTTTTGTGTATGTACATATTTATAATTCTATTTCATCATTTGTATTATCATTATCATTATTTCATTAATGATGTGTATATATCTGTAATTCTATTTATACTGATGCTACTGATACCTGTTTACTTGTTTTGTTGTCTGTCTCCATGTCCCCCCACCCCCTCCATCTAGACTGTGAGCCCAGTGTGGGCAGGGATTGTCTCTGTTGCTGAATTGTACAGTGCTCTGCACACAGTAAGGGCTCAATAAATACGACTGAATGAATGAATGAATGGTGCAGCCTACAGTGATGGGAAAGACATGGGAGGACAGGATTTGGGTGGGAAAATGAAGACTTCTTGTTTTGGACAAGTTAGTTTTGAGGTGTTGGTGTAGCATCCAGATAATGATGTCCTGCAGGCAGGAGGAAATGTGAGATTGTAGAGGAGGAGAGTGGTAAGGGCTGGAGAGGAAGAGTAGGGGATCATACGGGAGTGAATGAGTTCTCCAAGGGAGTGGGTGTAGATGAAGGATAGAAGAGGACTCAGAACTGAGCCTTGAGGGGCTCCCTCAGTTCGAGGGTGGCAGGCAGAGGAGGAGCCCACAAAAGAGACTGTCGAAGTTAGACTATTAGCCTTTATAGACCACTGATTTTAACCAACTTGACATTTATGTTCTTTTATGAGTCCAGCTGTCCCATTTTTTGGTGACACTTCCTGAAATAACAAAAATTTCTCCGGGAACAAACACATTATCCAGTAACTCTAATCAGAGAAGCCTCTGGAATCCAATGGCATCAAGCCAAATTTTTGAAGAATAAAGACTGAGAGTATGCGTGACCTAGAGGGTGAGAGATGAACCAAGTGAATGTGACCAAACTAGAGATATAGAGAAACCAAATGAAAGAAAAACTGAATATGAGAGAGACCAAGCACAAGAATGTCTTAGCTTTTCTTGAGCGACAGGTTGTTCAAATAGCTAGAATAGGTCCGAGATGTATACCTGGAAATGGTCAAGGAATTGAAGGGAGTTTAAGATCAAAGGACCCCTCTTAGATTAGAACAAGATATTTGGAGGTGAAGCTAATGTGAGGAATGAAGGGATAAGGAGTGGGTCTTGGTCTCGTTTCTCTCGCTTCTGACCTCTTGCTCCCACCTTCCCTTCTGTCTGGAACTTTCTTCCCCTTCACATCCAGAAGACAATTGGTCTCCTCATTTTCAAGACTTTTTGAATCCATATCTTCCTGCTCAGTGGAAAGAGCACGGGCTTTGGAGTAAGAGGTCATGAGTTCAAATCCCAACTCTGCCACTTGTCAGCTGTGTGACTGTGGGCAAGTCACTTAACTTCTCTGTGCCTCAGTTACCTCATCTGTAAAATGGGAATTAAGACTGTGAGCCCCACGTGGGACAACCTGATTCCTGTGTGTCTACCCCAGCGCTTAGAACAGTGCTCTGCACATAGTAAGCGCTTAACAAATACCAACATTATTATTATTAATCTCTCATCTCCTCAATCTATTTCCCTCCTATTGCCATCTCAGCACTTCCATACTACCCAAGCACTTAGGTACTTATCCCTCCACATCCTCTCATAGATCTTATGCACATATCTTTATACTCCATTGCTCCCCCCTACTTGTAAGCTTATTTTAGTGTCTGTTGTCTCCCTTGCTAGACTGTAAACTCTTTAAAGATAGAGATCATTTGAACAGAGTAAAGGTTCAATAAAAATATTGACTGAAAGGAGCTTTCATTCCCTGGAAGGAGAAAGATGAGAAAGAAAATACTGAGGAAAATGGAGAGGGAAGATAATTTAGAAGTTCATTCAATAGTATTTACTGAGAGCTTACTATGTGCAGAGCACTGTACTAAGCGCTTGGAATGAACAAGTCGGCAACAGATAGAGACAGTCCCTGCCATTTGACGGGCTTACAGTCTAATCAGGGGAGATGGACAGACAAGAACAATGGCAATAAATAGAGTCAAGGGGAAGAACATCTCATAAAAACAATGGCAACTAAATAGAATCAAGGCGATGTACATTTCATTAACAAAATAAATAGGGTAATAAATATATACAGTTGAGCAGACGAGTACAGTGCTGTGGGGATGGGAAGGGAGAGGGGGAGGAGCAGAGGAAAATGGGGGAAAAGAGGGTTAAGCTGCGGAGAGGTGAAGGGGGGGTGGTAGAGGGAGTAGAGGGAGAAGAGGAGCTCAGTCTGGGAAGGCCTCTTGGAGGAGGTGAGTTTTAAGTAGGGTTTTGAAGAGGGGAAGAGAATCAGTTTGGCGGAGGTGAGGAGGGAGGGCGATGCAGGACCGTGGGAGGACGTGGCCCAGGGGTCGACGGCGGGATAGGCGAGACCGAGGGACGGTGAGGAGGTGGGCGGTGGAGGAGCGGAGCATGCAGGGTGGGCGGTAGAAAGAGAGAAGGGAGGAGAGGTAGGAAGGGGCAAGGTGATGTAGAGCCTTGAAGCCTAGAGTGAGGAGTTTTTGTTTGGAGTGGAGGTTGATAGGCAACCACTGGAGTTGTTTAAGAAGGGGAGTGACATGCCCAGATCGTTTCTGCAGGAAGATGAGCCGGGCAGCGGAGTGAAGAATAGACTGGAGCAGGGCGAGAGAGGAGGAAGGGAGGTCAGAGAGAAGGCTGACACAGTAGTCTAGCCGGGATATAACGAGAGCCCGTAGCAGTAAGGCAGCCGTTTGGGTGGAGAGGAAAGGGCGGATCTTGGCGATATTGTAAAGGTGAAACCGGCAGGTCTCGGTAACGGATAGGATGTGTGGGGTGAACGAGAGAGACGAGTCAAGGATGACACCGAGATTGCGGGCCTGAGAGACGGGAAGGATGGTCGTGCCATCCACGGTGATAGAGAAGTCTGGGAGAGGACCGGGTTTGGGAGGGAAGATGAGGAGCTCAGTCTTGCTCATGTTGAGTTTTAGGTGGCGGGCCGACATCCAGGTGGAGATGTCCCGGAGGCAGGAGGAGATGCGAGCCTGAAGGGAGGGGGAGAGGACAGGGGCAGAGATGTAGATCTGCGTGTCATCTGCGTAGAGATGGTAGTCAAAGCCGTGAGAACGAATGAGTTCACCGAGGGAGTGAGTGTAAATGGAGTGTAAATGGAGAACAGAAATGGCTTTGACTACCATCTCTACGCAGATGACAGTGCTCTGCACATAGTAAGCGCTCAATAAATACTATTGAATGAATGAAAAGAGGGCCAAGAACTGACCCTTGAGGAACTCCAACAGTTAAAGGATGGGAGGGGGAGGAGGCGCCAGCGAAGGAGACCGAGAATGACCGGCCAGAGAGGTAAGAGGAGAACCAGGAGAGGACGGAGTCCATGAAGCCAAGGTGAGATAAGGTATGGAGGAGGAGGGGATGGTCGACAGTGTCAAAGGCAGCCGAGAGGTCAAGGAGGATTAGAATGGAGTAGGAGCCATTGGATTTGGCAAGAAGGAGGTCATGGGTGACCTTGGAGAGAGCAGTCTCGGTAGAGTGGAGGGGACGGAAGCCAGATTGGAGGGGGTCTAGGAGAGACCCCCTAGTTGTGGGTGGGCATGTGTAGGTTTCCAGTTCACTGTCAAAACTTTGAAGAACCACCTGTAAATTGATTCTTTTTCAGTTCTCTTCGGCAAACTCAGCTTACCCAGCCTCTTCACTAGTTCACCTTACCCAACAACTTGCTTTACAATCTTTGTTTTCCAAGGACAAAAAAGTGTCATTTTAATGTCACCTAAGTTAGCTATTTTTTTTTTTTTAACACATCCTTCTGTGTTTTTCCTTCCCGAGATAATAGTGCAGTAGGAAATCAAATCAAAAACAAACAGATGTGGACCAATGCTTTATCGACTGTAATGGCAAACTGACCCAAAGCTGGCACTGCAGAAGTCTGATGGGTAGACATGTGAGGTAGATTCATGACACACGAGTTGCCAAGACAGATCTGCAATAGGTAAATCTGGCAAAGTAAGAGAGGTAAAGTTCATCACCTCTTCTCCACTTTCCGAAACCCTCAACTCCCTCTACCCTCCTTTCACCTTCACATATAATGAGTAAATGGGTTGTGCTGCTTATCAAATGTCTGTTAGTGCACTTCCTGCTGAGGGCAAAAATGTACAAGGCACTTTCACTGAGGTATAAAATGTTTTAAGGGAACAGTACAACCCATAAGTAATGTCATATGGTCCAATGTGAGACAGCAAATGCTTTTCAGGCTATTTGGAACTGGGAAGCCACTGGGTAATTGATTCTTTAGAGCTCTCTAGGTCTGTTAGAGTCCATATGAATCTCCTTTACTTTCAGGGCAATATCCAACAAATCTCTTATCTAAGTTTTTTTTTTGGAATATAATTAAAATCTTATTCTCCCACTTTTCCAGCAAAGCTACCCTTACTTTAAAAGCCACAGATTTAAAATTTACAATTTTAAGACAGTTAATTGAAATAATAATTCCTAAACTCAATGGTGGTGTTTTTGACAAGGGAAACTCATTTCTCCTTTCTGATAATTATGGGCACTAAAGTTTTCTGTAACTCCAGCATGTGAAAGTATGAAAGAAAAAAAGCATACATAGAACACTCTTTCCAAGCACTTAGTACAGTGCTCTGCACACAGTAAGCGCTCAATAAATGTGATTGAATGAACTCTTTTCTCTCATATTTCAATTCAGAGCTAATCAGTCAGAAATACTAGAATATTATGGTTAAGTTCAAAGTGTAACAGCTTCAAATCAACAGTTACTGAACTGGAAATAGATTATTAGTACTCATCTCTGAGTTGGTGATTCATAAATCTCAAACAGAGTTTTGGTTATTCTCTTCTTTTCTTGGATTCAAGTGAAGAGAATACTCAATTGTTTTAGAAATAAGCCTAATTCAGCACATAGGAGGCAAAAGAAGGTGAAATTTGTCCTCATTCTTTACTTGGTTGCCCGTGCTTTCATGAATTTGGGAAAATTCACACCAAAAAGAAGTCAAATCATCTTTTTTTTTTGCAAAAGATACTCCATCCGCATCAAGCAGAAACTCCTTACAATGGGATTATCTAGTGAAGATTCACTATGAACTGCCAAAATACTTCGAGCACTACATCTTAGCTCTCTCTTTCATAGGACCTGGGGCTTAAAACCATCTCTGCCACTTGTCTGCTGTGTGACCCTGGGGAAGTCACAAATTCTATTGGCTTCAATTTTCTCATCTATAAAATGAGGATTCAATATACGTTCTCCCTCCTACTTAGACTGTGTGCCTCATGTAGATTGTGGCTGACTTGATTGTCTTGTCTCTACTCCAGTGCTTGGTACATAGTAATCACTTTAAAAATACGACTATCATTATTATTCATATGAAAAGATTGATAGGAAATAGTTTGCTTGGCAGCAAAGTACAATAACCAAAAGAGAAGACATAATTACACTGAACTCTGCCTTGAGTTCCTAATACTCTCTCTTGCTGACTTTAGGAATGGACATAAATCTCTCAAATTGTCTGCCAGATCCTCTCAGTACAGAATTCACTCTCTGGGAATAAGCTAGACACTTTTCCTCTCTAGACTGTAAGCATACTTATGGGCAGGGAACATATCTGCCAACTCTGTTGTGTTGTACTGTCCCAAGGCCTTAGTACAGTGCTCTGCACACAGTAAGTGCTCAGTAAATACCACTGAATTGTTGATTGATTCTGCAAGGACACCTGGTCTCTAGGCATCCAGATCCTATTGTAGTGAGTGCATAGTAACAGTGATTTACTAAGCAGTATCCCAATTATCTGGAGAGTTAAATGCCCTTTTAAAACATTTAATTGAAATGACTTATTCATAGTTTTTGTAAGTGTGCATGATAATATTCAAGGAACTTATTGGAAACTCCAAAATGAACAATAAAACCAATGTTTCTTACAGAGAATCCTGGAATTTTACATTGACAGAGGAAATGAAAAGCAAAGCTTGATGTTGATGTAATACAAAGTTTGAGATTGGATATTTCCCCACTGGAGCAGTCAATTCAAAATTGGGGTTCATATGGTGCCAGACTAATACTAGGACAATAAAGCCTAAGACTCTCAGTAAAAAAAAAGAAAAAACACACAACACTACCTATGTCCAAAGAAAGCTGAGTCACAGGGCTTGAGGGAGCTATCACTCAATTAAATATAATGTAAATTTCAAACCAGAGTGATGCAGGATTTCTAACTTTCATAACTCATTCTTGTGTTTTTCTGAACTTGTCAGGGGCCAGAGAAATCTATAAAATAAATAATAATATTAGGGAGGCCACATGGCCTAGAGAAAAGAGTCTGGGACCAGAAGATCCAAGTCCTAATCCCTGTTATGCCACTGGCCTGCTGTGTGACTTTGAACAAGTCACCTAACCTCTCTGGGCATCCATTTGTTAATTTGTACAATGGGGATAAGATACCCCCTCTCCTTCCCCCTTTAGACTGTGGACTGTGAGCATTGTGACATGATTATCTTCTCTCTACCCTAGCAATCAGTACAAGACTTGGGATATAATAAGCATTTAATAAATGCCTAATAACAAGAATACTTTATATAGAAATCTAGAATATAACAGGTGATGCTATAGAGTCAGAAACTCATTTTTATCCCCATTTATTTCTTTTGCAGGAGAATTTCCACATAAATGGAGGTACAAGATAAGGTAGCGACTGATCGAGTTGCTGTTAAAGATGGAGAATAGCTCAGAAAATCCCAATTATAGTCTTATTTATACTTTCTTTTTTCTCCTTACCATCACTACCATTGTCTTGTAAGTAATCCTGGAGAGAGCAAACTAATGGTCTTTTCCTCAGCTAAGGCAGTTTCTCAAACTGTGTTCCATGATGGGACTGCAGGTCAGTCAATCAAGAGCAGTGGATGAATGAAAACTTTTTGTGTGCAAAGAACTATACTAGAAACTTGAGAGAGGACAACAGACGTGATACATGTCCTCAAGGAGTTTACTATAAAAGTTGAGGATGCGGGGAGGGAAGGAATGAGCTAGACAGATACTCAAGTACATTACAAATAGGAGGACAGAAGAGAGAGTACATAAGTGCTAAGGGGGGTTATAAGTCCTTAAGGGGTATGAAAATGTTAATATGAAAGTTTGGGGATAATATAGATCAATCTGGGAAGGCCTCCCAGAGGACATTTCTTGCTCCAGACATTCCTATCACTTTATACACCACCATTAACCTCCCTGTTTCGCCAGCCCATAATTTTGGCATTATCCTCAATTCTTCTCTCTCATTCAAGCCACAAATTCAGTGTCACCAAATCCTGTTGGTTTTACCTTCATAACATCTCTAGAATTACCCTTTCCTCCCCATCCAAATTGCTATCATGTTGATCCAAACATTTAGGATATTCCATCTGGACTACTGTATCAGCCTCCTCACTGATCTCCCTGTTTCTTGTCTCTCCCCACTCCAGTTCATACTTTGCTCCGCTGCCTAGGTTATTGTTTTTAAAAAAAAATTTCAGTCCACATCTTCCCACTCCTCAAGAACCTCTAGTGGTTGCCCATGCACCTTCGCATCAAACAGATACTTTAGGTGCTTTAAAGCACCTAATTAGCTCGCCCTCTCCTACCTTACCTTACTGATTTCTTACTACAACCCAATCTGCTCCTCTAATGACAACATATTCACTGCACCCTGAGTTCATCTATTTTGCTGCTGACCCTTTGCCCATGTCCTCCCGCTGGCCTAGAACTCCTTCTCCCCTTATATGAGACAGACCACCACTCTCTCCACATTTAAAGCCTTAGTAAAATCATACCTTCTCCAAGAGGTCTTCCCAACTAAGCCCTCATTTCTGCTACTCCCTCTGTCTTCAGCTTCATCTATGTACTTGGGTCTGTACCCTTTAGACACTTGCTATCCACCCCTCCCTCAGCCCCACATTACTTTTGGGCATATCCATAATTTATTTTATTGTCTCCCTCTCTAGACTTTAAGCTCCTCATGGGCAAGGGATGTGTCTACCAACTCTATTGTATAGTACTCTCCCAAGATCATAATGTATACTCCAAAATAAATGTTCAGTAGATATCACTGATCAAAGGATTGATCGATGATGAAGATGACGATGATGCAATCTTCCATCAAGAAGGATGCACTCAGTTCTGACATTTGAGGCCTGGGAAACTGAGCAAAGGAATTGGAGTACTAGTGGTTTGAGCAATGCTAATTGCATTCTACCATCCCTGTTAGTTATGTTTCTATTGGGAAAGAGAGTGTTTCAAGTGAGTAGGTAAGCAGGGTTGCAGAACAATGTGAAATGCCTGCCAAGGCTTTTTTTCAGGTTATGAAACTTGAAACTTGGAGTAAGTTGTGCTACTGAAAGTTGGAAACTACCAAAAACAAGCCCATTATCCAAGACCAGTGAGTTGCAACTGCTTTAACAATTTTGCCAGATTAGAATTGAGACAACTTCCAGAACAGGCTTGTCAAGGCCACACGTTATGCGAAGCAGCATAGCCTAGTGAAAAGAGGGCCTGGGGGGTCTGAGGATTTGGGCTCTAATCCTGGCTCCACCATTTGTCTGCTAAGTGACTTTGGGCCAGTTACTTCACTTCCCTGTGCCTCAGTTACCTCATCTCTAAAAAAGTGGAATAAGACTGTGAGCCCTAGGTGGGACAGGGACTGTGTCTAACCTGTATCTATCCCACATCTTAGTACAGTGCCTGGAATATAGTAAATGTTTAACAAATACCATGAAAAAGGTCACTTGAGCAATGAGTAAGAGAATAATCCTCTGTAATTTTAAAACCACACAATTAGAGACAGAGACAACAGTGTCTAAAATGCAGGAGGGCACCAGCATTTTAGAGCCAAATACCCTGATTTTAACAACTGTATCAAGTCAGAGGTGAGAATTTATATAGGAAGTCTGTTTTATAAATCTGTAACTAACAGTTGACATAAGAATCAATTGAAAAGCAGGTGGAAGCCTCTGTTGACAAAGAATGGGAGGGAAGCAGATCCTGAATGATGAAGGCAGAAGAGTGAAAGAAGGTTCAGTAGTAATAGCAGCAGGAGTAATTATGAGTGAAAATCATAAGGAACAACCACTGTCTCACAGTCAAGCATTTCTACTGCACCAGAATACTGCACCGACTCAATAATGTAGACTGTATCTCAGAGATACTCTATTTTATTTATCCTACCTTCCCCATACGCCCCCAAAAAACAATTGGCGAGCATAAGGAGCTCCATGAATGATCAGGTTTGTCTCTAAAAGGGACACGAGTCCCAAAATATACATGTTTTATAAATGAAAGACACATTCACAGAAATAAGCTCAGAGGATCTTTACACTCCCCCTTAGCATGTCTAAAAACAAGTGAAGTTAAAATCCGAGACAGAAGTGAGAAAGCAACTTTAAAAAAAAATCAAGTAATCTTGGAACACAGCTGGGAAGGCATATCTCAGACAAACAACAAACAATAAACCAGTCAAGTAAAATCATTATTCAAGTTATCTGGATAACTACTCATTCATTCATTCATTCATTCAATAGTATTTATTGAGCGCTTACTATGTGCAGAGCACTGTACTAAGCGCTTGGGATGAACAAGTCGGCAACAGATAGAGACGGTCCCTGCCGTTTGACGGGCTTACAGTCTAATCGGGGGAGACGGACAGACAAGAACAATGGCACTAAACAGCGTCAAGGGGAAGAACATCTCATAAAAACAATGGCAACTAAATAGAATCAAGGCGATGTACAATTCATTAACAAAATAAATAGGGTAACGAAAATATATACAGTTGAGCGGACGGGTACAGTGCTGTGGGGATGGGAAGGGAGAGGTGGAGGAGCAGAGGGAAAAGGGGAAAATGAGGCTTTAGCTGCGGAGAGGTAAAGGGGGGATGGCAGAGGGAGTAGAGGGGGAAGAGGAGCTCAGTCTGGGAACGCCTCTTGGAGGAGGTGATTTTTAAGTAAGGTTTTGAAGAGGGAAAGAGAATCAGTTTGGCGGAGGTGAGGAGGGAGGGCGTTCCAGGACCGCGGGAGGACGTGACCCAGGGGTCGACGGCGGGATAGGCGAAACCGAGGGACGGCGAGGAGGTGGGCGGCAGAGGAGCGGAGCGTGCGGGGTGGGCGGTAGAAAGAGAGAAGGGAGGAGAGGTAGGAAGGGGCAAGGTGATGGAGAGCCTTGAAGCCTAGAGTGAGGAGTTTTTGTTTGGAGCGGAGGTCGATAGGCAACCACTGGAGTTGTTTAAGAAGGGGAGTGACATGCCCAGATCGTTTCTGCTCCCTTGCACTGGATGACTTAAGCAAAGATAAATCAGTAGACATAATAAATACATGCATGCAAAAATTATGTGCATTTTTAAAGGACTACTAAAATAGAAAGATAGCTGGAGGAAAAAAAAAATCAGTACTTTCAGAGATCTCAAAAGAAATAGTTCCAGAATTGCAACAGAAAAAAACCCAAACATTATATTCAGTGTGATACCAAGAGAAGGTGTTCAGATATTCTTGTCAAGTATTTAGGGGTTCCCTAAGAGCTATCCCACTAAAGAAGAAAAGAATCTAGACAGATGCAATCATACAAGTGTCAACTTCTGGAATCTTTGAACAGGAGGTTACTAAGGCAAACTGGGTAGTTATTGGAAAGCACCAGGGCCTGCTACGTTGCAGAACCTTTGACTCAAGAAGTTCATAACAGCCATTAGAGTAAGATATTTTCTTGAAAATATTGTGTGAGCCAGAAGAAATGCTTGTTTTTGTGACCTCGGGACACAGTTTTCTTTTTCCCAAAAGATAGCAATACTTCAAATGTGATGAAGTATAGAATGATAACATGTTTGCCTATCTTCTACAAGTTAATGGCTTACCCACATTTTGGGAGAAATAGTGCAGTGACTGAAGAACCAAGAGCAAATCACAATTGTGCTAGGGATGTAAATAAATCCTGATTGACTTGGCAATAAGTTAATAAAGCTATTAAGAAACAGCCAACTCACAGTTATTGCAAGCACAACACCCTCCCTCCCCCTCAAAAAAAACTAGACAGTTTTTCATACATATCTACAGGAAAGTGAAGAGTGCTCCTCCACTGGATTGTAAGCTCTGTGAGGGTAGGTTATGTCTACCAACTTTATTGTACTCTCCCAAGTGCTTAGTGCCATACTCTGCATAGAGTCTTGTCTTATGCCGTCAAGTCATCTCCAACCCATAGCGACACCATGGACACAGCGTGGCTCAGTGGAAAGAGCACGGGCTTTGGAGTCAGGGCTCATGAGTTCGAATCCCGGCTCTGCCACTTGTCGGCTGTGTGACTGTGGGCAAGTCACTTAACTTCTCTGTGCCTCAGTTCCCTCATCTGTAAAATGGGGATTAAGACTGTGAGCCCCACGTGGGACAACCTGATTCCCCTATGTCTACCCCAGTGCTTAGAACAGTGCTCGGCACATAGTAAGCGCTTAACAAATCCCAACATTATTATTATTATTATTATTACATCTCAGAATGCATCACCTCCATCTGCAGTCATTCTGGTAGTGGATCCAGAGAGTTTTCTAGATAAAAATACAGAAATGGTTTTACATTGCCTCCTTCTGTGCAGTCAACTTGAGTCTCCGCCCTCGATTCTCTCCCATGCTGCTGCTGCCCAGAACAGGTGAGTTTTGACTTGTAGAAGACTACCTTCCACTCACTAGTCACTGTCCAAACTAGGAATGGAATGGGTATGTTTCTGCTTGACTCTCCCTCCTATAATTGAGACTGGTAGAGTACTGGAAACTCTCCAGGTGCGACCCTAAGAGGGGACTGCATAGAATAGGTGCTCAATAAATACTATTGATCGTCTTGATTGATTTCTGGAATTTTTTTTTTGCAGTATGCAACATGCAAATGAAATAGATTGTATCCGTAAAAAAGAAAGACCACTTAAAGGCCATACTGAGGAGGCAATGTTCCAGGGAAAATTTCTAAGTGTATTATGTTAAGTCTGAGACACTAGACAAGACTTTAAGATGAAACGTGAGGTTGAACAAATATAGTATTGACAACTATGACTGAGCTAAAGTACAGATTTAATTTGATCAGAAGTTATAAAAACTCTAGCTTTTATATCCAAATGGCATTTGCTACGGATAAAGTGGCATGGCCCAGATGAAAAAAGCAGCATGGCCTAGAGGAAAGAGTACAGGCCTGGGAGTCAGAGGACCTTAGTTCTAATACTGGCTCTGCCACTTGCCTGCTGTGTGACCTTGGGCAAGTCACTTAACATCTCTGTAGTTCAGTTTCCTCAACTGTAAAATAGAGATTAAATACCTGTACTAACTCCTACTTAGGCCGCGAGGCCCATGTGGGACTGGGTCTAGTCTGATTAACTTACATCCACCCCAGTACTTAGAACAGTACTTGACACATAATAAGCACCTAACAAGTATAATGATGATAACAATGATAATAATATCAATGATAAAATTTTAAAAAGTACAAATTGGTACAAATGGTAAAAGAATAATCTACTGAACTAACCAGGGTCACTGTAAGTAAATAATGATAACAATACTATTACTAATAGTACTCATTAAGTGCTTAGTATGTGTCAAGCACTAAACTAAATGTCCCCCTTTCTAGACTGTGAGCCCGCTGTGGGCAGGGATTGTCTCTGTTGTGAATTGTACTTTCCAAGCGCTTAGTACAGTGCTCTGCATACAGTAAGTGCTCAACAAATACGATTGAATGAATGAATAATAATCAAATTGGACACAATCTTTGCCCAACACTGGGCTTATGGTCTAAGAGGGAGGGAGAGCAGGTACTTAATATCCATTTTTACAGAGGAAAAAACCAAAGCACAGAAAGGTTCAGTGAGTTGCCCAAGGTCACAATGCAGTCAAGGCAAGTGGTGGAGCTGGGACTAGAACCCAGGTCTCTCGACTTCCATCCCATTCTCTTAACACTAAACCACACTACTGCTTACCAGATAATTGAAGGAAGCTTACCAATGCTTGAGCTTCCTAATGAAACTAGGAATTAGCTACACCACAATAAACAAAAGGTGGTAGAAAAATTAGCTCAATATAGGCAATAGTCCAAGAGGATTAAAATCAGGCTACCAAACAAAATGCAGCTATAGAGTAACTAGTTCTTGAATATTCTACAAAAGAATTGATTTAACACAATATGCTTGTTATCGTCACAAAGTGGGCAAGTAAAATTTCACATTTTCAACACCAGTGTTTAATCTGGCTTTGATCAATCCCTACTTATACCTTGATGATTACGGTATTTGTTAAAGACTTACTTTGCGTCACGGACAATTATTACTCCTACTGATGCCACTACTACTGAACCTTCAAAGCCCTATTAAAGTCATTCATTCATTCAATAGTATTTATTGAGCGCTTACTATGTGCAGAGCACTGTACTAAGCGCTTGGGATGAACAAGTCGGCAACAGATAGAGACAGTCCCTGCCGTTTGACGGGCTTACAGTCTAATCGGGGGAGACGGACAGACAAGAACAATGGCAATAAACAGCGTCAAGAGGAAGAACATCTCGTAAAAACAATGGCAACTAAATAGAATCAAGGCGATGTACAATTCATTAACAAAATAAATAGGGTAACGAAAATATATACAGTTGAGCGGACGAGTACAGTGCTGTGGGGATGGGAAGGGAGAGGTGGAGGAGCAGAGGGAAAAGGGGAAAATGAGGCTTTAGCTGCGGAGAGGTAAAGGGGGGATGGCAGAGGGAGTAGAGGGGGAAGAGGAGCTCAGTCTGGGAGGGCCTCTTGGAGGAGGTGATTTTTAAGTAAGGTTTTGAAGAGGGAAAGAGAATCAGTTTGGCGGAGGTGAGGAGGGAGGGCGTTCCGGGACCGTGGGAGGACGTGACCCGGGGGTCGACGGCGGGATAGGCGAGACCGAGGGACGGTGAGGAGGTGGGCGGCAGAGGAGCGGAGCGTGCGGGGTGGGCGGTAGAAAGAGAGAAGGGAGGAGAGGTAGGAAGGGGCAAGGTGATGGAGAGCCTTGAAGCCTAGAGTGAGGAGTTTTTGTTTGGAGCGGAGGTCGATAGGCAACCACTGGAGTTGTTTAAGAAGGGGAGTGACATGCCCAGATCGTTTCTGCAGGAAGATGAGCCGGGCAGCGGAGTGAAGAATAGACCGGAGCGGGGCGAGAGAGGAGGAAGGGAGGTCAGAGAGAAGGCTGACACAGTAGTCTAGCCGGGATATAACGAGAGCCCGTAATAGTAAGGTAGCCGTTTGGGTGGACAGGAAAGGGCGGATCTTGGCGATATTGTAGAGGTGAAACCGGCAGGTCTTGGTAACGGATAGGATGTGTGGGGTGAACGAGAGGGACAAGTCAAGGATGACACCGAGATTGCGGGCCTGCGGGACGGGAAGGATGGTCGTGCCATCCACGGTGATAGAGAAGTCTGGGAGCGGACCGGGTTTGGGAGGGAAGATGAGGAGCTCAGTCTTGCTCATGTTGAGTTTTAGGTGGCGGGCCGACATCCAGGTGGAGACGTCCTGGAGGCAGGAGGAGATGCGAGCCTGAAGGGAGGGGGAGAGGACAGGGGCGGAGATGTAGATCTGCGTGTCATCTGCGTAGAGATGGTAGTCAAAGCCGTGAGAGCGAATGAGTTCACCGAGGGAGTGAGTGTAAATGGAGAACAGAAGAGGGCCAAGAACTGACCCTTGAGGAACTCCAACAGTTAAAGGATGGGAGGGGGAGGAGGCTCCAGCGTAGGAGACCGAGAATGATCGGCCAGAGAGGTAAGAGGAGAACCAGGAGAGGACAGAGTCCGTGAAGCCAAGGTGAGATAAGGTATGGAGGAGGAGGGGATGGTCGACAGTGTCAAAGGCAGCAGAGAGGTCAAGGAGGATCAGAATGGAGTAGGAGCCATTGGATTTGGCAAGAAGGAGGTCATGGGTGACCTTAGAGAGAGCAGTCTCGGTAGAGTGGAGGGGACAGAAGCCAGATTAGAGGGGGTCTAGGAGAGAATGGGAGTTAAGGAATTCTAGGCATTTCACACCTCCTCCCTGAACCCTTCCCTGACTACTTATCTCCCCATCCTATTCTCCCTCCCTTCTGTATTGCCTACGCGTTTGGGTCCATATCCCCTAAACATTTTGATAGTAATCCTACCCCAGTCCCCAGACACTTATGTACATATCAGTATCGCTTCCCCCATCTGTTATTTATTTTAATGGCTCTAATCTCCACTTGATTTTATGCTCTTTGAGGGCAGGGACCGTATCTACTTACTCTACTGCATTCTCCCAAGGTCTCAGTACAGTATTCTGTTCACAGTAAGCACTCGATAAACATCATACAGTGACTGATTATTTAGTAATGTTAGAAGATGCAAGCCTGATTAGGAGGGTGGATGTGATGGAAGACAACCATCACACTATTTGTATAAAATTTCTTTGTTGTCAATGACAGCCAGCCCCAGATATGTCTTCGTTTTAGCCCTCTTAAGTGACTTTTTGAATAGTAATTCTGGTACTAATTCCAGCACTCTCTAACTTTGATATGTGGTAAAGTTTATCTTGGTTTAAGCACTTCCATTCTCCTCCATTTGAAATATTTTGACT
The DNA here is from genome assembly GCF_004115215.2 of Ornithorhynchus anatinus. Taxonomy (NCBI): domain Eukaryota; kingdom Metazoa; phylum Chordata; class Mammalia; order Monotremata; family Ornithorhynchidae; genus Ornithorhynchus; species Ornithorhynchus anatinus. The sequence continues at coordinate 57,926,522 of NC_041753.1, forward strand.
GAGCTTCAAAGAATCACTATAGCCCATTTCATCTTAGTGTTAGACAATGACGTCTATTTAGCAGATATAATGGCAGAGCTCATTTGTTAGAATGTGTGCTTTTTTGGTGAATACAACTTTCATTCACTCAATTGTATTTACAGAGCACTTAGAGTGTCCAAAGCACTGTACTAAGTGCTGAAAATGGAGTACTCTATTTACATTTGCACACATAGATGATTTAAAATCTTTATTGGTACATATTCACATTACTATTTCATCATATATCTGTACTTACTCTGTGTTTATCACTATTTTTAATATATTCACAATGTTTTAGTCCATTTTATGGATCTTGGGAAAATATTTCACTTTATATCCTAAGGGAAGCTATACTTCATTTAGCACTCTTATTTAGCACTACTTTCATGGGACCAATTAAGAGTGGTACCCAGGCTGTAGCAGTACTGGGCTGAACGCACAGGGCATTACTTAGGTTCTCATTCTAGAGTCAAGACAGATGCTTACTTTCAGTGAAGCTGGGAGGCAAAGTTAAGAGTTCCAAGACAACACTTTTAAAGATGACCTCAAGGATAACTTAAAAAAAGTAAACAGATAATTTGGGGATGGGGTGGGGGTGTCCTGACCAGAAAGTGTTAAAAAAAAATGTAGCTTGGATCTAGCTTTGTGTATCCTTGACCTGCCAAGGACATAGAAATCTGAAACAGCAGGGAATTAAGATCCTTGAATCACCCCAATGGAAATATTTGTCCAAGCTCTACTACACTTCTCTAGTTCTGCATGGGCTTTATTAGTCTCATATGAACAAATGAATAGCCCTAATAAAACCCAAAAGTCACCCTCATTTATGAGAGATTCCAGCTGCTGCTGCTGCTGTTGAGGAATAGGAAGGATAAGGCATTGGGGAAGACACTAATACCATTAGACACAGACTTGATTTGAAACCTCCTGCTGTCATGACAATCATAAGATTGCTATGGAAGGAAAATCATAGATATTGTCTTGGCTTTTATAATGACTCTGAGTGAGCTAAGGCAGCCTCAGTTTCCCCATTTGTAAATTGGAAAAAAAATCCATGCATGTTTGTCTAGATCAATGAAACAACACATAAAATGCCATGAGTTCTTCTGACATAAAGCACTGGATGTATGGAGAGATTAATTTAGCATTGTAGTTAAGGCAAACAATGTAAAACAAAGTCTTAGACTCAAAACCTCTACTTCTACTGTTACTAACAACAACAACAACAACAATAGCATTTATTAAGTGCTTACTATGTACCAACCACTGTACTAAGTGCTGGGGCAGATCCATGATAATCAGATTGGACACAGTCCCTTTCCAACATGGGGCTCACAGTCTAAGTAGGAGGGAGAACAGTTATTGAATCTCCATTTTACAGATGAGGAAACTGAGACACAGAGATGTTAAGTGACTTGCCCACAGAGCAGGCAAGTGGAGGAGGTGGGTTTAGAAGCTAGGTCTTCTGACTCCCAGGCCTGTATTCTCTCTATGAGGTCAACTGGCTTTTATTAATCAATCAATGGTATTTGAGCATTTACTGTGTGCAGAGCACTGTACTAAGCACTTGGGAGAGTACATTATAACAGAATAGGTAGACATGATCCCTGCACACAGGGAGCTTACAGACTACAGTTCAAATGTATTTTATATAAGAAGGTAAGAGGTGCAGCTAAAATTGGGGCACTTGAGAACTTTTGGGAAGCAGCATGGTGTAGTGGATAGAGCATGTACCTGGGACTCAGGAGGTCATCGGTTCTAATCCCAGCTCCACCACTTGTCTGCTGTGTGGCCTTGGGTGCTTCTCATCTCTGTGCCTCCATTACCTCATCTGTACAATGGGGATTGAGACTGTGAACCTCACATGCGACAGGGGCTGGGTCCAACCTGATTTGTATCTGTCCCAGTGCATAGTACAGTGCCTGGCACATATATAAGCACTTAACAAATACCACAGTTATTATCACATTCTGGCTTTGACTAAGGATTAATGCTAATTCTATTTGCCTTTCAAAAATACAGCATATGAATAAATTTATACATGGAAAACAAACCTAAGCACTTGAACAGATCATGCATTTTTAAGGTATTAAATACTGTGGAATTTTATGTTATAGTGCATTACAGATATTAGCCACAGCAGGCAACAGTATCAGGACCTGCTGATTATTACTTAAGCATTACTTCTATGTGAATTCATGAAGGATTTCACTGAATACAGATTAGTACCCTTATAAAGATGCTGATAATTGAAACCCTGCAGTCTCACCAAAAACTGCTCAGTGAGTGGATTAGTTGGTTTTAATTTGCTGTGAAAAAAAAAGGCTGAAAAAGTGATTACTTTTCCTCCATGGCTAGTAGGGGGTGACATAACTATAATATTTGATAAAATTCCTGTGGAATTTCCCATTTCAGAGTTACAGCTCTGATTTCCTGAACCTGAGTATCATCTACTTCTATTGATACACAAACACACGTTTAATGTTTAAATAATGAAGCTTAAAATGACCTTAAAGAAGGTCATGCTAATTGTTTCATTTGCATTTGAAGATTTTATTCTACTGGGCTATCATTATCAGAAATCATACTTCAGGAATGATTTTCTTCAAGCTTCTGACATGCAGTGTTAAGAGGCTCATTTTTATTAATGAATAGTTTTATATAATAATATGCTAATAATGGCATTTATTACATACATCCTATGTGCTAAGCATGGGGTAGATACAAGTTTATCAGAATGTTCACAGTACCTGATTCACACAGGGCTCACAATCTCTCTCATCACCACTTTACATAGTTGGGGAAACCAAGGCACGGCAAGCTTAAGTGATTTGCCCAAGGTTACACGGCAGAGCTGAGAGTAGAACTCAGGTCTCCTGGCTCTCAATCCCTACTCTTGTCAGATTTTTTAAAAATGATTTTTAGTCATTATACTAAAAAAAGATTTAAAATTTATGAAACAATTTATTCTACAAATCAGATTGAGCATAAGGTTTTTGTGAGCAGGGAATGTGTCATTTCATTATGTTTGTATTTCCCAACCATCCAGGACAGTGTACTGCAATAATCAAAAGATGCTGCTACAACTACATGCAACCAACCTAAGCCCTGAAACATTAGTCCAGACAGCTGATAATTTTAACAAACACAGCAAGTAATACATTAGAATTAACATGACGTTCATGCGCATGGTTGTTTCAACTGTGGGCAGATCATTAGGTTCATAATACCTAACAGTCCGCAATAACATCTATCCGGAAATTCACTTTAATCATTTAAACATTTTAATGGTTCAAATCATCACGACTTGAATCGACTTTTCAGTAGCAGAATATTTAGTAGCATAGGATTGGTCATGGTAAATTCTATATATTTTCTTTGGAACAACTCTGGGCAAATGAATTCTGTGTTGGAAGCCAAAGAATATGTAAGAAACCTTCATGTCGTGCACAGATTTGAATGTGTCCCTGGTAGCCTGGTTCTCTGAATCAATTACCTAAATTTGCTAAAGGTTTTGTCATCTCCTAGGCCCGTGGAATGGGATGGGCTGGTCAGTCAGGGATGCACCCTTCGAGGAAGCTCTGCTGAGTGAAGGGGAAACTGTTTCCCACCAGATTAGGAGAGAACTGTAGCTGAACCTGTGAGTTGAAGCTGTTCACTAATTGATTAGCTGAGCTATACGGGACCCTCAGGCATGCTTGCTCCCAGAGTATTAGGTGGTGCAATTACAGTAAAAGCTTTTTCTGAAGTTCCTTACAATATTTTACCAAATGAGTGGGGTAAGACATTGACTGAGCATGTTGAGCCCTAGAAACAAGCCACTAGTTTAAATGCAATGGAAAAGCAATGTCTCTCCCAAGGACACCTTACAGTGTTCAAGAGAGATTTTAAAGTGAGCCACAATAAGAGTCACTTGAAAAAGTACTCTAGAGCTAGTCTAATAGATTTCAAACAGTTGTATTTATTGAGTGGTTTCTGTGTGCAGAGCGCTGTAAAAAGCACTGGGGAAAATACAATAGAGTTGGTAGATGTGATCCCTAATGACTAGGAGCTTGCAATCCTACCCCTTCCTACTTAGACTGTGGGCACTGTGTGGGACAGGGACTGTGTCCATCCTGATTAACTTGTATCTACCTGAGTGCTTAGAACAGTGATTGACACATAGTAAGTGCTAAAATACAATAACAATCATCGTATTATTAATATAATGGAGGTCACAGTCTAAGTAGGAGGGAGAACAGTTATTAGATATAGGTGGGCTCCATTTGGGAAGAAGACGCTACTGATGGTGGAGCTCACCAACGAGTACATGTGAGACTGAAAAGATCCCTCTCGTATTGTGTGCATAAAAACGCTGTCCTTGCTGCCTTTTCCTGTTTGATGACTGTAATGCCTGTGCTATTTTTGCTTTAATCATTACAGTGACTAAAAAAGGCCCCAGATAACTATATCTGCTCAATTATGTCTCAAATCAATTTTCAACAGGAGCACAGTTAGAACATTGGAATAAATAATATTTAAGTACTTACTATGTGCCAAGCACTGCATTAGGCCCTGGGGAAGATAGTAAGTGCTCAATACATTCTACTAATGGATTCGGGAGGACAGGAAAGAAGTCAAAGTGTCTGCATAAATCAATCACTCAAAAAATATGACTGATTGGCTAGTTAGCAGTATTTTTCCAAAACCTATTCCCCAAGCAAGCCCTAACACAACCACCAACCTAGAGAAGATCTCCCATACTGGAAGCCATCACCGTAATGATTAGCTAAGAAACTAAACACTCTTCTGTGAAAAACAATACTCAAAGGATGGTTATTATAGGCTGGTTTACTACCTCTATCTTAAAAGCAAAAAACCTCTCCCTTGACCCCAGAGTCCTCTACATTGTAAATTCATTTTGTGCAGGGAATATGTTGGTTTATTGTTATATGGGACTCTCCCAAGCTCTTAGTACAATGATCTACATAGAGTAAGTGCTCAATAACTATGTTGAATGAATGAATGAAGATAATCAGATTGGACAGAGTCCCTGTCCCACACAGCTCATTGTTTAAGTAGGAGGAAGAAGAGGAATTGAATACCCATTTTACAGATAAGGAAACAGACACAGAGAAGTCACATGACTTGCCCAAGGTCACATAGCACATGGCAGAACAAGGATTAGAGGGATCCAGGCAGGTCCCCTGACTCCCAGACCCAGAGTCTTTCCCTTAGCCCAAGCTGCTTCTCAAGTAGTTGTTACTTTGAATGTCCTAAAGGACTTCTGTGAAATGATTTTTTTTCCCAGTAATCTTCAGGCTAAAATGTCTTCTGAGTGTTTCTGTTTCTGGTCTGGCTGTTGACTGCAGTGGTTATTCAAGATCTGTAAACACTAGAGGACCTAAAGAAGTAAAATACTTACCTTCTGTTCCTCATCTGCAAAATACCAAATTCTAGTTCACATAGTATACCATTTGACATTAGGCCAGTCCATTTGCCCAAAACCTCTTCTCCAGGGTGCATGTTTTTCTAACACTGCAGGATTCAGACCTGATCGGTAAGCCCTAATGAGAATGGAGAGGAGAGGAATGGACAGAAACTTGCACGAAACAACAACAACACAAAACCCATGATCATCCTGAAGAGAAAGATTTCTTTACCAGAAACTATTTCAGTGTCTGGTGAATAGAAGATAAACCTTTGGGAAAAGTGTCTGCAACCTGCACCATACAAGAGGGATTGTAATTTCCTAAATGGGAGTGGGGTGGACTCGGTTTCAAGCAGGGAAACTCCAGGCTGGTTTCTTGGCTGTGGGGGGATGGGACAGGTTCTTGGTGGGGTCCATTGGGCCATGAAAGCCAGTGAAATCAGATCATGCAATGCTAAGCGGTGACCCTGATTTGGATCACAGTGGCACACCTGTCCCACCACTCCTTATATAAAGTGGGAAGATCTTCCACAGAATGTTATTATTATTGAGTATTTATTGAGCACTCAGCCTGCCTTAGGTTCTTTACCATGGCACATTTTTTTGGTTGGCCTAGTAGAAAAAATATGAGCCTGACCATCAGGAGACCTCCGTTCTGATTCTAGCTCTTCCACTTGCCTGCTGGGTGACCTTGGACAAATCACTTTTCTGTTTCTCAGTTTCCTCATTTGCAAAATGCAGATTAAATACCTGTTCCCCTCCCCCTTAGACTGTTTGTCCATGTGGAGCAGGAAATGTCCGATTTGATTGTATTGACAAATGGTGTAGAGCACGGGCCGGGGAGTCAGAAGGTCATGGGTTCTAATTCCAGCTCCGCCACTTGTCTGCTGCGTGACTGTGGGCAAATCACTTCACTTCTCTGGGCCTCATTTACCTCATCTGTAAAATGGTGATTAAGATTGTGAGCCCCATGTAGGACAGGGACTGGGTCCAACCTGGTTTGCTTGGATCCACCCCAGTGCTTAGTACAGTGCCTGGAATATAGTAAGTACTTAACCCTATTAAAACAAAATATATATATATTTAAATATAAAGTAATTTCCTTTAAAGACTCATCATTCCTGATGGCTCACTTGGCTAGGACCCTGGACTTCTTTTAACGTTTGCAATGATCTCCCTCTTTCAAGTGCCAAGAACATGCAAAGCTGCATTAACTACTCACCCAAGAACGTGCTGAGGCTATATTTTCTGGGTGACAGCAGCATGAGGAGAGGAATGTAGCCAGAATCAGCACAAACCATGCTGAGTTTCACAATGTGCCATGCTGCACAGCTGTTTTCTGCCTCTGATAAACTTGGTAGATAGGAGACAATTTCACTTATCTATAGGCAACACTCGACAGAAGGCCTTACTACTGGTATTGATGCACTGGAGGAAACAGACTGTTTTCCTTTGCCTAGAGTAAGAAACTGAATCCCATTTAGACCCCATCACCTCCACAGAGGGCAATCCCTTCAGGTGCACAGGCATAGAATCAGCACACACCCCACAGGGAATAATGCGGTTCTGTCTGGTGAATGTGGGCAGACTATCAGAAAATGCCCAGTCAGGTTCTTTTTGTATACTTAACCAAAGCTACTTTAAATACTGAGAGGGGAAAAAAAAACCTCCACAAAGGAAAAAAAAAAGGATACTAAGACTATTTTCATTTTAATGAACTTCTTTTCCTATAATAGAAATGTCATGCCATTTTCTAAAAACACTGATCCTGTTGCACTGACAGTACCTGTTACTTTAGCATCTCTACTGAAATTTTAACAAAGGGAACTCCTACAGAAATCCCCCCTGCTTTTAGCAATTACCATGTTCTTTGCTTAACAATTTCAGTAATTTGCTGCAATTAATTTGTCTCCATTTTACCATCATTGCCTCATACCCTTACTATGTGTCGCCCAACACAAGCATGAAGTTTATCGTAATCTACCTATCTCAGGCACATACCTAAAAGACATCTGAATTATTCCTTTGAGACTATAAATTGATAGCTGCCACTACCACTCAAAGAAGACTGTGTAGGTTAAAAGCAAACTCCTTGTGGGCAGAGATCCTGTCTACCAACAGTATTTTATTGTACTCTCCCAAGTGCTTAGTACAATTCTCTGCACATAGTATGGTCTCAACAAATACCACCCTGATTGAATATTACACTAGGGGGAAAAGGCATCTACTTCAAACAATACTTCTTTACTTATAAGGCAATGAGACCAGAAAGGGAGTAGAAGAAAAACAAAGCCATAAAACCTGTGCCATATAAGAGAAATTGTGTTTTCCTAATTAGGAGTGGGGTGGTCTTGGGTTCAAGCAGGGAAACTCCAGGCTGGGAAACTCTTGGCTATGCGGGGGGGCGATGAGACAGGTCCTTGGTGGGGATCATGGGGCCATGAAAGCCAGTGAAACCAGATCACACAGTGCTGGGCAGTGACCCTGATATGGATCACAGTGGCACACCTGTCCTACCACTCCTTATAACCAAAGAGAGTGAAATCTATGTCCAGCGTTCAACTGCTTAAAAAAAAATTGGTGAGATCTAGTGTCTGTCAACATGCACTTCAAGCAGCACCGTGCTCTCCCCCACTAGATTGTGAGCTTGTTGAGGGCAGGGATTGTGTCTACTAACTCTGTTGTTCTTTCAGTATAACAAGCACTTAGTACAGTGCTCTGCACACAGTATATGCTCAATAAATACCATTGAGTGCTTGTGTTTGTGCTTGGGATTTGTTCAGTCCTTACTATGTGCCAGGTAATGTTCTAAGCAATGGGGAAGTTACACAAGGTAATCAGGTGGGACACAGTCCAGGTCCCACATGGGGCTTACAGTCTTAATCCCCATTTTACAAATGAGTTAACTGAGGCACAGAGAAGTTAAGTGACTTGTCCAAGGTCACACAGCAGACAATTGGCAGAGTTGGGACTGGAATCCAGGTCCTTCTGACTCCCAGGCCTGTGCTCTACCCACTAAATCATCTGTAAAATGGAGATTAAGACTCTGAGCCCCAGGTGGGACAGGGACTGTGTCCAACCCAATTTGCCTGTCTCCACCCCAGCACTCAGTACAGTGTCTGGCACACAGTAAGCACTTAACAAATACCACAATTATTATTATTGTTATTATTAGGCCATGCTGCTGCAAATCAAGCACCCCACCAAAAAGACTGCCTGGAATCTAAAGACAACTGAGGATGCTTGCTTTCCTCCAGGACTTACTCCCTATTTGAATAGATTTGCAAACCCAACAGATGGGATTTTGTTTGATTGTATTTACGGCAAAATAAATGGCATTTCTATTCTAAATGATCCCAGAACAGCAGTTCCCTAAAGATCTACAACAGCACTAACAAATAACTTTCTGTGGCAGCAACTATTTTGCTTTGTCCCAGCAGATATAGTTCTTCTTAAGTTCCACTTAGTTGAACTAAGAAATCAATGCAAATCACTCATCTTATTATTTGCATGATTCGAAAACATCTGCTTTTCAAAAGTGATTCTTTTTTCTTACCACAATCTCTCCATTAGAGACTGATTTGCTCTTTTTCCTGAAAAAGCCTTTTTCCCCAAATGTATTCTGGTGGGAGGGTAGGTATTACAGCACTTGCAAAAGCACTGTGGAGCTTTCCCCGAAGCCACCATCTGAAGAGAAATAATGCTAACAATTGGGCAATCATGGGATGACAGGTGTCAATGCTCTAATTGGTCTACCGGACCAGAAAGATGAGATTTTTTTCTAGTAATGTCACTTCTAATACATTAGAGCAATAAAGAACAACCAAACAGCCTATTTCCCACAGATATCTTCAAAGACCCACCGACTGCCATTTGAACCATTCTTTAATTGCCCTTGGCACCGGTTTGAGCAAGCTCCAGGCAGTCAAAAGAAGGCACCATTCACTGGATTTTGCTGCCACTAAATCCTTGTAATTATGAGGCTTCATAAATTTTAAGGGTTGCTGGGCAAAAAATCTCTGCTATGCAGGATAACCACTAATACCGGAGGTAAGTTGAGGGAACTTGGAAATTTAGGAGATTTTTGATGCTCCAACAACTAGTACTACTAGAAGTTGAAATTATGCAATTCGGGATATATAACTGACAAATTAAGATGAAGAATCTTTTGGAGTATACAAATGAATCAATACACATATACTTAGGTTGTCTGTCTTCCACTCTACATTGTAAACTCCTTGTGGGCAGGAAGCACATCTTCCATTGTGCTTATTATTTTCCAGGCACTTAATACAGTACTCTGCGCACAGTAAGCGCTCAATAAATACCTTTTATTGATTGAATTTTACCGGCACATTACAGTAGAAATCAATAGGGACCGTATCTAATTCTCACTTGTGTATTCTTTCCCAGGGTTTAGTTCAGTGCTCTGCACAGAGTAAGCACTTAAGAAATACTATTATTATTACTACTGACAATAGCCTTATTTAGGTTCCATTGAGCCTGGGGCAGAAGCAGCTCAGAGTTTGCCCCCAGTTGAACTTCCTGAAGCAGATGGTACTGCTGAGACAAGAGAAAAGGGTGTGTGGGTGGGTGTGTGTGTGTAAGTGTTTGAGTTTGAGAGGGCCATCTATTTTTCTCACTAATGAAACCAGCTATACAAACATCTTAGTGTTATTTGATCTTAAAGAGAACCACTAGGTCACTGCCTTTTTTCTATTAAATCCTTTCGTGGATCATCTTTGCCAGCAAAAATAATGTCAATCAAATTTATTATTTTCTTCCTTCCTGCGCCAGAGAGGCCAATTAAGGTTAGAGAGAAAGAGAGCTCCTCCTGAGGGAGAGGGGCTGTATCTAATTCCCACCTGTGTATTCTTTCCCAGGGCTTAGTACAGTGCTCTGCACACAGTAAGCACTTAATACTATCACTACTAAGAGGTTACACATTTCCTACAGAGAAAAGCTTTCATAAGAAATGACCTATCAAGTCTCCTATGTGAAAGCTAATACAGTTAGTGAAAAATGAAGTCTTTCAATTCCTCTCAAAATACTAAATGTATCTGCCAAAATCTACCATCGTTTTTGCAAGAATCACTTTGGTCGGAGAAACAGCTCAGAAAACCCTTTGAGGTTATAAGAGCTGCAAACTGAAAAACCATGACTCCTCCATGGGTTAACCCTTAACAGTCCATGCAGGAAGATTTGACCCTACTCCCCCCTTCCCACTATCTCCCCCCACTTCACCATCAAAGATTCCTAGGATATTTCAATAGAAATGTATCTAGGCTACCCAAGCTATTACTCAGGATGCCGAAGAGGATAAAGCCCATTTATTTTATTCATTACAAAAAGAAATGATCAACTCAAGAACATAGATTAGTTTACTGTGATAGCAAAAAAATTTTAAAAAATCCAACTTTACCAGATTAGACTAATGATAGAGATTGACAGCAAATGATACAATGAATATTAAAACAGGATTACATTAAGAAAAAAAACTTTACAAAGGATTAGTTTTTCTTTCTTCAGAAAAAGGCATGAGGACAAAAATTCTCTTGTGAAATATATTAAGCTTCTCAATAACTTTAAAGAGAGCTAAAACTATGACTAAGCATTAATGCTCTCCCCTGGAAAACCTCATGCCTAAATTAAAATCCATATATGAAAATGTAGAAGAGTGATTCACATGGCAACAAGCAGCCAGTATAGTAGACAATGAAGAGTTTTGGGATCAAGTGGTCCCTTAGCTCACTTAATGAGTCATGGTGAGACACTTGTATGAGGAATCTAACACCCAAATGACTGCAAGTTATCAAAAACTTTAGGATTATGAACTGTTGTCAAGGCAGTTATTAAGGGGAACTGTTATACGAAGAGTGAAAAACTAAAATGCTCAAAGATGTTTGAACGAATGGTTAGCAGTCCTGTAATTGGTTTGCAAAAACAGTGTTAATCACATTGTAAATGCATAAGGATAATGAATAGTCAAAATGTCCCAAAAAAGTGATGAAGAAATGTTTTTGAAATAAAGTAGAAAGAGGACTGTGATCCAAATTTGTGTTCATTACTGAATTATTTAAATCATTTTAATACAAGTTTACAAATTCCATTCAGGTATTTGGGAAAGGATTAGGCCAATATGAAAGGATTAGGCCAGTTTTAATTATGTTTGAAGCAAATAAACAACAATGAAGTGATTTGCAACAACTTGAGCCCAAATCAGAAATTTTGTACACTTAAAGGCACGTCTTCTAGGTCAAAAATCTAAGAACATACCTAAATCCCTCTAGCAGATGGAAAGCCACCCTCACTGTTCTACACTCATCGGAAGTTGCCTGACATTGACAGACTTAATGGTGCTGAGAGTTGTTGGTAAGGGACCGAGTAGTAGTAATAGTAATTATATTAGTAATACCAGTAACATTTATTGAGCACCAACTTGGTTTGGCCCACTGTACTAGGAGCTTAGAAAGTACAGACAAGTGGCATGTCCCCTACCCACAAGGAGCTTACATTCTAAATGGGAAGACAAACATAGAACTACAACACTATCAAAATAAAGTGGCATATAATCAAAATTGCTAAGAAGAGTATACATAAATTTGTAAGAGCTAGAGTTGGCAGAAGGGATGATAGTGGTTCATGGTTCTGGGTTAGGATGAGAGGGTGAACGTTGGTGGGATGAGAGGAGCACTTGGTGGGATGAGAGGAGCACTCTCAAGAGGAAATGCGTAGGGGATCAACAGGGCTGGGATCGTGCCTTTTACTTTTGTTCCATTGTAGTATAGCACTTTGCATCCAACGGGCACTAGATAAACGTCCTTGATGATATCCAGTAGAGACAGCATGGACCTGGGTTCTAAACCCAGTTCTGTTACCAGCCTGCTATGTGACCTTGGGAATAATAGTTAACGTCTCTAGGCCTTTGCTTCCTCATCTGTAAAATGAGGATAAAATACCTTCTCTCCCATGAAGACTGAGTGCCACATATAGGAGAGAGACAATGTCTGTTTTGTAGTGTGCGCTTGCTGTGGGCAGGGAATGTGTTTGACATTATACTGGACTTTCCCAAGTGCTTAGGATAGTGCTTTGCACATAATAAGCGCTCAATAAATATGATTAATAATAGTGTTCAGCACAGAGCTTTGGCCTGTACTCAATACAATTATCATTATTATCAATAATTATAATAAAAATGAATAAAATTGAGTCCTAGTATGGAATGAAAAGACCAAAGGGTTGAGTCAGCATGGGAGGTTTGAATGTGGTGGGAAATTCATGCAAATCATTACTTTCAATAATGAGGGAGTGGGGGGGAAGAGCTTGTAAAAAAATTGCCAACCTGACATCTACCCATTTTAGCAAGCAAGGAAAAGGGGTTGCCAGTGCACTTCTACAGAAAATTAAGTCTCATTAACTGAAAAATGCTCCTGTGTTAATTTGTGCTGTTTCCAGCATTGAAGTGGTGACATTTTCAGACCCTGTGTAAGTGTCTTCTTTCCAGGTCACCAAGCATAGACAATACCTTGGGGACATGTTTATGTGCTGCACTGCAGCAGGGCTTTGGGCTTGAAACAATAATCTAAGCTATCATTACTGTTTACATCAGACCTCATTCATTAAGCATTTTTTAAAGGGTCACTGCGTTATTACAGTGAGAAATGACTGACAGGTTTGGCCGTAAGGATTATCACCATTATATGCAAGTGTCAAGTCAGCACTACTAAAAAAAACACAAAAAAAAAAACCCACAAGGGATACCCGGGAACTTTTCCAATGTCCAAATGGGAGTCAGGCTCTGCTCATCCCAGGACTACCAATCTTGGTTGCTTTCATTTTTTTTATTTAAAAATTTTAAATAAGAAATTATAAGCAGGGTTTTTAACATATAGTCATTGGAAGGGAACACATTTTTCTTCTTTTATATCTAAGCCAGAGGAAGGGCTGTTACCAGAACATATATCCTTTTTTGATTCTACAGCCAAAAACTATCTGGATCAATCTGAATTAGACTTCTTTTCCATTTTGGTTATCACTTTTTCAACATGAATCGAATTGAATTAACCTCAAATTCATGTTATATTCATGTTATAGCCCTAGCTACATAAGAAAAATGCAAAAATGTCTCTGTGGCTGTAAATTTTCAGCTGGAAAGTGACATGATAAGCCACTCATTTGCTATTCACGTATTCCGAACAAAAATAATTGGTACAATGGACATACCTAGAAAACATTGAACTAATGGCTGGATGCTGTACTTGATCTTCAAGGATTTTAGAAGTACAATTTGTCATTGATATTTCAATGCTTCAGGTGCCTCTCATTTCCATCACTTACAAGTGACAAGCTTTTCCTATGTTTTTGTTGTATCATTCTTTCCCAAGCGCTTAGTACAATGTTCTGCGCATGGTAAGTGCTTAATAAATATGAATGAATCAATGTGATGAGGATGATCTCACAGTGAGTGAAGGTTACATCATCTGTCTCACTGACTGCTGTGTGACCCTGGGCAAGTCACTTAACTTATCGGTGCCTTAGTTACTCATCGGTAAAATGGGGATAAGAATTTGAGTCCCATGTGGGACAGGGACTGTGTCCCAGCTGATAAACTTGCATCATCCCCAGTGTTAGAACAGTGCTTGGCACATAGTAAGGGCTTAAGTACGATAATAATAATAATAATGATTAAGTGGCTGAACATTTTGGCTATACTGTAAAGGGTATCTCTATACATAAATGGTATGTACATCTCTAGAGATCCAGGCACATAGGAGATGTGTAAGCTGAAAGCTCATCTCTAGACTGTAAGCTCATTATGGGAAGGGAATGTGTCTGCTAATTCTGTTTCAGTGTACCCTCCCAGGAGTTTAGAACAGTGCACTGCACATAGTAAGTGCTCAATAAATGCCACTGATTGATTATTGAGATACATGCACATTCCTTAGGCCTTTCAATTTGGAATGAGAATTAAATGAAAATTGTTTTGTAGGCTTCTTTTTCCTTAGTTGAATTTTCAGTGATAACAAATGTGATGCAGTTTGGACTTTCTTCAGTAAATGGATGTCACTGAAGCAGTGACATCCTGGAGGAGAAGTCAGAATGTGATACACACATAACGGTGAATAGCTCTGATATGATGGGAAATTTTAAACCTGTCGGTAATCAAAGTGCATTTTTAAATAACAATAATAATAATAGTTGTGATATTTGTTAAATAATTACTATGTGCCAGGCACTGTTCTAAGCACCGGGGTAGATACAAAATAATCAGGTTGGACAGAGTCACTCTCTCACATGGGGCTCTGAGTCAGTCTTCATTTTACAGATGAGGTAACTGAGGCACAGAGAAGTAAAGTAACTAGCCCATGGTCTCACACAGCAGTCAAGTGGCAGAGATTAGAACCCAGCTCCCTCTGACTCCTAGGCCCTGTGCTCTAACCATTAGGTCACACTGCTTTAGTTAGATGAGCAGCACTATTACTGTGGGGGTAGTGTATCACCATCAATCAGTGGTATTTATTGAGTGCTCACTGTACACAGAACACTAAAGTAAATATTCTAGTCTTATTTTACAGTAGCTTCAAAGAGCATACCTGGAAATTAGAAGTGAACAATCAATTTATCTCTAAATTCAATCTCTATGATTTATCATATGAAAGACACTGGGTTGCTCATTTCAATTACTGGGTCTGGATCCTGTTAGAGCATCTGTTTCTATCACCTCTGAAATTGGCTGCCATTCAGTACTTTCTCTCTGCACTTTGGCAAAAAGTGACATTTGCAGTGTACTTGTCATACAAAGTAGATTTGAATCTTTTGATGTACAAGCAAAGGCAGAAATTTGGTTCTGAATTTAGATCGGAGAGATTGTACCTCAGGACTGTGGGGAAAGAGGAAAGCCAGTGGTGGGGATAAGGAGTGGTATGGCTTCAGTAATCAAAATGTCTTACCATTAAAAAAACCTACACACCCATCATTTCTGTGGTTATGGTATATATTTTGCTGAGTCCCAGTAATACATTCTCAGGTTGTGAATTGTGCTTGGTATTGCTGTTCTATGAGAGAAACAGATTGTACAAAATATGCAAGTTGACTAATCCATGAATCCTAAAGCTCCGTGTAGACTGATCCATCAGAGTACAGATTTAGAAGACAAGTTATCACTTTTTTTAAAAAAAAATGGTATTAAGTGCTTTCTCTGTACCAGGCACTGTACTAAGCAATGGGGTAGAAACAAGCTAATCAGGTTGGACACAGTCTCTGACCCACATGAGGATCACAATCTGAATCCCCATTTTACAGATGAGGTAACAGGCACAGAAAAGTTAAGTGACTTGCCCAAGGTCACACAGCAGACAAGTGGAAGAGCCGAGACTAGAACCCGGGTCCTTCTGATTCCCCAAACCATGTTCTATCCACTAGGCAACACTGCTTCTCTTATTGGTCCAGATAACTGAACCATCAAATCTGAAGATGCAGCAGAAATTATATTCATTCTTGCTGATAGTTAAATTATTGAAGCAACGGGAAAACTTAATTCTAGAAACAAAAATGGTTCATGTTTTTCCTCTCACCAAAAAAATGCCACTACCATTTAGTTTCTCATATATTCCTGACTTTAAAATTCCAGTTCTTTGTTTTTCCAACAGTGATGGACCATAAATGAATCATATTGGTTTGTACCACCCCATGAATATTTTATTGGTTAAAAGTACCAAGAAAAGAAATTTAGATCATTTCATTTGGTTTATGCTCTCATCATACTGAATTTCAATAGGGCAATAAAGGCAACAAAAATTCCATTCTTTCCCGCTCCCAGGATGTATCCTGCATCTTCAGGAACGTGCTGCTCAAGCTTTAATGCAGTCTGTAACCTTTTTTTTTTTTTTTTAATGTTGTTGTTGCTGCACTGAGGAGAAACACTGTTCCACTTGGTACTTTATATTTCTCTCAACATCATTAGAGGTAATGATTTAGAGAGCATTTTCAATAGCAAGAATTGCACTTGCCAAGTAGTAAAGGACAATCATAGACGGAATCACTTATTTTAAGTCCAACACTTCTCAAATAAGGAACCAGAGAGCATAAACACATGGAATATTAGTGGAAATAGTGATGCTATTGTAAGTGTTGACAGGGCAATGAATTAGGCTTTAGTAGTTAAATGTGATCCCAGCTCTCGCTTAGGCTGTAGGTGAATCACTTTCCCTCTCTTTGCCTTACATCTATCAGTAAAATAAAAATCTGATTCACCACAGCTGCATCTTGAGAAATAAGCAAAATAAAGCCAGAAGAAAAGTTATCATTTTTGTTAATATGCAATGATTGCAATGAAAAATAACTACCCTTCTAGATGGCACTGTAACCCAAAAAGGTTACGATAGCTCTTCGCAGCATTCAAAAACTCGGAGAGAGAGAGAAGAGGAGGAAAGGAGAGAGTTAAATATTTATTCACTTTGGGTCTCAATCTACAAACCAAGGAAAAAGAGCATTTATGAGAGCCTTTTCACATATTCAGTGTTATATATCCATTAAATTAAGAGTCTATACTGGTGTTGATCTTAAACTATTCCTAAATTAATATATTTTTATAGACGTCTACATACGTTGTGGTAGTTACTGAGTGAGGATTGGCTGGGCAAGTCTTGAAAAACAGCTTTTCGTTTTTGCACTGAGGAACATGAAATTGGGTTGCATTCAAAGCCTTATGGCTTCCTACCCAAGCACAGTTCCAGCAAAAGCACTGCTCTTGAGGTAATGAAAGTGAGCATTAGATTGAACTTGCGTAAATGTAAAATGCAGCCATCTGTGCTGTTTCAAGAACTGGACCACCTGCTGCATGAAGAAAAGATGGAATAGTTCAAATGCAATGTCTCTACTTGTATGAAAAGGTTGTTACTGAGACTGAAGTTTAAGAAATGAATCTGACCTGTTTCTGTATCTTTTATGAAAGTCACTTGAATGAAAGAGTAATGTTGAGCAATTGTCTTCATAGTAAGAAGCCCAAGAGCTCATCCTGTTTGTTTTTTTAAAAATTGTATTTGTTAAGCCCTTACTATGTGCCAGGAACTGAACTAAACACTGGGGAAGACATAAGCTAATCAGATTGGACACAGTCCATGTCTTACTAGGAGCTCACAGGCTTAACTCCCATTTTACATATGAGATAACTGAAGCACAGAGCAGTTCAGTTATTTGCCCGAGGTCACACAGCAGACAAGTGGCAGAGATGGGATTAGAAGCCAGGTTCTTCTGACTCCCAGGCCCGTGCTCTAGTCACTAGGCCCTGCTACTTCTCATTCATAAGAACCAGACTCTGAACCCTCTATAGAATCAAATGCACAGCTTCAGCAGCAACTTTACTCTAAACGAGGGCTATCTAGTTAGGTTTTTATCATTGAGAAAGTCCATCTGGTTTGATCAACATTCGAAGTCAAGAAGACAAGAAGGCATGATAACTCTGATGCCCTGATTCTAACCAAGTTCTATGAAATAGAGATTAAATCTGAGATTGAATCTGAGGGACTCAGAAGGGATAGGAGAAGGTAAGGTGCATATTGGGAGAAGCCTCAGGTTTCCAGATCAGATTCTGTTTGGAACTGGAATGAAAATGGATAATGGCTGCTGCCCACCAACCTCCAGCCATTCTCAAAGAGAAGAGTTGCTGCAGTGAGGTTCAGGGCTTCTCCTTTCCACAATCCCCAACTGATTGAATTTTTCTCCTTCGATCCACTTATGCTAACCCAACATTCCACAATAAGTTAATATCTTCTGCGAGACCTTATCTGTTGAAAAGGCTATTTTAAATAAGTTGACAGATACAGTTATAGAAAAGAAAAAGGTGGCTGAACAAAACCGAAGTCAGTGAGTTATCTTTTGCACAATCCCATTTTTTCCAGAGAAGGAAAAGTTTCAGCCCCAACATTGTACAAAGACAACTTAATTGGTATATAGCTCTGCCTCGATCATATCACTATCTTGGTGCTTAATGTGAAGTAAAAGAAGGATCCTCTGGAACTAGACATTAACTACAAAACACCAAGGGTTATTTTTGCCTTATAAAATAGAAAACAATATTATTTTATATTTGCAAGAACTTGATGAACCTGTATGGGTCTTGGCAAGGGGTTGGGGGAGTCTTCTTCCTAAACTGTGAATCTCTGACTCACTGAAATATCCCTGCCCTTCTGCAGCAGGTGGCACTGCAGTTCCAGTGTTTTCATTTAGCTGTTAGGCAACAACTTCAAATCCCAAGTGAACTTCTTGGGATAGCTGGAGAAATCTAAGACAGTTATGAGAAAAATTGGGAAATGAGTAGAAAGTTTCCTTTTTTTCCCCTCCTTTCTCCATAATCATATAATGCTTTTTGAGCACAGATTTCTCAAGGGCTTTAAATTAAGTCTGCTTAGTGGTACAGGACTCGGCATAGAGATTGTTCACAGGTCAAAGTTAGAATCTGAAACTGCACATTCCAGTTAGAGTGAACAAAATATTCCTCTAATATTATTGACAAGTCATTTCCTTCATGTCTAAGTCATTCCCTGAGAGTGATTTATTCACTTTAGCGGACCAATTAACTCTTTTGCAACACCTAAAAGGGGACAATTAATGCCTGCCATAGGAGTGGCTTGAAAGAGTTGATAAACTCAATTCTCCCAAGTTTTAAAGTTATTCTCTGGCTGTAGGCTGGGCCCTGGGGAAGAAGCATTAATTCATTTAGACTGATAGGTCATTGTTTAGTGCACTGCAGTACTGGATACACAACAAAAGTAGCAATGTGTCCCCTAATGGTCTGAACAAATACTAGTCCTCCTAAAGGCCCTAATAGGGAGCAACTTTAGGTGATGGGAGAATTGGGGTTAATCTGCCTCATTAAGCACCTGATTTACTGCCAGAGAGGGACCTAGGCAAAGGGAAGCATAGAACATGCTACAAAATTAGCTTAAATTCAGGTGCAAATCTAGAGGTGAAATCCATTGTGTTTTCCGGACTATTGGTGTCAGTAGGATGACTAATCACCATCCCCAAGCAAACAAAATCTGCCTTGAGATCCAGAAGAAAATATTTGGCTTGAAAAATCGAATACAGAGAGCCAACTTGTTGCAGGCTCTGAATTCCTTCAAATGCTAATATCAAAAAAAGGAAACATGAGACTAGTTAGTATTCTGGAAAAAGGCGGCTGCATGTATCATGAGTCATGAAGAGCTCCTCAGATCTAGTTCTCTTAAAGGCTGCCCTCAATTAGCAGCAAGCAGCAAGGCCATCCTCCCCAGACCCTCACCCCCTACCCTACTCTTCATATGACAGGAGATAAGGGGTGGGGGTGAGGGGTGGAGAGGCATCTCTGGATTCCAAAGAGACTCCAAGGCTGACCCTTGAGCCCAAGCGTGGTAGATCGTTGTTTTCAAGAAGCAAGTACTGGATACGTTCATCAAGGAGAATGGGATTCGTGGAGGCTACTTCTTGCCTGGAAAATCTTTCTCAGTGGTTCATTAAACTGGCTACCTGATTTCAGATAGTGTAAGAGATGAATCTCCAGATGAATTAAATGTCTTTTAGGAAACTCAGAAGGAAGGTTACTCTCTTCATTAGCATTTGTCAGGATTCTCTCAAAAACCCAAGCAAGGCAATCAGGCTATGAGCAACATCTGTCTAGGTTTAAGAAATTAGTCAATGGAAAATCAGCTGCCAAGGGAGTGAGGGTTCAACCCAAGTCCATGAGAGCAGATCAGGATCATTGAAAAGTTGCAACAAACAAGTTACCAGATTCAGATCTCAAAAGGTTTGCTAGTTTCTGATAACATAAGCAGCAGAAATTGTAAATTCTTTCTTTCAGACATCAACAACTGAATGTCGCTGAATTTAAACCATCAAGGCAGTTAGCAGTATCTTGAGAAAGCATTTGGAATAGATCAAAAGACTTCCAGCTCAGAGGTTTGGGGCTTAACCTGAAAGACAGCAAGTAAGTCCTATTTCCCTGCTGAATAAATGGGTGAATAGAGTGTGGATAGAATGGAAAACTACACTGAGAAAACTAAAGAGGCTTGCAGGGCCAAAACTCTGTGACCTGACCTGGCCCGACCCAAACTCATCTGAGACCCACAGATAATTTCAGAGGAGAGACCTTCCCCAAATGTTTGAGTCTGAAGCACAGAATTAAGGCTGAATTGTATGCCTCGGAAATTCAACCGGGACTCTTGCTATGTTCTCATAAACTTCCCAACCACAATTATTATAGTTTGCCTTATGTGCTTCCATTTTTCTAGGAATTATTTATTCACCCAATTTCTGCCATTGCTACTAATCTAGTACTTTGTTTCCCTGAGGAAAATCAATTGTTGTTGCACATTGCACCAGGAAAATGTATTCTGACTGTACTAAAATCCAAACAGGCTAAGAGATGAATAGCAATTTTTACTCATCACCAATCTTGTACTTCAGGTTGGGCCTTGCTTCATGAGTGTGGTCGAAAAGGGCAGTGGCTAGTGTCCTTTGCACAATTTAGGACCACGTATCCTCTGCTTTGTGGTTAGAAAGCGTTGTTTACAGGGTCTGTAGCTCTGACCAACTTTCCTCACAGGTGGCAGAAAGCCTGTACTCTAAATGAAGTGCTCCACCTCTGAATCCTTAGACCCGAGAAGAAGACTCCCATACTGGTTAGGCTTGAGATGGGAAACAGTTACTAGGAACGCCATAGGGATGAGAAAGCAAGAGGATAAGGGTATAGTACTTAGGACAGTGCTTGGCACATAGTAAATGCTTAGCAAATGCCATCATCATCATCATTAGTACACTCAGTTCTCCCATTAAGCAGAACATTTTTCACTGCACATTTTGCCTAAGGAGTTGGGGAACTTCTGCCCGACCACAGCGTGCTATGATGTAGGAAGCTACGGATTCTGTACCCAGCACCACAGCACTGATGTGCATATCTGTAATTTATTCATTCATTCAATAGTATTTATTGAGCGCTTACTATGTGCAGAGCACTGTACCAAGCACTTGGAATGTACAATTTAGCAACAGATAGAGACAATCCCTGCCCAATGACGGGCTCACAGTATTAATGTCTGTCTCTCTGACTAGACTGAAGACTGCTTGTGGGCAGGGAATGTGTCTACCAACTCTGTTGTATTGTACTCTCCCAAGCTTAGTACAGTGCTCTGCACACAATAAGCACTCAATATATACCACCGATTGACTGACCAACTGATAGTGTGTACATGCATTTGGCATTGGTCACAGCAAGTACAACATAAGTTTCTTTCATGTGGGGTTTTGTAAGAACACAATCCAGGTTCTACAATTGGGTGCAGTTATAAAAAGTCTTAAAATATGCACAACTGCTTGTCCATCTCTGACCCGCCTGCGAAGAGGGAAAGAAATTGAAGGGATCTCATTTTCATTCACAACCTCACTCCCTGAGGGCCAGTGATTCATTTTGGGCTTCTGTTTCCATGCATATAATATAAATTAAAATTGTCTCCTCCCTAGCTCCCAGTCTTACTACTCCTCAAACAATTTCCAATGGCTGACCATTTCCCACAGCATCAACCAAAAACATCCTACTGTTGGCTTTGAGGTTCTCTTTCATATAAAATTGCCTTCTTCATTTTATACATCAGGTCTCTTCACTCACTACTTTCCAACTTACACTTTTCACTCTTCCCATCATCACCTTCTATCGGTACCTCACTCTCAATTCTCCCACCTCTGATCCCCTGCTTACACTGTATCTCTGGCCTAAAACTGCCCCTGACCTGCACAAAATCTGCTACACCTCATTCCTTCTATCTTCAGAGCCCTCCTAAAAATCCTCTCGCCTTCAGAAAGCTCTCTCTGATTAATTCCCCAATCGCAACTCGTATCTACCCCAGCACTTAGTGCCTGGCACATAGTAAATGCTTAACATATACCATCATCATTATTTACTCTACAGTCATGCTTAAAAGCCTATATGTGTATCATACATATATTCTTTTATAATGATATTGGTTAAGCACTATGTGTCCAGCACTGTTCTAAGTACTGAGGTAGATACAAGATAATCAGGTTGAACACAATCCCTGTCCCACTTGGGGCTCACACCAAGTCAGAGGGATGAGGATTTAATACCCATTTTACAGATGAGGTAACTGAGGCTTAGAGAAGTGAAATGACTTGCCCAAGGTCACACAGCAGACAAGTGGTAGAGTCAGGATTAGAACCAGGTCATCTGACTTCCAGGCCTGTGCTCTTTCCATAAAGTCATGCTGCTTCTCATATTCAATTGCACATTCAATTCTTTATTCTGCTACTTCAGCCTGGCAAATTGTTCTACACCCTAACTGATCCTTGTTCTTTCTACTGGTCCTATTATTTATAAATGTCTGTTTTGATAAGAGCTTTCCCACCTTAAACTCTCATTGAATACCTGAAGAATGGTTACTTGACCGATTCCTCTTAACCCACCTGCCATTTCATAGAGGTAGGTCACTGGTTAGAAAACAATGAAAGACCCATTTGGTCAACTCCCGCTTTCAAAACTATCAGGACACTTATGTCAGGTCTGCACAGCCATAATTCAAATTGTCATCAGGCCCAAACAGCCCTTCTTTGGTCTCAGTTACCCACATCATATGCAGAACTAATTGTAGCAGAGAGATCTGGCTAGAAAGAGCCCCAACTTTCTTCAGCCTAGCAAAAGTCTCTTGGCCTGTGATCCTGTAGATGAACATAGGAATAAAAAATGTCTCCTACTTTCATTACATATGCCTGAAATGTACTTATTCTTCAGTCACTATCATGTAAATAGAGGTTAATCCTGTGATACTTTATAATTTAAAAAGTTAATGGACTGTGAAGATATGCATGCTAAATGGCAGAGAAGTACACAGTACATCAATGCAAGTGCTCTACTTAAATAAGTGGAATTATACGATACATCCTCTCCCACGATAGAGGATGTCCGGAAAGTTATTTCCTAGATGCTGCAACAGTAAAAAAATAAAATAAGAATGGCAACATATGAATTAGGTGAGCAACATACAAAAGTGAGACATAATAAACACATTCAAAAGGCAAGAAGATTGTGCATTTTAGATGCTCAGTTAAAAAAAGCACAGGATACCTACAAATTGGTAATTGAGAGATGTCCCCTCCTACCTTACCTTGTTGATTTCCTACTACAACTCAGCCTACACACTTCCTCCTCTGAAGTCAAGCTGTTCCCTGTAACTCAACCTCACCCAGTGGAAAAAACACTGGCCTGGGAGTCAGAGGACCTGGGTTCTAATCATCTCCATTACTTACCTGCTGTTTGACCTTGGGCAAATAATCACTTAACTTCTCTGTGTCTCAGTTCCCTCTCTCATCAAGTAAATGGGGATTCAATACCTGTTCTCCCTTCTACTTAGACTGTGAGCCCCACGTGGGACCTGATTTTATGGTACTTGTTAAGCACTTACAATGTGCCAAGCACTGTATTAAACACTAGGTTAGATACAAAATCATCAAGATGGACACAGTTCTGGTCCCACATGGCACACAGTCTAATAATAATAATGATGGCATTTGTTCAGCACTTACTATGTGCCAAGCACTGTTCTAAGCTGTGAAGAGGGAAAAGGATTTAATTAATCCCCATTTCACAGATGAGGGAACTGAGGCACAGAGTCATAAAGTGACTCACCCAAGGTCACACAGCAGACAAGTGGCAGAGCTGTGAGCTGTGAATAGAACCCAGCTCCAGTGATTCCTAGGCCCATGCTCTTTCTACCAGGTCACATTGCTGTGACTTTTTATTTCTGCTGTTCAGAGACTCTCGATGGTTGACAGGTCTCCCCTCAGGTGAAGTAAGCAAGGCCTCAGTAGTTTTTCAACTCAGGGAAGCACTGCTAACCTTCTTGCCAAATGAAGTGGTGAATAAGGAGGTGCACAGAAGTTTGAGGTTGCACCTCCTGTATCTGGCCCCAGTGCTAATGAAGGCTTAATGTGAAAAAGTGGTTCAGGGAACATCTTAGAAGATGTGGACTTGATATTAAAATTCTGAACTGTAGATGAGACATTTGCATTTTATAATCTCTAGTACAGTTCCATAAACCCCATGAGTACTTATTATATATTTGTGGATGCTGATTTTAGTGTCCTTGTTTTTGGTACCGAACATTTTCTGATTTTGAAAAATAAACTAGTCTGGGAGGAATAAAGCTTTTTCCCCCGGCTTAGCTGAGGGAGGATCCTTTTGGATTTTTTTTTTTTTTTTTTGGTCAATTTGTCTTTGGGATTTTCTGGATTTGAATCAATAAGAAAAATATCCTCCACACATAATATCTTTGTCCTCTGATCATTTCCAAAGTGCCTTGTGAGTCCACCCGTTTTCTCTGTCCTTGCTAACTGCCGTATAAAAGCTCTTTTCAAATAAACTACCTTAGAGGAAGATAAAGGCAATTCTTCCTTTTTTGAAGTACCTGTAAGATCACCTCTGTAGAATGCACAGGAAAAAGTTTTTTTGTACAAATCATCACTCTATCTTAACTTGACACGGCCACAATATACAACCCCATGTGCCTCTTCTTAAACCTTCAGGATAATGGAGAGTTTGGGCTCTGAGGAAGTAGAGTAGACTCTTGTTAGCCTTGTCGCCAGTTGAAAGAAGGTTTGCAAAACCTATGGGAGAGTGCAGATCCTGTCCCTCCACTTCTGATGTCAAAACACCAGGCAGTTGATGTTGCCTTAGCAACAGTACCTCAGCTATATCTTTGCCTCCCTATACGTAATCTGTAAGAAAGAGGACTTTATTAGATTGGGCACTTGTCTCAAAGCACAACTTTAAAGAAAAAAAAAAGCCATGCTCCCAAGATACAAAAGTATTGCACGCCGACATGCTGCACGCATGTGTTATTTCAAAAGATCAATGTCAGAATAACGATACTACTTTACGTTGATACGATTTTCAGAGAGCTCAAAATATTTCTTGAAATCTCACTAATCCCATCATCAAGGAGTGCAAATTAGGCAGAAAGGCACCCCCATTTATGGAAAGGGAAGACCTGAGGCACAGAATACCCTTGGGATTGGATCAGAGGTTGCAGACACAATTAGTGACTTCTGAGGTTAAGTGGGAACCATCACCTCTCACCCTTCATAGTTTCTATCTTTCTCTCCCTTAACATACATAGTCCCCCTAATTGATATTCACCCCACCCTCAGCCCCACAACACTTATATACATATCTGAACATATGAGAAGCATATGGGAAGCAGCATAGCCTAGTGCAAAAAGCACAGGCCTGGGAATCAGAGAACCTGAGTTCTAATCCTGGCCCCATCACGTGTGTGCTGTGTGACCTTGGGTAAGTCACTTCACTTCTCTGTGCCTCAGTTATCTCATCTGTAAAATGGGGATTAAGACTGTGATCCCTATGTGGGCACATGGACTATGTTCAATCTGATTAAACTGCATCTACCCCATTGCTGAGTACAGTGCTTACCACATAGTAATTGCTTTAAAAATGCCATAAAAAATCAAAAATCTGTAATTTATTTTAATGTCAGTCTTCCCCTCTAGGCTGTAAGCTCTTTGTGGGCAGGGATCGCGTTTACCAACTATATTTTGTACTCTCCTTTCCCAAGTACTTAGTTCAGTGCTCTGCACACAGTGCTCAATAAATACTATTGATTGACTGCTCTATTGTTTTAAACACCTTCTATTTCTAAGCCTTTCTATTTTCAGATAATGGGTTTTTAAAAGGGGGAAATGGGAAAGTGGGCACTGATCACCTTGCCCACAGTTAGATTTGGTGCCAAACATTACCTCTGCAGTAGATACAGAGGCAAAATAATCAGTGTTACACTGAAACTGTGGATGTTTCAACTGAGTCCAGGTTTTGGAAATGAAAACTGAAATAGATCTCTCTTCTATGACTCATAGCTGTCAGAGACCAGCAGATTTCAAACTTCCCAAACAATATCCAACTCCCCATTCATGTCCGGTTTTTAAATCAACAACATATCAAATTCTGCAACACAGACTGTTCTCGCCTTTTACTTAAAAGTGTTATAACCAGGAAGCAGATGTCATGAGGGTGCTAGGTAATTTTTAAAATGTTCAGATTTTGAGAACATGTTGCAACCTGGTGAAAGTTGAGAAGATGACTAACCTTTATAAAGAAAACTAATTTAAACCAAACTATCTATGAGGAGTTAAAATTATGAACTGATTCCATGGCCCCTATTTATTCTAAAACTTTCATTTCATTCTAGGCATAAGACTATGCTCAGAATTCATGATAGAAATACTTTCAAAGAAATAATTCCTCAGTCATTTTGGCAAATAATTTGGCACAAAAAACAGAGAGCATATGCTTGATAGTGCTATTCTCCTTAAACTGTTAACCCTGCCTAGCAGACTGAAAATCAGTTTATTTTTCTTAATTTGTTTCTTATGCAGAACAGAAATACAAATGTGACTTCTTTGCTTTCTAGTAATAAAAATAAGAGTTGTGGTCTTTGTCAAACACTTATTGGTGCCATGCATTGTACTAAGTGTTGGGGCATATATAATACAATCAGCTCAGACACAGTCTCTGTCCCACAAAGAGCTCACAGTCAAAGCAGAAAAGAGGTGTTTTTGTTTTTTTTAAATGGTATTTGTTAAGAGCTTATTATGTGCCAGGAACTGTTCTATGCACTGGGGTAAATAAAAGGTAATCAGGTTGGACACAGTCCATGTGCCACATGGGGCTCACAGTCTTATATTAAATATATATATATATGTGTGTATATATATATATATACACACATATATATATATAAAAATATGAATGTTAATGTCTGTCTCCCCCTCTAAACTGTAAGCTCCTTATGGGCAGGGAACATGTCTACCAACTCTGCTGTATTGTACTCTCCCCAGTGTTTAGTACAATGCTATGCACACAGCAAGGTAAATGAATGATTAATAAAACCCGATTGATGAAAACAAAGCATCATGATGTAATGGATAGAGCCCAGGCCTGGGAGTTAGAAAGTCATGGGTTCTTATCCAGGCTCTACCGCTTGTCTGCTGTGTGACTTTGGGCACGTCACTTCACTGTACCTCAGTTACCTCATCTGTAAAATGGGGATTGAGACTGTGAGCCCCATGTGGGACAGGGACTGTGTCCAACCTGATTTGCTTGTATCCACCTCAGCACTTAGTTCAGTGCCTGACATATAGTAAGCATTTAACAAATACCAGAATTATTAATATCTTACAGCATTGTACCTTCCCACAAAGAAATTATATTTGCAATTTTAAGCCTATTATTATTAGCATATTAGTGATGCCAAACTCAGTTTTCCTCGGGCATATGTCTGTGCACACTTTCTCAGATTGCTTTAGGAACCGTAACCGTTACACAACATCCTCTGGCTTTAAATACCCAGTGGAAGGGAAACATGGCTCTTGAAGATTCATCTGTCCAAATGAGACACAGGTCATGAACCCTGAAGGTTCTCTAGGCCAGAATTTGACATTTGAATGTTTACTTTGCCCATGTGGTAGTTTTTGTGGCATTACATTATCATGTTGCTGAACTTAATACTAAATTGTGTACAGATTAAGGATGGAACATATCTTGAACAACTTTCTCCTTTCATATTTCTCAAATCAGTTGTCCAAACACAGATTATCTTTCATGAGAAGCAGTGTGCCCTAGTGGACAGAGCACGGGCCTGGGAGGCAGAGGACCTGGGTTCTAATCCTGCCTCTGCCACTCTTCTGCTGTGTGACCCTGGGCAAATCACTTAACGTTTATGGGCTTTACTTTCCTCACCTGTGAACCCCAAGTGGGACATGGACTGTGTCCAACCCCATTATCTTGAATCTACCCCAGCATTAAGTGCATAGTAATTAGCACATAGTAAGCACTGAAATACCATTATTATCATCCTTATTATGAGAGAAACCTTGCAAACTTTCAAACATAAAGCCTCAGTGACCAAGCAGTTCAAAATTTCCCAGTAAAGGGTCTTTCTTGCTTTACAGGTGACACAATATCCAAAAATTTAAGCTATGTGAAGACTCATGAGAATTTCAGTTAACACTACTAACTGTATAATAAGCATTGAAGTTCCTCTCAGATGACTGTGCACAGTCTCATTTATCTTATGTTAAATTACTCAGTAGAAATTATTGACTTTTTGGTCATACCGTATGGAAACTGGTCAAGCCTATACCTGTGTTCTCACCCCTTTTCTCCTAAAAATCAGTTGTAGTGATAATAATAATAATAGTAATAATTATGGTATTTGTTAGCACTTAAAATGTGCCAAGCACTGTTCTAAGCACTGGGGTAAATACAAGGTAATCAGGTTGGATACAGTCCCTGTCCCACATGAGTCTCACAGTCTTAATCCCCCTTTTACAGATGAGGTAACTGAGGCACAGAGAAGTAAAGTGGCATGCCCAAGACCACAAAGCAGACAAGTGGCAGAACTGGGATTAGAACCCATGACCTTCCGACTCCCAAGCCCATGCTCTATCCACTACACCATGCTGCTTCTCTAGCAGCCGAAATTCAATTGGTAGAGTTCCCTGGGGCAGGTTTTAAACCCAACAATGGCATGGAGCTACATAAGAAATCTATGTCCCTTTGTGGTAATGTTCAAAATCCACTCTGTGGCTACTGCAGTTTGTCAAGCCCTCCACAGAGGTGGTGTTCAAAGCCTACTCCAATGTTCTGTTGCTCGGCTTCAGGCTGCAAATTATTGAGTCCTTATAGTGAGTTCTCCTAGGAATTGGGGGAATTAATAGTTAACTGTGTTCATTTGTTAAGCGCTTACTATGTGGCATATCCTGTACTGAGTACTTGGGTAGATACGATACAATCAGAACACAGAGCTCACAGTCTAAGGAGAAGACCCCAGGGGGAGGGTACACCATAGTAGGTTTGTCATTTGCTAATCTATGACTCCCACAATAAATAAAACCTTCTGGGAAACCTTTGCTGTTTCAAGTCTTCCAATTAAAACACTGGTTCACAATCTGCCCCACTCACCCTTTCCTCTGATTGGTTTCCCCAGGCAGGTTCTGATGGGTGGACAGATTTTCCTGTTGAGTTTTCACCATAATTGGATTTGAGGGAAAAATCTGTCTGTGGCATCCCCCATACCAGTAATCCAATCCCCTAGACTGAACCCGGGGCAGTGTGGGTGTGATCAGTGGAGTTTCCGTACCTGGTGAAATTCAATAATAAACTGCAAACCAGTGGAAGAGAGAGAGCAGACAATAGTATTTCCTCCCACAGCTTTTCTCTTACCTCTCTACAAATCTTCTGCCCACCTCCCTTCTTCACTAGCATTGCCCAAACCGTGCTTTAGTACCCTCAAGAAAGGGAACAGTCACTTTGTAAAAACACTTCTAAAACAATCAAACTTTGGGGAATTCACCAAGCATGAGGATTCCTGTCTATGAAGTTGGATTGACTTCATGGTAACAATTAGAGACACAGTTCTTGTGCTGAATATTTTATAATCTAATATGGTAGCCAAACCAACAAAAATCGACAAAGACAGCCCCAAATTGGAAATCCAAAGGAGAGGTAGCTTAGCGGAACAAAATCTGAATTGTACCCTCAAAGTTCTAAAAATCTATTATACTTTCCAAATTCGCCCATCACTCTTCCTTCATTTCAGGAAAATCGTCTCCATCTTTGACCCATATTTCCCTTGAAGAGTCAATAAAGGGACTTGATAAAGTTAAATTCAATTAGGGCTCTCTATAGAAGAACAAATAGCTGGGAAGGTAATAATATCCTATGATTTGAATATCTTAAAACCAGGCTCTGTAGCTCTCTCTTGGATACTGAGGAAATATTTTTCTGCTTAGTTTCAGAGGTTGATTTTACACCCTCACTGGGAAAATTATAGCTATTAGTAATCATAGTAGCTGTGTTATTTATTAAGAGCTTTCTGTGTACAGAGCACTCTACTAATGCTGGGAAAGAGTACACAGGTGAGAAATAGACACAGTTCTTGTTCCTCAGGGGGCTATTGCTTTATCTGCCAAATATCCAAGCAACCATCCAACTGGTTCATATTCATGTTAATCTCTCATTTTTTAACAGAAAGCTTCCAAAATACCATGGTTTACTTGATAGCATATGAAAAGACAATCAGCACAAGAAATCACCAATACCTATGTAAATAATAGCATTTGATTAACTGCCTTGCTTGGCTATCTCAACTCATCTTAAAGATACCGGGGGAAGCAACCTTAATTTTTCAGTCTGGCCTGAAGGAAGGAGCATCTGAAAGACTAGGTTCTTGCTAAATTTGTACCTATAAGAATAAGTACATGTAGATGACAGAAACGTTTTGTCTGGTATCAATTCACCTGCCAACATAGAACACTTCAAAAGAGATGAGGAACTTTGCATTGGTGAGGTGATTGAGCAAGAAATGATTCAAGGTAGCACCTGTGCTAATCATCCCTGCACAATGAACTCTTGATTACCTGACATCCAAATGTCAACGATAATCCCATGTTTCACAACTTCTAATGGTGACCCAACTGGTCGTTTTATACCAATGTGGTAATTTATTTGAACTAATTTTCATTCATTCAAATACTTTTCCTTGAACCCCACAGAGGGCAACGGACAATGTTACATCTATGTAGGTATGCCCACAGACGAGCAAAAAATGTGAAAGGTCTGGAAATATATATAGTAAATACGACTATTCAGGGACACATGGTAGTTAAAAGTTTGGCAATATTTTAAAGCAGACTAAATGCATCTTTTATCAAATCCTGTCATTGTTTTGGTAATTTTCATTTTTAAGAGTGTAATTAGAAATACAGCTAAGATTACCAACTCCTTCCCCTGAAAACAAGCAAAACTAAGTATAATCCAACGCAAACTTGAAGAGGCTTAAACATGGTCATATTTCATAGAAAATGGTATGTTATCTGATTTAATCATATGTAACTTCAGTCAACAGTGGGATTTAGGTCACTCTTAAAATTATTGTCTGGATAAAACATTTTTATCAGAAAGTCACAGTGAAACAATTTAAATGAATGATTCAAAGAAGGCAAAGTTAAGAGTGTCCTACATAAAACCAAATTTCCTAACTTGGGGGGCTGAAGACCTGCTAGTTGCTTTCCAGGTTTAGTTACTTTCTAGAAAGCTAAATGTGACTGTAACCATGACCTAAAACAGTGACTGACAATCAAGAAGGACCACATCTAGATATTTTTGAGCCTGAGAGGGGCTGCATTTTTGGGTTTTCCTCCTTTCAGTCATTTGTTCTTTCCTTAACCTTTATCCTCATGGTCCCCCACCCCCAAACACACCCTTGTCTAATCCTCAGTGCAGCTCTGTGGCAAAATTCTCTCTCAGAGAAGATAAAACCCAAGATTAGTCTACTCGTATCTGAGGGCTGGATATGACCAGCCCTCTAAAAGCCTGGGGGTTAAAACATGGAGCACTAATGGCAGTGGAAGGCATCATGCTAAACTGACATCAACCGTGGAAATCTTTGAGATAGAAACACTAGCTTCACATTTAAAGAAAAATAATGATGACATGAAGACAGAGATTCACTGCCCAAAGAGCTTGAGAACAATTCAATATCAGAACAACCAAGAATGCTGACTAATTTTAACTCTCTAACATCCAGAGCAAAGTGAGCAATAATCTTAGTTCCTTTCTCCTGTATTAGGTCTTCTACTGTTTACTATGTGCCAGGCACTGTACTAAGAGCTGGGGTAGGTACAAGCTAATCAGGTTGGACACAGTCCACATTCCCACCTGGGGCTCTCAATCTTAATCCCCATTTTACAGATGAGGAAACTGCACCCCAGAGAAGTGAAGGGATTTGCCCAAGGTCATAGAGCAGACTAGTGGCGGAGCTGGAATTAGAACCCAGGTCCTTCTGACTCCCAGCTCATACCTATATCCATTAGACCATGCTGCTCGCTTAATTGCTGTCTTTAAGAAACTGAAGTTGAATTATATCTCAGCTCTGTGGGTTAGTTACTAGCTCAAAGAAGATAAGGAGAAAAAGGATACAACAATCTGACACACTTCAAGCCACCCCTGAGGGTTTCAAGATGATTTGTTTTGCCAGACAATAATCCTTGGGACTCCAGGGAGGCAGCATAATATCAGTACAAAGAGCCAGCACACACTGAAGAAAGGAGTCATCAGGAGTTTTAAGACTTCGTTCACCACTGATGTATAGAAAGATGACAGATAAAATACTGACTGTTCCAAGTGAGCAAACTTTAGATATGCAAGTTTCCTGAGCTTCCACCAAAGCCTTTTGCATTGAAGCAGGATAGGAAAGGGTGGGAGAACAAATCAGATAGGGGCTTCTCCTGGCTTGTCTTTGTAGGGGATTGAGGAGCCACAATAGAGCGGCTGTGTAGATCCCCACAATTCAGATCCTTGAAAATGTTTCTCCTGTGCTCCCTCCTTGTGCATGGACAGTTTCTCCTAAGACATTTCCACATCAACTTTAATCTTCACCTTTCAGATCTCGACTATTCCCCCAGCTTCATCTCTTCTCTCACTTCTTGTTCTAGTCAAATGCAGCTTCCTGTCTGCATCTTCATTACCATTTCCCATTCTTCTTCTATTAATTTTTCCTCAACTTTCTTTCTTTCCCTCCTACTCCACACCCTCACTAAACTTCCAACCTCTTCTGAGGTGCCAACTCTGACCTCCTTGCATGCCTCTGAAGATGTCCAGAATCAGCACAATGTCTCTACACAGTCCTGCCTTCTCTATTTTGCCTCAGAATGCCTGCTTCCTCATCCTTGCCCGGGATTTATTTGCTGTCTTTCCCTCTTAATGAAATACAACTGCTGAAACAGCCCTTTGGTATCTGCAGCTGCATTTCGGCTGCAACTGCCCTGAATTCTGGGATCCATTTACAGAGAGTTAAGGTTTTGACCAGTTTGGTAGATTTTCAGATTAAGGATGAATGAATCCATTAACAGTTGAAGAAGCTGCCTTTTCATTCATGGTATACACAGCTGAGAGCATACTAAGTAAACATCAATTTCATTAGGGTTCTCTGCTACTCACAGCACTCAGTAACTGAGTCACTGTGCTGTGCAAATGGCCCAAGTGACCTGAGGCCAACTTTGCCCCCAGAGTCCAGGCTCATGAAGTATGTCGAGTTAGAAGACAGGAACACAGAGAAACAGTATGATAGGCAGAGAACCCATTTCAACCCTCATAACCCGTGCATATGCCAACTTCATTTTTCCACTAGTTTATCATCTAATGCCAAATACTCCAGGATGGATGTGCAAGAGAGATGAAGGAAAAAAGACTTAGAGGAAATACCTCATAAGCTTTTAGCTACTCCCAGTAGCTTTTACAGGAAGGGTAAATTTGTACCACAGACTTCAAGGGCTGGGCAGAAGCCCTCTGCTCTGGAATCTGCACGCAGAGGAGAAATGAAAGTAGCACCAGATTATAGCGACAAATGAAATAAGGTATAATGACAATGTCTGGAAACATACGTTCCAGGGTGGCCTTGGGAGGGAGGAGCCGGCTTGCTCAGCACTGCCGCTGTGGCTGCTCCTTAAACTCATTGTGGGAAGGGAATGTGTCTATTTATTGTTACTTTGTACTTCCCCAAGGGCTTAGTACAGTGCTCTGCGCACAGTAAGCACTCAGTAAATACGACTGACTAACTTATGAATGAATGAGAATGAAGATTCTGGTTATAATTTTTTTTCTTTTCAGCACTGCAAGGACCAACTTTGACATGCCCAAAGGGTGGGAAGGAGTACTAGTCATGGTTTGCTCTGCATGCCCTAGTGGATAGAGAACAGGCCTGGGAGTCAGAGGATGTGGCTTCTAATCCTGGCTCTGCCATATATCTGCTGTGTGACTTGGGAAAGTCACTTTACTTTGTTTCAGTTTCCTCATTTATAAAATGGAGATTAAAATCTACTCCCTCCTATTTAGGCTGTGAGTCCCAGGTGGACAGGGACTGTGTAAAATCCGATGATCTTGAATCTAGCCGAGCACTTACTACAATGCTTAACAAGCACCACAGAAAAAGCACCAATTTAAAAAAAACCCTCATACACTGAGAAAGTAATTAGTGGTGTCTTTGACCATATAGATATCTAGAGTGACAGATGAGTATGATTTTAGTGCAGATCCTTTTCAATGAACAGAATGTAAAACCTGCCATTACTAAATCAAGCCAATAGTCCCTTCAGTCCAGAATTCTGTTTTTGAAAGTGGCCCCATGCTACTTTTCTAAGAACATCGGGATGGTTGTCCTCCTCAAAATTAGTCAGTGTTTAGGGACATATTCCTTCTGTTAGCACATTATGGCCCTCTCATCCATAGGTTTATCCAAATCCATTTGAACCTGCCAATATTTTCAGCCTAACAATTTCTTGGGATGAATAAATTTCACATTACCACCCACTACGTGAAGCAGTTTCCTTTTGTTTGTTTTGAACCTGTCACCTTCATGCTTCACCTTTGTCCTGTAGTTGTGGGATGTGGTGAACATCAATTCCATGTTCACCCCATTCTCACCTTGCATGATTTTGCAAACTTCAATCACATCCCCTATCAGCCTTTGTCTTCTCAGGTTGACATTGCGTAAAAATCAGAAGCAATCGGAATGCAAATATGACATTGCTGTCTAGAAAGATGCTAATGCAGTTCACATCAGAATGACTGATGAGCTGTACGCTAACTAGTTCCCAAGATTTTTATGTACCTCTATGAAACACAACCTATGCCACGATGACCTGCCCCCACCTTGAGATGTCACAGTTTTTACTGTTGCAATTACCAATAAATCTCTCCCGCTAAAGCTGTCTTGTTTAAACAATTTAACAGTTATTCAAATAGCAAAGGCTAGAGGGCATTTTTTTCCTTAAATAACACCAGTGTGCCCTTAAATTAAGCCCAGGGTGAAACTTGTATCCCAGAGAGATCTTCCATAGAAGCTTTTTTTTTAAAAAAAAAAGGATGACCTGTCAAGAACCGAAAGGAACTCTAAAGGATACACTAGCAGATATAAAAACACAAGGTTGAGTTAATTTGACAGTGCAAATGGAAAAGAGCTCATAGCATTGAGATACTTTTGAATGCCTGTCATGGGAATGACTGCAAGACTGCAGAAACTATATGCTCTGGGAGGAAAACATACAAGCTCCCACTTGATGACTGAGAGCCAGGTTATCTTGTGGTTAATAGGGTGACGACCAGAGTTGAGGCAAACGAAACTAGCCAAAATGAACAGGAGAAAAATGAAGCGAGACTCATGACTGATAGAATCACAAGAATTAGAGATGGAAAAAGCTTATTATGGTCTCCTCAGTTCATTCAACCCTTCCAGTCTGCATATAGAATATTTTCCCAGAGGCACATACAGCCCATGCTTTTTCTAATCTATTTTTCAATTACTCAAACTGAGGTTTCCATGGCTCCCTCAGAAAGAAAATTCCAGTCCAATCAACTTTGCTTTTAGGGAATGGAATTTCTAGGTTTTGAGATTGAGGATTACTTTAATTATACCCTCGTCTACTCTCCACAAGTCAAAAGGGCAGTGATGAGAGACATCATGGGCATTTACTCATTTGATAGGAATGCTTTAAATTCAGAAAAGCAGGGAGTGATCAAAATCAATTAAACTATTTTAACATTTTGTTGTCCTGCCTTCGCCCCAGTATAACATGCCTGCCCAGAATGAAACAAAGCAGTTAATGAGATGAACTAGATTCTGATATTATTACTTATAAAAAATAGCACCATTAATACCTAGTCTTCCCAGTCCCATCACCATATGAACTGGGAGGGTTCACTTACCTCCATTCTATCATTTGGAAAGAGAAGCACAGAGTAGTTAAGAGTATGCCTGGATGTCACTCAAAAATAAATCAGTGACAGAGCTAGGATCTAACCAGAGCTTCAGTGAAAGGGAGGTTCTGCCCAACATGACAACACAGCCAAAAGCTTAATGTTTTTCTCATCTTTCATAGACAACTGCACCTGAGCCAATAAGAGGCTGACAGAGGGATGGAAACAGGCAGACATCACAGTTTTCAAAGTAAGCTCTGGACAGTGCAAACTACCTACATGTCTTTGTTTTTAAAACATGAGGTTGTCGATGGTGAGATGCACCTCTAGACAGCCAAGCTCCCGGCAAGCAGAGAATATATCTACCAGCTCGGTTGTATTGTACTTTCTCAAGCATTTTGTACAGTACTCTGCACACAGCAACTGCTTGATAAATACGAATTGCACTACCCAAGTGTGATTACATAGAGCAATGCATGATCCATACTCCCTTCCACGTTGTGTGTGCATTTCATCCTCACTGCTCATTAGCTACTCTGCTAGTCTCTCTGGATAAATGATACTAAGAAACAGGATTCAATCATTCATCAAAAAACTCTGCAGTAGATTTACACCATTCAGGAAGTTTTCACCCTAAGAACCCTGAATTCAGGCATATCTTAATGAATCAATGAAACCTGACTGAATTTTATTATATGAGGGAACTGAGAATTTAGAAGACAAGACCGGCATTCAAAGTGTTTGTAAGTGTTTGTACTTAGTACAGTGCTCTGCACACAGTGAGCACTTGATAAATATCACTGAACAAAACATCTTTCCACCCAAACCCTGTCCTCAACAATACCACTATGCTCCACGTTTTATAAGCCCATACATTTGGCATTATCCTCAACTCATCTCTCTCATCCAACCCACATATTCAATCTATCACCAAAACTTGTCACTTCTACCTTAGCGTCATGATTAAAATCAGCCTTTTTCATTTCCCATCCAAATTGCCATAATGCTGATCCAAGCACTTATCACATCCTTATCACATGAGAAGCAGCATGGCTTAATGGATAGAGCAAGGGCCTGGGAGTCAGAAGGTCATGGGTTCTAATCCCAGCTCCACCACATGTCTGCTGTGTGACCTTAGGCAAGTCACTTCACTTCTCTGTGCCTTAGTTACCTCATTTGTAAAATGGGGATTGAGACTGAGCCCCACATGGGTCAGGGACTGTATACAACCCAAATTGCTTGTATCCACCCCAGCACTTAGTACAATGCTTGGCACATAGTGAGCACTTAAATACCATTACTATTATCCTTCCTTGATTACTGCACCAGCCTCCTCACTGACCTCCCTGCCTCCTGTCTCTTTCTACTCCAATTCCACTTCATTTTGCTGCCCAAATCACCAAACAGGCAGCTCTTTTCTATGCTTGTTGTAGGCAAGGAATATATCTGTTTATAGTTGCATTGTACTTTCCCAAGCACTTAGTACAGTGCTCTGTACATAGGAAGTGCTCAATAAATATGATTGAATGAATGCCCCAGATATGCTCTTTGGACTCCGTACTTCCAGAAGTCTTTTGTGCAGTTTGCACAGTTCATTCTAATCGTCTAATTACTCAGAACAACAACAAAACCTTATTGTGTGAACCCTTTCATGTCAGAAAAGATTCCACAATATATGAGGTATAAACTATTGACTGATATAATCTTTGTGAAAATGGTGGTTTCTGGGAGAAATGCTTAGTCCTTAACCACTGAGGCTTGAAGAGCAATGCAGTTTTTGGAGCTAGATGCAATGAAGAAGAGCAGCAGGACTGGGAAAAGAGAAGGGCCAGTTATCACTGTCATTGCAGGATGATAAATGTTGGTGTAAAAGTTGAAAATAAGGCATTGGGCAAGTTGAGCAATTTTCAAAATGAATGAATCAATCAATTGTATTTATTGTTTACTGCATGCAGGGCACTGTAATGATAATAATGATAATGTTTGTTAAGCGCTTACTATGTGCCGAGCACTGTTCTAAGCGCTGGGGTAGATACAGGGTAATCAGGTTGTCCCACATAAGGCTCACAGTCTTAATCCCCATTTTACAGATGAGGTAACTGAGGCACCAAGAAGTTAAGTGACTTGCCCAAAGTCACACAGCTGACAGGTGGTGGAGCTGGGATTAGAACCCATGACCTCTGACTCCTAAGCCTGTGCTCTTTCCACTGAGCCATGCTGCTTCTCTACCACTAGGGAGAGTACTTAATATCTGTCTTACACAAATGATATGCTTTGTAGTTGCCAGTTCTGGAGGGGATCACGTTGCAAGAAAATTTATTTCCCCCTCCTGATGTTACTCAGAAATACTGGAGCAAAAAGGTCCCTTCCCCTTGTAGAGAACCTAAGTGTCTTGTCCAAGGTTACACAGCAGACAAGTGGCAGATTCATTCAATCGTATTTATTGAGCGCTTACTGTGTGCAGAGCCCTGTACTAAGTGCTTGGCATGTACAATTCGGCAACAGATAGAGACAATCCCTGCCCAACAACAGGCTCACAGGCTAAATATCCTCTGACTCCCAAGCATAGGCTATTTCCATTAGGTCATACTGCTCCTCCTTTCCTCCTCCCACCACTCTCCCCTCTTGAACCAAATCCTCCAGGTACAGAGTGGATGCACCATTGGTGAGGAGAAGGAAGATGGGGATAATCATTTCCTGAGAAGATACTACTAATGATGAGAACTTGAAGTGACTAGTTTTTAGTGGATTGCCTTTCTTTGATATTTTGTAAAACTAGCAGGCACTCTCAACTTTCTGCTCAGGGGAACAAAGGTTCTCAGCAAGCTTTAAGAAATCGATTTTGCCTTTCAGAGTAAAATACTTCTCTGAAGCATTGGGAAGGAGCTAAGAAATAAAAGTAGATTAATGGAAATGAAAAAAGTGTACAGAAAAGAGGGAAAATACCAGCCAATTTCACAAATAGCAGATATCACAACCTATTTTGGTACTCTCCTCTCATACCTAATTATTTTACTTTTGTACATCATGAGACCTTTATCATTAAAGGATCCCCTCACCATCATCAGAGTTGTGGGATCAACTCACTGACTGGGATGGGACAGTCAGAAAATGGTACTACCTCATCTACTGAATGCCATTTACTTAACATTTTTTTCCATCGTAAACCTAGGATGGCATAAGATCTGTCCAAATATGGACAGCTTATTCCATTTCCATTTCTGTGACCAGTTGACTCTGCAAGTGAAAGTGAAACCTACACCAATGCCCCACTGTCAACTTGAGAATTACCTTAGAAGCCAAAGGAAATGGTTTCAACAGACAGCCTGGCTTCATCTTTGTGTTTTTCCTTACTTTTATAGGAACATCCTTGGTGACTCTGGCTGATGATCAGGAACTTCCTCTGGCCTCTCCAGATCTGCAGAAACTCCTTACCTTTGGCTTAAAAGCACTCATTTATCTCTTTCCATCCTACCTGACCTTATTTATCTTCTGGTATAACCTAGCCCACCCACTGTACCTCGATCTTCTCTCTCTCGCCGCCAACCCTACGTTCATGTTCTCCCTCCTGCCTGGAACATCCCCCTCCTTCATATCCAACAGACCACCACTCTCCTCATCTTCCAAGCCCTACTAAAATCACATCTACTACAAAAGGTCTTTCCTAACCTCTCGTTTCCCCACCCTATTCTCCCTCCCTTCTGTATCACCTATGCACTTGGGTCTGTATTCCTTAAGCACTTCACTATTCACCTCCTGCCCGGATCACAGCACTTATGTAAATATCCCTTATACTCTGTCATTTCCCTTATTTGTAATTTCTCAAAATGTCCATCTCCCCCCACTAGACTGTAAGCTACTTGTAG
Source organism: Ornithorhynchus anatinus (assembly GCF_004115215.2). Taxonomy (NCBI): domain Eukaryota; kingdom Metazoa; phylum Chordata; class Mammalia; order Monotremata; family Ornithorhynchidae; genus Ornithorhynchus; species Ornithorhynchus anatinus. The sequence continues at coordinate 57,966,627 of NC_041753.1, forward strand.
GCAGGGAGTGAGTCTACCAACTCTGTTGTATTGACTTTCCCAAGTGTTTAGTACAGTGTTCTGCACACAGTAGGTGTTCAGTAAATACCATTGTTGATGTACTACCATCACGGCTTATTTCCCCAATAACCCTTCACGGCTTATTTCCCCATCACCCTTATTTCCTGACTGGTGGTTCTATTGCTAAAAAAAGGGAGAGAACTAGCCTCCAATGAAAAGGAAAGACAAATCCATTCTGAGGTTGCTGCAGAGGAAACCCACAGAAAATTACACTGAAGGAATGAAAAAAAACACGCGAGTCTCACAGCATAAAAGTGATTATTAAAAAAGTGATGAAATTTCTTTCCATGGCAGGAAAGTTTATGAAGCACCAGATTCCCAGTAAGGCAATATGCCAGCTTAATGAAAAGCAACACCACTGATAATCCCCAAGAGTTTATCATTTCAATATTGTCCCAGGAAACTCACAGTGCATCTACAGTGCAGTCAGTGGATGCAATGTTTGGAAAAGCAGTTAAAATCTAAATTTTAGCCACCCATCAGGGAACCCAATTATCTAAGAAAAGAGACATATTTAGAGTAGATTCAAAATTGATGATGAATTAATGATAAATCACCATGCTTAAAAATAAGGATGCAGCAAATGAATTCAGAAAAAAAAAAGAATTAAGCCTAAAGAAGAAAGTGAATTTGTTACTTTTCTCCAAGAATGGCAGCAGTGAGTGCTAAAGGAAAAATGAAAGAATCTGTCCACTGACCATTTCACATTCATTCTCCCATTCGCCTCCCAAATCAGGGCACAATTTACAAGAAGAGAGCCGGCAGATTTAGCTGTCACTATGTTCCGTGCATGTCTCTCCACTCCTCACAAACCTCCAATGATTGCCCATTCCTCTTTATATCAAGCAGAAACTCCTAGCCACCGGCTTTAAGGCATTTAATCAGCTCTCTCCTACAGATACCATAAAAAAGGGGGTTTCCTGTCTTCAAGGGCTGTTCTCCAAGACCAGGCAGTTACAGGGAGCACCAACTGAAAAACCAGGATATCCAAAAGGACACTACTTCCCAAACGTTTCCTCATACTGTTTCCTAATCCACATCTTTCCAGTCTCTTGCCACAGGAGTCTAAATTAGTTGCAGCAGGCTGGACATTCCACACTCCTCATACATAATTATGGTATTTGCTAAGCACTTACTATGTGCCAGGTACTGTACTAAGCACTGGGGTGTATACAAGCAAACCAGGTTGGACACAGTCCTTGTCCCGCATGAGGCTCACAGTCTCAATCCTCATTTTACAGGTGAGAAAACTGAGGCCCAGAGAAGTGAAGTGACTTGCCCAAGGTCACACAGCAGACGATTCAGTCACTATAACTATAGACCATATTGCTTGACTTTGTGGCTATCAGTCCAGTCCACCATAGGGCAGCATTCAACTATATTTTACTGTGAGCTCCATGTGGGACACTTGAACAGGGTGCTTGGGCCATAGTAAATGCTAAACGAATATCACAATCATTATTACTAAACAAGCTAGTTACCAGGAGCAAATGTTCTTTAGCCAGGATTGAAATGGACATCTGTAATTTCCTATTTTGTTCACTTCAGGTCTCAAAGGGTGTATCAGTACTATTATCTATCAGTCAATCAATGGTATTTATTGAGTACTTACTGTGTTCCAAGCACTGTGCTAAGCACTTGGGAGAGTACAAAATACAAGATTCGATAGACCCAATCCCTGCCCACAAGGAGCTTACAGTCTGGTGGGGGATGCAGACATTAAAATTAATTACAGAGAAGGGAAAGGGTAGGGTATAAGGACATGTACAAAGCTGCTGTGGGGCTGAAGGTGGAGTGGATATCCAGTGCTTAAAAGGAACAGATCCAAGTTCGTAGATGATGCAGAAGGTAGAGAGAGTAGAGGAAATGAGTGCTGTGTCAGGGAAAGCCTCTTGGAAGGGATGTGATTTTAATAAGGCCTTGAAGGTGGGGCTATTGTTGGTCTGTCGGATATGAACAGGTAGGGAGTTCCAGGCTTGAGGTAGTATGGGGGCCAGCAGTTGGCGGCAAGATAGGTGAAACCAAGGTACAGCGAGTAGGTTGGTGTTAGAGGAGTGAAGTGGGTGGGCTGGGTTGGACTGGGAGATCAGCAAGGTAAAGTAGGAGGTGGCAATTTCAGTACAATTTCCACCACCTGTTCCTCATTAATTATAGTCAGGTTTTGGTTGAGTTTCCACGTGGAGTATATTTTGGACTTCTTAGCAGAAAGCCCTTGGAAGTGTTTACAGTAATCTGGTTTTAATTTCATCTCCGTGAACTTTGCCACTAGAAACAATCTGCTCTACTTTCGCACTCGGTGCAAAATAGTTAGGTGGGTGGTAGCTTTGCCAGCAGTTTAATTTGAACAGCTTCATAAAACATGCTATGAAACAAAAAAGCATTCCTTATGGTGGCAGAATGCTCCATTCTATGTGACAAAGTATGCCTCAAGCTCGTGGGCTTTTTGGGTCCCTCTGTCAAACTCACCTCAAAATGCAACCACATAACTACTCGCATCTTTTTTTTGGTTTTGTTTTGCTGTCTGTCTCCCAGACAGTCTCTGCTGACTGTGAACCCGTTGTTGGGCAGGGATTGCCTCTATCTATTGCCAAATTGTACATTCCAAGTGCTTAGTACAGTGCTCTGCACACAGTAAGTGCTCAATAAATCTGATTGAATAAATGAATCTCCTCCTTCCCCCTGAGGATTTTTTGAATCGGCTAGTTTAATTTTGAGTGTTCCCTCCAGACCCAGAAAAGCAGGATGTGGTGGAAGATGCCACTAGTAAGGATGACCCGCCCAGACTCAAAACCTCTGGGGTAGGTGAGGTGTCCATTTGTGGAGACAAGGACCCCAAACCCCATTCCACTCAGATGGAGACCGGTGCCACAATCAATCCACTCAAGCAGCGTTCAACCTTCTCTTCCCTCTCTTCTTTCACACAATGGGCAATTTTGCTGCAGTTTATTGCAGCATACATTTTATGACTGAACGGGAAATCCCTATTTCCCTGAAGTTACAAAGGGCCCTGTTTGTCCAAATGTGAGTGTTACCTGACATACTATCAGAAAGATCAATACTTAGTATGCCAGACCCTCAATCCTTATTTTCCAGCTTGTGATCCAAGATTGAGGCTCCAGATATTTAAAAGAATGAGAAAACAAGAAAAAAGTGAGAGAAGCTGTTAAAAAAAAACCACAACAACAACAACCGAGAAATCCAAACCTAAGGTTATATGTGCTATATCAGTTCTCTCTAGAGCTAATCATAAATTTCCACCAACGAAGGAATAAAGACTTTCCCTGGAGGCTTCCCAAAAGTAATAGAGGCAGAGTATTTGAAACACTATGATGTACTGTCAAGACAGTCTGTGCTTCGCTCAGTGCTTCCCTGACAGCTCTCACGGCTGTCCTTCTGAAAAATGCACTTAAAAGACAAATTCTCCTTTGGGGCTTCTCAAAAAATTCAGAGTATTGACATCTAGAATCTCCAGAAGTTCTGCAACTAAACTATTCTGTTTCATATTGATACTGAAAATCCAGCACACTGTTCGTACCCCATCATTCATCATGCTGACAATGGAAAAACCAAAAATAAGAAGTAAAGCTCAGATTGAGGAGGGCTGATAGGATGGAGTGCATAAATGGAAGCTCTGTTTTACTATGTCACGCCTCAAAGACATACCAATCATAACTCGGTCACTTTTTCTGCTTAACTAATGCTAACTTTGCACGCTTAATAAGACTGAAGATTTAAATTGTTCAGCTGTATTCCATTCACTACTGGCTTCATAAATATTTTTGTAATGTCTGTTTCCAAACAGAATAGTTCAACTTTGAACGCATTTATCCTTAGATTTTGTTTTAACAAGTCAAAACAAAATATTTTTCATTGGCTCTAACTCAGGAGACTTGACAGAGGAATGAGCCAGTTGGAAAGACCATGCCATATTTTCCTTTCTGTTCTGGCACAGGAGATCATAAAGGAGCCTGAGAATATGACCAAATGATTATGAATTCCAGCTACCCAGTTCAGAGTTCCCATGGTTCCCAATCTGTAAATTGACTGAGACTAGAAAGATGTAAACCACAAGCCAATGTATTATGTCGAGGTGGTAGTTTCTCTGTTCCTACCTCAGAATAATAATGATGGTATTTGTTAAGTGCTTATTATGTGTCAAGCACTGTTCTACGGGCTGAGGTCCATACAAGCTAATCTGGTTTCTTTAAATATTCCCTAATGAATTTTACTTGAAGAACCTAACGCTATCCACCAGGTGGCATGAAATGCTGTGGGAAGAAGAGACAGAATCGGGTAAAAGGAAACCAATGTGCTCTCAGTGTTGACAAAAGACAGTGAAACCAAGTGACCCTGGATTTGCAAATAACAATATAAACCCAATATAAAGGCTAGAAAAGAGAGTAAAGGCTGTGTGGGTAAAGAAGACTCTGAAGCAGAAAATACTTATTAAAATTCTAGAACAACAGACATAGAAATTAGCACTACGTTTAATAAATGTTACTTCAGAAAATATAAAAGAGGGCAGATAATGTGGCAAGGCAAGGAAGACAGTATGCAGGTTGAGATGATGAATAAGAGGAAAAAGGTTTTGGAAGGAGACTGAATGGGGTACTGGATGATGGAGATTGAAATAATGGAGAACAATTATAACCCTGGTAGTAATAAGCATAAGTGGTCAAAAGTGCCCCAATTTCCAAAGTTCTTATAATTAGCAATACTGAGCTTAAAGGATCAGGAAATTGATTTTCTTGTTGAATGGATTAATTCTTGGTACTTTCATGATGAAGTATGTATTTTACCATTATGCCCAGGGCCCATCATCATTATCATCAGTAAATTTGGAAAAAAAACAACACAGAAAATATAATGAACTTAAAATTGCAGGAGAGAAATGCAGTGCTTATGAATCAGCAACATTTCCTTCTCTTTTGAGAGCAGATTCCCAAAATATGCAGGTCACTGGGCACTGCCTTTTCTGAACGAAAACCTTTCAAAAACAAGAGAAAATGGTCTTCTAATAGCCCGGTTTTTTTTTGTTTTTTTCTGAGAAAACTCAAGGGAAAGAGTCTATAGATTTTTCCAGAAGCCAGACTCTATTCTCTCTTTTCTATTTCTTCCCAGACAAAAGGACCTGACAGAAAGTGGCCCAACACAACTACTCTTCAGCAAATGAAGGAAAGGAGGGGCTGCTGGAAGCTCATTCAGTCCAGGAAACCCCAGGTTTCCAGAAAACTACTAGCCATCATCTTCCCTCCCAAATTCACTCCTCCAGCTAAATTTCTCATCATGATCAATTACACCACCAGCCTCTCCATCTCCCAAGCCTTCAACGTTGGCATCGTCCTTGACTCCCCTCTCTATTTCGATCCCTCAGATTCAATCTGTCACCAAAACCTGTCAGTTTTACACCACAACATTTCCAGAATCCACTTCTTTCTCTCTATCCTAAGGACTGTAATGTTAGTTCAAGGACGTGCAATATTAGTCAATCAGTACTATTTACTTATTGAACCCTTATTGTGTGAACAGCACTGTACTAAATGCTTGGGAGAGTAATCAGTCAGTCAGTTGTATTTATAGAGTGCTTACTGTGTGAAGAGCACTGCACTAAGTGCTTGGGAGAGTAGGACATAACAATAGACACATTCCCTGCACACAATGAGCTTACAGTCTAGAGGGGGAAATTACTGATATGCGCTGTGGGGGCGATGGATAAAGGGAGGAAGTCAGGGCAATACAGAAAGGAGTAAGAGAAGAGGAAAGGATGGGTTTAGTAAGGGTAGGCCTCTTGGAGGAGAGTACAATCCAATACTCTTGGCAGACACGATCCCTGGCCACAAGAAGCTTACAGTTCCAGATGAGGAGACAGGCATTAAATAAATTACAGATAGGGGAAATGAGGAAGGGTATGAATCTTTATATAAGTGAGAAGCAGCATGGTCTAGGGGATAAGGCACACCCCTGGGAGTAAGAAGGACCTTGTTTCTAATCCTGGCTCTGCCCTTTATCTGCTGTGTGACCTTGGGCAAGTCACTTAACTTCTCTGTGCCTAAATTACCTCATCTGTAAAATGGGGATTAAGACTCTAAGCTCCATGCGGGACATGGACTGTGTCCAACCTAATTAGTTTATATCTATGCCAATGCTTAGCACAGTGCCTGGCACACAGTAAGTGCTTAACAAAAAAAAATTAAAAAGAAAAAGTTAAAAAAATTAACTTTTAACAAAAATTTAAACAAAGTGCTGTGGGCCTGCAGGTGGGGTGAATGTCAAATGCTTAAGTGGGACAGATCCAGGTGCATCGGTGACAAAAAAAAGAGAGGGTGAGTAAGGGAAATTAGGACTTAGTTCCAACTTTACTACATCCCCCTCTTCACAGACCTTCCTGCCTCCAGTCTTTCCCCACTCCAGTCCATTCTTCACTCTGCTGCCTGGATAATTTTTCTCAAAAATAAAAAAAAAAGTTACTGCACATGACTGCCCATTCCTTTAAAATCTCTAATAGCTTTCCATTCCTTTCCATATCAGGCAGAAACTCCTGACCACCATTTTTAAGGCACTCTATCAGCTCTCTTCCTTTTCTCTCATTACATCCCAGCTCAAATTCATCATTCTCCTCCAGCTAGACTATTCATTGTGCCTCATTCTTGTCTCTCTCACTGTCCATCTATTGCTCAAATCCTTCGGCTTTACTGCCAACAGATCACAGCTCTCCCTATCTTCAAAAACCTTCTCAAATCTCATCTCCTCCTGGAGGCCTTCCCTAATTAATTTTGAATATTCCTACCTCATACTCCTAAATTTCCACTTCAGCCCTTCTGCACTGCCTAAGCACTGAAGTACCTTCAAACCACTGTAGCACTTATGTACATATAATTTATTTTCTATTATTTCCTATCTGTTATGTATTTAATTAGGGAAGCAGCATGGCTCAGTGGAAAGAGCATGGGCCTGGGAGTCAGAGGTCATGGGTTCGAATCCCGTCTCTGCCACTTGGCAGCTGTATGACTGTGGGCAAGTCACTCAACTTCTCTATGGCTCAGTTATCTCATCTGTAAAATGGGGATTAAGACTGTGAGCCTCATGTGGGACAACCTGATTACCCTGTATCTACCCCAGCGCTTAGAACAGTGCTCTGCACATAGTAAGTGCTTAACAAATACCAACATTATTATTAATGTCTGTCTTCCCTGCTATACGGTAAGGTCTTTGAGGACAGAGATCATGTCTATTCCATTGCACTCTCCCAAGCAACTAGTACAATACTCTGAACAAAGCAGATAGTTTTGAATGGGTGGATGAGCCTGTGGGCAGGGACCGTGTCTATCAACTCTACTGTTATAACTGTACTCCCTCAAGTGCTTAGTACAGTGCTCTGCACACAGTAACTGCTCAATAAATATGATCGACTGATTGACTGCATTAATGCATAAAGTGCATTATGGTGAGTAAGGGGAAATGAGAAAGGGAAAACAACAGCGTTGGAGACCAAATCAAAACAGGAAGGAATATCTAGAGCTCGAGAAATCTGAAGCTTGTGAACTTTCTTTCATGGAGATAGTCTTTGTTTATATTCAAAAATGATACTACTGACAAGATACACATGCAGATATACAATCACAGTTTCAACACACTTTAATGGAACATGGATCTAATTAGAGAAGCAGCGTGGCTCAGGGGAAAGAACATGGGCTGGGGAGTCAGAGGTCATGAGTTCAAATCCCGGCTCAGCCGCTTGTCAGCTGTGTGACTTGGGGCAAGTCACTTCACTTCTCTGTGCCTCAGTTACCTCATCTGAAAAATGGGCATTAAGACTGTGAGCCCCACGTGGAATAACCTGATCACCTTGTATCCTCTCCAGCGCTTAGAACAGTGCTTTGCACATAGTAAGTGCTTAACAAATGTCATTATTATTATTATTCTTTGCTGCAATAGAAACATAATTTCTTCACAACCCAAGCTCTTGCTTTCTCCTGACTAAACTATTTAGAGTAGCTCTTATTTTAAAAGTGTATACATATTCATATAACTCGTTGCATTTTTACTGTAATTGTATTTAAAGCATATGGAATGCATCATGAAACATTATCTAACTTTGCCTTCATTGACACTGTCCTCTCCTGGTTCTCCTTCCTATCTCTCTGTCCACTCCTTCTCAGTCTCCATCACGGGCTCCTCCTCTGCCTCCCACCCTCTAAATATTCCCTGAAGGCATATTTCTGTGTCTCTTTCCATTCTCCATCTACACCCACTATTTTGCTTCCACGACTTCAACTAACATCTCTAGGTGGTTGAGTCCCAAATCTGCCTTTCCAGCCCTGACGTCTCTCCTCTGCCGTCTTGCATTTCTTCCTGCCTTCAGGACATCTTTACTTGGATGCCCTGCCAACACCTCAAATTAAACATGTCCAAATCAGAACTCCACATCTTCCCACTCGAGTCCGGTCCTCCCCGTCTTTCCCATCACTGTAGAAAACATCACTATCCTCTTTGTCTCTGAAGCCCATAATCTTGGCTTTATCCTAGACTCATTTCTCTCATTCATCCCACATATTCAGTCTGTCACCTAGTCCTGTCAGTTCTACCTCCATGACATCGCTAAAATCTGCCCTTTCTTCTCCTTCCAAACTGCTACTATACCGACCCAAGCACTTATCCTATCCCACCTTGACTGCTGCATCAGCCTCCTTGCTGACCTCCCATGCCTTCTGTCTCTCTCCCCACTCCAGTTCCACTTCCCTCTGCGGCCTGGATCTTTCTTCTAAATATATTATTCAGTCTACATCCCCCCCTCCTCAAGAATCTCAGTGGTTGCCCAATCACCTCTGCCCCAAACAGAAACTTCTTACCATTGGCTTTAAAGTACTCCATCTCCTTGACCCCTCTTATCTTACCTCACTGATCTCCTACTATAACTCAACTCACAGACTCCACTCTTCCAAAGCCAACCTCCCTTGCCTACTCTCCCTACTTCCCTCCCACTCTGGAAGTCCAAGACCCTGGGGTCTAATTCTGGCCCTGCCACTTACTTTCATTCATTCATTCAATCATATTTATTGAAAACTTACTATGTGCAGAACACTGTACTAAGAGCTTGGAAGAGTACAATATAACAATAAACAGACACATTCCCTGCCCACCATGAGCTTACTGTCTAGAGGGGGAGACAGACATTAATAAGTAATAATAATAACAATAATTGTGGTATTTGTTAAGCGCTTAATAAATGCCAAACACTGTTCTAAGTCCTGGGGTAGATGCAAGGTAATCAGGTTGGGCACAGTCCCTGTCCCACATGGGGCTCACTGTCTTAATCCCCATTTTACAAATAAGGGAACTGAGGCCCAGAGAAGTTAAGTGACTGGCCCAAGGTCACACAGCATGTGGCACAGCTAGAATTAGAACCCACATCCTCTGACTCCCAAGCTCACGCTCTTTCCACTAGGCCATGATGCTGCTCTGTGATCTTGGGCTAGTCACTTAATTTCTCTGTGCCTCAGTTTCCTCATCTGCAAAATGGTCATTCAGTAGTTGTTGCATTTCACTGAGCCACACCTCCTCAGCACCATAAGAGAAAAAACAAAGTGGATGGATCTGGTCAAATGCTCCATTGCTAAATCCTCTGAGAAGAGAGCAATCTAAGCTCTGCCAGGAAATTTGGTTTTCAAAAGATTATCTACAGATGTTCAGTCTCTTCTGGCCTACTAGTGGTTATAGTATTGCTGCAGTGGGTCACAGAGACTTAAGCTTATCCTTTCAGGCAAGGAGTATGCCAGGAAAATGTTTATTATTTCTTCCCCTGAAAGCCAAGTCCCCAGTAAATGAAAGTTTTCTTTATTAAATATTTTAATCATTTCTACTTTCTCTTTTCACTTACTACATAGTTCTGGTTTCCAATTTCAAGATTCGGAGCTTACACAGGACTGAGCTTTCATTGTGGGCAGGGAATGTATTTGTTGTTATAGTGTACTCGTCCAAGTGCTCAGTACAGTGCTTTGCACACAGTAAGTGCTCAATAAATATGACTGAATGAATCATATTTTAAAATTCACTTAGAATGTTGGGCTAGGTCTTCTCTAAAAATCTTAATTTTTCTACAGTAATTCTTTTCTGAATTTTTTCTCTCTGTTTTTAATGTGCCAAATTTACTGTTTTTCTCCTATTTTTTCCTCAGTCTTATTTCCTTTGCTTTCAGTTTCTTGATCCTTTTGCTCTGTTTCAGTGGTGGGAGCCCTGACTGTATTACTGTGAATTTGTTCCCATTATAATGGATCCAGAAGATTCCAGAACTGCATTCCCACTGACTTACTCCATGCCTCTCACCCTCCATTCCCCACGCTCTCACCATTCCATCTCAGGAAGCTCCCCTCAGAGATGGCTGTACCAAATCTTTATTAGTGTCAGGATAAACAATCAGCTTGATCTAGGGGAAAGCACACTGAACTCGAAGTCAAGAGACCTGGGTTCTTATAATAATAATTCTAGTATTTGTTAAGCACTTACTATGGGCCAGGCACTGTACTAAGCATCGGGGTGGATACAAGTAAATCAATTTGGACACAACACAATCCCTGTCTCACATGGAGCTCACGATCTCAATCCCCATTTTACAGATGAGGTCACTGAGGCACAGAGAAGTGAAGCTACTTGCCCAAGGCCACTATGCAGACAAGGGGCAGAGCTGGGATTAGAACCCATGACCTTCTGACTCCCAGGCCCGTGCTCTATCCACTACATCATGCTGTTCCCAGCTCTGCCCCTTGTCTTCTAGGTGACCTTGGGCAAGTCAATTCACTTCTCTGTGCCTCAATTTCCTCATCGGTAAAATGGGAATTAAATGCCTTTTCTCCCTCCCCCTTAGACTGTGAGCCCTATATGGGATGGAACAGAGGTGGTGTGTGATCTGATTATATTCACCCCAGCACTTAGCATATAGTAAGTGTGTAACAAACACCACACATTATTATTTCTTTTCCCTTGCCTTTTCACTCAGACCATTTTCCTCCCCAGCCACTCTTTTCCTTTACTCTGTTCCAACATGAACAAACCTTTCTAGAGTTTTGTCTTTACTATATCAAGGTACGGAAAGGAAGAGAGGGGATGCTGAGAGAGGAAAGGGAGGAACCTCTACCTCCTAGGAAGCTCACTAGGCTCACAGTCTTTGTTTATGCTCTCCTACTGGACCAAATTAAAAATTATTTACCATTATTATTATTATTAACAAATGGTATTTGTTAAGCCCTTAGTATGTGGCATGCACTGCACTAAATGCTAGGATACGTACAAAATAATCAGGTTAGATACAGTCCCTGTCTTGCATGGCACTCGCAGTATAAGTAGGAGGAAGAACTTAGTAATTAGTATGTTAGTACGTATGTAATTAGTATATTAGTTATAATTAGTATGTTAATAATAATAATAATAATGGTATTTGTAAGTGCTTACTCTGTGCCAGGAACTGTTCTAAGTGCTGGGGCAGACACAAGCAAATCGAGTTAACTTGATCTTGGTCAACAGCTTGATCAACAGCTAGACGTGTCAATGGAGAGAGAGGGAAGTGACTATGTTGCTAAGTCCTGAGTGGAAGGGGAAGAAGAGTTGCAGTTACTTGCCAAACTTTCAGGAGTGGTATTAATAATAACAATAAAAATAATAATAATTGTGGTATTTGTTAAGCACTGACTATATGCCAAGCATTATAGGAAGCACTGGGGTGGGTACGAGATAATCAGATCCCACATGGGATTCAGTTTAAGTAAGAGGAAAAACAGGTGTTGAACACCCACTTTGCAAATAGGGGAATTAAGGCACAGAGAAGTTAAGTGACTTGTCCAAGGTCACATAGCAAATTCTAGATGTAAGCTCATTGTGGGGAGGGAATGTGTTTATTGTTATATTGTAGTCTTCCAAGCCCTTAGTACAGTGTTTTGCTCACAGTAAACACTCAATAAATACGACTGAATTAATGAAAGTGGTGTAGCCAGAATTAGAACTCAGGACCTCTGACTCCCAGGCCCCTGTTCTTTCCACTAGGCCATGCTGCTTCTCTTTGCTTCCCCCTAGTCTGTTCTCTGTGAGTCTTGGGGAGGTGGTCTTTCATACCCTTTATATGTGCAAAAGCAAGAGGGTAGTTTAGTGGGTAGCTAAGGAGCAAATGAGGGTGAGCTGACAACTGGAAGCTCCAGTATAATTATTCTTCTTATCCTTTGTTATGCATGGAGTCATGAACTGTGCAGTATATAATAATTGTGTGTTATTTTTAGCAACGTGGCATTTTTATTCTTTGTTCTCCTTCAGTAGTATTATAAATACAACATTTGACTCATATGTTGATCTCTGATTATTTTTATCCTCTGGTACCTTCCCGAAGGAACACCAGATAAAGGTACAGATCTTTCTGGGCAGCTCTTCCTCCTACAGACAGTCTAAAATATCGGGAAGGGACAGCATTTTTACAGCTGGGATCCTGAAGATTTCATTTTGAGCAAAATTTGGTCTTTTTCTCCAGCATCAACATTCAGCGACTTTTTAAAGCAATATCTCTCCAAATGCATGTTTTTCAGCTTTTCACACTGTAATTTGGCTGGTGTTTTTCTGAACTCACATACTCAGAAAGCTGTCACAAAAAGCCCCTGAAGAGACAGTTGACCCAAATCATTACTCTTTTCAGGACAGAGAAACCCCAGCAGGACCAGGCAGAAAACAGTCACCCTCCATAATATATCCCATTAGAAGTTAATATTTTACTTTCAGCTCAGGGCAAGGCAAGAGTCCTAACTTTGTCAAGACAGATTTCTTTTCACAGAAGTCAAATCAGAACGAATCAGCATATAGTTCAAAGCAAAAAAAAAAAGAAAAGACTGTTTACCTATGCAGCGAGACTGAGGCTGAGGCTTTTATGACAGAGTTGGCAACCTGAGAAAGTTGCCTTAATAGCTTGTGTTACCTATTTTCAATCCTTTCCTTCATAACTACACTTTGGGCCAGATAGTCCAGGGAGACAGTTCATAACAATGCAGTTATGAAGTCTCTGTCGGCCTCCTTGTTGACTTCCCTTCCTCCACCCTCTCCTCTCTCCATTCCATACTTGGCTTTTTTGCCTGGATCATTTTTCTAAAACATTGTTTTGTGCACATCTTCTCACTCCTCAAAAACCTCCAATGGTTGCCCATCCCTCTGTGCAAAGAGAAACACCTCACCATCGGCCTTAAGACATTCAATCAGGTCTCTACCCGCTATGAGTCTTCACTCTTCTTCCACTACAAATCAGTCTGCACACTTTGCTCCTTCAACATCAACCTACTTACTGTGGCTCAATTTCATCTCTCTTTTGCCATCGACCCCTTGCCCACGTTCTCCCGCTGGCCAGGAACTTCGTCCCCCTTCATATCTGACAGAGCACCACTCTCCCCATCTTCAAAGCTTTACTAAAATCATATCTCCTCCAGGAAGTCTTCCCTGACTAACCACTCCTCTCCCCATTTTCAAGACTCTTTTGAAATAACATCAATCAGTTAAATTTAATTAGCCACAAGGAGTTAACAAGCTTTCAAGGAGAGCTTCCCTGATTAATCTCCCCTCTTTCCATCCTATTTTCCCTCCCTACTGTGACTTCAGCACTTTCACATCACCTAAGTACTTGGATACTCATCCCACCACACCCACCCCAGCGAACACTCAACTCGGCACCACAATAGCACTTCGGTCTTGTCTTATAGTGTTGAGTCACCTCTGACCCATAGTGACTCCATAGACACATCGCTCCCAGAATGCCTCACCTCCATCTGCAATCATTCCGGTAGTGTATCCAGAGAGTTTTCTTGGTAAAAATCTGGAAGTGGTTTACCATTGCCTTCTTCCATGCAGTAAACTTGAGTCTCCGCCCTCAACTCTCTCCCATGCTGCTGCTCCTCAGCACATGTGAGTTTTGAGTGGTAGCAGATTGCCTTCCACTCACTAGCCGCTGCCCAAGCTAGGAATGGAATGGGTAGGCCTCTGCTTCACTCTCCCTCCCACAGCCGAGACTATGGGAAACTCTGGAAACTCTCCAGGTGCGACCCTGAGAGGGCAGCACTTCGTACATATCTTTATATTATCTTGCTTCTCTCTACCAGCAATTTATTTTCTGTCTCCCCCACCTGCGATTTTAAATTCCTTGATGGAGGGGATCTTCTTGTCTACTGACTCCACTGCTTTCCCCCAAAACACATAGTTTCCCCCTGCACAAAGTTAGCAATCAATAAAATTGATTAAATGGAGAAGCAGTGTAGCCTTGTAAAAAGAGCACAGGCCTGGGAATCAGAGGCCCTGGGCTCTAATCCCTGCTATGCCACGTGTCTGCTGTACAACCTTGGGCAAGTCACTTCACTTCCAGGTGCCTCAGTTACCTCACCTGTAAAATGGGGATTAAGAGCTGTGAACTCCATGTAGACATGGACTGTACCTAACCTGATTAGCTTCTATCTACCTCAGTGCTTAGTACAGTGCCTGGCACGCAGTACGTGCCTAACAAATACCTTAAAAAATAAAAATAAATAAATATCAATGGACTTAATTAAAGTAGCAGTAGGTAATTCCCTTCTTTACAGGCTCTCCATTATGATCCCAGTGCCAAGAAACACCAGGTTGCCAGAGGCCACTAAATACTCCAACCCCACAGCACTTTTGTATATATCTATATACTCTTTTTCCCCTATCTGTAATTTATATTAACATCTGCCTCCTTCAGCATGGCTTAGTGGAAAGAGCACAGGCTTAGGAGTCAGAGGTCGTGGGTTCTAAACCTGGATCCTCCACTTGTCAGCTTTGGGCAAATCACTTAACTTCTCGGTGCCTCAGTTAGTTACCTAACTAAGAAGAAGTTAGTTACCTAACTAGTTAGTTACCTAACACGGAGAAGCAGCGTGGCTCAGTGGAAAGAGCACGGGCTTTGGAGTCAGGGCTCATGAGTTCGAATCCCAGCTCTGCCACTTGTCGGCTGTGTGACTGTGGGCAAGTCACTTAACTTCTCTGTGCCTCAGTTCCCTCATCTGTAAAAATGGGGATTAAGACTGTGAGCCCCACGTGGGACAACCTGAGTCCCCTATGTCTACCCCAGCACTTAGAACAGTGCTTGGCACATAGTAAGTGCTTAACAAATACCAACATTATTATTATTATTACCTCATCTGTAAAATGGGGATTAAGACTGTGAGCCCCATGTGGGACACCCTGATTACCCTGTATCAACCCCAGCGCTTAGAACAGTGCCTGGCACAGAGCAGAGCACAGTGCCCATGGTATTATTTTGATACCACAACTATTATTATTATACTTGGTAGACACATTCCCTGCCCACAACGAGCTTACATTACTTATTTTATTTTTGCCCTCATGACAACCCTATGTGGAAGCTGGAAAATGCCAGCCACCTCCTAAACTGGCTCCGCAGATCAGTGTCATAGGAATATAATGAAAACAGAGCATTCCTTCACTTTAAAGCTGATGCTACTTTGAGGTTATATATTAGTATGCATCACAGCAAAATTTTCAGCTTTCCCACACACTTCCCAAAATAATTTTCAAGATATAAAAGCATCACTGTACAAGTAAGCATCAGTTGCTAGAAAGACATTTCTATGTTAAACTTCAGGACAGAGCTATTATTAACGATTTCAGTTTCCTAATGTGGAGAAATGCAGGTGTTTGAAATCACACAAAGAAAAAAAGCCCCTTTTAGTCTCACCTGTGAGCCCTTCCATGAGCTAGGAAATGTTTAGCTGGGTACCCAAGCCTGTGTGATTGTTACATGACTGATGAGAAGCAGCATCACGTAGTGGAAAGAGCACGGGACTGGGCGTCTGGAGATTTAGGTTCTAATCTCAGCTCTGCCACTTGTCCGCTGTGTGACCTTAGGCAAATCACCTGACTTCTTTATTCCTCAGTTCCTTCATCTATAAAATGGGGGTTAAATACTTGTTCTCTCTCCTTAGACCATGAGCGCCCTGTGGGACAGAGATTGTGTTTAATCCGATTGCATCTATCCCAGGGCTCAGCACATAGTAAATGGTTTACAAATACCATTATTATTATTATTTGATTGTTTTATATGAGTGGTCTGGGTAGGGTTGAGCAGCTAATAAGATTGCTTCCAGCCACCTCTGCCCTGCCATTGATTCTATGTCTACACACGCTGTCCTGTGGTTCTGCATACCAACAGTGCTTAGTGCTCCTTAGGGAGGTGGAAGTTGGGGACAAAGAGGAAGAGATCTGCACAACCCCTATGAAAAATCATGCATCCTATTACTCCTGACATACAGCTGAGTGTGCAATACAGCTTGAAAGCTCTTAAATCACAGAAAATTATTTTGAATATTCTTCATTTACCATAGCATTGTTATTTGTATTCCTTTGATTCCCTGGTGCTTTCTTCACACTCTTGCTGAGTCTATCCTGATTTTACCGTGTTTCTCGATGTTGATGTGATTACTCTGTAGCCATTTGCAAAATGCAATTAAAGGTTTAATGAGAAGAAAATGAACAAAAGATATCATTTCGCCATTAGAAAGGATCTACCATACCAGAAAGTTTAAGTGAAAAGTGGGTTTCAGGGAACCCTTCTGTTAAGGCAGTGAACTTCACACCTGCTGGGTTTTTTTTTTAATCTCGAAACATGAATATTAATACTTGGCTACTCTGGAAATCAAGTTGTTTTTCCTCAAAATCAGCTCCCAAAACATGCCCCATATTAGATCACAGAAAGCCCAACTAGATCTTCATCATCAGGAGAATGCTCCCCATCTGACAATTTGCATTACTGCTCATAAACACATAGAATCTGAACACCTCCTTATTATTATTCTGTCAGTTCTTCAACAGGAGCAGAGCTTTTTGCTACAAATTGGCTGAGCAACAGCATAGCCACTGCAGATTCCATAAACATAAAATGTGTACCTAATTATCTTCACACTTTAGTCATGTAATGCCATTCCCGACCTTTGTTCTGCATATTCCTTTTCCATCTGAAGGCAGGACTTCCGGAGGATACAATGAAGACAGGACAGCCAGAAATTAGCCTGAACTTCAAACCCAACCAAGAAAGTGTACTGGGAGATTAAGTACATCTCCAGAAAACTCCTCTCTATTTTTTTTTTTTTGCTATGATGACATTTAAAATGGAGAGAGGTCTATGCTCCCTAATCTTGTTTTCTTTATTACTTATTACAGTCTAGCCATATGGGACCTCTTATATTGTTTCTGGCAACTCCTTCGACTAGCCAGAGGTTTGGATGCAAATGTAGATTAAAATAAAAAGGAAAGGAATAAGAAAGCGTGTCATTCAAATCCTACTGGGTTCCTGACTTTTTAAAATTTCATATAGACTATTCTTCTATCAGATTGAGAGCAAGTGCTGGGCGATTCCTTGGATATGATTTCTTCCAGCATATGAATAATGATAAAATATCAAAAATGTAGCTGACAAGCAAGCCGTCAGAAATGTATCATCAGCCATTAGTTTTCAGTGCTAAGCATCTTTCACACATCCTTTGCATGTTTTGGGGTTACAGATATGAACACAAAGAGTTATGAGACTGAGGTCCATTGCTCTCATATTTGAATGGGGAAGCAGTCAATGGCTAATAAACTAAAAATACATTCCTTTTTATTTTGCTGCTAAGGTGTGAAACTAATTCCAAACCTGTTGCAAGTATCACACACATACAAAGATAAACTTCTACTATCTAAATGCTTAGAATTAGGGCTGGTTGGATATGCCTATACTGTATTACACCTATGTATACTTCCGTGAGAAGCAGGCTCAGTGGCAAGAGCCCGGGCTTGGGAGTCAGAGGTCATGGGTTCTAATCCCAGCTCCACCACTTATCAGTTGTGTGACTTTAGGCAAGTCACTTGACTTCTCTGTGCTTCAGTTACCTCATCTGTAAAATGGGGATGAAGACTGGGAGCCCCTCGTGGAACAACCTGATTACATTGTATTAACCCCAGCGCTTAGAACAGTGCTTTGCACATAGTAAGCACTTAACAAATACCATAATTAGTATTACTACGCATACTGCATTACCTCTAGACTGTAAACTCATCGTGGTCAGGGAACGAGTCTATCCCCTTGTTGTACTATCCTAAATACTTAGTACAGTGCACTGTACACAGTAAGTGTTTAGTGAATACGATTGATATGTATTCTGGCTAACTGAGCATTCCCATTTTTTCCTGTTTGTTTTTTTTTTTATGTTATTTGTTAAGTGCTTACTATATGCCAGGCACTGTTCTAGGCACTGGGGTAGATTAATCAGATTGGAAACAGTCCATGTCCCACATGGGGCTTACGGTCTTTGACAGATGAGGTAACTGAGACACAGAGAAGTGAAGTGACTTGCCCGAGGTCACACCTGGCTGGGAGGGACCACTGACCCTAGAGACACCTGGAGGGAGGAGATAAATGTGCTGGTTGCCACCATTTCCTTTCCTTCGTTTCCCAACCCTTGGATGCCATTCAGATCCTGTCTTGGGGAGCCAGTCGGAGGAAGCGATCTGTAAACGTCCAGCAAAGCAATGTTTCAACTGGTGGAAGATTATCAAAGAAAGTTATCTGGAAGTCTATAGTTTCTTGTGTAGGGTCCTACTTGAGCAAACACAAACTAAAGCAAACACAAACTAACTCTTATACCTGAGCAAAGTGGGGATGGGAGAGGATAGAGGATGGAAGCATAGAGACTAGTAAGGAGGCTGATACAGTCTGTGACTGTGAAATGAAGAGACTAGGGTCTGCTTTAAGACCCATTTTCTGCAGCTGAAAGAATTATGGGAGGTTTGCGTCAAATAAAAAGGGAGTAACGAAGCAGCGGGGGAAACACCCGGACACATCACTGCAAAAAGCATCACTACAAGGGGGTTAGAGAAAATACATCAGATTGAAACATATACATAGGAAATGGCATAAACCCTCCCATTTGGTGTAGATCCTAATTATCTTCAGGAGTGTTTAATTTATAAACAAAGGATGGAAAAAATTCTAATTTGGGAAAGGTAAGAGGAGAAAATGAAACACAGCAAGATAAGGAGTGCTCAAAATGTTCTGGAAAAGACTTCACTATGCAGATAGGACTGGGGATTAAAATTTCATGGGAGAGTTGAATTATTTAGGAATAAAGTATAGGGTAGGCAAACATGGTGAGAAGGGCGGTATTCGGGAGAGAGGGGGACAGAAGTGAATTAATGTGGAAGGTGCGAATAAAGCGAAAACTATTTAAGCTGGAATGCGAGAGATAGTATATTTTTAGAACTGGTTGCCATAACTTCTAAATCAAGTTTTCTATACACAAAGGAAAACAAGTAACAGTGTCATAGGAGGCTGTTTCCCGTTTGGTTGGCATTAAGCTTTCAATTAATGTGAATCAGGTGGTGTACCTTCAACTCAGAGCAACGCACTCAGAAACAGGCAGAAGAAAGGGAGGAAATTCATCTGCTGAGGTGGGAGAAAGATAGATTCCTCTGTCATTTTTTTCCCATCTGTCTGCCCTTTTAGAAGCCCCGTCTATGAATAGTTTGCCTCCAAGACACTGATTCATAAAATTATAATTTTTCATTTCTTTTCCACTTGTTCTATTTGATTATGTATCAGGTTATTTTTTACCAATAATTAAGAATTTGGCAGTTTGCTTTTTTAATTTGAAGAATGACAACTTGGGATGTATATAATAATAACGATAATACTAATAATAACAATGATGGTGCTTGTTAAGCACTTGCTTTGTGCCAAGCACTCTACTAAGCACTGGGGTAGATACAAATGAATCAGGTTGGACACACAGTGCCTGTCCCACATGGGATTCACAGTCTAAATGGGAAGGAGTAGGATTTAATCCCTCTTTTACATGAGGAAACTGAGGCACAGAGAAGTTAAGTGATTTGTCCAAAGTCATACAGCAGGCAAGGGGCAGAGCCGGGTTTAGAACCCAGGTCCTCTGACTCCCAGACCCATGGTCTTTCCATTAGGTCACACTGATTTTTGCATAAAAGCCACATAAAAGTCTTACCTGTTGATTTTTGCATGCCAGCTTTTGCTGATGGTGAGGTTAGGTGAGAGATGCTTTATCAGTTCAAGGTATTAAATTTTGGAACTTTTTGCCATCTGTAATGGAGTTGACTACTGCATTAGTCATATAAGGATTTGGGATTCAACAACACTGTACCTGGAATCTATTAGGTCATTGTTTAACTCAGAGTAGTGTACATGGAAGTGTTTAAAAATAATTCACGGTGTTTTGGGTGGCAATGCAGATGACTGGGTAAAGTAAAAAAACTGGTGTACATCTGAGATTGAAAATACTGGGCTTTAAACTTTGTTGACAGACTCAAACCATGAAATGTGAGTTTAATTACTTGGCTGGCACATTCTTTTTGGTTCTCATGACAATCTGTTCCTGGAATCAGAAAAATAGAAGAAGTCTCCATGGCTACTCTGATAGGGTTTCAGGAAATGTCATCCGCTTAGGACTGAGTGTCATTTTTAGGTAAGGGATGAAAATCGCTTTGGAGTGCCTGCTAACTAACATCTTCAAAGCTCACTGATGTTTTCAAATGTTCTCTTGAAACATTCAGGCTCCCCATAGAAGTTAAGTTGCTATTAAATATTCTTTCAGAATGGTTTACTAGAAAGGCCACCCCACATCATTGTTTCCAATATTTTCCTTCATTAGAATCCCAAATATAAATTTTGTTTTCACATCACATAACTACTACAATGGTAATAACAGTGCCAAAATACAATTATGATTCTGTGCAAGCATTTTTCACACTCAAAGGCAACACTTGAGACCCAAACAGTTTTTGACATACCCTATTCACTGCTGATGACTCTCTGCCTTTATGCTCTTGGTCCTGCATTTCTGGTTCTCTTATTTCAAGAAGAGGAAGCCACGCCTCCAGGTATTATACTCTTCTAAGCACTTAGCATAGTGCTCTGCACACAGTAAATGCTCAATAAATACTACTGATTGATAGATTGATTGTTAGGACTGGATCATGGTATTCCACTTGAGCCACTGCTGTGCACTGCAGATGTTGAAATGGCTGAGTCAGGAAGGCCTGAATGAAGTCATAGTAATAATAATGATAATGGTATTTATTAAGCACTACATGCTGGGAACTGTACTAAGCATTGGGGTGGATGCAAGCAAACTGAGTAGCCACATGAGGCCCATAATCAATCACCATTTTACAGGTGAAGTAACTGAGGCACAGAGAAGTGAAGTGACTTGCTCAAGGCAACACAGCAGATAAGTGGTTGAACTGGGATTAGTACTCAGGTCCTTCTGACTCCCATGTCCATGCTCGATCCACTAGGCCATGCTGCTTCTCCACCTTTTTTCAGGCAGAGCAGGCTATTTAGCACCCAGAATAAGGAAGAAAACAATTCATCTTCCTTCTCCGGCCCAGCAGAAACCACCTTCCACTGTTGCCTCTGGGTCATTAGGTTTTCACCAGCTTGGAACAGCTTGTTAATATGTTCACATATAAGGATATCATATGCAAGGACCCAATTGCAATCTATTCAAAGAGGATCCATCTTTTCTCCAACAAAGAAGTTCTGAGCTCCAGAACTCATGACTGTTTCACGAGTCATGTTTCGGTCTTCTGGTTTCAGGCCAGGACTGCTCTTTCAGTTTTTATGTGCTCTTAGCTGGTCTCTTATTCTCCACCTGAAGGAAGGTGTGAGTTCTGCTCCCTCTCCTGTTTCTTTCTTATACGGGCAGGTTGGGTCCTCCTTGGCCCACGATTCTCAGTTCTTTATAGAATTTTGGCTAACAGAGTCTTAGAAAACACACCTCAAAGTCATCCATTTTGAAGTTTATAACAAAATGTGCTAAAAAATCACAGATGCAAAGTGTTTCCTAATAAAAAAAAGATATTCACAATTTATCCTCCCACACATAAATGTAAATATTATGTAAAAATGTGAGGGAAAAAAAGCAAAATGTGGCAGTGAAATTTGGCTAGATTAAATTTTGAACAGTAAAGAAGTAAATCAATAACTTTCATTGTGTATAATGCGGATGCCTTCAAGAACAATGCTTGGACCACTCCAAGGGCAATTACTGAGTCTAGGAAAAAGGGATCTATCATCAACTATCTCCTGACGTTTGTTACAATGTTAAGGCAGCACTGGAGATGATTTGATTGGCTATGCAAAGATAACTGGTATCGCAAGCGACACTTAACTATATGACCATTTCAGAGGACCAATATCAGTAAGCATAACAACGCATTATATTTAGCTAGGACTTTTTTTTTTTAACTGGAAAGATCAAGTTCACCTACAGGCCGAACATATTAAGGGAAGATCATCTCCTCTCCGGGAATTGTAGTCATGCCTAAATTGGATCTTTTTAACAGCCACTACTTAACAACATCCAGTATGATAGTACCATCCACCTTCCACTAGGAAATGTGGTCTTGGTTTGAAAATGGAGTTACTCAAATAGGCTTTTGATCAGGATACTGAGATTTACACCTGACTTTTGCTTTGTGCTTCTGCGGTTGAATCATATGCAAGAAAAGAGATTGGCAGTCTCCTCTCAAAGGCTTCTCCTCCAAGAATTTGATTAGCTATTGCACCTGCTGGGCCACTGGCATGCCCCAAAGTAACCAAGAAGGGTAAGGATGCACACTCAAAAGTTGTAAGAATACTATTGAATAATCACACAGTTTGGATGAGTCAGGCAAGATCTACCCCTTTTTCCCTTTCTTTTTTAAAGGTACTTATTAAACTCTGATTTTATGCCAGGCATATAAGCGCTAAGCGCTAGGGTAGATAAAAGATATTCCATTTGGACACAGTCCCTCTCCTACATGGGGCTCAGTGTCTTAGTTGGAGGGGGAGTATTTAATACCCATTTTACAAATGAGGTCACTGAGGCACAGAGAAATGAAGCGACTTGTCCAGGGTCACACTGCACGCAAGTGGTAGGCCTGTGATTAAAACCCAGGTCCTCTGACTCTCAGGCCCGTGCACTCTGCACTAGGCCATGCTTCTTCCCTTTCCACAGCTCAGACTTACCTTTGAAATTTTAGAAAGTTACAGATAAAAGAAAACTGTCAGAATTTATCCCTTTTGTGTGCTAATTATCTTCAAAAATTGATAATATTTGGGGATGGTGTTTGCTGTATTCATTGGGATGAGTGTGTGCAAGCTTACTGGAGACTTTTTGGGGGCTGCCCTTCTTTCTTCTCTCCCTAACTTTCCTATCTCACTACCCTCCCTATCCTAGAAGCCTGAAGCCATTGGATCACCCTCAACTCTAAATTCTCATTCATTTCTCACATCCAGTCTACTGCCAGATCCTGCTGGTTCTTCTTGAATAGCTTCCCTGATCCACCCCTTCCTCCCTACCCAAACTGCTACCATTCTGGTACAAGATCTGGCCTTACCCCAGCTGGACTATTATGTCAGCCTTCTGACTAGTCTCCCAGCCTCCAGTTTCTCCCCATTCCAATCTATACTATCTGCTACTTCATGGATCATCTTCCTGAAGCATCACTCTGCCTGCATCTTCCCTCTCCTCAAAACAGCATGGCCTAGTTGGAAAGAGCACAGGCCTGGGTTTCAGAGGATCTGGGTTCTAATCCCACTCTGCCAACTGCTTGCTCTGTGCCCTAACTTCTTTGTACCTCAGTTTCCTCAACTGCAAAATGGGGATAAAATACCTGTTCTCTCTCCTATTTAGACTGTGAACCCCTGTCGGACAGGGATTGTGCCAACATCATTAACCTGTACCTACTCCAGCGCTTAGAACTATCTGCCAATATTCTTCCCCTTGACTCTATTTATTGCCATTGTTCTTGTCTGTCTCCCCCGATTAGACTGTAAGCCCGTCAAACGGCAGGGACTGTATCTGTTGCCGACTTGTTCATTCCAAGTGCTTAGTACAGTGCTCTGCACATAGTAAGCGCTCAATAAATACTATTGAATGAAAGTGCTTAACAAATACCATAAAAACATATTTCCCAAACGCCCTCCGCAGTGCACTGCACCAAGTAGATGCTCAAAAATACTCCTCATCCTGATCTCTCCATGGACTTTCCCATCTCCTAGTAATCATAATAATCATAATGATAATGATAATATAATAATTGTGGCATTTAAGTGCTTACTGTGTGTCAAGCACTGTACTAAGCAATGGGGTAGATACAAGATAATCATTTCCCACATGGGGTTATAGTCTAATGGGACGGGGGGAGAAAAGAAAATATATCGAATCCCCATTTTGTAGGCAAGGGGATTGAGGGCCAGAGAAGTTAAGTGACTTGCTCAAGGTAACACAGCAGACAATTGGTAGAGTGGGATTAGAACCCAGCTCCTCTGACTCCCAGGCCCATGCTCTTTTCACTAGGCAACACTGTCTCTCTCCTCTTCTGACTAAATCATCCATCAATCCATGGTATTTACTGAGCATTTACAGCATGCACAGCACCATACTAGGCATTTGGGAGAGTCCAAACCAACAGAATTAGAAGACACATTCCCTGTCTACATGCCCTCTGGGAGCTTTTCCAATTTCCTCTCCTCCCAAATCACTCCAACAGGACCTCTTCTGTTCTCCCAAGAAGCTCTCTCTCACCCAGTGTGTGCAAGGGCTTTCCTGCTCCTTCCCCAATCAATCCATCAATCAATCGTTTTTGAGGGCTTACTGTGTGCAGGGCACTGTGCTAAACGCTCAGGAGACTACAAATAACAATAAAAACGGACACAGCCCCAACCTGGAAGCTTTCCTGAGCTCAGAGCTGGAGCTCTGAACATTTTGCTGAGCCTTCTAAAAGGCTTTTGTGACTTCTCTTCTGACTGCAGGGCTCCCTCTGGAGACTTCCCTGCTTGATGTCAACCAACTCTGACTGAGGCTTGAGATAGAGTAATGGCTCAAGAACCTAGGGGAGTGTGTAGATTAAGGAATATTTCCTGGAACTAGAATCAAGGATGCGGAGCAGCAACAGCCAGAATATTTAAGAAGAGAAATTGTCACTGCTGTAGCCCTCTCACTCTCAGTTCCCAGCACAGGCTCAATTTCTAGGAAGCTGGCATTCATTGCAGCAGAGGCAGAAACTTTTTCTTTTGACTATTTATTTCATCGGAAAGCAGTGTAGCCTAGTGGAAAAAGAGGCCTGGGAGTCAGGGGACCTGGGTTCTAATCCCAGCTTTGCCAGTTGTCTGCTGTGTGACCTTGGGCAAATCACTTGACTTCTCTGTGCCACAGCATATGTAATATGGGGATTAAGACTGACTGTGAGCCCAATGTGGGGCATAGACTGTAACCAAACTGATTAGCTTGTATCTACCCCAGGGCTTAGTACAGTGCCTGGCATATAGTAAGTACTTAACACACACCACTGGATAAAAACATATGGCAGGAAACCATAGGAGGATCATCTCTAAATATGTACATCTCCAAATATGCATATAGATGTATTTTATAATTAAACATTGTCCTTTCTTGACATTCACATTCAAAAATATACTGGACTTGATGCAGGTATAGGTATAGTTCATTCTTCAGTTTCCAATTTACTTTCATTTTATTAAAACTTTACTTTAAATCAGTCTTTAATATTCATTTTGAATCCTATTCAACAAGCAGAATTGTACTGTCAGATCCTGGTCTCACTGGAATCTCTTTGGAGCTCTCAGGAAGCATGCATGCATATTAACAAGTTATACACAGCTTTTCAAATGAGGGTGTCTAGCCTGCATCCCCGGAAAAAGGGGCAGAGATATGAATTAAGGAAGATGAACAAGCTGACTGTGGAAGAGAGGAGGCTTCAGTGGGAGGAAATTCATTGCTGAGAGAAACAGAAACATGAGGCAGAATTCCACTTAACACTAAATCCTTTCGGGAATCCACAGGTTGAAAAAGTGTAATCCAATTCATCATCCACCACAGGAGACCTTTGGTGCCAATATCTCAGGTTTCTTCATCACTGTCTAGGCCACATGACTCTTTGTAAACAAGGGTGTTTGGCAGATTGGGAACAATGCATTAAGAACTAGGAGCATTTGCTATTTCTTCATCCTCACTGCCAAGCAGTCTTTTTCCTAAACACGGATATTTTATAGTTAATGATGCTTGTTCAAAGGCAAACCGATGAAACGCTTGTTCTTGAGGACCCACATTTAGGGCCAAATGCCTCTGGCAAGACAATGCAGACTGATCCCTCTCTCAAGGTAAATGACTTAAATCTTGACCCGAGAGCAGTAGGGAGGAAAGGCACACCCATCTGTGGGAGAAATACAGATCCTTCCCTTGGATACCAGCATGCAAACAACCACAGAATTTACCATTCAGAGAAAAAATCAGCAGTCTCTCACATGGCTGTTACTGAGGTCAGAAAGGCATAGTATTTGCCAAATAAGGTGATGGGAAAGGAGAAATGGACATTTAATTTCGTTTGTTTTCTACCATTGGATTTTCAGCTCTTTGAGGCAGCACATTACCACAGGTTGCAGTAGTCAAACTGATAAAGATAAATATAACTTCTAGAATGAACTGGTATGTGTGTGTTCATTTATGCTGAGGGATGGAAGACTCACATTTAAAAAAAAGTGTGTGTTGTTTCAATCTACCCTTTTGAAATGCTAGGATCCATAATGATGATTATATAGAAAATGAATGCTAAATTCTTCATGTAGGACTCCCTTTACCCTCATATATGACAGACCACCAGTCTCCCCACCTTTGAAGCCTTATTAAAATCCCATCTCCTCCAAGAGGCCTTCCCTGACTAAACCTTCATTTCCCCTACTCCCTTCTCCCTTCTGCATCTCCTGTGCACTTGGATCTGTACCCTTTAAGCACTTGCTATTTGCCCCACCCTCAGCCCTACAGCACTTACATAAATATGATATTTCTTAAGCACTTCCTATTTGCCAGGCACTGTACTAAAGTGCTAGGGTGGATACAAGCAAATCTGGTTGGACACAGTCCTTATCCCACGTGGCGCTCACAATCTCAATCCCCATTTTAGAGATGAGGCAACTGAGGCCCCGAGAAGTTAAGTGACTTGCCCAAAGTCACAATGCAGACAAGTGGAAGAGTCAGGATTAGAACCCATGACCGTAGCTTATTTTATAGCCTATAGACTATAAAGTCGTGGTGCTCACGGAACAATTCTACCAACTCTGTTTATTGTACTCTCCCAAGCACTTAGTGCAGTGCTGATGGTATTTGATGTGCTCTGCCCACGTACAATTGATTGATTGATGAGTCACCTTAGGTAAAAAATATAACATATGAAAATATAAGGCAGAGGTGCAAAGTTGTCCCTGTAAAAACATACAGCCTGTGGCTGCACCAAAATAAGATTTGAACTATGTTTGCATAGCCTACTTTCAAGCAATGTGGCTTAGTAGACAGAGCACGGGCTTGGGAGTCAGAGGTCATGGGTTCTAATCCTGGCTCTGCCACTTATCAGCTGTGTGACTTGGGTGAGTCACTTAACTTCTCTGTGTCTCAGTTACCTCATCTGTAAAATGGGGATTAAGACTGTGAGCCTCATTACCTTGTATCTACCCCAGCCCTTAGAACAGGGCTTGGCACATAGTAAGCACTTAAATACCATCATCATTATCATCAGATAGAGTTTTCCCTGTTTTACTAAACCAAAATGTGCTATCATCATGTCTTCAAGATGCCTGCAGGTAGAAACTGCGGTAACTAAACCTGGGTTTCTTAGCATGTCATAATTCAAAAGATTACAAAGGTAAATATTTCACAGAATTTTAAAAGCAAATCCTTTTAACTGAATAGCTGCTTTTTAACTGATACAGCTCCCCTGACTCTCTCAGCAGTTCCACTCTCCCATCTAATTAACACAATCACAGCTAGATTTTCAAGACAGTTGTTTCTCACACTGTAAATGAAATATTTTTACTTCAGTGGTGGCATTTTAATAAGTGGAGATGAACACAATCATTTTCTCTCCAGATTGACATATTTAAAAATTTGTTTCCGTTGAAAACCCTGATTTAAAAAAAATGCTGTCATTACATAAAAGGAAATATTTATAGTTTCTGCCCCAAATCTGTTGCTCTTGTACTCAAAATCATTACTCGTCTCAGTCTTAACAGTCTTCTTCCCTCTAGATTGTAAACTCGCTATGGGCAGGTAACATGTTTACCAACTCTGTTATATTGTACTTTCCCAACGACTTAAGATAGTGCTCTTCACACAGTAAGCGCTCAAGAAATATGACTGACTGATTGTAGTACAACCCTAACAGAGGCACTGACTTTCATTTTGAGAACGAGGGCAAACTTGGGGTGGAGCTCTGAGGGGATGGGACGAAGGTGGCAGACATTAGAGGGGATTGGGGAGGAGGAAGCGAAGTGAAAGGGAGGAAAAGCAGGCAGGAATGGAAGAAGGCAAAAGGGAAAGGAAGCAGACATAGGAAGGAAGGAAGACGACCTCTAGAAACCCTAATGGGCACTAGAGTTGGATGTGCCTTTGTCCTTTCCCCAGACCAGTAGGCCTTCACTGAACAATCCCATGTTGTACAAGGGTACACAGTTGCCATGGTAACTGTACCAATCCCCAGCCAGTCTCCATATGCAACCCCCTCTCACAGTCCTGAGGACCTTAGCCCCCTTCTGTGCTTCACCCAGCCCCCAAATCATGCTGTGAACATCCCAGGTCCAGCTCACACATAGAGACCCCTTGTTTGTGCCCTAATCAAGACCCTAGCCTGAGACCAGCTCCAAGGATTCCATCCCCAGCTGGCAGGGAGCAAAGGTGGAGCCACCATCTTGGCTCTTCCTCTGATCTTTTTCCCAATCCAAAGAGTAGGAAAGCTACCTTTCCCAATTGAAAAACTGGGGACAAAGCTGACAGTGTCACCCTTTACAGTGCCAAGCCCTCATTTTCCCCATTTCTCAAAGATCATTCTGCCCTATGCTTTTTCTTCTAGATTATGATACCAACTGACTCTGTCCCTGGTCATATTCCCTTTTGAAGCTGTACAGTAAAATTTCATCACAGCATTGTGGGAGAGCAGTCTTCCCCCCAGGAAAAGCTGGGTAGGGTCTTTACTGCATTATCTGTAGATTTATAACAGCCTGTTCTCCCTTCCTTCGTGTTAAAAAGCAAACTCCAAGAAAATCATGAAAAGCAGCATGGCCTAGTGGAAAGAACATGGGCTTGGGAGTCAGTGAACCTAGGTTCTATTCCCAGCTTTGCCAACTGCTTTCTGGGTGACTTTGGTCAAGTCACTTTACTTCTCTGTGCCTCAGCTGCAAAATGAGGATTCAATACCATTTTTGCCCTCCTATTTTGACTGTGAGTCCCATGTGGGGCCGGAACTGTGTCTGACCTGATTAACTTGTATCTACCCCAGTGCTTAGAACAGTGATCGACACATAGAAAGTGCTTAAAAATACCATAATCATTATCATAATTGACAGTTCTTCAGAAAGCACCATGATATGTTAAAAATACAAGTAATGAAATTGCAGCGTCATGAAGAAAAGTGGCATAAACACTGAAATCCCTTTTGAAACTTCAAGAGATGCTTTCATTTACATTTTCTGGGATTACACGAAAGTGTGACAGTAATAGAGGGAAGCACATACTTATTTTGGGACAGATTCTTCTCATTTAAGATGCACGACTAAGAATTTTTATATTTGTGTTGAACAGATTTTGAATCCTAAATATAAGACTACTATATTGCGCCAAAAAGAGGATGGGCAAGGCGGAATGGGCAACTGCCATTAATTGTCTTGACTTGCACTGAACTGAATATGAAACCATCGGTTACCAATCTGCAGGGAGTACATCAAGCATGTGTTAAAACATGATCAGTGTGAAGGGAAAAGACAGGAATACAGAGACTAAGAATAGTAATAGTACTCACTCAGCGCTTACCCTGTACAAAGCACTATACTATGAGGACCCTGTTGAGATGGGGAGGGAATAGGCAGTGGAGCACAAATTCAGACAAGAGGTATCTGAGGAGGTTCTTGAAATGCAGAGTGAGAAATCTGAACTCCATGCGAAGGGGAGCTAGGTTGGTCTTAATTTATGTCAGAGGCTAAATCCTGGGACCTCAGGGCTGGCCATTCAGACAAGTAAAAATGCCATCTCAACTTTTGATTTGTCAACATCTTAAATGCAGTCAACTTCACTGGCAGTGGGCTCTCTACTCTAAATATCATGACAATCTGCTCATTGAAACAGTGATGTCCAAACTGTTCAAAGAAACAAAAGAAAATAAAAAGGTATCTTGGGTAGAGAGCCTGTAGATTAACATATAAGGAGAAATGCTCTAATATTGCTAGTCCTTGAGAAACACTCTCTGAAATTATCTGACGGCAAATCACAAACTGAATGAACCATTGAAGACCTTTAATGATAATAATAATAATTTTAAGCACTTACTATTTGCAAAGCACCATTCTAAGCTCTGGGGCAGATAAGAGATCTTCAGGTTGGACACTATTCCTGTCTCATATGGGGCTCAGTCTAGCTAAGAGGGAGTAGGATTGAACCCCCATTTTACAGATGAGGAATCTGAGGCACAGAGAAGTTAAGTGATTTGCACAAGGTCAGGTGGCAGAGTCAGGATTAGAACCCACGTCCTCTGACTCCCAAGCCTGTGCTCTTTCCACTAGGCCAAGTTGCTTCTCATATGTGTCTTTCTCCAGGACCCTAAAGAGCTGGTAAAATATTGAACATAATCAATACAGTTCCCTCATCTATTTATTAATCAGTAGTGTGGGAATTGGTAGACCAAAATTGGAAGCAGTACGGCCTAGTTAAATGGGGATTAAATCATATTCCCTCCAATTTAGACTGTGAGCCCCATGTGGGACGGGAACTATGTCCAACCTGATAATATGGTATCTACCCCAGTGTTTAGAACAGTGTTTGGTACATAGTAAGTGCTTAACAAGTACAATAATAATAACAATTCTAACAGTAACTATTATCATCAGTGGGGAGTACAGTGAGCTTGGCGGGCTGATCAGTCTGGAGCTAACATTGGCTTTGATTAGGTTATTTCAAACCAAACCTGGAATTCTAGACACCAAAGGTTCTGCCTTAATTGAGTTATAATAATAATAATTGTGGTATCTGTTAAGCAGCCCTCTCAGGGTTGCACCTGGAGAGTTTCCAGTACTCTACCAGTCTTGACTATGGGAGGGAGAGTCAAGCAGACACATAACCATCCCATTCCTAGCTTGGGCAGTGTCTAGCAAGTGGAAGGCAATCGGCTACAAGTCAAAACTCACCTGTGCCCGGCAGCAGTGGCACGAGAGAGTTGACGGCGGAGACTCAGGTTTACTGGGCGGAAGGAGGCAATGGTAAACCACCTCCGTATTTTTACCAAGAAAACTCTGTGGATACACTACCAGAACAATTGCAGATAGAGTTGGGGCCTTCTGGAAGAGATGTGTCCATGGTGCGGCTATGGGTCGGAGATGATGACAACAGCGTAAGACAAGACAAGGTTTGTTAAGCGCTTACTATGTGCCAGGCACTGTACTAAGCACTAGGGTAGATACAAGACATTTCATTTGGATATAATCCCTGTCCCACATATAGCTCAGAGTCTTAATCCCCATTTTACAGATGAGGTAACTGAGGCACAGAGAAGCTAAGTGACTTGCCCAAGGTCACACAGGAGACAAGTGGCGGAACCAGGATTAAAATCCAGGTCCTTCTGACTACCAGGCCCATGCTCTATCCACTAGGCCAAGCCATTTCTCTACCGTGCTTGATGAAGTATAGAACAATAAATATAAGTGCAACAGGCCCATACTCTCAGAAACAGGATCAACTTTGTGTTCAATTTTGGCTTCTACAGATTTGGTGTCCTGTACCAAGTGCAGCTAGGGAGTTTGGGAGCATTTGTGTATGTGTTCATCTTACAGCTACAACTGAAGAGGTTTTTGCTCCCCTTAGGAATAAGGTTTCATTTATAATAAAAATCCAAATCCTTCCAAAAAGGAAAACATAATCTTTATGTCAATATGAGAGGAATGACCCACATCAATTTCAGTGAATAAAAACTGGAAATTATACATGTAATATCAGCAGAACATTTCACAGCTATGCCAAATGTTTTGTCTAAATGACCAAATAGCATTGACATTGGAACTGCTTATTCAATGTATTTGTTCCCATTAAGGACCGAAAACCCTTGGAATATATACTTTCTTTTCAAAATCACATCTGAACTACTGCTATTTATGAAATCATTCTTTTTCTCCATCAGAAAAATATTCCAAGCAAGTTTATACATCACCCCTAGAGTAGCATGCACTTGTGCCACAATGGGTAGGATCATCACAAATGCTACCCTCTTGATCTTTCATGCAACAGATTGGCTGGAGGGAAATGCCAAAGTTCTGCTTCTAACTAGGAGCCCAGTGCTAAGTGATGCGAGACTGGTATGCAGGAAATGGCAGCAGTGGGGCACAGCTGCCCCTGGCTTCCCCGAGACCAAGAGAAGGCTCACCAGTTGGATGACAACAGGAGCAGTGGCTGTTAGCAGTACTGCTTAGTGGAAAGCACTTGGGCCTGGGAGTCAGAGGACCTGGGTTCTAATCCCAGCCCCGCCGCTTGTGTGCTGTGTGACCTTAGGCAAGTCATTCAACTTTTCTGTGCCTCAATTTCCTCATCTGCAGAATGAGGATTCAATACCTGCTCTCCCTCCTATTTAGACTGTGAGCCCCATGTGGGACCTGGTTATCTTGCATTTGCCCCAGCGCATAGTACAGTGCTTAGATCATTGTAAGAGCTTAAAAATACCATAATTATTATTACTATTGCTATTATTTTCCTGTTGTTACTTTGTTTAGCATTCAGTATCTGCACCCACTCCCATGGAGAATTAATTTGCTCCCAAGGCTTCAACTATCATCTCTATGCTGATGATTCCCAAGTCTACCTCTCCGGTCTTGACCTCCCTCCTTCTCTGTAGTCTCATATATCCTTCTGCCTTAGGCTCGATGTGGGCAGGGAATGTTTCTGTTAGGTTTTTGTGTTGTACTCTCCCAAGCACTGAGTATAGTGCTCTGCACACAGCAAGCACTCAAAAAATACGATTGATTGATTGGGGATCTCTCAACTTGAATGTCCCGGTGATACCTCAAACTTAACATGTCCAAAACAGACTTCTTCATCTTCCCACCCAAACACTGTCCTCCCCTTGACTTTGCCATCACTGTAACCACTATCCTCCTAGTCTTCCAAGCAGGCGGTGCCGCTGAGAATTTGAGAACTTAATATCACAAAACTGTGGACTCTATGGGCAAATGGCAACAATGAAGTGAAATGGCAACTGAGACTGTGAGCCCCACGTGGGACAGGGACCGTGTCCAACCTGATCTGCTTGTATCCACTCCAGCACTTAATAGAGTGCCTGGCACACAGTTAAGCACTTAACAAATACCATAATTATTATTATTAAATGAAGTGAAGGACTTGTCATTATTAGATCATTGGCTCCATGATGACACCCAGCAAGATCTTTCAGGCTAAAAAACCCACTCTGGGGTCTGAAAGATTCAATCAGGCTGTCCACATTGAGAAAATCACCCAGATAATTGCTCAATCTTCCACTTCAAGGGGTGTGCAGAACCAGCCAGTGAATCAAGACTAAGCCCTCAGCCACTACAACAAAAGTGATTATTATTTGGAGTGGTAAAGAAAAAGTATGAATGTTATTCAGTATAATGCCATTACCCGAGTGTGGTAGGAATATTAAGATAGCAATGTTGTTGTTTTTTCCATCATCACCTTAAATAGTACAGTAAACATCTCCAAACTGAAGCTACAGAGTATGAAAATACAGATATGCACTCTACAGGGGTGATAGGGAGGACCACCCCTACAACTTTTTGAGCTGAACTCCCAAACTCGCTCAATCCAGGTCTCTGACAAATTCTGAGCATTTCCCATCAGGGCTAAAAAGGCCCAAAGTGATGATGATCTGGCCTTTTAGCTCTTTGAAGTCTGGCCCCTGCCAAAACCCCTGACCCTATGTCCAAAATGAAAAGTTGGCACCTCAGCATGAGACAACATACTTTCCACTACTATTAAATCGTGTAGGCCAAAGCTATTCCATCCAAAAATTCAGGATATAAAGGTGACCAGCCACCACTAATGACAAACAGGGGGAAAGAGAGGTAGAGAGAAAAACAAAAAAAACCCAGAAACCTATGAAAACAGTTCATATCTGGGACCAGAGAGGGAGAGAAAATAATTTGTTGAATGTTACGTCACTAGTGGATCGGTTTATAGGAACAGCCAGGGAGTGTGATTTAATGTATGCCCAAGCATAATTAATATAGTGGGTGATCAAGAAAAACCATTACCCTCTACCTCTACTATCATTCCTACTACCACTGTCCCTACTACTAATAAAGAAGATTTGGTTTGCAGAACCAGGATGCAAGATCAAAGGAAAGATTTGGCTCCTTAAGCGGTTACCTTTGGAAGTGACACCTACTAAGATCGTTCAGGCTAAAAACACTTCGCAAGTTGCCAGAAGCTGAATGAAACAAACGGAACCTGATTTCCTTGATGGGATCCATTGTTACTGACTTTATTATACTGTATCTAAAGGCTTCCACTTTAAACAAAGAGAGACAACTACGTTCTAGGTCGGGTAGACAGACCCTTCCCCAAATTCAAATCAATTGAAAGTGAAGTCCATTTTATCATATTCTGCCACACCTCAACAAAACTGTTCAACACTGACACCTTGGGGGGAAAACAGACACTGAATATTTTTCTTGTTCCCTCACAGAACATTTGTGCCTAGCAGAAATACCAGGTCTTTGCCCAGATTAAAATACAGTGATACCAACTAGAATTCGATTAGAACTTGGTGTTTTCTTTTACAAAGTTCTTGCGCATCAATTACCTCACCCTATGCTCATCACCTCCCTGTAAGGTAGGGGCCAGGGGAATTCTCCCCCATTTTATAGCTGAGAAAACTGAAGCACTGAAAGGTTAAGCAACTCACCCATAGTTACACAGTAGACAAGTGGAAGAACTGGGAAAACACCTAGGGCTCCAGATTTTCAGATCCATATGAAGGTACTTGCTAAATACTATTCAGTGATAACAGAAGGTGGAAATCTCCGTAGTTTGGAGTATCGATCATTCAGCCAAGCTTGGGAGGCACTAAGCAAAGATTTTTTTAATAGGCTGAAGTCAATTTGCTGTGCCATGAAAGCAAAAGACTCTAAGTTGCATATAATTCTTTCCAGGATGGCAGCATGCTGATTTGTTGTTGTTGGTTTGTACTCCTCTAATTCTCTTTAGAATAGTTTCTCTTCCCTTTCCTATAATGGAGAATGCCTGCTGTGAGGATATTCCTTTCAAAAAACTCATTGAAGTCCTATACACTTGTTTATTCTGCTCGTGAGACTCACTACTGAGAAAATGGTAAGATATGAGAAAAGATGTTTCTGTTTCTGAGGATACGTGAGGATGCACTGGCAGCAACTGCAAGGCAAAAAATCACCAAGTTCCCAGCACTTGTGAACTAATTTACACCTTCCTAAATCCATATATATATATATCAGCTTTATTTATCTATTTTTGACCTCACCAGTTGTAAATACTGTTATGTTTATCTCCCCCATTAGAGTATAAGCACTTTGTGGGCACAGAATGTATCACGTCATTATTCCACACTTCCCAAGCACCTAGTACAGTGCACTGCACCAAGTAGGCGCTCAATAATGCTGCTAATATTACTACTTCCAGACCAGGAATCATCAAATCCAGGAACTCACCATCAAAAATTGAAGCCCATTTGTCCACAAAATTAATCATTGACAACCCAGGCCTACCCTTTTCCCTGAAAACAGTTGGGTTTAAAGGGAAAGGGTGAGGTAGAAATTGGTTTGTGCAACTACTGATATTTGGGTAATTGGATGTGTTGATCCTAGACTATTTGATTTAGTCAGTTAGAGCAAGCACTGATTCAATGTGAATTAGTAGGTTAGGGAGAAATGGTTCAAAGATATCACCATAACTGGCATTTTTCAATACGGTTGTTATATCCACATCTAGCAGAAGGCTTTACTCTCTTGCCACAGGTTGCTATTTTATGGCATTATTTTCAGTTTGCAAATACTCAAAGAAACACAGAGTACTGTACCTGTACAGTGCTCTACGGTAAGTCTGAGACAGAGGCTGGGAAGTGTCACGGTACCACCTCTTCACTGATGCCACACACGTGGGCACAACTATTTTGGTTCTATCATTATACCCTTCCTCTCCACACTACCCCGCTGATGCAAGCACTTACCCTATCCCACTTGAATTATTCCATCAGCCTCCTTGCTGACCTTCCTGCCTCCTGTCTTTCCCCACTCCAGTCCATACTTCACTCTGCTGCTTGGATCATTTTTCTACAAAAACATTCAGTCCATGTTTCCCCCACTCCTCAGGAACCTCTAGTGGTTATCCAACCCACTTTGTATGAAACAGAAACTCCTTACCATCGGCTTTAAGGGACTCCAGCAGCTCTCGTCCTCCTACTTTACCTCACTGATTTCCTACTATAATCCAGCCTGCATATTTTGCTCCTCTAATGCCAATTTACCTCAGTCTCATCTACCTTTCCACCTACCCCTTGCCCGCATCCACTCTCTGGCCTGGAGTTCCCACCCCTTCACATCCGACCGACCACCACTCTGCCCACCTTCAAAGTCTTTTGAAAATCACTTCTCCACCAAGAGGCTTTCCCTGACAAATTCTTAATTTCCCCTACTCCCTCTCCCTTCTGTGCCCCCTATGCACTTTGATCTGTACCCCTTAGGCACTTGGTATTCATCCCATTCTCAGCCCCACAGCACTTATGTGCATACCCCAGTGTTTTGTTTTTTTTAATGTTTGTCACCCCCTCTGGCCTGTAAACTCATTGTGAGCAGGGATTGTATCTACCTACTCTCTTGTATGGTACTATCCCAAGCATTTAGTATGGTGCTCTGCACACACTAAGCACTCAATAAATACTACTGATTTGCTTGATTCCCAATCTGAGTTGCTGCTCTTCACTGCACTTCATGTTGCAGGAGAAAGTGAAATTTGAATAGGGTTTTCAAAAAAGGGAAACGGCTTGACAAAGAAGAGTGGAGAGGGCATTCAAGGCATGTGAGATGACATGAAGGCAGAAGAGGTATTGTTTAAAGACTACAGTTCTTTCTAGCATTGTGGGCAGGGAACATGTCTACCAACTCTGTTATACTGTACTCTCCCAAGTGCTTAGTATAATAATGCTTTGCACTGAGTAGGCACTTGACTGATTGGTTGGGTCAAGGAATAGTTACCAGATTTTCTTGGCTAGAATGGAGAGGATGAGGTGAAAAAGACAGGGAGAGTCAATACCCATCACGGTAGCTAATAATAATGATTATCATGGTATTTGTTAAGTGCTTACTGTCAGCTGTGTGACTTTAGGCAAGTCACTCAATTTATCTGTGCCTCAGTTACCTCATCTGCAAAATGGGGATTAAGAGTGTGAGCCCCACATGGGACAACCTGATTACCTTGTATCTCCCCACCCCCAAGTGCACAGAAAAGTGCTTGGCACATAGTAAGTGCTTAACTTAGAGAAGCAGCGTGGCTTAGTGGAAAGAGCCCAGGCGTGGGAGTCAGAGATCATGGGGTTTGAATCCAGGCTCTGCCACTTGTCAGCTGTGTGACTGTGGGCAAGTCACTTAACTTCTCTGTGCCTCAGTTATCTCATCTGTAAAATGGGGATTAAGACTGTGAGCCTCATGTGGGACAACCTGATTACCCTGTATCTACCCCAGCATTTAGAATAGTGCTCTGCATATAGTAAGCGCTTAACAAATACCAACATTATTATTATTATTAGCAAATATGATTATTATTAGTATTAACATTATTATTATGTGCCAGGAACTGTACTAAGCGCTGGGGTAGATACAAGGTAATTGGGTTGGAATGCCCTCTCCACTCTTCTTTGTCAAGCTGTTTCCCTTCTTTGAAAACCCCATTGAAATTTCCCTGTCCCATATAGGGCTCAGAGTCTTAATCCCCATTTTCCAGATGAGGTAACTGAGTCCCAGAGAAGTCACACAACAGCCATGTGGAGGAGCCGGGATTAGAACCCAGGTCCTTCTGACTCCCAGGCCCATGCTCTACCCACTATGCCATGCCACTAGTGAATATCTACTGAGTGCACGGCACTATACTAAGCAACAGGAGCATGTGAGAACTCTGTCCAAAATAATCTTGCATTTTAATGGACTAGCAGGACCCTAGAGGTTTTAGAGCCTGCAGTCAGTCCACCTGTATCATTCTAATACTGAGGTCTGTTCCCCCTGAGTAACTAAAACATCATTAATATTAATGTAACATTTTAAAACATTATTCTGCATTGTCCCGCTCCTCCCAAATGCCCAATGATTGACCATCCATATTCATATCAAGTAGAAACTCCTGATCATTGGCTTTAAGGCATTCAATCACTCCTCTCCCTGCTCCTTATCCTGGCTCCTCTCCCACTATAACACAGCCTGAACACTCTGCTCCTCTAATGCCAATCAGTCATTGTGCCTGTTCTCATCTCTCTTGCTGCCAACCATGCCCTCCCTCTTTCCGGGAACTCCCTCCCCCTCATTTCCAAGACACCACCACTCTCCCCATCTTCACAACCCTAATAAAATCGCATCTTCTCCAGCAACCCTTTCCCTAACCACTCATCTTTCCACCTTATTCTCCCTCTCTTCTGCACCTCCTCTGAGCTTGAGTCTGCATCCCCTAAGCTAAGTACGTGGGTACTCACCCCACTGCCCACCCCAAAAGCATTTATGAATGTACCATTATATTCAGTTGCTTCCCCGACCTGTAATGTATTTCAATGTAGATCTTCCCCTCTAGATTATGAGTTCCTTGAGGCCAGGAATTTTGCCTACGTACTCTATTGAACTCTTTCAAGGGTTTCATACAGGTGCTCTACACACAGTAAATGGTCAATAAATATCATTGATGGATCAATTGTTTGAATTACATTTTCCTCCTGCAGAAAGGAGCTAATGTAAAATCTAATCTGAGCCCAGTTGGTCATTTCCAAATAATTAAACTAGGTATGACATAGCAGAAAATCCTATTTTCATTTGAAAACCAAGCAGTATAGCTGCAAAATGTTAGCTTGACTGAGGTTTTGTACTCTGTTTCTTTATCCTTCAGCTGACTCTTGTTGCTCTTGAAAGGAAACTCAGAACTGGAAAAAGGGATAGAAAGAGCAAAACTCTGTACGTGCTAAATGGTTTCCAGATTATTTTCACAGAGATTTCTGCGATACCCTCCAGAGAAAGCCAAAATGCATTTGTCATCTTTCATATACCTGAAGTCTTAGACCCTGAGGAACCCCAGTCATGGTCGGGGGCTGCAGTTCTCACGATGAGGCCTCGAGTCCACATGTCTTGGAAATTCTGGAGTCCATGGGGATTTCCAACTGCCCGGAACAGCTTCTTGGCTTCCCCCAACCTCTGTGGAAGTCTTCCTCACATTTAGAGCATTAGATAGCTTCTGTGGTTTGAAACTCTTCACTACTTCCAGTAACACCGCTATCTGGGTTTATTGAATTTCTAATTAAGTGGCCTTAGAAATCCACTCCTTCTTCCCTGTATCCATCTTCCCCACCTAGATTGTGAGTCCTGTAAGGGACAGAGATGTGTGGAGACTGTGTCCAACCCAATTTGCTTATATCCACCCCAACGCTTAGTACAGTCCCTGGCACAGAGTAAGTGCTTAAATACCGTAATT
This sequence comes from Ornithorhynchus anatinus, assembly GCF_004115215.2. NCBI lineage: Eukaryota > Metazoa > Chordata > Mammalia > Monotremata > Ornithorhynchidae > Ornithorhynchus > Ornithorhynchus anatinus. Next base: position 58,006,493 of record NC_041753.1, read on the forward strand.
ATTAATATTATCTGATCATTTTATATTATCCCCCTGCTTCGTACAATGCTTAGCATATAGGAAGAACTTAATACCTAGAATTTTAAATAAAACTTTTATTTTGCAATTGCTTTCACATTATTTACCTCAATTTTTTTCCTCACACCATCCCCTGAAAAGGAGGAAGAGAGCAGGGGCAAAGCAGCTATTATTAACTCCATTTGTATAAGTGACATAACTGAGGCCCAGAGAGGCTAAGTGATTTGCCCAAGGTCACTCAGCAGATCAGTGGTGGAGCAAGAACTAGAACCCAGATCCTCCAACTCCCTTACCCATGTGCTTTTCACTAGGCCATGCTGTCTCCCAGTAATACCAACAACTGCGGCATTTGTTAAGCACTTAATATGTACCAGGCACTTTACTCAGTGCTATGGTGGATACAAGCAAATTGGGTTAGGCATAGTCCATGTCCCACATCACGTTCACAGTCTCAATGCCATTTTACAGATGAGGAAACAGGCACAGAGAAGTAAAGTCATTTGCCCAAGTTCACCCAGCAGACAAGTGACAGATCTGGGATTAGAACCCAGGTCCTTCTGACTCCTAGGCCTGTGCACTCCCCACCGTTCAAATCCCTCCTAAAACCCGCTTCCTCCAATAAGCTTTCCCCAATTAATTTCCTAGCACCCCAAAACCATCATATTAACTAAACAGGCATCTCTAGCCCTGACATATTTATGCCCATCCTCAGCCCTTTGGCTTATATGTGTATTGATTTGTACATTCAATTATTTACCTTGATTACTCTATTTGCAAATTTTTTTTTTGTATGTCTGTCTCCCCATGAGAGTGTAAGGTTCTTGTGGGAGGGGAGCCTGTCACTTTGTTTTATACTTTCCAAGCGCTTAGTACAGAGCATTTCACCAAGTAGGCATTACTACCAAAGATCAGAGAAAACAAGCCAGGCTAGGAATGGACCCTGATCCCAAGCAAGTTAGAGAAGGCCTTGGATGGAGACGACCTCTACTGGGAAATCAGTGTGATTTTCTTGATAGCCTTCCTGAAAGATGGCTTCAATCAAAACATACGAATGAATAAGATTTAGGTTGTTCACAAGAAGGATATTTCCCCCACTAACGTGAAGTAGCAAAGTTTTGCTACACTCATGGCTCCTGCCCCATACGTGGAGAAGAGAACAACCTCCTACTTTCTGGGTTGTTGTTTTTTTTAATCCATTCCCAGTACTTCAGAGTCAGAAAACATCTGCACTAACACACACAGCTGGGAAATGAAATTTTAAAAGTTCGCACTCACTTTTTATGAAGATACACAATGAATATTCAACAACCTCCTGCAACCCTCTGAGCCACTGTGCTTGATCCCCAGCAAACTCATTGCCTGCAATGCTTCAGAAATCCAATTTAGAGCTGCTTGATATTTAAAATTAACATCACAGGAATGGAAATACAGGATGGGCCACCAGGTTCAACAGAGGGATTTGGTTTCCTAATGATGTATAGGGTCATCTAATTTTATAGTTTAAGTTTTCTCCTTTTATGCATTGACTTTAATGTTTAGGATTACGATAAATGTTCTCGGTCTTCCTACTTTGTTATCCGCTATTTATTTTAAATGCCGACAGTGTAATTTCATTAGAGAATTACCAAAGATGGATCCCCGCAAACCGTTTCTCTGCCCATTTCACCACAGCTAACACGAAGATGCTACAAATCATTGCTGTTGTGTTCTTAATAGTCTATTTCCTTGAGTAAATGCTCACTATGATGTCCCTGGGAGGGAAAGACAGCTCTAAAATATTGATGAGGTGCGCTCTGGCACTGAAGAAAATTCCCTCCTTTTGAAGCAATGGACTATTACAAACCATATTACAGTTCTTGGATCTTGCTCTACCTGACACAGAAAATAAAAGTACTTGTTAAGGACTTACTATGTGCCAAGCACTGTTCTAAGAGCTGGGTAGGTACACAGCAGAAATGGGATTAGAACCCAGGTCCTTCTGACTACCAGGCCTTGGCTCTATCCACTACACCATGCTGCTTCTCTAACTACCGAGGCTAGATTCTCAACCCCAGACCTGCCCTTGGACCAGCAGGACACTCCCAAATGTTTTCAAAAGACCAGATCTGCTTATGGATTAGATATGTATTTCATGGCTCCCTGGAGGGTTATAACTGTTCCATGATTTTAACCAGGGAAAGTTTTGGCTTTTGACATACAGGATGGGAGGGAGTGATGGGGGTGAGGAAGAGAGAAGCAGCCTGGCCTAATGAAAAGAGCATGGGTCTGGCTCTGCCACTTTACCATGGGCAACTGACAAGCAGCATGGCCTATTGGATACAGCATGGACCTGGGAGTCAAGAGGACCTGGGTTCTAATCCCGGCTCCACCATTTGTCTGCGGTGTGACCTTGGGCAAGACACTTAATTTCTCTGTGTCTCAGTTCCCTCATCTGTAAAATGAGGATTAAGACTATGAGCCCCATGTGGGATATGGACTGTGTCCAACCTGATTAGCTTGTATCTACCCCAGCACATAGTACAGTGCCTGGCACATAGTAAGCACTTAAATACCATCAAAACAAACAAAAAAGTGACAACTTCTCTGTGCCTCAGATTCTTCATCAGTAAAATGGGGATTCATATCTTTTCTCCCCTTTACTGTGAACCCCAGGGGAGGCCAGGATTGTGCCTGACCTGATCTAATCAATACAGTGCTTGGTACATAGTAAGCACTTAACAAATACCACCATTAAGGAAGGAAATGGTTGAAAGCAGAGTGGCTTGCTCTCGCTAGACATGTTTCTCCTTTCCCTCTGCCAGGTTCACAGCCTAGGGGGAGAAAGGAGAGCAGGTATTGAATCCCCATTTCACAGATGAGGAAATTGAGGCACAGAGCCATTAAATTCATTCATTCATTCATTCAATGGTATTTATTGAGCGCTTACTATATGCAGAGCACTGTACTAAGCGCTTGGAATGTATAATTCAGCAACAGATAGAGGCAATCCCTGCCCACTGACGGGCTTACAGTCTAATCAGGGGAGACAGGCAGACAAAAACAATAGCAATAAATAGAATCAAGGAGATGTACATCTCATTAACAAAATAAATAGGGTAATAAAAATATATACAAATGAGCAGACCAGCACAGTGCTGAGGGGAGGGGAGGGGAAGGGAGAGGGGGAGGAGCAGAGGGAAGGGGGGGAAGGGGGCGTAGCTGAGGGGATGTGAAGGGGGGTGCAGAGAGGCAGCAGAGGGAGCAGAGGGAGAAGGGGAAGCTCAGCCTGGGAAGGTCTCTTGGAGGAGGTGAGCTCTCAGTAGGGCTTTGAAGAGGGGAAGAGAATTAGTTTGGCGGAGGTGAAGACGGAGGGCACTCCAGGACAGCGGGAGGACGTGGGCCAGGGGTCGACGGCGGGATAGGCGAGAACGGGGGACGGTGAAGTGGGCGGCAGAGGAGCAGAGCCTACGAGATGGGCAGTAGAAAGAGAGAGGGAGGAGAGGTAGGAGGGGGTGAGGTGATGGAGAGCCTTGAAGCCTAGAGTGAGAAGTTTTTGTTTCGTGCGGAGGTTGATCGGCAACCACTGGAGATTTTTAAGAAGGGGAGTGACATGCCCAAAGCGTTTCTGCAGGAAGATGAGCCGGGCAGCGGAATGAAGAGTAGACTGGAGTGGGGAGAGACAGGAGGAAGGGAGATCAGAGAGAAGGCTGACACAATAATCCAGCCGGGATATTATGAGAGCCTGTACCAGTAAAATAGCCGTTTGGGTGGAGAGGAAAGGGCGGATCTTGGCGATATTATAAAGGTGAGACCGGCAGGTCTTGGTGACGGATTGGATGTGTGGGGTGAATGAGAGAGCCGAGTCAAGGATGACACCAAGGTTGCGGGCTTGAGAGATGGGAAGGATGGTCATACCATCCACAGTGATAGGGAAGTCAGGAAGAGGACAGGGCTTGGGAGGGAAGATAAGGAGCTCAGTTTTGGACATGTTGAGTTTTAGGTGGCAGGCAGACATCCAGGTAGAGATGTCCTGGAGGCAGGAGGAGATATGAGCCTGAAGGGAGGGGGAGAGGACAGGGGCAGAGATGTAGATTTGTGTGTCATCTGCATAGAGATGATAGTTGAAGCCATGAGAACGAATGAGTTCACCGAGGGAGTGAGTGTAGATGGAGAACAGAAGAGGGCCAAGAACTGACCCTTGAGGAACTCCTACAGTTAGAGGATGGGAGGGGGAGGAGGAGCCTGTGAAGGAGACCGAGAATGAACGGCCAGAAAGATAAGAGGAGAACCAGCAGAGGACGCAGTCCGTAAAGCCAAGGTGATTTAAGGTGTGGAGGAGAAGGGGATGGTCTACAGTGTCAAAGGCAGCTGAGAGGTCAAGGAGATTAGGAGAGAGTAGGAGCCATTGGATTTGGCAAGAAGGAGGTCATGGGTGACCTTTGAGAGAGCAGTCTCGGTAGAGTGGAGGGGACGGAAGCCAGATTGGAGGGGCTCCAGGAGAGAATTGGAGTTAAGCAATTCTAGGCAGTGAGTGTAGACGACTCGTTCTAGGAGCTTGGAAAGGAAGAGTAGTAGGGAGATAGGGCAATAACTGGGGGGAAGTGGGGTCGAGAGAGAGTTTTTTTAGGATGGGAGAGACATGGGCATGTTTGAAGGCAGAGGGGAAGAAGCCACTGGAGAGTGAGCGGTTAAAGATAGAAGTTAAGGAGGGGAGGAGGGAAGGGACGATGGTTTTTATAGGGTGAGCGGGAATGGGGTCCGAAGCACACCACTTGCCCAATTTCACACAACAGGTAGGTGGAAGAGTCAAGATTAGAACCTAGCTGCTCTGAATTCCAGGGCTTCCCACTAGATCATGCTGATGCTCTTCCCCCAAGAATCACAAAGCACAAAATGTCAGAGGTACTATTTTCATATCAATTTTTACTATTTAGGTGAATTATTGCTTTAATATAGCTATTTAGGTAAACATAAATACCTTCAATTCTAATTAAGAAACAGTAAAGTCAACCAACCAATATTGTCCACATCCCATTCGAGTAGTTAGCAAATGAAGAATTTTATGAGAAATAGAACCATTGCCTAGAAACCTTCATTTCCCTTCTCAATGAAGATTTCCCTATAATAGTCCAAATTTCAAAATTCAAAGAAATGCATTCCATGAAAACTTTGTAAGAATTTGTTCTCCGATTCTACATTGACTGTATAAATGACAAGCACCAATATGCAAAAATATGATTTTAGTTCTAACTTTTCTGAATTGAAAAAACAAAACAGGAGACTTGTTTCTCACAGTATTTTGTAAACTCTTTGCAGCTTCGCAGAAATCTTGACACTCCCTGAAGATTATTTTCATTGGTGTCCATATGAAACTTAGAGAAGGACATAAAAAGGGTCTATTTAAAGAGCCTGTCCCATTTTATCTTTCTGTCTGATTGCTCCACTTTTTTTTGTAAATGGCAGTGCACACTGACAAATCATATCTGACTGCTACTGGAGCCTGTCATGTTTAAAAGCTTTCTGATCTTTCACACGAGATGCAGATGTTACTGGGCTGTGCATTATTTATTTCTAGCATAACCCTTCTCTCTTGGGCCCCTTTCAGAAGGTTCTCTTCCTTTCAGTCACCTCGCTTGCTGATTCCTCTTCATATAGGCTTCTTAAATCAATCAATCAGTGGTTTCAGCCATAATCGAATCACCAGCTACTGTCCCTTAGCTCACCATGCCCACCTTTCTAGCATTCATTCATTTGTTCAATTCATTTGTTCAGTATTTACTGAGCGCTTACTGTGTGCAGAGTACTGTACTAAGCACTTGGAAAGTAAATTTGGCAACAGAGACAATCCCTACCCAATAATGGGCTCACAGTCAGGAAGGGGGGGAGACAGACAACAAAACAAGTAGACAGGTATCAATAGCAGCAATATAAAGAAATAGAATTATACATATATACACACTATTAATAAAATAAATAGAATAATAAATATGTACATATATACACAAGTGTTGTGGGGCGGGAAGGAGGGTAGAGCAGAGGGAGGGCGTTGGGTGAGGGGTAGGGGAGGAGGAGCGGAGGAAATGGAGGCTCAGTTTGGGAAGGCCTCCTGGAGGAGGTGAGCTTTCAGTAGGGCTTTGAAAGGGGGTAAGTGTGCTAGTTTGGCAGATATGAGGACAGAGGGCATTCCAGGCCAGAGGAAGGACTTGGCCTAGGGGTCGATGGTGGGACAGGTGAGAACGAGGCCCATTGAAAAGGTTAGCGACACCAGTGGAGCCGAGTGTGCAGGCTGGGCCATAGGAGGAGAGAAGGGAGGTGAGGTAGGAGGGGGCAAGGTGATGGAGAGCTTTGAAGCCAATAGTGAGGAGTTTTTGCTTGATATGGACGTTGATAGGCAACCACTGGAGATTTATTGAGAAAGGGGGTGACATTCCCAGAGCATTTCTGTAGAAAGATAATCCGGGCAGCAGAGTGAAGTATAGACTGAAGTGGGGAGAGACAGGAGGACAGGAGATTAGAAAGGATGCTGATGCAGTAACCCAGTTGGGATATGATGAGAGACTGTGCCAACAAGGTAGCGGTTTGGGTGGAGAGGAAAGGGGGATGGAGAGGAAAGGGAGAGAAGGGGAAAGCAGCACTTAAATGTGATGGGAGGGGAAATCATACGGATTGTCAGATCCTGCCCCTTTCACGGGCGGGAAAGGGAGAGAGCGTTTGGGTAGTATTCCGTAAACTGGCTCCGGGGAAATTGGTTGTTTTTGTTGTTTCTGTGTTCCCTCCTATGCCACTGCTTAGAACAGTGATTGGCACATAATAAATGCTTAATAAATACCATAATTAATTAAGTGAATCATGTTCCCTGCACTCAAGGAGCTTATACTCTAATGGAGGAGTCAGGAAACAAATGGAGTTATAATAATTAATAATAATAATTGTGGTATTTGTTAAGCGCTTACTATGTGCCAAGCACTGTACTAAGCACTGGGGTAGATACAAGCAAATCGGGTTGGACACAGTCCCTGTCCCACATTGGGTTCACAGTCTCAATCCCCATTTTATAGATGAGGGAACTGAGGCACAGAGAAGTGAAGTGACTTGCCCAAGGTTAAACAGCAGACAAGTGGCAGAGCTGATATAGAACTCATGACCTTCTGAATACCCAGGCCCTTGGCTCTATCGACCACGCCATGCTGCTTCTCTGTTCCATTGTTCATTTATATAAACACAAATGGTAATCGTTTTTGCATCACAAGGACACAGTTTACCAGTTGTGGTCTCTTGGTGACCCCAGGTTGGCTTGGACTGATTAAAAAAAAATACATATGTGAAAGTATAGATATGCATATGTGTAAACTCAGAGGCAACTCAGATATCACTAATTATTTCTGAGAGACAGGCATCACTTAGTTTTGGTTTAATATGTATAATTGCCTTTCCAGAACTTCCTTTCAGTGGATGAAGAGTTCGATTAGCATAAACACACTGTGAGAGGTAGGAAGAGAGAATAACCTCATTCTGGGAAAATGAGTTCTTCATGGAAGGGTGCATCTTCTTAGTTAATGCACTGAGGAGTTCCCTCTTACTAATGTTTGGAGGAGTTACATACTTATATCCTTTGCACAAAGTCAAAATCCTTGGGGGATTGAGTTGTGGGGTTCAGGGCCTCACAGTGCCAGTTTATATGCTAATTTCCTACACTACAGACATGCTACTGCTTTCAGAAGTGGGTAGGGAGGGGAAGGGCATAGCTCCACTAAAGTGAAAGGCTATTTCTGCTGGGACACCTGCATCAGATTTCACCCCAGCATCACTCCTATTTACATTTGTTTCCCAAGTACCAACGAGGGAGAGAAGTATTGCCTCAGGCCAAGCCTCCCACAACCTTCCTTCAAACTTTTCATGAGATAAAGGGGCAGCGATGAGGTTCAAATTTCCAGGGAAGCCTGTGATGATTCCACACATCCACACCTTTGGATTATCAGGTTTTCATGTATACTTTTATTGCCCTTCTGTGTCCCTATCCTCTATTACCCCCCAAAATTTCCAATTTTGACCACAGACTAACAAACCCACCTTGGCCACCACATTTATTCATTCATTCAATAGTATTTATTGAGCGCTTACTATGTGCAGAGCACTGTACTTGGGATATACAATTTGGCAGCAGATAGACACAATCCCTGCCCAATGACAGGTTTACAGCCTAATCGTATATTTAGACTGTATTAATATTAATATTAAATATCTAATATTTAGGAATAACAAGGAACAGCATGGGCCTGGGAGTCACAGGACTTGGGTTCTAATCTAGGCTCCACCATTTGCCTGCTGTGTGACTTTACACAAGTCACTTATCTTCTCTGTGCCTCAGTTCCCTCATCTGTGAAGTGAGGATTAAATTCCTGTTCTCCTCCCTCTTCTACTGTGAGCCTCATGTGGGACACGGATGGTAACCAAGCAGCTTACACCATATCTATATCAGTATACTAGAGTGGTTGGCACATAGTAAGTGCTTAACAAACCTAGTACTATTATTATTACTAGTACTATTATACTTAAGCACTTACTATGTGCCAAGTTCTGTGGTAGATGCAAATAATCAAGTCAGACACCATCCCTGTCCCTGCATTTGAGCTTTGTTTTGGAAATAACTATCCCAATTATTATTATTACCATAATTATTTAAATGAATTATTTTATTCACCCTTACCAATTATTAAAGAAAAAAACACTATCTTTCCCCATTTGTTTTCCAAATTTTAGGAAAAAAAGTAACCTGCTTGAAGCATTATGATGGGAGTCGGGGAGGAATTTGTTTCTAAATCTGAAGGAAAAAAAATGACCAAGGTCAGCAGAAAGTGAAATAATCTTATTACGAATTTACTCAGGTAGCATGATTTCCTCATTGACTGCCATGTACTTTGCTGGATAGGATCATGAATGATGCATAGTACTACATTAAGGTCATCTATGCAGAATTCAGCAACTTGGATGAAATAGTAAAAGACTTTTAGAGGAATGATGCAAATTATTCTTCCTTCACCTTCCTGAATTAGGTACTATTTTCTGAAACAAATGCATCACATTTTCTGGTACCTGCTTTCCCTAAATTATTTTAGGCACTCAACTGATCGTAAATGCCTCTTCCATATGAACTTCAGAAAACTGTTACTTTGGAAAGGGAACATATCTGCAAACCACACAGTTCAAGAAGCAGGCCCTTTCACATTAGGGGAAATTACAGATGTTTTTATGGTATTTGTTAAGCACTTACTAAAGGTCACGCACTATTCTAAGTGCTGGGGTAGATACCAGATATTCAGGTTGGACACAGTCCCTGTTCCACATAGGGCTCCCACTCTAAATTGGAGAAAGGAGGATTTAATCCCCATTTTACAGAGGAGGTAATTGAGGCACAGAGAAGTTAAGTGACTTGCCCAAGGTCATACAGCAGACATGTGGCACAGCTGAGATGAGAACCCAGGTTTGCTATGAGACATCCCCACTCTCTCTCCCAGTCACACTTTTTATTGAGCACCTGCTGTGTGCAAAGCACTGTGCTAAACACTTGAGAGTAAAACAGAAATGAAAAACTCTGTGCCCTAAAGTTGCCTATAGCCTAGTCTGAAAATATAGGTCTATTCTACAATTGAGCAGCCTTCTTAGGTTTAAACATCAAATCCAAGATGATCAAATATGCTTCCTTTCCAATCTGGAAATGTGTGGCTAAAATATATCCACCCCACCTCTATGTTCTAGCTGACAATGGCCAGAGGAAAAAAATTGGAGTAAAAAACTGTCTCCTTCTCCCTAATGTGTCTTATTTCATTTATGGACTTAAATTCAAGGAGGGGGAGAATTTATGAACATTTTATGCATTACAAACTGAGTTTGATGCTTTGTCACTTGGAAGTATGTGGCATAGGTTGTTGTAATATACTTGAAAAAAATTATAGTCCAGGTGGTTTTCTAGACCTCTCATGCAATCCATAAAACTGCATTTATACATCAAAATATGGGAGATTTTGGCTCAATCTCATGACCTGATGAAAGTGAAAGACAACTCAAAACAGTGAGATGTGATTTCCATCAATATCATGTAATAAGTATCATTGATACTTACACCAATCAAATAAATCACTGGTATTTACTGAGGACTCACTGTGTGTACAGCACTGTGGTAAACTCTTGGGAGAATATAATACAACGTAATTGGTAGACATGTTCCCTGCCCACAGGAGCTTACAGTCTAGGAGAGGACCTCACAGTCTAAAGAATTGTATTTACTGAGTGCTTAATATGTGCAGACCACCAAACTATGCATTTAAGGGAGTAAAATAATATTATTGGTAGACACATTTCCTGCCTACATTACGCTAACAATTACAATAATTACCATTGCTAGTCTGTGTTGTGTTTACAATGGGTAAAATTCTGTATTAAACACGGCAGATCCAGCTCCTGGTCCACAAGGGCCTCATAATCTAAACGTATAAAAGCAGAGGAGAGGGCAGACCCACAAAGCAATGAAACTATAATCCAGTCAAGCAAAACAGGTTAAAATTTAAAATGCCAATATTCAAAATTTCCAGCAATTCAATACATCAGTGTTAAACACTCCCTGAGAGGGAGAAGCCTTTGGGCACCTTGCATCTTCAGTCAAAATGGTCCTCGGTGAGTTGAACGCTTCCCCACATTGCAAATGTAGTAAAAGTAAATTCTGCCCACCACTCTCCCAAATGATCTTTAAGACAAACCCTCCTGAAGAGCTAGCTAGTGGAGTAATTTGTGGGGCAAAAACAGGCCCGAGGGTAATATCATCTGCACGTTCTTCAAGTGAACTGGTTTGATGGTCAAGACTGTAGGCTGTAAACTCCCATCGACTGTAAGCTCGTTGTAGGCAGGAAACGTGTCGACCAACTCGTGTTATAGTGTACCCTCCCAAGTGCTTAGTACGGTGCTCTTCACCCAGTAAGCGCTCAATAAAAATGATTGATTTTGGGTCAGTGTGGCCATTAACAGAGTGGCTACAACTGAACGATGTTAAAAAGAAGAAAAGGACTCAAATGCTCTAGGGGGATTCTACATTTTACATAGGTCTAAGGGTATGTACAGTGCTTATCTTGGTCTTATTTCCCCAGAAAGCTCTCAAAAGTCTGGGAAAACACTATTTTAAGGAAAATAATATATTTCTATTTTCTAGCAATTACACTAATTCAAATGACTTTTATTGGACTCTCTCCATTTGGCAGATTGACTATTTTGATTTGTAAAGAGGATCTGTTCAGGTTTTTAAAACAACAGACGTCCTCTAGGGTAGGATGTGTGTTTGGAGCATGCAGATTAACAAAGGACTTCATCACAATTATGATCGTTAATAATCAAGCCTCAGCAAACTGTAATTATTGCTCTTCCTGTAAATGTCAGAGCAGGGAGTACACAATCCCCCCATTGTTACAAAGTACTGTCAAAATATTTGCCAATATGTATCTGGGCAGGGGTATTTGGTCAAGAAGCAGCTGGAGATTGTCCTACCCAAGTTCACTGCATGAACAAAAACCACTACTCCCTCTGACTCCCAGATTGGCTAGTTACTAGTGGTGATGATAGTGGTTATGAGCATTTAATAATGTTGGTATTTGTTAAGCGCTTACTATGTGCAGAGCACTGCTCTAAGCGTTGGGGTAGATACAGGATAATCAGGTTGTCCCACGTGAGGCTCACAGTTAATCCCCATTTTACAGATGAGGTAACTGAGGCACAGAGAAGTTAAGTGACTTGCCCACAGTCACACAGCTGACAAGTGGCAGAGCAGGGATTCAAACCCATGACCTCTGACTCCCAAGCCCGGGCTCTTTCTTTAGAGAAGCAGCGTGGCTTAGTGGAAAGAGCCTGGGCTTGGGAGCCAGAGGTCATGGGTGCTAATCCTGGCTCCACCACTTGTCAGCTGTGTGACTTTGGGCAAGTCGCTTAACTTCTCTGTGCCTCAGTTACCTCATCTGTAAAATGGGTATTATGACTGTGAGCCCCATGTGGGGCAACCTGATTACCTTGTATCTACCCCAGCGCTTAGAACAGTGCTTGACACAATAGTAAGCACTTAACAAATACCATCATGATTATTACTATTATGAGGATGGTATCCCCTAGGCTTTGCCTGGCTCCAGGGCCTGGAACACAGATGTGGGAGCCAAGGGCCCTGGGTGCTAATCTCAGCTCAGTCCCTTGCCTGCTGTGTGACCTTGGGCAAGTTATTTAACCTCTCTGTGCCTCAGCTTCCTTATTTGTTAAGTAGGGATGAAATGCCTGTTCTCCCTCTCCCTTAGATTGTGAGCCTTGTGGGGGCAAGGACAGGGTCCAATCTGCTTAGGTTCTAGCTATTCCAAGGATCAGAACAGGGCTTGGTACATAGTAAGTGCTTCACAAACACCACAGTTATTATTATTCTATTAGGGTTTGGCCATTTGGAAGTTAATTTTGAGATAGTTCATTCTTTCAGTAGTATTTATTGAGTTCCTACCGAATTCAAATCATTACACTATATGCTTGGAAATATGCAATAGAAGTAGTACCTGCAATTAATTTTAATGTCTGGCTCCCCCTCTAGACCATAAGCTCCTTGTGGACAGGGAACATGTCTACCAATTCTATTATATTGTACTCAGTACAGTGTTCTGCACTGAATGAATACCACTGATTGACTGACTGCTGCACTCTCATCTTTCTTGTCATCAATCCTTTGTTCACGTCTCTTGGCCTACCTGGAATTCCCTCCCCCTTCACACACCTGACAGACCACTACTCTTTCCACCTTCAAATCAATCAGTCTTAATGGTTGAACACTTACTCTGTGCCGAGCACTGTACCAAGCGCTTGGGAAAATACAAAAGAATAGAATTGGTAGATGTGATCCCTGTTCACAAGGAGCTTACAGTCAGCACTACTAAAATCACAGCTCCTCCGGGAAGCCTTCCCAGACTAATATCTCATTTCCCCACTCTATTTCCCTTCCCATCACTTCACCCATGAACTTGAGTCCTTATTACCTAAGCACTTAATCTTCCCACCTCCAGCTCCCACAGCACTTATATACACATAATAATAATAATGTTGGTATTTGTTAAGCGCTTACTATGTGCTGAGCACTGTTCTAAGCACTGGGGTAGATACAGGGTCATCAGTTTGTCCCACGTGAGGCTCGCAGTCTTAATCCCCATTTTACAGATGAGGGAACTGAGGCCCAGAGAAGTGAAGTGACTTGCTCACAGTCACACAGCTGACAAGTGGCAGATCCGGGATTCGAACCCATGATCTCTGACTCCCAAGCCCGTGCTCTTTCCACTGAGCCACGCTGCACATCATTATACTTGGTTGCTTCTCCTGCCTGTAGTTTATTTGAATGTGTTCCCCCCGCCTCCACTCCTCTCCCCCTGCTAGATTCTAAGCTCCTTGAGAGTAGAAATCATATCAACCTACCCTATTGTACTCTCCAAAGTGCTAAGGACAGTGCTCTGCACAGAGTCAGCACTCAATATATATCATTCATTGATTGATAGAAGAAACAATCCCTGCCCTCAAGGAGCTTACCGTCTACTGAGTTCAGTGCCTGTTGGGTATCAATTAAACCTGAAAAAAATTAAATAATAATAATAATAGTGGTATTTGTTAAGTGCTTACCATGTGCCAAGCACTGTTCTAAGCAATGTCACTAAATTAAAGGTTGACTAAAAGCCATCTGAACATTAACCAAAAAGAATTCCAACACTGGCTATTAGAAACTCCTTCACAAGTCAACTAGGAATAACACTGAGGAGGATGAGAAGGACAGTCTCCCAAAAAGCCTGAGAAATGAACCTCGGTCTTGCAATTTCAGGAACAAGAACCTGCACCAAATCCTCAACTCATTTCTCTCACTCCACCCACATATTCAATCTGCCACCAAATCCTGTCAGTTCTATCCTCACAAAATTACTGGGTCCTCCAATTCCCCTCCATCTGGGTTACTACTACGCTGATCCAGGCACTTACATTGTCCTGCCCTGACGGCTGCATCAGCCTCTTACTGGCCTCCCTGCCTCCTGTCTCTCCCCACAATAGTCTGTGCTTCCCTCTGCTGTCTGGATCATTTTTCTAGAAAACCATTCAGTCTATGTCTCCCCATTCCTTGGGAACCTCTGGTCGTTGCCCATCAACTTCCAAAAACAGAAACTCCTTACTATAGGCTTTAAAGCACTCACTCAGTTGACCTCTCCTAACTAAGCTCACCGATCTCCTACTATAGCCCAGCCCACGGGCATCACTCCTCTGACATCAGCCTGCTCACAGTGCCTTGGTCTCATCTGTGTTCACCACTGATCCCTTGCCCAGATCTTCCCTCTGACCTGGGACTCCCTCCCCCTTCAGACCACCACTCTTCCCACCTTCAAAGGCTTATTTAATAAGAGTAATAACAATAATAATAACTGTGGAAATTGTTAAGCTCTTACTATGGGCAAAGCATTGTACTAAGCGCTGGGGTAGATACAAGATAACCAGGTCCCATATGGGGCTCACATTCTAAGTAGGGGGAAGCACAGCTATTGAATTCCCATTTTGCAGATGAGGGAACAGAAGCACAGAGAAGTTAAGTGACTTGCCCAAGGTCACAAAGCAGGTTAGTGGTGGAGCTGGTATTAGAACCAGGTCCTCTGACTCGAGGGCCCGTGCTCTTTCCACTAGGCCATGGTGCTTCTCTAAAAATCACATTTAAATAAATAAAAGTTAAATCTCCTCCAAGAGGCTTTCCCCAATGAAGCCCTGTTTTCCACAACTCCCTTTCCCTCCTGTATCACCTATGCACTTGGAAGCAGCGTGGCTCAGTGGAAAGAGCATGGGCTTGGGAGCCAGAGGTCATGGGTTCGAATCCCAGCTCTGCCACTTGTCAGCTGTGTGGCTGTGGGCAAGTCACAACTTCTCTGGGCCTCAGTTACCTCATCTGTAAAATGGGGATGAAGATTGTGAGCCTCATGTGGGACAACCTGATTACCATGTATACCCCAGCGCTTAGAACAGTGCTCTGCACATAGTAAGCGCTTAACAAATATAAAAATTAAAAAAAATAATAAAATCTGTACTTTTTAAGCACTCGATATTCATCCCACCCTCAGCCCCACAGTACTTACATTCATATCCGTAATTTATTTTAATGTCGGCCTCCGCCTCTAGACTATAAGCTCCTTGTGAGCAGGAAACGTGTCTACCAACTCTATTGTATTGTACTCTCCCAAGCATTATTACAGTGCTCTGAATGCAGTAAGTACTCAAATACAATTGATTGACTGATAGTAGACCAAGTGGCTTGTACAGCAGCACTCATGTGCTCTAATCCTGGCCAGTCCTTTACTGACCAGGGTACAGAGTGCAACAAGCAAGTAGACAAGCAGGGGTGCTGTGCAATACGCAGAAAGATTTTTAAGTGCAGGACCGATTCACCGTCAAAATGATCGCAGAAGAGTGCCGATGCTGCTCCATAGCGCCATTTTACATGATGGCTGGTTGCCATGGTAGCAGCTAAGAAAACTGCTTTTTTAAGGAAGTTTTCACACCAAGCACCACAAAGCAATTTGCCCTTTTGTGTTTTATGCCACATACAGCACAGTTCAGGGGGAACAGAATAATGAAAGAAAAGATAGCATTGAGGAAGATGATCAAGATTTAAGAAAGCATCAAAAAGTTTTTATTTAGCATTCAATTATAGCTACCTTGACAGGAACAGAGGAGATGTTTCATATATCATTATGCAAGTGTTCCAAAAAACAGTCCTCACTAAAGTAATGAGACATGACAGACAATGCAATTTTCAGAAGCCACTGAAAGCTTTGGGTGCCGATTTGAGGCATGTGCTTAAATTCCCCATGTGAATGCAGCTATCCAAAAGGCAAAATCTTCCCTAGAAATTCACTGCCTGGAATGTCTGAGTAATTGTTTGAAAGGGAAATCATTTTTACCAAAGTTAATAAATGTCAGACTGAAATTGCTAGTAAAAGCTATTGCTAAAAGCCAAATCAGAAAATGCAGAAAGTTAAGTGGTAATGTCTAAAATGCTATAAATACATTCCATGCTTTTATTCAGAAAACGGGTAACATTTTTAGTGCTGTAATCTTTATCTGTCAGTCTAGTATAATGACAAATCAAGTGTCATAACAGTCACTCTCAGCCAACTTTCCAAGCAAGTTGCAAATAAGAGAAGGAAACATGGAGGGAGAGAGAAAGCCTTAATTCCTCTTAGTTCTCCCATCTGACTGGGTTCCCTGTAACCTCTCTCCTTCCTCCAACCCCAGAGTCAGACTAGGAGAAGCAGCCTCTCTCTGCCTTCTGCCTGTACAATTAATCGATCAATAGCATTTATTAAGCACCCCCTTTGTGCAAAACACTGTCTTAAGTGCTTGGAAGAGTACAATAGTCAAAAGATCCTACCCTCGAGGAATTTGCAATGTATTTGGGTGACAGAGGAAAAATAATTTAATAGAATTTGCAATGTATTTGGGTGACAAAGGAAAAATAATTTAATATGTACAATACTATGTGTGGTTGCGAGTGCATAAGTACAGTTGGTGTTAATTGCAACTCAATGGTATTTGTTAAGCGCTTACTATGTGCCGAGCACTGTTCTAAGCGCTGGGGTAGACACAGGGGAATCAGGTTGTCCCACATGGGGCTCACAGTCTTAATCCCCATTTTACAGATGAGGGAACTGAGGCACCGAGAAGTTAAGTGACTTGCCCAAAGTCACACAGCTGGCAAGTGGCAGAGCCGGGGTTTGAACCCATGACCTCTGACTCCAAAGCCCGTGCTCTTTCCAGTGAGCCACGCAATGCTTCCCTGCATCCTTTCTCTCACCTCTCCAGTCTTTCCTTCACTTTTCTGACCAGATCATTTTTCTTTCCTCTCCTCAAAAAACTTCCAATGGTTGTGCACCCACCCCTGTAGCAAACTGAAACTCCTTGCCAACAGTTTTAAGGCCTTCAATCACCTCTCCCTTTCCTACTTTATCTCTCCGATCTACTACAATCCAATCCGCACACTTCACTCCTACAGCGCCAACCTACTATCTGTACCTTGATTTCACCTTTCTTGCCATTGGTCCCTTGCCCACGTCCTCTCTCTGACCTGGAACCCCCTACCCTTTCATATACGACAGACCACCACTCTTCCCACTTCAAAGCCTTATTAAAATCATATCTCAAAGAGGCTTTCCCCAACTAAGCCCTCATTTCCCCCACTCACTCTCCCTTCTGCATCGCCTACACTCTTGGCTCTGTACCCATTTGATATTCACCCCCAACTTCAGTCCCACAGCACTTATGTATACCATGCAATTTCTCCTATCAGTATTAATTTCAATGTCTTTCTCCCCCTCTTGACTGTATGCTCCTTGTGGGCAGAGAATGTGTCTACGAACTCTACTGTGCTCTCAAGTGTGTTTGGCATCCAGTAAAGGCTTAATAAATACCACTGATTGACCTCAGTGCAGAAAAATTGAAGTGATGTTTGAAAGGTAATGACAGAGAGAAGAAAAATGAACTGGGGAAGGATTTCTGGAGGAGGTGGGATTTTAGAAGGACTTTGAAGACGGGGAGAGTGGTGGTTTGGTAGATTTGATGGGGGAGGGAGTTCTAGGTAGGCCATAGGGTGTGACAAATGGGTTGGAAGCAGAAGAGATGAAAACAAAGCACAGTGAATAAACTAGCTTGGGAGGAATGGAGAGTGTGATCTGGGTTATAGTGAGAGAGGAGAGTGGATAAGTAGGAAAGGGAGAGCTGTTGATGGGCCTTAAAACCAATGATCAGGAGTTTCTGTTTGATGTGAATCAATCAATAGTATTTATTGAGCACTTCCTTTATGCAGACCACCATAGTAAGTACATGGTATTTATTGAGCTCTTACTGTGTGCATACCCTGTCACAATGAACTTACAGTCTAAAGGATTGATAGACACAATTTCTGCCCTCAAGGTGTTGACAATCTCATGGGGGGAGACAGACAATAAAATAAATTTCAGGTAGGTGAAATCAACAGAGATTAAGTGCTATATGGGAGGGGGAAAGAGAGGGGGTGAGTGACCCAGAAGTGCTGGAGGGGCAGTTGTTGGGGAAATAGGGTGGGGAGATGAAATATTAATCAGGGAATGCCTCTTACAGGGGTTGTGAATTTAGAAAGGCTTTGAAGGTGGGGGTAAGATGGCCCGTTGGATTTTATGGGGAAGGGAGTTCCAGGTAGGAGGGAGGGTGGAACAAGAGGTCAGAAGTGAGAGAGAAGAGACAACAGACAAGAGCAAGATACAGTGAGAAGGTTGTCTTCAAGGTAGCAAAGTGTTGAGCAGGGTTGTAGTGGGAGAGAAACAAGAACAAATAGTGGGGAGAGAGGAATGGGTAACCATTGAAGGTATCTGAAGAGTGGGGAGATGTGTGCAGAAATAATGTTTTAGAAAAATGATCTAGGCAGTAGCATGAAATATGGATTGGAGAGAGGAGAAACTGTTGGCAAGGAGAAGAGTGAGGAGGTTGATACAATAGTCTAGGTGGGATATGAATAACACTTGAAAAAACGTGAAGGTCTAAAAAGCAGTAATTTTGTTCATCCTTCTATATGGCTGTGGGAGCCAGTTCCCTGAGTTATGTTACCAGTTTTACCTACTATAAATTGATTGCCCAGATTAACCATGCTAATAATCCAGAACAGTAGCCTGAGGACACTATATGGAAATGGTTCTAAATAATGAGAAATGTAAAAATGAAAAGGATACCTTAAACGGTGCTTATTGTTTAAAACAAGTCCCCTTTTCAAGAAAACATCTCCATAAGTCTCAATACATACATACATCAGTCATGGAACATGATGTACCACTTTATTTTGTCTCTAAAGGCAGGCTCGTAATCTAACGATAATGATGCTTTATTTGTGCAGCCCTTTTTAACGAAGTTTGGGCATTTTATAAACATCAGCATGTTATTAGGTATTCATAAAGCATTTATATTTTCCAAGGGCCTCATAATCGTTTCATTAGTCATCTTTTAACACTGGGAGGAAGCTCGGGAAGGAAATTGAATTTCAGAGTGGATGAGTGATTTGTTCTTATGGATGCATTCATGGGTGAATGGTTCATTAGAGATTACTACAGGGAAAGTTAAGGATATAGAAGGCAAAATTTATATTAGATAATATATCCCTAAACATTAGGATGGATGCAAAGGAAGGCAACCATACAATTCTTCTAGCCATCTTGTTGCCACTGTTGGAAGTAGACTATTAATAATAATGATAATAATAACAATAATAATAATGGTATTTGTTAAACACTTACTATGTGCTGAGCACTGTTCTAAGCGCTGGGGTAGATATAAGGTAATCAGGTTGTCTCATGTGGGGCTCACAGGTTTAATCCCCATTTTACAGATGAGGTGACTGAGGCACAGAGAACTTAAGCAGCTTGCCCAAGGTCACACAGCAGACAAGTGGCAGAGCCGGGATTAGAGCCTATGTCCTCTGACTCCCAATCCTTCCTGGCTCTGCCACTTGTCAGCTGTGTGACTGTGGGCAAGTCACTTAACTTCTCTGTGCCTCAGTTACCTTATCTGTAAAATGGGGATTAAGACTGTGAGCCCCACGTGGGGCAACCTGATTCCCCTGTGTCTACCCCAGCACTTAGAACAGTGCTCTGCACATAGTAAGCACTTAAATATCGACATTATTATTATAGAGAAGCAGCGTGGCTCAGTGGAAAGACCCGGGCTTGGGAGTGAGAGGTCATGGGTTCGAATCCCGGCTCTGCAACTTGTCAGCTGTGTGACTGTGGGCAAGTCACTTAACTTTTCTGTGCCTCAGTTACCTCATCTGTAAAATAGGGATTAACTGTGAGCCTCACATGGGACAACCTGAGTACTCTGTATCTACCCCAGCGCTTAGAACAGTGCTCTGCACATAGTAAGCGCTTAACAAGTACCAACATTATTACTTTTTCCACTAAGCCGACTATTGAGCTGGGTCGATCAATGGACTGATCCATAAGTGAGATTTCTTGATTTATGGGAAGCAGCATGGCCCAGTGGAAGAAGCATGTCAGTGGAAGTCAGGAGGCATGAGTTCTAGTCAAGATCTACCCCTGGCCTGCTGAGTGACCTTGAGTAAGTTACTTAACCTCTCCAAGCCTCTGCTTCCTCCTCTATAAAATGGGGATAAGAATTCTGCTCTCCCTACCTCTTCAATTCTAAGCCATGTGTGGAGACAGGGACTGTGTCTAATCTGTCTTGAATCTACATCTGTGTTTAACACTATGCTTCACCAAGAACTAAAGTCTTAATGTTGTTATAATTTTTATTTTTTATTATTAATAATGAATCATATTTATTGAGTACTTACTGTGTGTAGAACATTATACTAAACACTTGGGAGAGTACAATATAACAAAGCTGGTGGAGCATGTTCCCTGCCCACAATGAGTTAAACATCTAGATCATTGTCAATCCATCAGTGGAATGTATGAGGCCTTACTGTGTGCAGAACACTGTACTAAAGTGCTTGGAAAGGTATAATATAATAGAATAGGTAAACATGATCCCTGCCCTCAAGGACTTTACAATCTAGTAGATAACTGGCATTTCTTATGTCACTGATTTTATGGAGCAAGGCTAGCACTTAATCCATAATCCATGACCGTGATTCAAAGTCACCAAGCTTCACTAACTGAACCTGGAGTACCGATATTTCACTCATAAAAAAAAAAAGAGTCAGGATGATTTTACTTGGATCTTATTTCAGTATTATCGTTATTATTATATTCGTTTAGCACTTATGTATAAAACATTGTTCCAAGCTTGGGATTGCTACAAAATAACCAGGTCAGACAAGTCCCTGTCCCTCATGGGGCTCACAATCTCATTGGAACATTATCCTAATAATAATAATAATAATGTTGGTATTTGTTAAGCTCTTACTATGTGCAGAGCACTGTTCTAAGTGTTGGAGGAGATACAGGGTCATCAGGTTGTCCCACGTGGGGCTCAGAGTCTTCATCCCCATTTTCCAGATGAGGTCACTGAGGCACAGAGAAGTGAAGTGACTTGCCCACAGTCACCCAGCTGCCAAGGGGCAGAGGCGGAATTCAAACCCATGCCCTCTGACTCCCCAGGCCGGGCTCTTTCCACTGAGCCACGCAAAGATCGACTCTCCTTCACCTCCATCCTCTTTTCAGACAGGCCTCAGGAGAGTGGAAATCATTAAAAGATATGGTTATGCAGCATCATGAAAAGGAACCTCAAGGATTATTCTGGAAAATGTAACCTCCAGGACTGCCCCAAATCTCAGACTGAAAAGTGCCTAACCCTCTTGACCTGAATGGAGAGAGATGACTGCATGGTAACCTATTTGAATATTTCACGACTCTCACTTGACTAAAACGGAAGTAAAAATGCATAGTTTGTTTCTGGATCTTGGATTCTCCGAAGGACTACAGTGGTTAAGGGGAAGAACTAAGAGCAGGAATCTGCCTTTGCATTTCTGATCCAAATATTTCCTCTCCAAATCTCCTCTGCCACATAGCCAAGTCCAGCAGTGTCTAACAGGTGGACTGCTGACAGCTCTTTTTGGTGTGCTTTTTGTCTTTCCCACCCCCCACAATCAGCTTTACTGTTCTCTAATGGAAGTTAAAATCCTTTCTTCTTTCTGTCCTTTCTGAACATTCTCTATCATCTTTATCCAGCAATATAATCTCCACTGCTTTAAGTTAAAATCCTTTCTTCTTTCTGTCCTTTCTGAACATTCTCTATCATCTTTATCTTTATCCAGCAATATAATCTCCACTGCTTTAACCTTCTTCAAAGGCCTGTCAATATTGATTTACGAAATTCTCACAGGACAGCTAGCACACTGCAAGGGGTGCTTGGCATACCCATTCAGGAAGAGATCGGCCCTGCCCTCAAGGAGTTTTTGCTTCATTCCTCTCTACCTTCCTTTAAAATTTTCCACATCTCTCAAGTTGGGGAATTCCAAACTAAAAATGATATCCTAATAGGGACCTGAACGATGCTCAGGTTGCTTAAGGATTTTCACTTGTATTCAGCACAGTCAAACTGTGATGTTTTAATAGTATCAATAGCTTGTGGGGAACCTCCAATTATTCACTGCAGATCATTCAAATTACAAATTATCTACTACGTCTTTCCTACTTCTTGTCTAAAACAGCTGCCATTTTCTGAGCAAATGGCTCTAGGGAGGTTTTCATTTTCCCTCTGCTTCTGGCATTCTTGCACACTTTTATGTGAGTGCTAGTGCTCGTATGGAAACACACACACACTCAACTCAGTAGCCACTCAGAAGACAAAGCTCCACTAGGGGCTGCATCTTAATAATCTGCCACTGAAATTGAATTACTGGCAAATGCCATATAGATTTCCTGAGAAGTGGAACCAAAACACAACGAAGCACTTAGGCAGGGGAATGTTCCAGTTTTGTGGCTTCATAATCAGTACCACTTTTTGTAGGATTTTTGTAGGATTTTTAGGCTTTGAGAGACAAAGCCCAGAGGGAGGAAATTATTAGTTTGAATTAACCGTTTTTTCCAGCAAAGGGATCGTCTCCTTTAAAGCAGATAATTGAGTGTGTACCCATCAATCGATTGTATGTATAGAGTGCTTTCTGTGTGCAGAGAACTGAACTGAGTGCTTAGGAGAGTACAATGCAGAGTTGTTATAAATGTTTCCTTCCCACACCATTTTATAGTCTAGAAGGGACCCTAAGGATAACGGTGGGTTTTGATCCTTCTGAAGACAGCATCTCTTTCACTCTTCACCTCTCTCTTTCTTTCTCCATCACAGCCTCAAGTAGCACTGTAACAAATAGTGGGTAACAACACAGAGGGCTCTAGATATGAATGAGCGATTGCCAAATACCATCTACTCATTTGTTTTAGGAAAAAAGAACTAATTCTAAAGCAATCTCTTTCACTCCTCCCAGTGATCCTAAGCAGTAAACAAGGTCAGCAGTGCCAGATCAGATCAACAGCAGCTATCATGAACATAATGAGCTTAACTTATCAAAACAGACAGCTGACACCGGTCCCTTACTCTGGGAAGATGGACTATATGATCATCAATCACTTAGTGAGTTCCTTTTCCACATCCAGGTCTTCATTCTGACCGAAAGGGGCCAAGGAAATAGAAAGGAATAGGAAATGTCACTATAATCACGGCAGGATGAATCTGATCGGGAACTGATGAAGGGCAGATTTATCTTAGTGTTGTTAACTGGCCCAGTTCTCTTGCCCTCCATAAAACTGTGTGGCTCGCCTGGACATGGAGCACTCTGACATTGCTGGCCTTTTTTTTTTTCCCTTTCATTTCCTTGAAGTCTGCCAGGCTAGGCATCCAGAGGAAATATATGGCTTATGCACAGGGGATGAGAATCAGGCTGACTGTTTTGAATACTGCTTAAGGGCACTTCTTGGGAAAGGTTAGAAAATGGGATGTTATGAGTTGGAAAAGCTGCTTTCGGGTTTTTGCAAAAATAATCTTCAGGAGAAGGAAGCCTCTGCTGCCAGACTTGGAAATTTGGAGCTTTGCTTAAAAAAAAAAAGCTGCCCATTTTAAATCCTTGATTCCTTTTAAAACTAAGAGTTTCTTCTAGTTACCTATTCTCGTCCAAGTTAACTCTGTCCAAATAAAAGCCATTTTACAGGATTAATTCTAGAAGGCTGTGGCCCCAAGTGGGACAGGTAATGGTAGAGAGGGCCCATTTTCTCTTTCTGAATGCAAGGCAGGGGCCTCTGCTGAAGCTATTTATCATTATCATTATTATTATGGCATTAGTTAAGTGCTTACTATGTGCCAAGCACTGTTCTAAGTGCTGGGGTAGATACAAGGAAATCAGGTTGCCCCATGTGGGGCTCACAGTCTCAATTCCCATTTTACAGATGAGGTAACCGAGGCACAGAGGAGTTAAGTGACTTTCCCAAAGTTACACAGCAGACAAGTGGTGGAGCCGGCATTAGAATCCACAATCCCTGACTGTATGTTCAGGCCAATCCTGATGGATACCAAAATAAGAAAAAAATTTGAAATCTTTAAAGTGCAAATGCAAAAATGCAATTGGTGATCATAACATCACAAGTAGACACGGGCATTTTAAGCCAAGAAGAGAGATTTCAAATACTAGATCGGGTTTCAAAAATGTAAAGTTGCTCTGATGGACCATGTTGAAAATAGGAAATAGGAAATGCCACCAAATGAAGTCCTTCTGCCTTCCAATATCACCCCAAAATATTACTAAAAAGTCTATTTGATATAAACCCTATTCTCTGACCTCAAGGCATTTTGCCAACATTATCTGGTGGCAAATATTTCATTTCACAGGATGATTTTCAGCTATTATGCTGCCAAAAGATCTTCTAATACACCCAGCATGATGCCATATTTTATTTCCTTTTACAATTTCAGTATCCAACCTAGGGAAACCAATAATGCCAATCTTAATCAGGAAGCAGTAGATGATTTCTAGGTACTTGGAGCAGAATTTTAAATCAATTCAACAGTCATAACATAGCAGCAGTGATTGGGGGCAAGAAGCAGAGAGGAGGGAAATTATTGGAGTTCTGAGAAACTCTTTAAACACAAACCTGAAGGGACTGCATAGAATTAGTGAAAACGATTTTTTTGTCCTAATTTAGGAAATTGTATTCATGAAAATCTGAAAGAATCCTTTGCAGACAACAATTTGGACCAATTAATACAGCTGAATCACATTCCAGGGAGCACAAATGTGATTATACCACATCATACCACAGTCGGCTGGTATAAATAAATAAAGCCTGCCCTCCTGTGCCCAGAGGCTTGCTTGAGCACTCAGCCCATGCTAGATTGGAGTGAGCACTAGGAAGTGGCTAACCCAATTTCCTGAGATGTGGAGGATTAGGGATTACCTGAGACTAGAACATTCAAGATTGTTCCAGACTGGGATGTTCCCTCAGTTAGGATAGTGCACCTTTAAGAGAAGGAAAGTTCTAGAGAGTCAGGAATTACATTGCCAAGAACCAAAAACCTGAAAGGGACATAGCGGAGTTATTTTGTTGCTGAAGAAAGGATGTGCTGTCGGAATTGATTTTCAATGAAGACAGCAAGAGCTCTCCTTCCCTCCTCCCATCTCCTCTCCCCTGGGGTAACAAGGTCAGGAATTCCACTTTGGATGTGGAGATTATGACTGGCTGTCCATACCACCACATAATAATCATAATACTAATGATAATAATTATTATGGTTCTTGTTAAGTGCTGGGTGCCAAGCACTGTTTCAAGAGCTAGGGTGATACAAGATAATCAGGTTGAACACAGTTCTTGTCCTATGTGGGGCTCACAGTCTTAATCCCCATTTTCAGATGAGGGACCTGAGGCTCAGGGAAATTAAGTGACTTGCCCAAGGTTGACTTGCCCAAGGTCACACAGCAGACATGTAACAGAGCCAGGATTAGAACCCAGGTCCTTCTGACTCCCAAGCCCGTGCTCTAGACACCTATTGGTGGGACCCATTAGCATTCCACTTTCCACCATATGGCAGGAGAAGGTGAGAGATAGCGTATAGCAGTTTGACAGCAGGGAGGTGGAGGAGAGACCATCCTGCCTCCAGCCCTCTCCTAAAGCAGCCCTCTGGCCTGCTACTGCCCCAACCACAACTGAACGGGCCTTCACTGGGCCATTTCTCAAAGCTTCTGAGCTGCCAGTGCCCATATTTTCAGACAAATGGTAACCACAAGATACCGCTAGTGGCTGTTAAGGCAACGGACACTGCAGCTGTGGCCGTTGCCTGGACTAAGACAGCCCAAGTGCTGGCAGAGGGCTGCTGTGGCAGAAAGTGGATGGGTGGATTTTGTTCCTCACCTTCCCAGTCCACCCTCTTTGCTCCTCTCTCCTACATTCTCCACTTTGTTCCTTCTCTCTTCTATCAATCAATATTTTTGGAGCACTTACTGAGTGCAGAGCACTCAGCTTGGAAAAGTATAATACAATATAATAGATCCATTCCCTGTTCATAATGAACTGACAGTCTAGAGGAAGAGACAGACATTAATTTAAAGAAATATATTATGGATATGTACACACATGCTGTGGGGCCAGGAGAGGGGATGAATTAAGGGAGCAAGTCAGAGCGTCACAGAAGGGAAGTGGAAGAAAAGGAAAAGAGGGTTTAATCAAGGAAGGCCTCTTGGAGAAGATGTGCCTTCAATAAGGCTTTGAATGGCAGGGGAGAAACTGTGTCGGATACCTCCTCTGTCCTTCTCTCTGTGTCTCTCTCACTCCCAACTTCTGTGTCCAGCCTCCATCTTGACTTGAGTCCCCCAAATACTTGTCACCTTATTCCAGGGTCCATTCCAGATTCCCACTTGGACCACTCTCTCACCCAGATGTTCTTTGGTCTCCCACTCCAGGAGTCTGTCACTTGAGAGAGCTCCTTGGGCTACTTCTGGGTCCAGCCAACCCTGGAAGTCACTATGTGCTTTTCAATGACCCTGTTCACTGACAGCTACAAGCTAAAAACATTTTAGATTCCCACATGGATTTGGTGGATATGTGGGCATTATTCCATTCAAAAGAATCACATTAGGTTCTTTCCACGCACACAGTATCTAAATCTCAAAAGCAGGATAAATAATGATAATAACTGTGCTGTTTGCTAAGCACTTGCCATGTGCCAAGCACTGTCCTAAGCTTTAGGGTCGATACAAGATAATCAGGTCATATCCAGTCCCTGCCCCACATGGGACTCACAGTCTAAGAGGAAAGGGAGACAGTTACTGAATCCCCATTCTACAGATGAGGAAACTGAAGCCCAGAGAAGTGAAGCAATGTGTCTAAGCTCACACAGCAGGCAGACAGCAGGAGCCAGGATTAGAAACCAAGTCCCCTGAGTCCCAGGCCCATGTTCTTTCCAATAGGCCACACTCCTTCTCGTGCATAGTTAGAAAGATAATTAGATGTGTAATTGCCCTCTTAAGTTGCTACTCTGAATGACATTAATTTGATATTTAAACAGCAGATCAAAACTTCCCAAGACAGATACATGACAAGCAGGAGTCTTTTAAGCATTGTTTTAGGTACATTTTAACACACAGTGAATTGAAAAATGAGAATTTCTATTAGTGACACCCTGCACACATTGAAGTAGGCAGCATCTAAGCAACCTCCTTGCTGCTTCTAAATTCATGTATCTCAATCTTGACTGCCATTGACCCCTGTCATTCAAATCCTGAAATTATCTTAAAAGAAAGACAGTCATGCTGAGAAATCAGGTTCTTAGGAATCGGGATACTTTTCATCACTCATCTACCTGTACCTTCTATCTGTAAAACGGAGTAGATTTTAGTCTATTCAACTTGGCTTTTGGTAGCTCAGTAGTTAATGCAGTTGCCATCACTTTTTGTCATAGGTGTCATTTTGAGTCTCTGGTTACAGTAATTAGCAAATACATAAGCAAACAGTCCACTCAGTCTCTTGCTAAACCCAGTAGGTTTTTCCTCCACAACATTTCCCTATCTCGCCGCCAACCCCTCGCCCACATCCTGCCTCTGGCCTGGAATACCGTCCCTCCTTAAATCCAACAATTACTCTCCCCACTTCAAAGCCTTATTGAAGGCTCATTTCCTCCAGGAGGCCTTCCCAGACTAAACTCCCCCTTTCCTCTTCTCCCACTCCCCTTCTGCATTGTCCTGACTTGATCCCTTTATTTATCCTCCCTCCCAGACCCACAGCGCTTATGTACGTATCTGTAGCTTATTTACTTATATTAATGTCGGTGTCCCCCCTTCTAGACTGTAAGCTCGTTGTGGGCAGGGAATGTAGCTGTTTATTGTTGCACTGTACCCTCCCAAGTGCTTAGTACAGTGCTCTGCATAAAGTAAGAGCTCAATAAATACAACTGAATGGATTTCACAGGTTTGACACTTTCATTCAAACCAAACCACCACCACAGTCCAGGTGCACCTCATATCTTGGCTAGGCCACTTTTTCAGTTATTTCACCGGTCTCCCATGTCCAGTCTAAACTTCACAATTTTAGCATCCACCTTTCCCCTCCTCAAAATCCCTCAGTGGTTACCCATACCCCTCAGATGGGACCTCTCCTGTTCCATATGGCTTGCCCAAGGCCATACAGCAGGCACGTGGTGGTGCCAGATCTCCTGACTCCCAGGCCTGTGCTCTTTCCACAAGGCCAGGCAGCTTCTCTCAGATCACTTTTCCAAAAATATCTGCTATGTGATAAGTCAGGGAGCATGCGCGGAGGACAAAACTTTATGTAATCATTTTAAACATCCAGATCGTTGTTCTCTACTTAATGGACAACAAGCCACTTACAAGATTGTGGACAGCTCCATTTAATTTTTTTTTAAATATCTGTAGCCATTAGTCAGCCAACTCAGCTGGTTACCATAGATGTAGAGAGCCATTTCAGATTTTTGTTGGAACAACTTCTTAGGAAAGACCAGTACTGTTCTTTCCCTATATAAGGAATACTTGCCAGCATCAGCGACCAAGTACTCCGTAGTTGTGATGGAAAAGGCGAGGTACTAGCATGATGCTTCCTTTTTAATGAATCCATCTGGCTGTGATCCACTTAAATGCCAAAAGGTATTCCACCAAAGTTTCCCTACTGCTTTCACTGGAGGACGGGGGACCTCTTATTTGTGGAGGACCATATTTAGAGTATCATTGAATTTTGCATTTTAAAAAATTTAAACTGGGGTGTAGCATGAAAAGAGAGTGGACAGATAAGAGGGAGAGAGCTGATGAAGAGCCCTGAACCCAGAGGTAAGGAGTGAAATAAAATATGAAATGAGTAGCCAGTGAAACTTTAAGAGAAAAGGGATGATGTCTTTTGCCCAGGCATTTAAACAAAATCATAAGATAATAAGAATAATGAATAATAATTGTATTTGTTGAGCACTTACTCTGTGCCAGACACTGTACTAAGTGCTTGGGGGAAACAAGGTAATTGGGTTGGACACAGTCCCTGTCCCACGCTGGACTCACAGCCTGAATCCCCATCATACGATCATGAGGTAACTGAGGCAGAGAGAAGTGAAGTGACTTACCCAAGGTCACATAGCTGACAAGGGGTGGAGTTGGGATTAGAACCCAGGTCCTTCTGACTCCCAGGCCCACGCTCTATCCAAAAGGCCATGCTCCTTCAGATGGAAGAGGGCTTGAGGCAGAGATCAATAGTCCCACCTAGCATTTATCAAACAGGCACAATTGTCCCAAGCCTTATGATTTAGGGGCACTGCTTCTCAGTTCCTTGTAAAATCAATCCTCAGAAACTACCGCATGGGCTCAGTCCAGGAGAGACCATGAAAGAAGCAGAACTCCAGCACCACCTAGTTCCACCCCTTATATTGTTCCTCCCTCTCCTTTTCCTAACATCTTGTATCTGCCCACCTGGAAGCAAAAGGCCATACCAGCTGATTTGCCTTGGGCTTTCCCAAGGCAATAACCCAATAACACCTGTTTGTGCATAACCAGGTTACTGCAATAGAAAACAGCATGGGAAGCATTGTGGCCTAGTGGTAAAAGTACGGGCCTGGAAATCAGAGGATCTGGGTTTGAATCCCAGCTCTGCCACTTGTCTGCTATGTGCCCTTGGGTAAGTCACTTAACTTCTCTGTGCCTCAGTTTCCTCAACTCTACAATGAGAATTCAATACCTGTTCTCCACCCTACTTGAACTGTGAGCCCCATATAGCACAGGGTTGCTGTCCAACCTAATTAACATGTATCTACCCCTGTAGTCAGTCAACTGTATTTACCGAGTTCTCACTGTGTGCAGAGCACTGTATTAAGCACTTGGGAGACTACAAGACAACAATAAGCAGACACATTCCCTGCCCTCAATGAGCTTAGAACAGTGCTTGACACATAGTAAGCACTTAACAAATACTATTTACAAAAAGACTAAACTGGCATATGGATATTAGAAATGAAGTAACTTCCTTAATGATGATGATAATAATAATAATAATAATAATAATGGTAGCTCTTTGTGGACAGGGAACATGTCTACCAACTCTGTTGCATTCTCCCAAGCACCTAGTACAGTGCTCTGCACATAGTAAGCTGGAGAAGCTGCGTGGCGCAGTGGAAAGAGCATGGGCTTTGGAGTCAGGGCTCATGAGTTCGAATCCCAGCTCTGCCACTTGTCAGCTGGGTGACTGTGGGCAAGTCACTTAACTTCTCTGTGCCTCAGTTCCCTCATCTGTAAAATGGGGATTAAGACTGTGAGCCCCACGTGGGACAACCTGATTCCCCTGTGTTTACCCCAGCGCTTAGAACAGTGCTCTGCACATAGTAAGCGCTTAACAAATACCAACATTATTAGTAAGCACTCAATAAATACCACTGATTGATTTTTGTTATGCCAAGGTTTATATATGGGGGAAAAGATATAGGATAATGAGGTTCACATAGTCCCTATGCCACGTGGGGCTCACAGTCCAAGGGGGAGAGAAAACAGGTGTTGAAGATTCATTTTCCAATTAAGAAATTGAGGCTCAGGGAAGTTAAGTGACTTGCCCATGGTCACACAGCAGGCAAGTGGCAGAGCCGGGATTAGAATCCAGATCCTCTGACTCTCAAGCCTGTGCTCTTTCCTCTAGGCCAGGTTGCTTAAAGCAGAAGCTTCTTGTAACTTGTCCCTGAATAAGGTACTTGTTTTTACTTCTTTCTGACATGGATGGAAAAGAAATAGCCACCCAGATGGCAAGTGCTAATATGAGCACACTCTCTGACCTACTTTAGTCTCTGGCTTGCTTTCCAAAGGTCAAATGTACCTCACGCTCTAGTGAAAGTTACAAATTTCAATACTACTTAGCTCATCAATTCTTTTGATAATACTTCCCCTGTGAGAAGTTTCCATTCCAACTTGCACCTATTTTATTACTGATAATAAAACTGAAAAAGGCCTGCAATCAGATGGAGTCCCTCATTGCTTCCCCAGGATACCATGGGCCAACATGGGAGAGGCAATTAAATCAACACTATGTGCCAGCTGGACAACGGAAGGGGAACTTTTCCAATCTCTGTGCTTTTACAGCTTATTCTGTGGAAGCTGGATTTGTTGCCCTGGGTGCTTTACTTTTTTCCCCCTCAGCCATATGCCTCCTAAAACAGCATACACATAAGGAAAGATAAAATATAGGAATGTTGAGTTAAAATATAGTTGTGTTGAAGCAGTATGGCCTAGTGGAAAGAGCACTGGATTAAGACCTGAATTATACTCCTAGCTCCACCACTTGTCTGCTGGGTGAAATTGGGCAAGTCACTTAACAGTATCTTTGTCTCAGATACCTCAATTGTAAAATGGGGATTCAGTTGCTGTTCCCCCTCCTACTTAGACTCTGAGCCCTGTGTGGGACAGGGACCGTGTCTAAACTAGTATGTATCCCAGCAATTGAACAGTGCTTGACACATACTAAGTGCTTAACAGATATGATAATAACAGTAATAATGCTCTATATCTTGAAATTTCTTCACTTGATTATTTGAAGCTGGGAATGGGAAGAATACTCTCTCTCTTTTTCTCCCTTCACCCCCCTCATCCCCCACCCCCCACAACCTCCCCATGATTGGTTCTCTGGAGCACCTTATCCCAGTGTTTTGGTTGACTAGGATATCTCATAGGTTGCCACTGGCTGAAAAGGTTGGAGTAGCAAAGATTCATTCTTTCAATCATATTTATTGAGCGTTTACTATGCGCAGAGCATTGTCACTGCATAGTAAAGATCACTGCATAGCATACATCTTCTTCCCCATGCCATCCCCCTCACCATTATAACTCACTCCTGCCTATTGCAGTTCTACCTCCAAGATGAGAGGAACATCAATAAATATAAGCTAGATAGAATCTGGTTATTGGCCCTCTTGCCCACCAACTGCCTGCCTGTTCCAACCCCCTGCCCCCATTTCCATTTCACCTAGATTCTTCTCCAGGCACCTACTGCATTTTTCTCCTCCTTTCTTCCAACTATCTAAGGAGCTCCTAATTCCTGGCCCTCCTGCCTCCTCTTTTCGCCATTACTTCCTCTCCTGAGAAATGGGTTGGAGGCACAAGAGTTGAAAGTGGCCGATAGGCGGTTTGCTTGGGAGAAGCAGTATGGCTTAGTGGATAGAGCATGAGTCTGGGATTCAGAAGGACCTAGGTCCTAATCCTGGCTCCTCCACTTGTCTGCTGTGTGACCCTGGGCAAGTCACTTCACTGTGCCTCATTTACCTCATCTGTACAATGGGGATTAAGATTTTGAGCCCCATGGGGGAAAGGGGACTGTGTCCAACCCGATTTGCTTGCATCCACCCCAGTGATTAGTACAGTGCCTGGCACACAGTAAGCACTTAAGAAATACCTCAATTATTATTATTACTGTTAACTGAGACTGAGGTGGGAGATTGCTTAAGGAACTGCTGGGGACAAGCAGACTCCTCTTTCACTCTGCCCCATTCCCTGTGATGTAAAGGGCAGCATCCCATTTAAAAGCCAGACATGGGCATGGGCTGCCAGGCAATGGCCAATTTGAGGAAAAACCCCATTGTCATAATTCCCCAAGCAGCAGTTTCGTCTTTAAGGTGTGGGCATTTGGGGGCTTTTGTCGAGGCCCTGGGTTTAAGCCCTTTGAACCCAGCCTTGATAGAAACTCTAAAGTGGTGAGATGTTTACAACCTATTTGCTTCAAGGGATATCACTGTCATCTCACTTTCCACTGATAGGGCTCCGCCACCCATTCCATTGTGTTCAGTGGAACATAACTGTGTTCAGTCAGGGTCAAGGACAGTGGATCAGCTGGGAGCAGAGGCAGGTTCCTTGTAAGTACTTTTGCTTCTGCTCTCAACCTCCAATCAATCAACCATATTTACTGAGCAATTACTGTGTGCAGAGCACTGCGCCAAGCTCTTCCTTCTCCCTCCCCACCACCTTGCAATCAAATCCATCAACCAGAGCTTAGTACAATGCTCTGCACACAGTAACTGAATTGGTAGATGTGGTCCCTGCCACAAGGAGTTCACAGTCTAGAGACTGAAACTAGAGACTTCAACTGGCTAGGATCAGGCAAGGGGTGATATAGTCCTTTCTTTACTAAAAATTCCAGGAAAAGCCTGGATTATAGCCACTCCTTTCCACTTTCCTAGATGGAATGTTCCTGCTAAACCAGAATATATCCTTCAATATCTGCTTTGGACTGCAGCTTCTTAATTGACCTGAGTAACAAAAAGCCCATGGTTCCAATTTAATGCATTTTATTTTTACCCTTTCATTCATAGTATTTCCAGCCTTTTGTAATGGATGAGTTTGATTCTCAAGTATCTACACTTATTATCTAGCTTATTTCTAGAACTGGATCAAAGTCTTCTGCTTTTCCTCCTATTGCCTCACTGGCTGGGGTTCCTTTCAACAGTGGCTCATTGAAGGCTCATTCATTTTTTGAGTAACGCCACAGTATGTGAGGAAGAGGGAGGCCCCTCTGCTATTTTTGCCTCTCTGGTGTTGGATTCTGCAGTCTTACTCATTCCAAATGGAGAACAAAACAGTTCTAGAGGAAAACCCTCTGAGCCACTCTGTTATGCTCGGGCTTCATGGTAAAATCACTAACCTCACTCTCCAGTGGGGCAATTTTCAAGGGAAAAGTTTTTTTTTTTTTTTTTTAAGGTGACATGGTTATGCTAATTGAAGGCATTTTGCACTTCTACAAATTAAACTGTCAGGACCTAATAGTTTAACTGTCATTTTTTTCCTCCCCTATACAGTACAATTTTCTGATGGGATCCTTGGTGACAGCTCATTCTCTGAAACATTTTCAGGGAATGAGCAGTTGAATAGTCACTTAGATTGCCTAGAAAAATGATTATTCACCTTTTTTTTTTTGGTCAGGCTCTTGGATTATATGGTCTTGTCCTGCAGGGACAAACAGTAAAACCATTTCTAGTGATATTGACCTATTCCCATACAAATGATTCCGATGCCTATTTCCCATTTAGGACTTGGTAAATTGAAATTCATAGGTTTCTCAAGTCATAGATGTTTGATACAATAGGTGACCAAGTTACTACAAAAAAAAATACAAAAAAACAGAGTGCGGTTTATCTTTTGAACAAAAACAACATGAAAATAACCAGTGTTAAAACAGTGCCCTTTTCATACTCAACAGTGCAGTTTTAACTAGGTGATTGTCAAAGTTATTCATTGCCCTGCAAGGCAAAACATTCAGTATGGCACTTCGTATGCTTCCAAGTTTGACTTTTCCAAACACGCTGATGACACAGTTAATTTTTTAAAAAAACAACTAAATTAGTAAAACAGGATATCTAAGAGAATATCCACCGAATTAAGGAACATCCTTCCTGTGATTTAATCAATGGATGCAATTTCAATTGCTCTCTCACTCTCTTTCTCTTGCAGTAAACGTTTCAGGAAGCACACATCTGGTGCTACATAATCACCAATTCTTCTTAAAATATGCTATTCACTTTAACTTTCTCCAGATGCAAACTATTCCACTTTTTGACTTTTCTTTTAGTTTAGAATTGGGGAAAATCCAACCTCACATTAAAGAAATTTCATAATCACCCAAATGTATCACAAGCTTAGAATAAAATTTTGCCTTCTCAATTTTTGTCTTCATCATGTTGACTCACTGGGATGTTCAATAATTATTCGACGAAGTTTAAAATTGAACTTTTCATTTTTCTTCCCAGATTTTCTTTTGCACTCCAAACAGCTCTATAAATGCACACACAAATGTTGGTTTATATGCCCCCCATTTGGTACCCTTAGCGTGACTCCTGAGTTCTATCTATTTACCCTAGGAGGAGGAGTGTGGCTTAGTGGAAAGAGTACGGGCTAGGAAGTCAGAGTTCGTGGGTTCCAATCCCATCTCCACCACTTGTCAGCTGTGTGATTTTGGGCAAGTCACTTCACTTCTCTGTGCCTCAGTTACCTCATCTGTAAAATGGAGATTAAGACTGTGAGCCCCAAGTAGGACAACCTGATAACCTTCCATCTACCACAGTGCTTAGAACAGCGCTTGGCACATAGTAAGTGCTTAACAAATACCATTATTATTACCA
Organism: Ornithorhynchus anatinus; assembly: GCF_004115215.2. Classification (NCBI taxonomy): domain Eukaryota; kingdom Metazoa; phylum Chordata; class Mammalia; order Monotremata; family Ornithorhynchidae; genus Ornithorhynchus; species Ornithorhynchus anatinus. Next base: position 58,041,611 of record NC_041753.1, read on the forward strand.
CCCTAGGTCAATATAGCCTGCATTTTTCATTAGACTGCAAGCTCCTTTAGGACAAGGACTACATCTTCTAAGTTTACCATTCTCTCCCCAAAGTATAGTGCCATGCTCTCCACACCGCCAGCACTCAATAAATATCATTAATTATTAGTTTCTCAGATCTTCCCCAAACCATCTTTCTCCATATAGATAAGTATATTTTCTTTATGACTCAATTGCTCAGTATAATGCTCAGATATGCAGCCCCAAGAGGTGGGGTTTGGAGATAAAGTATCATTTTTTCAAGGAGTGACTTTGAGTTAGGTTGTCAGATCAAAGATTTATGCCATATAGACTCAAATGAGTACCAGTAGCCTGAGTCATTCCTTCTGATAGACAGTATGAATTGAATTTTTTTATCAATAACATGTCACTTCAAATAGTGCCTTAGAATACTTGAAAGAATCAGTATTCAAGAACTGGGTCATTTGGTCTCAGGTCTAATTTATGATTTAAAAGACAGCTGTGATCCCCTTCCAATTTGGAGCAGAGACCTGTAAATCATTTTGTATGCCTCTCCCTTAGATTGCAAGTTCTTTGAGGGCAGAGACAGTTTCTTCTACTTCTACTGTACTCTTCTCAGTGCTCAGTACAGTTCTGTGCAGGCAGAAGATGCTCAGTAAATAGTATTGATAGATTGGAAAAATGTGACTATTTGTCCTGTGGAAGAACTACCAAGCCAAATGTGAGAGGAGGCAACAATATGAGTATCCTCTTACAGTTGAGAACATCAAATATCCAAGGGGAGGGGGACAGGAAGAGTCAGAGGGAATTCAGGGCAATATGGCCTACGGCTGTACCTCATGGGGCCCACTGTTTAAGTAGAAGGGTGAACTAATATTTAATACCCATCTTAGAGATGTCAGAAGGACCTGAGTTGTAATCTCAGCTCAACTACTTGTCTGCTGTATGACCTTCGACAAATTACCAAACTTCTCTGGGCCTGAATTACCTCACCTGTAAAATGGGGATTAAGACTGTGAGCCCCATGTGGGACATGGACTGTATCCAACCTGATTAGCTTGTATCTAACCCCAGCACTTAGTACAGTGTCTGGCACATAGTAAGTGCTTAGCAAATACCATTAAAATAAAAGATGAGGCAATGGAGGCGTGGAGAAGTTAACTGAATTGCCCAAGGTCACACAGCAGGACAGCAGTGGTGCTGGGATGAGAACCCAGGTCTTCTGACTCCCAGGCCTATGCTATTTCCATTAGTCCACACTATTTCAAGAAACCACTCCTAAAGAGATACATTTCCATTAGCTAAAGGTAGAACCAAGCATGGCAATTTGCATTAGTCAAACGTATGATTATGCTAATGTTTTTAGATTCCTACATCTCCCTCTGACAACAATTTTAAACCTTCTTGATAGAATTGCCAGGACATTCTTACTAATTTCTATGCATTAGGTCATTTCTGTCTTCTCATTCTGATTTTTGCACTTTAATCCTCAAATTGAATAAAAAGAGCACAATATCACACTATTGTGCTTACAAGAATTGGCATTTTCCTAAAATGTTTTGCTGGATAAACAAATTTCTCTATCTGTTTCCCCATTGGCTTCCATCTTCTAATTGGTTTCATTCCTTCTCCCTCAGACTACCTTGGAGCCATCCCCAGAAGGAAGCACTGAGGTTGCATGTGGAGCGGGAGGAGAGGCAAAATTAAAACCAATAGTCCTGATGGTTCGAGCTGTTATTCTACACTCTGAGCCACATTTCCTGCTGAAGTCATCCCGGCCTCAGATATTGTCATTTCTTGATCAAACAAAAATTCCTAAATATTTGCTCCAAGGCTCTTCACCAGAGGTCTTCCTCTTCTCTTTCTGTTCTCTTCTTCTGCTATAGCCCAGTTTGCACTCTTTGCTCTTCCCAAGTAAAATACCACCTGGCCCCAGAGGACCTGGATTCTAATCCCAGCTCTTCCAACTGCTGGCTGCTAGAGCATGTCATTTAAATGATCTGGGCCTCAGTTTCCTCCTCTGTAAAATGGGGATTAAATACCTGCTCTCCCTTTCACTTAGACTGTGAGTCTCATGTGGGATAGGTACTATATCCAACCTGATTATCGTGTTTCTACCCCAGTGCTTAGTACATAATAAGCACTTAAATGTCATAACAAATGTCATGTCTGTAGCAGATCCAGGTCTCACAGCTGAAAGACATGACATTGCTATTGTTTTTTGTTTTTATTATTGTTTTGACATGACATGACATGGTGACATGAAAGGGGGTGAAAGCTTGATTGTAGTAAGTGAAGAAAATTGGAGGGAGAGGAAGTTAAAGCGCAGGGGATGTTCAAACCCATCATAGAGTTTGGATGGAATCGGGAGCAGAGAGATGGGGCAATAGCTCAAGGGGAGCTTTGGTGTACAGAAAACACTTTTTTGGTATAGATCGACTGATCACTACCACTGATAAATTCCACTGATTGGCATACAGGAGATTTGATTGTGTTTAAAACAGAGGTCAAGGAGCCATTCAAAAGCAAAAAGTGGAAGACAGTGATAAGGGAAAGGAGGAGATTAGGATACATTTTTTTGAGAAATGAGAGTGGCTAGTACAGTGGGGAGGAGGAGAGGGAAATATGTTGAGAAAGGGATGGAGAGCCATGTTTGGTGGTCTTAATTTTACCCACAAAATAGTTGATAAATTCATTCATTCATTTAGTCACATTTATTGAGTGCTTACCTTGTGCAGAGCACTGTACTAAGCACTTGGGAGAGTACAATACAACAAGCAGACATATTCCCTGCCCCCTAAATTAATCAGGGGCTGGTGAGGGAGGTGATGGGATTGATTGGCTGATTGGTTGATTGATATCATTCATCGTTGGACACCTCGCTGCCTAGGTACTGAATGGTGATTCCAAACCGTTGCCTCACAGATTTTTGATGATCTTCCCAGCCTGTTGAGCTGGAAGTGTTTCCTGGTGGACTGAAAGCACAATTTGGTTCCAGCTTATAGATCTCTCACTGCATCCTCAAGCATGGCAATTTCCACAGCCCTGGCCTGTTGATTAGCTTTTAAATCCCGAGGGCTGCACCCCAGATGGACACGGAGCCCAGGGAGGGATGAGAGAGGATCCCAGGAGGTTTGGAGCCCAGCGGCTACAATCCCTGAGGGGTGAGGCTCCTGCTCCTGAGAGGGAGAAGAACATGGGGTCCTGGAGGTAGGGGAAGTTGTATATTCAGGGAAAGATGGCTTGAACTGGATTTGTTTTGGTTGTTACCTTACTAAGAACATATTAAATATAGTAGAGGTTCCAGGTGTTGGTGTCTGCCTATGGTAGGAGCTCTGGGTGCTGGGGAGACATGACTTAGGGAGCTGTAGGCAGGAATTCTTTTTCTGGAGGCTTCCTTCATTCATTCAGTCATATCTACTGAGTGCTTATCGTGTGCTAAGCACGGTATTAAGCGCTTCAGCCAACCCCAGGAAAGGAGTGGTAGGCTAGTCCCTGATGACCTCTATGTCTCTGGGGAGATACCTGGGCTATGGCCATAGAGTGGTGGCAGCAATGAGGACGCAGGGACTTGGGGGTCAGTGAGTAGGATGGCCCAAAACCTGAGATAGTCATTCAATAGTATTTATTGAGCGCTTACTATGTGCAGAGCACTGTACTAAGAGCTTGGAATGTACAAATCTGTAACAGATAGAGGCAGTCCCTGCCCTTTGATGGACTTACAGTCTAATCGGGGGAGACAGACAGACAAAAACAATAGCAATAAGGTCTTTAGGGCCCAGTGGAGGCTGATCAGGAGCTGGGTGCTCAGGAAGTGACTTCGGAGGCAGTATTTTAAAATAATCAGCACGTCACAGAATGCAATGACAGAAGGAGAAATTGTAAGGAGGGAGGCCAGCGAGGAGGCAGATGCAGCAGTCTAATTGTGAGACGATGTGAGCTTGAACCAGGCTAGTGGCTATTTGGATGGTAAAGAAGGAGGCAGCTCTGGGAAACACTGTGGAGGGAAGAACCGGCAGGATTTTGTGACAAACCGAATGTGAGAATTAAACGACAGCGAGTAGTCAAAGATGACACCCAGGTTGAGGCAGGGAGGGTGGTGGTGTTACTGACTGTGATGAGAGAGTTAGGAGGGAGGGTGAGGACTAAATTTTAGATGTCTCCAGTTTGAGGTGCTGGTGGGAATTCCCATGCAGAGATATCCTGCGGGCAATGAAAAATGCAAGATTCTATAATAGGAGGGAGACCTTGATATAGTTCTCTGCATTTCTCTCATAACTGAAATGCAGTATAGATCACGTCTGTTATGCCCTGCTGCGGTTTGAAGCCACATTGCAATTCTGAGGGGGTGTGGTTAACGATGTAGTTGATCCAAGAATCTAGACTCTTACCAGCAGTGGAGAGCAATGAGATCCTACTACAGTCTCTGTATTCAGCTCTCTCCTCTTTCTATTTGAAGACATAATTATGGTGACACCCACGAAATCCTCTGTCCTTTCCTATGCGTTTAATACTTTGAGAACGAGCTGCCTGTCTTTGCTCATCCATCTCATTCGGGAAGCCTTGTTGTTCTTTTAATACATATAAGTGATTTTCAACGTATTGGCTTGCTTTAAAGAAAGGGGCCCTTGAAGTGATCATTTTTCTGTACTGTTAGACAGATCAGCTCAAACATGTCAACTATTAAAATTTCCTCCATTTTTTTTTATTCTTTTCCTTCTTGCCTCATCACTTTCTCTCGAGTCAACACACAGGGACTTTGACTCCTTTTAAGAGCGTATCTGACTCTCCACTCTGGAATAGCTGTTCCCTAAATTGCGAAAATTTACAAAAAGCAAAAACTTGCCTAATAAGACAAGAGTAAAAGACAGGTTGTTGTGGCTATTGTGGGTGTATGTGCGCCCAAAGCATAGGCACTGGAAAAAACCTCTCCTATACTTTCGGCAACCTGGTGTGAAAATGAAGTAGGATTATTACTTTGCCCGAGGGTTTCTACAAAATCTCTTTAAATGTCATTTTTCCAACACTTCTCTGAGTCAAAATTAGAAAGATTTGGCTACATGAAAATGATATGGCCAAAGAACAGTGCTGTTTTCTAGTAGTATAAAACGTACATATGCCCAATGGTAATTGGGTAGGTAACCCATGCTTCAAATGTAGAACTTCTCATTCTTCAGTATTCTGTTTCTCTGTTGGAAAATGTAAACTAAAAACATGGAATTATAAAAGCATTTCTAATCATGAGAGTATTATTGAAGGAAGTTATAAGAGAAAGGCATGTCTGCAAGAAAAGCATAGCAAATAGAGTTGAATAGAGTCCAGCCTCTCAACATCTGTGAATGATTTTAGTTCAGAAAAAAAAAATCAGGGCAAATAACATGCCTGAATTGTTTTTACTGTCAAGGTAGTTATATGGGGAGATAGAGTGCCCTGCTGAATATAGAAATTATGATGTTTGAATCAATTATTTTAATACATTTCCAATTAATCAGTCTTTCTTCCTGCGGTGAATAGATCAACCTAACAGTGGAAAGGAAGGAGGAGAGGGTGGGGGAGAGGTGTTGATTTACTAGTCTATTCATTTGGAGATTACCCAGGGAAGAGAATTAACCAGAGGGTAAATTATTTCCCCCTTTTAAATAAATGAATCATTATGTTAGATGAATGAATTAGAAATGATAACAAATAGAGAAGAGATAAAGAGCTGAGGAAAGCAAGGCTATCAGATCACTGATGATCCAGGAGTCTCATGATTTGTCAAGCTTTTAGCAAGTGTTTGCAAGGTGGGTGGCACTAGACTAGATGTTTTGGCATCTGATATGCTTTCAAGGAGCTTGCAATCTAGTGGGGACAAAAATCCCACCATTCAGGATTATTAATACTAATAATGATAATAATAATAATGGTATTTGTTAAGCACTTACTAGGTGCCAAGCACTGTTCTACTCATTTTCACATGATCAGAGGGGCTTCTCCTTGCCATGTTTTCCTGAAAGGAGCTACTGGCAGTAGGAGGGAGGATGTGCAGTGACTGGAGTGGTCAAAGAGAGAACTGTCCCAGCCTCCTACTGGCTAGTTTTCTTCTCAAGACCCCAACAAATCTTTTCCCCAAACTCCAAGAGCTGGCTCCTCTGTAGCTCATTAGTAGGTTGGATGAGGACTGGTCAGAAACTCCCAAGGTACAGGCGAACCAACATTCATGCTATAATTAAATAATAGAACAGAGTCTGGAGTAGATACAGTTTGTCAACAATGTATAATGATGATGAGACATAAGGATAAAATCTAAGTAAGGCATTTTCAGAAAATTTACATGAAGCCAGTCACGGTCAGTAACACAGTGACTCTCAAACTAAGTGCTAAATAAAGTCGGAGACAGAGGTTAAGAAATGTGCTTGAGAGAGCAAGGTGTTACCTGCAAAAGCATGTTTGTTACAGTCATAAAGCAATTATTACATGTTCAACAAACCAATCCATCAGTCAATGATATTTCTTGAGAACTTACTGCCTGCAGAGCACAGTACTAAGAATACAAGAGATTGCCTCAGAAGCTATCAACTAAGTAAGTCATAATTAGCCTACTGGGTCTGAGGCAACAAATTTAAAATATAAATGCTCAAAATATTCACCCAGCATTTGCCCTGAAACCATGTGCAGTGATGGAAAAACTGTACACAGAGGGCAACATTCGTCTGTCAAGAAAAACATCACGATATAATCCCTGTGGTATTGAGAAGCTGATCTATTTTCCCATCTGGAAGAATTCTTTCTCTTAGGGATGGCGCTAGTAGAATGAATTAAGTTAGTTATGTTTCTGCTATTTGAGCTGATCTTGTAGATTTTTTCCTCCCATTCTAGGCATTATTCACTCTGGTTTGCATGTTAGTTATTCTTGTGGGAATCACACTTTCTTTTTTTTCCCTCCATCCTCACTCTTACTCTTCACTTCCCGCTCCTGGGTGATCCAAATTGTAGCCTCACAAGAGCTCATCTTGTCAAGTAAACCTCTGTCAATGAAACAATAAGCTCTCAGTGTAAATAAGCATATAAGAAGTGAACACTGCATTTAAAGGTGAGGGTTCCATTTCACAATGTCACTGAACTACAGAAAACCAATTACTGAGCTCAAACTTGCAAGTTAAAAGACAGTCATGAAAATTTTCTGAGAGCAATGTACTTAAGGGTTATTTCACAAAACACCTTATGGTAGCATGTCCCTCCTGCTCTAGAGGAGATATTTCCCATTCGAACACTGTTTCATTTTTTTCCCCTCAAAGTGCTGGATGATCAAGCAGGGTTATTTTGGAGATGTGGGACTTGGGCGGGGTGGGGGACAGATTATTTATACCCTCAAAAAAAAAAGAGACTAATGTATTACAGTAGTACTAATCCAGGTACTGCAGTGCTCTTTCATGTGAAGCAAATCCATTAAAGCCTCCCAGGTTCTGTTTCCCACTCTTTTATCGTGAAGTTTCAACACGACTTTTCTATCACATCGTTATTGAAGGAATTGACCTTATTTGGGAAACTCAAACCTTTAAACTGTGCTTAAAACTGGGCCAAGGATGCTATTCTCTGGTGATGGCTGTCCTCTGCTATCCTAAATAGGGACTGACCACGTCCTTAAAGAAAGTCACGAGAATCCTTTGTTCTCTCACCTCAGTTCCATTCAGAACAAGAGAAGGGGAAAGCTTGCCCTGTGGGAGCAAAAATGACTAGAGGACCAACAAGCCCTTTGAAGACTTTTCACATCTCTGCAGAAAAATTTACTCCCCAGCACTCCTCCTTCCTTGCTAAAGGAGTGCATCTGATTCATTTTCTAAGAAACAGTGAAGACATAATTGGACAAAGCAATCCATCCGGTTTAGCAGTCTCTCAGTCTTACCTCTCTTCCACAGAAGGAGAAGAGTAAGCACCTCTAAAGCTAAGGGATGCAGACAAAGCAGTATACAGGACATACATTTTTGGCAACCCAGAGGTGTTTGCCGGGCTCCATGGGCTCCCCAGCCAAGTTGAAAGAATTTCTGGATCACCCTCCAGGAGTATGGTCTGAAACACTTCCAAAAGAGGCTAAAAACAATTTGAGGCAACATGCTACTATACCTTGAGAAGTCTGACAGATGGGAGAAAGGCAGCATGGCACAGCTTTCTAATGGTCCAGTTTAGTGGTCGGTGAGCATCATTAGGATTCATGACCCCGCTAAAAATTCCTCAGGAAAAAATGAACCGCAAACCTGGAAATGCCTACAAAATTTGCGATCCACCACAGTCCTGACTTCCCATGGTCAGCTCCAGACCTACAGTTCCATGGGGCCAAGGCTCCCTGGAACTCTGGAATTCTAGCAAAGTGGTTTTGCCTTCACTACTGCTCCTCCTTAAGAAAGCAACCTCCTATCTTGGAGCAGTAGTGCTCATGCATACCAAATGTAGCTGAATGGAAGCAATCAGCCTGCTGCTCAAGGGAGGGATGCACGGATTTTAAAGGAGAGGGGCAGCCGGCAATGAAAAAGCCTGCGGTAAGAACAGCCTGCTCTGTCGCTCACACTCGCTCCCTCTCTTCAGAGTCAACACAGGTCAGACATCGTGAGGGAATATGAGCCATTCGCTCTGCTCGTGGGGGGGTTGGGGGGGGGGACGGTGGTAGGGGAGATTAGGGGAGGATCCTCAGAGAGACCATAAATAAAACGGGAAAGGGTGCTGCCACTTTCTTTCACACCGCATCAGTGAGAAGATGGAATCCAGCAGAGGGGAGGGACTAACAGATCTAGAAGCGAGGTATATTTGAAAAGATAAATCCTCTCTTTTTGATTTGTCTCCTATAATAAATTGAGAGCTCTTGTAAAATTGATCCATTCCAGTGCCCTGTCACATTCCAGGAATTTTATTCCCAGCACCTGGCCAGCAATCCCCTGCTGTGAGAGTTGCTTCTTTCATTAAATCCCAGCCACAAATAAATTTCACCTTAATTTCGGGACTCACCATTGGCAGTGGGTAAAAAGCCCGTGAATTATCCTCCTCTGGAAAGCCACTTGATAGCTACCATCATTTCACTCCTCAAAGAGTCTCGCTCCTATGGCATTCTATGCAAAAGTGAAGTTTTCTTATTATTTCTCCACAGAGTGTTACTGGGCTCTAGAAATCTTAGGGCATAATCCCTGGGTATCTGGGGGATAGCAGTTTGAAAGCAGTAACCAGTCACATCCTGACAGGCAGAGAGGGTTATGATTCTGCCAAAGAGTGGGGCAGGTAAGAGAAAGCGGGAGTTCAATTTCTATTTATGAGACTAAATCTCTGTTCATGGTCCCCTTAAGACCCTGAAATTGATCATGTTTGCTTTGGTTTGAAACTCCTCTCCGCTCGGGGGAATTCTTAACTTCTTTCAGCACTTTCATCTTCCTCTTTGCCTCTAGTTCCCTTTCTACTAATTATACAACATCTCCAGTCTTAATTAACAAAAAGAGAATGATAATTCCCAATACATCAACTATTATCAATGTTGAAGCACATTTTAAATGGAAAAGGTGAGATGTATAGAGTAACAATTTGAAAACGTATCATGAAATAAGGGTGTCTTATTAGTGAGCTTTGTGAAGATTTTGGTATGGGGTGGGCTCTTGGCTGCCAGGAGCTCTGACTCTTAGGTGGTGAAATATTGGCCTTCCCATCAGGCACCTTTAACTCCACACATTCTTTGCACTTTGGATTGTAACTTTAACAAAGGGTACAAGCTAAAGAAATTCAAGGGAGACTCAGCAAACTTGAAAAATTCCTCCGAGCAACCCTCAACCCAATAGGCAAGAAAAGGAGCCAAATAACTATGGAGGTAACTGCTGATTTTCCCATGATGCTCTGCGTAGGGACATTTTGCCGACCATGGTATACTGTCGTTAGCAAGCGTAAGCAGCAGTCGTTCCAAGTTCCAGAACAATTTTGTTATGATTGAGAAAAGGGCTGAACCATCAAAATCCCCAAATTCTGCAATCGGACCATTCAAAAACCAAACTATTATCACCTGAACCATTTCTGATCTCTCCTTTCCACATCCACCTTTGGTCAAGTGAAGCGAGTAAGAACTGCTGGTGGGGAGGAAGCCAGAAGATTGCTTTAGAATGTGAAACGAGAATGGGAAATGAAAGTGCCAAACCTCTAAGGGCCTTGGCAGAATGCACAACCCAACAGTTGAAAGTGAACAAAGCATGGCAGAGCAAAGAAGGTTCTTCCTCTATCTTGCTCATGTCTTGCGGTTAGAGTGCTCCTATCAGACCCCTTCCATACAGTAATAGCAAGACATTTGATATAAAGAGCACTTTAACTTCCAAAGCTCTTATCTACCATCTCCTTTTATTTTCACAACATCCCTGAGGGGTAGGCAGGGCCAGTGATTTCTGCAGAAGGCAGACCTGCAAGGGGGTGGGCAGAAACCAGGGAGGGCCTGCTCTCCTTTCCACCACAGATTGGTGCATTTTGTGCTATGCCAGGTTGGTCAGGCAATCCTCCAAAGTGACCTGATAAATATGCTGCTTATATCAGTTCCTGATAGATTATCTCCATAGTTTAAATTATGAAATCGCCTCTCTCTCAACAGGAGGTGGTGATGCTGAAGGAGGTAATAATAATAATGTTAGTATTTGTTAAGGTGAGACATTCCTCCAGAGCTGACCCCCATGGCAGGGGCAAGGGGGATAGAATCTGTCCTGGGGTGAATATAAATTGCAGGGGCAGGGAGTGTACCGAGGGCATGTGCCCTGCTACTGGACCTCTTCCCCAGAGCTGATTCCTGCAGCACAGGCACAGAGGGCTGAACCTGTCCAGAGACTTGTATGGATTTGGGGGACATGGAGTGCACCAGGGAGCAGGCACAAACTGAAATGGCTCTGTCCTGGCTCCTTGGGAGGGATAGGGCCACCCAGGGCAGTTCCTTCCATAACCCCCAGCCCCCAGGACTGCTGACCCTCCAGGTGGAGCAAACCATCCTCTGGGGATGTGTTGGGTGGGGAGGGCACACCAGGCTGGCATCAGATGGTTTCATAACAACTGGCAGATGTCAATCATAGGGGATGCAGTGCCATGTTGGTCTTAGTTGGACCCCTTCTGCTAGGGATTGGTAGAACCAATAAGATACCCAGACACATTGGTAATCCAAACAAATGCCTCTTATGCAAATTGTCCCCCTGCGATGGCCCCCTGCTTCCATCTAGCAGAAGATTTGAGAAGGTCCAGATACCACGTGGCAAATATGAAAACAACAAAAGCAGATGGCAAGCACATCAACATAAAAGGGATGATTTTTATATACAGAGTGCAGAATGGGTTCTAAGTCACATGTTGGTCTTTTCAGTCAAATGCACACATCTGATGTGGATCACCTCAGCAGCAGCACCATCTTCAAACATGAAGAGATTGCACGAACACACACACACACACATACTCAGAGACAGAAACTGAGACACAGAGAGGCGATGGGTCTATAATAATGATGGTATTTGTTAAGCGCTTACTATGTGCCAAGCACTGTTCTAAGCACTGGGGTAGATACAAGGTATTCAGGTTGTCCCCCGTGGGGTTTACAGTCTTTATTCCCATTTTGCAGGTAACTGAGGCACAGAGAAGTTAAGTGACTTGCCCAAAGTCACACAGCTGACAAATAGTGGAGGAGGGATTAGAACCTATGACCTCTGACTCCCAAGTTCGGGCTCTTTCCACAAAGCCATGCTGCTTCTCTGTCTGTAAACAACTGATAGAGCCAGAACTAGAACCCGTCTCAATTCCCAGACTAGCTTTCTATGTACCAGGCAATACTGCCTTCGCATTTTACTCTGTACAGAGAATGCACTCAAATACCAGTAACTGATCTCACCACCTCCTCCTCCTGCAGGCCTTCCCTGACTAAGCCATCATTTCCCTTATCTGCCTTCCCCTCTGAGTCATCTATGCACTTGGCTGTGTACCCTTAAGCACTTTCCTGTTCATCCCAACCCCACAGCAATTATGTACATAGCCTTTATACTGCATCTTCCCTATCTCTAACTTATTTTAATATCTGTCCCTCCCTGTATACTGTCATCTCATTGTGGGTAAGGATCATGTCTACCAACTCTTTTGTATTGTTCTTTCCCAAGCTCTTAGTACAGTGCTCTACCCAGAGTAAGAGCTCAATAAATATCATTGTTTGACTAATTGTAGGGTGTCAAAAAGAGAAGTGGTAGAGAGGAAGCTAAAGTGGCAGATATGTAGAACTCACATTACTTAGCAAATTCATTTGAGATTTTTTTTTACAAGTGTTATTCTGCAAGGCATTTTCTTACATAAATGAACTATCTGCAAACAGTAGCTGTAAAGTAAATTTTCCAATCTATGAGACTACTAATACCAAATTCATGGACATCTGGACACTCATTCAACAGATGTCCTAATGCTTTCTATATACATAATATGGTCATAAAGTAGAGGAATATTGCAATACCATTTTTGTGAAGTGTTCAAAATTTACTCAGTTACTTAGCTAGTGGTCACTTCATTCCCCTCAACATCAGTATCTCAGAAGTCAGTTTAGGCCAGTGTTTTCTATTGTCCATTTGTATGCCGAATCCTCAACGAATCAATCAATAACCTATACTGAGATCCTACCGTGTGCAGAACACTATACTAAGCTCTTGGGAGGCTATAAAAAGTTAGAAGACATGATCCCTGCCCTCAAAGAGTTTAAAGTCCAGTGGGGAAGACAGACAAACAAATTACTGGTAGGTGGAATAATCAATCAATGGTATTTATCAAACACTTACTATCTTCACTAGGAAATGAAGATATCAGTCAATCATATTTATTGAGTGCTTACTGTGTGTAGAGCAGTGTACTAAGCACTTGGGAGAGTATGACAACAATATAACAGAAACATCCCCTGCCCATAACAAGATAAGCGTTTAGAAGGAGAATCTAGGTATTAATATAAATTACAGATATGTACAGGATACGCACATGTATGCATATATGTATGTATGTATATGCACATGAATGCAGTGACTGTCAGTGAAGATTCACAATTCTTCCATCCCTGTAATTTTATAATTTTAAAACTGGATGTGTTTCATCCTCATTGTAAGTATGCTCCCTACATCATCCTCAGTTTGGCCTCCACACAGAAAAACTGCCATTCACAAAATGTACACTTTTTTCCTTTCTAATCCTGAACATTTAACGAGTCCTGGGAGACTTTTTAAAATATATGAACTTCAAATTAGCATTTCTAAACACTTAATATTCATAGTCTTATATCCATAATGTAATTCATCATTCTAACAGTTCTCCTTATGCCTTGGTCCCAAGTGTGCCAGAAAACCCAGAAAGCTTATAGATATTTTAGATAAATTTTCATTACAAAAACCATAAATCTGACTGGCTGTGGAAACTTCTGATAGTTATGAATAAAAGCATTTTTGATTTAAGAAGGGAATAACCAATTACCGTGTGAATAAATTATATGTTCTAAAGGGAATTTGAGGATTTTCTTACTAACAGTCTAGAGTAAGTCAGATTGTTGGACAACAAATGCCTATGTCACCAACATCCAAATATGAAAACTGGAACCTAAAACAAACCTTCTCCCATTTCATTTAAGTGCCACTAGTTGCAAGAAGTGAATCAGCCTCCTTCAACCTTGATTCTCTGCTTTGGGTAGCCAGGCTCATGTTGACTGGGGCCAACTCTCATTTTGACCATAAGATATATAACAGAATCATGCTATTACCTGGAACTCCTACCAAGTGACATTACTATCCACAAGGTGATTTGGGGGAGGAAAGATAATGAAGCATATTGATTCTTCATCTTCCATGCTAACACTGCTGGTGATATCCTCCTTCAGGCCAGATTTCTTTCCACCAAGAGAACTTCTGAATTCATAAGAGAAATTGTTTAGTGGGACACACTTTCTATACTCCAATAACCAAACCAAGCAGGTAGCAGAGTTTAAGAATCACTTTAAAGTAACAGACAAGATTGTGTATAGTCTATAAGCTAAAGCTCAGGATTTAGAAGCTTTGGATACCCTTTCTGGCTTTATCAGTAATGTATGAGTTTCAGAAAAATCTCTTAACCAACCTTTGCTTCAGCTTCTTTCACCTCCAAACTGGGTAAAAGTATTTTAAACTGCCTATCACATGTTCAATTTTGAAAATAATCAAATGTGTTATTTTGAATATTTATCTACATTTAAAAGGACAAAACACTAAGATACACTAAACACATTAAAAAAAAGTATTTGTCTTTACATCCAGTGTAGCAGTGTACCTCTTAGAAAGAGAATGACTAAATATGCTGAAATTCCTTACCCAAGAGGTCATATTTGTCAAGGATGAAAGGAAAAACTCCACTGGTAAATCCCTTCTGCCCAAGTTGTTTGTTTCATATCTTAATCTACTTTCATGACCTAGCCCCACAGAAACAAAAAATTGGCAACACTCAGGAATCATTTAAACACTTTACGGTTCAAATGTCACATTGTCTAAACTTGATCTCTTTGACTTGTTTGATGAAAAAAAAAAGCATTTCCCTACCCAAGTTTCCTGTTTAAGTGTGCTCTCCTTGAATGAATACTGTGTGCACATAGATGCTCTATGGCAGGAAAAATTCATACGCTTTCTGTTCATTATGTCAGGAGGGACTCTCTCTTTATAAAAGTTACCATTTCCAGGCAGATCATTCTCAATTTGCCATCTTAAAAGTTTCTTCTGTTTCACAGAAATGCCAGCAATATTGGTCTAAGTTAATCACTGTAGACATTACTTCTCACAAGCCTGTAACCTTGGAATTATCCTTGACTGATCTTTCTCATTTAACCTGCATAGTCAGTCTGTCAGTAAATCCTGTTGGTTCTACCTTCACAACATTTCTAGAATACAGCCCCTCCTCTCCATCCAAACTGCTACCATGCTGATCCAAGCTCATATCAAGGTGATCAAGTAGTCAAGGCAAGTAATCCTGCCTTGACTACTGTATCGGCCTCCTTGCTGACCTCCTTGCCTCATATCTCTTCCCTCTCCAGTCCATACTTCACTCTGCTGCCCAGATCATTTTTCAAAAAAAAAAACACAACAAACCCCAACAACAACAACAACTAAAAAAAAAAAAATTCAGTCCACATCTTCCCACTCTTCAGAAACCTCCAATGGTTGGCCATCCACTTCCATATCCAATGGAAACTCCTTACCATTGGCTTTAAGGCACTCAGTGGGCTCTCCTCTTCCTATTTTACTTTAATGGTCTCCTAGTACAACCCAGCCCGCACACTTCGCTGCTCTAATGCCAATCTACTCACTGTACCTTGATCTCGCCTATCTCGCTGCTGACCCCTTGCCCATGTCCACCCATTGGTCTGGAATTTCCTCCCTGTTTGTATCTGACAGACCACCACTCTCCCCATCTTCAAAGTTCTACTACAGCCATGTCTTGTCCAAGAGGCTTTTCCTGACAAAGCCCTCATTTTCCCAATTCACACTTCCTTCTGTGTTGTCTATGCACTTGGTTCTATACTCCTTGAGCACTTTGATAGTCACCCCATCTTGAACCCCAAAGCACTCATGTACGTATCCTTATACTCTGCCATTTCCCTATCTGTAATTTATTTTAATGTCTGTCACTCCTTCTAGACTGTAAGTTCATTGTGCACAGGGATTGTGTCAACCAGCTCTACTGTACTGTACTTTCCCAAGCATTTAGTACAAGGCTCTGCATACAGTAAGAACTGAGTACCATTGATTGATAACCATCAAAAGAAATCTATATTCCCATGAAGTGGCACTGCAATTCCAAAGGAAACTTATTCTACTGTTGTTGTAACTTGATCAAAATGATGAAGCCGAAGGAGGAGGAGGACAAATCAATGGTCATACATCTTTAGAAATGCTTAAAGGACAAAATGTCAGCCCTCTTTGAATCCCACATATTTCTTCTTGACAAAGCAGGATGGAGCAGGAAATCAAAGTCCACCCTCATGATTTTCCCTTGCTCCATATTCCCTAAATCAATGGACCTAAAGTTGCCATCCCTGATAGTGTAGTACAATGATATGGATGGGTCTTTAGGAGACAGTGTTCCAGAGATTAGGAAAAAGTATCAAGTGCCAAAGCCTGACCATGAATGTGAAGAACATATTCAAGCTAGAGAAAATACAAGCTGTTCTTATCATCATCTCAATAAATGGTTTGGTCTCAGAAGGTTTGATTACTGGCAACTGTCGAGAGATTGGGAAATCAGATTCAGATTCCTGCTGCTCTGGATTCTGCCAGAATCATCCACTGAGAGGAAGGTAGTGCAGACATCAGCCCAGAACGGTTACCTGGATGATGGGGAGCCCCCAACAGTCACTGGAAAGCAGTATAAAGAAAATATATTGGGCACTCACTATTGTCTAGTAATAGGTCCAGACATGCATCCCCTACAACCCTCCCCCTCCCCACCCTTCTTACACACCCTCCAAAAGTCTGCCTTTAGTGATTCTTGCTTCGCATATCCCCACCTCCACTGGTAGACTTGTTGGGAAGACAGTAAACACTTAACTCCCAATGCATTGTGGTTTCCCTGATTCTGGTACTACCGGGGAGGAGGTGGAATGTTTGGCTTCCTTGTCCCTGTCCCACATGGGGCTCACAGTTCAAGTAGGAGGGAGAATGGGCATTTAATCCCCATTTTACAGATGAGGAAACCAAGGCACAGAAAAGTTAAGTGACTTGCCCTAGGCCACCCAGAAGACAATTGTCAGGGCGGAATTAGAACCCAGGTCCTCTCACTCCCAAGTCCGTGCTGTTTCCACTTGGCCATGTTGTTCCTCTAAACTACCCTTCTTTCTTAGTAAAAGAAGGATAACCACATTAACAGTGTAAAAATCTTAACAAGCAATAATAATAATTATGGTATTTGTTAAGCGCTTACTATGTGCCAAGCACTGTTCTAAGCATTGGAATAATTGCGGTATTTGTTAAGCACTTACCATGTGCCAGGCACCATACTAAGCGCTGGGTTGGATACCAGCAAATCTGGTTGGACACAGTGCCTGTCCCACAAGGGGCTCACAGTCTCAATCCCCATTTTACAGATGAGGTAACTGAAACACAGAGAAGTGAAGGGACTTGCCCAAGGACACACAGCAGACAAGTAGTGAAGCTGGGATTAGAACCCATGACCTTCTGACTCCAAAACCCATGCTCAGTCCACTACGTCACACTGACACACTGTAATGACTGGTTCTAGCATCATGAAATATTTGAAAAGCTTAAAATCAGAGCAAGGTTTGAATCAGGATTCAAAGCATTTGGAGATATAGTAGTAAGAATCGTGGTATTTATTCAGTGCCTACTGAATGCAGTGCACTGGACTAAATGTTTGGGAAGTATAATAGAGCTGAAAATGGAGTCAATACCTGGAACTGAATTAGGAGATAAGTAACAAAAGAAGAGAGAGCGGTTATTTCTAAAACTGAAAATAGATACTTTATCAGCCAGATGTTCTTTCAGCCCTAGGCCCAACAGAGTGCATTGCTAAACTGTAATTCTACAGTCTCCTTTCTCCCCTGTGCCTCTATTTGATAGGGGAGAAATGAAAGCATTAGCTGGTAGATTCAAAGATTCCTTCTCAGGCCTATACCACCCTTAAAATTGAATAGTGAGCCACTAAAATGTAGGTTTTGAAAATCAGAAATAGTGATGATGTTAGTACACAAAACCTACAGAAGTGATTGAATGGGCAATAACTCCGGAAAACTGAGTAAGTCAAATAAAGATTCTTCATTCTTCAGTTGACTTTTTTTTCATAGTTTAGGCCCAAGACACATTGTTCACTTGAATACCTCCTCTCTTTCCATAATGAAAAATATTTTCTTTCAACACTGAAGAAGCATCATTCTCTAGGAGTGTATTTAGTTATGCCAAATATTACTCTTTTCCAGAGGGCTTCCTTTTTATGTGAAAAGATGATCAGGGGATGGACCACTAATAGTAGTAGTAATATTATTCAAGTGGCTCCTGTGTGCACAGCATTCTACTAAAAGCGGGAAAAAAGTACACAGGAGGGAATTAGAAATAGTCCCTGGCCCTCTGCAGAGAGGAGGAAGGGCTCACAATCTAAAAACCAAGAACAACAACTGCTTCAGACTGGGCTCTTTTAGGTTTGTGATGTTGCCCTTGGTAGAATTCAGGAGAGGTTAGAATAGGAACTATTGAACTCCAACAACACAAGGCTTTTGGGCAGTTTGAAAGACAAACACCCAAGGGACAATAATGATAGCTGTCATATTGGTGAAGCGCTTACTGTGTGCCAAACACTGGGGTAGACACATGATAATCAGGGCCCACATGGGGCTCACAATCTAAACGGGAGGGAAAACAGGTATTGAATCCCCATTTTGCCAGAGGAGGGAACTGAGACACAGAGAAGTTAAGTGACTTGTCCAAGGTCCCCAGCTTGTAAGTAGTGGAACCAAGTAGTAGAAGCCAGGTCCTCTGACTCCCAAGGCTCGTGCTCTTTTCAATAGGTCATGCCACGTCCCTTGGACAAAGACAGGGACTGTTCTAATTCCTTCCTATGTAACCAATCAATCAATGGCATTTATTAAGTGCTTACTGTGTACAGAGCACTGTGCTAAGTGCTTGGGAAAGTACAATATAATAGAATTGGTAGATGTAATTCTTGCTTACAGTGGGGCAGCAAAGCAGCATCACCTAACATATAGAGTACGAGCCTGGGAATCAGAAGGACCTAGATTCTAATAATGGCTCTGCCACCTGCCTTCTGTGTGACCTTGGACAAGTTACTTCCCTTCTCTGTGCCTCAACTTCATCTGTAAAATGGGGACAGACTGTGACCCCCATGTAAGATAAGAACTGTGTCCAACCTGATTAGCTTGTATCTATCCCACTGCTTAGTACAGTGCCTGGCATATAGTAAGTGCTTAACAAATACCATAAAAAAAATCAAAGTATGTATATATGTGTATGAACATACATATATGTATGAACATACACATATGTATGAATATACATATATTTATGTGTGTACATATATGTATGAATATGCACATGTGTATGTATATACATTAGGAGCAGCGTGGCTTATTGGAAAGAGCACGGGATTCGGAGTCAGAGGTCATGGGTTTTAATCCCAGTTCCACCACTTGTCACTGTGTGACTTTGAGCAAGCCGCTTAACCTCTCTGTGCCTATCTCATCTGTAAAATGGGGATTAAGACTGTGAGCTCCACATGGGACAACCTGATTACCTTGTATTTCCCCCAATGCTTAGAACAGTGCTTGGTACATAGTAAGTGCTTAACAAATACCATTATATATGTGTGTGAATATATATATATATAATAATAATAATAATAATGTTGGTATTATAATGTGTCACTGAGACACAGAGAAGTTTAGTGACTTGCCCACAGTCACACAGCTGACAAGTGGCAGAGCCGGGAGTCGAACCCATGACCTCTGACTCCGAAGCCCAGGCTCTTTCCACTGCGCCATGCTGCTTCCCCTAAATATATATACACATACATACACATATCCACTTTTGCAAGGGTAGTATCACACCATCAGTAGAGTCATTGAAAACTTGATATAAAATAAAATATAAAATAAAAATACATCTAGGGAAAAATATCAAAATGTCAAATAACTATATGCTACACTTGAAGGAGAAGGCCATTTTAGACAGGCAGAGTGCAGTATAACCCCATAAGTATTGCCTCTGCAAATCTCCTGAAGCATTTTTTAACAAGTTTTTTGATCAAATCCTAGCATCCATTTGGAAGTATCAGACCGGGCAAATGGAGTGATCAGTCCAAAGTATGACCAATCTAGAGTAGCAGGATCTGAGTTTGTCAGGTTTTTCCTCTATTGATCAGAATGAATAGCTAATGCCTACACATGTATAACTTTGTGATGTGGATTTTCAACAGCTGAATACAAAAGCAATGAATATTTTGCAGCCACATAGGGCCATCAGCAAGATGATCCCTCAAATTTACCAGAGGTTGGGGTTGAACCATGATTGGCTTCAGTGCAGGGGGGTCTTGTGTATAGAGTCCATATTTTCTGGAACCCAAAGTGGGACAGGAGATGGTCTTCTGTGGGAAAAGTCTTCCAAGAGGGTTGGGGCTAGTGATCCCAGATCAGTGGGGAGAAAAAGGCAGGAAAGGGAGAAGAGGCAGAGGGAGATACAGACAGAAAGAGAGAGACAGATCTAACGATTTCTGTTCTGAGGAAAGAGCTAGAGCAGCAGGTCATCTAGGAGAACAACACAACTAGGCTGACCCTCCTCCTCTCCTAAATTCCTAGCTTCAGCTGGCAGCCCTGCCTTTGCTCCTGCCATTCTGCTATTTCAGGGGCTACTTCCCAGAGAGGTTTCCAGTGCTGATCAATATGAAACCCTCAGAGAGCAACCCCTGACAGCATCAGTAAAACTGGAAGCAAATGCAATCCAGAGCAGAAGACGGGCTGCCAGCCATTGCTGAGACAGCAGATGTGGGGGAGGGGCAGCCTCCTGTTGCTTCTCTCCTCTTCACCTTCTTTTCCATTTAGCTGCTGCTGCTTGCCAGCTGTCTTGACTGATCCCACCATTCTGGCCCAAACTGGGACATCTGGGGTGAGGAAGGGCTGTCCTGTTAGCCAATTTTTGGATGGTGGGGCTGGGCACTGAAATTTGGGTATGTGCTGCCTAATGTGAGCTTTCTGGATATTTAGACCTGTGTGCATGAGGGGCTCCGGTCCAGTCTGAGGTTAATCTAGATGCTCCTCCACATCTTCCCCACACAGGGCTGGTGGTTCTGGAGTCTTTGTAGGAGTTCTGATTGGACCAGGAACTTCCAGGGATGGGAGACGGTCTGGTCCTGCCTGAGTCTCCCCCTAGAATCTCCCTGAACAAGCCAGTATGGCCTCGTGGAAAGAGTACGGGCTTGGGAGTCAGAGGACCTGCATTCTAATCCTGACTCTGCTACTTGCCTGCTGTGTGACCTGGGCCAAGTCACAACTTCTCTGGGCCTCAGTTTGTTCATCTGTAAAATGGGGATAAAATGCCTGTTCTTCCTCCCTCTTAGACAGTGAGCCCATGTGGGACATGAATTATGTCCAAACTGATTATCTTGAATCTACTCCAGTGCTTAGGACATGGCGTAACAAATACAATTATTATTATTATTATTATTGTTATTATTAGGACTTAGGTGCCAGTCGCAGGGGTTCCATAGACCTATATAGACTCATCTCAAACAGCTGTGACTGGAAGCACCTCAGCCACCGACCCACTCTCCGTTGCACCTTCCAATAGTGAGATGTTGGCAGGAGGCCATTGCCATGTGTTACTTTCAGGTTTTGGCAAACTAGTTGGTAAACTGGAAAGCCTCGGCCATCCACATGTCACTTCATGAGTTTTTCTCTTAGCCCTGAGAATCTTTGTAGAGTCAGGGCCACCCACTTTAGTCCAAGACCTGGGTAGTCCTCGAGTGGTTCCTTGGTTGCGTTGCCTGGGTTTCATTTCCATCCACCAGAGGTAACAGGGTGACCTGCCCCTGGCTGCATAAGTATGTGAGAGTCTCAAGGACAAAGACTGTAGCTTTTGTTAGCTTTGTACAGTGATCACTACATTATGGATAATCAAAAAATATTATGCACAATTACACTTCAGTGGGCCAAGGCAGTTCTGGTCTTCAAGTTTTGAAACACAAGCATCAGTCTTTATTTCCCCAGGGAATCTATTTCTAGCAAGTGTAAGTTGCTCCGTATCAGGTCAGCAGTTCCTAAATAAGTCCTCTACATTGTCGATTTTTTTTGTCCTTTTACAGAGAAGGGTGACCAATTATTTTGTTCCAATTTTCACAATATTTCAACTGCTTGTTATCAGTTTACACTAGGGAGACTCCCTTTTCCACTAATGATCCTCTGACCCAGACACAACAATAAGGGAATTCCTGGTAAACCACTATGTGCAATACCAGGAGCCAAGAGTGAAATTGATTTTTCTCCTCGAAGCTATCATATTTTTTAATGTGAAAGCATAAAAAAAACTTTCCCAGAGGCCACTGAGAAAGTTATACTTGCATCTGGTACAAAAGTCTTTTGAGATATACATGTTAAGGTACTGTTGAATTTTCTGGCTTAATTGACATGGTTTCTGGTTTGGCTTTCTTCTATTCTTCTTGCTTTTCTTCTTTTCTGAAAATCTTTTCCCTCTTATCCTACTTATGTGATTCCCTCATCACATGCCATTCCTTTCATATAATGAACCTTCATCAAGACTTCTCATGCCTCTTGAATAATTAGTGACTTCAAAATAAAGTTGAGCCAACAAGGTATTAGTTGAAATACACTTCGCTGAGCACCAGAGGCTAGGTAGAAATGACTGTCATGTAGAGCCAATCAGTCAATTAACAAATATTGATTGAAGGCCTCCAGATAATGCAGAAGAGAAGTTTCTGACAGGTACTAGAGATGCTTCTGACAAGAGCATTTTAGAAATTATGAAGCCTATTGCTTAGATCAAATTAAGTCTTGGAAAAAGAACAGAACAATGCACAGACTCCTCTCTTTTCTTGATGGATGCTCTTTCAGTAGGTTGATTTAATCTTCCTGCTGCTTATAAGAGGGTGGATCCACTCCTCAGAGTTGACTAGGCTATATTCATCATTATGGCCTTTAGGGCACAAACATGGAGAGGAATCAAAGAGGTAGGGCTGACACCAGGGAAAGCATTGAGCGGACTTGATGTGGAAATAGATTTTTACATACGTGAATTCTACATATGTGAATTTGGAAATAGATTTTTACATACGTGATTCTACATACGTGAATTTGAAAATGCTATTTTTCAACCTGACCCACACCCACATAAACCTCCCTTTTCCACTGCCTAAAGCTAACATCATTTTGGGGTTATCTGTGAAGTTTCTGCAGCTGTTAAGCAGTGAACGTGGCACTGATAACAATATGACTAATATGAATCTGTATAACAATGCTTTGCCTTTGGGAAAGACCTATCCTACTTGTAACTTACTTTGAAGGATAAGTTCAATGGAAACCCTCCTGAGCCCCCAATCTGCTGCTCCAGCTGCATTTTATATGAAGGTTGTGCCTTCCCTAACTGGCAGCATGAATTTCACATGTCTCCATTTCTGCAGTTACACAGTCTTAAAATGAACACCACTCCTGAATTTCTCTTTGGTACATGATTTCTGTTGTTCCTTGCAATGCCACTCTTTTCTCTTCTTGGAAACCCTGGCCTGGGTTTCAAACCATCTAAAATATGTTTTAAAAAGATTAATGGCTAATAAACTTAAGGGGGAAAAAATCTAAATCTTAAACCCAGAATAATTAAGACTTCCACCTTCCTTGAGCTCCCTCCCACCCTCTCCTTGTCTGCCTGCCTGTCCTTGGGTGTTCAACAAAGCTCCCCTCACAGTCTTCTGACACCGCTCCTCTGCCACTCCCTCTGCTTATATGATGATGATGGTATTTATTAAGTACTTACTATGTGTCAAGCACTGTTCTAAGCGCTGGGGTAGATTCAAAGTAATAAGGTTGTCCCACATGGGGCTCACAGTCTTAATCCCCATTTTACAGATGAGATAACCGAGCGTGTCAGATGACAGCTGAAGGATTTCTCCCAGGGTCCTGGTGGGGAATCTCAACCCTGCTCCTAAACACTAGTACACAGATAATATTCAAAACCTATTCGGCACATTGGGCCCATCAACTCAGAGGAAACTGT
The DNA here is from genome assembly GCF_004115215.2 of Ornithorhynchus anatinus. Lineage (NCBI taxonomy): Eukaryota > Metazoa > Chordata > Mammalia > Monotremata > Ornithorhynchidae > Ornithorhynchus > Ornithorhynchus anatinus. The sequence goes on from NC_041753.1 coordinate 58,065,361, forward strand.
CAAGTAATCAATCGTATTTATTGAGTGCTTACCGTGTGCACAGTACTGTACTAAGCATTTGGGAGAGTATATCACAGAATTCATAGGCATGTTCACTGCCCCAGAGGATCTTACATTCTAGAGGAAAAGTAAATTTAGAGGGGAATGTAGGAAGTAAATCCCAGGATGTAGTTCAGCCATTTTTAGATTCTAGCTCAAAGTTGTGCCCTTTGGCTCTAAAATATCTTTGAGGAAAAACAAAGAAAAAAAGGGATGCAAAGCATTTAGTGTAATAATCATAATCAATCAATGGTATTTATTGATTGCTTACTAAGTGCAGAGCACTGTACTAAGCACTTGGGAGAGTACAACACAACAGAATTAGCAGACATGTGCCCTGCCCATAATGAGCTTACAGCCTAGAGGGGGAGACAGACATCAATATGAATAAATCATTTATAATATCTAATTTAAAGATATGTACATAAGTGCTGTGGGGTTGGGGGTGGGGACAATATCAAGTGTCTAAAGGTCACAGATCCAAGTGTATAGACGACACGGAACGGGGAGTGAGTCGGGGAAAAGAGAGCTTAATCGGGGCAGGCCTCATCTCCTCCAAGAGGAGATGTGACCTTGATAATGCTCTGATGGTAGAAAGAGTGGTGGCCTAGTGTATATGGAGGAGGAGGGAGTTCCAGGCTAGGGGGATGTCGTGGGAAAGGGGTCGGTGGCAAAGTAGACGAGATTGGGGCACAGTGAATAAGCAGGAGTAGAGGAGTGGAGAGTGCAGGCTGGGCTGTAGTAGGAGATTAAGTGAGGTGGATGAGCTGAATGAATGCTTTAAATCCAATGGTAAGAGGTTTCTGCTTGATGCGGAGGTGGATGGGCAGCCATTGGAGGTTCTTGAGGAATGGGGTGACATGAACTGAACGTTTTTGTTGATAAGAGATTTCTGCAGCAGAGTGAAGTATGGATTGTAGTGGGGAGAGACAGGAGGCCAGGAGGTCAGCAAGGAGGCAGGTGCAGTAGTCAAGGCAGGAATAGGATAAGTACATGGTTCAGCATAGCAGCAGCTTGGATGGAGAGGAAAGGAGAGGATTTTAGCAACGTTGCAAAGGTAAAACCGACAGGATTTGGTGAGACGTTGAATATGTGAGTGGAATGAGAGCTCTGAGTCGAGGACAACACCAAGGTTACGGGCTCGCGAGCTAGGGAGGATAGTGGTGTCTACAGTGATGGGAAAGACAGGGAAGAACAGGGTTTCGGGGGGAAGATAAGGAGTTCAGTTTTGGACCTGTTTAATTTGAAGTGTCGGTGGGACATCCAAGTAGATATTTCTTGGAAGCAGGAGGAAATGCGAGATTGCAGGGAGGGAAAGGGGTCAGGGCTGGAGATGCACATTTGGAAATCATCTTCATGGAGATGGAGTACAGTGCTTAAGCACTTAGTACAGTGCTTTGCACACAGTAAATGCTCAATAAAATACGATTGAATGAAGTCATAGGAGCTCATGAGTTCTCCATGGGAGTGGGTATAGAGGGAGACTAGAAGGGGATCTAGAACTGAGCCTTTGAGGGACCCCTACCATCAGAGGGTGGGAGGCAGAGGAGGAGCCAGCAAAAGAGACTGAGAAGGAGCGGTCAGAGAGATTAGAGAACCAGGAGAGGACAGTGTCAGTGAATCTCATTACAACATCTATCTTTTTGGGAAAACTAGTTATGCACTAAAAATACATTGTCGGGCTCATAATAAATTGATGAAGAAAGTCTCCGCCATGTGTGTATCCATGACAACCTAGATTTATATTTTGAACTCAAAATTCTGTTTTACCATAACTTACATAAATTACCTTAAAGGATGTAACACGAGAAGATAGTTTGCTTCCCACATACTCGGTGTAAAATGCCAGAGCCCAACAATAACATTCAAACAACTCTCAGCAAAGTACAAACTGGGGAGGAATTGATTGGCGCATAACTCTTTCCCTGGAGAAACAAATGATAACTTATTACCAAGTGAATGTAGCCTGCTTTACTCTTTCTTGCCTTTTTTTAAAAAAAAACACAACACTAAAACGTTTCAGCTCCTCTACCATTTAAGCAATGTTATTTATTCCCCTGACTTCAAAAGCCCAGAGAATGAAGAGTCCCTTAGATCCGGTGTAGAAAGATCTGTGTGTTTTAGGGCTGCTTTTACCAGAGAGTATTGAAAGAGCGATTTCACAAGGTGACTTGCAGAATGAAGGGTTTTTCACAACTAAAGTTATGCTTTGTCCACTGCCTGATAAAGATAATCAGTTTCTAAGGGTGCCTTTATTTTTCATTTTTATCTATTTATTTATTTATTTTTTATGGAACTACCTAATGAATCCCTCAGAAATATTCTTTTATCTTAAAAGACTAACCAGCTCTGAAATGACCCCATAGTTTCTAATTTAGTCCTAAAGAGAACTCAAGATTACTTTGTTTGGGGATTTAAATAGTGGAAACAGGTCTCATGATAGGACTTTGCTCCCACAAGGCATTTGTGATTAAAAGATGCCATTACAATCCAGATGTACCACCCCCAATGCTTGTTGAGAAACCAACAAAATTTCCATCATCTGGTTCTTTCCCCCTCCCCTTGCCTGCTCCCCAAAGAATTAAGGAAAAAAAGAAGGGAGCCAGATCTGGGAAAGAAAGGTGTTAGCAGGAAATATAGTAATAGTAATAAAAAAAAGTTGTATTTTTCCATCTCTCTGTATGTCCCAAGCACTGTACTAGGCACTGGGGTAATTGCAAGATAATCAGATTAGACACACTCTGTGTCCCTCATGTAATTCACATTTTAAATATGAGGCAACTGAAGCACAGAGAAGTTCATTCATTCATTCATTCAATAGTATTTATTGAGCACTTACTATGTGCAGAGCACTGTACTAAGCGCTTGGGATGAACAAGTCGGCAACAGATAGAGACAGTCCCTGCCGTTTGACGGGCTTACAGTCTAATCGGGGGAGACGGACAGACAAGAACAATGGCAATAAACAGCGTCAAGGGGAAGAACATCTCGTAAAAACAATGGCAACTAAATAGAATCAAGGCGATGTACAATTCATTAACAAAATAAATAGGGTAACGAAAATATATACAGTTGAGCGGACGAGTACAGTGCTGTGGGGATGGGAAGGGAGAGGTGGAGGAGCAGAGGGAAAAGGGGAAAATGAGGCTTTAGCTGCGGAGAGGTAAAGGGGGGATGGCAGAGGGAGTAGAGGGGGAAGAGGAGCTCAGTCTGGGAACGCCTCTTGGAGGAGGTGATTTTTAAGTAGGGTTTTGAAGAGGGAAAGAGAATCAGTTTGGCGGAGGTGAGGAGGGAGGGCGTTCCAGGACCGCGGGAGGACGTGACCCAGGGGTCGACGGCGGGATAGGCGAGACCGAGGGACGGCGAGGAGGTGGGCGGCAGAGGAGCGGAGCGTGCGGGGTGGGCGGTAGAAAGAGAGAAGGGAGGAGAGGTAGGAAGGGGCAAGGTGATGGAGAGCCTTGAAGCCTAGAGTGAGGAGTTTTTGTTTGGAGCGGAGGTCGATAGGCAACCACTGGAGTTGTTTAAGAAGGGGAGTGACATGCCCAGATCGTTTCTGCAGGAAGATGAGCCGGGCAGCGGAGTGAAGAATAGACCGGAGCGGGGCGAGAGAGGAGGAAGGGAGGTCAGAGAGAAGGCTGACACAGTAGTCTAGCCGGGATATAACGAGAGCCCGTAATAGTAAGGTAGCCGTTTGGGTGGAGAGGAAAGGGCGGATCTTGGCGATATTGTAGAGGTGAAACCGGCAGGTCTTGGTAACGGATAGGATGTGTGGGGTGAACGAGAGGGACGAGTCAAGGATGACACCGAGATTGCGGGCCTGAGAGACGGGAAGGATGGTCGTGCCATCCACAGTGATAGAGAAGTCTGGGAGAGGACCGGGTTTGGGAGGGAAGATGAGGAGCTCAGTCTTGCTCATGTTGAGTTTTAGGTGGCGGGCCGACATCCAGGTGGAGATGTCCCGGAGGCAGGAGGAGATGCGAGCCTGAAGGGAGGGGGAGAGGACAGGGGCGGAGATGTAGATCTGCGTGTCATCTGCATAGAGATGGTAGTCAAAGCCGTGAGAGCGAATGAGTTCACCGAGGGAGTGAGTGTAAATGGAGAACAGAAGAGGGCCAAGAACTGACCCTTGAGGAACTCCAACAGTTAAAGGATGGGAGGGGGAGGAGGCTCCAGCGAAGGAGACCGAGAATGATCGGCCAGAGAGGTAAGAGGAGAACCCGGAGAGGACAGAGTCCGTGAAGCCAAGGTGAGATCACTTGCCCAAGAAGCAAGAAGTCACTTGCCCAAGCTGACACAGCAAACAAATAGGGAAGCCGGAATTAGAACCCAGGACACCTGGCTTTCAGGCCCTTGGTTCTCTCTACTAGGCCAAGCTTTTTATCAGAATGACACTACTGAAAGGCAGCACATGAAAAAAACAAGAAAGAGAAGTTCTATTTATCAGCATTCCAGGACTCCAGGAAAACCAAGTTAAGATAGTATTTAGGAATTCAGCCAGTTTGAAGTGCTCTGCTCAAGAGACGGCCAAGAAATAACTTCAGTGCCTGCCAACGTGATTGCCACTGGGATCTCGAAAGAAACACAAAAAGCAAATGCAGCTTTGAAGAAAGATGGCATCCACAGTCTACCATTTAGGTTTTGCTCTTTGAGTTTCAGCCACTACACATCAGAGAGGAAATTAAAGGTAAAGCTGGAAGAAGGATCCACCTTTGAAATTTAAGATTATTGAGAATTCAATACACTGACAGTTTAAATACCATGGCATAGCCATAAAATACTACAGTGAAAACTAGATGCCTTTATTTGCAATAGCATAACCAGAAAACAAGCTTTTCTAAGTCCAAATATTTATATAAATTGGAAGGCCAAACACCATGCCAGTACCCTGACCTTTTCAAATACATTTCTGGGACAATTCTGTCTCCCAAATCAGAAAGATTCATCATCAGTAGGGCTACTGAATCTCATACTGGAACAATGAAAAGTAATGGGTATGTCAGAAATTTAACTAGGCTGTGACTTATTGAGCTTCTGATTTCCCTGGAAAACTGATTTTTTTTTTTAATTTTTTACCTGTAAACTGTAAAGAGTGGAACTGACTAAATATGAGGACCAAGGGCCTCAAATAATTATGGGCTGGGAACTATAGCGCTTTGGGTGGAGTGGGGCGAGAAGTAGTGAACACAATGAGAAATTGAGATCATGAACCAGGTAAAGTACAAGGCCAGGAAATGCCAGGGCTACAGAGCCTTTAAAGAAAACACCAGGGTCGTGGCGCAGGGAAGACACATAAAGCCAGAAATCCAGGAGACCACAGAGAGGGTATTGCTGTGGAACCCCAGTGGGAATGGGAAGAAATGAGCAAGAGGTTAGATAATAGGAAAACTCTTGGCATAAGACACTGACTTCATCTCGGTTTATTTAGTAACAGGAATGATTTTATGACGGCTAAAACTGTATTCCTCTTCCCTCCTCAGTCCACACCTCCTCCCAAGTTTTTCATCACAAGCAACAACACTGCCAACCTGCCATCCCAGAAGCTCACAGCCTTGCTATCACCATTTACTCCTCTCTGTCTTTCACCTCTAACATTCAGTCTGTCACAAAATCCTGCTGATTTTCCCTCCATAACATTTCCCTTCCCTCTCCACCCATAGAGCCCTGGCCCTGGTTCAAGCTCTCACCATCATTGGCTCTTCCTGGCTCCAGCTTCTCCTCTCTTCAGTCTCTATTAGACTATGAGGCCCATGTAGTACGGGGACTGTGTTCGACCTGATTATCTTATATCTATCCCAGGGTTTAGAACAGTGCTTGGTACATAGTAAGTGCTGAACAAACACCACAATCATTATACTCTGCTACTCTGAGCATCTTTCTAAAACATCACTCCAGTTCCCAAAAACCTCCAATGTCTGTCCACCTGTCTCGTCATCAAACAGAAGCTTCTAATCATTAACCATATCCTTAACTATTTGTTCATATCTTTAAGTTATTTATTCCTATCTTTAAATTATTCATATTAATGCCTGTCTCCCCCTCTAGACTGTAAACTCATTATGGGCAGGGAACATGTGTGCTAATTATCTTGTATTGTACTCTCCCAAGCACATAGAACAGTGCTCTGCACATAGTAAGCGTTCAATAAATTGATTGATTCAAAGCTCTCCACCCATTCTCTCTTTAAATGTCATCTCTATTTTCTCATTGAAACCCTACCTTGCAGTCTTTGCTTCTTCCAAACTACTCTTATTGTACCCTGCTGTGGATTCTGGGATTGTCTCTCTTTATTGCTGTTTTGTACTTTCCAAGTGCTTAGTACAGTGCTCTGCACACAGTAAGCACTCAATAAATACAATTGAATGAATGAATGAATTCTCCTGTCTTCGACCTCTTTCTCACATCTTGCCCCTACCTGGAACTCTTTACCTCTTCAATTCACCAGACCACATGATTCACCATCTCCAAAGTCCAACTCTGCCAAAGACATTCTTTATTTTACTTTTTTAAATGGTGTTGTGGTAGCGGGGAACCAAGTTCACACTCTAGACTGTACACTTATTGTGGGAAGGGAACGTGTCTGCTAACTCTGCTGTATTGAACTCTCCCAAGCCCTTAGTCTAGTGCTCTGCACATAAGTGCTCAGTAAATAACATTGATAGAAATTTGCTATGTGCCAGGCACTGTACTAATCACTGAGGTAGATACGAGATAATCAAGTTGGACATAGTCCCTGTCCCACATAAGGGCTCACAGTCTTCATCCCCATTTTACAGGTGAGGTAAATGAGGCCCAGAGAAGTTAAGGGACTTGACCAAGGTCACATAGCAGGCAAGTGGCAGAGCTAGGATAGAATTCAGGTCCTCTGACTCCTAGGCCCATGCTCTTTCCACTAGGCCATGCTGTTCCTTAAGTCCCCAACTGTTTGCTACTGTCCTTCGTGTTGTCCCTACATATACATGTGTGTGTGTGTGTAATAACGATACATGAGTGATAAAGATACATGGGTTTAGATATATAGATATATGTGTGTATGTGTACTTTATTAATTTCAGTTTTCCCAAACTCTTGCTATTACCACATATGTTTAGATTTTTCTCTTTGTTCCCATTGTATGTAAACAATTTGTGTCTTTTTGCCCTCAGGGCAGGAATTTTTATTATACCCTTCCAGTTGCCAAGGACAGTGCTCGTCATGCAGAAGGTGCTCAATAAATACTATGAATGAATGCAGTAAGCCCGCAACTAAATTGACAGAAGTATGTGTCCACTCACAAATAAAACCAGCCTGCATTTAAGATGTGACTTTTTATAGCTTTCTGCAACTTTGTTACTGCAACCTCTGCATTAAGGGAAGAAACTCTATTCTAAACAAAAAAGGGGCATGTTTTCCATGCTATTATCAACCAGGCAGCCAAGTCATTGAACCTGGCCAAGCAAAGTCACCAATATTAGTTCAGTGCAAATGACCGACTAATAACACTTTGCATTCATGATGACTCCGAGAAGAATCCATCATTTAATCGGTAATATCTATTGAGCGCTTACTCTCGGCAGAGCTCTGTATTGAGTACTTTGGAGAGTACAAGGGAATTAGTTGGCATGATCCACATTCTCAAGGAGTTATAGTCTAGCAAGACGAAGAGCTCTAAGGTTATACAGCTCATCATGAAACTAGGAAGTTCTACACATTGTTAAAGATGTCACACAGCCCTGTACATGCCAAACTAGCACATCTGAAAATGGCTCCAGCCTCATTGCAGATGAGGAGGAAATCCTCAAGTGAATGCAACAGCATTTCAATATTCTTCTCAATGCCCCTTCAATTTGAAGAGGAGGACCCGCAAAACAAAAATTTTTCCCATGTGGCACAGCACTGCCTAGTGGAGCGAGCACAGGTCTTAGCATCAGGAGAATGGGGTTGTAGTCGCAGTTCTACCGCTCCCCTGGTAGGTGGCCTTGGGCAGTTCACTTATCTGTGCCTCAATTTTCTCATCTGTAAAATTGGGATAAAATATCTGTTCTCTGAGCCCCATGTGGGACAGGAACTGTTTATGATTTTAATTGTCTTATGTCGACTCTGGTGCTCAGCCTAAAGCTGAGCACATAGCAAACGTAAGTTTAATACCATCATCATTATTGAGAAAGTCACTGCAGCAGTCAAAGCCATGAGAAATAGTAAAGCAGCTGGTCCATATGGCATACCAGCTGAGAGCTACAGACATGGAGGCAGATCCTGCTTAAACACTGACACAGACTCTTTCCCAACTATGGAAGTGTGATACCACCATTACCATCTTCAAGAAAAAAGTGAAATGTCAGACTGTGGCAAATTTTGAGCTCATCATTTAACTCTACCGATGGACTGACAGGACAGATAGATACTCTGTTTACCAGGAGAAGGTTACCAGGGGAATGGAGAGGATGAAGACTCAGAGGAGAAACAAGACACCCCAAGGGAAAGGAAAAGACACCAAAAGTGGGTAGGAATGAGAAGATGAGACACTCCTCCCATCAATCAATCAGTGCTATTTATTGAGCACTAACCTTTTTTTAAAAAGGTATTTGATAAGTGCTTACTATGTGCCAGGCACTATACTAAGCACTGGGGTAGATAGGTTAGAAACAGTCCATGCTCCACAGGGGTCACATAGTCTTAATCCCCATTTTCCAGATGAGGTAAGCACAGAGACAGGAAGTGACTTGCCCAGGGCCAAGCAGCAGACAAGTGGCGGAGCTGGGATTAGAACCCAGGTCCTCTGACTTCCAGGCCCATGGTATTTCCACTAGCCCAGAGAAGCCCTGAACTAAGAACTTGAGAGAGTGCAATATAACAAGAAATAAACACGTTCCCTGACCATATTGTGCTTACAGTCTAGGGGGGAGACAGACTCTGAGCCTTAGGACAGGGACTGGATCCAACCTGATCAGCTTGTATCTATCCCAGTGCTTAGTTCAGCGTTTGGCACATACTAATGCTTAACAAATACCATTGAAAAAATAAAGAAATAATGTAGAGATAGGTACTCCCATGCCTGGATACACCCAGGCACCAATTCACATTCATGCATTCACTTCTCCATGTAGAAGCAGTGTGTCATAGTGGAAAGCGCACAGGCTCGGAAGTCAGAGAATGTGGGTTCTAATCCCAGCCCTGCTACTTGTCTGCTGTGTGACCTTAGGCAAGCCACTTAACTTCTCTGTGCCTCAGTTACCTCATCTGCAAAATGGGGGTTAAGACTGTGAGCCCCACGTGGGACAACCTGATTTCCTTATATCTACCCCAGCACTTAGAAGCATGCTTGGCACACAGTAAGTGCTTAACAAATGCCATTATTAGTATTATTACTATTTCACATGCCATTTACATTCCTCTTCACATATAATTGAATGTAGCAACATTTTATGTATATACATTTATATGTCCCTATATACACAGTAGTGTTTCCTTTAAATTGTGTGTACATGTGTGGTATTATAAAGCTCAAATGTGGTATAATACATATGCATAACATTTCAATAGCATTTTTTTCCTCACTCTACACAGTCTCTTGGGGAGCTCATCCACTCACATGGTTTCTGCCACCATGTCTATGCAGATAATTCCCAAATCTATACCTCGGGTGATGTCCTTTCAAAGTTTTGGAATATCATAAACTCTACCTGCCTAAGAAACATCTACATTTGGTTGCTCCAACAACAATTCAAATCTCCCCTCCCCTCCACCACACTGGACTGAAAGCTCATTGTAAGCAGGGAATGTATCTGTTTATTGTTGTATTGTACTCTCCCAAGCGCTTAGTACAGTGCTCTGCATATAGTAAGCTCTCAATAAATACAATTGAATGAATGAAAATCAGATCCTCATCTTCTCTAGTCCATCAGCGTCAGAAGCAGCATGGCCCAGTGGAAAGAGGACGGGCCTGAGAGAGGACCTGGTTTCTAATCCTGGCTCCGCCACTTACCTGCTCTGTGACCTTGGGTAAATCACTTGACTTTTCTGTGCCTCAATTCCCTCATCTGCAAAATGGGGATTCGATACCTTGTTCTCCCTCCTACTTAGACTGTGAGCACCATGTGAGACCTATCTTATATCTACCAGAGCACTTAGTACAGTAGTGCTTGGCACACAGCAAGCACTTAAATACCACAATTATTTATCACTGGGCAATGAAACACATTTTTGTCAAGTGTCCTACTGTGTGGTTTTTTGTTGTTGTTTAACCACCAGCACTATCTAGCAGTAGATGTAAAAAAAAAAAAAAACCCAACAAAAAAAAGCACAATTGCTTCTGCTAAGTACCAAACTGAACACCGAGTAGGGAATGGCATTTACTCATATCTATTTTCTAAATCTTCAATAAAAAAGTAGAAATTACAAACAGGCTTCTTAGAATCACAGGGGATATGAGATAGCACCATAATTAGAACAGCTACAGAATGCTGAGTGAAAATTCCAGTTTGCTATCTGGCAACTAATGCATTATAACTCCACATGAGAAAATTGTTTTGCAAAGCAATAGCAGTACTGCATAGCTAAACACTCCTCTGAAAGTAAACAGAAAAATCAACTTAGATTTACCCCTGGATTGTCATGAAAACCTTCCCCAAAACAAGCTTTGAAATTTTGTAAATAAGTTCTCAAAGCCATGGTTACCAGAGTTAAATCACATTTTGTAAATATTTGTCTTACAAACTTGGGACTCATTCACTGCCCTCTCTACCTCCTTATCCCCCAGGACCAATTAACCAATGATATTAATTGAGCACTTACTGTGTGCAGACTACTGAATTAAGCGCTTGGAAGAGTACAATACAACAGAGTTGTTGGTAGACATTCCCTGCCCACGAGGAGTTTACAGTCTAGAGGGATGCTGCAAAGTGGAATGAAATTAACTTGCTCTACTTCCAAGGACTTCCCTGGCCTTCACATATGTTTCTGGAAAAGCTGGGGAGGTGATGGAGGAGAATTTCTGAGTGGGATCTTCACAGAAAAGTCTTGGTCCTTCTAAAATATTCTGTATGCAGGAGGGGTCCATTCTCCTTTGTTCTTGTTTTTGGCAAGGGCTCATTTGCACTGAACTTTGGTCAAGCAGCCAAAAAAGACCTTCAGTCCTCCATAAGGCCAATTAGAGGGCCATAATCAACAGTAGCTTACAAAATGGTAAGGTCATAATAGAGTGTGTTGCTGATGTGGCGTCACAGAGATATTCTGTTTCAGGCCTACCATCTGCAGTCACCATCCCTGCCAGTTATCTCACAGTGCATGATATTGGATACCAGGGGGCCAGGGTGTGGAAATGTGGATAACTCAGTGCAAACCATCACCATCTCAGCAAAAATCAATGAATTAATCGTATTTATTGAGCATTAATTGTGTGGAGAGCACTGGACTATGCTCAAGTTGCTGATTCTTTGCTCTTCCCCCAACACTAACCTTATTCATTCAACCGTATTTATTGAGTACTTACTGTGTGCAGAGCACTGTACTAAACGCTTGGGGGAATACAACATACAATGAACAGACACAGTCCCTGCCCCCCTCGCCATTCAAAGCAACAGCCTCTTATCTGCCTTAGACATCACAGCCTTGGCTCTATATGGCAGTCATTGATGGTCCAGTCCCGTTACTGGGTAGAACAAGGAGAAAAAGCCCCACCTCCCTCCATGCTCCACCCCCACAGTCCCACAATCACCTGCCTCAGGTAGAGCCCATCCGCGCCTCGCAATTCTCTTCCTTGTTGTTGTTTACGTGATCACAAACAGTCACTAAAAAGGCAGCTTTTTGTGGATAACCACATGAATTAGTTATGACCCCACATCTATCCACTCACAGAAGATGAAGAGATGAAGTCTGTTAAACAAATATTATTCTTAGTAGGTCTTTGTGGGTAGGAGGAATCAAGTAGCAACAGTAAGAAACAATTTACATAGGAAAGCACATAGACAGATTGTTGAAACAAAAATAATTGTTATGCAAAGACTATGAACACAGATTGTCAAAAACTCTCTGAATTCCACATTAGAGTGTACATATTTAGGTTAACTTAGGTTAATTCAAGTGTTCATGTTAAACTGGAAATCAGGTTTTCTAGATGAAAATCTAATTACACTGTTTTTATAAAGCAAGATCCAAAACATGCACATGTTCCCTAAGTCATGACAAACATTTGACTATTCAAATGCTATGTGTCTCACCAAACCCTGGGCCAAATAGTGGACTCAAGCCCGTCGTAACTTTCTTCTGGGATCTACTCTTCTAGGCTCTCAGAAATGCATCTTTGTTTCCCTTCCTTCTGGCACGGTTTAATCAATGTCCCACCCCGACTGCCTAAATTACCTCCAGAGTAACAGACCAGGGGAGAATCAGCATCAGTGACAGTATTACGTTCTAACATGTAGGTAACTGTACTCATACTTATTTATACCTATCCTGAGCACTTAGATATATATGTTTAGTCTATTGTACATTCAATAACATTTTAGCTACTCTATTGGAAATGTGTTTTATGTCACTTTTTTCTGTCATACTTATAGTCCCAAGAATTTAATACAATGCATTGCCTCCAGTGGGTGCTCAATAAATACTATGACTACTGCTACTACTACTAATAATAATAATAATGTTGGTATTTGTTAAGTGCTTACTATGTGCCGAGCACTGTTCTAAGCGCTGGGGTAGACACAGGGGAATCAGGTTGTCCCACGTGGGGCTCACAGTCTTAATCCCCATTTTACAGACGAGGGAACTGAGGCACAGAGAAGTTAAGTGACTTGCCCACAGTCACACAGCTGACAAGTGGCAGAGCTGGGATTCAAACTCATGAGCCCTGACTCCAAAGCCCGTGCTCTTTCCACTGAGCCACGCTGCTTCCCATCTGCTCTTAATATTGAAACTCAATCGTCAATTATAATAATAATTGTGACATTTTTAAAGCACTTACTATGTGTCAGGCACTGTTCTAAGTGCTGGGGTGGATACAAACAAATCAAGTTGGACACAGTCCCTGCCCACGTGGGACTCACGGTCTCAATACCCAACGGATGAGGTAACTGAGGCCCAGAGAAGTGAAATGACTTGCCCAAGATCATACAGTAGACAAATACTGGAGGCAGGATTAGAATCCACAACCTTGCGACTCGCAGGCCTATGCTCTACTATGCCATGCTGCCTCTATGCTATATAGAAGCATAGGACATGAAATGAGTATTGACTTCAAAAAGTGACTCTGAAGAAAAAAAAGGTAATTTCTCATGACCCAAGCAGGACAAGAGAGCTGTTTTATATTTTCAAAAAGAATAATGGTAACTTAAACATCTGATTTCCTTTAGGGATGTTAAAGTGCAAGTTCCCTACCCATTCATTCTAATTCATGCCAAATACCTTTAGGGTGAACCTGCTGCTTGAAAGCTCCCCTTAATAGGGCTAGGGCTCTCAAAAGGAGGTTGACCCATTCCTTATCTGGGGGAATCCACTTGACTATGGATCATTTCAAGGAAGCAGGGCTGGTAATAGCTTTGAAATGTAGCAAAATCCTTTCTTGGAGTCCATAAAAATGTTCTGTGTGAGAGAGATTTATGAAGCTAAACGGAAACCTTTCTGACAGGTAAGAGGGAAAGTTGTTTCCCCCCTTCTGTGCTTCCTATGAATCAGCTAATGTACCCTTAATTGTTGAAAGAAATGGCAGAAATTAATCTTCTATTATTTTCTGCCACCTTGAAATACTCAAAATGCCATTACTGGATGTTTGGAAAAGGAACCAGTTAAAGAGGAGTATAAAATTAAATACTTTTTGGACATATCTGTCTACCTAATTTTGGGACCAAAAAAAGAAGTTTCTTCTTCTTCCTCGGGTGGCATGAACTGTAGACTTGGGAATGGGAATGAAAACTTCATGATTAGGATTTTCATTCTTTCCTTGATTGTTAAGTAGGCACTGTATGCAGGCCCCTCTCAGGATCACACCTGGAGAGTTTCCAGTACTCTACCAGTCTTGGCTATGGGAGGGAGAGTCAAGCAGAGGCCTGTCCATTCCATTCTTAGCTTGGCCAGTGGCTAGCCAGTGGAAGGCAATCTGCCACAAATCAAAACTCACCCGTGCTGGGCAGCAGCGGCATGAGAAAGAGTGGAGAGCAGAGATTCAAGTTTACTGCTCCCAAGACAGCAATGGTAAACCACTTCCATAGTTCTACCAAGAAAACTCTGTGGATCCACTACCAGAACGATTACAGATGGAGGTGGGGCATTCTGGGAGAGATGTGTCCATGAAGTCACATGAAGAGAAGAGAAGCAGCGTGGCTCAGTGGAAAGAGCACGGGCCCGGGAATCAGGACTCATGAGTTCGAATCCCAGCTCTGCCACTTGTCGGCTGTGTGACTGTGGGCAAGTCACTTAACTTCTCTGTGCCTCAGTTCCCTCATCTGTAAAATGGGGATTAAGACTGTGAGCCCCACGTGGGACAACCTGCTTCCCCTATGTCTACCCCAGCGCTTAGAACAGTGCTCGGCACATAGTAAGCGCTTAACAAATACCAACATTATTATTATTATTATGAAGTCGCTATGGGTCGGAAATGACTCAACAGCATAGGACAAGACAAGACTGTGTGCAGAGCACTGCACTGAAATAGAATACATGAGCCCTGTCTCGGAAGGAGTTTACGATCTAATGGGGGTAGGGAGACAGACACAAATTGTATTCATAAATTGTGAATAGCAGAACTGTACTGCTAACAACAAAACAATAGAAAAATAAACAAACAACTGGTATACATAAACTGATAATATACATAACATAATTACAGGGATACAACCATGGTTGATATTGGGGATGTATAGTTGTTCTTTGTATTTGAAGAAGCCACCATTGATGAAGTTTACCTTTGAGAGAGAGTGTGTATGTGTGTGTGTATGTGTGTGCGCACACACAACTGAAAAGCCAATGTGAGACCCACAGTCCCAGCCACATGGAGACATAACCAGGTTGTCCCTTTGATGTTGGGGAATGTTGGGGAACAGGTGGGTCTACAGAAGGGCTTTGAAGATGGAGAAAGCTGTGGTCTGGTGAATTTGAAGCGGGAAGTAGTTCTACCCAGGAGAACTGTGGGAGAAAAATTTCAGAGAAGGGAGAGACCAGAGCAAGATACGATAAAGGTTAACTTGTGAAGGGTGAAGAATATGAGCTGGACCTTAGAGGGTAAAGAAAGCAGCTTTCTAGGAAAGAAAAGTTGGAAAGCCTTGAAACAAAGGTGAGGTGCTTATTTGATGTGGAAGAAATCGGGTTGCCCTTAGAATGGAGAGGTATGTTTAGAATGATACTTTAGAATGATGATTCTCTTAATGCCTAAACTTTTCTTTAATACTGTATCAGGCACCTTGGAAATCTGCGATACTTTTTCAAAGTTTCTAAAGAAAAATTTATTGGGCTGAAGCAGTATTTTCCCAATTTGCTGACTTTTAGTTAAGGCAGTGGTTCCAATGGGAAAAAAAAACAAAACACTGCAATAAGAATCAAGAAAACAGAGCCAGTCGCAATTTTTCACATGAGCAGCAGTGTAAGCTGAGAAAAACGTTCTAGCCTCAGCTTCCTCATCTATATAATGGGGACAATTAAAAACTCACTACCTCTACAGAGTGATGGAAGAGTGAAATGAAACCACATATAAGTTATTTGAATTCTTAGGTAAAAGGTTATTTTAGAAACTTAAGCAATTATTAAAAATTACAAATGTCCTATTGCTTCTTCAATAAATAATTCTGTTACTGTGAATTTAACTAGACTAAATTGATATTTCTTTAGTTCTTTAGACCCTGAGGACAAGTCATATTTGATGAGGTGTTTTCATAGACTTTCTATTCACTGAGTTATGAAGATGCATGAATAATTCAAATCTCTTTGACCTATGTAAAAAATAATTTATAACTCTCAAAGTTAAAAAAAAAATCCTGTACGAACCAAATCTGATGATGGATTGAGGCAGATTCTTGCCACTTTAACTCTTTCAGGTCAAGAGGATGCATGAATTCATTAATGCTTTCTCTTCCCAAAAAGGATTTAAAAGAAGAATAATAATAATAACTGTGTTATTGGTTAAACTCTATGTGCCAAGCACTGGTCTAAGGGCTGGGGCATCTATACTCAGATAAGGCATAGTCTCTGGCCAATACAATTGTATTGAGTGTTTAACAAATACCACAATCATTATTGTTGAGGATCCTATCTTGTGATCATCATCAGAATAATAATAATAACATAATAATGGCATTTAAGTCCTTACTATGTGCCAGGTACTGTACTAAACACTGGGGTGGATACAAGCAAATCATGCTGGACACAATCCCTATCCCCTGTGTGGCTCAGTCTCAATCCCCATTTTACAAATTAGGTAACTGAGGCCCAGAGAAGTCAAATGACTTGCCCAACGTCACACAGCAGACAAGGGGAAGATCTGGGATTAGAACCCATGACCTTCTGACTCCCAGGCCCATGCTCTATCCACTACACCATGCTGCTTCTCTGAATTTCATTTGACTTTCAGTGTGTCTTCTGTGACAGATCAATGCTTGACAACCAGTTGGAGGTCTTGACTGAATCTTGGTAGACGGTGTGACAGAGAGGTACCCCATTTGTTGTTTATATTAGGTATGGCAGGTGGAGTTTCCTATTTGTAATATTGCTGCAGAGCTCCTCGAATGCATCTCTGCCCTCCAAGAACGTACGGATTAGCTGCCTTGATGGATTGGGGGCCACTTTTCAAAGCAATGGTTGCATAGTTAATGTGATCTTGGAATGTGTCAGATGATGGTCTATCAAGTACTCTGTTCCATGCATGACAGATGTGGAATATTAGATAGTGGATCTCTACCCATTAGAGCTAAATATCTTACTGCCACTGTTAGAGGCAGAGCACTGAGATGGATGACTCAGCAGTGGAATTTCTAATGTTCTCAATTCCTTTGGGATACTGTCAGTGGAGAGAGAGCCAGGGTGGCATCAAGTTTCAGGCCAAACAATGTCTTATAGAGTGGCTGAAGTGTTCAACATTTTCCATGGCTGTGAGATTTGGATCTATCAAAGAAACTGTGTGGCCCAGTGGAAAAACCACAGGCCCGAGATTCTAATCCCAGCTCCTTCATTTTCTTCCTGTGTGACTTTGGGTAAGTCACTTAAATGCTCTGGTCCTCAGTTTCCTCACCTGTCAGATGGAGATTTAATACCTGTTTCTCTCTTAGACTGTGAGACCCATGTGTGACTGTGTCAGACCTGATTATCCTGTAATGACTTCAGCACTCAGTACAGTGGCTCAGGAGCAATACCTTCTTAACAAATACCACGATTATTGTTATTATGACAAATCACGAGCAGTTTCATACCCTATTCAACAACAATGTCAATTCAAAATCACAAACAAGGTGATCCTGAAATGCAAGCATTAACACAAGGTTGACTGGTACATAGCTTTTCTGAGTGGACATGTGAGGAGAACAGATAATGCCTGAATATCCAAGCAGCTGTTGAATGCATTGTGGTCTAGTGGATAGAGCCCAGACCTGGGAGTCAGAAGGACCTGAGTTCTAATCCCTGCTCTGTTCTGTGACCTTGAAGAAGTCACTTCACTGTGCCTCAGTTACCTCATCTGTAAAATGGTTACTGTGAGCCCCTCGTGGGACAGGGACTGTGTCCAACCTGAATAGCTTGTATCTACCCAGCATTTGATACAGTACCTGGCAGATAGTAAACACTTGAATACCATTAAAAAAAAAAAAGAAAAAGAATGGTGAGCTTACGTGGAAGCATCACAAGAAAGGGGGAAGAAAAAATGTTTTTCAAGAGCGTGTGAATCGCAACCTCCACCACTGTGACATACTTGTCAACTATTGGGAGACAGTCAACAACAGTCTCTTCTAGACTGTGAACCCGTGGTTGGGTAGAGATTGTCACTATCTGTTGCTGAATTGTACTTTCCAAGTGCTTAGTACAGTGCTCTGCTCACAGTAAGCACTAAATAAATACAATTGAATGAACAGCAGATTGAGTAATCTAACATGTGGCAACTAAGAATATGGTGTCTCTGACTTGGAAAGGCCAAGGAAAAATGGGCACTACAAATGCATTAGTATCACCAAGGAAAAGCCTTAAGTGTGTACTTTGTGAATGGGATTGTCATGTATCTGAATAAAAGTTCACCATCAGCTGCAGCAACTTTGAAGCCAAAAGTCAGGCATCTTCTTAATTTTATTGCTAATTTCAATCTGTTCTGTTTCTTAATAAAATGAATAGATTTCTAAGAAGAAAGCAAACAAAAGATGTAAGGAGAGACAATGGCATATTAATTCAACTGCAGCAAAATGAAATCTATGAATTCATTATTCCTTTGTTTAATGACCTAATTGTTAATATAATTCTTCAAATGCACAAATGGGTGATACTATTAAAAATGAAAGGAGAGTAAAATATTGAACCCTTCAAATTCAAGAAATAGCCACTGAAGAACTCAAAAGAGTCTTGAAGCAGAAGGTAAAGACTCCAAATACATGATTATAAGTTAACACTATATTCTCTAGGATTTTTCCTTTAGGCATCTTGTTTAAGAAAAAAATCAGAGGAGGTTCCTTCTCTCAGGCTCTCATTTTTGCACCATCAAGTGGACATCAACTCAAGTGAGTTCCAAAGAAATAGTGTTTAAAAAGGGGAAAAAAATGGTAAAGGATGGACTAGGGAGCAATCCTCCCAAATTTGTGAAATAAATTAATTGTTCAGAAGATTTTCAATCCCCTAGGTTGTTTTCGACTCAAGTCATTACTCACACTCCTTATGTCCCATCTCTTGAACACCTCAGCTATTTAGGAAATGAGTTCAATTATCGATGTATTAAGTATTCATCTGAAATCTCTAAATTGAATATCAGCTGCTTCCTGTCTACCTCTGCTAGCCTAAAAACCAATACAGTTTAACCCACGAAATACACACATTTGGCTTTGCATTGTTTAAAAACGCTTGTATTTTTGATAAGTAACTCCTCAGAGGGTTGACAGTATTCCCTGTGTTTCCATGGGCTTTCACTCCACAACACAGATGAACAAATTGATTCTCCCTCTATGAGATGTTGGCTTTGAATCAGTTTCTAACTGAACCACCTCCACAGTGATTTCAGTCTTTGCCAATGCTAGGTAAATTCTTTTCTTCTTCCTGTGTATCTTCTCTGCTGAGCTCCCAGAGATTTACATAGAAAATTCTGATGAACCTATTGCACTGAATAAATGTGTTTATAAGTGCTTACTGTGTGCAGAGCACTGTACTAAGCCCTTGGGAAAGAACAATACAGCAATAAAGAGTGACGGTCCCTGCCCACCTAAGTGCTGAGGGGTGGAGAGGGTGGGGGAAGAGCAAAGGGAGCAATTCAGGGCAATGCAGAAGGGAGTGGGAGATGAGGAAAAGTGGGGATTAGTCTGGGAGGGCCCTCTTGTGCCTTCAGTAAGGCTTTGAAGAGGGGGGAAAAGTAATTGTCTGGAGGATGAGGAGGAAGGGTGTTCCAGGACAAAGGTAATAAATACAATTGACTGTCTCAATCCTTTACGATATCATTCATTATTAAGGATACAATAAAGCACCAACTGCATTTTACAGAAGGAAAATAGATAAAAGTTGGGAAAGCAAAACCTTAGTATAAAATCAGGATAGCACCCCTACTGTACCAAAGTAGGATATCAAAATGGGATATGGTCCAATGACCTTAATAGAAAATGAGAACCTGCAGTGAAGTTATTTGAAACCAGTGCCCAAATCACGTAGAATAGCCACTATCCCTCCCCGAATTTGGTAATAGACACCCACACCCACACCAAAAAAGCTATTTTAAAATGGCAAGTTGACTATAATTAACTTAATATATTGTTTCTATGCCCTGGGGAGCTGGGAGGGGTAAGGTGGATCCCCTCACTTTGCTCCATTTCCACTACTTTCCCTAGATCACCCAAAAGTATGCAGTCAGCAAAATCCCCTTTGAGCCCTAATGGGTAACCCACTGTCTAAATACAGTCCGTGAGACTTTGGCTCCACTAGACTAAATTCTATCTCCCTCTCTCCCCTGTCACCGTCTAGCTAAGTCAAGGACACAGCTACATAACCAATGATATTGTTGCTAAGCAACGGTGACTATGTAGCCATAACTATGTAACCTGTGATTGCAGGAAAGTAGAAACTTAACTGATTAGATAGAAACCAAACTCTCCAGTTAATGAGAGCAAGCTAAGCTCATACTTGCGCATCTGACTACAAAGCAGAAAAGCCCCTCGACCACCACGGGACTTCTCCACAGATACGAGACTGCAGCCGCTGCCCGGAAGCTCGATCGAGCTCCCATCCACCGCTATCCGGAGTCCTTGGTGGCCAGAAGCATGTGCTGATGATAGTTTCCCTGGGAGCTATTCTATTAGAAATTCATTTGGGATTGTTTTGGTTTGTTGAATGAGAGTGTGTGCTCCAGACCCAATCCAGTAAAATAGAGCTAATGGTCTCCAAAAGTAACCCTGCAAACTGACATTGGAACATCCTGCTTCCTTCTTTAAGCAATCTGAGATCTCCCTGATGTAATTCAGAACAGGCCCTTTCCGATCCAATCCATGTGGGTGTGAAGATTTGAGGCAGCTCTTGGCCAGAGAGTTTGCTCATTTGGTTTGGCAGTCCTATTGTTCTCGTGCCTCCTCCTTTACCAATCAATCCATCAAAATTATTCATTGAGCACTTACTAGGTGCATAGCACCAAGCCCTTGGGAGAATACAAAAGAGATGGAAGACAGGATCCCTGCCCTAAAGGACCTTGCAATCTACCCCACCCCAGAACAAACACCAACTGACTGTATCTTCCCCTCAAGGGTTACAACCCAATTTGGAGGCGCCACCTCATTATACCTTCCTGAGTGCTCAATACATAATTGCAGTATTTGTTAAGTGCTCACCTATGTGCCAAGCACTGTACTAAGCACTGGGGTAGATACAAATTTGTCAGATTGGACACAGTTCCTGTCCTGCATGGGACTCCCTGTCTTAATGCCCATTTTATGGATGAGAACAGGCACAGAGAAGTGAAAAGACTTGCCCAAGATCACAGAGCAGACAAGTGGTGGAGCCGGGATTAGAACCCAGGCCCTTCTGACTCCCAGGCTGTGTGTTATCCACTAGACCATGCTGCTTCTAAATACCATTGATTGACATTCATAACAAAGACCTTGGCTGACCTGTCATGGTGATGATGATAGTGGTATTTTTTAAGCGCTTACTGTTTGCCAAGAACTATACTAAACTCTAGGGTAGATACATGATCATCGGGTTGGACCCTGGCCCTGACCCACATAGGCCTCCCAGTCACAAGGGGAGGGAGTACAAGCATTGAATCCCCATTATGCAGATAAGGAAACTGAGGCCCAGAAAAATTATGTGATTTGCCTAAGGTCACAGAGCAAGCAAGTGGAGGAGCTGAGATTAGAACGTAGGTCCTCTGACTCACTGATCCATGCTCATTTTTCTAATCTCTGTCTCTTTTTTTTTTCCTGTTGGCATCTTGCTCTTGACTCTCCATGACATTTTTTAAAATTTTCAGTCACTCATTAGGCATTTAAGACCCTTAGTGCTCTAGTAGCAATAATAGCATTTATAAACTAGAGCAAACCCAGCAATATCATCTGCTAGTCATACCTGTTGAGTCACTACCAATGTAATTAATTTATCAATGGTATTTATTGAATGTTTACTCTGTGCAGAGCACTGTACTAAGCACTTAGGAGAGTACAATAGAGTTGGCAGACATGTCCCCTGTCCACCAGGAGCTTACAGTCTAGAGGGGGAGACAGAACTGAAAATAAATTATGGATATAATAATGTTGGTATTTGTTAAGCGCTTACTATGTGCCGAGCACTGTTCTAAGCACTGGGGTAGATACAGGGTAATCGGGTTGTCCCACGTGAGGCTCACAGTTAATCCCCATTTTACAGGTGAGGTAACTGAGGCCCAGAGAAGTTAAGTGACTTGCCCACAGTCACACAGCTGACAAGTGGCAGAGCCGGGATTCGAACCTATGACTTCTGACTCTGAAGCTCAGGCCCTTTCCACTGAGCCATGCTGCTTCCCCTATGTACACAAGTGCAGTGGGGCTGAGGGTGAGGTGAGGGTGTGCTTAGACTGAGAGCTCCATGTGGGATCTGATTATCTTGTTTCTACCCCATCACTTAGAACACTGCTTGGCACACAGTAAGCACTTAAATACCACAATTATTATTAAGGGATACAGATCCAAGCATATAGGTGACACTTCATTCTGTTACTTCATTTACTTCATTCCCTATTTTCATTTTGTTCAATGACAATATGCTATCTCAAAGGAGTCACGAAGGTAAAATAATCATAATTAGCTGCTAACTAATCCTCTTGCCTGGAAACATCTCCTATAAAATGGCAGAAAAAATTCATTTGAGGAAAAATGGATGAAGCATTTTTGTTGGGAGAATCTTCTTCCAGATGAAAATGGTAAATTAAGTCAAATACCAAACAAAACATCTTATTGTTCTCCAAAGCATGAAGAATCTTGGGCAGATTCCTTTCGGTCAGACTAGAGTTCAATCTCAAACTTCTTGTGAGCAACAACACAATTCAGAGAATAAGTTCTTTGAAGAGTTGCAGAGACAGAAAGGCAGAGAAAACAGCAAGATTGCTCCATGGTATTCAGAGATCTCACAAAAATGATACTATTTCCTACAATCAGTACACCTAAATTTGGGCACATACTAAGTAGGTAGGTTTGATTTCAGGCCCTAAGGGCAGTTAGATTATACGGCCATTTGCCTTAGAGATACAAGTATCATCCCAGTTACCAAATGAGAAAAGAAAGGCAGCATAACAGGTCATTGATTCCACACAGTCATGCAGCTAATTACTCAATTAATGGTATTTATTGAGCTCTTACTGGAGAGTACAGTGTTGTTGATGATGATGCCATTACAGTGATACTGCCTCATTCTTAGCTTTTTAAGTCTGGCACCTATATGGCACTGGTGAACCTGAACTTGCAATCTGCAGTGGGTCCAAATATCAGACATTCAAGCAATTGGACGTGACAGTAGACTGTATTTAAAGTCTTTCTCCCCGTCTAGACTGTAAGGTCCTCATAGCAGCAATCATGTCTACCAACTCTGTTACACTGTCCTCTCCCAAGTGCTTATTACGGTGCTCTGCACACAGCGCTGAAAAAACGCCAGTGGCTTGAATGACTCCCAGGACTGTGCTCTTTCCACTAGACCATGCTGCTTCTCCGCATGGAACAGAATGAGCAGAACAGAACCCTAAGTCACGCCCTGCACCACCCAGCCACATTTCTGTAAACTGAGAGTAGCATCGTCTATGAATATGAAGGATAAAAGAAAGCAGGTAGGAGAGAGAAAAAGAGAGAGTGAGAGGGAGAGAGAAAGAAAGAGGGAAAGAGAAAGAGATGGACACAGAGAGCATGCACAAATCCATATATGTGTAACAGATGGCCTAGTGGAAAGAGCATGAGCCTGTGAATCAAAGAACCTGGATTCTAATCCCAGCTCTGCCATTTACCTGCTATGTAACTTGGGGTTACTCACTTAATTTTTCTGTGCCTCAGTTTCCTCATCTAAAAAATGGGGATTAAATCCTACTCTCTCCTACTTATACTGTGAGCCAGGCGCATGTGAGGCAGGGACTCTGTCTGTACTAATGGTCTAGTAGAAAGAACATGAGCCTGGAAGTCAGAAGACCTGGGCTCCAATCCCGGCTCCCTCACTTACCGACTGTGTGACCTTGAGCCTCAGTTCTCTCATCTGCAAAATGGAGATGCAATACCTGTACTCCCTTATATTTAGAATGTGATCCCTATGTGGGACAGGGACTGTGTCAAACCCAATTATCTCATATCCATCCCAGCATGTAGTACAGTTTTGGGGTACAGAATAAGTGCTTAACAAATACCACAACAATTATTGGGTCACTTCTAAAAGAACAATGATGAAAAATATTTCTTGCTCTTTAAGGTTGGGTATTATAAAAGATTTTTGTGTGTTACAATGTTTTGGAAAGTGAAATGTTTGCTAATCACAAATCCAGGGTAAAACATCACCATCCCTTCAAGTGAAGATGTGGAAGCTGTTTCATCAGAAACTATAAAATAAAGTGTATTGTATCAAGGAAAGAAGAGAGTGATATGAAATTGTTATAGGGAAACAGGATGCATTATTGAACTTTAATTTGGTTTTTAATTTATTACCTCCTCAGGTTTTGGACTAATTAGCATTACAAAATTCTGCATATCAATAGTGAGCAACTTGAACGGGCACTGTTCTTTCCACTTCAAGGCATTTTGTGTTACAGGACAGTGGATTAAATCAGCGGATGGTTGATTTAATCTGGGTGTGTGTTTTACATTTCAAATTCAGGTTATTTCACATTCTCTGTATTCAAAGATGGGAGAGATGAAAATAGTTAACTGTAATAGAATTTTTCCCAGAGACAAAAATGCCTCAAAATTCATGGCAGTAGTAAGCAAATTTGCATATGATTATTTAACAGATCAAGTCATTGTCATATCTCATAACACAGCCCATATTTCTCTCATTTTGTCAATAAACTATATTTGAAAGTGTTATAGGATCAAGGGGCTAGAGGTCACCTAGTTCATCATGGTGCCTTTAGCATTGTTAAAGATGTCCAGAAAGGAAACATCCTAACATCATTTGTCATTGAGCCACTCACTCTGACATTTAATAATGTCCGGGTCAAGGGTGCACTTCCTGAATGAATCAGAATACATTTTTGATTTAGGCAATACTTTCCCTTCAATACAGAGCAGGGACTATATTTGATGTAGCAGTACATTAATTTCAATAGCATTTTAATTTTAACTGAAATCAGCATGATAAAATTGAGTCCCTGTTATTCACCACAGCTACACGTGATTACAGGTTTGATAGTTTCAGTTTTTGTGACAAGTCAAAGAGGAATTGCCCCTAGGGAAATGACTAATCAATTCCCGTGGTGAATATGGTGAATTTGATGGAAAGGTACCTAGTGCACAACCAAAACGGGTCAGTGAAATTAGAAATAAGATAACTCTTCATATACCAAGGTTGACAGAGATGCATCAATAAAACATATGTTTTAACTAGTCAAGTCATATGCTATTTATTAAATCCTCATTCTTGTAACAAGACTGGTTGTCATTTCCTTCCTTTACTGTTTCTTAAGATTAATGATTCTATTGAAAACAATACTAATAATAAATATTAGAAAAAAATAACTTTCCTTCTTCATAGTACCTAAGCAGTGAAATCCGATGCACACGAAGCACAAAATTGAAGGTCCAATGGGCAATGCCATTTCTGCTGCAGTACCTCCACTAGACTGTAAGCTCCTTGTGAACAGGGATGAAAGGTATTATACTAAATGCTCATGTAGATACAATAGAATGAGGTTGGATACAGTCCCCGTCCTACATGGGGCTCACAGTCTAAGTAAAAAAAAAACTCTTGTGGTTGCCCATCCACTCCGCACCCAATAGAAACTCCTTACCATCGGCTTTAAGGCATTCAATCAGTTCACCCCCTGCTACTTTACCTCGCTGATCTCCTACTACAACCCAGTCCACACACGCTGCTCCCCTAATGCCAACCTACTCGCTATACCTTGATCTCAACTTTCTCGTTGCCAGCCCCTTGTCCACATCCTCCTTCTGGCCTGGAACTCCCTCTTCCTTCGTATCTGACAGTCCACCACTCTCCCCACCTTCAAAATCTTATTAAAATCACACCTCCTCCATGAGGCCTTCCCGGATTAAGCCCTTTCTTTCTTCTATCTGCACTACCCTCTGCATTGCCTAGGTGCTTTTTTTATGGTATTTGTTAAGTGCTTACTATGTGCCAGGCACTCTACTAAGCACTGAGGTAGATACAAGTTAATCAGGTTGGTCAAAGTCCCTGTCCTACACAGGACTCACATTCTTAATCCCCATTTTATAGATCAGGTAACTGAGGCAAAGAGAAGTGATTTGCCCAAGGTCACACAGCCGGCAAGTTATAGAGCCAGGATTAGAACTCAGAACTCAGATGGTTCTGACACCCAGACCCAAGCTCTATCCACTAGGTGATGCTGCTATGCAATTGGATCTGTACCCCTTAAGCACTTAGATACTCACCCCACCCCCAGCCCCACAGCACTTACCTTATACTCTGCTATTTCCCCTACCTGTAACTGAATTCATTATCTGTCTCCCCCTCTAGACTGTAAGTGCCTTGTGGGCAGGGAACATGTTTACCAACTCCATTGCATTGTATTTTCCCCAGTGCTTAGTACAGTGCTCTGCATTCAGTAAGCCCTCAGATATGATTGACTGAAGGACTGATTCTCTCCTCAGCTAATTAAAGACATACATTACTGTTATTCCCCCATCAGCAGCATGGAAATCCTTTCATATGTTTCTGGAGAAGAAAAGGGTGCTCTGTAATATTTTTAAGAATCACTGCATTAAGATAAAATAAATTTTCTCTAGACTATCATTGTTTCTAACACTATTCACATTTGGCTTTGTCATTTGCATCAGAATAAAGTAATTACCACAGGGAAGTCATATAAAAAGCATTCAAATTTACTCATTTCAATCAATGCTTTCCAACTGAATAAAGCAAAAAATGCTAGAGTCTAAAACTATTGCAGAAGTGATGATATACTGTTCACTTCTGCTATTTCAACCTGCTGTAAAAAAATTAAGCGTCTCCTTCACTGTGAAATTCCACTGAAAAAGAAATCATTCCATTATTTCAGAAGAGCTCCTGCCATAAACTCAAGGTAATTAATCTATTTTATTCCCCTGATGAGTAGCCTAAAGCCAAGGTGAAAGAAATGAATTTTCATCTTCATTTTTTTAAACTAAAGGAAAACTTAAACTTTCATTAAACTGGAATTAAGTTGGTTGGACTAATGGATTCTATGACAGTACACCTTTGAACAATGTAATCAAGAAGCAAATGTATCTTGGAGGTGTCTGTCACTTGCCATTTTTAACATCAAATAACAAGCCAGAATTACAAAGAGAAAGGTCACTTTAGGCCTGCTGAAGTGATAGCTGCAGGGTTAGGAAGCATAGGCAAACTGACCAGGTGTGGTGACAATGTAAACACGTAGCAGTGAGTGGTAGGAAGTGGGGGAGGAGTACAGAAAAGGGTTACAAACATAGGTTGAGAAAGAACATTTCCCATCTCTGCTTGGATTCTAGGACACAGAAATCTACGTAAGAAGACTAAGTCATCACCAAACATTCACTTCACTTCCTTTGGGAATACTGCATTCATAATACATAGTGCTCTAGGCATTCAGTACAGTTCTCTGCACACAGTAAGTGCTCAATTAGTGATGATGATCATATTTAGCTCAATTCATCACAAAGTACTCACCTGCCTTGCATGCTTAAATCACATGATGTGGTGGGGAGGGTGATGGAGAGGAGCCTCAACCGAAGAGTATAATAGAGTGAATAGGCATGAACCCAGGTTTCAAGAAGCTTACAATCTAACATGGGAAGCAAACACTAAAATAATTCAAGGAAAGGATCACTCGTGTTTATTGAGCACTTGCTGTGTGCAGAGCACTGTACTAAGCACTTGGGAGAGTGCAATATAACAAAAGACACATTCCCTGCCCACAATGAGCTTACAGTCCAGAGGGAGAGACAGACATTAATTAAATATAAATAAATTACAAATATGTATGCAAGGGCCGTGGGGCTGGGAGCGGGGCGATGAAGGGAGGGAGGAGGAGCTGGATAGGTATATTAGTCTGTGCTCAAGACATAAGGCATGCAAAATATGTACAGAGGTGTTACAGGAGACTGTGAGTACACATCTGCTCAAGTGTTGTGAAAATGCTGAGTAATAATAATAATAATAATGGCATTTGCTAAGCACTTACTATGTGCCAGGCACTGTATTAAGTGTTGGGGTGGATACAACCAAATCGGGTCAGACAAGTCCCCTGTCCCACATGGGGGTCACAGTCTCATCCCCATTTTACAGATGGGGTAACTGAGCCACAGAGAAGTGAGTGACTTGCCCAAGGTCACACAGCAGAAAAGTGGCAGAGCAAGGATTAGAACCCATGACCTTCCAACTCCCAGGCCTGTGCTCCAGCTACTATACCATGCTGTAGTGGCACTTGGCGGGAGGTATTGACCTGGGGAGTGAATACATTAAAAGGAGAACTCTTGGCTGAGAAATCATTTGAGGAGGGCTTTAACAATGGCGAGAGCATACAATTCGGTACTGGGCAGCTCCCACTGTTATGCTTTGCAAAAATACAATCTGAAGGAGAAAATGAGAAATTGGAGCCCTTTACCATCCATTTAAAGGAAGGAGTTGGAATGCTGAACTCGTTTTGAGATCTCTGTGTTTTGGATACATTTCAATATGATTAAATCTTCCAGATAGCACATTCCCAAGTACATATAGATCATATCAACGGCAGTAGAGCTGTTCAAAATTTATCACGCAAACATCCTCTGCAGTACTCAATCAAAGATTTTCATTAGCAGGGGAGTGCTGAATGTTATTCCTGAAGTCTTCAACTGGGGAGGGGAAATGCATCTGAATCTATGAGAACAAGGTTCCAGCAAGAAACTGGAGCCAGCATGACTCTTTTGGCTTCACCACCATTGCTCCAGACTTCACAGACCAGAAGGGCAATGCACGGCAATAAATAAGGTATTAATATTAATGTATTTTTCCCCCCTCTAGACTGTAAGCTCAATGTAGGCAGGGAATGTGCCTACCAACTCTGTTATACTGTACTCTCCCAAATGCTTAGTATAGTGCTCCGCATCGGATAAGCACTCAATAAATACCACTGATTGATTGATAGCACAGGTCGTGGCAGGGGGCAACATGAACACAGCACAGCTCGCTGTACTCCCTCGAGCAGTGTCAGCGGAAGTAGGGGGCGAGTGGGCAGAAACCGGGCTCCAGACAGGTGCAGGGTTCTATCATGGATTAGGTACTGACCCCTACCTCCCCTCCTCTACTTCCCCTCCTCCTGGGTAGATCTGCTGGGAACAAACACCACTGCGGAAGGGGGTTGGAGGCAATGGAATTACGAGTGCATGTCTGCACCTCCTGGCTCCTCCCCAGCATGGACATGTCCAGCTGGCCCAGTCCCTTAGCTGAAGCTCCCCAATCACCCACTGCCACTTTCTGCCCCTTGCCCTGCCCTGCCCTGGTTCAGGGTAATGGTGACGGTGTTTTCTTCAGTCCCTCCCTCTCTCATGGTGGGTCTTACAGAAGAGGGAGACATTGGGTCCGAGCTGGACAGGGAGGCCCAGCCCTCTAGAACTTGGGCAGCCAGAATTGTGGACCCATGTTCCCGTTGCTCTGGGCAAATGGTGGGGAACGAAATGAATGGGAAAGGAGAAGTGGGATAAGTGAACCCTGCTGGGTGTTTCTTTCTTCTGCCAGACAGAAATAATACTGATGGCATTTGTTAAGTGCTTACTATGTGCCAAGCACTGTTCTAAGAAGGCCCAAACAAACCAAGAATGTAGGCCTAGTCCAGGAGAGGTTTACAAATGAAAGGGGGACCAACCTGGCCTCAAGCGTCATTCAGCCCAAGAATAAAGGACATTTTAACTTGTTACACATTAACTCATAGATCTGTGCCTAACACACTGTCACATCCAATTTCAACATCATCACCAACCTGACCATTCTTAACATCAAATGACAAGGCTGAATTAGAAACCATGACGTCAGGGAACAGTCAGCCAACTGCACTGAAACAATGCAGAACTTTGCTTGTGAGCACATGGGAGAAGACTGAATGACTTTAAATTGTCTCTGTATGGTGAGCTGAAGTGTGTGTATGTGGAGGGGTTGTAAACAAGCAATGCAGAGGAAACATTTGACAGATCCAGAGAAATACAACTTCAGAGACCGACAACCTTATGTCTGCCTTATGAGAATCAGGAAGTCAGTGGCTCTTTTAGGGCAGAGGCTTTAAGGATCTGTGATATGAGAGATGGAATCACAAACTCTGCCAGATGTGTGGTTCAGGAAAGGTGAACTCCACAAGCCCTGGGAACAAAATGAACCAAACCACAACTCTTTCAGCTCTGCGACTATGGGGTACAAGCTGCATGCCCACTGCTCCACTGTTGCTGCTATACTGTCTCTGTGTCTCTTAGAAAACCCCACATGCGCTGGAGTCTTATTTTCTACATTGCTGCAGCTACACTGATGGACAAGAGCATGAAAAAAGAGAAAGAAAAAGGAATCCAATTTCTGGCATTTCTACGCTGGAGCAGGATGATTTTTTTTCAGAACAGATGCTTGCCCCTGGAGTGTGACAAATTGTATGTGGTCATCCTTTTCCTTCCCTTTGAAGTCAGTTGACTGACTGGGATTGCTCTGCACACAGTAAGTGCTCAATAAATACAATTGAATGAATGAATGAATAAAGTCCATTACAATTTAGCATAGGTAATAGCAGATCTATTTCACATGCATAATAGCATTTCTAGTCTGTTAACAAAGGGGCAGAATGCAAAAGGTAGCATTTTGAAAATTTAAAAGTGCACGTATATATCCACAGCACTTTCAGCGTGGCTCAGTGGAAAGAGCACGGGCTTGGGAGTCAGAGGTCATGGGTTTGAATCCCGGCTCTGCCACTTGGCAGCTATGTGACTGTGGGCAAGTCACTTCACTTCTCTGGGCCTCAGTTACCTCATCTGTAAAATGGGGATTAAGAATGTGAGCCTCATGTGGGACAACCTGATTATCCTGTATACCCCAGCGCTTAGAACAGTGCTCTGCACATAGTAAGCGCTTAACAAATACCAACATTATTATTATTATATACCTGTAATTTAATATTTGTCTCCCCCTCTAGACTAAGTTCATTGTAGGCAGAGAATGTGTCTACCAACTCTGTTCTATTGTACTTTCCTAAGCACATAGTACAGTGCTCTGCACAAAGTAAGCACTCAATATATATGATTCGTTAAGATGTGCACAAAGAATTTAATTTAAAATTATTCTAATTCAAAATATTTCAGGATTGATATGTAGTCACAATGCTATTTGATAGTGTACCTATATTTACTGTGCATTAATCTTAGCTTTTCAATATATTAACATTGTTCCAGTCAGCACTTCGGATCTTGGGAATACATTGATGATCGTTTTCTATGGGGAAACTATACTTCATTTAGGATGCTCTATTTTAACAGGAAGGAACTAATAAAGGAACTAATTAAGAGTCCTGAGTAAAGCAATATACTGAATAATGTTCCAAGTGGACATGCCTGGTGTCTACCCAGGCTAAATGAGTGGCTCCCATCATCCTCTTCTCCAACTCAGAGCCTACTCAGATCCAGCTGGGCTCTCCCCTACCTGGGGGTGGCAGAGTGGGCAGGAAGGGGAAGCCCCGTGATCAGTCCCTTATCCCTAAACCTGCAAGAGTTGTGGTTGGTTCTGAAATTGTCAGTGGGAGGGAGAAGATGAATAATTACCCCCTCCTTATAAAGTGAGCCACAACCTTGCTAAGGAGGGTTTGGCAGTGGTAGCAGGCCTGTGAACATGTGGTTTGGGGAAGGACACTCGATCCAACCTGCCTCTTGGACTTTATTACTACTGCTACTAATAATAGTATTTAAGTGCTGACTATATGCCAAGCATTGGACTGAGTGCTGGAGTAGATAGAAGATAATCAGACCTAGTCCCTATCTGAGGTGGGGCTCACAGTCTAAGAAGGAGGTAGAATGCATACTCAATCCACATTTTATAGATGAATAAAGTGAGACACTGAGAAGAGAAGTGACTTTCTGATGATCACAGAGCAGACAAGTGGCAGAGCTGGGATTAGAACCTATGGAATTTAGAAAGCAGACTGGCTCTTAATAAGGTAGTTACAACAGGTGGCCAAGGGGTGGATGGGAAGGATGGAAAAGAGAAATAGTCATCAACTTCCCCCAGGGCCATTTTGGTAGCAATCCTGCATCAGCATAAGGCAAGCCTGCAGCAGACAAGAGGTATGGGAGTGGATTGGAGTGCAACTGATGTACACTTCTCCTTTCTTGTTCACTTATATATAGGACTGAACCACTGCAAATTCTGTGTTGCTCCGCTATAGCGTCTGATACTGCTGAGATCTCAGAGATATTTTGCTCTGGGCCCACAAACTGCACCCATTTTTCTTCCCAGCTGCTTGGTACGATTGTGACCAGGAGAGACAATGTGGATGGCTCCACACAAACCCTCACCACTACTGCAAACACAACTCAAGCGAACGTCCGGCTGGCTGTAGGACATACCTTTCCCCCCTCAACCACTGGTATCTGAGCAAAGCTTACCCAGATGGCAAGAGGTCAGGACAGGTGCACTACTGAATTTTCATGGCCAAAGTGTGCAAGTTTGCCAGAGATTCTCTCTCAGAAACACTCTCACTCCTGGAGACTCACTGCCAGCAGTGCCATTTTAGAACTGAAGGATAACTATACCAAACCACATGCCTAGATTACTCCTTGGTGAAGACGCACACCCACTATTTGGCATCTGTGATGTCATCTCTGAATATCAAGGACAGAGCACAGAGGAAGATCCAGTGACCTGTAAAAATGTGACCCGTAAAATGAAGCCTGGCCGATAATGAAAGAGACCACCTATGGCTGACCAAGAAAATGCACAACTATAAGGTCTATTCTCAGAGTTGCACTCTGAAAGCGTCTTTACTAAGTTGGAAAATTAAGACTTGGACAAATCTATGTTTGGAAAGTCATATTCCGACAAACATTCTCTGGCTTCAAAAACGAATGATGAAAAATCCCCATCAGATCAGGGCCTGGAACAAGGAGTGCACTTCATTGGGTCACTTGATGATAACAGTCTGACTTACCATATGGCACTAATGTGTCTGAGATGTTTATTTTCATCATTCAAGGAAATCCCCCTGCTGAAACCAAGGGGAAGTCATCTGTATCTCAACAGGATATCAGAATTTTTCGCCAGGTATTCAGTGGGAAAACCTCACCAGCCACGTTCCTAAATATGGCCATTGCTACCTCCAGCTCTTTCAAACTCAGACCATTTAGGTAGGCATTAAAATGAGAAATTAGCCCCAAATCATAGAATGCAGCTATGTTTGAGTTTTTCAGTGCATGAATATGCGATGGGGAACATCTCATATTTTCCAGCCATGTTCACGTCACTCCAAGGTCACCTGAGCTTCTGAAAATCTGTAGTAGAGGGGATTGAGGAGCAGACTCTTGATGAAACAAGCACAGGTGCTGGGAGGATGATTGAGACATCTAAGTCTTTTATCTTCCCCTGCTACCTAAAGGAGGAAGTAACGCGAGGTTGCATACCTCCCCAGTACTGGGAAAACCCATATGCTGTGTGAATGCCATCTTGTAAAATACAAGGAAAGCACCTAATTCCAGTTCACAATGATGGCTAATGGTAATGACCTGTGGCTTCCTAGAAAATATATATGTAGTCAATACAGTTTTGAAATACAATACATGAAAGTTAGTCCCCTTGAAATATTAGTGACTGTGATTTCATTACAGAAGAGCAAATTATTTAAACAGTTACTATCTCAATCCTATGAGACAAAAAATGAAATAAGAGACAAAGGTTGGTCAGCTATTAGGATATTTTCTTCCACCATGATCATCATTTGGGCAAGTAATACAATATGGGTTATGTTGATTATATTGCATTTTAATGCCTCATTCCCTCTGGATAACTAATCTCATAATTGGGATCATCTAAACTTTAAAGATTTTGTGTTTCATCACCTGTAGGTTGTAAATCCTTTGAGGGCTGGGCCCTTGTATTTTTCTGCTTTTGTAACACCCCCCCCCCACCTCAAGCCCCATTAAATCCTCCCCTCCCCCCCACAGTCCCTAATGGATGTCAACTCGGTTATGCTTTAAAATTCAGAGATAGAAAGAATTATGATTTTACTGATAGGAAAGGATTCCCAGTACTGGATTACCTTTCATAAATTCATTCATTGAACAGTGTTTAGTAGGCACCCGTTGTATGCAGTGTACTCTGTTCTAAGAGATGGTGATTTAATTAAAAAGGCAAAAACAACACACAGCTCCTTCCCTCTAGGAGATTACGATCTACAGGATATAGGATTAACACAAATATATAATATATATAACAGGGGCAAAATGAAAAAAAAATTAGCACCCAATTTATCCCATCATTTGTAAGATTTCAACACCTTTCTGATTTAGTTAATTGCTGGCCTACCAGCAGAAATCCCACTCTAAATGCTCCTGCTTCCAAATCTTTGCTCATGTTGCTCCTCCTGTCTCAAGCTTCTTCCCCCTTCAAAATGATCTGGCCACAGCAACTCCTATCCTCAAATACCTAAAATCACACCTTCTCTAAGGAAGCCTTTTTTTCCTTTATTATGGTGTTTGTTAAATGCTTACTGTGTGTCAGGCACCATACTGAGCACTGGGTAGATACAAGATAAGCGTTTGGGAGAGGACAATAGTATCACTTGACACAATCTCTGCCCTCAGGGAGCTTAAAATAGCAACTCAATAAAAGCCACTGATTGCTAAGAACAACAAATACTGCTTCTGTAAAATTGAACATCAGGTACAATTGCTAGCTTCTATGGGGTAAAGAATCTCTGTTTGGTACTTTCCAAACATTTCAAACAGAGCATTGCATCCAGTAAATGCTTAATAAATATCATTACTATTGCATTTCAGTTGAATGCAGGGGACTTGTACTGATGGAAGAGTTCCCCTTCTAGACTGGAAGCTCCTTGTGGGCGGGGAATATGTCTACCAACTCTGTTTTGTACTTTCCCAAGCACTTAGTACAGTGTTCTGCACACAGTAAGTGCTCAATTAAATATCATCAATTGAATGATCATTTCAGAAACCAAGTTATCTATGGGCATTTGGTATGAGGAAAGCCATACCACCTGTGTATTCTTTCCCAGCACTTAGCACTAAACTGTGCATGCAGTAAGGCTTAATAAATACTCTTATTTCTACTACCCATGCCTGACAGACAAGGAAAATGCAAGTTACCAATTTTGTTTCCTGCTTTCCAATTTTTCTTGTACTGGCAAATAGAAGAAGGATGAATTCAAGAGAAGACTTTTTAAATGGATGAGCCACCATTAGAAGAGAAGCTCCTTGAGGTTCTCCCAAGTTCTTAGTCCAATGTTCAGCATTTAGTAGGTGATGAAGAAATCCCCCTGACTGATTGAGCCAATGAAGAACACTGCAAACATGACTTTGGTTCAAGCAGCCAAGCAATTGAGGAAGCATTTTCTAGCACAGGTTTCCTTAATTAATCAATTAAGTAATGGTAAGTGCTTACTATGTACTAAGCACTGTACTAATCATTGGGGCAGATCTGAGTTACTCAGGTTGAACACATTCCCTGTCCCTTGTGGGGCTCACAATCCATGTAGGAGGGAGTAGGATTTAATCTATATTTTACAGGTGAGTAATCTGGGACACAGAGAAGTGAAGGTCACAGAGAAGACAAGTGACAGAGGCGATATTAGAACCCAAATCCTCTGACTCCCAGGTCCATGCTGTTTGCACTAGGCCGTGCTGCTTCCTTAGTCAATGAACAGTACTTTCGCTTGAATACCTCTGGATTTTTGCTTGATTTATCTGTAGACTTGCCTCAAGTCTTTTACTTCCTTTGATTGTATAGTTTTAGCTAAGAGAAAGTTCTATATAAAAACACATGCCTAATGAAAAGATTCTGTCAGCCTGATATTGGGTGACACAACTGCTTTCGTCTCCCATCAAAAATGTTTTTTCCAAACTTGAAACAGCAGGAAATAGATTGGGAAATAAATATTTTTGGTCAGAAGCAATATTATCCCACTGAGAACATCACTTCTGGTACCCCAAAGTCTCTCACCTCACCCAACGCTAACTCCACCATCAGCATGAAAGATAATTTCTTATCTTTATCTTATCGGCTCATCTTCCTGCAGAAACGCTCTGGGCATGTCATTCCCCTTCTTAAAAACCTCCAGTGGTTGCCTATCACCCTCCACACAAAACAAAAACTTTTCAATCTAGGCTTCAAGGCTATCACCTTGCCCCCTCCTACCTTTCCTCCCTTATCTCTTTCTACTGCCCACCCCGTAGGCTCAGATCCTCTGCCACCCACCTCCTCACCATCCCCCGTTCTCTCCTATCTCGCGGTGGACTCCTGGCCCACGTTCTCCCGCTGTCCTGGAATGCCCTCCCTCCTCACCTCCGCCAAACTAACTCTCTTCCCCTCTTCAAAGCCCTACTGAGAGCTCACCTCCTCCAAGAGGCCTTCCCAGACTGAGCTTCCCCTTTTCCCTCTGCTGCCTCTCTGCCCCCCCCTTCACCTCCCCTCAGCTAAGCCTCCTTTTCCCCCCCTTTCCCTCTGCTCCTCCCCCTCTCCCTTCCCCTCCCCTCTGCACTGTGCTCATCTGCTCATTTGTATATATTTTTATTACCCTATTTACTTTGTTAATGAGATGTACATCCCCTTGATTCTATTTATTGCTATTGTTTTTGTCTGTCTCCCCCAATTAGACTGTAAGCCCGTCAGTGGGCAGGGAATGTCTCTATCTGTTGCTGAATTGTACCTTCCAAGCGCTTAGTACAGTGCTCTGCACATAGTAAGCGCTCAATAAATACTATCGAATGAATGAATAATTGCTTATCGCACCAAAGAAATGTATGTTGGACAAGAAGCATAAATTTCCTTTGGTGTAAAGAGTTTCAAAGTTAAGGCCAAAAATTGACTTTTACTCCAATGCCACGTTAGTTTATTTCCCCAAAGCATGAGCAAATTCTATGGGTAGGAATCCGAAATAAATGAAGCCCACAGCATAGGGGATAGAGCACGGGCCTATGAGACAGATCCTGGCCCCGCCATCTGTCTGTTGTGTGACCTTGGGCAAGTCACTTCACTTCTCTTTGTCTCAGTTACCTCATCTGTAAAGTGGGGATTGAGACTGTGAGCCCCATCTGGGTCAGGGACTGTGTCAAACCCAATTTGCTTATATCCATCCCAGCACTTAGTACAGTGCCTGGCCCATAGTAGGTGCTTAACAAACACCATCATTATTATTATGCATTTTCTGAAATGCTTAAAATTCTACTTTTTTGCCCTGAAGGATGCATTTAGGCAAAGTATTTGCCTGTAAGACTTTTCTCTAGTCTTACTTAGTAGGAACTGATGCAATGAGTACAATTTGAACTAAGAAACTCATCCAACCCCTAGCCAATAATGCTCATTACTTAAAGCAGAGCAATGAGGCACAATGGGGTGGGGGGGAGTAAAGAACAATGAGGAAAATGACTAGAATGTCATCAGCGATGGGAGAGTTTGGACGGGAATGGAAAGAGGGAAATGGGGCAATAGCAGGAAGGGGAAATGAAGGTCAAGGGAGGGGTTTTTTATGAGATAGGAGATACAAAAGGAGAACAGAAGGAGCCATTGGAGAGTGAGTGGTTGAAGATGATGGTCAGAAAGGGACCCCTTGACTACAAGCACCTTCTAGACTGTAAGCTCATTATGGGAAGAGAATGTATCTGTTAAATCTGTTCTCTCCCAAACACTTGGTACAGTGCTCTGCATATAATAAGTGCTCAATAATTACTACTGATTGATTGATTAGAAGCAGGGGGAGGCAAATGTTTTGAAAAGTACCAAGGGGTGGGTGTTGGATGAGCAGGTGGATGGGTAGATTTTGAAAGAGGCATGAGATCTCCACCTGAGACGCTCCTAAGGAGGATGGAAGAGTCATACAAGTGGCAGGGTAAGGGTGGGATGAGAGGAGCAGGGGAAATTTTAGGGAGAATGTGCCTGATGGATTGAATTTTATCAGTGAAATCGATGGCAAGAAATAGGAGAGAATGGGTGAGAGGGGTTGAGGAGGGAGTTCAAATTCTGAAGCAGCTGGCTTGAGCAGAGAGCATGGGAGGAAATGAGGCTAGAGAGGTACTGTCACTGGGCAGAGGAAGGGACAGAGTTATGGTAGGATGGGTTTGAGATCAATCTGATGTCTGGATTTCTGCTACCAGCAATCTGTGGTGTGAGCAGAAGAGCAGAGGAAGCATATGGTGAAGGTGATTTAGGGATATGGGTTGGTGGTAGGGACTGGTGGTAGGACACTAGTACAAAGGAGTTGGGTTCAGAGGAGAATGTCACTTTGAGGGCATGTGTTTGCACTTGAAGAGAGGGAAGATTGGGTAGGGAGACAAAATGGGGCAAGTTGGAGGGTTGGAGGTCTCTGTGGGGTAACAGGATGGTTTTGCTGGCAAGAGGTATGTGGGAGAGAAGGCAGGTGAGGAAGTTGTGGTCAGAGAGTGGGATTTCAGAGTTGGTGAAGTTAGAGAACGTACAGTGACTAAAGATGATGAAATTGAGTGAGTGAGTGACCAAGCTGGTGAGTAGGTGAGGTGGGGTGGAACAGGAGGTCGGGGGAGTTGAGAAGTGAGAGGAAGTGGACAGCAGGAGGTTGGTCAGGAACATCCAAGTGAACAGTGAAGGCCTTGGAGATCAGTGTAAGGATGGAGAAGGAGAGGAGGAATGGGAGAAAGGCATCTAAATATTTCAGAATGTTGGGGGTGGGACTGGGGTGGGGGGACAAGTTGAGGGGATGGGAGAGTTGGATGATATAGGCTTCAGAAGAGAGGGATGAAGGGGGAAGGATGTTGCATGAGTGGCACTGGGGGGCAAGAAGCAGGCCAATTCTTGTCCCTTTCCAGTGAGTCTTGGTGGGTGGCAGAAGATGACGACTCCTCGAGAAAGAGAGTGACGGGAGAGACAGTGTCACCTGGGGAGAGCCCGGTTTCAGTTATGGCAAGGAGGAGCAGTGATTAGGTCAAAAACCAGTCGAGGATAAAGGGGAGTTTGCCCACCGTGGAAAAGGGGTTCCATAGACCATATTTGGCTATGGCAATCAGCCAGAAGAAGGGAAGAGGAAGGTATGAGGAGGGGTTATATGGGAGCAAGCTGGTAGGGAGTGATACAGGAAGAGGGATTTGGGGCAGCAGTGGATAAGAAGGACTGGGATGGGGTGATTTAAAGGGTGGGGCTCAAGGGGACAAAATGAAGACTGAGAATCATTAGGGAACTAGACTCGTTTGGGTGGAAATTGGTTGGGTGGAAAAGGGCTGGAAATTCTTAATCAGGCATTTCCTTGGTGACTAATTTTGAGGTCTTCCTAGTGCAAGTTCAGAGAAAGGTCAGACAGGTCATTCCCAGCCAGAGGTTCTTCTCTGCATAAACAATTGCACTCCTATTCCATATCTCCACATGCCTATCAGCAAAGATCAGGCACTGAATATTCCAAATGGGATGTAGTGGGCCCTAGCTGAAAGAGGATGAGTCTGGGAGTCAGAAGATCTGGGTTCAGATTCCAGGCTCTGCAACTGGTCTGCAGCGTGACTTCAGGCATGACACCTAACCTCCATAGGGAAGACATTTTTGTGCCAACTACTGATTGCAGAGAAATTTTGAAAATCTTTTGTACTGAAAAGCTGGTGATGGGAAGTAACCCAAGGAATAATAATCAAAACACTAAAGGTAACTGATAATAGAGCAAAAAGATGACAACGAAAAAAAAATTGATCAGAAGGCAGTTCTGGGAAAGAAATCTCAGAATTAACACAGATGCTTCATTCCAGGCCAAAAACAGACATCCAGACAGTTTTTACTTATTTTGACAAAAAAATGTTTTAAACTAAAGTGATCTTCAGAAATCCCACAAAAATATCTCCTTTCCATATACGGTCACACATATACGTTTGTCTGGATTTTCAGAACTCTCATCCCTCCTCAGTTGTCAATTCTCTGCATTGTATGATTCTGGGAAGCTACTTAAAATGTTCAGTTTCCTAAAAATTGTAACCTGATAATCCAAAAATGTGTTTAAAATCACTTAGAAAATAAAATGCCAAACAAAGACTAAACAGACATATGGCTCACTGATTGACAAAGAGAAAGCTACGGAAAAAGGACCAACGGGTCTTTTGGGAGACTGGCAGACTCTGATGTGTCAAGACCAAACTGAAGGACTCTGAAACAGTGGTAGTATGAAATCTTTCATACAGTGATGAGCCTGAGTTGGTGGGGAAAGAACTGTGACTTCTGAGAGGCTTGTGCTTCCATGACATACTTGGGACTTTGTAAATACCAGGTCTTCAATGGCATGAAGTGTGTGTGCTAAATGATCTTAACATTTTAATCATTTTACAAGAGATGTGAGGAAGGCTCTTTGGCATTCAGCAAGCACTTTATTATTAATCTACTCAGCTGAAGCAGGGGAACTGTAAGCAAGGAAAGCAAAAGAAGTGGTTTCATAGCCAGGAAACAGAAGCAGCAGCCAGACTAGCTGGCAGATAGCAATCAAAGGTGGGGAGGCTGTTGGAGCACAGAGACTTGAGAAAGATGGCGACAGTGAAACTCGGAATTGAAAATAGCTCTAGGCTCTGAAAATAGCAAATGCATCGGCGCAGGAAGGGACAACCTTAATATATGTGCACAGCATGAAAGGCACTGTAATCCATAAATTGGTCTTTTCAGTCACACATGTCACAGGAATAAATTATCCTGGTCAATAGCATGATCCTTGAACTCAAAGAACATCTATCAGCTATGATGGATCTACAGATTTTTCCCCCAGACTGGGCTGTAATTCAGGACGTAAATGGTAACTTTCTATTTTGAGTTAGGGGCAAAATAGATGGATTTTAACAGGGGTGAGCACTGGGTGGGGACAGGCTTCGAAGATCACTTTTTTGGATCTGATTGGCACCTACGATTACAAGGTTAACATGATGAACCACAAGAAATAAAACAAAAATGACAATCCAGCTTCAAGACCCTTGTGGCTGTCACAACCCTGGCTCCTATATTATACTGCCAAATTAAATTCTCAACAATCACGGGTCCTGCTTTGATCCCTAGAGCATCCATCACCTCAAGTTTTCCTAGGTGGGTTTGGAGTGTTCCAACACAACAACATAATAATAATAATTGTCGTATTTAAGTGCTTACTGTGTGCCAGGCACTGTACTAAGTGCTGGGGTGGATACAAGCAAATCAGGGTGGACACAGTCCCTGTCCCATATAGGGCCCACTGTCTCAGTCCCCAATTTACAGAAGGGGAAACTGAGGCACAGAGAAATGAAGTGACTTGCCCAAAGTCACACAGCAGACAAATGGCAGAGCCGGGATTAGAACCTATGACCTTCTGACTCCCAGGCCCATGCTCTATTCACTACACCATACTGCTTCTCAGCTACTTGAGAGCTGTATGTAAAGTCCACATATTCTAGGCTGGTCCCTACTAGCAAGTATATTTCATCTATAACACAGGGGTCGTTGTCTTCTAGGGGCAGATGCTATATAAGAAAAAAAAATATAGCAAAAGCCTGTTACAGATCTATGATGCTTCAGCTAATGTAGTCATGATTTATTTGAAGGTTTTAGGTAGCTCGGGACAAGGGAAACACCCTATTAAATACATTACCCAGAATTCAGTAGTTTACATTCACCTATTTTTTTCCTCTGGAATACTTTTGTAGGCCACTGAGAACCCACTTAGAACCAAATAAGTGACTCTGAAAAAATACTGTGTTGATGTGCTCATTAAACTCCAAGAGATGATTTTACAAATGACCACCATAGAATGAACCGAGGGGCTGAAACAAGCTGGTTTCTGGACTCTTCTGCTTTGCATTTGGTTATAAGGAGTTAGCCCCTGTAGGTACAGGGTTCTGCTTGTAGCATGTTGCTGTTTCAAACTTGGAAATGTGAGAGGACATTTTAAACAATTAATCAATGGAGTTTGTTGATCATCTACTGAGTCCTAGGCCTTGTACAAAGTGGTTGGTAAAGAACAGTTGCAAGACATATCCTTTGCCCTCAAGGAATTTACAATTTGATAGTGGAAACAGACAAAAATGATTTATAGATAGGGAAAGCCAGAGGAAGACTAAGAGGTACATAGAGGCTAAGTGACTTGCCCCAGGTCACTGAGCAGGAATTAGAACCCAGGTCTCCTGACTCTCAGCCTGGTGTTTTCAATAAACACCATTCCCAAACAAACACTATTGGTACCAAAGCTACATCTCTAGCTCCAATCTTTCCCCTTCTTGTCTTGTCTTACAGTCTTGTATTTCCTCCTGCCTTCAGGACATCTCTACTTGGATGACCCAATGACCCTTCAATTTTAACATTTCCAAAACAGAACTCTCCATCTTCCCAATCAAACCCTGTGTTTCCACTGAGTTCCCATCACTATAGACAGCACCATCATCCTTTCTGTCTTACAAGCCCATAAACTTGGCATTATCCTCGCCTCATCTCATTCAACCCACATATTCAATCTGTCACCAAATCCTGTCAGTTTTACCTTCCAACATCACTTAAAATCCACCCTTTCTTCTGCATCCAAACTGCTACCCCATTGATCCAAGCACTTATCCCATCCCACCTTCACTACTGGATTTACTGATGAGGAAATGAGGTACATGGAAGTTAACTGACTTGCCCAAGGTTAAAGAGCAGATGAGTGGTATAGCCGGGATTAGAATCCAGGTCCTCTGACTTCCAGGCACATGCTCTTTTCATTAGTCCACATTGCTTCCCTGTGTTTCTACTGTATGAGACCACCAAGGTTCAATGCTACCTTGGTCAAATGGCTATCGTTTTCCAAGTAGCAACAGGAGGGCAGGGATCACATCTTGTAATTCTATTATACTCTCTCAAGCACTTAATACTACTGATTAGCTAACTGACTGAAGTACAGAGCAAGGAAAAAGGCATCAATTAACCTTCTAAGAAGTTACTGAGATGAGGGCAGGGAATGTGTATACCAACTCTGTTATATTGTACTCTCCCAAG
Source organism: Ornithorhynchus anatinus (assembly GCF_004115215.2). Taxonomy (NCBI): domain Eukaryota; kingdom Metazoa; phylum Chordata; class Mammalia; order Monotremata; family Ornithorhynchidae; genus Ornithorhynchus; species Ornithorhynchus anatinus. Next base: position 58,108,339 of record NC_041753.1, read on the forward strand.
TGCTCACTACAGTGCTCTGTACACACTAAGCACTAAGTATGATTTATTGATGTCACCAGCCAATTCTTTCTCTGCTATGAGATATCTGTGAGTTTTGATTGTCCTATAAACCTGGGTACAGCTAATTTTGCCTGATTCAAGAAGCTGAATGTACTATTATTGTGAGGATCTTTTTTCCAAATGTGAATATGTGCCTCTTTTGATGTAAAAGGTTATTTGACTTTAATCAGCTCATATTCATTTGCTCACGAAATACATGACCAGAAGCCTTCTCAGCCTCATGTCGATTTGATTTGAAACATGAAGTGTGAATTTCAAACACTGAAAGCATCTGTCGACATGATCTGGACTGCTGATAGGCAAATGACATTTGCTGATTTTAGTCCCTTACATAGAAATGTATCTACTGCAGCTTCTAAACACTAATGGACTTAATTCTTTCCTTCCCTTACTGTTTATGAAAATATCAGAGTAACCTTTTCATATTTTTCAGTTCAAAGATGACACTGTCTACTTTTAAGTAAATGTATCAGGAAAAACATTATTGAATGGCAAGTCCTAAAAAAAAGGTGCTGAGAAGATCAATGTCTTCTAAATCTGAAAACTTTGCTCATCAATGAGATTCTCTCTCTAGGTGTAACTCAGGTGTTTGTTCTTTTCTTTTCTTCCTAGGGTTGCCCATAAGAATAACAACAATAATAATAATTGTGGTAATTGTTAAGTGCTTACTATGTGCCAGGCACTGTACTAAGTGCTGGGGTGGACACCAGCAAATGGGATTGGACACAGACCCTATCCCATAAGGGACTCCCAGTCTTAATCCCCATTTTACAGACGATGTAACTGAGGCACAGCGAAGTGACGTGACTTACCCAAGCTCACATAGCAGACAAGTGGTGCAGCTGGAATTAGAACTTAGGTCCTTCTGACTCCCAGGATTGTGCTCTTTCCATTATGCCATGCTGCTTCTCCAAATTGGACTCATTTTCTAGACTGTAAGCTCACTGTGGGCAGGGAATGTGTCTACCAACTCTCTTATGTTGTTATATTGTACTCTTCCAAGTGTTTAGTACAGTGCTCTGCACACAGTAAGTGCTCAATGAATAAGATTGATTGAGCAGTATAGTACTTATGAGAAGCAGCATGGCTCAGTGGAAAGACCCGGGCTTGGGAGTCACAGGTCATGGGTTCTAATCCCAGCTCTGCCACTTGTCAGCTGTGTGACCTTGGGCAAGTCACTTAACTTCTCTGTGCCTCAGTTACCTCATCTGGAAAATGGGGATTAAGACTGTGAGCCCCATGTGGAAAAACCTTATTACCTTGTATTCCCCCTCCCGCCAGCACTTAGATCAGTGCTTGGCACACAGTAAGCAGTTAACAAATGCCATTATTATCACTATTATTACCATAATTCCACCTCTAACCCAAACCACAGATTGCAGCAACCTCTCTCAATCCATCAATTATGGTGCTTATTGAGCCCTTATTGTGGGTCGACCACTATAGTAAGAGCTAGGGAGACTACAGGACAAGAGTCGGTGGACGTGAACCCTGCCCACAGGGAGCTTACAGTTTACACGGTGAGACAGACATTAAAATAAATAAATAAATAAATAAATTATAGATTGGGGAAATTGACATATTGGCTGCCCACAAGGAGTTTACAGTATAGAGGGAAAGACAGACATTAATGTAATGTTCTTTTAAATTGCACAAACCAGTACAGATAAAGTGAAGCTACATATAGTTGAGAGATGCCCCACAATTTGACACAGATTCCACAAAAGGCCTGAACTTCATGAGTAAAACTAAGGGAAAGGAAACACTCTGGTCACTTCTTGAACACTTTACCTTTTTCTTTTAATGTCAAAATGAATACTTTTACCCTCAAGGCACGTTATTTTGTAGGGACACCTAAAAGTACGAATTATTCTCAGTACTTTTAACTAAGCTCCCCTTCTAGATTGTAAGTTCCTTGTGGGCAAGAATCATGACTACCAATTCTATTATATTGTACTCTCCCAAGACCTTAGTACAGTGCTCTGTACACAATGTTCTCAAAAAAACCTATTGATTGATTAATAAACATTACTGTTATAAGAGTTTAATCTGTACTGTGAGAGGTATGAGGGGTCTACTAGATTTTAAGTTCCTTGTGGGCAGGGAGTATGTCTTTCTCCTATTTCACTCCAAGGGTTTAGTACAGTTTGTACAGAGCAGATACTCAATAAATACTTCACAATTGATGGTGACATGAAAAAAAAGTGGTTTGACCATGGAAGGATCTGGAATCTTGAATCTGGAAGTGAACCAGAGTGCAAAGGGAATGAGAGGAATGACTGAAAACCAGCAGCGACCCAGGTACCATAGGAATAAAATTGTTAAATTTGCCTGAAAGAAGTCTGTCTCCAGAAATCCAGGCAGTAGGGTCAAAAGAAATTGAATAATCAGTATCAATTTTCTTTATTTCTGTTCGGTTTGCATGGCTAGCTGGGTTTCTAGAAGTCAGTGGGGAGTAACCGTGAGGATATTTACTGCAGGTGGTCCTCAGTTTAGTAGTCTGGGGAACAGATAAAGGAGAAGGATGAGGGTGGGGGTAGGGTCTAGCATTGGAGACTGTGGATGGGGCCATGTGGCAGAGTGGAAAGACCACTGGGCTGGGATTCAGGGGACTTGGGCTCTAATACCAGCTCTGATGATGCTTGCCTGCTGCACCACTTTGGCAAGTGACAATTTCTCTCTGACTTAGTTTCCTCATCTATGAAATGGGGATTCAATACCTATTCTCCCTCTTATTTAGACTGTGAGCCTGATGCAGGGCCAGGTGTTGAGTCCAACCAGATTATCTCTTATCTACCCCAGTGCTTAGTACAGTGCTTGGAACATAGTAAGTGCTTAACAAGTACCACAGTTACAATAATCATTACTAAAATGGGGATTCAGTACCTCTTCTCCCTCTCCCTTAGGCTGTGAGCCCCATGTGAGACAAGGACTGTGTCCAACCTAATTACCTGTTATCCCACTCCAGAGCTTAGTACAGTGCTTGGCACACAGTAAGTGCTTAAATACCATTAGTAGATATGGAAGGCTGAACATAATTTGTTTTTTTTTTTTGTTGGTATTTGTTAAGCGCTTACTATGTGCAGAGCACTGTTCTAAGCGCTGGGGTAGACACAGGGGAATCAGGTTGTCCCACGTGGGGCTCACAGTCTTCATCCTCATTTTACAGATGAGGTAACTGAGGCCCAGAGAAGTTAAGTGACTTGCCCACAGTCACACAGCTGACAGGTGGCAGAGCTGGGATTCGAACTCATGAGCTCTGACTCCAAAGCCCAGGCTCTTTCCACTGCGCCACGCTGCTTCCCACGTTCAGACCTCACTATTTCAAGGAAGAACTAAGTTACAATGCAAATAAAAGGAAATCCAATCTTTGAATCATTTCAGTAGAATGAACAGTTTGAGCACAGAGAGGTATCAGAATTCGAGTTTTCTATGCCCATGTTTCTTCCCTAAGTAAGCTGGTACACAAAGCCTGATTCTGATTCTGTTTAGAAAAAGACCTGAAATAGTAGCTGCTTTGACAAAGAGTATCAAGTGGCCCTTCCTTGAAGTTTGTTTTATCAGAGAACTTCAGCTAAAATCTGGGGAGTCAACCTGCAATTTGTAACAGAGTAGGTGGCAAGTAAATGGAGTTTGGCACCACAAAAACTTGGGGACAAAAAAATTTCAGTCTTTTAAAGAAGCATTTGGATAACTTCATGGTCAAGGGCAAAGACTATCTTCTATTATTAATATATTCCCTCAAGCACATAGTGCAGTGATCTGTATACAATAGGCATTTAATAAATGCTGCTGCTGATGCGGAGATTGATGATGACAGTAGTTGCATGATAGGTTATTAAGAAAAATGCTGAGATGGTGGAGAAGCCGTGTAGCCTAGTAGAAAGCCTTGGGTCCTAATCCCTGCTCTGCCACTTAACTGTGTGACCTTGGGCAAATCACTTCACTTCCCTGTGCCTTAGTTTCCTCATCCGTAAAATGGAGATTAAATGCCTGTTCTCCCTTCTGTGTATCAGTCAGTGGCATTTATTGAGCCTACTGTGTGCAGAACACTGTACTAAGTGCTTGGGAGAGCACGATGCAACAGAGTTAACGGATATGTTCCCTGCCACAAGGAGCTTACAGTTTAGAGTGGGAGACAGGCATTAATATAAATAAATTATGTTTATGTACTTAAGTGCCATGGGCCTGAGGGAGAAATGACTATCAAATGATTAATGGGCATAGACAAAGTCCCATGTGGGGCAGTGACTGTGTCCAAATGGATTATCTTGTATCTGCCCTAGTACTTAGTACAATGCTTTGCACATGGTCAGTACCTAAATACGCAATTAGTATTATTAAATCCTTCACCATATGAATAAATCTAGATGGATATCAAAAGAGGGCAACTATTCTTTGTTGCCACTGTGAGAGACAAAAACAAAAACATCAGTCTGTAAGATCCATCGGCCTGATCCAATGTAACCGATAGCCCAACCCTTTGACTCTTTTGTCTCTGACTGTGGCACAGGGCTTCTATCCTTAACTTTGGTCCTTCTGACATGTGATCCCAGGGCTTCAAGTACCCTGAACTGTCCTCAGGACTTAGGCAAGGCCCACTTGGTCCCTGAGGAGTCACCCTAGGCCACTGAATCCTGGGAGATAAGATTATGGCTAAGCCACTCCCCCACTTCTTCATGGTTCAGTTTCTGGCTAATCAATCATATTCATTGAGCACTTACTGTGGGCTGAGCACTGTACTAAGTACTTGGGAGAGTACAAGAGAATGGTTTTGGTAGACATGTTCCCCGATTTGGTTCTCTCTGCCCATGGACACATTCATCCCCCTAAAAGGTCTCAGAAAAGTTATATAGAGATTCAGCTTCCATCTGGACTTCTCAGAAGCCTCCTGATTCCCCTGGATGCCTGGAGCAGGACAGGAGAGGCAGGGGTCTGCCCCAGTTCCATAGTACATCTGTAGACAGGGAGCTTCCCCAACCAGAGAGAGCTCTTTTCCATGGCTTCTGCAGGCCCCTCAGGTCACTGTGGGTCCAATGCAACCCGCCCCTGTGGTTGAGTCCCTTACCCTGGCCGTGATTCTGTTGAGCTTTTGTGGGAGGCAGAAGAGTGCCCGTGAATCTGCCAGCTCAGCGGATTCAACCCTCTGGTTAAATAGCAAACAGACGTGTTAATTATCCATCGTTCCAAGATTTAACTTCTCTGCAGGGATAAGAATCTGATTAGATCACAATGATTAATTTAACTCTCTCAGTGCAAACTGAATGTCTAACTGTAACTGTCTTCAGAGCAGTTTCCCTGAGTTATGATGAATATCTCAATGTATGCACATTACATTTTCAGCCAAATTAGAGTGAACTATAAAGCATCTCAAGGGAAGAAAAACGCAAGGAGAAATTTGGCACCTTTCCTGAGAAGAAATTTATTCTAGAATCAGAAATGGAAGGGGAAAATTAAAAGTTCAGGCTTATCAGAAGGTTGAAAACACGAAAGCATCCCCTCCCCATTTTTCCCCCTTCTTTTCTCCCTTCCCCCATATAGGGAAAAATGCTGTACAGCTTTGTAAAATGGTTGCCAGGCACAGGTGAGGGGAAACACACTAAACAGATTTCCTAAAGCCAAACCAGACAGATCTGTCTTAAAATGCACTCTCAGCAGGTGAGAATTGATTTACTTAGCTAGCAAAGACACTGAACTGAATAAGTAGTTTACAAATTAAAATGAGGTGATCTAGATGAAGGGCTGGATTAAAGAGATCAACTATTCTCTATTCACTAGAGAGGAAGGTACAGGATTTTTTTCTTGGAAAAAATATATTTGCTACCCATGTAATTTTCTATTTCATCAATCAATGAGCACTTAATCTTTGTCAAGGGTTCTGAATTTTAAAAGAAAAGAGGAAGAAGCAATTGGTATTAAGGCAATCAGCTCACTCCCTCTTACCTACTCTCTTCACCCACTTCACCCCAGCTCACACTCTTTGTTCCTCTCAAGTTCACCTACTCACGGTGGCTTATTCTTGACCCTCCAGCCTCCAATCTTTTGCTCATGCCATTCCTCCAGCCTAGACTCCCTCCCACTTCAGGTTTTTCACACCACAGCTATACCCATCTTCAAAGCCCTTCTGAAATACCACCTCCTCCAAGAATTGAATTTTCTTCTCTCCAGGTCATATCCTCCTAACTACCACCTCAGTACTTAAAATATATATCCTTATATCTATGTCCTTCTTTCTCTGTGATTTATTCTGTGCCTGTTTCCTCATTAAACTCTAAGTTCTTTGAGGGCCAGGATCATGTCTTCTAACTATAGCGGACTCTACCGAGTATCTAGGACAGTGCTCTGCACATAGTAGGTCCTCAATAAATACTATTCCTTGATTGCTGAGTCTGAATGCCTATCTCACCTCTGGAACACCCAAAAGACTGTCTGGGCAAACCAGGGAGACAGAAGGGTCCCTGGCTAGTGCCCACTGGGTTCTAAGAAGAGAGGAATGTGGAGTCCTTGGTACAGTCCTGGAGTGCAGCGTGGGTAAGAAAAACCTCACTGTGGCCTGCTGGCAAGGGACTAGAAATAGCACCAACTTTACTTCTGGCTCCGAATCACTGGGGCTTTCCTTGTCTAAACAGAGCCTGTGCTCCTCAATCTGGGGGTCCCACAACCAAGATGCACTGAGGCATGCACCCCACTCTTGAAATCCCCCTTAATAGAACATTCTTTACTTCATTTGATTCCTCCCATCTTCTGGCCCAGCCACACCACAATTTTCCCAAGTTAACTGCACCTGGAACCATTCCCCCGTCCAGAAATGAGGGTGTTAACCAGGCAATTCATTTCCTTGATGTTTTTGCTGGCATAAGAATTTCAGCTTCCCCTTATTTGGACCATTGGCAGTTTTCCATGTATATTTCAGAGCTCTGGAGAGATTATTGGTCATTTATCATACAGAGAAACAGGAAAAAAAATGAATGCTATAATGTTTAAATACATTTCATAAAATTGCACAGAGGAAGTAGGAATGTATATGGCTGCCTGACTCCATTCTTCCTGACATTCCCTGAGCAATCTGGGCACCAATCTTTCTCATTCCATATGCATTTCTAGAATGCCTACCCCTGTAGGCCATAGGCACCCAAAAAGGCTCCACTGGTAGTATAAAATGGTGCCTCATAATAATTATTATGTGACAAGCACATAATAAGGCTACTAAGGCTTCTCTGGTAGTGTAGAATGGTACCACATTATTATTATGATTGTGGTATTTGTTCAATACAACGTGACAAGCACTGTGGTAGATACACTCTACAAGACAAGCAGGTCACACGGTACCTGTCCCATGTGGGACTCACAGTTTAAGTAGGAGGGAGAATAGAAACTGAGTCTCCATTTTGCAAATGAAGAAACTGAGGTACAGAGAAGTGATTGCCCAATCTCAGAGAGCAGGTTAAGTTGTGGAACCAGAATTAGAACCTAGGTCCTCTGACTCTCGGGTCCCTGCTCTTTCCACCAGGCCATACTGTTTCCCCTAAAGGAGGAAGAATATAAATGTCTTCAACTCAACTTCAACTTGGTGTGAGATGCTGACCACCAGTACAGCCAGCAGCAATCGCATTTCCCGAGTGCTTACTGTGTGCAGAGCACTGTACTAAGTGCTTAGGAGAATACAATAATAATAATGATGATGATAATTGTTAAATGCTTACTAGGTGCCAAGCACTGTTTTAAGCACTGGGGTAGATACAAGGCCATCGGGTTGTCCCACGTGGGGCTCACAGTCTTAATCCCCATTTCACAGATGAGGTAACTGAGGCACAGATAAGTTGTGACTCACCCAAAGTCACATAGCTGACAAGTGGCGGAGCCGGGATTCAATCCCACGATCTCTGACTCCCAAGCCCGTGCCATTTCCATTAAGCCATTCTGCTTCTCATTCCCTGCCCACAAGGAGCTTACAGTCTAGAGGAATAGGAGGGAGGGCCAGGAGTGAGAAAAGGTTCCCAGCACACCAGCCTGGGTCCAGAGGCACGAGGAGTATCTGGCTTGGCCCTCAAGTTCCTCCCATTTGACTCTCCGGAAATACACTGTGTCCCACTCGTGCACCAAGAAGTTCCTAGCCCCAAGTTACTGCAGCTGCTCCTGCCACTCTCAGTCACAGCCACTATCATCTCAACATCTATCCTCTAACACTCACAAAAATCCCAACTCTCAATCATTCATTCTGGGAGCAGATAAACTGAGGGTGGTTTTGTCTAATAAGTTGCCAGTAATATTTTCCAAGTAATATTTGCTGATCCTATTACCAAGTTTCCAAGATTCTGAAAGTCTGTTCTCAGGGAAAACATGAGTGAGTGTGACATTCATTGTGAAGTTCAAGAATATCTTATTACAATATGAATGAGCACTTGGCACAGAAATTCAAATCCTATAAATTCTTACTACAAAGTCATAACTGTGCTGGAAAATAATTATCTATATCAATTTTTCATGTTATCATAGAGCAAGAATTCCAAATTGAAAATACAATGTAATTTATAAAAATTCATTATAGCAAAATGAACAAGATGACTGTCTTGATTTTCTACAACAAATATGCAAAGTGGCTTATTATTCACAGCTAAGCATGACGGATTAGCTCTTGCTTCTAGAATCACAATTTAAAGCCTCTTGTATTGTAACTTTTTCAACTATTTCTAGAAGTTCTTCACTCTGAGCCTCTCATTCACAAACCCAAATCATTTTTATTCAACTATTAACCTGCAGAGAACCATACCTTGACTCATAACTTTCAATTTCAATTATATGTGTATATATCTATGATTCTATATATCTTGATGGTATGGATGCCTACTTGTTTTGTTTTGCTGTCTGTTAGAGTGTGTGCCCGTTGTTGGGCAGCGATTGTCTCTATCTGTGGCTGAATTGTACATTCCAAGCACTTAGTACGGTACATTCCAAGCACTAAGCACTTAGTGCACACGGTAAGCGCTCAATAAGTATGATTGAATGAATGAATGAATTTCTGGGAAATTCTGAAAATAATAACTATGTAAGGTTTTTCATCTAATGAGGCAGAAAAGTGGCACATAATGACATTGAGAAGAAGAAAGGTTAAGAACAGGAAGGTCAGGTGGTGTGTTTAATCAATCAATGATATTTATGGAGTGCTTACTAGGTGCAGAGACCTGTACCAAGCGCTTTGAAAGTACAGCCGAGTTGGTAGATGCGATTCCCGTCCTCAAGGAGTTTACAAATCTACAGGGGTGACAGACATTAAAATAGATTACAGATAGGGGAAATATTAGAGTATAAGGATCAATGCCGTGGGGCTGGGGTGAGTATTCAAGTGCAAATGCAGAGCTGATGGTGAGGGGAGGACATAAAGGGGAAATGAGGGCCTTAGTCAGTGAAGGCCCCTTGGAGTAGCAGTAGCTAGTGCTTAGTACAGCACACTGCAGACTATGAGTGCTCAACAAATACCATGAGCACTACTATCAGCAACTGAACCCTTGATTCAATATTTGGATCACCAAATGTGTCTCGTCCCCATCGACATTTACCAATAAAATCCCCTTTGCCCTCCTAGCCACGCTATTCACCAAATAGTTTAGATCTAGTAATGGTATTGAGTGCCTACTGACCTCTAGGCTGTTAGCTTACTGTTGGCGGGGAATGCGCCTTCCAACTCTTTTGCAATGTACTCTCCTAAGCAGTTAGTATAATGTTCTGCACGGAGTGAGCGCTCAATAAATACCATTGATTAATTGTCATACCCTGGGCTAAGTGCTTGGGAAGTATAGCAGAAGCCCAAGACATAAAAAACATGGCCAAGTGGAAAGAGCACAGACCTGGGAGTCAGAGGACCTGGGTTCTAATTCCAACTCTTCTACTTGCCTGCTGTGTGACCTCGGGTAACTCACAGAACTTCTCTGTATCTCAGTACCCTCATCTGTATAATGGAGATTCAATACCTGTTCTCCTTCACCCGCTGGAATAAGAACGGATTCTCCATTACAGACCAAAGAACCACCTAGAGCACCTCACATGGTGGACAGGCTCATCAAGAACCCTGGAAATAGCTAGCTAACCTAGGCAGTGAAGACAATAGAGGCTACTGATGTGGATACCTAAGCAACCCCCAGCTGGGTTATAACGCTAGAGCGCAGACTGGCACCATGTTGCAATCACTTAGACCATAAATGGAATTTGGAAATAAACTTCTTGTATGCATTTCACAATGCATCACAGCCTTGCCCAGTTACTTGCTTTCTGAACTCACTGCCCCAATAGAAACCCGACTGACAGGGATGAGAGGGAGAGCCGTGGTACCATGGAACCACTATCAATTCCTCGGTGCAGATTCTATATACTAAAGTCTTCATGAATGGAGCAAGGCTCCCCCAACCAGTTACAGTGGGAGATCCCATCCATCCAACCATCCATCAAGAAATAGAGTGACTCTCCTATACTGGAAGCTTCAATAACGGAGAAGCAGTGTGGGCTAGAGGATAGAGCATGAGTCTGGGGATGAGAAGGATCTGGGTTCTGATCCCCACGCTGCTGCTAGTCCACTCTGTGACCTTGGCAAGTCACTTCACTTCTCTGTGCCTCAGTTCCCTCAGCTGTAAAATGGGGATTAAGACTGTGAGCCCCATGTGGGGCAAAGGCATTGTCCAACCTGATTAGTTTGTATCTATGGTGAGCCCACAACAAGCTGTCTTGTTAGTGACTGTTTGTGATCCCATGAACAACAAGGAAGAGACTGGCAAAGGCACTGATGGACTCTACCTGAGGGCAGGTGATTGCTGGCATGTGGGGGTGGAGCATGGAGCATATCTTGGAGGTATTGGGGAAATGTGGTGGAGGAGATTTACAAAGTGGCCTTCCTTTTGTGAACTGAAGAAGTTCAGAAGAGGAGTTAATCTTCAGCACTTGTGTATATGTATAACTCCAACTGAGCATTCAATTTTATGTATTCTTATTCCACTACTAGTGAATATCTGTCTTGTCCATTGGAATGTAATGTATTACTTTTATTAGTAGTAATAGTATTTATTAAGCACTTGCTTTGTGCAGAGCACTGTACTATGTGCTGGGAGAAAATACACAGGTGGGAATTAAACGCAGTCCCTGTCCCACATGGGACTCATTATTACTACTCTTAAATGACTGAACTCTTGGCCTGCTGTTTATTTGAGAATCCATCCCCGTAAGAAAAAAGTGGGTTTGTCTCACTCCCTCATTAGATAGTAAGTTCCTCAACCAATAGTAGCTGAGTGCCTACTGAGAGGGCTAAGCACTGTGCTAAGTATTTGGAAAATTACAACAGTAGCAAGACACACATTTTCTGCCCTCAAGGAGCTTAAAATTTCATGGGGGAGACAGAAAAATGTATAGATAAAAGGAAGAAGAGCAAGGACAAAGTAGGGTGCAGAAGTTGCACCCCAGTACAAAACAGCTGAACAAGTAATCAAATGCACAGATCAGTATGCAAATAAAGTAATTATCAACAAAAATATATATGGACATGAGTTCTGCGAACAGACCACAAGAGCCAAGATGGATATTGGGTTGACTTGACTGAGGTCTTGTGAATTGATTGGGGAAATTGTCCTGAGGGAGATGAGATTTTGGGAAATCCTTTGGCAACAGGGAGAGCTGTGACCTGGGAGTGTGGGGAAAGAGAGCCAGTAGGTAAGTTGCAGAGCTTGAGAACAGGGGCTGTGATTTTTATTAATAATAATGAGGATGTATTTGTTAAAAACCCTTATTATGTATGTACCAAGCACTGAGGTAGATACAAGATAATTAGGTTGGACACAGTCCCTTTCCTCACAGTATAAGGGAGAACAAGTGCTTGATCCCCATTTTACAGATAAAGTAATTGAGACCCAGAGAAGTTAAGTGACTTGCCCAAGTCACATAGTAGAAAAGTGGCAGATCCAGAATTAGAACCCAGGTCCTGTGACTCCCAGTCCTATGCTCTTTCCACTAGGCCACCCATTAGTTTTAGTTGCTGAACACTGGCCAGATGTGGTTCCTTCACTCTCCCTTAATCAATGGTATTTATTATTCACCTACTCTGTGCAGAGCACTCTACTAAGCGCTTGGGAGAGTACAATACAATAGAGTTGGTAGAGACAGTCTCTGTCTTTTCCATTCCCCTTTGAACCAAGCCTTGTTTTTAATATACGTTGAATCAATTCATTGATTCATTGGAAAAACTGCCTTATTCATCAGTCCTACCTTAAACAATCCAAATGAATTAACTTTTATCTTCTTACCAAGATGAAGTACTTGTAAAATTATTATGTTAAGTGCTTAATATGTATCAAGAACTGCTCTAAATGCTAGGGTGGGTGCAAGTTAATCAAGTTGGACACAATCCCTATCTCAAATGGGGCTTGCATTCTAAGATTGAGCCAGATTCTGTTTTAAGGTATTTGTAAGCACTTACTATGTGCCAGACACTTACTAAGCTCTGGGGTAGATGAAAACTAATCAGGTTGGACACAGTCCATGTTCTACATGGGATTCACAGTCTTAATCCTCATTTTACAGATGAGGTAACTGAGGCCACACAGCCAAGTGGAGGAGTCAGTATTAGAACCCAATTCCTCTGACTCCCAGGACTTTGATCTTTCCACTAGGCCACCGGGCTTCTTCTCAGTTCCAGTCTCTCTCTGGACAATAAACTGGATACTTGACATTCCACATGCAAAGCTATTTTGCATATAAATGAACCATTCTCATAAGAAATCTTAGGTGGTGGGTGGGCAGAGGCTGAGAAAGTGGAAGGCAGAAGATGATAATAGTAATTGTGGTATTTATTAAGCATTTACTATATGCTAGCCACTGTACTCAGTGCTGGGGATAGATACAAGATGAGGTTGGACACAGTCCCTGTCCCACATGGGGCTCATGCTGAGAAGCAAAGCAGCATAACCTAGTAGAAAGATCTAAAACAGAGCTTGGGCCTGGGAGTCACCGGACCTGCGTTCTAATTCCAGCTCTGCCACTTGTCTGCTATGAGACCTTGAAGAAGTCACTTAACTTATCTATGCCTCAGTTTCCTCACCTGTAAAATGGGGATTAAGACTGTAAAACTGTGAGAAGATGTAGTAGGTATGATAATCCGCAATAGGTAATATGATCGGTGTGTGTCTATTTTCTCCAATGACTTTGAGAACAGGAACTTTTTCTGTTCATTTCAATGGCTTTTCCCAGATTGTGCCAGGCCCTCTGTAGTCAATTGTAGGCAGCACTGAATCGTAAAGCTTTCAGTAGATAACACTGCAGATTATCCTTACATGTTTTTACTGATGTGGCCATTTAGTTTTAGTAGCATTTAGGCAATGAATCACTGAAACACTGTCCTGTGGTTTCAGTTGTTGGCTTATCTGCAGATTTTTAGATTGACTTTTGTATAGGCATTTTGTATTACAGTCGTCTCTTTCATGGAATAAAAATGGAATCAAAAAGAAAAATCTAAAAGTTGTTCTTTAAGTTTCTAGCTAAGTTGAGAACTCATCCACTTTGCTGAGTGACTCTATCCTCCTCTCTCTCTTTCTTTCCCATTCCATACAAGTGCAGAGAGATAAAAATATGCATACAGAGGTGAACTAGGCTGTTTGAAATGGGAAACTATGAGGTTCTAGGGAATCAAATTAAAGTCTGAGAGATTCATAAGTCTCATAGAAAGTTCAGTAATAAGTTCAGTTTTTCTCTTTGACAACCATGGATTACAATCTGAAGATTGAAAAGATAGATAAAAATGATTAGTGTCTTGTTAGAAATAGGAGCCAAAAAATCTTGACACTGGAAGTTGTGGATTTTTAATGGTATTTGTTAAGCACTTACTATCTGCCAGGCTCTGTACTAAGTACTGAGGTAGATAATAATGTTATTTATCAAGTGGTCCAGGTGCCAATGGATTGTGCTAAGCACTGGGATGGCTACAGATCGGACGCAATCCCTGTCCCACAGGGGGCTCAAAATAATATTTATTATATTGATGGTATTTATTAAGTGCTTACTATGGGCCAAGCTCTGTGACTTACCCAAGGACACAGAGCAGGTCTGTGACAGAGCTGGATATAGAACCTGGGTTTCCTGACTCCTAGGTCTGTGCTCTTTCCACTGAACTACACGACATACAGCACTGCTGTCTGGTTCCAGATTAGGCTGGAGGGCCAAGCAGGCAATGTATCCAGAGTGGCTCTTGTTCCACTCATCTGTGGTGGCCAAGGAATAATAATAATAATAATGTTGGTATTTGTTAAGCGCTTACTATGTGCAGAGCACTGTTCTAAGTGCTGGGGTAAACACAGGGAAATCAGGTTGTCCCACGTGGGGCTCACAGTCTTAATCCCCATTTTACAGATGAGGTAACTGAGGCACAGAGAAGTTAAGTGACTTGCCCACAGTCACACAGCTGACAAGTGGCAGAGCTGGGATTCGAACTCATGAGCCCTGACTCCAAAGCCCGTGCTCTTTCCACTGCGCCACGCTGCTTCTCTAAGGAAGAAGAGAAGCAGCATGGCTTAGTGGAAAGAGCACAGGCTTGGGAATCAGAGGATGTGTGTTCTAATCCCTGCTCTGACACTTGTCTGCTGTGTGACCTTGAGCAAGCCACTTAACTTCTCTGTGCCTCAGTTATCTCATCTGTAAAATGGGGATTAATACTGTGAGCCCCACATGGGACAATCTGATTACCATGTATCTACCCCAGCCCTTAGAACAGTACTTGTCACATAGTAAGTGCTTAACAAATACCATAATTATTATTATTAACAACTTGGCTGGGCACCTGTAGTAAGCAGGTGCCCCAAGTTCTCCTGCCAACAAAAAATTGGGGGAATGAAAGGGAGGGTTTTGGCCTATAATTTGACTGCTCTACAAGAAAGACTAAGATCATAGATATGTTTCTCCTACTGCAGTATTTCACAAGTTAACCTGATACAAAATTTAGAGAAAGGAAACATTTCTTATGTTGTCACCTTAAATTCATGCAGCTTGTTCCCAGTACTTAAAAGAAAACCCCAAGCTGTTTGTGGACTAGGAATTGACAGGTATGAGCCACACTGAAAAAGGACATTTCTCTCTGGATTTTTAGTACTTACTGGAGCCATCATTTTACCATCTACCTCTTTTGTCCTGTCATACAATAATACCATACAATTGAATGATGCGGGAAATCTGGGGATAATAAAAGCAAATAGTTGTTCTCATACTGAATTGTTTCTTGAGTTTTCTGGCAGAGGACAGAGCTTGAATGAGGAAAATTGCATGGAATTGAGGTAAAAAAAAAAAGGACTGACTTCAAAAGGAAAGGAAATTGGGTCCTTATTATATAGTCACAGGCTCTTTCCTCGAGAACTCATCCAACCCTGGAGATTAGTTAGAGGGCAGAGTTTATCATTTTTTCCCATTGACAGATGAGAGAACTGGGAGAACCAGAAGAAGGTAAGTTTCAGGAAGCATTGGGACATAGGAAGAAGCGAGTGTGGTGCTCTAAGTCAAACAAAAATGCATCGTAGTGACCCTTTTCTTTCTCCTTCACTTCTTGAGACAGGGCAACAATTGAGGATTTCCCACCTCCTCTCCTTCACACCTTGGACTAGAGCTCTGTTGCCCACTTAAACCCTAGACTCCTTTCTCACCTCTGCTCTACTCATCTATCAATCAATCATATTGATTAAATGATTATTGTGCGCAGAGTGCTGCATCAAATGCTTGGGAGGTTACTTCCACTGCCTGAAATTCACCCCCATCCTACATCTAAGAGTCCTTGGATCACAGATTAAATGCCCCGGATCCTTAGTGCCCACAGCCACCATTTTCACTGCTTGCAGATTTCAATGACTGCTTCTTATGGTGCATACAAAAGGAGAGTTCATGTTCTGATGAGACTGTTTGTTCTTCACGCCTGCTTAATTACATCCGTCATCCTTGTAATAAAAACAAGGAATAATAATAATTTGGTAAGAAGCCTCATAGGGAAAATCTTGTATATAGAGCAGTGAAACACACCTAGCCCAACTAGGTCATAAATATGCAGTGAGACAATGCTATATTTCAACAATAGAAACTTAGCCAGGTCTTTCAGCATGCCAACTGTTTTGTCTTCAACAGTGACTTTTCCTACATCTTAGATTCTCTAGGAGAAAGAATTGTCATTATTTTGGAAGAAACTTACTGCTAATAGGAAATGTGACAGGTAAAATTCAAAATTTGGCACACATTTTCTTATGTTTCTTAATACAGGTTATATCCTTCAGTTCCATGACTAAATAAAGCATTGAAGGAAACTAATTGCACAAAGTGCCAGTAAGTGGTCATTTTCCTTAACCATGGCTCAAGCAATTGCATTTATTGAGCGCTTACTGTGTGCAGAGCACTGTATTAAGCACTTAGGAAAGAGCCCTCAATAAATATGATTGATGGAGAGTACAATGCAACAATATTACAGAATTAGTAAACATTCCCTGCTCACACAAGCTTACAGTGGAGAAACACGGACTATACATTTTTGTAGAAAAGTAATCTGGGCAGAAGAGTGACATATGGACTGGAATGGGGAGAGACAGGAGGCAAGGAGGTCAGGAAGGAGGCTGATACAGTAATCCAGGCAGGATAGGATAAATGCTACTCATTGTACAATGACTAAAAATCAAGCAAATGCATCTATGACAATCTGGTTGGGTTTCCCGGAAATTCTCAATTTTGAAAAATGTTTTGCTGATACCTGAAAGTTTTGCTAAGATTTCAGCAGCTCTCTTTGCATTATTCATTCAATAGTATTTATTGAGCGCTTACTATGTGCAGAGCACTGTACTAAGCGCTTGGAATGTACAAATCGGCAACAGATAGAGACAGTCCCTGCCCTTTGACGGGCTTACAGTCTAATCGGGGGAGACAGACAAAAACAATAGCAATAAATAGAATCAAGGGGATGAACATCTCATTAAAACAATAGCAAATAAATAGAATCAAGGTGATGTACATCTCATTAACAAAATAAATAGGGTTATGAAATTATATACAGTTGAGTGGACGAGCACAGTGCTGAGGGGGAGGAGCAGAGGGAAAGGGGGAAAAAGAGGGTTTAGCTGAGGGGAGGTGAAGGGGGGGTAGAGGGGGAACAGAGGGAGCAGAGGGAAAAGGGGGAGCTCAGTCTGGGAAGGCCTCTTGGAGGAGGTGAACTCTAAGTAGGGTTTTGAAGAGGGGAAGAGAATTAGTTTGGCAGAGGTGAGGAGGGAGGGCATTCCAGGACCACGGGAGGACGTGGCCCAGGGGTCGACAGCAGGATAGGCAAGAACGGGGGATGGTGAGGAGG
This sequence comes from Ornithorhynchus anatinus, assembly GCF_004115215.2. Lineage (NCBI taxonomy): Eukaryota > Metazoa > Chordata > Mammalia > Monotremata > Ornithorhynchidae > Ornithorhynchus > Ornithorhynchus anatinus. The sequence goes on from NC_041753.1 coordinate 58,125,734, forward strand.
TGGGCGGCAGAGGAGCGGAGCGTGCGGGGTGGGCAGTAGAAAGAGAGAAGGGAGGAGAGGTAGGAGGGGGCAAGGTGATGGAGAGCTATCAGGGGGGAGAGAGGGAGAGAGTTGTCCATCTCATATGACAAAATGGAGAGTGACATTCACTTATGATGCCATATTGAGTGGCTCCTGAATGCAGGAATGAGGCAGCCCATCATCAGTAGGATTTACACTTCATTTGTTTATCATTAGTGATGATGCTTTGCACTGAGCCATCCACATTTTCTCGTCCAATCTCCCAGAAACTAACAGTATGTCTTGTGAGGTGGTTAGTTAGGACCCGGAGGTAGTCTATGGCCATAAAACAGTGTATCTCTGTCTACCCTCAAAGTAGAACATCTTTCTGGTTCATACACCATTGTACCAATTGCATTACACACCTCAAAACCACTTAGCTGAAAATCGGTTATCGGACCTAATAGGATAATGGCCAAAACAAACACAACAGAACATGTCTATACCATCTTCATTTCTCTCACAAAAAATTTATCCCCCCACAATAGCAGTGGGGATCAAATCAATTCATTGTGTTTCATTAATACTGGGCTATTTCTGTCCTGTAACTCAAACACATTCTTCAAGTTGACAGGAGCTCCTTGACTGTGTCAGAGTTTGAGACCCAGGATGAGGGAGCAGATGGTCAGCCAACAAGGTAGATCCCATCTATTCTTAGGTCCATTCTTTTTCTTTCGACTGTCATGTCCCTACATCGGCTTAGCCCAGCAGAAGGGGTGGAGGGTTCCTGGAGAATCATGCTTTCCTTGCCCCATGCTTCCTGGCTAATAGATGAGTCCTTGCTTTCCTACTCTGTGACTGGGGCAAACTGGAACCTCTGTTACCAAACTCTTCACCATTGATGAAAGTTTGAACATCAGATGTGAGACTCTCACTCAACCATTATTTATAAACTCTATCTAGGCAACAGGAGAGCAGGAAGAATCTTTCTTTTTATGTGCCCTTCAACTGACCTGATCCAAAATAAGGAGTTTCTGGAGAAACCCGAGTCCCTGTGTGGTGTGTTGCCAAGCGTGGCTTTTTAGTTTTGTACACCCTGTTCCTCTGTCTACAAGTGTCACTTCTGTATTATTCCCCCGCTGACCCGGACACTGGTTGAGGATGAAAATTAATTACCCAGAAAGTATGGTGTCACTTTTGCAGATGAACTGGCCAGGTGTGGATTTGATATTATGGCACTAGATGAGATTGGATAGTCGAACAAAGAATGACACATGGGGACAAGATCTAGACGTGCCGTGATTCAGAGGGTTTTTTTTTTTCTTTTTTCATAGGAATGGTAGCTTGCCACAGGGAGATTTTTCACAATCAGGCAAGGCCTTTCAAATCTGCTCAGAGATAAAAATTTGGGGAAGCAGCAAAGAATAGTGGATAGGTGACGGGCCTGGGAGTCAGAAGGTCATGAGTTTGAACCCCGGCTCTGCCACTTTTCAGCTGTGTGACTGTGGGCAAGTCACAACTTCTCTGTGCCTCAGTTACCTCATCTGTAAAATGGGGATGAAGACTGTGAGCCTCATGTGGGACAACCTGATGACCTTGTATTTCCCCTAGCACTTAGTGCTCTGCACAGAGTAAGCACTTAACAAATACCAACATTATCATTATTATTATTATTATTATTATTAATCCTGGCTTTGCTATTTATCTGTTGTGTGACCGTGGGCAAGTCACATCACTTCTCTGGGCTTCAGTTACCTCATCTGGTAATAGTATTTTCATACCAAATCTGCCTTTTAATGCTGAAATACAATATTTTGTACAAAGGCATACTTTTAAGGTGCAGTAGGACTGTACATATGCTATTGTTCTTTGCTCTTAAACCTGATGCTTTTATTAATATAGTGGTCCTTGCATAGAGGAAGACTAAATTGACTAATGCATATTCATCAGCCCCTTCTACATCACATTCACAAAAACAGACTGTGAAATCTAACAAGGAATACACTGTTTTTATTCCACTGAATTCCCTCAGAATTGATGTTTTGCTGATTCAATACCCTTTCCTGGTTCTCCAAAGGGCAGAAAGCATGCGTAATCTATATGTTATACTGAATCCATACCCTTGAGTATTCTGAGTAATGAAAGTCAGGCACTAGGATGACTAATATAATTTTAGTGCCCGTTGAATTTAGGCCTTTAAAGTCTCTTTGGGCATTAGACTGCAGTTAAAAGAAAGATTTCACTGTATTTAGAAATGACATTAATTGGGGCACCCTGTAGATTTATTCATAACATTTGCTCCACAAAAGTTATATTCACTGGAAACGTTTCATTTCTTTGTCAGGGATTAACAGAAAAGGCCTTTATGACATCTAAATATAGCATGAAGGAATAATTTAGTGCATCTTGACATTCATTACTTAAATAGGTTTTTTCCTTGAATTGGATTAGGCACCTATTCATATAAGCATTTAGGACCTGTTGTAGGCTTTTCAACTAAAAATAAAATAAATTGTATAGTTTTAAAAAGTCATCTTTGATCACACCATTTTTCAGACTAGGGAGATTATTTAGTTCACATAATGCTCCTTGCCTGAAAAACAATAGATGATCAACCACTTAAGAGTCACCCTCAAGATTTCCTTGCACGGAGCCAGCTAGAGTTTAATAACGTGGCACAGGTCAGTAACACTCTTCGGCAGCATGATATTTTTAGGCCACCCCAGCATTTCCCTGTCAGTTTTGTCATCGTAGTATATCCAGAATACACCTCTTCCTCTCCATCTAAATCGCAATTATGCTGATCCAAGCACATCCCATTTTGACTCATACATGAGCCTCCTCACTGAACTCCCTGCCCCCAGTCTCATCCCTCTCCAGTCCATACTAAATTCTGCTTGCCTGGATCATTTTACTAAAATATTGTTCTGTATGTGTCTCCTCAAAAACCTCCAATGGAAGCAGCATGGCCTAGTGGAAGAAAACACTGGGCCTGAGAGTCAGAGGACCTGCGTTCTAATTCCTGCTCTACTTGTCTGCTTTGTGACCTTGGGCAAGTCACTGAACTACTCTGCGCCTCATTTTCTTCACTGTAAAATGGTAATTTTTTTTCCTCTAGATTGTAAGCTCGTTGTGGGCAGGGAACGTGTCTACCAACTCTGTTTATATTATACTCTCCCATGTGCTTAGTATAGTGCTCAGCACACAGTAAGCCCTCGATAAATACGATTGCTTGATTGCCCACCCAACACTGCATGAAGCTTTAAGGCACTCAAACGACTCTCTCCCCCTCATATCCTTATTCCTCTCCCATTATAGGCCAGTGAGTACACTTTGTTCCTCTAACACCAACCTATTTACTCTCCCTTGATCTCATCTCCCTCTTGCCAACAGCACCTTGCTGACGTCCCTTCCTCCTGCCTGAAGCTCCCTCCCACTTCACATCTGTCAGACCACTTCTCTCCTCATCTTTAAAGCCCTACTAGAATTGCATCTCATCCAGGAAGCCTTCCCTGACTTATCTCTTATCACCTTACCCTATTTTCTCTCCCTATTGCACTATCCATTCCCTCTGAACACCTGGGTACTCACCCCCACAGCACTTCTGTACAAATCTTTACACTGCCTGGAATTTATTGTAATGTGTGTCTCGTCTGCTAGATTGTCAGTACCTTGAGGGCATGGATTGTGTTTATTGTACTGGGCTCTCCAAGTACTTGTACAGTGCTCTGCACATACAGCAATGTGTAGAGCATGCAAAGCATGAGAAGCAGCATGGCTTAGTGGAAAGAGCACGGGCTTGGGAGTCAGAGGTCGTGGGTTCTAATCCCGCCTCTGCCATAGGTCAGCTGTGTGACCTTGGGTGAGTCATTTAACTTCTCTGTGCCTCAGTTACCTCATCTGTAAAATGGGGATTTAAGACTGTGACCTCCACAGGGGACAACGCAATTACCTTAACTCAGCGCTTAGAACAGTGCTCGGCCTATAGTAAGCGTTTAAATAGCAACATTATCATTATTATTATTATAGTAAGTACTCAGCAAATACCATCGATTAATTGCTTCATTCTGGCCCAGGAGCTGATGGTATTGTCAGTGATGTGCCTAGGGAACCAGAGTTAATTGCAATATCCTGAGCAATCGTCTTCTTTGCCTGCAATAGGGGCATCATTCTTGCATAGTATTGTACACCAACCTTTCCTCTTTCCTAACTCAACCTCTATTCTGATGATGGAGCCTTCTGTTAAGAACAGTGGACAAACCTAGTTCCTGAGACACTAGAACCTGCATGAAGATCTTGTTTTGAGAGACAGTATTACCCCTGGCATCATTTGCCAGGAGAAGGAACGTGGCTCAGGAGAAGGAACGTGGCTCAGTGGAAAGAGCACGGGCTTTGGAGTCAGGGCTCATGAGTTCGAATCCCAGCTCTGCCACTTGTCGGCTGTGTGACTGTGGGCAAGTCACTTAACTTCTCTGTGCCTCAGTTCCCTCATCTGTAAAATGGGGATTAAGACTGTGAGCCCCACGTGGGACAACCTGATTCCCCTATGTCTACCCCAGCGCTTAGAACAGTGCTCGGCACATAGTAAGCGCTTAACAAATACCAACATTATTATTATTATTATTATTTGCCCTCTCTCCCCCCATAGTTTCCCCGCTAGAGCAGTACTACTTATAATAATGGTATTTAAGTGTGTCTTATGTGTTGGGCTAATTACAAGGTGAACAGATTAGACTCAGTCTTTGCCCCACATCACAGAGCTCACAATCTAGATGGGGTTAAACAGGCACATAGACAACAACAACAGTAAAATCAATCAATCACGTTTGTTGACAGCTTACTGTATAAGCACTTGGGAGATTACAATATAACGGAGTTGGTAGACATGTTCCCTGCCCACAGTGAGCTTACACTGTAGAGGACAAAACAAGAAATAACAAATCCAACAACCCAAGATAACAATGTAAAACAAAGCAGCTAAACAGTTCTTGGAGGGAAGCATCCAAAGTGCTCTGAAAATCCCAAATTCTCCAACAGGCCTTCCCCAATTAATTCCCAACACCCACAAGATATATCAACCCACCTGCCAACTGTAGCACTTATACAGTTAAGCCTTAAAGAGCCCGGACCTGAGAGTCAGAAGACCTGGGTTCTAATCCCAGTTCCATCACTTTTCTGCTGGGTGACCTTGGACAAGTTTCAACTTCTCTGTTCCTCAATTTCCTCATCTACAAAATGGAGATTCAATATGTTTCCCCTCATACTTAGACCACAAGCTCCATGTGGGACAGGGACTGTATCTGACCTGATTATCTTGTATCTACCCCAGTGCTTAGGACAATGTTTGGCACCTAGCAAGTACTTATGGATATCACAATTACTACTAGTTGTACAATCAAGTGTTCATTCTAATTACTCCATTTTTAATATCTTAATGTCAGTTTATCCTGTTAGAGGGTAAGGTCCTTGTGGGTAAGATGCAATAGGCATTAATTAATACCATTCCCACTTCTCAGGGTTCCAGACACGGTCCCTGCAGAATAAGTACAGAGGGTTTTGTTGGGATGTGACATTATGAAGTCTCTGCAGGAATGAGATGGCTAAAATGACTGCTACCTTTACTATACTGTCCAATTTGAACAACAAAAATCTTTTTCCTCTTTCACGGTTGAGGGGGAAGGAAGAAAAAAAAGACACACCCTTTCAGAAACTGTGTTTTGAACTAAAATTTAAACTGTAGCGCTAAACACTAAATCAAGATGACAATACAAGGTAAAGTGAGAGGACAAAGAGATAAATTACAAGGTAAAGGTAGTCATGAATGCAGAATGAGAGCAGAGATTATAATTATTCCTAGAATTGTTACTTTACAGGGATTTACACCTTTCATCTCAGATTGTCCTGACTCACCCACTAATTTATAATGCACCTATGAGTGGAGCCTGTCAAACATCACTTTAACCAGCCAGATATTAGTACTTTGGTTGGAAATAAAGTTTCAACTAGACACTCGAAGGAAACGGATTTTATGGCACTGACAATTTTACCCTGTGTTTAAAAATTAGGAGGTAGAAATACTACACTCTTACAAGTGTCTGACATTTGGGGAAGGCAAGAAATCCTTAATCCTTTACTACAGAACTGTGCCCAGATAAAAGGTGTCTGAAATGCCTATCCAGGGGGAAAAACATAATTGATTATATCTGGCACTAGTAGTAATGGTATTTATTGAGCTCTAGAATGGAGACACACTTACACTATTCTGGGTTATATTTTAGCTCTTTATTTAGAACTTGTCATGACATACTGGTATTCAAGACTTTTTTTCTTTTCAGATGAAAAAGAAGGGGCACTTCTATAAATACTGTAAGTTTTTGATAGCTTTATAAAAGAGTAAGGATTGTTTAAAAGGGGAAGGACACACAAAATTGGCCGTGACACAGTTTGCTTGGCTGGCTATCAGATTAATATATTTAATAACACAAACCTCCACAGAGGTAGAACAATTTGCAAACTAACCCTACATATCCACCCCTGTCCTGGTGAGCCATAATACTGACAAAACCCAAAAATCAGCTAAGTCATGGTGAGGTTAATATCCTTAGTACCGTCAGCACATTTGGGGTTGTCACTGTTCATTTCCTTTTCTAGGTCATTTATGAAAATCTTCAACAAAACCAGATTCAGTCAGTTCTCTCGATTGCATTTTTGAGTGCCTTCTGTGAACAGAGCACTGCAGTAGTGAGTAGGAAAGTACAAGGGAGTAAGAGAAACAGTCCCAGGCTCCCAAGGAGTTTACAATCCAAAGACAGTCTGAAGGGGAAATCATTTACCAAGAGGAGGAGGAGGAGGAGGAAGAGGAAAAAAACCAAACACAATGCTGCAATTACTGATAGCAGGGATGTGGATGGGTAAATAAATACATAAGTCTAATTTCATGAAAATCAAGAATATTCATTCATTCAATAGTATTTATTGAGCGCTTACTATGTGCAGAGCACTGTACTTGGAATGAACAAGTCAGCAACAGATAGAGACAGAGCGCTTGGAATGAACAAGTCAGCAACAGCAACAGATAGAGACAGTCCCTGCCGTTTGACGGGCTTACAGTCTAATCGGGGAAGACGGACAGACAAGAACAATGGCAATAAATAGAGTCAAGGGGAAGAAAAACAATGGCAACTAAATAGAATCAAGGCGATGTACATTTCATTAACAAAATAAATAGGGTAATGGAAATATATACAGTTGAGCGGACGAGTACAGTGCTGAGGGGATGGGAAGGGAGAGGTGGAGGAGCAGAGTGAAATGGGGGGAAAAGAGAGTTTAGCTGCGGAGAGGTGAAAGGGGGGTGGTAGAGGGAGTAGAGGGAGAAGAGGAGCTCAGTCTGGGAAGGCCTCTTGGAGGAGGTGAGTTTTAAGTAGGGTTTTGAAGAGGGGAAGAGAATCAGTTTGGCGGAGGTGAGGAGGGAGGGCGTTCCAGGACCGCGGGAGGACGTGGCCCAGGGGTCGACGGTGGGATAGGCGAGACCGAGGGACGGTGAGGAGGTGGGCGGCAGAGGAGCGGAGCGTGCGGGGTGGGCGGTAGAAAGAGAGAAGGGAGGAGAGGTAGGAAGGGGCAAGGTGATGGAGAGCCTTGAAGCCTAGAGTGAGGAGTTTTTGTTTGGAGCGGAGGTTGATAGGCAGCCACTGGAGTTGTTTAAGAAGGGGAGTGACATGCCCAGATCGTTTCTGCAGGAAGATGAGCCGGGCAGCGGAGTGAAGAATAGACTGGAGCGGGGCGAGAGAGGAGGAAGGGAGGTCAGAGAGAAGGCTGACACAGTAGTCTAGCCGGGATATAACGAGAGCCCGTAGCAGTAAGGTAGCCGTTTGGGTGGAGAGGAAAGGGCGGATCTTGGCGATATTGTAAAGGTGAAACCGGCAGGTCTTGGTAACGGATAGGATGTGTGGGGTGAACGAGAGAGACAAGTCAAGGATGACACCGAGATTGCGGGCCTGAGAGACGGGAAGGATGGTCGTGCCATCCACGGTGATAGAGAAGTCTGGGAGAGGACCGGGTTTGGGAGGGAAGATGAGGAGCTCAGTCTTGCTCATGTTGAGTTTTAGGTGGCGGGCCGACATCCAGGTGGAGACGTCCCGGAGGCAGGAGGAGATGCGAGCCTGAAGGGAGGGGGAGAGGACGGGGCGGAGATGTAGATCTGTGTAGAGATGGTAGTCAAAGCCGTGAGAGCGAATGAGTTCACCGAGGGAGTGAGTGTAAATGGAGAACAGAAGAGGGCCAAGAACTGACCCTTGAGGAACTCCAACAGTTAATATACATAGGTTCTGAAGGTAGGTGAAGAAACATAAATGCTAAGGGTAGCTGTTGAATTGATGCTGCCTGGGAAGGTGGAGCTTAAATGGGAAAGCCTCCAAAAAGAGGTAGATTTTCAAGAGGGCCCTGAAGATAAGGGATATAGCAGATTTGAAAGGAAAAAGAGTTCTAGGTAGGAGGAAGGGTGTGAGCAAGAGGTCAGTCAGACTTATTTTGATTTCTTATCATTCAGATACATTTCTATCCGTGAAAGAATGTTTTTTCCAATTCTGTGATAATCAGCTTTTTGAAGAGTCTATGGTGAGGAACCTTGTTATGTCCTCCAAAGATCTCCAGCAGATGTTGCTTTTCTTCCAACAGGTTGTGTTTTTCTAAGTACATATTGATCCTAAATAATTATAGCTCCTGCCAATTTGGCAGGTATTGAAGGGAGATTTAGTAGTGTAGAATTCCTAGGATCATTCTAGAACCCTTCTTATAAATAAGGATTACATTAGCAAAGGACGGTGGCACTTTGCAACTAAAAGTTACCCACACTTGAGCGGAGTTTTGCAAACTTTCCCTTTAAATTCCTTCAGAATTCTTGGGTAGATATCAATCAGTCCCTGTGATTCCTTATCATAGAGTTTTATGAATTTGGTCTAAAACATCCTACTTGGTCACCAAGGGAACCAAGGGAACTGAAGGGAGGGGGAGAGGACAGGGGCGGAGATGTAGATCTGTGTAGAGATGGTAGTCAAAGCCGTGAGAGCGAATGAGTTCACCGAGGGAGTGAGTGTAAATGGAGAACAGAAGAGGGCCAAGAACTGACCCTTGAGGAACTCCAACAGTTAATATACATAGGTTCTGAAGGTAGGTGAAGAAACATAAATGCTAAGGGTAGCTGTTGAATTGATGCTGCCTGGGAAGGTGGAGCTTAAATGGGAAAGCCTCCAAAAAGAGGTAGATTTTCAAGAGGGCCCTGAAGATAAGGGATATAGCAGATTTGAAAGGAAAAAGAGTTCTAGGTAGGAGGAAGGGTGTGAGCAAGAGGTCAGTCAGACTTATTTTGATTTCTTATCATTCAGATACATTTCTATCCGTGAAAGAATGTTTTTTCCAATTCTGTGATAATCAGCTTTTTGAAGAGTCTATGGTGAGGAACCTTGTTATGTCCTCCAAAGATCTCCAGCAGATGTTGCTTTTCTTCCAACAGGTTGTGTTTTTCTAAGTACATATTGATCCTAAATAATTATAGCTCCTGCCAATTTGGCAGGTATTGAAGGGAGATTTAGTAGTGTAGAATTCCTAGGATCATTCTAGAACCCTTCTTATAAATAAGGATTACATTAGCAAAGGACGGTGGCACTTTGCAACTAAAAGTTACCCACACTTGAGCGGAGTTTTGCAAACTTTCCCTTTAAATTCCTTCAGAATTCTTGGGTAGATATCAATCAGTCCCTGTGATTCCTTATCATAGAGTTTTATGAATTTGGTCTAAAACATCCTACTTGGTCACCACAATCTGATCCAATTTCTTGGATTTGTCTGCTCCAGAAAAGCATTTTCAGGATATTCTCCCTAATGTCCTTCATCAGTCAGTACTATTCATTCATTCAATCATATGTAGTGAGCGCTTACTGTGTGCAGAGCACTGTACTAAGTGCTTGAAGAAGTACAGTACAACAGTAAACAGTGACAATCCCTGCCCACAGGGAGCTCACAGTCATTGAATGGCTATTGTGTTCACAGCATTATACTTGCCACTTGGGAGAGTACAATAATGGTAGAAAACAGCATGCTTAAAGCAGCATGGCCTAGTGGAAAGAGCACGGGCCTGGGAGTCAGAGGTCCTGGGTTCTAATCCCGGCTCTGCCACTTGTCTGTTGTGTGACCTTGGGCAAGTCAGTTAACTTCTCTGTGCTACAGTTACCTCATCTGTAAAATGAGGATCAACGTTGTGAATGCTGTGTGGCACAATGACTGTGGTCAACCTGAAAAAGCTTGTCTCTAGCCTAGCACTTAATACAGTGCCTGGCACATAGTAATGTTTAACATATACTACTATTATTACTAAAAATAATAGTAATAATACCACCTTCTCATAAGGATTGTACAATCTCACAAGGGATACAATAGACCATAAGTTGCAAACAAAAGAAGTGCTCAAATAGTGAGTATGTAAACCTCTATGTACAAGAATTCAGAGGTTGTGTCATCCCAGTAAACAGAGAATGAATTGAGCCTCTCACATGTCTCCTTTTCGACCCTAAAGTGCAATTTTTACAATTCTGTTATCGAGGGTTAGATAACCCTTGATATCGAACCCCAAAGGTCATCAAGGGTTAGATTCCCTAGCTGGCTTTCTGCCTTTGATTTATTTATTTGATTTATTTATTTAATCTTTATTATTAGTTTTGGCACTGCTTGCAAGACATCAAAGTTACATAAATATAACGAATCACATTTTGGGATTTATGAATGAACCTGAAGGCAATGGGGGCGGTGGGGGAGGGATCAGCCCCATATCTAAATGGGCAAAATTGCTTGTGGTAATATCCTTAAAGATATTTGATGAAGCACAGGCATTTCAAAAACCTCTCTCAGTTTGGTTATTTTAAAATTTAGAGGGTTTTTTCCTCCAGCTTTTAATTAATCTAGAAATAGAAACCTAAGCAACATCATTAGCAAACCACCCAGAGTTGCATTGGCCCTATTCAATAGCCATTTATATAAATAACTAGTTTCACAGAATTAACTGACATTCATTTATAGTTTTATCAACCCACTCCCAGAGTGTGAATAATCTTATTCATTTTGCCACTTTAAAATCATTCTGTTTTAGTCCAGCACTTTTAAAATTACCTACCCAAATATCCAGATGATTTAGTCCTGAAACCTTTTAATTTATGCTTTATGTTCAGTAGTTACTCTCATTTAAGCAGTTTCAAAGCGGAAATATGCCTTCCTTCTAATTTTGTGTAAAGGAAGTATAGCTGACCAGAATATTTAGCATGGTTGAGAAGCTGAAAAGTGAAATGAGAGCAATGCTAACTGTGCATTGACCAAAAGAACCACAAAACCACTTCAGCAAGAGAAAATAAAAGTGGATTTCTTCTGCCTGGTAATTAAATGAGTGACCTACAGTTACTCACAGGGTAGCAAGGGACTCACAACTCACTAAGCACAATTCCGAGGCCAGAATGCAGAGTTCTAACTATCTCTTTCACGGAATGGTTGGGAAAGAAGTAAACCTCCCTCTACATCACTTACACCCATTTTTCAGCCTCCTAAGAAACTTGCATTTGGGGGCAATTTAAACTGCCCCACACAGTCCAGTGTGGATTTAGTTGGGGGTTCAGGCCTTTGTTTTCCCCTTACCAAGATTAATAGAGCTTTTTTTCTTTCAAAGCATTTTTTTCCTCACTTTCCCTTTATGTAGATGCCTGAAAATGAAGGTTGGCAGACTGACAGCCCAGCTTGATCAGATTCATGTTTACAGCCATTGTCTCACCACAGACAATTGAGAGGGGAACTTTCTTACAAACAGAAATAATCGGATCTAAGAAATATCCAAGAAATATTGCTTTTTGTGTGCGTATGTATTCCCAGTAACTGAGATGAAAACAAATTGGTCCATAGAAGAGGAAGGAATGCAATTTTTAAAACAATCTTAGAATAAGAATATTATCTTGAAGTCATGTAGTACTTTTATTTTTTTCCAAAGATTTTCACATCACCCATGCCATTTTCTTATCACATCCATATGAGGTAGGGAGAGGCAGATATTAACAACCCTACTTTTATTGACAGTGGAGGCTACTGGGATAGAGGCCACCATGTCCATCTCAGGAGTCATCTACCTACCCCATACATCTGGCCTCTAACGAGCAACTGCTTTTTGATTAAACTAATCCCTGTTCTGTCAGGGAGGGAAGGTAACACACATCAATCCATGGCATTTATTGAGCCCTTACTGTGTGTGAAGCACTGTACTCAGTGTTTGGGGAAGTGCAATACAACAAAAGCGCATTCATTCTGAAGGGTGGGAAGGAGCAAACTCTAGACTATTGGGTGCCATACACTTCAGATCACAGTAGAGCATAACAAAATCTGTGCTGCATGTCATATACATGAAAAATGCAGAGAATAACATCAAGATATCTATGCAGGTTTACTGACCTCATGAAAACATTTGACCCCATCAGGTGACCTGGGATCTGGCAGCCACTGAAAAATTTGGGTTGCCCTGAAACGTTTATCAAGATGCTAAAACTACTTCTCATTGAAATGGCTGTCTACAACAGAATTGGAAAGAGCTTGTCAGACTTTAGCTCACCACCAATTAAGGAAAACAGGGTGTATTAGATCCAGTCCTGTTCAAATAATTCACAAAGAAGCCGCTAAATGCTCTGGAATTGCAATAAGAAGACATGCAGATGATTATGAATCTCTTCTCTATTTGAGAAGCAGCGTGGCCTAGTGGAAAGAGCAGGGGCCTGGGAGTCAGAGGACAAATCCTGCCTCTGCCAACTGCTTGCTGTGTGACCGTAGGCAAGTCACTTAACTTCTCTGTGCCTCAGTTTCCTCAACTGTAAAATAGGGATTATTGAATACCTATTCTCCCTCCTACTTGAGACTGTGAGCCCCATGTGGGACAGGGGCTGCTAATTAGACCTAATTAACTTCTACCTATCCCAGTGCTTAGAACAGTGTTTGGCACATAGTAGTAAGCAATTATAAAAGTACCATAAAATACTCCCTTGATGAACCCATTTGCTCTCACGGATTCAACTATCATCTCTATGCATATGACACTCAAATCTACATCTCTGCCCATCCCCTCCCCCTCCCAGCAGGCTCGTATCTCCTCCTGTCTCCAGGACGTCTTTGCCTGGATGTCTGCCCACCACCTAAAACTCAACATGTCCAAGTCGGAGCTCCTTATCTTCCCTCCCAAGCCCTGTCCTCTTCCTGACTTCCCTATCACTGTGGATGGTACGACCATCCTTCCTGTCTCTCAATCCCGCAACCTCGGTGTCTTCCTTGACTCAGCTCTCTCGTTCACCCCACACATCCAATCTGTCACCAAGACCTGCCGGTCTCACCTTTATAATATCACCAAGATCCGCCCTTTCCTCTCCACCCAAACGGCTATCTTACTAGTAAGGCTCTCATAATATCCCAGTTGGATTATTGTGTCAGCCTTCTCTCTGATCTCCCTTCCTCCTGTCTCTCCCTGCTCCAGTCTATTCTTCATTCCGCTGCCCGGCTCATCTTCCTGCAGAAACACTCTGGGCATGTCACTCCCCTTCTTAAAAACCTCCAGTGGTTGCCGATCAACCTCCACATGAAACAAAAACTTCTCACTCTAGGCTTCAAGGCTCTCCATCACCTCGCCCCCTCCTACCTCTCCTCCCTTCTCTCTTTCTACTGCCCACCCCGTAGGCTCCGCTCCTCTGCCGCCCACCTCCTCACCGTCCCCCGTTCTTGCCTATCCCGCCGTCGACCCCTGGCCCATGTCCTCCCGCTGTCCTGGAATGCCCTCCCTCCTCACCTCCGCCAAACTAACTCTCTTCCCCTCTTCAAAGCCCTACTGAGAGCTCACCTCCTCCAAGAGGCCTTCCCAGACTGAGCTTCCCCTTTTCCCTCTGCTCCCTCTCTGCTCCCCCCTTCCCCTCCCCTCAGCTAAGCCCCCTTTTCCCCCCATTTCCCTCTGCTCCTCCCCCTCTCCCTTCCCCTCTCCTCAGCACTGTGCTCATCCACTCATTTGTATATATTTTTATTACCCTATTTATTTTTTTAATGAGTTAATGAGATGTACATCCCTTGGTTCTATTTATTGCTATTGTTTTTGTCTATCTGTCTCCCCCGAGTAGACTGTAAGCCCGTCAATGGGCAGGGATTGTCTCTATCTGTTGCCGAATTGTACCTTCCAAGCGCTTAGTACAGTGCTCTGCACATAGTAAACACTCAAATACTATAGAATGAATGAATAAAAGCATACAGAAACAGCATGGTGTAGTGGATAGAGCATGGGCCTGGGAGTGAGAAAGTCCTGGGTTCTAATCCTGGCTTTGCCACTTGTTTGCTGTGTGACCTTGGGCCAGTTACTTAATTTCTCCTGCGCCTCAGTTACCTCATCTGTAAAATGGGGATTGAGACTGTGAGCCCCATGTGGGAGAACCTAATTTGCTTGTATCCACCCCAGCGCTTAGTACGGTGCTTGGCACTTAGTAAGCACTTAAATGCCATAATAATTATGATTATTAAAAATAAAACAAATGAACTCAGAATCAGTAAAGCCCTATAATCTGAAGTAGATCACTAGATTGCAAGCTCCTTGAAGACAGGTGCATAATAACTCTATTGTATTCTCCCAAACACCACTGATTGATTGATTGACCACCATTAAGCTTCACTTGGCCAATCCTACACACAACCAAGAATCAGCAAGAGCAACACAGTGCTTAGTACAGTGCTCTGCACACAGTAAGTGCTCAATAAATATGACTGAATAAATAACTGCTCTCACTAAATTTTGTTACTGGAGTTCTACAGTCGCTAGTGATGCAAGGCTAGAACGATAAGTAGAAAACCAAGCCAAGAAGGCTAGTATGCCCTTTGGGATGCTCAGAGACAGAGGCTGGTGCCAATATGAGGTGAAAATTCAGACAGAACTGAAGGTCTCTAATGTATTGGCAATATCCAACCCTCTTTACAGCTGAGAAATCTGGCCTTATCATGGATGTCAAATTCTACTTCTACAGCAGTTCCACCAGACCTACCTTCACACAATACTAAATATCAAATATGAAGACAGAAGCTCACACACAATGAGGTCTTGGAATGCACTCAAACCACCAGCGTTAAATCATGGTTCAACACATACCTTTGCTGGATATGATGTAAGGAAAATGGACACCCAGACAACTGTCCCTAAGGTGAGTTCAAATGGGGTAATTATAGAAAAGATGGACAGAAAGATATTTCATTGACATTATAATTATGGCATTTTAAGTGCTTATTATGTGCCATATCTGGGATACATACAAGGTCCATGACACTGGACTCAATCACTGGCTCACAAGGTGTTAATGGTCTATCTTATCCCCATTTCTCAGTTGAGGTAACTGAATGGTGAAGCTGGGACTCAAACTCAGGTCTTCTGACTCCCAGTCCTGTGCTCGTTCCACTAGACTATGATGCCTCCATTTTGAAGCAAAATCTCAAGTGATCAGGCACAGCAATGAGTGGTCAAAGAACCATTCTTCTTTGAGTAGAGGCTTCACAGAGACAACAAGGGGAAGACAAGAAAGTACAGGGAATTGTGGGTAAACAACGGGGCCATGCAGCAACAAATACTTTGTAGGTGAACATGTTGAGGAAAGGATTATTAATCAGACATTGGCCTTGTTAGTCATTTCAGCACATACTGCTAAAATCTCATCAGCAGGTCATCTTTGAATTACAAGGACAGATGTGTGTAAGTGTAGGTGGGGAAGAAGGGGAAAGAGTGAGGGAGGGGAGAGTGAGAGAGAGAGAGAAAGAGAGAGAGATTTGTAGATGTAGACTGCTTTAGTGAACATGCCTGTGGTCCTGGAGGTTCAAAATCTAAACTGATGCACCCAGACATCAGGCTGACCTGAAACTTTGTTCTTGGACTGTAAACCCCAAGTAGGGCGGGAATTATGTGTGATCTGATTATCTTGCATCTAACCCAGGGCTTGGCACACGGCTGCAACTCCTCAATGCTTAATAAATATCAGAATGATAATTATCGTATAGCTTCAGTGGCGATTACAAGGATCCATTTTAATAATAATAATAATGGCATTTGTTAAGCGCTTACTACGTGCAAAACACTGTTCTAAGCGCTGGGGAGGAAACAAGGTGATCAGGTTGTCCCACGTGGGGCTCACAGTCTTAATCTCCATTTTACAGATGGGGGAACTGAGGCACAGAGAAGTGAAGTGACTTACCCAAAGTCACACAGCTGACAAGCAGCTGAGTTGGGATTTGAACCCATGACCTCTGACTCCCAAACCCATGCTCTTTCCACTGAGCCACGATGCCAATTGGGATAGCATGTTTTTAGACCATTCAGAATCTATTTGTCTGATAAGAATAACCATACCATCTTTGCTCTCCCATTGCCATAACCACATCATTTTCCCTGGACCCTTTTTTCATTAAATTCGATGGACTCATCTTCAGGTACTAGACTAGAGAGCTGCAGAGAAAGAAGATACCCAACTCAAACAATAGGTACCTGCAACGAAGTTATCTGTTGGGTTGCGTGATTAATATGAGGATGTAGGTATGGATTGTGTTGAATGAATTAATGAGTTGTTGTGACTAGGGTACCCGGAGTAAGACATGGATGGGTCTGCACCTCTGTACCATGGACCATCCTGAGACCATCCCACTCTTCCGCTCCTCTTCTCTCCCCCCACCATTACCATGTCCTCCTTCCGGCCTCAACCTCTACCATCCTTCATCACACTGTGTCCCAACAGGCTGTCTATGTACGGGGCAAACTTCAGGGCAGGGATACATAGCTAGCTACGGGTACATCTCCAAGTGAATAGGTGACATAGAAGGGAGGGTGGATAAACTGGGTAGATGAAGGCTTAGTCAGGGAAAGCTTTCTGGAGGACCTATGATTTTAGTAAGCTTTGGCCGAGGGAAGAGAGATGGTCTGTCTGATAGCGTGGCTCAGTGGAAAGAGCCCGGGCTTTGGAGTCAGAGGTCATGAGTTCAAATCCCGGCTCTGCCACTTGCCAGCTGTGTGACTGTGGGCAAGTCGCTTCACTTCTCTGTGCCTCAGTTACCTCAACTGTAAAATGGGGATGAAGTCTGTGAGCCCCACGTGGGACAACCTGATTCCCCTGTGTCTACCCCAGCGCTTAGAACAGTGCTCTGCACATAGTAAGCGCTTAACAAATACCATCATTATACGAATGGGGAGAGAGCTCAGACCGGAGAGAGAACGTGGGCAAGGAGTGGTAGGATTAATGACATCTAGGTACAGTGAGTAGGTTGTGTTAGAGGAGCAAAGTATACAGGCTAGGTATACTGGGTAAGAGATTAGCAAGGTAAAGTAAGAGTGGAAGAATTGATGGAGTGCCTTAAACTTGATGGCAAGGAGTTCTGTTTTATAACGGGATGTATGGCAACCATTGGAGTTTTTTGAAGAATGAGGAGATGTGCACAGAACATTTCTTTTAGAAAAATGATCTGGGCAGCAGAGTGAGGTGTGGACTGAAGAGGGAGAGGCTGGAGGCAGAGAAGTCAGAGAGGAGGCTGATGCAGTAGTTGAGGTAGATATTACAAGTGATTGGACCAGCGTGGTAGGAGTTTGGGTAGAGAGGAAGGAATGGATTCTGGAGGTGTTGTGAAGGTAGAATACACAGGATTTGATGACAGACTATGTGGACTGAATGAGAGAGATGAGTCAAGGCTACTGCTAAGGTAGGGCTTGTGAGACAGGGAGGATGCTGTTGTCTACAGTGACAAGAAAGGAGGAGAAGGGGCAGGGATTTTGGGTGGCAAGACAAGGAGTTCCAGGCAGCCAAAACTCCCACAAATGCTCACATTTCCACCTTCAACCTCTGTCTCCTTCCAGCTTGGCCCCAATTTCCATTCCTCACCCACTGGGCCAGTTCCTTCCCTGCACTCCACTCCCTTGAAATCTACTTCTCCAAGCATGCAACATCAAGAGATCTGTGAAATGAGGAAGTTGGGGGTAGGGTGGAGGTGGTACAAGGGTATCCTCTGCATAAAATCAATTTTCAGGGCCCAACCCAACTCACGTCCTCACTGGCCTGGGCCTGACAGGTACCTCAACCACCTAAATCTGATAAGATAATAATAATACATTTCAAGTCGGCACAGCCCTTTTAAATGACCACTACACCGCCGTAGCCGTGCACTCGGGCAGCGGGTAACAATGCAACATATGGGAAGATTGGCCAAGCCCTCTCTGTCAGGACTGGGTTCAGTGTACGTTGTGCTAGACTACCTAAAATGAGGGCGAGGGAGATACAGAGAACGCCCAGTTTTAGCCATCTTGGAGCTTCCATTGAACAGAAATTAAAATATTTTGACATGTGGATGGAAGTCTGAGGATGGAATTATAATTATTCCACAGCCAATCACTTTCTATGGATTTTACGATTTCTATGGTTTGCTTTCCCCCAACAGGAAATGAAAATAGTGTTTTATGTTTAATATGAGTTCCCAGACTAAAAATAAAACTCACCAAAGTCACTGCTTTCATTTTCATTCTCATAATAGCAAAACTCTGGCGCATCTTTAAAATTCTATGCAAAAAGAATGTGTGATCCCTTAAAGTCTGGTAAAATAAGCAAAGAGGGATTGTGTTACAAGCTTGAATAAATCAGGCTATTAAGAACTTTGGTAAGGAGCCAGTGGTTGATTTTATCCCAGCCCTGAGGGAACAAATCATGATGATTTCATAGCCCAATCACCTGCAAAAGCTATTCATGCCACAGTGAAAGCAGAATCTATACTGCCATCTGAACTTCTGCTAAAGTAGTTTTGCAAATTTGACAAGTACTAGAATTCAAAAGTGTTGCTGCTACCAGGCTTATGATCGGCAAGTGAAGTGAAAAATGTACTCAAGATAATTACAGACAAAAGGAACACACACGCAGCTTTTCCACCCTTGCAAAGAATTGTATGGAATTTTGCTTAACGGCAGTAAAACCTTCACGGTCTTACAGAACGAAATGCAGACACCCTTAAGAGTGATATTTTGCCTGATAAGATGATTCAGTCTATCAGTGGTTTGAAAGGCCTGATTTTTTATTTATATTATTTCTAGAGCAAAGAAAAAAAACCCTCCATTTCAAAAAGATCACATAGCTGAAATTAAAAAAAAAAAAAATCATAATGGAGACCAAAGACATCCTATCTTCTCTCAAAAGTCTTAAATGCAATTGATACAGTTCTGCATTTCATACTTTGACTGTATCTAAGATGAAAAAATAAATCCCTGCAGCAGGGGAAGCACTGCAGGCGAGGGAGTATAAAAGGAATCCATTGTTTGCAGGGCAGAAGGAACCTCCAAAATGGAGAGATGCCATCAAGTGGCTAAAGAAAAAATGACTAAAGTGGATAAATGGTTCAAACAGACTACCATCTAGTGGTCAAAGTGGAGAAAACACCAGGCTTTTGAAAATTTCTACTTGAGTGTGAACATCATAGTACCGATATTTGATTCCACTCGATTTTCAGGCTTCATATTATACTTCCATTCATTTTAACCCTTCCTCTTCCCTACAGCTGATTTTTCTGCCATCCGCTCGGCAATTTCACATCAGTGATTTTGTGCTGATTTTTAGTCCAGCCTTGCAAATAGGTGCAAAAAAAACCTGTCAGCCAAAAGGTGATCCAATTGGTAAATTTAATTAGCCCTTTTCCACGTCTTGATGTCCAGTCATGCTGCATTAGAGCAGGTGGAAGGTCGGAAGGTTGATGGTTTGAAAAAAAAATTCCAATGTTTCTTAAAAGTGATTTCCAGGGAAAGAATAGGTTCATTAAAATTTGGCCCTTGGTAATGGGGATGGATGCTGCATAAGTATCATACATATACACATATCTACCAGAATTAGTGTCTGTTTTTTGGGAGAAGGTCAAGGAAGCAGTTGAGGCCGGCTATTTTTCTCTTCCGCTTACAATTAAAGCAACATGCAAGTTTGAACTTTTAAAAAGGTCATCCTTAATTGCCTGCTATTCCCCCACTGCCCATGCCAGCTATTTCAAACTTTTAACTCCCTCCTCAAACCCCCTGCCCTCCCACCTCCCCATATCTTGCCTCTATTTCATTGATAAAATTGAAACCATCAGGTATGATCGCCCCAAAATCTTCCCTGCCCCTCTCCAATCCCACCCTTCTCCTGCCCACTCCTTCCCAGCAGTATCTCAAGAGTAGATCTCCCACCTCCTTTCAAAATCTAACCCCTCCATTTGTACCTCTGACCCCCCTCCCTTTCCACCTTAGTAAAATTCTTACCCCCCTCTCATTTTCCCTCCCTGACCACCATCTTCATTGAGGAGGAGCGTGGTCTAGTGGAAAGAGTATGGGCCTGGGAGTCAGAGGACCTGAGTTGTAATTCTGACTCCGGCACTTGGCTCCTGTGTGACCTTGGGCAAGTCTCTGTGCCTCGGTTACCTCATCTTTAAAAGGGACGTTCAGTACCAGTTGTCCTTCCTACTTCCATTTTGAGCCCTGTGGGGGACAGAGACAGTCTGACCTGATTATCTTCTATCTTCTCTACAGTTTAGAACAGTGCTTGACACAAAGTAAGCACTTAAATACCACAGTTATTATTATTATTATTTGGGAGGGAGGATGAGGAGTTCAATTTTAGAATGATTAAGCTTAAAGTGGCCGTTGGGGCCCAGGGTGTCAGGGCCTGCGAGATGGATTTGGAAGCCATCTTCACAAAGGTGATAACTGAAGCCATGGGAATGGAGTGAGTATAAAGTGAGAAGAGAAGGATTCAGAACAAAATCCTGGCAGACACCTACATTTATGGGCTGAGAGGCAGAACAGGAGCCAGGGTCAAAGTTAAGCTGGCTCCAACAAACCGTTTTGGGTTTGAACT
The DNA here is from genome assembly GCF_004115215.2 of Ornithorhynchus anatinus. NCBI lineage: Eukaryota > Metazoa > Chordata > Mammalia > Monotremata > Ornithorhynchidae > Ornithorhynchus > Ornithorhynchus anatinus. The sequence continues at coordinate 58,146,661 of NC_041753.1, forward strand.
TCAATCACAGCAATACCTAGCGTTGCTGGAGTGGCAATCGCCAACACCTTTCATTCATTCATTCATTCGTATTTATTGAATGCTTACTCTGTGCAGAGCACTGTACTAAGCGCTTGGAATGTACAATTCAGCAACAGATAGGAGACAATCCCTGCCCAACAATGGGTTCACAGTCTAAAAGGGGAAGAGAGACAACAAAACAAAACATTCCCGGTCTGTGGCCCCACTTCCCAACCTGATTAACTTGTATCTACCCCAGTGCTTAGAACAGTGCTCGGCACATAGTAAATTCTTAACGAGTACACTAATTATTACTATTATTCCCGGTGTCAGTCCCAGTTGTCAATAACAAGCCAGGACTGGGAGAGAGTGCGGTCACAAGAGGGATGGGGAAGAGTGGTGAGATCAGGCTTAACTTGTTTTGTCCATCAGACTGTGACAAAAAGAAAAAAAAATACTAGAGCAGCAGGGGGTGGGATGTGTGTGATAGGGGAATGTGGGCTGAGTTCATGGGATGGTAAGGTGGGTTGGGGGAGGAGAGAAGGGGCAGGGAGAGAATGACTTTCCTTTGGTTATTTCTGTGTAATATCATGTATGGAGTTTACAGATGTAGGTGTTTACGTCAGCAAATAGTGCAGTAGACAAACAGCATGGTGTAGTGAATAGAGCATAGGCCTGGGAGTCAGAAGGAACTGAGTTCTAATCCCTGCTCCCCCACTTGTCTGCTGTGTGTGCCCTTGGGCAAGTCACCTCAGCTCTCTGTGCCTCAGTTACCTCATGTGTAAAATGGGAATGAAGATTGTGAGCCCCATGTGGGACAGGGATTGTGTCCAACCTGATTAGCTTGTATCTACCCCAGTGCTTAGTACAGTGCCTGGCACAAAGTAAGCGTTTAAATACCATAAGAAGAAGAAGGACATATTCCCATGTTGTGCATATAGCCCTGTGTGGGAGAGGGATTCTTTGATCTATCTTGTGTTTACGCCACCATTTATCACCATAGTAAGCACTTAATAAATGCCATGACCATTATTATTAACATTATTAGTAGCTGAAGCCTGGGGCATGCCTACATTACAACCTGGCTTTGCACCTAAAAGACCACATTAAAATTTCCCCTAATGCCACTGAGGGCATCAAACTCCATTAGCTTCTCTGTGAAGCAGTTAAATGGTGTTACAAAGTTAATTATCAATGCTCTATTTGCCATGCTGTATCTCCTACTTGAAAAACGCACTCCTGAGACGGATGCTTTCTAGCATCTCATAAGGACTCTGGCAGGAAAGCAAAAAATAATCCAAGTAAACAGCACAGAAATTAGAAGGAAATCAATAAATGAGTTTTTTTCAGTCAGATAAACATTACATTATTGGATTATTAATCTCCAAATTCAGGAGGACTGTAATTTTAGTGTTCCTCCTCACCCAGCATAAACACAATTATATACCACCTAAAATCTACCCTGCTAGTGCATCCGTAACAAACCCAAACATTGTCATTTTTCAGTGTCTGTCTACCAATCCCATAGGATCCATTCTGAGAAAAAGAATAAGAGGGCCCCATCTAGGGATCAACACATCCATTTAAGCCAATGAATTTAGAAAAGATTAGGAGAAACACAACCTAGGAACTGAACGCATACAATTGATTCAAATCATTAAGTATATTTACACCACTAGATACCAATTATGAAGCCGCTCCTGTAACAGAGACTCACTTGAAAGCTCCCTTATGATTGTGAAAAGAACAGATAAACCAAACTATTTGTGTTCAAGAACAAAATGCTTATGCTCCAGACCCTGATTCTGCATGTAAGGTTCTCCAAAAACCTTTCATATGAGATTTCAGAGCGAGACTGAATTTTTTAAACAAAAAATAATAGATCACATTATGTCATCAATCACAGTTTAAGATCATAAATAAAATCTCATCCTGAGTCAACACATAGTTGTTGGAAGAATTTGAGGGAATCATCTTAAAAACCTATCTTCCTTCTTACTCAATATATCAAACAGTGTTATTTATTCATTGTCAGTCATATTTCTTGAGCCCTTACTGTTTGCAAAGCATGGTACTAAGCACTTGGGAGAGTACAATGTAACAATAAACACACATTCCTTGCCCAAAATGAGCTTACCGTCAAGTGCTTATTGTGCGCAGAGAACTGCATGAAGCCTTCGGGAAACTATATTTTAGAGCTGGTACAGATGAGGGGCTGGGCTGAGTATCAGTGGGCTTAGTGCCTCGACACAGAATGGAGGGCGGATAAAGGAAACAATTGCTCAGTCAGGGAAGGCCTCTTGAAGTCGTGATTTTAGGAGGGCTTTGAAGGAGGGGAGGGTGATGGACTGACATATATGAAGGAGGACAGAGGGAGGATGTGGGCAGAGTTCAGTGGCAGCACAGATGAGGATCAAGGTTTAGAGAGTAGATTGACAGAGAGGCAAAGTGCATGGGTTGGGTTGTAGTACGAGATCCACGAGGTAAAACAGGAGGTACAGAGCTAATTGAGCACCTTAAAGCTGAGGGTAAGGGTGTTTCCATCTCTAGAAGCTGAAAAAAAATCATATATATATATATATTTTTTAAGAAAAACAAGTAAATGTAAGGGTTTCTTTTCTTACGAACTTTTAGGAGTAGATTAAATGATATCTGTTGTGTGGTGCTTTAACCAAGAATTTAATTCAATTGTCATGGTAACTGAGCAGGTCATTCTCCCTGGCTAGTATAAAGACACCCGATAAATTATTTCAAATACAAATTTAGGACCAAAATTACTTTACCCCACTTGCATACATGGTTAAAAGTTCAGTCAGTAGCACCTTCTGTGAACCAAAAGGTTGGATAATTAAAACTCTCTTTCTCTCACCCTGATATAGTCATATACATCTATTTATAGAGAGACTACTTCAAAATTCAACAATGCAGAAAATGCTCAGGGCAATACCAAAAATTGATATGTACCTGATAAAATACTGAAATTTGCCTCATTTTAAAATAGAAAATCTCTCATGCCGTGATTTTAGAAACAAGGAGGTTTGAAAAGAATTCTCACAGAAACTTTCTTGTCCTTGAACACAGCCACAATCATTATACCAGCCAGTCATTTTATAATCTATGCTACTAGAAATATGTAAACTGGAATAAAACAATAAATGATATTCATGTACGTATTTATACATATCCTTATGTAACGGGTGTCCGGGCCACACTTCTCACCCCATCCTGCAGATAATTATGGTACTTCCTAAGCACCTAATATGTGCCAAGCACTGTTTTAAGCACTGTGGGAGATAAAAGCTAATAATAATAATGACGGTATTTGTTAAGTGCTTACTATGTGCCAAACACTGTTCTAAGCACTGGGGTAGATACATGGTAATCAGGTTGTCCCACGTGGGGCTCACAATCTTAATCCCCATTTTACAGATGAGGTAACTGAGGCAAAGATAAGTTAAGTGACTTGCCCAAGGCCATACAACAGACAAGTGGAGGAGCTGGGATTGGAACTCACGTCCTCTGACTCCTAAACCTGTGCTCTTTCCACAAAGCCATGCTGCTTCCCTACTCGGGTTGGACATATTCCCTGTCCCATATGGGGCTCCCTCTCTTAATCCCCATTTTTCCAGATGAGGTAACTGTTGCCCAGAGAAGTGAGATGACTTGCCCAAAATCACAAAGTGGACATGTAGGGGAGCTGGGATTAAGTTGTGGTATTTGTCAAGCGCTTACTATGTGCAAAGCACTGTTCTAAGCGCAGGGGGATACAAGGTGATCAGGTTGTCCCACGCGGGGTTCACAGTTTTAATTCCCTTTTGACAGATGAGGTAACTGAGGCACAGAGAAGTTAAGCGACTTGCCCAAGGTCACACAGCTGACTAGCGGCAGATCTGGGATTAGAACCCGTGACCTCTGACTCCCAAGCCTGAGCTCTTTCTACTGAGCCACGCTGCTTTCCTTCTGACTCCCAGGCCTGTGCTCTATCCACTAAGCCACACTGCCCTCCCTGCCTCAAGAACCTCAGAAGGTTTATCTTCCCTACCTGGTGCCTGCCCATGGGGCATGGACTTGGTCCTGTTCTGGGGTCCATGCCAGCAACAGGCAAGAGAGATGAGCCTGATCACTTCCCTTCTCCTCACCACCCCTAAGCCCATGCACACCTATTTTCTATGTAGAGCGAGTATATTTTAAGTGCTTAACGAATACCATTAAAATATAAGAGGAAGGGACCTTGTGGAGTTCTGTGAAGCCAATGATCTGGAGTTTCTGCTTCCTGTGAAGAGAAATGGGTAACCAGTGGAAGTTTGAGGCATGATGTATGCGGAATGATTATATCTCCCCCAATGCTTAGCACAGCATGTGACATAATAACCTCTTATCAAAGGCCAGCAAAACAATTATTACTAGAATGAAGTTTTAGAAAAATGATCTCGGCACTAGAGCTCGTTGTGGGCAGGCAAGGCGTCTACCAACTCTGTTACACTGTATTCTCCCAACTTCTTAGTACAGTGCTCTGTATACGGTAAGCTCTCAATAAATACGATTGATTGATTGCGCTGCAGAGAGGAGAGACTGCAGAGGGACACTAATCTTAGTAGTAGCGGCAAAGGAGAAGAGTTGGAAAGAAAAATATGAATCACAGAACTGGCAGAGATCTTCAAAGATCACCCCATCCAGCAACTTACATTCATCCCGGACTTTCCTCAAACTATCCAAAGTAGCCGGTTGTGCATCCTGCTTTTGCATCACCAGGGAAGTAGAATCCATAACTTCCAGGACCAGCACCTAACAACCCTTATATTTGGAAGTTCTTCCTTATGAATGACATAGGCTCTGAAGACAAAAGAATAAGCTGTACACTCCATTTGGCAAAATAATTTTAATTAAAGCCAATTGATATCTTCTCATATGAATGTGAAACATATCCACATTGGCTTTTATGTTAGTTTCACTTGAGAAGTTCCTTTCAGCATCTCTGGCTTGTGCACTGCCATCTGTATGGAGCCACAGATGCTGAGAGAGCCTGCTTAATCACTGTACCCATAAATAAGCAACAACACATTTGGAAAATCATTACATGTATTTTCAGCTTTATTCTATTATGAAGCAGATCCAAAAGTCTGTTCATGATGAATGAAACCAAACTGGGAACAGAACACATGAATTGTTGTGTGGGGCTTTTTTTTCCTTTTTAATTACATGGCTCCCCTTAATTTGAAATGGAGAGTACTTTCTTTCTAATTAAAAGCCAGAAAAGGGGGGCAGGGAGGCAAGTAAAAAAAAATCTTGGAATAGGTTATGCCAACTCTGAGTTTTCAATAACCCAGTAAGATCAAGATAAATAAAAAGATAAAAATAAAGAATTGATTTGCTGTTAGCTTAAATCTCAAATCAAAAGTATATGTCAACAAAAATCATAATTGGGTGATATTCATTATTATGGTGTATAACTGCTACAATGCCAAGGCCTGACCATAAGTGCCTTGGAGAAGATTTCAATTTCTGTCTTCCTTCCTATGAATGAAAACCATAATACTAGCTCTTCAGATGGACAAATTCCAATTCCACCCTCATGACCAGAAAGAATAAACTGCAATAAATCCATAGGCCCTACCCTTTATGAAGTGAGAAGGGTCATGGCCTAGTAGGAAGAGACTCAGGTCCTCTGACTCCCAGACCTCTTCTCTTAATAATACCAACATTATTATTATGAGAAGAGGTCTGGGAGTCAGAGGACCTGAGTTCTAATTCTGGCTCTTCCAAATGCTTGCTGCATGACACTGGGCAAGCCATTTCATTTCTGTGTCTCAGTTCTGATGTTCGCTCTCGTACTTAAAGTGTGAGCCCCATATGGGACAGGGACTGTAACCAACCTAATTCAGTTGCAACTACTCCAGTGCTTAAGAATAGTGTTTACCACAAAGTAAGTGCTTAACAAATACCATAAAAAAGTTCAAGGAAACTAGAAATTCCTTCCCTTTCCCCTCTCCCTTTTCCTTTTTTCCCTTCCCCTGCTTTGCTGGAGTGCAGGTGCTATGGCCAGGAATTGTAGCCCCTGGCATAGGAAAGGTGTCTTCTGAATTCTTGGAGCTCTGACAGGCAGAAAAGGGCACCAATTCCATCTTAATCCATCTCAGATCTCCCATTTAAATTCTGAACTGTAGTAGCTCCTATGCTTAGCTTGGGTAGATTTTTAAATGCTTTTTTTCTTTGACACTTCGTTAGCAGCAGAAGCAGTATTTATTAAGCACCTACAATGTACCAAGCACAATGCTAAGTACTGGGATAGATGTGTGAGAATCAGATCAGACACAGAGCACCAAACTACTAGAGGAATTACAAAGGAAGACTAAAAGGCTGGTGTTGCCCTCAAGGAGTTTACACTGAAATACTAGAAGATATAAATAGGCAAAAAAAAGTGTGTTCCAGAGGCATAACATTTAGGAGGACAAATAATCTTTATCTACAAGGCCCACGGAGATTATGCCTGAGGGCCAGGGTGACTGGGTAAATGATTACAACCAGAACTGGGGCCCAAGGAACTTATCTGGGAAAACTTTAAGGAGGAAGTGTTTTCTCAGTAGCACTTTGGAGGTGGAGAGGGATGTGGTTTGGTGAAGAGGATGGGGGAAGATCATTCCAGGCACTTGCAGTGGGTTTGAGGCAAGACAGTTAAGGACAGAGTACAGCAAATAGGCTTATTTGACTGGGGCAAACAGCATGATCCATGGAGTGCCAAAAAACCCTAGACTGTAAGCTCCTCCTCTAGGTTGTAAACTCCTTGTGGGCAGGGAATATGTCTACCAACCCTGTTGTATTGTACTCTCCTAAGGGCTTAGTAAATCTTCAGGGAATACCACTGATTGATTGATGAGAGGGTCAAAAAGGAGGAGTCAGTTAATGGGGAAATTGTGAAGTCATAGAGCAGCAACAAAGAACATTTGAAGGTTTTTAAGGATAGGAGTTGCAAAAATCAAATCATCATTTGAAAAGTTATTGCTGCTGTGAGCACTAAGAAAAATCAAAGCAAATAAAAATAATACAATACTCTTTCCGATGTTATTGTTGCAAGCCAAGTTTTGAATGAATTTGTAGTGTTCCAGATTAAACCAGATAGCAGGAACATTTTGATTTTCTAACAGAAAGATGTCATTATTTTTGGTCAATGAATGGATATCACACAAAATTACCTAGTAGTAATAATAATAATTATGGTATTTGTTAAGCACTTCCTATGTACCAAGCACTGTACTAAGTGTCTGAGGTAGACACAAGATAATCAGATTGGACACAGTCCAAGGGAGAGAACAGGTATTTAATTCCCATTTTACAGATTAGGAAACAGACACCAAGAAGTTGTCACTTGCCCAAGGTCACACAGTAAAAAGGCAAGTGGTAGGGCCGGGATTAGAACCCAGGTCCTCTGACTCCCAGGCCTGTGTTTTTTCCACCACAATATGTTGCTTAAAATACAATGCTCAATCTCCATAGTAATCCAATGGAGGTGGTGATTTCAAACAAATCATCCAGAAAATTTGGGCTCAAGAATACTAGGGCTTCAATTATGCTGATATTTCAAGCACCCATTTTGCAGGGAGATTTTTGAGAGATTCATTCATTTATTCAATCATATTTATTAAGCGCTTACTGTGTGCAGAGCACTGTACTAAGCACTTGGAAAGTACATTTCGGGAACAGAGACAATCCCTACCATACTTGTAATAAGCAGATCATTTGTGACTAAAGCCATTCATAAGTATCTCCAGAAAACATCTTTCAGCCCATATGAACACCTTATTTTTCCCCTCTCTTGGGGACTATTCACCTCAAGTCACTGAGTCTAATAATCAACAGTGTTAATATATAATAATAATTATGGTATTGGTTAATAATAATAGTATTTGTTAAGCACTTACTATGTGCCAAGCACTGTTCTAAGAGCTAGGGTAGATACAACATAATCAAGTTGGACACAGTCCCTGTCCCATATGGGGCTCACAGTCTTAATCCCCATTTTACAGATGAAGTAACTGAGGCACAGAGAAGTTAAGTGACTTGCCCCAGGTCACAGAGCAGATGAGTGGTGAAGCCAGGATCCTCTGACTCCCTAGCCCATGCTCTTACCACTAGGCCATGCCTTCAGCCCGATGCCCACCATGTGTCTGCTTCTATGCCATGCATATGCTCTTTCCCTTGTCCCAACGGGGACCTCACACCCAGAGATGGCTGAAGAGCAACTTTCAACATTCGTTCATCTATGCTTTGGGGGTGGAAAGGTTGCTGGGAAAGTGCTGGCAAGACCCTCAACTGTGACAATGCAAGTGTGGAGACATTGTGGCCTCGCTCACAAATGTGAAAGCTCAGAGTGAGAAATTTACTTCTGATGAGAACAAAAACAGTGCACCATCCAAATAAGAAGCAGCTGTCTCATTTAAGCAAATAGAGCACTACCCCAGTCAGAAAATGTCGCAACAGAAACAAATAATCTTTCATTCATTCAATAGTATTTATTGAGCGCTTACTATGTGCAGAGCACTGTACTAAGCTCTTGGGATGAACAAGTCGGCAACAGATAGAGACAGTCCCTGCCGTTTGACGGGCTTACAGTCTAATCGGGGGAGACGGACAGACAAGAACAATGGCAATAAACAGAATCGAGGGGAAGAACATCTCGTAAAAACAATGGCAACTAAATAGAATCAAGGCGATGTACAATTCATTAACAAAATAAATAGGGTAACGAAAATATATACAGTTGAGCGGACGAGTACAGTGCTGTGGGGATGGGAAGGGAGAGGTGGAGGAGCAGAGGGAAAAAGGGGAAATGAGGGTTTAGCTGCGGAGAGATAAAGGGGGGATGGCAGAGGGAGTAGAGGGAGAAGAGGAGCTCAGTCTGGGAACGCCTCTTGGAGGAGGTGAGTTTTAAGTAGGGTTTTGAAGAGGGGAAGAGAATCAGTTTGGCAGAGGTGAGGAGGGAGGGCGTTCCAGGACCGCGGGAGGACGTGGCCCAGGGATCGACGGCGGGATAGGCGAGACCGAGGGACGGTGAGGAGGTGGGCGGCAGAGGAGCGGAGCGTGCGGGGTGGGCGGTAGAAAGAGAGAAGGGAGGAGAGGTAGGAAGGGGCAAGGTGATAGAGAGCCTTGAAGCCTAGAGTGAGGAGTTTTTGTTTGGAGCGGAGGTTGATAGGCAACCACTGGAGTTGTTTAAGAAGGGGAGTGACATGCCCAGATCGTTTCTGCAGGAAGATGAGCCGGGCAGCGGAGTGAAGAATAGACTGGAGCGGGGCGAGAGAGGAGGAAGGGAGGTCAGAGAGAAGGCTGACACAGTAGTCTAGCCGGGATATAACGAGAGCCCGTAACAGTAAGGTAGCCGTTTGGGTGGAGAGGAAAGGGCGGATCTTGGCGATATTGCAGAGGTGAAACCGGCAGGTCTTGGTAACGGATAGGATGTGTGGGGTGAACGAGAGAGACGAGTCAAGGATGACACCGAGATTGCGGGCCCGAGAGACGGGAAGGATGGTCTGCACAGTTTCACATTCAATTGTCAATGCCATTTCAGGCATTTCTCTTGTTTTCAATTTTCCAATTTCAGCTCTCCATACATGAGCTGTTTGGGTCACACATTCTCTTCATTTGTCCCGCTCAACAAAGCTATCTTAAGGCAATCACTTCTTTAGTTGAAGGAGACTGACTGAATTCTTGGACTTTGTCGTTTGGGAACCTGTCCTGCCATGCAATGTGGAGACGAGTTTCTAACGTACAAAGTATTCCATCATGCAAAAGCATGGGACTTGTACCAACTCTCAGAGAAGTCAGACTCATGAAAAATGTCAGACCACCCCAAACCTGATGCCTGCCGCAATCTAGAAATATGTATTATACCATGGCTTTGTTCTAGGTGCCTTCCTTGAGTTATGGAGGCAGTCACAAAGTCATCTTAACTAAAATTGTAATCCACAAGAGAGGTCAAGGCAAACGGAAACATGGCTGCAAATAAATAGAACCATAGATTACATAAAACATTAAAATGTGGAGCAGTGTGGCCTAGTAGAAAGAGCATGGGCCTGGGAGTCAGAAGGTCTGGGCTTTAATCCCAACTCTGCCAGCTGCCTGCTGTGTGACCTTAGACAAGTCACTTATCTGTGCCTCAGTCTCCTCATCTGCAAAATGGTGATTCAGTACCTGTTCTCCCTCCCACTTAGACTGTCAGCCCCATGTAGGACAGGGACCATGTCCAACCTGATTATCTTGCATCTACCCCAATGCTCAGTACAGTGCTTGTCACAAAATAAGCACTTAAATATAATCATTATTACTATTATTATTATAGATAATAAGGCAGTGGATAGATCACTGGGCAGACCCAGAAAGGTTATCCTGATCTCATTAGAAGGTGCCCCAATCCTTGAAAAGGGCAGATGCAGCTTCAGAAAGGAAGGAAGGAGATGAGAAAAATATTGCTCAGGAAGTGACAAGATCTGATAACAAATTAACTGAGCAGGCAAATATGTAAATATGGTTTGAGAAAATGTCTGGAGTACTACCATAATGTCTCCACTTTCACTCCCTAAAACATAATTAAGTTCATGAGGTAAAGTTTTACGTTACTAATCCCAAGTCTTTTCCAAAATTGAAGGGGTTAAATTTCAAAATGCAACTCCTTTTTAAGGAAGTGAGAAGTCAAAAGAAAGGCTCAGCAATTTGACAATTTGAGCAGAGCCTAAAATTACATGGAGAAAATTGCCTCTAAAACACAAGTAGCTCGATGAAATCTCCTTTTTAAAATGTTTCGAAAAATGATCAGGGACCCCTGATGAATCCTAACTGATGCTAGTTTTGCCCACTCTTAGAGATCTAAATTTCTCCTTAGAGGCACAGAAATGAAAAAAAAAAAATAGCAGTCAGCATTCATCCTCAAACTGTCTCAGATTATTTCATTCTTCATTTGCTCTTGCCCTTGCTTTTAAATGACGTTTAATAAGGAAAGATGTCCAATTCTGAGGCTCAGCTAACAGGTCTGGCGTGTTTATTTCTGGAATATAGAGCCATTTTTTTCGGAACAATACTTCACCAGGCTTCCCATCACACAGTGAGCTGCAGGAGGCTCATATTTATGGGAACCAAACCCACACTGTGACAATTTAGGCTGCATCTTTCAAAATGACTCTAGTTAAAGGCATTAACATGGATTGATGGGAAGAGAATCCCATCAAAAATGAGCTTCCCCAACAAGAAACTTAAAAACCGCACACCCTGTCATTTCCCCTATATGTAATTTATTTTAGTGTCTGTATCACCATCTAGAATACAAGCTCCTTGAAGGCAGGAATCATATTTACCAACTCTATTGCATTGTACTCTCCCAGGTGTTTAGTACAGTGTTCGGTATACAGTAAGCAGTCAATAAATGCTATTAAATGGAGGATGAGGACCTGGAGAAAGTGAAAAGGAACGAATTGCCCATTCTGCAGCAAGTTCAAGAGGATTCATATTAGCAAAGTCCTACCTCAGTCTTAACCCTGATCCACCCTGCGCCCCTCCCCCCCAAGCTATTTCTTATCCCGCCCACCCTCATTCCTTTTCTGTTTTCCACTGAGTACATGCTGATGACCCTCTTAAAATGTCACAACTCACATCTCTCCACTCCTGAATAGCCTTCAATGTCTACCCATTTTCCTTCACATCAAGAAGAAATTCCTTACCCTTGGCTTCCAGGCTCCCTACCAACTTTTCCCATCTTACACACTGGCACGCTTCCCTCGTTATTCCCCAGTTTGAGCTCAACTTTTGACTATACCTCAGTCTCGATTATCCTGCCTCAGACACCTTAATCACACCCAGTGAGAGTATAAACTCACTGTGGGCAGGGAATATGTCTCATGTTTTCCTTGCCCCGTGCTTAGTACAGTCTATTGCACCAAGTGGGTGCTCAGTAAATGTCATTGTTGCTACTGTCACCAACTGTCTCTCTATTACTGTGGAGGAGTATCACCCCATCCTACCTTACTTCACTGGTCGCCTACTGTACCCCAGCCCGTACATGCCGCTCCTCGAGTGTCAGCTTTCTCACTGTGCCCCCATCTCATCTATCTCGTTGCTGACCCCTTTCCCACATCCTCCCCCTAGCTTGGAACTCCCTCCCCATCCATATACGCCAGACCACCACTCTCTTCACCTTCAAAGCATTCAAAGTCACCCCTCCTCCAAGAGGTCTTCCCTGATCAAGGCCTCTTTTCCCTGGCTCACTTTCCCTTCTGCGTCATCTATGTGTTTGGATATGTGGCATATTAATGTCAGTCCACCCCTAGGCAGGAAGCTCGTTATGGGCAGGGAACATGGCTGCTAATTCTGCTATATCATGCTCTCCCAAGTGCTTAGTACAGTGTTCTGCCCAGAGTAAACATTCAAATACAATTGATTGGACTATCAGCCCCTAAAGGGCAAGAATTATGCCATTTGTTTCTGGTATATTCTCCCAAGAGTTTTAATACAGTGCTCTGTGCACAAGAGGTGTTCTATAAATACCTAAACTTTAATCTTCCCCTGAGTGTTAGCATACTTTAAGACTGCTGTTTCAGGAAAGGGGAAGTGTCCAAAAATTATAACATTGACTGAGTTCTAACGGGGCCTCCCTGGCAGCGTGGCAAATCCCCATGAACCTTTGACGGCTGCTCCTTTAGGGTTTCTCCACCATTCAGGAGCTCCCCATAACACAGGAAACTATTGGCCCTGGATACCCCCGACCCCCACCCCCAAAATGACAAGGTACCATGTCAACAACAACAAATTCTCTTTCACAACAATTCACAGTGTGGCCCAATGCTGCAGAGTGTAAATGACTTAGAGGGGAATCTTTTCTACTAACTCCATTGTATTCCTCTAAGCACTTAGTGCAGTGTAAGTGCTCAATAAATATGACTGATGGATCGACCGTCTTCTATTAGGTCTAGTCTGTGATGACTACAAAAGAATATCCACAGCGTGGCCTCTCATGTAGGCATGTACACACAGGCAGGGACGAGGAGTTCCCATTTTCTACAAACACAAGTTTCTATTTATTTTAAGCAGCTGGGTAGCACCCCACTATGCACCGGGATAGAGGGACAGGATTCCTTCACCAGATTGGCCTTTAATTTTCTTTGGATAATAATAATAATAATGGTACTTGTTAAGTGCTATGTGCCAAGAACTGTTCTAAGTGCTAGGGTAGATGCAAGCTAATCAGATTGGACACAGTCCCTGGTCCCACATGGGTCTCACACTCTTAGTTACCTCATCTGTAAAATGGGGATTGAGGCCCACAGAAATGAAATGACTTGCCCCAAATCACACAGCAGACATGCGGTGGATCTGGGATTAGAACCCAGGTCCTGCTGACTTCCAGGCCCGTGACTCCCATATAAAGTAGGCAGAACAAATGAAGGAATATTGACTAGGTCAAAAATTCATGTTTCAAAAAATATCTTTCAAGCATGGACAGCTGCATGACAAATCTCACCCATGTATTAAATAAATGTTGTTTTCAACATCAGTCCAGGGCTATTGGACTGATGTTGAGAACATCATTTATTTAATAGATTTACTCATTTACTATTTAGAGTATTATACTATAATACTATTTAATACTATTTGCCCGATTCATTAATGACAATTAAAAAAACAATACAGGAAAGAGGCAATGATCTAACAGCAATTCTGCAAAAAAAAAATGTGAAACATCTTTTCACACAAGTGATTTTTCTTACTTCAGGCTTTGCCACTCTAGAATAATGCTCACCTAATAAAGCACCAAAGGAATAGAATAAAAGCTGCAAGGAGGTGGTAAATTAGATTTATCAACGTTAAGGTGTTCTCTCCTGGCAACTACTGGAAGTACAGCAAGATCCCCATAAAATGCCTTGAGATAGAGCCTGCTTTTATAAACAAGAGGTGGGCTAAATAATTACAAAGTCTGTGCATATTTATGTACAAAGCCTCAGAGCAGAAATGTGATTTTAGAGGTCTGTTGGCAGGAGACATCTGTTAACACCATCTGTGCAGGAATTCAAAATCAAAAATAACAGCATGCTCTCCCTTGTTTGAGGCTCATCAGTCCTGTAACTTAGAACCCACCCCCCCTTACTAAAGAAACACAAAAAGAGGTTGAAGCAGCTAATGGTTAGTTTGTCTTATACCAAAAAGTGTTTGATTTTTCCATTTAAGTCAATAAGGTATTCTCTTAGCTCAGGGAGGTTTTTTGTTCTTAAAAAAATTAACATGGGAAGATTGTTTTGAACAAACTGGAAAAACAGAAAATTAACACCACTGCAAACCCCAGACTTTAAAATCCAGTATTGCTCCCACTCAAAATCCAAATCGAATCTATAAATTTCAAAATTAACGAATAACACCAGTGTAAATCTACCAAATTACACAGATAGATTTCCTATAGGAAAACTTCTGGCTAAATCTACCTCGAAGGGTTTGATGAGATGTAGGTTTTTACTTAACGTAATCCTAAATTATAACATAGCATATTGACAGTAACCTCTAAGAGTTGAGAAGCAGTATGGCCTAGAAAAAACAGCATGGACTAGTGGCTAGAGCACGTGCTTGGGAGTCAGAAGGACCTTGGTTGTAATCCTGGATCTGCTGCTTGTCTGCTGTGTAATTTAAGGTAAATCACTTCACTTCTCTGTGCCTCAGTTACCTCATCTGTAAAATGGGGATTAAGACTGTGAGAACTCATGTGGGACAGGGGCTGTGTCGAACCTGAATACCTTGTATCTACCCCAGTGCTTACAATGGCGGTTGGCACATAGTAAATGCTTAACAAATACCATTAAAAAAAGTGTAGCCTAATAGAAGGAGCACAGACCTGGGATCAGAGGAACTGGGCTCTAATCCTGGCTCTGCCACTTGCCTGTTGTTTGACCTTGATCAAATCACTTAACTCCTCTGTGCCTCAGTTTCTTCATCTGTAAAATTTGGATTAAATGCCCATTCTCCCTCTCCTCTAGACTGTGAGCCCCATGTGGGACAGGCCTGATAAACTTGTATCTACCCCAGTGCTTAGTACTGGCTTGCCACATAGAACTTAAATATCATTAAAAAATAGATCTGGCAAGTGCCATTTTTTCTAAGGGACCAGAGCTGAGGATTCCTTTCTGAAACTGTTAAGAAATGCAAAATAATCTGAAATACTAAAAAGCAAACTCATTTCTGAAGTAGCATCCAATTGAGTTTCAGAGACTATCCAGTTAACTCCCCCTTCCTCCCAGTTATAATTTTTTAAGTCCAAAAACTATAAATCCATGAAGACATGACCTGGAGAGGTCTTTAAATTTAAATCAACACAATTTCACACAGTACATGGTCACACTGTGTTTTCACTTATAATTTTCAAAAAGGATTGGAGGGTTTTTTTAATAATAATTATGGGATTTGTTAAGCACTTACTATGTGCCAAGCATTGTTCTAAGTGTTGGGGTAGATACAAGCTATCAGATTGTCCCATGTGGGGCTCAGTCTCAATCCCCATTTTACAGGTGAGGTAACTAACGCAGAGAGAGGTTAAGTGACTTGCCCAAGGTCACACTGCAGACAAGTGATGGAGCCAGAATTAGAACCCATGACCTCTGGCTCCCAAGCCCGTGGTCTTGCCACTGGGCCATGCTGCTTCTCTTCCAATGGCATTTAAGTGCTTACTATGTCCCAAGTACTTGTTCAAGTGCTGGGGTAGATACAAACTAATCAGGTTGGACACAGTCCCTGTCCCATATAGGGCTCACACTGTTACTCTCCATTTTAGAGATGAGGTAACTGCTGGGTGACCTTGTGTGGGCAAGTCACTTCACTCCTCTGGGCCTCAGACACGTGGCAGAGCCGGGATTAGAACCGAGGTCCTGACTCCCAGGCCCATGCTCTATCCACTAGACCATGCTGACTCCTTTTCACCTGAGCAATCCTACTTTCTACACCACCTCCTTCTAAACTTTCACCCTCACCTCTCAAGGATCGATATTCCATTATCTTATTTTCCATTTTTCCTTATCCTCAATGAACTAAATGAGTAATCTAGCCAAGAGAGTTTCTTGAAACTTCTCCAGGCAGTTTTTTTTTTTTTTTTAAATCTTCAATTTTCCATCCGACCCAGCTGTGCAACTCAAGTTTCATTTTTATCCACACACCACTAGAGGTCCCTAGCTGCATTATAAAGAAATAAAGTTACAGTAACACCACTATCCACCCGAAGCCTCACTCTCTGGCTTCGTAGGTCCACATGCAAACTCATGGAAAAAGTGAAAATATTTATATGTTTCTGGGTTAAAAGCTGTCTTGTACCTGAACGACTCCTAGCTCTCTAATGTCACGGAATAAGCTTCTCGCCTCCTACCACAGAGCCAAATGGTTTAGTCCAGTCGATAGGGCAAAATGCAGAGAAAACACTGCCTGTCCTTAAATGTACCAAACGTAAATTTAGCCAGCCTGTTGCACTTTGGGTTTCACAGAATCCAAGTTAAATGGACTAGCAGTTGGTTCCAGGTCAACTCGAGTAGAATCTTCCTTTGAGAAGCTTTTTCAACTCCTTCCTGCTGGTTTCTCTAGAGACTTTGGGCTGTACTCCAAAAATCAAGCCTTCCTGTGGCAAGCCACCTAGGAGCCTCTTGTTTTTCACCCTGCAGGTGGGATATGCCTCAGTGCACTTTATACTTTCAAATCAATAATATACCTTTCTGAGTTAGAGTAATACAGCATTCAACATGAATTTTTACAAGCAGATCTTTTTCTTTTAAGGGGTATCCACATCCTTAACGTAGGCTCACCAATAAAGACCTTTGAGAGAAAAACACTAGTGCTGTCCCATTTCTAAGCAAGGCAAGAAATGCAGTTTCTTCAACTTGCATTTTATTTGATCCATGGAGCAAAGTCTCTTTAAGATGATGTGCTTGCTCTCTCTCTGCAGTGTTCCTTTGGATTTTATCTGCTAGCAGAGGGGATATATACAAAGAGCTAATCCAGCCCATTAGCACCATTTCGTATATTCATCAATAATGGAGCCAACTTTAAAGCGGTGCTTCACTAACACATGCCAAAGTGAATTGGGAAAAAAAAAAACAGGCACAGCAGCAGTCAAATGAACCTTGAGTTATATCAGATGGAGAGAGTACAAAACCAAAAGGGTGATAATGCAGCTGTAAAAGCCATTAGGCTAGCTGGAGTACTATGCACCTGTTTACTAAGGCACAGGACCAATAAAAAGGGATGACTCCAACTGTTAATAATCTCCCATTTTGCACCATCATGCTCTGGTTACTGGAAAAGGCTGCATTGGTAGTGCCTAACTTGGCTTCCAGATATCGCCCCCCCCCACACCCCAGGCTATTAGCAGCTTTATGATTTTGCTTAGAAATAATATTAAGGATTAAAATTTTGGTTAGAGTAGATGTTTTTCTGCACGAAGGACCAGAAAAAAAATGCAGAAGCAAGAACCATTTAGAAAACCACAAGCACTCTGTTTTGTGGATTAATGACGGTACTTGTTAAGCACATAATATGTGCCAAGCACTGTTCTAAGGACTAGAGCAGATTCAAGTTAATTGGGTTGGACACAGTCCCTGTCCCACATGGGGCTCACACTCTTCATCCCCATTTTACAGATGAGGCAGCTGAGGCCGAGAGAATTTAAGTGATTAGCCCAAGGTCACACAGCCGACGTGTTGTGAAGCTGGGATTAGAACCAGTGACCTTCTGACTGCCAGGCCCATACTCTATCCAGTGAACCACAAGCCCCTTACTTGTACTTTCTCAAGTGGTCAGTACAGTGCTCTGCACACAGTAAGCACTCAAATACCATTTAGTGATTGATTTTCAAATTTTGGAAAGGAGGGTAGCAACTTTTACAAACTGGCCTTCATTTGGGAGAAAAGGCAAAAGATAAAGTATTTATCTTCCCTGGAAGAAAAAAGATACTGAAGTTAGAGAATTACAATTTTTAGAATACGAAACATGACCAGTTCGTGAGCAGCAAATAGATCAAACAGACCAGAAAACATAATCAAAGCAAATGGAAATTAAGAGTGACTATAGGAAAACAGACAGAACTACTCCTCATGGGTGGCCAGTTAGCCGATGGACTAATTTTTTACCCACAAAAAAGTGACTAATTCAAAATGTATCATACGACTGAGAAGCAATAAGGCTGATCCCTCCTCAGGGAGGAGTCAGAAAGCGAAACATTGACTCAAGCTGTATTTTAAATGGGTAAATGTGTTGTGGTTTGAATTCTCTTTTTCTGCTATCATTTAACAGACCATTTTATCACATATACCATTTAAGTGGTTATACTAGCTTGGGTTTTAAGGCTGTGAATAATCAAAACTGGGTTTTCTTTTTTTAAAGTCAGGTAAGCAGTAAAATTCACTCTATCACCCACTTATCTCTGCCTCATTAGTGACTAGCATAACCTTTTTCAGAGAGCTGAAGATTTTCGCTTTCCTCCAACCTCTATCTAGCCACTCTCTTTTCCTATTCTCTCAACGACCAAGATCAAAGTTAAAATACAGAAATGAGGGGGAAAAAATGTAAGACCAAGCTTAAAGAAACAGCATAGTGGGCAAATTCCACTTCAACCATGACCTCTTTCCTGACCCAATCACAACTCCCAGTTACCATGACCGAGCCCTGCTCACATTACACTATGCTATCTCTCCTGATGCTTTCTTTCAAGGAGACCTCATCTCTCACTCCTGGAGTCACTAAGAAACAGGGAAGAGGCAGCTGGCTTCTGGCCCCCCAAAGCTGCTTTCATATGATGTCCTTCATTCTATGTCATCCATTTCTACCACCCACAATTACTAGTTGCCATGATTTACCATGCTCCTGCTCCCACCTCCAATTTTCTGAAGGTTTTGACATGCTTCTCACTTATCTTTCCCCTCCGGTCTCTACACTGACTCTCAGAGACTTCAGTGTCCACGTGGACACTTCCACATGGCCTGCCAGCCACCGACTTCCTCTCACTCCCCAACTCCAATAACCTCCTGCTCCACCCCACCTCACCTACTCAACAACCTGGACACAAGCTAGAGCTCATGGATATATGCCTGATTGATTGATTTTGACCACTTTAGTTGTAAATACTTTGATATTTCTTTCCTCTGTTAGAGCGCAAGCTCTTTGTGGGCCGGGAACTTGTCACTTAGATATTCTGTTCTATGCAACCACTTAGTACAGTGCACACCAAATGGGAGCTCAATAAATACTGCTGCTTCTCCTACTACCACTCACTGGTCAGTGAGTAGACTGAGTTCATTGTGGGCAGGAAATGTGCCTGTCGTTGTACTCTCCCAAGTGCTTAGTACAGTGTTTTGCACACAGTAAGTGCTCAATAAATACGATTGAATGAATGAATGGGCAGGGTACAATTGCTAACCTCACCAACTCTGAAATCCCACTCTCTGACCCAACTTCCTTACCTGCATTTTCTCTGACATCTTGCAAAACTGACTTCTCCCTTCACACCAATCTCTTAATCTCCTCCATTTAACGAGAGTTTAACACCATATTTGGTCTCCTTTCCCAACCTTTCCTCTTGATTTACAAATGCATGTGCTCAATCGGCTTTCTCCACCAAACTGCCACTTCCTTCACGTCCAGCAGACAACTGCTCTCCCCATCTTCAAAGCCCTCCTGAAATCACATCTCCACTAGCTGCTACTTTAGCACTTCTTGTCACTGACCATTTGGGTCCTCATAATCTCTGGTAGCACTATGTACATATCGTTACAGTATATTACTTCCTTGTAGCTGTAATTTATTTTAGGGTCTGTCTCCTCAGATGTATTGTAACGCCCTTGAAAGTAGGGACCATGTCTTCAAATTCTATTGGACGTTCCCAAGGGCTCAATCTAGTATTCTGTCCAGAATTAGTGCTTCATACTATTGACTAATAATAATGGTACTTAAGTGCTTACTATGGCCAAGCACTGTTCTAAGCACTGAGGTAGATACAAATTAATTAGGTTGGGCGCAGTCCCTGTCTCACACTGGGCTCACACTCTTAATCCCCATTTTTCACAGATGAGGTAAATGAGGCAAAGAGAAGTTTAGTGACTTGCCCAAGGTCACACAGACATGTGGCGGATCTGGGATTAGAACTCAGATCTTTCTGACTCCCGGGCCTGTGCTCTATCCACTAAGCCATGCTGCTTCTTGGTGTGTTTCTTGCCTCCTGTAAATATAAACCTGACCTACTGAGATTGGGTTGGGGTTAGATCCTGAACAATGCCAATTCTATCACATTTGTGCGACCTACAGAGAGTCCTTCAAGATTCTCATATGCAACCTTCATCTCACTACTGGTGCTAGGTCAGTTCCAGAGTGACTTGTTCTGGAAACGATCACAAATGATCTGCTCTAGTCTGCAGCCACTTGGAGAAGGTTTGTTTCAGACCTAGTCCAACTTGTTGAGTTTGGGGATCCTCCCTCCCATGCTTCTAATATACTTGTAGGGGTTCTAGAGATCGAGATTAATCAGTCTCTCTAGTATTGCTCCTACCACACAACTTCTCCTGGAAACACTGTCTAACATTGGCTTCAATGACACTGCCCTCTCCTCATTCTCCTCCTATCTCTCCAGCCTCTCCTTCAATCTCTTTCACAGTCTCCTCCCCTGCCACCCACCCTCTCAATACGGGAGTCCCTCAAGACTCGGTTCTGGGTCCCCTTCTATTCTCCTTCTCCACGTACCACCTTGGAGAATTCATTCACTCCCGTGGCTTCAGCTACCACCTCTACGTGGATGATTCTGAAATCTAATCTCTCCAGCCCTGACCTCTCTCTTTCCCTGCAGTCTATCATGTCCTCCTGCCTCCATGATATACCTAAATCTGTAACTCATCTTCCCACATAAACCCTCTCCTCTGCCTGACTTTCCATCACTGTAGACAACATCACATTCCTCTTTGTCTCACAAGCCCATAATGTTGGCATTATCCTCAACTCATCTCTCTCATTCAATCGATTTACTGTGTCACCAAATGAGCTCTACCTTCACGGTATCTCTAGAATCTGCCACTTCTCCATCCGAACTACTACTATGCTTTATCTAAGCACTCCATGACTGCAGCCTACTTGCTGATTTCCAGTTTCTCCCCATCTCATTTCCCAACTCCAACACTGCTGCCCATATAAATTTTTCTAAAAAAAATAAAATGCTCCATATCTCCCCACTCCTCAAAAATTTCCATTGATTGCCCCTCGATGTCCACATCAAACAAAACCTCTCTACCATTGGTTTTAAGGTATTCTATCAGCTCTCCCTCCCGTACATTACTTTGCTAATCTAGTACAACCCAGCCCACACACTTCACTCCTCTACTCCTCTAATGGCAATCTACTCATTGCACCTCGATCTTATATCACCACCAATCCTTTGCTCATGTCTTCCCTCTGGCCTGGAACTACCTTCCCATTCATATCTGACAGACTACTGCACTCCCTCTTCAAAACCCTACTAAAATTATATCACCTCCAGGAGTCCTTCCCTGTTGAACCTCTAATTTCCCTACTCTATTCGCCCTCTGTTCTGCATCACTGATGCACTGGAGTCTGTACCCCTTAAGCGCTTTGATATTCACCCTTCCCCCAGCTCCAACAATACTTATGTACCCAGCCTTATACTTTCTGCAGCTCTCCCCCTATTTGTAATTTATTTTCAAGTCTGTCTCCCCAACTAGACTGCACACCCCTTGAGTGAAGGAATCATGTCTACCAACTTGTATTTTCCCAAACACCTAGTACAGTACACTGCACACAGTAAGTGCTCAATAATTAGCATTGATTAGTTGATTACCAAAAGGATTAGCAAAGTCCTTGCAGTGACACCTAGAGCAATTTCATAGAGCAACTTCCTAGAGCACTGTCAGAGATGCATAACTGCCATTTATATAACTTTCAGTATCTCCACAAATAGTCTGGAATAATGTATCACTTAAGGAAGGGAAGCAAATACTAACAGGAGAGCAGAAAATCTAAACTGTACCTGGGGAGAAGGGGATGCCAATTGATGCTACTTATTTCCTTTGCACATGGTGGGAGTTAAATAAATTCTTAAAAAGTCCCTTCCAAGCTACACTGAGAGACCTCCAAATATATGATGCCTACCAAAAACTAGGGGACTATCAGAACCTGTTGATGCATTGATGCCAAAGTCTAATTGAGAAATCTATCAGAAACTATTTGCCCTTATTTAAATATTTATCCTTTATAACTACCCTCTCTTGATGCCACAAACTTCATATTTTCAGATTTAGAAAAATGGAGTATAGTACATATTCGCATTTCTAAGTTTGAAAATTAAAAATAATGTTAATTGCTATTCATAATTTCTAAATCTGAAAAATTAAATTAATCAACTGTGTGAAAAATGTATGATAACAATAGGTCTTTAAGAGAATTAAAAACCCTAGGTAAAATTGTGGAAAATACAAGTTAAATTTGAAGTAACTGACTCCTCATCTCTGTGTATTAGCAGCCTCCCAAATCCCTTCTAATAGATTTAGAGAAGGACCAAAAGCCATTCTGATTAACAATGCTCATTCCTTTTGTGTCCTCCTATGACTAATCACCATGTAATTAAATCACCTAACCACTCACTTGGTAAATGTTCATTAAGATGGTGTACTTTGTTAGGTAGTTAATTTCATTAGGCTTATGCTACTGTACATGAAGTTCTTATCACTCACATTAGAAAACCTGGATACTGGGCTTGATGAAGCTTTTCCATCAATAAATTACACCAAAGAACAATTATTTCCCTATTTGAACAGCAATTTTAAAGTAAAGAAAATCAGGGATCCTTATTTATAATTATAGCATTTATTAAGCTCCTACTAAGTACACTAAGTACTGAGAAAGATAAAAGATAATTAGATCAGACACAGTCTCAGTCCCACATGGGGCTAGACTGTAAGCTCACTGTGGGCAGGGAACAAGTCTGCCATCTCTGCTATATTGCCCTCTCCTGAGCAATTAGTCCAGTGCTCTGCTCATAGTAAGTGTTCAGTAAATATGATTGATTGGGCTCACAGTCTAAGAGTTGGGGTGAACAAGGACCTAATCCCCATCTGACAGATGCCCTGATGGTTTAAGCCTGTTTATGGCCTGCAAAACTGGAATTTGGGGACTAAAATATTGCAATAAACTTATGCCTTTATATAATTAAAAAGAAACTGAGAAAGGGTAATATTCCTGGACTTTCTACCAATTCTCTTCTCTTGTTGTCTCCTAAGCACTTAGTACAGTGCTCTGCATACAGTGCTCAGCTCCCAATAAATACGATTTCGGTAATCCTGAAAATAGCACTTGGGAGAGTATACTAGGGGTTAATAAAAGCAATCCCTGCCTTCAAGGAGCTTAAAATCTTCCCAGTGAGACAGACACCAAAATAATTTTCAAATCGGAGCAAGAGGAAAAAGGGATGTGTACATGAGTGAGTGTATAATAGGTTAAGTCAATAGTCACAGAAGTGCTATTCGGGTTGGTTGTTATTTGTGGTATTTGTTAAGTGCTTATGGGTTGTAGCAGTAATATTATTGGTAGCACTTATCCAGGGCCCATTTGGTGCAGTGCACTGTACAGGTGCTAGGGAAGTAGAGAATAATGAAATGATAGTTGTGCAATAAGTATAATAATAATTGTGGCATTTGTTAAGCACTTATGTGCCAAGCACTCTAAGCACTAGGTCTAAGTGCTTACAAGGTACAAATATACAAGATAGAAAAGTATACATGGTAGTCGAGTATTTTCATCTTATTCTGAGCATTCATGTCCTTTTGTATATTTTTTTATTTATATATGTAATTAGTTGCTCAGCTGTCGTCTTGACGCGTTTCATTGTTTCCTGCTTTTCCTTGTCCTTCCTCCTGCTTTCACTATCTGCAAGTAATTTCTGTGTCTTCCCCAATTAAATTTTCAGCTCTTTGAGGCAAGGAGTGTGTGTCTCGCTACTGCTGAATTCTCCCATGCACTAAGTACACTGCCTAGTACTTAGGAGTTCAACAAATCCCACTATATGATGGACTAGCTAGGGAAATTTCCACAGAAATTACCACAGAATTGCTTAGCACAGTGGTAGAGTAAGTGTTTAATAAATGCTGCAAATACAGAAGAAGCAAAACACTCACTCCCTGTCTACAAGGATCTAATACTCTAATGGGAAAGGCAAACTTACAAAATTATCTACAAATTACGGGAAAGAAGAATGGGAATGCCTAGTAACAGAGGAAATATCAAAATAAAACAATGTGCAGTTGAATATACTTCTGTACACAAATGCTGGGGATGAGTATATGGACACAAATACTAAGGGTGGCTCTTGCCTTAAACTTTGATGGGAATTAATTGGGGAACGCTTCCTAGAGGAGGGGAGATTTTGATGATGGGGAGGGTTGAATCTGACAGATTTGGTGGGCAAGGTGTTCTGGGCCGATGGGAACAGAATGAGCAAGGAGTCAGAGGCAGAACCAGTCAAGAGTAGGATGCAATTTGAAAGTGAGCTTGGGAGGAACAAAAAGCAAACCTCTCAGTCTGCGGAACATGTACTTGAAAATAGACTTACAGAACCATATTCACCCACTGAGAAATTATGTCCCATGTGCTGACCTTCTCTAAATATCTTTACAAGGAAGATACAATATTATATTGTACAGTACAATATTATGTGGTGAAACCTCCAGTGGTTGCCCATCCACCTTTGCATCAAACAGAAACTCCTTACCATTGGCTTTAAAAAACCCTCAATCCCCTTGCCCCCTCCTACCTTACCTCACTGCTTTCCTACTACAACCCAGCCTGCACACTTCACTCCTCTAATGATAACCTTGATCTGTACCTCAATCTTGTCTATCACAGCGCTGACTTCTCACCCACGTCCTGCCTCTGGCCTGAAATGCCCTCTCCCTTCATCTCTCTCCACCTTCAAAGTCTTATTGAAGACATCTCCTCTAAGAGGTCTTCCCTGACTAAGCCCTGATTTCCTCTTCTCTCACTCCCTTCTTCATTGTCCTTGCAAACCCCCTCCAGACTGTAAGCTCCTTGGGGGCAGGGACTATGTCTATTTTATAGTGTTGTACTTTCCCAAATTCTTAATGCAGTGCCCTGCACACAGTAAGCGCTCAATAAATATGATTGATTCAGTCCCATAGAACTTATTCATTCATTCATTCAATAGTATTTATTGAGCGCTTACTATGTGCAGAGCAGTGTACTAAGCGCTTGGAATGAACAAGTTGGCAACAGATAGAGACAGTCCCTGCCGTTTGACGGGCTTACAGTCTAATCGGGGGAGACGGACAGACGAGAACAATGGCAATAAATAGAGTCAAGGGGAAGAACATCTCGTAAAAACAATGGCAACTAAATAGAATCAAGGCGATGTACATTTCATTAACAAAATAAATAGGGTAATAAATATATACAGTTGAGCAGACGAGTACAATACTGAGGGGATGGGAAGGGAGAGGAGGAGGAGCAGAGGGAAATGGGGGGAAAAGAGTGTTAAACTGCGGAGAGGTGAAGGGGGGGTGGTAGAGGGAGTAGAGGGAGAAGAGGAGCTCAGTCTGGGAAGGCCTCTTGGAGGAGGTGAGTTTTAAGTAGGGTTTTGAAGAGGGGAAGAGAATCAGTTTGGCGGAGGTGAGGAGGGAGGGCGTTCCAGGACCGCGGGAGGACGTGGCCCGGGGGTCGACGGCGGGATAGGCGAGACCGAGGGACGGTGAGGAGGTGGGCGGCAGAGGAGCGGAGCGTGTGGGGTGGGCGGTAGAAAGAGAGAAGGGAGGAGAGGTAGGAAGGGGCAAGGTGATGGAGAGCCTTGAAGCCTAGAGTGAGGAGTTTTTGTTTGGAGTGGAGGTCGATAGGCAACCACTGGAGTTGTTTAAGAAGGGGAGTGACATGCCCAGATCGTTTCTGCAGGAAGATGAGCCGGGCAGCGGAGTGAAGAATAGACTGGAGAGGGGCAAGAGAGGAGGAAGGGAGATCAGAGAGAAGGCTGACACAGTAGTCTAGCCGGGATATAACGAGAGCCCGTAGCAGTAAGGTAGTCATGTGGGTGGAGAGGAAAGGGCGGATCTTGGCGATATTGTAAAGGTGAAACCGGCAGGTCTTGGTAACGGATAGGATGTGTGGGGTGAACGAGAGAGACGAGGCAAGGATGACACCGAGATTGCGGGCCTGAGAGATGGGAAGGATGGTCGTGCCATCCACGGTGATAGGGAAGTCTGGGAGAGGACCGGGTTTGGGAGGGAAGATGAGGAGCTCAGTCTCCCTCATGTTGAGTTTTAGGTGGTGGGCCGACATCCAGGTGGAGACATCCCGGAGGCAGGAGGAGATGCGAGCCTGAAGGGAGGGGGAGAGGACAGGGGCGGAGATGTAGATCTGCGTGTCATCTGCGTAGAGATGGTAGTCAAAGCTGTGAGAGTGAATGAGTTCACCGAGGGAGTGAGTGTAAATGGAGAACAGAAGAGGGCCAAGAACTGACCCTTGAGGAACTCCAACAGTTAAAGGATGGGAGGGGGAGGAGGCGCCAGCGAAGGAGAGCGAGAATGACCGGCCAGAGAGGTAAGAGGAGAACCAGGAGAGGACGGAGTCCGTGAAGCTAAGGTGATGCATATAGCTATAATGTATATTAATATCTGTTTTCCTCTCTAGACTGAAAGCTCATTATGGGTAGGGAACATGTCTACTGACTCTCCCAAGAGCTTAATACAGTACTCTGCACACAGCAAGTGCTCAATAAATGATTAATTACAGGATTCTTATTTGCACGGTTCAACTATGGTCTTAGATGAAAACAGAGGAATAAACTAAAAGACCACACTTAGCTAGGCCCCAGTCTACACGAAGTTCTCTAACAGTAATCAGGTAATATTTCTCCCCTGTCAATTACAATTAAAAGGTAAAATGCTCAACTTTCTTAATGACAAATGAGATAAATGTGACTAGTTTAATAACACGTTTAAAAATCTCAGCACCCGCATAGAAGTTTCTCTATTTTCACACTCATATTTGCTACTTCTAGGTAACCAAAGTCCAAACAACTACCCCCATCACTGTTTCAAAACTGATCTGAAAGTTTGGCCAGAGTCCAAAGGCACCGGAAAGGCTTCCTCATGGCATTTCCACAGTTGCTGCTGCCCAGAATAACTCAGCTTCAGGATATCTGCGTCAGTGAGCAAATAGGTTGTCAGTCTGCAAATGAGTCAGAGAATTGTGGCTTTTTTAATGTTATTTTTCTCTATTACAAGAAGGAGGGAAAATATGACAAAAAGCTTGAATGGCAGCAACAAACAATTCAAATGGCCCTCCCCTGTCCTGTTTTGCTCAGTGATAAGGAGCAAACACTTGTGCTTTTCCAGTAAAACATAACATCTGATGAACTTAAAAAAAAACCAACAAAAAACCCAAAACCCAACAAAAACACTGAAAAGAAGGAAACATGTACAATGAATGCACCAGAGGGATTTTTCTGTTAATTTTAACACAAGGAAGGATGTTGGTTAGAAATTAATATTCTTCTAAAATTGACAAAATTGACTTTTACAACTGGTGCTTGGAAAACACACACACCTCTTAATATTTAAGACTCAATCTATTAATGCTAGCATTTATTTAAAAAAAACAAACACTGGTATTTATTAAGTACCAAGTGTTAAGCTAAGGCATGGGATGCATATAGTGTAATCCAATCAAAACTAAACAGTCCCTGTCTCACCAGGAACTCAAAGGTATGTCACCCACATTTTACAGATGAGAAAACAGACGTACGGACATTAAATGACCTGCCCAAGATCACGCAGAAGACCAGGGACAGACTTGGGACTAGAACCCAGGACTCTAAGCTCCTTAGACCCATGTTCTTTTGTCTAGGCCTCTGAAGAAATTGCATAGCTTCACATTTTTTCTCCTAAATTCTATAAATAATGATGATTAATGTGTACTGCTTCTTGAACAATATTTCCTGTAGAAGTGAAGATTTCAAAAATCATTACTCTTTTTTGGATTTGAGCCTACTTTTCCCCATGGAAAAAGATATAAAATCGATCATATTTATTGAGTGCTTACTGTGTGCAGAGCATTGTACTGAACACTTGGGAGAGTATAACAGAATGAAAGGGAGAAAATCCAAAAAGACTATTTTTCTCAGTATGTAAATCATTTCCTGGTGGTAAGTTAGGTAAAGAGTGGAGTGATGGGTAGGAAGGGGTGAAGAAAAGATTCTAGGCAACCAGAGACTCATGAGAATCTATCCTGTTTCTAAATTCTCCATACTTGACGCTTTCACATCTCCTCCCACCCAATTAAACATAACATGGCAGCAAGGAATAGATTATGCACTGTAGAGAATCTGACAATATATTTATTATATTTCACCAGACATATTAGAAGTAAAATATAATCATTTTAAAGACCGCAAATTGAGCATCCATTCAACTAAACCTGGTGTCCGGAAAGAGGGCATTGCATCCGAATAGAAATAAAGGTGAGCTCATGTGCTAAATGTTGTGGTTAAAGTCACACCTTTCGTTTTAAAAAAAGTTCAAATTAAAATTACAGAGCCCTTGTGTGTATCAAGAAAACTGCTAAAGAGAACTCACGTAGGAGACTTCTGACAACTGGTAACTGCTTACTTGGAGGCTGTAGATTAATTGAAGCAGTTGCAGAAACATCAATCTAAAGTGTTTATCAAGCACCCATTGAATGCTAGGCACTGTATGAAGTGTATGAAAGAGTACAATGATAGCAAGACTTACATTCCAAGGCCTCATGGGTTTTATAGTCTAATGGGAAAAACAGCCAAAAAATTGCTTAGAGATAAATTCAGAAGAGCAAACATAAAGCTGGAAGTGTGGTAAAAACATATCAGCTAAATAAGTCATTGAATGCACAGATAAAATGCTTGAGTCCCAAGGGTAGACTTGCTCCGACATGAAAGAGGTGACTCCTCACCAATAGTCCTGTTCATTCATTCAATCATATTTATTGAGTGCTTACTGTGTTCAAAGCACTGTACTAAGTGCTTGGGAGAGTACAACAGAGAAGCAGCATGGTGTAGTGGATAGAGCATGGGCCCGGAAGTCAGAAGGTCATGGGTTCGAATCCCAGCTCTGCCACTTGTCTGCTGCGTGACCTTGAGCGAGTCACTTCACTTCTCCGTACCTGTTACCTCATCTGTAAAATGAGGATTGAGACTGAGTCCTATGTGAGAAAAGGACTGTGTCCAACCCGATTTGCTTGTATCCACCCCAGCGTTTTGTACAGTGCGTGGCACAAAACACTTAAGTAAGCACTTAAGACATAATTATTACAATATAACAATAAACAGACTCATTCCCTGCCCACAACAAGCTTCATAAAGGAACACATTTTCCTAGGCATGTCACCTTTTAATGTCTTGATTACCTCAATTATATTCACCCCACCCTCAGCCCTTACATCTAAATCTGTAACTTATTTTAATGACAATCTCTCCATCTAGACTGCAAGTTTCTTGTGGGCAGGAAATATGTTTACCAACTCTGTTATATTGCACTTTCCTAAGTGCTTGGTACTGTGCTTGAATGCAGTAGGGGCTCAATAAATATCACTGATTCATGTCAGGAACTCCATGGCAAGGAGAGAAACTCTTATACTTTGAGGTGTAACATTAATAATGAGCTCAAAAGACCACCACTTAATTCAACATTATTTTTGAAAAATGAAGTTCCATTTCCTTAAACTTCAGAAAGCAGGCAGAACCTATGGAATCCCAAGACAGAGACCATGTCTTAATTATCTCATTTATTTCAGTCCTTGATAGAGTATATGCCACATAAGCCTGCAGGTTAGTAGAATTTACCTAGTTACATAAAGGTAATATCACTATATAAACTCAAATGACAATCAGGTATCATTAAAACTGTTACAAATTATTAGCCTTCCTCTACTCTAAAGTGCTTCTCTATCTTAAGTATGGCGTTTACTAAGCATTCACTGTGTGTTAAGCATTTGGGGAGGGATTGGACACAGTTTTAAGATGTTTCTTTACCTTAACTGTGATTTCCTCTTCAAAATTCTTCTAAAAGCCACACAGATGTTTTCAGGGCTTCCATATAGCTTCTTTCTCTGGGTCAGCAGGTGCAAACTTGCTTCATGTGAGGATCAAAAACCTTGATTTCCTGTCCCTGGATCTTTTACTGTTGTCTTAACTTTGCCTCCTTTCCCCATTTCCTCATTTGCATTAATGCTGAGCTCCAGCTGATGTCATCAAGTGAGCAACCACTCACTGTTGAAAGGCAAGTAGGTAAATAACTTCCCCCAGGTGGGCCCTGGGCATCCCATCACAGAACCATAGGTGTTCTGCTTTCTTTGCCTATCCATTTTCTCCATTTTGAATGGACCAGCAATTGGAATAGCTTTTGTTTTTAATCTCCCTGTTTATTTTGTACCATTAGAAGTGATTAGTATAGCTTTGGGAACAATGTTTGCTAGAGAACTGCAAATGCAAAGCTGAAACAAAAGCAAACACAACTGGAGTCCACAAAACCAACTGCTTTGTTGAAGATTCTTTTTTTCATTTCTTGCAGTGCCTCTCTGGGTTTTTCTTTAAATGCTATTAGCATACAGATGAATTTCAGATTGTTTAAAAGTAGGTTTTTTGTGTTACATTTCACCACATTCTATTAGCTAAGGTTTTCGGTGTCTGTGTATACACTCTTGGTACATAAATAGACTGAAAGGGAGTAACTTGGGCACTGAGGGGAATCTGTTTTAATAAAGATTATTGGTAACAGCAGTAACAGTATCTTGGAATATCTATTGAAGAAAAATTAAGCATACTAGGCTCTCTTAAAGATGCTGAAGATTAAATTTAATTAGCTCTGTCTCCCTTGGGAACTTCATTCTGTATTAGAAAAAGAACATATTTTCAAAACCATAACATTTCTAATATCTATTTAGTAATTTCATTTTTAAATATATCTTTTTAGAAGCAAGAAAAGTCTTTTTTGTGTATTCTTTTGATTGGCTCACTTAAATCTTGTTTTGCTTAGGTTAAATAATTTTTTTTTTTAAAAAAAGACTTATTTTAGATTTTGTAGGAGGAAAAATGCTGATTAGCTTCCTGCCATCTGAATAGAATGAAAGCTCACTGATTAGAAGAATTTTGTTCCTTCAAAAGGCAGTTTTTTGATCAGTACTTTATTCCCTCACAACAAATTTTGGCTTTGAAAATCTGCCCTATTTCTCCTTTGTTTGGACAACTCATTATATGAAGGACAGGGTTCCAGAATCAATCTGCAGAAGGGTAAGTGTGTTTTCTGAAGGTTGGCATAAAAGTTGAAAATAAATGCAAAGTTCATAGTATTAGCTCATGATATTTAGAATTAAAGGTTTGCAAAGCTCAAAAAAAATCCACCATAGGATTTTGGTGGATAGTGACCAAAAGAGTGACCTAAATTCATTAAATTTGTTCCAAATAAAATGAAAGGCAAAGATAAATTTGGAGTCAATACTTCAAATATGGTATAACACCCAAGATAAGCCTTTGAATAGAGGAAAAAAATATGCTAACTTATTTTGAATGTTGAAGATTGTTTGTGGCTGGATTTATATGAATGCTATTTTTCCAAATATTAATAGAACATATGCTACAAGACTTGCACCAAATGGGTATGGAAAGGAGGGAAGCAACTCTGTCTACCAACTCTATTGTTTTGTAAGCTCCCAAGTATTTAGTACAGTGTTCTACAGACAGTTGGTGCTCCATAAATATCATTGATTGAGAGTGAGGGAGCCACATTCATTCATATTAATTTATTTAATATTATCTACTATTTAATTTATTAATAAATAAGTCATATTTATTGAGCACTTACTGTGTGCAGAGCACTGTACTAAGTGCTTGGGAAAGTACAATACAGTAATAGAAAGCTCACAGTGTGTGTTGGGGGGGGGAGACAGACATCAATACAAGTAAGCAGACATCAATATAAATAAAATTACAGATATATACAAAATACTGGGGGATGGGAAGGGGGGTAAGCAAAGGGAGTGAGTCAGGGTGACACAGAAGGGAGTGGGAAATGCGGAAAAGTGGGGCTTGGTCTGAGAAGGCCTCTTGGAGGAGATGTTCTTTCAATAAGGCTTTAAAGGGGGTCGGGGGGGGGAGAGTAATTGTCTGGCAGATTTGAGGAGGGAGGGCATTCCAGGCCAGAGTTAGGATGTGGGCCAGGAGTCAGAGGCGAGACAGGGGAGATGGAGGCACAGTGAGAAATTTAGCACCAGAGAAGTGGAATGTGTGGACTGGGTTGGAGAAGGAGATAAGGGAGGTGAGGTAGGAGCAGGCAAGGTGATGGAGAGCTTTAAAGCCAATGGTGACGAGTTTTTGTTTGATACAGAGGTGGATAAGCAACGACTGGAGAATTTTGAAGAAGGGGGATGACATGTCCTGAACGTTTCTGCAGAAAGATAATCTGGGCATCAGAGTGAAGTATGGACTGGAGTGGGGAGAGGCAGGAGATTAGGAGGTCAGAAAGGAGGCTGATGCACTCATCTAGGTGGGATAGAATGAGTGATTGTACTAACGTGGTGGCAGTTTAGATGGAAAAGAAAGGGCGGATTTTAGCAATGCTGTGAAGGTGAAACCAACAAGGAATTGCTAGAACCTATGGGTGGTTTAGAGGAAAGAGCACAGTCTCAAGAGTCAGAGGACCTGGGTTCTAATCTCAGCTCTGCCCCTTGCCTGCTGTGTGACTCTGGGCCAATCACTTCTCTGTGACTCAATTACCTCATCTGTAAAATGGGGATTAGGTACCTGTTCACTCTCTGCCTTAGACTGTGTGCCCTGTGTGGGACAGGGACTGTGTCTTACTTGACTAACTTGTATTTATCCTAGTGCTTAGTACAGTTAAGGTCACAAAGCAAGGCAGTGGAAAAACTAGGATGAAGCCTCCTGAATTGACCACTCCTAGTTAATGGTCCAGCCTGCTGAGTGAGGCATAGAGTTTTGCAAAGTGTCTCCAAAAGCCATTTCAAATTCTATTACATTTTTTAGGACATAAGGGCAAAGGAGTCAGTGTCAATTGCTAACATGGGAATAGAAGAGACAAATGAATGGTTTCACAGGGTTGGGACACAGTAAAATCAAATTAGAAGGAATCTCAAAAGATACCTCATTTATCCTTTTGACTTTAAAAAGGTAAAGACTGTAAAAGCATAAGTTTGTTATGGGTAAGGAATGTGTCTTCTAATTCTGGTGTATTGTACTCCCCAGGGTGCTTAGTACAGTGCTCTGCACATAAAGTTCAATAAATACGATTGATTGATTCTGGGCCATAAGAACAAGGGCAGGGGATCAGCAGTGAGATAGTCGAAGTACAGTGAGTAGGTTGACGTTAGAGGAGCCAAGTATGGGTTATAGTGGGAAATCAGCTAGGGAAGGTAGGTGGGTCAAGCTGACCGAGTGTTTCAAAGCTGATGGTAAAAACTTTCTATTTGATGTGGAGATGGACAGACAACAACTGGAGGTTCTTGAGGAGTGGGGAGACGTGGATTGATTTTATTTATTTATTTTTTTTTTTAGAAAAATGATCCAGGGTCACAGAGTGAACAAAGGTCTGTAGTAGGGAGACAGGAGTAGGGAGAAAGGTCTGTAGAAGGGAGATAGGAGACAGGGAGGTCAGCTAGGAGATTGATGAAGTAGTCAAAGCATATATGATAAGTGCTTGGATTGGCATGGTAGCACTTCAGATGGAGGGGAAAGGGTGGATTTTAGAAGGAATGGGTGACATACTGAATATGTAGGTTGAATGAGAGAAGTGAGTTGAAGATAACGCCAAGGTTAGGGGCTTGTGAGACAGGAAGGATAGTGGTGTTGCCTACAGTGATGGGAAGAAAAAGGGGAGGACAGAGCTTGGGTGGGAAGACAAGGAATTCTGTTTCTCACATGTTAAGTTTGCGGTGCTGGTGGGACATCTGAGTAGAGACGTCCTGAAGGCTGGAGGAAATTCAAGACTGCAGTGAAGGGCTGGAGAGGTAGATTTGGGAAGCTTCCATGTAGAGATGGTAGTTGAAACCATGGAAGCAACTAAGTTCTCCAAGGGAGTGGATGTTCATAGCATGCAGGAACACTGTCCTTGAGTGATCTTTGTTTTGATGCCAGTATGCATGAACCTTCTCCTTGAGCAATTCCAGAGATGACCAGACTGTCCACCCTGGACTGAAGCAGGCCCAGTGTGGGAATCTTGATGCTATTATTCTGTAGCTGGCATGTCATGGGCCCAGTGGCTCCCTACACCACTAGTCACAGAAATCATTAGCATTACTACCACTACTTCTATTCATTTATTCAATCGTATGTAGTGAGCGCTTACTGCACTAAGCCCTTAGAGAATACAATATAACAATAAACAGACATTGCCTGCCCAAAACGAGCTTACAACTACTAGTAGTATTATCAATCGTATTTACCGAGCTCTTACTGTGTGCAGATCACTTTACTGAACACTTGGGAGAGTCCAATATAACAGAGTTGGTAGACACCTTCCCTGCCCACGAGTTTACAGTCTAGAGGAGTAGTATTTATGGAGCATCTACGGCATGCAATGCAACTGTAGTGAGCATAAAAGAAGCACAAGAAGTGTTCCCTGCCCACAAGAAGCTAACACTCTAACTGGGGAGACAGGCATAAAAACTAGATCTTCGTTGATAGCCAGTAGCTATAAGACAGGCAGAAGGACAAAGAGGCATGTGCTCTGTGAAGGACTTTTCTGGAGTCAGTAGAAGGGAGTCAGTCCCCTGAGATCCCATTAGAGGAGAGAGGCTGACCTCTACAATAACTTCCTAGAAGACAAAGACCATCACTTTTTCTTTCCGTCGTAATTCTCTGCTTTAGAACCCTCCAGTAGAAATTGCTACTAGAACGTGGCATCGATTTGAAAAGAGGCTTAGTTATGCGACTCATCACAATGCCCGCGTCATAAACAAGCAACTGTATTTGCCTGATTCTATGAAGATGCAGGATAATCTGCCAGCTTGCTATGAAGTTCTAAGTAGCTTTCACGAGTAATTCATTAGCAAAGCAATTATACCCAGGCTGTATGCCCCGGGAAGCACTAATGATGATTTAGTAACCAGTTGTCATGTGTCAGATCTTTTACCATTACCATATTTGTTCTAATAGTGGCACTGCATAAGTGTTAACCATCAGCTGTGTTCTTAATGCTTCTTCCAAGATTTATATAAATTCAGTGTCAACTGCACTATTAATTTATTCAAATTTAATAGCCATTCAACTAGGACCTATTACCTACCACAGTCCAAACTCCTTAATGTTTTTAATGACCAGTCATCCCTTCATGAAAATACCTATCATTTAAGCCTTTTTAATCTAAAAGGCTAAATCGTTTTCCTAACCAGGGTTAGGTGCTTGTATGCTCTAGCTCAGTCTGTAAACTTCTTTACACTTGAACAAAGTAATGAAGTGCTCTTACACCAGTAGGATGACAGTGCACTCTAAAGGAAATGAACTAGATGACAGTTGAAGCAATAGGAGGAGGTAAGAGTTGCCATTCAAGGAAATACAAAACAGATGTGTCTTATGGGTGTCATTCTTAGGAATTGAAAAATGTCCCATCAACTAGTTCTAATACCCTAGAAGCTCAGTTTCTTGAGATGAGCATTAAGAAATTTCATCTCTCTATCCTATCTTAAAAAAAACAAGCCATGGAAAGGTAATGATCTTGAATTGAAAGAGATTATCAATAGTCAGGTTGGGCTTCACACTGATCAAGCCAGCCTCTCCAAAGATTGTAAACCTGTGAATAGTTATATATTTGTCGTCCCCTTTGGAGTCCACACCTCTTGCCTCGTCCTCTAAATTCTTAATTGTACTCTAAAAATGAACTATGATCTTTTCACCCATTAATTGAATCAAGCCTACATTTAGCCTGAAACCCCTTGCTTTAATAACACATTCTTGTCCCCTCCTTTTCAGCTGGGGTTTACCGATTAGGTATCAATAGCCTGATTTATCCCTGCACTCAACTTTCTTTTTTGGCCAGCCCGGTGATTGCTCATCGATTGGCTAGAGCACCATGTTTCCCTGTTCTCCAAGTGGCCAGCTGGGCTCCGGGACTGAGTTGAGAGAGGGGGTAGAGCCCAGGGAAGAAGGGGTTTGAGGGGTTTTGGGCATATGAAGGTGGAGGGTCGCTGGCACCCCGTGTTTCCCCCCAACCTGGGGAGGGGCCAGGAGGCTCTAGGATTGCGCCAGAAACAAGGTCCACTGAGCCCTCACTTGGGACCCTCCTCCAGCACTCTGGAATCCCGATGCCAAAGCAGGACAAGGACTCACCAGTCTCCCATCAACTGCAACAAGTTCATAAGGCTGACCCCTTTCAGTCCGGACCCACAGACGGATGGACGGATGCTTTAATGCCTTGCTAACCACAGCTCAGAACTTATGGATTTCCTCCCAACAGGGAGCATCCCAGGCCCAAGCCATACACCATCCGGTGGCAGAGCGGAGGCTCAAACCCAGGTCTCCTGATTCCCCGTCCCATGCTCTATCCACTAGGCATGTGCTGGGATTAACTACAGTTTTAATTTATTCTTACGATTCCTACCACTGTGGCCATGGATAATTGAGAGTTAGTTTCTTAGGCACTGTTGCATTTAAACACACCAGATAAATTTGAGATCATTATATAATCATTATCGATCATCTTACTGATTCAGTGATATATATTGAGTTCTTATTGCACACAGAACACTGTACTAAGACCTTGGGAGAGTACAATACAATAGTGTTGACAGACATGTTCCCTGCCCATGAGTTTACTGCAGAGTTAGGCATCTCGAATTATTTCCTCATTTTCTAACTTCTGCAAAATTGCAGGATACTAGGTAAAGAATCAAAATAATCTAACACAAAACCAACTCCTGGGTTATTTTTATTTCTTTAAATGGTATTTAAGTGCAAGAGCATGGGCCTGGGAGTCAGAAGGTCATGGGCTCTATGTGGGACATGGACTGTGTCCAACCTGATTATTTTATATTTTCCCCAGTGCATAATAATAATAATGATTATGGTATTTAAGTGTTTACTCTGTGCCAGGCACTCTACTAGACAATGGGGTGAATACAAGAAAATCAGGTTGGACACAGTCCCTGTTCCATGGGGGCTCAGTCTCAATCCCCATTTTACAGATGAGGTAACTGAGCCACAGAAGAGTTAAATGACTTGTCCAAGGTCACACAGCAAATGAGTGGCAGAGTCATGATTAGAACCCAGGGGCTTTGACTCCCAGGCCCGTGCTCTATGATATCATTTATTGGCATGACGACAGCAACTCTCCTTATGTAGTTTTATTCACTGAGACAACAGGGCACTGGGGAGCTTAATCTCCAAGGAGCATTCTTGCTTAAGCCTTCCCCAGTGCTTGAAATTTCCTCCCCCCTCAAATCCATTAAACCACAGCTCTTCCCAACTTCAAAGTCTTCTGAAAACCCATTTCCTCTGGGAAATATTCTTTAATTCATTTTCTTCTCCTCAGGAAACAGCATCTTCACAGTCACTCTCAGGTTAACTCACCATACATCCAGTTTACCAGAAACATGGGAGATGCATTCTTGAAGACCAGGTTAAAGAAAACTTGGTCTAGACAGTAAGCACCTGGTGGTCAGGGGATGTTTCCATAAATTCTGTTGACTGTACTTTCCCAAGCACTTAGTACAGTGCTCTGAACACACTAAGTGCTCAATAAATACCATTGATTCTCAAGGTGTCCAACACCACACTCCTATGCATGCACACAAGCCACTTCCTCCAAAATTGTTTTGGCCTGAATCAAGACAGGTTCACAGTTTGGGATGAACATTCCCTAATTCCTTAACAACCTTTAGCCAACATGCTTAGTGAAAGCCTGTGTTGTGGCATAGCTGGTTGAACTCCATTTATTGATTCATATTCTCATACTCTGGAAGTTACCAGTTGCAGCTATATTTTCTCTTCTGCTCCCACTCCTTGTATACCATTTAAGTATGTCCTTTTCCCCTGTTAGACTGTAAATCTCCTCAAGGTCAGGAACTGGGCCTTTTACTTTTGAATTCTCCCAAGTGCCTAATACAGTGTCCATACACAGTAGCCACTCGGTAAATAATGCAATTTAATTGATTTGGAATAAGAATGATGTGGAGGAGACCATGACAGTGAACTACACTGAAATACTGTTTGCCAATGGTACTGTTGAAAGTCTCAGATCTGATGGTGAAGTAACACCGGAAAAGGAAAGCTGTCCCCCAAATCACTGAAAACATTAATTAGGACCTATGCATAAAAAAGGCAAGCAAATGAAAAATCACCACATAACCTTTGACAGTGAATCGAATCTGAACACGTTTCAGTCAACTGACAATGAGAATCAATGTTTTAATGAATAAATTACAACCTGGCATTTTTGATAGGCATTTCAGCAACTCACAAATAAAAATTTGAGGGAAAAGCATAAGGCTTTGGCATAAGATCATTTTCACTTTTGAGGATGATATATCTGTTAGAGTTGAACTTCTGAAACATTAACTGGAATAAAATTCACGCTAAGTATTACAGGCCATAAATATTTCCCATCTTATTAGGTTTCAAGCTAGAGTCGAAAGTGTGTGTTGGTTTCTAAATATAAATAAGAACTCCGAATTCATTGTAATTAGGTAATTGGAGGTGGGAAGGTAATTGAGAAGAAAAGTCATGAGTTGTCAATTTTTCAGTGTGGTGTTTAATGATTTTCCCTAACATTCTCACTAAGAACTTCTGGAAAGATGATTCCACAATGGGAGGCACCTATTCTGACTAGAGGCACAAAATTCACATCAAGGTAACATCACATAACATCACATAACAAAATTCACATCAAGGAAGTATTTTGTAGACAAGTATTTTGTCTACAAAATACTTCCTGCACTGTAACCTGAAGTTTGGGAAGCACAAATTCCACCTGAGCAAGAGGGGTAGAGCTAGAATGCGAGTGGCCCACCTGATTAACTTTTATCTAACCCAGCACTTAGAACAGTGCTTGGCACATAGTAAGTACTTAACAAGTACCATAATTATTTCCACAGATAGGTGCATTTTTCTAAGAATGTGCTCTTGAGTTCAAAGCTGGGTTATGTAACCAAAGAAAAGCAGTCCCAAAATCCCTTTTAATGTCCACACTATACTTCTGGTGTCTTCAGTTGGACTCGATGACAAAGGGAAGAGAAAGATTTGGAAACAGTAGGATTTAGAGGAGTGGAAAGGTAACATCAAAATGTGCAATTAACTGCCCTTTGTCCCAACCTCATCCCCACCTTAAAAAGGGAATTCTAGGAAGTAGCTTATTGCCTTCAGAAAATAGGCCAAATTGTTTGATTGCCTTAATGGAAAATATGGAATCCTTCCAGTAACACCATGAGGGGTTTTAAATATACATATGTAAGTGCTTTCATGTAAAAATAAAACTAAAAAGCCTGTTGTACATTGGAGCACTTGAGGATAGATACTGCTAGAGAAGCAGCATGGCTCAGTGGAAAGAGCATGGGCTTTGGAGTCAGAGGTCATGGGTTCGAATCCCTGCTCTACCACTTGTCAGCTGTGTGACTGTGGGCAGGCCCCTTGACTTCTCTGGGCCTCAGTGCCCTCACCTGTAAAATGGGGATGAAGACTGTGAGCCTCATGAGGGAGAATCTAATTACCCTGTATCTCCCCCAGCGCTTAGAACAGTGCTCGGCACATAGTAAGCGCTTAACAGATACCAACATTATTAACATTATTATTAAATTGGATAAAGATTTCAATCAATCAGTGACATATATTGAACACTTTCTGTGTGCAGACCACTGTACTAAGCTCTTGGGAAAGTACAATACAGAGATGGTAGACATTCCCTGCCCACCAGGAGCTTACAGTCTAGAGGGGAAGATAGACATTAAAATAAATTATGGATATGTACATAAGTGCAGACAAATGGCAGATGACCCTCTGTTCAAACATGAAGGCTTTGGGACTGAGAACTTGTGCAGAGGAACTGATGATAGCCCTAGTGGCTCATGCAGTGCTGATCACGATGTCTTGTCCCTGCCCATCCTGTTCCCGCCAAGGCCCAATGTGCAAGGAACAAGTAGATGGACAGAAGTGCAGCACATTGAAGTGCCCGTGAGGTCTTCACCTATATTAGCCAGCAAAGGCAGAACCAGAATTAGTCAGGGAATGTGTGTTGATTGTTATATTGTCCTCTTCCAAGGACTTAGTACACTGCTTTGCACAGAGTAAGTGCTCAATAAATATGATTGAATGAAAAAACACAATTACTATTATTCTGCTCTGCACACTAAGTGCTCAGTAAATACCAACGATTGATAGACTGAGACCAGCAGTAGTGAGTGGATAAGGGGTGAAAAGAAGCAGCAACTGCAATCCCATGGGATAGGTGAAAAGAGGACCTTCAAGTCATAAGTAACATAATATGTTAAATATTCAGTTGCAAATCATAGTCAAATTACTGTGAGAATCCCCATAGTATTTGCCCACTACTATACTTTAATTCAAGCTTGGTCCAAGTCAAATCTCAGCTGTGCTGGGCAGCA
This sequence comes from Ornithorhynchus anatinus, assembly GCF_004115215.2. Taxonomy (NCBI): domain Eukaryota; kingdom Metazoa; phylum Chordata; class Mammalia; order Monotremata; family Ornithorhynchidae; genus Ornithorhynchus; species Ornithorhynchus anatinus. Next base: position 58,187,290 of record NC_041753.1, read on the forward strand.
GTGACACAGGGAGAGTCGTAGGCAGAGACTCAAGTTTACTGCATGGAAGGAGGTGATGGTAAACCACTTCCCTATTTTGACCAAGAAAACTCTATGGATCTAGTATGAGAATGATTGCAGATAAAGGTGGGGTGTTTCGGGAGAGATGTGTCCATGGTGTCGCTATGGGTCAGAGACGATTCGACGGCATAAGACAAGACCTTTTTGGATCTCCGCTAGGTTTTATTCCTTAATTGGTGCCAACTTTCTAATGTGCAGATTGATGGAAAAATTCAGGAGCCAAAAAAAAAAGTTTACCTCAATTTACCCAATTATGTTTTCTTTTAATCAGTTTCCTATTTGGTTAAGCATTTACTGGATGCTAGGCACTCTACTAATCCAGTTGGACACAGTCCACATCCTATATGGAGCTCACAGTATCAATCCCCATTTTACAGTAAAGTAACTGAGGCACAGAGACTTTAAATAACTTACCCATCACACAGAAAAATGGCAGTACCAGATTTAGAACCCAGGTCCTTCTGACTTCCAGGCCCATGCTCTATCCACTCAGCCATGCCACTTCTCTTTTGAAACTATTGACCTATTTATATCTGACTTTGGGAATTTTTTTAAAAAATGGTCTTTTTCCTATAACAAATTCTTCACATTACTTTCTAGCACCCATCAGTTTTTCCTGGCTCCAAAATGTCAGGGATAAACTGTTCCACCTAAGAAGCAATTCAGACCTGCCACAATGCATTTAATTCTGATGGATGTGCAGACATTCAGATGAAAGTTTTATGAAATGAAGACAACATAAAGGAAATGGATTATTTTTTGGTGGGAAGGTAATTATATTTCTGACTGAAATGATAACATTTTGTCTTTAGGGGAAGGATATTTAATCAAGCTGTAACAGTCCTTATTTTTCAGGAGTGTCTACAGATTCAAACTCCATCACAGTTTTACATGGTTAAACTGAAAAGCAAGTTTAACCCTGAAATTATTGGATTAAAAAGAAAAAATCGTTACTCTTGTGGGGTTAATAATTGAATAAAAAAGGGGCAAGATCAGGTCAATAAAGAAGAATCGATAGCAGACTAAAGTTTGATTATTAGGACTAAAGTTTGACTATCGTTCTAACTTTAATGCTGACCCAGCAGTAGCCCAACTCAATTTTCCTGAAAAAAATCTAGGCATCTAATTGGAGACTAGACCAAAGTAAAAAATTGTAGGACTGTGTACTGGGTGAAATGGGTCTCATTAAAAAAAAAAGAATGCAAAGACTTTGAGGAAAAAGGTAGGAAGTGTTTATAAACTCTGTATGACTACTAGTTTTCTCTCTTCAGAAAGGTCATTTTAGAAAATACATCACTTTGCCTCCTAAACCAAGGCTATGACCCAGCACCATAGGCCATTTCTCAGCCTTGGTTAAGGAGTCTTCTTTTGCCAGTTTTGACATTTAAACCGAGAGACAGTCTATTACAAAAAAAAAAATTAATTAAAAAAACACCAATAACTCTTTGGCAGTGCTGGAACCAGAGCAAGGCAAATGATAAATCCAGCTCCTACTGCCATGCTGAAAGGAAAAGGCTGTAGTCAAGATGAGAATAACAATGTATCTAATAAAGACAAAGAAATGATTAGCCACCACTATTCACCCTTTTTTGCAGTGCCTCTACAACTTTCTGCCCTTTTAATAAACAAGGTAACATCTTCTAAATGTCATGGCTGAGGTAAAGTATTTAATATTTCAACATTTGTGAACCTAAATAACTCAATTTTCTCCCTTCTAAACCGTTTTCTCCGAACTCCTGAATCTCCACAGCCCAGTAATTTCAATGCAATATTTTTTTTCTTTTCACTCTTTAGAGACATCATTACATTTGGCTGCATAACCGAACCATGCATAGGCAAGCCATGGTCAGCTTCCTGGAAATAATTTGCAGTAAATCAAGAGGAAATCACTGAAGAACCGTAGGTTCCTTGCATGTCAATCACTTCAGTTAATTTAGTAGTCGGTTCCTTTTCTTCCAGGGCTTCTAGGAAACAATTTTCAATTCCCATCTAGAATCTATTATTGTGGATTGGGTACTTAAGTATTTTAAGGAGAATAGGATGCTGAAGAAATGTTGGAATAGGTTCATTAAATATGATCTGCACCAAAGCTGATTTGATCTCAAGAGAAATTATTTTAAAAAGTGTGTATATAAAGGGGGTAGGGGAGAGATAGAAAAATGGTCCTGGAAATAACTTATGCTTCTGCCTAGTAGAGAGGTCTTGGATTTCTTATGAACAAGTGATATGCTGTGCAGATTAAACACCCAAAATCCTCAGGCATTAGCAACCGTTGATCAACATGCAACACAATTCAAACAAACTAGAAATGTGGGTTTGTTTTTCTGGTGGAGATACTGCCCTTGTTGAATTACTTTCCATTTCAGGAAAATCAGGATATGAGTGAAACAGGGACAATAGCTTGCTCCTGAAAATGAGGAAAACTTTGCCTTGGAGACCTCTGGTTTTCACTACCAAATATCCACCACAGCCTTAAAGTGACCCAGTTTGGAAAATACCCAAAGAAAGCTCACCCTTCATCTCAAAAATGACCAGATTTGTTCATGTCCAAAGTGCATCAAGGGGTGAAGTGGGGGGGGGGTGTCCAGTGTCCTAAGCAGGTGCCATAAGAGGACTTTGGTGAGGGAAGAAAAGGAAGAAAACACGGATAGGCCAAATGACTCCTTCTGAGACAGTGTTGGAGACACATACAAACACTGGGAGGGTTGAAATACAACCACGTGGGGCAGGAAAAGAGAGAAGTGCACGCTTTGTCTGGATCCGAGCAGAGGTGGTATGATAGAGTAAGAAACAGCTGTGGACTTAACTTACTGCTCTAAAGTTCCCACTGCTGCAGCAGGATGCATAGCAGGGTCCTGAGACCATGTGTTTTAGCCCCATTGCAGATAGGGCAACTGGTCACATCACTGAGGGCATGCATGCACATTTTATCATCTTTACCACTGTCTTTGTGGGAACCTCCTTCTACCAACAGTAGTATAAGATTGGAGTCTTTTGGCTCAAACTTCATGACATTAATGTGAAATATTAGACTGGCATTACTGCCTAATGAAATTTCCCCCAGTTAAACATCTCCTGGCTTTCATCCTACAACTACCCACTCAAATAATGAGCCGTAAACTGTTTCAAAAGGATTAAATGTTAAGTTTGAGGTGTCGGCGGGACATCCCAGTAGAAATGTCCTGAAAGTAGAAGGAAATACAAGACTGTAGAGACGGAGAAAGATCAGGGCTGGAGAGGTAAATTTGGGAATCATCTATGTAGAGACTCTAGTTGAAGCCATGGCAGTGAATGAGTGAAGGAGACCCAGAACTGAGCCTTGAGAGTCTCATGATTAGGGGTTGGGAAGCAGAGGAGGAGCCTGTGGTAAAAGACTGAGAATTAGGTGTCAGAGAGATAGGAAAAGAATTAAGAGAGGACAGTATCAATGAGGCCAAGATTGGATACTGTTTCCAGGAGAAGGGAGTGGTCCATAGAGTCAAAGGCAACTGAGTGGTCGAAGGGGATGAGGATGGAGTAGAGGCTGTTGGATTGGGCAAGGAGGAGATCATTGGTTACCTTTGAGAGGGCAGTTGCCATGGACTGAGAGGATGGATACCATGTTGGAGTGAATTGAGAAGAGGAAGTGGAGGCAGCGGGTGCAGGTAACTCACATAAGGAGTCTGAAGAAGAAGGGTAAGAGGGAGATGGGACAATAACTAGAGGGAGCCATGCTGTCAAGGGATTTTTTTTAGGATAAGGAATATACGAGCATGTTTGAAAGCAGTGGGAAAGAAGCCATTGGTGAATGAATAGTTGAAGATGTCACTCAGGGAGGGAAGAAGGGAAGGGCCTGTCTAGGTCCCCATAGAAGCTCTCCTTTTTGATATCAGAATGGATCATAATTGGGGTGTATACACCCATAACAAAATGTGACTCTGAAATCCAGGCATAGCATCAGTCATTGATTGCCCCCAACCCTTGATCAAACAATATTTTGTCAAAAGTTGTCTTGATTGTGAAAGCAACATCAACCTGCCATCACTCTTTAAAAAGTTTGCCAGTGCAGTTAAAAACATATCCAGTGTCAACTTCCTCTAAGTTAAACTCACCATTGACATCGTAGACCTACTTCTAAGTGCTAGATTGCCCCCATCACAGTGAGGAAGTGAGGTGTACTTTTGGAGGGATATACAATTGAATATTATCTTGATTATGATTACTGTGGGAAGCAGAATACCCTAGTGAAAAAACCACAGGTCTGGGAGTCAGAAGACCTGGTTTCTAATCCCAACTCAGCCACTTTGAAAAATAAGTACAGTGCTTGTTAAGTGTTTAAGCAAAGTGCCGAGGACGGGTATGTAAGGTGAAGTTTGGCAGCTGAGTTATCATGTCTTGAGAATTCATCGGGGGAAGGGTTCTTGAAGGTGAAGAAATTTTAAGAGGGTTTTGTAAAGGGGGAGGGTTGTGGTCCATCTGACAGACATGAAAGTGGAGAAAGTTCCAGGATGCGGGAATGGCATGAGTGAGCATTGGGCAATGGAAGAGTTGAGAGCGAGGTATAATTACAAGGAAGATCAAAGAGTGTGATCGGATATGCAGCCAATGAAGAGTAAATTTGTAAGATGGGGAAAACTGGTGGGGATCCTGGTGGCAAAGAGTTTCTGCTGGATGAGGAGGGAGATTGCTAGCCACTGGAGTCTTCTGAGGAGTAGAGAGATGTGTGTCAAGCAATATTTTGAAGAAGTGATCCTGGCAGCAGTGTGTGGTTTAATCTGGAGAGGGGAGAGGTTGGATGCTGAGGTGGAGACTTCAGCATGACCAGTGTTCTTTCCTTGAGCAAATGGAAGCTCCTTAGACAGTGACTTAGTTTATTCTTTAAGCACCTTAGTATCAATATTATGAGGTGTGAGTAGGTGTCATGTTAAAATTCATTTTAATGTCAGTCTCCCCCTCTAGACTGTAAGATAAAGGGTAGGGATCAGGTCTACTCTTTATGGTAATATGTGGAACCAGTATGGCCTGTTAGTCAGAAGACCTGAGTTCTAATCTCAGCTCTGCCACTTTTTTTCTTATGGTATTTGTTAAGCACTTACTATGTGTCAGGCACAGCTCTAAGTACTGGGGTAGATACAAGTTAATTAGGTCAGACAGTCTCTGTCCCACATGCGGCTCACAGTCTAAGTAGGAGGGAGAACTGGTATTTAATCCCATTTTACTGTTGAGGAAACTGAGGCCCAGAGAAGTTAAATGACTTGCCCAAGGTCACACAACAAGCATTTGGCAGAGCTGGGATTAGAGCTGGGGTCCTTTGTCTCCCAGGCCCATGATCTTTCCACTTGGCTATGCTGTTTTTCTGCTGTGTTAACTTTGTGCAAGTCATTTAACTTCTCTGGGCCTCAGTTTCCTCATATTTTAAATTGGGGATTAGATCCTATTCTCTTCTACTTAGATTGTAAGCCCTGTGTGGGTCAGGGACTGTATCCAATATGATTATCTTTTATAATAATAATGTTGGTATTTGTTAAGCGCTTACTATGTGCCGAGCACTGTTCTAAGCGCTGGGGTAGACACAGGGGAATCAGGTTGTCCCATGTGGGGCTCACAGTCTTAATCCCCATTTTACAGATGAGGGAACTGAGGCACAGAGAAGTTAAGTGACTTGCCCACAGTCACACAGCTGACAAATGGCAGAGCTGGGATTCGAACTCATGAGCCCTGACTCCAAAGCCCGTGCTCTTTCCACTGCGCCACGCTGCTTCTCACCCAGGACTACTACAGTCTACCCCAGGACTTACTACAGTGCTTGGCAAGTAGTAAATGCTTACCAGGTACCATAATTATTATTAGTAGTAGTATTATTACTCTCCCAACCATTTAGTACAGTGCTCTGCATACAGCAAATGCTTAATAAATGCCATTGATTGATTGATAATTAAAAACCCAGTTTCATATAGAATAATCATGGCACTTTACAGAGAAATGAAAAAGTCTAGATTCAATAACTTAATTATGCTAACACTTTCAGCCTACTAGACAACAAATGTACCATCTGTAGTACAACATCAAACATTTATAGGCGGGGATTAAAAGAACAACATTAGAGCAGCTATCACTCTCTAACAGTTCACACATAAAAATCACACTCATGGAGAATGTTCATTTCTTGTAAATAAGACATCCAAATGTTCCCTATATATAGCTATAAGATGTCTATTTGACGATGAATTTGATTTACTCTTGTAAAGGCAGAAAAAAACAGGCTCCCTTATGAAAGTGGTTAGGAAGAACAATTATTTTAAGAACAGAAGAAATATCATCACTGGTTGAAACCAATGGTCCATCTAGCCCAGCATTCAATCTCCGAAAATGACAACATGACCCTAGGAGAAGCAGTGTGATCGCTGGCCTCAAAGACTATTCTAATATTTAGGAATGGACCGACTAACTGTCCTCACTTTTCCTCTATCAACAGCTTTCAGTCTAGCAACCCACTACAGTTCTTGAACTTATCCACACCCATTTTTAACCCTTGGTAATATTTTCTGGAGAACTTGGGGTGGTGACAAATTCCATGTGGTTTCCATCTGCTGTGTAAAATTTCTTTGTTGTTTGTTTTGAACTCTCTACCCTCAAGCTTCAGTCAGTCAAGCATTTTTATTGAGTGCTTACTGTGTGCAGAGCACTGAACTAAGCTCTTGGAAGTGGCTGTCCTGTGCCCTGATGTTTTGGGATTTAGTTACCATCCGCAATTTCATTTTCATTTTAGCATTCCCTTCAAGATTTTGGACACTTTGATCAGATCCTCTTGCAGCCTACTGCTTTCCTGATTAGAATGCTAATCTTTTCTATCTAAATTTACAAGGAAGTTTCTCCACCACTCTGTCATCTTAGTTGCCCTTGCCTGTACCTTCTCTAGCTACAATACAACCTTCCTAAAATGCATTGACCAGAACTGAACACTGTATTCCAAAAGCAGGAATACCATGATGACATATAGTGGCCAAGCTAAGCCTTGTTTTTCTAACCCTTGCCTGAGACATTTCTGTGAAAGGCACAGTTTGAACAGTAATGTATCTTAGAAGAGAATATACTCTATTTTCCCATGGTAATCTCAGCCAATGCTTCTCAAATGAGATGTTTAAAATACTAAAAATTATAATTAATCAATGGTATTTATTGAGTGCTTGCTGTGTGCAGAGCACTGTCCTAAGCACTTGGGAGAGTATAATAGAGTTGGTAGACATTTTCTGCCCACAGTGAGCTCACAGTCTAGAAGGGGAAACAGAATAAATAAATAATTACAAGATATGTACATAATGCTGTGTGGCTGAGGGTGGGGTGAAGACCGAACACCCAAAGGGTACACAGTCTCCCTTTCCCCCTACTTGGATAATGTAGTGAAATGAAGGCACATATTTTTCATTGCATTTTAAATAATCTTAAATCCAATGGCAGTAAATCCCCATGTGAGTATTAGTAGAAACCTGAAAAAAAAAGCCAAAGAATCCTTATGTAATTAACCAAAGTTTTGCAGCATTGTCCAACAGTTCTAGGGTTTGGATGGGTACAATTATGGCAGAAAAATCAGTTAGAAAAATATTATTCCTACATTGTTGTTGTGAAGTTAAATAGTTTTCTCCATCTTCTCAGCACTGAATGCTACAAAGCGGTAATCACACTCTCTCATAAGCATTCAGAATGATGTGGGTAATATGCTCCAAGAGCTCTTCAGTCCATGGAGTAACAGTCATAGTTATTCAGTTACATGCTAGATGTTGAGATTTCCCCAAAAGAAAAATATCATTATTTGTAATGGGCTGGTTGTGTGATCACAGATTCAAAATGATTCATGGCTTTATTTTGATTCCCATTTTTGAAAAATAATATTTGAAATTCAGAACTGAAAGCCACCAGCAATGAAAAGCTAAAATAAATCCTATGTCTATGGTTCTGGCCTTATTACATATTTGAAATTATTAGCTAGATGTATATTAATGCCGGAAAATTGTTCCATTGACTTGGAGTCAGGAATAACTTCCGAAGGACTGGCTTGTGAAAGGATGCTAATGTAGGATGAATATTAATCCTGAAGAGGGTGATACTTCACAATACAGAGATCTAAATGAGATCAAAACTCCTTGCTGCCTATTAAAAAGAATATCCTACACTGTGGTTATTCATCATCAGGATTTACTTTTCCTTAAAAAGCTAATTCAGGGACTAGTGGAAAACCCTCAAAGAACAATTTATTGGAAATATGTCTATATAATTTCTGTCACATTAGAATAGTCCACATGCTTTTAAAACAGTTCAAAGTAATACTGGAAAGACATACAGGTGGCTTTGACCTGGGAAGCTATTTGCCTATTTAAATGAGGAAATCATAATGGATTGTTTTAAGTACAGTAATTTGAAGTGAAAATGGAAGGAAGTGTCAGTCAATCAATGGTATTTATTGAGCATTTACTGTGTGCAGGAGAACTGTACTAAGCACTTGGAAGACTAAAACAGAAATGGTAGACACACTCTTTGCCCACTAGGAGCTTACAGTCTAGACAGACATTAAAATAAGTTACAGATATCAATAATATTTATTGAGCACTTGTGTGTAGAGCACTGTACTAAATGCTTGGGAGAGTACAACAATTTGTAGATATGTTCCCTGACCACAAGGAGTTTACAGTGTAGAGGGAGAGACAAACATTAAAATAAATTATGGATACATAAGTGCCGTGGGTGAGGTGATCCAAGTACAAAGGTGACAGGGAAGGGAGAGCAAGTAGGGGAGATGAGGGTTTAGCTGAGGAAGGCATCTTGGAGGAGAGGTAATTTTAGGAGGGCTTTGAAGATGGAGAGAGTGATGGTGTATCATATGATGGGGAAGGGACTTCCAGGACAGAGGGAGGATGTGGACGAGAGGTTGTCAGCGAGATAGACGAGATGAAGATATAGTGAGGAGGTTGGCATTAAAGTAGCAAAGTGAGTAGGTTAGATTGTAGTAGGAAATCAGTAAAGTAAGATAGGAGGTGGCCAGGTGATTGAGTGGTAAGGAGTTTTGTTTGATGTGGAGTTAGGCAACCACTGGAGGTTTTTGAGGACTGGGGAAACATGGACTGAATTTTTCTTTTTTCTTTTTTTTTTAAGAAAAATGATCCAGGCAGCAGAGTGAAGTATGGACTGGAGTGGGAAGATGCAAGAGGCAGGGAGGTCAGCAATGAGGCTGACTACTGCAAGTAGTTAAGGCAAGATATGGTAAATGCTTGGATCAGGATTGTAGCAGTTTGGAACTCTATAGAACTCAAACTCTAGTTCCATTTTTGGCTCCTTTTAGCTACAGAAACATGCTATGAGCTCATTATAACCTCTATGTTTGAAGATAACACCCCACTGGTTGTGAATTGACCTAAGATGTGAGTGAGGCTGAATAGGGCAATAGAGAACTCACAGTTCCAATTACATTGTTCACACACAAAGATTGATCCTTGCTCTGCTCTTTTTGTTTGTTTGTTTTTTCCCCTCAGTCTCCAAGTTCCCCTAGTCTACAAAGACAATTCAGCTAGCCCGCATATTGCACAAGACCGTTTCTGCTCTTATATGCACCACCCTCAGCCCTCCTGCCTTGCCTAGGGATTCAGTCCTGGGGCTCCACTGACGTTAGGGGCACAATGTTGGCCTCTAGTCTCCTAACCCAAGTGATACAAAAACAAAATTTCCATATACTAAAGAACAAAGACTATCAGATAGACTACAGTGGAAGCATTGGGCCTTCCACTCATCTGTCTCATTAAGCCTAGTTTATTGTATTGAAAGTTCTTTTAAGCAACGTGGCTCAGTGGAAAGAGCCCAGGCTTTGGAGTCAGAGGTCTGAGTTCGAATCCCAGCTCTGCCACTTGCCAGCTGTGTGACTGTGGGCAAGTCACTTCACTTCTCTGGGCCTCAGTTACCTCATCTGTAAAATGGGGATTAAGACTGTGAGCCCCGTGTGGGATGACCTGATACCCCTGTGTCTACCCCAGCGCTTAGAACAGTGCTCTGCACATAGTAAGCGCTTAACAAATACCAACATTATTATTCTTTTATAATTATTATTACTTTTTAAGTGCTTACTGTGCACCAAACACTGTTCTAAGCACGAGGGTAGATACAAATTAATTAGGTTGGACATAGCCTTGTGTAGGACAGGGACTGACATTATAAGCCCATTTTTGGGTAGGGATTGTCTCTATTTGTTGCTGAATTTTACTTTCCAAGTACTTAGTACAGTGCTCTGCACACAGTAAGCACTCAATAAATAAGACAATGAATGAGGGAGTGGTACTGAATCCCCATTTTACATATGAACAGGGACAGAGAAGTGAAGTTACTTGCCCAAGGTCACACAGCAGACACATGGCAGAGCCAGGCTTAAGAACACAGGTCCTCTGCCTCCCAGGCCCATGGTTTTTTACATTAGGCCACTCTCTTTCTCTTTGATTTTCATGCGTTTTCAAGTTTACTAGTGGAAATAGGTGAACTTTTTAAAAAGGTAAACATTTCTATTCTCCTTTGCAGAGGGAATCATAAACAAGCCAAAAGAATATAACATCTTACTGCAGTCTGTGTCATGGCTCCCTTTTTTCTACATTAGTCAGACCTCAAACTAGCTATTCTCTTTGAAATCATGATTTGACTAATTTGGTTGCAATTCAGCTGATCCAGAGTTGTGAAAATCAGAGTGTGCTTTCTTCGAATGATCTTAATTTACACTGCATAGGAAATGAATACATTTCTTGTAGGTTAAAAAAGTAGTGATTATCTGTAACAGTCAACACCACTAAACAGGAGAAGATATATTTCCAATAAAAATCACATGCTAAATTTGCAAAGTTTTTATGCCGACTAGATGGATATAGCTTCTCCATGCTTTAAAGGCAAATATTTCTTAAATAAGACAAAAGTGAGAAGCTTTGAAATGCAGCCTCCTGTTGATTAGCAGTAGATAGTAGAAAGGCTATCAATATGCCAGGATCTGATGAAATGACCTATTCTTGTGAAGTAATCCTTTCAAAGGTGAAACTGTCTGGCTGTACCCAAACATGATGATGTGAAAAGGTTTTACTGAGGTAAACTGACCATTGATTTTTGTCCCTTTAAAGGATTAGTTTGAGATAAGGGTGTTCAATTCTCAGAAAAAAAAAAACCAATTCTTTTACTTTATTAAAAATGGTTAATATGTTTTTCCTTGCCCCCCCCCCAAGACATTATTAGTTTATTAGTTTAAATAGCCTGTCTGGATAAACAATGTGGCCAAATTACAATTAGGTTCCTATAATTACATTATCTGTGATCACACCATCTTTTCTCAGCTATTTCTATGACTAACATGTGAAAATGAATCAAGAGCTCCTTCTCTAATGTTCCCCTTAAAACTACTGTATCTCCAACTCCAACTGAGAGGTGAAGGGAAGTAGTTGTGTAAAAATATTCAAGGGAAGCTTCCCCTCTAGACCGTAAGCTCATTGTAGGCAGGGAATGTGTGTCAACTCCATTACTGTACTCTCCCAAGCACTTAGTACAGTGCTCTGCACACAGTAAGTACTCAATAAATACGACTGATTGATTTGATTGGTGGTGAGCAACTTTAGACAGCTCTTGGTGATTACCTCAAACCCTATTCCTATAGAATGGCCAGACACCCTGGTTTTAACCCAGCTAAGTCCTGTGTTTTGGATATTATCCTGGAAACCCAGAAATTTCAGGGACTGAGCTCCCCGATACAGCTTAACAAAATACAGACTTTCATCCTGTTGTCAGCCAATCGCATTTATGGAGTGCTTACTGTGTGCAAAGCACTGTACTAAGCCTTGGGAGAGCACAGTGTAATGATGAGCTTCTGGGCAGGGATATCTACCAACTTTATTATATTGTACTTTCCCAAGTGCTCTGCACACAATAACTACTCAATAAATACCACTGATTGATCTCACTATTTAACCCTTACATCACTAACTTGAAATGTTTAAGCTATTTGAACAGTGCCTCGTGAGGATAGAGATAGTCTGTCTCTTTCACTGGTGTTCGAGGTAAGAAATCTTGTACAGGCCAGAAATAGGAGGCTCAGCCCTGCCCCATTCCTGGCCATCCGGGTACAGATCCCTGCTAGTACCATCCTGTTCCAGGACCAGCCTGAATGCCAATCCAGAAGCATTTGGCAATGAACTGAAGTGGCCAGAAAGAGCGCTCAGCCATCGCTGGATAGGTGCTCTGCCCATCCATCACTAAACATTAGGGCTGCAAGACAGCATCCATAGCTGTGAGACCAAAAAATAAAAGAATTTTTAGTGAAAAATGTTTGCACATTAACTGTAGTGTCAGAGATAACTTCTGCAATTGTTCTTTATACGCGTAAAGCACTCAAGTGACAAACTGCACTCAAAAGCAATGCGTGTTCATGGTGTCATTAAAATGGAAACATTCACAACCTAGAGTTGGATCATTAGTCCACTCCAAAACGGGTCCCAGTCTGTCATGAGGGAAAATAGTTCTGAAAGCCTTTGACTGAAGTGGAGGAAAAAAAAAAATCTTAGTTCTGTGTTGTGAATGAATGTCCATTGATAAATATATGCTAGGTAACAACTTGGCTCTTTCTACTCCAGCCAAAGCCCTAAGGTAACAAGATGACAGCTGCAGAACAGCAACACAGTGAGTGGAGGTAAAGTTCACTTTACATTACTCATTTACAGTGCTTATTTTTCCCCCCCAAAAGGGATAAACCTGAGTTGCATCTCACATTGTCCATTATTGCCTGCATGATACCATATCCCAAATATTCAAAAAGTCAGAAACTGTTCCTCTGGCCACCAGAAACCAAATGATCCATAGTCAAAGTGTTCCCGCCAGCCATTCATATGATGACCACACAAGGGTGGTTCTTTCTTCTCACCCCACTGCTTCCTTTACTTTTGTTTGACCTGTTCAAGATCTGTAGTACACTGCTTCCATTTCCCTTCCCAACTATCACTTTCTAGGTCAATAGCCTCACAGATTGATTTGGGGTTATACAGATTATGGCCTTTGGTGACAGGGAACAGGGAGGTACAGTAGAATCAATCAAGTGTATTTATTGAGCATTTACTGTACTAAGGACTTGAGAAAGTACAACAGAGTAGCTAGACATGCCCCCTGCCCATAAGAAGCTTACAATCTCGAGGGGAATGACAGACAATACAAATAAACAAGTTACCAATATGTACATAAGTGCTGTGGGTCTGAGGGAATGGTGAATAAATGGTGCAAATCCAAATGCAAGGGTGACACAGAAGGGAGCTGGGAGGAGAAGAAGAAATGAGGGCCTAGACAAGGAAGGCTTCTTGGAGATATGCCTTCAATAAGGCTTTGAAGGTGGGGAAGGCGATCATCTGTATTTAAATTATGGAAAATAAATTGTGATTGAGTTTATTTAATCTTTAGACCAGTATTCCTCCGGGTAATGTGATGCAATGAGTTCAATCAATGGTATTTATTGAGGACTATGTGCTGAGCACTATACTAGGAGCTTGGCAAAGTACAACAGAATAAGTAGACATGATGCCTGATCACTAGATTGTAAGGAACTAGTCAGGGAGATAGACACTGTGGTTTGAAGGTGATGCAGATGGAAATGCTTACATGGTTATATTTGGCATCAGTGGCAAACCCAGGCTTCACAACCATATACACATTTATCTACTGTAATCACTCTAGAATGGTCTGAAGCTTGATCATATGGGCTCCCAACTCAGCCTATCAGTATCCCAAATGACATGCAGGAAATCTTAATTCAGTTTTCCGCTTCCTTCTCAACCCATTTGTCATTGGGTATAGGTAGCAGACCTCAATGATAATCAGCTCCGTGTCACAGATGGACCTCCTTAGTTGTGTAAAGGCCATATCAAATGCAAACTAGTACATACCCCATTGCTGAGCCATACTTATTTGCTAATGAAGAAAAAGTTGTCTCTCTTCTTCAGTATGACTGGTAATATATGGGCTTTTAGAGGCTCAATATTCAATGTATAACAGCTACTAACTTAGGGACTTCCACTGATGCACTTTTATCTGTTTGGTAGAAGAGTTTCCCAGAGGAACCAATTCTATTCTCAATTTTCATGTTTGTCATCACATCTTTAAACATGACTGTGTACAATGGGTTCAAGAAAACTGGGCCAAATATGTAACTCTGCTTTACTCCACTAGTGACAGTAAAAACAAGGTCCTTTCAAGTCTAATTCTATCATCAGGAAACAACTTTAAGATCTTGATCAGTTTTCATGGCAGATTAACATTTAGTAATTGCCTGAGTCCAAATCCACCGATGCTGTCAAATGCTTTGCTAAAATTAAGAATGCCACTCAACGTACTGTTGTTTTTCCCATTATGTATTTGATGTGCAGAAGTATCAGTGATCAGGCTGCAGTTTAATTCCCCTAGCCAATTTAGAGGAAACTATCTGGGATTTGGTTAATAATGGAGAGTATTGGAATTCTACCACTGTTTCCAGTTAGGTTTCTTATCTTTTTTCCTCAAAGATAGTGAAAAGGAAGAAGATATACAGCAGACAACTGAGCAGCCCTTCTCTATTTGTAGATCTTAGCAGCTTTTAAACTCAGGGAGCATGAAGCAGAATGATCTAGTGAAAAGGGCACAGGCCCAGGAATCAAAGGTGCTGGGTTCTAATCCCAGCTGACAACTGCCTGTTGTGTGACCTTGGACGAGTCATTTAACTTCTCTCTGCTTTAGTTTCCTCATCTGTAAAATGGATTTTTCAAGACCTCTTCTCCCTCCACCTTAGTCCCTGCCCCTCAGACTCACAGACTGTGTCCAACCTGATTAACTTGTAACTACCTCAGGACTTAGTATAGTATGCACTTAAACATCACCATTATAATTATGTAGGGAGCTTTACCATTCTTGATGGTGCTCACTGAGATAGCGACTGTGAAATATTCAACTATTCCTCATAAGAGCTCATCCTCAGTGGTGGAAGGTATGACCAAGAAACAAATGTTCTCATATCAGTAATATTTGAGTGTTTACTCTGTATACTTCTGATCTGTAATGAGAATAGAGCCTTCAATACTAAAATCACATCTCCTCTAAGAAGCCTCCTATGACTTAACTGCTCTTTCCCCACCCTATTCACCCCCGCCCCATTCTGTACCACCTATGCATTTGAGTCTGTACTCCGTAAGCATTTTGATACTCACCCCACCCCCAACTCTTATTTACATATCCTTATCTAATATTCTGCCACTTCTCCTATCTGTAATATATTTTAATGTCTGACTCTCCTGTAGATAGTAAATTCCTTGAGGATAGGAATTGTGTCTATCAACACTACTTTGCTGTACACTCCCAAGTGCTTCATACAGTGCTCTGCACAGTAAGCACTCAATAAATATCATTGATTGACATGCCAAAAGAACTCCATGCCAAACTCTGATGACTTTCCCTATATGTCTCTCTATACCTGTCTGCATGTACACCTGCAAGGTCCCATGTGTGTACATGTGCTTGTCCACCTTCTCAGGATCAAGCATGTCTAAACATTCCTCTCTCCAAGCCCATGTATAACTGTCAATTCCCCCTCCCCCGCCCCCCCCCCCACATACAGTCCACCCCACACTCACTACCATGCTCAAAATGAAAGGTTGGTATTTCTGGAAGGGAATGCCAAGCTTAGGGCTTGAAGAAGCAATGGGAGTGAGGATCTGAATTTTCAGGGAACAGAGACTGCTGGATTAGAAAAGTTGAGAGTAAGTGCTAAGTCTGTGAGGGAGAAAGCATCTTTGAGTACTCAATTCAGTTGCTAAAAATCTTTGAGGGAGAAATCTAAAGTTCTGGTGAATGCAGACCTCCCCAAAATTTTATTCATTCTTGACTATTCAATAATGACCAAAGTCCTCATTGAAACTAAAATTGTAAACACCTCTATAGAGAGTATTTCTTAAGATAAAATAAACTCATTCTATTCATTTTTCACAATTTAAATGTGACAACAGCTTTGGTTGATTAACATTTCTACTTCCTTATATAATTTCTCCTGTTTCCACGCAGGACTTCAAGATGTTCTGAAGGTTCTAGTCAGAGCAAAAAATTTAGTTATTGAAGACCCAGGACTAACAAGAATGGTTGATTTCAGTTTGCAGGCAATGTTTCTCAGTTTACAAGCAATGATGCACAAGAAAACCACATGACATATGTTCTAATTTAGAGAATTCAATTAAACCACCACACTCCATTTATGCAGTGGCAAAAATGCCTATAATGGTATTTAATGGCTATTATCCATTTCAGGACAGACTGCTGTGTCTGTCTCTGCATACAGAGTCTTCTGTGGTAAACTCTTGCTGTATTGGATGTGAAATGCCCCACTACACCTTAAAGCCAACATTTAACAATCTCTTTGCTAAAGGTGGAAGCCTATCGTATTTAGGCCAGATTTTATTTTTTTAATCCACTCATTTGGGAATTTGAGTGCCTTTGGGACTCAACCAACTCTCTCTTCCTTTCAGCATAATTCCATCAGTGGACTACAGACCTAAAGTATTTACTTTCATTTTAAGCAAAATGTGTTTCATCTATGTGAATGAATAGCAGGTATTGGGAAGCTGGAACAACCTAGTCTGTTGACATGTGTAACCCATTGGCTTTTCCATTAATTTAGGTTGATCACACCTATATCTCCCTAATGCTGATGAAATTCAATAACCAAATAGTATGAGTCTCCTCTTTTGATAGGCGGAGCAGAAAGGATTTTTGCAGGAACAACAATGAAATATTTTAAAATGGAAATGTGATGATAAAACAGCCTTTTCTCCCCAGTAATTCCAATTTTATAGCAACTCGAAGCTCACCAGATGGATCGCTCTAGAGAATAAGCCTGGGAAACCAAGCTGTTCAAACTTTGGTTCTCATTGGCATTGGCTGAAAGTTAATGCCATCTGAAAGCCACTATCACAGTTGAAAAATCTCAGCAAAATTGCCCAAGGTTAAGTGAGCATGGAGATTCAACTACTTCAGCAACTGTCCCTTTGAAGCCAGGAATGAGACATATGGATAGAATAACCTGGAGAAGCCTTTTATGTTTGTCCATAACCTAACATTTGTAGTTTAACAGACCACATTAATCTCTGGGCCAGTAACACAAAGCCTTTTACAAAAAAAAAAAATCAATTGTACCGTGTGCAAAGCACTGTTAGGAGCTTCGGAGAGTACAACAGAGTCAGTAGATATGTTTCCAGACCACAAGGAGCTTACAGTTTAGAGGAGTAGACCAGTGTAAATTATGACTATGTATATAAGTACTGTGGGGTTTAGGTTCAGGTGAATATCAAGTGCTTAAAGGGTACAAATCCAAGAGTATGTGTGACAGAAAGGGAGGAGATGTGATTTTATTATTATT
The DNA here is from genome assembly GCF_004115215.2 of Ornithorhynchus anatinus. Taxonomy (NCBI): domain Eukaryota; kingdom Metazoa; phylum Chordata; class Mammalia; order Monotremata; family Ornithorhynchidae; genus Ornithorhynchus; species Ornithorhynchus anatinus. The sequence continues at coordinate 58,204,754 of NC_041753.1, forward strand.
AATAATAATGGTATTTGTTAAGTGCTTACTATGTGCCAAACACTGTTCTAAACACTGGGGTAGATACAAGCTAGGCAGGTTGTCCCATGTGGGTCTCAGTCTTAATCCCCATTTACCAGATGAGGTAACAGGCCCAGAGAAGAGAAGTGGTTTACCCAAGGTCACACAGCATCCAAGTGGTGGAGCAGGGATTAGAATCCATGACCTCTGACTCTCAAGCTGCTCTTTCCACTAAGCAGTTGCTTTGGACAGTTGCTCTTTCCACTAAGTCACACTGCTTTGAGAGTGCTGGTCTGTCTTACATGAAGGGGGAAGGACTTCCAGATCAGGAGAAGGACATGGGCAAGGGGTCAGTGGCAAGATAGATGAGCTTGAGGTGCAGTGAGTAGGTTGGCATTAGAGGAGCCAAGTGTGAAATCAATTTTACCAGTGTGGATGTCTCAGCATAAAGGAGTCAATCATGTGTGGAATTGGATGCAACACAAAACTTAAAGACACACTCTAGACCCAAAAGAAGCAGCTAATGAGGAAAGGATCAAGCAGTGTTGTTTCTGGAACCAAGCTTTAGAGAAAGAATGGGCAGTTCGTATGTTGGGGGCAGAAGAGTGGGAGGATTTAAATCTCTTCTTGTGATTCATTTCACCATGACCTGTCATTTCACCTCAAATGTCAGGTGTCAATCATTGGCATCTATTGAGTACTTACTGTGTGTAGAACACTGGACTAAATGGTTGGTATCAAATTTTACTAGAAGTTTCAGACTAACTCCATAATGAAGGTATCCTTAAAGTGAATGGATCCCTGAGTGTCTAAACCACCTCTCAGAAAATGTCAATTATAACTCTATTCTGAAAACACCCTTTTAATTTTTCCTATAACACAACCCCAAACAATTGTGCACATATCAATAGGAGATCTGGGTGACTGTGAGCCTGTTACTGGGCAGGGATTGTCTCTGTTGCTGAACTGTACATTCCAAATGCTTAGTACAGTGCTCTGCACATATTAAGTGCTCAATAAATACAATTGAATGAATGCTTTCAAATTCAGGTTTTCCTGGTGTTTAAGTGCCTTGTTATTGTAAATTGCAGTTGGGAATTGCCTTCATGTTTAGACTGTTGTATTACATGGAAGCAGAGATGAGTACTATTTTAATGGCTTTAAAGAGTAAATATTGCCTTTGAAAGTGCTCAACCTGTTTTGTTTTATAGTGCTCATTAAGCACTTACTATGTGTTAAACACTGTTCTAAGCACTGGGGTAGATAAAGTTAATTAGGTCAATTGATTGCTGTGTGATCTTGGATTAGTCACTCAACCTCTCTGTGCCTCAGTTTCCTCAACTGTAAAATGGAGATTAAATCCTACTCCCTCCTACTTAGACTGTCAGCCACAAGTGGGACAGGGACTGTATCCAACCTGACAAACTAAGTCCTGGGGTAGATACCAAAACAGAACTTGACACATAGTAAGCACTTAAATACAATTTAAAAATGATATGGGAAGACATACGTTAACTCCACAGCTTTTAGCAGAAGTGTAGCATAATACTTATATTCCCCTTAAACTACTACACCTGCTTGTTACTTCTAACTACCACCAATATCATTCATTCTACTACAGCATCAGCCTCTGCACTCACCTCCCTGCTTCCTGTCTCTCTCTACTTTACTCTGCTGACCAGATCATCTACAAAAATGTTCAGTCCACATCTCCCCTCCCAAGAACCTCCAGTGGTCATCCATCCACCTTCGCACCAAACAGAAATGCCTTACAATCTGCTTTAAAGCAATCAATCAGCTCGCCTGCTCCTATCTCACCTCACTGATATACTACAGGCCAGTCTGCACACTTTGCTCCTTTAGCGCCAGCTTGCTCACCCTTGCACTGTGCCCCAATCTCCTCTATCTTGCCATCTACCCCTTTCCCATGTCCTCCCTCTGGCCTGGAACTCTCTTCCCCTTCATATATGACCAACCACCACTCTCCCCACCTTCAAAGCCTTATATCACAGCTCCTCCAAATGGCCTTCCCCAATTAAGCTCATTCTCCCTCCTCTCTGCCTCCCTCCGGGCCAGCTCCTCCTTTCTGTATCATCTATGTACTTGGATCGGTGACCTTTGGACATTTGATATTCACCCCACCGTCAGCCCTGCAGCACTTGTGTACATGTCTATAAATTATATAGTATAAATAATTTATTTTAACATCAGTCTCCCTCTAAAGTGTAAGTTCATTTGGGGAAAGAAAGGTGCCTACCAACTCTGCTCTACTTTACTCCCCTAAGCACTTAGTATAGTGCTCTGCACACTGTAAGCACCCAAATACTATAGATTAATTCATTCCCATTTTATAACAAGCCTTGTTTTCCTTTCTGTGTTTAGAAAACAACTTTTCTTCTTATGTCGATAAGTAAATTTTCTTCTGTACTTAGGATCATTTTGTAACTTACAATTAAAGACTTTCCTTCTAACACAAAATGAATCATCTTAAATTTCAAATGAACAGTACCTCTGACTATGAAAGCTAGAATGACTCAGTGTATGCAGATGATTACTCGAAGTAATGATTTTGTTTATTTCAGAACTCCTAAAAAGACTTGCCATATTGGAAATGAAATGTGGGTTTATGGACATTTTGCAGCTTTGTTGTTGAAGCGTTTCATTTGAGAACACAAGGAAGTTATATTTCTAATATGAAAAACCCAAACATTTTGAAACAACCCACAGAAAATAATGCTATGTTTAAGGCAGCCTTGAAATTTGCTGCTTGCCCAGAGAAAGCACAGATGAATGTTGCCCCCTCAAGTAAATTAATGAAATCGGCATTTATGTACTTCTCATTTCCCAAGGAGGAGGAGAGCTGGCTGGGAAAAAAATTTACGACATGCTTGTAAATTAATTGCAAGGATAATGTAAATACAGAAGACTATTTCACTGAAAAATATAATTCCCCATTCAAGGAGATAAAGCCTGAGAATTAAGAATATATTTGGGAAAGAAGGTTTTTGGATTTTAATACAATGAGATGATGGAACATAGGCGGGTGCTTGCTAATCTATGACTAACAAACAGCTTCTGGGCAACTTGTCTTTCAGGTTCCTCCAATTAAAATATTGGGTTTTTGTTTTTTGTTTTTGCATTTAAGTGTTCACTATGTGCCAGGCACTGTACTAAGCACTGGGGTAGATGCAAGCTAATCAGATTGGACACAGCCCATGTCCCACATGAGGCTCATATTCCTAATCCTCATTTTACGGATGAGGCAACAGACACAGATAAGTAGTTTATGACCACCCCTCTCACCCACTCCTCTGATTGGTGGGAAACTCTGCCTGTTGAGTCCCTCACACCAGTGACACAATCCCCTGTGGTTGAGTGATAGCAAATGTATTTATTGTGTACTTACTGAGTTCAGAGCACTGTATTAAGCACTTGAGAGTACAATATAAAAGTTACTAGACACATTCCCAGCCCACAGCAGCAGAAAGGGAAGCTGGGAGGGTCGTCCGCTCCTCCTCTCTACCATTCTCCGTGTGTCCCCCCCAAACTGCCAACCAGGCCCCCTCCCTCAGGCACACAAGCCAGGACCTTATTCCCAATCTGCACCTTATCATACCTATATGAATATCTTCATATCATATCTACACCCACTGTCTGCTTCAGCAGGTGCTCCCAGTTTCCCAGGTCTCTAAATACAGTGTTCTGCACATAGTAAGTGCTCAAAGACAATCGATTGACCTGTCTGACTCAAACCATGGGCAAGTCAGCACCTCAGTAGGGGTACTACATCCCCTTTCATTGTATTGTTCTGCTGCTCTGCCAAAAAAACAGATTCCCAACTCATGCTGCTCTTCATGATGGAACCACTGGCCCATGTCTTGACCAGGTTGGTCCTCGAGTCAAGGTCTGTGCATCTAAATACAAATGTTTGAATGGGACATAACCTACCTACCATTTTTGCCCTTCGTTACCCACTCTCCCACCCGATCAGTGGAAGGCAGACTATCATTGCTTTTCACTAACACTGAAATTTCTGAAAGATGAAGAGAAACAGGTCCTTCATTTATAAAATGAATGAATTCAATTTGAGGGATGTTTCTAAAGTTTATTGCTTAAAACTATAAAAACTCTGGAAAATTTGCAACATGATAGATGCTAAATTGTATAGGAAGTCCTCGACTGAGTTGGAGAGAAAGGCATTTCCACTGTCTCTGAATATGTCCTGTTTCAGGTTTATCATGTCAGGCCCAATTTTACAATGCCAGGCTCATAAATATTAATACTATGTCCCTTTCCCCTGTGGAGCTTTCTCATTCTTCCTCCCCACACAAGCCCCAGTCAACAAGTTTTAACCCAGCTGCCAAGAGACATCCAAATCTCAGTTTAGAAGCAAAGGGCAAGGGGGGAGAATAAGAGTTAAAATAACCTGTTCACCACTCCCCAGCATCCTCAGTACCATGAAACTTTAGACCTATGTGACTAATCTCTAAGTGGGGATTTTTTTTCATGGGAAAAGCTCTTCCTGCTGGGGAATCTAATGACAAGAGTGATGATTACATAGTATTAAGCATGCTATTTAAGTGTTTACTATGTGCCAAGCACTGTTCTCAGAAAATCAGGCTGGGCTCAGTCCCTGCCCCACATGGGGCTCACTAAGTAGGAGGGTGAACAGGTATTGAATCCCCTTTTCCAGATAAGCAAACTGAGGCCCAGAGAAGTGAAATGACTTCTTTTTTATGATATTTGTTGGCTATGTGCCAGGCACTGTTCTAAGCACAAGGGTAGATATAAATAATCAGGTTGGAAACAGTCCATGTCCCACAAGGGGGCTCACAGTCTTGATCTCCATTTAACAGATGAGGTAACTGAGGCACTGAGAAATGAAGATACTTGCCCACGGTCCCATAGCAGACAAGTGGCACAGCTGGGACTAGGGCCTAGGTCCTTCTGACTCCCAAGTCAGTGCTCTTTCTTCTAGGCCACACATATCCACTACTACACCAAAGCAGATTTGACCCTTGGCATGAGGCATTTCTGCCTACAAGTCCCAGATGCTTTCCAACCTCTGTGGCTAGAGGCAGTCATAGCCACAGAGGGTAGTCACTCTGGGCCTGGGGGAAGACACCCCATCCCTCTCCTTTCAGGCCAGTAAGACTTGGGCACTCGTGTCAGTACTCAGCCCCAATCTGACACCCAAGGTCCCTCACTTCCTGTTTTTAAATGAATGTTGAAAGCTGTTTGATTAAATGCAAAACATTCAAGAAAACCTGGTACATTCAGAGATGCTTTGAGACATATGCAGTCAGATTGTGTCCACTTTTAATGAACTAAATTTCCAAATGTTTCTTGTATGCCTTTTTTCCTGGTGAAACAAAATGTGATATGTCGACTTCAAAATAAAACTTGGACAGTGCCATATTAGAAAGGGATAGCCTACAAAGCATCCCCTGCATTTGCTAATTTGCTTATTACAGAACTCAATTGGTTATTCCCAGCAGCTCTAGAAGATGTTATCTACCTTTCTAGGGACAACATGAAAAAGATTTTTAAAGTCCTCAAAAATAAAACTCACTGAAGGAAAATGATAAGGACAACACAGGCAAGAACAGCAGTGTTTCTCATTAGAAAAATCTTTCATCACCATGGGGGTCCTTCAAATTACTGACCCAGGTCACTGGATATTTGGGCACACAAAGTAACTGCAATTAGGAACTCAGCAACTCTCTAAATTCCTAAAAGACATATTTGAATACAGGACTAGAGTCTTCTATTTGTAAAGGAAAATCACCTGAGTGCTTGGAAGCCTCCATCTGGAAGAAAGCTTTTTTTTTTCCTCCAATTGGGAAGGGGGGGAAGGAGAAAGAAAAAAGAAAAATACATTAGAGAAACCAGTTACAGGTGAGCTTCTATCTAGAAGATATTATGTTTAACAAAAAAACTAATGGATTAAAGTCGGGAAATGAGTCTCAGGAAACCAGACGAAGAAGTGCAAGAAAAGATGATGGGATCTCCCATCAGAACTAAGACCAATGTATGTCCAAATCTTCAAAAGAACTAATAGGCAGAATTTCCTGCATTTATGGCCCACGGGATGTAGTGAGAAGTGAAGGAATTGATGTTAGCTAGCCCAATCAGTTTAATTAAACAATATGTAGTTTCACCAATGAGAGACAATGAGCAACCCTAAATTGGTAGGGGCCAAAGATAATTCATCCACAAGATCTAAGCCTCTAAGCACCTCAAGTCACATCAACCTAACAACAAGGCTAAATATTCATGAGATATTTATACCCATCCTCAATACTTATGCATCGTGGCTTTAGTGGAAAGAGCACAGGCTTGGGAATCAGAGGTCACCTCCTCCAGGAGGCCTTCCCAGACTGAGCCCTCCCTTTCCCTCTGCTCCTTCTCCCCTCCCCATTGCCCCTACTCCCTCCCTCTGCTCTACCTCCTTCCCCTCCCCACAGCACTTGCATATATTTGTACATATTTATTGCTCTATTTTGTTAATGCTGTGCATTTATCTATGGCTCTATTTTGATGGTATTGATGCCAGTCTTCTTGTTTTGTTGTCTGTCTCCCCCTTCTAAACTGTGATCCTTTTGTTGGATAGGGATTGTCTCTATCTGTTGCTGAATTGTACTTTCCAAGTGCTTAGTACAGTGCTCTGCACACAGTAAGCGCTCAATAAATATGATTGAATTAATGAAAGGTCATGGGCTCTACTCCCAACTCTGACATTTATCAGCTGTGTGATTTTGGGCAAGTCACTCAACTGCTCTGTGCTTCAGTTACCTCATCTGTAAAATGGGGATTAAGTCTGTGAGCCCCACAGGGGACAACCTGATTACACTGTATCTATCCCAGCGCTTAGAACAGTGCTTGGCACAGAGTATGTGCTTAACAAATACCATTATTATATGCATATCTATATTATCTATTCAGCTACTTTTTTTTTTATATTCTTCCTCCTGCTCCCAAGATTTGTAAATAATTTATTTGCCTCTTCCCTGTTAGAGTGTGAGCATCTTGAGGGCAGAGACTAGGCTTTTTGCTGCAGGTGCAAAAAAAAATAAAATAAAAAAGAAAAATTGCTGCTGCTTATACAGGACTCTACTCACTAAATGCTCAAAAAATACCACTGATTGAATAAAAATCTCAATTTCAAAAATTTACCAAAGCAGATTGGCAAATGTGGCATGTTCCATTAATTACTTAATCATATCCCACTCCTATTATTACTCACTATTCTTATATCCATGAGGCAAAAATCAAGTCCTGAGATGCAGCAGAGGGAAATCTTGAGAACCAAAGTTCTGAAGATTTAGAAACATGCTCTGTATTGAGACATATGCATGTGCTGGGCCATGTTTTTGTAATAGCAAAGGAATAATGTAAAGGATTCATAGCCCCCAAGAGAATCCTAAAATAAGTAAGTAAATAAAAATCTATTCTTTCACTCTGGGGCATTGTTCCTAGGAAGTACACAACTCCCTCTTATGAAATTTAATGTTCATGTAGTTCCTTTGATGTCTTTTTCTTAACATGCAAACACTGTGTTCTCACTGAGCTTCCTGCTAAATAGGAAGAATATCTAGGTTAACATTGGCTTTTAAACATCCTATCTAGCATTTGTCAAGATACAGAAAATGCCATCAGAATTAAAGTCAACATTTTGAAGGTAGAAAAGTATCTTCTATTCATGTAATTATCTTATTTTGCAAATAGGAAGTGCACATTAATTCCTCTGCTGCACAAATTGCCACATCTGACTTCTACTAGCACAGTGCTATGATTAATCAATTACTATTTATTACTTTTAAGTTATTTGTTAGATGAGTCATCACTGCCTTTCTGGACTAAGAGCTTCAAGAAGGAGAGGCCTAGTGGAAAGAGCACAGGCCAGAAGACTTGGGTTCTAAACCCAGCTTTTTACTTGGCACATAGTAAACACCACAATTATCATCATCATCACTAGATGCTTAGGAAGTACAAAATGAAAGTGTATATTACCTGCCCTCAGGGAGCGTGCACCGTAATGGGGAAGACGGACATAAAGTAGCTCCTAATGATTGGTCTCAGATCTCTCCATCAGCCACCCCCCCTTGACTATTTATTCTCTTCTCCTACTAAACCTCTGCTCACATTCTTGAATTCTATCAAGGTCTCCTAATTGTATCTTGTTTTTGACTCTGCCTCCAACTATCTGTATTTCATTTAAATGTTTGTCTCCCCAACTGGATTGTAAGCTTGACAGCAGGGATGGTGTTTACCAGCTCTACTGCATTGTACTCTGTTTAGTTTGCACTTGGATCTGACACCTTTGGACATTTGACATTCACCCCACCCCCATCGCACTTACATATATATCTTTAAAGTATATAAGCTACTTATTTATTCATTCAATCATATTTGAGTGCTTACTGTGTGCAGAGCACTGTACTAAGCACTTGGAAAGTACAAGCTGGCAACAAATAGAGATAATCCCTACCCAACAAAGGGCTCATGTTTATGGCTGTCTTCCCCTCTAGGCTGTAAGCTTGTTCTGGGCAGAGAATGTGCCTGCTAATTCTGTTGTATTGTACTCTCCCAAGCATTTAGTTCAGTGCTCTGCACATAGTAAGCACTCAACACCATTGATTCATTTAGTATAGTGCCCTGTATACAGTAAGTGCTCAATAAAAACCACTGAATGAGTGATTGATTCCATTGCTCTCACCATTACCCTACTTGGAATTACCCTCCCCTTCAAATTTGCCAAACCATGCCTCTCCCCAGCTTCAAAGCTTCCTAAAATCTCTCTTCCAAGAGACATTTCCTGCCTAGTGCCCACCTTGTTATCTATATAGATATCTCAACATAGAAATGATTGCTAAGGTAGCCAATAGAAGATAGAGATAACAGGCACATAGATGTGTACCTCTTGTCTATATAGGTAATCGGTTTCATTTTTGTGACTTGTTCTGTGCTTTTACAGTAGTAACACGTATCTACATCTCCCTCGTTAAATTATAAATTCTTCGAGGGCAGGGGCCATGTCTTTATTTTACATTCCCAAGCAGCCAAGAACTGACATTTAATTATTCTACAATAATTCCCTATAAACAATAGGCTCTATATAAATAAAATTTCCCTTTTATTCTATGCTTCACTGCACCTTTTTAAAGAACTGAATTTTAGCTCCTTTGCACAGAGAGTCAAATTAAAAATATGTCAATGATTCATTCTGTAGATCAGATCAGTAATTTTTTCATCTCTTAAGGAAAGAGGTTGAAGAGGAAAAATGGTAAACCTTCACAACAGAGAGCGTTGGATGTAGACATCCCTTTCCTAGCACTTATGTTTGGGAAATCTAATCCTAGATATTTAGTATCTTCCTGTTCTTTTAGGAGCTTCATTTGAAAAATTTTCTTAAAGGTGTGAACATTGTTTTCAATATCCAAAAATTCTCCCCTGGCAACAGAATGTTTTTGTTTTATGGTATTTGTTAAGTACTTATGTGTTGAGCACTAAGTGCCGGGGTAGATACAGGTTTATCAGGTTGGAGACAGTCCCTTTTCCACATGGGGCTCCAAAGCCTAAGTAGGAGGGAGTAGGATTCGATCCCCATTTTACAGTTGAGGAAACAGACACAGGGAAGTTAAATGACTTGCCTGAGATCACACAGCAAGCAATTGAGAGAGCCAGGATTAAAACCCAGGTCCTCTGAACTCCAGGCCCATGGTCTTTCTACTAGGCCAAACTGATTCTCAAATCTCAATAAAAAAATTGGGGAAATAATTTTAATAATAATAAAAATCACATTTATTAAATAATGTAAAAGAATAACTGAACTCAGTTCAGTTGCCTTAACATCCCTTTGCAATGAGTTTCCATGGGCAAGAGCTGCTCAAGCTCCCCTTTGGAATGCTACTGTCCATTTAGAATGCTAAGAATACTAATATTTGATAATGAACATTTAATAAGTCTGCTGAAAACTGAGATGAACACAAGCTCGGAGAAAAATTATGTGGCTTGTAAAATATTTCATACTTTATTGCATTCTAAACTTAAACACCACTATATTGCCTTAGTGTCAAGCTGGGTAAATATTCTTTGAATAGATGAGCAAATCCTGAAAAATACAAGAGGACACTATACATATCTTAATCCTCCTTCATTTTGCCGCTCCTTTCCCTTTATCTTCCAAATTCAAATCACACCACGCAAAAAGAAACATTAATTGCCTGCCTTGAAGGGAAAAGAGTACCTTGATTTTTCTTATACTTGACTGAGGAAAAATGAATCTATCAGCTTATTTGGGGTGGAAATGTCAAATATAAAAGGAAAGACATTAATTAAGCTATGCACACAAAAGGATCAAGAATGCATCCTCATTGTACTTATGCAATGAAAATTTTTAAGATCATTAAAATTGTCCATTTAAATATAAACAGTGTATCCTGGAACAAGATCATTGTTGCTCAGGGTTGTGATGATGACACACAATTACTATTGCTTTAAACAGTGGTATACATAACACATAACTGAATAGGTAGCATCCAGCTAAAGTCTAAGTTTATCAACATCTTGGAATTTTACACTTACTTGCCTTCTATTCAGTTCTGTGGTTTTGACTGTAGAAGAGTGTACTTGAAGATATCACAATAACAACATAGTTCTGTTCTGGAAAAGCACCCTGACTTATGAACTTGCTTTTTCTGAATCACTGAGTTAGTGATGGGGTCAGACTCTTAAGGCCTTTGATGTCTTTTATCATTTTTAATTAATGTTTAAGTACAAAACAAACTATGTGAGAGGAGAAAAATGATTTAGAATGTGCAAACTTTAGTGGTAGAATAATGACTTTTTTAATGGTATTTGTTAACCTCTGTGTCAAGCACTGGAGTAGATACAAGTCAATCAGGTGGGACATAGTCCCTGCCTCACATGGGACTCACAGTCCAAGTTGGAGAGAGAACAGGTATTAGAAAAGTGTAGCCTAGTGGAGAGAGCATTGACCTGGGAGTCAGAGGACCTGGGTTCTCATCCCAGCTCTGCCACTTGTCTGCTGTTTGACCTTCAGCAGGTCACTTCTCTGAACCTCAGTTCCCTCATCTGTAAAATGGGGATTAAGAATATGAACCCCTTGTGAGACACGGACTGTGTTCAATCTTATCAACTTGTATCTACCCAGTGACTGGCACATAGTAAGCGCTTCATAACAAAAGAAAAAAGTATTCAATTTATATCAGGTGAGACAACTAAGACACTGAGAAGTTAAGCTAAGAATCAGAAGTGGTCTAAAGCTCAGTATATGATGACAGGACACGTGGAGGAACTGTGAGGTGAACACTCTTATGGTCAGGTAAACATCCTGTAATGTTCCTAAATTTTCCCTTTAACATTCAAATCATTTTCCTCCTTTAGGATTTGAGACAAACATTTCCCTAACTAAAATGGGAGGCAGGACAGACCCCAAAATTTGGGACTTGACCCAAAGTTAATCATCTGGTCACCTTAGAGTTATTAACCATTACTTATATTACTTAAAATATGTATATTTAAATATGTATCTTTCTCTGAAGGCTCTGAATTTCATGTATACACACACACACACACACAGAGAGAGAGAGAGAGAGCCCACACACATGAAGGAGCACAGCCCAGATACTCGATAGACCCAGGGTATAAAGGAATCATGCTGTAAGTATAAAATCAAACTCACAGCAGTAGTAATGCACTTTGTCTTGTCTTTCACAAATGTAAAAGCATAATGAAAGTTATGCAGGTCAAAGTGTTTTGAAAACAAAGAATTTGAACCTACTTTAAGACAATCTTGTGACAGTACACCTGTTGGAAGTGGTGGATTCCACCTCCTCTAATATTACTTTTTTTTGGGGGGGGGGCGGAACATATCTTAGAAATCACCTTCACGAGGCAGAGGCAACTGCCTGCAGAAATAAACGGGGCAGCTCACTGCCTTCCAATTCCAGCAAGATCCTAGGGAGAGCCTTTTAAAACCAGCTATGGAGAATGTTAACCCTACACTCCCCTGAATTGCAATGCTATTTTAAAACAAAGCAGACATAAAAATCAAATATTCATATTTATTGAGTACTCACTGTGTGCAGAGCACTGTACTAAGTGCTTGAGAGATACAGAGTTAGTAGACACATTCCCTGCCCACTACTAGCTTAGTCTAGAGGACCGCTACAGGAGAAGCATAGTCACACCAAATCATGTTGATTTGGTGATTTTCATATGCTCCAGTGAAAACCCCACTCTTGAAATGTAAGAACTGGACTGAGGAAATGACTTCAGGGAGCCAGAATTGTTTTGGGATTTGTAAAGATGCAGCCAACAAAGGTTAATGAGGGGAAAAAGGTAAGGGGAAGAAAAAGAAAAGGTAAGGGGAAGGAAAAAAAAAAGGTTTTATTCTCATTAAAAAAAGGTTTCCCTCTACTGCTGATTGCGTGGACACTTTTGAATACATTGTTGCTAATCTAACTTGAGGAAATTTCAATTTTCTGGTTCTGCCCCTTCAATATGTGGACCTATCATATTGCTCTTTCCCTAGGAAGACAGGTGCATCGATGACCATCATGAATTCAGGAGGGACAAACTGGCCAACTTCTAACAGTGTAAAACAAAACATATTTGGGTGAAGAAATTGTAGAGTCCCCAAATTTCTTAATAGTGTCATCTTCAACAGTCTCATTTTCACAAATTAAAAGACGACTGACAGTTGTTTTCAATGGAATACTAAGTTCTTTGAGTTTCATTGCTAAGTATTTGAGAGACAATTTGCAATTTAGATTTGGTCTTCTCAGTCAGAACCCACTTTGCAACAGAAGCTCTGAGAGAAGGAAAAGTTTTCTTATTTTGCTAAATAAAACCACTCTATGATCTTGTCTTTTCTCCCCAGGGCAGAGATCAGAAGGAACAATACTTGTAATCCATCCCAGCCTCGCTTTTTTGGTTTTTTTCGCTGTGCAATCTAGGCAACTTGAACTAAGGTTCCCTCAATCACTCAGTTGTATTTATTGAGCTCTTACTGTGTGCAGAGCACTATATTAAGCACTTGGTAGAGTACAACAGAGTTGGTAAACACATTCCCTGTCCAAAATAAGCTTACAGTCTACATTCTATAGACTACTAGGTCATGCTGCTTTAGTCCTGTCTTCAGTGGGGGAGCTAAAAAAAAATAAAATAAATGAGGACAGGATTGGGAGAGGAGTGGAAGTGGAAAAGCTTGAACTATAGCCTGGACAATGATGTAATAATAATAATGATGATGATGGTATTTGTTAAGTGTTTACTATGTGCGAAGCACTGTTGTAAGCACTGGGGGGATACAAGGTGATCAGGTTGTCCCACGTGGGGCTCACAGTCTTAATCCCCACTTTATAATAATAATAATAATGATAATGTTGGTATTTGTTAAGCGCTTACTATGTGCCGAGCACTGTTCTAAGCGCTGGGGTAAACACAGGGGAATCAGGTTGTCCCACGTGGGGCTCACAGTCTTAATCCCCATTTTACAGATGAGGGAACTGAGGCACAGAGAAGTTAAGTGACTTGCCCACAGTCACACAGCCGACAAGTGGCAGAGCTGGGATTCGAACTCATGAGCCCTGACTCCAAAGCCCGTGCTCTTTCCACTGAGCCACGCTACTTTAAGGATGAGGTAACTGAGGCACAGAGAAATGAAGCGACTTGCCCAAAGTCACACAGCTGACTAGTGGCAGAACCAGGATTAGAACCCATGAGCTCTGACTCCCAAGCCCGTGCTCTTTCCACTGAGCCACACTGCTTCTCTAAGCAGTAAGCATGCTGATACCAGGACTCCTGGGCTGACTGAAGACGAAACTAAAGTAGCATGGCCTTGTGGATAGAGCATGGGCATGGGAGTCAGAAGGACATGGGTTCCAATCTCAGCTCTGCCACTTGACTGCTATGTGACCTTGGGAAACACTTCATTTCTCTGTGCCTCAGTTCCCTCATCTGTAAGATGGGGATTAAGAGTGTGAGCCCTATGTTGGGCAGGGACTGTGTTCCACCCAAATTCCTTCTATCTACCCTAGCTCTGCACAGTGTTTAGCACATAGTAAGTGCTTAACAAATATCACAATTATTATTGTGGCTCTAAAACATTACCTATGCCTGCCAGGACAGTTCCTGTCAGCATTAGCTTAGCCACGTTTGTTCCATGTAGATTCAAATCAAAATGACAATTATCCAGACAAACATACCTACCCCATGAATACCAGGTCATTGTCTCATCTTTCCTCTCTCCACCCTCCACTCCCAAGCTTAATATTCCTACATACTAGGGCTCATGGTACAAAGCTAACCACCAATAATGTGTGTGGAACCAGACGGTTTAAGTTTGCTAGACTAGGACCATCTGTGCTTTTGTGACAAGATACTCAGGGCCATAATTAATTGGGTTGATTCAATTTAAATTTATGTCTGGAGAGGAAATTCCATAATAGTCCTCAAAACATGAAGGGCAGCCATTCAAGAGACAGTATATAGGTTTCTAAAGTCCATAGTCCTCCAAATATTCTACTTGACGCACTTACTTTGCATTGTTCAGACCGATTCTCATCCTACCCTTAATCAGTTTGTTTTTTTCCATTCACCTCCTTTTTCACTATTTCACCAGGCTAAGGACACATTGCATCTCCTTGAAACAAAGTTCAACCCTCAGGTATAGGTCCCGTGGAAAAAAAAAATACATGCACGCAAATGGCATTTAAACCAGAACTTATTTTAATGGATGCTTCAAACATTAATCGAGATCAGCGTTCAACAATTTGCATAACATCTTGAAAATAGACCCCTATTTAAATCAAAATGGAGCCTATTTTTTTTTAAGAAGAACGGTAAATAATGTTAAAGTTGTAACATTACTCCATACATGATGATTTTCATTAGCTTGGCAATATTTTTTTAATTCATCTCAGTTGTTCAAAAGATATAATCATACCTCCTTTGAGTCAAGAGCTAATATTTCCATTAATTTTATGATATTGTTCAAGCCCTTTCTATGTGCCAGGTACTATACTAAGCGCTGGAGTAGATGCAAGCTAATTAGGTTGGACACAGTCCACATGGGATTCAGTCTATCTCCATTTTACAGATGAGGCAACAGGCACAGAGAAGTTAAGGGACTTGCCCAATGTCATAGGAAACAAATGACAGAGCAGGGATTAGAACCCAGGTCCTTCTGACTCCCAGGGCTGTGCTCTAACCACTAGGCCATGCTGCTTTTTAAAAATAGATTTTGTCTTTAAAGTAACATTAAAGATCTACTTTTACACTTTCCACATTTCATGGAAAGCTACCACATGAATTCTAATATGAAAGTCAATATTACACTGGGGAAATCAAATATTTTGAGGACTACTTGCAATTTAAGAAATCTGAACCTCTTATCCAAAGATATCATAAAAAAGTGGCAAGAGCAGCAAAATCATGATTTGGCAGCATTATTCCTCTAAAATGACCCAACAGGGCTAACAGAACAAAATCTCATGAGCATACTTTTCCCCATTCGCACTACTGTTGTCATGGAGACAAATCTCTGGTGCATATAATGGTGTAACCTATACATCTTCCTACCACGCACATTCCATTGTTGCCATGGAGACCAGTCACCAGCCTCTTTTTTCTTCAATGCTCCTCTAGACACCATTGATATTACAGCATTCACTGAGTTTTTAAGTCAGTTTCAGTAAGAGCCAAGATATTTTGGCAACTCATACCTGTATTCAGCTTTTCTGTAATTCCAGTATTTTGGGTGCTTTGGAATGGGAAATGTCTCTGGGATACTTTGCTTACAATAATATTACAGGTGATCTTTAAAACTACATATTGCCTCAGAATCATGAGAAGCAGGATTGATACAAATATGCATAAACTTAAATATCGTATTTTTTCTTCCTTAACAAAAGCTTTAAAAAAAAGCTTCCTCCTACAATTAGCTAAGAAGCCCCTCTGTGAGAAAATGAAACTTGCAAGTACTGATTCTCTTGAATCAAAAGCACATATGCACTTCCTCTTATTTAAGGGGAAAGCCAAATTCTCCCTTAAGTAGATTATAGAAGTCAAAAGACAACTTCAAGTACCATTACATAACACACTGGGAGTCAAATTCAGATTACAAAAATTTCTTTTCAAGATCAATAGTCTGTCTAGAAAATGAAGATGCAGAACACCTCATCTCTAAACAAAAAAGAGATTCCGTTTTTAAGAGGGGAATCAGCACAGGAAACAGACATGATTTCTCATACTACTACTACTACTACTAACAATAATAGTAGTGGCACTCATTATGTTCCAAGCTCCATACTAAGCACTGGGGTAGATACATGATGATCAGGTGAGTCCTTGTCCCTCATGGAGTTCACAATTTAAGTAGGAGGGAGGATAGGGAGGTACCTTATCCCCATTTTACAGATGAGAAAACTGAGGCACCAAGAAGCCAAGTGACTTGCCAAAGATTACACAACAGGTAAGTGTCAGAGCCTGGATTAGGACCCAGATCTGGCTCTGCCACTTGTCTGCTGTGGGACCTTGGCCAAATCACTTGACTTCTGTTTGTCAGTTTCCTCATCTGTAAAATGGGAATTAACACTGTGAGCCCCATGTGGGACAGGGATTTGAGTCCAATCTGATCAGCTTGTATCTATCCCAGCACTTAGTACAGTGTCTGGAACATAGTGCTTAAATACCATTAAAAAAAAAAAAAAGACACGCCCATGTTCTAAGCCATGCTGCTTCCCAAAAAACAAGAAGCAATAGTTTCTGAAAAGCAAGAAACAATAGTTTGTGAGGTTCCCTTGCCAGAAAGACTAAAGGAGCATGAAATCTGGTCACTAAATCAATCAATAGTGCTTATCAAGTACCTACTAGGTGCAGAGCTTTGGCACATCGAGAACCCAATAAAATTAATGGACACAATCTCTGCCCTCAAAGAGCTCAAGAATTTAAAGGAAAAGGATCCCCCAAAGTGAAACTTTTGATATTTGGGATACAGTCTCCCATAATGATCTGAGAGCAGAGTATCTTCAGAATTAAGAGTAAAGGGTAATCAAACAATTGTATTTGAGTGCTGTATGCAGAGCAACAGAGTAAGAGCTTTGAAGAGTATTACATGGAGTTGGTAGACATGTTACCTGCCTACAAAGAGGTGACAATCTAGAAAGGGAGACAGACATTAATCACTGATCTGTACATAAATGCTGTGGGACTGAGGGTGGGATGACAAGTGAAGTGCTTAAAGGATACAGATCCAAGTGCTTAGGTGACTCAGGATGAGGAGGGAGTAGGGAAAGTGAGGGCTTAGTTGGAGAAGGCCTATTGGAGATGTTATTTTAGGAGGACGTTGAAGTTACCTAAGAGTGGTGGGCTGTCGTATATGAAAGGAGAGGGAGTTCCAAGCTGGAGTGAGGACATAGGAAAGAGATCAGTGGTGAGATAGACAAGATCGAAGTACAGTGAGTAGAGGAGCGAAGGATGTGGGCTGACTTGTAGTGGTGAGTGAGCTCATTGAGTGATTTATAGCCAATGTACTTGGAATAACCTAGCCTCTCTAGGACTAGGGACCGTCTGATTCTCACCTCTGTACTTTCTCCCAGTGCTTAGTACAGTGTTCCACACATAGTAGCACTTATTATTTCTACTCCTTAGATGCTTCAGATTTTCCCACTCACCAAAAAATAAATAAAAAAACAGCTCATTTTGGGTAAAAGGTTGTTAATCTTAAAACTGACTAGCTTATTATAAATTATTTATTACTGTTTGTTAAATCAATGGTATTCATTGAGCACTTACTGTGTGCAGAGCACTATACTAAGCATTGGGAAAGCACTTTACAGCAAAGTGATAGTCACATCCCTGCCCGCAAGGAGCTTTCCAGTCTACATTATGCATAACATTCTATTGGTGTAGTGGATAGAAGAAGAGCCTGGAAGTCAGAAGGTCATGGGTTCTAATCCTAGATCCAACATATGTCTGTCTGCTGTGAGATCTTGGGCAAGTGAGGTAACTGAGGCACAGTGAAGTCATCCGTAAAATGGGGATTGAAACTGAGCCCAATATGGGACAGGGAATGTGTCCAACTCAATTTGCTTGTCTACCCCAGTGCTTAGTACAGTGCCTGGCACATAGTAAGTGCTTTAAAAATACCATCAATATTATTGTTAGGTCATTGGGAATGCACAGAAAGCATAGGAATTGAGGACAGCCCTTGCTCACAAGGAGCTCACAACCTAGAGGAGAAACAAAAAAAGCTTTTAATAAAAACTAATCCTGACCTCCCCAGCACAGAGATAGTTTAATCCTCAATATTCTGATTATTTTTAAGAGCTGTTCAGTTTCTCAGGCACTCTCCACTCCTACAAAGGGGTGGGCATTGGACACCAAAGTGGCAGGCAGCAATCCTGAGAGGGTATTTCCAGAGTCTTGAGTTCCCCTAAAGGCCTGGCTCTGATATGAAGGGGCTCCAGCTGCACTCCACAGAAGGCAGAGCTTTGGTCTAAAGTGTTGTAGTTACTATTGGGGTGGGGAAGAATGCTTTCCAAGAGGTCCAAAATTTGTCAAGCCTCTCTTGGAAAACCAAACTGCACACTAGAAATAAGTCTCTCTCACATTCAAGTTCACAAATGAGATCCTTCTTGCCTAAGGTTTCCTGTTTCCAAAGTGTAAAAAAGAAAAAAAGGGCCTTAATTTTTGTGAAAGGAGTTCAATAATCTCTCATCTATGCAAAGATGTAAAATAATCATTGGTTCCATATTTTAAGTCTTAATGCTTTGAGGTTGGATCAATGGAAAATTGAAGAGTTGATTTTAAATATATATATATATATATATATGGGGTTTTTTCCACCCCCCAAGGGTTCTGCCTAAACAGTCATGCATATTTTCTTGCCTTCAAAAAAAGTTATCGTATTTATTCAGCACTTTGTGTGCAGAGCACTGGACTAACATTATGGAAGAGAATAAAACAAAATTGGTAGACAAGTTCCCTGCCCACAGTGAGTTTACACATTAGAAATTCCTGAAAAGAGGTCTCAAAGGTTAGGCTAAAGCAGTAAGAGTTGGTAAAACAAAAATAACTTAAAAGTAACCAAAGCTGGATTCAGCCTGATAACTCGATGGCAATCAGCTTTTTCTATACAGTCTTTTTTTCTTTTTTTAACCTTCTTAAATTTTCAATTGCCAAACGAATGACAAAACAACTAAACAGAATACAAACAATATGCTGTAGTGGAAGATTGGGCCTGGATGGTGGGGGGGAAAGCAGGTGAAGTGGGTGGGAAGGAACTGAGCTGCCTTTGACACTGTCGACCATCCCCTCCTCCTCCATACCTTATCTCACCTTGGCTTCACGGACTCCGTCCTCTCCTGGTTCTCCTCTTACCTCTTTGGCCGGGCATTCTCGGTCTCCTTTGCTGGCGCCTCCTCCCCCTCCCATCCTTTAACTGTTGTAGTTCCTCAAGGGTCAGTTCTTGGCCCTCTTCTGTTCTCCATTTACACTCACTCCCTCGGTGAACTTATTCGCTCTCACGGCTTTGACTACCATCTCTACGCAGATGACACGCAGATCTACATCTCCACCCCTGTCCTCTCCCCCTCCCCTTCAAGCTCGCATCTCCTCCTGCCTTCAGGATGTCTCCACCTGGATGTCGGCCCGCCACCTAAAACTCAACATGAGCAAGACTGAGCTCCTCATCTTCCCTCCCAAACCCGGTCCTCTCCCAGACTTCCCTATCACCGTGGATGGCACCACCATCCTTCCCGTCTCTCAGGCCCGCAATCTCGGTGTCATCCTTGCCTCGTCTCTCTCGTTCACCCCACACATCCTATCCGTTACCAAGACCTGCCGGTTTCACCTTTACAATATCGCCAAGATCCGCCCTTTCCTCTCCATCCAAATGGCTACCTTACTGCTACGGGCTCTCGTTATATCCCGGCTAGACTACCGTGTCAGCCTTCTCTCTGATCTCCCTTCCTCCTCTCTCGCCCCGCTCCAGTCTATTCTTCACTCCACTGCCCGGCTCATCTTCCTGCAGAAACGATCTGGGCATATCACTCCCCTTCTTAAACACCTCCAGTGGTTGCCTATCGACCTCCGCTCCAAACAAAAACTCCTCACTCTAAGCTTCAAGGCTCTCCATCACCTTGCCCCTTCCTACCTCTCCTCCCTTCTCTCTTTCTATTGCCCACCCCGCACGCTCCGCTCCTCTGCCGCCCACCTCCTCACCGTCCCTTGGTCTCGCCTATCCCGCCGTCGACCCCCGGGCCACGTCCTCCCGCGGTCCTGGAATGCCCTCCCTCCTCACCTCCGCCAAACTGATCTCTTCCCCTCTTCAAAACCCTACTTAAAACTCACCTCCTCCAAGAGGCCTTCCCAGATTGAGCTCCTCTTCTCCCTCTACTCCCTCTACCACCCCCCTTCACCTCTCCGCAGCTTAACCCTCTTTTCACCCCATTTGCCTCTGCTCCTCCCCACTCCCTTCCCATCCCCTCAGCACTGTATTCATCTGCTCAACTGTATATATTTTCATTACCCTATTTATTTTGTTAATGAAATGTACATCGCCTTGATTCTATTTAGTTGCCATTGTTTTTACGAGATGTTCTTCCCCTTGACTGTATTTATTGCCATTGTTCTTGTCTGTCTGTCTCCCCCGATTAGACTGTAAGCCCGTCAAACGGCAGGGACTGTATCTGTTGCCGACTTGTTCATTCCAAGCGCTTAGTACAGTGCTCTGCACATACTAAGCGCTCAATAAATACTATTGCATGAATGAAAAGCTCAGACTTTGCTAGCTACTTGCCATTTCAGGGAAAGTGTGCAACCTATCAATCATATTTGGTGTCACGCTATTCACAATACACTGTCCTAAGTGCTTGGTTGGTAGACAACTGCCCATAATGAGCTTACAGTCTAGAGGGGGGGACATACATTAATATAAATTAATAGCAGCATTAGATGTGCAAAAAGGTTAGGTCCTCATCCTTGTCCATGGAATATTCTTCTTTCATTTATAAAACTATCTTTCGATGTTCTTTTCTCTCCCTATCATAAATAATTGTGTTTGTCTCCTTTAGATTTTAAGCTTCTTGAGGGCAAGGATAATTTATACTAATTATATTGCACTCTCCCAAAGCCTTACTATAATGCTGTTCACACAATAGTTTCTCAATAAATACTATTCACTGATATTGATTCATTTCACAGAAACATAATATGTTCTTTTAACTGTATCATTAATATTCTTTCAGCTATTTGGAAACACTCTCTTGCCCTGACATATCTAACTACAACAGTCTTGGATATACCTTCCAAAAAGCCTTTAAAAAAAATTCTACCACCATTAAAATTTACATCAGTACCACCCACAATTAACCATAAATTGTGTTTCTTTTGCTGAGTTTTCCTTAAAGACAAAAAAAGAGAGAAAAGATATTTCTATTCTCATTTTTCCTCAAGATGGCTCGAGTTTCCCTGGGGAGGACAGTCTAACAGTTTGAGAAATAGTACATTAGCAGACTGGAGCCAGGGGATCATCTAGTTCTATTGTCTTTTAGAGAAATCAAAATGAGAAATGTGGGGAATCAGAGTGCAGTGCCTAAAAGCAGAAAGCAGAAAAACCTTTCAAGCAGCTTTAGTAAACAAGGAATAAAGGGAGCTCTATAAAAGAGGAAAAGACAATTTATTAATTATACAAGCACAGAAAATGCCATCAACACATGAAAAGCTTTTTCTGTAAGGCCTATTTAAAAAAAATTCAAGTATGACAAAGATCATAGACAAATATTACAGGATCTAGAAGGAGAACATCCTATTGCTTAATAGCATGGAAACAGCATGACTTAGTGGATAAAGCACAGGCCTAGGAGTCAGAAGGACCTGGGTTCTAATAATAATAATGGTATTTTTAAGTGCTTACTATGTTCCAGGCACTGTACAAAGCGCTGGGGTGGATACAAGCAAATTCAGGTTGGACACAAGCAAATTCAGGTTGGACACAGCCCCTGTCCCACACAGGGCTCAGTCACAATCCCCATTTTACAGACAACCAGACAAGTGGTGGCAGAGCCGGGATTGGAGCCCTCATGTAACAATAATAATAATGGTATTTGTTAAGTGCTTACGATGTGCCAAGCACTGTTCTAAGGCCTGGGGTAGATACAAGGTAATTAGGTTGTCCCTTGTGGGGCTCACAGTCTTAATCCTGCTTAGAGAAGCAGCGTGGCTCAGTGGAAAGAGCCCAGGCTTTGGAGTCAGAGGTCGTGGGTTCGAATCCCGGCTCTGCCACTTGTCAGCCGTGTGACTGTGGGCAAGTCACTTAACTTCTCTGTGCCTCAGTTACCTCATCTGGAAAATGGGGATTAACTGTGAGCCTCACGTGGGACAACCTGATTACTTTGTATCTCCCCCAGCGCTTAGAACAGTGCTCTGCACATAGTAAGCACTTAAATACCAACATTATTATTAATCCCCATTTTCATGATTAGGTAACAGAGAGAAGTTAAGTGGCTTGCCCAAGGTAACACAGCAGACAAGTGATGGAGCTAGGATTAGAACCCATGTCCTCTGACTCCCTAGCCCGTGCTCCTTCTACTAAACCACAGTGTTTCTCTTAATCCTAGTTCTGCCACTTGTCTGCTGTGTGACTTTAGACAAGTCACTTCATTTCTCCATGCCTCAGGTCCTTCATCTGTAAAATGGGGAGACTAAGCTCCATGTGGGAAAGGGACTGTGTGCAACATGAATAGCTTGTATCTACCCCAGCATTAAGTGTTTGAGAGAATTCCTTTAATTATATTAAATAAATCAACATTTAAGAAACTAAATCAAGTGTGTTCAGATGAACATATTGAGAGGGGAAATAGAGGCTGAAGGAAACATTCCCAAAATCAGATTAGGGCATCTTCCTCTTCTGAGAATACACCACATGGATGTATTACTTAGTCAAAAGGAAAAAAAAAAAAGTCAGAGAATTAGCTCAAGGGCTTTACCCAGTTAAATAAAAACAGGCCTTTTTAGCCATAGATGGAGGCAAATTTCAAAACACATGGATGGGTATAATGTACAAAGACGACTGCCAATATCAACATCCTACATCAATTATGAATTTTTTTCTGCATAATGGTGAGACTTTAAGGCATCTCATTGCATGTTGGTAAAAATCTGTTTAGTTATATTCATATAAGATAATAGCAGTTATTATAATTTACTAATACCATTTCAACAACAGAAGAGGAAATGCGACTTTTGTTTTGACTGCCATTAGTATAGTAGCTAATGTATCACTTTTTTGTTCAGGCATTCAGGGAATGATTCTATAACTTTAAACTTTTAACATCAAAACAAATGATTAAGCACTGATTTGCATTTGGTTCTGGGCACTGAACAAAATGAGTTTGGCTTGGCACTCAAACTTTAACAGCAAGACCAAGACTGGTAGTAAGAAGATCCTGGTTTGAGTCTCAGGTCTGCCTCTGGGCTACCGTGTGACTTTGGCTAAATGACAACCTCTCAATCTCAATTTCCTCATCTGTAAAATGGGGAGAAGATCGATTGTGAGCCTTTCATGGGACAAAGAATCCTAAGGTTATGGGTTTGTGAGACAGGAATATGGTGGTGCTGTCTACACTGATGGGTAAGTCAAGGCATTTGGGTGAGAAGATGCTTGCACTGCCAGTGTAATGCTTACAAGTTGCAGGTTACTGTAAAATGACACTTCTGTTTCTTCACTGCCATATAGCCCTGGGCTACCTGCTTGCATACTCATTTAGAACAGGCTAGGGCAGGGATTGGGGGCCTTTGATTTATGAGCCCAACATGGTTCTTCGAACAGCTATAGTTCTTGCCCACAGACACACAATCCGTGGACTCAGCAACTTGAAGACAATGCCATTACCTTCCTCCTCACAGCTTTCTGGAAGGGAAATAGCTTGCCAAAAACCATAGGGCTGGGAGTCAGAGGGCCAAGGTTCTAATCCCAGCTTCGCAGCTTGCCTGCTTTGTGATCTTGAGTAAACCATAACTTCTCTGGGCTCCTGTTTCCTCATCTGGAAAATGGGGATCCAATGCCTCTTCTCCCTCCTAATTAGACCGAGAGCCCCCTGTGGGATAGGGACTGGGTCTGACCTGATTATATCTTCCCCAGCTCTTAGAACAGGGCTTGACACAGTAAGGACTTAGCAAATGCCACAATTATTATTATTAATACAAGGGGAATAAGGGAGGGAAGATGGTATCTCCAAACCTTGACCTCTGCTGGCTGAATGAGGCCCCACCGCAGGTAATTGTGAGGTCTCCATTATGGTGTTTGATTCTATTTGCTATTGTTTTAATGAGATGTTCTTCCCTTGACTCTATTTATTGCCATTGTTCTTGTCTGTCTCCCCCGATTAGACTGTAAGCCTGTCAAAGGGCAGGGACTGTCTCTAATAATAATAATAATAATGTTGGTATTTGTTAAGCGCTTACTATGTGCAGAGCACTGTTCTAAGTGCTGGGGGAGATACAGGGGAATCAGGTTGTCCCACGTGGGGCTCACAGTCTTAATCCCCATTTTACAGATGAGGGAACTGAGGCACAGAGATGTTAAGTGACTTGCCCACAGTCACACAGCTGACAAGTGGCAGAGCTCTATCTGTTGCCTATTTGTACATTCCAAGTGCTTAGTACAGTGTTCTGCACATAGTAAGCGCTCAATAAATACTTTTGAATGAATGAATGTTAAGCACCTACTATGTGCCAAGCACTAAGCGTTGAGGTAAATACAAGGTAATCAGGTTGGATACAGTCCCCATCCCACATGGGGCTCACAGTCTTACTCCCTATTTTTGCCTATGAGGTAACAGGCACAGAGAAGTTAAGTGACTTGTCCAAAGTCACACAGCAGACAAGTGGCAGAGCCAGGATTAGAATCCATGATCTTCTCCCAGGCCTGTGCTCTATCCACAACATCATGCTGCTTCTTACTGGACAGCAAGGAAAGCTTTAGCTTACTCCTGACAGCTACTAGGCACAAAAATATACCAGTGGCAGTAATAGTTAGCTGCCATTAAACAGGAGAGTGCAGGGGAAGAGGGCAAGAACAGTCCTTGGAGGGGATGCCAGGCAACTCCACGTGCGGTGGTGCTGCTGACTGCATTTGGGGCAAGGATCAAGAAGTGACAGTCAACTGCCTGCCCCCAGCATGCCCTGTGTGAGCCAGGATAGGGTGTCTATTTCCACTCTACATTTGTAATTCCCACCTGTGTACCCTTTCCCAGTGCTTAGTACAGTGCTCTGAAGCTCTGAACACAGAAAGCACTAAATACCATTTCCACTTCTGCACTGGGTTTTACACTGCACAGGGGAGGTGAGTCCAGAGCAGCAGCAGCAGCAGCAGCAGCAGCATGGGGAGAGGAGGAGAGCAGTGTAGCCTACTGGATAGAGCATGGGCCTGGGAGTAAGGAGGACCTGGGTTCAAATCCTGGCTCTGCCACTTGTCTGCTGTGTGACATTGGGCAAGTCACTTCACTGGGCCTCAGTTACCTCATCTGTAAAATGGGGATTGAGTCCTATGTGGAAGAGGAATTGTGTCTAACCTGATTAACTTGTGTATACTCCGGGGCTTAGTACAGTGCCTGGTACATAACACTTAATACCATTTATTAAAAAAATAAAAAGGAGTGAGTGAAACAACCACCACCAGTACAGTACTTTACCACTCTGGCACCCACTCTCCTCTTTCGCAAATGAATCAGGAGTAAGCTTGTTCTTTCTCTCTGGCTCCTTTAGAATCCAAGCCCCACTATCACAGCACCCCCACCCTCTTTCCAGTACCATTGTATTCAGCCCAGTATGGACACAAAGACAAACTTCTTCATCATCACTTTAGCCAGGAGATTAGGGAAGAGGAACCCAATTTCTCTAGAAATGACCCTGCTATGGAAAGACAGAGTATTTCATCAACAATTCATCAACATTTGAAATGGTTTACTTCACTGCCTGTATCAAGTCAACAGGAAGGCATCAAGGAAAGTCATATCATCTAGATCATTATCGTTATTATTTTGGTATTTGTTAAGCACTTACTATGTCTAGCACAGAGTTAAGTGCTAAAATAGGTCAATTATAAGACCAAATATACTTAAGACAAATCTGTTGAGTCTGTAACTTATTTGGGTCTCTGTCTCCCCACCAAGATTAATCATCATGATAATTATGGTATTTGTTAAGTGTTTACTAGGTGCCAGGAACTACACTAAGTCTGGGATAATCACAAGCTAGGTTGGACACAGTTCCTGTCCCACATGAGGCTCACAGCCTTACTTCCCATTTTTCAGATGAAGAAACTGAGGCAAAGAAAAGAAGTGATTTGCCCAAGGTCACGGCAAACAATTGGCAGAGCTGGGCTTGCAACTCAGGTCCTCCGACTCCCAGGCCTGTGCTGTTTTCACTAGGCCACACTGTTCTCTAGGCTCCTTGAGGGCAAGAATGTCTGCTTATTTATTTTGTACTCTCCCAAGCTCTGCATGCAGTAGGAGCTCATATTATTGACTGATTGATTCACAGAGTGAATTTTTTTTAATGGTATGTTAAGCTATTACTATTCTGTTCTAATGGCATTTAAACACTATGTGCCAAGCACTATTCTAAGCACTACAGTTACTAGAAGCTAATCAGGTTGGACAGAGTCCATGTCTCACCTAGGGCTCACATTGTTAATCTCCACTTTACAGATGGAATAACTGAGTCACAGAGAAGTGAAGTGGTTTCCCAAAGTCACACAGCAAACAGGTGGCGGAGCCACCTGTTTGCGGAGCCAGGATTAGAAACCAGGTCCTTCTGACTGCCAGGGCCGTGCTCTATCTACTAGGCCACAATGCTTCTCTTCCTATGCTTCAAACACTGCTCTAAGCAATGGGGTAGGTACAAGTTAATTAGGTTGTACACAGTCCCTATCCCACATGGGACTCAATCTATGCAGGAGGGAGAAAAATATAATAAATTCCATTTTACCTTTTAAGTCATAGATTTTGTTTTGAGACCTATCTATTCAAAGAGGGTTTTGTGTTATAAAATCCTTATTACATCCTCCACGTAGGAAGCATTCCTCACAAGAGTAATCTTGTTTATGAGGAAAAATGTTTCAAGTGTGCCTGTCATCCTATTTATGATATAAATATTTATATCAAGCCACAGCTATATAAGATCTTAAAAATAATGTAGTCCTCAAACAACTTAATGAAAGCATCTGTTCTGTGTTAAGTTGCTAACTGTTACTAAGGGAGTGCCAGTGTTTACATCTCTACCAACTCTGCTCAGTTTCCAAGAGGAAGTAAAGTTTCATTTGTCAAATGAAAATAAAAATGATTGCATCTGCAGTACATAAAATTCAGAAATGCTAATACTACACTTTTATTTACATACTACGGAATAAAAAGTTACCATTGATCGGGAAGATACCACTCAGGCACAATAATCAAATTTAGCCACTCAAATTACAACCACTTTTACAAGGACTATTGCCTCACTGATGGCCAAAGCTGAGCAAAAAAATTAAATAAAATAAAACAAAAAACAAAGCCCAAGTCCTTCATGGTTGTCAGGGATTTACAAGGGCAATTCTAGGTTAAGTGGAGAATCATTTAAAGAATACTGAGGCCCTTTTTAGCCTAATCCAAAATGGCAGTGAAATGCCAAAAGTATTTCCAGAGTTAAGTCTTAAACCATTTTGGGGCCTTTTGTTTCCACACAAGGTCGGGTTTGTAGGACCAGAAAGAGATTTCAATTGGAGCACAACTTCTAGAGAGTTATAGTGGCCTGCTCTAAGCTCTGCAAAAAGCTAATTGTTAAATCCCTATTGAAAATATTATGAGTAAACTCCTGTATTTTATATACTTCTTGGCTTTTAATAGGGAATTTTAGCAATGATCACTAATGAAACTTTTTTCCGCTTTTCTTTTTCGTATCTCTTTTCCCTTATTTTGACATCCACAGATCGTTTAATGTAAAAGCCAAATGGTTAATTGTCAAATTGTAGGTCTCTGCAGCCCTGATATCCAAGCATATTACTTTAAAATCCATTTACCTCTTGAGTGTCAGGCTGCCACAAATTCTGGGGAAAACTAAGTGAGATTCAGAAGCAGCATGGCCTAGTAGAAAGAGCACAGGCCTGGGTGTCAGATGAACTGGGTTCTAATCTTGCCTCTGCCACTTGCCCCTTGAGCTTGGGCAAATCACTTCTCTCGTCTGGGTTCTCATCTGTAAAATGGGGATTCAATACCCATTCTCCCTCCTCCTCTAGACTGTGAGCTCCATGAGGGAAGGGGCTATGTCCAATCTACTCCAGTGCTCAGGACAGTGTGGCAAACTAAGTGATTAATAGCATAATCATCTTTATTAGATCAACTAAAGGCCTACTTAGCTCCAGCAGCCAAGTGAAAGATACCCAAACTGCAGCAAGTGTGACTTCAATCAATGGTATTTGAGTGCTTACTATAGGGAGAGCACAGTACTAAGCATTTGGGAGAACACCATACAGTAGAGTTGCTAGACATGTTCCCTGCTCTCATGGATCTTAAAATCCAGTGGGTGCAACAGGTATTAAAATAAATTACCGAAAGGGAAAGCAGCAGAGTATAAGGCTTTGACAAGTTTCTCAGGAGGGAAGAAACACAAAGGACATGCCAATGCTATTTCATTTTGTCTTGGAAAAAAGTACAATCATTTCCCTATATCTTTTGGATGCAGAAGAGATTATTATGGTGCATTTACTACTACTATTACTACTAATAATGGTATATTTTAAGCACTTACTATGTGCCAACCACTGTTCTAAGCACTGAGGTAGACACAAGGTAATCAGGTTGGCTCACGTAGAGCTCACAGTCTTAATTCCCATTTTACAGATGGAGTACCTAAGTGTCAGGCACTGTTCTAAATGCTGGAGTAGATACAAGTTAATCATTTGTCATAGTCTCTGTCCCACATGGGGCTCACATTTAATAATAATGATATTAAGCATTCATGTGCGCCAAGGACTGGGAATAAAACATGATACGGGGCACAGTTCCTGATCCATACAGGGCTCACAGTGGATTAGACTCAATTTATGATCAGTAGTATTTATTTAGCTCTTACTCTGCGCAAAGCACTGTACTAAGCTTTTGGGAGAGTACAATATAGTAGTAAACAATCCCTACTCTTGAGGATAGATTAATCTTCCTACAACCCAGCAGGGGAGAGAGGCATTAAAGAAAATACAGGGTAGGGAAGCAGTCGAGTATAAAAGATATGCACATTAAGTGTTGTGGGGAGACTGCATAAGTGCTTATGGGATAAGCAGTAAAAGTGGAAATGGGGTGTGGAGATGAAAGATGAATCTGCCTGGAGAAGATGTGATTTTAGGAGGGCTTTGATGAAGATGGGGAGAGTGGTGGTCAGTCAGCTAGGAAGTGGGAGTGAATTGCAGGCAGAAGGGAGAGCACCAGCAAGGGGCCAATGGAAAGAGATGTGATTGAGGCACAATCAGAAAGTTGGTGTTGGAGGAGAAGTGAAATAATAATAATAATAATAATGTTGGTATTTGTTAAGCGCTTACTATGTGCCGAGCACTGTTCTAAGCGCTGAGGTAGACACAGGGGAATCAGGTTGTCCCACGTGGGGCTCACAGTCTTAATCCCCATTTTACAGATGAGGTAACTGAGGCACCGAGAAGTTAAGTGACTTGCCCAAAGTCACACAGCTGACAAGTGGTAGAGCCGGGATTCGAACCCATGACCTCTGACTCCAAAGCCCGTGCTCTTTCCAGTGAGCCACGCTGCTTCTCAATGTGCAGCTGAGTTGTATAGGGAGATAAGTGAGACCAAGTAGGAAGGAGAGAACTGATTAGGTGCCTTAAGGCCAAGGAGGAGGAGTTTCTTTCACAGGGTCTTAAGCAAGAATTAAGTATGGTGATGTTGATTGAAACTATTAAGAAGATATCATCTGTACATGATAAATAGTAAAGTTTTGAATCAGAGTGCACATCAACTTTACCTCAACCCAAAAAAAACTGAACCCCTTGTCTATTGACTTGTTTACACCAAGGAACAGATTACTGTGCTCTTCCAAGCACTTAGCACATTTTTTTGCATACAATAAGTGCTCAAAAAATGCCAATCTAGTTGAAAAGTGCATTTATGTACAGTTTTTCTCCTCTTGTATCACTTCACCTTTATTTTCTTCCTTCTATATTCTGAGCTCTTTCCTACTGTTATGCCAATAAGAGGGAAGGCACATAGATACAAGGGCCCGAAAGATGTATTTGAAAGACTTTTATTTATCCAATGCAGACCACCATCCACGAGGTAATATTCTCAGGAGAAGATGGTATATAAAATTTAGATTCAATAGCAAGCAAAATGTCTGCAGTAAGACATTTATCCAGTACTTTTTTATATTTAAATAATTCACCCAACTGTATAGCCTCTAGGCATAAGCACAAGATGAAAATCTGAAGAAAAATATTCTTTCCCTGGCAAACTCTGTCAATCTCAGAAAGGCCATAGTAATGTCACAATATATGAGCTCATTGAAAGTACTAGATATGTTCACATTTTCCACTTTGCCAGCAGAAAATGTTTCTGCTAATTTTCATCAAAACTTGACTAAAAAGGAGAAAAATGAGTATTCAAATGAATGGTCATAAACTGCTTACCCCAAATGAAAAATAATGTACATGTGTACATGGCCTGAATCTTCGATTACAAATGCCAAACTGATTCAAGACCTAAAGTTAGATTTAACAGTACATCCAATTTTCAGTGTCAAGAAGTCATACAACATAAATTTCAAGCATATTCAGAAATCTCACTCCTGATTTGGATGAATTAAAAGTCGATCCAATAACAAAGCCTTAATCTGGGGCTTCAACAGAATTCTGTTAATTGGGCCAAAGAGTATTGTCCTCTGTATTTCAGGTCAGGCTATACATCAAACAGAATGAGAGAATGGTTAACAGTTCCATAGGTTTAAATAGTTACACTTTGATCGATAATATTTAATCATTTATTGCATGCAAGAAATGGTACTAAGCACTTAGGAGAGTACAATATAACGAAGTGGGTAGACATTTTCCCTGCCCACAAGGAGCTCATAGTTTCTCTTCACATCCAGCAGAAACTGCTGACCACTGGTTTTTAAGACACTTATTCAACTTATTCCCTCCTACTTTTCCACACTCTTTCAGTACAATCTAGCTCTCACACCGCTCAAGATAAAAAGCTACTCACTGTGACTTCTCATCTCTCCCGCCTCCAAACTCTGGCTCGTATCTTCCCTGGGGTCTAGAGCTCACCATCCTTTCCCACAACTCTCAAGCACTGAGTCACGTACATACCCTTTTTTCCTTATCTAAATTTTAGTGTCTTTCTCTTCTGCTACAGTATAAGCTCATTGAGGCCACAGATCACATCCACTAATTCTATTGTACTCTGCCAAGCTCTGCACATAGTTGGTACTCAATAAATATTATTGCTTGATGGACTGATTGACAGGACTTTCCTATTGGGCAAGAATTTCATTGGTATGCTCACACTTCATACTCACTGGTTCCAACCATGCTCGCTCCCTCCCCTGCTCCTTTGCTAGGAGTTGTACAAGAACTTTCTTCTTTTTGTTTTGAACCTACCTCCTTCAAGGTTCAGTGAGTGCCTCTTTATTCCATGGTTATGGGATTTAGTGAATGATTCCATGTTTGCCCTTGTCCACATCCTTCAATATTATGTATATGTCAACCCCAGTCCCCTCTCAAGTCTTTCCACATTGAATAATCCTCATCTTTTCTATCCATCTTCATACAAAGACTACTCCATAAATCAATCAATGGCATTTACTCAATTGTTTTCTATGTGCAGAGCACTGTATTGAACAGTTGGAAGAGTACAACAGAATTACTCCATCTCATTTACCCTTCAGTGAACCTTCTACAGTTCTCTGACGGCCACTGAACAGCATACAGTAATCCAAGAACAGAAGTATGACTTTTGCTTTGAAAAAAAAAATTTTGGGGTAGAAATCTCCCTAATACCTTCAGAAAAGGCATAGTCACTCACTTATCTCCTTTTCACCACCAGACTATAAATTCCTTGTGGTTAGGGAACATGTCTACTGACTCTGTTGTATTGTACTCTCCCAAGTGCTTAGTACAGTGCTCTGCATACTAAGTGCTCAAATATCATTGATTCACTGATGAGCAAATATCTCCAGTGACTCTCTAGCTAATTTTCTTTTGATATACTTTTAAGAATCTCTCATCCCTTTCAGACTACTCTTCAAATGACCTTTTTACTCTGCCTAATTTCTTATGTGTGCCCAACTATATAGGATTTTCTGGGTTCCTCACTCGAGTGAGATTTCTATTAGAGGTCCAAGTTTTTTTTTTTTTAAAAAAAAAGAGAGAGAGAGAGAGAGAGAGAGAGAGAGAGAGAGAGAGAGAAAACACAAACCAGGGAATAGAGGGCTTAATCAGGAAAGGCCTCTTGGAGAAGATGTGACCTTAATATAAAATATTTTAAATACCAGTTGTAGCATTCCTCTTCAATGAGAAACGTGTCTACCAACTCTGTTGTATTGTACTCTCCCAAGTGCTTAGTACAATGTTCTGCATAAAGTACTCAGTACCATTGATTGAAATAACTAAAGTATGCTTAACATCAAACCTGTGTTAATATCTGTCTCCTC
Source organism: Ornithorhynchus anatinus (assembly GCF_004115215.2). Classification (NCBI taxonomy): domain Eukaryota; kingdom Metazoa; phylum Chordata; class Mammalia; order Monotremata; family Ornithorhynchidae; genus Ornithorhynchus; species Ornithorhynchus anatinus. The sequence goes on from NC_041753.1 coordinate 58,237,481, forward strand.
TTTGACATTCACTTTTGTGACTTGAATCTGCATTTGCACAAAGTAATAGTTACCCATCATTCTGTTCTCTTCCCCCCAAAAAAATGCACATTAAAAATGAATCCCAATTAGCACTATGACTACTGTGAAAAAGATTTTTCAAACCAATACTGTAAAGATGATTTACAGCACATTTAATAGAAGCTAAAATAACCACTTCATGGTTATCTATCCTTTTACTGAGGAATATTACTAGAGTCAGAATCCCTCAATTTATCACTACAAGTTCAATCAGAAATGGGTCTTTAAAAATGAGTAGATTCTAATTGTTTTGCAACAGAACACCATTCTATTAATTAGAACTCTTCCAGGCAGTTGTCCCTTTGACAGTGTCATGTAAAATTACAATCTCGATATGCCTTTATCTTCTGAGACTGGACAGCCTCCAGAAAAAACAATTATACTTGGCAAATAGTACCTCATGCATACCCTAAGTCTGAAATACCTTGATCAAGGTGCAAGATATAATCTGTCAAAGTATTCTCTTGTGACCAAAGAACCTAAGCACTCAGATACTATGTTAGAACAATAGGTTGCCGGGGGCGGGGGGGGGGGGGGGGGAGGAAAAGAGAAAAAATGTGCTCCCTTCTTGCTTCCAGATCCCTGTGTCAATTTATAAAGCAAAGTAAAGGAGAAGAGCATCTCCTGCTAAGAAATAGCAAGGCACCTCAGCAGAGCCTTAAAAAAGTCGACTTCTTTCCTCACAGTTCCTGTTTACCATTGAGACTTGCATATTTGCTTATGTCTGAAAATGCTATCGACTTTTGTCAAGAGTCAGTACCAAATGTTTCCTGTTTATACTTAAATCAGATGATTACTCCTATGGTGTTTGCTGAGTGCTTACTAAGGACTTTATAGTATATGTTAAGCACTCAATTCGGTGTCAAGCACTGTTCTAAGAGCTGGGGTAGATACAAGTTAGTCAGGTCAGTTAGTCAGCTCCTGTCGGACATGGGACGCAAAGTAAGAGGGAGAACAAGCATTGAATCCCCATTTTTTGATGCAGAAACTGAGCCACAGAGAAGTTAAGTGACTTGCCCAATATCACAGCACGTAAATGGCAGAGCTGGACTTAGAATCCAGATCCTTTGACTCCCAGACCCTTACTCTTTCCACTAGGCCATGCGGCAGATATGGTCAAACTCAGTCCAGTGAACATAGCTCAACATTCAATTTCCCATCTTTACCATGTGATCAAATTTAATTGAAACCTCAAGCTATAAGGAAATGAATATTTATAGCCAACAATTTAAATGTTGTTAGAGGAAAAAAAATCAAGCCTAAAAACGTTTTGAGATTTTTCTAGCTTAATTGAATACTGAGGTATGTGATTCTACTGTGCCTTTCCCAATAATAATGTTCATTTGAAAAGCACACACCGAATCCTAAATCACTGGAATTGCATTCTTTGTTTTGCTCCATTCCCTTGTCTCCTCTCATATCCTTGGCACCTGCTGCCCCCAATTTTCGCATATTGTCATTCATTTGCTCTGACGAAAGGCTGGAGAGGCTTTGGTGGGAAAGTTTTTTTCCCCATAGTATGGCAAAGTTCAGAAAGGAGTCAACCACTATTCCACATAGTTGACAAACAAGAGTGGCAATATCAAGGGATTTGAAAGTGAACCAAGGAAAAAAAAACAAACTACCACTTCATTTGCTTGCAGCCAAAAGCTCACAAACAAGACAAACAACTCAATCAGCATTGAAAATAAGGGGGAAGGAAATCGCCTGAGCTTTTCCTGGCAGTGAAATGAAAATGGGTCCCAGTTGTGGTGGCTGAAAAGGACGCATACATTTCCTACATACTTTATCCTCCCTTTTCAGCACCCTTCAATATTAATCAATGGTTTTTATTGGACTCTTACTCTGTGTACTGTACTAAGTGCTTGGGAGAGTACACTAGAGTAGGTAGACATGATCCCTGCCCACAGGGAGCTTACAGATTATAGAGGGAGACATGTTCAAATCAATTAGATGTGTTGTGGGGTTGAAAGGGGTGAATATCGAAGTGCTCCCAGAGTACAATAGGCCCAAGTTAAGGTACTGGATGGAGTTTTGAAGGGCAGGAGGGGAAGAACAGGGATGTGGAGATAGGAGGAGAGGGTGAAGACAGCAGTCTGTCCAGTATGAGTTCTTCTTTCCATCCTGCAATTCAGCGACCAACTGCCACAGCCTCCCCAGTGACCTAAAACTTGTGAAGGCTATCCATCTCCTCTGCTCCTTTAAAGGGAGGGTGGGGCAAGAGTGACTTACTTCAAGGTGATGGCAAGATAAGGAGTCAGTCCACCACACATGGCAAAGGATGCCAGATATTCAGGGTAGCACTATGCAGTTCAGCAGAATGGCAACTTACTGACATTCTTTTCAAGATTTTTCTCTACCACGGTAAATTTGACCATCATTCGAAGCAGCATAGCCTAGTGACAAGAGCATGGGCTTGGGAGTCAGAGGACATAAGTTCTAATCCTGTCACAATTTCTCTGGGCCTCAGTTACCTTATCTGTACAATGGGGATAGGGACTGTGTCCAACCTGATTACCTTGTATATACCCAAGTGCTTAGAACAGTGCTTGGCACATAGTAAGTACTTACTAATAATAATTATGGTATTTGTGATCACCAGTAAACATCCATTTGGAGGACAACTAAGTCACTGAAAAGTGAAAATCTGTTCCCTCTCAGTTTGGAGCTAAAACTGTTTGTCCCCACCAAAAAATTCCTAAAAGCTGATGCCATAGTGTGCTAATCAGAAGCACATCTCCAAGTAATTGTTCACATCTTAGACATAGAAAATGGTGTTTTGACAGAATATCCAAAAGACTCAGGAACATCAAAAAGCTTCTAATGACCATACACCAATCCTTGAGATTTCAATTTACAGTGAAATACTGGAGAACAGGGATCATTTCTCAGGCTTAAAAAGCCAGTTCTCATATTTGTAAATAAACATAGGGTTTACCAGTAAGTCAGACTGGGAACCTAGTGTGGGACAGGGACTGAGTCCAACCTGATTAACTTGTATCTACCCCAGTGCATAGAACAGTGATTAAATAGTAATAATAAAGTCCTTACCTGATGAAGTGGAGCCAAGCCATGGACAACATACTGCAGCCATTTTTAAATGCTGGAAACTGCCATTAACATTGCTTGCAGAAGTTATTTTCTATGATGGGGGCATCTTCGTGCAAATGAGCCCATGAACCAAGGCAATGATTATCAAACACTAGTTCATTGGTCTGGACATAAAAATCAAAATGTTTGATTCCAAACACCCAGAATGCTCTATTCTCAATTCAGCCAAGAAAGATACACAAGAGTTTTAAAGACATCATGTCAAATTTTTTTCAATGCAAATTTAGCATCTTATGAAATTTTGGTCCAGGATCACTTCATAAGGGAATGTAACTTGAAACAGCCCAACTCTTAAGCCTCACGCTATTTGAGGAAGAGAAGAGATCAGAGTAACAAAGAAGAGATAACCCTGAAATACCTTTTCCTCCATGGAAATATTTGTCCAAGTTGCAGCAAACCTTGCTTCTCTCAGGCTGGTCAGTTAGCCCATATGGAAAGAGATGTCAACTAATTAGTAGGAAACTGTGGGTAATAATCAGTCTGAATTATAGAGAGACATTGTAGAGCAAGTCATTGGTAAGACTAGGAAATAAAAATCATAAAAACATTTTTAATTTAATGGATTTTATTCCTGCTCTATCTTATTACAATAATGAATTATTCTAGATTTTCCATCACAAGAATGAATAATCATAATCTCAATTTATTCTGAATTTTACAAAATGCATTAATAATTATTCCTCATTTTCCACATGCAAAGGGCTGTGAACTGTGGAATACTCAAAAAAACCCATGTTTTTTCATTATACTATGATGCACACAGTGAAGCTAATTATGTTTAATAGTAATGACAGCACAATGAAAATAGTTTTTAAACATGCATTTTCCTTAAACATTTTTGATAGAAGGGAATTATGGACTGTTCTTTCCACAGTGTCTACCAAGAAGCAGTGAAATACAGTGTTGCAAGAAATGTTTTGCATATGGATGCATATGGCATTGTTCAAGGCATTCATTCATTAGTATTTAATGAGCACTTACTATGTGCAGAGCACTCTACTAAGCGCTTGGAATGTACAATTCGGCAACAGATAGAGACAATCCCTGCCCAATAATGGGCTCACAGTCTAAACGTTAATAATGGTGGCAGTTGTTAAGTGCTTACTATGTGCATAGCACTGTTCTAAGTGCTGGGGAGGGTACAAGGTGATCAGGTTGTCCCACGTGGGGCTCACAGTCCTAACCCCATTTTACAGATGGGGTAACTGGGCAAGTCACTTCATTTCTCTGGGCCTCAAAGTCACACAGCTGACAAGTGACTGATCTGGGATTTGAACCCATGACCTCTGACTCCCAAGCCCGCACGCTTTCCACTGAGCCATTCTGCTTCCCTAGGCATGAATACAAGCATGAGTTCAGTAACATGAGCTTCTTATATCAGGATATTTGTTAAGTCCTTACTATATGCCAAGCATTGTACTAAGTGCTGGGTTAAATGTGTTTCCCTGTGGGACAGGGATTAAGTAGAAGGAAGTAGGATTTAATCCCCATTTTACATCTGAGGAAAGTGAGGCTCAGAGAATTTAAGTGATTTTTCCCAAGATCAAACAGCAAACAAGTGGCAGAGCCGGGATTAGAGCCCAGGTCCTTCTGACTCCCAGGCCCGAGCTATTTCCATTAGGCCTGTTGCTGAATTGTACTTTCCAAGCGCTTAGTACAGTGCTTTGCACACAGTAAGCGCTCAATAAATACGATTGAATGAGTGAACCCCAACATTACAAAAGAACTGACTGTATGCAGATTTCACCGGTCCTCCCGGAGTCCTATACAGCTCTGGATTTGGTCACTGAACCTATTCATTCATTCAATAGTATTTGAGCGCTTACTATGTGCAGAGCACTGTACTAAGTGCTTGGAATGTACAAATCGGTAACAGATAGAGACAGTCCCTGCCCTTTGACAGGCTTACAGTCTAATCGGGGGAGAAAGACAGACAAGAACAATGGCAATAAATAGAATAGAGGGGAAGAACATCTCATTTAAACAATAACAAATAAATAGAATCAAGGTGATGTACATTTCATTAACAAAATAAATAGCGTAATGAAGATATATACAGTTGAGTGGATGAGTACAGTGCTGAGGGGATGGACAGGAGAGGGGGAGGAGCAGAGGGAAAGGGGGGAGAAGAGGGTTTAGCTCCGGAGAGGTGAAGGGGGGTGGGGTAGAGGGAGCAGAGGGAAAAGGGGAGCTCAGTCTGGGAAGGCCTCTTGGAGGAGGTGAGCTTTAAGTAGGTTTTGAAGAGGGGAAGAGAATTAGTTTGGCGGAGGTGAGGAGGGAGGGCATTCCAGGACCGTGGGAGGACTTGGCCCAGGGGTCGAAGGTGGGATAGGTGAGAACGGGGGACAGTGAGGAGGTGGGCGGCAGAGGAGCGGAGCGTGTGGGGTGGGCAGTAAAAAGAGAGAAGGGAGGAGAGGTAGGAAGGGGCAAGGTGATGGAGAGCCTTGAAGCCTAGAGTGAGGAGTTTTTGTTTGGAGTGGAGGTCGATAGGCAACCACTGGAGTTGTTTAAGAAGGGGAGTGACATGCCCAGATCGTTTCTGCAGGAAGATGAGCTGGGCAGCCGAGTAAAGAATAGACTGGAGTGGGGAGAGAGAGGAGGAAGGGAGATCAGAGAGCAGGCTGACACAGTAATCTAGCCGGGATATTACGAGAGCCTGTAGCAGTAAAATAGCTGTTTGGGTGGAGAGGAAAGGGCCGATCTTGGCGATATTATAAAGGTGATACCGGCAGGTTTTGGTGACGGATTGGATGTGTGGGGTGAATGAGAAAGCCGAGTCAAAGATGACACCAAGGTCATCTTTGACAACCTAGGACATCTAGGACAACCTAGACCCTGTCTGTTCTTTAGAGGAGACGTAGCCCGAGTTAGGTATACTGGACTTGTACCAAGGTTCAAGGGACTTCCCCATTTGGAAACACCTTAGGGCCAGAGGGCTAGAAGGAAGATGTGGCAGGGGGAGAGAAATTGTAGACTCCAGTGAACATTCCAGCCAAAAGTGACAGTAATCTAGAGAACTTCAAAAATACTCTCCAAGGCACAAGCAAACCCAAACTTCCTGTTCTCTCTGTCTCACCTCTCTCCCTCGGGGAAGAGTCAGATCTTTTCAGGTCTATCCAGGTATCAGACCTATACTAGCCATTGGCTTTAAAGCACTCAAACAGCTCACGCCCTCTTACCTCACCATTCTACTATAGCTCAGCCTGCACCCTTCACTCCTCTAGGACCAGCTTTCTCACTGTACCCCAATCTCATCTCATCTCCCATCCTTCCAACCCCTCCATACACACCAGACCACCCCTCTCCCCACCTTCAAATCATTAAGGTCACATCTCCTCCAAAAGACCTTTCCCAGTTCAGCCCTTTTCCCCTGGCTCCCTCCCCCTTCTGTGTCCTCTATGCACTCGAATCTGTGACCTCTTAGCACTTGATATTTGCCCCACCCCACTTATGTACAGCTCTTTAAATTACATAAGTTAATCATATACATTGTCTGTCTCCCCCTCTAGACTGTAAGCTTGTTGCGGTCAGGGAACCTATCTTCCAACTCTGTTGTACTGTACTCTCCCAAGTACTTAGTACAGTGCTCTGCATACAGCAAGTGCTAAATAAATACCCAGATCTGGCCCCAACACTGAGTCAATCAACCAGTGGTATTTATTAAGCTCAGAGTGCAGAGGTAGATGCTTGGGAAGAGTATTTACACGAGTCCTTCTTTGAAGAAAACACCACTGACTTCTGAAATTCACTTGAGTGTGCATGCAGCTAAAAAGAGCCCAATAAGGGGCCCATAGTCCCAGGCAGTGTACACACGAAAAGAACTGCCCCTGGGTTTATGTTGTATATCTGCAGTGCCTGATGCTGTTTTCTCTTTTTCTTCCTTTCTTGTTCTTAAAGCATTTACTTGAAAAGAGCTGCTCCTTCTCATTTCCCTCCTATCATTCCTTTACAGCTGTTGCCTCCACTTCTCTTCTACCTCCTGCAATCTGACTTCAAACCCATTGAAACAACTGCCCTCTCCAAGGTCACCAATGACCTCCTTTTTGCCAAGTCTAATGGCCTCTACTCCATCATAATCCTTCTAGACTTTACAGCAGCCTCTGACACACTCACCACCCACTTCTCCTTAATACACTAAGCTTGGTTCCAATGACACCATCATCTCTTCCTACCTCTCCGGCCTCTTTCACAGACATCTCTTCTGCCTCCAATGGCCTTAGTTCTTAGTCCCCTTCTGTTCTCCATCTATATCCATTCCCTTGTAGAACTCATTCACTCCCACAGCTTCAACTATCATAGCCACATGAATGACACCACCTCTCCAGCCCTGAACTCTTCCCTTCACAATATCACATTTCCACCTGCCTTTAGGACATGTCTGTGTCCCACTGACAACCCAAATACATCCAAAACAAAATTCCCTGTGTTCCCATCCAAGCTCTCCCATCACACTGACAATATGACATCACACTGACATCCTCCCTATCTCATAAGTTTGCAAATCTGGCATTATCCTTGACTTACCTATCTCCTTCAATTCTTAGTCATTACCAAATTCTGTTTCTTCTATCTTCCTAACATCCGTATAACCTGACCCCATTCCTCTCCAATCTGCCATCATGCTGATCCAAACCTTTGTCAAATACCTGCTCACTAACCTCCCTGCCCCCAGCCTCTCCAGTCCATACTTCACTCTGATGCCTGGAATATTTTTCTAAAATTCATTCTTCACAATCTCCCCACTCCTCAAAAACCTCCAGCGATTAGCCATCCATCTCCAAAAACGTTCAGCCTCACCAATAGCTTTAGATCACTCGGTCAGCTCTCTCTCTCTTACAACCCAGTCCATACACTTTTTTCCCTTAACACCAAACTGTTTACTGTCCATCCCTTCATTTCATCTCTCTCTCACCTTGTTCATATTTTCCTTCGTGGAACTATCTCCCCATCTTTAAAGCCCTACTAAAATCCTCTCTCTTCCGGGAATCCTTCCCTGACTAACCTCATTTCTCTATTTTTTTTATTTTACATGTTAAACACTTACTGTGTTCCAGGTACTAAGCCTGGGGTGGAAACAAACTAATCAGGTTGGACACAGCCCATACATCACATGGGGCTCACAGTCTTAATCCCCATTTAACAGATGAAGTAATTGAGGCACAAAGAAGTGATTTGCTCAAGGTCACAGAGTAGTGGAGACTGGATTAGAACCCAGGTCCTTCTGACTCCCAGTCTGTGCTTTATCCACTAAGCCATGCTTCTCGATTCTCCTTCCCTTCTGTGTCACCTATGCACTTAAGTATTCACCCCTCTATCACCACCCTGACAGTACTTCTGCATATAGCCTTATACTCTGTTGCTTCCCTTATCTGTAATTCATTTTAAATTCCATTTCCCCCACTATACCATAAACTACTCAAGGGCAGGGATATTGTTTAACTCATGTACTCTCCCAAGTGCTTAGTATGGTGCTCTTCATGCACAAGCACTACTTGTATTACATGCACCTAAAATGCTCAATCTAAAGAAGGAAATAAACATAAAACAGAATACAAATACTGTGTAGTTAGTGGCACCTGAGCTTGTTCAAGTATGTCAGGATGTAGTAGGTATGCCATTGAAAATACAAATATACATCAGTGCTTAGGATAAGGTTGATACAAGAGTTGAATATTTTTTTAATGGTACTTAAGCATTGTATGTCAAATACTGTTTTAGGTGCTGAGAATGGTGCAAGTTAATTAGGTTGGATACAGTCCCTATGCCGCACGAGGCTCAGTCTAAGTAGGAGGGAGAACTGAGGCACAGAAAAATTAAGTGACTTGCCCAAGGTTACACAGCAGACAAGTGGCAGAACCAGGATTAGAACCCAGGTCCTTTGACTCCCAGGCCCATTCTCTTTCCACTAGGCCAAGCTGCTTCTCAGGATCCTTTGTGGAAGGTTTCCTGAAGGAGGTGGGACTTTAGAAGGACTTGGAAAATGGGAAGAGCTGTGCAATATTCATCTCAGCCAGTCCATAAATATTCTGCCTATGCACATCTCTACTTTGTTTGCCCTGAATAAAGCCAGTTAAGAAAAGTGGATCTTTCAGCTAAGTGTCTAAAAATCCACCAATCTAAACACTAAAAGGGAATTACTTCTGATTTTTTGTTCAGTCCCACTTACCACCATTGCTAACCTTTTTCTGCAGCTCAACCAGTAGGCCTTGGGAGGTATTAGTGCTATTCTAACGTTTGAAATTATTTTGATTATGTCAGTGAGCATGTGACTTACAGTAATAGAGAATGGTATAGAAACTTTATACAACTAGAAAGTGATGGTTCCCAAAATGGCTAATTGGAAATGATAAATTCCAAAGCTACACATCTGAAAACCAAAGTACGTATAAAATGTTATGCTTCTAATTATGACAAGCACTAGACTAAAAAAATAGAACATTTTGTCTAATGCACAACTGAATGTTTTTTCAATTTACTTTCCACTTGTAGATGGCAATGCTGAGATTTGCCCTTTAAAAACAGATAAATTTTTAATGGTTCTTTTCTTCCCAAAGGGGGGAAAAAAAGTGAACCTGCCCTTTAATATTTATCTATAGAGGAGTCGATTTAGTGCTTTGAATTGTTACTTAGCATGTGATATCAGGTTTTAATTCAACAGAATGGTCAACTAAAAAAAAAAAGGATTGGAAATATTGATATTCAAAATAAAATGTTATAACACAGCAAAGGAGACACATTAACCAGTATCTGCCCGAGCTTTTTCAATAGGTTAATCTGGATATAGGAAAAAAGTGTAACATTATATGCTCATTAAAATAACTTTAATGATCTCTCTAAACATTGATCTTACATTTTCTGTCTACTATTCCATGAAAAAAAATTTGAAATAAAAATCAGGGAAGTGTCAATAGTATCTCAGCCAATAATAGCCTACAAAACAGTTAATGACTTCCCATTCTCATTAAAACGTCATTTGAGGCCTAAGAAAAATGTTATATAATCTAAAATCAATTGTTCTTGCAATTAATTTCCATTTGAGTCTTCCTCTGACAAACGAGTGATAAAACTCATTGAATAAAAACATTCTTTTCAGAGTCACAGAAAATTTGAAATACAAACCACCTACTTAGCCAGGACAAAAACTAAAAACAGCAACAAGTGCAGAATTCTGAACACACATTTGATTAACAGAGACAATCCAAACACAACTGAATTGTGTGTTTAAAGAACACATTTTAACAAGCATGTATGTGCACTTGGGTACCTGATTGTCACTTGTACAATTTAGAGTCCACTTCCCTTCCCCACCCCACCCCCCCAACCAACCCCACCCCATCGTCCAGTGGAATAGATAGTAGTGATCTGGAAGAAAACTCTGAACAGAAATAATGATCCCCAAAATTCTAGTGAACCTACCTCTTCCTACTATCCCAATGAAGATTGTAGCATTTACCTTACATGAAAAATTATTTTTTGTTCATCCTTTGCTTTCACTACCATTCCTATTCTCATAACCTAGAGTGAAAGAAAACACAATAGCTAACGCTCAAACTGGTCATATTTATTGAGTGCTTACTAAGTCTAGAGCACTGTACTAAGTGCTTGGGAAAGAACAATATAACAATGACAGAGTTGGTAAACACATTCCCTGCCCTGGAAGGAAAAACCTAAGACTTTGCTAGGCCCATGAGAAGGCCATCCTCATAACTTGCTCTCCATAAGGCACTTCCAAAAAAAGAAAAGATGCTCTTGGAGAGTCTTTACCAGGATCAGACATATAGAAGGCAAATTATTCATTATGATAATAATAAGTGGCTAATCTTAATTCTTCTGCAGGAAATGAGAGCATTTGCATTATAAGAGTAGAAAATATGGTGCTTGCTTGGAAAGTTCAAAATTTCATCAGAAATGCACAGAAAAGCAATGTATTTTCCAGTGTCTCCACAACTTTAAATAATAATAATGTTGGTATTTGTTAAGCGCTTACTATGTGCAGAGCACTGTTCTAAGCACTGGGGTAGATACAGGGTAATCAGGTTGTCCCACATGAGGTTCACAGTCTTAATCCCCATTTTCCAGATGAGGTCACTGAGGTACAAAGAAGTGAAGTGACTTGCCCACAGTCACACAGCTGACAAGTGGCGGAGTCAGGATTAGAACCCATGACCTCTGACTCCCAAGCCCATGCTCTTTCCACTGAGCCACGCTGCTTCTCTAAACTACATTTACACTGGTACAGCAAAGGATTAAGTGTTCTAGGGAAATTACACAAAAATCCTAGGACATTAATAGTGTATTCAGTTCATTTATTTCTACTCAGAGTCTTCATTTTAATTATCATTCTTTTGGGAAGTCTATCAGAATAGATCAGCTAAACAGCTGTATTATAAATCTTCATTTTTTAAATACAGACTCATATGAGCATACAAGAGTCATAATTAACCAAGGAATCATTTGTGTGTGCTGGGCAAGATTGAGCCATTTATCTCCTCAATCTTTATCTTTCCCTGCAGATTAATGCTACCTATTGAAACATATAACCTCATATCAATAAACACATAATATCCACTCATTCTAGAAAATGATCTACTTCATCATGGTTAAAACTGACAGTAGCATTGCACGTGAAATTTAATTCCTAATTTGCCATTACTGCCTACTTCAGTGGATCAGATACCCCTTCATGGTGCTTTTCATCTTGAATGTATCTTTCAAAGAAGGTAAATAATTCAGCATTTGGTTAAGCAGGGCTGGCTCTACCATCGAAGCAAACTAGACAAGGGTCTAGAGTACTTTTTTGCTTTCCAACAGCAACTTCTTGCCTCATAATTTAAACTGCCTTCTACATCCCATTATATCGAGGAGGCCCAGGGCCACAGATGTTGCATCATCCAAAGAGTGCACACCTTCAATTTCCCCATCAACTACTTCCCCCAAACAATGAATTCCCTTACTACTTTCTTCTTCTAGGACAAAGTTTAGGGTTCATCCTGAAACTGGACCTACAGGGGAAATAAGTTGTGACTAGTGTTCAGTAACACATTAAAGATTGTTCTTGCTACCCTTGTAGTTGCAAATAGGTTGTGTCCATTATTGAAAGAGAGAAAAGGTACCATTTTTTAAGAATGGAAAGAGAAATGAAGTTGGCAATATGGAAATTAAATGCACACGTGCATGCCTTTTCACCATACAGGATAAACACAATTACCTAAAGTCACCAGTCATGACATTGTAGATTACGAAATTTTCTGATTTCCGGCAGCAAGTCATGAAAAGTTTACTAAACTTTGACAACTATCACAACTGTGAAAACCTTACTTCATTTTATGATTAGAAGCCGAAAATCATAGATTCTATCCAAACACAGGTCATTCTGCTATGCTTAGAGAAAGTTAGGCTCAGAAGTAAACAAACGGGTAGCAGGGTCAGCAGAAGGGCAATTCTGACAAATAATAACAGTATTTACAAAGCACATGTTGTGCATTAAGCGCTGGGGTAGACACAAAATCAAAGGAGACTGTCCCTGTTGTACATGGAGCTCACAATACATAAAAAAGGTCAGGAAAACAGGCCTCATCCCAATTTTACCAATAATAATGGCACTTGCTAAGAAGCACTTACTATGTGCCAAGCACTGTTCAAAGCACTGGGGTAGGTACAAGTTAATCATTTTGGACCCAATCTCTGTCCCACATGGGGCTCACACTCAATTCCCATCTTACCAATGAGGGTACCGAGGCACAGAGAAGTGAAGTGACTTACCCAAGGTCACAAAGCAGACATGTGGTGGAGCAGGGATTAAAACCCAGGTCCTTCAGACTTCCAGGACCGTGCCCTTTCCACTAAGCTTCTCTTACAGATGAGTTGAGGCACAGAAATGTCAAAGTGAGTTGCCAGAGATGACACAGAGGCTAGTGGCAGATCTGAAACTAGAACTCGGGTCTAATTCTTGATCCCATGTTCCTTCCACGAGGAAATTCCTGATTTGGAAGGGCATCGTGAGTCAGTGGGGCCCCTTCTGCTGGCTTCACAGTTGTAGCCATGCACCAGTGGGGTTTAGGGAAAGAGGGTACTAATGACATCCCTGCCACGTTAGTGTCACCTTTCTCCAGGGCCCCATTCAATCAGTCCACTTAATTATTACTACTTGCACTTATGTGTAACCATCCTCAGTACTTGCCTATAGGTACATTTCCCACAATATTAGAAAGGACCTTGGCTGATATTACTGTGTTTTTGATTACCTAGGTCTGTTCCCCAGCTATTACTCATTTTAGAATATCAGAAGTTCTCAGAATGTGTACAGTCCACTTGGTCACCTTTTAGTCTGAGGCACTAGGTATGCACCCCATAGCCAGTGAAAAAAGTAACCTTTGAGTGCCACACAAACTTTCTTTTTTACTACTTCCCAGATGTAATATCTACTAAGAAAAACCTGCTCCTCCCCTCTCCAAGCACATTAAACTGGTAAAGTATTTTATAACAAATCCCTCTATACTTGATTATTAAAGGACTCTGTTGAACTCCCAGTGCTTTCATTTTAGCATGCACTACAGTAAAATTATGTAGGGTAAAAATCCTCTTCCTGCTGTGTGCAAGCTGCTCTCATCAACATTAAATTCAGATCTCACATTTTTAGACAGCTTCACCGTTTGACAGATCCTTAGACTAGTAAAATCACAAGTTCACATGCACGCATGGGTGGCCTATTTGAGGGAGCTTTAATTACAGTTGAAGTTCTTTAAATGGGATTTTCCTTAAAATGAGAGATCCTCTCCAAGCCCATTCACATAATGCATCTTCATTTTCAAGAATCTTCCTATTTATAACTGAGCTAAAGGCTTACCAAGAGCCAACATCATATGAAAGTCATGCTGTGCTCTTAAAAAAAAAAAAAAAAGAGGTATCTGAGTGCTTACTATGGATAGAGCACAATACAACAGAGTTGGTAGGTACATTTGCTAGAAGAGTAGCTTCTTTGGTAACTAGATGTGAACCTCCAGTGGTTGCCTATCAACCTCCATATCAAGCAAAAACTCCTCACTATTGGCTTCAAAGCACTCCATCACTTTGTCCCCTCCTACCTCACCTCCCCTCTCTCCTTCTACAACCCAGCCAGCATACTCCACTCCTATGGGGCTCACCTCACTGTGCTTTGTTCTCGTGTGTCCCACTATCGACCCCTGGCCCACATTCTACCTCTGGCCCAGAATACCCTCCCTCCTCAAATCCGCCAATCACACTTCCCCCGCCACTTCAAAGCCCTACTGAAGGCTCACCTCCTCCAGGAGGCCTTCCAAGACTAAGCTCCCCCTCCCCATCACCCTGACTTGCTCCCTATGCTCTACCCTCCCCATATTCATATTAATGCCTGGTTACTTGTTTTGATGTGTATATCTATAATTCTATTTATATTGATGCTTTTGATGCCCATTTGTTTTGATGTCTGTCTCCCCACTTCTCGACTGTGAGCAGGGATTGTCTGTGTTGCTGAATTGTACTTTCCAAGCACTTAGTACAGCGCTCTGCAGACAGAAAGTGCTCAATATATATGATTGAATGAATATTGTCATTTTCACAAAGAAAGCTAATATTATTCACCCTGAATATGATTAACTTCATATCCGACCTTCTTTTCAAGCTTGTTACTGGAAATTCAGTGGATGAAAGCCTGATAGTTTATTGCCCCTGGCCTGTGCATGCACACAAAATCACCCCTATTTTTAAGAATTGTGTTTGTCCACACAAATCAGAATTTAAGCAAATTGCAAAATTCTTCATAGGCATTATGACTTTTACCCTGAATGTGAGGAATCACAGAGACAGTATGGATGCTGAATGCCTCAGTTTGACATTGTATGCTTATTCTATATAAATATTGTGTGCATATACTCTATATTCACTGCTTATGATGTGTATTCAGATAGGGTTCTCAACTCAGGACAGGCATTTAAATAAAAAAACTAGATTAAGTCAGAAGAGAATACCTAGGGGTGTACCATCCACCTCTGATGAGAGAAGCAGCGTGGCTCAGTGGAAAGAGCGTGGGCTTGGGAGTCAGAGGTCACGGGTTCCAATCCCAGCTCTGCCGCTAGTCAGCTGTGTGACCTTGGGCAAGTCACTTAACTTCTCTGTGCCTCAGTTACCTCATCTGTCAAATGGAGATTAAAAAAACTGTGAGCCCCACGTGGGACAACCCGATCACCTGATATCCCCCAGCGCTTAGAACAGTGCTTTGCAGATAGTAAGCGCTTAACAAATACCACAATTATTATTATTACAGGTCTTTTTGTGCTTAAATGGGACTTTTTTTTAAAGTAATGCTGTAACTCAAATTTCTGGATAATTGAGTTTTTGTAGCTTGGGAAGTCAAAGGCTTTACTTTTCTTTGCTCTTTTCATGCTGTTTGTTCCACCCCTACCTACTTGTAATGTTTTTATAGTTTGATATGAAGTATTGAAGTGATTGTAGTTTGAACAACAAAAATTGGCCCCTCATTTTAAAGATACTTTCAAATAGCCACTCTAAGGAAAGCAGAGTTATACAAGTGTGTCCAGTTAATTCAAAATATCTTTACTATAAACCTTACTCATTCCACCTAGAATTGGGTTCAACAGATCACATAGCAAAGTTGCCCACTATAAGCAGATAGGATAATAGAACACATGGAAGTCAATCTATGCAAATATTAAATGGGTGATGACAAGCTAGAGAATGAACATACTGATCTTTCAGAAATGTCTTTTTTCCTGCTGCTAGAGGAAAAATAATAACTGGTATTTGTTAAGCACTTAGTATGCACTAGGCACTATACTAAACTCTGGGGTGGATGCAAGCAAATCAGGTTTGACAGTCCCTGTCCCACGTGGGGCTCACAGTCTCAATCTCCATTTTACTGAGGAGGTAACAGGCACACAGAACTGAAGTGACTTGCCCAAGATCACATAGCAGACAAGTGGCAGAGCCAAGATTAGAATACATTTATCTTCTCACTCCCAGGCCAGTGCTCTATCCTCTATGACATGCTGCCACACATGTATGTGTGTACATGTACTCACACACAATTCTAAAATTCAGACTTACAGAACTGCAAGAGACTTGCCTGCAAGTAAAGTTCACCTAATCTAGTCCAGATGGATGAAAATCTACTCTATTATTTTGACCTTTCCCAAATTCTTGATCTAAGTATTAAACAAATCCTGAAAGAAAGGATGCTAATATAGACCCATCATCAATGAGAGAGCTGATTTCCCTAAGTACCCATGTGGATAGGACACCTTTTATGCAACTAGTTCCTTTTTATGCAGTGCAAAATAGCCACAAGGCAAGTATCTTATGATTTAGTTTTACTGTAGAATCTAACATGCTAATAGCAAGTATTAGTATTTTTACAAAACCCTAATGGAACAAACTAACTCTCTAGAATGTACTTCATTAGTAATTCTTTTTTAAAAATGTGTTCTCTGATTTTAAGTGGTTCTAGTAGTGTGCCTTTAGGCCTTAAGCAATCTCCCACCTAATTTATGGGAATCCCTCAAGGCTCAATTTTGGGTCCCCTTCTATTCTCCAACTACAACTGCTTCCTTGCAGTACTCATTCACTCCTAAGGCTTCAATTACAATCTCTCTGCAGATGATTCCCAAATCTAGATCAACACTCCTGATTTTTCTCAGCTGGCTCATATTTGCCCCCTGCCTTCAGGAAAGCTCTATTTTGATGGCCTGCTGACACCTCAAACTTCACACGCCCAAAATGGAACTCATCTTCCCACTTGAACCCTGTCCTCTCCTTCACTAGAGAGAACACTATCATCCTCCCCGTCTCATAAGCCCTTAATGTTGGCATTATCCTCCACATCTGTCTCATTCAATGGGGATTCAATGTCTCAACTTTCTCCTACCAAGGCTGAATCTCCCATATGGGACAGGGACTTGTGTCTGAGCTGATTATCTTGCATCTACCCCCGCATTTAGAACAGTGCTTGACACATAGTAAGAACTTTGATAATCATATTCAATCTGTAATCAAATCCTGCCCGTTCTACCTTCATGACATTGCTAAAATCCACTCTTTCCTCTCCATCCTGACTGCTACCATGCTTATCAGTCCATTGTGGGCAAGAAACATATACTCCCAAGTGCTTAGTACAGTGCTCTGCACACAGCAACCACTCAAATATGATTGACTGATCCAAGCACTTATCCTATCCTGCCTTGACTTCTGCATCAGCCTCCTCGTTGACTTCCTTGTCTCCCCCATTCCAAATTTCAACCTTCTGGTCAGATCATTTTTCTTAAAAAAACACAAAAACAAGTGTCCACTCTGTTTCCCCACTCCAAGAACCTCCAGTGGTTACCCATCCACCTCTGCCTCAAACAGAAACTCTTTATCGGCCTTAAAGCACTCAGTTACCTTAACACTCGTATCATACCTCAAACTTCCTATTACAACCCAGCCCCCACACTTCACTGCTCTAAATGTCCATCTACTCACTTTACTTGGATCTCATCTATCTTGCTGCCTACCCCTTGCCCATGTCCTACCTCTCTGGTTTGGAACTCCCACCCTCTTCATATCCAAAAGATAATCACTCTCCCCCTTCAAAACCTTATTAAAAGAAAAAAAAAGGAATCACATCTCCTTCAAGAGGCCTTCCCCAACTAAGCCCCCATCTCCCCTGCTCCTTCTTGTGTATCACCCTTGCATTTGAATCTTTCATTCAACCCACCCTCAGCACTTTTGTACATATCCTTAAATTTATTTTCATATCTGTCTCCCCCTCTAGACTGAATTCCTTGTGGGCAGGAAACATGTCTACCAAGTGCTTAGTATAGTGTTTTGCACACAGAACTCAAATATGATTGGTATTTTTGTGCTTACTGTGTACAGGAGCACTATACTAAACACCTGGGAGAATACAATCCAGAAGAGTTGGTAGCCATGATCCCAGCCCTCCAGGAGCTCACAATCTAGTGGGAGAGCCAGACATTAAAACAAAATTACAGATAGGTTAGCAGCAGAGTACAAGTTTGCTGGGGCAGGATGAATATCAAGGGGTGGGATGAATATCAAAATGATTAAAGGTTACAGTTCTAGTGCATACCCTTCCCTGGATACAGGAGAGAGAGTAGTAGTTTGCCACGTTAAGTGGCAGATCCAGGATTTGACTCAGGAATCCTAACTTTTAGTGCCCAAGAAGTACAAAACTGCAAGGCCGTGTATAAAGAGTCTTTTGGCTGTTATTTGAATTTCTCTTAAAATTACCCTAACTCCCAACTCATAATGCATTACAGTCTTCAGAATACAAGAGAGAACACTTCTGCTTTCAGGTCATCTTAAGTCTGTTTTGCGGGTGGACACACCAATCTTATCAAAAACGCTTCTCAGTGAACTCAGTGAAGGTGAGGTACTAGGTACCTAGAAAGCAAAGGATCATGAATTTAGGACCTAAAAAGGAATTAGAGCAGATCAATTTTTTTTTTTAAAAAAGAGGGGGATATAAAAATGCATTTAAAAGATTCATCTTATTTCCTTTTTGTTTGGTTTTCACGGGTGCGTATTACCACGCAATTTCTACTGATGCATGTTTATGTTCCCTTAGCCTGGCTAAGGAGGTGGGAAAGGCACCCATACAGGGCTCTTCCCATAGTGAGCACTTGATAAATTCTCAAGTAACTCGTAGGTGTTAATTGATCCAGTGCAAAATATAAGGGTGAAACAAACCATCAGAGTAGTAAAAATTCTGAAATGCTTGAGGGGCTAGATTAATCTCATAGTAATTTTAAATTACTATTTAAACCCTTATATTACTTGAGGTCCATCATTAGGAAATTGGAGGAGAGTATTATGCTTGGATGGCCTGCATCCTCTGTATCTAAACCTGGCAGCCATCAAGATTGATCAAACTAATTTCATGTACTCTAATTCTCCATTCTGGTTTTAGGAATTCAAATCTCGGTTTTCTAGCAATCTCTATGCATGAAAGGCAGTTGCAATAAAATTTAATATAATCTTAAAAATCAATCTTCTTTCATATTAACATAAAAAATCCCATTACTGGGTCAGACCAATGTTCTAGCCAGTCCCCTATTCTGCCTTCAACATTACCAACGGGACGCTTAGAAGAATAGTGTAGTGGCTGCTCTCCTTGAAATCCACCTTAATAGTTAGAAAGCAGCATCTGTTGCCGAATTGTACATTCCAAGTGCTTAGTACAGTGCTCTGCACATAGTAAGTGCTCAATAAAGACTATTGAATGAATGAATCTAAAAACCTTAAGCAATCTCTCTATATTCCTAACTTTATCCTCAAGTAGTCACTATGACCCTACTTTACAAATCTAGTAAAGCCTAGATTTGGTGACTGTTATAGTGCGTGAATGCATTTCTAGCACTACTGTTTCACTTTATAAAAACCCCAGAATGTCCTCATCTCAAATCATTGCACCTTATACTTGTATTGCATGTTCTCCAAATCCCTAGTACAGTGTTGTGCATACAGTAAACACTTAATGCCACTGAGGACTATTTGGACATTTCCCATGAATTTAAAAAACTAAAAGGGTAATTTAGAAGACATTTGTGGGGAAGGAGTGGGAAGGTTCAATCACTCATCAGTTATCCAATGGTATTTATTAAGTGTTTGCAATGTGCAAAGCCATGCGTTAAGCACTGGGAAGGATAACATTCTTAAAATACCCAAGTGTCCAGAATTAAGCTTATCTTCTTACCCAAATCTTGTCCTCTCCCTGATTTTCAGCACGACCATCCTCCCTGTCTCACACAAGCCTATAACCTTGGCATCTTCCTTGACTCATCTCTCTCATTCAACCCACATATTCAATCTGTCACCAAATCCTGTCGGTTTGAGTTTCACAACATGGCTAAAAATCCACCCTCTCCTCTCCATCCAAACTACTACCATGTTGATCGAAGCACTTATCCTATCCTACCTTGATTACTACATCAGCCTCCTCATTGACCTCCCAGTCTGTCTCTTTCAACTCCAGGCCATGCTTCACTCTGCTTTCCAGATCACTTTTCTACAAGGCTGTTGAGTCTGTGTTTCCGCCACTCCTCGAAAACTTCCAGTGGTTGCCCATCCACCTCACTTAAACTCCTTACCATCAGCTTTATAGTACTCCATCACCTTCACCCTCCTACCTTACCTCCCTGATATCCCACTACAACCCAGCCCATGCACTTCACTCCTCTAATGCCAACCCACTCAACGTATCTCAATCTTATCTCACTGCCAACCTCTCGCCCACATCCCACCTCTGACCTGGAATGTCCTTCCTCTGCATATCCAACAAATTGCTCTCCCCACCTTCAAAACCTTATTATAAACCCATCTCCTTCAAGAGCTTTTCTCCAACTATGCCCTTATTTTGTCTCCTACTCCCTTCTGCATCACCCTTGAACTTGAATTTGCACCCTTTATTCACCCCTCACTCATGTACATGTTCATAATTCACTGATTTAGAGTCCGCCAACCCCATCAGAATTTAAGCTCACTATGGGCAAGGAAAATGTCTACCAACTGTGGCACCGTACTCTCCCCAGCACTCAGTACAGTGCTCTGCAAACAGTAAGCACTCGATATGATTGATAAAATGGAAAGAAAAAAAAAAATCAAAATTGACTTTTCCATCCAGAATTATAGCATCAAGAAAATTTACCTATCACTCTGGGAGAAAGAATACTCATCCCTTTCCATTTTAATAGAATGGGTAGAAAAGTCATGTATACAAAATCAATCTGGCTTCTTCAGTAATAGTCTAACTGTGAAGGCTGAAGTCTAACCTCATCAAGAAGAGCCCTTTAATCAGTGGGAACTACTATCAAGTGTTAAATGTCACTGGCATAGTATTTCAGAAAGCAAAGCTTTAAAAAGAAAATTAAAATTATCACAAAATTTTCAATTTACTGCTTGTCTCAGCCATCTGATCTGCCACATACACAATCCTCAAGGGTCAATTAGAGGATTTTTTTTTCTTCCTTTAACCGTATCTTCGTTGCTGTTTTTCCTTACAAACCCTAATTTCTCATATATTGTGTTTCCAAATCTTCTAGCTATAGAAATAATCCACAGATTAAAGATCATCTGCAATCATGGCAAAAAGTATCACTGCAGGGGGTGAAGAACTGGGATATAGGAATTTTCCAGGGAGGATCAACACTGAGATACCTTCTTTCCACTACTGCATCAACATCCATATTTGGGGACTATATCATAGAAGGTATTATGTATTTATACATGTGCTGCTTCTGTATATTTTCATTATTTTGAGTAACAGGTATACTACATCTTTAACACCTGTTCATAATGATAATTATAGCACTCATGGAAGCCTACACATTACTTAAGGTTGAAAACAATTTAATTACATCTCCAGCTTTTCACAAAACTTTACCCAAGGTATTCTTTTGAAAGGAATTTGTCTGAAACCAACACTGCAACCGAACAATCGCTTTTCTTCTGAGTTGAGGAAGTTATCTGAAATAAGTACTAGCAAACTGAACTTAAGACATCACTTCGTCAGTTTAAACTAGTGTTTCTGCAACATCTGGATTCATGAAAGCAGGGGATCCATAACTGAAAGCTTACAGTTTTCCAAAAACCATCAGGTTTGTGTGGATCACAATGTAATGAATGTACCACTAGGTAAGTGCTAAGTACATCCAAATCATGATATTGAAAAGTTTCATAGCATTTCATCTAAACACTGAAAAAAAGTTAAATTATCAAGCCACTCATCTTAAGAAAATGAAATGTGAAATTACTTTTAGTAGATCAAGACTCCCCCCTCCACCCACTAGGTTTGGTTTCTGGCCCAAACTGGGTGACTAGACACATATCTTAACAAAACAAAACAAAAAAACCCAAGACATTAGGGCTATACTTCAACTGGTATAGAAACCGGAAACAAATTGGTTCTTGGGAATTCCTTATGAAGCTTTTGGACAAGTATTCTAAATGTGAAAATCTATAGCAAGAAAGATAGAGGGGGGTGCTGTAAAGAGGGGGAAAAAAGTGAACAAGAAAGGGAGTCAGATCATATAAAGGCTGAACACCATTGTCACTCTGCGGCATACTGCTTCCCACCCTCCTTTCTCCCTCTTCCCTCTTCCACCAGTTGGGTAAAAAGCAGGGCCACACTGGCCATCCTAGATACTGGAAAACACAACCCAGGGTGGGTCAATGTAACATAAATTGTTGGTAATAAATTGGGGGTGAAGTTGTCGGGAGCTGTAGGCCTGTCTAGAGCCAGTAATATTAATAATAATTCTGGTATTTATTAAGCGCTTACTATGTGCCAAGCACTGTACTAAGCACTGGGATGGATACAAGCAAATTGAGGTGCTGTATGTAAGCAGCAACCAGATACAAAGTAGCATCCACTCCTCAAAACCTCCTTCCTTTCCCTCCCTATTCTCAAGCCTTCATGCAGGGGGACAAAGATTTCCCAGTCAGATTTTCAGAGTCAGTCTGGCCTGGTTCAAAATAAGAGTCATCTAAGACATTTGGCAAGGCATGTCTGAAAGGCAAAGAGTTCTTTCAAGTTCCCTGCAGACAGAGACACTTCCCCAGGCTTGTCCCAGGGCCTGAGGCCTCCTCTCAGACTTACCTGCCTATCCTAAACTTATCACAATCCCAGTACAATCATGAGCCTGCCCCTTCCCCTCAGGAATTCTCTAGACCAATAACAATAATAATAATCATAACCGCATTTGTTAAGTATCATATGTGCCAAGCACTGTACCAAGAGCTGGGGTAGAGACTAGATGAGGCACAGTCCCTGTCCCATATGGGGTTCACAATTTAAATAGGAAGGACAGGTATTGAATCCCCATTTTACAGATGAGGAAATTGAGCCATACAAGCAAGCAAGACTGAGAATAGCCTACAGTCAGGGATTGCCAAAGGACCTTTGGACCATCTGGCATCCAGGTATATGATAACTATGAGCCAGGGCACCCTGGAATCTCATGAAGGGAATGAAAATAACATTCAGTTATTAGCTAGGGAAGAGGAGGAAAACCTTCACCAACATCAAAAGAAAAGGGAAGAGTCAAAAGAAACAAGGATGTGAGCTGAAGTGTTAGAGCTTCATCATGGTGAACCTGAATTAGAAAGGAAAACCCCCAAGGACAAGCTGTCAGAGAGGCATGGAACAGAGCAGAGGGAATGAGATTATGGTGAAGAGGTACATCTGGGAGTCATACACGTAGAAAGGGGAGATAAAGCTAAACAAGTAAATAAGTGTAGTTAAGAGAACATAGTTGGGGGGGGGGGGGGGGGAAGAAAGAGGCATCAATGCAAGTATCAACTCTATTCATATTTTTCCCCACTTTGGGGATGCATATTTGTAGCTTCCATAATGAACTGTACTAGTTATAAACAGTATCACTGAAATGCTTCAAGGAACAAATGATCAACTGATTTTAGAAAAATATATTTTAGAGACTGCCTTTACTTCACAGTTGTAGAGCTGAGGAGGTTGATGTGTAACTTGGGCAATTCTGCAAATTATTGAAGACAATAATATGATCCTTTAAAGTGTTCTCTCCTCAAAGAGATTGGAGATCAAAGACAATTTAGAGGCTTCTGCTGGATCACAGGTGAGTTACTTTCCAAGTAGTTTAAAGCAATCATGGAAATAAGTGGTCACCTCATCCTGATTATCAAAAGGTAGAGAAAATGTGGGTGCTTGCTCACCTATCTGGGCAGACATGTGGGCAAATTATATTCTGGTTTTCTGGGATGGCCAACCCAAATTCCATGGGAACAATGTGAGCTGGTTTGTGAAGTGGTGTGGCCTAGTGGGAAAAAAAAAAAGATACGGCTACTGAAGTCAGAGGATCTGGGTCCTAAATCCTGGCGCTATTTGCCTGCTCTGTGACCTTGGGTAAGTCACTTAGCTTTTCTTTGCCTCAGTTTCCTCATCAGTAAAATGGGGATTTAATGTCTGTTCTCATTCTATATAGATTATGAGTCCCATATGGGATGGGCCCTGTGCCCAAACTGATTAGCTTGTATCTACCCCATTGCTTAGAACAGTGCTTGACACATAGTAAGCACTTAAATACCACAAACAAAAATAGATTTCCTTTAGAATCAGAGACTAGAACGGTTAGTTTCTTGTAGCATCTCCACCTGCTGGTTACGACTTGGTCAGAGCTGGGTCTTCCTGATCCAATTAACCATCAATAGCATTTTTTGAGCTCCAACCACGTTCAGGGCACTGTACTATCCATCAGTGGGATTTGAGTGCAGAACACTGTACTAAGCACTTGGTTAAGTACACTACAATTGAGTTTGTAGACATGATTGTCTGCCCACGAGCAATTTATGCCTCAGGGGGTTTTAGATACTAATGAACAAGACAGGCAGAAATAGTGGAAGCAGAAGGAGAAACAAACACAAGCAGCATAGATTAGTGGTTAAAGCACAGGCCTGGGAGTCAAACCTGGGTAGTGTGGCTTTGTAGTCAAGAGGACGTGAGTTCTAATCCCAGCTCTGCCATTTATCTGCTGTGTGACCTAAAGTCACTTCACTTCTCTGTGCCTTAGTTACCTCACCTGTAAAATAGGGATTAAGACTAGGTGCCCCACGTGGGACAACCTGATTACCCTGTATCTACCACAGTGCTTAGAACAGTACTTGGCACATAGTAAGCGCTTGAATATCATAATGATTATTATTATTACTTGCCTGTGTGACCTTGGGCAACTCACTTCACCTCTCTGTGCCTCAGTTACCTCATCTGTAGAATGGGGATTAAGACTGTGATCCTCATGCAGGACAGGGACTGCATCCCAATCACCTTGTATCTACTTCAGAGATACCTCAGAGCTTAGTACAGTGGTTGGTACATAGTAAGCGCATAACAAATACCAATAAAACAAGATAAAACAAATAAAATAAAACAAATACCAATAAAAAAAAAAGGAAACAGCAGGAGTACAGGTAAGTGAATAGAGTACTATATAGCTAGTCCCCTCTCAGGATCACACACGGAAAGTTTCCAGTACTCTTTCAGTCTCGGATACGGGAGGGAGAGTCAAGCAAAGGCATATCCATTCCATTACTGGCTTGGGCAGTGGTTAGCAAGTGGAAGGCAATCTGTTACAAGTCAAAACTCACCTGTGCTGGGCAGCAGCGACACGGGAGAGAGTCGAGGGTGGAGGCTCAAGTTTACTGCAGACGGCGGCAATGGTAAACCACTTCGATATTTTTTTACCAAGAAACTCTATGGATATATTACCAGAATTACTGCAGATGGGGATAGGGTATTCTGGGAGAGATGTGTCCATGGAGTCACGATGGGTCAGAGAAGACTCAGCATAAGAGACTATAAGTGCTAAGGGTGGATATTAGGAAAATATGATGTCCAGCTGTATGTGAGTGTGTTTGCAACTTCTGCCCATACAGAACAGATAGGTCTTTATTCTAGATGCTGGAGATGCCCCCCAGAAACACTGTCCCAGATTCTAGTAATCACAAAACTGTCTCAGGAACATGCGTGATGACTTCTTTCTATAAGCCAATTCAGCCCTAGTTGCCTCACTGGGAAGAGGGGCTTAAATCTCTCAATTTTCCTAGTCAACTTTTGGTGTAGAGGGTGTGAGATGGCCAGAAAGTGGAGACAAGTATGAGAGAAAGATTTGTATATTTGAGGGAACAAAATGATTGGAAGGGAAGGGAAAGGGAATAGAAATATTTCCAAATGTACTTACGCCTTCCTGAAAGTATTGGTCCAAAAGTATTTTTAGTGATCCCAATTTAGGAGGACCCACGAGTATTCTAAGTACTACCCACTGTATATTTTTTGCACGTTAAGGACTCACACAACAGTGGTCACTGGGGCAGATTCACAGTCTGTAAACTCTTCTAGGATTTAAAATGGAATGTTTTCAAGCAGTTCCAAAAATGGAGTGGAAGACGACATTGAATCATAACAACTCATACCTTTCCACGAACTCAAAAGAATGACTTTGCTTGTTGTCAGTCCTTCTTCATCTGTTTGGTCTTTCAAAGGAAAGATTAAAAGTCTCATACAATTGAACACCTTTTACAATACTTGTGCATCAAGCAAAAATTCACTCCATAGCCGTCTTGCTGAATGCTAGTTCTCAGTCACAAAAAACTAGAGATAGGAATAATCGCTTTCATCACCATATTAAATAACTTCACCTTTGAAATATTCCAACAATTACTACTACCTCAAGTCTTGGGTTTGGATGGGGTTGGGGGGGGGGGGGGGTGATTTCACCACAAAGATTGACTGAAAACTTTGATAAGAATATGCGCTGCACTCAGTATCGTTACCTTATTGGGGAGCGGTTTACGAATACAGAGTCAGTGTCAGAGGTTCATGGAACCCAATTATGGTCAACACCCAAATGGGGAACTACTATTCAAATGTCCCTCATTACCTTTATTTTAATCAACAGTATTATGGAGCACTTGCTGTATATTTCCAATAAAGGAAATCTTGACTACAAGCGTATTCTATTTTGTTTTGGAATACAATCCGTATCAAACTTGCCATCTAAAATGAGAGCAATCAGATCTGTATTTTTATAGCTAGGTTTTAGCTGAACTACTAATGTTTCAATTAATTAGGACCAAGGGAAAGTATAACTCCATATCTTCCCTAGATTAAAGGACAACTCTTACTTCTCCAGATGTCTTCTGGTTGTCATGGCACCCCTTGGGTGCCTTTCCTCACACTTTTTCCTAGATAATGAACCCACAGGTATTTTCCATCCCAACTTGTGAACTAATTTTCTGAAGGTTCTATATTTTTCACAATCAATACACCTGATGAATGAAATCGATAAGCCATTAGAGAGAGTTGTTTCTCAAGAAACTAAAGATTTTTTTTTTAAAACAAAGAAAGGGTTACACACAGATCCTTGATTTTCAAAGTAGAAGAAAAGCATCAGTTAGTTCCTTTTCTCATCCCCACAAAATGCAATATTCCAGGAAAAGGAGTTCCAAATAAAATTTTCAAGTTTATATTTCCAGACAAGTCATCATCCAGTTCTGGTCCTAAATGTGTAGTGTGATTGGGATCAAAAACAATACACATTTTAGGATCAGAACTGGAACCATGAGGACTGAGTTCTAGTGGATAAACACTGCTAAATCTAACACCTAGTGGTTTCAGCAAAGGGATTTGGTATGCTACCAATGAAGTTTCTTTAGCAACAACAATCCACAGGGTATTTCTGCCTTCTTTATCTTTTAGAAAAGGGACACGCACTTTAATCAGCCCAAAGGGATTGCAAGAGAAGAAATCCCTCAAAAGTGAAGCAGACAGCTATCGCTGTCAAGGTCCTTGTTAAAACTCAGTCAGGGAACTGCCCTGGTTGCTAAGAGGCATGGTATAAGACTCAGATCTCTAGCTAGGAAATCTGCACTTCCATTACTTCAGAAATTCTGAATGGAAATGCAAAATTGGGGATGGAAGCATTATTTTTTTAAATCAAGTTAAGGTAGAGGATTGAATGAATGAACGCTAGCCTTTTACGTGCAACAGGAGGTCTCTCCAATTTTCCCCTTTAAGTTTTGCTGCTGTATGTTTTTCTCTAAGCTATAGTATAATTGTCTTCCAGTTACGGGAAGCATCTAGTCTTTTAAGTAGTGATTAAGTGACGTTTCGGCTCCCATTTTTTTGCTGCTTTGCAGATACTAATTCCTTTTAAGTGTTTTTATTACACTAATTATGCAGTAAAGAAGTTGACACGGGGGAAAACTGATTTCACTGTTATATAATATGTTGAATAATAGGAGTAAAAAGCACCTGTGGCAGCCTGGATACGTTGCACCTGCGAATAAGATTTTTATAAGACGCAAAACACCTTTTATAATCATGCCAAAAAAGCAAGTGAGAAAATATGTATCTTTTCCACTTACGCTGCCTCTTTAATGAGGTTTCGGTCATTCTTCCACTCGCCCCCTCCCCCCCCCCGCCCCCAAAATACACATACACACACACACATCCATCCTTTGGGGTGTACAGAGGAAGAACAATAATACTCCCGACAGCATTTCCCAGTCTAATTAAGCATTTGAACAGAGAGGAAAACAGTAAAGACCTAAAGGCGGAGTCCTACGCTTGTTGGACTTGTTTCCACTTTAGCAGAACCCCTAGGAACTTGGACAGAAGTCCATCCGAGCATCTGTGCGGGGCGTGGGGGAAAAATCCCCTCCCGTCCCGTCCCCCACCCCGCCCAGAGGAAGCGACTTTCCAAGTGGCCCAACGCACCAAGTTCAGGACCCTGGAAAGGGCTCGGGAGGAGCAGAGGAGAGAGGAAGGGAAAGCGGGGCGGAAGATGGGGAGGGGGCGGAGATGAAAGCGGGGGCAGCAGGGGGGGCGAGGAGCGGCTCCGCCACTTACCGGTGCCTGCTGAGACTGGAGCCCCGGACGCTTGGTGGATCCCTGCTTGGAACTGAGCCTTTTCCACGATTCGGCAAATCTTCCCCGACTGGCGCTCCTACTCCTCCTCCTGTCGCCGCCGTTGCCGGTGCTGTCGTTTTCACCTCCCTCCTCCCTGTCGGGGCAGCCTGTCTCTACTTGGGTCGCTTTCTTCCACTTCTTCCCCATCTTAAGTTTGGCTCCTCCGTCCTCGACTCGGGGGGGGGGGGGGGCGGGGTGAGGGGAGAGGAGAGAAGAGATGGAAGGAAAGTGGGGACGGTCCCCCTACCTGGGTAGGCTCTCAGAGGATGACAGTCTGCTGCTTCTGCTGCCGCTGCCGCCGCCGCCGCCGGCTCAGCCTCCTTGGGGCCGGCAGCCTCATGCCCGGGTGGGTCGGCGTTGGCGGGCGGCGCTTGCGCTCGCAGTTAAGGCTGAGCGCCCCACCTGCGCCAGCGGAACCACGTCTCCGCCCCCACCCCTGCCCCCGTCAGGCCCCGCCCCTCACCGCAGCCCCCGGGGGGCGCAGGGCCGCCGCCCCCGCCACTCGGGCCGGCCGGTCCTCTCCTTCTCCCCACCTCCCACCGCTCCCCAAATCCCCAAAGAGCCTGCAGGCGCTAGCTGGAATTGTTCCGACGCCGTTGCCAAGACGGGGCGGGCGGGGGGGAAAGACGACAGCTGGCTCGGGGAGAGAGCGAGCAGGCTGCCCCCCTCTTCTCTCTCCCTCTGCCAACTCGTTCCCTCGGGTGGGTCGCCAGAGGCAGTCGAGGTGAAGATCGTCTTTCTTTCCACTTCCCCCGCACCCCCACCCCTCGCGCTCCCCATTACCTGCCCTCGCTTCCGCTCTAACTTGGAGGAGAAAGTGCCTCCCGCGGGGGGCGGCAGAGAAAAGCCAGACGCCACAAGTGTTTACCGAGCAAAAACTGGTTGTAAAGACTGACCAGTTTCTCTCGGGGTCGGGGGGGCCTCCCTCCGTCCCTTCGCCCTCTCCCCCCTTCAGGCCGGCTAGAGGAGAGGAGTTAGGCCCCGGGATGGACAAAAGGCCCTTTGCCTCAGATCACCCAATTAAGGAGAAAGTGAACCCACCTTGATCAACTTTTCAGGGTGGGGCATTGACCGGACTCAGCTGGCCCCACCTTTCCAGAACTTCCCCGACTACCCAGAGAGCGAAAGTCACAAACGCAAAGACCACTGCTGTCAGTAGGGTGAAGTCGAAACTTCCTACTTGGAAGGAAAACCCTGTGGTGTAAGATTGACCTCAGTTGTTATTCTCCTTCTTTCTGAAACTGTGAATTTGCCTTGGATTACTAACTGTTGCTCCTTTCTCAAGAGTTTGAAAAATGAAGGGGAGAAAGAGGAAGGGAGGGAGGCTGCTGGAGAAAAGCTGGTGGGCACTGACTGGCTAAGAAGTTGATCCGATACCAACGTAGGTTGGGCAGTTTAAGTAAGCAGAGCCTGTTGGCGATGATGATGATGATAATAATAGCATCTGTTAAGCACTTACTGTGGGCCGAGCCCTGTACTAAGTGCTGGGGTGGAAACAAGGCGACTAGGTCTTGCACTGTCCCTGTCCAAGTCCCACATGGGGTTCACAGTCTAAGTAGAAAAGGTGATGTTGGGATTATAGTAGTAACTGTTTTATTGTGAACTAGAACTCTAAATTGAGTAATGGAAGAGATGAAGGTACACCCCTACATTAATATTACCACTAAAATTTAAGCAAGGAGGCTGGATCAGGACAAGTTGTAATACCCTATTTAAGCAACCCTTGGTGGGGAGGCAGTACACACCACGTATTAAACTAGAGGTGGCAGCAAAGGAAATAGTGGTAACAAACTAGGCCTAGAGGGGTCACTAATAGGGGGGCTGTGTCTCAGATCTGAGTTTCCTCCCTACTTGTCAGTTTGCATTTTTTTAATGGTGTTTGTTAAGTGCTTACTATGTACCAGGCACTGTACTAAGTGCTGGGGTAGATACTTGCTCCCTTTGCTCCCTGCCCTACCCCCATCCCAGCCCCATAGCACTTATGTATGGATCTGTAATTTGATTTATTTGTATCGTTGACTGTCTACCGCTCCCTCCTCGCCCCCCAAGACTGTGAGCTCGTTGTGGGCAGGGCTTGTCACTGTTTATTGTTGTATCCTACTTTCCCAAGTGCTTAGTACAGTGCTCTGCACACAGTAAGTGCTTAATAAACGATTGAATGAATAAAGCTAATCAGGTTGGACACAGTCCATGTCCCACATGGGGCTCACAGTCTTAACCCCCATTTTACAGAGGAGGTAACTGAGGCACAAAGAAGTGAAGAGATTTGCCCAAGGTCACACAGAAGACAGATGGTGGAGCGAGGGTTAGAACCCGGTTCCTTCTGACTCTCAGGCCCATGCCCTATCCACTCTACCATCCTGCTTCTCAGCATTTATGGCCTTGAAAATGCAGGTCACTGTCAATGGGATTCAGTTCCTTCCAGATGCTAGAAAACAAACCCAAAATGGTAATACATAATTCATATTTCAGACAGGTGGGCAAGACCAGTTAAAGGCAAAGATGATTATCTGCAACGTTGAAACTAGTGCAATAGCATACAGATCTAAATATCTGGGTTTTGTTTTCTTTTATGATAGTCACAGAGGCAGAATAGGCATGAAGAACCTGTGAAAATGCTTGAAAAAGTTAAATACCTCCCAGCTGATGCACACACCTTTAAACTTTGTCGGGATGTGATGGTGCAAGCTATGAAACTGAAGTTAGAGCACTGCCTGAGGGTATTCACAGTTGCCTCAAGATACTCAAATGAGATTTACACCGTAGTGTATCCAGGTGGCACTGTATTACCAATAGAACGGGAAAGCTGAGGAAAAAAAATCAACCTTGTTATTTAAGGATCTCTGACATGAGATGTCACAAGCATGTCAGTGAATACTTAGAGAGACCTTCAGAGTCTGGATTTGTACATTTCCAGCCAGTCGTCTTACTAGGAGTCCCTAAAAAAGAAAAGTGATTAGATATACTATTTTCCTAGCTAAGGTAAAGACAAGCCCGGGCTTGGGAGTCAGAGGTCATGAGTTCGAATCCCAGCTCTACCACTTGTCAGCTGTGTGACTGTGGGCAAGTCACTTCACTTCTCTGTGCCTCAGTTCCCTCATCTGTAAAATGGGGATTAAGACTATGAGCCTCACGTGGGACAACCTGATTACCCTGTATCTACCCCAGCGCTTAGAACAGTGCTCTGCACATAGTAAGTGCTTAACAAATGCCAACATCATTATTATTATTATTATTTTTAAATTGCCACTTTACAACATGGTTGTTGTATTCATTCATTCAATCGTATTTATTGAGCGCTTACTGTGTGCAGAGTACCGTACTAAATGCTTGGGAAGTACAATTTGGCAACAGATAGAGACAATCCCTACCCAACAAGGGGCTCACAGTCTAGACGATAAAGCCTAATAATAACGTGTTGTATTTAAGTGCTTACTATATGCCAAGCGCTGTAATAAGTGTTGGGGTAGGTGCAAGATAATTGAGTAAGACATAGACCCTGTCCCACATGGAGCTCACAATCTAGAGGGGAGGAAGAACAGGCACTGAATCCACATTTTATGGATGAAGAAACTGAGGCACAGAAAGGTAAAGTGACTTGCCGAAGATCACACAGCAGGCAAATGGCAGAGCTGGGAATAAAACTCAAGTCCTCTGACTCCCAGGCCTGTACTCTTTCCACTAGGCTATGCTGCTTCTCTAAAGTGACTTTTTAAAAGTGATTTGTCAATTTTGTAATTGCTATTTCATTTTTGGTGGCAGCAAGAATGTGCTAGGAGATGTATCAAACACGAAATTAGCTATGCTTCCCTGCAGGGAAAGCATTTCTTCCTCTGATGATCACTTGCCTGTCATAGAAACATGACAAAGAACTAGTATCACGTCTGTTGTCAAACCAACAGCTGGAGGTCACAGTCATATCGTCAAGCACAAAACCAAGCTAGAGGTATGATGATCCTGCCCAATCTTCTGAATCAGACTGACCCTTAAATATGTTTTTAATATCACGTTCCACTTCTGAAAAGGTTTTCAGCTCTATTTACCTGCTCCTCATATCGAATGGCAAAAGCAGATCATCCACAACACAGACCATGGAGTGCAGTAAATATACCAGCATCAAAGCCATTTTCAATGTGGTTCAGATTCATTGGACTGGTCGTGTGTGAAGGATGGATGACAATAAGGTAATGAAGCAATTGCCATATGCTAAGTTAAAGTGATCGGCCATTTGGGTATCAGGTGAAATAAATGCTCCTAGGACAATTTGGACACTCCTCGAAGCACTGTAAATAGCCACCATTTGCTGGTATATGTCTGCAGTAGACAGGCAGTGCTGGCGGGTAGAAGAGACAAGATGGCTAAACTTGATGTCTGGAAAGGCTTCCTTATGAAGATAGACTGAAAGTTAGGACTCAACAGTCTGGAAAGAGATGGCTGAAAGGGCATGCTAAACATATAGAGTTTGTTAGCACAGGATATTCTGTGGGAGAAAATATCAATATGGTCAAGAAGGGTTTGAATCGATTCATCAGCGAGCAGCCCAGAATGGGTGACTAGAGGGAGATTTAGGGATTCAGAGGAGAAATGTTAGGTTAAGCGGTACATCCCTAAACAATAGGATCGATATCGGGGAGGGTAAGCACCCTGTTAGAATTGTGGGAAGAACAATACTGAACTAGAGGGGGACCATTGGTCTGACCCAGTAATCGCACTGCTTATGATTTTATGCACTAAATTCAGTGGAGGGCAGAACAAGATGATAAAGGTCTGAGCTGCAGAATGACTGATCTAGACAAGTGATCTTGAATTACCTGGTCCCCCCCTCCCCATCCCAGGCAACTATCAATCAGGTGAGTTCCTGGGCCAATCAGGAGGCACACATGAGGATATAGTCTAGCATAAAGCATGTTTTGTTTGTATCCTCTTCCCATTGACTACTCTGCCCAAGATAGGCTAATCCCACACATAGATATGGAGGAAAGGTCCAGAAATTGCTAGAGCAGAGACATGGTTCACTCCTCAGAACCCCACCCAAAGGGAAAGCTGTTCGGCATAAGATGGCAATCACTCACCTAGTGATCGGAGTACAGTCAATTACAGAGGAGGATTTGGACAAGAAGGAGGGAGCTAGCAAGGTGATTAAAAAACACACATCATTCCAGAGAGCCATGAGGAGAATTCATCTAATTCCGGCTCTGCTACTTGTCTGCTGTGTGACCTTGGGCAAGTCACTTCATTTCTCTGCACCTCAGTTACCTCATTTGTAAAATGGAGATTGAGTCTGTGAGCCCGATCTGAGACAGGGACTGTGTCCAACCCGATTAGCTTGTAGCCACCACAGCGTTTAATACAGTGCCTGACACACATTAAGCACTTAACAAATACAACAGTTATTATCATTATAATTATTATCAGTATTATTATTAAAGGATGTGGGAGTCATCTCTAATAGGCTTCCACCATGGAAGGAAGCATGAAGGTTCACCAGGAAGCAGAGTGGCATAGTTGAAAGACCACAGGCCCACCTAACCCAGGTAGGTTCTAATCCTACCTCAGCCACTTACCTGATGTGTGGCCTTGGGCAAGTCACCTAACTCCTTGGTGCCTCAGTTCCCTCATCTGTAAAATAGGGGTTCAATACCTGTTCTCCCTCCCTCTTAGACTGTGACCCCCATGTGAGACAGGGACTGTCTGATCTGATTATCTTATATCTACCCCAGCACTTAGTATAGTGCTTGGCACATAGTACGTGCTTAACAAATACCACAATTATTGCCACAGAGACCAGGAAGGCAACAGGTCAGCCAGATGAGCTGCCAAAGAAGGATTTATAGATGGTGTCCCCACAGAAGAGTGGCTAAGAGAAGTAGAGCAGTGAGTCTCTGGGGATGGTAACTCCTGGTCAAAGTTGGGAATATATTTCAATCAGGAATTTGCAATTATGTTTGCATTTAGTTTAAGATTCAGTTGTACAACTACTGTTGCTATTGAAATCTTAAATAAATATCAGCTTTTTATGTACCAAAATAGGCCTATGTGAACCTACTTATTGGCAACTCACTTTCCAGGGAGAAATGGGCATTTTGACAATCAATCAATAGTATTTATTTAGCACTTATTGTGCACAGAACACTGTACCAAGCATTTGGAAGAGTACAAGAGGGTTGGTTGACATTTTCCCTGCTCATGAGGAGCTTCCAGTCTAGACAGGAGGCAGAAAATAATAAAAATAAGTTATGGATCTGTACATGAGTGCTGTGGGGCTGAGGGTGGGGTGACTATCAAGTGCCCAAAGGGTACAAATCCTAGGGCATAGACAAGGCAGAAGGTTAGAGGGAGTTGGGGAAAAGAGGAAAAGGTCTCTTGGAGGAAATATAGCCTTAATAAAGCTTTGAAGGTGGAGAGTGGTGGTATGGCATTTATGGAGTGGGGGGGGGAGTTCCAGCCCCGAGGGAGGACAGATAGACAAGATCAGAGCACAGTGAGCAAGCTGGTGCTAGAGGAGCCAATTGTGTATATGGGGCTGTAGTAGGATATCAGTGAGGTAAGGGGGGTGGGGGCAAGATGATTGAGTGCTTTAAAGTTGATGATAAAGAGTTTCTGTTTGATGCAGAGGTGGATGAGCAATGACTGGGGGCTTTTGAGGAGTGGAGAGATGTGGACTGAACTTTTTTTGGAAAAATGATCCTCGCAGCCAAATTAAGTATGGACTGGAGTAGGGAGAGACAGGAGGCAGGGAGCCCTAAATGATTCTTATGCCTCTGTAGGTTCCAATATGTCACAGGATGGTGGCAGAAAACTACCAGGGTATTCTTGAGGGTAGGCTATTGGGGATCCCCAAGAACGTCCTTACACCAGCTGCAAATTGCCATGGCTACACCTGAGAGTCTGACATTAGATGTGACTGGAAATGTTAGAGCTGTCATTAAATTGTCAGTAGATTCTGTGACTTTTTTTTTCAAATTATAGTTAAGTCTCTACTATGTGCAGGCATGGTCAGGACAACCTGCTTTACTCCTGGCCCTGGAACCTGGATTACAGAGTGGTAGATTGAAGAATTTGCTACCCTTCAGCCCTCGCCTCACACACTGTAATTCCAACTGGATCCCTCTCCACCCAGAGGCATCAGGGCAATTCATTTGTCTCCTTAAGTCCAGTCTCAGTCACTCCATTTCCAGTTTGGGATAGCACTGGGTCTCAGATTTTCTTGAGCTGTGGGCCTGCAGCCACTACCTCCCCATCCTGCCTGCCACTAGTTTGAGAAGGGCAGCTTCAGCCACAGCTGAAATCACTGCTGGTTATGTTTGGGGAGGCTACGGAGACCCCGTATTGCCTATCTCAGAAAAAAGAAATCAGTTACATCAGTTACACTTCAAGGCCAGAAACAACACCCAATTTGCTTCCCCACTAAAATTTGCTGATCTAGGCCTAGTTTAGCTAGTCTTTGCTTAAATCCACTACTTCACCACACTTGGTGGAACTTGACACACTCTGTATTTTCAGGGCCCAGTTCAACCCAGCCTCACTGAAGTCAATGAAATGCCAGGGTCTGCTCCAGTCAAATTCCCCAACTTCAAGAGCTTTACCTGCAGGCCCCTTTACATGCAGCTTTAGAGCCAAATGAATGATCCCATTAGACTCTGGTACTGGCAGAGGGAAAGATAGATTATATTCTTATAATTACATTTAAGAAATTATATTTCTTCTTTAATTTGAGATGCTGAGGCAGAGGGCAGCCAGTAGGAGGAGGGCAGATGGGAAGGGGACTGTCCAAGATTGGCCCAAACCCATTTGGGTTCCATTCAAACACTGCTCAACCCCACAGACTTGCTGGATTGTTGAGCCCGACCTATACACTCTTGGTGTAACTTCAACACTTTATTTTTGTACATTGCTTCAGACAAGCAACAGAAAGGGTACAGGCAGTACCTAATAGATGGCATTCCTCGTCTGCTCCTTCCCGGTTTCTACTCTCTACTCTTGCTGGTAACCTTCTTTATTGATCTCCATCTCCCACCTCTGGATCTAGGCACAGGCCAACACTTAAACCTGGAACACTCTTCTAATGAGTCACCATCCCTCATACTAAGTCTGTGAGCCCCATGTGGGACAGGGACTGTGTCTGACCTGATTACCCTGTTTCTACCCCATAGCTTAGTGCAGTGCTTAGTACAAAGTCAGTGCTTAATGAATACCACAATTATTATCCAAACATCTTCAGCCACTACTTTGTGTATGCTTGTGAACACTATATATACTGTCTGATACACATTCATTCATTCATTCAATCGTATTTATTGAGCACTTACTGTGTGCACATCTGTGTTCATTTATCCTTTTGGATTAATGCAATACACTCTTCTGCAGGCTAGGAATAGGGTCTTCTCTTCACATTGTCCTCAATCAATCAATGGTATTTATTGAGCACTTACTGTGTGCAGAGCACTGTAATCAATTCTTAAGGGGAACATTAGGTCAAAGGCGGGAGAGATGAGAATAAAGGAAAGTAAGGAGACTACCTTGACTGGCATATAAAGGGAGAAGAGAATGGATAGGTAGGAGGGAGAGAGCTGCCAGTACTTTAAAGCCAATGGTCAAGAGTTTCTGCTTGATACAGAGAGGAATGGGTAATCACTGAAGGTTTTTAAGGAGAAGCAGTGTTGCCTAGTGGATAGAGCATGGGCCTGGGTGTCAGAAGGACCTGGGTTCTAATCCCGGGTCTGTCACTTGTCTGCTCTGTGACCTTGGGAAAGTTGCTCCTCATCTCTGTGCCTCAGTTACCTCATCTGTAAAATGGGGATTCAGAATGTGAGCCCCATGTGGGACAGGGAGTGTGTCCAACCTAATTTGATTGTATCCACCCCAGTGCCTGGCATAGAATAAGCACTTAAAAAAATGCCACAGTTTTTATTATTATTGAGTGGGAAGACGTATCAAACAACCCTCTAGAAAATGGTGCAAGTGGCAAGGTGAAGTATGGGAGGCACTGGAGGTAGGAGAGCAGTGAAATGGCTGATGAGGTAGCCAATCCACTGTATGACAAATGAGAGGGCAAGCATGATGGCCATTGGGATGGAAAGGAAGGGGTGGATCCTGGAAATGTTCTGGAGGAAAACCCTACAGAAAAAACTTACCTTCTTCCCTCCCCGACTGCCCACTTCAACTGTTCAGTCTCCAGTGGCTTCTTCCCCACTGCTTTCAAATATGTTTATGTCTCCCCTAGCCTAAAAATCCCTTCTTTGATCCCATAGCTCCCTCCAGTTACAACCCTATCTCACGCCTACCTCTTCACACATTCCTCTTCAAGTTCCTTAAGCGAGTTGTCTACACCTGCTGCCTCCTCTCTTCCAAGTCTCTCCTTGACCCCCTTTAATCTGGTTTCCACCCCCTTCACTTCACCAAAATTGCCATCTCAAAGGTCACCAGTGATCTCCTTCTTGCCAAATCCAATGGCCTCTACTCCATCCTAATCCTCTTCAACCTCTCAGCTGCCTTTAACACTGTGGGCCACCCCTACTCCTGGAAACATTATCCAAACTTGGCTTCACTTTCACTGTTCTTTCGCTGACTTTCCCATCACAGTAGACTGCACCACCAGCCTCCCTGTCTCACAAGCCCATAAGCTTGACATTACCCTCCCTGGAGCTTAATACAGTGCTCTGCATGCAGTAAGTGCTCAATAAACACAGTTGATCGATTGATTTAGTTTAAACTGAATAAACTGAATATTGTACTCTCCCCACCTTCAAAGCTTTATTAATGCACATCTTCTCCTAGAGGCCTTCCCTGGATAAGCCCTCCTCTCCTCTTCAGCTCTCTTCTGCATCACCTTGACTTGCTCGCTTTATTCATCCCCACTTCCAGCCCCACAGCACTTATGTACATATCTGTAATTTTATTTATTATATTAATATCTGCCTCCCCTTCGAGGCTGTAAACTCATTATGGGCAGGGAATTTGTTATATTGTTATATTGTACTCTCCAAAGCACTTAGTACAGTGCTTTGCACACAGTAAGCACTTGATGAATACAATTGACAGAGTGACTGAATGAATGGGAGGAGTCAAGGTCAATGTTGGTCTTGTCAACAGTGATAGAAACGCAAGGTGGAGGAGAGGCTTTGAAAGGAAAGGTGAAAAATTCAGTTTTAGACATACTGAGCTTGAGGTGCTAGTGGGATATCCATGTAGAGCTGTCCCAGAGGAAATGCAAGGTTGTGGAGCAGATGAAAAGTCAGGTTTTGCAAGGCAGATTTAAAAGTCATCCCCATAGAGTTAGTACTTGAAGCCACGGGAGCAAGTGAGCTTCCCAGGCTAATGAAGGTAAAATGAAAAGCAATGGGGACCTAGAACAGAGCACTAAAGGACACCCACAGTTAGGGAATGAGTGGTGGATGAAGAGACTGCAAGTGAGACTAAGAAGGAGCAGCTAGGAAACACCCGGAGACAGACAGGTGTCCAAAGAAAGAAATGTGTCAGTAAAACCAAAGTTGAATGTTATCCTAAGGACCCAGCCCAATGGTACACACAGTAAATGCTCAGAATATATTTTTCTAATGCTACTTAGAAACAGAGAAGAGCAACTGCCACTTTCTGAGAGATAAAATATAAAGATGAACTGGTAGCTCCACTCATTTCCAAGTTTGATTAAAGAACTACAGGTCAGTATCAATTTCTAGGACAGGTTTCCAAGGGGTAGTTTTAAACCATATACGCTTGGAGAATTCACAGATAAGGGAGTTGCCTGATTGACTATAAGTATCTGGGTTTTAACAGAATTCAGTTAAATTGTTCCAGGTATCTTCAATTCCTGACCCTTGCGAAGGACACATCTTTTCAAACACACACATTGTTCATTCTCCAAATTGCTCTACTAAAAGTAATTAGGAAGAGGGTCATCTAATTTATAAGCTTCCTTCAGGTGTACTGAAGAAAAAAAAATTCTGTAGTAATCGAAGGGAGTTCACTTCTGTCAATAAAACTAATGATCTGAATGCTGGTATTAAATTGCATTCCTGACCTTCCTTGCAACTATTCCAACTCAGGCTCTGAGCCCAGTGGAAAATCCTAGAGACAAGCATTCAGAAGTTACTTTATAGAGATGACTGCGCCCTAGAGCCTCACACACAAGAAAACGTTCAGATGATTGCCACCTGCTTTGCAAATTCACTCCACCGTCAGTCAGTCAATCAAATTTATTGTACACTCACTGTGTGCAGAGCACTGAACTAAGCACTTGGGAGAGTACAATACAACAATAAACAGACACATTCCCTTCCCCCAACGAGCTTGCTATGGGCTAACCATAGGCCTGAAGAAAACTGAGATTATATATTAGCATGCACCAAAAAAAAAAGAAACAAAAAACCCAACACACATCCAGAGAACTTAATCAGCATCACAGAGCTTAATACTGACATGCAATTCTGCTCCCTAGGCAACAAATTATCCACTGATGCCCAGAGAGAAAAAAGTAGAAAACAAAATCAAGAAAGGCTTTCAGAAACTGTCAGGCAGAATGTGGTAACAACGTAGCATAAGGTCAGATTCCCAAACCAGGTCAGTTTAGTTACATCAAAGCAAAACTCACGTCAACATATCTTCATAGGGTGGGACTTGTGTGCAAAATGGATGACAGCACATAGTAAACAGCTTCTTTATGGTGAAATGGGGCAGCCAAAAGCAGAAGGGATAGGAGAATTGGTTTAAGAATCCAGCAGGGCGGAACCTGGAGCAGTACAGCACGACAGCCCAATATGGTGGGGAAACTTCAGTGGAAAAAACCAGCTGCAATCTCGAAAGGAGTGTCTGCTTTCATTCAAAGTTTTGAGAGGATTGTGAGACTAAACTGCAGTGCCAAGAGCTACAATTGACAAACATGTCAACACATGAGGAGACAGTCTGTATATGTGCACAGTGGAGTAGAGACTTTTGTTCATTCATTGGCCTTTTTGGCCACACCCCATTATGAGGACAATTTATCTTTGATGGTGCACCTTCAAATATGAAGAACCATGGCCTAATTCAATAGGTTAGAGAAAGAACAGATCCCTATCTGATGGTCACACGATTACCTTGATCTGCACTTTTGACAATCTCACAACTTGAAACTAGATTAGTCTATTACCATTGAAAGTGTTTGAAGAGATTTACACAAGTCCTGGAAAATATTGTGTACTCAGTTTAAGCAGTAGCTAGATATGCTGATTCATTCAGTGGTTCATGAAAGGATTATATTTGCTGGTAAACTGGAGATGCAAGGTAACCTTTTCCTTTCTTCATTTTACCTCATATTATTTTTCTATATTTCCCTTAGTGCATTTTTTATGTCTTCATTCCTATTACCCCTCACCTTGTGGCTTTTTTGTGTGTAATTTCTTCCTTCTCTAGCTCTTAAGTGAAATATTTTCAATATATGTTTTTATTTTCTTGGTTTCCCTTTCCTTTAAGGTCTGTTTTTTCTCTTTTTCTGCTTACTTCTAGATCACTTCTTTATATTTTCTCATTTCCCTGCACTTTGCACATGTGATTTCATTTATGACTTTTTCTCACCTTCCTCTTTTCCTGAGTCCTACAGTTCTTTTATTCCAATTATCATTCTTTCTTTACTTGTGCTTCTTTTTTTGCATTCTTCACCTCTCATTTCTTTCTTTCCCTTGTTGCTTCTATTTCTTCTTTTCATTTTCTATTTTTCATGTGTATATCTAACTTCAATGCCTTTTTCACTCTTTTGTCCCTTTATCCTCCTCTAATTTTCTAACTCCTTGTCCTTTTTGTTCTCTTTTCCAGTGTCTCATGCCCTCTAAATATCTTTTCCCATCCCCATTTTCTTTTTTACACTCTTCCTTTGGCAACCTTTGTCACATCAGCTCCAACAAATTGTCTTCAAGGAAGTGGTGAGGTGCATTACGGTGTCCTTCTGGTGAATGAACTTAGGGGGATGGAGGAAGTTGGGAGGCAGAAGGATAAAGGCTTAGCTTTGTCATTGGCAAGGTAAATCATTTAGCTTTTCTGGGCCTCGGTTTCCTCATCTGTAAAATGGACATGATAATACCTGCCTCTCCCTACCTACAAGGCTATTATGAAGACGAAATGTGTAGTAGCCTGCAGAGAAGCAGTGTGGCCTAGTCAAAGTGCAAACACCTGGAAGTCAGAAGACCTGGGCTCTTATCTCGGCTCTACCACTTGCCTGCTTTGTAACCATCTCTGGTCTTAGTTTTCTCTTCTGTAAAATGGAGATTCAATACCTCTCCTCTCTCCCCTTTAGGCTGTGGGACAGGGATTGAGTGGCACCTGTTTATCTTTTATCACTATAAGCACTCAAAAAATAACACACATCATTATTATAAGAACCCTACCATTTCAAACTTTTCAACACTGTGACAGACGTGAAAGTTTGGATCAAAGATGGCCTTGCTTGAAGCAGTGAGGACCCTGAGCATTCTTCCCTCCAGCAATGATATATGCTGCTGCTGCTTTTCTTGTCATTGTACTCAGTTCTGCCATAATATGGGATTTTGCTACATATTTAAGCTAAGTAAATATATGAATTATTATCCTTGTATCTTTCTTCTTAGTCCAGTGCTCTCTAGAGTAAGCACTGAATAAATGCAATAAATTATTTATTTCATTATCATTTTCCTGAAAAGTGCTACCTGTAATAGAAAAACTTTTAAACAAATTCCAAGGACTATAGTCCTTATTGATTTTACAAGAAGAATGCTCCTGCCCTGTCAAATCCACCCCTAAGAGATTAAAACAAGTATTGTGATATTTAGACCAGAGGGCTTCAACTATTTTGGGGAAGCAGTGTTTCCCAGTGGAAAGAGCATGGCACTGAAAGGGGGCCTGGCTTTTAGTCCCAGCTCTTCCACTTGCCTAATGTATGACCTTGGGCAAGTCACTTTACCTATCTACACCTCTGTTTCCACATCTGTAAAATGGGGATAAGATACCTGCTCTCTCTCTCCTTAGCCCCACCCAGGACAGGGGCTGTGTCAGATCTATCTTGTAAGTGTTTAATAGGTACCATTATTAACAACAATAATAATAATAATTTTTATTTAGAAACTGATTATGCTTTTTATTAGGTGGCTTTTATTTTTGCCCTGCTACTAAAGGAGGATATGGGGGAGGCAGAAAGAATTGGAGCGGTTTCTCACCCACTTTATAAATTAATGTGAGGAAAAAGTAACTTTGTTTTGTTTGTGTTATTTCCTCCCACCCCTTCTCTCCTTTTGCTACAGCATTCTAGCAAGAAGTGAAGTTACTAACCCTCAGTCAACACAAATCTTACATTCAATAATGGTTCATGAAATGGGGGTCGCTGGCTCTTTGCTCC
This sequence comes from Ornithorhynchus anatinus, assembly GCF_004115215.2. Taxonomy (NCBI): domain Eukaryota; kingdom Metazoa; phylum Chordata; class Mammalia; order Monotremata; family Ornithorhynchidae; genus Ornithorhynchus; species Ornithorhynchus anatinus. The sequence goes on from NC_041753.1 coordinate 58,280,464, forward strand.
CACCTTCCCCTCTGCCTGGTATCTGAAAGACCAAGCTCTCCCCACCTTCACCTATGCAACTTGGATCTGCATCCTTTAAGCACTTGATATTCACCCCACCTTCAGCCCCACAGTACTTATGTACATAGCTTTAATTTATCTTTATGTCTGTCTCCCTCTCAAGACTGTAAGCGCCTAATGAACAGGGAATGTTCCTACCAACTCTTTTGTATTGTAGTCTCCCAAGCATTTAGTACAGTGCTCTGCACACCTTAAGTGCTCAATTAATACCACTGACTGAAAAGCTCAAATGATGTTAGCAACCTATCACCACCATAGGAAATATTGATCTCCCCATTCCTGAATAGGCAGAGGCCCTTTAAAGAAAGGGCAACCTATATCTCCCCTCATGTCAGCCTCAGAACCTTGGGTCACTCTCATCTGCTCCTGCGTGGTCTAGTGGAAAGAACACGGACCTGGGTTCTAATCCTGGCTCTGCCATTTGCCTACTGTGTGACCTTGGACAGCGTGGCTAAGTGGAAAGAGCACGGGTTTTGGAGTCAGAGGTCATGGGTTCGAATTCCGGCTCTGCCACGTGTCAGCTGTGTGACTGTGGGCAAGTCACTTAACTTCTCTGTGCCTCAGTTACCTCATCTGTAAAATGGGGATTAAGACTGTGAGCCCCACATGGGACAACCTGATTCCCCTGTGTCTACCCCAGCGCTTAGAACAGTGCTCTGCACATAGTAAGCGCTTAACAAATACCAACATTATTATTATCTCTGGACCTCAGTTTCCTCATCTGTAAAATGGGGATGAAATACCAGTTCTCCTCCCACATAGACTGTGACACCTTTTCCACCCCCCCACCATGGGGCGTGGACTGTGTCCGACCTGATTATCTTGTATCTATCCCAGCACAGTACTTGGTAAATAGTAAGCAGTTAACACATGCAATTATTATTATTATTATTATCTTGCTTTACTGCCACTACTTTTTGCTGAGCTTCCAAGAGTTTCCATTATCTGCTCCCACTGTCTACCAGAATGCCTGAACCCCTATTAGTGCTTTGAAGTATCCCCAGGAGTTCATGAACTCCTGGTTGATAACCTCTGCCCTAGACCATGCTGGTTCCAGAACACAAAAAATGAAATATTGGAGTTATAATGTAATCTTGATTTATCTTTGTTAGTCACAATGTCTTTCCCTGCTTTAAAAAGAACTATTTCAGTAAGATTTAATCTGAAAATATTAATGAGCAGTCTGTTAAGAATTTTTCTCTAAAGCACACGTTTGTGTTTTTCCTCCAAGTTCAAAGGTGAATGAAATGGAAAGCAATTATTTAAGCCAGAAGGATCAGCTTAGTTACCTTTTCATCTTTAATACACATTACAGAACTAATTTCCTTCAGCTCATGGTGAAACATTTACCCTTTGAACTCTGAAGGAAAGGTCTGAATTAACTTGGTAAGATTTCAAAATGCTCCTAAACTTCTCTTCTCGATAGATATATGAATAAAAGACACAAGCAATATGCTAGAAACAGGCAACATGCATATTACTAAAAACTTGCACCTTGTTGAAATTATTTTGGCAAAAAGTAGAGAATGGGTAAAATTCTAAAAATTCATTAGGGGAATCTGAGTTAATGACTCAACCCTGAGAGCTAAGGTTGCCTTATCAATGTTCAATTAAACATTAAAAGTAAGACACTGTGCCTACAAGTATGTAGAACCTCGCCTACACTTCATCTTCAAGGCAACTGAAAAATGATCCCATTTAAAGTGTACTAATGTATGATAAAAGCTTCCACCTCCAACCTATAGAATCTCCTTCTTGGAGGTCTTTGAAACTGGGTAAATGATTGCCCGTGTCGGGTGGTTTAAGATGGAGTCTTACCTGAAGGTTGAGGATGGGGGAGGCTAGCGGGGCCATTCCTATAGTATCCTTCCCTATAGGGCCACAAGGAGGTGGAGGGAATTGGAAAGCAAGTTATCTAGTCATTGGTCCCAAGCAGAAAAAGCTTCCCCGAGAGCCTCGCAGAAGACTCAGACAATGTGCTGGCTGTGAGAAAGGTCTAGAGAAGGCAGTGAGGCTATGAGAATTCATCTACTTGACTCAGCTCTCTCATTCACTCCCCACACCCAATCCATCACCAACACCTGACAGTCTCACCTTCACAATATCGCCAAGATCCGCCCTTTCCTCTCCATCCAAACTGCTATCGTGCTGGTACAAGCTCTCATAATATCCCAACTGGATTATTGTCAGCCTTCTCCCTGATCTCCCTTCCTCCTGCCTCTCCCCACTCCAGTCTAATTCTTCATTCCACTGCCCGGACCATCTTCCTACAGAAACGCTCTGGGCATGTCACTCCCCTCCTCAAAAACCTCCAGTGGTTACCAAACAACCTTCGCACGAAACAAAAACTTGGCTTCAAAGCATTCCATCACCTTGCCCCCTCCTACCTCACCTCCCTTCTCTCTTTCTACTGCCCACCCCGTACACTCCGCTCCTCTGATGCTCACCTCCTCACTGTCCCCCGTTCACGCCTATCATGCTGTCGACCTCTGGCTCACGTCCTACCGCTGTCCTGGAATGCCCTCCCTCCTAACTAACTCTCTTCCCCTCTTCAAAGCCCTACTGAGAGCTCACCTACTCCAGGAGGCCTGCCCAGACTGAGCCCCCCTTTCCCTCTGCTCCCCCTCCCACCCTCTGCTCTTCCCCCTTCCCCTCCCCTCAGCACTGTGTTCATTTGTATATATTATTTATTACCCTATTTATTTTGTTAATGAGGTGTATATCTCCTCGATTCTATTTATCTTGATTATGTTGTCTTGTTTTGTTTTGTTCTGCTTTGCTTTGCTTTGCTGTCTGTCTCCCCCATTAGACTGTGAGCCCATCATTGGGCAGGGATTGTCTCTATCTGTTGCCCAATTGTACATTCCAAGCACTTAGTACAGTGCTCTGCACATAGTAAGCGCTCAGCAAATACTACTGAATAAATGAATGAATGAATCTACTTGCTATGTGGCATTCCTATCATGTGTGTTGGCTGTGGGAGGTGTTCAATTAGTCAACTGCTCAGTCTCTCTGTTCCCAGCAAATGCCATGAAGTCCAAACACATTTTGAACTGTGCTGCAAAATAAAAGACTGAACAGCCCTGGACTGGGTCATTCCTCCAGCCCTATATCAATCAATCAATCAATAGTATTTACTGAGTGTTTGCTGTATGCAGGGCACTGGGCTAAGTGCTTGGGAGAGTACGCCACAATATAACAGACACATCCCCTGCCCACAATGAGCTTGCAGTTTTTAAATCTAAAATGTTTTTTTACTACTGATTCCCTGCTTCCTTCTGGCCCATCTCCCTGCCTCTCCCTGGCCACTCTCTGAGTATCTTTGGAAGAAAGTATTTAGCAACAATGTTGGCAGCAGGGTTAGGAGAAGAAATGTTTTATGGCGTGCTCCCACCTGTATATTTTCTGGCCCTGTCAAGACAACTTGCTTTATTGCTTTATTGTTTATAACCACTTTATAAGCACTGTGTCCCTCAGGGTGACATGGAGCCACATACATGGTGGAAGGCTTGGTTCATCCCAAAATATATAGAAATATAAACATGAGAGCAAATGAAAATATACTCAAGGGAAGTAAATGAAAATTCAGTGTATTTCATAAATTTCAGGAGAGTGGATTTTTCTGGCAAGCTCTCCAGGGTGTTAACAGGCTAGAAATTGAATTACCAGAATGCCAAAGCTTTGATTTTAACCTAAGAAAGATTGGGCATTAGATTTTATTCCCAGCACATGTGGTTTATTAATGCCTTCATTTGATTGTAAACTCCTCTATTAGATCATAAATTTCTTGAAGTCAAGGTCCATATTTGTTCTTGAAAGTAAACCCCCTGGTGCTTAGTCTAATAATGACTATAATTTAATATGTGTGAGATTTCAATCAAGTCAGTGTGACACTGTGATACAGAATGAAAACTAAATGGTAGTCAAACACTTAAGGTTTCAGTTTATGTGGTCTTTACTTGGAACATGTCTACTAACTCTGATGTACTCCCCCAAGTGCTTTGTATAGTAAACGATCAAGAAATATCATTCACTGATTGAAGACATTCAGAGTGTACACGTATGAGAAACCTTGGCTTATGCATGTAAAAAGCATCATCCCCAATCACAGAAACAAACAGATAGAGCCAAGCAATAGGCTTGGTTTTGAATTCTGTGATGTTAACACCAAAGTAATTTTTTTCTCTCCAAATTTTATCTGATTATGCATATTAAATTGCCATATTATTTTCTCTCAAGCACAGGTATTTATTATATACTCTTTCTTGTACATCTATCCTGCCCTCCACTAGTTTAACAATTCAATACAGTAATGATTATTTTAAAGTATTTCAGCACATTTGAGAATGCCATGTTCAAAAATTACTCTTCTCTAAAATGATATTTTTTGGTATTTTTAATGGAGAAGCAGCGTGGCTCAGTGGAAAGAGCACGGGCTTTGGAGTCAGAGGTCAAGGGTTCGAATCCCAGCTCTGCCACTTGTCGGCTGTGTGACTGTGGGCAAGTCACTTAACTTCTCTGTTCCTCAGTTACCTCATCTGTAAAATGGGGATTAAGACTGTGAGCCCCACGTGGGGCAACCTGATTCCCCTGTGTCTACCCCAGCGCTTAGAACAGTGCTCTGCACATAGTAAGCACTTAACAAATACCAACATTATTATTATTATTATTATTAGAAAATGACAGATTTTCTGCATTAGAGAGTAGAAAAAAGTCCTTTTAAGCCATCTATTTTCTCTTCCTATCAGACTGTCCATTACAGTGTATTTTCAAATGCATTTCCTTTTCTAGTCTATTTGTGAATCACTCAAGAAGTGGGTTTCCATCACTTCCTTTGAAAACATATTCAACAGTCCTTTAGACCAGCATGACATTTTTCTTGCAATTTCACCTAAACTCTCTGAGTTAAATTTCATCCCCCTTTTCCAGTACATCTCCTCCTGGCATTACAATCTTTAATATCCCGACTCTGCCACTTGTCAGCTGTGTGACTGTGAGAAAGTCACTTAACTTCTCTGTGCCTCAGTTCCCTCATCTGTAAAATGGGGATTAAGACTGTGAGTCTCACATGGGACAACCTCATTACCCTGTATCTACCCCAGCGCTTAGAACAGTGCTCAGCACACAGTAAGCACTTAACAAATACCAACATTATTATTATTATTATTATTATTATTATTAATATACAAGAATTTTAACATGTGTAAGGTAAAGTTAAAGGAACTAGGATTACCTCATTTGTATTAAGGAGAACTGAACAAAAACTATAAAACAGTCATCAAGTTAAGAAAAAAGACAATTATATAGGGGATAGTGACTGAGTTGTTCTCTATCTCTTGTCTTGTCTTATCTGTCATCTCTAACCCACAGCGACTCCGTGTACTTATTTCTCCCAGAACACCCCACTTCCATCTGCAATCATTTTGGTAGTGTATCCATAAAGTTTTCTTGGTAAAAGTAAAACAGAAGTGGTTTACCATTGCCTTCATCTGCGCAGTAAACCCTAGTCTCTGCCCTTGACTCTCTCCCATGTCCCTGCTGCCCAGCACAGGTGAGTTTTAACTTGTAGCAGATTGCCTTCCACTCATTAGCCACTGACCAAGCTAGGAATGGAATGGGTATGCCTCTGCTTGACTCTCCCTCCTGTAGCCGAGACTGATAGAGTACTGGATGGAAACTCTCCAGGTGCGATCCTGAGAAGGCTGGGGGGTGGGGGTGGGGGTGTCTCTATCTCTATTAAAGACCAAATAAGAAAAAATGGATTTAAGATGCAGCAGAGGGATTCAGGTTAGAGATGAGAGGGTAAAGATAATAGTGAGGGTTAGTAGATTCTGGAGATCTTCCGAACTAGGTGGGGTTCTGTAGACTACTCTCTCCTCCTTTTCAACAGGCTCTTAATACCTGGTTCTGGTTCTCCTCCTAAATCTTTGACTGCTCCTTCTTAGTTTCATTTGCTGTCTCTCATCCTCTTAGCAGGGGCATCCCCCAAGGCTCTGTTCTGAGTTCCCTATTCTTGTTTTTCACCCACTCTCTTAGGAAGCTCATCACTCACATGGCTTCAGTTACCACCTCTATGCAAAATGCAAAAGACTCCCTAATCTACCTCTCCAAGCCCAAGCTCTCATCTAATTTACAATGCCACATTTCTTGTCCAACATTGAATTTGCAGTAGTAGCATTTGTTGAGCACTCATTGGTGTAGTGCACTGTATTAAGCACTTGGGAAATACAAAATAAGGAAGTGATAGTTTCCATGCCCACAAGGAGCTTACGTTCATCTTTCCTCCTAAACACACAAATTATTTCACCTGCAAAACTGTTATCATCCTAGATTCTTCACTGACTTTCAATTCTCATGTTCAAATTACCACTAAGTCCTGCTGATCTTTCCTATACAACATTTCCCACATCAGCCCATTCCTCTCCACCCAGACCGTTACTGGCTTGGTCCAAATTCTTGTCATTTCACGGCTGACTTCTGTATCAGACTCCTCGCTGGTCTTCCAGCCTCCAGCTTCTCACTACTCCAATCTGCACTGCATGCTGCTGCATGGCTCATATTCACTCATCTCAAATTTCCCTTTACTTCAAAACCCTCCAATGGCTTCCTATATCTCTCTGTATTAAGCCAAAACATCTCATGATCTCATGATTGGTTTCAAGAACATCTACTAACTTTCCTCATCTTAAATATCATCCCTCTCCACCCATTACTCCTCAGAGTTCTCTCCATTCTCCCAAGCTTAATTTCTAGCTGTTCCTCAATCTCAACTCTCCTGACTCCATGCCCTTGCTCACACTGTTCTCTCAATTAGAAACTCCCTCTCCTCCCCTAATGAAAGAAACCACAGCTTTCCCTATGTTCAAAGCCCTCCCAAAATCCCAACTCCTCCAACAAGCCTTCCCCAATAACTCCCAGTACCTCGTAACAAAAATCCATAAGCTACCTCTAGCACTAATGCACTTATTTAAACCCTCCCTCAGCATTCACATATGTAGTGTGTATACTAAATATATATACATATATATAAAATCACTTGCAGAGACAATTGATTTATTCTAACTATCCTATTTGTGATTTTTTTGTCTCTTTTGTTAGAGTTAAGTCCCTTGTAGGCAGGGATCATGTCTCATGCTTCTGTTGTACTTTTCCAAGCACTTAGTCCCAGTGCATTGCAATCAGTGGGCAGTAGATAAATATCTGAAGTATGACTATCTCAGTGTGGACTCTGTGCCCCACCCAACAACTTCATGGTCTGGACCCACATCCCCAGTTGAGACCCATTTTAGCAGAATTGGAATAGCAAGAACATCTGGCTAATATGTTATTTGGGCTACGTGCTCCCCAGAACTCTCACATTCAGGCTGACAATCGGGATTCCAATACGTGGATGAATGATGTTCACCAAGCGGTAATTTATCAAAGCAGAGGATTTCAATCTGAGACTCTCAGAAGTTATGTACACAACCTGTTCCTTGTCAATCTACATAAACATAGCCCTGCCCTCTTCCCTCCCCGACCCAAGGTCTTAACTGGCCTGTACCTGCCTCTATTCTATTACTATTCCTGTAACTTCTATTGGTATTTTTGACAGTTCCTAAGTTGACAGCCTCTACTTTCCAGGGCTACAAAGTCATAGGGCTGCCTCCAGATCAGGGTAAGAAGGGGGCAAGGTAGTGGGAGGTAAGGGGAGGTGAACAGAACTTCAGATATTTTCTTCCAAACCTCTTCTTCTTCTGCTCCTCTTCTGCCACCTTTTCCTTCCCTCCCTGCATCCAGCCCCGGTCGAGTCCCCCTGAGTCCTAGAATGTGACACCACTCAAAGAATCACTCACAAAAGTGGCTAAGACATGAGGATGGAACGAGCAGGAGCAGCAAAGGGATACAGCAGCATCAGAGTTGCAGCAAAAGTAAATTACAGTTAAAAGAAGAGAAGAGGACATGGGAGAGACCAGAGAGATGGGGAAGCAAGTGTGGGACACAGAGGAAAGGACCAGAAAAGTTTGGGAATTAGGGTAGGGGTGTGGCTGTAATATGGAAGAAGGGATGGTGTTACTTCCCAAGCAAATTGATAAAAGCAAAGGCCTGAGTTGCAGTCATTTTTAGAGGAAGTGATTTTGTCCTGGCCGAAGTGGAATACACTACTCTCTCATCCTTTACTGGGCAATGCCCAGTAAAGGAAAGTGTAATTTCCTTTCTACTCTTGACTTTAGGGAGTGACTATCAGGAAAATGTACAGCATAGAATGGTTTCAAGTAGGTTACCTTCTCTCTGTCTCTCTCTCTCTCACTCTCTCTCTTTCCAAATGTGCCAAATGAGAAACCTCTGATTTTTATTTCATACTAATCTCTATTATAGCCCCTCACACTCTCTACCTTGCCATCCTAACTTACATGAACTTCATTTGAAAAAGACAAACTCTCTCTCACCCTTTACTGGGCAATGCAATGTCATTCCAACCTGCCACAATGTACTGAGTTCTTTAATTCCTTCCCCATTAGTCAAAATACACCCTTTTTACTACATGAAGTGCTATATCTAAAAGGAATAAAGGAGGGTATTTTGAATTCTTTTTTTATAAAATCATGATCAAGAGTACTTCTTGAGTGCTTAATTTGTGCAGAACGTTGTACTGGGTACTTTGAAAGAGAAAAAAAAATATACAGGACACTGACCCAACTCTCAACACCATATAATAAAATGAGCAAGATCAACATAGACATTGACAAATATACAGCAGGTTCACACAATTTGAGAATAAAATAAACAAATATTACCAAAAAGTAATTCTGTAATGCTGTGGTGGCTGAAGAGAAGGCATGATTGGGATGGGAGGGAAGATTAATTAGGGAAGATCTTGGGGAGAAGGCTTTTTAGAAGAGTGCTGATAGTAATCCCCCTTTTCAGAGGTATAATAGCTAGTTTTCTTCTACCATTTAAATTCAGAAACTCTTTGGGGAGAGTTATTTTCAACTACTGAAACTGTCCCAAGGGACACTGTTGTCAAAAATTTCCTTTATACTCTTGACTTTAGGGAGTGACAATCAGGAAAATGTAGAACATAGAATGGTTTCAAGTAAGTCACCTTCTCTGTGTGTGTGTGTGTGTGTGTGTGTCTCTCTCTCTCTGCCTCTTTCTCTCTCTCTTTCACTCTCTCTCTTTCCAAATGTGCCAAACGAGAAACCTCTGATTTTTATTTCTTACTAGTCTTTATTATTGCCCCTCACACTCTCGACCTTGCCATCCTAACTTACATGAATTTCATTTGAAAAAGACAAAGAAAATGCAACTCGACCACGCAAGTCACAAAAATGAAGCTATCCAATTTCTCATCTTCAAGTTAACTGAAACTGGTATGGCATTTTGTACTGAAATAGACTTCTATTACATACAGTGTAATTCAATCTGGAAATGACTATTTAAATGTCCAGATTTCACATTACAGTTCTGAAAAAAAAAATTAGAATGATCTATGTATTGTTACACTTTGGGCTGACAGAATTGTTTGATTTTCCTATGCCAACATATTTTAATTATTGGTTTTTCCCTATGTGTCTGTTCTTTCCCATCTTTCCTTCCCTTCCTCTCCCTCCCTCCCCCTACATATCCCACCCATTCCGTTGAACATATTGATGGGAGCCCTTTGGGAGTCAGAGACCATGCCTAAATAGATGTTCATGTATTTGTTCCAGTGCCTAGTACAATGTTTGGCACATTGTACATGCTTAATAAATGTTGTTGCTTAGATACTTTCATTTTTTTCTGCTTTATTCAGTTATCTCTCTAAATGGCAATCCAGAAACTAAGAACATTTTCACATTAAAGATGACACCATTGCAGCTTTCAAGACCAGTCAATAAAATTAGTCATGTTATTTTCTGAGTTTACCCAATACTTAATTTCTTTAAAACTTGGCTCCTTCAAATAAAGGGTAATCACAGTTTATCAAAATAAGAGCAAACCATATTACCAAGACAAGCACATACCCCCTTGCACTTATTTTTACATCTTAAAATTCATAATACCTCATCCAGATCCAGAAAGTTATTTTATACCACACTGACTTCATATTTATACACGAAGGAAACCCTATTCAATTAAAGGCAGTGAGAAACAATGAATTCTTGTGATCTTCAGCCAAAATATCTTGCCTTGTGTGTTTTTTTCCAAACATTCACGGTCTCTTAAGCAATTATCAAGAGGAATGTTCCAAGCTATTTCTTTCCTCACCTGCCTCCCTGGTTTAAGATTTAAATAAAGATGAACTATGAAGCTGCCTTTGGAAATATTAAGAAGGAATAATTTCTTTGAGTGAGGTAATGTAGAGAACCCTTTTTATTGTTTTTGTTAAATTTTAGAAGTCCATGTGGGCATCATAAGCATTGGATTGACAGACTTGTCAGCATGGAAAAAATTTTATTTCCTGAAAAATCTTCCCCTGCTTTCTCTACATTTAGCAGCATAGATAGATGTGACAGTGAATACCAGTAATCCCAATAATTGTCTTCCTAATATTGGGCATATGATCTTCAATTGTAATTAAAATTAAATTTTCAGTCAATATTTGCTAAATTGGCAGCAATTCGATTTGTTTTTATTTCCAACCTGATTTCTTTTAGACTCTGGGCTCAGAGCTAACATAATCATTTGCATGGCTGAAGCAGACCTTGGCTTCTTAGGCTGAAGGCCCCAAAATCTTTATTCTTGGCTATCCAGAGTGATACTTGCCAAATCTTCTAAGGGAAAATTTACTAGTATCCAAGATTCAAATACTCTAATTCATAATATAAATAGTTTAAGAAAAAGAAGATGCAACAAAAACTCAATCTTATTTCTCCAGGTGGGTAGATGATATGTATTAAAATGAACTTTCATTGCAATAAAGTATTTCTACTCTGCTGTAGAAAAGGTGATAGTGATCATGTATGACCAAACTGATATGCAGAGTTATACTTTGGTTGAAAGTTGAATTTCCAAATGCCTATTTATTTAATTTACCTGAAACTGGAAAATGTAGGTATTCAATAAGTACTATGTTGGTGATGATGAAGATGATGATGATGATAAAATGACACAACTCCTTGTTAAGAAACTCCTTAAAAACTTTTTACACTACTTGATAGACCATGACCCAGTTTCATTGTGATGATTAATTTATTTGTATTCCAGAGTTTTGGCCACGTACTATAAAAAAATATATCACTGGCATTTACATTTTTTTTAGTCTTTCCTCCCACCAGTTTCCCCCCACACTCAGAGAAATCAATCTGCCACTTAGCCACACGTTTGCAGACTCTTGAGGGGCTAATATTCACTAAAGGAAGCATACATTTTTTAAAAAAATTATCCAAGTTTACATGTTATTGTGTTTCATATACAATATATATTATGCCTTTTCTCTAAAGAACTAAAGATCAATCACTTATATTTATTGAATGTTTACAGTGTGCAGAGCACTGTACTAAGCGCTTAGGAGAGTACAATATAACAGAGTTGGTAGTCATATAGGATGAGCTAACAGTCTAAAGGGGGAGAAAGATATTAAAATAAATTAAGGATAGGGGAAATACTAGAGTATAAGAATACTTACTTAACTACTGTACATAACCATGTGCTAAAGGGTACATATCCTTAAATATTCTATACAGCTATAGGGCCAGACAGTTTTCATAAATTAATTTATTTTTTACAATTTTGGCCACATCCTCTCACCATTCTAATCACTACAGACCTTTCCTTTTGTCAGCAAGAGATCCCACCTTGTGTCTTAATTGAATATAATTAGTGTGCTCTGTTTTTTAGGATTTATTTATTCTAATACTCCCCAAAGTTTAGAGATTATAGTTAAGAAAGAACTGTTACATCATGAAATCCATTCCTCTGCTAATGAAGGACAAATCCCTCTAATACCTCCTTTAATATTTTTCAGTCTCCTTTAAATGTCTTAACCACAGCCATAGATATCCCTCCGGACACCTGAGGAGGAAGGCAAATATGACACTCCTCCTTCTCTTCCTTTTGATCACAACCCCAACCCCTCCAACTCATAACATCTCTAATCAATATCAACACTGTGAAGCAGAGTGCATTGAGGACCACCCACATGAGCATACTGTTTACTAGTAATTCTAGAAGCAGGGGTAAAAGGCACACTACCTGCTTAAAAGGAGTTTGAAGTGTATAAATCTTGATGAATAATAAGGAGAATTATTGGCTGCAGAGCACTGTACTAGGCTTTTAGGAAAGGATAGTGTAAGGAAAAGAAGTCCCTGCCCTTAAGGAATTTACACTCTAATAGGGGAGCCAAGAAGACATAAATGATTTACAAATTGTAGGAATAGGTAGAAACACGTAGATACTACTGTACTAAGGTACTGTGCCTGAACTTAAGTTGTATCTGCCCCAGTGCTTAGCACATAGTAAGCACTAACATCATTAAAAAAAATCTAGCTAGCAAAGTATAGGCTGGAAAGGAAAAGGCTGCAGATGGGGAGACCAATGAGAAAGCTGATCGAGTAGCCGGCCACAATACCGGCTTTAGATGGAGAGGAAGGGATGGAGTCGGAAATGTCCCAGAGTTGAACAGGCAGGATTTAGTGATAGACTGGATGGGAGAGTCGAAGGCAGTGAAGAAACGAGGGTAATACCAAGGTTGGGGTATTAGTGAGTGCCTCGTGTGTTCAGACCTGTACTAGAAGGTTTGGAAGCAGCGTGGCCTAGTGGAAAAGAGACTGAACCTGGGAGTCAGAGGACCTGGGTTTTCATCCCGGCTCTGTGCAGACTAAAAAGAGAGATAACACAGCACCATTTCCCCTTTCCACAAGACTAGGGGGATGGTGGAGGAAAGGGAAGGAAAAGAATAGAGACTGAACTCACATAAATCTGTACTGGCACAGACTGTGTGAATTTACATAGGAAGAATGTCTCCCCCCTCCTCAAAATCCTCCAGTTGGAGGATCCACCTCCACCTCCACATCCAACAGAAACCCCTTACAATTGGCTGAGAGCTTAAAGCACTCACTCAGCTCTCCTACTGCTCATCTCCTACTAAAACCCGGAGTAACACCCTTCGCTCCTCTGTACTTTCATCTCATCTAACTCGCTGCTGACCCCTTGCCTAAGTCCTCCCTTAGGCCTAGAACTTCCTCCCCATTCATATCCAACACCACTGTCCTCAACTTCAAAACCCTACTAAAATTATATCTCCTTCAAGAGGCCTTCCCTGACTAAGCACTCATTTCCCCCACTCTCCTTTCTACATTGCCTATGCACTTATATCTGTACCCTTTGAGCACTTGATAGTCATCCCACCTTTAGCCCCACAGGGCTTATGACCATGTCCATAATTTATTTTAATGTCTGTCTCTCCTCTAGACTGTAAGCTCATTGTAAACAGGGAAACTGTCTACACACACAGTTATATGCTCTCAAGCACTTAGTACAGTGCTGAGCACATGCTAAGCACTCAATAAGTACCACTGATTGATTAGAGAATCCCTTTCCCTATGCACAAGTGAAGTGGCCACCCACTCTGCCCAGGCATTGTCCTGGCATGAAGACATCGGAAGGGAGCAAGGCAAAGGTAGAGTGGGGGGAGGGAGAGTGCAGAAACTGCTTGGGATTGATGACTCTGCTGGTCTTACTTCTGAATCCTATTTACATGAACTGTTGCTGGATTTCTGGAAGCTTCAGAGTGTCTGCTGTGTGACCTTGGGTAAGGCATTTCACTTCTCCGTGACTCAGTTCACTCATCTGCAAAATGGAGATGAAGACTGTGAGCCCCATATGGGACCTGCATTGTGTCCAACCTAATAGCTTGTCTCTATCTTGGTGCTTAGAAGAGTGCCTGGAACATAGTAAGTGCTTAAGAAATACCATTAAAAAGAAAGAAACTGGGATTGAAGTGAGTGGTGGATAGACAGAGAGCATTTTTTCTCTTTTCCATTCCTGGGAGGTCAGGTGGTTTGTATCCTCCTTTAAGGAAGAGCCTCCTGAACCTATATTCATTTTCTGACCATCTAGTGCCATCTTGTCAATTGGTTCTGTGATAGTCAGACCCTTTAAGAGTTGGTGGTCTGTGGGGCTGCTCAGAAAAGGGGTCAGAGGGTAGGGAGAAAATAAAAATGGCAGGGATTGGGGTAGATCAGTTGGCACTCAATGGGCACCCTGAGATGAAGCTGCAGTGATAATAGGCATGGGGTAATAATAATGATAATAAAGAGAAGCAGTGTAGCTTAATGGAAAGGGCACGGGCTTGGGAGTCAGAGGACGTGGGTCCTAATCCCGCCTCTGCCATTTGTCTGCTGTGTGACCTGGAGCAAGCCACTTAACTTCTCTGTGCCTCAGATACCTCATCTGTAAAAAGAGGATGAAGACTGTGAGCCCCACATGGGGACAGCCTGCTTACCTTGTATCTACCCCAGTGCTTAGAACAGTGCTTGGCACATAGTAAGCACTTAACAAATACCATTATTATTATTAATAATATGGTCACACAGCAGACAAGTGATGGAGCCGGTATTAGAACCCATGACTTTCTGACTCCCAGGCCCGTGCTCTATCCACTATGCCATGTTGCTTTAAGTAGGCACAGATCATATTATTTCTATGGGTCCTCCACCATACTGGGGGCAATTGCTGGCTTCCAGAAGATAGATAACTTTACCAAGTGTCTGGTTTCCTTTACACCTCTCCACTCCCCCCCCCCGACCCCAAACATACTGTCCCTTATCTCCATCATCAAAGAAGCAAAGTCTTTTCCAATAAGGAAGAAAGGAGAAAGTTTTCTGCGGTGGGTTTAGGGTTCGCTAACTATCCAGAGCAAAACACACTAAACTAGATTTGTAAACCGAATGTATTTCATTACTACAAGAGCTCTCCCTGAGAATCACCAGAAAAGCCTAGAGGAAATGTTATTTTCATGCCCATCACAAGGAGAGCATGAGCTTTATGAGGTGAGTCATAATACCTTCCTTGCCTCTGAGCCATAGAGTATTTGCCAACAGACCGCAAGCTTAAGTTTCCATTCTCTGAGAAAAGAGAAAAATCTATAAGATCAGAAAAGAACATAAGCACATTTAAAAAAAGGAATTGGTCCCAGATAAAGTTAGAGAATAAAGCAATTATGTCCTTGTTAATTCCTTATCTAATCTAATTCCTCTATATATGATATCTTTCTAAAGATAATAAAAGACATTTTATTAACTCAAAAGTATTATTTTCTTAATTCTACAAATAATAGTTACCATGATATTCTGAACATCCCTTAGCAGGTTAATACTTTCCTCTTCTAATGTCTTGACATACAATAGGTTTGGTATGTCAGAAAAACTAATCTAAAAAGTAAGAATGATTGTCACTATCTCCAATTATACTCTTTTACTAAATTGTCAGTTTTAATGGTTTGTATTGAAAGAAATGCAGTGATCAGGGCTTTTTTTTTTTACTCCTAATTTGGGTTTGAAACACATAGCCAATATAGTGAAATAATTAGAAAGAAATAACTGTAAAACTGGTGAGAAATGTTGAACTCAATTAAACAAAAGACAGTAATCACATATCTGCATGGGAAAAACTTGACATGAAGTTGAAAAAGTTCACAAACACTATCTGGGTCTTAATGGTCCTGATGGTACCTGATTAAGTAGCCAGAGAAAAGGGATTTCCTACTAGTACATTTTGTAGCAATTCAGTACAATAAGGGTAAAGAATTTTGGTAGGGGACTGTGCAGGCAGGGAGAGGGAGAGAGAGAGGGAGAGAGTGTGTGTTTTTCAACCTTGGGGCTGTAAAAATGCCAAAGCGATCTTACAGAAGAAGTTTAAGGCTCTTGTCAAATAAAACTTAATTACTTTCTGACCCACTCAAAAGCTTTTTTCAGGGGCAGGAAGCGGGTTGCTTTTTTTTTCTTTTTAAATTGTATTTCTTAAGCACTTACTATGTGCCAGGCATTGTACTAAGTGCTAATGTAGATACAAGATATCAGGTTAGGCACAGTCCCTATCCCACATAGGGCACACGGTATTAATTCCCATTTTACAGATGAAATTGAGAAACAGAGAATTTAAGTGACTTACCCAAGGTCACACACAGCAGACAAGTGGCAGAGCTGGGAGTAGAACCCAGGTCCTCTGACTCCCAGGCCCGAGATCTTTCCATTAGGCCATGCAGCTTCTTAATTCTTTACTTCCCAAGGATCTATTACAGTGCAATGTACCAAGTGGGTTTGGCTTCAAAGCTTTGGCTTCAAAGCTCTCCATCACCTTGCCCCCACCTACCTCACCTCCTTTCTCTCCTCCTACAGCCCAGCCCGCACACTCTGCTCCTCTGCCGCTAACCTCCTCACTGGGCCTCATTCTCACCTGTCCCGCCGTCGACCCTGCCCATGTCCTACTTCTGATCTGGAATACCCTCCCTTCTCACATCCACCAAACTAACTCTCTTCCCCTCTTTAAAGCCCTACTGAGAGCTCACCCACTCCAGGAGGCCTTCCCAGAATGAGCCCTCCCTTTCCCTCTGCTCCTCCTCTCCTCCCCATCGCCCCTACTCCCTCCCTCTGCTCTACCCCTTTCCCCTGCCCATAGCACTTGCATATATTTGTACATATTTATTGCTCTATTTATTTTATTAATGATGTGCATTTGTCTATGGTTCTATTTATCTATTTTGATGGTAGCAATGCCTGTCTACTTCCTTTGTTTTGCTGTCTGTCTTCCCCTTCTAGACTGTGAGTCCATTGTTGGGTAGGGATTGTCTCTATCTGTTGCCGAGTTGTACTTCCCAAGCACTTACTACAGTGCTCTGCACACAGTAAGTGCTCAGTAAATACAATTGAATGAATGAATGAAAGTGGGTGCTCAATATTTCTACTAATAATAGCTGATATTGAAAATTGATTAATTTTTAGCTTTCCGTTATAAGATGTTAACCTTTTTAATTTTTTTTGCAGGACGTCGGTTCCAGCTATTTTATCCTACTATTATCTGATAATACTTTATTAGAAAACTCTGTTTGGAGCCTACATCTATATAGGGCAAGACTAACTTTAATCGGGATTGTGTCATGCAAACAAGATCAGTTTGGGGGGGGCGGGTCATATACTACTATTATTACTGCTACTACTACTATGTCTACTACTAATAATAATAATATCAATCCCAAACAATCAATAGCATTTATTGAGCACTTATTATTACAGAACATTGCACTAAGCACTTGAGAAAGTACAGTGTAACAGAGTAGGTAGAAATGATCCCTGCCCACAAGGAGTTTACAGGGGAGATAATAATAATGATTGTTATTGTTATTATTAGTAAATACTTACTATGTTCCAAATGTTGGGGTAGAAAAAAGATAGTAATACCAGGCACAGTCCCTATCCCACACAGGGCTCATAGTCAAAGAAGGAAGGAGAGCAGGTATTTTATCCCAGTTTACAGATGAAAGAACTGAGGCACAGAGAGGTTAAGTGACTTGCCCAAGATCACACAGCAGGAAAGTGGCAGAGCTAGGATTAAAACCCAGGTCCTCTACAGGCCTGTGCTCTTTCCACTAGTCCATGCCGTTTTTCATTGTTATGTTTCCATTTAAAAGTACTTCAAAGTAATTAACTTTTTAAACAAAATTATTTAATGCATCAAAGAATTATCAACATCTCAACTGTATATATTTCCATTACCCTATTTATTTTGTTAATGAATTGTACATTGCCTTGATTCTATTTAGTTGCCATTGTTTTTACGAGATGTTCTTCCCCTTGACGCTGTTTATTGCCATTGTTCTTGTCTGTCCGTCTCCCCCGATTAGACTGTAAGCCCGTCAAACGGCAGGGACTGTCTCTATCTGTTGCCGATTTGTTCATTCCAAGCGCTTAGTACAGTGCTCTGCACATAGTAAGCGCTCAATAAATACTATTGAATGAATTGCCAAGTAGACTGAGAACAATGTGTCATAAACTTGGATTATGAGGTGAAGCATTATTTTTTAAACAGTAGTTGTTAAGTACTTATTATGTGCCAGGCACTGTATTAAGTACTGGGGTAGATACAAGCCAGTCAGATTGGATACAGTCCCTGTCCCACATGGGGCTCACAGTCTTAATCCCCATTTTACAGATGAGGTAACTGAGACCCAGAGAAGTGAAGTGACTTGCCCAAGGTCATGAAGCAGACAAGTGGTGGAGTAGACATTAGAACCCAAGTTTTTGTTAAGTGCTTGATGTGGTGAGCCCACAATAAGCTGCCTTTTTAGTGACTGCTTGTGATCCCGTGAACAACAACAACAAGGAAGAGACTCACAAGGCACCATGGGGCTCTACCTGAGGCAGGTGATTGCGGGCTTGTGGGGGTGGAGCATGGAGGAAGGGGGGGCTTTCTCTCCCTGTTCTACCTGGTAATGGGACTGAAATAATCGATGACTGCCATATAGAGCCACAGCTGCCATGTCTATAGCAGATAAAATGGTGAGGGGGGCACCAGGAGCAGAAACAGGTAGGCAGAGACACGGTGAGACGAAGAGAGAAACAAGCATTGGAGCAACAGGAGAGCAGCACTTGAAAGCAGAAAGAAGCAGCATTGGCAGAACATTTTTCTTCGACCTGTATTGGACCCTTGGTGGAGTGGAGTGAGTGTGTGTATGGGTCACTTCCTTGAACGCTGGTAAAAACTAAGTAAAAAAAACTTTTCACAGTAAGCTTGGTGATCAGAGGTGTAGTTTGAACTCTACTATGTGTCACTGAAGCTCTCCTGGTCCAGGAAGATCCTGGTTGGTTTTGGGGGGGGGTGGGGGCAAAAGTGGGGAGTACTCTTGACACTTACTATGGGTCAAGTTCTGGGATAGATAGTGAATAATCAGATCAGACATAGTCCCTGACCTACATGAGGCTAACAGTCTAAGGGGAAAAGAAGAACAGTTATTTCATTTCCATTTTACAGATGAGGAAATTAAAGCACAGAGAAGTGAAGTGACTTGCTCAAGATCACACAGCCGACAAATGGTGGAGTTGAAGCTAAAACCCAGCTCTCCCAACTCCCAGTCCCATACTCCTTTCACTAGACAACACTGCCTCATGCTAAAAGCCTTTCCCTGAGGCCTACCAGGAACTCTGACAGAGAGAATTTAAGCTTTCTATCCTCTAATATTGCTTCCCACTTCTCCTCCCAGCACTTCTTGAAACTCTGGGTGGTCTCAAGGCAGTCTCCCAGTCTTAATGAATCCTAAAATTGTTTTTCAAAAAAGATTCCATACCCACTGGGTTGCCTTCATGGCAAATGTGGCTCTCAGATTTAAAGATCCGTGTTGCCTGAGGCAGTGAAAAAAAGACTAGTGGAGTGCATTAGCATTCCCAAATCCAAACAGCACCACTCCACTAGGGAAGGCCAAAAGCCAAGACTTCCCTTTCCAGTTGTCTACCTAATAGCCCATGGGAGAAAATTCCAATCATTCTATCTTGGACATGGTTTTGTTTCCCAAATACCCATACTCATGCTAAATTTCAAAAGGCTAGTTTGTTTCTTGCAGTTTTAATTCCTGATAGAGCTTATAGTGTTCTCTGGTAAGGGAGAAATCAATGGCTTTCCATAAGTGCTCAATAAACACGATTGAATGAATGAATGAACGAACCACAAACTGAAACTCTTTCAGTGTGATGACTCTTACCCCCAAAGGCAATATGTAGCCTTTTGCACTCTTTTTCTTGTTGCCATTTTCTTTTCCTTAAGGCTCTACAATGGAAAGGGGGATTTTCAAGTGCACCCAACTGCTCATCCTAACTCCAGTTAACAAAATGATCATCCGTTTAAAATGGTCAGCCTTTCTCAGTGCCAGAAGACTAACAACACATTAGGCTTGTAATGACAAATACTCTGAGTCACTTTTGCTTTTTTAAAAACAAGTTAACCCTGGGTCATTGTTAAAAAAAAAAATCAGCCCACATTTCTTTCCTTTCCCATCAGCCATCGACTACAAAGATGAAGTTCGACCATTTCAGAAATATGCAATAGGTCTGGTAAATCACAGAGGACTAAAATGATATTTCCAGAACTCATAGGGACAGGTGGGAGCAATGATTCAAGAAGACA
This sequence comes from Ornithorhynchus anatinus, assembly GCF_004115215.2. NCBI lineage: Eukaryota > Metazoa > Chordata > Mammalia > Monotremata > Ornithorhynchidae > Ornithorhynchus > Ornithorhynchus anatinus. Next base: position 58,300,600 of record NC_041753.1, read on the forward strand.
GGAAGAAAGAGGAAAAAAGATAGAGTGGAAGAAGAGAGAAAGAGAAGAAAAGGGAAAGAGGAGAATTTTTGAAGTTCCCACCTACTACAGGATGTCTAATAATAATGATAATAATTAAAAAAATAGAATTTGTTAAATACTTATTCTGTGCCAAGCACTGTACTAGGCACTGGGGTGGACACTAGATAATCAAGTTGGATATATTCTCTGTCCCACATAGGGCTCACAAACTGAAGGAGAGGGAGATCAGCGAGATCAGCGATCAGCAAGAATCAGCGTGGCTTTGCGGAAAGAGCCCGGGCTTGGGAGTCAGGTGATATGGATTCTAATCCCAGCTCTGCCACTTGTCTTCTGTATGACTTTGGGCAAATCACTTAACTTCTCTGTGCCTCAGATACCTCATTTGTAAAATGTGGATTAAAAATTTGAGCCCTATGTGGAACAACCTTATTACCCTGTATCTACTCCAGCACTTAGAACAGTGCTTGGCACATAGTCAGTGCTTAACAAATTCCATAATTATTATTATAATTATTATTATTATGAGTTATTTCTGAGGTTTTGAAGGTGAGGAGAGTAATTGTCAGACATGAAGAGGGAGGACATGCCAGGCCAGAGGCAGGATGTGAGGGAGCGGTCAGCAGTGAGATAAATGAGATCGAGGTACAATAATAATAATAATAATAATGGTGGTATTTGTTAAGCGCTTACTATGTGCCAAGCACTGTTCTAAGCACTGGGGTGGATACAAGGTAATCAAGTTGTCCCACGTGGGGCTCACAGTTTTCATCTCCATTTTACAGATGAGGTAACTGAGGCACAGAGAAGTTAAGTGGCTTGCCCAAGGTCACACAGCAGACAAGCGGCGGAGACAACCCATGACCTCTGACTCCCAAGCCCGGGCTCATTCCACTGAGTCATGCTGTAGGTTGGCATTAAAGGAGCACAGTGCGTGGGCTGGATTGTAATAGGAGAGCAGTGAGGTAAGGTAGGACTGGGCAAGGTGACTGAGTGCTTTAAAGCCGGTGGTAAGGAATTTCTGTTTGAGGTGGAGATGGATGGGTAACCACGGGAGGTTCTTGAGTCCAATGGCAGTGGCTTTGTCCAAGTCCAGTGGCAGAAGTTGAGCCTGCTCTTCAGTATGGGAATAGCAGGAGGAAGGGAGAGAGAGAGAGACAGAGAAATATTGCCTCACAGCCACCTCTGGCTACATAGTATTCCAGAACCCTAGCATTTCACTCCTGCTACTTCACTCCTGCTACCCTGCCCAGAAGAAAAGGGAGTAAAGAACCAGGATCCCACTCCATTTCCCCAGTAGATGAAGCCATACTGACAAAAGCAGAACTACCTATTTCCACTCTTGTTGCTGCTTCTGCTAACAATCTCTCTAGTTCTGGGAATCCTCTTCCTCACATTGGAGAGCTGACAAGATCACTTTACAAAGAGCAGCAGTGGCAGCAAACAGAGTCAGATTATCTCTTTTGATCAAGCCAGTTGAAGTTTCATAATACCAAGCTTCTGAGCAGGGCTTTTGGGTACAGAGTTTTGAAATGGCTTGTCCACCCAATAAAATTCAAATAGATCATTTTTGCAACTAGTTAAACAACAAGTACTCATTCAACACCCTCAGGACATATGACACTATATTTGATATTTGGGAATACATAGTGATTATGAAACTTAGTCTATGCCCTCAAAATGTTTATAATACAAAATAGAAATTCCTCAAATATAATAATACCTTGAATTTGCATAGCATGCTGATTTTTCTATAGTGTGTGCCCATAAATTAATAAAAATAATAATTGTGCTCTTTGTTAAGCACTTACTATGTGCCAGGCACCGTACCGAGTACTGGGGCAGATACAAGGTAATCAGTCCCACAAAGACTAAGATTCTTAATCTCCATTTTAGAGATGAGATAAAACTGAGGCCCAGAGAATTGAGTGACTTGCCCAAAGTCACACATGTATCACCTGTGTCCCAAGGACACATGGCGGAGCCAGTTTAGAACTCTGGTCCTCTGACTCCCAGGCCCATGCTCTATCCACTAGGCCATGCTCGGGAACAATAAAAACTAGTTACCTTGTTTTATCCTGTCACCATATCTGGTGACCATATAGTTCAATATATGCATGGGTAAATATAAGGCCTAAAAACAGAAGTGCCAATACAATAAAGTGTTTAGGGCCAGCAACTATCCCTATAATAGTACCTAGGTTTTATAAATTTAAAATCACATCCTGTAAATCAGTGGCCTGTTTGGAGCAGAATTCACAAGTAAGGATTTCTTTCAGTTAGGAAAGTCAGTAGGTAAGCTGCTTCTACAAAATCTGAAGTTTGAAATCTGCCTTCAGATCAAGCACAGTCATATAAGGCATTACACGTGAACCTTTAAACCTTAACTGATCAAAATAAGCTATCCAAAAGGTAGATTATAACTCTGCATTTTGCAGTAATCCATTTAAAAGGCAATAGGACAGGATTCATTCTGAACAAATTTGATAAAGATGAGAGATCATGAGTTTTGAGCCACATATAAGTAGTAGGAATAGTATTTATTAAATGCTCACTGTGTGTACAGCACTGTACTAAGCACTGGGAAAGAGTTGATAGGCAGGAATTAGAAGTGAAGAAAAAATTAAGAAGACCTCTGAATTCTTATAGCCCTTCAGATATCACCATGTTAATAACAATAATAATAATAATAATAATGGTATTTGTTAAGTGCTTACTATGTGCCGAGCACTGTTCTAAGCACTGGGGTGGATACAAGGTAATCAAGTTGTCCCACGTGGGGCTCACAGTTTTAATCTCCATTTTACAGATGAGGTAACTGAGGCACAGAGAAGTTAAGCGGCTTGCCCAAGGTCACACAGCAGACAAGCGGTGGAGCCGGGATTAGAACCCGTGTCCTCTGACTCCCAAGCCCATGCTCCTTCATGAAAGTATATTTGCATCTCTAGCACAAGTATGTGTACCCTTTCATATTTCAGTACCAACTGAAAAACAACAGAGCAGCTTAAATGAGATTGGATTTAAGGTTACTTTATTTATATTCTGCTGTAGTGTACTCTCACAAGCACTTAGTATAGCACTCTGCATATAATAAGCTCTCAATAAACACCACAGATTGATTGATTGATTGATTGATTGATTGATAATATGGTAAGCAGAGTGGCCTAGTGGACAGAGCACAGGCCTGGGAGTCAGAGAACCTGAATTCCAATCCTAGCTCTGCCATTTGCCTGCTGAATGGCCTTGGGCAGATCACTTTACCTATCTGTGCCTCTGTTTCCTCATCTGTGAAATGGGAACTAAATCCCACTCCCTCCTACTTAGACTGTGAGCTCCATTTGGAACAAGGACTCTGTCCAAACTGATTATCTTGTATCTCCCCCAGCGCTTAGTACAGTGCTTAATAAATACTACAATTTTTCACATTATAATGTCACATCTAGGATGAAGTGTCAACTGTATGGTCAACCATTTTTGACATTAGATGGCCCACAAAGAGGTGTTCCAGCTGGAACATTAACTCAACACTCTAACCAACCACCAGATGGCTGTTGCAGTCCTTCCAAGTGTATCTGCAAGCATACATTGCATATCATCTGTAAACTGTAAGAAACATCTTCACATATGGGCGAGCTGCCAGCCATCTGGTTTTGATTTTTCTTCAGGATAGGATGAAGCAATTAGCTTCCTGCTGCTAGATAGACTTCTCTTGGTACTAACACACTTTCTCTTTTTTCTTCTGCACTCCATTGTGACCAACTGGAGATTTTACTTTCCCACAGCCCATCCCACCCTTCCAATAAATGTTCTTCTACCAACACTGAAACGGTCTAAGGCAATGAAGGATCACAGTTAACAGAATTCACAGATCCCAATCCATACATCAATTTCTTTCTCTCTTTCTAAAGTTGTCTTTTTTTTTGTATTTTGGTTCCATTTCTCCCATACCTTGCTATTACTCTACTATGGAAATGACACTTTTGTTTCACTTTCATTCTCGGAAACAGATAATGCATTGTTGTTTCAAAGTACATATATACACTGATTTCTTGGTGTTTTTTTGTTATAATAATAATAATTATGGTATTTGTTAAGCGCTTACTATGTGCTAAGCACTGGGGTTGATACAAGGTAATCAGGTTGTCCCACGTGGGGTTCACAGTCAATCCCCATTGTACAGATGAGGTAACTGAGGTCCAGAGAAGTTAAGTGACTTGCCCAAAGTCACACAGCTGATAAGTGGAGGAGTTGACCTCTGACTCCCAAGCCCAGGTTCTTTCCACTAAGCCATGGTCCATCGATCCACGTAATTTTTATTTGAGTATGCATTTTAGATTACATTTAGCTTTTATTTCTCCATTCATTGATGTGTATGCATGTGAAGAGACACCTTTAGGTGAATGTGTAGATAATTCAATTAATCAGTGGTATTTCCTGAGTGCTTACTGCGTGCAGAGCACTGTACTAAACGCTTGGGATAGTACAACACCACACAGCTGGTAGACACATTACCTGACAACAAAGGAGCTTCCAGTTTAGAGAGGGAGACAGATATTAAAATAAATTATGGTTAGGGGAAAAAGGTAGAGTATAAGAATATTTATATACCTACTATGGGGCTGGGCCGCGTATCAAAGTGTTAAAGGGTACAAAGCCAAGTTCATAGTCGACATAGAGGGGAGGGTGGATAATTGAAATAGGAGCTTAGTCGGGGAAGGTCCCTTGGGGAACATGTGATTTTCAAGATGTGGGTTTCAAAGGTGGGAAGAACAGTGGACTGTTGAAAAGGGGGAGAGAGTTCCAGGCCTGAGGGAGAAGGTGGGAAAGGGGTCAGCGATGCGAGAGATGAGATCAAAATACAGTGAGTAGGGTGGTGTTAGACATCTCTGGGTTTGGCACATATATGTATGGACTAAACTCCATTTGCATGGAGAAAGCAAACATCCTCAACTGTACACAGAGTGTTGAACACCACTGTGTTCACACAAAATTCACTTGGTCACAATTTACACTAGCTCTAATCTCGCTAAGCACTCACTCTGCACACAGTTTGTGCTCAATAAATACCACAGATTGATTGATCAATGCTACCCACTATTTTGACTTCCTCTGACAACTCACAAATCATGGGCTCAGTACTGCTCAAATTTCCTTAGTGGGGTGAGTTATCTAGAAGCTCCTGTGGCTGAATTTGACATAGTCATTCCATTGCTGAAACTTTAGAGACCCAGGATGGCAGCTTAGCTGCCTTACCCCAGCCTGCACTTTTGCTTCAAAATGGGGACTGTGAGTGAGAGCATAGGACTGAGGAACTAGATCTGGCATTAACCAAACCCATATGACTCAACTCTTTTTTTTTTCCAAGGAAGAGCCTTTTGCAACCTCACTTCAACACTGTGCGAGTGGGTTTTGGAGTCATAAGAGTAGAGAAATTTCTCAACTGAGTCCTAAAATGAAAAAATTACACTCTATCGAAGAACCCATTTCTCTGTCTGAATCTTTCTGCTGCACAGAGTACCATGAAGAGGAAGAGAATAAAGAAGAGGCAGAATGCATTAACTTTATCTCAGACTTGCTGTAATAATGTTGGTATTTGTTAAGCGCTTACTATGTGCAGAGCACTGTTCTAAGCGCTGGGGTAAACACAGGGGAATCAGGTTGTCTGTCCCACGTGGGGCTCACAGTCTTATTCCCCATTTTACAGATGAGGGAACTGAGGCACAGAGAAGTTAAGTGACTCGCCCACAGTCACACAGATTTCTATTAGGGCTACCTAATTTCTTCTAGGCTATGACCCTATGGATTTAGTGGTAATTTCCTAGAAATGTATGCAGTCTTAAAAATAACCAAGACCACGAGTCTCTCTGGTCTAAATAAATGAAAACTCCCAGAAAGGCTATAGTTGTTCAATGCAAAAGGTTAACAAAATTCTCATCAACTCTCATACGGAGCTCTTTGTAGTCTTTGTGCCCTCCACATGTACACACACAGAAACAACATAGAAATGGGACAAGAAATTGAATAATAATCATTTGTGGTGAGAATCTGTGGAAACTCACTGGAAACTGATCAACAAAACTCCATTTCTTAATATGGGTTTAGTGGTACCCAGAAAAACAGTTATTTGAGAGGCAGGTTTTTAAAAGTCTTTTTTTTTGTGTGGTGGAGGGCCTACCATAGATATAGATATATAAAAAAACTTGATAGATGTATCTGTGTACCTAAAGTTAAGTACAAACACAAGTTCAACCTCCCTACCTTTTCTAATTGACCATTAAATTATTTTCCTAGGCTGCCACTAAGTCCTCTAATCTAAAAATATATAACTGGGCATTTGCATAAATGTTGCAAAGTGCAAAGGTTATTGATTTCCTACAGGTGTCACTCCTTATAAACTACTGTTTAGCGAAGGAAGGTCTTACGGGCTTGGATAGGCCTGGTGAGGAAAAGATCTCCTAGGTAACACTTGTACTGTAATTAATTACATTCTCTTTTATCTGTCACACTCATTTTCTACTTCCTGCAAGTCAAACTTCTGAAGGATAGATTGCATTCTAGAATTGCTTTGAAAATGTTTTCCGAACTCCCTGCACCTCTGGAAAAAGGAAGAAAGAAATGAAGGATTTTGGTGGTCAAACCCAGCAGGAACATTAAAGGTTTAGTACATTTCTCCAACTCCTACATGAAGACTTCACAGAGGTGAGGAAGACTTGTGGCAAACTGTATTTTTTTCTACAGCATTTAATTCTTACTCGTGTCTGCACTCTCAAATATGTCTTCCATATGTGAGTTCTCCCTTGATTCAAGGAAACCTTTTTTTAGGCCCAAGCCATATCTGGGCCACGTTTCAGAGAGACTGAGCCAAAGATCTGTGTAAGTCAGAGGTTTGGAAACCACAATCACTTAGTTCTAGTTATACCAGATTTTCATTTTCTCTTTTTAACATTAGGAAAGTGAAACTTTTGGATGTAACTGGGTTTTTTTTCCACTTTAGACAGCTCTGCTTGTGAAAAGGAAGGAGAAAAGCTGGTAAAATTGCTTAAATTTTGTATTAAATAGGGTGTGCATATTAATGAAAAAGATGGTAACTAAATTCATGTGGCTTCCAGTTTTTCTTTGAAAAGCTGAGTTCATTTTGCATGTCCAATTGGAATTATTCTCAAAACCAATTATTCCAGTGTGCTTTTAATATGCCCTTCTTTCAACAGAACTAGTCCCTCAAGTTAATTTTAAGAATAATGGTTTAGTTTATTTGCATGTACAATGACAATTCCCTCTTACTGTGCTTTTGAGTGAATATGTCCATTTTTAATCTGAATAACATTTTAATTACCAAATTATCACCAGAAAATAGGTAATCATAGTCCAAATGCAAGATTTGCCTTGAATAGGTGCCCTCGACCATAAAGTCATCTAACAATGCCCTATCCCTGATGTTCCGGACAAAATCCAGGCTGTAACACCTGCTTCTCCAATGAAGTACTGCACTTTCCTGATGGTACAATAGTATCCAAGGGTGAGGCAAAGGAAGGAATCAAATGTGACTTGAATCATGAAGCTACAGTCGCCTCCTCTTTACCTGTACAACTGCGTGTATCATTGTTAGTCACACCGTTTTCCAGCCTATTTCAAAATTTATCACTTCCACAGCTGTGAATTCCACAGACACACTGAGTGATGAAATATTTCCTTTTGTTTACCAATGACATCAGTGATTAACTCTGTGTGCCCACGTAGTAATAATAATAGTAGTAATTAATAATAATGATGGAATTTGTTAAACACTTACTATTTGCTAAGCACTGTACTAACTGCTGGGGTGGATACAGGCATATCGAGTTGGACACAGTCCCTTGTCCCACATGGGGCTCACTGTCTCAATCCCCATTTTATAGATGAGGTAACTGAGGCACAGAGAAGTTAAGTGACTTGCCCAAGGTCACCCAGCAGAGAAGTGGTAGATCTGGGATTAGATCAGGCAGTCTAATGCCTAGGCAGTCAATGCCTAAAGTATTAGGCATTATGGAACTTGCCAGTGAGGAGCTTACCATCTAATGGAGGTGGCAAGCCAAGCCACAATCATAACCATCAGAAGAAAAAAAATCAATTGATTGTATTTCTTGAGCACTTATAATGTACAGAGTACTGTATTAAGCACCTGGGAGAGTACAGCATTACAGAGCTGGTAGACACCTTCCTTGCCCACAATAAGGAAGAAGTAGCATGGCCTAGTGGATAGAGCACAGGCCTGGGAGTCAGAAGAACCTGGGTTCTAATCCCGGCTCTGCCACCTGTTTTATGCGTGACCTTGGGCAAGTCACTTCATTTCCCTGTGCCTCAGTTACCTCATCTGTAAAATGGGGATTACGGCTGTGAGCCCTATGTGAGACAGAGACTGTATCCAACCTGATTAACTTGTATCTACCCCAGTGCTTAGTACAGTGCCTGGCACATAGTAAGATCTTAACAAATATCACTAAAATGAAAAAACCCATAAAATCCAAATCACAAGGATACAAATAAAACAAGTTGGTTTGCCTGGATCAGCGAACCCAAGCTGGGGTATAGCAGAAGATGGCGGCAGTTTCTTTGCTGTAATCCCTGCCTCCAGCTTGTCCCCAATCTAATCTATGCAATATGCCACAGTCAAGATTGTCCGCCTCCAGTATTGTTCTGATCATGTCACTTCCTTTCCCAGAAGTCTTCAGTAGTCTCCAATTGCCACTTCTGTTAAATGAAAATTTTTAATCTTGGGTCTTGAGTTATTTTCCCAACTAGACTCTCCTAGTACTCTTCACTCCAGTCAAGCAAACCTGCTTAATTTCCCCTACTTAATAAACACTACAGCTTTCATGTCATTACACTGCCTGCCCCCTCCCCACACACACACAGCCTGACCCACCCTTTCCCTTCCTCTCCATGAAACCATGTCCTCCATCTCATCCCTCTCCGTACTTCAGCACTTTCTACCTTCTCCCATCCAGGAAGAGAAGTTTGTGTGGCATCAAGGGAAGATGGCAGAGGTGCTAAATGCCTTCAACTCTTCCAGACACTTCATCAATTAGAGGGGAAAGAGCCATTTTATCATCACTAAAAATTGTTCGCTACTTTGTGTATGGACCCGTAGCAGCCACTGGGTGGAGATAATGCATAATCATCAGTCAATACGGTCCTGGACTTTAAAGAGTTTTCAAAACTTGGGGAAAACAAAGGATAGATAAAGATATATTCATAAACATAGATAAGTAAATGAAGTTTATAAGAGGGTAACTTGGCTGGAGCTAAGGGCCAGGATAAAGTGGCTCTTATAGCTCCTGATCAAGAGTTTTAGTTTTCTCTCAATTTCTTTGTGTAGCTCCCAACTGACTTTAAGTTGGGGGAGTGATATGCTGTGAGAGGTGCTTAATGAAAATGATTTGGTCAGGTACACTTAAAATGGATTGTGATGAGGAGATGGAGACACCAACAAGGAAGAGGTTGCATTTCTGGATGAGATCTGATGAGTTCCTGAACCAGTAGTGTGGTGACAGGGGAAAAGAAGAAAAGATAGATCTACTTGATCTTGTGGCATGAATTATTTAGCAGTTCATTGAATGTGGAGCACTGTTTTTCATGGGTAGACAAGAGTGGAGAAAAGGATGACTCCTTCCCCATTTAGATGGTGAACCCTCCGAGGGACAGGGACCATGTCCAATTCCTTCCTGTATATTCTTTCTCAGTGCTTAGTACAGTGCTCTGTACCCAGTAAATGCTTAATAAATACTATTACTACTACTACAAGCCTTATGGAGGGTAGAAGGTAGGGCAGAGGGCAATCAATCAGTCAACCAATAGTATTTACTGAGCACCTACTGAGAGCAAAACAGTGTTCTAAATCTTCCAGATTATAAACTCATCTCTAGACTGTAAACTCATCTCTAGACTGTAAACTTGTGGGCAGGGAACATGTCTATCAACTCTGTTATACTGTACTCTCCCAAGTGCTTAGTACAGAGCTTCACACATAGTAAGTACTCAATTAATACCCTTGACTGATTGATAAGTGCTTGGGGTGTACCCCAGAAACCAAACACACATTCCCCTCCGCTCCAGACAGGGCACCACTGGACCAAGCTGCCACAACTTTCCCAAGCTGACACAACGTTGAGCTTCTGTCCATGCCGTACTTCTTTGGATGGTGGGATTCTCCTCTGGCAAGGTGGGGTGAAAGAATGGGGGCTGCTCCAGCCCTCATCTCTCTTAATGTATTTCTCACCAATCCCCACTCCCCTTTCTTACTTTTAATTGGTGAACTGCCTGAGGGACAGGGTCCGTGGATGGTACGACCATCCTTCCCGTCTCTCAAGCCCACAACCTTGGTGTCATCCTTGATTCAGCTCTCTCATTCACCCCACACATCCAATCCGTCACCAAGGCCTGCCAGTCTCACCTTTACAATATCGCCAAGATCCACCCTTTCCTCTCCATCCAAACGGCAATCGTACTGGTAGAGGCTCTCATAATATCCCGGCTGGTTTATTGTGTCAGCCTTCTCTCTGACCTCCCTTCCTCCTGTCTCTCCCCACTCCAATCTATTCTTCATTCCGCTGCTCGGATCATCTTCCTGCAGAAATGCTCTGGGCATGTCACTCCTTAAAAACCTCCAGTGGTTGCCCATCAACCTCCGCACAAAACAAACACTTCTCACTCTGGGCTTCAAGGGTCTACATCACCTTGCCCCCTCCTCCCTCTCCTCCCTTCTTTCTACTGACCACCCTGCACCCTCCACTCCTCTGCCGCTCACATCCTCTCCGTCCCCCGTTCACGCCTATCCCGCCGTCGACCTCTGGCCCACGTCCTCCTGCTGTCTTGGAATGCCCTCCCTCCTCATCTCCACCAAACTAACTCTCTTCCCCTCTTCAAAGCCCTTCTGAGAGCTCATCTCCTCCAAGAGGCCTTCCCAGACTGAGATTCCCCTTTTCCCTCTGCTCCCTCTCTACTCCCCCTCCGCCCTCTACTCCCTCCCCCTTCCCCCCTTCACCTCCCCTCAGCTAAGCCCCCTTTCCCTCTGCTCCTCCCCCCTCCCTTCCCCTCCCTTCAGCACTGTGCTCATTTGTATAGACTTCTATTACCCTATTTATTTTGTTAATGTACATCCCCTTGATTCTCTTTATCGTGATTATGTTGTCCTGTTTTTGTCCGTCTGTCTTCCACGATTAGACTGTAAGCCAGTCATTGGGCAGGGATTGTCTCTATCTGTTGAAGAATTGTATATTTCAAGCGCTTAGTACAGTGCTGTGCACATAGTAAGTGCTCAATAAATATTATTGAATGAATGAATAATTCCCACCTATGCATTCTTTCCCAGCACTTAATATAGGGCTCTACAGAAACGCTCTGGGCATATCACCTCCTCCTCAACAATTTCCAGTGGTTGCCTATCAACCTTTGTATGAAGCGAAAACTCCTCACTATTGGCTTCAAAGTTCTCCAGCACCTTGCCCGCTCCTACCTCGCCTCCCTTCTCTCCTTTTTCAGCCCGCACACTCTGCTCCTTTGGTGCTAACCTCCTCACTGTGCCTCATTTTCACCTGTCCTGCTGTCGACCCCTGGCCCACGTCCTACTTCTGGCCTAGAGTGCCATCCCTCCTCACATCTGCCAAACTAGCTCATTCCTCCCCCTTCACCTCCTCCAGGAGGCTTTCCAGACTGAGCCCCCCTTTTCCTCTGCTCCTCCTCCCGTCCCCATTGCCCCTACTCCCTCCCTCTGCTCAACCCCCTCCCACCCCATAGCACGTGTGTACATATGTATATATTTATTATTCTGTTACTTTTATTAATGATATGTATATATATAATTCTATTTATGTAAATTGATCCTATTGATGCCTGTCTACTTGTTTTGTTTTGTTGTCTGTCTTCCCCCTTCTAGACTGTGAGCCCGTTGTTGGGTAAGGATCGTCTCCGTTGCCGAATTGTACTTTCCAAGCGCTTAGTACAGTGCTCTGCACATAGTAAGCGCTCAATAAATATGGTTGAATGAATGAATGAATGCTCTGCACACAGTATGCACTTAATAAATACTATTACTGCTAATACCAACATTATTATTATTACTACTGGAGCCTTGATAGTGGGAGAAGGGAAGGCACTCGGGAGTTTGGAGAGGAATGGTAGGAGGGAGATGAGGCGATAACTGGCGGGAGTCGGGAGGTCAAGGGAGGGTATTTTTAGGGTAGGGGACATATGAGTGTGTTTGAAAGCAGTGGAGAAGAAGCCATTGGAAAGCGAATGGTTGAAGAACCTCCCTTCCTTAACTTCTATTTTTAACCACTCAATCTCCAAGGGCTCCTTCCCCTCTGCCTTCAAACATGCCCACGTCTCCCCCATCCTAAAAAAACCCGCTCTTGACCCCACTTCCCCCTCCAGTTATCGTCCTATCTCCCTACTACCCTTCCTTTCCAAAATCCTAGAATGAGTCGTCTACAATCGATGCCTAGAATTCCTTAACTCCCATTCTCTCCTAGACCCCCTCCAATCTGGCTTCCGTCCCCTCCACTCTACCGAGACTGCTCTCTCTAAGGTCACCCATGACCTCCTTCTTGCCAAATCCAATGGCTCCTACTCCATTCTGATCCTCCTTGACCTCTCTGCTGCCTTTGACACTGTCGACCATCCCCTCCTCCTCCATACCTTATCTCACCTTGGCTTCACGGACTCTGTCCTCTCCTGGTTCTCCTCTTACCTTTCTGGCCGATCATTCTCGGTCTCCTTCGCTGGAGCCTCCTCCCCCTCCCATCCTTTAACTGTTGGAGTTCCTCAAGGGTCAGTTCTTGGCCCTCTTCTGTTCTCCATTTACACTCACTCCCTCGGTGAGCTCATCCGCTCTCACGGCTTTGACTACCATCTCTACGCAGATGACACGCAGATCTACATCTCCGCCCCGTCCTCTCCCCCTCCCTTCGGGCTCGCATCTCCTCCTGCCTCCAGGACGTCTCCACCTGGATGTCGGCCCGCCACCTAAAACTCAACATGAGCAAGACTGAGCTCCTCATCTTCCCTCCCAAACCTGGTCCTCTCCCAGACTTCTCTATCACCGTCGATGGCACGACCATCCTTTCCGTCTCTCAGGCCCGCAATCTCGGTGTCATCCTTGACTCGTCCCTCTCGTTCACCCCACACATCCTATCCGTTACCAAGACCTGCCAGTTTCACCTCTACAATATCGCCAAGATCCGCCCTTTCCTCTCCACCCAAACGGCTACCTTACTATTACGGGCTCTCGTTATATCCCGGCTAGACTACTGTGTCAGCCTTCTCTCTGACCTCCCTTCCTCCTCTCTCGCCCCGCTCCGGTCTATTCTTCACTCCGCTGCCCAGCTCATCTTCCTGCAGAAACGATCTGGGCATGTCACTCCCCTTCTTAAACAACTCCAGTGGTTGCCTATCGACCTCCGCTCCAAACAAAAACTCCTCACTCTAGGCTTCAAGGCTCTCCATCACCTTGCCCCTTCCTACCTCTCCTCCCTTCTGTCTTTCTACTGCCCACCCCGCACGCTCCGCTCCTCTGCCGCCCACCTCCTCACCGTCCCTCGGTCTCGCCTATCCCGCCGTCGACCCCTGGGTCACGTCCTCCCGCGGTCCTGGAACGCCCTCCCTCCTCACCTCCGCCAAACTGATTCTCTTTCCCTCTTCAAAACCCTACTTAAAAATCACCTCCTCCAAGAGGCGTTCCCAGACTGAGCTCCTCTTCCCCCTCTACTCCCTCTGCCATCCCCCCTTTACCTCTCCGCAGCTAAAGCCTCATTTTCCCCTTTTCCCTCTGCTCCTCCACCTCTCCCTTCCCATCCCCACAGCACTGTACTCGTCTGCTCAACTGTATATATTTTCGTTACCCTATTTATTTTGTTAAGGAATTGTACATCGCCTCGATTCTATTTAGTTGCCATTGTTTTTACGAGATGTTCTTCCCCTTGACGCTGTTTATTGCCATTGTTCTTGTCTGTCCGTCTCCCCCGATTAGACTGTAAGCCCGTCAAATGGCAGGGACTGTCTCTATGTGTTGCCGACTTGTTCATCCCAAGTGCTTAGTACAGTGCTCTGCACATAGTAAGCGCTCAATAAATACAATTGAATGAATGAATGAATGAAAGAGGGCAGTCGGGGGGGAAGGAGGGAAGGTGGGAAGGTGCAAGTGTTTTGATAAGGTGCAAAGGGATGGGACAGCTTCCTCCCACCACAACTCTCCTGGTTCCATGACAGATTGGCAGATTTTACTCTACGAAATGCTAATTAGGTGAAATCCTTCAAGATGAAGTCACAAAGCTGCACTTTACAAAACCTCCTGGCCAGCTCTCTGCATAGTTCGAATTACTAGAATGCCTGATCTGGTGAGCAGGGATTGGGGCCGGGGAGAGGAAGGTGGGACTTTCCGTGAAGCTCGGGAGGAAGAAACCCAGGCTGATCACAGGCACTTGTGTCTTTCCCTCCATTGCCCCGGCTCATTTTCCTGGGCTCCAGAGTGATGGCTGCAGTGGGAGAAGCAGGAAAATGCCTTTCCCTCTGCTGTTCTGGCTCATTTTCCCAGGCACCGGAACAGGGGGAGCAAGAAAACGTGTTTCCCTCTGCTGTCCTGACTGATTTTCCCGGCTGATTCCCGTATGGTGTCTACCCTCGGGACTGGGGGAGGGAAGGAGGCCAGGCTGAGCTTTCCCGGTGAGGTGCAGAGAGCTCAGGGAGTTCATTCAGTCTCAGAAATTTCATTTTAAAATAAGACAAAGAAACTTCTAGGCCTTTAATATCAGCAAGGTCATTGTGCCATCACATGTTTTCAGTGCTTATCCACCCAGCTTTAAATCATCCAAATTCTCTGCCTGCATGTATCTGTGGCTGTATTCCAAACACATTTCTCATCTGAGCTAGCCAAAGAGTTAATACTTATCAACAGGTCAGCCTTGAAAATTAGCATGGGTCCACATGCCCAAGGCTTTAAAGAAATGAAAACAGAGCCAGAACAGATGAGGCATGAAAAAAAATGTCACCACTCGATTGGTGGAGCCTTTCTTCCAACAACTGTTGCACCAAGGGTCCTGCATCCCCAAGGGCTGTTTTGACTCTATCGGTTCCTCGTGGCATGAGGTGATTCTGCCTCCAAGCTCTGCCTATAACTACAGCTGCATTTTGCTGCTTCCGGCCCCATGGCCCTTACTTTCCTCTCCTACCAATTTGAAAGTACGTGAGCCAGGATGACTGCGAAAGGTTGGGGTGACTTTAAGGAGAATCCAGTGAGACTTCCCCTATGATATCTCCACCAAGCTGCTATCCCATATTTCACTTGGCTCCCTCTAGCTTTGACTTTTATATGTAGGACATGGGTTGAAATGATAATTTGAGGGGTTGAGATGATACTTTGAGGGGTAATTATTGGGTTTTAGGTTTTTTTTTATTTTGGAGGTGAAAAAAGAACATTTGGTCACATCAGGTTTTATTTTCACTTTTCCTTTTATGATTCCCCAGTCCAGGAGATCCCTGCAAAGGGAACCAAGGAAATGGGTGCCATCAATGCCTCTTCTTCATCATCATAATCATCATCATTGGTGCAAAGAGGAGGCAGCAAGTGGTAAAAGCAGCAGATGTAGAGGAGTTCTGAGGGCAGAGAAACAATTTGAGGATCTGGGAGTTTGAGTCAAATTACACAAAAAATACAACGAAAAACAAATTGGGGATTGAAATTGTGGCAAAATAGGATAACCTTCCTAAAATCCATCCCGAGTTTAAGTGAGGGGAGACTGGTAAAGTCACAGACTGTGAACATGTCAGTAGGCTCAGTTTTTGTTCTCCCTATCAGTAAGGTGATCTGGAAAATTCAAGTCTAATTCAAGGAATAAAAAGATTTGTTCCCTACAACTGAAGCATTTTTCTAGTCAATTAACACACATTGTATATCATCTGTCAGTTCTCTGCTCATCCCCTCAAAGCATTAGACCCCTGGGGTGTACCTATGTGCCTTATCAAAACACTGATGGGTATATGTGATCCAGTTACACTCAAATGGAGTGTCTTGCTCTGACCTGTGTTGCAAAGACCATCCATGTCTGCCATTTGAATTGGCAGACTAAAGCACTCTAGCAAAACTTACATAGTTTCATCAACCGTATTTTAACCTTCATTTGATAGCCAGGACCCTGAAGTGAGAATAAGGTTTAATTGCTGCCCAATAGAAAGATTCAAAAAGTAATTAAAGGAGAAAGATGAAAATGACCCCATCAATGGCTGCATAGGGCAATTTGGGCTAATGGCAAATTCCAGGCCATAGCAGTGATACCACTGATATTACAGTGAAATAACTGCAGGTTGAATCATAATGTAAAATCCATCGACATATGCAGTTGCAATATTTAAATCTTATTAGGTATCCCTGACAAGTATCCTGCCAAAAACTTTATTCTAATCCAGAATAATGATTGCATGATAGAATTCTCAAACCACTGTATCATCAACATGCAACACATAAAGTATTTAACAGACAGATTGTTACTTCCTGTAACAGTTTGATGACCCATTTGCTAACCATGTAACTGGAAAGAACACACTCAGATAAATTTAAAAACACATCACACTCCAGGGGGTAAAGTTGTAAAATTAAAACTAGGAATTTTGGGGGGTTTGAATTCTGTTTTTCTCTCTACAAAATACAATTGATTGGCTCAAAATGATAAAGGCTCTAAAAATGACACTTAGAAGACAATGTTGTAATTGGTAAACATTTATGAATCCAGACATGTGAGTCCAAGTAAAGGAGAAGGGTAATATTGATTGCCTGAAAGCCAATGGTCAAGAGTTTCTGCATGTTGTGGAGCAGAATGGGCATACATTTGAGGGTTCTAAGTGGAGTAACTGTCTTGTATCAGAGGTTTCAGGGAGACCATGACAACGAGAAGGAGAAACAAAAACAGGAAGAGGCCCTTTGGGTTACCAATGCAACATGAAGAGGAATATATCTCCCCCTCTAGACTGTAAACTTATTGTGAGCAGAGAACGTGTCTACCAACTCTGTTATATTGTCATAATAATAATAATGATAGTATTTGTTAAGCGCTTACTACTTGTCAAGCACTGTTGTAAGCACTGGATCAGATAAAAGTTAATCAGGTTGGACACAGTCCCTGTCCCACATGGGGAGCACAATCTTAACTCCCTTTTTCCAGAGGAAGTAACTGAGGATCAGAAAAGTAAAGTGACTTGCCCAGGGTCAAACAGCTGACACGTGATATAACCGGGATTAGAATCCAGATCCTTCTGACTCCCAGGCCCGTACTCTATCCACTAGGCCATGCTGTTTCCCATATTGTACTCTCCCAAGTGCTCAGTACAGTGCTCTGCACATAGTAAACTCTCAATAAATACAACTGATTGATTGGATTATTGGTAATGCATTGATTTTATTTGCCGTATACACATAAAAATCTCACCATCAGTAGTATTTTATATTCAGAAGTCATCTAGAATCTTGATCAATTACTGGTCACATCCAGAAAATGCAAAACAGGAACAATCGACGGCAGTGCAGCTGTTACCATGTTTTATTTAGTGAATCCTTTGATTTGTTCCAGCTTCTCTCTGAGGCCATGTCCCGATCCATTCCGTTTGCTTTGTAGCCCTCCCTGATCTGATCTATCACCCCTTTCCATTTTGTCTTTTCAACCCTCCTACCAGTTTTAGTGTATCCTCTCTCATATTTATTCATTCATTCAATCGTATTTATTGAGCGCTTATTGTGTGCAGAGCAGATCATACAGTACCTGCCACTCAGAAAAGTCTTCCCACTGCTATTATGACATCATATCATCACTGAGATCTCTCTCTGCTGAGTTGCCTCAGCCAGCTCAGGACATCTAGCATCACCCCGGAGAGAAAGGTGCCCACAGACACAGAGCTCTCTCTTTTTCTCTAAACTGAGATCTCTCTAGACTGTAAACTCATAGTGGGCAGGGAATGTATCTATTGACTCTGTTACTCTCCCAAATGCTCAGTACAGTGCTCTGCACACAATAAGTGCTCAAGAATATGATTGATTGCTGAGCTGCCCCAGCTGTCCCAGGACATCAAACATAGCCCAGGACAGAGCATGGGCAGAGGACACTAAGATCTCTTTCTGCTGGGCTGCTTCAGCTACCCCAGGTCATCTAGCTTCTAGAGAAGCAGCGTGGCTCAGTGGAAAGAGCACGGGCTTTGGAATCAGAGGTCATGGGTTCAAATCCCGGCTCGGCCACTTGTCAGCTGTGTGACTTTGGGCAAGTCACTTAACTTCTCGGTGCCTCAGTTACCTCATCTGTAAAATGGGGATGAAGAACTGTGAGCCCCACGTGGGACAACCTGATTCCCCTGTGTCTACCCCAGCGCTTAGAACAGTGCTCGGCACATAGTAAGCGCTTAACAAATACCAACATTATTATTATTATTATTATTATTAGCATCACCCGGGGCAGAAAGACTTCTACCTGCTGAGCTGCCCAAGGACACAGAGATCTCTCTCTGAGAAGCTGTCTCAGCCGGCTCAGGACTTCTAACATCGCCCAGGATAGAGAGCTGCCCACAGACGCAGAGATCTCTCTCTGCCCCCAGACTGTGATCTTTCTAGATTGTAAGCTCACAGTGGGCAGGGAACGTGTCCATCAACTCAGTTACTCTCCCAAGCACTTAGTACAGTGTGCAGTACACAGTAAGCACTCAATAAATGCAATTGATTGATTGATTGCCTTCACATCAAACCAGCCCTCTGTTTACTCCTAAACACTTGGCTCTTACTCTCAAAGACCCCAGAACCCGCATTCAGCTCAGCAATAAATCAACAGAAACATGGGATTAAGCAGTTATTGCTGTTGGCAATCCCACCTGTAATGCCTAAATTTCTCTGGCCCCACCATGTCCCCTCAATCTCCTCCCTCAAATTAGTCCATCACTGTCCTTACTTCCCAGCACCACCCTCATCTCCCTCCATCCATCCCCTCTCCACCCCTTTCACCACCCCCACCCTCCTCCTCCCTGACCCCAGCTCTGTTATCTAGTCCCAGAACCACCCCTTGCCCCCCTCCCCCCACACTGGTCCCCATCAACTCACTCCCATACAACCTCTCCTTATCTCTCATGTCGTCCCCTCGCCCCCACCCTCCATAGGCTCAGCCCAGTGCAATCTGTGGAATCCCAGCTCCAACGTGGTAAAGCTTCCCTTCATCCTTTCCTGTTCCTGACCTAGTCACTGATCCTCCTCATCATCACTGAAACCTGGTTCTCCCCAGATGACATAATTTCCCTGTCTGCTCTCTAGAGGGGGCCTCATCTTCACCCACTCCCCCTGACTAACTGGGAAAGGAGGAGGAGTGGGCTTCCTTCTCGCATCCCAATGCTGTTTTCACACCATTCCTCCACCCCCATCCCTCTCTTTCCCTTCCTTAGGAGCCCATATCATCGGCCACCACCACCCACTCCAGTTACTAGTCACGATCATCTACCACCACCCAGACCCCACCTCCAACTCTCTGAGCCATTTTGGTCCCTTTCCCACATACCTTCTCTTTCTCCCTCCCTACATTGATCCTTAGGGTCATCAAAATTCCTGGTAACCCTTCCACTGCCCGCTTCCTATCACTCCCCAACTCTGCTGACTTCCTGCTCCACCCGACCCCACCTCTCCCACTCCCCAACTTGGACACATACTTGATCTAATTATCTGTAGTCACAGTACACTTCAACGACTCTGAAATCCCTCTATCTGACCACAACCTCCTCACCTACCTTCTCTCCCACACACACCCTCCCCACAAATCTGTCCTGTTCCCCCCCAGAGTCTGCTGATCTTTCAACCTGCACGAATTTTCTCAAGTTGTCATGCCTCATGCCCCATTTAGTCTCCATATCTAAACTACTTTTCCTTGATGACCACACTGATGCCCTCAATACCATCCTCTCTATTGAACTCAACTCACTCACTCCTCTATCTATCCTTTCCCCGATCTTGTACCGCTAGCCTATTACAACCCTGGGTCACCTCCACAGTATGCTTCTTTTGCTCCTGTGCACGAGGTGCCGAGTGTTGCTGGTAGAAATCCAGATATCTTGCCTATCTCAACTTCACTCTTGCCTGCTTTATCTCTGCCCTCTCCTCTGCCCAGCAACATTATTTCTCCATCCTTATTGAATCCCACCACCATTGCCCTCCCCAGCTCTTTCAGACATTTAACTCCCTCCTCAAACTCTCTATCCACCCACACCCCCTCATCTCTCACTCCTAATGACCACACACATTTTTGAGAAAATTGAAAACATCAGGCGGGAGCTCCTTAACATCTCTCCTGCTTCTCTCCACCCATCCCTCCTCCTGCCCCTTCTTTGACTCTGCCATTTTTCTCTGCAGTATCTCTAGAGAAGCAGCATGGCTCAGTGGAAAGAGCAAGGGCTTTGGAGTCAGAGACCATGAGTTCAAATCCCAGCTCTGCCACTTGTCAGCTGTGTGACTGTGGGCAAGTCACTTAACTTCTCTGGGCCTCAGTTACCTCATCTGTAAAATGGGGATTAAGACTGTGAGCCCCACGTGGGACAACCTGATTCCCTCGTGTCTACCCCAGCGCTTAGAACAGCACATAGTAAGCGCTTAACA
Organism: Ornithorhynchus anatinus; assembly: GCF_004115215.2. Taxonomy (NCBI): domain Eukaryota; kingdom Metazoa; phylum Chordata; class Mammalia; order Monotremata; family Ornithorhynchidae; genus Ornithorhynchus; species Ornithorhynchus anatinus. The sequence continues at coordinate 58,321,253 of NC_041753.1, forward strand.
AATACCAACATTATTAGAGAAGATCTCCCCCTGCCTTTCAAAATTTACCCCTTCCACTTTCGCCTCCCACCCAATCCCTTCACACCTTATCAGAATACTTGCCCTCTCCCTTCTTCCCTCCATCACCACCATCTTCAACTGCTCACTCCCCAATGGCTTTTCCCCCATGCTTTCAAACATGCTCATGTAACCCCTATCCTAAAAAGAAACACTTGACCCCATGACTCCCTCCAGTTATCACCCCATTTCCCTGCTACCACTCCTCCCCAAACTCCTTGAGTGAGTTGTCTACACACACTGCTTCCACTTCCTCTCTCCTAATTCTCTTCTGACCCCCTCCAATTTGGCTTCTGCCCCTTTTGCTCCACCAAAACTGCATTCTTAAAAGGTCACCAGTGATCTCCTTCTTATCAAATCCAATAGCCTCTACTCCATCCTAATCCTCCTCGACCTCTCAGCTACCTGCATTGTACTCTAGCAAACAGTACAGTGCCCTCCACAAAATAAACGCTTCTTCATCACTGGTATTTATTGAATGCTTACCATGTGCAGAGCACTGAACTAAGCACTTGAGAGAGTGCAATACAACTGAGTCGATAAACATATTCCCTCTCCACAACAAGCTTACAATCTAGAGGGGTGATTGTAAATACCATTGATTGATGACCTCGAAATACATACCTTGCTCCAGTTGTATTTTCCAAAGCATTCAGTGCAGGGCAGGGCATCTAGTGGATGCTCAATAAATCCTATTATGATTATAATATCCTGTTATTTCTTCCCAATTTAAAATTTCCATCTTTTGGCCCTCACCAGTTCCTATGCTCTTCTCTGCCTCTCCAATGAGAGTGTTGGGTTGGCACTGAAAGTAGTATTCACCCCCTGAAGATTGTCACAGTACACTTTTCTCTATTGTTGTACTTTAGAAAATTATCAGGATAATTGAAGCAAAAAAACACTTTTGCCTCCACTATCTAAACTCTTCATTCATTCAATCGTATTTATTGAGCGCTTACTGTGTGCAGAGTACTGTACTAAAAAAATAAAAATAAAATGAATGATGGTATTTGTTAAGCACTTATTATGTGCCAAGCACTGTTCTAAGCACTGGAAAAAAGTGCTTGTAATGTACAATTCGGCAACAGAGACAATCCCTGCCCAACAACGGGCTCACAGTCTAAAACTCTAACTCTTCATATTCCCTCCTAAATACTCTCCTTCACTTTATCTAGCTCATCACTGTTGACAACACCACAATCCTCTCCATCTCTCAAGACCTCACGTTTAACATTATATTTAACTTCTCTCTCTCTTTCCACCCCCATAGTCAGTCACCAAATCCTATCAGTTCTTTCTTCACAGCTCCTGAATCCACCCCTTCCTTTTCATGTAAACTGCCTCCACACTGGTCTCAGCACTTTTCATATCCTGATTTGACCACTTCATCAGCCTCCTCACAGACCTCTCTGCTTCCAATCTCTCCTTTGTCAATCAATCATATTTATTGAGCGCTTATCGTGTGCCAGACATGGTAGTAAACGCTAGGAAGAGTACAAAACAACAATATAACAGGCACATTCCCTGCCCACAATGAGCTTCCAGGCCATATTTCAATAAATGGTATTTATTGAGCACTTTCTGTGTGCAGGGCATTGTACTAATTACAGTGGATGCTACTTGCCCTGATGATTTTTCTAAAACACCATTTTGCATACATCTCCCCACTCCTCAAAAGCCTACAATGGTCCATTCCTCTTTGCATCAAGTAAAAACTCCCCACCACTGACTTTAAGGCACAATCAGTCCTCTCCCAACTACTTATCCTCACTCCTCTCCCACTTTACCCCAAATTTGACTCTCTGCTCCTCTCAAAATGCTCTACTCCTCTTTGTGCCTCATTCTCTTCTCTCTCTGCTTACTCATGCTCTCCTTCCTGTCTGGTTCAGCCTCCCCCTTCACATCTGGCCAATCACTGCTCTCCCCATCTTTAAAGCCCACCTGAAATCACATCTCCTCCAGGAGGCCTTCCCTGATTCATCTCTCATCTTCCCACCACTGCTACTTCAACCTCCAGTGTCACTTAAGCATCTCTGATCCTTGTAACACTTATGTACATATCTCTAAACTCTGTTTGCTTCCCCCTACCCATAATTATTTATTTTAATGCCTGTCTTCCCCACTAGACTGTAAACTCTTTGAAGGCAGGGATCATCTCCATTAGCTCTAATGTATTCTCCCAAGTGTTTAGTATGATGCTCTTTATAGAGTAAACACCCAATAAATATGATTGATTGATTCGTATTTCAAGACTAAAAATTGCTTAGGTCTGAAATATTTAGAAAACTAGGCTAAGGAATCGTTTTTAGGGTCCGAATTACCCTATATTTGCCAATCTTCACCTAACTCAATCCTCAGTTAGTTTGAAATGTGAAGGATGAAATTATAATGTTCATTCACTTCAAAGTTACACGTGGGTTATGTAACTCAATGACATGTTGTTCTCTTCAGCTAAATAAATTTTGGGTCAAGCAAGTACATATTATAATTATAATTACAACAGCAGACTCTCTATTAAAAGCAGACTGTTTATAAAACCAAATCAGGTACCTATCCATTAGCTATTGTTTCATAACGACCTTCCTTCTCACATACTCTTAATAACGCCGAAAATGTAGCTATTAGGGAAATGATCTGTTCAGCAGTTTTGGAAGAACAAAAAAATTAAAAATAATAGACATTTGGTCAGAACGAGCCTCTTCTGAATCACCACTTTAGGTATATTAAATAAGTAAAACTATTCATAGACACATCCATGATATTTAATATCAATCCATGCAAGAGGATTCTCAATGAGTTTGGAAACCTCTAATTCCACAGGCATGGATAATCTGTCCTGACTAATCTTCTCATTTAAAAGCCAGAAAGCACTGCTTCCAGAATTATTTCATTCATTATTCATGACTGGTGCATTCTGGTGTAGAGTCTATGTCCAAAATCTCCGTTTGAAATTTACATCCCCAGAGTTTTACACATGTAGAGTTACCTTCTATTCAAATGTATGCTCTAGTTTAAAATGGTAAAAACTGATATCCATTAAAATAAAATTATTCTTCTCATCCTAATTTTGACCTTTATGGACTATGTTTTGACTATAGGTGCTTGATCTTCTGGTGCAGTGATGGTCTTAGGGTTATCGGACCCTACAGGACAGGATGCAATTTTGATGACCACTAAGCAAATCAGCCATTTTCCATTTCAATCAATCAGTGAGATGTATTGAGTACTTACTGTGAGTTTGATATAGAGTTTGATTCTATAGATGTACTGCCTCTAAAGTACAGAGTCGTGGGAAATCACCTAAATTTACCTTCCCCTACCTGCTGTTGAAGCAACATGGTGTAGTGGATAGATCATGGGCCTGGGAGTCAGAAGAACCTGGGTTCTAATCCAGGCTCCACCACTTGTCTGCTGACCTTGGGCAAGTCACTGCACTTCTCTGAGCCTCAGTTACTTCCTCTGTAAAATGGGGATTAAGTCTGTGAGCACCATGTGAGACAGGGACTGTGTCCAACCCAATTTGCTTGCATCTACCTCAATCCTTAGTACAGTGCCTGGCACACAGTAAGAGCTTAACAAATATCATTATTAGTAGTATTATTACCCAGTCTCAGTTTTCATTCATTCAATTGTATTTAATGAGCACTTACTTGCTTGTCTAGAAGGCAGGAGGAGATGCGAGACTGGAGAGAGGTTAGAGAGATTAGAGCTGGAGATGTAGATTTGGGTATCATCCGCATAGAGGTAGTAGTTGAAACCATGGGAGCGAATGACTTCTTCAAGGGAGAATAGAGAAGGAGACCCAGAACTAAACCTTGAGGGACCTCCAGAGTTAGGGGGTGGGAGGCAGAGGAGAAGCCCCCGAAGGAGACTGAGACTGAATGGCCAGAGAGTTAGGAGGAGAATCAGGAGAGGACAAAATCAGTGAATGCAAAGGTTGGATAATGTTTCCAGGAGAAGGGGGTTGTCCACAGTGTCAAAGGCAGCTGAGAGGTCGAGGAGGATTAGGATGGAGTAGAGGCCGTTGGATTTGGCAAGAAGGAGATCTTTGATGACCTTTGAGAGGGTGGTTTCTCTGGACTGAAACAGATGGAAGCCAAATTGAAGGGGGTCAAGGAGAGAATTGGAGGAGAGGAATTTGAGACAGTGGGTGCAGACAACTTGTTCAAGGAGTTTGGAGAGAAATGGTAGAAGGGAGATGGGGTGAAAACTGGAGGGAGCCATGGGGACAAGGGAGGGGTTTTTTTTAGGATAGGAGAGACATGGGCATGTTTGAAAGCAGTGGATAAGAAGCCATTGGAGAGCAAATGGTTGAAGATGGCTGTTAGGGAGGGATGAAAGGAGGGGGCGAGAGTTTTGAGTTCTCCTCAGACTCGTATTTCTAGTTCTATTACATAGACTGTGACCCCCATGTAGACAGGGACTATGTCCAACCTGATAACCTTGTATCTACCCCAATGCTTAGAACAGTGCTTGGCAATTAGTAAGTACTTAAAAATTTCATAAAAAAGTTCTAAGGGGAAAACTATCCTGATGCCAAAGCACCTAGGTTAAGTCAATGGCATTTTCCATCAGGGCTTCATGGCTTGGCCCCATGGCTTATTCTCCCCCTTCAGTGCTAGAGAGAATGTTAATACATTGTTGGGATGTGTATCTTACTGGGTGAGGCCACTGAGAACCAATTAGGAGTCTTTGTACAGAAACGCTCCCCCTCAATGTACAGAATTTTCACAACCCAAGCTAGTTCCCATGAATTCATGAACCGATTGATAATAATAAATGATAATGATGATGATAATAGTGGTACTTGTTTGTTAAGCACATGCTATGTCCCAAGCACTGTACAAAGCCCCAGGGTAGCAGTCTGTGTCCCACATGGGGCCCACATTCTAAAAAGGAGGGAGAAAAGGTATTGATTTCCTATTCTGCAGCAGGAAACTGAGGCCAAGAGAAGGTAAGTGACTTGTCCAAGGTCACATAGCAGGCAAGTGGTAGAGCCAGGATTAGAAACCAGGTCTCCTGATTTCCAGGCCTGAGCCACAGAATGATACAAGATGTCTTCTCTTGTGTAGGTATAGCCAAGTCTGACAGCTTCACCTCATGTTCAGTGATAGAAATGGAAATTATCAACTTTGGAAACCCAGACTCTAACATTCTCTTAAATGGGAATATTCTTATAAGGACTACAAGGCTTTCCTCATGAGTCTCATTTTTCTCCATTGTGTCAGTCTTCCTTTTGCCTCCACCACTTGCTCCTCCATCACATTCCCCTCAGTCAGTCTAACAAAGGTTATTGAGCCCTGGTATGTGATAGGCTGTCCAATTTCCCTTCTTCACTATCCCAGACGTTTGTGTCCTGCCATGTCACTTCAACTCCTCACAGATCTCCAGTCCCCCTTTGCTGCCACAACTTTTTTTTTTAAACTTGCACCACTTAGATCACCTGGAAAGGGGATGAGAGTAAAGATGACTGTCATCCCTCCCAGGCCCCAACCCCGTGGTTTCAGTGGGCCCAGGACAGGCTGTAAGCCAAGGCAAAGGATCGCGGTGGCAGTGGCAGTTCAATTTCCAATGGCAGCAGCAGTGATAGAAATATCATTTTGGCCAACATCATCCTTCCCTCTTGAGGTCACAGGTATGGCACCAGACTGGAAGTCAGTCAATCGTATTTATTGAGCCCTGTGTGCAGAGCACTGTACTAAGCACTACCAACTGGGTGTGGGAGGAGGACCGGGAAGGTATTGCTGCTGCTGCCCTTCCCCAAACCCTCTCTGTCCAGGCTGGTCCCCCCAGAACATGGGGCCTGCAAGCCAGAGAAAGTGTGGCAACACACAAGACTGAAAAATCAGCCATGGCAGTAAGTGGGGAGGAATATGGAAGGAACTGTGAGAACATGGGAGAGGGCCAGTTTGAGCACCTAAGGGTGATGTGCAAAAGCCATCATAATATGGGTTTGTGAAACTTTGTAAATGGTGAATAAATTAATCAGTTGTATTTATTGAGCACGTAATGTGTGCAGAGCACTGTACTAAGCACTTGGGAGAGTGCAATAAAAGAGTTGGCAGACACAATCCCTGTCCACAAGGAGCTTACAATTTACAGGGGGAGACAGACTAGGGATTAGGGGCTTAGTAGAGTATAAAAATAGAATTTGCCACTTGTCTTCTGGGTGACCTTGGGTAAGTCACTTAACTTCTCTGGGCCTCAGTTACCTCATCTGCAAAATGGGAATTAATTCATTCAATCGTATTTATTGAGTGCTTACTGTGTGCCAGGCACAGTACTAAGACTGTGAACCCTATGTGGGAAAGGGACTATGCCCAACCCCAACTCTATTATTTTTTATCTACCCCAGTACTCAGTATAGTGGTTGGAACATAGTAAGCAGTTAACAAATACCACCTACATAACATTGTGAGGCTGGATTAAGTATCAAACTGCTTAAGGGGTACACAGCCAAGTGAAGCTATTTCATGGGGAAGCTAGCAGGGGCATAGAGTGTAATAATAATTATGGTATTTGTTCAGTGCTTACTATGTACTAAACACTGTTCTAAGCACTAGGGTAGATACAAGTTTATCAGGTAGGGCACACTCCCTGTCCCACATGGGGCTCACATCCTTAATCCCCATTTTATAGATGAGGTAACTGAGGCCTAGAGAAATTAAGTGATTTGCCCAAGGTCATACAGCAGACATGTGGCAGAAGTGGGATTAGAACCCAGGTCCTTCTGACTCCCAGGCCTGTGCTCTATCTATATAGTAATACTAGTAGTAGTAGTAGTAGTACTACTACAAATAATAATAATAGTATTTGTTAAGCTCTTCCTATCTACCAAGTTAAGCGCTGGGGTAGATAATCAGAACGGACATAGTCCCTGTCCCATATGGGGCTCATACAGTCCAAGTAGGAGGGAGATGAGTATTGAATCTCCACTGATAGAGAGGTCATGGGACTTGCCCAAGGACACCCAGCAGGTAAGTGGCACATCTGGGATGGCCTACTGGAAAGACGATGGGACTGGGAGTCAGGAGACCTGAGTTCTAATCCTAGCTCTACCCTCGTCTATTGCCTGACCTTAGACTTGCGATGTTGATGTTCAGCGAGGCCACTGCAGTTCCTGCCTAGTCATAACTGATCTGAACCACTAAAAGTTAGAAGTGTACTATTCCATTATTTTGCACAAAAAAATCTAATTACTCATAGAAAAAGGGATCAGAAATCAGTGGCCTAGTGGACTGAGCACAGGTCTGGGAGTCAGAAGGACCTGGGTTCTAATCCCACCTCTGCCACGTATCTGCTGTGTGACCTTGGGCAAATCACTTCACTTCTCTGTGCCTCAGTACCTTATCTGTAAAATGGGGATGAAGTCTGAAAGCCCCATGTGGGACAGGGACTGTGTTCAACCTAATTAGCTTGTATCTACCCCAGTGCTTAGAACAACACATAATAAGTGCTTAACAGATACCATCATTCTTATTATAAGGAATCAGAGTTATACTACATACAGTGTCATACTGCATACTGAGGTTACAAAAAGGAAAGAGGACAATGAATAAGGATGAAAAGGAAATAAAAGGAAATAATCTGGAAAGCAGGAAGAAACAGCTAAAGATCAAGTGACTAGATGTTACAAAATGAGTAACATGCTCCCTCCATCAGCCAAAAGGCATCTCTCTTTGTCTCTGTCTCTCATTATATAAAGGTAGTGTATATAAAGAATTATATATTATGGCGGTGCATTTTCTGAGCTTTCTGGTCAAGTGAATAGTTTTCTGAAGTCAGCATTTAACTGAACTGTCTGACCCTGCTGCAGAGGTTAGGATGATAGTTGCAGTGGGTGGGATGTGATCAGATTATACATTTAATGTCCTGAACTTGATTCTTCTGAGATTACACCAGCACATCCTGATGACCTCCTTGCAAACCTGCCTACTTCTCTTATATCCACCTCAGGGACAGTAATTCTAACAACTCCAAAGAGCCCAGGACAGGCAGGGCTCAGGGTTGCTGTGTTAGGCCCAAGGCGTCAGCTATAAAATTAAGGCTGGCTCACCAACCCACAACATTAAAGAGACTAGAAAAGGTCAAATGTGAATCTTCCACTGAAACTTTATAGTAAATGGGATAGCCCCTAGCTCTTTTGCGATCACTTTTTGCTTGGTTTTGGTGAATATCTGTGATTTGGCCTCTTCTCCAAGGGGCCTTCTCCAACTAAGCCCTCATTTCCCCTACTCCCTTTCCCCTCTGCGTCATCTATGCACTTGGGTCTGTACCCTTTAAGCACTTGATGTTCACCCCACCCTCAGTCTCACAGTACTTACGTACAAAACCGTAATTTCTTTTAATGTCCATCTCCCCTTCTAGACTGTAAGTTCCCTGTGGGCAGGGAATGTGACTACCAACTCTGTTGTATTGTTCTCTCCCGAACCCTTAGAACAGTGCTCCACACAGAGTAAGCATTCAAAAAATACCACTGATTGATTAATTGTTGGGAGAGAGCTCCAGGTAGTTGCAGTGTGTGAACAGGAGAAAGAAAGTTCGTGAGCAGAAGGGAAGTCAAGTGGTGGGTAAGAGAGACTGATTGGAAGAGGGCTGTCACAACAGCTATTGTGGGTGCTGACAGCTGGGGACAGCTTTTTGGTCACCTTCTTGACAACTCTCTTGAACCAAAAAAAAAATTATTTATTAAGTGCTTATTATGTTATAAGCACTGTTCTAAGTGCTGGGGTAGATACAAGGTAGTTGGGGTCAGACACAGTCCCTGTCCCACATGGGGCTCACAGTCTTAACCTCCATTTTACAGATGAAGTAACTGAGGCCCAGAGAAGTTAAGTGACTTGTCCAAGGTCACACTGCAGACATGTGGCAGAGCTGGGATTAGAACCTACATCCTCTGACTCCCAGGCCCATGCTCTTTCCACTAGGCCACACTGCTTCCCTAGTGTCTAGTGTCTATATTTCAGTTTAGGCACTAGCTCAGTTTAGAAGGGTATGTGTGTGGCACCTAAATAGTGTCAAGGACCCTGTTATTTGGTTTTAAAGCCATTTGATTTATTCAGGAATTGAATCATTCAATCAATGATATTTATTGAGCATTTACTGTACTAAGTGCTTGGGAGAGTACGACAGATTGGTAGACACAATCCTTGCCCACAAGGACCTTACTATTCATGGCTAATAAGAGAGAGAAGAGCAATATCCTTGTGAGGAAAGAGAAAAATATTAGTAGCCCTGCTTTGCTGAGAAGAAATGGAGGCACAAAAATTAAGAAATCTGTCCAAAACGTAAAGCCCTGGCAGAGGGAGAAGGGAAAACTAATGGCGTAATGCACCTCTTTTTCAATGTGTCTTTCTCTGTCTCTGAAGTAGATACAAGATAATTGCATTGGGCAAAACCCGCAACCTACATGGGGCTCACAGTCTAAATAGGAGGGAAGAAAATGTATTGAATGCCCATTTTACAGATGAGGAAACTGGGGCCTTCATCTCCCAGTCTTTCCGCTAAACCAAAAGCCTTCTGGAAGCATACACTTTCTTAAATTCTACACCTATAAATTCTAACATCTGTAGTTCAAATTGTTCATTTTCATATGTCACCAGTGGCTGGCAAAAGTGGGAGGGATTTTCAATTCTGTTTCCTCTACACATACCTCCTATTCACATATCTCTTTTAGGTCACTGGTAGGTCTGAAAGACTTTGCTAGAAATAAAAATGAAGCCCTGGCTTAGAACACACACACACATGATGAAAAATGGCTTCAGGGATGTCCAACTGCATTATCATGTATTCATTTCAGGCAATGATTGCACTATTCCTATCCCAAGAGAACAGTGGGAAAATCCTCCACCTTTTTCCTTGCCTAGTGCTCCCTCTGACATCCAAGGACCAGCAGGATAATATCCCTTCCTAACTCCAACCCCAAAGCAGACACACATGAAAGTTAATATAGCATAACAAGAAGTTGGAATGGCAGGGAGGGGAGGAAAGTCCACAGTCTGCTTAACATTTGTTTCCTGAGAACAGCTTAAAACTTCATTCCAGTTCTCAGTTTAAAAAGAGGTTGGATTTCCCAATAGAAAATTTCTGATCCTGGGAAAGTAATATAACAGATGGCTTTCTCAAATAGAAAATCTGATTGTAGGTGGTGAACAACCAACCTGCCCCCTAAAAGGAGCAACTGTTCTCCCTAAGACACCCACTCTACCTTCACTGTAGGAAGTCACTTGTGTTAATTATTATCAATTTGAAAAGAGAAAACCACATTTTGAATAAAAACTCCTGGCCTCTGATAAAAAAATTTTTCTGGCTTTATATAGGCAGGTATATTGGAATGCTCCATGACCTAGTGGAAAGATCATAGGACTGGAAGTTAGGAGACTTGGGATCGAATTCCAATTCTGCCACTGGTTTACAGATCTTGAGCAAGTCACTTAATCAGTCGTATTTATTGAATGCCTATTGTGTGCAGATCACCATACTAAGTGCTTGGGAGAGTAACAATATAACAGAGCTGGTAAATACTTAACCTCTCTGGGCCTCAGTTTTCTCATCTGGGGATAAAATAGATAGGGAGTCCCATGCTAGAAAGGGACTGTGTTCCATCTCATAACCTTTTATTTACCCCAGCACTTAGCATATAATAGATGCTTAATAAATACCATGGCAATAATTATTATCATTATTATTATTAGGTAGCTCCTGAAATTACATCCTAAAAAAATCCAGAAACTTCACTTAACCCTTTAGGTATCTTTATCAGGTATCATTGTCAAAGTGTTTATCGAATAAGGTAAATTCATAGCTATCATTTTAGTTATTCCTTTCATTCAATGAAAGCAGAATCAGTTTAAATGTTCACTCCCTAAAGCGATCCTTGATCTTTTAAAGTTTTTTTTTTTTTATCTTTTTTTCATCAAATTTCTCTTTAAGGAACCATTGACCCTAGTGGCTTGTGCTGGACAGATACTGAAATCAGCTTTCATGGTAAGCAGTTAAGTAGTAGAAAAATGTCTCTCTTGTTCATCGCTTCCCTTAGGTCTCAAAAGATGCATCTTATAGTGAATCGCTAAGGCAATCAGTATCACTTGTATTACTGCTGCCCAGAGGAGGATCTAGTGTCTTCTATTCCCTGCATCAGTGGCAGCCTGTGTCTGTGTGTGTAACTCTAATAGTGGTGTGATGGCCTTTAAAATGTCTCTTCGAGGTAGGTACTTTTTGTGCATATTCTGTTTAGCAACTAGTATACAGTAAGGCCTTGATTAGTACAAAGCAGAGCACTTTACTCTGCATTGTAGGGAATGAAGAAGGAGAAACAAAACAGAGATCCTGCCACTGGAGAGATAATAATCTTCTATACAGACAAATCAGTCAATGACTTAAGATGCTATTCAAGTAATGATGATTTTTCTTCTCTTTTGGATTTCTGTTTCTAACCTCATGGTTCATCGATCGTTTGCTCCCTTTTGCTTAAGGCACCGAGTGGCCTTGCATTTAGAGGGCCCTCGGCCATCACCCAGAAATTACGCCCCATCTTAACCTTACCCATATGACTGCAGCTTGGGGTATTATGAAGCTGGCACCCAAAAGAGACCTCCCCAAAATGGCCACCGCACATGTGCAACACCATAGAAGATGGTGGTGTTGGGATCAGTCTGCAATCCTTGCCACCCGACCCCATTTCAAATGTTTCCTATCTGTCAAGGACAGCATGACTGATGGAGGAGAGGGGAGAGGGAAATGAGGAGCAGGGTGCTAGAAGAGAAGGGCAGAGAAGTTTAGCTCTAGTCCCCTGGTGCCGTCAGGGTGCTATCCTGTCACATCCTTCCCAGCTTGCCTATTGTCTGCTGGAGTGTTGGCATGGCTGGCCTTTAAAGAGGACCTTGTGTAGATTCAACTGTGCATCAAGCAAATAGGTTCCAAGTTGTTGGTAAAAGACAATTATGCTTTTATGACTGCATATTTTATTAGGGTACTTTTTAAATGCATATTTTATTCTTCTTACATAGTCATTGCAATTTGGTCATGTAAATTGTATAGTTTAACTACACTTGTGTTTTTATCACCTTCTAAAATATATTTAAATTGTATTGGTCAATGTTTTCCATCTTGGGAAAACAATGATGTGCTTTACTTTATTTCCTACTGAAAACAAGGCTTTATTCAGTGCAATGTAAAGGGAGAGGTGGGGAGGAAACTTTTCCATTTGGTGACCCAAGAAAGTGCTGTGGGCTACCAGATTGACTGTGCATGGAATCAAAATTGCTAATGAAAAAAAGGAGGACCAGGAAATCACTGGGGATGGGCAACAATAGTGATTTTGATTTTTCAGAAACAGTCTGTCTCTATATTCCACAATGATCTCACTATTATGAGAAAGGGTGTTAATAAAGCTCCATCCAAAAATAGAAACTGTAAAATATACACTATAAAAATCTCTATCTCTGTGTCTATGTCTCTAGGTGTCTCTGTCTCTCTTGCCAGGTTTCTGTCTGTCTCTCTCTCAAATATCTTCTCCAGGAAGCCTTCCATCTAACCTCTCATCCCCCCACCCTATTATACCTTCTGTGTTACTTAGGCACGGGGTTCATACTCCCTAGTATTTGATATTCACCCCCTCCCCACCATCAGAACACTTATGTGCATATCCTTATACTCCGTTGCTTCTGGGAAGCGGCGGAGTATAAGGATACTTCTGGGAAGCTGGGAAGCAGTGTGGGTGGGAAGCAGTGTGGATTAGTGGATAGAGCATTGGCCTGGGAGTTAGAAGGATCTGGGTTCTAATCCTGGCTCTGCCACATGTCTGCTTTGTGACCTTGGGCAAGTCACTTCACTTCTCTGTGCCTCAGTTACCTCATCTGTAAAATGGGGATTAAGACTGTGAGCCCCATGTGGGACAGGGACTGTGTCCGACCTGATTAACCTGTATCTACTCCAGCACTTAGAACAGTACTTGACATATAGTAAGTGCTTAACAAGTAGCATAATTATTATTATTATTATTCCCACTTCTGTATTTATTTTGTCTGTCTCCACAACTAGATTGTAAACTTGCTGTATCAGCAGGGATTGTTTCTACCAACCGCATTGTTATTTTGTTAATGAGATGTACATCCCCTTGATTCTATTTATTGCTATTGTTTTTGTCTGTCTGTCTCCCCCGATTAGACTGTAAGCCCATCAATGGGCAGGGACTGTGTCTATCTGTTGCTGAATTGTACCTTCCAAGCGCTTAGTACAGTGCTCTACACATAATAAGCGCTCAATAAATACTATTGAATGAATGAATACTTTCCCAAGCATTTAATACAATTCTCTATTGCACTAAGAGTGCAGGCCTGGGAGTCAGAAGATCTGGGTTCTAATCCCAGCTCTGCCAAATGCCTGCTGTGTGACCTTGGGCAAGTCACTTCACTACTCTGTGACTCAATTTCCTCAACTGTAAATTGGAAATTCAATGCCTGTTTTCCCTCCTAGACGGTAAGCCCCATGTGGGACAGTGACTGTGTCCAACCTGATCATTTTGCACCTAACCCAGTGCTTAGTACAGTGGTTGGCACAGAGTAAGTGCTTAACAAATATCACTATTATCATTATATTATTATTTTTGTTCTGCACACAGTAAGCACTCAATGAATACCATTGATTTATTGATTGATCTGATTGGCCATGGGGAAATTTATATGTTTATGGACCTCCCCTACCATTATTTAGGTGGAAAAAACTCTGACTAAAAAAATGTTAATTTGTGAATTTGGGTTGAGAGGCAGAGGAGGTGCTGAATCAAGGGAAGGAAGGTAAGGGTTAATCCTGAACCTTGGAAAAAGGAGGGGGGGAAGGGGGGCTGTACTCTGGTGTGTCCCAGCTTGACATTCCTCCTGTTCATTCAGAGGGGCACCTTTATCTGCACCCCAGAAGTTCTCAACCAACTCAAAAAACACTCAAAATCACTTCAAAAACCATTTATTTACATGTTCAAGAATGTCTGAGTATAGTTTCAAAACCAAGAGGCTTTCACCCTGTCGTGCCTGGTGATGTGAGATGATTATTTCAGAGTCCCCACCCCACTGCAGGGGAGGGGGTTTCTTCAGAGTCCCCCACTGCAGGTTGTGCTGGCTGTCAGGAGCTGTGTGCCAGGGTATCTAACCCCACTCAGAGCCTTTTCCTAGTCACCAGCTGTGGGTCTGAAGAACCCCCTTGTCCCGGTTTATAATGTTGGTATTTGTTAAGCGCTTACTATGTGCAGAGCACTGTTCTAAGCGCTGGGGTAGACACAGGGGAATCAGGTTGTCCCACATGGGGCTCACAGTCTTAATCCCCATTTTACAGATGAGGGAACTGAGGCACAGAGAAGTGAAGTGACTTGCCCACAGTCACACAGCTGACAAGTGGTAGAGCTGGGATTTGAACCCATGACCTCTGACTCCAAAGCCCGTGCCCTTTCCATTGAGCCACACTGCTTCTCAACTGGAGCAGATGGGCATATGTTAATCATGGAAATTGTCCAGAAAGGGTTTGCTGTCTCTTCCTGTCTTCCCCAAAATCCAGGACTGCCCTGTGTCAGAATCATTATAGTATTTGTTAAGCGCTTACTATGGGCCAAGCACTGTTCTAAGCGCTGGGGTAGTTACAAGGTAATCAGGGTGTCCCATGTGGGGCTCATAGTCAATCCCATTTTACAGATGAGGTAACTGAGGCACAGAGAAGTGAAGTGACTTACCCAAAGTCACACAGCTAAGTGGCAGAGTCGGGATTAGAACCCACAACCTCTGACTCCCAAGCTCGGGCTCTTTTCACTAAGCCACATGGCTTCTCATAATATTGGCAGGTGATCCAAACCAATCAGATTCTGTGAGCCAGAATCAATCATTCATTCATTCAATAGTATTTATTGAGCGCTTACTATGTGCACAGCACTGTACTAAGCACTTGGAATGTACAATTTGGCAACAGATAGAGACAATCCCTGCCCAGTGACGGGCTCACAGTCTAATCGGGGAAGACAGATGAACAAAAACAAGACAAAGTAATCACGATAAATAGAATCAAGGGGATGTACACCTCATTAACAAAATAAATAGGGTAATAAAAATATATACAAATGAGCACAGTGCTGAGGGGAGGGGAAGGGAGATAGGGAGGAGCAGAGGGAAAGGGGGCTTAGCTGAGGGGAGGTGAAGGGGGGAAAGGGAAGGGAGCAGAGGGTGGAGGGGGAGCAGAGAGGGAGCAGAGAGGGAGCAGAAGGAAAAGGGGGAGCTTAGTCTGGAAAGGCCTCTTGAAGGAGGTGAGCTCTCAGTAGGGAAGAGAGTTATTTTGGCGGAGATGAGGAGGGAGGGCATTCCAGGACAGAGGTAGGACATGGGCCAGGGGTCGACGGTGGGATAGGCGTGAATGGGGGACGGTGAGGAGATGAGCGGCAGAAGAGTGGAGTGTACGGGGTGGGCAGTAGAAAGAGAGAAGGGAGGTGAGGTAGGAGGGGGCAAGGTGATGGAGAGCCTTGAAGCCAAGAGTGAGGAGTTTTTGTTTCGTGCAGAGGTTGATAGGCAACCGCTGGAGGTTTTTAAGGAGGGGTGTGACATGCCCAGAGCGTTTCTGCAGGAAGATGATCCAGGCAGTGGAATGAAGAATAGACTGGAGCGGGGAGAGACAGGAGGAAGGGAAGTCAGAGAGAAGGCTGACACAATAATCCAGCCGGGATATTATGAGAGCTTGTACCAGTTCGATTGCCATTTGGATGGAGAGGAAAGGGCAGATCTTGGCAATATTGTAATCAGAGGATGTGGCCTGTATGTCCATCCCAAATCAATCCCTTCAACTGAGTACGATCATAAAAGAGTGCCCATAGACAAAACAAACATAAATAAACAAAGGTGCAGAAGTACTGAGATGGTGGTTGTGGGGACGCGACCAGGGGAGAGGAAAAAATAATTGGGAAAGAAACACTATGCAGAAGCTGTGAGGCCAAGGCAGCACCAAGTCTCTCCCTTTTCCCTTCAGCACGGTGGGAGCCCCCCGGTTCCTGCCACATCCCGTGACCTTTCCAGACAAAGGCCACCCAGCCTTAGCTGTTCCAAGCTGTAAGGACTGGCTGTGGGTGGTTTCTCAATCAATCAATCACTTTTCAGAGAGCAAACCGTGGACAGAGCATTGAGAGGGAAGGGGAAGAAAAGGCATACTAGGAAATGCTGCTTGGTTGTAGCAGGAACAGGGAAGTACCCGAGCTTCTCTCTTTCCCTTTCAGTACAGCGGGAGTCCAACAAACTGACACCTCCTGCAACTCAGGCTGGAGGCACTCTGATGAGGTCATCAGGGTGTCTTATGTATATCATCACAGAGGGCAACCGATGGCATCATCTGCATTACAGGTCATGTTAGGGGCCCCACAAGATGGTGTAACCCCTGACCCCGACTTCGGTTTACCTGACCCAGATCCCTCCCAAAGAAACCGTGTTGCCATAAGCACTGGCTCAGTTCCAGAACTTTAACCACTCAATAAATATGATTGATTAATTACCTTACCTTGCCATTTGATGTTGGGTTTGGCTCGGAGTTTGGATCTGAGGTGATGCTGGTGGAACTGCTCCAGAAACTAGATGTGCGCTCAGTGGGTTTCACAGCCATGGAGAAGGTTAAGCCGGGTGCTCTTCACTTGCTCCCTTCTCAAATGGGAACTACCAGAATCAGATGTATTGTCCTATCCCAAGTGCTCAGTACAATGTTCTGCATACAGTAAGTGCTCAATAAATACCACTGACTAATTCATCAGATCACCTGCACCAAAGACATGGGGAAGAATCCAGTAGAGGTTTGCTACTCTCAAGGACTCAGGCACTCTGAAGGGTCTGTGAAAACATATTCAGCAAAGGACTCTTTGGTTCAACTGACTTAATCCAGGATTTACATTGTGCAGCTAGCTGGCATGAGAAGGGAGGAAATAAAAGACATAATTTCATTTGTTTCTTATTCTGCTGGCTAATGAAAGTGAGTGAAAAACTCCTACATTTTCACATGCCCAGGGATTTCTTCCACATATCTGTTCCACAAAGCATGAGGATGCCACTTCATTTTTTAATAAAAGAAAAAAAATCTAGTGCCTGATATGTAAAAGTAAAGCTCTCCTTAGTGCCGGAGATGATGCTGCCGACAATGAAACCATATCAATGAGTTTGAGTATTTTTGAGAGAGACTCTGTGGCATGCTTTGTCCATGAAAACAAATTCAGGTGCCACTTGTCATTCAGGTGAGCTTTGCTCAGACAGCAAAAGCTAAGAGGAGGGAGGTAGGCCTATTGTCGGTAACATATGGGCTTGTGTTGTTTTTGCAGTAGTGGTGATGGCTTGTGCAGAGTCATCCACACTCTCTCACCCGGTCCTTCAGCACCCAGTGGAACTCATTGCATGATGGCTGGTAGGGAGAAGGGCGGGTGCAGCCTGTGGTCAGAGAGCAGAACGTCTCCAATCCCCTAAAAGCAGCAGACACCACTGTGCCCTGCCTGCCCCATTTGGTAAGCCAGCATCGAGCACAACACTCACAAATAGCTGAGAAAGTGTTGGGGGATTCTTTCTATTTTCTTGCACAAACCAGGGGACAATGAAAAACAAGCCATGAAGAAAACAAAGAACAACAGCCATTGTCCTCCATATGATTGGACAGTTTGGGGTGGGAAAATAGCAGGAACACCAGAGCAGAGCATATGCAGGCAAGGGTGGTCATTTTAGAGAGCAGCACGAGCAGACACACTGTAAACTGACTACTGGCACTGGGAAGACTTGCTTGATCCCAATTGCCTGCTTGCAACACCAATCAAGCTGTTCCCCACCTAATCTGACAGACCACAGCTGTTCAAAGTTCCCCAAAAATCCTACCTCCTCTAACAAGCCTTCCCTAATTAACTCCCTACACCTCAAGTCATAGCAACCCAATATTTACCTAGAGCACTTATCTATATTTGTTTATACCCTTCTGCAGCAGTTGTATAATACCTATTTGTATCATCAATGAAACAGTCAGTATTTACTCTATTTTACATATTTTTATGTCTGTCTCCCACATTAATATGTAAGCAAGAAATGCATGTAGTGCTTATCACTACTACTAAGCTCATTGTGGGCAGGGAATGTGTCTGTTTATTGTTGTATTGTACTCTCCCAAGAGCTTAGTACAGTGCTTTGCACACAGTAAATGCTCAATAAATACAACTGAATGAATGAATACTACTACTACTATGTGCAGAGCACTGTAGTAAAAGTGTATAAGAGAGTTGGTAGACACTTTCCCTGTCCACAGGAACTTACAGTCTGGAGTGGGAGACAGACAGTAAAATAAATTACAGATAGGGGAAACAACAGAGAATATGGATTTGTACATTCATGTACTTTCCAAGTGCTTAGTACAGTTCTCTGCACACAGTATGTGCTTAATAAATATGACTGAATGAGTGAATACTATGGGGCTGATGGTGGTGGGGGGAATAGAATCAAAGTGCTTAAGGGGTACAGACTCAAGTAAATAGATTTGCCAGAAGCCCTCTTTTCTGGGTCAGGTGAGGTGAGAAAACATCAAAAAGAGAAATAATTAATAACTGCTTGATAATGATAATAGTGGTGCTCATTAAATGCTTACCATGTGCCAAGCACTGCATTAAGTGCTGGGGTAGGTACTCTATAAGCACAATGGATATAGTACCTATCCTGCATTGGGCTCACAGTATAATAATTTGATTATTATATTCTATTCTTGATTCTATTTATTGCTATTGTTCTTGTCTGTCCGTCTCCCCTGATTAGACTGTAAGCCCGTCAAAGGGCATGCACTGTCTCTATCTGTTACTGATTTGTACATTCCAAGCGCTTAATACAGTGCTCTGCACATAGTAAGCGCTCAATAAATACTATTGAATGAATGAATGAATAATAAAGAGGGAGAACAGATATTTTCTCCCCATTTCACAGAAGAGGAAATTGAGGCACAGAGAAGTGAAGTGATTTACCTAAGATCACACAGCAGGCAAGTGGCAAAGTTGAGATTAGAACCGAGGTCTCCTGGATCCCAGGCATGTGCTCTTTCCAGTGGGTCACTTCCTGTTGCCTGTATCTAGTCTGTACTATTTTTGAGTGAGACTCTCACTCCAGTATACAAAATGTTGGCAAGTAAAAAGAGTTCAGTAAAGAGGTGCCAGTTCAAGAGAAAGCAAAAAATGAGCATGTGGAGAATTATGTTCCCTACTTCTTGTTAGCTAGGAGTCTTGGAGCAAGAAAAAGCAGAGAAACTACCCTTTCCTAGAATCCACCATTTCCCATTTCCTGGGAAGAAACATAAATAGAAGAATGGGTTGTGACATGTGCTACTCACTTGAGCCACTGCTTGTGACTTTTCCCGTCTCTTTTAAGGTTGGATGGCCGGGGGTGGCCCCAGGGGCCTAGGGACCCCAACTTTTTGCAGCTGGATGCTTTCCAAGCCCCACACTAGAGAATTCTGAGGTTGCCACCTCCATCCCATGACTCTTGGATTTGGGAACCCTCAGAAGGCAGAGGAAACATCTGGAGTTCAGCAAGTCAGACCTACTTAGATTGTGAGCCCCTTGTGGGACAGAAACTGTGTCTGATCTGATTATCTTGTATCTTTCCCAGTGCTTAGAACAGTGCTTGGCACATAGTAAGTGCTTAACAAATACCACAGTTATTATTATTATTGTGAATAATAATAATAATGTCACAAGTATTGTTTAAACTTTGTTAATGTAATTCAAAGCACAGTTTCCCAGTATTTAAATAAAAAGTCATAATAAGATTCACATAATTTGCAGAAGTAGAAGCTTCTTTCATGAATTATGGTAGTGGTTTTTCAAATTTAGTGAAGGATTCGTCCAATTTAGGTTGAGCAGCAGTCTTCCTCTTTTCTTCCTGCAGCCTGTGGTAGCTGAATAACTTCTAAACCCTTCTGCAACCTTTGAACTCTTCTCTCCCTTAGGATCTGCTTTTACAGTCTTATTTATGCACTCATCCACTTTCTTGGAAATTGAGGCGAGACTCCTTAATGCTGAAATTTTAGCTGGTGGTGGAGAGACCACAACTTCTTCTGCATCTGTTTCCGCAATTTGCAGGGGTGTACTGCATGGTTGAAGCTTCGATCGATCCATCAATCAATCATATTTATTGAGTGCTTACTGTGTGCAGAGCACTGTACTAAGCACCTGGGAAAGTAGGATATAACAGAGTTGGTAGAAACATTCCCTGCCCACAACGAGCACTGGACAACGATTCTTCTGGGTGAGATACAATTAATTCATGGCTATCTGCATCATCAATACCTAAATTTAGTCACCTCCCTAGTTCAACAACTTCCTTGGTCATCTGCTCAGGGTCTCTTTAGCACCTTGAAAATCTGACACAAGCTGTGAGCAAGCTTCCTCCAAGAGCCATCTATTGTGGATGGCTTACCCTCAGCCCTGGTGGGGTGGAGCTTATTTACCTGTAGCACTTGGCTAGATCTTGGGCAGTGGTGGTCAAACATAAGCATGAGTTAAGTCATCAAACAGTGGTGGTATCCCTGGGATAATTCTATCATGGGGTAGCTGTTACCAGGTAAGGCATCAAAACCCACTGGCTGTACCCCTAGGGTAGTTGTTTCGTGGGGTGGTTATAACAGCGTATGCCTGCACAGTGGAAGAGAACAAAATGTATCAGATGTTCACATTCCTACACTTGTATATTTTGGCAAATAGAGTTGCCCATTTGTCCAGTGCCCTCTGAAGTTGCATGAGTAACAGCACAGGGGTTTGGATTCTGATTAAAAACTACACTAGTGATGCTCTATGGTTTACAAGGAACCATTCAAATCACAGTTCCCAGTGGGTTATATAAAACCTTCCCCTATGAGAGAAAATAGTTCAGATTTGAACACTCTCCAGGTGAATTACTGCATTCTGTTTTTACAGTTCATTAAAAATTTAGGGATCTAGAACTTTCATAAAGAAAAGGGATAAAAGTTGTAATATGTCTGGTTTAATATGGCAATACAGGGCATAACTATGCATATGGTGTCCAGATCTTCAAATTCAGTAACCAAAGACTGATAATATCATTCGCTCCCTTTCTTGCCTAGAAAGGCAACAAGTGATAAAATATGTAGGTAGTGAGGACATTCAGTGCTGTCCTTGGAGATGTTTTCCAGAATTTAGTAGTGCATGTTTTCAAATGATAATTAACATTTTTCTTAATTTGGAAGTGTTCTGAACACTCAGGTCTCCACACAGAGGTAGGACAAGAGCAGAATTTACATAATTAGATATGCTTGGGTGACACTTTGTAGGCTACTATGATTATTACCAACTTTTCTGACCAACTTTTCTAGATTCTTTTCAATCACATTTCATTCAACTGAATGCATTTTACCCTGCAGCAGAGTTGGATTGCTTTAAGACATTAGGCATACAAATTTTAAACAAGACAAAACAGAGACACTCACTGGTTATTTTAAAAGAGTCCGTAGGGAAAATTTATAAATGAGCAAATGTGGGGAAAACAACTTAAACAGCAGCTGTTCCTTGCTCATAGTCTCCCTAACGCCCTAGAAAATCACTTCAGAATACGCAATATAAAGACCTTAAGGGAAAACAAGATTAGGGAGTTAAGAACAGCACAACAGTTCAAAAATAATGACAATATGTTTGATCCCTGCCCTCGAGGATATACTGCACAACGTAGTGAGAAGCAGCGTGGCTCAGTGGAAAGAGCATGGGCTTTGGAGTCAGGGCTCATGAGTTCGAATCCCAGCTCTGCCACTTGTCGGCTGTGTGACTGTGGGCAAGTCACTTAACTTCTCTGTGCCTCAGTTCCCTCATCTGTAAAATGGGGATTAAGATTGTGAGCCCCACGTGGGACAACCTGATTCCCCTATGTCTACCCCAGCGCTTAGAACAGTGCTCGGCACATAGTAAGCGCTTAAGAAATACCAACATTATTATTATTATTAGTGGGGAAGGTAGACACTAAAATACATGACAGACAGGAGAAAGAAGGAAGCAGGCTGGCCTAGTGGGTAGAGCATTTGTCTGAGAATTAGAGGACCTGGGTTCTAAGCCCAGATCAGCCACTTGTCTGCTGTGTGACCTTGGGCAAGTCCTTAACTTCTCTATGCCTCATCTATAAAATGGGGATTGAGACTGTGAGCTCCATGTAGGACTGTTTCCAACCTGATTTTCTTTTATCTGCCTTAATGCTTAGAACAGTGCTTGATGTATAGTAAGCACTTAACAAATACCATTTAAAAAAATAAAGAAAAGGGCACATGCATATAAATGTAAATAAAATAGTGTTTTAAGTAAGAGGGTATGTAAGACATAGGATATGGGGAAGCAGTGTGGCCTAGTGGAAAGAGCATAGGTCTGGGAGTCAGAGGACCTGGATTTTAATCCCAGCTCTGCCACTTGCCTGTTGTGTGAGCTTGGGCAAGGTACTTGACTTGTCTGTGCCTTGATTTTTCTGTACCTCAGCTTCCTCATCTAAATCAGTTGGGTATTCAATACCTGTTCTCCCTCACCATTAGGCTGTGTGTGAGCCCCATGTAGGACAGGAACGGTGTCTGACCTGCTTATCTTGTATCTTGGGAAGCAGCATGGCCTAGTGGATAGAACATAGGCCTAGGAGTCGGAAAGGTCATGGGTTCTAATCCTGGTTGCACTACTTGTCTGCTGTGTGACCTTGGGCAAGTCACTTCACTTCTCTGGGCCTCAGTTCCCTCATCTGTAAAATGAGGATTCTGTGAGACAAAGACTGTGTCCAACCCAATTATTTTTTTCTACTCCAGCACTTAGAACAGTGCCTGGCACATAGTAAGTACTTAACAAATACCATAATTATTATTATTATTACTCCAGTGCTCAGTAGAGTGCTTGGCACACAGTAAGTGCTTAAGAAATACTATTACATCATCATTATCATCATTATTATTATTAGAGTGTGTGCATAAGTGCTTTGGGAGGTCATGACCACACAAGTGCTTAGGTGGTGCAGAAGTGTTGAAGTGTTAGTTGGAGAGATTATAGGGGAAGGCCTCCTGGATGTTTCAGAGGCTAGATTTTCAAATGATTTTGCCCATCAAGCCATTAGGAAAGTAACTTGCCTAGAATTAAGCCCTTTTAAAATTGGTGGGAATTATTTATTTATTAGAAATTGCTATTAACAAAGAAAGTCATTTGAATCAAGTCACACTTGTGCAAACACTGATCAAGAAGGTGAAAGACGGAGAAGCCACATTACTAGAACCGAATGGGAACATTTACAAAGAGTGTAAATGTAGAAAAAAATGTAGTTATCCCAATCAATAAGTAATTTTCGAAATGTGTGATTTTATCAAAATTCCAAAGTAACTCTTTCCCCTGAATCTTATCTACGCAACAGTCACTGAGAACTTTCAATTTAAAGCTTAAGAGTTGCTATAGAAACAGTGGGACCTAATTGGGTAGCTATTTTTTCATTAGTTAATGCAACTTTATGACACCTTGTATTTATTTTCCAATGGAAGAGTTTAGGCTAAAGTACAGAGTAGCACCTCTTCCTGGTGCAATATAAAATATAATCATTCCCCTTCCACTTTGTTTTGTAATTACTAATTTTACTTATTTTTAATAGTTCCCTAAAAACAGATCAACTTATCCTCTTTCTTATGGCCTTAGATGGACACAAAACCACCTTAAGTTCATTGTGGGCAGGAAGTGTGTCTACCAACTCTGTTATGTTGTAATAGTAATAATGATGGTATTTAAGTGCTTAGTGTGTGCAAAGCACTGTTCTATATTGTACTCCTCCAAGGTCTTAGTACAGTACTATGCACACAATAAGAGCTCAGTATGATTGACTGATTGAGAGAGAAAAAAATTGCTTAAATGGAGGTGAAAGTCCAATGTCTAAAAATGCAGACATATGTATTCATTTTAAATTCATTTAAAATTTTAAGTAGGTTTAAACTACTGAAAATAAGGTAATTTGAAGGAAATCTTAGGAATTTGAGATAAAGATACATTAGATTACCAGCCATAGATTGGTAACTCCCTCCTCCTTCAGATCCAACAGATGATCACTCTTCCCCACCATCAAAGCCTTATTAAAAAGCATAGCTCCTCCAAGAGGCCTTTCCTGACTAGGTCCTCATTTCACCTACTCCCTCTCCCTTCTGTGTCACCCTTGCACTTGGATTTGTACCCTTGATTCATCCCACCATCAGTTCCATATCACGTAGGTACATATCCAAAATTCATTTTAATCTCTGTCTCCCCAACTAGACCATAAACTTCTTGTGGGCAGGGCCCATGTCTGCCACCTCTGTAGTACTGTACTCTCTCAAGTGCTTAGTAGCATGCTCTGTACATAGTAAGTGCTCAATAAATGCAACGGATTGATTGAATCAATGGCCATGCCTATTTTATGAAATAGGCATTTGTAAATGGCATATTTTATTAAATAAATTTTACTTATGGAAATTCTGGTTTTTACCCAAATATACACATGGTAAACCTTACATTAGGTGCTCCACTGACCAAAGACCACCACCTATTAAACTGTGAGCCCATGTGGAACAGGGACTGTGTCCGACCTAATAACTCGTATCTACCCAAGCGTTTAGAAAGGTGCTTGACACAGAGTAAGCACTTACCAAATGCCATAATTATTCACTGTTATTATCACATTGCCTAGAAAGGTTCTAGAGCTACCCACCCAGCTGCCAAACCAAGCCCCAAGCCATCCCTCATGACTTTCCTTTGTATTATCCATGCTTCTTCTCTCCCCACTCGGTGCAGATAACTGAGAGTTGGCTGCAAGGATCTCCTCCCATTATGCCTCATTACCAATCCCTTTTAATCGTCTAAGTAGTTCCAAACCCCAGGAATTTCTCTTTCTTCCTCTGAGATCCCCTGTTCCTCTCAATAGCCCTTGGTCCTTCTTTCTTCTTTAACTCTTCTTCACTTTTGCCCAACTTCCTGATACCTCCTTAACCCTTGGGGTCTCTTACCATCAAGTATAATTTAGTAAATAACTACCAACTGGGCACTGGAATTTTGAATAAAGTAAGGTAAATAGAAATGAACTCAGCCCTCAAAGGAAGCTTCCAATTTTCTGGCACTGAAGCTCCTTAAATGACCAGAGGCAGATATTCCTATCTCTTGGTTCCCATTTTGAGACATTCACTCCTTCATTCAAGAACTTTGCAAACAGTGATGAAGAATTTTGCCATTGCTACTATACATATGTTTTGCCAGTTCTCTATATTCTTTAATCCTTCATTATATAGGAAAAGGAAGAGAAATTTGGTTGGCTCAAATTACTATTTTTGTGGTTTAGACACCTTGTTTCTAAGCTCTGAGATTTCTTTATCCCTTCTAGAACCAGAATGCCTTGTATTTGACAAGCTCTCATGGCAGGAATTTTATTAAAATTTCATTGCACCTTGACTTACTATTCAATTTTAATTTTTGAAATACTTTTTATTATCAGTGTAAATAGAAGGAAAACTGACTCTAAAGACCCAGATGTGAAAGCTTTTACTGACTACATTATTCCAGGATAAATACAGAGAAATGCCAAATCCCATTTACCATATGATATGAAAGTCTTAGGTAAAACACACTATAATTATTGTTATAACACATTAAAATGTATGCAATTAAGAAAAGGGAGACATAAAATAGGAATAAAAACTCAAAAATTTTCAGAAAATCCTCCAAGTATTAAGATATTCATTCAATAGTATTTATTGAGTGCTTACTATGTGCAGAGCACTGTACTAAGCGCTTGGAATGTACAATTCGGCAACAGATAGAGACAATCCCTGCCCATTGACGGGCTTACAGTCTAATCGGGGGAGACAGACAGACAAAAACAATAGCAATAAATAGAATCAAGGGGATGTACATCTCATTAACAAAATAAATAGGGTAATAAAAATATATACAAATGAGCAGATGAGCACAGTGCTGAGGGGAGGGGAAGGGCGAGGGGGAGGATCAGAGGGAAAGTGGGGGAAAAGGGGGCTTAGCTGAGGGGAGGTGAAGGGGGGGCAGAGAGGCAGCAGAGGGAAAAGGGGAAGCTCAGTCTGGGAAGGCCTCTTGGAGGAGGTGAGCTCTCAGTAGGGCTTTGAAGAGGGGAAGAGAGTTAGTTTAGCGGAGGTGAGGAGGGAGGGCATTCCAGGACAGCGGGAGGACGTGGGCCAGGGGTCGACGGCGGGATAGGCGAGAACGGGGGACGGTGAGGGGGTGGGCGGCAGAGCAGTGGAGCCTACAGGGTGGGCAATAGAAAGAGAGAAGGGAGGAGAGGTAGGAGGGGGTGAGGTGATGGAGAGCCTTGAAGCCTAGAGTGAGAAGTTTTTGTTTTGTGTGGAGGTTGATAGGCAACCATTGGAAGTTTTTAAGAAGGGGAGTGACATGCCCAAAGTGTTTCTGCAGGAAGATGAGCCGGGCAGCGGAATGAAGAATAGACTGGAGCGGGGAGAGACAGGAGGAAGGGAGATCAGAGAGAAGGCTGACACAATAATCCAGCCGGAATATTATGAGAGCCTGTACCAGTAAGATAGCCGTTTGGGTGGAGAGGAAAGGGTGGATCTTGGCAATATTATAAAGGTGAGACCGGCAGGTCTTGGTGACGGATTGGATGTGTGGGGTGAATGAGAGAGCCGAGTCAAGGATGACACCAAGGTTGGGGGCTTGAGAGATGGGAAGGATGGTCGTACCATCCACAGTGATAGGGAAGTCAGGAAGAGGATAGGGCTTGGGAGGGAAGATAAGGAGCTCAGTTTTGGACATGTTGAGTTTTAGGTGGCGGGCAGACATCCAGGTAGAGACGTCCTGAAGGCAGGAGGAGATACGAGCCTGAAGGGAGGGGGAGAGGACAGGGGCAGAGATGTAGATTTGTGTGTCATCCGCATAAAGATGATAGTTGAAGCTGTGAGAGCGAATGAGTTCACCGAGGGAGTGAGTGTAGATGGAGAACAGAAGAGGGCCAAGAATTGACCCTTGAGGAACTCCTACAGTTAGAGGATGGGAGGGGGAGGAGGAGCCTGTGAAGGAGATTGAGAATGAACGGCCAGAAAGATGAGGAGAACCAGGAGAGGACAGAGTCCGTGAAGCCAAGGTGAGATAAGGTGTGGAGGAGAAGGGGATGGTCTACAGTGTCAAAGGCAGCTGAGAGGTCAAGGAGGATTAGGAGAGAGTAGGAGCCATTGGATTTGGCAAGAAGGAGGTCATGGGTGACCTTTGAGAGAGCAGTCTCGGTAGAGTGGAGGGGACGGAAGCCAGATTGGAGGGGGTCCAGGAGACAATTGGAGTTAAGGAATTCTAGGCAGCGAGTGTAGATGACTCGTTCTATGATATTATTCGCAGGCTCATTTATTTTCACCAAATTCTATGAAAACATTATCTAGCTAGTGTGCAGATCACACTATAAA
This sequence comes from Ornithorhynchus anatinus, assembly GCF_004115215.2. Taxonomy (NCBI): domain Eukaryota; kingdom Metazoa; phylum Chordata; class Mammalia; order Monotremata; family Ornithorhynchidae; genus Ornithorhynchus; species Ornithorhynchus anatinus. The sequence continues at coordinate 58,348,745 of NC_041753.1, forward strand.
CCCCAAATAAGCTCCAAGAACTCATGTTCTTTCCTAAATACAATTATACTTTAATTAGGCACAAGTCAAGTAACTTAGAAACACTCCACTTTTCCTTACCAAATAATTCAATCTGACTGGATAACTTCAAATTTTTTATGTACATTAAGAAAATCATTTCAATTACCATATATTCTCCTAAAACAAGGGGATAACATGTCTCTCCTGCACCATCTATGAACTTGAATCTGTGACCTTTGGGCATTTGATATTTGTCCCACTCTCAGCCCCACAGAATTTATGCACATAGGTATAAATTATATATTATAAATTTACTTATTTTAATGTCTGTCTCCCCCTCTGGACTTTAAGCTTGTTGTGGGAAGGAAAAGTGTCTACCAACTCTGTTAGATCATCAACGGTATTTATCTAATCCCGGCTCTGCCACTTGTCAGCTGTGTGACTTTGGACAAGTCACTTAACTTCTCTATGCCTCAGGTACCTCATCTGTAAAATGGGAATTAAGACTGTGACCCCCATGTGGGGCAACCTGATTACCTTGTATCTACCCCAGCGCTTAGAACAGTGCTTGGCACATAGTAAGTGCTTAACAAATACTATAATTATTAATTATTGTTATTACGTGCAGAGCACTGTTCTAAGCATTTGGGGGAGGACAATATAACAGAGCTAGTAGACACATTTCCTGCCCACAAGGAGCTTACAGTTTAGAGTTTGAACACAGTTCCTCACTACCACAAATTATGCATTCTAGTTTCCCACATTGGGGGAAATTGCAGTCTGCCTGGAGTGCAATGGATCACCTGCACCCTGGGAAAACCACCTACATCATGGTGTCTCCCCTGCCAGGTAAGTATTGTACTCTCCCAAGCACTTAGTATGGTGCTCTGCACAGAGTCAGTGTTCAATAAATATCATGAATTGATTGATTCATAAACCCCCACATTAAGGAAAACTAACTTTATCAGACTCATGCGCTATCCAATGACACATGTACATACATACCTATTTCTTTTGACACGGCACCATGTCGTACTCAGACATCCACAGATTTTCGGAACAATGTTCCTTAATTTTGCCTTTGTGCCCTATCCAAAATGCAGGGTGGAAACGTGTGTTCTAGTAGAACTGACTGCATACTGAATGTGAAACTGCAGATATACTCAGTCAAATAAAGCACAACACTGTGTATTATTGTTGTTACTTAGGAAATATTACTACTCTAAAACCATTTTTAGATGTTGCCTTCACATCATCTATAAAATTATAATATCTGTCCCTCCACTTATTTCCCATTTGCTGGATGAAACAGCTTCTGTGAACACAAATTTCTAACTTCTTTCATCATAATTTTGTAAGAGGTTTGTGAACTGTGCTCTCCCCTAACTCAACACTCCCAACAAGGCACACTCGCATAGTCCTCTGCTCTTAATCAACAAACATTCTTACTGACCACAGCCTGGACTTTGCTAAACTTTCCTTATTTTCAGGAATAGAAAACTCCAGGATCCAATAGTTAGAAACAAGTTTTAGCTTTTCAGGTCAAAGCCTAGATTGAGAACTTTTTTGCACACTGAAGCCACTTTGCATTATTCCCCATGGAAGAAAGTCAAGAATTGGTTGGTGGAATCAATTAGTCACCATTTCATGGAAATTTGGTCATGTTTTTCAAATCAGGAGTCTGTGTATTGTGTCTCTGTACAGCAATTACTAAAGCAAATTGAATGGAATTAGATTGTTTCTGTCAACTAATTGCAGTAATCAATGCCAATTTATTAAAAACATACCTAATTAGATTTAACAACAGTGGCCTAGATATAAATATTGGTTTCCTGTGGATACAAATTTATTACATGACTGCCGAAGAGCAAATAAATGTACTCTTGGAAAAATTGTTATTTGTAAGAACAATTTAATGCTAAATGCAGAGTTAAGTGTATTTAGATCACAGGATAAAATATAGAATTTAAATGTATAAACTAGTTGAGTTTGTAGGCCCACTAAGGCCATAGGGGCTTTATTTACCTTCTCTGGGATGAAATTCATGAATTTAGAGACTTTTCAGCCCTGTCATGAGGCAAAAATTAGCTGTCCAAGGCTTAAACACTTGGGACTTCTTAAACTGCACTTATAGAAGGAGGCCATCAGGAAGAAAGGGAGTAGAAGACTGGGGATTGTACCCCAAGGTAAAATTCACTCCCTCAACCCCATTGGATTCTGTTACAGCCCCCAAAAAGCCCAGCAATGAGTTGGGGTTTAATAGTCACATCTGTGTGGAGCAGACCGTAAGCTTGTTGTGGGCAGGGAATTTGTCTTATGTTGTATTTCCTCATGCCCTTAATACAGTGGTCTGTGCTCAGTAAATATGAAGGACTGATCCCTAGCACCACAAACAGAAGCACGGTTGTAGTAGCAGAATCTGGGTCACCAGCAGGATTCATTGAGTATTTAGTAGATATCGAGCTGTGTATGTTCCTCCTCCCCTCCTCTCTCCCCGACCCCTCGCCCTCTGCTCTTCCCCCTTCCCCTCCCCTCAGCACTGTGCTTATTTGTATATATTATTTATTACCTTATTTATTTTGTTAATGAGGTGTATATCTCCATGATTCTATTTATCTTGATGATGTTGTCTTGTTTTGTTCTGTTTTGCTTTACTGTCTCCCCTGTTTAGGCTGTGAGCCCGTTATTGGACAGGGATTGTCTCTGTTGCCAAATTGTACATTCCAAGCGCTTAGTACAGTGCTCTGCACATAGTAAGCACTCAATAAATATTATTGAATGAATGGCTATTATGTAATAATAATAATAATAACAATAGTGGTATTTGGTAAGTGCTAATTATGTGCCAAGCTCTGTACTAAACACTGAGAGAGATGCAAGATAACCGTCCCTGACCCACATAGAGCTCACAGTTTTTGAAGGAGGGGAACAGGTATTTAATCCCCATTTCACAGATGAGGAAACTGAAGCAGAGAGAAGTTAAGTGACTTGCCTAAGGTCACCCATCAAGTATATGTCTGAGCTGGGATTAGAACTCAGGTTCTCTGACTCCCAGGCCACACTAGGCCACACTTTTGTCCATAAATGGAATCACTTGGAAAACACACTAGGCACCAGAAGAATACGTTAAAAGTTAAGTAATCCCTGAGGTGAAGTAATTCCTGCACTTTCTAATTTGAAACAAAGCATTACAAGTTCTTTCAAAACTAACACATTCAAGGATGCTGAATGAAGTATAAAAGAAAGCATATCACTAAGACACAAACCCTTCAATCACTTCCTTTATAAGGCTTCCTTCAAAAATTCACAAAATTGGAACACTTCTCTCCAGGCAAATCAAAGCTTTTGAAAAGGGTCTCATTCATCAATGCAGCAAGTAGGAGGAAAATAATTAAGCAACTCCAAGCCTCCATGCCAATGTGGAACTGAGCAACTGATAACCAGGTATCAGAGGTGGAATCAGCAGAGTTGGCTCATGGGATAAACCTCATTTGTGATTTTTCACCCTCTTGATTATTCCCAACATGACCCCCTGCTGAAGCCTGACACTTATAGATATGACTAGAAGAGCTGTTTAGGGCCCCGCACATGTGGGTTCCATGGATAGACAGATCAGCCCCTTATGTACTTTTCATTTATTCTTTCAGTCATATTTACTGAGTGCTTACTGTGTGCAAAGCACCATACTAAGCACTTGGGAGAGTACAGCAACAAACAGACACATTCCCTCCCCACAACGAGCTCACAGTCTAGAAGATACTAGAATCTACCTGATAACCTGATGAATTATAGCAGTTGAACTGCTTAACTCCTACATTGCCACCACGCTGACAGGTGACAAAATTGAAATCTCCAAATCCCCAAATCAATAATGGGCCGGTATAGCAGCGAGAAACCAGACATTTCACCACTAGAGTTGATTCTGGGTCCTGTTATATGATTATCAGGTAGACCAAAATGAGGCCTTCTACAGATAACCTCAAGTCAATATAGGCAATGGACTCCAGGGAGATGAAGTAACTGCTGGTCAGATCACAATGACTGTAGGCAACCTAAGAATCTGGGTCATGGAACCCATCCTTGAAAAGCCTCTTGGAAATCCCTCCATGGAAGCAGCGTGGCCTTGTGGAAAGAGCATGGGCCTGGGAGTCAGAGGATCTGGGTACTAATCCCAGCTCCACCACTTGCCTGCTGTGTGAACTTGGGCAAGTCACTTAACTTCCCTGTGCCTCATTTTCCTCATCTGTAAAATGGGAATTCAAATCTTGTTCTCCCTTCCCACTTAGACTGTGAGCCCCATGTAGGACAGGGATTGGGTCCAACTTGACTATCTTGTATCTATCCAAGGGCTTAGTACAGCGCTTAACAAATACCATCATTATAATAATAATAATAATGGCATTTGTTAAGTGCTTACTATGTGCAAAGCACTGTTCTAAGCTCTGGGGAGGAAACAAGGTGATCAGGTTGTCCCACGTGGGGCTCACAGTCTTAATCCCCATTTTACAGATGAAGTAACTGAGGCACAGAGAAGTGAAGTGACTTGCCCAAAGTCACACAGCTGACAAGCGGTGGAGCCGGGATTTGGACCCATGACCTCTGACTCTCCAGCCCGTGCTCTTTCCACTGAGCCACGCTGCTTCTCACTAAAATAATAATTATAATTATGGTATTTGTTAAGTGCTTACTATGTGCCGAGCACTGTTCTAAGCACTGGGGTAGATACAAGGTAATCAGATTGTCCCACGTGGGGCTCACAAATCTTAATCCCCATTTTCCAGATGAGGTAACTGAGGCATAGAAAAGTTAAGTGGCTTGCCCAAGGTCACACAGCAGACAAGTGGAGGAGCCGGGATTAGAACCCACTTCCTCTGTCTTCCCAGCCAGTACTCTTTCCACTGAGCCACAGTGCACTGCTTCATTATGAATGAGATCCATGACGTAGAATGAATGGGGATCTCCTTATAGCTCCATTACCTGAATAACAAATGAGTTCCTATCACCTGTCTTATGTGATAGGAGTCAGTCGGTCATATTTATTTAGCACTTACTGTAGAAGATATATACTTGGACTGTGAGCCCAATGCGGGACAAGAACTGTGTCCAACTTAACAATCAATCATATTTATTGAGTGCTTTCTTCATTGTCATATTTATTGAGAGCTTACTGCGTGCAAAGCACTGTACTAAACTCTTGGAAGAGTACAATATAACAATAAACAGACACATTCCCTGCCCACAGAGAGCTTACTATGTGCAGAGCACTGTACAAAGCGTTTGAGAGAGTACAATATAAAAGAGTCGGTAGACGAGTGATCTGCCCACATTGAGCTTATGGTCTAGAGGACTTAAGTCGTATCTACCCCAGTGCTTAGAACAGTGCTTGACACATAATAAGCACTTAACAAATACTATAATAATGTCCTAATAACAAGGGTGAAGTAGAGGGCCACAGAAAGTGGGAAGGAAACAAGTGGGAGAAATTTTATCAGGGTGCACAGGAGGCAAAGACTGACTTCCGGAAACCTGTGATGACAGAATCAATCTACCAATGATACTTACTGAAAGTCTACACTGCGCTAAGCAGTGGGAGCGAACAACAGAATTAATAGACATTATCCCTGCCCTCAAAGAATTTACAATCTAGTCGGGGAATTAGCTACTAAAATAAATTACAGGTAGGAGGAAGTAGTAGAAGACAAAGATATGTACGTTAATACTACGGGGAAGGGGAGTGAGATCCCAAGCAGTGATATGGAAGTGCTGAAGTCTGGAAGTTGGGGAGGTATAGGGTGGGAAATGAGAAATTAAATGGGGAAAGCCTCTTTGAGGAGATGTGATTTCAGAAGGGCTTTGACAATGGGGAGAGCAGTGGTCTGTTGGATGTGAAGTGAAGAGAGTTCCAGGCAAAAAGGAGTGTGTGAGAAAGAGGTCGGCTGTAGGAAAGTTTAGAACAGGCATAGTGAGTAGTTTGGCTTGAGAGGACCAAAATGTGAGAGCTAGGGTGTGGAGGGAGAAGAGAGTGGATAAATAGGAGCGAGAGAGCTGGTTGAGTATCTTAAATCAGGAATTTCTTCTTGATGCTGAGATGAATGAGGAACCATTAGAGATTTTTTGAAGAGTGAGGAGATTTGCAAAATGACATTTTTTAAAAATAATCTGTAGACAGAGTGAAGTAGGTACTGCAATGGGGAAAGACTGGAGGCAGAGTGGTCTATGAAGAATCTGATGCAGTAGTCAAGCCAAGAAATGGCACATGCCTGGACCAGCATGGTGACCAATTAGATGGAGAAGAAGGGATGAATTCTGGAAATGCAGAGGAAGAACTGACAGGATTTGGTGACAAACTTAATATAGAAGATTAAAAAGATGGTGGAGTCAAGGATAATGCTTCAGAGACAGGGAGGATGGTGATGTTGTCAACATTAATGAGAAAGTTAGAAGGAAAAGGGGATAATAATAATAATTGTGGTATTTGTTAAGTGTTTTCCATGTGCCAGGCACTGTACTAAACTCTGGGGTGGATTCAAGCAAATCACTTTGGACATAGTCTCTATCCCACATGGGGCTCACAATCTTAATCCCCATTTTACAGATGAAGGAACCGAGGCACAGAGAATTCAGACTTGCAGGTCCGTGCACTATCCACTAAGCCACACTGCATGTCTTTTGGGGTGACTAAAATATAAAGTAAGTACACTCTGATTTACACTCAGACACTAATGTGATGGAAAGTTGTATAGCAAAGAGAAGAGAAGAGTGTGTTTATATGACTTAGGCATTAAACATGCTTCCATATGAATTACCTCAAAAAGCATTTTCCAATTGAATTCCCCAGTTGACCTCAAGTTAGGTCATTCCAATTTCCACAGTACCTCTTATGTACAGTGCTTCGTACACAGTAAGCACTCAATAAATATAATCGATTGATTGACTGAAGAGACTGTAAACTGTAAGCTCCTCCTCTAGATTGTAAACTTGCTGTGGGCAGGCAGCGTTTCTACCAACTCTGGTGTATTGTACTCTCCCAAGTCGCTTAATATGGGGCTCTGCACACAGTAAATGCTCAATAAATTCCACTGATTGATTGCTTGATAGATATAGCCATCCCTGGCACTTATGTAACTTATTTATTCCCTTACCTATCATTCCTTACTCTTCTTGTTCCACTTATATTTTGGAACAATATATACTGTTCCTCCTCCTCCTCCCACTAACTAAATGATTCCTGCCTTCAAGCCTTCCCGGTTAAATCATAAGCTCCTTGAAGATAGGGACCCTGGTTTCCCTCTATTGTATTTGCCCAAGAGTTTACTACAATTTCTAGCCCGGAGTAGGCACTTAATACTGTTGTTTGATTGGTTGCTCACAAACTTAGATATTTTCACTTGCCTATCAGATGCTAGAAAACTACCTGTCCTATGTACTTCAGAAGCAACACAGCAACATAATCATTATTAGCTAATATTGAATGAGGGGGCAAATGGTGAACAGATCTGTATTAAGTAGTAGTACAGTGCTAGGAGAAGTGGAAGAATCTGCTTACGTTGGTGCCCACCTCATCTGCCCTTTAGGGAGAGAGATCACTCAATCATTCAATCAATCATTTAATCAATCAATCAATGGTAATTAGTAAGCACTTACTGTGTGCAGAGCATGGCATTAAGCTCTTGGGAAAGTACACTACAATTGAGTTGGTTGACATGATCCCTGCCCACAAAGAGCTTACAGTCTACAGGGCTAGAAAGACACAAATAAATTGCAGATATGGGAAATAGTAGAGTAGAAGGAGATAATGTTGGCATTTGTTAAGCGCTTACTATGTGCAGAGCACTGTTCTAAGCGCTGGGGGAGATACAGGGTAATCAGGTTGTCCCACGTGAGGCTCACAGTTAATCCTCATTTTACAGATGAGGTAACTGAGGCACAGAGAAGTTAAGTGACTTGCCCGCAGTCACACAGCTGACAGGTGGCAGAGCCGGGATTCAAACCCATGACCTTTGACTCCCAACCCCAGGCTCTTTCCACTGAGCCATGCTGCTTCTCTAAGATGTACATAATGTAATAAGATTTACATAACTGCTTTGGGACTGAAAGTGGGGTGAATATCTAAGTCCTTAAGGGGTACAGATCTAAGTGCATAGGGAACACAGACTCAAGGGTTGGTAGGGGAAATGAGGTTTTAATCAAGAAAGACCTCTTGGAAGTATGATTTTTAGGAGGGTGTTGAAGGTGGAGAGAGTGATCATCTGTCAGATATGAAGGGGGAGAAGTTTCAGGTCAGAGGGAGGATGCGAGCAAGGGGTCAGTGGTGAGATAGAGGAGATGGTGGTACAGAGATTAGGTTGCCATCCTCTGCCTAGGGGCCAAAGTAGGAAATCCAGGAATGGAGTGGAACAAGGCTTTCTTTCCTCCTCACCAGAGAAAACTTATGATAGGGCTTTTCTGAATGCTAAAAAAAGAATCAGATCCAGTGTTAACCAAGTTGGAAAACACAATCCATAGCATTACTGATATATTATTTGGCTACTGATGCCCACTGCTGATCCAAGCACTTAACATATTTTTCCTTGACCGCTGCATCAGCTTCCTCGCTGAGCTCCCTGCCTTCTCTCTCTCCTCACTCCAGTCCATACTTCACTCTGCTGCCTGGATCATTTTTCTAAAAAACACATTCAGTTCACGTCTCTCCACTCCTCAAAACTCTCCATTGGCTGCCCATCCACCTTCACAAACAGAAACTCCTTTCCTATTGACTTTAAAGCATTCATTCAGCTTTCCCCCTCCTACCTTGCCTACTGATCTCCAACCTGCACACTTAGCTCCTCTAAAGCCAACCTATTCACTATACCTCAGTCTTGTTTATCTCACCACTGAACCCATCCTCCCTCTGGCCTGGAACTCCCTCCCCCTTCATATGTGGCAGATGATCATATATGACCACCCCTTTCCCCTCTTTTAAAGCCCTCCTAAAATCACATCTCCTCCAAGAGGCCTTCCCCAACTAAGCCTTAATTTCCCTTATTCCCTCTCCCTTCTGCATCACTTATGCACATGGATTTGTACCCTTTAAGGACTTGGTAATCACCCCATCTTCATCCCCACAGCCCTTAGGTTCATATCCGTTAGTTCACTCTAATGTGTGTCTCCCTCTCTAGACTCTAAGCTTGTTGTGGTCAGGGAACATGTCTACCAACTCTATTGTACTCTCCCGAGTGCTTAGGAAAGTGTTCTGTACACAGTAAGTACTCAATAAATATCTCTGATTGACTGATTGATTGACCTGATGGGAAAGCCTGGTGAAAATGATGTGACCTGAAGTAGTTTTCTCGAGGTTGCATGGCAGTACTGAAGAGTTTTCATCCATCCTCTTCTCAAAGAACAATTACAAAACTTGAGGGACCAAATTGCTACATCACTGGATATAATCGAAGCTATATTTAGAGCTGAAGATGAAGGCAGTGGTAAATATTTTTTTATTACAGGCAAAGTAGTACTTGGAAATTGTAAGTGGACTATTCTTGGTAGCCTTAAATGATTACCATTTCCATGCATTTATTAATTGATTTCCTGGTATTTGCATGCCAGTGACAAGCTCATGGTGTATTTGTTTTCTTAATGTAACCTGATAATATTATGTAGCCTCAAATAATGTTTTTCCTCAAGTGTATTAGCATTGCTAAATTGGCCAGGGGGAAAGAGCAGGGGGTGGGAGGTGGGCAATCCACCAAGGATAGTTCCTTTCAGGCAGAGAATGGAATCATTTGGTTTGCTATTGTTCAAGGCAAAGGAGGCTGCGTGGTCTTGAGAAAAGGGCTTGGGCCACAGGAGAGCTGAGTTCACATCCCAGCTCTGCCACTGGCCAGCTGTGTGACCCTGAACGAATCACTTAATCTTTCTATACCTCAGTTTCCTCATCCAGTAAATGGGTATCATATACTTGCTCTCCCTGCCGCTTAGATTGTGATCACCATGGAGAATGGGACTGTACCTGATCTGATTATCTTGTATCTCTACCTCAGCATTTAGTATAGTGCTTGGCACACAATAATTGCCTCATAAATACCATCACTGACTGACTGACAAGCATAAAATCACAGTGTGCCATAGTTTCCTCCCCCTCCCCCTCAAGTAGTGAGAGGGGCATTAGAATAATTTTTCCACTACCATTTTTCAGAGGTATTTCACTGAGGCAGAGAATGGATTGAGGCTAAGGTCATAGTGAGGCAGAGTCATGTTAGCCCCAAATTCAGTGGCTCTCTCCCCTGCACCTGTATGTGAGCTTTTCCCTAAATTCATAAAATGAGCACTCAGGTAAAGCTCTCGTGAAGACCACATATTATCCATAACTAACTCTAACTTTTCCACCCCATTTTCCCCAATTTGAAAAAGGTATATCAATGCCCCCCACCCGAAATCAAAACAACTCCAGATTTAAAGGGAGAAAGTGAGCCCTAGTGGGAACATCAGAAGACTAGGAGTCAGGCGACCCGGGTTCTAGGTCCAGCTCTGCTACTGACCTAATGGGTGCTCTTGGCCAAGTAACTTCACCCCTATAGGCCTCAGTTTCCTTATCTATGACATAGGGATAAGACAGGGAGGCAGCATGGCCTAGTGGAAAGAGCACAGGTCTGGGAGTCAGAGGACCTGGGTTCTAATCCCAGTTCTGCCACTTGCTGGTTGTGTGACCTTGGGTGAGTCATTTCACTTCTCTGGGCCTCAGTTTCTGTAAAATGGGGATTTAATACTTGATATCCCTCCTACTTAAACTGTGAGCCCCATGAGGGACAAGGGACTGTGTCTGACCTAATTATCTTGTATCTACCCCCAAATTTAGGACAATGCTTGGCACAGAGTAAGCACATAACAAATGGTAGTAGTAGTAGTATATATTGTGAGCCCAGTGTGGGACAGGGGCTGTGTCCAATCTCATAAACTTATCAAGCAATCAATCATATTTATTGAGTGCTTACTGTGAGCAGAATGGGAAGATAAGGAGTTCTGTATATCTGCTTAGCACATTGTAAGCACTTAATAAATGCCATAATTATTTTTAAGACAGAACCCACCAAATACACTTGAGAACTGAAAAATAATTTTACCTAGTCAAGTAAATTCACTTTCTTATGTGCGCACACTCACATTCACCTGCTTGCCAACCCTCACACAATCTACTTCATCTCACCCCTTTACTCTCCCCATCCTGCACTCCCTGATCTACTCATCCTTGAATATCCCATCAATCACCCACACATGCACTCTCCCTCTCTCGGATATTCTCTTTACTGCTCAATCCTCTTTATCTTGAAGTCAGAAAGCAGCAGCAGCAGCAGCCCAGTCAGTAAAAGTCACGGGGACGGACTTTGAACTCCACAGTAGGGCCACCAAGACCAAAAAAAAAAAAAGAAAAGAAAAGCCCGGAAGCATCATCTAAACTCTGCTTTGGTGTTCAAAGCTCACTCCGGGACTATTTTGGCCAGGTCGGCTCTCTGCTGCTGTAGTAGTCAAAGCTCAGTCTGGGATTATTTTGATCCACATGGCTTTCTGCTGCTCTGGTCCAGGCTTTAAACTCTACAGGGGCAGAAAGCTACATAGGCCTAAATAGCCCAGAATGAACTCTGAGCCCCATGATGGCAAGGAGCTATGTGAACCAAAATGGCTAAGAGCCACATGTGCCAAAATGGCCTTATTGTGAATTTTGAACCCACAAACCCACAAGCCATCCAATCAAAATAACCCCAAAATGGCACTGAGTCCAAGTAGTAGCAGTAATTGTGGTATTCATTTAAGCATTTACTCTGTGTACTGTGCTAAATGCTGGGGTAAATATAATCAATCTATCAGACATAGTCCCTGTCAATGGTATTTATGGAATGCCTGCTGCTTGCAGTACACTGTACTGAGCACTTAATAGAGAACAATAGACATGTTCTAAATGATCCCTACCCATAAAGAGTTTATAATCTCACTGGAGATACAGACATAATATGACTTACCAATAGAAGTAAGAATCGCTTCAATAACAGAGTATGAAAATCAATATGTTGTTGCTGAATTGTACTTTCCAAGCACTTAGTACAGTGCTCTGCACCCAGTAAGCGCTCAATAAATACAAATGAATGAGTAAATGATATGTATGACAAGTGGCTCTGAGTACACAAGCGTTAAGGTGGTGCAAAAGTGCTGAGACTGTAGGAGGGAAGACATGAACTGGGAAGAAGAAAGATGAATCAGGGAAAGCCTCCTGGAGGGGGTGGGTTTTCAAAAGGGCCTTGAAGACAGGAAAAGCTGTGACCTAGAGATTTAGAAAGAAGAGAAAGTTCCAAGCAGAATCAATCCATCAGTCATATTTATTGAGTGCTTACCGTGTGCAGAGCACTGTATTAAAGTGTTTGGGAGAGTTACAACACAGACACTTTCCCTGGTCATAACAAGCTGACAGTCCAGAGGGGAAGACAGACATTAATATAAATAAATAAATTACGGATATGTTCATAAATGCTGTGGGGCTCTGGAGTTAGGGGGCAGTGAATAAAGGGAGCGAGTCAGAGCACCACAGAAGGAAGTGGGAAAAGAGGAAATGAGGGCTTAATCAGGGAAGGGAGGAAGGGCTAGAGCCAGAATGAGAAGGTGAGCTTGGAAGGAATAGACAGAACATGCTAGGGTGGAATAAGAGAATAAATTAGAAAGTTAAGAGGGAGAGAGCTGATGGAGAGTGGAGGAAGTGGAAGTAGGCCACAAGACAAATGGCAGCATTGTTAGGGTGGCCCATTCTTCAGTTTTCTACCAGATAGTCTACTTTTCAGATAGTCTTGATTGCCCCCGTCCATCTTTTTTTACCATACTGGATACCTTCATGTTTGTTGTTCTGATTTGCAGCATCAAGCCTCCCTCTGCTGAGGCTCCTGCCTTCAAGTTACACAGCTCACAAACTGGGCCAGTTTTTACACTGACTTGAGGGAGGAACGCAAGAGCACTGGAGCAAGTAGAGGATTCGGGACTGTCTCTACCAACTCTGTTATACTGTACTCTCCTAAGCACTTGATATAGTGTTGTGCATCCAGTAAGCACTCACTAAATATGATTGATTGATCAATCGATTCAGGGGTCCCCCAGAGGACCTCGAGGATTATGCAGAATCCATATAGTTTCAGAGAATGGCGTCCATGGTTTCATCACATTGTGCTGCAGGCATAAAGCATCAATTCTAGGGGCTTGTATTAAGAGACCAAGAATAGTAGCCAAAATTCATATCCGTTTCAGAACACCACCACATGCCAAGACGACTTAATAATCCCGTCTGTTTACATACTTTATTCACGGCCCTAATTAGAATGAGCTAAGTGAGATAGGGGAGGAAATAATCCAAGCCACTAAGGAATATCATCTATCACATTTCTTTCTACAGTATTAAATGTATGTTTGCATGCACAAATGTTCTATATTTCTGAATGTAAGTGGCTCCTTGAGTTTTCTTTATTTAACAAGATTCACAAAATCTGTCATATCGCACAAATCATGACTTTCCATCCAAATGCTGATGTGAAGAACTTAGTGACCTCTCTGTTTGCCTGCTGGTTTAATTGCTATGTAATTACATTTTCTTATTGATGGTAGTTCATTAGTGGATTGAGAAGCAGCGTGGCGCAGTGGAAAGAGCACGGGCTTTGGAGTCAGGGCTCATGAGTTCGAATCCCAGCTCTGCCACCTGTCAGCTGTGTGACTGTGGGCAAGTCACTTAACTTCTCTGTGCCTCAGTTCCCTCATCTGTAAAATGGGGACTAAGACTGTGAGCCCCACGTGGGACAACCTGCTTCCCCTGTGTCTACCCCAGCGCTTAGAACAGTGCTCGGCACATAGTAAGCGCTTAACAAATACCAACATTATTATTATTATTGAGAGAAATGACAGTGCTTTTTCATAAAGTACGAGAAAAGGTACACGCATGCCTGCCTGTTAAGCATCTGCAGCCCCTCCTGGATTGCTCTAGCAGAATCAATAGAACCGGCTGCTGAAATCACTGAAAATCCAATGAATGTGGCCAGATTTTTGTTCCCCTTGCCATCCCTGGTACTTTTGTTTGTTTGCTTGGAACACCCACTGAGTTCACAGAGATGGGATAGGGATGGAGAAAGATAATAACCTGGTTCAAAATTAGGTTCAGTGAACCAGGTGTTACAGAATGAAGTCTGTAAACTCAATTAACCTTAACCTTCTATTTCCCCCAATGCACAATTGTCCAACCTAGAAAGAAGAGGATAATCGTGAAGGAGGCCTTTTTGTGCAGTATAAGTGACCAGCTCTATCCTAGTTTACCATGAAATTATTTTGGAAAATAAAAAGACTAATATATTTGTGTTTACAAGGCTGTTATTTCAATCTACATCCCAGCTTGCATTCTTCACACTTCCCAACCTAACTTTCTAATGGTACCTTGCTTGTACAGAACCACAGCTGACCCATTGTTCATGCTTTTCTCCCAGCAGAGAACACTCCTTGCTTCAAATCCGCCAAGCTACTTTTCTTCCTACCTTCAAAGTCCTCCTAAAAGCTACCTTCTTCAAGAAGCATTCTCTAATTAATTCTCTAATTAACCTCCACCTTTGTGGTCACATTATCTCATCAGCTTTCTTACTAAGCTCAGGTATATCTGCCTACTTAACTGCAGACTTCTTTTATCACTAATATTTATACTTTTACTTTGTATGTTTGCAATTTGTGTCTGTTTCTCCCATTTCAATATAGGCTCCTAAAGAGCACTATATTTATCTATTCTGATGGTAGTGATGCCTGTCTACTTGTTTTGTTTTGTTGTCTGTCTCCCTCTTCAAGACTGTAAGCCCGCTGTTGGGTAAGGATTGTCTCTATCTGTTGCTGAATTGAACTTTCCAAGCTCTTAGTACAGTGCTCTGCACACAGTAAGTGCTCAATAAATACGATTGAATGAATGAATGAGTACTTCTATTGTCTGTTCCCGAGCATCAGCATAGTGATAATTGCGGCAGATTCTGATGAGAAAAATTGGATTAGCATTAACATTAACTTGTTAATTGATTATTCAAATTGTGCAAATAAATATGGATGCTCTCAAAACCTTAATCCCCGCCTCCCCACGCCCCATGATTTCTTGTGATGCAAATAAAAACAGTGTTAAGAGCTCTGAAGCACTGCAGTGGTAATTGCTGGAGACAGAATGGGCCTGATCTATTTTCCTGTTATATTGCTCATAATTCTTCCCACCGGGCAGTTTCTTTTTTCTTTACCATCTTTTGGCAGACTACCTTTCCATTCAGCACTCATTTCATAGCACTGAGAGAAATAGAAGCAGCATGGCCCAGTGGAAAGAGCACGAGCTTGAGAGTCAGAAGACCTGGGTTCTAAACTCGACTCTGCCAATTGCTTAATGTGTGACCCTGGGCAAGTCGCTTTACTTCTCTGTGCCTCAATTCTAGTGTGGCTCAGTGGAAAGAGCCTGGGCTTGTGAGTCAAAGGTCATAGGTTCTAATCCCGGCTCTGCCACTTGTCTGCTGTGTGACTTTGGGCCAGTCACTTAACTTCTCTGGGCCTCAGTTATCTCATCTGTAAAATGGGGATTGAGACTGTGAGCCCCAAGTAGGACAGGGACTGTGTCCAACCCGATCTGCTTGTGTCCACCCCAGCGCTTAGTACAGTGCTTGGCACATAGTTAAGCACTTAACAAATACCATAATTATTATTATTATTACTTAGACTGTGAGCCGCATGCAGGACAACGACTGTGTCCAACCTAATTAACCCCAGCATTTAGAACAGAGTTTGACACAAAGGAAGTGCTTAAGCCATACCATAAAAAAATAGAATATTCCATCATATGAGAATAGTGATGAAATAGCCACCCTCTTAGTGTTCTTGTTTGCTAGAGTTCTCTCAAGGCAAACTTTATAGGTAGATACCATTTTATCTTTTACATCCCTAAGGAAAATGAGGAGAACTATTTCCCCAAGGCCACAGAACAAAACTAAGGTAAAGCTCTTTAATAATAACGGTGGTATTTGTTAAGCACTATGTGCAAAGCACTGTTCTAAGCGCTGGGGGGGACACAAGGTGATCAGGTTGTCCCACATGGGGCTCACAGTTTTAATCCCCATTTTACAGATGAGGTAACTGAGGCCCAGAGAAGTTAAGTGACTTGCTAAGAGTCACACAACTGGCAAGCGGCAGAGCCAGGATTAGAACCCATGACCTCTGACTCCCAAGCCCGGGCTCTTTCCACTGAGCCACACTGCTTCTCAGGCTCTAGCCTGTAAGCTCCTCCTCCAGTATGTAAACTCCTTATGGGCAGGAATTGTGTCTACCAACTCTGTTATACTGTACTCTCCCAAGCTCTTAATTCAGTGCTCTGCACATAGTAGGTGCTCAGTTAATACCATTGAGCACTTCCTCAAAGACTTCTGATTTTCAGATCATATCTTCTTCATAAGAATGATCACGGGAGTCCATATTCTCCATACAAACCAGGTTGCTGCAGCTTCCTACTTCTGCCTTTGAAAAAAAGTAAAGCAATTAATTTAGAAAGAAAGAAATGTTTTCCCTCAAGATCCTAGAGTGTCCAAATGGGTTTTTCTTTGAAGGGCACATTACCCTATACTTGATGACTCACATTATAATCAATTTCTTTCCTTCCTCACTGAAATGTTAAGTCAAAGATTGGTAATAAGACCCCCCAAGCAGCAATCACCTTGCCCTCACCTGCCTTACCTCTCTGATTTCCTACTAATGATAACGATGGTATTTGTTAAGCCATTTGTAAAGGTATTTGTTCAGTGCTTTGTGTCAAGCACTGTTCTAAGCGCTGGGGTAGATATACACTAAGCAGGTTAGGACACAGTCCCTGTCCCACATGGAACTCACAATCTTAATCCCCATTTTACAGATGATAATAATAATAATGTTGGTATTTGTTAAGCGCTTACTATGTGCAGAGCACTGTTCTAAGCGCTGGGGTAGACACAGGGGAATCAGGTTGTCCCACGTGGGGCTCACAGTCTTCATCCTCATTTTACAGATGAGGGAACTGAGGCACAGAGAAGTTAAGTGACTTGCCCACAGTCACACAGCTGAGAAGTGGCAGAGCTGGGATTCGAACCCATGACCTCTGACTCCAAAGTCCGTGCTCTTTCCACTGAGCCACGCTGAGATAAGCGAAGCACAGCAAAGTGAAGTGACTTGCCCAAGGTCACAGAGCAGACAAGTGGTGGAGCCAGTATTAGAACCCAGGTCCTCCAGTGTCCCAAGATCATGTTCTATCCACTACCGCACACTTGGGAATGTGTCTGTTTATTGTTATATTGTACTCTCCCAAGCACTTAGTACAGTGCTCTGCACATAGTAAGCACTCATTAAATGTTACTGAGTGACTGACTTCACTCCTCTACTGCCAACCTACTCACTGTACCTCGATCTCGTCTATCTTGCCACCGACCCTTCGCCCACATCTGGCCGGGAACTCCCTCCCCCTTCATATCTGACAGACGATCACGTTCCTTGCCTTCAGAGCCTTATTAAAAGCAGATCTCCTCCAACAGGTCTTCCCCAACTAAATCCTCACTTCCTCTTCTCCCACTCCCTTCTGCGAAACCCTTGCACTTGGATTTGAACCCTTTATTCACCCCACATCACTTAGGTACATATCCGTAATTCATTTATTTATATTAATGTCTGTCTCCCCCTCTAGACTGTCAGCTCCTGGTAGGCAGGGAGGATGTCTACCAAATCCGTTATACCGTATTCTCTCAAATGCTTAGTACAGTCAGCACTTAGTAAACAGTAAATATGACATATTGATTTATTGACTGAAACAGTGTTAAATCATGTCCTTGCTAAATAGGATCTACCACAAATTGTGAATATTTTCATTAATTTTCACATGGGTTTTCATCAGAATCAGTGGTATTTACTAAAGCACTTATCAAGAGTGGAGCATTTGGAAGAGTACAACAGTTGCAGGGTTCATGTTCCCTGTCCTTAAGGAGCTAACAATTCAATAAGGTGGGCAGAGAAAAATTATTTACAGTTAAGGAAATGCTATTGATAGGATGCTTTATCTGCTGTACAGTAAACATTTGTTTAAAGGCTAAAATGAGTTTCCTATTTCTACATGTTTGGAGGTTAATGGTGACACCTAGGATTAGAAGTTTCCGGTAACTGATTTCCTTCAGCAAAGACAAAGGCATAAGTCCTTGAAACTAGCCATTTTATCAATAATAATAATGTTGGCATTTGTTAAGCGCTTACTATGTGCAGAGCACTGTTCTAAGCACTGGGGGAGATACAGGGGAATCAGGTTGTCCCATGTGAGGCTCACAGTTAATCCCCATTTTACAGATGAGGTAACTGAGGCACAGAGAAGTGAAGTGACTTGCCCATAGTCACACAGCTGACAAGTGGCAGAGCCGGGAGTCAAACTCATGACCTCTGACTCCGAAGCCCAGGCTCTTTCCACTGAGCCATGCTGCTTCCCCTTTTATCAGCATAAAAGCAGCTAACACGGCCTCTAACCTAAACTCCAAGAGGTAACTTTAACAACATATACAATTTTGACCTCCACTAGAAATTATTAGGCACATTTCAAAATTCACCCAATTTTTGTTTGATGCATACATATGGATTTCAACACCAATAATAACAACAACTCTCAGCAGAGGGAGCGATTGCTGCAAAATTCAGTAAGCCAAAGTTGATTCTTTATCTGTAATATCCGCAACCATACCTACTCACAAATGTATGTTTGACTGTTTATTTTTGGACGAGAAGACAAGAATATGGAAACGTCCATGCCACATCCAACAAAATATTCTTCCAGCCCAGTTAGTTGCAAGAGCCTAACACCCAGGTTATGGGAGAACCTCATTCTACATTCATTTATTCAAATCCTTCTTGAGTCTATAGATACTTGTTTCTTCCACAATTTTCTTAGGTAACAAATTCTATAGGCTTACCAGCTGTCATGTAAAGTGTTTCCTTTGGATTTATATACTATGCATATTTTTATAGTATATGTATGGTTGTACTATACCTATAATTAAATAAAATATTATTTGGGGATAACTACTATTAGATTTTGTTTCCGTAGTAAATCATCTTTCTACTATATATGTGTGTGTGCGTGTATGTGTATAAATTCAAAGTATTAATGTATGCAGAGTATATGCACCAAGTAAAATAATCCTTTATTACTTCCATTATCTATATGAATTATTGACATTATGTCACATTAACAATAGTGGATTTTCTTTTGAATAGGTGCAGTATTCAATGATCTTTAGCGGGGTTCTTTACATTAAAATACTACAATATTTTAAATAAATTGGAAAATATAAAATAATGCAGAGGACTAGTCTCTGATTCCCTGAGCAGCCTTCCAGTGTTTTAAAAACCTGCTGATGCCTCAAAGAAAAATTCAGAACAATATTGTCCTTGGAGATGGATTTATTTTATTTTTCAAGTTGTACCGCACCCATCTGGAACAAATCTCCCTGGGTGTGTTACATCTTGAAAACACAATTAAAAACATTAATCAGACCTGGCCTCTCAGATCAATGATAGCATACCCCTCACTGAAATTGCCTGACTGAAGAAAAGGGAAAGGTTTAGTATTCAATCAGCTGCTTATACTGTGAAATAGATGCATAATGAAGGGAAAAATCCCTATACTGAATCCCCTCCCCCCAGAACCTTCACTCACAGCACTTCACAAATCTAACCCTACTGAATCAAGAACACCTAGTTGTGTTACAGGGGAAAATAGGCATTCTCAGCACTTGTACTAACAATCTACAGGTACCTCCTATTTAGGAATTCTTTCCTTAGGGCAGTGTTTTTAATGTGCCCATATCTGAGTCCTGCTGGCTGAAGCTTACTAAACAAACACTGATGGGACAAGATGCTCCAGTCCACGAATATAATTTGAGGATCCTGGAATGCGGATGACCCTAGATATAAGTGAGGTGGCTAATCAATCTTCCATTGGCATCCTTCGGGACCTGAACTGAAATATAATCTGAGTGAAATCACAAGGCGCTCTTTGGTGCCTGCTGTTTTTTTGTTGTGTTTTGTTTTATTCTATTTGAAGCCATAATCCTCAGTTGGTGATATAGCATTGGGTTGGAGTGAGTGCACTATCCAAGTGCAGCAGGGGAAATCTTAACACAACACATCTTATCAAGTTACAAATCAAAATAAGATGATACACTTCCAGCAAAATGGATGCTGATTTTAAAGGGACTTTTCTAATAGTTGCCTTCATAATCCAGGATTATGATTTAAGTGGCAGAAGCCTTCAGATGCAAAAAAGAAAATATTAGGGATTAATAAACCCCTGGGTCTAGATATCAGGATATGTTCTGCATAGGTCCAACAGTTGACTAATATATGTGTATGGGTGCGAATACAAATTTCAAAAACACAACAAAATATTATATATTTCTTGGCATCTGGCTCACAATATGAATTGGCTTTAAAACCTTTCCACAGACCATGAGCTGCTGCAACAGTTAAATGGCTTTTACATGTCTGCAGGTAAAGAGAAAAAAAGCAACCTACTTCGAACCCAGATATCGTTGTGCACAAATTAGTTTGGAAGGTACAGCCTCCCGTACAACAGGACCGACAACCAAGTAAGCGCATAAGTGTTATAAGAGAAGGCCTTGGTGATCAGATACTTTGCACAAATAGGTACTCCAGTAATAGACCAAAGGTAATACAATTGTTGTCAAAACCTACCTTTTGATGGAATGAGCAGTATCACGGATCTTAAGGCAGTAAAATGAAACTAAGCAAATCCAAGCAGTGAAGCATTAAAGAGATACCAATTCATGTGGCAAAACGATGAATTGTTTTTCAAAATTTTGGTGGTCTACGAGTATTGTGATATTTTTGACCTTTATATATTATTTATCCCCAAAACATCTTCCAACTCATTACCATCTCTTCTCTCCTCCTTCCCCTTAGAAAATCGTTCTGCCTTGCCGTACAAATATAAACTTCAAATCTGCCCCATCATTTAAGTATGGCACATTTCTCTGGAAAATAAGATTACTAGGTGAAAATTAGACTGCTTAATTGTCCACCAGCTAAATATGAAAAAATCCACAACAACCAACTGCTCAAGATTTGACCCCAAACAGGAGACCTTTCATAGAGGTGAAAACTGATGTTCCACACCTAAATTTGAGTTACACCAAAAATCAATACAATTTACATTTATCATGCTTGCATATTAATATACCTAAATAGCAAATACCTATTTTTAAGAGGAAATGGTATAGATGCAAAAGGTCAATAACATACACATATGTTGAATAACAGAAATGTAAAGTAAGTTATTTTGCCTACCTAATCTTTGTTTCTTTAATTGGGACAAACAGTTGATTTTAAGGCTATAAAGAATCTCTTTGAAAATATGAAATTCACAAAAACTTCACATTTGCAACATCATCCTCAAAAAGAGGTTGCCAAGAGTTGTAAATCACTCAAAGACAGGTAAAATTATTGCAGGGAAAACTGGACCCAGCAACACACCTCATGAAAAATCACTGGAAATTGTAGTCGGTGAAAGAACTAACATAATTTTAGCTTTTAGACTAGGGCAGTGCAAATATCACAGTATAATCACTCAAGTTTTCTTTCTCAGTCCACTTTTAATGCTACTCTATAATATTAATACAATATTAACTGCTGATATACAGCACTTGACTATTATTTTCATGATTTTATGAAATCATAAAGGAATTGTTCACTCATAAATGAAAAGCCATTTGTCACCCAAGAATTTGTAATTCAAAGTGCATATTGACCATAAGAGATGGATTTTAGAGAGTTAGTTGTTCATAAAATATGGCAATAAGCAATTACAAAGCAAGGTTGAATAACAGAAATGCAAAATAAGTTATTTTGCCTACCCTTGTTTCTAGAACTACCTTTAATTGGAGACAAACAGTTGGTTTTAAGGCTATAAAGAATCGCTTAGAAAATATGAAAGATTAAAAAAAACTTCACATTTGCAACATCACCCTCAAAAAGAAGTTGCCAAATATTCTGACATTCGTCTATTTGCCATATATACACCTTTTTGTGATAAAGGATCGAGAACAGTGCAACTCCTTGCACCCCAGTTGCAGACTCCATGTTAGCAAGCTACCACATCGATCGTGAAAACCATTTAAAATGAAGATATTTTCCCACAACTTCCACCAAAGTTTCCTAGCAAATCTCCCCAGAGAATCAAGTCAGAAAGACCCGTGTGCTATCCCGAGTTTGAAAACAGTAAATCCTCCCATCCCCTTCTCTCATCTTTGTCAACTTAGAGAAATAACTTACCAGATTAGTTTGTTTGTTTTTCATTTGGGCAACTTCAACGGATGAACTAATAGGATTCCAGCTGAATTCTCATCGTCATTCTTCCAAAAGTAGGAGGTAGGACAGGTGCTGGAAGAGCAGCAGATATGACAATACTGTTGTCAGTGGGAATTAAGGGGTTGAATCAAATCTTACAGCAGTTTAAGAGTTCTGGCATGTTGCTTCTACCACAGGTTGCACTGATTGGCTTTGACTGCTCTCTCTTCTGACATTGCTTCCAGCGAGCGGTGGAAGACTAACCACTGTGTGCCACTCCCAGTGCTGTTGTATCAACTGTGGAGATGAACTGGTGCATGCGGGGGAAGGAGGCGGGGGGAGCCGGGGGAAAGGAAAAACTTTACACCCTCATGTCACCTGTCCCCCGAGGTACTAAGATCAATTTCCTCCTTTGTTTTATGCCTCTGTAGATTTCTTAACGGGATGGATTTCTATCCCAGCCCTCGGTAAAGCCTCTCAGAGAAATGCATTGATTATTAATACCAGTATGAAACGCTTCGTGACATGAGTTCCTCTGGATGGCTTCTATTTATGAAGTAAGAGTCCTTTGTTTACTGTGCCTTGTGGGATCATCACACTTTACCCTCGGCAAATTTCATTACTTACTGTTCATATGAAATGCGATCCTTCACAATAGTGATGAAATTTAATAAAACAGTTGGTGGCTACTTAATACTTCACTCTTCTTATTTGTGTCGGAATAAATGCATATCGTTAAAGGTGAGCCAGCTGTGCCAGCATCCTGGAGGCAATGAGAAGGTGCTGCTTTCTGAAGTCTAAAGGCATCTTGGGAATGCCTATAGCCAGTCTCACAAAGATGCCTAGAAGACTTTAGACTTTTTAACATCATTGTAAAATTGGTTCAGGAAGGGGGTAGAGAAGGAAGAGGCACACTTAACATTTTACTTCTTCACAAGATGATCAGCAAAGGGAAATTCGCAATTCCTGCTTTCTCCTGACCCTTTCAAAATCCACCTTTCAAATACAGATGCCACTCTAGCTTCTTCCATTCTGAAATAACACATAGCTACACAACAAAAAGCTTTACTTTTAGGCCATAGCTGCGTGGGGGTTGAGCATATATAGGGGAAGAACATTTTCCTATATAGCCACCGCAACTGTCAAATGGGCAGATTTCTGGGCCAGGTAGGAGGTCTGCAGTTGGCTCAGCCTCAAGAAAAGTGCTCAGTTCATCTTCAGCACTTCAACAACTTTATGGTCATTCTGTTTCCTTGCGTTTGTTATAATTCATAGAGAAGATGTTTATTACTAAAATGGATAAAGCTATCATAGTTTTAAAATGTGGAAACTTTTTCAGCTTGTATTTCACTTTAACCTAGGAATCCACAGAAATCAAGCCCTGCTAGTATGGAGGAAACAGGAGGGCACAGTTTGGAAAGCAAACATCAACTTGAGCTATCTAAACGTGATCAAAAAGATTGAGTTAAACTGAGTTCCTAGACTGAAAGCAAATACTACTTATACCTGTTCAAAACCCTTCTTGCATCTGCCAGAGATCAATATAAAGGAGCAACAAGCTGGGAAAAAATACTCTAATTTGTAGTTTCACTGTACTGAGTGATGAACTGATCTGTAAAAGAGATGATCTCTTTGAGCAGAAACTTGTTGGTACTAAGGTAATACTATTTCCATTTGAAGAACTAAGGTTTAATAATCATCTAGTCATGGCAGGCCAGCCAGTTGAGAAACACAATTTCCTGCATCTTTCTGATGTGTGGGCATTGTTAGGAAACGTTTGGGGAAAATGCTACAGGTGAAAAGATTGAAGAAATATAAGGCACACAAGGTGGGAGCTTCACTGAGTGAGGGAGCAAATGATGGATCAAAACTTATATTATAAAATGATGTACTAAGAGCTAAGAATTTACGGGAATGCTTGAAATGTTTGGTGCCAAGTAGGAGAAATCTTAAAGGAGGTGGATTTGAGTTAACATTTTGAAAACGGTTTGGTAGATAAGTAGAGTTTTGAAGTGGGGAAGGCACAGTACTGGCACAAAGTAGGGAGGGCATTCCAGGCAGGGTTAATGGTATTTGAAACAGTAGAGCCATGAGAATTGCATGCTGGAGATAGTAAACTACAGTGCTTGAGAGGCAATGTGGCCTAGTGGAAAGATCACAGGTCTGGGAGTCAGAGAACCTGGGTTCTAATTCTGGCTCTGCTGCGTGCCTACTGTGTGACCTTGGGTAAATCAAGTAACTTCTTTGTGCCTCAGTTTCCTCATCTGTAAAATGGGACTCCTACTTAGACTGTGATCCCTATGTGGGACAGGGACTGTGTCCAACCTGATAGTCTTGTATCTACTCCAGTGTTCAACACATAGTAAGTGATTAACAAATATTACCTTATTGTTGGCTTTAATGAGCTTCTGGCAATAGTCAAGAATTGATCAGAATCACCTTAGTGGAAGATGATTCTTATTAGGGTTCAGTATTTACTTACTGAGTGCCACATAGAATGCTCTGTCTGTATGGATGGTGGTGGATAGCAGGTAACATCTTTGAAATGGGGATTCAATGCTGTGGATTCATTCATGAATGCTGGGAATTCATTCTTCTTGCTATTTAGGCTATGAGCCCCATGTGGGACATGGACTCTTTCCAACCTGATTATCTTGTATCTACTCCAGTGCTTAGTCCAGTGCTTGGCACATAGTACCTGTGCTTGACAAATACCATCATCATCATTAACATTTCAGGAAACCAGATCTCTGTTCTAAAGACTTTTTCATGATAAAATGGCAATCATCAGTGGTACCTATTAAGCACCAGCTGAATGCGAAGCATCGATCCATCAATCAGTCAATCACTTGTATTTATTGAGTGCTTACTGTGTGTACAGCACTGTACTAAGCGATTGGAAGAATACATGGGCAGGGATCATGTCAGCCAACTCTGTTTCTAAGCACTTAGTAACAATGGTAAGCACTCAAAAATACCATTGATTGATTGACTGTTACAAGTAGGTAGGCATGATCCCTACTTGTGAAGAGCTCACAGTCTAGCGGAGAAGGCAGATATTAAGTTAAGTGATTTGCCCAAGGTTACACAGCAGACAAGTAGTGAAGTCGGAATTAGAACCCAGGTCTTTTGGCTCCTAAGCCCGTGCTCTTTCCACTAGGTCACACTGCTTCTCAACACTGACTCAGAAAAGTCCATTTTGGCCTTCCCTAAATCAGTAAGACCCTCTACATAATAGATCAACACTTCCTCAAGGCACCCATTGCTCCTCGGACTCTCGGATATAAGAGAAAGTATTTATTACTGATGTTGTACCACATATGGGGAATAGTGAATAATGGTTGACATTCCTCTAAAACCAGCTTTCCCTTGCAAAGAGCTTTCAATGTAAAATGGCACTTCTCAATTACCTGCTATTCTTGATTTGTGACTATAAGGACATATGTAAAAAGATATAGTATTCCTACAGTGGGATATCTCCAGAAGCTGGGAGAATATAAAACTCTTGCCAGAAATCCAGAGGAATTAGTGTGCACACCTGTGTTCTTTTCCTCTTCCTACGTATACTGTATTTCCATCCATCCTTTGACCATTCTGTTGATCTTATCTGTTTCAGCTTCTGGTAATGAGGTGCCAAAAATCAGAATACTGTATTTCAGATGCAGAGATTGCTTCATGTTTTATGGCATATAACTCTATAGATATTTTCCCCCAAATCATGTTAGTCTTATTTTCCTTCTGCTCCTTTCTGAATCTCTTCATCTTGTTGCTTTTCAAGTTCCTTCCTCTCATGTGGTGCTTGTGTTTGAAGCTCTTATCCCAGATGTTGTACCATATGATTTATCACTTTAAAACTCATTTTGTTGCTGCATACTGCCTATCTTATTAAAGTCTCTTGGCAACTGGAGGCAATTCTTCTGGCATTGTTGGCGTTTCACAGACAATTTAGTATGCACTGGGCTAGACTTTTGTTCTTTATGACCTGGTTGTGAGTAAAATTTTGTTGTTGTCATTGCTTATTTTGTTATCAGTTTGTTCTTGGAGTACTTTTTTAAAAAGGATAACACATCCCTGGCCCTGCAAAGCTAGCTGGCAGACAAATATATTTTTCCAGGTATCATGGGGAGAAAGAAAGCATAACAAAAGCACAAACTGTCCACTTGCTCTTACTTTACACAGCAGTGTCTCTTCTCTCCCAAAATTGTCACATTCAGTTACTGGCCTTCAGCTGTGATTCTTCCCTTCCTTTCAAGTATATGCCCCATTTTCAGTCCCCCCTTATAACAGCTACTTGGGTTCCCTGTTACCCTCCAATTCTCTTAACATGTCTCACCCAGAAAAGCTGTGCTGTGATTAATATTGCTCCAATACTGATGAATGTACTGAAGACATTATGTGCTTCATCATCTTGTTCTGGCATTTGATAATAAATTATAATTATGGTACTTTATAAGCACTTACTATGTACCAAGCACTGTTCTAAGCGCTCGGGTAGATACAAGTGAATCAGGTCAGACACAGTCCCTGTCCCACATGGGGCTCACATTCTTATCTCCATTTTACAGATGAGGTAACTGAGGCCCAGAAAAGTTAAGGGACTTGCCCAAGGTCACGCACGGCTGTCGTGGTGGAGCCAGAATTAATAATAATAATAATGTTGGTATTTGTTAAGCGCTTACTATGTGCTGAGCACTGTTCTAAGCGCTGGGTTAGACACAGGGTAATCAAGTTGTCCCACGTGGGGCTCACAATCTTAATCCCCATTTTACAGATGAGGTAACTGAGGCACCGAGAAGTCAAGTGACTTGCCCAAAGTCACACAGCTGAGTGGCCGATCCGGGATTCGAACCCAATACCTCTGACTCCCAAGCCCATGCTCTTTCCACTGAGCCACGCTGCTTCTCTACAATCCAGGTCCTTCTGATTCCCAGGCCCATGCTCTTATCCACTGAACCACGCTAACTGAATATGATGCATAGGTGATTCATTCATTCAATCATATTTAGTGAGTGCTTACTGTATGCAGAGCACTGTACTAAGCACTTGGAAAGGACAATTCGGCAACAAGTAGAGACAATCCCTATGTCGATGACTCCTCAAGAAGCCTTTGATAGTGAACCAGCTGCAATCCCCACAAGGAATAATAATAATTGTTGTATTTGTTAAGTGTCTACTATGTGTCAAGTGCCATATCATTATTATTATTATACTGAACTCTGGGTAGATACAATATCATCAGGTCCCACATCAGGCTCACATTCTAAGTAGGAGAGAGCACAGGTACTGAATCCCCATTTTATAGATACGGTAAGTCAGGCAATAGTGAAATCAAGAGAATTTTCCAAAATCAAACAGTAGGTAAGTGACAGAGTGGGGTTTAGAACCCAGGTCCTCTGACCTTTAGGCCTGTGCTCTTTCTACTAGGCCTTGCTGCTTCCCCACTAAAAAAAAAGCACACACACACAAATCCAGAGAAGTCTATAAAGTTAGGGATCTAGATTGGAAAAGTTGGGGATGTTAAATGAGAGGCCGTTAAACATTATAATGACTGTTAACTGAGCAACCATTACATACAGGTTTCCTCCAAATATACAGTTGCCACTGTTGCAGACAGAATACTGGGCTCGGTGGACCACTGGGTCTAATCCAGTAATCATCTATGTTCTTAGTTTCCCTCTGGATAAAATGTTTACCTCTTAAAATTAGTGCAGTAGAAGGTGTGGTGAGCCCACAATAAACTGTCTTTTTAGTGACTGACTGTGATCCCATGAACAACAACAAGGAAGAGACTTTGCTAAGCCACTGATGGGCTCTACGTGAGACAGGTGATTGTTGGCCTGTGGGGGCAGAGTATGGAGGGAGGCGTGGCTTTCTCTCCCTGTCTACCCATAACAGGCCTGGACCAATCAATAACCCCCAGCCTAAGCCTCACTTTTTCTTTGTTCCCCCTCTT
Source organism: Ornithorhynchus anatinus (assembly GCF_004115215.2). Taxonomy (NCBI): domain Eukaryota; kingdom Metazoa; phylum Chordata; class Mammalia; order Monotremata; family Ornithorhynchidae; genus Ornithorhynchus; species Ornithorhynchus anatinus. Next base: position 58,377,069 of record NC_041753.1, read on the forward strand.
CTCCCCATCGCTCCAACCAGCTCCCTTTGCTCTACCCACCCCCAGCACTTGTGTATATATGTACATATTTATAATTCTATTTATTTATATTAATGATGTGTATATATCTATAATTCTATTTATTTATATTGATGCCTATTTCCCCCCTTCTAAACTCTGAGCCCATTGTGGGCAGGGATTGTCTATATTTGTTGCTGAATTGTACTTTACAAGCTCTTAGTAGTGCTCTGCACACAGTAAGTGCTCAGTAAATACCATTGAATGAATGCCACATAGAGCCACAGCTGCGATGCCTAAGGTGGTCGTTTTGAATCGCAAGAGGGCACCTGGCGGCATACTGGAGAAGCAGAATTGTCAGAACGGGCTTCTTTGACCACAGATTGGTCTTGGACCCTTGGTGGAGTGAGTGTGCATATGTGTCACTCCGTTGCATGCCGGTAAAACTAAGTAAAAGCTTTCCACAGTAACCTTAGTGAACAGAGGTGTGGTTTGAATTCTACTGCGTGTCACTGAGGCTCCCCCAGTCCAGGAAGGTCCTGGTTGGCCCGGGTGGGCTTGTGACACACAAATGGCGACGGGGATGGGATTTGCGGAGCGTGGTCATTATGGTCTGGTGGTTATGATATCTTGGTTTGCTGGCTCGCTTGGTCAATTCTTCCCTCTCCTGTTCTCTCTTACCTCTCTCATGGAGTTCTGGGTTAGGGTGACTGAATATTGGAATATTATCCCCTGGAACCCTTAAATTTAGGCGTGGGTCTGCTGGCAATAGTGTCTGTAGGGTTCTCTTTCTAAGAGAAGAGAAACCTATTAGTAGCTCAAACAGCTCCTTCTGATAGTATGGCGATTGCTAAAGATGCCAGAGAAACTACAAACCATGCTCTTAAGGTAGTTGAATTTCTCCTGAAGTCTAAATTGGGGAAAGTCAACCAGGTCTAGTTAAATGCCATTGTTAAAAGTGAGTGTGACCCTGATTGTGTTAATGGGGACATCTGGTCTGCAGAGCTAGATGAAATTGACCCCATTTTAAGGGTAGCCCCAGTTGTGGTTACCAAAATTTCGGGGAGAGGGGCCCCCACTACTGTTTCAAGAGATTATATTGCGGCTGAATTAGGTCAGCAATTCCACAGGGGCGTTGGAGAGCCCATACCAGAATGGCTTCTCGGGATTTATAATCACAGAGTAGCTTTACTCACCCTTACTGAAAGGAGTCTGATTTTGGCAGATTCGAGGGTGAGGCCATGAGGACCTTTCATGCGAGCCAAGGTTCCCTGAGGAACAGGATAATGGCAGCACTAAAGGGAACCTATGAGGGCCCTGGGGAGGTCCCTTACACTGCCTAAATGAGGCCCAACAGGGATTGCATGCCTTGGGTTTAGTGTGGGCTATCTGGAGCCCACTTGCACCCGAGGAGGAGTTTGACCTAGAGCCTGAAGAAGCCCCCCATAAGGCAAGCCTGAGGACCTTAGTCCAACTGGCTCTTGGCTCCTCTCGGAGTACCGTGGCAAACGGCCTAATGGGACTCGGGAAGGAGGCCTCAATTGCCACTGCATTAGATCGTCTAGGGGGGAAGGACTTCTCCTCCTACCACACAGGTCCAAACAGTAGTCATAGAGAAAGAAGGTAGACAGAGACGGGCACCTTCTGGCAGACTGACAAGACCCCGAGGAAATGCAAGCTCTGGGCTACGGCGTAACACGGTCTGCCACCAACTCCTCTAATAGGTTATACGGAGGATAGAGATTGATGGACTACCCACCTCAGTGTTAGAGGGAATTCTCCGGACCCTAACACAGGGGAAGAGAAGCCAAAAAGGAAAAAAAAAAAACCTCAAGTAACCCGCAGCCAGGAGCTAGGACACCCTCACCTTCTACCCCCACCTGCCCAAGCCTGGAAGACGAAGAGAGTGGATTAGGGAGATCACGGGGAGGACGCCCAGACACCTGGGAGTGCTCAAGATGAGACCGGTGGTAATGAATCAAACCCCAAGGAGGTTCCAGACATGAAACGTATTGACGTATATCTGTACTAATGACTAAAGTTTGTGTTGCAGGCACCCAATCGGCTTATATGAACCAGGCCTCTGGTGCTGAAACCCACTACCGCCCCTGATGAAGAAAGGTCGCTGAAACCTGTTACGGCCCCCGATGAAGAAAGGTCTCCTGATGCCCATTTTCATTCGGTTTTAAGTACTGAAGGGATTGTGTAAATGTGTTGAGACTGGCTGCACTTATTTGGCTATGTAAGAGTGTATATAGAACAAGTGTGGTTAGATGAACTAGCCAGTGTGATGGAATGTTTTCAGAGTGTACTGAGTATGGTGAAAATCCTAAAAAGGAAGCTGGATAGCTCCACCGTTTAGGAGATATCACTTTAGAAGAAAAAAAAGAAGGGAATTTGAGGGAAGGCACCTCAAATGAAAACTCCACTTATCGCGAAATGTGGATCTCCTGATTGCCTGCAGGGGTGGCGTCTCTAATCTAACAAAGAGGTCTGTAAATGGGTTAGGAACTGTCACCTTTACTGCCGTCCAGGTAAAGAACAGTTCAAAAAAAAAAAAACAAAAAACAAAAACCCCCCAAAAAACCTGCTTTGAGAGATTCACCATGGAGTTAATGTGGTGAAGAAAAGAATCTGTCTATATGCCATTACAAAAAGGAGTTAATTGTACAAAAATATGGTCTTAATGATGATGCTGGTTTCTCAATCTATGGTTTAGATTGTAACTCCCTAGATTTTAGCCCAGCAGGACACATTGAAGACAAGGCTCGAAGACAAGGTTTACCACTCAGCTGCTTCACAGAGCTCCTGTCTGGAGTGCAAACCATGAAAAGGAAAGGATATGTTCCTACCAGAAGACCTGGTCCTGAGAGGATTTGGGCATCAGTATCTGGGTGGAGATGGGCCACAAACTAGAAGAAGAAAGTGTGTGGGTGGCAAAAGTGTTAAAATTGATGGGTTTATATTCATTGACAACTGTGGGTAATATAAATGATTTGTGAATCTGATAGAATCCCATGTGCTGTTTTGGGGGGAATGCAAGGACTCTCCTCAGAACCCTCCTTTTGCCCTCCTACTGGTCTTGCTGCTGCTCAGCCAAATACGAGAGCTAAAGAAAAGGAAGAAATGGAGAAAACCCTACATCCCCGTGTTGTTTTACTACTAGCGTAATAAAATCCCTATTGAAGGGATTGATGGTATTGATCACATGTGATAATATTTTTCCCTCTTGTTTGAAGAATGTATAGTTGTTGGGTTTACCTGTGTAGCAAAGTCCCTATTGAAGGGAGTGAGGGTGATACTGATTACTCATGTGTGATATGTTTTATATAGTTTCTGGGTTAGTGCATTACTGGTTTGAGCAATCCCTATTGAGGGATTGATGGTGATATTGATCACTTATAATGTACCTTAATGTAAATCTCCCCATCAACTGTACCCCTAAATGAGTGTAAATAAGTGAATGTTGATCGACAGAATCAAGGGGTGGGATGTGGTGAGCTCACAATAAGCTGCCTTTTTAGTGACCGGTTGTGATCCCATGAACAGTAACAAGGAAGAGACTTTGTGAAGCCACTGATTGTCTCTACCTGAGACAGGTGATTGCTGGCTTGTGGGGGCGGAGTATGGAGGGAGGTGGGGGCTTTCTCTCCCTGTTCTCCCCTTAACGGGACTAGACCAATTAATAACTGCTAAGGCGCTCGTTTTGAATTGCCAGAGGGGACCTGAAGGCAGCACGGAGGCATGCTGGGGAAGCAGAAGCAGCAGGAGAGCAGCACGAAGAAGCACTGGCAGAACGGGATCCTTTGACCACAGACTGGTGCTGGAGCCTTGGTGGAGTGAGTGAGTGATTGTGTGTGTCACTCCCTTGCACGCTGGTAAAACTAAGTAAAAACTTTCCACAGCAACCATGGTGATCAGAGGTGTGGTTTGAACTCCATTTATTCAATTGTATTTATTGAATGCTTACTGTGTGCAGAGCACTGTACTAAGCCCTTGGAATGTACAGTTTAGCAACAGATAGAGACATTCCCTGCCCAACAACTGGCTCACAGTCTAAAAGGGGGAGAGAGACCACAAAACAAGTAGTTAGGCACCAATACCATGGAAATAGATGGTAAAAGTCCTACTACATTTCACTGAGGCTCCCCTGGGCAAGGAAGGTACCAATCAGGTAGGCTTGTGACAGGAGGGAACTGTTTTACCCTGATTACCTTTAGGAGTTGCTATTATTATTATTAAACTTATTAATTGCTTACAAGGTGTCAAGGCAGTTTGCTAAGTGGTGGGTTAGAGAAAAGATTATCAGATCAGACACAGTCCCAGTCCTACACAAAGTAAGAGGGAAGAAGAGAAGACATCTTAGCCTCATTTTGAAGCTGAGGAAAGCGAGGCCCAGAGAGGTTGAGTGATTTGCCCAAGGTCACTTAACAGGCCAGTGGCAGGGTTGGAATGAGAACCTGGTCTCCTGACTCCCTGTCCTTTACTCTTTCTACTAGGCCATACTGCCTCCATGCTTGGATGTAAGGAAATGGTTTACTTGGTGTTTGTACATTGATATTCTAGGTCCAGCTCCCACCAGGAATGACCCAAGAGATAGAGGCAACATCAACTTATGACAGAAGGAATTAGTTTAAATCACTGGCTTTCACTGCTCAGCGACTTACCTTAATTTGTGAGCTCTGAAACCGATGAAGCAAATGTACTTGCTTTATTTCTAGGGTGTGATGCTACCACTCTCACTCCGGAGACCTGCCAGTCATCCCATGCTCTCTCCAGGTCTGAATTTGGAGTTCACTTGCCTATTCCTGAGCCATTAGCTCCCCTAAACTCCGTGCATTACCCCCTTTTTTCTGTCTGCACTTGTAGAGTGATTCACCCCCAGTTTGTGTAATGGAAGGTCTTTTAGCAGTTTATGTAGGTTCAGAAAAACTTTGCTTCTGCCCTCTCACTCTCTAGTTTAAAGCTCATTTAATAACCCCTTCTGGTTTGAATCCTGAGGGGAAGAGACCCCTGTCTGCATAAAGGGAATGTAATTAATTCTTATAAGAGAAGGATCTTTCTCATTACAGCAGGCATTTGAAGAGTTTGGAAATTCAAAATCCTCTCCACTCCTCCTTTGTCTAATATATCAGCACACCCATTTGTCACTACTGCTTGATGCCATGGGACCTAATTGCCTTGAATATATGGCATAATAACATTTTCATTTTATCATCTGTGAAGTTCTTCTCTTATCAAGAATTCAAAGTATGTTGTACACAGAAACTCAGGGAGAATAATTAGGTATTATTTATTAACTCCATTTTGCAAATCAGGAAATCTAGCAGCAACAGTAAGTACCCAAAAACTGCACTCTATACTGTTTAGTGGAGTTACTTTTTTTACTGGTCTTTTTATTGTCAAATCTTTACTTATTTTCATTGTTTGCACGATATCTTTTGGTATTTTTGCCAGGTTTTTTTGCCACTTAAATTGTGCCCTCCCTAAAGGGTAGAGAGGGGTTTCGACCCCTCAGGATTCAAACCAGAAGGGGTTGTTAAATGAGCTTTAAACTAAATAGGGAGTGAGAGGGCAGGAGCAAATTTTTTCTGAACCTGAATAGGTCATAGATAATGTTCTTAATTTGATTTTCTCACTTTATTACAAGGTTTTAATCAAACCCTCACAGGAGCATTCAATACCATATGAGGCAAAGATTCCCTACTCTTCTCACCTTACACGCACATTCTCCGAGAGCTCATCCACTCACATGGCTTCAGCTTCCATTTCTATATGAATGAATCCAAAAATCTACCTCTGTAGCCCTGACCTCTCACCTGACCTGCAATCCTGCATCTCCCTCTCATCTCCAGGACATCTCCACTTGGATGTCTTACTAGCACCTCAAACTCAACGTGCCTAAAATAGAATGCCTCATCTTTCCTCCTAACCCTACTTCTCCCTCTAATATTCCTTTCTGAGTCAAGAATATCACCATCTTCTCTATCCCAGTAACCCACAACCTTGGTGTCATCCTTGACTCTTTACTATCGTTCAAATCTCGCATTTAGCCTCCTGCTAAATCCTGCTATCTCCTGGATCTGCCCTTTCTTCCCTCCCAAACTGCTACCATCCTGGTACAAGTTCTTATACTGCCATGGTTAGACCACTACATTAGCCTCCTCGCTGGTCTCCCAGCCTCTCCTGCCTCCAATTTAAGCTACATGCTGTTGCATAGGTTATTTTCCTGAAGCATCGATCTGTCTACATTTCTCCTCTCCTCAAAACCCTCTATTGCTCCCTGTCTTCATATCAAACACAGACTTCTCACAATCAGCTTCAGGGTCCTCCACCATCTGGCACCAATTTACCTATCTGGTCCCTTCTCCCTGTCTTTGTTCCTAATTGTGGTATTTAAGTGCTTACTATGTGCCAGGCACTGTACTAGGAGCTGGGGTAGATGCAAACAAATCAGATTGGACACAGTCCCTGTTCCATGTGGGGCTCACAGTCTCAATCCCCATTTTCCAGAGGAGGTAACCAAGGCACAGAGAAGTGAAGTAGCAGCGTGGCTCGGTGGAAAGTGCCCGGGCTTGGAGGTCAGGGGTTCGAATCCCGGCTCCGCCACTTGTCAGCTGTGTGACTGTGGGCAAGTCACTTAACTTCTCTGAGCCTCAGTTCCCTCATCTGTAAAATGGGGATTAAAACTGTGAGCCCCACGTGGGACAATCTGATCACCCTGTATCTACTCCAGTGCTTAGAACAGTGCTCTGCACATAGTAAGCGCTTAACAAATACCAACATTATTAAGTAACTCGTCCAAGATCACACAGCAGACAAGTGGTGGAGCCACGATTAGAATTCCTGACCTTCTGACTCCCAGGCCCATCCTCTATCCACTACATCATGCTACTTCTATATGAAATCAAGTTCATATAAAACCATTAAAATTGTTAGTAGTAGATACAGTACTCGGAGAGGGCAGTCCTCAGATACCTCACCGCTCTAGGCAAACAATCCTTGGTTATAAACTCCCACAAGCTTCCCAGTGCGCAGAAAGTTGGAACTCAGGTCTTCTGACTCCCAGACCTACCCTCTTTCCCCTATACCATGTCGGTTCTGACACTAATCCAAAATTCCCCTTATGTTTCTTCAGTGGTAAGAACAGTTTCTTGATGACAAATAGAGATTCCACGATTTTACCTTCAGTAACAGGAGCACTGTTGTGGGCAGAACTGGTTTACAGTTATGGTACCTTTAATAACCCATCAAAAATCTTGGATTAATTCAGATAAGCTTCTGATTTCCTATACTGTTCTAGAGAAAAATCTTTGAAGTCTGTGTACCACTAACATGTTTAAAGTTGCAAAAGTTAGAAGCTGCTCTTTGCAATCCCAAATTTATTAAGGGACGGAGTCCTTTCTGATCCACACATACAAACTGGAGCAGAAACAAATGCACAACACCTACATAATAACCTCAGCTATATCACTACAAAAGGTGCCGTAACTAATAATAAAACCAAAACAAGCAGATATCTGCCATTTTTGACCATTTCCTAAAACCAAAATCTCAATTCCAAAACATGAGGAAAATTGAACAGCCTGGAGAGCAGAATGGCTTTTCTTGGGAAACAAACTAGTCCGTTGGTTTACTGTTTTCAAAGAGCTCCATTCTCTCCCCCCTCTCTTTAACAAATGCATTAAAGATAAGATAGAAACACCAAATATCAGGCTAGCTTTATTTAATAGGGCTGCATCTTTCCATGACACAGAGCAGAGCTGATGCTGTGCAGGGAGCACAGTTGCTATAGTAATATCGTTTAAGGGGGCCCTGTATTCATGTTGTGCATATGGGATGGCAAAGCAACCCAAAGCGAGTCATGTTTTCTGTGCACAGCAGGGCCAACAACCACCACTCTAACAATTGTCAAAAATACCAGTTGGAGGTGAGGCGCACAGGAAGAGGGGGTGGGAAGAGGACCAAGAGGTCAGAGAATTAACATAGCAGGAGAGAAAGCAAAGTACTAAATATACACCAAGTAGGCCCTTCAAGAATAAAGGGATAGTATCATAAGAAACAAGATAAATACAATATATCATTCATGGTTAAACCTTATCTGGTTTCCAAAACCCTATAGGACAGGGCAGAGCAAAGAGAACAGAAGTTATCTTTTATTTTAACTTTCCTTTTCCCCTTAAAAGAGCACTCCTACTGGTACTACGAGAATACGGCTGATTTCCTACTACAACCCAGCCCGCATGCTTCTTTCGCCTTAAGGCCAGCCTACACGCTGTACGTCAATCTCATCTATCTCATCCCCCAGCCCCTTGCTCACATCCTGCCTCTGGTCTGGAACTCCCTCCCCCTCCATAACTGACACTGTCACTCTCCCCACCTTCAAAGCCTTATTAAAAGCACATCTTCCCCAGCTAAGCCTTCATTTTCACTACTCCCTCTCTCTTCTGCATCTCCTATGCACTTGGATCTGCATCCTTTAAGCGCTCTGATACTCATCTCACTCTCAGTCCCCACAACACTTCTGTACAAATCTTTATACCCTGCCATTTCTCCAATTTGTAATTATTTTAATGTCTGTCTCCACCTGTAGATCTTAAGCTTCTTCTGGGCAGGGATCATGTCTGCCAATTCTATTGTCTTGTACTCTCTCAACCACTTAGTACACTTAGGAAGCGCTCAATAAACACCATTAATCAGGTTTGGGTTTTGCTCTTGCGTGGAGTATGCAGCCAATCATCCCAAGGAACTGGGGAATGCCAAGAAGATGAATAAATTCAAATCAGAGTGAGCCCAAAATACTCCTCATAGCTCTGAATTGTAACCTTCACCCTGACTAGCAAGAGAGAAAGAGGTACTGACAAAACTTACTTGAATATTTGCAACCCATCTCTTTGCTGTTCCTGCTAGAGATGCCAATTGGACAAATGGCTACTCTATACTTCTTGCTTTACCCAATCACTAATTCCAAAATGCAGGGGGGTAGCTGCAGAAAGAAGGACTAGTGTGGCTTAGTGGGAAGATCACATGTCTGAGAGTCAGAGGACCGAGGTTCTAATCCCAGCTCCACTACTTGTCTGTTGTGTGACCTTGGGTAAGTCCCTTCACTTCTCTGGGCCTCAGTTTCAATATGAGTCCTCCCTCCTCCTGAGACTGTAAGCCCCATGTGGGACAGGGACTGTGTCCAACTTGATTATCCTGTATCATTATCTACCCCAGCATTTAGTATGGTGCAAGGATCACAGTAAGGACTTAACAAATGCCCTAATTATGGTTATTATATCATATTTCAAATAATTAGTCCAGAATAGTTGGTTACCTAATTCATTTTCACATTTCTTTCCAGGAAATCTGATTGTCAACTCCAAAACACTGCATGAGTTTCACCTCATTTCTCATCCATAGATTAGTAACAGAGTGCCTCAATAAGATTTCATGGCACATTAATAAGAAAATAATAATAATTTATTACATGGCATGATTATTACAGGCTGGACAATATCATTGTTCTTGCTGGTACCAGTGCATTTTGAAAGCTGAATTCTTTTTTTTTTTTTTTGAAGGATTTCATGTTGACTTTCCTCTCTGCAAATTTCCATAATAAATCTAGAAGTTGTTCTGAATAATTAAGACAATCCTGTTTTCTGACTAACCCCAAGGTATGATGAAAACTTCCTCCAAAGACCAGTTTCTTCATTTTTGGCTCCTATGCCAGAACTCTGCTGTTTAATTACAAATGTGTGGTCCTACATTATTCTCTACTTATTCTTCTCTTCCCCATAAACCTTTTCTCTCCTCCTCTCTAGGGCAAATAGCAATACCTAGCAATGATTATTGCTGCTCTTAGCACAATCTACATTCCCGCCACATAAAAATGCAAACATAGCATCTACAATTACTTGCATATATTTTGGCATAGTTGGAAAAGATTAATTTTCATTTCAATGTGTGTGAGCTTCACTAATCCAAGTAAGGAGGGGAAGAATGAGTTTAGTGTTGGGCCAAGTGCTCCTTTATTTCAATTAATCCATCAGTCAATCAACAAGAATTTGAGCATTCACAGAGTACCTAGCTCTTCACTGGCATAGTGTACTCTCCCAAGTGCTTAGTACAGTGCTCTGCACACAAAAAGCACTCAGTACCATCAATTGAATGATTGATTGTTAATGCCTTTTGTGGGGTTAAATACAGTGCCCAGTTTGGTGTAGCTATATCTCATTTATTCAAAGCCATTTCCAGGATATAGAGCCTAAGATGTGAAAAAGTGGGGAAAGGGTAGGAAAGGGATTCTGTGCCTTTCCTGATGAACTTTTCTTCTCCCCAGATCATACCCTTCTAATTACCACTTCAGACCTTTTGTCCCAGCTTTACACTTCTGCACTCACTTCCAGCCAAGGCACCTCTGTACATATGCTACTATTTAAGCTTTTACTCATGCAGATATCAGTTTTTCCATTCTCTTTTTCCTCTTGCCTGTAATTATTTTGTTTCTTTCCACTGGATTGCAAGCTCCTTGAGGGCAGGGATTGTATCTTCTTATTTATCCATACTCCCCCAAGCACTTAGTTCAGGGCTTGTCACAGACCTGGTGTTCAGTAAATACGATGGAGTGATTTCAGAACTCCACGTTGCAGGAACTCTCATGGAGTGGGAGTGATTCTGGTGCTAGCAGCAGCCACCAGTGCCACTGCAGCAGCAGCAGCAGTGGAATTTATTGAGCACTTACTGTGTGCAGAGTACTGTACTATGCACTTGGGAAAGTACAGTTCAAAAGAGTTGGTAGACACGTTCCCTGCCCACAAGGAGCTTACAGTCTACAGGGGAAGCAATAAATTTGGGGTATGGAAATAAATGTTGCTGAGGATGGGATGAATATCAAATGCCACTTAGCTATGGAGCAAAAGCGAGATGCTGTTTCATGACCACCATGGGTTTCCCTGACCTCTTTCTGGCCTGCCATGCTGCTCCACCTGGAGACCAGCTTCATGAAGCCTTTGGGTGACTGTTCTAGTGGTCATTGTCCAAATTTATCCCAGACAAATGTGGTTTTCATCTTGTCTGACCCTTGTCTGGTATTGCAGGGGGGAAAGGGGGAGGGGAAAGATGCGTCTGGAATTACTGAATGCCTCAGTGGCCACCCTAGGATTTATTAATAATAATGATGATGATGATGGTACTTGTTAAGCACTCAATATGTGTCAAGCACTGTTCTAAGTGTTTGGGTAGATACAAGCTAATCAGATTGGACACAGTCCCTGTCCCACAAGGGCCCACAGTCTTATTGGAGAAGCATCGTGGCTCAGTGGAACGAGCCCAGGTTTGGAAGTCAGAGGTCATGGGTTCAAATTCAGGCTCTGCCACTTGTCAGCTGTGTGACTGTGGGCAAGTCACTTAACTTCTCTGCCTCAGTTCCCTCATCTGTAAAATGGGGATGAAGGCTGTGAGCCTCACGTGAGACAACCTGATTACGTTGTATCTACCCCAGCGCTTAGAACAGTGCTCTGCACATAGCGCTTAACAAATACCAACATTATTATTCCCCATTTTACAGTTGAGGTAACTGAGACAAAAATTTGCCCTTCTTGCCTTCTCTGCTTTCTTGAAGTCTTGCCTCTTGGAAAATGGGATTCTGCAGTGACCCGGAACAATGAACTAACCACGAACTACTTCAATTTCAGAGACCAGCTCTGGATTAATCAGAGCCACGATGATCTAGTCCCAACGCAGAGGGAGAGACCAAAGTACCTGAATTTGAAGCTTCAGCCTGAGACGCTGCCATCTTGGCAGGACTCAAGTCAGCCTCTGATCAGACCGGCAATATCATGCAGCATTTTGTGCTCAATCCCAAGTGCAGGAAGAAAAATCTTTTCAGAGAATCAACACAGCCAGACGGATCCAGCAGCATAGCCATTTCTGGGTGCCCATTATCTCAGGGGTGGGGGCAATAGGCTTTTGGGAACAGATATGAAAATCCTTGTCCAGCGTGGCTGGAGGAAACAAGCCTTGTGGTTGCTTAACAAATGCTAATATACAGATTGAGTGGCAACAGAGGAGATATCCCACATCCTCTCTTTCTACAGCAAAGGTCACCATCACAAGTGCCCCAAAACACAGCCATAGAAATCCAGCCCTGTTTGCCCACATCGAAACAATATATGTCTAGCCCAGTTACTATTGGGGTTTCACGCATCTGTAACACTGGCATTCAACTGTCACCCTATTCTGTACATTAGCATGCTGTGCCTATTCCCAGCAGTGCGGCCGAGCCTCCATGGTAACGCTCTTCAGGGTGCTCTGGATGGTTTTAATTATTAAAATGAAGAATTCTTACCAACACATTTAATTGGGAAATATTACATGTTAAAGGGGCACTAATGGAACAGCTCAGCGAATCGAGCAATGTGATAGAGAAAGCTTTTTGATGTGAATTTTAGCAATGCTTTCCTCATCCCATCACATCATTAATTATTCAGTTGCATTAAAAACAAAATCATGTAATTTCATTTATAGACCACTATAAAAGTAAACCTTTGAATCACCTGCACAAACCTGGAATACCATAGGCTGGATGGGGAACAAAGCACTGAATTTCCCACATAAATGACCGTCTATGACCCCTGGGAAGACAGTTCAGTTTGGCCATGAGAATCAAATCAGCATAATTATGAAGCTTTGTAGTGTAGCTTGGTATATTAGAGTGACCCTCTCTCTGGAAATCTGCATTTTGTACTTCTACTAGAACTATTAAAGTAGAAGTAAAGATACAAAACTGCAGCTATATTTTGCCACCTCTGAGTACAGTAGAAATAGAAAACTTCCCTTCAGGAAGTTTCCAATTTAATGGGGGAGACAGGCAAAATAACTATAGATATGAAATAGAAGAGACTCAAAAGATGGATATGTGGAAAGAAAAAACAGAAGAGTATGGAAATTGATACATACAAAGTGGTGTGAAAATGCTGAGTCAGTAATAGGGAGGAAGTAACCATAGGAGAAGAAAAATCAATGGGGAAAAACCTTCTGGAGAAGATTGTATTTAAGGAGGACTTTGAAGAGTGGGAGAGCTCTGGTCTGGCAGATAGGAAGGAAGGAGTTCCTGACAGGAGAAAGGGTGTGAGCAAGGGAGTCAGAGTCAGGAATTGAAAACAAGGCATAGTAAGAAGATGAGCTTGGAAGTAACAGAGTGTGAGTTGGGGTGGTGTGAGAGAAGAGAGTGGATAAGTAAGAGGGAGAGAGCTGATGGGAGTGCCTTAAAGCTAATCGTTCAAATGCAGAGAGGGACAGGCACCATTGGAGGTTTTTGAGGAGTGGGGAAGTGTATGCCCAAGAACATTTTAGCAAAATAAGCAGTCTAGCAGAGGGAAAGTGTGGACTGGAGAGGGGGAAGACCGGAGACAGTAAGACCAGTGAAGAGGCTGACTCAGTAATCTAGCCATCATATGTCAAGTACCTGGATGAGGGTGGTGGTCATTTGGATGGAGAAGATGGGACAGATGTGGGAAATGTAGTGGAGGAAAAATTGGCAGGGATCAAATGACAGGATATGAAAGTTGAAAGAGAATGAGGATTCAAGGACAATATTAAGTTTTTGGAGACAGGGAAGGTAGCAGTGTAATTAACTGTGATGGAAAAGACAGTTGAAGAAATGGTTTGGGGAGGAAAGATAAGGAGTTCAGTGTTAGACATATTGAGTTTAGGGCACCAATGAACTATCCATGTAGAGATGTTCTGGAGGCAAGAGGGAATATGAAATTTCAGAGGAGGTGAGAGGTTAGGGCTAATGAGGCAGATTGGGGAGTCATCCACATAGAGGTGGCTGAAGCCATGGGAGCAGATGAGCTCTCTGAGTTTGGAGACCCCAGAACAGAACCTTGAGGGACATCCACAGTTATGGGGAGAGGATCCAGCTAAAAAGACAGAAATGATAATAATAATAATAATGGTATGTGTTGAACACTTACTAGGTACCAAGCACTATAGAGGAGCTGGGGTAGATACAAGATAATCAGGTCACACACAGTCCCTGTCCCACATCAGGCTCACCATTTAAGAAGGAGGGAGAATAAGTATTTAATCCCCACTGAAGAGAAGCCAAAGAGTAGGAAGAGATTTGGGAGAGAACTGAGTCAGAAAAAAACAAGCATTTACAAGAGAAGGGAGTGGTCTTCGATGTCAAATGTCAAAAATAGCCAAGAAGTCAATGAAGAGGGGAAGGAGTTATTTGAGAGTGAGAGGTTAAAGATGGCAGTTAGGGAGAGAAGAAGGGTCATATGTCTCTCACTTTTTTAAGAGCTTTCAACTATAACAACTTCACAGGAGTGTTTAAATTTGGGCTATCCATGTCCTGGGCCAGAGAAAAAGGAAAATGCTCTTGGGTGCAGCTTGCTGGCCTCAACTCCAAAATATCTCCCTCTCACTTTCGCAATATCTTCACTGAAAGCAGGTGTAGCAGGATAGAGAAAGCTGAACAAAGAGCTGAAAATCATAATGAGAAGCAGCGTGGGCTAGTGCTTTTCTGATCTGCCTCTTCTCTGCTGTGTGACCTTGGGCTAGTCATTTAACTTCTCTATGGCTCAGTAACCTCATCTGCAAAATGGGGATTTTAGACTGTGGGTCCTATGTGGAACAGCGACTGTGACTGATCTCAGCGTGGCTCAGTGGAAAGAGCCTGGGCTTTGGAGTCAGGACTCATGAGTTCGAATCCCAGCTCTGCCACTTGTCGGCTGTGTGACTGTGGGCAAGTCACTTAACTTCTCTGTGCCTCAGTTCCCTCATCTGTAAAATGGGGATTAAGACTGTGAGCCCCACGTGGGACAACCTGATTCCCCTATGTCTACCCCAACGCTTAGAACAGTGCTCGGCACATAGTAAGCGCTTAACAAATACCAACATTATTATTATTATTATTATGATTAGCTTGTATCTACCCCAGCGCTTAGAACAGACCTTGACACATAGTAAACACTTAACAAATACCATGAAAAAAAAAGAAGAGACACGATGGGCAGACCACCATGCCAGCTGTAAGGAAATAGGGACTGGGATCAGACATGGAGAGTATTTGGAGTAGGAGCTGGGGAGATCCCATAGCTGAGAACTTGTTGAAGGAAGATTGAGGGGAGGTGGCTTGTTGGGGGTTACTGAAGTCCAAAGGCACTCCCCCATCATCTAGAGAAGGTGGAGGGCTCAGATCATGTTCCCAATGCCGGTCGCACCTTATAACTAGGGCACAAATGAATACTGTGGTATTCATTAAGCATTTACTATGTGCCAAGCACTGTACTGAGCACTGGAGTAGATATAAGAGCATCAGGTCCCACATGGGGCTCCCAGTCTAAGTAGCAGGGAGAACAAGTAACGAGTCCCCATTTTGCAGATGAGGAAATTGAGGCACAGAGAAGTTAAATGACTTGCCCAAGGCCACACAGCAGAGTGGAGTCAGGATTAGAACCCAGATCCTCTGACTTCCAGGCCTGTGCTCTTTCCACAGGGCCAGGCATCTCCAACACTAGGTTGCTTACTGGTACACATTCATAGGGCTGGCTGATCCCTGAGTCTTTTTTTGGCTACCTCTTCTCTGATGCCCTTTCAACACCCATTCATCCTTCATTTTATTTAGCAGGTCGAAAGTCTAACCTTCCCAACATCTGGGACAAAATCGATACCATCTTAGAGGTTTGTTGTCTTATTCCCTACACGGGGTTTCTGGGTTCCCCAGCTTTTCTGAATCACCTTTCTTATTCCTCTCTGCCTGTCAGGCTGGCTGCTCTCCAAATGCTAGAGGAAAATCAAAGAGCTGCTTGGCTGGAAAGGGGTAATTACTATCAGTGACATTTCCATTAGGAAGTTGCCTACAGGGTTGCTCTCATCTTAATACCAAATACTCATATTAATGTCTTTTTCCGACTCAGCCCCCTATACTAATTTTTAAAATTAAAATTCTAATGATTTATAATGAATGACTACTTACTGTCAGAGGGCATTTCTAATGGCCCAGAATATTAGCTTGCTAAGGAGACCTTAAGGGCAATCTGCCCCACAACTGGAATTTGGGAGTGACTGGTCCACACACGTCTTGACTAATTCTTCTCCTGCTATGCTATGGAACCTAACAAGAATATAAGATCATGAATAGTGCCATTACTGGATCAGAGCAATGGTCCCTCCTGCCCAGGACAGCGGTTAAAGTAGAGTTGGAGGACGGTTGCCCTCCTAGACATCTTTCTTAATGACTACAGCTATACTAACATCCCTAACTTTTCCTCTAGTTATATTGGACTACTCATTCACAAATTTATTCAAACCCCAATTGAGCCTATAGATATTTTTGACTTTCACAACTTCCTAGGGTAAAAAATGCCAAATGATTCCTCCCACCCCCAGCCCCAGAGTGAAAAAAAATGTGACCTTTGCATTGTTTTGAATCTACTAACCTCAAGAATCCTATGGCACATATAAGCACCCATACCGTACATAAGCATAGAGAGGAACATGCCAGAAAGCACAGCCCAAAACCATGACAGGCTTCAGAGAGGTACCTTTGGTTGAGTTATAACTGCTAATAATGATAAAAAAATTAATATTTATTATTATGAGTTGTACCTGCTTTCAGTCTCCTGACCACAAAGTGCTTACAAATGAAGAGGTTTTAAAGAAGAGTTTTGTTTAACAAGGTCTGGCACATCCTGTGGGTTAGACAGCTTGACTAAGGCAATCAACATTCAGAATTGTATTTACAATGGATGGATGAAGACAAAGCTGTAGACAGGGATAGATCGCATTATAACTTCAAAAAATAAGCCTCAAGCTGCCACTGGCTACTCAATATTCTGGTGTGACTTGTAGATCCTCTCACATTTGCCTCTCACACTGCCTCATGCTTTGCCCTGGTGATGTGCAGGTAGGGCTGCCATAACTCCATTTGGTCCACAAAGAGAAAATCCTACTTGAGAGGGAAAAGGCCCAGGCTGTGCCTTCATCTGAATATCCCAGACTTACAGGGCTCTTTCTGTTCTTACCACCCACACTCCCTATCAGTTCAGGTCAACCTGGCTCATGCTCCCCTTCTCAGAGAGTGACTGGAACTGAGAATTTTAGGAAACAGGGGTAAAGTTTAGGGGTAGAGACAAGACAGTCAGATTGGCACAGCCACATGGGGCTCAGAGTCTGATCAGGAGGGAGAACAGGTATTTCATCTCCATTTTACAGATGAAGAAACTGAGGCACAGAGAAGCTAAATGACTTACCCAAAGTCACATGGCAGGCAAGTGGCAGAGCTGGGATTAGAACCCAGGTTCCCTGATTCCCGGGGGTGAGGACAGATTTGGGGGTTAAGAGATGTGGGCCTGGTGGTAGGTTAGAAAATTGTGGTCTGAGAGTGGTAAATTGGAGTTAATGAGGTTAGAGATTGAGCAGTGTCTGGTAATAATGAGATAATAATAATAATTAATAATTATGGTATTTGTTAAGCACTTACTATGTGCCAAACACTGTTCTAAGCTATGGGGTAGAGACAAGGTAATCAGGTTGTTCCACGTGGGGCTCACAGTCTTAATCCCCATTTTACAGATGAGGTAACTGAGGCACAGAGAAGTTAAATGGCTTGATCAAGGTCACACAGCAGACAAGTGGCAGAGGTGGGATTAGAACCCGTGACCTCTGACTCCCAAGCTCATGCTCTTTCCACTAGGTCACACTGTTTCTCAACTAGCCTTAACTAGCACTTTTAAATTTTATGTGTATAAGGGACATAAATATATACATACATATACATTTAACCGCATCACACTCAGCATTTCTAGGTTGGTCATTTATTGTCCAGATTCAGCTGGGAAAGCCCCAAAATTTGGGACTTTCTATTTGCCCTGTCTGCTTGCCAGCCTAGAACTGCCAGGTATAGAGTAGTGAGTGCACTGGTTTGCCTGCTCACACTCTGATACCCGAGCTACTGTTGAGGGGGAGAGATCACTTGAGTTCCCTTTCTGGCCCTGCAGTGGAGGAAACGCTCTGAATCCAATCCCAGGATCAGAAATGGAACTCAACCATGTGACCCCTCACAAGCAGCTCTGGAATCAGAATGTAAGCAGACTTTCAAAAGCCAGCTTGCGATCCAAAGGAAACTGCATGGTCTATTGGAAAGAGCATAGGCCTGGCAGTCAGAGGACCTGGGTTCTCATCCTGGCTCTGCCGCTTGTCTGCTGTGAGACCTTGGACAAGTCACTTGCTTTCTCTGTGCCTCAGTTTCCTCATCTGTAAAATGGGAATTCAATACCCATTATCCCTCCCCCTTAGACTGTGAGCCCTATGTGGGACAGGGGCTGTGTCCGACATGACGATCTTGTATCTACCCCAGTGCTTAATATAGTGCTTGTCGCATAGTAAGTGTTCAACAAATGTCACAATTATTATTATTCCAAGACCAGACCTGCTGGTGGGAGAGGGACCTCCAGAGTCCCCTATCTGACACAGAGGTCCAAGGCATTCTCTTGAACCCATCAGGAGATCCAAAATGAGACCCAGACATTCCCTCATATCCCGGCCACAGAGAGTAGGGGGAGGCTGATTATTTTGAGCCCACCCCAAGAGAAAGAGAGGAGTCCCAGCTCCCCTTTCTGGCCTGGTGATGGATCAGAAGCATACTATTTTTAATCTACTAATTCTTTCTAGTCCACCACTTTGTCCAGAAAAATAAACTTCTCTATAGCACCATTATAGCACATGAGAACATCTGAATCAAGGGTATTAACAAGTGCTCCTCTACCCTAAATAATGGCCCAAGCTTGGTCTAGAGGCTGATATATTGATAGCACTGCCCCTTTTATACCACTGCAGAACACACTTGTAAGTTGAAAGATAGCATTTTGGGAAACTCCACTAAGAAAACTCCACAACAGAACATATGGTTATCCTGAAGCAGACCAGTGCACTCCATCTGTCTTGATATACTTATCAAGAGGCCATAATTTGCTTCAGCTGCTACAAATCAGCCCATAATCATTTGCCCCTCTTTCTTGGGTTTGTGCAGTCATCTGTTCACAAATTAGTATTTCATGATGTTTTTGGTGTGGAAATCTGACAGTCACTAAAGTGGAGCTCCTCTTGGAAAGGCACCAAGGAGCAGGTGCGGATGTTCTCTGGCTGATCCCCTGCAGCATTTAGCTGTGTTATTTCTTTAAATTGTACCCCCCACCCAAAGAGCCTCAGGGTGTAAGAAACCAGTTGTGGGTTTTTCCCCTTTAATAAATGGTCCTGGAACCATAAGCTTCCAGGTCCAAGTCTATCTGGGAGAGCAGGGATCAGAGAACAAGATTAACCCCAATAAGAGAGTTTCAGAAAACCTGAACAGTCTTTGGGGGATGACGGGGGCTGGGCAACTAAAACTCCTCCATCTATCTAGCTTTTCCCAACTCAGTTGGTTGCTCTCCTGCTTTGACTATTACAGTAATCAGGATGTTTCACCTCCCCACTGACAGAAGGAAAAGCCCTCTGCATACATTAATGAAGACAAATGTCAAGCAATTACAACCTCTCTTACCTGGCCACCTTCAAATGCTCACACTTGCACTTATATGCAGAAAGTGACCAACTGAGACATGGTAGGATTAGGGCATCCAACTCTAAAGGACCAGATTTCTCCATGGAAGACACAGCAAATGCCACCTCCACCCTTGATTAACCCCACATGACTCCAATTATGTTCATCCTTCCAGCCATTCTCAATATATCTCTAAACTATGAGTGAATATGTTTCTGTAGTTTGTGTCCTATTGTTCTTCTGGGCTGTGTTTCCCTTGCTGCTGTTAAATTTCTAGGTTAGCAGTGTGGCCTATGGGAAAGAGCTTGGACCTGGCAGAGGACCTGGGTTCTAATCCTGACTCTGCCACTAGCCTGCTGTGTGACCTTGGGCTAGTCACTTAACTTCTCTGTGCCTCAGTTTCCTCATCTGTAAAATAGGGATTCCATACCTGGTCTCTCTCCCCCTTTAGACTATGAGCCCCATATGGAACAGAGATGGTGTCTGACCTGATTTTCTTATATCTGCCACAGGACCCTTATCATCACCTTATTTTGTATGGATTTTATTGGTTTGTGTATTAGTGTGAAATGGGGTTAAAGTAACCCTTTTTATCTGGAGTTTAAAAGCAGATGGGACTTCAAAGAGGGGAGCTTTCATCAGAGGAGGGCCAGGAGCCAGATAAGGAGGGAGAAAAAGGCAGTAAAAGGAAATACAGTAGAGCCAAAGATCTAGAGACAAACAAAAAGATTTCCCAGGCAGGAGATATATATACTCTCTCTCTCTCTGTCACACACACACACAGAATCTCACATCCACACACATCATCTCACATCTACAGTCATATCCACATTGAATGTCACATCCCCAAACACAATCTCACAACTACACTCACATCAGCACACACATTCAATCTCCCAGCCACACCCACACACTCTTGCAGACACACACACACACACGATCTCCCAGCCATACACTCTCAATCTCAGATGTACACTTAGTATCCTCTCCATACTCAACCTCACACACACACTTAATCTCAGAGCTACACTTAATCTTACACACTCAATCTCACACACACCTTCAATATCGCACACACACACAAACATAAATGGAGTCACACAAATGCCCACTCTCACACACAAGCAAATGGATTTTCGAGATGGGTGGTTACCTGCACCACTAGTTTTAAAGGACTGCACTTTAAGGGCTCCTGCCCTTCCTTTACCCTCAAGAGTGGCATTATTTTAATGCCTGTCTCCACAACTAGATTGTAAACTCCTTGAGGGTAGGGATTGTGGCTATCAACTCTATTATCTTCTCCCTTGAACTTGTCTATCTCAGCAACAGCCCCTTGCCCACATCTTACCTCTGGCCTGGAATACTTTTCCTCTTCATATCCAACAGATGATCACTCTCCCCACCCTCAAAGCCTTATCAAAAGCACATCTCCTCCAAGAGGCCTTCCCCAAGTAAGCCCTCATTTCCTCTTAATAATAATAATAATGTTGGTATTTGTTAAGCGCTTACTAGGTGCCGAGCACTGTTCTAAGCGCTGGGGGAGATAAAGGGTCATCAGGTTTTCCCACGTGGGGCTCACACACTTTTAATCCCTATTTTACAGATGAGGGAACTGAGGCCCAGAGAAGTGAAGTGACTTGCCCACAGTCACACATCTGACAAGTGGCAGAGCCGGGAGTCGAACTCATGACCTCTGACTCCGAAGCCCAGGCTCTTTCCACTGAGCCACGCTGCTTCTCCAACTCCCACTCTTCTCCCACTCCCTTCTGCATCACCCTTGCACTTGGATTTGCACCCTTTATTCACCCTTCCCTCAGCCCCACAGCACTTATGTAAATACCTGTAACATATTTATTTAAATTAGTGTCTCCCCTCCCCAAGATTGTAAGGTCACTGTGGGCAGGGAATGTGTCTACCAACTCTGTATTGTACTCTCCCAAGTGCTTAGTACAGTGCTGTGCACACAGTAAGCTCTAAATGAATACAGTTGATTGATTGGGGACTTCAAGGTACTACTGCTATTGAGCAACCAGTGGCCCAGGATAGGAGGGAGAACCCCATGACTTTCTAGTGACTCCAATGTCAGTGGCCCACAGCTGGAGACTGGAGGAAGAGGGTCAGGAAGTCGGTAGTGTAAGTCCCACCCCCAATCTCACCCTCTACAAACAACACAAAAAAAACAGTAGAGGATAGAGCCAAAGGAGCAGGGGAGAGCTGAATACCATCTGCGAGCCTTACAGACATACACACATGCATACAGAAAAAAGAAATCAGGATAATAATCACCCACATGAGATGAAAACATATGGAAAAATCCATGGGCACACATATTAGTGTGACACCCACAGAGGGCCAATGAAATGAACACCCAGAGACACTTATTGATAAATACAGAAGCTGAAATGAGGAAGCACATGGATGCACATGCACACACACACACACACACACCCATGCACACACCCTGCAGTCCTACAACCAAACACATGAAAAATGAATTGATGTACAAACCCACATAGACATAAACATGTACAGGGAAACACAAACACAGACACACGCACATAGATGTACATACAGAGGAATGGCCCATCTGGTAGACACTAAAAAAATTGGGACACAAACTATCACAGAATAGTTCATAAACACACACATTCAAGGGAACACACAGAGAGACAAGCACCTAACTACACAGTGATACATAAGCAAACAGAGAGACAAACCCGCTCAGGAGCCCACTGGGTGAGGAACAAAGAGCAGAAGGAGGAGGACACCAAAGGAGAGTCAGGAGAGAGTGGGAGATTTGGAAACAAATGGGAAGAGAAGGAGGAGATTAGGAAGGAAAATAAAGTATGTGCTGAGACAGGAGAGAGATAAGAAAACACATAAAGGCAGTGGTAGATACAGGAGTCTCAGCAAGAGTCTTTTTCTCTCTCAATCCCCTTCCCCATAGAGCTGTATTATAATACTGGTTGAATGAAAAAGTGTTGTTTTTTGCTCAACTTGTTGCGATATTTGGATAAGCTATCTCCAGATGTCTAAATTATTCAACCTGCTTTTACGTGAACTTAAAAACATCCCAAAGTTTGCATTCTTTAAACATCCCTCAACTATTCTGTTGTCAGTTGAGAAATAGTATAATGTGAAAGTTTGATCAGAATATTTACAGATTTCTTTCCCATATTTACTGGAGAATAGCTCATTTTTTTCCAAGTATCTTCTTGAAGTACCACAAACCCAGAGTATTAAGATAAAAGGCCAATAGCCCAAACCATCTTCTTATTCACATATTTATTTTTACAACTGGCATCGAACATTATCTTAGCAAGAGTCTGGCCTAACCCATTTCAGAACATCTTGTAGTTCATTAGCTTGTTTTTGCTAGAAATGGTTTACAAATGTGTAACATGCCAAAGCCTTTCAAAGAAAACAATTCTAGATGGTGTCAAACAGGGCTTGGATTGAAAGAGAACTGGTAGGGACCCCAGTCCTGATTGTGAAAATAAATGAGTTAAGGTAATAACTGTGTGGAGAGGGCAGAAATGAGCATGGTTTCCCCCAGTAAATATTTCCTGAGGACACTCTGACAATGCTCACTCAATTCTTCATGCTTGGCCCATAAGATCATAGAATCCCAAACCGGAAAGAGATGTGAATAGCCCATCATAGGAAGGGCTGAGTTCAAAAGTTGTCTACCTATTTCTTAACAATCTCCATGGCATTCTACAGATTTTTTGGTTAGGTGTGCTAATGTCTCAGACTTTCCCTGGTAAACCTGATCTAAAATCCTGCTACCAAAGCTTAAACCTCTTTCCTCTTGTTCTAACCTCGGCGGATTTGGAGAATCGATGGTCTCTATCCCACAGCACTTCTGTACATATCCGTAATTTATTTATTCATATTAATGTCTGTGTCCCCCTCTAGACCGCAGGGTCATTGTGGGCAGGGAACGTGTCTACCAAACCTGTTGTATTCTCCCAAGCACTTAGTACAGTGCTCTGCACACAGTAAGCACTCAAAAAATACCATTGGTTATCGATTGATTCATAGCTCCTTGACTTTGAATATTCAAAAAGAGTTGTTCAGTTTCCATTCATCCATCTCATCACCACAAAAAAGATCTCAGTTGCTTTTATTTTTCCTCATAGGTTTTACTTTCCAACATTTGAATGATTTCTGTGGTTCTTCTTTGAACCATCCCCACATTCTGTTCAATTGTGATGACTAGGAATCGAGGTGCCCCGATAAAGCTCTGAAACCAGTGATGGATTATTTCATTGTTCCTGACAGTGGCCCACCCATTTAGAGATGTCTTTTTCTGTGTTCCCCTTTATACACTGAGTAGGTTTCACTTATTCTGTGGGGTTAAGTGTATAAGCACCAACAGAGATAGCTTTATTCAGCCCAGTTCCCTGGTACGTGTTGGCAGGGCGTGCTAGTTGCTTATGGGAAAATAGCCTCTCTCCACCTGGCTCGGTCATTCTGACTTCCTCCTGTTTAGAGCTTAATCTCTGCCAGGGCTTGCCATGCACATCCTGGAACTGGCAGCTTATAGCCCGGATACCTCTGGGAAAAGGGTGCTATGGCTAGCATGCCTCACCAGTGTCAACACTTCACCCAGAACCTTCTTCAGTACAAATTAAGCCCTGCTCCTGTTTTACCCAGATGCCTACTCCTAACGTCACCAACTCAGGGCACTGTTGCTAAGGGTGTCCGGTGGCCGAGGTCCCCGGATGCACCCTACTATCCTGAGAAGACTGCTCTGAACTCCTGCCAGGCCCAGGGCATTCAGACTTCCCCAAGCACCAAAGTTAGCTGCATTGTCAGGATGGCCTAGTGGAAAGAGCCCAGGGCCTGGGCGTCAGAGGACCTGATCCTTGACCCAGCTCCAGCTTTTGTCCGCTGTGTGACCTTGGGCATGTCACTTCATTTTTCTAGGCCTCAGTTTCCTCACCTGTAAAATGGGATTCAATACCTGTTCTCCCTCCTATTGAGACCGTAAGCCCCCTGTGAGAAAGGGACTGTGTCCGACCTGGTGATCTCATATCTACCCTAGACCTTAGTACAGTTCTTGGCACAAAATAAATGCTTAATAAACAACTCAATTATAACACATAGAGGGTGTTCTGTTGGCAGAAAAGATCCTCAGTCTCCAGATGGAGGGCACACACATGATCTATAGAAGGTATCTTCAGTGCAAGCTCACCCTCTCCCTACACATAGGGGAGAATCAGGGCCATGAATAACAATAATAATAGTTGTGGTATTTGTTAAGAGCTTACTAATTCAAACACTGTACCAAGAGCTGGGGTAGATACAAGATCATCAGGTCCCACATGGGGCTCACAGTCTAAATAGGAGGGAGAACAGGTATCCCCATTTTGCAGATGAGGGAACTGAGCCACAGAGAAGTTAAGTGACTGGCCCAAGATCACACAGCAGACAAGTAGCAGAGCCAGGATTAGAACCCAGGTCCTCTGACTCCCATGTCCATGCTCTTTCCATGAGGCCAAACTGCTACTATGACTTCACTTTACTTCTGAACTTAAGCCTATTTCTGAGGATTCTCCAACTGACCAAGACCATTTTTCATCCTTTTCCTGAATTCTAAGATCAATCAGTGGTATTTATTGAGTGCTTATTATATGCAGAGTACTATACTAAGTGCTTGGGAGAGTAAAGTACAACAGAATTAGATGCTAGTCACCCGTGCCATGCAGATGTCAGGCCAGGAATTATGTCATGCACTCCTTTTTTACTTTTCCACAGCAGTCAGCTCAATGCTCTGCATACAGCAGGAGTTAAGTAAAGATTATTGACTAAGTCCATGTCTGTGTAATGTCCAACTGTAACACAGTTGGGAGGCCAAACTGTCTAATGGAAAAAACACAGGACTGGCAGGTAGGAAACTTAGGTTCTGGTCCTGGCTCCAACACTTGCCTGCTGTATGACCTTGGGTAGATCACTTAACTTCACTGGTCTCAATTTTCTCATCTGTAAAATGAGGTTAAAAATATCCATTCGTCCTCTTAGACTGTGAGCTCCATATAATCAGGGACTGTGCCTGATCTGATTATCCGATAACTACCCCAGTACTTAGGGGAGTACTCGGGACAGAGTAAGCATTTAATAAACACCATTATTGTTATAATAGTAACTATTTGGGGAGCAAATAACCTATGGATTAAAATATATGGAGAAGTTGTTTAACAGTGGAAACAGAACTACCAAATGAATTTTTTTTAGAGGGCACAGATTTCAAAATGACATGTTATGCCATGTTAAAGGAAGATTTCCAGCCAAGCCAGTTTGTTAATAAATAATGAAAACAGGTTGCCTCAAACCCATCCCTTTCTTTGTATCTCCCTGTGTTCAAGTGGAAAGGTCTTAATCAATCAGTGGTATCTATTGAGTGTAGGGGGAGTAGTATACAACATACTTTACCCTGCCAACAATGAGCTTACAGTCTAGAGAGGGAGACACACATTAAAATAATCAATCAGTGGTATTTATTGAATGCTCCCTGTGTGCAGACCACTGTACTAAGCCCTTAGGAGAGTACAACAAAGTTGGTAGATACAGTCACTGCCCACGAGGAGCTTACAGTGTAGAGGGGCAGACAGACATTGAAATAATTTGTGGATGTCTGTATAAGTGCTGTGAGGCAGAGGTTGAGGTGAATAACGAGTGCTGAAAGGGTACAGATCCAAGAGCATAGGCGACGTACAAGGGAGACTGAGCAGGGGAAATGAGGACTACCTCTTGGAGGAGACGTGATTTTAGTAAGGCTTTGAAGGTGGGGAAGGTGGTGGTCTGTCATATATGAAGGGGGAGTTCCTCCTGTTTAACCACTAATTGATTGATTGATTAATTGATGTAGGACAGGTACTGTGCCTCATCTGATTGTCCTACATTTACTCCAGCTCTCAGTTCAGTACTTAATAAAACCACAGTTATTGTCATTATCATCAGTCAGTATTGTGGATTATTGAAGAAAATTAACCTGGCTAGTGTATAATGAAGTTCTTCATTGCTTGACTGGATCTTTGCTGAGCCATTTGGCAGTCTTTCTGTTTTTAATTCCTTTTTTAAAAACATGGAGAAGTAGAGAAGAAAATAGTAAGCACATATAATATCAATAACCAAGAATAATAAATTGAGTCTATACAGTTTTTTTAAATTATTTCTAAGCCCCTACACATTAGTAATCTCATTTGATCTTTACAAAGTCCCTTGGGGGTAAAGAAGGACAAATATGACACACCACCCTGGGACATTTTATACCGATATTCCTGTTTTCAGCTGGCCTGGCACTGCCTGGTCTGGCACTGCTTGGTCCTGATTCTTCCCCAGATGCCTTTTAGTCCAGTATTTTGGTTTTAAGATCCCAGAATTCCCCTGCCTCCATTCTGTCACCCGATCCCCCAGTGCAGACACAGCACCCATGTTTACAAGGATCTGGAAGGGGAAACACAACAGTTCTGGAGTAATGGAGGCAACCAAGGCCCAGCCAGCAAGAGCCAGTCAGTCAGTCATATTTATTCATTCACTCAATAGTATTTATCAAGCACTTACCTTGTGCGGAGCACTGTACTAAGCACTAGAGAGAGTACAGTATAACAGAAACATTCCCTGCCCACAACGAGTTCCCCTTCTAGAGGGACTGTAACACACTCAGTGACTATACAAGTTCAGCACATTTCCACACAGAACCTTTCCTGTGTGTCCTTATAATAATAATAATGGTATTTTTTAATGGCTTACTATGTGCTGTACTATGACATCTTTACATCACGTTGTTTATGTTACCTAATGTATGTAATGTAGCATATAGTAAGTAGTGCAAGTGCTAAGACAGGGGTTGACAAATGAAGCACCCACAACTCTTTAATACTGTCAGTGGCCACCTGGGAAGATCTCAAAGCACTTTATAAATGCTTTCTGGTGGCCTCTGGATGGATCAGAAATTCAAAGTACAAAGAGAACAAGTGGAACCACTATAGAATCCAGGGGTCTTAATAACAATAATAATAATGGTGGTATTTGTTGAGTGTTTACTATGTTCCAGATACTGTACTAAGAGCTGGGGTGGATACTAGCAAATCAGGTTGGACACAGTTCCTGTCCCACGTGAGGCTCACAGTCTCCATCCCCATATTACAGATGAGGTAACTGAGGTACAAGAAGTGAAGTGACTTGCCCAAGGCCATATAGCAGACAAGTGGCAGGTCCTGCCTCTCGGTCTAATGGTTCAGTGACTGTGCTTTGGCAGCTGATGAGGGTGGACCATGTTATGTTCAGCACTTCCTTCACTGTCTGTTTGATAAATGTTCGGTAGCTTTAAATAAAATTGTCATCTAGATAAATGCTTTTGGTGCTTCAGATTTTTTTCTGTTTTGCAAATTCCAGCAAGTGTTGTTGCAATCCCATGGAATCAACTGCATTACTGGCCTAGTCTAACAACCAGTTTCCCATTGTTTTGCCATTGTAGGAATGTACTGTGAAAGCTTTGTGTTACAGACAATTCTGCAACTGGCCCTGGAGGAAGGCTTCAAAATATTCCATGGACATACAGATTTAGGCATAATCCCAATTGTATTCCCCAAGGTTGAAGAGTTAATTACATTTGCCAAGTACTCAAGGCTGAGATAATCATACTCTGAAATAAATAAATAAATAAATAAATAAATAAATAAATAAATAAATAAATAAATAAATAAATAAATAAAGCAAGCTATATGATTTAACTGGAAATAAGTTGGACCTGTCAAGCAGCCTAAATTTCATCTTTGGTTTGGAAAAGGATTTAGAAATACTTTTATGATCATAGGTCATAGTTTCCATTCCCTGACCTCATTTTTTTGTTGGTAATTTGCTTTAAGTGTTGTGACATCTTAGAAAATTTTAAAGCCAAATGCCAGGTTTTTTCCTTCTGTAATCCAAGCCTGGTCTTCTTATGGCTTCTCTTTGGCTTCCATCCTCAGAAACTCGAGAAGCAATTTCCATTTTTAATGAGTTGGTCACTGAATGCATTCTTTTCCAGTGATTTTATAACTGAAACTAAACATGACCAGCCTCACTACCTCTGTTAAGTCAGTGAAGCTAATACTTCCTGAACTAACTGGACTTGCTGTGGCCGAATAAAGATTGTGGCTGAATAAAAATGTCTCCTGACTCCCAGGCCCATGCTCTGTCTTCTAGGCCTCTCTGTTTCTATGCCTCTGAAGTCAGTTCTATGGCATTTGTTTAAGGTACTCTAAATAAGGATACCTTTGCCCACCTCCTCACTCATTGTGCTCCGTGCCCCAGTAGACTTGTGACAGGCAGGGATGAGAGAATCCAAGTGGCACTGTGTAAACCACTGGCACAGGAATCAATTCCCCCACACAGGTTCTTGGCCCTGAAGACTCAGCTCCGAGGCACATCCTGATGGGAGACTCCATCGGTATCACCATCAAATAAAGATATTAGGTTAGAATAAAGGAGAAGGAGGCTCTTTTTTTTTCTTCAGTGCTAATAGTCCATGATGATCAGAGTAGCAGCAACTGAAGAGTGGGTTGAAATGGCTGAAAGGATGATGTGGTTTTCCATACTCACATGTCTTGACGTTAAGCAGGGCCTGATCCTGCACTCACGCAAATCTTAATACTTGCTACCGCTGCCTAAACTGAATAAGAGAATGCAAAGCAAGTGAAAATTAATCACTGATATTTTAAAATATGCTAATATCATTCAAACATTGGCAAACTTCACAGCTTCCATTTTAGGTGAGGCTAAGTCAGTTTAATTTTATAGGAAATGGAAGTATCTCGTCCAAAACCAGATTAACTTTTTAGATTAAATTGGGCTGAGATATGGAGTTCCTAAAAGATTAGGTTTTGTGTCGAAAGAACTCTAAGTATCGTCATGCAAAGTCTAGCCTAGGCTCTCTGGGGACATAGGACTTTTTCTTAGCTTGAACTAGTTATATATTCAGAATACAGAGTGGAAGTCACCATCGTGGAATAAATTGATGATTTTCTTTCCCTATGTAGACAAAATGCAGTTCAGATTTTATTGGCAACAGGAAAGAAAGATTGTTTCCTTCTGGGGTACATACACAATAATCAGTTTGGACACAATCCCTGTCCCACAAGGGGCTCACATTCTAAAGTGGAGAGAGGATGATTTAATCCCCTTTTTATGCCCTCCCTCTTTATATCCAACAGATGATAACTCTCCCCACCTTCAAAGCCTTATTAAAATCCCATCTCCTCCAAGAGGCCTTCCCTGACCGAGCCCTCATTTCCTCTTCTCCCCCTCCCTTCTGGATCACCCTTGCACTTGGATTTGCACCCTTTATTCACCCCTCCCTCTGCCCCACAGCACTTACACGTATATCTGTAATTTATGTATTTATATTAATGTCTATATCCCCCTCTAGACTGTAAGCTCATTGTGGACAGGGAATGTGTCTACCAACTGTTATATTTACCCTCCCAAGAGCTTAGAACAGTGCCTCTGAACATAGTAAGCACTCCGTAAGTATGATTGATTGATGTGGGACAAGGACAGTGCCCAACCTGAATATCTTGTATCTACCCCAACACTTATTACAGTGCTTGGCACATAGTAAGCACTTAAAAATTACCATCATTATACATATTTGCTTTTCCTAGCTGTAATTTATTTTATTATCTGTCTCCCCAGCTAGACTCTAAGCTCTTTGAAGGCAGAGTTCGTGTCTACCTACTGTAGTTTACTCTCCGAAGAACTTAGTACAGTGCTTGTCGCACAGTGTACGCTCAATATACCTCATTGGTTTGACTACTCGAGTGATGGAAAAGGCCAAACCATTACCTCTCTGTCACTGCTTCTGCCCCAGTGATGGGCCCAGCATAATTGGATCTCCTGGGGCATATCACCAGGGCTGCCACTAACAACAGATTCGCCACTGCCACTTCTGTCCAGCAGCTAGTGGTAGTCCCAGCAACCTCACCCAAAAGAGGCTGGATGAGCCGGTTCTCCAACCAGCGCCAATGCTGCTGCTGTTACTATAGCCACCTGAGCAAAACAGCAACATCCCTGGCCACTGCCTTGGCTCAACTGGGCTTGTCCTAGTTTGGTCGCCAAGGCTACAGCACTTGGGTGCTAGTGGCTGCAGCAAACGATAAGCACTCCCTACCTTTCTCCCTTCTTTTCACCCTCCTTTCCTCCCTTCTCATTTCCTCTTTTTTCCCTCCACCCTTCTTCCTCTCCTGCTTTGCTTCCCCCGCTTTCTCCCTCTTCTTCTCTGTCCCTCTCCCTTTCTCCACCACCCCCCAATCTGGCTTATCTGACCAGTCCTCTTTTAGACCCCACCTCCATCCCACTGAAATAAGATCATCTGACTGTATTTTCACTTGACATTGACTTGAGAATGTAGGAGATACCGACGGAACTGCTCAAGAAGCCAAAAGAGTATTCTGTGGAGGATGTTGGTCTCACAACTGTAAAGACGACTTGGGTCTGGCTACAGCTTTGTATATCCTCATTGGAGAGAGTTAACATCCAACTGTGAGAATAGAGAGAGATTGACCCTTTGTAGTCAAAGATGATATCATGGAGGATGATGTTTACATATAGGTGCAAGTGAAGCTGAAAAGGCTGTACTTTGGGACTGATAGTCCCAGCCACCCCTTGCACACACAGAGATCGTCCTTGGTCCAAAGAATACATTTGCCATTTGCAGTGCCTGTTCCTGTTTTCACTTCTGCATCTTTGACTCATGAATCTCTCAAGCTACTACTCAAAGAGAATTTCTTCTTTCTCGACTGCAGTGTGCCATGCTTGTCTGTCTGGGTTGGTTATGTCATGGGCTTCAGATGAGTTTCCATATTGTCTGAGCTTGCACTTGATTGTACCCTTGAAATGTTTCTTCTGTTTCCCCCCCACATTTTAGGTTGCTATACTTAACCATGCTATCTGTCTGCCATGGTGGTGTCACAGTCTTCAGATGAGATGCCATGTTGTCTGAGACTGCCCTTGATGGCATCCTTGAAATGATTCTTCTGTCCCCTTTGCTTTTCGGTTGCTCCATTTCAACTGACCAGCAGCTATCTGAATATTCTACTGTCAGCCATTCTCATCACATGTACCACCCAACGAAGTGATGTTGAGAATGGGCCTAGCTTTAATGTTAGTAGACTGGCTTTGTTCCAGGACTTCACTGTCTGTGATCCTGTAAGTAACTCTCAGAGGAGCTAGATGTGATGTTTGGCTGGACTCAAGACTCAGAAGCATGTAGAAGTTTGGATAGCACTAAAGCTCTGTAGACCTTCAGCTGGGTCTGAAGCCTGAGCCCCTGTTGCAGCCCCACACTCTGTCTTCAGCAAGATACATTGATTGTTTTAATTCATTTTTCTAATTCCATGTCTATCACAGTGTTGAACAGTGTGCTGCCAACATTCAGTTCCATGCTGCCATTGAAGATCTTTGGTTGTGTGTAGGGTTTTCTGGTGCAGGCTAATACCTCTGATGGCTCAGTGGAAAGATCCCAGGCTTGGGAGTCAGAGGTCATGGGTTCGAATCCCAGCTCTGCCACTTGTCAGCTGTGTGATTGTGGGCAAGTCACTTAATTTCTGTACCTCAGTTCCCTCATCTGTAAAACGGGAATGAAGACTGGGAACCCTACGTAGAACAACCTGCTTACTCTCTATCTACCCCAGTGCTTAGAACAGTGCTCTGCACATAGTAAGTGCTTAACAAATACCAACATTTATTATCATCATCAGTTCGGACACAGTCCCTGTCCCACATCGGGCTCAAAGGCTAAGTAGGAGGGAAAAACAGGTATTGAATACCCATTATACAGTTGAGGAAACTGAGGCTCCAAGAAGCAACTTGCCCAAGGTCACACACTGGCAGACATATTGCCAGTCCACAAGGTGGGACTGACTCTGCCTGTAGAATGGATGTGTCCCTCTAGGGGGCAGTCATTCACATAAGAATTCTTGAATGACTGCATTTTTTTTTTTAATAACTTAGAACTTCTTAGTCCTTTTCATGATGCTCATATCCTACTAAATTGAAAGTTACCCAGAGGATTGGAAATGTCAGTGATCAGGTCCTTCGTTGCATCCACCAGCATGGCCGAATAAAATACACCAAACAGGAGTGAACTACCTAATATCTAACCCAGCCTTATTCCATTGCAATAGGAAACAAATCAGAGAGGGCTTCCCCGCCCCCCAGCTCAGCCATCCTGTCATGACCCAATCTCAGAATCCTGATAAAGTTTTCAAGCAGTCAGATGGACATGGTAAATGCCAGAGCCCAGATCTACTGATGATATCAAATGCTTTTTGGAAGATTTATGAAGATTGTATAGAGGCATTGTTGCTGCTCTTGGGACTTCTGCATCTGTCATGTTGCGAAGATTATGGCTGCTATGCCACGCTGTGGTCTGAAGCCACATTACAATTTCAAGGATAGTCTTCAGAAGTTGGTCCAGAGCTTTATTTCAGATCTTGTCAGCCATATCAAACAAAGAAATGCCTCAAAACCTGTCACACTCTGATCTTTCATCTCTCTTCTTTAGGTAGTGATAGTAGTAGCAGCAGCAATATGGTATTCTATGGAGCACACATTTGAGGTAGTGCATTGTACTAATCAATAGAAAATACACTTTGGATATCAGGGCTATGCTCTAGTTTAATTGTAGATGTTACTGGGAAATCCTTCAAAGAATGTTGTTGTGTGGAAAATCATTTTCTTTAATTTGAGAATAAGATGACTATAGGGGGGTGACAAATGTACCTTTTTCTCTGCCAAGAGGAGAATCTGCCTTTTCATGAGGGCTGCCAGCTTGAGTTTGCAGAAATTTTGTCAACTATAGCATTCAATTCACATTGGTGCAAGTCTATGAACTGTGAAGCAGTCAAGCAAAACTCTCTCACTCTGAAGTTATATGATGACTTT
Organism: Ornithorhynchus anatinus; assembly: GCF_004115215.2. NCBI lineage: Eukaryota > Metazoa > Chordata > Mammalia > Monotremata > Ornithorhynchidae > Ornithorhynchus > Ornithorhynchus anatinus. The sequence continues at coordinate 58,410,532 of NC_041753.1, forward strand.
TTGTAATCACCCCCACCTGCTTCTTCCCATAAGCCACCATGTTTAGAATACAAGAAGGCTTCAACTAGCTAGTACAGTGTAATTATGACACACATACACACACATGCCCCTAGTTCTCCTGTAGTAATAGTAACAGGAAATGATGGTGGAGGTGGTAAGAAGCAACATGGCCTAGTGGATAGAACATGGTCCTGGAAGTCAGAAGTGTCACAACCTGCCAGTTGGTACCAACAAAGACTTTCCTGGACTAGGAGAATCTCAGTGACACACACCAGAGTTCAAACCACACCTCTGATCACCAAAGTTACTGGGGAAAGCTTTTTACTTAGCTTTACCAACATGCAAGGGAGTGACACATACATACACTCACTCCACCACCAAAGGGCCCAATACCAGCCTGTGGTCAAAGGAGCCTTGTTCTGCTAATGCTGCTTCTTTCTGGCTCCAAATGCTGCTCTCTTACTGCTTCTCCAACATGCTCCTACACCACTTCAACGTACCTCATCCTCTGCATCTCAGTATATCCTGTTTCTAGTGCCCCCTCATGATTCAAAGCAACCGCCTTTTAACTGCCTTAGGTGTCACAGCTGTGGCTCTACATAGCAGTCATTGATTGGTCCAGCCCTGTTACTGGGCAGAACAGGGAAAGCCCTGCCTCTCTCCATGTTCCGCACCCACAGGCCCACAATCACCTGTCTCATGTAGAGCCCATTAGTGCCTCATTAATCTCTTCCTTGTTGTTTTTGTTCACTGGTCACAAACAGTCACTAAAAAGGCAGCTTGTTGTAGGCTCACTCCAAGAAGGACCTGGGTTCCAATTCTGACTCTGCCACCTGTCAGCTGTGTGACCATGGGCAAGTCAATTAGCTTCTCTGTGCCTCAGTTTCAGTTATTTCATCTGTAAAATGGGGATTAAGATTGTGAGTCCCATGTGGGACATGGACTGTGTCCAACCTGCTTAACCTGTGTACCCAGGGCTTAGTACAGTGCCTGGAACATAGTGAGTGCTGAACAAATACCATTTAAAAACAAACACACCAAAAAGATGAGGAACGTGGCCACCTGGCAGTGTCTTTCACTTAATGGTAAAGTACATTGGGCATCTTTGTACAGTGCATATCACATCTACTCAATTATAGGACTTATTACTATTATGGTATTTGTTAAGTGTTTACTATGCATCAAGCAGTATGCTAAGTGCTAGAGTACATACAAGTTAATCAGGTTGGACACAGTCTCTGTTCCACATGGGGCTAACAGTCTAAGTAGGAGGGAGGACAGGTATCGAATCCTCATTCTGCAGTTGAAGAAACTGAGGCAACCATTCATCCAAGAAGCTTTCCTGACTAACCTTTCCTCTCCCCACCCTATTCACCCTTTTTTCTGCATTGCCTTGGCATTTGAGTCCATACCGCACCCCCCCCCAGCAAGCATTTTGATATTCATCCAATCTCCACACCCTTATGGCAATTATATACATATCCTTATACCCAGTTGTTTCTCCTAATGTAATTTATTTTATTGTCCACCTGCCTCACTAGTTTGTAAGATCCTTTTGGGCAGGGATCATGTCTACTAACTCTATTGTATTCTCCCAAGTTCTTAGCACAGTGTTCTGCTCAAAGCAGTCCCTCAGTAAATACCCTTGATTGATTGATTGATTGATTGATTGATTACACCAAGAAGTTCTACACTGGACAACATTTGTGACTTCTTCCCTGTTATTTCCAAGTGCTCAGTACAGTGCTCTTTACATCACTGAATCAATTGATTGACACTATTTACTGACTGATTACTGCATACAGAACACCGTACTAAGCCCTTGGGAGAGTATAATAGAGTGGGTAGACCCAATCCCTGGCCTTAAGGACCTTGTAGGCACCTAATAAATATTAATTATTGATTATCATTGTTTATTATCCCACCCTGGAACTCAGGCTTGAAAAGTTCACTCTAAGGAAGCTTTCTTGAGGATGTGCCGGATATTTAGTCCCTGGAGAGCAAATAGGTTTTGGGAATCATGGCCTATTAAACAGATATCTTAGATAATCACTGTACTTTAACTGCAAGGAACTTCAAATCAAGAAAAGAAAAAAAAATCACCCACCCAGATAATGATTTCAGATGCAGAGTACTTGAATCACTTTAGGTCTTTCAAGCATATTTTGAGCAATCTTTTCTTGGCCACCAATCCAATCATGTCTCCTCTCCACATTAGTCAAGCACACATCCAACTTTCCATTAATATCATCAGCAGGGTGTCTCCGCTCTGTGGAGTAGGTTGGTGAGCTAGTTAGCACTGCCATGGAAATGGGAAGGAAACAAGGCAAAGAACACATTCTCAGTTTGTAGCCAAACTATTCTCATTCCCTTCAGGTGGCAACTTTGGAAAGAAGTGGGGGAAAATAAATATTTCCTGCATCAGAAACCACTAAAAATGTAGCTGTTCAGTAGTGCCTGGAGATCCATTGTATGGGACACATCATATGACAATCAGTGTCACAGGTGGTGGTACTGATGGAACACTGTAGTGATAATACCCATTCTCTAGTGAGATGAATCTTGATGAGATAGAAACTAAGTTTGTTAATCCTTCTTTCTGGACAGCAGCCTCTCCCTAAGATAAAATTTTGCTGAACTGCTCTGTGGTGACAGTCAATCAATCAAACAGTGGTGTTTACTGAGTGCTTACTGTGTGTAGAGCACTGTCTTAAGCACGTGGGAGAGTACAATACAATAGATGGATCCCTGCCTCAAGGGGCTTATTCTAGCCTCTGATAACTGGGCCTTGTATACTACTTCCCAGCTTGCTCTCTTTTTTTTTTTTGTGATATTTGTTAAGCACTTACTGTGTGCCAGGCACTGTTCTAAACACTGGGGTAGATACAGGGTAATCAGATTGGACACAGTCAGTGTCACATGTGGGCTCGCAGTCTTCATCCCCGTTTTACAGATGAGGTAACTAAGGCACAGAGAAGTGAAGTGACTTGCCCAAGGTCACACAGCAGACAAGTGGCTGAGCCGGGACTAGAACCCATGTCCTTTTGACTCCCGGGCCCAGAAATAATGATAATAATAATAACTATGGCACTTTTGAAGCACTCACTATGTGCTACACACTGTTCTTAGCACTGGGGTAAAAACGAATGGATCAGGTAGGACACAATCCCTGTTCCACGTGGGGCTCAAGATCTTAATTCCCATTTTACAGATAAGGTAACTAAGGCCCAGAGAAGTTAAGTGACATGCCTATGGTCCCACAGCAGACATGTACCAGAGCTGGGATTAGAACCCAAGTACTTCTGACTGCCAAGGCCATGCTCTATCCACTAGGCCACTCTGCTTCTCTCTCTCCTTTCCATTTAAGAAAGCTTTGTAATTGTACCTGATACTTGGCTCTTTCATATCTGTCCCCTTGACCACACTGTTCTCACAGCCTGGAACTCTCCACTCCCCGCCGCTGCCCCCCAACCCCGAAAATCAGACAAAACAGTTTTCCTCACGTTCAGAACCCTCCTCAAATCCCATTTTCTTCAATGAGCCGTCCCTGATTAATTCACCAAACTGCAAGGCATATCTCTCACCACTGTATGCATTTATTCTCATCCTCAGTACTTGTGTATATTTGCACATTCAATTATTTACATTGATCATTCTAGTGGTAAACCTTTTTGTCTGTCTTACCCATAAGAGTAGAAGTAAGCTCCTTGAGGGTAGGAAACTTGTTGCCTCCATAGTTCTGTGCCTTCCAAATGCTTAGAACAGTCCACTGCACACAGCGAGTGCTATTACTACTACTGCTACTATTTCCAAAGTACAAGATCCACCCGATCTTGAAATGGAGCCCAGGAACTGCAGTGTGCATGTTCCACAAGATAGGGAATGGTTTCAACTTCAGCAGATAGCAAAGCTACTGGGAGAATAAGAGAGAAAGCAGAGGTTGATCTGTCAGAGCTAAAGGATCACTTTGGCAAACAAAGCAGTTGCACAGCCAGCTAGAATTTACTGTTGCAAATTCCAGTCAGAATGCTTAGAATTTTCCCTACTCTTCCAGCCATTATGACACATATACTAGTAAAGGGGTGGAGGAGAGAGGGAGATGATACATTACTGACCTCCCCTAATAGGAATCATGGTATTTGCTAAGCATTTACTGTGTACCAAGTGCTGTACTAAGTGCTGGAATAGACACAAGATCATCCGGTCAGACAAAATCCCTGTCCACATGGAGCTCATAGTGTAAGCAGAAGGGAGAACAGGAATTGAATCTCCATTTTTCAGATGAGGAAACTGAGGCCCAGAGAAACCAAGTGACTTGCACCAAGTCACACAGCAGGCAGGTGGGCAGAGCCAGAATTAGAACCCAGGATATCTGACTCCCAAGTCCGTGCTCTTTTCCCTAGGCCAGTTGCTTTCCATAACAATCCTGCATCTGCTGCTGCTGAATTACAATTATAGCCCCATCTTCATTCAGTAGCGCAACAATTATGACCTTTAAACATCCTGATTGGGAGATAGAAGCTTGTGATTTCGGTAACATTTACCTAGACTCAACTATTCAAGGTTTTAAGCACCCAAATTTAAACATTTTCCATTGATCAAATTTTCCCGAAAAACCAACGGGAAGATGGTGAGCATTTTCAATGACGGACTAAAAGATTATGATAATCATCCTGGTGGGAAGTTAACAGAAAGTACCCTACGATAATATTTTCTCTTGGTTTGTTTCTTTTAGGAATGTTCTTTCCCAGCTAGCCACCAGAGAGCAGCAATGGAACAGAGCAAAATTGGGCTATTTCCATTGTATATTTTTGGATTCACTTCCTGATCCTTGTTTCTGTGAACAAAAACTCTCAGTTGAAGAGGATAAGTGTTGTCTGGTTTTGTCAGAGACTACTTGAATCTCTAACAGTTTGGATGATGCCCCGTCACCCCACTCCTCAAGAACACACACCTTCACATCAAACAGAAACTCCTTACCATCAGCTTTAAAGCATTAAATGAGCTCTCCCCTCCTAACTTATCCCCGATTTCTTTTTTTTTTTATGAGTTCTGTTAAGCGTTTACTATGTGGCAGGCACTAAGCTCTGGGGTAGATACAAGATAATCAGGTTGGACACAATCCCTATCCCATGTGGGGCTCACAGTCTTAATCTCCATTTTACAGATGAGATAACTGAGGCACAGAGAAGTGAAGTGACGTACCCAAGGTCACACAGCAGACAAGAGGTGGAGCTTGGATTAGAAGCCAGGTCCTCTGACTCCCAGGTCTGCTCTCTTTCCATTAGGCCACCCTGCTTATCCATTTCCCATTACAACTCAACCCACACACTCCATTCCTCTAACACCAACCTTCTAGCTGTTCCTCAATCTCATCTATCTCACCTCTAACCCCTTGCCCACATCTTCCCTCTGGCCTGGATCTCCCTCTCCCTTCATATATGACAGACCACCACACCTTTGCAGCCTTATTAAAATCATATTTCCTACACCCTGACTAAGCCCTCATTTAATAATAATAATGATGGTACTTGTTAAGCACTTAATATGTGCCAAGCACTGTTCTAAGTACCGGGATAGTTAAGCAGTTAACTACAAGTTAAGCAGGTTGAACACAGTCCCTGTCCCACAAGGGGCTCACATTCTTAATCCCCATTTTACAGATGGGGCAACTGAGGTCCAGAGAAGTGAAGTGACTTGCCCAAGGTCACACAGCAGGCATGTGGTGGAGCCGAGATTAGAACACAGGTCCTTCTGACTCCCGGGCCCGTGCTCTAGCCACCTACTCCCTGTCTCTTCAAGCATTTGATATTCACCATTCCCTCAGCCCCACAACCCTTATGTAAATAGCCATAATTTAATGTCTGTCTCCCCCTGTAGACTGTAAACTCCTTGAGGGCAGGGATTGTGTCTACCAATTCTGTTGCACTGTACTCTCCCAAGTGTTTATTTCAGTACCTTGCTTTCTCCTACCTCACCTCCCTCCTCTCCTTCTACAACCCAGCCTTCACACGCTCCTCGTTAATCTTCTCACTGTGACTCGCTCCCACCTATCTCTCCGCTGACCCCTAGCCCACATCCTGCCCCTGGCCTAGAATGCCCTCCCTTGTCAAATTTTACAGACAATTACTCTCCGCCCCCTCCAAAGCCTTATCGAAAGCCCATCTCCTCCAAGAGGCCTTCCCAGACTAAGCCCCTCCTTTGCTCTTCTCCCACTCCCTCTGTGTCATTCTGACTTGCTCCCTTGGTTTTTCCCCACTCCCAGCCCCATAGCAGTTATGTACATATCTGTAATTTATTTATTTGGATTGATGTCTGTCTCCTTGCTTCTAATCTGTAAGCTCTTTGTGGGCAGGGAATGTGTCTGTTTATCGTTGTATTGTACTCTCCCAAGCATTTAGTGCAGTGCTCTGCACACAGTAAGCGCTCAATAAATATGATTGAATGAATGAATGCTATGCCCACATTGATTGATCGATAAGAAACTCGAAGTTTTCACCCCACCTTCTTACCAACATTTTTCTAGTCCTCATCAGTATGGCAAGTTTACTAGAATTTCCTCCCAATTTTTTTTGAGGTAATCCCAAATCCAGAGCATATATTCTGGAACCCCATGAAAGAGGTGTATGGTTTCGTAGCAAACCATGTTCACAGATCAAAGTGATCCTGCCCGTGTCTGCATATTCCTTAACAGGACAAGTAAGTCATGCTCCCTTTTCACTTCAACCAAAAAGGACACTGGAAAATAGATTTGTCAGCTTCCCCTCTACATGGTAAACTCATTTTTTATTTTTATGGACATAGTCCCAAATAGGGCTCACAGTCATAATATTCATTTTACAGATGAGGTAACTGAGGCACAGAGAAGTGAAATGACTTACCCAAAGTCATACAGCAGACAAGTGGCTGGCAGAGCCAGGATTAGAACACAAGTCCTTATGACTCCTAAGCCTGTGCTCTATCCACTAGGCCATGCTGCTTCCCACTGTGGCAGGGAACGTGTCTACCGATTATGTTGTATTGTCCTCTCCCAAGCTCTTAGTGCAGTGGTCTGCACATAGTAAATGCTCAATAAATGCCATTGACTGATTGACTGCTTGTCTTGTGATCAGCTTGGAACTGGCACAGAGCTCCTGTTTGAGCCCTGTTTGGGATTTTGCCTGCGCGATTGCACCCTTGTTCTGTAACTCTTGACTGGCCTTTGAGAGAGCCCACTTGGCATCTTCTGTCAGGGGATGCTTCTCTCACCCTGTTGGCGTCCTTCCTGGATACTAAGACACGCCATGAGGCCTCCCCCTAGTGATGGGCCAGGGCTGGTCGGGGCTGGAAAAGCTTCCATTGGAGCCTGTCAAGCTGGTATTTTGTTCAAATTCCCCAGGCAGGCTGTCAAGTGGGTTTAATTCATTCATTCATTCAATAGTATTTATTAAGCGCTTACTATGTGCAGAGCACTGTACTAAGTGCTTGGAATGTACAAATCGGCAACAGATAGAGACAGTCCCTGCCCATTGACGGGTTACATTCTAATAGGGGGAGACAGACAGACAGAAACAATAGCAATAAATAGAATCAAGAGGATGTACATCTCATTAAAACAATAGCAATAAATAGAATCAAGGTGAAGTGCATCTCATTAACAAAATAAATAGGGTAATAAAAATATTTATAAATGAGCGGATGAGCACAGGGCTGAGGGGAGGGGAAGAGAGAGGGGGAGGAGCAGAAGGAAACGGGGGGAAAAGGGGAGCTTAGCTGAGGGGAGGTGAAGTGGGGGGTAGAGAGGCAGCAGAGGGAGCAGAGGGAAAAGGGGAAGCTCAGTCTGGGAGCACGGGCCTGGGAATCAGAGGACCTGGGTTCTTATCCCAGCTCTGCCACTTGTCTGCTGTGTGACCTTGGGCAATTCACTTTACTTCTCTGGACCTCAGTTCCCTTGTCTGCAAAATGGGGATTGTGAGCCCCATTTGAACCCTATGTGGGACAGGGACAACCCCATTTGCTTGTACCCACCCTAGTGCTTAGTACAGTGCCCAACCCCCAAGACGTGGAGGGAAACTTACCTTTACTCTGAGAGGCTAAGAACTTATTTTCACTCTCCTTAGTGCTCATGTGTATACCTCTGCTTTATTCATTTACTTTCAACCTCTCTGGTTGTAAATGTTTTCATGTCTGTCTCCTCCATTACAGTATAAGGTCCTTGAGAGCCAAGAATGTGTCACTTCTTCACTCTGTTCTTCCCAAACATCTAGTACAGATAGAGTACCTCACCAAGTGGGCTCTCAATCAATCAGTGAATGGTATTTATTGAGCGATTACCATGTGCAGAGCACTGTACAAAGCACTTGGGAGTGTACAATACCACAGCACTTATGAACATATCGCTACACACCATTTCCCTGTCTGTAATTTATTTTTATGTCTGTCTCCCCCTCTATTACTACTTCTGGATGCTGGAAGAAAGGTGTATAGAATATTCTAAAAGATCCAACTGTTCCCTACGTGGCAAGGAGTCCCACTGTCTGCAGATGCTACTTGTCTGGACGATCACTTTTTTCATTCTCATTCTTTTATTACAGTTCACTGTTCAACCTTTGTCCTCCTAAGTGTTCATCTACCTGTCCTTGGACCCCAAGCCCGTCGAGGGCCAGGACCGAGTCATTTCGGCCTGAAGTGTAATTTCCCCAGCAGGCAATGTACCGCTCCTCACAAACCAGGTGCTTAATAAAAGCTGTGCTAACGAATCGGCTAGCCAAGTTTCCTGGGTTACCTCCTTTCATGGAGGAAAACCGAAAACAAGTGAGGCAAAGGAAATTGCCCCATCCCTGATCCAGTCAGCATCAAATCAGGGAGGCACTAAGGGGGCCTCAGTCCGCTGAGCCGAGTCACCTGTGGGCAAAGCGTGTCCCAATTATTTAAGGAGTGGGTGCCTGGCCATCCGTGTGTGCCTGCAGTTTGCAATTAGATGTTGCTGAAGAACAAGGAGCTATTTTCATTAGGACTGAAGTAGTCCAGGCTCCCAAATTACCCGGCGGCAGCAGCTATGAAAACCAAGGGAGAAAAATATGTTCCAATCATAAGCAAGAGGCAAGGAATAAAGGAATAAAGAACCTGTTTTCGTTTTCTGGTGCTTACTCATTTCTAGGTGTACAGAGACTGCTCAGTCATCTAGTGGTACCGTGATGGAGCCCAAGGGGGTGGGGGGGAAAGTCAGGGGTCTTAAATAATAATAGCTCTTTTTTTGAGTCATGTAGTCATATCTGTATGTACCAGATGCCATGTTATTATGAGGATGGGTGATTATTAAATTTAGCTACCAGGAACAGGTTTATTTTCTCCCACTTCACTGCAAGGTCAGGGAAATGTGCTAGGCTAGTTGTGCTCTAATGAGTGAAATGGGCTATTCAGAATTATACTTCTGGATCAACTCCAGGCTAAGATAGGCAGAACTGGCTTAGTCTTTTAACTAAACTGTGCACTCAGGAAACTTTCTTAATGTTCTCTCTATGTCCACACAGTGTTTTTTTTGAAAGGTAATATCCCCAGCTGAGTGATGAAATACTGAACATGTCCTTCCCCCTCATGTTACCTGTACACTCCACTCTTCTTATCTCCCCTTGCCCCCAACACTCTACCATCCATACAGTCATGGACCGTCAGCCATATGCCGATTCATTTCAAAGGGAGTCTCCCATGGTAAATGACAGATGAGCCTTGGGGTGGGCACAAAGACTTGAAAGTCATAGAACCCATGTGAAGGAACTGATTTTAGTGCTCGTGGTTTGTGCAGGTGCCTGTGTGACTTTGGGCAAGTCACTTAACTTCTCAGTGCCTCAGTTACCTCATCTGTAAAATGGGGATTAAGACTGTGAGCCTCACGTGGGACAACCTGATTACCCTGTATCTTCCCCAGCACTTAGAACAGTGCTTGGCACATAGTAAGTGCTTAACAAATATAAATATTATTATTATTATTGTGTGGCACCACTTAATGCACTCTTGTCCCTGCTAGTCGTGTTTCTGCTGGAGCACAGAACGCAACCAGTGAGTAGATGGGCAGCCCATTGCCAGGTGGCCAGAAGGATTTTGAGAACAAAACCTACTGACCACCAAAGTGACCAGAACACAGTACCGATGCTGCTCCGGAGCGCCACAGACTAGGAGGGGGTTGCTTTGGCCACTGGCCACGATCACCAGCTATTTTCAAGATTCCTGCTGGGCATGTCCATCTTAGCTGGTGCTTGTTCATTTGTTTTATGGCACTCATTAAGTGCTTACTATGTGTGGAACCCTGTTCTAAGAGCTGGGGTAGGTAGAGCACGGGCCTGGGAGTCAAACGACTCTGCCACTTGTCTGCTGTGTGACGTTGGGCAAATCACTTCACTTCTTTGGGCCTCAGTTACCTCATCTGTAAAATGGGAATTGAGACCTTGAGCCCCATGTGGGACAAGGAACTGTTTCCAACCCGATTTGCTTGTATCCACCCCAGCACTTAGTACAGTGCCTGGCACACAGTAAGCACTTAACAAATACCATCATTATCATTATTATTATTACAAGTTAATTAGGTCAGGTACAGTCCCTGTCCCATATGGGGGCTCACAGTCTTAAGTAGGAGAGAGACAAGGTACTGAATCCCCATTTTGCAGCTGAGGAAACTGAGGCACAGAGAGATTACACTGTGAGCCCGTCATTGGGCAGGGATTGTCTCTATCTGTTGCCGAATTGTACATTCCAAGCGCTTAGTACAGTGCTCTGCACATAGTAAGCGCTCAATAAGTACTATTGAATGAATGAATGAAAGTTAAGTGACTTGCCCAATATCACACAGCAAACAATTGGCAGAGCAATTGGCAGAGCTGGGGTTAGAACCAGGTCATCTGACTCCCAGACCCGTGTTCTTTTCACTAGGCCATGCTGCTTTTCTAGGTCACAGTGCTTCTCTAATGGGTCTGGAGGGCTCTGAGGAGTCCTGGTGCTTTAGTCAGAGACTTTTGCCAGTAGTGCCCTGACCCCAAGTGGGCATTTCTCATCCTCTGGCTGTTTTACGCACACCCCACTATGGGAAAGGTGGGTCAGGCTTTGGGGACTCCATTACAGGCCAGTCTAGCACCTAGAATCTCTGCCCAGGACATGGTCTGAAGTGTAGGAACTTTAGGGCAGTTTGGTGGAGGGAGACAAAAGACCCTAGGAGGAAAGCTAGGGTCTAGGATGGGCACTGGCAGTGGTGGCAGGATGGGGGAAAAGGGGCGGTGGTGTCTGCTCTGGTCCACAGTGAGCCTGAGAGGATCCTCTCCCAATCTTCTTAGAAATAGGGAAAGCCCAAAGGAGGGTGGGGAGGTGAATGAAACCTGGGGGAAATCCAGGTTCCTTCCAAATAACCTTGATCCAATTAGAATTCCCTAAGCAAAAGCTGAATTCCCCTCAAGCTCTTGCCTCAAGACTCTATGGCTTAATAAATCAGTATGGCCTATTGGAAAAAGCATGGGCTATAGGAAATCAGGAGACTCAGCTCAGCTCCTGGCCTAGTGTGTGACCTTGGGCAAATCACTTAACCTCTCTGTGCCTCAGTTTCCTCATCTGTTAAAATGAAGACATGCTAGCTCCTCTCCCTACCCCTTAGATTATGAACCCCATGTGTGTCTGATCTAATTATCTTATATCTACCTCAGGGCATAGCACTTAGTAAGCATTTAATAATTACCATAACTGTCATAAGCACTTGGGAAAGTATAATGAAGGTAAAAGACACAGTCCCTGCCCTCAACAAGAGTGGTCTAGGCCAGAGCATACAACAAGGTGGCTGTGGTTGCTCCCTAGCTCCCCAGATCCTGACTCAACTTCCTTAAAGTTTGATAACACCATGCGAGAAGGGGGAGTGGATAGCTAACCCTCCCACCAATGGCATTTCGCTACTCCTGGTAGCCCAGTGGAAATGCAGGGGTTGAGGGAGAGTGGATTAGGACTTTCTCTGATGCCAGAGTAGCATCATGTCAATCATCACTGGCATTTATTGAGCATTTATTATGTACAGGGCATTATACTAAGCATTTGGAAGAGTACAGTACAAGACAACTGGCAGGCATGCCCCCTGCCCTAAGGGAGAGGGTATCTGTTCCTCCCCCCTGAGGCAGACGGCCCTCTGGAAATCAGGCCTCCCAGAAAATTGGCTGTCTGGCTTTTCTTTTCAAAGCCTCCAGATTGTTCCAACATGGCACAAATGCCAGCCTTCACATTTTCCCTCTCGTCTGATTTCCCCGGTGTTTCTAATTGCCTTTTGTTTTCCCGATCCCTTTCAAATACGACATGTGCCTCATGTTTGGCAGTGGGGTGTTCTACAGCGGGGCAGCCTGACATTCTGGCTGAGAATGGCTGCTTTGTCCTAAATGGTTGGGCCATTTAGGGAACGCAGTCAATGAACTCAATGACTTCCTTGCCCCAGACTCCCCCTCTGGCCTCTCCTCTGCTTAGGCCAAGAATGATCATTATTCCCCTCCATCTGAGTTTTCAACAAAGTGTATAGCCTAAATTAGATAAGCAGCCTTAATTGCCTAGACAGGGAAGAGGGAAACCTGAGGAGCAATTGAGTTTTGTTTTTGGGTTTTTAATGGTATTTGTTAAACACTTTCTATGTGCCAGGCACTGCACAGTTCGAAGCGCTGGGGTAGAAACAAGGTTCTTTAAACCCACAGAATATACCTGTGATTTATTTCTTTATTTATATGAATGTCTGTCTTCCCATCTAGACTGTATAAGCTCGTTGTGAGCAGTGAATGCGTCTACCAATTCTGGATGTATCTCTCAAGCGCTTAGAACAGTGCTCTGAACACAGTAAGCACTCACTAAATACCATTAGTGACTGATTGATGGATAATAGACTGTTTTGATGGACATCCTTACCTTATGTCAAGAGTTGTTTTGAGTTGTTAAGAAAAAAAATTATCAAAATGTTTCTTCCACTGAACCACCCCTTCCATTAGCATTCTGCAACCTGTAGTTGCGGGGTCCAGGCAGGGGAGGAAGATGAAGTAAATGAGGCCTCAAAATACCCGTCAAGTTTCCTCCTGAGGAAGTACTACTGATCATTCATGCCTGCTAGCTCACCAGGCACTGGATTGGATTAACCTTGGCAGGCCTGAGCTGATCTTCTTGAGGCCAGGAGCGTGCCATGCCTCACAGGCACCTTCTTGCAAGTTCTTGATAGGCTGGACTTTTCCAAATCATGATGTAATTTAAGGCAATAACAGCATGCTGTGTGATCCCTGTATCTTTACATTAAACTAAAGGGAACATGTCTATCAACTCTGTTATATTGTATTCTGCCATACATTGTACATATACATGCTGCAGAAAGCAGCATGTCCTAGTGGCTAGAGCACGGGCCTGGGAGTCGGAAGGACCTGGGTTCTAATCCCAGCTCTGCCACTTGTCAGCTGTATGACCTTGGGCAAGTCACTTAACTTCTTTGTGCCTCAGTTACCTCATCTGTAAAATGGGGATTAAGCCTGTGAACTCCCCATATGGCACAGGGACTGTGTCCAACCTGATTACCTTGTAACTACCTCAGTACTTAGAACAGTGCTTGACACATAGTAAGCACTTAAGAAATACCATCATCATCATTATTATTATTTATTCATTCAATTGTATTTATTGAGCGCTTACTGTGTGCAGAGCACTGTATTAAGCACTTGGAAAGTACAATTCGACAACAGAGACAATCTCTACCCAACAACGGGCTCACAGTCTAGAAGAGGGGAAGACAGACAACAAAAGAAAACAAGTAGACAGACATTAATAGCATCAATATAAATAGAATTATAGATATATACACATCATTAATAAAATAGAATACTAAATATGTGCATATATATGTGGGGTGGGGAGGGGGTAGAGTAGAGAGAGGGAGTCGGGGCAATGGGGAGGGGAGGAGGAGCAGAGGAAAAGGGGGGCTCAGTCTGAGAAGGCCTCATTATTATTACTCTCCCAAGCCTTTAGTACAGTGCTCTGCAAATAGTGCTCAATAAATACAATTGGTTGATTAAACCATAGTGATGAGTATTGCCAAACAGAACACAGATTTCAACAAGTTAGTGGCATGATATTAGTGTCATTTATATTCATTAAGCAAAGGGTAAAACACACTATGCATGTATGATGAGAAAGCGGGGCTACCCAGCCCTGTTGTTACTTGGCTGCTCATGTGCTGCAGACAAAGCAGATGTGGGTAGTGGTACTTCAGCGAACCTTTTCCTCTAGCAAAAGAGTTACAGGTTAGGACAGTGAGGAGAGTCAGAGTCTCAACATGACCTAATCAACAGAAGAGATCACTACATGTGCATTAAGATCATAATTAAAAAGCTTTCCCCATCCTCACTCACACTGATTTTCTCCTTCCCAAGCATGGCACCTTTGAAACAAAAGCTCCTGTCAATCCTAAAAGGACTACCACATCCAGTCCACTATGGACACTAAGAAAATGCACAAAAATATAAAACAGGCCAGAGTGTGTATTGTCAGGCTCTTAAAGCACAGACCTAGGAGAGAAGCAATGAGGTCTAATGGAAAGAGCTTGGGCCTGAGTGTCAGAGGACCTGGGTTCTAATCCCAGCTCTGCCACTTGCCTGCTCTGTGATCTTGGGCAAGTCACTTAATTTCTCTGGGCCACAGTTTCCTCATCTGTAAAATCTAAGTGCTTAGTAAAGTGCTCTGCACATAGTAAGCACTCAATAAATATGATTGAATGAATAAAACGGGGATTCAATATCTATTCTCCTTTTCCTCTAGACTGAGAGCCCCATGTCGGACAGGGAATGTGTCTGATTTCATTAACTTGCATCTATCCCAGTGCTTAGTACGGTGTTTGGCAAATACCTTTTTTAAAAAGAGATGGTTTTCATTATCCCTTTTCCTAAAATCAAAAGGTGTGGAGAATGAAATGATCTCTCCAAGATGGCCTAATCGACAGAGGAGGGATCACTTAGGTGCATTAAGATCGTAAGCAGAAAGCTTAAACTGGAAAAGTGAAACATCTCTGTACTTCTTGGATCCATATCTAGGTGAGTCTAAGTTTGCCCAGTCAGTTTTTAATTTAACCAGTCCCTGTGAAGATATTTGAAATATTGCCTTTCATTTCTGACTGCACAGCCCAAAATTACATTTCCCCAATGAAAAGGCTAAACTTCTGTTTCACCAGCTTTCCTATTAATATGGGCATGTCTCAAGACATACATATTCATTCCACAAATGTTGGATTTTTTTTTTCCCTTTATAAGATTTCATGAGAGAGTTTTAACTGCAAAAGCATAGATTTCTGTGTACACAGAATATTTGATTTTTAAGAATGGAAATGTTACAATTCTTCCTGGAAAAACACTAATTCAAACATGGTCTGAAAGTAAGGTCAGAGTGCCCTCTGCTGAAATATGAGCCAGAGTTTGATATTAAATATTTGGTCTTTAGAAAATCTCACTGAAAGTGGCAATACTACAGGTGCTTTTGCATATGGAAATCAAGAAATGATCCCAAGAAAGGAAAAAAGTTTCTTCTTTACAATAATGCAATTTGGGACTGCTGGTTTTTTATAATCTTCTTGACACAAGGGCATCTCTTCTAGACTAGTTTATGATCTGGCCCAGCAAGATATTTCAGTACATTATATTGCTTGTAACTGGCTTGTTCAGTTGATGAGAAGTGAGCTTTCCAACTGATTCAGTTGGCTGAGGTGAGATAGCTATTTCCAAGAATAATTCTTTACCAACTCTAGCTGTGGAATTGCTTTAAAGAGACAGTGAAGCACAATCTCTGATGCTATGGCATTGTGTAAGCCAGCCAGTAGTAGTAATAATAACATTTAATAAGCACTTACTGTGTGCAGAGCACTGTAGTAAGCTCTGGGATAGAATATAGAGGTGGGAATTGGACACTACCCTGGTACTAAGGGGGTTTGGAATCTAATAAAGGAGAGTGCCAATCAGAAACAAGATGTCTCTCCTAAACAGTATCTCTGAAAAGACCATTGTGGTAAGAGATCAGACCAAGAACTGTACCAGGCATTTAAAAGGTAGGTATCTCCTCCCAACGAAGGGAGTTCTCTTTCCATATGCACAGTGTAAAAGGGACTGTCGGTCATTCATCAGTCCTCTACTTTTATTCTAACATGGTTTAAATCTCCCTTATTATTAGAGTCATGTCCAAAGTTGGGCAGCTACACACACACACACATATACACATACACCCACGGCAAAGGGGATTTTTAGCAAGGTCCTTGCTAGACCACAGCCACCATCATTCACAAACAGCACTTGAACATTCTCTTGTGCATTGGTGCTGTGCAAGACAAAGCATAAACAGTCAGAGTTCTCTCTGCACCAAGCAAAAACTTTTGACCATCAGCTCTAAACCACTCAATCCACACTTACTCTCCCTCCTACTTATCCACTTTCTCCTTCCATTACACCCCAGCTCTCATTCTTCCTTCCTCTCAAGCTTACATATTCACTGAGCCTTGTTCTTCCCTCTTTTTTTTTTTTTAATGGTATTCGTTTAGTGCTTACAGGCACTAGGGTAGATAAAAGCTAATCTGGCTGGCCACAGTCCTTGTCCCACAAGGGGTTCAGTCTAAATCCCCATTTTAAAGATGAAGTAACTGAAGCAGAGAGAAGTGAAGGGACTTGCCCAAGGTCACACAGCAGTCAAGTGCTGGGATGCAATTAGAACCCAAGTCCTTCTGACTCCATGGCCTGTGTCCTATCCACTAGACCATGTTACTTCTCACCCACCCACAACCTCTTGCTTCCAACCTCCCCTCCCCAATAAATTTCTCATCTCCTCACTTTATATCTCCAAATTCCCACATAAGTACTTTTGCATCAGCACTGCCTAAGGACTTAAATACTCACAACTCCTTCCTATCCTTCCCTTGTAGCTCTTCCAGTGTGCCCCTGACATTCTATTTCTTCCTCCTATGGTGAAACTGTTAAGTGCTTACTCTGTGCCAAGCACTGTACTAAGTGCTGAGAGAGATACAAAATAATCAGATACCTTCTGAATTTATGTTTGCATCCATCTTCCCGGCTAGGTTGCAAACTCCTTGAGAGCAGAGGTCACAGCTATTAATTTGATTGTTTTTTCAAGAGCTTAGTATATTGTTCTACACTCAGTAGGTATTCAGTATATACTCTTAATCATCCCAGCCCTCCCAGAGCTTACCCACAATTACTCACTTCAATTAATCAAGTCATGCTTGTTCGGGTTGTTTCCAGTTTTCACTGACAGAAGACAATCAGTAGTATTTGTTGAGCACTTACTATGTGCAGAGCACTGTAAGCACTTGGGAGAGTACAATACAACAGAGTTGGCAGACACAATGAACTTACAGTCTAGAGGACAAGCTTACGATCCAGAGGATGTCCTAACGTGTGTCCTGCAAATCTATTCAGCTGTAAAAGTCCCATGGAAAAGCACTCAAAAGATTCTCTTGCTTTTTTGTGTGCAGCTGATGGGAAGATCTGAAATCACCAATTATAACCTGATTAACCTGCCAGGGCACAAAAATACCAGGCAGAACTGGCTCTGTCCTAGCAAGGTGATGGTTTTATTGTGAGATCACAACTGATTAAAAATGCACTCTTGTCCTGGGGATCTGGATGGTTGTTTTTAGGTAAAGAATTGAATGAGGGCTTGATCCCTTTGACTCTACCACAACTATTAAGACAGGGTGAATTCAGTTTTGAAAACCGGCTATCTAAAACCAAATGAAATATGGCTTCCCTTGAGGAAAAACAGGCTTTTGCTGACACCTGTTGGAAATTTTTTTTTTACTATGGGGAATTAAAAAAATAAGCCTTCTGAGAACAGTTAAATAAAAAAGAATGTATGTGAGGGAAGCAAAGGGAAGGGGAAAGAACTCCCACACAAGCAACCAGCTGAGCTTATCTTCCTCTGAGCTTTGGGAGTGAAAACTGTTCAAACTTTTCTCTTCTCACATCTAAGCACTGATCAAAGAAAGCAGAAAAGTACCTGGCACATAAGTAAGGGCTTAACAAATACCATTAAAAAGAAGGGAGAAAAAGAATTTTGTTTAGGTGTAAAGTTCTAAACTCTGAATGAAGCTGGCAATGGAATTGCCAAATATTATGGCAAATATTATGCCTTCACCCTTTTAAATCAATCAATCAGTGTTATTTATTACAGTATTCAGTGCTTAGGGGAGTAATCAATCAGTCATTTATTGAGTGCTCACTGTGTGCAGAGCACTGTACTAAGCACTTGGGAGAATACAACAGAGTTAGCAGACATGTTCCCTGCTGACATCAAGGTTTACAGTCTAGAGGGGCAGACAGACATTAATATAAATAAATATACACCAGTAATTTCTAATATATAATTTTAGCATGTCATGTTCCTGGAAGAGCATAAGTGTTTTGCATACAAGTTGGGTAAGCTTCACAATACTGAACAAATAAGGAAATTGAGACACAGAGAGGTTAAGTGCTTCACTCAAGGTCACATATTAAAGTCAGCGGCACAGCCCAGATGAAAATCCAAGCATCCGCCCAATGCATTGGCCATTTTCACCAGAGGTCTGGTTTCCAAAGCCCTCTGAGCCACTTGAAAGAAAGTTGCTCTTGAAATGAGCCCCCCCTTTCCCTCTGCTCCTCCTCCCCTCCCCATTCCCCCCTCTCCTGCCCTCGGCTCTTCTCCCTTCCCCTCCCCTCAGCACTGTGCACTTTTGTATATATCATTTATTACCCTATTTATTTTGTTAATGATGTCTATATCTCTATGATTCTGTTTATCTTGATGATGTCTGTGCTAGACTGCTTGTTTTATTTTGTTCGGTTTTGCTTTGCTGTCTGTCTCCCCCCTTTAGACTGTGAGCTCGTTATTGGGCAGGGATTGTCTCTATCTATTGCCGAATTGTACACTCCAAGCACTTAGTACAGTCCTCTGCACATAGTAAGCGCTCAATAAATACTATTGAATGAATGAGTGAATGAAATAAGGAGGGGAGAGGCAGGGGTGTGGGGAAGCCATGGCAGATAACATGGCAGGTGGGGTAGGTGCAGTGGCAGCTGCAACTGGAGCAGCGGGTGAGGCAGGTGGAGGAGGACTGATCCAGGGAAGCATGGGCCGAGGGAGGAAGGGAGGAAGGGAAAGAGGAAGGGAGAGATGGAGGGAGAGGCCCAGTCGTGAGGAAGCTGGTGCCATTGGCCGCCCTGCTATTCCTCGAAGCGAGGGGTGGGATGGCAGTTGATTTGTTGATGCTCCTGATATACGAGCAGTAGTTTCAGTTGCTAAACATCGCTAAAATCCTGGCTTAGTGGATAGAGCATGGGCTTGGGAGTCAGAGGACGAGGGTTCTAATCCCAACTCTGCCACTTGTCTGCTGTGTAACCTTGGGCAAGCCACTTAACTTCTCGGTGCTTCAGTTACCTCATCTGTAAAATGGGGATTAAGGCTGTGAGCCCCACGTGGGACAACCTGATTACCTTGTATCTACCCCAGCGCTTAGAATAGTGCTTGGCACATAGTAAGTGCTTAACAAATACCATAGTAATATTAAAGAAACAGCATGGCTCAGTGGAAAGAGCATGGGCTTGGGAGTCAGAGGTCATGGGTTTGAATCCCAGCTCCGCCACTTGTCAGCTGTGTGACTGTGGGCAAGTCTCTGTGCCTTAGTTACCTCATCTGTAAAATGGGGATTAAGACTGGGAGACTCATATCTACCCCAGCGCTTAGAACAGTGCTCTGCACATAGTAAGCGCTTAACAAATACCAACATTATTAGTAGTAGTAGTAATAATAAAATCTGTCCTTTCCTCTCCAGCCAAACTGCTACCACATTAATTCAATCATTTATCCTACCCCACCTTGATTACT
The DNA here is from genome assembly GCF_004115215.2 of Ornithorhynchus anatinus. Taxonomy (NCBI): domain Eukaryota; kingdom Metazoa; phylum Chordata; class Mammalia; order Monotremata; family Ornithorhynchidae; genus Ornithorhynchus; species Ornithorhynchus anatinus. The sequence goes on from NC_041753.1 coordinate 58,430,410, forward strand.
GTATCAACCTCCTTGCTGGCCTCCCTGTCTCTCCCCACTCCAGGCCATACTTCACTTTGCTGTCCGGATCATTTTTCTACAAAAAAGTTCAAGCCATGTTTCCCCTCTCTTCAAGAAACCCCAGTGGTTGCACATCCACCTCTGCAGCAAACAAAACCTCCTCACTGCTAGCTTTAAAGCAGTCCATCACCTTGCCCCCTCCTACCTGTCCTCGCTACACTCCTCCTACAACCTAGCCCGCATACTTCACTCTTCTAGTGCTAACTTGCTCATCGTGCCTCGATCTCATCTATCTTGCTGCCTACCTCTCACCCACACCCTCCCTCTGGCCTGGAATGCCCTCTCTCCTCAAATCTGACAGACAATTACTCTCTCCTCACTCAAAACCTTATTGAAGGCACATCTCCTTCAAGAGACCTTCCCTGACTAAGCCCTTCTTTCCTCTTCTCCCTCTCCCTTCTCCCTCTCCCTGACTTGCTCCCTTCATTCATCCCCCATCCCAGCCCCACTACACTTCTGTACATATCTGCAATTTATTTACTTATATTAATGTCTGTCTCTCCCTCTAGAATATAAGCTTGCTGTGAGCAGGGAATGTGTCTGTGTATTGTTGTACCATACTCTCCCAAAGTGCTTAGTACAGTGCTCTGCACACAGTAAGCGCTCATTGCATAATGCATAAATGAATAGTTTCTCACAACCAACACCCTTGCTATGTGAGTAGATAATAAAAGGAAAAACAGCAGAATACCTGGACCCTATTATGTATTCAGAAAGGCTATGCTATCCTGCCATGAATCAGAATATCAACCAGCTCTCCCGAACTGAACTGTAAGTTTCTAGTTTGCCCTTTCACTTTGGATATTTGAGCTTCTCAACACTTCTTGACACTTGCTGTACTGAACATGATCAGAAATGCCTATTCTCCACACAAAGTACACACATGACATTATTCTCCTTGTCCTCCTTTCTTATCCCATTTTCCTTTCAAAAAATGTTGCTGCTCTCTCTACCCATTGTAGTTAGGTTTGTCTGTTACTCCATGTCCATCTTTCTCCATGTCTCCCTACCTTCTTTGATCTGTCACTATATTTCTCACTCTTTCACACTGGTGTCTGCCTCCCATTGCCACCTAATAATAATAAGAGCAATAACAATAACTATGGTACTTGTTAAGCATTTACTTTGTGCCAAGCCCTTTTCTAAGCACTGAGGTAGATAGAAGTTAATCAGGTTGGACACGGTCCCTGTCTTACATGGGGCTCAAAGTCTAAGTAGAAGGGAGTAGGATTGAATCCCCATTTTACAAATAGGTAACTGAGGCACAGAGATGTTAAGAGACTTGCCCAAGGTCACACAGCTGGTAAGTGAGAGAGAGGAATTATCAACCAGATCCTCTGATTCCCAGGCCCATGCTCTTTCCACTAGCCCATGCCGTTTCTCACCTAGCCAGAACATCTGTGCCGGCATTGAAAGCACAGCCCCAACAGATGGAAAAAGGGGACAGCAACAAAGATGAGTGGCACAGAGACACATTTCTCTTTCCCGTTCCCATCTTATTTTTGTGCTCTGGAAAGGGAACCACCAGATCCATTCAGGTCAAAAGAACACTCACATCCATGTTTTGCTAGTGGTCAATCAGTGGTATTTACTAAGCTCTTAGTGTATTCAGAGCACTGTATTAAGCACTTGAGAAAATAAAATATAACAGAGTTGGTAAAAGTGATCCCTGCCCACAAGAAGCTTTAGAGTCTACAGGGGGAGACAAACATTAAAATAATGCACATTTGGTACATAATGTGGACAGAAGAGCTGTGGACTGAGGGGGCGGGGGAGAGAGTATAGGTGTAGGTGGGGTACCATCCTACAAAAGATATTTTTTTGGGGGGTGGGGGCGGCTTTGGTATCTGTTAAGCGCTTCCTATGCTGCAAGCACTGTACTAAATGCTGGATAGATACAAGCTAATCAAGTAAGACACAGGCTAATCAAGTAAGACACAGTCCATGTTCCAAATGGGGTTCACAGTCTTAATCCCCATTTTGCAGATGAGGTAACTGAGGAACAGAGAAGTAAAGTGACTTGCCCAAGGTCACACAGCAGATAAGTGGCAGATCTGGGATTAGAACCCAGGTCCTCTGACTCCCAAGCCTGTGCTCTTTCCACTAGGTCACGCTATTGGAGGAGGTTCCAGAAGAAGCCAGGGTTCTCTTTATGTGTGACCCTGTCCCCAGTAAATGCCACCCATCAATTAATTGAATTAGAAGAGAGTCAGGTCTCCATGATCCCCATGGTCCCCACCGGCATGGCAACGAGTAGCAGGGAAACACTCAATGAAACTTGCTGGTACAAAATCACCAACCAGTAAGGCTTCAAGGGGGTGGGGACAGGAATAGGGAGTAGAGGGTTCAGTTGTCCCAACTTCCCTGATGGCACCTTACCAAGAAGTGGATGTCCCCATAAGGGAACTGCTAGATGAGACCAAAGTGGACTCTTGTTTGTGTTTACCCGGCAGCCCCCATCAACCCAATGAGGATGAGCAGTCTTCCCTGAGCCAATCTATATTGACCCTGCCAAGGGAAGCAGGGTGGCCTAGTGGATCGAACTAGGAGTCAGAAGTCCTGGGAGTCAGAAGGATCTGGGTTCTAATCCCAGCTCTGCCACTTGTCTCCTGTGTGACTTTGGACAAGTCACTTCACTTCTCTGGGCCTGTTACCTCATCTGTAAAATGGGTATTAAGACTGTGAGCCCCATGGGGGACATGGCCTCTGTCCAACCCAGTGAGCTTGTATTGCCCCCAGTGCTTAGAACAGTAATTGACAAAACCATATTAAAAAAAAAAAAGAGAGAGAACACTGAGTCATCTTGGTGGCATATTAGATCAGCTCCAGGAATATGTAGGTTCAACTGCAGTGCTAAATTGATAAGGGCAAGGTGAAAAAATGATTCTCCACCCACTCACAGGACTTGAAATATGATTGCACCTGAGTTTCCTGGAGCAGAGAAGGAAATGTGTCTGTTTATTGTTGTATTGTATTCAACAATATTGAGTACAATACTGTATTGTATTGTAAGGGCTTAATACAGTGCTCTGCACACCGTAAGTGCTCAGTAAATACCACTGAATGAATGAATGAATGAAAGCTTGCCACCACACCCTCTTGCCCACCAGCTTTGCCCCCTCAGGAGGAGCCTTATCTATCCATGTGCATCAGCTTGCTGGCTTGGACCCAGAGAGACGGTGACCCCAAATGGGGCCTCTTACTCACTTATTTAGAGGATTAGTAAGGCCTAGTGGAAAGAGCGTGGGCTTGGGAGTCAGAGGACCTGGGTTTTAATTCCAGCTCTGTGTGGACTTGGGCAAGTCACTTCACTTCTCTTGACCTCAGTTTCCTCATCTGTAAAGTGGGGATTCAAAACCTGTTCTCCTTCCTAATTAGGTAGTGATCACTGATCTAGCAAGGGAAGCAGTGTGCCCTACTCAATAGACCAAAGGCCCTGGAGTCAGAAGGACCTGGGTACTAGTCCCACCTCCGCCACTTGGACAACCAAGTGGCTGGGTGACCTTGGACAAGTCACTTCACTTTTCCCTGCCTCAGTTACCTCATCTGTAAAATGGAGATTATGACTGTGAGCCTCATGTGGAACATGGACTGTGTCCAATCTGATTACCTAGTATCTACCCCAGCACATAGAACAGTGGTTGACACATAGTAAGTGCTTACCAAATACCATAAAGAAAAAAAAATACCTGGATCAGAATCTGGAAACCTATTCAGGTCTTAACTCCTCAGAAATAATATGGGAGGAGTCCTTTTAGGATTTGCGATGTTATGTAACTTGCATCTCCCTCACATTGGGCAAAGTAAAATAATTAGTGGTTTTCAAAACTTTCCCATTGTCTTTAATTAGCAAGTGAACTGTAGGTATAGTTTGTGTGAGCACTGCTGGCTGATGTTGATTAAAATGGAGAGCCATGGCCTGTATGGAACAGGTGCCTAATGTCTGTATTGCAGTAAACACTCCAAACCCCACGAGTTTGGACATCTGTTAGAGATTTTGCTGGCAGTGAACATCTGGAAATTAATTCTCTGCATGCAGTAGAAGCTCCATGTGTGGAAAATCTCTTCTCTGTTCAAAGCAATTTTCAGGGCCTCCTTTAATCCCTCCCTCCACACCCCAGGCAAAAATCCCTCACTGGTGCCCATGGCAACAGCACTTGGCATTTCTTTATGGTGCAATTCTGCAAAATGGTAACTTAATGCAGGTCAACCAAAGGTCTTTCCAATTCCTTCCTCCTAGTTTCAATTTATTGGTGCACATTAATGCCATAATTAAAGTGACCTCTTCTGAGCACTCTTTCATCTTAATTTAGTTAACGTGATGGTGACTGTCATTTTTCTTCACAGCCTTCCCTTTTGATGGAGGCCTCTGCTGGCCAAAAGGAAGTTGGGGAAACGATGAGGAATTCTTCCGGCTGAAGGGAGCTTTAGTAACCACCTTGTCCACGGAGATTTAAATCCTGTCTAGAATGTCTCATAGCCACAAACAGCATTGTTTCTATCAGGGAAGCTAGCAATGGCTAATATTTCCCTCTCAAATTCAAATGAAAACAACAGTAAATCACAAACTTCAAGGCTCTCACCAATAAGCTCCCTCACTTTCCAACTGCCTTCATATATTGCAATGCCCTTGCTATACAATCAATCAATAATGGTATTTATTGAGTGCTTACTCTGTGCAGAACACTTGCACTTTCTGGTCTAGCCAAAAAAACTACTTTCCATCCCAGTCTCAGCCCCCATTTTCCCCTCACTCTCAAGCATTATGTTATGCTATTTCTGCACATGGATTTTCTTCCCACTTTTTACCTTCTCCCCAAACCACACCATTCATTCATTCAATCGTATTTATTGGGCACTTACTGTGTGCAGACCACTGTACTAAGCACTTGGGAAGTACAATTCAGCAACAGAGACAATCCTTGGCCACGAAGGGCTCACAGTCTAGAAGGGGGAAGACAGACATCAAAACAAGTAAACAGGCATCAGTAGCATTATTATAAATAAAAATAATTATAGATATATACACATCATTAATAAAAATAAATAGAATTATAATTAAATATGCACATATATACACAAGTGCTGTGGGGCGGGGAGGGGGTAGAGCAAAGGGAGTGAGTTGGGGTGATGGGGAGAGGAGGGAGAGCTTAATCTGGAAAGGCCTCCTGTAGGAGATGAACTTTCAGTAGGGAAACCAGCATCTTGCCTCTTTCAAAACTTTGTTCACGATTAATCTCCTTCATAAAGTTCTTCAGGACAAACACCACTTGGGTCAAATCACTGTGAAAACCCAAAAGAGTTGTAATGAAGGATGCATATTTTTCTAGTTAATTAATAATGACCAGATTTCTGGTCATCCGCACTGGTACAAGAACTGGGAGCGTAGAAAAAGGAGTAGAACAAAGGGACAGAAAGAAAGGGAAAGAGGATAGTGGAAAGTGGGGAAAAGGAGAGGGAAAGGAGGAAAGGGAGAAACAGGGGAAATGAAATGGAGGAGAGAGGGAAAGGGGGAGAGAAAAAAAGAAAAGAAGATAGAAGGGAGAGGGCAGTATGACCTTATGGAAAGACCACAGGCCTGAAAATCAGAAGACCTGGGTTCTAGTCCTACCTCTGCCACTTGCCTGCTCTGTGACCTTGGGCAAATTGCTTAACTTCTCTGGGTCTGAACTGTCTCATCTGTAAAATGGGGATTCAATACCAGTTCTCCCTCCTACTTGGACTGTGAGCCTCTTGTAGGACAGAGACTGTGTCCCTCCTGATTATCTTGTATCTACTCCAGAGCTCAGTACAGTGCTTGGCACACAATAAGTGCTTAACAAATACTGCTATTATTGCTAATAGAGGGGAAAGAGAAGGAAGAGGGGAAAGGAAGAAAGATAAATGGATGAAGAAAAAGAGAGACAGGAGGGGAGGAGAGGGGAAAGAATGGCAAGCAAAAAAGAGAAGGCAAATGGGGAGAGAAGCATTAGGAACAAGGTGGAGTGAAAGTATTTCATTTCTCCTCATTTTCGACTGATGGTGCTACCTCCTTCCACGGAGTTCCAGTCCTAGTCCCATGGCAACCATAGCCATCTGGCTGCCCAGCCTCACCAGAACTTGCCCAAGGTCACACAACTGGCAAATCTTAAAACCCAGGTCTTCTAACTCCAAGGCCTGTGCTCTTTCCACTAGACTACCCTACTTCTCTATTATATATGTATCTCTGTGTGTGTGTGTGCAAGCGCGCACATGCACGTGCACATGAGGGTGTTTCTATGTCTCCTTCGTGTTTTTCCTGTTCTGCCAATTAGTTTGCCATTTCTTATAAATCAGGTTTTATAGGCCTTTTTTTTGCCCCTACAGCACCCTGTAGCATACCGTGTATCCAGCATGGCCTAGTGGATAGAGCACGGGCCTGGGAGTCAGAAGGATCTGGGTTCTAATCCTGGCTCCACCACTTGTCTGCTGTGTGACTTTGGGCAATTCACTTCACTTCTCTGTGCCTCACTTACCTCATCTGTAAAATGGAGATTAAGGTTGTGAGCCCAATGAAGGACAGGGACTGTGTCCAACCTACTTTGCTTATATCTACTCCAGTGCTTAGTACAGTGCCTGGCACAAAATAAGTGCTTAAAAAATGCCATAATGCCACATTTATTATTATTATTATTATTATTAATGTTATTATTATCCAGCCGGTGTCCAATAAATGCTACTGGCTGATGAACTGGAAGATCATGGAAGCATTTATTGAAGATTTAGTTTCCTTTTTTTCTGGTACATAATAATTATGGCATTTATTAAACACTTATTGTCAGTCAATCATATTTATTGAGTGCTTACTGCATGCAGAGCACAATACTAAGCGCTTGGGATAGTACAATTCAACGATAAACAGACACATTCCCTGCTCTATTGTGAGTTAAGCATTTGGATAGATAAAAGGTTATGAGATTGGACACAGTCTCTAGCTCACCATGGGCTCACAACCTATTTTAGCCCCATTTTGACAGATGAGTAAACTAAAGCTCAGAGAGGTTGTGACTTGCCCAAGGTCACACAGCAGTCTAAAGGCAGAGCCTGTACAAGAACCCAGGTCTCTTGGCCCCCTCTGGCTTTCCTCTACAGCACACTGCCTCCCCATCCTCAAAATACATCTTTGCAAGAAGAATGGTGCTTTCAAATCCAAGGAGCCTCCTCAATGGAGAAAGCTGCTATTTTTATCTTGGGATCCAGAGAATCGTTTTAAGAGGATTTTGTTTTTGCCATTGCCCACTCATGGCCACCTGCTCCAAACCGCACATGCGATACTCCCAATCTGGTGCTCTCTCAGCCTGTGTCTGGCCCTCCGGAGATTTTTATCAAGTTGAGCCCGTCTCTCAAACACTCCTCAGGATGATTTCCTCCTCTACGTAAGCAGATCCTGAAAGGAAATACTCACTCGGCCACTTTCTTGGTTTTCCTACATGCAGGAGTTCCTGCTAAGGAGAACAACCAATTCTTTGCAATAAAAGACCTTCTCTTTATTTAGCATTCAGAACAGGTTGGAATTCTATGGTTTATTTGTCCTTTATAAATTTAATCATGACATTATTGAGCACTTACTGTGAGCTAAATGCTGGGAGAGATACAAGATTCTAACATCAGGCCCAAGCACTATCCAACAATGGGACTTGAAAGCTGTCTACAGGGTTCACAGTATTTCCTTCCTGGTTTGTATGTCGACTTCAGTCCAGTGAAAGAGCTCACGTGACTTTTCAAGGAAACCAAAAAATGAATATAAACTAAGAAGGAAAGTGTTCAGTGCAGGAAAACTCCTTGAGTTCACTGGGCCTCGGCAATTTCATTGGTTATTACAGAATTCTAGATAAGACTGGGATATTGAAAAGAGTTTCCAGGCAGAATGAACAAATGACCTAGGGTAGCCCCTCATCCCAAAGCAAATTAAGCTCAAGTTTCACCTCCAAGGTACTTGAGCAATCTCCCGTGATTGCCGGCTTTGTATGTGTCAGGCAGGGAACATGTGTTTCTGCACCAGAGGAAACTCACAGTGAAGAACGAGCTTATCATTTCTCGGTGAGGCAGTAATAAATTATACTGTGACATAACAAAGGAAGGAAATCAATTTAACTGGTTGTCCTCAATGTGCTTTTGCACCCTAGTCATAAGCTCTCAATAAATGTACTCTGCTGCCCTTGTTTGCAGTAGAGCCATTTCCTACATGATAGCCCATTCCTGTTTGTGACATACTGTGCCTGGGAAAAAACAAGTTCTTTTACCCCTCCTAGGCAGGCACAAACCATAAGACGTCATCAGAGCCAGCTTTGTTTCCGTTGCTGGGTGTGAGTCATTCTGCACGGGTTGCATCTTTCCTTATTACTTCCTCCCCAATGAAGGGAAAACTGGAAGGAGTCAAGCCTTTGGCTTCAAGATTAACTGGCAAAACTTTAGAAAAATGAGGAAGGCTGAGGAAATCAGCCCCAGGATGCGGGCAGACCCACACCCAGCTAAGGAAATAAATGTTTTAATAGGGTTTCCCCTTTGAAAACTGCCAGAATTATTTCTGTTTAGAGATGCTTGGACAAAAGGTATTGAATCACTGCAAGGTATCCCATAACAAAAAGCAAGTCTATCTAAAGCACTGAGCCTTTAGACGGAACTGCTCGTAAATGGACAAGGCTACACAAAAGCATTGCCAGAACCCATCTGCCATCATCCATGTTTATAGAGGATTTTGATAACCTGGATAATTCAAAATCAAGGAGAGTCCAAGATCTCTTTTCAACTTATGCCCACTTATACACTCACATGCACCCACACCATTTCTGTACATATCAACTTACATGCTCTATTATTTAAGCACTTCCTCATTTACATATCCGTTTTTCCTTTCTCCTCTATCTGTCAATTATTTTGTGATGGTCTGCCCTGCTAGACTGTAAACTCCTTGAGGGCAGAGATCGTGTCTTTCAATTCTACTATACTCTCCCAAGTGCTTAGTACATTCTCTCCCACCCAATCATTTTACCAAAAAGATGTTAGTTTCATCATCTTTCCCGCCCTCGTCCATCCTTCAGCAGAGATGCCAGTGAACGAGGAAATGGCCAAAAGCAGGAGGGAAGGGAAGAAGACAAAAGTGAGGCGAAGTTTCCCCAAACTGGACTGGAAACTTCAATTGTTTCTGCACCAATTTTACCTTTCTTGATGGCAGTGTGAGGAGGGGGTTAATGGTTTTTAAAATGTACTTTCTTCACCACTTAGAGAAGCGGGATGGCCTAGTGGAAAGAGCATAGGCCTGGGAGTCTTAGGACCTGGGTTCTAATCCCGGCTTCACCATGTGTCTGCTGTGTGACCTTGGGCAAATCACTTCAATTCTCTGTGCCCCAGTTTCTCATCTGTAAAATGGGGATTCAATACCTCTTCTCCTTCCCCTTAGATTGTGAGCCCCATGTGGGGGAGGAGCTGTGTCCAACCTGATTATCTTGTATCAACCCCAGCCCTTAGCACAGCTCATAGTAAGTGATTAACAAATACCACAAACTTTATCATTATTATCACTCCCCCAGTGCCAAACGAGAGTTCACTTTCCAACCCTGGTTTATCATATGTAATAAGGTGGCCCTGAAAGGACAGGCAGGAATTTGATCATCTGTCCCATATACCTGAAAAATGACCAACTGGTCCCTCAAAAGTCTTACCTTTGGTTCCGGGGTGAGTGTGGTGCTAGGGTGATGGCAGTGGGGTCTCAAATTTAAGGCATTCAGAGATGGTAGCAGTGAGTTCAAAGGAAAAATCATCCAGGATGTCCCCTACTCTCTGGCTGTTGCCATCACCTTAATCACAGCTGTCGTTATGACTACTTCGACTTCCACCGCAGCTGCCATGTTCATGATCTTTAAGAGTTCACAAGGCAGCTGCGACAGAAACTTTCAGGAAGCATCTTGCAGAAGTGGCAGCAGCAATGAACGCTGTTCTTTATGACCCTATCCTGGAGACAGTTAGCCATCAGAGCGGATTGTCTTGTGCTCCCTTAGGAGTCTCTGAAGTTATTAATAACAATAATAATAATGGTATTTGTTAAGTGCTTACTATGTGCCAAGCACTGTTCTTCAACCTCATCTTCAACCTCATTCCAGTCTAAGTAAAGCTAGCCCCCCACGCTCAAACATGCCCTGCCTCCCCCTCCCCGACCTCAGCATTCCTCAGCTTTCCAGATCCCAAACTCCCCTTCCTGGCCTGCCAGTCCCTGCCCAGTCTTTCCACTTACCCCCTGGACTCTAAATCCATTTCTTTTCTCCCTCCAGAGTGTCCGGTGTGATTCAGGGCTGGCATTGAGCCAGACAGGCTGGATGGGCAAAAAGTAGGTAGCAATAGAGGAAGAAGGAGATGATGTGGAGAAGAGCCTCAGATCTTATCACTGGTATTTACTGAGAGCTTAATCATGTGTAGAGCATTTTACAAAGAACTTGGGAGAGTACAATAGAGGTAGTAGACATGATCCCTATCCTCCAGGAGCTTACAGTTTTCTACTCCGAGCCCCTTCCTCCTCCTCCACCATTTACTCTCACAATGGCCCACCTCGCCTCGGACCCCCTGATTCTGGGGCCTCGGTGGGGTGAGGACTGTCGGATGAGGAAAGGGCTGTGGCAGGAGCAGCGGCAGCAGCAGTGGTAGTAACAAGGTCCACCGTATTGGAGCCAGAAAACAGAACAGAGCGGTGACAAGGGAAAACAGGGAGATAGTGGGGCGACCCCAGGATGCAGGCTGGGTTCAGTAACCCTGCGGGAATGGAGGTGACTGGGATAGGAAGGATGGGCCAGGCTACTTTTCAGGCAAATTCATGAAATTAGAATTTGAGTTAGACCCTGGAATTTTAATATCTCTCCTCCTCACTCAAAGCTCTTTGAGAGCAGGGATCATACCTACCTAGTCTATCAATATTGTACTCTTCCAAGCACTTAGTACAGTACTCTGCATATAGTTAAGTGCTCGAAAAATACCACTGATTGATTGCTGTTTCTTTTCTGTCTCTCTCAGTGTGTCTGTCTTTCTCTTTCTCTCTATCTTTTTCTGCCTCACTGGTCCCTATGCCTCTGTCCTTCTTTGTCTCTAGGTCTCGGTCTGTATTTCACTCTGTGACTCTTATCTGTGTTGGTCTCTCTGTGTCTCTGTCTCCATTATTCTGCCCTCTCTTTCCTGCCTTCCCTTCCCCCTCCACTCCACATTCTTGAGCCATTCTTGAGCCTCCTGGGAAAGCCCACTAAGTATTGACCTTAGGGTCACTGGAGCTCTGGGTAAAAGCCCTTGGGGACATATTTTTAATAACCTCTGAGCAAATCAGACATTTTCCATTTCAATTCACTTTGCCCTTTGCCCTCTCTGCATATTTAAGGCACAGCAAAGTTTTTAATACGTTGAAGAAAAGGGTTTGTTCCTTTTGCACTTGATTCTAGGTTTGTTGTGCCGAAAGTGCAGGGCCCTGGATGACTGCTTGGTTTACATTCTCCTAAGGCTGCTACTGCCCCACCCCCTGGCATCCCCACCCTCTGTCTACTTTGCTCTATCAACAATATATTTGCCTTAGTCACACCCCAGTAACCAGGGTTCCCCCCACAGCCCCCACACACACATCCTTTCCTCCACTCCCAATTTAAGGCTGGTGGACAGAGCAGAAGGCCTGCACCCAATGACCAGCTTCAACCATGACTGCCCTTGAGATTTCTGGCAACTCATTTCATCAGCCTGAGCACGGGCTTGGGAATCAGAGGATGTGGGTTCTAATCCACCACTTTGCTGTGCGACCTTGGGCAAGTCACTTAACTTCTCTGGTGCCTCAGTTACTTCATCTGTAAAATGGGGATTAACATTGTGTGTCCCACGTGGGTCAACCTGATTACCTTGCATCTACCCCCCAGCGCTTAGAACAGTGCTTGGCACATAGTAAGCATTTAACAAATACCATAATTATTATTATTACTATTAAAAAAGCAAGATGATACTTGTCATTCAATTTCCCCAAGTAGGTGGGTGGGCAAAGGAGTCTCACTTCCCTTCAACACTGGTGTCCAGGAATGGCTTTTGCTCACATCTATATGAAAGCTACCAAAATAGCCCAATGGGAAACAGAAGGAGAAAGACGAAAGGCAAAAATGGCCATAAACTCTGAGCGATGCAACATTTCTAGGTCTCTAGAAGGGAGGGACAATGCTGTGACTAAATCATCCGGCAAAAAGTGGGATTCAAACAGTAAAATGCAACAAGGATTTGGGGAGAATGAAAGACATGAGTTGGTCAGGCACCTCGAGCTTCTTGGGTAAAAGGAATGAATCAAAGGGAGTAGTGTCCAGAGACAAAACTGGGTGGTCTGAAGCAACTGCTTTGGCTAATAATCATGATAATTATGGTACTGATTAAGCACTTACTATGTGTCAAGCACTGTTCTAAGTACTGAGGTAGATACAAGTTAATCAGGTTGGACACAGTTCCTGCCGTGCATGGGGCTCACAGTCTAAGTTGGAGGGAGTAGGATTGAATCCTCATTGTACAGATGGGGTAACTGAGGCACAGAGAAGTTGTGACTTGGCCAAGGTCACACAACTGACACGTGACAGAGCCGGGATTAGAATCCAGGTCCTCTGACTCCCAGGCCCATGCTCTTCCCACTTGGCCACGCTGTTTCACTGCTTCGCTGATTTGCCTTGTCTTTCCTGTCTCTAACAAGATCAGAAATCCATCCATCCTCCCACAGAGCCCCCAAACTGAGGTATGGAATAGACTGGAAGAGCCTTTTGTGGGATAGTGCATTTTACTTCTTGAAATGCTGGAGGGCAGGGACTTTTAGATCTGCCCTTCTCATCATCTAGTTAATCTTGTAAAACAAAGACTTGGGGTTTGGGGTTCCTCCAGATTCTACTGCCTTCTGAATATCAGGTTGACTCCAGATCGATTTGTGTTTTGCTTAACTCACCCATCTTGCCTTCCACGTCCATTCCCCTACCATCTGTTTGAACAATGGTGTTAGGATGTCTGTCATCCCACAATCACAGGAAAATAAAACACAGCTCAGTGAATTACTCAGGTTCAGCATCCGACAAGAATGGTACCGGGGAACAGGACATGATCTACAATACAGAGGGAGCCTGGTGGCCATGTTTACTTTCTCAAGCTCCTAGGCCTCCTTTCTAATTGTAACCTCCGTAGAATAAGCACTGGAGTCAGTCTGGTTTCACAAACAAGGCATTGAAGCCTTAAACCCAACCCTGCAAGCACAATATATCAAGTTGCTGATGGGAAACAATTAGCATTGTGGGCAGACAGAGGCTTTGCATTCACAAAAAGTGCTGTGTTCTTTGGAATTCCTCAGGCTTGGCTGGCCCTGCTGACCACAGACCCTAGTGGAATGTTTAATAGAAAGAACATCTACTCTAAGCAGTTTATTCCTCTCCTTAGAATTCCTATGGAAATTTTCCTCTGAAAGTCTGTCAGGGCGCCAGGATGGACAAAGAACAACCTTTTCAGCAATTGTCTCTTGCCCAGCCAGATGGGATGAAAGAACTGAAAATATTCAGCCCAGAGTGCAGGGGAGGGGCCGGAGGTCAGAACTCTTGAGTTGAGTTGAGAGCAGAGGGCTGCAGGAGGTGGGTGACTTCACTCCTTAGCATGGATAATAGAGTTGGCTGTATCATTCATTCATTCAATAGTATTTATTGAGCACTTACTTTGTGCAGAGCACTGTACTAAGTGCTTGGAATGTACAAATATCTCAGGAAGGCCCTACCAACTCTATTGTATTGTAATAATAATAATTGAGATATGTATTAAGGGTTTACTATGTGCCAGGCACCACACTAAGCGCTGAGGTAGAAGCAAGGCAATGGGGTTGGACATAGTCCCTGTTCCACAGAGGGCTCTCAGCCGTAATCCCCGTTTAACAGATGAGGTAACAGACACAGAGAAGTGAAATGAGTTGTCCAAGGTCACATGGGAGTCAAGTGGCAGAGCTGGGATCAGAACCCAGGTCCTTCTGATTCCCAGGCCTGTGCTCTATCCACTAGGCCATGCTGCTTCTCTCCCAAGCGCTTAGTACAGTGCTCTGCATGCAGGAAGTACTCAGTAAAGACCACAGATTGATAGAGTAGATAATCATTCTTTCATGTTTGTGAGCTAATAACAATAATAATAATAATTGTGGTACTTAAATGCTACTGTGTGGACAGTTGAACACAGTCCCTGTCCCATGTGGGTCTCACAGTCTCAATCCTCATTTTACAAATGAGGTGACTGAGGCTCAGAGAAGTGAAGTGACTTGCCCAAGGCCACACGGCAGACAAGCGGCAGAGCTGAGATTAGAGCCCATGACCTCTGACTCCCAGGCCCGTGCTGTATCCACTACGCTATGCTCTTCTCTGAGCCAATGTAATTGAACGCTGTCACTTGCCAACTGAAAAGTCTTTCGAATGCTCCTAAGGGGGGAGACTGTAATGTGAGTATTTTCTTCTTTGAGAGTCACATTTTCTCTTAATTAACCCATTCAGGTGCTGTGGGTTAAGATGGACTGTTCTCCTGGAAGCCCGGGATTCTGAAGCAGAACTCTTGAAATGAAATTGTCACACTCCAGGAAAGTCAGCCATTCTCCTATTTGAATCCTCCCAAGACCGAGCCCTTAGTGAGTCTTCTTTCTGGGGCCCAATGTGAAAGGCTTGGTCTTTGGTTTCCCCTGAGTGAAAATGAATACAGAGGGAAAGGCTTTTCCAGTTCCAAATTACTAAATTGCTAGCAAATGGGACGGCAAGTTTTAAAGTGCATTTTGTTTTTCTGGGAGGAGAGACCTAAGATGACTGCCTTTGTTTTTTGTCCCTCAGCTCTTTAGCTAAAAAAGAACCCCAGCTTGTGGTATCAGCTCATATTTCTGGCAGAATGAGTGGTTTAGGCCAGCATCCATCAAGAGCGAATGACAAGATCTTTAAAGATAATGATAGAATTTCAAAATCCACCCTACTCCCCTTAAATGCCTTAATCTTCCAGGATTGACTGCTATTTTCCTCAGGCCACTCTAAATGCGGGAACTTTATCAGCATGTTGAGCATTTTGGAGTTTTAAGTGCAACTCTGCATAACCTTAACTGTATGCTTTGTCTCTACTGAACGGAGAGCAGATATCAACCAGGCCTGGCTTGACACTTGGAAACAAGAATAACATTCATCCGTGAGAAGCAGTGTGGCTTAATGGATAGACCCTGGGAGTCAGAAGGACCTGGATTCTAATCCTAGCTCTGCCACTTGTCTGCTGTGTGACCTTGGGCAAGTCATTTCACTTCTCCATGCCTCAGTTACCTCATCTGTAAAATGGGGATTGAGACTGTGAGCTCCATGTGGGACAGGGACTGTGTCCAGCCCTATTTGCTTGTATCCACCCCAGTGCTTAGAACGGGGCCAGGCACATAGGAAGTGTTTAAAAAATACCACAATCATCATCGTTATTAATGTCAACTAAGCCAATAATCCCAAATCATCAATTGCCTTTCAGCTGACACAATCTAAATCTATTTCTTCATCTCTTACTGGACATTTAGCCATTTCTCACTATCAGTAAAGTTGAGCTCCCCACTGTCCAGTAGCTACATCAAGTTTAGGTCATCATGGTGTTACTTCTGATGAGGTCAGAGGAACCACAGAGACCACTGGGTCTGAGAATGTTGGAGGTCTATACACCACAGGATGCCTAAACACCACAGGATGTCCAGGCTGATTCAGCCTTCCATCTCTCTGCTATAGAGATGTTGACGTTTGCAAATTATCTTTCAGAGGGTGAGAAAGGGACGCTTTCAACTGAGCCTTAATAACACTCACCATTTTTCACTAGAGTATAAACTTGTTCCCCAGCTCAGTAAAAGGTACACTGCAGATCGTACCCCACCCCCCACCTCACATCCCTTAGGGACTTTCTAGACTCTTTTTCCTCAAACATGTCTCCCTCTACCCCTGTCTGTCTAGCTCTTCCACCCCATCCAGTATCTTTTTTTCTTTTTTTGTAAACCAAGGGACTCACGGGGACATAGCTGCTACCACCAGCCAAAAAGCAAGCAGGAATCCCTTGTGGGGTCCCAGTCAGGGCCCTGGTGGCCGGAGCAATCAATCAATCAATCGTATTTGTTGAGTGCTTATTCAATCGTATTTATTGAGCGCTTACTGTGTACGGAGAACCGTACTAAGCACTTGGGTGAGTACAATATAACCAAGTTGGTAAACATGTTCCCAGCCCGCAATGAGCTCACATTCTAGAGGGGGAGACAGACATTAATGGAAATAAATAAATAATGGTTACGTACATAAGTACTGCAGGACTGAGGGATCACCTTTACTATATTGTACTTTCCCAAATGCTTAGTGCTTAGTGCTTGCTTCCACTCTGAGCATAGTCCCTGCTGTTTCCTACATACCTATTTATTGAGGGCTTCATCGTACTTTAAATCCAACATAGAGTCTGAACTCAGTATGTGGTAAAACTTGTGTGGCTTAGCCTAGTAATCTGGGTCCATAGGAGTCAGCCCCATTTAGGAACCATATTAACAGGTGCTGTTCTCAAATGGATAATTAAAGGCAGCAACTCTCCTACCTTTTGTGTTTGGAATCAGAATTGAGGATCAACTGGGGTGACATCTACAAATGCAGGAGAAACACCAGGACACGGAACACATCGGCACCAAGGAAAATGAGGGATTTACATAGGCAGCCAAAGAAATACCAGAAAAGGTGACAGAATAAAGAAGCATTGTGGCCTAGTGGAAAGAGCACAAGCCTAGGCATTAGAAAGACTTGGGCTCTAATCCCAGCTCTGCCACTTGTCTGCTGTGGGACTTCGGGCAAATCACCCAATTTCTCTGTGTTTCAGCTACCTCATCTGTAATATGGGATTAAGATTGCGAGCACCATGTATCTACCCCTGCTCTTAGTACAGTGCCTGGGACATACTAAGCGCTTAATACCATAGGAAAAAAAGGACAGCAGCTGGAAAGAAGACTAAAGTAATGAAGTGTGACTGAAGGAGGACAGCTAAAAGCAGTGATTTAGCAAACATCACTGAGAATAACAGACTACATTCCAGGAAGCACATTTGGATCATATTAGAAGACTATATTTCCCTTCCATATGGGTCAAGAAAAGTTTCAACAACCTGAAACATTTCAGAAAGGTGAAATCATTCCACTGCCATGTAAGCAGCTCAATTATTCAGTTGTGGTAGGAATGTAATGATTTCCCAAATGGAATATTTAAAAAAACAACACCTAAGCAGCCCTGGTTAAGACCCTTATCTTAAATACAGGTAAACCTCAGATTTACAGCATAATTGATTCCTAAAATCTGTGTATTAAGTCAAAGTATTGTAAATTGGGATCCATTTTCTCAAAGGGATGATGCTGTAAAAGGAGAATTGGTTCCTGAACCAAGGTCAGATAACCCTCTTTTTAATCAAAATTAACCAGATTGTTTACTTGACTATAGATGAGTACTATAAGGGCATTAACATAGTTTGTTCCGTTTTATTTTTATTTAAGTGCTTACTGTGTGTCAAACTCCCATCTAACCTGTGGGGTACATACACTTAGTACAGTGCTCTGCAAGCAGTAAGTGCTCATTAAATGCAGTTGAATGAAGTCAATTAGGTCGGACACAGTCCCTGTCCCACATGGGGCTCACAGTTTAAGTAGGAGGGAGAACTGGGGCACAGAGAAGTTAAGTGACTCCAAGAGGCCTTCTTCAACTAAGCCCTCGATTCCCCTCCTCCCTCTTCATTTTACATCACCTATACATTTGTATCTGTACCCTTTAAGCATTCGATATTCACCTGACCCTCAGCCCCACAACATTTACATACATATCACTAATTTATTTTAATGTCTGTCTCTCCCACTAGATTGTGAGCTCCTTGGGGGCAGGGAACATGTCTACCAACTCTCCCAAGCACTTAGTACAGTGTTCTGTACAGAGTAAGCACTCAATACCATTGGTTGATTGATTAACGAATCCAATAAAACTAGCATTTAATAAGGGTAGATTTCGTTTTCTTTCCACTTACCATCACTGAAATGCACTGGTGGCATATATCCCACTAGTTTCTAACCTTTGTTAAAGGAAACACACAGGTGCTCTTGGATAGTGACAATTAAGCATTCCTATGAATTCCTTCAAACAATCAATGGTATTTATTGAGCACTTACTGGGGACAATACAATACAGCAGGTAGATACAATCTCTGCCTACAAGGAGCTTACGGACCAGTGAGGGAGACATATTAAAATAAATTACAGGCATGGACATAAGTGTTGTGGGCTGGGAGAGGCGTGCTTAGGTGACATAGTAGGGAGGACAAATAGTGGAAGTGAGGATTTAGGGAAGACCGAAGACCGTGGGGGCTTTAAAGGTGGCGAGAGAGGTTGTGTGTTGAATAGGAGGGGGGGCCAGAGGGTGGACGTGGGTGAGTGGTTGGCAGTGAGGTAGACGAGATCAAGACACAGTGAGTAGGCTGGCATTAGAGGAGTGAAGTGTGCAGACTGGGTTGTTGAATAAGTTCAGTAAAGTAGGCAGGGGAGAGCTGATTGAATGCTCTGTTGGATGCACATTAGTGGGCAACCCATGGAGGCTTTTGAGGAGTGGGGAGATGTGGTCTGAGCAGCTTTTAGGAAAAATGATGAAAGCAGCAAAATGAAGCAGGGACTAGGAGGGGGAAGATAGGAGGCAGGGAGGTCAGCAAGGAGGCTGATGCAATAATCAAGGCAGGATGTGATAAGTGCTTGGGTCAGTGTAGTAGCAGTTTAGATGGAAAAGAAAGGGCAGATTTTAGTGATGTTGTAAAGGAAGAACTGACAGGAATTGGTTCTTCATGGTCCTCACCCTATCTCCCTCTCTGCAACCTCTTCCCCCCATTTACTTCATTCTTAGTACAAAACAGAATTAGAATTGTGGTAAAGAGTTTAGGGGAAAATGACTATTCTGTTTCCCAAAACAGATTTTAAGAAAGAGGTGTAGTGCACATGGATTAGAAAAGATTATTCGACTGAGCAGGTGGGAACAAAACTGGTGTTAAGGCTTAGGGTTAGGGTTAAATAGCCAGAAGTGTCCCACAGAGAGCCAAGTTATCTCATACAGCTGAAATCAGTTCATTTTGGTAACGTTACCTAAGGATCTCTGGACTGAGTAACAATCAAGGGACTTTTCAAGAAAAGTAAACCAAAGGCCAGAAACAGCAAATACTGCTAATACAGCCATTTTTCTTCCCCTCTGGTACCACCTAAATATTGTTTTTCATTAACGTTTCCTTTCCTCTGCATAAAACTTAATGCAAGCTGTGCTAATAAATTTTGATTCTTTGTTGTTTACATATTCGTTTCCATTGCAGCCATACCAAATTGTACTGGCATCTATTTAAGATTATAAAAACTGGGTAGAGAAGTTCTAATTACTGATTTTTTTCCCCTTTTGGCCGCTGAAATAAACTCACATTACGTAAGTGCACGAAATTGTTTATGAAACCGATTTTCCAGAACACAACTTCCCAAAGAGAGGCTGAAATTGCCATCGTGTATGCAAAGGACCACTCCCTGTGCAAAGATACGGGGCCCGGAATTGCGGAGTAATCAAACATTTGGCTCCAGTTTGTTTTCCTGCCCTAGGTGCCCAGTTCTAGGATAAAAGGTGCAATGTCAAAATAAAAGGTGCAATGTCAAAATACAACTTCAATATTCTTAAATTTGACCAGTGGAACCGAACTAGAGCCCATCACAGGAAGGGCTCCTTCCTATAACTAGTTGACAGAGGCTGATGAGTGCTTTTTCTGTTTCTACCTTGTTAGCGACTCACTGAGAAAGGGTGGACAAAGGGAAAGGAGAGGAAAGTCTTGACTCCTCGTTTGCACCTCTGCTGGGGGAGAAAAGGTGGAAGCAACTGAGCCAATAAGGACTCTGAGTCATCTGTCCCTTTCTTTTCCCCTCACGATAAATCCCAATAAGGTAGCACACACGAGCACGGAGATTACAATCAGAAAGGTTTATTGGTAGCACTCTGAGGTAGCATACTTTCTAAATCACAGAGCTGAATTTCCTCTCGACTCAAAGGCACGATCTAGTCACCTTTGGATTTGATCGAGCACAATGACACGTGTTCATAGCCCTCCCCTCCAGCCCCTCTTGCTCATTTGATAAAATACAAAAGCCTTGATAACAAGAGATTCAGCCACCTGCCTTAGGTACCTCTTTCCTGCCCACGAGAGCCAATGTAACCCAACAAACAGGCCCCTTTGTGCATATTAAAAAGAGACAGAGTTATAGGTTGGGGGAACAGCCAGATTATTAAAATAAGTAACACATGTAAATATACATCTTAGCACTGCACTTGAAATACAAATATACAGTCAGAACAGACTAAGAATTAAAGCTGCAGAATGGTCCCAACCAACCTCAAACCCTGGTTACTAGAATAACATTTCACCTGTTGCTCACAGGTTTAAAATAAGTTTTACCTACAAAGCCACTGCTTCCCGATTCATTTTATTGTTGAAAACCAAACACTTAAAAAAAAAAAAAAGGACCCAGATCAGTGTACTGAATAAAGTAGCACATTACAGAAAAAGGGCAGGAGCCACACCTGAGCTGCCACTTAAGGGAAATTAAAAAAAAAATCAGCCACTTATAAAATCCTCAGAAATGGGCTGCCTAAAATCAGGGGCAAAGGAGTCATTGAAATCAGCCCAATGGCCTGTTCAAATTGCTACAAGACACACAATTCAATGTTAGATTTCAAGTAATCCAAGGTGCAATCTAAAACTTACTCTCAAACAGTCCCAAACCCTTAGGGACATCCCACATTTCCCCACAATACAAAAGGTATAAAACCAAGAAAACTGTTTACAGTAAATACAAACTTCGGGGTGAGGGAAAATATCTGCAAAAAACCCAGCTTTACAAATAGGTATAAAGTCTTTACTATTTTGTACAACTAGAAGGTGCGCGAACTGGCATTCAAGCTGTCAATTTTGATATGGAAATAAGTCTTAACAGGAAAATGATTTTCTTGGGTTAACAGTGTCATTTAAAATGCCATAAATTAAATAAGTTAGTTCACATTTTTTTTCCAGCACTTAAGCTACATCTTATTCTCTAATGTGATCTTGAAGCTTGCTTTAAAAGTTCTAAGTCCCTTCTTCGGATAGTGTTGACTCTGTCACAGCCATACGCCTCCAGTTGTAATGGTATATATCTTTCAAGCAGGCCTAGGCCCTGTCCAGCAGGACTGGTAAACAATTTTGTCCAAGATGGTTTGAAGTTTCCACTGAATCCCAGGAATGCTATGCTCCCTGTAACAAAATGTTCCTATTATTAGCTTTGAAATTTCAGCATGAGGACAGATAGAGGGTTTGGGCCAGACTGGGAAGAAATCGAGATAGCAATATAAGCAATAGTCCGTTTTGTTGGCAAATGAACTCTTGCCACCCATTTCTTTCCCAAAACAACAAGCCACACCCCTTAAAACGTTCTTTCACATATGCTTTAACTCTCCATTTAAGGTCTGCCATTGTCCTCTTAATTACAGAATGCTTTAATGACACCCAATTGAGACTCATAGCTCAGGAAGAGAGCCCGGGGAAACTTTCTTCCATGAAACCATGAAAATGACCCAATCCTCTGCTCTGTAAAGACCAAGCACACTTGGCCAATACTAACCTTTGTTTTGGAGATGGGCTGGCTTGGCTAATCCTAGAGGAATTAATGCTTCTGAAATATTCATATTTTTTATTTCACCTCTTGTGCTCAGCAGAACAATTGACCTATTAAAAAACACACACACACACACACACACACACACATACGCAACAGTAGTGTTATTACATGGAAATATTTTCAAACCCAATTATTCCTCCTCCCTCTCTAGAGCCATTTCTCCTTCCTCTTTCTCTCTTCCTCCACCTCACTTAATCCTTTTCCCCATGTCCCTTTCTACCCCCGATTCCAAGAAAGAAACACAGTTTGGACCAGCCTAGGGACATTAAACTTTAAGGAGTCTCATGATTCACCTCAGTAGCTAGATATTTTGAAGCCAGCCTAGCAGCAAAAAGCTACTGAGGGACTCCTGAGGAAGGGTCTGAAGGGATTCCTGGTAAGAGCCCTAAGTCAAAAACAAAACAAAACAAAAAACCAAGCCCTTCCCCAGCCCCTTTGCTGGGTTAAACTCAGCCTGACCCAAGTCAAACACACTTTCCCTACACAGTCGGGGGTAGTGTCATTTTGGGAGGGCTGGTAGGAGTGGGAGGGGGTGGCATGCTCATATGGTTGTCCATATATGTTGCTGGGATTAGTGGCCCCAGCAGACATGCAGACTTTCCCCGCATGTAAAGCACTGGAGAAGCACAACGACTCTCCCACTTTTTGGGTGTTATAATCGCCTCTCCCCCCACTGACATCCCAGCCTGAAGGAGTCCCTACACCTGGGGAGCGTGGGCCATCCGTATGGGGATCTGGTTTTCAGGCTAAACCCAGCACAGAAATATTTAATCTGTTAAAGAGCCTCCACCCAAACCATCCAACCGGTGTGGTTTCCTTTAGAGAATTTAAGGTCTTCCAAGTTGAAATGCTCCAGTGCTAGCCCAGCACAGGAGCTTCTTCAGAGTAGTGCCAAAGTGGGGAGGGAGGAGGGAGCGAGTTCGCAGTGCACCTCCCCCCAACCCCTATCCCGGTTCCATGATTAGCATAATCGTCGCTTTGCTTAGTGTTTCTGAACCCTGACGAAATGGCCTGAATGCTTGTGTTAGCTCAAGACTTCAGCTTGTATGACAAAACTAGGAAGAGAGATCTACCCTTCAGAAGTGCCTTGAACAATTGCCCAGATCCAGAGCGGAGTGCTAGAAACATATGTGAGGACTGGGCCCAAAATAATTGGTGTCAGGTGCTTACGATTGGTATAGGTGAAGATTAATTAGTCTGTGGTGCCTACTTAAAACCGACAGTGTCAAATCAATAGGTTATTTAGAATCAAAGATTTTACTCTCCTTATTGTTTTCTCATTGACACACAGATTTAAGCAAGGCAGTGCAATTCCCAACAGTGGCAAAAAGGGAAAGTTGTCCCGGGCTGCACACACAAACCAGCTCAGAAAGGTAACTGTCTATCCTGGACCTAGCTGCTTAGGAGAAAAAAAAAAATCTATCTGGCCACTGCCCTGAACAACACAGAGAGCTGCTTATTTTTTCATGCTGTTTTGCTCTGCTCTGCTCAATCCTGCTCTTCTGTTTCTAAAGACTTCCACAGCAGTGTTCCAGCCCTCAATATGAAACTGACTCTGGCAAGAAGGCAGCCAATGCTCTTCTGCAATGCACTGTTGAACAAGAGCACTAATAGCCCCAGCACCGATCCAGGGGTAGATAAGAGGGCTTGCTGCCCAGGGCACCAGCCAATTGGTTAGGAGGGCGGGGGGAGGGGGGGCACACTGAATGTGGCACGGCCCGGGCGGGGACTTTAGCAGTGGGTCAAGCAAAGATCCCAGAACGACCCGTGCGTTGGCTGCTGCCCTGAGCATTCAGCATCCTCGGATGGCTTCCGGAGCGGTCAAATACCTTGGAGGAATGGCCGTTTTTAAATGCTCTTCCAAGTGTTTAACATCGGCAAGAGGAAAGAATCGGTTTTCAGTCACCCGGCCCACAGCACTGCACGCGTCCACAAGGAGAAGGAACACGCCCACATCTTTGAAAGGAAAGGTAGTGCCATTGACCTGAAAGTACAAAAATGCCCCCAGTCGTTATCTCGGTCTCCTGTGTCTCTTAGGAAGCCTGGAGAAGGCACGGGGTCCGACTGGCCCATCTCAGGCTAAAGAGGGTGCGGCAGTCCACTCAGGAATCACAGGAGGGAGAACCAGCTCCCTCTCCGTTTCAAACGGGTAAAGAATGGATGGTTGGGCGGCAGCGGGCTTCCACCGACCGCCTGCTCTGCTCTACTCCAATGGAGCTGACGGAGGGGAGCGGTGCCATGCCTGCAACCCTGAGGGCGGCGGCAGTGCCCATTTGGCCCTGGTGAGGCCCACACCCAAACGGTGCCCTAGGGAGCGGGCCCTGCATGTGGTCACTGCATCCCCCACAGATTTGGTTACTGCTTGCTCTCCCTGCTTGGTAGAGCGAGAACTGGGGGCAGTAGGAGTCCAAATTATACCCCGTTGGCCTTCTACTGAGCCTGAATGTCCCAAAGGCTCCTTGGCGTTGTAACATGGATTATGCTTCCACGTGGGGCTCCTCTCCTCTGACTGGAGAAAGAGTGTTAGCGAAACATCCTGCATTCTTTTGCCTCATGAGAGCAGAGTCAGTCGCTTCTGAGGAGTAAAAATTTCAAGACAATCACCCTGAGAAGTTCAACAAGATTACTCCATGAAGGTATGGTGACTCCATCACCATCGGAGTGAAGCAGAGATTCTTTTCAATCTACCCTATGCGGCCATACTCGAGGGCCAAATGAGGGATCGGAAAGCTGGAGTTAAGATACGTTTCTGAGCCACTAGGGAACTCTTCCAGCTCAGCAGGCTGTGAACATTAAAAGTCTTTTGAGATAATGGTCCGGAAACTGTTACCTGAAAGTGACCATGGGAGGTACATACTCAAGAAGGCAACCAAATGATTTATCACTTTGCAGGTGCAATACAGTGTTATGGACAGACAATAAGTCTGAAGAGAACTGAAGTTGTGTACCATATATAGGGGAAACCCCATACACAACCAAAGGTTATCGTTGGCAACGCCGAATAATACTGTCACCGAATTCTGCAACCCAGGCAGTACACTATCCACTGACGCACAGATTAAGGGTCAAAAAGGCCAGTATGTCTTTTGGCAGACTGTAAGATAGAATGCGGCAATAATGTCCTGCTGGGTTAGGCTATACTTTTCTCCTCTTAACCATTGGGGTCTGAGCAATGCTCATCCGAGTGGAGAGGAGCCAGAAAAAATGCACTACTGTATTTCCAGCAGCGCCATCTTGGAACTGGAGGAAACCTCTACACGAATAAGGCCGCGTTGGCATCCAACTTTCTCTATGACTAGAGAAGACGCAACCAATACGTTGAGCATCTATCAGCGCCATCTACAAACCACAAGGAACATCAAACGGCAAGACAGGATTACCAACAATGAGGTCCTGGAATGCAGTCAGTTCACCAGCACCAACACAATGCTCACTGGAACATAGTTCCCGCTGGGTGGCACATGTGAGGAGAAGGGGCGGCAGCAAGATATACAAACTGCTGTTCGGTGAACTGAAAAGGGTCACGTGCAACCCAGGAGGGCAAAATAAATGATTGGAAGACATGGTGGAGCACAGTCTCAGACAATGTGATCCAGCAGTGATCAGTCTGGAAGGCAGCAACCAGGAAAAGGGATGCTTTCTCCTTGAGCAAGGCTTTGGGGAGTCTGGGATACCAAGAGGCAGGCTCGAAAAAGGCACAGGTCTGTATGGGACAAATCCTTTAGTGCAACAAGGGCCTAGGGAAGGACTGTTAGTCCCACGCACTGATCTTTTCAGCCACATTTGCATGTACAGTAAGGACCTCCCCGTCACTACTGCCACCTTCAAAAATAACGAAGTTCAGCTATATGGAATAGTACTCCAATAACATCAATTCGCCCAAAAGAACATGTGCAGGTCAACAAGTTATTTGACTGAACTTCACACACAGGCAACTGGACTTCCCACTAGACCTTGTAAACAGATGTCATGGTGGAAGATCAAAATGACTACAACGGAAAAACACTGAGAACTTCAACACTCTGGCTGCTTCATTTAGCCATTCCACAAAATGTTCTGTTGTGCTGGGTTTGTTTCAGATTTTTTTTTTTTTTTGCAGGGACACTTCATATTTTGTTCCAAACTCACAGGAATTCAAAAGAGCTTTAGCTGTTCAAACACTTCTCTTTGCTTAGAGTGGGGTTCCCTGCTGTGGTTGCAAGACACTCTGGCTGGGCACAGCCTCTGGGGTATTATGATTTTTACATTACAAAGAAAAAAATCAAGGATATTCAAAAATACACTATAAGCTTGGAGGGTTTTTTGCATGTCTTTTGGGTTGGCTTTTTTAGGAAATTAAGAATTGGGTATATTTTAAAAAGAAGATAACTAAAAAGCAAGATAGAAAGCAAACTGGAATTTAAAAATCTTGATTCAAAAGTAATGGAATAATGTGATTACCAACCACTAGTCAGTGGGGCCATCTAAAGGGTAAGATGATAGTCACACTTTTTGGAAATGCAAATGAATCCAAACCCTTCAGGAGACATCTCACAAGGAAACCTGTGACTTTATGGGTGGCTCTCACTGCATGGAGATGTGGTTAGCACCTTGGGTGTTCACTTCAGAAGAGATTTAAAAGCATTTAGGCTGGGGCCTTGGTTTGAAATTCATTTGGTGACCCTTGGCCCGGTCACAATACAACTCATCAAATATGACACCATGTAATTCAACTATGGCCGGTTTTGCCTGCAGATTCAAAGATAGGCTCATTGTCAAGCATTTTCAATCAATCAATTAATCCATCGCATTTATTGAGCACTTAACCGTGTGCAGAGCACTGTACTAAGCACTTGGAAGAGTTTGTCAAAGACCCAAATGATCCTCAGGGACCTGCAGCCGAGGCACTTCGATGACAGCCTGAAAAGGCTAAAAATGTAGAAGAGAGAAGAGGATAATGGGAAAGGGGGAGTTGGGGAGGCAGCAGTGGTCAGGGGTAGAGAAGGGTGGCCACCCCAAGCTCAGCCTCGACCGGGTTACACAAACTCCAGTGGGCTCAGGGTGAGTGAGCAGCAGGTTCTCCCATCTCTATGAAATGGACTCTCAGACTGAACCTCAGCTGTGCCATTCTGTGAATTTAGGAAACTCATTTTCTTCGGGATCCCGGTACTTCTGGCTTTAAAATGGAGGCAGTGCTAATTTGTCACCGAAGATGTAACCAGCCAACACAGTATTAATGTAAGGATGCTGCAACAAATGCAAAACAAGTCACTCCCTGCATTTGTCTCCTCCTCTTTTAACTAAGTCCTTACACAGGCATATTTTTAGCTCTCATGATACACGATAACTGCCACTAGCAACAAATTAATGTGACTTACCAAGATGAAAGACTGATTTCCACGCTGAATCTCAGCTTTACTGGGTGACAGGATATATACAGGGAGGTAGGTTTTATGTGGATCGCTTGTGAACACCATCTAAAGAGTGAGAAGGAATAAATGTATATGAAACCTGCACGGCTCCAGAATAGGTGCCCTATAGAGAAAAGTTTGTTTGGTTTTGTCCTCTAAGTTAGTTACATCCCGGTTCATTCCACCATAGTGAGGTACTCTGGCTGGGATTCCCCCAACCAATAAGACACTGGGGGTCAGTTACAGAGTGCTAGCTGTTCCAGGAACCCAGCAGCCTCAGAGAAGACCTGTTGAGATGAGGCTAGGAACTATACACACTTAGCTGTGGTTACTGATCTCTGGTTACTGCTGTGGTTTCAATCAACAGACCAGAAATCTGGACAAAGAGAAATTAAGTCGACTGCTTCTGTCTTAATGGTGGAAAGCATAGAGTTTTGCCATGGAATGCCTGTTACGATGTTTAGAGAAGACAAAATTCCATCTTTTCCACCCACATTTTTTGTTTATTGCCACCAGTAAGGCTGGGAAGGATGAAGGGATGGCATGAGTGGATTTTGGTTTTTGTTTCAGCTGAAGAAGCCGAATCTAATTTCACTACCCAAGAAAAGGATTGTGGGATAAGCAAGTTTTCAGACAAAATGAGGCTACTACTACTACTGACGCCAATTTGAATTTAGTGGCATGGGAAGAGCATGTTTATCATTTAATACTATTTACGGATACTAATATGCAATTCAATCATTCATTCATTCAATAGTATTTATTAAGCACTTACTATGTGCAGAGCACTGTACTAAGCGCTTGGAATGTACAATTCGGCAACAGAGACAATCCTTGCCCATTGATGGGCTTACAGTCTATGCATATAGAGAAGGGAGTTGGGGGAGGGAAAGAAAAGAAAGCTGAGGAGTTACATAAGTTATCTGTCCTAAAAGAAAATGGTATTTTACATGTATGGGGTGGTGTGCTTTTGATGAGAATTCAGTTTGGAAATCTATTCAGCACTGGAATTTTTAAAAAAGCCTTGAACAGGAATGGAAGTCAAGCCCAGTGAAATTCAGAACAAAAGCCAGAGAAACAGTAGCAAGTCACTGACCTCTTCACCACTCCCATTTACCTATTTGTTCTATCTGCAATGATAATAATTAATTATGGTACTTGGATTTTTTATGGTTTTTGTTAAGTGCTTATTATATGTCAAACACTGTTCTAAACGCTGGGATAGGTACAAATTAATCAGGTCAGACACGGTATCTGTTTGCATGGGACTTACTATGCACCAACAACTGTAGTAAGCACTGGGGTAGATTCACTCTTTCAATCGTACTTATTGAACACTTAATCCATTCACAGCATTGTACAAAGTGCTAGGGAGAGCGTTCCCTGCCCCCAATGACAAGTTAATCAGGCCAGACACAATCCCTGTCCCACACGGGGCTCACAGTCTAAATAGGAGAGAGGAGGATTCAATCCCCATTTTAGAAATGAGGTAATGAGGCCCAAAGAAGTTAAGGTAAGCAGCGTGGCTCAGTGGAAAGAGCTTGGGCTTCGGAGTCGGAGGTCATGGGTTCGACTCCTGGGTCTGCCACTTGTCAGCTGTGTGACTGTGGGCAAATCACTTAACTTCTCTGTGCCTCAGTTACCTCATCTGTAAAATGGGGATTAACTGTGAGCCTCATGTGGGACAACCTGATTACCCTGTATCTCCCCCAGTGCTTAGAACAGTGCTCGGCACATAGTAAGCACTTAACAAATGCCAACATTATTATTAAATGCCTTGCCCAAGGTCTCAGAGGTGGTAATTGGCAGAGCCAGGAATAAAAGCCAGGTCCTCATTCTTTCCATTAGGCCATGCTGCTTCTCGAAGTTAACTAAGCAGAAGACAGTTTAGGATCCTTCGGCCGCTGGGTTAGGGGCCCCGCATGCTCCCGCTGCATGACTCTGCTCTTTAGTGATCTCTGGCGTTTGCTTGCAAAAATCTTGGTTTCGTAGCTTTGACTTACTAGCTACTCAATGACCTTGGGCCTGACCCCAGATAGAGAGGATGAGAAAAGCACTTCTTGGTGACCTCCACCAGCAAGAGGAATCAGGCAAATGAAGCAGCTCTCCAAACTGTTTGGGTAACTCAGATAATTATGGCAAAAATAGGGTAGGGGGAAGCTGAATTAGCCAGATATTTGCCTCAATTCTGCTCTTTGCTTTGCACCAACAATCTGGACCTCTGGATTAAAGAGCTCTCCTGTGGATCCAGGTCATCATCATTAACATCACATACTGTGTTTGATTCTAGCTGTGGGGAGGCACTGGGTTAAATCTTTATTTCTACCTGGAACTTCCTCCCACCTGTGCACATTCTGCTAGCAAGATCTTGAAGGAAGACACTCAATTAAATCTGATAAGTCTGGGAAAGTGTCTTCAGTTTTTACTAGACTCATATTACACTCTTAATTATAGATGAACATAATTACACAGGCTTTGAAAATTAATTGGACCCTTAAATCTGAAAATTAAGCAACACGTTTAGCAAAAGCCATGCTTTTGAAAAAGTAGAGACTTCTTCAAAATGAAAGCCATAAAGGCTATTTTGCCAACTATTTGAAATGGAAAAAAAAATTGGCTAGAAAGCTAGAATTGACCTGACTCGTATTTTAGGGACATAAAAGGCCTAGTGCACCAGACAACCCATTCTGCTGATTACAGAATAATATTCCATACTATCCATGTTCAGTGTTTTTCCAGGTTAGCTTTATATATCCCTCGCTTCTTCCCTTCTCACACTTTCCTTTCCACAAATTTAGAAGTCTCATTATTAGGCTACAAAAATCAGGAAGCTTCTAATTTAAACTGTTAAACTTAATAATAATTATGGCTTTTGTAAAGTGCTTACTATGTGTCAAGCATGATTCTAAGCACTGGGGTAGATACAAGTTAATCAGGTTGGACACAGTCCCTGTCCCACATGGGGCACAAAATCTAAGCAGGAGGAAGAACAGGTATTGGGTCCTCATTTTGCAGCTGAGGAAACAGGCACAGAGAAGTTAAGTGATTTGCCCAAGGTCACATAACAGACGAGTGGCAGAGCTGGGATTAAAACCCAGATCCTCCGACTCCCAGGCCCATGCTCTTTCCACTAAACCACACTGCTTTCCACTTCTTTTCTCACACAAAGTAGCCATGATGCCTTGTCAGGACAAAGACACCTCTCCCCCTCTCCCTCTCTCTTTCCATATTCTAGAAATTCTCCCCAGTCAGCCTTGATTTTGTGATTGCTTTGCTATTTGTTTCTTCAAATAAACTACTTTAAATTTCACTTGCTAAGAATACCATACATTTCCATATCCCGGAGGCACAATCCTGTTTTCTGACCCGGGGTAATATATAGGAATCCCACTTAATCTTAGTAGGCTCTTCCGTCCTCAACTCTTTCCATACCGTGGCTAGCATAAGGATTGGGAGGGAGTGAGAGAGGGTGGGAGACATTGCACACAGCCCACCTCAGAATAAATTCACTGCCCATTGGTTCTCTCCCCTTTTAGATTTTACCTGTTGAGTGCCACAGCCTCGACATGGTCCGGTCAGCTTGGTTGGCATTCGCTTGATGACTGAAGGAGTTTCATAGTACTTTGAATACGCAGAAGCCATACAGTTACTGACGTCCTTTGATCCCGTTGTTGCTTGGATTTTGACCCTTTCGCATCCCTGAGATGAACAGTAGCTGTGACCATCCCTGTTGTGTTTGGCTTTGAGATATAAAAACAGCAATCTATACAAAACAGAAACATGTAGTGTTAGTAAAGGCATTTAGGAAGTGCTAACTATATGCCAAGCACTGTTCTAAGTGCTGCAGTCGATGCAAGATAAATCAAGGTGGGGCACTTCCTTGTTTCACAGAGGGCTCACAGTCCAAGACAGGGAGAACAAGTGTTTAATCATGTAAGGAAACTGAAGCACTGAGAAGTTGTTGTGACTGGCCCCAGATCATACAGCAGGCAAGTGCCAGAGTCAAGAATAGCACCCAGCCCCTGCACTTCCACTAGGCCACACTGCCTAGCAACAACTTAAACTGGGCAAATTTCTCCACCTCCCTCTTGCCTGAACAAAGACCCAAAGCTGAAGCAGCGTGGCTCAGTGGAAAGAGTCCATGCTTGGGAGTTTAGAGGTTCTAATCTCAGCTCTGCCACTTAGCTGTGTGACTTTGGGTAAGTCACTTAACTTCTCTGTGCCTCAGTTCCCTCTTCTGTAAAATGGGAATTAAGACTGTGAACCCTACGTGGGACAACCTGATCACCTTGTACTCCCCCAGTGCTTAGAACAGTGCTTGGCACATAGTAAGCGCTTAACAAATGCCATCATTATTATTATTATTATTACTTGTAGTACTTGTTGCTCTCCTTCCCAAAACAGTATAAGATCCAAGTAGTGTCGCTGAGGCAATGGGTTGATTTCAACTCTTAATAATAATAATAATAATGTTGGTATTTGTTAAGCGCTTACTATGTGCAGAGCACTGTTCTAAGTGCTGGGGTAAACACAGGGGAATCAGGTTGTCCCACGTGGGGCTCACAGTCTTACTCCTCATTTTACAGATGAGGGAACTGAGGCACAGAGAAGTTAAGTGACTTGCCCACAGTCACACAGCTGACAAGTGGCAGAGCTGGGATTCGAACTCATGAGCCCTGACTCCAAAGCCCGTGCTCTTTCCACTGTGCCACGCTGCTTCTCTTGTAAGGTGGTACCAAAACAGATCCAGTGAGGCACGGTTAGGCACAGTTTGAGCAGGTACTCGAATTCCAGGATTTGCCCTCAACTGAATGCCCTGATAACCCATGTGGCCAGGGTCTTTCTAATGGCATTGCTTAAACCGTGTGCTGCGCTGACAGTCACTCCCACATCGGACACTGCCAACGGAGACCAATGGAAAAACCTAAACTTCATCCACTGTCTAAATCATATTTGAGCAAATACAGCTGTGGGCTGAATCAGCTTCTGTAATCTTTCCAAAAGGCCAGCAGTAGGGGAGTTGAGGGACCTACTGTCTGAATCCAAAGAGAGGTGCACAGTTGCGCAAAGCCTCACTGTCTTTGTAGACCAGGTTTGCAGAGAAATGTTAAGAGCTACAATGGCTGCCAGATTGGGCGGTATTAGCAAATACTGACAGCAGACATTCAAGACATCGAGGTGGGAAGGGAGCAGGATTTGGATCCATCCGAATGGTTGTGAATAAATTTTTAATCTTCAGAGGAAACTGCTAACTCCTGCATTTTAATATGATTAAAAGCAATTCCCAATTAGTATGTCTCTCTGGTCTTTCCTTTCCAAGGAAAACAGCGTGGTTTAGTGGAAAGAGTGGAAAGGCCTGGGAGTCAGGGGACCTGGGTTCTAATAATAATAATGTTGGTATTTGTTTAGCGCTTACTATGTACAGAGCACTGTTCTAAGTGCTGGGGTAGATACAGGGTAATCAGGTTGTCCCATGTGAGGCTCACAGTTAATCCCCATTTTACAGATGAGGTAACTGAGGCACAGATAAATTAAGTGACTTGCCCACAGTCACACAGCTGACAAGTGGCAGAGCCAGGATTCGAACCCACGACCTCTGACTCCCAAGCCCGTGCTCTTTCCACTGAGCCATGCTGCTTTTGTTATCCCAGCTTTGCCATTTGCCTGCTGTTTGACCTTGAGCAAATCAACTCACTTCTCCATGGTTCAATTTCCTCATCTTTAAAATGGGGATTCAGTACCTGTTCTCCCTCCTACTTCAACTGTGAGAACCATGTTGGACAGACACTGTGTCTAACCTGATTATCTTGTATCTACCCCAGTGCTACCTTCTCAGGGTCGCACCTGGAGAATTTCCAATACTCTACCAGTCTCGGCTATGGGAGGGAGAGTCAAGCAGAGGCCTACCCTTCCATTCCTAGCTTGGGCAGTGCCTAGGGAGTGGAAAGCAATCTGCTACAAGTCAAAATTCACCCGTGCTGGGCAGCAGCGGCACGGGAGAGAGTCAAGGGTGGAGGCTCAAATTTACTGCGTGGAAGGAGGCAATGGTAAAACACTTCCATATTTTTACCAAGACAACTCTATGGATACACTACCGGAATGATTGCAGACAGAGAGCGGGGCATTCTGGGAGAGACATGTCCATGGTGTCGCTATGGGTCGGAAATGAAAGGACTGCATATGACAAGACATGACCCCAATGCTTAGAATAGTGTTTGACACACAGGACTTGATAATCAAAATATACGCATATACATATAAACACATATATGTATACATACGTATGTTTTTGTTAACCATTTACTATGTGCCAGGCACTGTACTAAGTGCTGAGACAGATACAAGATAATCAGGTCCCACATGAGGCTCATAGTCTAAGGAGGGAGAACAGTTACTAAATCCCCATTTTGCAGATGAGGGAGCTGAGGCACAGAGAAGATAATAACAATAATAATGGCATTTGTTAAGGAAATGTAAATAATATTTGGATGACTGGATTAGGTACAGAAGAAGGTCTGACAGAGGAAGTGTTAAAATGTAAACTGTATTTGTCGATATTAGGGATCAATCTGAGGCAGAAAGTCCTTTCCATAAGGACCCCAGCTCCTGGAGGGATTGAATGTAGGTGGTTTGGGGCAATGAGGATAATGAAAGACAGAAGTGGAAGTATAGGAGTAGGCGCCGAGAAGCTGGACTGGAAGGAACCAGATATGGCTGTCCAACCCAGTCATCAATATTATTCCCCACTATGGACAGAGAGAACAGCACTGGAGAGGAGCAGGGGAGATTTGAGGGAGATCATGCCTGCTGGTTTCAATTGTCTCATTAAAAGTACATGGCCAGGTCTGTAAAGTTATCTGTGGGAAGAAAGTCACTACGTCAGACACTTCAGTTCGATACAAATTGGTTTTTTGGTTCTTTCTGGGGCAAAGATAATTTTTTCCTTTTCTCCAACTGGCACTAATAGGTGCTAGGCAAACATTTCCACTTGGTTCCTGCTGCCAACTATAATTATACGTTTTTTTGGTTCCTCTTCTAAACCTCTAATAGTGACATGTGAAGAATTACTCCACTGCAGCTGCTTTTCTAAACAGACATTATAACCTATTCTTAGCCACTCGCAGAACGGGTAATTTCTCCATTAAAATAAAAACACAAAAAAACAGTAATAATTCTCATTCTCCAAATCCACAGAATTACCCAGTGCTGTAGTCAAAATAGAACTTTCTCTCAGCCCGTTTCCTCTGAAATTCTTCCATTGAGAAGACAGGCTCATATTCCTCCGTACTGAAGAAAACATTGTTCTGCCTCTGGAAAATGACAAATGTAACTTGAAAAGTGGTGTTTGACGGGTAGCAGAGGCCAACTCGAATCCAGTCATTCCTGTAAATACCAAACAATAAAACAAAATTGGTTTAATCAACATCTCAGCCAGTTTCTTTCCAACAGTACTAGCAGTCCATATGCTTTTTTGAGTCTTGGCCCACTCCTAAGCTTAATTTGCTTTGGATTTTTTGTGCTGCAGTTTCTGGTTTTTAAACAATGAAAGTACTGAAACCCAGGTGCTGAGTCATCGGTCTCCGCTCCCCTTCACAACATTAACATCCTCTTGTAGGCTGTTTTTCTTACTTCTTTGCCCCCTCGAGTCCCACTTGCACATTCCCTTCCAACAGGAACAGGCTCAATTGCTGGATGTTCACAGCTTTCAAATGACAAAAAGATTACATTGCCATGAGGCTGCTGATCTGGGTTCACATATCCAGTTGGGTTGCGTTTGTTAACATTAACAGCTCAGCAGAGCCTGGATGCTTTTTACACCTTGGCAGACCTTACAAGCTCTAATTCCTGATTTTATTCAAAAGTCAACTTTAGATTCCAGTAAGTCTCCCTCTTTATTTGCTCAACATTAAGTCTGGTATTCACCGAATGCCGAGAATCATATTCAACCAGACTCTTCCTCCCGAACCCAACCATAGTTGGAAGGCCACTGCCGCCCTCCTCAGAGTTTGGGGACTGTGGATTGTTCCAGAGAGGTTTTGGGGACCAGAGGTGGCAATGACAGGAGGTACATGGGGAGGAGCAGAGAGTAAGAATCACTTTGAACTTTGGGAAATGGGAAGCACCCTAGGCTGCACTGCAGCATACCCCAAAATGACCGTAATGTGTTGTACATATGTTTGCTCCCCACAGAGTTACTACTGAAATGGAAGGATTGTATTCTGCCATCTCTTAAACCAAGCTTGGCAAGAAGAACCAAAAGTTTGCCAGCCCACCCATGAAGTAGAGTGCACAGGTAGGAAAATACATGAAATCAGCATTCTTGCTTGGCAAAAATAATTATTTGCCATGGATCACAGGAGGCTCAAGAATGGGGTGTGTGTATGTGGGGGGGGGGGGGCTTTTAACTCTGATCCTCCTCTCCACCAGCTTGCCATCAGCAGTAACCCCTCTGCTTCAGTGTCCTGGGTGCAGGTGGTCTGAGAGACTCAATGAATCAGGAATACTTACTGAGCACCTACTGTGTGCAGAGCCCAGTACTAGCAGCTTGGGAGAGTATAACGGAATAAAGACACACATCCCCTGCCCTCAAGTAGTGGCCCTCTTAATGAAGGGCACTTGTGCCCTCCTCATCCCTGCTTTTCCCCAGTCCTGCCCTGAATGAGCAACTATTTCCTAGGTTGCAGGCTGTCTTGAATACTAATAGGAAGCTTACTTGTTAAAATTTATGAGGTAAAGAATTGTGGTTCGTGGGGCTGGTCCATTCCAGTGAATTGTGTATCCCTTCTCAAGCATGACCACGGGCTGGTACTGCTGAAAAGCAGCTCTCTGGTTG
This sequence comes from Ornithorhynchus anatinus, assembly GCF_004115215.2. Lineage (NCBI taxonomy): Eukaryota > Metazoa > Chordata > Mammalia > Monotremata > Ornithorhynchidae > Ornithorhynchus > Ornithorhynchus anatinus. The sequence goes on from NC_041753.1 coordinate 58,466,447, forward strand.
AGTCCCCGCAGGGCCACAGAGTTGGATGGGTATTCGTCCCGGGTGATGGTCATGGTAAGATTCTGGGTGCTCCATGTCTGCACATAAACCTTCAAAAGATCATTTTTTTTAGCGAAAGGGAAGGAAAGAAATGTTAAAAATGGTTTCAGAAAGTATTTAAATTGCTAAATCTTCGGCACTTTAAGAAGCAAACATCTATACTTTGAAAGAAGAGACCCTAGAGAAACAGAAGTGGAAAAAAAAATCAGACTGCTGTGCTTTGTAGACTACATTTGAGGAGAAGAGAAAACAAAAGACAGTGCCGAATTGGCTAAGGTCTTTCTGGTCTGTTCTGTGCCAGGGTACAATTTAGTCACCATAATGTAAAATCTCCATGGTTCATATAATCCAGCAAACAAACCTCTGCTAAACTTAAAAACCAAGAAGAAATGAACAATTCAATGTGAAATAGATAGCTTCCAACCAAATGCTGAAAGAGATAGCTTGACACTAGTTTGTATTATCTTTGGGCTTTATGCTGCAATGTACTATACTAAAATCAGTCTGAAAAAATTGCAATCTATTTTTTCTTAGAGTTTTACTTTAAACCACTGTGGAGAGACTGTGATTCTGATCCCAAGAGCTAGGCCATTAGTTAAAGGCAGGATTACACTCCTACATTTACAGTGAAAAGGTAGGCTCAGGAGCTTTGGGGAAGAAGCACCCAGGAGGCTAACTTTTCAATGGAAAGGGAATTGGGACAGGCCTGGTTGAAGTAGCTGTCAGCTAGGGAAGCCAGGAAAGGTGAGAGACACCACAACCCAGGTGGATGGGTTGTAGATACTTCTCCACTGGGCTTGAAAGACAAGGTGACCCTATTTTCAGGTGCTCAAAGTGGGAAAGGGTTGGAGCTGAAGACCACTGTCATCATCCACAATATTTATTGAATTCTTTCTATGTGCAGAGCACCGTATTAAGTGCTTAGGAGAGCACAAAAGAGTTGGCAAACATGTTTCCTGCCAACAAGCTGGAGGTGGGCAAGAAAGGAAGACACAAAAACAGAGAGAAAGACAGAGAGGCAGGGACAAAAAAAACAAAAAACAGTTAGAAAACAACAGGTCAGTTAGAGTGGCAAAATGACAGGGACATACACCAACGCACCTCATACTCACACTGAGAATGGTTAATTAAAACGAAGACATCCTCAGTGCCGGGTAGAAAACAGTAAGAGCAAAGAGGCAGGAGCAGCTAATAAGGTACTGCCCTCACCTCTGCCACTACAATGCTCATGACAGTTATTAAGGCTTAAACATAAGAGTGGAAATAGTGAAAGCCGCCGTGGTGGTGCCAGCGTCATATCAACCACTCTGGCTGCAACAGCAGGGACAGAGGGAAGCAGGGGCTCGTGCCTGTCCAGCCACACTCACCTCCAAACAGTCAATTAAGAGTATTTATTGAGTACTTACTGTGCAGAGCACTGTGCTAAGCACTTGGGAAAGTACACCATAACAGAGTTGGTAAACACATTCCTAATCACCATCACTGCCACGGAAACTGGACCGAATTGGCCACCGCGTCTCCTTACCTGCCGCTGTTACAGCTCTCTGCCACTTGTGTTCAGAGCCACTCCTGCCCACCCCAGCTCCCAGCTGAAAGCAGGTCTTTTGGGACTCCCCGCATTGGTGGGGAAAGAACAGAGATTTGTGACGGTTCCCCTCTCATGTGGGATGCCTGGTCACGCGATCGAAAGCACCAGGACCAACCAAATATACCGAGAAGGCTGAGAGAGAGAGAATAGGATAAGGCAGCTCCAAGTGTTTATGTCTGTAAGTTATACTTTGGGGGAAGGAAGTTTTAGGGTTGAGAATTGGAAAGACCAGCTGTAACTTGAATATAGCATTCCTGCTTAGGCATGGTACCTGATGGAGGGATTTAATCATTGTACCATCTTCTGGATGTACATTAAACAAATCACCTAAGCCTGTCTTGTACATTTTGGCAAAATGGACAGGTACTGGGCCATGAAAGGAACAAGTCACTGCAAATCACTGATGGAAATATTAAACTGGGAAAAGATTTAAAGTCTGGAATTTATTCCACAATGTCATTTCTGCCAGCTGCAATGTTAAAAAAAAAATCTCCAAGATACCAGAGCTCATGCTTTAGGTACCATGGAGCTTTGGATTATTTAACCCATTCCTTTCTTCATCTGTAAATTGGGATGAATACCAGCTGTCTATCACTCAGGGACATTGTGTGAAATTCATCAACTTCCTAGGCACAGATTTGTACAAGTCTGAAAGAGGGACGGAGCCATCTGCATTTAAGGCGGTGCTCAATGCAATATGTGTGGGTCATCATCAGTAAATATTTGCCAACTGATGGACTGCACTGAAAAAATGCACACCAGCAACTTGAACCAGTGGTGAATAAAAACCTAAAGACAAGTGTATATGCATGTCTAACCTGGGCATAGGTGCCACTGCAGATCACCCCGTTCCATTTGGTAACGTTAATGCATTCTGGGTGTCTGATCAGGTAGTTGTCCATTCTGCCCACGTAAGTGTCCTTGTATCCCGTCACAGACCCATCCACATCATGGAATATGGAGTTCTTGTCGCCATCCAGTTCACTGTCTTCAAACCAGGGGCCAGGTTTACCAAAGAAGACGTTAAGGGAAACCTGGGGGCAGAAAGGAGAAAGAGACATCTCAACTGTGGCTCTCAACTCCACTCCATCCCATTCCATTCCAAGCTGATCCCATTGCATTCTGATTAAAATGTGCTCTAATGTATAAAAGAGCAAAGCAAAAGCTTTAGCTGCCCTATCTTTTTAATAAGGTCACGGACTCTAGAGAGAACAAATTCAACACAGTTAAGGGAACCTTTGCTTTTAACCCCTAAGCGCCATTTAGTCAAAGTACCAAATGCTTTCGACTTTCACTTCAGTTATTTTTGCTCTGAGAAACTGTGATCTGACCCATCTCCAGGAATAAAATCTAAACTTTCCTTCCCTAGCAATTGATCCGGTAACTTATCCGCTTATGTATTCAAAGCAAAGTGAAACCTAAGTCTTCTAACAATTTTCACAGCTGTGGTGGAAACTTCAGCTAAAGACACCACCTGTCTCTTCTCACTCCAGCTCCTCTTTCCCTTTCCAGAATCAAATTCTAGCCCGAGCAACAAAATCTTGAGGTTCTACCATTTCCTAGTCTTCTCTCAGCCCATGTTATAATAATAATGGTATTTGTAAAGTGCTCACTATGTGCCAAGCACTGTTCTAAGCACTGGGTTGGAGCAGACACTGTGGCTTCTGGATTTAATACAGGCTGGGAGCTGTGTTCAGGGAACCTAAGGCTTCAGCATTTATTTAGTTTTTTTATATATAAAGTAATACAGCTCTAAAGCCATCTCAAATTACTAAATTACTCAACCACACTAAAATGCTTAAACAACAAAGGAGGTCTGTAACCCTCAAACTGGTATCAGACTCATAAGTTTAGTAGGTAGAACTTGTAAGGGGTTGATCAGCTATACACTATGTTGGGGTTTGGGGTATGACTGTGTGCTTCCTGAAGTTACTCCGGGTTAGATGGTTTATTCCCAACAGCCACCTAACCTGAAAGATGTTCACGCTTAATGCCAGTTATGGCCCGCAGGGTGTCAAGTAGCCTGGGCATCTAGTGAGTGGGTGCTTAGGTAAGTCCAGCTCCGTCAATGGTGCCTTGACACCTCCCATTTTTACTGACTGCCAAGGAACGATGCACTTCCGGCACCATGCCCAAGTGACCAGTCCAGGCTTCTAGACTTCCAAAGGGTTGAAAACAGGACTGTCATTGCCTGGGCCAGGCCCACGACATCCAGCTCCACCCCTGCCATTCTTTCTTTGGTAGCCAAAGGGCCACCCTGGCCTAACAGGTCCACTGCTGTCTCAGTCCATGACTGCAAGCAATCATGCAGTGGTATTTATTGAGCACATGACTGTGTGTGGAGCACGGTTTTAAGCGCTTGACGCAGAACAGATGAGGAAATGAGAATCAATATATATGAAGGCTGGTGCCTGGACGAGCATGGAAGGGAGAGGACGTGAAGAAGCCCATTAGAGTGTTCGCTCCTTGTGGACAGGAAATGTGTCTTGGGCTTCTGCTATATTTTACCAAGTGCTTAAAACAGTGTCCTGCACCCAGTAGGTGATCAACAGACACCATTACTTCTATTACTATAAAACAACATTGTGACAGAATTTAAAAAAAATGGTAGGGAACATTACAAAGTAATGATTTCCAGGACATGTTGTGCCACTTCAGAAAAGGAGGTAATGTTTGAAATCAGAAATAACAAAGCTGTTTTTAGTTAAAAAAAAAAAATCAAACGCTCCTCTTTCTCCCCCACCAAAGGAAAAAAAAACAAGAAAAAAAACACAAATTGGATTCTCTCTATTGCCCTTTCTTTCTTCTCCACACTTCTACTTCTCTAATGAAGGAAAAGAATTTCCAAACTAATAAGAAGCCAAGTGACTCTTGCATCTTTCATTGAATGAAAGAGAGTTTATAGCAACTCTCCATGAACAGACTAACCTAGTGTGTTCGCTAAAAAACCCACACTCAGCTATAAAAGTCAAAATATCCAAACCTCTTTTTGTGTCAGAAATTTAAGAAAAGGATCCCTTCCTCTTCTAGAAATTCAGTTGGATGTCAAAAATACCAAAGGTCTTTGACACTTCTGCTCTCAGCTGAAGTTCAGAAGGACAGAGGTCTATGAAATCAGAAGGTCATTTTGTGTGTCTCTTTTCCCCCCCAGCCACAACTTGGCTTGGTTCTCATCTCTCCTCCTCCCTCCCTACCTCACCTCCAAGCTGCTTTTTCTCCCATGCAAGGCACTGAATGAGAACTATGAGAATACACTTACATGTGCCCCAAACTTCACAAGGGAAATGTTATTCTTAGGTGTTATTTGCCAGGAGTTCTTCAAGAGGAATCCTACAGCACTGCTGTACCTATCTGGTGTTGGCATGAAGTTTTTAAACGTACTCTTGGTGAGGTGAATAGGTCCATCATAAATCTGAAAACCTCGGATAGGATATGTCCTGTTGAAACACAAATCCCAGTTTAATAAGACACGGGTATTCACCTATGCGCACTGCAGATTCCTCAAATAATTCCCGAATCTTAAGGGGGTTTATATGTAAGAAAGACCAGTGCAAAAATGTCTGAAACTTCCAGAAAAGAATATCTGAAGGAAAGTTCACACAAAGCCAAACCCTTTGATTTTTTTTAAAAAGTAGAGCTATAATTAACTTTATTTATTGAGCACTTACTGTGTTCAGAGCACTGTACTAAGCACTTGGGAGAGTGCAATGTAGCAGAGTTGGGAGAGCATCCATAATATGAGAGGGTATTTATTTATATTTATAAATATTATATATTTATAATATATAAATAGAGAGGGTTTCTTTTTGAACTTCAAGCTGACAATTACCGTATTTATTAAGCAACTACTATGTGTCAAGCACTGTGCTAAATACTGTGGTGGATGCCAGACAATCAGATCAGAGTTCCTGTCCCACACAGATTCATCATCTAAAGGTTGGAGAGCAAGTATTTTATCCCCATTATATAGATGAGGAAACTGAGCCAGAAAGGTCAAGTGGGGTTACTTACTATCCAAGATTCAACAAACCTGAAATTGTGGCTGGCTCTACGTTGTGAAACACTGAAGGTTTCCCTCCCTGAGAAGGAAATCCAGAACCCTTTCTATAGTAAATGGATATATATATATATATGCATTTTAATCATAGATGATTTTTTGAAAAACAGAAGAGTCTGGATTAGTTTTTTTTCTTCTATGCACTAATTTGCTACTTTACTGGGAACATGTAAAATCACTTCCCACTTCTGAATTTAAAAACACTTACCAGCAAGAAAAGGTCATTGGGTAATGCAACATTCAGATCTTAAATTTGATACAGGCAATAGCCATGATGTGTTTCCCCTCTCCTTGTGGTATTTAAGCTACCTGGACAAAGACTGACCGCTACAGCTCTCATCACATAAGATTGTTTACTATTTGATGCCACTTTGAGAAGAGCGGTAACTGACAGAATGTTAAGGCTGAGTCATTCATTTCCCCCTCTAGACTGTAAACTCGTTGTGGGCAGGGAATGTATCTGCTTATTATTGCATTGCCCTCTCTCAAGTGCTTAGTACTGTGCTCTGCACACATTAAGTGCTCAATAAATATGACTAACTGACCAAGGACTGTGGTTTACAGTGGCGAGGCTCCTGAAGATCCTCCTCCACAGATGGTTTTCCCACATAATGGCCTTGATTTCCACATTGTTTCCCAAATATTGTGGTTTTTATACATGCCTGTCTGCCTCCACTTCGATGACTGCCCCCTAGAATCAGCACTTTTTATTTGTATAGATCCCAGCTCTTAGCACAATATTCAGCACACAGTAAACACTTGGAAATGCCATCATCTATCCAGCCATTTCTGGGTTCTGGAAAGTTGAAAGCTGTCAGAGTAGGGAAGGGAGTGGGAAATTTGACCTTTTGATGCCAGGATGACCTCCAGCAGAGTTCCTAGCTCCTGAGCTGAAGAGGCAGCATAGCCTCAGTGAGAGCTGAAATATGTTGTACTGGGTCGACCCAGCACAATGTTTAGGGGAGGACTGTCAAATATCTGGTGTACTTGCTCTATGCAGACAGCACAACCAGTTCATCCAAGCCAAATCAACCTCCCCTGGAGCTCAAACGATCTGTTTAGGCTGTCTAAATGGAATATGTTGATCGTACTAAATGAAAACTTTCCACTTCACTTTGTACTGAGGACACCCTGCTGCCGAGTTCTGCTCCAGGCTCTACTGGGAAGCCTCCATCGCTTCTCCACATCTGGTTTCTTTACACATAAAGAAGTTCCAGCCTGCCTTTCAAGACTGAGGTTGTGGATTAATTTTCATGGAATCTTTGAAGATGTGCTAAATAGTGTGACTATAACTATGTATTCACTAAGGAAGTTCCGGCCCCATAGGCACCATCATAAGTGATACTTCAAAGTGAAGCATCATCGCACGTGAGGAGGGAATCATGAGGAGATAGAAACAAAGCTTCCTTATTCTCCTGAACACACCATCACCTCCTGAAGGTGAGACCCTGCAAAGCATAGAAAACAAAAAAAAGTGAAGGCATGGTATTTGTCCGAACTATTGAAGAAGTCACCATGGCAATCGGCACCATGAAATTTGGCACAGTCAGTCGTATTTATTGAGCACTTACTGTATGCAGAGCACTCGAGCTACTGGCATACCTGCTAAAATCCCAGCTCTGCTACTTGTCTGCTGTGGGACCTTGAGCAAGTCACTTAACTTCTCTGTGCCTCAGTTTCCCCATCTGCAAAATATGTATTAAATACCTGTCCTCCCTCCTACTTGGGCTATGAGCCCCATGTGGGACAGGGACTATGTCCAAACTAGTTACCTTGTATCTAACCCAGTGGTTAGAACAATGCTTGACACAGAGTAAGTGCTTAACAAATACCATACGAACAAAAAATGGAGGGGACATTTCCACAAACTCTTCCTCAACATATGGAACGGTCAAGACATGCTACAGGATCTCAAAGATGCCACTATCATCAAAATCTTCAAGGAAGGTGAATGAGCAAACTGCAGCAACTGTCATAGCATCTCATGATTCTCCATTGCTGACAAAATCATCCCCAGAGTACTCAGTAGAATACTGCTGCCCACATATTCCCTAAATAGCAGTGTAGTTTAAGACCACAGTGTGGCAGAGCAGAGATGATATTTGCAGAGTGCAAGGTAAGAGAAGTGCGGCAAGCAGCACCAAGATCTCTGTGCAATTTTCAGAGATCCCGAAGAGAGTGACACTCTGTCAGTCAATTTGGATTCTGGCAATTGCTTAGTAAATGTTGTTGCCCTGAGAAATTTAACAAGATTCTGAGCTTTGCCCACAGCGACATGGCTAGCTGTGGCAGAGCTTGGGGGTGCCTCACTTGATCCATTCCCCATTTCCAAAGAGGTAGAGCAGGGTCACATAGCAGGTCTAGGCCATTTCAATTTATTCCAGATGACCATGCTAGAGGATAAAAAGGGACTAGCGTTAGAATATGCTCCTGAACAAAGAGCAGCGTGGCCTAGTGGAGAGAGGTGGGCTCGGGAGTCAGAAGGACCTAAATTCTAATCCCAGCTCTACCAACTGCTTGTTGTGTGACTTTGAGCAAACCACTTAACTCCTCTAGAGTGTAAGCTCGTTGTAGGCAGGGAATGTGTACACCGTACTCTCCCAAGGTGCTTAGTACAGTGCTTAAAACACAGTAAGTGCTCAATAAATACGATTGACTGGAAGCCCTGAACAAATACCATAAAAAAAAAACTTCCATGAAACTCTTCCAATTCAACAGGCTACAGTGCTCTGCACATAGCAGGCGCTTGAATACTGATAACCACGAAACCTGGACTTACCACAAATGTCACATGAGACTCCTTATCACTAACAGACCATACGCAACATGAAGAGTCAAGACAGGAAGAAGAATAAGGAAGTCCTGGACTGAACTCAGTTTCCTAACATTAAACCTATGCTTACTTCAACACAGTTGAGGTGGGGGGAAGATGTGAGGAGAATGATTGACTATAGGATCCCCAAACAGCTGTTGTACAGTGTGTTGAAATTTAAATGGCCAACAATAAGAGGGACAGAGGAAACATTCTGAGAACACAGCATAATGCATCCCTGACCATAGGGAGTCACAGCTGAAATGAATTTATCATTTTTAATAAGCACTTACTGTGTGCTAAGCACTGTGCTTGGGAGAGTGCAACATAACAGAGTTGGTAGATACATTCCCTGCTCAGCTGAAAGTTCAAAAATAACTGTGCAAAGCATGCTATGATCAATAATGGAGCAACTTTGAGGGGTTTGTGAGACCAATAGGCGAAATCATCAGGGGCTGTCTACAATAAACGTGACATCACGGCAAAGGACTTTTGTGTGTATAGAGTGTGTTTAGGACTGTCAGTTCCAAAATGGCCATCGCAACCTTATCTGCACCTATAGGTAAGCTTCATCATCAGTGGTATCACCTTCACAAATGAAGTACAGCTACATTTATATTTATGTGTTTATAAAAAAAAATTCCCAATAAGAACCTGGTAATTACTGAGAGGTGCTTGTTAAAAATCATACACCACATCAATTTCATCTCCTTTTCTCATTTTTTTTTAAACCAGCACTTTCTAAAGTCCGACCATTAAAACCAAGAGAAAATTATATAGTTGTCCTTCATTCATTCAATCATATTTATTGAGTGCTTTCTGTGTGCAGAGCACTGTACTAAGCACTTGGAAAGTACAATCGGCAACAGATAGAGACAATCCCTACCCAACAATGGGCTCACAGTCTAGAAGGGAGAGACAGACAACAAAACAAAAAAAGTAGAGAGGCATCAGTAGCATCAAAACAAACAGAATTATAGATATTTAAAGACACCACTGATGGAGAAGTTCACCACTAGATTGTAAACTCTTTGAGACAGGTATCATGACTACCAATTCTATTGTACTATACTCTCCTAAGGGCTCAGTACAATGCTCTGCACACAGTAAGCACTCAATAAGTACCAAGGATCGATGGACTGATCTACTGCATGTGCGGCTGAAAAGGCCAACGAGGGATCCACAGACCCGGTCATGTAGAAAGGTTGTCCCTTGTACTTAATGTTTGTAGCACCATGCGCCGGAGCTGTTTTCTCTGTTGCCTCCTTGTCTCTCCATACAAAGAGAGAGAACTAACATAAAGCTAAGGCTTTTAAAGCTTTTCAAAAACTCAGGAAAAAACACCCAAGAATCCACACAGGAATGGGAAAACCTTCTACCTCGATGTAGTTTAATGAAACTTTGTCACTTATGAACCATATGCAATACTCCAGTACTTTTACTTTGTTGGGAGACAGTTAGCAAAAAAGGAATCAGAGGAGAAAATAGAACAACAGAGTAATAGGAAATTAACATTTTCCCTTATTCAAAATGCTATGGAAGACTTCTGAGGTAGTCTCCCTTTAAAAATTTGATACTAACATGATTCTATAAAATGGATTCTATAAATGAGTTAGGAGATGTAGAGTGACTCAAGACTAAAAGGCCTCATTCAGTTTTTTTCAACATAAAAATATGAAGTTTAAACTAATTATGGCATTTATTAAGTGCTAAACTAGGGCAAACTGCTTTAAGAAGTCTAGACAGTTGGATACCTGGTACTTGGCATTTTTCTGGGTTGTATTTGTTTCACTGTGTAGCTGACCACTAGGCAACGATAAACCAAACGAGGTCTCCATCTTGGGCCTCCCTGTATTCGTACAGAATAATTCTTACCGGTTCCGAGGCAAAGTACGAAGTTTCTTGTCTACCCCTCCTGTGCCCATGTACTTGTTTTGACCCCCCTGGAAGCCATAGTTTCTGCTCTCTCCAACAAAGAGAGATTCTGATACTTCCTGGCTGGAGCCTTCATCTTTGGGGAAGCTTCCATCACTGTCAAAAGGAAGTTGGGCATTGTCAGTATACTGAAAGCAAAGGAGACTAGTTGTCAGGCCCGGATATCTAGGAAATGTTAAATGTGGAGAAACAATGAAAATCCATCAAATTGAACTATAGCCAAGGGTGTCATATTTAAATGCATTACTTCAAAGTACAAGGATTCACTTTCTAAAATTAAAAAAACTTTAAGACTTGAAAACTTAAGATATGGAAATGTAAAGTGTTATAAAGAAAAACAGGTACAACTGCTACAACAGCTTCATTCTGATTCTCCCTGCCCTAAACACATTTAACTCCCTACACCAAAGCGAGAAAATCAAATTCCATTAAAATTAATTATTTGGTGGTGTACCCAATTAAGTTAAAGCTTCCAGAGTAACTTTTATTGGAAGTAACAGCCATAGTAGGTGAAGTCATTAAGTGAGGGCTGCTTCTAAGTAAGGCTAGATCTTTTAAAATTACCAAATTCTTTCTTTTTGGTCTTCTATCCTTCCTTTTTAAAACTCTAATTGAGAATACTTTCAGCTCACTCAAGGAATGCCAATTATCTCCTCCAGGATGCCTTCCCTGACTAGGCCTACATTTCCCCAGCCCATTCACCTTCCCTTCTGCATTGCCTATGCATTTAGGTCTGCATCGCTTAAGCATTTTGATAATTAATCAATTAATGGTATTCAATGAGAGCTTACTGTGTGTGGAACTCAGTAGTAAGCGCTTGAGAAAGGACAATAGAGTCAGTAGACACAATCCCAATTACAGGAAATATATATGTTTTTCTAAAATTGTCCAGGACAGTCTACCAAAAGCCAGGGCTCTCCTGGTTAAAATGGATATGTGGTGAATCCAGCAAAGGTAATATGGTGATATAACACTTTCTCCACAGAGATAATAATAAAGATGGTACTTATTCAGGTGCTTAGTATTTGCCAAGTGCCATGCTAAGCAGTAAGGTAGATACAAGATAATCAGATTGGGCACAGTCCCTTGCCCATACAAGTTCCAGAATCTACTGGGGGGAAAAGACAGTTATTTTATCTCCATTTTGCAGGTGAGGAAACTGAGGCACAGAGAAGTGACGTGCTTTCAGCCCAACATATTCTGACTTTCACTAGGCATTTTGATGAGAAGCACTCATTCAATTACTCTCCAATTTTGTATTTGTTTTAGAAAATAAGGGACATATCTGCAGACAGAAAGAGACTTTCAGTCAGTGAAATGTTCTCACCTGGCAAATGTCAAACCTATTCCATTGTCGGCAAATCTGCAAGAGAAAACAGCAAAGATGGAACCCATCAAAATTTACCCAACTACATGAAAAACTCATTGTTTAAAATATATAAATGCAGCTGATATTTCACTTGGATTCATTTGTCAAAGAACACTGCTTCTGTTTGGAATGAAGAATTCTAAGTACTAGAATTTCATATTAATCTTCACATCACAGTTGCCGGGTTAGCACTATCATTGCTATACCTCTTTTGTTCTTGGTAACACATTAAAAAAATGTGATAAAAGTATTTTGTTTGCCTAAAACTTTGGAGAAAAATCAATGTCAGAGTCAAGAATTCCATATTCAGTCCTGGACTCAACTTCTCTTTCCACAGAGAAAATTAAAAATCACTGGGGAAAATGAATTTGCCTATTGCTCCAAGTTATAATGCACTAGAAATTGTAAATATGATACTGCATGTTGTTGTTGGTTTTTTAAACAGGCAAAGCAATAGCTTCACAAAAGTCAAGAGAAAAAGCCAGGTATTTAGCTTTTGGATATAGATCTGCTTATGACTCAGAATTGGTTCCCAGTTTGTCTCCAATTTTAGCTCTCTTTAGATCAGGCAAACTCAGTTCCAATACAAGCAGCAGAATGAGACAGCTATTAAAACTCACAATACATTAACTCTAACATGCTTCCTAATAGCCCCATTCTCCATGCCCTCTGAAGAACAAATACTACACCATTTGCCCAGGATATCACACTACCATTTCACCAGTCATGAAACATAGAAACATCTTTGTTATCAATTAGATCGATTAGGGAAACCTACGCCGAATTCTTAATGATGATGTCTCCTCCTCTGACCCAAGCTCCGTGATCGTTATTTTTAAAAGTGATAAGTCTGTCCATGAGAGCAGCAACGCGGGGCTTCTCAGGGTCTGCATCCTGGTGAGGTCGAAACCTTGAGGGAAAAAAAAAAAGACATAAAACGAAATTACTAAAAATGCTACCTAAATGGATTGCTTATCATAGATACAAACTGTGAGCATTCATCTATAACATAGTTGTCGGCTCGATTACTCAACACTCAACCATTATTGATTGGACACCCACAGATTCCTTACCTGTTTTAAGTTCTTGGGGTATGGTGGAAAGAACAGGATTGGTCTCTGCTCTCAAAAAGAATATTCTCTGAGGGGAGCATGATATGGTATGCAGAATTGGAAGACAGAGGCCAAGATCCAGTGAGAGCTGAGAATGGTTAAGTAAGATAGACACAGTTGCTGGAGGTGTTGAAAGACACAGTCAGCAACCACCAGTGGGCTGGGAGTAGCCAAGTGACAGGGTCACAGCTATGTTTTGGAAAGTCATTTGCATTTGAGAGTTGTGTTTGTTAAGCACTTACTATGTGCCAAGCACTGTGCTATGCCCCAAGGTAGATACAGGATAATCAGATTGGACACAATTCCTGTACTGCACAGAGCACACAGTCTAGAGGGGAGGAAGAACAGGCACTTCATCTCCACTTTCAAAAACCTTATCCTACTTCAAACATCTCATTTTAAAAATAAAAACAAACATTCAACTTATTTACACATTTTTACCAGAAAAATACAGGAATTGAAAAACAGTAGGAAAAAAACGAGAGAAAACAAAGAAGATCCCATATAACTAATACTTAAACTGGAAGTGCAAATCAATCAAAATAGGTAGAATAGAAAGAAAAGTGTCTACAAAGGTATGAATTGGCATTTTTATTTGGCTGGTTTGATTTAGGGAAAGGTTCTATAATTCAGGGGCCAAACTGTTTTCATCATCCTGAAAAGCCTAGATTTGAAAGGGGACTGTAATTGTTTTCTTTATGCATTACATATGAGCCACTTCCTCTTTTCCACATCTCCCCAACAAAACTACCCAAATGGGCTTTAATGAAGGCAGCATGGCCTAGTGGGAAGAGCATGGGCCTGGGAGTCAGAGGTCCTGGGTTCTAATCCTAACTTTACCACTTGACTGCTGTGTGACCTTGGGCAAGTCACAACTTCTCTGTGCCTCAGTTTCCTCAACTGTAAAACTGAGATTAAATCCTACTCCCTCCTACTTAGACTGTGAGCCCCATGTAGGACAGGGACTGTGTCTGACCTGATTCATTTGTATCTACCCCAGTGCTTAGAACAGTGCTTGGCACATAGTAAATGCTTAACAAATACCATAAGCAAGGCCGAGAAACTGTCACAGTCCCTTTCCATATAAATCTCAAATATAGTAGCTTCAACCCAAAACCCAGGCGTGGATTTAGAGGCAGAGGATCCAGGTAATGTCATGAGGCTCCTTTGGGGAGGGGAATCAGGCAGAGCCTGGAGGTGGCAGATATCCGAGGCAAGGAATCACCCCCAAGCCCCATCCCAACTGAATAGTTTTCCAAACCGACAAGTGCTGCCACTTTTCCCCACCCCATCACTGGGCACTAGTCCTCCCAAATCATTCAAACAGCCCCCCCAGCCCGTGCTCAGCCAGCACTTACAATCTCATCAATATGCCTCTCACAAATCTCCGTCTCCTGGTCAACACCTGGGCAGACTATCGTTCCCAGCACCAACTACAACAGAGAGAGATCTGTCTTCTTTCTTGCCTTCCTCACATGTCCCACACCCCCTTTCCCCGTCTCAACTATGGTGGCCAGGAGGGAGACCTATTCCATATTCCATGGGAAATGTCGCTGAATCCTCATTTGGTTGCAAGAGTATTATGAGGCACAATCATCTGTCACACAGCAAAAGTATGTACTTCTTATGTCAAAAAGGACTTTCTTTAACTATGTGACAGGCAAGAAAGAGATAGTCTGAGAGCACCAGGGACCAGAACATAATAATAATAATGTTGGTATTTGTTAAGCGCTTACTATGTGCAGAGCACTGTTCTAAGCGCTGGGGTAGATACAGGATAATCAGGTTGTCCCACATGAGACTCACAGTTAATCCCCATTTTACAGATGAGGTAACTGAGGCACAGAGAAGTTAAGTGACTTGCCCACAGTCACCCAGCTGACAAGTGGCAGAGCCAGGATTCTCAGGATATGGTGCTAAGAGGTCAGACACAGTTTTTGACAGTTCGTAGATCACTCCAGGGGAAAAAAAAAAAAGTTTGAATTTCTGAATCCTCTTGATCTATCCTTCTCCTTTTCACTTGCACAAAATCTATTCTCTGCAGAATGTCTTTACCTCTCTTCTCAACTGTGTCCTGACAATGGTTACATTTTCACTCTGTATACCTGGTTGCTGGCTTCTTCCTGAGATAGGCATTAATCAGACTTATTGCCCTCATCTCCTTCTGCAAACCCTAACCCAGACCAGAGCTCTTCAGTATACATATCCTGCCTCTTCACTACCACAAACCCGCTCTGGCTCATGATTCTAGCTGAACAGCCTCCCAGTCACATAATATCAAGCAGATGGAGGATTCCTGGAAAGGAAATGGCAATGTTCTAATGGAAAGCAAATAAAGTAGAAGGGGGGAAAGCATCCCCACTAACACAACATATTATCCTGGTGAGTATCTCTCTGGACCTTTCTGAAACGTGGTTATTTATGCTAGTCGATTCTTCTGCTGCTGCCTATGAGATGCCCCACCAATTCAAGACTTTGTGAGCATACGGTGGAATCTGCTGCTGTTTTCTTTCAGAACCCGTTCAGAATTTAGTCACATATTCATCTTCTCCCTTTTTGGGCACCTTGCCCAGGTCATCGAGAAGAGTATTTTTGGAGCAAGGACAGAATCGCCAACCCTTTTCCTCCCTCAATTCTTGCTACACATGTAGAATTTATTCATTTAATATCTTAACGGACTTAAACAAAAAATCTTCACCAATCCTGAAGATTTTTCAATTTGGAAGTATCCACCTTGGGATTCCACTGAAGTACAGCAAATCCTCACATTTACAGTTAAATGACTAACTTTTGATGAACATATTAAGCATCTTCTGGAATTTATCTACCTGATGTTTAATCCTGAACTTGGCACATTACTTGTTTATGTTGTACTTTTCCTGATTTGTACATGCCTGTGCTTGAACATGATGTTTGTGGGTGCATATGAACATTAGTTTGTGTAAAATTAAATGCATTGGCAGTGATCCAGACGTGTTGTAACTTTTCTTCTACAATCTGCTACACTCAATAATTACTTCCAAATGGAAGCCCATTCCATCACTTATAAATTACCAGTGTGCGTGTATACATATGCAGGGCTCAACAAATGTTGGTTTAGATTACCAGGCAAACAAAAATGCTACTTGTCAGATGCTCTCTGACTTTGGTTTTGTGTGATGGATGTCTCATCCCAAAACCACTCGACCTCGGTTGCTGTGTTTGCTATTTCTACATAGGCTTACCACTGGTCAATTCCAAACCTGTGCAATGACAAAATGAAAGGGGATAAGGACAATAAAGAATCCAAAACCCTTCCTTTGTCACCAAATCATCTGGGAAAAAAATCTCATGAGGTGTCGTGACTTCACTCTTCCAGCCCTATGGAAAACTTCTCTGAATTTAATACCTTTTCCTTATCACCTCCTATTAATTGTTTGCTGTGGGTTTACTGGTTTTAGGTCTTTCTCCTAGTAACATACAGACTGCTATCACTTCTAGTAATAAATTATTTCAAAGTTCTAAATAAGGTACAAAATCCTTGACAACCCAGCTGGAACACTCTTCTTTTGACTTGTCACCACTACTGCATTTTTTTGAAATAATGTTATACCATACCTGTTGGTCTTAAATTAAGATCATCTGTGTGATTCTCAACTATCTTATGCTTTTGATCATGTATTCCTGCATATCCCTGCTTGATCATTTCTTCAAAGTATTTTCTAGTCTAGATGTGATCTGAATGGAATGCTGCTGACTAATTTTGCAAATTCATACTTCCCAACTGCCATTTGATCTCATGCTTTGTCTCCGGGGCCTTCCCTCACACTTTAGTCAGACTTCCTCATTTACTGCCCAGCTCCTGCTTAATTCCAGCACTAAAGATAAGGGACAGGTTTGCTTTCTTGCAAGACTGTCAAACAACATCCTTTAAAAGCAGCATAGCCTAATGGAAAGAGCACAGGCTTGGGAGTCAGAGGACCTGGGTTCTAATCCCAGTTATGTCACTTACCTGCTGTGTGATCCTGGGCAAGTCCCTTAACTTCTCTGTGCCTCAGTTTGCTAACTGTAAAATGAAGAGTAAATCCTCCTCCTTCCTACTTGGACTGTGAGTCCTGTACGGAACAGGGACTGTGTCTGACCTGATTAACTTTTATCTACCCCAGTGGTTAGAACAATGCTTGACATAGTAAGTGCTTAAGAATGCCATTTAAAAAAAAAAAACTTTAGGAGAAAAATCAACACATCTCAAAGTGCCCTGTAGAAAACCTCAAACATAACTAGACAACCTCTTAATTTTTTCACTCTCAGAAATGCTTTCCCTATTTTTGGTATCTTATTATTATATTATAATTATATTATATTATAATTATTATATTATTGATCAACACTGAGGAACTTGTGTGTCTGTCAACCTATAGCTAGCCCCACACACAGGAGATAGCAAGTTCCCTATTTACTCCCTCCCAAATAGAAACTCATTCACTTACCCGAGGACATCATCACCTGGAAGAAAGTCAGAGGAGGCTAGTAGGGAAAAGGAGGATGAAGCTGGCTAGTTAGAGGACAGTCATTTTAAGTTAGGTGGAGTGGACTGTTCCTTGGGAAGTGGCCTGGGCCGTTCTGGACATTAAGATGGTGGACCCTTGCCTTTAAGTCATCATTAACAATGTCCAAGCAGGTCTAAATCGAGAGAAACAATGTTCACCTAGAATCGCCAGTTTTCACAGGACACAGAGTTAAAAAAGTTTTCATAATTCATTCCACAGTTCTAAAAAAAAAGGTCATATACTTTCAGCTTCGACTTTTTAAACATTCTTAGTCATCCTCCTTAGTCTGACCCTTCACCTCCTGTAATCATTTCTAAGCAGTACGCTCATTTCCAGATTTGAAACTCATTTCCAGATTTGAAATCCTTTCATTTCCTCTCCATGTTCCCAGCCCATTCCCAGCTCCACTTCCCAGACTTCATCCTAAACCGTCAGGGGTGGTGGAGGGAAGACACTGAACCATATTAAACTAGATTTTCCAACTGTGTCATCTATGTACTTCCCTTTGGGCATTTGATAGTCACCCCACCCTCAGCTCCACTTACATACATACATATCTGTAATTTAATTATTTATATTAATGTCTGCTCTCCATCTAGACTGTAAGCTCGTTGTGGGCAGGAAACATGTCTACCAACTTGGTTGTACTTTACTCTCCCAAGCGCTTAGTACAGTGCTTTGCACACAGTAAATGCTCAATAAATATCCGTTTGACTGCTTGCTTGCTTGCTTAAGCTACCTTCCCAACATTTGGAACACTGGGAGGGTTGAGATGGTTTAAACCACGGACATCCTTGCTTGGAGTGGAGAAGAGACTTTGGACTACTGACTCTTAGCAGTGAACTTTTTTTTAAAATTGAATTACTGGATTTCACCTGTATTTCTTTATATGTATGTCTCCCATCCCTTTTAGATTATGAGCCCTCCTGAGCTTAGTACAGTGTTTGTCAGGAAGTAAATGTGGCTTAATGAGAGTCAGAAAACCCGGGTTCTAGCTCTGGCACTTGCCATGCGTATGACTTGAAGCAAATCACTTAATCTTTCTGTGCCTCAGTCTACACATCTGTAATAATAATAATTATTTGTGGTATATGTTAAGCACTTACTCTGTGCCAAGCACTGTACTAAGCACTGGGGTAGATACATGATCATCTCCAGTTTAAGTCTAAGAACAGATATTGAATCCCCATTTTGCAAATGAGGGAACTGAGGCACAGAGAAGTGAAGTCACTTGCCCAAAGTCACACAGTAGGTAAGTTAATTACCTCAATTAATTCAATTAAGTGGCAAAGGTGGGATTGGAAACCAGGGCCCCGACTCCCAGGCCCATGCTCTCTCCATGAGGCCATGCTATACTGAGGGTCCCATATATGATCGGGACTGTAAGGGTCATTACACTCAAGAAATGTCAGAAATATTTGTATTATTGTAAGTCACTAAATTGGCAATTCCTGAGGAATTGTTAGAGTTCACCGGTATTTTTCAGTGTACACTGAACCAGATAGAAACAAGGGCATTTTAAAACATCAGCTCAGCATCACAAGCTGTGAGTGAAGTAGGGGAAAGCCACATTTGAACAGGATGTATGGCACCAGACAGCTGTTAGGTAGAAGGTCTTGTGTTTCCCTGATAAAAACAAGGAAGTCTAGACTTCTTAAAACCCGGAGAGAACTCGTTGGCCTAATTTGGAAAGTGCCTTTTCCTTGGCTTAGCATACATGAAACATGACTAAATAGATGAGTTCTGCTACCTACCTTGCACTGTTATCCAAACAGAGATATTCCCTGGGATCAGAAGCACTAGCATTGGATGTTTTCACACCTTTGTCCACAAATAATCCAGCCTAGAAGACATAATTAAGATTCATGAGTACGAAAATCCATGCCCACACACATACAAATCCAAACAAGCAAAATTCTAGCCCAGCTCTTTTTCACAATAATCCTAGAACTCCCGGGGGTATTCTGAAAAGACTTCTGTGCTTTTTCGGGGCTTGGTATTTTAATCTAATTTAGCTCTTCATTCCCTGAAATTTCAATGACTACTTTTCCAAGGAGGCCCCAAAAAATAGAACCTGGGAAAGTTCACTTAGTCCCTAAACAGTGTTTGATGCAGACATACATATGGGCTTGGTATGTGTGTGGTTTTTCTTTTTTCTTCTAAGAACTATAGTCCCAATTGATTTCAATCACTTATCAGGGTATCTGATTGAGGGAGTGTTCAGCTGCAGCTTTTAGAAAGGGAAATAAGACTCTATAGTACACAAATGGAATGGACCAGAGTTTCTGCTCCACTCAGGAGTCCCCTGAAAACAATACACATTTCTTTTGAAGTTACCCTGAGTGTAAAATAGACTATTTGTGATTTCTACCCACCATAGGCTCGATTAACTAATTTTGGAGAATGCCATTCCATAAATATGCCAAAATGAAACCTACTCAACCATTCCAATCATTTTACCTCAAAAAGTATAATCCTAGATTTTAGAGAATGAAAACTTTAAAAGGGACAAATATCCAAGGCATAGTCTCATGCCAATGAAATTTCGGAGAGCCTTATCAACAAATGCCATTTTTTGCCCTGCCACACAATTGCGAACCCGAGGATTTCCACTTTGAACAGCTACTTTCAAATGCTATTAACTTGATCAACATTCACCTCACAAAGACTCAACAGAACTTCATATCTGGAGGCAATTGCTTTTCTCCAATTGCTTTTTTTCCCCCTGAGTGATGAGGATAAACAGCTCAAATTGCAACATGCTGTGGATTTTAATGGGGGCTCTGAATAATTCAACACACATACAATTTTTAAACTATCAATCAGTGGTATTTATTGAGCGCTTACTGACTGCGGAGCACTGTACTAAGTGCTTGGGAGAGTACAATATACCAGAGTTGCTAGACATTCCCTGCTCACAAGGAGCTTAAAGTCTAGAGAACTACCATTCGTGTCCATTATACACAGGCAGGCAGAAGTTCCCACCGCACGGCAGTATTTTTGAAAGCCACAGGGATGAATATTGATTGCAAGCAGATTTATGTCAGCACATGATCTGTGACAGACTGTGGCAATTCAAATGCCTATATAATTGACGGGCCTGGTAAAGACTTTTTAATCTGTGAGACAAAAATTTTCCAGGCCAAAACTGCCAAGGCAATACTTTATTCCTTCAGTCTTTCATTCAAATATTAATAAATTTGCAAGGGACTAGATTAACTGGCATCACAAAAACTAAAGATGGCATGTTCACTCCCGTCAAGCTGCTTATAACCTAATCAGAGATGACTGGCAGACAACATACAGTAAGAGGATGAAATAGTCAAAGCACAGTACGCACTAAATACAGAACCACACACCATGGAAGGAAGACAGTGGTGGGGTAGTGTTTGGGGCGGGGGGGGGGGTCTAGACCTCTCTATAGATCATCCTTTTCTCATGATAGTTCCTTCAGGCAAAATATACACAACGAGACATTTAAAGGTAAACTCTAGCCCATTTTCTGAATTGTGTTCCTCACATGAATTCACCTGTTCTTCTGTAAAATGTAGTCTTGGTGTTGAAAACAGTAGGGCCTACCTTAAAATTTGAATGAACTCTGTTGTTATAAAAAATGCCTAAAGGTGTAAGCTCAGCTTTGGTCAGTCCAAGCAGTTTACTGGATTCTCCCGTAGGTACCTTGTGGAATAAATACCATATTCCAGCATCCTATAATCAAAAGAAGAGATCATTAAGATATTATTACTGAGAGGCCTTTTGGCTTGGTTTCGTGTGACATTTCCCCAAGACATTTTCTACTTTGTAAACAATTGTAAAAAATTTATGATTCAGTATAAGAAAAGATGAGGGGGTGAAAAAAACCTCACCTAGCACATTTAGTTACACCAGACTTTTAAAATGAATGTCATTTTGGGCTCTGAAATAGGTAAGAGAGAGATGGTTGGATTATGCTACCAAAATGTTTAGTCTTATCACTCTAATGTAGTACCTCTCTCTGGCACATTTAGGAAAGGATCATTTCACCTAGACAGTTACAAATGTCATATCAATGGTATTCAATAACCACCACGGCGCTCTATTAAGCACCTGGACGAGTACACCAGAAGTCCAAAGTTATGGTCTCTGTCTAGTGGGAGAGTCAAGGAGACAGAATTTATTGACAAAATGAGGGAATTGGAGAAAGAACAAGAATACTACAGGTAGCATGGACCTGTCAGTATGAAATAGCTGAATTGAATGTACAATTGTTTCTACATAGATTACGATGATGGCTTTTTCCTGTCGTGAACAATGGATGAGCTTCAGTTCTGAGTCTTTATTTTTATGATATTTGTTAAGCACTTACTCTGTGCCAGGCACTGTACTAAGCACTGGGGTAGATGCAAGCTAATCAGGTTCGGTGCAGTCCATGCCCCACATGGGATTCACAATATTAATCCCCATTTCTCGGCTGCGGTAACTGAGGGCTGGAGAAGTTAAGTGACTTGCACAAAGTCATGGAGCAGACAAGCAGCGATGGGATTAGAACCCAGGCCCCGAGCCTTCTGGATGGAAACTGATTATAGTGCTAGTAGTTTCCACTGTCCCACACATGCTCTCTCTCTTCCTGACCAGTCACATTCCCATTGGTGCAAAGTGGAACACACATGCAAAAGTGCTTAAGGGAGGCCATTGGGGTGACGCAATTTGGGGTGCTGGGAATTAAACCAGGAGAAAACCTCTTGAAGGGGATGGGATTTTTTTAAGAGGGTTTTGAAGATGGCGAGAGCTACAGTATGATGGATTTGAAGGAGAAAGGTGCTGCAGATGCAAGGGGCCAGAGCGAGCAAAGGGTCGAAGGAGGGAAAGTCAAGAGGGAGGACCGGTTGGAAGGTGAGCTTGGGAAGAATGAAGGGTGCGAGCTGGGGAGTAGCGGGTGAAGAGAGGCTGAAACGTAAGATAGAGAAAGTTAGCAGAAATCCTTGAGGTCGATGGTAAGCAGTTTCTACTTGATGAGGAAGGAAATGTATGGCCACTGGAGGCTTTGGAGGAGAGAAGAGATGTGTGCCAAGCCGTATGTTAGAAAGATGGTCCGGCCAGCAGAGCAGTACAAACTGAAGTGGGGAGACGCACAAGGCTGGCAGACTAGTAAGGAGGCTGAGGCTGTGTTTTGGGATATGAGGAGAGCAACTGAAGCATGGTGACAGCTGTTTCAGTGGAAAGGAAGAAGTGGACTTTTACTCTCTGAATTTGAGCAATGCTGTTTTTCCCCTACATTTTAAAATCTGAAAATAATTCTTCCCACAAAAAAAAAAAATCAGGGCACCAAAAATGAATGATGCAATACCAGTGGATGTTCAAGTCAAGTCCTATTGGCTGTTGTTCTGACAAGCAGTGTGCACTCTATTCCCTTGTTTCACTACAACCCTGATGTGCTTCATGTCTGAAAAAAAATTTCCCTCAAGAAAAACCACCAGTTGGAATCTTAGCTGGCCTTGAAATCTTATTCATTTTAGAAGAGAGTAACTGTATCTAACAGAAGCTGGAGAATTCTGAGTGCAGAAAATGCTAAAGATCATGTGTGAAGATACTAAAGAAATGCTATAGATCACTCTTAGAAGAAAGCCATGGTCCTATTTACTTACCATTATTTACCATTAATGTGCAGGAGAGAACATTTATAATCCAAGTTTGAAAAAAAAAAAAACAAGAGGAAATTTAAAAATATTTAAGAATATTGTCCTGAAGAATCTGGAAAGCAAGTGGAGAAAGTAGGCAAACTAAAACATAGTTTTCCTTTAGAAAAGCCCCAAATTAGACTTTGCTGATAGATTATTTGGGGAAATGTTTGTCTTTAATCCTGTCTACAAGACAAAGTTGATAGTACAGAAAAAGAACATTTGAGGCCAGCCGTGGAAGGAGGTGGAGCTTGATACAGCTGCAGGCAGATCTTGCAGGCTGAAAAAACCAAGAGTAACAACTGTAGCAATCTGGGACTCAGAAGCCCACAGCTGTTTCCTGCAGCTCTAAAACAGGTAAAGGGGAACTTAGTACAAGGTCAGTGAAAAGGTGTACAAAGAAGAAAGGGTTTGATTTACTTTTGCTAATAAAGATTCTGCCAAACACTGCCTTTTCTGGAATGGTTTCTCTAGGTAGAGAGAAAAGCATAGTGGCACAAGAATGAAAGGGCCAGAGAAGAGCATGGCCTAGTAGATAGAGCATAGGTCTGGAAGTCGGAAGGACCTGGATTCTAATCCTGTCTCCATCACTTCCTGCTGGGTGACCTTGGGCAAATCACTTCATTTCTCTATGCCTCAGTTACCTCATCTGTAAAATGGGGATTGAGACTGTGAGCCTCACATGGGACAACCTGATTACCCTGTATCTACCCCAGAGCTTAGAACAGTGCTCGGCACATAGTAAGCACTTAACAAACACCAACATTGTTATTATTATTATTGTTACCCCAGGTGAATGCACCCCATAGCACAATATATATATAACCTTTCTTCACAATTTCAAGAACTGTTTCCATTGGGTTGTGCACTCTCCTCCATGGTTCTCCAAATACATATGAGAAATTATTTTACCCAGAATTCAGATAGGTCAAAAGATGGATGCTTTTAGACTTTTTATGTCATCTATGGAGAGAGATGTATCTTCCCTGTAAACATTTCAGGGTTTAAGATGCTACTAGGCACAACAAAAAGAAACAGGATCTTGTCGCCATATTAACAAATTCAATTTTTCCACAGAATGCCTGAAATTTACTGAAAATTGATTTTCTTGAGCAACATTATCTTTATAGGAGGAATTACAGACATTCTCCTCGTGCTGTTAGTTTGCCAGAGAAGACTCTGCTCTTTAGTAAACCTTTTACCACAAGCTAGAATATTTTAAGATATATTTAAATCTCCTAGGGGGGGAAAAAAACAAGCCTTTTCCTTCTTTGTAGTGCTCTTCCCCACCCTTTTCCTTCATTTTTTAAAAACTGGACCCTGCCCTTCTCTTTGGGAAAAATTAGGAAATGTTAAGAGGGCATATTAGAGGTCCTGTGCCAATCAGACTATATCTACTCTGACCAAATATAGCTTAACAATAATAATAATAATAATGGTGGTATTTAGTAAGCACTTACTATGTGCCAAGCACTGTTCTAAGCATTGGGGTAGATACAAGGTAATTAGGTTGTCCCACAAGAGGCTCACAGTCTTAATCCCCATTTTACAGGTGAGGGAACTGAGGCCCAGAGAAGTTAAGTGGCTTGCCCAAGGTCACACAGCTGACAAGTGGCGGAGCCAGGATTAGAACCCATGACCTCTGACTCCCAAGCCCATGCTCTTTCCACTGAGCCATGCTGCTTCTCTAAGATTTATAAACTTTGTATTAGGTTGTAGAGCTGTGGAAAACTATTTTCTAGCCAAAGAAACAAAAGTGCGACACTACAGAGCTGACATTTGTGACTGCATTTTATAAGTCAATCTGTTCAAGAAAGAGAAGCTAAGCTCCTTGAGGACAGAGAACATAGCTCTTCGTTATTCTGTACTTCCTGAGCACCTAGTATAGTGCACTGCACCAAATGGGTGGCCAATAAATTGCTAACACTACTACTCGGTCTCCCTGCTCAAGCTTTTGACCCATCTTGATCCAAACTCGAGACTCAAATGTGACAGTTAAAACTAGGGAAGCCGTAAGAAATCCTGGACACAGAAGGCACACAGCACACTAACAATACACACTGGAGGAGGGTCAAAAGAAGTCTTGATATCAGTATGGCTGCACTCCGAAGACCTATTGTTCCCAGCTGACTTATTATATACACTAATCCTTATATAGGGATTAATGATCTAGAAATGAGCCAAGAATTATTTTCTGTTCTTGCCTGAACAAAGTAGCTCAGTATTCTGACAAGACAGTTGGTATTCATACCAACCCAGGACACAGAAGAGATCGTCTACATAAAAGCACAACTGGGATTTGTAACATGCATTATTTGACAAGATGATTGGGTGGAGGGGAGGGAAGAGAAAGAGGGAGCACGCATGTGACTCACCTGTGAGCCTGCAGCTGCATTATTAATCAGATGATTGTTGGGGTGAGCAATCCAGAAAGTTGAAACAGCCCTGCAATGCATTGTTCAAAAATAAAGTCATGACTTCATAGCCTTCCTATTTGAATGGCAAATTATCATTACTCATTACTCAGCCCCTCATTAGGAAAGGTCAAGGTGATGCGCTGAACTGGTTTAACCAGTTTCTTCCCTCTGGTAATGAAGTTAGTGTTTTTGAAGAGAAATGTGAATCTTCCATTTGAGATTATATTTTTGCCAACAACCCTGCGATAACTCTGAAATCACTCCATTTGTGTGCGATGGATCCCATGTACACCCACATTTCCATAGGCTATCTAAAGGGCTGCTCTTCAAAAACACCCTAAAAGTCTCTTCAAAACTAGAGCACGCCCCAAATATACAATAGGTTAAAACAGGATATTCCGAACAGAGACCAGCTATCCCTTGTCTAGTTGATTTAGCCATGGCCTCCACGGGTCCTGATGGGGAAAGAGAGAGAGGCTTCCATGTCCTCTTTTTAAGTTTTTAAAATGTGGGAGTGTGTCTTCTTGGGTGGCAAGCTAAAAGAACGACTGTGGGTTTTTCTGGACCTAGGTGTATGTGTTGGGAGGATGGGGGAGGGTGCACCTGTGACAGACCTCCCCAAATTTCAGGCAGCTGAGCAACCCAAGCTCCACTAGCTCCTATATCCCCAATGAGTTTCTGTAAAAGAAAATTGCCTCCTGAGTTACAATAACAGCAATAAATCCAGGTTCAGCCAAATAGCTGGTCAATCTGGAATTGGTATACACAGGTGATTAATTTGGAGAGTGCCGAAGTAGCTGACTGAGAAATCTGGTTTAGACAAAAAAAAAACCACTGTTTGCTCATATTAAGATAGTTGACAGGATACCAAACAAACACTGCATACATTCCTTTAAAACACACAAAAACATGTCTTAGCATGTTTGTTTGGCAGAAGAGACTATTAAGTCAAACAGTTGACCGTATACCACAGAAAAAATACCTTAGGGAAATCTAGGCTGTCTAAAGGATTTCGCTCATCACATACACTCCAAAAGCTGCTTCAAAATGGCAACCCACCCCAAAATCAGTTAGCTCGCTGGCCCAGTACTCACATGCAATCTGTGGCAGGCACGGGAACGTAACTTCCAAACACTTTATCTCTAATGGCAGTGCACATGGTATTATTTCTGTCAGTGGGAAGGAGAGTGCCTGGTTTGGTGACGAGTCCAAGGTTGCGAAACAGAATATTCCTCTGTTCAATACCATCTTCCAAGAAGAAACAATGACCTAGTGTGTCAAAGCCAATGGTGTCTTTTATCTGTAGAAAGTTCATTATGTCATTAGTAAGAGGATTTATTGAGATTCAAGCAACAAGTGCTATTCAGTTTAACATGCTCTACACAATTGCAAAAGGAAGTCTCTGCCTTAGCCGTGATGGCAAAGTCAAATGTCAAGTTTTATTTATCCCCCGGTAATGTCATTTCCTTGGCCGGAGGATTTGGCTTACTGCAGTAAGAGAAGTCTATCTGAAGGCTCATTATACCGAAAACAGGCAGACGCATAGTGCAAAACCAACTATTTAAGCATGATTAAAAGGTCACCAACAAAACAGGGCACAAAGGAATTTGATTTGATAATGGGCCCGGGCCTCCACTTTTGAACACTAATTTGAGACTACCTACCAGCAAACCATTAGTGGCGTGAACAGAAATGCATCGGGAAAAGCAGTGATGGATAGAGAGGCCGTCCACATATGTCTGGGGTCTGTACCCTCCTTTGTCATCCACATCTCCACAGTGGTGAAAATGAACAGGGTAGCTACCAATTTGCTGCTGGCCCATATGCTTCAGTTCCACATGAGAAAGATGGACAGAGGAGAAATTTTTCTTTATCTAAAACACAAATCATCCACGGTCAATCGATTCCTTGTTGCCAGACCAAAACATATCACTTAGGGCATATGCAAATCCACCCGATTCACATTTCGTTTCTCTGAATCACAGAACCGCTTAGTAACTACGCAGACCACTTCTTGTCATAATTTCATAGATGCAGGATAGTAAGGCTCAACAGTCCTTGCCAGTTGATTGAAAACTTACTCTATTTACTCCAGTAACTATGGCACGACACAGAAAACACTCCTTCCCGTACATGAATAGGAGTTAGTTAATCCTGTTTCATTACCAGTTGGTTTCCACAACCACACTCACACAAAAGTGGACAGGCAATAATCAGAACATTTTACAATGATGACAATGATTATTATGGCACTCGCTAAGTGCTTACTGTGTGCTGAACACTGTACTAAAGCACTGGGGTAAAGATAATCAGGTTGGATACACTCCCTGTCCAAACATGGGACTAACAGTTTAAGTAGTTCGAAGTGGGGTTTAATCCCTATTTTACAGATGAGAAATGTGAGACACAGAGAAATCAAGTAACTTGCCCCAAATCACACAGCAAACAAGTGGTGGAGCCAGAATTAGAACCCAGGTCTGCTGACTCCAAGGCTCATGTTCTTTCCACTAGGTCATGCTGCTGTGTGTTTTAACATCTGAAAATTATCTTTGCCTTCACCAAATTACAGAGCCCTCCAAAAAATCTTTACCAGCTCTTGCATCAATGACAACCCAAATATTCCCCTAACATACCCTTTCATTCACGAATGTTAGGGAGGTCTGTGTCAGTTATCACACTAACAAAATAAAATTGACCAAGATTTCAGAATGGAGTATAAGAACAATATCCAAAACACTAGAGCTTGTTCAATGGAGTGTACAAAAACTCCACTGCCTTCCCAATATGTTTTTACTCACCCATGATCCCAATGCATTATCTATTAGTACAACCAAATACAAATCTTTTTGTACCTAATCAAATGATTATAGGATTTCATGCTTAGAAAGGGAAAAAAAAGAAACCTCAGAACTACTTATTCTTATTCTCTAGCATGAACAAACTTGTTCCCAATGCCTCACATGGCTTAGTGGAAAGAACACAGGCTTGGGAGAAGGAGGTCATGGGTTCTAATCCCGGGTCTGCCACTTATCAGCTGTGTGACTTTGGGCAAGTCATTTCACTTCTCTGGGCCACAGCTACCTCATCTGTAAAATGGGGATTAAGACTGTGAGCCCCGTGTGGGAAAACCTGATGACCTTGTATCTACCCCAGTGCGTAGAACAGTGCATGGCACATAGTAAGTGCTTAACAAATACCATTATTATTAGTAGTAATAGTATTAGTAGTAGTTTAAATTCCCAAGAAGAGGTCAGGTGGAAATGACTCCTATTCCAGGGCCTTGAGCAACTATTTCTCCATCATTTTAATGGAGTGGTCAATCAGTGGTATTTACTGAGTGCTTACTGTGTGCACAGCACTAAGTGCTCAGTAGAATATAATACAACAGAGCTGGTAGACACAAGCCCTGTCCTCTAGGAGCTTAAAGTCTGATGGATGGTATTAAGAGATGGCATTAAGTCATTCTCCTTATAACGTGGGGGGAAGGGGAGTGTGTTCTTGATTAAAATCACATTTCTTCCAAGAGGCTTTCTCCAACTAAGCCCTCATTCCGTTTCCTCTCCCTTCTATGACACCTTTGCATTTGGATTTGTACCCTCTATTCACCCCGTCAGCCCCACAGCACTTACATATATATCTGTACATTTATTTATATATATATTATTTATATATTTATATCTCGCCCTCTAGATTGTCAACTCACTGTGAGCAGGGAACACGTCTACCAACTCTGTTATATTATACTCTCCCAAGTGCCTAGTACAGTGCTCTGCATACAGTAAACTCTCAATAAATACGATTGATTGATATCTGTAATTTATTTTAGTGTCTGTCTACCCCTCTAGACTATAAGCTCCTTGTGGGCAGGGAATGTCTATCAATTCTGTTGTATTGTAGTCACTCAAGAGTTTAGTACAGTGCTCTTGTACATAGTAAGTGCTCAATATATACGAGTGATTAATGCATTTCACAATGAAGGAAATGTGTGTTATATTTGGCATGTCAAGGACATGCACCCAACACTGCATCGCATTCTTTCCTGATAGATGACACTCTATCCAAAATATGTGGTGAAAACATTTCTTATGGAAGAACTGGGGATATCAACCAACCTGCCTTTAAGTAGCAGGAAAGCATTCTAGAAAATAATTCAACACTATGCATACCATGATGTGTCCCCCAAAGGTGTCATAATTGAAGAACTGACATTGGTTGTCACCATAGCAAGCTGTTTCCATCTCTCCTTTGATTATGACATTCCGGGTGAGAACCCCAACTTCTGCCCTCATGTCCACACCGTCCACGATTTCTCCCATGTGAAGGAACTGAGGGGTTTCTGTAGAGGGGAAAAAAAAAAGAAAATCAAGAGAAAACAAGTAAACCTGAAATTTCTCATGGACAAATGAACAAATGTAGCTCTCTCCCTTATATAACCCACACTACTCAGCAACACCACACACACTCCTTGTCCTCCCCTTCCTCCCCCACTTCTAACACTACATCAGTTATATGGAGAGGCAGAAAGCCAGAGGCAAGGTGATTTCAGCATGACAGAAATTCTCTCAGACTCTATGGCCTGAAGTTGTTTGTGTTTCCATGTGCCCATTAAATTCACATATCATTACATTTCTGCCACCTAGTTCTGCTCTGGGAAAAGGCACCTAAGCTATACCAGGCATGTATGGTCCCCGACCATTTGCTCGTGTTTTTAATGCATTCTTAATTTGGCTCCTAAATCATTTTTACTAAGGGGTTAACTTGCACTGTTCATTTTGCAAAACCAAGAAGGAAGAATATAAATCATATGGAGTTGGAAAGACTCTGACTTGTTAATGAGAGTGGGAATTTCCAGAGAACCCATGCCCGATGGCTTGGTGAAATCTCTCTTTGTGCACTCTGTCCTGCTTGAAGTAAAAAAGTAGGAAAAGTACAAGTCTAAAACATGTTAAAATGCAGGGATTCACCCATTCATGGTTTGGTGTTTTTTTTTTCTTTGTTCAAAAACTAGCAGAGGACTTCAGATCACCTTGTGGTTTCAATCCCCCTTCTTTCCAAATAAGTGCACACTGCACTTTGAGTTCACCAAAGAATAACCTTAACCATAGAAGGAGCTACTCATACAGCTAAGAGATCTTTATAACGCAAAATGAAGCCGATTTCAAATAGTTCGACACAACCTATGTTCGAATAGGTTCAATACTATGTTCAATACTATAATATTGTTCAATACTATAATATTGAATATAATAATAATAATGTTATAATATTGTTCAATAATATGTTCAATACTATAATAATATGTTCAATACTATTGAATGAATGAATGAAATAGTTCAACACAACCTATTATGTATTGCTCTCTCTCCAAATCAGCCTAAATGAGAATCCCTCTCAGACAGCAGGCTTGGTTCTATGGAAATTCACTTTCAGCACATTTCAAGAAGGAAAACCAATTTGAATTTCCTCCTTTTAGAAGGCTAGAGAGCTGGAGCTGAATCGGAAAGAGTTAAAAAAAATGGAGACTACCAACACAAAACGCACTGGTGCTCACCAGTTTGGCTTGCTTTCATTGTGTAGGGTCTCTTACAAGTGGAGAAGACTGCTTGTGACATTAGACCTCGATGCATCGGGGTTTGAGTCCCAGCTCGGCCACTGGCCTGCTGTGTGATCTTGGGCTAGTCATTTAACCTCTCTGGGCCTCAGCTTCC
Source organism: Ornithorhynchus anatinus (assembly GCF_004115215.2). Taxonomy (NCBI): domain Eukaryota; kingdom Metazoa; phylum Chordata; class Mammalia; order Monotremata; family Ornithorhynchidae; genus Ornithorhynchus; species Ornithorhynchus anatinus. The sequence goes on from NC_041753.1 coordinate 58,497,670, forward strand.
TCTTTTGCAAAATAGGGATAAAATAGATTGTGAGCTTTGTGCGGCAGAGTTACCATGTCCAATCTCATAGCCTTGTATCCACCCCAGAGTTTCGCATATAGTACTTAATCAATACCATAATTATTATTGCTTTTATCAAGTGGGGAAGGTGGGAGTTCTGGTTACCAAGGAAGCCTTCAGTTATAAAGTAGTGAGAATACATTTACAAAGACAAAGCATCAATTCTGTACCTTTGACTTTGACCTGATAATTGTTGCACTCAGGGCAGGGAAGGAGAGTAAATTCCTCCGCTTGGTACATTGAGTAGTCTGTGCTGGCAACCACAATCTGGTCTCCAGGTTTCCAGCTACTCACGTCATCCACCAGATGCAACTTCACTCCGTCTATGGCCTCTACTTGGAAGCTCGAAAGAGGCACCCCTAAAGAGTCAAACAAAAGTCACCTGTCAGTTTAAATGCTGTTGTATGCAATATCAGGACTCTGATGGCTGGTACTTAGGCTCTGAAGTTAGGGTAGACTAGGCCTCATAAGTTCTTTCCACATATTCTGAATGCTCTGATCAAACAGACAAGCCATCTGCCAGTTGGTAAACAGCTCTATTCTGCACACTAAAATATCTCCCAAAATGTTACCTTAAAACTTGGAGGCAGAAGTGATCCAACCAAGAGAAACTCTAACAAATCCACAACCCCACTAAATCAACATCTTTTGCTATCAACAGCCCCATAACAGGAACTTGGAGAACAGCTAAAAAGACACAGTCCCTGCCTTTAAGAAGCTTGCAGTTAAGATATTTTAAATTCCTCTTCTGATCCTAACTGAAATTCTAGATAAAGACTGAATCAGCTGATTTCTAATGCTGCAATTGAACCCACTGGACGCAAAGGACAATCAATCACTGGTATTTGCGGGTTTACCATGCTCAGAGCCCTGCACTAAGTGCTTGGGAGAATACCATTCCATAGACACAATCCCTGCCCTCGAAGAGCTTATTCTAGTGGGGAAGACATTAAAATACACTACAAAGAGGGCAAATGGCTGAGTATAAAGGATATGAATTTATGTGCTGTGGGGCTGGGGTGGGGTGAGTATCAGTGTGCTTAAAGGTGTGGCTGGGGGTGGGGAGAGAATCAAAGTGCTTAAGGCATTCAGACCCAAATGCAGAGGCAATGCAGAAGGGAGGGTGAATAGGTTGGGGAAATGAGGGGTTAGTCAAGGAAGGCCTCTTGGAGGAGATGTGATTTTAGAAAGGCTTTGAAGATGGGGAGAGTGGTTTTCTGCCATATATAATGCAGGAGGGAGTGTCAGGCCAGAGGGAGGATGGGAGCCAGAAGTGGGCAATGAGAAAGATAAGACTGAGGTATAGCGAGTAGGTTGGCATTACAGGACAGAGTGTGTGGGCTGGGTTGTAGCAGGAAATGAGAGATGTTAGGTACAAGAGTGGGAGCTGATTGAGTGCCTTAAAACCAACTGTGAGGAGGTTCTGTTTGACGGTCAGATATCTCTATCTACCAACAGAATGTATCTTGATCTTTTGAACTACACACTACTCAGATACCATCACTCTGGTCATCCTAAGCAGATACCGGTTAGGATCTACCAGAATGTTCACTGTGGCAAGGCGGACGTGACCGCTGTGCGTCTCGGTCCAGACACCCTACCCTCCTGGGGACTCGGAGAATGTGAGCCGATTGCTGTGAGCTTCTGGCTTCGTGGGATAACTGCTCCTTCCTTGTAAAACAAAACTTTGTTCTTCGCCACGCAGCTTAGACACTGAAATGCCGATCAAACTCCTAGGAAGATTTGTCAGCTTAACCTTTCATTCATTCATTCAATAGTATTTATTGAGCGCTTACTATGTGCAGAGCACTGTACTAAGCGCTTGGGATGAACAAGTCGGCAACAGATAGAGACAGTCCCTGCCGTTTGACGGGCTTACAGTCTAATCGGGGGAGACGGACAGACAAGAACAATGGCACTAAACAGCGTCAAGGGGAAGAACATCTCATAAAAACAATGGCAACTAAATAGAATCAAGGCGATGTACAATTCATTAACAAAATAAATAGGGTAACGAAAATATATACAGTTGAGCGGACGGGTACAGTGCTGTGGGGATGGGAAGGGAGAGGTGGAGGAGCAGAGGGAAAAGGGGAAAATGAGGCTTTAGCTGCGGAGAGGTAAAGGGGGGATGGCAGAGGGAGTAGAGGGGGAAGAGGAGCTCAGTCTGGGAAGGCCTCTTGGAGGAGGTGATTTTTAAGTAAGGTTTTGAAGAGGGAAAGAGAATCAGTTTGGCGGAGGTGAGGAGGGAGGGCGTTCCAGGACCGCGGGAGGACGTGACCCAGGGGTCGACGGCGGGATAGGCGAGACCGAGGGACGGCGAGGAGGTGGGCGGCGGAGGAGCGGAGCGTGCGGGGTGGGCGGTAGAAAGAGAGAAGGGAGGAGAGGTAGGAAGGGGCAAGGTGATGGAGAGCCTTGAAGCCTAGAGTGAGGAGTTTTTGTTTGGAGCGGAGGTCGATAGGCAACCACTGGAGTTGTTTAAGAAGGGGAGTGACATGCCCAGATCGTTTCTGCAGGAAGATGAGCCGGGCAGCGGAGTGAAGAATAGACCGGAGTGGGGCGAGAGAGGAGGAAGGGAGGTCAGAGAGAAGGCTGACACAGTAGTCTAGCCGGGATATAACGAGAGCCCGTAATAGAAAGGTAGCCGTTTGGGTGGAGAGGAAAGGGCGGATCTTGGCGATATTGTAGAGGTGAAACCGGCAGGTCTTGGTAACGGATAGGATGTGTGGGGTGAACGAGAGGGACGAGTCAAGGATGACACCGAGATTGCGGGCCTGCGGGACGGGAAGGATGGTCGTGCCATCCACGGTGATGGAGAAGTCTGGGAGCGGACCGGGCTTGGGAGGGAAGATGAGGAGCTCAGTCTTGCTCATGTTGAGTTTTAGGTGGCGGGCCGACATCCAGGTGGAGACGTCCCGGAGGCAGGAGGAGATGCGAGCCTGAAGGGAGGGGGAGAGGACAGGGGCGGAGATGTAGATCTGAGTGTCATCTGCGTAGAGATGGTAGTCAAGGCCGTGAGAGCGGATGAGTTTACCGAGGGAGTGAGTGTAAATGGAGAACAGAAGAGGGCCAAGAACTGACCCTTGAGGAACTCCAACAGTTAAAGGATGGGAGGGGGAGGAGGCTCCAGCATAGGAGACCGAGAATGATCGGCCAGAGAGGTAAGAGGAGAACCAGGAGAGGACAGAGTCCGTGAAGCCAAGGTGAGATAAGGTATGGAGGAGGAGGGGATGGTCGACAGTGTCAAAGGCAGCAGAGAGGTCAAGGAGGATCAGAATGGAGTAGGAGCCATTGGATTTGGCAAGAAGGAGGTCATGGGTGACCTTAGAGAGAGCAGTCTCGGTAGAGTGGAGGGGACGGAAGCCAGATTGGAGGGGGTCTAGGAGAGAATGGGAGTTAAGGAATTCTAGGCATCGATTGTAGACGACTCGTTCTAAGATTTTGGAAAGGAAGGGTAGTAGGGAGATAGGACGATAACTGGAGGGGGAGTGGGGTCAAGAGCGGGTTTTTTTAGGATGGGGGAGACGTGGGCATGTTTGAAGGCAGAGGGGAAGGAGCCCTTGGAGATTGAGTGGTTAAAAATAGAAGTTAAGGAAGGGAGGAGGGCAGGGGCGATGGTTTTAAGAAGGTGAGAGGGAATGGGGTCCGAGGCGCAGGTGGAGGGGGTGGCACTTGCGAGGAGGGAGGAGATCTCCTCTGAGGATACTGCAGGGAAGGATGGGAAAGTAGGGGAGGGGGTTGTTGGGGGGGAGGGGAGAGGCGGAGGGGTGACTTTGGGGAGCTCAGACCTGATCGTGTTGATTTTCGTGAGGAAATAGGTGGCCAGATCATTAGGGGTGAGAGATGTGGCAGCTGATCCCCCGCAACTGAACCTGTTGTGCTATCATAAGTGCCCACTCCTCAGAGGCAAAGGCCCCCACAGCTTTCTGGACTGGACTCTCAGCCTCATTCATCCCAGGTTTCTAATGACCTGCAATTTTCCCAATGGGGCTTGAACAAATCCCTCAGTAATGGCATTCTGGCTTGTTAGTCCTTTGGGCTCCCTTCACCCCTTAAATCCCTGCCCTCTTTTTGCTCTGGAACCCCAAATATGAAGCTGGCACCTCTACATATTACTAGCTGATTACACTACAACTGCATAACTGATGGGGCTGGAGCCCTAGTATAACTCTTGTGTATTAAGAAATCTTCTCTATCAAAGGCATAGATGCTGCTGCTGTCAGTGATGGGATTTTTCCAGAAACTTCTGCATCTCTCTCACATCTTCTAGATCACATGGCATAGTGCACAGAGCATGGCCCTGGGAGTCAGAAGGTCATGGGCTTTAATCCTGGCTCCACCACTTGTCTGCTGTGTGATCTTGGACAAGTCACTTCACCTCTCTGTGCCTCAGTTACCTCATTTGTAAAATGGGGAACGAGAAGGCTGTGAGCCCAACGTGGGACAAGGACTGTGTCCAACCCGATTTACTTGTATCCACCCTAGTACTTAGTACATTATAGCCTGAGAAGCAGCGTGCTTAGTGGAAAGAACCCGGGCTTGGGAGTCAGAGGTTGTAGGTTCTAATCCCGGCTCTGCCACTTGTCAGCTGTGTGACTTTGGGCAAGTCACTTCACTTCTCTGTGCCTCAGTTCCTTCATCTGTAAAAGGGGGATGAAGACTGTGAGCCCCACATGGGACAACCTGATGACCTTGTATCTAGCCCAGCACTTAGAACACTGCTTGGCACATAGTAAGCGCTTAACAACTACCATCATTATTATTATTATTATTATAGCCTGGCACATAGTAAGCACTTAAATACCATAATTATCATCATCAGGGCAAATTTACCGAAACAATGAAAACCACTTGATAAGGCATAAACGATGTACTAGATAGTCTTGAATCAAAGGCCTCCATGATTCCTCACATTTCAAATCAGTTTGGGGATTCACACTATTTATCTGCTTCTCATCAGGTAAACAAAATTCAGAATGCTCTCCTGCCACCCCCCAAGTATAAGATAAAAACAAAGAGGTGGTTAGAAGCTCAATGATAACAGCACCAGCAGCTGCAAAAATCTCAACAGCTTTATATCCAGACTGGGAACTGGAAACGCTCCAACCAAGACTCATGGAGTTACACGTAACATCTCCCCCGATTTCAATGAGGCTCTACGTTTTATAATCTCCGGGTGAGTAACCACACTTGAACGGGTATTCAGGAACAAGCCCAGAAGACGACCGAGAGTTTGACTCCTTAATTCTTCACTCTCCTGCCCTCTGGAGAAGACGTAACCCAGTGCTGGGTTATTATCTCCAATAAGCAGCACAACAGAGGAAGGAAGAAAGGAAATCAAGTCATCCTACTTCCTCTGTGAGAAGAACTTCCATCCTTTCCAGAGAGGTGGTATCCCAGAAAACATGAAAAAGAAGGAATATCCTAGAGTAGCTGCTTAGACAAGAGGAGAAATTGTTTCAGCTTTTGCTTTGGGACTGAACTGAACCAGTTAGGATGCTTCGATCTACCACACAGTCACATATTCCGAGGCTGAACTTTCATGATTTTCTCCCTGTTCACTCAAATCTCCTTTTAAGCAGGAGAAGTAGTCCTGGTTTCGCGGGGTGATGCATACATTCCTTTTGAAAAAACCAAGCCACTTTGGAAGTGCCACCCCCTTTAAAGCATCTCTTCCGACCCACTAGAGTAGTTGCTACATCCCAATTAAGTGTATTGAAATGTCTTCCCCAGTTAAATGCCTCAAAAATCGAGGCTCATTTTCATATGGAACATGGTGACCTGGCCTTGTAAAGAAGCAGGAATTCACTCTCCTTGGATACCTAAAAAATTGGGGCTAGTAAATTTTTACTCCGCCTTGCCTTCATCTGATTTTAGGGAAAAAAAAGAGTAGGACCCATGCTTTGCAATATTATTTTCTGATATACTTAAAGAAAGGGAATCAATCGATGGTGCTGTGGAGCCCATACTGAGTGCAGAGCATTATATTAAGCTTTTGGGAGAGTACATCAGAAGCAGAATACACATTCCCCTCCCTCAAAGAGCTTAAAGTGTAATTGGTGGGGTGAGGGGGGAGATACAGACAAGATACATTTACAAATAGTGGGAGCCAGAGGAATTAAGATATAGTAGGTAGTAGTATGACTGTCAAGATGAAACAGCAGAACCATTGAATCCATAAGTGCTGAGGATGGGTGTAAATACAGAATAATTGTTAAAGGTGGCTATTGGCTTGATGTGACTTGAGGTGTTGGGAATCAATTAGGAAAGGCTTCCTGGAGATGTGATTTCAGGAGGGCTTTGAAGATGGGGAGGAGGGCTACTCTCTGGCAGATTTGGACAGGAGGGGTCGGGGGAGAAAAAGTTCCAGGCCTGGAGAATAGCATGAGCAAGTGGTTGGAGATAGGAGAGTTGAGTGTGAGTTATAGTTGATAGGTGAGTGTGGGAAGGGTGAAGAAAGTGCCCTGGGGAGTAGTGGGGGAAGAGAGTGAATACGTATGGTGGGGAAAACTGGTGGAGAACTCTGAGACCAGGTTTTGTGCTTGATGCAGGGGGTAATGAACAATTACAATCTGTCATCGGTTTATTTTCCATAAGTGTAGGTTGAATATTGAGATGCTGTTCTGGATCTTAGCCCTGGTGCAAAAGTTGGGCTCTGAAGGTAGGGCTGGTAAAAACCTTATGGACTGGAAGAGGATTTGGAACTCAAAAATCAGATCTTGCTATCCGGTGTATTATATTTCCATTTACTAATCATGGCCTACTATGTTTCTAGATCCTAACCCAACTAGGAGAGCCAGGCCTGATCCCATGTGGTTTTCTGGGCCCCGGAATCCTATACTAACCAGCCACACAACTGTACTTCAGTCTTTTGTTATTGCTGCTGTACGCTCTCAGACCCCTCCACTGCATCTGAAAAAAGCTTCCATGGTAACTGCAACCTTCCCTTCCACTGAAGGACCCTGCTCCATTGGACTAAATCAGAATAAAAGCTGCTGTCACTCTCAACAACAACCCCCTCCCCCTACACACACACACACACACACACACACACCCGTCAACCATGCTGCCTCCCCGAGAACCGGCACCGGTTCTCCCCCTCCACATCGTCGAGGAGATTCCAGCCCATCCTATCTTTCACCACCCAGTGGGAAAGAGAACAGCACCTAATGCATGAGGCCACATAAGCTCGGGAAAGCTGGAGGCTGCCATAATGGTTGCTGTGGCTACGGGTACGCCTGGGACTCCGAACGGTGAGGAGCCTGAAATTCTGCTCCTCTAGTCACGGCACCCTGCTGACTGTCACTGTGCATCTGTCTGGGCTGTGTCAATGTTTCATCGCTCTTGATGGGTCTGTCTCCAGTTCTTTGTCCCCACTTATACTCTTAAACTGTAAGCCCCCCAAAGGACAGGGACCAAGTCTAAATCCCACCTGTTTATTCCCTCCCAGTACTTAGAAGTTCACAGTGAGTGTTTACACAATACTATTACCGGAAACACCCTACAAGAACAGAACTTTGAAGCTTCCAACTAAGAAAAGGGCCTTGCCTTTCAATTGAGTGATGCAGTGTTAATACTTTTGAGATGCACATTCCTACCTTCATTCCATTCGCTACAAGCGGTCACGGCAAACCTCTGACCATCCACTGTGGAAAATTCTCTTTGAGCCAAGGCTTTCCCTCCGGTACTGTGGTTTTCATAGTTTCTCACTGATTCGTTGCAAGAAGCAGTTCCAATGACACCAACCAGAGCCCAGGCTTGCCTAGAAAGAGAAAAGCACGCTTTGAACCTTTGTCTTCCCAATGAACCATGTCCTTTATTGAGACTGTTTACTCTGAGCCATTTTAATCCTTTTAAAGAAATTCACCACCCAAGTCTTCACGCTTCTTCCAAAATCCCTTGGGGTTGTAATTCCAAACTGCAATTAAAGAAAAGAAATGCCTCATGGAAGGAAATACACACTCAAGCAAGTTAGTTGTCCATCCAGCTCTGCAGGAGGTGAGACACTCTGGGCATTTTTCCCTAAATTAATAAATTTTCCCTGTCCTCAGAAACACCCATCCACACCCACACAAACCCTCTTCTGGAAGCAAGTTAACTTTTTTTCCTCCCTTTTCAAATGAAGTATTTCTCACCTTTTTAATAAAAGTCAGTTTTAGACTCTTACACCCACAGATTAGAGGTTTCAGGTCATTCTAATAACTTTCCTCTATGTAATCTCCAAAGTAGCTAAAAAAGATGTTATACTGCTAATAATGAAGGTTTGTTTAAACACAGTTACTATTCTTTTAATATAAGTGAGTGTTTTAGCACTAATCTCTGAGTTCTTGAACACAAAACTGGTAACAAAAATCTCAGCTGCAGTTCAATCAAGCAGGGAACAAGAAAAAATAAAGATCTTGACTCAAGACAACCCAGTCAATGATTGAAAAGAAAAAGATCACTTCCTCTTAATAAAAGACCAAACAGAATTTGTCTGTGCCAGCCAGATGGCTTACTATTCACTGATAAAAGTAAAAAAAAAAAAAAAAAGAAAAAAAAAAGCACAGGCATGCATAACCATATACACACCACACCCACACTCTCCTACCCCGGATTAACTGGTTTTTGGCTGGCAAAGGACCATATTTCTATTTATATCACTTGATACAATAAGAAGAATCAAGAGAAAAGTGTTCCAGAATTAAGGCCTCCTGTTTGGAAGGAAGGAAGAGGAAAGTGATGAAAGAACTTCCACTTATTTACCAGAACTGCCTCAGCAATTAGCCGTGACACTGTTCTATTCCACTGGCATTATCACCAACATCACCCCCTCCCACTTTCCTCCTCTGGAAGAAAATTTCAATGGAAGAGAACATTATCTTCACAAAGGAGAGTGTTTATGTGTGTTGGAGATAATGCCAGTAGAATGGAACACTGGCAACGGTTCATGACTGTTCTATTTCTCCATCTACTCTGGAAAATGAGTGGATGTTCAGAGGGCGGGGGAATGTCACAATCCAGTTGTTAAACCAAAAAGGCATTACTGTTGGAAAACACGGTTTCGCACACCTCCAAGTAATTGATTTCAAGAAACAGAGTCAGTAATCAGACGTTTCAGAGCTGCAGCCAAATCGTGGGATAAGAAAATAGTCATTACACTTTTGCAACTGGAAGAAGCTACAGAAATGTTACTCGCACTACTTTGTCACTATGTATTATTCACTTTAAGCTTCCAATGGATAATACGGTACCACGGCCCCATTTGGGAAAGAAATACTGGCCGTTTTCAGCCTTCCCAAACCAAGGGTGCTTTTGTACCCTGACACGAAAGGAATTTGCCAGATCTTTCGCTTAAACATTGAGCAACATTGACCAACATTGAGCCAAGTAGCCAGAGTGATTCCCGGTTTCGGTTTGCACACGGGCATTCGATCATGGCTAATCAGGTCATGTCATAAGAACGATCTCATGTGTCCATTTTCCCCCACCCCACTTCAATTGTTTCCCCAGTGAGTTGGACCCCATTTACTGCTTGAAGTTTCAGGTTTACTATCACTTCCTACCCCCAAAGATGCCAGCATTAATAAGAACCATAGCCAAGCACCGGTTTCTGTTTTGGGTGGTTTGAGGTAAGAAGTACTTGCAGAATGTAAGAGTCCAAAAACAAAATTATGTTCCCTTTCCTTGCACACCCCTTCCCCAGCCCCTTAGATCCCTCTGACAAACTGTGCTGCTTTCAACATGAAGATGACTTTACCTAGCTCAGCCTGGAAAGTAAAAATAGATTTCAACAGAAACACTCCTCTGACCTTTCCACTCACAAATTATCCAAAGATGACTCAAGTATGGTTTCTTATTCTGTTCCAGTGGATAAGGGTGGCTTGCTCTCACAGGATCTTTCCTATGAAGCTCTGGTGAACCCGGCCCCTCCCCTCTTGCCCTTTCACAGGACACTTCTCAATCTGCACCTGGAAGTTCTGAAGGAAAAGGAGGATTCAGGATGAGGGGGGCTGGAAAGAGGGGAGTGGGAGGAGATGAGGAAGAATGGTAACTGTGACATTTGTTAAGTGCTTATTCGGTGCCAAGCATTGCACTAAGCACTGGGATGGGCACAAGATAAACAGGCTGGACACAGTCCCCGTCCTACATGGGGCTCAGTGTCTAAATCAAAGAGAAGGAGCTTAGAACCAAGTTATTTTTACCTGTAACTCAATCCTTTGATCAGATTACTTCCCAGAAGATTCTGGATGGTTTGCTTGGTTTCAATCTGTAAGTTTTTGACGGCTGAATCTCCTACAGCTATAGCAATGATACGACCAGGATCTTGGGCTTTTAAAAAATCTTGAAGTCGCCTGCTCTCGTTCTGGTACTCGTGTGTATCAAACCTATCAATCACCAAAACTTCTGCCGTGTCTTGATCGATCACTCTCAAGTTGAGGCCACGGAGGAAAGGCTTTTCGAAGGTGTAAGAACCAGAGGCCAGCCCTGAGGAATGCAGCGTCTTTGCCAACAAGGTCCAAGACAGTTTCCAAGCCCCATGCAGTTCCAGCGACCCCCCAGCCTCCACACCAATAAACTTCTTGCCAAATGTTGGCCTACTGTCACCTTCATCTGACTTGCCATACAAGGCAATCGTCGCTTTGGATCTGTAGCGGCATTTGTCTGCTCCAATATGAAGCGCTCCACCATCCTTGATCAGGATGTAACGAGTTCTTAGAGTAATATTTCTGGATCCATCTTTTTCATCTCCAAAGACAAGTAATCCTGTAAGGAATCACACTTCTATGAAGCAACTGACAAGGTACCTCTCTGAGCCATAAGGACACGGATTTTACCTTTAAGAATGGGACAAAAACAACAAAGCCACTTCCACATTTTGAGAGGGAGGAAGAAGGGTAAAGCTGCTACAAGAAATTGGTTTGAGATTTTAAACCAGGCTTCCCATGAACATATAGAAAAAAAGTCAACTGACCAATGTAGATATGCATTCAGTTCAAGTAACTAATGTTCAGATACACTCTGGTTACTCACCTTTAATGGGGATTCTCACAAAGTAGATAACTGTGTTTCGTGATCCTATATAATGAGCTTTTTGCACGAATTGAAATTGTCTTAAGTGGAGAAGAGTTTACAGTGTTCCTTCAATCCTCAAAGCTAATTCTAAATTTCTTGAAAGTTATTTTGATACACCCATACATACTGTACTTTTCCATCGCATCATCCTATTGGCCTGGTCTCATTCCAATCCATTAGCTACATCATGGATTCCAACAAAGACCTAAACCTTTGAGACTTCTCTGCTTCCTGCCTGTCAGAATGGTGAGACACCATGGGGATCTCTTTGATACTAACTGCAAACAAGTCCAGTGAACTTGCAGCAGTTCAATTTTACCAGGGTAATAAAGAGCAACTGCAAACAATCCAAAATTTTAAAAAAAGATTGCCACTCCCAAGAAAATGGCTTTGAACAGAGGAGAAAGCAGGCATTCCCCAAGATATAGTTCTTTTAAATGTAATAAGGAGTCAGACACACTCACACTCACTTTAAAGGAATGAGAAATGTGGTATGGAATTTGGAAGATAAGAGTTGAGTAAAAACCCACCATTTAGAGATATCCTAAAGCCCAGGGCCTGATTTTAATATAGTTCTACTCAGGGGCATTTGGGTGACAATAATTTTATCTCTTCATTTGTTTTAAGCAGTGTGGCTCAGTGGAAAGAGCAAGGGCTTGGGAGTCCGAGGTCATGGGTTCGAATCCCAGCTCTGCCACTTGTCAGTTGTGTGACTCTGGGCAAGTCACTTACCTTCTCTGTGTCTCAGTTACCTCATCTGTAAAATGGGGATTAAGACTGTGAGCCTCATGTGGGACAACCTGATTACCCTGTATCTACCCCAGTGCTTAGAACAGTGCTCTGCACATAGTAAGCACTTAACAAATACCAACATTATTATTATTATTAAATAGTTTCTTTAAAGAACAGATATTTAAAAACTTTTTTCCCTCCCTTTCACAATGTTATGTTTAGAACTCATCCTTAGTCTTTCATAATATACTACTGCTTATTTTTCTCTTCCCGTTTTCAAGTCCCTTTCAAACCCACATCTCTAATGTTTTTTTCTGTCAGCCTCCCTGATGATATGGCAAAAATAATGTTTGCCACTCGCTTTATGGTGTAAAAAGGCTCTTCTGCTACCACTGTTCTAAAGATAGGCAAAGAGTAGCAGCATGCCTTAAGGAAAAAGACTATGGGCCAGGGAGTGAAGGGACGGGGATTCTAATTCTGGCTCTGCCACTTGCCTGCTGTGTGACCTTTGGCAAGTCACTTCATTTCTCTGGATCTCAATTTCTTCATCTGTAAAATGGGGATTCAATACTCATTTGCCCTCCTCCTTGGACTGTGAGCCCCATGTGGGATGGGGACTGTCCGACCTGATGATCTTGTATCTATCCTAGTACTCAGAACAGTGTTTGGCATGTAGTAAGCACTTAAACACAATAATAATAATAAAATAATAATCGGTGCCTAGATACAGCCCTCTTCATCTCCACTAACATCCAATAGTCTATCCCCTTAGATTTGGTAATACATTCTTGAGTCCCATCTGCCTCTCTGATGTTTGAGATGTTTCTACTATGCTGCTAAATTAGGCAGTTATAAAAAAAAAAATTGGTCCAAACATCATACAGAACAGCCTACACTATGTGTCAGTGTTCATTTGCGCTTCCAACTGCGCAATAAACCAGAGCATACTAAGGACATTTTCAACAACACAAAGAGAAAGAAAAACTCAGAATAGATACAGAAGAGCACTGACTTTTTAAATAAATGTTTTAGGCACAAAAAATGATCAACTTTAGGCAACAGATCAAAGATTAACACTTCTGTGCTGTCTTGGTTACTTGGCAATACCTTACCTCCATCCTGTATGACTATGGAATTCACGGTAACATCCGAGTTCAGTCGAAGCCAATCTCCTTTCTTGATAATGACTTGTTTTTCTGTATCTTGTTCTGGATCCCAGTTCCTGAGACGGGGGTTTTGATCTGGGCAGTTCTCTACAATTCAGTAATACAACCCAATAAGAATCAACAAAATGCAAAAATACGAGACGAATTTGTCCTGCATTACACTATTTGAAATTTGATGAACGCATGCATCCTGGGAGATAACTAGTTTCTACTTGCCTGAGAAACAAGTAGTAAGAACGCTCAAGGGGCTACTCATAACCAATGGGTACAGTCTCACCATCAGAGGCATTATCTTCAAACTGAAGGATAACACTATATTGCCAACCCCATCCCAGAAAAAAGGAGAGGCCATTCCCTGGCATTTACCTTCGTTAACATAGAAAAGTTTTCCCCTCTTTAATGAGGTTTAGCAATTGTGGCAGGGGGAAAAGTATCAACCTCTAGTTTTGTCAGTACTGGACTTGAGCCAGATGCAGGGAGTCTGTCAGTGAATGAATCTAATAATAATAAATAATAATAATGTTGGTATTTGTTAAGCACTTACTATGTGCAGAACACTGTTCTAAGCGCTGGGGTAGATACAGGGTAATCAAGTTGTCCTACGTGAGGCTCACAGTTAATCCCCATTTTCCAGATGAGGTAACTGAGGCACAGAGAAGTTAAGTGACTTGCCCACGGTCACACAGCTGACAAGTGGCAGAGCCAGGATTCGAACCCATAACCTCTGACTCCCAAGCCCAGGCTCTTTCCACTGAGCCACACTGCTTTTCTAAGAGACGTACTATTACACATATAGGACTTGGTAAAAGAAATGGTATTTATTAAGCGCTTACTGTATTCAGAGCACTGTATTAAGTGCTGGGGGACAATACACAGGGAGGTTTAAACACGATTCCTGTCCCTCAGGGGGCTCCTCTAGACTGTAAGCTCGTTGTGGGCAGGGAATGTGTCTGTTATACTGTACTCTCCCAAGCTCTTAGTACAGTGCTCTGCACACAGTAAGTGCTCAATAAATATGATTGACTGACTGTCTGCCTTGCCCACACATTCATTGCAACGGATGATCCCAATGTGCTATCTTTTTCATTCTCAACAAGAATAACCTAGGCTGGAACCAGGGTTCAACACATATACTCTTCTCCTCAGTAAGCAACGGAAAAGACAAAAATCAAGGTTGATTAGCACAAGAAACCAATTGAGATAAAACATTAAGCAAACTAAAACAAGATAAGCCAAAGTTGATTTCATGGGCAAAAACAGAGTGAATCTGACAAGGGTATTTTTGTTTGACTAGTGAACAAAGCTGGCATTTGTTGGGCTGTGACTGGGAATACACACTCCAAGGCAGAGCCTTGTCCCAACAGGACACTGGGAGCCTGGGGTGGGCCCTGCCAGGGCTGGCTGGGGTCATCTTGGTACTGGCCAATACACAACTAAGTTGGAAGTGCTACCCAGGGTAGCTGATGTGCAGGATTCTCCCTATGAGTAATGGTTTAGGCACCTCGCTCAACTTCAATGGCAAATGTTTACCAGCAGTCCCATAGGCCCGAAGTCGCTAGAGTCCCCCTCTAGACTGTAAGCTCATTGTGGGCGGGGAATGTGTCTAGCGACTCTCCTATATCATCATACTATACTCTCCCAAGCACTTAGTACAATATACAGCACACAGTAGTAGCTCACTAAGTACCAATGATTGATTTATTGATAGCATAGACCTCAGGGTTTAAGATGGGAAATCTTACCTAAGATCTGTGATTGGTTCCTGTTTGGGCCTTTAGGGGTGGGGAGGCTTTGTAAAACGAATCTTCAGTCGACAGGGAACTTCTTTCTCTTTTCCATTGAAAACACAGTCCCAACTAGATCACTTTTAATGATCACGTGTCACAAGACTATGCCCTGAATGGGTTTTGTTGGACATGCAGAATGTCAAATTGCAATGTTGCATTGTCTTCTCTCCCTTAACATGAACAAGGTGCTTATAAATTCCTCTGGGTAAATTTGAACTCTAGGGCAAAGTCTAGTTATCAATAAAAATCGACTTTAGGGCTCCAGAAAAGGTACCTTGGCAGTGAAAATGATTTCTCTGTCTATGGGGGAGAGGCAAGCTGGAAAAGGACAAGTAAATGGATAAAACAGCTGAACAGATGCCAAGACCTCAAGATGACCAAGCCAGTACTGACTGTTAAAACAACGTTCAGATTTGGCAGCGTTCCATACAAGTAGAGTCTAATCATTTAGCAGGGTCCCTTAAGAGAGAGAGAATCTCTAGGCAAAGGCCATGAAGTCTGAGATAATAAAAGTACCTGGCAAGAAATAACCAGTTCAGGTTCCAAAACTACAAAGTCATCAGCCATCCCTTTTGAAGACCGCTTCCTATAGACATCAAACGTGTCATTCAACAAAAAACATCTGTCTTCTGTCAGTACAATCATTACGATATTTGTGTGAAATGTTGTACTTTTTTTTAAAAAAAAAGTTTCCTATGGTTTGGGTTCATTTCAATTCCTTCCTCTTCCAGGAACTAAAGAATCAGCATGCTCTTCCTCAAAATACCACAATCAATCTCCAAGGAATAATGGCTGACTAACAAATGAGACTGACTAAATTAAAACACTTACTAGTTGACCAAGCCATAACAAGTGTGCCTATGATACTGTCGACAGGCAATTCAAGCATATTCAGGCAATTCAACAGAGAGAAATGGCTCTGAAGGGCTAGCAGATGATAGTGGAAAATAAGGACAAAACTGAGGCTAGAAAAGTCTTTAGGTTGAATATCAGGAAACATTTTATAACATTGAAATCTATTACTATGGAATAGCTTCCCCTGGGAAGTGGTGAAAACCCCATTACTTGAGTCTTTTAAAAACAGACTGAGCCAAGCAGTGGAGCTAGTTGCTGGGTAAGAATTGTCTCTATCTGTTGCTGAATTGTACATTCCAAGTGCTTAATACAGTGCTCTGCACACAATAGCACTCAATAAATACAATTGAATGAACAAATGAACACACTCTAAGGAAAACATGACAAGAATCTCCAGAGCAGGGAATCGGAAGACGTCACAAGTCTCTTCCCTTAGAAAGCCTGAGAACAATAATACTAATTATTATTATTATTATTATTGTGGCATTTAAGTGCTTACTTTGTGCCAGGGACTGTACTAAGCGCTGGGGTGGATACAAGCAAATCAGATTGGACACAGTCCCTGTCCCATGTGGGGCTCACAATCTCAATCCCTATTTTACAGATGAGTTAAGTGAGGCACAGAGAAGTGACTTGCCCAAGGTCACAGCAGAGAAGTGGCAGCACTGGGATTTGAACCCACGAACTTCTGACTCCCAGTCCCGTGCTCTACCCACTATGCCATGCTACTTCCCAAAGTAGCTGATCACTAAAAGCTGTGACTTCACTGCCAGCAGTTTCAAAGGAAGAAGCTTCAGCTCCTTGTGAGCAGGGAGTGTGTCTACCCACTCCGTTATATTGTGCTCTCCCAAGCACTTAGTACAGTGCTCTGCACACAGTAAGCGCTAAATAAATACCACTGATTGATTGATTCAGCAGTGAGTGCAGATTTCTTAATCAGCACTTTTCAGGACATCACTCTAAACTACTCAAGATGCCTGCAGGGCAGATGGCAAATACCATTAACAGTTTTCAGCTGATGCAACTGGGGCCCAGAGAAGTTCCTGGACTTTTCTGGCCCAAGCTCCCTCAGCAAATTAGAGGGAGAGCTGGGTATCTCCCAGATGGTGGAAGGGATCAACAGCTCCCAGGAATGGTATTCGGCCCACCACACTCTGCTTGCCTCTTCAATATCTGATGAGGATGACACAAAATAGAGTTGCATTGTGGCACTATGCTTTTAGTTCATTTCAATTCCTTCCTCTTCCAAAAATTACAGAATCAGCACTCTCTCTCTCTCTCTCAAAATAACTGAGTCAATCTCCTAGGAGTAAGAAGGCCTAACTAGCCAAATTAAGCATCTACAAATTAACCAAGCAAATGGTATCAATAATGGTAGCCTATATAATAACAATAATTATTGTATTTGATAAGCACTTACTATGTGCAAAGCACTGTTCTAATAATAACAATAATAATAATAATGTCACTATTTGTTAAGTGCTTACTATGTGCCAAGCACTGTTTTTAGCACTAGGGAAGATACAAGGTAATCAGGTTGTCCCACATGGGGCTCACATTCTTCATCCCCATTTTACAGATGAGGTAACTGAGGCACAGAGAAGTTAAGTGGCTTGCCCAAGGTCACAGAGCAGACAAGTGGTGGAGCCAGAATTTGAACCCCCGACCTTTGATTCCCAAGCCCGTGCTCTTTTCACTAAGCCACGCTGCTTCTTTGCTCATCCAGCAGACAGACACAGACACACACACCCCCACACACACACCCCCCCCCACACACACACCCTCACCCCGTGGCTGAGAAATGATCAAAAGATGTTCCTTTAAAAGAATAATTGCTTTCTGAGTTCATTAAAAAGAGAGTTTCGAGCACAAGAAATCTACTTGACCCATGGCATTTTTTTATTTACACTCCATTCCACTGGCAGTGAGGACTCTAATTTTTCTAAGTCAGTGAAGCATAGAGTTATCATCAAACATGGTCAAAACATTTGACTTCTCCCTACGCTTGCTTGCATTCCACTAATTCGAGATTCTTCCATTTCCGAGCAGCAGACTCGTTTATCCAAAAGGGATGATAGTTGCAGTCATACCAAAGTTGACTGAAAGTGACCGCAGAGGCAGTTTTTGTGACATTAAATCTTCCACCCAAGATTTCATATAGAGAGCAGAGATCTGATTTGCTTCTAGAAAAGCCTGATGAGAGAGTTAAGGCAATTTTATGGGAGGAAATGTTAGAGAAAAGGTCACGAATGTCTGAAGTGCAACAAAAACAATTCCAGAAAAATGTTTCAGTTCTTCAGTGGGGAAATATGTTGCAATTTGTTTCTCCTTGATAACAAGGACAGTAATGGATTCAGCAGAGTGGCAGAGTTCACTGATTAAGAAGAGTTCATGTCATGTTACATGAAATATACCCTCTAAACTGGAAGTGCATTGTGGATAGGGAATGTGTCTACCAATTCTGTTGTATTTTACTCTCCCTAGCGCTTAGTACTATGATCTGCACATATTAAGTGCTCATTAAATACCACTGATTATTTGCAATTTGTTCATCATAATGCTCCCCCAAATCCTTAATTTTTTATAATCATTCTCCACCAGCAAAAAAAAAAAAATGGAATTAAAAAAACTGTAAAATCTCAATTAAGAAAGCTGCTTTTACTGGAGAAACAAGCATGATTCACAGAAGCCAATAGAAACCCAATGAACAGGACCCTCCACTTCAATGTCACCCATTCAGTGGGATTAATAGCAGGGAATATAAGTGTTTCATAACAGCAATAACCAGAGAAATTTGACCGTGAAATGCTGCAGTGTAACAGATTTTTCCACTCATGTTCTGCATTAGTTTTGCCAAAATCTAAAACTGAAGAATGTCAAGCCACCACAGTCAGGCAACGTATAATATGGAATGTTAAATCCCACAGGGAAAGTGTGCAGATCTCAGCCATTTCCCTACCACTCACTATCAACCCCTTTTATATCATTTTGGAAAGAATGAGTCAGCAACACTGAATATGAGTTATTGACCTATCCCCCCACTCCCCCATGAGCACCAAAAAGCTAAAAATCCTTAATTTGGGTAAATGACTTGCTCAGAGATTTTTGGACTAAATGCCTGTTTTCTCTCTCCCCCTTAAACTGTGAGTCCCATAGCAACTGTGTCCAACCTGATTATCTTGTATCTACCCCAGTGTTTAGTACAGTGCTTGACACTAAGTGCCTAACAAATATTATTATTAGCATTATTAATATTAGGTCAGCCTTCTCTCACTGCTCAAGTCTCAGTACAACATGACCCTCACGCTGAACTACCATCTGAGCCACTGTCTCTTAATTCTCTTGGCTCAGCTCCCAAATGATCATTTGGCTGGAAGGCCTGGGACCAGGGTTAGTGTGAACCAAACTGATCCCAAGGAGAAGCCATCATTGTCCTTTACCCTTCAACCAACTGGTACCCACCAGGGGCTCTCACAGAGGCAGGCCTATGAAGGCATTCAGGGCTTGAAAGTGCAAGAAGATCTGCTTATAGTCATGGCAGCCATGACAGAGGTGGCCACAGCAGAGATCTCGGTGCTGACCAGAGCTGTAGTACCAGAATCAATCGATCAATCATATTTATTCAGCACTTACTGTTTGCAGAGCACTGTACTAAGAAATAGCTTGGGAGAATACAACAGACTTGTAGACACGTTCCCTGCCCACGAGGAACTTATGGTCTAGAGGAGACAAACATTAAATTACAGATATGTACATAAGCACTGTGGGACTGAGGGTGGAGTGACTATCAAGTATTTAAGGGTACATATCCAAGTGTACAGGGGATCCAGAAGGGAGAAGACATAGAGAAAATGAGGGTTTAGCCAGAGAAGGCCTCCTGGAAGATTAGTGATTTAAGGCTTTGAAGATAGGGAGGGCGGTGGTTCATTGGCTATGAAGGGGGAGGGAGTTTCAGGACAGAGATAGGATGCGGCAAGGGGTTGGCAGTGAGACAGGCGAGATCGTGGTACAAAGAGTCAGTTGGTGCTACAGAAGCCAAATGTGTGGGCTGGATGGTAGTAGGAAATCAGTGAGATAAGGTAGGAAGGAGAGGGCAAGTTGGTTGAGTGCTTTAGAGCCAACGGTAAGGAATTTCTGTTCGATGCAGTAGTGTCTCAAATACCAAATGGCATTACTGAGGGCTTACAACCAACAGAGCCCTTGGGACTTTACCATAAAACTAGAAGCCAGAGTCCCTGCCCTTAGGGAGCTTACAATCTAATGGGAGAAAACAGGTACAAAAAACCAAAACATATAACTGGTAAAAGCAAAAAGATAATTGGGTACTCCTGGGAGCCTGGTCTCAGGGGAACGGAGAGTGCTAAAACTAGACTGTAAGGTGTTCACAAGAGAGTTGATGGAGAGAAAATGAAGGCAGTGGGTTTTGACAATTTGTTGGAGGATTTAGGACAAGAATGGGAGCAGGAAAATGGGACAGTAGCTAGAAGGTGCAGTGAGATCTAGAAAGGGCTTTTTTAGTATAGGAGAGACTTGATTATGTTTGAAGGCAGAGGGGAGGGAGCCATAAGTGTGTGAGAGGTTGAAAATGGTATTAAGGAAAAAGTAGGAGCAAGGGTTTTTAAAAAGTGAAAGAGGATGGGGCCTGAGACGCAGGTGAAGGGGGGTACATTATGAGAGCAGTCAGGAGACCTCTTCAGGAGAGACAGCTGAGGAAGGGGTGGAGGAGTAGTGACAGAGCAAAGGAGGCTCTTTGGGGAATTCACACCTGACAGTTTCATTTAACCAACAAAGCTGTTGAGGAGGTCAACCGGGTTAGAAAGAGATATGATGGGACAATGGAGGCTTCATGAGGGAGTTAAAGGTTCAGAACAGTGGGGACGACAGGTTAGAGGGAGGCCTGTGGGCTTGGGAGTTGATGATGGAGGTATAGTACTGATGCTGAGCAGAACAAAGGCCAGAATTAAAGTAGAAAGGAGGGAACCCGAAGTGGGAGAAGTCAGTCAGTGTGAAAACTAAAATAATTCAAAATACAAAGCAATGCATCCTAAAATACAGCTTTCGGAGGACCTAAGTGGAACAACCATATTAGCCTGAAATTGCTGGGGCTGAGAAACCCAAAAACTTCACTTCTAAGAAAAGGTGACTTCCATTCTCTCCTAGATTTAGCTACACTTCACATTCAAAGATGAGGCTACTGAAGGTGAAATCTAATCCAAGTGTGTTAAAATGGCCAAAAAGATCATCTTTTCCACCCTGTATATATGAAAACAGTAGGGCACCGACTGGGATGAGTACTGCATTCCTACATAGGGCAGCTCAGACACCAGTAGGGTGCTCTCATCTTCTACAACAGAGACCAAAATTTGGCTACCTAATTACACAGGTCTAGAGAAGGAGAATCCTGTGCTAATCAAGACCAGTGCTTGATTTATTCCCTCCCCCTGCCAGAAGTGGTAGGAAGCCTTATTAATTCTCTCTACTATCTCTTCTGAGTCCCTCCCTTAACACCCCCCCCCAACACACACACACACTAAAAACAACCCCAACTGCCCCATAACCTTACCATCTGGTGCATATTTTGAGGATATTCCTAAAATGATGCCAAGTGCAATGAAAAATGAAAAGCTAGAAATTGCAAAGCAAATGAAAGTATTTTTGTGCCTCTTCTGCTTTCTATCTTCTCTCTGTGAGCTCTGCTCCTCAGGCGAGAATGCAAAGGTGGCACGGGCTTCTTGTCTGACCGAGGTAAATTTGGCTGAAGCTTGGCTCTTTGGAGGCGGGGGTGGCCGCAATGGGACAACTTTCCCTGGAACATAACCTGAAGATCGATGGCTGTTTCCATTCTGGGGTTGATGAAAAGCAGGGGCATTCCCCCTGGGGTCCGTGGCGTGCATGGTACAATGGCACTGCAGGAAGAGAGAAAAAGAAGAAATTGTAGTCTGGCAACAGTGCTAGTTGTTAAGTGTTTACTATGTGCCAAGTACTCTAAATGGTGAGGTAGAAACAAGATAATCAGACCAGACACTGTTCCTATTCCACTTGGGGCCCACATTCTAACAGGGCAGGAGAATAGGTATTATAACCCCATTTTACAGATGAGGAGAGCGAGGCGCACAGAAGTTTAAGTAACTTGCCCAGGGTCACACAGCAGGCACCTAGCAGAGGCAGGATTAGAACCCAGGCCTCCTGACTCCCAATCCTGGGCTCTTTTTCCACTAGTCCATGCCAACAGAAACAAAAGGCATGAAAAGCAGAAAAAAACACTATAAAACTCAAAGGTCAATTTAGACTACAGGAGAAACCCTGTGCCTTTATTTCTAATAGCCTTCTAAGCACAGGGAGTAATGAGGTGTACATCCCCATGATTCTATTTATCGTGATTATGTTGTCTTGTTTTTGTCCGTCTGTCTCCCCGGATTAGACTGTGAGCCCATCATTGGGCAGGGATTGTCTCTATCTGTTGCCGAATTTTACATTCCAAGCGCTTAGTACAGTGCTCTGCACATAGTAAGTGCTCAATAAATACTATTGAATGAATGCATGAATAATTTACCAGGAGGATGGGTATGCGGTAGTCGGAAAGGGCATCTCAAAATAATTACAAACCACGTATTGGTGCTAAAACAGCTAGGCCTAGTGCAAGTACTTTGTGTTTCCTGATGAAAAGAGGAACAGAAAGTGTGTGAATGGTGAGTGACTATGTGATGGTTCTCTCATTCATCCTCACATTATGCAGAAGCAAAACAAACTGTACATTCCTCCTTTCCTGGTAGGTGGGGTGGAGCAGAGATAGTGGGGCAAAAAGAGGAAAGCTCTTTTCACTATGTTATGTTCTCCAACTTAAGTTTATTTTTTAAAAAATTTTGAAAAAAAATCCTCATTAAAAAGTGGTGGTCAGTTTTCTTTAATGTTTTTTGTTAAGTGCTTACTGTGTGCCAGGAACTGTACTAAACATTGGGTAGACACAACCCAATCAGATTGACTAGGACGTGGACTGTGTCCAATCAATCAATCTTATCTAGTGGGTGCTTACTGTGTGCAGATCACTGTACTAAGCACTTGGGAGAGTACAATATAACAGAGTTGGCAGACACATTCCCTGCTCACAATGAGCTCAGTCTAAAGGAGGAGACAGACATTAACATAGATAAATTACAGTTATGTACATAAGTACTGTGGGGCTGAGGGAGGGGTGAATAAAGGAAGCAAATAAGGGTGATGCAGCAGGGAGTGGGAAAAGATGAAATGAGGGCTTAAACAGAGAAGGCCTCTTGAAGGAAGTGTGCCTTCAATAAGACTTTGAAGGTGGAGAGAGTCAATGTCAGTCAATGAAGAGGGTGGGCGATTGAGACCAGAGGCAGGACTTGGGCGAAAGGTCAGCGGCAAGATAGACAAAATTGAGGTAGGGTGAATAGGTTGGAGTTAGAGGAGCAAAGTGTGTGGGCTGGGTTATAATAGGAGAGCAGTAGGTGAGGTAGGAGTGGGCAAGGAGATTGAGTGATTTATAGCCAATGGTAAGGAGTTCCTATTTGACACCAAGGTGGATGGACAACCATTGCAGGTTCTTGAGGAGTCGGGAAACATGGACTGAATGATTTTGTAGAAAAATGATCTGGGCAGCAGAGGGAAGTATGGACTGGAGTGGAGAGAGACAGGAGGGGAGGAGGTCAGCAAGGAGGCTGATGCAGCAATCAAGGAGGAATATGATAAATGCTTGGATTAACATGGTAGCACCTTGGATAGAGAGGAAAGGACAGATTTTAAAGATGTTGTGAAGGTTGAACTGACAGGATTTAATGACAGATTGAATACGTGGGTTGAATTGGAGAGAGAAACCATCAGGATAATGCCAAGGACATAGGCTTGTGAGACAAGAAGGATGGTGGAGTTCTTCACAGTGACAGGAAAGTCAGGGGGAGGCCAGTGTATGGGTGGGACGATACGGAGTTCTGTTTTAGATGTGTTGAATTTGAGGTGTTGGCGGGACATCATCCAAGTAGAGATGCCTTGAAGGCAGGAGGAAATGCAGTGTCAGTCGGAATGGCGTGACTCCACAACATGTCAGTGACTCATGACTGTGAGCTCGTCTTTTAGACTGTGAGCCCAATGTTGGGTAGGGATTGTCTCTACCTGTTACCAAATTGTACTTTCCAAGCGCTTAGTACAGTGCTCTGCACACAGTAAGCACTCAATAAATACGATTGAATGAACACGTGCTCTGGAAAGGTTTTGCTTCCAGCACCAGGACACTATCACCACTTCCAGAGCTCACTCGGTTCCTGAGGTAGAAAATAAACAAGGGGTCAGTCATGGGAGAAATGAGACTGAGGTAAGAGACAGTAAGTTGGTGTTTACTATTTCCCCCATCTGTAATTGATTTTAATGTCTGTCTCTCCTTGTAGACTGTAAGTGCCTTGTGGACAGGGAATTTGTCTATCAATTCTGATATAGTGTACTCTTCCAAGCACTTAGTACAGTGCTTTTGCACACAATAAGTGTTCAGTAAACACTACTGGCTGACGTAGAAGAGAAGTTTGAGGGTTAGGTTGTAGTAGGAGATCAGTAAGGTGAGGAAGGAGGGAGAGAGCTCCAGGTCCAAGTCCTGCCCTGACATTTGGGCAGTGGCAAAAGCCCTGGCCTGAGAAAGAGTGGTCATCTATTGCAGGAGGGCAGGCAGAGAAGGGGGAGAGGCAGCAACACTGCTGCTCTGTTTAGGGCGAGTCCCTCTGGTCAGTCTCTCCCCTTCCTCCAGCCCTGGTCCCACGAAGCAGCATGGCCTAGTAGACAAGATGAGAAGCAGTATGGTTTAGTGGATAAAGCACAGGCTTGGGAGTCAGAAGGATCTGGGTTCTAACTAATCCTGGCTCAGCCAAATGTCTGTGCTGTGTGACCTCAGGCAAGTCACAACTTCACTGTGCCTCAGTTACCTCATCTGTAAAATGGGGATTAAGAGTGTGAGCCCTATGTGGGAAAGGGACTGGTGGGTCCAACCTTGTATCTACCCCAGAGTTTAGAACAGTGCTTGGTACATAGTAATCATTAACAAGTACCATTATTATGGGAATCGGAGGACGTGGGTTCTAATCCTGACTCCCCCACTTGTCTGCTGTGTGACCTTGGGAAAGTCACTTAACTTCTTTGTGCCTCAGTTATCTCATTTGTAAAATGGGGATTTAAAAATGTGAGTTCCATGTGGAGTAATCTGATTACCCTATATCTACCCCAGTGCTTAGAACAGTGCTTGGCACATAGTAAGCACTTAGCAAATACCATCATTAGTATTATTATTATTAAAAGGGATGGGCCTGGAGATCAGGGAACCTGGATTATAATCCTGGCTCCACCACTTGCCTTCTGTGTGGCCTTAGACAAGTCACTTAACTTTTGCATGTCTCTGTTTCCTCATCTGTAAAGTGGAGATTAAATACCTGTTCACCCTCCTCCTTAGACTGTGAGAGACCTAGTTATCTTGTATCATCCAGGGATGAGTATAGTGCTTGGCACATAGTAAATTCTTAATACTACTGTGATAGCACTTCTTTTAAATATATTGAAAAACTGAACAAGAATAGTAATTTCTACATCAGTCTGGATATAAATTTAAAAACAAGGGGGAACCACAATTCAAGATCCCTTACAATAGACAGCCTCGAAATGAAATACAACTGTAAGCCCAATAGTAGAAATAAAAATACCTCCTGCTAGAATAAACACAAAATTGCAATAACAAAAGACTCTTTATTCTCCTTCACCAACAAAGGAGGGACAAAACTATAGATTCTGGAGTGCCAGCCTCACCAGTGAAGGAGGGAAATAGGGACTGTAATCTTCTTTTGAAAAGGGGTAGGGAACTTTTGTTTCTAAAGCTGCAATAATCTGATACCTCATTGTTTCTGGTGAGAACGGTTGTTATCACTGAATAGACTGGAGTAGACTTTTGTTAGAGATAATATATGTCTCCAGATGTACACACAAAGCAAAAGGCAATGAAATGCTAAATGGAGTCTCAACCCACTAGAGAGTATTTTTGCCTTGGACCAACATCACTACAGAGTAACCCAATTGTGACCTGACTGTCTTCACAACAAATCGGGACTTTTTTCTCTTGCCTTTATTGGTCCTAAGGCAGTGACAAAACAGATTCTCCTCACTCCCCCAAATTCATTTCTAGCAGTCTGTGAAGACAGAATTGTGAATGTGATTATATCCAGAACATGGGAGATTTTAAACAATAGTTCAATATCTTACCTATGCAGGAAATTTAGTGGCATAAAGGCTTCAGTCAAAATGCACATTGCAACCTACAGGGATAATTATATTGTCGATCTCTCTTACAGTGGAAGTTGTCATAGTTTGAGGCACTGCTTTTCAGAAAGAACACTGTAGGCAATTTTTAAATAAAAGCTACAAAAACTGTATGCAGTTGCTTTCAACTGCGAGCCAGGCAATAAACCCCATCCCTACCTCTTATAGATGTGGTGAGGGAAAAAAGGCCTCAGAGTGCAAATACTGCCTATTATTAAAATAGATTGCAGTGAAAAAAGCTTCCTATTGGAGGGATCTCAGTTTCATGAAGCTGCCCACAATGAGAATTCTGATCCAGATCTTACTAATGCCAGCAGAAGAATAGAGGTTGTGGAGTGGGGGGAAGGTATGTCCCCCACAAAGATCTCTGATTCAGCCAAAGCATAGGAATTTTCTATGTTGTAATATTTGGGATTTTCAATGGGACAACCACAATTGGCATATATTTTCTTTTTCCAATTGTCTCATCTGTGTAGAGCATCTGCTTGGGAGTAGATTTGGTTAGCAGTTATACTTCTAAATTCTAAGAGTGTTATATGGTCTTGGTGGAGTAGATACTGTATGATGTAATAAGAATCAGTGGGTAAAATCTTCCCATATTGCCTTACAGGCTTTTGAAATACACATAATGAAAACAAAAGGTTTCACAATCAAAGACAAACTGATGTATTTAGTTTCCTCTTTATTTTAAGAAAACTCTCACCTAAAACACAAACTCCAACTTAAAAAAACCCATAAAAAACATAAAGCCTTATTATAAATTACTTATTTATTCATATTAATATCTGTCACCCCCTTTAGACTGAACACTCATCATGGGCAGGGAACATGTCTACTAATTCTGTTGTACTGTCCTCTCCCAAGCACTTAATACAGTGTTCTGAACAGAGTAAGCACTCAATGAATACAGTTGATTGATGATTCAGTGTTCCACTACAGGTTTAAACTCTAACTAAACATGCATGAGAGGTACAGACTGATTATAACCTTGCTTTTTGTCTTTAACACACAATAAAAATTTCAGCATCGTATGGATAGCCTGTATTACTTCAAAGTCTCCACTGAAAGGTAGGTTTTGTTCCTTCAGCTCAGATACATTTTTTGGGCTGCTTTCTGTTTTCCCAAATGCTGACATGGAAGAATATTGATGACCTGTCTGAAATCTTGGCTTTAAAGTCTGTGTTTAATTTATCCCTGAATATAATTCTCAGACCACTGACATTTTTAATGTAAGGCAGAGATCTGTACAAATACTTTGTCCTTTTAAATGGCATCCTATATCTACATGATACAATCCTTGAAACGTATTATCTGTCTGAAGTCAGACCACATTGCCTCACCCTGAAATATACCGTCTAGACTCAAAAAAAAAATAAAAATACCAGAAATACAATCCTTGTTCAGTGGAGGATATGCCCTCAAATGTTCCTTTTCCAGGCTGTACTTGTTAATCATACATAAACATTACTTTAAATGTTCTCTGATCATTTCAGATTGCTAAAAGATAAAGGTGGTAAACTTTCTCCCAACAATTGTATACCACAGCAGTTTGTTGTTTCTTGCTTAAACAAAAACCACATACACACACACCTTACATCCAATAGTTCTGCTGTTCATCTCTCCAATACAGTGCAAGCTCCATGTGGTCAGGGAATATATCTTGTGTTCCTGTTGTTCTTTCCCAATTAATTAGTAAGTACAGTACACTGCACCCCGTGGGAGCTCAATAAACACCGCTATTATTGCCTTATTGCTAGTAGCCTTGCTCTTGGTCCAGTGGAAAGATTATAGCTCTGGGTAACGGGAGGTGAGGAATCTAGTTCCACTTTTGCATGCAGAGAAGCAGCGTGGCTCAGTGGAAAGAGCCCGGGTTTAGGAGTCAAAGGCCATCGGTTCTAATCCCGGCTCTGCCACCTGTCAGCTGTGTGACTTTGGGCAAGTCACTTAACTTCTCGGTGCCTGTTACGGGCTCCTCCTCCCCCTCCCATCCACTAACTGTAAGCGTTCCTCAAGGGTCAGTTCTTGGCCCTCTTCTGTTCTTCATCTATACTCACTCCCTCGGTGAACTCTTTCGCTCCCACGGCTTCAACTATCATCTCTATGCAGATGACACCAAATCTACATCTCCTTCCCTGTTCTTTCCTCCTCCCTTCAGGCTTGTACCTCCTCCTGCCTCCAGGACATCTCCACCTGGATGTCTGCCCGCCACCTAAAACTCATGTCCAAAACTGAGCTCCTTATCTTCCCTCCCAAACCCTGTCCTCTCCCTGACTTCCCTGTCACTGTGGATGGCACGACCATCCTTCCCGTCTCACAAGCCCGCAACCTTGGTGTCATCCTTGACTCAGCTCTCTCATTCACCCCACACATCCAATCCTTCATCAACGCCTGAGGGTCTCACCTTTACAATATCGCCAAAATCCGCCCTTTCCTCTCCGTCCAAACGGCTATCGTGCTGATACAAGCTCTCATAATACCCCAACTGGATTATTGTGTCAGTCTTCTCTCTGATCTCCCTTCCTCCTGTCTCTCTCCACTCCAGTCTATGTCTGTTCTTCATTCTGCTGTCCCGATCGTCTTCCTACAGAAACGCTCTGGGCATCTCATTCCCCTCCTTAAAAACCTCCAGTGGTTGCCTATCAACCCCTGCATGAAACAAAAACTCCTCAATCTTGGCTTCAAAGCTCTCCATCACCTTGCCCCCTCCTACCTCACCTTCTTTCTCTCTTTCTACTGCCCACCCCCTACACTCCGCTCCTCTGCCGTTCACCTCCTCACCGTCCCCCATTCATGCCTATCCTCTCAACCTCTGGCCCACGTCCTACTGCTGTCCTGGAATGCCCTCCCTCCTCACGTCCGCCAAACTGGCTCTCTTCCCCTCTTCAAAGCACTACTGAGAGCTCACCTCCCCCAAGAGGCCTTCCCAGACTGAGCTCCCCCTTTTCCCTCTGCTCTCCCTCCACCCTCTGCTCCTCCCCTTTCCCCCTTCACCTCCCCTCAGCTGAGCCCCCTTTCCCTTTGCTCCTCCTCCCCTCCCCTCCCCACCCCATCCTCTGCTCCTCTGCTCCTCCCTCTCCCCCCTTCCCCTCAGCACTGTGTTCATTTGTATATATTATTTATTACCCTATTTATTTTGTTAATGAGGTGTACAGCCCCTTGATTCTATTTACTGTGATAATGTTGTCTTGTTTTTGTTTCATTCTGTTTTGCTCTGCCGTCTGTCTCCCGGATTAGACTGTGAGCCCGTCATTGGGCAGGGATTGTCTCTATCTGTTGCCGAATTGTACATTCCAAGCGCTTAATACACTGCTCTGCACATAGTAAGCACTCAATAAATACTACTGAATGAATGAATGAATGAATCTGTAAAATGGGGATTAGGACTGTGAGCCTCATGTTGGACAACCTGATTATCCTGCATCTACCCCAGCACTTAGAACAGTGCTCGGCACATAGTAAGCGCTTAATCAACATTATTATTATGTAGGTGCATGCCTGTGGGGGCTTTACCATAAGGGGTGAAGGTTACTGACTGAAGGGACCTTGTCTGCTAATTCTGTTGTACTGTTCTCTCCCAAGCATTTAGTACAGTGCTCTGCACTCTGGCTATCAGGGGTGGTGAAGGCTGTGGCAAATGCCTCCATGGGTCATGGCACTAAGGCACAGCATCAATACCTGCTCTCCCTCCTAATTTGCACTATGAGTCCCAATCAATCATATTTAGTGAACACTTACTGTGAGCAGAGCACTGTACTTCGTGCTTGTTAGAATACAATATAACAGAGTTGGTAGACACATTCCCTGTCTACAAGAAACCCCATGAGGGACAAGGACTGTGTCTGACCTGATTATCTTCTATCTCAGCATTAGTATGATGTTTGGAACATAGAAGCGCTTAACAAATACACAATTATTATCATTTTTCGCACTATGTTGTGGTGAATTTGGCCCTAAATAGGTCTGATCCATAAAAAACAACAACAAAAAAAACTCTCTATGCCATATTGCTTCTCTCCATGCTCCTTCCTTTCAGGCAATGGCCCCCCTGAAGGGAAGTGTGAGGTGATTGGAGATGTAGCTCTAATTAGAATAATGTCAGAAGATAAACTTGACAAGTAAGATAAAATTATAAGATGGTATAGCCTGTTTCATCAAAATTACAACATCCCTTTGGGAGAATTATCAGTCACAAGTAATTTTCATAAATTGGAGAACTCAGATATCAAGACGCTAAATAACTTCACCCAAATCCCACCAGAGTCAGTGGGAGAGATAGAAATGTGTTTCTTTCTGATCTGAGCAATGGGATTTTACCTAACACAAAAAAAAATTGGAGAAAAAAAGTGTAAGTAGCCCCTTTATGGCAACATCAACACTTTTTCATTAAGACCCAATCTAACCAGAAATCTTTAAAATATTCTTTTCAAGCCAACACTGAATTCTATGCAAATCAGCTTGGAGGTAAATTCATTTTGTTCTAAATTTATGCCTTTGAATTAGGCATAAATTGGAGAACTCTGAATAGCTGAGACTGTTATACAGAATACTCCAATGCAAGGATTAAAGCAATTGAAGACTTGCTATTTTAAGAATTGATACCTTCATTTAATAATCCTCCTCTTTAGTTTGAACAGATATTTCAGCTACTTC
This sequence comes from Ornithorhynchus anatinus, assembly GCF_004115215.2. Taxonomy (NCBI): domain Eukaryota; kingdom Metazoa; phylum Chordata; class Mammalia; order Monotremata; family Ornithorhynchidae; genus Ornithorhynchus; species Ornithorhynchus anatinus. The sequence goes on from NC_041753.1 coordinate 58,528,280, forward strand.
ACGCCAGACATAACATAATCATACCTCTATTTCAATTAACAACTTCAATAAAAACCTCACTTCTGGCTACATAAAATGCCCCACAAACTCAAAAAATGCTAGATGAAGAATTCTTTGAGCAATTCTTCTAGGCTGTAAGATCTTTGAGGGCAGAGATTGTTACCTATTGATTCTATTGTCCTCTCCCAGGTGCTTAGTGCAGTGCTATGTACACAGTAAATCCTCAATAAATACCACTAATTCCCCTATTTCTCATTTGTGATAAATTAGGCTTCAAAAATTCAAAAATGAGGGCCTTGGTTTATTGTCTTTTGGACAATTTCCTTGTCTTACAATTTCCTTGTAATGCAGAAAGTACATTAAGACATTTGCCTTCCTAGTTTCAAATAACTAGTTGGGGGGATAAATTATTTAGAATGCAGGGTGGGGACAAGGAATAGGAATCATCAAATTCTAATCCTACTGGGCAAGAGGCTTACTTTCCCATATCTAAATTTCCTTGACTTGTGCAAATGAGGATATGACCATTTAGCACCCCAAGGAGAAGATGTAAAGCTTTACCAGCTTTAATGCTTGCAAATACTTCCCGAGTCATAGATGTAAGGTATTATTACAATTAGTGATTGCTGCTGATAAAGTATGACAGTACAGCCCATTCTCTTTCACAGAATCACAATATCACTCTGTAAAATTAGAAATTTTACCTTAGATTTACCAGCCTTAATTTTACCAGCCTTAGAAATCTGGCAGTTAATTTAATTTTAACCTTAAAATTAATTTTAACCTTTAATTTTACCAGCCTTAGAAATCTGGCAACCCATAAAAAGAGGAACTTTGAGTCAGTCAATCGCATTTATTGAGCACTTACTGTGTGCAGAGCACTGGACTAAGTGCTTGGGAAAGAATATAACCATCTAACAGTCACACTCCCTACCCATATCTAGTTTACCATCGGGAGGACTGTCATAATCTGTTTTATAATCTTACATAGATGTTTTCTGAACTGCTAACCAAATGAACACCTATATCTGGTAAGGTTCCCCAATGAGTAAGAATTCCATCATCAAGATGTTAAAAGCAAAGTGTACAATATCAAACCAAATATGCTACCAGAATTTAAAAAAAAAAAAACATTTGGTAGGGAAAGAGAATAAGCTACTACCATAATGTTATACTTCTTAGGTGGTGGAATTTACTTAACTTCTTGGTCACTCAATACACATCAAGTTATTCAAATATTCCACATGAGCAAGGGGTGTTATACAGAGTTACTGTCTTAGAACCCCGTAAAACACCACCCTGCATGTGCTCGGACTTTACTGAAGTATGTTGTTTTTTTTTAAATGGAAAATTCAAACTAAAAAAAAAATGGCAGCAACGAATTAAGGCACTGCTGAAAGAGACAAGCCTGGCCGCCCACCCAGGACATATAAAAAGTACATTTGCCTCTATTTACAATCAGGCACCATAACACCATCCCCGATTTGGTTCTTCCCGCTAGAAAATGTTTTTGGTCGCACTTCATGTTCTTTAGTGGAGAGAAATATAAAGGTGCTTGTTGATAAATACAACTTGCTGAATAGAAAATCCCTGGAAGCAAACAATAAAACCAAAACCCTTTGCTTATCTTGGGCATAAAAGAAGAGACTAAACAGATGTGGCCCTGTCCTCGGGGAACGGATATAAGCACAACATTATGTCAGCAACAGTTTCAGAAAATTTTGGACATGCTTATACAAGGCATATTTGTGTTACCTATTAAAACTGTAGGCCTGTAAGCCAGGCATCAGCGGAACCTAGTAACATCAGATAGTCCCAGAGAAAGCTGAACATTCCCTCTCGAAGTGACAAGGTAATTGGCCTGCAGAAATGTTTTATTTCCTCCTCTTACACCCTTCCCATTTATGAAGTGCCTATGAAGAGAAAGGCTGGTTTCTAGATCACTGCTTACACCATATTTCCCCAACCTGCCTTCCTCCTGCACTCCTAAATATATGAATTAAATGGCAGGCTTAGCTCAAAAGCCAAGATATCTGACCAACACTGTCAAATATGAGGTTTCTGGTCACTACCATTCTCAATGAAAGGAAAGAGTCATGAAAAAATGCAGTGGCTGAAGATTGAGTAATAAAGGAACATCTAAAACCTTTTGCCCCATCATTCTAAAGAAAAAACAAAAAGCATGTAAAGCCAAAAGTGGAAAGACAGCAAAGAAGACTAAGACCAAAAGTTTATGTAGGATTTTTTTAACCTGGAATAACTTTTTGATTCACTTTGTAGACAATCCTTCTCTTATCCTGCCCTTTTTTCCCCTCCCTTTCTTCTGTTTGCCTTTCTCTCCATCCATAGTTCTATTTCAAATCAATTGCTGCTCCTCTTTTCTTCTCTTCGTCCACTCCTCCTCTCCCCCAACCCTCCCCCCATGGCAAGCCTCCTTATTCCTCTCCTCTCCCCCCACTCCTCACTCCCCATCAATCACTCTACAGAAAGCAGACTGTGATGAGTTGGTATGACTCCAGAGGCCCCCTCCAACACAGTGACTGATGGATGTGCTGAAGCACTCAGTCGGTTCTTGAATCTAATCAGGATTGAAGCTGGCCCCTATGAGGAAAGTAAAGGCAGGAGCTCTGACGAAGTGTGCAAGGCAGATTTAGCTAAGGTCAGAGCAGAGGGTAGTGCTGATATTCTCCTGAAGAGAAGAGAGAAATGTGTTACATTTTGAAGTGCATTTGCCAATGAAGCTGGTGCAAAAGAATGGGTTTCAAAGTAAAAGGAATCCTAATTTCCATCAACCATAAATAGCATCCTCTCCCTTATTTAAACATGCTAAACATGCTCGGTGCTTATATAACTTGCTTTGATATTTTATAGTCCTCCTAGAAATTTAGTATTTTAGATGGGGTACCATGATATCAGAAAGAGGTTTTTTTCTGTTTGACTGAAAAAATTATCAGTCCCACTAAACTAGCTGTTTTTCTTACTTCTCCAATTCATCACTTTTTTTTCCATCTGAAAAGTTAACATTATTTCCTGCCAACTCTACAGTGTTTGGCCATCCTGTTTATCCTTCGTGCTGGTGAGAGAGCCACAAAATAGTCTTACTTGAATCCAGGGTGACTCTGGCCTCGCTGGTGGAGGTGTTTATTCATGATACTACTAGAGGGAAGTCCTCTAGACTGTAAGCTCACTTTGGGCAGGGACTGTGCCTACCATCTGTTATCATTCAATCATACCTATTGACTGCTTGAGAACTGTACTAAGCACTTGAGAAAGTACAACACAACAGACACATTCCTTACCCACAGTGAACTTACAGTCTGGAAGTGGAGATAGACATTAATATAAATTATGGATATATACTTAAGTGTTGTGGGGGGGGGGTGAATAAAGGGAGTGAGTCAGGATGACGCAGAAGGGAGTGGGAAAAGAGGAAATGAGGGCTTAGTCAGGGAAGGCCTCTTGGGAGGTGTGCCTTCAATACCTTTGAGGGGGGGCGTGGAGCCGGGAGTAATTGTCTGTTGGATATGAAGAGGGAGGGCTTTCCAGGCCAGAGGCAGGACGTGGGCGAGGTCGGCGGTGAGATAGATGAGATCGAGGTACAGGGAGTAGGTTGGCATTAGAGGGGCCAAGTATGCAGGCTAGGTGGTAGTAGGGAAGTAGTGAGGTGAGGTAGGAAGGGGAAAGGTGATTGAGTGTTTTAAAGCCAATAGTAAGGAGTTCCTGTTTGATGCGTAGGTGGATGGGCAACCACTGGAGGTTCTTGAGGAGTGGGGAAACATGGGCTGAACGTTTCTGTAGAAAAATGATCCGGGTAACAGAGTGAAGTATGGTCTGGAGTGGAGAGAGACAGGAGGGAGGAAGGTCAGCAAGTAGGCTGATACAGTAATCAAGGCAGGATAGGATAAGTGCTTGGATTAACTTGGTAGCAGTTTGAATGTAGAGGAAAGGGCAGATTTTAGCTATATTGTGAAGGCTGAACTGACAGAATTTACTAACAGATAATATGTGGGTTGAATGAGAGAGGAGTCAAGGATAACACCAAGATTCCAGGCTTGTGAGACAGGAAAGATAGTGGTGCTGTCTACAGTGATATTATATTCAGATATTAAGTGATCAATACATACAACTGGATGGCTTGATTGACTGAAGCAGTTCATTACTGTCTGCCCACAATCTCAACCAGGATTTTGCAATGATCACTTCATCATGTCTAACCCAAAAAGGTTGGAGTAACAACCCAGACAGGGGTAACAAACAAGTCACATACAGACCAGGGAGGTTCATTTAAAACAAATCCTAATGAAGTTTTAGTTAAGTCTGCATTTCAAAGCATTCCTAAAACTACCTTTAAAGTTAGAATATGCATAGGAGGGAAAAAAAACCTATAACAAACATGGTTTTATATCCCAATATAACCCTATCCTCAGTTACAGTGTCCAAAAAGACACAAAACCAAGGGGATGGGGAGATGGAACAGGTGGCCAAGAAAGTCCCTTTCTTCTCAACACCACCAAAAATAGTTCCCATCCTAATTTAAATCCTGCAAGTAGAGAAAGTGGAAACTAGGTTATTTATATTGAAGAGTCTTGGTTCATTAGAGCCAGACAGTTGATGAGTAACTTACGATTATAAATTTAAATTTGTAAATACCATATTTACTTGCATAATTCCCTCCACTGCATAAATCCCTCCCCACCACCATGAAATTTGAGGAGGGAATAAAAGATTACTTTTGTTAACCATGATAGCAGTTCACAGAAGAGAGGTACAGGCTGCCTCTTAAGTTTCTTTTTTGAAACATGTACTTTCGAGCTGGAAAAGGAAAAGAGATTGGGGGTGGGGGCTGTGAACAACCATAATTAACTGAATACCTATTGTATGGAGCACTTGGAAGTGGAGTACTTAGAAGTCTCTCACCTTTCTTTCTCTTTCTTCTCCCCTTTCTTCTTTTCTCTCCTGCTCCTCTCCTTGAGCCCCTGCAAATCTGGTTTCTGCCCCCTCTACCCCACAGAAACAGCCTTAAGGTCACCAATGACCACCTTTTTACCAAATCCAATGGTCACTACTCCATCTTCATCCTCCTTGACCTTTCCGCTGCCTTAACACCATGGACCACCCCCTTCTTCTGGCTGCCTGCCCCCCGTTTCCAGCCTAGCTCTTTAGCAGCCTTTTGGCCACCGACCGCCGACTTTAGCGGCTTTTTAGCCGCCAACCGCCGACTCATCCACGCCGAGACCACCCCCCCCTCCCGGGAAGCTGAGCCTTGTCATCGCCCGGACCCTTGGAGCCATTACCTCGTGGGCCCGGGATCTCTGCTCCCCTGGGCCTGAATCGACCACCACATGGACTCGGGAGCTCTCCTCCCAGGCGGTGGTTCCTTGGGCTGCCTGCCCCCCGTTTCCAGCCTAGCTCTTTAGCAGCCTTTTGGCCACCGACCGCCGACTTTAGCAGCTTTTTGGCCGCCGACCGCCGACTCATCCATGCCGAGACCACCCCCCTCTCCCGGGAAGCTGAGCCTTGTCATCGCCCAGACCCTTGGAGCCATTACCTCGTGGGCCCGGGATCTCTGCTCCCCTGAGGCGCAGCCTCGGCCCACCCGGCCCCTGCCCCGATTCCCGGCAAGCCCCCCCTTCGCCTACCGCTCGCTGACTCATCTGCGCTTCCTCCGCCTCCACCGGGGAGCTGAGCCTCGGACCGTCCGGACCCGCGCCCGCCTCAGCCTTTCACAACCTGGATCTCCGCACCCCCGCTCGGGAACTCCGACACTACGGATCTTCGCCCCCACAGACCCCCAGCCACCAGCTTCCAGCCCACCCGCTCCCCCCGCCGCTCGGGCCCGGGAACATTGCGCTCCCCTTCTCGATCCTGGGGACATTGTGCTCCCCTTCTCGGCCCCAAGGACATTGTGTCCTCGGGGGACATTGTGTCCCCCTGCTCGGGCCCGGGGACATTGTGCTCCCCAACCGCTCCCCCACTCCGCCCGAGGCTGCCATTTTGGGAAGCCCCCACTCTGCCTGAGGCGGCCATTTGGGGAAGGCCTCACTCCCTCTTCCCTCTTGAGGTGATTCATCTCTCCCGCCCCCGCCCCGGGCGACGACGTCCTTGTTCTCACCATGTTACCTTACCTTAGCCACCGCCTACGGCCGCCACCCACCCTGGACAACCTCAGGGCCCCCCCGCCGCCACAGGGTTATTTGGTCATGAGCTCTGGGACACTCTCGGCCGCTGGCCGCTTGACTTTGAGTCTGATCGGGTAGGGTCGGCTCGTCCCCCAACCCTGGTCATCGCCTGCTTATTAACACTATTGTAGTGTGCCTTACTGTAGCATGTTGCTATATTTGCGATCTCGCTTTTTATTGTTTATTGTCGTCAGACTTTGAATTTGATCAGGTCGCCCCTTAATCGAGTCTACCCCCGACCCTGATCATCACCCCTTTTATTAACACGACTATATTGTATCATACTGTATCATGTTGCTATATTAGCACTACTGTATTGTATCATATTGTATCATGTTGCTATATTACCGATTTCGTTTATTACTGTTTATTGTTGTCAGTGCTGCCACCCACCTCTCTGGCCTCGCCATGTCCCTCCCCCCCCCCCCCCCCCCCCCCGCCCCTTCCTATCCTCCCCTTCCCCTTCCCCCTCTCGCTCAGCTCTTTCCCGCTCTCTCCTCTGTCTCCTCCCCCCCTCGTCTCTCCCACCCTAGAACCCCACTTTACCAGCGCTACCCCTCTTCCCCCTCCCCCTACTCTTCCCCCCACCAAACCCCCTCTTCACCCCCTCCCCCTTCTCTCTTCCCCACCCATGCCCCATCCCAGTCCTCTTGTCCCACCGCCACCCCTCATCCCCCTCTCCTCGTCCAGGGCCCCGCCACCTCCTTCCCATCCAAACCCTCCCCTCCCCCCGCCCTTCCCCCCCTCCTCCCCTTGCACCCACAGCTACTTTCAAGTGTGGCCTCTGGAACCCCCACTCTATTACAGGCAAGCTACCTTTCATCCATGACCTTTTCCTCTCCCGCTCTCTCCTCCTCCTCGCCCTTTCGGAAACGTGGCTCTCTCCCGAAGACACGGTCTCCGCCGCCGCTCTCTCCGGCGGAGGCCTCTCCTTCTCCCACTCCCCCAGACTCACCGGTAAGGGAGGAGGCGTCGGCTTCCTCCTCTCGCCCCGATGCCGCTTCCGCACTATCCCTCCTCCCCCCTCCCTCTCCTTCCCCTCCTTCGAAGCCCATATCATTCGCCTCTACCACCCACTCCAGTTACTTGTCGCCGTCATCTACCGCCCTCCCGGTCCCACCTCCGACTTCTTCAACCACCTTGACCCCTTTCTCACCTTCCTCCTCTCCTTCTCTCTGCCCACTCTGATCCTTGGAGACTTCAACATCCATACGGATGTACCCGACGACTCCTCTGCCGCCCGCCTGCTATCCCTCCTCGACTCTGCCGACCTCCTCCTCCACCATACCGCGCCCACTCACCGACTCGGTCACACCCTCGATCTCGTCATCTCCTACCGCTGCACTATCTCCTCACTCACCAACTCTGAAATCCCTCTCTCTGACCACAACCTTCTCACCTGCCTCATCTCTCACACTCCCTCCCCCTGCAAATCTTCGTTACTGCCCCACAGAGACCTCCGCTCTCTCGATCCCATCCGTCTTTCCAACAGCATCTCGCCTCACCTTGCCGCCCTGTCCTCTCTTCCCACTCTCGACGAGCGGGTCTCCGCTCTCAACTCCACCCTCTCTACTCATCTCGACTCTCTCGCCCCCCTTTCCCTCCGCCGCTCTCGCTCCACTAACCCACAGCCCTGGATCACCTCCTCCGTCCGCCTCCTACGCTCCTATGCTCGAGCTGCCGAGCGCTGCTGGCGAAAGTCCAAGCACCAAGCCGACCTCACACACTTAAAATTTATCCTTTCCTGCCTTAACTCTGCCCTCTCCTCCGCCAGGCAAAGCTTCTTCTCCTCCCTCATCGACACCCATGCCCGTCACCCCCGCCGATTGTTCCGGACCTTTAACTCTCTCCTTAGGCCCCCTGTTCCTCCCCCTCCCCCATCTCTCACCCCTAATGATCTGGCCACCTATTTCCTCACGAAAATCAACACGATCAGGTCTGAGCTCCCCAAAGTCACCCCTCCGCCTCTCCCCTCCCCCCCAACAACCCCCTCCCCTACTTTCCCATCCTTCCCTGCTGTATCCTCAGAGGAGATCTCCTCCCTCCTCGCAAGTGCCACCTCCTCCACCTGCGCCTCGGACCCCATTCCCTCTCACCTTCTTAAAACCATCGCCCCTGCCCTCCTCCCTTCCTTAACTTCTATTTTTAACCACTCAATCTCCTAGGGCTCCTTCCCCTCTGCCTTCAAACATGCCCACGTCTCCCCCATCCTAAAAAAACCCGCTCTTGACCCCACTTCCCCCTCCAGTTATCGTCCTATCTCCCTACTACCCTTCCTTTCCAAAATCTTAGAACGAGTCGTCTACAATCAATGCCTAGAGTTCCGTAACTCCCATTCTCTCCTAGACCCCCTCCAATCTGGCTTCCGTCCCCTCCACTCTACCGAGACTGCTCTCTCTAAGGTCACCCGTGACCTCCTTCTTGCCAAATCCAATGGCTCCTACTCCATTCTGATCCTCCTTGACCTCTCTGCTGCCTTTGACACTGTCGACCATCCCCTCCTCCTCCATACCTTATCTCACCTTGGCTTCACGGACTCTGACCTCTCCTGGTTCTCCTCTTACCTCTCTGGCCGATCATTCTCGGTCTCCTACGCTGGAGCCTCCTCCCCCTCCCATCCTTTAACTGTTGGAGTTCCTCAAGGGTCAGTTCTTGGCCCTCTTCTGTTCTCCATTTACACTCACTCCCTCGGTGAACTCATCCGCTCTCACGGCTTTGACTACCATCTCTACGCAGATGACACGCAGATCTACATCTCCGCCCCGTCCTCTCCCCCTCCCTTCAGGCTCGCATCTCCTCCTGCCTCCGGGACATCTCCACCTGGATGTCGGCCCGCCACCTAAAACTCAACATGAGCAAGACTGAGCTCCTCATCTTCCCTCCCAAGCCCGGTCCGCTCCCAGACTTCTCTATCACCGTGGATGGCACGACCATCCTTCCCGTCTCTCAGGCCCGCAATCTCGGTGTCATCCTTGACTCGTCCCTCTCGTTCACCCCACACATCCTATCCGTTACCGAGACCTGCCGGTTTCACCTCTACAATATCGCCAAGATCCGCCCATTCCTCTCCACCCAAACGGCTACCTTACTATTACGGGCTCTCGTTATATCCCGGCTAGACTACTGTGTCAGCCTTCTCTCTGACCTCCCTTCCTCCTCTCTCGCCCCGCTCCGGTCTATTCTTCACTCCGCTGCCCGGCTCATCTTCCTGCAGAAACGATCTGGGCATGTCACTCCCCTTCTTAAACAACTCCAGTGGTTGCCTATCGACCTCCGCTCCAAACAAAAACTCCTCACTCTAGGCTTCAAGGCTCTCCATCACCTTGCCCCTTCCTACCTCTCCTCCCTTCTCTCTTTCTACCGCCCACCCCGCACGCTCCGCTCCTCCGCCGCCCACCTCCTCGCCGTCCCTCAGTCTCGCCTATCCCGCCGTCGACCCCTGGGTCACGTCCTCCCGCGGTCCTGGAACGCCCTCCCTCCTCACCTCCGCCAAACTGATTCTCTTTCCCTCTTCAAAACCTTACTTAAAAATCACCTCCTCCAAGAGGCGTTCCCAGACTGAGCTCCTCTTCCCCCTCTACTCCCTCTGCCATCCCCCCTTTACCTCTCCGCAGCTAAAGCCTCATTTTCCCCTTTTCCCTCTGCTCCTCCACCTCTCCCTTCCCATCCCCACAGCACTGTACTCGTCCGCTCAACTGTACAAATTTTCGTTACCCTATTTATTTTGTTAATGAATTGTACATCGCCTTGATTCTATTTAGTTGCCATTGTTTTTACGAGATGTTCTTCCCCTTGACGCTGTTTAGTGCCATTGTTCTTGTCTGTCCGTCTCCCCCGATTAGACTGTAAGCCCGTCAAACGGCAGGGACTGTCTCTATCTGTTGCCGACTTGTTCATCCCAAGTGCTTAGTACAGTGCTCTGCACATAGTAAGCGCTCAATAAATACTATTGAATGAATGAAATATTACTTAACCTAGTCTCCTCAGTGAAGCAGCATGGCCTAGTAGAAAGAGCATATGTCTGGGAGTCAGAAGACCTGGGTTCTAATCCCAACTCTCCACACATCTGCTGGGTGACCTTGGGCAAATCACTTAATGTCTCTGTGTCCATTACCTCATCTTTAAAATGATTAAATCCTCCCTCCTAGTTAGACTGTGAAAGAGACTGTGTCTAATCTGATTACCTTGCATCTACCCCAGCGCTTAATATAGTTCTTGGCATGTAGAAGTAGGGTTCTGCTGATATTTACCTTCAGCCTCTTATTTGAATCGGATGCTCTTGGCACAGAGGTTCTTGGCCATGTGCAAATGATTTGGTGATTTTAAACAATATATTTAAGTCATGGATAGAAAAACTGGTCATGTGTACATGCATATAGGCTAGATAACCTCAGGTGGTCCCTTCAAATATATGTTTCTGGTCCTACACATAAAAGAGTTTCAAAGAAAACCTTAGAGGACTTGATGCTGAAGTGGGACCCCGAAGGCAAGTCTTCTGTTCCAACCTTTGCCACTAACTCCTTTGGTCAAGATATTAAGTTATTAGGTACAATTATTCCCCTCTTAATCTTGAGAAACATTTGCCTGTTATGTGAGCTAAGCAATTCACAAGAAAGCCCCTAAAAAGGCAACAGATTAAGAACAACCTTACACTTATTAAATGTTTAGCGACCACAGGAAATGTGCTGTATACACAGTGAGAAAATTTTGTGAAATGAAGTGTACCTTCTGAAAACCATTACATGGCATGACTGTGATAACAGTTAAGTGGTATCAAATTTAAAAACAAACTGAGGAAGTCTGGTATTGACCGGGGCAAAATTCTGAAAAAGGGCAAGCTCACATATGGGGGCACTACGTTAGTGGAAAAAAAGTCATAATTCCATTCTATCCTATGACAAAAAGGGACATATAAAGAACCATGAGCCTAAGGAAAATGGAAAACTTCATAAAAATAAGAAAGGTGATTCATTTTACTTGTGAATGGCCAACAGACACAGAAAAAAAAAAACGTATTTATTGAGCGCTTACTTTGTGCAGAGCAAAAAGAACAATATAAGATTGCCCACTTTTATCTCGTGGATTTACCACATAAGTGCATCATGTGCTCCATTCTCTTCCTCCCCAAAGCACTGTGTGTGGCCTATCATGCTGTTATTCACACCTCTGCACACCTGCACTCTACAATATATATGGAGCTTGGACTGTATTTAAAAAAAAAAAAAGCACAGGAGTGCACTGGATCTAGAACATTTTTAAAAAAAAAAAGCCTGCTTCTCTGTCCTTAACTCACCCTATTTACGAGCTGAAGTGCATGCCAACGTCTGCCCTAACCATGTGCACATGAGACGGAAACAGAAATGGGAGCTTTGGAAATCGAAGCTCTGTGGTATGCGTGTGGAATGATTACACACTTATTTTCCCACAAGCCTTCCAGTACTCTGAGTGTACGGGTCAATATCAGACCCTCGGGTTATACCGAAGGGGAGCAATAGAGTGAATGTAATTCCCTGGATCCCTCCCAGGAAGTCCCCAGCCTTGTCTGCTAGATTGTAAACTCCTTGAGGTTAGGGATCGCGTTGACCAACGCTACTGTATCTCACTCTCCCAAGCGCTTAATAATTACCACTGACTGGCCCATAAGAACCTTTTAGTGCTGACATCCCCCAAAGAAACTGTTATGGAACTTGGAAAAGTGTAGTAAGTTTTAAAGCTACAGCGATCACTTTAAAAGCCGGGACACCTTACCTTCTTCGCTAACTAAAACTGAACAAAGGAAGTCAAACTCAACGGTGGTGTCAAAGGCTGTTAGGAGCGCTCAGTACAGTGCTCTGCACCGAGCATGACCTCAAGAAATACGATTGATTGATGTGCACGGAGGCACACAGAGGAGTGAGGTTCAGTAGTGCACACCACCAGAGCCTTTCGGTGCAGATTGCTTCCTGGGGGGGGGGTGTTCCCCCCCCTCCTTGTCCCCAAACTTTAAAAGATCTATTGTTTCCTGCCCCGCAAACCAAATGAGAGCTGGAGATCAAGACGGGGTTCCCAACCAGCCTCTCTCGGATTGTACTTCAAGGGAATGTCCTTCCTAGTAATGCAGAAAGGAAGAAGAGACGAGGGTGGGGGTGGCACCCCCCCGGTCGCACCTCCACTAGCTGCAGCCTCGGGGGGGGGGCAGACAGCAGCGCCGGGGGTGGGAAATCCAGAGACAGGCGAACAGTAGAAGACGGGGCTCGAGAACCCAGTGGGAGAGGATATCACGGGCTGGAGCTGGGAAGGTAATGGGGAGAGTCCCGGAGGAGGAGGAGGAGGAGGAGGACTCCTGGGGGGAGGGAGAGAGAGGGGTGCAGCCGCCACCGCTCCCTTGGGAAAGGCACGGAGGGGAATGGGGTTAGCTCCTTACCTTCCTCCTCCCCGAGTCGGTGGCGGGACAGTCGGCTGTCTAAACGGCGGCCAGAAGAGCTGGGCTTGTCCTCCTCCCTCTCCCTCCGGCTCCACTTTCCATGGCAATGGAAAAATGCTGAGCGGCGAGAGCTGAGCGGCGGGGGCTGCTCCGGCTGCTGCTTTTACGCAACTGGCAGCGGCAGCTTTTCCCTTGTAGGTGAAATACTTTCCTCCCGGGAGTGACGCGCCACCCTCCTCCCCCTTCCCCCTTCCTCTCCCCTCCCCCCCCCCTTTTCCTTCTTCTCCTCCTCCTGGTCGTCGTCGTCTTTCCCCCGCCCCCTCCAAAGAGCTCGGGCTCCACTTCTCGCTGGGCTGTTACTCGAAAGGAGGAAGCGGCGGTGGCGGTAGTGGCGGCGGGCTGGAGGCCGCCGCGGGCCGGAGGGCCGCGAATCCTGCAAAGGGAAAGCGAGGCAGGGGGCGGATCTCGCCCGGGCCCCGCTCCCCCTCCCCGAGCCCCGCTCGTCCGCCAGCGCGCGGGGGAGGAGCACAGGGCGAAAAGGAGGTGCTTGGCGAGCGAGGCCGGTCGGTCGGTAGGCCGGAGGGCCGGAGGGCCGGCAGCGGCCCCGAGCTCCTCCTGCTGGCCCCCGGCTGCACGGCCGACGAGCCGCGCCCGCCCCCCGACCTTCCTGCCCCGCTGCCGCCAACTCGGCCCGACCCCCGCAGGGCGGAGGGGCCACGGTGCCCACCTTGGCGCGCCCGAGGCGATTCAACCTGAGCCTACAGCCCCTCGCTGCTCACGCGGGTGGGTCCTTGCTCCTGGGACCCACTCGACGGGCCCTTGCCGCCCAGCCACCTCCCCCCGAGTCGTACGACCTTGGACAAGTGGCTTCCCTTCTCTGGCTCTCGGTTCCCTCACCTGGAAAACGGGAATTAAGAGTGCGAGCCCCATATGGGACAGGGACTGTGTCCGAGCTGACTAACTTGTATCAACCCCGGCGCTTAGAACAATGCTTGGCACATGGTAACCCCTTAATGAGTGCCATCATTATTATCATCATCGTCATCACCACCACCCCTGAGCCGTTACCCCTTCTACGGGTTGGCGCTGTAGCATCCCAGAGCTCAGCCTCCTCCTGCCTCCCCGGGCTGCACCCCAAGCCAAGCGCACATCAATCCATCGGTCGTATTTTCTGAGTGCTTACAGTGTGCAGATTTTGCGGTACCTACCACTGTTTCTCTTTTTCCTCCTTGATTCTTTTTCCTTATCAGATTTTTGCTCAAAAAGAGCCTTTCTTAATAGCATTTTACCACGCCGGCCTATCCTCAGCTATTGACTCCCAGTTTTCAGCTAAGATGCAGCTCTGTCCGAAGCTTTGTTTTAGCTTGTCCCTAAAACACTTTCTCTGCCCTCCTTGCTTTCAGTTTCCCAATTTTAGCTCTCCAAACAGAACTTGTTTGGATATCCTGCTGTCACTCATTCTCCTCACGTGTCCCACCCAGAGTAGCTGTGTTAAGGTGAGCGGAGCTCTGATGCTAGGAGACTGACTACATTTCCAGAACTGCATTGTTTGTGATCTCGTCTTGCCATTTGATGTTGAGTCTGGTCCATAAATGTTGCTGATGGAACTGCTCAAAGAGCCGGATTCGACGCCTGTGTGGGGTCCAGGACTCACAGCCGTAAAAAACGTTGGACCACACTGTCACCTTCAGTTTCACCCCATTCTTCCTCACCTCGCTGATCTCCTACTACAGCCCACCCCGCACACTCCACTCTAGCACCAGCTTACTCATTGTGCCCCCATCTTCTCTATCTCGCCACCGACCCCTTCCCCATGTCCTCCCCCTAACCTGGAACTCCCTCCCGTCCATATATGCCAGACCACCGCTCTCTACCTTCAAAGCATTACTGAGGTCACATCTCTTCCAAGAGGCCTTTCTTGATTAAGTCCTCTTTTCCCCATTACTTATTTGTCTTGCGTAATGTCTGTCTACCCCTCTAGACTGTGAGCTCCTTGTGGGCAGGGAATGGGTCTACTAACTCTGTTATACTGTACTCTCCAAAGTACTTAGTAGAGTGCTCTGCACACAGTAAGTGCTCAATAAATACCATCGATCCATCGAGCTGACAGCCTTCCCGAATACTGGGCAAAGAGACACAAGTGAGATCACACCCATTACTTGGCATTCAGGATAACATGAAAATGTCATAGCTACTATGTTGCTGAAGGCCACCCTTATCATGCGATCCTTGAGTGTTTCTTCAGGGGCAGGCCCTGAATCCCACTTCCTCCACAGTCTTTGTGTTCCCCAAAATACTGTACTACAAGCCCTTAGTACAGTGCTCTGAGCACAGGAAGTGCTCAGTAGATACCACTGATTGAATGATTGTTTGGTTCCCCCCCAGGTAAGTATGAACTCTACTGCCCTGTCTGAGCCACAGAACGTGGCAGTAAGAGTCTCAGCACTGAAAATAAAGTGAAGGAAATCAAAGAGTTTGGGACTGTATTGAAGCTTGGTTTTAGGGGGGCAGACTAAAAACTGGATAAACTGGGAATTCCAGATGGGAGCTCTTCATTCACAAAAGGTGATCAAGCAAATGAAGATACAGCAGGGTCTGCCGCTGAAAGGGCAAGTAGCCACTTGCTGTTCCTAGTCCCAGTATACACCCGGACCCTAGCCAGCAGTCTAGGGTATCACGCTGTTGGTTACAAGGGGAGTGGGCTAGAGAATGTGGATGGCTCAGCACAGCAGACAAATGGCAGAGATGGGATTTGAACCCAGGTTCTTCTGACTCCCAGGCCCAGGTCATCTCCACTAAGCCACGCTGGTTCTCATTATCTTATTTAACCAACAAAGTCCCTTCTTTCCACTTGGCTACCCCTCCTCTTCTTTCTTCTCTTTCACAGCTGCCTCTCAAGATAATAATAATGATAATAATGATGATGAAGTTTATTTAGTTAGCACTTACTATGTATGTACTCCACTGGGGTAGATACAAGATAATCAGATCCAACACAGTCCCTGTCCTACACAGAGCTGATGGTCTAAGAAGAACGAGGAACAGGTATTACCATTTCACAGATGAGGAAATTGAGACCCAGAGAATTTAAGTGATTTACCCAAGGTCACATGGCAGGCAAGCAGCATAGCCTAGTGGATAGAGCATGAGCCCGCAAGTCGAAAGGGCCTGGGTTATAATCCCAGCTCCACCAATAGAGCACGGTTCTGGGAGTCAGAAGGACCTGGATTATAATCCTGACTCCACCACTTGCCTGCTGTGTTTCCTTAGGCAAGTCGCTTAACTACTCTGTGTCAGTTTCCTCATCTGTAAAATGGGGATTAAGACTGGGAGCCCCATGTGGGCCAGGGACAGAGTCCAGCCTCTTCCCCTCTTCAAATCCCTACTTAAAGTTCACCTCCTCCAAGAGGCCTTCCCAGACTGAGGTCCCCCCTTTTCCCTCTGCTCCCTCTAACCCCCCCTTCACCTCTCCGCAGCTAAGCCTTCTTCTCCCCCCTTTCCCTCTACTCCTCCCCCTCTCCCATCCCATCCCCTCAGCACTGTACTCGTCTGCTCAACTGTATATATCTTCATCACCCTATTTATTTTGTTTAATGAGATGTACATCACCCTGATTCTATTTATTTGCCGTTGTTTTAATGAGATGTTCTTCCCCTTGACTCTGTTTATTGCCATTGTTCTTGTCTGCCTGTCTCCCCCGATTAGACTGTAAGCCCGTCAAAGGGCAGGGACTCTCTCTATCTGTTGCCGATTTGTACATTCCAAGCGCTTAGTACAGTGCTCTGCACATAGTAAGCGCTCAATGAATAGGGAAGCAGCGTGGCTCAGTGGAAAGAGCCTGGGCTCCGGAGTCAGATGTCATGGGTTCGACTCCCGGCTCTGCCACTTGTCAGCTGTGTGACTATGGGCACATCACTTAACTTCTCTGTGCCTCAGTTACCCCATCTGTAAAATGGGGATTAACTGTGAGCCTCATGTGGGACAACCTGATTACCCTGTGTCTACCCCAGCGCTTAGAACAGTGCTCTGCACATAGTAAGCGCTTAACAAATACCAACATTATTATTTTTATTAAATACTATTGAATGAATGAATGAATGAATTATCTTGTATCTATCCCAGTGCTTAGAACAGTGCCTGGCTCATAGTAAGTGCTTAACAAATACCATTTAAAAAAAAAAAAGCAAAACACTTGAGCAAGTCGCTTTACTTCTCTGTGCCTCAGTTACCCCATCTGTAAAATGGGAAATAAGACCGTGAGCCCCACGTGGGACACGGACTGTGTCCAACCTGATTAACTTGTATCTACCCCAGCATTCAGTACAGTGCGTGGCACATAGTAAGTGCTTAACAAATAACATTTAAAATAAAAGTAGCAGAGCCAGAACCAGAACCTGGGTCTCTTGACTCCTAGTGTCAGTCAATTCCCACTAGGCCGCTCGGCCTCCCACCTGCTCTAAGTGCCCAATACAGTGCTCTGCACACAGTAAGTGCTCAATAAATACCATGGTTGCTCTCAAACTCTAGACCCTCTCATGGCTCCGCTGCTTACCTATCAATCAATCAATCAATCATATTTATTGAGCACTTACTGCGTGCAGTGCACTGTACTAAGCACTTGGGAGAGTACCACCCAACCATATAACAGACACATTCCCTGCCCCCAATGAGCTTACAGTCTAGAGGGGGAGACAGATATTAATATAAATAAATACATTTTTGATATGTGCATGAATGCTGTGGGGCTGGAGGGGGGAAGGTGGTGAATAAAGGGAGCAAGTCGGGGCAACACAGAAGGAAGTGGGAAAAGAGGAAATGAGGTCGGTCATGGAAGGCCTCTTGGAGGAGTTTCACCTTCAATAAGTTTTTAAAGGTGAGGAGAGTAATTATCTATCAGATGGAAAAGGGAGGGCGTTACAGAACAGATGCATGCGGTGTAACCTTGGGCAAGTCACTTAACTTCCCTGTGCCTCAGGTCCCCTCATCTGCAAAATGGAGATTCAATCCCTGTTCTCCCTCCTACTTAGAGTATGAGCTCCAGCGTTTAGTACACTGCTTGACACATAGTAAACATTTAACAAATACAAAATTACCATTATTGTCATTATTATTATTATCTTCTCAGTTTCCTATAACAATGTTGAACATCTCCCCGGCTCACTGAATGCTGCCGGATCTTGATTTGGTTAGCACATTTTGTTACTCGCTCACTAGATCTCTTCCTATTTTGCCTACTAGTTTCTCTGGTTCATTCACTGGCTCCTCCCTTCTCTCTACCCCAAACTTGTGGTGTCCCTGAAACCTCTGTCCGGAATCCCCGACATTTTTCACTCTCTCTCTCGGGAACTCATCTGCTCACGTGGCTTTAGCTACCACCTCTAGGCAAATGATTGAGCTTCTTGAAGGGAGGCAACATGTCTCCCAACTGTATGGTATTCTCCCAAGGGCTTAGTACAGTGCCCTGCACACAGTAAGCACTCAATCAATACCACTGATTGATTGGTTCCTAAATCTACTTCTTTAGCCTGAAACTTTCTCTCGCTATTTATTCTTGTCCTGCCTCCAAGACATTTCCATTTGGAAAGAGCTTGGGACTGGAAGTCAGGAGACCTGGGTTCCAGCTCCACCACTGACCTACTGCATCATCTCAGGCAAATCACATAATAATAATAATAATGTTGGTATCTGTTAAGCGCTTACTATGTGCCGAGCACTGTTCTAAGCGCTGGGGTAGACACAGGGGAATCAGGTTGTCCCACGTGGGGCTCACAGTCTTAATCCCCATTTTACAGATGAGGTAACTGAGGCATAACAGCCCTGGGCCTCAGTTTCCTCATCTGTGATATGGGAATAGGATAGATTGGGGGCTCTGTGTGGGACAGAGACTGTGTCTGTCATAATTGTTACTTTGATGATGTCTAAAATTGAACTTTTCATTTTCCTTCCTCCCAACTTTTACGAGTCGTCTACAATCGATGCCTAGAATTCCTTAACTCCCATTCTCTCCTAGACCCCCTCCAATCTGGCTTCCGTCCCCTCCACTCTACTGAGACTGCTCTCTCTAAGGTCACCCATGACCTCCTTCTTGCCAAATCCAATGGCTCCTACTCCATTCTGATCCTCCTTGACCTCTCTGCTGCCTTTGACACTGTCGACCATCCCCTCCTCCTCCATACCTTATCTCACCTTGGCTTCACGGACTCTGTCCTCTCCTGGTTCTCCTCTTACCTCTCTGGCCGATCATTCTCGGTCTCCTATGCTGGAGCCTCCTCCCCCTCCCATCCTTTAACTGTTGGAGTTCCTCAAGGGTCAGTTCTTGGCCCTCTTCTGTTCTCCATTTACACTCACTCCCTCGGTAAACTCATCCGCTCTCACGGCCTTGACTACCATCTCTACGCAGATGACACTCAGATCTACATCTCCGCCCCGTCCTCTCCCCCTCCCTTCAGGCTCGCATCTCCTCCTGCCTCCGGGACGTCTCCACCTGGATGTCGGCCCGCCACCTAAAACTCAACATGAGCAAGACTGAGCTCCTCATCTTCCCTCCCAAGCCCGGTCCGCTCCCAGACTTCTCCGTCATCGTGGATGGCACGACCATCCTTCCCGTCCCGCAGGCCCGCAATCTCGGTGTCATCCTTGACTCGTCCCTCTCGTTCACCCCACACATCCTATCCGTTACCAAGACCTGCCGGTTTCACCTCTACAATATCGCCAAGATCCGCCCATTCCTCTCCACCCAAACGGCTACCTTACTATTACGGGCTCTCGTTATATCCCGGCTAGACTACTGTGTCAGCCTTCTCTCTGACCTCCCTTCCTCCTCTCTCGCCCCGCTCTGGTCTATTCTTCACTCCGCTGCCCGGCTCATCTTCCTGCAGAAACGATCTGGGCATGTCACTCCCCTTCTTAAACAACTCCAGTGGTTGCCTATCGACCTCCGCTCCAAACAAAAACTCCTCACTCTAGGCTTCAAGGCTCTCCATCACCTTGCCCCTTCCTACCTCTCCTCCCTTCTCTCTTTCTACCGCCCACCCCGCACGCTCCGCTCCTCCGCCGCCCACCTCCTCGCCGTCCCTCGGTCTCGCCTATCCCGCCGTCGACCCCTGGGTCACGTCCTCCCGCGGTCCTGGAACGCCCTCCCTCCTCACCTCCGCCAAACTGATTCTCTTTCCCTCTTCAAAACCTTACTTAAAAATCACCTCCTCCTAGAGGCGTTCCCAGACTGAGCTCCTCTTCCCCCTCTACTCCCTCTGCCATCCCCCCTTTACCTCTCCGCAGCTAAAGCCTCATTTTCCCCTTTTCCCTCTGCTCCTCCACCTCTCCCTTCCCATCCCCACAGCACTGTACTCGTCCGCTCAACTGTATATATTTTCGTTACCCTATTTATTTTGTTAATGAATTGTACATCGCCTCGATTCTATTTAGTTGCCATTGTTTTTACGAGATGTTCTTCCCCTTGACGCTGTTTAGTGCCATTGTTCTTGTCTGTCCGTCTCCCCCGATTAGACTGTAAGCCCGTCAAACGGCAGGGACTGTCTCTATCTGTTGCCGACTTGTTCATCCCAAGCGCTTAGTACAGTGCTCTGCACATAGTAAGCGCTCAATAAATACTATTGAATGAATGAATGAATGAACTTTTCCATCTCCATCAGTAACACCACTGGCTTCCATGTCCCCAAAGTCTAAAACCTTGGTGTAATTTTCAACTCCTCATTGTCCATCACTTCTCACATCCCATCAACTGCTAAAGTCTGTGGATTCTTCATCCCAAACATTTCCCAAATCTGTCCCTTCCACTCCACTTAAATGTCACCACCCTACATTCCCGATACAAGAACCCATCAAACACTTCAGACTGTGAGCCCCATGCGGGACAGGGACTGTGTCCGACCTAATTGGCTTGTACCTACCCCAGCGCTTAGAACAGTGTTTGACACATAGTAAGCACTTAACAATTACCATAAAGCAAATAAACCCTGTAGACTGTAAGCTCCTTGTGGGGAGGAAACGTGTCTACCACCTCTGTTTTATTGCACTTTCCCAAGCACATAGTACAGGGCTCTACACACAGCAAACACTCGATAAGTACTATTGATTGATGGATTGATATCAGGATTAAACTATCATACTGGCTTCCTCACTAGTCTCCCCACCTCCAGCCGCTCTCCACTTCAGCCCATAGTTCATGCTGCATCCTGGATCTTGCTGAAATGTCACTCGAGACACGTCTCCACTCCTCAAAAAACCCCAATGGCTGCCTATCTCCCAGCACATCAAATAGAAATTCCTGATCATGGACGTCAATGGTCAAGCACTCAATCACTTTGCCCCCTCCTACCTTACCTCCCTAATTTCCTACTACAACCTAGCCCGCACACTTAGTTCCTCTAACGCCTACTTACTCACTCTACCTCCATCTCGTCTATCTCACCACCAACCTCTTGCCCACATCCTGCCTCTGGCCTGGAAAGCCCTCCCGCTTAATAGCCAACAGACAATCACTCTCCCCACCTTCAAAGCTTTAGTGAAGGCACATCTCCTTCAAGAGACCTTCCCCGACTGAGCCCTCATTTCCTCTTCTCCCACTCCCTTCTACGTCACCCTGATTTGCTCCCTTTATTCACCCCACCCTCAGCACCAAAGCATTTATGTACATATGCGTAATTTATTCATTTATATTAATGTCTGTCTCCCCCTCTAATAATAAATAAATAAATATTGTATTTGTTAAGCGGTTACTATGTGCCAAGCACTGTTCTAAGCCCTGGGGTAGATGCAAGGTAATCAGGTTGTCCCACATGGGGCTCACAATCTTAATCCCATTTTACAGATGAGGTAACTGAGGCATAGAGAAGTTAAGTGACTTGCCCAAGGTCACACAGCAGACAAGTGGCGGAGCTGGTATTAGAATCCATGTCCTCTGACTTCCAAGCCCATGCTCTTTCCACTAAGCCATGCTGCTTCTCCTCTAGACTGTAAGCTTGTTGTGGGCAGGGAATGTACCTACCAACTCTGTTTTATTCTACTCGCCAAGTGCTTAGTCCAGTGAACTGCACACAGCAAGCGCTCAATAAATATGATTGATCGAATGATTGATTGACTTTAAAACTCTCCACCAGTTCCCTCCCTTCTAGATGATTATCTTATATTGACCCCAGCACTTAGTTCAGTGCTAGCTAGGCACATAGTAAGCTGTTATTATTTTCATTATCGTTACTATTACTATTTTACATATCCACTCTCTTCTCTCATTGTTCTCCAGGTCACACTCTTCATTCTTCCCAACTGTACCCTGGTCTTGTTTTGCTAGCCTCGGACCCCTTGTTTACACTGTTCCCCTGGCCTAGAACTCCCTTCCTCAACAAACCCACCAGTTCCCAGTCCTCCCCACCTTCAAAATTCTCAAAAAACCCCACCTCTTCCACGAAGTCTTACCCAATTAATTCCCATCATCCTGAATCATGTCAATCCAACAGCTTCCCCAGCATTTATGAATGTATTCCCATCTATCTTCAGCACGTGTATCTATGTATATTTAATTGTACCTTCAATTATTTATTTTAACTATATTTTTTGTAAATTTTCTATGTCTGTCTCCCCCATTAGAGTATATGCTCCTTCCAAAACAGGGAATATGTCTCGTGCTTCTGTTGTTATTTTCCCAAGCGCTTAGTACAATGCATTACACGTTGTACACACAATAAATACCATTGCTTCCTTTACTACTATGACTGCTAGTAAAAGTAAAACTAAAGAGTCCTATTCTCTGGGGGAAGAGGAAGAGCAGAGAAAACTTAAAGGTCCTATGTGGTTTTAAGTGGGGGATGAGAAAGATCACACCTCCTGCTTAGGTGTTGCTTAGTGATTTTTGCGCACTCCCTGTGAGTTTAGCAGACAGACATGGGAGTCAGACATTAAAATAAATTACCAGGTACTAAACCGTTCAGAAGAAGACACAGCCCCTGGGTTTATAATCTATCTCCCCCCACCCCCCATCACAGTAGTAATAGCCACACTATTTTAGCGGCTACTTTGTGCATCATACTGTTCTAGACTCCCAGAGGAATCCAGTGGGGGAGGGCAAGACAAGGGCACGGATTCCAAAATGAACAGAGATGCATGCAGACCAAAGCACAAGGAATGGAGGCAGGCATCGGCGGGCAGGGATGGTGTGTTGATCCATCGGACATGTAGACAAGCTGGGTCAAAGGATAAAGTGGAATAGAACTGCAAGGGAGGGAGTCTGTGGTTTCAGGAAGCAGCATGGTGTAATGATAATGATGGCATTTGTTAAGCGCTTACTATGTGCAAAGCACTGTTCTAAGCGCTGGAGAGGATACAAGGTGATCAGGTTGTCTCACATGGGACTCACAGCCTTAATCCCTATTTTATAGATGAAGTAACTGGGTCACAGAGAAGTTAAATGACTTGCCCAAAGTCACACAACTGACAAGTGGTTGAGCTGGGATTTGAACCCATGACCTTTGACTCCCAAGCCCATGCTCTTTCCACTGAGCCATGCTGCTTCTCTAGTGATAGAGCACGGTCCTGGAAGTCAGAAGGTCAGAGGTTCGAACTCTGATTCCACCACTTGTCTGCTGTGTGACTTTGGACATGTCACCTAACTTCTCTGTGCCTCAGTTACCAAATCTGTAAAATGGGGATAAAGATTGTGAGACCCACATGGGACAGGGACTGTGTTCAACCCGATTGGCGTGTATCCACCCCAGTGCTTAGTACAGTGTCTGGCACATAGTAAGTGCTAACAAATACCATTATTATTATTATTATTCAAGTCTGCATCTGAGCATTTTAGCAATGTCCAGGTGGCCTATACCTCCAGTGCTGTTTCTCATCTGGGTGGTATACGACCTGGGTGGTAGCATGCTCAACCCTAAGGGAGAGAGTAGGGAGAGAGGGGGTAAATGGCATTTTATGCAATAGGATCCCTCCTGCCTCTCTAGATGGCAAAGTGCTCAGTGTCCCTGGGATGAGGGTAGGGGAGAGGTGCAGATGGTTTGGGACGTGACGGGGGGGAGGGCTTCCCTTCCCCCTCTTCACCTGATTGTGCCACCCCTTGTCTTCTCCCCACCAGTGGAAGGGGATAGGGGTTGCTCAATTACAATTCCAGGACTTGGCAAGTGTGGAAATCACCTAACATGGGTCTGGACCCTATGAATCTGCCTTCACAAGTGAGCTAATAATAATAATAATGATAGTGGCATTTGTTAAGTGCTTACCGTGTGCCAGGCACTGTAACTAAGCGCTGGGGTGGATACAAGCAAACCAGATTGGACACAGTCCCTGTCCCACATGGGGCTCATAGTCTCAATCCCCATTTTACAGATGAGGGAATTGAGGCACAGAGAAGAGAAGTGATTTACCAAGGTAACATAGCAGACAAGTGGTGGGGCTGGGATTAGAATCCACGACCTTCTGACTCCTGGGCCTGTGCTCTAATCCACTGCATCATGCTGCTTCAGAAAACTTTCTGATGTCAATGAGTTTTTAAAAAGGGCTAAGAAAGATAAATCTAACTTTCATTCAATAGTATTTATTGAGCGCTTACTATGTGCAGAGCACTGTACTAAGCGCTTGGGATGAACAAGTCGGCAACAGATAGAGACAGTCCCTGCCGTTTGACGGGCTTACAGTCTAATCGGGGGAGACGGACAGACAAGAACAATGGCACTAAACAGCGTCAAGGGGAAGAACATCTCGTAAAAATAATGGCAACTAAATAGAATCAAGGCGATGTACAATTCATTAACAAAATAAATAGGGTAACGAAAATATATACAGTTGAGCGGACGAGTACAGTGCTGTGGGGATGGGAAGGGAGAGGTGGAGGAGCAGAGGGAAAAGGGGAAAATGAGGCTTTAGCTGCGGAGAGGTAAAGGGGGGATGGCAGAGGGAGTAGAGGGGGAAGAGGAGCTCAGTCTGGGAACGCCTCTTGGAGGAGGTGATTTTTAAGTAAGGTTTTGAAGAGGGAAGAGAATCAGTTTGGCGGAGGTGAGGAGGGAGGGCGTTCCAGGACCGCGGGAGGACGTGACCCAGGGGTCGACGGCGGGATAGGCGAGACCGAGGGACGGCGAGGAGGTGGGCGGCAGAGGAGCGGAGCGTGCGGGGTGGGCGGTAGAAAGAGAGAAGGGAGGAGAGGTAGGAAGGGGCAAGGTGATGGAGAGCCTTGAAGCCTAGAGTGAGGAGTTTTTGTTTGGAGCGGAGGTCGATAGGCCACCGGGTAGTAGTGACCTCTTGGAAAAGTAGATTTTCTCCTCTTTATATCACATCTCTACCCTGACAAGCAGCCACGGGAAAATTTTTAAAAAGTGGAAAGATTTAAAAACCCTGAAAACTGTTCAAGGGGTTGTGTTTGGAAAGGAAAGGCCAACTTGGGGATATTTTACCTGAATAAATACTCTGGCTGCGGACATCAAAACTCTCAAGAGGACTTTGCCTTCAGAGCTTCTCCAATTTCCATGGTTATTAATACAAAATAAATAGAATTCTGGAAATAAATAGATCCATGTAAAGTCTCCAGTCCCTCTGGATCTCAAAAGAGCTTTCCAGGAAACTTGAGCTCAACATTAATTCGGGATTTTACAACTAACATTATGCCAAAAGTCATATTCATGCTGAACACTGGTGAATACTTTCAGACCCCATTGCTTCCCCATCAACATCCCAGGTCTTGGAATGTTCTGAATCAGCAGACACGAGATCACTCTGCCTAGTAATTATCTGGCTGGGGGCCTCAAGCAATTCATCAAAAGTCAAATTCCTAAAATTCAGTTGTCATAAAAATCAATCATCTAATGTTCAGTGGTGGAGAGTCCATCGTGGACAGACCCTGTCACCCACCTCTCACTCCTACCCTTAATCCTTTCCCTAAACGCTTTATCCTCTAGGGCTTTGTCATAATTCTCATGTGGTTCTTTCATGATCAAGTTTGCTAACAGGATGATTTCAATTTTTGGAAACCATTGATTTGTCAATTTGTCAAATTTGGCTTTTTAGGCATTTGGATTTAATAACTATAACTGTGGTATTTGTTAAGCCGATTAGACTGTAAGCCCGTCAATTAGACTGTAAGCCCGTCGATTAGACTGTAAGCCCATCAAACGGCAGGTATTGTCTCTATCTGTTGCCGACTTGTTCATTCCAAGCGCTTAGTACAGTGCTCTGCACATAGTAAGCGCTCAATAAATACTATTGAATTGAATTAAGCGCTTACTATTTGCTGGGCACTGTACTAAGCACTGAGGTGGGTACAAACAAATGGGGTTGTCCCTGTCCCACATGGGGTTCACATGGGGTTCACAATCCCCATTTTGCAAACAAGGGAACTGAGGTCCAGAGAAGTAAAGTGAAGTGCCCAAGGTCACACAGCAGACAAGTGGCAGAGCTGGGATTAGAACCCAGGTCCTCTGATTCCCAGGCCCGTGCTCTTTCCACTAAGCCATGCTGCTTCCCATTAATTAATATTAATGTAATATTAACTTTAATATAAATAAATATGTTACATAGATGTACAGATATGCTTTGGGGCTGAGGGTGGAGTGAAGATCAAGTGCTTAAAGAGGACAGATCCACATGCATAGGTGGCACAGAAGGAAGAGGGAGTAAGGGAAAAGAGGGCTTAATCAGGGAAGGCCTCTGGAGAAAATGTGATTTTAATGAGGCTTTGAAGGTGGGGAGAGTGATGGTCTGTCAGAAATGGAGGGGGATGGGAGTTCCAGCCTAGAGGAAGGACGTGGGCAAGGGGTTGGTGGTGTGAGAGACAAGATCAAGGAAAAGTGATCAACAAGATCACTTGATCACTTGAGAAGCGGCGTGGCTTAGTGGAAAGAGCCCGGGCTTGGGAGTCAGAGAATGTGGATTCTAATTCTGCCTCGGCCACTGGTCTGCTGTGTGTCCTTGGGCAAGTCACTTAACTTCTCCGTGCCTCAGTTACCTCATCTGTAAAATGGGGATTAAAAATGTGGGACAACCTGATTACCCTGTATCTACCGCAGTGCTTAGAACAGTACTTGGCACATAGTAAGTGCTTAACAGAAGCAGCATGGCTCAGTGGAAAGAACACGGGCTTGGGAGTCAGAGGTCATGGGTTCGAATCCCAGCTCTGCCACTTGTCAGCTGTGTGACTGTGGGCAAGTCACAACTTCTTTGTGCCTCAGTTACCTCATCTGTAAAATGGGGATTAAGACTGTGAGCCTCACGTGGGACAACCTGATTACCCTGTATCTACCCCAGTGCTTAGAACAGTGCTCTGCACATAGTAAGCGCTTAACAAATACCAACATTATTATTATTATTATTAATAAATACCATAATAATTATTATTATTGTTATTATTATCGAGTTGGCATTGGAGGAGTGAAGTATATGGGAAAGTTATATATGATAAATTATTTATTCATTCATATTAACATCTGTCTCATCCTTAGACTATGAGCTTATTATGGTCAGGGAACGTGTCTGCTAATTCTGTTGTATAGTACTCTCCCAAGTGCTTAGTACAGTGCTCTGCACATAGTAAGCACTCAATAAATACAATTGATTGATTGATAATTGGGAAATCAGCGAGGTAAGGTAGGAAGGGGTGAACTGATTGAGTATTTTAAAACCAGTAGTAAGGAGTTTCTGTTTGATGCGGAGGTGGATGGGCAACCATTGGAGGTCTTTAAGGGGTGGGAGACGTGAACTGAACTGAACTGATCTGGGCAGTAATTGAAGTAAGGACTGGAGCGGGGAGAGACAGGAAGCAGGGCGGTCAGCAAGGAGGAAAAAGCAGTAGTCAAGGTGGGATAGGCTAAGTGCTTGGATCAGTGTAGTAGTAGTTTGCATGGAGAGGAAAGGGTGGAATTTAGTGATGTCGTGAAAGCAGGACCGAAAGGATTTGGTGACAGATTGACTATGTAGGTTGAATGCAAGAGAAGAGTCGAGGATAAAGTCAAGGTTATGAGCTTGTGAGATAGGGAGGAGATTGGTGTGGTCTTCAGTGATAGGAAAGACAGGGGGAAGACAAGGTTTAGGGGGGAAGATGAAGAGTTCTGTTTTGGACATGTTAAGTTTGAGGTGTCGCTGGGACATCCAAGTAGATATTTCCTGAAGGCAGGAGGAATTGAAAAAGGAGGAAGGAGAGAGGTCAGGGCTGGAGAAGTAGATGAAGCCCTTTGATACCCCCCCACCAGCCCCATGGCATTAAGGTAAACACCCTTACACCCTGCCATTTCCCCTATCTGAAACTTATTTGATTTTCTGTCTTCCCATCTAGACGGTAAGTTCCCTGTGGGCAGGAACTGTGTCTACTAACTCTATTGCATTGTATTCACCCAGGCGCTCAGTACGGTGCTCCACACACAGTAAATGCTCAATAAATACCTTTGACTGTTTGATATTGAATCTACCCCAGCACTTGAAAGAGTGTTTGCACATGGTAAATGCTTAACAAATACCACTGTTAATGTTATCATTGTTATTAATATCATTGTTGTTGTTTCTGTTGTTGTTGTTGTTATAATGGTATTTGCCAGGCACGGTTCTGCACTGTACTAAGTGCTGGGGTAGATACAAGATAAAAGGTTGGACACAGTCCATGTCTCACTTGAGGCTCACAGTCCTAATCCCCATTTTACAACCGAGGAAACTGAAGCATAGAGAAGTTAAGTGATTTACTCAAGATCACATAGGAGGCAAATGGCAGAACCAGTCCTCTGACTCCCAGGCGCGTGCTCTTTCCTCTAGGCCATACTGCCTCTCTGCTTCTATTCTGCTCCTTGGCCACAGAGAGCTTACATGCTAATGAGGGAGACAGACATAAAAATATTTACAAAGTGAAATCATTCACTCAGAGCTGGTTTTAAGGCTTTTATGCAGCACTACTCATTCATTCATTCATTCATTCAATAGTATTTATTGAGCGCTTACTATGTGCAGAGCACTGTACTAAGCGCTTGGGATGAACAAGTCGGCAACAGCACTACCCCTAAAACCATTTCAGAGTGAATCGATGATAGCAGCTAATTGAATCCTTTAGACTGTAAGCACACTGTGGGCAGGGAATGAGTCTGTTATATTGTTGTGTTGTACTCTCCCAAGCGCTTAGTACAGTGCCCTGCACGCAGTGGGTGCTCAATAAATATGATTGATTGATTGATTGGTTGACAGAGCAACTCCAGGTTGAGGGGAAAGGGCATAAAGAGCGGATCTGCCACAGTGGGGGTTCTGCTCTTTAAACCAACCCCTTCCCAAGACCAAGCTAGAGCAGTGATGGACCCAGGATCCAATGTGCCCTAACTTGATGTGGTGAGGAGGTGATTCAAGGAGAGAATCTACTGGAGGGACAGGAAGATTTGCCCTTTAAGCTTCCCTTTGGGCCCCACTGAAATGGTAGCCCTTCCAATCCCCCATCTCATCGGCCAGTACAGTCCCACAAAGTCCAGAAACTCAGGACGAAGTCTCTGGACTGTAGACTGTTGTCCAACCTTCTAGTCTGTAAACTCATTGTGGGCGGGGAACATGCCTACCACCTCTGGTGCATTGTACTCTCCTAAGCACTTAGTACAATACTCTGTAGATGGTAAACACTCAATAAATACCATTGATTGATTGATAATGTGTATGCTTGTTTGTATTTGGCAGATCATGGCCGAGTGCTCCAAAGAGATCAAGGGGATGAGTAAATTCTCCATAAGGGGTAATTCAAATGAGAAAATTCAGATAGGTCCCGAAGAAAGGTGCATGAAAAGAGAAGTGGTGAGAAGGTGAAAAATGAAGGAAAAAGTTAAAGTAAGCGAAGATCAGTTTAGAGGCAACCTATTCAAACATCCCACGAGGGAGCTCTATAAGAAAGGCAGAAAGAGTGGGAAGGGAAAGGGAAAAGGAGACAAGAGATGCTGTCTAAATCCCAGAAAAGAATGGGTATTTCTGTTAGTGCCTCAGTACAAAAGGACCTGACATAGACCCTATTAATCAATGTGATCACTTAGAGAATTTGGTGCCATCTTTAACCTTTCCCATTACCAGTGGCCTGAAATGTCTAATTTTATCTAATCTACTTAATAGAATCATTCATAGAGACATCCTCACCCTCACCCTCACCCTCACCCACACTTCAGCTATGACAGGATGTTATCTTTCTTTAAAATCTCCAGAGCTTAACTGGTCAATATGAAACTCGGACAATGGCATGATTATATGTTTTTCGTCTTGATTTTTCCACCTCAGGGGGCTTAGAGCACCCACAGCTGGCCTTGAGTGAATTCAATTCATGTAAGAATGGCAGGAAGCAGATGACAGCTCCCTGGAATTGAATTCACAAAAAAGGAGATGTAATGAACATGGGTCATTTTGCAGGATTAGCCGGGTATTAAAGGTTCACAGTTAGCTAGTGGCTGAGGTCAAAACATGACATGCTCCTGAAAATGTTCACTGGAAGCACATGGCAGCACACTGTTGGAATCTGAATTCTGTTATCATGGAAAGGCCATGTTAAATGGTGCACTAAAAGAATGGTTTCTCCCAAAGTGGAAGAACATCAGTTATTAGGTCCATTGAGGGGGAAATAACCTTAGCAAAACCATGACCAAAGACCTCTAGAAAGAGACTCCAGCCTGCAGGCTTCGAAGGGGCCCACTAGTGTACGTGGCCTAGTGGATAGAGTACGGGCCTGGGAGTCAGAAGGATGTGGGTTCTAACCCCGGCTCTGCCACTTGCCTGCTGTGTGATCTTGGGCAGGTCATTTCACTTCTCTGTGCCTCAGTTCCCTCATCTGTACAATGGGGATTAAGACTGTGAGCCCCACATAGGACAGGGACTACATTCAACCTGATAATCTTGTATCTACCCCAGTGCTTAGAACAGTGCTTGGCACACAGTAAGTGCTGAACAAATACCATCATTATTATTAATGTAATACTGGTCCACCAGTATTTAGTTAGGCACAGAGTTCAAGGTCAACAAGGCATCAAGTCTCCATCCAGAACAGAGGTTTACCTGAATTACTGTTCAGGAAAGAGCATCACCCTCTTTTAACTCCTGGACAGTCTCTCACCTGTGCCCTGTGGATGGTGACCCTGACCTTCCAAGACAAGATCAGGCTTTCGAAAATGAAACTTCACAGCTACCATGGAATGTTAAGCAAGCCAAGCTTAACAGTGCTCAGAGGAGCTAACTTGGGTTTTCACCAACAGATGGAACAAAAGCTGAGGGGTATCATTCGGAAACCAGAAGGATTGGTGCCCCGGCAAACGGGAGCTGTACAAAGTGGCAGCGGCCACAAGTCAAAGGTCGGTCTTGGCGGTAATGAACTAGGGGAGTGATTCTTGGTCGTAAATTGGTTCTTTCGATCACATACACGCTCCCAGAGTGGTCCCAAGGGAACGAGAGATGCCTACCCAGGTAAATAAGATATGTCTGAAAAACAACCATCTGAAGCAATATTGCGTTAACGTTGACTGTCGAGGGATGACAACAACAGACCCATCTTATGTGTGCGACTTGTAAGTTGGGTGAAAACACTGTGCTCACTGTGATCGTATAAGACAGGATGACAAACAGGCTGCAGATGTTTTCGAAAGGCAGACAATAGGTGTCACCACTGTGACAAGGACCATCAGTCATCTCGCTTTTCAGACATTCAAACGGACAGGAAATAACCCTGCTATGTCAGCAGCTCCATCTTCAACCAGCGGCAGTGTGTCCCGAGACCCCAAATGTACAATGGGTGGAAAGGGTGTGGGTGGAAAGAAGCTAGTTGTTTGCGCCAGTGAGATTATTCACTCAGGAATTGCTACTGCTAGATCTCTTCATGGCCTAGGTCTAGCTGGGCAGGAAAATTCTCCAGGATCAGGTAGTTTGGATGAGAGCAGAATGAGTTGAAGGTGGGCTGTTTAACTTTTAAAAACTGTTCCAGATTTTTCTAAATGTGGAGAAGGTTTTTTGGTTTTTTTCCTGCCTTCTTCCTTCTCTGTGTTCGTATTTTCCTGCGAGCTTCATACTGGGCATTCTCTGGCCTAGGCAAACCTGCTGGCAGCTTGAAGAGAAAAACAAGAAAGCCATCGAATCCTGCCACTTTCTTAATGGTGCTTCTCAGTCAATCGTATTTACTGAGTGAATTCTGGGTGCAGAGCACTGTACTGAACCCTAGGGAGAGTAGAGGTCATGGGTTCAAATCCCAGCTCAGCCGCTTGTCAGCTGTGTGACTTTGGGCAAGTCACTTAACTTCTCTGTGCCTCAGTTCCCTCAAATGTAAAATGGGGATGAAGACTGTGAGCCCCACGTAGGACAACTTGATGACCTTGTATCCTCCCCAGGGCTTAGAACAGTGTTTTGCACATAGTAAGTGCTTAACAAATGCCATCATTATTATTATTATTACAATAGAGTGAGTAGACATGATCCCTCCTCTGAAGAAATTTAAAATCTAGTGGGTGCTTATGCTACCTGACATATTTTCAACTCAACAAAAGAAGGATTGGCAACCAGTTCTCAATACGATTAATGAGAATAGTATTTATTAAACACTTCTTATATACCAAAGCACTGCGGTAGATGCAGATAAGCAGATTGGACACAGACAGGGCTCACAATCTACGAGGTGGGGTGAGATAGTATTTGAATCACCATTTTATAGATTAGGAAATTTAAACTAATAATAATAATAATGTTGGTATTTGTTAAGCGCTTACTATGTGCCAAGCACTGTTCTAAGCGCTGGGGTAGACACAGGGGAATCGGGTTGTCCCACGTGAGGCTCACAGTTAATCCCCATTTTACAGATGAGGGAACTGAGGCCCAGAGAAGTTAAGTGACTTGCCCACAGTCACACAGCTGCCAAGTGGCAGAGCCGGGATTCGAACTTATGACCTCTGACTCCCAAGCCCGTGCTCTTTCCACTGAGCCACGCTGCTTCTCTTAAGTACCACGGCCTAATGGAAAGAACAAAGGCCTGGGAGTCAGAGGACCTGGGTTCTAATCCTTACTCTGCCACGTATCTGCTAAGTGACCTTGGGCAAGTCACTCAACTTCTCTGTGCCTCAGTTCCCTCATCTGTAAAATGGGGATTAAATCCTATTCCCTCCTACTTGGACTGTGAACCCCATGTGGCACAGAGACTGTGTCCAACCTGATTAACTTATCTACCCTAACACTTAAAACAGCGCTTGACACATAGTAAGTATTGTTATTATTATTGCATTATTATTATTAATAACAATAATAATAATAGTATTGGTGGTGGTGGTAGTAGTAGTAGAAGAAGTAGTAGTAGCAGTCACAGTAGAAGTATTGGTGGTAGTATTCATTCATTCATTCAGTTCATTCAATCGTATTTATTGAGCACTTACTATGTGCAGAGCACTGTGCTAAGCTCTCAGAAAGTACAATTCAGCAACAAAAGGAGACGATCCCTGCCCACAACGGGCTCACAGTCTAGAAGGGGGGAGATAGACATCAAAACAAGTAAACAGGTATCAACAATATCAATGTAAATAGAATTATAGATATATACACATCATTCATACAAATAAATAGAATTATAAATATGCACATATATACACAAGTGGTGTGGGGGGGGAGGGGGGTAGAGCAAGGGGAGCGAGTCAGGGCGATGGAGAGGGGAGGGGGAGCAGAGGAAAAGGGGAGCTCAGTCTGGGAAGTAGTAGCAGTAGTAATAGCGTGGCTTAGTGGAAAGAGCACGGGCTTGGGAGTCATAGGTCATGGGTTCGAGTCTCGGCTCTGCCAATTGTCAGCTGTGTGACCTAAGCCCAGTCACTTCACTTCTCTGGGCCTCAGTGACCTCATCTGTAAAACGGGGATTATGACTATGAGCCCCATGTGGTACAACCTGATTACCTTGTAACTACCCAAGCGCTTAGAATAGTGCTCGGCACATAGTAAGCGCTCAACAAATACCAACATTATTATTATTAATAGTAGTAGAAGTAGTAGTGGTAAGAGCAGTAGTAGGAGTAGTGGTAACAGTAGCAACAATAGTAGTAATTGCAACAGCAACGGCATTTACGGAGCACCCACTGGGTGTGGTGCACCATTTTAAATACTTGGGAAGTACAAAATGATGAAAGTGACACACTTCCTCCCCATAAGGAGCCTGCCCACTAACGGAGGAGTCACATGTGACTTGCATGGCTCAGTGGAAAGAGCACAGGCTTTGGAGTCAGAGCTCATGGGTTCAAATCCCGGCTCTGCCGCTTGTCAGCTATGTGACTGTGGGCAAGTCACTTAACTTCTCTGTGCCTCAGTTCCCTCATCTGTAAAATGGGGATTAAGATTGTGAGCCCCATGTGGGACAACCTGATTCCCCTGTGTCTACCGCAGCGCTTAGAACAGTGCTCTGCACATAGTAAGCGCTTAACAAATACCAACATTATCATTATTATTATTATTATTATTATTACTTGCCACCCAGAGAACTGAGATTATAACTCGGTCTCTTGACCTGCAATCCTGCATGCTTATACTAGGCCATGCTGCCTCTCCAATTCAGCCCCGTTTTCTCGATAAATGCTAAATCCGACTCCAAGAGACATCAGGTAGGATGGTGTTGTTTGCTTGCTTATGCATCCCTCTGGTTGGCCCAGGAGTTTGCCTGATGGACAGCTGTTGGCAGCCATGCCCTCGCTCATGTCATCCCACTGCCGGTTTGCCTGGACTCTGGGAACCTGACAACAGTGTTGGGCATATAGCAAGCTCTTCAACCAACACCCACCAGGGAACAGGAGAGAAAGGTGATGCGTTCTTTATCACTCAGACTTCAGAACGCCTCAACTGGACCCGGAGGTGGGCCGAGCGGTATGCGACTGCTGACTTTGCTTTTGTTTGCCCGGTCTGCTACCTTCAGTTAGCTTTAGGCTTTCTCCATGGAGACTCAGGGTAGAAACAATATTTTCTACAGAAAAATGATCTCCAAAACAAACACTGATGTCTAAAGAGTGAAGGTAGGTAAACCCATTTGGTTTTGCTTCTAAAAGCAAAAAAGTTTCCTGTTGTGTTCTGCAAATAAAAACCTTTACCCTGTGAATCATTAGCTGTTCTGTGGAAACTGAGCCCTCATTCAGGCTCCCTCTTGCGACCTCACCTGACCCTGAAGTACACAAAAAGCTTCTATGTGAACGGGGCCTGAGAAAGGAGCTTTGGACATCCTTCTGCAGCAGTTCTACACCTGGTAGAATTTTCACATCCCCTCAGCCTGTCTTCCCTCTTCCTTTCCTCCCCACATCAGTGCGGGAAAGGTTTCTGGCCCCGCTGCACCTGTTCATTGTGCTGGGATCCCTTGGCCCTCAGGGAGCCACGCCTGGATGCTCAGAGGGCAGGGTCTGGAGTCGGACATGCGCGGCAAGTCTGTCCCTTCAGAGCAGTTGCCAGTGTTCTCCCGGACAGGAATTTCTACAGCTCTCCAGTGACCTTGGAGAAGCTGGGGAGTAATTACTCTGTCAGCTGGGAGAAAGCCAATCTGAAGGGAGAGAATGTGGGAGAGGGAAAAGGAGGCCAGAGTAACACAAGGACTCATGGGATCGAAGCCCAGAACCTTGGGCCACAATGCGCTTAAACACTTAGTACAGTGCTTTGCACACAGTAAGCACTCAATAAATACGACTGAATGCAACCCCCAGTCCTGCCAAAAATTAGCCTCAAGCACAGCTGGATGGAGCACTATCTCCCCTCAGTCACTCCCCTTCCTGCAACTGATCTCCCTCCCCTCCTCACAGGTCTGGCATGTTGCTGGAAATAATCTCAGCATGGTTTTGGCACATAGAGCAGCCCACATTATTGTGGGCAGGGAAAGAAACTACGAATTCTGTTCTATTATCATCTCCCAAGTGCTTAGTATGAATGAATGAATGATGATGGTATTTGTTAAGCACTTACTATGTGTCAAGCGCTATTCTAAGAGCTGGGGTAGATACAAGGTAATCAGGTTGGACACGGTCCCCGTCTCACATGAGGCTCACAGTCTTAACCCCCATTTTACAGATGAGGTAACTGAGGCACAGTGCTCTGCATACAGTAAGCACTCAACAAATACCATTGATTATTATTATTATCATTATATTTGTTAAGCATTTACTATTTGCCAAGCCCTGTACTAAGCCCTGGGATAGATACACGATAACCAGGTTTGACACAAGGAGACCCAGGGTTCTCCCAGAGTTCACAGGCTAAGTAGGAGGGAGAACAGGTATTGAATCCCTGTTTTACAGATGAGGGAACTGAGGCACAGAGAAATGAAGTGAATGGCGGAGTAATCTAGGAGGGAGGTGGGGTGAGAGGAAGGTGAGGGTGATGAGAAGTGAAGGGAATGGTATCTGGGGGGAAGGGCTGTCTTCCATGAACTCACGAGCTGTCTCTCCCCTCCGTGTGGTTCCAAGCAGCTGCTACTTTCCTGGGAATAGGGGTTGATCTCCAAATTCCTGATTCAATGTAAAGGTGAACAGTCTCCCTGCCAGCGAGTTGAGCCTTAAAGGGCCAGGAATGGCTTACTTGTCCTCCACCTCCACTTGCAGGACCGGCAAATAGGTGGCTCCCTGGTTTTGAGTGGACATGGCTTGTCCTAAGTCATGAGTTCGTATCTCGGCTCTGCCACTTGTCAGCTCTGTGACTGTGGGCAAGTCACAACTTCTCTGTGCCTCAGTTACCTCATCTGTAAAATGGGGATTAAGACTGTGAGCCTCACATGGGACAACCTGATTACCCTGTATCTACCCCAGCGCTTAGAACAGTGCTCTGTACATAGTAAGTGCTTAACAAATACCAACATCATTACTCAGAGGCCCCTGGGCAGCCTCTGACTCAGCTCACCCACCAGTGAGAAGGAGGAGAACACTGCTCAGTGGGGGAGTGTGCCTCCAGAAGGGCCTGGATGTCCTTGGAGATCAGATATTCTCCCCATCTTGGTCTGAGTTTTATCTATCAGAGGGGCTGCATCTGTAGGGAAGGGGACAATGGACCTGGGTTCTAATTCTAGCTCTGCCACTTGACTGCTGTATGACTTGGGCAAGTCACTTAACATCACTGTACTTCAGTTTCCCAGTGTAATAATAATAATGAGTATTTGTTAAGAGCTTACTATGTACCACACACTGGGATGGCTACAAGCAAATCAGGCTGGATGCAGTCCTGTCCCCCATGGAGCTCACATTCTTAATCCCAATTTTATAGATGAGGTAACTGAGGCACAGATAAGTGAAGTGACTTGCCCAGGGCCACACAACAGACAAGTGGCAGAGCTGGGATTAGAACCTATGACCTTCTGACTCCCAGGCCCATGGTCTACCCACTGCGCCATGCTGCTTCAATACCTATTCTCTCCTACTTAGACTGTGAACCCCATGTGGGACCTGATTATCTTGTATCTACTACAGTGCTTGACACATAGTAAGTGCTTAACAAATACCCTGATTATCATTATAATTATTATTACTATTACTACTGATAATTATGCTGCTGAAGAAGAGACAGAAAGAAAAATCCCATTCTTCCATGGTGGCAGCAGACACTGCTGCAACCACCATTGCCCTGGTGGATGAACTGTATATTCCATGCACAACTTCCAGGACATGAATAGAAGTTTTGGGTGCAACCAGATAATGTATTTCTAGTTGTGCCAGAAGCTCTTATTCACAATTCCAAAGGGCCGGTTTTGGTGTGTGCGGATCGCTCACAATTGCAGCCAGCCTCCAGCCCCTCACTGTCACCACCCCTGTCACCTCCTACTGCCCCCTCCACTGCCCAGCTCAGGAAGGACTTCTAGGGCTGGGTGGCCACAGGAGATAATCAGAGGTGTCAGCAGCAGCAGGGAGAGATAGCAACAGTTCTACCCCTGGAAAAGGTCAGGGGCCAGATGGTGGTTGGAAGTCAGTGGCAGAGGTCAGCAACTAGCTGTGTTAGAGAAGGAAGTCAGTCCCCCCTCTTCTTGTTATTCCATTTTTCTCCTTTCATCTCCCCCATTTCCCCCTCCCAACTTTACTGCCTTCCCTCCGATATCCTTTCCTCCTTATCCTTGTCACCTTTTCTCCCTCTACCCTTTTGCTTTTCTTTTTTCTCTCTCCTTCTGCTCGCCCTTCTTCCCTCTCTCCTCTTTTCCCTCTTTCTCCTCTCCTTTTCTTCCCTTTTTTCTCTCAGACCCTACCCCCTTTTAAGCATCACCGCAGTCCTACTTTGAACTCCCCAAAATCCATTCAAGTTAGGCCAGATTCCACATGAATAGAGAAGGTTTTCAGCTGGACCCCAGGAAATATAAGCCTGAATAAAAAGGGGAATTAAGGAAGAGAAAGAGAAAGTCATTCTCCACTCCAGCCCCAGGAAACGTACATTTCCTGAAACAACAGGAAGAGAATCTGGTCAAATAACACATTATGATTCATTCATTATTGATAATAATGACTGCTGGCATTCAGAGATTCAGCTATTCATCTAGTACAGTGGATTAGCATGGCCTAATGGAAAGAGGAGGCAGCCTGGGAGCCAGATGGCCTAGGTTCTGTTCCCAACTCCACCAGGTGCGTACTGTGTGTGACTTTGGATGACTCACTAAGCTTCTTTGTGCCTCAGTTTCCTTATCTGTAAAATGAGGATTCAGTACCTCCCCACATCTAACACTGTGAGTCCTATGTGGGACAGGGACTGTGTCTGACCTGATTATTTAGCTTAATACAGTGCTTGGCATATAGTAAGTGCTTAACAAACACCACAAGCTCTATGGTGCAACCAGATAATGGTTGGGATGGGGTGGGATGATTTTTTTTTAAATTGTATATGTTAAGCATTTACTATGTGCCAGGCACTGTACTAAGTACTGAGATAGATACAAGCTTATTGGGTTGGACACATTCTCTGTCCCACATGGGGCTTATAGTCTCCATTTTACAGAAGAGGTTACTGAGGCACAGAAAAATTAAGTGACTTGACCAAGGTCACACAGCAGACAAGTGGTGGAGCCAGGATTGAACTTAGGTCCTTCTGACTTCCAGGGCTGTATTCTATCCACTAGGCAATGCTGCTCCTCATATTGGGTGAATATTGGTGAATATCCACGTACTTAAGGGATACAGACCCAAATGCATAGGGGTTGCAGAAGGGAGGGCGAATGGTGGTGGGAAAATTAGAGGTTGATCAGGGAAGGCTTCTTGGAGGAGATATATGATTTTAGTAGGGCTTTGAAGATGAAGAGAGTGGTGATCTGTTAGACAAGAAGGGGGAGGGAGTTCCAGGCCAAAGGGAGTATATGAAAAAGATGTCGATGGTGAGATAGATGAGACTGTGGTACGATGAGTAGGTTGGTGTTGGAGGACTGAAGTGTGTGGAATGGGTTGTAGTAGGAGATGAGCAAGATTAAGTAAGAGGAGGAGAGCTGATTGAGTGCCATAAGGTCATTGGAGAGGAGTTTCTGTTTGATGTGGAAGTAACTAGGTGACCATTGGAGGTTTTTGAGGGGTGGGGAATTATGGACTGAATGGTAGATTAGAAAAATGATCCAGGCAGCAGAGTGAAGTATGGACTGGAGAGGGGAGAGACAGGAGGCAGGGAAGCCAGCGAGGAGGATGATGCCAAAGTCAAGTTATAAAATAACTGCTTGGATCAGTGTGGTAAGCAGTTTGGTTGGAAAGGAAAGGGTGGATTCTACAGATGTTGTGACGGTAGAACTGACAGGATTTAGTGACAGACCAAATATCTGCTTTAGTGGGAGAGATGAGTCTAGGATAATGCCGAGATTATGGGCTTGCAAAACAAGGAGGATAGTGGTGCTGTCTACAGTGATGGGAAAGTCAAGGGAAGGGCAGGATTTCAGTGGGGAGATGAGGAGTTCTGTTATGGGCATGTTTAGTTTGAGATGTTGGCAGGACATCCTAGTAGAGATATCCTGAAGGCAAGAAGAATCTCTAGACTGCAGAGAGGGAGAGAGATAAGGGCTGGAGAGGTAGATTTGAGAATCAGTCCTGTAGAGGTGGATGTGGGAACTGTGGGAGCGAATGAGTTATCCTGAACTTCTCAGAGAGACACGCTAAGTGGGTGCTTAATAAATGCTACTGCTACTACCATCCATTGTTGTGTAGGGATTGTCTCTATCTGTTGTCGAATTATTCTTTCCAACCACTTGGTACAGCACTCTGCACAGAGTAAGCGCTCAATAAATACGATTGAATGAATTAATTACTATTAGTTTTATGGTCTGCCCTTAAGCGCCCATGTTGTGCCCCGTGCAATAAATGCCAACTGTGAAGGAGATGGGGTGAAGTGTGACAGATAAATAAAGTAGGCATTTGGCCAAAAGGATGCTCCTTCCTCCCCCTTTAGCAGTCAGCCAGTCAATTATATTTATTGAGCGCTTACTGTGTCGAGCTCTGTACTAAGCGCTTGGGAGAGTACAGTATAACAGAGTTAGTAGGCATGTTCCCTGCCCACAACGAGCTTACAGTGTGGAGGGGGAGCAAGGGCCCCTTAATGCCTTATAGCCTGCTGTTCTGAAAAGACAACTGGAAACAGTGAAGAATTCTCATCCTGATTGAGACCTTAATCCCCTTGGTGATCTTGGTTATGTGGTTAGTATTATTAATATCAGGGTATTTATTAATTGCCTCCTATGCACCAAAGCACTGTGTTCAGCACTGGGGTAGATTATAGACAATCAGATTGGACACTGTCCCTGTCCCAGAAAGGGCTAACAAGATTAAGTTTTGCTATACTTGTAGTCTTTGTGAAATGAGGATAATATGAAGTGCCTTGTCCTGTGCTTGTGTGAGATTAATTGGTTAAAGTTCGTAAAGCCTTTTAAAGAAAAACCCAGTATGTAACAGCTAAAAATGAGCCACTTATCTTTCCAGCTACTTGTTTTCCTTTTCAAAGAATCTTTCATTCATTCCTTCCTAGGATCCCGACTATAAGTCCACTTTCGACATTACTTAGCATTTAACTCAAAATTGTTGAGCTATAAAGGAGTTGTCTAGAGTAAATATACTTCTTTCCCCTTTTGGTTGTTAGTCATCCTTTATAAAACAACTGACTGAAAAGGTTTGTTTGGATTTCTCTCTATTCCCCCCCAGTCCCTAATACTATTGCCTTTACTCTTGCAGACTTTGTGGAGTCAATTTGCCTGCCTGCATTTTGCGTCTACTGTATTTTTATGACTTTTCATTATGGTCTGGGGACCCCACAGAAGATATGGGAGACTATACAATGGAGGGGAATAAAGTTTTCATTGGCTCAGGTCTGGAATGATCGCATTACTCAGAAGTGTTGGAGCCACGGAGAACACTATGGGGGTCATTGTAAAAAAAAAAAAAAAAGAGGCCAATAAAAGTTTTGTACCACCCTTTGCTGAACTTTCATTTGTTAGACAAAAGTTAATTTTCAGAGAATGTTTGGATTAGTCAATTCACTTTGTTAGTGCTGTATTTGATGTCCTGCAGCATCTGGCTACTTTGACTTACCATGGTATCAGAGAGCTGATAAACTTTTTGTAAACCTCTAACAAGAAGCTTCTAAAATAACGAATTAAAAAATGCCCACACTGTTTAGCACTCACATACTGCTTCGATCTGTACATTCCCCTACAGTGACTTCTCACTGATATCTCGAGGAAACAAAATCATCGACAACTCCAGGAAGAAGGAATAGAAAACAATAGGGAAATAATAATAATAATAATTGTGATATTTGTTAAGTGCTTACTATGTGCCACAGCCTGGAGTGAATGCAGTCCAATCAGATCAGACACAGTCCCTGTCCCACAATAGGGCTCACAGTCTAGGTAGGGGAGAGAACAGGTATTTGACTTCCATTTTACAGATAAGGAAACCGAAGCACAGTTAAATTCAGTTGTCTAAGGTCACACAACAGGCAAGTGGCAGAGCTGGGATTAGAAGTCAGGTCCTCTAACTCCCAGGCCTCTTTCCATTAGACCATGCTGCTTCTGAATTTTACAACCATCAATTTGAATACTCCTCATTTATTCTGGGCTCTGCAATAAAGATCACTGCGAGGGAACAGTCTCGGGGGCCACCTCTTTGCTTTAGAACCAACAATCTTTGTCTACGTGAGTCCCTGTGATGGCCAGGGATAGGCTGAATGATTGATGACTGATGAATGGCTCTTGAAAGAGATGTGATTTTAGTAGAACTTTAAGATGGGGAGAGTGTTGGTTTCTCAGATATGAAGGGGGAGGGAGCTCCAGGCAGAAGGGAGAGCCTGAGCAAGAGAGATGAGAACAAGGCACAGTGAGTAGTTTGGCTGGAGAAAAATGAAGTGTGCAAGCTGGGTTGATGATGATGGTGATGGTATTTGTTAAGCACTTAATATGTGTCAAGCACTGTTCTAAGTTCTGGGGTAGATACAAACTAATCAGGATGGACACAGTAAACAGCTTCCAGTCCACCCCCTCCCCCCCCGCCGCTCGGGCCCGGGGACATTGTGCTCCCCAACCGCTCCCCCACTCCGCCCGAGGCGGCCATTTTAGGAAGCCCCCACTCTGCCCGAGGCGGCCATTTTGGGAAGGCCTCACTCCCTCTTCCCTCTTGAGGTGATTCATCTCTCCCGCCCCCGCCCCGGGCGACGACGTCCTTGTTCTCACCATGTTACCTTACCTTAGCCGCCGCCTACGGCCGCCACCCACCCCGGACAACCTCAGGGCCCCCCCGCCGCCACAGGGTTATTTGGTCATGAGCTCTGGGACTCTCTCGGCCGCTGGCCGCTTGACTTTGAGTCTGATCGGGTAGGGTCGGCTCGTCCCCCAACCCTGGTCATCGCCTGCTTATTAACACTATTGTAGTGTGCCTTACTGTAGCATGTTGCTATATTTGCGATCTCGCTTTTTATTGTTTATTGTCGTCAGACTTTGAATTTGATCAGGTCGCCCCTTAATCGAGTCTACCCCCGACCCTGATCATCACCCCTTTTATTAACACGACTATATTGTATCATACTGTATCATGTTGCTATATTAGCACCACTGTATTGTATCATATTGTATCATGTTGCTATATTACCGATTTCGTTTATTACTGTTTATTGTTGTCAGTGCTGCCACCCACCTCTCTGGCCTCGCCATGTCCCTCCTCCCCCTCTCCCCCCTCCCGCCCCTTCCTATCCTCCCCTTCCCCTTCCCCTCTCTCGCTCAGCTCTTTCCCGCTCTCTCCTCTGTCTCCTCCCCCCCTCGTCTCTCCCGCCCTAGAACCCCACTTTACCAGCGCTACCCCTCTTCCCCCTCCCCCTACTCTCCCCCCACCAAACCCCCTCTTCACCCCCTCCCCCCTTCTCTCTTCCCCACCCATGCCCCATCCCAGTCCTCTTGTCCCACCGCCACCCCTCATCCCCCTCTCC
Source organism: Ornithorhynchus anatinus (assembly GCF_004115215.2). Lineage (NCBI taxonomy): Eukaryota > Metazoa > Chordata > Mammalia > Monotremata > Ornithorhynchidae > Ornithorhynchus > Ornithorhynchus anatinus. The sequence continues at coordinate 58,571,198 of NC_041753.1, forward strand.
TCGTCCAGGGCCCCGCCACCTCCTTCCCATCCAAACCCTCCCCTCCCCTCGCCCTTCCCCCCCTCCTCCCCTTGCACCCACAGCTACTTTCAAGTGTGGCCTCTGGAACCCCCGCTCTATTACAGGCAAGCTACCTTTCATCCATGACCTTTTCCTCTCCCGCTCTCTCCTCCTCCTCGCCCTTTCGGAAACGTGGCTCTCTCCCGAAGACACGGTCTCCGCCGCCGCTCTCTCCGGCGGAGGCCTCTCCTTCTCCCACTCCCCCAGACTCACCGGTAAGGGAGGAGGCGTCGGCTTCCTCCTCTCGCCCCGATGCCGCTTCCGCACTATCCCTCCTCCCCCCTCCCTCTCCTTCCCCTCCTTCGAAGCCCATATCATTCGCCTCTACCACCCACTCCAGTTACTTGTCGCCGTCATCTACCGCCCTCCCGGTCCCACCTCCGACTTCTTCAACCACCTTGACCCCTTTCTCACCTTCCTCCTCTCCTTCTCTCTGCCCACTCTGATCCTTGGAGACTTCAACATCCATACGGATGTACCCGACGACTCCTCTGCCGCCCGCCTGCTATCCCTCCTCGACTCTGCCGACCTCCTCCTCCACCATACCGCGCCCACTCACCGACTCGGTCACACCCTCGATCTCGTCATCTCCTACCGCTGCACTATCTCCTCACTCACCAACTCTGAAATCCCCCTCTCTGACCACAACCTTCTCACCTGCCTCATCTCTCACACTCCCTCCCCCTGCAAATCTTCGCTACTGCCCCACAGAGACCTCCGCTCTCTCGATCCCATCCGTCTTTCCAATAGCATCTCGCCTCACCTTGCCGCCCTGTCCTCTCTTCCCACTCTCGACGAGCGGGTCTCCGCTCTCAACTCCACCCTCTCTACTCATCTCGACTCTCTCGCCCCCCTTTCCCTCCGCCGCTCTCGCTCCACTAACCCACAGCCCTGGATCACCTCCTCCGTCCGCCTCCTACGCTCCTATGCTCGAGCTGCTGAGCGCTACTGGCAAAAGTCCAAGCACCAAGCCGACCTCACACACTTAAAATTTATCCTTTCCTGCCTTAACTCTGCCCTCTCCTCCGCCAGGCAAAGCTTCTTCTCCTCCCTCATCGACACCCATGCCCGTCCCCCCCGCCGATTGTTCCGGACCTTTAACTCTCTCCTTAGGCCCCCTGTTCCTCCCCCTCCCCCATCTCTCACCCCTAATGATCTGGCCACCTATTTCCTCACGAAAATCAACACGATCAGGTCTGAGCTCCCCAAAGTCACCCCTCCGCCTCTCCCCTCCCCCCCAACAACCCCCTCCCCTACTTTCCCATCCTTCCCTGCAGTATCCTCAGAGGAGATCTCCTCCCTCCTCGCAAGTGCCACCCCCTCCACCTGCGCCTCGGACCCCATTCCCTCTCACCTTCTTAAAACCATCGCCCCTGCCCTCCTCCCTTCCTTAACTTCTATTTTTAACCACTCAATCTCCAAGGGCTCCTTCCCCTCTGCCTTCAAACATGCCCACGTCTCCCCCATCCTAAAAAAACCCGCTCTTGACCCCACTTCCCCCTCCAGTTATCGTCCTATCTCCCTACTACCCTTCCTTTCCAAAATCTTAGAACGAGTCGTCTACAATCGATGCCTAGAATTCCTTAACTCCCATTCTCTCCTAGACCCCCTCCAATCTGGCTTCCGTCCCCTCCACTCTACCGAGACTGCTCTCTCTAAGGTCACCCATGACCTCCTTCTTGCCAAATCCAATGGCTCCTACTCCATTCTGATCCTCCTTGACCTCTCTGCTGCCTTTGACACTGTCGACCATCCCCTCCTCCTCCATACCTTATCTCACCTTGGCTTCACGGACTCTGTCCTCTCCTGGTTCTCCTCTTACCTCTCTGGCCGATCATTCTCGGTCTCCTACGCTGGAGCCTCCTCCCCCTCCCATCCTTTAACTGTTGGAGTTCCTCAAGGGTCAGTTCTTGGCCCTCTTCTGTTCTCCATTTACACTCACTCCCTCGGTGAACTCATCCGCTCTCACGGCTTTGACTACCATCTCTACGCAGATGACACGCAGATCTACATCTCCGCCCCTGTCCTCTCCCCCTCCCTTCAGGCTCGCATCTCCTCCTGCCTCCGGGACGTCTCCACCTGGATGTCGGCCCGCCACCTAAAACTCAACATGAGCAAGACTGAGCTCCTCATCTTCCCTCCCAAGCCCGGTCCGCTCCCAGACTTCTCCGTCATCATGGATGGCACGACCATCCTTCCCGTCCCGCAGGCCCGCAATCTCGGTGTCATCCTTGACTCGTCCCTCTCGTTCACCCCACACATCCTATCCGTTACCAAGACCTGCCGGTTTCACCTCTACAATATCGCCAAGATCCACCCTTTCCTCTCCACCCAAACGGCTACCTTACTATTACGGGCTCTCGTTATATCCCGGCTAGACTACTGTGTCAGCCTTCTCTCTGACCTCCCTTCCTCCTCTCTCGCCCCGCTCCGGTCTATTCTTCACTCCGCTGCCCGGCTCATCTTCCTGCAGAAACGATCTGGGCATGTCACTCCCCTTCTTAAACAACTCCAGTGGTTGCCTATCGACCTCCGCTCCAAACAAAAACTCCTCACTCTAGGCTTCAAGGCTCTCCATCACCTTGCCCCTTCCTACCTCTCCTCCCTTCTCTCTTTCTACCGCCCACCCCGCACGCTCCGCTCCTCCGCCGCCCACCTCCTCGCCGTCCCTCGGTCTCGCCTATCCCGCCGTCGACCCCTGGGTCACGTCCTCCCGCGGTCCTGGAACGCCCTCCCTCCTCACCTCCGCCAAAACTGATTCTCTTTCCCTCTTCAAAACCTTACTTAAAAATCACCTCCTCCAAGAGGCGTTCCCAGACTGAGCTCCTCTTCCCCTCTACTCCCTCTGCCATCCCCCCTTTACCTCTCCGCAGCTAAAGCCTCATTTTCCCCTTTTCCCTCTGCTCCTCCACCTCTCCCTTCCCATCCCCACAGCACTGTACTCGTCCGCTCAACTGTATATATTTTCGTTACCCTATTTATTTTGTTAATGAATTGTACATCGCCTTGATTCTATTTAGTTGCCATTGTTTTTACGAGATGTTCTTCCCCTTGACGCTGTTTAGTGCCATTGTTCTTGTCTGTCCGTCTCCCCCGATTAGACTGTAAGCCCGTCAAACGGCAGGGACCGTCTCTATCTGTTGCCGACTTGTTCATCCCAAGCGCTTAGTACAGTGCTCTGCACATAGTAAGCGCTCAATAAATACTATTGAATGAATGAATGAATGAACTGGCCCACATTGGGCTCACAGTCTTAATTCCCATTTTACAGATGAGGTAACTGAGTCACAGAGAAATGAAGTGACTTGCCCAAGGTCATACAGCAGACAAGTGGCAGAGCCGATATTTGAACCCAGGTCCTTCTGACTCCCAGAGGGCTTTTTTCACTTGGCCATGCTACTTCCCTCACTGTTGTAGTAGGAGAAGAACAAGGATGAGTACAGTGACGAGAACTGACTTTTAAAAACTGATCATGTTTATACTATCCTAAAATAGAAGAAAATCCACCTTTCTCTGTGTCCCTTTGTAACATACATAGTCTAGTTAAAGATGTTCAGTCACAGCTAAATAGTTGAATTCCCCTTGCATTAAAGGATAAGGTCAGGTTGGGTTTCACTGCCGATTGTTTGACTTTTGTAAAGGCAATAGAGAGAATGCTTTGAATTACATTTCAAGTCCCTTTACATTTAAATAGTAAAAGGCGACCACTTCTAGTGAAGCCGAGGCTCATCAGATAGTCTTAATAATGAATCCTCTTAATGGAAGATGCTTTATCCTTGGAAGCTTTTGATTCACTTTTGTGTACTGAGATGTCTGGGACAATGTTACGGAACAATGACATTTGGTAAAAAGCTATTAAACTACTTCTGTTACCTTCATGAGGCACCAAGTGGAGAGGAGAGTACAGAGAAAAGATATCGCCATATAAGTGGAAGTCGATCTTGTCTAGAGAGAGTGGCTGGCTCTTGGCTTCACGAAACAAATCTAGGGAAATTAGTAAGACTCTCTGGTTAATCTATGATAAGCTGCAAGTCCGATTAGTACCTCTAATAAGAAATTGATAAACGCATTGAATAGATACATATACTTAATATATTTAAATTAGTATATTTAACTTCAGCTGTAACATTTGTAATGGATTCCAAAGTACCTAAATTCTTTGTTTCCTTCACCATGAGGACTGTGTCATTGTTAAAGTGGATCTTTTATTGAAATTTAAAATAAACACGCTGGTATTCTTTCAAAGGCTAGTTAACATGACAGCCCAGTCCCATCCACCCAGGGTCTAAAGTAATCACACTAAACTTAAATACAAAATCATGCTGCAAACAAATAAGATTTTTTTTTTAATGGAAAATATATCCCACCACATCGGTTCTGCTTCTTTAGGCTATCAGGTACGTGGCTGGTAACTGAGGAAAAGGCTGGGGAACTATTTATTCCTCCACAGGACTGATTACTGAGGGCTCTTGCCAATCAAGGTTTGAAACTCTGATCTTAGAGAATGACGCACGTTGGATTATATTTTAAGAGACAATAAGCTAAATTGGAGCTTTTTATTAGCCTTTAGCATTGAGTAATTTTAACAAAATTCTTTTTATCCTCGGTTTCCATTATTTGTTGTGCCATTTAAAATTTTATTACCTTTTCTGTGAAATACATGAATAATAGAATAGCATATGACCTATACAGTGCCAGGTCCCCTGTGGATCTCAATAAATATTTTTTGATGATGATAATGTTCCTTTCTCTCTGGCTCATTTTTCAGGCGTATGAACCCCAAGGCTCAAATTTAAATGCAGAGGATAATTTCTAAAGGAAATAAAAGGCTTCTAAAATATCATTAGGGGCATACTTTTCACCATTGAAAAAGGAAAATATGGTTTCTACTGTTGTATTTTTTTCAGTGATTACAAGAACAGTAAAAGAACAATTTTCCTCTCAGAACAGGTAATCTGACATCTGTTCTCTTTCTTAATTGTGCCATAAACAGAATTGTGCAAAATAAATCTTTAAACCTTAAAATACATAGCAAAACAAAAGCCATTTGTTTTTCCCTTCTATGAAGAAATTCAATTCAGGATCTTAGCAAAGTTGGTAGGAGCTTTGATAAAAGCAATGAAAATGAGGCCTCCCCCCCCCCCCCCCCCCCCCCGGTCCCGATTTCATATTATTAAGCTCTAGACTGTGAGCTCATGGTGGGCAGGGATTGTCACTGCTAATTGTTGTATTGTACTTTCCCAAGTACTTAGTACAGTGCTCTGCACATAGGAAGCACTTAATAAATACAATTGAATGAATGAATGAGGATAATTAGGAGAGATCTAGTGGAAAGAGCCCGGACCTGGGAGTCAAAGGACGTGGGTTCTAATCACAGCTCTGTCGCTTGACTACTTTGTGACCTTGGGCAAGTCAATTAACCTCTTTGTGCCTCAGTTTACTCATCTGTAAAATGGGGACTCAATACTTGTACTCCCTTCTACTTTGACTGTTAGCCCCAGTCAGGGATTGGTTTCTACCTGATTTATTTATATCTACCCTGGGGTTTAGTACAGTGCTGTACACATAATAAGCACTTAACAAATACCAGAATTATTATTATTGTCCAACTTTAAGTGACTTCTATTTGATTGCATTACCTTTCCAGCCTTTGGACAATGTAATGACCGAATCCTAGGCTTGGAAGGGTCCTTGATATATCATTTGATCCAGTGGCCAGCCTCCAGGCAGGTGAATAATTGAATTATTCAGGAAAGATTGGGGTCTGTTCTTTCCATGAAGACTTCCAGAGTCGGCTACTCCACAGTCTTCTTGGTTGCCCATTTCCCTGCTTTACCTTCCTGATAATCAAGAAGTTCTTTTGTACATCCAACTCACCTCTCTCCTGCTTTCATTTCAGCTCATTTCACTGGGCACAATATTTTCACATGGGTTTGACCAGTGCAGACTAATGCAGAGGGATGGCTTCCTGACTCTTACATGATATAGTCCTTGATGCATCCTTTCACATGGTACTAATAATAATGATCTGGTGCCTCTCTGGTTGATTAATTTATTCTGATTCCACTGCTTGTGAATGTTCATATGTTTAGTTTCCCCATGAGACTGTACACTTCATTCATTCAATCATATTTATTGAGCGCTTACTGTGTGCAGACCACTGTACTAAACGCTTGGAAAGTACAATTCAGCAATAGAGACAATCCCTGCCCACAATGGGCTTACAGTCTAGAAGCGGGGAGACAGACATCAAAACAAATAAACAGGCATCAATAGCATCAATATAAATAGAGTTATATATATATATATATACATCAAAACAAGTAAACAGTCATTAATGTAAATAAATAGAATTATAGATATGTACATATATACGTAAGTACTGGTAGGCCCGGGGGGTAGAGAAAAGGGAGCGAGTCAGGTCGATGGGGAGGGGAGGGGGAGCTGAGGAAAAGGGGGCTTAGTCTGGAAAGGCCTCTTACTTCTTGTGTGCAGGGAACATACCTTGGGCTTGTTGCACTTTCCAAGTGTGCATAGCATTCAGTAGGGGCTTAATAAGTACCATTATTAATCAATCAGCAGTACTTATTGTGTGCTTACCCATGGAGAGCATTGCTTTAAATGAGAATGCAACAGAGCTAGTAGATGTGATTCCTGCCATTAAGGAGCAGTACGACTACTACCACTACTAATCAATCAATCATATTTACTGAGCACTTTCTGTGCGCAGAGTACTGTAATAAGTACTTGGGAGAGTACAATATAACAGAGTTGGTAGACACATTCCCTGTCCAAAAAAATCTTATGGTCCACAGGGGGAGACAGACATTAATATAAATAAATAAATTATGGCTATGGACTTAAGTGTTGTGGCGCTGAGGGAGGGATAAATAAAAGGAGCAAATCCAAGAACAAAAATGACACAAAAGGGAATGAGGGAAAAGGAAATGAGGACCTAGTCAGGAAAGGCCTCTAGGAGGAGATGTGGCCGCAATAAAGCTGGGAGGAGGGGACGGGAGCAGGAAGTGGTCCCCAGGGAGTGGAAGAGACCATCAAGAGAGGTGAGAGTTGAACAGTGGGGGTGAGAGAGTAACGTAGGATGTTCAGTGTGGAAGACAAAAAGGAAGTCCATCAGACTGGCCCAGTGGGTCACACACAATCTCCTCCTTCTCCTACTCCACTTCAAGGAAGTGGGGAGTTATCCCTGTGTGGTAGCTATGCTTAGTAGGCATTTCCACAAGCAAATTTTCCAGATGATCAAGCTTTGGCCTGAATATTTCAGGGTTTAAAAATGCTTTCTGACGGAAATATAAGAATATTTGACACCCAAATATGTTTTGGGACCCGGAATTCTAAGTGTAGATAAATGGTGCCTTGAGTATTATTGAATTGTTTCAAATTTTGTGAAGAAGCTAGCGAAGATCTGGGGGTGAAAAGGACAGCAACAATGATTACAGGAATGGAATATAGATAGATCCTAAGATGAAAGGTTAAAGGAATTGAGGGAGGAAAGAAAGACCCAGTAGTTACTTAATAATTGTCTTCCAAGAATATAAAATGTCTGTAGGAGGATCTGACCAATTCTCCTCCATAGTAACAGCAAAACAAAAGGAAATGGTATTAAATTAAAACAGGGGAGATTGCAGTGGAATATAAGGGACCCCATCAGGTAACCAAGGGAGATGTGGAGTTTCCATCTTTGTAGATCTTTGAGAAAAGAATAAAAATCACCTGTCCTGGGTTGTTTAATCATTCATCATCTGCCTTGAGGCAGGGAATGGAATAGATCATCCTCATCAATAGGATTTATTGAGCACCTATTGTTCTCAATCTGGTTGGAGTGGAAAGGCCTTTACCTTTCCCCAGAGGCAAAATGCTGCAACTTTCACCTTATAATAATGACAAGGAATAGAAAATGAAAAATGAAGTCCATTATTTTGCTTCATACTATCTGATTATACTGAAGTCATGCAAACACATAAATGCTTAACAAATACCACATTTTTATTATTCTCTTTCTTTTCTCCCTCTTTTCTTCTCCTTCTCCTCATCCTCCTTGTCCATCTCTTCTTTTGATTCTTCTCTTTTCTTCTTCTCCTTCCCTTCTCCTTCTCTCCTTTTTCTTCTTCTTCCTTCATCTTTCTTCTTCCTTCTCTTATTTATCTGTCGTCTACAATCGATGCCTAGAATTCCTTAACTCCCATTCTCTCCTAGACCCCCTCCAATCTGGCTTCCGTCCCCTCCACTCTACTGAGACTGCTCTCTCTAAGGTCACCCATGACCTCCTTCTTGCCAAATCCAGTGGCTCCTACTCCATTCTAATCCTCCTTGACCTCTCTGCTGCCTTTGACACTGTCGACCATCCCCTCCTCCTCCATACCTTATCTCACCTCGGCTTCACGGACTCTGTCCTCTCCTGGTTCTCCTCTTAGCTCTCTGGCCGGTCATTCTCGGTCTCCTTCGCCGGAGCCTCCTCCCCCTCCCATCCTTTAACTGTTGGAGTTCCTCAAGGGTCAGTTCTTGGCCCTCTTCTGTTCTCCATTTACACTCACTCCCTCGGTGAACTCATTCGCTCTCACGGCTTTGACTACCATCTCTACGCAGATGACACGCAGATCTACATCTCCGCCCCTGTCCTCTCCCCCTCCCTTCAGACTCGCATCTCCTCCTGCCTCCGGGACGTCTCCACCTGGATGTCGGCCCGCCACCTAAAACTCAACATGAGCAAGACTGAGCTCCTCGTCTTCCCTCCCAAACCCGGTCCTCTCCCAGACTTCTCTATCACCGTGGATGGCACGACCATCCTTCCCGTCTCTCAGGCCCGCAATCTCGGTGTCATCCTTGACTCGTCCCTCTCGTTCACCCCACACATCCTATCCGTTACCAAGACCTGCCGGTTTCACCTCTACAATATCGCCAAGATCCGCCCTTTCCTCTCCACCCAAACGGCTACCTTACTATTACGGGCTCTCGTTATATCCCGGCTAGACTACTGTGTCAGCCTTCTCTCTGACCTCCCTTCCTCCTCTCTCGCCCCGCTCCGGTCTATTCTTCACTCCGCTGCCCGGCTCATCTTCCTGCAGAAACGATCTGGGCATGTCACTCCCCTTCTTAAACAACTCCAGTGGTTGCCTATCGACCTCCGCTCCAAACAAAAACTCCTCACTCTAGGCTTCAAGGCTCTCCATCACCTTGCCCCTTCCTACCTCTCCTCCCTTCTCTCTTTCTACCGCCCACCCCGCACGCTCCGCTCCTCTGCCGCCCACCTCCTCGCCATCCCTCGGTCTCGCCCATCCCGCCGTCGACCCCTGGGTCACGTCCTCCCGCGGTCCTGGAACGCCCTCCCTCCTCACCTCCGCCAAACTGATTCTCTTTCCCTCTTCAAAACCCTACTTAAAAATCACCTCCTCCAAGAGGCATTCCCAGACTGAGCTCCTCTTCCCCCTCTACTCCCTCTGCCATCCCCCCTTTACCTCTCCGCAGCTAAAGCCTCATTTTCCCCTTTTCCCTCTGCTCCTCCACCTCTCCCTTCCCATCCCCACAGCACTGTACTCGTCCGCTCAACTGTATATATTTTCGTTACCCTATTTATTTTGTTAATGAATTGTACATCGCCTTGATTCTATTTAGTTGCCATTGTTTTTACGAGATGTTCTACCCCTTGACGCTGTTTATTGCCATTGTTCTCGTCTGTCCGTCTCCCCCGATTAGACTGTAAGCCCGTCAAATGACAGGGACTGTCTCTATCTGTTGCCGACTTGTTCATCCCAAGCGCTTAGTACAGTGCTCTGCACATAATAAGCACTCAATAAATACTACTGAATGAATGAATGAATGAATGAATTATTTCTTCATCATTATTTTCTTTCTTCAGTTTCTTTTATGTCACCTTCTTTCTTCTTCTTCATAGTCTTCTTCCTCATCTACTTTCTTCTTCTACATCTTCTTCATAGTCTTTTCTTCATCTTCTTTTTACTTTTTCTTCTTCTCTTCAACTCCTTCTCTTCTCCTTCTTCTTCTCCTCTTCATTTTCTTCTTCCTTGTCTTCTTTCTTTTCTATCTTCTTCCTTCTTTCTTCCTTTTCTCCATCTTATTTCTTCATCTTCTTTGTAGTCATTTTCTTTCTTCATTGTCATCTTCTTTCTTCTTCGTAGTCTTTATTTTTTCTTCTTCACTGTCGTCTCTTTCTTCTTCACTGTTATCTTTCTTCTTTTCTTTTTCATTGTTTTTTTCTTTTTCTCCTTTTTCATCATCATCTTTTTTTCTTCTTCGTCTTCTTTGTTGTCTTCTTCTTCTTTGCCATCTTCCTTCTTCTTCTTTCTTTTTCTCCATCTTCTTCTTTCTTTTTCATCTTTCTCCCTCTCCTTCCTTCTTCATCTTCCTCTCCCTCCTTCTTCCTTTCCTTCTTCTTCCTCTTCTTTTCCTTCCTTGTTCCTCTTCTTCTTCCCCTTCCTCTTCCTCCTCTTCTTCTCCTTCTTCTTCTCCTTCTTCTTCTTCTTCTACACACACACTGCAATGAGATGTACCTATTTACTCTTTACATTTCCAAGCAAAGTTAGCATATTCACAGAATGCTAGAGTTAGCTTTTATGCTAATTTATGTTTTGTCCAAGAAAGAAATATCCAGGAAACCATGGTGACTAGAAACCAGTTTTTTAAGTTTAAAAAGAAATTTAAATTCATTTTAGATTCAATATGAATTCCACTGCCCCTGTAATGTTCAAAATGGGCATTTCCCCAACATGTTTATAGAATGACTTAAAAAGAATGAAAATTGAAGGTGATTTCAGAAGCTAATGCAGCCCACCAAGCATTATCTCCAAGATTTACCCAATGTGCTAGAGGAAAGCACTCTGGGTTGCCATCTAGAGACATCCAAGGGGGAGTAATCTTGTGTGGTATTTAAGCATTTAATAAAGTAGTGTAAATAGTTCATGTGTCTCTCTTTGTGAAAGCTTTCAAGAATGTGTTCTTGGCACATGACTGGCATGGTTTAGTCATTAAAGAGCAAAAGCAATTCAATCATCTTTGAAACTTTGGCTTTGCTTAGAAATGGATTCCATGGCAATGATTCCTCACTTTTCATTTTAGTCCTCTAAATTTTGAATTTCCACCCCAATCAAGCAATCAATTCCTCTCCACATCAAGCAGAAACTCCTGACCATTAGCTTTAAGTCACCCAATCAGTTCTCTCTCCTTCCCACTTATTCATTTTCTTCTCCCATTACACCCCAAGTTTCACTCCTCGCTCTTCTTAAGCCAAGCTACTCACAGTGACTCATTTTCATCTCTCTTGCCAGAGACCTCTGGCTCACACTTTCCTTTTTGTCCAGAACTCCTTCTCCCTTCACATCCATCTCCACCAGGAGGTCTTCCTCAATGAGTCGCCCATCTAGACTGTATGCTCCCCCTCAGGACTGTAAGCTTGTTGTGGGCAGGGACTGTTGGATTGTACTCTCCCAAGCACTTATTACAATGCTCTGCATACAGGAAACGCTCACTAAATACCACCAGTGAGGATGATCTCCCCACCCTATTTCTTCCCTTACTGCCACCTCAACACTGCCATGTCACTTAAACCCTTGGGTATTCCACCCATCCAAACACTTAATATACATATCCTTCAACTCTTTTGTATCCCCCTCCCTGTAATTGATTTAAATGTCTCTTTTCCCTTCTAGATTGTAAGCTTCTTGAGGTCAGGGATCATGTCTACTAACTCCACTGTACTTTCTCAAGTTCTTAGTACAGTGCTTTGAACATAGTACATACACAATAAATACCATGGATTGATTGATTGATGCAGAGAGGAATGGGCAACCATAGGTGGTTTTTGAAGAGGGGGGAGTTGTGTGCAAAATAACATTTTAGCAAAATGATCCTGGCTGCAGAGTGAAGTATGGACTGGAGAGGGGACAGAGGCTGGAGGCAAGGAGGTTTGCAAGAAGACTAATGCAGTAATCAACTCAGGATATAAGTACTTGGACCAGCATGGTAACAGCTTGGATCAATCAATTGCATTTATTTATTTATTTTTTATTTTTACGTTATTTGTTAAGCACTTACTATGTGTCAAATACTGTTCTAAGCACTGGGGTAGATACAAGTTAATTAGTTCCTGTCCCACAGGGGGCTCACAGTCTATGCACTGTACTAAGCATTTGGGACTAGAACATAAGGGTGGAATTTAGTGATGGTGTGAAGTTAGAACCAACAGGATTCAGTGACATTGAATATATGGGTTGAGGGAGATAGTTGAGTTGAGAACTATAAGCTTGTTCTGGGCAAGGACTGTGTCTGTTTATTGTTATATTGAACTCACCCAAGCACTTAGTAGTGCTTTGCACACAGTAAGCGCTCAATAAATACGATTGAATGAATGCATGACTTGAGAGAGATGAGTCAAGGATAATGTCAAGGTTGTGGGATTGAGAGATGGGAAGGATGGTGGTATTGTCAACAATGTTGGGAAAGTTAGGTTAAGGGTGGAATTTAGGAAGGAAGATGAGGAATTCAGCTTTGGACATGTTGAGTTTATGGTGCCAGTGGGGTATCCAGAGAGAGATGTCCTGGAGGCAGGAGGAAATGCAAGATGGCAGAGAAGGGGAGAGGCCAAGTTAAGTGAGGGAGATTTGGAAGTCATCCACATAGAGGTGGTACTTGAAGCCCTGTGAGTGGATGAGGAATAAATGTAAACTGAGAACAGATGGAGATTCAGAACTGAGCCTCAAGGGACTCCCACAGGTAGGGAGTGAGAGGCCAGAAAGAACCAGCAAGAGAGCCCAAGTATGAGCAATCAAAGAGGAAATAATAATAATGGTATTTGTTAAGTACTTACTATGTGTCAAGCACTGTTCTAAGCGCTGGTAGGAGGAGAATAATATTTCTTCTGGGAAGAATGCGGTTCCTATATTGTTAGCTCCTTGAGACAGGAGGGATCATGCATACTAATTTCTAGTCGCCACTCTCAAGCACTTAGTAAAGTGCTCTACAGAGAGTGCTCATTCAATGTGATTAATAATATAGGCAAATCAAGTGAGAGGAGTGGACAGTTCTCAGAGAGGAAAGCACAAATAAAATGGAGTCTCTCTAAAGATGGTGGCTTTCACCCTGTGACTATGAGATGGAGCATGGATAGAGCATGGGTCTGAAAGTCAGGTCATGGGTTCTAATCCCAGCTCTGTCATGCATCTGCTAGGTGACCTTGGACTAGCCACTTCACTTTTCTGGGCCTCAGTTACCTCATCTGTAAAATGGAGAATTGAGATTGTGAGCCCCATGCTAGACAGGAACTTGTCCAACCCAATTTGCTGGTATCCACCCCAGTGCTTAAAACAGTGCCTGGCACATAGTAAGTGCTTAACAAATACCAATGGTGTTATCATTATTATTATTATGTAAAGCCTTTCTGCATGCAGGAAGGCAAATGTAAGCGGCTAAGTCTTCATTAATTTCATCATCTTAATTTGTATTCATTTAAAGCTTTTTCCAGCTACAAATGTGATAAGACAATGTGTACATTTTGTCTAATACAGGACACTGTTAAAAGATGAAGTAATCTCTTGATAAAGCAGAAAGATGTGACATTTATTGCTGGACAATAAAAACAAATGCCTTAAATTTGAGTTTTTTTAATTAAAGTTTATCAAGTCCATCCAGTTTATCTAAGATAAGAAGTCTGCTTTAAACATTGCTTCCTTTCTATTTCCTAACCTTCCTGCCTCCTCTTCCTCTCAAAACAGACTTTCAATTATTGGGTGAAGAATGAACAATGTATTACAGATATTAAAAAGGAATAGTTATCTTAAAATCAAAGTAGACCATTTCCCTCCAAATTAAAACAATTGTTCCAGCTACCAAAATAAACTTTAGTACCACCCAACTAGACAAAATGGCACACTGCAAGCTAGAAACTCAATCAATCGATCAATCGATCAATGGGATTTTATTGAGAGCTTACTGGAGTTGGAGCACCATACTAAGCAATTGGGACAGTACAATAGAATAAGCAGACATGATCCCTGCCCTCACTCTCTTACATATTTTATGGAATCCCAGTCTCTTTGGAAATGGATTCAGGGGGAATTTGAATATTTTCCCCATTTGCCTAGTTTACATTAGGAAGCTAAACGGCCAAGGCGAAAGAGTTAAAGATATTTTCTTTTGTTCACTCTGTCGATTGTCAAACAACAGGTAGCCTGACTGCTTTCTTTCAGCTTTCTCTTTTTCTTCAGAGGGAAAAAGAGAACGGTTAATCTGCCTCAGGTTAAGCAGTCCCAGTTCCATGCATGCTCAGGATGCCATGTTGATCTTCAGCTGCTGTGGGAAGGAAACGGGAATGAAAGGGCTAAGTTTGCAAAAGTGATTTTTTTCCCAAGGGACTGCCTTTATCTGGAAGAGTGTGTGTTCGTGAATCCCATGACCAAATAACTTTGGAGAAAGACAGCCTGCAGACTGACAAATAACAGTAAAGCAGGTCCCTGATTGCTTTGCTGCCAAAACTATTTCAACTTGGGACATATTAATTAAGGGGAAAAATTACCACAGTAATTGTGTTCTTCTAACATTTGCTTCTACTGCTGTTGTTCTTAATGCCATTTGTCAGGCATCAAAAAATTACTCTTGGCACTGCGCGTTATACTACCCGAGTCCCCTCCTTTACCGATCTGCAGTCTAAATACCGATAGACACAGCTGGCCCCGTGCCTCTGAGCCTTCCAGAACATGGCGAGAGTAGCAGAAATGCCAGTTCCCCACTGAAAATGCTAATGGTGAATCATACTCTTGGCCCTAGCCATACCTTCCCATATGAAGCTGAGAAACGGGGTGGGGCTGGCAATTTCTCTGATCTTGAGGAATAACTTCCCCGCAGAGAACCTTAGAAGGGATTTGTGTTCTCAGCCAGCTAGCTTTTAAAATCCAACTAGCTTTCCCAGGTGACTGGAAAAAATGAAGAGGGTTTCAGTCAGGAGTTCTGAAGAGCTCAAGATAAATATCGGGCCCTTGAGATGATCTAGAATGAGGAGAAATGGTTTTCTGACCCCCTCCAAATCGGCCTTTGGCTGAGCCACTTTCTTCCTTCCCCACCCCCACTTCTTTGTACCCTACCCAATTTTGGTGCCACTGCACAGCTGTGAGAAGTGACTAAGGGGTGAATGCCCAATGGAGGGCACTGGGTAGCGGGCTAGATTAAAGAATCTGATGGTCCCAAGGGTGTCCCCAGGTCAAAGTTCATATCTCTCTGCCTCCCTGGGACAATACATGCCCTAGCTCCACCCGCGTCACTCCCTCAGCCCTTCTGGGAGTATTTAAGGCATAACAAATGATGTGGCTGAAGGAAGACCAATCTGGGGAAGGAGGGCGAGGGCAGCACTGGTGAGCCCACCCTATGGCAGTGGGGCACAGAGGGGTCTGAAAGTGTAAAGTTGTATCTGAGAGTGTGAGCTAGGTGATGGGCGGTGGCCAAATGACTGGTAGATCGTGGGGAGTAACGATCATCATCACCACTGTCAGGACATTTCTTAAGCATTTATGTGCCGATCACCAGATTAAGGTCTGGGGCAAATACAAGATAATCAGGTGGGAAAACCCAAGGTTTTTCTTTGGATAAAATTGGCTCTCGAGTCGGGTGCATTATTCGCCTGTGAAGGGAGTTCCCAAGAGAGGCTACATTTTTGCATACTGAAAGAAGTAACTTATGTAGTTACAGCGAACTCAGTTATCTATGTCTGGAAATCTCTATGCAATAACTTCAACTTTTTCCATGGGCAAACTTTCTTTACCACAGTGGCTAGCAAGCAACAGAAAGGATGGATTCAAGGGTCACCTTCTGTCTATGCTCCTGGCCCATCTTCTGATGCTTTGCACCATCTACGATTATAGGTTGCTGATATTTGACACTTTTTTGGTTCCGCCACTCTCATTTCTTTCCACGCTTCTTTCGCAGGCAGATCTGACCCATGAGCCTGCTCACCAGAGGCTAACACGCCAAGTCATTCCGACTGACCCATCAACCTCTGGATGGGGAAGTGGCATGGTTTAGTGGATAGAGTGCGGGCCTGGGAGTCAGAAGGACCTGGGTTCCAATCCTGACTCTGATACATGCCTACTATGTGACCTTGGGCAAGTCACTTCACTTCTCTGGTTCTCAGTTATCTTATCTGTAACATGGGGATTTAAGAGTGTGAGCCCCATGTGGGACAGGGATTGTGTCCAACCTGTTTAACTTTTATCTACCCCTGTGCTTAGAACAGTGTTTGGCACATAGTAAGCGTTTAACAAGTACCACCATAATAATAATAATACTATCATTATTATTATTATTATTATGCAGCAGGATCATCGATGCCTGTGGCAAGGAGTTGTACCCTAGACCCAGAAATCCAACTATATGGGGCCTTGCTCATTTCCAGAGGGATGCCCCATTGTGGGCAGGGAATGTTTCTGTTTATTGTTATATTGTACTCTCCTAAGCGCTTAGTATGGTGCTCTGTACACAGTATGCGCTCAATAAATACGCCTGAATGAGTGAATGAATAAATGATGCCAGTTCAGGGGCGGGCATGGGGATGGGTCTCTGAGCAGGGAGGCTTCTATGCCCCAAGTGATTCTGGGATATATACACTGGTTGAACAGACAGTATCGCTTTGCCAGCAGCATGTGAAAGAAACAACTGCTATCTCCAAGTTCCCTCTGACAATGAGGCTCCTGCTGTTTTCCCAATTGCCGAAAGCAACTGATACCTGGGCCCTAAATCTCAGGGCGCCTGGTAGTTGCCTGGTTGGTCCATCCCTGGCCCTAGGGACTACTGGTGATCTTTCATGCCACTTTAACACTTGGATACTCACACACACACACACACACACACACACACACACACACACACACTTAGCACTTATAAATCTATCTTTATACTCTTAGTTTCTTCTACATATCATTTATTTTAGTATCTTCTTAAGTTTTGATGTTGTCTTCTGCGCACAGGAGATGCTCAATAAATACTTCGATTGATGGCTTTTGTGATGAGTCAGTCAGTCAGTTGTATTTATTGAGCTCTTGCTGTGTGCAGAGCGTTTGAGAGAGTACAATACAACAATGAACAGATACATTCCCTGCCCACAACGAATTTACAGTCTAGAGAGGTAGACAGACAATAATATAGATAAATTCCAGGTATGTACATAAGTGCTGTGGGGCCGGGAGGGGGGATGAATAAAGTGAGCAAGTCAGGGTGATTCAGAAGGGAGTGGGAGAAGAGGAAAGGAGGGTTTAGTCACTTATGGCTTAAGGCCACTGCTGCTGCTGCACCATTATTTCTGGGTTTGGCCAGCTGCTCTAAGACCTGGGCAGCAGTCATGGACTCCTCCATTGCTCTCCCTGCTTTTACCTAAGTGGTGGAAGCCCCCAGCTGGCCACCAGGGTTGCCCAAGGTACTTCCATGTGTCCCACGCTTGAGAGAGGTTCCGCCTCTGACACCACCATGTGTTTTTGTTTCTGCTGCTTTTACAGTAATTTGTAGTGGAATATGGGGTCCCATTTCCCTGCAAACACCCACTATAGTCAGTCAATTGCGCCACTGTAGCCTTCGGGGTGTCCACTCTACATATGGACCTGCTACAATTGCGCACTGTAGCTCAGGGACATTTTGGTCCAGTGAAGCTAAAGGTGAAGCAGTGATAAAAATGGGTCATGCCATAGTTATGGCTCAGCCAAAGATATTGGCCTAAGTAATAATGGCAGAGCTGTCCTTTGGTTGAAAGATGTTGATGCTGAAGGGAAAATTGTATCCACGAGTGCAATAGTATCAACATCCTAGAGAAGCGGCATGGCCTGGGAATCAGAGGACTAATTACCTCATTTGTAAAATGAGCTCTGCCAGCTCTGCCACATCTGCTGGGTGACCGTGGGCAAGTCAGTTCACTTCTCTGTGCCTCAGTTACCTCACCTGAACAATGGGGATTAAATACCTGTTCTCCCTTCTACGGAGAATGAGAGCCCCATGTGGGACAGGGACTGTGTCCAACCCCAGTGCTTAAAACAGTGCTTGATACCTAGTAAGTTCTTAACAAATGCCAAAAAAAAAATAGTTCAACTTTATGAGTAAAGAAACTGGCCTAGAAACAGTAAGAGATGAAACAGAGATGTCTTATGACCATTAAAATGGACTTCTGTCCAATACATGGGATAATGAGATAATTGAGGTTTCTGCCCTTCCCCAACTAAGTCCTGATTTCCCCTACTCCCTCCCTCTCCCTTCTGCATCAGATATGTACTTGGATCTGTACCCTTTAATCACTAGACATTCATCCCACCCTCAACCCCACAGTACTTATGTACCTTCAATGATAATGGAATCTGTTAAGTGCTTACTACTTTTTTAAAAATGGTATATGTTAGGCACTTACTATGTGCCAAGCACTGTACTTGTACTACTATGTACAAGGTAATCAGGTTGTCCCACGTGGGGCTCACAGTCTTACTTTCCATTTTACAGATGAGGTAACTGAGGCACAGAGAAGTTAAGTGGCTTGCCCAAGGTCACAGAGCAGACAAGAGGTGGAGCTGGGAGTAGAACCCATGTCCTCTGATATCCATGCCCAGGCTCTTTCCTCTAAGCCATGCTACTTGTCAAGCACTGTTCTAAGTGCTACAGTAGATAGCAGTTAATCAGGTCAGACACAGTCCCTACTCCTGGTAGGACAATCTAAGTAGGAGAGAGAACAGGTATTGGATCCCCATTTTACATATGAGGAAACTGAGGCATATCTGTAATTTAATGTTTGTCTCTCCCTCTAAACTAAGCTCCTTGTGGACAGGGAACATGCCTGCCAAATAGGTTGTTTTGCATTCTCCCAAGAAGATTGATTTTTTTTTATTTTTATGCTCAGCCTGAGTTCATTTAGAGAGCTTAGAAAGAGTTGAAGGCCTTTTAGGGAATTAATATTTGCCATAACTCTACTGACTCAGACTTTAGGGAAATAAGACCCCACAGTGAGGTTAGGCCTGGAGTGAAGTTTTTGAAAGATTTTTCATGATCTCATCTTTTGTCAACATCTCATCCTAGAGAGATGCTGTAGGGAAAAGGAAAAATGATTCTGTATCTCAAAGTTGTTAATAGCATTTTAGGGAAACTTGCTAGATTAATGGAGCATGGGCAATTTGTCTTAAAAGGCTTACTGAAACCACATTACGGTGGAAAAACAACAATTTCAGAAAGGGTGGATGTGCCCTTTAAAGACTATGGGCAGGCATCCTTTCAAGAGCATCAATAATTCATTTTCAGAGGACTAGTCATAAAAGAATAAATAAAACACAGGAAAACCAATCTAACAGAATGTGGGTTGTCTGACAATCTCCCACACGTATTGCCAAATGTCCCACTGAAAGCTAGTCCCATTTAAAGTGATGTTTGGGTTTCAAAGGGACTGATGGAAGGTGGAGTCATCCGGAACATTCAGAAAACCATTTCAGGATGCCAAGAGAATCCTGCCTCCACCATGCCAAGGATGCCAAGAAAATTCTGCCATGAATCTTTCCTCCACCAATCAATCACTCTTTTTTAACTACATTTCTAGGGGGAATTTTTCCTTCCTCTTTTTTCCCTAATGTTTTTACAAGTCTCCCCATAGATCAGATCAGATGTAGATGGAGCCTGGGTAGAAAATGATTAACATCAACAACTGACTCCACTTTGCTACCCATTCAACTCAGTTCTGAAGAGTCAACACCATAGTTAGAATTTTCTTCAGTTCCCATTCAAGCAGAGCCTGCTCAATCTGTCACATTTTGATGAGGTGTAGATGTTAAATAATTTTTCCCAGTACAACCCATTTTGAATTTTTCTAATCTTGCATCACTGGACGAACTCCAAAGATTTTATAAAAGTTGAGATTCACCCAAGAGGCTTCAGCCTCGAATAAAAAATGACAAGACAGCATTTAGCCTAGGGGAAAGAGCATAGGACAGAGAGTCAGGAAACCTAGGTTCTAGTCTTGTCTCTGTCATGTGACCTTGGGCAGATCACTTCACTTCTCTGTGCCTCAGTTTCCTCCTCTGTCGAATAGGCATAAAATACCTGTTCTCTCTCCCTCAGTCTGGGTACCAGGTGTGAATGGAGGCTGTGTTTTATCTGATTATCTTGGTCTACCTCAGTGCTTGACACATAATAATTACTTAGCAAATACCTAAGTTATTACTGCTAGCAAAAATCAAGCATGTAAATTAACACTGGCCCCGAACCTAAGGCCTACAAGGAATCAGGCTGAGCTTTAAAGAAATTAGACCCCAGTATGTCTTAAAACACAAAGTACAGTTCTTCAGGCTTCCAAACCTCCTTCACCTCCAATACATGATTCCAAGGTGGGTGTGGGGGACCGTACGGGAAAGGTGCAGAGTTTGAAGTATGGAGAAGGGAAGCAGGGAAGGCAGGAAAGGAAGTGAGGAGAAGACACCAGAGACCAGAGGATGGTAGTGACACTGGGGGTGGAAACTCCCCAAGAATAGGGACCGCCAGGAGCGGGGCTAGGAGGGCGGACAGGAGGGGTCAAGTCCAGGCTTACACGCCTGGTCTTAGGAAAATCTGATCACTTGAAATGCTGTACAAAAGGAACCAATCAAATATGAAAGTTCACTGTGGGCAGGGAATGTGTCTGTTATACTGTGGTGTTGTACTCTTCAAAACGCTTAGTACAGTGCCCTGTACACAGCAAATGCTCAATAAATACGATTGATTGATTGAAAATAGCACCCCTGTCTCATAGCCTTCCCAAGTAGTAGTTGTAAAGATACTTATTGAGAGTCCACTGAGTGCAATACACTGTACTAAACATTTGGAAAAGTGCAACAGAAGCACGAAACAGGTTCCCTGCCCACAAGGAGATTACATTCTGATGAAGGATCCAGACATAAAAAATATTTACAAGTGGAATAATCAGAATAAATTGATTGTTCAAGCAATCATAGTGAAATTGGCCCGTCTGTTGTGAACTGTCTAGGAAAGGCTGGTGAAGATTTTGTGAGCCAGCACACAAAAAATCCCAATGAATGAATCACACTGAAGGTTTATCTCCCTTTACAATAGCAAGTATCACCTTTTCAGATTTACATGTTTTGAGGTTGCCTTTTCTTCTGGATCCCCTTCTCTTATTAATTCACATTCACTCCCTTGGGGAGCTTATCCACTCCCACAGCTTCAACTACTATCTCCACATGAATAATAAAAATAATAATAGTAATAATGTTGGTATTTGTTAAGCACTTACTATGTGCCAAGCACTGTTCTAAGCGCTGGGGTAGATACAGGGTAATCAAGTTGTCCCACGTGAGGCTCACAGTCTTAATCCCCACTTTACAGATGAGGTAACTAAAGCACCGAGAAGTTAAGTGACTTGCCCAAAGCCACACAGCTGACAGGTGGCGGAGCTGGGATTGGAACCCATGACCTCTGACTCCTAAGCCCATCCTCTTTCCACTGAGCCACGAATGAATCCCAAATCTACATAACGTGAAGCAGCGTAGCTCAGTGGAAAGAGCGTGGGCTTTGGAGTCAGAGGTCATGAGTTCGAATCCCAGCTCTGCCACTTGTCAGCTGTGTGACTATGGGCAAGTCACTTAACTTCTCTGTGCCTCAGTTCCGTCATCTGTAAAATGGGGATTAAGACTGTGAGCCCCACGTGGGACAACCTGATTCCCCTGTGTCTACCCCAGTGCTTAGAACAGTGCTTGGCACATAATAAGCGCTTAACAAATACCAACAAATACCAACATTATTATAACCCTGACCCCTCTCCTTCTCTGCTCACTCTCTCAACTCTCTCATACCTGCCAATAATGTTCTTGCTGAGGCATGAACAACTAAATGAGAAGGCGGGCAGAAGTGCAGCAAATTGCAAAATCTGTGTGTCATCTTCACCCACATTAACCAGCTACAGGCAGAACTGTTCTATCCATTGGACCCATAGCAGGGTTAAGGCTGGACCTGTCCAGAGAATTTGATCAATGAGGATACTGTTTGATCCATGTGATCCAAATGACAGTGTTAGTCCAAATTGTCTTTAGTCTAAATGAACTGCATTCCTGCCATGGTATCTTTTTAAAAATGTCTTCAGTGTTTCAATGTATCTCTTTGGCCGCTCATTCTCAGTCTCTTTTGAGGGTTTCTCCTCTGCCTCCCACCCTCTAACTGTAAAAGTCCCTCAGGACTCAATTCTGGGTCCCCTTCTATTCGCCATCTACATCCACTCCTTTGGAGAACTCCTTTGCTCCCATGACTTCAACTACCATCTCTATGCGGATGATTCCTAAATCTACGTCTCCAGCCTTGATCTCTCTCCTTCTCAGCAATATAGTATTTCCTCTTGCCTTCGGGGCATCTCTACTTGGATGTCCCATGGACACCTCAGACTGAATATATCCTGAACAGAGCTTCTCATCCTCTCATCCAAAATCTGTTCTCCCCGTGACTTTCCCATCACTGTAGACAGCACCACCATCCTCCCTGCCTCAAAAGCCCATAACCTTGGTGTTATCCTTGACTCATGTCTCTCTTTCAAGCCACATATTCAATCTGTCACTAAATCCTGTCAGTTCAACCATCACCACATCGCTAAAATCCACCTTTTTATCTCCACCCAAACGGCTACCACGTTAATCCAAGCACTTATCCTCTCCCACCTTGATTACAGCATCAGCCTCCTTTCTGAGCTCCCCGCCTCTGGTCTTTCTCCACCCAGTCCATACTTCCCTCTGCTGCCCAGATTCTACAAAACCATTCAGTCCACATTTCCCCACTCCTCAAGAACCTCCAGTGGTTGCCCATCCACTCCCATATCAAACAGAAATTCCTTACCATAGACTTTAAAACACTCAATTACTTTGCCCCCTCCTACCTTACCTCCCTGATTTCCTACTGTAACCCACACTCCCCACTTCACTCTTCTAATGCCATCCTATTCACTGTACCTCAGTCTCATCTGTCTTGTCTTGCCCTTGTCCTGCCTCTGGTCTGGAATGCCCTTCCTCTTCATATCCGATAGATGATCATTCCCCCACCTTCAAAGCCTTAGTTGATGGTATTTGTTAAGTGCTATGTGCAGAGCACTGTTCTAAGCGCTGGAGTAGACACAGGGGAATCAGGTGCTCACAGTCTTAATCCCCATTTTACAAATGAGGTAACTGAGGCACAGAGAAGTTAAGTGACTTGCCCACAGTCACACAGCTGACAAGTGGCAGAGCTGGGATTCGAACCCATGACCTCTGACTCCAAAGCCCGGGCTCTTTCCACTGAGCCATGCTGCTTCTTAGTGAAGGCACATCTCCTCCAAGAGGCCTTCCCTGGCTAAGCCCTCATTTCCTCTTTTCCCACTCCCTTCTTCTTCACTCTTGCCTTGGATTTGCACCCTTTATTCACCCCCCCACCTCAGCCCCACAGCACTTATGTGCATATCCGTCATTCATTCATTATATTATTGTCTGTCTCCCCCTCTAGGCTGTAAGCTCATTGAGGGCAGCGAATGTGTCTACCTGCTCTGTCATATTGTACTCTCCCAAGTGCTTAGTTCAGTGCTTTGCATACAGTAAGCCCTCAATAAATTCCTCTGATTGACTCAGGACCCCAAAAGTCACCATGGGGTGCCCACAGGGCTCTTCTTTTGCAGTTATCTTTTGCACTTTCATTTTTTTTCATTTTTCAGGATCAGATGGATTGTAAGGTATTCAAAAGTTAATTATTTTGTTATTTTACTTATTCACTCAACTATTTACTGATTCATTCATTCATTTGATAAGCATGTATTGAGCATTACTGTGTGCAGAGCACTGAACTAGGCACTTGGGAGAGGACAGTAGAAATCCCTGCCTTGGAGGAGTTTACAATGGCAAACGAAATATAATTGAGTAATTTCACCAGAGTTGGGTGGCTGGAGAAATGCATGTTTCAAACTCTATTTATCACAAATATCCTAATCATATTTAAAGGCTTTTAACTCCTCCCATCTTACCTGAAAAAAAATAAACATTCAATTAATTTAGTTTTCTGTCTTGATAAAAAATAATTTTGAAGTGTTTATTACATTTATAAGCCACAGTCACAAAGCCATGGTGGAGATTGCCAGGAAATGGCTTATTGTATTTTAAAAGAGCTTTCCCTTAACTGAAACTATGTCAGTATGTTTTGATCAATACTAACATCCTGTTTTGTCACTAAACTCTTCTTCCTCAAAAAAAAAAAAAAAAAAGGAGAGAATATTTTAGGAGCTACAGGAAAAAACAGGATCAAAGGAAGTGGGAGTGAATTTCACTCTCCCTGTTTTTCTTTTACAGCTCCTCAAATTGTGATGAATAATAATAATGATGATAAAAAAATCAGCACTAGATAGCATATACTTGAATTTTCTTGCCCCCTGAACTGTTTAGAGATGCTTGATACACATAGTTACCAAAGATTATTTCCCAACTTTCATTTTCCCCCTTTTCCATCAATCTTTTAATATTCCTGGGAGCTTTAAATGGCAGCTGGGGCTGAATCCTGGTTCACGTTCTCAATGTTCACTGAGGCGGAATTCATCGCTGCCCAAACTCTGTGAAGTGAAAGAGAGAACCTTGTGGCCCCCACTAGTTTATAAGCTCCTCGAGGGCAGGAATCACATCTACCAACTCTCTTGTACTGTACTCTCCCAAGCGCTTAGTACAAAATAAGCACTTGATCAACACCATTGATAGAGTTTGGAGGCTGCACGCACAACTGGGATCTGCAACCTTTTAGCAGAATGCCCTCAGAAACCAGCAATCTTGGAGGGAAGGTAAAAAATTTTAAGCCTCTGTGGCATTAGATTTTCCTTTGTTTAGTCCAATATCCTGAGAGAAATCTGTTTTTTTCTGGGATTTGTTTTTTTTTTTTGGTTGAGTACCAAATAACCAGAAGATCTGTTGGGCTTCTTTCCCAGAAACTGTCTGTTAAATGATTGAAAAAAAAGAAAGTCTGTGGAAACGGAATGTATATTTTTAATTGATTCTGCCTTTCAACTGAGCTCTGTGCAGCTTGATGAATTTCTAAATCCCTGAAGAGCTAGCTGTATCCACATATTGACTCTAAAATAAATGTTCTAATCTGCTCTGTCACAGGCAATGCTGCCATTTATAAACAACAAGGTCATTACCGAGTATTTCATTATCAGGCTGCAGGAATCTTTCTTGTTTTTACGGATTTATATTAGCAAGGGGGAATCCTGTCCGCAAGGAGAAATGCAATTTCACATAGGTTGATGGGCTTCCAGGCCGCTGAAATGATGCCCTCCTAGAGGGGCCAGAGGAACAGTGGGGGAAGGGGCAGCGGGGATCCCTGGGCTAAGTGGGAGGAGGTGGAAAAGATGGCAGCAGCAGCAGTGTGTGGCCCCTCCCAGATCGGGAGCTGTGCCACTGCCAGTTTCATGCCGTCGCCACCTGTGCAGATTGGCCTTGGGCAAGGGATCCAGTCAAGAGGCGACCCTATGCTAGGGGTGGAAGAAGTAGGCCTGGGCCAGGGCAGTAGTGGCAACTCTATCCCTCAGCCCTAAGCAACTCTGCTTCCTGGCGGAAAACCCTGCTCCAATTGGAAAGGGGCTTGGAGCAGGTGGCAGTCCTGCTTAGGCTAGAGGTGGCCCTGCTCCCCTGTCATTTCCTTCCCTCCATCAGCCACTGGTCTGGCCCAGGCCTGCTTGGGGGGTGTTGTGTGTTGTGAGGGAGTCTCTGTTTCGGCTTCCCAGCTCACCTGGGGGGAACCCCTAACCCAGGTCACATCGGTCCAGGGAGGTGATGATGTCAAGGATCAGACTCAGCTCTATCCAGGGCACACAGGTTTCATCCCAATTTTGGAACTTCGGGGCTCCCACTGAGATCCGGCTAGCTCTGCCCAGCTGCCTTCTAAGCCTCTCAGTTCTTTGAGCAAGGCTCCAGTTTTAGTTCTGGGTGTATCTATTAGTTTCCAGGATTTTCTGTCTCACTCGGCCAGTGTTTCCTCAGATGCCCTACTTGGTGGAGACACAGCTCTCGATTCAGCCATTGAGGTAATAATAATAATAATAATAATGTTGGTATTTGTTAAGCGCTTACTATGTGCCGAGCACTGTTCTAAGCGCTGGGGTAGACACAAGGGAATCAGGTTGTCCCACGTGGGGCTCACAGTCTTAATCCCCATTTTACAGATGAGGTAACTGAGGCACAGAGAAGTTAAGTGACTTGCCCACAGTCACACAGCTGACAAGTGGCAGATCTGGGATTCGAACCCATGACCTCTGACTCCAAAGCCCGTGCTCTTTCCAGTGAGCCACGGTAAGAAATGACAGACAGTGCAGGAGTGAAAGGGTGTACATAGTGCAGATTTGGGAATTGTGTTCCAGGATTCACGCCAGGAAAGGCAACTTGGCAGAGGACACATCTGAAGTACTGAAGTCTTGTCCTTCCTCCTGCACCTATTCTGTTGAAATAATTCCATCTGCCTAGCTGCCTCCTCCATTAGATTGTAAGCTCCTTAAGGGCAGGGTTTTGCTTCTGTGGTAAGTCTCCCAAGCACTTAATAGAGTGCTTTGTATTCACGAGGAGCCCAATAAATACCATCAATCTATGGGTTGTCAGGGAGAAAAACTGAGTTTAGAGCCTATTCGAAGGCTTCAGAAAATTAAAAATCCCCCAGAGGAATGATTTTGAGTCACAGGGTGACATCTTTGTCTTTTTACCCTGCGAGTCCTATTTATCAGCATCGTTATTCTTACTCAGCTTCATCCTATGGTGAGCCAGAGTGAGTAAAGTGCTCAGCTCCATGCGCTAAATTAAATCCTGCAAGGCACCAGGGATACTTCAGAGCTCTGGAAGAGGTCAAATTGCCCATGCGAGTGAACTCATGGCCTCACCTGTCATTTAGTGCTCATGACAGGCCAGGATCCTGATTTCATTTCATGGGCTCTCTTTCCTCCGAGGAGAAAAATGGAACCATTAAGAAAAACCTTTAGGGGTCATTGGCTGATTCAAGAGATTGGTAATTGGATCTAAAGCTTTTAGATTATTGTCAGAGCCATCTGATCTTCTCAGGCCGATCGTCGAATCCAAAAGATAGCCAGTGACTTGTTGGGTGGCGGCCTGTCTGAATTGAACAGCTGGTCCATTTACTGGAGGCAGATGTCTCCATTGCGCAACAGTTCCCAATCCCAACTGACAAGGTGGGGGTCAACGGTCGGCCTCTCGGCTCCCTTCCGGCACTCTGAATCGATGAAAGAACTAGCCATCTGACATTGAGTGAAGGCATATTGGTGGGACTATTGTCCTTTGGGTGAATGCATAAAAGCTAACTCCGTCAATCAATGAATGACTGGAGGGCAGCTGGGAGGTTGGTTTCTCAACCATGTGTTTTGGCACTCTCCCAGCATCCACGTTCATCTCATCATTTTTATTTTCCGTTTGGTTTGAGCAACTTCAGGTGAAACAACAATTTTCAGTAAAATGCGGGGAAAAATGCTCAGTGCTGGTAAAAGTTCCCAAACGGCATTACTGGATCCCGCCAATGGTCCACCCGGCCCAGTATCGTGGCTCCAGCGGTGGCGTCAGGATGTTTGTAGGAACCATAATAATAATAATAATAATAATAATAATAATGTTGGTATTTGTTAAGCGCTTACTATGTGCAGAGCACTGTTCTAGGCGCTGGGGTAGATACAGGGTAATTTGGTTGTCCCACGTGAGGCTCACAGTCTTAATTCCCATTTTACAGATGAGGTAACTGAGGCACAGAGAAGTTAAGTGACTTGCCCACAGTCACACAGCTGACAAGTGGCAGAGCTGGGATTCGAACCCACGACCTCTGACTCCCAAGCCCATGCTCTTTCCACTGAGCCACGCTGCTTCTCATGCGGTGGCTGTCTTTCTTGACATCCATCCTAATGCTTGAGAATGGACCCTCAAACATCCCTAGCTTCCCCTCTAGAAACCGATTTGGGCTCTTCATCCTCATAAGTTTCACCAAATCCCTCTTGAACCTGTCTGCCCAGCTTCCTTTTCAACTACTAATATTCGTTCTTTCAAAAACAAACAAATTTGACATCCGGGAGTCAGAAGGTCATGGGTTCTAATCCCGGCTCCGCCATTTGTCTGCTGTGGGCCCTTGGGCAAGTCACTTCACTTCTCTGTGCTTCAGTTCCCTCATCTGTAAAATGGGGATTGAGGCTGTGAGCCCCACATGGGACAGGGACTGTGTCCAACCCGATTTGCTTGTATCCACACCAGCTCTTAGTAGAGTGCCTGGCACATAGTAAGCACTTAACTAATACCACAATTATTATTATTATTATTAGAGGGGAGGCAGTAGAGATGATACACGATCCCTGCTCATAAGGAAATTAGCTCAATTTCCTGGAGAGGTAGATCAGAGAACTGAGATAAAACAGAGGCATGGGCCCATCTTGAGCATGTGAAGGGAGTAGCAAGACTGTTTCCCCATCTCCCCACAGACATTGCAGCTCTGCCCCTGGCCACTTCATATAGCCCCAAATATCCTATCCCAAAGTGGGGCCCTGCAGGGACAGGTCCAGGGAGCATGTTTGCCTGGGTCTCACCAGGGTCTACTTCCAATGCTCTAGGCCAGGGCTTATGACTTTGCCTGCAATGCCCAATAATATTATTATTAAGTGCCATCAAGTTATCTCCGATTCATAGCAACTCTATGGGTATATTTTCTCCAGAATGTCCTGTCTTCTGCTATAGTCCCTAACCTAATACCTAATAATAATAATTATTATTATCACTCATTCATTCATTCACATTTATTGAGCACTTACTGTGTTCAGAGCACTGTACTAAACTCTTGGAAAGTACAATTCGGCAACAGATAAAGACAATCCCTACCCAATAATGGGCTCACAGTCTAGACGGGGGAGATCAAGCATTTATGTGTCAAGCACTGTTCTAAGCACTGGGGTAGATACAAGTTAATCAAGTTGGACATAGTCTCTGTTCCACACAGAGCCCACAGTCTAACTAGGAGGGAGAATTGGTATCAAATCCCATTTTACAGTTGAGGAAATTGAGGCACAGAGGAGTGAAATGACTTGCCCAAGTCAGTCAGTCAGTCAATTGTATTTTCTGAACACTTATTGTGTGCAGAGCACTGTACTAAGAGCTTGGGAGAGTGCCATATAACAATATAACAGGCACATTCCCTGCCCAAGGTCACAAAGCAGACAACCGGGGGACCTGGGAATAGAACCCAGGTTATCTGACCCCCAGGCCCCGTGCTCTTTCCACTCAGCCATGCAAGAAGCTCTGTCTCTGACCGCTGGCGTGCAGCTGGCAGCGTAGCTTGAGGCTGGATGACCGATCTCCACCTTTGCCCAGGTGCAAGCCCAACTAAGGGGGAGAATCTGGCAGGGTGAGGTGGAGGAGGAGGAGACTTTCCTAAAAGGCCATATGCAGGGAGTGTGCCTGTTCTCCAGCCTGGAAGCAATATTGGAAGAAAGAACAACCCTTTCCTCTTGGCTTTAGGAATTTCATATAAACTAAAGTGGGAATTCTCATTTTACGAGACTGGACTGGACTAGTTGATCCATGCTCAGTAATACAGCTCTTTGTCAGTAGAGGGCATCCATTGATTTTCAAAGAATTAGAAGTAAGAGCATGGTAAAAAACAACAACACCCAAACCAAATAACAAGCCCCAAACAGCCTCTCTCCCCAGAATGACTTGCAAAGTCAAAGGTGCAGGAAGAACCATCACTTTTGAATTGAACACTTCTCCTGAAATGGGACTGTCAGCTTTTTAGGGGCAGGAAACATGTCTGCTAATTCTGTTGTAGTGTTCTCTCCCAAGCGTTTAGTATAGTGTTCTGCACATAAAGTGCTCAATACATACCATAGATTGGTCGATTGATTGATTCTAGTCCTTGCAGTGATCATTTCAAAGTTCTCATCTTGTAGGGCAGTTGGCCACCGACAGCATTTGGGGGCACCGGACAGCGAGACCCCCATGACGCCTCAGCAGATCAATCAGTGGCATTTACTTACTGTGTACAGTGGCACACTTACTATGTGCAGCGTGGCTCAGTGGAAAGAGCCCGGGCTTTGGAGTCAGAGGTCATGGGTTCGAATCCCGGCTCATCCACTTAACTGACACTCAGCTGACACTTGTCAGCTGTGTGACTTTGGGCAAGTCACTTAACTTCTCGGTGCCTCAGTAACCTCATCTGTAAAATGGGGATGAAGCCTGTGAGCCCCACGTGGGACAACCTGATTCCCCTGTGTCTACCCCAGTGCTTAGAACAGTGCTCGGCACATAGTAAGCGCTTAACAAATATTGGCCGCCGACCGCCGAATCATCCACGCCGAGACCACCCCCCCTCCCGGGAAGCTGAGCCTTGTCATCGCCCGGACCCTTGGAGCCATTACCTCGTGGGCCCTGGATCTCTGCTCCCCTGGGCCTGAATCGACCACCACATGGACTCGGGAGCTTTCCTCCCAGGCGGTGGTTCCTTGGGCTGCCTGCCCCCCGTTTCCAGCCTAGCTCTTTAGCAGCCTTTTGGCCACCGACCGCCGACTTTAGCAGCTTTTTGGCCGCCGACCGCCGACTCATCCATGCCGAGACCACCCCCCTCTCCCGGGAAGCTGAGCCTTGTCATCGCCCGGACCCTTGGAGCCATTACCTCGTGGGCCCGGGATCTCTGCTCCCCTGAGGCGCAGCCTCGGCCCACCCGGCCCCTGCCCCGATTCCCGACAAGCCCCCCTTCGCCTACCGCTCGCTGACTCATCTGCGCTTCCTCCGCCTCCACCGGGGAGCTGAGCCTCGGACCGTCCGGACCCGCGCCCGCCTCAGCCTTTCACAACCTGGATCTCCGCACCCCCGCTCGGGAACTCCGACACTACGGATCTTCGCCCCCACAGACCCCCAGCCCCCAGCTTCCAGTCCACCCGCTCCCCCCGCCGCTCGGGCCCGGGAACATTGCGCTCCCCTTCTCGATCCTGGGGACATTGTGCTCCCCTTCTCGGCCCCAAGGACATTGTGTCCTCGGGGGACATTGCGTCCCCCTGCTCGGGCCCGGGGACATTGTGCTCCCCAACCGCTCCCCCACTCCGCCCGAGGTGGCCATTTTGGGAAGCCCCCACTCTGCCTGAGGCGGCCATTTTGGGAAGCCCCCACTCTGCCTGAGGCGGCCATTTTGGGAAGGCCTCACTCCCTCTTCCCTCTTGAGGTGATTCATCTCTCCCGCCCCCGCCCCGGGCGACGACGTCCTTGTTCTCACCATGTTACCTTACCTTAGCCGCCGCCTACGGCCGCCACCCACCCCGGACAACCTCAGGGCCCCCCCCGCCGCCACAGGGTTATTTGGTCATGAGCTCTGGGACTCTCTCGGCCGCTGGCCGCTTGACTTTGAGTCTGATCGGGTAGGGTCGGCTCGTCCCCCAACCCTGGTCATCGCCTGCTTATTAACACTATTGTAGTGTGCCTTACTGTAGCATGTTGCTATATTTGCGATCTCGCTTTTTATTGTTTATTGTCGTCAGACTTTGAATTTGATCAGGTCGCCCCTTAATCGAGTCTACCCCCGACCCTGATCATCACCCCTTTTATTAACACGACTATATTGTATCATACTGTATCATGTTGCTATATTAGCACCACTGTATTGTATCATATTGTATCATGTTGCTATATTACCGATTTCGTTTATTACTGTTTATTGTTGTCAGTGCTGCCACCCACCTCTCTGGCCTCGCCATGTCCCTCCTCCCCCTCTCCCCCCTCCCGCCCCTTCCTATCCTCCCCTTCCCCTTCCCCTCTCTCGCTCAGCTCTTTCCCGCTCTCTCCTCTGTCTCCTCCCCCCCTCGTCTCTCCCGCCCTAGAACCCCACTTTACCAGCGCTACCCCTCTTCCCCCTCCCCCTACTCTTCCCCCCACCAAACCCCCTCTTCACCCCCTCCCCCCTTCTCTCTTCCCCACCCATGCCCCATCCCAGTCCTCTTGTCCCACCACCACCCCTCATCCCCCTCTCCTCGTCCAGGGCCCCGCCACCTCCTTCCCATCCAAACCCTCCCCTCCCCCCGCCCGTTGCCTATCGACCTCCGCTCCAAACAAAAACTCCTCACTCTAGGCTTCAAGGCTCTCCATCACCTTGCCCCTTCCTACCTCTCCTCCCTTCTCTCTTTCTACCGCCCACCCCGCACGCTCCGCTCCTCTGCCGCCCACCTCCTCGCCGTCCCTTGGTCTCGCCTATCCCGCCGTCGACCCCTGGGTCACGTCCTCCCATGGTCCTGGAACGCCCTCCCTCCTCACCTCCGCCAAACTGATTCTCTTTCCCTCTTCAAAACCTTACTTAAAAATCACCTCCTCCAAGAGGCCTTCCCAGACTGAGCTCCTCTTCCCCCTCTACTCCCTCTGCCATCCCCCCTTTACCTCTCCGCAGCTAAAGCCTCATTTTCCCCTTTTCCCTCTGCTCCTCCACCTCTCCCTTCCCATCCCCACAGCACTGTACTCGTCCGCTCAACTGTATATATTTTCGTTACCCTATTTATTTTGTTAATGAATTGTACATCGCCTTGATTCTATTTAGTTGCCATTGTTTTTACGAGATGTTCTTCCTCTTGACGCTGTTTAGTGCCATTGTTCTCGTCTGTCCGTCTCCCCCGATTAGACTGTAAGCCCGTCAAACGGCAGGGACTGTCTCTATCTGTTGCCGACTTGTTCATCCCAAGCGCTTAGTACAGTGCTCTGCACATAGTAAGTGCTCAATAAATACTATTGAATGAATGAATGAACAAATACCAACATTATTATTATTATTATTACTAGGTGCTTGGGAGAGTACAATATAGCAGAGTTAGTAGCCACATTGCCCACCCACAATGAGCTTACAGTCTAGAGGAGCTTGTAGCCTGGCATAACGCAAGGACATCATGGGCACCATATGGCGGAAGTCTGGCCGAGGCCACCCAAACCTAGTGTAGTTTCCCCCACCCTGATTTGCTCCAGAGCAGGTGCAGTCCCCTCTCAGGTCCCTGGGAATCCGGACGCTGCATTCAAGCTCGTTGTGGGCAGGGAGTGTGTCTGTTTATTGTTATAGTGTACTCTCCCAAGAGCTTAATACAGTGCTCTGCACACAGTAAGCGCTCAATAAATATGATCGAATGAATGAGTGAATTAATTCAAGCTGTAGAACCCGGTGGCAGAAACCATGGTGGAGCGAGGCTGAGCACCGAAAATAAAAATCCCAGACACAAAGGCATCCAAAGGCCATATCAGTCCCAAAGAGGGGACAGATCAGCTGAAGACCAGACTGTCCAGTATCAAACAAGATGAATGGCTACTCTAACTACTTGCCTCATGAAATGTGGGATGATTTGACTGTATTTTTTTTCCAGATTCTTGTGAAAATCCAAGTGCTTAGTACAGTGCTTGGCTCATAATAAGTACTTAAAAAAATCACCATTCTTATTATTAGCTCTTGACTATCAGAGCAAGGCAGGGAGAAATGACCATTCATTTTATTTCAGGTCCCTGGTGGTTTAATAGCATGCCCATCCCACAATTCTGCCTTACTCTGTAATGCTTGTCGGTTATGGATTAGCTTCTCAGAATGATTTCCTCACACTATCACAATGACATGGCCACTTGGGGTTTATGCTTTCAGAATAAAGTTCTTCCATAAAAATAATAATAATGGTGGTATTTAAGTGCTTACTATGTTCCAAGCACTGTTCTAAGCACTGGGATAGATACAAGGTAATCAGGTTGTTCCACGTGGGGTTTACAGTTGGGTAACTGAGCCACCGAGAAGTTAAGTGACTTGCTCAAGGTCACATAGCAGACAAGTGGCGGAGTTGGAATTAGAACCCACGACCTCTGACTCCCAAACCCAGACTCTTTCCACTAAGCCACGCTGCTTCTAGTGAGATTATCTATCTATCTATCTATCTATCTATCTATCTATCTATCTATCTATCTAGATATGGCATCTGCTAAGCGCTTACTATGTGTCAGGCACTGTACTAAGCAGTGGATATAACAGATATAAGCTAATTGTATTTTTACCAAGAAAACTCTATGGATACACTACCAGAATGACTACAGATGGGGGTGGGGCATTTTGGAAGAGATGTGTCCATGCCATCTCATGGGTCGAAGACGACTCGATGGCATAAGATAATCAAATTGGACACAGACCATGTCCCACTTGGGGTTCCCAGCCTTAATTCCCATTTTACAGATGAGGTAACTAAGGCCCAGAGAAGATAAGTGATTCACCCAAGGTTACACAGTAGACAAGTGGCAGAGCAGAGATTAAAACTCAGATCCTCTGGCTCCCAGGTCCATGCTCTCTCCACTAGATCACACTGCTTCTCTCTTACCCTTGATTATGATTCCCTACTTGGCTGGGTCCTCCCAACCTGAACGTTTTGAGATTGTGCCTTTTCCTGGCTCCCAAGAGGATCTTCCTGTGTGTTTGAGAGTGGGCTTCATACAGCGCTCTGCACACAATAAGAAACTCAATAAATACCACTGAAGGATATAAGCTCATAGCAAGCAGGGATCGTGTCTGCCAACCCTGTTGTATTGTATTCTCCCAACCACTTAGTACAGTGCTGTGTACACAGTAAGAGCTCAAAAAATACCATTAATGATAATGACTGATCGATTGATTGATTGATGCCTTAGCAACCGCACTGTTCCTGCCAGTCCATCTCGCTCCATTTCTTTAGTCTACTCGGCCTCACTTTTTCATTTCCGGGCAGATGCTTTTCCTGCTTTATTACCCGGACATCTTCTCCTCCCTTTGGATCATGGGAAACAGAAGACTGGGTTATATTTATATTCGAACACATGTTGGAAGGGATTCCATCCTGGATTACAGTGAATTCCCTTCATGACCACAAGAGGCTGACTTGGGAGAGTCATTGACACTTCAGGACGCTGGGGCCTCAGTCTTGAAAAGGCTTAAAGAAATCGGCAGACCCGGCCAGACTTAATGGGCTCTGCAGTTCTGATGCATTGTTACAAAGTGTTCTTTCTTCCCTACTAACTTAACCCTCAGAGGTTAACATGAGGGAGAGCTCTATAGGAAAATAAAGCAGGCTTTGAGCACAGAACTATGGTAACTCTGCCCTGAGATGACTAATTATTGAGCAATCTTGCCTGCCAACATGTTTGCTGAATCTGCTGCCCACTGGGAACATGACTGGTGGGGAAAAGAGGGTCAAAGTGGCACTGAACAATTGGGAGTCCCCTGTGGGCCAGTGACTGTCCGATTAGACTATTATGTATAATAATGTTGGTATTTGTTAAGCGCTTACTATGTGCCGAGCACTGTTCTAAGCACTAGGGTAGACACAGGGGAATCAGGTTGTCCCACGTGGGGCTCACAGTCTTAATCCCCATTTTACAGATGAGGTAACTGAGGCACCGAGAAGTTAAGTGACTTGCCCAAAGTCACACAGCTGACTTTGTATCTTGTACAAGATATTATGTATCTTGCACTTATCTTCCCACCCAAAACCCTGTTCTCCCCCTGACTGGAAAAACCCCCACCATCCTCCCTGTCTCACAAATCCTGTAACCTTAGTATTATCCTTGACTCATCTCTCTCATTCAACCCACACATTCTATCTGTCAAACAAGTCCTTCAGAACATCGCTAAAATCCACCTTTCCCTCAACAACCAAACGGCTATCGTGCTGACCCACGCACTTATCCTATCCCACCTTGACTACTGCATCATCCCCCTCGTTGACCTCCCTACATCCAGCCTCTCCCTACCCATCTTGCCTCACTCTGCTGCTTTGATCATTTTTCCACAAAACTGATCAGGCCATGTCTCCCCACTCCTAAAGAACCTCCAGTGGTTGCCTGTCCACTTCTGCATCAAACAGAAACTCCTTACCATCGGCTATAAAGCACTCAATCAGCTTGGCCCCTTCTACCTTTCTAATTTCCTACTACGACCCAATCCGCACATTTCGTTCTTCTAATGCCAGCTTACTTACTCTACCGTGATCTCATCTATCTCACTGCTAACACCTAGCTCAAATCCTCCCTCTGGCCTGGAACTCCCTTCCCCTTCATATATGATAGACCATGATGATGATGATGATGATGATGGTATTTGTAAAGCACTTACTATGTGCCAGGCACTGTATTAAGCACTGGGGTAGATACAAACAAATCGAGTTAGACATAGTCGCTGTCCCAAGTGGGTGGGGCTCAGAGTCTCAATCCCCATTTTATAGATGAGATAACTAAAGTACAGAGAAGTGAAGTGACTTGACCAAAGTCACACGGCAGACAAGTGGCAGAGCAAGAATTAGAACCCACGGCCTCCTGACTCCCAGGCC
Organism: Ornithorhynchus anatinus; assembly: GCF_004115215.2. NCBI lineage: Eukaryota > Metazoa > Chordata > Mammalia > Monotremata > Ornithorhynchidae > Ornithorhynchus > Ornithorhynchus anatinus. Next base: position 58,607,592 of record NC_041753.1, read on the forward strand.
CGTGCTCTATCCACTACATCATACTGCTTCTCCCTATCTTCAAAGCCTTATGAAAATCACATCTCCTCCATGAGGCCTTCCCCAGTTATGTCATTTAAAAAAATTGTATTTGTTAAGTTTGTAAAGTGCTTACTATTATTACTGTGGTATTTGTTAAGGTGCTTACTATGAGTCAAGCACTGTTCTAAGTGCTGAGTTATTCAGGTCAGGCAGCCCCTCTTTCACATGGGGGTCACAGACTAAGTAGGAGGGAGAACAGGCATTGAGTCCCCATTTTACTAATAAGTACACTGAGGCACAGAGCAGTTAAGTGACTTGCTCAAGGTCACACAGCAGGCAAGTGGTGGCCCCGGGATTAGAAACCAGGTCCTCTAGCTACCAGGCTCCTGCTCTTATCACTAGGCCACACTGCTTCCCTTTTCCTCTATTTCCTTTCTCTCATGCATCGCCTATGCACTTGGATTGCTATTCTTTAAGCACTTGATATTCACCCCATCTGCAGCTCCACAGCAGTAATGTACATATCTGTAATTTATTTATTTATTTTAATGTCTGTCTCCCCTTCTAGACTGCAAGCTCCTTGTGGACAAGGAACATAGGTCTAGCCAACTCTGCTGCACTGTACTCTCCCAAGCACTTAGTACAGGGCTCTACACACTGTAAATGCTCAAAATAAATACCATCGATTTACAAGGTTGTTCCACTCACTCACATTGGTTGCCTCTGCAGTTGTGGTCCATTATTACCAATCTTTCCATAATGAAAACTTGTTTTGGAAAACCAAACTCCTTTTGAGCATAGAACCACTGTAACCTTTCATGACCGTAGCGAACTTAAACCATTAAAACTCTCAGGAGATCTTACAGACTCGGGGCACATCATTTTGCTATCATAAGTGCCCCACACTCATCATCAAGTACAACTGCTCCAAAGAAATTGCCTGTGAAATCATTTATAAAATAAGCCTACTTATTTTTTTATAGAGCTACTCCAATCACAAAGCACTTCAGACTTTCTTTTCCCTGCAATGTTCATTATGTGAAATTTCTTCTGACTGTACATGGCCTAGTTGAAGCAGCACAACCTAGTAGAAAGAGCACAGGGCTAAGAGGCAGAGGACCTGGGTTTAAATTCCAGCTCTGTCACTTACCTGCTATGTGACCTTGTGTCTCAACTTCTCTGGGCCTCAGCTGCCTCATCTGTGAAATGGGGATTCAGCATCTTTTCTCCCTCCATCTCAGACTGTGAGCCCTATGAGGGATGGAGACTATGTCCTACCTGATTATTTTGCATCTCCCCCAGCTCTCCCCACTCAGGATCGCACCTGGAGAGTTTCCAGTACTCTACCTGTCTCGGCTATGGGAGGGAGAGTCAAGCAGAGGCCTGCCCATTCCATTCCTAGCTTGCGCTGTGGCTAGCGAGTGGAAGGCAATCTGCCTTACGTCAAAACTCACCTGTGCCGGGCAGCAGCGGCATGGAAGAGAGTTGAGGGTGGAGACTCAAGTTTACTGTGTGGAAGAAGGCAATGGTAAACCACTTCTGTATTTTTACCAAGAAAACTCAATAGATACACTACCAGAACGACTGCAGATGGAGGTGGGTCATTCTGGGAGAGATGTGTCCATGGAGTTGTTATGGGTTGGAAATGACTCGACAGCATAAGACAAGACACCAGCTCTTAGTGCCATTAACAGGCACCATCGTTATCATTATTGTGGGCAAACGGGCCACTGCTGTGAAGGCAGGAGTATCTCGTACGTGTTACTTCCTTACCGTGTCCATCCTTTGTATTAGTTGTTATGGTCAAGGTCCTAGACACAGTTTCTTCCCTCTGGTGCCTGTCAATCTAACGTAGAACAGACAGGCAACAAACTACAAAATGTTTAGGAACTAAAGTAGTCATTAAGTACATGAAAAAATGGGTGAAAAAGTACAAACCCTCTTCTGTCTGGTTCAGAACGTCTTAGAAGGAGAGGCCAAAACAGAATTTTGAATGATGGGAAGCTGAGGGAGGTTAGTCTAGGACAGAGTGGTTGAGGGGACAGAGTGGTTGAGCCTGGTTTGAGTCCAGATGGTAGGTAGGACAATTATAGAGAAGCAGCGTGGCTCAGTGGAAGGAGCATGGGCTGGGGAGTCAGAGATCATGGGTTCAAATCCCCGCTCCGCCACTTGTCAGCTGTGTGACTTTGGGCAAGTCACTTCACTTCTCTGGGCCTCAGTGACCTCATCTGTAAAATGGGGATGAAGACTGTGAGCCCCACATGGGACAACCTGATCACCTTGTATCCTCCCCAGTACTTAGAACAGTGCTTTGCATATAGTAAGCACTTAACAAATACCAACATTATTATTATAATGGAAGAGCACAGGCCTTGGAGTCAGAGGGCCCAAGTTCTAATGCTGGCTCTGCCACTTGCCTGATGTGTGACCTTGGGCAAGTCACTTCACTTCTTTGTGTCTCAGTGACTTCATCTATAAAATGGGGATTAAGACCGTGATCCCTATATGGGACAGGGACTGTGTCCAACCCAATTAACTTGTATCTACCCCAGTGCTTAGTACAGCGCCTGCCACATAGTATGCATTTAACACATACCATTAAAAAAAATGTTTCACATTCAGAGATTCAGAGAATTGGGACTATTAGACAATCTGCCTCAGAAAAGTCTATACCCAAACCATCCAAAACCCTTAGCTACCCATCCTAACTCAGGGCAAAAGTTCCTCAGTCTTCCGTAATAGTCCATTCCTGTGCTCAATCACCCTTAGTCAAGAAGTTCTTCCTTATGACTAACCCAATTCATGCTGCAGCTTAAACCCATTTCCTCCAGTTCTGCCTTCTGAGGGGATGGAGGAAACTGGCTAGAGGGTTCACATCCTTGAAGACAGGACAGGTTAATGTTCACCTCTTTTAGCTCTACAGTACTCTCCCAAGAACTTCATTTGGGGCTGTGCACTCAGCAGTATTTTTCACTTCTGTCTCCCCCACCAGATTGTAAACTCCTGGAGGGCAGGGATCATGTCTACCAACTCCATTATATAAGAAGTAGCATGGTGTCATGGATAAAGCACGGGCCTGGGAGTCAGAAGGTCATGGGTTCTAATCCTGGCTCAACCACTTGTCTGCTGTGTGACCTTGGGCAAATCACTTAATTTCTCTGTTCCTCAGTTACCTCATCTGCAAAAAATGGGGATTAAGAGTGTGAGCCCAATCTGAGACTGTGACTGAGTCCAGCTTGATTAACTTATATCTACCTCAGTGCTCGGCACACAGAACAGAACAGTGCTTGGCACACAGAAAGCACTTAACAAGTACCATTATTATTATTATTATAAATATTTATAATAATAAATAATATAAATATAAAATATAAAATAAATAAATAAATAAAATAATAATTATTATTGTACTCTCCCAACTGCTTAGTACAGTGCTCTGCACACAGTAAGCATTGAAAACAGTCACTCAGTAAATGCTATTTATTGATTGACAAGATCAATCCTGAGGAAAATCATGAGGAAAAGCTGAAGTAGTCAGTTTATTGACCTCGGAAAACATAAGCAAACTACTTTAATCTTGTCAATATATTCTGAAAGCTATCAGGCTGGTTTACTTTTGTCTTGTCCTTGCACTCGCTCCTATGGAATATCATCCTAGTTTTGAGGAACTATTTCTCTGATTATCTTGTATGTAGCCCAGTGCTTAGTAAAGTGCTGGGCACGTAGTAAGCACTTAACACATACCACACATTATTTATTCAAAGCCTTATTGACCACACATCTTCTCCAAAGGACCTTCCCTGACTAAGCCCTCCTTTCCTCCTCTCTCACTCCTTTCTACATCACCTTGACTTGCTAACCTTTATTCATCTTCCTTCCCAGGCCCGCAGCACTTATGTATATATCTGGAATTTATTTAATTATATTACTGTGTCTCCCCCTCTAGACTGTAAGCTTGTCTTGAGCAGGGAATGTGTCTGTTACATTGTTTTATTGTGCTCTCCCAAGCACTTAGTACAGTGCTCTGCACACACAGTAAGTGCTCAATCTTTTCATCACTTAGGCAGTGGAGCCTTGATCAAATTAATTTGTATTTTATGTTGTAAGCAATGAAAGGCAATTATCCAGGTACTGCTTCGATTACAAAACAGTTTTTAAAGCCTAATATTTCAAATGGCTGAACAGACTGGGTTTTTGACTAATTTCAAGGTATCCACTTTCTCTTCTAATGTTACTGAGGAAAACAAGAGGTGGTTTCATCCCCCTACTTGAAGTATGCAGCATAAAATACAGCAAATTTAGAATACTGTTTCAACAGTTACTTCAAATGGGGTAAAATAGTGATGTTGAATTAATTCTTATCTATTTAAAGGGGCAAAAACACAATGTAGTGCAAAACTTGAGATCAGTGTGCATTTTCAGCCACTCTAAATCCTCGCTTCCATGCTTTCTGAAGAATAAAACAACTTATGAAAATGCCACAGTTGGGGCTTTTATGTTACAGTGTGAGAAATAAGATCGGGGTTTGAATTTTCAGATGTTCTGGACCAAACACTCGTTTTCCAAAGAACAACTTACAACCTGGGAGGAAATGGAAAGGGAGGGGAAAAGCCAGTTTTAGTTCCATCTGGCTTCGAATGACAAAGAGAACCAGCTGGAGATGGCTGACATCTGTTAGGGGGCTGGGGCCAGATGAATCCTAGTGCAATGGGAGCAACTGTTCTGAGCCTCACACCTGTTCCCACAGCTTAGAACTCCCTCACACGATTCCAATCCGTCAGACCACAAGTCTCCCCATCTTCAAAGCCATCCTAAGGTCCAATCTCCTTCAGAAAGCCTTCCCCATATAACTTGTAAGACCCTAATTGCATCGACCCAGTAGCCACCCAAGGCACTTAATGTATTTTTATTTCCTATCCTCAGAATGTATATATTCTTTTATTGGGATTTTCATTGGCATGTTCAATTACTCCCTCTACTCTACCCCCATCCCCTCCCCACAGCACTTGTGCATATTGGTATATATTATTTATTCCTCTATTTATTTTTATATGTGTATATGTCTATGATTCTATTTATCATGATGGTATTGATGTCTGACTACTTGTTTTGTTGTCTGTCTCCTCCTTTTAGACTGTGAGTCCATTGTTGGGCAGGGATTGTCTCTGTTGCTGAATTGTACATTCCAAGCGCTTAGTACAGTGCTCTGCACACAGTAAGAGCTCAATAAATATGATTGAATGAATGAATGAATGACTTATTCATTTATTCGCCATTTCACCCTGATACACTTGACCCTCTTCCTGTTATATCCTCCTTAACTTATGGATGTTAGAAACTATGTCTTATCGTCCTAGTAAACACCTTGAGGGTGGGGGTCCCATCTTCTGATGCTATCATACTCGCTTAAGGACAGAGTACACAGTAGGTGATCAGAATTAAGTACTCCTTCCTTCTTGGAATGTGAGTCCTGGGTGGGACGGGGACTGTGTCCAACCTGATTATCTTATTCATTCATTCATTCATTCAATTCAGTCGTATTTATTGAGTGCTTACTGTGTGCAGAGCACTGTACTGAGTGCTTGGAAAGTACAATTCGGCAACAGATAGAGACATCCCTACCCAACAATGGGCTCACGGTCTAGAAGACGGGCTCTTCCCCAGCAGTTAGAACAGTGCATGGCATTTACTTACTACGCTTAACAAGTACCTCCACTCAAAACAAAAACTCCTCACTCTAGGCTTCAAGGCTCTCCATCACCTTGCCCCTTCCTACCTCTCCTCCCTTCTCTCTTTCTACTGCCCACCCCACACGCTCCGCTCCTCTGTCGCCCACCTCCTCAACGTCCCTCGGTCTCGCCTATCCCACCATCGACCCCTGGGCCACATCCTCCCGCGGTCCTGGAATGCCCTCCCTCCTCACCTCCGACAATCTAATTCTCTTCCCCTCTTCAAATCCCTACTTAAAGCTCACCTCCTCCAAGAGGCCTTCCCAGACTGAGGTCCCCCCTTTATCCCTCTGCTCCCTCTACACCCCCCCACCTCTCCGCAGCTAAACCCTCTTCTCTCCCCTTTCCCTCTTCTCCTCCCCCTCTCCCATCCCACCCCCTCAGCACTGTACTCGTCTGCTCAACTGTATATATCTTCATCACCCTTTTTGTTTATTTTGTTTAATGAGATGTACATCACCCTGATTCTATTTATTTGCTATTGTTTTTACGAGATGTTCTTCCCCTTGACTCTATTTATTGCCATTGTTCTTGTCTGCCTGTCTCCCCCGATTAGACTGTAAGCCCGTCAAATGGCAGGGACTATCTCTATCTGTTGCCGATTTGTACATTCCAAGTGCTTAGTACAGTGCTCTGCACATAGTAAGCGCTCAATAAATACTATTGAATGAATGAATGAAAGTACCATTATTATTATTATTAGTGATTGATGCAAACTCTTTGGAAATACCTTTTGCCTGCCTCCCCGTTTAAGTTGTGAGCACAGTATGGGTGTCCTGCATCTGTTGGCTCTTCCAAATGCTCTCAGTAGGTACTCAATGAATTCCATCAACTGATGGACCTCTAGGGGGCTCCAGTGGGCCTTTGTTCGATTTACACCACCAGTGTCAATCGCATCAGTCACATTGGACCAGAGTTCACAGGAGGGCCTTCATTTCTGCTCCTTAGGTGCCTCCCTCTTCCCACCTCTAGTCCCCTTGTCTGCCAGCACGTTTATCCCAGTCCTGTGGGGCAGTTACACCTTCCTATATTGAGATGCATCATGGCATCGTGGACAGAGCATGGGTCTGGAGTCACGGGTCATGGGTTCTAATCCCCATTCCACCACTTGTCTGCTGTGTGAATTGTCTGCCGTGTGAACCTGAGCAAGTCACTTCACTTCACTGTGCCTCAGTTACCTCAACTGTAAAATGGGGACTGAGAATGTGAGCACCACATGGGACAGGGACTGTGTCCAACTCGATTTGCTTGTATCCACCCCAGGGCTTAGTACAGTTTCTGGCACATAGTAAGCACTTAAATACCATTACATCAATCCCTTTGTTAAAAACAAATATGTCTGTTTTTCTAGAAGTTTTTATTTCATTTAAATATTTCTATTACAATGAAATACCCACCAAGGGGAAGCAGTGTGACCTAGTGGAAAGTGCATGGACCTGGAAGTCAGAGGACCTGGGTTCTAAACTCAGCTCTGCTACTTATCTGCTGTGTGACCTTAAGCAAGTCACTTTACATCTCTGTGCCTCAGTTACTTCATTTGTAACATGGGGACTAAGACTGTGAGCCCTGTGTGGGATGGGGACTCTGTACAGTGCCTGGCACAAAGTAAGCGCTTAACAAATACCACAAGATACCATAAAAAAATTAAATCACATACTGAGATGATACAAATATAACTCTGTACCCCATTTCTGTTTTACCCTCCCTGAAATCTGACTAAGCTTACAATTCTAAATATAAGTAGATCACAATTTTTAGTGCCTGGAGCCGAATAGAACATTGCTTTGGTTTTGATTCCTTCTTGTTAAATGCTCTATTAAACACATGCTTGCTATATACTATGTGAAAACATCAATTAATCCTGCCCATAACCAAGTAGACACAATGAGCTTAACTGCTCTATTCACAATGTTCCCTAACCCCCCCATCTCCCCAGCCCCCACCTGGTGATAGCATTAATTGAAGATCAAACAAATGCTCTGTAAGAGTCTTTACAACATGCTCTGAAAGTCATCAAAATGGATGACTGCCAGGAGAACTGAATTCCTAGGGAGTCTTTAGTATTCAAAGGTTCAATTATTTAAGTACAAAAATTTGAGTCTAGCAGTAGCTATACTCCAAGTACAATATATAAACAATTCCTTGACATGTTAACAGTCATCATGAAAAAGTGACTGCTTCAACTAAAAAATAGCATATTTCCCACGAACACACTTTGTAAGTAAAGTAGGTATTCATAAGAGGAAATGTGTTTAGTGGAAGGTCAGATAATAATAATGATAATAATAATGGTATTTGTTAAGTGCTTACTATATGCCAAGCACTGTTCTAAGCACTGGGTTAGATATAATGTAATCAGGTTGTCCCATGTGGGGCTCACAGTCTTAATCCCCAGAGAAGCAGCGTGGCTTAGTGGAGAGAACACGGGCTTGGGAGTCAGAGGTTGTGGGTTCTAATCCCAACTCTGCCACTTGTCAGCTGTGTGACTTTGGGCAAGTCACTTCACTTCTCTGTGCCTCAGTTACCTCATCTGTAAAACAGGAGTTAAGACTGTGAGCCCCAGGTGGGACAACCTGATAACCTTGTATCTGCCTCAGTGCTTAGAACAGTGCTTAGCACATAGTAAACGATTAACAAATACCATCAATATTATTTACAGATGAGGTAACTGAGGCACAGAGAAATTAAGTGCTTGTCCAAGGTCACACAGCAGTCAAGTGGCAGAGCCAGGATTAGAACCCACATCCTCTGACTCCCAAGCCTGTGCTCTTTCCACTAAACCAAGATATATGAAGATCAGTTGCCCAAATTGACCAAGAGTAGCAATGGTATGTATTGAGCACCCACTGGGTGCAATGCACTGTACTAAGCACTTGGGAGAGTACAACAGAACCACAAAACAGTCCAGACATAGTCATTTGACCTGTAGCTAGCTTGGATAATAAAAAACAAAGAGTAATTGAATAAAATTCTCTGATAACAGTCCTCTAGACTGTAAGCTCATTACGGGCAGGGAATGTGCCTGCTACTTTTGCTGTACTGTACTCTCCCAAGTGCTTAGTGCAATGCTCTGCACATCACTCGATCGCATTTACTGAGTGCTTACTGTGTGCAAAGAACTGTACTAAGTGCTTGGAAGATTATAACAGATACATTCCCTGCCCACAACGAGGTTACAGTCTAGAGGGGGAAATAGACATTAATATAAATAAATAAATTACAGATCTGGACATAAGTGCTGTGAGGGGGGATGAATAAAGGGAGCAAGTCAGGGTGACACAGAAGGGAGTGGAAGAAAAGGAGAAAAGGGCTTAGTCAGGGAAGGCCTTTTGGAGGAGATGTGCCTTCAATAAGGCTTTGAAATGGGGGGAGTCATTGTCGGATATTAGGAGGGAGGATGTTCCAGGCCAGAGGCAAGACTCGGGTGAGAGTTTGGCGGCGAGATAGATAAGATCGAGGTATAGTGAGTAGGTTGGCATTAGAGGAGCGAAGTGTGCGGGCTGGGTTGTAGTAGGAGAGTAGCGAGCTTGAGGTAGGAGGGGGCAAGGGGATTGACTGCTTTAAAGCCAATGGTGATGAGTTTCTGTTTGATGCGGAGCTGGACGGGCACCCACTGGAGGTTCCTGAGGAGTGGGGAAACATGGGCTGAATATTTTAGTAGAATAATGATCCACAATAAGTTCTCAATAAATATCACTGATTGATTGTTAACCAAAGATAATTTGGCATGGAATTACCTCCACATCACCCTCAGAAACCAACCAAAAACTTGGATCTTTTATTTCAAACCTGATCCCAAAGAGAAGGGGACTATCGTACCACAGAGGAGCAGATTTACAAAATCAAGGGAAAGCTTACACGCTAATCTTCATGGAGTCAGGTTCAGTATAGTATATGGTTCTCTAAAAATCTATGTCCTGTAAACCTCAAAGATCCCTCACCTCCATTCTCTTCTTGAGAGGAGGCAGAAAAGTACAGAGAACCCAAAATGGATGGAATACTTGATTTTTACTGTTGACATCTGAAGCAAAGCATTCACAATACTTGATATACATTTAAAAGGAATCATATACAATAGTCTTAGACATAACCACAGAACAAGCAGAACAATTAAAACTACATAAGGCCTTAAAATCGATCCACAGTGTGCATTGTTTCAATATTCATTTACAAATTAGACTACATTCCATTAACTTTACTTGTACTTGTTTTTCATCGTTTTATTCAGGCAAGATTCGTCCAAGGAAAGGCAACTTATAAAGTTTGTCTTTTTTTTTTTTACTACATTAGTTAATAGAAAAGTGTTATGTTTCTCGTTTCCCCTACGTAGGAGTAAATTAGTAAAATCTTCAGACAATAATCAAAAACAATAGGTTCTAGACTTTTTTTTAAAAAAAGATGAACGGACACAACTTCAAGTACGCACATGATTCTGAATAAAACCAAATGGACTTTCAGATTTCTACACTATCAGAGTACTGCATTTCTACATAAACAGCCAAAGTTTAAAATGTAAAAACTATTCTTTGAGCTCTAGACATCTTCAAAATAACTAATATGAAAATGTATGAGGTTAGTTGCCTCAAAGTACCGAGCTTCTCGATCAAAACTGTTACAATTCATTGCTCTCTGACTTCCCGTTTTGACAGAGAAGCCAGTTGGTAAGTGTGGGGCTGGAAATTAAGATTCTCACATTGTTATTAAAATAAAATGGGACAGGGAGGAGAAAATAAAAAAGGTAACTAGAGGACATAGGAGATCAAATATATTTACATAACAAAATCCCCAAAATGTTATTGACCTCTACCCCTGTACAACAGAGTCTGGGTCAACTCCAGAGAACGTGCATGTTCTCGTATTTATTACAATTTGTTGTATTTTGTCTATTTGCTCTTTGTTTTAGAGGTATGGTTATTCAGAAGGCTAGTACGTCTTTGCAATAGGGTTAATACATTGAGATGCTTTAAAAATATTTATAAACTTGTTTCTGATATGGTAAAGCATTTGGCAACACTTTTACAGCATTTGATTTCACAAAGATTTCATACAGTACTCCTAATGTTTTTCTAATAAAAAAAAAAATGTCACACAAAATATATAAATTACCAAGCTTGACTGCATGTTACTCTAATTTTCCAGTTTTTAGTAAAACCTTCATTAATTCTGTTAACAAATCATTACCTGTACATTTATGAAGGCAACTGACATGATTTGCAAACAAAACCTTTGGGCTTTATGCTATTTACCAAGGTGTGCAGTTCGGCGGTGAAGGAAACACAGTATGTAAAATGTACAAAGCAATTTACAAATTGACCAGTTCCTGAGACACAAACTGTTTCAATCTTTCAAGGTACTGTCCATAAAGCTCCACATCATTGTGGCCGGCTCCTTCAACCCATAAAGGTTCAACAGGTCTTTGGCAGCGCTCAAACAGTGCTAGGCCATGGGAAAAGTCAATGACTTCATCTTCAGTCCCGTGGATTATCAACACTGGGGATGTTATCTTAGAGATTTTGTCAATGCTGTAGGGAGGGAAAAAACAAACAAACAGAAAAACCAAAAAAAATTTTCAATAAGAAAGGTGAGGAATATCAGGCAGATTTTCTTGCATGACTGCCATCTCCTCAAGTGTCGATTTCAGTTAAGACTCAAGAGATTTTCTCTTCCTAGTGGTTTGGAAATAATTGTGAATTTTATATTGAACAAGAACAATTGAACAGATTTTGAAGGAGGAAAAGCTGCTGTGTAAGATGGGACATGACAGTACACTTGAAAAATCAGTCTGCAGCATTTCCTGGGCAGCTACTAGGTACAGAACGCTGTGCTAGATCCTAAAGTTTTACTTCTATTGCCTCTATTATTTCTTGGGACGAAGCCTGAGATTCTGTAGTGTTTGTCCTCTAGACTGTGAGCTTGTTGAGGGAAGGGAGTATGCTGACCAACTCCACTGTATTGTACTCTCCCAAGTGTTGCAGGGAGGAAGCGCTCAATAAATACCATCAATTGATTTGCTAAAGATTACTAGTCCACAGCTAATTCAAAAGAATCTCTCTACGCAGAGTGATATTTGAATGAGGAGGGTTAAAAATCACTAGGGCTTATTTGGAGTTCCAGGGCAGCTTGAGGAGGCATGAAAAAAAACTAGCCACGGTACCCTATGGCTTTTTGCTTTTATTTTGTGCATTTGTCCTTGCCTTTCATGTTGCTTTTATGTTTTACTGTTTCATCTCTCCTATTTGTCTGTTGCCAGTCTCCCTCATATTCTTCGGATGTGAGCCAAGTCATTCACCTTCTCCGGGCTTCAGTTTCCCCAACTGTAAAATGGGGATTCAATACCCATTCTCCACTTGACTGTGAGCCCCATGTGGGCCAGGCTTGTATCTGGCCTGATTAACTTGTCTCTACCCCAGGGCTTAGAACAGTGCTTGATACATAGGAAGCACCGTTTTTAAAAAAATCAGGAAGGCTTCCTGGAGGAGGAGGGCTTTTAAGAAGGCTTTGAAGATTGGGAGAGCTGTGGGGTGGATAATTTGGGAGAGGGACTTTCCAGACCAGAGGGAACAGTGTGAATGAGTGGTTGGTATCAGGAGTCAAGAGTGAGGTACAGTCAGAAAGGGAGCTGGAGAAGCACCAAGAGAACAGCCTGCGGAGTCCTGGGTGAAGAGAGCCGATATGTAAGATGGAAAAAAACTGGTGGACAGCCTGCAAGTCAGTGGTAAGGAGTTTCAGCTTGATGTGGGTGAGATGGGTAGCCAGCGGAGGTTTTGGAGGAGTGGTGAGATGTGTGTCACAGTGTTGCTCTGTTTTGTCATGTGCTTTATAGACTGCAGTGTTGTGGAGGGGGTGGTGATGGGGTGGGGGAAGGGAAAGATTGGAGACATGAGAAGCCAGTGAGGGGGGCGGATACAAACAGTCTGCAATATTACAAGAGATTGGACCAGGGTGGTAACTTTTTGGATGGGGAGAAAGGGGAGGAGCTAGGAATGATGCAGAGGAATATTTGGGAAGCTTTTACAGTTAGTTGATCAAATTCTGAGAGTTGCAAGACAGTGAAGTGTTGAGGACACCAAGGTTACGGGGCTTCTGGGACAGGGATAGTGGTGCTGCTGTCGACCAAACTCAGAAAACTGAGGATATCAAGATATGCATTTCAATGCAAAAGTTTCTATTTCCCAAAATGGAAAAATTCGCCTTTGAAGGACAATGTGCTTTCAACTGGAGGCAGCAATTATGGTACTTGCAGGGTGGATGAAAGAGGAATAGCCCTGGAAGGAAGTTTGATCCAGCTATCGGCTAATGGGGGCTTCAATCCTCATTCTGAGGAGGCTTTTGCTGACTGCAAGCAAGGAAACAAAGCCTTTGTGTTTAGAAGGCAGGCACCATACTGGAGGTTTCAGACAAGCCTCCTGTTTGTTCTAATCCCTGACCATCATGCAGGCTAGCTCCTAAGGAGTCATTGTCAACAAGAAAAAACAACAACCCTTGTTTTCAGAGCAATTTCGGCCAACCCAAAGCCCAGTGTGACCCGCTGCCAGGAATATTTTTCTATTTTAATGTAATCGTGGGTCTCTGACTGCATTTGAAACCGATAAAGAAATTTACTTACCAGCTGCCAGCAATTTTTATTTGGAAAAGTATACACCTACTTAATAGACCACCTCCTTACAAAGTTATCTCAAAGCAAGTGAAGTGTTTGACATGCCTTAAATTTTCAGGAAGAAAAATGCTGTGCAAATGCAGAGCATTATACGAAGATATGAAAAGGTAAAATATAGCCTATGAATGAAAAAGTTCTTACAGAGGTAAAAGACGACAGGTAGATTACTTAGACTGTGAGCCCCATGTGTGATGGGGACTGTCTCTGACCTAATTAACTTATATCTACCCCAGTGCTTAGAACAGGGATTGGAACCCAGAAAGCACTTAACAAATAACATAATAAGGTAAGGATAATTACTGTTGCATGAAATTATTTCCCCCCTTTTATGGATTTGCTTCCCACACGTAGGAGACTTAAGGTTTTGTTTTTTTTCCATTCTCTAAGTGCCCAACCTTCTCCTTCTCCCTTAGACTGTGACCCCATGTGGGTCAGGGACTATATCCTACTTGATTGTCTTGAATCTACCTTAGAGCTTAGTACAGGGCTTGGTGCATATAGACGGCACTTAACCTAAACCACAATATGTTAATATGAACGTGAATATCATATAGTACAGGGACGGCTTACATTTTAGCATTTAATGAAGTCCCAGGACAGCTTGGATGGTGAAAGAAAGCAATAGCTATCCTATGGCTCTCCTCCACTTTTTTTTTTGCCACTGTGCTCCCTAATCCCCTCAACTCAGAATATTTTATCAATCAATAGTATTGATTGAGCACTTACTGTTACAACTTACAGAGTTGGTATTTACTACTGTGTTCTCCCCTTACCATTTTCTCCCACAGGTGGATTCTGTTTCTCCCGACTAGCCAGAAGGACAATGGAGAAAGAAACCCCTTACCTCATAAGGACAGGGAGAGTGTCAATCCATCCCCCTACCCAGTCTGTCATTCCAAATCTCATATTTGGACTGTACCGCAATTGAAATATAGATTCACCTTTTTCCTCAGTTTACACAGCTTTTCAATTCGAGTGAATAACTGTGGTGATCGGAGTAGCCAAATATTTAAAGGAGCACTTACTTTGGGAATGCGTCAAAGCAGTAGGTCTTTTTAGTATCAGGAAAGGCTACCCTCATTCCTGAGGTCAGAGGAGAATGAAGAATGACGGCAGCACTCTCGTACCGAGCAGCAAGGTCCACGGATGGCACTGTTCCTATACTTTGGCCATATATAATCACATTTTCAGGACGGATACCGTACCTAAGATAATTCAGAAGTGTTAAAAGATAAATTGACAGATTAGGCTGGTGTGCAAATTTCAGCTTTTTCTGAAGACTTGAGCTTAATGAGTGGAATGAACTTTCAAAAGTATCAAAGAGAACACAATTACTTACGCTTGACCCACCTTTTTTCAAGTCTTTGATATCTGACTTTTAAAACAAAACCCCAATTTTTTTTTTTGGTTTTGTTTTATAAAACACTTTCAACTAGCTTATTTGCCACCCAGCAATGGTACAAAAAGGAATCCACTATTATGTCTACTTGGGTTTACTAATAAATTGCATCACAATATTTTCAAAGGGGTGGAATTTCTATTTCAGAATTGAACCAAAATCCTCTACCTTGTGAGATGTAAAGAAAAAGCGAGCCTCACAATGGACAGGAAACAATGAACCAACAGTCCACCATTTCACTCCTCATTTCCGAGGCTGGTCTTGTTTGGTTGGACACCCTGGGGATTGGGTTGGAACTAGAGTAACCAACCCAGTGCTCCCTGGCTAGGGATCCAAATCTGTTCCTGAAGATCTCAGGGAAGTCAGAACTATTCACCTCCACCCAACCTCCTTTAAGGAGTGAAGACTACCATTATATCACTCCAGTTAGGAACCCCTAACCAGACCAACCCTGATCTTAAGATGTCTGGATGGAACTGGTCCCTTTTTTAGCCCCCAGGAAAAGAAACAACAGCTTCTACGTATTTCAACAGTTGATGACCCTATTTCAGTGAAATTCACATAACACATAAGAATTGCAATACTAGAGTGGATCAATGTTCCAGCCATCCCAGCACGGCCTCGACAGTGGCACCAAAGGATGCATGAAAGAACAGCATGACAATCAGAAATCACTCCCACTAATATCCCTGAATCAAAGTGCTTGGGCCTTTCTCGTTTCCCCCTTCTAGTGATCCATTTATAGACCTCTCAGGCATGCACTTAACTCAGCCCTTCTTGAACCTGTCAATATTTTCTGCCTTCATAATTTCCTGCAGTAATAAATTTGATATGTGCCTCCCACCGCTGTGTAAAGAACTGTTTCTCTAGGCTTCAAACCTACCATCTTCAAGCTTCAACTGGTGTTCTCCAGTTATAGTAGGATTTGGTCAAACGACAATTCTATGCTTCTCCTTATTGCGTTAAATATTTTTCATAAAAAGCAATCACTTCTCAACCTTCATTATTAGTATTACTATTATTATTTTGGTATTTAAGCGCTTACTTATTGTCAAGTACTGCTCTAAGCACTGGGGTAGATACAAGTTCATCAGATAGGACGGTCCCTGTCTCACACGGGGCTCACAGTCTAAGAGGGAGGGAGGACGGGCATTGAATCCCCACTTTGCAGATGATGAAACTGAGGCACAGAAAAACTAAGTGACTTGTCCAAGGTCACACTGTAGGCTAGGGCAGAGAGGATTAGAACCCAGGTCTCCTGACTCTCGGCCCTGTGCTTTCTATTAGGCCCCACTGCTTCTCATCTATGCAAGCTGAGTCATCCTAATCTTTTCTATAGTCGTATATAAGCTTCTCCATCCCCAAGAGTAGGTATGTTACCCTGAACCATTTCTCATTCACATCTCTACCGCCCATTAGGAATGAGTAATATCAAAGTTTAGTAGTCTTCCCCCCTCCCCTCCCCGAAATTATGGGACTTTCCAACTATCATTAACTGTTAAACTGGTCACTGGAAATCGGGATTCTTAATCCTAATTTGAATTAGCCTAGCCTAGAATAGCTTTGACAACGTTTCCATTTCAGTCCAAGTGGAAAAGACAGCAAATCATTACATGAAAATTACAATGTAATGAATAGATTAGGGAACAAATTCAGTACACATAACCCAGACTTGCTTTTAAATCTGGTGGCAGTTTTGCCACATATGAGGGGGCAAAATTTTGAGTGAGCAAGCTCCATTGTACCTGTCCCTTAAAGGGAAAAGACTCGATGTGTGTGTGTGTGAATGGCTGAGAGGGCAGAAATTTCAACTCTGCTCCTCCTCCTGGTTCTAGTGCTCTCAACAACATTCCCCTACAGAGGAATTATTTAATTTTGTGTGTATGTGTTGCTTGATTAGGCTTGCAAATAAACTCTCCCCAAAGGGGAGACAGACTCTCTTCTGGCAAACAGCTTTAGTGCTCTGCTGACAGTTATCTGGAAGAGCCTAAGGGAACACCTCCCCGATACCAAATGATGAGGGACCATCTGTCCCGTCACCAATCACAGCACATCCCCGTGGGCAACCTGGTACATCACGGGGACAGAAACTAGGAGGTTTTAACTCACAGTTCTGAGCAAAGACAAGAGCTGCAGAAGAGCAGGCACGAGAAGAGGCTGAAACTCCAGTTCGGGAACGAGGGGAATCTGGGATGTCGGCTGCATCCAGCTAAGGGACGTCAACTGAAGGGGCGATACCAGGATGGGACTAAGAGGAATACGGGAGGAGAGACAGTGACGAGAAGGGGAATTCAAAACCTATATACACTGAACACAGTTCGGAGAGAAAACCTGGTGGCTTGGAGCAGGGAGGTGCCGCTACAACTTCTGGGTGTTGTGCAGAGTGTTGATCCGAGGATTCACTTAGCGGGACTGGCTGAGATTACAGGTTCTCCGCCCTGGGACAAGTAACATCACTTGTGCTGCCAGCAGGGCGTCTTTCTTCACCTGATCATGGAGGATGGCGCTTCTGGGACAGGTATTTGGAAATGAGGAACATTTAAATTTGTTCAGGGGTGCTTAAGGCATGTCGGGGGAGCTGTGGCAGTCCCCTTAAGTAGTTGGTTAGTTGACCCTCTGGGTCTTGGGCAAGGAAACTTGGGACCCAAAGGAAAAGGATAAATGGGGCTAGGTCAAAGAGGTTGTTGGCAAGCACGGGTAGGAGGAATCCAAACCTCTAGAAAGAGACGACGGCCCAACGGGGTCACATTCTGGCCTTAACAAAGGATGCAGCGGAACAATCAATCAATCAGCGGTTTGTGCAGAGCACTGTAATTGAGTGCTTGGGAGCTTACGATACGGCAGCAGAGGATTCTGGTTCAGGCCTCTATAACGATGAGCTCTGGAATAACACAGGAGCAAGAACAACATAAGTAGGAAGTAGATGAGCGAGCCTTGGAACTGGAAGTACAGTCAGTAGTTCAGGAAAAAAAAAGAGGAAGAGGAGGAGGTGGTGGGAGATATAGCTCTAAGATACGCTGCTCAAACTAAGGTCGTGGAGAAGATCATCAGAACCTCCTTGAATGGGGATGGAGGGGCCCTCAAGTTGATCTGGACCTGTAACAGGAGGGAAACTCAGAAAAACACGGACTAATTAGTTAACTAAAATGCAGGCACGAACCAGCCGTCTTTCAAGAGAATCAGCGCTTGTCTATGGCAGACAGTCTGTGCTGTAATCAGACACCAGGTCTTCTGAAAAGGTGAGTCACGGGTTTAAGGAATGTCAGTTAAAATGGGAATAATTAAGAAAAGTTGCTGAAGTTATGAATGGACCCCCTGGACTCATCTTTAAAAGCGCCCAGAAGATTGGTACGAGATGCTCAACTTCCAATGGGCTTGGAAAGAGTTACTGTGTTATTTGACCTATCATCTTTTAGAGTTTATAACTTGTTATCCATCTCTCAGTAGGGTTGTGATTTGGGGCAATGTGGCTCTTAAATCATTGAAAGCATTTGTCTGGAGCCAAAGGGCACGTACTGGAATATCCCTATGGATTTTTTGTTAAATGCTATTTGTTAAGCACTTGCTATGTGCCAGGCATTATAATAAACACTGGGTAGATACAAGGTAATTAGGCTGCACACAGTCCCTATCCCACATAGGGCTCACAGCCTTAATCCCCATTTTGACAGATGGGGTAACTGAGGCACAGAAAAGTGAAATGACTTGCCCAAGGTCACACAGCATACATGTGGCAGAGCTGGAATTAGAACCCAGGCCTGTGCTGTATCCACTAGACCATGCTGCTTCTCAATCTGGAGTCTGTGCAAACAGGAGATGCTCACTGAGGTAAGGCAGGGACAGGACAGGAAATTTGGTTAATCTTTTGTTTTCTTCAGAATCTTAGCTGAGGAATTTTGGAATTTGATCTGTTCTTTTGGCTCTTCAACACAAAATGGTTTAATGGGATATTTCATTTTCTATGAACACCTAACCCTGATGTAATTAGGGACTATGCAGTTGAATTTGTGTTGGTCGATGAAGGAGAGAGAATAATAATTATGGTATTTGTTAAACACTTACTATGTGCCAAGCATTGTTCTGAGCACTGAGGTAGATAAAAGGAAATCAGGTTGTCCCACGTGGGGCTCACATTCTTCATCCCCATTTTACAGATGAGGTAACTGAGGCACAGAGAAGTTAAGTGGCTTGCCCAAGCTTACACAACAGAGAAGTGGCAGAGTCGGGATTAGAACTCATGACCTGTGACTCCCAAGCCTGGGCTCTTTCCACTAAGCCACGTTGCTTCTCCTTAGCTGTGTAGTTACACCTTAAATGCCTTATAATTAGGTGCATTAATTGACAATAAGAAAGGAACACATCAGCGCTTAGAACAGTGCCTGGCATAGAGAAAGCGCTTAATAAATACCATTATTATTATTATTTGTGGTAATGAGTTCAATGAAAGTGGTAACATGTTCCCTCTACAAAGTCCGAAACATCAATCATATTTATCAAGTGTTTACTTGTGTGCATAACTGAAAATTTCTAAAGTTTTGAGGATCTATTTGATCCAGGCATCTTTTCGTTACTGAGGGTGGTACTTGCCTCTGGGCATGGTCAAACAAAAATTAAGAGGAGGGAGTCGTGTTTTACCACTGGCCAAAGAGAACACGAGATTTCAAATGAACTGAACTCATATTTGCATTATTTACGTCTAAAGAAGTGTATGTTCCTATTCATAAAGGATGGAGGTCTTTTTTTTTTTTGTGGTGTGTTTTCCTGAACTTGGTTACTACTTCTGCATATTAGAAAAAACTATCACCTCACTTAACAAATGTGCCTGCATGCTCTATGTAGCTGGATACTTATAAATCCAATCATTTTGCTGTTAAAATTGTGCCCTCCTAGTCACATGAGGAGCCTGGACCCACAAGCAGCCCAGACAGGCCCCGGGGAGAGGTCACTGCTACCACTGAGCCTACCTTCAGGGATCCAAACTGGGATATGAAGACATCAGGAAGAACGTTACAAAATGTCATTGGCAGACCACAGAGAAGTCATCGGGAACATCGTCTGGATGATGATGATGATGATGGCGACTTTCAGAACACAAGAGTGGTTTGTGTAACTGTTTGAGATGGAGGGGGGAAAACTGGAGGTCATGCATGGGAACTGCTTGTGAAACTGCAGTGGTGATGTGAAAACTGGCTCCAGGACTGAGACCTGAGGGGCAAGAGGGCTTTAATTTGACTCTATTTATTGCCATTGTTCTTGTCTGCCTGTCTCCCCCGATTAGACTGTAAGCCCGTCAAACGGCAGGGACTGTCTCTATCTGTTGCCGACTTGTTCATTCCAAGCGCTTAGTACAGTGCTCTGCACATGGTAAGCGCTCAATAAATACTATTGAATGAATGAAAGTCATAACTAATTGAGCTCATTTTGTCACAACTCTGGAACCAGAACCAACTTCTGAGAGTGCAAAGGTCATTAATTTAGGCCCAAGCATCCAGTTTGAGATTCGGCGGATGCTGGGGAGGGAGAGGAGAGGGAGGTGAGACACTGTCACGATTGGATTGCAGATGCTAGGACCTGGCCCAGATTATGAAAATGGACATATACTGGAAATATGACTGGAACAAAATTAATGGCCTAAAATTACGGAACAGAGCTTAGAAGGATGACTGCCGTAAAACCCCTCTACAGAGTGCGGAAAGCCAGGTGTACCTCAGAGACCATGTGGATGAATAGGGGCTAGTCATGAAGCCAGATGCAAACTGATCAAACTGATGCAAACTCTGACTTGCATAGTTATAAGATCAAAGCGAGATTATGGTTTTGTAGGGAGTCAACGTCTATTTCCAAAGGGGCAGATGGTGGATAGTATCCTTGGTTAAAAACGACAGTGTCAGAGTTAGGTTATTGCTCATCATTATTGTAAATCGCTGGATAGTGTCTTAAGTGTGGTGGCAATGGACTCTGGGGAGAAAGCAAAGTGTGGAGCACACAGGAAATACAGGGTGAGGGTACTGGGTTGGGTAAGAGACCCATGATCTGGTACAATCAACTGTTTCACCCACTGCCCCAACAAAACCACAACTTACTCTCCCTTAGCACTTATTTACGTATCTTCTATACTCAATTGCTTCCTCCTACTTGTAACTTATTTTAGTGTCTGCACTGCTACATTGTAAGATCTTTGGGCAGGCAGGGAGCAGGTATGTTCATTCAATTGTACTCTCCCAAGCGCTTAGTACACAGCAGATGCTCAACAAATACTACTGATTGATGGGTGAGACTGCGAGTGGTGCTGGGCATTATACTGTCACTATTAATCAATTCTATGTAGGTTCTTGGTCCCAAAGTCTTGGTGACTGAACTGAGGCTTGGCCATCATTTACAGTGAGAGACTCAGGCATCACTGGTAACCAGAGTTTAGTGATATTTTGGAACTACACATTTTACTTTTCTAGGAATGCATCTGGTCCATACATAGAGCTCTTTAGGCCCTGTTTTGGTTTATGTGGTTTTGGGGCCATAGTCCCATCTAATAGTGATAATAATAATAATAATAATAATGGTATTTGTTAAGTGATTACTATGTGCCAAGCACTATTCTAAATGTTGGGGTAATAATAATGATAATGATGGCATTTAAGCACTTACTATGTGCAAAGCACTGTTCTAAGTGCTGGGGTAGATACAAGGGAATCAGGTTGTTCCACGTAGGGCTTACAGGCTTCATCCCCATTTTACAGATGAGGGAACTGAGGCCCAGAGAAGTTAAGTGACTTGCCCAAAGTCACACAGCTGACAAGTGGCAGAAGCGGGATAGATACAAAGTAATCAGGTGGGGCTCACAGTCTTACTCCCCATTTTACATGGAGCTGAGGCACAGAGAAATTAAGTGACTTGCCCAAGGTCATAAAGCAGACAAGTGGCAGAGCCGGGATCAGAACCCATTTCCTCTCTCAAGCCCATCCTATTTCCACTGCACCACGCTGCTTCTCTGCTGTCCAGTCCCCTGGCTTACCATTCTCTCCCCCTTCTCCAGACCCCCCACCAGAAGTGGTGGATGGTAAGAGAATCTCGAAGAACACTGGAGCCAAGTTGATGGCTTACACTAAAGCAACTTACTTCTCACACCTACAGGGTAGCAAAGGCCTGGACAATATGGGGGTCATGGGAGGGATGAGAACCTTTCAAAATGCAATGTCCAGAGGGTATGATCAATACAAAACAGAGCAAACTCTCAGTCCATGCCACTGGAAAAAAATAAACCCAAACTTAACCTTCTAGCTATACTTTGGTCTTGACTCTCTCTCTCTCATCTCCATTCCATTATACATTTTTCTCTCAGCTTGGAACTCTCTCTCCTGCTCCCCCTCCCCTCATCAGTCAGACCTTAGGTCTCCTTACCTTCAAAACTCCTAAAATCCCACCTCCTCCAACAATCTTTCCCCAGTTAATTTCCCAGCACCCTCAGCCAACTTTATCAAGGTATGAACTTCCTTATACACTCATGCATATATGTTTGCTCAATATTTACTCTGACCACTCTAGTTGTAAATAGTTTCATGTTTGACTCTCCTGTTAAGTGTGGAAGCTGGTGGGGCAGGGAGTATTCTGTACTTCCCAAGTGCCTAGAACAGTATACTGCACCAAATGGGCACTCAATAAATGCTACTGCTACTACTGGCCATATGCTCGAGCCTTGTGAGGTGCCACTCGGTACGTCCCACCCACTTGGAGTCCAACTGTAACTGTTCTTGCTCCATGCTCAACCTCATGCTATATGGTCAGTCAATGTTATATGGTGGGTTTTTTTTGTTAGAATATTGTGCTCTTCTGGATGGAGGTAGTGATGAAGGCTAAAATAAACAAACAAATAAATAAATAATTCTCACAGCCCAGGCCCTCGGGGCTGCGTAAAATGGGAGAGGTGGGGTTGCAGCTGCTGGAGACCAAAGGGACAGCAGAGAGGCAGGGGCAATACTGCCATTCAAAACTGCCTGTAATTACTGGGGTCATTGGTCAAATCATTTATCCTTTTACAAGTCTCAGGGACTTATGTCTTAGGGCAATCACAGGGCGATCACCAAGCCATTAGCTATGAGTCTGGAGAACTGATGGTGGGCAGATGTCACCAGGTTCTCTAAATGAGCCTACATACGGTTTATTTTTGGTAATCTTCAATGATTTCTTTATCCAATTCTAGTTTGGCTTTTCAATCTCCCACCACAAGTGGAATGCAAACACAGTTCTGCATTTGAATAGCTAGTGATGGAAAATTCTCAAAGAATAAAAGTGAAAAATGGAAAAAAAATGGAAGAGCATCCTCCTTTTAGATCACCCATTGTCATCCTCCTCTCCCCACCCCGACACTTTCTATGGGAGGATACATTTTATTTGGTCCTCCTGTTTTGCCTAGCTAAAGAACACTTACCTTTTATGTCTCTTGCTAGGCTTCTTTTTCGACTTTAGCTTTTTAAGATTCTGTCCCTAATCGTACTATTTTTTTCTATTCTTTCGTATTGATTTGTTGCAGTTTATGCTTTTTGTAGCTTTCCAATTTGCAGTCAGCACTGAAACAATGCAACACAGACAGCTTCACTGGGTGAGACAGAAGAAGAATGGAGGATACCTCAGTATTGCTGTTTGAAGCACTGAAGTGGGAAGGATTATAAGGAAGCAGGAAAGAAAAGGCATTTTTAAAACGTCAAATGATACAAATCCTTGAAAAATGTGGCATAGCTGCGAATTGCTGAGAGATCCCAGTGGCAACCATGCAATCGGGAATGGGGTAGCTCCTTGCAAACAAAGGTTTTGGAAGAATCGTGATAAGAAGCAAAATCAAAAATGTCGCCAGGCACGGGAAACCAACAGACTAGAACAAAAGGTGATCTTAATGTGCCCAGAAAGAAAGAGATGAACAGTTTTGCTTTGCTGTTTTCAGCTAAAACCACATGGATAAAATTTTTCTCTCAGTGGCATCATCTCTGAAGGAGTCAATAGATTTATTTCATTCCAGCACAATTAGTCAACTATCTTCAGCTAAAGAAAATGGAATGGCATAAAGCACAATAGCTTTATGAATTGGTGACAAAACTAGAACTGTACCTTCAATTCTGGCAGCATCTCATGGAAATCATTAAAATCTGGAGTACCTTTCTGACAGTTCTATAAATTTGAAGTCAAATCAAAGGATAGCATTGAAGGGTATAAACTCTTAATGGACTATTATCTTTTAAGGCCAATTAAACCATAGCTCAAATATGCCAATGGAAATGTTCACTTTTCTGATATTGGTTGTGCTTACACTTTTCTGCTTAAGAGAATTAACATCTTCAGTCTCATCTTTGTCCAACCTCCCCTCACACCCAATCCTTTATTCTCTCTGTGGTCTGGAAAGACAGGAGAGAGGAGACAAAAAGACATCCAAGACCAAAAACAAAAACAAAAAACAACCCTCCAGTAAAATCATTAGGACTTGGTACAGATATGGGATCTAAGTATGGTACGTGCAGTCTAGCAGACGGGCACACTGATTGATGTCATGGTTCCCAAATGCAAGCTCTGGGGTGGAACTAGTGGTACATAATCAATATCAAATGACAAGACAAGAGCAAGAAAAACGAAGTTCTGAAATATAGTGAGTCTCCTAGCTTCAAAGCTCTGCTCACCTTAACACAGCTATGGTGGGTGGGGCATGTGAGGAGAATGAGCGACAGCAGGACACCTAAACAGCTGCTGGATGGAGAGCAGAAATTGGGAAACAAAGTAAGGAAGGCAGAGGAAGCGTTTTAGGGACATGATAAGACAAAGTCTCAGACAATGCTGCATCCCAGCTGAAAACTGGGAGCCAACTACCGAGGACAGACCTGTGCGGCATGCTGCCGTTAAGAAGGGGGTGGCTCTCTGAGCAAAATCTTCATACAGAAAGAGAGACGAGGAGGCAAACGAGAAAACAGCGCCGGACACTGCAAAGATGAAGCACACCACCACAGTCGGGGACAACCTTTTTGTGTGCCCAATGTAGCCGGGACTGTGGGTATCGCATTGGCCTTTTCAGCCACACACATGCACTCATAGGTGAACCCAGACACCATCAGTGGTGTCTTCCTTGACTCTGAAGGACAAATATACATAGCGGTACATGGCTTCAGAAATGCTCTTCTAGTCTGCAAAGTGCTCTCCCTCTGTCTGCCTGCCTAAGCTCGCAAACACAGGTTATTAAAGAAATACTATAGTATTAAAATAAACTTGAAAAGTGACAGCTCTCCAATTATGATACAGGCATTGAGTTTACCATACCACTACTTTCTTCCTTTAGCTCCTCCATCAGCACTTGAGGAGATCCATTAAGCAACTCCCAGGTGTGTAATTAGCTGGTGGGATATGATTGTTGAAGACACTAGCATAAAGACCTAACTTTCAATTTTAAGACATTCCAACCACTCACCCCACAACCTCTAATTTTAGAAGGACAAGGGAGGATCTGGTGTAAAATGGACTAAGTGAAAAATTCCTGCTACAAAATGGAAGTGTATAAGACTTGCCATATGAAACTGTGAAAGAGATTTACACTGTAAATTGAGTTTTCTATCTGGTCCCAGCCACCTGCTCGAAGGCCTTCCGGACCCACGGTGCTCCCTGACACTCCAATTTCAAATTGTTTCAGATGGGGTTCAGTGAGGTTTATTTGCCTCGTGGTAAGAGTATCAATCCCCTCAACCATATGCACTCCCTTGAGGCTGCTTCCTCTCAAAAGGGCAGTCGGTTTAGCAGATTCCCCCATTTTTGCAGTTCCAGGACAAAAGCCCCCAAGCACACACAAACTCCCCCGTTATCCAGTCTCCCCACATTAGCACCTTGTATCTTCGCCCAGCCTTTCTCTCCTGTCTGCTGGGTACTGATGAGCCCCTGGCGTTGGCACCTCGTTGTTTCCTGTTAAGTCCTTACAGACTACAAACACCCGGCTTTCACACCCTGACTCTCCACTTCTGGAGATGAACAGTCCTGGGCCTTCCTCCAGGGCCAGAGTCTTGAGGGGAGGGGCTCTCAGTCTTGCATCAGGGTCTTCCAGAGATGATCGAGTCATCAGCTCCCTGATGACTCTCTGCTTCTGTTCCTCCTGGCTCGCTGGACCCCTCCCCAGCCCTGGCCCTTAGAGGGCTTCTCCAGGTGTTAACAGGGACTTTTCTGGGTGTTTGTATCCACTTTCAGATGGGGAAGGGGGTCTTCACGGGGTCATCAACAGTCCGTTTTCTCCTCTTCCTGTATGACAAAGGCAAGCTGTTTTCACACAGACACACACACACACGTCCATCCTCCATCAGGGCAGCCTACACTACTGGGTAATTTAATAGACATTTATAATACCTTTGGATAAAAACTTCCAAACAGTAAAGCCACCCCCTCCCGCCCCTTTCAATGAAATTGGTGAGTTTAATTTTAAATAATTTTTACTGCATCTATCGAGTTTGGATTTATATTTATTTTAGAAATACCATTTTTACATCTCTGGTTCAAAAAAAGACAATCTCAAGTCACAAGAACAAAGCAATATCATACAACTGCACTTTCATGAAGAAAATGACTTGGAGAGCAATCCGTTTATTCGAAGTAAAAAAAATTAAGAATATAGATTTCATTTATCTCTGCATACATCGTAGTAAAGGGCCAGTTGATTTTTTTAAAAAAATGGGGCTGGTAATTTTTTTGTGAGGACTTTCAATCCATGTTTAGCTGATACTCTCTGTAGCTGAAAACCCTACTTCTGAACCTTTTTACTATGAAAGTTTTCTGTACATTCTATTGTATTCTCCCAAGTGCTCAGTATAGTGCTCTGCACAGAGTAAGCACTCAAATACGATTGATTCATTCTGTTCTTCTTGTTTTAACCCTACCCGCTCCCTCAGCTGCTGCTGTATAACTCCTCTTTAAATTTCTTTACAGCATATCCCCAATATATATCCTTTTCAGTCTATTCATTTTACAATTCATGAATAAGTAAAATCAGATTCTTCTAAGCATGGAACAGAGATACTATATATTCCAGTATACATACAATCTCTCGTTATATACATACATATATGTAGAGAGATATTTACCTATCTTTCATACTCAAAGATGCCACTGATGGTTAAAAAAAATTCACATGGGTGTGTGTATATGTGTGTGTGTGCGTGTGTGTATATGAAGGCCACAAAACCCCCTGTCCTTTGTGGTATTATTACATTTTTGTTTGTAGTGCTTGGCACTATTTTCACCTTTGTGTCCCTGTCTCAAGATCCTTGAGAAGCTTCTGCTGGAAAAGAGCAATCCCTGTCTTGATTGCAGTACTCCATGCTGGTCTAGCCACGGCAATTGGCTCTCATTTCGTAGCTGGGATGCAGTATTGTCAGAGGCTTTGTTTTACTGTTCCCTTAAAATGGCATCTGTTTGGCTATCCTACCGTGGTCCACATTCTTCACATAACCTACTTAGTGAGGCTGTGATGGGATGAGCCTGACTTCAATGCTGGGAGATGGGCTTGGTTATTTATGATCCTACTTGCCACACGATGTGGAGACTAGCTCTAAAGTGATGCTGATGGAAAAGCTCGAGGAGTCAGATTTAGTGAGTGGGAAATCCAGGTCTCAGTGCTGTAGGGAATGTTAGACAGGACTGCAGCTGAGTAAATCTTCTATTTGACCTAGGGGTTACCATCAGACTCTCACTATCGTGCAAGTCTTCCTGATTCGATTTTCTACTTCCTTGCCTATCAGTGCATTCATGGTCAGTACCAGAATTTAGCGCAGTATTGCCAGTCTAGATTTTTGGTTAGGTGTATGGCTTTCCTGGTGAAAGCTGATTCAGGGAAACAAAAATATGCACGTCTTCTCGGGGGTGTGCTTTTGGTCACAGTCATCTGCGGCTTTCTGTTTTTAGGACTCTGGGCTCAAAGTCTGTTGAGTTGGAAGTTTCCCCAGAGGAGTGCAAGCTTATTCTAATACCGCATCCAACTCTCTTGTTGTCATCCCATCCAGCTGTTTGGCCATTTTTCATGGCAGTTGCAGTGACTTCCTCAACAGTTGGGACGAGTGCCACATGGGCAGGTTTTCTATGTTTCGAAGAGTCTCATCTTCAATAGTAAAAGGCGTGCCGAGGAGACCATTGTAATGTTTCTCTTCTACTCAGGATTCCCCCCTTTTGTGGGATGAGGCTAGAATCGTCTTCTCTCTTCAGAGTGATGGTCTTAGTCGAGTGGTGGTCTGATTTGCATTGCCTTGGATTTCTTCTGCTTTGGCATCCCACTGCCTGTCGCCACATACTCCTCAACCCAGTGTACGTCGTGATGCAGGTTTCTGTTCACCTCACTCTTGTCTGAGTCACGAGGCTCTGCAAGGTGTTGGTGCCGTACTTATGCTGCAAGTCGACTTTTTGCTGGAGTCACCTTGTATCAAATCCATCTTGGGGACTTCACCTGGATACCCCTGTTGTCACGAAGACTGCCTGGTAGACAGTATTACGGAGAATACTGTCCATTCACCGTTTAGAGTAGAGAGTGTGGGTGAAGTTTCAGCAGGGCCCCTGTAACACTGCTGCAGAGCGATTTGGGATAGCTTTGTTCTCCTGGAGCTTAACGTTTAGCGGTCTTGGCTGTTTTGAGACCACTTTTCAACACAATGCCCGTACAGTCAGAGGGAGCTAGAAACGTATCGGATGAACACCCGCCCGGCCCTCTTCTGCCTGCTACCATCCACATGACCTTAAGGGCCTCTCTGCTGCATTACCATGTAGTTGATGAGATGCCACTGTGTCTAGGGCCCGAAAGCACCCAGGAAGCTTTTCTCTTGTTCAGCAGGTGGAAGATGCAATTTGTGATCACGAGATGATGTTTGGCACATCCATTTAGCAATAGCAGGCCATTGCGATTGAGTGTGCCAATCCTATGTGGGCCAATGACTTTTTTTCACGTGTGGGTGTTACTACCAACTCGTGGGTTAAAAGTCACCCTCTGACAATTTAGCTCATCCAAAGTTACCATTCCCACAACGAGTGTGCCTCGGTCTCCGTCACAACATTCTTTCACTTCATACTAGTTTGGCATGGTGGGGGCAGGTGGGCTGACGAAGGGAGCAAAGTGCTTTTGCGTCAGTGGCAGATTTAGCGTCATCAGACAGTCACTTATCCCTCCAGGCAGACTTGAAGGACCGTGATTAGTGATTGCCTGATTGCAAATCCAGCCCCTGATAAGCACTGTGCTGAAGAGGGAAGGCCTTTCCAAAGGAGGGTGGATCCGGAGTCTCTCTTTGAGCTGTCTACCCGATAGTTACGTCTCACTTAGTGCTGCAATATCAACTCTGTAGCTTGCCGGTTCATGCACTATTAGGATTGTGTTCTTCTTGTATGGGAAAAAAAAAACTGTCTTCATCATCACAGTGTCCTGGTATTCCATGAGGCAGTGGTTGCTTTATTAGCCTGTTTTTTTTTTCCTTCTATTATCGAGGAACAGAGATAGGACAAATGGGACAGAAGTCCTGGATGGTGTTAGTAAAGGGGGCCTTCTCGATCAGCTCTTCGGTTCCTCCTCTTTGAGATTGGACCCCGATTCCCCCAAACTACTATGGAAATGAGAAGAGCTGGTAGGAAAGACCTTCAGAAGCCAGGAGTGAGGGTTCTCCTGGCCCGGCCCCATTTCTTCTGAATGGCATGTAACTACTGTGCCACGGTGAGAGTTTCTCTGGTGGCTATAAGACACCCCACAAGGCACAGAATACCAGCGCCCCTGCTCTGGATGCGAAATGTACCTGGTTTGGTCCTGGTTCAGAATAAGGAGAGCAAGATTTTTAGCAGGATAACAATGGGAAAATACGGGGAGAAGTAGATAAAGCAGCTGAACAAACCTTGCTTATGGATCAGTGTCTCTCTAGGCAGGTAGAGTGAAGAAGAAAGGAAGTTTCCTGAGCAAAACCTACCTGCCCTGAAAGAAATTTCAATTTCCCGATAACAACTGTGAAGTTAGGCACAAAGCATTGTGGGAAATCATAGTACTGCAAACATTTAACGTTTTCAAGAAAATGCAGTGAAATGTGTAGTCGACGTGTTTCCATTTTGGAACAAGTCAGTTATATTCCCTTGAACTTCACGGGCATAATGCACGATGCTCATCTGAAGAGAGACCAAGTACAGGTTACTGCAACTCTGTTAAGTACTGATGGGCCGCCTCTTCCCCAAACTCAAACTTTTGAGCCATCCTCCTAAAGTCTGCTCATGCAGAATTAAGTTACAGTCCTTAAATTGAGAAAGCCAAACTTACCCTTCTAGATTTTACTTAAGCAATAAATGGGATTGAAACACTAGTTTCTCACACTGCCATTGATGGATACAAGCGTTATTTTATTCCCCTTCTGGGCTGGAAGCCAAAAATGGTTCTTAAATTTCTATTCTGAACCAGAACAATCAAGGTAACAAAGATTCTTGAAAAACAATATGCAACTAACACTTTACCTTGTCCTAAGAGCCAGCCAAGCAGCATCGATATCCGCATACAGGTTCTTCTCTGTAGGTTTCCCAGAACTTGCGCCATATCCGGAGTAATCATATGAGAATATATTGCAGTTTATTCGGGATCCAAGTCCTATGTAAAAGCTGCTCATCTGACCAAGGTCAACAGCATTTCCGTGTGAGAAGAGCAAAGTATACTTGGCATTAGGTGAACAGCGCACAAACATGCAGGCAATTCTATTACCTTTGCTGGTTCTAGTCATGAAACACTCAATAGCATCTTTTTCTCTAGAAGAGTACTGCCAATCGGCTCGTTCTGAAAGATGTAGAGTCCAGCGACTTCCACTTTCATCACACATCAGAGTGTAAGTAGGGTCAGGTGGCAAAAATGCCAGTTTAGAAGCAATTTTTCCTGGACATGGTGGGCAGCAGAAGAGGCAACACAGTTCACTAAATGAAAGATTATTCATCTTCTACTCTGGAAGACAAAAGGGGGGGGGGTTGGGGGGGGGAGAGAGAGAGAGAGGGAGGAAGGGAGGGAGAGAGGGAGACACTATTAAACCCCTTTCAATTACAGTTTCCAATGCATTTGGGCTTATTTCTATAGACATTTAAAACAAGGATAAAGATGACAAACTGCACTGGGGAGTACACATCTATTTTTAGTAATGCATATTTTAATAACATAGCTCTCTAAAAATTTCAATAGTACACAACCTGACCATTGAAATATTTAACACACCTACCATTTCTGACCTTCCAACAGTTCTTAAATGATTTCTTCTTAAGAAACAAATACCACTGTTATTCAGTGAATGTTCTCATCTTTTTTTCTTTTAAACAAATTGTGAAAAAACATTTTAAAGTGAAATCTGAGTTGATATGCCAGAGGAAAGGGCTACAAAAGATACTCAACCCAGCAGTAACTTATTTTAGGTTGAAAAGCATGCTATTACTTTTCAAGTACTGGCTATTCATCAAGACAAAAATCAAGTTTCTACCACTCCAGTAGGTTTTCAAATCACGTCGGAACTGAATCAAAAACTACTGTAAAACTAAGCTTTCTATTTTACACTCAGATAACTCCTAATGGCAGGGACCCAGTTTGGAATCATAATGGGGATGGAATCAATCATTGCAACGCACACCGTACTATATGCTTGGTGCTTTGTATACAGTAAGCGCTCAATAAATATGACAATGGGAGAGAGAAAGGCACATTCCCTAGCCACAAGGAGCATACAATCTAAAGATCTGAACCTATCGACAGTGACCCTTTTATTCATTCATTCATTCAATAGTATTTATTGAGCGTTTACTATGTGCAGAGCACTGTACTAAGCGCTTGGGATGAACAAGTCGGCAACAGATAGAGACAGTCCCTGCCGTTTGACGGGCTTACAGTCTAATCGGGGGAGACGGACAGACAAGAACAATGGCAATAAACAGCGTCAAGGGGAAGAACATCTCGTAAAAACAATGGCAACTAAATAGAACCAAGGCGATGTACAATTCATTAACAAAATAAAACTAATTCTGATATCTGCTTGTCTGAACTAAAAGTTCTGTTTTATTAAATCATTTAAATATCTGATCTAGTCAATGCAACATACATTTCTATCACTCTGATGTTCAAAAGGAGAAGCTAATTCAATTTTAGAGACACCAAATCCAAAAGAATCTTTCATGAAAATAATGGATGCCTCTACATAAAGGTATGCATCAATCTTATTTAATCAATCAATTGGATTTTTTTTTAGCACTTACTGTGTGCAGAGCACTATACGCTTTGTGGGCAAGGATTGTGTCTACCAACTCTGTTATACAGTACTCTCCCAAGCGCTCTGCACACTGTTGTGTACTCTGTACACAGTAAGTGCTCGATAAACACGACTGATTAACAGAGTTTACAGAGTTGAACAACAAGTTCCCTGTCCGCAATGAGCTTACAGTCTAGAGAATGATAATAATAATAATAATAACAGAATATTTGGGGGAGGTAATCTTTCAGAATAAAATACCATTTTTTGCCTCAAACGTGCATTAGGCAAGCCCAAATAAGAGCAGCAATGGCTGGATTATGAAGGAAAATAAACTTTAGGGCATCACATTTCACCAATCCTGCTTTCAGCCCACCTCAGTGGGTTGAGAGCCAATGGGTAGAGAGTACGAGAGAAACGTCCACATCCATACCTCTCACCGTACAGACCTATTTCTTGTTGCTGCCTCATTCTTTAACCTCAAATGTGTCAAACAGACCAGCTGATTATTCGATAATGACATTTACCACATGCTTATTAAGTGCTTCCTGACCACTGTACTGATCGCCTTGGCAATGGAAACAATCTAACACCGGTTCAGACGGTCCTCATCCCACAGAGGTTTATAATCTAAGTGGGGGAGGACAGAGAGGGGGCATTAGTTCTTTCAGGTCTCTACTATCATCTAGTGAAATTCATTCAGTGTGCTAACTGGTGCCCTCAGTCAATCAATGGCATTTAGTAAGTGCTTACTGTGCGCAGAGCACTGTATTAAGTGGTTGGGAGAGTATAATATAATGGAGTTGGTAGATGTTTCCTGCCCACAGAATCAGGGAACATGCTGAGAGGGCAGGGATGCAGAGTTGGGACAGGATCCCAGCACTCCCAATTCAATCCATTAATCAATGGGATTGAGTATTTACTATGTGCAGAGCACTGTACAATATAACAGAGTTGGTAAACGTGCTCCTTGCCCATAAGGTTTCCTGAAGATCAGGAATGAGTTGATTCTTGAACAACAGAGGCTTCAGAAAGACGACAATTCCAAGAAGCAAAACCAAAAACCATTTTTAAGCAAAAGCAGATGAGAAGCACGTAGACAATTTGGAAGAAATTTGTTGGGTGCTCACTAATCATTTCAGCCAAGTATGTGCATAAAAATCTCTTGGTCATTAATCTCATCTATGACTAAGAATGACTTCCAGACATATTTTTGAACAACATAACGACACTATTTTCTCTGAAGAAATGAACATGCTTCAAGCTAAGATGTTAATATTTTCACTAGATTTAGGAAAAAAAAAACCCAAGCAAACATGAAACAGGGCCTAATCTGATGTACCCATTTACACAATCCAGCAAAGCCAGCATAAAATTTTAAGGAACAACTCACTTGCAAACATCAGTCATTACTGGCTTAATAATAACCATTAAAGATAAAAGTCCCCAAAGAACTAAGTAAAGAAAGAACGGTTCAAGCTTGGGCCCCTGGAGGCTGGTTCTGCTGAATTCTCATCACCCACAAACAAAGATAACGATGCCATTTAGAGTAAGGCGGGGATCCACTTTAGAATATCCAATTAGTTCTTTCATAATGTGCATCTTCACTAGACAGACTCTGGATAGAACATGACGTGATGCTAAAAGAAATGGTTGAGCACACTCACAGAGCACATACTAGAGCAAGTTTTTTTTTTTAAATGATATATGTTAAGCACTCACTGCATGCCTGGCGCTGTACTAAGGTAGATACAAGATAATCAAATTGGACACAGGTCATGTCCTACATGGAGTTCACAATCTTAATCCCCATTTTATAGATGAAGTAACTGAGGCACATAGAACTTAAGTGACTCGCCCAAGGTCACACAGTAGACAAATGGTGGAGCTGGAATTAGAACCCAGTTCCTCTGACCTCCTAGGCTCTTTCCACTAGGCTGTGTGAATTTTCCATTTCATCAAGAACATAATACCCATTTTATAGGAAAATGGTATCGAGTGGAAATGGAATAGTAAAACAGATCCATTTTGCAAGGAGAAACCAACTAAATCATTATTACCTTGGGGAAATAACACTGTGGCTGGAAATTGGTAGAGTTATCTTAGGAACCCCCAAAGTTTTTCTATGATTTTGAGTTCATTTGGAAATATTTTAGGGCATGGCAAATTTCTTGGGTCAAAGACAAACTAAAATGCTGTTTAGAAAAAAGGCTAGCTCTAGTACAGTTTTAACTCTGAATCTCTAAGTGGAATTACCATCTGTTTTTAATACATTAATAAACAAAGAAGTCAACCAACAGAGTTTAAGATTTGGTATGTCCCTCCCTATTACATCAAACTATTAAATGCTTAATTACTGTTTTTAGTTTTCTTTGGGAAAACAGAAAGTGAGTGGGGGGAGAACAGGATGCTAACTAACCACTGTGTCTAACAAAAATAAAAATCAAGAGAAAAGATTGTAGCTGTATGAGGCATATCCTTGGATCTGCAGGTTTTGGGCACTTGACATTCAGCCCACCCTTAGACCCAAAAAGCACATACCCGTAATTTGGTTTATTTATATTCATGTCTGTCTCCCCACCACCACTCCCCCCACCCCGAGACTGTAAACTCCTTGTGGGCAGGGAACACGCCCACCAACTCTGTTGTACTCTATCAAGTGCTTAGTATAGTGCGCTACACACAGTAAATTCTCATTAAGTACCATTGATTGCTATCCAATGGTTACCTGTACCCACCTATGAAATAGCAAAGAAGTTTACAGCCAAGTTTTTAATTCAGTGAAAAGGGGGATTCATAACTACTTCATTTTGATTTATATGGATTGCCCAAAACTTTAGGTTTCGCAAAATGATTTCTCTCAAAATGAGTAAATGGAGTAAGTCGCTTTAGAAATATTATAAGTATTTAAAAATTTAGAAACAAGAAAAGCAGAGGTCGGTGGACTCCCCAACACCCACTGGCCGACAGAATCCCAACTATGTGGAGTTCTGGGGAAGGACTGGATTGGGACTGGGCAAAAGATGGCCTGGGGGTGGGGAAACACACCTGACCCACCAATTAAATCCATACAACACACCACTGGCCAAAGTTTAAATTAGATACCATGCCATTAGTGCACCTGGATCAAGTTTATTAGTATGTTGGTGCTGTCAATGTCTGTGGAAACAGCCCCAAAGTCTCTTGGTTATGGCACTCACTGTATAATTTTATTGGTAAGAATTTTATGAGCACGGCCCACAAAACATACTGTAACTCATTAAGTTATCCTTCAGCCCAAAAGACTATTGATGTTTGGATTAGACAGTTGCAGTCAGTCAATTGTATTTATTAAGTGCTTTCTGCGTGCAGAGCTCTGTACTAAGCGCTTGGGAAAGTACAACAATAAACATTCTCTGCCCACAACGAGCTTACAGTCTTACTCAACTACTGCATCAGTTTCCTTGCTGACCTTCCTGCCTCCAGACTCTCCCCACTCCAATCCATACTGCTGCACTTGGCTGCCCGGATCATTTTTCTACAAAACCTCAAATGGTTACCCCCAACAGAAATTTCAGTATCACCTTTAAGGCGCTCAATCTGTTAGCTCACCCAGCTCATCTCCCATTACAAGCCAACCCGCACATTTCACTCCTCTAATACCAGCTGACTCACTGAACCTTGATCTCGTCTATCTTGTCGCTGACCCCTTGCCCACCTTGTCCCTCAAGCCTGGAACTCCCTCCCCATTCAGATCAGACAGACCATCAATCTTTCCACTGTCAAAGCCCTACTGAACTCTTATCTCCTTAGGTCTTCCCTAACTTCTCATCTCCCCACCCTCCCTTCTGCACCGCCAATGCACTTTCTTTTATGTTATTTATTAAGTGCTTACTACGTGCCAGGCACTGTACTAAGTTAATCAGGTTGGACACAGTACATGTCCCACATAGGGCTCACAGTCCTCATCCCTAATTTACAGATGAGGTAACCGAAGCCCAGACAAAAGAAGTGACTTGTCCCAGGTCACACAGCAGACAGGTGACTGAGCCAGGATTAGCACCCAGGTCCTCTGACTCCCAGGCCTGGACTTCAACCAGTAGGCTATGCTGACTCTCCAAGTGCAGCGTGTAGGGTAGGGCTGGTGCTACTTTATAGCAACATCTGGCTAGAAAACATGGGCCCTGGTCCCTTGCTGGAGCCCAGTTAGGAAACCTACCCTACAGAAGCGAAGGTCTTCACTTCTGCCTCGAGGTCGGGGGCGGCAGATTTCTGGGGCATAAGCTTTCTTCTATGCTTGCAACTCTCAACATACATCCAGTCTGCACTACGGTATGCACGGAGAGATTTAGAACCCATTCAAATTTTATACACATAAATAACTCTA
The DNA here is from genome assembly GCF_004115215.2 of Ornithorhynchus anatinus. Taxonomy (NCBI): domain Eukaryota; kingdom Metazoa; phylum Chordata; class Mammalia; order Monotremata; family Ornithorhynchidae; genus Ornithorhynchus; species Ornithorhynchus anatinus. Next base: position 58,643,974 of record NC_041753.1, read on the forward strand.
AATTGGCTTTAAAAAAAGGGACTAATTTCTATTTGTTTCTAACAGAGACCAGTGGGAAAAGGGTTTTTTAATGTTATTTTATTGAAACCAGATGGTAAGAAAGAAGGAATTCTTGCCCGGTTCCCCAAATCAATATACAAACTCATAGGTCACGATGTCAAACAGATGTTAAGAATCAAGAGTTCCCTTTCTTTTGGGGGTCCAATTAGAACTCAATTTTCCTGAGATGGAAGTTATTTCCTAAATTTGTAAGAAAGAATTACTTAGGAACCCACGTTTGTCTGGAAACTTTTTTTCCTGCTCCCTGCCAAGGAAATTTATCTAGGAGAAACCTTCCACCAGGAAGAGGAGGGTTAAAAATCTCTGCATAGAAAGTAGATACTTTTTAAAAAAAATAGCATTTGTTAAGCACTTACTATGTGCTAGGTACTGTACTAAATGCTGGGGTAGATATAAATTAATCCGGTTAGACGCAGTCCATGTCCCACATGGGTCTAACAGTCAATCCCCATTCTACAGATGAGGTAGCTGAGACCCAGAGAAGCTAAATGACTTGCCCAAGAGCTGGGATTAGAATTTAGGTCCTTCTGACTTCCAGACCCGTGCTCTATCCTCTATGCTCTGCTGCTTCTAATCTCCTTTCTCTCTCCAGTTAGGAAGAGAAATACTGAAAGAGTAGTCTGGACTGTGAGTAACTCTGCTAAAACCTCAGATACTATGTCTTTTGGAAGACCGAAATTATTTTTTTTTTAATCAACAAACGATTTCACTTGTGTGGTGATAGCACTGAGGCAACTTCTCAATAATATGGCATTATTCTTGCTGACCTCACATCTAGGTTTTAAGTAGGGAAAATTTCCTGATTTTGCAGGAAAAATTACCAGTACATAGATATGTCCTTGCTTCATCTTGTGCAGGTCTATTATTAGGTCGATATCTTTGCGATCTTCAAAAAATTCATGCTGCCGAAGGAACCATTTTCACGCTTACTTTACAAAATTTTGATAGGAATGATCTTTCCAAGTCCAAGATAACAGACACATGAGATTCTGTTTTAGTTTCCTGAGGAAACCAATTAGGTAATGTTTTGAATGCATTAAACCCTGAAATTTACTATTTACTAATTTCTATTAAAGTTTTGAGAAAAACCAAACCTCTCCCTTACTGTGGATTCTTTATTTCTTCGGTAGGGAAGAAAAGCTCTGCAAAACTCCACGAAAAATTTAGCAAAGGTATAATATGTTTTGACCTTTTCCGTGGGGGAAGACGAGCCCCAGGGAATCCATACACAATAAACAACGGCAGGGAATTCCCTGTCAGTGGCCTTGAATTTTAACTTTTTAAGCTTCTATAAAAATTTACAAATGCTTCCCCCCACCCACCCTCCTCACACTTCTTTAAAGTCACATATTTCAGCAGATTTTTCTCTAAAAGCCTGAAAACCTTTTTCTATTAATACCCAGATGACAATTATTTTAGAGAGGGAATGAGTCTCAAAAATTAACATTGGGGGCAGGGCGGAGGACACACACACCTCTCTTTGTAAGAATTTGGCATGGTGCTGCAAAAGGATGTATAAGACTCTCAGACTGTAAGATCCTTGAGGATATGGACTTTATTTTTTACTTTTGTTGTATTCCGCCAAGGGCTAGTACAGTGCTCTACACACAGTAGATGCTCAATAAATATTCCTGAGAAACAGCCCATGAAGGGAATTATTTCTGTTCTATAAACTTTCGGTGAACACTGCTCTCACACATCATCATAAAATTGTAAGGAAGTTCAAAGAGGAGGATGTCCAATTAACAATGATCCTATAGACAAGCTAGCAAGGCACCTGGAAAGTACAATTCTTTTCTTCACAAGTATGTGGATATGCTAAACTATCAGCTTCTGAGTTGAGACCATCATTTTACTCAGTGGAATAGTGTATATCAGCCCCCTCAAAAATGCTTCACAAATAAAATCCAGGGTTTCACATTTTTACGCGCAATGACACGATGTAAAAAAATCTATTCATTGGCAACTATTTCGGGAACCTCCATGACTGGTTCCCAATCCTTTCAAAAACAAAGACCCTATTTTTAGAACTGACAAAATATGAGAAGGAAGTGAATAGAAGGTAGGAGGAAAGGAAATGTGGCCTCAGTAGGAAAATTTTAACTCTAAAACACATTTAATTTCAGAAAAGGGTAGGGGGAAGAGAGGGGCGAAAACAAAAAGCAAAGGGCAGAGACCCTGTTAACCAATAGGTAATATCTCCTGGGGGTGGGAGGAGGTGTACCCAAATGGGTTGCCTGGGCACTTCTTGGTGCCCTGGAGCCAATTAGTAAATAAACATAATTAACAGATTAATGTAGGAGCATCTTTTAAAAATGGCTTATCAGGCTTCTTCCACGCCCCCGCCCCCCTCCCCCCCACTGACTATGAACTACTGCCTTTTTAAATCCAAAAAATCAATATTCACAAGAATCCATTCCATTTAAATGGCAGTCACGGATCTGGCTGACAACTTAAATTCTGACAACAAGATGTCCTTGGGAATTGCTGAAGAGAAAAGACACTCCTTTGATCTCCTGGCACATCCTCATCTTGAACTGGCCTTAAATCAGCTTTATATCTAGTTCCACAGCTCCACTGCTAGAGTGTGAGCTCCTTGAAGGCAGGGATTGTGCCTATGAAATCCATTGTGTTGTGCTCTCTAAAGTGCTTAGCATAGTGCTCTGCACACAAAGCATTCAATAAGTACCACTGAATGACTGATAATTTCCCAAGAGACCAAGGCTTCTATAACTGACCATCATGCAGCTTTCTAGGTCTCAGAGTGATGCAAAAGGCAACTGCTGGAATCGCTAAGAGAATCATTGCAGGGAGTAAGTAGGTGGATCCCATTCCTCTACACTACTGTTCCCTTCTCCAAATAAAGCAGAATAGACAACTGTATCTCTCTCTGCACTAAAGTGTCCACATCATACATGCCCAGAAGGTCGTTACTTCTAAAAACCTCCAAGTTTCTTCTTTCAATCCTGACCTTTACCAAGACACATCCCAGTGCTCTTCTTTACTCTATACCTTCTGCATTTTTCAGCCTTTTGTCTCCTGGGTATTCTTCTAAGTGGCCCTTAAAATCAAGAACTGTCGCCTTCCACTGCTTTGTATTTTTTAGATCCCTGCAAAACCCACTTGTATGAAGACTTATACAGGTTCCAACAAAAGCATCCACTGAATGACGATGCTATAAGGAGACTCTGAAGTGAAGAGGGGGAAAAAAAAGAAGTCAACTACCTTTTGCAGTGTTTTGTGACCGATTTTGTCATTGAAGAACATCTTTTTTTATTGGTAGTCGTAACGGTATTTACTGAGCATCTGAGTGCACACACTGCCCAAAGTTCTTGGGAAAGCTAAACAGAACTTACAACACAACAGGGGAGGCAGATAATAAATACCAACAGTGGGAGCAGTAAGAAGAAAAATAATCAGATCAAGAACTAATATATCGGGATGAAATATCAGAAAAAAAAAATCAATGAAGCTCCTTGAGGGCAGGGAATCGTGTCTATCAATGTATTCTCCCAAGCACCAAGAATAGGTGCTTGATACATACTACGGATTGAATATATGTACGTGGATGGTAAATACTGAGGTTGGGTTTGATACGACTTAGCATGCTGACATTTCACTGTAGAAGGCTTGCTGGAGAAGTGGGATTTTAGGAGGCTTTTAAAGATACAAAGAACTGGATTTTTTTTTTTTTTGGTGTGGGGGACGGGGGAGTTCTATGCTGGGGGAACAGGGTGAGCCAGGCGTCAGAAGCGGATGGGTTGAAAGTAGGGGAAGCAGCGTGGCGCAGTGGAAAGAGCACGGGCTTTGGAGTCAGGGCTCATGAGTTCGAATCCCGGCTCTGCCACTTGTCAGCTGTGTGACTGTGGGCAAGTCACTTAACTTCTCTGTGCCTCAGTTCCCTCATCTGTAAAATGGGGATTAAGACTGTGAGCCCCACGTGGGACAACCTGATTCCCCTGTGTCTACGCCAGCGCTTAGAACAGTGCTCTGCACATAGTAAGCGCTTAACAAATACCAACATTATTAAAAGGGGGAGCTTGGCATGAGTGAAGAGTATGAGGTGGGGCTGTAGAGAAGCAGCGTGGCTCAGTGGAAAGAGCACGGGCTTTGGAGTCAGAGGTCATGGGTTCGAATCCCAGATCTGCCACTTGTCAGCTGTGTGACTGTGGGCAAGTCACTTAACTTCTCTGTGCCTCAGTTACCTCATCTGTAAAATGGGGATTAAGACTGTGAGCCCCACGTGGGACAACCTGATTCCCCTATGTCTACTCCAGCGCTTAGAACAGTGCTCTGCACATAGTAAGCACTTAACAAATACCAACATTATTAACATTATTATAAGTGAAGAGAGATAATACACAAGATGGGGGAATGGGGGAAGAATCGTGTGAAGCCCATTTGGCAGAAACTCTCATTATTTTATTATAGGTATTATCCATGAATAATAATTGTGGTATGTGTGCCTACAATGTGCCAAGCACTGTACCAAGCACGGGGGAGAGCCAAGATAATCACATAGCCTAGTGGAAAGAGCACAGACCTTTGAGTCAGAGGAGCTGGGTTCTAATCCCAACTCTGCCACTTGTCTGCTGTGTGGCCAAGGGCAAGTTACTTCACTTCTTTGAGCTTCAGTTCCTTCATTTGCACAACGGGGATTCAAACCCTGTTCTCCCTCTTAAGACTGTGAGTCCCATGTGGGACCCGATTATCTTTACCTAACCCAAGGTTTAGTTCAGTGCTTGACACGTAGCGCTTAACAAGCAACACAATGATGATTATTATTCTTATCCTTTAGCTGCAATATTCTGGTACACCTATCACATGGATCAAGCCCCCCTTCTTTACGTTGTTTTTCTGTTTTGGTTTCATTTGGAGAAGCAGCGTGGCTCAGTGGAAAGAGCACGGGCTTTGGAGTCAGGGCTCATGAGTTCGAATCCCAGCTCTGCCACTTGTCGGCTGTGTGACTGTGGGCAAGTCACTTAACTTCTCCGTGCCTCAGTTCCCTCATCTGTAAAATGGGGATGAAGACTGTGAGCCCCACGTGGGACAACCTGATTCCCCTATGTCTACCCCAGCGCTTAGAACAGTGCTCGGCACATAGTAAGCGCTTAACAAATACCAACATTATTATTATGTGTCTGTCACCAACTACCTTGCCCTTATTCTAATCCTCTGATTGTGAGCCCTCGGGGGTGAGGGACCCTGTCTAAGTCTCATCTCTGGAATTTTTCACCAGTGTTTAATATACTGCTTTGCCCACAGTGGATGCTCCATTAATGCCATTAAACGAACCAAGGTGAACAAGTTCGGCAGGAGTCCCATAAAATAGCTAAGCTGGGCAACTGAGACTGTAGCAGCAATGACAGCAACAGCCTGCCAGGTCACGATGCTGTGGCCACTTTGGCTGGATATGGGTCTTGCACGGTAAAAACCAATCCCAAATAAAGAAACCAATCTTGAGCGGCACTCTGCTCGCTGCAGTCCGTGTCCCAGCAACACAACTTGCTGCCAATCACCCTCACGATAATTAATTCCTTCGTGCCAGTTCTCGGTCATCTGTCGCCCTCGATGGGACACCACCTCAATCCACCACTTGTACCATTTTAAAATAATCGTTGGTTGTTACAGTACACTCATCGCCTGAGATGCCAGAATAGTGAGTTTAATCGACGAGTTTCTGAGCCCCACAGGAGAGGTGATGATCTTGTAGCCACCTCAGTGCTTAGCACAGAGATTGGCACTTACAAAGCCCTTACTACTGCTTGAGAGCTTACTATATGCTATCTACTAAGGTAAAGGCAAGTGTTCCCCATGATACCATCAGTTAGGATCTGTTCCAGAACCATTTCCGACAAGACGGCCAAATCCTAAGGGTAAGTAAAAGGTACACGGTGGAATTACTCTTGCCCCAGGCCTTTTGTCCCCAGTGGCTTTCGTGCCCCTCTCATCCCACCACGGCAAACTGATCCCTCTCCCCTAGGCTACAGGATTTTCTTTTCTGTTTGCATTTTCATCATAGCAACAGCTATTGCTGCAGGTGCAGCCATCCCCCTCCTGCTCTCCCGGGCCAAAGCCATGGAAACAAAGGCAGGGACATTTCGGGAGGGGATCCTGCTGTGTCTCTCCCACCCCCACCACCCCCAAACGATCACACCCTGGTCCATCCCTGTCCTCTTTCCCACAGCTCTGGCCAGGGCAGCGAGAGCTGTTCTATGATTAAAGTTCAAGCAAAGAAAAAAAAATACTAGAGTGTGGTTGGTTGGGGCAGAGGAGGGGTGGCACAAGTTCAGGAAAGCTGCCGGGAACAGAAAATGGACTGACCTGCAGTGATCCAACAGAATACTGGGGCAAATGGATGTGTATCAGCAAATAACGCGGGACGTTCTGTAGGGTGGGTGTAATTCGGGGTACATTTGAACAAGACAATGATCTGAAGGCACTGCCTCCCACTTTGGGCTCAAGCTCTAGGTGGGAGATGGCAAGGCCGAGATGTCCCTCCCGTGTTACAAACTGCAGCAGCCTCCTCAACATTCTAAATGGGGTTGAAAGAAACGGACCCTGTGGGACATGGGGCTGCATGGTGGAAGCCGCTTCCGTCTGGGGAGAAATGCCGGGGAGCCTGATCTGGGGTGGTCGGGGGCAGCCAGAGATCACCGGCACCGGGGAGGGCCCCGGCCGATCACACAGGGGATCGAAGCCACAAGGTGGAAACCTATTATTCTGAACTGAAAGATTGAACTTCAGCCATTAAGTGGCATTCCTAAAATCTGGTGAGACTTTGGAGCTAGGAATAGATAAAAACGACTCCATCTCAATTCAATGATCAATTCATTTTTTTACCATTTGAATTTCAATATTTTCCCTTTTTTGTATTTGGGGGTCGTTTACTGAGCTGATCTTTATGGGCGGGGGGAAAAGAAGGCATGATTCTGATGGAAAATGATTTGATTATGCCTTGACTTAACTGGACGAATGGCTAAATCGAAATTAATCTTTTTTGCCCTTTACAATATTTACTCTGGTTGTCTTCGCTGCTTCCCTCACTAGCTACCATGAAGTTTCTTTGACTTCATACTCAGCAGGTTCCATCCATCGTTCCATTTATCTGGCTATGTCTCTTTTATTTAGCCTTTTCCTTCCACAGAAGTCCTTTGTTTTGAGACTTCCTTTAAAAAAAAAATTCAGAACACTTTTCCGACACCTTTTCATGGTGGCTTCCTTCCTTATTTTCAATATGGTGTGGTTTCTGTAACTGCTTCTGTACAGCTGGTCTTACCATTTTAAAGCAGAAAGATTAAAAATTATCCCACTGATGGGCTTTCTCCCTAACCTTCAAAAGAATCTACCCAATCAAGTTCCCAGACTGCTCTTTTCTTGCAACAGTGCTGGAGGGTAAAACTGAAGCCATTTCAACCAGTTTTATTACGCTGCCTCAATGGTGCAACGGTTAAAAGAGCAGCACAAATCTATGACTATTGGGAAAAAGTCCTTCAGAGTGGACTGTTCCTGAAATTTCAGATGTTTCTTATCATACCTCTTTACCTTGATGCGCACTTACCCTTGCGTCAAATTTACTCTACCACGGCTCCAAAAAGCACAACAAAATGGCAAGAGTCAAACGTATAATGCCGGGTCCCTCTAATGCGGGGCTTGTGTTCTTCAAGAGGCCCGGTTCAAGCAAAGCTTGCGTTCTGAGTACTTACACCTTGACCGAGGTCATTTGGGTGGGCACGACATTTCCTTCCAATTCCACATCATTGTCTATTCAGAGAGATGTGCGTTTTCGGAAAGTTCCCTGATGCTTCTATCGAGTTCAAATCACAATGGGAAGTGAACAACATGCATTATGGAAGGATTGACTGTTGTTGGGAGTTGCTCAGGTTTGCTTTTCCGTAATTATTATTACAATAAAACAGGCCAACTGACTGTCCACCCAGATATTTGGTAGTGCATTTTTTGGAGAAAGTTTCAATTTCATTTACCCTATCTTCCGGAACTCCAGATTACAATTTGTCTCTCTCGAGTGTGAATTTCACCCAGTTTTCCGCTATCCTGGAGCTCTAACCCGTATCAAAAACCTCCACTCAAGCTAATGTAATTCTTACATTTCAACTAGCCCTAAAATAAGAGCTAGGATGGAGCACACATGCAATGTTGCGGAATAAAATCAATTATGTAGGAAAAGCGGATTGAGCTAAATTTTCAGGGGGAAACAAATAGTATAAATACTTTACTTCTGACTTGGGGACCTGATAGGTTAACCGATTTTATTACAAATAGAACTTTAAAACATCGATTTTGTTTAAAATGAATATAATTGAAAATCCAAATATCGGGTTATTTAATGGAAGAGAGTAAGTTTATGGCAAGAACATACATTTCTGAAATGCGTTTCCTGCCTATGTTATCGCGTGTAGAAAATGCTGATTAATATGGAGCAGCTCATTATAGCCACAATCTGTTACTAGAATTCATCTTAAAAACCCAAATGCCTTGTTTAGTATAAAACTGCTTCTGATATTCTTATGGCAAATAGTTCTGAGTGAACCTCTATGCAACCTGTAAAAATACTGTCCACATTCTACTACTATCAGGGGGAAATGTTTAACTTTCCACTAGTCTCTATCTTTCAAGGCTCCTGAAAATTCCTCATTGAAAGCCGTTAACGGGCTTTGCTCAAATTTTAACACTAGCAATCCATTTAAAGAACCACTTCATAAAAAAAGGACCCACGTCTTAAATGAATCCTTTCATTATTGCTGGCCAGTAAAAATGAGAAAATTAGCGAAAAGCAGGCAGAATAAATGCAAAACACAACCACAAAGACTCAGAGAATGGGAGGAAAAATTAAATCGCTCTCCCCACTTCCTAAACCTCTCACGAATACCCACTGCTCTCTCCTCATCAAGCAAAACTCCTTACCAGTGGCTTCAAGGCTCTCCACTTGATGAACTGCTTCTCTTCACCTGCTACTTCCCAGCTCACACTCCTCACGCCTTCCAAGATCACGCTAATAAATACCCGACTCTCAACTCCCCGCCTCCAAACCCTCGTGAATGGCAGGCTCTCTGTGTCGAGTTCCCTCCCCTTTCAAGTCCCCCAGACCACACCCCTCCCCATCTTCAAAACCCATCAAAACCCCATTTCCTCCACGAAACCTTCCACAATTCATCAATTTCCAACACTCAAGCCATATCAACCCATCGGCCTCCTTTAGTGCTCAAACCCATCTTGAGCGCTTATTGAGTACTTCATCCCGATGTATTCACGCTACTCTCAGTTGTTTCCTCATTCTTCCTTTTGTTCTTTCGAAACACCTTCCCCGTTAGATTTAAAGGAGTGTGTTTTTTGCCTCCGTTGTCCTCTTCCAATAACTTAGTAATAATGGTTGTGGTACCGTGCTCGACACTGAAGAGGTAATCAATACGTATCTTTGAGAGCTCGCAGCCCCTAAAATCCTTTTAACAACTAAAACAATTTCAGTTGAACCGCCCTCAACATGAATGTACTGAACACCTGGAAAAATCCACTACTTTACTGGTCACTGAACATATGTCTACCTAGGGCATATTGCACAACAGTTTGGAAGAAAATGGGAAGTTGATAAATACCCAAGTCTTCTATTGGCTCAAATCCTATTCTCAGGTTAACAAAAGGGAGCCTGGTAACAGTTCCTCGTGGTAAGGTCAGAGGTTTGTGGGCAGAGGGTGAATAAAGGGTTGCCTACCTTGTCCAGTAGTATGAGAAAGTCGAAGTTTCTGATCCAGTGGTACAAAGAGACGGGAACGGAGGGAAATTGAGTCGGGGTGAAATCTCAGCTGGGTGCAGGTCCTCCGACCAGCCTAGAAGCCAATAAAGATCCAACAGAAGGGCTGATCAGAGATCATGCCTCAATCCACGACTTGTTGAGCTACTCCACCTTTAGAGAGACTTTAGGGTGCGCAACTCTGCCCTTCCTTCCATTCAGCAACCCGACTCCTACTCCCTCACCGATTTCCATCCCCACTGTCTTCACTAACCGTTCTTCCTTTAATGGCATTTGTTAAGGGCTTACTATGCACCAGGCGCTATACTAAGTGCCGGGGTAGATCCAAGTTAACCAGGTTGGACACAGTCCACATCCCACTAGGGGCTCACAGTTTTAACCCCCATTTTACAGATGAGGGAACTAAGGCACAGAGAAGTGAAGTGACGAGTGGCGGAGCCGGGATTGGTAGCCAGGTCCTCTGACTCCCGGGCCCAGGCTCCTTCCTCTAAGCCACGGTGCTTCCCATTCCAGGAGATTTTTTAACCTTCCTTCCGAACCTCCCCAGCAACCCCACCTTGCCCCTGATGACTTTGCCAAATCTTTCGTTGATCAAATTTGAAACAATCAGATTTGAGCTCCCCCAAAATCTCCTTCTCAACTCCTTCCCATCCACTCTCCATCCTTTCTACATCCATTCTCTCTTCTTTCCCTTCTCAAGTCACCCTCCAAGGAAATTTGCTCTCAAAAATCTACCCCTTCTACCTGGGCGCCTCTCACCTTCAAAAAAACCATGCTCTCACCTTTCTTGCCTCTTCAACTACTCCTTCCCCTCTGGGCATATTTATTTATATTGTCTGTCTCTCCCTCTCGAGATTGTAATCTCCTTGTGGGCAGGGAACATGCCTATGGAATCATCAAGGCTCAGCTCTGGGTCTTATACATGTCTGTACGTGTCTCACTTTTTGCTCACATGCAGGGGCTTCAGCAACTACCTCTATGTGGACGATTCCCAAATCTGTCATCAGCCCTGACCCCTCGCCACTCCTGCCATCGCACATTTCTTCTCACCTCCAGGTCAACTCCGCAAAGGCACCTCCAGCTCAGTGGGTCTAAACCTGAATTCATTTTCCTTCCCAAATCTCCTATTTGACCCATTCTCGTCACTACCACCTTTTCTGTCTCCAAATCCCATACCTTTGGTACTATCCTCGCCTCCTCACTCTTTCAACTCTCATATGCGGCCCGTCCCTAAATCTTGTCTGTTTCCCTTCACATTTTCCCCGACCCATCCCTTCCCCAACTCCGAACAGCAACCACCACGGTCCGAGCACTTGTTAGATCCCGGTAAACTCTTGAATCAGCTCCTGACCGTAGGCTTTAAGGCATTCTATCAGTTCTCCCCCAACCCCACTCCGGTTACCGCTCCCCGCAAGCCAAGCTTCTCGCTATGTCCCATTTTCAATTCTTATCTGAAACTCCTCTACCCATCAAATCGGCCAGACCACAGCTCTTCCCGTCTTCAAAGCTGTAGCGAAATCCCACCACCCGTAGGCTTCCCCAGATTCATTTTTCTTCTCCCCGAGTCATAACCTCTAACCTATCTCTTCAAGACTTATGTACTCATCTCTTCTTCCTCCTCTCTGCAATAATCATAACAATTATGGTGATACTTGTTAAGTGCTTACTACGTGCCAAGCATTGTACTGAGCACTGGAGTAGATACAAGATAATCAATTCGGACACAGTCCCTGTCCGACAGGCTATGTACATTATTTTGGGTCTGTCTCCTCCATTAGATCGCAAGTTCCTTGAGGGCTTCTATTTCTATCTTATTCTGCCGAGTGTATCGCACCCTGTAAGCACTCACTATATGTCGGCTCTGTTTACCGGCAACTCCCTGGATCGCGATCTAACGGGACCTTGTTCTCATCCTTCCCTGCCTCTAACTTCGTTACCCCAGCCCAGGACACCTATTCCTCCGTAAGGCTACATCACAACCCTCACCGTCTTCAAAGCTCCCCCGAAATCCCACTGCCTCCAGGAAGCCTTTCCTGACGAATTTCCAACACCCCCCTCGCGTAGACCCAGTAGTGACCTCTAACAGTTCTGCATTTTATATCTCTACCCAGCATATTGGTCATTTATTTGCATATTCATTATTTTACTCAACCCTTTTCCCTCATGTCTGTTCCATTATACTACCCGTTCAATTCTTACTTCCTCCCCCGACTTGGAAGTCATTTTTGTCGGTCCCTCTCAATAACTTGTAAGCTCTCTGAGCCTGTGGACAGTGGGCCTTGCTTTTGGGGTTCTCTCCCAAGCACTCGAAAACATCGAATCGACTGTCTGTGTACCCCCGGACTGGTTTATCTTTTTGTCTACAGGTGTGGCGGTCCCGTTGGCCCCGACTCCCTCTTCTCCTCTGCCAGCCTACCTGGATTCTGAGGGCTGGGTCACAGCCCTGCATGTTGGCAGGAGGATGTCGGGATGGGATGTGATTTGGGGGGGTGGGGGGCGGTGTTGAAAAGCCTGAAATGACTGTGCCCACCAGGCAGACATGCTGATGTTAGGGAATTTTAAGATGGGCTTGGAGGTGGGATTAAGCGCTTTGCCAACGCTTGTTTAGTCTACATAGCAGAGATGTTGAGCTGGTGCGTGACATCTTCTAGAACAAACTGAACGCGCTGACTACGTTGCTGGTAGTTCTTTGAACTTTCCTTGTTTCCTTGCCAGGATGGGTTTTATTCCGTTGATGAGGACGAACAACAACGGCGGAGGAAACTATGGATTTTTTGACTGATGAAATATATACAGTGGAAAGTTCACTAATGGAATGTTGGTTCTTCAAATGAATTGTTTAGCTGAACCACGACTAGTTTGGACAATCTCTTTTAAGACTGGAAAAAACCCCAAACTGGGCACATACCTATCCTAGATGGCCAAATTCAAATATCGTCCCCTTCACTGAATTTTCAAGGCTGTGAACCAGCCCCTGCCCCAAATAGTGGTTGACTTTATTTCTTTTTCTTCCAAGACCCGCCCAAGTGCCAACGGCCAAATGGACACAGATAATTTCAGCTGGGATGACGGAATCTCCTTCCAGGTCCAGTCACAGAGATTTGTGGCAGCGAGAATCTGGACGAGGAAATGGATCGGTTTGTGCCACACCAGTCTGCACTCTCTCATCCCTGCCGGTCAGGTTCCCGGTGGGGACAGTGGGCATGACAAAGTCAGTATATGGACAGGAGGGCAGCAGGCTGCAAAGTGCCCGTGAGAGTTTTACAAATAAAACCCCAAGTGACAGCAGCGGAGCCCCAGTGCCGGAGTGTCACGGACCGGCCGGTGGTTGCCAGGGTGGCCACCCGGGGAGTCTTTCCCGCCCATGTGAGCCAGCTGTTTTCGGGGTGCCTATTGAGCCTGAAAATATAATATTAAATTATAATTTTTTCATCTCTTAAGGTTGCATCAAGTACAGCCACCAACAGAATGATCAGTGTTCTCCTTGAAAGAAAAAGTTCTTATTTGCCTAGATAGCTTCAATATAAAAAAAACACTGAGCATCGCTAACCTTATTTTAAGAAAGCTGTGGCCGAAACAAAGTTATCACAAAATATGAGCCAACGCTGCTCTAAAGCCACTACGAAAGGCTTTTAGCTTCCAACGGAGAACAGATAGAAAGTTCCTTCAACCTATTGGCAAGTCTGGCGATTCCCCCTTACATCATGGAAAAGTATTTAACGTCTCTGTAATAACGAAAATTACTAATACCGGCCATGAGGCAAGTGTGTTTTTTTGAGGACGATTTTTTTTTTTAAAAGCAGAAATATCTACTCTTTTGGCCCAAATATGCACAGGGTGGGCTACCGCTGAGTGCATCCTCAACATTAGCAAGGATCAATGGGCTCTGCCTCTGAGCCCATTCTGGGATCTTGTTTTCATTGAGCCTCCCTGAGTGATCGAGAGCATTTCAGGCTTTTCCCATGCACGAATCCCGTCCTCCCCAATTCCGTCGTCGTTCCCCTGGATCAAGCCTCCAGGCAGTCCCCGGGATAGTTGACGGATGACGCTTAGGATGAGGGGAGCACAGGCCAGGCAGCACCTTGGCCGGCAGCTGCCAACCATACCTATTGAGTATTTACTGTGTGCAGAGCACTGTACTGAGCGCTTGGGAGAGTATGTGGCATTGGTAGCCACGTACCCTGCCCCCAATGAGCTCACAGTCTAGAGAGGGAGAACACTCAGGTGAATGCTAGGACCAATTAGGAGGTATGTGTGAGGATGCTTGATCATCCCAACTTACTGGTCCTCAACTCCTCGGGACTGAACTTTGGCAAAAAATACCAAGAGCAAACCACTTCCCAAGTGCGGGAGCTTTGCAGCTGTTTGTACCGAAGTAGATTCCATGGACCTTTTTCCTGACCGGCCATCTGGTCTGCTCTGGACACTGGCTACTTAGGCAAGGTTTTCCCACCTCATGTTAAAAAGACAGATCCAAGAACTCCCGAGAGAAATACGGTATTGTTGCCTTCACGCTTCCCGAGGAAGCTACGATGCAAAATGGTATTTATTAAACGCTTAGTGTGTGCAGGGCTATGCACAAACGCTGGGAAAAAATAGCCAGGTGGGACAAACACAGTGCCCGTCCCTCATCGGGCTCACAACGTAACATATGCCAAAGGGGTCAAATCGAAGCAAATGAGAACTAGTGGCCAGCGGGTCTAAGCTTAAACTCTTGCCTGTATCGCTAGTCTGGGATCTGAAGCAAATCATTAAACTTCTGTCTGCTGTGGTGACTTCAACTGAAGAGTGATACATGTCCAATCCTGTACCTTCTTCACATAGATGATGTGAGGTTTGATGAGCCAATTTATAAAAATCAATTGATCTGAGCTCCCTAGAATGTACTATATAAAACCCAAGGCACGTTCCCAGCACAAATCTATGTGATGCGCTTTCAGAAGCAACAGCTGTGGCAATTATAGATCGAAAGGAGGTTGCCCCATCTCCCCTCTCAACTCTCCCCAGCCATTTAGTCCTCTTTCCTTCCACCAGGATGTAAGCTCCTCGATGGCAGAGAATTTGTCCACCGACTCCATTGTGCTGTACTCCCCCAAGCCCTCAACACAGTGCCCCGCATGCAGTAAATGCTAAATACCACCGATTGACCCTTTGCTGTCTAGGTCCCATCGCTCACCTGTCCTTCTTATTTTTACAGCTAAGTGCTTAATACAGTTCCTGGCACCATACTTAGCACTGAGGTAGAGAAAAAGATAATCAGCTTGGACACAATCCACGGCCCTCATGGGGCTCAGAGTCTCAATTCCCAATTTACAGATGAGGTCACTGAGGCCCAGAGAGGTAAAGTGACTTGCCCAAGGTCACAGAGCAGACAAAGTGGCTGGGATCAGAACCCAGGTCCTTCTCGCAGGTCTGTGCTCTACCACTAGGTCCCTGCTGCTTCTCAGTTATCCACTCGTGCACCAGTTTTGGGTACCACGAGAATTGACTGTGCCAGACACACACCATCTTAGGCTCTACATCACTTTGCCCCTTCCTACCTCTCTTCCCTTCTCTCTTTCTACTGCCCACCTCGCATGCTCCGCTCCTCTGCCACCCACCTCCTCACCGTCCCTCGGTCTCGCCTATCCCGCCGTCGACCCCTGGGCCACGTCCTCCCGCGGTCCTGGAACGCCCTCCCTCCTCACCTCTGCCAAACTGATTCTCTTCCCCTCTTCAAAACCCTACTTAAAACTCACCTCCTCCAAGAGGCCTTCCCAGACTGAGCTCCCCTTCTCCCTCTACTCCCTCAACCACCCCCCCTTCACCTCTCCGCAGCTTAACCCTCTTTTCCCCCCATTTCCCTCTGCTCCTCCCCCTCTCCCTTCCCATCCCCTCAGCACTGTACTCGTCCGCTCAACTGTATATATTTTCATTACCCTATTTATTTTGTTAATGAAATGTACATCGCCTTGATTCTATTTAGTTGCCATTGTTTTTACGAGACGTTCTTCCCCTCGACTCTATTTATTGCCATTGTTCTCATCTGTCTGTCTCCCCCGATTAGACTGTAAGCCCGTCAAACGGCAGGGACCGTCTCTATCTGTTGCCGACTTGTTCATTCCAAGCGCTTAGTACAGTGCTCTGCACTTAGTAAGCGCTCAATAAATACTATTGAATGAATGAATGAACCATCTTCATACCAAGTGCCTCGAAAAGCAGCGTATTCTCATCTGTGAAGTCCTTGATGTCCTTAGGGATGGCAGTTCAAAGTGTTAAAAATAAAAACGACTAACATGCAAAGGAGCCTATACACTTGGAAGAGGCGAGACTGTCAAATGGCACGAGACTAAATGTAGCTCTGAAGCACTCTGATTGTCTAATACTTTTCAAAACTATGGAGCATGAAATGAAAGAGCATACAAAAAGTCAGCAGTCTTTTTTCCCAGTGGAAGTGTTTGTATATATGGGCAGAGAAATGAAGAGGCCAAAAGTTAGATATTTTTGATAAGGAACCTTGAAGCTAACATTCGCTCCCAAGAACAAACTCCCATACTGTAAATATCCATTTTAGGGAAATAACTGAATTCTAACAGGGAACAAGACTACCAATGGTACTGCTGCGTTGTGCTCATCCCAAGAGCTCAGTACCGTGCTCCGCATACAGTAAGCGCTCCATCGATACCATCAATCGACTGACTGAACGCAAATAGATGTCACGAACAGTCCAATAATTTGTCCATTTGGCTGGCCCCCAAACAGGAGGGCAATATCAATTATTGAACTTGTAAATTCAAAACTATCTAGGGTAATTCACAATGCAACAATTCAACACCAAGAAAATAGCTAACACTGCCCTGGAAAATGGCCTTAAAACCAAAATAAACAACACGCACTGCCTCACTACCAAATTCCCAGGGCCAAATCATGAGAGAAACAGTGTGGCCTAGTAGATAGAGCACCGGCCTGGGCGTCAGAAGACCCGGGTCCTAATCCCAGT
Source organism: Ornithorhynchus anatinus (assembly GCF_004115215.2). Taxonomy (NCBI): domain Eukaryota; kingdom Metazoa; phylum Chordata; class Mammalia; order Monotremata; family Ornithorhynchidae; genus Ornithorhynchus; species Ornithorhynchus anatinus. The sequence goes on from NC_041753.1 coordinate 58,660,782, forward strand.
TCCGTCGCTTGTCTGCTGGGTGACTTTGGGCAAGTCACTTGACTTCTCTGTGCCTCAGTGGCCTCATCTGTAAAAGGGGGATTAAGACTGTGAGCCCCATGTGGGACGTGTATTGTGTCCAACCCCATTAGCTTGTATCTACTTAAATACCGTGAAAAATGCACTCCTCTTTTTTCTTTATTGTGTTCACATCTCTTCCTGAAAGGTAAGCAGATAGCAGGTTTTAGTATCCCAACTATAGGGGGAAAAACTGAGTCAAAGATAGGATGATTACTCAAGCTGCAAAGTAAGTCAATGGCTCAGAACAGATATTCATTCATTCAATAGTATTTATTGAGTGCTATGTGCAGAGCACTGTACTAAGCAACAGCTCAGTTCTTATTCACTAGGCCAGCAACAAGAGAGCATATCCTATGTTGCGTGATTAGGAATTCCTTTTGGGTATCAACCATTCTGTTGGTAAAATTCACTGCCAAGAAAAAAAGTATTGCATTCCTTCAGGTATCATAGGTACTGGGAAAAAAAATTACACAAATAAAATGCATGCCAAAATAAGCAATTTCTTCTACTAATGCACAAATACAGCAATTTGAAGATAGTGGGTGCAGATACGGCTGCTAAGAACTCAACAGAAATACTATGGTCAGCTATTCCCTACTTGCCACTTTTAATCGTTATTTTTGTTTGATTTATTAGCCTCTCCGTCTCCTGTTGCTGTGTTACAGAGAGAATCTTAATTTTTTCCCCCCATGTGGCACCCACGAGTAGATGGATTTATTTATTAAACCCCGATGGTTCAGGGTTTCAAGTCGGTAAAAGAAGATGTATTTGCCAGAGTCAATTTATGGCAAAAATGATTCTGGCCTGTTTGTAATTCTGAATCCATACAAAATCAAGAGAAAAGTTTAAACGACCCCAGCTTTATCAAGACGAATAAACCTCTACATTTCACAAATCGAAATGCGACCCCCAAGAGACAAAATTCAAACGGCCTGACGTGCTAAAAATCGAATTCTACTTTCAACTATTTAATCTTTTCATTACTACCAGATAAGAAGGGTGAGGGAGAGGAAGTTCATATAACGGAGATGTTAATGCCATGCCATGGACGGGGATGTGGAATAATTCAGCCTGATTATTACACAATGGATAAATTTCTCTCGCAAACCTTGAAATACGGTAATTCCATTCCGCTCCATTATTTATGCCTTCCGAAAGCAACTTCTAAAAAACACAACAATTGCAGCTACTTGGGAGAAGACAGAAAGGCAGGGAAGCATGGAAATTACAGAAACCTTTGTCTGGGAAGATAATCGACTACATAATAATAATAATGTTGGTATTTGTTAAGTGCTTACTATGTGCGGAGCACTGTTCTAAGCGCTGGGGGAGATACAGGGTAATCAGGTTGTCCCACGTGAGGCTCATAGTTAATCCCCATTTTACCGATGAGGTAACTGAGGCACAGAGAAGTTAAGTGACTTGCCCACAGTCACACAGCTGACAAGTGGCAGAGCCGGGAGTCGAACCCATGACCCCTGACTCTGAAGCCCAGGCTCTTTCCACAGAGCCACGCTGCTTCCCTACATCGACGTTAAAATCGATGCTGGGAAGAAGGTATTTGGGTTGTAAAGACAACACATACCATGTTGATGTGATCACGGTCGAGCGCTACCAATGCCCCCCATTCTAAGGGACATTTGCTAATCTCCAGTACCAAGGTGTTTTATCGGCACTTGTATCGTCGACTTTTCTGCGGATTTTATAAAGGAAAGATTTATACACACACACACACACACACACACACACACACACTCTTACCTAAAATCACAATCCAGACTAGCACCAGAACGTTGAAAAGGGACACAATGGGCAGCAAATGTGTGAAAACGCACGCCTTCCAAGTCAGTAGCCTCCCTCCACCCAACGGAACGCTACCTGCCTGCAATTCCTTATTCCCCCCTCTCGGCCTTTCGGCCAATCCCAAGGCTCCCAGTTATCGCCAATTTAAAGGAAAGCATCGTTTTCGGCCAACGTTTCGGATGTGGGCAGTGGAACGCGTCTGTCGCCTCTGTCGTCCCGTCCTCTCCCAAGCGCTCAGCCCAGCGTTCGGCACACAGGAAGCGCTCGGGAGATAGGAGTGAGAGGAGAAGCCGAGGCATCGAGGCGCCGGCAAGCTCTGCTGGAATCCCGGATAACTTTCTTTCCTTCCTCGTAGGAAAGCCGTAGGACGGGCAAACCTCGGCCCCGCACGGTCCTTTACGGACATTTACGTGGGAAGGCGAAGGGAAATCGGCCGAGCCCAACCGAATGGCCCCCTCCGCGCCGGGTTCTAAACTGCCGTTCGTTTAGGAAAAGGAAACGCACGTTTTTAACGAGTAAATCCGTTTCCTAGTTGTTTTTTTTAAAGGGAGCAGGGGCGGGGGCGGCGTTTCCTCCCGCGGGGCTCGACCCCCCGCCAACACCCCCGCCGCCCCAAATCCCAGGCCCAGGGCGCTAAGACCAATCCACGGTGCGACTGGTGGGCCGAGCGAGCCCACCGTAACACAGCCCTCCGGGAGACCGGCGATCGGTCCCATCGGGGCGGGCCGGCTCCCCAGCTCCGGGCCGGCCGTCCGATCGGCGACCTTCCCGGGGGCCAAGACGGATCGAGGGCAACAAGGAGGCGCCCCCCGATCTCCCCCAACAAAGGCCGGTCCCCTGGGGGACGGACAGACGGCAACTCGGGTTCTGCTCTCCCTCCCTCTCTCCCCTGCCCTGCCCTCCCCGCTCTGCAGCTCGCGGGCCTATCAGACCGCCGGGCTGCGGCACCGGCCGCGGCCGCCCCTCTACCCCGCCGAGAGGTAACCGCTGAGCCCTCCCTCCTTCCCTCCCTCCACGCTTACCCACCTGCGCCGGGGCGGGAGTGGCGACAAGGCGGGGAGACGAGGGAAAACCCCTTCGGACACCCAGCAACTTCCCCCAACCCACCCGGCGCCTCCCGCACAAGCGATCCACAGTGGCTGCCGCCCCAGACCCTCCCACCCCAGCCTCCTCCTCCTCCTCCTCGTCCTGCTAAAGCGGAAGAAAGCTTGGGCTCCCGACCACGGCGGGGCAGGATCTCAGGCTCCGGACGCCGGGAGAGGGGAGGGGAAGGGGCAGTGACGGTGGGGGCCCGGCCTCTCACACCTCGCTGCTTCGCTGCCAACACCACGCTCCTCTCCTCCTGGTGCCGGCCCGCCGCCGCCCCTTCTTCCCCGGCTTCGTTCTGCTGAGTAACGGCTTGAGAGCGAAGAGCCGGGGCCACAGTGGTCGGTCGTTGGCCCTATCTATCGCGAGGCCGGGGTCGTAGCCGCCACTTCCCTTGCCCGGGGGCTCCGCGGAGGGCCGGCCAAGTCTTTTTCCTTTTTTTTTCGGGCAGAGTACCGGCACTGTCACGGTGTGGGAGGGAGGGAGGGAGGGCGGACGGGGGGGAGAGGGAGAGGGAGAGGGAGGAGGAGGGGAGGGGGGAGAGGGGCGGCGAGGAGGAGGGGGACGGGACCGGCAAGCACAACCCCCGACGATCGCGGCGGCTGGAGCCCGATCGACTGATTGGGCAGAAAGGCGGGTCCGTCTCCGGGCCGGGAGCCGAGGCGGGGGCCGGCGGGGTCGGCCTTCGCCAATCAGAACCCGGCCGGCCGCGGGAGCGGCGGATGGGAGACGGCGAGAGGCGGGGATTGCGGAAAAGGGCGACGAATCCCGGCGTCGTTTGGCCCGCCCCGCCGCTTCGAATGACCGCGGCGGTAGGGCCAATGGGAACTTGCACTTCGCCCGAAGGTGGGACCGGTCGCTGGGAGCGGCGGCTGAGCGAGGGGACTTGGGGCGGGGGCGGAGTCGGGGGGGAGCCGCCCGTTGCCGGGGCAACTTTGGGAGCTTCTCTACCCTTTCCCCGCGAAGGGGAGAAAGGGCGGTCACGTGATAGGGGAAGGAGGCGGAGGAGGCCGCGGCCGCCGGGTGCCTTCCGAGCAGCGGAGGAGCCGTGAGCTCCATGCGGTCTTGTGGCATCCCCTCTGCCCTCCCCCCCTCCGCCTCCCGCCTTCGGAAGCGTCATTTTCTTTCCCCTACCGAGCTTACTTCACCGCGGCAGTATCGGTTACGGCGGCGGCGGCAGCAGCGATGAGCTCGCAGAAAGGCAATGTGGCTCGTACCAGGCCCCAGAGGCACCAGAACACGTTTAGCTTCAAAAATGACAAGTTTGACACCAGTGTTCAGACCAAGGTAGGGTCCGGCCTCTACTAACCTCACCTAACCTCAGGAAGGGTAGGGTGGGGTGGAGGGAGGGAAGGAAGGAAGGAGAGGAAGAAGGCATTCGCGTGGAGCAGAATCGGCTCCAAGATTCAGGCTAGGCCCAACCCCCCGAAAACAACTTTCACAGTCTTGTCCTTGACCTGACCGTCGTGCTTTTTTTTGCCCTAACATCAGACTGGCCAGTCCTGACGTTAGCCCTTTGCCTCACTGGGTCCTCAGTTCACGATTGCCCAGGGAAAGGACCAATCCCCAGTCATGTCTCCATTAGGTTGTAAGCAGCTCCCCTGACACCGTTCGTCGAGTGCTTACTCTGGCCCTTGGGAGAGTGCAGTAGTTAGTGGATATGATCCCTGCCTTCAGCGAGCTTACAGCACACGGTCTTTTCTGTCGTATGTTCTATTGTGTAGTATTTGTTAAGTGCTTTTTATGTGTCAGGCGCCGTACTAAGCGCCGGGGTAGATCCGGCGCTTAGAACAGTGCTTCGCACATAGTAAGCACTTAACAAACACCATCGTCATCATTATTATTATTATACACACTGGGCTCCCAGGCCTAACTCTCATTTTACAGATGAGGTAACCGAGGTCCAGAGAAGGGAAGTGACTTGCCCAAGGTCACACAGCAGAAAAGTGGCAGAGCTGGGATTAGAACCCAGGTCCTCTGACTCCCAGGCCTGTGGTAGGCCTGTGGTCGCTCCATTAGGCCATCCTCATTCCCTTGTGAGCAGGGAATGTGATTACCAACTCTGTTGAACTGTCCTCTCCAAGTGCTTAGCACGGTGCTCTGCACACAGTGAGTGCTCAATAAATACGATTGAATGAAAGGAGCAGCGGGGCCCTAGTGGGAAGAGTTCCGGCCTGAGGGTCGGAGAAGCTGGGTTCTCATCCCGGTTCCGCCATTTGATTAGACCGTGAGCCCCACGTGGGACAGGGACCGTGACAGACCCGTGATCCTGCATCTGCTTCCCAACTTGGAGTACAGGTCTGAATACACGAGGCACTCAATACCGGTACGTTGGTATTACCCTCGATTCTTCGCTGCCTTCGACTCTCGCACCCAATCTGTCACTGACTCCTGCCCGTTCAACTCCATGACGTTTCCCGGTTCCGTCCCTTCCTCTCCATCCAGACCCGACATCGTGGCCCGCTACTCGATCGGCTTTCTCGTTTGTCTCCCCATCTGCAGCCTCTCCTTTTTCCAGCCTAGAGTTTGCTAGCTAGGTTTTTCTTTCATCGTATTAAGTGCTTACTATGTGCTAAGCATTAGAGCAGATACACCTTAAGTGCAGCCACAGTACCTGACCCACATGGCACTCTAATCATCTTAAGAGATAGGAAGAGCGGTTCTTTTATCCTCATTTCGAAGATGAAGACACTGAAGCAGCGTGGCTTGATGGAAAGAGCAGAGAGGACCTGGGCTCCAATCCCGGCTCCACCATGTCTCTGTGCCTCAGTTTCCTCATCTGCAAAATGGCAATTCAGTAACTGTTCTCCCTCCTACTTAGACTGTGAACCCCATGTAGGACCCAATTATCTTGCATCCACCCCAGCGCTTACTGTAGTGCTTGGCATATAGTAAGTGCTTAACAGTTACCGTCTTTATTATTATCATCAGTGTTATTCTCATTACGAAAGCACAGAGAGGTTAAGTGACTTGCTCAGGGTCACAGAGCAGACCATTGATGGAGCTGGGGATTAGAACCTGGGTCTCCCAATTCTCAGTCCCTCGATCTTTCCACCAGGACCACGCCACCACACTTCCTAAAATGTCATTCTGCATGTTTCACCATTTATCATGAACCTTCAGTGGTTCCCTATTCCTCTCCACAGCAAGCAGAAACTCCCGATCGTTGGTTTTAAGGCATTCCATCAGCTCTCTAGCCTTCTGGGAAACCAAAATAAGTCTTTGGGTTCGGGGGGGAGTACAGTTGCAACAAAGTTGATTCACCTGTGCTGGGTAGCAACAGCATGGGAAAGAGTCAAAGACGGGTGATCGCGTGATCAAAAATGGATCAAAGAGTTTTTACTGCACGGAAGAAGGCAGTGGTAAACCACTGTGGATGCACGTGCCAGAACGAGCCGAAGGGAGGATGCTCTGGAGAAAGCGGGTCCAGGGAATCGCTATGAATCGGAAACGATTCGACAGCAGTTGACCGACCCATCAGTTCTCTGCCTCATATTTATTGTCTCTCCTCTCCCACCACACCCAAGCTTGCACTCTTCATTCCTCCCAAGGTAACCATCTCACTGGGCCTTATTCCAATTTGGCCACCTCTGACCCCCTGCTCACACCCTTCTTTCTGCCTGGAACTCCCTCCCCCTTCAAATACGCCAGACCGCAGCTCTCCTCATCTTCAAGGCATTTTTGAAAACCGACCACTGCCAGGAGGCTTTCCCCAATTAATTTTTTTCTCCTCGGATCATGTCATTTCAACACTAATTTATCATAACTGTGGTATTTAAGAGCTTACTATACGCCAAACATTGAACTAAGCACTGGGGTAGAGACAAGATAACCAGGTTGGACACTGTCCCTGTCCCACCTGGGGCTCGCAGTTTAAGTGGGAGGGAGAAGAGGTGTTGAGTTCCCATTCTGTAGATGAGGCACAGAGAGTTGAAGTGGCTTGCCCAGGGTCACGCAGCAGGCACTGTTGTAACTAGATTGGAACCTGGGTCTTCTGACTCCCGGGCCTGTGGTCTTTCCACTAGGTCACACTGCTTCCCAACTACTACGTGACCACTTGTGCTCTTCTCACTTGGCCACTCGCTCCCTTGGGGAGCTCATTTACTTCTGTAATTTCAACTATCACCTCTATCCTCCAGCTAATCATCTCATCCCAGTTGGCAACACCACCACCCTCCCTGTCTCTCAAGCCGGCAACCTTGGCATTATTTCTGACTCCTTCTTTTTTAACTTTCATATTCAGTCTGTCACTAAGTCCCTTTGGTTTTTCTTCCACCACATTTCCCGGGTATCCGCCCTTTCCTCTCCATCCGAATGGCTACCACCCTGGTTCAGACACTTGCCATATTCCTGCTTGACTACCCATCCTTCTCACTGTTGTCCCTGCTTCCGACCTTTCCCCTTTCCACTCTGCTATCTGGATCATTTTTCTAAAAGATCCTTCTGCTCACGTGCCCATTCTTCTACACATCAAGTAGAAATTCCTGGCCATTGGCTTCTTGAAGCGATGCTCATCTCCCACCCCTTTTCTCCAATGGCTTTCCACGTCAAACAAAAACTCCTTCCATTTGACCATAAGGCTCTCCGCCAACCTCTCCCCATCCTACATATCAGCCCTTATTGTCTGCTACTCCTCAGCTCGCCCTCTCCTTTTTTTCCAACCCAACCTTCTAGCTGTACCTTGTTCTTGACTCCTCTGCCTCCATCCCCTCTCCCATTGTTCTCCAGGCCTGTAATCCTCCCCTCCCTACAAATTCAACAGACCACAGCCCTCCCTACCTTCAAAGCAGGCCACAGTGCTTCCCAGCAGCATGGCCTAGTGAAGGGCGCACAGGCCTAAGAGTCAGAGGACCTGGGTTTGAATCTCAGCTCCGTTGTTTGTCTGCTGTGTGACTTTGGGCAAGTCACTTAACTTTCTCTATGCCTCAGTTTCCTCATCTGCAAAGTGGGGATTCAATACCTGTTCTTGGATCGCCAAGATCCGCCCTTTCCTCTCCACCCAAACGGCTACCTTACTGCTACAGGCTCTAGTAATATCCCGGCTAGACTACTGTGTCAGCCTTCTCTCTGATCTCCCTTCCTCCTCTCTCGCCCCGCTCCAGTCTATTCTTCACTCTGCTGCCCGGCTCATCTTCCTGCAGAAGCGCTCTGGGCATGTCACTCCCCTTCTTAAAAACCTCCAGTGGTTGCCTATCGACCTCCGCTCCAAATAAAAACTCCTCACTCTGGGCTTCAAGGCTCTCCATCACCTTGCCCCTTCCTACCTCTCCTCCCTTCTCTCTTTCTACTGCCCACCCCGCACGCTCCGCTCCTCTGCCGCCCACCTCCTCACCGTCCCCTGTTCTCGCCTATCCCGCCGTCGACCCCTGGGCCACGTCCTCCCGTGGTCTTGGAACACCCTCCCTCCTCACTTCCGCCAAACTAATTCTCTTCCCCTCTTTTAAAACCCTACTTAAAGCTCACCTCCTCCAAGAGTCCTTCTCAGACTGAACTCCCCTTTTCCCTCTGTCCCTCTACCCCCCTCACTTCTCCGCAGCTAAACCGTCTTCTCCCCCCTTTCCCTCTTCTTCTCCCCCTCTCCCATCCCATCCCCTCAGCACTGTACTCATCCGCGCAACTGTATATACCTTCATTACCCTATTTATTTTGTTAATGAGATGTACATCACCCGATTCTATTTATTTGCTATTGTTTTAATGAGATGCTCTTCCCCTTGATTCTATTTATTGCCATTGCTCTTGTCTGTCTGTCTCCCCCGATTAGACTGTAAGCCCGTCAAAGGGCATGGACTGTCTCTATCTGTTACTGATTTGTACATTCCAAGCGCTTAGTACAGTGCTGTGTGCACATAGTGTGGCTCAGTGAAAAGAGCGTGGGCTTCGGAATCAGAGGTCATGGGTTTGACTCCTGGCTCTGCCACTTAGCTGTGTGACTGTGGGCAAGTCACTTAACTTCTTTGTGCCTCAGTTACCTCATCTGTAAAATGGGGATTATCTGTGAGCCTCACGTGGGACAAACTGATTACCCTGTATCTGCCCCGGCGCTTAGAACAGTGGTCTGCACATAGTAAGCGCTTAACAAATACCAATATTATTACATTATTATCAATAAATAAATAAATACTATTGTTCTCCCTCCTCTTTGGACAGTGAGCCCCCTGTGGGATCTGATCATATCTACCCAAATGCAGTGCTTGACACATTGTAAGCGCTTAACAAATACCACTGTTAGATGAATTCCCACTTCCCAAGAAGTTGCCACATGTCTACTGTTTGACCTTGGGCAAGTCACTTCAGTTCTCTGGGCCTCAGTTACCTCATCTGTGAAATGGAGATTAAGACTGTTCATTCATTCATTCAATAGTATTTATTGAGCGCTTACTATGTGCAGAGCACTGTACTAAGCGCTTGGGATGAATAAGTCGGCAACAGATAGAGATGGTCCCTGCCGTTTGACGGGCTTACAGTCTAATCGGGGGAGATGGACAGACAAGAACAATGGCAATAAATAGAGTCAAGGGGAAGAACATCTCGTAAAAACCGATGGCAACTAAATAGAATCAAGGCGATGTACAATTCATTAACAAAATAAATAGGGTAATGAAAATATATACAGTTGAGCAGATGAGTACAGTGCTGTGGGGATGGGAAGGGAGAGGTGGAGGAGCAGAGGGAAAAGGGGAAAAAGAGGGTTTAGCTGCGGAGAGGTAAAGGGGGGGTGGCAGAGGGAGTAGAGGGAGAAGAGGAGCTCAGTCTGGGAAGGCCTCTTGGAGGAGGTGAGTTTTAAGTAGGGTTTTGAAGAGGGAAAGAGAATCAGTTTGGCGGAGGTGAGGAGGGAGGGCGTTCCAGGACCGCCGGAGGACGTGACCCAGGGGTCAACAGCGGGATAGGCGAGACCGAGGGACGGTGAGGAGGTGGGCGGCAGAGGAGCGGAGCGTGCGGGGTGGGTGGTAAAAAGAGAGAAGGGAGGAGAGGTAGGAAGGGCCAAGGTGATGGAGAGCCTCGAAGCCTAGAGTGAGGAGTTTTTGTTTGGAGCGGAGGTCGATAGGCAACCACTGGAGTTGTTTAAGAAGGGGAGTGACATGCCCAGATCGTTTCTGCGGGAAGATGAGCCGGGCAGCGGAGTGAAGAATAGACCGGAGCGGGGCGAGAGAGGAGGAAGGGAGGTCAGAGAGAAGTCTGGCACAGTAGTCTAGCCGGGATATAACGAGAGCCTGTAACAGTAAGGTAGCCGTCTGGGTAGAGAGGAAAGGGCGGATCTTGGCGATATTGTAGAGGTGAAACCGGCAGGTCTTGGTAACGGATAGGATGTGTGGGGTGAACGAGAGAGACAAGTCAAGGATGACACCGAGATTGCGGGCCTGAGAGACGGGAAGGATGGTCGTGCCATCCACGGTGATGGAGAAGTCTGGGAGAGGACCGGATTTGGGAGGGAAGATGAGGAGCTCAGTCTCGCTCACGTTGAGTTTTAGGTGGCGGGCCGACATCCAGGTGGAGACGTCCCGGAGGCAGGAGGAGATGCGAGCCTGAAGGGAGGGGGAGAGGACAGGGGCGGAGATGTAGATCTGCGTGTCATCTGCGTAGAGATGGTAGTCAAAGCCGTGAGAGCGAATGAGTTCACCGAGGGAGTGAGTGTAAATGGAGAACAGAAGAGGGCCAAGAACTGACCCTTGAGGAACTCCAACAGTTAAAGGATGGGAGGGGGAGGAGGCTCCGGCGAAGGAGACCGAGAATGACCGGCCAGAGAGGTAAGAGGAGAACCAGGAGAGGACAGAGTCCGTGAAGCCGAGGTGAGATAAGGTATGGAGGAGGAGGGGATGGTCGACAGTGTCAAAGGCAGCAGAGAGGTCAAGGAGGATCAGAATGGAGTAGGAGCCATTGGATTTGGCAAGAAGGAGGTCACGGGTGACCTTAGAGAGAGCAGTCTCGGTAGAGTGGAGGGGACGGAAGCCAGATCGGAGGGGGTCTAGGAGAGAATGGGAGTTAAGGAATTCTAAGCATCGATCGTAGACGACTCGTTCTAGGATTTTGGAAAGGAAGGGTAGTAGGGAGATAGGGCGATAACTGGAGGGGGAAGTGGGGTCGAGAGTGGGTTTTTTTAGGATGGAGACGTGGGCATGTTTGAAGGCAGAGGGGAAGGAGCCATTGGAGATTGAGTGGTTAAAAATAGAAGTTAAGGAAGGTAGGAGGGCAGGGGCGATGGTTTTAATAAGGTGAGAGGGAATGGGGTCCGAGGCGCAGGTGGAGGGGGTGGCACTTGCGAGGAGGGAGGAGATCTCCTCTGAGGATACTGCAGGGAAGGATGGGAAAGTAGGGGAGGGGGTTGGTGTGGGGTAGGGGAGAGGCGGAGGGGTGACTTTGGGGAGCTCAGACCTGATTGTGTTGATTTTCGTGAGGAAATAGGTGGCCAGATCATTGGGGGTGAGAGATGGGGGCGGGGGGGAGGAACAGGGAGGACTGTGAGCCCCAAGTGGAACATGGACTGTGTCCAACCTGATTAGCTTGTATCTACCCCAGCATTTAGTACAGTGTCTAGCACATAGTAAGTCCTAAACAGATACCATTTTTTAAAAAAACCCAAAATCCCAATACCCTGAATCACACCAATCCATCAACCACCTCTAGCACTTATTTATATTCTCTCTCAGCACTTTGGGTATACATATATTGCTGATTTATTCTAAATGTCATTTTTGAAGCTATTGTAAACATTGTAATGTCTGGAGGAGAGGCGTGGCGTCAGGGAAAGGGCATGGGCTTGGGAATCAGAGGACCTGGATTGTAATCCTGCCTCTGCCTGTTGCCTGCCGAGTGACCTTGGGCAAGTTACGTAACTGCTCTGCCCCTCAGTTTGCTTACTTGTAAAATGGGGATTCAGCACGCTTCCTCCCTCCTACTCGGACTCTGTCCCATGTGGGACAGGGATTGCATCTGACCTGATTGACTTGTGTCTACCCCAGCACTTAGTTCAGTGCTTGGTACATGGTAAGTTCGTAACTACTATTATTATTCCCGCCTCCTCTGCGGTTAGTGTGAGCAGGGAACGTGTCTTGTGTTTACGCTGTTCTTTCCCAAACACTTCATACCTTTCCTACTATTACTCCTTTTGACTTCAAGACATGTCATCAGCTCTCTCTCCCTCTTACTTATTTATCCACTCTATTCTCCCGCTACACCCCCATTTCGTCCTCTTTGCTTTTCTCACGATAGCCTACTCAGTCTGTGTGCCTCGTTCTCACCTCCCATCTCTGACAGCGCTTAGAACAGTGCTTGGCACATGGTAAGCACTTAACAAATGCCATCATCATTATTATTATTACTCACACCCTTCCTCTTTCTTGGAACTTCCTCCCCCTTCAGATCCATCAGTCTACAGCTCTTCCCATCTTCAAAGTCCTTTTGAATTCCCATGTCCAAGAGGTCGGCTCGATCAATTGATAACCTTCCCTGTTCGTATACCCCTTCTACCCGTTGGCCCTCGCACTTGGCTCTGCACCCTTTATTCACCCCTCCTTCAGCCCCACAGCACTTGTGTACTTATCTGTCATTTATTTCTATTAATTTCTGTATTCCCCTGTAGACTGTAAGCTCGTTGTGGGGAGGGAACATATTCTACTTCCAACTCCCACCTCTGTTATACTGTATTCTTCCAGGTGCTTAGTTCAGTACTCTGCACATGGTATGCACTCAGTAGGTATGGTTGATTGATTTTACCGCCTCGGGAATCTGGCACCAAGTACTCACACAGTTACACACTTCCGCACGCCTCTCCATCTCCCTCCGCATCTGCCAGACCACTGCTCTCCCTACCTCCAAAGCCCTCCGAAAAATCACATCTACTGCAAGAAACTTTCCCTAAACCCTCATTTTCCCTACCCGCCTTCCCCTCTGCATAGACTATGCACTTGGCTCTGTACCCCTTAAACACTTTGATATTCGCCTCCGTTCCACATATCCTTATGCTCTACTGCTTCCCTTATCTGTAATTTATTTAAATGGCCTTCTCCTCTCCTCAGGCTTCTTGTGGGCAGGAATCACATCTACTGACTCGGTTGTACAGTTGTCTCCCAAATGCTTGGTACGGTGCTCTGCACACCGAAAGCACTCAATGTAGACCGCTGATTGGTATCAATTCACATATCTGACTATTTTAGCAGGTGCTGATCTTCGTATCCATCTCTCCTTTCCTTCTTTCTGTAAATTATTTTGTGTCTCCTTTCCCCTGCTTGACCATAAGCTCCTTAAGGGTAGAGTTCATATGGTCTAAGTGTATCCCACTCTCCCAAGTGCTCAGTACAGAGCTCGGATACAGGTGCTGAATAAATGCTGTGATCCATGGTGCTCATAGCCCTTTGGAACACTTTTATAGGTATCAGTTTACGGTCTCTACTATCCAACCACTTAATTATTCCCCTACCAATCTTTCTTTTCTTCTTCTCCTTTTGTAGGTCATAAATTCGTTGAGACCAGGGATTTGTGTCTTTTTTTCCCCCCTATTGTACTCACCCAAGTACTCAGAAGTAGTAATGGTGTTTATTTAAAGCTTAATACGTGCAAAGTACTTGCTAAGCTCTGGAGTACAGATACAAGATGAAGAGATGTGGACAGTCCTTTTCCCACACATCTAAATGGGAATAAATAGACGCATAGAGTAGTAACAATGGAAAAGGAAACAACAATGAATTACACAAGCAGCAGTCCAAGATGAAATAGCTGGATCAAGCAGTCACAAGTAATTGTTGAGTGCCTACTGTTTGCAGAACACTGTAGTTAGGGGAGTATAACAGAATTTAGTAGAACATGATCCTTGGCTTCAAGGAATCTGGGGCAGGGACACAGGTACTAAAATGAATAATAATAATTCTGGTATTTGTTTAGTGCTCACTGTGTGCCAGGCACTGTACTAAGCACTGGGGTGGATACAAGCAAATCGTGTTAGACACAGTCCCTGTCCTACGTGGGGCTCATGGTCTCAATCCCCATTTTACAGATGAAGTAACTGAAGCCCAGAGAAGGGACGTGACTTGCCCAAGGTCATACGGCAGACAGGTGGCGGAGCCGGGATTAGATCCCGCAACCTTCGGACTCCCAGGCCCGTGTTCCACATAATTATCTGGTGCCTGTCTAGTTGATTAATTTATTCTGATTCCACTGCTTGTGAATGTTCATATGTTTATTTTCCCCATGAGAGTGTACACTTCAGTCGTATTTATTGAGTGCTTACTGTGTGCAGAGCACTGTACTAAGCGCTTGGAAAGTACAATTCAGCAATAGAGACAATCCCTGCCCACAATGGGCTTCAATCTAGAAGGGGAGAGACGGACATCAAAAAAAGTAAACAGGCATCAATAGCATCAGTATAAATAAATAGCATTATAGATATATACACCTCAAAACAAGTAAACAGACATTAATATAAATAAATAGAATTATAGATATGTACATATATACACAAGTGTTGTGGGGCGAGGAGTGGGGGTAGAGCAAAGGGAGAGAGTTGGGGCAATGGGGAGGGGGAGCTGAGGAAAAGGGGGATTGAGAACCCAGCTCTTCTGTCTCTTAGGCCAGAGCTCTTCCCACAGGGCCTCGCTGCTCCTTTGTGGGGAGGAGGCATCCCAGGCCACACTACTGGAGGGAGTTGCAATCTTTTCTTAATAATAATAATGTTGGTATTTGTTAAGCACTTACTATGTGCAGAGCACCGTTCTAAGCGCTAGGGTAGATACAGGGTAATCAGGTTGTCCCATGTGAGGCTCACAGTTAATCCCCATTTTACAGATGAGGTAACTGAGGCACAGAGAAGTTAAGTGACTTGCCCACAGTCACACAGCTGCCAAGTGGCAGAGCCAGGATTCGAACCCATGACCTCTGACTCCCAAGCCCCGGCTCTTTCCACTGAGCCACGATGCTTTCTTTGCAGACGGCTGCAGCCTCCCCAGCTTTGGAAGCCTTCCGGTCCTCCTGAGTCTGGCAGTCAATCGATGGTATTTATTGAATGCTTACTGTGTGTAAAGCACCGTGCTGAGCGCTTAAGAGCCCAGTTCAGCAGTGTTGACGGGATCAAGGGAAACAGCATGGTCTAATGGAGAGACTACTGGCCTGGGAGTCAGAGGACGTGGGTTCTAATCCTGACTCGGCCACTTTTCGACTGTGAGATTTGGGGCAAGTCTCTGAGCCTCAGTTACCTCGTCTGTAAAATGGAGATGAAGATTGTGAGCCCCACCTGGAGTAGGGACTGTGCCCAATCTGATTAGCTTGTATCTACCCCAGCGCTTAGTAATGTTAATGTTGGTATTTGTTAAGCGCTTACTATGTGCAGAGCACTGTTCTAAGCGCTGGGGTAGACACAGGGGAATCAGGTTGTCCCACGTGGGGCTCACAGTCTTAATCCCCATTTTACAGATGAGGGAACTGAGGCACAGAGAAGTGAAGTGACTTGCCCACAGTCACATAGCTGACAAGTGGCAGAGCTGGGATTCGAACTCATGAGCCCTGACTCCAAAGCCCGTGCTCTTTCCACTGCGCCACGCTGCTTCTCTAGTCTGCCACATAGTGAGTGCCTAACAAATAGCTTAAAAAAACAAAAAGGAAGCTTACAGTCTGGGGGTTTGGGTTTTCTGGTCGGTGGTGGGGGCGGGGGGAGGGGAGTTGGCAAGAGGCAACCAGGGACCCTGGAGTTCTCCTCCTGGTCTCTTGACTCTCGTCTTCCCTCCCACCTTCCAGTTAATGAAGACATGCGGTTGGGGGTGCAAGGGCTAGGACAGCAGCAGTCCTTCAGTTTGTAGTCCCCCAGTGCTCTGTTCACAGTGAGGCACCCAATAAATACTACTGATTGCTGTGCTCTTCTGGCCGGGCTTCTTCACCGGCCCGAGAGGGTAAAACTCCTCGCGGGCAGGGAACATGTCTACCAACTCGGCTGTAGCATACTCTCCCAAGCATAAGTAGAGTACTCAGTACTCAGTAAGCACCCAGTAAGTACCACTGATGGATTTGGTGTGAAGATTTCTCTTGCCTCCTCCTACTTTCCCTACTCAAATTTTCCCTCCCCCAGGGGCCCGAGAAAGCCCTCAGAATCACTGGGCTCTTGTGTATGTGGCTTAGTGGCTAGATCACGGGCCTGGGAGTCAGAAGGAACTGGTTTCTAATCCTGGCTCCGCCACATGTCTGCTGCGTGACCTTGGGCAAGTAGCTTCACTTCTCTGGGCCTCAGTTACCTCATCTGTAAAATGAGGATAAGAGTGTGAGCCCCATGTGGGATGGAGGACTGTCCGACCTGATTAACTTGTTGATTAATTGTTAATTAACTGATTAACAGTGCTTAGAGCAGTGCTTGGTACTTGATAAGCACTTAAGTACCATGATGATGATGATGATTAACTCATAATTGTCATCAAGTAAATACTTGTTGAGTATTAACAACTGTGGGTTAAGCACTGACTATGTGCCAGGCACTGTGATAAGCACTGGGGTAGAAACAAGATAATCAGGTTGGATACAGTCCTTTTCCCACAAAGGGTTCACAGATCTGCCTGATGGTTTTATCTAGATTGGCTAAGCACTGGTTTTTAATTAAACCATTGCAGATGATGCATGTCTTGCCAATTGCTAGCCCAAATTTGTTCATAAGTGTTTTCCCTTCTTGCTGATGATTGCTTCTCATAGAAGTTATGAAAACAATTTCAGTGAATTCTGAATTTAATCATTTTTTAACCAAATGTGGGCCTCTGAGGCTTCATTTGCATATTGCAAAGTGTGATGACTCTCCTCAATTTTCTCCCAGCCTTGGAACCATATTTCCTCAGCTATGCATGAAGCTGCCAGCGTTGCTCACTGCTCAGGCCTCCTTTTCTCTGTCCTTTGACTGACCTGGAGCTGAATTCAGCAAGTCAAATAGTTTGCCTCCCTGCATTTGCCAAGTCTGCTGAGTTCCAAGCGAATCCCTCTGGGACGATCAGTAATGGCCTCAGGGGTCCTGAGCGCCTCAGGGAGACACCCCATGTCATTTGGAGCCCCTCTTGAGGATTTGGGTTGCTGTTCAGCGCCAGGGCATCTGTAGTTGTTCTTCTGACTGGGACTCGAGCCCTTGCGGACTTCCGGGTACTCAGTCAGATGTATTTATTGAGCGCTTACTGTGTGCAGATCACTGTACTAAGCGCTTGGGAGAGTGCAGCATAACAGAATGGGTAGACACATTCTCTGCCTACAGTGAGCTTACAGTCTAGAGGAGGAGACAGACGTAATAGAGAAGCAGCTTGGCGCAGTGGGAGGAGCTCGGGCTTGGGAGTCAGAGGACATGGGTGCTGTTCCCGGCCCCACTACTTGTCAGCTGTGTGACTGTGGGCAAGTCACTTCACTTCTCTGGGCTTCAATTACCTCATCTGTAAAATGGGGATTAAGGCTGTGAGCCCCTCGTGGGACAACCTGATTACCTTATATCTTAGAACAGTGCTTAGAACAGTGCTTGGCACAGAGTAAGTGCTTAACAAATACCATAGTTATTATAGACAGTCTAGACTGTAAGCTTGTCGTGGGCAGGGAATGTGTCTGTTTATTATGTTGTACTGTCCCAAGCGCTTAGTACTTTCATTCATTCAATAGTATTTATTGAGCGCTTACTATGTGCAGAGCACTGTACTAAGTGCTTGAAATGTACAATTCGGCAACAGATAGAGACAATCCCTGCCCATTAACAGGCTTACAGTCTAAATGGGGGAGCCAGACAGACAAAAACAATAGCAATAAATAGAATCAAGGGGATGTACATCTTATTAACAAAATAAATAGGGTAATAAAAGTATATACAAATGAGCAGATGAGCACAGTGCTGAGGGGAGGGGAAGGGAGAGGGGGAGGAGCATAGGGAATAATAATGTTAATAATGTTGGTATTTGTTAAGTGCTTACTATGTGCAGAGCACTGTTCTAAGCGCTGGGGTAGACACAGGGGAATCAGGTTGTCCCACGTGGGGCTCACAGTCTTAATCCCCATTTTCCAGATGAGGTAACTGAGGCCCAGAGGAGTTAAGTGACTTGCCCACAGTCACACAGCTGACAAGTGGCAGAGCTGGGATTCGAACCAATGACCTCTGACTCCAAAGCCCGGGCTCTTTCCACTGAGCCACACTGCTTCTCAAAGGGGGGGAAAGGGGGCTTAGCTGAGGGGAGGTGAAGGGGGGGGCAGAGAGGCAGCAGAGGGAGCAGAGGGAGAAGGGGAAGCTCAGTCTGGGAAGGCCTCTTGGAGGGGGTGAGCTCTCAGTAGGGCTTTGAAGAGGGGAAGAGAGTTAGTTTGGCAGAGGTGAGGAGGGAGGGCATTCTGGGACAGCGGGAGGACGTGGGCCAGGGGTCGACAGCGAGCTAGGCGAGAACAGGGGACGGTGAGGAAGTGGGCAGCAGAGGAGCGGAGCCTACGGGGTGGGCAGTAGAAAGACAGAAAGGAAGAGAGGTAGGAGGGGGTGAGGTGATGGAGAGCCTCGAAGCCTAGAGTGAGAAGTTTTTGTTTCGTGTGGAGGTTGATAGGCAACCACTGGAGGTTTTTAAGAAGGGGAGTGACATGCCCAGAGCGTTTCTGTAGGAAGATGAACGGGGCAGCGGAATGAAGAATAGACTGGAGCGGGTAGAGGCAGGAGGAAGGGAGATCAGAGAGAAGGCTGACGCAATAATCCAACCGGGATATTATGAGAGCCCGTACCAGTAAGATAGCCGTTTGGGTGGAGAGGAAAGGGCAGATCTTGGTGATATTATAAAGGTGAGACCGGCAGGCCTTGGTGATGCATTGAATGTGTGGGGTGAATGAGAGAGCTGAGTCAAGGATGACACCAAAGTATGGCGCTCTGTGCTCAATAAATACGATTGAATGAGAAATAGATTATGATTATGTACATAAGTGCTGTGGGGCTGAAGGAGCGAGGAATAAGGGAGCAAATCCAAGTGCAAGGGTGACGCAGAAGGGAGTGGGAGAAGAGGAAATGAGGGCTCAGTAGGGGAAGGCCCCTTGGAGGAAATGTGCCTTCAGTAAGGTGCCGAGAGTGATCATCTGTCGGATGTAAAGAGGGAGGGATTTTCAGGCCAGAGACAAGATGTGGGTGAGAGGTCGGCGGGCAAGATAGAGGTACAGCAAGTAGATATTCTCGGGACCGGGGTTGACTTGAGGTCAGTTTGTACCCCTGGGACCTCTGCATTGGGAGTGACTGCCCTCCAGGGCCTCAGGGGCAGACCAGTCCTGATCCAAACTGGGGGTGGGAGAGAGCGTTTGACTGTAAATAGATAAGCTTAGTGGTAAAAGCACAGGACTGGGGGCTAATCCCAGCTTCGCCACTTGCGTGCTGTGGGACCTTGGGCAAGCTATGTCACTTCTCAGGACCTCACTTGCCTCATCTGTAAAATGGAGATTCAATACCTGTTCTCCCTCCTACTTACACTATGAACCCCTCGTGGGATGGGACTGTGGTGTCTGATCGGATAATCTTGTACCTGTTCTGGTGCTTAGTACGGCGCTAGGCAAGGAGTAAGCGCTTGCCAAATACCGCAGTTACTGTTGCCATTAGTGAGTCTAGAAGTTGCTTGATTTGCTGGAACCTCTCCATCCTTGCTTTGTCTTCCTTTAGGAGGATAGGGAGCAAAAAATACCTTCTGCACCTAGAAGGAGGTTTGTCGACTCAGCACAAGCAACTCAATTCTTGCAAAAGACTCCCAGATGAGGAAACGGAGGCACTCAGAAGTGAAGTGAATGGCAGGCAAATGGCAGAGCCAGGATTAGAACTCAGGTCTTCTGTCTCCCAGGCCCGTGCTGTTTCCACTAGGCCACCCCAAGCCCTACCCTCCCAACTCCCACCTCAACACTTTTGAACGATCTCCGCTTCTATGCCTTCACAGTCACCAGAGGCTCTTGTGCACGGATAATCTTTTTTACTCTGCTTTATAGACAATTACTCATTTACGTATCTCTCTTTCCATTCCTTTCTTCCCCCTCTTTGAAAACTGTCTCCCATGCTGGATTGTAAGCTCATTGAGGGCAAGAATCATGTCTTCTAAGTAGCAGACTATCCCAAGTGCTTAGTACAGTGCTCTGCATACATCAGGCACTCAATAGATGCTAGCAGTTGATAGATTGATTGCCGGGAAGTGCACTTAAGAGTAGAAATGATCGATACAGATACAGGATTGGGAAAGACCAAAGAGTCATACCAGTTCAGCCAACAAGACCCGGAATGCTAGTCGATCAGAAGCAGACCCTGAGTCATTCAGTAGAATTTATTGAGTGGCTACTCTGAGCAGAGTACTGAACTCAGCAATGGAGAGCCATCATTTAAAAAAAAACAAACCCCGAATAGGCCCATCTGATTTTGGACTGTTTCAATGGGAGTGTGACGAGTAAGAGTTGGGAAGTGATCCTTTCCCTAAACTTTGCACTGACCAAATCCTTATTAATAATAATGATGGTATTTGTTAAGCGTTTACTATGTGCCAAGCACTGTTCTAAGCGCTGGGGTAGATACAAGGTTATCAAGTTATCCCACATGGGGCTTACCGTCTTAGTCCCCATTTTACAGATGAGGTAATGAATAGACCCAGTTCTCCTAGAAAGCAGGAATTGAATTCTTGCAGAACCTCTAATTCTGTTGGATTGTACTCTCCCAAGCACTTAGTACAGTGCTCTGCACATAGTAAGCGCTCAATAAATACCACTGATTGCCAAAACCTGCATTAACAGGAAGCTCATGCTCTAGTATTCTCTCCGTGTCCAGTGCTGCACAGGTGTGCCCAATCATTTCACGCTTCATCCGCTCAAGAAGCACAGTCGGAAGAACTTCCTGAGTCCTGCCGTCAGTCATCCCGATCTAGTCAAAATGCGTAGTAAAAACAAACATTCTGGCACAGCCGAGTATATTCTGTCCAGCTTTGAAAACAGAAAACCTCGAGCCAGTCAAAGGACATGGCAAAAAACGAACACATTTTTGTAAAATAAGTCCTGAGGGAAAAGTTAAAGGAATTGGGGTTGTTTAGCCTAGGCTGAGAGTCTGTGAGGTGAGAACAGCTAGCTGTTCACAGGGATATGCTAGGTTTTTGTGGAGAGGGTACTGATTAGTTCTCCATGTGCACTGAGGACTGAGTTGAGGAGATGGGCTTTAATGAAAGTTTATGAGATTTTGGTTGAGCATACAGAAGAATTTATTGACCTGGGGATAAAGTTCCAAAATGAGCTACCAAGGGGAGTGGTAAAGTCTTCCTCCAGAAGCCCTCTGAGCACATCAATCAAATCAATCAATCAGTGGTATTTATGGGGACAGGAAATGTCTGTTTATAGTTCTATTGTACTCTCCCAAGTGCTTAGTACAGTGCCGTGCACACAGGAGGTGCTCAATAAATACTATTGAATGAATGAAAGTGCTTTCTGTGTGCAGAACACTGTACTAAGTGCTTGGGAGATTTCAATATGACAGAGTTGGTAGACAGATTCCCTGCCCATGAGGAGCCTACAGTCTAGAGGAAAGAATGGATAGCCAACTATCTTGGCAACCTGTAGGCAATCCCCAGGATGGATGGGGCTGGGCCAGATGATCTCAAGAGATACTTTCCAGCTGTAGAGCTATAAATGAATATTTTATAGCACCCTTCCCCCCCTACACACACAAACACACACCCTTGGTGGGAGAACCTGGGCAGGATATCAGTGGGTCGTGCTGTCTTTCCCTTCAGTGCTGTTGTTGTCCCTGCCATATTGCATTTCTAATTCTTTATCATGGGGATAAAATTGCGAAATGACTAAATTTAATGGTATGGTTTTACAGACTTTTACAGAGATTTTTAGCAAAAATGTCTGATTTTCATAAGCATAAGGGACTGGTTTCATAAAGGTTTGGAACTTTAAAAGGCAAATCTACAGTTTCATACTTTCAGTTTTTCATAGTTCATCAGTTAGGGATTTGGTGGAGGCAGGGTTGAAGTTCTGTGGGGGAGAGGGAGATTCTGGGGGTTCAACTACATTGTTCTCAGCAAAGACTTCCTTTGGAGGTTTTTTTTTTTCCTTTTGTCTTGGGTGTGTAGGAGGGGAAGAGTCAGAGTGTCTTTCACCCTTGTCTGTTTCTTCCTCTGTGTGCCTCTGCCTCTCTCTCTCTCTCTCTGTGTCCCTCTCTCTCTCCCTTTTCTGTTTTTCCCTGCCTCTGTTTCTCTCCGGACAGCTAGCCCCACGTGGCCCCAGAAGCCCCACCCTGTTTGCCGCTTTGTGATTCAGTAACTATGGTCAGTGGAGGTCAGGAGCACCATGCTTCAGAGTGGCAAGAATCGCTATAGTAAATAGTTTGGCACATAGTAAGTACCTAATATATACCCTAATTATCATGGTGATGATCACTGGCCCTGTCTTCTCTTCAGACCTCTCTAATGGTGTGGTTGGTTTGAATTGGCCAGGGATTTTTGCCCAGGGCAAAAGAGAGTCATCTAGTGCCACTTGGTCTGAAACTGCAGGTAATAATAATTATGGTGTTTGTTAAGTGCTTACTGTGTGCCAGGCACTGTACTAAATGTTGGGGTGGATACAAGCAAATCGGGTTGGGCGCAGTCTGTGTCCCACGTGGGGCTCATGGTCTCAATTCCCCATTTTACAGATGAGGTAACTGAGGCCCAGAGAAGTGAAGTGATTTGCCCAAGGTCACATAGACAAATGAGCTGGGGCCCTCATTGATAAAGCATCTTCTTCCTCATTGGTAAAAGACTCCTAAACTGCGATTAAACAGTTATTTTCCTGGAAAGATTCACATCCGAAGTGATTTTATTTTTCTTTCATATCTGATGTGGCACGGTACCTGCGCTGATTATTCCTTTAAATGATGTCCCGAAACATCATTAGTAATGCTTTTCAGTCAGCCATGTGTGAAGGGTTATTTCATTTTGCCCTTGTTGGGAGATATGAAAATTCTTCTGTTAAGAATTCAGCTCTGTTGATAAGTTCGGATCCCTATTAGACTTTATTCCTTGGGAGCGGGAAACACAAGGAGAGTACATTACGTTCCATAGGCACTTAAAAATTACTCCTGCTACTAGTAGGCATCCAGTAAATACTGTCGATTGATTGCAGTTTATCCTTTTTCAAACTGTTGAAACCATTCTAAATGACCTAAATTCCCCAAATGATGTTGATTTAGGAGAAATATTGTCAGCTCAGTGGAAAGAGCATGGGCTTGGGAGTCAGAGGTCATAAGTTCGAATCCCGGCTCTGCCACTTGTCAGCTGTGTTACTGTGGGCAAGTCACTTAACTTCTCTGTGCCTCAGTTACCTCATCTGTAAAATGGGGATGAAGACTGTGAGCCCCATGTGGGACAACCTGATTACCTTGCATCTACCCCAGCGCTTAGAACAGTGCTCTGCACATAGTAAGCGCTTAACAAATACCAACATTATTACTACTTTGATGGAGGAGTCTTGGTCCAAGGAGGCGGGCAAGGATGTAGTGTGCTGCAAAATACACGCAAGAGAAGCAGAGCGGCCTAGTGGGAAGAGCCCAGGCCGGGGAGTCAGAGGATCTGAGTTCTCATCCCAGCTCCGCCAGTTGTCTGCTGTGTGACCTTGGATGAGTCACTTCGCTTCTCTGGGCTTCAGTTCCCTCATCGGTAAAATGAGGATTAAGACTGAGCCCCACGTGGGACCTGGACTGTGTCCAATCTGATTAGCTTATATCTACCCCAGCGCTTAGTACAGTGCCTGGCACTATAAGCGCCAAACAAATACCTTTTTTTTTTTTAAATAAAAAGTATATAAAAAGGTTGTTGGTTTACAGCCCAAGAGTCAGCAGTATAGCACCGGTGCTGGGCCCTAGCGCCGTAGACCAGCCAGTGGTCACCAGGGCAGCTGCCTCTGGCTTTGCCGCCCCCGGCAGCTGACCATTTCCAGGATTCTCACTGAGTCTGCCCTCCACAGGAGAAACCTTCACCCCCGATGGCATAGCCCTTGCAGGGGACTCCCCAACTTCTGGGTGTTTCGCCCACATTCCCGCCCATCCCCCCTCACCGTGATGAGGTGTGGCTCAGACTCCAGATAGATCAACCAACGCTAAGAAAGTTGTCATGGCATCATGAGATCGCCTAGAAAGAATAACCTAAGTCACACGGGAGTTTTGCGGAAAGAGACGGTGCCATGGGTTAAACCCATTTTAGTGTTGTCTAATTCCTGAACCACAAAATGAGACTCAGCAGGGATTCAAACCTTCATCCACAAAGAAGAAAAAAATGCCAGGCAGATTCCCCTCTGGAACCATTAAAGGGGGAACATTCATAACCCTATTTGGGTTGTGCTGATATTCAAGATTCCAGGGTCTTTTTTTTAAGGAATAGTGTATTTGCCCTTGTCTTTTTGGCTTAAGTTGGAGAGTTCTTATTGAAGACTGCCTGGCTCATTCTAGTAAGATATTAATACTGTATATTCACTGTCCATAAATGGTAACATTTATTATGAAATAAAGGAATTTCCGTTGACCTTGCAGAACTCAATGCAGCCCTACCAATGAGCATGATGAATTTTTGGGAAGTGGGCCATAGGCTTGACTTTTTAAAGGCCCCATGAAGCTACAGCCTCAGGGTGGAGGAAAAGTCCCGCTCCTGCCTGTATTAACTAGATCCATGCACCCCTCTCTCCGCTCAGCTCCTCAGCGAGAATTTTCCCTGTGGGATCAGGGCCAGCTCTTCTAACCCACATGAATATGCCCTCCCTCTCCATCGACTCTCACACAGAGTCACGCACCTAGATACCCGAGGAGGGAGGATGGGGAGATACTTCCATGGCTCCGTGAAATCAGGATTGGATCTGTATCACTTGCCTGAATTAGCTTTCCTGCTGATAAACAAAATTGCAGATCTCTCCATCAAAAAAACTTTTCAACAGCTAGCCGTCGGCTTTTTTCTACGTTCATTAGGCCTCTAAAAGTGCCTAAATTAATACACTTTGAGCTGTAGTTGCCGGGTGGCTGCACTGGTTGATATGAGGTGACCGGAATAATATTGAGGGCATCCATTTTAATAAGACATTGGACACGGAATATTCCCATGTTTACGGATGTTTAATAAACAAGTTTGGAATGCCACATTGACAGTTCAGTCATATGTAGGGTAGTGTTATAACGCATCCACATGTCTTAGGTGATGTCGAAAAAGCATACCATATCAGTGAGAAGGGTGTGCTCAGATGCCTAAGGCCTGAACTAAATTAAGATGGGCCTAAAGGAAATCAAAGAATAGCCCTGTAAAGTACTCCATGTATCCCATCTTTCCTTTATCTTCCCTTTTTTGGCTGTATTTGTGGAGCCATTAAGTACATTTGCTGCAGGCAGATGTTTATGTTCCCTTTCTGGGGGTGTGGAGAGCAGTGAGGAAGTGGGGATGAAACTCCCCACAGACCCCAAAACAGTTATTTCAAAAATAGTTCAGTCAACGGCTTCTCCGGAGCCCAACTGAAAGGAATAATCACACCTCCCCCACCACCTTCCCCCCAGCCCCAAACTGACTCGTGGGTGAGTGGAGGAGGATGGTGGAGGGCACATCTTCACCCAGGATTTCCGGGGTCGGAAGATCCCGGATCACTCGACCAGCTCTTGCTGCTCTGTCATGTTGCGTCGGAGGGGTCGGGCGGGTTCTACTCTTGCTCTGCGGCCGCGAGGAAGAAATCCCTTACCTGGATTAGTCTGAACTGAAAGTGAGCCCAAAGGTATTCAGTTCTACAGCCACAGACTGCCAACTGCTGGCTGCTGGCCGGAGAATGAGGGGAGAAAGTGGGGATGCCTCAGGATAACCCATCATCACGGTCCGTGGGGGGAGGGAGGGAAGGAGTGGGGGAAGCGCAGGAAACAAGTGCAGCGAGTTCTGCCAATACAAGTATACTCCCTACTTTTCCTCAAACAACAGAGTTCTGTGCAAATAACCAACCCCGGATATTGGGCATTGCCGATAACCTGGGTATTTAAGCAGCTCTATTTCAGAACGCACGCTTTACCCCAAATAGGTGGGAAAAACATGCTAATTTTTTTCACCTTTGTTTACCGAAAACAGGCATATTGGAAGTTCTATGTCAGTTGGCTTTAGCCCTACAGACCTGTAGCCAGTATAACCTTTTGCAATAGTCATTCATTCAGTTGTATTTATTGGTTGCTTACCGTGTGCAGAGCACTGTAATAAACGCTGGGGAGAGTACAATATAACAATAAAACAGACACATTCCCTGCCCACAATGAGCTAAAAGTCTAGAAGGGGGAGACAGACATTAATATAAATAAATACATAAGTAAATTACAGATATGTGCATGAGTGCTATGGGGCTGGGAGGGGGCATGAATAAAGGGAACAAGTCAGGAATATCAAGAGATAAATTTGCAAAGAGCAGTTGGCAACACCAATAGACAGACACATTCCCTGTCCACAGTGAGTTTACAGTAGAGATGAGCTTACAGTCTAGAGACTGTCTGATGCTTGTTTACTTGTTTTGATGTCTGTTTCCCACCTTCTAGACTGAGAGCCTGTTGTGGGCAGGGATTGTCTTTATTGCTGAATTGTACTTTCCAAACGCTTAGTCCAGTGCTCTGCATGGTAAGCACTCAGTAAATACCGTGGATGGATTGAATCCCCATTTTCCAGATAAGGAAACTGAGGCACAGAGGAGTGAAATGACTTGCCCGTGAAAACACAGGGGGAAGGAGGTGGGGCCAGCATTAGAACCCGGGTGCTCTCTCAACTAGGAGCACCCCCAGCTTCTATTAAACTCGTACTAAACTCCTTTGCCAATTTTTTAAACAGACTTCTCTGGCTGTCACTGTGAAGAACACAGAGAGGGTCGAGAGGCGGAAGCCGCCGTACTCACATCCGTGGTGGCTCCCCACCTGCTCAATTATATCTGCTTGCTGTGATTCCCCCCTGCCTAGTGTGTGCAGCAGCTCTGGGGGCTGCAGCATGCAGGGGTCCCGACTGCATGCGCAGCTGGCACAGAGACTTGGAGCCACCACTCATTTGGGATGTTGTCTGTGGGCCTAAACCAATCAGTGGACCAATTCCAGTCTGCAGCCTCTTTCGCCCACCCTCGACCTAGGGTGTTGGTCGAGTGCTCTTCACTGGGACAAAGCCAGAAAAGGGAGCGAGAAAAGAATAGAGGGCCTGAGGGAGGAATGAACAGAAAGTGAAGAGGTTGGGGGGAGGGGAGACAGAGAGGACCCGCTATAGACCCTTTCCCAGAGGCCACCACCCCGGCAGAGCCGTTGTTGTCTTTATGTTGTCGAGTCGTGTCCAACCCATAGCAACCGCATAGACACATCTCTCCCAGAATGCCCCACTTCCATCTGCAATTGTTATGGTAGTGGATCCATAGAGTTTTCTTGGTAAAAATAGGGAGGTGGTTTTCCTTTTCCTCCTTCCATGCAGTAAACGAGTCTCTGCCCTCGACTCTCTCCCAAGCCGCTGCTGCCCAGCACGGTTGAGTTTTGACTTGTAGAAGATTGCCTTCCACTCGCTAGCCACTGCCCAAGCTAAGAATGGGTAGGCCTCTGTTTGACTCTCCCTCCCGTAGTCGTGACTGGAAGAGTATTGGAAACTCTCCAGGTGCGACCCTGAGAGGGGGACAGAGCCGTACCTACAGGAAACGAGCCTTACCTACAGGAAATCTCCCCTGGGACGCAGACACGACACAGCCTGCTGCCCGGAGACAGCGTTTCACATGTCTCGCCAAAGGTCCTTTATTCCCTCCACCACCACCCTTCCCCCAGGACAGAGACTCCCACCCTGAGAAACATCTGGTGACATCCTCCCCCTATTTGTTATGAAATAAATTAATCATTAGACTGCATATTCATTGTAGCATTTAAAAATACAAAGTTGGGTTTTTACAGAGAAGCACAATGCTCTCTTTGTTCCATAAAATAATCTAAGTAAGGTTCGCCGTTGACCTGCTGTGGGACCTTGGGCATGTGACCCCCTAAGGTTTCTCTGAACCAACAGCTATGAGACAGTAATAACAGTGGTATTTGTTAAGTGCTTACTGTGTGTCAAGCCCTGTCCTGAGCACTGGGGTAGTTACAAGATAGATTGGACTGAGCCTCTGTCCCACATGGGGATCACGGACCAAGTGGGAGAGAGAACAGGATTTGAATCCCCATTTGAGAGATGTGGAAACCGAGGCACAGAGAAGTGACTTGCCCAAGGTCACCTAGGTAAGTGGCAGAGCCACGATTTGAACCCAGGTCCTCCGTTTCCCAGGAACTGAAAACAACCACTTTATTGATGCCGGAAATCTGCTGCCCTAAACTGGCGTGGAGGTTTAGTTTGGGTCCAGGGTGACTTTGGAAGGAGCTACAGGGCACCCCCCTCCCCACCCATGCTTTATGTAGTTCTGGGGGTTCTTTAGGATTCCAGTTAGCAGAGTGTGGTGGAGGAGTAATGGTCTTTATTAAGCACTTACCATGTAAGGAGCACTGAACCCAGGAAAGGACAGTACAGTGGAGTTGATAGACACAATCCTGTGATATGTGGGAAGAAGACATGGTCCCTGTCCCTTGAGGGAGAGGCTCACAATCTGAAAGATCCTGCAATCCATCAATGGCATTTATTGAGCACTTACTGTTTACAGAGCTCTGTACTGTGCACTTGGGAGAGGACAATGCAATAGAGTCAGTAGATGCAATCCCTGCCCTCAGGAAGCTTACAGACCAGAGGAGGAGACAGACGGTAAAATAAATTACAGTTAGGGGCAGCAGCAGAATGGAAGGATGTAGGGCTGGGGTGACTTAAGGGATAGACCAAGAACACAGGTGATGCGTAGGGAGGGTCAATAAGGGTGGGGAAATGAGGGGCTAGTCAGAGAAGGCCTTTTGGAGGAGATATGATTTTTAGGAGGGCTTTAAAGGTGGAGAAGGTGGTCGTCTGTCAGATATGAAGGGGGAGGGAACTCCAGGTCAGAGGGAAGATGCGGGCAAGGGGTCGGCGGTGAGACAAGTGAGACTGAGGTCCAGTGAAAAGGTTGGTGTTAGAGGAGCCAAGTGCGTGGGCTGGCTTGTAATAGGAAATCAGCCAAGTACTCATTCATTCAATCGTATTTACTGAGCGCTTACTTGGTAGGAAGCGGGGAGCTGATCGAGTGCCTAAAAGTCGATGGCAGGGAGATGGCAGAGGTGGATGGTTATGCTACCCTTCCCAGAATGTCAAGGAGAAAGTGAGATCATTTACATAGCGTACTTTGGAAATGAAAGCCACAGTACTTTTGAAGTGTACAGTGCTCCATGTGGAGTCTACCAGCTCTGTTGCATGGGCTCTCCCAATGCTTAGTACAGTGCTCTGCGCAGAAGTGCTCAATAAATACCGTTGATTTGTTAAATGGGATTCGGCTTCATGGTTCGCAGCTAAGCCTTTCTGTGCCCCAACTCTGATCCTGTGGGTGAAGCAGCCTTAATTCTGCTTCCCTCGGGAAGATGGCTGGGTCAGTAGTGAAGAGAATCCAGATGGGGAATCCGAAGTATTTCAACTGAGGTTTTGACTTGCCTAGAGCCACACAGACTTCTGAGCGCCACACCTCTAGAGGCCCAGGAAGTTAAAGTTAAACCAGAAAAAGCGTGGAATCGCTCCTTTTTCTTGTCATCTGACTCAAATCATCTGAGCCTAATCTCAAATTAGTTTTGGTCTTTTCTCGTTACAGCCTAGCTCTGTATAAGGAAAAAGTCGAGATGTGACTAATATGGGCAGGGCCGGGAAGTCTTTGGGAAGTCATTAAGTGAGCTTTTAACGTGATACTTTGCCCTAGCATAAAATGAATCTCTGGCAGCCCCGATCACTCACTAGGGTTTTAATCATTTCTTTTTGCCATTGTCACTTTACACGCACGAGACGGGGTTTTAGAATAACAGCCGTAAAATCCAAAAGTATGCCACGGACAGGAAATGAATGTCAGTCGTTTATGAAACAAATTCCGAACACCGGTCAGTAGCTTGTCTCGTTTAAGATCGTTAACTCGGGGCATATCCTACCTGCTGGACAACTTCGCAATTATGACTTAATGTACAAAAACAGATGTGCTCTGCCTTATGACACTTCATAATTGTCCCTGACTAAGGTTTGAATTCCAAACCCATTACTAAACTCTGCCAGTGTTTGTCATCACTTAGGAGCATTTGATTCCCTTTGTGCATGGGATGTTACCCAATAGTCTGGAAATCTGAGAAGGAGCTGTGAGGAAAGTTGAACCCTTTAAAACAGTACACTTAGCCTTAACAATTTTGCTTCCCAAAGGGCTTTAATAATAATAATAATAATGTTGTTATTTGTTAAGCGCTTACTATCTGCAGAGCACTGTTCTAAGTGCTGGGGTAGACACAGGGGAATCAGGTTGTCCCACGTGGGGCTCACAGTCTTAATCCCCATTTTCCAGATGAGGTAACTGAGGCCCAGAGAAGTTAAGTGACTTGCCCACAGTCACACAGCTGACAAGTGGCAGAGCTGGGATTCGAACTCATGACCTCTGACTCCAAAGCCCGTGCTCTTTCCACTGAGCCACGCTGCTTTCGGTGCCTCTCCAGCCCAGGTAAACTGTTAATGGCAGTGATCCCCTGATAATCAATCGATCAAATGGCATTTACCGAGAGCTTTCCGGGACTGTGCAGAGCCCTGATCTAAGAACTTGGGAAAATACAATCTAACAGAGTTGATAGGCACACTCCCCGCCCACAAACATAGAAGAGCGATGACCAAGTTAGCCCCCTCCTTCCTATCTGTGTGTTTCGGCCAACAAATTGTTACTGAGTGTCAAAGTTTAAGGATTTATAGAGACTCGGACTGTCTGAAATTTTAGCGGTCAGGGCTGAGGGGGTCTCCTCCCACTACCCTGATTGAAAGCCCTTATTGGGTCCTGACTTAGTGAATTCGGATGGAACCCCTCAAGTCGTCACAGTTCCTCCGAGAGCAGGAGCTCTGCCCACCGTTCTCTATCGCATCCAGCGGAGCCCTACACTCTCGGGACTCGTTTAGTGGTCATAATTGTGGTCTTTGTTACTCGGTGGTATTTATTGAGCGCTTATCGTGTGCAGAGCACTGTATTACGTGCTTGGAAGAGGACAGTATAACAGCTTTGGTAGACACGTTCCCTGCCCACAGCGAGCTCACAGTCTAGAGACTAGTTAAGGCTAGAGTTTAGTTCAGTGCTTATCACTTGCCACTCCCTGAACTAATCGCCCCGGGGGAGATACAAGATTATCAGGTCAGGCACCACCCCTGTCCCACGTGGACTTCCCGGGCTAAGTGGGAGGGAGAACAGGTATTGAATCCCCATTGCACAGATGAGGAAACTGAGGCCAGAGAAGTTAAGCGGGTTGCCCGAGGTCACACGGCAGACAAGTGGTGGAGCCGGGATTAGAACCCAGGTTCTCTGCCTCCCAGGACCGAGCTCCATCCACTAGGCCACACTGCTTTTTTACTTCAGTGGAGGCAGCAGGTCTGGATGTCAGGAGACCTGGGGTCCAGTTAGAGTCCGCCACATATTAGCTGTACGATCGCAAGTTTGTTACTTAATTTTCTGAGCCTCCAATTTTTCCCCTGCAAATAAAGGGACCAATACTTGCCGTGACCTATAAGATTGACCGATCATTTGACGGGAATCGTGTTGAGCTTCTTGATAGCATCTTTTGTGTATGTGTGTATTCTAAGTAGAGGGGTTATTATCTGCTGTCACGTAGCCTTCAAAATGGGTTAACTCCTTAAATGATAACAAGGCCCCAGATGATTTTATTGAAAAAGAGGCATTTGTGTGTTGTAACCAACCTCATGACCAGGAAAGGGTTACTTGTCCAGACAAGGTAGCCTGGATGAACGAATCTCTCTCCTGCCTGGGAAATCACTATAAGAGCTGACAGTGAACCTTAAGGTCCGTGTGGGCAAGGATCGTGTCTACTGAATCTTCTGTTGTCCCAGGTGCCTAGTCCAGAGCTCTGCACCCGGTAAACGCTCAATAAATTCCATTGATTAGTTGATTGCTAGTTATTCGTCGTTTGCTGATTTGCTGGCAAACATTGAGCAACTGCTATATGCAAGATACCGTGTCATGGTCAAGGGTCAAAAGGCAGAGCGTTTTCAGCGGAGGAGACTCGCCTTCCACGGGCAACCTTGGATCATTTAGACTGTGAGCCCATTATTGGTCAGGGATTGTCTCTATCTGTTGCCGAATTGTACATTCCAAGCGCTTAGTACAGTGCTCTGCACATAGCGGTCAATAAATGCGATTGAATGAATGAATGAATGAATGTGCCCAAAGCACTTTTGGGCCGGGAATTTCTAACCACTTGCAGTGGGGTCATCCGGCCCAAAGCGAAGCCCTCTGGGAAATGCCCTGATGGAGTCGTGGAGTGTCTTCTGATGGTTCTCTTTTCTCGCCAAAGCATTGAGTCATTGGGCAGGGATTATCTCTATCTGTTGCCGAATTGTACATTCCAAGCACTTAGTACAGTGCTCTGCACATAGTAAGCGCTCAAAAAATACTATTGAATGAATGAGTGAGCAAAATACAAATTTTAGCAAACCTGAGAGGGGACCATTAGTTCTTTTTCAGAAGAAGCCGATTCTTCCATCAGCCTAAGGTGCTGCCCAGAAGCATGTCTGTGCCTGTAGTCAGGTGTCTGCAGGTCATTATCTTCAAGGATTTGGCTTCAGAAAGTGATTGCGAACTGCTCTGTAAGTCTGAGTCCTTCCCTAGCTAAAACAACCAAGCAGCAGGAAACCTTGCAGGCGGAGGCTTCTCTGCGGGGGTAACAAGTGACAATAGCCACCCATATGCCGGCTGAGAGAATAGTCCTCTGTTTAGACCAACTTCATTTATATTCAGCCTTTGGATGAGTGTATGATTGTTTTTTATTGTTGCCGAGGTTTGCATTGTTAGGGTTCAAACGGTTAGAGAGGAAAAATGATCAACCTTTTATTACATCCAAATTAGAAAAATGCTTCGGCAGTGCTCTTTTCAGAATTATCAGCCATCCCTGTTTGACCGCTAGAATTCTGGTTTCCAGGATTTTTCCTGGTTTTTGTTACGATTATTGTGTTTTATTAAGTCCCTATTCTGTACTAAGCCCTAGGGTCGATTTAAAGTTGTGAGGCGGAACACGGTCCCTGTTATAATAATTATGGTATTTGTTAAGTGCTTACTATATGCCGAGCACCGTTCTAAGCTCTGGGGTAGATACAAGGTAATCAGATTGTTCCACAAGGAACTCACAGTTTTAATCCCCATTTTACAGATGAAGTAACTGAGGCACAGACTCACAGTTTTAATCCCCATTTTACAGATGAAGTAACAGGCACAGAGAAGTTAAGCAGCTTGCCCAAGGTCACATAGCAGACAAGTGGCAGAGCTGGGATTAGAACCCGGGTCCTCTGACTCCCAAGCCCGTGCTCTTTCCACTAAGCCACGCTGTTCCGTAACGGGCTGACCGTCTATCATATCTCCCTTTTACAGATGAGGAAACTGGCATCAGGTCAATCGGTCGTATTTATTGGGTACTTACTGAGCGTGGAGAACTGTCCTAAGCACTTGGGAGAGTACAACACGACAGATATGATAGACGTGGTCCCGGCTCACAAGGACCTTGCAGTCCGAGGCAGGAGAGAGACATTAAAATAAATTACAGATATATACATAAGTGCCATGAGGGCAAGGTGAATGAAGGGTGCAAATCCAAGCCTAAGTATGATGCAGAAAGGAGAGGGAGTAGGGGAAATGAGGACTTAGTTTGGGAAGGCTCTTAGGAGATGTGATTTTAATAAGGCTTAAAAGATGGGGAGAATGATAGTCTGTCAGATATATGGAGAGAGGGAGTTCCAGGCCAGAAGCAGGTGTGGCAAGGCATCAGCAACAAGATAGACAAGATTGAGTTTCAACGGGTAGGTTGGTGTTAGAGGAGCGAAGTGAGCGTGCAGAGTTGTAGTAGGATATCAGGGAGGTAATGTAGGAGGGGCAAGGTGATTGAGGGCTTTAAAGCCAATGTGAGGGGTTTTTGTTTGTCACAGAGGTGGTTGCCCAACCCCTGGAGGTTCTGGAAGAGTTGGGAAATGCGGATGGAACGGCTTTTTTTTTTTAGGAAAATGATCCAGGAAGCTGAGTGAAGTATGGACTGGAGCAGGGAGAGACAGGAGGCAGGGCGGTCAGCAAGGAGGCTGATGCAGCAATCAAGGCAGGGTAGGATAAGTGCCTGGATCAACGTGATAGCAATTTGGATGGAGAGGAAAGGGAGGATTTTCATGATGTGAAGGTAGAACTGACAGGATTCGGTGACAGATTGAATACGTGGGTTGAATGAGAGAGATGAGTCGAGGCTAATGCCAAGATTCCAGGCTTGTGAGACAGGGAGGATGGTGGTGCTGTCTACAGTGATGGGAAAGTCAGGGGGAGGAATGTGAAACGTCTGGATGGGAATATGAGGAGTTCTGTTTTGGACACGTTAAGTTTGAGGTGCCGGTGAGTCATCCCAGTAGAGGTGTGCTGAAGACAAGAGGAAGTACAAGACTGTAAAGAACGAGAGAGATCAGGACTGGAGATGTAAATTTGGAAATCATCCATGTAGAGATGGTAGCTGAAGCTGTGGGAGTGATTGAATTCTCCAAGGGAGTGGGGTGTAGATGGAGAATAGAAGGGAAGCCAGAAGTGAGTCTTGAGGGTCTCCCACAGTTAGGGGTGGGAAGCAGAGGAGGAGGAGGAGGAGCCTGCAAAAGATTCTGACGATGAATGGCCAGAGAGAGAGGAGTTGGACCAGGAGGGGAGAGAAGCAATGGAGCCAAGGTTAGATGTTTCCAGGAGAAGGGGGTGATGGACTGTGTCAGAGGCAGCTGAGAGATCGAGGAGGATTAGGCCATTGGATTTGACAAGAAGGAGATTATTGGTGACCTTTGAGAGGGCAGTTTCCATGGAGTGAAGAGGGCAAAAGCCAGATTGGAGCAAATCAAGGAAGTGACACTTGCCCAAGGTCAGTGGCAGAGCTGGGACTGGAGTCCAGGTCTCCTGACTCCCAGTCCTGTGCTCTTTCAGTCAAGCAAGCAATGGTATTTAGTGAGTGCTAACTGTGTGCAGAGCACTGGACTTAGCACTTGGGCATGTACAGTGCAGTAGAGTTGGTAGGCACCGTTCCTGCCCCCAAGGAGCTTACGGTCTTTCCAATAGGCTACGCTTCCTGCCCCTTCCTACCCCAAAGCTAGCTGGAACCCAGCCTGCAGTATGGCCAGGCCACATTTCACGTCCACGGTCCCGTGTGTTTGGGGCCACCACAATCGAGAGAAGCAGGGTGGTCTAGCGGATAGAGCACGGGCCTGGGTTCTAAAGCCGGCTCTGCCACTTGTCTGCTGTGTGACCTTGGGCAAATCATTTCACTTCTCTGGGCCTCAGCTACCAATCTGTAATGGGGAATAAGACTGTGAACCCTGTGTGGGACAGGGACCATGTCCACCCCGATTACCTGGTATCTACCCCAACTCTCAGTAAGAGAAGCGGTGTGGCTTAGTGGAAAGAGCACGGGCTTGGGAGTCAGAGGATGCGGGTTCTAAGCCCGGCTCCACCACTCGTCTGCTTGGTGACCTTGGGCAAGCCACTTAACTTTCTCTGTGCCTCAGTGGCCTCATCTGTTAAACGGAGATGAAGACTGTGAATCCCACATGGGACAACCTGATTACCTTGTATCTACCCCAGTGCTTAGAACAGTTCTTGGCACATAGTAAGCGCTTAACAAATAACATCACTTATTATTAATATTATTTGTGCCTGGCACATAGTAAGTGCTTAAGAAATAGCACAGTTATTATGATTAATTTTGCCGACTGCCTTGCAGGA
This sequence comes from Ornithorhynchus anatinus, assembly GCF_004115215.2. Lineage (NCBI taxonomy): Eukaryota > Metazoa > Chordata > Mammalia > Monotremata > Ornithorhynchidae > Ornithorhynchus > Ornithorhynchus anatinus. The sequence goes on from NC_041753.1 coordinate 58,696,544, forward strand.
TTCCCCCAGCATGAAGGGACTGAAGCAGTATCACTCAGCCCAGTCCTCAGTCAGTCAGTGAGCTGTATTGAGCATTTACTGTGTGCAGAGCACTGTACTAAGCATTTGGGAGAGTATAGTACAACAGAATTGGTCGACGCACTACCTGCCGACAAGGTGCTTACAGCTCTTAAGCCAGGACAGGGCCAATATCGGTGGTCCAAGAGTTGACTAAATCTTCACGAACTGGGCAAAAAAAAGGAAAAAAAAAAAAGAGAAAAAAAAAAGTAACTATCTTTTGGCTTAGTCCACTTATGATACATTTCAAATGCTAAGAAATTTATAGGTATTCAAGGACAGTGACCCTGTATCTGTACTCTTGGAACACACAGAGTAGTTTAAAAATATTTCTGATCTTTCCATTTGGGTGACTATTTGCTTTGGCATTATATATTTGTGAAGTGATGATACAATGATAAAAATAGTAGAAACTCAACAGTTTATCCAAATAAGGTATTTCAGAGAAAATAGACAAGCATCTAAACCATTTTGTCCCAATCTTTGAAACTAAGGGAAACTATAATTTGGAAAAGTTGATGTAAAGAAATGAAAGCAGTTTGAGAGGCAGTTATCTGTGATGGCAGTCAAAAGTCAGTTGTGGCAAAAATGTTGAAAACTGATTTTCCTAAAGGGAATGTAAGGCTTTCACTAAAGCATAACTGAAAAATGGATTATCAATCCCTCTTAAAAATATGCTTCCAACGTTGATAGTGCAGATAAAATACGAGTTTTGAACGGATGGTATGTGCTTCCAAACTCTAACCTACCGAAACATGGTATTTCATCATCCATGCTAAAATTTCTCCTCATCTGTCAGCTCAGTTGACAAAAATAACCTCAATCAATGGCATCTTGATTGGTCTTGCAGAAACCTTACTGCTTGAGGAAAAAAAAATTGTTGTTTACTCTGGGAAGGAGTGAGAGTCCTCCCAGTTGTGGTTTGTACTGGACATTTAGGGCACTTTACAGATAACCTGTAGACCATCTATTGCGTCTGTAATTTCTTTTATAAAGGGAAAAGTCAAGAAATGAGACTGGAAGTCAGTTCAGATAGCAGATCTCTTCCCTGCCATAGCCCCTTTAGCCTCCTCCCGCCCTCGGACTGCTGTGGAGTGGAGTGACTGCTGCTGTTACTGCTGCTGCTTCTCCTCAGTGTCTCATTGCTTGACAGCGGTTTGTTTTTCCTCAGTTCCCTTTTGTTCTCAGCCCCAGCTTCTGGCTACCCTTTCCCTCAGCACCCCCCTCTCGGAGATTCCTTTCTCTCCAGCCAAGGCCCCTTTTCTCCTCCTAAGGAAGCTACCAGAGACAATGTGCATTTCTTTCTAGGAAAAAAAGGAAGAAGCCCAAATATTGGACCATTAGTGGAAATAAAACTGTAATTGCAGCTGAACTTTTACATAAACTATACGAGAGGATGGTAAAATGATAGAAACAATAGTGGGATTTGTTAAACGCTTACTGTGCGCTAAGCCCTGAAGTAAGTGCTGAGGTAGGTACAGGGTCATCAGGTTGGACACAGTCCCTGTCCCACCTGGGGCTCGCAGTCTAAGTAGGAGGGAGAACAGGTATTGAATCTCCATTTTACAGATGAGGAGACAGGCACAGAGAAGTGAAATGATTTACCCAAGGTAACACAATAGGCTAAGAATGAAGCTCGTAATTAGAACCTGGGTCCCGTGACTCCCAGGCCCATACTCTTTTCACTAGACCACGCTGCTTACTTGTTGAGTTGGCCAGTTCAAAAATGGCCCTGCCAACAGTGACATTCAAGAAGTTTAACGGCCACTCGGAAAAATGTCTGTAGTGTTAGTATTTGTGGTATTGAATGCCTGGTGGGTGCAATGCGTTGTAGTAAGTGTTTGAAAGGCACAAAACATCCAAAAGACATATTTCCTGCCCACAAGGGAGTGGGGGCGGGTGTAACCAGACATTTACAGAGTAGGCAAAAATTAAATAATCAAATATACAATTGACTAAACATGCATACGTAAGTGCTGAGGATGACTAAGTCTCTTCAACGTCTATCATTGTATTGGTATGTCTGTTCTGCACACAGGGTTATGTGCCAGTATTCACACTGTTCAGAAGTCATGGACAGTAGGGAATTTCCTCCACCTTTTCATTTCCCCAGTAGGGATTTTATATACCCATGTGAAAAATGGCCTGCGATACTGATGAGCAGTTGGACAAACGTCAGCATCATAGAGCAAATGTGATTCGCTCTTTTGGGTTGGTGAAAGGGTATCTTGCTTTTTTTAACTTCTCAAAGTAAAAAAAACAACAACAAAAAAACCCCAAAGCTTAAAAAATGCTTTGGGAGTTTGCTTTATGCTGCCAAATTTCTTGATTATCTCTAAACTCCATTACTCAGTTGTACTTACTCTTTGCTCCTTTGCTCTTTGTACAGATGAATTCCCTAGCAGCTCAACTTTCCCTTATTTATGTGTGTAGTCTTTCCCACTCAGTAAGTACTAGATATAATTTTAGTTTTGAACTTTGGGGGCCACATGTTAAAAATGCTTTTCTTAATGCTCTTTTAATAACTGCCTTTATTGACACTCCTTTACCAATTATCTCATTATTTTTTAATGATTGTATATGGTTTAGGTGGTTCTTTTCTGTCAGTATCTAAATACTCGTAACTCTTCTAGAGCCCTATTTGTTACTTGGAGCTCTGAACTCTCACCTGACTTACCATAGTCATAAAGGTTATTGTTCACCATGAAGGGAGTATGCATATATATGTATATACTCATAGGAAATCACAATCATTTTCATTTCCTCTAGACCGTAAGCCTCTTGGTGGCAGGCGACCTGTCTACCAACCCTATTGTACTCTCCTAAGCACTTTAATACCACATTCTGCACGCAGTAAATGCTCAGTAAATACCACTGATTGATTTTGACCTAGACTTAGGCAATGAAATATTACTTATAAACTAGAGAAACAGTCAGAAGGAGGAGACAAGATTGGATTCTTTTGATGGGAAGTGGAGGAGAATGTCTCTTCTGAAACAACAATTTTGAACAGGTTCCAAACTGAGTTCAGAAAGAAGTATCAGCAATACGATGCAGTTCCATTGGCAAAATAGGAGTGTGCGTTCCACGGTAGCGGAGGGAAGCAATTGAGTTGCGACCAATTGGACGATTTCCTCCTCAGTGTGCAGTGTAGAGGGCTTTAACATTTGTTTCTGCAGTTTGGGAGAATAATAATAATAGTATTTAAGTGCTTATTAGGTGCTGAGAAGAAAAAAAAAATCTATTGGTAATATAGATTCCCATTACTAGAGTAATACTAATGATAATTCTAGTATGTGTTAAGCGCTTACTCTGTGTCAGGCACTGTACTAAGCACTGGGAGGATCCAAGCAAATCATTAATTCAGTCAATCATTATTGAGTGCTTACTGTGTGCTGAGCACTGTACTGAGCACTTGGGAAAGTACAGTACAACAATAAACAGACACATTCCCTGCCCACAATGTGATTACAGTCTAGAGGGGGGAGGCAGACAGTAGAAATAAATAAAATTACTGATAAGTACATAGGTGCTGTGGGACTGGGCGGAGGGAAGAACAAAGGGAGCAAGTCAGGGTGATGCAGAAGGGAGTGGGAGAAGAGGGAAGGGGGGCTTAGTCAAGGAAGATCTCTTGAAGGAGATGTGCCTTCAGTAAGGCTTTGAAGGGAGGGGGAAGAGTAATTGTCAGATTTGAGGAGGGAGAGTATTCCAAGCCAGAGGCAGGATGTGGGCCAGGGGTCGGCAGCAAGATGGGCGATATCGAGGCCCAGTGAAAAGGTTAGCCCTAAAGGAGCAAAGTGTTCAGGCTGGACTGTAGAAGGAGAGGAGCGAGGTGAGGTAGGAGGGGGCAAGGTGGTAGAGAGCTTTAAAGCCTATGGTGAGGAGTTTTTGTTTGATGCGGAAGTGGACAGACAACCACTGGAGTTTTTTGAGGAGGGGGTGACTTGTCCTGAACAGTTTTGTAGAAAAGTGATCCGGGCAGCAGAGTAGTAAAGTATGGACTGGACTGGGGAGAGAGAGAAGGCTGGGAGGTCAAGAAGGAGGCTGATGCCGTAATCCAGGTGGGCGATGAGCGATTGTATTAACCTGGTAGCAGATTGAATGGAGAGGACAGGGTGAATTTTAGCGATGTTGTGAAGGTGGGGCCGACAGGATTTAGCGATGGATTGAATATGTGGGTTGAGTGAGGGAGAGGAGTCAGGGGTAATGCTAGGCTTATGGGTTTGTGAGAGAGGAAGGATGGTGGGCTGTCTACAGCGATGGGAAAGTCAGGGTTGGAGATAGTCCCTGTCCCACATGGAGCTCAAAGTCTTAATTCCTATTTTACAGATGAGGTGACTGAGGCCCAGAGAAATGAAGTGTCTTGTCTGCTGTGTGACTCTGGGCAAGTGGCCGATCTGGGATTAGAACCCATGTCCTTCTGACTCCCAGGCCTGTGCTCTGTCCCCTAGGCCATGCTGCTTCATATGAATCCAGTCATCCACATTTAGTCTAGTCTTAGCCTGACTGTTCTCTGCTTCCATGCATGGGGGTGGAACAAAGGGCCTGGAAACTGGTGGTAGGCTATATTCCTGAGCCAGTGTGGGAAGCAGCTGGTCTAGTGGAAAGACCGCGGGCCTGGGAGTTAGAGGACCTGGGTTCTCATCGAAGCCCCACCACATGCCTACCGGCTATGTGACCCTGGGCAAGTCACTTCATTTCTCTGGGTCACAGTCAACTGTAGAGTGGGGATTGAAAACCTTTTCTACCTCCTCCTTAGAATGAGCCCCATGTGGAACAGGGACGGTGAATGACCTGATTTACTTGTCTCTACCTCAGTGCTTAGAACAGTGCTTGACACATAGGAAGTGCTTAACAAATACCACCTCAAAGGCTTGGAGCCTCAGGCTAAGAGTGTCTTCAGAAGTCCTTTAAGACAGTCATTCAGGTGCTGAAAGTTGTGCTCCAGGGGGAAAATATAAGATTTGCAGTTATCATCAGTAGCCTCATTATCGTCATCTGCTACAGTGCTCTGCACACAGTAAGCGCTCAATAAATACGATTGAATGAATCATCATGGAACATGTAGGACAGCTCTACATACGTATGTAGCTTATCAGCTCTCCTGAAGAAACTCACATTGCAGTACTCACGCCTTGACTGACATTTTGTACATTCTCAAAATAGTTTCTCCTAACACTACATTGCTTTGTGGGATAATAATGATGATGATCAGTCAGTATTATTTAGTGAGCGCTTACTCTGTGCAGAGCACTGGACTAAGCGCTTGGGTAAGAACAGTGCAGTAGAGTTGGTAGATATGATGTCCTGCTCTTAAAGAGCTTACAATTTAATGGAGGAGCTTACCACCTGGTGAGCAATGATGATGATGCCTACGAAGGGCTTGCAATGTACCGAGCAGTGTGTTTAGCACCGGGGTAGAAATCAGATCAGACAGTTCTTGTCCCACCTGGGCCTCACAGTCTAGGGGGAAGGGAGAACATGCATTTTCACCTCCATTTTGCAGGGGAAGAAACTGAAACACAGAGCTGTTAAGTGACTTACTTGCCCAAGGTCACACGACAGTCAAGAGGCGGAGCTGGGACTCGAACCTGGGCCTGCTGACTCCCACCCTGTGCTCTTTCCACCAGGAGATGAACCATCATTGTGGGAAGAAAATGCCCTAATTCCAGAGTGGCATTCTATCCAAAAACGTGTAGTGACAGTGCCTCACATTAGGGCAGAACTGGCTGCATGCACAGGCAGAAATTCGTACATATGTGCAGCTTTCATCTAACCACCCAGTGAAGGCGCAGATGCTACGAAACAGAGATCCCATTTGGGCAGAAGTGGGTAGCAGAGCAGTAAGGGGTAAGGGTAGCTTAGGAAGGTGGCTCTGGGGTCAGTGGGGACCCCCTTCATATCTGACAGACCACCACTCTCCCCACCTTCTAAGTCTTATTAAAATCACATCTCCTCCAAGAAGCATTCTCTGACTAAACCTTCATGTCCTCTACTCCTGTCCTTTCTGCGTCGCCTATGCATTGGGGTCTGTACCCTTTAGCCCTCGACATTCACCCTCCCCTCAGTCCCACAACACTTATATACATATCTGAAATCTATTTTAATGTCTGTCTCCCCCTCTAGACTGTAAACTTCTGTCTCTACCAACTCTCCCAAGTGCTTAGTATAGTGGTCTACACACAGTAAGTGCCATAAATACCCATTCTCCCTCCTACTTACTCTGTGAGCCCCATGAGGGCCCTGATTCTCCTGTTATCTAACCCCAACACTTAGTACAGTGCTTGGTGTATAGTAAGTGCTTAACAAATGCCACAATTACTATTATTATCATTCTTATTTAATGCTACGGGTAATCTTCTTGTGGGTGAGTGACAGGTAACTCGACCCCTTTCTTTCTGTGCTTAAAGCACTTCTGACTGATATTACCTAATTTGCACAAAATAATTTACCATCTCAGCTTTCTGTGGTAGAGGCATGCCTTAGGTACCTGAAATTCAAACCCTTCATGTAAGATTATAAAAATCAGAAACTATGTCTGGTGGGAAATTAAGGTATTTAACAGCTCACTCGTGAAGCGCTTGAAAGTAATTTAATATTAGAATCCTATACCAATGTACCGTGAGGGGGCTATTTGTGTGCTGTTCTTTATTGATGATAATTTAACATTTTCATTGATATGACATCAATGGATAAAATTATAGGCAAGATTTAGAGGAAAGTGGGTTTTTTTTCTTATTCCTGAATTGCCCGATTAATTGCCTAAACCCTCCATATTGCTTTGGCCGAGGAGACCTGGTCTTTAGGTGTCTATCAGAAAAAATGATTGGAGGAAAGGTTAAATTAAAAAGAAAGAAAATGATTATTTGATATATGTATTTTTAGGGGTATAGGTTAGTCGATGTGTCTTTGAATGAATGTAGAAGGGAAGTAGAGCAAGCCGAGGAGGGAGAGGGAGCCCACAGTATAATAATGATGGTATTTGTTAAGCGCTTACTATGTGCCAAGCACTGTTCTAAGCATTGGGGTAGATACAAGGTAATCAGGTTGTCCCACGTGGGGCTCACAAACTTAATCCCCATTTTACAGATGAGGTAACTGAGGCACAGAAGTTAAGTGACTTGCCCAGAGTCACACAGTTGATGCGTGGTGGAGCCAGGATTAGAACCCATGACCTCTTGACTCCCAAGCCCATGTTCTTCCATGCTGCCTCTCTGGGCTCCCTGCTGCTGCAGGTTCCCCCTCTGTCCCCCCCCACCCCCCAAAAAAAAGCCATCTACAAGCTGGATTGAGCATGTTCCTTTACCCCTCACTCAATCACTCTCTCTCCCATGGCAGAACCTAATCCCCTCCCTGTAACAGCCGTCAATCAAACAATCAGTGATCTTTATTGAGCACTTACTGTGTGCAGAGCAGTACAACAGAGTTGGTAGATATGCTCCCTGCCCACTGGGAGTTTACGGTCTAAAGGGGGAGACAGACATTAAAATAAATGACAGATGTGTACATAAGTGCTGACGGTGGAGTGAATATCAGGTGCTTAAAGGGTACAGATCCAAGTGCTTAGGTGACGCAGAAGGGAATGGGAGTAGAGGAATCGAGGGCTTAGTCAGGGAAGGCGTTTTGGAGGAGGTTTGATTTTAATAAGGCTTTGAAGGTGGGAAGGCTGGTGATCTGCCGTAAATGAAGGGGGAGGGCGTTCCAGGCCAGAGTCAGGATGTGGGTGAGGTATCGGCGGTGAGATAGCCGAGATCAAGATAGGAGATGGAGGTACAGGGAGTTGGCTGGCCGGTGTGAGAGGAACAAAGTTTGTAGACTGGGTTGGAGTAGAAGATCAGTGAGGTAAGGTAGGAGGGGCAAGCTGATTGACTGCCTTAAAGCCTATGGTGAGGAGTTTCTGTTTGATGCAGATAGGGATGGTCAATCACTGGAGGTTTCTGAGGAGAGGGGAGATTTGAAATGAGTAAGTTTTTAGAAAAATGATCCAGTCAGTCAATCAGTGGTATTTATTGAGTGCTTACTGTGTGCAGAGCCCTGTACTAAGCGCTTGGGAAAGTACAGTATAACAGAGTTGGTAGACACATTCCCTGGCCACAGTGAGCTTACAGCCTAGAGTTGGGGGCATGCATTAATATACATAAATAATTTACAGCAGGCAGCAGAATGAAGTATGAACTGATGTGGGGAGAAACAGGATGCAGAGAGGTCAGCGAGGAAGCTGATGCAGTAGTCAAGGCAGGATAGAAATGCCTGGCTCAGCTCAGTAGCAGTTTGAGTGGAGAAGAAGAGGCAGATTCTAAAGGTGTTGCAAAGATAGAACAGATAGGATTTGGTAACGGACTGATTATGCAGGTCGATGGCAAAGACAAGGGGAGGAAAAGATTGAAGTGGGAAGATGACTATAAGCTTGGTGTGGGCAGGGAACCTGTTTACCAACTCTATGTTGTATTCTCCCAAGTGCTTAGTACAGTGCACTGCACACACAGGAGGCGCTCAATAAATTTGATTGAGTGATAAGGAGTTCTGTTTTGGACATGTTAAGTTTGAGGTGTCAGCGGGACTTCCAAATAGAAATGTCCTGAGGGCAGGAGGAAATTCGAGACTGCAGAGAAGGAGAGGGATCGGGAATGGAGGAGTAGTTGGGAATCATCCACATATCAGTGGTAGTTGAAGCCATGGGAGCGAATGAGTGCTCCAAGGGAATGGGTGTAGATGGAGAATAGAAGGGGACCCAGAACTGAACCTTGAGGGGCTCCCACAGTTAGAGGGTGGGAGGCAGAGGAGGAGCCGGCGATAGACACTGAGAAGGAGCAGCTTAAATCTTCCATCTGTCCGCTGCTGCCTTCTCCTCCTTTTTTCCCCACTTCAGCTAGACCTCACAGAGTATAGTGCCCGGGATCCCTCCCTACTCGGACGCTGGGGCAGGATCCCCAGTTACAGGTCCCACAGGGCTGTTGATCCAGTGTAGAATACAGTCCATGGTTTTGAAATAATAAAGTGTCTGAAATAATGTTTACTACAGATTCATTGAAGTTAAAATAATTGGCACATTAAAAAAGTAAATATTTTGATTGTAAAGACAATGATATCAAAAGAGCTAAAATTGAATTGATTTTTTTCCCCCATAACAGATTTTTCCATTTAGGGGACAAATTTGTACCGTCTACACCAGGTATTGATAATGTTTTTCCACAGTGATGGCAGGTCAAAACAATTAGGGGGTTATGGGTGGGGCAGAAGACGATCATGACAGGTAGTATACCCATTAGTTGGTGCCTCCCATACTATCCTTGGCTTCTCAGCGGAAGCCGGGCAGACAGCCCGGCTGCATGGCATAGTGGATAAAGCATGAGCCTGGGAGTCAGAAGGACATGGGTTCTAATGCCGACTTCGCCACTTGTCTGCTATGTGACCTTAAGCAAGTCACTTCACTTCTCTGGGCCTAAAATTACCTCATCTGCAAAATGGGGCTGGAGACTATGAGCCTCAAATGGGTAAGGGACTATGTCCAACCTGATTAGCTTGTATCCACCCCAGCGCCTAGTACAGTGCCTAGCACATAGTGAGTGCTTAACGAATACCACTATTATTATTGAAATGCTCCAGGGGCTAACCCCCAGCAACTGAGCAGGAAACAGCAGTCTGATTCCATGCTCTGGCCTGTCGTGTGCTGGCTCAGATGCCTGGGGTTGCCAGTTCCTCATATAAACCTACTATCTCATCCTCTATCTTCCCACCCCATTGCTAAGTCATCCCTTCCATGTTTTGCTGAGAAGCTGCCGAGGCATCGAATTTCCATTTCATCATGTGCACCCACTACCTTTATGCAGTCACTGCCAAACCCACTTCTTCCCGCTCATAGTTCTGAATCAGACAAGAGTAAGGCAGTGTTTCTAAGGCTCTTTGTGACTAGGCTTAATACTGTGTGACAGTCTTTCTAATATAAGTATTCTTGAAATGCCAGGAGTTGCAATGCTAGGCTTTGCTACATAGAGCATATTCTGCTCATAATCTATGGTTTGTTCTGGCTTCCTGTTTGTTCTTTTATGCTATTTTTGAGCAGATGTCAATCTTGATCTACCAAGTCGTATATAATTTAGAAACTGGTTACTTTAGGGTGGATCTTTGCCTGGGCAAACAAGCCTGTTGTGTGAACATGCCCTGCAACTAGGGTGTAACTTGTATGAATGTTGATGTTGGGTCAACATATCTGCCCGGACAGTTGAACTGTTTAAAAGCCAAACATGATTTTTTTTTTTAAGCTTTTCAAGGGAAAGAGGAGAACTTTTCTTGAAAAAAAAAATGAAGCGAATTGGTGTTTTTAAAAGGTTTGTAAATTATGGCAACCTAGCAGCGTGGCTCAGTGGCAAGAGCCTGGGCTTGGGAGTCAGAGGTCATGGGTTCTAATCCCGGCTCCACCACTTGTCAGCTGTGTGACTTTGGGCCAGTCACTTCACTTCTCTGTGCCTCAGTGACCTCATTTGTGAAATGGAGATGATGACTGTGAGCCCCACGTGGGACAACCTGATCACGTTGTATCCCCCCAGCGCTTAGAACAGTGCTTTGCTCATAGTAAGCACTTAACAAATGCCATCCATATTATAATTATTATTGACATGTGCTTTGCTAACACAGACACACAGGCCATACACTCTTCTAATTGTAATCTAAGCTTATCAACCATGGGAATTCTTGGGGGAGATAAATGTAGGCACATTTATTATCAAACATATTTTTGCAGCTAACATTTTTTCAGTTATTAACCTTGGAGAAATCAGTGAACTAGCCTGCATTAGGGAAGCACTGCATGGATCGTGGAATTCTCCTGTCCAGTGATGCACTGATAGGGAAGTAGAAAAACAAGTCAAACAGGTCAGCGGGGCCTGTAGCAGACCGTCACACAGCGTAGGTACTACAATAGGGCATCCGGCTTCATAGCAAAGTTCCTATGATCATTCAAATTGTTTATTGTAATGAATGCTAAGCATAGGAGCTATAATACTTGTACTTTAAACACTTTTGCAAAATCACACGCAAAACGTGGCAGGTGATTTCATGACGTTGCATTGGGTGCATGTGCAGTATGACGTAACAGCGTCCTACGTAACACACGGTGAGGGAGTGATCGATTTGTTCCGCCCAAGGGTGTCCAAATATGTGAATCCGGCCTTGCGTGTATACCCTCAGCATCTATCGTAGGCCAAGCACTTAGGATAGTGCTCTGCACGGAGTAAGCACTCAATAAATAAATTGAATACACCAAGTTCCAATATAAAGTGTTCATTCATTCAGTTGTATTTATTGAGCATTACCATGTGCAGCATACAGTACTGAGCACTTGGGAGAGTACAGTATAACAATAAACACACACATTCCCTGCCCACAAAGAGCTTTACAGTCTAGAGGTTTTCATTATGCATTTTGGCTAGGATGTGGTTAAGGAATTAGGAACCTTTCACCTAACACTGTGAGCTTGTTCAGATATGGTGTCCAATTAGATTATTGTCTGCCTCCTCCAGCGCATAGCACATATTCAGACAATCATCTGTATTTATTGGACACTCCTCCCTTCCCCACAGCACTTATAGTAATAATAATAATGTTGGTATTTGTTAAGCGCTTACTATGTGCAGAACACTGTTCTAAGTGCTGGGGTAGATATAGGTAATCAGGTTGTCCCACGTGAGGCTCACAGTCTTAATCCCCATTTTACAGATGAAGGAACTGAGGCACAGAGAAGTTAAGTGACTTGCCCACAGTCACACAGCTGACAAGTGACAGAGCCGGGATTCGAACCCATGACCTCAGACTCCCAAGCCCGTGGTCTTTCCACTGAACCACACTGCTTCTCTGATGTGCATATCCATAATTTATTTACATTAATGTCTGTCTCACCCTCTAGATTGTAAACTCATTGCGGGCAGGGAATGTGTCTGTTCTATTGTTTTATTGTACTCTCCCAAGCACTTAGTGCTCTGCACACAGTAAGCACTCAAGAAGCACCATTGATCGATTGATTGATTACTCTGTGTAGAGCTTGAACGAATACTTGGGAGAGTTAGTAGACACAATCCCTGCCGTCACGGAGCATTACAGTCTGGCGGCAGAGACAGATGCTAAAATAAATTGCAGATAGAAGAAGGTAATAGTAATTGGGGTATTTGTTAAACGCCTATTATGTGCCAGGGACCGTACTAAGCACTGGGGTGGATACAGGCAAAATTTATATATAAGTGCAACATGGACAGGGAGGGGAAGGATGAGTATCCCAATTATTTAGATGACGCAGAAATACCGGTGACAACGGAGGGGTATGGGAGATGAGAGATTAATAGGTGAGGGCCAGCTGGAGGAGATGGGATTTCAGAAGGGTCTTGAAGATGGGGAGAGCTGTGGTCTGCTGCATAATAATAATAATGGTATTTGTTAAGTGCTTACTATGTGCCGAACACTGTTCTAAGCACTGGGGTAGATACAAGATAATCAGGTTGTCCCACGTGAGCTCACAGTCTTAATCCCCATTTTACAGATGAGGTAACTGAGACACAGAGAAGTTAAGTTGCTTGCCCGAGGTCACACAGCAGACGAGTGGAGGAGCGGAGATTAGAACCCACATCCTCGAACTCCCAAGCCTGTGCTCTTTCCACTGCATGTGAACGGGAAGGGAGTTCCAGTGCATGCTAAATTCCATCATTATTACAAGTAGGAGGAGTAGTGTTTATTGACCTCCTTCTTGGCACAAAGCACTGTCCTGGGTCCCCTTCTATTCTCCATCTACCCCCATTCCCTTGGAGACTGTAAACTCCTTACAGGCAGGGAATATATCTCCTAAATCTATTGTATTGTAGTCTCCCAAGCTTTTAAGTACAGTGCTCTGCACACAGTATGCTCTCAATAAATGCCATTGATTGATTGGTTGATTGATACACGGCTTCAGCTACCATTTCTATGCAGATGATTCCCAAATCTACCTCTCTGCCTCATCTCTCTCTCTCTGCAGTCTCACATTTCTTCCTGCAGTCAAGATATCACTACTTGGATGCTGCGCCAATACCTCAAACTAAACATGTCCAAAACAGAGCTCCTCATCTTCCCACCTAAACCCTCCCTTCCCCGTGTTTCCTCCATCGCTGTAGACAGCACCCCTCCCTTCCCCCAATCTCACAAGCCCAAACCTTGGAGTTATCCTCGACTCATCTCTCTCATTTCACCCACTAGTCAATTTGTCACCAAATCCTGTTGGTCCAGCCTTCACAACATCGCTAAAATCTGCCCTTTCCTCTCCGTCCAAACTGCTACCATTTTCATCTAAGCACTTATCTTATCCCGCCTTATTTACTGCATCAGCCTCCTTGCTCACCTCCCTACCTCCTGTCTCTCCCCACTCCAGGCCATTCTTCACTCTGTTGCAGATCATTTTTTACAAAACGGTTCAGTCCATGTTTTCCCACTTCTCAAGAACCTCCTTTGGTTGCCCACCCACCTCTGCGTCAAACAGAAACTCCCTACCGGTGGCTGTAAGTCAGTTACCTTGCTCCCTCCCACCTTACCTCTCTGGTTTCCTACTACAACCCAGTCCATGCATTTTGCTCCTCTAATGCCAACATGTTCACTGTACCTCAGTCTTGTCTTTTGCCATTGACCCCTAGCCCGTGCCCTGCCTTTGGTCTGGAATGCCCTCCCCATTCATATCCGACAGTCACTCTCCCCGCCTTCAAAACCTAATTAAAAGCTCATCTCCTCCATGAGCCCTTCCCCAACTAAGCCCTCATTTCCTCTTCTCCCACTCCCTTCTGCATCATCCTCGTGCTTGGATTTGCACAGCCCAACAGCATTTATGTCCATATCCATAATTTTTATTCATGTCTGTCTTCCCCTCTGGACTGCAAGCCCCTTGTGGGCAGGGAACATGTCTGTAAACTCTGTTACGTTGCACTCTCCCAAGCACATAGTGCAGTGTTCTGCATAGATTAAGCCCTCAGTGAATACGACTGATTGATAAAACAAAAGAAGTGATACGTTCCCTGCCCATGAGGTGCTTCTACTCCAAGTGGGGAGACAGGCACAGAAATACAGATAGTCAAGAGAAGTAATTGAATGTCCAATTGAATAAACACTTTTCCCAAAATGCTGAAGGTGAGAACAGTAATAATTGTGGTATTGAGCACCTAATCTGTGTCAGTCACCGCACTGCGTGCTGGGGTAGATACAAAGAAATAGGGTTGGACACAGTCCCTGTCCCACAAGGGGCTTACAGTCTTAATCCCCATTTTACAGATGAGGTAACTGAGGCACAAAAAAGTCAAGTGACTTGCCCAGGGTCACAGCAGAGAAGTGGTGGAGCCGGGATTAGAATCCAGGTCCTTCTGACTCCCAGACCCATGCTCTAGTCACTAGGTCATACTGCTTCTCTAAAAACTTGTTTTGTTTTACTGTCTGTCTCCCCCTTTTCGATTGTGAGCCCGTTGTCGGGCAGGGATTGTCTCTATTTGTTGCCGAATTGTACATTCCAAGCGCTTAGTACAGTGCTCTGCACACAGTAAGCGCTCAGTAAATACGATTGAATGAATGAATGAATAAAAAGGAAGTTCCCAACTTCTAGAGGTGACTGGGTGGTTTAGATCAGTGCTCGGCACATAGTAAGTGCGTAACATACTATTATTATTATAGTATGGTCTTTGCAGGATGCCACGATGTGGGAAGAAGCGGCTTGGGTGCATAAACTCCGTGTCGGCTACCGAGGCTCCTAGAGGCAACCTCCATGCACATGTCCTGTCTAACTTACCAAAGCCTGGTTTTGTGAGATAGGACCTGTGCATGGAGAGGGGATGACAGGAAATCAGTCAGTCAATAAATAGTGTTTATTGAGTGCTTGCTGTGGGCCGAGTACTGGACTAAACACGAGTATAGCACGGTACGGCAGAGTCGGTAGACACGCTCCCTGCCCACAAGGAGCTTCCAGTCTAGAAGGGGAGTCAGACATTAAAATGAATTATGGATCTGTACACAAGTGCTGTGGAGCTGAGGGTGGGGTGACTATTAACTGCTTAAAGGGTGCAGATCCAAGTGCAAAGGCCATGGAGAAGGGAGAGAGGGAGTAGGGGAAGCAGTGGGGTCTAGTGGATAGAGCACGGACCTGACGTCTAATCCCGGCTCTTCTGCTTGTCTGCTGGGTGACCTTGGGCAAATCACTTCGCTTCTCTGGGCTTCAGTTACCTCGTCTCTAAAATGGGAATTAAGACTCTGAGCCTCATGCGGGACAGGGACTGTGCCCAACCTGACAGCCTTGTATCTATCCCAGTGCTTAGTACCATGCCTGCCACATAGTAAGCGCTTAACAAATACCACAAAAAAAAAAAATCAAAATAGCTCAAGTGGACCAACCCAAAGCAGGGGAGATGGGAAACACTTTGGCAGTAGGATATCGGCCTGGTCCGATCCAGTTAGGGAAGGAGATCTTTTTGAGTGGAGGCTTTGCGAGGATTGCAAGACCGAGGCAAAACAATAACAGACCAGGTGCGGCAATTGGAAAATACAACAGTGCCACGGGGGACGGTCTTTGTGTGGGCACGGTGCGGTTCGGGGGCTCTCTGTCACACGTTGACCTTTTCAGCCAACCCTACACATGGAAGAAAATTTCATCAGCAGGGATGCGATCTTGGAATATAAAAGAGAACTGTATTTTGAAATTTGAAGGTTAAAAGAGAATTCCTGATGGAATTAGTCGAAGGGAATATTGTTGTTCAACAGGTCTTCATCCTTTCGAGCCGCACGTGAGACCACGATTTAAAAAAGCAAAATGCTTCATTATTTAGCACCTGCTCAATTATGTCTCTTCCAAGTGTTTGTGGCATTAATTAGCTACACATCCCTTTTAAATAGGATGGTATTATCTTGCTTAATTTTAGGGATGAGGCAGCAGTCCTAGTTCCCGATTCCTCATCTGGTTGTCAGACATCTGCCAGTTTCGGTTATTGCACTTCCTAAGAAGAAGCTGCTGTAGCGTGTCACAGTAAGCTGTGCCCGATAAATGGTTTGCTTATAATGATGATGTTGGAAGATTTTCTATAAAATGAAAGCTGGGGCACAGGAAAAGGTGATAAGAAATGAAAGGACAATGCAATATTACAAGTGGAAATGTTACTTTAGCCTCACCCTCATGAACAGATATGTTTTGCTGCTTTCTGGAGGAAAAAAAAAGTGCTTCTCCAAAAAGCGGGTAGTCACCGGATCAGATAGTGGAAAGAGCTTCATCGCAGCCCTAGTTGCCAGATTATTTCCGGCCTCTGTGCTGGGCAGAGCCAGTAAAATAAAATTGTTCCCCTCTAGGGAGGTGGCCCTATCACCCAACCAGGAATTCTCCCATTTTAGCTCCAAAAGATGCAACAACAACAACTTGGAGCTGTAGAAGACAGAGTTTTCCCTTGCCTTTTTATAGCGCTTAGCAAATACCACATTTATTATTATTTTTAATGGTATTTGTTAAGCGCTTACTATGTGCCAGGCACTGTACTAGGTGCAGTGGTAGATATGAGACCATCAGGTGGTGGTGGTGGTTTTTGGTATTCGTTAAAGCACCTACTATGTGCCAGGCACTGTTCTATGTTCTGAGGCAGATGCAGGTCGGTCATCAGGTTGAACAAAGTCCCTGTCCCCCATAGGGCTCACAGTCTCAATCCCCATTTTACAGATGAGGTCACTGAGGCCTAGAGAAGTTCATTCATTCATTCATTCAGTTAGTCATATTTATTGAGCATTTACTGTGTGCGGAGCACTGTACTAAACGCTTGGAAAGTACAATTCGGCAACAAAGAGAGACAGTCCTTGCCCACATGGGGTTTACAGTCTAGAAACAGGGAAGTGAAGTGAAGCGACCTACCCAAGATCCCACAGCAGACAAGCGGCAAAGCCGGGTTTAGAACCCAGGTCCTTCTGACTTCCAGGCCCGTGCTCTAACCACTAGACCATGCTGCTTCTCTTCTCTTCACACTTCTCCTTAGCGAATTTCAGTCATGCATCAGGGAGTCGGCTCATTTATTACAGAGTGAGCGAGGTTCTTCCATAAATGTTTTACTTAAAGGTTTAAAAGTGACTAATGTCCCTCATTCTCTCTCAGTCCTGACCTCTCCTGGCAGAGCTTAACCTTAATGACCCCATCCTTCCTGTCTGGGCTTCCCAAGGGGGAGTGAGTAAAGTAGTGAAACACGTGCTTGACACAATGGGACAAACCTCTTCCTGAGGAAGTTGGCAAGTGCCCATGTGGCATAGTTGGGCAGAGGAGAGGGGAGTGGGAGCCGGGAAGCAGAGATTAGGGGCCCGAAGAGGTGAGAGACAGAACTCCTCCATTTCTGAGGCCAGCTTCTCCTCCACCACTCCCGCCTGGTGGAATCGCAGCCCCAGGATGAGCCCATTTAGTTAGCGCCTCCGCTTTTGGTATGGGTTGAGCGCTCACTGTGTGCCGACCGCTGTACTGAGCGCTTGGAAAAGTACAACCCACCAAAGTTGGCTGACACGTTCCCTGCCCACAGCGAGCTTACTAGGGCTGAGGATGAATAGGAATTTCCATCATACTCCCAGCAGGGCACTGAGAGAGCAGTAGCAGGGGGCGGTAATGGCGGCGGCAGCCGCGGTTTAGATCACCGAAGAGGAGGAAGAGGCTCCCAAGTGCTGCCGTCACCGCCACGGTTGAAGGGGGCCCTTCCTGCCGCTCGGTTGATAATGTCACCATACTTGGGCCTCGTCGAAAAGGCACCGAACCCTTAACATCCCTAACTAATTTCAGACCGAGCTGAAAGTCGAGGAAAGGACACCCCGGTTCTCTGATAACCTAAGGGTTTTCTTCTTGACGAATTCCAGGCTTTTAAGGAAAACTAGAACCCATTCTAGAATCCGCGCCTCTGTCTGATGCCACCCTCCCTAACCAGCTGCTTCTCCCGACAGCACAGCTGCATGGCGTGGGACGAATCTTTCCTAATTTGCTCGTGGAGTGCTACCCCAGACGTGGAGGGCGAACCCACGTTGTGGAAATGACAAATCCAAGCTGCTTTACCACAAAGCCTTCCCCACTTCATTTCCCAGGATCTGCTCGTGTTATCTTCAAGGAAGGGAGCCGTAGCCTGGAATAGTCGGATTGGCAAATAGACTCGACTTTCTCCTTGCGGCTGGGGAGGGTAATGAACCGTGCCGGTTTGGCTGCTCTCTCCAAGAGCCTGGGCCCCGGCGGTTGATTCTGCAAGCCGATATTCAAGTTTCGAGGGGGCTTAGAGCTGTTTACTCGGAGGTGGGAGGAAACGGGTGTAGGGAACGTGGGGCTGATGGTAAGGAGAAGTGGAGAAAACAAGTCCCAGAGCCTAATGGCCAGAGCCAGCAGCGTTTGAGAAAAGCCGATAATTGGGAGTTTACTCCACACCAGCCCTTAGTCATCCTTTGCGGTGGAGAATTGGATAATTGAAATCTACAGAAACTTCAAAACCCCACTCTGGCTCGTCGCCTCACTTCTTTCCCCTCCAGCTCTTTTACGACTGCTGCTCACAAGTGGCAAAATGGATCAGTTTGAGTTTCACTGCTTCAATCTTTCCCCGCTCCAGGGGTGTGAGTCAAAAGATTTTACCAGAGCACTCCGGCAGCTTCAAAAAAGTGGCGGTGGCAAGTGGGTGTTGTGTGGGGGCGGGAGGCCCGAGGGTACGGGGGACAGCCCGCCACCAAAGGAAGGGTTCGGATTGTCCCCGTGGGCCTTGGGGCAGAAGGAGAGCTACAGGCTGTGAGCTCGTTGAGGGCAGGGAATGCGTCTGCCAGCTCTGTGATATTGTTCTAGCGTAATTCGCACAAAGTAAGTGCACAATAGATGTGGTCGTTTGATTGATACAAGAGGGGGTGGACAGCGGGATCCCCACAAGTTTCCAGGTCGAGAGAGGAGACTGTAATCTGCTAGCAGAGGGCCGGGAGTGAGACCGCCATCCTGGCTTCACTTGGCCACGGCTGCTGGCTCCAGGCCAGGAGCGAGGGGTCTAGTGGGTGCGTCTGGGGTGGGAGCGGGGAGAAAGCCGGTGAGGGGACCATGCCCCTGCTCATGTGGGCCCGGACCCGATGGGGAACTTTGGGGTCCTCCTCCCCGGGCCGTTGCCCTGGCTCTTTTCATGCTTGCCAGCAGGTGCAGACTGCCCTCTCCCGTTTTGATTTCTGTGGCCATGATTCCCTCCGCGCCGCCCCCCTCCTTCAGCCTGAGGTCTCACCTCTGGACTGCCTTGCGGTCCTCACTCCATCAATCAATAAGTGATGGTTATTGAGCACCTACTGGAGCATGGGTGCCCGCCCTGCCTCCCG
Organism: Ornithorhynchus anatinus; assembly: GCF_004115215.2. Lineage (NCBI taxonomy): Eukaryota > Metazoa > Chordata > Mammalia > Monotremata > Ornithorhynchidae > Ornithorhynchus > Ornithorhynchus anatinus. The sequence continues at coordinate 58,715,924 of NC_041753.1, forward strand.
AACTGCAGCGCTGAAGGAAAGAGAAAAGGGTCCACCTTTCAGGTCGGGATGCTGCGGCCTAGAATTGGCCCTGTGCCGCTGTCCCTTTGGCTTGAAATGGGCCTCGCACGTAAAAAAAAACAACTTCCCAATGGGCTGCACCCCCATCCGCCGCCGCCACCTTCCCTCACCGCACTCTGGACCCCCACAACGACAAGATCGGCAGGGAAGGCAAACCAGTAGCACTAATAAAATCCATTCCTCTTGGCAGGTTCTCGGTCCTGAAGTCTCAGGGCTGAGTCTTTTTTTCATGGTGCTTGTTAACCACTTACTTTGTGCCAGACACTATACTAAGCGCTGGGGTGGATGCAAGTTAAGCAAGTTGGACAATGTCCCTGTCTCCCGTGGGGCTCACAGCCTCAATCCCCATGTTTAGAGATGAGGGACCCGAGGCCCAGAGAGTTGAAACGATTTGCCCAAGATCACACAGCAGACGAGTGGCAGAGCCGGAATTAGAACCCAGGCCCTTCTGACTCCCAGGCCCGTCTCTCTCCAGTCTCGCCCGTCAGCACTCAGTAAATGCCACTAATTGATTGATTCATCAACACTCTACTCAGCACTTGGGAAGAGTACAGCAGAACTAAAAGATACGGTCCCTCCCCTCAAGGAGCTACAGTCTAATTGTTGTAAAGGAGAGAAGGCTTAAGTTTTAACAGGGTAAATGCTTTTTCTAACAAGACAAGAAACATCTTGACCTACTATGAGGCGTTCCAGAGAATTGGGTGCTCTTGTCATTTGTGTTTGTCTAGCTTGGATGAAGTCATTAATTAAGTGTTCTTTATTTTTTTTTCCAAGAAAAATAATGCAAAACTTCATGATGGAGTGTGCAAGCACTGTAAAGAAATTCTGGAGTGGCGAGTAAAATTCAGCAAGTATAAACCGCTATCGAAACCCAAGAAATGGTGAGTTGAATTGTTTCAAGAAACTACTGCCAAGTGAAGCCACTGGTATTAGAATGCAAGGGTTTTAACAGTTCTGACGTGTTTTCCTTTTGATTGTTGATGTTAGTAAAGCTATCAGCTTGCCATCTGTAATGCATTCAGTTCTGCTAAAATACATTTTTCCACTATGGCTTTTGGCTTGACTTTTGCCCATGTCCTCCCTCTCTGGCCTGGAACTCCCTCCTGCCTATTATTATTGTTATTATTATATTTGTTAAGCATTTACTATGTGTCAAGCACTGCTTCTCAGTGCTGGGGTAGGTACAGGATAATAAGGCTAGACAGAGTCCCTGACCCATAGGGTTCACCCAGTCTAAATAACAGCTCATATCTGACAGACCACGTCCCTTCCCCGTTTTCCAAGCCCTTCTAAAATCACATCTCCTCCAAGAGGCTTCCACGTCTAAGGTCTCCCTTCCGCTTTGCCTCTGTCCTTGGGTGGGAAGCTCTTAAGCACCCTAGCCCCAGCCCCACAGCTCTTATATCCTTATCCACCTATAATTTATTTTACTATCTCCTCCTCTAGTCTGTAAGCTTCTGGTAGATGGGGAACAGATAGAGAAGTAGCGTGGCTAGAGAAGGAGCGTGGCTCAGAGGGCTTAGGAGTCAGAGGTCATGGGTTCGAATCCTGCCTCTGCCACTTGTCAGCTGTGTGACTGTGGGCAAGTCACTTAACTTCTCTGTGCCTCAGTTACCTCATCTGTAAAATGGGGATTAACTGTGAGCCTCATGTGGGACAACCTGTTTACCCTGTGTCTACTCCAGCGCTTAGAGCAGTGCTCTGCACATAGTAAGCGCTTAACAAATACCTACATTGTTATTATTATTATCTACTGACTCTATCTTATTGTCCTTTCCCAAGAGCTTAGTACGGTGCTCTGCACACAGTAAGCACTCAGTAAATATCATTGATTGATGGACTGATATGAAGGCGGGAGAGTGGTCATCCGAGGAGGGAACATTCTTCCAATTACAATATTGTCCGTGTTGTCATTGGTCCTCCTGCTTAAATTTGTTTTCATACTTTAAAATGAGAAAATCCTGCTTCCAACACCTCTAAAATATTTTAAATATTGCAAGAAAATGGACTTTAAAAAAACTGTCAGAAACAATGAGGCTCTAAGCTTTTTACAGAGGAACAAAAAGATTGATTGTTACTCAGCATTTCTAAAGGGTAGCTCTGTACAATCACTACACTCCAGATGAGGAAGAAATTCATTTTTAAACTCCTTGGACTTGCTTTGGGCCTTTAATCACTCTTTTTCACATCAGAGGTTTTTGGTCATAAATAAAGATGATGGGTGTTAAGCGCTTACTGTGTGCCAGGCACTGTACTAAGCGCAGGGGTGGATACAAGCAAATCAAGTTGGACGCAGTCCCTGTCCCATGTGGGGCTCACAGTCTGAATCCCCATTTTTCAGATGAGGTACCTGAGGCCCAGACAAAGTGACTTGCCCAAGGTCATACAGCAGACACGTGGTGGAGCCGGGATTAGGACCCATGACCTTCTGACTCCCGGGCCATTTGTTGTAATAAGTACTTTAGAATGCATTAGGCCACACTGCCTCTTCCTTGCCACCCGCACTAATAGCTGGGGATGTAGGGTCTTAATATCTCTAATTGCTTCCCCTTTATCACGTACTTACCTTCCGGCAGTCCATTTGGAATTACATGCTCATGAATTTATGCAAGCTTCTTGAAAGAGACCAGATGTACTACTAGCCTGTTATAGTCTGATATTCTAGCCATTTTTTTCTGTCAACTATGACCCTCTTCCTTTACTGTGATTTTAAATATTTGTTCTTCCATGTGGCAATTTTTCATTTTGAGCATGAGGGCAGACAGTGGGCAGGACTTCCAGAAGACTTAACCCAGAGAGACCTGATGGCACAACCAGAGACCAAGCAAAGAAAGACCCATTGGCAGAAACAGGGACTCATCCAAAACCAGGTAGTCCCAAAGACCTTAGCCAAACAGAGAGATCTAGAGAGAGATATGGGGGAGAGATAGAGATGCTGATTTTTTAATTGGGCTGAAGTAAAAAATATGCAGGAGGGAGAGGGAGAGAGAGAAAGAAAGAGAGAAGGAAAGAAAGAAAATAAACAGAGACACCATGGCATGGAGGGACAGCAGGGGTGAGCAACTCAGTATTTTGCAATGGCCCTCATTGTCTCTGCTCCTTCCTCCCTCGCAAGTTGCCACCCTTGCACTCAGAGATAGTAACATTTATTTCCATAAGTTTTTGATAAGCAACACAAATTCCATGGACATAAAGTCAAGATCTAACTTTTTTCAGAATCTCTTAAGTTTAAAAACAACTGTGTTTAGTTAAAAATAATTCAAATCCTAAAACCAAAACCTTCTGGTGCTTTTTCATTCTTATGATTGTTTTCTTCCAGAATTTCAACTTTTTAAAAAAGAAATCTTCATTTTAACTAGCAGAATGAAACAAGATTTTTATGGTCAAAGAATATAATATGATAGATTTGACATTTTATTATTAGAAACTGAAGGAGGTAGAAGAAAAAAGATAACTTAAAAATAGCACCCTCTAAACCTTATATGAAGGATAGAGCTTATGTATTTACTCTTCATTTTCCCATTTAGCGAAATAGAAGGGAAGGCCCATTACCATTACTTTGCAGTCTAAACCAGCTTGTGACTCCACCTTTTGCCTCGGTGGACTTGCAAAAATTTCGTTACTTAATCTCTTTCTGTCCTGAGAAGCGGTATGGCCTAATGGAAAGAGTACAGACCTGTGCCTCAGTTACCTCATCTGTAAAATGGGAATAAAATACCTGTTTTCCCTCCTTTTTGGACTGAGAGTCCCATGTAGGGCAGCGGATGTATCTGACTTGATTGTCTTCTATGAACCCCAGTGCTTAGTACACTGTTGGGCACATTATAAGCGCTTAGTCCATAAATAGTATTTATTGAGCGCTTACTGTGTGTGGAGCACTGTGCTAAGAGCATACAAATACCACTCTTAATATTATTATCTTTTTCCCCATGTGAAATGACAATAATAAAATCGTCTGCCTCTCTAGACTGCGTGCTCCTTGTGGGCAGTGAATGTGTCTACCAACTCTGTCGTATTGTATTCTTCCACACACTTAGGACAGTGCTGTGCACACAGCACGCGCTCAGTCAGCACCTTTGTTTGATCCCAGTGGTGGTTATTGAGCACCTGCTATGTGTAGAGCACTGTATTAGGTGCTTGGGAAAATATGAAAGAAATCTTGGGAGGAGGAGAAAATGAAAGTCCAGGAGTGTGAGTTCGTTTCCCCCTTCTCAGCCCCATTCCATATATGAGAATCTGAGGTGCCACCCAAGTGGAGAGGGGACAGGCCGGGCTACTTCTAATTCCTTTGGGCGGAGGGAAACCCCCAGGCATAGATCCTCCTGGGGAATTAGGCCCCGAGGCCCCGCTACATCAAGCCTCCTGGTTACTGTGGTCACTGCCACTAGGGGGAAGCTTAAGTTGCCCTGCAGCAGTTAACTGGGTTGCCAGAAGCTGGTTTGAGGTTGGGGGCCGGTGCCCCATCAGTTGAAGGGGGCCCCTCCCTGGACCATCGCTAGCCAGGGACCTACCCCAAGAGATTTTCCTCAGTCCTAGAGATGCTTCCCCCACCCTCCCCACTCAGCTCTGCGGTGACTCCAAAAGGGAGGGGTGGGAGACATGTACTGGGCTTGACACGATGGAAGGGTAGCTGTATAAAAGAGGGCCAAAGTGAGTGTGGGGAGGTGTTTGCACTGTGGCTTTAAAGCAGTCGATCGCCTTGCCCCTTCCTACCTCACCTCGCTACTCTCCTACTACAACCCAGCCCACACACTTTGCTCTTCTAATGCTAACCTGCCCACTGTACCTCGATCTCATCTATCTCATCACCGACCTTTCCTCCATGTCCTGCCTCTGGCCTGGAACAATCCAGCAGACAATGACTCTCCCCCACTTCAAAGCCCTGTTGAAGGCACATCTCCTCCAAAAGGCCTCCCCTGAGTAAGCCCTCCTCTCCTTTTCAACTCCCACTCCCTTCTGCATCGCCCTGACTTGCTCCCTATATTCATCCTCCCTCCCAGCCCCACAGCACGTATGTACATATCTGTAATTTTATTTATTTTCGGCAGTCTCCCCCTCTAGCCTGTAAGCTCGTTGTGGGCATGGAATGTATCTGCTATCTTGTTCTATTGCGCTCTCCCAAGTGCTTAGTACAGTGCTCTGCACATGGTAAGGGTTCCATAAATGTGATTGATTGACTGACTGACCGACTCACTGACATCCCTTATCAAGCATTGCTGTGTGAAGCATTTATCGGGGTGAGAAAAAAAGCTTGAGAACGCAAATGAGAAAAATAGACCCCTTTTAAAAAGATATTCATAAGCAGTCTCCCACTAGGAGAAAACCGATGGTTCTTTACCGTTCGGTAGCCCTAGTCAGGGTGATCTTAGAATCAAGGACCTTAGCATAACAAGTGGTGTCGTATTGTCTTGAAGGTCCTAAGAGCCAAACGTGTTTCTCATTTTGCTACATTTCTATTTTTAAAGCGGGAAAGGATTGAAAGAGAAAGACATGAAGCGTCGGGTAGGCAGCTTCCCGATTTCCCTGCCAGGTCAATTAGGAACCACGTCGCAATACCCAAATCCCCTAGGAAAGCAACCTTGTGTGCTTGTCTTCAAACCAGTGGCTTTCAGCCAGTGCTGAAATAGTGCGACAAAATTCACTGGGTTCCAGTCTTCTTTTGAGATTGATTGAAAGCGAAGCCAGAAATGTCTCCCCGTGAAAAAGTAGGTAGGTGTGGGCTTGTTTGGGTGGGTTTTTTGTTTCTTTCACCCTCCCCCACCCCCGCTGAATGGACCTTTGCTTTTTCCCATCTAGGCCCAGGCAGCGTGGGATTTGGTTTCCCCAAACTAATTTCCTTTAAATTGTGTTCTGGATAATTGAAATGATGAACAGTGTAAATTATGAGGCTTCGAGTGTCTGCTGTCTAAAGCCTCCCTTTTTGTGTGCCTTGAGTTTTAACTATTGGTCCAGGTTTTGCTACCATCTCTCCGTCGGCCAATCCTGTCCCGCCAGATCAGCATTCAGCCAAATGGTGTGACTAGAAGAAAAGCTCAGCAGGCCAAGCCCGGAATGGAGAGGTTTGGGGCTTTTAACTAATGCTTCTTTAGGAGTGAACGAGCATTGTTTGGACCGTGGCTGAAACATCCAGCCTCCCTCCCCTTGGAGGCTGAGCTGCTTCTCTGAGCAGCAAGGTAGTGGCGCATAATTGGCTTTGGGCCAGGCTTTGCAGTTCTCAGGATTGCCAAAAGCTGGATGCAGAGGAAGGAATTTGGCGGCTTACTGTGTTGGTTACAGATCCACTTCATTTTGGGGTCACAGATGATGCCTCCTGCTGGGGCTTATCTGCAGAATGATTTGTTTTGGTTGTGAGATAGCTTTGACCGGGGGGTTCGGGGGCTCTGTGTCCGAGCCTTAAGCCTTGACCCTCTCAACCACAGCCCTCTCCCTCCACCACCCATCCGATCAAGGGACATGAAAACTTAGTAGAAATATGAACCAACACCTGCTGTCCAACTTTACCTGTCAAAATCAACTCCAGCTCACCCCTGCTGAGGGGAAAGACCTGGGGATAGGGAAAAGAATTCAACCACCAAGAGAGGCTTGGTCACCAAGAAGGGCACGGTACCGAGCCCCTGGGCAAATCCCCTTCCCCTCCCCCATCCAGACCAGCGTACTCTGGCCAAGTCCTGGCGGTCAACCCGGCCCCACAGCCGGCCAGGGGTGACGGGCCCAACCACCACTCGTGCGACTCAAGAGGATGAAATCCTGACGAGGATCAGAGCACGGGCCTGGGAGCCAGAAGGCCCTGGGTCCTAGGCCCGGCTCCGCCACGTCTGCAGTATGACCTTGGGCGAGTCACTTCACTTCTCTGTATCTCAGTTGCTTCATCTGTAAAATGGGGATTAAGACCGTGAGCCCCATGCGGGACAGAGATTGTGTCCAACCTGATGAGCTTGTATCTATCCCAGCACTTAGTACAGTGCCTGGCACATAATAAGCGCTTATCAAATGCCACCATTATTATTATTATTATTATTGTTAGGAAAAAGCACGGGTCCAAAACAGTCCTCTCCTCCTCAGGAAACCAAATTGCACACTTCCCGTTCTCGTTCCTTGGCTCTCCCTGGGACCAGGCCCCCGGGGAGGCCCCCTGCTGCTGATCCAGCTGCTGGGGGCCCCCTGGCATCCAGGGACGCATCCCACGGCAAGAGGAGACCTATTCCCACTCCTTTGGGCAAACTACTGAGCATAACACTCCAGCCTTCTAGAGAGGCCCCAGCGAGTGGGCTACCGAAGCCATTTCCTGTTCTAGCTAGACAAGTGGGCTAATGTCTCAGTGGGTTAGCAGCTCCAGATGGGCAGGCAACCATCCCTCTCTTCCTTACCCTCCCAAGCGCACGCTCCCCAGAAGGATGCTCCCCAGAGCCAGCTGCCCTGGGTCAGGTCTGCTGCCAGAAGTTGGGTCAGCAACTCACTTTTTTCTGCCCCAGCGCTTAGTACAGTGCTCTGCGCACGTGCTGTAAACGCTCAGTGGGTACCACTACTACCCCTACTTCTGGGGACAGGAGGACGATGTGGGGTTATCCACAGGGAAAGTTAGGAGGGAAGATAAGTTCAGAAAACCCAGCTTGCACCAGGGAAGCTGTAAACCTAACCAAGAACTTGTATTGACAGCTGTATTCCAGAAGCAGCGTGGCTCAGTGGAAAGAGCACGGGGTTGGGAGTCAGAGGTCATGGGTTCGAATCCCGGTTCGGCCACTTGTCAGCTGTGTGACTGTGGGCAAGTCACTTAACTTCTCTGTGCCTCAGTTACCTCGTCTGCAAAATGGGGATTAACCATGACCCTCACGTGGGACAACCTGATTACCCTGTATCCACCCCAGTGCTTAGAACAGTGCTCTGCACATAGTAAGCGCTTAACATATACCAACATTATTATTTCCTCATATCATGGAGTTTAGGGGTTTGAAAGTAAAAGACTGAAATTCTGAGCTTGCAAGGCAAGACTACTAATATAAAAGAAGCAAAAATACCTTTTTTTTTTTTTGGTATTTGTTAAGCACTTTTTATGTGTCAAACACTGTTCTGAGTGCTGGGGTAGATACAAATTAATTAGGTTGTACACAAAGTCCCTGTCCTGCATGGGGCTCACAGTTTAAATAAGAGGGAGAACAGGAGAACTGAGGCACAGAACAGTTTAAGTGACTCGCTCAAGGTCAGACAACAAGCAATTGTCAGAACCGGGATCAGAACCCAGGTCCTCTGACTCCCAAGCCCGGGCTCTTTCCACTAGGCCTTGAGGCTTCTCCAGGCCATGCTACTCCTCCTTGAGCCGGAAAAGAAGCTAGACTGGATTTCACCCAAAATTCACTGGCTCTGACGTCAAGGGGAGGGGACAACTGGATAATAGTAGTGATTGTGGGATTTTGTTAAGTGCTTACTATGTGCACTGTGATAGATACAAGATTATCAGGTTATACAATCCCCATTTTACAGATGAGGAAACTGAGGTTCAGAGAAGTGAAGTGATTTACCCCAGGTCAGACAGCAGGCAAGTGGCTGAGCTGGGATTAGAATCCAAGGTCCCCTGACTCCCAGGCCAGTGCTTTTCCACTAGGCCACACTGCTGACAGCCAATGAGGCAATCATTGGTAATTATTGAGCATTTACTATATGCAGAGCTCTGTACCAAGCCCTTGGGGGAGTGTAGTACAACAGAATTGGCGGGCACGTTCCCTGCCCATAATGAGTTTTCAGGTTAGAGGGGGAGGTGGACATTAATATAAATAAATAATTTATAATATGCAATTTAAAGATAATTTAAGTGCTGGTACAAGGAGTTAGAGAATGAAGAGGAGGGTTGGGGTGCTGATAGAGGAACTAGATATTGGCTAGGCCCAACCAAGGGAGGGAGTAGGGAGACTGAAACCTAAGCGTGTGTACAGAAAGATAAATTGCAAGAGGCTTAGGGTCTTCCATCGTGGAGCAGTGGGTCAGTGTGAGACCTTCCTCCTTGAAGAGGGGCGATTCATCTCCAGCTCCACCCAAAGGGGAGTGATAATGAAAGCTAAACGCTGTCAGTTGTTACCTAGGCAGCTCACTTGCCAATGGTACCACATAGACAAAAAATAGAAAATTAAATTAAGGCAGACCTCCACATCTTCAGGAAGACCGTCAAACAGACTGTGGTGTCAGTGTGGTATAAGGTGCCAGGCCAATGCGAAGGTCTCTAGAAGTCTAGGCTGTAAGCTCGTTGTGGGCAGGAAATGTGTCTACTAATTCTGTTGTGCTCCTTCAAGAGCTTGGTACAGTGCTCTGCACAGAGTAAGCACTCAGTAAACTCTATCGATTGATTGATTGCTCTGCCCACAGTAAGCGCTCGAAAAATATGATTGATTGATGGAACTATAGGGTCGTTCAGTCTTTTCCATGACCGGCACTCTTCTCTCCCCCACTCACCAGGTGCCACATCCGACTCCACGTGCAGGCCTATCTGTGTCACTCACGAGTGTACACAACATCAAACAGCCAGGAAGGCTTACAAACAAAGCCTTAGAATAAAGCTCCCTTGAAGTCAGCATTGAAGCTATGGTCAGCTCAACACTCTACTGGGCGGGACCTTGCGGAGAAGGGACGGCAGTAGGGCAGCCAGATAGCTGCTGTCTGGGTAGCTCTCTGGGAAACCAAAAGGGGGGAGGACAGAGAAAACATTTTAAGGGTACAGTAAAACAAAACCCTTGACAATTCTTCATAGCTGAATTGCAGCTGATAAACCAACATATGGCACACTGCAATCAAGAGAGAAACAGCTCCTTCTTCAACAGAAGCTCAGTAAGAATCGTGAAATGAGGCAGAGGTGAAAACAGGACAAAGTGCTGCAAACCAACACAGTAGCATGACATCGTGCATGGGTAATTTGGTCAAGACTGTAGGTCCTATGTTGGCCATTTTAACCACAAGGGCTCACAGGTGAATTTCACCGTCAGTAGCATCTCCGAGCATAAAGAATCCCTGCCATCCCCACGCATGCATGCACACACAGATGAATAAATTAGTGAGAAGATATTCATACTGAGTGATTTGAGGGGGAAAAAAATCCTGATAGAGTATCACCTTTTTTATATTCCTACATTTTTTAATCAGGTACATTTTCATGTCACCTCTCCGGGTCGCACCTGGAGAGGTTCCAGTACTCTACCAGTCTCTACTATGGGAGGGAGAGTCAAGCAGAGGCGTATCCATTCCATCCTAGCTTGGGCAGTGGCTAGTGAGTGGAAGGCCATCGGCTACAAGTCAAAACTCACCAGTGCTGGGCAGCAGCGGCATGGGAGAGAATCGATGGGGTAGACTCAGGTTGACTGTGCGGAAGGAGGCAGTGGTAAACCACTTCCATGTTTTTACCAAGAAAACTCTCTGGATACACTACCAGAATGATTCCAGATGGAGGTGGGGCGTCCCGGGAGAGATGGGTCCATGGCGTCGTTATGGGTCGGACACGACTCGACAGCATAAGACAACAACATTTTCATGTGGGTGGGAAGCCCAAACTGAAGAGGGGGAAAAAAACCATTTCAGCTCTTTCAGATTCCTGAACAGGTCCATCTGTGTGACTCAAGAACTCAGTTGTTATTCTTGTGGATTTGGAGATTCTGATGCCTCTGTTTGATGATAATCCCGAGCAATAATTCCTAATTCATTTCATAATTCTTTACGGAGTTAACAGCCTTAATGCTCTTAACATTCAGGCCTGTTTTCTTTACTGACAAAAGTTGGGAGTGGTGCTTTATTAAACAAAACACCTTGATTCACTTTAAAGTTTAGTCGAGCTCACAGGTTGGATTTTTACCACTGTCCCTCATGAAGAAATACTTAAAACATATAGCCACAAGTAAAACTGTACACAACTAAATCTTCATTGGCATGGTCATGCTTTTTTCCCTGTCAGTTTTCTAAAACTTTAATTCCATTTGGCCATTCTGTAGGCAGTCAGCCTTTTAATAGGGCAGTGTAAATAGGTGGATACTCAAATGACACAAGTTTTCCATCCACTGAAACCAAAGGGCATCCCCAAGCTTTTCTGAGTGGTTTCCAACAACAGGAGAAAAACACAATGGAAAGAGAAAAAACCAAATTGTGCCTTTTTTCATGCTAATGTGAACATGAAATTAAATTTTCCCAGAAAGGCGCCATAGGTAGTCAGCATGTGTCCAAATAAGAGCGCAGAATTTATGGTTGCCCGGGCAACCGGTACCCCCACCTCAGGAACTGGCTGTGAGTCTGCTGGCCGAGAGCTTTCAGGCCAGGTTGGGGCTGGAACCTTTTAGGACAAGAGCTAATTAGTAAAGAGAAGTAAAGTGATGGGGAGAAATGGCCTCTGATCTGAATGATGAATTGTGGGGAATCGGCTCATTTCAAAACCATCCCCTCGCTTGGAAGAGAACTGCAAAACGATGGACAGTTAAGAATTCTAGACCCCCTTCACCACAGTTGTCGCGTGGTCTCAAAGGCAAATCGATCAGTCCATCAGTCAGTGGGATTGACTGAGCACTTACTATGTGCAGAGGACTGTACTAAGCGCTTGAGAGAGTACAATACAACAGAATCAGCAGACATGTTCTTTGCCCGTAACGAGCTTACCTCTAGAGTGTAAAGCGGTTCCCAGAGCTCATGCCTACGTGCTATCCAGATAGCTCAGACTCCCAAACTGCACTTTAGGCCAAAGCTATGGTGAGTCAAACGGAAATATTGGGAAAATTCAGTCCAGCACATATTTTCACCCCTCACCTATCCAGATACCTTGCTCGAGATTTAAGGTTCAGCTTGATTGCTTCTTTGCCTTTCCTCTTTCCTGTTGGTGTAAGCTTTATAGCCAATTTCATGGATCACCTTACTGCTGTTGCCTCTAATGTATTATTACAGTATAGCCTGCATACTATAGCTGTGGCTCTAGGTGTGACTGTTTTTGGACTCTGAGCTGTGAGGAGTCCAAAACCCTGCTCTCCTACCACTGTGCTCTATTGCTTTTTGGTTTTGATTTTGTGTGTTTATCCTTGTCCTCTTTTGCATTGTTTTTGCATTTTGACAAAAGTTTCATCTTTCCTCATCTCTTGCTAGTCCCAGTCCCCTCCCTTTTATTATTATTACTGTTGTATTCATTAAGCACTTACTCTGTATCAAGCACTGTTCTAAGCGCTGGAGTCTCTCCAAGTTGTCGTTGTTGGTGTTGTTAATGGTATTTGTTAAGCGCTTACTCTGTGTCAAGCACTGTACTAAGCACTGGGGTAGGTACAAGTTAATCAGCTTGGACACAGTGTCTGTCCCACATTGGGTTCACACTCTTAATCCCCATTTTTTTTTACAGATGAGGGAGCTGAGGCATAGAGAAGTGAAGCGACTTAACCAAGGTCCCACAACAGAGAAGTGCCAGAGCTGGGATTAGAACCCAGATCCTTTTGACTTCCAGGCCGGTGGTCTATCCACTAGGCCACACTGCTTCTCTAATTGAGAAGCAGCGTGGCTCACTGGAAAGAGCCCGGGCTTGGGAGCCAGAGGTCATGGGTTTGAATCCCGGCTCTGCCACTTGTCAGCTGTGTGACTGTGGGCGAGTCACTTCACTTCTCTGGGCCTCAGTTCCCTCATCTGTAAAATGGGGATGAAGACTGTGAGCCTCACGTGGGACAACCTGATGACCCTGTATCTACCCCAGCGCTTAGAACAGTGCTCTGCACATAGTAAGCGCTTAACAAATACCAACATTATTATTAATCAGGTCGGACACAATCCCTGTCCCACGTGGGGCTCTAGGTCTAAGCAGGAGGGGGAAACAGGTATCGAATCCTCATTTTACAGATGAGGAAACTGAGGCTCGGAGAAGTGAAACGACTTGACCAAAGTCACACAGCAGGCGAGAGGCGGAGCCGGGATCAGAACCTAGATGCTCTGATCCCAGGCCCAGGCTCTTTCCACTAGGCCAAGGCTGCTTCTCTTTATTCTTAGGACGTGAGCCTCTAGAGGGCCAGGATCTGTAGCTCTTTCTCCCACGTATTCTTCCCCAGTGCTTAGTCTAGTGCTTTGCACCCAAGAAGCACTGGATATATATTATTATTACTACCATAGCCCCAAATACTGTTTTCAGGATGGTTTAAGCTGCCTTTGGCACAAGGGAGTATTTACAAATGTAAAAAGAAGTAAATATTGATTCAGAGGAATAAACCCCAGTACCAACCTTATGTCTTTTTCAAGATCATTTTCATCTCTGTGCATTCTGGAGACTATCCCATGGTTATGAGGTAGTTTGCAAAGAAATGGGATTGTGGAAAGGTAGTTCATAAAGGGCTCTGCCGGATGGTTACCCTGTTTCCCTTTTTGAAATTGGGAAGAGCACATTTATTTAAGGATATAGTGAAATTTTAATGGCCGAGTGGTATGTGCTTTGTTTTTCCCCCTTTTGTGCAGAAAAATCTGAGCAAACAGTAATAAATAGTAATACATAACAAAATTGATCATTGGAAGGGAAAAGTGAAGCACCCAAGCACCCTGCAAGGTTTACATTCAATATAAAACATGAGCAAAAAAAGAACTTGGTAGTCCTACCTCTGATGATCTGTATCAAAGGAAGGGGCCAAAGGGAAGCAAACAAACATAAGGATTGTCCCAGGAAAATTAGTTTAAGTCAGTCATTTAGCTACCTGAAAAAGTGTTTTCATTGAAATGGAATTCAGCCAAGTAATGATTGATTATTCAGGGCTCTTCCAATTTGTAAATTCACCCAGGCCCTTGTTCTTTCTTCTCTGCTGCCTGCCTTTTAACTCTTAGCACCTCCACCAGCCAGTGGACTGAGAGAGGACATGAATTGCAAAGCAGTAAATCATGCTACTGTTGAGCAGTTTTGCCAACAAAAAAATGTATTTGGGTAGGAAAATTAAAGTTTCTAGTTTACATAAAGTGTAACCTGATACGTTTTTCCATAGCTGTACGTACCCTGGGCTGTAGCTGGTATGTGCTCCGCCAAAAAATAGGTGTATCGTGAATGCCTGCACCCCGAAATACACCTACATTTTTGCAGAGCACATCATGGCTGTATCGTGGGCTACGCATGTATCATCCAAATTATTAGAGTTTATAATGTGGATTTCATTTGCTGCCAATTCATTACTTTAAAACTGTCTAGCAGAATGAGATCTGAGCAATACTAGATAATTCAGAGAATGATGTTATTCAATTCCTGACATGTCTTGCTCCATCTTATAATAGATTAGATCATTAAAGGTAGATCTGAAAATTGAATGTTAATAAGAAACCTGAAAGTATATTGAGTGTCCACATACCAGGAATGCTGAGTTTTGGTCATAAAATGTCCACTTGTGTCCTGGAGGTTATTTTTTCTATATTTGAATTGATTAAAATTTTTTCTCTCCCCCCCCAAGAGATTCTATGAAATATTTGGTTGTCAAGGCACAGCTTTCATATTTTAGGGATGATTGCAAAAATTCCCACCATTCTAATCAGAAGGGAAGTACAGATTTTCAGTTTGCTTCTAAGCACAAAAATTGGAGTAAAATTGTGACCTTTTTAACAAATACCTGAAAGGTGAGAGACATTTCCCCATAGAAGCATTTTCTAATTCCTCTGGAATGGGAGTAGAAGCAGCATGGGCTAGTGGATAGAGTATGTGCTTGGGGGTCAGAAGGACCTGGGTTCTAATGCCAACTCCACCATTTGTCTGCTGTGTAACTTTGGGCAAGTCACTTCACTTCCCTGTGCCTCAGTTCCCTCATCTGTAAAATGGGGAGTAAGACTGTAAGTCCCATATGGGACAGGGACCGCGTTCAACCCCATTATCTTGCAATCTATCCCAGTGCTTAGAACAGTGCCTGGCACATAGAAAGTGCTTAACAAATACCACAATTAGTATTAGTATTAGTAGTAGTAAAGGCATTGCCTCAAATTTTGCCTGCTACTCATTTTAATTACAAGGTGCTGTTGCTTAGGTCTTCAGCTGAAAAAGATCTAGCTTTGCATGGCTTTGTTAATATTGCGTTTAGATTTGTTTTTCAGTCTTAAACTGATTGCGGTAGGCTCCTAAAACTTGTATGATCTTCTAAACTGTCATGGATTGTCGTAAAATAAAAAGCAGTGGCCAGTTTTCCTTTGTATTGCTCTCATCGGGCTAACAGGTATATTTTCCTGTAACCAACAAGGAAATTATCTGTTGGTGCTTTTCAACCTTCAACTTCGCCAAACCTGCTCTTAGCTAAAAATGCAAACTTTGATCACTTTGCCCCGGGAAAAAAGAAAGTCAGCTTGTTAATGAGCTGCATTCATTGTGGGATGCAATGTTAGTTGGGTCCTGGGATTCCACTGCCTTAATTGAGATGCGTGCTGCAAAGTTATTCTCAATAGGCTAAAAGATGATGAAGTGTATTTCTGATTCAAATTGGATTATTAGTAGGGGAGTAGAAGAGCTGCTTCTCTTCTGCAATAGAGAAAGAAATGTTATTTTTATTATTATCATCATGATTATAAAGAATTGTGATATTTGTTAAATGCTTTTTAAACACCTATCCATACTTTATATTAATATCTGTCTCCCCCTCTAGACTGTAAGCCTGTTGTGGGCAGGGAAAGTACCTACCAATTCTGTTATATTGTACTCTCCCAAGTGCTTAGTACGTTGCTCTGCCCACAGTAAGTGCTCAGTAAATACCATTGATTATTGATTGATACTGCGTGCCAAGCACAGTACTAAGCACTGGGGTATCTACCAAACGATCAGGTCGGGCACAGTCCCTGTCCCTCATCAGGCTCAAAGTCTGAGTAGGAGGGAGAACAGGTCCTGAATCCCCATTTTACAGATGAAGAAACTCAGGCACAGAGAAGTGAAGTTACTTGCCCAAGGTCACACAGCAGGTAAGTGGCAGAACCAGGGTTAGCCCCCAGGCCCTCTGACTTCCAGGCCCATGCTCTTTCCACTGGGCTACGTTGTAAAGAATCTTGATTTTGTTACCTAACTTTTGTTAAGCTCCTTGTGAGCAGGAATCCTATCAACTCGATCAATCAGGGGTGTTTATTGAGCACTTACTATGTGTAGAGCACTGTATTAAGCACTGGGGAGAGTACAGTACTATTGAATTGGCAGACATGGTCCCCATCCCTAACGAACTCGTTCATACTCTCTCAAGCACTTAGTACAGTGCTCTGCACACAGTAAGCTCTCAGTAAATACCATTGCTTGACTGATTTCATTTCTAACTTGGGGTCATAGGAAAAAGGGGAGGTTAGTCTCTTCTCCGTATCCAGTAGATAGCCGAGAGAAGAAGTAGGTACTGTGAAATTCAGAGTACAGAATGCCAGAAAGCTGTGCATAGACAGACGTAGCTCCCGCCTCTAAGAAGGCCAACAAACAGTATTGGGAAGAACGGGTATGTTCTTTGAACCTTAAGGTACTTGTGACCTGCCCTCCTTGAGATACACAAAGAGTGACAGGACTAGGAACCAGATACTTTATCAGCTGTTTATTGACTTAGACTTCAGTTGGTCTCGGGCAATAGAAAGCGTATTATATTCATTCATTCACTCAGTCGTAATTATTGAGCACTTACTGTGTGCAGAGAACTGTACTAAGCGCTTGGGAAGTACAGTTCAGCAACAGAGACAATCCCTGCCCACAATGGGCTCACAGTCTAGAAGATGGGAGACAGACATCAAAATAAGTAAACAGGCCTCAGCAGCATCATTATAAATAAACAGAATTTTAAATATATACACATCATTACAAAAAATGAATAGAATTATAATTGTAAACATGTACATAATTATAAATTATAATTTATAGATTATAATTATAAAGATCCCTTTTTCCCTTGATCTCCTAAGCTGTTTCTCTTTATCTGAAATGATGGGAATTAGTAAAACGTGAATTGGTAAGGATTTCTAATATGCAATATTCTGTCCATTTTACTTCTTATAAAAGAGAATCAGTGAGGAACGGGAAGAATATTAAATCTTACTAGTCTGTGAGCCCCATGTGGGACAGGGAATGTGTCTGCCCAGACTAACTTGTATCTACCCCGTGCTTAGAACAGTGTTAGACACATAGTAAGCGCTTAACAGGTACCACAATTATTATTAATACATGAAATGGATTGTAATGAATCACGAGATGATGGTAATAGCAAAGTAGGATTTTAATCAATACATTTTTCTAGACTTTTTTAATGGAATTTATTAGATGCTTACTATGTGCCATACACTGTACCAAGCACTGAGTAGATACAAGATATTCAGGGCAGACACGGTCCCTGTCCCCAGGCAGCCTTACAGTCTCTGTAGGAGGGAAAACAGGTTTTGAATCCCCATTTTACAGATGAGGAAACTGAGGCACAGTTTCTAAATGATTTGCCCAAGGTCACAAAGCAGGCAAGGGCAGAGCCAGGATTAGAACCCTAGTCCTTGACTCCAAGCCCGGGCTCTGTCCACTAAGCAACACTGCCTCCCTACTAGATTTGGTTTGCTTTTCTGACTCATTCGTAGCTTTGTGTCATTGGCTATTTCTGTTCAGACATTGCATTACGGGAATTTTTGATGCACTACAGTGAGCATGACTCAAGGGGGCTTTCCTTTGAGGTAGGTCAGACCATCTACAGGTGCCTTCATGCTACAGAGAAGCAGCATGGCCTAGTGGAAAGAGCCCAGGCCTGGGAGTCAGAGGCCCTGGGTTTTCATCCCGGCTCCACCACTTGTCCGCTGTGTGACCTTGGGCAATTCGCTTCACTTCTCCATGCCTCAGTTCCTTCACCTATAAAGTGGTGATGAAATCCTACTCCCTCCTGCTTAGACTGTGAGCCCCAGGTGAAACGGGGACTGTGCCCAACCTGATTAACTTGGAGTGACCCCAGCACGTAAAACAGTGCTTGATACAGAGTAAGGGCTTAATGAATGCAGCAGTAATAGTAATAATAATAATAATAACAGTGCTTGGCACATAGTAAGCACTAAAAAATACTATTATTATTATAATTATTATTAAAAGGGGGAGATGGGACTGGCAAGAAATGAGGAAAGTGAAGCTTTAGTCAAAAATGCAGAAATGAAATGAAAGAGAAGGACAAGGAGAAACACACAAAATTAAAACCAAATGAGCAGTAGAGTACTGTGGCTAGAGATTAGGGTTTCAGACACCTTACTAGACAACTTGGCCTGCACCCTTAAGTCCCTGGGTCACTCGGTGGGTTTGGATAGGCCTGAGAAACCCCATAGGAGTGAAAGATGGCAAAATCAAGGACCTTGCTTTCACCCCAGTTAGGGCAATGGCAATGTGGTGAGCAATCTGTCAGTCGTACTTACTGAGCGCTTCCTTTGTGCAGAGGACTAAGCGTTTGGGAGAGGGCAAACCAGTAGAGTTAGCAGACACATTCCCTGCCCATGGCGAGCTTACAGTCTAGAGTGGAAGACAGCAGTCCCTTAGATTTATCTTTGAGGGGTCACACTCCGGTCTGGGGAACCAGCCCCTCAGCTTTGTAACCTCTGGGGCCACTGACCCTCTCTCCCACCGGCTGTGGGGAAGTGGGAAATCCTGGCTTCTCCCCAGAACAGTGGGAGAAGCACCATTAGCTCTGTAGAAAAATCCTTTTCAGTGGACCCATTTAGGCCCATGCTAATAGCCACAACAGCAGTACTGAAGTCCCAGGGTGAAATTTGCTTGCTTGCGTTCGGGAGAGTACAGTATAACAGAGTTGGTAGACACGTTCCCTGCCCCCAACGAGCTTATGGTCTACTCCATCTTCTCCTCCTCCCCAGCTCTATCTGGCTCTGCCTGGGCTTTTTCATCCAGTTTCCTCCTCAATGACTTCCCCCAACAGAAAGCCCTTTCTGTGGAGAAAGGCTGCAATAGAAGGGAAGTGTTGGAGGATTTCCCCGCGTGGAAGGAAGTCCTCACAGAGAAGAATTCCAGGCTGCTGGGATGAGCCTGGGTTCTCCCCCTTTCACGCTGTAAGCTTGATGTGGGCAAGGAAGGTTTCTGCCAACTCTGTTGTATGGTCCTCTTCCAAGCGCTTAGTACAGGGATCCGCACACAGTAAGCCCTCAACAAATACCATGGATTGATTGATTACTACCCCCACCCCGCCGGCAGGGAACTATGGAAGTCCCCTTCGCAACAGCAGTTAACACTCCTCGGACTTCACCAACCACCACAGGAAGAACAGAGATGGAGTCTAATAAGTTAAAGGAAGTATATTTGATCTGGTTCATTTTCCTGAGATCGATGCTTAGGTTGACCTGTGGGGTGACCTGGAGAAACTATTTTAGGTAACTTCCTACATTGCTTGTCTTGTCTTATGCTGTCGAGTCATCTCCAACCCATAGCGACTCCATGGACACCTCTTTCCCAGAATGTGCCACCTCCATCTTGGAATCGCTCTGGTAGTGTATCCATAGAGTTTTCTTGGTTAAAAATACGGAAGTGGTCAACCATTGCCCTCTTCCACGCAGTCAACCTGAGTCTCCACCCTCGACTCTCTCCCATGCCGCTGATGCCCAGCACAGGTGAATTTTAACTCGTAGCAGATTGCCTTCCACTCTCTAGCCACTGCCCAAGCTAGGAACAGAATGGTTAGGCCTCTGCTTGACTCTTCCTCCTGCAGCCGAGACTGGTAGAGTGCTGGAAACCTTCCAGGTGCGATGCAGAGAGGGGACTACACTGCTATTTGTTTTTTTTTAAAAAACAAGAATAATAATAATAATAATGTTGGTATTTGTTAAGTGCTTACTATGTGCCGAGCACTGTTCTAAGCGCTTGGGTAGATATAGGGTAATCAGGTTGTCCCACGTGAGGCTCACAGTTAATCCCCATTTTACAGATGAGGTCACTGAGGCACAGAGAAGTTAAATGACTTGCCCACAGTCACACAGCTGACAAATGGCCAAACCGGGATTCGAACTCATGACCTTTGACTCCCAAGCCCGTGCTCTTTCCACTGAGCCACGCAACCACTTTCAACTAATATTTATCAAGGACTGTGGGTGATTTGATGGTAAACAATCCCTGAATCATTCTAATTCAGTGATTTTTAGCTATTTCAACTCATTGATTACAAGCAAGCAAGTGAATAGATGCTTTAGTCGGTATGCATTTAGACTTTAAAAATGTCGGTAACTTCTGGTGGCAGGGTTGGGTGGAGGGGCTTCAAGCATGTATAGTTTCCAGCCTGTGTAGTTGTTTGTCTAAAGCTTAAGATTATTCTTTACTTACTGATCTTTGTTCTTATTTTTGTATTTTTTATAGTAGAAACAATAGGTCTGTGTTGGAAGGGCATCACTGTCATCGTTGATGGTAGCCGAGATGTGCATAGCACCAGAAATAACATGCTGCCCTGTGATCCTTAGTCAGACAAAACTTGAAATCATTGAAATCATTGGCTACAGAGTATGGGCCAATGCTGGCCAGTTAACTCTTTCTGGACACATTTTCCTCAGAAAGAGAAAACACAATACGGTTATCACGTTGTCAGATCTACCAAAATCACTTTTAAAAATGATTTGAAAAGGAGTTGTTCAGAGTTGTATTCAAGCCACCTTTTTAAAAACGTAACCATGTTCAGGCCATCAACACTGTCGTTCAGTAGCCAAGTTGGCATCAATCTCTCAATCACTGGAGTTTCCAGAGCACTTACTTGGGGCAGAGCAACTGTACCAAGCACTTGGGAGAGAAACAACGTGGCCTGATGGAAAGAGCACGGGCCTGGGAGTCAGAGGACCTGGGCTCTAATTTGGGCTCTTCCACATGCCTGCTGTGCGACCATGGGCAAGTCACTTAACTTCTGTGCCTCAGTTCCCTCATCTGTAAAATGGGGATTAAATCCTACTCCCTCTTGCTTAGACTGTGAGCCCCATGTGGGACAGGTACCATGTCCGACCTGATAAGCTCATATCTACCCCAGTATTTAGAAAAGTGTGGGCAGGGAATGTGTGCTCTCCCAAGAGCTTAGTACAGTGCTCCACACATGGTAAGTGCTCAATAAATATGATTGAATGAACAGTGCTTGGCACAGAGAAAGTGCTTAACAAATACCAGAGGAAAACAAAACAAAACAAACACAGTTTTCAATTAATTACCTGTCAGGCTGCAGAATGGGTTTTAACAGTCTAAAGAATAAATCAGGAATCAGGAATCTCTTGACTGGAGTTTCTCGCACTGGGAAAAGCATTCTTGAAAACAAACTTTAACTGATATTAAATGTCTCAATCGTAAGTTATTCAACTACTAATTTTTCATCTGAAACTGAAAATTATCTCACAAACCACATTTTTCTTTTTAAATGACAAATTCGTACATACAGGACAGATAGTACGAATGAAGTCCTGCAAATAGCCATGCACCAAAATGCAGATGATGCTTTATGGCGGATTGGTTTGAAAGGAAAAAAATAGGTACAATTTTGAAATTACAAACTCTGTAAGTGCACTGCAAGCTCCTTTTCAGAGGTGCTTCTAGAAAATATATGCATACCTAGCTGGTGTGCTCTGGTTTCTGATTCTTTGATGCCAGAGAAATTAGATAAGCTACTCAGCTTATCAAGAAGAGCTATCCATATTTTTAAAACAAGTAATCTACTGAAATGATTTCAAAGACGTCCATGTATCATCTGATTTTTAAAAATCATCTTCACGCATATTGCACATCTGATGTCAAGCCACTCTCCAATATTAAATGCACTGAATCCCCACAAAACACCCAGAAAGTGATTTGGTCATTATTTTACATTGGAGAAAATTGCAACCCAGCAAAGATTAGCAGAGATCCCCCTAGATCAGTAGCACAACTGGAATGAACTGGGAAGCAGCATGGCCTAGTGGATAAAGCATGGGCCTGGGAGCCAGAAGACCTGGGTTCTAATCCCAGCTCTGCCACTTGCCTGCTGTGTGACCTTGGGCAAGCCACTTCACTTTTCTGGCCTCAGTTTCCTCAGCTGCAAAATGGGAATTCAATACCTGTTCTCCCTCCTACTTAGGCTGTGAGTCCCATGTGGGGCAGGGACTGTGTCCAACCTGGGTAACTTATTTGTATCCCAGCACTTAGATCAGGGCTTGACACATAGTAACGGCTTAAGAGGTACCATAAAAAAAAAAAAATGAAGCTCAGGAATTCTGGCTCTAGTGTCTTCAGCTGCACTCTCTTCTTGGGACCTAATTTTCAGAAGCTGAAATTGGATACGAAAATTGGGGCAGTCTTAAGTTTGTGGATGGAGTTTTTTTCTTCATAATCACTATTGATAAAAAAAAGTCTGTCAACTAAAATCAGTTACAGGTAGCAGGGAGGAACACAGTTTAAAGAGATGGCAATAAATGCCAGGGTTTGAGTCGATCACTAGTCGATCGATTTCCTCTTCATGTTAGTGCTTAGAAGAAATCCTGGTATGTCATTTAGGGAATTTTTTTTTCCAAATGTAATTTCCAAATTCATATTTTGTTTTCTCCCTCTAGTGTTAAATGTCTGCAGAAGACAGTGAAAGATTCTTATCACATCATTTGTAGACCCTGTGCCCATGAACTGGATCTCTGTGCTAAATGTGGAAAGAAAGAAGAGATTGTCATTTCGTAAGTAGCTGCGTGAAGTTGATGTTCCACTCTTTCAGTAACCGATGCACATGAAATTCCTTTCACTAAACATTCCGATAACTACTGGCGTCTTCTATTTCGGAGCATTTACACAATGTGCTACTGCAGACTTGAACACCAGGTTCACCCAAAAGAGCTTGTATATTTTCATTGGACCCTCTCACATTCTCCATTGTCACAGCAGTGATGCTTCTGACAGCAAAGATGCCAAAGAGCCATTCCAAAGCTGGGACTTTATTTTCCCGAAATGTATTTGCTTGCCCGTGGTCTGATTTCATTTTAAATGCAGTCTGATTTCTTTTGGGAGGTGAGCGCTGATTAGTGGATACGGAAAGTAATTCTGAACTGATTGCCTGGCAGAGAAGCAAATAATACTTAATTGCCCACAAGGACCTTTAATCATAGTTCTTTGGAAAATAGCATGTTTAAAGGCGATTAAACATTGAGGATCATGAAATAGCCAGAAATGATTTTCTATTCAAATATGTACTGTTAAAAAGTCAGGGTTCAGAGTTAACACTCATAAAAAAAAGAAACCAAGCAGAGACTGCTACAATTATGAAACAGTCTAACGGTGGGAGTTTGGGGGTTGTTTTTTAATAATTACTTTTATACCAGTCATTTCTCTTTACTGAACATCAAGTATTGATTTTCTGGGGGTTGGCAAAGGGCCAGCTGCAGTGTGACTAACTCTCAATTGTATCTCCTTTAGGGGCTACTTTCCTTATACTAATTTCATTGAATTTGTGTTTTTGGGAAAGAGCAATGTTTGGTAGAAAAGACTCTTCTGCCCCATCTCCTCTCTCCTTCATGTAGATTAATGATTAATGATTAATTCTTAAAAACCTGACAAATAAGAGGCTTCTTCTCCCCCCTCCTCTCCCCCGCCCTTTTCTCCCCGCTGACCTTCTCTAGGATCAGTAAAGGATCAGAGAAGACTGAAAATGGGCCGGATTCTAGCTGCAGAAGAAGGAGCGGAAGAGTCGAAACAGACGAAGATGAGGACGAATTACATTGTGAGATTGATTTAAATGATGCCCCAGAGGACGATGAAGTTGAATTGAGATGACCATTTTTAAAAGGAATGTGGAAGAACAAAAACATGACACACTTTTGACATTAGGGCATCTTGGTCAAGACTCAGGAGACCAGAAAAACTCCAACAAAGTTGCTTAAATTGCAACTGCCAAAGTAGAAATGTACTTCTGTTGCGTGACTTGCATGGTCAGCGGAAGAGTCATGTCTCGCTTGTGTGATTGCCAATCACGGAATGATTTTCAGAAATAAACATCAGAAAGTGTTGAGACTGATGTTCTAGAAACAGTTCTTAAAAGGATAATAATGGAAAGGGGGAGTGCACAGCAAGTGAATTCACTGAATGAGGCCCAGGAAATGATGGCCAAGAGCAGGGTGTGCTGCCCTTAGTGAAATGAGTTAGCGGTCTCAAGTGGAAAGCAGGTAGTTATCCACCATCCAGAAATCACTCTCTTCACACTTGACCTAAAATGACAGTGTTTCTTTAAACGATAGTAAATAGGCCAGAGTTTATCAGAGCGTCAGAGTTGCTTGTATTTATCGTTCATGAGTCACTTAATTTCAGAAAATCGGTCGAGGCAAACTTTCAGGCTTTGATTGGAGGAAATTATCCCAATCCTGGTGTATTCTAATGGCCCACTAAAATTCCCCTTCAAAATTAAGCCTCTGGGTGCATTTAATGTGGTCTTTTTTTATTTTAAAAGTTTTCAGAGGGTGCAGAAAACATAAGATGACTCTTATGGGACAGTGGTTAGTTTAGGATAAAGTTTCTCGTCTGGGCACTGAAGCTCCAAGACAGATTGCGTTACCAAAACAGACACTAACAAAGAGCGTCACCTAGTGAGATACATGCCTAGTTGCACCTGGTGCTTTATTTCTTCAGTAAGATGAAAACGGGCTCATGCGAAACATTCATTTACTTCAGTTATATTTCTTTTTGAAACCGCCCTTCTCAGATCAAGCGAACCACACAACGTTTTCCATATTTCAGGGACAAAATGTGTAAATGAAGCAAAATTGAGTGGTTAAGTATCACGGATTAGCCGTTGTATTACTCCTCAGTACCGTACAGAACACTAGACTCTCCATCAGGGTGGTCCGACCTCTTGATTTCTCTGGAAGCAGAGTCGGGCTAATCCTCGATTTCTGGACCACTTGGAGGGAAGAAGGGAGAGGAGAGGGAAGAGGAGGGACATCTTCCCCACCCAGGGATTTTCGTGATGAATCCCAGCTACCCAGATGCAGCTGGCTTTTACCCAACTCTGGGTCACCTCCACTCCTTCAGCCAGCTCCCTGCACTACCTGGAAGGCTTTTTAGAATGGCACCAGGAGCACACCAGTGCCGCCTTCACATCCCATGCCCAAGGATGTCAGGCTGGCATGAGCCTACGCCCCCAGTGTAATTTGAAAATCTTCCCGTATAGAGCGCGAGCCTGGGAGTCAGAAGGACCTGGGTTCCAATCCCGGCTCTCCGCCACTTGTCTGCTTTGTGACCTTGGGCAAGTCACTTCACTTCTCTGTGGCTCAGTTACCTCCTCTGTAAAACACCATATTTATTATTATTCCTGGAAAGTAAAAGGAGCCAGGTGAGGCAGAAGTGGCACCAGAAAGCCAACCGGTCAAACAACCAGCCTGAGGCTGGAGTGCACTGGTCTGCATCGGGAAATAGCATTGGTCCACAGAGTTTATTAATGCTAATGATAATAATAATGATGGTATTTGGTAAGCGCTTACTATGTGCCAGGCACTGTACTAAGTGCTGGGTTGGATACAAGCAGATTGGGTTGGTCGCAGCCCCTGCCCCACAGGGGACTGATAGTCTGAATCCCCATTTTACAGATGAGGTCCCTGAGGCCGAGAAGTGAAGTGACTTGCCTAAGGCCACCCAGCAGACACAGTGGCACAGCCGGGATTAGAACCCATGACCTTCTGACTCCCAGGTCCGTGCTCTATCCACTGCACCATGCTGCTTGTGGCAAAAAATGACCATGCCATCAAAGCCTTGATCAGTAAGAGGTCAGGATGTACTATCAACAACACCTGCATTGAGTTGTGTGCCTTTATTCTTCAAGAGGTAGGTCTCCTACCATAGTTAATACGGGTATCGAGTCACATGGAAATTTGAAGGGAAAGTCAGATGCAAAAAATAACATGGAAACATTGCCGAAAATTTATTGAAGGATCAGCGCAATGGGTAACAGATCCTGGAAGTAATTTTATCCAGTTTGTGTCAATCAGTTGATAATGCTGAGTGCCTGTTGGCAAAGAAGGGAGGCTGAAAAAAGATAAATCCCTTTCTAGATTCCATTATAAGTGATCTCATAAGTACATGGGTTGGTTGCCTAGATAGCAACTGATTATGGCCCTGTTCCATTATACTAGCAGAAGACATGTATAATGTAAAATGACCTCTGTAATAATGAAATGCTCTTTACCTAATACATAAAGCATAACAATACAAAACTGAATTTGTTTTTAAATGTCCCTATATTAATGGAACACGAACTAATCATTCTCTTGTATCCACACAAAAGATGTTTTCTGATGCTTTTATTCTCGGGTATGTTTTTACTTTTTCCATTATCCTTTGATTCTGGGGAGAACCTAGAGGTTACCGACCTTTTTCTGTTTTCTTTTATAGGCAGCTCCAATGGTAGCACTCTCGACACACTTTCTGGATTGCTCAGAGTTGGAGTAATCCCAAGGGACAAAATTAATGGCAGATTGGGAAAAAAAAAATCACAGACTCCATCTGTGTCTGCGTATGGTATCAGACGCCCATTAGCCGGCTAACACTAGGGAGATTAGGGAGTTAGAAGCAGCATGGCCTAGAGGATAGACTCCCATGGACCTGGGAGTCAGAAGGACCTGGGTTCTAATCCCCACTCTGCCACTTGGCTGCTGTGTGACTCTGGGCAAGCCACTTCACTTCTCTGTGCCTCAGTTCCCTCGTCTGTAAAATGAGAATGAAGACTGAGCCCCGTGTGGGACAGGGACTGTCTCTAACCCGATTAGCTTGTATCTACCCCAGCTCTTAGAACACTGCTGGACACATAGTAAGCGCTTAACGAATACTATTATATTGTTAGTATTTGCTACTAATACTTTTAGTTGACCACAGTGTGGTGGAACTGCAACAGTAAATCGAAGTCACTGTAGACAGAATAGTTTGCCACGCGGCTGGGTCCAGCACACAGAAACGATGCCGCTCCCACAACCCCATGGCAACCTTCCTGGGTTTACACACAGTCCTGAGGGTAATGATGAGGTAAGGGGACCCAGGTGAAGGGAAAAAGCCTGAAATTCTCTGTCATGAAGGCAGAAGTGTTGACATTAAGAAAGTAGGAGGAGTGCTAAGTGACATCTCAAGTATGGGTCTTGTCAGTATAATGAAGTCCTCCCGAGCCATTAGGTTGGTGCTTCGCATTTAGACTTGCCTTGTATGATTGAAGGCAAAAAACCAGATTTTTCTACTGAACGAAACATTGTTGAAAACCATGCCTGTCCCATGCGGTTGGGGTTCAACAAATGTTGACCTAAGCCATTGATCAGATATTTCTGTCTCTGCTTATCTTATTCATTTCTGTTAGTTCGGTTGATGTTTATTTTCCCCCCTCAATAACTCTCCATTGTGTTGAGTCTACTTATTATACCTAGGATTAATGGGGCACCCTACTAGTTATTCTTTAGTCTTCACTTGTCACTGACAAGTAGAGCAGTGTATTTGTTGATCTTTGGTCATGCACTCTCTTGTTTGTAGAAATAGTGCACAGAAAATGCCCTGCTTTATTTAAACACCAAGCCTTCTCTAAACACAGCCACACAGAAAGACATTTAAGAAGGGATCCGGCTCTTTTGTGTAGTCGGCCTAGTGGATAGGGAAGGAGATTTGTTTCCTTTCGTTGCAATATATTTTCTTTTAAAGGATGAAGAGGATTAATAGCCATCAAAGAGTCAGTGGTGTCTATTTAACTGTATTTATCAGGAAATCTGGTTGGCTCCATTAGGGCAAAAGGAATGTTTCTGTTTGGAGAATATTTGGCGTGTGTGTGTACACTGAACTCTTTCAATCGAAGGTATTTATTGAGCACTTACTGTATGCAGAACACTGAACTAAGCACTTGAGAGTACAATACAGTAGAATTGGTAGACATCCCTGCTCTCAAATATCTTATAGTTAAGTAGGGGAGACAAACATTAAAATAAATTAGTGGAAATGGCAGAGTAACAGAGTAAGTGCTGTGGAACTGGGGGTGAGGTGCTTATCATAGTGTTTAAGACTGTAAACTCCTTGTGGGCCGGGAACATGACTACCAAATGTGTTGTATCATCTCAATCACTTAGTACACAGTAACTGCTTGCTCAATAAATTCCATCAATTGATTGATTTGGATACAGACCCAAGTGCGTAGGTGATGCAGAAGGGAGGGCAAACAGTTGGGAAAATGAGAGGTTAGTCAGGAAAAGCCTCTTGCGGGAGGTGGGATTTTAGTAAGACTTTGAAGATGGGGAGAGGCGTGGCCTGTCATCCGTGAAGGGGAGGTTCCAGGCCAGAGGGAGGATGTGGGTGAGGGTTCGGTGGCGAGATAGCTGAGATGGTGGTATAGTGAGGAGATTGACCTTCGAGGAGTTAAGTGAGCAGCCTGGATTGTAATAGGAAATAAGCGGGGACAAGCAGAGGCTAAGGAGTTTCTGCTCTCTGCAGAGGTGGATAGGCAACCACTGGAGCTTCTTGAGGAGTGGGAAGACATGGACTGAACTTTTTTAGAAAAGTGATTCAAGCAGCAGAGTGAAGTAAGGACTAGAGTGGGGAGAGAGAGGAGGCAAAGAAGTCAGCAAGGAGGCAAATAATAATGTTGGTATTTGTTAAGCGCTTACTATGTGCAGAGCACTTTTCTAAGCACTGGGGTAGATACAGGGTAATCAGGTTGTCCCACGTGAGGCTCACAGTTAATCCCCATTTTAGAGATGAGGTAACTGAAGCACAGAGAAGTTAAGTGACTTGCCCACAATCACACAGCTGACAAGTGGCAGAGCCGGGATTCGAACCCATGATCTCCGACTCCCAAGTCCAGGCTCTTTTCACTGAGCCACGGCAAACGCGGTAGTCAAGCCGGGATAGAATTACTGCTTGGATTGGTGTAGTAATAGTCTGGATGGGGAGGAAAGGGTGAAATTTAGTGAAGCTGTGAAAGCAGAACCGGCAGAATTTGGTGATTGGTTGAATATGTGGGTTGAATGAAAGAGATGAGTCGAAGATAATGCCCAAATTATGGGCTTGTGAGACAGGGAGGATGGATATAAGAGAGTTACTCGTTTATTTATGTATATTAATGTTTGCCTCCCCCTCTAGACTGCTGGCTCACTGAGGGCAGGGAATGTGTCCGTTTTTTGTTATAGGGTACTCTCCCAAGTGCTTAGTACAGTGCTTTGCACAGAGTAAGTGCTCAATAAATACGATTGAATGAATGAGTTTAGTAATTCACATGTCTCTTCATTGGTGTCGGTGAAAAATATCAAGCTTGACCCTTCAATCGGGGTCAGTCAGGCTTTCGCTTCAATCTTAGATGTAATTAGCTATTACCAATGGGGGACAGTTATGGAGACAAGACATCAGACTAACGAATGGATAAGCGGGGGCACAGAGCATCTGACAGTAGCCATTTTGGAGGGTGAACTAAGCCTACATTGGTTGAACTTTATGATACGTGCAACATATTCTCCCAGGCAAGATCTCTGGCACTTAATCCATTTGCTCCACAAACAGTAAGCACTCACTAAACACCACTGATCGATTTAAGAGTTTTGTATTTTTTTGTTTTTTTTTTTTAATGATATTTCAGCGCTTACTATGTGCCAGTCATTGTACTAAGTGCTGGGGTAGGTAATAATAATAATTATGGTGTTTGTTAAGCACTTACTATGTGCCAAACACTGTTCTAAGCCCTGGGGTAGATACAAGGTAATCAGGTTGTCCCACGTGGGGCTCACAGTCTTCATCCCAATTTTACAGATGAGGTAACTGAGTCACAGAGAAGTTAAGTGACTTGCCCAAAGTCACACAGCTGATAAGTGGCAGAGCCGGGATTAGAACCCATGACCTCTGACTCCCAAGCTCGTGCTCTTTCCACTAAGTCATACTGCTTCTCATAAGATACAAGATAATAAAGTTGGACACAGTCCCTGTCCTACCTGGGGTTCACAGTCTTAATCCCTATTTTGCAGATGAGGGAACTGAGGGAAAGAGAAGTTAAAATAAAAGATTTGAGTTGCATGAGGAATAAATGAATGGTACATTCCAAGCGCTTAGTACAGTGCTCCGCACACAGTAAGCACTCAATAAATACAGTTGAATGAATGAATTTGCCCAAGGTGTCACAGCAGGCAAGTGCAGAGCTGGGATTATAACCCAGGTCCTCTGACTCCCAGGCCTGCACTCCTTCCACTAGGCCATGCTGCTTCTCTAGTTTTGAATAGGTGACAACATTAACAATAATAATAATAATGATGATGGTATTTGTTAAGCGCTTACTATGTGCCAAGCACTGTTCTAAGCACTGGGGTAGGTACAAGGTAACCTGGTTGTTCCACATGGGGCTCATGGTCTTAATCCCCATTTTACAGATGTTAAGTGGCTTGCCCAAAGTTGCACAGCTAATGTGACAGAGCCAGGATTCGAATGCACAACCTCTGACTCCCAAGCCTGTGCTCTTTCCACTGAGCCACCCTGCTTCTCGATTATAGATGAAGTTCAGTGATTATTACAAACTCCAGAATAGACTTCGTAATAGAGATAAGATTGAATTCCACTTTTTCATTTGAATCTTTGGTGAATTTTTAAAATCTGCATATTAATCATGAATGTTCAATGTGTGAAAACACATCATTATAAAAGCTTCCTAAAATGGTTGTGTGGTTCTCGTGACCAGCCCTGGAAGGTGTACATGGGGAAAATTGATATTCCATGACCCTCAGTGCCTGACAGTCTTTCATTCATTCGTTAATTCAGTCGTATTTATTGAGCACTTGCTGGGTGCAAAGCACTCTACTAAGCGCTTGGAAGAGTAAACTATAACAGTGTAGCAGACACATTCCCTGCCTGCAATGAGCTTACAGTCTAGTTGGGGAGACAGACATTAATATAAATAAAAAAATGAATTACAGATATAGACATAAGCCGTCAGTCTGCAAGTGCAATCAATCATATTTATTGAGCACTTACCATGTGCAGAGCACTGAACTAAGTACCCGGGACAGTGCAGGACAATAGAGTAGATAGACACTATCCCTGGCCTCAAGGAGCTTACAGTCTACAGGTTTAATTCCTCCACTGAACTCTCCTGTCATCGTAACCCCATGGGAGGTCATGGCCACGGCTAGTGTTTAGGAGTTTGATATGGTGAGTCCAGAGCTTTTTTAAAAAAAAAACTGGAGGCTTTAGGCTACTAGTAGGTGTACATCTTTCTCTCACTGAAAATTCCAACTTCTGAAATAATGAAGCTAGGTACATTTAAATTAAAAATTTTAAAGATGTATGACAGTTTGGGACTTTTTGCTCAAAGGAAGATAGGGAGGCATCATCTTTGCCTTGAGAGAGCATTAAGAATCCTCAGGGTTATATTATTCTAATAGAAGAAGCAGCATGGCTTAGTGCAAAGAGCACGGGCTTGGGAGTCAGAGGATTTGGTTTTAATTCTGGCTCCGCAACTTGTCTGCTGTGTGACCTTGGGGCAGTCACTTAACTTCTCTGTGCCTCAGTTCCCTCATCTGTAAAATGGAAATTAAAAGTGTGAACCCCATGTGGGACAACCTTATTACTCTGTATCCACCCCAGTGTTTAGAACAGTGCTTGGTACATAGTAAACTCTTAACAAATACCATAATTATATTTTTCAGGTCTAGCGCTTGTGTGATTCGTGACTGTAGCAATAGCATCAACCAAAAATTCATGCATTTTCATTTGCCTGATTAAAATAATTTTCTATCAAAAATTTGAGATTTCCCATTCCTGAGCATTTAAAGTTTTCAATCTCTTTTTCTGTGAAATCTCAGAAAACAAAGACCCTTTTAGAAAATGGCCCATAATTTTTCAGGAAGCCAAAGGTGTGGAAACAAACTTGGAATGAAATTTTCTTTATGACAAATATTGTGGTCGTACGACCCCCTTATCTAATGGTGTTTCTTTGTATTTAAAACTAGTTCTGAAAGTGGGGCTTTTCTTTATCATTAATATGACGTGTTGAGCAGTGCTTAGTGCAGAGCCCACCATTAGGTGCTGTTTGATAAAGAGTTATCCAACTGACTGGTTCGAATAAGGGTGAAGGACAAACCGGGTAGAACTGGGAACACAGAAGTGAGCTGGGAAGCAGTGTGGCCTAGTGGAAAGAGCAAGGACTGGGAGTCAGGAGACCTGGGTCCTAACCCCAGCCCTGCCACTTGCCTGCTGGGCAAGTCACTTTAACTTCCCTGGGCCTTGGTGTCCTCATCTGGAAAATGGGGATTAAGTCCATGTCCTCCCTCTTCCTTAGACTGAGAGCCCCATGTGGGACAGAGATTGGGTCTGATCCAATTGTAGGGTTTCTACCAAGGCGCTTGGCACATAGTAAGTGCTTAATAAATACCTCAAGAGTTAATTAATTGGGGAGCAGCATGGCCAAGAGGATGGACCATGGGCCTGGGAATCAGAAGGACCTGGGTTCTAATCCCAGCTCCACCACTTCTCTGCTGTGTGATCTTGAACTTCCCTGTGCCTCAGTTACCTCATCTGTAAAATGGGGATTAAGACTGTCAACCCCATGTGGGACATGGACAGAGTCCAAATTGATTAGCTTGTATCTACCCCAGCACTTACAACAGTGCCTGGCACTGAATGAGTGCTTAGCAAATTCCATTTTAAAAAAAATAAGGGGGGCAGAAAAGCTGGGACCCTCCAACCCAGACGAAATAGTGTACCCTAGTGGAAAGAGCCTGAGCCTAGGAGTCAGAGGACCTGGCTTCTAACTCTGGCTCCACCACTTGTCTGCTGTGTGACGTGGGCAAGTCACTTAACTTCCCTGTGCTTCAATTCCCTCATCTTGCGAAATGGGGGTTCGATACCTGTTCTCCCTCCTAGTTAGACTGTGAGCCCCATGTGGGACCTGATAATCTTTGTATCTGGCCCAGCGCTTAGTACAGTGCTTGCACATAGTAAGCACTTAAGAAATACAATTATTACCCATACTGATGGGAAATGAGTTGGCCCTTTGGAGCAAGTTCAGGCCTTGTTGAGGTTCAAAAAAACAACAATGGTCTCTCTACAAGACACCTTTGACGACTCCTATGAAGGGATATCACTTCCCATCGATATACATGCCAGTTCAACAATGGGGGCTGTCAACACCAAAACTCAGAAAACAAGAGTTTTATTTTGAAAAGCAACTACAGTTTCTTGTAAATTATTTGGAAGCCACTTCAGAAGCGGGTTCTCGGCACTGGGAAGATTGACTCCCCTCCCCTCATCCTGTGATTGATATGTGAGCCAGTCGTCCGTGATCGAGGGGTCCTGGAAATATCTAATAATGCCTTGTCCCCTCTGTAAAGGTTAGAGGAAATCCTACAGCAAATGAAAACCCCAGAGGAAGGAAGCTACATCACGGAGCATTCCCTGCAGGGTCACGGAGAATTAGTACAGGATTTGTGTTGTTGCGCTGGTGGTGACGCAGTCTGGTGCAAGCGAGACAGACCCTAGGCAGGAAAGAGGTGACATTTAGCTGGCCCAAACAGGAATACAGAACGCAGCTTCACGATCGGGTCATTTTGTTGGTCATCTGACTATTCCAGAGTTTTCCAGTTTCACAACATCCTCTTTGAAGGTTCACAGACTACATCTGTCCTGCTAACGACTTGTCGGTAAGTCAGATTACGAAATGATGTAACTACGATCTCTACTCAAATGCCTTTAAAGATAAACTTCCATTTTATCGTCTTCATTTTTTTTTTGCACGATCAGAAGTGTCAAGTCTTCCCACATTCTACATTTGTTGCACATAAGCTTCTTTCTTATCACAGTTATAATCAAGTCAAAATTCTACATACTGTATAGTTAAAATGATGCCTGGTTCTGAGAGGTCCAGGAATAAGGATCCTTATGAAATGGCCGTTCAAGGTAATGAAGTCCGAATGCCAAGCCAACAACCTAGTTGGTTTTGCTATAATGATGAGGAATCTTCATTCCTTTTTATGAGGTCACAGAGCTTCAATTAGTCAATGGTATTTATTGAGTGCTTATTGTGTGCAGAGCACTGTACTAAGTGCTTGGGAGAGTACAATTTAACAGAGTTGGTAAACATGTTCCCTGCCCACAATGAGCTTACAGAGTTTACAGTTTATGGTCTAGAGGGATTTTCTAGAGGTCATCTAGTCCTGCTTTATTTGTGCCTTGGGAGTAAGATTACAACTGTTAAGTGATACAGAAATATAGACCTTTTAATTTAATCTGATGTACACCAGACCTACTCATGTAGTGCTCTTTTCTTTTAGCCAGTGTCACTTAAGACACAATTTTATTTAGCTTTGTAATTCTCACACTCCCTGAATGGATAGGTTGATCTCCCGAGCCAGTGAATTGACACAGAAAAATGTGTTTCATGAGCCATACCACCTGATCACTAAATGCCACCTTGGTTTGAAGTATCTGGTTAGAAGGGAACACTTGGCTATTTGCTGTGTACAAGGTTTAAACAAATAAATTGGTTGCAGTATCTCTGTAGTCCAACACCTTCCTTCAAGCAGTAATCCCACTGAGATTTGAGCTAACCTTTTGAAAATTTCGTAGGGATAATATCCTAAATGGAAAGATACTGTAAAGTCGTGTTATAACATTAGTTTCAGGGAATATGATCTTTCTTCCTGCCCACCCCCGTCCCCACCTCCCGAACTTGAACACCCCCAGTGCTGGTGTTGGGCTTCCCAGTAAGCTGTGTCCAACCCGATTTTCTTGTATCCACCTGAGCCCTTAGTACAGTGCCTGGCACATAGTAAGTGCTTAACAAATACCACAGTTATAGCTAACATCATCATCATTATTATTATTATTATTAAGCTCATGGGGTTGACAGCAGACCCAAAGTAAACTAGAAGTAGTGGTAGGGGTGCTTGGCGGGAACTGAGGCCCAGAGAAGTGACATGCCCAAGGTCACACAACAGGCAACCCCTCCCCCACCCGACCCCAGAACTTGCCTTTGACTGAGCTATCTCTGTGAGTGGATGGAGCCTTGGGAGAAGAGGCTCGAGGCTCTGTGTTGTTGTTTTTTACATGGTACTTGTTTAAACTCTTACTATGTGTCAAGCACTGTTCTAAAAACAAGTTAATGCAGAGCTCCCAGGCTAAGTAGGAGGGAGAACAAATATCAAATCCCCTTTTGACAAATGAGGAAACTGAGGCCCAGAGAAGCAAAGTGACATGACCAAGGTCAAACAACAGGTTAGGGGCAGAGCCGGGATTAGAACCCAGATCCTCGGATTCCCAGGCCCCGGGCTCTTTCCAGTAGGTCGCCCTGCTCCTCTGGAGCAATGCCTGCCCCTTCTCGTCTACTTCCGAGTCCATGATGCCACCTGGAACCTCAGAGCCAGAAGGCCACTGCTTCTCTCAGTATGCATGGCAGTGCCTCCGCCACCGGCAGAAGTGGCTCGGCCAGGGGGATGAGCTGGGGGTGCTCAGGTCAGTGGGTCCGTCGGGCAGCGGGATAGCTAGAACCCCAGGCTCTCCCCACTTAACAGGCTACAACTAGATCTGTGGCCTAGCAGATAGGGTCGTGGTGGGAGTCAACTGTAATTAACAGGTTTCCTAACTGATCATTTCATAATGAAGGATTTTGGACATGCCCATTTGATTAAAATTTAAACTAAATCGCAAATGTCTCTCAAATGTCTTTTCTCCTCTGATATTGCTTTTATGCAAGCATTATTACCTCAGCAGAAGCCAATATGTCTAGCATTATTAGAAATAGTGTTGGCTTTTATACCTTAATAAAAGAGATGGGAAGCATTTTATGGCTGGAATTAGAGTTATTGGATAATAACACAGAAACCTGGGATTTCTATTTGAAGACCCACATTTCTCATTAGAAGGTCTGACATTAAAGAAAATGTGGCAAGGTGGATGGCTATTTACACAGTTTCCTGCCCCTGTCTTCTCTTCACCCAGAGCAGTGCTTGTCAATCCATAGCAGTTGCCCAAACCCCAAGTCCCTTTGGTAAACCACGTCAGTGTTTTCTTTACTAAAGGAGGACTCGTTTGCCATGCATCTCTGTATTGTGAGGTAGCTGTGTGCTGTGGAAGCATTTGCTGTGTTTGTTTTTGATTTTGTTTTTTTAAAGGTACTTGTTAAGTGCCTACCGTGTGTCAGGAACTGTAATAATGATAACTGTGGTGCTTGTTAAGTGCTTATTCTGTGCCAAGCACTGTACTAAGCGCTGGGGTGGATACAAGATAATCGGGTTAGACCCAGTCCCTGTCCCACTGTCTTAATCCCCATTTTACAGATGAGGTAACTGAGGCACAGAAAAGTGAATCGACTTGTCCAAGGTCACACAGCAGACAAATGGCAGCGCCGGGATTAGAACCCGGGTCCTTCTAACCCCAGGACCGTGCTCTTTCCACTATGCCACGCTGCTTCTCAGGTCGTTTTTAGCTCTCCTTGAGTACAGCATTCTAGGACAGAATCGGCTCTTCTACCCCTTTCAACGGAAGGCCTACCGGCCACAGTGGTCCTAAATCGTACAGCCCGAGGGAAAAAAAAACATGTCAGTAGGCCCTTGCTGAGAAGCTTGTTTGGTTCTAGCCCAATCTTGGAGGACCACCTCCCCACCTCCCCTGCCACAAGAATTTCAGCTATTCTCAGATTGAGCCAGGGATGCAGATGTTGCTTTAGAGAGGGGAATAAAGCCTTACCATTGATTGCCCCCTTGCCTCCTCCTACCTTACCTCTCAGATTTCCTACTACAACCCAGCCCGCAAACTTCGCTCCTCTATCACCAACCTACTGCTCACTGTACCTCGATCTTGTCTCTGTCTCTAATGAAGGAAAGCGGACATACTGTAGATCTACCTACCGGAGCAAACGGTCGCTGCCAAGAGAGGTAATGAAAGCCTCCTTCATCGGAGTGGAGGGGTCAATCAATCATCAATCATATTCATTTAGTGCTAACTGCATGCAGAGTGCTTTACTAAGGGAAAGAGGTCGGCAAAAGAGGTGACCACCCTCCCTGGGAATTGGGTCCTGTTCCACTGGAACAGGGAGAGCGATGACAACAATGTCCTAGCATGAGTGAGATGTTGCCCTCCCCTCTCACCGCCCAGGTGATTGAATCCAGTCCTGCCGGAGCAGGACCAATCAACTCAGCAATCAAGCAACGTTATTTACTGGGGGCTTTCTGTATGTGGAGCACTGCATTAAGTACTTTGGAAATGGTATTTATTGAGCACTTACTGTGTGCAGAGCAATGTACTAAGGTGCTTGGGAGAGGACATTAGAACAAAGGTGGTAGATACATTTCCTGTCCACAGCAAACTTACAGTGTAGACCAAAGACCTCAGCAGTAGCCACCATGTTCATTCATTCATTCATTCATTCAATTGTATTTACTGAGCGCTTACTCTGTGCAGAGCACTGTACTAAATGCTTGGAAAGTACAATTCAGCAATTGAGAAACAATCCCTACCCACACTGGGCTTACGGTTTAGAAAGAGGGGGAGACAGACATCAAAATTAGTAAGCAGGTATCAATATAAATAAGTAGAATTACAGATATACACACAACAAAGCAAGTAAACAGGCATCAATACAAATAAGTAGAATTATAGATATGTACATATATACACAAGTGCTGTGGGATGGGGAGAGGGGAGTGAAGCAAAGGGGGCAAGTTGAGGTGATGTGGAAGGGAGGGGGAACTGAGGAAGGGTGGGGCTTAGTCTGGAAAGACCTCTTGGAGGAGGTGAGCCTTGAATAGGGCTTTGAAGGGGGAAAGTGTGATTATTTGGCAGATTTGAAGAAGGAGGGCATTCCAGGCCAGAGGCAGGAGGTGGGCCAGGGGTCGAAGACAGGACAGGTGAGAATGAGGCCCAGTGAGAAGATTGGCACCAGAGGAGTGTGCAGGCTGGGATGTAGATGGAGAGAAGGGAGGTGAGGCAAGAGGGGGCAAGGTGATGGAGAGCTTTGAAGCCAAAAGTGAGGAGTTTTTGCTTGATGTGTTTCCAACATTTAGGATATCAGAAAGGTTGTGGGGCAGTGGATGGCCAGCCAGAAGGGTGGCAAGCCTGGAAACCATCCCTTTAGCCCTCTAGACTGGAAGCTCACTGGGCAGGGAACATATCTATCGACTCCGTTACAGTGCTGCGTACACAGTAAGTGCTCAATAAATACAACTGGTTGATTGATCAATTTAGCCATTGCGTACACTCGCTCCGGTGGTTTTTGTTGTTGCACTCAAGGAGCTTCCAATCTAGTGGGAGAGACAGGCACTAAAAGTGTGGCTAGAGAAGAGGAAGAAAGAAAAAGAGACGTGTACACGGGTTAGTGTTTCAGTAATAGGGTCTGCAAGACGTGCGTGTGAGTGCTATGGAAACCTGTGATTACACCAGCGTTCAGAAGTGCTGAAGTAGCAATAGGGGAGGAAAACTGTGGGAGGATATGGGAGGTGAATCAGGGAAGGCCTTCTGGAGGAGGTGTAATTTTAAAAAGGTTTTGAAGATGGGGAGAGCAGTGGTCTGCATGTGAGGGGGCAAGTTCCAGTCAAAGAGAGGGCGTAAGCAAGGGGTCAGAGGTGGGAGAGCCTGGAATGAGATACAGTGACTTGGTTAGATTGAGAGAAATGCAGTCCCTTCCCAAACTGTGATCATAACATTCTGAAAACCACCAGACCCATTGACACAAGAACGACATTCAATTCTGATGGCTTCTCAAACACTTTAGGCACTTAAGAAATTCCATTTATTGATTGATTGAGGGGGAGGGGAGAGGAGCAGGATCCATACCCCTGAAATTACTGATTCAAGATGGGAGAAACAAGTGCCATGAGAGTCCTTGGGTGTGCAGCCCAGATTAACAAGAGAAAGCATATTGAGAGAAGCCTAAACTTCTGCTATCTATATTTCAAATCCCAAACACCAAGAACCAGAAGTTTTAAAGGATGTGCCAAACAACTTTTCATAGTAGGGGACTCATCTGCTTTCATCTGTAGCACATGCAGCTCTACCATCAACAATGGGGGTGGAGAGGGGTTAGAAAATGGAGACGAAACAAATAAGCCCTCAGCACTATATAGAAAATATTTAACACTTTTAGGATTCTATTTTTCAAGGTTTAATGCACAATTGATCATACAATGAAGACTGATTCTTTTTCCACAATAGAGCTTTGAATCGGTATATGTGCTTTTCATTCAAAAACAAAAGGCCTCACTTCACTGTGCGGAAAAAAATCAGTTTTTATTGTACCAACAGCTCACGAACATGAGTCGATATACTGTACATGGAATTAATCACATTCTCCCTCCCCCCTCACCACACCTCCCTCACAGTCTCCCACTTGCTCATTTAGGATGATGAAAAACAATTTTCAAGGTTTTTTTTTAAGAAACAATCAGCCCCCTTTTCTCCACTGCCTAGCATGGGTGTAAATAGTGTATTAACTGCCAGAATTGTAGGGCACTGCCACAATCAAGCCAAGACAACCTTTACTTCCCTCCCCTCCGCCCCCCACATCCTAGAGGCTTGAAAATCTTTCAGCTTCCAAAAGTGCCCTAACGTATTCTCAAGGAGTAGTTCATGCCGTGAAGAATCTGGCTCATTATGGTATAAGTACTTCAAATGCCAGTGAAGAAAGTTTCAGAGGCCAGGGGAGGTGGAAAGGAGAAAGAAGAAAGAAAAGGAACTGCTGAGGGGATGAGCAGCCCAACTTATATATATATATATATATATACACATACATACACATATATGTGTGTGTGTGTGTATACGTATCCTTGACTCGTCTCTCTCGTTCACCCCACACATCCTATCCGTTACCAAGACCTGCCAGTTTCACCTTTACAATATCGCCAAGATCCGCCCTTTCCTCTCCACCCAAACGGCTACCTTACTGCTACGGGCTCTCGTGATATCCCGGCTAGACTACTGTGTCAGCCTTCTCTCTGACCTCCCTTCCTCCTCTCTCACCCCGCTCCAGTCTATTCTTCACTCCGCTGCCCGGCTCATCTTCCTGCAGAAACGATCTGGGCATGTCACTCCCCTTCTTAAACAACTCCAGTGGTTGCCTATCGACCTCCGCTCCAAACAAAAACTCCTCACTCTAGGCTTCAAGGCTCTACATCACCTTGCCCCTTCCTACCTCTCCTCCCTTCTCTCTTTCTACCGCCTACCCCGCACGCTCCGCTCCTCTGCCGCCCACCTCCTCACCGTCCCTCGGTCTCGCCTATCCCGCCGTCGACCCCCGGGCCACGTCCTCCCGCGGTCCTGGAACGCCCTCCCTCCTCACCTCCGCCAAACTGATTCTCTTCCCCTCTTCAAAACCCTACTTAAAACTCACCTCCTCCAAGAGGCCTTCCCAGACTGAGCTCCTCTTCTCCCTCTACTCCCTCTACCACCCCCCTTCACCTCTCCTCAGCTTAACCCTCTTTTCCCCCCATTTCCCTCTGCTCCTCCCCCCTCCCTTCCCATCCGCTCAGCACCGTACTCGTCTGCTCAACTGTATATATTTTCATTACCCTATTTATTTTGTTAATGAAATGTACATCGCCTTGATTCTATTCAGTTGCCATTGCTTTTACGAGATGTTCTTCCCCTTGACTCTATTTATTGCCATTGTTCTTGTCTGTCCATCTCCCCCGATTAGACCATAAGCCTGTCAAAAGGCAGGGACTGTCTCTATCTGTTGCCAACTTGTTCATTCCAAGCGCTTAGTACAGTGCTCTGCACATAGTAAGTGCTCAATAAATACTATTGAATGAATGAATGAATATATGTATGTATATATACACACACATATATATGTATGGATATATACACACACACATATACATATACATACATAATATTTGTTAAGAGCTTACTATGTCAGTCAACCATTATTCTAAGTGCTGGGATAGTTACAAGTTAAGCTGGTCAGATACAGTTCCTATCCCACATAGGGCTCACAGTCTCAATCCTCATTTTGTGGATGAGGTCCCTAAGGCACAGAGAAGTGAAGTGACTTGCCTAAGGTCACACAGCAGCCCCCTTTACTCTACACCCCCCCCCCCAGCACTTGTGTATATATGTACATATCTATAATTCTATTTATATTAATGCCTGTTTACTTATTCTGATGTGTATATATATCTATGATTCTATTTATTTATATTGATGCCTGTTAACTTGTTTACTTGTTTTGATATCTGTCTCCCCCCTTCTAGACTGTGAGCCCTTTGTGGGCAGGGATTGTCTCTCTTTGTTGCTAAATTGTACTTTCCAAGTGCTTAGTACTGTGCTCTGCACACAGTAAGTGCTCAATAAATACGAATGAATGAATGAAAGCGGCGGAGCGGGGATTAGAACCCAGGTCCTACTGAGTCCCAGGCCCTTTCTCTATCCACTAGGCAATGCTGCTTCTCTGTTTTGTAGAGAAGCAGTGTTGCTCAGTGGAAAGAGCCCGGGTTTAGGAGTCAGAGGTCATGGGTTCTAATCCCAGCTCCACCACTTATCAGCTGTGTGATTTTGGGCAAGTCACTTAACTTCTCTGTGCCTCAATTACCTCATCTGTAAAATGGGGATTAACTGTGAGCCTCATGTGGGACAATCTGATTACCCTGTATCTACCCCAGTGCTTAGAACAGTGCTCGGCACACAGTAAGTGCTTAACAAATACTAACATTATTATTATTTCATAAGTACTAAGTACAAAGTACCCAGTGGATGCTCAGTGAATGCTCTTACTCCTCCTCCTCCTACTAACTACTACTGTAACTATTACTGGCCCTACAGCAGGCTCTGCCCCTCCCTTCTCTGTGGCCAAAGTCTCTCCAGTACTACCACTCCTCTCTCCTCTATCTCTAGTGGCAGCTCCCAGCACCTGGCCATTTGACTTTGAACAGTGGAAGAAGGAAGGGCAGCCCTTCTTCCTCCTCCTTTCCATTCCCCCTTGCCTCAGCCCCTGGCCCTGACCTGACCCTGTTCTGCTCTATGGGACAGTGTCAACAGGAGGGTTACTGGCTCCCCTTCCTTCTCCTTTTTTCCTTCTCCTCACTTGCACACCATTCCCCTGCTCCCAAACTCGTTCTCCTAAGCACTGAAGACAGAGGATCGTGATGATGGGATCTGGGGAAGGATGTGAGCTCTTCGTTCAGGCAATCCAAGAGTTGATTTCATCCCCATGATAAGGAAGAAAAATGTGGGAAAGCACTTTGTGTGTGTGTATTTCTGTTTATGTGAGCACACTTTTCACACCTCTCTGGATGAGATCATTTGGGGGTCAGCTTGGGGGCATGAATATGGGCATGCAAAAAGGGATGAGAATTGTAAAACAGCATGAAAGGGAAAAAAAATCCTTAAAAGAAAGGGTGAGAGAAGGGGCCCAAGTCCAGATGAAGAATTTCTGTTCCTTGTGACATAAGAAAAGGCGGGGGGCGGGGAGGGGGGGCACCTCCTTAAGATGGGAGTTGCGGGACAGGATCCATGTCAGCGGAGGTTCCCAAGAATTGACTGTCTATACGGAAATAGAAATTGTAGGTGATTCAGCGCCAGTTCATAATTGATGTCGTTGAGTTTTTGGCACCCGGTTCCTTGGGATTCTTTATTTATGCACAGATGTAGAGAAAGAGGTTCATTTTATTTCTGCAAATGTATGCTGAATTAATGTGGTCATGCTTGATATGACATTTGGGGATATCAAATATATGAGCCCCTGCAGATATTATTTTACTCCCATCCTTGCTAGCTAATCTGAAGCAACTAAATGTCATTTGATCTGAACCCCTAGAGCTCATCTACAGCCTTCACAGTCAGGCTTTCCAAATCATCATCACCAGCCTTTACTGAACATTCACAAACCAAGATAAAGGCTGGAACTTTCCTGGGATTATAGAATTCCAAGTGGCCAAAGGGAAATTCTGCCCTTAAACGGAAACTTTTTAATTCCTTTAGAAAAAAAAGAGAGACAATAAGGGGAATCGGTAGTTTAACAAAAATAGCTAAGAAGGATTCTGTCGTGCCACTAGATGTTGCTGTAACAAAGGGGGAAAAGAAAGACGTTCTAAAAGCCACCTCTGCAACTACAGATGGAGAGAAATTGTATGTTGGTTGTTTATGTTGTTGATTTTAGGAGATTATTTTGGTGGATTTTTATCTTATTGCAGCTTGTTATTTTTCTTCCCTCGCTCCTATGAAGTCTTGTTTTTAAGGCCTAGCACATTCTGCAAAGTTTCCTGACAATAGACTGTTCAGTCTTCCTTGGTTTGTGCTTCTTTTTAAAAGCAAACAGTCTGGTTTAGAAGTCTGGGAATCCATTAAAATAGCACCCCAGATAAAGGCTACAAAAACATAGAGGTAGAAGCGGTCTTCTCCTAACCCACTTTCTCTGA
This sequence comes from Ornithorhynchus anatinus, assembly GCF_004115215.2. Lineage (NCBI taxonomy): Eukaryota > Metazoa > Chordata > Mammalia > Monotremata > Ornithorhynchidae > Ornithorhynchus > Ornithorhynchus anatinus. Next base: position 58,759,214 of record NC_041753.1, read on the forward strand.
TGCATGTTGGCTAGCCATTGCCTTTGAACTGAATTCTTCATCCCATGGAGGTAGACAGATGGGGCTTGACGGACCGCAGAGAAAAGGAAATTCCAAAGTTGAGAGCATTCCTTGGGAAACAGTCTGCTATTAGGTGACCATCTTTTATCTCATCCTACATGTGGGGAAAAGTAAAATGGTGGTACCGGCCTACCCGATGGGTGCTCTTTTCTGGGAGCCTTTATGTCATGGTCTCATGGCTTGCTAAGGTTGGTGGGGGGTGGGGGGAGGGGGTGGCTGTACCCCCAGATTGCTCAACCCAGGACTGTATTAAAGGTGCTGGTGGCAATTTGGAGTGGGGTCATAATGTAAACCCCTTGAGGGCAGGGATTGTGCTGACCAACTCTGTTGTATAGTAATCTCCCAAGCTCTTAACAATAATAATAATAGTAATAATAATAATCATGGTATTTGTTAAGCACTTACTATGTGCCAGGCACTTTTAAGTGCTGGAGTGGTTACAAGCAAATCGGGTTGGACACTGGGCCCCACATGTATACTGTGTTAATGTAGTCATGCTTGATATGACATTCAGGGATATCAAATGCAGGAGTCCCTATAGATATTATTTTACTCCCATCCTTGCTAGCTAATCTGAAGCCATATGGGGCTCATAGTCTTAGTCCCTGTTTTACAGATGAGGTAACTGAGGCCCAGAGAGGTTAAATGACTTGCCCAAGGTCACATAGAAGATAAGTAAGTGCTCTGCACAGAGTAAGTGCTCAGTAGACATCTTGGATTGATTGACTGAGAGCCCCCACCCCCAGGGCTGGACCGAAGGACCAGTAAGGGGGAGGGCTTTTAGGAGTAGAAGTTCCTTTAATACCACTGTGCTGGTCTTCTCTCTGGCTCAGAAAGAAAGCCAGACCATTCTCGTGGGTGCTGGCCTTTGGTTCGAAGCCAAAAGTGGCCCAGCAGAAGTAAAAAAAACTTCCGGGAGTTTCTCTGGCTGGTGCTGCCTTCACTGGCACAGTCGAGCAACTCCCGCTGTGGCAGCTTGGGCTCTGCTCCAGGGATTCTTTGGCTAAAACCTCTTACAAGATGTTCACCTGGCCTATTCCCAGGTTTCCTACTGCTTCCAGCTGCCAGGAAATTTCCCCAACCTAGACTGGTGGCTTGATCGTGATCTCTAGGTCCTCAGTCCACAGTAGTGTTTCCCAGCCACAGTGGCCCAAGATCACTAGGATTATCACCACACCCGAGACTAAGGGCTATAATAATAATTGAGATATTTGTTCAGTGCTTACCCTCTATCTAGCTGCCAAGCCTATGTAGATTCAAGATAATCGGGTCGGACGCAGTGCCTGTCCTTCACGGGGCTCACAGTCTAAGAAGGAGGAAGGACAGGTGTTTAATCCGCACTGTCTAGATGAGGAAACGCAGGCACAGGGAAATGAAGTGGTTTGCCCAAGGCCACACAGCAGGTAAGCGGCAAAGCCCAGGATTAGATCCCAGGTCCTCTGACTCTCAGGCCTATGCTTTTTGCACTAGGCGATGCTGGATCAGGCTAACCCTTTCTGAGCACCTCTGCACCTTTAAACTCCTCACCCAAGGTCCCACAGGTTATTGCTCACTAACTTGGCTGTCGGGATTCCTGGATTCTATTTCCAGCTGCTATCTTCGATCTCTGCATTTCCTCACCTTCCCTTCCTCAGTCCCCTCAGCTGTAAGGAACCACAATGGACCAGGTCTTGCCAAGGGAGGGGCCTCTTCCCAGAGTGTAATTAGGTGGGGAACTCGAGAAGCAGTGTGACCTACTGCAAAGAGCACAGGTCTGGGAGTCGAAAGACCAGGATTCTAATCCTGGCTCTGCCCCTTGCCTGCTGTGTGATTTTGGCCAAGTAGGTTAACTTCTCTGGGCCTCGGTTTCCTCATCTGTAAAATGGGGATTCAATAACTGTTCTCCCTACTACTTAGACTGTGAACTCTATGAACAGCAACCGTGTCCAACCTCACGACCTTGTATCTAACACAGCATGTAGTACAGTGCTCGGCACAGAGTAAACATGTAACAGATAGCACCCTTATTATGGGTGGAGAGGAAGGGGTGAATCTGGGAAATATACAGAAAGAATCATCATCATCATCAATGATATTTATTGAGCACTTACTGTGTGCAGAGCACTGTACTAAACACTTGGGGGAGTACAGTTCAACAGAGCTGGTAGACACATTCCCTGTCCACACCAAATTTACAGTCTAGAGGGGAAGACAGACATTAATATAAACTAATAGTTCATAAGATATAATTTATAGATATGTACATATGTGCTGTCGGGTTGAGGGTGGGGTGAACAGCAAATACCCAAAGGTCACAGATCCAAGTGCATGAAACTACACGATTTAGCTCCAGTAGGAATGTGAGTTGAAAGACAGCAAAGAATTAAGCTGAACGCTAAGGTTGTGTGGGCTTCTGAGACAGGATGGTGGTGTGGTCAACGGCAATAAACAATGTAGGTGAGGGAGTGGGTTTAGGAGAGAAAATATAGAGTTTGGTTTTAGTCACCTTGCTTTTGAAAGGTACCAAGGGGACATCCGTGTGGAGATGTCCCTGAAGCAAGTGAAAATACAAGATTAAAGATCCGGGTAAGAGGTTGGGGCAAAGTGAGGCAGATTTGGACATCATTTGCTAAGCTGGTAGCTGAAACTGTGTGAATAGATGACCTTCCCGAATGAGTGTTTTGGGAAAAAAGTAGGGGACCTAGAACAGAGCCTTGAGGGATGCCCATTGGGGCTGAGAAGCAAAGGAAAAATCAGAAAATGAGACTGAGGGGTGAACAGAGACGTAAGGAGGAGAATCCAGAGAGAACCATGTCAGGGTGAGACCAAGGTCAGAAAGCGTTTCAAGGAAATGGGCCTGATCTATTAGATTTGGCTGAGCGGAGGTCATTGGAGACTTTGGAGGGGCCAATTTCAGTGGAGTGAAGGAGATGAAATCCAGATGGGTGAAGGCCAAGAAGAGAGTTGGAGGAGAGAATATGAAGACTGTGAGTGGATTCAACCCATTCGAGGAATTTGGAGAAGGAATGGGAGCAGAGGTGGAGCAATAGCTGAAGGATGTAGTGGGATCCAAAGATGACTTTTTTAGACCTGGGGAGTGGGTTTGAAGGCAGAGGGGGGAAAGAGCTCCAAATGAGTGAAAGTGATGGCAGTAAGGGAGGGAAGAAGGGAGGAAACACTTCAGCTAGATTTTGTCTTTTTTAACAAGCTGGTTTCGGGGATTTGAAGAACAGGTTATAAAAAGTCCAGGTCATATGTTCTAGAGCTATTGGGGCACAAATAGACAGACCGTTAGCCCTTTGGAGACCCTCAGTGGTCCCTAGAAGTGTGGGGTCTGGAGCAAGCATTCCCTCACACCAGGGTTAATCTGTCCCTGACCCAACTAATACAATTGGGAAGCACTAGCAGATTATTAACATTAGTGGTAGTAGTAGTATATTTGTTAAGCGCTTAGTATGTGTCAAGCAATGTTCTGAGTACTGGGGTAGATACAAGATAATTAAGTCAGAAACAGACCCACATGGGGCTCACAGTCTAAGTAGTAGGGAGAACAGGTATTGAATCCCCATTTTATAGATGAGGAAACTGAGGCCCAGAGAAGTGAAGCGACTTGCCCAAGATCACACAGCAGGTAAGTGGCAGAGCTGGGATCAGAAGCTGGGACTGGAAGCAGCAAGGTGTAGTGGATAGAGCTCAGGCCTAGGAGTCAGAAGGTCATGGGTTCTAATCCCAGCTCCTCCACTTGTCTGCCTTGAGACCTTGGGCAAGTCATTTCACTTCTCCATGCCTCAGTTACCTCATCTGTAACATGGGGATTAAGACTATTAGCCCCATGCAGGACAGGGACTGTGTCCAACCCGATTTGTTTGAATCCACCCCAGGGCTTAGTTCGGTACCTGGCAGATAGTAAGCGCTAAACAGATACTACTATGATTAGAACCCAGGTCCTCCACTCCCAGGCCCAGGCTCTTTCCACCTTTTGCTACCCAACATCGATGGTCCACAAAGCTCCCCACAGACACCTTTGTTTCTTTAACATGGGTCTCATGCATGAGGCTTCTAATCGTGCATACTGTTGTTTAGTTCTCAGGAGTGTCATGACTCATAGGTTATTGCCTTACTGAAATTTCTTTAATCTGGTCCCTTAAAGCAGTGGGTGATTTTATTTTTCCACAAGGTTCGAAATCCTCCGCAGAGCTTGCATAGCTGCAAGCTCTGTAAAGCATCAGATTAAAGACTTGGGATCAGCTCAAAAGCTCACTGGCTTTTGAAAATGAGTTTGTGGTGTCTATCTCAATCTAGGATACAGTGACCAGATTTCCAAACTGGAAAAGAGGGATCAATCAACTGATCAATCATTGGTTTTTATTAAGGGCTCACTGTGTGCTGAGCACTGTACTAGGTGCTTGGGAGAGTATAGTACAATAGAATTGGGAAAACAATCCCCACCTTCAAGGAAGAATGGCCTAATGGAAAGAACATGGGCCTGGGAATTAGAGGTTCTAATTCCAGCTCTGCCACTTGCTTGATGTATGACCTCGAGAAAGTCACTTAACATCTCTGGGCCTTAGTTTCCTCACCTGTAAAGTGGGGAGTTTGAGAACTGTGGAGTGGATACTCCTCTAGACTTTAAGCTCCTTGTGGGTAGGGAGCATGTCTACCAACTGTTACACTGTACTCCCTCAAGCACTTAGTACAGTGCTCTGCACACAGTAAGCACTCAATAAATACCATCAATCGATTGAAGAAAAATGTCCCGATTGAGTAACCTACTTACCAGAATGCGCAAAATGGTTTGAAAAAAACATAATTTTATTTTACCCCCTAAGAAATCGGCAATCAGTAGTATTTATTGAGTACCTACTGTGTGCAGAGCACTGTACTAAGCACTTGGAGGAGCACAACAAAATTAGTAAATAAGTTCCCCACCCTCAGGAAGCTGAAAACCTAGCAGGAGGAGACCGACATTTAAATAATTTAGAGACAGAAGGTAGAAGGAAAAGGGGGATGTGTACAAGAGTAAGTACTTAAATCATAGAAAATAGTAGAGTAAGGTGGTAAATAGCTGAATTTAGGGAACTCACAAAACAGGGGGCTGAGGGTAATCAAAGCCAACGTGCAAAAAACAGTCTCTGTAATGACTCAAGGGGAAGAAATAATATTGCCTAGCTGAAACTATCAGACCCTGGAGAAGCCTAGTGGGAGTCAGGGGACCTGGGTTCATTGCTCAGTGTTTAGCACAGTGTTTGGCATGTAGTAAGCAATCAACCAAGCAATGGCATTTATTAAGCTCTTACTATGTGCAGAGCACTGTACTAAGCACTTGGGAAGGTACAATACAACAGAAGTAGCAGACACGTTCCCTGCCCATAATGAACTTACAGTGTGCGCTCTAAGCACTTGACAAACTCCACATTATTTTTTATTATTATCGTTATTATCGTTGTCATTTCCCTGGACCATTCTGTTTGGAAAGCTGCGATCTATTCTCACTCGGGCCATCTTTCCTTGCTATAGTTTGGAAGCTGATAGGATTCTCCTCAGTCTGACCCTATTTTCACAGGGTGCAACACATTGAATTTATGGTCAAAAGGACAGAGAAAGAGCCAGTTGCACAACAAAAGGAAAGCCCAGGTGACCTGATGAATAAATAGTTTCAGCTCAAACAAGAGGCTTTTAGCTAATCCAGAAAAATGATGTCAAAAAGAACCACATGGGACTGTAATTGCAAATGGTCCTTTCATTAGCTTGCAAACCAGGTTGGCACTGTTTGTGCCATTTAAGATGCGTGCAGTTTTATGATCCTTTTCTCAAACAAAAATTGCGGACTTGGCCACTGTCGCACACTCCAAAAGGGAAATAGTCGATAATTTGCTAGCCATCTAGAGATTTGAAAACAAAAAAAAAGCATGTTCCAACCTTAGTTTCTCTGTAAATGAATGCTCCTGGAAGTCTAGTTGAAAGAAACTGGTATCTGGAGGCTGGCTTAGTGCCCCAGCAATGTTAAAATTCAGAGTTAGTGAGCGGCCATGGATTGCCTCTTTAGCCTTTGGGCTCCACGCGCAAGATGGTTGCTGGCTGTTGGGCAGCAAAGTAACTGAGCTTGGGGTGGGGGCGGTGAACCTCCCTTTAAAGCTTTCTGATGAGAGGAGATTGGGAAAATAACGGAGCTTGGGGTTGGTGGGTCGGGAGGGGAGGCGGCGCTGTGTGGAAAGAGGAGGTGAACCTCTCTTTAAATCTTTCCGACGAGAAGAGATTGGTACTGTTGGAACCACCCAGAGGAAGCACTGCCCATGCAACCCAAGGTAAGTTTTCCCTGAAGGAGAGTTCAGAACCTTCTTGGCCCCTGTGGCTTCTGGGTTTCAAAACCCACCATGAATGGAGGAAGCATTCCATTGAAACTGATGTATTGACTTGCTCTTGGCAAGAGCACCGGCATATCACTAATGAAAGTGCTTTTGAAAAGAACCCAAAATTCAAAAGACTTCTCTGATTCCAAATATCTTTTTTCCCAACAGCACAGTGATCAGGGTAGTGCAAATGAATCCAAATCAGGAAGCCCAAATTATTCTTTAAGTGCCCAGGGAAAAGGAGAAGAAAACTTGACCAAGTATGCTTCGATTTGGGCCAAAATAACAGGCCAGAAAAATAGTTCAAGATGTTGGGTGACTCTGCTCTGGAACTAGGTTTGCTCTTTATTAAGGTGTTGGAGTGGTGGCCAAATCCCAATTCCCAGGTCCACATTTTATGCCCGAATGAAAATATTTCAATATTGAAGGAGCTGGGCTAAAACATCCTGTGTTGGCTAATAAGGCTGTGGAATCGGGGCCCTGTACCCTCTGAGACAAAATTCAGATTGAGAGAATATGGTCACAAGTGAACTATCAACTTGAAATATTAGCATTTTCTTGAATCTGTGAAAAAGCACTCTTTCCCAGGGTAGTTGAAATTCAAAGGCTACAATCTCCGGTCAGTGAGATAGTTAACCACTGCCAATTTCATTCAACTGGGTTTACTTTGTTTTCCAACATCCTTGAAAATTCAATAATAAATTAAGTTGTGGGCTGGAAGTTTTTTCTAAGCCTGTCCTGGGAGATATATATATATTCTATATGTCTCCCCCACCCCAAACACACACTCACACACTCAGAAGGGAGATCTTTACTTGGAGCAGCAAGTCCTGCCTACCCCGGTGGTTGCTTTTGTGGCCATGAGAGCAGCTTTGTCCCCGGCCCAGTTCCTGCCCTGAGAAGGGTTGATGCTTCTCCCATTACTGCTGCTCCTGGTGCTGGGGGACTGCTTCAAGCCAGAGCCCCAGAGGGGCAATCCTGGAGCCACCCATCCCAGAACCAGAAAAGGGCTAGTGGCTGAGAAGCAGTGTGGCCTAGGGGAAGGAGCACGAACCTGGGAGTCTGAGGACCTGGGTTCTAATCCCGGCTCCACCACTTGCCTGCTGTGTGACCTTGGGCAAGGCACTTCACTTCTCTGGGCCTTAGTTCCCTCAATTTTAAAATGTGGATAAAGACCTGGAACCCCATGTGGGACATGGACTGTGTTCAGTCTGATTAGCTTGTATCTACCCCAGCGCTTAGTACAGTGCCTGGAACATAGTAAGCGCTTAACAAATATCATTAAAAAAAAAGAACTTGGGACTGGGACTGTTGACAGAGCTGCTATGGTGGGTGGAGAAGCACTGCAGAAGAAGTAGATTGTCTGGCTCCCTCCCTGCTTCCCACTGTCCCAGCTACTTGAGTTCATTCCCATCTTAATTTCAGGCTGCTTCTCTCCAAACTTAGGAACTTATGTACATATCCTTATACCCTTTTGCCTCCCCTACCAGTCATTTATCATAATGTCCAGCTCCCTGGGTAGATGGGAAACTCCTTGAGGGCAGGGATCATATCCGTTGAATCTGTTGTATTCTCCCAAACTCTTAGTCTAGTGCTCTGCACACAGTAAGCACTCAGTTAATATCATTCTTGATTGATTGATTGCTCCCTGGAGGTCATGGAAGAAATGACAGGATTGTTCCCTGAAGGTTCTTCCTCTGAGCTTCTTTTTGGCTGTGACTGGGATCAGGATAATAGTAATAATAATAATGATAGTATTTGTTAAGCGCTTACTGTGTGCCAGCACTGGATCCTTACCCTAGCCACAGCCACAGCCCCGTGGCCACAGCAGGACCTTAAGAGATGTTAGGGTGATGGTCTGAATTTGGGCACGGTCCTACTAAGGCAGACTGGTCACTGAAAGGGTACAACAGGTGACTTTCAGGGTGGCTGGGATGATAATAATGATTGAGGTATTTGTTAAGCATTTACCATGTGATGTGCCAGGCACTGGGGTAGATTCAGTACAATCGGATCAGACACTGCCCCTGTCCCACATGGGGTTCCCACTGGAAGGGGGAGGGAGGAGAGGAATCTCCATTTTATGGATGAGGAAAATCAAATGACTTGCCTAAGGTGACACAGGAGGTAAGTGGAAAAGCTGGGATTAAGACTCAGGTCCCCTGACTTCCAAGTCCGTGCTCTTTCCACTGGGCCACATTGGTTTGCGTGATTCCATTTGCTTATGCCTCGCTGTGTGAAGTGTCCCATTTTGTTTACTTTGAACATTCCACCTTTACCTTATCATCCTGTTATTATGGGATTCCATTTTCACCTTATCCATATGCTTCAAGATTCTGTAGATCTCAATCAGATCCTCTCTCACCCTGCTTTTTTCCAGCCTGAAGAATCCTAGTCTTTTCAGCCTAACCTTAAATGGAAGCCTCTCCCTTCTCCAGCTGTAAGTGGTGGACCTTCCTAAGTGATCATCACCAGAACTGTATGTAGTATCCCAAATGTAGACGTACCAAGGCAAAATCGTGCCTTTTCCTTTGTTTTCTATCCTCTTCTTAATGCTGCCCAATATCTGTTTCCTTGAAGGAATGACAATCATTTTGGTCATTTACTTAAGCACTTACTGTGTGCTAAGGACTGGAGAGGTACAAGGTTACAAATTCAGACATGGTCTCTGTCTGTCCCACCCAAAACTCACAGTCTATCTTATCCCTCTTTTACAGCAGATGGGGAAACTAAGGCCCAGGGAGGTTCATTCATTGAATAATATTTATTGAGCACTTACTATGTGCAGAGCACTGTACTAAGTGCTTGGAATATACAGTTCGGCCACAGATAGAAACAATCCCTGCCCAATGACGGGATCACAGTTCAGTGACTCACCCAAGGTCACACAGCAGGCCAGTGGAAGAACTGGGACTTGAACCCAGGTCGTCTGACTCCCAATCCTGTAGACTTTCCACTAGTCAGCACTGCCTCCCATGTGCTCCTCCTTGAAAAAGATTCCTCTGCATAAAAACAAAAGGGAAATGGGTGGATGTTGGTTACTTCAACATGATGAAAACATCTTGGGACCCAGAAATGAATGAACCTGGTGTGAATTGAAACTTGCTAACTTGTCTCGTGTCACCAAACCTGAAAATTGGGCATCACTCTCTTAGGGCATTGGCATAATAATGCTTTCCTGGAAGTCAAGATTGCTTTAAGAACTCTTGCAGACCTATTAATGATTATTGTCAATCACAAATCATTATGGTGTTAATATAATAATGATTATTTCAGTTATTATTGCCCTTTTATTCAAATGTCATTAACTACTATTTATTAGTCCCTCATTTGAGTCACACCGGAGGTGATATTTTTTTTACATCCCAAAGGGATTATTGCTGGGCTAAGGAAATAGGAAGATGCCTTCCCTAAGTGAACAGAAATCAAAAGCTGGAGTCCAACTTGAAGTTTATATCACGGTTTACAAATAAATCATGCTGAAATGAAGGTTAATTTCCATCTTGGCTAGACTTGGGTGGTCTAGTGGCTCCTCAAACTCAACCTGTCCAGAATTAAAATCTTCCTTTCTCCTTCTCACACTCCCTGAAGTCCTTGACCTTGGTGTCATCCTCAACTCCTCACTGGCATTCACCATTCATATCTGATCAACTGCTAAACCCTGTCAATTCTTCTTCCAAAATATTTGCAGGATCTGCCACTTCCTCTTCCCCAAAATAGCCACCACCCTGGTCCAAGCACTCATGATAGCATGGTTAGATGACTCTATCAACCTCCTCACTGGTTTCCCTGCTTCCAGCCTCTACCCCTTCAATCCATACTCCACACTGGGGCCCAGGATCATCCACCTGAAATCATGTCTCCGCTGTCTCAAACAATGCCTCAAAAACCAACAAATGTTGCCCATATTTCCCCCTGCCCCCAGCCCCTACCCTCCAAACCCCCAAAACAACTACTTATCCAAAGCTCACCCCCAAATGTACCCCTATCTGGCCTAGTGGAAAGACCACAGGCCTGGGAGTCAGAGAACCTGGGTTCTAATTCAACCTCTGCCACTTGCCTGCTGTATGGCCTTGGACAAGTCACTTAACTTCTCTGGACTTCAGTTTCCTCATTTGGAAAATAGAGATTCAATGCTTCTTCTCCTTCCCCCTTGCCACTTGTCGGCTGTGTGACTGTGGGCAAGTCACTTAACTTCTCTGTGCCTCAGTTCCCTCATCTGTAAAATGGGGATTAAGACTGTGAGCCCCACGTGGGACAACCTGATTCCCCTATGTCTACCCCAGCGCTTAGAACAGTGCTCGGCACATAGTAAGCGCTTAACAAATACCAACATTATTATTATTATTATTCCCCCTTAAACTATGAGCCCCAGGTGGGACAGGGACTGTGTCTAACCTGATAATCCTGTATCTATCTATCCCAGTACTCAGGACAGTGCTTGACACGTAGTAAGTGCTAAACAAATTCCATAATTATTATGATTACCTGCCTCCAACCCCTTGCGCCCACATTTTCCCTGGTCTAAAACTTCCTTCACACCTGAAGCCCCTTCTAAAACCCCACCTTCTCCTACCAGCCTTCCCCAATTGAGCCTTAATCTCCCTGAGTCATTTCAACCCCACAGCCACCTCTTGCCCTTATGAGTTTATTTATTCTTTTCTTTAGCCCCCGTGTATATATACATTTTCAATTGTACATTCAATTGTTTGTTCTGATTCCACTGTTCGTGGGCAGGGAATGTTTCTTGGGCTTTCCATCGCACTTTCCCAAGTGCTTAGTACTGTGCATTACATTCAGTGAGCACTCAGTAACTACCATTTTACTATTAATCTTTTCAGGGGAATCTCACACGATCTCAGGGAAGAGTCCCCCTGTTTGTTTGGTTCCAGAACTGTTTTGGTGGGGTTTTGATCATTAAAGGGGAAAAAAATGAATAAATGGTTAGCAAGGGGGAATGGGATTTCTTATCGAACAGAAATCTGATGATAATTCTTCAAAGAATAGTTGAAAATAACACTTTACCAGCAATTGCCTTGTTTTTGTGGGTGACTGTGAATATCACCGTTGTTAGCTTTGGTTTTTATCATCCTTCTTCAAAGTACATCCAAAGGGATTTGTGTTGCTTCTTAGTTCCTTTCAAAGAGGAGTCAGTTATTTGTAGGCAGATGGAAATAGAACATTCTATAGGTCACAGGAATTATTAATCAAAAATGTTTTATTGCTGTAACTTGAAAACAGAAACACTTGTGTGAATTTCAGACAGAGAATGTAACCTGACTTTCTGGCGTTGTGACCCAGAGGTTCGATCAGCAGAGAAGTCATCAAAAATTACGATCTGTTCTAAGTTCAGTAAACAACCAGTAATAACCTCGCTGGGCCTTCCCTTTTCCATGTTTGCATGGAGAATGGTCATTCTTTCCATTTACCTCTGAGTTAAAGTGTACATGTTAATCAATCGGTCAATCAATGGAATTGATTGAGTGCTTACTGTATTCAGAGCAACTGTTCTAAGTGCTTGGGAGAGTACAATACAACAGAGTTGGTAGATGGGATCCCTGCTCACAAGGAGTTTGCAATCTAGGGGTAACGATCAATGAATTTGATTCTTCCGTTTAAGTGAGAGAGGAGACCAAGCTTGTTGTAGCAAGAGATATTATCCTGGCCTCCCTAGATGGGTGAAGAATCTGGGATCTTATTAACATTATGGAATGACATTTTTCAAATTCCGTTATTATTATTATTATTGTTACTCTCTGCCTCCTTGCTCTCACATTTCCCCTGGTCTTGTTGGACTTACGTTCCCCCAAGAAAATTGATTTGCATCAGAAGTTTTGTAAATCCGGAAAAGAATGTATAGATAACATTCATCTCCGCTCAGTCAAGAATAGGGGGAAAGCTACTTTAAAGATTTAGAAACTATTTTCTTCTCAACCTTCTAACAGGTTGACCCCCTTTTCCTATAACGAAAAGGGAGTCAAGATTTTTTTTTCCTCACATATCTCAAGGAGGAAAAGTTCAGTAAAGGAAATAATTGAAATGGCTATTCACTTTCTGTTATCCCTCCCCTTTAGGCTGTGAGCCTCATTTAGAACAGGGACTGTGTCCAACTGGACTATCCTACATCTACCCCAGCAGTTAATACAGTGGTTGGCACAAAGTGCTTAACAAAACCACAATTATTATTATTATAATTATTATTAAATAACGCCTTAATGGAGAGGCTACAAACTTGCAAAATAATTCCATCAGTGTCCAAAGTTCACTAAGTGCCTTGGGCAATGACAAGAACTACTTATTTGATAATTACATTTCTAGTTCTGGTTCTGCCTTCTCTGGCTAATACAAGAGAAAACCTCACGGGCACTTCACATTGTGCCGCGCCTCTGTCTATCTACTTGGTCCTTGCACTCTGGGGCCCAGAGGGAACAGGACGGGCAGGGACAAGACATCATGATCAGCGTGGCCGAGCCCCTAACACTCTCATCGGTTCCTCTGCATGGGTTCTCGGTCCCGAAGCCTTCACGAATTAACAGAGGGTCAACCGTTGTTTACAACGGGAGGCTCCATCCTCATCTAATTACAGGGCCAATCATAGAGGTTTGATGATTCATACATTAGATACTAAAAAGGATCTAATAATAATAATTGTGGTATTTGTTAAGCGTTAACTATTTCCATTCTTAGTGCTGGGGTAGATAAAAGATAAGCAGCTCAGACGCAATCAGTGTCCCACACAGGGCTGACAGTCGAAGAAGAAAGGAAAGCAGGTACTGAATCCCTATTTAACGGTTGAGGAACCGAGACCCACAGAAGTTAAGCAACTTGATCAAGGTCACACAGCAGGTAACTGGCAGAGCCAGGACTAGAACCTAGGTCCTCTGACTCCTAGGCCTGTGCTCTTTTTGCTAAGTCACACTGCTTCTCTTTGTCCTGCTTCTGTCCTTTAGTTTTCCTCCGATGTAGTTACTGGTTTTGAATTGAACCGATAATTGACAAGGAGACAGGAGAGAAAACAGCCCCAGATGTGACGAAGAACAACCTTCCCAGCACAAAGACAGGATTTGTGGGGACACGATGCAGTGAGGAGGTACTGCACTGGTCTTTTCAGCCACAGAGGCACCCGCAGTTGATTTTAACCATCACTGGCAAGTTGTCTTCAAGTCTGAGGACGACTATTCATAATGTGGAGGAGAATGTTGTTATTTTGAATGTGAAATATTTTCTCATTTTAGTCAGTGTCCCTGCTTTGTACAACTGTTTGTCCACTTATTATTTTTCTTTGGAAAACACATTTTAAATTCATAAATTCAGAAATCTTCTACAGAAGCTCATAAAGAAGGACCTTGGGCATATGTACCAAAAGTTTTAATATAGTCAGTACAGTACTGTACTTTTAGGTTTTCTGCTTTTCCTGTTTTGTTCTCTCCACATTGGCCCCAGGGTAGATTCGTGGCTCTATCTCTCTAAACCCCAGGGGCACTGGGCTAGGATTAGGATATTGGGAGTTAGAGTGCAAAGGTTAATCAATCAGTCAATCAGTAAAATTGTGGAGTCATATTCTCAGAATATGACTGTTTTGTTTGTCTGTTAGACCTTCACATGTGGTGGGGGTGCTTGAGAGAGCTGGAGCATATAGAGCACAGAGCTCATCCTCCCCCGCCCCCCTCTCCATAACCATGAATGACCCTTCCTGCCATCCATAGCCTAGTGGCTTTAACGAACAAGTTCTGCAATGCAAATGGCCCCCTCAGGGGGAGAGAAGGCAGTGTGGTCTAGTGGATAGAGCACAGGCCTGGGAGTCGTGGCACCTGGGTTTTAGTCCCGGATTTGCCTATTGCTCTGCCAACTGCTTGCTGTGTGACCTTGGGCAGGTCACTTCATTTCTCTGTGCCTCACTTTTCTCAACTGTAAAATGGGGATTAAAAAAGGGGACTAACCCCTACTTAGACTGTAAGCTCCATGCAGGTCAGGGGCCATCAGTCAATCAATCCTATTTATTGAGCACTTAGTGTGTGCAGAGCACTGTATTAAGGACTCAGGAGAGTGCAATATAACAATATAACAGACACATTCCCTGCCCACCTTGAGTTTACAGTCGAGAGGGTCGGACTGTGTCCCACCTAATTAACTTCTACCTACTCCAGCACTTAGAACCTTGTTTAATACACAGTGAGTGCTTAACAAATACCATTGAAAAAAAGAGAGCCTCACTTCTCGGGGAGTCCTAGCTACTGGACTCCGAAACTCCAGGATTCTTCTCCAATCTTGTGTGTTTTATGTCCCACAGCATGAGTTCTACCCTCCACCCCCCATCCTGTTCCTCCAGGCAGGCAGCTCACTTCCCCTCGCCTCAAGATGACTGAAGATCTCTTTCTTTTCACCCCACCTGGCACCGTGATTTCCTCCCCAATCCTCCTCTCTGATTGGTTCGGCTAAGTCTGCACACTCCCCTCAGGGAAGGGCACCATAGAAAGAGTCTCTTGGCTTCCTTTTCCCTCCCCTAAAATGGAACTGGTTGTCCCAGGAGCATTCATTCTCACCTTGCTAACCATCTCCTTCAGGATGCCCTGCACTCCCTTATTTTATCTCCACCCTTGATCTGGTCCTTAGTATGCTGGCAGAGACAGCACAATGGCGGAAATGGGGTGAAAGTCACTGTGGACCTTGCCATCACCTCCTTCTCCTCCAGTGTCACAATTGCATCCAGGACCCAAGTATCACTTTTGCAACAAGGGGTGAGGGAAATCACATACCTGTAGGGGATTATAAATTGTGTAAAGTAACCAGCAAAGAATCACCTTTTAATGAAGCAAGTAGAAAGTATTGGATTAGGTCTCTTTAAGAAAGACCAGTGAGTCATAACAACTAAACCTCGACAGGAGAAAAAATATGCACAGGCAATTACATGTGGGTCACTTTTATTACTCATTTGTTGAGTGCCAATAATGTTCTTACAGACTCTGCCTGGGGGGATAATGATTTCAAGTGAGATTCAGACAGAGAAGAATAGTGCAATGTGTTTTAATGGAATTGGTTTGATGCAACTTTCGAGGCGATGTTAAAGTCGTGAATCATTAAAATTGGCATCAAATGAAATATAACCAGATACAATCAGGTAAATAATGAACTTCACTAAGGTAGTGGCTATAGGCCAGGACCTCCTAGAAGGGACATGGAGAAAGCTGGGACAAACCTATTTAGACTGTGGGTAGAGATTGTGTCTACCAACTCGGTTATATTGTACTCTCCCAAGTGCTTTAGTATAGTACTCTGCACACAGTAAGTGCTCAGTAAATACCACTGATTCACTGATATCTGCCACCAGCAAACCAGGATCCAGTGGATCTCAGGTAGCGGAAAGCTTGGGTGATCCTGTAAACCCAAACTTTCCCCTCTCTTCCCTCCCCAGAGAGAGCACACCTCTGCCTTTAAATGAAACCTGCATGCAACCTTCTGCCCCAGCACCATTGGGATGGGGAATGAAGCAGCAGGAAAGATAGAAAAGAGGAGTAGCTTACTCTTCTCTCTGCCCCATTCCCCTATCCTAGGAAGAGGGTGGCTGTTGGAATAGTCATGGTGAGCCTTCCAGAATGGCAGATGGCCCTTCCTGATCTCCAAGGAGGACTTAGATTTTCAGCTTCTCCACTAGACTGGAAGTTCCTCGTGGTCAGGAATCATGTCTACCAACTCTCCCAAGTGCTTGGAACAGTGTACACAGTAAACATTCAATAAATACCATTGATCGATTGATTAATTAATTAACTGACCTCTGAAGAAGGCCGTGGGTTCTTGGCTGCTACCTCTGCACCCCTGACCTCTATCCTACTCTGCAGTCTTACGTTTCCTCCTGCCTTCAGGACATTCTACTTGGATGTCTCTCCAACACATCTAACTTAAATGTCTAAAGCAGAACTCCTCATATTCCCACCCAAACCTTGTCCTCCCCCTGACTTTCCCATCACTGTAGACAGCACCACCATCCTCCCTGCCGCACAAGCCCATTACCTTGGGATTATCCTTGACTCATGACTCCCATTCAGCCCAGATATTCAATCTGTCACCAAGTCCTGTCATTTCTACCTTCACAACATTGTGTAAATCCACCTTTTCCTCACCATCCAAACTGCTACTATGCTGATCATATACACTTAACATATCCCACCTCTACTACTGCATCAGCCTCATTGCAGACCTCCCTGCTTTCACCTCCTTCCCTCTTCAGACCACACTTCAAGACTGCTGCCCCATTTATTTTTCCAAAAACATCAATCAGTCATATTCACTGAGTACTTACTGTTTGCAGAGCATTGTGCTAAGGCCTTGGGAGAAGACAATACAGTAGAGTAGGTAGACACAATCCCTGACCACAAGGATCTTCCAGATTAGAAGGGGAGACAGACATTAAAATAAATTACAGGTGTGCATGTTTGTAAGTGCTGTGGGGCTGGGATAGGGGTGACTATCCAAATGCTTAAGGGGAACAGACCCAAGGGCAGAAGTGACACAGAAGGGTGGTCTTAGTTATTCTGCATGTCTCCCCTCTCCTCAAAAACCTCCAATGGTTGCCCATCCACCTTCACATCAAACAGAAACTTCTTAGTAGCTTGGCTTAGTGGAAAGAGCACGGGCTTGGGAGTCAAAGGACGTGGATTCTAATCCCAGCTCCATTGCTTGTCTGCTATGTGACCTGGGGCAAGTCACTGACTTCTCTGGACCTCAGTTACCTCATCTGTAAAATGGGGAAGAAGAATGTGAGCCCCATATGGGACAATGTAATTACCTTGTATAATAATAATAATGATGGTATTTGTTAAACATTTACTATGTGCCAAGCACTGTTCTAAACATTGGGATAGATACAGGATTATCATCTACCCCAGTGCTTAGAACAGTGCTTGGCACATAATAAGCACTTAAGACATACCATAATTATTGCTGTATTGTTCCTTCCAAGCACACAGTAAGCACTCAATAAATATGATTGTATGAATGAATGAAGGCACTCAATCGGCTCTCCCTCTCCTACCTCACCTCACCAATCTCCTACTCAAACCCAACCCGCACACTCTGCTCCCCTAATACCAATTTACTCACCCTACCTCCATCTCATCTCTCTGGCGGTAAACCTCTTGTTCACACCCTCCCTCTGACCTGGATGCCCTCTTCATTCATAGCCACCAGACCACCACCCTCCCCAACTTGAGAGTCCTACTCAAATCACATCTGCTCCAGGAAGCTTTCCCTGACAAATCTCATTCCTCCAACTTACTCTCCCTTCCTCTCTATGGCATCATCTGTGCACTTGAGTCCATATCCTCTAAGCCCTCCCTATGGCTTATGTGCATATACTTAGTTGTTCTCCCCTACCTATAATTTCTTTTAATGTCTAGCTACAGAGCTTAGTACAATGTCTGGCACATAGTAAGCACTTTACAAATGCCATTATTATTATTACTCCACTAGATTTTGTACTCTTAGATGGCAGGGATCATGTCTACTAATTCTGTGGTGCCTTCTCAAGCCCTTAGTACAGTGCTCTGCATATGGTAAGCACTCAACAAATACCACTGATTGATTGATATTTGTATTTTCACTGTGTTCCCTGAAAGCCAGCTTTCATTTCTGTGGCAAACTTCTAACACATCAAAACAAACATTAATAATACTAACACTCCCCAGATGATAACACAAACTAAACTGCATCTGTCAAAACTTTTATTAAATTTCGGAAATGCCTTGACCTTGATAAAAAAATTAATTTAATGTTTTTCACTATCATCTTTTCAGCTTTATTTCTCTACGTGAAGACTAAAGAAGATCAAATACAATGAATGTATGCAGCCACTAGGTGGTACTACTGTGAAGAATTAGCTTTTATGATTTATAGAACAGTCTATGGGTGACTAAAACATAACAATGAAGTATACAGAGAGAAGAACAATTTAATGCGGTCACAATTCTATCTTGTCTCAGTATCTGTCTCCAAGGCACTCAAAACGTTTATAATTTTGATAAGTGCTCCGATACTTTAAGTTTCACAGTATCTCTTCAGAGTGAGTAAAGATCAGGAATCATTCTCTCCCTCGCCCCTTTCCAAAATGAGGTACTGGTGGATTATGTTAATTACCCAAAGACATTGTGGTCAGTGAAAAAATGGAGACTTGAACCCAAACAAGACTAATTTAGACTTCTCTTGAATTATCCATTTTCTGGGGGTTCTATCATACACACAAAGATTAAAATTGTCTCCAGTACTCAACAAAAGCCAAGAATAAAATTTAAAAAATCAAGTCAATGATTTTCAGAAAGTATTCCACTTGCATCTGTGATAGAGTGTACCGTGGGCAAATGTGACTCGTTAAGTCACTGGATTCTCCTGTTGGGAGTGACAGATGAGATTCAGTCATGAGATTTAAGGACCGAGAACCTGTGCGAAGGAATGGAATCGATTGTAACATTAATGGTTTGCACTATATCACTCACACTCTTTCCTCCCTGCCACACCTGTTTCTGCTGGGACAGGAAGTATATGCAAAGGTTTTACACATCCACAGCTTTGACTCTTTAATGCAAGCCATGCACTGCCTTAGAACATGTGAGGAGAATGCTGGAATCCCACAAACAACGAGGACACAAGACCAGAGGCATGAGGTCAGGTGATGCCTGCCATGCAGGGCATTCTTGTCTTGTCTTAGGCCGTCGAGTCGTTTCTTACCCATAGTGACACCATGGACACATCTCTCCCAGAACTCCCCACTCTCCATCTGCAATCATTCTGGTAGTGTAATCATAAAGTTTTCTTGGTAAAAATACGGAAGTAGTTTACCATTGCCTCTTTCTGCACAGTAAACTTGAATCTCCACCCTCCACTCTCTCCCATCCCACTGCTGCCCAGCACGGGTGAGTTCTGACTTGTAGCAGATTGCCTTCCACTTGCTAGCCACTGCCCAAGGTAGGAATGGAATGGGTAGGCCTCTGCTTGACTCTCCCTCCCGTAACTGAGACTGGTAGAGTACTGGAAACTCTCCAGGTGTGACCCTGAGAGGGGATGCAGGGCACTGGCCAACCCCAAATCGAGAAACATGTCAGTGACACTAAGATGTACCCTGGGTTAAGAAACCTCATGATGCATGCAACTTGGGAATCTGTTCGGCACTCTCTGCTGACTTATGCCAACATACATAGTCCTGTCACTGACATTATGTTCCATTACTGCTGATAAATCAATTCCCTTTCCATTTCCTCCTCCCCTTTTCCTGCTCCCTCTCCCTCTCTCCTGTGCCCAAAGGTTTTCCTGCCCCTCTTCCACACTCCAAACTCAGACCTCTCTCCTGTCTGTCCCCCACTTCAAGAGTCTGTTTTTTCTCTTTTCAAACTGACACTAGTAAACCAGATTTCCTTAGAGTTGTTTACAAAGTTACAGATCATTTTTTCCTAGTTATAGAAGTTCATCCCCAAATTTGTAATTTCTAGGGTCATCCTTTCATTAATGGGCTTTGATTACTGATGCAATAACAGTGTATGTCACATTATAAGAATTCCTCTATTCAAAATCTTGGAGAGCTGCAAGGTGTCAGTGGTGCCTTGCTTTGCTTTACAGCATGTAGTTCTTTGATCTGTTAGTCATTTTCAACAAACCAGTCACGTAGATGTCTAATGAAGCCTATAGTCTCATGAAATAACATTTTGGAGAGACCCACCATTCATCATTGATATTAGTAATGGCTCATTTGAATGTACAAAAGGTAACCTGGTGAAAATTTCCAGATCCAACTAGCAGGTGAATTGAACTTGAGTGGCAATCAAGGAAATCAAAATTTTAGGTTCATGGTGTAAGGTGTCTTTAATAATGCCCAAGCAGTTAGATATAATTATCAAGAAAACACAAAAGGTCCAATTTTCCACACAGCAATTGAATTTTGTGTGAAATTTGCACAAAACCATTTGTGCCTGCTTTTACCCACCGGCCTCCTCACCCCGGTGACTGAAGCAATCAATTCCCTGAGCACCAAAATGGCATTCAAAAAACCCAGGCACCACTTCTCCTTGGGTACATGCCCAATAAAGTCAATCATAAATCCATACAGAAAATCAGCTGGATGGTTTTGTGCCCAGGAAAGCTGCAAATTAGCTGGAAGGAGATTGTTTAGCTCCTCTGAAAATTGACCCTGGAATATTTCTTCTTCACCAAATCCCTTGTTCTAGATTAGACAGCCACGCTAGTCCACAGAGTAAAAATGATTATATTGAGCAAGCTGGATTAACAAATCTTTCATTCTTACCACCACAGTGCACATGATGTTGTGAAAATAAGCAGCTTTGGGGGCCTATACATTTCTAAATGCACACTTTGAGCCACGACCAGACTTTATAGGGAAATCTGAGGTCATGTGATGATCAATCAATGGTATTTACTGAGTGCCTACACTGGGCAGAGTACTGTACTAAACATTTGGAAGAGTACATACGATTCTTGCTCTCAAGAAGCTTTCTGTCTAAACCAGGTGCTCAGAGTCTAACCTGAGTAATTGACAGTGAAAGGACGAGCTTTGGGTGCTGTCCTTTGTACTTGAAAAATACGTCAGTGATGGATGAGTTCAATCATGGGGGTAGAGGTGACTGAAAAGTCCAATGTCAGACCCATAGTCCTGGCTGTATTGCACATACACACACACCAAGCCTGACCTTTATGCTGGTATATGTGATCAATAGTATTTTGGTGTAGCCTTCAGTGGTTCCAGCTTGTAGGATATTTCTTGCTCCTGACTGAAATGTCAAGAAGCAGCATGGCTTTGTGGAAAAAGGATGGTCCCGGGAGTCAGTAGACCTGGTTTCTAATCCTGGCTCTGCTGCTTGCTTTTGGACCTTGGGCAAATCACATAACTTCTCTGGGCCTCAGTTTTCTCATCTGTGAACAGGAGATTAAATACAGGTACCCTTAGTCTGTGTGCCCTAGGTGGGACAAGGGCTGTGTCTGACCTGATTACATTGTATCTACTCCAGTGCTTAGTACAGTATTTGGAACATAGTAAGTGCCTAATAGGTACCACTGTGATTATCAAATGCTGAGCTTCCTCATTAACAAAAACATTTTTAGAACCTGCTAGCTGGAGAAAAAAAGCCACAAGAAGCAGAAAATAATATTAATAGTACTTATTAAGCCTTATGTGCCAAGAAATGAGCTGAGGACTGGGGTATGTATAAGAAAATCAGTTTGGACACAGTCCCTGTCCCACATAATAATAATGATGATGATTATGGTATTTGTTAAGTGCTTACTATGTGCCAAGCAGTGTTTAAAGTACTGGGGTGGATACAAGGTAATCAGGTTGTCCCATGTGGGACTTACAGTCTTAATCCCCATTTTACAGATGAGGTAACTGAGGCACAGAGAAGTTAAGTGGCTTGTCCAAGGTCACAGAGCAGATAAGTGGCAGAGCCGGGATTAGGGCAAAGGTCCCCTGATCCCTAAGCCTCTGCTCTTTCCACTGAGCCTCTCTGCTTCTCTAAGAATCAGGGAGAGCAAATATCTCAACCTCATTTTACATTTTAATGAGGCACTGAGAGGCCAAGTGACTTGCTTAAGGTCAGTCAGTAAGCAGCGTGGCTCAGTGGAAAGATCCTGGGCTTGGGAGTCAGAGGTCATGGGTTCTAATCCCGTCTCTGCCACTTGTCAGCTGTGTGACTTTGGGCAACTCACTTAACTTCTCTGAACCTCAGTTACCTCATCTGTAAAATGGGGATTAAGACTGTAAGCCCCATGTGGGACAACCTGATCACCTTGTATTCCCCCCCCCCCAGCACTTAGAACAGTGCTTGGCACATAGTAGGTGCTTAACAAATACCAAAATTTATTTAATTTTTTAATTTTTATTTATTACTGAGGCTAGAACCCAGATCTTTTGACTTCCAGTCCTATGCTTTTTCCACCAGGACATGCTGCCTGCCATAAGTGCTTCCATTAGCAAAATGGAGATAATAATAATAATTGTCCTTTTCCCAGGGCTGTTGTGAGGGCACACATGAGAAAAATAATGTGAGTGCTTTGGGAATAAAAGTGCTATAGAAACCTAAGGTATTAGAAGTCACTTGGGAACTGTGAGCAAGACTGTCAGACCCTGAAATTCAAAAGATGGTGTATCAACATGGTATGAAACATTTAGTCAACAGAAAATAAGTTAATACCCTTTAGTTTTGGAAAATGCTGAAAAACTGAATGACAGCTAACATTGACACTGACTCCAGGATTCAGTCATTTAATTGCTGTCTACAGTTTGGATGCTTAACAGGTCCTTTAGTTCTGAAGATTGCTCAGATAAATACTCATTATTCCTCCACTTACATTCTAATTGTCTTTTGAAGATTTGTTCTGAAGTTCATTAAAGCTACTTGTCCCCTCCCATATCCCCTTGATCTAACCCATGTCCCCTTGTGCATTAGAAAGGTAGTTTCACCCAGTGGAAGGAGAACAGGACTGGAAGTCAGGAGGCCTGGGTTTGTATCCTACCTCCACCACAGACTGTAAACTCGCTGTGGGCAGGGAATGTGTTTATTTATTGTTGTATTGCACTCTCTCTTACTATGGTGCTCTGCATGCACCTTCCTTTCTGATCTCCCAACCTCCTGCCTCTCCCCACTTCACTCTGCTTCCCGGATTATCTTTCTACAGAAACGCTCTGGGCATGTCATCCCTCTCCTCAAAAATCTCCAGTGGTTGCCTTTCAACCTTCTTATGAAGCAAAAACTCCTCACTATTGGCTTCAAAGTTCTCCATCACCTTGCCCCCTCCTACTTCACCTCCCTTCTCTCTTTCTATAGCCCAGCCGTCACACTCTGCTCCTCTGCCACTAATCTCCTCATTGTGCCTCGTGCTCACCTGTTCCGCCATCGACCCCTGGCCCATGTCCTACCTCTGGCCTGGAATGCCCTCCCTCCTCACATCTGCCTAACTAGCTCTCTTCCCCCCTTCAAAGCCCTACTGTGAGCTCACCTCCTCCAGGAGGCCTTCTCAGACTGAGCCCCCCTTTTCCTCTGCTCCTCCTCTCCTCCCCATAGCCCCTACTCCCTCCTTCTGCTCTACCTCCCTCCTCACCCCAAAGCACTTGTGTATATTTGTACATATTTATTATTCTATTTATTTTATTAATGATTTGTATATATCTATAATTCTATTTATCTATTTTGATGCTATTGTTGCCTGTCTAGTTGCTTTGTTTTGTTGTCTGCCTCCTCCCTTCTAGACTGTGAGCCTGTTGTTGGGTAGGGATTATCTCTGTCTCTATCAAGCGATTAGTACAGTGTTGTACATACAGTAAGCACTCAATAAATACAATTGAATGATGAATTCATTCATTCAATAGTATTTATTGAGCACTTACTATGTGCAGAGCACTGTACTAAGCACTTGGAATGTACAAATCGGTAACAGATAGAGACCGTCCCTGCCCTTTGATGGGCTTACAGTCTAATCGGGGGAGACAGACAGACAGACAAGAACAATGGCAATAAATAGAATGAATGAATGAATGCAGTAAGCACACAATAAATACAATCGACTGACTGACCTTGGCCAACTCACTTCTCTGTACCTCAGTTTCCTCACTTGTAAAATGGATATTAAATATTTGTTTTCCCCTAGACTGTGGGACAGGGAGTGCATCTAATTTAATCACATCACACTTTGGCACATAGTAAATGCTTAACAAATGCAGTGTTACAATTTTTTTTTTTCTGAATATGTCCTTTTCTTAGTTAAATTTCCAACAAACACAATCACCAATGGGGTGACCCTGAACCATCCATGAAAGAACATGATCCTTCTTCTGATGTGTCGGTTTGTTTGTCCCTCAGCTTTGTTTTGTTTTTTTTGTTTTCACATAAGGAATGCACTGTGCTGTATGGGGAAGCACAATAGTCTACTAGATAAAGCGCAGGCCTGGGAATCAGAAGGATCTGGGTTCTAATCTCAGCTCCGCCACTTGTCTGCTGCATGACATTGGGCAAGTCACTTCACTTTTCCGTGCCTCGGTTACCTCATCTGTAAAATGGGGATTAAGACTGTGAGCTCCATGTGGGACAGGGACTGTGTCCAACCTGATTAGCTTGTATCTCCCCCAGCACTTAGAAAAGTGTTTGACACATAGTAAGCACTTAACAAATATTAATATTATTATTATCGTTGTTATCATTACAGGAACTTGGTATCTCGGTTAACGAGAGAGGTGACAAACACCCAGGCTGCATGTATTTTTGAGAAGATCTTATTAGAATCTGTATGGACAAATTTAACCAATCAATGACATTGTGTGCAGGGCACCGTTCTAAGCACTTGGGAGAGTGCAGTAATTGCAAGCAAGATGTCCCTGAAGAGGGCCAGCCCCCTGTAGGCAAGGAAAGGTTTTAGGGTCATGTATCCCTGGTCCCAGACTTCTCCCGTGAGTCGCAGACTGCCTGCTAGGCCTTTCCACTCTTCCCTAGCCCTGCTCCCAAATCCCATTGTTGCCCAGAGAAGCTCAGAGAAACCAAAGGCCCCCTGCAACTTGGTAAAGCTAACAGGGAAGATTACGGAGGAGAGCTGCTTGTTTATAATCTTATTATCAAGAGGGTCCATTGCTTCTTATTAAAACAGCAGGAAGCAACTGAATGACCAGCCAGGGTCATTCTGTTCCCGAATTTTGTTCCTTCAGATAAAAACAAAATACACTTTATCTCCCTGGTTGCTCCCAGTACATGGGGAACCACAAATAAGGCACAATTAGTTCGTTAGTGTCTCCAGAATGAGAGCAAATAAGGATGGATAGGGACCCCTCCAGCAACAATATCATTTGCAAAAACGGTGGAGCCAATTAGGAGAGCCCCATCATCTCAGAGCAATCCAAGCAGAGGTATCGACTGATACGTAAGGAGCTGACCTGCCCTGACTTTCACCCAAGTAGCCATCCAGAACCCCAAGCTCTCCCATCTGTGACTGGCACTGTGGAGGAACAGAAACCGTCTCCTTCACTCTGGACATTTCCTCCCCCTACGGGGGCCAGCAGGCTTGGGCCTAGAAAGGGAGCATAGAGGATTCTGATTTTCCAGATCCCCTCACAAACTCCATGCCTGTGAGGGTTCCAGCCGAGGGAAGCGATGCATCATTTTCCCTCCCAACTGCAGCAACCCCCTTTTCAGTACAAATAGAATGGAAGGAGAGGGAACCCCTGAGCACTCCTCCATCTTTGCTTACCACCAGACATACCTCTCTGCCTGAACTGTATTTCTGTTTTGGCCCACCACTCTGTTGGAGTTTCCCATTTGTTCAGGCTTCCTCCTCTTCCTCCTCCACCTGACTTGGGCCAGAGTGCCTCAGGAGCAAAAGAGAAGGAGATGGAAGAGTGAGGCAGGCCTTTTTTCAGGTCCAGATTGGTCTGCGTTGCCCCTAGCTGCCTCTGTCCCCAACCCACTCCCCGACCCAGCCTCGACAGTATAAAAGTCTGTTCCATGAATGGTGCCTCCTTAGGGGATTCATTCATTCGTATTTATTGAGTGTTTACTGTGTGCTGAGTGCTGTACTGAGCGCTTGGGAGAGTAGAATACAACAGTAAACAGGCACATCCCCTGCCCACAACAACCTTACAGTCTAGGCAGGAGGAAATAGACATCAATACAAATCTTTTAGACTGTGAGCCCGTTGTTGTCGAATTGTACATTCCAAGCACTTAGTACAGTGCTTTGCACACAGTAAGTGATCAATAAATATGATTGTATGAATAAATAAATTATGGATATGTACATAAGTGCTGTGGAGTAAAACAAAGGGAGCAAGTCAGGGCGATGCAGAAGGGAGTGGGAGAAGAGGAAAGGAGGGGTTTAGTCTGGGAAGGCCTCTTAGAGATGTGCCTTCAGTAAGGCTTGTAAGGTGGGGAGAGACTGTAGGATTTGAGGAGGGAGGGCGTTCCAGGCCAGAGGCGGGATGTGGGTGAGGGGTCAGAGGCAAGATAAGTGAGATCGAGGAGCAGAGAGAAGGTTAGCATTAGAGGAGCGAAGTGTGCAGGTTGGGTTTTAGGAGGAGAGTAGTGAGATGAGGTAGGAGGGGGCAAGGTGGTGGAGTGCTTTAAAGCCAATGGTGAGGAGTTTTTGTTTGATGAGGAGGTGGATGGGTAACTGCTGGAGTATTTGGAGGAGAGGGGTGACATGTCCTCAACATTTTGTAGAAAACTGATCTGGGTAGCAGAATGAAGTATGGACCAGAGTAGGGAGAGACAGGAGGCTGGGCGGTCAGCAAGGAGGCTGATGCAGTAATCCAGGAGGAATAGAGTAAGCGATTGTATGAATGTGGTAGCAGTTTGGATGGAGAGGAAAGGGGGGATTTTAGCGATGTTGTGATGGTGGACCAACAGGATTTGGTGATGGATTAAATATGTGGGTTGAATGAGAGAGAGGAGTCAAGGATGACACCAAGGTTATGGGCTTGTGAGACAGGAAGGATGGTGGTGCCATCTACAGTGATGGGAAAGTCAGAAGGAGGACAGGACTTGGGTGGGAGGATATTGCCTGAACTACATATTAAATCACACTGGCTCTCCTGCTCCCACTGGCTCCCCAGTTTGCTCACCTTTACCCTTTTCCTACTTGCATTTTCCTCTGTGCTCACCTGTTCTTAAATTAGGCTAGTTCTCAGGAAATCTTAGGTCTGATACTACAACCCAGCTTGCACATTCTGCTCCTCAGTATTCCTTTTCACTCTGCCTCCATCTGGCTCTCTCACCCTCAACCCCTGGCTCACACTCTTCCCTCCTGCCTAGGACTCCCTACTCCCCTTCACATCTGGCAGTCGGCTGCTCTCCCTGTCATCCTACCCCAAACCCACTAGCTGTGTGCTTAAATAAGCTGATAAATGTAATCTACTGAAGCATCTAATTTCAGTTGCTGTAGAAACAGAATCAAGAAGGATAAACTAATTCATGAAGAAGAATAACTGTTCAACGGAAATATTCAAGGTTCAGAACATTGTAACTATAAGCAGAAACTTGGCCCACCCTGAAATCGATCAATTAATCGTAGGTATTTATTGAGCACTTACTGTGTGCAGAGCACTGAAAGTAGTCAACTGGCATTTTGGGCAAGGAAGAGATAATAATAATAATAATGATGGGATTTGGTAAGCACTTACTATGTGCCAAGCACTGTTCTAAGGGCTGGGGTAGATACAGGTTTATCAGATTATCCCACGTGAGGCTCACACTTTTAATCCCCATTTTACAGATGAGGTACCTGAGGCACAGAGAGGTTAAATGACTTGCCCACACAGCAGACAAGTGGTGGAGCCGTCATTAGAACCCAGGTCCTCTGACTCCCGAGCCCGCGCTCTTGCCACTAAGCCATGCTGCTTTGATATGATAAGAAACCTCTGGAATGAATTACTGCTACACCCTGTTCTGTGAAAATTACCTTCAGTGAAAGATTATTTCCATCCTTATTGACTCTTATACCTATTGTCCTCAGAAGTAGTCTCAGGTGTTTAACTCCCTCCTCAAATCCTCTCCCCCGTTCTGCCTCCTATCTCTCCTCACCTCCAGTCCTTACTTCACTCTGTTGTCTGGATCATTTTTCTAAAGAACTGTTCCATCCATGTCTCCTCTTTCCTCAAGAACCTCCAGTGGTTGTCCATTCACCTCCACATCAAGCAAAAACTCCTTTCCATCGGCTTTAAAGCACTCAATCACCTCACCCCGTCCTACCTTACTTCACTGATATCTTACTACAACCCAGCACACTCACTTAGCTTCTCTAATGTTAAACTACTCACTTTACTTCAATCTTGTCTATCTCACCCCAATCCTTCAGCTAAGTCCTCCCTCTGGCCTGAAACTCCCTGCCCCTGCATATCTGAGAGTTGATCACTTCAACTCTCTACCTTCAAAGCCTTATTAAAATCACATCTCCTCTTTCCCCAACTAAGCCCTAATTTCCCCTACTCCCTCTCCCTTCTGCATTGCCTTTGCATTGGGATTTTTACCCTTTATTCATCCCACTCTCAGCCCCACAGCACTTACATATGTATCCATAATTTATTTTAATGTCTGTTTCCCCCTCTAGGCTCTAAGTTCCTTGAAGGCAGGAAATACGTCTACCCACTCTGTTGTATTGTACTGTCCCAAGAATTTAGCAAAGTGCTCTGCGCACAGAAAGTGCTCAATATATATGATTGATTGAATGATTGATTGAAAGAGAGCTCAACAAAATATAGTTTCTCAGAGGAAATAATGTAAAGTGCATTCATGCATTTACGAGATTCAAACAATTGACTAAAACAAGACAACTATATTTTAAAACAGGGGTAAGAAAGATGTAATATAGTTGTTTTGTAACTCCAATTTATAACTATACCAATATAACTACACAGTTATACTACTAGATAACAGCATATTTGCAGAATGAAATAGCAATGTAAACAAGTGCCAGTAATGAAAAATTTGAATTTGATTTTTTTATGCCCATATGTAAATACAGGTCTTAATTTTCAAAGTGTTACCTTTCATATCCTATTCAGCAAAAAGGCACTTTGTTGTAGTCACGACCGTCAATATCTATGCTAAATAGATCTTCCATTATCTATGCTAATGTGAAGGGAGCCTCAACTCGCTCTAGTCGAATCAGTCAAAATACTTCCAAAAGAGGGGAAGTGCTCAAGTCAAGGTTAGCTTTGCTAACACAGTGCTAAAGGAACCTAAAAGAAGAGCTTTATAGCAAGTCATGTTGTAGAGTCCATCCTGAATGAACTCAGTTGATTGTTGAAAGAGTGGAAGACAAACAGTACAATGTTAGCTAAGGAAATCCTGAATTGGCAAGGGCTCCAGTAGGAGGTATAGACTAGAAAGATGTGATTATATCACTGTCAACAACAGAGAAGGGACAGACTGATGAATCCTTGGGGATGGACAGCAGAAAAACCCAGTAATAAACAGAGAAGATTCCTCTGAGTCAACATCCTAGTGAGTGGAGATTTAAGATGCTTCCATCAGCCTTGAAAAAAATCTCATTTTCCTTTTTAAAGAAAAAAAGGCCCAGTCTGTCCCTCAGGTAACTCTTGAGTCCAATTGGATGATCAGGTGACTCCTTTCTGTTTCAGTGACAATGACTACTCCCAGAGAGTGTGTTTTCCCTTTCATTTCTCTGAGTGCATGCAGAACTGCGTGGGTGGCTTGAATGTTTCCATTGTGTGGTGTACCAGTGCATATAGTACAGACTGTTTTCTGTAAAAATCCTTTTTTTTCAAGGAAAAAAGTTATTCCAAGTAGTAGATACCAAGTAGTATAGAGCTATACTAAGTAGTATGGCTCTTAAGAGGAAGAGCCCACGGTGGCCCAGTGGATAGACCACACGCCTTGGAGTCAGAGGACCTTTGTTCTAATCCCGGCTCCGCCACTTGTCTGCTGTGTGACCTTGGGCAAGTCACTTAACTTCTCTGTGCCTCAGTTACCACTTCTGTAAACTAGGGATTAAGACTGTAGGCCCTATGTGGTACAGACTCTGTTATATTGTTATTTTGTACTCTCCCAAGTGCTTAGGACAGTGCTCTGCCCTTAGTAAGTGCTCAATAAACATGATTGATTGATTAACTTGTATCTACCCCAGCGCTTAGTACAGTCCTCTGCCCATAGTAACTGCTCAATAGATAGGACTGATTGATTGATTAACTTGTATCTACCTCAGTGCTTAGTACAGTGCCTGGCACTTAACAAAAACCATAAATAAAAAGAACATAGTCTCAAGGTACCATCCTGAGGTGGATTGTCTGTCAGGGGTCCTACAAACATGTAGTTTTGTAGGTTCCATGAGGTTTTTCTGGACTTAATAATAATAATTATGGTTCTTGTCAAGCAATGTGCCAACCACCGTTTTAAGCGCTGGGGTAGATACAAGTTAATCAGGGTGGACACAGTCCCTGTCCCACACTGGGTTCACACTCTTTATTCCCATTTTTTACAGAAGGATAACTGAGGCGCAGAAAAGTTATTTGCCCAAGATTACACAGCAAGCAAGTGGTGTAGCCAGGATTAGAACCCTGGTCCTTCTGACACCCAGGCCTGTGCTCTATCCACTACACCATGCTGCTTCTTCATTCTAGGACTTAGTACTACAAAATGTTAATGTAATGGGATCCTTCGAGATGATCCCACTAAGCAGCAGTTTATGGAGTTGCCCCACCAATTCTCTGCAAAGTTTGAATTATGAGGTTTCTGGACTTTCCGAGCAGGAGGCGGTGCCAGGGGAGAAGGAGGAGGGACTTTGAGCTAAAAGTCATGGGATGCGATCCAGACCATCCCAGAACCTAGGTCCCAGGTCCCAGGTCCCAGGCCGAGAAAGGAGTTTAGACTGTGCTTCCCCCAGCCATCCTGCCTGCAGCCTGAGCCGTCCAACGTGGGGGCTGCTGTTTGTTTGTGAGACAGGTCAGGACCCCCGAGGAACCATTTCACTCTGCAGAGAATATGGAGGTGGAGAAACAGGGGGTGAGGCTGGGCAGGTAGGTGGAGAAAAGAATTGAAATAGTCTGGTTTTTTTTTTCCAGATCTATTCATTATTCTGACTCAGCCTGAGTGGGACAACATAAGGGCTAGGATTTTTTGTGAGAGATAATTGACAAATACTCAAAGTATGCCCTTCTCCCATTTTCAGTTATATGGGAATTAATTAATAGAAAGCCACCTGCTTTGGACTCTTTCATCTCTCTGTGAAGCATGAGTCACTCAAACATCAGTTTGTGCTGCATATTGTTCCAGGCTCTGGAGAAGATGGTCACAAATTGCAACGTCCTAGTTAAACAGCATGAAGTAAAGTGGTCCTTTTTTTTCCCCTCCCAGATCTGTTCATTATTCTGGCCATCTACTCATGCCTGACCTTGATTTGCTTTTAAACCAGCTCTGGCTGCTACATAAAAAGTTGCTCCCTGTAAGCACTTGATATTCACCTCACCCTCAGCACTTAAAGTATATATCTATCATGTATTTTAATGTCTATCTCCCCTTCTAGACAAACTCCTGGTGAGCAGGGAACTTGTCTACCAACTCTGTTGTATCATAGTTTCCCGAGCACTTAGTACAGCTGTTTTATGAGAAGCAGCGTGGCTCAGTGGAAAAAGCACGGGCTTGGGAGTCAGAGGTCATGGGTTCGAATCCCCGCTCGGCCACTTGTCAGCTGTGTGACTGTGGGCAAGTCACTTAACTTCTCTGTGCCTCAGTTACCTCATCTGTAAAATGGGGATTAAGACTGTGAGCCTCATGTGGGACAACCTGATTACCCTGTATCTACCCCAGCGCTTAGAACAGTGCTCTGCACATAGTAAATGCTTAACAAAAAATACCAACATTATTACAGTGCTCTGCACACAGTAAGTGCTCATTAACTACCTGTTAGGCGGCACAGAGCACCGGCAACAGGGAGAGAAGTGGGGGATGGTAGCAGGTCCCTCCTGCCCTGAGAGGGGTGGGGGGCTCTTTCCCAAAATATATACTGAAGAAATTATCAAATGGATAGTGTCTTTGATTTTCAGTATGCTTTCCCTTTGTGGGGTGGGGAGCCGGGCACTCTGAAGATCCATCGATATGAAATTCAGTGACTGTGGCACTGTTTTGTAACATGGGATCACATTCTTACAGAACCCCACATTCAAGAAAATTCAGGGTTATTGGTACAAGGTCGACGAAGGGATAGGAGAGTGAGTTGAGTTCAATAGAAAGGGTGGTGTCGAGTGTGTCCATTTGGTCATCAAGGGAAGATAGTTTGGGTAAGGAGGCTAAAAGCAGCATGATGACTTGAAAAAATTGGAAGGGCTCGAAAGACCGGAGGTCTCTGCGGTGGAACAGGACAGATTTGCAAGGAGGAGATGTGTGCGAGAGAAGGAAGATGAGGAGATTGTGGTTTGGAAGAGGGATTTCAGAGTTGGTGAGGATAGAGACCGTACAGTGACTAGAGGTGATACTGAGTAGTCCTGCAGGGGTGTAGCCTGTGGTTAAGCAAAGGTGGTGTATAGGAAGATTATTCAAGTGCAGGATCCATTTACGATGAAAGTTGCTGCAGAAAGTTGTGCTCAAAGCACCATGACCTGGCAGGCTGTTGCCTTGGTAGCCACTGCGGTCTTTGCCGCCCACGTTAGGCAGCTATTTTTCAGAATTCCTGCTGGGCTTGTCCACCTCTCAGAATGCCGTCCTGGGTGATTCTTTGGCCAGAAACCTTCAACACTGATGGCATAGCCCCAGCAGAGCTGGGACTAGAACCTAAACCTTTTGATTTCCTAAATCTCCCAGAGCTCTGTTCTTTACACTAGATCTACAAAACCTATTTCCTAAAGAGCACTCCGAGAGCCTGAAAGTGTTCAACCATGTGAAATTTTTGTCGGTTTAAAGTAGAAGTGTAGAAGAAGACATATCTGTTTGGCAGTTATGAATGAGTTGTAGAAAGACACCAGTCACAGTGGATCCTTACAGTCTTCTAGAGGTTGTGCCAATTCCCAGAGCAGCACCAGAGAAGGAGCCTGGAAAAGAGACTGAGAAGGAACAGTTAGAGAGATAAGAGGAGAATCAAGAGAGGATGGTGTCAGTGAAGCCAAGATTGGATAATGTTTCCTGGAGAAGGAGGTGTTCTACCCTGTCAAAGGCAGCTGAGAGGTCGAGGAGGATTAGGATGGAGGAGAGGCTGTAAGATTTGTCTAGAAGGTCACTGTTTACCTTAGAGAGGGCTGTTTCAGTGGGGCAAAGGGAGTGGAAGTCAGATCGGAGGTGGTCAAGGAGAGAATTAGAGGAGAGGAAGTGGAGATAGCAGGTATAAGCAACTCTCTCAGGAAGTTTGGAGAGGAATGGTAAGAGGGAAATGGGGGTGATAACTGGAGGGAGCTGTGAGGTCAAGGGAGGGATTTTTAAGGATAGGAGATTCATAACCATGCTTGAAAGCAGTGGGAAAGAAGCCTTTGGAAAGTGAACTGTTGAAGATGGCAGTCAAGGAGAGAAGAAGGAAGGGAGCAAGTGTTTTAATGAGGTCTGAAGGGATGGGGTCAGAAGCACAGGTGGAGGAGGTAGATTTTGAGAGGAGGTGAGAGATTTCTTTGTGATATACTGCAGGGAATATAGGGAAAGCAGAAAAGGGTGGAGGAAGTGAATAAAGGGAGATTGGAGAGGAGCAGGGGAGATTTTAGGGAGATCACACTTGATGGTTTCAATTTTGTTAATGAAGTATGTGGCCAGGTCATTAGGGGAAAGTGATGGTGTGCTCCTACCTTACTTCACTGATCTCCTACTATAGTCCAGCCTACACACTCTGCTCCTCTAGCATCAGCCTGATCTCATTTATCTCACCATCAACCCCTATCCCATGCCCCTCCTCAACCTATAACTACCTCCCCCTTCCATATATTCCAGACCACCACTCTCTCCACCTTCAAAGCATTATCAAGGTCACATTTCCTCCAAAAGACCTTTCCCCATTAACCCCTTTTCTTCTGCTCCCTCTCCCTTCTATGTCATCTACGCACTTGGGCCTGTGACCTTTGGGCATTTGATACTCACCCCACCCTTAACCCCACAACACTTATGTATAGATCTGTAAATTATATATTATAAATTATTCATTTCAGACTGTGAGCTCATTATGGGCAGGGAACCTGTCTTACTGTACTCTCCCAAGCGCTCCCAGCTCTACCACTTGTCTGCTGGGTGACCTTGGGTGAGTCACTTGACTTCTCTGGACCTCAGTTATATGGGGATTAAGATTGTGAGCCCCATATGGGACATGGACTGGTGCCCAACCTGATTCCCTTTTATCTACCCCAGCACTTAGAACAGGGCTTGAAGTGTAGTAAACGCTTAACAAATACCATTGTTATTATTATTATTTTCTCCCTCTCTCTTTCTCTCTCTCTTTTTTTCCCTCTCCCTCTCGCCCACCCTCTTCTCTGTCTTTCTCTTAGCCCCTCTTTTTCTTTCCTCCTCTTCACTCCCCTCTTCTGTTTAAATAATCTGATTAGCTCTTTGCACATCAACTGCTTGAAGATTTCATTTTGTTTGGTTGTTCTGAATGAAACATTTACAGACCCCAGTATAATAATAATCCAGTGCAATACAGGACAGCATACAATACTGTTCCCATGCCTCGAAGTTTGCAAATTACAAGGCAGATGACCAGAGTTATGCTATGACCACTGGCCAGATGGAAAAGTATAGCCAGGAAATAGTACAGTGCTGGCATATACTAAGTACTTCATATAGACACAGTAATAATGTTGGTATTTGTTAAGCGCTTACTATGTGCAGAGCACTGTTCTAAGTGCTGGGGCAGATACAGGGTAATCAGTTTGTCCCACGTGAGGCTCACAGATAATCCCCATTTTACAGATGAGGTAACTGAGGCACAGAGAAGTTAAGTGACTTGCCCACAGTCACACAGCTGACAAGTGGCAGAGCCGGGAGTCGAACCCATGACCTCTGATTCCGAAGCCCACGCTCTTTTCACTGAGCCACACTGCTTCTTAAGTGTCCAATACAGTTATCTTCCCCCAGTAGGTGTTCCATAGGGAGGCTCAGTTATTTCACCTGTAAAATGGGGATTAAGACTGTCATCCTCACATGGGGTTGATTACCTTGTATCTACCCCAGTGCTTAGAACAGTGTTTGGAGCATAGTAATCACTTAACAAATGCCATGATAATAATAATAATAATAATGATAGTGCTGCTGCTGATAATGATGATGATGTTGTTGACAGTTGTCATCTCATTGCTGAGCCAGAAACTGTTGCTGTCTCCAGACTTCCTTGACCCAAGGATATAGTTATTATAGTACCTGTGCAGGAACCAAATAATAGTCTAAGCAAATGATAAAATGATGGATGGATCAACAAATCAATTAATCAATCATATTTATTGGGTGCTTACTGTGTGCAGAGCACTGTACTAAGTGATTGGGAGAGTATGGTATAATATTCCCTGCCCACAATGAGCTCACAGTCTAGAGGGAGAGGGAGACAGACATTTACATGAAGAAAAATATCACAAATATGTACATAAGTGCTGTGTGGCTGAGGGAGGGGTGAATAAAGGGTGCAAATCCAAGTGCGAGGGTGGTGCAGAAAGGAGACGGAGCAGAAGAAATGAGGAAGTCAAGGAAGGCCTCTTGGAGGAGGTGTGCCTTCAATAGGGCTTTGAGGGTGAGGAGAGGGAGCATCTGTCGGATATGAAGAGGGAGGGCATTCCAGGCCAGAGGCAGGATGTGGGCTAGAGGCAGGTAGCAAGATAGATGAGATCGACGTACAGTGAGTAGGTTGACGCTAGAGGAGCAAATTGTGTGAGCTGGGTTGTTGGAAAGCGGTGAGTTAAGCGGTAGGAGGGGCAAGGTGATTGAGTGTTTTAAATGAATGATCTGAATGATAATAATACCATAATTATTCTTCCTCTTATGATTAAACTTACATCTGATGTGCCTCTCAGTTTTGCAAAATTCTCTGTGTTCTGCTATACAGCTACTAGATCCCCACACCTTAAAGCACCATGGAAAGGTACCGAGAGGTTACAGGCCATGCATAGGCTAATAGGGGTGTCTGCTGAGGGAGGAAGAAAGATCCAAGAACTGAGAACCGGCCCAGAGGAACTAAGGATAGTGCTACTTGCACTCTTTAGTTCCTGCCAGGACACGGAATGCAACGGACACAGAGATATGGAGGGGTGTGACACTTTGGGAGGTGCCCATGCAGAGGTTCATTTATGCGTCGGCCTGATTTTTGGGTGCCGTGCCCACTGCCCTGTGCCAGCGCTGTCCCATGGCACCATGTCCCAGCCTCGGTAGCTGTTGCGGTCCCTTCCGCCCCTACTGGACAATTATTTTTCAAGATTCCTTCTGCGCCTCTCCATCTCACTGAGTGGCCCAGGTGGTACATTAGGAGCAGTAATGTTATTATCGAGGGCCCAACCATTGTCGATGAGTTTTCCAAGGAGGAAGAATGACCCTGTCTTGATCCACTCTTCTTGTCAAATTGAATTAAATTAATTTACTTGTCAAATTGAGTCGAGTAGCAGCAGAGGAGCAGCATGGCCTAGTGGATAGAGTCTGGGCCTGGGACTCAGAAGGACCTGGGTTCTGATCCCTGCTCTGCCACCTGGCTGCTGTGTCACCTCAGGAAAGTCACTTCACTTCTCTATGCCTCAGTTATCTCATCTGTAAAATGGGGAATAACACTATGAGCCCCCATGTGGGACATGGACTGTGTCCAACCTGATTAG
Source organism: Ornithorhynchus anatinus (assembly GCF_004115215.2). Classification (NCBI taxonomy): domain Eukaryota; kingdom Metazoa; phylum Chordata; class Mammalia; order Monotremata; family Ornithorhynchidae; genus Ornithorhynchus; species Ornithorhynchus anatinus. Next base: position 58,795,849 of record NC_041753.1, read on the forward strand.
CTTGTATCTATCCCAGAGCTTTGTACAGTACTGGGCACATGGTAAGCACTTAACAAATGCCATTTTTTTAAAAAAAGTAACTCAACCAATGATCAGATGGAACAGTCATGCTTTGTGTGCCCTAGGGCCACCATGTGGTAGAATATCAACATTATTGGGGAAATTCCTGCTCGGCTGTGATGATAATGGGGACAAGAACTCTAGGGAACTGTTGGCAGCACAGAGCTGAGCAGAAGTGGCAAGTGTAATGGGCAAATGGCCTCGGCTGTGGCTCTCTGGAGTCCCGGCTACTGTTTCTACCCTTAGCCAGTCTCAGAGGAGGGATGGCTATCAAGTTGCACAATATATGGCCTAGTGAAAAGAGCATGTGTCTGGGAGTCAGAGGACTGCGTTCTAATCCTGGCCCTGCCACTTATCTGCTGTGTGACTTTAGGCAAGTCACTTAACTTCTCTGTGCCTCAGTGACCTCATGTGAACATTGGGGATTAAGACTGAGAGCTTCATGGGGGCAGGGACTGAGTCCAACCCAGATTATCTTTTATCTACAACAGTGCTTAGTACAGTTCCTGGGCACATATTGAGCGCTTAACAACCACCATTAAAAAAAAAAACCACAGGCCTTCTCTGTCTCTTTCTGTTTCTATGGCTCTCAGTCTTTCTCTGATTCCCTTTTTTATCCTTTTCCTGGTCCTTTTGCTCATGCTGGGACCATTAAAGCTACCCCAGGGAAGTGTTCCTTCCTCACTCCACCCTACTGTACCCTCAATTAAATCTAGTCACTCTATGCAAAAAGTACAGCTGATTTCCCTCTTAAGCAGCCAGAGAGGTTTTAGGTTCAGAATTGACAATCTCATCTTGAAATTCAGTCTGAAACTTTATTTCAAGAAAACAAACCTGGAAAAATATAATTATGCATCCCACCCACAGCTCTTTTCTTTTCATTGTCTGTAATTTCTCAAATGCTGTTTTTCCCCTTTCGCATTTAATGATGTTTTCAATGCTTACCCACTAGAAAATGGAACAGAGTAGCGACTGCAATTAACAGCATCCGTATCATCCTTTCAAGTCCTAGGAACGATGGCAAATAGTTTATCAGATTAGCAGGGCTCATCATAAAGAAAGAAAAATCATAAAGAAAGAAGCGTTTCAACCCTCTCTCAAGAGAGAAAATGGCTGTCCATACTTTATATTTCAGGATCATGATCCATTCAGATAGCTTGTGTTGGCTACAGAGAAAACAGTGGCAGATCTGGGGCTAAATAAGTACAACAGGTCATAAAGCCCCTCTTAGTCCCAGAACATTTTCTGCTGTGATTACTTATCTTATTGTGCTCTTACAGTACATTTGTTGATTAGAAATGGTGCATGATGGATGTAACTTTGTGGAGACGTTCTGTTCAAAGTCCTTTTAGAGAGTGACTAAATTGATAACTGTTCGCCCGGACTTCTCTATAGGCTGATGCTTTAAATGCAAAAAGCTATGTTGAAAGATGAAGCGTTGGTCGCTAAAAATATCCGTGTAAATGTCAAGATACATTGTAATAAGGGAGAGGACTCGGCAAATCACTTCACAAATAACATTTTAGTTTCTCATAACCTGACTCATAACTCACTTGTTCCTTTCTGCGGGATGGCTAAGGCCACAAATCAGACTCTCTGGTAATGAGTTCAGCTTTTTGAAGGATGAAAAACAGGTGAAATTTCTGTGATAAAGAGGTCTGTTACAATGGGGGAGGCAGCGGTATTCTGAACCATTTCTGTTAACAGAAAACTTTCACCGCAGAGAACTGGAAGAAGCCATATGTTGTTTCAGTTGGTCACTCTTTTGATTTGTTGTAACTGAACTGGACCAGTAGGAACGTCAGAGAATCACCATACTTCTCAAATCCATCAGAACCTCTTAAGGAATTGAGTGAGTATTCTGAAATTTATCAATTTTCACCTTCACCTTCAGATGCACAGAACCCTACTTTTTAACTTAGCTATGCATACTCGCTCAGAGCAGTGAAACTTACCCAGAAGGACCCCTATAATGGAAGACCTTCCTCAAAAAAGAGCCGCTTTTTTCTGTAACTGTGAAGGGGTATTCTTAAGTGGGTTCCCTGTCATTTGGAATGCAAAACAGAAGCATCCTGGCACCCCCCCCAAAACAGGTGTGTAGCTGGGGAACAGGATTTTGGAGAAAGCACTAGATTGTCAGCTTCTTGAGATGTCTACTAACTTGACTGAATTCTCCCAACTGCTTAGTACAGTGCTCTGCACACAGGAGATGCTCAGCAAATGCTACCGATTCACTGATTGATTGTTTGATTAAAAAACAAATACAAATATCTGCTTTTCCTCCCAGTATGGTTCTGTAGAGGAGCCAAGAAAACAAGAGTTCCTTCTGTTAAAGGGGAAAGTGACAAACACACAATAGATGAACAGTCACAGCAGGAGACCAAGATAAGGAAAGGTTAATGGGATGAGAAAGGAACAAAGAGTTGACAGGGAGGAGACTGTCTGGCTATGTGGTCACCTTCTAACCACAAAGCAATATGTCTTCAAGAATCTTGGCAGAGTCAGCTGAAGTAGTTGTAAACCCAGCTTAATAATAACAACTGTGGTTTTTGTTAAGTGCTTACTATGTGCCAAGCAGGGTACTAAAAGCTGGGGTAGATTAAAGATAATCAGGTCACACATGGGGCTCACAGTCTAAGTAGGAAGGAAAACAGGTATTGAATCCCCATTTTGCAGATAAGGGAACTGAAGCACAGAGAAGTGAAGCGACTTACCCAACGTCACACATCAGACAAATGGCAGAGCTGGGATTAGAACCCAGGTCCTTTGACACCCAGGCTTGTGCTCTTTCCACTATCAATCAATCAATCATATTTATTGAGCACTTACTATACACTGTACTAAGCGCCTGGGAGTACAATATAGCAATTTAACATAGGTGATAGACATTTTCTACGAGGAATGAGTTTACAGTTTAGAGGGGGATAGAGACATCAATATAAATAAATATATTAAGGATATGGACATTAAGTGGTGTGGAGCTGAGGGAGGGGTGGGTAAAGGGAGCTAATCCAAATGTAAGGATGACCCAGAAGGGAGAGGGAGAAGAGGAAATGAGGGCATAATCAGAGCAGCATGGAGATGTGCCTTCAATAAGGTTTTGAAGGTGGAGAGATTAATTGTCTGTTGGATATGAAGAGGGAGAGCGCTACAGGACAGAGGCAGAATGTAGGCGAGAGGTCGGTGGTGAGCTAGATGAGATCGAGGTACAGTGAAAAGGTTAGCATCAAAGGAGCGAAGTGTGTGGGCCGGTTTATAGTAGGAGAGCAGGGGAGGTGAGATAGGAGGGGGCAAGGTGATTGAGTGCTTTAAAGCCATAGAAGGGAGCTTCTGTTTGAAGAGGGGGTGGATGGACAACCACTGGAGGTTCTCGAGGAGTGGGGAAACAGACTGAATGGTTTTTTAGAAAAATGATCCGAGCAGCAGAATGAAGTATGGACTGGAATGGAGAGAGGAGGAGGCAGAAAGGTCAGCAAGGATGCTGATCCTATAATTGAGGTGGGATAGGATAAATGCTTGGATTAACGTGGTAGCAGTTTGGATGGAGAGGAAAGGGAGGATTTTAGCATTGTTGTGAAGGTGGAACCGACAGGATTTAGTGATGGATTGAATAGGTGGGTTGAATGAAAGAGAAGAGTCAAGGATAACACCAAAGCTACAGACTTGTGAGACAGGAAGGATGGTGGTGCTGTCTACAGTGATGGGAGAGTCAGGGGGAGGGCAGGGTTTGGGTGGGAAGACAAGGAGTTCTGTTTTGGACATGTTAAACTTGAGGTGATGGGAGGACATCCAAGTAGAGAAGTCTTGAAGGCAGGAGAAAATGTGAGACTGCAGGGAGGGAGAGACATCAGGGGTGGAGATGGAGATTTGGGCCTCTCTCCAGTCTGCTGCACCCTCTCCTGACCCACCTGTTGCACCTGGGGAGTAGGCGGATGGGGGCAGGGGCTGGGGATTGGGGGGGAGGCGAAAGAGTGATGGGAGGGGACTGGCAGACCTGGGCGCAAAAAGCAGATCTCTCCCAGGTTGGGTGGGATTTCCCAGCATCTATCTTACCCCCCCTCCGAGTTGGTGCTTAAATGAAGCAACCAATCTGCTGAAATCCGACATCGAACCAGGGATCTTTAAATCTTTAGTATAATGCTCTCCAAACTGAGCTAAATCAATGTCTATTTAATGTCCACCTTAATGTCAAAGGTGGACGTGGGAAGTTTGACACACAGTAAACACTTAACAAATACTCTAACAGTACTGTTACAACAATAACAGGGAGCTTTTGTGTCCTAATAATAATGATATTTGTTAAGCGCTTGCTATGTGACAAGCACTGTCTTGGGGTAGATGCGAGAAAATCAGGTTGGACACGGTCTCTATCCCACTTAGGGCTCAACAATCTAAGTAGGAGGGAGAAACAGGCATTCAATGTCCATTTTGTAGGTGAGGGAAATGAAGCACAGAGAGGTCAAGTGACTTTCCCAAGGTCACACAGTGGGCAAGTGGCAGAGTCGGGATTAGAATCCAGGTCCTCAGGCTCCCAGGCTCGTGTTCTTTCCATTAGGCCACACTGCTTCTCAGTCCTAAGACAGTCAGATGCATCTCCTCAAAAATCTCCAGGAGAGTCCATCCAAGAAGTGGGGGGGTTGTACCTGTGTGCAATTTATGTAAGAGGCATGTGATTGGATGACAAATGTGTCTGGTTGTCCTATCAAATCCACCAATCCCTAGTAGAAGGGGTCGAATCACGATCCAACATGGTGCTGCATCCCCTACGATTGGCATCTGCCAGTTACACGATGCAATCTGACGGCAGCCTGGTGCCCATCCCCTAGTCTGCTCCCCGTCAGCTCTGGCAATACCACAGGCCTGAGTCCCCGGAAGCGGGGAACCGTGTTCCAGAGACCTCATTCCTCCTGGCCCGGCCACAGGCATCTGCTCCGGAGGGAGGGAAGACGGCTTCCTCTTAATTCATTCCTAAATAATTGAAAGTGGAAGAAGAGCATAATTTCAGTATTAGTGAGAAGCAGCGTAGCTCAGTGGAAAGAGCACGGGCTTTGGAGTCAGAGGTCATGAGTTCGAATCCCAGCTCTGCCACTTGTCAGCTGTGTGACTGTGGGCAAGTCACTTAACTTCTCTGTGCCTCAGTTACCTCATCTGTAAAATGGGGATTAAGACTGTGAGCCCCACGTGGGACATCCTGATTCCCCTGTGTCTACCCCAGCGCTTAGAACAGTGCTCGGCACATAGTAAGCGCTTAACAAATTCCAACATTATTATTATTATTGTTATAACTTGATTACCTTGTATCTACCCCAGCACTTGGAACGGTGCTGGGCACAGAGTAAGTGTTTAACAAACCCCACCATCCTCATAATCATCTTCAAATCACTGATGGGGAGAGTCTGCCCAGGGTCACAAAATGTCCAGCCTCCCTCTTCCCTGGGGCCACCCCTTGGTGGCCAGATCAGAGGACTTCACAATTTAAACTATGAAGACAGTCCATCAGGAGCTGATATATTCCACTCATTTATCAGATCATCTTGAAGGATTCTGCCTGCCTAAAAAGTGTCATAGAGCAAAATGGGCCAATCCGTCTTGGAGCCGTGCTTGGAAAAGGACAATACAATAGAGTTGGTCGACACAACCTCTACCCTCGAGGACCTTACAGTCGTCAATGCAACGTGGCTCAATGGAAAGAGTCTGGGCTTGGGAGTCAGAGGTCATGGGTTCGAATCCCTGCTCTGCCACTTGTCAGCTGTGTGACTGTGGGCAAGTCACTTAACTTCTCTGTCCCTCAGTTACCCCATCTGTAAAATGGGGATTAAGACTGCGAGCCTCACGTGAGACAACCTGATGACCCTGTAAATACCCCAGCGCTTAGAGCAGTGCTCTGCACATAGGAAGCGCTTAACAAATACCAACGTTATTATTATTATTGTGGAAATCTCTGGGACTAGGGAGTCGTGAACTCCCAGCTAACTCTATTGATGTTACTTAGCACATGTACCTATTGTGTCTGCCGACTCCCAAAGAATGTCAAAACCACTCAGAAAAACAAGAATGATATTCCACAAACTCAGACTCTTCCATTTCTGATGGGAAAATGGGGTGTGTCGGTGTGTGAAAAAAAATGGGTTGTAAGGGGGTTTTTGCTGCCACCTAGTGACTGAACTGAGCCTTCACCTGATTGCACACTGAACCTGGCTTTCAAGTACACGGACATCGTATTCCTCCTTAGGAATAAGGACTCTGGGTAATGGAGTGCTTACTGTGTGACGAACACTCTACTAAGCACTTGGGAGAGTGACAACGATATTAATATAATTGTGGAATTTGCTAAGCACTTCCTATGTGCCAGGCACTGTACTAAGCACTGGGGTGGATACAACCAAATCCGGTTGGATGCAGTCCCCATCCCCGTTTTACAGCTGAGATAACTGAGGCCCAGAGAAGTGAAGTGGCCACACAGCAGACAAGTGGGGGAGCCGGCATTAGAATCCATGACATTTTGATTCCCTGGCCCGCCCTCTATCAACTAGAGTAAAATAGTTGGGAGACTTCTTCCCTGTCCACGAGGAGTTTACAGTCTAGAGGGGGAGACACTTAAAGAAGTAGCGTGGCTCAGTGGAAGGAGCGTGGGCTTTGGAGTCAGAGGTCATGGGTTCAAATCCCGGCTCTGCCACTTGTCAGCTGTGTGACCGTGGGCAAGTCACTTCACTTCTCTGTGCCTCAGTTACCTCATCTGTAAAATGGGGATTAAGACTGTGAGCCCCTCGTGGGACAACCTGATTTCCCTGTGTCTATCCCAGCGCTTAGAACAGTGCTCTGCACATAGTAAGCGCTTAACAAATACCAACATTAAATAAATTACTGATATTCATTCATTCATTCATTCAATAGTATTTATTAGAGAAGCAGCGTGGCTCAGTGAAAAGAGCACGGGCTTTGGAGTCAGAGGTCATGAGTTCAAATCCCAGCTCTGCCACTTGTCAGCTGTGTGACCGTGGGCAAGTCACTTAACTTCTCTGTGCCTCAGTTACCTCATCTGTAAAATGGGGATTAAGACTGTGAGCCCCACGTGGGACATCCTGATTCCCCTGTGTTTACCCTAGCGCTTAGAACAGTGCTCGGCACATAGTAAGCGCTTAACAAATACCAACATTATTTATTGAGCAATTACTATGTGCAGAGCACTGTACTAAACGTTTGGAATGTACAATTCGGCAACAGATAGAGATAATCCCTGCCCATTGACGGGCTTACAGTCTAATCGGGGGATACGGACGAACAAAAACAAAACAACTTAATCACGGTGAATAGAATCAAGTGGATGTACAGCTCATTAATAAAATAAATAGGGTAATAAAAATCTATACAAATGAGCACAGTGCTGAGGGGAGGGGAAGGGAGAGGGGGAGGAGCAGAGGGAAAGGGGGCTTAGCCGAGGGGAGGTTCAGGGGGAAAGAGGGAAGGGAGCAGAGGGCGGAGGGGTAGCGGAGGGGGAGCAGAGAGGCAGCAGAGGGAAAAGGGGAAGCTCAGTCTGGGAAGGCCTCTTGGAGGAGGTGAGCTCTCAGTAGGGCATTGAAGTGCAAGGGTGACGCAGAAGGGAGAGGGAGTTGGGGAAATGAGGGCTTAGTCAGGGAAGGCCTCTTGGAGTAGATGGGACTTTAATTAGGCTTTGAAGGTGGGGAGAGTGAAGGTCTGTCAGATATGAAGGGGGAGGGCTCAGGGGAGGCCAGAGACAGAATGTGGGTGAGGGTTTGGTGGTGAAATAAATGAGATCGTGGGACAATAAGTTGGTGTTAGAGGAGTGAAATGTGCAGGCTGAGTTGTAATAAGAAATCAGCAAGGTAAGGTAGGAGCTGAAGATCTGAATGGGTGCTTTAAAGCCAATGGTAAGGTGTTGAGAAGCAGCGTGGCTTAGCGGCAAGAGCACAGGCTTGGGAGTCAGAGGTTGTGGGTTCTAATCCTGGCTCCGCCACTTGTCAGCTGGGTGACGTTGGGCAAGTCACTTAACTTCTCTGTGCCTCACTTACCTCATCTGTAAAATGGGGATTAAGACTGTGAGCCCCACGTGGGGCAACCTAACTACCTAGTATCTCCCCCAGCTCTTAGAACAGTGCTTGGCACATAGTAAGTGCTTAACAAATACCATTATTATTATTATTATTATTATTATTATTATTATTATTATTCTTTGATGCAGAAGTGGATGGTCAACCACTAGAGGTTCTTGAGGAGTGGGAAGATGTGAACTGAACTTTTTTTTAGACTGTGAGCACCATGTGGAACAGGTCCTGGGTCCAAACTGATTAATTTGCATCCATCCCAGTGCTTAGAACAGTGCTTGACACATAGTAAGCATGTAACAAATCTAATAATAATAATAATAATGATAATAATAAAAATGATCCAGGCAGCGGGGTGAAGTAAGGACTGAAGTAGGGAGAGGTAGGAGGCAGAGAGGTCAGTGCAGAGGCTGATGCAGTAATCAAGGCAGGATAGGATAAGTGCTTGGATTAATGTAGTAGCAATTTGGATGGAGACGAAAAGGCAGAGGTTTGCACTATCCTCCGGGCATAAGGCCCACCTCCCAAAGACGTTCATTGCCCCCAACCCTCTTTACTCTCTTGTAGGCTCTAGCTTGAAGGTGGTATACACATCAGTGGGTATGTTTGAAAGTAAGTCCAAATCACAGTCAGGTGAGGGTTCAGCTCAGTCACTAGGTGACAGCAACCTCCTTGTCCCCTCCCTCCTACACACAGACACCTTACAAGAACCCCTGTTCCTTGTCCATTGGATAGTAGTCATGGTAGTAATATTGCTTATTTGGCACTTACTATGTGCAGAGCACTGTACTAAATGCAGGGAGAGAATATACAGGTGGGAATTAGATATGGTTCCGGTCCTTGGGCATGGGGTTCACAGTCTAAGCGATTAAGTGGGGAGAAGGGACTGGAAACAAAGACACATTATAGGCTCAAGGTCTCAATGGGGATGGAGGAGTCCAAGAGCATGTGGGAGCTACTTTAATCCCCAGCCAGGGTGGGTGAAGCATGTTGGGTGTCCATTGCTGCAGCTTACAGTCAGTGGTATTTGTTGAACATCTGCTTTAGGCAGTACACTGAACTAAGCCCTTCAGAGGGAGTGTAGTAGAGTTGGTAGATAACGATTCTTGCCCTCAAAGAGTTTATAACCTACAACCACCAATTTCCCCTTACTTTCTAGCATATAGCTTAAGATCGAAAAATGTTACAGTAAATACATCCAAGCTTAGTGTTTTAGGGTTCAGATAGAATAATAATGACTGCAAGGGGAAAGATTTGCAAATGGAGCCTTCTTCCATAACTGCTTTGCTTGGCCACTGAATGTTTAGGGATTGCAGGTTTGGAAGCCAAAGCACATTGAGAAACAATGTGGCCCAGTGTAAAGAACATGGGCCTCAGAGTCAGAGGACCTGGGTTCTAAACCCAGCCCTGCCACTTACCTACAGTGTGACCTTAGGCAAGTGCCCTGTTTTCTCTGGGCCTTAATTTCCTCATCTGTAAAATGGGGATTCAATACTTCTTTCCGCTCCTACTTAGCCTAAAAACCCCATGTGGGACAAGGACTGTGTCCAACCTGATTATATTCTATCCATCCCAGTGCTTAGTACAGTGCTCGACACATAGTAAGTGCTTAACAGATGTCATTATTAATATGGGTCCAATATCATTTAATTTGTTCCAAGAGCTGTTAGAAACAAAAGGACAAATGTTGGGCTAGGTCACGTGTGAAGTGAAGGTGAGAACAGCTATAGGCTGAATGCTCAGGAAGTTTAACATGCTGCTGATTTACAATTCTAGTACTTTGTAGAGTACAGTGTATATGACCTGATTATTTTGTATCCCCCAGGGCTTCTTGGCACCGAGGAAGTGTTTAACAAATACCACAATTATTATTATTATTGCCGTTGACCTGCAGAATGGGTTCCATTTAGACTTGGACTGTGAGCCCCATGTGGGACCTGATTATTTCATATCTACCCCACTGTATAGTACATTAGTACAGTGCTTGGGACATAGTAAGTGCTTAACAATACCATTATTATTACTGTTATTATTATTTTTATTATTATTCCACATTTGGTGAACTCCATTGCAGATTCCTGTTGGAGATTGACTGTGTCTCAAGTTAGATAGCTACTTTAGATCCTCAGATAATGTTCAACCTGCAGGTCACTAAAGAATCAGAAGTTTTAAAAATGAATTAAAGTGGAATTTTGCTGCACCCACATATGCAAATTATCTAGATAATTTAAGTCCTCACAGTACAGTTTAGCTTCAATTATGTATCTGAATATTTTAGGTTGAGGAAGTTTTCTGGTTTGAAATGTCCTAATTATTCAGGCCTAATAGTCTGAATAGCCCATATAAGATTTGTGTAAACCCTTTATCTTGTTCTCTTTCATAAAAGCTTCAGCTTCTGTTCCCCAAAATGGTGTCTTTACAGTAACATTTCAGTAACATTATACTGAATACAGTGGTGTCTTCGTCAGATACGAAGGATGGATATATATGTATAGCTATATATCTGTCATTTATATCTGATATATACATATATTAAAGAATTACTGGGTAAACTTGAAAAAGCTTTTAACTACTGCCATTTAACAATAAGAAAAAAAGACACAATTTGTAAGCCTACAAAGTAGGGCACATTTCACTGTGCAACTACATTTTGTAATCTATTAGGCCAATGTATCTGCAGCCTAATTGTCTGTCAGTTACCGTCACCTTAGTTCACCTAATGATAACCTGGCGTTCAGGATGAAAACAAGGTGTGTGGTCATCCACATGTGTGCAGCGCCTTCTAGTTTGCAATTAATAGTCACTATGTTTTACACGCACCACCGTCTAAAGCTTCGAGGGCTATAGGTGTTATGGAGATTTGGTTACAGTGTTTAGAAGCCACCATATTGCATTGAGCTCATTAGCAACAGACCAAACCCATTTTTTCCTTATGTCACAGAGACAGATTAAACACTTCAAAAATTAATGTTTGTTTTGTTTCATGGGGGTGTCTGGATCTTAGCTATGCACAACCAAGCATAAAATATTCCCTCTGACAGGTGATTTAAATTAAGAGCCTGAATTACTTTGAACTTGTTGGTAATCCTGACTCTTAGCGCTAATTTTCTCCAATGAGTTCCCTTTCTAGGCAATGACATCAAGGAAATCAATCCATCATATTTACTGAGCATCTTCTGTGTGCAGATCACCGTATTAAGGACTTGGGAAAATTCAATAGAGTTAGTAGATAGGATTCCTGATCTCAAGAAGCTGACCCCTAGTGAGGAAGACAGGCCTAAAATATTTACAGGTAGGATAAAGAGAATGGAAAGGTGAATATATGAACAAATAAGAGCATAAAGAGTTAAGTATGCAAGTCTATTTGCACAGAAGTGCTACAGGTGGTTGTGAGTATATAAGTGCAGAGGAGGTAGAGCTGTGCTGAGGTGGGTGGGGGGAGAACAGGAACTTCCTGAACTTTTCTAACTTCACTTGGAAGCCCAAGCTAAGCCTTCATCAAAGTTAGATCAATAGGCCCAGTTTTAAGAGATGGCTGATGGTAGAATTTGGTGAGTTCAAAAACTATCACTAATAATGATAGTGGTTGTTAATCACTTATTATATGCTAAGCAATGTACTAAGCACTGGGGTAGATCCAAGATAAACTGGTCTGATGCAGTTCCTGTCAAAGGGGGAGGGAGAACAGGTAATGAATTCCCCAGTGTACAGCTGAGGAAATGGAAGCCCTGAAAAGTTAAGTGGCTTGCCTAAAGTCACATAACAGGCAAGTGGCAGAGCCAGGATTGGAATCCAGGTCCTCTGACTTCCAGGGCTATGCTGCTTCTCCAAACCCCTCTGTCAAAGGCAATGACTTCTCCTCTGGACTTTTTAATTTTCTCAGTTTCCATTCCTCCATCCCCCTCTTCAACAAAGACCAGGACAACCACCAAATCATTTAGAAATTGGGAAATATGGGAGTGTATAGTAGATTTATACTGTACCCTTGCCCCATCTCAGGAAAAAATGGTGCAATTTATAGTACTGCCAAACCACACATATTTCACCCTGCAGCGCTTGCTGAAGACATCTTGCAGATCTGTAATTTAGTGTCCAACTGTAACTTGGAAAGAGAAAGTGCAGACATTTTCCATAATGCTTTAGGTTCCAATATTGTGACATTTAGTAGCTGCCAGGTCAATTTAACCTTGATTAATGGTCTAAGGCTTTTTACATTCCACAGTTCCATTTGCCACCTTAGTCACAGGCCTCACAGGGTAAAGTTGAATGCTTTCAGAAAAACCTCTCCAAGCCCATTATCAGCACTTCTGAATTAAAAGGTTCTTCCTCTGGGTCACTAGAAGTTCTTCACTTTACTGGTTCCTCAAACTTGCCAAATCATTCCTAAGGCTAATCACCAGCTGCTACCCCAAAACTAGGCTAGCATTTTTGATAAGAGCCCAGGATTTGACATTATGGATTTTCTTTCTTCTTTATTGCTGATACTTAGATGGCTTACCTTTTGACCCTCTGGGTCCTTGTTCCTAGTTGAACTGTCCCTCATCAACAGCAGTCAATCAAGAAATAGTATTTCTTGAGTGCATACTCTGTGCGGAGCACTGTATTGAGCACTTGGGAGAATTTAATAGAGTTAGTAGACATGATCCCTTCCCTTAAGAAGCTTAGCACCCTTCCCCCCTTATGAGTCAGTGAATCAAAATACATGTGGATGAGGGGGGAAATAAGAAATTCATAGTGGATGAGCATTCTCCCTACCTCTCAGAAGAAATTATCTGAGTAGGGTGGACAGCTGATTGGTTTTATATCATTTGTATTTATTGAGTGCTTATTGTGTGCAGGGCACTGTACTAAGTGGTTGGGAAAGGACAATACAATTGAGTTGAAGATGTTTCCTGCCCACAGGGAGCTTAAAGTCTAGAGGGGGAAATGACAGTGGCCACACTAATGCTGAGAGAAAATGTAGGCAAATGTAGGGAAAATACTGAGCTGTTACTGGTTTGAACTGTTTCTGAGCTGCCTTCTTCCTTGTTCCTAGAATCTCATAGAATTGGCTAACTTTTAAGAGCTAGTCTTTTGTAAGCCCTGTGAGGGCAGGGACCATATCTGTTAATCTTCATTGTACATAGTACAGTGCTTGGCAAATGATAATGTGCTTAATAAATAACTGACGTGGTGGTGGTGGTGGTGGTAATGATGATGATGAGATTGTAAGCCCCATGGATCCGACCTGATTAATCTTGTATCCACCCCAGTGCTGAATACATGTTGTTTTTTGGGTTTGTTTTTGAAATGGTATTTGTTAAGCACTTACTCTATGTCAGGCACTGCATTAAGCATTGCAGTAGATGCAAGTTAATCAGGTTGGACACAGTCCGTTTACTACATGGTGCTTAGAGTCTTATTCCCCATTTACAGATGAGCTAGGTAACTGAGGCACAGAGAAGTGAAGGGATTTGCCCAAGTTCACAAAGCAGACAAATAGCAAAGCTGGGATTAGAACCTAGGTCCTCTTACTTCCAGGCAAGCCCTCTATCCACTAGGCCATGCTGCATTCTTTCAGTATAAAACACACCTTAACTTTGGAGATAGAGCAGAAAGTTTTGGTACTTGAAGGACAGGAAAACCATGGACAGAAGATAGTGTCTCCCCCTGCCCCCATGTAGTGAGATAAAAGTTCAAGTGGTTTCTGAGGGGAGAACACAGTGTCCTGCTTAGCACAAAGCAGTGCCCTTGACTGAGGATAATCAGAGCGGAAAAAGTTATCTTGGGTGACTACAAGAAATGTTTTTTGGACCAAGTCTGAAGACATTGAAAAGGATCCATGGCACTTTTCACCAGACCCTGGACTCAAACCACCCTGATACTGCCTGGGTTGAAGCCCAAAGTTTTAATTAAGAATTGGGCACAAGACCACCCTCCTCCTCCAAGATTTATAAATGCCCTGCTTAAAGGTTAAAGATCTTTATGGCATGGCAATCTACTTGAAAGGTACAAAGTTTTTAGAATGATTACTGTGCAGTTCAGTATGCTCTGATTTGTGCATTAAGAATAGAATTATTCCATGGGACTTCTCAATCAATTGTATTTCTTGAGTGCTTACTATGTACAAAGCACTGTTCTAATTGCTTGGGAGAGTACAATACAACAGAATACAACAGTGAATTTGCAAACCTGTACACTGTCTTAACACTCCTTAGCAAAGCTTTTACAGGAGTATAAAAAAAGTCAAGAAATTATGTTCAATGAAGGGAGTGATTTGGTTAAATCTTGAGGCGAGAAGAAAATCTTTCCGCAAGCTATCCATGTTTGATTGTTTCTCTGAATTGTTGCAGGCTACGATGAAAAAGCTCTCAAAAATGTGTAACTGATGTTCAAAGCACATTTCTGCTAATTATAGTTTGTAATCATGTGCGATAAAATAACATGCATTGGAATTACAGTATCACTTATTCTTTTCACTGACACTGAGTGAAATAGGCTATTAGTCGAGAATTGCATGTGGGCATTATCTAGATTTTTGGGGTTTTCAAAAAGTGAAAGTATCTTTTTTTTAAATTCAACAACAGTGTATTTTCATGCCTTTGTACATAGACAATCTAAAAGCTTTTTTTTTTCTAGTTCTGGGATATGCCTCTGTTATTCAGGCTGATACTTAGGATTATGATTAAGCATTCTTAGAATAATAATGTTGGTATTTGTTAAGCACTTACTATGTTTAGAGCACTGTTCTAATCGCTGGGGTAGACACAGGGGAATCAGGTTGTCCCACGTGGGGCTCACAGTCTTAATCTCCATTTTACAGATGAGGTAACTGAGGCACAGAGAAGTTAAGTGACTTGCCCACAGTCACACAGCTGACAAGTGGCAGAGCTGGGATTCGAACCCATGACCTCTGACTCCAAAGCCCGTGCTCTTTCCACTGAGCCATGCTGCTTCTCCATCGTCCATTTGATCCGAGAATCCAAATGCTGGACGTCATTCTGTTCTTCTCTTCTACCATATAGTTGTGCTTTGGCAGGAAGGGACAGGTGCAAATCCGATGACTCGTTACTGACTAGACCTTTCTAGTTCCTCCTTTGACCGACACTTTACCTTAGACAAGGTGAATTCTCTCTACTGAAGTCTCTTTCTTTCGCTGGGCACATGAAGAATTGAGAAAAGCAGAGGGTAGGGGGATTCAGTACACTTGGTGAGGGGAGAGGTGGGGAGGAAGGGTCCCCTCTTACTTCAGGGGTGCGGACAAAAAACGGAATGGGGGTGGTGCCAGGGCAGGACCAAGATGAGGCCCAGACTCCCACGGCTTCTCCTTTAATGATACTGGGTTGTTGCACAGGGCAGGGGGTTGGGGACCGGGGAGCCAAGGTTGGCAAGCCAAGGCTAAGGCTTTCAAAAGGTGACAGCCACAGCCACTTCTCATCCAATCCTCTACCTCCTTGCAGTCTGGTGGCGGTGTCAACGGTTCCAGAGCTGGGCTGAAAGAGTTGAAAGAGCAGAAGCACAATCTACTCCAGTCACTTTGGTTTGGGGCCAATTTAGAAAGGATAAAAAGCACCTGCTTTGAAATCCTTCAAACCAGAATGGGCTACTTGGAACTTTTTCTTTTAATGGAATAATATCCTGTTCCCTTCCATCTTCCTTCCACTCCCGGCTCCTCTCCCACTACACCTCAGCTCACCCTCTCCGTTTCTTACAAACTCACCTCATTGGGCCTCATTCTTGACTCTCCCCAATCCAACCTCTGGTCCACACACTTTCTCTTGCCTGGAGCACCCTCCCACCTTCAAATTCACCAGACTTCAGCTCTATTCTCACCTCCAAATCCCTTCTGAAAGCCCATCTCCTCCAGGAGGTTTTCCCTGGTTAATTTTTCTTCACTCCAGTTCACATGATCTCAACTCTCATCTCAACACTTTTCCACTATCTCACAACTTACTGTACTCCCAATCCCTCCAATGTGTGCACTAAAATATTTCAGCATTTCTTCCTCCTCTTTGTAAATTATTTTAGGTATAACTCGCCAGCTAGATTGGAAGCTTACTCAAGGGCAGGGAGCATGTCAACTAATTCCACTGTACTCACCCAAGTGCTCTGCCCAGAGTAGGCACTTAATAAATTTGTACTTTCCAAGCATTTATTACAGTGCTCTGCACACAGTAAGTGCTCAATAAATATGAATGAATGAATAAATGAAGAAATACTATTGATTAATTGACTCATATCTCACTCTACCTCACTCTAATGATGTGGTCTAGAGAAAATATTCTAGCTCCTGGCTTGGCTGAAAGCTCTTTACTGTCTCAGGCCACTTCTTAAAATGCCAATCACAGGAATGTTCCCTAGTCACCCAGTGACTTTGAAACCCTTATCTCTCTCTGGCCAGTATGCTCATTTTGAGAATTACAGAATCTCAATAATGTGTGGCTCCAGAATGAAGAGGGAATGGAGGGAAAGAAGCAAAATGTTAAAGACAGTGTCCATGGAGACCAGCTGGAGTTGTAGTCATAGTCCATGACACTTATTAAGCGTTTTTAATGTTTTAAGCGTTTATTAAGCACTGTACTAAACCCTAGGAAGATTAATACTTGGACATTGATCTAGACATGGTTCCTGGCCTACAGGGGGCTCATGATATAAGGAGGGGTGGAGAAAGAAGCCAGAGGCACAGAAAAAAAGAATCAATTAATTCACACACATTAGAACAAGTAAAAAATGGGCAAAATTCACAAACTGAACAGTGTCAACAACAAAAGAGGGGGGGAAAATGGTTCATAAAATTCCTCAGGTGCCTCAGTACTCCTGATAAATTCTTCTTGATGAGAAACTGCCTGAAACTTCCCAACTTTCGACCTGATGAGAAGGCAGCTTCCACTTGACCTCTTCTCCAAGAGTGGGGTTGTGGGGTGATGTGGGGTAATCTAATCAAACATACTTTAGGTAATTCGCAGCCATCTTCTGTATCCAGTTGTGGGCAGGGCCGCTTCAGACAGCCGCCTGGAGCCCCTGGCAGAGACAGACGGGAAGAAAGGGGAGGGCTGCCTCAGTCAGACAAAATGCCATTTTGTGTTCGTAAATAAGCCCTTTTTATGCCGTCTCCTTTCTCAAATTATAAAATGGCTTTGACTGCTCTAAGTGGCAGATCTCCCCTGTTAAAAGGTCCCACTAACTGCCTATTACCCATGATGTTTGACTGGGAATTTCTTGGCAATTTGCCCACCTGGGACACTCTCCACAAGGGAAATCACATTTGAGTAGCAGACTGAAGCACACTTCGCTCAAATTCCAAAGACGAGAAAGAAAAGTAGATGGCCATTCTGGGGAGGTGGGATGCGGGAAGAGGATCAGTAGCCTGAGCTACAGGAAGGAAGGTGGTCTGGTTTTACCCTTGGGGTAGCGTGATGACTCACCTCATTCAAGCGTAAGGTCATTGTGGGCAGGAAAAATGTCTACCAACTCTTTTATATTGCATTTTCCCAAGTGCTTAGTATAGTGCTCTGTTTATAGTAAGCACTCGATAAATATGATTGACTAAAAGAAGTAATAATAATAATAGTGGTACTTGTTAAGTGCTTACGATGTGCCAAGCACCATTCTAAGCTCTGGGTAGATACAAGTTCATCAGGTTGGACACAGTCCCTGTCCCACATGGGGTCCACAATCTTAATCCCCATTTTACAGATGAGGTAACTGAGGCCCAGAGAAGTTAAATGACTTGCCCAAGGCCACATGGCAGACATATAGCAGATCAGGGATTAGAACCCAGGTCCTTCAGGCTCCCAGGCCCGTGTTCTATCCACTAAACCATGCCGCTTCTCTTAAGTACTATAGATGCAAATGTTGTGTTCTCTGAGAAGGAGCTCAGCTGGGGAAATAGGGGGTGATTGGATTGGCAAATGGGTAGGTGATCAGAAGGAACACAAAGGCAATGATGTGGAATTTGGCCCGAGACACCATAGACAATGGCTTTTCTTGGATAAAGAAAAATGAGCATTCACCCATTAGAATTCCTGAGGGAACAAATTATTTGTGGCTTTTCAGGGATCCTCCAACTTGCTTCTAGATCCTCTACAATCTGGCTTCCCTCCACTCCATGGAAACTGTTCTCTCCAAGGTCACCAATGGCCTCCTTCTTGCCATTTCTAATGTGCTCTACTCCATTCTAAACCTCTTCAACCTTTCAGCAGTCTTTGACCCTGTGGACCACCCCTTTCTCCCTATTTTACAAATGAGAAACTGAAGCACAGAGAAGTGAAGTGACTTTCCCAAGGTCACATAGCAGACAAGTGGCGGAGCCGGGATTAGAATCCACCTCCTTTCTTCCAGGAACGTTCTCTATCCACTAGGCCACACTGCTTCCTCTCTCTCTACAACCCAGCCTCCACATTCTGCTCCTCTCAAACCAACCTACTGTGCCTCACTCTCATCTCTCTCTCTGCTGACCCCTTGCTTACACCCTCCCTATTGCCTGGAACTTCCTCCCCCTTTCTTATCCAGTGGACCACCACTCTCCCTATCTTCAAATCCCATCTAAAAATCCCCTTTTGTCCAGATAGGCTTCTTTGATTAATCTCTCATCTCCTCACCTATGCACTTGAGTCGGTACTCCTAAGCATTTACTCCCTTCCTTTCACAGTATTTATGTACACATCTTTAAACTCTGTTACTTTCTCTACTTCTAATTCATTTTAAAGTCTGCTTCCCCCTCTAGACTGTAAAGTCATAGAGGGCAGGGACTGTGTTTACCTACTGTCTCGTACTCGCTGCAAGAGCTTAATAAAGTGCTCTGCACAGAATAAGTGCTCATTAGGTACTATTGATTGAGTTACTTTGTCTCATGCCTCTTTTGCTTTCCAAGCTTCCATGTTCCTAGAGAATTCACACCTTTTCCATTCTGTCACTTTGGATAAGATTCCCTTTTCTGGGTGAACTGCATTTCCTCGATTTGGTAGTCTGCCGCTTAAATGATTAGATATATATTTTTCAGAAGGGAATGTGTCTACCAACTCTGTGTTGTACTCTCATTCATTCATTCAATAGTATTTGCTGAGCGCTTACTATGTGCAGAGCACTGTACTAAGCGCTTGGAATGTGCAAATCGGTAACAGATAGAGACAGTCCCTGCCCTTTGACGGGCTTACAGTCTAATCGGGGGAGACAGACAGATATAAACAATAGCAATAAATAGAATCAAGGGGATGAATATCTCATTAAAACAATAGCAAATAAATAGAATCAAGGTGATGTACATCTCATTAACAAAATAAATAGGGTAATGAAAATATATACAGTTGAGCAGGCGAGTACAGTGCTAAGGGAGAGGGGGAGGAGCAGAGGGAAAGGGAGGAAAAGAGGGCTTAGCTGAGGAGAGGTGAAGGGGGTGGTAGAGGGGGAGCAGAGGGAAAAGGGGAGCTCAGTCTGGGAAGGCCTCTTGGAGGAGGTGAGCTTTAAGTAGGGTTTTGAAGAGGGGAAGAGAATTAGTTTGGCAGAGGTGAGGAGGGAGGGCATTCCAGGACCGCGGGAGGATGTGGCCCAGGGGTCGATAGCGGGATAGGCGAGAACGGGGGACAGTCCCAAGTGCTTAGTACAGTGCTCTGCACACAGTAAGCGCTCACTAAATATGATTGATTGATTTTGTACCTTGGGAGAAGCTGCTTTGCTACATCTGATGCTCCTCTCCAACCCTGCAGATTTCCATGGAGTCTACAGGTACAAAACTTGACAGACTCAATATGTGTCTAAAAGAAGTCAGGTGGTACTCAGAATTTTTAAAAATAATAGTCATTATTATTACGGTATTTGTTAAGCACTTACTATGTGTCAAATACTGTTCTAAACACTGGGGCAGATACAAGTTAATCAAGTTGGACACAGTGTCTATCCCAAATGGGGCTCAAGTCTTGAAGGACTTGGTTTAATGAATAGGTCTGAATGGTTTCCTCTCAGTGTGATTTTCTGTGTATAGAAACCTGAATTGATAAATGGCAGATTTTATTTTTTCCTTAAGATTGGGGTTCCATCAGAGGTCTAGGGAGTTTTGGTTTTTGTCAATCCTTTTTGGGAGTAGCAGAAACACAAAGTTCTCTAGATGAGCCCAGGACACCAAACTTGCATGTCATATGCACGAGAAGAGAAGCTTCAGTCAGAATAAATGGGTTGGCAGCTTCTGTCTGTCTACAATGCTATTTAAGGAACTTTGTGAGCATACTTATCAATAGGGTTTATGAGTCATATCAATAATTGTGAGTCACAGTAATAACCTTCCCTAACAACAGGGCTCTGATTTATTTTTTAAACTCCAAGCAAATGGCATTTTTTGAAAAGACCGAATGATTAATGGGAGCTCATCATGGTGTATCAGGGACTGTTCAGAGACAGTGGAGTCTACCGTTGCCTGGAAATGCTCCACGGTAGGCAAGAAACAAATGAAGTAGTCCTACGCACATCCTTTGGACCTGACCTACAATACATGAAGTTGGGTTTTTAATACCACCTTTCACATATATAAATTATCTACCTCTTCCATAGTGTTCTCTCTCTCTCTCCTTCTCCCAACCTGCCTTATATTTAGCAAAACCTTACTGTGAGCACCCAATAAATTATCCAAAAAAGTCCCTGTTACCAGTTACCATGCTCATTTTAGTCAAAATAAAAAGTACATTTGTTCTTAATTATTTTTACTCAAGTGACTTGATTTAAGCATCATCATTGAAGAACAATGGAAAAATTCTGGCTTTGCTCTATCCACACCCTTAATGATCTTGTAAACATCAATAATTTCCCCTCTGGGGCTTTGCCTTTCCAAACTGAAGAGTATTAATCTCTTAATGTCTATCCAAATAGGATAATAATGACTAACTATAATAACTATGGCATTTGTTAAGCACTTATAATGTGACAAGAACTGCACTAAGCTTTTGTGAGTGGATTTTCTCAGATAAATTCTGAAAGTGAAGATAGAGCTAAAAATGGCAATCGATCATATTTATTGAGCACTTACTGTGTGCAGAGCACTGTCCTGTTCTGGAAATTGATAGTATGTTTTCCTCTAAGAGTAATTAGAGTATTAAGTATGGACCATTTTAGGTCATAATAATGATATTTATGGTATTTGTTAAGCACTTACTATGTGCCAGGCACTGTACTAAGCGCTGTGGTGGGTACAAGCAAATCAGGTTGGACACAGTCCCTAACCCATGTGGAGCTCATAGCCTCAATCCCCATTTTACAGGTGAGGTAACTGAGGCCAGAGAAGTGAAGTGACTTGCCCTAGGTCACACAGCAGACAAGTGGTAAAGCCGGGATTAGAACCCTTGACCTTCTGATTCCCAGGCCCATGCTCTATCCACTACGCCATGCAAGTTCTCATGATATCTCAGAAGAAACGTTTGTATGAGGGAGAGCAATTTTATAAGCCTCCCAACACCTGAAATGTAAAGCAGAAGAAAACAGCATGGTATAGTGGATAGAGCACAAACCTGGAAATAAAGAAGGATCTGGGTTCTAATGCCGCCTCTTCTGCATATCTATTGTACGACCTTGGGCAAATCACTTAACTTCTCTGTGTCTGTTACCTCATCTGTAAAATGGGGATTACTACTGTGAGCCTCTTGTAGGACATGGACTGTGTCCAACTTGATTAGCTTGTACGTACCCCAGTGCTTAGTACAGTGCCTGGAACATAGTACATGCTTAATGAATACCATTTTTTTAAAAAAAACTAAATACAAGGCAGAGATGAAAACTCTAGTGTCCAGTTGGCAACACCCACACACAGCAATACAGAACACATAATGAAACTTCATTCCAAGGTGCCCTGCATTGCAATTTCTTTTAAATAACATTGATTTTTTTTAAGTACCATAAAAGGACAATCAAACATCATTACACAGAATGAAAAAACAGTCTCATGGAAAATTTCATGAAAAATTTTTACTCTATTGTGGGCTTAAGGAGGACCAAAGAATAGTAAAAATCAAGAAATTACCATTTTAACACAATAAATGTGAAAAGAACAGAAAGGCAGGGAGTACATACGAAGAAGGAACACCGTGGCGATTTCAAATTAACCGTCGTTTATGGGAAATTTACTTGTACCTTCCAGAAGACTCCCATTAGCTAGCAGGATCCCTTGAGCTTCAGAGAAGCGGAGGGGAGGCAGCACATGAATAATCAAAGATAAGCTTCAAGTGGTTTTTCTTTTTCTGAACAGTTGCACCCTGAATCTTGTATTTGAGGCAAATCTGGGGAACACTCCCATACCTTTCCTCCTTTAATGTAATTCCAGACCTCGAGACATGATAAAACTGTCACTATCGAGCAAAATCAGTCAATTCACTATAAGATTGATATAGTGAATTATATTCACTATAATATAATAACGGGGTGGTATTGCCGTTCCATGCAGCTAGAGGGGGCTGATGTTCCTGAAGTAACCTTGGAGTGATTCAGCAGAACCCTAAATGCTCTGCGGGATTGGGAAGTTTAGGAAAATCATGGAACTATAGAATTTGGGGAGGAGAAAGAAAGACAGCTGGGTTCATGCCTTTCAAGAATTACTAGCAGAAAGACATTTACTTCATGGGGGAGTAGGAACAGCAGACAGAGACAGGAGGAGGAATTCAGACAGACACACGTGTCCCACTCAGAACTACAGACAAGGTCACTTCGACGCTGATACTCATTCAACAGACCCAACGTCTCTCGCATACAGTCACACACACACACACACACGCTGTCCAAATTCCCAATACAAAAAAGACTTACTTGACACAGAGTGAACAGAGCCAAGTAATAGTAGCCAATGATGGTAAACAGAAGAGCAATCAATCAGAGGTAATTTTTGAGCACTTGGTGTAGAGCAGCAGACTAACAGCAATGGGCCAAGTCTCCACGACTACTGCCATCGTTCTCAGCATCACTGCCTTCGCCTCTATTTGGCTACACTTTCTAGTAGGGATCTTGTAGGAACGGGAGGAAGTGGCAATTTAGGGCAAGAAGCCGCTGAAGTGGACACCCACTGTGGAACAGAGAAGAGCAGAAGCACCAGCCGGTAAGTGAAACAGCAACTAGGTGCAGCGGCCACGACCACCTCCACTATGAACTCCGGCCATTTGGATGTCCCCAGCTCTGCTGGCTCTTACTGGATCCAGCCAGTGCCTACAGCAGCTCTACCTGGCTGTCCTTTAACTTATCCTTTCCTGCAACTGCTGCTCCACTCCATGTCATGTTTTATGAAACTTGCAAAACCATTCAGTCCATATCTCCCCACACCTCAAAAACCTCCAGCCCATTCCTCTCCGCATCGAACACAAACTCCTTACCATCAGCTTTAAGATACTCAATCAGCTCACCCTTTCCTACCTCATCTCCCTGATTTCCTGCTACAACCCAACCCACACACTCTGTTCCTCTAACGCCTACTTACTCTCTGGACCTTGAGCTCGTCTATCTCGCCACCGGCCCCTTGCCCACATCCTCCCTCAGACCTGGAACTCCCTCCCTCTTCGTAGACGACAGACCACCCCTCTCCCCACCTTCAAAGTCGTCCTAAAATCACATATCAAAGAAGCCATCCCTAAGTCCTCATTTCCCCCACCCATCTTCCCCTCTGTCGCCTGTGTGCTTAGCTACATATCCCTTAAGCACTTTGGTACTAACCCCGTGTCCTATCCCTCAGAGCTATTCACTACCTGGTCAATGAGGGCTAAGCTCCTTAAGAGCAGGGGTTGAGTCTACCAATACTGTTAATAACAATAATAATAATAATAATTATGGTATTTTTAAACTCTTACTATGTGCCAGGCACTGTACTAACCGCTTGGTGGATATAAGCAAATTGGGTTGGACACAGTCCCTGTCCCGCATGGGGCTCGCAGTCTCAATCCCCATTTTACAGATGAGGTAACTAAGGCCCAGAGAAGTTAACTGACTTGCCCAAGGTCACCCAGCAGAAAAGTGGCAGAGATAGGATTAGGACCCATGACCTTCTGACTCCCCATCCCATGCTCTATCCACTATGCCATATTCCTTCTGTTCTCCCTCCTAATTAAACTGTGAGACCTCGGTGGGAACAAGACTGTGACCAACCTGATCAACTTGTACTTACCCCAGTACTTAGTACAATGCTTGGCACATAGTAAATACTTAACAAAAACCATCATAATTATTAACTCTATTGTACTCTCCTAAGTGTTTAGTATGGTGCTCTGCACACAGTAAGTGCTCAATAAATACCATCTATTGATTGCAACCCAGACCGCCAGATTACCCATAAGGGAGAAATATTCTAGGGCCTAGAGCATTCTGTCCCACTGCCAGATTTGAGATTTCTTATCTGCCTTGTCTTTATTTACACCGCGAGCCTGATGAGAGTCAGGGACTATATCCAACCTGATTATCTTGTATCTACCCCAGCGCTTAGTACAGTGGTGAGTGCAGAGTAAGCACTTAGCAAATAGTGCCATTATTTTCTAGACTGAGATTCTGCTGAAAGAGGGACCGGCAGGTCCTCAAGCTACAGCGGCCCTTTTTTGTACTGCATTCTTTGAGATGGGAACCTGCCAAATCTTGCTGGCTAGAGTCATCTTGGAATTTTTTTAATGGCACTTATTCAGCACTTACTCTGTGCCAAGTATTATGTTAAGTACTGGGGTAGATACAAGATAATCAGACTGGACACAGTCCCCATCCCACATGGGACAAGGGGATTAACAGTGGTTATTTACACAGTAATTCATAAATATGGTCTTTTCGATGGTTTTCAAGAAGTTGCACTGATTCCAAACTGTAGAACTCCTCTCTTCCCCACCCATCTGCTCATGGGAGCTGCAATCAATCAGTGGTATTTGAGTGCTTACTATGGGCAGAACACTGTACTTAACACTTGGGAGAATACAATCCAACAGAATTAGCAGACACATTCCTTGCCCGTAACGAGCTTACAGTCTAGAGAGGGGAGACAGACATTAACATGAATAAATGAGTAATTTAGAATATATAATTTAAAGTTACATACATAAGTGCTGTGGGGTTGGAGGTAGGATGAATATCAAATGTCCAAAGGTCACAGATCCAAGTGCATAGATGACGCAGCAGCGTGGCTCAGTGGAAAGAGCACGGGCTTTGGAGTCAGGGCTCATGAGTTCGAATCCCAGCTCTGCCACTTGTCAGCTGTGTGACTGTGGGCAAGTCACTTAACTTCTCCGTGCCTCAGTTCCCTCATCTGTAAAATGGGGATTAAGACTGTGAGCCCCACATGGGACAACCTGATTCCCCTATGTCTACCCCAGCGCTTAGAACAGTGCTCGGCACATAGTAAGCGCTTAACAAATACCAACATTATTATTATAGATGGGAGAGGGAGCTGGGGAAAAGAGGGCTTGATTGGGCTAGGCCTCTTGGAGGACATGTGACCTTAGTAATGCTTTGAAGGTGTAGAGAGTGGTGGTCTGGTGAATTTGGAGGGGGAGGGAGTTCCAGGCTATTCATTCATTCATTCAATAGTATTTATTGAGCGCTTACTATGTGCAGAGCACTGTACTAAGAGCTTGGGATGAACAAGTCGGCAACAGATAGAGACAGTCCCTGCCGTTTGACGGGCTTACAGTCTAATCGGGGGAGATGGACAGACAAGAACAATGGCAATAAATAGAGTCGAGGGGAAGAACATCTCATAAAAGTGGGGAGCACATGGGAAAGGGGTTGGCGGTGAGACAGACGAGATCAGGGCACAGTGAGCAAGCTGGAGCTGGAGGAGCAGGGTGTGTGGGCTAAACTGTAGTAGGAGATTTGCAAGCTGCAACTTGGAGTTATCAGGACTCCATTATAAACTTGGAAGGGCTGATTTCATTCCTCCAGTGGAAAAGAATTCCCCTCCCGGTTGCTACTAAATGAAAATGAAAGTGTCATGGCATTTAGCATATGCCATCTAAGGCAGAGAGCTCAGCCCAGGTGGCCAACAAGCGGGAGAGCCCCAAATGGGAGAGACAGCCCGAGGGCTGATCCTGTTAGAATAGCTCTGGCCCCTCCCCATCTTCCTCAATTTTTTTTTACCGTGAAAAGAGCTGCCGGAGTTTCCTCTCCATTGGGGCACTGGAGTCCACGGGTCACGCTTTCCTCCTCTGCCCTCCATTATCTCTCTCATTAAACCCACGTGTTCTGACACCATGTCGTGTCAGTTCTACTTTCATATAGTCGCTAAAATCCACCCTTTCCTCTCCATCCAAACTGCTACCATATTAATTTTTTTAAAGGGTATTTGTTTAGCTCTGACTATGTGTCAGGCACTTTTGTAAGCACTGGGATAGATATAAGGTAATCAGGTTGGACACAGTCCCTGTCCCACATAGAGCTCACATTCCCATTTTACTGTTAAGGAAACTGAATCACAGAGACATTAAGTGACTTGTCCAAGGTCACACAACAGGAAGTGGCAGAGGCAGGATTAAAACTCAGGTCCTCTGACTCCTAGGCCCATGCTCTTTCCACTAGACCGCACTACTTCTCTAGTGCTTAATCCAAGCACTTACCCTAACCTGCCTTAATGCATCAGCCTCCTTGCTGACCTCCCTGCTCCCTGTGTCTCTCCACTTCGGTCCGTACTACACTCTGCTGCCCAGATCATTTTTCTACGAAACCGTTCAGTCCATGTTTCCCCAGTGGTTGCCCATTGATAGCCCATCCACCTCTGCATCAAACAGAAACTCTTTATCGTCGGCTTTAAATTACTCAATCGCTTTGTCCCTTTCTACTACCACTCAGTGCGCTCACTTTGCTCCCCTAATACCAACCTACTCACTGTACCTCGATCTCATCTAGCTCACCGCCGACCCTTGCCCACGTCCTGCCTCTGGTCTGAAATGCTCTCCCCATTCATATCCGACAGACAACCTCTCTCCCCACCTTCAAAGCCTTATTAAAAACACATCTCCTCCAAGAGGCCTTCCCCGACTAAGCCCTCATTTCCTCTTCTCCTGTTCCCTTCTGTGTAGCCCTTGTCCGTGCTCTTGTTTCCTTTATTCACCCCCACCTTCAGCCATAATTTACATATTCATGTCAATGTCTCTCTCCCCTTCTAGACTGTAAGCTCCTTGTGGGCAAGAAACATATCCATCAACTCTGTTATCCTGCGCTTTCCAAAGTGCTTAGCACAGTGCTCTGCACACAGTAAGTGTTCAGTAAATATCATTGTTTGAGAAGCTCCATCTTGCACAAGTCAGGCAGACCAAAGCAACATTCCCATTTTCTTGTTTTGGCTGCCTTTGCCCTATTCTTTCCTTCCCTGTGGGTCTGTCATCAGTTCCCTCCCTGGATCTGGGACGTGTTTGAATTATTACCCTTGGCCCTTTCCTCAGCACTTAGTTCAGTGCTCTGCACAAAATAAATGCTTAACAAATGTCAGAAATAATCATAATAACATGTCCAGTCTGTAGACCTGCTGCTAAATTATATCCAAAGGAAGCAGGTATTGGCATCATTAAGGATGTGGGAGTCTTAAAGCGGGAAGACTTTGAAAAATAAATGCAAATGTGCGTTGGCATTTGTATACCCATTATAAACTTGGATATGATTCATTTCAATTTCATCTCTTGTCCCTGCCCTCTCCTAGGAGGAGGTGCCCACCCACAGTGAAACGGCTAAAGCGCTAAGTGATTTTCTTTTTTGTCCCGCTAACTGGTGCCTGCAAATCATCTTGGAATTGATATGTAGAGTCATATGTGCAGAGATTAATTTTTTTCTCCTCCATCAACACCATAACTCATATGCAGAGGTGATCAGTTTTCATAAAAATAGGAGTTACGTGGATCTGTGCGGGAGCAAGGGAACAGGAGTGGCAGGCTCTTTAGCTGCCAGCACCTTTTAGAAGTTAATATATAAATCAGTGAAGCCTGCTTTAGTTTAAAGATGAAAAAAAGGTCATTCATACTCATTTGCTTGGTTTTAATCCTTGGCTATCTGCCTTGGTAACTTTTACACAACGTTTCCTTGAGAGAAATCCCCACTTCTCTCATTATATTTTATAAACTCATCCTCTTTCATTTTTTGTGATAGCTTCTAGCCATTATCTTTTGCCATCTGCAGTTAATCAATGGAGCTCCTACTGTGTGCAGGACATCTTACTAAGCACTGCTAGGAAAGTACAATAGAATTAGAAGAGATGATCCCTGCTCCCAAGGAGTTAGTGAGGGAGACAGACACAAAAGCAAATTTAGTAATATTTAGATTTAATGGTATCGGTTAAGCACTTACTAAGCACTTGAGAGAGTACAATGGTATTGACATTTTTACTTGCCAAACTTCAATTCTGTGGTCCTCAAAGAAAAGTAGCTATGGCCCCTCCTTGCAAAACTGAGGTTCCCTCCTTTCATTCATTCATTCAATTGTCTTAGTACAGAGTACTGTACTAAGCACTTGGCAGACACATTCCTTGCCCACAATGAGCTTACAGTCTAGAGGGGGAGACAGACATTAATATAAATAAACAAATCACAGTTATGTACATAAGTACTGTGGGGCTGGGGGGGGGGATGAATGAAGGGAGCAAGTCAGGGTGACGCAGAAGGGAGTGGGAGAAGAAGAATGGAAGGTTTAGTCAGGGAAGGCCTCTTGGAGGAGATGTGCCTTCGATAAGGTTTCGATTCTCCGAAGACTTCACTCATGCCAGGTTTCTCCTTCTGTCCTCAGACTCTCTGGCTACCTGTCTGGAGTAATGGAATGGCTCAGTATGTCAATCACTGACACACCTGCTGAGGTGTCAGCCTCTACTCTAGATTGTATTTACTATACAATAACAAACAATAATAATAATGAACCTGTAATGGTTTTATGATGATGGAGAATAGCATCACCTTGTCTCCTTTTTGATAAAGTATCTTCTCCTCGAGTTTTAAGGGTAGGGGGAGGAGGGGGCTTTACAAGCATTATATTTCTCCTTACGAGACAGACAGGCAGCCAGAGGTAGTATGTGGGCCGACCTTATCTTGGTAGGCTCTGTCTCTGCTAGTACCTGCTACGTTGTTGGAGTCTAGCATATGTCAGTGAGAATTAAAACAATAAACAGAAATACCAATCCAAGAAAGCATATCTTATAGCAGGGCTCAGAGCCAACGGGGGCTCAACCAATCCACTTTGGGTGGGCAGAGTCTGAATGAGAATGGGAAAAAAGTTTTGGTTACTTTTCCTCACTGAGGCGGATTCTTCCAGATAGTAAGTTCCTCTCTGGAGTAAGTTAGGTATTTTGGAAGTTGTCGGAGAACTCTGGGGCTACTTTAGGGTACCATTGATTCTATTTCTGCCTTGATGCCCTGAATGGTACCCTGGGAAACTGTAAGCGAACATCACTAATGGCCATTCGGATGCAAAGGGAAAAACTGGACTCCAAGTGTTCTACTGAAAAGAAGGCTCAGAGTAATCAAACAAAAATGGGAAAGAAAACCCAGCTGAACACTGAGAAAGGCATGTAAACTGTGGGGATGGGTTGGTGACTGGGGAAGACTGACAGAGAGCTGGCAGTAATCAGCCTCTGACTGGGGCAGCAGATGTGGGACACAGCTGGGAGCAGGACATTGACAACAAAAGGGGTGAGAAGCTCAACTGTTAAATTGACTTGGTTCCTCTTTATACGGAAATGCAATGAGCCAAAAGTAGTCTTTGCTGCTTTCAGCTAAAAGGTTCTTCTTTTTAAGGCCCAAATGCATTGAAACAACTTACTTTATAGTCCAATTTAGTTTGTTGTTGGTAACAAACAAGAACCTTGAGCTAATACTTTTTTTTTTTTTTGCTGTTGTTCTTTTGTAATGGTATTTGTTAAGCGCTTTGACCTGGGAAAGGATTTCAGGTTACTTAACAGGTGCTTCTGGGTGCTCTTTCAGGCCACTGGGATAACATTTGGCTTGGCTAACTGGATCAGAGTTGGAGGTGCCATGTCTCATTCATTCACCATTGTCAGTGGGGTAAAGCAGCGATATATTGAGGGTCTGGTCCTGTGCAATTTATTCTTCACAGCCAGGCTGGCGGCTGTAACAGGAGACCTGGATGCAGGTAATAGAATATGCTTCCTCTCCTTTGGGAAACTCTTCCATCTTAACAGATATCGAGCATCTTACAAAGTTCTAGAGACAGTCATTTAAAAATTACAGTAGGCAGATGACTGCACCCTAGAAGTCAGTAACTATGGGCCTAAACCAGAAAAGCCATACACATTACCAAAAATCTGTTGGAAACATGGAGCTAGACATCATCACAATATTGTGCTACCTAGGCGGGACACTGACTGACAATGCAACTATAGACAAGGAGGTGGAAAATGGAATCAAGAAAACCAGCACATCCTTTGGAAGACTATTAAGCAGAGTGTGGTGCAGACCCCAGTACAAACTAAATGAATGGTCTACAGAGCTGTAGTGCTGTCCAATCTTTGTGGCTCAAACTTGGCCTCCCCTCAAATGCCTCATCTGGCTCCTTGAGCAGTTCCATCAGTGTCATTTACAGACCATATTCAATATAAAAGGGCAGGACATGATTACAAACAATGAAGACTTTGACTGTGAACCCACTGTGAAACAGGAACTCTGCTCAACCTTTCATTCATTCATTCAATAGTATTTATTGAGCGCTTACTATGTGCAGAGCACTGTACTAAGCGCTTGGAATGAACAAGTCGGCAACAGATAGAGACAGTCCCTGCCGTTTGACGGGCTTACAGTCTAATCGGGGGAGACAGACAGACAAGAACAATGGCAATAAATAGAGTCAAGGGGAAGAACATCTCGTAAAAACAATGGCAACTAAATAGAATCGAGGCGATGTACATTTCATTAACAAAATAAATAGGGTAATAAATATATACAGTTGAGCAGATGAGTACAGTGCTGAGGGGATGGGAAGGGAGAGGAGGAGGAGCAGAGGAAAATGGGGGGAAAAGAGGGTTAAGCTGCGGAGAGGTGAAGGGGGGGTGGTAGAGGTAGTAGAGGGAGAAGAGGAGCTCAGTCGAGGAAGGCCTCTTGGAGGAGGTGAGTTTTAAGTAGGGTTTTGAAGAGGGGAAGAGAATCAGTTTGTCGGAGGTGAGGAGGGAGGGCGTTCCAGGACCGCGGGAGGACGTGGCCCGGGGGTCGACGGCGGGATAGGCGAGACCGAGGGACGGTGAGGAGGTGGGCAGCGGAGGAGCGGAGCGTGCGGAGTGGGCAGTAGAAAGAGAGAAAGGAGGAGAGGTAGGAAGGGGCAAGGTGATGGAGAGCCTTGAAGCCTAGAGTGAGGAGTTTTTGTTTGGAGCGGAGGTTGATAGGCAACCACTGGAGTTGTTTAAGAAGGGGAGTGACATGCCCAGATCGTTTCTGCAGGAAGATGAGCCGGGCAGCGGAGTGAAGAATAGACTGGAGCGGGGTGAGAGAGGAGGAAGGGAGATCAGAGAGAAGGCTGACACGGTAGTCTAGCCGGGATATAACGAGAGCCCGTAGCAGTAAGGTAGCCGTTTGGGTGGAGAGGAAAGGGCAGATCTTGGTGATATTGTAAAGGTGAAACCAGCAGGTCTCGGTAATGGATAGGATGTGTGGGGTGAACGAGAGAGACGAGTCAAGGATGACACCGAGATTGCGGGCCCGAGAGACGGGAAGGATGGTCGTGCCATCCACGTTGATAGGGAAGTCTGGGAGAGGACTGGGTTTGGGAGGGAAGATGAGGAGCTCAGTCTTGCTCATGTTGAGTTTTAGGTGGCGGGCCGACATCCAGGTGGAGACATCCTGGAGGCAGGAGGAGATGCAAGCCTGAAGAGAGGGGGAGAGGACGGGGCGGAGATGTAGATCTGCGTGTCATCTGCGTAGAGATGGTAGTCAAAGCCGTGAGAGCGAATGAGTTCACCGAGGGAGAGAGTGTAAATGGAGAACAGAAGAGGGCCGAGAACTGACCCTTGAGGAACTCCAACAGTTAAAGGATGGGAGGGGGAGGAGGCGCCAGCGAAGGAGACCGAGAATGACCGGCCAGAGAGGTAAGAGGAGAACCAGGAGAGGACGGAGTCCGTGAAGCCAAGGTGAGATAAGGTATGGAGGAGGAGGGGATGGTCGACAGTGTCAAAGGCAGCAGAGAGGTCAAGGAGGATTAGAATGGAGTAGGAGCCATTGGATTTGGCAAGAAGGAGGTCATGGGTGACCTTAGAGAGAGCAGTCTCGGTAGAGTGGAGGGGACGGAAGCCAGATTGGAGGGGGTCAAGGAGAGAATGGGAGTTAAAGAATTCTAAGCATCGATTGTAGACGACTCGTTCTAGGATTTTGGAAAGGAAGGGTAGTAGGGAGATAGGGCGATAACTGGAGGGGGAAGTGGGGTCAAGAGCGGGTTTTTTTAGGATGGGGGAGACGCGGGCATGTTTGAAGGCAGAGGGGAAGGAGCCATTGGAGATTGAGTGGTTAAAAATAGATGTTAAGGAAGGGAGGAGGGCAGGGGCGATGGTTTTAATAAGGTGAGAGGGAATGGGGTCTGAGGCGCAGGTGGAGGGGGTGGCACTTGCGAGGAGGGAGGAGATCTCCTCTGAGGATATTGCAGGGAAGGATGGGAAAGTAGGGGAGAGGGTTGGTGGGGGGAAGGGGAGAGGCGGAGGGGTGACTTTGGGGAGCTCAGACCTGACTGTGTTGATTTTCGTGAGGAAATAGGTGGCCAGATCATTGAGGGTGAGAGATGGGGGAGGGGGAGGAACAGGGGGCCTAAGGAGAGAGTTAAAGGTCCGGAACCTGAATAACTTGTATGCATTCCAGTGCTTAGAACAGTGCCCGACACATAGTAAGACATTAAATATAATAATAATGAAGTGCCATAATGAACTCAGTCTCTGCTCACTACAACACAAAAGCACTGGGGCCAGGGGGATGCGGGAGTGGAGAACGGGGACATGAGAGTAGAATGGACAACAGTAGGATACCCAAACAGTTGCTATACGGTGAGCTGAAATTGGCAAATCAGAAGTAAGGAGACGAGGGGAAGCTTTTTAAAGACACAGTAAGAAACAGTCACAGACGATGTTGCATTTCAGCTGAAAACCGGGAGGCAGTTGACACAGCTAGAACCAGCATAGTGGACTCCTATCAAGAAAGGAACAGCTCTTTTTGAGGTGAAGCTTCATCAGAATCGTGAGATAAGGAGGTAAGAATGAAAACAGCACCAAGCAGTGCAAACATCAAGCATGTCTGCACAGCAAGAGATGGTCTTCGTGTGCACACAGAGTGGCTAGGATTGTGGATCCCACATTGGGTTTTTCAATTAGTCGGTCAATCGCACAAGCACTCAGAGGTTAATTTCACCATCAGTGGTGGCATCTTTGAGGATGAAGGATGACTATCTATTAACACTTGGTGGCTTAAAAAAAGGACTCTGTGTTTATACATCTGGCCTAGTGGATAGAGCCCAGGCCTGGGAATCAGAAGGACCTGTGTTTTAGTCCTGCCTCCGCCACCTGTCTACTGTGTGATCTTGGGCAAGTCACTTCACTTCTCTGTGCCTCAATTATCTCATCTGAAAAAGGGGGATTAAGACTGTGAGCCCCATGCAGGACAGGGACTGTGCTCAACCCAATTAGCTTGTATCTACCCCAGTGTTTAGAACAGTGCCTGGCACATGGTAAACATTTAACAAATACCATTAAAAAAAACATCATTAATGATCAACGTCTCTTCCTTCCATAGCAGAGATCCCTTTTTTAGAGAATAATTATATATATATGGGTTAGTACTTTTATATTTCCCAACTAGAAATGTTATGACATGCTTATTGCAATATTTTCAAACAACACCTTTCTCTGCTTCACCATGTTTTCTGCCAATTTTACCATCCCACTTATATAGGTATTTGTATTTTCCTTTTTAAAAGCTCTTCATCTGACTTTCCCAGCTGCTATTGTGTCCTCTTTCTATTGAATTGTTCCAGAATCTGCTGCTGCTGCTTCTTCTCTGTTTGAGTTGAAGCAGAAGAGGGAAAGAGAGGGCTTGACAATTCAAAGGAAGAATGAGATCCAACTGGTAATAATAATACTGTGGTATTTATTAAGCATTTTATGTGCCAAAGCACTGGGTTAGATACAAGTGAATCAGGCTGGGCCCAGTCCCTGTCCCTCTGGGCTCACAGTCTAAGTAGGAGAGAAAGCAGGCATTGAATCCCCATTTTACAGATGAGAAAGCTAAGGCAAAGATAAGAAAACTAAGAACATGTACTTGCACCTAGTATAGTACACCACACCAAGGAATGCTGCCCCTATTACTATCTCTAGGGAAGTTTCCAGTTAATCTCTTTCAACTCCAGTCAAAATCATATACCAATCTATCAGGCCCTCACATAATCAGTTTTTTTTCCTCAACCTTAAGCAATGATTCTTTATCAATTATGTCTATAAAGTCCTGACATTCATAATACCCATATCTATTTGAACCTTGCCCATGGGGAAGGGGGATAGGGAAACAATGTGCCTTCAGACCAAAGAGCACTTTCTGCACGCTTTTCTTTGAAACCTCATATTATATTCTCTAACACCTGTTGACTCTAGTTTCCAACAACTGAATCTCATTTCTCATTCAGAGACTAAGCCCATATGTATGGCAAACAAAAAGCCAACACTGATTGGTGTTAAAGAGTGAAAACTGGAGAACTTAGAGTGAGTTAGCTATCTAAATGAACAGGTAAAACCGAGATTACTGAGGACAAAAAGGAACTTGGCAGAGAGGAAACAAAGGCAAGGTGGGCATAGAGCACATTCAGGGCATTTAATAATTGTGGTATCTGCTAAGAGCTGACCATGTGCCAAGCACTGTTCTAAGCACTGGGGTACATAAAAGATAATCAGGTCATATACAGTCCCTGTTCCACGTGGGACTCACAGTCTAATGGAAGGGAGATGCGACGATTGTTGGAGGAGAGGGGCAGGGTGTTGTGATTTTTTATTTTTCAGAAGAAGAGAGTCTGTGGTGCAGGAGCCAAAGAAGGGAAGATGTTGAAGCAGGAATGGGAGAAAGGTGAAGGCAATGTCCTTCATGAAATGAGAGAAAAAGGGGCCTCAGGTTCAGAGGGAGGGGATAATCTTTTGGAACAGGAAGGAAAGAAAAGGCAAGGGCAAATGTGTGGCAGAAGGAACAACAAGAAAGAGAAGGTGATGTTAGGGAGAATGCACACCTAGGCCTACCGGAAAGAGCATGAGCCTGAGTATCAGAAGACCTGGGTTCTATTCTGGCTTTGCCACATGCCTGCTATGGGAAGTTGGGCAACTCACTTCTTTGTGCTTCAATTTCCTCATTTGTAAAATTGGGACTCAATACCCGTTCTTCCCCCCATCTAGACTGTGAACCCCATGTGGGAAAGGGACTTCCAATTTGAGAAGCAGCATGGCTCAGTGGAAAAAGCCCGGGCTTGGGAGTCAGAGGTCATGGGTTCTAAACCCAGCTCTGCCACTCGCCAGCTGTGTGACTTTGGGCAAGTCACTTAACTTCTCTGTGCTTCAGTTCCCTCATCTGTAAAATGTGGATTAAAACTGTGAGCCCCACGTGGCACAACCTGATCACCTTGTATCCCCCCAGTGCTTAGAACAGGGCTTTGCACGTAGTAAGTGCTTAACAAATACCACCATTATTATCATTATTATTATTATTATTATTATTTTGTATCTACCACTGCGATTGATGCAGGGCTTGGCACATAGTGCTTAGTATGTACCAGATTTATCATTATTTTTATTATTATGTGCTTGATTTTTAAAAATGAAATAATTTGGAAGGCCATCAGGGGTTAGTGCAGAGGAAGTGAGAGGTCCTGAAACTTGAGGAACAAGCAGAAGTCCTGAACTGGGCCATAGGGGTTGTGAGCAATTGAGGGTTGATGAGAGAAGGGTGGTAATGCCATCTTGCTATTATAAGGTCAGAGGTTTGGGATGAGACATGTTTCAGCAGCATAGATCAGTGTAATTTCTGGATTTCTACCAAGTCCTCTTCGATGTGAGCACAGAAATGGACCATGGGCTGATCCAAAGATGGAGGTTGATGATAGACTGAGCATAACAGACCACCAAGAGGAGCACAAAAGTGGGTGTTCAGTAGGATGGAGCAGTCAACAGCAACCAGAAGGAGACAGTCCCTGTTGCTGGGAGAAATTGAGTCTGCTTCACATAATAATAATAATAATGATGGTATTTGTTAAGCACTTACTATGTGCCAAGCACTGTTCTAAGCACTGGGGTAGATACAAGGTAATCAGGTTGTCCCCCGTGGGGCTCACAGCCTTAATCCCCATTTTACAGATGAAGTAACTGAGGCAAAGATAAATTAAGTGACTTGCCCAAAGTCACACGGTTGACAAGTGGCAGAGCCAGGCTTAGAACCCACGACCTCTGACTCCCAAGCCCGTGCTCTTGCCACTAAGCCACGATGCTTCACTTCCATGTCTGACCACCGACTTCTGATTTAGAGTGTGGTGGTGGCTTTGGAGCAGAGCTTTGAAGGGTCATGGCTTCTAGAGGCGTGGTTTCCTAGGATGGGAGTCCCTCCCTTCCTTTTCCCCAGGTCTACAGTGGGTTCAAAAAGCCCCAGTTGGGTTTTTGGGCCTGGTTGGGGAGAGGGAAGCCTCTTACCTATCTCTGGAGTCAAGCGGGAGCCCCCACTGAAGTACAGGAGAAATAAATGAAAGAGGGAGAGAAAGGAAGAGCATGAGGGGAATGGAAGCAGGATGAGACCCAAACCCTGTCCTCCCTCTGACTTTGCCATCACTGTCGATAACACTATCATCTTCTCTGTATCGCATGCCTGCAACTTTGGCCTTATCCTGGACTCATCTCTCTTTCAACCCACATATTCAATCTGTCACCAAAGCCCATTAGAACTACCTTCACAACATCTCAACAATCCATCCCTTCCCTCTCCAAACAGCTACCACACTGATCCAAGCTCTTATCACCTCCCGCCTTGACTACTGCATCGGCCTCCTCTCTGACCTCCCTGCCTCCTATCTCTCCTCTCCAGTCCTTACTTCACTCTGCTATCCAGATCAATTTCCTAAAAAACTGTTCTGTCCACATCTCGCTACTCCTCAAAAGCCTCTAATGGCAGCCCATCCATCTCAACATCAAACAGAACCTACCTCACTGATCTCCCACTACATCCCCACCTGCACACTTCGTTCCTCTAATGCCAACCTCAGTCCTCCCTCTGCCCACCAGTAATTCCCCATCAGTAATTTATTCTAATGTCTGTCTCCCCCCTAGACTGTGAGTTCCTTGAGGGCAGGGAACATGCCTACTCTCTCTACTGTATTGTTCTGTCCCGAGTGCCTAGTAAGTGGCCCACAGTAAGTGATCAATAAATTCCATTGATTGATTGATTGATTGATTGAGGCAAGCAAACAGCAGGGAAAGAGGGATCGGGGAGTGGGGGAGAGATTGGAACAGCAGAGAAAGAGAAGGTGAAGGGGAGAATGAGAGAGGGAAAAGGAAGGGGGAAAAGGAGATGAAAGATAGAAGGGTCTTACTTTTTGCTACTGTTATGTCCCTGGTGCCAACACCACCAACCAGATAGCAGGAAAGGCTACTTGGGCTGCGGTTTTGTGGTCCAAACTCAGGCAGAATGACGGCTGTGCAAATGAATTCTAGAGGGCTCAGAGCCACCACAATTACTCCCGACTCCTATGCAGCATGGCTCAATGGAAAGAGCACGGGCTTGGGAATCAGAGTCATGGGTTCTAATCACGACTCCCCCACTTGCCAGCTGTGTGACTTGGGGCAAGCCACTTAACTTCTCTGTGCCTCAATTCCCTCATCTGTAAAATGGGGATTAAGACTGTGAGCCCCATGTGGGTTGGATTCCCCCCCAGTGCTTAGAACAGTGCTTGGCACATAGTAAGTGCTTAACAAATACCACCATCATCATCATCATCATCATCATTTCCCTGGATAGGGAAGGAGCAAGATGGGCTCCAGATCATCCCCACTGGATTTCTTGGCTGAGCCAGGTATGAGATGAGCCTCCAGCCCCAGTGCCTGATGTGGGGAGTGGGAGAGGAACCCCTACAGGTCCTGAGCTTGGGTCAGGGAGCTACAGCTTGCCAACAGGGGGGAAAAATGGAACTGGCATCTCGCCACCACTTCTGGCTCCGAGAGGTAGGGCAGCGCTGCGATGGCTGCTCGCTCTGCCCGAGAAGCAGCTGGATGGGGGGGAAGTTAAGGTTTTTTACACCCCCCCCATAGGGCCAGTCCAACAGTGGGGAGAGCCTCCCTCACCCCAAGTACCTGGTACCCTTGTCTCGATTTCATCTTCAAGTTTCTTTTAATCTTCCTACATTTTGAAACTAATTTATTTGAAAATGGGGATTCAGTACCTGTTCTCCTTCCTACTTAGACTTTGAGCCCCATGTGGGATAAGGGACTGTGTCCAACCTGATTAACTTGTATCTACCCCAGCCCTTAGAACAGTGCCTGGCACATAGAAAGTGCTTAACAAATGCCATAATTATCATTATTATTATTATTGTAAGTGGCTTAATAAATGCCATTATTAATGGGGCCAGATGCCAAAACAACATAAAACACAGTGGCTGTCATCACCCACTTTTCCCCCAGCTAACACTCTGTGCTCCTCCCCAATTCACCTTTGAATTGGACCTGGCTCTCGACTGTCCCATCTGCGACACCTGGCTCATACCCTCCACCTGCCTGGAACTTCCTCCCTCTGCAAAAATGCCAGACTATACCTTCCCCCATCTTCAAAGCCCTCTTAAAATCCCATTACATACAAAAAGCTTTCCCTGATTAATTCCCAATGCCCCAAATCACATCAGCTTCCTAGCACATATGTATTTACACCCCCACTCCGCACTTATGTATACACTTAGTTCTTCTGTAATGTGGGGGTTGCTTTCTTGCACAGCTCCAGGATAAGGAAAATTTGCACTGTAGTACGCATTACGTATCCAGTGCCATGGGAATACACACAACTGTTTCTTTCGTTCCTGCTCTATCTAGACAGCTGAACGTTGTCAGAAGAATGTTCTCTAGGTCCGTCAACACACTCAGACCAAAACATAAGTACATGTTATGGCAGAACTGAGTGTCTATGCACATGTATTTATCCAGCGAGCTCATTCCGATACATTTGTGCTACTACCTATTGAGTCCTTACAGTGTGCAAAGCACTGTACTAAGTGCTTGGAAAGTACAATTTGGCAAAAAATAGAGACAATCCCTACCCAACAATGGGCTCAGGGCCTAGAAGGGGGGAGACAGACAACAAAGCAAAACAAGCAGACAGGCATCAATGGCATCAATATAAATAAATAGAATTATAGATATATACACATGATTAATGAAATAAATAGAATAATAAATATGTACATATATACACAAGTACCCTCCCAAGTGCTTCATTCAGTGCTCTGCACATAGTAGGTGCTCAATAAATATCATCGCTAAGCACTGGGAAGACTACAATTAAAGATCATCATTATTATTATTATTATATTGAGTGTTTACTTACTATATGTCAAGCACTGTTCTAAGCACTGGGGTAGTTACAAGTTAATCAGGTCAGACACAATACCTGTCTCACATGGGGTTCACAGTCTAAGTAGGAGGGAGGACAGGTGTTGAATCTCCATTTTGCAGATGAGGGAACTGAGGCAAGGAAAAATTAATTGGATTGCCCAAGATCACACAAAAGGTAAGTATTGGAGCCAGGATTAGAACCCAGGTCCTCTGACTTCCAGGTCTGTGCTCTTTCCAATAGGCCACACTCCCTCCCTGATCCATGCAGCCTCCATACAGATAAATGACTCAATCCTCGGCAGAGATGGATAAATAAGTGTGCAGAGCACTGTCCCAAATGCTGGGGCGAGTACAATACAACAGAGTTCCTTGCCCACTAGAAGCAAAATAGGCACTGAGCAAGCCCCCTGGAGGGATACTCCACAGTAGCATGAGCATAGGAGCTGGGCTGCCCCTCACTGGCATTCTTACCAAGGGACAGACTTGGTCCTGGCAAGGTGCCAACCCCCACCCAAGGCCATGGAAAAGGCCTCAAACTATACTGTGTTGGGCAGCCAGCCGGTTCTCTCATCTGCACCTAACTGGTGGGTGAGCCAGATACTTGTGGCTGTCGCCAGCAGGTTTTGCAGTGTCTTCATTCCCGCTCTCTGCACCCCATGCCCAGTTTTAGTGGAGTGGCCGGGCACTTATAAATGCCTTGGTTCCCAACCCCTCCCTTCCAGAGGTTCACTTTTGCTTTCCCTTCCTCTCAACAGCCCCACAATCTTGAAGGGCGTGGGGCGGGTGAGGCCACAGTGATAAACAAGGTAAGAATTCCACTATTGAAGGAGCAATTTGTAGGCTATTTTGGATCATTTTCACCGACCTTGACCTAAGAAGATTAGCCAGATTTGTGTACTGCAAATATTATTTATGAAGATTTTTTTTGGTGAAAAAATCTGACTTTGGTCCCAATTTGCTCAGGGTAGCCCTAATGCAAAATATCAACCTAAAGTGCACAGGGATGTGCTGTGGAAACCAAGTACATATAAGGGAGCAACAAATTGCTGGTTCTGCCCCTGAGTTTACCCTGGAAATCCTGATGTCAGCATGCTTAGCCCAATTGGCACAAGGCATTTCAGGCTTTCCCATTCCACGTCCCCATTTGCGCACTCCACAACCACCTTGGGTAATCTTGGGCACTTCCAAGAGTCACCATATTCTCAAGGGAGGATAACGGAGGACCCCTGGGCATCAGCTATCAACTAAGTATACTTATGACATGATCCAGCCGGAAAACTTCCATGTCTTCAGGATCAACTGTTTTCACCTCTTCTGCAAAAAGTGCCAGTAACGAATCTCCCTATCATTAGGTGGCTAATGGTCTTATAAAACAGGTGGATTCCATGAAGTATTTTCAGCCTGAAGACACTGCCATTATGTTCTGCATTGTTAGGCCACACGAGTCTTAGGTACTACAGCAGAGGGTAAAAGAGTTTCCAGGCATAAGCAACTGAATTTTGGGAGTTTGGTAATTATGCTAAAGAACTAGATTATTTTGGAAATTCAAGCTTCCTAATCACCATTTCTCTCCTCAGATTGGATTTTCATCATCACTCTTTATTAGCAGTTGCCATACCTCCCCTGCAAACAAGTACACCCTGTTCTATACTGCAAGGGTTGCATTCTTGCAATAGCCCACTTTAAGTGCACTTGAGTACTCACCCATTCTGATGCCTCTCACTTGTTCAAGCAGCTGAACCAGACCCATGTGGCCTAATGGAAAGTGCACAGACCTGAGAGTCAGACACCTTGGGTTCTCATCCTCACTCTGATACTTGCCCTCTGTGTGACCTTGGACAACTCACTTAACTTCTCGATACCTCGGTTTCCTCATCTGTGAAATGGGGATCCGATATCTTGTTATTATGGTGTTTGTAGATTGCTTACTATGTGTCAATAATTATAGTATTTGTTAAGCAAGTGCTGGGATAGATATAAGATCATCAGGTCCCATATGGGGCTTGCCATCTAAGTAGGAGGGAGAACAAGTATCGCATCCCCATTTTGCAGATGAGAAAACTGAGGCACAGAGAAGTTAAGTGACTTGACCAAGATCACACATCAGGCAACTGGCAGAACTGGGATTAGAAACCAGGTCCTCTGACTCCCAAGTCCAGGCTCTTTCCACCAGGCCATGCTGCTTCTCTCTTTTCCCTCCTTCTTAGACTGAGAGTCCCAAGTAGGACAGAGACTGTATTCCACCTGATGATCTTGTATCTACCCTAGCACTTAGTATAGTGCTTGGCACATAGTAAGTGCTTAAGAAATACCACAGTTATGATTATTATACTGACCCCACAGCTGAATCCAAAGAGATTCGCATTGTCAGATGAACATTCCCTAATTCCCTAATGGCATTCTAGCCAAAACGTGTAGTGAAAACCTGCAGTACAGCACAACCGAGTGTGTCGGTCTCAACAGCATTTACTGAATTCCTGCAGAGTGCAGAGCACTGTAGTAGATGCTCGGGGAACACACAAAACAAATAAAAGATGCAATCCCTGCAATTGAGGAGTTTGCAATCCAATAATGGAGACAGTTTAGACACAAATTAACAAACATATCCTAATTAACAGTGAAAGGTAAGCCATGTATGGATGAGTTTATCAAAGACAAATTAATAAATACATGAGTGCTGAAGTGGCTGATGGGAAAAATAACATGACCAGTAGGGTGATGCCTGGAGCATATAGCTTTTAGGAAAATTTTGAAGGAAGATAAGGGTATATTTGAAATCAAGATTGGGATTGGTTTGTTTTTTCCACATCTGTAACCCGAGAGACGATGAGGAACTAATCCTAGCCCAATTCTAAAAGTTTCTCCCTATCTCTAGAGTCTCAGTCTCAGGATGAAAGGACTTTGAACACTTGGGTGCCAGCTCACTGCCGGGCCCCAAATGTTCAGTTGCACATTTGCCAAGTGGCACTTAAGTTCAGCTCACACCTGCAGCAAGCTCCCAGTTCTCTTAGAACTCGGGGATTGAGTTCTTGCAAAGCCCGCCGCAATAAGAGCACAAGGAACTTTGATTCCAGGTAGCTGTCAGCCTTGTGCATGGGCAAAGTCTGAACTAGATGACAGCTTTTGCTTTAAATCTGCCAAATATCCTATGCCCCAGCTGGCAAACAGGCATGAGAGGCAGCATGGCGTAGTGGACAGAGCAGAAGGTCATGGGT
Source organism: Ornithorhynchus anatinus (assembly GCF_004115215.2). Taxonomy (NCBI): domain Eukaryota; kingdom Metazoa; phylum Chordata; class Mammalia; order Monotremata; family Ornithorhynchidae; genus Ornithorhynchus; species Ornithorhynchus anatinus. Next base: position 58,838,673 of record NC_041753.1, read on the forward strand.
TCTAATTCTGGCTCTGCCACTTATCTGCTGTGTGACCTTGGGCAAGTCACTTCACTTCTCTGGTTTGGGTACCTGATCTGTAAAATGGGGATTGAGACTGTGTACCCCATGTGGGACAGGGACCGTGTCCAACTTGATATGCTTGTATCTACCCTAGCGCTTAGTAGAGTGCCTGGCACATAGAAAGAGCTTAACAAATACTATCATCATCATCATCATCATCATCACCCCCAGAACACACAGAGCCAGAGAGAGAGGAAGAGAGAGCCAGGGAGCGAGTGAAAGAGAGAGATACTATTAGTTCTTCTGATTCTAGGAGGGATGGCTGCTACCTGTCACTCAAGGAACACCACACTCTGCTATTGGTTTATGTTGTGTCCTTAGACCAGCTCTGATTTGGGGATCTTTTCCATCTGAAATGGGGTAGGGTTAGGGTAGGTTAGGGTTAGGTCTGCAGAGACCTCCAATCTTTTGACCTCATCTAATTTACTCAAGTCATCATGCCGATTTAGTCTCCACACCCAAACTACTCTCCCTTGATGACCAAATTGACCCCCTCAACACCATCCTCTGTACTTTTTACCAAGAAAACGCTCTTGATATACTACCAGAAAGATTGCAGATGTAGGTGGGGCGTTCTGGGAGAGATGTGTCCATGGAGTTGCTATGGGTCAGAGACGACTCAACAGCATAAAACAAGACAAGTTTGGATGAAGAGGAAAGGAAGCATTTTAGTAATATTGTGAAGGTTGAACTGACAGGATTTGGTGACAGTTTGAATATGTGGGTTGAATGAGAGAGATGAGTCAAGAATAACACCAAGGCTACGGGCTTGTGAGACAGGAAGGATGGTAGTGCCCTTGACAGAGATGGGAAAGTCAAGGGGAGGACAGGGTTTGGGTGGGAAGAGAAGAAGTTCTGCTTTGGACATTTTAAGCTTTAAGTTTCAGTGGGACATCCAAATGGAGATGTCTTAAGGGCAGAAAGAAATGCAAGACTGCAGAGAGGGAGAGGGATCAGGGCTGGAGATATAGATTTGGTAATCATCCACATTGAGGAGGTAGTTGAAGCCACGGAAGTGAATGAGTTTTCCAAGGGAGTGGGTGTAAATGGATAATAATAATGTTGGTATTTGTTAAATGCTTACTATGTGCAGAGCACTGTTCTAAGCGCTGGGGTAGACACAGGGGAATCAGGTTGTCCCACGTGGGGCTCACAGTCTTAATCCCCATTTTACAGATGAGGTAACTGAGGCACAGAGAAGTTAAGTGACTTGCCCACAGTCACACAGCTGACAAGTGGCAGAGCCGGGATTCAAACCCGTGACCTCTGACTCCAAAGCCCATGCTCTTTCCACTGAGCCACGCTGCTTCCCCAGTAGATAATAGATAATAGAGGAGGATCCAGAACTGAATCTTGAAGGACACAGTTAGTGGGTGAAAGGCAGCGGAGAATCCCACGTAGAAGACTGAGAATGAGTGGCCAGAGAGATAGGAGGAGAACCAGGAGAGGACAGTGTCAGTGAAGCCAAGGTTGGATATTGTTTCCAGGAGAAGTGTGTGGTTGACAGTGTTGAAGGCAGCTGTGAGGTCGAGGAGGATTAGGATGGAGTAGAGACTGTTGGATTTGGCAAGGAGGGGATCTTTTGCGATCTTTGAGAGGGTGGTTTCTATGGAATGAAGGGGATGGAAGCCAGATTGGAGGGGGTCAAGGAGTCAAGGAGAGAATTGGAGGACTGCCTTCTTCCACACAGTCAACTTGAGTCTCTGCCCTTGACTCTTTCCCGTGTTGCTGCTGCCCAGCACAGGTGAGTTTTGACTTGTAGCAGTTTGCCTTCCACTGGCTAGCCACTGCCAAAGCTAGAAATGGAATGGGTATGCCTCTGCTTGACTCTCCCTCCCATAAGCAGCGTGGCTCAGTGGAAAGAGCATGGGCTCTGGAGTCAGAGGTCATGGGTTCAAATCCCGGCTCTGCCACTTGTCAGCTGTGTGACTGTGGGCAAGTCACTTAACTTCTCTGTGCCTCAGTTACCTCGTCTGTAAAATGGGGATTAAGACTGTGAGCCCCACGTGGGACATCCTGATTCCCCTGTGTCTACCCCAGCGCTTAGAACAGTGCTCGGCACATAGTAAGCGCTTAACAAATACCAACATTATTATTATTATTATCATTATTATAACTGAGACTGGTAGAGTATTGAAACTCCCCAGGTACAATAATAATAATAATAATAATGATGGTATTTTTAAGCACTTACTATGTGCCAAGCACTGTTCTAAGCACTGGGGTAGATACAAGGTAATCAGATTGTCCCATGTGGGGCTCACAATCTTAATCCCAATTTTACAGATGAGGTAACTGAGGGACAGAGAAGTTAAGTGAATTGACCAAAGTCACACAGCCAACAAGTGGCAGAGCTGGGATTAGAACCCACGACCTCTGACTCCCAAGTCCGTGCACTGAGAGGCCACCCAAACTACTAGCACATTAATCCAAGCACTTATCCTATCTCGTCTTGATTATTTTATCAGCCTCCTTGCTGACCTGCCTGCCTCCCATCTCTCCCCACTCCAGTCTATTCTTTATTCTGCTGCCTGGATCATTTTGCTACAGAAACACTCCTCAAGAACCTCCAGTGGTTACCCATCCACCTCCACATCAAACAGAAATTCTTGGCCATCAGCTTTAAAGCACTCAATCACCTTGCCCCTTCCTACCTCACCTTTCTGCTCTCCTGCTAAAATCTTGCCCACACACTTTGCTCCTCTAATGCCAACCTACTCACTGTACCTCCATCTTATCTATTTTTCTGCCAACCACTCACCAACATCCTGCCTCTAGTCTGGAACGCCCTCTCTTTTCATATCTGACGGACAGTGACTCTTGCCATCTTCAAAGCCTTATTGAAGGCACATCACCTCCAAGAGGCCTTCCCAGACTAAGCCCTCATTTCTCTTTTCCCACTCCCTTCTGCATCGCCCTGACTTGATCACTTTATTCACCATGCCGGTCCCCAGCCCCACATGTCTTAGGAACATATTCCTTAGGAATTTATTTATTAATATTACCGTCTGTCTCCCCCTCAAGACTGTAGTCTCCCTGAGGGGAGGGAATGTGTCTATCAGCTTTGCTATATTGTTATGTTGTGCTCTCCCAGGCGCTTAATACAGTGCTCCACACACAGTAAGAGTTCACTTCTGCAGGCCTAGGTAGTTCTGTGTTAGCCACTCCTTACACAGCAAGGTTTCTCTTTTGAGAAATAGTGGAACAGTGTGGCCTGATGGAAAGAGCACAGGCCTGGGAGTCAGTGGACCTGGGTTGTAATCCCAGCTCTGCCAATTGAATAATCCCATCTCTGCCAGTTGAATATGGTATGATTTTGGGCAAGTCACTTAACTTTTCTGCACCTCAGTTTCCTCAACTGTAAAATGGGGATTCAAAACCTATTCTCCCTACTAGTTAGACTGTGAGGCTCATGTGCAAAAGGGACTGTGCCTTACCTGATTAACTTGTATCTACCCCAGAATTTAGAAGAGCGTTTGACACATAGTAAACATATAACAAATACCCTAATGAATAAAAAGAATAACCAAGTGTAGTTTTGTCTCCTGCTCTCTTGAATAGTGCCTGCAAAGTCAGTACTTCTCCGGGGGCCCGGGTACCTCAGGGCCCAGGTGGGCCATGTTTATTTCTGCCAGGCAGAGTGTAACATTGGAAATTCCATGGTTACCATCACACCACCCTAACCAACTCCAAGCCATGGGAGCTGCCTGAAGCCGGATGGGAGACCGAGCAATCCATCAGAGGTATTTATTAAATGCTTACTCTGTACAGAACACTATGCTAAGTGCTTGGGAGAGTACAATATAACAGACCAATGTGGTGGAGGTAAAAGAAGTTCTCCTCAAAATCCCTGCCCTCAAGTCTCTTAGTGGGTTTCCCAGTAAGTCTGGGCCTGGAAACCCCTAAATCATCATCAATCAACAATGATATTTATTGAGTGCTTATTGTATGCACTATGTTAAGCACTTGGGAGTGGACAATACAACAGAGTCGGTAGACACATTCCCTACCCACAGCTAGCTTATGGTCAGGGGGGTGGGTAGACATTAATATAAATGAATAATTTATAATATAGACATTTATAGATATGTACAGTAAGTGCTTTGGGGTTGAGGGTGGAACAAATATCAAATGCCCAAAGGCATTTGTACGTGTGAATACTTGTACGTGTGATCCAAGTGTGAATAAATGTACCTTCTCTGAGCCACCAGCACCCTTAAATGGTCTGTTTAGTTTGTTTATCTGCTGTCCTTTGGGGTCAGAAATTTCTTGGGCGTGCACAGGATTTTCTTAGAACCAACACCTTTGCTGAGTTAATGGAGATTTATTTGTTATGCAGTCAAAACTTTGTTACCCTGTATAGCCCCGATAACTAAAAGTAAGAAGACAATGTATTAATTAGATCAGGAGATAACTTGCTACTTAAGTTCTCTGATGGATGAGTTGAATTAGCTGTTTGCTAATTAGAATTAGACTGATGGTGACATTCACCTATGAGTACGTGTTGTGGCCACACTGTGCACACAGAAAGTCTTTCCCTTGTTGTGTTGTTACGGTTAATGTTTGTAGTGCCTGACACTCATTTTTCTTTTGCTTCCTTGTCTCTTGTTCCAACTGAACCTTTGGCTTTCTTGATGGCAGTGCACCATGGTGGTCTGTCCTCAACATTATACCCCCAGTTTTCAGCTGAGATGCAGTACTGGCTGTGACTTTGTTTTACCATGTCCTTAAAACATTTCCTCTGTCTTCCCTGCCACCCTTCTGACTCCCAGGCCTGTGCTCTATCCACTACGCCATGCCGCTTCCCTAAAGTGACGCTGTTGAAACAGCTGGAGGAGTTGGATGTGGTGCCTGTGTGGGATCTGGATCTCATGGCCGTGGACAAGATTGGACAACATTACCTCTCCAAAAACCTTTGGTTTAGATTAATAGGTTGCTTATGCCAAATGTGTTTACAGTTGAATTTAAGTGTGTGTATGAAAGGATATACACCCATACAACAAAAATACATTTTGTATAAGCTTGCCTTCTTCAGGGTTACTTGTTTTAAATTGTAAGATTGTGACATACAAATTTGAACAGTGCTTATCTTAGAGGGTTTTTACATGAGGAAACTAGACAAATATTTCTGTTTATTCTGATAAATGATTATAATTATTTTTTATGGTACTTGTTAAGCACTTACTCTGTGTCAAACACTGTTCTAAGCACTGGGGTAGGTACACGTTCAATAGGTCAGACACAGTCTCTCAAGGGGGCTCACAGTCTAAGTAGGAGGGAGAACAGGTATTAATCCCCATTTTACAGTTGAGGAAACTGAAGCACAGAGAAGTTAAGTGACTTGCCCAAGGTCACACAGGAAGCAATCGGAAGAGCCGGGCTTAGAACCCAGGTCCTCTGACTCCCAAGCCCATGCTCTTTGCACTAGGCCACAATGCTTCCCTATTACTATTGTTACTATTATTATAATTGTTAAGATCTTATCATGTGTCAGCACTGTTCTAAGCACTGGGATAGGTACAATCAGGTTAATCAGGTTGGTCACAGTCCCTGCCCTTCTTGGGGCTCTGTCTAAGCGATAAATGGAAAATGATCAGAGGAAACGGTAAATGGATGGAACAAGAAATAAAGAGTTTTGCAAGTTTTATAGATTGCTTGCAACTGGCTTCAAGGATGGCATATCATATTCAGAGCCAGAAGAGATTTAGGAAAATCTTGTAGGCCAGGCAGTGCAAAAGATAAGACTGAGACGTGGGCAGAGCTGATTCATAGAGATAAGAGGAGATGTTTGCAAGATGCTTAACTTTGCTTTCTCGGGGTCTCTTGGATGTGTCTTTGGTAAAGGTGATCTCTAATATGTCATCCCTAATATCAAAGGTTATTATTACATTAGATTTGATATTAATCCTAATAACCTGATGATAAAATACCTCACTGCCTGGCATTTTTATCACCAACCAAGATTCCAAACCCCATCTGGTGCTGGTAGGTGCTAAGTCCTCATGGCCTGCTGTTTTTTCTCTTGCTTTGGGCATTCCTAAATTCCTGATGGATGGTAGAGATTGGGGGCTAAAGTTGCTAGAGTATCCCGTGGCCTTGGCAAAGAGGTATGTATGACACGCCAGGCGTGTGGCCTAATGTGACATAACCCATGCCATTTTGTATTCAGGCAATCCTAGAGCATTTCTCTAGGGGGAATCCTGCCCCCTTCCAATGATTCCAGTTAGTCCTTTGCATTACCCTCCCACCTCTGAATGAACCTGGGTGGGGGATCTGAGCCTCTGGACTGGGCGGCAAGAGACACGGCAGAAGGAGACCGTGTTCTGAAAAATTAAGATCCTGGACATCTAAGCCTCCACGGCTGAATCTCTACTAGACAGAGGCCTGACCAGCTGAAAACCAAATGGTCCATTGTAAAATGGGACAAATGAACACCTGAATAGATTCCATGATACCCTGTCCAGAGATACTTAAGAGGCAATGATATTCCCAGAACTTAAGCACCAGGACAGATGTTTACTCTCATTTTAATCATTTTGGCAGACTGTGTTTTGTAATAGATTGTAAGTCCCTTGAGGGTAGATAGCATCTGCTTCTTCTCTGCATCTTCTCTGCTACCCTACTCCCTAATACCTACAGCAGGGGCAAACACCTTTGGGTACCAAAAAGATGTTCATTCAGTGCATTAAAGGAATTGAATACACTGCAGCCAACCTCTCTATCAGCAGCAGGAAGGGGAGCAGAGAGAACCTGGCTAAATAAAATCAACAACAAATCCCCAAACCTAGGGTTTTCCTCAGCTAGATTTTTTTTGATTAGAACTACTGCACAAAAATTGTCTGGCTTATGTTTCATTTCTTCTCCCCACCCCTATTCACCCTCTAGTGGAGGCTCAAAATGAGTAGGGAGTAAAAGAAGTTTCAGACCCGAATAATTCACCAACTGGAGAATATGAGCCCCTAAATAATTGGAATGTGACTCTAGTAGCAAAAAACTAGGTCAGAAAGTGTCAATTGGACTGGTTCGTTGGAGGAACATTAACTTTAGAACTTTCCGCACTTTATGTTCCCTCCACAGGCTATTTGTTTACTCCCAGATTCAATCTGAATGCTGTGTTTAATCCTCTTTATCTAGACCTCCTCACAGGCCTCCGATATTTAGAAGTTCTGTCATTCTCCTTACCTGTCCCTTAATCAATTGGTTGTATTTAAGTGTTTACTATGTGTAGAGCACTGTATTAAGCACTTGGGAGAGTAAAATATAACAGAGCTGATGTTCCTTGGCTATAAGGAGTTTACAGTCTAGAGGGGGAGACAGACAGACATTAGAGGTTGTTCCTGGGTATATCGAAGTGATAAATGGAAGATGATCAGAGAAAATGGTAAATGGGGTGGAGCAAGTAATACAGAGTTTTGCAAGTTTTATGTAACTGGCTGCAGTGATGGCATCTCACATTAGTAAACATTCAGAGCCAGGAGAGACTTAGGGAAATCTTGTAGGCCAGGCTGTGCAAAAAGTAAGACTGAGGGGCTGGGCAGAGCTGATCCACTGACATAAGGGAAGAAGAGAGAGAGAGAGAGAAGCAACATGTCCTAATGGGTAGACCACAGGTCCGGGAGTCAGAAGGACCTGGGTTCTAATCCTGGCTCGGCCACTTGTCTGCTATGTGACCACGGGCAAATCACTTCACTTCCCTGTGCCTCAGTTCCCTCATCTGCAAAATGGGGATTAAGACTGTGAGCCCCATGTGGGACAGGGATTGTGTCCAACCTGTGAAGCTTGTATCTACCCTAGTGCTTAGTGCAGTGCCTGGCATGTAGTAAGTGCTTAACAAATACCATATATATATACATACATAGGGACCATCTTCCCTTGAACCTTCTCTGGCTTGAAGCACCCAGGGAATGACCAAAACCAAATGATCAATTAATCAATTGTATTTATTGAGCACTTACTGTGTGCAGAGCACTGTACTAAGCCCTTGTGAGAGTAAAACATAACAGAGTTGATAGGCATGTTCCCTGCCAAATTACTCCTATTAGGGGGTCCTCTAGATTTACTGGGGCCACACCAGCATCAGAGAAGATTTTCCAGGAATACCCTGTGTTGCTCTGGATTTGTTCTCTTGAAATACCCCAGAACTGCATCAGGTTCTATCTGTGAGGGCTGCATCTTTCATGGCCCAGTGTGCACCTCTGAGGCTGCAGAGCAGACCATGGGATGTGCCTAATGGCCCAGTGATTTTCATTTTAACTTATGTCAAATTGAAAATGACTAGGCCCTCTTGTCTCCCTTGGAAATTGGGGAGAAAAATGTGCTAAAGCGACCGGCCAACTCTCCAATTGAGCGTAATGGCTTCTTGGACTTCCTTCTTCCAGGAATTTCCCTGAAACTTGGCATGACAATCTCTGGAGGCTTAAGTATCTTCAGGAAGGTGGGGCAAGACAGTCTGTCATATTGAAGAGAAATTTGCAAGTTATAATACTGGGGGGAGGGAAGCAAATTTTTCCTCATTTCATCTCACTTAGAAGCACACTGCTTTGAAGCCAAGGTTGTAGGAGATATGTTTCTCTTATCCCTTCAGATTTTGTATTTTTTATAGCATAACAATCCTGTCAGAGTTTCCATGGTGAAACATGGGGCACCATGGAAACTGATAGATATAACTACACAGAAAAATAAATATGATAGGCAGACATTTATTTTTCCATTCAGACAACCTCTTTCCTACCCAGGGAAGAAAAGAAATAAGTTAGGCCATTAAGCCTTGGACACATGACAAGAGTCACCCTCGTATTCTACTCAGGCCTGTATTGGCTTAAAGAGATTCATTTTCTCCTTAAGCACTGGGTAACACATGCACTTGGAATTGGAGAAGAGGAATTAAACAAAAGACACATTCCCTGTCCACAAGGAACTTCCACAGCCATGGGGGAGCAGTTGGGAAGAACAAATAAGGTTCAGATAAGGAGTAGAACAAATATGTCAAGATGAAATCTCAAAAAATTAGAAGAAATAATTAAATGTACAATTGAACAGAAGTGCTGTTTGGTTGATATGATTTGTAGTGTTGATAATTAATTGGGCCAAGTCTGCTAGAGGAGGTGGGCTTTGAAGGTGGGGAGGGTTGAGCTCTGCATGACTTGGTTAATAATAATAATAATAATGTTGGTATTTGTTAAGCGCTTACTATGTGCCGAGCACTGTTCTAAGCACTGGGGTAGACAAAGGGGAATCAGGTTGTCCCACGTGGGGCTCACAGTCTTAATCCCCATTTTACAGATGAGGGAACTGAGGCACAGAGAAGTTAAGTGACTTGCCCACAGTCACACAGCCGACAAGTGGCAGAGCTGGGATTCGAACTCATGAGCCCTGACTCCAAAGCCCGTGCTCTTTCCACTGAGCCACGCTGCTTCTCCTGGTTAGGGCAGGGAGTTCTAGGCCAGGAGGAAGGAGTCAGAAGCAGACAAGTCCAAAGTGGGGTACAGATAGGAGGTAAGTTTGGGAGGAGAAAAGGGGAAGTAGTAGGTGAAGAGAGCCAATGTGTAAGACAGAAAATGTTGGTGGAGATCCTTGAAGCCAATGATAAGGAGTTTTTGTTTGATGTGGAAGGAATTAGGTAGCTACTGGAGGTTTTTGAAGAGTAGAAAGAAGTATAGAGAAGCATCATGGCCTAGTGGAAAGAGCACGGCCCTGGGAATTGGAGGACCTGGGTTCTAATCCCAACTCTTCCACGTGTCTGTTGTGAGACCCTGGGCAAGTCACTTCACTTCTCTGTGCTTCAGTTATCTCATGTGAAATATGGGGATTAAGGCTATGAACTCCACATGGGACCTGGACTGTGTCCAACCTGATTAGCTTGTATCTACCCCAGCGCTTAGCACAGTACCTGACACATAGTAAGCACTTAGCAATTGCTATTTAAAAAAGTGTACTGAATGATATTTTAGGAAGATGATCTGGGCAGCAGCGAGTAGTACACTCTGAAGGGGAGAGAGGCTAGATCAGGGAAATGTTGCGAAGGAAGAATTGGCAGGCTTTAGAAATTGACACGGAGTCGAGAATGATACTAAGTTTGTGGGTCTCTAGGACAGGGACAATGGTGATGTTATAGATAGACATGGGAAGATTAGAGTTTAGGAGGGAAGATAAGATCAATTTTGGATTTGTTGAGTTTGAGGTGCTAGCAGACCATCCAAATGGAGTTGCCCTGGAAATTCAAGATTGTATGAGAGAGTAGGGGGTAGAAATGTATATTTTGGAGAATCCCTCATAGAGGAGCTAGCTGAAGCCACGTGACCAGATGAGCTACCTGAGAGAGTTGAGTGTAGGGCAAGAAGAGTAGGGAACCCAGAATAGAGCCTTGAAGGAAGTTCACAGTTAGGGGATAAGAGGTGGAAGAAGAGCCAGCAAAATGAAACTGAGCAGGAGCAGCTGGAAAGACAGGAGGCAAATCAGGTGTGTTCCATGTTGGCAAAACCAAGATCTGATAGCATTCTAAGGAAAAGGAGCTGATCAACATAGTCAGAGGCAGCCTATAGGATGAGAAGTATTAAGACAGACTAGAACCCATTGAACTTGACTTTGAGAAGGTCATTGCTATCTTTGGAAAGCGTGGTCTTAGTGCAGCGGTGAAAATCTGACTGTAGTGAGTCAAGAGAAGAGTTGGTGGTGAGGAGAAGACACTAGATGTGTGAGCTCCCGGTAGGTAGGGATAGTGTCTACCAACTCTGTTGTACTCCCCCAAATGCCTAGTGAAGTGCTCTGCACACAGTAATCACTCTAAGTACCATTGATTGGTTGATTGATTGATCGATTCCAGGAGTTTGGGCAGGAATGAGAGGAAGGTGTTGGGGCAGTAGCTGGAGGGGCCTGTGGGAATCAGAGAAGGCTTTTTACATGTTTACTATGTGCCAGGCACTGTACTAAGCCCTAGGATAGATATGAGCTAATCAGGCTAAACACAGTCCCTGTCCCACATGGGGCTCACAGTTTTAATCCCCATTTTATAGATGAGGCAACTGAGGCACAGAGAAGTGAAGTGACTTGCCCAAGATTCCATAGCAGACAAGTGGCAGAGCCAGGATTAGAAGCTAAGTCCTTCTGACTCCCAGGCCTGTACTCTACCCACTAGATCACACTGCTTTTCGTGTGGGTGAAATATGAGTCTGTTTGAAGGCAGATAGAGGAAGGAGCCATCCAAGAGTGAGGAGTTGAAGATACTGGTAAACGAGTGGGGAGTTGGGGCAGTGAGAGCAAGATGAGAGGGAATGGGGACAGAGGTGTAGGTAGAGGGAGTTGTTGTAGAGAGCAAGCAATGAAAGGTATTTACTGAGTGCTTACTGTGTGCAGAGCACTTTACTAAATGCTTGGGAAAGTCAACAGAGTTGATAGATGTGATCCCTGCTCACAAGGCCACTAGTAAAGGCATCACAGCTAAGACACAGTCTTCCAATCTCATTTGTCTAGGGACTGAGAAAACCTTAGAAAATTTGGCATTCTCCTAAATTTTGGTATATATGAAGGAAGTGGGGTCTGGCGGGGGTGGGGGAGTCCCTTCCCTCAGTAGGTGCTGTGTTTTTCTTCTCATCTTCTCTATACCTCCTTTGACCTCGGACAAGTTCCCTACCTTCAGGTCTTTATTTTCTCATCGGTGTGGGCAGGGAATGCGCCTACCAACTGTCCCAAGTGCTTAGTACAGTGGTGCTCTGCACACCATAAACACTCAATAAATGGATTGATTGTGATGTAGCTAATGGTACCTATGCCAGCTAACCTTACGGCTCCACTGTGGGGACTAATTAGAATAGAGATTTGTAAAGTGGTTTGTACTCCTTTGAAGTATGTGCTAATTCTTTTTAGCCAGCTTTACAAATTGTTTTCAAAAATCGTTTGGGAAAATTCAATTTGGTTCTCAAAATTTGCATTTACTTTGTCCACATTTACAATTGTCACCCCCACACTTTTCTAGCCATCTAGACCTTCTACGAATCTTATGATAACATAGGGATATTGGCTATAAAAATCATTAGATTGGTTCTCCTCTAGCTTTGAGACAGAAAATATGTCATGAGCGGGACATTGGGAAGGGGGCTGGATAGGTGCTTCATTCCCCTATTAGTGATTACTGTACAGGGATACATTTGGGAATCCCATCCCACCCACCTACCTATACATTGTGCCAAGAAAGACAAATGTATAGAACTTTAAGAGGCCATGGTTGTTGAAGCATGGTAGTGGGAATATCCAGGCCCCTACTGGGAGTGGAAAGACAGTAAAAGGGCAGTAGGGCATAATTTTTTAGTGGTATTTGTTAGGTGCTTACTATGAGCCAAGCACGGTACTAAGCGCAGAGATAGATACAAGATAATCAGGTTCGACACAGTCCCTGATCCACACGGGGCTCAACAGTCTAAGGGGAAGTGGGAGAACAGCTATTATAATTGTGGTTCCCATTTTACAGATGAGAGGAAATTGAGGTCCAGAGAAGTTAAGTGTCTTGCCCAAGGTCACACAGCAGGCAGTGACAGAGCTGGGGTTAGAACTTAGAAGGCAGGTCTTCTCTATTCAGGTAGTGCTTGCTCACTCTCTCTCCCTTTCCCTCCCTTTCTCTCTCTCTCTCTCTCTCTCTCTTTCTTTCTCTCTCTCTCTCCCTCTCCCCTATATTTGGGTACAGACATAGGTATGAGTTGCCTAAGCTACTTTTCAGATAAGAGAAGCAAGATGTGGGGGAGGCAGTGGGATGGGGTTTGAGGAGGGAGTTAAACATCTGAAACAATGGGTAAGAGCAATGGGCATAGGAGTCAATAAGGATGGAGAAATAATGTTGCTGGACAAAGAAGATGGCAGAACTAAAGCAAGGAAGGATGAACTTGAAGTGGACAAGCTTCACCTGATATCTGGATTTCTGCCAGCAGCGGCCTACGGTTTTTGTACAGGAGCGAAGGAAGCAGACTGTGGTAGTGAGCCAGGGCTGAGGGTTAGTAGTACAAGACTGGTGAAGGGACAGGGGAGCGAGTTCAGTAGAGAGGAATCTGTGTCCCACTCCACAGCTCTGTACCCCAAGGAGCCGGGTGGCTGTGGATGGCCCCTGCTCTGGTGGGTCATTTGGTGAGCATGGCTTCTATCCCTGCACTCATGCCTCCTCTCTGTCCACTTCCATAGCTTAGGCCGCAGGTGCGAGAAGCAACTATGGGGCCGGGGACAGGGAAGGATACTGATTTTGACTTTTCAGCAAGATTCCCTATGTTTAATAAAGTTTTAATAATGTTTCATATCCTGCTGGCCAGAAGGGCCCAGATCCAAACCCCTCCCACAGCAGGAATAATGGAGCTGAGGGACCAGTAAAAATACATGACTCATGATGACAGTAACCAGTCAAAAGTGGAGGCTCATAACCCTGCCCTAAATGAATCCCTTCAATTGAGTGAAGGAAGGGGTGCCCAGAATGGCCCATAATCCAATCGGACATAGTTTAGGAAGTTCACACCCCTGTCGTGTACTTAGCAGGATCTGTAATTTTATTAATACTTTATTAGAGAGGGAGAGAATGTTTCTGAAAAATCAAAATCAATATCCTTTCCCATCCTTGGCCCCACTGCCCTGCAACAGGAGGGGGTTGGAGCCAGGCTTCTACAGCTCCTTAAGATGCAGAGCCATGGAGGGGTACAGAGAGGAAGTGGAGGGGAGCCCAGGAGGAGGTTCATTTTTTATTTATTTTTAAATAAAAAGAAAGCCCACCACCACCTTTCTTGACCATCATATCCACAGACTGGGTATTTAGGGCAGCAGTAGCAGCAGCTCTCCAGCTCCTCTCCTCCCCTTCTGCAGCCCTGAGAGTGGCCGTGGTGGCGGTAGAGGGAAGGGGCAGCAACTCTCTGTGATAGGCTCTAGCTGTGGGGACCCAGACAGAGGCTCCCCCGCTCTCGGGGGTCAGCTCCGGATTCACACTCACATGCTTCAGTTTTGGAGGAAATCCCAAGATCATCCTGGGTTCCTTCCCAGCTTCACAGAAAGTCCCGCCTCCCTCTTCCCTGGCTCCTCTCCCTACTTGCCAGATGTGGCGATGTAGTAATGCGAACTATGAGGCAGATTGCCCCAGAGACATTTCAGAACTCTGTTTAATATACCATCTTGAGGATTTCACCTGAATAACAGGCTATACCAAAAAACTGTGCCACCCTGTCATGGAACCCTATATTGTCCCATGTCCCAGCTGTTCCTGAGTCCTTTGGAAGATTGGCTCTCCATCCTCCCACAGAATATTCCAGTTAGCGAGCAGAGGAGACTTTTAAATTCAAGAAGAGGGAGACTTCAGCTGTCTCTTTTGTCTGGCTCTCTTTTTTTTTTATGGTATTCGTTAAGTGCTTACTTTGTGTTAAGCACTGCTGTAAATGCTGCGATAGACACAAGCTTATCATGCTGAATACAGTCCCCGTCCCATATGGGACTCACAGACTAAGTAGGAGGGAGAACAGGTATTGAATCCCCATTTTGCAGTTGAGGTAACTGAGGCCCATCGAAGTTAAGTGATTTGCCCAAGGTCATCAAGCAAGCAAGTGGTGAAACCGGGATTAGAACCCAGATTATCTGGCTTCCAGGGCGGTGCTTTATCCACTAGGCCACAATACTTCCCACTGATTTAGGTGCTCTGAGGTGGGGCCTGTCTTCCATAAGCAATTTCCCTATGACCACATGATATACCCAACCCATGCCCTAGAAAGCTTGACTATTTAGAACTTTGTGTATTTATGAAAGCTTGCTCATTCATTTATGAAAGTTTGCGTATTTATGCAGCCTTTTTTTAAATAATTGCAATAGCATAAGCATTTGAATGTGGTCCATTCTCTCCCCGACCCCCACCCCCCCACCCCATTTCTCTCCCTATGTACTGAAAACTAAGTTTTTGTGACTGAGATTGTAGTGGTGACTTGATAATGATCGGGGGGCAATCATGAGCTTTTCCCTGGTAAAAATGGTACACCATTTCCCTGGTTAATGGTACACCATTAACACTGGTAGACCACTACATGGAGGACAGGTGGAAGCTACTATTCCAACCTTTAGAACATTGGGGAGTTTGTGGCAGTTTCTCCCCTAGGATGGTTTCGTTTGAGTGATGAGTTACTGAAAGACTCTGTTTTTACAGTTGAGTTTTTTTACTCTGAATTTTAACCAGTTTTATTGTTGTTCAGCTTGCATTGTCATTATTCTATGTGTCTGTCCTCCCCATCTAGATCGTGAGGCCCTTGAGGGCCAGGAATGGGGTCCGAACCGAAATTCATTTAATCAGTTCAGCACACCGAAAGCACTTAACAAAGGTTAGTAATAACATAACCTGATTTGGAGACAATTTAAAGAGCTTGGAATCTAACAGGTCTCATGGACATAATTAACTGCACACAGAAGGCAGGCGTTTCTACTGGAGGTTTCTAGGGTGATAAGCATTTGGGGTGAATGATTTGTTCATGTCCTAAAGGAAAATTTGATTTTCCAAGCAAAGTTTGGTTTGTTACTTGAGTTAGAGGGGGGCAGAAAAAAGGGAGACTATGAGGGTAAATCCCTCTCCAAAAGTGGGCAGTAGGGAAGTGTAGTTGGGGGTCGGTGGTAGACCTCTAGAAATTTATGTCAAGGAAGAAAACGATTGTGCACAGAACCCCATTTTTTTCTGTTTTTCCATGACAATCATGCCTCATTTGTCTACTCAAACTGGTTTTAGCTAGAAGCTAAGACCTAAACCCCCATCTCAGAGTCACACCTGGAGAGTTTCCAGTACACTACCAGTCTCAACTATGGGAGGGAGAGTCAAGCAAAGGCATGCCCATTCCATCCCTAGCTTGAGCAGTGGATAGCAAGTGGAAGGCAATCTGCTACAAGTCAAAACTCACCTGTGCTGGGCAGCAGCAGCACGAGAGAGAGTCGAGGGAGGAGATTCAAGTTAACCACTCAATCTCCAATGGCTCCTTCCCCTCTGCCTTCAAACATGCCCACGTCTCCCCCATCCTAAAAAAAACCCGCTCTTGACCCCACTTCCCCCTCCAGTTATCGCCCTATCTCCCTACTACCCTTCCTTTCCAAAATCCTAGAACGAGTCATCTACAATCGCTGCTTAGAATTCCTTAACTCCCATTCTCTCCTAGACCCCCTCCAATCTGGCTTCCGTCCCCTCCACTCTACCGAGACTGCTCTCTCTAAGGTCACCCATGACCTCCTTCTTGCCAAATCCAATGGCTCCTACTCCATTCTAATCCTCCTTGACCTCTCTGCTGCCTTTGACACTGTCGACCATCCCCTCCTCCTCCATACCTTATCTCACCTTGGCTTCACGGACTCCGTCCTCTCCTGGTTCTCCTCTTACCTCTCTGGCCGGTCATTCTCGGTCTCCTTCGCTGGTGCCTCCTCCCCCTCCCATCCTTTAACTGTTGGAGTTCCTCAAGGGTCAGTTCTCGGCCCTCTTCTGTTCTCCATTTACACTCACTCCCTTGGTGAACTCATTCGCTCTCACGGCTTTGACTACCATCTCTACGCAGATGACACACAGATCTACATCTCCGCCCCTGTCCTCTCCCCCTCCCTTCAGGCTTGCATCTCCTCCTGCTTTCAGGATGTCTCCACCTGGATGTCGGCCCGCCACCTAAAACTCAACATGAGCAAGACTGAGCTCCTCATCTTCCCTCCCAAGCCCGGTCCTTTCCCAGACTTCCCTATCACCGTGGATGGCACGACCATCCTTCCCGTCTCTCGGGCCCGCAATCTCGGTGTCATCCTTGACTCATCTCTCTCGTTCACCCCACACATCCTATCCGTTACCGAGACCTGCCGGTTTCACCTTTACAATACCGCCAAGATCCGCCCTTTTCTCTCCACCCAAAAGGCCACCTTACTGCTACAGGCTCTCGTTATATCCCGGCTAGACTACCGTGTCAGCCTTCTCTCTGATCTCCCTTCCTCCTCTCTCACCCCGCTCCGGTCCATTCTTCACTCCGCTGCCCGGCTCATCTTCCTGCAGAAACGATCTGGGCATGTCACTCCCCTTCTTAAACAACTCCAGTGGTTGCCTATCAACATCCGCTCCAAACAAAAACTCCTCACTCTAGGCTTCAAGGCGTCACCTTGCCCCTTCCTACCTCTCCTCCCTTCTCTCCTTCTACTGCCCACCCCGCACACTTCGCTCCTCTGCTGCCCACCTCCTCACCGTCCCTCGGTTTCACCTATCCCGCCGTCGACCCCTGGGCCACGTCCTCCCGCGGTCCTGGAACGCCCTCCCTCCTCACCTCTACCAAACTGATTCTCTTCCCCTCTTCAAAACCCTACTTAAAACTCACCTCCTCCAAGAGGCCTTCCCAGACTGAGCTCCTCTTCTCCCTCTACTCCCTCTACCACCCCCCCTTCACCTCTCCGCAGCTTAACCCTCTTTTCCCCCCATTTCCCTCTGCTCCTCCCCCCTCCCTTCCCATCCCCTCAGCACTGTACTCATCTGCTCAACTGTATATATTTTCATTACCCTATTTATTTTGTTAATGAAATGTACATCGCCTTGATTCTATTTAGTTGCCATTGTTTTTACGAGATGTTCTTCCCCTTGACTCTATTTATTGCCATTGTTCTCGTCTGTCTGTCTCCCCCGATTAGCCTGTAAGCCCGTCAAACGGCAGGGACTGTCTCTATCTGTTGCCGACTTGTTCATTCCAAGCGCTTAGTACAGTGCTCTGCACATAGTAAGCGCTCAATAAATACTATTGAATGAATGAATGAAAGGAAGGAGGCAATGGTAAACAACTTCTCTATTTTTACCAAGGAAACTGTATGGATACACTACCAGAACAATTGCAGATGGAGGTGGGACGTTCTGGGAGAGGTGTGTCCATGGTGTCACTATGGTGGGAGACAATGTGACAGCATAAAACAAGACCTAAACATTTTGTATAGCTAATTTTAGGGCCCCACTCAACAATGACTGAGGAAGTAGCAGAGGACTAAATAGTGTCAGATGCTGAAGTGGTCTCAGAGATTTTCCATTTAGTGACCATCAACTGCATCCGCTAGTCCTTCCAGCCAACAAGGGACAAGATCATAATTATTATTATGGTATTTGTTAAGCACCTATTATGTGCCAGGTACTCTTCTAAGTGCTGGAGTAGATGCAAGCAAATCGGATTGGACACAGTCCCTGTCCCACTTGGGGCTCATAGTCTCAATCCCCATTTTACAGATGAGGTACCTGAGGCCCAGAAAAGTGAAATGGCTTGCCCAAGATCACACAGCAGACAAGTGGCAGAGCCGGGATTAGAGCCCAGGACCTCTGATTCCCGGTCCTATGCGCTGTGGATGGCTCAGTGCAACCCATCACTACTAATAGAAAAACAAATTACACCCATATCCTGCTGGTGGTAGGATACTCCTTTCTGGAGAGGGATGGAGGTGGGAAGGAAGTGAGGAAGAGGGAGGGAAGGACAGACACTGCTATTCTCCCCCCTTACTACCCACCAGGACATCACTGCAGCTTCATCCATGAAGAGGAAGGCAGTCTGGTCCCTCCTGCTAATCAAACAACTGCCACTGCAGACCCATTCATGGAGATGACAGCTTGAGAGAAAAGGGGAAAAGTTAGGGCAAAGAAGATGGAGAGACAGTGTGTGTGTGTGAGAGAGAGAGAGAGTGAGAGAGAAGATGACAATAAGGGAAAAAAGCAATGTAATTATGATACTTATTAAGTGCTTCCTATGTACCAAACACTGTACTAAGCACTGGGGTAAATACAACACCACCTAGTTGGACATAGTTCCTTTCCTGCTTGGGGCTCATAATCTAAGTAGAAGGGACTAGGAGAAAGAGAAATAGGAGGAACAGGGAGAAAAGGCCAGCAACTGAAAGAATAACAAAGGGACAAGGACTGAGACATTCATTCATTCAATCACATTTATTGAGCGTTTACTGTGTGCAGGACACTGAAAGCGCTCGGAAAATACAATTCAGCAATAGAGACCATCCCTGCCCACACCGAGTGGAGAGGACTCTGGGGAAAGT
This sequence comes from Ornithorhynchus anatinus, assembly GCF_004115215.2. Lineage (NCBI taxonomy): Eukaryota > Metazoa > Chordata > Mammalia > Monotremata > Ornithorhynchidae > Ornithorhynchus > Ornithorhynchus anatinus. Next base: position 58,857,762 of record NC_041753.1, read on the forward strand.
GACTGGAAAAGGGGGAGAGGCTGCAAGGCAGTTAAAGGAAAAAGAGAGGGACAGAGGATTAGAGCAATGGGCAAAGAAAGAATAATTGAAGTCTGGAAGAAAAGGAGAATGAGAATGGGAAATGAGGAGAGATGTCAAGGTAGAGAGCGAGAATGGAGGAATAGGAATAGAAGGACGGAGAGAGGAATAAATAAGTATGGGGACAGGTAAACCAAATGAGGAGAAAATATGACTAGGCCAACACAAGGAGTTGAAGGAGAATGATGGAAAAATTACAGGAATTGAAGAGCTAGGAGCAGAGAAAGCAAGGAGGAGGAAAAGTATGGCACTCTCTCTATCCTGGATGAAAACTGGATATTTACATTAAGGTAATCATGCTGTATACATAGCCTATATTTGTGTATATAATATGAATATTTAAATGGCTCCAGATGGCTCAAAGCCAGAAAAGAAGCCTTGTGGGATCCTGGCATCATTGGCATTTATTTCCTATTTACAAGGTGCTTTCTATTTTTGCAAAGTGCTCGATAATTACTTCTATTATTTAATTACCCACAACAACCCTGGGAGGCATTTTTATAGATGAGGGAATTTGGGGGCTAAAAAGCCAAAGCAACTTGCCCAAAATTTTACGGAGTAGCCAGGGCTGAGATTAAATGCAAAATGGTGTATTATAGAACCAGGGCAGAATGCCAATGGAGATGAATAGCTTGGGAGTGGTGGAGGGGTAATAAAACCACTTTTTCTATTTTGTACATAGGGTTCCCCTAGCTAATGTGAATTCTTTGGAGAGGTTGGGAGGTTTGGGGACGCGGGGGGTGGGAGTTAGAAATGACTACTTCATTTGTGCCAGCATATTTCGTTGTGCGATAGGAAGAGCAGTACCAAACTCACCTCCCCACAACATTGACTTTTTTTTAATGGTATTTAAGTGCTTTCTATGTGCCAGGCCCTGTACTACGTGCTGGAGTAGATAAAAGCTAATCAGGTTGGACACAGTCCAGTTCCACCTGGGGCTCACCGTCTTAATCCCCATTTTACAGATGAGGTAACTGAGGCTCAGAGAAGTAGAGTGACTTGTCCAAGGTCACACAACTGACACGTGGCGGAGCTGGTATTAGAACCCAGGTCTTCCTGACTCCTAGGCCTGTGTTCTATCCACTAGGCCTTGCTGCTTGAAGTAGTCTCTCAGAAAACTTCAGAGCTTTTTTTTTTCCTAAAGCGGGGGAAAAATTGAGTCACGGAGCCTTGCCCACATCTTAAGTAGAGTTGAGTTTCAAGCTTCGCATTTCCCCTCAGGGACTTATGCGGGAGTTTTTCAGGAAGAACATAAAGGTAGGGCTAGGGTCCTAACACAGTCAGCTTGGCCCAGAGGTAGAAAGAGACGGTAAAGGAGCTGCCCACGGCTAAGTTCTGCAAGGAGCAGCAGCAGCAGAAGCAGCAGCGGGGCCAACCTAAACAGGAATTTTTTTTTTCCTTTCAGCGTTGCACCGAATCCCAGGGAACCGGCCAAGGCTCTTGGAGAAGCGATCAGAGCTCCTCTTCTGGAGCGTCCAGCCTGGACGGCCAAGAATCTCAACTTGAAAGTAAAAAAATGAATCTCATTTTCTCCCCCTCCTGGATCCCTCGGTACGACACAAGTACTCAGTGAAAGGGATCGTGATATTTGAGATCGGGAAAGTGGGAGCGAGGAAAGGAGAGTTGGATGTCAGCCTCCACTTATTTTACTTCGAACACCCCTAGGAGGGCTCGGGTTTGCCGTCCAGGGGCCTAGGCAGGGATCCGCGTCCTGTGTCTCCCACCCACAGCCCTGCCCCAGGGTGCGACACTGCATCGGGGCCAGTCGGTTCAATCGATCAGCGGTATTGATCTCTAGACTGTAAGGTCATGGTGGGCGGGGAATGTGGCTGTTTATTGGGAGTCCGAGGTCATGGGTTCGAATCCCGGCTCTGCCACTTGTCAGCGGTGTGACTGTGGGCAAATCACTTCACTTCTCGGTACCTCAGTTACCTCATCTGTAAAATGGGGGATTAACTGTGAGCCTCACGTGGGACAACCTGATCACTCTATCTGCCCCCAGCGCTTAGAATAGTGCTCTGCACATAGTAAGCGCTTAACAAATACCAACATTATTATTACTATTATTGTCGTATTGTCCTCTCCCGAGCTCTTAGTACAGTGCTCCGCACGCAATAAGCGCTCAGTAAATAAAATCGAATGGATGAATGAGTGCGTACTGTGCGCAGAGCACCGTACTGAGCGCTGGAGGGGCGGGAGGGGGTAACGCTGTAACCGAGTTCCTTACCCACAAGTTTACAGCGCAGAGGGGGAGACCCACCTGAATAATGATGTGGTCTGTGTTAAGCGCTTACTATGTTGGTATTTGTTAAGCGCTTACTATGTGCAGAGCATTGTTCTGAGATACGGGGTAATCAGGTGAGGCTCACAGTTAATCCCCATTTTACAGATGAGGTAATTGAGGCCCAGAGAAGTGACTTGCCCACAGTTGCACAGCTGACAAGTGGCAGAGTCGGGATTCGAACCCATGACCTCTGACTCCCAAGCCCGGGCTCTTCTAAGCGCCGGGTTGGTTACCAGCTAAGCGGGTTGGACGGAGTCTCTGTCCCGCGTGGGGCCCCCGGCCTCGATCCCCATTTTACAGATGAGGAAAGTGAGGCGCTTTCAAACGATGGATCCAGACCTAAGTGCCGCGGGGCTGCTGAAGGCGGGGGGGCGAATAAAGGGATCGGCTCCAAGAGTTGGGGAGATTCGGTCCGCGAACCCAACAGTTGGGGAACCCTCGCGCCCAGCCCCTCCCGGCCCCCCCGTTGCCTCCCCCCCGCCCCTTCTCCCGCCCCGCCAGGGGAGGAGAGAAACGGGCGGAGAGCGGAACCACACCCCGGAGGGGCGAGCGTTCGGTGGGAGGGGGGGCCCAGCCCGTGCAATAGGCGGCGAGGACGTGCGTCGGGCCCGCCCCTGGGCGCGGCCTGCAGGGGCAGGCTGGCCAGAAAGGGAAGCGGCCGCGGCCGGCAGATCCACTCGGGGCCGCAGCAGCAGCACCGGCAGCGCTAGAACCGGCAAGTCCGGCGGCTCCCGCTCTCCCGCTCTCCCGCAGCAGCAGCAGCAGCAGCGCCAGTAGCCCTGCCTCCCTGCCTCCCTGCCTCCCTGCCTCCCTGCCTCCCTGCCTCCCTGCCTCCCTGCCTCCCTGCCTCCCTGTCTTGCTCCCGCGCACCGGGACATCCAGCCCCCGCCACCCGACCCCAGCCATGTGCGCCTCTCTAATGCCCCCGCTCGCGCACGTCTTCAAAGGCACTTTCGTCCACTCCACCTGGACCTGCCCCATGGAGGTGTTGCCGGATCACCTCCTGGGAGTCAACGACAGCGGAAAAGTAAGTGCGTGGAGGGGGTGTGGGAGGAGGGGTCGCGGGGAGCACCCGGGATTTAGCCGGGGCCAGCTGGCATCGCCTCTCGTTCACAGTTAAAATTGCCGTGAAGTTGAATTTGCCCTTCTTAGAGAGACCTCAGTGGAGGGGGGGAGGGGACACACGGGCCCGTTGCCCCAGCGCTTCGCTTTCGTCCCAACCTTCGCCGGATCCCGGGGCTCCCGAAGTCGCGATGTACTCCCTAGGCCGGTTCGAAGATAGTCGCTCGGTCTCAGTTCCGTTTTATAAAAATCAACGGGGGAGGGGAAGAGCCGGGACCGAGAAGTAGTTGACGGACCTGCCCGTTGGCGGTTGGGAGAAGTGCTAAAATCGGAGAGTTCGCTTATCGGTTGCCGGTCTGCCTAGAATTGGTGCGAACCGCCGGTAAACTGCACGCAATCCAAGATGACCGAAATCAATTCTATAACCAAAGCTTTTTCTAGGCCAAAATGTCTTCTCTCTCTTTCTCTCTCTCTCTCTGTTTTTTTGGTAAATATCCCACTTGAAAAGGGAAACAACTGAAACACTGCAAAAGGTAACTACGCAGAAAGAATGGAGAAAGAATTTTAAAATAGTGGCCCAGATGGTAGTGGTAACCTATCTAGTTGCTCAGGGTCCTTCCTTTGGGCATGGAAGGAAAGGCGAGTACTTAGCGTTGGAGGAGCAAAAGTTCCAATACTTCCAGGGCTCCACTGCTCCGTTGAGCTAATGTTAACCTGGCCCTGCCTGGAGAAGAAGAAATCTAGACTTTAAACTCATTCCCAAGGGAAGTGTTTTTTTAACATTTTTAATGTTTTTTTCTGGTGTTCTGAACTAGATTTCTCCCAAACACATAGGACGGTGCTCTGCACAAGAAGGTGTTCGATAAATTGCGTTGATTGGTTTCAAGCTCCCTGTGGACAGGGAACAGGTCTAATCAACTCTGTTATATTGAACTGAACCAATACAGTTAGTACAGTGCTCTGCACACAGTAATCACTCAATAAATACGATTGATTCAAATGGCGTAAGTGCCATAATTGTGATTTCCAGTATGTAAGCAAAATGCACCTACAGTACACAATATGAACTGTTACTGCCTTTGTGGGTACTAATAAGGGTAAGGAGTTTGGCCAGATTTGCCCTTGAACACATGAAAGTTTGGTTTTTTTTTAAAAAAAACAAAACACAAAAAACCTCTCATTGAAGTGACTTAAAAATGATGCTAAATCCTTTGGTATATTTCAGTGATCTGTTTCGTAATGTCACCTAGGAGATCAAAGACCACTTACAGGGTAGATTAATTTAGAAGGGATATCTTATCTGGTTCAAGATTTTGTAAGTCTAGGAAACCTGGCTCTGTAATTATAAGATGTTTGCATGTAAAAGGATCCATTTAACATATTCCTCCGAATCCATATGGAATGTATGGCCAATTCTCTTTCTCTCTCTCTCTCTCTCTCTCTCTTTTTCTCTTTCTCTCTCTCTCTCCCTCGCCCTCCTTGATCCTGAAGGCTCTTAGAGAATTTCAGGAATAAGCCAATTAGAAAAAAAAACATATCAGAGTTCAGGGAGGGTTGGAGGCATTATTTTCACCATATCAAGCTGTTTCACTCCTGAATTCTAAAAAAAAACTTCCCTTTTCAGAATTTGTTTGAGAACAGAATTGGTGACAGAGAAAGGAGTAGGAAGTGCCTTAGCTGGGATAATTTTAAATCTTTTACCTAATGATTCTACAGCAGAATTAAAACAGAACTCAGCTGATCCTGTAAGTAATTGGCAATGAGAGTATTTTGGGTAACGGTTAGAATGAAGTTAGAAACTTGGGCTAAATTATATAATATGCTCTGTATGCCTGCCTCTCAACTATTTCCTTTCCTTGGTCTGGTCTAGAGACCGGCATGTACTTTGTTCTTTCGATCTGACCCGACGGGACCCACAACAAAGTTGCAGGTTGGGGAATTAGTGTTTCTGTATGGGTACAGTGTCGAGGGGTGAGTAAAGAGCAGGCAGTGGTTATTTGCAAAATCATAGCCAAGATCAAACCCCAATCCTCTTCAACTGAACAAAAACCAAAAGAAATCAAGTGGAGTGCTGGCTTATAACTCCTGGGTAGAAATTTTCAAAATGGAATGGTTCAACTTAGGACCACTGTGTGGAAGTCGAATTGCTATCACAGATGTGGTTGTGTTAACCCAGGTAAGTAGATATTCTTTAGGGGTATGGGTTGGGTGTGAATTTACAGTCTACAAGTGTACTACGCAATACCTGTGCTAATCTCGAAGCTTGCTGCCAAAGCAAAAAAAAAAAGTCTCAAATTCCATACGAATACATTCTTCTCCATTTCCGAGTAATTTATATAGTGTAACATTCCAAAAGAGTTTGTATTTGCCAAATGGCACTGGGGAGGGGGCCGCTGGGTGCCTGCAGACTGGATCTTCTACCGAGAAGCAGCCTGGCATAGTAGAAAGAGCCCAAGCCCGGAGTCAGAAGACCTGGCTTCTAAGGCCGGCTCTGTCACTTGTCTGCTGTGTGGCCTTGGGTAAGTTGCTTCACTTCTCTGTGTATCAGTTACATCATCTGTAAATTGGGGATTGTGACTGTGAGCCCCATGTGGCATAGGTCAAATGCTTGGTACAGTACTCCGCACACAGTACATACTCAATAAATTTGATTGTGTCCAACCTGATTAGCTTGTATCTATCCCAGGGCTTAGTACCGTACCTGGCACGTAGTAAGTGCTTAACAGATACCATAAAAGCCCTCAGCATAACATGACTGAACAATTCCAGCTGTCCAAGCATTTCAGGGCACCAGTTGATGACTTGGTTGAATTGCTTCTGAATACAATCTCAGGTTTGGCGATTTAGATACCATGCTCTTGCCAACTGGACCATGTTTTCTCTTTTAAGAAAGCAAGCAGGGAGGGTAGATGTGGTGAGGAAAGGTCTAGTCTAACCAGACTTATCTCTTCTGCCCTGCTGCTGGAGACTGGGGTGGTAGCTACCAGAACCAGGGTCCTTCTCTCAGGGTCCTTTCTGTGGGGAGGCTAAGGATGGGAGCTGGACCCTTTAGGATCAGGACTCTCCACTGCTTTGCTGGCCAACCCCACTCAACCTAGTGATGGGGTCTTCTGTTGAATCTGGCGGATGACCTTCAGTCTAGTCTCGCTGACTTTGGGAGCAAGAACCTCTAAGAAAGAGTAGACTGTAGTCCTGGTGGTTGGCCCCGAACCTCATGCCCTCTCTCTCTGCCAGCCATGTTCCCTCTGAGGCATAGAGTGCAACAAGTGAGTAGGCGGACAGAGTCACGGCCAGCACGTTGAAAGGGCAGGCAGAGTCTTTGATGTGCGGGACCCAGATATGGCCCGCCGAAGCAACGCGTTCCCTGACGATACCCCTTTGAAGAAGCAAGGTTGGCTCTCTAGGTTCTTGTCTCTCTCTTTCTATCCTGCCCTGGTAAGCAGATCACTTACTGGCATGGCCTTAGGAGATCAATCGCTTGAGATAGACAGGGTCATCTCCGCAGGTGAGTATCAGAAGGGCACCTTATACTTTATATCACAGGTGTGCTTGGAGTAAATGTTGCCACCTCTTGGCCAGGTAAGCCTTTTCAGCATTTTTCTCTTTACTCATCCTGCCCTCCCTGCCTCCACCCTCTGACCTCTCTCCAGCCATTCTCCTTATCCCCTTTGGCCCCTTCTTTAATACTTTAAACACTTTGCTTCTCTTGCACTGTGAAAACCCCAAACCTTCCCCTCGCTATTCTCATGGCTTCCTTGCACCCCAGATCGCTGGGCTGACCTCCCAAACTGTGTGTGTTTGTGTGTGCACATGCGCGCGTCCGTTAACTTTTTCTACCTCCACCATCCCTGTCCCTTTCCTGTCTCATGTCAGCTCATTCAAAACTGTGGAAGAGGCATGGGGGAGGGGACTATTGTCACCCTCTCCCCATCCTGCCCCGGTCCCATTTACAGTGGTGATTTTGGGGGACCCTGGGCAGCATGGGCTTGTATGAAGCTGGGCAGGTACAGGGATGGCTGTGGCAGGATGAGTTTAAAAAAGTGTAGTGCAGGGGAAAGTTCAGGGTTACAGAGCACAGGGTCAGCTTGGTGTGGGGCAGGGGGTAGGTTAGAGAGGGACTCGGGGAGTCATGGTGATGTGTTGAGGATAGATTGGGATTATGGGGTGCGGAGGGAGGAAATAGGGGAATTATGAGAAAGGATGATTAAAGGAGGATGGGCAGAGTGGGAATGGGGTAGGAGTGGGAAGGGAGAAATGGAGGGATGAGAAAGGGAAGTATGAGGCAAGTAAAGAAAGAATGAATTAAAAGTGTTTACCTGGCCAGCAGCCCAATTGGCAAATATATAATGATGGCATTTGTTAAGCACTTACTATGTGTGAAGTGCTGTTCTAAGTGCTGGGGTGTGGGGATACAAGATGATCAGGTTGTCCCACGTGGGGCTTACAGTCTTCATCCTCATTTTACAGATAAGGGACCAAGCTCAGAGAAGTGAAGTGACTTGCCCAAAATCACACAGCTGACAAGTGGTGGTGCCAGGATTAGAACCCACGACCTCTGACTCCCAAGCTCGTGGTCTTTCCACTGAGCCACACTGCTTCTCTATATATGGATATCATAGGGGCTGTCATTCAGTCAATAGTTTTTCTGAAGCACTTGCTGTGTTCAGAGCACTGCACTAAGCATTTGGGAGAGAATGCTAACTACACAGTGGGATTGTGAATATTCAAGGCTGCAGCCTTTCCTCTCTTCCTATCAGAAAATCTTCTTCACCCATGTTAGATTATATTTCTTGTCATTCTTCTCCCTACTTTTCTTTTGGTGGTTTCTCACTCTTCTTCAGATCCTGTGCCCTGTTGCTCTCTCTGTGTGACGGTCCCCCTGTATGTCTATTCACTTGTCAACATGTGTTTGAATCCACATGTGTGTTTCTGTCCTTGTGTTTAGAGGTGTTGGGTTTCTATGTGTAAAATTGTGTGTCTGTGCCTCTGTATTTGCTTTTCTGTCCATATACGTTTGTGTATCCCTGGGCGTTTCTGTGTGTGCTCATGCCTTAAGTATTTCTGTGTATGTGTGTGTGTCCTGTACATATGCACATGTTTGCAGGTAGTAATAGTGGGAAACTTCAATTACCCATACACAAATTGGCCGAATAACTCATCAGGATGAGAATTAGCAGTAAGGATTAAATGGGATAAATGACTGTTGTCTGGAACAATTTGTTTTAGAACCCCAAGGAAAGCTGATATATTGGATTTAATTCTGAATAGGGGACAGGTCTTCATGCAGGAAGTTTATGTGGGAGAGCTGCTCTGCAATAGTAATTACAATCCAGTGAAATTAAATATGCTTGCTGTTGATAGGAAGCCCAAAAGACCCAACAAAAATATATTGAATGTGGGAAAAAGCACTATGAAAAATGCAAATATTAGGGAGAAGATAGAGTAGTTTTTTTTAAAAAAAAAAGTGAGACTGTTTATAAATGAGAACCAGGTAAAGTGTGTACCAAAAAAACTCAATAAAAGAGAAACCCTGCATGGCTAACTGGAAAAGTAAAATAAGTCATCAAGGAGAGGGGCAGAACTCATCCCCCAAATGAGAATAGGAAAGCCAATGGAGGGTGGTAGGTCAGATCCAAATAGAAAATTTGGTGCGTTCAGAAAAGGAGTTTCAAAGCCCTTTGCAAAAGACACCAAACAAATAGTAAAAGATTCTTCAAATATAGCAAAAGCAGGAAACCAGCTAGCGAATCAGTTGAGCTACTTAGCGATCCTGCATAAAAGGTTCATTCAGAGATGTAAAGGCAATAACCAAGAGACTCGAGGAAGCCTTTAGTTTGATCTTTACTGAGGAAGTTATTAGGGAAGAACAAAGACTATTTTTGCTGAGTTTATAAATGAGGTAAACAAGTCACCAGGATTGTCTGTGATCCATCCAAGACATCTGAAAAACTCAGAGTGGAAATTGGGAAACTCTCTTGGCAAGAATATGTAACATTGTTACAAATGACCACTGAACTGGAGGACTGGCAGCTATCCAATGTAAATCTCATCTATAAAAAGGATTCCTGGAATTGTAGACCAGCAAGTATTACTTCTAAACCCAGCAAATTAGTAGGATCTGCCATTGAGTTTAGGATGAATGAACACTTAGACACAAACACAACCTGTTGGGAGAAACACAACCTGGCTCCTGTGAGGAAACCATACATCACTAGTCTGGATAGAGGACATAGTATGTTCCCATTTTCAAGAGATCTTGGCAAAGATTCCATACTAAAGGCTTGAAAACAAAACAAAAATAAGTAATCACTGAATTGGAGGAAATGATCCTTCATGGATAGGCAACCCACTAAGACTGCCAACTCCTTAAGAGCAGGGATTGTGTCTAACTCTATTGCACTCTCCCAAGCCCTTAGTATAGTGCTGTGCAGACAGCAGGAGTTCAGTAAACACAATTGGCTGATCAACTGAAACAGGTGAGATTAACCCACTTTTCTGGATGATGAAAATGTATGTTGCTTTGCGATCCCCCAAGCTCCAGCCTGCACTCTTGGCTTCCCTAATACCACTCTACTCACTGTGCCTCACTGTCTTTTTTTTTCTTGCCATTGACCTCTTGCTCACACAGTCCCTCCTGCTGTACTGCCTCAGTGGCTAAGGCACCAGGATAGGTCAGCGGATCCACAGCCTCTCTGCAAGCTAGGCCCTGGCCTTAGGAGCTGCACTGTGATTTCCCCCACCAGCCCAGCCACTTCCAACACTAACCACCTGCTTCACTCCTGGCTGCTAAGCCAGGCTGGGGTTAAAGGAGGCTAGTGACATTCTGGCAGCAGGGGTAAAAAAGGAGGACCAACATCTCGGCTCCACTTCCACCCCTATCTAGCTCCCACTGCGGTCGTTGGGTAAGGCACATTATCAATTTGGAAGGGAGCCTAGACCAGAAGTGACCTGGGACTCCTCTCTGGTGGGTACTGGCAGTTACTTCAGAGTTGCAGGGGTCCAGGGATCATTGCTTTATGTCACAGCCATCCTCCTCCCCCTTGATCTCGATCACCCCTCCCTCAGCCCCACAGCACTTATGTAAATATCCATAATATATTTATATTGATGTCTGTCTCCCCACCCTAGGCTGTAAGCTTGTCATGGGCAGGGAACATGTCTACCTACTCTGTTAGACTCCCTAGTGCTTAGTATGGTGCTCTGCACACAGTAAGTGCTTAATAAATATGATTGGGCTGGCTCAGATAGGACTGATATTGGGCTGGACCTTGACAGTTTTCAAACCTGTGCAGGGCTCTGATATTGGGGGTGGGCATGGGAGTGACCTATTCAGAAGATGTAAAATTGAAACTCCTTCAGACTTTGTAGTTTATCAGCAGCACCAGCCTCCTACCAACACATCTGAGGCAAATTTGGGAACTGTGCTCCTCCCTGTGCTCCAAACTGCCTTTTCCTACCACATTTAAACCCCTCCTTCCCAGTTCTCTGCTTTCTTACTGGCTGTTCTTTCCTTTCCATTCTTCCTTCCACACCTCCAACCCACTACTAAGTCCACCTGCCTTTAACTCCTTTTTTTTAATGGTACTTGTTAAGCGCTCTGTGCCGAGCTTACTAAGAGCTGGGGTAAATGCGAGATAACCAACTTAGACACATTCTATTCCCATTAATATCCCATATCTTTATTACAGTTTGAAAAAGGTAGCTTGCTTTTCAACCCACACACTTTGTCCACTGTCAGAAATTCCTAGGAATCCTGGGATACTCATTTCATATAATAATAATGGTATTTGTTAAGCACTTACTATGTGCCAAGCACTGTACTAAGCGCTGGGGGGAATAGAAGCAAATCAGATTGGACACAGTCCCTGTCCCACATTGGGCTCCCAGTCATAATCCCCATTTTACAGATGAGGTAACTGAAACACAGAGAAGTGAAGCGACTTGCCCAAGGTTACACAGCAGACAAGCGGTGGAGCCAGGATTAGAACCCATGACCTTCATATCCATGGATCTCTGCTGACTCCAGATTTTTCAGGTGTACCTTGGGCAGCATTATGGCCTAGTGGAAAGAGCATGGGCCTGGGAGTCAGACCTGGGTTCTAATCCCAGCTCCGCCACTTACCGCCATGTGATCCTGGGCAAGTCACTTTTGTGCTCCTCATCTCTCTCATCTGCAAAATGGGGATTCATTACCTGGGCATCCTCCTTCTCAGACTGTGAAACCCAGATGGGACTTTATCTTGTATCTACCCCAGAATTTACTACAGTGCTTGGCCGTAAGCATTTAACAAATGCCATTATTATTATTATTCTCTGTCCTTGATGTCAGAAATCCACATATTGACTCTGAAGGGGTTCTTGACTGAGCCCAAGCCAGCATCCATTTGTGACAAGAATGTTGGCAGAAAAGTAAAGAACTGTGGGACCTTCTTGCCTCTGGTAGATCTGACCTTTGGGCTCTTAAATGAATTTATTGCAGATAGTCTTAAGATAGAAAATATTTCTCTTTTCTTTTTCCTCATATAACCAGAGTTCAAAACAAGGTGAACCAGTGTATAAGCCTGGAAAATATTTCTTTAAGTGCACCTTTAGTGTTTGTAGTGTTTTGAAAACACATCAGTATATTGAACATTAGAAAAGACTGCAACTGAATGTCCTTGCCCTCACCTGAATCCTGCTTCTTTTCCTATCCGCTGTCCTCAGCCCCATCTTTGCCCTACCTCTGCTCCCCCAGGAGCCCTCTCTTGAGAAACAGCATGGCTCAGTGGAAGGAGCACGGGCTTGGGAGTCAGAAGTTATGGGTTCTAATCCCAGCTCCACTGCTTGTCAGCTGTGTGACTTTGGGCAAATGGCTTAACTTCTCTGTGCTTCAGTTCCCTCATCTGTAAAATGGGGATTGACTGTGAGTCCCATGTGGGACAACCTGATCACCTTGTATCCCCCCCAGTGCTTAGAACAATGCTTTGCACATAGTAAGCGCTTAAGAATACCACTGTTATTATGGCACTTCACTCCCTCTCCCCCCACCTTAGTTGACCCCAGGCTTCTCAGGCCCCAGCCCTCTTGCCTGTTGGCTCACTCCACTTCCTCCTGCATTTCCTCCTCCTGCTCTTCCTGTCCCTTACCCTCTACATTGCTGCTAGTACTGTTCCTGTCTCTCCAGTTGCTCTGCTCTCCTAACCATTGATTAGACTGTAAGCCCGTGATTAGACTGTAAGCCTGTCAAACGGCAGGGACTGTCTCTATCTGTTGCCGACTTGTTCATCCCAAGCACTTAGTACAGTGCTCTGCACATAGTAAGCGCTCAATAAATACTATTGAATGAACCATTCATTTCTGGGTTGTCAAATCTGATGCGGTTGTAGGGTTCAATGGAGATCCAGACAGAAGCAACTTCTCTTTAAATTTTCTTTTCACTTGGGCACCTAACCCTCCTTACCCTTCTCCTACCCTCATTTCCACAAGCCTAAGCCAGTACTCAAAATAACCGAAAGAAAGAAAAAAAGCATATGGAGAGCAGCTAAGCTGTTGATAAAGAAACATTGGTTTTTTGAAGCACAAAAGTTGATTTTGTCCATATATCTAACAGTACTGTAAAACTTGGAATTTTAACCTCAGTGTTGTATAGGGTCCAGCACAGCATCACATGTCAGTAATTGACATTGTGAGGTAAGTTTTCTTAGCCTGCCTTTCTCTCTCAGCACTTTGTTCTGAGATAATTAAATGTGGGTTGAAGATCCTGTAATAATGCTTTCCATGAACTATCTCATCAGAATTATAGGCCACTGGACTTGGCCTGGGGAGGGGAGACAGTGATGTCACCCAGGGTGGGGCAAAAGGTCAGGGCATTGCAGAGCTCTGGGGTTAGGAGATATTTTTCCCACTCTATGGAAATAAGCCCAGCCTGGTTCCCCAGGTACTTATCCAGATTCTCAGTGAGCTAGCCAAGCACTCTCCTTCACTTAACTGTTTACTTCTGTTGACAATTAAAGATGAACTTGGGTTTAATGATTCATTTTCAGTCGTTGTGCCAGAAATGTGGATATTTTGCAACACTGCTCGCCTCTTCGTGCATCAGGCATCACTGAGGCATTATTTTTCTGTTCCTTAGCAGCCGTGTCATTCCTGAGGCCCCAGTCTGACTTGACACAAGCAAAAACGTAAAGAAAATAAGGAAGTGAGCCCCCATCTCAAACCCCAAATGATGAAGCACCTAGGCTTTAAGGAAAGCCATCACCCATTCAAAACTGCTTTTTACCAGTCATTCATTTTTATGCTGAAGTTTGTGTTTCTAGCCGAGGCAATCTCTCAAACTAGGTATGCCCATATCATTATTATCATAATCATTTATTATTATTATTACTGTTACTTTAATGAACTTTTTCAGCCCTTGTTTTAAACACCAGACTGCATTGCTTAGCACAGAAACTCCAAACAGATGGAGTTTCCAATTCTTGACAAAGGAGCCTACTTCTGAGAAATTTTCTATGAGCACTCTCCCTGGGGGGGGTCTAGAGTACTGGCTGTGCCATTTAGTGTCATTTTTCTTTTGATGAACCAAAGGGTCAATACAGAGTCATTTCAGTGAGGAAATCTGGTATTGCCTCTAAAATTAATAATGTATGTACTAAGCATTCATGTGCCAAACACTGTACTAAGCACGGGAGTAGATACAAGATTATCAAGATAGACACAGCCCCTGTCCCTTCTTGGGGGTTACAGTCTGAGGAGGGTGAGAAGGTATTGACTCCCCATTTTACAGATGAGGGAATGGAGGCCTAGTGAAGTGATTTGCTCAAGGTCACAGAGCAGGCAAGTGTCAGAGCCAGGATTAGAACTCAGGTCCCCTGCCTCCCAGGCCTATGCTCTGTCTGTCAAGTCATCCTGTTTCTTTTCTGGATTTAACAGAGGAGTTATTCACTGCAGAAAGATCCCTTCATCAAGATGGCCACCTGGCCCCATGGAACATTCCAGCCCTAGGCACACAGTGCTGTGGTCTCCAAATTGCTTCAGAATTGGGAAGGCAGCATGGGCTGCCTCTAACCCTCATTGCCAACCACCCTAGGTCATTATAAGCAGTTGATCCCAATGCGGATAGATGGCGAAGCATTTCAAAATTTTCTCCATTTTTTTTTCAGGAGACTGTTTTCTTCCTTTTGAATCAAGCCACAGTTAAACAGTAGTTCATCAGTGCAGACAGGTCTATGACAGCAGCTCATATGAAAACCCTAAAGTAGTTTGTCACCCTGTTTGTGAGCAGAAGGTGTATTTGAGGAGTTGAACTAATCTGCCTTTTTATGATTAATCCTGTTCTCTCCTTGGGCTCAGTTCTTCCCCTCCACTGACCTTTCGCAAGAGGGAAACTACTAGAATCCTCTTGGTCACCCAGTCTTCATCCCTTGGTTTGTCACCATTCCAAAGAAATGGTTACATAAAGCTATTTTCAGCCACGGGGTTTAAAACACACAATAGTAAAATTAAAGCTCAATTTAAGAACCCAACTGTTTCATTCCATTGAAATTCTTTCATATTTTGGCAGGATTGAGAGGGCAAATCTCTTGTTTCTCATGTTCTGTGCACCTCACAGCATGGCATGCATATAGGTATTAGCAAATAGAGTCATGAAAAAGTTGAGCCCTCTAACATCACCCACACATGATGGGGCCCAGCCTAAGTAGAACAAGTGTAGAATGGGATGGTTGAAGAAGAGACATGGATCCTAGTTAATCGATCAATCCTATTTATTGAGCACTTACTGCATGTAGAACACTCTACTAAGCATTGTCTCCAGGTACCAGGAGAAGGTTGGGGGACCTACCCCATCTTTGACCACTTAGTCTTTGTGTGCTTTCTGGAGATGAAGTTTGAAGGGCAATCAATCAGTTGTATTTATTGTTTACTCTGAGCAGAACACTGTACTAAGCACTTGGGAGACTACAGTGCAGCAGAGTTGGTAGACATATTCCCTAACCACAAGGTGCTTATAGTCTAGAAGGGGAGACAGAATTTAAAATACATGACAGATGTGTCTGTAGCTGTTGTGGGGCTGGTGGATGGGGGTGAATAAAGAATACAGACCCAAGTGTAAGGGTGTGAGAAGCAGTGTGGTCTAGTGGATAGAGAACAGACCTGGGAGTCAGAAGGACCTGGGTTCTAATCCTGGTGTTTGAGTGCTTTAAAGCCAATGGTCAAGAATTTCTGTTTGACAAGGAGGTGGAAGTTTTTGAGGAGTGGGGAAACACAGACTGGACGGTTTTATAGAAAAATGATCTGGGCAACAGGGTGGAGTAAAGACTGGAGTGGAATGAGACAGGAGGCAGGGAGATCAGCGAGGAGGCAGATGAAGTAAACGAGGCGGATTATGATAAGTGGTTGGATAGATGTGGTAGTTGGATGGAGAGGAAAGGGAGGATTTTAGCAATGTTGGGAAGGGCAGTGGAGTGTGTTCCTTCTACTACTCTCTTTCTGGTGTGCTTGAGGCCTGTAAAGTTCACCCTGAAAAAACAGTGGCATAACCTCTAACAGACAAGAACCCTGCCAGGAGGAGTAAGGACAGTGAGAAGTACCGCTGCCTGAAAGCTGTGGTTTTGATGATATCAGAGGGTTTTTTGATTTTTGTTTTTTCCCCCTGCACAAACTTTAGCTTGCTTTTAACAGAATTTTTACCTTAACGGCTGTTAGCCATTTTTCAAGTAGTTGCCAAGTGTGCATGATAAAGAAATCATACACACAGAAAGCAGAAAGGAAAATGAAGTGAGTTGTAGATTTTAAAGAAATGGAAGATATGTAACTAAAAGTGACCAGGAAACTGTGTAATAGAGGACCATATGTGGTCTGCATACTGGTCCCACAGTCCTCCCTTGAAAATGAGCTAGAGTAGAGTTATAGAAGGAAGCCTAGATATCCCTCTACAGCCTTATTTTAGGGATCGGGGAGAGTACACCTCCACTCCCTAAATGCCAGTGACTGTCCATCCACCTCCTCATCAAACAGAGACTCCTTACCATTGGCTTTAAAGCATTTAATCAGCCCGCCCCCTCACCTCACTGATCTACTACAGCCCAGCACACACACTTTGCTCTTCTAGCACCTGCTTACTCACTGTATCCAACTCTGTTTTATTGTTCTCTGCCAAGCACTCAGTACAGTGCTCTGCACACAGTAAGTGCTCTGCACACAGTAAGTGCTCAATAAATATGATTGATCTCATCTATCTCACTGCTGACCCCTTTCCCATATCCTCCCCCAGTCCTCCATCCCTCTCCATATATCTATATATATGCCAGACCACCACTCTCCCCCACCTCAAAGCATTATTCAGGCTGCATCTCCTCCAAGAGGCCTTCCCTGATTAAGTCCTCTTTTCCCCAGCTCCCTCTCCCTTCTGTGCCTTATGTGCGCTTGGATCTGTGACCTTTGGGCATTTGATAATTGCCCCATCCTCAACCCCACAGCACTTAAGTATTTATCTTTAAATTATATTCATTCATTCACTCAATCATATTTATTGAGCGCTTACTTTGTGCAAAGCACTGTACTAAGCACTTGAAATGTACTCTTCAGCAACAGAGACAATCCCTGCCCCACAACGTGCTCACAGTCTAAAATATATTATAAATTACATTAATGTCTGTCTCCCCCTCTAGACTGTAAGCTCGTTGGGGGCAGGGAACATGTCTGCCAACTCTGTTGTATTGTCCTCTCCCAGGTGCTTAGTACAGTGCTCTGCACATAGAAAGCACTAAGTAGACACCATTGATGATGATGTATTGAGTAGCAACTTGGGGTGAAGTTGAAGCTGCAGGGAGAAGTCCTCATCTTCATGAAGACTGCACTTCCCTGAGCATCAATGCATTTGGGCTCAGAGGACGTAACCTGGAGCAGCAGCTACGAATTTACCTTCCCAAAATAGCTGCCCTGCAATCAATCAATCAGTGGCATTGAGCACCTACTGTGTGCAGATGGTTGTACTAAGCACTTGGGATAGTATAGTACAGTTGGTAGACACGGGCCCTGCCTATGACAAGCTTAAGGTCCAGTTCATCTAGATCTCATCCACCACTCCTGCTGTGTGCATTTGTGACCGCCCAGAGGTGGTCTGGCTACAGGACTATGTACCTCTACGTGTACTTGAGATGAGAGGTTTCTTGATACCTACTCTCTTTAAGGAGAAGCCCTGTTTGAGTTTTAGGCTTTTAGAGGTTTCCTGTTTTACCATTTAAAGATTTTTATAAAAATTCTAAGACTCAATCAATCATATGCACTTAGCGCTCACTGTGTGTAGAGCGCTTGGGTGAATGCAGTACAATAGAGTCGTAGACATCATCCCTACCCTCGGTGCAGTGTATGTGTGAATGTGTGTGTCTTCGTTGTAATTCCCTCAGCACCTGGTAGCATACCACACATAGGTGGTGCCTAGTTGATCATTGATGTATTAATTGTTTTTGCTTCTTTCAGTAGGTGCTTGTTCATGCAAAATGGGCTCGAGGTTTTTTTCATTTAGCAACGCACTGAGGTGGGCTCCATGAGTCAAATCTGATAACAGCTAACTCCTAGGCAGTTAGATTTTTAAAAAGAAAATCTGCCCTTATTAACCCTCAACTCTATTTTGCAAACACAGACATAAGTCTGCACCCTACACAGATCAGCTTCCAAATAAGCCAGATTCTGCCTTCATACTCACACATAACTCCTGTTGACTATAATACAGTCAAACACACAGACTGTTACTGAAAATAGAATCAGTGATCACTAACTAGAAATAGAAACTGAAAATGTTGGTTTCCGGGGGTAACTGGGGCCGACTTTGTAATTAAAGTGACAGAGAGAAATTGAAATTAAGACCTTTTCACTTATACTGAACAAAATACAAAGAAATGGGAGAAAAGAGGCATCCTCTAGCTCCTGGAAATAGTAAAGGATCTTTCACTTTAAACAGTGAGGAAGAAAAGCTCTATTTAATTTTGTGGAATAGGAAAAAATGGCAGAAACAGCTTTAAAATGACTGAAACCAGCCTTAGCAACTGAACTCCAAACCAGAAGTAGAAAATCAGACAACAGAAAGTGTCCGTTGCTTCTGAGGCTCAGAAATGACTGATTGCCACTGACTTTTGCTGTGTTTATAAATGCTATTTTAAGGGGGTGATCTTTGCAAATTCTGAAGGCAGAACGTACAGCCTAGGAAAGACACACACAAAAGCATAGAGAAAACAAGACTTAATACTGCTCCTGCTTAGTCAACACATTGAATGACACTGGTTAGCTAAGAATGGGAAGACTTTGTGCCAAGTTGTGATCGACTAAGGTAGCAGGTGAGTTACAGTATGCCTTATTGGACCATCGTTTGCCCCTCCGCCTACTGTATAATGTATTTTAGTTCTGGCAAGCTCTGTCAATCATATTTGAGTGCCGACTGTGAAAGGGACTGTACTGAGTACTTGGGAGAGTATAATAGAGTTAGAAGACGTAATCCCTGTCCTCAAGTAATTTACAGTCTAGCTGGGGAGACAGACATAGAAACTTTGCAGATATGGGGAGACTACAAAGGAAAGATGGATATGTGGATGAGTAAATGCTTAAATAGCAAAATATGTAAGTCACTATGTACAGAAGTGTTATGGGTGGGTGTGGGTGCAGAAGTGAAATACAAATGTGGCCAAGGTAATTGTAGGGAGCACCAGATTAGGGCACAAGGAAAAATTAATCAGGGAAAGCCTCGTGGAGTATGTGGAATTTTAGAAGGGATTTAAAGATGAGAGCTGTGGTTTGTCAGTGTTTCAGGTAGGAGGAAGCCTTGAGCAAGGGTTCAAAGGCAGGAGAGAAGAGAACGAGGCATAATGAGTAGGTTAGCTTGGGCGGAATGAAGTGTGCAAGCTGGGGTATAATGGGAGAAGAGAGTGGTTAAGTAAGAAGAAAGCTGAGGGGGTGCCTTAAAGCCAGTGGTCTGGTGTCTGCTTGATATGGAAAGGGGCACCATTGCAGGTGTTCTGAGGAGTGGGAAGACGTGCAGGGTGACATTTGGGAAAGTGGTCCAGACAGCTGAATGAAGTTCAGACTGGAGTGGGGAGAGGCTGTAAGTAGGGTGGCTAGTGAGGAGCCCCCATTCACATAGCTTTAATGCTAAACACCCTTTCCCCCCGCACCCTGCCTTCAGCCTCACCTGCCATTGTGGTGGTTGAGCCATTTCCCTCTTGAGTGGGACAGGCAGAAGTTGGAGCTGGCAAGTGTTGGCATGGGGTGATTGTGACTTCTGGATTGTCCCAGGTCCTTTAAATGCAGGGTAAGGGGGCTGTGGGTAAGGAATGAAAGACGGGAGGTAAAAGAGAAAACAACTCCATGCACTGCAAACATCAAACTTGACAGCCCAAAAGGGATCAGCCTTTTTGTGTCCACAATATGGCTGGAACTATGGGTCGCTCATTGACTCCCCCCCCCCCCCCCCCCCCCACTCACACACACACTCTCTCTCTCTCACACACTCTCTCTCTCTCTCTCTCTCTCTCATAGTTGAATAATAATAATGGCATTTATTCAGAGCTTACTATGGGTCAAGCACTATTCCACGTTCTGGGATAGATGCAAGTTAATCAGGTTGGACACAGTCCCTGTCTCACATGGGGCCCACAGTCTAAGTAGGAGGGAGAACACGTTTTGAATCCCCATTTCACAGATGACGTAACTGAGACACAAAAGTTACGTGACGTGCCGAAGGTCACACAGCAAGCAACTGTCAGAGCTGGGATTAGAACCCAGATCCTCTAACTCCTGGGCACATGCTCTTTCCACTGGGCCATGCTGCTTCTCCATCACCATCAGTTGTGATGTATATGTGTGTGTATATATATCACCAGTGGTGGGCTCTGTGGAAGGGAGTGTTTGGCAAGGAAGATCTTTTTTTTTTTTTTTGTTTGGACTATCTCCTTGAGTGGGAAGAAGGAAGTTGGTGAGAAAATTTGGGCAAGAAAATCAAATGGAATTTAAGAATGTGTAAGTAATCTGGCTCATGCCAAGATAAATTTCCTTTTCCAACCTTCAAGCCTGCCAAAACGGAATCAGCAGGCAGGTTTTAAAGTCCCAGCCTTCACTTAAATCCAAGGATGATTGACTGTCAGGATTTCTTTGTGTGAAAGTTTTGGGGGGCAAAGTGTTAGTTTCCTGAAGAAGCAATTGTAACGATCCCCCTCTCAGTACTGATTGCTTGACCTGCTGAGTAGATGTCCACACAGGTGACAAGCTCAGTGGTTGTCCAATTTAAATCAGGCATGAATAGAGGAAAATCAATAAATCAGTGGTATTTGAGTGCTTACTGTGTGCACACTGTACTCAGCGCTTGAGTGAGTAGAACACAACAGAGTTGGTAAACACGTTCCCTACCCACAAGAAGCTTACAGACATTAACTCTCACAGACAGAGTGGGGGACTTTTGCACATCAAGCTTCAGTCTACACTGAAGGGCTACCAAGAATGGTATTGTCCACCCTTCCCTCTGGCTCCGACACCTGACCTCGACACAGAATCACACCTGGTTTTTTGAGCAGTTTTAGTGGTGTGACCTGTGAGCTATGCACAACCACAAGTGGTATGACACAGTCACACCTAACAAGGTCCAGGCAGACAGTATGCATCTGAGCAAGGCAGAAGATGTAAAGAGGTTAGATGACAGCAGGATAGCCAAGCGGCTGTTGTGTGGTGAGTTGAATTGGGGGAATGTAAACAAGGAGAGCAGAAGAAATATTTGAAAAGATAGTTTGAAGCATATACTCCCCATTTGGCAGAGCTATGGGCTGCTGAGAGACCACAGTGGCAGACACACTAGCCTGGCATGTGGCAATCTATTATAGAGCAGAGGCTCTGAGGAGATAGAGGTAGTCAGAAGAAGAGTTGAAAAGTACTCCAGACTCTGCAAATGGCAAATGCAACAGTTCAGCAAAGGATGATCTATCAAATTGATTGCACATAATTCTGTCCACATAAAATCTCATCATCACTAGCATCATCTTTGAAGACAAAGAACAGCTTTGTAATGTATATGCTTTGCCAGACTATACAAATACACACACTTGCCTATCACGTTAAACACGTAAATCTAATCCTAGTTAGAGCATTCAAACAGTGGTGTAGTAGACAGAAGTGCCTATAAAAGAAATTTATGTGTACTTCCAGAAATGGCTGTCCAGAAACATAGACATGAAAACAAAATATTTTAGGACATATCCTCCGATCGGCCAAAACCAGTCGAGGAATCACATGGTATTTTGAAGGACAGGTGCAAAGCAGCGTGGCATAGTGGATAGAGCAAGGGCCTGGGAGCCAGAAGGACCTGGGTTCCTCTATTTCTAGCTCGACCACTTGTTTGCTGTGTGACCTTGGGCGAGTCACTTCACTTCTCTGTGCCTCAGTTACCTCATCTGTAAAATGGGTATTAAGACTGTGAGCCCTAGGGTTGCAATCTTGCACAATCTCTTGTTAGGGGAAAAGCATGCTGTTCTGACATCATGCACGTGTGAACAAGCAATTTATTCCTGATTACCAGGCCTACCATGCCCAAAGAGCTTGGCATTGTCAGAATAAGTTTCCCTAATCCCCTAATAGAGTCCTAGCCAAATGGTATAGAGAGAACATAGGTTATGGCAATCAGTCAATCAGTCAGAGGTATTTACTGAACACTTACTGTGTGCTCAACACTGTGCTAGGCAAATGAGAGAGAACTATACAGTAGAGTTAGTGCACTCGTTCTCTTTCCACAAGGAGCTTATCAACCAGAGGGGTGACAGATATTAAAATCATTTGCAGATAGGGGAATGGGAGAATATAAGGATATGCATTTAAGTGCTGTGGGGCTGGAAGTAGGGTGAATAACAAGTCCTTAAGGGGTACCGATCCAAGTGCAGAGGTGACAGATTGGGTATAATTTCGCTTCTGAGAGATTAAAAGTATGAGACTCTCTACATGTAGAATTATGTTGATTACATTCCTCAAAGTCCTCCCGCTCCCCCAGGATGTAACCTTTTGAAATAAAGTTATTGGCCACTGGGTTTGCTGCAGTGTTTCAAAATGATCTATTTTCCAAATGTATTCCAGTTAGCCTATTATCATATTAACCTTTTGATCACTTCTTTTGTAGACTAGCTGTTGAGGGCTTTCCTTTATGGATTCTTGGTTTTAATGTGTTGGGAGGTTCCAGCACAAGCATTTGTATTGAACAAGGTGATATAAAGGTCTTAAAGATCTGGAATTGAGAGACCAATTTCCTATAGGTGAGTTTTAGTCATTGATATTGAGATACTGTTTAGCACTACTCATGTAATAATATATAATTGTGGTAGTTGTTAAGCACTCACTACACACTAATCATGGGTAGATTCAGTAGAAGCAGATCAGACACAGTCCTCTGTCCTGTATGGGGCTCACACTCTATAAGAGGGAGGGAGGATAGGTATTTCATCCCCAGTTTACTGATGAGGAAACTGAGAACCAGGAAAGTTAAGGACCAAAGTCCCATGGCAGGCGAGGGGCAGAGTCAGAATTAGAACCCAGGTCTCCTGCCTCTCAGTCCTGTGCTCTTTCCACTAGGCCATGCTGCTTCTCAATATCTTCAGTAGCCCTTTAGTAACCTGGAAGGTCATTTTATCCAAATAATTTGATTTTAAGTGATCCAGTTATTTTTCATTTTTGTTAGCAAGCTTTGGAAGTACTCCCTGATATTTATGCTCTTATCAGATTTTGTCTGTCTAGGGCTAATGTATGTAATGTCATGCTAGGATTTAGTTAGGGTAATACTTCGAGGTATGTCTCCCTTATTTTGTTCTGGAGCGGAGCTATTTCAGAATGATTTGAGGAGTGGTCTGCCTATTCCATAGCAACAAGCCTGTTCCCCAAATTTGCCATCTGCTGTTTTAAATCTATATCTCACAGAATTTTTGTTCGTTAGCTGACTGTCATTACTCATCCATTTTTGGCTCCAGAATCTCTGACATTTTCATTATTGCTCATCGTAAGTATCATTAGTTCCAAGCTGCTGAGCACTTGTAGGTGTTTGACAAACACCCGGATACTTTAATTGGCCAAACAAGATAAAACGCACCTGTGAGAGAAAATGGCCACTGCTTTCTGGGCTGGGGAGATGTTCTTGTTTTGGTTTTTCCGTCGACCAGAGAGAAGGGCCAGGTTCTTTTTTGGACATGGCAGGTATGCAAATTCATTGCTTTTCCAAATTTGGTAAGACTTTCTGCTTAGGAAAAAAAACACCCATGAAAAACAAGTTCAGTTTTTCAGAAGAATCCAAATAAAAACTCTGTGAAACCCCTCGAACTGCCATGTCATTTGAGAAATATCAGTCTCCATTCCTGAATGAAGCTGTAGCACCATTTTGTTCTCATGTTTTCTGTTGTCTGTGCATCAGCCCTCTCTGTCCCCCCACCCTTCCTCTCATCCCTCCCTCCTCTCCCTTTTCCCCTTCCTGTCTTCTCCCTTCCAATGAATCAACCAGTAATCCACTGGTATTTACTAGGCATTTACTGGGTGCAGAGCACTGTAGTATGTGCTTGGGAGAGTACAATACAATAGAGTTGGTGTACATGTTCCCTGCCCTCAAGGAGTTTACAGTCTAGAGGGGGAGACAGGCATTAAAATAAATTATGGTTACGTATGTAAGAGTGTAAGGGATAGAGCATGGGCTTTAGAGTCAGAAGGTTGTGGGTTCTAATTCCAGCTCTGGGCCTCAGTTACCTCACCTGTAAAATGGGGTTAGAGAATGTGAGCCCCATGTGGTATGGGGACTGCATCCAGCCCAATTTGTGTGTATCCACCCCAGAATTTAGTACAGTGCCTGGCACACAGTAAGCACTTAACAAATGACACAATTATTCCCTTCTAGACTGTAATGTCGGTGGGGGTAGAGATCGTCTCTGTTGCTGAACTGTACTTTCCAAGCGCTTAGTACAGTTCTCTGCACACAGTAAGCACTCAATAAATATGATTAAGTGAATGTAAGTGCTGTCCTTCCCATTGCCTTCAGTTTTTCTTCACTCTCTTATCCTTTCTTCTTCCTGTTTCTCTCCCCTTCTCTCTTTCTCTGTCCCATTTTGACCCCACCTCGGGCAATCAGATTTCTGGTCTTGAAAATCATATCCTATTTCTGTTTAGGAGAAACAGAGCTATTGGGAAGGTCAAGGAATGGGTGGGTTTGGGTTTTTATTTTGCAACACTAAAATACCAACTGTGGCTTTTTGGAGAATCATCTTGGAGGGAGGAGGCAGTCATGTGATGACCTCTTCCACTTATTTTGTTTATCTGCTCCATTCTAGTCAGTAAACCACTCCAAGTCACATGATCATTCCTCTTATCCCTGGAGTCCTTGAGCAATCAATGGTATCTGAGTGTTTACTGTGTGCAGAGCACTCTAATAAGCGCTTGGAAGAATACAGTAATTACACATAACCAGAGCTTGAGAAATGTAGTGCTAGGCTTGCCAGGTTTCTCATTGGTGACACACTTAAGTTCCTAGAAGTACCTTCCTGCAGCCGAAGAAGCTTTTATCTTCATTAAATACCAAATGAAATTAACTTCATTTCTCTTAATAATTGTAGGGCTCCTCCTTTTGTCTCTATTATCTGTCATATCTCAACATAATTATTGATAATGACCAATTACATATAATATGGCATTGAGCCCTTTCCTGTCTTCTGGAGGGGGAGAAAAGAGTCACAAAAATCCCAGGAACTTTTGCTCTTTGGACATTTCTGGGTAGGAGGAGAATTCATTGTTGTTTCCTGCCTCTGGCCTAGAACTCCCCCTTCATATCCAAAGCCTTATTAAAAACACATCTCCAAGAGGAGGTCCCCAATTAAGCCCTCATTTCCTCTTCTCCCACTCCCTTCTGCATTGCCCTTGCACTTAGATTTGCACCCTTTATTCACCCCACCCTCAGCCCCACCAGCGCTTATATACATATCTGTAACTTATATTAATTTCTGTTAATAGATAGCCAATTATCAAGCCTGTAACTTCTCTGTGTGATTTCCTTTTTCTTTTCTTTTTACAAGATTGTGTTTTTCGAACAAGCTTCTCAACAAGAAAAATTGGCCAAAGAATGGGGCTTCAAATCATCAGAAATAAGAGAACTCAGCATCCAGTAAGTACTTGTTTCTCTAGCAGTGAAACTCATCAACAACAAAGTCTGGACCAGGAAAAAAAAAAAGCCTTTTCTGGAAAGGAGACCTGTTCACTTGAGGGTAGGCTTTCCACTTTTGCTCCCTCCTTCCAGGAACCTCTCACTCCCAACTGTTAAGTTTAAGATCCTGTGGGGCATGACTTGGACACCTTAGGGCTTGGATTTTCCTGCTCTTTCCTCCTTCCAGATGTAGTTGAGAAAAACATGGAGGCAGGTGGGCATGTGGAAGGGTTTCACGCCACGGGGGCAAAATCACTTGTTTGTGAATTCAAATATCAAATGTTCAAATTCCAATGTAAATATCTTCTTTTTTGAATCTGACTACAAAATCCTAACCCAGCCATCCCATTCCTGCAGGATTTCTGAACTCATCCCAAAAGAGGGGGCTTGGGAGAGAAGTCTTTGCCTCCACCTTCCTTCTCTCCCCTAACCCAGTCCAGGCCCCTGACTTTGTAGTGGCAGAAGGTTGTGGGGCAGGGCTAGGGGGATTGGCAGAAGACCTGAGGTGATGAGATCTGGATCCAGGGTTTGGAGTTGCTGGGGGATGGAGTTGCTTGGGGCTGGCGGGGGGGTGGCGGGAGTGGTGAGTTTGAGATTCTGAAAGCTGGTAGTGTTGATGGAGGAAGAAGCCTTGGAGAAGGGAGGAACTCAAAGTTTCCATCGTGCTTCTTGCAATCCAAAGTTTTTGCAGGGGGTGGGTGGCATGGCACAGTGGCGGTGGGGCCAACTGCTGCTGTCAGGGGAGAGGACATCCTTGAGGGTAGGGGGTACATTAAGGAGTGGAAAGCAGAGGACTATCTTGGCTACCTTGGAGGGGGAGAAAGGTTGGGACATGGAGCTATACCTTTATTTACTAGAAAGGTTTTGAAGCCAATTGCAGAGTTTCCTCAGGCAGTAGGAGTCAGTCCTACGATGGTTAGAGTGGTGGAGGCATGGCAGACAACAGAAATGAAAAAGGTATTCACTTTCTGGTTCCATCTTGCCCTTTCTGACTCCTTAACTTCTAGCAGGCAGAAGCTGTGGCCAGCAGGAAAGCTTCTTCTCTGAAGTCTTGTTGAAAGTTGAAGTATGAAGTATAGAGAGGAAGTACAGTAATTTCCTAAGAAATGGCCCCTCTAGAGATGTGAAAGAGTTAATGCAGTTATCAGAGTGTCTGCCAAGCAGGAACTGGTTTAGGCACTGGGAGAATCTGGTTAGATGAATCATAAACAACTTTGCAAGTAAAAGGGATTTTATATTCAATGTTGGGCCCATTGACTAGGGCTGCAGAGTCAGGGTTGGTGGCGAGGGGTGGGTAGGAAGGAAAGTGTGAAGAAGAGGGATGAAGGGAAGAGAAAGAATAATAATAATTATGGTATTTATTAAGCGTTTACTATGTGCCAAGCAGTGTTTTAAGCACTGGGGTAGATACAAGGTAATCAGGTTGGACACAGTCCCTGTCCCGCATGGTAAGCACACTCTTAATCCCCATTTTACAGATGGGGTAACTGAGGTACAGAGAAGTGAAATGACTTGCCCAAGGTCACACAGCAGACAAGTCCATGACCGGCAGTAGGCACAAAAACACCTAGGTAACCCCCTAAATAGTTATGGTGTGGTATTTATTAAGCTCTTTCTGTGTGCCAAGCACTGTGGTAACCGCTGGGCTAGGAACAACATAATATGATCAGATACAGTACTTAATTTACACAAGGGCTCACAGTCTGAGATTGGGAACTGGTATTTTATCCCCATTTTACAGATGAGGAAACAGGTCCAGAGAGGTTAAGTGACTTGCCCAAGGTCACAGCAGGCCAGTGGCAGGACTAGGCCTAAAAACTCAGGTCTTCTGACTTCCAGTCCCAAGTATTTTCCACTACACCACACTGCCTCCCTAAGACCACCAGCCTATAGAAACAGTTTCTCTCTCCTCAGTCCAGGATTCCAAACAACTTGACATCTGGGTAAGTGTTCTCTGACAAATTCAGCTACATCAGAATTTGTCCTTTCTGCAAAACCAATTATTTTTATTTTATTGAGATCAGGAAAAAACTCAGGTAATCAGTTGCTTTAAAGCACAATGTTCTTAAAGTCTGTATAAATTATGCATTTGTTTCTTCTCCTGGAAATTCTTTAATAAAAGAAATAAGTTTACAGTTAGTATTACATTTCCCCTTTAAAGTTTTATGAATTTCTCACTACTGTACTTTCCCTTCCAAACCATAGGAAACATTAATCGTTTTTTTCCTCTCAAGCGCTACTTCAGTGCTCAGAAAATAAATGTTATTTTATTCAAGGTTAGGAGGGACATCTAGTTGCAAAAAAACTGACAACAGAGCAGGGTAGTGGTTGATAAAAGGGGCAAGGATCACCCTCACCTCCTTTACAGTATCTTTTCAAAAGCCATAAAAACCGGCATACACTCATATCAGCTTAATCTACAGAAGGCAACTTGGCAGCTAAAAGGAACTTTGAATATTACACTTTGGTCGAATTTTCATGAATTTTTGTGTTTGCAGGAAAACGCTCAAATGGGAGGCTTATACTTGTGCTTCCTTAGTCTACAGGAGAGCAGTAAAACGGTTGTGGTGAGGAGGTAGTGAAAGAAGCAATGAAAAGTGAAAGCTTAGGATCTGAAAATTGAGATTCCTGGAACATTCTGGCAGACGGATAGGGTTTTTTTTTTTTTTTTGGCACCAATTTGAGGGTAGCTTTTAATGTATATTATACCGACAGGTGGAAGTAGAAGGAACCTTGAAACAGTGCATTAAGGAAAGTGGGGAGGTAACAACAAAGTGCAGATTTTATGGAATTTTAAGCACCCTGAAGAAAAAAACTTATGCAAATACAAAATCAGTAGAATTTCGACAGCACAGTGGGCACCCTTGACCCTCTTCAGTCAGACCCATTGTGTAAGTGTGGAGTAGATGATCTGGCAATAGAATAAATGGTGGTATTTGTTAAGCGCTTACTATGTGCAGAGCACTGTTCGAAGCGCTGGGGGTACAAGGTGATCAGGTTGTCCCACGTGGGGCTCACACTTTTAATCCCCATTTTACAGATGAGGGAACTGAGGCACAGAGAAGTGAAGTGACTTGCCCACAGTCACACAGCTGGCAAGTGGCAGAGGGGGGATTCGAACTCATGACCTCTGACTCCCAAGCCCGGGCTCTTTCCACTGAGCCACGTGTGAAATATCCCTAAGTCTTGTACAAATTTCAGCCTATATAAATATAACTTGAAAAAAACAGTATTTTTAGATGTTTAGTCCAAATACCTCAGCCTTTCAAATCATTTCCAAAAATCATTAACCTCTCAACAATTCTACTGGGTCCACCAATTTCCCACACTGACAAAATGCCAAGCCCTCTCCTCCCTTTTGCTCCCCACATTGTTAAGCTGAGAACATAAGGAGTGCCAGCCCAGTATTCTATCTTGGGACAATGGCAGCCAAGTATGATTGCCGTCCTTGATATCCAGTCATAGGCTTAGGGATGTGCTATCAAACATCCCCATTTTTTTCCCATCATTTTAATACCTCTCATTCATGAATTTATCCTCTTGAACCTATTGATGGAGAGCAGAGTTAGCCTAGTGGAAAGAGCACGGGCCTGGGCGTCAGAGGACCTGGGTTTTCATCCTGCCTTCACCACTTTTTTGCTTTGTGACCTTGGGGAAATCACTTGACTTCTCTGGGCCTCAGTTTCCTCATCTGTAAAACGTGTATTCAAGATCTGTCCTTCCTCTTATTTAGACTGTGAGCCCCATGTGGAACAGGGACTGTTTGACCTGATTAACTTGTTTCCCTCCCAGCCCTTAGAACAGTGCTTGACACATAGTAAGTGCTTAACAAATAGTATTATTATTATTATTGTTGTGTTTTCTGCCGACACAACTTCTTGGGATAGTGAACGCTGTATATTTATTGACTGAAAAAGATTTTCCCTTTTGTTTTGAATCTGCCACCTTCAAGCCTTTTACCACTAATACAAGTGGTATTTATTAAGCACGTGCTGTGTATCAAACCCTGTTCCAAGTGCTGGAATAGATAGAAGATGATCAGATTATACAGTCTCTGTCCCACACATATTTCTTGATTTTTGTAAACTTGACCTGTGCCTCCTCTCGGCCTTTGTCTTTCCAGATGGAAAATTCTAAACTTCCCCATTCATATCCTCAGACGGAAGCTGCTCCACCCTCGTGTTGATTTTGGTTTCCCTTTTCTGTACCTTCTCCAGCTTTATGTCCTTCATACAAGGCTGTGACCAGAATTTACTGCAGTGTTCCAGGTGCCAGCATATCGCCCAAGTCCTAAGACTTGGTTGCGTATACTATATCAATTTGAAATATCTTGTCTTAACAATTTCATCCAGTACCACTGATTTGTCTATGAAAAATGATTTGGGTTTATAAGCTCCCTAAGGTCTTCAATAAAGACAGAACTAAAGAATTCCTTGACCCTCTCGGCTATCTCCTTTTCGTCCCTAAGTACACCTTTTTCACTGCAGTTAACAAGTGCCCCCACTGTTTCCCTAGCTGGCTTCCTTTTTTCATCTGTTTGAAGAGACTTTTGCTGTTAGCTTTTGTGCCCCTTGCAGAATGCTTTTGAGACTCCTTTCCTGTTTGACTCTAAGGACTTTCTGGTTGTCATTTAGGTGAACTTGCCATTTTAAAAAAGATTAATCAATCAGTCGTTCATTCACTCATTCAATTCTATTTAGTGCTTAATGTGTGCAGAGCACTGTACTAAGCGCTTGGGAAAGTGCAACACAACAATAAAGAGTGACAATCCCTGCCCACAACAAGCTCATTTATTGAGTGCTTACTGTGTGCAGAGGACTGTACTAAGTGCTTGGGAGAGTACACTATAGCAGAATTGATAGACATATTCCCTGCCCACAATGAAAAAGATGACTTTCTCTACATGGTAACGTTTCTTACTCTACCCAGGCAAGGGTCATACTGTGGCTATTGGGGTGTATGGCATGATTTGTGGCTCAGCTATGACTTTTAGTAGATTACTTGAAATATTTGAGTCACTGAGACCAAAATGAATTTGAGGGATCTGAATTTTTTAGATAATGTGCTAGTGTAGACCCAGTCTCTGATTTCCTCCACATACACAGGTTTCCATGAAAAACAAAAAGAAAATACGAAGAGAGGCATATTGTATGAATTTTCTCATTAGACCATCTTCTTCCCCACCTAGAAGAAGCAGAGTCTATCAGTTGTGCAAGCAAGTAAATAATTTTTACCATTCATTTTTTTTCATTAGGAGGGTTACTTTACAACCTCCTAGCTGTTACCTAACAGAACTACCCTTCATCATCATCATCAGTGGTATTTGAGTGCTTACTATGTGCAGGGAGACATGTTGGGAGGTGGGAGACATGTTCCCTGCCTACAATGAGCTTACAGTCTAGGGGGGGAGACAGATATTATAAACAATTTTAATATCTAATTTATAGATATGTACATAACTTTTCTGAGGCTGAGGGTGGGGTGAAAATCAAATGCCCAAAGGTCATAGATCCAAGTGCATACACAACACAGAAAGGAGAGGGAGCTACGGAAAAGAGGGCTTAATTGGGGAAGAACTCTTGGAGGAGATGTGACTTTAATAAGGTTTTGAATGTGGGAGAGTGGTGGTCTGGTATATAGGGAGAGGGAAAGAATCCTGGGCCAGAGGGAGGACGTGAGAAACAGGTTGGCAGCGAGATAGACAAAATCAGAGTACAGTGAGTAAGCTGGTGCTAGAAGAGCCAAGTATGGCGGGCTGGGCTGTCATAGTGAGGCAAGGTAGGAGGGGGTGAGGTGATTGAGTGCTTTGTAGCTGATGATAAGGAGAGTTACCACTGGAGGTTCTTGAGGAGTAGGGAGACATGGGCTGAACTTTTTTTTTTTTTTTTAAGAAAAATCCATGCAGCAGAGCAAAGTGTGGGCTGGAGTGGGGAGAGACAGGAGGCAGGAAGGTCATTGAGGAAGCAGATGTAGTAGTCAAGGTAGGATAGGGTAAGTGCTCAGATCAGCGTGGTAGTTTAAATGGAGAGGAAAAGGACAATTTTAGCAATGTTGTGAAGGTAGAACCAACAGGATTTGGTGTCAGATTGAACATGTAAGTCAATATGTACAGAAATGCATAATGTAGAGAAGCAGCATGACCTAGTGAAAAGAACACAGGACTAGAAGTCATGAGACTTACGTTCTCATCCCAGGTCCATCACTTTCCTGCTGTGTGACCTTGGGCAGTCACTTGACTTCTCTGTGCTTCAGTTTCCTCACATGTAAAATAGGGATTAAATACCTCAATCATATTTATTGAGAACTGTGTGTAGAGTACTGTACTAAGCGCGTGAGAGAGTATACTATAGCACAGTTGGTAGACATGTTCCCTACCCACAAGGATCTTACAGTCTAGAGCTTGTCTGACTTCTTCCTGCTTGGATTGTGAGCCTCATGTGGGACAGAGACAAATACCACTATTATTATTATTAGTGCATTGTTTGGTTTGGTGCACAAGTGCTGAGGTGGTAGTTGGAGGATACAACCTCAGTTGAAGGAAAAAATAATTGGGGGGTGAATTTGGGATAAGGTCACTTTTAGACCTATTAAGCTGAATTAGTGGCATGTCCATGCAGATGAGCTCCGCATAGCCTGCTCCTCACTTCCTCAACTTCCTTCTACCCCTCACCCCCATCCACTCTCTCATCCTTCCCTGCTGTCTCTCACGAGGAGGTCTGCCTGCCTGCTTTCAAAATCGACCCCCACTATTTGTGCCTCATCCCTCTCACCTTCTAGAAACACTTGTGTCTACTGTCCTTCCCTTCCTGACTGCCGTCTTCAACTGTTTACTCTCTGATGGCTCCTTCCCTTCTGGCTTCAAACATGCCTAAGGCTCCCATGCACTAGAAAAAACTTACTTTGGATCCTACTGCACCTTCCAGCTATTGCCCCATCTCCCTGTTCCTATTTCTGTTCAATCCCCTCGAAAGAGTTGTATACACCCACTGACTCCATGGAGAGTGCCCTCTCCAAGGTCACCAGTGATCTCCGCCTTGCCAAATCTAATGGCCTCTACTCCATCCTAATCTTCCTTGTCCTCTAAGATGCCTTTGTCACTGTGGACCGCCCCCTTCTCCTTGGTTTTATCAACATAGTTCTCTCCCAGTTCTCATTTTACCTCACTCCTCCTCAGGATCTTTGGCTGGCTCCTCTTCCGCCTCTCACTCCATAATTGGTGTGAGATGGGGGAGGGGCGGTCCCTCATTGCTCAGTTCTGAAAAGAAGAACATGTGTGTGTA
Organism: Ornithorhynchus anatinus; assembly: GCF_004115215.2. Taxonomy (NCBI): domain Eukaryota; kingdom Metazoa; phylum Chordata; class Mammalia; order Monotremata; family Ornithorhynchidae; genus Ornithorhynchus; species Ornithorhynchus anatinus. Next base: position 58,890,637 of record NC_041753.1, read on the forward strand.
GGAGGAGTGGTGAAGGATATTCTTGCCCCCTGCTCCCACAGAAAGACTCACTGGCCATTCCAGTTTGAGTTCACCCAAGCCACTTAACCTCAGCAGAAATGCAGAATGGAATTCTCTAAGAAAGCAGCATTCTCAAAGGTTTTCTGCTTTCTCTTAATTTATACCTGGTTACTCAAAAGGCCAAGTGTCTTAAATGAAAGGAACCCAGGGTGTTTTTTTGTTGGGTTTTTTTTCCAACTTGAAGTCCATTGTGAATAGTTGTGGACGATGAATTCATTCAGTGCCTTTTTTTTCCATAATTTGGTATTCTTTGATTGTATGTGAGGCCTGAATTGGACAAGTGAATAAACCATTTGTAATTATCTATCCATCTTCTGAGGAAAATCCATTGCTCTTCAATTGAATCAAGCAAGTGTGCTGCCAGAAGTCAATAAAGCACTGTTTAAAAAACTTGTGCCTTAAAGGTATGAACAAGTACAGTAGCAAAGATAAAGGGAAATGACCAAATTACTTGCTTTTCTCTCATTTTATTTTCCAGTGAATTCTTCATGCCAGGACTGGTGGATACCCACATTCATGCACCTCAATATGCTTTTGCTGGATGTAACGTAGATCTGCCCCTCCTGGAATGGTTAAACAAGTACACATTTCCAACTGAATTGAAGTTCAGAAAAATTGAATTTGCTGAAGAGGTGTACACCAGGGTTGTAGTAAGTACCACCCGCATAAGCTATTTGTGGTCCTGAATGGGAACCACGGTGAACACAGCAAACCTACAGAAAGGAGATAGGTCAGCCTAGCATGCAGTAATCAGAAATGGGGTAACTGCCTTGGAGCAGAAAGCTTCGGGAAGATCCTGACAAATGCAACAGAGTAGCAACGAGCACATGACGCAGGAGGGATTATTAGTCAACAGTCAGTCTTATCCGCTACACCGGCACACACGGATATAAGATCTTACCATCACTAGTATCTCTTTTGAACCTGAAGGACAGCTATGTTTGGGTGTATATAGGTCGCCCGTAATCATAGCTCGTAATCACATGCCAGGTATCCCATCTACTCCCTCCTCTTGGCTTTTTAGGAGCCCTGTGGTGCAAGACCAAAGGAAACCTTAGGAAAGATGATAGTCACATTTGGTTACTGTCATCCATTTTAAGAACGATGCTGGAGCTGTCTCTTCCTGAGAGGATTGCCTAAGAGGAAGGACAGAGGAATGGAGGCTCAGGATGGAGAAGGAGAGAGGCTGGGGTATTTTCAGCAGTTGCTGAACAACGTGCAAACACTTCAGGGCCTGCAAATACCATGTCACATTTGCCAGCAATAAGGAACCCTGAAATGACCTGAGACTTAAAGCGGTCTTAGGGGAATCATTCCAGACTGCAGGCATCCCAGGGCAATCCGTGTCAGGTCAGGGTGGCTCCCAATTTGGGGAACCCCACAGAGTGACTCTGGGTTCAGAGTTCCTCCTCCTCCCCACCTTCCCAGGCTTCCAGAGGGCTCTAGGGGTGGGCCAGGAATTCTGGCTAGTTCTCCAAGCCCATCAGGATCCTGGGGGGGAGGTGATCTGGAACTGATTGCAGGCCCCCAAGGGCTTTTGGAAACCCACACTGCCCAGCCCCTCACCTATGCCTCCTCTCCTGCCTCCCCCCTCCCATTTGACTGCAACCCCAATATGGCACTGGAAGATGGGGTACCTTGACGACATCCATGACTTAACATTGACCAAGCTTGCCGTGCCCTTTATGTGGCCCCGACCGGGGTCTAAGCTCTAGTAGCACAGTCTACATGGTGCTAGCTAAGCTGTGTATCGACTGAAAGCGGTGGGAGGTGTGTTCCCTCCCACAGTCACCCTCTCATCTTTTCTCTACAGTTACCCACCCCTATTGCCGTGCGGTCACGGGCCTCAGAGCCAGGTCACAGTTGCCAGGTGGTGGGTGGTAGGAGGCATACCTGAGGTTGGTAGCTTGGGAGAAAAGGAGTCAAGTAGGTGAATGTTCAAATTGCCATTCTTGTGTCCCCCTTCCTCTTCCTGGTGCCCTATCCTCTGCCACTCAGCTGGAAAGTGATGGTGCAGAGGTAAGTATCATGCCAAGCACCCAAACTCCCTGGCCCCGATACTAGCCCATTTACGAAGCACCTCTTTTTCCAGGCTAGGGCAGGCAACCACTTTGCCGCTCACTTCCTCTGTTCTCTGGTCTAGAAATTCTCAGGGTTCTTCTGCAGTGGTCCCATATTTTGACTGCACCATTGAAACTTTGAATTGCATTGGTTCAGTTGTGGCAGCAGCTGAATTAGGCAAATGCCCTGGAACGTCCAGGGTTCATCCACTCTGCCCGGTCTCAGCCTTGGAGAAGAGGCAGAGCAAAGTTTCAGGAGTTTATTCTCTATTGCACTCCCCCAAGATTTTAATATGGTGCTCTGCCCAAGGTAGGCGCTCAATAAATTCCACTAATGGATTGTTTAAGGTTTCAACTTTATTCACATGCCTCTGAGTATAATTCTTTCTATTTTATCAGAATTCTTGCCCATGTAGGAAACAGAAACTATTAGGATGATTTTTCATGAACAGAAATCCTCAGCTAGGTGAGATTGAGAAATCACATGGAGGCATCAGTAATTTGCATTTCTCTTTCCACAATCCTCACTTAGTTGACTCTGCTGAAGGGACCTATTTTTTTCCCCCTATCAAAATCCATCCCGCATGAAGGTAAAAGAAATGTTTTTGTCTTATTTAAAAAAAAAAAAGTGAATTGTGTTTCCCTGTCATTTGAGTCACATAGCTACATTTGGTGGGAGTAAGCCTCGTTTCACTACTTATTTTTAGAGGAGAACCCTAAAGAATGGTACGACGACAGCTTGTTACTTCGGGACGATTCACACCGACTCATCCTTGCTCCTGGCTGAAATTACAGGTAAGAAGATAAATGAATCATTTCCAAGAATATAATGCCACAAAGGGTGGTGCCATGCTGAGAAGCCAACAGGGAGAGTATCCTGGATATTACCCGAATTTCCAATTGTTACATTTTGACCAGTGATTTAAATCAGCGTTTTGGTTTTCTAAAGACATCTCAGTACTTTTTGTAATCAATAAGTTGTATTTATTGAGCGCTTGCTGCGTGCAGAGAACTGTACATAGCGCTTGGGAGTGTACAGTGTAACAGAGTCGGTAATAATGTGGTATTTGTTAAGCGCTTACTGTGTGTAAAGCACTGTTGTAAGCGCTGGGGGAATACAAGGTGATCAGGTTGTCCTACATGGGGTTCACAGTTTTAATCCCCATTTTACAGATGAGGGAACTGAGGCACAGAGAAGTTAAGTGACTTGCCCAAAGTTACTCAGCTGGCAAGCGGAGCCGGGATTAGAACCCATGACCTCTGACTCCCAAGCCCGGGCTCTTTCCATTGAGCCACGCTGCTTCTCTTGTGTCTTCGCTCTTCTCTCTTCTATTGTGTCGGTAGACACAGTACCTGCCCACAGTGAGCTGAAACAGTTTTAGTGGTTGTGACTTTTGAGAAATTCTGGTGACATCCAAAGGGAAGACTTGACATCTGCAGATAGAACTTGCTGCTATATCTTTCGATCCCAGCCAGGTTGATTTGTAAGGGGCCCCTGGGGAATTAGAGTATCTCTAATACTAGTTAATTGGTTGGAGGATATTGCAAGCGGTGTCATCAATGAAAAGATCATGGGTCTGGGAGTCAGGGCACCTGGCTTCTAATCCCGGCTCCACCATTTGCCTGCTGTGTCACCTTAGGCAAGTCACTTAATGTCTCTGTGCTTCAGTTTCCTCATCTGTAAAATGAGGATTAAATACTTGTTCCCCCTCCCTCATAGACTGTGAGCCCTGTGTGGTATAGGGACTGTCCAACCCCGTTATCATGTATCTGCCCCAGCATTTAATACAGTGCTTGGTACCTAATAAGCACTTAAATGCTATTATTATTATTAGTCTAGATTTGGCCCAGGAACTGTTAAAATAGAAGCCCAATTGCAGGGCTAGGCCATGTGTAGAGTGGAGGTGGGAATAGCCATGGACTAAATGTTCGGGGAAATAACTTTATGCTTATTTACATTTATAAATAAATTGTAGAGTACAGTGCCCTTCTAGGTAGTATTTTAATGGGTGCTGATTGTCCCCAAAGGCCTAAGAATTGTTTTCAATCATCCTAATAGAGGGGTTAGAGGAGAGAAGGGGGAGAATTGAAGGCAGGGAAAAACTGTGTTGATTCATATTTGTGAACTGTTAGTATAATAACTAATTTTTATAGTAAAATAGGGCTTTTTGTGTTTGAGAATGAAAAGAACATACACTAAATCCTATAATGAAAATGGTAGTTTTTACAAAAAAAACCCAAAAACCAAGAAAAACTGTGTCTTACTCAAAGCCCCCAAACATTCATTCATTCAATCATACTTATTGAGCACTTACTGTGTGCAGAGCACTGTACTGAGCACTTATAAAGTATGGCTATTTGTCTATGGGTTTTTTTAAATTTTTATCAGAGGGTTGTTCCTTTGGCCCGTTTCAGGGCTCAGTCATCCAGTTGGGCTGAAGGGTCCTGATGAATGTGATCAAACCATGGGTTTGGGAAAAGATGGGGTCAACTGTTTTATTTCTTTGGTGTCTTTCAGATAAATTTGGTCAGCGAGCATTTGTGGGCAAAGTGTGCATGGATATGAACCCAAGTGTTCCAGAATACAAGGAAACCACTACTGACTCTGTCAAGGAAACAGAGAGGTAAAATGGTGATACCCTTCTCCCGTTGAGAGTGGGTGGCTCTACTGTAAAGATGCAGATAGAACTACTGAAAGTGCAAGTTAGAGAGTGAAAAAGGCCCCTTTATGCAAGAGGGACTTAGATGGAATGTTTTCAAATAAATGTGTGGTGATTGTGTCGTGCAAAAAAATGAGAAAGTGTGAACAATTGTAGGTGGGTTAACGTGGCCTAGTCCCAGCTCTGTGAAATGTTGGGGAAAATCTCTGGGAGTCCATTGCTCTCCTCTCCTAGGAAGGGAGTAGTGTCTTGGAAGTGGGAACCAAGATCCCCAGAACCCATTTATCCAAGAAGAGGAAGGGTGCAGTACTCTGGGTCCTGTACGTTCGCCCCAGAGGCCCTTGGGGCCATGGCCCAGTGTTGAATGAGGTGACAGTAGGGCAAAGCCAAGGGCCACCCAACTCCATTTTGCTCTTCGGGATAAGGAAGAGAGGCAGGTCTTACCTAGCTAAGCACACTGAAAACTTGCATAGTCATTCCCCACTTCTGCTGCACCCTCCTTGCCAGCATGCAGCTTGGACTCAGCTGTCCTAGTTTTGAGAAGTTGACTTTATCCCATGCTTCAGATTTCCTGCCTATAAAATGGAGGGTAGAAAAAATCTCCTCCTCCTTTCCAGCCTCAAAGATAAATCAGTCATATTTATGAGCACTTATCGTGTGCAGAACACTGTACCAAGTGCTTAGGAAAGTTGAGTGTAACAGAGCTGATAGAAGATGGTGTGCAGGTGATAGTCTGCGCTCCTTAACACAGAATGTAATATTGATGGAATTTAAGCATTTACTACATGTTAAGTACTGTTCCAAGTGCTAGGATAGATACAAGTTTATTAGGTTGGACACAGTCCCTGTCCCACATGGGACTCAGTCTTAATCCCCATTTTTCAGATGAGGTAACTGAGGCACAGACAAGTGAAGTGACTTGCCCAAGGTCACACAGCAGGCAAGTGGCAGAACTGAGATTAGAACCCAGTTCCTTCTGATTCCCAGGCCCGTGCTCTATCCACTAGGCCATGCTGCTTCTTTAATAAAATTTTAAGCATCTTCTTTATGATGGATAGTGCATTTTAAAAGGCCCTGGAATGTATGTACAGGGAGCACTATTATTTTTTTATATCGGTCACTGGCATCTGAAGGGGTCACAGAGGTGGGGGAAATGGGTCTATGTTTCAGCTGCCACATGGAAGAAGAGGACCTCTTTCACGGCTTGTGGATTCCACAGCATTTCTACCACTCCCTCAGCCTGTGCTGTCGGGCTCCATTCAGCCCACTTGCCCCAAAGCCTATGTTCTCCCTAGTACCCTAATACCCAAACAGAGGGGTAATTTGTAGGGAAAGTGGCGTGGGTCAGGGGGGCCAGCAAGGTTTGGAGATGGCAGTCCTGAGGCTGGCAAAACCCTTAAGTGCTGAAAAAAAGCAGCAATCCATGACCCCAGTGGTGAAGATGGGACTAGAAGCCAGGGCTCTTGACACTCAAGACCACAGTCTTTCTGTTAGACTAGGATGCCTCCTTGTCGAGGCAGAGTTTTGGCAGTTTGACTCGGGAAATTTGTCAGGTTGTTGAACGTCTGATGATCTTGCATTTTTTTAGTGATCCAAGGACATTTCAAGAATCACAGAGTAACCACCAAACCACTTGAAAATCCATTAGATGTTCTGATCTTTCTCAACATTTCTGAAATGCCCGTCACTGTAGTTACTTGGTGTTTTGGCAAAAGTGTCATTTTATCCCCCACCGTACGAGAAAACAACTTCCTCTGCTATTTCTGGCCCCTGGGCGGACAAGCCAACCAGAATCTTTATGATTTGCTCCAAAGATGATGATGATGAAGATGATGATGGTATTTGTTAAACACGTACTATGTGCCAAGCACTGTTCTAAGCACTGGGGTAGATACAAGGTAATCAGCTTGTCCCACATGGGGCTCACAGTCTTAATCCCCATTTTACAGATGAGGTACCTGAGGCACAGAGAAGTGAAGTGACTTGCCCCAGGTCACACAGCAGACAAGTGAGGGAGCCGGGATTAGAACCCATGACCTTCTGACTCTTAGGCCCATGCTCTATCCACTGCGCCATGTGGCTTCTCACTAATACTGAAATTATGCTCTTCTCCCATTTTCAATTATTTAGGAATTAATTAATAGGAAGTCATCCTCCTTTTGATTATGTCTTTCGTATCTCTCTGGGGTCCCTCCCTCCGGAGCAGACCCCTGTGGCTGGGCCAGGAGGAATGGGGTCTCTAGAACACGGTTCCCCACTTCAGAGGACTTAGGCCTGCGGCATTGCCAGAGTTGATAGGGGAGCGGACTGAGCGGGTGGCGGGCACCAGGCTGCTGTCAGATTGCATCGTGTAACTGGCAGATGCCAATCGTAGGGGACGCAGAACCATGTTGGGTCATAATTCAGCCCCTTCTAATATTCTAATAGGGATTGGTGAATTTGATAGGACACCCAGACATATTGGTCATCCAATCGTATGCCTCTTATGCAAATTGGACACATGTACAACCTCCCCTTCCCCCCTCCCCCCCCCCCACCTTCTTGGATGGACTCTCCAGGAGATTTTTGAGGTGATGCGTCCGACTGACTGTCTTAGGACTGAGAAGCAGTGTGGCGTAATGGAAAGAACACGAGCCTGGGAGCCAGAGGACCTGGATTCTAATCCTGACTCTGCCACTTGCCCATTGTGTGACCTTGGGCAAGTCACTTGATCTCTCTGTGCTTCATTTCGCTCATCTACAAAATGGGGATTGAATGTCTGTTCTCCCTCCTACTTAGATTGTTGAGCCCTAAATGGTATAGAGACTGTGTCCAATCTGATTTTCTCCCATCTATCCCAGTGCTTAGTACAATGCTTGTCACATAGTAAGCGCTTAACAAATATCATTATTATCAGGACATAAAAGCCCCAGCATTATTGTTATAGTATTGTTATAGTGAAGGGCCAGTGCTGAAACGATAGAGTTCCAGGACAAGACAGATTCCCAGTCCCGGGGTTTTTTGCTGAGAGAGTCCTTTCTCCAGCCTCACTTAGTTAACCTTAGGTAAATCAGCTATGAAATGCCAGAGGAGGTATCTTAACTGTCACTGTGACTAATGTAAAATTGACACCTGATCTGTGACCATATGTTCAGCAGTTTCTCTTAATGTGTTTGGATAGTCAGACTCCCCCTCAATCCATATTTTCTTCTGAATAGGGTAAATATAGCACAACTTCAGGCACGTGTGTATCCTCCCTAGAAAATTGAGGAACAGCTTTCTACTTTCCATGAACTGGAGGCTGAGAACTCTTAAATCCCCGCATGGCGAAAGAGCTTCACTACAGTGCATGAAGCAGAGTATACAGCAGCATGCTAGAAATAGAGTTGAAAATAGTAGAATGGATTTGGGGCTGTGGAAATGTGCATGAACAAGCCAAATGAAGGGGTACTTTTATGCTTGTGTTAGAATATATAATTATGTTTTCAGTGGATTTTATGCACCCATGTCTTTGGTTTCAAATGATAAAGTGAAGTAATTATTACATGTCTGTCTTTAATTAGTAGTGATGAAGATTTTGCAAGGGTTGAGTTTTCAACTCCATGCATAAAATTGGGGCATGTGGAGAACATGTTTTTAAAAAGTGTATTCATTTCTGGATTTCTCAATTGCCATTTGTTATTTTGCTTCAGGTTTATTATCGAAATGCTACAAAAGAACGTAAGTAAATTTCCCTTTGCACAGCAGCATACAGCTGCGTCATCTCCATCTGTTAATGAGTAAGATGGCTTCTCTGTAAGTCATGGCCAATTCAATTCTGGGACCACCCAAGCCGGTTCTTGGTTTGAGGCTCTTGCCTATAGGTTCTTTAGTCAGTATCCCAGGACCATAAAGCAGTACTGGTTGGTTAGCCCACTGATAAGTTGTGGAATAGACAGACATAAATCCATCAAGGAATCACATTTTGGTCAGTGATTTCTGGTACCAAGCAATCAATTGCATATGCATTTGGGTCTCTTCCTCTTAAGCACTTTGATATTCACCCCTCCCCCAGTCCCATAGCACTTATAAATTACAGATGGAAATGTTTATTTTATTGTCTGTTTCCTTGTCAAGACTCTGAGCTCCTTGCGGGCAGGTACCATCTATACGTACTCTTTTCTAGTGTCCTCTCCCAAGTGCTTAGTGCGGTTCTCTGTACACAGTAAGTGTTCAATAAATACCATTGATTAATTGATTTTTCTATATGGATGCAACTCCGAAGTCAGTAAATCATATTTATTGAGCAATTAATGTTTGCAGGGCACTGTACTAGGCAATTAGGAGAGCATGATAGTCTTCCTGTGTCCACAGGCTCCTCTCTAGAGTGTCACCAAGTGACAGGGAGTGAGAGAGAAGAATAAAAAAAAGTCATTGAAATAAATTACCATTTTTTTCCTTGGATGGCCTAATTCTCAGTGTCCTCCTGTATCTAAAGATTTTTAGGCTTAGAGTTCCTATTGACTCCAGGTTTGTGGGGAAGAAGCAGGTAGATAAGTATGGGAGGTGAAAATCAAGCCCGTGGAGGATGGGCGAAGAGTTGGGGCGGAGCTTCTCCAGGCTTCGGTTTCTGTGGTGAATGTCCAGGGGTGACTGAAGGCTGTAGCAATAAGATCCTAATCCATGTTTTCACACTGTGCTGGCTTTTGATTCTCTCCTGCATCAGAGGGGTGCCCATAATCGCTATATAAACTGTCTTTGGAATGTTTTCAGTATCCAAGGGTGAAGCCCATAGTGACACCACGTTTTTCACTTTCCTGCACTGAAACTCTGATGAGTGAACTTGGGGACTTAGCACAGGCCCACAACCTGCATATTCAGGTATGTTGCATTGTTTCTCTACTTTGCCTCGATTTGAAGGATTTCCCTGGGCCCACTAGACCGTTAGCTCCTTGAGGGCAGAGACCATGTCTACTGACTCACCCAAGTGCTTAGTACAGTGCTCTGTAAATACTATTGATTGATTGATCCCACACCCTGAAGGTAGTCTCTAGCTCATCCCCCAATACACCCTTCTATTGACACTGCACTTCTTCCCCGGCCAGATTTTACATCTCAGTGCATCCCAACCCTCTCCCACCCCAAATTGCCCAGAAAGGAATTCTTCCCAAAGAGACATTTTTATAAGAAACTAAGCCATTTCACAAAACCATGTGTTTACTGGGTTACTATAGCAGGCTCTTGCTTTAGAAGCTTTTCCCCCAGCTGTATTTTATTTGAAACATTTTCAGAATATATCGTATTTAAGGGGAAACTAGCTACCTTTTGAATAACTGAAGGATCTATATTCCACCTTATAAAGATGCATTTAAGAAATGCCAAGTGTCTTATTTTAAAACCAGTAACATGAGTGCATCTTAGTGTGTCATTAACTTGCTGCAATTTAGAAATAAAACATTTTTTAAAGCTTACAGCTGTGTTAAAATTGGGAGAGTTTTTTTTTTTTAAATACGAGTCTTAATTATATGCTCTACTGAAATTCCCATACTTTAACATTATCACACTTGGTTACCAGAAAGGACAGGTGAAAAAAAAAAACGTAGCACAATGATTCTTCATCTTTTCTGTGATGGTGTGTTTTCAGAATTTGCCTTTTTAAAGTCCATTAACCTTTTGCTGCTTGCTCTTCTCACGCTCCATCCTTAGTATTAGGAACACCAGGAATTTATGATCAGTAAGTGTTTGCATTATTGATGTACACCAAGATCTCAAAGAATGTTTTCCCTAGTGACCGGGGTCAAATCAGAAAAGTTGCTACTCTCCTCCCTCGCTTTGCCTTGGAAAGGAAGAAGATTGCTATAACCAGCCACATTTGTTACAGTTTTTTGTGGTGGTCTTTTTTTTCCAAAACTCATCATCAAAATATAAAGCGAGGAGTAGTTCTCCTCACCTTCTCTTTTTCTCCTCCTCTTCTGTGGACACCCATTTCCTATAACAGTGTCATGCACAGATGCTTCTGATGATAAAACCCCTTGATGCAATTGTAGAAATTTCTCATCTGCTTGGGTACTTCACAGTTGCCACCAGTTTTCCTGAGGCTACTCTGTAGTCAGGGAGGGGAGAGGGTGTAAGAAGGAGGGAGAGAGAGGACAGTTAACACTTTTGCTAAGGACACTTGCAACATCCTCTTTTGGTGTCCCAGAGCTCCAAACAAAGACAGAGGTATTGGATTAATAATAACAATAATGATGATAATTTTGGTATTTGCTATTATTCGTACTCTCTACCTCTTTCTGGGGCCAGACTTGGTTAACAGCATACAAGGAGATTTGGGCTGGAGGTGGCGAAAGAGGTGGGAGCTTCTGACCCTGGGGGATTTGGCCAGCTACTGCTCATTCCTGGCCCATGGGGGAGCATCCTCCTTATTTCCCTCGGGATGCTTAAACAGGCTGGCCCAGATGGTTCCTACCGTTGCTGAGTCGGCTGTGTCATCTCTCAGCTTACAGTCAGCGCTTTCTTCTCTCTTACAGAGCCATATCAGCGAGAATCGTGATGAAGTTAAAGCTGTGAAAGAACTCTTTCCCAATTATAAAAACTATACTGATGTGTATGACAGAAATAAGCTTCTGACTAACAAGGTAATTTTCAGACATTTACCGAAACTAGGATGTGTAATAGGTGTCAGTTTCTAAAGCAGAGATCGTGTCGACCCTAGTAGGTAATGTAGACCAAGATTTCCCTGTTTCAAATAATCCAGATACCTCAGGCTAGTATTTTGGGATTTTTTGAACTGAAGTGTCTGGTCATTGGGGCCAAAAGATGTTTTTTAAATTATCCAGATAGAGTAGGCCTGAGCAGACTGCTAAAATCTCATTTGTAGTCTTTTAGCTGGGAACAGAAAGTTATGGGCATTCATTTTAAGCAATTCACTGGTTTTGTATCCAGAGCTTTATTACTACAGGAAATTTTTTTCATTGCTGTCTTTTTTTAAAAGGGGCTTTCATTGTGGAGTTGTTTAACTGGAATTTTTATACAAAAATATTTTAAATAAAATTACCACAAACCCAGTAGTCAGTGAACATGTCAAACATTTGAGTTACCTCCTGCCTGTGAACTAGTAAAAGGAGAAATAAATACTATACATGTCTTAGATGCAAAACATTTCTCAGAGAAAAGGGCAACTGCATTTGGGAGTTTAGCTAGCAAAGCAAATCACTTCTTATTCCATATCAGAAACTGTCATTTGGGGGTAATAGGTTTATTTTGTTAAGCATAGAATGAAATGAGGGTTTATTTATATGCCAATAAAGCTCCCTGCGGGCAGGGAACAGGTCTCCCAACCCTCTTGTATTGTATTTTCCCAAGCACTCATTATGGTGCTTGGCACACAGTAAGTGCTCAGTAAATATTGATTGATTGAAATTTTATGGTGGTGCTAATGCCGTGCTTACTGAGTCATGTCTAGCAAAAAACTGGAAACACTATTTGTACTCATGATTGGCATAGCTGCTACAAGAGTTGATTAAAAAATAATGTTTTGGGTTTGGAAAATTCTATTGCTCCCAAAGTCTCTGAGGGGGGCTTGAAAGAGAAACAGGATTTTCATCTACAGGAACACTATCCGCTTTATTTCAGAAGGTCTCTTTAAACTGTTTAGCCTGAGCAACTTTTGTTACAAAGTACCAACATTCCATGATGCCTTATTTCTGAAGAGACATTTAAAATTATTTTCGGCTAATTCAAAGCTACATTAGAATGGATACTGAAGAAACAAAAATCAATCTTTTCTTCACCATTACTGACCCTACACCTCTCTAAATGGAGGAAATTTTGTTTCAACAGTTCCGTATAGAAATGAAATCAGAGCAGACACAGCTCTGCAGATATTTCTCTGTGTCTGAGTTCGGGTAGAGAACATAACCTAACTCTGATTCAGGTTCCCGTCAAAGGGGAAAAATAATTCTAACCTGCCTCACCAGGTTGTTGTAGAGCGTAAGTTGCAAAGCATGCCTGATTCAGGCTCAGGTAAACCCAGAGGACATGACCAAGGCCAGGTTTTCCAGAGGAGGAAAATTGCTCCTCCTGTCATGCAGGAATGGAAAGGTTCCACATTGGGGTGACTCTGTCTCAGTATTTTGGGATGTAGGTCACTGAAGGACTGTGAGCCCCAAGTGAGACCGGATTATCTGATATCTACACCAGCGCTTCATACAGTGCTTGGCACGTAGTAAGTCCTTAACAAATCAACGAATCAATCGTATTTATTTAGCACTTACTGTATGCAGAGCCCTGTACTAAGTGCTTGGGAGAGTACAATACAGCAGTATTGGTAGACACATTCCCTCAAGAGGGGGAAAATAGCACAGTTATTATTAAGGTTGGGGAGGGTTATGGTCAGGCAGTGAGTTGGCGACTGCACTCGAGCAGCTATGGGAATGGGGGTACCATTTTGCCTTCCACCCCCACTCAGTTTGAAGTAATGCAAAAAAGTGGTGGTTCCAGCAGCTTTAGGAAAGCTTCTGGGAGAGGGGATGAATGGTAGGATTCTTCCTCAGTCCAGGCAGGGTGTTTCTAACCCTTTAGGGGCCTGAAAAAGACAACAGAGATGAGTGATTGCAGCAATCGTTTTACCAACAGTTAAGTGCTTCATAAAAGCTCGCACTTAATAATAATAATGTTGGTATTTGTTAAGCGCTTACTATGTGCAGAGCACTGTTCTAAGCGCTGGGGTAGATACAAGGTAATCAGGTTGTCCCACATGAGGCTCACAGGTTTAATCCCCATTTTACAGATGAGGGAACTGAGGCACAGAGAAGTTAAGTGACTTGCCCACAGTCACACAGCTGACAAGTGGCAGAGCTGGGATTCGAACCCATGACCTCTGCCTCCAAAGCCCGTGCTCTTTCCTCTGAGCCACACTTGTGACTGTCATAATAACAATAAATATTAATTTCATTCATTCAGTCATATTTATTGAGTGCTTACTGTGTGCAGAGCACTGTACTAAGCAATCAGGATAGTACAATACAACAATAAACAGACACAGTTCCTGCCCACAATGAGCTTACATTGCAACCAACTGTACTAGTACTAGATGATTTTCTGGATTCTGAAGCAATAACCTAAAAGCTATTCAATGGCAACCTCAATGTAATGCCCTTTCACTGAGAAGCAGCATGGCCTAGTAGAAAGAGCATGGGCCTGGGAGTCAGAAGACCTGGTTTCTAATCCTGAGTCCACCACTTGCCTGCTGTGTGACTTTGGGCAAGGCATTTAACTTGTTCCCTCCTTCGCAAAATGGGGATTCGATACCTGTTCTCCCTCCTAACTTTAGACTGTGGGCCCCATGTCGGACCTGATTATCGCATATCCAGCCCAGTGCTTAGTACAGTACCTGGTACCTAGTAAGCACTTAAATACCACAATAATTATTGTGATTACTACCTGCAGACGGTGATGGCTCATGGCTGCTACCTTTCCGATGAAGAGCTGAAGGTGTTCTACGAACGTGGAGCTTCAATTTCTCACTGCCCCAACTCCAACTTCTCGTAAGGAGCCAATATTCGTTGGAAGGGTTGACTAGATTTAGACTTGGTGGGGGCAATTGGCTAGGGAAATTAGGAGCAAGAGCTCTTTGTCTTCGTTGTCACTGTACCATCCCGACAAGGTGTAGCAGTATCGGGACACCGCAGCGTCGGCCACATTGAAAAAGTAGCAGGCAGATTGAGAAATGTGGCTTTTCTAAAGGACCCTTTCTCCTTCTCAAGGTCATCTTTTGTCTTCCTGTCCTATCCACTCAGAGGAAAGATTTAGAGTGGTTGTGGGAGTGGGAGAAATAACGGCTGCTTGCTTTTGAGAGGTTGCCTGTTTTGATCAGTGTTCTGTTTGGGGGAGGCTCCTGCAGTTGCCAGGCATCTTTTTAGTGAAGTTTTACTTTATCCCCATAGTGGCATTGGTAATATTTTTTTGTATTAGTAGTAACCAACCAGTTGAAGTACATGCTCTCCAGTCCTCTCCTCTCCAGTCCCTCCCGCCTCCTCCCCCTTCTTCAATTCTCCCATCTTTCCCAGAAGTGTTTCAAGAGATCTCCGGCCTTCTCTCAAAATCCATCCCCTCCATCTGCGCCTCTGTCCCCATCCCTTTGCACTTTATCAAAGTACTTGCCCTCTCCTGTCTTCCCTCCCTGACCACCGTCTTGCACTGTTCGCTCTCCGATGGTTTCTTCCCTACTGCTTTGTCATGTCAGTGTGTCTCCTATCTGGGAAAAAAAATCAAACAAAACCCTCGTTTGACCCCATGGCTCCCTCCAGTTGTTTCTCCATCTCCCTCCTACCATTCCTCTCCAAACTCTGTAAGTGAGTTGTCTACACCCGCTGTTTCAAGTTCCTCTCCTCCAGTTCTTCCTTGACCCCCTCCAATCTGGCTTCCATTCCCTTCACTCCACAGAAACCTCCCTTTTAAAAGTCACAGTGATCTCCTTCTTGCCAAATCCAATGGCCTCTATTCCATCCTAATCCTCTTCAATTTCTCAGTTGTCTTTGCCAACCACCCCCCTTATGCTGGATACATTATCCAACTTCAGCTTCGCTGACACTCCTCTCCTGGTTCTCCTCCTATCCCTCTGGCCTTTCATTCCCAGTCTCTTTCATGGGTTCCTCTTCTGCTTCCCATTTCTAAATGTGGGAGTCCCTCATGGCTCAGTTCTGGGTCCCCTTCTATTCTCCATTTACACCCACTCCCTTGGAGAACTCATTTGCTCCCAAAGCGTCAACTACCACCTCTATATGGATGATTCCCAAATTTACATTTCCAGCCCTGATCTCTCTCCCTCTCTGCAATCTCGCATTTCCTCCTGCTCTCAATATATCTCTACTTGGAAGTCCCGCCAACACCTCAAACTTCTCATGTCTAAAATAGAACTCCTTATCTTCCCACCCAAACCCTGTCTTCCCCCTCACTTTTCCATCACTGTAGACAGCACCACCATCCTTCCTGCCTCACAAGCCCATAACCTTGGTGTTATCCGTGACTCATCTTTCTCATTTAACCCACATATTCATTCTGTCAAAAAGTCTGGTCGGTTCAACCTTCACAACATTGCTAAAATCCACCCTTTCCTCTGTGTCTAAACTGCTACCTAGTTAATCCAAGCACTTAGTCTATCCCTTCTTGATTACTGTAGCAGCTTCTTTGCTGACCTTCCCGCCTCCTCTCTCTCCCCACTCAAGTCCATACTTCACGCTGCTGCTCGGATCATTTTTCTGCAAAAATGTTCAGCCTGTTTTTCCACTCCTCAAGAACCTCCAGTGGTTACCCGTCCACCTCCGCATCAAAGAGAAGCTCCTTATCATCAACTTTAAAGCACTCAATCATTTTGTCCCCTCTTACCTCACCTCACTGTTCAACTATTACAACCCAGCCTGCACACTTCACTCCTCTAATGCCAACCTAACTCACTGTACCTCAGTCTCATCTATCTCACCGCCAACCTCTCACCCACGTCCTGCCTTTGGCTTGGAACACCCTCCCTCTTCATATCTGACAGTCAATGACTCTCTCCACCTTCAAAACCTTATTGAAGGAACATTTCTTCCAAGATGACTTCCCTGACTAAGCCCTCGTTTCCTCTTTTCCCACTCACTACTATGTCACCCCGATTTGCTCCCTTTATTCATCCCTCCTTCAGCTCCACAGCATTTATGCCCGTATCCGTAATTTATTTATATTAATGTCCATCTCCCACTCTAGACTGTGAGTTTGTTGTGGGCAGGGAATGCGTTTGTTATATTGTACTCTTCCAAGTGCTTAGTTCAGTGCTTTGCACAAAGTAAGCGCTCAATAAATACAGAAGCAGCGTGGCTCAGTGGAAAGAGCATGGGCTTTGGAGTCAGGGCTCATGAGTTCGAATCCCAGCTCTGCCACTTGTCGGCTGTGTGACTGTGTGGCTGTGTGACTGTGTGGCTGTGTGACTGTGGGCAAGTCACTTCACTTCTCTGTGCCTCAGTTCCCTCATCTGTAAAATGGGGATTAAGACTGTGAGCCCCACGTGGGACAACCTGATTCCCCTATGTCTACCCCAGCGCTTAGAACAGTGCTCGGCACATAGTAAGCGCTTAACAAATACCAACATTATTATTACATTATTATTACAATTGATGCTGTCTCCAACCTACAAGTTGCTTTTGGCCCACCCACCACTGTCTGCCGGTCCTCTGCCCTCTGTCATTCTGCTGTGTTGGGTTTCCCCAGAGGATGAAGGAGAACTGCCAGACTCTTCAGCCATCTGGCTAAGCAACACAGTGAATCTCCTTTTCCCTGACCTGGAAAATAGCCACTCACCCAGGATCCATCAACCTGTGTACCAGGCAAATAGCAGAGAATGCTGACTTAACTTCCATTACTGCTTCTGCCCCTCCTATTGGGAGGAGGGACTGCTTTAAAGCAACATAAAATCCCAGCCTGACAGATGATTTACATAACCAGAGTTGTTGCCCTCGGCTGGTTTTAAAGCTCTTTATCCCCACTCTCTGAGCCACTAGGCTCTCTCTGTGCTCCTTCCACTGGTCTGGTTGTTCCAGATTTTGACGGTGTAGGGGAATAGAAGCATATCGGTGAGCAAAGCCTCTTGTGACTCCAGAACTCCATTTCTTGCTGCCTTGGATAGGTGGCTTCTGCCTCATTTGACAGAAGTGCTTATGTATTTAGGGAGGCAGAGCAAAGAGCGTGGGGTTTGGAAGGTTTGCCACTGACTTGCTTTGTGATTTGGGGCAATTCATTTGAACTCCTTGTGCTTGTTTCGTCATCTGTAAAATGGGGATAATAATGCCTTCCTCTTCCTACCTCGGGGAATGCTGTGAGGAGAAAAAATGGCTTAAATGATGTGAAAATGTTTTGGAAAAATTAAAAGCACTCTACAAGTCCAAGGAGGCATTATTATGATTACTGCTACTTTTATTATCAGCATATAAGCTATTAACCCTTTGGCACTTAGAAGCCAAGCAACAGAAAGCAGCATGGCCTAGTGGAAAAAGCACAGGCCTGGGAGTCAGAGGACCTTGCCTGCTGTGTGGGCTTGGGCAAGTCACTTCACTTGTCTGGGCCTCAGTTCCCTCATCTATAAAATGGGGATTCAGTGCCTGTTCTCCCTCCTACTTAGACTGTGAGCCCCATGTGGGACAGGGACTGTGTCTGACCTGATTAACTTGTATCTACAACAGTGCTTGACACCTAGTAAATACTTAACAAATATCATAATTATTATTATTACAAACATGCCATTTAAAGATGATGTGCATACATTTATATACATATATATACACACACACACATATATTTTATTTGTTAAACAAGCACTGTCCTAAGCTCTGGGATTACCACTTGGGGCTCACAGTTTAAGGCATATGTGTGTGTGTGTTTGTGTGTGTATATATATATCTATATATTTGATTTCCATATACTTATAAAGATATCTTTGTTCCATGGGTCTTTTTATTTTTTATATTCCTGTCAATGTGTTTTATTTCATATTTGTTATTAATTGTGCTTGCCTTCCTTTTTGGCCAGTCTCCTCAAGAAGGGTTTGTCGTGTTCTTTTGTTGTTTGTTGTTGTTGTTCCTTTGTTACTCCACGTAGCTCTGGATGAAGTGCATTGTGCACAAATGGTGCTCAAAAAATAGCATGGAAAAGCATTTTCAATAGCAGGCAAACCACTTTAATATTTCATTCTGTTTGGCCATAATGTTGTTCTGGGTTTGATTCTCTCTCCTCCCCTCCCGCCCCCCCCCAACCCTCACCTTGTCCTCTCCAGGATCTGCAGTGGATTCCTAAATGTACAGAATGTGATGAAGCACAAAGTGAAGATTGGACTTGGCACTGGTGAGTATCCCATAATTTGTCTGTGGTTGCTGATGCAATTAAAGGGGCCCCCTTATCCAAAGCAAATGAGCACAACTATAATTTAAATTAATCCTATAGATTTCAAGTATATATTTTCTCTACTAGAAAAACCTTTTAATGACTAACCTGTTACATAGCCTAGGGCACATTCAGGCAAGTTTTGTGTTTCCTTCCTCCCTTTTAAACAAAATGGAGAAGAACAAAGTGACGCAAGAGGAAATCATGGCCGTGGTATGTTATAGTTCTATCACTCTATTTTATTGAAGAAGATTCTAGAAAAAGCAGGTTAAGTGGCAGAGCGGAGGCTCGGAAAATATTTGGCCTGTTGCCAGTTGGAGTGACGAATTTACATAGTGACTGAGAGATTAACGAATGGAAAAGCTGGACACAGAGTGGGAGGAGTTACCGGGAAGAATTAATAAAAGGACAGAGGACGTTGGGATTGGAGATCTCTTGGGCAGTAAAGATCTTCAGGAAGTGAGGTTCTTTCAGTGGAGGAAGTGGAACTGAGAGAAAGGAAGAGATGGTCAAGGCAGGAGCAGAATTCATTAGTGGAGAAAGATTTGACTAATTTGATTTATTTTGAGACACTCCAAACCCATGAATTACTTGAGAAGAAAGGTGTCAATGAGGGGATAAATTGCTGATGGAGCTTTGGTAATATTGAACACTTAATAAATCCCAGTCAATCAGTCGGTGGTATTTATTGAACACTTACTGTGTGCAGAGCACTATACTAAGTGCTTGGGAGAGAAAAGTGTAACAATTAGTAGATACATTCCCTGCCCATAATGAGCTTACAGTCTAGAGGGATGCATAATAATTTGTTGAACACTTACTGTGTTCCAACCACTGTACTAAGCACTGGAGTAGATACAAGATAATCAGGTCCCACAGGGGGCTTACAGTCTAAGTAGGAATCCCTATTTTGCATATGAGGGAACTGAAGCCCAGAGAAGTGAAATGACTTGCCCAAGTTCCCACAGCAGACAAGTGGCAGAGCCAGGTTTAGAACCCAGGTTCTCTGACTCCCAGGCCCCGGGAACTTTCCACTGGGCTATGCTGCTTCCCTCTTCTGCTTGTTTTGCTTTCACTTAGTGCAGCAGCAAAATGAGACTCCCTCACTATCACCTCTGAATGTTTATTTTCCTGCAAGGCTTTCCAGAGGGCTGATGCCTCCTTGTTTTCACGGTGTATTTTAGATGTTTCTCCTGGTTGTATATCATGCTGCTTACTTAGGAAGCATGAGTCATGCCTTTTAATGTCTAGGCTGAATGGTGTGTGATTCTAACAAAAAAATTTTTAATGCAAAGAGTTTCTGAAAAGAGGGCTTAGAGAATGTTGTCATTTTTCATTATGAACGCCCACAGAGGACAGCAACTAGGAGAAGCATCTGATTTTTCTGATGTTCAGGCTCATCGGGATTTTGTGTGTGCTGACATTTGAAAAGTCTAAAGTTTCCCAACTTAGCCCAGATCTCAACAGATGGAAAAAAGAAAGCCTTTCTATTATCAAAATTATTTTTAAGAAAAGTCTACCAGTTCCCTCCTTTTTTGCAAACTGGCTGAAGGTGTGTTTACCAAGTCCATTATTGTTTGCCCACCCAAAATGTGGTTTATTTCTTTTTTTTTTTTTTTGGTTTCATTTTTTTAAACATTTTAGCCAAACTGAATAATTCAGGATCGAAAAAACACCATTATGTCCAAAATTACTGCCTGATCACCTGGTGCAAATTCAAGTAATAATAACTAATATAACAAAAACTGCTGAGCCTGTGACTTTTTATGGCACTGGGTATGGGGTATAAAATCAGTCAGTGGTATGTATTGAGCGCTTACTGTGTGCAGAGCACTGTAATAACTGTTTGGGAGAGTACGATACAATAGAGTTGGTAAATAATCCCTGTCTTCAAGGAGTTTGCAGTGTAGTGGGGAAGAAAGACATGTAAATAAATTACAGGTGAAGAAGCAGCAGTGTATAATAATATGTACATAAATGGTGTGGTTTTATGTGGCTAAATAATGAAGTGCTTAGGCATACAGACCCAAGTGCATAAATGGCAGAAAAGGTAGGGCAGATAGGGTGGGGAAGGGAGAGGTTAGTCAGGGAAGGCTTCTTGGAGGAGATATGATTTTATTAGGGCTCTGAAGATAGGGAAAACAGTGGTCAGTCAGATATGATTCAGGAGGGAGTTCCAGGCTGGAGGGAAGACATGAGCTGGGGATTGGCTGTGAGAGAGATGAGATCAATCAATCAGTGGTATTTAGTGAGTGCTTACTGTGTGCAGAACACTGTACTAAGCATTTGGGAGAGTACAGTACAGTAAAGTACTGTAAAGTAGAGGAGCAGCATGACTCAATGGAAATTGTGCGGGCATAGAAGTCAAAGGACATGGGTTCTAATCCCGGCTCAGCTATGTGACTTTGGGCACGTCACTTAACTTCTCTGTGCCTCAGTTACCTCATCTGGAAAATGGGGTTTAAGACTGTGAGCCCCATCTGGGACAACCTGATTACCTTGTATCCCACCCAGTGCTTAGAACAGTGCTTGGCACATAGTAAGTGCTTAAATGCCATCATTATTATTATTATTAAAGTTAGTAGACACTATCCCCACCCACAAGGAGATTACAGTCTAGAAGGGGAGACAGATGTTAAAATCAATTGCAGATAGGGGAAATGGCTAAGGATATGTACATAAAGGCTGTGGGTCTGAAGGTGGGATGAATATCAAGTGGATAAAAGGCACAGATCCAAGTGCATAGATGAAGCAAAAGGGAGAGTGAGTAGGAAAATGAGATCAAAGTACAGTAAGTAGTTTGGCATTAGAGGAGCGAAGTGTGTGGGCTGGGTTTGTAGTAGAAGATGAGCAAGGTTAGGTAGGAGGAGAAAAGAGCTGATTGAATGAAATTAAATCAGCGGCCTATATTTTAATCCCCCAAAACCAAACAACCCAAATTTCTCCTGAATTTGTTTTCCCAATACAGTTCATAAAACACTATCCTTATAGGTGAGGACTCAGGTGATTTACAAAAGATGGGTTTCTCTCGTAAAAAGACTAGTCCAAAAAAAAAGGCATTCTTTAGTGCCCTATAGTTAGGTACTGTTAGTGCGTGGGCTACTCAGTTGAAGACAGATGGTTTCTTGATGTTAGAGTTATTCAAGTGCGTATTTTTGAACTACCACGTTGCTTAGGGAAGGGCAAGCTCCCCATGGGCAGGAAACAGGTCACTCTGTTATTCTATGCATCCCAAGAGCCTTCTACAGGGCACTGTATCAAGCAGGTACTCAAAAGTGCAACTACTAAGGAGTACTGAAAATATTGGTGCACAAATAGGAGTTACCTTTTCCTCTAGGTGAGCTATTCATAAGGCCCGGTTCTTGATCAGTTACTCAATTTGAGGTCACTTGAGCCAAAATGGCCACATATGAGAGCACCCAAATAGTAATAATAATGGTAATAATAATAATGTTGGTATTTGTTAAGCACTTAGTATGTGCAGAGCACTGTTCTAAGCGCTGGGGTAGATACAGGTTAATCAGGTTGTTCCACGTGGGGCTCACAGTCTTAATCCCCATTTTACAGATGAGGTAACTGAGGTACAGAGAAGTTAAGTGACTTGCCCACAGTCACACAGCTGCCAAGTTGCAGAGCAGGGATTTGAACCCATGACCTCTGACTCCCAAGCCCGTGCTCTTTCCACTGAACTCCGCTGCTTCTCTTGTTTCTCAAACTGGTACTTGTTAAGCGCTTACTATGTACCAAGCACTGTTCTAAGCACTGGGGTAGATATAAGTTAAGCAGGATGGACACAGACTGTTCCACATGGGGCTCACACTCTTAATCCCCATTTTACAAATGAAGGAACTGAGGCCCAGATAAGTAACTTGCCCAAGATTACACAGCGGACATGTGGCGAAGCCGTTATTCGAAGCCACAACCTTCTGACTCCTAGGCCCGCACCCTGTCCACTAGGCCATACTGCTTCTACTCAGTTTGGGTTAAGCCAGTTTGGAATATGGAGGATTTTAAAGCCACTTGGATCAGCATCAGGCCCATTTCTATGACCGACTCAGTCTGCCTGCTTCCCGATCCCTCCTCCCCTTAACCCGCATCCACACCTCCATCAGTTGGAACTGCCCCTCACCTGTTGGCTCAGGATTACAACGGGCTTGGGAGTCAGAGGTCATGGGTTCTAATCCCGACTCTGCTGCTTATCAGCTCTGTGACTTTGGGCAAGTCACTTAACTTCTCTGTGCCTCAATTACCTCATCTGTAAAATGGGGATTAAGACTGTGAGCCCCACGTGTGACAATCTGATTACCTTGTATCTACTCCAGTGCTTGGCACATAGTAAGCTTTCACAAATACCGCAATTATTATTATTATTAGCAGTCAGGGATTTGGTAGTGGATTGGTTCGTCTCTTTCTCATAACAGGGAGGCTGAGACCTAGCTGTGACTCAGGTATGCAGCTTTCAGTATTTCTTGGTGTTGCTGGAAGGAATACATTTCCTGGCCTGCCTTTTTGAGAAGAAAGGAAAAAAAAAAGATTTCAATGTAACTTCAGGTCATAAAATGAAATATTTGCATAGGTCACTGCTCAGGGCTGTGGGGTGGTGGGGGAGGGTAGAAACACTTAAACTCAAACCAGGACTGTAATCAAGCTTCACTGTTGAGAATGTTCAAGGTTCATGTCTCTAACCTGTAAATTCTGGTCTGCTTAACTTTGATATGCTCCTTCATTCTCAGTAATATAATTTATACAAACCTGAGAAGGGGGAAAGCAGGAAGAAAATCTAGAAAGACTGAACCATGGCAAAAAAAAGTCAGTTGGAAAGTCTATAAAATGTTTCCTTCCATTGATCACCTAAAGTATCTCTCTCTGCATTGGTCATCTCTCTTTGTGCTTAATTTTATTTTTACCAAAATCCCATCAAATTAAAAAAAAAATCCAAAAACCAGAGGTAACAGGCAAAATGATATGAAACATGGAAAGCACTGTTCTACAACTAGTCAAGCTGGTTTTTAATTTCCTTGTTAATTACTAAGGTTAAAGTATTCCAGTGACATACAAGATTACTGTCACCTGAATAGAGGCTGCACACTGATGATATTAATTAGGCAAAATGAAGTGGTATTGTTGAGCAAACCAAACATACTCTGATGTTCTACTGGGTTAAAGGAACACATCTCTGAAAAGAGCTATGTAATGGTTTCCACAGAAATATAAATCGTGGTCTATCAAAATGAAATGAGGTGCAACCCAGAACTACTATTGTAATATGTTACACCTTTTAATCTTTTGTTGCATATACCGATTAGAACTGGTTCTCTTCCCACAAATAACCAAAGTACAAACTGGTACTGGTATGTTACCATTTATTTAACAAAAATTGTTGTGTTCATTTCTTAAACTTTCTTTCATTCATTCATTCAATAGTATTTATTGAGTGCTTACTATGTGCAGAGCACTGTACTAAGCGCTTGGAATGAACAAGTCGGCAACAGATAGACAGTCCCTGCGTTCTTGATCTTCAAGAACAAGATCAAGATTGTGAGAAGCAGCGTGGCTGAGAAGCAGCGTGGCTCAGTGGAAAGAGCACGGGCTTTGGAGTCAGAGGTCATGGGTTCGAATCCCGGCTCGGCCCCTTGTCAGCTGTGTGACTGTGGGCATATCACTTAACTTCTCGGTGCCTCAGTGACCTCATCTGTAAAATGGGGATTAAGACCGTGAGCCCCACGTGGGACAACCTGAGTTCCCTCTGTCTACCCCAGCGCTTAGAACAGGGCTCGGCCCATAGTAAGCGCTTAACAAATACCAACATTATTATTATTATTATTATTCAAGGATAGCTATTCAACTCAATTATGTTAATGTATGTTTTAGAAGTGCATTTTTCATGTGGTAATGCTGATACCTGCAAACTAAATTGTCTTCTGCATCAGCAATATCCATTTAATATGATAATCTCTTAAGAATGTATATTATAAATGTATTCTGCAACATTGTTGACAAAATAAATGTACCTTGATGTTAATATTCCTTGAAGTAGAGTCTAAATAGATTAGAGTGGTGCTAGGATTAATTTCCTAGATTATAGAACTGTAGATCGATTTCAACTCACGTAGTACCTCATTTGAAAAGTCTTCATAATTTTGCAGGTGTGTGAAATAACTTTAGGAGTTCATTGTAGGGATTTCCTTCCCTTTACCTTATTGGCATTCCAAAATTTATTCAATATTGTCCTTTATAAAATGTGCAGTTCAACACATAGATTTGAGGTGGACCACTAAAATCTGATGCTTGAAATATGAAAATGATTTTATCCCTTCATTCACTTTTTCCATATCTTTATGTGCCTGCCACTCTTTTCTTTTCTCACTAGATTACCCTGTTGGTCATCCTGGTACATTTTCACATGTTTTTCTTGAATAAATATCCTACATTTCTTAACTTGTGGACATCAGTCAGAGTCTGCTGGAGGTTTAACTTGAAGAGGTATCAAAGATAGAGAGAGAGAAGGCAAAAGGAAAGGAGTGATATGATAAGAATTGTAGTATTGTGAAGCACTTACTATGTGCCAAGCATTGGAGTCAGTGTAAGAAAAGCAAATCAGACACAGTCCCTGTTTCACACAGGGTTTACAGCCTAAGCTGGAGGGAAAACAGGCGTCTTATCCCCATTTTACAGATGAGGAAATTGAGGTACAGGGAATTGATGTGACTTTCCCAAGGTCACACAGCCAGAACTAGAAGCTGGGTCTCTTGACTCCCAGGCTTATGCTTTTTCCATTAGGCCACCCTGCTTCTCAAATGATGCAGGAGGAAGAGGCGAGAGTTGGGAAAAGGAAAGAATCAAGAAGTGAGGGGGATAAGGGTAGAAGGGAAGAAAGAAGAGGTGAGAGGGAGAATAATAATAATGGTATTTAAGTGCTCACTGTGTGTGAAGCTCTGGGGTAGATACAAGCTCATCAAGCTGGACATATGAAAATGGAGAGGGTGAGGTGAGAGAGGGAATGGCAGATAAAGGGGGAAGAGTGAAAAAAAAAAAAGAGAAGGAAAAGGGAGAAGGAAGAAAACAGATGATAAAGAGAGGAAAAGGGAGTCAGAGAAGAAGTGTACTTGGGGAGGGGAAGGAAGGTAGGGATAGAGAGATAGACTCTGGGAGTGCAAAAAGTCTCTTGTTTTTTCTGGTATTCTGAAGATTTCCCGGAGCTAGATTCCACCCACTCTTCTAGCAGTTCCTTTATTTTTTAGTCTTACAAATACCAAAAAAAATCTTTGCCTTGGTTTCAGAGTAATACTGTAATTATTGCAGTTTTAAACTACAGTGTATGTTGCTTTTGCTTTTTCCATGTTTCCAGGTAGGATTTTCTTTAGTTTATCAGATGTTGAACCAAAATCTGTGATTTTTTTTTTTTTAATTCTAGATGTTGCTGGGGGTTATTCAGCTTCCATGCTCGATGCTATCAGGAGAACAATGATGACATCCAGCGCCCTGTTAATTAATAAAATAAATGAGCAGCGCCTCACCCTTAAAGAAGTCTTCAGACTAGCAACTCTTGGAGGAAGCCAAGGTAATGGGAAAAAGTGTGTGTATGTACAGAGAGCACATAGACATTTAACATGCACAAACACACATTCTGGTGCAGTTGTGCTTGTCTGTACTAATAGGGGCAGGGAGGCTGAAGAGGGCTACTTTGTTTTTTGAATTTTTTGTTCCAAGAAGGTGACAGTGTTGAACAGAAGTTCACAGTAGGCATTCTCTAATTAGCATTGCACGTTACTCAAAGAAAAGATAATAAAATCAGTTTGAAACCTGACGTATAAGTATATGAGGGGGAACAGGGTGGGAGTAGTCACCCTGAAGTTGAAAATCAGGATAAAAATCTTGAAAATAAGCAAGTTTGTGATCTTTTATAACTGCCCTTCTTCCTCGCCCTCAATTCTCCCCACCAGCTAGGACCACATCTGGCCGAGGGGCAGAATGGTTTGGCAAGTTGCTGAAGAGGAGGGAACCTATTGGAATGATTCTCCGCTCTTCCACCCCACCCCCAATCAATCAGTGATACTTATTGAGCACTTACTGTGTGCTTAGCACTGTACTAGCTTACACACTAGAGGGGGAGTCAGACATGAAAATCAATTAAGATGGATTTGAATTTCAGTGATGTGGAGGGGGGCGGTGAAAAGTTGGCTAAAGAACCAATAGGACTACTTGACAAACATGGGATAAAAGAGATATAAAGTCAATGCCTTAGAGACTCAGTGATTTGAGTTTGGTCTTTCCTAAAAAAGATGTTCTTCAAGATATTTCGGTACTTAAATTGTTTTGTGTAGCAGACAAATCCCAGGATCAGATGTAAGTGATGATACAGGATGGTTTAGCTAAAAATAATAAACTAGATTAAATGAATCATGTTGACCAAATGGCCTATACCTGAATTGAAGAAACTCAGTGGGGAACTGATGGAATTTTATGTTCTTCTGGGTTTTTTTCTCCTTATCCACAAGCTTTCCACCATCTAATAATAATAATAAAAATCAGTGTGGTGTTTAAGCACATAGTATATGCCAAACACTGTACTAAGCCCTAGGGTAGATATAAGATAATCAAGTTGGATACAATCCCTGTCCCACCTAGGACTCACAGTCTAAGTAGGAGGGAGAACAGGTATTTCATTCCCATTTACAAATGGGGAAAGTCACACACCAGCCAAGTGGCAGAGCTGGGATTAGAGCCCTGGTCCTCTGACTCCCATCTTTACTAATAAATGACTGTAGGTCAAATGCATTCCAATTTTGAGCCAAGTCTGATCCCCTAGGCTGCCCTGGGATACCATGGAAACTGGGAAGATTTTGAGGAGCAGAGGTGGTTCTTTTCTAGTCAATGGTATTTACTGAGTGTTTACTGTGTACAGAGTACTGTACTAAGCACTTGGTAGACACGGTCCTTGTGGGTAGGACCTTAGAGTCTACAGGGTTAGACAGGCATTAAATCGCAGAAAGGGGAAATAATAGGGTGTAAGGAAATGTACATAATTGCTCTAATCTTCCCAGGAATCCCAAATTAATTTTCTGATCTTTCAAAGAGTTGATCTACCCGTTCTGCCTGAAGTTGAATCGCCTAATTAGGCAAGTCCTTTTGGTTTTGACTCACATCCCATTTCACTGTCCAACTGAAATTGCCTATAACAGTTCCTCTTTTACTCCTGACTGACTGTGAAACAGCTTCACCAACAGTGCTTTTTCTCATTTGGTCAAAGAGGGTTAGGTGCCTACCACTTCACTTCTATTCCGTGCTCTGAAATGCTCATCTCTATTGTGTGTTACAATATGGTTATTTTTTATTATTATTATGTTTAATAATAATGTTGGTATTTGTTCAGCGCTTACTATGTGCAGAGCACTGTTCTAAGCGCTGGGGTAGACACAGGGGAATCAGGTTGTCCCACGTGGGGCTCACAGTCTTAATCCCCATTTTACAGATGAGGTAACTGAGGCACCGAGAAGTTAAGTGACTTGCCCACAGTCACACAGCTGACAAGTGGCAGAGCTGGGATTCGAACCCATGACCTCTGACTCCAAAGCCCGGGCTCTTTCCACTGAGCCACGCTGCTTCTCAAGTTTAAGTGCTTAAGTGCTTACTATGTGTCAAGCACTATTCTAAGTGCTAGGATACATAGAAGTTAATCATGTTGGACACAGTTCCTGTCCCGCATGGAGCTCACAGTCTAAGTAGGAGCAGGGATGGGCATTTAATCCCCTTTTTACAGTTGGGGAAACTGAGGCACAGAGAAGTTAAGTGATTTTTCCAGTTCCCCTACAGCAAGCAATTGGCAGAGCCGTGATTAGAACCAGGTCCTCTGATTCCCAGGCCTGTGCTCTTTTGCAATAGGCCACACTGCTTGGTAGGTGATTTCTTTTCTGTAGACTGTGTGAAGTTAAGCAGAGGAAACTATTAGATTTATTTTGAAGATAATAGTTATTCAACACTTATCACAGCTCTTGGAGTCACCAGTGGATTTGGATCTCGAAGTATCGTATACAAGTAGGGGATCTAGCCTTTTCTCTACAGGGCAGCACTTTCCGCTAAAACTGCTGTTCTTCAAGTGGTTTAGAAGCCCTCACTTTTCCATGCTTACCTCCACGGAGGTGGATATTGGATGCATTTAGAAACTTCCTGAAAACAATCAAATCCATTTAAATTTGTTTTTGATTCTTCAAATACTAATTGAGATAAAGCAAAGATTTCATTTGGGTTCCCTCGATCCTTGTTGGGGTGGCTGGTTTATAGAAGACCGTAGACACAACCGAATGGACATATTTTAATAGCACTTGAACCTTGGTTGCAAGTGCTCAGCCTCCTAGCCTCCAAGCTTTGGAATCGCAGAAACAAGAGTTCTATTAAGGCAGAATGACTGTGTGACTCAGTGTTCTGTTCCACTGGGAACATTGAGAAGGAAATCCTAGCTGGAAGCCATCTAGGGGCACCATTTTAGTATTCCTCTCTTCAATTAATTAATCAGTCTATCAGTATTTAGTGAGTGCTCTCTCTGTGCAGAGCACTGTACAGAGTACAGTAGAGAGAGACACCATCCCTGCCATCAGAGAGCTTACAGTCTACTGGGTACGAAGCACTGTACTGAGAATACAATAGAGTTACTAGACACTATCCCTGCCTTCAAGGAGTTTATGTCTACTGTGTGCAGAGCACTGTACTGAGTACTTGGGAGAGGACAATAGAGATAGTAGACACCATCTCTGCCCTCAAGGAGCTTAAAGATATCTGTCAATAGCATAGTCAGGACTTGAAGTCAAGGGCCAGAGACATTGCAGAAGGAGTCCTTCATCCCATCATATTCATATGAGATTATTCATAGTCTGTAGTCACTGTGACCTAGTGGAAAGGGCACAGGACTAGGAGTTCTGGGTTTTAATCCCAGTTCTGCCACTTGTCTGCTCTGTGAAATATAGATACATAAATGAACCTATATTTAGTATCAAATGGTTTATACATTCGGGGACCAAAAATCATATGCCTGAAGTGTCAGTTTGAAATCCCTGCAAAATTGCTTACAAGAGATACAAATGTGCCTTCCGTTGGACTCCCGTACGTAATAATTACTGATCTTGGAAGCAACATGGCCTAGCAGATAGAACTCGGGCCTAAGAGTCAGAGGACCTGAGTTTTAATCTCGGCTCTGCCACTTGTATGCTGTGTGACCTTGGGCAAGTCACTTCACTTCTCGGTGCCTCAGTTACCTCATCTATGAAATGAGGATTAAGACTGTGAGCCCCATGTGGGACATGGACTGTGTCCAACCTGATTAGCTTGTATCTACACGAGTGCTTAGTACAGTGCCTGGCACAGAGTAAGCACTTATCAAATGGCATAAAAAAACAAAATTATGACATTTATTCAGTATTTATATGCTAGGCACCATTCTAAACACTTGGGGGGATTAAATTCTTACCAGTTTATCAGTTTAGCTGTTCAGTGTATGTTACATCCACTTTCTTCTTTGGACAGATTCTTGTAGCTTTGGGAGCAAAGCAAAACAAAATCTGTCCACTCTGTCATAGAGTTCAATATCCATGTGACCTCCATTTTGATCTGCTAGAACTGATGATGTTTGTTGCTGGACCATGGAGACCTTTAGATTGATTCCAATAGATTCCCCTGATAAAGCTATTAAGTGTCCAAGTGACCAAAGCAAGTAAAGATCTGTTAGAGTGGATACTCTGACAACAACTCACTCACAATACAGTAATGAAATCTGTCCAGTCTTTGTTGACTTCCTTGTTACAACAAAGTCTGGAGCAAACTGTATTGCCAGGCTTTGCTAGGGTTTCTCATTACAGCAAAGTGTGGAGGAAAGCGTATTGCCCAGATCCTGGATCCCCTTGTCTAAGGGATGCAGGAGAGCTCAGGGAGGATTGCACTGCCACCCCTAAAATCTGATTTATTTTTTTTTATGCCCTGCAGTGGTCAAAATGGGACTGTAGGAAAAGCAGTATCTAATTGCACTGTAACCAAAATTCATTCCAACAAAAGGATCCAGGCATTCCTGGGAGTTGCATTGTAACCAGGTTTTACTTGTGTTTCGAACTGGAGAGAAAATGAGCCACACCAACAAAGATTAATGCTACTGTGTCAGAACAAAAAAGAATTATTTGATTTGTAAAACCTAGTTTGATTTCAAAGGATATACGACAATAGATTGAGAATGACTCAGTGCTTGTATTGAAGGATTTTGAATTGAGAGTACAGAAGCTTAATAGGCAGACTTCTAACAGCTCACTGTTGCTAACTTACTCCATTCTGTCGTGAGGCTCTCTGCTTTGCTAAAGAAGCAAAAATGAGAATTTAATTGTTTACTCACCCCAGAGGTGATTTGGACTTCCATGCAGATGGAACTGGGGGGTCAAGAGGAGCAACCTTTCCCCGTGTATAGGACCATTTCAAAGCAGCAGATAAAAGGGGATGTTAATAGGAAAAGTTAAGGTTTCAAATAGGCACAATATCGTTCTCAAATTGGGAATTTGTGTAGAAAGAAGAAGAGGTAGACTGTATCTCTCAGGTTAGTAATCACTGACACTATAACACAGCAGTGCAGCTTTAAAGACATGCCACAAAAACATATCTAGCAGAAAAGGGCATCTAGATTTCATTCTCAGATTTTGCTTGTGGGTCTTTAATCATTTCTTTTATTAAGTCTGAAGACCCACTAGTGGGTCCCTGAAGCCTGTTGAAGTGAAAACCCAAAAACTAGTATTCTTTGTGCTTATTAAAATACCCTATTTTTCACAGCAATATAACTGTAGGTGGAACTCTCTATTCTCAGGAACCTATTATGGGATGTTGGCACATTTAGGATGCTGAAAATATGACTGATTCACTAACTTGTTTCATTTCACAGCCCTGGGACTGGATAATGAGATTGGAAATTTTGAAGTTGGCAAGGAATTTGATGCGCTGCTGATCAACCCCAAAGCTACAGACTGTCCCTTTGACCTGTTTTCCAGTGATTTTTCTGGAAATATTTTGGAGGTAAATCAAACCTAATATTACTAAAATTCACTGGAGGTCCTATCCCATATGCTGTTCACCTCAACAGCAGTATAGTCAGAAAAATAAACCCAGATTTAAGCATCATGTAATTTTGTTAAAATATTCTCAGGAAGGCAAATAAGCACTCTAACAAGCCACAATTATATTTTTTAAATGGTTTGTTTGTAGAAGAAACTAGTGTTCTTCTTATCTTAGTCCGATCTTCATTGAATCACTCGATTTTTATATAAAACTCTATTAAGGGTAGTCATTTACGAGTGAACCACCCAAAACCTAAGAACACCTGTGAGAACATTCCAAATGTACACAGGTCTTTATATGTTACTTAAAAAGGTGAAATAGTCTTTTCACACAGTGTCCTTAATCTTAGCTTTCTTCAAC
Source organism: Ornithorhynchus anatinus (assembly GCF_004115215.2). Taxonomy (NCBI): domain Eukaryota; kingdom Metazoa; phylum Chordata; class Mammalia; order Monotremata; family Ornithorhynchidae; genus Ornithorhynchus; species Ornithorhynchus anatinus. The sequence goes on from NC_041753.1 coordinate 58,922,729, forward strand.
TGAGGTGACAAACCAGATAATTCTGGCAGAAGAAAGTTCCTGAGCAACAAGAGGGAAAGTGAAAATCCTTATTTTTTAAAGCCTCTGTAATCCATGCTTGTCAGCCTAGCCCAACTACACTAGATAACTGCTCTACCCTCCATTTCACTTTGTAGATGGAGACCCAGGCTTTAGAGGGTTGTAACTTTAAGGGCTGTTGCTAGCATGGGAGAGCTGTGGAGTCGAAGCCTGGAAATTCAGAATAATAATGTGAAAGGGAAATTCTGAAATAATTGTATTAATTCAGCACTCACTGTGTGAAAATCACTGTACTAAGCACTTGAAAAGCAGTTTGGCCTAGTGGAAAGAGCTGGGACCTGGGAGTCAGGGCCAGGTCTGCCAGTTGTCTGCTGAGTGACCTTGGGCAAGTCACTTAACTTCTCTGTGCCTCAGTACCCTCATCTGCAAAAATGAGGATTAAATACTTGTTCTCCCTCCTATTTAGACTGTGAGCCCCATGTGGGACCTGATTAATTTGTATCTACCCCACTGCTTAGTACAGTGCTTGGCACATAGTAGGAGCACTTAACAAATACTGTTACTATTATTATCATCATTATTATTACAATATAATTGAGTTGCTAGGCGTGATCCCTACCCACAGGGAACTTACAGTCTCTGGGGGAGCCTGACATTAAAAAAAATTACAGATGGGGGACATAAGAGTGTGAGAATATGTACATAAATGCTGGGGGTCTAGGGTGAGTGTTAAAGTGCTTAAGAGGTTCACAGCTGGTGCATAGTCAAACTTCCTTATCTGCTTATATGTTGGGTGGTTTTCCCACTTCTAAGTAGGAAATTTAGTCCTGTATTACCCAAAGCCTGTGGTGTTGAAATTCCGATGGCTACAATTATTTGGGGGTTTATGGAGCACTCTTACTTGGTGGAGTTCCAGGTTCTATATGGAGAACTTTCAAACAATGCTTATTCAAACACTATAACAGTAAATATTGCTTTCTAACAAGAGAGCCACTCTCTCTACTGCCCAAAGGTAAATGTCACACTTCAGCAGATGATTGCTCCTGACCTCCAGATTTACTTTCCTAAAAGATCAGAGTCTGCTTTCTAAACATTGCCTTTTGTTTTTCATTTTTAGGCTGTCATCCAGAAGTTCCTCTATCTAGGTACGTCCCTGACTTTGTGCTGAACGCGACTACCTCCCTCCTCTAGTCTTATTCTTGTGACCGCCCTTAGTTGCTCTGAGATGTTTTTCGAAAAACCCATGGCTTGTAACTTCCTTGGTTGTTTTCTCTGGCTTCTTGATCCGTGCAGATTTATGTCACAACGTTTAATCCCGTTGTTTAAAGCCATAAATGGTCAGTGAGCACAGACCTCTGGAATAGGCAGGGAACATATCTTCCAACGTTAATACAGTACTCTGCCCACAATAAACGCTCCACAAGTACCACTGATTGATTGAGTGGTAATGCAATATAGAATCCAAGAATTGCGAAAGACCTTGGAAGGTTATTTCATCCATCAGCCTGCCTCAGGCAGGGCTACATATTACTATCTATCCTATCTATGAATGATATTTTTTGACCACTTCCTGTGGGCAGAGCACGGTACTAAGCACTTGGGAGAGTACATTACAACAGAGTTGTTTAGACATATTCCCTGCCCACTCCAGAGGTCTGGGCTCACTGATCACTTAAGACTTTAAACAGTGGGAGAGACAGGGAGAGAGGGACATTAAAATAGATTAAGAGTAGGGGGATTAGTAGAGTTTAAGAATATTTATGTAAGCTTTGTGGGTTTGGAGTGAGTATCAAAGAGCTTAAGGGGTATATAGCCAAATTCATAGGTGATGCAGAGGGGAGGGCGGACAGGGGAAATAAAGGGCTTAGTCTGGGGAGGGCCTTTTGGAGGAAACAGGATTTTAGGAGGGTTTTGAAAGTGGGGAGAATGGTGGACTGTCAGATATGAAGGGGAGGGAGTTCTGGACTCAAGGGATTATGTGGGCAAGGAGTCGGTGGCAGGATAGATGAGACTGAGGTACAGAGAGTAGTTTGGTGTTAGAGGAGCAAAGCTTATGGGTTGGGTTGTCGTAGATAAGCGAGATCAGGTAGGATGGACAACGCTGATTGCGTGCTATAAAGCTAATGATAAAGAGTTTCTGTTTGATAGGTGGTGGGACAATCACTGGAGGATTTTGAGGATTAGGGAGATATGGATTGAATGATTTTTTTCAGAAAAATGATCGGGACAATAGAGCGAATTGTGGACTGGACAGGAGAGACAGGATACGGGAAGTTAGCGAGGAGGCAGATGCAGTAGTCAAGGCAATCGATCAGTCATATTTATTGAGTGCTTACTGCATGCAGAACACTGTACTAAGCTCTTGGAAAAGTACATTACAACGGAGGTGGTAGACACATTCCCTGCCCACAACGAGCTTTGCAGGAATGAGTGCTTGGATCAGCGTGGTAGCAATTTGGATGGAGAGGAAAGGGCAGATTCTAGAGATGTTATGAAGATAGAAACAACAAGATTTTGTGACAAATTGAATGTGTGGGTTGAATGAGAGAGATGAAAGAACTTCCTGGCAGGCAAATTTTAGACTTTGGAAGGAGGCTATGGAATTTCCTTCCCCAAAAATATGAGCAACTGGTGGAATGTCTAATAATAATAATACTTTAGCCACTTACGTGCCAAACTCTGGGCTAAGCACTGGAGTAGGTACAAGATAATCAGTTCAGACACATTCCCTGTCTGAGGGAGGGAGGGAGAGCAGGAATGAGAATGTTATCCTCATTTTACAAATGAGGAAACTGAGGCCCAGAGAATTTACATAACTTTCTCAAGGTCACATAGCAGGCAAATAGAGGAGTCGGGATTAGAACCCAGGTCTCCGGCCCCTGAGTCCTGGCATTTAGGCCCCACAGTTAGGGAAAGAGTTTAAATGCTTCCCGCTGGGAGGTGGCTGGTGACTGGGATAGAGGATTCTGAAGGGTCAAGGAAGTATGCCCCCACTCTCTCCTCCCCTTCCAGGATCCACAAGCACAACTCTGGGAGTTCTTTACCCTTCCTAGCCCAAATTTTGCCAAATCCACTCTGGAATCTTCTGGAGTTAAGAAGGACCTCCATGCCACATTAGGGGATTCGTTGTCAAAAAGTAATCGGGCAGTGAAGTTTACTAAGAGCCTCTCTCCTAAATATTTCCACTTCTGGGCTAAAGTGAAGGTGTTAGGGAGTCTGGACTAAGACTTAGCAGACCAGGGTCTAGTCTTGGTTCTTGTTACTTGTATAATTGTGGACAGAGTCTTAACTCCTCAATTTCTTTACCTCAATCAACCAGTAGTATTTTTTTGAGCTCATACTATGGGCAGAGCAGTGTATTAAGTACTTGGGAGAGTGCAAGAGAATTAGTAGACATGAACCCTGCCCTCAAGGTGCTTACAGTCTAGTGGGGGAGAAAGGCATTAAAAAAATTACAGAGAAGAAGAAGAAAGAAAAGGGGAGATCTATATGAGTTAGTATTTAAGTAATGGGGTAGCTAAGAGATGTACATCCTTGATACTGGAGATTGAGTACTCTAGTGATTAAGTGGTATAGAGACGATGAAGCGGTAGTAGTGGGGGATATGAGCTGGAAATCACCCTAGAGGTGATGGTTTTTCAGAAAGGCCTTGAGGACTGTTGGATACGAAGGGGAAGGAGATCCAAGTGTGGGGAGGAGCATGAGGTCAGTGGTGGGAGAGATGAGAACGAGGGACAGTGAGTAGATTAGATTGAGAGGAATTAGAAGTGTGAGCTGGCATTAAGTAAGATAATGTAGTGGACAAGTAAGAGGGAGAGAACCCCCTGGGTTCCTCTTCCTAAAGATCTGCAGGAAAGACAATTTTAAAAGTTCCTTATATTTTGCTATTATCTTCCCTTGTGTCACAAGAGAAATTTTCCCTTGCAGGATACTTAAAGATTCTGTACTTGTATCATGTCCTTTCTCTCCTCTGCCTCTCCTCACCAGTAGACCGTTCTTGTGAATGCAAAAATTGGTAAAATCGAATTCTTATGGAACTCCTGCAAATTCAGGTTGAAATACTAGCTGGATCCAAATTCCGCCATTGTAGATCTAGCTTCCTCCCTGATTTTTTTTTTTTTTTTTTTTGGCACGGGCGGCATGGGAATCTCCAAGGGAGAACTAGGAAAGAGTTTCTGGAACTGCTGACCAAAAGTACTACTTAGGACAGGTGCCCAGTAGACCAGATTGGTGTAAAGATGCCCTCTCTTTCTTTCTCTCTCTCTCGTTTCAGGAGATGATCGGAACATCGAGGAAGTATATGTGGGTGGAAAGCAGGTGGTCCCGTTTTCAAGCTCAGTGTAAATGAAGTCACCTGCTGACGTTCTACTGGGCAACTGATGGTTCAACACTTGAGCCCAGAAAATTGGGAAGTGATGATGTGCTACAACTTTGTTGTCAGAATGATTCTTTAACTCTCTGTGTCAAATTTCAGCACCCACTTGAGCAATTAGTAAAAAAAAAATTTGAAAATCATTGATGACTTTATGATCTTGGCTTACTGAAAATGCATTCTTTCCAGCTTTAAAGATTTATTTCCCCTCCAAATTGATTTTCTTAATTAGAAATTTTATCCAAATCAATTCCATATTTGGTCCCTGGGATGTGGAAAAGACTCCCTTCTTTAAGAAAACAAAAAGTGAAAATACATTTTTTGTGTGTGTTCGAATTTGGTAAACATAAAAAATTATTTAAAATCTCCAGAATTTCAGAATGTGATTTCAAAAATGTTTCATGCTTTAGAAATCTGCACTTAATTGAATTTGCACTTTGCAATGTTGTCATTATTTTTCTATGTGTTTTTCTGTGACAGTCTGAGAAATTGCAAACTCCATGTGAACGCAGGGCTGCACCTGCAAATATATAAATTGGGAAAAGAAGACTTATTAAAGGTCTCCTAAGGTAGTTATTAACTGACCCATGCAGCATAAATAGTATTTTGAATATTTTAAAGGCTCCTTAATCTATAACTATTTGTAATAAATTACCTAGTCAGAATGAAAATATTGGCAAGAGAAGAGAAAAAATGTATTCTATTCCTTAAACTAGGTGGCTACAAATTGGAGATAGCAAAGGTTGGGAAACAGATACTCAATAGGAAATCCCTCCTCACAGTGAAAGGATTAGCACAACACTGTGATGGATCCCAGTACAAACTAGGAGATGCCTTATTTGTCAAGACCAACTCTATCCCAACAGTGAATCTTCTTGGAGGAGCTTTTCCTCAAGCAAATTTGGTTTGGAATTTAGTAACCATTCTGTGGTGGAACGCGGCACATTTGGGAGAAATCAAGAAGGCACGCAGCTTCTTCCATCTCATATTGAATGATGAAATTCATTATATCAAATGCTTCTCTGTGTAGTGGTATTTATTCCAGATTCAAACTTCCCCCTTTCCAAAATGCCATTTATTTCTAATAGAGCTCTCCCTGGAAGAATTGCTTCCTCTTCTCATTGCCATTTCTTGTGACTTTAAAAAAAAAAATAATAAAAGCAAGAGAAATAAATCTTTAAAGGCATTAGGAATTTTAGCAAATCCAATTCTTTTTCTTTCCAAGACTTTTGAACCAGTGAGTCAGTCCAAAGAAGACTTACCACACCTCTACCCTTAATAGCAGGTGTGGTAGACTCTTGCTCCCACTCCCTGAAAGAAACAAACTAAAGACCCAGACCCAAGGCCTATAAAAGAAAGAATAGTAGGCTAAGGAGGCCAAATGGGAGTTGAAAATTCTGGGTAAAAAAGCTGCAAAATAAGTCATGTGCCCAGCTGCTGCTGAGTCCATACACACCTTTCCTTTCTGTGTCTTGATTTGTGAGTGGAAACGTAGATATTGGTTGTATCTTTCAGTTATCTGTAGAATCAGCATGCAATCAAGATGAGTTAGTAAGGCCAGTGGTAGAAGGAAGAATGACAGTGTGAGAGCCTGTTAAATGGAATGTTTAGTAGGGTGATCTGTTAGACTCTACAGTTCTCATTTAGCAAAAATGGGATCTTTCTGATGTTTGTAACTCCTTGATCTTGCTGTACCCCTTGTTAATCTTCTGTGTTTAATCGTTTCAAGGAAATTGTTGTTGACTGTGGCAAATGCTTCATAAAGTACTTAAGGCATTCACTATGTTTGGCATGTGGAGTTTCTGCACTTTAAAAATGTTGCCTTTGCCTATTGTTGTTGATTGTGTAATGATCCAGGCTTTGTAAATTGGGGAGAGGCGATGTTCTCAGCCAATCCTAGTTGTCACTTGATGATGAATGTTTTCTTCGCTGGTCGTGTAGCCAGTAGAATATGAGTCAGAGGGATGCTGTCAAGTAAAGCTTTTAAGTTTTTGAAATCGAATCTCGTGTTGTCACCCCCCCCCAAATTGCATATACTAATATACATGCAAGTTTGAAATGTCTAAGTGATCTGTGACGCTGGTAATACAAACCTGACCAAAGCTGTTCCATTCCAAATGTGAAAACAGACTAAGCAGCAAGGCTGATTTTATTTTCCAGAGTAACTAAACAATAAAATGAGTACATGGGCGGCAGCAAATTCGATTTCACTCCTTCCCAGCCCCATTCCTAGTCGTCGGTGTTAACATATGGTGAAAATTTTGATAAAATGAGAATAACCCTGTCCTCTCCTCTTTCAGAGTGTATAGCTTGGCATTAGTCTGATGAGGATAATATCCCTTGATATGCTGTGTGACCTGTTTACCTTGTGGGACCTGATTATCTTCTGTCTACCCTAGCACTTAGTACATAGGAAATGCTTAGCAAATACCACAAATATTATTAGTCCAGTAGACCATCATAAACATTTCTAGGTCCTTGGGGGAAAAAAAAAAAGTAGTCACTTGCCAACCAGTTTCCCTATGAAGACTATTGATTTTTGGCAGTCAAATTGGAAAAATGCTGGTGTTTTGGTATTTATTTGATTTTACTACCAGTTTGAAGCCAGAAAAAGCCCACTACTATTTAAAAAAATATATTGGTTTGCCTAGTCCACAGCTTATTCAGCCCTTTCTTAGTTTTGAATCTTGCAGATAGGTTACCCCAAGCCAACTTCTTTTTGGGCAGAGTTCTTTCAAGTTAACACTTTTGAATGATGAAGAGAATGAACTCAATGGGAGCTCTGCATGTAGGCCAGGAAAGAATTCTGCCCTGTGATCTAGAACTGACTTTTGAAACATGTCTCTCTATCCCAGCAGGCAGCTAGTAGCTGAGATTTGCAAGAGCTGGGTGGGAGAAAAAAAAATTACAGATTCAAAATTGAGTCTTGCCAATTCTCACTTCCTCCTCACACTTCTCATTTCTCTCCCTCCACCTCCTAGAAAGACAGATTATTTTGCTCAGTGGTTGGGTTTGTTTGTTTTATTTGTTGTTTTTTTTTATTCTGGAAAGGTACATTGCCAGACCGGCTGGCCTACTGGATACTGAAGTCCAATTTGTGCTCTGTTGCATACCCACCATTTTTTAATCCCAGTAGAGCCCTTCTTTAATGATGTCCAGTGGAGATTAATCAATGTTGAGACTCTTTTGGTTCGAGTCAGGGTGGGAGGTGGTTATTACTGAAGCAACAAATGACTAAAAAATACTCTGTGATGGATTAAGGTCATTTTTAGAGCGAGTGAACCTAATTGATGTATAATATTGACTGTATTGGTCACAGATTTAAAGCCAAGATAAAGCTCTAACTTTTTTTTTAATTTCCTCTTTAATTTGCCAGGGAAACTTGCAAACTTGTAGGAAAGGAGGTTGGGTGGTTTGATAGCTCTGTTTCCCTGTTTGGATTTAATTATGGAAAAAGGTTGCACTTTGCAGAGTAAAGACCCAGAGTGAATCCACTGAGTGCATAACTACAACCTTAATATTAAGGGGTTTTCAGGCCCAGCCATCCAACTTTAAACTTTTCCCATATCATTTGAACCTGAACATTACAAACAGTGAGTGTAGTAGTGAACCAGGTAGAGTGAACCTGGTTAGTCTGTTTTCATGATCGTAACTAAAGGAAATGTAAAACTTGGACAGCACAAATGGTGTAAAGAATATTCAAGCTTTAAGAACCAGTTCACATCCACAGTGCTTGCGTCACATGTGTTTCTTAGGACCTCTGTTGTGTGCTTGGAAATCAGATGGAGTTCACTGTGTTCTTTTCCTGCTGGAAGACCTGCAGGTTTATTTCAGTCAGAAGTTGGTCTTGAGGAAAACTACAGCGATGTTGCTTGACTCCTGATTTCTAATCTAACTGTATGTATTTGGTGAAAAAGTGTATTTGATATTTGTATCGGCTTGCTTGTTTCCTGTTGTGATGAGTGAGCATCTCTGTGCATCTGAAAAAAATAAATAAAAATAGCATCAGTTATTGCCTGAGTTAGTACTTGCAGAAGGGGAACAAATTGTAGACTGTCCATTTTTGTCAGCTGAAATAACTATGAAATGGCCTTAAAGGAAGTTTAAAAGTTATCTCCTATTCATCCAGCTCTCATTCTAGAACATTCTTTTATTTGTACTCCTTTAATTGAATTCTGAGGACTTAACGTGCTGACCTGATCAAGGAAGAAGGACTTCCCTTGGAATCTTTTTCTGTTTTTTTAGTGGGGGACGGTGGGGAGTGGTGAGGAGGAGAGCTTAAACATATAGTCTGAGGTTTCTAGTTCGCTACTATTTGGAAAAAGGAATTGCAGAATGAAGTCATCTCTTTTCCAGAATTTAAAATGAATAAGTAAAAAAAAAATCTCGGTAGTGCTCCTCTATCATTTATCATTGAGACATTAAGTAAAGAAACACTCACAAAAGATGATTTAGCTTTGCAGAAAATATATCAGTTACAAGCATTTTGAACAGCATTTCCCACACTTACTAGTGGAACACCTGATGACAGTGAACTTAGTACAGTGCTCTGCACATAGTAAGGGCTCAAAAAGTACCAGTGATTGATTGAAAAATCCATCAAGCAACCAATAGATTTATTGATTTTAATATTGATAAATAATCTCCAATGGTTATCCATTTTTCTCAACATCAAGCAGAAACTCCTGACCATTGGTTTTAAGGCATGCAGTCAGGTCTCTCGGGGCTCCTTATCCACTCTCTTCTCCCACTCCATCCCAGCTCACCCTGTTTGTTCTATTTACTATGTCTCCTTCTCGTCACTCCCACATCCCAACCCCTCCCTTGCTCACACCCTTCCAGTGCTACGACAGAGTTGTGATTTTCTTGACGATCCCATTGGTGGCTTCTGAAGTTGTCATCCTATCAAGTTTCTCAAGCAAGGGGAAGGGGTTGAATTATGGTCCCACATGAGGTCGCCTCCCTCCCCGCAGCCATGACACAATGCAGACTGGCATCCTGGTATCCCTGTCAGGTCCTAGGCTGTCCTGGAGCTGTTTGTAAGACTGCTCCCACTTGCAAATTTTTAATTCCCTGACCAGGAGGAGAAGCTGATACTAAACTACCCTCTTCTCTCATTTTCAAGCTTTCACTCAGAGACCAGGTGGAGAAATGGGGAGGAGCAGGTGGGTGGAGTAGAGATTTAAAATAGGAGAGAGAGAGATTGTCTGTGTGTGTGTGTGTGTTATTGGAGGTCATTTGACTCGACCCGAGTGGGACAAGATAGATGCTGGTGCTTGTGAGAGAAGCTGGGATCTTGAGGGAAGAGTTTAACTCCGGAGGCATAATGGAGGTGGAGAAACTGGCCGGTGGGCCCGGAGGATTGGGTGGAGAGGGTCAGGCAGTCGAAGAATCAACCAATCATATTTATTAAGTGCTTACTGTGTGCAACTGTACTGTTACTATTACAACACTATAACAGACACATTCCAAGCACTCCCAGCCCCACATCACTTACATACGTATCTGTAATTTATGGATTTACAATGGTGTCTGTCTCCCCCTCTAGACTGTAAGCTCGCTGCGGGGAAGGGAATGTGTCTGTTTATGGTTATATTGTACTTTCATTCATTGATTCAATCATATTGAGCGCTTACTGTGTGCAGGGCACTGTACTAAGCTCTTGGAAAGTATAATTCGGCAACAATTGCTGTTCTCCCAAGTGCTTAGTATAGTGTTCTGCGTACAGTAAGCGCTCAGTAAATATGATTGAATGAATTCCCTGCCCATAACGAGGGGGAGAGGAGAGATAATTGGCAAACACTTAAAATACACCCTTCTTCCATTTTCAATTATTAGAAATTAATAGGAAGTCACCTACTTTGGATTATGTCTTACATCTCTCTCTGAGGCATGAGTCACTCAATCATCAATTTGTACTGAATACTTTCCCCATGCTGAGTCCCAGCTGCTCCCTCTTGCTCTACTCGGGCAGAGTCAAAAGACCTTCAAAAAAAATGAATAGAGCAGAAAAAAAAAAAGACTACTTGAGTTCTCTTCTCCGCCTGCCCCACCCTGTTTCTCTGCCTGGTCTGAATAAAAGCTTGAATAATAATAATTGAGGTATTTGTTAAGCACTTACTATGTGCCAGGAACTGTACTAAGCACTGGGGTGGATACAAGCAAATCGAGTTAGACACAGTTCCTGTCCCATGTGGGGCTCACAGTCTCAATCCCCATTTTACAGATGAGGTCACTGAGGCCCAGAGAAGTCAAGCGACTTGCCCAAGGTCACACAGCAGACAAGTGGCTGAGCCGGGATTCTCTCTCTCTTGTCTGCCCCCCTGCTTGGCCCCACCCCCCGTTTATCCACTTCCATCTTCTCTGCGAAGTGAAACGGTTCCTCGGGGGTCCCGGCCCATCTCCCAAACAAACAGCAGCCCCCACGTTGGCCGGCTCGGGTTGCAGGCAAGGTGGCTGGGGGATGCACAGTCTAAACTCCTTCCTCGGCCTGGGACCGTGGACCTGGGCCCGTCTGGATCCCATCCCATGTCTTGCATCTCAAAGTCCCTCCTTCCTCTCCCCTGGCATTGCTCCCCACCCCCACCCCTCAGAAAGTCCAGCAACTTCATAATTTAAAGTTTTTGGAGATGAGTTCGGGCCATTCCATATACCGCCCCTGAATGGGATCATCTCTAAGGATTACACTTCATTAACTTGTCGCAGAATAATTAGTATGGTGCTCTGCACACAGCGCTCAATAAATGCGATTGAATGAATGCAAAAGTCCTCACAAAGTCGTGGAACTGAAATCACATTTCCTCCAAGAGGCCTTCTTCAATTCAATTCTACTCTCCCCTACTGCTTGTTCAGCACTTCTCACCCACTTCAGCACTTAGTCTCACACTGTCCCAAAGCACTTTAGTACATGTCTTACACACCTTATTCCTTAAACAAGAACTCATACATCTCCCCTTTTTCTTCTTCCTCCTATCTGTAATCTAAGGTCTGTCACCCCAGCTAAACTGTAAGATCCTTTAGGACAGAGCTCGTGTCTACTGATTCTATTGTACTTTTTATACAATAGGTACATAATATTATCGATCTAGAATCTACTGTGCACAAAGCACTGTGCCAAGCACTTGGGGGAGAACAATATTTGCAGGAAACATAGCTGAAAAGGATGGTACCTAGGCTCCTCAGCTCTCTCTCTAGCCTGTAAACTCATTACGGGCAGGGAACGAGTCTGCTAATTCTCTTGGATTGTTCTCTCCCAAGTGTTTAGTGTAGTGCTCTGCCCATAGTAGGCACTCAACAAATGCCATTGATTGATTGATTGAGTGCTTGAATAGTCCTTGAGCACAAATTCTCACCAGCTCACTGACATTCAAAAATTGGGAAGACCACTTGTGCCCCATCTCTGCCTCATCCCACCTCAGCAGGTACTGTGGCTTGGGCTCCCAGGCTGTCGAGCAGAAGTGGCAGGATTGATCAGCTGGTAGTTAGTTACCCATGGCTTCCAGAGACATGATAGAATGGAATGACTGAGGGGTTTATGGTAGCTCCTGAAAGATGAGAAAATGAGTTGCAAACTCAATGGATATCAGAAAAAAGAGATGGCTTAAACTTTTGGAGCCCATTTATCTAAGGAACTCCAAGTTTCTGACAGATACTTCTCCTAGTAGGCCTGAGGGATAGGGAGGTGAGATTACTGTGTGGCAAATCCTAGTCTAAAAAAGAAGTCAGTTCCACCCTCCTCACCCTCTTTCTCTCCCCACTCTTACCCTCATGTCTACAGCAGGAAAAGACCATGTTCTGGGGTGCAGGGGGAGGAAGGTTGTGAGTCTCCAGCCCAAGGCAGCAGACAGAGATGAACCTGGTTAGACAGACTCCTTTCCCCTACCAGTCTGCCAACTCATCTATTTTCCAAGGAGTGCAACACATTCTGCTGAGGACCCATGCAGAAACTCACCCAATCGGTGGTATTTATTGAGCACTTACTGTGTGCGGAGCACTGGACTAAGTGCTTGGGAGAGTACAATACAGCAGACTTGGTAGACACATTCCCTGCCCACCAGAAGTCTGCAGTCTAGAGGGAGGGACTGATTAAAATGAAATGATGGATATATACATAAGTGCTGTGAGGCTGAAGGAGGGGTGAGTATCAAGTGCATAAAGGGTAGAGATCCAAGTGCATAGGTGATGCAGAAAGGAGATGGAGTAGGGGAAATGAGGGATTATTTGGGGAAGGTCTCTTGGAAGATGTGATTTTAATAAGGCTTAATAGACCTGGTCATTAACCTCCTTGCTGAAGTACCTGCCTCCTGACTCTCCCCACTTCAGTCCATACTGCACTCTGCTGCTGGGATCATTTTTCTACAAAAATATTCAGTCCATGTTTCCCCACTCCTCAAGAACTCCAGTGGTTGCCCATCCACCACATCAAACAGAAACTCCTTACCATCAGCTTTAAAGCACTCAATCACCTTTCCCCCTCCTACCTCCCCTCACTGCTCTCCTACTACAATCCAGCCTGTTCACTTCACTCCTCTAATGCCAACCTACTCACTGTACCTCAATCTCATCTATCTCGCTGCTGACCTCTTGCCCACATCCTGCCTCTGGCATGGAATACCCCCTCTCTTCCTATCCAACAGACAATTTCTCTCCCTACCTTCAAAGCCTTATTGAAGGCACATCTTCTCCAAGAGGCCTTCCCTGACGAAGCCCTCATTTCCTTTTGAACTCTCCCAAGTGCTTAGCACAATGCTCTGCATCCAGTAAGCGCTCAATAAATATGATTGATTGATACACTATAACAGAGTTGGTAGACTTGTGAACTTGCACTGCCCAGACCTGAGGCTTCTAACTGCAGCTGTCAACTGAGAGAGGCAGGAAAGTCCTGAAGTTTCCCAGTTCCTTGCTACTGTGCTGAGGCCAAAGAAAGATAACTTGCTTTACTATGCTCGTTTCTCTTCTGCCAAATATTTCTAATCTCACTCAAAGGGGATTGCAGGGCTGGATTTGGGCTTGAGAGCCCTGAAGAAAGAAAGAAAACAACTACAGGCATATAAGGCTTTTGTTATTACAAGGGATATAATTATGTTGTACATAAAGTAGTACTCAGTCATCTTTCATTTCACAAGCACATTCTTCCTAGCAAAATGATGGCAAATGAACTTGGGCTTGAGAAAATATGTACTCTGAGCTAATTTATGCATCTGCAAAACAACAACACTCCTGCCCCACCACCCCACACACAAAACACACACACCACCACCACACAAGTTTGCAAGCATGTAATGACATAATTCTGGCTTTATTGTTCCGAAAGATCTCAACAGAAAAATCTTTTGTATGACTTGGTCTTAATGTGAAGGTAAGGTATTTGAAGAACCTTGTTTTTGCAATTTGGGAGGCATTAGAAGGTTTTATGCCACTGAATAGTACATTTACTGCATCTTCCAGCATAATTGTAGAGTTTCTTGTAGGAGTGTTTATTGATTCTAATAGGCAAAAGAAATGTCAAGTTGCTGTTTGGAAAATATTGTTCAAAGTCTTCAGGTTCCATAAAATTACCTTCCAGACCAGTCGTAATGTGCTTAAGTGGATCAGGGATCTTTGGCAGGTGTGTGTGTGTAAAAGAGGTTGTCATTGTCTGGGTCACCATCTGTGTCCAAGTAGTATGGCTCAAAGATGGCTACCAGATGACTATCCTGAGACCACAGGACCAGAGAGAGGCAGGAAGAAAGAGCGGAGTGGAAGAGAGAAGGAAGAACAGTGGGGAAAGATAGGGAGCAGGGATTCAGAGCCTGGAGCCAACAGAACAGCTGTGGGGAGAGCAAAGAATCAAAGCTGACCCTTTACTCATGCTCTTCCCCTGGCCTGGAACCCTTTGCCCCTGCCCATTCCCCTAATCTGCCAGACCTCAGCCCTCTCCACCTCCTAAAGCCCTCCTAAAATCCCACCCCCTCTGGAAAACCTTCGCTGTTGAATTAGTCCCCAGTGGTCCATCTTTCATCATTCATTCATTCATTCAATAGTATTTATTGAGCACTCACTATGTGCAGAGCACTGTACTAAGCAGTTGGAATGTACAAATCGATAACAGATACAGTCCCTGCCCTTTGACGGGCTTACAGTCTAATCGGGGGAGACGGACAGACAAAAACAATAGCAATAAATAGAATCAAGAGGAGGAACATCTCATTAAAACAGTAAATAGATAAAACAGTAAATAAATAGAATCAAGGCGATGTACATTTCATTAACAAAATAAATAGGGTAATGAATCAAATGAACAACCACCCTTAGCACTTGTGCATAGCTCAATATTCCATTGTCCATTAAAATATTAATTTTATTTCATCCTGATTTATTCAGACTATTATATCCTTGTTCTGTCTCCCACCTGTTCTTCTTCATCATAAATAACTTTTGCCTGCCCGTCTCGCCCCCATTAGATCATAAGTTTTGTCAGGGCAGGGAATGTGGGCTGTGCTTCTGTTGTACTCTCCCAAGCATTCAGTTCACCGCTTCGCACTCGGTAAATGTTCAGGAAGTACCACTGACTGATTGATTGATAGCGGGGAGAAGAGGGAAAGGGTGGGGCTGCCCTATACATAAGGTGCTTAATACTGTCCTTCCACATGGAATGCTCATCACCATGTGTACATTGCATTCCTAAAAAGCAGGGCAGAAAGGGACAGTCTGCAAATGGATTTTATTGAAAGCTTACTGTTTGCAGAGCACTGTACTAAGTGCTTGAGAGAATACAGTACAGTAGAGTTAGTAGACATGGCCCCTGCCCTCGAGGAGCTTACATGGGGTTAGAATAATAGGGAAAATTCAGCCAAAACAATTCGAGAAGAACCACATCAACAAGACCAGTATGCTGCTCCTGGAGAAAATAGTCCTTTCGACCCCGACTGCTCTGGGTCCAAACAGCCACCACCATCCCAAGATTTTAACTGCTGGGAAGCCCATTCTCTTCCTTTTCCTCCCCTCTCCTCCTGGGATCTCAGGTCCTCAGAGCCGTCCTGGTGGTTGGCAATGTGGCTGGGGGAGGGGGATCGAGATCTCAGTGGTTTGGGCACCTTCTCCTATGCTTCTTTCTTGGTTTCACTGGTGGGTTCAGAGGGGTGAGGGGTGACCTTAGGGGTCCAGTCTTGAACCAGAAAGTTTTCTTCATTAAGGCTGTGCCCCCATCCTGCTCCTGCTCTTGCTCTTCCACCACTGATGCCACTTACCTCATCCAGGCTAGGATGGAGCCCTATCCCCTGTCCCCCTGTCCCCCTGTCCCCCACAGTGCCTCTAGCTTAGCCGGTCTGCTTTCAGGCCCCTCACCGCTTGCTCCTGGCTGGGTGGGTGGGTGGTGGGGGACTCTGGAGGACAGCTTGCCCCCATGGGAGTGACGGAGGGGATGGTTCACCCCCACAGGTCCCTGGGCATGAGGCTGGATCCTGCCAGTGGAGGCCAGGCCCTTTCTAGCTCCAAGGAGCCCAAATCGATGAGAGAGCAACCTAATGGCCTCAAAGGGGTGGACTAGGGCACCATGGGGACTAGGGTGGCCATTTGTCTGTTTTTATGCTGCTGGACAGTCTAGTTTTCAGCCAGTCTGTCCCTTAAATCAATCGATCATCAACCAATGGCTTTTATTGAGCTCTTGCTATGGGCAGTGAACTGTACTCAGTAGACAGTGTAGTCACTGAACAGAGTAGGTGGACATGATCCCTGCCCTCAAGGAGCTTAATCTGGTACTGACCTGGCACCAGATGCCTTTATGTCAGGTATTTTCATTTTCAACAGTCAGCGTCCCTCCGCCTCAGCTCCTGCCATAGGGCATAGTGGATAGAGCACGGGCCTGGGAGTCAGAAGGTCATGGGCTCTAATTCCCGCTCCACCACTTGTCTGCTGTGTGACCTTGGATGAGTCACTTCACTTCTCTGGGCCTCAGTTACCTTGTCTGTAAAATGGGGATTGGTACTGCGAGCCTCACGTGGGACAGGGACAATGTTCAACCCGATTGCTTGTATCCACCCCAGTGCTTAGTACAGTGCCTGACCCATAGTAAGCGCTTAACAAATGCCACAGTTATTATTCCCGGCTGGGAAGCGATGCCTGTGGGGGACCTGGGAGGGAAGTGCGATGGCTTTGGAGTTAGGGGGGGAAGCCAGGCAGTGCTTCTCTCCTTCTGTCCAAACTCTACCACTCTCTCCCAAGCGCTTAGTACAGTGCTCTGCTCAACACATATCATTGATTGATTGATTAACCTCACCCCCTAAACAGGGTCACCCCTGTTCTGTTCCTACAGAAAAAAGGCAAATGTCATCTCTAAGACACTCTGGGTTATGTGAATGAAATAAATGTCTTCTGGAGAGAATGGGGCTGATGTTCCTTCTACTCTGACTCACACCCCCCACTCACCTTACCTTTACCTTACCTTAATAATAATGTTGGTATTTGTTAAGCACTTACTATGTGCCGAGCACTGTTCTAAGCGCTGGGGTAGACACAGGAGAATCACATTGTCCCACGCGGGGCTCACAGTCTTAATCCCCATTTTACAGATGAGGTAACTGAGGCACCGAGAAGTTAAGTGACTTGCTCAAAGTCACACAGCTGACAAATGGCCGAGCCGGAATTCGAACCCATGACCTCTGACTCCAAAGCCCATGCTCTTTCCACTGAGCCATGCTGCTCCTCTAACATCTTCTAGATGTTAAGCTCCTTCTGGACAGGGATCGTGTCTACCAACTCTGTTACATTCCACTCTCCCAAGCGCTTAGTACAGTGCTCTGCAGATGGTAAGCACTCAATACATTCGACTGACAATTGATTGATTGATTCAGGAGTCTTCTTGGATAAAACTGGTGAAAATGACACGTTTCTGGGGGGTTTTGATCTGGTGGAGTGAATAGTTCAGAGAGAAAGCCGATATGGGAGCTGTGAGAGAAGAGCTGCCTCATTGCTTTCTTAACATAGCAACTAAACATGTGCAGACATGTCTACCGACTTACTCTCCCTTTTCTGAAATGCACAGCAGCCCAGTGACGGACACAGAGACAGAACCCATTCAACTGTGGAACAAAGGTCTGTGCGTTGCTGAAAGCTGCTAATGATGCATTTGTCTCTGATGGGCGCCACACTTTGTGTATTCAAATTTATGGAAATGCCCATAATTGCATTTTTCTTGGATTATTAAAATCAGTCTTAAAAAGACAAATCTGATCGTAATTCCAGCAAGCAAGTGATACTAAGCAGCTTCTCTAATGTATATTCATTTAAAGCTGCATCTGGTCATGTCACTTGTTTTTAACTGCTGAAAAGTGCTGAATCCCATCACTAGGAAGAAAAAAAAAATACAACTTTGGTTCTTGTACTCCTGAAAAACAGTGCTCTGTTCCACTGAACAGGTTACTTCACAGAAAACAAGATTGTTCCTTGAGGGCAGGGGTCTCATCTACCAGCTCCGTCATTTGTCAGCTGTGTGACTGAGGGCAAGCCACTTCACTGCTCTGTGCCTCAGTTACCTCATCTGTAAAATGGGGATTAACTGTGAGCCTCACGTGGGACCACCTGATTACCCTGGATCTACCCCAGCACTTAGAACAGTGCTCTGCACATAGTAAGTGCTTAACAAATACCAACATTGTTGTTATCATTATTATTATTTCAATCAAGTGTGGGCCTCTGGCTCAGATCAGAGCCAGAAAATGGAGTCTCGCTTCTGAGAAGTGATAGCTACAACAAGCCTAGTGGAAAGTGCACAGGGCTGGGAGTCAGGGGCCCTGGGTTTAATCTTTCAGGTGCTTAATACAGTGATCTGCACACAGTAAATGCTCAATAAATACTATTCTCCCTCACTTCTGCATTGCCCACAGACTTGGGTCCCTACCCCTGTAATGTGATGAGATCATACGGGTCATTTTGCGTTAGGCAAACAAGCGCCCCCCCCCCCCCCCCCCCCCCCGCACCCAAGCTAGAGCGTTTCTCTGGGGGGAAACTCAAGTCCCCTTTTTGCCCCAGAATGTCTGTGTTATCTTTCAGGTACTTTTCAACATGGACACTGCTTCCAAACTGTGAAATTTGGTGGCAAGAGCAGCTGCGTAGGGAAGTTGGGCATTGAAAAAAAACAACCCAAAAAATAAAGGGTGTAAAGGGTGTTGTGTCGTACTGGTACCAGGCAGGGGACAGACAAGCTGCAAACTGGATTGTCTGGTATAAATCTGGCCAACTATGTGACATGGTCAACATAGTCAAAGAGGAAGTCAGGAGCAAGAGGCTCCAGGTGTCCTGTCAATAGCCACTAAACCTTTTCCCAGTGGGGAGGAGCTACTCTTTGTACACTGCCTTTTAATTCTAAAGCAGCACCAAGTAGCCTTGCGTCTACTATCTGGCTGCTCTTTTTCTGACTCTTTCACCAGCTGGTCCTCTGTCTCTCACCCTCTAGACTCAGTTCTGGAGCTCCTCTTCTGAATCTTCACTCACTTCCTTGGGGAGCTCATCTGCTCTCAGGCTTTAACTACCACCTCTAGGCAGATGACTCCCAAATCTACTTCACTAGCCCTGACCCCTCTCTTCCTTGACAGTCTCACATCTCAAGCTCAAAAATGACCAACTGAATTCATCTAACCTCCCAAATCATCTTCTCCCCTAACCTTCCACTCACTGTTTTCTTAATGGTATTAATTGAATGCTTAATTATTATTATTATCATTATTACGTTAGGCACTATACTAAGTGCTAGGGTAGATTCAAGCTATTCAGATTGGACACAGTCCCTGTCCCACATAGTGTTCACAGTCTTAAATCCCATTTTACAGGTGAGATAACTGAGGCACAGAGAAGCAATTTGCCCAAGATCACACAGTAGACAAGTGGCAGAACTGGGATTAGAACCCAGGTCCTCTGACTCCCACTCCCGTGCTCTTTCCACTAGGCCACATTGTTGACAACACCACCAACCTCCTTGTCTCTGAAGGAGCATTATCCCTGGGTTTACTAACAGAAACACTTGGGGAAATGAAGAAGACCTGTTCAAATGATATTACAAGACAAGGCCGCTGTGCCCTGTGAGCCTTTCTTCAACTGGTTTAGCAGTCCTCCACCCAGAGTGTTTGTCAGGGATGTTGCAACATTCCCCTGGGGCCAGGTTCCACTGGTTTTCATGGGCCCTCAGATAAATTTGATTTCTTTTGTGTTTTGAAGTGCCTTAATGAGGTAGTAAAACAGGAAGGAGGAGGACTGTGGTTTGACCCCTTCCACGCATCACGCTGACTGGGAAAGGTGGCAGGGGAGGGCTGATGGGTGGCTTCTGGTCAGGGACATTGGCGTCAGAGGGAGTGTCACTCTGAAGGTAGTGGGGGGCATCTTTGCAACCCCTTATCATCAATAATAATAATTATGGGATTTGTTAAGCACTTACTATGTGCCTGGCACTGTACTAACAGCATGGCTTAGTGGGAAGAATACAGGTTTGGGAGTCACAGGTCATGGGTTCTAATTCCGACTCTGCCACTTATCAACTGTGTGACTTTGGGCAAGTCACTTAACTTCTCTGTGCCTCAGTTACCTCATCTGTAAAATGGGGATTAAGACTGTGAACCTCATGTGGGACAATCTGATTACCCTGTATCTACCCAGCGCTAAGAACAGTGCTCTGCACATAGTAAACGCTTAACAAATACCAACATAGTAATTATTATTATTAATATTTCATGTCAAGCACAGTGCTAAGCAGTGGGGTAGATACAGTACAATCAGATCAAACGGAATCCCTGTCCCACAAGGGGCTCACAGTCAAAATAGGAGGGAGAAGAGCTATTAAATGTCCATCATATGGAGGAGAAAACCAAGGCAGATGAAAGTTGAATGATTTGCCCAAGGTCACACAATAGGCAAGTGGCAGAGCCAGGATTAGAACCCAGATCCCAAAATAAATCAAGTGGACATAGATACATGAGTGCTAAGGAGAGTGTGAATAAGTCCATAACAGCTAGATTTGGCTGAAGAGGCCATATAGCTCAGGGTGCTGGGGGCGGAATTAGGGAAAGTTTGCTGGAGCATGAGACTCTGTTGTTATGCCTGATAATAAATAGATATCTGTTTCTAAATAGAATAATAGAACACAAGGCACAGTCCTTCAGATGTTTTTTTTTTCACAGTTATGACTAGAGCAGAGCGCATTCTGCTCTCTATGCGTTTCATAAAACCCGAAGGGCAAAATGAAACTCAATTTGGGTCTTTCATGGCACTGTGTAGGTACTAACTTAGTGAGAAAGACACTGCTGAAATCAATCAAATGCTAGCATAAGGGCACTTGTTTCTATGTGAAACAATGGGCCGATTAAATCAGCTCGGTGTTCAGATAAAAATAAGGTTTTTTCTTTAAGAAAAGAAATGATCTCAAGCAAAGGTTTACAGAGCGCTAGAAATGTTAAACCTGTGCGCCCTCTAGTGGCCAGGATTTGAACAGTAACGATGCGTCGTCCGGGAGAAAGGCTTCATCCAAAGAACAACTCCAAGAGAATAAACACCAGGCACTCGATTTGCACCACAACGCAGAAATCCACAGTTGCAGTCGAGAACTGAAAAAGAGGAAGAAAATCAGTGGATGTTTGCCAAGGCATGTATTAAATGGATTATGGGAAGGAAACTTAACATCACCCACTAAAATCTAAAGAATTAAAGCATAATGATGATAAAAACATACTCAGCCCTTCAATGTGGGAACTCGAATCAAGCAATTATTGGGAAAAGACATATGAAAGCCCCAGCTCTCAACTCCCTCCCACACTCATCCTTTAGCAAAGTCGGCCAGCTGAGGATGTGCACTTCAACTTGTTTTTCTGTTCTGCCCATACCTAGAGGTAATTATAGGGAAATGGATTATTCCGCTGATGGTTTCACTACAGTGTCTATTTCCAGGAAGCTGCATTAGTAGCATTTATTTAGGACTGGGTCTAAACCCAATCTAGGTAGATGGAAAAAGAGAGAGTTTCTCTCCAAAGTACTTAACTACAATGCACTGCACACAATAAGCACTCAATTAAACATCCCTGATCGGGAAAGTGAATGTGTGTATCAGTCCCTCTATGCCATGTGTTTTCTCTACACGTGTTGGATAGAATGGGACGACAGAAGACTTAGGGAACATTCTTCCAACAGTGTAAGTCTGTGGACAGAACGCAGTTCTATGTCAGAAGAAGTGGTTGCCTGCATGCTCGCGGTATCAGTCCAAGCGTAAGAACTACAACGAGAGTTTTCCTTAACATGGCATTTTTCAAGAATGTATTAAATGAGATTTGACTCTATGCAGTTGTCCTTCTGATAATAATAATTATTATTATGGTATTTGTAAAGTGCTTACCATGTGCCAAGCACTTTTCTAAGCGCTAGAGTAGATTCGAGGTAAATAGGATGGATGCAGTCCCTGTCCCACATGGGGCTCATGTCTTATTCCCCATTTTACAGATGAGATAACCGAGGAACAATTTAAGTGACTTGTCCAAGGTCACCCAGCAGACTAATGGCAGAGCAGGGATTAGAACCCACGTCCTCTGGGTCTTGCCACTAGGCCACGCTGCTTCTCGTTCTCTGATTCAAAGGCAATACTGAGAGCGAAGACCACTTAGGAGTGTATGCATAATTGAAAAGGTCAATGTGGGACTCACGGTCCCAACTATACCATGCACACACGAAGATTGCCTTTTGTTGTGCTGCCACCCCTGATGTTTGCAGCACCTGGTGCTGTCTTGCTACTGAGTCTTTGTTTCATGATACTTTCATAGCTTCTCTTCAAATGAGCAGCCCCGTTTAGCCTGCAGCGTTCTAGATTGGCCTCAATTGTCAGTAATTGATTTTAGTGTCCGTCTTCCCCGCTAGGTTGTAAGCTCCTTGAGGGCAGGATACTGTCTACTTATTATATTATGTTTTCCCAAAGGCTTAATATAGTGTTGTGCTCATAGTAAGTGCTCAATAAATACCATCGATCGATTGATTCCCACAGCTGTCGGCTTTTTCAGCTAAGTCACCACAGTGCCTGAGGCTTTAATTTATGACATTCTTAAATTGCTTTCCTCTGTCCCCCTGGTTTTCGGTTGCCCAGTTTCAGCTCACCTTATAGTTGCTGCTTGAGTAACCCGGCAAGTCCCACCCAGCCAAATTGTGTGGAGGTGAGCACGGCTTCGATGCTAAGAAACTTTATATTATCCCTTTTCTTCATTGCTGAGGGTAGGTGGCTGTAAGCACATTAGATATATGGTAGGCTTGAAGCTTGCGAGGGCAGGGAATGTGTCTACCAACTCTGTTGTATTGTAATAACAATAATAATAATAATTGTGGTATTTGCTAAGCACTTACTAGGTGCCAGGCACTGAACTAAGCACTGGGGTGGATACAAACAAATCACATTGGACACAGTCCCTGTCTCACGTGGGGCTCACAGTCTCAATCCCCATTTTCCAGATGAGGTAACTGAGGCACCGAGAAGCCAAGTGACTTGCCCAAGGTCACACAGCAGACAAGTAGCAGAGCCAGGATTAGAACCCATGATCTGCTGACTCCCAGGCCTGTGCTCTATCCACTCCACCATGCTGCTTACTCTCCCAAGCACTTAGTACAGCGCTCTGCACGAAGTAAGCGCTCAATAACTACCATTGATTATGATATATCAATACTTTGGAAAAAAGATCCAAGCTGGGGCAGCCATAAAGGTGGCCATAGCCGATTAGACTACTATTAGACACTTTAGATGCGATTGACCACCGATGGCACTCACAGATACAGGCCAAGGAAGTGTGCAGGATGTCACCTAGATTACGCCAGGAACATGTCGATTTATTCGACATCGTTTTGCAGAAATTTACCCAAGGACCCCTGAACCTAGAGCGTTTCTCCAGGTGGGACCTTTGATACCCTTCCCTCCACTTGGTCCGAAGCTATCCCAATATCCCACATAGCTGGCTCCTCAGAGACCTCCCTGTCTCCCCTATCTCCCAAAAGAAGTGGCGTGGCTCAGTGGAAAGAGCACGGACTTAGGAGTCAGAGGTCATGGGTTCTAATCCCGGCTCTGCCACCTGTCAGCTGTGTGACTTTGGGCAAGTCACTTAACTTCTCGGTGCCTCAGTTACCTCATCTGTAAAATGGGGATTAAGACTGTGAGCCTCATGCGGGACAACCTGATTACCCTGTATCTACCCCCGTGCTTAGAACAGTGCTCGGCAAATAGTAAGCCCTTAACAAATACCAACATTATTATTATTATTATTATCTCTCTGCTTGCCGGTCCATTCTTCACTCTGCTGCCCAGATCATTTTTCTAAAACATCATTTTGTGTAAAAATCTCAAATGGTTACTTGTTCCTCTCAGCATCAAGCAGAAATTCCCAATCATTAGTTTTGAGGCGCTCAATCAGATCTCCACTCCTTACCTTACTCCTCTCCCGCTAGACCTCGGCTCCCACGCTTCTCTCCTCAGAAATCAGCCTCCTTGCTGTGCCTTGTCTTTGTATCGTTTGCCATTGGCCCCTTGTTCGTGCCTTCCTTTCTGCCTGGAATTCCCTCCCCCTTCACATCTGCCCAACGTCTCCCTATCTTCAAAGCCCTTTGGGAATCACAGCTCCTCTAGGAGGCCTTCCCTGATTCATCTCTCATCTCCCCACCCTATTTCACCAGCTTACTGCCACTTCAGAACTCTTGCATCACCTAAGAACTTGGATACTTAGTGACACTTCAGGAAGATGATCCAGGCACCAGATACTGACAACCGCAATCCTCCCATTGCTTTTATGTTGTATTTTATACTCAGTGCCTAACCCTGTGTGTACTGTATTTTACTGCCTCTCTGTCTGCCCCACTAGATTTTAAGCTTCTTGAGGGCTGAGATTCTATCCACTTAAACTCTACTGTACTTTCCCGAATGCTTACTATAGTGTTCTACATACAATAAGTGTTCAGTAAATACTCCTGAGTGATTATTGAGTCATTTCTTTATTTTTCACCTTGAAGCATATGCCGCACGGCATCATGAAAATTATTACCCATTTCATCTCTTCTAAATTATCACCCTCTTTAGTCATCATTTTCTCCTTCTCTGGTCCCTCTTACATGCACCTTTTGTTCTTTCTTTTACAACCTTGGACAGAAGGAAACAGAATATTTGAAATTCACCTGCAAAATTCACTCAGAAATAAGAATAAGAGTGCCACGGAGGAAAGTCATCATACAGCTGCCTCCAAGCATCCTGTTGCCACCATCGGAGACAGAAGGAATGGCACAAGATGCCATTCACATCAACCTTCCTTTCCCACACCCCCAATCTGAATGCCCCACTGGCTTAATCAAATGTTAAAAAGTGCCTAGAGATAGCTCTAACTTCTTCACCATAACTTCTTGTTGAACTTCATTAATTTCCGGTCTGAGCTTGAAGTAGCTACCCTCTACTGGGAAGAACAATTTGAGCATTTTGTTTTTTTTCAGTATCTCATTTTTATGATAGTAGATTCCTGTGTTGCTTTAAAATTGCAAAATTTGATCTTAAAGGTATGTATACTCCATCACACTGTCAACATCGCACACAAGGCAGGGACACAATCTTCTGCTTCTTCTATAATAATAATAATAATAATGTTGGTATTTGTTAAGCGCTTACTATGTGTCGAGCACTGTTCTAAGCGCTGGGGTAGACATAGGGGAATCAGGTTGTCCCACATGGGGCTCACAGTCTTAATCCCCATTTTACAGATGAGGGAACTGAGGCACAGAGAAGTGAAGTGACTTGCCCACAGTCACACAGCCGACAAGTGGCAGAGCTGGGATTCAAACTCATGAGCCCTGACTCCAAAGCCCATGCTCTTTCCACTGAGCCATGCTGCTTCTCCAGCCACGCTGCTTCTATATGTTTCCTCTGCACCCAGCGTGTCAATGGTCAATGATATTTATTGAGAGCTTCCAAACTCTCTTCCCCTCTTCAAAGCCCTACTGAGAGCTTGCCTCCTCCAAGAGGCCTTCCTAGACTGAGCCCCCCCTTTTCCTCTGCTCCCCCTTCCCTCCCCTCCCCCAACCTCTGCTCTTCCCCCTTCCCCTCCCCTCAGCACTGTGATTATTTGTATATATTATTTATTACCCTATTCATTTTGTTAATGAGGTGTACATCCCCTTGATTCTATTTATCTTGATGATGTTGTCTCGATTTTGTTTTGTTCTGTTTTGCTCTGCTGTCTCCCTCCCCCGTTTAGATTGTGACCCCCTTCATTGGGTAGGGATTGTCTCTATCTGTTGCCGAATTGTACATTCCAAGCGCTTAGTACAGTGCTCTGCATATTGAATGAATGAATGAATGAATGAATGAATGAATGAATGAATGAATGAATGAATGAATGAATGAATGAATGAGAGCTTACCATGTGCAAAGCACTGTACTAGGCAGGTTCGCAGTAAATACCAGTAGTGAGACACCTTCTCCGTCCACAGTGAGCCTCATCGTTCTACCAACTCTGTTGTACTGTACTCTCCCAAGCGCTTAGCACAGTTCTCTGTACACAGTAAACGCTCAATAAATACCCTTATTTGCCTGATACAGTTCTCCCCGTCTCCCTGTTCATTCCAAAGTGTAATGCTGCCGGTTCACCAGTAGAGGTCATGCCAAACTGAGTACATTATTCTACGCGTGTCAATAATAATAACAATTATTATAATTATAATATTGGTTAAGTGCTTACTACGTGCCAGGCACTGTGCTAAGCACTGGGATGGATACAAGCAAATCAGGTTGAACACAGTCCCTGTCCCACGTGGGGCTCACAATCTTAATCCCCGTTTTACAGATGCAGTAACTGAGGCCCAGAGAAGTGAAGTGATGTGCCCAAATTCACACAGCAGACAAGTGGTAGATGCAGGATTAGAACTCAGGCTCTCATGACTCCCACGCCCATGCTCCATCCACTAGGCCATTCCACTTCTTTCTATTTCATGCACTTAATGACTAATATGTAAAAGGGTTTATAGCAAACAGGAGCTGTTTTTAATAACTACAAATTTAGGATTAGTACAATAACCACAGTGAACTCCACAAAATAAAGCCCGATGACAACAGGAGTAACATATCCAGAAAAATTGCCCACATTTTAGAATGACCGAACCCCAAACAAAGAGAGAAGAGGTGTACATCCCCTTGATTCTATTTATCTTGATGATGTTGTCTCGTTTTTGTTTTGTTCTGTTTTGCTCTGCTGTCTGTCTCCCCCGTTTAGATTGTGACCCCCTTCATTGGGTAGGGATTGTCTCTATCTGTTGCCGAATTGTACATTCCAAGCGCTTAGTACAGTGCTCTGCACATTGAATGAATGAATGAATGAATGAATGAATGAATGAATGAATGAGAGCTTACCATGTGCAAAGCACTGTACTAAGCAGGTTTGCAGTAAATACCAGTAGTGAGACACCTTCTCCGTTTTTTTAGCCAAGAGAAATGCTAAAAACTGACAAAGGCAAGTGGTCACTTAGGGTCAAGGAGAGAAATTTCTTATTTTATGAGACATGCTTGAAAGTATCAAAGTCAGATTAAGGGAAGCCTAAGATATCTCCACACAAACTGAAGTCTCATTATTGGTTTATTCAATCAGTATTGAATTGAGCAACTGCTATTCTTCAGCAGGTGAAATGTCCTCTTGCCTTTTTAATAAAAATGATGGATTATCCAAGTCCGGTTAATTCAAGGTTCATTTTTTCAGACCTTTGAGTTTTGAATTGGTAAGACTGTGTTAGGTTTCTTTTGTTCAAGCCCCTTTGGTAATGAGGTTTCACTATTTGCTAGGGAAGCAAAAATGATACTCAATAATTCCAGTGTAAGAATTGGTAATACATTAACTCAGCTATGAGGAAAGTCACCAGGGGTTCCTGAATGTGGTGAATTAGTAACATAATAAACAAAACTTTAAAAAGAGACGGGCAACCAGGATATTTTATTACACTCTGATCTCAGTTTAATTCCAAAGGCTCAGCTCAGTTTCATGGTAGTACTTCAGCGCCCAACAGTAAATGTGCTCAAATACAAAGTGACAAAATCAAAATCTTAGCATGCAACTCCACCCTACTAGGAGGAGGAGTAGTTCTTACTAGTTCTTACTCAGGCAGGAGGTGTCTAAGAGAAAATGAACAAATGGCCTCTTCTTTCTCTTATTGCTGTTTAGTTTTCACGGGAATCTGTGTTAAGAGGAGCAGACATTCACTTTGATTCTTTAAGCCCATTAAGCCAGGAGAGGAAGAGCAAAGACGGGATGAGATATGGCAGTTGGAAGTAAGGGCAGAGACTGTGAAAACTTTTCAGAGAAAATCCTCAAGGATAGACAGGTTTTTCTGACCTTGTCTGCGGGCTGGGTTAGTGAGACTTCTGTAGAAATCCCACTCCTAAATTTGGGTTGATGAAGAAAATATAAAACTTGGATTTGGCTGGGGCTACTGGTGGAATTTTTGCATATCCAGATTTTAATGGGAAGAATTGTTGAACTTCTTTTCATTGCATTTTGGGGGGGGAGTGGGGGAGGGGGCTGATTTCTGCAGACTTCCAAATATATCAGAGAGTTTAAATTTCAGGCATTCCTTTTCCATTTTCCCAAGACCAACTTTATTTTTGGGAAGCATTACTCCCCAAATTGACTTCAGAAGGCACAATAACAGCGGTAGATAGCCTGTGTGCATTTTCAGTTCTTTTCTCAATGAATGGAAAGTGAAAATTGCACATTCCTCTCAGGGGCTGGTTCACTTTTAGCATGCACAAAGTCAGCCTTTTTAAAGCTTATTCTAACTATTTGAACAGATGGGCACAGGTAACCTTTCAAACATTTTCTTGCTAAGTGTTGTGAGGTGCTGAATTTTGGCTTGTGAGTCAAGACAGTGATTAACACCACCTGAGAAACAGGCATTCATAGTCTACTTGGCCCATTAACTGTCTCTCAAATCAATCTCATAGAAGTACAACTAAATACCTAGGATAATATAACATTTGCTTCAGAAGAAATTAGGAATGGAAAATAAGAGCCAGGCCTAAGCATAAGAATTGTTTAGCACATTCTCTGGAATGAGTCATTTAAAATGAAAGAAGATAACAAAATGGTGGATTGGAAAGCAGTTCAGATAATGGTCGATAATGGTATTCACTGAGCACCTAATAGGTGCAGTGCATTGTGCTAAATGCCTGGAAAAGTTCAAAAGAAGCAACAGGACATGTTCCCTGCCCTCCAGGAGTTTACAGTCCAATGGAAGAGACAGACAGCGTGGCTTAGTGGAAAGAACATGGGCCTGGGAGTCATAGGACCAGGAATCTAATCTCAACTCTGCCACATACCTGATATATGACCACATGCAAGTTACTTAACTTTTCTGTGCCTCAGTTTCCTTAACTGTAAAATGAGAATTCAATGCCTGTTCTCCCTCCCTCTTAGGCTGTGAACCTCATGACCTCATTATCTTGTACCTGCCCCAGAGTTTAGTACAGTGCTTGCCACATGGTGACTGTAAACTCATCCTCTAGAGTGACTACTAACCTCTAGAGTTATGCTGTACTCTCTCAACTGTTTAGTGCAGTATTCTTCACACAGCACTCAGTAAATGTGATCGATTATGACTGGCACAGATGAAAGAGTGTGAGTGACGCTGCGTAAACCGGTGGCACTATCGTCAATTCTTCTGTGCAGGCTTTCAATCCTGAAGTCTCAGAACCGAGGCTCATCTGCTGTTCCTGATAGGAGACTTCATCCACTCTATCTAGAGTGGC
Organism: Ornithorhynchus anatinus; assembly: GCF_004115215.2. Classification (NCBI taxonomy): domain Eukaryota; kingdom Metazoa; phylum Chordata; class Mammalia; order Monotremata; family Ornithorhynchidae; genus Ornithorhynchus; species Ornithorhynchus anatinus. The sequence continues at coordinate 58,951,873 of NC_041753.1, forward strand.
TGTTGGGTTGCCATGACTCCGAGTATTGGAAATTAATCACTCAATCGATCATCGGTATTCACTGAGCGTTTACTGTGTGTGGAGCACTGTACTAAGCGTTTGGGAGAATACAACAGAATTAGCAGACCTTTCCCTGCCCATAATGAGCTTAAATTAATTGAGAAAGGCTTGCTGGAGGAGGTGGAATTTTAGGAGGGATTGGAAGATGGGAAGGTTTGAGGTCATGTGGATTTGAGGGTAGGGAAAGAGTTCTTAGCTGGAGAAACAGCATAATGCAAGGGGTAGGAGGCAGGAAAGGGGAGAGTGGTTTACACTTAAAAGGTGAGTGTGAGAGGAGTAAAGAGTGTGAGCTGGGGAAGAGTGGACAAAGAGAGACAAAATGTAAACTGGGGAAACCTGGTGGAGAGCCTCGAAGCCAATGGTAAGGAAGTTTTGCCACTGCAGAGGGAGATGGGTGGTTTTGTGAGGAGTGGAGAGTTGTGGTGAATGATGTTTCAGGAAGATGATCCGGGCACCAGCATGGAGTATATGGACTGAAACAGGCAGAGGCTGGAAGCAGGGAGACCAGTGAGGCAGAAAGCTAAGAGACACTTTTTATTGCAGGGAATTTGGTGTCAGATTATATAACTGAGTAGCTCATCTGCGATTAGGTTCAGAATGACCCAGATCACAACCCTTTCTCTTTCACTATTGGACTCATGTGCTTCTTCTCCTGCCTGCATTCATTCATTAATTCAATAGTATTTATTGAGCACTTACTATGTGCAGAGCACTATATTAAGTGCTTGGAATGTACAATTCAGCAACAGATAGGGACAATCCCTGCCCAATGATGGGTTTACATTCCAATTTTATGTACAGGCTGAGTCACCAAAGCAGCGTGGCTCAGTGGAAAGAACCCAGGCTTGGGAGTCAGAGGTCACGGGTTCTAATCTCTGCTCCGCCACTTGGCAGCTGTGTGACTTTGGGCAAGTCACTTCACTTCTCTGGGCCCCAGTTACCTCATCTGTAAAATGGGGATGAAGACTGTGAGCCCCACATGGGACAACCTGATTCCCTTGTGTCTACCCCAGTGCTTAGAACAGTGCTCGGCACATAGTAAGCGTTTAACAAATTCCAGCATTATTGAGAAGCAGCGTGGCTCAGTGGAAAGAGCGGTCTTGGGAGTCAGAGGTGATGGGTTTGAATCCCTGCTCTGCCACTTGTCAGCTGGGTGACTGTGGACAAGTCACTTAACTTCTCTGTGCCTCAGTGACCTCATCTGGAAAATGGGGATTAAGACTGTGAGCCTCAAGTAGGACAACCTGCTTACCCTGTATCTACTCCAGCGCTTAGAACAGTGCTCTGCACATAGTAAGCGTTTAACAAATACCAACATTATTATTATTACCACTCTTGCTTCTGAACAGCCAGGAGGGTAGGCCTCAAACATGCTATCGCCTCAATTATGTTTATGCCATTTCTCCCGGGAACTGTTAATGCCTTAATGAAAATACAGATTACAGAGTTTTTAGTGAGCCTCCATATTTAGTTTTACGCCCTCTCTTCTATGGTTTCTTCAGATGGGAGGTTTATAGGAAACAACCATGAGCATTTTTGTTCAGGTTTATTACTCCATTTTTATTCCTCACTAAAACAGAATTCTACCAATTATGAGATTGATACCAAACTAATCAAATCATTTTAGACCCTGTGTGATAAAGAATGCCTTTCATCCTTTTTATCCTCTTTCTGAACACAATAATCTAAATACAATTGCATTGATGTACTTTTAAAAATTAAACATTTCACCTCACACAACTAAAAAATAGAAAGTGAGGTAAAAGGAGAACTTCTTTGAAGTGCCAACTGTTGATCACACTGTAAACACTCTCATGGTTTTATTAATAATTATCAATCATCACAGTCATCATTTATCCCCCTGATGGCTACTAGAGATCTGAATGCTTGAAAATCAACACTTTCTAACTGGTAACATTTTCCAGATTGCAATGCAGCTTTCAGGTTATGTTTGTCCAACTGGTAAAAGATCTGACAAATCCAAAGCCAGATTTATAAAACAAAAAATATTTCAGGGAGGCACCCTCATTCCATCAAGGTTCTCTTCAGGCCTGAATCTACAGAGCAGAAAACCAGATAATCCCAAAATTGGTTTAAGATAAGGCATGAGGTTAAACATCCTATCACCCAGCCAGTGTCCTCTAAATGGGTGATTTGAAGGTTTATGTCAACTTTGCGGCACAGCTTCATAAACCTTACTGATGATATACTGTTGGGATTTAGTACTGACTAATGTAAGTCCCTTCAAGTGGTAGAAGGATGATTTTCTGTGATAGATGGGTTCACTGTCAGTGAGACCAAATTATTGAAGATTTAGTACAAACGGAAGCCTAGACCTGTTGGGGCTTCCTGAAGTTGCAAGAGAATAACCTGCCAGCAAGGAAAGCGTGATGGTACTTCAGCATCCAACAGTTAATGTAGGTGCCGGCTATTAAACACTTTCTTCAGGGTGGCCAATGAGGTTATGGAAAAATATTTGTTAGTATTTCCATTTCTAGCATACTCATTTGGTATTATAAAATGGCCCAGTATGCGCTTAAAGACCACCACACGTAAATACCAGGGTCGATGCCCAGACATCACGTGCATCACTCAAACTCAATCAAGAGGATAAAGTGGAAGAGATGTAATTAAGAACTATTATTGGTGTAGCTCTCACACCACCGAATTGAGGAACAGAAAATTAGGTGGTGATCCATAAAAATTGGTCATATAAAGCAGCCCTAGGTTTTCGGCACTGGAGCTTGGAAATTGCAGCAGCAATTCTCCAAATGGTTCAGTAACCAACTTCAGACTTGGGTACAGTATGATACCATCAGCTTTAGCCAAATGATGGCGATAAAATGTATGAAATAATTCATGACTGGAGCCAGGGCTGATGTAGGAGGTGAAGCTAAAGGGGTTGCTGTGGCAATTCAGAGTAGGTTGATTAGAACAATTATTTCAAGTATATGATTAAGAAAAATTTATTCGACTAGAGGTGCTGGTACTGTGCGGTGGCTGACACAATGTTCAATCAAGCAATCAGTCAATAATATTTATTGAGTGCCTACTAGGGAGAGTACAATCAAGTTAGAAGGCATTATCCCTGCCTTCCCGGAGCTTAGCGGGGGAGACACACTATAATTTACATATAGGAAAAGAGAAAAGGAAAATAAATATGTAGATGAGTAAGTACTGAAATAGTAGGATATGTGTGTTAATATGAACAGAAGTACTAAAAGTAGGTGTGAGTAGCATAAGTGTAGAAGTGAGTAGCTGGGGTGATATGACCTAGGGAGAAGAATAGCAAATTTGAGGAAGGCCTCCTGAGGGAGATGGGATTTCAGAAGGGTTTTGAAGATGGGAAACGCTGTGGTCGGATGGATTCGAGTGGGGAGAGTGTGCCAGGTAGGAGGAAGTGTGTGAGTAAGGGGTAGGAAACAGGAGAGATGAGAGTGAGTAGGTAAGCTTGAGAGGAATAAAGAGTGTGAGCTGGGGTGGAGTGGGAGAAGCAGCGTGGCCTAGTGAGAAGCAGCATACCTCGTGGATAGAGCATGAGCCTGGGAGTCAGAAGACCTGGGTTCTGATCCCAGATTTGCCACTTGTCTGCTGAGTGACTTTGGGCAACTCACTTAATTTCTCTGTGCCTCAGTTACCTCATCTGTAAAATGGGGATTAAGACTGTGAGCTCCATCTGGGACATGGATTGGGTCCAACCTGACTCACTTGTATCAACCCCAGCACTTAATACAGTTTCTGGCACATAGTAAGTGTTTAACAAATATAAAAAAAAGAAGAGAGTGGAAAAGTAGGAGGGAGAGAGCTGAGCTAATGGGAGATCTCATCTTCCATTTGCAGGGTGGCTAAGATTGTACACCAAAAGTTATCCTTAATTATGAATTAGTAACATAGTCAAGAAACCAAGGAGAATTGAAACAGAGCAGAGCCCATTGGACTTGACTAGAGAAGTGGGTGGAAAAACTGTCTGTAGTGGGTCAAGATGGAAGTTGATGGAACAGAAGTAAAGGAGGTTGGGGTGGGTGGTATGCAATTCATTCCAGGAGTTTGGGTAGGAATGGGAGCAGGGAAAGAGTGCAGTAGTTGAGGGAGCTGTGGGATCCAGTGATGAAGGCCTTTTTAGTGTACAAGAAACTTAAGTGTGTTTGAAGATAGAGAGGAAGGAACCATCCGAGCCTGAGAGGTTGAAGATGGCCCTGAGGGAGCACAGGAAGCTGGCAGTAAGTGTTATTAAGAGGTCAGTCAGTCAGTCATTCAATCATATTTTTGTAATGGTATTCGTTAAATGCTTACTACGTGCCAGGCACTCTACTAAGCGTTGGATTTCATTCAGTGCTTACTGTGTGCAGAGCACTGTAGTAAGCACTTGGGAGAGAAGGGATGTGCTCAAAGGCCCAGATAGAGAGGGTAGATTCTGCAAGCAAGCAGGAGACCTCCTCTTGAGAGATGGCTGAAAAGGAAGAGAAAGAGGAGGGGGTGGCAAAGCCATGAGGAGTTGATGGAAGAGGTTTCGGGCCTGAGGTCAAAGTATTTGGAGAGGTCATCAGGGATTAAGGAGGGAGATAGTGAAGATCCTTCAGTTGATGATGATGAAAGGCAGCTGGTTGTCTGAAAGCGGAAACCTTCCCAATGTAAGTGTTAAAAAAAGACCAGTGTTTTTTATTGCCCTGTATTTTTTGGAACTTGTTGACCAACTCTGCTATATTGTACTCCCCCAAGTGCTTAGTACAGTACCCTGCACACAGTAAGTGCTCCATAAATGCCACTGATTGATTGATTGATTTTTTTGAAGGATAAATGAAGTTCCCGTGAGTTTGTCTGGGACAATGGGGTTGGGTGCAAATGCATTCAGTTTCAGCAACTTTGCCCTATCTACAGGACTGTATACTTCTTTCAAAGGATGGGAGAATAACAAAAATGACCCTTAAGTAACACTTTAGAAAAAACCCTCCTTCTGCACCACAAACTTCTAGCCTTTTTATCTAAAAATAATATGGATATCAACATCAAAATCCCTCAGGTGCCTTTTCAGCAATGTTTATCAGTTATAACAGTGGATATTTTATTCTAGCTTTCCATCATGCTTGTGGATTTTAATCTAAAACCCTACAGTTTCCTGATATGGCACACATCCTAAGAAACAAAAAAGGAACTTAAATTCATGTGTTGTTATCTCACCAGGCCTACAGTGACTTACCTAGAGTGCTGATTGTTTTTCACTGTTGGCAAGCCAAGCAGAAGCTTTCGTTATCAGGTTTTTCTCTTATTTTAACTATTTTCACCACCCTGGTGACAGTGAAAAATTTAACACCCTCACAGGTCAATAGAAGGATCATATAGGCTGGGGGTCTCAAGCCCCCAGTTTTGTCACCACCATGCAAATGAAGAATGGGCTTAACTTTGTGAAATGCAGAAGAAGCAATGCTGAGAAGCAAAATAAATTCAGAGGAGTTAGGGTATAAGGGATTGAGACAATTTAGCTCTTGCTTTCAAGAATAACAATAATAATAATGTTGGTATTTGTTAAGCGCTTACTATGTGCAGAGCACTGTTCTAAGCGTTGGGGTAGATACAGGGTAATCAGGTTGTCCCATGTGAGGCTCACAGTCTTAATCCCCATTTTACAGATGAGGTAACTGAAGCACAGAGAAGTTAAGTGACTTGCCCACAGTCACACAGCTGACAAGTGGCAGAGCAGGAATGCGAACCCATGACCTCTGACTCCCAAGCCCAGGCTCTTTCCACTGAGCAACACTGCAGTTACGGTATTTTTTGAGCACTTACGTTGTGATATTTTTGAAATTGATAGTTTCATCTGCAGAGTTGCCTCAAAGTCTCTATTCTACTGAAAGTTTCCTAAAGAAATAAGTGTTTTTTTCATGAAATTGTTTCCATCAGGTATTAGTTGGGGAAGGCGGGTGATTAGAGAGCTCAGTGACATACATTCAAGTGAGCCCATAGAAATTATTGTGGGCTGAGTAGAAATCAGATAGCAGATTCAAATGTATATAAAATCATAAATAAGGAGAAGCAAATGGAGATTTGTCATTCTTCAACCCGCTGATGTTCATTTCCATCACCTGATCTCCTCTGATGCTACCAGGTCAGGGCTGGGCTGATGAAATTTGGGTTGGTAGATTTTTTTGACCCTTTTGCAACCCTGCTGAGCAAAAAGATTCCCAAACCTATGCCAGAAATTCATCCAATTGTTTCTAACTACTCAATTATCTGTCTATTTTATTTCATCAAGTGTACTGAGGCTCAGAGAAAAGGCAAGATTATACCAAGCCTATTTCAAGAGAGTACAGTGATGAAGAATTCAATTTTATGGCCGAAGTGGGGTAAAAAAAAGGAAGTAATTTGCTGCACCTTGGAAGACTATTAATGAAAGCGCTCTACACCCTTTTCTCTTCAAAATTTGTGTCAGTCAGCCAGCCAGTTGAAGGTAGTCGCCAGCAGGGGGCAGAGTTCTTAGCCTCTGGCCCGGAGAGGTTAGTCAACAGCACTTATCCTCTCTTAAGTGGAGCTCTGTATTAGCCATGAAAATAAACCCTGAAACACATTCTCGAGGCCTAACAGAAACCAGGGTGGGCCTAATGGGAGTCAGACATGAGCCTAATGAGAAATTTCAGTCTCTGACTCTGTTTTCGATCCCCTTTTGTTTGGTTTTTCAAAGAAATCCATGCATTTCAGGGGGATGTATTGTACTGGCCTGCAGATGTTTGAGGTAGAGGTGGAATTGGTCAAAGGGGAGGGAGCGGTGGGAGTGAGTGAGAGAGCAAATGAACATTTTGTGCCCTGGCTAGAATTTCTGTGGGTTTAATGAGCTTTGAAAACTATCTGCATGGCAGATTTTGTTGGGAATTTCGATTAGTTCGTGGTTAGCCTCACAAAAAAGGGCAAGGCAGAGAATGACTGTTCCATGGAAAACAGAGTGCTTCATCATAGATTGACAGAAAGGTCAATTGACCATGCTAGGCACTGTGAGGTGTTATAAAGGAAAAACAAGACCCACTTTCTGCATCTGAGTTGCTTCCCAGCTAATGGTCAGAACAGAATAAGACATCGTCATGGTTTACACATACTGATATTAAAACTGATACTGGTGCTGGTACTTAGCAGGTAATGAGAACAGAATACTATAGACCAATCCATTCCCATTACAGTAAAATGATTGCAATAAAAATGCTTTTATTATCAGCCTAAGACATGAACGTAAGTTAATTACTACTCATCTTACACCATCATATACTCCCTCAGAGGTAGAACAAAGCACTATTAATGGTGTTATACCAAGAATCAAAATATTACTTTTTCTTCAATAGAAAATGAGTAAGTAAAAGATCAACCCTATGAGGAGGGTTTCTGAAAAAGTATTAACTACAGGTGAATCCCAAGTTACATCCACCCCAGGGATGCAACCTGTATCATTTGATGGCTTATCTCATTGGTACACCTGGCCTGCCTCAAAGTCTTTGACCAGAGCTACAAGTAAATAAATTTCTCCCCATTCCCATCCCACCTGTCTGGGATTAAGCCTTCCACAGTGAATGGCTCTTGGACAAAGCTGTGCCCAGTTTGTGTCAGATTTTTAAGGCCTTGAAGAGAAGCTGAGCAGATGCCCAAGGAAGTTGTTGTTGAACTGAGGAGGTGAGTGCATTTACCAATGGGTGATGTAGATGTTGATGAGTTCATCACCTCCCATTCAGAGGAATCATTGTAAAATGCTGAAACAGATGAAGAAGAAGCTGAGGATTTTTTCACTTCCAGGTAAATCTTAAGTTTAAAAAGTCTTGTGTCAATGTTTGAGAAAGTGAAACCATTTCTCAATATGGCTCCACCCGAATGGGGAGAGAATAGTTCAGGGGTATTCACAAAGGGCTAATATCAGCGTGGCTCAGAGGAAAGAGCACGGGCTTTGGAGTCAGGGCTCATGAGTTCGAATCCCAGCTCTGCCACCTGTCGGCTGTGTGACTGTGGGCAAGTCACTTAACTTCTCTGTGCCTCAGTTCCCTCATCTGTAAAATGGGGATTAAGACTGTGAGCCCCACGTGGGACAACACGTCTACAATCGATGCCTAGAATTCCTTAATTCCCATTCTCTCCTAGACCCCCTCCAATCTGGCTTCCGTCCCCTCCACTCTACCGAGACTGCTCTCTCTAAGGTCACCCATGACCTCCTTCTTGCCAAATCCAATGGCTCCTACTCCATTCTGATCCTCCTTGACCTCTCTGCTGCCTTTGACACTGTCTACCATCCCCTCCTCCTCCATACCTTATCTCACCTTGGCTTCACGGACTCTGTCCTCTCCTGGTTCTCCTCTTACCTCTCTGGCCGATCATTCTCGGTCTCCTATGCTGGAGCCTCCTCCCCCTCCCATCCTTTAACTGTTGGAGTTCCTCAAGGGTCAGTTCTTGGCCCTCTTCTGTTCTCCATTTACACTCACTCCCTCGGTGAACTCATCCGCTCTCACGGCTTTGACTACCATCTCTACGCAGATGACACGCAGATCTACATCTCCGCCCCTGTCCTCTCCCCCTCCCTTCAGGCTCGCATCTCCTCCTGCCTCCGGGACGTCTCCACCTGGATGTCGGCCCGCCACCTAAAACTCAACATGAGCAAGACTGAGCTCCTCATCTTCCCTCCCAAGCCCGGTCCGCTCCCAGACTTCTCCATCACCGTGGATGGCACGACCATCCTTCCCGTCCCGCAGGCCCGCAATCTCGGTGTCATCCTTGACTCGTCCCTCTCGTTCACCCCACACATCCTATCCGTTACCAAGACCTGCCGGTTTCACCTCTACAATATCGCCAAGATCCGCCCTTTCCTCTCCACCCAAACGGCTACCTTACTATTACGGGCTCTCGTTATATCCCGGCTAGACTACTGTGTCAGCCTTCTCTCTGACCTCCCTTCCTCCTCTCTCGCCCCGCTCCGGTCTATTCTTCACTCCGCTGCCCGGCTCATCTTCCTGCAGAAACGATCTGGGCATGTCACTCCCCTTCTTAAACAACTCCAGTGGTTGCCTATCGACCTCCGCTCCAAACAAAAACTCCTCACTCTAGGCTTCAAGGCTCTCCATCACCTTGCCCCTTCCTATCTCTCCTCCCTTCTCTCTTTCTACCGCCCACCCCGCACGCTCCGCTCCTCTGCCGCCCACCTCCTCGCCGTCCCTCGGTCTCGCCTATCCCGCCGTCGACCCCTGGGTCACGTCCTCCCGCGGTCCTGGAACGCCCTCCCTCCTCACCTCCGCCAAACTGATTCTCTTTCCCTCTTCAAAACCTTACTTAAAAATCACCTCCTCCAAGAGGCGTTCCCAGACTGAGCTCTTCCCCCTCTACTCCCTCTGCCATCCCCCCTTTACCTCTCCGCAGCTAAAGCCTCATTTTCCCCTTTTCCCTCTGCTCCTCCACCTCTCCCTTCCCATCCCCACAGCACTGTACTCGTCCGCTCAACTGTATATATTTTCGTTACCCTATTTATTTTGTTAATGAATTGTACATCGCCTTGATTCTATTTAGTTGCCATTGTTTTTACGAGATGTTCTTCCCCTTGACGCTGTTTAGTGCCATTGTTCTTGTCTGTCCGTCTCCCCCGATTAGACTGTAAGCCCGTCAAACGGCAGGGACTGTCTCTATCTGTTGCCGACTTGTTCATCCCAAGCGCTTAGTACAGTGCTCTGCACATAGTAAGCGCTCAATAAATACTATTGAATGAATGAATGAATGAACAACCCGATTCCCCTATGTCTACCCCAGCGCTTAGAACAGTGCTCGGCACATAGTAAGCGCTTAACAAATACCAACATTATTATTAATATGCTACAAGGTACTTTAAGAATAAAAGAATAAGGAAAAGTTGGAAAAATTTGTCACTAAAGTGGAAAAACAGCAGAACCAATTTCTCATTCATTCATTTATTCAGTTGTATTTCTTGAGCACTTTCTGTGTGCTGAGCACTGTACTGATGCTTGGAAAGTACAATTCAGCAATAGAGACAATCCCTGACCACACTGGGCTTACAGTCTAGAAGGGGAAAGACAGACATCAAAACAAGTAAACAGGCATCAATGTGAATAAATAGAATTATAGATATATATACACATCAAAACAAGTAAATGGGCATCAATATAAATAGAATTATAGGTAGATACATATATACATAAGTGCTGTGGGGTGGGGAGTGGGGGGAAGAGCAAAGGGGGTGAGTTGAGGTGATGTGGAAGGGTGGAGCTGAAGAAAAGGGGGGCTTAGTCTGGGAAGGCCTCTTGGAGGAGGTGAGCCTTCAGTAGGGCTTTGAAGGGGGTAAGAGTGATTGGAAGATTTGAGGAGAGAGGGCATTCCCGACCACAGGTAGGATGTGGACCAGGGGTCGATAGTAGGACAGGCGAGATCGAGGCACAGTGAGCAGGTTAGCACTAGAGGAGCCGAGTGTGCGGGCTGGGATGTAGAAGGAGAGAAGGGAAGTGAGGTAAGAAGGGGCAAGGTGATGGAGAGCTTTGAAGCCAAGAGTGAGTAGTTTTGGTGGATACAGAGGATAAGTGGTTGTACTAATATGGTAGCAGGTTGGATGGAGAGGAAAGGGAGGATCTTGGTGATGTGAAGGTGAGACCTGCAGGATTTGGTGATGGATTGGATATGTAGGGTGAATGAGAGAGTGGAGTCAAGGACAACACCACTGTTGCGGGCTTGTGAGGCAGGAAGGATGGTTATACCATCCACCGTGACAGGAAGGTTTGGGAGAGGACAGGGAAGATAAGAAGCTCTGTCTTGGACATGATGAGTTTTAGGTGGCGGGAGGACATCCAAGCAGAGATGTCCTGAAGGCAGGAGGAGATGCGAGCTTGGAGAGAGAACCTCTCCTTCTGTAAACTCCTGCGAAGATCCATATTCATATTCCTCATTTATTGTTGTGATGTTAATCTTTGAATTTCTCTAATAAAGATTTAAGCAATAGTTTAATGATGCTTATCATGACAATTTATAATATCGAAGGAATTTCATATGATTTTTCCAGAGGTTCTGGAGAAGATTCACTAGATTGTAAGCTCCTTGAGAGGAGGGATTGTGTCTACCAACTCTGTGTACTCTCCCAAGCATTTAGTGCAGTCCTCTGCATACAGTAAGTGCTCCATAGATACCATTGTTTGATTGACTGGATCCTCATTTAAAACATATAACTCTAGGGAAAAATGTACCGCCACAGTGCATCCATTCTACAACCATATTTTCAGGGAACATAACTCAGTTGTCCTGAGGATATTCCTGTGCTGTCATTTCACTGTGACTTCATTTTCAATTCGCTGCTGAAAATATTCCAGGGTATAGTACTTTTCTACAGCTCAAGCTGGGGAGGAAAGAAGGAAAGAGGATAAGGGTAAGAAAAGAGAAGGATATGCCTTGCATCCAGCACCAACCTCCTCCAGCTCACCATTGTGGCTTGAAGTCCTGTCTCCCCACTCAAGTGGTTGTGGCCAGAAGCTAGACCCAAATCCAGCTTTCCCACACCTTAGCTGGGTCTCCTGAAGAGTCTAAAACCTTAACCCTCCCTCCCCACATGATATCATCCTCCATCATAGCCTAGAAGTCCCTCCCACACCCCAGAGTTCAGTATGACAGAAACTTGCCCCTAGAACTCTTAGGATGGTGGAGAAAATGCACTAGAACTCAGGGATAAACCTGGAAAAAAAGTTCAGTGGAATTGGGACGGCTGCCATAAGTTGGTCTGGAAGCTCTCATTTCTTGTCTAATTATTGATAGTTACATCCTTCCACTATAAACTATAAGTTTCTATATCCTTGTCTTCTCCCTTAGATTGTAAACTCCTTGAAGAGAGGAACTGGCTCTAAATCATTCCTTTGATTTTTCTCCAATCATCAAGCAGGCCCTCTAGATATAATTGATAATGGTGGTGATTTCACTAGCACAGCTTGGGGCTTATATAACTAAATCCCATTCAATAGATCTGCCGCAATTGTACCACACTACAGTATTAACACAGACTTTTTTTTGTAGTTGCTCTGAGAAACCTTGCTCATATGGGAGCTCAGCACACCAAGTTCAATAAAACTTTGAAAGAATTTCTGGGAAACTGCTAATCAGTAGATGGCAGAAGGGACTGTGGGAGAGCAGTTGACTCAGGATTGTTTCTAGGAGAGTGGTATGCCATAAACCCCGAGCATGGGGAAGCAAGCCATAGGAATTCAATATCCAAGAGTCAAGGGCAATGAGGATATCATTTATATGACACACGGAGATCAAGTTTCAAATATGGGCAAGTCCTGGGATGAACTATTACTGAAGCAAAAGTCTTATGTCATGCAATGGCCTAGCTGACTCATAAGCAGGGCAATCTGAGCTGTGTTCATCTGTTGGTGTTTGGCAAAAAGCAGCAGTGACACAACTGAAAAGATGGCAAGGCATTAAAAAAAATACTTCCAATTCTCCCTGTTCACTTTACTGCCTGATGATCCTTGAATTACTTTTGTTGATGTAGGGATGGAAAAAAGTTTCCATTAAATGAAAAGTTCTGATAGTTTATGGAACAATTAAAAAGTGAAACAGCAGAGGGCCTTCCTTCAGTATCGATTTCACCTCTTCTGCTACATGATGCCTTACCTTGGTAAAGCCTTTCCACATAAATGGTACATTACAAGTATTAACTACCATGATTAACTATTAACCGATTAGCTAATCCAAAGAAGCATATTCCCAATAACCCAATAAAGGCCGTGTTCAACACCAGTCTCTAAATCAAGGTAAAAGTCATTTCCTGATCAAGGCTTGACATAGTAAAGGTTTACAATTGGTTGGTTTCTTGCCATCTAGAGTACAACCTGTTCAGCATTAGTTGAGCTCCCAAGTCCCGGTAGGATATTTTATTTATGGCAGCTGGGAGAGAGTAGGTCCTCTCCCTCTCTCCCTCCCTCCCTCCAACCTGCTTGGAACTCCCACTCCCTTCATAACCAACAGACTACAACTCTCCCCATCTTCAAAGCCCTTCTAAAATCATATCTCTTCCAGGAAGCCTTCCCTGACTCATTACTCATCACTTCTCTCCTTTCCCTCCTTAGTGTATCACCTTTGAACTTGAGTCTTTATCTCCTAAACACTTACAGACTCACTTATGTACATATCCTTATACTCTGCTTCCTCTACCTGTCATTTATCATAATTCATTTCCCCAGGTAGATTGTAAGCTCCTTGAGGGCAGGGGTCAAATCTATTCAACTCTGTTGCACTCTCCCAAGCTTATTACAGTGCTGTACACACAGGAAGTGCTGAATAAATGCTACTGATTCACTGATGAGAACAATGGAAAGGTTTTGAGGAGAGACAAGTGCTGAGTGAAGTTTTGGGAAGATGATATGGGCAACCGCATGGAGTTTCAACTGAAAGGGAGATAGGTAGGGGGCCAAAACAATAGCTCAACTGTGAGATGGGTGAATGAACCAGAGTAGTGATTGTATGGTTGGAAAGGAAAGGGTAGATGCATGAAGTGTTTTTAAGGAAATAATGGCAGGTTTTAAGAGTATATCAGATGTGAGAGCAGACTGATAGTGAGGAGTTGAGGATGATACCAAGTCTTGATAAGGAAAGTGGTGCTGTCAACAGAGATGGTGAAGTTGGGAGGAAGGAGAGCTTAGAGGGAAGCTGAGAAGCTCAGTTTGGGAGGTGTTGAATTTGGGGTGCCGGCAGGCCTTCCCAGTGGAGATATCCTGGAGGCAAGGGAAGATTCAGGACAAGAGAGATTCATTTGTGAATCATCCACATAGAGATGGTAGCTGAAACCATGTGAGTGGATGAGGTCTCCAAAAGAGTGGGTGTGGAGGAAGCAGAGCAGAGGGACCCAGCACAGAGTCAGGTGTGTCACCCACTGTTAAGTACTTGAGGAGAAGAGGAGCTGTCAAAAGAAATATAGAAGGACCAGTTGGAGGAGAACCAGGAGGTGTTGAGTCAGCTGAGTACTGACTCAGGTAGCGTTCCAAGGAGAAGGGGGATAGGGCACAGTGTCAAAAACATCCATAAGGTCAAGAAGGAGTAGGACTGAGTAGAGCTTAGTGGACTTGGCTATGAGAAGGCCATTTATTGACTGGAGCGTGTAGTCTTAGTGGACTGAAGGGACAAAAACTTGGTTGTAGTGGTCTTAAGAATATTGCTGTCCTTCAAACTTGAAGAGGTCACTAGTCAAGGTGAGAGTCATCTGTGTGTGTGTGTGTGTGTGTGTGTGTCTGTGTAACTGGAAAGGCCAATGCGGGGCCCATAGTCCCAGCTGCATCCTGTATACACGAAGGCTGACCCTTGTTGTGTCATCATCCTTGTGGCTTGCAGAGCTTGGCACTATTTTTTTTACCGCCTCCTTGTTCCATGATCCTTCCAAAGCTTCTGCTCCAACAGATCCACTCCTTTCCTGAAGGCAGTGAGCCATGCTGTTCTATCGGTAGCAGTTGACGCCCAGCTTTCAGCTGGGAAGGAGCATTGCCTGAGGCTCCATTTTACTGTACCCTTAAATTGTTTCCAGTGGCCTCCTCGCTTTCCATTTCCCGATCTCCATTCACCCTTTCGTAGTCGCGTGGGTCTGACGCATAGATCCCAGAGTCAGTGAGGAATTTTCCTGTGGTCCAACAAGACCGTAATCTTGGGTGGCAGGTTTAGCAGGTGGTAAATTATTCATATGCTAAGACAGCCGCTCCATCCGCACAGCTCCTCAAGGAAATGCAGTCTACTTCAGAGAGCTGCAAATGCCATCTCCCAGAAGCCCTTGCCCCACCTTCTGTGCCCATCCTTCCCCACCATCCATCCCTACTCTCAAGCTTGCTGGGATGAGATACTGGGACAGAGCAGCTTGTGGCCCAGGTTTGCAGGATGCTCACAAGTGAGCTCAATAATCTAAATCACTGAGAAGTCACTAAACCAACTCCCAACATTCTACATTAGTCTAACAAAAAACTAGTGGGGTTATTGGACCCTTTGCTACTTAGTTATTATATATATTATTAAGAGAAGGAAGCAAAAGAGAAAACAGCACCAGGTGCTGTGAATATTAAACATAGCAACACAAAAAGAGACAGTCTATGTGCACAACGTGGCCAGACTATGGGCTCCACATTGGCCTTTTCAGTTGCACACACCTTCAGAAGGGAATTTCATCATTAGTTGTATCTTTGAAAGACAACTATCTATAGCATTTATTTAGTGTTTGTGTAGTGTCCCAGTGGAAGACAGCTCTGTGTCTGTGTGTGTCTGTGAGTGTGTGAGTTTGCCCTTTACCTATGAAGAGGAGGAGAAAAAAGACTTCCAATGAGTTCCTCCCATGCCATTTATGGTGCTGAAACTGTACCCAACCACCCAGGAAAAGTCCTTATTAACTCTTGGGGAGTCCAAGCCATAAGGAATCAAGGAAGAGCTAGGAGTCATCAGGAAATCATCCCCAGAAGATGCTGCAAAAAGGCTGAGAGGAGAAAGTTGAGTGGAGATACAGGGTGTGAATGAGGGTGGTCATCAAGGACTTAACATGAAACCCGGTGCTAATGCTAATATGACAGAAGGCAGGGTCTTGATATGTGTTTGAGTCTCTTTCTGCTTTGTGTGTGTGTGAGATGGGAGGTGGAGAAGGGCTTTTGGTAAAGAGGGGAATGCCAGAATGGAGAGCTGGGTGTCATGAGAGGTTACTGTCTTTTTGAGAGGCCAAGCTTGCATCTTCCCAAAGTACAGGGTCTACTTGCTGGCAAATAAGTCTTAGGTGAACCCTGTCTGTAGCAATTGCCTGCAGAATTTGAGTGTTGGGGTTTACAGGGAGATCTTCATCTGACTACTGTGCTAAGCACCGAGGTCCTCATCTCATTTCTATTCAGTGGCTCTGTCTGAATAGGACAACATTTTTTTGTGTGGATCTGCTTTTGAACTGAATCTGCATATTAAGTGAACTTATTTGATTGAAAGGTAATTATGCCAAACAGGAGCCCTTTGCCCACCATGGCCCGCCGCCCCCCCTCACCCCCAACCACCACCACGCTGATCAGATTTTGGCCTTATCTAATTACTTCTAAAGAGTGGTGAAAGGCAGAGCACAGACCCTCAAGAAGTACCTGCAATTATGTGGATTCCCAGGCTCATTAAGACACCCACCCAGATGCAGCTAATGTTCTTCAGCTCTTTTGAGCTGAACTGCAACAAAAATCACTAACGCTACATTCCCTGAACATTAGCTGGCTAGAGAGTCAACTAACACCATTAAGATGCAGGCAGATTTTGTGGAATATTTTTAACCTGCCATTAAGTTTCCCCATGCAGACATGGTTACTGTGAGTCATATTTCTGCTGATGTGCAATATGTTTGTATGGCTGTACATAATTCCTGCTCATTGCCTCTGGTTTCTACCCACTAGACAGACCGTTCCTTAAGGGTAGGAATCATGCTTTATTTATATTCTGTATTCCCCACAGTGCCTAGTAGAGTGCCACCCACTCAGGGCTCAATAATTATTTGTTGAAAGGAAAAGAATGGGCATTTTTCATATTTCAACTCATTTTGGCGGGTTGGACAACATGGCTCAATCGATGTTATTGCTTCGTGAAGACTTGGCCCTAAGAAGTGGCTGTTCCTTTGAATTCTGGTACACAAGCTTTTGCTTTGTTTGGGCCATCTACACAGAAATAAGGAACTGGTTGTTGAATCTCGAAATTGCTTGGTTTTGGGGGGTCTGGTTGTTTTTTGTTGGTGGTGGGTTGGGTTTTTTTTGCCCTAAATAAATCATCTTCTACAGTCTATTTTAGAAGATATGTGGGTTCTTATTTGTGTAACTATTTGGTTCATTTAGAGTAAACCAAAATTAGTGTTGGTTTAAAAAAACACAAGAAAGTGACACTAAGGAATGTCATTATCAAGCAGACAGGCCAAAACTAAAAAGGAATGTGGTTGTCAACAAAAGGTCTTCTGAGCTTTGGTGTCAGTAGTTTAGGAAAACATTCATATGAGTGAGGTGTAATTCAGATTGCTAACCTTTTTTTATGGGAAAAAAACCCACCCTAATTTAAAAATTCATTTTTTAAAACGGCTCTCATTTCTACTCTCATTCTCCTTGACATTTTCGTTATTTTGCTACTGTTGATTGCTGTGGCCATCTTTCTCAGCTGTCTTTCTGATTACTTGTTTAGTAGCAGTGAGGCCTCGTGAAAAGAACATGGACTAGGTTCTAGTTTCAGTTCTGCCACTAGCTTGCTAAGTGATCTTGAGTAAGCCACTTAACCTCTCCAGTTCTCAGTTTCTTCATCTGTAAAATGGGAGTAAGAGAGTGGTTACCTCTACCATGTAGATTGTGCTCCCTGAATGGGTCCGGTACTGTGAGGGATCTGATTATCTTGTATCGCACCAGCACTTAACACCTAGCAAGCACTTGATAAATACCATAATTATTATCACCCTTCTTTAATCCTTTTCCCCACAGCTGCCTCCAGTGGTTGATAACCTAAACTCCATGGAAATTCTAACTGCACAATAATTCCTTCAAAGTAACCCCTACAGTTTTGACAACTGTTTGCTCCAGATAGGTCTTATCATTGATTGTGAGGGGTTATGAGAGTTATACACTGTTATCCTGTCAGAGATTGAATACAGACCTAGACAGACAATTGGTATGACCATGGAATGGAATTTCTTATATTCTTGTGCAAACCAACTCAGGGAAGCAGCATGGCACGGGCCTGGAAGCCAGAGAGCCTGCGTTCTAATACCAGCTCCGCCAATTGTCTGCTGTGTTACCTTGGGCAAATCAATTAACTTCTCTGTGCCTCATTTTCCTCAACTGTAAAATGGGGATTCAATACCTTTTCTCCCTCGTACTTGACTGTGAGCCCAATATGGGACAGGAACTATGTCTGACCTGATTGACTTCTATCTACCCCATCACTTAGAACAGTAATTGACATAGTAAACACTTAACAAATACTCTTTAAAAAACCCCTCAATTCCTCTGCAACCCTTCACCTTGAGAAAGACTTAGGGAGTAGGCAGGCGAAGGATTCTTTCCATTAATGAGATTGCAGATGGGATGAAAGTAAAGATCAATTCATACCAGAAGGGAGAGTGGGGCTGAGGGATTTTAAGGAGCCATCAGGGTGGTGCCTGGGTTGAGCAGGAAGGGGCATCCTGCTGGTGGGAAGGGTGGGAACAGCAGGAGCACGGGCTGGCTTTTCCCCCAAACCCATATTGGAGTGGCCCCACTCCCCTTGGGGAGACATGCCAGCTCATTGCAGCACCAACAGACTGCTGGTGGCTGACTGCCTGACACACTTAAAATAATGATAATGATAATAATTTTGGCATTGATTATGCACGTACTATGTGCCGAACACTGCACTAAATGCAGGGATTGATGCAAGAAAGTCAGTTTGGACACAGTCCCTGTCCCACGTAGGCTCACAGTCTAAATAGAAGGGATAACAGGTATTTTACAGATGAGGAAACTGAAGCATTGAGTTGAGTAATAATAATAATAATTCTGATAGGGAAGCCTCATGGCTTAGTGGAATTGGCTTGGGCATCAGAGGACGTTCATTCATTCATTCAATAGTATTTATTGAGCGCTTACTATGTGCAGAGCACTGTACTAAGCACTTGGAATGTACAATTCGTGGGTTCTAATCCTGCTCTGCCACTTGTCTGCTGTGTGACTTTGGGCAAGTCACTTAACTTCTCTGTGCCTCTGTTACCACATCTGTAAAATGGGGATTGAGACCGTGAGCCTCACATGGGACAACCTGATTACCTTGTAACTATCCAAGGCTTAGAACAGTGCCTGGCACATAGTAAGCTCTTAACAAATGCTGTAATTATTTATTTATTTTATGCTAGTTGTGA
Source organism: Ornithorhynchus anatinus (assembly GCF_004115215.2). Lineage (NCBI taxonomy): Eukaryota > Metazoa > Chordata > Mammalia > Monotremata > Ornithorhynchidae > Ornithorhynchus > Ornithorhynchus anatinus. Next base: position 58,970,792 of record NC_041753.1, read on the forward strand.
TATTTGTTAGCTTGTTATGCGCCAAGCACAGTACTAAACGCTGGGATAGATGAGAGGTAATCAGGTTCCGCACTTACCAAAGTGTGAAATTATTTAACTAAGCAAATGTTAAATCAGCGCATTGCTGAAAGTGTGCATGTTTCAAACTGGTTTAAAGGCCCCGTTCAAACTTTCCTCATGTTTTTGCTAATGCAATCGTATTATTATTCACCATGGATTTCAATGTCTGGGCTCTTTCTGGACCCAGAGGCACCGGTGAAGTATTAGAAGAGACAGCGACTCAGGCACATAGTCAAAACAATTTCCTGTTCTATGTGTTATCTGGCGCATGGTCTTGCATCAGTTTTCTTCTATCTGATGTCAAATTAGAACTACAGTAACTCATAGCATAACTTGGATCTGGCAAAGCATCTTTCACCGGCGGCTCTGTGGACACTTGCACACATTATCTATTAGACCCAAACGCACAACGATCCAAGGTCAGAAGAATCACAATCTGGCAATCAGGATCACAATCTGGCAAGGAGCAAGATAAAAATTTGAACATCAAAATTCAAAATGTTGAGTTTCCAAATTCAAAAGGTTAATTACAGAAAGATTACAGGTCACAAAGTCAGAGCACTCAGGTTAAGAAGTCAAAGGCCAGGAAGCAGAAGGTAAAGCGAATGTAGATAGATTTAGGAACAAAGGTCAAAGGTAAAAGTCAAAGGAGTGAGGGTCAAAGACTAAGCTAACTTCAGTGCATCCCCACAATTACTATGATCATCTTCCAGGGCCACCAAAACAGACTTGGTTCTGGAAAGTGCTGGAATGAGAATCACGATGGAAGTTGCTGGTTGTACAGCTTTACCCCGACTGCCACTGGGGATCTAGAGGGCCAATCTGTTCCCCCTAGGGTGCCCACAGATGGCTCTGGAGGCTATCAGAGCCTGAGATGCAGGTGACGTGGGGAGCATTCGGCCCGGCGTGGATCATCACTTAATGATATGGCTTAGTGGAAAGAGCATGGGCATGGGAGTCAAAGGTCATGGGTTCTAATCCTGGCTCCGCCACTTAGCTGTGTAACTTTGGGCAGGTCACTTCTCTGTGCCTCAGTTACCTCATCTGAGAAATGGGGATTAAGGCTGTCAGCCCCACGTGGGACAACCTGATTACCTCGTATCTATCCAAGTGCTTAGAACAGTGCTTGGCACATAGCAAGCGCTTAACAAATACCATTCATTCATTCAATAGTATTTATTGAGTGCTTACTATGTGCAGAGCACTGTACTAAGTGCTTGGAATATACAATTCAGCAACAGATAGAGACAATCCCTGCCCAATGATGGGCTTACAGTCTAATCGGGGGAGACAGATGGACAAAAACAAGACAACATAATCACGATAAATAGAATCAAGGGGATGTACACCATATTAACAAAATAAATAGGGTAATAAAAATCTATACAAATGAGCACAATGCTGAGGGGAGGGGAAGGGAGAGGGGGAGGAGCAGAGGGAAAGGGGGCTTAGCTGAGGGGAGGTGAAGAGGGAAAGCGGGAGGGAGCAGAGGGCAGAAGGGGAGCAGAGAGGGAGCAAAGGGAAAAGGGGACGCTCAGTCTGGGAAGGCCTCTTGGAGGAGGTGAGCTCTCAGTAGGGCTTTGAAGTGGGGAAGAGAGTTAGTTTAGCAGAGGTGAGGAAGGAGGGCATTCCAGGTCAGCGGAAGGACAACTCCCAGTCCCATGCTCTTCCACGAGGCCATGCTGTCATTCCGGTTCAGAATCCCATGACTAGCCAAATTCCAACTGACTTGAAAGGGTTCCCTTCCCAACTCCATTTCTCCATCTTTGGCCTGGAGTACAATTGCCAGTGGTAATTCTGATCTCCCCATGGCAGTGCAGAAGACACATTTGGTTTGGTTGCTAGAGAAGATATTAAATAATCATATTTATTCAGCACCATCAATATCATCATATTATTCTATGCAACATTTTGCAGAAGCCCATCCAAGTGGCCTGGAACCTAGAGCCTTTCTCTGGGAGCAGCCCTGTGGCCCCCATACCCCTTAATAATAATAGTAATTATTATTATTATTATTATAGTATTAAGTGCTTACTATGTGTCAGGCACTGTACTAAGCCCTTGCCTTCTCATTCCCCTCCTTGGTCCCTTTGAACACAGCTGCTTCCACACCGTGAAATTTAGTGGCAGGAGCCAAGGTGGAGGGAGGGAGGCTGGAGGGAGGCTGGCTGCTTAAAATAGCAACACCAGACATAAACTCATCCTTAGCTGTATTAAACAGAGGTCGGACCAGCAGAGAAGTGAACCAAGTATAAAACGGGTGAATGGCTGCCTGACCTCTTCTCCCTCCCACTAGGGTTGGAGAAAGGGAGAGGGAAAGAGGCGTTCTGGAACTCCCACGACCAGGCTGAATGGGCAAACATCCTCTGGAACGTGGTGTACTGTTCTAAAACTCTTTCCCGGGGTCACGGCATAAGAAGCAGAATCAGAAACGCTCTTGGGCTTAAAACATGAGCCATGGCCAAATGTCAAATGTTCAACTTCTGTTCATCGGAGTAGCAATTAACACTAATCATACATTCCCCTCCACTTGGTGTATATTCAGCAAAACTAGCTTTCAAACAACCAATTCTCGATAAAACATGTTGAAGTTTAAAGAGATGAATGGGTTATGAATTTTGAAAATACTGTTATATTAAGTTTCTGTACCCCTAAATTGTGAATTTAAAATGCAGAAATATTAGTGCTTATATGACCCAAGTCCGTTTCTTTCTCTGGCGTGGTTAGCCAATGACTGAAATGGGGAGCCTGGAGGACAGTCAAGACTCACCTCCCTTACTTCTCCTTTTTGTGCCAACTATGCCCTCAGATCCATACCCTTTAAGCACTTGATATTCACCCCATCCTCAGTCCCACGGCACTCAGGTACATATCCGTAATTTATGTTAATATCCGTCTTCCCCTCTAGACTGTAAGTTCTTTGTGGGGAGTCAGTGTGTCTACCGACTCCCTTGTGTGGTACTCCCCCAAGCGCTTAGTATAAGGCTCTGCGCACAGTAAGCGATCAATAAATACCACTGATTGGTTGATTGATTGGAGGATCATTTGGATGCCCTTCTGGATTTTGGCATCTGGACCCACTATTTCGTCAATGCTGAAACTCTCCTAAGAGATTGGGAAATTCAGATCCAGAAGCAGCACGGCGTAGTGCATAGAGCACAGGCCTGGGAGTCAGAAGGTCATGGGTTCTAATCCCGACTCTGCCATTTGCCTGCTGTGGGACCTTGGGCAAATCACTTCACTTCTCTGTGCCTCAGTTACCTCATCTGTAAAATGGGGATTAAGACTGAGAGGCCCCAGATGGGACAAGCTGGTTACCTTGTACCTACTCTAGTGCTCAGAACAGTGCTTGGCACATAGTAAGCACTTAACAAATACCATTATTATTATTGTTATTATTAGATTGTAACCTCCTTGAGGACAGAGATCAGATCTACCAAATTATTGTATTCTTCCAAGTGCTTAGTGCAGCGCTCATCACAGTAAGCGCTCAGTGAATGCTACAGATTGGGTGATTGATTGAAGCAGTGTGGCTCAGTGGAAAGAGCACGGGCTTGGGAGTCAGAGGTCATGGGTTCGAATCCCGGATCTGCCACTTGTCAGCTGTGTGACTGCGGGCAAGTCACTTAACTTCTCTGTGCCTCAGTGACCTCATCTGTAAAATGGGGATTAAGACTGTGAGACTCACGTGGGGCAACCTGATTACCCTGTATCTACCCCAGCTTAGCACAGTGCTCTGCACATAGTAAGCGCTTAACAAATACCAACATTATTATTATAGTAAGCACTCAATAAATACTATTGTTGATTAGACAATTTAGTTGTCATTAGACAATTTAGACAATTTAGTTTAGATTAGTTTAGTTTAGTTAGTTAATTTAGTTAGTTTAGTTAGTTAGTTAGTTTAGTTAGTTTAGTTTAGTTAGTTTAGATTAGACAATTTAGTTGCCATTGTTTTTACGAGATGTTCTTCCCCTTGACTCTATTTATTGCCATTGTTCTTGTCTGTCCATCTCCCCCGATTAGACTGTAAGCCCGTCAAACGGCAGGGACTGTCTCTATCTGTTGCCGACTTGTTCATTCCAAGCGCTTAGTACAGTGCTCTGCACATAGTAAGTGCTCAATAAATACTATTGAATGAATGAATGAATTAGACTGTAAGCCCATCAATGGGCAGGGATTGTCTCTATCTGTTGCTGAATTGTTTATTCCAAGATCTTAGTACAGTGCTCTGCACATAGTAAGCGCTCAATAAATACTATTGAATGAATGAATGAATGATTGACCAAGAAAGTTCTTTCTACAGGAACTGTGCATGTTTCCTCAAAGGCCTGAAAGTCAAACTTGCAAGGAGATTCCGAGCCGGGCAGCAGGCTTCTGTAAGGTGAAAAGGATAAGCATGCAGAAGTCTTGGTAATCTGCCTTTATGACTCATATCCAAGTAACTTTACAATTTATCATTCCGAATATTCAGCTGAGCTAGTGTGATTAGAATTCAGTACAACTCCACAGATTATACCCTCCCTGATGTTTAGAACAGTGCCCTGCACAAAGTAAGCGCTCAATTAACTGATTGATTGATTGTGAACCCGATGAAGGCATTTGCAAGTTGATGAAATGTAAATTCCAAACCAGAAGATTTTCCCACTGTTTTTCTTAATGTGGAGATATTCTTAAAGAGGCCAAAGGGAAGAAAACAATGTAAGGGGGAAGAAAAAGGGAAGGAGAATTACTGCTACAAGGAAACAGGACTAGCTCAGAACTACAAATGTGGGACTTTCAAACACAAGACTACTAATTCTAGGAACTCCATAATCTTGCTAATCATAATAAATATAAGTTGAAAGGAAGTGAAAATTATATGTAAAGTATTTTGAGACTACTGAGGAGCAGTGTGGTCTAGTGGAAAGAGCGTGAGCCTGGGAGTCAGAGGACGTAGGTTCTGATCCCGGCTCTTTTGGTTGCCTGCTGTGTGACCTTGGGCAAGTCACCAATTGTGCTTCAGTTTCCTCATCTGTAAAATAGGGATTCAATGCCTATTCCACCTCCTACTTAGGCTGTGATCTTCTTGTGGGACAGGGCCTATGCTTAATGTAATTATCTTGTACCTACTCCAGCACTTAGAACAGTGTTTGGCAAGTAGTAAGTGCTTAACAAATATAACAACGATAATAATGGTAACTACCTAATGGCTATACCTTTTTCCCCTTAGAAAATTTCCCGTGGGACTCATTAGTAAAATGAAGGCATAGGGAAAATATTGCACCTGTAGGTTAACTGTTTAGAAAGGATGTGTTCTCAAAAATTTCCTAAATGGTTTATGAAAAGAAAAATATTTTTGCTTTCTGGGAATTATTCAATAATAGCTGCTCAGTTTGGGTTCAAAGCCCTAAAGCGGTTTGCGATCTGACTATAAACTAAGCATGCAAAATTTCAAAGCTGAAAAATAACTTTTTAAGTTATTTCAGGTGAGTGAAGTGTGGAGGTTAGAAAAGAAGCCTGAGAGTGACCTTAACTATCACAAACCCCATCACATAGATCTATTTCTGGCTGTGAAAATAACGGCTTATTTTTAGTAGCAAACATTGCGGACTATTTCTCCACATACTAATGAGTCCTGAAAGTTGGGCCTGCCTGTATAATCTTCTTTCTGTTGGAAAGTTTAAAAAACAAACCATTCAGCAGTTTTTCAAACTATGGCCTGGTTGCTTTAAATAAGTCTGAAAACAAACTTGTTCTGGACAACATTAACTGCCAACTGAGACTTTTGCCTGGAGGAATCTTGTGCTGTGGATGCAGGCAAGTGTGAACTTTTACCACTGAAATTGATTATGTTTATGTGGGGAGAAATGGTGGCTTGGGGGATTTAGAAGTCAAAATGAGTTATTAGAGTTGTCCTTTGGTGGCCAGACTTTATCCATGAGTGGGAATGGCTCTGAGAGAGACTTTCTTGCACACAAAAATCTAGGCGTGCACCTTTTCCTGGCCCCTTGCCTTTTGGGTGATTTTTACTTAATCACCTACGGTTAAGAGAGGAAAGAGATGTACGGGACATATAGTCAAGTTGGTTTTGGGCACCGTACTGAATATTTCTGAGAACTAAACAGCAGCTGACTCCACTGCATCTTCACTCCTTTGAAAAGCCATCTCGTTGTTTTTTTATGGTATTTGTAAAGCACTTACTATGTGTCAGGCCTGTACTAAGTGCTGGGGTAGCTACAAGATAATTGGGTTGGACACAGCCCCTGTCCCATATTGGGCTCACAGTCTTAATCCCCATTTTCCAGATGAGGTCACTGAGGCACAGAGAAGTGAAGTGACTTGCCCAAGGTCACACCGCAGGTACATGACTGAGGCTGGATTAGCAGCCAGGTCCTCTGGTTTCCAGGCTCATGCCCTTTCCACTAGGCACCACTGCTTCTCGTGGCCACACTGCTTCTTGCATGTCACTTCTCGTATGATACTCTGAATAGCTAAGGGGGCGGGGTGTCTTTTTGACTCTGTTGTGAAAACCAGGGCAAAAACTAAAAAGCCATGAACAAAAAGAAAAACCAAAAACAACAACACTAAAAACAAAAAATAGCTGTCCAAGTCAAAAGGAGTACATGAGGAATAGCTGTCTGCATTAGCTTTTACTGCTTTAAGTCGTGGAGCAGATCAATCAAGCAGTGGTATTTACTGAGCACCATACTAAGTGCTTGGGAAAGTACAGTGCAGTAGAGTTGGTAGCAGATAAAGTGAAGACTGGATCCTGAGCATTTTTCTTTTACTTAGGAGAACTGGCATAGTTAACCCTAAGAGCGGTGGAGAGTGGTGCTCCTCCACTCACCCCACTCCAGCCCCAGCCCCTTCCCAAGGCTCTGCTGAAGAAGAGGATTTTAATCTCCTCTCATAGGTTTGGAGGCAGTGTCCCAAGGGCTCTAATGACACTGGTCACTGGTTGACATGATCTGTTTTCCAGCCCTGAATAGAGTGCACTTTGGGTTGTCATGGTGATTAGAGGCTTGACCTGGTTGTTGGGTTGAGGGACAGCATGTTGCTGACTGCAATAGCTTTCACCAGCTCATAGCCTACAGCCCCAACCTAGGAGAGAGTGAGGAGGATAAGGAATAGGAGATCAACCCTCCCCCTACCCAAACCCCTTTCTTTTCGTCTCTTCTCCTTGCCTATCTTTGTGTCATTGTGGTGGTCTAGTGTATATGGAAGGGAGAGGGAGTACCAGGACAGAGGGAGGATGTGGGCAAGGGGTTGGCAGCGAGGCAGCTGAGGTCAGGGCACAGTAAGCAAGATGGGGCTGGAGGAGTGAAGGGTATGGGCCGGGCTGTAGTAGGACATCAGTGAGGTAATATAGGAGGGGGTGAGCTGATTGAGTGAGTGCTTGCTGATGGTAAGGTAAAGCTCACCCCCTGAAAGCCCCATCCCTTATCCAGAAAATATGCTTTCCTTCGACAAACATGGCAGAGCTCAGAAAACCAACTTCCAAGGTAATTTTAAGAGACGCTATGCTTTCCAGGTTTTTCAGTCCTATTTTAATTTCTCCTTGTCTCTAACCTGTTTAGAAACTAAAAAGAAAATAAACCATTTTAGTTTATTAGACAAGCCTGTGCCTAATAAACAACTGCAACTGCCAGAATCCTGCTGTGAGCCTCTCCAAAGCGCAGAATGCCAGGGAAATCTGGCACTTGTTCAACCTTTTCTAGTGAGGCAGGTCAGTGATTACACAGGTTTCTGGTCCCCAACCCTTTTATAAGCACCCAACAGGGCAGGAAAACTGGGTGGGCTTACATGAGAGGAGAAACTGAGTTTCATGTTTTTCATTTCCCTTCCTCACAAACCCATTGTTGGGTAGGGATTGTCTCTATCTGTTGCCGAATTGTACTTTCCAAGCACTTAATACAGTGCTCTGCACACAGTAAGCGCTCAGTAAATATGATTGAATGAATGAAGGTAGAGCCAGAACTCTTGCTTTTTTTCCACTCGACTAGAAGCTCCTTGAGGCAAGAATCGTGTCTACTTAATCTATCTTACTGTACTCTCCCAGTCAATGAGAACAGTGTTTTGCACACAGTAAGCACTCAAATATCATTGATTGATTTACTTTTGGCCTATTGAATCTACTGGAAATTGCCCAGAGCTTCCCAACTTCATTTCTGGAGTACTCTCTCCTTATAGCACCCTGTAGTGCTTAAGAGACCACAAAAACTCCCCCAACCCACAATCTAAATCTAAATCCCCCTTAAGCCTTTTCTAACCAGTCTTCAAGAAGCATTGCCAGAGCCAAATGATATGCTTTTCACACCAGATTTTACTCCATCTTTATGAACCATGGGGAACTGGAGGTGAAACCATCCCTGACTGATCAACTGCTAATGGAACAGTAGTAGTAATAATACCGTTAATAATAATAATGGTATTTGTTAAGTGCTTTCTATGTGACAAGGACTGTTCTAAACACAGATTTCAGATACATGATAATCAGATCAGACACAGTCCCTGTCTCACGTGGGGCTCACAGTCTAAAGGGGAGAGAGCTTTGAAGAACAGTAGTCAAGACCACTTAGAGCTGTGTCTGAGAAAGATCACACCACACCTAAAATCACTCTCCTGAAAAAAGTGGGCTTTAGGCCTGGACAAACACCTGAAGGGTGCAGTCATTATTCATTCATTCAATCGTATTTATTGAGCACGTACTGTGTGCAAAGCACTCTACTAAGCACTTGGGAGAATATAACAACAAACAGACACATTCCCTGCCCACAATGAGCTGGCAGGGATCACCTTCTTTCTCAATCCCCTGGGTTTCGGAGACATTTTTCTGAAAAAAAATAAAAATCCAGTCTTCTAGTGGGGAAATAAAATCATCTCACTTTAGCTTTATCTAGATCTGTGGTGGAGAGGAAAGAGATCAGACATCCCATATAAGCAAGGCCAGGGGGAGGGGGCGGTTGCGGGGGAACGGCTAGAGCTCTGACAATGGGCACCAGAGTCCTCAGCTAGTGGTGGGAAGAGGAGAGAAGCGCAGATGGTTATATCTCATAAGTGTCCTTGGGCCTTGTAATCCTCACAGAAGGTGTACCCTCGAGCATAAGTGAATTCACAACACTAAGGCGCGTGTTTCATGCCCAGATGTAGAACTCCAGACAATGATAACAATTATCATATTTGGTAAACATTTGCTACATGTCAAGCAATGTTCTAAGCACTGAGGTAGATACCAGTTAATCAGGTCAGATGCAGCCTGAAATCAAAAACCTTTTGCTCAGAATAAGGGACCTGATGGATTTCCAGGAAGTGGAGCTATGACCCCAGGGATGGAAGTGAAGATGGATCCCTAAAATAAGAACCTAATAATGACAATATTTATTAAGTACTCTTGTCAAGCACTGTGCTAAGTGCTGGGTTAGATTTCATCTAATCAGATCAGATAAACAGATTTAAAAGAGCCAAAGGAGGGGGATGGGGCTTCCCAGGGTGAAGAAAAACATAGAAATGTACAGAGGAATACAAAAACAGAATGAAAAAGAAAAAGAGGAAAGGACAAAGCCCGAGAGAATGAAAAAGAAAGACAGACACAGACATAGAAAAGTGACCTCATTAACTTCTATCTCCCCCAGTGTTCAGAACAGTGCTTGACAAATTGCTAAACAAATACAGTCATAATCCAATAATAATAATACTCCTAGAAAGAAAGGGACAGAGAAAGGGCTACGGGAAGATAAAAAGGGGGAACGGAGAGATGTGAGAGCAGGCGTGACAACACACAGTCATTGATTGCCTTGCTAGAAACTCCTACTGCTACCACTCAGACCCTGCCGTCAGGATACTCACTCCTGCTGCCCATGCCCTGCTAGAGGATGGCAGACCCCAGGCAACAATGGCAGCAGGGCATGCCCTGGCAGAGCTCAGGTAGAGCAGCTGCTCTGTGAACTCCCACTGCCTTCACATCAGAGCAAGGCCCAGGTGGTGGTGATGGGAGTCTCCTTTCTGGTCTGGGCAATGGCAGCTCCCAAAGACCCATGGTAATGTCATGGCTGCCCAGGGGTTCAAGAACCAGCCTTCCTGGACCAGGTGAAGAGACTTTCTGGTGCAACTGGATGAAGTGTTTCTAGCCATTCTGGAAACTCCCATTACCCTTCAGGAAAACCCAGTTCAGTCAAGGAAATGACAGCTGGGGTGGCAGCGGTAACAGTTCTGCCGCCAATACTGAAGAGGAAGAGGGAGGATGCTGTCACCGATGTTACCTTCTAGCCCAGCTATCCACTCAGGTCTTTTGGGTGGTGGAACAGAATCCCCAAAAAGTGTGGTCAGCCCCCCACTCTGCGGGATGCCTGGCCATCTTACTCAAAAAGCTACAGGTTTTAAGGCGATTTGCTCTGTGGAGCCATCGTGGTTCCGTAGCTGACCCGTGGAGGCTTTCTAGTAGATGGTAAGCTCCTAGTGGCAGGACTATATCTTTTCTGATATACTCTTGTACGGTACCTAGCACAAGCTGACACACAAAAGAGACGCTTAACATTTTTGGATTAATAGCAGAGAATATTTATGGCTCCCTGTTACCTTGTTCCACATTCACAGGCATTTCTCCAGGAAGGCAAGAGCAGCCTGTGGCAAGCAGAAAGTTTTGATGCAGTTTGAATGGGGTGGGGGGGTGGGGGGAGAAGGGGTAGGCATTTCTTAAAGTGTCTGCAGGAAGGCTATATGCAGCATTCACTACAAAGAGCCTGCCTGAACATTTCACTGTAGGAAACAAATTAACTCTTTCAGAGAATCATAGCGCTATTTTGAAAATTACCTCTTTCATGGAGCTAAATGGTTCCCTGGTGCTTTTCTAATCCTCTCTTCCAGCTTTCTACCATAAAGAGGAAAGCACAGGAAATGAGTTATAATGTGTTTATGAATCTGCCCTTCCCTTATTTTTTAAAAATGTGCCCTTGCCAAAGGAAAAAAAAAAGTAAAAAAGCCTGGAGTCGAATCTACCAGAAAATTACATAATTATATAATGAAATGACAAACCCAACAGAAACAAGGGTCAAGGTGGTCATGGGTGGTGGCGGCAGGGGTGCCCGGAACGTGGCAATGAATAACTTCATGTTCATATGAGAAGGCCAGTGCTAAGCCAATAAAATGAGTGGCTAGTGTTAAGTCAATAAAAATATAACTCTCCCAAGGCCCTGAAGGTCAACAAACTTAGGCCGGGTTGCACCAGGAGGGAACTGAATGTTTAAAGGAATGGGCCAGTCCCAGAAGCGTTCTCGTCTCCAGAGCCCCAAGGTTCAAATCTGGGGTCTCTTATCCCACGGATCTCCATCTGGAATCAAAGACAGTGACCGAGGCTCACAGAGAGACGTCGCTGTTAACAAACAGGTCTCAGGCTAAAGTGAACTTTGTAGTTGATACCAGGTCCAGACTTGCTGAACCTATTCTATGTAACCACATTCGCGATGCAACGAGAAGCAGCATCAGCTAGTGGAAAGGGCATGGGGCTGGGAGTCAGAGGACCTGGGTTCTAATCCTGTCTCTGCCACTCGCCTGCTGTGTGACTCTGGGAAAATCACTTAACTTTTCTGTGCCTCAGTTATCTCATTTGTAAAATGGGGATTCAATCAATACCTGTTCTTCCTACTTAGACTGTGAGACTTGTGTGGGACAGGGACTGTGTCCCACCTGATTAACTCGTATCTACCCCAGTGCTTATCTCAGCAGTTGACACATAGTGAGCATTTAAATTTAATAATACTAATATTAATGGATCTAGTCACTGGGGTCAAAATATAATTCTGATCCTTTGGGAAACTCTTCATACACCAGGTTAACAAGCATCATTGGGAGTTCTTGAGTGGCTCCTAAAAGGATCAAAATAGATTGAGGACAGTGTTCTGCACTTATCTGTAATTTTATGATTACATATCTTATTACATATCTGTAGTTTTATTTATTTGATTGATGTCTGTCTCCCTCACTTTAGACTGCGAGCCTGTTGTGGGCAGGGAATATCACTATTTATTGTCAGAGTGTACCTTCCCAAGTGCTTAGTACAGTGCTCTGCACACGGTAAGCGCTCAATAAAAACGATTGAATGAATGAATGAGTGGAGGTGCACACACAAGAAAACAAGTAGTTTATTAACTATTTGCAGAACTATCCAAATATGACCGTCAGATCAGTGCCAGCTCTATGTCATCATTGAGAGGCAAGATAGGAGCTCAAACACTGAGGTCCTAAAAAACACATTCCACCAGCAGAGACAATATTTGACACATCATACTTTCACTGGATGAGGGTGAGGAGAGTGGGTGACAGCTGGTAGCTGGAGATCTGGCATGGGATTGTAAATAGAGAGGGCAGAAGAAATGTTTTAAAAGGAAGCACCGAAGCCTAGTCAAAAGAGCTTGGGCCTGGGAGTCAGAGGACCTGGGTCCTAATCCTGGCTCTGCCATTCATCTGCTGTGACCCAGGGCAAGTCACTTAACTTCTCCGTGCCTCAGTTTCTTCATCTGTTGTTGTTTATGGTATTTGTTAAGTGCTCACTATGTGCCAGGCGCTGTTCTATGCGCTGGGATAGATACAAGCTACTCAGGTTGGACACAGTCCCTGTCACACACAGGGCTCATAGTCTTCATCCCCATTTTATAGATGAGGCAACTGAAGCACAGAAAAGTGAAGTGACTTGCCCAAGGTCACCCAGTAGACAGGTGGCAGAGCAGGGATCAGAACCCAGGTCCTTCTGACTCCCAGGTCCTTGGTCTATCCACTAGGCCATGCTGCTTTTCATTTATTCATTCAATAGTATTTATTGTGCGCTTACTATGTGCAGAGCACTGTACTAAGCGCTTGGAATGTACAAGTCGGCAACAGATAGAGACAATCCCTGCCCATTGACGGGCTTACAGTCTAATCGGGGGAGACAGACAGACAAAAACAATAGCAATAAATAGAATCAAGGGGATGTACATCTCACTAACAAAATAAATAGGGTAATAAAAATATATACAAATGAGCAGATGAGCACAGTGCTGAGGGGAGGGGAAGGGAGAGGGGTAGGAGCAGAGGGTCTTATGCTGCCACAGTTTCTTCATCTGGAAAATGGAGATGAAATAAAGAAAATAAATAAAAATAAAATGAATAACAAATAAGACCCAGCTCGCACACTTGACTCCTCTAATGCCAACCTCAACCTCAATCTTGTCGATCTCGCCATCGACCTCTAACCCACATCCTGCCACTGGCCTGGAACGTCCTCCCTCTTCATATCTGACAGACAATTGTTCTCCCCACCTTCAAAGCCTTATTGAAGGCACATCTCCTCTAAGAGGCCTTCCCTGACTAAGCTCTCATTTCCCCTTCTTCCACTCCCTTCTGTGTTGTCCTTAATTGATCCCTTTATTCAACCCTCCCACCTTAGTCTCAAAGCACTTATATGTCCATATCCATAATTTATTTATGTTAATATCTGTCTCCCCCTCTAGACTGTGGGCAGGGAATGTGTCTATTACATAGTAATGATATACTCTTTTATATAGTACTCTCCCAAGCACTTAATACAGTGGTCTGCACACCGTAAGCGCTCAGTAAGTACAATTGATTTAGTACCTATTCTCTCTCCTTACAGCATTTCGTACAGTGTTCTGCACATAGTAATACTCAGTAAATACTATTGATTCTAAGACTGTGAGCCCCACATGGGACAGGGTCAGAGTCCAATCTGATTATTTTGTATCGACCCCAGCAATTAGCCCAGTATTTGGTACATAGTACAACACTTAACAATTACCACAGTTGTCATTATTAAGTCACAATGAAACAAAACCTCCAAAAATATGCTTTAGCTATGAACAGCTGGGCAGCAGCAACTGAAAACAGAGCAGACTGTTCAACAGTGAGAAGCAGGGTGATTCTCCTAGAGCAGAAGCTTGGAATAGGTTGTGACACAAGAGCAGGAAGACAAAAATGGTGCGTGTGACACGAGGCAGAGCTACAAGGGACAATCACCAGTCTCCCCAATCTCCTGGAGAAGCAGCATGGTGTAGTGGATAGAGCATGGACCTGGGACACCTAGGTCATGGGTTCTAATCCTGGCTCTGCCACTTGTCTTCTGTGTGACCTTGAGCAAGTTGCTTCACTTCTCTGGGCCTCAGTTACCTCATCTGTAAAATGGGCACTTAAGACTGTGAGCCCTACAGGGGACAGAGACGGTGTCCAGCCCGATTTGCTTGTATCCACCTCAGCGCTTAGCGCAGTGCCAGGCACAAAGTAAGCGCTTAACAAATACCACAATTATTATTAGTTTACTACAAGGGCTGCTTGTTCCTTTAATTCCAAAACAACTCAGAGACTCTGAATACGGTAGATGAACTAACTGGGAACTTACCTTGGATGCTCTTCTTCCACTAGAGATTTCCCCATATACAGTACTTATTTCTACACTATTTGAGTAAGGTTCTTTGTAAACTGAGGTACTCTAGATTTGGGAGTCAGAAGCCACTGGTCCCACCTCAGAACCCAGCCTAGCATGCCCCAGCCTGTCCCTGTCATCAGTCATTTATTGAGCACTTAGTGTGTGCAGGACATTATACTAAGCGCTTGGGAGAGTATGATATAACAGTTGGTAGACACATTCCCTACCATCATGTTTTGGCATGACCCCCATGATTGTTAGATAGGATTTAGGGCTTTTCCCAGTCCCAGTACTGCCCAGCCTCTGTCCCCCCCACCCCCAATCCCCTAATCTCTCATGCCCGACACTGGCGGGGGGATGAAAATAGAGAGCAAACCCTCAGAATTCCTGGGCCATAGATAAGAATCTTCTCTCCTCCCCTCAACTCATGTTTGTGGGCCAACACGAATTTTTGTGCGGTATTTTTAAGTCACGCTCTACAAGATGGACAAAAATCCAGGAGTCGTCAGCAAGGTGCTTCAGGCATCTAGGTGCATGGCTTGTTTTGAGTTTATTGTTTATGTATTCCTCTTAGATCTGAATCTGTCCCAGCTAATGGCTTAGACCTCAGTACTTTCAATGGCCTGCCACTTCAACAGGTGTGTAAAGAGAGGTTTTGGGGCCGTGGAAGGAAAGCTGTCAACTGTTGAATAGAAAAGGCAGTCATGAAATAGCAAATTACATGAGAAAACTGCATTCCATGCTTCTCCTCATTGATTTCATGCAACGTAATTTTTCTTGTGATTCACTGTCTCATGAAAAAGGCTTTTAGTATATAATAGTGGCTCTCTGAGGACTGGGAAAAAGTATCTACAGAGATTTCTTTCCTTACTCCAGTTTCTAATAAACTCCTGGTTCCACTGGACTGTTTGCTATAAGTGTTATTCTTACAGCAGCATTATTCTTATTGAGCAGCAGCATGGCTTAGTGGAAAGAGCATGGGCTTGGGAGTCAGAGGACATGGGTTCTAATCCCCACTTTGCCACTTGTCTGCTATGTGACCTTGGGCAAGCCACTTAACGTCTCTGTGCCTCAGTTACCCCATCTATAAAATGAGGATGAAGACTGTGAGCCCTATGTGGGACAAGCTGATTACCCCATATCTACCCCAGCACTTGGAACAGTGCTTGGCATATAGTAAGCGCTTAACAAATACCATCATTACTAT
The DNA here is from genome assembly GCF_004115215.2 of Ornithorhynchus anatinus. Taxonomy (NCBI): domain Eukaryota; kingdom Metazoa; phylum Chordata; class Mammalia; order Monotremata; family Ornithorhynchidae; genus Ornithorhynchus; species Ornithorhynchus anatinus. Next base: position 58,986,454 of record NC_041753.1, read on the forward strand.
TATTATTAATATTATTATTCTCCCTTTTCTGTCAATATTCCCAAACTTTACATTACAAAAGTTTGATATATGCCTCATTCTCTTTAACTTATTTTCACAGCAGGGTGTATAATCTCTGCCATCTTCATTCTGCTTGTTTCTACTCAGCGCAATCACCAGGTTGTTTTTTGTTGTTGTTGTTGTTGTTGGTTTTTTATAGTATCTAGTAAGCGCTTACTATATGTCAAACACTGTTCTAAGCTCTAGGGTAGGTACAAGTTAATTAGGTCAGAGTCCCTCTCCCTCATGGGGCTCACGGTTAAGTTGAGGAAACTGAGGTCCAGAGAAGTTAAGCAACTTGCCCAAGGTCACTCAGCAAGCAATCGGCAGAGCAGGAATTAGAATCCAAGTCCTTCTGATTCCCAAGCCCATGCTCTTTCCACTAGGTCACGCTGATGCTGTTTGCTGTATCCTCCCTCCCTTGACTGCAAGCTCCTTGTAGGCAGGGAACATGTCTACTGACTCTATTAGTATAATACAATATTCTACATCATCAGTGGATTTATTGAATGCTTACTGGGTGCAGAACACTGTGGCAGGTGCTTGGGAGAGTACAATACAAAAGAATTGGTAGATACGGTCTCTGCCCACAATGAGCTTATACATAAGTGCTCAATAAATAACCACTGATTGATTGACAGACACCGATCCTTATTCATTTTTCTGTGATTTTCAACTCTCCCGCCAGTCCTAAGTCTCTTTTCTTTTTTCACTCCCCAAACATTCAAGACCTCAAGCCTTATTATATCATATCTCTTAGTTTCTTTGGCTCTTCCTGATTAGGAGGAAAGTTCTCATGAACTAGCAGAGCTGTTTGATATTCAGTCTCTATGTTATTTCTGGATATATCTTGGCAATGTTCTGCATACTTCACTCTTGAAATTGCTTTCTCATTCAATCAGTCAAAGAATCAATTGAATTTGTTGAGTGCTTACTGTATGCAGGATACTGTACTAAGCGCTTGGGAGAGTACCATATAACAGAGTTGGTAGGCAAATTCTCTGCCCACAGCGATCTTAGGGGAAGACAGACATTAATATAAATAAATTGCGGATATGTACATAAGTGCTGTGGGGCTGAGGGATGGGCAAATAAAGGGTGCAAATCCAAGGTCAAGGGTAAAACAGAAGGGAGTGGGAGAAGAGGATATGAGGGCTTATTTGTGGGAGGTCTCTTGGAGATGTGCTAGGACTCGGCTTTGGGACAGGCATGTCCTTCATGTGAATACACCTTTGGGCTGATAATTGGATTAGTTGTTGTTCCCACCTTCTCTGCTTCCTACCTGCCTGTTAGCCTATGCTTTGGGCTTGACAGAAGGGTACCAATGAGCACTAGAAGGGAGTTTTACCAATATTGTCTGAATTTACATCTGAGAGGAAGATTGGTGGCAAAACATTGATAGAATTGTTGGGGGGCGTGGGAGGAGAGAAGAATGACCAACTGAAAATGCTGACCAGAATTCAGGAAAAACCCATGTTACTCTCACCCAGGAATACATCCAACCTGGGCATACGATTTGAACGGTTTGATTCCTTACCCCACCTTTATGCCCAACCAGCAGGGCTCTAAAAGTTAGTTAGTCCCTTCTGGGATGAGATTAAGCCGTCAACAATTAACTATCAAAGCTGTTTGATATTCACTTGGGAAGAGCACTTGGGAGAAACTTTGCCCACAGTTTGTGCCAGATTTTCTAGCCATGGAAGAGACCCTGAGCAGATGACCAGGGAAGTTGTTATTAAACCGAGGAGGCGACTGAGTTTTGAAATGGGTGAAGCAGATGTCGATGAGTTCATCTCCTCTCATGCAGAGGAATTGTTGTCCAACAAGGGCCTCAGTGAACCTCGACCATCTGATGCATCAGTGCAAGATGCTGAAACAGCTGTAGCTACAGTTTCTCCACCAGCAGCTAAAATCTTGGGATTAAGAAGTCTTGCATCCGTTTTCAAGAAAGCAGACACATTTTTAAATACAATTGAAGAAGATGACCCTAGGAGAGGAGTTCAAAAGGAGTTCACCTGCTACAAGATACTTCAAGAGGAAAAACCACAGTTGGACAAATTCTTCACTAAAGTTGAAAAGCCACTATAACAAGTCAACCGAACAAGCCTCTTTTTGTGCAGCCTCCTCAAAAGACTCATTTGACAACTCATTTAATACTGTGATGGTATGCTTTCGATTCCTTTCCTACAAATTGAATGTGGTTAGCATTATAGCATTTAGCATGGAATGTAATTTCATATTACCTTTCCAGAGGTTCTGGAACAGACCCCACAACACCTCCATTCAAGATATGGCAGTATTTTCAAGAAAAAGAATCCGATTGCATCATGGGGTATGCTTGAACCATGAAGAATTGTGCATTCCAAGCACTTAGTACAGTGCTCTGCACATAGTAAGCGCTCAATAAATACTATTGCATGAATGAATGAATGAGTGGAGTAAGTCGCGAGAGATCCCAAAGTGGAGAGGTGTTGAGGTATGTGTTTGGCCGGAGAAGTTGATCGTGGGAAATTATTTGGGAGGGAAGAAGAGGGGTTACAAGGGGACTACCAATTTTGCTTGAGGAATAATGTGACGGTCAGTGGCGTGAAGCATTTCTGAAGGTGGCAAGAGCAGGAGCATGAGGGGAGAGGAGGGGCTTCATCCATAAGTCACAATAATGTTTAGTTGAAAAACAAATTTCCCTAAAGAAGCTCTTAAATTTCAGATATTAAATGCATTCTTTCAACCGGTATATATTCTTTCTATTCCCATCTTTATTTCTTAATATCATTAAATTATCTGGTATCTCAAAAGGCATTTCTATTTCATTAGACAAGGAGTAGGAGTTGCCAAGAGCTGCCAGAATACTGTATAGACAGGAGAGAGCCCTGATGTCGGTACATGTGAGCGACAAAGGTTCAGATGAAATGACAGGGAGCTTTGTAGTTTTTGGCCTACGTCATTCTGAGCTCTAATCTCAGCTCTGCCACCGATGGGACGTGAGACCTTGGACAAATCTCTTAGCTGTTTTGCGTCTCAGCTCACTGATCTGAATGTTGGATAGTTTATGCAATAAAGAGTTTTTTTAAATGGGTCTGCATTGATGCTATTATTCACTTGCCAAAAATAAACTCATCAAGGCTAACATTTGAGAAATCAGAAAAAAGAAATGGTTGAAATGTAAGCTCATCTAGGCCCAGGAGCATGGTTTAGCCTTCTCTGGTAATCCTCCCTGCCCCCACAAATTCCAACCTACACCCTAGCGTGATGTGGGGGTCGGGGGCGGGGGGTGTGCGTGAAATGGTCAGAAGTAGGGGAATGCCTAATTAACCACCAAAGCGTTCTGTGAGGGATATGGGTTCATTGGGAATCCTGAAAATAGCTGGTGGATTTGGGCGGCGAAACCCGAAGCTGTTCCCTGAGCAATTGTCTATGATGTTACGCTACGGCATTGGCACTATGCTGTGGTCACTTAATCAATCAATCAATGGTGTTGATTGAATGTTTACTACATGCAGAGCACATAGGGGAGCAGCATAGTCTAGTTGATAGAGCATGAGCCTGGAAATCAGAAGGACTTGGGTTCTAATCTCAGCTCTACCACTGGTCTGCTGTGTGACCTTGGGCAAATGACTTGACTTCTCTAGGCCTCAGTTACTTCATCTATACAATGGGGATCAAGACTGCAAGCCCCAAGTGGGACAAGGACTATGTCCAAACTGATCAGCTTATATTTACCCCAGCGCTTAAAACAGTGCTTAACACTTAAGCACTTAAATACCATCATCATCATCATCGCTGTACTAAATGCTTGGTAGAGTACACTTAGACCATAAGTGGGTTTCGTATGTAAAATTCTTGCGGGCTTTTCACAATGTGCAGCACCCCTACCTGCCCAATCACTTGTGGTGCTCTGAGCCCAACTCTGTTAATCCATTCACGTTATTTAGTGAGGGCTTAGTGTGTGCAGAGCCCTGTACCTACCCCAGCAGGAAGAGGACTGGCAGGGATGAGGGAGTGTAGGACTTCCGGTCCAAAGTCTTTGTTACTGGACCCGAGGCTTGCTAATCATTTATGACAAGAGAGCCCATCACCGCCATCATCCTCTTCAACATCAGTTCCCCCCCCCAAAGGACCCAATACTGTTCTCCCACAAGTAAGTACTCACATAGAGAAGTGTGGCATAGTGACAAGAGCATGGGACTGGGAGTCAGAGGACCTGGGTTCTAATTCATCTCTGCCACTTTTCTGCTGGGTGACCTGAGGCAACTCACTTAACGTCTCTGTGCTTCTTCAGTTCCTTCATCTGCAAAATACCTGTTCTCCCTCTTACTTAGACTGTGAGTCCCACGTGGGACCTGATTATCTTCTATTTACCCCAATGCTTAGTACAAGGCTTGACACATAGAAAGCACTTAACAAATACCACAATTATTATAATTGATGAGCATTTCCAATGTGGCCGTTTCTTAACTGTTTGGTTAAACAAAAGTTATTTTCTCCTCTAAAAGAAGGATCACTTCAAATGTACGTGAATGTTCATTTCAAATTCAGCTTGGACCAAAAACGTACCCAAGCAAAAAACACCATATACCAATAAAAACCAAAGGGGGAAAAAACCACACACATAGCCTTTTCATGGAAAATACTAATCACACTTTTTGTAAGACAATCTCGTGCTAAATGCTCATCATGCCTATAATGAACAATTTTATTGCTCTAGGCCCACAAAACTTTGCTCTTCTTCAGTTCTAAAATCCTTGTCAAAACTGTCATCCTCTTTAAGTCTCGACTCATTTTTAGCTTATTCCCTTAGCAGACTGTTCAGATCTGTCAATTGCAATTGTTCCTCCTGGTTCCACAGTAATTTCAGTTGAGGTTCTACATTTTGCAGAGTGACATCCCACCAATTCCTCCTCCTCTTATTGTCTTTGCTCTTACAATTGGACAGAATCGGTCCTGCAAGGCTTCCTGCCCTGAATTCTCATGGGCTCCGCTGCTCACATGAAAAAGTAGCAGTTGCATTTTGTGCTAGTAAAACCAACACCTCACAAATAGTTGGATGAATCCACTCCTTCCATTTGGACTCCTTTCCTCTCTCACTGTGAAGTCCTTTCAGGCACAAATGTTACTATAAATTTAAGATCATTACTCCCAGGAAGCTAGCCCTTTGGAAACATCCTTCTTTTATTGTCTCTTGCTTGATCTTTAGGTCAGTTTGCCCCACCTGGATACATCATTACCTTGAAAATTAAAAATGGAAAGCTACTCTCTACCTGGCTGATTTTTAAAAAATATGGCTGCAAGGAAGTGGTCTATAAAAAAGTGGCTGTTACATTATGACAGAGCACATATAAGACACAAACACAGAAAATAAGGGTTTTTTTGAAACTAGAGAAAAATGTAGTTTGTAAATTCTATTTAACAAAACTCATACGACAAACCTCATTTGAGCACTTCAAAATACAAATCCATATTTGCAAGGGGGCCACAACCAAGGAAAAAATCAGTAGGATTAGGGACATCTAGAATGAAACCTTTAACATCTTAAGGCAAAAATTGATCCCTTTACTGTATTTAGCTTTTCTTCAGTTTGGATTCCAATTGATTTATGTTTTAAAATTGTGTATGACTTCTAGTCTCTTACTATTTTTTTTCTTTTTAAAGAATACATCGCAGGGAGGTCATTTTCTGATGAAAAAAAGGTAAAAAATTGCAGGAGGTTTGCCTGCACAAAGACAGAAAATTGCGTATCTAAGGATGGCCTTCCATTTCACTTACATAGTATGCCATTAGTTTTAATTAAATCTTGGAGTATTTTTTTTAATCTTCTTCAAATAAGACCTTTTAAACCATTTTTTTCCCCCAAATTCTATTCCCCAAGTTATGGACAGAAAAGAAAAAACCCCACAGTTCCCAGAGAAAGCCTGCAGAGCAGGTCGTATTGTTTTTCTTACGTATCTAGGACATTCAGTAATGCAGCCTCTTTTCATAGGGCCCCTACTAACAGCTTCTTTTGTGATATTTCTGATAGAGTGTGAGGTCTTTTAAAGGTTAATGGCTCTAAGACAAATTAGCCTTGGTATGTTAGTGCCAAGGCAAAATGCATTTATACATGTTTGGTAAATGCCTTGCTTTGTTGCTCACTGATGACCACAGAGCAGCAAGAATTAAATGTCATGTTAGGAAAATGGGCATTTTTGGTCACTGTGTCCCATAGGAAAAGGGCAGCAATTTTTTTTTTAAATAAATATATACCAAAAATATGTCCCGAAGCTGGTGACTTCTAATTCCAAACTGGCTGGCTGGAGTGGTTGCAAGGATTCTTCAATAATTGATGTCTAGTTGGTGGTGGTGGCAGGACAACTCTTTAACCCTTCCTCCCACTAGATATTTTTTCCTAGCCTAGATATTTGTTCGCCTGCTGATGATTGCTGACATAATTTGAATATCCACTTGTGTACCAGATTTCATCCTTGTGTGTTTCTGAAAGAAGAAACTAACAGGAAATCTAAAATTGGGGGTAACTTTCAAAAGCAAGTATTTTTTTTCTGGATTATACAAGTCAAGGAAGAGATTCTTGTTCATTAAAAGTCTCCCCATCATGTCCTTCACTGAAAGAGGATGCCACTTTTGATCTTAGCCAAAAGCACAGGAAAATTTTGAAAAGACCGGACACCTCCTTACAAAGAAGAGATCATACATAAAACCAAAGAACCGAGTTTATCTGGAAACTTCAGGTTCACCCAAGGAGCAAGCAAATTGGAAACTGTTCCTCCCAAACCCTTTCAAGAAGTGACTATTACCACACACTGTCATAAAGGAACAAGGCACATGTGTTTACCTTTTGGAGTCCTGGGGCCGGGGGAACCAACATCCATTGATGTTTTATTAGACCTTTATGCTTGAAAATGTTGATAAAACCTAAGAGGGGCACATTAGCAAGTAGTTCTTGGAAACTATTTCCCATCAGGCAAACGTAAGTAAATAAAAACATGATTCCTAATGGTGGTAGGGGGGAGACACTTGATGCCAAGCAAAACAGTTGTTTTGTGTTTTGGATGAGACATGCAACTTGGAATAACACCACCAGAAACCATTTCTTGAGGAACTGCTGCTGTCAGCAAACCTCTGCATAATGTTCTGTGAAATTCAGCCAGATAAATAATACACAAAATTGCGTGACTGCATTTGAAATTGTCATTTGTGGTGCATCTGTTTAGGGATAGAACTAGACCATTTTGTGTCTGTTTCAAAGATTTATCTACTATGCTCCCTTAGCACTGATGATTCCAGACTATTAATCTACCATTTCTGAGGAGTTATTTAACTGAGTTGAACCCAGTGACTCTCATTTTGATTTTCAGATTGCTGATTTTGGTACGACTGGTGAAAAATACCAAAGTAAATTTGTCACCTAGTCTAAACATGTGTGTTCTGTTAGGGATTCATTTCGTTGCTAAGAGAAAGAAAGAGAATATTTGCCTACTCGTACAAGCTTAGCCATGGTTCGCCACAAAACATTCTCCCATAACATTTAGTTCAACACTTGCTTTATTCTTGTTGGTGGCAAAAACCTTGAGGGTTCTGCACCACATGTTAATGTGACAAGCTGGGATTCCTTTTGGAAGAAGCAGTTTAGAGATAAAATGTCAATGAGCTAAAAATTGACATACAGAAACCAGAGAAACTAATGTCCCAAGTCAGTAATCTATGTGATACAACATAGAAGAATGGAAGGGCATAAAAATGCAATAAACAGGAAAATCATGATGATTCATCTTCCATATTCACATTCTCTTAGGGGCTGCTGTTTTCATTTTTATCTACATAGGTGTGGCTGTCTCTCTCTCTCTCTCTCTCTCTCTCCCTGCCCCCCCCATACAACATATCTGACTAGCCTTTGTTTTTCACTATGAATGCTCCTGATGGTGACAGCCTATCTATGCATGTGAGTGTGGCTGAAAAGATCACCTGAAATTCCACCTCCTCCAGGAAGCCTCCCCCAATTACTTCCCACCACCCCAAATTGTGTCAGTTCAACAGCCATGCTTAACACGTAGCAATTTATGCCTATCCTGAGGACCTATGGATATATCAATTTATGTGAGCTGCTTATTTATTCACTAATGTATGCATTTCATCTTTAGCTAGTACCATTTATTTACACTACTTGTAAATAATTTATGTCTGCCTGCCTCCTTCATTAAACTGTAAATGTCTCACAGGCAGGGGATCATGTCTTTTCTTCTGCTGCATTCTCCCAGTCATGAAGTATACTCATTTCTGCTAAAAGGCATGTTTTCCTATGCAATTTGGAAGGACTGGGGAACATTGTTACCAAACCAAGGTGGAACATCAGTTATAAGGGGATACAGTTCTTCTAGGAATGCTGTTTCAAACAATATGATGGGTCTGTGGCAACTTTGTTATCAGTCCTTCGTTAGCCTTGCAAAATGAACCAACTGAAGTCATTTAAAATTAACAGTCTATTAGAAACTGATTTTAAGCTGTGTAAATTGAGTGACTGATGACTCCTCAGAGAAATGTCACAGAAACAAGTGAAGTTTTCTCTATCTTCCTCCAGATTCTTGTATTTTACCTGGTGTACAATTCAACTGTTTTCAAACCATCTTCCCCAGAATCCCTCACTTCTCACTGAAACTATTATTGAGCTGACATGATGTTTCAGAAAACCCGGGAGTTTGCAGAAACACAACTATCATGTCAGAGGAGAAATGTCTGTACAAAACTCTCTGCACAGTAGGTGTTCAAAAATTCCACTGGCTGACCAATCATTCCACATTATATACCCAAACAAAAGCTCCTTGTTACACTGATGTGTTTGCTACTTTACAGAGTCTGTTGCTTCTCAAGTCTGCCTTTTGGCATTCTGATCTCATGAAACTTCCACTGGAGGAAAAGAACGCTTTTCCCAATTTGCGGCCAACCAGTTGAGTCTGTGTGTTGTAATCGTTATCAACAATCTATCATGATATCACATCGTTGGAGATTGCGCTTAACAATCCTCCCTGTTTCCATGTGCCCCTTTTTGTGCCAGCCTACATCCAAGAAGCAGGAATCGCCATATACACCCTCTGCTTAGAATACAAGGAAAATTAGCACACCCATGGCACACCATTCCAGGGATACAACTTGTATTGTTTGATGCCTTACTTCACAAGAACACCTGACCAGCCCATACGTTCCAACTCAGAGTTCCAGGTAAGTATCTTGGAGCTCACTGTCTAGACCACAAGCTTGTTGTGGGTAGGGAATGTGTATGTGATAGTGTTATACTGTACTCTCCCAAGCGCTTAGTACAGTGCTCTGCACACAGTAAGTGCTCTGTAAGTGCCAGTGACTGATCAATTTGTACCTGCACTTGGATTTATACCCTTTATATTCAGCCCCACAGCACTTATGTAACATATCTGTAATCTATTTTAAAATCTGGCTCCCTCTCTAGACTGGAAGTTTCTTGTGAGAAGGAAACATGTCTACCAATGCTGTTACACTGTACTCTCCCAAGTGCTTAGTATGGTACTCTGTGTGCAGAAAGCACTTAATAAATACAATTGATTGATTGATTAAACTCCCCCCCCAACCCTGTCCCACCTGGCTGGGATTAAACTATCCACAGTGAATGGCTCTTGGAGGAAGCTGTGCCCAATTTGTTTCAGCTTTTCAAGGCCTTGAAGGGAGGCTGAGCAGATGCTCAAGGAAGTTGCTGTTGAACTGGGGAGGTGACTGAATTTAAAAATGGATGACGTAGCTGACCCTGAGTTCATCACCTCTCACTCAGAGAACTTGTATTCCAACAAAGATCTTGTTGAATGTTGACCATCCCATCCATTGGTGCAAGGTGCTCTAACAGATGAAAAAATGAAGGTTTCCTCACTTCCAGGTAAAATCTTAAAATTTGAAAAGTCTTGCTTCAATTATTATGGTAATGGCTAAGCATTTTCTCTGTGTTAAAGCATTGTGCTAAGAAGTGGGACAGATACAAGTTAATCAGGTCGGACACAGTCTCTGTCCTATATGAGGTTCCATCAACAGTATTGAACATTTACTGTGTGTGGAATAACTTTAAAACCTTATAACTTTTTCAGAAGTCCTTGAATAGACCCTAACTTATCACCTGTACATCTATTGAGTACACCCATTCATGATTCAGCCACACTTTCAAGAACCACAATCTGGTTGAATTAGGGGGTTACACCTATTTTCTACATAAAGAAAATAGCCAGGATCACTGAACGGTGAGGTCCCTTCTACCTTTTGATCAGTGCTTTTAAGGATTCTGGATTTTAAGAGAAACAAATGCCTTTCTCTTTTCATTGTTTCTTTCTATTAAAGATTTAGAGCAAAAATTATTTCATATAAACTTTTTGTATGAAAACTTGTTCTAAAAGCATGAAAAACAGAAAACATTTTAGAGTAAGACTCTAACACCTGCTATAAGGAGTCGGTCTGGGGGAGAACATCAACATGAAATTAGTTGGAATAAAAATGCAAGGTTTAAGACCTGTGAAGACAAATAGCTTTCAGTAGTTTCAGAATTAAGAATGAGCAGTTTTCATTTAAAGAAAAGCTCATTCTTAATTCCAACATAATTCTGATGGCAGTGTGGCCATGTGATTAGAGCACTGGGCAGAGAGCCAATGAACCAGAGTGTTGTGTTCTGGTGTACCTTCCAAAAAATTGACATCTGGTACCTGAGCAATGGATTTTACTACTTTTACCCTGCTCTCCGGCCCCAACCCCCATCACCAAAATTGGGATTATGAGTGAAATCAATCTTGAATTGTATATAGTTTCTATAATTTCCCCCAAATTTGCCCAATTATTCCTTTTCCTGTGTCTCTGCTGCCCAACACCTCCCCCCTGGCTGCCCAATCCCAAACTTGAGCTCTCTGGTAGCTATGAACTGTACCTTATTCAATATCCTTGTAATGTCCCCCAATACTTAGTGTAATGCTTGGCACAAAGTAAGCAATTAATGTCAAAAATAATGAGAGCTTCCCAAACTACTTCTGAACTGGCTCTAGCCCTCAGTTTTTCTAATATAGGATATTAATAGAAAATTAGTGATAAAACTCATTCATTAATCTTTAAATGTTAAACTTCCCCTCTCCAGGGCTAATTACATTTCAGGCTCAGTTGGATGCCAGAGGTTGTTGCTGGTTGAAACTAAAACTGCCAAGATGGTGGCTCCATTTTCTTCATTGTCTTGTGTCAGCTGGCCACAGCCCCTAGCAGGCTGTGGAGTCTGGGCTTGTCATCTCTCCACTGGCCCCCAGTGCCAAGCTGGGGGTTCTTCTCCCACTGGTACACCCTGAAAGATGGGCAAGGGCAAGTAGGGGTCTCCTTCTAGGCCAGCCGTCAGCCCACTTGAGGCAAAACACAGTTTCCTTCTCATCCCACCCTAACCTGGGATGATGGTAGAGGCTAGCCAGGGGCTCTTCTCTCTTCTCAGTCATACCTCTGGCTCTGCTGAAGGTCTTTTACACTTCCCCTGACCTGAAGCCCCACCCCCAAATGTTATATGCCCTGACAGCCCCATCCCAAATTCACCCCCAAACTCAAAACCCTCCACAAAAGTTGGCCTCTGTGTTTTGATATACAGATGGGGTAAGAAGGGAAAAATGTCTCCACAGAAAAATGAGTGGGTTGAGTCACCTCTTCACTACGACAATCTCTGAGGGCAAACAAACTCTCTAGGCTACAAGTTAGTTGAGGTCTAAACTCTTTTTAGAAAATTGCTGTATCATGTATGACTAAGAGAGGGAGTGTATGAGTGGGTGGGGTTTGTGTGACTGGGGGCGGGGGAAAAGAATTAAATGTCTGTTAGTACTGGATTGTAAACTGTAAAACTGGTGTGTTTTGGCAGTTATATTAAGTCACTAGGTGAGCATTACACAATCATGTCCAATGTGTAAACATGATGCCTGCAAACAGTAATTGGAATCTACATCTCATAAGAGCCTCAATCAATTACCCAGGTTGGGTTATTGTGGTTCACATTTTTTTCTTCCTAAAAACTTTTCTGCAGTCTCAATTGATTAGAACAAAATCAGTCAAATTGCATTTATTTGGGGTGGATTATACAGGTTATGCATCATCTAGGGCTCTTCCCCTCCCTCCATTCCACACTCACTGGCACGTCATTTGTTCCTGGCAAAATCTGTGGGGGACAAAATGCAAGCCCTGTTTGTCAGGGTAGGTGAGTTCACGTATATTCAGTTCAGTAAGGTAATGTAATCTGGAGCTGAATTTACACACCTTTTCGTAGTAAGGGAGAATCACACTTTAATGTTGGAGGTGCCAGGGAAGGAAACTGGCAGAATCCACATTTCTTTCAGTCAGTGATATTTGAGTGCTTAGTATATGCAGATCACTGTACTAAGCACTTGGGAGAGTACAATACAACAGAGTTAGACATGTTCCCTGCCCACAAAGAGTTTACATTCTAGAGGTCAAGATTTTGTCCCTAATAACCCTGCTTCATTAGATGGTAGGGGTGTTTGTTTCTAGTAGGGTTTTGGGTTTTTTTTCCTGTATTTCAGTTGAGGTTATACAGAGAAGATCATCTATACAAGTGTATCATCAGGCATGGCTGTTGGTTGGGTTGGACTGCCTGATTGCTGTTTGTTGCTGGAGCTCCATGATTCTTCCTGCCCCCCTCCCAGATTCTTGATGCAAAGATCACCTGAGTAGTAGAGTTAAAGCTATCATTTTGAGCTCTAATGTAAGCATTCCTAGATGGGGCCCCTTTGTATCAGAAAAGTGAGCCCCAATGAATCTTTTGCTCTTCTCTAGGGATTTAAACTTTTTTTAACTCAAATATTTATTCTGTTTGTCTCAGCAGCGGGAGCCCCTAGTGAAATTGAAAAGTCCTTGAAGCTTGAGGGGAAGCCTTGGTTTTTGTCAGTGCTTCCCATTCTGGTAGATTTAATGAATCTACATTAAATAGTGCACCCTCCCACCACCGACCCAGTCTCTCTAGGGATAATTTCCCTGCCCCATTGTACAATCTTCTCTTGCTATATTAGACAACAGGAAGTGGGCACTCCAAATAGTAAGGTTGTAAACCAAATAGCACATGCTGCAGTCCCATTTTTTCTATAACAGGGTAAAGAGCAGAAGCAGTAGCTCCAATTTCCTATTTTGCCTAATCTCTTCCAATCTGGATAGTCCAGTCTAAGGCTACCTAAGGTTTACCAGGGCAGAAATGGATTAGAGGGATAGGATAAAGTGTGTATGTTGGGGGCGGGGAGAGAAGAGAGCAGAAGGGAAGAGGATGAAAGGGAGTGGAGAACTGGAACAAATGTAACATGCTGGTTATCAAGTAGGCAGGTGCACTTCAAGGTTTCCTGGGTAAATTTGGAGGTGGAATTAGTCGTTCAAGTCTTCAAAAACACTTACCTTTGTGCATGTGGGAGCCCTAACATTATGTTGGCAATGACAGTTAAATTTGCCCTGAGCAAACCTCTAGACTGTAAGCTCGTTATGGGCAGGGAATGGGTCTGCTTTAGTAAAGTGCTTTGCACACAGTAAGCACTCAATAAATACGATTGACTGACAAACTCTCATCCAAATACAAACTTTCTACTAGAAAATTATTTGGAAAATATGCATAGCCCCCTCAAGATGGCCACAGAGTCAATTAGTCCACCAATGCCCACACTTCATCATGCTGAAGCCAGACATGGTTTGTTGGAAGAATGCTCCTGAATTCTCTAGTCACATTCTAGCCAAAAAATGCAGTGAAAATGGGTATTTTGGCAGAACTGAGTACTAGAACAGGTAGGAGAGGGGGAAAAAGATGCAAAAACCCCTCAAACTGTTAACTCCCAATTCTATTTAGGTATTCCCAGGCTGCTTTATAAGGATTCTTTTCATTCATTCTGATAATGGTAAAAGCAATATTTTTCTAATTTGAAGTTTTATAAATAATTCACACTAGTTTTGGTATCTAGTTTTAGTAGGGCTTCAGTAGGAAATGCATATTCCTTTTGTTACCCTGTATAACTGAGCTAGCTGTAATAGCAATTTAGTAATTAAGACTTTTTTGAAAATGCCTCGAGTCATTGCTTTATCACTCCTGAGGTAGCTGACAGAGCCAAATCCAAATAGACATTTAAGGGAAAAAAAAGTGTGCTGGGGGAAAGAGAAGAATAAGACAGATGAGAGGAGGGTAGGTGGAGTGAATTGTTCCCAAGGCATTCAGGACGATAAATCTTTCTTTACTAAACAGGAAAGAATAGGTGAAGTTGACTGCCCATAGAGGCTTGTGTTTAATCAACGGCCCTAGCTTGTCCCAGAACACTGTATTCATATTGTGTTCTATGTTTAGTTAAAAAACATCTTGAAATAGCTGACAAATACTAAACAGAGTGCTGTATCAAGTGAACTGATCAGGTTTCTTTCCTGGCAGGTGGTCTGCAAAATCAAGTAAACATATTGTCTCAAAAGTCATGTATGACACTTCTTGGAAATGCCCAATACAGTGTGAATTTACAGCAATGGAAGATGTATGAAAGAGCTTTTTATGCTTTTGTTTTAAAGGGAGGCCATCCTTCCCTATAACACTATTCCATACTGTGCTAGAGCTAAAATTGGCTCAGTGGAAAGAGCACGGGCTTTGGAGTCAGAGGTCATGGGTTCAAATCCTGGCTCTGCCACTTGTCAGCTGTGTGACTGTGGGCAAGTCACTTCACTTCTCTGTGCCTCAGTTACCTCGTGTGTAAATGGGGATTAAGACTGTGAGCCCCACGTGACAACCTGATTCCCCTGTGTCTACCCCAGTGCTTAGAACAGTGCTCTGCACATAGTAAGCGCTTAACAAATACCAACATTATTAAAATTCCCTTTGCACCAATACTCCCTTGATCTTTGGTTTCACAGTTCTCAAACCCTTCCTTTTCATGACTCCACAGACAAAACTTATTTTCAAGGCACATATTTCTGCTGTTCAAAGATCTTATTTTAGAGTTTCCTGTGTTCCAAGACATTGGGGTAATAAAGAGGTCTGGAAGACGGTCATGCTTGGATATGAATCCATGTGATATTTTGATATCCAGAAAATGGCATGGCTTTCTTTATGACACAGACATATCAAGTTACATTATTTATGTCAGTGGACATGAGTTCCGATGCATGTGAATCACTGCACATAAAAATTAAAATCCTTCACATGTCGAACAAATTTAACTTCTTAAAGGAGGTTGCTGATTGCTGCAATGCATGATAGATTTGAAGATAAAGTGTATTTTGATCATTTTTTCATCCTGAAATTTATCGGCACAGAAAAATGAGTTCTAAAATTGAATACTTTACTGTATGTAACATCACATACAACGAGCTCAGGGAGAATTAGATTAACTTTAGGGGAAGCATCATCCATCTAACTGACAACACTACAGTTGCATGAGTCAGGGCCTTGTTCAAATTCTGTCAGTCTCTGAAGAAGTCACTTATCCTCTCCAAACTACAGTTCTGGACATCTGTAATCTGTAAAATGGGGATAACAGCTTTCTCTCTCCCCCCTTCCCGCCCTGCCCCCCCCCCCAATCCCCCAAAGGTATGTGATGAAAGAAAAAAACAATCCTATATGATACATGAAGCATTTTAATCTCTGGGGTTTTCTGGAGATAGGGGAGGGTGTGGTCTGTGTAGACATTTCAATTTATAAACCATAACATGTTAAAATGAGCTATGGCACAGAACTTTGATTCTTAGATTAATCAGTGATATGATGGGGATCCCACTGTGTTGCTCTCTGCCCTAATGAAATGCAATCTATTTAGCCAAAACATCTTGAAAAATCTCAAAATTAAAATTGTAGGAGCAAAAACATTAGAATGAAAATACTACAAGAACAAAAAACATTCCTGAATAATGGTATCATGGAATTGATACTGTTACATTAGGATAATGTCTTCTGGAGAGTACCAAAAATCACCCCAACCCATCAACACCTGGCAGACTAACTGCAAAGAAACAGTTTCTAATGATTCAAAGAGATAAGTCTTCTAAGGGACACATTTCAAATGTAACTTCATTATGAGCTGAATAAAATATCAACATTACTGCTTATGCCTAAGGAATGCATTAGCCACTTACAGCACACAAACGCTCACATTTCCAATGTTGAAACTTTCTCTTTAAGGGCTGGAATACAAGTAAATGCAAATGCTGAAAAGTCTAACCGGGGTTTTTTGCTTTTTACATGAATAGAAGACCAGTGTTCTGCTCAATAGAAATAACTCTTAGTAAGGATGACTGGGTAAATGGTACTTTTTATGGTGTGTGTGCATATATATATATATATATATATATATATATGCATATATATATATATATATATATATATATATATATATATATATGTATCTTGCCCAAATTTGAGTCAAGCCAATGGTCTATGTCTCTGGGCTTTAATATAACCACTACGAGAAAAACCTTATTAAACCAAGCAAAAGTTGTATAATAGCACATTAGTGCAGACAAAAATAGTATTGCCACTCCCTTGAAATTGGGAAAATGTCACATAATAGCAAATATCTCAATTTCATGGGCTTACATTAGGGGGGAAAAAAAGGTCATCCACATGTAGCATTAATACCAATTAAGCCTCAGGAACTAACATAGCCACTTCCTAAAAACAAATCAGCCATTTTAGTTTGAGGCAAATAGATTAGGTCTGTTTGGTTTCTACAGGTAGACTCTGGTAAAAGGCCATTTCATTATAAAATATTATAAAGCTTGAGTTGAAAAAATTAGCTTTATATCATTTTAAAAGGAAGTATTTATAAACATATTTGGGAATTTTTTTCCCCTCCACTCTATATCACTAAATGAAATTGTTTAAATTACATTTTAGTAATGAGATGGGGGGAAGAGAAAAAAAATTGTGTTAAGCCCTTACTAACAATAGTAAAATGATGAGGGGGTCTCATCCTTGTGAAAATGATGAACAAGTTTCACTGGGAAAGGGGAAGGAGTTGGATTCCTTCTTGCTCCCCAGTGCCACCTTTTTGGCCCCATTCCACCTTCCCTGTCCCTCTCTTTCCCTTCCTGTGAAGCCTATATCATCTGCCTCTACCACTCTTCAGATACCCCCCAGGCCTCACCTCCAATTTTTTGACCCATTTTGATCCCTTTCTTAGATTCCTTCAGCGTGAGAACCTCCTCCCCTACCTTCTCTCCCGCATACCTCCTTCCTGCAAATCTGACCTGTTCCCCCCAGAGACCTCCGATCTTTTGACCCCATCCAGTTTTCTCAAGTCATCATGCCACTTGTTGCCAGTTGTTCCAGATGCTTAACTTCATCCTCAAACTCCTGTCCCCTTGCCTCCCCTATCCCTTGCCCCTAATGAACTGGCTATCTACTTTATTGAGGAAAATTTAAACTATCAGGTGAAATCTCCCCTCTTCTTCTCCAGTCCCTCCCTCCTCTTGCCCCTTCTTCAACTCTCCCATCCTCCCCTAGCAGTATCTCAAGAGATCTCCTGCCTTCTCTCAAAATCTACCCCCTCCATCCACACATCTTACCCCATCCCTTCGCACTTACCGAAACACTTGCTCCCTCCTTTCTGCCCTCCCTGGACTGCCATCTTCAACAGTTTACTCTCTGATGGCTTCTTCCCCACTGCTTTCAAGCATTTTCAGGTCTCTTTTACCCTATAAAAACCAACCCTTGACCCCACAGCTCCCTCCAGTTATCGCCCCATCTCCCTCCTGCCATCCCTCTCCAAGTTCCTTGAGCGAGTTGTCTACGCCCAGTGTCGTAGATTCCGCTCCTCCGATTCTCTCCTTCACTCTCTCCAATCTGGCTTCTGCCCCTTCACTCCACTGAAACTGCCCACTCAAAGGTCACAAATGACCTCTTTCTCATCAAATCCAACAGCTTCTACTCCATCCTAATCCTCCTCGACCTCTCAGCTACCTTTGAAACTGCCATCCACCCCTTTCTCCCAGAAACATTATCTAACCTTGGCTTCACTGACACTGTCCTCTCATGGTTCTCCTCCTATCTCCCTGGTTGATCATCCTTGGCCTCTTTTTGCAGGCTCCTTCTCTTCCTCCCACCCCCTAACTGTGGGTGTCCCTCAAGGTTCAGATCTGGGTCCTCTTCTATTCTGCATCCACGCCCACTCCCTTGGAGAACTCATTTTCTCCCATGGCTTCAACTCCCACCTTTATGTGGATGATTCCCAAATCCATATCTCTAGCCCTGATCACTCTCCTTCTCTTCAGTCTCACATCTCCTCCTGCCTTCAAGACATCTCCACTTGGGTGTCTCACCATCATCTCAAACTCGACACATCCAAAACAGAAGTCCTTATCTTCTCATCCAAACCCTAACTTCCCTCTGACTTTTTCATCACTGTAGACAGCACCACCATCCTTCCTGACTCACAGGCTTGGCGTTATACTTGACTCCTCTCCCTCATTCAATCCAACATATTCAATCTATCACTAAATCCTGTCCGTTCAACCTGCACATCACTAAAATCCTCCCTGGCCTCTCCATCCAAACTACCATGTTAATCCACTCATCCTATAGCCTTGATTACCGTATCATCCTCCTTGCTGACCTCCCTGCCTCCTGTCTCTTCCCCGCTCCATACTTGTTTTCTACAAAAACATTCAGTCCATGTTTCCCCACTCCTCAAGAAGTTCCAATGTTTGCCAATCCACCTCTGCATCAAACAGAAACTCCTTACCACCAGCTTTAAAGCACTCAGCCGGCTTGCCCCCTCCCACCTCGCCTCACTGATCTACAGCCCAGCCGGTACACTTCACTCTTCTAGCACCAGCTTGCCCATTGTGCCCTCCATTTTGTCTATTTTGCTGCCGACCCCTTTCCCACATCCACCCGCTGGCCTGGAACTCCTTCCCCCTCCATAAATTCCATTGGAATGAATGGGGCAGAAACCAAATTGGAAGGGATCAAGCAGAGAATTGGAGGGGAGAAAGTGGAGACAGTGGGTATAGACAACTCACTCAAGGAGTTGAGAGAGAAATGGTAGGAGATGGGGTGATAACTGGAGGTTCAAGGGAGGGTGTTTTAGAATAAGGGATGCATGAACATGTTTGAAAGCAATGGGGAAGGAGTCATTGGAAAGTGAATGGTTGAAGATAGACACGGAGGGGAGAAAGGAGAGGGCAAGTGTTTTTATAAAATGTGAAGTGACGGTCAAAGATGCAGGTGGAGGGGGTATATTTTTAAGAGGTGAGATCTAGAGGTATTGCTGGCAATATTGGGAGAGTAGAGGTGGGAGGGACTGGAAAGAAGCAGAGATTTTAGGGCGATCACACCTGATGGTTTCAATTTTAAGTACAGGGCCAGGTTATTAGGAGAAAGAGGTTGAGTGGGTGTGACAGATTTGAGGAGGGAGTTAAATATCTGGAATAGCTGGCATAGGTAATGGGTATGGGTTGGAGAAGTATTGTCGGGTAGGATTAAAGCACTTGAGACTGAATTTAAAATGGATGAGATCAGCCAGGTGTCTGGATTTCTGCCAGCAGTGCTATGCAGCTCACACAGGAGCAGAGGAATCATACTATGGAGGTGATCGAGGGTCACGGGTTAGTAGTACACTATCAGCAAAGAGGCAGGAGTGGGTGGGTGTTGACGGTGTCAATTTGTGCACCAAGAGAAGGTAGTTTGGGTTTGGGGACCAAATGGACATGAGCTCATCCTCTAGACTTAACCTCCTCATGGGCAGGGAACATCCCTGTTTATTGTTCTATTATACTTTCCCAAGCGCATACCACAAATGAATGAATGACTAGAATATTGGAGGTGGGGTCAACAGATCAGAGGCTTCTGTGGGGAACCAGTACAGACTGGCAGGGAGTGGGTGTGTGGAAGAGATGAGGCTGTGGTCAGATAGAGGAATCTGAACTGGTAAGGGTAGAGGTTGTGCTAAACACTTCCTTTTAAATTATCTTTTAGAGAGACAACTGTGGAAGTATTTTTGGAATCCAAGTGTAAGAGTTGCAGTGCTTTGTACAGTGCTCTGCACACAATTAAGGGCTCAAATATTATTGAATGAATGAAACAAACAGAACTTGCCACCTTAAATTAATAGCCCCAGTTAATTGGTTCCTGTTTTGCCTCTAGCACCTATCCTGGTTTTCAGGAAGAGGTGAGCAGCAGTGTGGCCCAATAGAAAGATCATGAGTGCAGGAGTCATATGACCTTGGTTCTAATCCCAGCTTCACCATTTATCTGCTATATGACCTTGGGCAAGTCACTTCACTTCTATGCCTACATTCCCTCAGCTGTAAAATGGGCCTAAACTGAATGGGACATGGGCTGGTGCCTGACCTGATTAGCTTCTATCTACCCCAGTGATCAGTACAGTGCCTGGCACATGCTAAGTGCTTAAATACCATTTAAAAAAAAGTGGAGGAGCCTTAACCTGGACTTCAAAAAGTAAATCCTCTATATTTCAGTGGCTAGAGTTTGCTTTTGCTAAAGGCTATTCAGCTTCTTGCATGAGTTGGCTCAGCCTTCATCTTGCTCTAAGTCTAGAGCATCCTCTAAGTCTAGAGGATGATGAAAATCATTCATGATTTTCCTGGGTTGTTGCCTTACAGCTCATGCACATACCACAATCCTAAAAATTGGCCACATGCCACTCCCCTGTGGCAGGCAATGTATCTGTTGTAATAATGTCCCTCTCCCAGGTGCTTAGTACAATGTTCTGCACACAGTAAACCCTCAGTAAACACAACTGGCTGACATACAAGATAAAGTCCCACCCTATTGCTAAGAAATGCCTATGTCATACCCTGGCCCAGAGTGCCCCTTTTTGGCACTTTTGCAAGAATAACCTTGAGGTGACAGGACCCCATAGCTTATACTTGAAACCCATATTTATGTACACCCTAACCCCAGGTGGGATTCTAAGCATCAGGGCATTTTCTTTGGAAGTGCAGCAATACTCCTTCAACCCCAGATTTAAAGAAGTTAGCAGTGGGAAGAAATCACCAGTGAATGGTTACAGCTGTCACCTTTCTCCCTCCAACCCCAAATGTCTTGTTTCCTGATTCTCCTGTTGGTACTTTTTTTTTTAAGCAGTCATGGACCCACCCCATCATGCTTGCTTTTCTCATCTGAATAAGACTGTTCCGGGGTTGAAGTTGTGTAAAAAAGAAAAAAAAAAAGGGACAGGGCTCACTTTACTAGGGACGCCAACACCCATCACTAAAGTAGATAGCCTAGTTGCTCCTCATCAGACCCTCTTCAGTTCTTATCAGTTCATGGGGTTTTAATATCACAAGTGAAAGAATTTCCCTCTGTACATAAACTTTTATTATTTACATAATACAATATAGCATAGATGCTGAATAGCAGTATTATGTGCAATACATAAATATGAACTATCTGTACACATCTGCATATCTAACTCCAAACTAAAGTACATAAAGTTTAAAGCAAAAACTCAATGCTTCAAGAGTGAAGTAGAAACTAGGACTCAACATTGCAATAAAAGTCAGAAGTAGCGCCTTGTGTACATTCTTAAACTATTTACAGATGGGAACAGGCATTACCACAACACTAGTCTAAATTTTACTTGTTTATATATAAAAAAACACAAGTTTCATACATCACAAAAAAACCTTCCATTATAACACAGAAGTGATATTACCAGACAAGCATCAGTGAATTATACTGCCTTTTCTAGAGTTGTTATTGTACAATGCTGTAGATAATGCAGCCCATGCAATACACCCAAGAACACTACAGTCCTACACCCAAGTACAATTAAAAATGATAAAGCAGCCCTCTGGAAGTGGTTCTCGATACCACTCAAGTCTACTGCAGCCATGTTGGTTATGGTTTTCCATGCAGAAGGGTGCAGTTTTCATTACATTTAAAACGTATCTTTTTAAAGCTCAACGTTCTTTCTTTGAACCCAAAACATTTAACAGAAGATATACATGAAAAATTAAGCTGTCCAAATAACTGCAACTCACTTCAAATGCACGTATTGAGTTGCTGTGAGAAAAACCTTTAGAATGTTTCGTTTGTAAACTCCCCCCACCCCCCAAAGAGTCAAATACAATATTGTGCTACACAACATGTTTTGCTATGCAAGAATACGAAAAATCTTCCATTGCAGGATCAGTTTAAGAACCGATCATCTTTGAAAACATTGGTTTGATGGTTTTGCTTTTACATCCAACCGTTTACCCTCTTAAGTCAGAAAGTCAACCTATCAGACAAAATTTAATCATGGGTTAAATATGGCACCTAAATACTCATCTTACTGAAAAGTGGGTCCTTGGTACATCTTTCTTTCTGCTTCAAAAACATCAATTGCGGAAATTAACAGGACAAAGTTTTAAGTAGACCGTCAGCCTTTTTCTGGTGTACCATTTTCTCTTATACAGGCACGTAACACTAGTCAAATATATTGTAAGTGGATTACATTCCCCAAAGGCAGAAATGCTGCAAACATGCAGATTTAACATTTGGCACAAATCAACTAAACAATTTTGTCCCCAATATCTGTGCATTTTAATTAACTATGCAGGTTATCACCAGATTTTATTCAGGGGGAGGGCATATACATTTTATAGGGCTGTATCTATCCAATTCTGCCTGTAACAAACATCCAAACATCCTAAAATATCAATTAAGACAGACAAACTTTAAAGTAAAACATCAAAGGAAAATGGCCATGCATCTGCTCTTCAATGTTTTCCCAGGATATATTAAAATAAGAACAAGACACTGAATCAGTCTCTTCATGAGAAGCAGTTGAGTATTTATATTCTCTGGATTTTCTCAGCCACAACAACTGGGTTCTCTTTTCTGATTTTTGCTGCAGCTTCTGCTTTATAATCATATGGGCAGTTGTGCTTATCAGAATAACGGTGAAGTCCACAAAACAAATTTCCACATCGGCAGTCAAATCCTGCACAAAGAAGCAGTATTACTTTAGGTTTCAAAAAGGTTATAATACCTAAAGTCTAAGGACTTAGTCATTAAAGAAGGGGAACTGAGTGGTGGGGGGGGGCAGGAAAGAAAGACAGAAGAGAGAACTACACCCACAAAAACTTCACGTAATTGAATTCTGGTCTTCTAGAGTACCCCTCCCCCTAACCTACTCCCTATCCTCAAACATGCTGCCTTGATCCAACAAATTCCAAACGGAAAACAAGAAAAACCCCACAAAAAAACCCCATAACTGCCCCCAATGTTTCTTACCTGTAAGGCCAACCTTCTTCCTACACATGAAGCACCTATTTTTCTTTGGTTTGGGTAACTCAAGAGTTTTTTCTTCATTCTGAGCAGCACTGGGCTGAGACACTGATGGACTTGGCTGAGTGACAACTGTGGAAAAGGCAAAGAAATTGAACTCTGACAGTTCACTGATTGATAAGTAACTGACTTTTGGGATAGGACTTCCAGGATTGGCTTCAATTAAATACTCATTAACCAATTTAGTTCTACATCAAAACTGTTCCCAGATAGATTCACAGGTATGTTTTGGGCCTTATTCTTTCAAATGATTCCATACATTTGCCCATTCTCAATAGCTTTAAAGGAAGAACTAAAGGTCTGCAACTAAGCAGTCTAAACATTAATCCTTTGGCTGATTGACCCCATGGTTCAGAGCAGCTGACCAAAGTTCATGGCAATTCTGCCTCTAAACTGATTAAAAGACTTTAGTAGTACCAGAAAAAGGAGTCCTTTTGAATTCACAGGTTTTGAGCCACAGGGACGGTGGTGGTAAAGCAAACTTTTCAGATCTCTCTCCCCACTCCCCCGTCCTCCCTAAGCAGCATAGGCTAGTGGAAAGAGCCCAGATGATGAGTCGGGGGGACCTGAGTTCTAATCCTGGCTCTATCACTTACCTGTCATATGACTAAGTCACCTCTGTGCCTCAGTTTCCCCATCTGTAAAATGGGGGTTCAATACCTCTTTTCCCTCCTGAGACTATATCCAGACTGATGATCTTGTATCCAACCCAGCTCTTTGTACAATGCTTATCACATAGTAAGACTTTAACAAATACCACTGGGTTGTGAAAGATATTACATGACTGTAAAATGGGCATTTAATTCCTACTCCCTCCTACTTAGGATTGTAATTATACACGTGGGAAAGGGACTGTGTCCAACCTGATAAACTTGTATCTACCCCAGCTTTTAAAACAGCACGACACATAGTAAGCACTTAACCAATATCACTAAAAAAAGTAGTCTACTGAATGGTTCCCCCACACCTCAAGGAACTTACAGTCTAATGGGGGAGATGGGCAGATAAGTTTTCAAAACACTGGGGCTTGAAGACATCACAGCAGCACAAGTATTTCAGGGGGAAACAGTTAACTTCAACAACTGTTCAGTCGAATATACTCTCGAATACACGTAAGTGTAATTACACCCAACCTCAGCACTTAAGTGCCAAGGACAGCTGTTTGGTTGATGCACCTTGGGATGTTAAGTAACTGAGGAAGGGAGGAGGTGGAATTTTAGGAGAGCTTTGAAGATGAGGAGACCTGTGTTCACAGGCTTGGAGAATGAGGGAGTTCCAGGCCGGGGAGGGTGAAAATAGTATGTGGTAGGGGTTAGTGGTGTGAGTCAGGAAGGAGGTACAGTTAGAAGGTGAGCTATGGGGGAGCAAAGGGAAAGCTCTAGTAGGCCAGTGAGGAAATACTGTAGAAAAAACTGGCAGGATTTAGCAAGAGTTCAGTTTGGGATACGTGAAGGATGCCCCATTTGGCACCAAACACAAATGGAGCTACCCGGGAGGCCGAAGGAAAGGAAACAAGATTGAACAGCTGTAGAGAGGTAGATGGGGGTCATCTGCATAGAGAGAGTATGTGAAGATTCTCCTAACTTCAGAATTCACTAGAATTGCATAGGCCAGAATCAGTTCACCATGAGGCTTTTTTTGTTTTGGTCTGCTACTCAGTAAAACTGTCCAGCAAGAAAAGGCATTTCAAGGTACAGGAAAATCTCACCGTGCCATGAGTGCCATGACTCAGATGGCCCCAAACATGATTACCTAAACACACGAAACCCCAGGAGTCACACAAAGAGCACTGAGCGCCTATTATGTGCAGACCCCTGGAGAAGTACACTTTGGTTAGTCCTAATATGATAACTGGGTTGGGCAGAGCCAAGTTTAAATTCAACTCAGTGGGAGGCTAATGGAATAAAGAGGCACAGAAAAAGGGAAGTAAAGAACCAGCCCACCTTTCCAACAAATACTTCGGTCTTAAATAGCTACACAGCCCAAGGCAGCTTGTCTGTTGTAGGAGCCAAGCAGTAAGACAATAGTGAAACCTCAAGATATGAACCAAGATCACTTATTTAAGAAGAATGCTAATTTGCCTAGCTGTCTGTTGTGTCCTTGGCCTGGCTGGTCTGTATTCCAGGAGTTGGCCTAGATCTCTGTTGATTTCTGGCTTTCAGCCAATCACTCCAGCTCAATGTCCCCAAACACTTCAATATGCAGAATCTACTTACCTGTGGTTGTGGAGGGTGGGGGGAAAAAAAATATCTCCTCCTCCCCATAACTACTCCAGATTACGCTGGCTCCCAAATTCCAGCTATTCTCTTCAGGGTGACATTTTTAGAAGACGCATTTGGCAGTAGCCTTATTCCCAAGGGGAGCCCAGAACATTTAGGGGACATGCTGGGGGCGAGCAGAAGCCAGACAGTGGACCCGTAAGGAATTAGGAAACACATTTTTCTGAGATTACAACTAAAGTGTGACCTAAGGTATGGATGTGCACCGTGGCACTCAGCTATTTCAATCTACAAAATAGATATGGACTGTTGAGAGAAGCCTTCAAGAAATATGGGGCTCAGAGTTGTACATTTAAAAGTGGAATGGTTTCAAGACAAATGGGACATAATTAAAAGGCAGTTATCCAAACTCAATGGGACAGGTTCATTCAAATAATCAGAAGTTTGGATAACCGAATCATATTATAATCATTTTGAAGAGTTGCTTGTCCAATTTTGTGCTGCGTCCCGGTGGGCTCCCCTTAGTTTGAACCTCTAAATTACATTCAGAAAGTGTGTATTGCTGCTTCTTGAGGGTAGGGAATGTGCCTCCTACTTTAGTGCTCAGCCCAGTGCATTCAGAAGGCACTCGATAAACATAATTACTAATACCACTACCTAGACCAGGGATTGCAGATGGCCCAGTTGTTCCTCACAAGTCTCACTTGGGGCTCTATTTCACTTGCCATGAAGCTCCTGCTCCACCCAAGTGGGCCCAAGCCAGGGAAGGGTGGCCGGTCACCCCCACCCCACCCAGGAAAGCCTGCTCCTAACTCAGGAGGAATGAGTAATTTTTGATTGCTACAGTAAGAGCTGCCCTTCTTACCGGGAGGCCGGCTGCTGGGCTGACCCTACCCTTAGCATAATTGGGCCATTCCAACCATTGTGTGGAAGAGTAGGTATGAAGTACCTGCGATTTATTTGCAATTGTGAAACAACAGGGAAACCAACATTTCTCCCTCAGGAAGTGCTCAATTTGAGGAACTGGAGTGGGATTAGGATTTTATTTTGCCCCCATCAGGGAATGCAGCAATAAGGGGGAAAATGGCCCTGCCTCAGGTTCAACAAAAACAAAATCTCTTTCCACTCTCCATCAAAAACCCTAATGAACCAAGATTGTCTATAAACTGATGAGGTGATGAAGAAATGAAGGGGAGAGGAGTGGTGGTGTTCTGCTTCAAAAAGTATAATTTAGGTTAAGACTTTAGTATGGCATTGATGCTAGGTGATGGGGATAGTCAATGCACGGGCTCATTTAGTTTCAACTTTATTTCATTGCAATCTAGTTTTATGTACTGTTTATACAGCTGGCACATTGACACCATACTGTACATATAACCCTTAAAGCCTGGACTCAATCTGATTTTATATGCAATTCAACGAAGGCAATTATTCCATCATCATTATGGCATTAAGCACTTACTACATGCTAGCTCTGGGGAAGACTGGACACAATCCTTTCTATCCCCCCCCCCCCCCCCCCCCAATTTTACAGGCAAGAAAACTGAGGCCCAGAGGTTAAGTAACTTGCCCGAGGCCACACGGCAGGCCAGTGGGAGAGACAGGATTAGAGTTTGGGGCTTCCGACAACTGGTCTGAACTCTTTCTACTAAACCAAATGGAACCCATCTATGTGGCATTAGGATTCACTGAAAAGAAGCCCAGAACCCGTCCCTAATCTTTCACTGTTACTTTAAAGTTTCTTATAATTAGTGCATATTAACACCTACTTTCACTCCTAAACAATTCATTTTTCACTTGGCCAGTGTGAAAAGCCCTGACTCCATATTACTTTAAAAACTAAATTTATAGTTCAGCATAAAGTGATTTCATTATGGAAATCAGAAAAGTCCCTTTCTTGAAAAGTTTCAGTAGGTAATGATAGGAGGGTCATTCCTAATTATTGTTACAATACTTAAGTGCTTACTGTGCAACAAGCACTGTTCTAAGCACTGGGCTAGATACAAGTTAATCAGGTCAGACAGTCTCTGTCCCCTTGGGGCTCACAATCTACATAGGGAGGAGAACTGATGTTGAATCCCCATTTTGCAGATGAGGAAACGCAGGCCCAGAGAAGTTAAGTGACTTGCCCAAGGTCACACAGCAGATGAGTGGCAGAGTCAGAACTAGAACCCAGGTCCCGACTCCAAAGCCCATACTCTTTCTTCCACTAGGCCAAACTGCTTCTCCAAAGGCATCTCCTTCTGATCCAAATACCCTGTATGACCCACCCCAAATGAAGATCAGATAGGGATAATCCAACTGGATTTAAGTAACTGCCATTAGTATGTGGCCACCCGGACCCGGTGGAACACCCCCGCCTCACCCCCAACTTCTTAAACGAGGGGGAAGGGGAGGGAGAAACGGGTTCTAGACGAAGCCCGGTGTAGGGCAGGGATTCTCTCTCTATATTCCTGAATTGTATTTTAGATGCTTGCAGTTTATGCAAACACAAATGAGAAGTTTAAACCCACAAAGTGACTACAGGACTCAAATCACTGGGAATCAAGAGGCCTGCTTCTCAGTCTAATACATAAAAATGGCATCTGCTACACTTACTATGTGCTAAGCACTAGAGGTAGAAACAAGATAATCAGATGGGACACGGATTTAAGGGGGAGAAAGAACAGATATTTTATCCTCCTTGTGGCCAAGGTCCCGCAGCAGGGAAATGGCATAACTGGGCCTAAAACCCCAGTCTCCTGCTTGCAAGTCTCATAGTCTTTCCATTATGCCCCTCTGTCTCTCACTCCATGCACATTTTGGTTAGACAACCACTTGGAAAGCCAGGGAATAGTCTGACAACGCGAGCCTTCTTTGGATACAGTGCTGTACAGTGTCAAAGAAGTGGTCTGCATCCTCCATGTGCACCAGAGAAGGTGACTCCTCAAGTGAGAATTTTCCTTAATGTAGGGTTTTGCAGAAACTCAGCCCCTGCATTATAGGAGAACGAGGTGTACGCACTTGAATTATGAAAGACGTTAAAGCTTCCAGTATTTGGTTTTTAAAAACAGTCAATGTTTCAGCCATTACTTTTCTAAGAGTTCATTGTCATATACAGATAATAGCTTATTGTTCTAGAACAATCAGTGGAGGCCAAGTCCTTTTACAAGGGGAGTAGAGACCTCCTTCTTCCACTCTACTCCATCCAGCCTCCAAGAGGCCCTCAGAAGGACTTTCAAAGAGTTTAGAGCATTTTAAAAGCCTACCTGGCTCCGCCACATCTGTTTTCGGGGTGGTTATTTTGTCCTCTCTTGAAATGCTCATTTCTGTCATTTGCTGAGTAACAGGCAAGGAAGTCACAGGCACACTTCTATTTGAGTTTGTGGAATTAAAAAAAAAAATTGTCTTTATACAAGCCATACCTTAGTGTTTTTATTTTCCCAACATGGAACCGACCTTTGGGGAAAAGTTTCTCTTGTTAGCTCTATTCTAGGTATGATCTGTGTCTCTAAAATAATAGAGGAGGGCATATCACTTCATCTAGAAGAGAGAGGGGGACATTTTGAGGTCTCTCCTCCCTGGAATCAACCCCTATCCAGCAGTCTCCCCAGAGCTGGGTTTTTCCTTCCCACCCACCAAAATGGCTCACCATGAAACAAGCCCTCACTGCCTCCATCCCCTAGGTTGCTAAATGGATACTCCATTTAAGACCCAGAAATAGACTGGGGTCCAGTTAGCCGACTCCTGCTTCTCAGAGAAGCTATTTTAACTCTTTCAAGCTACCTTGTTGTAGCATGACTGGTCATCTAAAAACCCAAAGTGGTGAGCCAAACTGGTGTCAATGACAAAGAAACAAGGATTTCAGTCACCCAAACCTTCCTACAGGACATCAAAATGGCAGTGGGCTATATCCCCGTAATCAGCCCATTTTTTGTCCCAATCCTCTAAGGTGATTGGCTATGTCCTAGGTGGAGCACCCAGCTCAAGCGCCTGGCATCTATGCGGACCAGTCATCTCTATGGGAATTCGCTGCCCTTCTGAATGCCTCTGGGTCTTTTCTCTTCCTGTTGCCAAGCAGTGGCTAGTCTGACATCCCTGTCACAGGCGATTCTGCTTGCTGCAGAGTGTAGCAGAAAAGGGGGGCGAGGGGGTGGCATAGGGGAATCTTTAAGGGGGCAACGGCGACTTTGAATGCCACACTCCAAGGCATTTCCATTGATTTGGAAGTCTCGGATAAGGCAAGAGTCTTACCACAAACAAGGCTGTTCCACTGACAGCAACTGAATTACAGTTATTTTGGGTGCGCCCCTATGTATCAATCTGATATTAAAAATCTGTGGCTTCTAAAATTTTAATTTTAATAGCCATGGGATTCTCTTTGGAAGGCTGGCTCTCCAGTCAGATGATCTTTAGGGTGCCCACAAAGCTTCTCTCTCTAGACACAGTAATGAAACCCCTCTCCCTTTATTATCATCGCATCAATTTTAAAAACACACTGCATTAGACACATGTTTATCTTGGCATTAACAGAGCAGGCACTACTGCCAGTTTCTGCCCCTTTTAGTTACAACACACAGTCCCCAAATGGTATTTTTCACCTTACCTTGATTTATCGGCTGTGCTGCTAGCAGCACCTTCACAGCTGTTTAAACTAGCTTCTGCTCTTTGAACAGATGCAGAGTCTGAGGTTGGGCTACTGGAGCCACTGGCTGTTCCTACAAACACACACAAAGATTAACAAAGTCGATTTTGTCTCCCGTAAATTTTGCCATCAGCAATTTTTAAGGATTTTCCCATTGCACTGCATTAGCTCAATTGTTAAATGCCCCATTCAATAGGTTAGTGATTTAGTTCAATTTACCGTGCTGTAGAATTCTAGCTTATTCTTAGGTTGATAATCCAGCAAAATACAGCTAAAATGACATATCCAAAGCAGTCTTGAAGCATGGAACAACAAAAGCCCAAAGTGAGACGCTAGAGAGAATCGTGTGGGTGTGAAACTACTCATTCAGGAGGTGGTCAAGGCATGTGTTTTGGTCTTGTCGTCTCCCCTTCGGCTCTGAGTGGTTTCCTGGGTAGGTTCTGACATCTTCAACTGCCACAGTCTGTTCTATAGTTCAGTTTCATCAGTTCTTCAAACATTTTGCGTTTGTGCGGTAACAACTTACCCATTGGACTCATCCTGCCGCTATTCTGCTGCCGCTGAAGATGTTCTTTGTAGCAGACGGAGCACATTCCATTTGTCCGAGGATTCCCATAAAACCCACATCCTGTACTACACAGCATGGGCCCTGGGGTCTGGTTTGTCTCTTGAGCCATCTCTGAGCTGTAAATAAAACCAGGAAAAAAAATGCATTAGGAGCTGGCAGGTTCCCAAAATCAATCACCAACTTGGTAGGATATGGTCATTAGTATCTTTGCTTTTTCTAGAAACAAGTGATGTCAGCTTTCTTAACAAAGGTGACGACTATTAGCAATGTGAACATTTAAGGAGTATGAGCATGAGATGCCCCTTATGAACCTCGGGGCATAAAACCATTCCACGGTTTCCTTCTGAAATATGGTACTGGAATCCAAAATTCTTGCATGCTTTTTTGAAACAAAAAAGAATCATTTCTCTCAAAACATTAAGCATTAAGAACTCCATTACATCACCTGTCACTGCTGTTCTTGATTTCTAGTCCTGAAAAGGTCAATAAATCTGCAGAATAAGGGGAAGTATGATTTAATGAATTTTGGCAATTCTACTTCTAGCAAGCACATTTTGCTCTGGAAACTTTAAGGACATCAGTCATCCTAAAACTCACATGAGTACTAGAGCTGGGAGACATTTCAGGCCTGCCAGAACCAAAACCTAGGCTATCACATACACTCCCCTTACATCAAAATGAGTGATTAGGTGCGTATGATCGACCATGAGTTAACAATGGATCATTCTCCACCCTTTAAAGCTTAAGAAGCGTTTTCAAAACAGAGAAAGAAGTTGCCTGGCTAAATGAAGTGGCATTGTAAGCTGACACTGTATGTTAACTGGCAACAACATATGTGCAGACCCATAACTATTTCAGGGTCAGCTGCTTGATGAAACCTGTCAGTGTGTACCCTCAATCTGAGAAAGGGTTGAAATCTAATCAAGTCCTTAGAAGCTGATACCTCTGGACGCTAAAATGCGCTCAGTCGACCCACTCATTTCTAAACAAGCCTCTAGTGGCAAAAGTTTATGGCAAAGTCCCTATGCCTTTCTCTTGTCAGCAGATAATGAAACTTCTCTATCTCCACAAGGAATAAGGTTAATCACAAAAATCCTTGTTTTCCAAGGGCATGAGTATACCAATAATTGAGGACAAACTAAAACTTGGACTTGTCTCCAGTCAGAATTCCACAAATCAGAATGAACTGATGAAGCAAGCATTTGGAATGGTAAATGCCTTTTTTTAAATTTAAATGGCAACTTTTCTCCTAAGAGGAAAGACAGCCAGCAGCATTCCTAGTCAAACACATATAATTCTAAATTGAAATAAAATTTCATGAAGGGGTTACTGTTGGGGAGCCCAACATGTTTGCTTCCACTCGATATTTAAGCAACATGAGTATCTCCTCTTTTCTGCAGTTTTCCTCTATTTCTTTTTTTTTTTTTTTAAAGGCCAAAATACCCTTCCAGGTTTCCCAGAACATTATTTAAAACAGCAATAGCCCACAAAGAAGCAGCGTGGCGCAGTGGAAAGAGCACGGGCTTTGGAGTCAGGGCTCATGAGTTCGAATCCCAGCTCTGCCACTTGTCGGCTGTGTGACTGTGGGCGAGTCACTTCACTTCTCTGTGCCTCAGTTCCCTCATCTGTAAAATGGGGATGAAGACTGTGAGCCCCACGTGGGACAACCCGATTCCCCCATGTCTACCCCAGCGCTTAGAACAGTGCTCTGCACATAGTAAGCGCTTAACAAATACCAACAAACAAACAAACACAAAACTCCCAATAAGGGAAAGTAGTTATTCTCCCCTTTGATAAAGAAAACATTACTCCAGCCAGGCACGGATTAAAATTTGTTTTAAAGCTCCACAGATCTGTCAACCTAGCCAGTTATTATCTCTTAATCCATAAACCCAAAGTGTCCCTTAAAATAAGTAAATAGAGGAATTCGGCTGACTCACTTTGAGAAGCAGATTGTAAACATTTCACCACTTACCAAATTATTTAAAACCTAGCTCCAGGTATTTTATTAAAATTGTTTTGAGCACAATGCAAATACAGGACAGAAAAAACAAAAACTCTTCACCATGACTCATTTAGCTATGCATTCTTTTCCACTGGAGAATTCCACGCCCCTACTTTTGAGGGGTAGTTGTTATTCTCCAATGACTTAAGACATTATGCTAGTTCACTCCTCTTGTAAGAGGTCCAAGTATCACCTGATAACATTTCCTTTAAAAGCACATCCTGGCAGGATCAAGCCCACCAGAGGCAGGAAGATTCCCAAGCCCTCGACTAGTTTTGCTTAATCACTGACATACATTAGCAGCTGTTTCTTTGTACTTACACATGACAGCTGCAAATTTAAACCCCGTTTGCATCCACTTTGTAGGTCATGTTTACCCCGGCCCACCCCCACGCTAAAAAGTCACAGCCCTTTCTTTTCCCTCTGCCACAAAAAACGGCCTCCGGCTGGAGTAAAAGAAACCAGGGGATCAAATAGGGGCCCTCTGCCTTGCTTTCTATCTTGCTGGTGTTTTTTCTTTTTACCTCGGAACACCAGCTTTAAATGCCATCACGTGGGCACTGCTTGCCTTATTTCTCAGAAGCTTAGATCACATGGGCAGCTGCATTAGCTTCCGCCTGTCACAAGGCTGCAATGTGACAGGCTGAGCCAGAGGCTCACATAAAACCTCGTCAACAGGGGCCTCTGAAATCAGCTTCTATTTATATCAGCAAAGGCTGCCAACTCCTACCCAGCCCACAGAACTGTGGCTGCTGAGCATATACCTACTGTAATGTGAAAATATGAAAGCCAATTAACATGGCTACAGGTTTCTTTAAAGGGGAGGGGAAAAGGAAAGTCAGAAGAGGCAGATTTCAAAGCCGGCCTCTGCCCGAATAGACATTCCACGACTTTTGGAACAGCTAAGAAATTCGAGGCCCAAGGGAAGATGACTTACCTTGCAGCTCCACCTCAAAGTGTTGTGGGGAAGGAGAATGGTTTTAAATGCTCCCCATTCATTAACCTTTTTGCCCCCTAAACCCAGGGATCAAAGTGACCCAAAGGGTTACGGATCTTCTTGCCCAGTGCCTTGCGACTCGATCCTAAGGGGTCTTTGTTTTGAGGTTGACCTCTCGGTAGAAAAAAAAATACTGGTTTTACGGTAGAGATGTAATAGAGGATAACGGCAAGGGTGCTCTAAACCAACTTAAACAAGGTGTGTCTCATCGTTCGAGGGTTTTAAAATCAGGTCTGCTCTGAAAAGCAAAAGTCATACTCAAAGCTGATTTGAGAATTCCAGACATCACCCCACCCCTCCGCCCTCGCTGAACACCAAAAAAAGAGCCTGCACGTTTCGGGCCAAAAGTGCAGAAAAAGTGACTCGAAAAAACTCTCACATTTACTTGGTAACAGCCAACTTGGCCTTGAAGAAGGTGAAATCGGTCTCCCCCTCGTAAGGGTCATGGGGTGGGGAAGAAAACAAGAAGTACTAGCAAGGGTGGGGGGAGGCACCAAAAGGTTAAATTAAAAAGTGCTGGGATTTGCTCAGTAGACTGAAATGGTAGTCCTCGATACTCTCCCCGGCCAAAGGCCTTGAGGAAAACCTACATGGCCCTTTGAGGGGAAAAAAAAGCACTGAGTCATGCTAACAACTCATCAAACCCTCCATCTACCCATCGCTCCTAATGCATTACACTCCCACACGCTCCACAAACCTTTCCGCTCCCCCCGCCCCCCGCCCTCGCGGAATGGTGCGCGCGTGCGTGTCTGCGAGTGAGTGTGCGTGCGCGCACCCGGAGAGAAGCGGGGGGAGGGGAAGGGGGGGTCCCGGGTTTAGGCGGGGGAAGAGCTTAGGCCGCCGAAGCCGAAACCTCATCGTCTTTGTTTGTTCCTTTCTTCCTCGTCGGGCTGCAAACCCGGGCCACCCCCACCCGCTAACTACCCAACAGCCAGATGGGAGAGCAGTTTCCTCCTGGATCTCTTTATTGCCATACAGGGATCCAGCCGCATTTAGGAAGGTTGGGGGGGGGGGGGGGGCGCGGGAGATATGGAGAGGTCCTGCAACACGATGACAAGATGCCTCCGCCTTTGTGCCTCCCGAACAGTTCCCTCCCCTCGCTCCCCATCTCCTCCGGGTTTTGCAATCCATTGCACGCTCTTCCCCCGTAGGAGCCCGACCGCTCCAAAGCACGTTTCTGCTCCGGCGGGGTGGGAGGGACAAGGGTTCTCTCGGGATTTCTCAGTTGCCGAGGCCTTCGCCTCCCGTTTCGGCTCCTTCTCGCCCCATATAAGGTCTCGAGCACTTCCTCTTACCGGCACCCTCTCGGAACAAGATCCGGAGGTTCCCCGCCGGCCACCCCCCTCACCCTCCGTCGTGCTGTGACCAACCCCACAAAGCCCCCACGCGCGCATCCAGGGCAATGCAACCCCCCCAATCCCCTAACCTCCTTCCTTCGCCCTTTCTCCTCCCGCTACAAAAGAGATCTTCCCCCTCGGTGCCCGGTAGAAAATGTACTTACACTAATGGTTGCAGGAAGGCGAGAAACCCTGATGGAAGGAAGAGGAAGATGGGGGAGGAGGAAACGGGCTGCACTTGCTGCAGCCGCGGCTCAGCTAGGGCAGACGTTGGGGGTTGGGGGGGGGGGGGGGAAGCCCGCGGTGGCGGGTCTGGGGGCAGGAGACGCCCGGGCCGCCAAGGGTCCCGGGCGGAGTTTGCTCCCAACAAACAACACCTCCTCCTCTGGCGCCGGTGGCGGCGGCTCCGAAGCAGAGTGGGCGCGAGCGGCGGGACTAATCCCAGGACCAAACTCGCGCCACCTCTCCTGCTTCTTCCTTTGTTTCGGCAGCGCGGAGCGTGGTCGAGACACGCCGTGTGCTCGGGAAGTAAAGGGGGGGGGGGGGGGAGGAGGCCGGGGGGAGGGGGTGGGGAAGGGCCGCCGCTGCTACTGTTCCGCTGCCTTCTCCCTTTCCCTCTCGTTGGTGGGAAACGGAGCTGCAAGCCCAGTGCAGCGGCGAGAGGCTAAGTGAGCGGCAGGATCTCGGGTCCTCTTTAAGATGTCGCCCTTCTTCTTGTCCTCTCCCACCTTCGGGGAAGCCGCCGAGGTCCCGGGAACGCGTCTCCCCGCCGTGCAGGCAACCGCTCCGCTGGGCGCTCTCTGCCGTCCGCCTCGTCCCCAACGCCGGAGTCAGCCGAGGAGGCGGAGCGCGGCCGTTCAGCGGCGGGCGGGCGGGCCGTGTGCACAGAACAACGGTCGCAGCGCCAGTCGTGGCAACGTCTTTCCTCGGCTCCGCCCCCGGATTCTCACCGGAGGCGGGGCGGGAGGGGGGCGGAGAGGAGGAGAAGGAGGGGAAGGGAGAGCAGGCGCGGGGCAGGCGCAGGCCAGGGGAAAGGCGGGCCGCCCGCCCGGGCGGGGGAGGGAGGCGGGCGGGCAGAAAAGGGGCGGGCCGGGCCGCCCCGCTCGCCCGCTCGGTGAGTCGTTTTGCTTGCTGCAGTCACGAGCACCGTGCAAGAGCCTGGAGCATTGGGAGTGGGGGGGTGGGTGCTCACCTTCTCTATTTCGAGCTGACAACTGGAAAGAGGGAGGGAAGGTCCGCTCCCTCCAACTTTCCTAGCAAAGTCCTTGTCGCAGCTTGTAAGTTGGCGGGCTTTGTCTCGAGCCGGGGCGCTCCCCGGGCCCCGTTTGGAGAAAGCACCCCAAACCGCAAAGGGCATCTGATCCCAGGGGATAGCCTCAGCAGCTCCCTAGCTTTGCTCCTCTGTCACTACGCCCCGGTTCACACTCCTCGCTCTTCACAAGCCACTCTACCAAGTCTACCTCGTTTTCGGCTCCGGTCGAATCTCTTGCCCTCCCTTCTCCCTGACATCACCATCCCCTTCGCCTCCCCCAGCCCATTGCTCTCCCTGTCGCGTTTTTTCCAGGAAACCCTCCAATCGGTGGTATTTATTGAACATCTACTGTTTGCAAAACACTGTGCGAAGTCCTTGGCGGAGCGCAATACAGTTGGTTGACGCCGTCCCTACCCTTAAGATCTTACAAGCGATTAATCTGTACTTTCCAAGCGTTTAGGACAGTGCTCTGCGCACAGTTAAGCGCTCAATAAATATGATTGAATGAATGAATCTCGCCAACCTTTTTCTTCTCGGCCCCTGCAATTGCCCCTTCAGCAGGTCACCCGAGCATTCTCCCCCCCCATCCCACCCGAGCATATTTTTAGGCTCCGTTGCATCCTCTCACGGGTATCGTAAGTCCCTCAGGGCAGAGATCACGTCTCCTATTTTTACTGGGCGCTTAATACTGTGCTTTCCTTACGCGTTTAGTTTCATGTGTGTCTCCTTCAGACCAGGAATTCTCTCTACCAGCTCTACTGGGTCGTCCTCCCCAAATGCTCAGAACAGTGCTCTGCATGCAATAAGTGCTCAGTTAATACATTGATTGATTGATTTTTTTCTCTTCACCTGCTACTCTCCAAGTCTAAGGTTGAAAGCCATCTGTAAATTCTCACAGTTGTGCCCGCCACAGCTTCTGCCAAAAGCACTGGAGCAGCTGTGCCCACCGCAGCTGCTGCCGAAAGAGCAGGAGCTGTGGCACACTGAAGCATGCAGATCATCCAGTCTTTATGGATATAGAAATGTATTTATGGGCTTTATGAACACGATCGATTTTTGCTCCTTTTTACCGGATGCCTGCAAATTTACGTAGGGTTGGCAACCCTGGTGCCACCACTGCTCTGATCTTTTTCAAAGCAGCTGTGGCAGGGAACGGTCAACTCCTTGTTTTGGACTTTCTCAAATACTTGGTGGGTAGGGTGCATTACACTCAAGTACTACTACTGCTATTTGAGAGGAAAAAAATCAGCCATTCATTGGTATTTACTGAGCGTTTACAGTGTGCAGAGCACTGTACTGAGCGCTTTGGGGAAGTATAACGCAATAGAGTTGGTAGATGCAATTCCTTTCCACGAGGACCTTGCAACCTATAGGGGGAGGCTGACGTGAAACTAAATTACAGATAGGGGATATAGAAGAGTTATAAGGGTGTAAACATAAATATGGCTATGTCTGTCAGAAAAGAAATTTTCAGATGACAGAGTGTGAAATTAAAGAGTGAATATTGACAATTGATCTGAGAGAATGATTGAAAGTCAATCTGGCAATTTTTGTGAGATGATTTTTACATATCTCCTCTAATCTGGCCCTCATTTTTTAGCACCAAATATGCCAAAAAAATTATCAACATTTAAATATTTATCCAAGTATTTAGCATCCCATACACAATTATAAGATCCCTTAACATTATTCTCTTTGGAGCAGAACTTGCTATCCATCTATTCAGAATTAGAAGCATCATCAAAAGAGCCTTCCTAAAGTGTCAGATATTCTGTTGAAGTCATAAAATCAAAGAGTACATGCGAACAAGTAATCAGTCCTTGTTCATTTAAGGCAACTCATTTAATCTTGGCACTCATTTAATTTGGCACTAATTAAAGCTTTTTCTATTCATCAATTTTTATTCCAGCAAATGCAACTCTCAATGCCTCAAAGCTGAAGTGCATTGTCTTTCATGCATTGAATAGCTAGCATAAAATTCTCCCATTGACAATGCATGAATAGCAACCAAAATTTTCCACATGCATTTTGAAAGAAATTTAGACTAACGGTTAGCCATTTAGGTTGATTAATGAAGAATGATTTTAAAAGCTCATACATTTCAAGGAGTCTAATCACTAGGAGCGGTGATAGGAAATCCACATCGTAGTAAAGTTCTGTACTGGTCACAATCATTGGTCGATCATTTTGCTTGGTCATAGAATGATTGCAATTCCGCTACAAAAACAGTGTAAGTGTGGAAATATTTATATCGCTGTACCTCAAGCACTTCTAGTTCTCACTGAAGAATATACCAGCTTGTCTGAGCACAATTGTGAATGATGATAATAATAATGTTGGTATTTGTTAAGCGCTTACTACATGCAGAGCACTGTTCTAAGCGCTGGGGTAGATACAGGGTAATCAAGTTGCCCCATGTGAGGCTCACAGTCTTAATCCTCATTTTACAGATGAGGTAACTGAGGCACAGAGAAGTTCAGTGATTTGCCTGGTCACACAGCTGACAGGCAGCAGAGCTGGGATTCAAACTCATGACCTCTGACTCCCAAGCCCAGGCTCTTTCCACTGAGCCACGCTGCTTCTCTAGGTCAAGGTCGAGGATCTTGTCTACCAACTCAATTATGTTGTACTTTCCCAAGTGCTTAGGACAGTGCTCTACATACAGTAAGTGCTCAGTAAGTGACACTGATTGAGTCATAGGGCTCCATAACCAATTTTTAGTAAATCTTTTTTTAAAAAAATTTCTCTTTCAATTTTGTGATTACAGATGCACACCAGGTTATGAGTTCACCATAGCAGGTGCAACCGAGGGATTCATTCTGCACAGTTTGCTCCATTCCCCAGCACTGTGTCTGATCACTGCAGGTGGGTCATTCCCTCCCTGTTCCCTCTCCTCCCCTCACCCCATCCCACCCTCCTCTGCCCAGGCTGCTTTCCCCGCCTCCTGTGTTACCTTAGTGCTGGATTGTTTGCCCTGTGGTAGAATCTTTTGGTTCTAGCTCTGGTGGTGCCACTTCCACCTACTCTCTCTCCCCTCCTCCCTCAAACCCTGTCTCTCTTTCTTTCCTCAGCTTTGACTGGGATACAGGGAGAAGGCTGCATGGCAGCCACCCAGGATGAAGGTGAAGGCGAAAGGATCTGGGTACAGTGCTATAGAGTTGTAGTTTGGTGGGGTGGCGGTGGAGGTTTGGCCTGTGGGGAAGAGGATGGTTCATCTTGCTCGGAGTCATGGCCTGAGCAGCATACTCTGTGAGGAAGCCAGATAAATAGGGCAGAGGCATTCAGGAGGAGGTGGCCCGTTACAAGGTATTCTATGTAGAAAAGGAGGCTGCTTTGCAACCCAAGTTGGGCAGGTTCTCCACTGAAGTTTTGAAAAAAACCAACCCCTGCCACAGCAGTCTTCTACTTCTGCAACCTCCTGTAGAGAGGCATAATCGTATTACCACTCTTCATTTAGTTAGTGTTGTGGTGTTAGGCTTTGAATTACTTCACTGAAGTTAACGATTGTTTAGTGCTGTTTAACGTTTCAGTATATAACGTGTATAGGAATTTCATATAACTTTCCCAGAGGCTCTGGAATGGATCCTAATTTATGCCATAAAACTGGGAAAATCGTACCTCACAATAAAAACATTCATGACGCAACCACATTTTCAAGGAACGGATCCCCATTGTATTGTAGGATATGCCTCTTCGCTGCTTTTTCCATAATGGTGGACTCCACTAAAGATGATGCTGTTATTGCTAACTCAGAAACCAATGACACTGTCCGCTCTTCCATCAGTCAATCAAAAGGTTTTACTGATATTTGCAATAACACCTGATGTTTCTCCTTGATCGGGGTGAATGACAAAAAGCTTTACTTTCACTCTTGTGTTAGGCTTCAGAAATGAAACAGTATTAGGATACACTGATAAACTTGACAGCCATCCAGCTTGCTAGTTCAGTTGACTTAGAGATGAAGCTTATTCTAGCCAATGCTGATAGTTGAGAGAAGCAGAGTTACCTAGTTGATGGAGCACGGTCCTGGGAGTCAGAGGACCTGGGTTCAAATCTCAACTCCGCTAGTTGTCCACTGTGTAACCTTGGACTTAACTTCTTACTTCTCTCAGCCCCATGTGGGACATTGACTGTGTCCAACCCAATTATCTTGTATCTACCCCATTGTTTAGTACAGTGCCTGGCACACAGTAAGTGCCTAAACACTTACAGTAAAACAATGTTCATCTCTTGCTAATGGGGCAAGTACATTTAACACGACAGCTACGTTTGTTTTACTGCTTCAAAACTCTTCCCTGTCTTAACGTATCTTCTTTCTCCTCCTGCTACTTCTCCGCTTGTTCTCTTCCTTTTCCCCAGCTAACCTTCTAACTGTATCTTTCTCTCACTTTTTCCACCTGTGTCCTCTTGCTTATGCTGTTAATTTGACCTGCAACTCCCTCCCCACAAGAGTTTGACAGACCACAAGCTCTCTTCATGTTCAAAGACCTCCTAAAATTCCCCCACCCCCATCGTATCTCTTTTTTAAAATGGTATTTATTAAGCGCTTACTATGTGCCAAACACTGTACTAAGCACTGGGGTAGATACAAGCTAATCAGGTTGGACACAGTCCATGTCCCCCCTTGAGGCTCACAGTCTAATCCCCATTTTACAGATGAGGTAACTGAGGTGCGGGGAAGTTAAGTGACTTTCCCAAGGTCACACAGCAGACATGTGGCAGAGCAGAGATTAGAACCCAGGGCCTTCTGACTCCCAGACCCATGCTTGTACCACTAGACACGTGCTATCCTAGGCCACAAACCTTCCCTGATGACCTCTCAACATCTGAATCATTTCAACCTAGTAGACATCTCTGACATTTATATATTTACTATGCAATCAGTGATTTATTCAAATTGTTCTATTTGTAAATACCTTTCTGTCTGTCCACCCCCCCCCCCCGTGGAGTGTTAATTCCTTGTGGGCAGGGATTATGCCACTTTTTTTTTCACAATTTCCTACGTGCTTATTACAGTGCATTGCACCCAGTGGATGCTCAATGAACACTGTTACTACTCCAAGAAAATATTATATTCTCTGTCTTCAAAATCATTTGGATGAACAATCTGCAGAATGAGGAGAAATGTTGTCTTAAACATCATGGCGTGTTAGTGCATCTTCTGCTGCTTCACACTGAAGTTTCGTATTGGCAGTAGAATTTTGCTTTAAAGATTTTGCAATCTATCCATTTGTTCATGCCAATATTTCACCTTGAGGTTTTTTTACTTGGAGATCGTCTGTGATAGTGTGGCTTAGTGGAAAAAGCATACGCCTGAGAGTCAGACGACTTGGGTTCGAACCCCAGCTCTGCCACGTGCCTGCTATGTGACCTTGGGCAAGTAACTTGACTTCTCTGTGCCTCAGTTTCCTCAACTGTAAAAATGGGGGTTCAGCACCTGTTCTCCCTCCTACTTAGACTCTGAGCCCCATGTGGGACAAGGACTGTGTCCGGCCTGATTAACTTGTATCTACCCCAGTGCTTAGAACAGTGTTAATCAATCAGTCATTTTTACTGAGCACTTACTATGTGCAGGGCATTACTATGTGCAGGGCACTGTTCTAAACGCTTGGGAGGGAACACACAACAATGTAACAGATGCATTCCAGTAATAATAACAATATCACTATATTCCCCATAAGCAATGGAAAATGAAGGCAGGGAAATCATAGATGCACCACATTCCATAGTCACTCGTCCTAATCTTCATTAAGAAGCTTCATTAAAACTGCCATTTGCTTTTTTTATTCGCACTCCATCCCTTTTTTCAAAATGATTTTCTTTTACTATCTTCCTCTCTCCTATTCTCCGAGTCTCTGTTTTTGTTGTTAGCGAAAGCTATTGGGGACAGTGTTGTTATTTGTATCTCTTTCTCTCCCTGTTCCTTTCCTTGCTGTTGAAACTGGAGGATCCTTCTCTCTTTTCTAGCAACTGCCTAGTGCCCCAACCCTTCCTGCCTTTGCTCTCTCTGCCCACTCCATTTCCCTTCACCATCTTTATACTCCATATAACCGTATTTTTTTTTCTTTGTTTCCCATCCCTCCGTGTCTGTGTCTAACCTGAGTATCTTGTATCTACTTTGGTGCTTAGTACAGTGCTTGGCACATAGTGAGCACTTTGCAAATATTATTATTATTGCTGTTATTCTCCTTCTCCCATCCTCTGTTCTGGGCTACTCCCTTGCTGACCAATCGGGCCAATTTCATCTCCTTGGTTGTCAGAGAGCCAGGGCACAATCATTCCTCAACTGCTCTTCTGGCTGTGTGCCCTGTAACTCTTGGGGTCTTCGGAGATGTTTTTCAGCGAGAGTTTGAGATGTCCAGAAGGCTCCTAAGTTTTGCAGAACCAAGTTGGGATGAACGGCCATCTTACACATCCAGCGATTCCCTTAACGTGCCTCGGCTCATTCGGGCAATTAGTAGTCGTTATGGGCAGAGAATGTGTCTGTTGTATTGTACTCTCCCAAGCGCTAAGTACAGTGCTTTGCACACAGTAATCGCTCAATGAATACAATTGAATGAATTAATGGTATTTATTGATCGCTAACTGTGTGCGTAACACTGTACTAAGCACTGGGGTAGATACAAGCTCCCACAAGCTCCCACATAAGCTCACAGTCTAAGTAGGAGGGAAAGCAGGTATCGAATCCCCATTTTATAGATGAAGAAACCGAGGCCCAGAGAAGTAATTCGCCTAAGGTCACACTGCAGGCAAGTGGAGGAGTTGGTATTAGAACCTAGGTCCTCCGACTCCCAGGCCCGTGCAATTTCCCCTCGGCCATGCTGTTTCCCATCAGCATTTGATGCCCCACCTAAATGATTCAACCAAAGTGCTGCAGTACCAGAAAGAACTCAAGCCCTCTGCCTTAATCTGTGCTCTCAGCTCTGAATAAACTGTTCACCAACTGTGTTCCAGCCCTTTGAAATCCCTGGAAATGAACGGTCCCAACAAAGTGCTTATGAAAGTGGGAAAGTACCAACTGTTCCATCAAGGATTGGAGTGGAAAAAAAAATCCAGAGGCTGAGGCAGCACAGGAGGAAAAATAAGATTAAAAAAAATAAGAAATAAGAAGAAATAATAAGAAAAATAATCAGGCCAATAAGAGGGAAAAAAATTGACAAAGGAATTCAAAATGGGATGAGGCATTACATTTGTAGTTGGGTAGAGAAAGAAGCAAATGCTGTATCAGATTTGAATGAGGCAGTCTAGACTCTGCAGTTATCTCAGTTTCCCTCAGAGAGACAAACAAGAGGGAATAAAGACAACTACATAATACCAACATAAAATGCACTGCTTAAATATAGAAACAAATACACAATCGATAAAGTAAAAAATAAAATTTAGAAGAAACCATCTTATATTACACTCTGAATTCCTTAATTAATTGTCAAAATATTTGAGCGCCTGCAGCTATATACAAGGCCCTGGTACTAGGCAGTTGATACAGAGTGAGGAGAAGAAGAGCCTGTGTGGGACAGGGATTGTTTCCAATCTGATTATTTTGTATCTACCCCAGTGCTTAGTACAGTGCCTGGTACATAATAAATGCTTAACAAATATTACAATAATGATATTAATAGTTGAAGAAGACATGGCCCATACCCTCGTTTAA
This sequence comes from Ornithorhynchus anatinus, assembly GCF_004115215.2. NCBI lineage: Eukaryota > Metazoa > Chordata > Mammalia > Monotremata > Ornithorhynchidae > Ornithorhynchus > Ornithorhynchus anatinus. Next base: position 59,030,418 of record NC_041753.1, read on the forward strand.
CTTTCAACCCTTGTCTTTTCTTAATATCTGGGGCCTTTCTGCCCTTCAATCTGGGGCTGTTTTTTGATTATAGATTTCCTCAAGGCTGGGGCTGTATGTTGGGAAAACTTGCAGGATACCGATTCCTCAGCCTATAGTTGTCAAACTGGCTAAAGGGTCATTCCTAAAGGGAAGTGCCCCAGGTGGGACAGGGATTGTGTCTGATCTGATGATCTTGTAGCTACCCCAGCACTTAGTGCAGTGCTTGGCACATAGTAAGTGCTTAACAAATACCACATTATTATTAAAGTTGGAATGATTGCTTGAGGACAAATTCATCGGTAGGGATGGTCACAGTAGTGTCAGGCCTATCACAGTGCTTCATGCACAGTCAGCACTTAATAAATGTTATTACTACTAATTTGTGCCACCGTTTGGATTGTAAATCACAAGTCTAGTGCCATCATCTGTTTAATTTCGCTCAGAGACATTGCCTGTGTTCTTCAACGAGTCCATTCTTGAGTCTGGATCATATTTTTTTTTTGAAGTCAAAAAACCTTTTCCATCATCAGCAGCAGAGCATTTGCTGAGCACTTCTTGGGGCTAAGCATTGTCCAAGGCACTGGAAGAACATAAAAAAGAATTGAAAGGGGTGATCCTAGTCTTTGAAGAATTTACAATCTACACCTTAACTATAAAGTAAGATTCAGATGAGTTAATAAACCAGAGAAAAGTATCCTATAGTATGATGAGACTGTATTTTAAAACATTCCAAACTATTTCAAGGTATAGGATACTTTTCTCTGGTTCACTTTTTTTTTTTTAATTTGGGGCTCTTTAGGATAATAAAGATTTTTGGATTGTTTCTTTTTCTGTCTTCTAGTCTTTTGGTGGAGATTGTTTCAGTCTGTCCCATTTCTGAGCACAATCTGTCAATTTTGTTTAAGATCCTGAATTTCCATTTTTCCCTACACCTGATTTGTTTATTGGGTCACTGAGTTTTTAAGAAGCAAAATCAGGCATATTAGAGTTGATGCGACTAACTCCTCTCTGGTCTGAAACAAGGTGTGAATGCATTTTAAATCAATTTCTGAGGTTTGAAACACCCAACTGAATTCTTTACAACATTCGATTCTCATTCTGAATTTTTCACTTCCTGTTTTGGGTTGGTCAGGGTATCACTCCATCCATATTTCTTACCTTAAGCCTTATATGTGCTCTGTTCAGAAAACTTTCTAGCATACCATCAATTTCCTGGGCATTGGATTTTTGATTTAGTCAGTCAGTCATTCAGTGGTACTTAATGATCGCCGATTGTGCGCAAGATCACTATGCTCAGTGCTTGGTTAAGTACAACAGAGTAGGTAGACATGATCCCTGCCTACAAGGAGCTTCCAGTCTACAGGAGACAGAGCCATTAAAATAGATCACAGATAGGGGACATAGAGTATAAGAATATTTCCATAAGTATTGTGGGGCTGGGATGAGTATCAAAGTGCTTAAAGAGTATGTAGTCGAGTGGATAGTTGATCCAGAGGGAAAGGCTTATTGGGAAATACAGGGCTTTGTCCGAGAAGGCCTCTAGGAGGAGATGTGATTGTAGGAGGGTAGTGGTGTACTGTTGGGTATAAAGTGGGAGGGAGTTCCAGGCCTGAGGGAGAATGTTAGCAAGGGAGTTCCAGGCCTGAGGGAGAATGTGAGCAAGGGGTTGATGGCGAGATCGACATACAGAGAGTAGGTTGGTGTTAAAGGAGCAAAGGGCCTGGGTTGGGTTCTAATAGGAGAGCAGGGAGATTAGGTAGGAGAAAGAGCTGATTGAATGCCTTAAAGTCAATGGTAAGGAGTTTCTGTTAGATATGGAGGTGGATAGGCAGCTACTGGAGGTTTTTGAAGAGTGGGGAGCTTTGGATTGAACGGTTTGTCAGAAAAATGATCTGGAAAGCAGAGTGAAGTCTGGATTTGAGAGGAGAGAGACAGGAGGCAGGGTGGTCAGGTCAAGGTGGGAAATATGTCTTTGGATCATTGTGGTAGTGCTTTGGATAGAGAAGGCAGGGTGGATTCTACAGATGTTGTGAAGGAAGAACTAACAGGATTTGGTGACAGACTGAAAATGTGGGTTGAGGGAGAAAGATGAGTGGAGATTAATGCCCAGTTTTGGGATTGTGAGACAGGGAGGATGGTGGTGCTATCTGCAGTGATAGGGAGTTCAGGGTTTACCTGTGAAATGAAGGCTTTTACAGTTTTTTGCCTGCATATACTGTTTTGATTGCTCCCAGATCATTCTCTGGGGCTTGAGTGTCCATGTGTCTTGCATGTAGATAATTAATAATTGTGGTATTCGCTCAGTGCTTCCTATGTGCCAAACACTGTACTAAGCTCTGGGGTAGATACAAGATAATCGGGCCCCACATGGAGCTCACAGTCTAAGGGGGAGGGAGAACAGATATAGAATCCCCATTTTGTATATAAGGGAACTGACGCCCAGAGAAGTTAAGTGACTTGCCCAAGTTCACACAGCAGACACGTGGTGGGTCTGGGATTAGAACCCAGGTCCTCGGACTCCCAGGCCCATGCTCTTTCCACTCGGCCATGCTGCTTCGCAGTGCTTGGCACATAGTAAGCGCTTAACAAATACCATTATTATTATTACTGAAAGTTTCCAGAAAGAACTGAACGGCAACTATAGTTGCAAAACTGCTCCGTGGCCAGATATGGCCTCACCTGTCGGGGCAGCACTATGTAGACCTAGGGAATGTTTGTAGAGCTGCTAGCTTCTTGTCCAGCTGCAGAGCTTGCTCTAAGAACTCTGACATCACCATGTTCTCCCAACTGACAGAGGGCCTGACAGGCCTTTCCAGGTCCATCCCTGTTTGCTTGGGGATGGCCTTTGAGAGAAGACCCTTCCCGAATGATAGACACTAGAGGTGACCTGGCATGACCGGTGTGGAGAATCTCCCTAGAGAATCACCATAAAGGCTCACTTCCCAGTTCTTCCTCAGTCACGCCCTATTTTAGACAGTGTTTAGGAGGAATAGTGCTCTGACAGAGTGCTACCTCTTAGGGGCTGAAAGGATTCCCTAGAGATTCTTGGGTTTGGGGCCGTGGAGCAAGGGGGAGGGTTATGGATTCACTAGAGCATTGGTGCCACTCACATTTACAGCCCTGGGGAGTCTAAACGTTGAGCAAAATTTCTTTCAAGCTGATCCTCAAGCACACAAAGGCTCAGTACTGTATAAAATATGAGAGAAAGCAAAATCGATGCCAGTATAACAGGAACCGTACTTTTAACTTTTGTTAGCACACTTTAAAGAAAGGTGGGTCAGTACTATGAAGCTAGTCTGACTTTATGGACAGGGACCTTCCTATTTGGAGAATTCTTCAAAGATTTACTGTTTTTGAGAGGGCTTTTCAATGAGACTATTCAAGTGCGCCGAGGCAGGGTTTTGGTATTGCTAGGGAAGAGGGGGCAGGGCAAGGGAAAGAAGCAGGGTGGATCAAGGTCATGCCCGGGGTTCTTTGTGGAGATTCATAGAGAAGCAGGAGAAAATAATATATTCTGCTTTCCCTCCCACTTGTTTGCAGTTCATTATCTTCTCGCCACTAAGTTGGGGAACCAATCGGAGGAAGGGGCAGGAAGGCAGATCATAAGCCGATGCTTTAATTGGAAGAATCCGAATCACAAAAATCATTTGTTGTTGAGTTGTAGGTTAGCAAGCCCTATTCCTTTCATGCACCCACTGAAACTTCTCTAGGGTTAATTTCCTCTTGTATAATACTATAATTATGGTATTTCACAATAATTATTATAGCAACAATTATGGTACTTAATAATTATGGTACTTGTTAAGCACTTACTATGTGCTAAACACTGTTCTAAGAGCTGGGGTAGATACAAGGTAATCAAGTTGGACACAGCCCCGTCCCACATGGGGCTCACAGTCTCAATCCCCATTTTACAGATGAGGTAACTGAGGCTCGGAGAAGTTAAGTGACTTCTCCAAGGTCATAAAGCAGACATGTGCCGGAGCCAGGATTAGAACCCAGGTCCTTCTGACTCCCAGGCCGGTGCTCTATCCATGAAACCATGCTGCTTCTCTGAGTGTGTATTTGTTAAGTGTAACAAATACCAAACACTATGTACCAAACACTGCACTAAGTGCTGGGGTAGATGCAAAATAATTAGGTTGGACACAGTTGCCGTTCCGCAGGGGGATCATAGTGTAAGTGGGAGGGAGTAGGATTTGAGAAGCAGGGTGGCTTCGTGGCAAGAGCCCAGCTTGGGAGTCAGAGGTCATGGGTTTGAATCCCGGCTCTGCTGCCTGTCAGCTGTACTTTGGGCAAGTCACTTAACTACTCTGTGCCTAAGTTACCTCATCTGTAAAATGGGGATGAAAACTGTGAGCCCTAAGTGGGACAACCTGATTACCTTGTATCTTCTACCCCAGCGCTTAGAACAGTGCTTGGCACATAGTAAGCGCTTAACAAATACCAACATTATTATTATTATTATGTGCATTTCACAGATGAGGAAACTGAGGCCCAGGGAAGTTAAGTGACTTGCCGTAGATCACACAGCAGACGAGCGTCAGAGCCGGGAGTGGAACACTGGTCTTCTGACTCCCAGACCCACGTTCCTTCCACTAAGCCACACTGCCCCTCACCACCCGGAGTGTTGTCCATTTGGATCTTCAGCTATAAGACCCAAGACAGACTCCTTGAAACAGAGACCTATGACAATGGTCTATCAAGCACAGTGCTCTGAGTTACAAAAGTTCTTATCACCCATACCGTAGCAGCAGTAATTTATGTATTACCTCTTATATAATAACTTTTTAAGGCCAGATTGGGAGAAGACCTATTAAGATCTCTGAAAAATGATGACTGATAGGTTTCTGCTAAAACAAAGATAGGTTTAGAAAGTGTTTAGGAAGTCACATTTAGGGGACCCTCTGCAATAATCTATGTTGCCTTACCTATTTTGTTATACTTTTGACATGGGTGGAGAAGCAGCGTGGCTCAGCGGAAAGAGCACGGGCTTTGGAGTCAGAGGTCATGGGTTCGAATCCCGGCTCGGCCACTTGTCAGCTGTGTGACTTTGGGCAAGTCACTTAACTTCTCGGTGCCTCAGTTACCTCATCTGTAAAATGGGGATGAAGACTGTGAGCCCCACGTGGGACAACCTGCTTCCCCTGTGTCTACCCCAGCGCTTAGAACAGTGCTCGGCACATAGTAAGCGCTTAACAAATACCAACATTATTATTATTATTATTATTAGAGGACTGAAGAGGACCAACCTGACTAAGCAGAGATTGTTTTCCCCATTTCCAAAGACTTCCCCTTTCCTCAATTTTTTTGTGAAATACTTACACTGCACAGCAGGAGACCAGAGGGGCAGAGAAGAGTTTTTTTTATTTTACACTTGCAAATTAATTTGCTGTGATGCTTGAAGACAAAGTGGATTATCTCCCCCCATCACTGCAAATTTTGACTGTCCTCTACACCTGGCCCCTGGAATTCAATCTACTAAAAGAAACTAATGAGGAACCAGCCAGGTTGTCTCTTTGCTATCAGTTGGATATTGTGAAGACTTTTCTTTCCTTGTAATTGTGATTCCGATCCACCAAGGGCCAATTGTCAAAGCAGCCCCATAAACTGGGAGATAGTATTTGCCTTATTAAAACATTGCTTCCAATAATAGGTCCAGCAAACCCTGATGATGATCTACAGAAGCCCTCCAGTTCAGATCTAATCAAGGTTTCAGTTCAAAACTGAATCAAGATACAACCTAGTAGTAACAGGTATTTAGTCAACACCTTCTAAGCTCCGCACACTGTTTTCCCGGGCTTGGGAAAGTGCAAAAGAGGCAAATCAATCATTGGTATTGAGTGTTATGTGCAGAGCACTGTACTAAGCACTTGGGAGAGTGCAATATACCAATCTATTCCCCGGGCCTGTGTTACTTGCCCTGTGCCAAACTGCAGCCATCAGCACAACCAACTTTCCCCTTTCAGAGCCATCCTGGATGAAAGGAGGACACGAAATAGCTGTGGCTAGTGCTCCCTAAGACTATCCAAGTAATTTGGGGTCATCATCCCGTGACTTGGTAGGTTTGGGCCTCCAGTAAGCTTTTGGGGGATTTGCTGCTGATTTACACCTAAGAGGGTTCAGCAGCCTGTCAGAGAAGAAAGTCAACTGCCTCTATTTTCTCCCCCAAGCAATAGCGTAGTCTCCCTAAAGTGCCCAACAGTCAGATTTCACAGATACTCCTCTTTCTAGAAAAGAGATGAAAAAGTACTTACTAAATATGTAGATTGATACATACAGACAGATGTACAGAGGTATCCAAGTCAGAATCTTCTGTCTCCCTTAGCGAGGAGAAAATAGTTTAATAGCAGCAGTGATTAGGAAATAGAGACTTTAAACCCAAATCCTGGTTTAACCCCAGTCGGAACCTAGTCTGATTCTGGTCTTCAACTAAACCTGGGCTACCCCCCAAGCGTGGCTTAGTAGGAAAGGCACGGGCTTGGGAGTCGGAGGCCATGGGTTCTAATCCCAGCTCTGTCACTTATCAGCTGTGTGACTTTGGGCAAGTCACTTAACTTCTCTCTGCCTCAGTTACCTCATCTGTAAAATGGGGATTAAGACTGTGAGCCCCTCGTGGGATAACCTGATTTCCTTGTATCTACCCCAGCACTTAGAACAATGCTTGGCACATAGTAAGTGCTTAACAAATACCATCATTAATTAATTAATTAATTACTCATCTTTTGTCCTTGTCAAAGGCCCTTCTTCTTTAACTGGATTACCAGCCAGAGCAAACTTCAGTTTCAAGTTCCAGTAATTCCACAATTTAAAAGTGCCCTAACCCTATGGGGTCTGCTTACTGTTATATTATACTCTCCCAGGCACTTAGTACAGTGCTCTGCACTCAGTAAGGGCTCAATAAATACCACTGACTGACTGACATATAGATTCAATATATGGTTACAGAGCTTCTGCTGTCCCATGTCCAGCCAGTGCAGCATCTCTGGTCCCATCTTCGCAGTGCACTCTCCAGTCCGTCCAGTTACCATTGGCTTCAAAGCTTTCGCCACCCTTCCACCAGCTTTTCCCATCTTACCTGTTAGCCCTCTTCACCCGCTCCTCCCCAACTCCTGACGTGATGGGAGTGGCAGCGCGGTGGTAATTAACGATTTTTCAGGTGCCCCATTCCAATCGGAAGGGGCTCCTGTGGGAATAGGGATCGGGGGCGGGGAGGGGGGGAATACAATGGCTCTAGAGCTAGGGGGTAGGCCAAGGGGTCACCCTGAAAGAAACACTCTAGGTTCAGGGGTTTGGACGGCGTTCTGTACGACATCATACTGGGCTCTGAGGGCACAGCTGGGGTGATGTGATGACATTATACGGAACCGGGGGGGGGGGGGAGGGGGGGCGGCAAGTTGTTCGCAGCCTCAGGGTGGCCAGATATGTGAAGCCGACCCTGGCTAACAGTGAACTTCCCAGGGTTCCTTGGAAACATTCGACGAGATCTCTGTAAAGCCCCAGAGGTTTCGAGTTCGCAGCAAAACCTAGGTTTCGCCTGGTCTCATGTTTCTTTACAAAAGGTTTATACAGCTCCCACTGTAGCCTATATGCACAAGAAAGAATGGTAGCCATACCCAATGAATGCTTCTCTCAGATCCACACACACAGTCAGAAAAAGTCCTTGACTTTTTTTTTGGAGGTGGGGGAGGGCGATGTGAAATGAATGTCCTGCCCCCTCTCATTGTAGGCCTTTAGCAACTCAAGTCATTCATTGTTTTCACTTTAACCATGGGCCTGAGTTACTGAGTTGTGTCTGCACTGTGAGCCTAAGGGGCTTCTTGTGTGGATTAGACTTAATCACACCAGATAAAAGAGATTGCGGCCCTCTATGAAAAAAAAAATTAGGAAAGAAAAGACTTTCTTCTGCTATCCAATGTGGTCTGGCATGGGCTTGACTGTGAATAGAATAAATCCGTTTTTTAACTCCTTGACTAAATTGTATTGCAGCCTCTAGGCCAAGCTAGAATAGAAGAGTACTGAAGGTCCTTGGGTGAGCTATACAGAGGAAACCCCATTACATCAAACTTAATGAGATTGTCCAAATCCTTTTGTGGTAACAGAATTTTGCTACAATGGAAACTGAACAGGATAGAGGAAGCAGGGCAACCCTTCCATGGTCCAGCCTGGGAGTGCTGGGGTCTGGGCATAATCACCCTAATCTTCCCCATGTGCTGGGTATGCAGATGAAATCCCATCTTAATGAATTCCTTTACAGCAAAGGACTCACATTAAATTTTTTCAAAGTTTCGGCCAACCCCTCTTAACCACTATGTATTTCTGACCCCATTATAATGACCCTTAAGGACTCAACGTTCAAACATTCTTCTGAGTTGAGCCTCCTGCTCCGTGATCATCAGTTGTCCTGATCGAAAGCAGTTTCCCATGGGAAAGTGTCCCTGACTGATCAAAGGCGGTTTCTGATCAGAAATGAATGATCTTTGTAAGATTGGAGTTGGCCCCTGTCCAACCAGGGTTGATCTCGGCGAGCAGTCAGAGCCTGCCTGGACTGGCACCAACTGACTGTCGGGCTTGGGGTCGGGACTGGGTCATCTTGCTTCTGCGGCAGGCCTAAACCACTGAGCCCCCAGAGAAGCCGGACTACTAGGTGAAGCAGCCTAATCTTGCCTGTATCCCAGGGCCCCAAGGGACGTCCCTTCTGGTCAGCGAGGGGGTGTCCAGGGCCAAGCAGGATCAGGATGCTTTGACCAAGGTTTGTTTTTTCCATTCCCGCTATTCAGGACCACAGGAGAAGCAGCCTGACCTTGCCCCGAAGCCCAAGTTCAGCCACGTCCAACTGTTTCATTGGACCTTGGGTTTAGGAAGGTGCGGATTTCTGATGGAGATTGGTGATAGACCCCTGTTGGAAAGAGAGTGCATCTGGCTGGAGACCATCTCCAGCGAGAAGAGCAATTGAAGACGTCAGACCAGATGAACTGATTCAGAGGAATTTTTCACCAAGATGGGTGCTAGAGAGGTCTACGACGGCACTGGAAACCTATCATGATGAAAGATGATTAGCGATTCTTGAAAAAGATTTCGCTGTAATGAGCCCTTTGTTTTAAGAATATTTGTAGGATGGAATTTCACCTGATGACCTGACACTCAGGTAGACGCTGAAGTGACCCCGGTCCTTTTTCACCCCACCTTCTTAGTCTGCTCCCTGCAGAGGCTCCAGAGATCTAGGACACTTTATAGCTTCGAGTAAATAATCATGGTCTGAATTTGAGACACGACACTCCAAAGCCCAAATGAATGGCAGTTGTCACTAAAGCATTACGTGCAGCTACCATCTTTCACCCAGGTTACTCCCTCGTTATGTCTGTGATAAAGATGGATGATAAGTGTTTGGCAATTAAACTGAAAACAAATGTGGGGAATGATGGCCTTTTTTTTTTTTTTAAGGGCAATAGCAGCGATAGTTAACAACAACGATTTCAGCACACAAAGTCTGAATGAAGACTGTGAGCCCCAAGTGGGACAGGGATTGTGACTGACCTGATTACCTTCCATTCACCCCAGCGCTTAGTACAGTGCTTGGCGCTTGGTAAGTGCTTAACAAATGGTACAATTATTGTTATTATTACTGCTTCCTTCTCCTGTGTTCTACTTAGCACGGTATTTCAGTGCAAATTTCCAGAGGTCCCACCCCTCTGCATTTGCAGTGGGGAAAGTTTCTATCTGAGTATAATGCATTTTCATTTTTAACCTCGATATCATAATTCAGCATCCTTAAATCAACAGTGTTGCACTGTATAGTTGAATCATGACATGCTTGCATAGAAAGGAGCTGTATTTGTGCATCTGAGGCGAGGATTATCATAGCGTAGCTCTGAAAGATAGTCTTTTGTAGCATGTTTACTTCTGGAAACAAGCCTTATAAAATTGTTCCGACATCCATCTGTCTAGCTAACTTCATCCAGTTTTTTTACCAATGGGACTAAACGAGACATGGTGTCACAATAAAAGCTTACTGGCCAAGCTAGGTCTCGGGCAACAGCATGCGGCAGGGTGAGTGACACAACCAATTAAAATATACATTTGACAGAAGGGTAGAGATGCCCAAGGCTATGGAGAATCCCATAGATGTAACAATAAGCCCCCTTTTAACTCATAAATGTGCATTCATTCAGCCAAATCTAGTGACCTCATTGATCTACCATCAGTCATAATATTGCTCCGAACATCCTCTGATATGTAACTGGGCCAGAAGATTCCTCAGAAACTTGAGGACACAGTCACAGATCCACAGTGACATATTAGGATATGTGGAGTCTGGCACTATGGGGGTGTTTATGGAATATTGGTGATGGGTTTTGGGTTGTTGTTTTTTCATATTTGAATGACGTCCTACTGGGGCCAGAACTTTTCAGTGAATTCACAGAGGGAAGATCAAGTTTATATAAACCCATGCCGGCATGCCCAGGGTGAATTCATGTGGGGCAGAAAGAATTGTTCTTCCTTGGTTCCAGTGCACAAATGGAACACTCAGGAAGGAGCAATGCATAGTGGATATAGCACGGGCCTGGGAGTCAGGACCTGGGTTCTAATCCCTGCTCCACCACTTGTCTGCTGTGTGACCTTGGACAAGTCACTTAACCTCTCTCTACCTCAGTTACCTCACTTGTAAAATGGGAGTTGACTGTGAACCCCATGTGGGACAGAGACTGTGTCATTCATTCATTTGTATTTATTGAGCGCTTACTGTGTGCAGAACACTGGACTAAGTGCTTGGGAAAGTACAGTCCAACAATAAACAGTGACAATCCCTGCCCACAGCAAGCTTCCAGTCTGACTAGGTTGTATCTACCCCAGCGCATAGAACAGTGCTTGACACATAGTGAGTGCTTAGCAGATATTATTATTAGTATTACTTTTCATGCCCAGCCTTAGTGTGCCACCCCAGGACGGGGAGATGGCAACCACCGCTACTGGGTTGGGTAGTGGCTGCTGCTGGGCTTACTCCACATAACCTGCCTGCGTTGCTTCTCGAGTGGCCTAACGAACCTGCGTTATTAGTAGCCGAGACCAAATGAGGATTGGATCAGATGGCCTCTTGAGGCTTCTTCTGTGATATTTTTCTTCTACTGGGGCATTGGAGCTAATGGAATCCAATTAATCTGGTTGTCCAAAACACCAATATCAGACTCAATGATGAAATATTAAAAATCATACTGGCCTGTTGTTCGTGTGTCACGAAAAAAAATATTGGGACTCCAAATTCTGTGAGGCAGCAGAACAGCTAGCTAAGCCTCGTTCCTCTGGGTTGGAGAGATATGACTTTCCCCATCACGTTTTGGGTTGGACACGTAGTCGTAACATCAGGGCCCTACTTCCCACATCAATTCATAGCTGGGGTAGGGATTTCCTTGAGCCTCCATGAAAATGCACCCATTCATTTGCTGCCACCATCCCATGATTCTGAGATTGGGTACCCCGTGAAAGGCCTGGGAAGTATTCAGGGTTTAGCTAGCCAAGTCCCACAACCCAAAGGGCTGGCTCCTGAGGTCTGGAGGAAAGCCAGGTGTCTCCCACCCTCCCTGTGATAGCGAGTCTTCGCATTTAGTAAGTTACTACTAAGTGAATTCTACGACAACAACTACTACTATTACAGCACACACACAGAGAGATTACTGAGGCACTCTCCTTGGTTAGCAACAGTTAACCTCTCGTAGTTAAATGGCAACAGTATTGGTTAAGGTTTCAAAGGCAGTAAAATGATACCCCAGAAAGGAATGCAAAAAAATCTTAAATTAGATCCAGGAATAACTACCTTTCCCTGATCTGATATTTGTTCCTAACTGAAACCGCAGGGTTACCACCCCACCGAGCCCACTGCTCTGTTTGCCTTGGAAAGTTCTTCTACGGATACAACTTTCAAGAGATCTTCTTTTGAAAGCTTGTCCTGCCAATTGCTGTGGACAAGGGAATGGGTTGACCGCCTCTGTTGTATTCTCCAAAGAGCTTGGTGCAGTGTTCTGCACACAGCGAGCACTCAAGAAATTCATTCGATTGATTGATTTATCTCCAGTCTTAATCGTGGCTAGCCAGCCTCAAGCACCTTATTCAGTTATAAGCCCGGCAGCATCTGAGTTTTTTGAGGCAGTCAGGTTATATCTCACTTGCCTAGCCTCTCACCCTCAATCCTGTCCTATTATTGGCTATGCCCCATCTAATGTCATCAGGGGAGTGAAGGGTAGCCTGTGCAAATGAGATTTGTCTCCAGGAGGGGTCCTGAGGAGCAGGGGTGGAAGTGAGCTGAAAAGAGAAGCAGAGAGGCCTAGTGGAAAGAGCACAGGCCTGGGAGTCAGAGGACCAGTGTTCTAATCCCAACTCTGCCACTTGTCTGCTGTGTGGCCTTGGGTAAGTCACTTCACTTCTCTGGGCCTCATTTACTTCATCTGTAAAATGGGGATTAAGACTGTGAGCCCCATGGGGAACATGGACTCGGTCCAACATTGAGAAGTAGCGTGGCTTAATGGAAAGAGCCCAGGCTTGGGAGTCAGAGATCATGGGTGCGAATCCCGGCTCCGCCGCTTGCCAGCTGTGTGACTTTGGGCAAGTCACTTTACTTCTCTGTGCCTCAGTTACCTCATCTGTAAAATGGGGATGAAGACTGTGAGCCCCACATGGGACAACTTGATCACCTTGTATCCCCCCAGCACTTAGAACAGTGCTTTGCACATAGTAAGCACTTAAATATCACCACCAACATGATTATCTTGTATATACCTCAGTGTGTAGTGCAGTGCTTGGCACATAGTAAGTGCTTGACAAATACCATTGAATAAAAAATGGGGGGGAGGGGAACCAGTAAAATAATAAGTGCTGGTGTACTGTTCCCCCTTTCCAGTTTGAATGATTTTAAAGTGGACATGCTGGTGTACCCATTCGAATATGAGTTGATTTCTACTTTCACCCTTTGCTGAGGACTTGAATATATTCCCTGCTCTAGGTTAGCTTGCTGGACTATCACAAAAGGCTGTCAATCAGCAGGGTGACTTTGGGGGAGGGATTTTTCAGTGCAGTCATCTGTGAAATGAGGATAATAATACTAACTCCATTTTTCAGAGGTTTGTGAAACTTAATTAGCTAATTAGACACACAATAGGATCAATCAATCAATTAGCTAATTATTCAAGCCAGAGGATTGGTGATATTTTATTTGGCCTTTTTGATCAAAGAATTGACTAGGGATTTTCAAAGGTACTATAACACCCTAAAAGATAGTCACTCGGAGTAGTTTTGTCTTTTTATGCACATTTAACTAACCCATTCATCCGATTTCATTTTATAATGAAGTAGAAATATCAGGGCATCGATGTGATTGGCTTTCATTTCAACTTTAAAGAAGATGAAAGAAATGCGTGCCTTCTCGTACATTTATAGATTTCCTTTAATTTGTAAAAACTACTTTCTAATTCTCCAAGGTGGCAACTATATAGTAAGACGGCAACTGGGGGAAGAAAAGAACCGAGATTTCAACAATAAAAGCTGTTTGATTTTCTACCATTTGTTCTTCGTTGATTGCTGAAGGGAACAGCTGTGAGCTTTGTGCTCAGTAGTTATCACATGGCACATATGTTCAGGGTGGGATCTAGTAATAGCCATTCAAACAAACATGCCTTTGTCATGTTTGAAAGACATCTTTTTCAACACGGCTATCACAGATCGAGGCAAATAAACAATTTGCTCCAGGATATTGGGAATTTTTAGCACAGTGCAAGCCTAACCCTTTCCTGCCTCCCCCATTAGATTAGCAAACCCCTTGAGAGCAGGGGTCACCTCTTCTACTTCCTCTGTAAATTCCCCACTCAATCAGTTGTATTTATTGAGCACTTACTGTGTGCTGAGCACTAGACTTAGCACTTGGGAGAGTAGAGTATAACAATATAACAGACACATTCCCTGCCCACAACGAGCTTGAAGTCTAGAGGGGGAGATGGACATTAAGAGAGATAAATAAAATTGCAGATATGTACATAAGTGCGGTGGGGCTGGGAGTGGGGGTGAATAAAAGGAGCAAGTCAGGGCGACGCTGAAGGGAGTGGGAGAAGAGGAAGAGGGGGGCTTAGAGAAGGCCTCGTGGAGGAGATGTGCCTTCAATAAGGCTTTGAAGGTGGGGAGAGAAATTGTTGGATGTGAGGAAGGAGAGCATTCCAGGCCAGAGGTGGGGCGTGGGCGAGAAGCGCTGGATGGCTAAAGCTCTTAGGCCACAAATGATTATGGTTCTTACAGTTACTGAATGCTTACTCCGTGCAGAGCACTGTACCAAGCATTGAGGGAAATGTAAGAAAATCAATCAAAGCCTGGCCCCTGACCCACTGGCTCACAATCTAAGTGTGGGAGGGCAAATCATAGAGCAAAAGGAATGAATTACAAAAGGATAATTAGAGCAAATTAAATTTCAATAATCAAAATAACATTAAAATATGTAAGTAAAAGCAGTACTGGGGGAAAAGGGAAGGCAGCCTTTGGTCACTTCCAGAACCAGATGAGTCACTGGGTCACCCAAAGGCACAGACTTTCATAGGTGCCTCTCATAGGTGTGATTCCTTTGCCTATTGTTCACAGAAAGAGAAAAAAATACTGCTTCTGTGGCAAATTCACTTTCAGACTGCCACGACCATTTGAGGGACTCGATCAATAAATCAATCAATCCGGTAGCTATTGAGCAATTACTGAGTGCAGAGCATTGTACTAAGCGCTTGGGAGAGTACAATACAATAGAGTTGATAGGCATGTTTCCTGCCCGCAAGGAGCACGAAATAAATTACAGATAGGGGCAAGGACAGAGTACAGGGCTATGTTCCATAAGGGCTGTGAGCTGGGGGTGGGGCGAATATTCACTCATTCATTCGATCTTATTTATTAAGCGCTTACTGTGTGCAGAGCACTGTACTAAGCGCTTGGGAGAGTACAGTATAAAAATAGACACATTCCCTGCTCACAACGAGTTTACAGTCTAGAGGGATGCTTATTGTGTGCGGAGCACTGTCCTATGTTACAGGCAGACGTGGCTCCTGTGGGTAAGTGTTCCTACTATGGGAGGAGGGAAGCTGCCCTTCTCATGTTTAAAAGTAAAAAGTAGCTAAATAGTTTTCAAACCTTTTAAACCGATTCCACTCTTGCGTTCGATTCATCATTTTAGTCAGTCGGTCGATGTTTGTTGCAGGACCGGGAACCCACACAGCCAGGGCAGCCTCCAAACCACCAGGGTTGTGACTAAAATGATGAATGAAATGCAAGAATGGGATTACTTTAAAAGGTTTGCAAACTATTTAGCTACTTTTTACTTTTAAACATGAAAAGTCCAGGGTGACCAGTCAACTGGGGGAAAAATTGGGTGGCTTTTCTAAAGGTTGTTTGATGATTGATGATGATGCTGCTGATGATGATGTTTTGTGACTGATGACTGATGCTTCTCCCTCTCACTTTTTTTAATGGTATTTGCTAAGAGTTTACTATGTTCCAGGCACTGTACTAAGCGCTGGGGTAGACACAAGATAATTGGGTTGGACACAGTCCATGTCCTACATGGGGCTCACAGTCTTAATCCCCATTTTACAGAAGTAACTGAGGCTCAGAGAAGTTAAGTGACTTGCCCAAAGTCACACAGCAGACAAGTCACAGAGCTGAGATTAGAACCCCAGGTCCTTCTGACTCCAAGACCCTGAAGGGAAGAGCTTTGGAGCTTTCTAGTTTTTCAGCCAATAGCACTGAACATAGTCATGGGGAACTGAGAGTAAATGGTTAAAGAAAACCTATTCTGCAATTTTCTCGTAACGTTTGAGACGTCTGAAAGTGGAAATATTTACATTTTTAAAATTCTTAGCACCAGGAGTCCGATCTTTGAAGCTGCTGTTTTTTGTTTTTTGTTTTTTCTGAGGGGTGGGGAGGGAGAGAGAGAGGGCGTGCATGAGAGGATGGGAAGAAGGTGGTTTTAAAAGACCGAAGCAGGGCAGTGCCAGAGGGCTTGAGAGCCTCCTTCTTGTATCCTTTTATCTGAGTTTATATCTAAGGGTACATCTGCATGACAACGAAATCACTTTTTGAGAAGGGAATAAACAGGTGCATGTTGCTGAGGGTAGCAGTGACCTAATGACTGTGCATGTTACTGAGGATAGCAGAGACCTATGCCTGAGCATGTTTCACCCTTTGTTCCAAAACATTTCTTTCAGCTGCACTGAAGGGAATTTTCCCTCAAAAATCTTCAGATTGTCTATCTCTGAGTCAGCTTTACCTCCCTGCATCATTCTAGCTCCATTTAGACCGGTGGCTCTCGTTGGCCTAGTGAAAAGAGCACGGGTCTGGGAGTCAGGAGAGCTGGCTCCTGATTCCGACTCTACCAACTTGACTGCTGTGTGACCGTGGGCAAGTCAATTCACTTCTCGGCGTCTCAGTTTCCTCAGCTGTGAAAATGGGGATAAAATACCTGTTCTCCCTCCTCTATAGACTGTGAGACAGGCACTGTGTCCTGCTGGCTCTCTTAGATCTACGCCAGCTTTCAGTACCGTAAAATACCAAAATACTTCCCCCTCGAGCTCCCAAAGTGTTCTGTACTCTACATACTGGCTGGCTAAACAGAAATGCAAATCAAGGCTGTTTTGGATATTTGGGTTCCCAGAGTTGAAAGTCTAGCTGAGGGCCAGATTGTAAGCTTCTCGAAGGCAAAGATCATGTCTACTAACTGTAGTGTGCTCTGCCGAGTGCTTAATAAAATGCTCTCTATGCACACGGGGCCCCTCAATAATACTATTGATTGGCCAGGGCAAAATTTGACTCCGGAGGGTAAGTAGTTGATTTAGTTATGAAATCCACCTCCGAATGCTAGTGTTATTTCTCATCATGCAGACCTGGCCTAAAATTTCTCTTTGAAATTATTATTATTAACAATGATAATAATGATAATCATGAATAGTGGGATTTGTTAATCACAATGGGCCAAGCACCATGGAAAATATTGGGGGGTAGAAGATAATCAGGTCGGACACAGTCCCTGTCCAACATGGGGCTCATGCTTAAAGCCAAATGAAAAAATTCTGTTTGTGCCACCTTCAGGAGGCCAGTGAGACCACAGGAAAGCTTTGGCAGATAGATTTTCAAATTCTCATTGTACCTCGCCCATTATCAGTGCCACCCCTAGAGTAGGACCAATCGTACAATTTCCCTGGGTCCTGTGCTCAAGCAGGGCCCACCCCTCCTGGCAAGCACCACACTAGACAGTTGACAGCGTACAGGGCAACAAGGGAAGGAGGAGAGTAATCACCCACTTAACATCCTACATGTGCCCGCTCGGCTCCCTGCACACCCCACTCAACCATTGTCCCTCGTTGTCTTCTGCAGTGGAATTGTCCGGAGCCCTGGTTGTTGGGAGGTGTGAAACCTCCTACCTCGCCCCCTGCTACCTCACCTCGCTAGTTTCCTATTACAACCCAGCCTGCACACTTTGTTCCTTTAATGCTCACCTCACCATACCTTGATCTCGTCTATCTTGCCGCTGACCTCTCGCTCATATCCTACCTCTGGCCTGGAACGCTCTCCCTCTTCATATCAGACAGGTAATTGCTCTCCCCCACTTCAAAACCTTATTGAAGGCACATCTCCTCCAAGAAGCCTTCCCTGACTAAGCCCTCCTCTCCTTTTCTCCCAATCCCTTCTGCGCCACTCTTACTTGCTCCTTCATTCATCCGCCCTCCCATCCCACAGCATATATGTATATATCTGTATTTTTTTTATTAATATTAATGTTTATCTCCCCCTCTAGACTGTGAGCTCGTTGTGGGCAGGAATGTGTCTATTGTTATATTGTACTCTCTCAAACACTTAGTACAGTGCTTTGCACACAATAAGTGCAGCGTGGCTTAATGGCAAGTGCACGGACTAGGGAGTCAGAAGTTGTGGGTTCTAATTCCGGCTCCTCCACTTATCAGCTGTGTGACTTTGGGCAAGTCACTTAACTTCTCTGTGTCTTAGTTACCTTATCTGTAAAATGGGGATTAAGACTGTGAGCCCCACCTAGGTCAATTTTGCATCTATCCCAGCGCTTAGAACAGCACTTGGCACATAGTAAGCACTTAACAAATGCCATTATTATTACTGTTAATAAATATAATTGAATGAATGAATGGAGCCCCTGGGATGGCGGCAGAGTCTCCCTGACTAAGCCCTCATTTCCTCTTCTCCCACTGTCTCCTTCTGGGTCACCCTTGAACTTGGGATTTGGCCCCCTTCATTCACCTCTCCCTCAGCTCCACAGCACTTATGTATATAGCCATAATTTATTTCCTTATATTAATGTCTGTCTTCCCCTCTAGACTGTATGCTCGCTGTGGGCAGGGGACATGTCTACCTACTGTGTTATATAGTACTCTCCCAAGTGCTTAGTCCAGTGCTGTGCACACAGTAAGCACTCAATAAATATGATTGATTGATCTTTTGTGAGCCCCTCTGCACAAAGTCAATCAGGAGTAGGAATGGTGAGGACTGCAGAATTGGGGGATCTAAGAGCAGAACTTCTGCTTTTTTAATCAGTCAGCCCATGGTATTTATTGAGTGCTTACTGTGTGCAGAGCACTGTACCAAGCACTTGGGAGAAGATAATAAAACAGAGTTCATTCTTCAATCGTATTTATTGAGCGCTTACTGTGTGCAGAGCACTGGACTAAGCCCTTGGAAAGTACAATTCGGCAACAGAGACCATCCCTACTCAACACTGTGCCCCCAGTGAGTTTACAGTCTAGAAGGGGAGACAGACATTAATATAAATAAATAATAATAATGTTGGTATTTGTTAAGCGCTTACTATGTGCCGAGCACTGTTCTAAGCGCTGGGTTAGATACAGGGTAATCAGGTTGTCCCACGTGGGGCTCACAGTCTTAATCCCCATTTTACAGATGAGGGAACTGAGGCACAGAGAAGATAAGTGACTTGCCCATAGTCACACAGCTGACGAGTGACAGAGCCGGGATTCGAACCCACGACCTCTGGCTCCCAAGCCCGTGCTCTTTCCACTGAGCCACGCTGCTTCATTTATGGAGATGTAATAATAATAATTGTGGAATTTGTTAAGCACTTACTATGTACCAGGCACTGTACTAAGCGCTGGGGTGAGTATAAGCTAATAGGATTGTACACAGTCCCTGACCCTCTTGGGGCTCACCGCCTTAATCCCCATTTTTCAGATGAGGTAGCTGAGGCATAGAAAAGTGAAGTGACTTGCTCAAGGCCATACAGCAGGCAAATGAATGTTGTGGGGGTGAATACTAAATGTCCAAAGGGCACAGATCCAAGTGCATAGACAAAGCAGAAGGGAAAAGAGGGCTTAGTTGGGGAAGGCTTCTTGGAGGAGTAAAAACTCCTTCTCCCCTTGAATGGGAGGCCCTGCACCAAGGGAGTTGATTTTCTCCAAGCCCCATACCTCCCCTAGGGGTGGCCTCGCCTATCACATTCAAATTCAAATCCGTTGTTGTATTGTACTCTCCCAAGCACTTAGTACAGTGCTTTGCACACAGTAAACACTCAAGAAATGAATGAACGAATGAAACAGGTATTAGAATATGACTGTCAAATCCACCAATGTGAGAGCCACAGTCCCCGCAACAGTTTGCACATCTTCAAAGGTGTAACTCTATTGAGATACACCTTGAGGAGAAGGAAGTTAATATGAAAAGATGAGTTTAAACTTAACAAGTAGTAATCTTAATTTCTGTTTTTCCAAAATTCCATTGGTTAGGTTTTTTAAAATTGCACTCAATCTTCAGATTGACTCCTTTAGATTGTATGGTATTTGAGGGTTGGGACTCTGTCTTTCCTTTACCATGAACTCCAAGTGTCTAATACCATATGATGTGTCATGTGGATGCTCAATAGAGAGCTGTATGAAGACAATGAGATTGACAGCGAGATACTGTATGGGTGTTTTCTAGCCCCGATAGAGAAGCAGCGTGGCTCAGTGGAAAGAGCACGGGCTTGGGAGTCAGAGGTAATGAGTTCGAATCCCAGCTCTGCCACTTGTCAGCTGTGTGACTGTGGGCAAGTCACTTAACTTCTCTGTGCCTCAGTGACCTCATCTGTAAAATGGGGATTAACTGTGAGCCTTATGTGGGACAACCTGATTACCCTGTATCTACCCCAGTGCTTAGAACAGTGCTTGGCACATAGTAAGTGCTTAACAAATACCAACATTATTATTATTATTATTTGATTGAGCAGTTCATATCTAAATATGCATTAATAATATTGATACTAATAATAATAATTGTGGTCAATCAATCATCTTTATCGAGCACTTACTGTGTGAAGAATACTGTACTAAGCACTTGGGAGAGTACAGTATAACAGAGTTGGTAGATCTGTTCCCTGCCCACATGGAGCTTACAGTTTAGAGGGATTTGTTAAACTCTTACTATGTGCCAGGCTCTGGGGTAGATACAGTACAATTAGATCAGATAGTCCCTGTCCCACATGAGGCTCCTGGTCTAAGAAGGAGGAAGAATAAGAATTAAATCCCCAATTTACAGTTGAGGGTACTGTCAAAGTTTTCTTTCCCAGCACTTAGTACAGTGGTCTGCACACAGGAAGCCTTAATAAATATTGCTACTGCTATTTAAGGGACTTGCCGAAGGTCACAAGCCAGCCTCCCCCTCCCCTGCAAATCAAGGTAGGAACTCTGTTCTCCCCCACCCACAATGGCAGTAGCAAATAATGGGGTTACAATATTTTATATGACTGCAGGCTAATTAGATATTGGCATTCATTATTTTCACTACAGGCAGTTCTAGAATCTAGGGTTTGCATTCTTGTCGAACCTCACATTAAAAAAACTTTGAGGGTATTGCTCACCCCAAATCTGATGCCATGTGCATGGACATCATCATTTTTTTCTGACACGTACCGCTGTATCCAGACAGACCACCTTGTTGGAAGACTGTTCTTTAATTCTGCTTTCATATTTAATCCAAAAGGCAAAATACAACCCCCTGTTTATGCCAGAACTGAGGGTGTTTTTATTTTTTAAATCAATCCTTACATTTATTGAGCATTGACAATGTGCAAAACATGGTATTACGTTCTGGGAAGAATACATTGATATTAACGGAGGCAGGATCCCTGGCCCTCAGGGAGTTCGTAATCTAACCGTGGAAAGGACAGACAGGAAAAACAAAACAAAAAATTGACAGGCAAAAATGAAACAAAAGTAGAAACAGCAACAGTATACAGTAATGTTTCAAGCTTCATCTTCTCACCACTTCCATTCTGGGCTGCCCTGGCCCCATCCATCCCAGTGTTGTTCCTGGAGTCCTGAGGGAGAAGTTATGGGTGATGAGACTGTTGCTTCTGCTCGCCCTTTGCTCCTGTGGGGAATGAGGCTCGCATCAAACCATGTTGGATGGAAAGTATGTATCTTCATCACCTTATTTATTTTGTTTAATGAGATGTACATCACCCTGATTCTGTTTATTTGCCATTGTTTTTATATGTTCTTCCCCTTGACTCCATTTATTTCCATTGTTCTTGTCTGCCTGTCTCCCCCGATTAGACTGTAAGCCTGTCAGAGGGCAGGGACTGTCTCTGTTGCCGATTTGTACATTCCAAGCGCTTAGTACAGTGCTCTGCACATAGTAAGCACTCAACAAATACTATTGAATGAATGAAAGTATGTGAAATCCAAAGTGCTGATGGGGACGGAGTCGTGGGACTGTAGGTTTTTGCCTCCCTCCTCTCCCTTGACTTACCTCAGCAAGCATTTCATACAAATAGACTATTTTGATTTTTTGGATTGTTTCAATGTTCTGTAGATTTTTCGATGTTCAGTAAACCTTGATTAATAATGATAATAATAGTAGTAATAGTAACAGTGATTGTTATGGTATTTATTAAGCACTCCCTATGTTCTCCCAAACATTTAGTACAGTGTTGTGCTTATAGTAAGTGCTCAATTAATACGATGCAATGAATGACGTGGGGAGAGTGGATATTTTAGCCCCTTGTTACGGATGAGTAAATGGAGTCTCAAAGAGGTGAAGTGATTCACATAGATCAGGGGCAAAGGTGGGAGTAAAACACGGTTCTTCTGACTCCAGTCCTGTGCTCTCTACACTAGGCTTGCTGTTCAAGTAGAGCAGGTGCACTTTGGGTCTCAGATTTCTCCCTCAAAAATGGCTGAACTTATTTTGCTTAAACTTTTCTCGTTCAAAATAAACAAAACAAAAAAATCAGGTTTGGGCTGAGATGAAGCATGGGGGTTTTCACTTGAAATATATTTTATTGCGAGAAAATGTGACAAAATTTTTTTTTTTGGTCTGAGTCTGAGTGAAAAAAAGAGTGTTATGGTAATACTGACAACAGCAAGAACATACTTTACTGGGCAGTGTGAGGAAAACACTGAGTTCCTCGGTCAAATGTGTTACTATTTGTATCTGTGGCTGTATTCACTTGGAAATTTTTTGAAAAAGAATACAATCTTTTTTTTTTTCCCATTTCCTGAGTGTTCCCTGTCGACTTGAGGAGCCGATGAGGGCAAACATGCCCTGACATGTCTGTCTGTCTGTCCTGTGTTTGGTAACAAGCATGCTGACCTAGGCTAATCAGATCAGTCTCTGTAGGTGGTGTGTTTTCTGTTTTTATATCACATTATCCTTTGGGGGAAACCTAAAGAGCCATGTGGGTTCCCTTGCTTTTTGATTTTCAAACTCTGAATTGATTGTTAATGCTTCTCATTTTGGGGAAAAAAGCAAGTGAAATCTGAGAACCGGCCCACTTTAATGCCTGAACACATTTGAGTAGAATGGGGAGATGCTTGACGTAGTGCCTAGACTCAATTGTGGTGTGGGCAGGAGACATTTAAGCTCATTCCCAAACCCTAGCAGGTCATGTTGCCCTGATCCGCTGCTTTGTTTTCGGCCGATCGTCGCCAGAGCGAAGACCATCAGACACACCGGTTTGTGTTAACAGATTGCCTTTGAAATAAGCTGATGTCTCCCACATACTGAGCCAAACCCCAAAAGCCATTTCTCTTCTGCTCTCTTCCACGTGGTTAACAAGCAATTCTGTGAATAGCCAATCTAGCTCACCCTGTTAATCATAATGGTAATTATGATTATGATTATTATTATATTTCTAAAGCCCTTACTATATTCCAGGCACGGTACTAAGCACTGGGATTGGATTGGATACTGTCCTTATCCCCTGTGGGGCTCAAAGTTTCAATCCCCATTTTCCAGATGAAGTAACTGAGGCCCAGAGAAGTGAAGTGATTTGCCCAAGGACACACAGCAGACAAGTGGTAGAGCCGTGCTTAGAACCCGTGACCTTCCGACTCCCAGGCCCATGCTCTATCCACTTCTGCTAAGTGTTTTGGATAGGTTTTCATTCTTTCAGAGGGTGGATCAAATTTTCAGGAATGGGATTTTTAAACAAACACACAGGCACATGTACACACACGTGCAAAACAACCCCCCCAAAAGAAGTTCGGAGCAAAGGTCAACCAATAGTGTGCTTAGCAAGCGCTGACAAATAATCCTTTAAGGAAACTAAATTCAGCCTTTGAAGGTGTGCTATAAAATTGGGTCTGAGTCATGGGTCCAGCCTGTTTGGCATCCCTGTTTACAGTAGGTCTTGAGCCTCTGAAAACAGCAACGTTTTCAGTAAATATCCTGCTCTTTCTGACTAGCTCGAGGTGACAAAGGACAAAATGATCTTTGTTGACCCAAGATGGACTTTCTGTGCTGTGAGGGCTATTCTGTAAGGCCCTAAGTGATTATTCAGGTTTCTTTGAATGTCTCAGGGTGATATATAATGATTCATGTTCTAAGAGGGTGTGCTTTTCTTTTTTTAAAGGGCTGGCAGCCTTCCCACCCTCTTAGAAATGAGAAAATTTTGGAGCTAATTTGGACACGCAGGCTATGTTTTTGCACACCACAAAGCTGTGAATATTTGGCCAGACACCATAGGCAATTATCTGTGAATACCCCTATTCAGGGTAGACGCCTTTAAAACAACTTTTTATAAAAAAAAACTTTAGCCAGTTTTACATGGGTGTGTCCAGGATAATTCTATATTAATGCTTTTTCTGAAGCAGTGAGGTGTTAGAGGGATACCCTGATTAACTTCCCGGAGAAAATTCTAGAGCTGCAATTCACTTTCTGAAATAATGATCTTGTGGAGTGAGTTGACTGCTTCAGAATATTCTCAGCCCTTCTCTATTTCAGTCATTCATCCATCAATCTGTCCATCTAGTCATTCATTCCTTTGACAGTATTATTCCTTCATTCAAACGTATTTACTGAGTGCTTCCTGTATGTAGAGTGCTCTACTAAGCGCTTGGGAGAGTACAATATAACAATAAATAGACACATTCCCTGCCCACAACAAGCTTACAGTCTAGAGAGGGCGAGACAGACATTACTATAAAAAAAATGACAGATATGTACATAAGTCCTGTGGGGTTTGGGGGGGTAAGATCAAAGGGGGCAAGTCAGGGTGACGGAGAAGGGAGTGGGAGGAGGAGAAGAAATGGGGGGCTTAGTCAGGGAAGGCCTCCTGGAGGAGATGTGCCTTCAATAAGGCTTTGAAGTTGGGGAGAGTAACTGTCTGTTGGATTTTCCTTCAATAAGGCTTTGAAGTGGGGGAGAATAACTGCCTGTCGGATTTGAGAAGGGAGGGCGTTCCAGGCCAGAGACAAGACGTGGGTGAGGGGCCGGTGGCGAGATAGACAAGATCGAGGAACAGTGAGAAGGTTAGCATTAGAGGAGCGAGATGTGCGGGCTGAGTTGTAGTAGGAGAGTAGTATTTATTGGGTGCCCACTATCTGTAGCGCACTGTACTAGGTGCTATCTGTCTTTCAGTAGGGTTTTGGCCAAGTTACTTAATCTTAATAGTATCCTGGTTTCTTCTTAATGGGAATCATCCAGTCTCTTCCTCCTGGGGGGAACAGATTAATCAAACACTGCCAAGTGCTTTGACAACAAGAAACAGAGTATATTTTGTGTTCACTTTGCGTGGATGGGGGAAGCCATTACGCTATCAGCGAGTCAGCTTGTTTCTTTCATGACCAGTATGAGGCCATAATAAAATCAGTTCTTAGTATAGTGGTTGGTCTATAATATACATTTAACAATTACCGCAATTATCATCATCATTATTATTATTGTATCAAAAGTGTTCTCAGAACAATCCCATTATGTATTTTCCATAGGGGAGCATCTAGAAAGTTCTCTCAGTGAGGAAATGTAGTCAAAAGTGGATAGAGCTGAAAGTTGGAAGAGCTGTTTGCCATTGGACTGTATTACCAAAGGAGATTATGGAGCCTTCTTCCCTCAGAGGTTGATGTAAAAATAAAAAATAAGAGCTTTTTCCAGGGTGGTCTGAATGCGGTCTCTTCTGAAGACAGGTGGAAGGATCAGATTAGCTCTCTCAGCCTTGAGTTAGGAGAGATGGGTTACTTTTATTAGCATTGCACTTGTTTAACCTGATCTTGGACGAGTCTCCTGCAACCCACGTTGCAATCCGCTTCTGCTACCTAGGTAGGCACCATCCAATAATAGACACAAGAACAGACAAAGTAGTAGAAAACTGAATCAAGAAAACTTTCACGTTCTTTGAGCAGACTAAGTGGGATGCCAAAATGGCATCAAAATTCAGATCAAATTGGGGAAGATCTTCTGAAAAATTTTAGAGGCCAGCCTTTTATATCTGTAATTTATTTATTTATTTTAATGTCTGTCTCCCCCTCTAGACTGTAAGCTCGTTGTGGGCAAGGAATGTGTCTGTTATATTGTTATATTGTACTCTCCGAGAGCGTAGTACAGTGCTCTGCACACAGTCAGCGCTCAATAAATAAAATTGACTGACTGACTTTACGGCTGTGAGATCTGGATTGGCTACGGTTGTCACGTTCAACTTCTAAAGCAATTCTATCAGTGCCACCTATGGATTTTACTTAATAGCAAATGACAAACAGGATCACAGATGAAAAACAGATGAGCCTGGCACAAGAAAATGGAGTGACTTTTAGAGTGGTGGTTTTGAGAGACCACAAAGAGGGATAAACTGAAATGGTGCCAGGCACTCTGGGTAGCAATTGCAATAACGCAGCAAGAGGTATTCTCTGCGTGCACAAAATGAGGGGAGGGATTATCAGTCACACACTGCTCTCAGCCAAATCCATTCACACCGATAAAAGCCAACTAATAATACTAATACTACAATACTATTATTAGTAATAATAATTGTTAAGCACTTACTGTGTGCCAAGCACTGTACTGGAGTACATATCAGATAATCATGTCGGGCACAATCCCATTCCCACATGAGGTTAGCTATGTAGGAGGGAGATCATTATTATTAAGTGCCGTCGAGTTGTTTCCCATTCATAGCGACTCCGAGGATGTATTTTCTCCAGAATGTCCTGTCCTCTGCCATAATCCACAACCTTTTTTATGGTTCTTCCGTTATCGTTGTTATGGTCTCTATCCATCTAGCTGCCGGTCTGCTTCTTCCCCGTTTTCCCTGGACTTTTCCTAGCATTGGTGTCTTCTCCAGAGAATTAGTCCTCCTGATTATGTGTCCAAAATATGCTAATCTAAGTCGAGTCATTAGGGCTTCCAAAGACCACTGTGGTTTGATTTGCTCTAAAATCCATTTGTTTGTCTTTCAGGCAGTCCACAGCATTCACAAAAGCCTTCTCCAACACCACATTTCAAAAGAATCGATGTTCTTTCTCTCCCGTTTTTTCACTGTCCAGCTTTCGGATCCATACCTTGTCACTGAAAATGCCATAGAGTTGACAATTTGTGTTTTTGTAGCAATAGCTCCATCAGCACATTTCATGACTTTTTCCAGGCTCTTCATGGCAAGTCTTCCTAACATTAATCTTTGGCATATTTCTTGGCTATTTCCTTTATTATTGATTATCGATCCCAGGAGAGAAAAATTGTCAACTATTTCAATCTTCTCTCTGTCCACTACAAATGTGTTAAAACTTACAGTTGTCATGATCTTTGTGTTCTTGACACTCAAATATAGGCCCATCTTTTTGCTCTGTTCCTTAACTTTTAATAATAAGCCCTAGAACAGGGATTTAATCCCCATTTTACAGATGAGGAAACAGAAGTCCAGAGAAGTGAAGTGACTTACCCAAGGTCACCCAGCAGGCAAGTGGCAGAGCTGGGATTGAAACCCAGGACCCAGATCTGTGGTCTTTCCACTAGGCCACGCTGCTTCTAAATAGTAGTGTCTAAATAGTAGTGTCTTTAGAGTCATAGGACATTTGGCTACACAGTACATTGGAAACTTTTTGAGGGAGAGTCTATGCTTCTCCATCTAAACAGCCACCACCCTAGTTTAGGCACTTGTCATATCCCGGCTCTACCCTAGTCTCCTTGTCTCCAATCCATAGTTCACTCTGCTGCCCAAACCATTTTTCTAAAATATTTTTCTGTACATGGTTCTCCACTCCTCAGAAACCTCCAGTATTGTCCATTCCTCGCTGCATCAAGCAGTAACTCCTGCCCATTTGCTTTATGACACTCCATCAGCTCTCTCCCTCTTTTTCATCAACAATCTTCTCCCACTACACCCCAGCTCACACTCTTCATTCCTCTCCAATTTACCGACTCACTGTGTCTCGTTCCCATCTCTCCCAACGCTGATCCCATGCTCATGCCCTCTCCCCTGCTTGGAATTTCCTCCCTACTCAAATCTGCCAGACCATAGCTCTCTCCATCTTCAAAGCCCTCTTGAAATTCCACCTTCTCCAGGAGACATTCCCCAAGTCATTTTTTTTTCTCCTTGGATCATAACCTCCCAACTATTAGCTGAGGACTTGTGCACACATAGTCAACTGTGGCAATTTTGTACATGTCAATTTATGTGTTATACTGTATAAGCACATAACCATTCAACTATCTATCTTTTCATTCTCTTTTTCCTTCTATCTTTGGATCTGTCTCCCCAGTTGTTAGATTGTCAGACCCTTTAGGGCATGGATCATGTCCTTTACCTTTATTTCTCTCCTGAGCACTTAAAAGCATGCCCTGCACTCAATAGGCATGCAATAAATACTATTAATAATGATGACATTTATTAAGGTCTTCTTATATGCCAGACACTGTGCTAAGCACTAGGGTAGATACAAGATAATCAGATTGGACATACTGCCTATCCCACATGAAACTCACAGTTTAAGAGGGAGGGAGAGCAGGGATTTTATCCTCATTCTGAGGAAATTGAGGTTTAGAAAAGTTAAGCAAGTTGATCAAGGTCACTCAGCAGGCAAGGCTAATCTCCTGACCCCCCCACCCCCACCCCCCAGCCTATTGGTTAATTTCCATCATCTAGTACAGAGCTCTGAATACATAGGCACCCAGTAAATGCAATTGGTGGTGATGATGATATAATGATAATTGTGGTTTTTATTAGGCACTCACTATGTGCCAAGCACAGGTCCCACAGGGGGCTCACAGTTTAAGTAGAAGGGAGAACAGGTCTTGAATCCCCATTTTACAGATGAGGGAACTGAGGCACAGAGAAGTTAAATGATTTGCCCAAGGTCACACAGCAGACAAATGGCAGAGCTGGGATTAGAGCCCAGATCCTCTGACTCCCAGGCCAGGGCTCTTTTCACTAGGCCACTATATCAATCAACCAATGGTAATTATTGAGCACTCACTGTGTGCAGAACACTATACTAAGCACTTGGGAGAGTACAGTGTGGAAGAGTTGGAGAGTTCACTCATTCAGTAGTATTTATTGAGTGCTTACTATGTGCAGAGCACTGTACTAAGTGCTTGGAATGTATAATTCGGCAACAGATAGAGACAATCCCTGCCTAATAATGGGCTCACAGTCTAAAGTTGGTTGACGTGTTCCCTGCCCACAAGAAATTTATAATCTAGAGGGGAGACTGACATAAAACTAAATTATGGCTTTGTAAATAAGTGCTGTGAAGCTGAGGGTAGGCTGAATATCTAGTGCTTAGAGGGTACAGATCCAAGTACATAGGCTTGACTCATTTACACGTTACAAGATCCAACTTGTATCTACCCCAGTGCGTAGCACAGTGCCTGACACTTAGTAAGCACTTAACAAATGCCATCATTATTATTATAGGCAACACAGAAGGGAGAGGGAAGAGGGGAAATGAAGGCTTAGTCAGGGAAGGCCTATTGGAGGAAAGGTGATTGGAATAAGGTTTTGAAGGCGGTGGTCTAGCTATAAGAAGGGGGAGGGAGGACATGGGCAAGGAGTCAATGGTGAGATACAGTAGGTTGTTATTAGAGGAGCAAAGTGTGCGGGCTGGGTTGTAATAGGAAATCAGGGAAGTAAGATAGGAGGAAACAAGGTGATTGAGGGCTTTGAAGCTTATGGTAAGGAATTCTGTTTGGACAACTACTGGAGGTTCTTGAAGAGTGGGGAGATGGGGACTGAATGGTTTTTGAGAAAAATGATCTAGACAGCAGAATGAAGTAAGGACTGGAGTGGGAAGAGACAGAAGGCAGGGAGGTCAGCAAGGAGGCTGAAGTAATAATTAAGGCAGGATAGGATAAGTGCCTGGATCAGTGTACTAGCAGTTTGAATGCAGAGGAAAGGGAGGATTTTAACGAAGTTGTGAACACAGAGCCGGCATGATTTGGTGACAGATTGAATATGTGGGTTGCATGAGGGAAACGAGTCAAGGATAATGCCAAGGTTATGGCTGGTGAGATGGGGATGGCAGTGGTGTGGTCTATAGTGATGGGGAAGTCAGGAGGAGGACTGGGTCTTGGGGGGAAGATAAGGCGTTCTGTATTGGGCATGTTGTTTGAGGCGTAAGTGGGACATCTAAGAAGACTGGTCCTGAAGGCAGGAGGAAATGTGAGACTGCAGAGAAGGAGAGAGGTCAGGATTGGAGATGCAGATTTGGGAATCATAGGGATGATAGTTGAGCTGAGGGAGCGAATGAGTTCTCCAAAGGAGTGGGTACAGGTGGAGAAGATGGAGGATAGCAGCCTTGAGGGACTCCCACAGTTATGGAGTGGGAGGCAGAGGAGGACTCTGAAGTGACTGAGAAAGAATGGCCAGAGAGATGGGAGGAGAACCAGGAGAGGACAACATCAGTGAAGCCAAAGTTGGATAATGTTTCCAGGAGAAAGGAGTGGTCCACAGCGTCAAGGGCAGCTGAGAGGTCGAGGAGGATTTAGGATGGAGTAGAGGCCTTAGGATGTGGCAAGGAGTTCATTGGTGACTTTAGAGAGGGCAATTTCCGTGGAGTGAAGGGGGCGGAAGTCAGATTGGAGGGGGTCAAGGAGAGAATTGGAGGAGAGGAAGTGGAATCTATACTTCTCAAATATTGAAGAATGGATCTCTGTTTCTCTTGCTATTGCAAGTGTGAAATTCCTCTGTGAGCATAATACACTTCCCACTCTGAAAAATGTGTGAAATGGTTAATGCAATCTCCATCAAAGTAGATGAATCATGTTTGGTGACATTTTTCAGTGTGAACCAGTAAGAGAGTGAGAGTAATACATTGTCAAACCACCCTTTTTTCTTTTGAAACACGGGTTGCCCTGAAAGGCAATTCTTTCAAACTCAGTTTCAAAATGAAGGAAAACAGCATTAGAATGTGTGAAAATCACTCTTTGAGAGCATGTTCACACCCACTTCCAACAATAAAGTATTGTGTAAATGCCAAGAGCAGCATGAATAGACACTTACATTACAGTTGGTGGTCTTAAATCCCCAAGTCGAAGACACTATCAGTATAGCCTGCCATTGTTGTTGTGTACTGTTATTCAAGGGAATTCTGGACTCCTAGCATTTCTGCTTTAGGCAGGAGCTGACATTTTTTGGCTGCCCTGAGGAATCAGGATGAGGAATGGGAGGGGAGAAACAAGCTGATCAAGCTGACCTTCTGACTCCCAGGCCCATGCTCTATCCACTATGCCATGCTGCTTCCTTACAGGGGTCTCAGTCTTAAACTCCATTTTACAGGTGAGGTAACTGAGGCACAGAGAAATTAAGTGACTTGCCCAAGGTCACACAGCAGACAAGTGGTGGAGTCTGGATTGGAACCCAGCTCCTTCTGGATTCCAGCCCCCATACATAAATCACTAGAATTGTTCTTCTGCAGAGTCACAGTCACCCACTCAGTCTCCACCTATACAGAAAGGGAGAGTCAGGTTAAATGACAATTAAAAGATTTGTTATGGTTAAGTGGCTTAACAAAGACCTTTAGATCTTCTAATGAAATAGTGCAACTTTTTTTGCTGAGTTTTAAAATCGGGTAGATCTTCCAGACATTTTGCAAACCAGCTGGCTTGAAGTTCTTGTTGCTGATGTTGGGAACAGAAAGCCCTGGGTTGCCAAACAGAGAATTGCATTTGGCCATAGTAGACAAGTTCTTAGGAAACTGCCAGAAGCACCTGTGATGCATAGGTAAAACTTTTGGACGAAATCAATTCCTTCCACTGCTCTGCTTCAGTCCATGTGAACAAAGAGACCACAGAAACTCCTCAGCTCCCTTTTCATCACTTGGCTTTCCCTCTAGACTGTAAATTCCTTGTAGGCAGGGAGCCTGTCAATAAACCCTGTCGTCTCTCCCTCTAGACTGTAAACTCCATAGGGGCAGGAAACATCTCTACCAACTTTGTTATATCGTACCCTCCAACATGCTTAATACAGCGCTCTGCACACAGTAAGCACTCAATAAATAATTAATTGATTGATTTATTCACTTAATAAATGATTGAGTATTCTCCCAAGCGATTAATTAGTATAGTAAGCACTCAATAAATACCATTGGTTGATTAGTTTTCATGAGATTTCCTTTTCCTGTTCTGTTTCCTCTTAGTCATTCTATTTCTGCTCCTTAGAAGGTAACAGCAGAAAGAGACTATTTCCTTTTTTTAAAAAAAAAAATTGGAAAGTGAAATGAAAAGTATCGAGCCCCATGAGGGACAGGGATGATGTTTTTCCACATGTGTATTTTCTCCCAGTGCTTAGTACAGTGCTCTGAACACAGTAACCACTACCACTACTACTAAACAAGTAGTCACCAGGATTTCAGTCCAAGGTGAGGAAAACTTAATACTAGTGTGTGATGTTAAAGCAACCACCCCTGAGTCCTTTCAGGGCATAGGAATTTTTAACGTACTCTTCCCGGACATGCAAGTTTTTCTTGGAGGTAGATATGAGAGAACTGTGAGGTCTCACCTCTAGGGAGATACATAATAGTTTTCCTGATTAGCAGCATCTGGGGAAACATTGTGGCCTAGTGGAAGGAGCACACACCTGGTAGTCACAGGATCTGGGTTCTAATCCCAGCTCTGCCACGTACCTGCTGTGTGACCTTGGCAGGTCACGTCACTTCTCTGTGCCTCAGTTTCCCTCATCTGTAAAAATGGAGATACCTGTTCTCCCTTCTACTTAGACTGTGAGCCCCCTGTGGGCCCTCATTATCTTGTATCTACCCCAGCGCTTAGTACAGTGTTTGGCATGGAATAAGTGCTTAACAAATACCACGATTATTATTATTATTATTGCGTTCACGGACCACCGAGATGGGTTGAATTACATTACTGCCCATTGATAGTACATTAATTTGCCCACCCAAATGATCTTTTCAGAATAGTGTGTGTTTTGGTTTATGGTTTCAAAGTATTCTTTGAAAGGAATCTTTCTGAAGAAAATTCTGTCTTTTGCCTAAAACCCATGGGGTAAATCTCATGTTAGCTACCAACCTACTCTTAGCAAGGACTGTTCATTCGTTCATTCATTCAGTCGTATTTGTTAAGCACTTACTATGTGCAGAGCATTGTACTAAGCACTTGGGAAAGACTATTCCGTGCAGCAGCAACACCTCACCCCCAAGTACACACGTACACATCTTTATCCTACATTGCTTCTCCCTACCTGTAATTTATTTTAGTGTCTCTTTCCCTGACTAATAATAATGATGATCTTTGTTAAGAGCTTACCATGTGCCAGGCACTGTTGTAAGTGCTGGAGTAGATACAAGCAAATCGGGTTGGACACAGTCCCTGTCCCACATAGGGCTCACATTCTTAATCCCCATTTTACAGATGAGAGAACTGAGGCCCAGAGAAGTTAAATGACTTGCCCAAGGTCACACAGCAGACAAATGGCAGAGCCAGGATTAGAACCCATGACCTTCTGACTCTCAGGCCCATGCTCTATCCACTGGGCCATGCTGCTTCTCTAGTTTGTGGAGGCTAGACTGTAGCCTCCTCATGGATAGGGAATGTGTCTACCAACTCGGTAGAGAAGCAGCGTGGCTCAGTGGAAAGAGCATGGGCTTTGGAGTCAGAGGTCATGAGTTCGAATCCCAGCTCTGCTACTTGTCAGCTGTGTGACTGTGGGCAAGTCACTTAACTTCTCTGGGCCTCAGTTACCCCATCTGTAAAATGGGGATTAAGACTGTGAGCCCCATGTGGGACAACCTGATTCCCCCGTGTCTCCCCCAGTGCTTAGAACAGTGCTCTACACATAGTAAGCGCTTAACAAATACCAACATTATTATTATTATTATTATTTTGTACTTTCCCAAGAGCATAGTACAGTGGCCTACACAGAGTAAACGCTCAATAAATACCATTGATTGGCTGAAGGGATCTGTTGGCACATCATAAATCAGGGGCTTGGAGCCAAAATAGCTGGGATGCTCAGTTGAGAGGCGGCTGTGGGGGCAGAGGTGGGATGAGGCTGTGGCGACCCAGAGGGGGAAGTGCGAGAGAAACTCTCTTCTATGAAATGTCGTGCATGACATCAGAGATAGGGTGGAAATTTTCCTCCGCCTCAGGGTGGCTTAATGTCTGAAACTGGTCCTGTCATGTCAGTGTGAAGCTAACATTTTGGACTCCCTTCTCCTCCCCTTTCTCACACCCCACTTCTCCCAGCACTCTCCACTCTGTCTTCAGTTTAGCCTCCTGATGAACAGATAACATATTGGGCTTTTCCACATGCCCCCTTCTCGCCCCCTCCCCGACACACACAACACATATATCCACTCCCCCCGCCCCCCATCTGCAGTTGCTGCCTTGGAGAGGGCCTCAAGGCTATCCCCAGAGTCCAGGTTGACTGGTGACAAGGCAAGGGGGCTGGACTAATCAGGAAGCACAGCCTAGGATGCAATCTCACAGAGAAAATACTCCATCTGCATGACCACCTAATGCCTTTCAATTTTCCATGCTAAATTGTGACAAAATGGACTAGAATCAAATTCTGGGATCGTGATCTGGCTACCATTTGAGACATTGTTTAAGGCTCTTAAGATACACCTGGACCCCCATGCATTTTTTTTTTTCAAATTGTTTCCAGGTTTGCTCCACTACAAACATGGCCATTTCCTCACAGGAGGTAGAGAAATAAAAGGGAAAAGAGGGAACCTGGACAAAGGTCTGGGAAGATCTCCCAAGTCTTAGTAGGTTTCCCTTCTTTGTCTCTGTAAGAGCCCTGAAGTTTGAGTCAGTCCACTGGCCCAATTTGAGCCAAACCTCTGAAAAAAGATGTAGCGGGGCATCTTTAATAATAATAATGATAATATTCATTAGATGTTTACCATGTACCAAGCACAGTGATAAATGCTGGGAGAGTTACAGTATAATCAGATCAGATCCTGTCCCTGTCCCACATAGGGCTCATAGGCTGAGGAGGAGGGAGTACAGGTTTTAACCCCCATTTTATAGATGAAGAAACTGAGGTACGGAGAAGTTACGTGACTTGCCCAAGGTCACACAGCAGGCATCTTTACTCAGAGCCAAAGGGGAGGGTGGGGCTTCAGGGAGTCTAAAAAATTGGCTAATGAGGGACTAAAGAGGAATCCAGTGATTCTAGACTCCCTCTACTCTGTAACCTCACTGTGGGCAGGGAAACGTATCTACCCACTCTGTTGCACTGTACTCTCCCAAGCGCTTAGTCCAGTGCTCTGCACACAGTAAGTGCTCAGAAAATATGATTAACTGATTGAAGCAAGGAAGTGGAATTAGGAAAGCAAAGGGGTTGGGTGTTCTGCTCCCTCTAATCCAAGTCAACCCAAACCAGGAGTTTATATGCTTACAACGAAACACAGGGCAGCATAACAATGATCTAGGCGGATAATCTTATGCAAATAGTTATGAAAGAAGCCAGTAAACCTCTGTTCTCTGTGGTCAGTAAATGTGGAAGTCTGGCACACTGCTAATCAGATTGCACATGTGAAGGCTGCATCCTGGTTTGAAGCAGGTTAGTATAGGAAAACCATTGTTCATTTCCCTTTCACTTTTCCTCTCTACCTCCCCAGAAAAGCTTGCGGGCCTAGGAAGATTATGTAAAAAATTTCTAGTCCCCCAACAGAACCTTTTTATTGACATTTCTGATTAAAATCATTCTAGTACTGTATATATAGAGCAAAATCTATTGGCCTTTTGGTAAATTTCAAGATTTATTGTTACTCTAGAAGCAGCGTGGCCTAGTGGATAGACCATGGGTCTGGGAGTCAGAAGGACCTGGTTCTAATCCTGGCTCTGCCACTTGTCTGCTGTGTGACCTTGGGCAAGTCACTTCACTTCTCTGGGCCTCAGTTACCTCATCTATAAAAAGGGGATTAAGACGGTGAGCCCCATGTGTGACAGGGACTGTGTCCAACCTGATTTGCTTGTATCCTCCCCAGTGCTTGGTACAGTGCCTGGTACATAGTAAGCACTTAATAAATACTACTATTATTATTGTGTAAAATGAAGCAATATAAAATATCAAAATACACTCAAGATGAAAATACATTTTCATTTGAAAATTAGATCGCTAAGCAGTCAGAAAATCTGATCAAAGAGATCAGCTATGTAAGTGAGCTAATATATTGTTAATTTGGCAAGGCCACACTTAAAAAACTTTCAGGTCGTTTAATATTGGATCAGTACTGAAGCAAGACTACCTCTACACCGCTGATTTACTCCTTTGGATCTGAGTGGGAGCTAGTGGTGTACTCTCTAGGTGGTGAGGAAGTTGATGATCATGAGTGGAGCAAACGTTTTTAACAGAGGTACAGTATTTCAAAGTAGGAAAGGGATTCAGTCACTGTGGAATGCCAGGGATCCTAACTAGGAACAGCAGCAGGTATTTATACACTACCTCTTAACTCTTTGTATATATCAATTCACACACTCTACGTTTCAAGCATTTCCTCTGGTCGTTAAAGTGTAAGCTCCTTGGGGGGGGGGGGGGTGGCGGCTGGGCATGTCACTTCTTTTTTCTGCCCTTCCTAGGTGCCTAATGGAGAACAATACAGTAAGTAGACACTCAATCAATAGTACCATTACTCTGCTACTAGTGCTAGAGAAGCAGTGTGATATAGTGGAAAGAACACAGGGCTTGGGAGTCAGAGGACCCAGGTTCTAATTTTAGTTCCACCACTTGCCTGCTGGTGACCTTGGGCAAGTTACTGAACTGTGCCTCATTTCCCTCGTCTGCAAAATGGGTATTCAATACCTGTTCTCCCTTCTATTTAGGCCGAGAGCCCCATGTGGGACCTGATTATCTTGTATCTACCCCAGAGCTTAATACAGTGTGTGTCATAGAGTAAGCGCTTAACAAATACCAGAATTAATTAATTAAATAACTACTCCTACTAGTACTTCTCTCAGGAGAACAATACTAATCCTCCTACTCTCTGAAAATTGTTTTGTGTCAGTCTTTCTCATTAGAGTGTATCACTCCTTTTTGGCAGGGATTGAGTCTCTTTCCTCTATTGTACTCACTCAAGTGCTTAGTGGCAGTGCTCTGCACAGAGTAAGTACTCCGTAAATACCATTGAATAATTGATCGATTGAGCAGGTATGAAGACAGTGTCTCTGAGACGGAGCCAAAGTTTTTTCCTGTCACATATTGTGGTTGCTGCTACTCTCCACTCAACCAACACTCAGCTCCCATGAGTATCTGTGAATAAGGGAGAGGAAATGGGTGGTCCGGTTGGATTTAGGGGAGGATGTCTTGGGGTGGAGTAGCACGTGAACCTTGAGGCCGCAAGGGTAGTTTCTAAAGACGGTTGAAAACACCGACTCTGGAAACTTGCCATAAGAGAGCCCCTTCCAGCATTCTCTTACCCCTTCCTTGCCCCATCTTTGACCATGTGTCCTATGGGGACCATAGGAGCTCTGGGCCAACAGGAAGAGCTGTCAAATGCCCCAGTGCCAGTGCTGTGCTGGGAGTGAAAGCTGCTCACCCACACTTTGGGACTCTTCCACTGATGCTACAAAAAGCATTGTGTAACCACTGCCTTCCCTCCCACCACCGAGGGTCCCCTGCTCCCCCATGCTCTTGTACTCCTCCATCGCTGCAGAGACTTGGAGCCAACTTTGTCTATTTGTGTTGTGTTTTAATATTTCATCACTCCTTTTGTTCCTGTTTCCAATCTCTTCACTCCCCACTTAAACTTTTAGTGCGTGAGCCCCACGAGGGACCGTGTTTAATTCCTACCTGTGTATTTTCTCCCAGCGCTTAGTACAGTGCTCTGCAGACAGTAAATACTTACTAAATACTATTACAACTGTTCCCATGAAGCAAGGAAGAGGATTGGGAAGAATGAGTTGCATCTCTAGTGTACTCTCTCAAGTGCTCAGTATAGTGCTCTGCATAGAGTAAACATTCTGCAAATGCTGTTGATGGGTTGATTTTAAATTCAGAAATAGAGGATGGGATTTTCCCTCTATTGAACTCATTGTAAGGAGTGTGCATGTTTAGTCAGTTATGCTGGTTCTATATTATCTATTTATATTTTTATTATTATACTATTTATTATTAATACAGCAGAATGTGCTGCAAAGTGCAAGCAGAACTGACAATGTTTCTTTCCCAAGGGCCATCCGGTCTGAGTTAGACCTACCTAAGCGGACAAGCAAGAACCCCTATCAGAGCAGAATAGTCAGCTGACCTGATGTGATGGAGGGAAAGTGCATGCTGGAAATGGGAATGAAAGAACTAAAGTTGAAGGAGGGATCTGATCTGAAGGCAGAGAATTTTGAGCAGAGAGAGATTTGAGAAGGGAGTTCTAGCCAAGGACTCTCATCCTTACTCCTTTACTAAACCCAGGGCAGGGGAATCTGACTGAGCTCGTTCTGGGCAGGGAATGAATGTACCAACCCCATTATATTGTACTCTCCCAAGCGCTTAGTACAGTGCTCTGCACATAGTAAGCATTCAATAAATATGATTGATTGAGTGCCACCTGGGACTGCTCTGTTCTCTGGTATGGAATCACTGTTGCTTGTATACAACAAAAAGTCCTGAACCTTCACTTCCAGGCTCTTCGTCAGTTGACTCCCTCTGACCTTCTCTTGGCTTTCCTCAGCAAGGCCCTTATTTACCTCTCTTTCTCA
Source organism: Ornithorhynchus anatinus (assembly GCF_004115215.2). Classification (NCBI taxonomy): domain Eukaryota; kingdom Metazoa; phylum Chordata; class Mammalia; order Monotremata; family Ornithorhynchidae; genus Ornithorhynchus; species Ornithorhynchus anatinus. The sequence goes on from NC_041753.1 coordinate 59,068,827, forward strand.
CCTCTCTTGTCTCAGACCCATTGTCCATGTCTGCTTCCCCTTCCTCCGCTCCCCGGAACATCCTCCCTCCTCAGCTTTACCAAACTCATTCCCTCCCTTCCTTCAAACTGTCCTAAAACATCATTTACTCCAGGTGGCATACTCTGATTAATCCCCTGTCCTTTCTAGTCATTTATACTGTACTCCCCCAAGTGCTTAGTACAGTGCTTTGCACCCAATAAGCCCTCAATCAATACGATTGAACGAATGCCCTTCTGAAATCACATCTCCTCCAAGGGGCCTTCCCTAATTCATTTTTCCACTCCCCTAGTTTGATCCACCCAATTACTACTCCAGCATTTTGGTCGAGTTGTGCACTGATGTACTTGTAACCACCTGGAGTACATAACCTATTCCTTAAGCACGCATCTGAATAACCAAAGATTCATGGAGGGGGTGGAATTTCAGGAACTGCATTGAGTAATAGAAGGGAGAGAGCAAGTTGAGCTAGAATGCAGAGGATATTTCCTGGCAAAAGGGACATTCTTGGTGATGGTAAGTGGATGATTGAATAAAGGGCAGAAAATAAATTCGCTTGGGAAAAGTGGAAGGGATTGTGCTGTGGAGAGGAAAGAGACAAATGAAGGGAGGTAGGCCGGATGCTGGGCCTTGAAATAGAAGATGGGAGTCCTGGGGACTGAGCTTAAGGCTGCGGGAAACCATCAGGTGTCTTAGAGATGGGAAGTCTGGCCAAAGTGCCCCCCCTACCCCCCCCCCCCCCCGCCAAAAGAAGACAACTTTGCTAATGACCTAACAGATGTCTGGTTCCATTAGGGTGCAGTGGGAAAGAGAGGGAAAAGAAGAGAAATGCAATGAAAATTTTCTCTCAGTCAAAAATCTGTCAAGATTTTCCTTACATCAGGCAAAGGAGATACAACTTCCTCCCCGTGACCCGTGTTCAAACTCGGCAGAAATCCATTCAGCAGCCTTTGTGGTAGTATAATATTCTGTATAAGAAACCATTTTTCTTCCTTGCTGTGCTTCAACATTAATATGGTTTCTTCTCCCTGACAGAGACTGCTTCTCTATAGTTATTTAAGGCACAGCATTTAGCCTCCACAATTAGACTTTTCACTGCTCTTCCATTATTAGATCAAACAAAGTAATAGCCTGTTTCTGTCTTCGAAAGCTGGGGGCTTAGATACCAGTTAGCTACAATATCCCTATTCTTCCACCAAACGTTGCTGGGTACACTGGAACTTTGATAGATTAACACTGGGTATCCACAACACCCTTCTGCCTTCTCCCAGTCTTCCAATTTCATTTCAGTTCTAGTTATTTTTCTCAGCAAAAGCTCGTTGTGGGCAGGAAATGGGTCTGTTATATTCTTCTATTGTACTCTCAAGCACTTAGTACAATGTTCTGTGCACAGTATGTGCTCAATAAATACGACTGACTGACTTTCAAATTTACTCTTTCTTCTCTGGACACTGACCACTAACAAAGACTTGGCCTTATCTAACGCAGACCATCTGATCTTTAAACTCTATGGCTTAACCTATGCCTAAAAAGAGGAGATAGAGTGGGAAAGGCCCAGAGGGAAAAGTTGGGGTGGTGCTACCTGATGACCAACTGGGAAGGCCAGGGAGGGAGGGTCTGACTAATTTATTTCAGTTGAACTCAAAGTCATCCCTGCTCTCGCATCACTAGTCAAAAAGGTTCCTAGCCATTGAACAGTCTTCTTGCCTTCCTCCTCATGGCTTTGATGACTTGAGGTAGGGTGGGTGGGTAGAGGACAAGTGGGGTCAAGGTATAGTACAACAGCAGTCAGAAAGCATCTACTTGAGCCCAGTTTCTCCCACACGGGTGCCAAACCTCGAGTTGATCCCAGGGGTGTCTGAATATCAGCATGGCCGTTCCTCACCGCCTGCAACTCTAGAATAGAACTGCACCCAAGGAGCTGGGTCGCCGACCAGCTCCAGGTCTGATTGTTAGTTGTGTTCTAAATTACTGGGTTATTTGACCCAATTCATTTACTATTCCATTTCTTAGTGCATGGTGCAGCAGGTCATTCAGAACAGGAAAAGCTAAGTGTTTTGGGTAGAACAGTACCCAGTAGAATTGGGAATGATTGCCTCTGTTTGGGATAGATGCGAGTTAATCAGGTTGCGCACAGTTCCTGTCCTACGAAAGACTCAAGTCTTAATCCCCATTTTGCAGATGAGGTCACTAAGGCCCAGAGAAGTGAAGTGGCTTGCCCAAAGTCACACAGCAGACAAGTGGCAGAGCTGGGATTAGAACCTAGGTCCTCTGACTCCCAGGCCCATGCTCTATCCACTAGGCCATGCTGCTTCGCTTGCAGACATGACCATAGGGTAATGTGTTCAGATTTCACTTAACGAAAGGTACCTTTTGTCTCTGACTGATCATCTAAAGAGCAGAACTAATCACCTTTTCCAAATATCTGGTTTTCTCTCTCCTTCCTTCCTAAAGCCCCCACCTTTGATTCCTTTCCTCAACCTCAGCCCACTTATCCGATTGGAAAGTGACACAGCGTGGCTCAATGGAAAGAGCCCAGGCTTGGGAGTCAGAGGTCATGGGTTCGAATCCCAGATTTGCCACTTGTCAGTTGTGTGACTGTGGGCAAGTCACTTAACCTTTCTGTGCCTCAGTTCCCTCATCTGTAAAATGGGGACTGTGAGCCTCACGTGGGACAACCTGATTACTCTGTATCTACCCCAGCGCTTAGAACAGTGCTCTGCACATAGTAAGCGCTTAACAAATACCAACATTATTATTATTATTATTATCCCTGTAGAGCAGTGACTAAAGAAAGCCCGACTCTGCTTCTCTGACTCTCCAGCCATTGTGTTACAGGAGGCTGATGCAGGAAACTACAGCAGGACAATTTGGACAAAAATGAAAATCAAAATGAAAGAATCTCAGTGGATCCTGCTCATCACTTACTGGTTGGGTGCCCAGGTTTGTTTTTAGTCTAATGAAAGGAGAGTTGGTAACTGGTACCTTTTGATCTCAATTACTCTTGCTTTGCCTTGAGGATGCCAGGTTGGGCTCCTGCTGACAAGGCAGCAGGTCCGCGATAGGGCTTCCTCATACAACAGAGGTAGTAGACACGTTCTCTGCCCACAAGGAGCTTACAGTCAGAGGATAGCATCTTTTGAAATAGTGAGCCATCAGAAACACTCTTGCCTTATGAGCGAAGAAAGCAAAAACACATTGGAAAATGTTTGTGCCGTAGTTCTTCCCCTCAGCTCTGCAAATGACTGTTGGGAAAAGTTTCTTAATCTGTTGGTTTCCGTGTCTCTTCTAAATGTAGGCTTGACTTGCTCTAAGGACTGGATAAAATGAATCACAGTGCTTGCCAAGATTGTGGGTTTCCAGTGATTTGGGGTATTTTTGCCATGCAACTACAGACTTTCTTTATCCATAAATTTGCTTAGAAAGTCCTCATTCTCACATTGCCTGGATTCTATTCCCACTGCTCGCTGCTGCCTCTAGAAAGCCATCTCAGTTAGGTCTCAGTATAGGTGCACTTAGTATACTCAGCATGTGCTCAATTGATAATGATACGCATCATAATAACAATTGTGGTCTTTCTCCAGCACTTACTGTGTGCCAGGTACTCTACTAAGCACTAGATAGGTATAATCTAATCAGATCAGATACAGTCTCTATTCATTCACTCATTCAATCGTATTTATTGAGTGTTTACTGTGTGCAGAGCACTGTACTAAGTGCTTGCCCTATCCCAAATGGGCCTCACAGTCTAGAGGAGGAGGGAGAACAGGTATTGAATCCCCATTTTACTGATGAGGAAACTGAGGCCCAGAGAAGTGAAGTGATTGCCCAAGCCCATACTGCAGGTAAGTAGCAGAGCCGGGATTAAAATGCAGGTCCTCTGACTCCCAGGCCTGGGCTTTTTCCATGAGGTCATTGATTATTCGATTGATTGATAGTAACCAGTCAATCCATCAGTGGCATTTTATTGAGCGCTTACGTGGGCAGAGCATTACACTAAGCCCTGGGGAGAGTACAGTACAACAGAGTTGGTAGACATGCTCCCGGCTAACAACAATAATAATAGTGATAATAATGGTATTTGTTAGGCGCTTACTATGTGCCAAGCACTGTACTGAGTGCTGGGATCAATAGAAGCAAATTGGGTAGGACACAGTTCTTGTCACATGCAGGGCTCACAGTCTTAATCCCCATTTGACAGTTGAGGTAACTGAGTCACAGAGAAGTGAAGTGATTGCCCAAAGTCACACAGTAGGCAAGTGGTGGAGCCGGGATTAGAACCTAGGTCTTCCTGCCCATAATGAGCTTACAGTCTAGAGGGGGAGACAGACATTAATGTAAATGAAGACTTTATAATGTACAGTTGAAAGATGCACTCTCATGAGAGTGGGGTGAATGTCAAATGTCCAAGGTCACCAAGAGCAACCGTACACATTTGATATAGTGCTACAGTGATTACACCACCACTTTTATCTTTAGTCTGGAAGCAAAATTGCCCCCAGGTTATGCAGGAGCCAGAGTGGGTTCCTGTCAGACTGGAGGGATGGGATGGATTAAAGTGGAATTAATGTATGTCTCCCCCTCTAGACTGTGAACTCGACGTAGGCAGGGAATGTGTCTGTTACATTGTTATGTTATACTCTCCCAAGTGCTTAGTACAGTGCTTTGCACACAGTAAGTGCTCGATAAATATGACTGCCTGCCTGACTGACTGACTAAGTTCTCCTGGTTTCTTCTGTGATGGGCATTGTGTAGCGACAGTAGAATATGTCTGCCACGCATCTCCCCGCCACTCCCAGTGATACACTGAGATGGCCCTAGCCGTGCAGCCGAGGGAGTCAGGCGCATAGCCACAGGAGACGTCGGAGGGGCCGGCGGGAGGGCCTGAGGACACCACTGATAATCTGGAGGAAGGTTCGGGCATGCAAACGATTGGGTGTCAGCTCTCTGGAGCCCTGCTGGCCAGGAGGCTTCAGGCCCGCTAGGACTCATGACAGTTGCCTCAGCTGGGCTCTACTCTACAGGCAGGCTTTTGGTTTTACTTCTCCCATAACTTCCCTGCATCCCCGGACCTCAGAGGTAGAACAAAAAGATGAAAAACTCAGATTGGCATTTAGGATGCCCTAGAATACAAATAACATTTTGAGCAAATATCGTACTAGTGATTGTTATCTAAAAGAGTACAAAACTATAGTATTTGAAGAGATGGATCTCTTTTACGGGTCAGACTTTAAATAGTTATCTGATAAGACAGTTAATGAATTCATTCATTCAATAGTATTTATTGAGCGCTTACTATGTGCAGAGCACTGTACTAAGCGCTTGGAATGAACAAGTCGGCAACAGATAGAGACAGTCCCTGCCGTTTGATGGGCTTACAGTCTAATCGGGGGAGACGGACAGACAAGAACAATGGCAATAAATAGAGTCAAGGGGAAGAACATCTCGTAAAAACGATGGCAACTAAATAGAATCAAGGCGATGTACATTTCATTAACAAAATAAATAGGGTAATAAATATATACAGTTGAGCAGACGAGTACAAAATCTTCCCAGCCGAATCGACCACCACATGGACTCTGGAGCTCTCCTCCCAGGCGGTGGTTCCTTGGGCTGCCTGCCCCCCGTTTCCAGCCTAGCTCTTTAGCAGCCTTTTGGCCATCGACCGCCGACTTTAGCGGCTTTTTGGCCGCCGACCGCCGACTCATCCACGCCGAGACCACCCCCCTCTCCCGGGAAACTGAGCCTTGTCATCGCCTGGAGCCTTGGAGCCATTACCACGTGGGCCCAGGATCTCTGCTCCCCTGGGGGTAAGTCTCAGACCGCCGGGCCCCCTCTTCCCAGCCGAATCGACCACCACATGGACTCTGGAGCAATCCTCCCAGGCGGTGGTTCCTTGGGCTGCCTGCCCCCCGTTTCCAGCCTAGCTCTTTAGCAGCCTTTTGGCCACCGACCGCCGACTTTAGCGGCTTTTTGGCCGCCGACCGCCGACTCATCCACGCCGAGACCACCCCCCCCCCCTCCCGGGAAGCTGAGCCTCGTCATCGCCTGGACCCTTGGAGCCATTACCTCGTGGGCTCGGGATCTCTGCTCCCCTGAGGCGCAGCCTCGGCCCACCCGGCCCCTGCCCCGATTCCCGACAAGCCCCCCCTTCGCCTACCGCTCGCTGACTCATCTGCGCTTCCTCCGCCTCCACCGGGGAGCTGAGCCTCGGACCGTCCGGACCCACGCCCGCCTCAGCCTTTCACAACCTGGATCTCCGCACCCCCGCTCGGGAACTCCGACACTACGGATCTTCGCCCCCCACAGACCCCCAGCCACCAGCTTCCAGCCCACCCGCTCCCCCCGCCGCTCGGGCCCGGGAACATTGCGCTCCCCTTCTCGATCCTGGGGACATTGTGCTCCCCTTCTCGGCCCCAAGGACATTGTGTCCTCGGGGGACATTGTGTCCCCCTGCTCGGGCCCGGGGACATTGTACTCCCCAACCGCTCCCCCACTCCGCCCGAGGCGGCCATTTTAGGAAGCCCCCACTCTGCCCGAGGCGGCCATTTTGGGAAGGCCTCACTCCCTCTTCCCTCTTGAGGTGATTCATCTCTCCCGCCCCCGCCCCGGGCGACGACGTCCTTGTTCTCACCATGTTACCTTACCTTAGCCGCCGCCTACGGCCGCCACCCACCCCGGACAACCTCAGGGCCCCCCCGCCGCCACAGGGTTATTTGGTCATGAGCTCTGGGACTCTCTCGGCCGCTGGCCGCTTGACTTTGAGTCTGATCGGGTAGGGTCGGCTCGTCCCCCAACCCTGGTCATCGCCTGCTTATTAACACTATTGTAGTGTGCCTTACTGTAGCGTGTTGCTATATTTGCGATCTCGCGTGTCATTGTTTATTGTCGTCAGACTTTGAATTTGATCAGGTCGCCCCTTAATCGAGTCTACCCCCGACCCTGATCATCACCCCTTTTATTAACACGACTATATTGTATCATACTGTATCATGTTGCTATATTAGCACCACTGTATTGTATCATATTGTATCATGTTGCTATATTACCGATTTCGTTTATTACTGTTTATTGTTGTCAGTGCTGCCACCCACCTCTCTGGCCTCGCCATGTCCCTCCTCCCTCCCTCCCCCCTCCCGCCCCTTCCTATCCTCCCCTTCCCCTTCCCCTTCCCCTCTCTCGCTCAGCTCTTTCCCGCTCTCTCCTCTGTCTCCTCCCCCCCTCGTCTCTCCCGCCCTAGAACCCCACTTTACCAGCGCTACCCCTCTTCCCCCTCCCCCTACTCTTCCCCCCACCAAACCCCCTCTTCACCCCCTCCCCCCTTCTCTCTTCCCCACCCATGCCCCATCCCAGTCCTCTTGTCCCACCGCCACCCCTCATCCCCCTCTCCTCGTCCAGGGCCCCGCCACCTCCTTCCCATCCAAACCCTCCCCTCCCCCCGTCCTTCCCCCCCTCCTCCCCTTGCACCCACAGCTACTTTCAAGTGTGGCCTCTGGAACCCCCCTCTATTACAGGCAAGCTACCTTTCATCCATGACCTTTTCCTCTCCCGCTCTCTCCTCCTCCTCGCCCTTTCGGAAACGTGGCTCTCTCCCGAAGACATGGTCTCCGCCGCTGCTCTCTCCGGCGGAGGCCTCTCCTTCTCCCACTCCCCCAGACTCACCGGTAAGGGAGGAGGCGTCGGCTTCCTCCTCTCGCCCCGATGCCGCTTCCGCACTATCCCTCCTCCCCCCTCCCTCTCCTTCCCCTCCTTCGAAGCCCATATCATTCGCCTCTACCACCCACTCCAGTTACTTGTCGCCGTCATCTACCGCCCTCCCGGTCCCACCTCCGACTTCCTCAACCACCTTGACCCCTTTCTCACCTTCCTCCTCTCCTTCTCTCTGCCCACTCTGATCCTTGGAGACTTCAACATCCATACGGATGTACCCGACGACTCCTCTGCCGCCCGCCTGCTATCCCTCCTCGACTCTGCCGACCTCCTCCTCCACCATACCGCGCCCACTCACCGACTCGGTCACACCCTCGATCTCGTCATCTCCTACCGCTGCACTATCTCCTCCCTCACCAACTCTGAAATCCCTCTCTCTGACCATAACCTTCTCACCTGCCTCATCTCTCACACTCCCTCCCCCTGCAAATCTTCGCTACTGCCCCACAGAGACCTCCGCTCTCTCGATCCCATCCGTCTTTCCAATAGCATCTCGCCTCACCTTGCCGCCCTGTCCTCTCTTCCCACTCTCGACGATCAGGTCTCCGCTCTCAACTCCACCCTCTCTACTCATCTCGACTCTCTCGCCCCCCTTTCCCTCCGCCGCTCTCACTCCACTAACCCACAGCCCTGGATCACCTCCTCCGTCCGCCTCCTACGCTCCTATGCTCGAGCTGCCGAGCGCTGCTGGCGAAAGTCCAAGCACCAAGCCGACCTCACACACTTCAAATTTATCCTTTCCTGCCTTAACTCTGCCCTCTCCTCCGCCAGGCAAAGCTTCTTCTCCTCCCTCATCGACACCCATGCCCGTCACCCCCGCCGATTGTTCCGGACCTTTAACTCTCTCCTTAGGCCCCCTGTTCCTCCCCCTCCCCCATCTCTCACCCCCAATGATCTGGCCACCTATTTCCTCACGAAAATCAACACGATCAGGTCTGAGCTCCCCAAAGTCACCCCTCCGCCTCTCCCCTCCCCCCCAACAACCCCCTCCCCTACTTTCCCATCCTTCCCTGCAGTATCCTCAGAGGAGATCTCCTCCCTCCTCGCAAGTGCCACCCCCTCCACCTGCACCTCGGACCCCATTCCCTCTCACCTTCTTAAAACCATCGCCCCTGCCCTCCTCCCTTCCTTAACTTCTATTTTTAACTACTCAATCTCCAAGGGCTCCTTCCCCTCTGCCTTCAAACACGCCCACGTCTCCCCCATCCTAAAAAAACCCGCTCTTGACCCCACTTCCCCCTCCAGTTATCGTCCTATCTCCCTACTACCCTTCCTTTCCAAAATCTTAGAACGAGTCGTCTACAATCGATACCTAGAATTCCTTAACTCCCATTCTCTCCTAGACCCCCTCCAATCTGGCTTCCGTCCCCTCCACTCTACCGAGACTGCTCTCTCTAAGGTCACCCATGACCTCCTTCTTGCCAAATCCAATGGCTCCTACTCCATTCTGATCCTCCTTGACCTCTCTGCTGCCTTTGACACTGTCGACCATCCCCTCCTCCTCCATACCTTATCTCACCTTGGCTTCACGGACTCTGTCCTCTCCTGGTTCTCCTCTTACCTCTCTGGCCGATCATTCTCGGTCTCCTACGCTGGAGCCTCCTCCCCCTCCCATCCTTTAACTGTTGGAGTTCCTCAAGGGTCAGTTCTTGGCCCTCTTCTGTTCTCCATTTACACTCACTCCCTCGGTGAACTCATCCGCTCTCACGGCTTTGACTACCATCTCTACGCAGATGACACGCAGATCTACATCTCCGCCCCTGTCCTCTCCCCCTCCCTTCAGGCTCGCATCTCCTCCTGCCTCCGGGACGTCTCCACCTGGATGTCGGCCCGCCACCTAAAACTCAACATGAGCAAGACTGAGCTCCTCATCTTCCCTCCCAAGCCCGGTCCGCTCCCAGACTTCTCCGTCACCGTGGATGGCACGACCATCCTTCCCATCCCGCAGGCCCGCAATCTCGGTGTCATCCTTGACTCGTCCCTCTCGTTCACCCCACACATCCTATCCGTTACCAAGACCTGCCGGTTTCACCTCTACAATATCGCCAATATCCGCCCTTTCCTCTCCACCCAAACGGCTACCTTACTATTACGGGCTCTCGTTATATCCCGGCTAGACTACTGTGTCAGCCTTCTCTCTGACCTCCCTTCCTCCTCTCTCGCCCCGCTCCGGTCTATTCTTCACTCCGCTGCCCGGCTCATCTTCCTGCAGAAACCATCTGGGCCTGTCACTCCCCTTCTTAAACAACTCCAGTGGTTGCCTATCGACCTCCGCTCCAAACAAAAACTCCTCACTCTAGGCTTCAAGGCTCTCCATCACCTTGCCCCTTCCTACCTCTCCTCCCTTCTCTCTTTCTACCGCCCACCCCGCACGCTCCGCTCCTCTGCCGCCCACCTCCTCGCCGTCCCTCGGTCTCGCCTATCCCGCCGTCGACCCCTGGGTCACGTCCTCCCGCGGTCCTGGAACGCCCTCCCTCCTCACCTCCGCCAAACTGATTCTCTTTCCCTCTTCAAAACCTTACTTAAAAATCACCTCCTCCAAGAGGCGTTCCCAGACTGAGCTCCTCTTCCCCCTCTACTCCCTCTGCCATCCCCCCTTTACCTCTCCGCAGCTAAAGCCTCATTTTCCCCTTTTCCCTCTGCTCCTCCACCTCTCCCTTCCCATCCCCACAGCACTGTACTCGTCCGCTCAACTGTATATATTTTCGTTACCCTATTTATTTTGTTAATGAATTGTACATCGCCTTGATTCTATTTAGTTGCCATTGTTTTTACGAGATGTTCTTCCCCTTGACGCTGTTTAGTGCCATTGTTCTTGTCTGTCCGTCTCCCCCGATTAGACTGTAAGCCCGTCAAACGGCAGGGACTGTCTCTATCTGTTGCCGACTTGTTCATCCCAAGCGCTTAGTACAGTGCTCTGCACATAGTAAGCGCTCAATAAGTACTATTGAATGAAATACTATTGAATGAGGGGATGGGAAGGGAGAGGAGGAGGATCAGAGGGAAATGGGGGGAAAAGAGGGTGAAGCTGCGGAGAGGTGAAGGGGGGGTGGTAGAGGGAGTAGAGGGAGAAGAGGAGCTCAGTCTGGGAAGGCCTCTTGGAGGAGGTGAGTTTTAAGTAGGGTATCTGCCCAAAGGTGGTGTAAATTGAAGTACTGTGACTGGATAAACATTCTATCTTGGAGGATCGCTATTAATCCAATTATTAATATTGTTTGTCTGTAGGCCTGTGAAGTGAGGCTTTTTGGAGGGAGAATACTACGTGGTGTCCTGAGCTGGTTGCTTACCTCATTTCCTGTCTGGAGCTGGCCCTAGACCTATGGGCGTATATGGGGTGGTCATCATTATCTCTTCTGCTTCAGCCACATACCTGCCCTCATGGATAAGGTCACCATTATTAGTATCATCTTCAAAAACAAAGAGGAATTACAAACTCATTTTGTAATTTGTTTATCCCTTTATCTTAGTTTGGCAGAGAGGAGATCAGCCAGCAGCAAGCATTCTCTCTTCAGAAGGGTACACTGGTTTTGGAGGTGGAGTGGTATAAAGCAGTTTCTCATTTCAGAAGGTAGGGCACATGCCTGCATCATAAAAGTTACAGCATGTCTCTAAACAACAGTGCCTACTAATGTGATTGCAATGTCATGGAAACAATAATGTTAACGATAACATTAACAATATCCACTCTCTGTTCTTGGTTGAGTACTTTGCCTCAGAAGACAAGAAAAGTGTTTAAAATCCCCAGTTTCTTCTCAGGGATTTCAATTTGATTCATTTTATTGCCTGAAAGAAAATCTGTTCTGTTTAAGAGCCCCATTGAACATATAAACTTTATTGGAATAATATATCAATTATTAAAGTAGAATTCTTAAACTTCAGATCAGAAGTTTTCAAAAAGAAGTCCATTGGACTTTTGGGGATCATAAAAGCTAACTGGGGGAGTGAACGGCATTCTTGAACTTTTTTCTATAAAATTTGCGTGCTTGTAGACTAACTTGACAAGGTCTGTGAAGTGTTTTCAGTACAAGTGTCAGAAATGCTGAGTATCCTCTACCTTGTTCTCCAGATAACAAGAACAAAAACAACATCACTGTGAGGTTTCAGTTGAACTGATCTCTTTGTTCTTCTTTCACTGGTCAAAGAATGAGAATTGGAAGGGCAACCCAAAGGTCAAATAGTCCATTCTCCTGCCTCTAAGCAGATCAACACCCAACCAACCAAGGCAGAAACGATGATTCCACCACTTTCTTTGGTAGTCCTTTTCAGTGTGTTTATCACCCTTACAGAGAAGTAGTTCTTATTTTGTGTGCGTGTCCACCAAACTTTCCCTTGCTGCCATTTGAGCTTATTTTCTTTGTGGTGAATAAATGAGAGAATTGGAGAGTGGAGAGAGAGAGGGGAAGAAAGAGTGCATTATAAAGTATGCGTGTGTTTGTATGGATAAATATATATGTGTGTATGTGTGTGTGTGTACATTAAATATACTTAGGGTTTAAAATGATTCTACTAATGGTTACATTTTACACAGGTATTGTGTGTGGGAGTAACTGAGAAGACTGATGCCTGACTGATAATAACTTCCACACTGTGCACTCATAAAGACTGACTTTTGCTGTGTTGTTGTTCTGATTTGTTCTGTTGCTCTTAATTGTTCTGAAACCTCTGTTCTGAAAGAGTCACCTTATTCCTGCTTGGCTGCATAACAGGGAATATACTGCCTGCTGCTGTTGTCTCTCACGGCTCACAGCTATGCTACGTTGTTTGAAATTGTGCTACTTGCCATTTTTCACATCAAATAGGAAGACGGGATTGCAAGCACCTGGTACCTGAAGTGCAGTCGGTCTACCAGCATTGAAATGACACTTGTCACCAAACTGTCTCGCCGAGAGAGATATGTGAGGCGAATGGATGACGGCAGTTTCTCAATGGTGATTTGAAGTGGAGGGACTGTAGGCAAATGGAACTGGAGAAGTGTTTTAAAGTTACCCTAAAATGACTAGAATCAGTGCATAATAGGTGCCGGAAGAGTTCTCAGGGATCTAAAAAGTAAAAATAAATTATGGTATTTATTAAGCGCTTACTATGTGCCAGGCACTGTTCTAAGCACTGGGGTAGATACAGATAATCGGGTTGGACACAATCCCTCACCCTTATAGGGCTCACGGTCTTAATCCCCATTTTACAGATGAGGGAACTGAGGCCCAGAGGAGTTAAGTGACTCACCCAAGGTCACACAGCAGACAAGTGGAGGGATTGAAACCCATTACCTTCTGACTCCCAGGCCCATGCTCTATCCACTAAGCCATGGTGCTTCTCAACTAACTGCTAACCCTGCTTCCACTGGACTTGGTTGCAGCCGATCGGAGTGGAGGGGGTGAAGGGAGAGGCTTTGAAGACCAGAAAAATCTGAGAGACATACTCTCCTGGCACTTCCTCAAGTTGCAGCCCTAGAGGTCCTTGGGCTGTGCCATGAGTAGCCAGGCTAGGCTTAGAAGGGGCCTGGGCTGAGCCCCACGAAGCCTCGGCCTAAATTGTCATTCATTCATTCAATAGTATTGAGTGCTTACTATGTACAGAGCACTGTACTAAGCGCTTGGAATGAACAAGTCGGCAACAGATAGAGACAGTCCCTGCCATTTGACGGGCTTACAGTCTAATCGGGGGAGACGGACAGACAAGAACAATGGCAATAAATAGAGTCAAGGGGAAGAACATCTCGTAAAAACAATGGCAACTAAATAGAATCAAGGCGATGTACATTTCATTAACAAAATAAATAGGGTAATGAAAATATATACAGTTGAGCAGACGAGTACAGTACTGAGGGGATGGGAAGTGAGAGGGGGAGGAGCAGAGTGAAATGGGGGGAAAAGAGGGTTAAGCTGCGGAGAGGTGAAGGGGGAGCGGTAGAGGGAGTAGAGGGAGAAGGGGAGCTCAGTCTGGGAAGGCCTCTTGGAGGAGGTGAGTTTTAAGTAGGGTTTTGAAGAGGGGAAGAGAATCAGTTTGGCGGAGGTGAGGAGGGAGGGCGTTCCAGGACCGCGGGAGGACGTGACCCGGGGGTCGACGGCGGGATAGGCGAGACCGAGGGACGGTGAGGAGGTGGGCAGCAGAGGAGCGGAGCGTGCGGGGTGGGCGGTAGAAAGAGAGAAGGGAGGAGAGGTAGGAAGGGGCAAGGTGATGTAGAGCCTTGAAGCCTAGAGTGAGAAGTTTTTGTTCGTAGCGGAGGTTGATAGGCAACCACTGGAGGTGTTTAAGAAGGGGAGTGATTTAAGAAGGGGAGTGACAGGCCCAGAGCGTTTCTGCAGGAAGATGAGCCGGGCAGCGGAGTGAAGAATAGACTGGAGCGGGGCGAGAGAGGAGGAAGGGAGATCAGAGAGAAGGCTGACACGGTAGTCTAGCCGGGATATAACAAGAGCCTGTAGCAGTAAGGTAGCCATTTGGGTGGAGAGGAAAGGGCGGATCTTGGCGATACTGTAAAGGTGAGACCGGCAGGTCTTGGTAACGGATCGGATGTGTGGGGTGAACGAGAGAGACGAGTCAAAGATGACACCGAGATTGCGGGCCTGAGAGACGGGAAGGATGGTTGTGCCATCCACGGTGATAGGATAGTCTGGGAGAGGACCGGGCTTGGAAGGGAAGATGAAGAGCTCAGTCTTGCTCATGTTGAGGTTTAGGTGGCGGGCCAACATCCAGGTGGAGACATCCTGGAGGCAGAAGGAGATGCGAGCCTGAAGGGAGGGGGGAGAGGACAGGGGCAGAGATGTAGATCTGCGTGTCATCTGCGTAGAGATGGTAGTCAAAGCCGTGAGAACGAGTCCTGACAATAATAATAATGGTATTTGTTAAGCACTGGTTATGTGCCAAGTTCTTTACTAGGCACTGAAGTAGATACGAGATCATCAGGTTGGACATAGTCCCTGCCCCACATGGGACTCCCAGATAGGCTAAGGGGGAGGGTGACTCTCATCCTCCCTTACTGACCACGACCTCCCACTTGTAGTTCAAGTTCATTCCCTCTCAGAGAATTATTGGTAGCGTCCTTGGCTGATGTGGTGATCCCCTTCATATTTTTTAAACGAAACACTGCACCGGTGCCAAAGTAAATGAACTGCCAAATAAAGCCAAACAGACTGATTGGGTTAACAAAGAAAACCAGAATGTGCTTTTTAGAGAGTCAGCGGAAAAATCAATTTAGATTTTCAAAATTACTACCCTCTTAAAGCTCTTGAGAAGATGTTGATCTTTTGCGGAGAGCAACTTTTCAAGATTTACCCATAGGAGAGTTTATGAGGTGGTTCCCCCAATAGAATCTCAACAATTCTTATGGAAATTATTGTTCAGTCTGCTATTTCTACTGCAAAAATTATGGAAAAAAAAATCAAAGAGTGAAAGGAAAGGAGAAAAAAACCCCACCCTAGACATTGGCAGTTGAGGAGGAATACATAAGGAAATGAAATTACTGGGGAAATGAGCACAGTCAAACTTACCCACGATATAAAAAAAGCACTTGTGATTAGAGAAGATAACACTAGCATTTAGGGCAAATCAAATAATGCATTTTTTTTGCCCAAGGAAAAATGGGAGAATTAGACAGGAATATTGATCTCGGAGGAGATCATTGTCACTGATCATGCAATATGATGGAGACAGAGAACCTCATTAAACATAGAATTCACACTCGTCACGTTGCTTAATGGTCTTCTCAACAGAGGTCTACAAGTTCAGCACTTCTGAGTTTTAATTCTCAGATCACTTGACTCATTATGGACTTTGGGCAAATCACTTTATCTTTTGCCTCTCTTTTCTTATCTGTAAACCAGCAGTGAAGCAAGGGGCCTGCCAGTGACTTGTTTAATTGATATCAACTATGACGTATTTGATTCCTTTATATAAGGGGGAAGTTCCCTCTAAATAGGTCAACCCTGAGTACTCTGATTGGCTCAGAGGTGGCTGGCAAGTGGTGAGTGGCTGAGGGAACTGGGTCATGGAAGGGGCAGGAACCAGAGCAAGGATAAGGGAACTGGTGGGGAAAGGAAGAGGAAGAAGGTGCTAGGGAGATAGGAGGACTGGGGCCTGAGAAGCTGGAGGAGAGAAAAGCCCCAGAGCCTACCCTTGGGAAGAATGCCACCTGCGGAGGGAGAAGGAGAAGGAACTTTTGCCGAATCGGGAACACTGACTTGGATGGTGATAGTCAGTCAGTCAGTCAGTCAATTGTATTTATTGCGTGCTTACTATGTGCAGAGCACTATACTAAGCACTTGGGAGAGTACAATTTAACAATATAACAAACACGTTCCCTGCCCACAGTGAGTTTACAGTCTAGACAGACGTTAATCTAAATAAATAAATTACAGATATGGACATAAATGCTGTGGGACTGGGAGGAAGGATGAATAGAGGGGGCAAGTCAGGTAGACGCAGAAGGGAGTGGGAGAAGAGGAAATAACTTAGACAGGGAAGGCCTCTTGGAGAAGTGCCTTCAATAAGGCTTTGAAGTGGGTGAAAGTAATTGTCGGATATGAGGAGGGGAGGGCATTCCAGGCCAGAGGTAGGACATGGGCGAGAGGTCGGCGACAAGATAGACGGGATCGAGGTAGAATGAGTAGCATTAGATAGGAGAAGAAGTTTGAGCTGAGAGGCAGGTGGAAGTAGGAGCGAGAGTAGAAACTGTACATTTCCTCTAACGAAGTATAATGGGAAATTTTACCAAGTTCCTGGAACCTGTGTTCCAAATCCAAACATGAGCAGTGATTCGACAACCTACTCTCCCAAGTGCTTAACACTGTTTACTCTGTACACAGCTACCGCTTATTACATACCACTGATTGATTGATTGACCTACACAAAGACACTGAAACAGCCTCCTGGAAAAAGCACAAGACTCAGGGTCAAGAGATCTGGGTTCTAATCCTGGCTCTACCACCTGTTGGCTGTGTGACTTTGGGCAAGTCACTTCACTTCTCTGAGTCTCAGTCTCCTCACCTGTAAAATGGGGTTTAAGTACCTATTTTCCCTTTCTCTTAGACTGTGAGCCCCAAGTGGGACAGGGACTGCCTTGGACCCCATTATCTTGTATCTACTCCAGTGCTTAGCGCTTACTTTATGCCAGGCACTGTACTAAGCGCTAGGGTAGATAAAAGATCATCAGGGTGGATACAGTCCCTGTCCCATATGGGGCTCCCAGTCTAAATTGGAGATTCCTTTTTACAGATCAGATAGTTGGGTCACAGAGCAATGAAGTGACTTGCCCAAGGTCACACAGCAGACAGGTAGTGGAGTAGGGGTTAGAACTCAGTTCCTTAGACTCCCAGGCCTCTGCTCTTTCCACTAGACCATGTTGTTTCCCTTGCAACATAGTAAGCCCTTCACAAATATCACCATTATTATTACTGTTACCAGTCATGAAGAAGTGATCTGCTCAGGGCTGACTTCAGACATTTGCCCCCGCCCTGAGGCGGGGGAAAGCTTCCCGCACACATCATTCCAAATGCCATCATATGCAGCACTTCACAAGGCATCAACTAGCAACAGTTTATGGAAGTTTGCCCAAAAAAGTTTTTCTCCACCGCCACCCCTCCTGCTGGGCCAACACCGCTCCATGACCGAGGATCCCGGGAGCTCAGCTCTGAGACTCTCAACTTAAACTCCACTGACAAATTACTTCCGTTCTGTGAATTCTGTCCCCCCTCCTATCGCCATCCACCTGAAACATAACCCTTGTCTCTGCCATGTTTGTGAGGGGCTGCACGGCCGCCATCTTCATCAGAGGCACACACCACTACTGTTCTGCATCCTGAGATTTCCTTCACTTACCACCTGAAACTGGCCCTGGACCATTACTGCCGGGATTCTGCCCTTCTGGGCACTCTCTAATACAGTGCGGGATAAAGGGTAGAAAGTGGGTATGTCTGGGAGCCCAGTGTAATAATGGTAATAGCAGTCGTATGCGGTAAGCACTTACTAATAATAATAACAATAATTTTGGTATTTGTTAAGCACTTACTATGTGCCAAGCACAGTTTTAAGTGCTGGGTAGATACAAGGTAATCAGGTTGTCCCACGTGGGGCTCACAGTCTTCATCCCAATTTTACAGATGAGGTAACTGAAGCACAGAGAAGTTAAGTGACTTGCCCAAAGGCACACAGCTGATAAGTGGTGGAGCCAGGATTAGAACCCACGACCTCTGACTCCCAAGCCTGTGCTCTTTCCATTGAGCCACACTGCTTCTTCTTACTAGGGTGTCAAGTATTGTACTTAGCACTGGGGTAGATACACGATCAGCAGGTCCCAAAGTAGTGGCTTAGACCTGAAAATACTGCATTATTAATTGACCTATTTGGGGATTGAGGTGGTGGAAAGGAGCACCCTAGGGTCTCCAGAACTAATCACCAGAACATGATCCAATTGTACATGTGAATGTGGAAGTTTCTCCTGTTCATAATATTGATGATAGTAAAAATAATTTTGGTATTTGTTCACCATCTACTATGTGCCAATCACTCTACTAAGGGCTGGGGCAGGTACAACATAATCAGGTTGGACACAGTCTCTGCCCCTCACAGTTTAAGTAAGAGGGAGAACGGTATTGAGTCTCCACTTTACAGATGAGAAAACTGAGGCACAGGGAAGTCAAGTGACTTACCCAAGGTCACACAGAAGGCAGGTGGCAGAGCTGGTATTAGAACCCAGGTTGTTTTACTCCCAGATCTGTGCTCTTTCCTCTAGGCCACCCCACTTTTCTTTCAATCAATCAATCAGTGGTATTTAGTGGTTGCAGTGTCCTTTTCCCTTGGTCTATACCGGCTAAAGTCAGTAATGGCATCAGCAGCTAGATTTGTGTGTAGGGGAGTGAATATATTCTGTATTTACATTGTCTTATGTGTTAGATTGTAGAAAACAATTGCACAAATAGTATTTTATTATGAAGGTTTCATTATATAAAGGCTCCCAAAGGCAATTAGTGTTGGACACATCCAATTCTTCTAATGAATAAGTAAAGTTTTAGCCCACATGGGCAGGTGGCTTTTAAAATCTCTAGAGTATTAACCTCTGAAAAGAAAGGTTTTATGACATAGAAGACACTGTAGTGTTTATTACAACGTGAAGCGGCATGGCCTAGTGGATAGAGCAAGGGCCTGGGAGTCAGAAGGTCGTGGGTTCTAATCCCCACTCTGCCACTTGTCTGCTGGGTGACTGTGGGCAAGTCACTTCACTTCTCTGGGCCTCAGTTACCTCATCTGTAAAATGGAGATTAAGATTGTGAGCCCTATGTGGAACAGGGACTGTATCCAACCTGATCAGGTGGTATCTACCCCAGTGCTTGGAACAGTACTTGACACATAGTAAGCACTTAAAAAATATCATCATTATTATTATTACAACTGCTTTTGTCAAAGTATCTACCAAGCAGTTTCTGAAAAGAAGATGAAACTGCCTTATAAATTAGCACTGCCCACAACAACTGTCCATCAGAACTGCTCAGGTGAGGAAATTTAATAAGTAGCTGCACCAGGTCCCCAAATTCAGTCTCTGCTATACTAGAAAAAAATGTCAACTAAAATTTTCTCATAGAAGAAGGGAAGCACATACATATCTATCTGTCTTTCTTAAATGATGCTACTTATGGGGAGATAGGCAGATGGGTTAACATCTTTTCCTCTGTTCCTCCTCCCCTCCTCCTTTCTTCCACTCCACTCCTCCTCCCCGCCCATTGCCCTGACTCCCTCCCTCTTCTCTACCCTTCTCCCCGCCCAACGGCACTTGTGCATATATTTGTTATTCTATTTATTTTATTAATGATGTGCATATATATATATATATTTAATTCTATTTATTTATATTGATGCTATTGATGCCTTGCTACTTGTTTTGTTTTGTTGTCTGTCTCCCCCCTTCTAGTTTGTGAGCCCGTTGTTGGGTAGGGATTGTCTCTATTTGTTGCCGAATTGTACTTTCCAAGTGCTTAGTACAGTGCTCTGCACACAGTAAGCGCTCAGTAAATATGATTGAATGAATGAATGAATCAGAGTTCCTGGGTGGTCTTGTGAAGTGAGGCTAATGCAGCATGAGCTCTCTAAATACTTGTCTTCATCTAGATAGCGTGGCTATTAGATTGATGCTTAGCTTGCCCAGAGTATGAACGTGGTCAATGGGTTATTTGCAACAGAGAATTCCTCTTCCCCCAAGCAAATGCCTCCTACTGCATATCATCCAAAAATGGATGGAATGCTGACTGGATCTGCAGTGAGGTGCCAGCAACGGGCAGAGGCCACAGCAAGGAGGACTGCATGGAGGATGGAGGATGGGGGGGGGAGAAGCAATGGAACTTTGGCTCTGCAAAAACTCCCCTGCCCTCTCCCAATCCAGAAAGAGATACTCTGGTCACTGGAAGGGGTTCATGCAGTTCTCCTAAAGCGTGTGTTTTCATTATACAATTTGGAAATAACCAAATAATAATAATGTTGGTATTTGTTAAATGCTTACTATGTGCCAAGCACTGTTCTAAGCACTGGGGTAGATACAAGGTAATCAGGTTGTCCCACGTGAGGCTCACAGTCTTCACCCGCATTTTACAGATGAGGTAACTGAGGCACAGAGAAGTTAAGTGACTTGCCCAAGGTCACACAGCTGACAAGCGGCAGAACCTGTTGGAAGACCTAGGGAATGTACTTCCTACTAGGCCATGTCAGCATTTCCACAGCACCTAAGCACTGGTGTACTCTCAACCTCCTGTGGTGCTAGATGGATTGGGTGATCTGTCCGACATAATGCAAACCACCTGTTGACCTCATTGGATTCGGTATAGGTAGAAGCCACTTGTGAATGTGCATGGTATTGGTCAAGATGCAGCCCTATCGATGATGATTGTATTTGTTAAGCACTCACTATGTACCAAGCACTATACTAAGCACTGGGGTAGCCATTGTACTGTACCCTACAATGCTTTGCATTTCTGCAACTCGAGAGTATTCGATTCAGTAAAATAGTAATGAGGGGCAAGAGTGTAGAGCATGCTGCTAGTGGTGACCATAATAATACAGGAATTAGTATTGAAAGATGTCAGTAATGGCGGTATTTTCAAATCATCCATCTCCTTGCCCATTCATTCCCATTGAATTAATGATTTGCTATCATTTGTTTTCTCATAACATGAGGTTCTCCAAAAATTCAGCCCCAGACATGATAGGATTTCCTCTTGAACTGGTTTGTAATGCCCCAGTACCTCTCCAAGTAGAAATCATGTGCTGGGCACCATTGCTAAATTAACTAATAATGACTAATAATTGTGGTATATTTGTTAAGTGGTTACTATGTGCCAAACTCTATACTGAGCACTGGGATAGATGCAAGACAATCAGATCGGACACAATCCATGTCCCACATCCAGCTCACGGTCTAAGTAGGAGGGAGTAGGATTTAATCCCTATTCTACAGTTCAGAAGTATTTTTTTTTAAATTTCCAGTTTTACTACTCTACTCTGGAGGTGGGGCTCTCTGTGTTTGTTTCTGTGTGTGCTAAGCTTAGGCTCAGTTTCCTTTCGTCAGTGCTAGTCTGTACCGACACTACGGATCTTTGCCCCCACAGACCCCCAGCCACCAGCTTCCAGTCCACCCGCCCCCCCTGCCGCTCGGGCCTGGGAACATTGCGCTCCCCTTCTCGATCCTGGGGACATTGTGCTCCCCTTCTCGGCCCCAAGGACATTGTGTCCTCGGGGGACATTGTGTCCCCCTGCTCGGGCCCGGGGACATTGTGCTCCCCAACCGCTCCCCCACTCCGCCCGAGGTGGCCATTTTGGGAAGCCCCCACTCTGCCTGAGGCGGCCATTTTGGGAAGGCCTCACTCCCTCTTCCCTCTTGAGGTGATTCATCTCTCCCGCCCCCGCCCCGGGCGACGACGTCCTTGTTCTCACCATGTTACCTTACCTTAGCCACCGCCTACGGCCGCCACCCACCCCGGACAACCTCAGGGCCCCCCCGCCGCCACAGGGTTATTTGGTCATGAGCTCTGGGACTCTCTCGGCCGCTGGCCGCTTGACTTTGAGTCTGATCGGGTAGGGTCGGCTCGTCCCCCAACCCTGG
Organism: Ornithorhynchus anatinus; assembly: GCF_004115215.2. Classification (NCBI taxonomy): domain Eukaryota; kingdom Metazoa; phylum Chordata; class Mammalia; order Monotremata; family Ornithorhynchidae; genus Ornithorhynchus; species Ornithorhynchus anatinus. The sequence continues at coordinate 59,090,635 of NC_041753.1, forward strand.
TCATCGCCTGCTTATTAACACTATTGTAGTGTGCCTTAGTGTAGCATGTTGCTATATTTGCGATCTCGCTTTTTATTGTTTATTGTCGTCAGACTTTGAATTTGATCAGGTCGCCCCTTAATCGAGTCTACCCCCGACCCTGATCATCACCCCTTTTATTAACACGACTATATTGTATCATACTGTATCATGTTGCTATATTAGCACTACTGTATTGTATCATACTGTATCATGTTGCTATATTACCGATTTCGTTTATTACTGTTTATTGTTGTCAGTGCTGCCACCCACCTCTCTGGCCTCGCCATGTCCCTCCTCCCCCTCTCCCCCCTCCCGCCCCTTCCTATCCTCCCCTTCCCCTTCCCCTCTCTCGCTCAGCTCTTTCCCGCTCTCTCCTCTGTCTCCTCCCCCCCTCCTCTCTCCCGCCCTAGAACCCCACTTTACCAGCGCTACCCCTCTTCCCCCTCCCCCTACTCTTCCCCCCACCAAACCCCCTCTTCACCCCCTCCCCCCTTCTCTCTTCCCCACCCATGCCCCATCCCAGTCCTCTTGTCCCACCACCACCCCTCATCCCCCTCTCCTCGTCCAGGGCCCCGCCACCTCCTTCCCATCCAAACCCTCCCCTCCCCCCGCCCTTCCCCCCCTCCTCCCCTTGCACCCACAGCTACTTTCAAGTGTGGCCTCTGGAACCCCCCTCTATTACAGGCAAGCTACCTTTCATCCATGACCTTTTCCTCTCCCGCTCTCTCCTCCTCCTCGCCCTTTCGGAAACGTGGCTCTCTCCCGAAGACACGGTCTCCGCCGCCGCTCTCTCCGGCGGAGGCCTCTCCTTCTCCCACTCCCCCAGACTCACCGGTAAGGGAGGAGGCGTCGGCTTCCTCCTCTCGCCCCGATGCCGCTTCCGCACTATCCCTCCTCCCCCCTCCCTCTCCTTCCCCTCCTTCGAAGCCCATATCATTCGCCTCTACCACCCACTCCAGTTACTTATCGCCGTCATCTACCGCCCTCCCGGTCCCACCTCCGACTTCTTCAACCACCTTGACCCCTTTCTCACCTTCCTCCTCTCCTTCTCTCTGCCCACTCTGATCCTTGGAGACTTCAACATCCATACGGATGTACCCGACGACTCCTCTGCCGCCCGCCTGCTATCCCTCCTCGACTCTGCCGACCTCCTCCTCCACCATACCGCGCCCACTCACCGACTCGGTCACACCCTCGATCTCGTCATCTCCTACCGCTGCACTATCTCCTCCCTCACCAACTCTGAAATCCCTCTCTCTGACCATAACCTTCTCACCTGCCTCATCTCTCACACTCCCTCCCCCTGCAAATCTTCGCTACTGCCCCACAGAGACCTCCGCTCTCTCGATACCATCCGTCTTTCAAATAGCATCTCGCCTCACCTTGCCGCCCTGTCCTCTCTTCCCACTCTCGACGAGCGGGTCTCCGCTCTCAACTCCACCCTCTCTACTCATCTCAACTCTCTCGCCCCCCTTTCCCTCCGCCGCTCTCGCTCCACTAACCCACAGCCCTGGATCACCTCCTCCGTCCGCCTCCTACGCTCCTATGCTCGAGCTGCTGAGCGCTGCTGGCGAAAGTCCAAGCACCAAGCCGACCTCACACACTTCAAATTTATCCTTTCCTGCCTTAACTCTGCCCTCTCCTCCGCCAGGCAAAGCTTCTTCTCCTCCCTCATCGACACCCATGCCCGTCACCCCCGCCGATTGTTCCGGACCTTTAACTCTCTCCTTAGGCCCCCTGTTCCTCCCCCTCCCCCATCTCTCACCCCCAATGATCTGGCCACCTATTTCCTCACGAAAATCAACACGATCAGGTCTGAGCTCCCCAAAGTCACCCCTCCGCCTCTCCCCTCCCCCCCCAACAACCCCCTCCCCTACTTTCCCATCCTTCCCTACAGTATCCTCAGAGGAGATCTCCTCCCTCCTCGCAAGTGCCACCCCCTCCACCTGCGCCTCGGACCCCATTCTCTCTCACCTTCTTAAAACCATCTCCCCTGCCCTCCTCCCTTCCTTAACTTCTATTTTTAACCACTCAATCTCCAAGGGCTCCTTCCCCTCTGCCTTCAAACATGCCCACGTCTCCCCCATCCTAAAAAAACCCGCTCTTGACCCCACTTCCCCCTCCAGTTATCGTCCTATCTCCCTACTACCCTTCCTTTCCAAAATCCTAGAACGAGTCGTCTACAATCGATGCCTAGAATTCCTTAACTCCCATTCTCTCCTAGACCCCCTCCAATCTGGCTTCCGTCCCCTCCACTCTACCGAGACTGCTCTCTCTAAGGTCACCCATGACCTCCTTCTTGCCAAATCCAATGGCTCCTACTCCATTCTGATCCTCCTTGACCTCTCTGCTGCCTTTGACACTGTCGACCATCCCCTCCTCCTCCATACCTTATCTCACCTTGGCTTCACGGACTCTGTCCTCTCCTGGTTCTCCTCTTACCTCTCTGGCCGATCATTCTCGGTCTCCTACGCTGGAGCCTCCTCCCCCTCCCATCCTTTAACTGTTGGAGTTCCTCAAGGGTCAGTTCTTGGCCCTCTTCTGTTCTCCATTTACACTCACTCCCTCGGTGAACTCATCCGCTCTCACGGCTTTGACTACCATCTCTACGCAGATGACACGCAGATCTACATCTCTGCCCCTGTCCTCTCCCCCTCCCTTCAGGCTCGCATCTCCTCCTGCCTCCGGGACGTCTCCACCTGGATGTCGGCCCGCCACCTAAAACTCAACATGAGCAAGACTGAGCTCCTCATCTTCCCTCCCAAACCCGATCCTCTCCCAGACTTCTCTATCACCGTGGATGGCACGACCATCCTTCCCATCTCTCAGGCCCGCAATCTCGGTGTCATCCTTGACTCGTCCCTCTCGTTCACCCCACACATCCTATCCATTACCAAGACCTGCCGGTTTCACCTCTACAATATCGCCAAGATCCGCCCTTTCCTCTCCACCCAAACGGCTACCTTACTATTACGGGCTCTCGTTATATCCCGGCTAGACTACTGTGTCAGCCTTCTCTCTGACCTCCCTTCCTCCTCTCTCGCCCCGCTCCGGTCTATTCTTCACTCCGCTGCCCGGCTCATCTTCCTGCAGAAACGATCTGGGCATGTCACTCCCCTTCTTAAACAACTCCAGTGGTTGCCTATCGACCTCCGCTCCAAACAAAAACTCCTCACTCTAGGCTTCAAGGCTCTCCATCACCTTCCTACCTCTCCTCCCTTCTCACTTTCTACCGCCCACCCCGCACGCTCCGCTCCTCTGCCGCCCACCTCCTCGCCGTCCCTCGGTCTCGCCTATCCCGCCGTCGACCCCTGGGTCACGTCCTCCCGCGGTCCTGGAACGCCCTCCCTCCTCACCTCCGCCAAACTGATTCTCTTTCCCTCTTCAAAACCTTACTTAAAAATCACCTCCTCCAAGAGGCGTTCCCAGACTGAGCTCCTCTTCCCCCTCTACTCCCTCTGCCATCCCCCCTTTACCTCTCCGCAGCTAAAGCCTCATTTTCCCCTTTTCCCTCTGCTCCTCCACCTCTCCCTTCCCATCCCCACAGCACTGTACTCGTCCGCTCAACTGTATATATTTTCGTTACCCTATTTATTTTGTTAATGAATTGTACATCGCCTTGATTCTATTTAGTTGCCATTGTTTTTACGAGATGTTCTTCCCCTTGACGCTGTTTAGTGCCATTGTTCTTGTCTGTCCGTCTCCCCCGATTAGACTGTAAGCCCGTCAAACGGCAGGGACCGTCTCTATCTGTTGCTGACTTGTTCATCCCAAGCGCTTAGTACAGTGCTCTGCACATAGTAAGCGCTCAATAAATACTATTGAATGAATGAATGAATACCAGTATACTACTAATATGTCTCTTTTTCTAACTGTCCCTTTAAATCTGCCTAAGGTACTTAGAGATTTAGAAAGTACTCCGTGATTTTTTCCCCAATACTCCCGGTGTCTCTGCTTATTTCTTGCTGGCTTGCCAATATCTGCTTTCCTTTGGCAGTAGTGAACAGGGCAGTGAAAGGAAACAGGGAAGGTTAATATGTCTGGAATTCCAAATTAGTGAAGTTCAAATAAATGAGTTTTTGCTGTCCATTTATTTTATTTATTTTGCTTTGGAACACTGAAGCTAAAATTAATACCCACTCATCTGAAAATGGTTCCCTACTCAGTTCCCAAGAGCTGGTAAATTTACATTGTACTGTTCAAACATTCTGAGCTGATCATTAGAAAGGGGACTCCTCTTTACCGCGCCTCTCTAGTTTTTTTATCCCTTAAGTGCCTGGCTGTTCAGCTTCCAGTGATATAGGAGAAGAAAACAACAACAACAACAAAAAACCTTCCCATTTTCTGTTTTTCCTGTGAAGGACTCATTTTTCCACTTTCATAGTTTATGACTAGCTCATAGTTTATGAGCTAGTCAGGAGAAAGTAGCAAAAGAATGAGAAAAAGGAAAGAGAGAAGAATGGATCATGACAAGGGTTTTCAGTATGGTGGGGCCTAACCAGATAAGAAATTAATTGATTTATGTCAGAAGACTGATGTTATAGTTTAATATTCTAATGGAGCCCATACTATCTCTGGTGCCTTTCAGTACAGCTTGTACTTGATTTAATCTGGAATTAGACCTTTCAAAATGACTCTGTAAACCCCAAAAGGCAAGAGCTGGTTGTTAGCTGTGATTAGATTTAACTACTCTGTTGGAAATTGGCCAAGTGCCTATCCTCCCCAAACCTCTTTCAAACTCCAGCTTTCTTGAGAGAGGGGAAGTAGATTATCATTTCAGTGTGTAATTTTAGAGGCTGAAAATATAAACTGGTGCTTGATGTGAAAAAGTGTGGAAGTGCACAGAAAAATGGACTTTGAGTTTTTAGCAGGGAGAGAACCAGAAAGACATGTCCCCCCGGCAACTCCCCCCAAACTCCCAACTTTCATGCTCCTTTTCCCCCACCAGTAGCGGGGACTACATTGATAGTATAGAGATTTGGGTCTCTCACCCCCATTGCTGACAGCTGTCAGCAGGATTGGGGATTTCCTGAAGATGGTGCTCCCAATCAATCAATCAATCAATCATGTTTTTCTTTTAACTATATTCGTTAAGCACTTCAGAAGTGTTTAATGAACTTAAAAGCAGTGTGGTCTAGTGGAAAGAGCACGAACCTGGGAGTCAGAGGCACAGGGTTTTAATTCTGGCCCCACTGTGTATCTGCAAGTGTGAACATGGGCAAGTCACTTAACTTTTATGTGCCTCAGTTACCTCATTTGTAAAGTGGATATTAATACTGTGAGCCCATGTGCGCTTTTCGCTGCTTTGGGTATTTGTTGAGCACTTACTGTGTGCAGAGCACTGAACTAAACACCTGGAAGAGTCCAGTACAATAGAGGTGGTATCACTCCTCACCAAACTACCCTCCCCATATGGTGATTATGCTATCTTTGCTATATATCCCCTGGTTTTTGGACTATAAAATCAGGCACACTTTACAGAAGTCTGTTCTCATTATTTTCCCCAACCTCAAAGCATGTGGGATACCATCACACGCATGGACCCCCTTCAAAATAGCCTTTTCCTCAGGCTAGGGCTGATGGTACAAAACTGTCAGGCAAATCGAGGGGTAGCAAGACCCAATTCTGCTTTCCATGTTTATGGAGCTGATCTGGAACTACCTCACCTCTTTTCAGGAGGGGTTCACCGATGATACTGGATTAGATGCCTTGTCATTCAAATGACGATAACAATATTAGTTGTGCTATTTGTTAAATGCTTGCTATATGCACTGTACTAAGCACTGGGGTAGATACAAAATCATCAGGCTGGACCCAATCAATCAGTGGTATTTACTAAGTGCCAACTGTATGCAGAGCACTGGTACTAAATGCTTGGGAGAGTCCAATACAATAGAGTTGGTAGAGCTGATCCTTGCCCACAAAGAGTTTACAAGGTACGGGAGAGACAGACATAAAATTAACTCATGGAAATGTATATAAGTGCTGTGGGGGTGGGGTGAATATCAGTGCTTAAGGGGCCCAGACCCAATTGCATAAGAAGGTAGGGCAAATAGGAGAAGTAAGAGTTTAGTTAGGGAAGGCCTCTTGGTGGTAATATGAGTTAGTAGGGCTTTGAAGGTGGGAAGAGTGGTGGTCTGATGGATATGAAGGGGATGGGACTTTCAGGCAGGAGGGAAGATGAGAACAAGGGGTCAGCAGTGAGAAAGATGAGATTGAGGAACAGTGAGTAGGTTGGTGTTGGGGAGTAAACTGTGCGGGTTAAGTTGTAGCAGGAAATAAGCAAGGTAAGGAAAGAGGGGGAAAGCTGATCGAGTGTTTTAAAGCCAATGGTGGAGAGTTTCTGTTTGATGTGGAGGTGGATGGGCAACCACTGGAGGTTCTTGAGGAGAGTGGAGACATGGACGGAGCATTCTTTTAGAAAAATGATCCGGGAAGCAGATGAAGGAGGGGCTGGAGTGGAGAGAGACAGGAGGGAGGGAGGGAAGTCAGCAAGGCTCAGTTATGGGCAGGGATTGTGTCTCTTTATTGCTGTATTGAACATTCCCAAGCGCTAAGTACAGTGCTCCGCACACAGTAAGCACTCAATGAATGAATGAATGAATGAATAAGGAGGCTGATGCAGAAGTGAAGGTGGGATAGGATTTCCCACCTTGACTACTGCATTTGCCTCCTTGCTTATCTGCTGACCTCCTATCTCTCCCAATTCCAGTCCAGACTTCACTCTGCTGCATGGATCATTTTTCAGCAAAAAAAGTTTTGTCCACATGCCCCAACTCCTCAAGAACCTCCGATGGCTGTCCATCCTCCTCTGCATCACACAGAAGCTCTTTATCCTGGGCTTTAAGGCACTCAATCAGCTCTCCCCATCCTACCTCACCTCACTGATCTACTACAATCCAGCCTGCAGATGCCCCCATCTCAATCACTTCACTGCCAACCTCTTTCCCATGTCCTCCCCCTAGACTGGAACTCCATCCCCCTCCATATACCCCACATCTTCAAAGCATTATTAGGGTCACATCTCCTCCAAGTGGACTTCTCCGATTAAGCCCTCTTTTCCCTAGGTCCCTCTCCCTTCTGGGTCATCTATGCACTTGGATCTGTGACCTTTGGGCATTTGATATTTGCCCCATCCTCAACCCCATAGCACTTATGTGCATAGCTTTAAATTATATATTATAAACTACTTCTGAGAAGCAGTGTGACTTAGTGGAAAGAGCACGGGCTTGGGAGCCAGAGGTCATGGGTTCTAATCCCAGCTCTGCCACTTGTCAGTTGTGTGACTTTGGACAAGTCACTTCACTTCTCTGGGCCTCAGTTACCTCATGTGTAAAATGGGGATTAAGAGCTGTGAGCCCTACATGGGACAAGGTAGATTACCTTGTATCTACCCCAGTGCTTAGAACAGTGCTTGGCACATAATAAGTGCTTAACAAATGCCATTATCATTATTGTTATTATTATTCTTTATTCATATCAATGTCTGTCTCCCTCTCTAGACTGTCACCTTACTTTGGTGAGGGACTGTGTCTGCTAATTCTGTTGTATTGTACTCTCCTAAGTGTTTAGAACAGTGCTTTGCACATAGTAAGTGCTCAATAAATCTCATTGATGACTGACAGGTGCTTGGATCAGCATGGTAGCAGTTTGGATGGAGAGGAAAGGATAGATTCTAAAGATATCATGAAGGTAGAACCTATAGGATATGGTGGCAGGCTGAAAATGGGGAATGAATGAGAAATGAGTCCCTGATAATGCTAAGGTTACAGGCTTGTGAGACAGGAAGGATAGTGGTGTTGCCTACAGTGATGGGGAAGTCTGGGGGAGGGCAGAGTTTAGGTGGGAAGATGAGGAGTTTCCACCACTCACAGCATCGTGTACCTAAACAAGCCTGTGTTGTCAAAGGAACATTCCTGAGTTCCCTAATATAATGTTGGTATTTGTTAAGCACTTACTATGTGCAGAGCACTGTTCTAAGAGCTGGGGTAGATAAAGGGTAATCCGGTTGTCCCACATTAGGCTCACAGTCTTAATCCCCATTATACAGATGAGATAACTGAGGCACAGAGAAGTCAAGTGACTTGCCCACAGTCACACAACTGACAAGCAGCGGAGGCGGGATTTGAACCCATGACCTCTGACTTCCAAGCCCGTGCTCTTTCCACTGAGCCACGCTGCTTCTCTGATAGCATCCTAGCCAAAATGTGTAGTGAAAATTGAATGCATTTCATTCCATCAGTGGTATTTATTGAACACTTACTCTGTGCAGAGCACTGTACTAAATGCTTGGAAGTGCTTATTTTCATTTTTTTTAATTGAGTGGGGAATGAAGATTGACCACCAATCTTTCAATTATAGACAGACACCTGGGAAAGCCAAGGACATGATTGAATTTTGTTGTATTGAAGTTTTTTTAATCCCTTTCCTGTCCTCTGTGAATTCAGGGTAGAATTTGGCTCTTAATTCCCAACTCTTAATAATTATCCTTTAATCACTGATTTCCCAAAAAGTGACAAAGAAGTCTGAAAATCCAGATCTGTGATCATTTGGAATCCTTATTTTCTCCCAACACAATAACATTTGTGGCACTTGTTAAGAGCTTACTAAGTGCCAAGCACTTTACTAAGTGTTCAGGTAGAAACAAGATAATCAGGTTGGACCCACTCTCTGCCTTACATAGGACTAACAAATTGAAGGGGAGGGAGAACAGGAATTTAATCTTCATTTTACAGATGAAGAAACCGGGGCATCCAGAAGTAAATTTCTTAAGGTCCCATAGCAAGAAAGTGATGTCGGGATTAGAATTTAGGTCTCCCGACTTCCAGGCTTGTGCTCTTTCTAGTAAGCCACACTGCTTCTAATTTTCTAGAACAAGCTACATATGCTCAGTTTTAGCAAGTGGCTCCTCCCTTTGGATTAAATCTTGGATTTAGAAAATCTGCCACAGAAGAGAGAAGCCAGGATATCAAGGAAGGGCAGGAGGGCAGCTTCATGTGGTTCTCCTAAGCATCCTGTAGCTATTATCAGAAACTGAATCCTGGACTCATGGGACCATTGCATATGTTCTTATGTAGGAGACAGTGAAGCAAACATATACTGCACGATGTTGGTGATGTAATGTTACAGGAGACTAAAGGATCTACTAACTATTTTTTGCGGGGAGTGGGGCAAATAGGGAGAAAGATATTTTAAGAGATTGTGCCACGGCACCTGGAAAACATGCCAAGTTATTCAACAAGCTGTTTTCCCATCAATCTGTGCGTTTATTTTATAGTCCTTAAAATTAACCTTTTGGAAAAAGCCTCCACGTCTCTCTTCCCTCTGGGCATCAGAGTGGCACACACAACCTAAATGAAGAAGAGGGCATGCTACCAATTAATTCTGCACAAAGAGATTTGAGTTTTGGTTTGGATTGCAGCAGGAAAAAAAAAAGCCCTTTTCTTTCTCCTGCCTTTGTAGACAACCCTCTTCTCATCTGGCAGCTGCCATAACAATGTCACACTTCTGGCTATGAGGTCAGGGGACACGTACACATTGGGCGGCAGAGGAAATCCAGGGCTCTTTCACTTAAGAGGCAATGCCCGGGGGGCTGGATTGCTGGTGCAGGTTGGGGAGGATGAATTCAGTTCCCAAAGTAAGCTTGTTTCATTTCAAAAAATACATTGCATGCGCACTGTGGACAAAGAGCAGTCAATATGTACATCTCAAATGTTTCCAAACTGGCTTACTTGAAGGTGGTTGGGAGTGAAGTAGAAGTTTTGCGTGTGCTGGATACATTTGTAGCAATGCCAGAAAGCACCAGATCAAGCACCACTTTCGAAATCCATTGTTTTGGAAATTAGAAACCTTGGTAGGGGTTACCAGTGATCTGCTCGGCTAAACAAGACTGTCCTGCTAGGTAACCGTTGCCAAGGGACCACACATCTCAGGGTGCCCTCTCTCAGCACGATCTGGTGGAAGCCCACCATTGCAGCAATAGCTTTGTGCCTTAAGAAATCCAAACACCCAAATGCTTCCCCAACTCCTCCCTTCAGTTCCAGGCCAACAAAGAGTCCTTTAGGTTAGGCAAGTTCCTCCTTTCTTTTGATGAACCTTTATGCGGGAATCTCTTCTCAAAAGAAATTCCTCTCCTGGTGGTGTAAACCATGTGACAAAGGAAATTCTTCTCTTGCTGGTGTACTGATTCCTTGCTTGATGACATTATGTAGGAACTCCTTCTTAAGCTGGTATGTGTGAACCTTAGTTCCAGAGTTGACCAGATTGTCCACCTTGGACTGATGCAGGCTTGGTGTGGGTATCTTGCTGCTTCTATTCTGCAGCTGGCATGCCATTCCCCACTCTGCTTTGGCTCTAGGATTCTGATTCCCAGGCCTGTGCTCTATCTACTATGTCATGCTGGTAATAGTAGGAATCTCAAGTTAGTGAAGAATTTGGAGTATAAGTATAAAATGATGCTGGAAATGCTGGGGGAACAAAGAATTGGTGTAATGGTTCCGACAGAAAATAAATGGAAGTGATCGAAAAAAATGACCTAATGGAGCTTGGGGGAGGAGGAGAGAAAGTGGGAAGAGACAAGCCTGGCCATAGGCAGCCTGGCTCTGCTGCTGTCTCTCTGGTTCCTACTGCTGGGTCTCTCCCCACACCTACCCGCTGCTTCTTCCCACAACTCCCCTCAGGCCAACTTTCCCGCTGGTCCTTCTGCCACATGTGTAGGCGTCTCTGGACATGTGGAGGAGTTTCTATATTATAGAGCAGATGCCAAACAGCCATTCTGTAGAGAGAGCTTTAAGGAGGCTCCAGAACTGAATTCTTCTCTGCCAGGTTCCCTCAGCCAAAATGAAATGGAGATGCCCGATGGTCCACCGATCTTTCCATCTTTAAAGTTCTACTAAAATCCCGTCTCCTCCAAGAAGCCTTCCCTCACTAATCTCTTGTCTCCGCATCCTAGTCTCCTTTTTGCACTTGGGTCTGTACCCACTAAGTGTTTTAGTACTTCCCCCACTCCCACAGCACTTAGGTACGTGTCCTTATACTATGTTGCTTCCCCTATCTGTAATTTATTTTAACGCCATCTGCCTGTTAGATTGAAAGCTCTTATTGAGCTCTCATTATGTGCCAGGCACTGTACAAAGCACTGTGGTAGATACAAGCTAATCAGGTTGGACACAGTCCAGGTCCCATGAGGGGCTCACTATCTTTATCCCCATTTTACAGATGAGGTAACTGAGGCAAAGGGAAGTGAAGTGACTTGCCCAGGGTCACACAGCAGACTCGTGGCAGAGCTGGGATTAGAACCCAGGTCCTCTGACTCCAGGCCCATGCTCTTTCCTTAAGAGCTGGAAGCATGTCTACCCGCTCTGTTGTACTATACTCTCCCCAGTGCTTTGCACACAGTAAGTGCTCAATAAATACTCCCGATTACTCAATTCCCCACTCTGCTTTGGCTCTAGAAACCTGCGTTTTCTGTGTCTGCTACACAGGGCAGCTGCCAAACTTCTCCCTAATCTTGAGGAATGAATTCCATATCCCTTTTAGCACAGTCTGTACTGGCCAAACCAAGCAAACAGCAGAGATCACTATCCAGGTAATTGGGAGGCATAATATGTATATGGGTAGGCTCACATCTTAAAGATTACTCTTATGGAGAAGCAGCATGGCCAAGTGGATAGAGCACAGACCTGGGGGTAAGAAGGCCCTGGGTTCTAATCCTGACTCTGCTACCTGTCTGCAGTGCGACCCTGGGCAAATCATTTCGCTTCTCTGGGCCTCAGTTCCCTCATCTGTAAAATGGGGATTAAGACTGTGAGTTCCATGTGGGACAGGGACTGTGTCCAACCCGGTTTGCTTGGATCCACCCCAGTGCTTAGTGTAGTGCCTGGCACAGTTTAGGCGCGTACTGCAATTATTATCTCAGAACCTTAGTGGGGTTTGCAGATGATGGATTTGCTTGGATCCACTCCAGTGCTTAGTGTAGTGCCTGGCACAGTGTAGGTGCGTACCGCAATTATTATCTCAGAACCTTAGTGGGGTTTGCAGATGATGGATTTACTTGGATCCACCCCAGTGCTTAGTGTAGTGCCTGGCAAAGTGTAGGCGTGTACCGCAATTATTATCTAAGAACCTTAGTGGGGTTTGCAGATGATGGATCGACCCGTCGTGGCCTTCATGCTTGTTTGGGATGATCCATGCAGACCACCAGACATAACTGAATTCGAACATGTCCCATTCTCCTGTCCCACCACCGAGTTGCCTGCTAACTGCCTACACCTTCCCTGCAGGTCACATCCAGTAGAGTGACCAGCGCGGCTTGAGTGAGTTCTGTGGATGGCGGCCCACTTCACTGCGGGCTGCGGCTGCCATGTAGGCATCCCAAGCTAGCTCCTGACATGAGCCCCACAGTGCCAGTTAAAGTTCCAGTTAATTCTCTTTACATGGCTAGCTCTGCCCCAGGATTTTGCTTCTTGCACCTGCTGGATTGACGTGCCCCTGCCAGAAAAATAAACCAGTGCACTGACAGTCTCCAGGCAACACAACCCTCTCAGACAGACTCTTCCTCCTTCATTGGTTGGCCTGTACTTTCTTTGTTTTCCTGTTGACTTCAGAGGAGATGGTGCCCAGATTAACCTTGCATGACTTCAGTCACTCCAGGAACTCTCAGCGCTGAAGTGCAGCTCTATGCCTATTTACATGTCTTTCAGGTTTGTTTTCTTTTGAGGTTTTTATACAGGTATGAGTCTGCCATTAATGTTGAAGCAACTTTACCAAATACGTGTAGATGTATATGCATTTATGCCTGCACCGTGTTCCCTTGCAGTTCCTAAGCTCCATGAAGGCAGCATTCATGTCTTGCTTTTCCTCTCTCTCTCCTCAAATCATCTAATACGGTTCTCTGCTCAAGGTGGAAGCTAGTTAGATACTGTCGATTAGCTGATAGGCAGTGTGGCCAGGTATTCACAACACCAAGAGAAATGAAATGTCGGGCAACTATCTGGATAATTCAGGAAACTTCGTTTCCCTCCTCTAATTAGCAGGTACTTCGAGGAAAAGCAAGTTTGTTGACCCAGATGATCCAGACAGGTACCAGAGGCTGCAAAGACAATTAAGACAGGTAGTCAGAGAGCCGAGGTCAACAAATTGCTTCAAAACCAATGAAGGGAATGCAGCTGAGCCTGCAAAATACTTCCCTTTCTTCATCTCTCTCCACAGTCTCCCGCCCCCTCTCCCCCCACCAAATGTAAGCTCGTTGTGGGCAGGTAATGTGTCTGTTCATTGCTGAACTGTACTCTCTCAAGCACTTAATACAGTGCTCTGCACAGTAAGCGCTCAATAAATACAATTGAGTGAATGAATGAATGAATGAATGAATCTGAAAAATAGCTGCCGCTTTTCTACATCCAACTGAAGCTGCCTGCCTACTCCTTTGTGGTTTCTAGGAACATCAAAAACAGCTACTATTATCAGTGAATTTATTTTTAGGATTTCTAGAGGAGCAGAGGGGGTGCCCATTCGATACTATATTATGATCAGCATCCTCATCCATAGCATTTATCGAGTGCTTCCTGTGGGCAAAACATGGTACCTGGGTCTGTCATAGCCGTATTTATGGCTGACTGACTTGTCAGGAATTTTCACCCGAACTCCCTGGATAATTACCTCAATTTTCTTCTGTGTTTTTGCTGGGGAGACCAAGCTTCTCATTGGCGGAGATGAGCTGTGTTTTTCTGGCACCCCTGGCCGGGTAGGGTTAAGCACTAGGTGCCTGGGCTGAAGGGAGTAAGGATGAATGAGGTGAATTTTCATCCAGTGCGTGAGTGGGGCTGTGCTACAACTTGCCTTGTTTTCAAATAAAATACTTCAGTTGGTTCACCTTGAAAGTGCCACCCTGGCTTCAATTAAACAGAACCTGATACGGCAGGCGGCTGGCTTGGACGAGTGCATCACACTGGGATCAAAGTACGCAGAGTTCCAAAAGCCATTCATAACCTTGAAAATAGCCTGTGTGGGTCAGGCACAGCTTTAGTGGGGGTATGCTGTCCCAGGGAGAGCCAGCCACAGTCTTTTTCTCAAATGACTCTGTGAACTTGCCGTCAAACGGGTTCCATGGTTCCACTTTAATGGGTGTTCCCTCCTCAGTTTGTGGGTGCAGTCATCTCTGCCTGAGGCTTGCTCTACACTGTGGATCGACCTCTTCCTGAACTTTGCCCAGACCCGGGCCTATCCTGGAACATGTGAATTTGATCGATCCTAATGCAAATAAGTGTGAGCCCATCTTGCCCGGCGGCCAACTTAGGGTATGTTTGGTAATTGCTTGGGTTTCCTGTGGTGCAGGGATGGGGGAAGGGTGGGGAGTTTCCCTGCTGAAATTTTTATGGTCTTTCTAGCTCAACAGAGAACAACTCCCTCATCCTTTTCCTTAATAGTTCAAACAGGCAGCAGAATGGGTCTCTATTTGTCAAGATAGAGACAATAGCTCTCCAAATTGGGCTGTGTCTCCATGACTGGTATCAGTGGCATGGCCTCCATTGTGTGTGCCCCTAGCTGGGCAGGGTGGGAAAGGAGTGCTGACCTGATCTCCCTCCAAGCATACCCCCATTATTGAGTGTACATTCCCCCCGCAGGCCCCGACCCCTTTTCTTTTTTTTTGTTGTTGTGACTAGTTGGCTAGCTGAACAGCAATGTACTGCTGGGAGCCGGGGGGAAGTGGGGTGGGGGAGGAAGGAAGGGAGGGAAGCTGACAGTGACAGATGCTTTTGTCTCCTGCTGTATCGGACAAGTCCTCACCAAGCTCGGCATGACTACATTCTCTGTAAAATGGCAAGCACCTAAGAAGGCAGGGACCATGCCCTTTTAATCAATCAATCAATCAATAGGGTATTTATTCAGCATCTACTCTATGCAGAGCACTGTATTAAGTGCTTGGGCAGGTATAATCCATCAGTCAATCAGTGGTACTTACTGAGTGCTCGCTATGTGTGGAACACTGTACTGAGTGCTTGGGAGTGTACACCGCAACAGAGTTAGCTGACACGTTCCTTGCCCGTAATGAATTTACAATCTAGAGAGGGAGACAGATATTAATATACATACATAAGTGCTGTGGGGTTGGGGGGCGGGGCCAATATCAGATGTCCAAAGGTCACAGATCCAAGTGCATAGGCGATACAGAAAGGAGAGGGAGCCGGGGAAAAGAGGACTTAAATGGGGAAGGCCTCTTGACGGAGATGTGACCTCAATAATGCTTGGAAAGTGGGTGGAGAGAGTGGTGGCCTAGGGTATATGGAGGGGGAGGGAGTTCCAGGCTAGTGGGGAGGAGGTTGGAAAGGGGTAGGTCGCGAGATAGATGAGATCAGGGCACAGTGAGCAAGCTGGCGCTAGAGGAGCGGAGTGTAATAATGTTGGTATTTGTTAAGCACTTACTATGTGCAGAGCACTGTTCTAAGCGGTGGAGTAAACACAGGGGAATCAGGTTGTCCCACGTGGGGCTCACAGTCTTAATCCCCATTTTACAGATGAGGGAACTGAGGCACAGAGAAGTTAAGTGACTTGCCCACAGTCACACAGCTGACAAGTGGCAGAGCTGGGATTTGAACTCATGAGCCCTGACTCCAAAGCCCGTGCTCTTTCCACTGCGCCACGCTGCTTCTCTGTGCGGCCTGGGCTGGCCTGGGCTGTAGTAGGAGATGAGGGAGGTGAGGAGGGAGGTGGTGAGCTGATTGAGTGCTTTAAGGTCGATGGTAAGGAGTTTCTGTTTGATGTGGAGGTGGATGGACAACCCTTGGAGGTTTTTGAGGAGTTGGGAGACATGGACTGAGCGTTTTTGTTAAAACATGATCCTTGCAGCAGAATGAGAATGAGAGAATAAGCTCTTAGTACAGTGTTCTGTACAGAGGAAGTGCTCAATAAATCATCAAAATAGTGATATTTGTGGTAATACTATGTGCCAAGCACCATACTAAGCACTGGGGTAGAGTCCAGTTAAATCAAGTTGGACCCAGTCCCTGTCCCATATTGGGCTCACAATCTAAATCAGAGGAAGGGGGATTTAATCCCCATTTTACTGATGAGGTAACTGAGGTACAGAAAAGTGAAATGACTTGCCCAAGGACATACAGCAAACATTGTCAGAATCAGGATCAGAACACAAGCCTTCTGACTCATCAGGCCCGTGCTTTTTCCACTAGGCCACATTGATTGATACAATAGAGTTAGTAGACACGCTCCCTGCACGCAAGGAGTTTACAATCTAGCTCTTTGTTCCCTAAATGCTTAGTACAGTGCTCTACAAATAGACGTTGTTCAATAAATGCCACTGCTTCTGATGGCAAGTGTCCCCAAAGGTGCGAGGCATACAGCACCATGGGAGAAGGCTCCAGTCTTATGTCTTTCCAGCCAAATCAAACTGATGATCAACGTCCTGAAAATATTCATGCCCATTTGCGAAGGAATCCTACTGGCAAGCAGCTAATGAAATCTGACAGCCCTGTTTGCCCCATGACATTAACAATAACAGTTTCTTCCTAATAAGTTAGTCATTAGAATTACAGAACTGGTTTTAATGACTGAATTAGTACCTGGCCTCCAAATGCCCTCCCTCCCCAATATCAGTTGCAGCCTGATGGTGCAAAAATTCTGGGGTTTTGTTTTTCTGGCCAAAAGAGAAGCCAGAAAGAGGCAGTGCTGTAGTTCACTGGGAACCTAGGCTGAGAGGCTGAGCTTATTGTCCCAGCTTTTGGATCCACAAGAGGCCTCTAAATAGCCTTAACCCTTACTGAGAGGATCATCAAGAAAGCACTCAGGGAAAATCGCACAGTATGATAATGTCGAATGCATTCTGCCCGTGTCAGGGTAGATTTCCCCATATTCTTTCCAGAAGTTCTCTAGGGCCACGAATAATAGCTAATTGCTGGAAAACGAAAACAGTGGCACTTTCAACCTCCATGGAATTGATTTAGGGGAAAAGCAATGAGGAGCAGGAGCTCACGACTTGAGTGAAAAGAAGCAGCGTGATCTAGTGGAAAGAGCACAGGCCTGGGAGTCAGGTGACCTGGATTCTAATCCTGGCTCTGCCACTTGTCTGCTGTGTTACCCTGGGCAAGGCAGTCAATTGTATTTATTGAGTGCTTTCTGAATGCAGAGTACTGTACTGAGAGTTTGGGCGAGTACAGTATAACAATATAACAGACAATTCCCTACTCACAGTGAGCTTACAGTCCAGACAGGGAGAAAGACATTAACTTAAATTAATAAACTACAGATAGATACAGAAGTGCTGTGGGGTTGGGAGGGGGGATGAATAAAGGCAGCAAGTCAGGGTGCTGCAGAGGGGAGTGGAAGAAAAGGAAAAAGGGCTTAGTCAGGGAAGGCCTCTTGGGGGAGATTCTCTGAGCCTCAGTTACCTGATCTGTAAAATGGGGATTCAGTACCTGTTCTTCCTCTCCCTCCATCAGTGAGCCCCATGTGGGACTGGGACTGTGTCTGATCCGATTGTAGTGTTTGTAGTGTAGTGCTTAGCACAGTGCCTGGCACTCCTCTATCTGGAATTTATTTTAATGTTTCTCTCCTCCTGTAGACTGTAAGCTCCTTGTGGGCAGGGATCATGTCTACCAACTCTATTGCACTGTACTTTCCCAAGTGCTTAGTACAGTGTCCTGCACACAGTAAGTGTTCAATAAGTACTATTGATTGACCGATAGATAATAAGTACTGAACAAATGGCACAATTCTTATTATTAGAAAGGCTTTGAAGATAGGGAGAGCTCTTGACAATTATTATTATTATTATTAATAATAACTACTATTATTAGCAGTAATAATAATAATAAAATGCCATAACACCGTGTCCACTGGCCCATATCCTAGGTTGCGAGCTCACTGCCACACTGTCAAAAGATATCAGAAGTGCTGGCAGGAGAAGACCCGTTCAATCAACCAGTGGCATTTATCGAGTTCTATTGAGTGCAGAGCAATGTACTGAGCACTCAAAAGAGCACATCAGAAGCATAAGACACAATCTCTTCTCTTAAGGAGTTCATAGTGTCTGGAGGAGACAGAGAAGAATGGTTTACTCATCAAAATTTGGAGGATGAAACAAATGCATCCCTTCTTTTCCTTCCTTTTTTTCTTCAGCCTTGCTTGTACTTGCTTTGGGAGATGGCTTGAGAAATAACATGGGTGTAGGCCTACAAATATCAGGGCCTCCAGGAATTCACTTGCAACACATTTAAATGTTGATTAAAAACTCTCTGGAATTACACATAATGGAGAACTGGAGGTGATATTGAGTTGCAGGCATAATACTTATGAAGAGGACTTGGGGTTTTCAGGGTTTATATTAGTACCAGTCTCCCCATCTAGACTGTGAGCTCGTTGGTGGGCACAGAACATGTCTACCACCTCTGTTGTATCATACTCTCCCAAGCACTTCGTACAGTGCTCTGCACATAGTAAGCTCTCAATAAATACCATTAATTGATAGGGACTGAAGAGTAATGAGGGTCTGCCTTGGGTTAGACATTTAGGAGGCTAGACTATAAATGACATAGGAAACCTGTTTGTGTAATGACAGCTGTCCAAAAAGAGAGGACAGTAGTATTAGTCACCGCAGGGCAACTGGGGTGGAAATGCCAGACTTCAACATCCAAACACCTTAGTTGCCGTGACTATACCTCAGGGGACCATCTGGCATCAGAAGGTCCATGGTCTGAATAATTCAATGGCTCCAATTGCCCTCCTCAGAAAGTCCTCACCATCAGCTTTAAAGCACTCAATTGTCTTACCCCTCCTACCTCAACCCAGCCTGCACACTTTACTCCTCTAATGCTAACCTTCTCACTGTACCTCGATTTTGTCTACCTCAGGGCCGACCTCTCACTTACGTCCTGCCTCTGGCCTGGAGCACCCTTCCTCCTCATATCCAACAGACAATGACTCTCCCCCTCTTCAAAGCCTTATTGAAGGCACATCTTCTCCAAGAGGCCTTCCCTGATTAAGCCCTCCTCTTCTTCCCTCCTGTGTCACCCTGACTTGCTCCCTTTATTCGTTCCCCCCTACCAGCCCCACAGCACTTATGTACCTACCTGTAATTTATTTATTTCTATTAATAATAATAATAATAATAATAATGTTGGTATTTGTTAAGCGCTTACTATGTGCGGAGCACTGTTCTAAGCGCTGGGGGAGACACAGGGGAATCAGGTTGTCCCACATGGGGCTCACAGTCTTAATCCCCATTTTACAGATGGGGTAACTGAGGCCCAGAGAAGTGAAGTGACTTGCCCACAGTCACACAGCTGACAAGGGGCAGAGCTGGGATTCGAACTTAATGTCTGTCTCCCCCTCTAGACTGTAAGGTCATTGTGAGCAGGGAATGTGTCTGTTTATTGTTATATTGTACTCTCCCAAGCACTTACTACAGTGCTCTGCACAGAGTAAGCACTCAATAAAAAGGATTAACTAACACCCTCCCCCCAATCTGCCACCCCCAACTGCCACTGCACATTGTGCTTTCACTTGGAAGTGTTCCAGGCTGTACAGTCTCAAGTTGGTGAGGTATTCCCCAACTTAGTGGAGGGGGAGGAGAGCCCAGGGAGTATATTGTTGTTGCCATTTTGCCGGCGCTCTCCATCTTCCTCAGTTATTTTTTTTTACGGCATTTGTTAAGCTCTTATGTGTCAAACAGTGTGCTAAGCGCTGAGATACATACAAGTTAATTAGGTTGGACACAGTCCCTGTCCCGTATTGGGTTCACAGTCTAAGTAGGAGGGAGAAAACTGAGGCACCGAGGAGTTAAGTAACCTGCCCTAGGTCAAACAGCAAGCATTTGGCAGAGCCGGGACTAGAATCCAGGTCCTCTGACTCCCAGGCCCATGCTCTTTCCACTAGGCCATGCTGCTTGCCGATCCAGTGTGCACAGTGGGCTTTCCCCAGATGGTATGCATTAAGTGTTTACTAAATGTTAAGCACTGGATCGATACAGGAAAATCAGATTAGTTATGGTCCTGGTCCCATCTGAGGTTTACAGTTTAAGAGGAAAGGAGAGCGGATATCTTGTCTCCAATTCAGAGGTGAGGAGACTGATGTCCAGAGAGGTTAAGTGACTGGCCCAAGGTCACACAGCAGCCCAGTAGAAGAGCAGGGACCCGGGTCTCCTGAATCCCAGTCCTCTGTTCTCTTCATAAAGTCACATTGCCTCCCTCTTCTACCTTGTGGTCCTGTGATTTTATAGCTGGACATGTTTTTAATCCTGTTGACCCAAAGTTTCAAATAGTCCATTAATATTACACCCTCCAAGCACAAAAGGATTCTCCTTATTCAATTATTAGGGACCTCACCGGACATCTGACTAGAGATGATGAATTGACCATAAGGGTTTCTGTAGAAAATGGATTCTTTACTTGAGACCTCTTAGCGAATTGGAAAAGGTAAGTAAAGGAAAGAATTTTTTATTGGCTTGGGGGAAAATGTCTCAGACCAGATTTATCCTGCCCAAAGCAAAAAAAAAAAAAAACACAAGTTGGCAGTTATCCCGGTGAATCATTGGAGGCCTAAATTATCCAGATCGGCATCGATGTATTTTATTTGTCTCCTCAGCATTTATGTACATATGTATATTTATTTGTATATTTGATTATTTATTCAGCTATTTCACACACCGTCTGCTCTAGCCTTGCTTTTCCTCTTGCTCTCACTGTTTGTAAATAATTTTCGTCTGTCTCTCCCATTAGACGGTATTTGGAGAAGACACCACTAATGGAGAAATTCATCTGTGAGTGTGTGTGTGCCTGAAAAGGCCAATGAGGAACCCGCAGTCCTGGCCATAGCGTGCTCACCCAAAGCCTGTCTTTTAACTTGTTATATTTGATGTTTGCAGTGCTTGGTTCTGTTTAATCTTCTGCCTCCATGACTCTGGTTCTGTACAAAGCTTTTGTTCTCTACCAACTCCATTGTATTGCGCTGTTCCAAGTGCTCTACCCACTACGCCATGCGGCTTCTCAGAGGAGCATATAAAGCATATAGCATATAGAGTGGTTACTGTGTGCAGAGCACTGTCCTAAACACTTGGTAGAGTACAGTATGACAGAGTTAGTAGACAAGTTCTCTGCCCACAACGAGCTTACAGTTTAGAGGATCGTAAGTTTCAAACTGAAACTCCTTACCATTGGTTTTAAAGCACGCAATCACCTCGCCCCCTCTTACCTTACCTTTCTGATTTCCTACTACCACCCAGTCTGCACACTTTTCTTCTCTAAAGCCAACCTATTCAATAAACCTTGATCTCGTCTTTCTTGTCTGCATCCTGCCTCTGGCCCGGAATTCCCTCCCCATTTATATCCAACAGACGTTCACTCTCCCCACCTTCAAAGCCTTATTGAAGGCACATCTCCCCCAAGAAGCCTTCCCCGGCTAGGCCTTCATCTCCTCTTCTTCCACTCCCTTCTCTGTCTCCCTTGCACTTGGATTTGCAGCCTTTATTCACCCCACCTTCAGCCCCATGGCACTTATCCATAATTTATTTATATTAATGTCTGTCTTCCCCTCTAGACTGTAAGCTCCTTCTGGGCAGGGAACATATCTACCAACTCTTATATTGTAGTCTCCTAAGTGCTTAGACAGTGTTCTGTGCACAGTAACCACTCAATAAATACAGTTGATTACTTGATTAAGCATTAACTCATGTACATACTCCCCAACCCCTTTTCCTTCTTCCCCCTATCTGTAATTTCTTCTAGGTCTGTCTCCCCAACCAACCAAACTGTAAACTCCTTGAGGTGCAGTGATAGTGTCTACCGACTCTATTGTTGTACTTTCCCAACTATGAAGGAAAGTGCTCTGCACACAGTCTTGTCTTACGCCGTCGAGTCGTTTCTGACCCATAGTGACAGCATGGACATGTCTTTCCCAGAACGCCCCGTCCTCCACCTGCAATCATTCTGGTAGTGTAGCCATAGAGTTTTCTTGGTAAAAATACAGAAGGTAACGTAGGTCGTCCCTTTCCCTAGCGGTAATGGAAGCTAAGGAGACAGAGTGGCCTGGAGAAAGCCCCCCACTAGATGGTAAGTTTCTTTTGGGCAGGGAACGTGTCTACCAACTCTGTTGAATTGCACTCTCCCAATCACTTGAAACAGTGCTCTGCACATGGTGAGCGCTCAATAAATATGATTGATGAAGAAAAAGGGAAGAATCCCAGCAGCACGCTCCATAATCGGCTTTTGAAAGACAGCTCTATGGCACATTTAGCAATAGACAGGTTGTATATTCGGATGAGTTTGATCACCAGTTTCTGTGGAGCACCAAAGTTCCTGCAGCACTTCTCTCTTTCTACCGCCCACCCCGCACGCTCCGCTCCTCTGCCGCCCACCTCCTCATCGTCCCTCGGTCTCGCCTATCCCGCCGTCGACCCCTGGGTCACGTCCTCCCGCGGTCCTGGATCGCCCTCCCTCCTCACCTCCGCCAAACTGATTCTCTTTCCCTCTTCAAAACCTTACTTAAAAATCACCTCCTCCAAGAGGCGTTCCCAGACTGAGCTCCTCTTCCCCCTCTACTCCCTCTGCCATCCCCCCTTTACCTCTCCGCAGCTAAAGCCTCATTTTCCCCATTTCCCTCTGCTCCTCCACCTCTCCCTTCCCATCCCCACAGCACTGTACTCGTCCGCTCAACTGTATATATTTTCGTTACCCTATTTATTTTGTTAATGAATTGTACATCGCCTTGATTCTATTTAGTTGCCATTGTTTTTACGAGATGTTCTTCCCCTTGACTGTTTATTGCCATTGTTCTTGTCTGTCCGTCTCCCCCGATTAGACTGTAAGCCCGTCAAATGGCAGGGACTGTCTCTATCTGTTGCCGACTTGTTCATCCCAAGCGCTTAGTACAGTGCTCTGCACATAGTAAGCGCTCAATAAATACTATTGAATGAATGAATGAATGCAGCAAAGCAAAAAGAGAGGAAGGTGTATAAAAGAGAAAATTTAAGATCCCAGGAGGAGAGGAAAGCAATCGATGAGTGGAGATCTTGAACAACTTGTTTATACTTGGCATCTGCAAAAGATACATTCAGTCACTAGAGCCATCCTGAAGGAGTTGTGTTCCTTGGATTTGTTTTCCATCTTACAGTGGTAGAGAAGCAGCGTGGCTCAGTGGAAAGAGCACGGGCTTGGGAGTCAGAGGTCATGGGTTCGAATTCCAGCTCTGCCACCTGTCAGCTGTGTGACTTTGGGCAAGTCACTTAACTTCTCTGTGCTTCAGTTACCTCATCTGTAAAATGGGGATTAAGACTGTGAGCCTCATGTGGGACAACTTGATTACCCTGTATCTACCCCAGCGCTTTGAACAGTGCTCTGCACATAGTAAGCACTTAACAAATACCAACGTTAGTATTATTAGAGAGAGGACTGTGGAAACAGGGTACTTAGTGAGGGAAAAAACAAATACTTTTTAACCTTTGGAAACAGGTTCCTTAATTTTGTTCATCTATATTAGCTTCAGAATCTGATCCTTGGTGAAACCATGGAATACAAATTATAATTACCATCTTACTCATGGCTTGCTTTTCTCCCGGAGCCAAAGAGCCCTGGTTTGGACTTCAGCCAGAAGAAAATCAAGACACCTTTAGGGTGCCCAGATCCTTCTAGAACAACCACCCACCATATTTTCCATATATCTCTGAGTAATCCTGTTAGTCTCTGAGCAGTATAGTGCAATGGAGTTGGTAGACAGGAGGATCCTGCAGTTTGTGGAGGTCAGGTAAGTGCCCTGCAACTCATCCTTAACTCACTACCAGGAAGTGGGTCAAAGAGGGAAGGGCAGAGCCCAATGTTGTTTCCCCATCCTATGAGTTTTAACCGTCCTTGGGTGGTGGCGGTGAAGAGTCTGGTGTGGCAGGGAACTGCGTCTGAGCCGTTGTGGATCGTAATAATAATTCCTTGTTTTTTGTCCAATACTTTTATTTTCCAACTGTGCTTTCACATCAAATTATCTCATTTTATCCCAGCAACATCCCTGTGAGGTAGAATACCTGACTGCTGACCTCTTATTCATGTCTTCCCTCCTGCCTGGAACTCCCTCCCCCTTCACATCCAGCAGATACTCATCTTCAAGGCCCAACTGAAATCACATCTCCTCCAGGAGGCCTTTCCTGATTAATCTCCTATCTTCCCACCCTATTTCTCCCACAACACACCAGCACTTCCACTGAAGCACTTAGGTACTCATTTCCCACTCTCCACACCGCCCGTCCCCCCACCCCCACACAATTCCGCACCCCATAGCACTTATGTACCTATCTTAAAAAACTCTGCCTCCATCATTCTTGTCTTGTCTTGTTTTATGCTGTCGAGTCATCTCCTACCCATAGAGACTCTATGGACACATCTCTCCCAGAATGCCCCACCTCCATCTTCAATCGTTCTGGTAGTGTATCCACAGAGTTTTCTTGGGCCTCCATCATCACTATGGCTCAAACAGTTCTGTGCCACCATTCTGGTGGGATGAATTCCACCAATGGTCTGATGGTGGGACAGAGCCCCCCAAAGCGTGACTGTTCCACCAAACCAGGATTTCTATTCACTTACACCAGGTGCTTCCTATCCTACTCAGAAAAGTCTTTACAACCCAAGGTTTGAATACTCTTTTAAAGCAACTGCCACTGCTAGGGAAACACACTGATACAAATAGTGTTTGTGCCATCACACTGTGGAGAAGAGTATGTCTGGGGCAACTTGTAGTGTGTGTGTGTGTGTGTGTGTGTGTATGTTTGTGTGCCTTGGGTACACCCACAAAGGATGCAATTTTCCTCCTCCCAGCCCTCCAGTCCAATACACACACACACACACACACACACATCCTTCCTTTTTGAAGTTGTTGCTGCTACAGTGAAGTTTACCTAGGGAGCCAGTGCGACTGTAAAGGCCAACGTGGGACTTGTCCTTCCCTGACTACACATAAAGACGGTCCCTTGTTGTGCTGAAGTGTTTGCTGACTTTGTTCACATCTCTTTGTCTGATGATCCTCTCAAAGCTTCTGCTTGTACAGAGCCACTCCTTTCTAAACTGCAGGGTGCCAAGCTGTTCTATCTGCTGTAGTTGTTTCCCAACTTTCTGCTATGATGCCACATTGTCTGAGGCTGTGTTTAGGCATACGCTTAAAGCATTCCCTCTATCTTCTGATCTTTTAGTTGCTGCGCTTTAACTTGCCCTACAGTGGCTGTTTGGGGATTCTGCTGTCATCCACTCTCCTCCCATGTCCTACCTAGGGAAGCTGTAAGAATCACATGCTATATTCTTTCAAGGGTACTTGTCTTTTTCAACACAGCGCCTTCAAGCCTAGCCTTGAGATTTAAGATGGTGCTGTTAACTGGGCATGTTCACTTGCTTGTCTATGAGCTGCCAGACTATCACTGCTGTAAACTTTCCTTTCTGAACCTGTTGCTCCCCAGCTTTATGTGTGCGATATTCTCTGTGGGAGCAGAAGAAAAGAATTTCACAAGTGAAGATCTGGGATGGACACTGATTGGTCCAGCCCCATTAGAACAATTTAGAGTGGAAAGAATAGTTCTGTGCTTCCTACTTATTCTGAATAAGTAGCTTTTTAAATGAACTTCCCTTAATGACTCTAGTTTCTCTGAGAACAGAAGACCTTTTTGGCACAGAACTTCGGAGGGAACTGAATCTGTTTTTATAAACACCGGCTTTCTGTATGTCTGTGTTTTACAGATTTTCAAGAATATTAAGAATCGATGCGGATTCTTCGTGACTCAGGGACTGAGTGTGCTTCACGGAGTCCTCATCTCAATAGACCCATCCTCTCCTGGTCCAGTAAAGACTGCGTTTGTTGCTCTCCGGGTTCTGGTACAAAGATGTATTGTTTTGGTTTGACATATTCTACCTGATAGAGCTCTTCCTTCCCACTCCACCCCCCTTCCCTCTTTCATCCCTTTTCTATAGAATTTTATGTCACGATCATGGGATTCATTTAACCTCCTCTTCTGGGTCACATGTCCAGAAGTCTGTGGCTATGGATGAGTTTTAATGTCTAGTAAATATGGGGCATAAATGCAGAGCATCTTTGTAGAGAAGCAGACTGTAATATAGAGAATATTATTTCCATTTAGTTTGAAGTAGGCTCACTAGTATGAAGGCTTTTGAAATCCTAATTCATCCTCATCGGAGTTCATCTTTTTGTATAATAAAATGAGAAAATCGCTCACCTAGGTTCATTCCCTTATAGTGTATCCCTCTCACAATTAAAAAAAACCCTCATTAGCAATGAGACCATTTTAGCAGGTAATTTAAACAAGTAATCAGTAGAGGGATGAATTTGATAAATGGCTGGATGCTGAAACTCCCACACAATTCCAGCAAACACTAAGGAAGATCAAACTTAACACACACACGCACGCACACACACACACACACACACACACACAAAACGAAACTCACTGCATTAAAAGACTGCCCTGACCAAAAAAACCCCAAAGCCCACATATAATAAACCCAAAAGATATGACCCTATAGCAGCAGGAGCAGACTACTTTCACATATTATAAAAGCTTCCCTCCTCTCCCTCCTCTCATCCATCTCTTCATCCCCCAACTCCCACACACGTTTAGCCTATAGTCTCGGCCCCATTACACATACATCTGCAGGCTATAAAGGAGAGTAAAAAAGAGAAGGCAATTTTACTTGTAGGCTTGTGGGGGGTGTGGGGAGTTAAGAGGTGGGGAGTAAGTTTTCCAGGGAAATTTTTCAGCTTCCTTGCCATTTGTTTGTCTTGTGTCTTTTAAACTATATATAATGATAATGATAATTATGGTATTTGTTAAGTGCTTATTATGTTCATTCAATCGTATTTATTGAGCTCTGGGCTGACTGTGTGCAGAGCACTGTACTAAGCACTTGGACAGTACAAGCGCTGCACTGTTCTAAGCGCTGGGGTAGGTACAAGTTAATCAGGTTGGACACAGTCCCTGTGCCACATGGGGCTCACAGTCTTATTCCCCATTTTACAGATGTGGGAACTGAGCCCAGAGAAGTGAAGTGACTTGCCCAAGATCACATAGCAGACATGTGGAGGAGCCGGGGTTAGAATCCAGGTCCTTCTGACTCCCAGGGCCCAGCTCTACCCACTAAGCCACTCCGTTTAGTGGTTTAGTGGCTTAAATCCCTTCCCTCTTCAGCACCCCTCCCACCCCCGCTTCCCCACTTCCACCCTGCCTCCCCAATTACAGCTTAAAAGACACAAAGGCAAACCAATAGCAAGGAAGCTGAAAAATTTTCCTGGAAAACCTACTCCCCACCACTTAGCTCACCTCTCCACACACAACCCCCAAAGCCTACCTTCCTTCATTCAGTCATTCAATCATATTTATTGAGCACTTACTGTGTGCAGAGCCCTGCACTAAGAACTTGGGAGAGTACAATAGAACAGTGAACAAGCACATTCCCTGCCCACAGTGAGCTTACAGTCTAGAGGGGGAGACAGACATTAATATAAATAAATCAATTATAGATATGTACATAAGTGCTGTGGGACTGGGATGGGGATGAATAAAGGCTGCAAGTCAGGGCAACACAGAAGGGAGTGGGAGGAGAGGAAAGGAGGGCTTAGGGAAGGCCTCTTGGAGGAGATATGCTTTCAATAAAGCTTTGAAGGGTGGGAGAGTAATTGTACCTTCAACATCTCATTCACTTAGTTGGCTTCTCAACCCTCAAAGATCAGTGAAGGACACTTAATCTTGACCGCTGACAGGAAGTCTCTTGGGAGTTCCTCCAATCAGAGTTTGTGGAAGAGGCAGGGGCGTTCTGTATACAAACACCCAACCCACCAGCCTTTATATTTACATAGGAAAGAGGAATAGGTCACAGGAGGTCAAGACATATCCTTTTTCTTATTCAAAGGAAGACAGGAGTGTTGCTTCTCACTCTATTTGAAATATTGCAATAAGAACCTTTGGATCGTAATTTTTCCGTAGCATATCTCAAGCCTTCTTGACCACTGAGAATCTCTGGAGGGTACCCAGAGCTATGTAACAAAGTTGCTTAGATTTTGCTCTTCAGTCTGGTTAGCTTTTCAATTGAAAGTTGGAAGCCAATGTAAAAAAAAAAGTTGTTTGGCTCTGAAAAGTAAGTAATACTTAACTAAAAACATTACATGTTGCACTCTGATACCTTCTCTCTAGACTGGACAGCTCTTTCGTCATATTCCTGTTTACTGTTCTTGTGCAAACAACTGTTGTGGGCTGATGGGAAAATTGCCACCAGTGTAAAGCTTCAGTGCTATTTTTGCCCTTTTGTCAGTGAAGTTTCAACTGTAACTAACTTATCTGACTTTCAGGAAGCCCTCAAGACAATGCATAGAGTTACAGTTTTTAGACTGTGGGCATATGTCCTGTATATGGTCAGTAAATTGAAAAAATTATCATTGCGGTAATAATGATTATACCCTTGGGAGTGAAATTAGTGTAACTGAAACTTTTTTCACCTCTAGTTTAGCATATTGGCATTAACCCCTAGAACTATATTGTTGCCGAATTGTACTTTCCAAGCTCTTAGTACAGTGCTCTGCACATAGTAAGTGCTCAATAAATACGATTGAATGAATGAACTATATTGGATCCAATCCTCTTTGCCTCTGCCCCACTGAGTTTGACAAGTTCTGCAGTGTGGTCCTAGTTTTAATACTCTGGCATAGACATAAACTAGGCTTCCCTCAGTTAAAACATTTTGAGTTTTGGCACTGATAAAAAAAGAAGGGATTTCTGAGTGAAATATCGTTGGGAGTCAGACTGTCCTCAGGGCCCAGGTCGGTCTTTCATCAGTTAGTACACTAAGTCATGCAGCACAACAAGGGACCATTTTGTGTATTTCTGCTCAAGGTCTGCAAGAAATGGCCTCCCAGGAACCTGAATGAGTTAATGAATCTCTCTAAAAGCCTGAGGCATTAGCCCTACCCCCTGACTCCCACTGAGCAGTTTATACATTTGGCCTTAGTGTGTTGCTGCGTTCCTGTTTAGTTTTGAAGGTTTAAGAAAACACCTGGCCAGCCAGCTTATTTATCTGGATCTTACAGGCCTGTTTTAAATAGCCTGTCAAATCTGAGTCTTAAGAATGCTCAAGTCACTGGGCCAATGAAATGAGGCCAGGCTATGTTAATCATCTGCTGAAGAATAAAGAACTGGAGAGAAAAGCAACCACCACTGTGGCAGGAAATTAAGGAAAAATAATTTGTTAACAGATTTCCACGGAACTTTTTATTTAAAAAGCTGATGAATCACCATCTAACTGGTTTTCATCTGTTGCACCACAAACACGAGTCAGTGTCAGACCATGAATAAATTGCCATAATTTCAAAGGACATTCCTACAGAACCATGACCATTCCAAGAAAGGCTGGAAGTTTTATTGCAAACAATCAATGTTTCAAAGTTAACGAGAAAGTAGAGAGGCACAATACACTTTTTCCATGATAAAATTGTCCTTTCAACTTATTTGGTCAAACATGTGCGAATTTTATTTACATCAGTTCTGTACTTTGAGCTACCTCCTTAGGTGAGGGTCAATAAGGGGAAAGGATCAGAGAGTCATAAAATAATAGCATTAGACGATGCTTTAAATGAATAAATAAATAATGATGGTATTTGTTAAGTGCTTACTATGTGCCAAGCACTGTTCTAAGTGCTTGAAAGGAAAAGGGTGGGGTTTTTATGGTACTTAAGCACTTACTATGTGCCAAGCACTGTTCTAAGGGCTGGAAAGGAAAAGGGTGTGGTTTATTTTATGGTACTTGTTAAGTGCTTACTATGTGCCAAGCACTGTTCTAAGCGCTGGGGTAGATATAAAGTAATCACATTGTCCCACGTGGGGCTTAGTCTTCATCCCCATTTTACAGATGAGGTAACTGAGGCACAGAGAAGTTAAGTGACTTGCCCAAGGTCACACAGCAGACAAGTGGAGAAGCCGGAATTAGAACCCACATCCTCTGACTCCCAAGCCCCTGCTCTTTAAGGATCATCTGAGTTAGGGAAGTGAAAGGACTTAACTATCTAGGACAGATAGTTGTCTATTTTCTCTTAAAGATCTCAGGGACAGAAATGCACCCTCCCCCACCCCCCCACAACTCAAAAGTCAGTCAGTCAATCGTATTTATTGTGCACTTACTGTGTGTGTAGACTCCTTGGGAGAGTACAACAAACATATCCCCTGCCCACAATGAACTTACAATTTGTTCCAGTAGTTGATCATCTCAAAAAGTCAAGAAGTTCTTAGTTATGTCCAACTTAAATCTCTTCCTGCCTTCACCCAATTCCTTTTTATTTGGTCTTCCGTGGACCTGGTCAGCAACATTCCCACTGAACATATGTCCTTCAGTATTAGATCGACACTGCTAACAGTGAGATTTTATCTAGGGGTGAGGGCCAAACTGAGAATGCAAACTTTACCCATGGGACGAAGGAAATCAGGGCAACCCATTTAGAATATGAAATCATCTGGGTAGCTGGGCAGAACACATTCTAGTTCAATGTTAACATCCTGAAACTGTGCCCATGTATAAGGAGGGATTGGTGGAGAGCCTTGAAGCCAATGGTCATGAATTTAGGTTCTGCTTGATGCAGTGGGACTTGGGTAGGCCTTGGAGAGTTTCGAGGAGTGAAGAGATGTGTCAAATTCCATTTTAGAAAGATGATCTGGACAGCAGATTGTAGTAAAGACTGACTGAAGAGGGGAGAGGTTGGAGGCAGGGAGACCTATGAGAAGGTTGAGGTAGTAGTCTCGATGAGAGATGGCAAGATCCTGAACCAGGATGGTAGCCACCTCGGTGGAAAGGATTGAGTGGAGATGAAAAATATGGTGGAGGAAAAATCGGCTGGATTTAATGGCAGACTGGATGTGAGAGTTAAAGGACAATACTAAGGTTGCAAGCTTCCTGACAGGTGAGATGGTGGTGTTGTCGTCTGTGATGGGGCGCTTAGGAGTGGGAGTGAGTATAGGAGGAAAATCAGTTCCAAGTCATGTTGAATTTAAGGCCAAGGCAGGACATCCATTTGGAGTGGTCTTGAGGGAAAGAGGAAATGTGAAATTGTAGAGCAGGTGAGAAGTTAGGGTTACTTAGGGTTAGCAATGATAATAATAACAGTAATAATTATTATGGTATTTGTTAAGAGTTTACAATGTGTCAAGCACTGTTCTAAGTGCTGGGGTAGATAAAAGATAATCAGGTCCCATGTGCGGCTTGCAGTCTAGGAGGGAGATTGCAGTCTAGGAGGGAGAACAAGTATCCTAATCCTCCTCGACCTCTCAGCTGCCTTTGACACTGTTGACCATCCCCTTCTCCTCCACACCTTATCTCACCTTGGCTTCACGGGCTCCGTCCTCTCCTGGTTCTCCTCTTATCTCTCTGGCCGTTCATTCTCGGTCTCCTTCGCAGGCTGCTCCTCCCCCTCCCATCCTCTAACTGTTGGGGTTCCTCAAGGGTCATTTCTTGGCCCTCTTCTGTTCTCTATATACACTCACTCCCTCCGCAAACTCATTCGCTCTCACGGCTTCAATTATCATCTCTATGCAGATGACACACAGATCTACATCTCTGCCCCTGTCCTCTCCCCCTCCCGTCAGGCTCATATCTCCTCCTGCCTCCAAGATGTCTGCCCACCACCTAAAACTCAACATGTCCAAAACTGAGCTCCTCATCTTCCCTCCCAAGCCCTGTCCTCTTCCTGACTTCCCTATCACTGCAGATGGTACAACCATCCTTCCCGTCTCTCAGGCCCGCAACCTCGGTATCATCTTTGACTCGGCTCTCTCGTTCACCCCACACATCCAATCCGTCACCAAAACCTGCCGGTATCACCTTTATAATATCGCCAAGATCCGCCCTTTCTTCTCCACCCAAACGACTATCTTACTGTTACAGGCCCTCATAATGAGAAGCAGCGTGGCTCAGTGGAAAGAGCATGGGCTTTGGAGTCAGAGGTCATGAGTTCGAATCCCAGCTCTGCCACTTGTCAGCTGTGTGACTGTGGGCAAGTCACTTAACTTCTCTGGGCCTCAGTTACCCCATCTGTAAAATGGGATTAAAACTGTGAGCCCCATGTGGGACAACCTGATTCCCCTGTGTCTCCCCCAGCGCTTAGAACAGTGCTCTGCACATAGTAAGCGCTTAACAAATACCAACATTATTATTATTATTATTATATCCCGGCTGGATTACTGTGTCAGTCTTCTTTCTGATCTCCCATTCTCCTCTCTCTCCCCAGTCCAGTCTATTCTTCACTCCACTGCCCGGCTCATTTTCCTGCAGAAATGCTCTGGGCATGTCACTCCCCTTTTTAAAAACCTCCAGTGGTTGCCTGTCAACCTCAGCATGAAACAAAAACTTCTCACTCTAGGCTTCAAGGCTCTCCATCACCTTGCCCCCTCCTACCACTCCTCCCTTCTCTCTTTCTAATGCCCACCCCTCACGCTCCGCTCCTCTGCCGCCGCTCACCTCCTCACCGTCCCCCGTTCTCACCTATCCTGCCGTCGACCCCTGGGCCACGTCCTCCCGCGGTCCTGGAATGCCCTCCCTCCTCACCTCCGCCAAAGTAATTCTCTTCCCCTCTTCAAAACCCTACTTAGAGTTCACCTCCTCCAAGAGACCTTCCCAGACTGAGCTCCCCCTTTTCCCTCTGCTCCCTCT
This sequence comes from Ornithorhynchus anatinus, assembly GCF_004115215.2. Classification (NCBI taxonomy): domain Eukaryota; kingdom Metazoa; phylum Chordata; class Mammalia; order Monotremata; family Ornithorhynchidae; genus Ornithorhynchus; species Ornithorhynchus anatinus. Next base: position 59,123,328 of record NC_041753.1, read on the forward strand.
GCTCCCCTCCCCACTAAGCCCTCTTTTCCCCCCTTTCCCTCTGCTCCTCCCCCTCTCCCTTCCCCTCCCCTCAGCACTGTACTCGTCCGCTCATCTGTATATATTTTCATTACCTTATTAATTTTTTTAATGAGATGTACATCACCTTGATTCTATTATTTTGTTAATGAGATAGACATCACCTTGATTCTATTTATTTGCTACTGTTTTAATGAGTTGTTCATCCCCTTGATTCTATTTATTGCTATTGTTTTTGTCTTTCTGTCTCCCCTGATTAGACTGTAAGCCCATCAAAGAGCAGGGACTGTCTCTATCTGTTACCGATTTGTACATTCCAAGCGCTTAGTACAGTGCTCTGCATATAGTAAGCGCTCAATAAATACTATTGAATGAATGAATGAAAGTATTGAATCTCCATTTTGCAGGTGAGGGAACTGAGACACAGAGAAGTTAAGTGACTTGCCCAAGGTCACACAGCAGGCAAGTGGCACAGCCAGGCTTAGAGCCCCGTCCTCTGACTCCCAGGGACTCCCAGGCCTGTGCTATTTCCACTAGGCTACGCTGCTTCTAGAGTTGCGGGCAGGGAACGTGTCTACTAACACTGTTATACCATACTCTCCCAAGCACTTAATACAGTGGTCTGCACACAGCTCTCAATAAATATAATTGATTGATTGACTGATTGATTTGAAAGTTACCTGCACAGAGATGGTAGCTGAAGCCATGTGAGCAGATGACCTCCCTCAGAGAGTGAGTGCTGAGAGAAGAGAGTGGGGGTCCGAAACCCACAGATAGGGATGCAAGGTGAAAAAAAAGAGCTAGCGAGGAAACTTATAATGGTCAGGAAGGTAGGAAGAGAACCAAGTGAGTCTTTCCCTTCTTGTACTACCGGTACTTTTGTTGCATATTTTCCCTTGCACTTGTTCCGATTGCATTTCATCCTCTTTGTCAAACCAATTTTCCAATTTGTCTAGGTCACTTTGAATTCTATTACCGTCTTCCAGAGTGTTAGCAACTCCTCTCAATTTAGCATCATCTGCAAATTTAATGAGCATGCTCTCGATTTCTTCATCCAAGTCATTAATAAAAAACACTGAATGATTGTGACTTCGGGAACTAGCCCTGTGGGAGATATGCTCCCCTTGCATGTGCACCCACTAATATAATAATGCTGGTGATAATAATGATTATTATTAATAATAATTGTGGTATTTGCTAAGCACTTATTATGTGCCAAGCATTATACTAAGTGCTGGGGTAGATACAAGATAATCAGGTCCCACATGGGGCTCATGGTCTAAATAGGTGGGAGAACAGGTATTGAATCCCCATTTTGCAGATGAGGGAAATGAGGCACAGAGAAGTGAAGTGACTTGCCTGGGGCCATAAAGCAGGTAAGTGCCAGAGTTAGGATTAGAACCCAGGTCTTTTGACTCCTAGGCCCGTGCTCTTTCCACTAGGTCATAAAGGGGATATTTTTTCCAGCTTGTCATTATGTATGTACACAGGGCCTAAGAATATGTGGGAGAGAACCACAGCTCCTATTTAAATCTAGCTAGATGACATCAATAGCTTCTCCCTTATCTTCATGCCTTATACTATCATAGAAGGAATTTAAATCGGTTTAGCACGATATGTTCTTCACAAAGCCATTTTAACTTTTTCCCTAATATTGTCTCTAGTATTGTGTGCTCTCCTAGGTGGTTGCTAATGGATTTTTCCCATGATCTATCCAAATGTCTTTCTAGGTATCAATGTTCAATTGACCAATCTGTAATTGCAAGTGTTATTTCATATTCTGTTTTTAAAGAGGAGCACAGCATTTGCCCTTATCTAACATTCTGGAGTTTCTCCTAACTTTCCTAGATTCTCAAAAACAATGATTAGTGGCTCGGTAATAGGTCCAGCTAATCTCTTAGTGTCCTCTAAGATGCAGGGCATCAGGCCTGGCTAATTGAAGTCCATCCAGCTTTAGATTCTCTTTAACTATTTCTTTCATATTTGGCATTCCAACCTATTAATGTGAGAAGTGTTTATGAGAAGCAGCGTGGTTCAGTGGAAAGAGCACGGGCTTGGGAGTCAGAGGTTGTGGGTTCTAATCCTGGCTCCGCCACTTAGCAGTGTGACTTTGGGCAAGTCACTTAACTTCTCTGTGCTTCAGTTCCCTCATCTGGAAAATGGGGATTAAGACTGTGAGCCCCATATGGGACAACCTGATTACCTTGTATCTACCCAGCACTTAGAACAGTGCTTGGCACATAGTGCTTAACAAATACCAAAATTATTATTATTATTATTATTGTTCTGATCCACTGATTGTAGCTATGATAGTGGGAGGCAATATATCTTATATGGCTAATATAGAGCCAAGGACACTAGACGTCCCTTCAGCACTTGAAAATGAAGTTTCAGATGAGAAATGGGGCTAACACAACCATGGAAACAAAAATCCCAGAATCAAATCAAATGCAACAGAAAACAGTGGAAATCTTCCCTACAAAATGCCTTTGCTAATTTTCATTCAGAGTGAATTGAGGATTGATAAGACATCAGAGATCCTCAAAATTGCCTCCCCAGAAAGCTGGTGAAGGTCAGGTGATTGTCCAACCACCTGCTCTTGGATTGAATCAGGAAGAGATGGGGGAGTGGGTGAGGTGGTTGAGGGCGGGAAAACTATAACCTTACCTGTTCCCGTCCCCATTCTGTCCAATGTCTGGGTCTTCGCCTGACCGCTCTCTGCCTTGTGGCAAAGTTTCAAGGATGTCATTTGATTTGTTGTCACCCCCCACCTTAGTTGTAAACATATATTATAAGTCCAGGGTTCAAAGGGGCAAAAAGTGAAAGTATGCCAAAGCAGAAACATAGATAGAGGGGTCTTGCTCAAGTAGAGAAGGCTCAAGACTGCACCAATCAATCGATAATATTTTCAAAGCATCTATTGTGTGCAGAGCTCAATACTAAGCATAAGGGAGAGTGCATCTGAAGCAGAACACACAGTCCCTGCCCTCAAGGGACTTACAATGTAATGAGCTTGGTCAAATGGAAAGTGCACAGGCCTGGGAATCAGAGGACCTGGGTTCTTAATCCCAGCTCTGCCACTTGTCGGCAGTGGGACCTTGGGAAAGTCACTTCACTTCTCTGTGCCTCAACTACTTCATCCATAAAATGAGGGTTAAGACTGTGAGCTCCACATGGGCTGTGGACTGTGTCCAACCAGCGCTTAGTACAGTGTCTGGCACATACTAAGTGATTAACGAATACCGTTAAAAATAAAATGAAGAAGTCAGGCAGGCATTCACTGGGAATAGGAGGAAAAGCAAGGATATAATAGATAGGAGCCCAAGGAGGTCAGGATTAAATAGCTGAATAAATCACTGAATGCACAATTGGATATTGATTGTGTAAACATGGGTGTAAATACTAAGGTGCACCAAAAAAAAAATCCATAGAATGAGTCCAATCAACCAATGCATATTTTGTCTCCATGGAATAATCTGGATTTAGGTGCAAAGAGAGAATTCCCCCCACCCTTTCCCACTCCCAACCACTGCCTTCTTACAAACAGGCCAATGATCAGAGTAGATTGAAGTGGTTGATTTTACACATGGCTCTTACCTCATAGCACACTAGACACTAAGGTGAAAACCTTCAGATTCTCTCCTGGAAAGTTTTTTTAAAATCTAGATTGAGAAATCATTAAAGATCAACCCCCAACATCCATAGAAAATGAACCTGAGTGCCTGCTAATTTTCTCAGGTTGGTGATACTTACAGGGAACTCATGATTGACCCACTCTGAGCATAAACACATTTGCTTGGGAGAGTCACTCACCCCAGCTGGAATAAACTGGAAACTGATTAACAATTTCCTCCTTCAGATACTGTCACAAGTGATTAGGACAAAACCCATTGACTCTTAGCATCCCTTTCTGCCCTAATTAAGCCTTGACACGCAAATACGTTGATGCCGAATGATTCAGCAGCCAATTATCCAGTTTGTGGATTATTCAGGCTCTTCACCTACCTCCTTCTTTCTCCCATTATTTGCCTCTTGACCGTTTCATCGCTCAGGAATAATTATGCTAGAGGTTGACAAGGGGGAAATTAATGGGGCTGAAATTCAAGTTTACTGATTTTGTTTCATGGGAGCAGGTCTGGAAAAAAAGGTTTGGTGAAGAAGCGATGGAAACTCTTGCCTCAAGTAAAGTTTTTGGGTTATCTGCATTTTCCATTGTCCATGATCTCCCTTATGTCTCATTGCCACAGAATAATGAGCACATTAATCAGAAAACCCAAAGCTCAGATCAGAACTGGGGAGTGAGTGATCCCAGTGGGTGTCCTTGGCTGCTAACTTCCCCCAAGAAACAACACATTGTAATATATTTCATGTCTGTCTCCCTTACTTAATGTTGGTATTTGTTAAGCGCTTACTATGTGCCGAGCACTGTTCTAAGCGCTGGGGTAGACATAGGGGAATCAGGTTGTCCCACGTGGGGCTCACAGTCTTAATCCCCATTTTACAGATGAGGGAACTGAGGCACAGAGAAGTAAGCTCCTTGAGGGCAGGGATCAGGCCTCCCAACTCTACTGTATTATACTCTACTGAACGCTTGGTACGGTGCTCTGCAAGCAGTGAGTGCTCAATAAGTACCATTGATTGACTGAAGAAGTTGCCCTAAACCACACAAATCCAGGAAGATTCAGTAGAGCAATAGTCCCTATCCAATAGTATACATTCCCAAAGGTCATCACAACTGTGGGCACTTTCAACACTGCTGACATAGATTATTCAGAAAAGGCATGGGACAATCTCTGAGCAACAGAGATTTTGCCAGTTTTGGTTAATTTTGCCTCTTCTCACTCAAGTTCATCAATGTCTCACTCTCTAATTGATTGGTTTTACAGGATATTTTTCTCCAAGGGGAAAAATACAAGTCACAGCCCCTAGTACTGTGCTGCTAATAATAATAATAGCAATGATATTTGTTAAGCACTTACTATGTGTCAAGCACTGTTTTAAGCATTAGGGTAGATACAAACTAATAAGGTTGGACATGATCCCTGTCCCACTTGTCCACTTCATTCATTCACTCATTCAATCGTATTTTTCGAGTGCTTACTGTGTGCAGAGCACTGTACTAAGCACTTGGAAAGTACAGTTCAGCAACAGAGACAATCCCTGCCCACACCGGGCTTACATTCCAGAAGGGGGGAGACAGACATCAAAACAAGTGAACAGGTATCAATAGAAATAAATAGAATTATAGGTATGTACACATCGAAACAAGCAAACAGGCATCAGTATAAATCAATAGAATTATACATAGATACATTTTCCAGATAAGGTAACTGAGGCCCAGAAAAGTGAAGTGACTTGCCCAAGGTCACACAGAGTACAGGTGGCAGAGCTGGAATTAGAACCCAGGCCCCTGCTCTATTCACTAGGCCATGCTGCTTCCCCAGTGCTCTGCATAGTGTGCGCAATCAATCATCATCAGCAGTAGCAGCAGCATTTATTAATCATCACTGTGTGGAGAACCGTGTGGGGACCATACAGCAGTTGTAGTCATAATGGTATTTATTGATTGCCCACAGAGTTCATAAGCAAGTACAACTAATAGAAATGACATATTCCCTGCCCATTAGGCTCTTATATTCTAACAGGGGAGATGGAGATAAGAATATTTACAATTGGAGCAATCAGAATGAAACATAGTGTCTCTGCCTTCAAGGCCTAGTGGCAAGAGCATGAGCCTGGGAGTCAGAGGACCTGGGTTCTAATCCTAGCTCTGCCAATTGCTTGCTGTGTGACTTTGGGCAATTCACTTAACTTCTCTGAGCCTTAGTTTTCCTCCACAGTAAAATGGGGATTCAATACCTGTTCTCCCTCCTACTTAGACCGTGAGCCCCGTGTGGTACGGGGACCGTGTCTGACCTGATTAACCTGTATCTACCCCAGCACTTAGTGCAGAGCTTGACACGTAGTAAGCACTTAACAAATGCCATAATAAAAAGAAGAGTTTACAATCTCAGGTCTCTCGACTTTGTGACCCATACTCTTTATCAGAGCAGTGACCCTGTTGACAGCTTTGGTCGGAAGGGCTGACCTGGAGTGCACAGTGCATTCGTTCCATATAGCAGACAGGCAGTTTTTTTGCTGGATATTCCCCTGCCCAGTACTGATACAGCCCTGGATGCCTTTATGTCTGGGATTTTAATTTTAAATACCCAGTCTTCCTATGCCTTGGCTCTTTCTGCAGAGTCCTGGGAGGGGAATGTAAAGGCACTGGGAAGCAGTGTGGACTAATGGAAAGGGCCTGGGAGTCAGGGAACCTGGTGAGTTCCAATCCCACTTAGTCACTTGTCTGCTTGGTGACCCTAGACATGTCACTTAACTTTTCTGGACATCACTTTCCTCATCTGTAAAGTGGGGATTAAATTCCTGTTCTAATTTCCCCTTAGGCTGTGAGCCTCATGTGGGACAGGGACTGTGTCTGACCCGATTATCTTGTAGCTACCTAGCCCAGTGCCTAGCATAGTGCTTGGCACATTCATTCATTCATTCATTCAATAGTATTTATTGAGCGCTTACTATGTGCAGAGCACTGTACTAAGCGCTTGGAATGTACAAATTGGTAACAGATAGAGACAGTCCCTGCCCTTTGATGGGCTTACAGTCTAATCGGGAGAGACAGACGGACAAAAACAATAGTTAGTGATTAACAATTGGCAGAGCTAGGATTAGAACCCAGGTCCTCTGACTCCCAGGCTCATGCTCTTGCTACTAGGCTTTGAAGGCAGAGATATTGTGTTTTATTCTGATCGCTCCAATTGTAGATATTTTTTATCTCCGTCTCCCCTGTTAGAATGTAAGAGCCTAATGGGCAGGGAATATGTCACTTCTATTAGTTGTACTTGCTTATGAGCTCTGTGGGCAATCAATAAATACCATTATGACTACAACTGCTGTATGGTCCCCACACGGTTCTCCACACAGTGATGATTAATAAATGCTGCTGCTACTGCTGATGGTGATTGATTGCGCACACTATATGGAACAATATTGGAACAAGGCAGGCGTCAGGGGCCCTCCAGGAATATGCTTTAGGTGCTGCATATTTCCACAAAAGATTCTGTATGACATTATAACGTTACATCATAGAACCTGTGTAATGTACATTACATACTACACTTAGGTTACTTCTGAATTGGCACCGGAGAGTCCTGTAATAATAATAATAATAATATTAAAAATAATTACGGTATTCATTAAGCACTTACTATATGCCAAGCACTGTTCTAAGCGCTGGGGTAGATACAAGGTTATCAGGTTGTCCCACATGAGGCTCACAGTCTTCATCGCCATTTTACAGATGAGGTAACTGAGACACAGAGAAGTTAAGTAACTTGCTCAAAGTCACACAGCTGACAAGTGGCAGAGCCGGGATTAGAACCCATGAGCTCTGGCTCCCACGCCCGTGCTCTTTCCACTAAACCATGCTACTTCTCAAGTATTCACAAGTACCATCAATGTCTACCCTATAATAATGTTGGTATTTGTTAAGCGCTTACTATGTGCCGAGCACTGTTCTAAGTGCTGGGGTAGACACAGGGGAATCAGGTTGTCCCACGTGGGGCTCACAGTTTTAATCCCCATTTTACAGATGAGGTAACTGAGGCACCGAGAAGTTAAGTGACTTGCCCAAAGTCACACAGCTGACAAGTGGCTGAGCCGGGATTCGAACCCATGACCTCTGACTCCAAAGCTCGGGCTCTTTCCACTGAGCCATACTGCTTCTCTGAAGCAGCCCTATGTGGCACTGAGTTTTGTTTAGCATGTCCTTTTGCATCCTACGAGCAAAGAAAAGTAAAAATATTTCCTTGGTAGCCTTTTCCTTTGGAGGGGGCTATGGCTTTGTTAGAGGTACGAGGGAACAAAGTATGATTTTCCTACCTTAATCACCAAAGCTGCCTGCCCAATATAATTTCTAAATCAGGTGAGATTGGCTGTCTACACTGACTGAATTCATTGGATAACTGCCAACCCTCTGCTCTACTTTGGACTGTGTTTCTGTCTCAGAGGGCCACAGACCATGCGAAAGTCAAAGCAATCTGCTCCAAATGAAAAATTACTGCCTGGATGCCAGCTGCTTGCCCATACTATTCCCTTCCCACTTGGCTCTTTAAGTGCTGTAAATCCTCTTGGCTTAAAGGCTCTCCACCAACTTGCCCCATCCTCCATAACTCCATAAGCAGCGTGGCTCAGTGGAAAGAGCCCGGGCTTGGGAGTCAAAGGTCGTGGGTTCTAATCCCGGCTAGGCCTCTTGCCAGCTATGTGACTTTGGGCAAGTCACTTAACTTCTCTGTGCCTCAGTTACCTCATCTGTAAAATGGGGATTAAAACTGTGAGCCCCACTTGGGATAACCTTGTATCCCTCCAGCGCTTAGAACAGTGCTTTGCACATAGTAAGCGCTTAACAAATACCACCATTATTATTATTACTATTAACTGCTCTCTTCCCCCATTACTCCCCACTCACTGTCTTGATTTCTCCCACCCTAACCTCCTGACCCTATCTCACTTTTGCCTCTCACGCTGTCACCTCTCACCCTCGCTGTTCCCCCATCTTGGAACTCCTTCCCTCCCCTAATCTGCCAGACAGTTGACCGCTCTCTATACATTCAGAGCCCACATCCTCCAACAAGCCTTCCCCGATTAGTTCCCCAATTGCTGGGCAGCAGAGAGGGCAGAATTATAGAGGGTAGACAGTCAGTTAATTGCATTTATTGAGTGCTTACTGTGCACAGAGCACTGTATTAAGCACTTGGGAGAATACAACCCAACAATAAAAAGACACATTCCCTGCCCACAATCAGCTACATTCTAGGAGGTGAGGAAGAGTGAGATTTTTTTTAATGGTACTTGTTTAAACATTCATTCATTCATCCATTCAATTGTATTTATGGAGCACTTACTGCATGCAAAGCACTGTACTAAGTACTTGGAAGAGTACAATAAAACAACAGACACATTCCCTACCCACAGCAAGCTCACAGTCTAGAGGGGGAGACAGACACTAATATACATAAATGAATAAATGAATAAATAAATTACAGATATATCTACATATCTATATACCTAGATATAGATATATAGATATATATGTGTGTTGTGGTGATGGGAGGGAGGATGAAAGAAGGTAGCAAGTCACGGCAATACAGAATGTACCAGAAAGGACCGTACTAAACCCTGGGGTAGATACAAGTTGTTTTTTTTTTAATAGTATTTATCGAGCGCTTACTATGTGCAGAGCACTGTACTAAGCGCTTGGAATGTACAAATCGGTAACAGATAGAGACAGTCGCTGCCCTTTGACGGGCTTACAGTCTAATCAGGGGAGATGGACAGACAAGAACAATAGCAATAAATCAGGTTGGACACAATCTCTGTCCCACATAGGTCTCACAGTCTTAATCCCCATTTTGCAGATGAAATAACAGTCACAGAGAAATTAAGTGATTTGCCCAAGGTCACACAGCAGACAGTGTCAGAGCCAGGATGAGAACCCAGGTCCTCTGACTCCCAAGCCCATGCCCTTTCCACTAGGCCAGGCAGCTTCTCAGAGATGGAGGAGGTTGGCTTGATACCTGGATTTCCAGTAGCGCTCAACAGTTCCTGCGCAAGAATGGAGGAAGCTGACTGTGGAGGTGACTCAGGTCTGTGGGTTGGTGGTATGAGATTGGACAGGGGAACGAGGGAGTTGAGTTCAGTGGAGAGGGTGGAGTTGAGGGTGTGGATTTCTGTGTCAAGAGAAGGCAGGTTTGGTATGGAGACCAAAAGGGGAATGATGACTTTAGAAAATTGGAGGGAGTCAAAAGATTGAAAGTCTCTGTGGGGCCTCACTGTGGGCAGAGAATGTGTCTACCAACTGTGGTATATTGTACTCTCCCAAGCACTCAGTACAATCCTCTACACACAGCAAGTGCTCAGTAAATACAATTGCTTGATTGAACAGGATAGATTCACAGGGGGTGGTTGTGGGAGAGAAGGCAGGAGAGGAAGTTGTGGATGGAGAGTTGGATTTCAGACTTGGTGAGGTTAGAGACAGTACAGTAATGAGAGATAATGAAATCGAGCATGTGTCCAAGTTGGTGAGTGGATGAGATGGTGTGGAGGAGGAAGTTGGTGGAGTTGATGAGTGAGAGGAAGCGGGTAGCAGGAAAGCCGTTGGGAACATCCACGTGGATACTGAAGTCCCCTCGGATCCCATGGAAATGGGAGAAGATGAGGCCCCCTCATTTTTATAAAAAAAATATTCAGACCATATCTCTCCACTTCTCCAAATACTCCAGTCGTCCATCTGTCTCCACATCCATCAGAACCTCCCGCCCATCAGATTTAAGGCACTTAACTTTCCCCCTCCAACCTTATCTCACTAATCTACTACAATGTAACCCGAATACTCTGCTCTTCTAACACCAATGTACTCTCTGAACCTACTGCCCAATGACAATATTTCTCCATCTTTATTGACTTCCATGCCCATTGTCCATGACAGCTGCTTCAGACTTTTAACTCCCTCCTCAAACCCTCTGTTCCCCTGCCCCCATCTCTTGTCCTTAAAGACCTTCCCATGTACTACATCGATAAAACTGAAGCCGTCAGGCATGAGCTCCCTAAAATCTGACTGCTCCTATCCAGTCCCTTCTTCCTCCTGCCCCTTTCAGATTCTCTTATCCTTCCTACCTGTATCTCAAGTGGCGATCTCCTGCCTCCTCTCAAAATCTACCCCTCTACCTGCAGCTCTGACCCCATCCCTTCACAGTTTATTAAAACATTTCCCTCCTCCTTCTTTCCTTCCTGACTGCCATCGTCATCTACTTACTCTCCAATGACTCCTTCCCCATTGTTTTCAAATACACCTGTGTATCCCCCATCCGAAAAAATAAAAACCTTCCCTTGACTCCACTGCACCCTCCAGTTAGTGCCCCATCTCCTTGCTACCATATTCCTTACCAAACTCTTTGAATGACTTATTTATACTCACTGCCTCCATTTCCTCTCCTCCAATTCTGTCCGTGACCCCCTGCAATCTGGCTTCTATGCCCTCCACACCCTGGAAACTGACTTCCTCAAGGCCACCAGGGATCTCCTTCTTGCCACGGTCTCTACTCCATCCTAATCCTTCTCAACTTTTCAGTTGCCTTCAACACTAAAGACCACCCCCTTCTCCTGGGAACACTATTTCACTCTGGCTTCATTGACACCATCCTCACCTATTTCTCTTCCTATTTCTCTTCCTATTTCTCTGGCCGCTCCTTCTCAGTCTTTATTGCAGACTCCTCCTCTGTCTCCTAACTGTGGGAGTCCCTCAGGCTCAGTTCTGGGACCCCTTCAATTCTCCATCTACACTCTCTCCCTCGAAGAACTTATTTGCTTCCATGGCTTCAACTACCTGTGTACCTCTCCAGCTCCAACCTCTCTCCTTCTCTGCAGCCCTACATTTCCTCCTGCCATCAGGAATTCTCTACTCGGATGTCCCACTGATGTCTCAAACTTAATATGTCCAAAGCAGAACTTTGCACCTTTCAACCCAAATCCCCTTCTACTCCTGACCTTGCCATCACTGTGGAAAACACCATCATCCAGTTTCTCACAACATGGTCTATGGAAAGAGGACTAGCTTGGGGGTCAGAGGACCTGGGTTCTAATTCCAGCTCGCCAATTGCCTGCGGGGTGACCTTGGGGAAGGCATTTAACTTCTCAGTGCCTCAGTTGCCTCATCTGTAAAATGGGGATTGAATACCTGTTCTCCTTCCTACTTGGACTGTGAGCCCTTGTGGCACAGGAACTGTGTCCCATCTGATTGACTTGTATCTACCCAGTGTTTCGAGTAGTGCTTGACCCATAGTTCGCACTTAACAAAACCATAAAAAACAACAAAAAACATGAAACCTTGGCATTATCCTTGACTTAGCTATCTTTTTCAACCCATATATTCAGTCTTTCACCAAATCTTGTCAGTTCTACCTTCACTATATTTCCAGAATCTTTCCCTTCCTCTTCATCCAGATGGGCAAACAGGCTGATTCAAGTACTTGTCATATCCCACCTTGACTATTGCATCAGCTGAGCCCCCCTTTTCCTCTGCTCCTCCTCCCCTCCCCTTCTCCCCTACTCCCTCCCTCTGCTCTACCCCCTTATGCCCCAAAGCACTTATGTATATTTGTACATAGTTATTATTCTATTTATTTAATTAATGATGTGTATATATCTATAATTCTATTTATCTATTTTGATGCTATTGATGCCTGTCTACTGGTTTTGTTTTGTTATCTGTCTTCTCCCCCCTCTAGACTGTGAGCCCATTGTTGGGTAGGGATTGCCTCTACCTGATGCCAAATTGTACTTTCCAAGCACTTAGTACAGTGCTCTGCACACAGTAAGTGCTCAATAATATGATTGAATGAATGAATGAATCAGCCTCCTTGTTGACCTCCCTGCTTCCTGTCTGTCCCCTCTCCAGTCCATACTTCACTCTGCTGCTAGGATCATTTTTCTAAAAAAAATGTTCTGTGGCCATTTCCCCACTCCTCAAAAACCTCCAGGGTTGCCCATCCATCTCCACACCAAGCCCAAACTCCTTTCGATTTGCTTTAAAGCACTCAATCAGCTAGCCACCTCCCCCCAACCTTACTCCTCTTCCACAACCCAGCCTGCACACTTCGCTCCTCTACCACTCTACTTACTGTACCTAGATCTCTTCTCTCTTGCCATTGACCTCTTGCTTCTGTCCTCTCTTCTGTCTGGAATTCCTTCCCTCTCCCTCTCTAACAGACCACCATTCTCCCTTTCTTCAAAACCCTATTAAAATCACCTCTCCTTCAGGAATCCTTCCCTAACTCACCTCTCAGTCTCTCATTTTCCCACCCTCCTCTCCCTCCTCTCTGTGTCACCTATGTACTTGGATCTGTACCCCCTAAACATTTTGATACTCACCCCACCATCACCCCCAACAGCACTTATGTATCCTTATCCTCTGCTGCTTCTCCTCTCTATATTTTAACTTCTGTCTTCCCCTATCTCCCCGACTAGCTTGTAAACTCCTTGAGGGTAGGGATTGTACCTACCAACTGTATTGTATTATATTCTCCCAAGAGTCAATACAGTGCTCTACACACAATAAGCACTCAATAGATACCATTGATTGGTTGATTGATTGATTGATTTGAAAGTGGAGAAAGCTGTGGTCTGTTGGATATGAAGGGTGAGGGAGTTCCTGTAGAGGGGAGGATGTGGCAGGAGAGATGAGAACAAAGTACAGTGAGTAGGTTAGCGGAAGAGAAATGAAGAATGTGAGCTGGGTTGTAGAAGGAAAAAAGAGCGGATAAGTAGAAGGGAGAGAACTGATTGAGTACTTCAGAGAGAGAGGACTGGGCCACTGTTTGAGGTTGCTAAGCAATGGGGAGATGTGTGCAGAACATTCTAGAAAAATGATCTGGGCAGCAGAAGGAAGTATAGACTGGATAGGGGAGAGATAGGAGGCAGAGAGATCAATGAAGAGGCTGGTGCAGTTATCAAGCCGAGACATTACAAGATCCTGGATCAGCCTGCTGGTCTTTTGGATGGAGAGGAAGGACTGGATCCTGGTTTCTCTGACTCCCAGCCTCTGTGCTAACAGCAAGGAAATGCCCCACTCCTGATGATGTGACCCAGTGGCAGGGGAGACGCTCTGTCTCACTGTTAATCTTTTGGCACAGCTAGGTATGTCCAATGTTCAGGCTGTCCGATACCCAGCTGAATTTGGTCGGCCTAGTGCTTTTGACTAAGCCAGCATTAGTTTACCCTGCGTCTAACATCGGGTAAGGGATTGTGGCTGTTTGGAAAAAGAAACAAAAGGAATAAAGCTCTGTCTTTTCTTTTTGAAGCTCTCAGTGAAATCCCCAGCATGCTTATGGGAATTGAGGTTAAATGTGGAAAAACTGTCACATCCTAGGTTGCCAAAGGTGACAGTGGCCACTGCCCAGGAAGGATGTTGGGAGGGCAGGGACCCCAGAAAAGTTTCCATCAACCGATCTTATTATGATCCAGTAGGATCGAAAGTTCTACGCTGAATGTTTGCACTAACAAAACAAAACACTCAATTCGCAGTTCAGTCTCTCCCCTTCAGAGTTTGAGATTTAATGAATTGGAAAATAGGGGAAAGGAGAATTCATTCATTCAATAGTATTTATTGAGCGCTTACTATGTGCAGAGCACTGTACTAAGCGCTTGGGATGAACAAGTCGGCAACAGATAGAGACAGTCCCTGCCGTTTGACGGGCTTACAGTCTAATCGGGGGAGACGGACAGACAAGAACAATGGCACTAAACAGCGTCAAGGGGAAAAACATCTCGTAAAAACCGATGGCAACTAAATAGAATCAAGGCGATGTACAATTCATTAACAAAATAAATAGGGTAACGAAAATATATACAGTTGAGCGGACGAGTACAGTGCTGTGGGGATGGGAAGGGAGAGGTGGAGGAGCAGAGGGAAAAGGGGAAAATGAGGCTTTAGCTGCGGAGAGGTAAAGGGGGGATGGCAGAGGGAGTAGAGGGGGAAGAGGAGCTCAGTCTGGGAACGCCTCTTGGAGGAGGTGATTTTTAAGTAAGGTTTTGAAGAGGGAAAGAGAATCAGTTTGGCGGAGGTGAGGAGGGAGGGCGTTCCAGGACCGCGGGAGGACGTGACCCAGGGGTCGACGGCGGGATAGGCGAGACCGAGGGACGGCGAGGAGGTGGGCGGCAGAGGAGCGGAGCGTGCGGGGTGGGCGGTAGAAAGAGAGAAGGGAGGAGAGGTAGGAAGGGGCAAGGTGATGGAGAGCCTTGAAGCCTAGAGTGAGGAGTTTTTGTTTGGAGCGGAGGTCGATAGGCAACCACTGGAGTTGTTTAAGAAGGGGAGTGACATGCCCAGATCGTTTCTGCAGGAAGATGAGCCGGGCAGCGGAGTGAAGAATAGACCGGAGCGGGGCGAGAGAGGAGGAAGGGAGGTCAGAGAGAAGGCTGACACAGTAGTCTAGCCGGGATATAACGAGAGCCCGTAATAGTAAGGTAGCCGTTTGGGTGGAGAGGAAAGGGCGGATCTTAGAGAAGTTTGTCTCTAAGTCTCAACATTGATAAAAATCTTACGATCTTGGCAAAGTTAACCCCAACTGGTTTGAGCCAAGTCATCAATTCAAGAGCTGGTGAATTTCACTCCCCAACAGAAACTCAAAAGTCATATTCAGTAAATAAATTGATTTAAAGAAAAGGCACTCTATGGGTCAGACAACCCACTATATATATATATTATATATAAGTATATATTTATATTTATAGCATAAATATATATGTATATATTTAACGTTATATGTTAAGCGCTTACAATGTTCCAGACCCTGTTCTAAGTGTTGGGGTAGATGCAAGGCAATCAAGTCAGACACAGTCCCTGTCCCACATGGGGCTCACAGTCTTAATCCCCACTTTACAGATAAGGTAGCCAAGGCCCAGAGAATTTAAGTGGCTTGCTCAAGGTCATCCAGCAGACAAATGATAGAGCTGGGATCAGAACCCAGTTCCTTTGGATTCCCAGGCCAGTGCTCTCTCCACTAGGCCATGCTACTTGTAATTAACAGGTAGGAGATGACTTTCTGAGAATGCATAAGGAAGGGCTGAGCTGAGATCAGGCACTTAGTAAATAGCTTGGTTGAGTCTAATTAGTGTGAAGATTGATGTTGTTGTTTTTTGGTGTTTTTTTTAAATACAGTAGTCATTTGCAATTCAACAAGAAACAACAGCTTTAAGAACTTTAGGATTTTCCTCTTGGCCACCCAGGTGGAAATCCAGACAGGTGCCTGCGCTGTGTCTTAGATGGGGTAAGAGGAGTGAAAGGGCTGGGAGTGACCAAGGTGGGTGGGACTATAAATTCATTCTCTTGCAATTGCATATCCTTTCATCCCTTCACCCATCCTAACTCTTAGAGCAACATTTCATTAAATAACCTGTATCCACTGGCTATGTATAAAGGGTCAAGTAGAGGAAGGGGTTTAGAAAGTCTTCCTCACTTTGTCTAGCCCAAGGGTTCCCTCATATGATGATGATAATAATAATATGGGCATACCTCATGATACGACCAAGTTCATCTTTCTTAACAGGAATGTAAGTGCTTAGTACAGTGCTCTGTGCACAGTGAGCACTCAATCAATACCATTAATTGATTAACAATATAGTTGCATCAGGAATGAGATGCAGCATAGACTAATTAGTCCTGAAGGAATAATGGACCCCCAGCACATGGTCACATTTTAGTGAGTTAACAACTATGATCTGTCAATCAATCAATCATATTTATTGAGCGCTTGCTGTGTGCAGAGCACTGTACTATGCACTTGGGAGAGTACAATAGAACAGAGCTGGTAGATACGTTCCCTGCCCACAGTGAGTTTACAGTCTGGATAACACACACATTTCCAAAGCTCCCCTCCATTCATTTATTACTTTACATTTTAATTCCAGTTCCCATGAACGTCAAGGAGCCTAGACTCTTATTTCTAATCTGTAGTTCTTTCACTGTCTTAAAGCTAGCTACAATAGGGAAGCCTCCCAGAATAATCACCTCTGTGCAACCTTTCTGACAGCATTGGGGACAATTCCCATTTTCTGCCTAATTCAGGAAAATATCATGTAGATTTGTTTGGGCACTAAGAAATAAATAATTGCCCTGTTTTTTCACTATATTCTAAAGGTTCCAGGAGTTTTCATCAGCAGCTATTAACTGTGACAAAGTAGCATCCCTGGTAGTTTAAGGATACCAGAATTATATGCATTAACTAAATAGAGTCCATAAATATTACCATGTAAGAATGTCACATTTTAAGGCTATATTTTTTATGATAAAGCTAAAATAAAGTGAAGCTCTAAAAATTAATGTCACCTCTTTTATGTAACAAGACTGACCTCATTACATCTTAGCGCAGTGAAATAACGACTCCCGGTATTAGAGAAAAGAAGCTTTCATTAACTGCTTGCATTTATGATGCAATTGCTGCTGATATAGGGGTTTTAATTTCTATCCTAGATACTTTGGGGAGCTCGCTTTTGAGAAAAAAAAGGAACGCATCCTAATTAAAATACTGAAAAGAATTCCAACCCTGAAATGTTTTGATTTAATTCTAGTGCTTTTTTACACTTTATTTCACTAAAATGTGAATCCAAAGACTTCACCTTTCCCTTGAAAGAAACTCTGATCCTAGAATTTGGGAACAACCCAGAGCCAATCTGGACCTCTCTCTTCCCCCATCTCCTCCTGGAACTACAGCCATAAGAGTCAATCCCCTGGGGTCTCCCTGGTACGGTAATAATAATGTTGGTATTTGTTAAGCGCTTACTATGTGCCGAGCACTGTTCTAAGTGCTGGGGTAGATCCAGGGTAATCAGGTTGTCCCACGTGAGGCTCACAGTCTTAATCTTCATTTTACAGATGAGGTAACTGAGGCACTGAGAAGTGAAGTGACTTGCCCAAAATCACACAGCTGACAGGCGGTGGAACCGGGATTAGAACCCATGGCCTCCGACTCCTAAGCTCGGGCTCTTTCCACTGAGCCACGCTGCTTCTCTTCAAGCTGGCCTTGACTTGAAACCATGGTCTTTATCACCATCAGATCCCAAGGAACTGAAAATTGCTTTATCTGGGGTTTTCCACTAGGTGTTAGTGACTCTCAGTCATTCAATCAATTTTATTTATTGAGCGTTTACAATGTGCAGAGTACTGTACTAAGCGTTTGGGAGAGTACACTACAACAGAGTTGGCAGGCATGTTCCTTGCCCACAAGGAGCTCACAGTCTCTGGAGGGAGACAGATATTAAATAAATTACAGATACATACATGAGTGCCGAGGGTGGGGTTCATAAAGGGTACAAATCTAACAGCAAGGGTGACGCAGAAGGTAAAGGGAGTAGGGGAAATGAGGGCTTAGTCGGAGAAGATCTCCTGGAGGAGTTGTTATTTTAAAAAGGCTTTGAAGGTGGGAAGAGGGGTAGTCTGTTGGATCCGAACAAAGAGGGAGTTTCAGGCCAGAGGCAGGATGTGGGCAAGGGGTCAGCTGTGAGATAGATGAGATCAAAGTACAGTGAGTGGGTTGGTGTTAGAGAAGCAAAGTGTTTGTGCTGGGTTGTAATAGGAAGTCAACGAGGTAAGTTAGTATGGGGAAAGGTGAACAAGTGCTTTAATGGACATTTACGTCTGTCAGGCCATTGGAAAGCCTTGATGTTCATGCGGAGCCCTTTAGGTTTTCTAGTATCATCCATTGCTCTATTTATTTTTATTATTTATTGATTGTGATGTGGTTAGGTGCTTAATATGTACAGAGCACTACTCAGCTCTGGCATAGATAATAACAATAATAATAACTGTGGTGTTTGTTAAGCGCTTACTATGTGCCAGGCACTGTACTGAGCGCTGGAGTAGAGACATGTTTGTCAGGTTGGATACAGTCCATATCCTGTATGGGGCTCCCAGTCTTAATCTCCATTTTACAGATAAGGTAACTGAGACACAGGGAAGTGAAGTCACTTACCCAAGGTCATGCGGCAGACAAGTGGTAGAGCCGGGATTAGAACCCAGGCCCTTCTGACTACCAGGCCCATGCTCTAATAATAATAATAATAATGATAATGTTGGTATTTGTTAAGCGCTTACTATGTGCAGAGCACTGTTCTAAGCGCTGGGGTAGACACAAGGGAATCAGGTTGTCCCACGAGAGGCTCACAGTCTTAATCCCCATTTTACAGATGAGGTAACTGAGGCACAGAGAAGTTAAGTGACTTGCCCACAGTCACACAGCTGTCAAGTGGCGGAGCCGGGATTCGAACCCATGACATCTGACTCCAAAGCCCGTGCTCTTTCCACTGAGCCATGCTGCTTCTCTAACCACTAGATCACCTGTAGATACAAGATAATTAGGTCAGACACAGTCCCTGTCCCACTTGGGACTCGCAGACTAAGGGAGAAAGAGAACAGGTATTGAATCCCCACTTTAGAGATGAGCAAACTGAGGCACAGAGAAGTCAAGTGATTTGACCACCATCACGCAGGCAGGCAAGTGGCAGAGCCGGAATTAAAAGCCAGGCCCTCCGACTCCCAGGCTGTGCTCTTCCACTTGGTCACATTGCGTCGCCCCATGTCTCGGCAGGGGAAGAACAGATTCTGCTTGGGTTCTAGATCTCAGTTTTCAGTCATGGCCTCACCCTTCCTGGGATCTCAGTGAAACAACAGGGTTGCGGGAAGTGGGTTCGAGCGTGTTGGAAACTACTTCCTCTTCCCCTCTTCAAAACCCTACTTAAAACTCACCTCCTCCAAGAGGCCTTCCCAGACTGAGCTCCCCTTCTCTCTCTACTCCCTCTACCACCCCCCTTCACCTCTCCGCAGCTTAACCCTCTTTTCCCCCCCATTTCCCTCTGCTCCTCCCCCCTCCTTTCCCATCCCCTCAGCACTGTACTCATCTGCTCAACTGTATATATTTTCGTTACCCTATTTATTTTGTTAATGAATTGTACATCGCCTTGATTCTATTTAGTTGCCATTGTTTTTACGAGATGTTCTTCCCCTTGACTGTTTATTGCCATTGTTCTCGTCTGTCCGTCTCCCCCGATTAGACTGTAAGCCCGTCAAATGGCAGGGACTGTCTCTATCTGTTGCCGACTTGTTCATCCCAAGCGCTTAGTACAGTGCTCTACACATAGTAAGCGCTCAATAAATACTATTGAATGAATGAATACTTTAAACCGAACCCCAGATCCTGGTTGCCGAGGCCCTTTTGGAGCCCAATGACTTCATCATGGGGGGAGGTCCAACCATAATTCGTCAGGAAACCCTCAAAGGACCAGGGATGGCCTCATTATCACAAAGAGTCTCCCCACCCCCTCACCAAACTCCAGGGGCCCTGGGGCAATCACTCTGCTTACTCAAATAGTAGTTCTGAACCTAGACCAATGATTCATCACACTTTTCCATGATAATTGCACAATTAATATAATCGGCATAGGTTAAGGAATCAGGGCAAAAATCCTTCAAGGACCCTGACTCTGAGTATGAAAATCAGGCCAGTTCTACAAGGAGATCCAGCAGCAATAACCAAGTCCACTCAAGGCCTGGCTCGATTCCTGGTCTCTTGGACTGACTTCCTAATGGCTTAGCTTTGTCTCCCTGGTTCTGCTCTCTGACTCCTGCATCATTCTTCCAGAGTTTCCTGCATGGAGTTCCTGGCCTGACCTTATTTATTAGGATGGTGCCTTTGCCGGCACTTAGGTGCCACAACAGTTCTAGAACTCCAAATATTCGGGGTACTATCTATCACTGTTGAAGGGATAGTAGAACATCCAGGCCTAAGCTGGAGTAAAAATGCTATCAGAAGCAGTCATCACTCTAGATGTGCACTAAAAGTAGACTTCCTTACATGTGTGGCAAACAACAACAATGAAGCCCCTAGGCTTACACACACACACACACACACACACACATACACACATTCCCACACAATTAGTGTTGTTGCGCATATGTATTGTGCAGCATTTCCTTCCGTTTTTTTTTTTTTTTCCCCTGCAGTGATAACGATAAGCTGAACATGGTTTCAAACTGGGACAAAGAACTGAACAAACCAACCATAGAAATACGGTGGCCACGTTGCAGATGAAAGAGGTGAGGTGAGTCATTTATTTGGTAGAATTCACAGTAGGAATGAGGCCCTGTCTGGTGACTGTCATTCTCACATCATCTTTTGGCCATATGCATCATCTTTTGGCCATATGCTGCCTTAAGGCAGTGGACATCCTGCTCGTCCGTTACTAATTTTAACCCATTTTATTCAACTGAGTTCATTTCTTTGGTTCGCTTCACTGTGAGTGTGTTGGTGTGCGTATGTGTGCGTCTATCTGAAAAACAAAGCAGAAACAATGAGACCAAAAAAAAGTCCTCATCCCCTAAGAGTTATGCTTCATCAATCTTTGTAAATTGTGAGATCAGGTTTAGTTCCTGAGTAGGGGAGGAGAATCAGGTTTTTCTTGTTCCTTGTTTTTGTTGTTTTTCTTTCCGTGTCAATTATTAACATGACCAACGTTAATGATACTGACATTTAGCACTTATTTGTGTTGTGTTTAATAGGTCCTAGGGATGGTAATAAATCTCTTCCCTAGAATAAGGGTTCTTTTTACCTGGAATTCTGGGGGAGAAAGTTTGCACTCAGTCTCCTGTGTTGGTTTTGCGTTTTGAGACTGGTCAAGCAAAGAAATCCCCAAGAAACACTTTTCGTACTTGAAAAATCCATTTTTCTTGGTCCTGGGTAACTAAGCAGTGTCCCAGAATACAATCCAATGATATTGTTAGCCTATTAATGCCTCACAACCTCCCTAAAACAGGCTCGAATCAAGTAGATTAGCATTGTTCGTTATGGACACAGGGCTTGGGGGTTGGGAAAGTTGCCTTTGGCTGGCATGGATTAAACGGTGTGCTTTGCATCTCAATGCCTACCGCTATCAAGCCCTATATAGGCAGCCTATTTATAATAAACAGTTTTCAGAAATTGAGGAACTGAGTTGTACTCATTTTTAGGCAAGCAACAGAACATTCAAATAAACGTTCGCAGCGGAGTGCTTTTCTGCCTTTGCATGTGAAATCGTTACCCTGTTTAGCAGTAGGGTCAAATGATTGCATTGGCTTGTTTACTTTCTTCTCTGCTCCAGTCTCTGTTTTCTCCATCTTAGATCCAATAAATTTAATGCAAAAATGATTCCAGTGATGCAGGCTGAGAATATAATATTACTTGGAATATTATGAACTACTGAGAAACAGCATGATCTAGTGGAAAAAGCACAGACCAGGGAGTCAGAAATCCTGGCTCAGTCAGTTGTCTTCTGTGTGACCTTGGACGAGTCACAATTTCTCTGGGCCTCAGTTTCTGCACCTGTAAAATGAGGATTCAGTACCTGTTCTCCTTCCTCTTTAGATTGTGAGCCCCATGTGGGTCAGGGACTGTGCTGGACCTGTTTATCTTGAATCTACCCCAGCGCTTGGAGTAAGTAAGCACTTAACAAATACCATTACTATTTTTATTATATATAATAAAAATTCTCACACAGCAATATCATCTCAACCACTGGTGGAACTGGGGAAAACTGTTAGTTTGTGAGGAGGTGAATCAGGGCCTTACATCTTGTCTCGGAAATATATTCTTTTTCCTTACTTATGCACCTTCATCCATGACTCCATCTTCTAGGGTTGTGCTGATTTTCCTTTCCCCGTTCACTTTATTTATGCATTCTGGTTTTCTTTCTCCCTTTTTCTCATCTCTTCCAGTCAGGGTTTCCATGGTGTAGGTTTTACAGCCCTTCCCTGCCACCCTGATTGATGTTGGTCAGGGGTGAAAGGTTGTCATCCTGGTAGGGAGCGCCCTACTAAGCTGATTGAATGATGTGACCCGAGTGTTAATTGTGCCATCTGGGTCGGGGGCCGGGGGTGGAGGGGTGGTGGTCGATCACCAACGGTGATTCAGAGATGGTTGCACACTAGTTTTGTCCATACTTAGACTGTGAGCCCCATGTGGGACAGGAACTGTGTCCGACCTGAATAACTTGTATCTACCCCAGCTCTTAGAAAAGCGCTTGATGCACAGTAAGCACTTAACAAATACCATAATCATCATCAAGCAATGTAGTGGAATGCACAGTTGATATCACCCCAGCTGGGATGTGACTCAATCAACAGTGGGTGTTGAGTGTGTTGAGCGCTTACTACGTTTGAAACACTATACCAAGTACTTGGGAGAGTACAACTGAGGAAATCACTTTTATGGCCTACTGCCCCAACTCCAGAATGTCACTGCTGACTTGTGGCCGGTCCTTCTCGGCCTTCTCTGGCCGGTCCTTCTCGGTCTCCTTCGCTGGTGCCTCCTCCCCCTCCCATCCTTTAACTGTTGGAGTTCCTCAAGGGTCAGTTCTTGGCCCTCTTCTGTTCTCCATTTACACTCACTCCCTTGGTGAACTCATTCGCTCTCACGGCTTTGACTACCATCTCTACGCAGATGACACGCAGATCTACATCTCCGCCCCTGTCCTCTCCCCCTCCCTTCAGGCTCGCATCTCCTCCTGCCTCCGGGATGTCTCCACCTGGATGTCGGCCCGCCACCTAAAACTCAACATGAGCAAGACTGAGCTCCTCATCTTCCCTCCCAAACCCGGTCCTCTCCCAGACTTCCCTATCACCGTGGATGGCACGACCATCCTTCCCGTCTCTCAGGCCCGCAATCTCGGTGTCATCCTTGACTCGTCTCTCTCGTTCACCCCACACATCCTATCCGTTACCAAGACCTGCCGGTTTCACCTTTACAATATTGCCAAGATCCGCCCTTTCCTCTCCACCCAAACGGCTACCTTACTGCTATGGGCTCTCGTTATATCCCGGCTAGACTACTGTGTCAGCCTTCTCTCTGATCTCCCTTCGTCCTCTCTTGCCCCGCTCCAGTTTATTCTTCACTCCGCTGCCCGGCTCATCTTCCTGCGGAAACGATCTGGGCATGTCACTCCCCTTCTTAAACACCTCCAGTGGTTGCCTATCAACCTCCGCTCCAAACAAAAACTCCTCACTCTAGGCTTCAAGGTTCTACATCACCTTGCCCCTTCCTACCTCTCCTCCCTTCTCTCTTTCTACTGCCCACCCCGCACGCTCCGCTCCTCTGCCGCCCACCTCCTCACCGTCCCTCGGTCTCACCTATCCCGCCGTCGACCCCTGGGCCATGTCCTCCCGCGGTCCTGGAACGTCCTCCCGCCTCACCTCTGCCAAACTAATTCTCTTCCCCTCTTCAAAACCCTACTTAAAACTCACCTCCTCCAAGAGGCCTTCCCAGACTGAGCTCCCCTTCTCTCTCTACTCCCTCTACCACCCCCCCTTCACCTCTCCGCAGCTTAAACCTCTTTTCCCCCCCATTTCCCTCTGCTCCTCCCCCTCTCCCTTCCCGTCCCCTCAGCACTGTACTCATCTGCTCAACTGTATATATTTTCTTTACCCTATTTATTTTAATGAATTGTACATCACCTTGATTCTATTTAGTTGCCACTGTTTTTACGAGATGTTCTTCCCCTTGACTCTATTTATTGCCAGTGTTCTTGTCTGTCTGTCTCCCCTGATTAGACTGTAAGCCCGTCAAACGGCGGGGACGTCTCTATCTGTTGCCGACTTGTTCATTCCAAGCGCTTAGTACAGTGCTCTGCACACAGTAAGCGCTCAATAAATACTATTGAATGAATGAACTTGTGCCACCACTCCCAGCATAAACTTTCAAAAACTCAGAGGTCATGATGATAGTTGTGGTATTTGTTAAATGCTTACTGTATGCCAAGCACTGTACTAAATGATGGAGTAGATCCCTGTCCCTGTCCCACGACTCTCCGCACACTTCGCTCTTCTAATGCTAACCTTCTCACTGTACCTTGATCTCTTCTATCTCGCCACTGATCCCTTGCCCACGTCCTTCCTATGGCCTGGAAGGTCTTCCCTGCCTCAAATCTGACAGACGATTACTCTCCCCTGCTTCAAAGACTTATTGAAGGCACACCTCCTCCAAGAGGCCTTCCTTGACTAAGCCCTCCTTTCCTCTTCTCCCTCTCCCTTCTAACTTGCTCCCTTCATTCATTCCCTACCCACCCAGCCCCACAGCACTTATGTACTTATCTGTAATTGATTTATTTATATTAATGTCTCTCTCCCCCTCTAGACTATAAGTTCAATGTGGGCAGGGAATGTGTCTGTTATATTGTTCTGTTGTACTCTCCCAAGGGCTTAGTACAGTGCTTTGCACATAGTAAGTTCTCAATAAATATGATCGATCGACAAGGGGCTCATGGTCTAAATAGGAGGAAGAACAGGTATTTAATCCCCATTTTACAGATGAAGAAACTGAAGCACTGAGAAGTTAAGTGACGTCCAAGCCATGCAGGAGGCAAGTAGAGGAGTCGGAGGCGGAATCAGAATCCAGGTCCCTTGACACCCAGGTCTATGTTCCTTCCACTTGGCCATACTTTAGTTTGGGAAAACTAGTGAGGAAGTATCAGAGAAAAGTTAGTTGTTGGGTTTTCATGAGATTTAAAATAGGAATGTCACTGCTCAGTTTACCTGCTGTGAGGATGGATGATCTCCCGGTAGCTAGAGACCGGACTCAAGATTAGAATATGAGATATAGGAGGTGTGTGGATAATTGAAAACTGTAAATCCCGAAGAAACGCCACTTTAGCTTCAAGTCTCAAATAGCTCTGGTATTCAAATTTTTAAGAAAGAATCCCATTGACTTTCTCTATCAGTAAAATGGGGCCGATGACATAAGGGTCTTCTCAAAAGTCATTGTTTCCTCAGTGCCTGGCAAAGCCCTCAGCTCCTATTCTCTTTGACCAACAACCAAAAGAGGATCCTGTGAGCTGCCATCTGGCCTAATCTTTGTAGAGGGGCAACACAGAAGGAATTGGAGGTATGTAACTAAAGACTAAGGGTTGGCTAGTGCATTTTCCAGTCAATCAGTGGTCATTTTTATTG
Organism: Ornithorhynchus anatinus; assembly: GCF_004115215.2. NCBI lineage: Eukaryota > Metazoa > Chordata > Mammalia > Monotremata > Ornithorhynchidae > Ornithorhynchus > Ornithorhynchus anatinus. The sequence continues at coordinate 59,148,919 of NC_041753.1, forward strand.
AGCACCCGCTTTGTGCAGAGCCCTGCAGTAAGCAATTGAGGGAGACCAATGGAAGCAAAAGACACAGTCCTTGTCTTCAAGGTGCTTACAGTCTAAGGCCTAGCTTCCCCAGAGTTAGGCACCATTTCCAGATGGGGATATAGGATTGAGATGCTTCAGAAATATCCCATGAATTTCCCATTTTCAGATCCCCAAAATGAATTCTGATTTTACTGAAATCATCTTTAAAAGTGGGTTTTGAAATGTGGTATTGGAGAAGGCTTTTGCAAATCCCATGGACTGCCCAAAAGACAAATAGATTTTAGAGCAAATGAAACCAAAGTGGTCTTTGGAAGGCCAAATAACTCGACTTAGATTAGCATATTTTGGACACAATCAGGAGGACTAATTGTCTGGAGAAGACACTAATGCTAAGAAAAGTCCGGGGAAAACGTGGAAGAGGCAGACCGGCAGCTAGGTGATAGAGACCATAACGATAACGGAAGAACCGTTAGAAAGGCTGTGGATTATGGCAGAGGACAGGACGTTCTGGAGAAAGTCTATCCTTGGAGTCCCTATGAGTCGGAAACGACTCGACTGCACTTAACAATAACAATAATTAGAGAAGGTATAAGAATGAACAGGGCAAAGACTCTAATCTCAGCAGACAGACGTTGGGTGTTTTGTAGAATGAGTAAAATGTTTTTGGCACTTCATTATTCATTATTCTTAACAATGATCATCGGCCTGATTTTCTACAGAGGTTAAAAGGAGAGGGGTGCCACGTCCCAGCTGACTTAGCCTGAAGTCTTGCTGCCTCCTCTTTCCAATCCTAGCTGTGTAGGAGCCATGTCTAAAATGTCAGTCATTGCCAAAGGCATGGAGGACATGCTACTGAGTCTTATTTTCTCTGGTTTTCAGTTTTATCAGGAACCTTGGAGAATTAGATGGTTTGATTCCTTTTGTACAATTTGATTGTAGTTGCTTGATTTTATATGATTTGTCATGCCATTCTTTGCAAATGCTGCCAACAATTCCCGTTTTTATTTTTGGCGAAACAAGATAGCTCTTTTATAATAAGATTTTAATTGAAAATAAATGCAAAATAAGGGGGTTTTAAACCTCTGGGGGCAGGGGGAATAAGGCTAAGCAAATGAAGAAAAGTAAGCTTGGCAGAGAATTGAAAAATTAACTTAGGTAGGTCCAGAAATGGCTGCACTTCTAAGTAGCTCAGAGGGGACTTGTCTCAGTAATGTGGGAAATTTACCTGATTGCTCCACTTCGCTTTCAGGGTGGACATCTGGCTCTAGACTGTCATTTTCTGAGGAAGAATACTTCATGTCGTGAAGCAAGAAAGAAAGGAAGAAAGGAAGTTCATAGTCTTCTCATCCAGTTATCTACATAATTCAGCCACAAGCAGGCTATCCAGATGATTTCTTTGGTTTTCTGTTTCGCCTTGGTTGTAGAGATCCTCCCCACCACGATTAGAGAGAATTTGAATAAATCAAATGGAGACACACTGGACACCCAGGTGGAAGGTTAAATGATATCATAGGTCACTGAAATTATAATTATCAATTGGGTAATGATGGAGCTCTTGGCAGGATTTCAAAGCTTCTTCTGAACTTATTACAGTTAGGCATTAAGGAACAATGCGAAGAAGTCAGAGAATACAAAGGCAGAGAACCTGACTTTTTCTTTTTAATCTTTCAAGGGTAAGGTGGGTGGATGATAATGAAGTAGTTTGAGAAGCTGGTCAGAGTGGAAAATGGAACCTAGACAAACCAAAATTTGCAGTGTCCAAGGATGTGCAGAAAACTGATTTAAATGTGTCTTTCTCAAAAGTTCTATGGGATGCCAGTAGTGATTGAAGGCGTTTTATCAAAGGCAAATGAGTGATAGGAAAGATGAGGATGAGTAATAAACAACATGTTTAGAAACCTATAATGAAGCAAGGATTTCCATGTAATACTGATAATGGGAATCAATCAATCAATGGAATGTATTGAGTACTTACTGTGTACAGAGAGCACTGTACTCAGACCTTGGGAGAGTTCAATATACCAGAGGCTTTTTCTTTTCTTTTTTTGTTATACTATCTGTTAAATGCTTACTACGTGCCAGGCATTGTACTAAGTGCTGGGATAGATACAAGCTAATTAGGTTGGACATAGTCTATGCCCCACATGTGGCTCACAGTCTTAATCTCCATTTTACAGATGAAAAAACTGAGGTGCAGAGAAGTTAAGTGACTTGCCCAGGGTCACACAGCAGAGAAGCAGAGGAGCCGGAACTAGAACCCAAGTCCCTCTGGCACCCAAGGCCCATATGCTGGTAGACATATTCCCTGTCTACAAAGAGCTCATAGTCTAGTACCTTTCCTCAAAAGGATTCCAAAGACTTGACCATGTATATACTCCACAGTCTGTCTGAGGATAGGTAATAGTTGTCTTTATCCCTACTTAGCCAAAGTGACCAGATTTTCTGGAGTTCAAAGTGTATCATTTCACTCCCACCTTCCCTACAAAATAATTTGTACTGTAAACTGAATTAGTGCCGGAGCAAATTAATCAGGGTTTCCCTATTTTTTTTCTTATTTCATTCCATATCTCCTCATTGGTCTGTAAATTTTCAATCATGAATTTAGCTGTTTTAAGGATAATGACAACTTAGCTGTCAACATCATGCTAAGACACACTCTACATTTTCTCAGCATGATGTAACTAAAAAAATGGCGATCATTTACAAATTTGATCCAATAGACAGGAACATATATTCAGAAAAATGCTCACCATATATTTATTGTGGTTTTTGTTAGAAGATAGTTACTTTAAAGACCCAGGAGAAAATTTTAAAAATTGTTCTTTAAAATGCAGTACTTTTATTTTTAGAAGCAGGATCTTTTTTCTGTAGGTAGGGGTGTCCCAGACATTCTAGGGGCAGTGGGATTGTCCAGCTGGAAGGCAAATTCTTAGTGAGGGCATGAAAGATGTCTGCAAAATTATGACTGGTGGGCCAGAGTGCAGCGTGGCCTAGTGGATAGAACATGGGCCTGGGAGTCAGAAGGACCTGAGTTCTAATTCTGGCTCCACACTTGTCTGCTGTGACCTTGGGCAATGAAGACTGTGAGCACCACGTGGGACAACCTGATCACCTTGTATCCTCCCCAGCGCTTAGAACAGTGCTTTGCGCATAGTAATCACTTAACAAATGCCATCATTATTATTATTATTATAAGTTAGTCAGGTTGGACACAGTCCCTGTCCCACATAGGACTTACACTCTTAATCCCCATTTTACAGGTGAGGTAACTGAGGCCCAGAGAAGTGAATTGACTTGCCCAAGGTCACACAGCAGATACGTGGTGGAGCCAGGATAAGAACCCATGACCTTCTGACTCCCAGGCTCATTCTCTCTCCACTAAGCCACACTGCTTCTCCATAATTGGTTAAGGGCTTACTATGTGCCAGGCACTGTACTAAGTGCTGGGGTGGATACAAGCAAATTAGGTTGGACACAGTCCCTGTCCCACATGGGGCTCACAGTCCTAATCCCCATTTTACAGATGAAGTAACTGAGGCCCAGAGAAGTAAAGTGACCTGCCCGATCTAACACAGCAGACTGTGGGAGAACCGGGATTAGAACCCATGACCTTCTAACTCCCAGGCCCGTGCTCTCTCCCCTATGCTATGAAAGCATATGGTATTTGTTACCAAGGGGATTTGTGCAAGGGGAAAATATCAGAAGGCTGAAGAAAGATCAGTCATGGGCAAACAACCTGTAACGAGTATCTAGAGGAAAAGTTAGAGGGGTCGAAGGAGAAGTTAGAGATGTTAGATGTTGACCATCACATGGTCCTCCTAAATGACTTGCTACTTGGCCAGGGTGGAGGACGATTGTCCTGACCCAGTAAAAGCATGTCTTTTGTTCTGAATAGAAATTACAGTCATGACTGCCGCAACCCCAGCTGCTGGTCTCCCAGAGTTCCCACACAGTTATTGGGCGGGCATCCCATAGGATCTGGCAGAGGCGAGGACTCCAGGCGGCCAGCGGCTGCAGTTCCTATTTTCATCTGCTTTGGCTGCTCGCTGCCGCTTTGCTTTTTTCTGGGCTCCCTGCCATCTCTCGCCATGCCATTATGGCCGCTGCAGCCAAAAACTGGAGCTGGGCCAAGGCTGCAGTGGTGACCTGGTGGGTGGTGCCTGGGTTGGGACATGTCATTTTCCAGCTGAATATGCCATCGCCACTCCCTTTCCTGCTGAATTTGTCCCAGCATTTGCCCTCTGCACACTGGGGCAGAGCCCGGGAGGCACCGAGGGCAGTTTAATTTTCACCTATTGTGTAGATCAAGAGATAGATTAGAGAGATGGCTATTTTAATCCAAGATAGGAATTTGCAGGATCAAGTTTTGGGAAGACTGATGGTAAAAGTGGAGGCAGGCCCAAATAAGAGAAGGTGTCTTTGAAGGAGGATGGTCCAGTGGGAAGAGCATGGGCCTGGGAGTCAGAGGACCTGGGTTTTAATCCTGGCTCTGCCATTTGCCTGCTTTGTGACCTTGGGCTAGTCATTTAGCTTCTCTGTGCCTCAGTTACCTCATCAGAGACAAAGCTGCCCCATTTGTGTCCCTGGAGTTGTCATCTATGGTGCCACGTAGTTAGAAGCATTCAGTAGAAGCAAAAGACCCAGTGTTGGTCATCAAGGAGAATTTTCTCTCTTTGTCTCTTTCTCTCTCTCTCACACACACAAACCACATATTAATGTGCTTCATATTTGAAGTTTTCCAATAGGGCTGGATGTAGGTAAAAAGGTCCTTGTGGAGCTCATAGTCTATGCACAGGGAATGTGTCTGCTAATTTCTCTTGCTTTGTAATAATAATAATAATAATAATAATGTTGGTATTTGTCAAGGGCTTACTATGTGCAGAGCACTGTTCTAAGCGCTGGGGTACATACAGGGTAATCAGGTTGTCCCACGTGAGGCTCACAGTTAATCCCCATTTTACAGATGAGGTTACTGAGGCACAGAGAAGTTAAGTGACTTACCCACAGTCACACAACTGACAAGTGGCAGAGCCGGGAGTTGAACCCATGACCATGACCCATGACCCATGACCCATGTACTCTCCCATGCACTTAGAACAGTGCTCAGCACAAAGTGCTCAATAAATACCACTGATTGTTTGTTTGATTGATTAATCATACCATGTACACCAAAAAAAGATCGTCCCTTGCTGTGCTGAAGCATTTGTTATTTGCAGCACCTGGAGCTGTTTTGACTTCTGCCTCTTTGCCCCACTACTGCTTCACCTTACCTGTAACGGAATGTCTGTAGTGTCTGTCTCCCTTGCATTGTACTCTCCAAAGGGCTTTACGCGCCTTAAGTGCTCAATAAATACCACTGATCGATTGCCTCACGATTCTCTCAAAAGCTTCTGCTTGAATAAAGTTACTTCTCACTTGATCATCGTGCTCTAAGCCTATCCGTTTTTCACAACTGCCTCCTGGCTTTCAGTTGTGGTGCTGCATTCGTCTGAAGCTGTACATTCATTCATTCATTCATTCATTCATTCATTCATTCATTCATTCATTCATTCATTCACTCATATTTTTGAGCGCTTACTCTGTGCAGAGCACTGTACTAAGCGCTTGGAATGTACAATTCGGCACCAGATAGAGACAATCCCTGCCCAACAACAGGCTCACAGTCTAAAAGGGGGAAGGGGACTTCTTCTGTCTGCCTTGATTTTAATCTCCCCATTTTAACTCTCTACACAGCAGCTGTTTGGGTAGTTTACAGTGACCGATTCCCCTCACCTGCCCTCATCAGTGAAGCCGTATTAAGGAGAGCATAGCTTCACTGCAACTAGACTGACTTCATTCCAGGGCCTGATCCAGTCTTGTCATCCGATGTTGAGTGTGGTATGTAAGTAATGCTGACACAACAGCTCAGAGATCCGGATATGCCATCTGTAGTCCTGGTCTCATAACTGTTTAGAAGATTGTTTAGCGTTACAGACATGCAGACTTCTAGTTTGGCTGGAAGCCTGATGATGGGTAAACAGGACACACTATTTGTCAATCGCCTTTAGACTTTTTTTAATGGAGTATGTTAGTAATAAAAATAATCACCATGGTATTTGATAAGCACTTACTAGGGGCCAGGGACTGTTCTGAATGCTGGGGCAGGTACAAGCTAATCAGCGTGGACACAGTCCATGTCCCACATAGGGCTCATAGTCTTAATCCCCACTTTCCAGATGAGGTAACTGAGGCACAGAGAAGTTAAGTGACTTGTCCGAGATCACACAGCAGACAAGTAGTGGAGCTGGGATTAGAACCCAGGTCCTTCCGAGTCCCTGGCTCATGGTCTATCCACAGGACCACATTGCTTCCTTTGCACATGTCACCAACCATTTATCCTCTTGCATCAGGCTTCTCTGCACTCCTCTGACTTAGGAATTGGGCTGGGAATCTCTCTGGAAAAGCTCTGCCATGTTCCTAGGGTTTGTGACTTTTACTAGTTCCAGTTTTCATCCTGCCATAAAGTCACCAAATGGAGCGACGCAGGGACAGTCCAAATCTCTTTAAATCTCACAGTACATTGAGCTCAGTTTGACTTGGGTCCCTGAGGGGGCTTTGTATCCAGATCCCACCTAATCTTTTAGGCCAGGCTTTCCATAGCCGGAGGGAAAAAAGGAACCTTGAGCAAATGATTTGTCTGGTCAGTTTAGGTTGCATTGGACAGCTTACCCACAAAAGTATGCCCCAAAACCAAAATGCAGCTTACCCACAAAAGTATGCCCCAAAATGAATCAAATGGGTCAATTCACTAGACGACTGCTCCATCCTCCTTTGCTCTTTGGTTGTGTAGATGGAGCTTTAAAGGAACACCCTGTCTGATCTGGTTAGGACCAGCCATCATGGCGTAAAGCTCCAGATTCTTATTGGCACATCATTATGGTAGCTGAGATCCAAGTGTTCCCAAAAGGTGATGACAAATTATGACTAGCAGGTGCTTTAGTGCTCTTTTTCCCCGCTTGCATTTTCACTTCATCAGCCTCTATCAGTGTGGGTGAAATGTCATCTTTTTCTAACGGTATTTTTTGCCTTCAATGCAACTATATTTACACAGCCACGATTAAGATCTGTCCTTGAGTTTAAAGTGTATTACAATCCAGCCACCCTTGACACACTGGTTGGTGAACATCGTACTTGTAACACAGCTGCAGAAGGAAATTGCTAAATCCAGAGCTGCCACTCAAATGAAAAAGTTCCTATAATAACTGTTTACATCAGTGTTGCTGACCATGAACACAGGAAGATAATGCCACATAAAATAGAACACAGTATCCATAAAAATTCTGTCTCGCTTTTTCTCCTTCTGGGGCTCAATTCATATCAACAAAACTGATGATGATGATGCAACAGCAAAACATTTTAAAAATCAGAGCGACAGCACTTTCTTATATTAAAATTATTTGTACCAGGATCTTTAAAAAACATAATTTTATGTGAGAGATAGGCAATTTAATTTTTCTCCTTGTGGGCAGGGATCACGTCTAACTTCCTCTATTACACTGTATTCTTCTTCTTCTTGTATTTGTTAAGCACTTAGTGTGTGTAATGCTGTTCTGAGCACTTTCCCAAACTCTTAGTACAGAGCTCTGCACACACAAAGTGCTCAGTAAATACCCATTGATTGTTTTTATTATACAGAACTTTTTCTGTTATAAAGGATTTCATCAGGTAGAGATTTTATTGTATTGAATGCTTTAAGAAAAAGTGTTTGCTTACTGTAACCTTTAGTACTGAATCCCTACTGGACTTTGTCTCCCTGAAGTCCAATCCATACCTCATCCCAGTGGGAGGTTGAAACAACAAGAACTAAGGAACTGCCTTCTGGGGTGGGACCATCATTAGTGAAGGATTTTGACAAGAGTCCTCTAGGGTGTCCCACACAGTATTCAGGGTCAGTGGGATTCTGGAAAATAGTTGACTATCGTGAGTAGCAAAGACTGTATAGGCTCCCGACGGTGCTACCTTGGCTAGTCACTCTGGCCCAGGGGTGGTTTTTTACAATACAGTTTAATGATAATAATAATAATTATTATGGTATTTGTTAAGCCCTTACTATGTGCCAAGCACTGGGGTAAATAGAAGGTAATCAGGTTGTCCCACGTGGGGCTCACAGTCTTAACCCCCATTTTACAGATGAGGGAACTGAGGCATGGAGAAGTGAAGTGACTTGCCCAAAGTCACATAGCTAAGTGGTGGAGCCAGGATTAGAACCCAGGACCTCTGGCTCCCGAGCGCATGCTCTCTCCGCTAAGCCACGCTGCTTCTCGTGTGCATTTAACAGTGTAGTGAACGCTGCCTACCTATTCACTTGTTGCACTCTGGGGCCCGGTGGGAACCCGACTGGTAGGATCGAGGGGGTTTGTTGCGCTGTGCAAACCACAAGCACTATCTTCAAGTCCTTCTTGCAGATTCTTGTCCCAAAGTCTCAGGACTGAAGTTCATCCAGTGATATCATGATTCAGTACTGGCTTCCTCAGCACCAGTAAACATTTATATACCCACTACACTTACAGTGCCTTGAAGGACTTGTTTATTCAATTTTATTTAGTCTGTTAGCTTTCTTTATCTTTTACTATTTCTAGTTTCATACCCTGGATTTCTAGCAAAGAAATCCTTATAATTGAAAGTTAGACCATGCAAGATTAGACTCAAACAGGCACGGTACCTCGGTCGCTCTTCAGTTTCTAACACTTTTAAATCAATAAATAGGGATTTCAGTGGACTATTATGTTTTCCAATTAGACACATACATTTTGTGGTTCTCTGCCAACCTCTAAAGGTTACGTTCTGTGATGTGGCCATCTTTGACTTGAATTATGATTACTCTGGCACAATGCAATTGTATAATGCCATCAGTGGTGTCAGCTGGGTGATGAAATCCTATTATTTTTTCTTTGTCCATAATCATGGAGAAAATGTGAACAATTGAAAGCAGCCCGAAGGGTCACGGACCGCTGCTTTTCAGTGGAAGGATATTCCAGTATCAAATCAATTCCCTGTGACATCACATGGCGAGTCACGCCACTTAGGTTTATTTTCTCTGCATATTTTAAGTGCACTAAATTCAGAAAACAATTAAATCAATAGTCTGTTCTGAAGGGAAATGAGCTTCTGAAATCCAGCAGCCCTGATTTTGTTAGCCCATCCTAGTCCCAATGGGGTCAATGTGGCAGCTGACTGAAGTGTTGTGCGGGGATGTTTGATAGCAATACTCCTTATGCTGCACCCGTGTTATTCCATCTCCAACTCAGCCATCTTCTCTGGCCCCTTGTGTATTCCCCTTCCTTGGTGGTCGTGATCCCCAGATTGGGGAAGCTTGAAAGAATACACAGAAGTTGCTTTCCCTGTTAAGTAGCCCACTTGCTCACGAGTGGACTCTTTTGGTCCACTGGGTTTCCTTTCTTGTAATTTATTAAGGCCTCCAAGGTACTTAGGCTACAGAACTTTAACGTACGGACAGCTGGATTCCCCTCAAAGGAGCATTTTCTTAGCCGTAGCACCAGGACTCATATATACTATCTAATGTATTTGAGAATTTCTCCCCCGCTAGATTGTAAGCTCCTTGAGGACAGGAATCAGGTATCCTAACTGTATTGTACTCTCCAAAGTGCTTAACGCAGTGCTTAGTTTGATCCAAACTTTATTCAGACTTCTGGAGTGCAGTTTTCAAAGTATTGGTAGCATCTATTGAATACCCACTGTTGTGCAATGCACTGTACTAAACACTTGAGGAGTACAAAATAAGCAAATGAAACATTCCCTGCCCCAAGGAGTTGACACTCTCATGAGGGAGACAGACATTAAAATATATATAAATAGAGCCATTAAAAGAAGTGATCAGATGTACAGCTGAACAGCAGAAGTACAGAAGTATCAAACAGATTTTAATAAATGCATTAGTGCCGGAGGTTGCTGGTGGGTTTGTTCTGGGAATGATTTGGGGAGGGCTCATTGTAGGAAGTAGGATTTTAGGAGAGCATCGAATGTGGGGAGTGCTGTGGTGCAACAGATTTGTAGAGGAAGGAAGTTCCTGGACAAGGGAACAGCATGATTAAGGGGCAAAGGCGGGACAGGGGAGAGGAAGGTGCAGTTAAAAGGTTAGCGCAAGAGAAGCGAAGAGTGTGAGCTGGGGAGTAGCAGGTGAAGAGCACAGATATGTAAGAAAGCAGTGTGGCCTAGTGGAAAGAGCCCTGGCCTGGGAGTCAGAGGAGCTGGGTTCTAAACCTGACTCCTCCACTTGTCTGGTCTGTGCCCTTGGCCACGTCACTTCACTTCTCTGTGCCTCAGTTTCCACATTTGCAAAATGGGGATTCAATATCTGTTCTCCCTCCTACTTAAACTGTGAACCCCATCTGAGACCTGATTATCTTGTATCTACTCCAGTGCTTCATACAGTGCTTGGTACATAGTAAGCACTTAACAAATACCCACACTTTTTATTATTACAATAAGCAAGTTGGTTGAGAACCCTGAAGTCAATTGTGAGGAGTTTTTGTGTGATTCGGGTATGGGGGCCATGTAGAGGGATATGCAGTTGGGAATGTATAAAAAAAGTGACCTATGCACATGAGAGAGAAAAAAAAGGGAGGGAGAGAAAGAGCGAAAGAGAGAGAGGGCATGAGGGAGAAAGGGAGAGACAGAGAGATGGAAGAAGGAAAGATGACAGAACTCTCTAAGGTCACCCATGACCTCCTTCTTGCCAAATCCAATGGCTCCTACTCCATTCTGATCCTCCTTGACCTCTCTGCTGCCTTTGACACTGTCGACCATCCCCTCCTCCTCCATACCTTATCTCACCTTGGCTTCACGGACTCTGTCCTCTCCTGGTTCTCCTCTTACCTCTCTGGCCGATCATTCTCGGTCTCCTACGCTGGAGCCCCCTCCCATCCTTTAACTGTTGGAGTTCCTCAAGGGTCAGTTCTTGGCCCTCTTCTGTTCTCCATTTACACTCACTCCCTCGGTGAACTCATCCACTCTCACGGCTTTGACTACCATCTCTACGCAGATGACACGCAGATCTACATCTCCGCCCCTGTCCTCTCCCCCTCCCTTCAGGCTCGCATCTCCTCCTGCCTCCGGGACGTCTCCACCTGGATGTCGGCCCGCCACCTAAAACTCAACATGAGCAAGACTGAGCTCCTCATCTTCCCTCCCAAGCCCGGTCCGCTCCCAGACTTCTCCGTCACCGTGGATGGCACGACCATCCTTCCCGTCCCGCAGGCCCGCAATCTCGGTGTCATCCTTGACTCATCCCTCTCGTTCACCCCACACATCCTATCCGTTACCAAGACCTGCCGGTTTCACCTCTACAATATCGCCAAGATCCGCCCTTTCCTCTCCACCCAAACGGCTACCTTACTATTACGGGCTCTCGTTATATCCCGGCTAGACTACTGTGTCAGCCTTCTCTCTGACCTCCCTTCCTCCTCTCTCGCCCTGCTCCGGTCTATTCTTCACTCCGCTGCCCGGCTCATCTTCCTGCAGAAACGATCTGGGCATGTCACTCCCCTTCTTAAACAACTCCAGTGGTTGCCTATCGACCTCCGCTCCAAACAAAAACTCCTCACTCTAGGCTTCAAGGCTCTCCATCACCTTGCCCCTTCCTACCTCTCCTCCCTTCTCTCTTTCTACCGCCCACCCCGCACGCTCCGCTCCTCTGCCGCCCACCTCCTCACCATCCCTCGGTCTCGCCCATCCCGCCGTCGACCCCTGGGTCACGTCCTCCCGCGGTCCTGGAACGCCCTCCCTCCTCACCTCCGCCAAACTGATTCTCTTTCCCTCTTCAAAACCTTACTTAAAAATCACCTCCTCCAAGAGGCGTTCCCAGACTGAGCTCCTCTTCCCCCTCTACTCCCTCTGCCATCCCCCCTTTACCTCTCCGCAGCTAAAGCCTCATTTTCCCCTTTTCCCTCTGCTCCTCCACCTCTCCCTTCCCATCCCCACAGCACCGTACTCGTCCGCTCAACTGTATATATTTTCGTTACCCTATTTATTTTGTTAATGAATTGTACATCGCCTTGATTCTATTTAGTTGCCATTGTTTTTACGAGATGTTCTTCCCCTTGACGCTGTTTAGTGCCATTGTTCTTGTCTGTCCGTCTCCCCCGATTAGACTGTAAGCCCGTCAAACGGCAGGGACTGTCTCTATCTGTTGCCGACTTGTTCATCCCAAGCACTTAGTACAGTGCTCTGCACATAGTAAGCGCTCAATAAATACTATTGAATGAATGAATGAATACTATTTGTTAGCTCACCTCCCATTGAGACTATTGATTTTCTATCAGTCTGAACTTCATATCTGTCATGGTTCTTAGCTTATCTTATAGAACTGCAGGAGAAGGTGCTGCCATAAGTCATCAGTGAACTTGTTTTTGTTGCTCCAGTGTCAATACCCCACTCCCCTCTTAGGTCAGGTTATCATCACACGTCCTCATCAGTCACACCATTTATTGTGAGCCCAAGAGGTTCTTGGAATTGTACTTAGTAGCGGGTTGAAATACTTCAGTATTTTCTGCTTCCAAACCTTGATTTAAATCTCACAGAATCAGTGTGCAAGGCAAGGAGAATGGGTCTCAATTTAAGGTCTTGATAGCCCAGTCTACATTGGCAACTCAGTTATTCCAGCTCTGCAAATTGGTGGTCTAATCGTGTTTTCAGTTGCCCAATTTCAGCTCACCATAGAGCAGCTGTTTGAGTATCCTGCTAGCATTCAGTCTCTTAACATGCTCCACCCAGCAAGACTGTGTTGAGCAGGGCATAGATTCAATGCTAATAGAATGACTTGATTCCAGCACTTCATCATTTGTGATCAAGTCTTGCCATTCCATCTGGAATACGGCCCGTAATTGACAGTGATGGAGCTGCTGGATTGTACAGTCCGATATCAACTGCTCAGTCACCAGCAGAGTGCCTGATCTGCTAAGGTCTGAGCAGTAACATTCAGTCAATCAATCAATGGTACTTATTGAGCGCTTACTGTGTCTAGGGCATTCATTCAATCATATTTATTGAGCGCTTACTGTGTGCAGAGCACGGTACTAAGCATTTGGGACAGTACAATAGAGTTAGAAAACCCAATCCCTGCCTACAAAGACCTTACAGTTTAGAGGAGTAGTAGTAGTAATAATAATAATAATGGTATTTGTTAAGCACTTAACTATGTGCTAAGCCCTGTACTAAGCACTGGGGTGGATACAAGCAGATCAGGCTGGACACAGTCTCTGTCCCACGTGGGGCTCACAGTACCAATCCCCATTTTACAGATGAGGTAACTGAGGCCCAGAGAAGTGAAGTGACTTGTCCAAGGTCATACAGAAGACAAGTGGCGGAGCCAGGATCAGAATCCATGACCTTTTGACTCCCAGGCTCGTGCTCTATCCTCTACGCCATGCTGCTTCCCTATAGTCATAGTTAGATTTATTGAGTGTCCTCTGGGTACAGTGAAGTGTTTGGGAAGTACAAAACAAATAAACAACATGTTCTCTGCCCACAAGAAACTTACACCTATGGAGTGTCCCCTCCCTCCCAAGGCCACCTGGGCAGGAAAAAGGAGCAGCAGCAGTGCTTCGTACAAACATTTGGAAGGTTGGGCAACTTAAACGAGGAGCGGGGAGGAACCATTTCATGAATACAGAATAACAAAACCTCAGAACATGTTTTTTCTCAGCTGAAAAGTGGGAGGCAGCTGCATCAGACAGGCCAGTATGGCACAGTACAGTCAAGAAAGGAGTGGCTCTTTTTGAGTAGAAGCTTTGAGTGGATGGTGAGGCAAAGAGGCAAAAGTAAAACAGTGCAAGGCCTTACAAGCCCCAGACTCAACTGCACATCAAAGGACAGTCTTTCGCAGGTATATGGTGTCAGTCAGTTAGTAATATTTATTGAGCACTTACTGTGTGCAGAGCACCATACGAAGTGCTTGGGAGAGGACAATATAATGGGCGTATTCCCCGCTCACAGCAAGGTGTATAAGGGCCGTGGACATTGGACTTTTCAGTCATTCCTGCCACCATAGGTGGTGTCTTGTTCAAGTCTGAAGGACGAGTATAGATCTGTGGACCTAATCGTAGAGTCTTTTAATCCTAGCATTTACGAAGAGTGCTCTATTAGACTGTCTCGAAACGCAAGAAGAAGCATGGCCTGGTGGAAAGAGGGTGGGCCTGGCAATCAGAAGACTTGGGTTTTGATCCCACCTCTGCCACTTGCCTGCTGTGTGACCTTGGGGAAATGACTTCACTTCTCTGTGCCTCAGTTTCCTTATAAGTCACATGGGGTTGAAATACCTGTTCTCCCTGTTCTCCTGTTCTACTTAGACTCAGAGCCCTAGGTGGGACAGGGACTGTGTCCGATCTTGTACCTACCCCAGTGCGAGTACAACGCTTGGCATATAGTAAGTGCTTAATAAATGCCACAGTAATCATCATTACCTAAAAATGCTATCCAATAGCAAGTGCTCATGGTATATCCTTTTCACAGAGGAGGAAGCACAGCCCTTCACAGGTTAAGCGACAGGGCCAGTGTTGGTACTTTGGCTGTGGGCCAGGTCTACTGCTAATAACTGGGTCAGGAGGAGAGCTGCAATTTCCCAATGCCTTTCTCTGCCATTGCTCCCCTATGTCCTTCTTGACACGACTCACTTCCCAGAAAAACAGGAAATGTTTGCTGAGCCACATTGGCAGGCGAAGCTGGCTTGGCTGCTGTTGACTTGGGGTTTGAGAAGGAAATGAATGTCTTGTTTTAATGCCAGTGTTGTAAATAGCTGAGTAGTTTCCTATCTCTGCTTGTGCAACTTAAGCACTGGAAGGAACACCGGAGATGCTTCCAGCCTATCTCAGTCAAGCAATTACCACATAGAAAGCATGTTATAGACGACATGGCCGAAAGGGTGACTCAGCAGGAGATTAACAAGGAGAAGGGGAAGCTCACCGGGGAATAATAATAATGATAAGAATTGTGGTATTTGTTAAGCACTTCCTATGTGCCAGGCCCTGTACTAAGCACTGGGGTGGATCCAAGCAGATCGAGTTGGACACAGCCCCTGTTCTGCCTGGGACTCACAGTCTTAATCCCCATTTTACAGATGAGGGAACTGAGGCACCGAGAAGTGAAGTGACTTGCCCAAGGCCACCCAGCAGACGAGTGGTGGAGCTGGGATTGGAAGTCATGACCTTCTGACTCCCAGGCCCGTCCTCTCTCCACTGCGCCACGCTGAATGTTTGGTCTTTTTTTCTGGCCTTCTTTTTCTAGTGGGCTATTACTGATTGCCAGGGCCAGATTCACCTGGGTTCAGTGGAGCAACTGCTCCAGGCCCTACCATTCTAGAGGCCCTGAGATCTGACTGGAAAATCCTGATGGGGCTGTGGTGAGCCATATTGGACAGAACTACTTGGGGAAGGTCTTTATTTCCATTGCACCGCTCCAGATGACACTAGGCCAAGGAGCTGCTTGGAGTCAGGTCAGAAAGAAGCACAAATTTGGTGTCCCTAGAGGTGGCTACACCAGGCCACCGACCCCCTTGATCCAGCCCTGAAGAGGGCCAAGTTTCAAGTAGTTTATTTACCATCAGACTATCTATACTCCCCAAACAATGTAACATCATGGCTGGGGTTGGAGAGCAGTTTTTCGGCCCACGTTTTCCCTGACAAATTGCATATTTCACTCACTTAATGACATGTTAGAATCTGAAATCAAGATTAAAGAAATGCAGCCATTCTGTCCAGCTGCTTCATCTGTATATCATATTCCTGATTTGCAGGGTTACACAGAATGGAAACTAGGCCAGTTTACCCATGAGGAATATAAGGGGCTAGAAAGTATTTCTGGGACTAAATCAAAAACACAAAAACAAGAAATGAGATTCAATGAGATTCAATGTGCAAGGGACAAAAAGCAATTAGGAAAACATTTTTCAAGCATATTAGATATAGGATAAAGGAAGAATGTTAAAGTAAAACATTTCCCTTTTGTTAAGTGGGAAGGTAAAATTCTAAACAGAGGAGACAGAAAAAGTAAGACAATTATTTTAAATCTCTCTGAATAAAATACCAATTGTAATTTGACTATTGGAATGCAATAGGTGGGTAGGAAGGAAGCCACACTTACATTCAGAAAGATGTAGTTAAATGATTGAATAGATTGAATAATTGAAATATAATTGAAACATATGTATAAATTTAAAAATACTATATATACGCCCACACACACACATATATATAGTGTATATATATAGTTTTTATACATATATATATATATATAGTGTGTATATGTAGTCTTTTTAAATTTTAAATAAATTTTTATTTTATATATATATAAATAGACATACACACCTTTATGTGTGTGCCACTGTGGGGAAGCAGCATGTTATAGTGGATAGAGCACCGGCCTGGGAGTCAGAAGGTCATGGCTTCTAATTCTGGCTCTGCCACTTGTCTGCTGTGTGGCCTTGGGCAAATCACTTCGCTTCTCTGGGCCTCAGTTACTGGGAGGGTAGTGGGTGAAGAGTGCCCATATGTAAGATGGGGATAGCTAATGAAGAATCTTGAAACCAACGGTAAGGAGCTTCTGCTTTATGTGAGAGCAGGTGGGTAACCACTGAAGAATTTTTGAGAGCGGAGGAAAGTGTGCTGAACCAATCAGTCATATTTATTGAGTGCTTACTGTGTACAGAGGACTGTACTAAGTGCTTGGTAGAGTACAATAAAGCAGAGTTGGTGACATGTTCCCTGTGAGCTTATGGTCTAGAGGGGGATAAAGACATTAATGTAAATAAATCAATTATGGCTATGTACATAAGTGCTGTGGGGCTGAGGGAGGGGTGAATAAAGGGAGTAAATCCAAGTGCAAGGGCCAAGCAGAAGGGAGTGGGAAAAGAGGAACTGAAGGCTTAGCTGGGGAAGGCCGCTTGGAGGAGATCTGCTTTTAATAAGGCTCTGAAGGTGGGGAGAGTGATCATCTGTCGGCTGTGAAGGGGGAGAATGTTCCAGGCCAGAAGTGGGATGCGGGCAAGAAGTCAGTGGGGTCTTTGAGCTCATTATGGACAGGGGCTGTGTCTGTTGGTTGATGTATTGTACTCTCCCAAGCGCTTAATACAGTGCTTTGCACACAGCATGCTCTCAATAAATGCGATTGAATGAATGAATGAGTGAATGAATGCGATAGATGAGCTGGAGGTACAGTGAGTAGGCTGGTATTAAAGGAGCAAAGTGTGCAGGATGGGTTGTAGTAGGAAATCAGGGAGATAAGGTAGGAGGGGGCAAGGTGATTGAGTGCTTTAAAGACAATGGTAAGGAATTTCTGTTTGATGCAGAGGTGGAAGGGCAACCACTGGAGGTTCTTGAGGAGTCAGGAAACATGGACTTAATGGTTTTGAGGAAAAATTATCTGAGCAGCAGAGTGAAGTATGGGCTGGAGCAGGGGAAGACAGGAAGCATGGAGGTCAGCAAGAAGGCAGTTGCAGTAATCAAGGAGGGATAGGATAAGTGCTTGGATTAACATGGTAGCAGTTTGGATGGAGAAGAAAGGGAGGATTTTAGTGATGTTGCGAAGGTTGAACCGGTAGGACTTGGTGCCAGATGGAATATATGGGGTGAATGAGAGAGATGAGTTGAGGATAATAATAATAATAATAATAATGTTGGTATTTGTTAAGCGCTTACTATGTGCCGAGCACTGTTCTAAGCGCTGGGGTAGACACAGGGGAATCGGGTTGTCCCACGTGGGGCTCACAGTCTTAATCCCCATTTTACAGATGAGGGAACTGAGGCACAGAGAAGTTAAGTGACTTGCCCACAGTCACACAGCTGACAAGTGGCAGAGCTGGGATTCGAACTCATGAGCCCTGACTCCAAAGCCCGTGCTCTTTCCACTGCGCCACGCTGCTTCTCTATTAATGGGCTTGCAGTCTAATTGGGGGAGACAGACAAAAACAATAGCAGTAAATAGAATCAAGGGGATGTGCATCTCATTCAAACAGTAGCAATAAATAGAGTCAAGGTGATGGACATCTCATTAACAAAATAAATAGGGTAATAAAAATATATACAATTGAGCAGACGAGCACAGTGCTGAGGGGAGGGGAAGGGAGAGGGGGAGGAGCAGAGGGAAAGGGGGGGAAAGAGGGCTTAGCTGAGGGGAGGTGAAGGGGGGCATAGAGGGGCAGCAGTGGGAGCAGAGGGAAAAGGGGAAGCTCAGTCTGGGAAAGCCTCTTGGAGGAGGTGAGCTCCAAGTAGGGCTTTGAAGAGGGGAAGAGAATTAGTTTGGCGGAGCTGAGGAGGGAGAGCATTCCAAGACAGTGGGAGGACGTGGCCCAGAGCTCGACGGTGGGATAGATGAGAACAGGGGACGGTGAGGAGGTGAGCGGCGGCAGAGGAGTGGAGAGTGCGGGTTGGGGAGTAGAAATAGAGAAGGGAGGAGAGGTAGGAGGAGGCAAGGTGATGGAGAGCCTTGAAGCCTAGAGTGAGAAGTTTTTGTTTCGTGCGGAGGATGATAGGCAATCACTGGAGGTTTTTAAGAAAGGGAATGACATTCCCAGAGCATTTCTGCAGCAAGATGAGCCGGGCAGCGGAATGAAGAATAGACAGGAGCAGGGAGAGATGGGAGGAAGGGAGATCAGAGAGAAGGCTGACACAGTAATCTAGCCGGGATATTACGAGAGCCTGTACCAGTAAGATAGCTGTTTGGGTAGAGAAGAAAGGGCGGATCTTGGCGATATTATAAAGGTGAGACTGGCAGGTCTTGGTGATGGATTGGATGTGTGGGGTGAAGGAGAGAGCCAAGTCAAATATGATACCGAGGTTGCAGGCCTGAGAGACGGGAAGGATGGTCGTACCATCCACAGTGATAGGGAAGTCAGGAAGAGGACAGGGCTTGGGAGGGAAGATGAGGAGCTCAGTTTTGGACATGTTGAGTTTTAGGTGGCGGGCAGACATCCAGGTAGAGACATCTTGGAGGCAGGAGGAGATATGAGCCTGAAGGGAGGGGGAGAGGACAGGGGCAGAGATGTAGATCTGTGTGTCATCTGCATAGAGATGATAGTTGAAGCTGTGAGAGCGAATGAGTTCACCAAGGGAGTGAGTGTAGATGGAGAACAGAAGAGGGCCAAGAACTGACCCTTGAGGAACCCCAACAGTTAGAGGATGGGAAGGGGAGGAGCAGCCTGCGAAGGAGACCAAGAATGAACGGCCAGAGAGATAAGAGGAGAACCAGGAGAGGACGGAGTCCGTGAAGCCAAGGTGAGATAAGGTGTGGAAGAGAAGGGGATGATCAACAGTGTCAAAGGCAGCTGAGAGGTCAAGGAGGATTAGGATAGAGTAGGAGCCATTGGATTTGGCAAGAAGGAGGTCATGGGTGACCTTAGAGAGAGCAGTCTTGGTAGAGTGGAGGGGACTGAAGCCAGATTGGAGGGGGTCCAGGAGAGAATGGGAGTTAAGGAATTCTAGGCAGTGAGTGTAGACGACTCGTTCTAGGAGCTTGGAAAGGAAGGGTAGTAGGGAGTTAGGGCGATAACTGGAAGGGGAAGTGGGGTCGAGAGAGGGTTTTTTTAGGATGAGGAGTCATGGGCATGTTTGAAGGCAGAGGGGAGGAAGCCATTGGAGAGTGAGAGGTTAAAAATAGAAATTAAGGAGGGGAGGAGGGAAGGGGCGATGGTTTTTATAAGGTGAGTGGGAATGGGATCCGAGGCACAGGTGGAGGGGGTGGCACTTGCAAGGAGGGAGGAGATCTCCTCTGAGGATACTGCAGGGAAAGATGGGAAAGTAGGGGAGACTGTTGGGGGGTGGGGAAGCAGAAGGGGGAGGGGTGACTTTGGGGAGCTCAGACTTGATTGTGTCATTGTGATTGTGTCAAATGAGTTTTCCAAGAGAATGGGTGTAGTGGGTGTAGGCTAAATAATGTTTTAGGAAGATTTGTGGGTGGCAGTTTGTAGTGAAGACTGAAGGAGGAGACTGGGAGACCAGTGAGGAGGCTGCTATGGTAGTTTGAGATGATGAGAGATTGAACCAGGGAGGTGTTGGTTTAGGTTGGGGAGAAAGAAGCAGCAGGATTTCACCACTGATTGAATGTGAAAGCTGAAAAAATGATTGGTTGAGGATGACACCAAGGTGATAGTCTGCTGGGACAGGGAGAGAAATAGTCTTCCTATATTATTTGACAGAATCTACCCCCTTCTTTTCAACTTATGTCCACAGCCCTGGTTTATGCTCTCATCAACTTCTGGCTACACAACTGTAATAACTTCTTTACAGGTCTCCCTGTCTCTAGCTTTTTCCCTCTTCCTCCTTTCCGGAGCACATTACTCCCTTCTGTACAAATCTCCAATGACTCCCCATTGCGTCTTGTAGAAGGGAAAAAAAAAACTGAAACTCCTGACCATTGGCTTTAAGACACTCCATCAGAGTACTTCTGTGTACTCTTCTTGTACCGCTTATCTCACCTCTTACCTATAACAATTATGATGCTTGTTAAGTGCTTACTATTTGTCAAGCACTGCATTAAGTCCTGGGGTAGATCTAAGGTAATCAGGTCAGACATGGTCCCTGTCCCACATGGGGTTCAAAGTCTAAATAGAAAGGACTAGAATTTAATCTTCATTTCAGTGACGAGGAAACCAAGGTACAGAGAAGTGAACTGACTCACCCAGTGTCACCCAGCAGACAAGTGGCAGAGCTGGGATTAGAACCCAGGTCCTCTGACTCCCAGGCCTGTCCTCTTTCCACTAGGCCATGCTGCTTCTCTGCCTATATGCATTTTTCTTCCCCTATGTCCCAGCCCGAGTTACTTTTTTCTCCCAGAGGTTTCTTCCACTCTCCCATTTCCAAAACCTTGCTTTTGCCTTTTCCCTTGCCTGGAAAACCTTCTCTCCTTTAGCTTGGTCTAACTTCATCTGTCTGCTTTTTTAGAGTTCTCAAAAAGTCACCTCTCTCCAGATTCCTAGCCAGCCAACCCCATTAGCTACCTCCACACTCTTGTACTTATCCATTTATTTCTTAGTTTTTTGTTGTTTAATTGTGTCTATTATTTTCTCACTCTCAATGATGATATTTATCCATCTGTGTCAACTATCTCCCCAGTTAGACTGTAAGGTCCTAAAGAGAAGAGATCATTTCTTATCATTTGTTTTACTTCTTTGGGATGTTCCCCAAGTACCTAAAACAATACTCTGCCCACAGTGGGTGCTCACAACACTGGAGGGAGAAGTGCCCAAGTGGTAACTCTCCCTAAAGTTTGGCCAGAGCACAATTATCGCATGCAGCAAGTGAAAATAAGCCAGAACAGACTGAAATGTAGTTTTGGTCCAATAGTAAATGCCGGAAAACCATTCTAGTATGAATGTTTTGGAGTTCTGTGAGCTCTGTGGCTGCTCCAGACTTCAAACTGAACTGGGAGGGGAATACAAAAGCTCTGGAGAAAGTGAGGCATAGGAGCAGGCTTGGAAATTCCCCTGATACTGGTGCATTTCCCTCTGCTGCCTGGGTAGGCTGGGAGCCATGGGTCTGACTTTGGTTGGGGATGGTGAGGGATCAGGGCTTCAATGTGTGGTAGCTGCTTCAGGATGAGGATGAGGGATGTCGAAGGAGAGGAAGCCAGGCCACTTCCTTTGCTGCTCCAGCCTTTTAACCAGTCAGTGGTGGGGCGCACAGAAGGGTGTAAATGAGGGGCAGTAACAAGCCCCCTTTCTGGGCACCATGTGCCTCGATGGCTTCATATCAGGCAGGAAAGTACATCTGCTCTTGGGTCCTACTGCCCAGTGCCAGGTGGTGGTGGCGGGGGTGGTGGGGGCTGAGGCAGCAGGTGAGACTGAGGTGGTAATAACATGGCACATTGGGTATGTTTTCACTCACTGCGTTCCTGTGCATACTGGGGGAGTGACAGTGACCCTCTCTTCAGGACCTTTGTCTCAGAAACCCCAGTCCCCAACTCTGATGTCTTTAAATGCCTGAGCATACTGCGGTAGTAAGAAAAAACATTTTAATGGCCCCCTTCTCCAGCGCTGCCAGGTATATGTGAGCTCTTTTGGTCATAGTGGGCTATAAACTGAACATGAGGTAGAAATATATTTCTGTTGCTTTAAGAAAGCCATTAAAACCAAAGGCATAAATAAGAGTTTAGCATGAATGAACCATAGAATTCAGCAAGTATGGACCATGAAGTAGTCCACCCAATCCACTTAGTGTTGATTAAGAGTGATTATGAGAAGCAGCATGGCGTAGTGAATAGAGCACAGGCCCTGGGAGTCAGAAGGACATGGGTTCTAATCCTGCCTCCACCACTTGTCTGCTGTGTGACCGTGGGCAAGTCACTTCACTTCTATGTGCCTCAATTACCTCATCTGTAAAATGGGGATTGAGACTGTGAGCCCCACATGGGACAAGGACTGTGTCTGACTCAATTTGCTTGTATTCACCCCAGAGCTTAGTACATTGCCTGGCACATAGTAAGTGCTTAACAAATATCATAGTTATTATTATTATTATTGTTAAGCTCTCATTGGAGCCCTGCTTTCAGTTTTGGTCCAGAGTAAATTTGTAGAAGACATAGAGGAGGTCCACAAAATGGCTAAAGGCCCTAAGAGGAAAGTGTAAAGAAACTAGATTTATTTAGCACAGAAAAGAGAAGCAGTGTGGTCTAGTGGAAGGAGCACGGGCCTGGGAGTCATAGAACCTGGGTTCTAGTCTCAGCTCTGCCACTTGTCTGCTATGTGACCTTGGGTAAATTATTATTATTATTATTATTAATCGTATTTATTGAGCACTTAATGTGTGCAAAGCACTGTACTAAGCACTTGGGAGAGTACAATATAACATCAGACTCATTCCCTGCCGACAACGAGCTCACAGTCTAGGGACGAGCTCACTTAACTTCTCTGTACCTCAGTTATTTCATCTGTAAAATGGGAATTCAGACTGTGGAATCCCACATGGGATGTGGACTGTGTCCAACCCGATTATACCATATTATTATTATTGTTATCTGGTATCTTTCCCAGCAATTAGTACAGTGCTTGGCACACAGAAAGCACTTCACAAATAGCAGAAAAAAAAAGAAGGCTAATGATGGGAATTTTGGGTGAATCAATAACTATCTTCATGTTTCTATAGGGTGATTGAATACATTCATGGCTGAGCAGTACATGCTAGGTCACTAGAGGGGGAAGTTAATGATGTAGAGGAGTTGGGCCGTACCAAACCATTAGGGTGGATGTCAAGGTGGGTAGCCATCACACCTTCCTCCCGGCATTCTGTTGCCACATTTAGTGACAGATTATTTAGCTGCAAGGACTAGTGGTTTGACCAAGTAATGATATCGCTTATGTTCGAACGTTCATTAGCCAGGGAGTTTGGGAGTTTCTCGGCATATTTTCAAGTAGAGATAAAGAAGGCTGGCTTCAGGCATTTGGCTGTCCCAAGGCAGGGAAAAACTTACCTCCCCCACCTGTTCCATATGATATCATTACATCCAGCTTTGTACACGAGCAGCATCCCATAGGGCATTATTACGTTGCAGTGTGTGCCAGGCCCGGCCGCTGCAGCTCACATCCTCTGATGTTACACCTGGCCCACCGCGTCCCCCCACCCATCCAGACCCTGCCGCTGTATCCCCTGATGTTTTGCCCTGAGACAGTTATCTCACTCTCTTAACCTTCCAAATCCATCTCCGGAGATAGGCAGGCAGCTGCCTCTCTCTAATAGTATGAGTGCAGTCCTGCCTTCAGGCTGGGGGTTGGATTAATTGACCTCTCCCGGTCCCGCCTATGAATCATGTTTTTTAAACGTAACTGGGGCATACAAATGGCAGACTGACTCTCTCTCAGTCTCTAATTGACAATCAGAAGTTTAATGAGACAATATAGCATGCTAGATTTTTCAGCCGCTCTCAGGTTTTTCCCTCATGGCTTTTTATTCACTAGAACGAAAGAAGTAGAAAGAAATGTGAAATGACTGGCAATGCCGGTATGAGGAGCTGGTGCAGTCGCATAAGTGGTGACTGAACTATCATGTTGAGGTTGAGGTTTGCTTTTTAACAAGCCTAGGAATGGTTTGTTTCCTGTCTGTAGCACCACTAGCCTGGCCTCAGTTGTGCTTGTCCTGTGATACTTACTAATTACTCCTCTCATTAGGCAAACCCAGTTGATTCATGTTTCTGCTAGAAAGGAAAACTAGTCTGGTGTGTCTACAGTGACATGAATCATGTGCTGAACTGCTTAAAGCTATATTTATCATGGATGGGAGCATGTTTTCAAAGGAAACTGTGAGTCTACCTAAAACTCCTCCTACTTGAACTCTGCTCACAGTATTTTCCTCTTTCAAAAGCTTTTGCATACTATGACTGAATTTCCAGTACATTTTCCATGACACTAGAGCTCCAGAATGATATGGCTCGTCCCATAGCTGATGAAAATCATCACTGAAATTTCTGAGTTAGACGGGAAGTTTCCATTCCCCACCCTGTACGTGCTGTTTGGAACTATGGTGCAAATGAACCCAGCTATCTAAAAGGAGGAAGAGACCATGCTGGCATTATTGTCTTTGCCCTGAGGAAGAAGTAGGGTTACTTTGAGGCTGCTGGAATTTAAGAACAGAAAAAAAAATGTGGGAAGAAAAGAGAGACAGATGAACTAGGTGAGAGAGAAGGCAGCAACTGTGGCTGCTGAGTTGTGGAAGCATTATTGAATTATTTGGGGCCAAGGACTTTATAGGGGGATTATTCCCCCCCAGTTGTGGAATAGATTAGGATCGCCACTTCCATTTAACAAAAGTCCCATCGTGCCACTTGAAGATGTGGCTAAGGATTGGACAGGATGCCAAGTCCCCAGATCTGTGTCCACCGTCATGCAGAGTTTTAGCATTCATCTAGAGACAGGTTTTTGTGGGGGTTGGTTGTCACTCTCATCCATAGGAACTTTGTGATGGATGAACTGTGAAAGTGCTGGATTTTCCTAATACTAGCCAACATTTTAATTAAAACACAGCAGACCTCCTGGTCATTTGGAGAATAGTAATTGCTTTGAATCGAGCACTATTTCTAGTAAACGTTTTATTAGAATGCAGGTAAACCCAACTACTAAATCATTTTGGCTGGAGAAATGTTCAGTTCCTTTCTTTCAGCCCACAAAACCATAAACAGTTTAATATTGTATGCATCTTCTTGGGAGGAGAGAGTTGGAGGAGGAAGGTGTTGACAATTTTTTTTTGAGAAGTTTTCCATGCATTTAATTTGGGTCTGGTATGTATTATTTACTTATAATACACTTTGGGGAACTTGTATATAGAAGCAGAGAGATTTGAGATAAAAACGTATTTATGTATTAGTATCTACTCTATTATCTCTACCTTTTTGCCACTCTTAGAAAAAGGAACTGCATATACATACCTATCAACAAAGTTAAGCTTATCAACTAAGTTACACCTTATTCAAAAGGAAATTCAGTTACTTTTGAAATAGCCTAGTTGTGGATTCCATGCTCCTCCCTTCTGTTGGATTTTGGTGTAAGAACAGAAAAGCCAATAAAGCCAAGAATGAGAGAGAATGGAAAATCCAATTACATAAGGGCAGAGATGTACTGTTTGATCATGGAGCTTCCCTGTACTCTGCTCATACCTGGGAGATTTTCAAAGGGATTGTACTTTGACTTGATAAATTAGATACCCATGTGTGGAAAATTTCCAGTATGATATGTGGTAACCACTGTTACCATTACCCCATACTCTCTGTTAGAGGTAATTTGATTCTCTTGTCATTTTCAACTGGAAATGATTCAGAGTATTGCCGTTTCCATATTGTGCCATATAGGTTACGCTGGAGCCCTTACAGTCCATCTTTGAAAGGCAGCATTTGACTGCTGAAATCTGAATCATTTGTGGATGCATACTTTGAACTAGAGTGGGCCTTTGCTAAGCCATGATGTTTAAGGAAAGGTTAGAAAATGAGGAGCCAGCACTTTTTCTTCTTAAGCCCCGTGGTAAACCTTGATCCTGATTTTATGTCCTGGCATTTACAAGAGATCGGGGAAGGGAGAGAGTGGAATAACATACTCATCTTTGTGCTTCCAGTGAACGTAAGAACAAAAAGTTCCATTCT
Source organism: Ornithorhynchus anatinus (assembly GCF_004115215.2). Lineage (NCBI taxonomy): Eukaryota > Metazoa > Chordata > Mammalia > Monotremata > Ornithorhynchidae > Ornithorhynchus > Ornithorhynchus anatinus. Next base: position 59,175,046 of record NC_041753.1, read on the forward strand.
TCAAGGCAAAGTAGAGGGTAGAGAAATTTCAGGCAATGTACCCTCTCTCCCTGACCCCTCCCTGAACATTTCCCTGTATTACCTGTATAAATACAGGAATTCTTTTTTTGTCTTGAATTACCTCAATACTCTGCTGTGACTATGGAGATGTGGACACAGTATAATCTTCCCCTTCTTGGTAATTAGTGAGAGACCTGCAAATGTCATATTGCTTATTAATCTGTCTCACCCTGGCCCTTTTCATACTTGGGATGAAACATTAATATTCTTGCAGCTTTATTAGACTTTCCTATTAAGATCAAAACACTTCAGTGACATTATTTCATTTACTCATCTCACCACACCCCTGTGAGATGGATGGTGGGCCAAGAAAAGTTAGGAACTGTGAGTAGTAGTTAGTTGTTAGTGCTGTTAATAGCCAAGCCTCGGCTCCCTTAGCTTGACTGAGAACTGGCATCTGAGTGCTGGATAAGCAAACCAAACCAGCACAGGACCTAGGTATTATGAGCCAGATTTTACAAATGGCTAAAGGAAGGCAAAGACTCAGCCAAGGTCAGACAGGAAATTGTCAAATTATTGTCATCATCAACTCCACTGTGCACATATGCTGCTACACTGAGCAATTCAGTTCCTGACTTCCAGGAACTTCCAGTCTAAAATTACTGGAAGAAACAGTGCTCTGTGCATAGTGAGCACTTAGTAAATACTCTTACTGCCACTCTTCTTTCCCATTCTCTCAACACATTCACTCCCCTACCCTGACTCCTGATACCAGATTAATAACAAAGTAAGGGAGAGGATCTTTGTGATCCCTATTCCAAATGGATCAGGGCAGGAGAGGACTGTGGGATTCCAAAACGTTTGGACTAGGAAGGGTTGAAGAATTGAGTACCTGTTCCCACTTGAGTACTTGTTTCCACTAAGTAATCCTTCTGGAGCTTGACTCTTCTCTCTCCTTTTCTATGTTTTTTGTTGTTGTTTTTCTTTGATCCGAACTGTTTAGGGGGATTGAGCAACACCTAGGAACTTGGCAACTGTCCCTGGCCCTCTGGGGCTCTTCAGCTGAGCCAGTGGAAATGAGGGAGGTTTCAGACAATGGCAGAGATTTTAGGAGCTGATTATTTTAATAAGCAAAATTTCAGATTGAACGGACTGCAAAAGACTTCATTGCCGTGGAATGAATAGCCTGCTATAGAGCAAAGAATTCTCCCTCCTTGTGAAGGGAACTCACCATTTTCTTTTCAGCTTCCAAATATAGTGAAATACTTTTCCTTCAACAGCGATTTGAGATGGAGGGATTTGAGATGTAGAGCAGAGTCTTTCCTCATATCCCAGAATAAAATCCATGCACTTATCTCCTTTGGACAGTGGCATGACCTAGTGAAAAGAGCTCAGGCCTGGGAGTCAGGGGACTTGGGGTCTAATCTTGGCTCCACCACTTGCCTGCTGTGTGACCTTGGGGAAGTCATTTCACTGCTCTGTGACTTGGGTTCCCCAGTTTACAAGTGGGGTTTAAATGCCTTTTCTTGCTCCCCCTTAGACTGTGAGCTTTATGTGGGACCAGGATTATGTCCAACTTGATTATAATATAATTATAATAACAATTGTAATAATAATATTTGAGGCATTAGTTAAATGCTTACTATGTACCAAGCACAGTACTGGGCACTGGAGAGATACAAGTTAAACAGGTCAGACATAGCCCCTGTCCCTCACAGTCTAAGTAGGAGTAAGAACAGGTAGTGAATCCCCACTTTGCTGATGAGGGAACTGAGGCACAGGGAAGTTAAGTAACTTGCCCAAGGTCATGTAACAGGTACATGGAGGAACTGGGATTAGAGCTCAGGTCCTCTGACTCCCAGGCCCGTGCTCTTTCCACTAGGCTATCTACCCCAGTGCTTAGTAGAGTGCTTGGCAGAGAATAAATGCTTAACACATACCACAGTTATTGCTATTATTTTGGAGGCAATAGGGATTTTCCCAACCTCTTCTGGAATGGTTTAGTGCAGGCCTGCCTGGAGGTAGAAGGTTGGACAAGTTCATCCAGCTCTAGGATTCTGAGATTATTCTAATAAACAAAGGCTTGAAGTTTGCTAGCAATTCGGCTAATTTGCCCTGTGGATCATTTGGAATTTGGCGCCTCTCAGTCATAGGCTTTTGGCGAGAAAAATTGTCTTGGTGACTTTAACAGGTTGGGGCAATCTATCCTTGGGCTCAGTTCTAGTTCAGGTGGTGGGCTGTGGAAAAGCAATGTTTAGAATTGTCTCCCTGGGCCAAGAATCTTAATGACTAGCAGAACAACAAACTGGTATAACAATCTTGCCATGTCACCCTTTGTCTTGGGCCTCAGAGCACTTTGTAAGTATTAATGAGCAGAACAAACCCATGAAGCAGGTGTTAACTGCCTTGAGCAGATGAAAAATCCTGACTCATATATGGTTGAAAACAATCATAAGAAGAGTCAATAAATTACTATTGTTAATTTCCTAGGAGGTCAATGATGTGGAGAGTGGATCATTAAGGAAATTGTTTGCAGCCTCATAGGACTGTCCTGATTTACTTAGAACACAGAGGCATGACTTTACCATGTTATGGGGGAATTTTCAATGAAACATTCCCTCCCTTATTCTGTGGCTGCCTCAGTCACTAGAACTTTAAGCTCTCACTCTCTCTTTAGGAGGTTGAGTAAAGTTGTCTTGTTGAGGGAGTCCCTCTCACCCAACCCCCTCAAGATTTTTCTACTCAAATTTCTTCTTCTAGTTCTCCATCTCTCCACCTTCTCAGTTGGCTCTTGGGGAGCTTCTCCCAAAGACTCCCCACCCCACTTTCCCAAATTATTTCAATCAGATGTCTTTGTCCAGCTACAGGCCTTGTGCTTTTCTGGGTGGCAACTGACACGTTCCAGTTCTTCTCCAACTCCCTGGCCCTGCACACTGCCAAATTCACAATGGAATTCCCTTTGACTTCTTCAGGGAAAGAAGAGATACTCCTTTGAAGTAGCTAACAGTCTTGTCGGTCCAGCTTTTTCTCCTTTCTTTATGTAAGCTTTGAGTGACTGAGCAAGCTGAGCTGGCAGTTTTGGAAGCAGTAACAACAGCAGCGACCACAGACACCTAGCTGTTAAAATGAAGCCTGCTCTCGATCATCCACTTGCAAGACACTATAGCTGTACATTAAAGTTTTCATTGTATGTTACCACTATAAGGGAATGGTTTTGCCTTGCTCAGCACATACTGAAAAGCCACCAAATAAAGAAGCTGAGCTTTCTGTAAAATCCCTACTTTACAGGTGGACATACCAAAATCCACTGAGAGATTGGAAGGCCAGTTCATTCAGGGTAAAGATTGGAATGGACTCCATCATTTACTGTAACTCACTAGATCACACTACATAAGTTCCTTGAGGGCAAGGATTGTGTCTACCAACTCTGTTGTACTCTCCCAACCCCTTAGTATACTGCTTTACGCAAAGTAAACGTAAACGTTCAATCCATCAATGGTGTTTATTGAGCGCTGACTGTGTGCAGAGCACTGAACTAAGTGCTTGGGAGAGTACCATCCAACAGAGTTGGTGGACATGTTCCCTGTAGGCTATTTCATTTATCATTATTAACTGATAGAATCAGCTCAAGGCTGCTTGTCTATGTTTTTAACATAGAGATTGGAAAACATCACTGAGTTGGATTGAAAAGATAATTGGACAAACTTCATCTCCAATGGTAATATTTCTGAAGTATGATGCAGCAATATTTCAAGCTGAGAAGGAACTAGTGTTCACTCTTGCCTTTCTCATTTAATGTTGCTTTTAAATTCTATTTTCCTTTGCAACAGTGAATTTGGAAAATTATTTTCAAAGCTTTTCTCCTTTAGGGATAACTCCCCTTTGTTTGATAGCTGTGATTTAATCAGTGAGAAAAATATACACACTTCAATCCTCAAATTGTTTCCACTGCTTTTAATGTTTGATATGCCTTTCAGATTACCCTTTCAAAACAGGATAATAGAAAAGGAGGTGCTGGAAAAATACTTTTCCATCCAAAATAAAATCACATGGGCTTTCAAAGGACCTGGCATTAGGGTTGGATGAGAGGAGGACAAGTCGAAAGGTGACCTGGGCGGGGGCAACTGAGCTTCACAAAAAGGCCTTTACTTCTTGAAAGACACACACACACACACACACACACACACACACACACACACACACTTTATAGCATCATGTCCGAGTTAACCATAGGGCAGCGTGGCTTAGTGGAAAGAGCACAGGCTTGGGAGCCAGAGGTCTTGGGGTCTAATCCCGGCTCTGCCACTTGTCAGCTGTATGACTTTGGTCAAGTCACTTAACTTCTCTGTCCCTCAGTTACCTCATCTGTAAAATGGGGATTGAGACTGTGAACCCCATGTGGGTTGATAACCTTGTATCTACCCCAGGGCTTAGAACAGTGCTTGGCACATAGTAAGCGCTTAACAAATACCATTATTATTATTAATAATAATTATTAAATAATTACTGTCTACCTTCTGTAATTCTTTGATATAAGCAGAAATTCCACTGGTCATTTGCTGCCTACTGGAAATACTGGTGGATGATCCTCGCAGAAAAAAAACCTGGAAGGAATACCAAGAGGTCATCTTATCTAGGTTACTTCTTCTAGGCGGGTGAATGCTTAAATCATTCTGCACTGAGTTCTGTGTATTTCTTAAAGAACCTCTGCGGGCGAAGACTCCACACCCATCTTTGAAAAACATTTCAAGTTAACATTTTCCTTCCATCTGTCAATATATCTTTTGGGCAATTTAAGTCCGCTTTCTCTTATTCAGTTCTCTGTGACAGTGGAGAATAACTGGACAGATTCTTACTCAATAACTTCCTGAAGATAGTTTTCAAAAGATGCCTTCCCTTCTCCCGGATAACCCCAATTCCCTCCATTTTCCCTAGGGGACCTAGTTAATAACCCTACAATAATTTTTGCTCTCCAGTCTCTTCACATCTTTTTAAAAATGAGGTGAAATTTTAGATCCGGAAAGGCCTCAAGAAGTCACCTAATCTAGTCCCCTGCCAAAATTAATTCTTCTTTCTAATAACCTAGAGGGTTAGAACTTCCACAGTGTTCCTCGGTAGAGTCTTCTGGTGTTTAATCATCATGACAGGAAATTCTTCCTCATGGCTAACCAAAATATCTCTCTAAATCTATTTCCTTTGGTTCTATCCTCTGTAGATCTGGTACCTAGTTGGTCAGCACCTTCGTCATAATAACTCTTTACTTGTGACAGTTATTAAATCACCCTTAAGCTTTCTTTCATTTAGATTAAATAAGTCTAACTCCTTTAACCTTCTATATAGGTCTATTTTTCAACCCTTTAATCATTTTATTGTTCTTTTTTGGACCTTGATTTCTCTACATCCTTCTTTAAGTATGGAGACCAAAAGTTGGATTAAAACATTAATGATTTGATCAATGTCAAAAATAGCATCTTTTCAGTTATACTTGTGTGTATTATTTATCTTTCCTGGGAAGGGCCTGCACCCAAACTCTAAAATTTCAGCTCTGAAATTGGAGGCAGTGTTGGTAATGGAAAGAACACAGGACTGGGAGTGAGGAGACTTGACTTCCAGTTCTAGCTCCACCACCTGCCTGCTGTGTGAGCTTGGGCAAGTCACTTAACTTCTCTGAGCCTCCATTTCCTCTGTGACTGTGAACACCATGTGGGACAGGACTGTGTCTGATCTGTTTATCACGTCTCTATCAGGGTATTTGGCAGATAGTAAGTACTTAGTAAGTAAGATCACCATCATTTAAAAATAACTGCATTAAATTCCAGTTATTTAAAAATATTATACCCTACTTAGCATTTGTGTATATATGTCTTCCATATTTATTTTTGACCTTTCTAGTTGCAATTATTTTCACTTTTCACTCCCCTGTTAGAGTGTAAGCTCCTTGTGGAAAGGGACCATGTAGCTTTTTTATTCTGTATTTCCTAAGCATTTAATATAGTGCACCATACCAAGAGGATGCTCAGTAAATGCGGCTGCTATTACTACTACTAATAATAATAATGGTGGTGTTTGTTAAGTGCTTACTATGTGCAAAGCACTGTTCTAAGCTCTGGGGGGATACAAGGTGATCAGGTTGTCCCATGAGGAGCTTACAGTTTTAATCCCCATTTTACAGATGAGGGAACTGAGGGAAGTGAAGTGACTTGTCCAAAGTCACACAGCTGGCAAGCGGCAGAACCAGGATTAGAACCCATGACCTCTGACTCCCAAGCCCGGGACTACTATTGATGATGATTCATATTCAACTTGTAATCCACTATGTCTCTTCAGCCTTTTCCTGCTATCCTGGTCTCTAACCCACCTATTACTTGTCTGACATCTAGCTTTATCCTTTAGAGAGCTCCCTTATTTTTTTCCTCTATTGAACATTTTCTTAGATTTGTAAAGAACAAATTTGCCTTTTTCTTTTGAAGTGAGGCTCTCAAGTGTAATATGCATGCTCTTAATTGCAATGTCCAAAATTTTTCTAAAAATATGAAATAATATCAGAATCTGGACTAACCCTATGAGATAGTCCTAAATAACACAGATTGATTAAGAACCACTGATTGCTGTTGTCTGGGTACAAACTCCAGTCAGTTGTATATCCACCTATCACTCAGTATAGTCCATAATTCCCTAGTATGCAAATGAGAATGAGAAGTAGAATAGAATTAAAATCCTTAGTGAAATCCAGGTATATAATTACAACTTTTCTTTCCCCTTATCTACAAGGCCTGTCATGCTATTAAAGAAGGAAATTAAATTAGTCAGATATAGTTTGTTTTTCACAAAGTTATGTATGTTTTTTTCTTAGGAGCTTCCAGGGTACTCAAATTCGAGTAAAGCAACCAGTCCATAATGACAAGGATTGCTTACTGTGTGCCGAGCACTGTAGTAAGTGCTCGGGAAAGTACAATACAACGATAAACAGTGAACATTCCCTGCCCACAACTAACTTACAGTCTAGAGGACTCTAAGTCTTTGAGCAATCTCTTGGAAATGGTAATGCCAGATGGCAGCAGAAATATTAGAATTTTGTTTGAACTTTTCTGGCATGAAATCAACTGAGTTGTACATATCAAAACCTGTTGAGAGAAGCAATTACTACTACTAGTAATAATTGTGGTATTTGTTTCATGCTTACTATGCACCAAACACTGTACCAGGCATTCGCACATAGTAAGCGCTTAACAAATACCACCATTATTATACAAGATAATCAGAGTGGAAACAATCCCTGGCCCACATGGGACTCACTTTCTAGTAAGTAGGTGGGAAAAGGTATTTAATCTTCATTTTACAGGTGACGAAACTGGGACACAGAGAAATTAAGTGATTTACCCAAGGTTATACAGCAGGCAAGTGGCCGAAAAGCAGCACGGCCCAGTGGAAAGATCAAAGGCAGGGGAGTCAGAGCATCTGGGTTCTAATCCCGGCTCCTCCACTTGTCTGCTGCATGACCTTAGGTAAGTCATTTCACTTCTCTGTTTCTCAGTTTCCTCAACTTTAAAGTGGGGATTACGACTGTGAATCCTATGTGGGACAGGGACCTTGTCCAACCTGATTATCCTGTATCTATCCCAGTGCTTAGTATAGTGCCTGGCACATAATAAGCACTTAAATGCCATAAAAAAAGTGACAGTCTAAGGAATTACTGAGGTCCTCTGGCAATGATTCTGGGCTACAATATACCAGGTCTTTATTTTTAAAGCACATCCAAAGACTTGTGTCTGCTATTGTCCTGTTTTATGTTGTCAAGTCGTCTCCGACCCATAGCAACTCCATGGACATATCTCTCCCAGAATGCCCCACCTCCATCTGCAATCGTTCTGGTAGTGGATCCACAGAGTTTTCTTGGTAAAAATCCAGAGGTGGTTTACCATTGCCTCCTTTTGTCAGTAAACTTGAATCTCCACTCTCGACTCTCTCCCGTGCCGCTGCTGCCCAGCACAGATGAGTTTTGGCTTGTAGCAGATTGCCTTCTGCTCGCTAGCCACTGCCCAAGCAGGGAATGGAATTGGTATACCTCTGCTTGACCCTTCCTCCCGTAGTCAAAACTGGTAGAGTACTGGAAATTCTCCAGGTGCGATCCTGAGAGGGGTCATCTGTTGTTGCCCAACCAACATTATGGGTAAATGGCAAGCAGAAAACTCTGTCACAACTCTCCATTACATGGTAGTAAATAATTGGGTAATAGGGTACCTGAAGACAACTGTGGGGTCACAAGTGTTGCATGCCAAAACACAGACTGTACTTTGAGATGTGGACACTGAGGACTTGGTATTTTTCTGAGGCACAAATGCTGTGATTATACTGCAAGGGAATTGTTGGGTCTCGGCATAACAGAACTGGGTCTTTGATATGGTCTGTTGTGCTGCATCTTGGCTCCACAATAAATAGAAAATAATGATGTTAGGGTGATGATGATGATGATGATGATGAATCGATCGCACTTAAGCCACTGCTACCTTAATGATTTCATTTTATTTCTTCTGCTATACCCACCCCCTGACCCCCAGGCTTATTGTCCAACCGGATTATCTTGTATCCATCCCAACGCTCAGTATAGTGCCTGGCACATAGTAAGCACTTAAATGCCATAAAAAAGTGACAGTCTAAGGAATTACTAAGGTCCTCTGGCAATGATTCCGGGCTACGATATACCAATCAGGTTGGACAATATTGGACAACAATGTGGCAGGGAATGTGTCTATTGTATTATTGTGTTGCACTTAGTCCTCCGCACACAGTAAGGGCTCAATAAATATGACTGATTGATACCTGCTTTCTGGTTACTAATAGGAGGCAAAATGTATTGAGTCAAGCTGGTGAGTAGGATTGAAAGAATTTCTACATTCATCCCAGTTCAGGCAGTGATTTTCTGTTTGATTTCTGTGTGCCTCAGTTTCTCCATCTGGATGCTAAGCAAGTTAGTTTCTGCCTTCTATTGACTTCACAAGGCTCTCACGAGGACTGAAGTGATTACATACGCATAATGCTTTGAGCTTCATGAAAGGAAGAATAGCAAGTTAATAGTAGGTATTATTTCTGTTGTAAATTTTCACAACCACAGAAATTGTATGCCACATCTGTGGAGCTCTAAATCACAGGATATGAAAAATGATTCATGCAAACATCTTATTAGCAAACAATCAACATCAAAGAGTTGAGATTAATAATCTGGAAAAGCAAATATAGAAATAAATTGGTGCCTAACCTTCCTTCATAAAAGGAAGCAGATCCGGTTAGTGTTGTTTCTTGCACTATTTTGCAGCACATTACAAGAATGTGCTGTATTATATCAGTAGTAACCTGGCATTATTGTTTTCTACAATAGGATTTCCACTTTAACTGTTTGTCACAGGGGGAAAAAGTCCATTCTCATAACGCTGGGGCAGTTGTAATATGGCGACATCTCACATGTGTCATTTCTCTCTAACTTAGAAATTGGAGTTTGGGGAGATGGTGGGTGACTAAGGGATGTTCAGTGGAAATGAATGTACAGGGTGAAGGGAAAGGGGGATATTCTGAGAAGTTTAGATGAGTTTGCCTGATAACCGAGGCATGTGCAGATATGGATAGATGGGAGTGCGGTCCAACCTGTCCTAAAATTCCATCAACCTCCTCTAAACCTATCATGTTTACCCAGAATTATAGTACCAGTAGTTGTTAACCCACTAAGATGATGATAATAATAATAATTGTGGTATTTGCTAAGCACTTACTGTGTGCCAGGCACTGGCTTCATCAGTTCAACAGCTTCTTTAGTTATCTGTTCTTTAGTTATCTGTGGACGGACCTTCCTCCAAAATCCATTCATTGTAGACTACTTGACCTCAGCCCAGTTGGGGAGGAGGCAGGGGGAGATTTTCTTTTCCCTGTGGTGCTCCACCTGAGTGTCAGAGTGGTTGGGCTTTGGCATAGGGTAATGCCTCAAAAACTATAGGTTGCACCCTTGGGGTGGTTGTATCATGGGGAGGTTCAACCAGTGTTTAGGATCACACAATGCCAGATGTATCCCCATGTTGTATGTATGGTGGGGTTCAAGAAAAGAGCAGCTCTTTTTGAACAGAAGCTTTGTAAGGACTGTGAGACAGGGAGTCAAGAGGGAAAAGAGCAGCAGGTGCTAAAAAACCCCCCAAAAGTCAAACATGACCACATGACAAGAGATAGCCTTTTTGGGTGCATAAATGACTGAGCCTGTGGGTTCCGCATTAACCCTGTCAGTCACAAACCTGCTCATAGGTGAATTTCACTATCAATTTCATGGTGGTTGTCTTCAGACACAAAGGATAGGTAGATATAAAGATAGATCGATTGATAGAAAGATAGATAGATATTGTGAGGTGGCTGTAACCTGGGAAATACTTGTACATCCTTGCCCAGAAACAAGGAATAAACACAACACTCTTCCAAACTTGTTGGAAAACACATTAGGAAAAACACTTTGGAGTTTATAGAGGATCAAAAAAGAACACAGCCTCAGATAGCTCACATCTCCCAGTGCTCCGCACAAAATAAATACTGGATGATGATAATGATAATGATGATGAAGAGGATGATGCTGATAATATTTAATTGGTTCATCCTGAGCAAAAGGCAAAATTAATGAGGTCCAGGCATCTGCAAAGAAGGTATTAAATTAATGTGGCCCGTGGTTATGACAACTCTAATAGTGGCATGGTGTTCAAAAATCTATGAGGCAGGTGTTGGCTCTCCCTGTCCTGCTTATCTGAACATTTTAATAGAGTGAGTGTGACATCTCTAGTCTTCAGGCCATAGTGACCAGGTTGTGATACATTAAGAGCTGATTAGTATCTCTGAATCAGAATGGGATGATTAAAAATAGTACCTTGGTATCTGGCAAAACAAAAAGTTGGAAAGTACAATATACAGGCATCCTATAGTGGCAGTGTAAATGTTTTACGTGCGCAGGTTTGCAAGAGCAAGCTTTGAGTCCCCAGAAAAGCCACCTCCTTGGTCTGGAACCTTTATGGCACATTTCTTCAGAGAGATGTTAAATCCAGATGTATGAAATCACTTCCAGAAAGAAGGGTCCTATGTGAAGGGAAATTTGATTTCATAGAAAGGGAACTGATACTGTGGTTAGCCTTTAGAACTACAGAAGTTGCCAGGAAAATAAACCAGGAGAATAAAGTACAGCTGAACTCTGAGAAACCTCATAAACAGCTGGATAATTTCACTTTATGTGCCAAGCAGCACTTACAAAACACGTCCATGGTGTCTGTCTTGTTCTCTCTCTCTCTCTCTTCCTCTCTCTCCCTCTCTGTCCCCTCCCCACCCACTCCTGTCTCTTTGTCTCTGTTTCTGTCACTCCATCTCTCAGTTTCTCTGTCTCTTTCTCTGAACCAAAATATTGGAGTCAGGTCTTCACTATTAAGTAAATTGCTTAAAAATTCCTTGAACCCGAGAAGTTCATGTCTAAAAACTGGGGCCGATATACATCAAGATACAGCTTTTGAATACAGAACTTTTGTGGATGAATGTAGTAACAAGAGCAACAAAAAAATACAGACCTAAGAGGTCATTTCAATTGTGTAAAAGCGTGACACATAAGTGAGCATAGACAATGGTAGGTTAATTGGTTGCTGGTTCCCAGTTCCAGGAGCAAAACAATATAACCTGCAAATAAATACTTTAATAAATGGAGGAATTTTGTTGACTCCGAGGCAGACTGATTGAGATCACGTAACCTTTAGGCAAAAAGGGAAGTATTTCCTTGCCCTGCTTGACAGCCTATTTTCAGCATTCTATGAGGGATTATGTTAACTCTTGAAAAACTGGTTTGTGGAAGAACAGTTGGATATTTAGTTGGTTTCAGACATTCAGTGTTGTACCTCAAAACCTAGAAATACAACACAGCATGCAGTTTCAGAGCCAGGAGACCCTCATCATTTCCCACCTTGATTACTACATCAGCCTCCTTGGTGACCTCCCTGCATCCTACCTCTTCCCTCTCCGGTCCATACTTCACTCTGCTGCCCAGATCATTTTTCTGAAAAAATGTTCAGTCCACATTCTTGTTATGAGCTCACTACGTGCCAAGCATTGTACTAAGCACTGAGATAGATACAAGATAACCAGGTTGGACACAGTCCCTGTCCCTCAGAGAGTGCACAGTCTAAGTAGGAGGGAGTAGGATTTCATCCCACAGCACTTATGTATGTGTGTACATATTTATTATTCTATTTATTTTATTAATGATGTGTATATATCTCTAATTCTATTTATTTATATTGATGTTATTGATTCCTGTTTACTTGTTTCGATGTCTGTCTCCCCCCTTCTAGACTGTGAACCCACTGTTGGGCAGGGATTGTCTCTATTTGTTGCTGAATTGTACTTTCCAAGTGCTTAGTACAGTGCTCTGCACACAGTAAGCGCTCAATAAATACGATTGAATGAATGAATGAATCCCCATTTTACAGATGAGGAAAATGAGGCCCAGAGAAGTTAAGTGATCTGCCGACAGCAGACAAGTGGCAGAGCCGGGAACAGAACCCAGGTCCTCTGAGACCCAGGCCCGTGCTCTTTCTGCTAGGCCATGATTCTCAAATCCCTCCACTCCTCGAAAAACCTCCAATGGCAGTCCAACCACTTCCACATCAAACGGAAACCCCTTACCATCGCCTTTAAGGGATGTATTCAGCTCTCTCCCACCTACCTTATCTCTCTGATTTCCTCCTACAATGTAGCACCCATGCTCTGCTCCTCTAACACCAACCTATTCTCTGTACCTAGATCTCATCTGTCCCACCACCAACCCCTTGCCCACGTTTTTCCTGGAACTCCCTCCCCCTTCATATCCAACAGTCCACCACTCTCCCCACCTTCAAAGCCCTCCTAAAATCACATCTCCTGCAAGAGGCCTTCCCATATTAGCCCCTTTATATCCCCTATCTGCCCTCCCCTATGCATCGACTATGCACTTGACTGTATATCCCTTAAACACTTTGCAACCCACTTCAGCCCCATGGCACTAATGTATGTATCCTTATACCCTACCATTTCCTCTATCTGTAAATGATTTTAATATCTATCTCCTCCTGTAGAGGAGATACACTACACTTAATAGTGAAGACCTGACTCCAATATTTTGGTTCAGAGAAAGAGACAGAGAAACTGAGAGATGGAGTGACAGAAACAGAGACAAAGAGACAGGAGTGGGTGGGGAGGGGACAGAGAGGGAGAGAGAGGAAGAGAGAGAGAGAGAGAACAAGACAGACACCATGGACGTGTTTTGTAAGTGCTGCTTGGCACATAATCTAATGTATGTATCCTTATACTTTACCATTTCCTCTATCTGTAAATGATTTTAATATCTATCTCCTCCTGTAGATAGATATTAAAATCATTTACAGATAGAGGAAATGGTAGGGTATAAGGATACATACATTAGTGCCATGGGGCTGAAGTGGGTTGCAAAGTGTTTAAGGGATATACAGTCAAGTGCATAGTCGATGCATAGGGGAGGGCAGATAGGGGATATAAAGCTCCTTGTGAGCAGGGATTGTGTCTACCAGTATTATATGGCACTTTCTCAAGTGCTTACTACAGTGCTCTGCACACAGTGATTGATTACTGCTGCTGCTGCCATCGGTAGTTGCATCGGTAGCCACCTTTTACCCGACAAGTACCTTATTTTCTACTCTCATCTCCTGTTCGTTCTCTGTAGTTAGCCTCTAGAACTTTAGTTGCCAGGAATTTCATTTTTCTTGTTCTGAGATTTTTTTTTTATCTTGCCCTCTTTTTTCTGTACATCAATACTCCACACTGTCTTTTCCTTTTCTGATCTATCTGGTTTCACGCTTCCGACTTTCTGACTGTGATTTTTAGGCCCACCTCTTCCAACAAGGCTTCCCTAATTAGTTATCAACATCCAAAATCTTATCGACCCTTCCGCAGCCTCTGGCGCTTATGCATTTATTTGCTTTTTTTATGGAATTTGAGAAGCAGTGTCTCTTAGTGGTAGAGCATAGGCCTGGGAGTCAGAAGGTCATGGGTTCTAATTCCGGCTCTGCCACTTATCTGCTGGATGACTTTGGGCAAGTCACTTCACTTTTCTGGGCCTCAGTTCCCTCATTTGTAAATTTGGAGATGAAGAGTGTGAGCTCTATATGGGACAGGGACTGTGTCCAACCTGATTAACTTGTATCTACCCAGCACTTAGAACAGTGCTTGACACATAGTAAGCGCTTAATAAGTACGATAATTATCATTATTACTATTATTATGTGCCAGGCACTGTACTAAGCACTGGGGTGGATACAAGCAAATTAAGTTGGACACAGTCCCTGACCCATGTGGGGCTCACAGTCTCATTCCTCATTTTACAGATGAGGGAACTGAGGCCCAGAGAAGTGAAGGTGATTTGACCAAGGTCACACAGCGGACAAGTGGCAGAGACGAGATCAGAACCCACGACCTTCTGACTCCCAGGCCCATGTTCTATTCACTACTACCACTACCTTGTGTTGTACTCTCCCAAACGCTTAGTACAGTGCCCTGCACACAGTAAGCGCTCCATAAATACGATTGATTGATTGATTGTTGGGAGATTTAGCCACCTCTTAGAATAAGCCATTTTTAAAGTCTTTCTGTAAGTCCACCTTTCTTAATCATCTGCTCATCATCTGCTTTTCAATTCACAATAAAGCCCCCATAATGGAGGAAAGTGGCGACTGTGACTAGTATTAAGGCCTAGCAAGGGGTAACGTAGTCTAGTGGAAAGAGCATGGACCTGGTAGTCAAAGGTGACTGAGAGTCAGTGGCAAATCTGTGTGACTGTGGGTAAGTCACTTAACTTCTCTGTGCCTCAGTTACCTCATCTCTAAAATGGGGATTAAGACTGTGAGCGTCACATGGGACAATCTCATTACCCTGTATCTACTCCCAGCGCTTAGAACAGTGCTCTGCACATAGTAAGCACTTAACAAATACCAACATCATTATTATTATTATTATTAAATCATTTAACTGCTCTGTGTCTTAGTTTCAACATCTGCAAATTGGGGATTGAATACCCAGTCTTCCTTCCTGTTAGAATGTGAGCCCCATATGGGGCAAGGACTGTGTCTGACCTGATTATCTCATACTAACCCAGTGCTTAGACCAGTTTTTGGCAGATGGGAGGCACTTAACAAATTCCACAATTATTATTATTGCTAAGATTTTCTTTGAACCCCCAAAGTTCCTTTTGAGATTGAACAGCTCAGATTTGGAATTCCAGCGGCCCAGCTGGGACCCAAACATGGAGAAACATGTCTGCCCCTTTGCCAGTGCTGCCCAATTTATCAGTTCTGGACATGTTTTCATTTTGAACTTGGAGAATGTTCACTCAGAGTGAAAC
Source organism: Ornithorhynchus anatinus (assembly GCF_004115215.2). NCBI lineage: Eukaryota > Metazoa > Chordata > Mammalia > Monotremata > Ornithorhynchidae > Ornithorhynchus > Ornithorhynchus anatinus. Next base: position 59,190,455 of record NC_041753.1, read on the forward strand.
TTAGGGTGTGTGCACTATGACACAGAGCTATATTTAACCTGGGACTTCCTTAGCATTTTCGTCTTCAGCTTGCTCTGTGCTGTTTGGGGCAGCAATGAAAAGACAACATTTGAATCGATCCTTTTAATAAAGCACCACAAAGGAAGTGCTATTGTATGCCCTGCGTAATGCCGCACCAGCTGTTCACTGCTGTATTGTTAGACAGAAATATAGGATAATATAGTGTCAATAGGAAAACCCATTTTTGCTGGCTAAGTTACATTTTGCTTCCGAGTTGTATCATTTTTCAATGCTGCTTATTTCACAGAAAGTCTTCCATGAATAAATATTGTGTTATTTAGGGAAAATCTTTTGGAGCAAAGTTATTTTATTCAACCAACTGATTGTGGAATTACATCCTAACTGGAATCGCAGTTGGGACATTGAGCTGCATTGCAATCATTTGCATCTCTTGTACTTCACATTTCCAGATGGAGGTTCAGAAGATTAGAGTTTTCTGTAAGTGCTCTAAACCCTGCTGGTTATTGCTAAAAAGGAATTACCGATCTTGTGTACAGTGACCTTTCATGGAGGATCGGTGATGATTTTGATCTATTTCACTAAGCCATTTAGTTGCCCATTCATTGATGTTTCTTTTCCTGAGAAAGTGCATTGAGCCCTAATTCATAAAAGTATAATAATAGCATACCTCAAAATCCCTGAGATTTTCAGTGGGGAACCAATTCTGTGGGCACCATTCAATACAAGAGATAGTTGTGTTCCATATCTCAGAAAATAAATCTTTGTTCTTATGGAAGGGAATATTTTCCAAGTGATTACAGGAAGTGGAGTGCAATCATCTTTTTGGTGGAGGATCTGATCTTAAACTGTAGATGTACAGGGACCTATCCACATTGCTGGCTAAAGACAAAGAGAGTTTACTTGGCAATTGGATACTGTGTATATTACTGATTTACTTGGGTGCCCTGTTTTAAATCAAATGTAAAAAGCAGCATATTTTGGCATAATCAAGATGCACTTTTTATCTGATCAGGAGAGCCAGTTCCTAAACAATGAGAACTTCTCTAACCTTGAATACACATTTGGAATCAAGCCCTGAGTATTTCCTTTATAAGGTTCCAAGATTCTCAGTTATCTTTTTTTTACATGATTCCCTCCTTTATCTGGCCTCAGCAGTCCCTGATTCTATCTGAGAGACCTGTAGGTATTTCCAGTTCAGACAGAGACAAATAGCAACTGGACTGAAATCTCAGCCAGTTAAGATCACCATCTTTTTGGTTATATTTGGGATCTTATGGCCCACATTCTGATTTTCTTTTCAGGTTCATGATAATACAAACTCACAGGGCCAATAAGGAAATGCCCTTTCTGTCTTGCAGTATCTCCGGACTTGGTCTAAAGCCTTGCGGCATTAATTCACATCTTTGTGTTTGATTCCCATGGTAGTCAGCCTTTGTGATGACCAAGGGATGGTAGAGTTAATAATAATGTTGGTATTTGTTAAGCGCTTACTATGTGCAGAGCACTGTTCTAAGTGCTGGGGGAGATACAGGGTCATCAGGTTGTCCCACATGAGGCTTGCAGTCTTCGAGTTGGCCGAACATTAGTTAAAGGGCTTAATACGAAGATGCCCTGTAGTCTGTGTGATTAAACTAGGATTAAGATAACTTTTCTATGACAGGGGGCAAGAGGTCTCCAAGGTTTGACTGGTAAAAATAAATGCCATCATTATTACATCTAATAATACGTCTAATAATACATCTAATACGTCTCGTCTCTCAGGCCCGCAATCTCGGTGTCATCCTTGACTCGTCTCTCTTGTTCACCCCACACATCCTATCCATTACAAAGACCTGCCGGTTTCACCTTTACAATATCGCCAAGATCCGCCCTTTCCTCTTCACCCAAACGGCTACTTTACTGCTACGGGCTCTCGTTATATCCCGGCTAGACTACTGTGTCAGCCTTCTCTCTGATCTCCCTTCCTCCTCTCTCGCCCCGCTCCAGTCTATTCTTCACTCTGCTGCCCGGCTTGTCTTCCTGCAGAAACGATCTGGGCATGTCACTCCCCTTCTTAAACACCTCCAGTGGTTGCCTATCGACCTCCGCTCCAAACAAAAACTCCGCACTCTAGGCTTCAAGGCTCTACATCACCTTGCCCCTTCCTACCTCTCCTCCCTTCTCTCTTTCTACCGCCCACCCCGCATGCTCCGCTCCTCCGCCACCCACCTCCTCACCGTCCCTCGGTCTTGCCTATCCCACTGTCGACCCCTGGGCCACGTCCTCCCGCGGTCCTGGAACGCCCTCCCTCCTCACCTCTGCCAAACTGATTCTCTTCCCCTCTTCAAAACCCTACTTAAAACTCACCTCCTCCAAGAGGCCTTCCCAGACTGAGCTCCTCTTCTCCCTCTACTCCCTCTACCACCCCCCCCTTCACCTCTCCGCAGCTTAACCCTCTTTTCCCCCCATTTCCCTCTGCTCCTCCCCCTCTCCCTTCCCACCCCCTCAGCACTGTACTCGTCCGTTCAACTGTATATATTTCCATTACCCTATTTATTTTGTTAATGAAATGTACATCGCCTTGATTCTATTTAGTTGCCATTGTTTTTACGAGATGTTCTTCCCCTTGACTCTATTTATTGCCATTGTTCTTGTCTGTCTGTCTCCCCTGATTAGACTGTAAGCCCGTCAAACGGCAGGGACTGTCTCTATCTGTTGCCAACTTGTTCATTCCAAGCGCTTAGTACAGTGCTCTGCACATAGTAAGCGCTCAATAAATACTATTGAATGAAATACTATTGAATGAATCTAATCCTCTTTCACACCTTCCAGCTTACAGGAACATCAGTCAATCAGTGGAATTTATTGAGCACTTATTTTGCACCGAGCACTCTACTAAGTACTTGGGAAAGTGCAATACAATGAAGTTGGTAGAAATGACCCCTGCCCACAAGGAGCTTACAGTCTAACATTCCATGCTTTTGCCTCAAGATGAGTCCCAAAAGATTTGGCTCTGAGATCCTATGAGTTTCCCCTGAGTTCATTCTCCTAAAATGGAAACGGATAATTCTTGATTACTCAGGATTGGACTACCCAAGAGGACACTTGGGCATTTTCCTGGTGGCCTGTGGAACAAAATGCTCTTTTTACACTTTTTCAGAGTTCTGATAGGAGCATCTGCCTCTTATTCCCATCCCCTGGTGAAGTCACGAAGCAGTTCCCAGGGTCCAAATAGCTTCTAAGGAAGCTGCCCTTGTCCCTTCAAGCTTCACTTAAGGACCTGCAATTTTTTAAAAAATGGTATTTAAGTGTTTACCATGTATCAAACACTGTTCTAAGCACTGGGGTAATAATAATGATTAATTATTATTATTAATAATAATTATTATTATTAATGATAATGTTGGTATTTGTTAAGTGCTTACTATGTGCAGGGCACTGTTCTAAGCACTGGGGTAGATACAGGGTAATCAGGTTGTCCCATGTGAGGCTCACAGTTAATCCCCATTTTACAGATGAGGTAACTGAGGCACAGAGAAGTTAAGTGACTTGCCCACAGTCACACAGCTGACAAGTGGCAGAGCTGGGAGTCGAACCCATGACCTCTGACTCCGAAGCCCAGGCTCTTTCCACTGAGCCATGCTGAGATACTAGTTAACTAGGTTGGACACAGTCCCTGTCTCGCAAGGGGCTCACAGTCTAAAGAGGAGGGAGAACAGGAGAACTGAGCCCCAAGAAGTGAAGTGACTTGCCCAAGGTCACACAGCAAGCATTTGGCAGAGCCGGGATTAGAACCATGGTCCTCTGACTCCCAGCCGCGTGTGCCTTCCACTAGGCCACACTGCTCCTCCATTGTGGGAATTTGCTTGGGTTGTGGTGAGGGGGTGGTCTGACCCTGGGTTAGATTATCCACTTCTCCCACTCCCTTCTGTGTTATGCTTGCACTTAGATTTATACCCTTTATTCACCCCTCCCTCAGCCCCACAGCACTTCTATACATATCTGTAATTTATTCATATTAGTGTCTATCTTCCCCTCTGGACTGTAAGCTCATTGTAGGCAGGGAATGTGTTTGTTATATTGTTATAGTGTACTCTCCAAAATGCTTAGTACAGCACTCTATGCATAGTAAGTGCTCAATAAGTATGATTGATTGATTGATTGATAGTAGATAATAAAACACTTGAGGGTAGGAATTGTGTCTACAAATTCTGTTGTATTGTACCCTCCCAAGTGCCTAGTTTAGTGCTCTGCACCCCTTAAGTGATCAAATTGATTGATTCTTGGATAAAATATGTCCATTTTTAAGAAAACTTGGATGGACTGGGGACGGAGTTTCATAAAATCATTAAGCCTGTTATTTAAGAAGATTAGGCAAAAATGAGGTGCACACTCCTTCAAGTTAAAGGAAGCAGCATAGCCTACTGGAAAGAGCTTGAGCCTGGGAGTCAGAGGACCTTAGTTCTAATCCCCTCTCCACCACTTGTCTGCTGTATGACCTTGGACAAGTCACTTAACTTCTCTGTGCCTCCATTTCACCATCTGTAAAATTGAGATTAAATACCTGTTTTCCTTACCTCTTAGATTGTGAGCCCTATGTGGGACAGGGATTATGTCATACCTGATTATCTTGTATGTAGCCTAGTACTTAGTACAGTGCTTGACATACAAAAATGCTAAACAAAACACATTATTACCCTAAACCGAAGCTCTGGGGTGTTTGGGGTGATTTCCCATAGAGTCACATGAGGGACCCCACCTAAACTGATGCAACCTAATGAGGGAAGCTCTTACAATTCTGAAATATTTGATAAAAAACAATTCTCCATCCATCTAGGACCCCAACATAGCCTTCAAATCTAAGACTGTCTTGGTCAAGCCTGGGGTTCATGTCTAGCTTCGCTTTTTAACTTTCTCTCTCTCTCTCTCTCCCTCTCCTTCTTTCCAAGCTTTTGGTCTTTCTCTCCACTTGAGAAAAGGAACAATAGATGAAACTTGGATATGTGAGAGACTGATTACTGAGTTCCTTGAGCAACAAGAAGAATCCCTTTTCAAATTCTGTTGTTGATAGTTCTACTCTTCAGCAATTGCAGTATTTTTTTCCAGCCTGCAACATTTTAGGAGTTTTTGAAATAATAAACAAGGGTCAATTTTTGCATTTATAAATGTAGGTGACAACTAGCTGTTTAAACAGAATTGTTAATAATAAATAATAATAATAGCATAATAAATGCTAAGGATCTGTGCTTAATTCAGGTATTTTGTATTCAGACGTATTCATACAAAGCTGTTTTCCTATTACCCTGAACCACTGAAAGTGGATTGTGCTAATGTTCTCGGTCAGGTCTGTTGTACAGAATTAACTAATCCAAATGTCTAAAAATCACTTTACAGATAGAAATATATCCATCGAAAACAATAATTGGTCCTTGAGTCAAATGGATTTCGTTCTCAAAACATGCAACTCCTGAAAGTTAGAAAAAAATCTTAAACCGCTGCCTGATGAACCCACAAACAGTGTCGACTCCAGATGGTAGGTGAGGTGAGCGACTGCCTCAGGGCTCAGCGTCGAGGGGTTCGGGTCCTGGGGTGACCACAGTTGAAAATTGAAAAGCTCCTAGGCTGAGTAGGCAGCAGTGCCTCTGTTAGCAAGGGACCTGCGAGGAGAATAAAATGCCCCTCCCCGAAAAATGCTATAGATTTGGGGTTTGAGCAGAATTCCTCATGATGCCATTATGCTGCATTGTATGCATCCACAGCAAGATGCAGGGATGTCATATGGAACACTGAATGAGTATGTAACCTACTGTGGTGACATTATATGGACTGTAAAAGGCATGGACGGCCTTCGTCCTCTTCTGGTTCTCCTCTTATCTTTCTGGCCATTCATTCTCCGTCTCCTTCGTGGGCTCCTCCTCCCCCTCCCATCCACTAACTGTAGGGGTTCCTCAAAGGTCAGTTCTTGGTCTTCTTCTGTTCTCCATCTGTACTCACTCCCTTGGTGAACTCATTCGCTCCCATGGCTTCAACTATCACCTCTCTGCAGATGACACCCAAATCTACATCTCCCCGGTTCTCTCCTCCTCCCTCCAGGCCCGTATCTCCTCCTGCCTCCAGGACATCTCCACCTGGATGTCTGCCCGCCACCTAAAACTCAACATGTCTAAAACTGAGCTCCTTATCTTCCCTCCCAAACCCTGTCCTCTCCCTGACTTCCCTGTCACTGTGGACGGCACAACCATTCTTCCCGTCTCACAGGTCTGCAACCTTGGTGTCGTCCTTGACTCAGCTCTCTCATTGACCCCACACATCCAATCCGTCACCAATGCCTGCCGGTCTCACCTTTACAATATCGCCAAGATCAGCCCTTTCCTCTCCATCCAAACGGCTGTCGTGCTGGTACAAGCTCTCATAATATCCTGACTGGATTATTTTGTCAGCCTTCTCTCTGATCTCCCGTCCTCCTGTCTCTCCCCACTCCAGTCTATTCTTCATTCTGCTGCCCGGATCTTCTTCCTACAGAAATTCTCTGGGCATATTTATGCCCCTCCTCAAAAACCTCCAAAGGTTGCCTATCAACCTCCTCATGAAACAAAAACTCCTCACTCTTGGCTTCAAAGCTCTCCATCACCTTGCCCCCTTCTACCTCACCTCCCTTCTCTCTTTCTACTGCCCACCCTGTACACTCTGCTCCTGTGCTGCTCACCTCCTCACCGTTCCCCATTCACACCTATCCCACCGTCAACCCCTGGCCCACGTCCTCCCGCTGTCCTGGAATGCCCTCCCTCCTCACATCGCCAAACTAACTCTCTTCCCCTCTTCAAAGCCCTCCTGAGAGCTCACCTCCTCCAGGAGGCCTTCCCAGACTGAGCCACTCCTTTCCCTCTGCTCCCCCTCCCCTGCCCCTCACCCCCTGCTCTTCCTCCTTCCCTCCCCCCACCCCCTGCTCTTCCACCTTCCCCTCCCCTCAGCACTGTGCTCATTTGTATATATTATTTATTACCCTATTTATTTTGTTAATGAGGTATATATCTCCTTGATTCTATTTATCTTGATGATGTCTTGTTTTGTTTTGTTCTGTTTTGCTTTGCTGTCCGTCTCCCACGTTTAGACTGTGAGCCCATCACTGGGAAGGGATTGTCTCTATCTGTTGCCGAATTGTACATTCCAAGCGCTTAGTATAGTGCTCTGCAAATAGTAAGTGCTCAATAAATACTATTGAATGAATGAATGGTGTGATGAAGTTGTAAAGAATGGGAAAGTAAGCTCATTGAGAGCAGGGAATATGTCTGTTATATTGTTGCATCCTACTGTCCCAAGTGTTCATTTGTTCAATCGAATTTATTGAGCGTTTACTGTGTGCAAAGGATGGTACTAAGTGGTTGGGAGAGTACAGTATAACAGTAAACAGACACATTCTTTGCCCACAATGAGCATACGGTCTAGACGGGTGGCGGGGGGGGGGGACATTAACATAAATAAATGAATTACGGATGCATACGTATCTGTACTGCAGAGCTCCGCACACAGCAATGCTCAATAAATATGATTGATTGATTGAAAGGATGGCAAATTTTTATCTCAGGTGGTCAACAGACTGGAGCTAGTCCTGCCCATAAACAATGCACTTGCCTTTCCCCCAGCAGATGGTCCAGGCTTCTTCCCAGCTATAAATGTAGGCTGCAGGGAGACACAGTGGCCGATAATCTCATGGAAATTGGGGAATATTTTTCTCTGAAACCTGTAAAAGGGGATCGATTCAGTCTGACTGGAATGGTTTCAAATAAAGGGGAATCAAATCAAGTGGGAGTTCCCAGGTTCTCAGATTCTGAAAGTTTTTAACCAGCAGATAGGGAAAAGTCCATCATTGCTAGACTGTTAGCTTCTTAAGGGCAGGGATCGTGTCTCTCAACTTTATTGTATTGTACTCTCCCAAGCGCTTAATACAGTGCTCTGCACCCAGTAAGTGCTCAATAAATACCATTGATTGACTGGTTTATTCACTGCTACTCCCTCCCCTAGCCGGGCTGCACCTAAATATCGTAACCTGCCCGCCTCTACTGCATACTCATTAATTCATTCATTCAGTAGTATTTATTGAGTGCTTACTATGTGCAGACCACTGTACTAAGTGCTTGGGATGTACAATTTGGCAACAGATAGAGACAATCCTTGCCCAATGACGGGCTCACAGGCTAATTGGGGGAGTCAGATGGCAGAGCAAAACAGAATGAAACAAAAACAAGACAACATTATCACGATAAGTATAATCAAGGGGATCCATATGTCTCCTTTAGGTGGGACAAGGGGCACAGGCTGCAATAGGAGGAAAAGGGACAACAGCGTCAATCAATCGATCGATCATATTGAGCGCTTATTGTGTATAGAGCACTGTACCGAGCTCTTGGGACAGTTCAACATAACAGAGTTGGCGGACATGTTCCCTGTCCACAATGAGTTTACAGTCTAGAGGGGGAGACAGACATTCATACAAATACTTTACAGATTGGTAAATAAGTGCTGAGGGGTGATTTTACTCTCCTAGAGTTATAAGCATTGGTAACTTCCACTCTTTCCACCCCTGTGGTAGTTCATCCAAGACATCTCTTGCTTGCGCGCCAACATTTCCTGGGACAGTATTCTAGTCTTCTGTGTCCTAAAGTTTGTCACTAGTCTTTCAGAGAGAGGTCCACTAGAAACTCAGTTTATTATTATTAATAATCATAATAATGGCATTTGTTAAGTGCTTACTATGTGCCAGGCACTCTACTAAGTGCTGGGGCAGATACAAGCAAATCGGGTTGGACACAGTCCTTGTCCCGCACAGGGCTCACAGTCTTATTCCCCATTTTACAGATGAGGTAACTGAGGCACAGAGAAGTGAAGTGAGTTGCCTAAGGTCACACAACAGACAGGTGGCAGAGCCGGGATTACGCAGCTCTCATTATTCCCTGCAGTTTCCCTGGGCACAAACTCATGGTATACCCCCAGCAGTCGGAGGGCCACTGACAGCTCTCCCAAATACCGGACCTGGAGACACACGTGATGTTTTTTTCATGGTGTTTGTTAAGCACTTACTGTGTGTCAAACACTGTTCTAAGCACTGGGGTAGGTACAAGTTAATTAGGTCTGTCACTGTCACTGCCCCTCATGGGGCTCACGGTTTAAGTAGGAGGGAGAACATTTTACAACTGAGGAATCTGAGGCCTAGAGTAGGTAAGTGACTTGCCCAAGGTCACACAGCAAGGAACTGGCAGAGTCAGGATGAAAACTCAGGTCCTTCTGACACCCAGGTTCGTGCTTTCTCCACTAGGCTATGATGCTTCTCACGGGTGCCATTTGGCTAAATGATGCCAATTTTGCCCTATCTAAGAGGTCTTCTCCAAGGAAACCCCTGGAGCACCCCCGACTTTTTCCAGAGTCTTTTTGGTCCTCTGTCAGGGCAGTGTGTGAGTGAGAAATCTTGTGCAGCATCCAAGTTATGGAACTCAGGAGATGCAGCAGAGGAAGTCTTGGGCTGAAAAACAAAAACAAATCAGACTTAATTGTATCCATTAATAATAATTATAGTACTTGTTAAGCACTAACTATGTGCCAGGCACTGTGCTAAGCACTGGGGTAGATACAAAATCATCAGGTTGGTCTCAGTCCTTGTCCCACATCGGGCTCACTATCTCAATCCCCATTTTACAGATGAGGTAACTGAGGCCCAGGGAAGTGAATTGACTTGGTCAAGGTCACACAGCAGAGAAGTGTAGAGCTAGAATTAGAACCCATGATCTTCTGACTCCCAGGCCCATGCTCTATCCGCTAGGCCATGCAGAAACAGACAGGGGATGCCAAACAGAACCGTGTAAAACCAGAAGACTAGTTAGCCAACCCAGGAGAACAGAAGCCTCGACAGGGAAGACTCCAGGAGCCTGTGGCTGGAAGCGCTCTGTTAATAGGGTACAAGAAGCTGGGTGCAAATGCCAGTCAGAAGGTAGATATCCCACTTCATCCAAAGCAGGGAAAAGCATGTGGTTGGGAGAAAATGAAACCCGTGGTAACCCTGTTCTTTTTTCTGCTGTATCCTCCTCATGAAAAACAAGCAATTCAACCCAAGCAGAGAGCCGGACAACTCACTGGGAAGAGCCGTGCAGCCACATGTTTTGAAGACCAGTAGAGGGAAGAACCACAGCTGAAGCAAGTGGATAATTGGAATGACCCCGCTGATGAAATCTAGGAATTAAAGGCTGCTCCTGGCTCTGGGGAAAAGGAGAAGGTGCCTATTAGTTTCAGCTGTGTTTGTGGCCATTCCAGCCTCAGCCTCTGTCCTTGCTGCATCTGCTCCATCTGTCATGGTGCTCCTGATTATGCAAGGACAACTGTATCTTCTCTTTTCTTTGTTCTAGCTCTTTTAAGTGCAGGGGAACACTGATAACAGAGGAATTCGGCTCATGAAAAATTCCATAACAAGTGTACTTGGCCGTTTTGATCTCCAACATCTCCCACACGTTTGGCCTTTATCCACTGTGAGGCACAAGTTTCATTTCCTCCACCCAGATTGCAGTTTCAATGGATGGGAAACAACCACAGGCTCCCCAGCTGAGAGAAATGACAAAAAAGATTCTGGGGCAGTCATATTTTCATGTATTTTTCAAACAAGCAAAAGCTATGTTCTGGGTCTTTTGGGAACACAGGTCAATATATGTGGGGACCCTGGATCCCTTTAGCCCAGGGCTTATGGGCCCCACTGACAGGGCACCAGTATTGCTGATGATAATAATAATGGTATTCATTAAGAGCTTACTATGTGCCAAGCACAGTTCTAAGCGCTGGGGTAGAGACAAAGTAATATGGTTGTACACAGTCCCTGTCCCATTTGGGGCTCACAGTCTTAATTCCCATTTTACAGATGAGATAACTGAGGCACAGAAAAGTGAAGTGACTTGCCCACGGTCACATGGCAGACAAGTAATAATAATAATGGCATTTGTTAAGCACTTATTATGTGCAAAGCACTGTTCTAGGCGCTGGAGAGGATACAAGGTGATCAGGTTGCCCCACGTGGGGCTCCCAGTCTTAATTCTCATTTTACAGATGAGGTAACTGAGTCACAGAGAAGTTAAGTGACTTGCCCAAAGTCACATAGCTGACAAGCGGCTGAGCTGGCATGTGAACCCATGACCTCTGACTCCCAAGCCCATGCTCTTTCCACTGAGCCATGGAGTCGGGATCGGAACCCGATACTTAGTATAAAAACCGTTCGAGTCCTTGTTGTCTCTGTGAGGAAAGAAAAATAGTTTGTCCTGTCTTAGGTTTCGAGAGAGACCTTTTTTTTTTCTGTTTATCCTTATTAAACTGTAAAGTGGATTTGTCAGCACCTGAAAGGAAGTTAACTCGAGGAGTGCGCCACCTGCTGGTACAAAGGAAACCTACAACTCGTGGTTCTGCCAGGTCTAGTATTGCTGAAGTTCCCTCATAATAATGATGGTGTTTGTTAAGCTCTTACTATGTGCCAAGCACTGTTCTAAGCGCTGGGGTAGATACAAGGTAATCAGGTTGTCCCACAGGAGGCTCACAGTCTTACCCCCCATTTTACAGATGAGGTAACTGAGGCACAGAGAAGTGAAGTGACTTGTCCAAAGTCACACCGCTGACAAGTGGCAGGGCTGGGATTAGAACCCACGACCTCTGCCACCCAAGCCCGTGCTCTTTCCACTAAGCCATGCTGCTTCTCATGAAAGAGCCATGTGGTGGAAGTGGGGAGAAAGGAAAAGGGGATGATTTTGACCATTATTCTGGGCACCTAATTGCCAGCACTGTAGGCTTATCTGCCATGCCCACCCCATAACGCCCTCAGTTCAGTTCTGGATGGATCGCTGATCCAAGCGCTTATCCTATCCCTCCTTGACTACTGCATCAGCCTCTTCTCTGACCTCCCCTCCTCCGGTCTCTCCCCACTCCAGTCCATACTTCACTCTGCTGCTTGGATCATATCTCTACAAAACCATTCAGTCCATGTCTCCCCACTCCTCAAGAACCCCCAGTGGTTGCCCATCCACCTCCTCATCAGAGAGAAACTCCTTACCATCAGCTTTAATCAGTTCATCCCCTCAGTCAGTCAATGGTGTTTATTGAGCCCCTACTGTGAGCAGAGCATTGTACGAACTTACTGTACTTACTGTGAGCAGAGTGCTTGGGAGAGTGCAGTACAACAGAGTTGGTAGACATGTCAACGTGGCTTAGCGGAAAGAGCATGGGCCTGGGAGTTAGAGGACCCAGATTCTAATCCTGGCTCCGTCACTTGTCTGCTGCATGACCTTGGACAAATTGCTTACCTTCTCTGTGCCTCAGTTACCTCGTCTACAAAATGGGGATGAAGACTGTGAGCCCTATGTGGGATAGGGACTGTGTCTGATCCGATTATCTTGTATCTACCCAGTGCTTAGTATAGTGCTTGGCAAGTAGTAAGCGCTTAACAAATGCCATTATTATATAACAACGAGCTTACTCCTACTTTACCTGGCTGATTTCCTACTGCAACTCAGTCGTCCCCCCGCTTCACTCCTCTAATGCCACTCTACTCACTGTACCTCAATCTCATCTATCTCAGTGATGACCCCTGACCCTCATCCTCCATCCGACCTGGAACTCCCTCCTCCTTCATATCTGACGGACCATCACTCTCCCCACCTTCAAAGTTTTATTAAGATCACATCTCCTCTGAGAGGCCTTCCCTGACTAAGCCCTCTTTTCCCCTTACTCTCGCTCTCTCCCTTCTGCGTTGTCTAATGCACTTGGACCTGTACCCTTTAAGCACTTGATATTCATCCCACCCTCAGCCCCACAGCATTTATGTAAATATCTTTAATTCTTTTTTTTTATATTAATGTTTCTCTCCCCTCCAGACTTTAAAGTCTCTTAGACAGGGAACATACCTACCAATTCTGTCGTACTGTACTCTGTGAGCCCGTTGTTGGGCAGGGATTGTCTCTATCTGTTGCCGAATTGTACGTTCCAAGCGCTTAGTACAGTACTCTGCACACAGTAAGCACTTGGTAAATAAGATTGAATGAATGAATGAATGCTCTGTGTGCATTAAGTACTCAATAAATACCACTGATTGATTGATTGATCTAACAAACTAAACTGTGAATATGCACATTTGGAACATCATTTCACTTGATGATAGATAACTTTTGTAATGCTATAATACTATTTCTTTACTTTTCAGTTTATGTTCATAATTGTTTTCCCACAATTCTTATAACTGTCTTGGAAATTTAATGAAAAATCAAATTTTTCTTCTTGTTTCCTCCCCATCTCCCCTAATCAATCGATGATTCAATTACATTTATTGAGTGTTTACTCTGTGCAGAGCACTTTACTTTCTTGTGCTTCTGGCTTGTTATCTCAAGATCCCTGCTGGAGTGGAGTTCTGTTCTCCCATCTAGAGTCTCTCTGTGTTTCAGATTCCTTTTCAGTGAAATAGCCACTCGCCAGGGATTGGAAAAGACTTATAATTTAATTTATTTTACCATATATAAACCTTCTGGGAAGAGATGGAGTAAATGGTTAAAAATAAGAAAGACTTGCTACATGGGCTGGTAAAGTTTTGGATTTTATTTGCAATGCTGGGCTATAATTTTTTTTATAATTCCAACCTAGCCCCTACCTTCCTCTTAGAGGGCGTGTTGAGATCAATGAAATGAAGCTGGCAAAATGTTTTCAGCCGTTTAGGAGAAAAGAGCCTTATAAATACAAGCTAGTGGAATAACTAAGAAAACATGGCTTGATCTCCCCAGGAAGGGGAAGGGATTGGAGGGAGGAAAAGAAAAGGGTAGGTGGGAGGAGTTCACAGGGAAAGGTGCCAGTAGGAAGTAGGAGGAGAACCAAATAGGTCTTGATTACTCTCTTCCCAACCTATTTCTCTCCCTTGCTGTTCTCCTCTTTTTTTCTCCTTCTCCCTTTACCTCTCCTCTTGGCCACAAGGGAGTCGTGAATATAGTCACTCAGGTCAAGCTGCTTCATCTCCTTCCCCATCACGGACTAGAGCAGAGTGGATGTGGGAGAGTGGCCATGTTGTACAGGACCAAGTAACTATTTTGAAAGAAATTTCCTAGAGGAAAATTATTTTTTCTTTTCCCCCGGAGTCTGTATGGTAACAACCTAAGATTGTAAGATGGTAAGTTCCATCTCTGGACAGTAAGATCTCCAATGGCAGGGATCATGTCTACTACCTCCCATGTGCTCTCCCAAGTGCTCAATTAATCAATAGTATTTGTTGAGCACTTACTGTATGCAGAACACTGTACTAAGTGTTTGGGAGAGTACAGTACCAGAGAGTTGGTAGGCACATTACCTGTCCACAAGGAGTTTCCGGTCTAGAGGGGGAGATAGATATTTAAATAAATTACAGATAGGTATGTAAAGTGTTGTGGGACTGGGGGTAGGGTGAATATCGGATGCTTAAAGGGTGCAGATCCAAGTGCGTAGGTTTTGTACAAAGCTCTGCACAGAGTAGGTACTCCATAAGTACTGCTGATTAAGCACCAAATTAAATGCATAGGCAAAATTGATGTTTTAGGACCTCCCTCATATTAGTCTCACATCAAGAAGTTGACATCAGCACATCCATCTATTTGCCAGCAAGAGTTTCAGATTCTCCAGGCCTCTATCCCATGCCACCCTAGTGATCATAGAGCAAATCCCTAGAGTTTATAATAAGAATGGTAATTGTTGAGTGCTTACTATGTGCCAAGCACTGTACTAAGTGCTGGGGTAGATACAAGAAAATCAGATTGGACACAGACCACGTCCCGCGTGGGGCTCACAATCTAAGTAATAATAATTAAGAATTATGGTATTTAAGTGCTTACTATGGGCCACACAGTGTTAAACTCTAGGGTGGATACAGACAAATCAGGTTGGACACAGTCCCTGTCCCACGTGGGGCTCACAGTCTCAATCCCCATTTTACAGATGAGGGAACTGAGGCACAGAGGAGTGAAGTGACCCGCCCAAGGTTACGCAGCCGACAAGTAGTGGAGCTGGGATTAGAACCCATGACCTTCTGATTCCCAGGCCCATGCTCTTTCCACTAGGCCATGCTACTTTCCTATACAGGCTCACAGAAGGATGAGGGTAATGGCTCAGAGCTGCCGTCAATCAGGAGGCATGTATGAGGATGTAATCTTACTAGAAAAACAAAGCGACCATCCAAAAAATTGTACGGCCACAGCCTAATGCTTTTCAGTCCTGACATCTCAAATTGCGGCAGAAAGAATTAGTCACAAGTCAAGTTCCCTCCCCCTGACTCCATTAGCTGGCTAATGAGGCAGATTTTGTTAGGGTCATGAAGAAACATTTTGATTTCTGCAAAATATTTTCAAGCTCATTATGCTTACCCCAGGAACCAGTGTGTTGATATGTGTGGATTTTGTTGAGCATGTTTAGTGGAATAAGGTCTAGAAACTAATCTTTGGAGGGACATAGGAGTCAAAAACAAAGAGCTCTGTTAATCCTCAGATAGCGTAAAATTACTCTGTTCCCAGAAGACAAAATACCACACCGAAGACTCCAATTCAAGCCCATTATTTTTTCAATATTCACTTGGCTCATTCATGGGGTCCTTAACTACCTCGACTACCTCACAAGGTACTCCGTTGATTGAATTTCTATCAAAGGATTTTAGCCTACTGTCCCTCTTGTGACAGTAGATCAGATTTTTAGATTTCCCATTAAGCTCAAGAAGTGGAAGTTCAGGGCCAGAAAGAAGAAACTATAGAGGGTTATTTTTCTTTTCTCTGGAAAGAGCAGGAATCACCCATTGTTTCTTTGGTGTCAGAAGAGGAGATAAACCCAGCGCGTGCCCGCGTGATGCGTCAGGGAAATGGCAAAATACACCCTCCGCCTCATGCACTATCTTATTCTTCTGGCAACTGTTCTCCCACAGAAATAAGACTTATTTAGGAGGGAATTGCAGGACAGCAGCAGGAAATGGAAATCGATTCATGTTTCAGGTGATCAGTGTTGGCTTTTGCAGGTAGCAGGCACCAAATACGGTATGGTATTTGTTAAGCGCTTACTATGTGTCAAGCGCTGTTCTAAACACTGGGGTATACATGAGCTAATCAGGTCAGACACAGTTCCTGTTCCACCTGGGGCTCAGAGTCTTAATTCCCATTTTACAGATGGGGTAACTGAGGCAGTATGTTTTTATTATGTTTCTCTGCATGCCCAGAGTGGTGATCTGTCAGATATGAAAGGGGAGGGAGTTCCAGACCAGAGGCAGGACATGGCAAGGGGTCTGTGGTGAATTAGAATGACCTAGGGCAATTCGCTTAACTTCTCTGTGCCTCAGTTACCTCATCTGCACATCTCCTCCAAGAGGCCGTGAGGCCTTCCCCAACTAAGCATTCATTTCTTCTAATCCCTCTCCCTTTTGCTTCACCCTAATACTTGGATTTGTGTCCTTTATTCACCCCCCTTCAACCCCACATGAGGGAACTGAGGCATAGAGAAGTTAAGTGACTTGCCCAAGATCACATAGCAGGTAAGTGGCGGAGCTGGAATTTTGTCAACAAAGCAGTTGGAAGAATCATTAGGGAAGAGGTGGGGGCACTGAGATTTTCAAGAGGGAGCTAAATGCCTGGAATAGTTGGTGGTGTCAGTTGGCATGGGAATTGATGAAGGAGAAGTAGTGTTGCTGGGCAGAAGTGCGGGCAGAGTTGTAACAGGTAAAGGGGAGTTTTAAAAGTCAGCCTAGTGCCTAGATTTCCACCTGCACTCTGCAAGAAGAGTTCGATGGCCTAAGAAATGAGGGTTTCTTTAGTAGTGGTTCTTGAATACTGAGTCTACTAATTCAAGATACTGTGGTACTCTTATGGTCTAGATAACTTGGGTGTCTTGTCTTGTCTCATGCTGTTGCGTCGTCTTTGACCCATAGCAACTACATGGACACATCTCTCCCAGGATGTTCCACCTTCATCTGCGGTTGTTCCGGTAGTGTATCCGTAGTTTTTTTGATGAAAATCCAGAAGTGGTTTACCATTGCCTTCTTCCACGCAGTCTCCGCCCTCAACAGTCTCCCATGCCACTGCTGCCCAGCATGGGTGAGTTTTGACTTGTGACAGATTGCCTTCCACTCGCTAGCCACTGCCCAAGCTAGGAATGGAATGGGTAGGCCTCTGGTTGACTCTCCCCACGGTAGTCGAGACTGGTAGAGTCCGGGAAACTCTCCAGGTGTGATCCTGAGAGGGGCAACTTGAGTGTGCAGCAGTTAATGATACTAGTGTTATTTGTTAAGCCCTTACTAAGTGGTATGTTTTAAGCGGTTACACTGTACTCACTGCTGGGGTAGATCCAAGGCAATCAGGTCAGACACAAACCCTGTTCCACACAAGGTTCACAGCCTAACTAAATAGGAGGGAGAATAGATATTGAATCCCCATTTTACAGATTAGGAAATTGAGGCCCAGAGAAGTGAATTGCCTGTCTCAAGGTCACTAGGGCCTGCTGCTTCTAGGTAGAGTCCTGTTAGACTGGGTTTGGCTCATAGTCCTCCAGGTTCTAACAATAAGGAGTCAAGTTGGACTAGCATATAGACTGCAGCGATATCATACAGCTTTCGCTGTTTCCCCTTGCCTGTCCACTGCTTGACTAGGCAGCCAGGAGAAGTGGTGGGGAGGAGACTAAGTACATTTAAAATGTTCCCAGTAGGCAGAAAGCAAAATCCCAAACAAACAGCAGCAGCAGCAGTAGTAATAGTAATTATAAAGCTCTTACTGTGTGCAGAGGTGTGTTCTAAGTGCTGGGAGAAAACACACCAACTTACTCTCTGGCCCTCATTCCCAGCTACCTCGCCATTGATCTGTTGCCCACGTCCTCTCTCCTGCCTGGAACTCCCCCCACCACACCTCATATACAACAGACTACCACTCTCCCCATCTTCACCTTCACCCTCCTAAAATCACATCTCCTCCAAGAGACCTTCCCTGACTAGATCCTCATTTCCCCACCCAACCCTCCCCTTGGTGTTGCCTAGGCACTTGGATTTGTGCACAGAGGATCATCACACCTGGGAGTCAGAGGACCTGGGTTCTAGTCCCGGCTCTGCCATCCGACTGCTCTGTGACTCTGGGCAAGTCACTTCACTGCTCTTTGCCTCTGTTTCCTCATGTGTAAAGAGGGGATTCAATACCTCTTCTCTCTCTGACTTAGACTGGGACCCCCTTGTGGGCAGAGAATGCATCCAACCTGATTATCTTGTATCTTCCCCACCATTTATCTACCATTTATCTGTGTCTCCCTCTCATCTCCAGTCTCAGCCAGGGATGAGTTCTTCACCAAGCCCCAATCCCTGTCCTGACATGTCTTCCTATCAATCAGTGGTATTTATTGAACATTTACCGTGTGCAGAGCAGTGTGGCGTAGTGGATAGAGCACGGTTCTGGGAGTCAGAAGGTCATGGGTTCTGATCCCGGCTTTGCCACTGTCTACTGTGTGGCCTGGGGCAAGTCACTTCACTTCTCTGTGCCTCAATTACCTCATCTGTAAAATGGGGATTAAGACTATGAGCCCCTTGCGGGACATGGACTTTGTCCAACACGATTATCTTGTAGCCACCCCAGCACTTAGTACAGTGCCTCACACATAGTAAGCATTTAACAAACACCATGATCATTATTATTATTAGTAGTGCTATAATAAGCACTTGGGAGTGTACAGCACAACAGAGTTGTTACATATGTTCCCTGTCCATAAGGAGCTTACATTCTAGAGGGGGAGACAGGCATTAAAATAAATTACTCTATAAGTATAAGGATATGTACACAACTTCTATGGAGCTGAGGGTGGGGTGAATACCAAGTGCTTAAAGGGGACAGATCCAAGGACATGGGTGACATTGAAAGGAGAGGGAGTAGGGGAGATGAGGACTTAGTCAGGGAAGGTCTCTTGGAGGAGGTGTGTTTTTAATAAGGCTTTGAAGGTGGGGACAGTGAACGTCTGTCAGATATGAAGGGGGTGGGACCTTCAGGCCAGAGGGATTCCGTGGGGTAGAGGTGAGCAGCTTTGTGTGTATCTGTGTCTCCCTCCCTGAGCCTGAGCATGTCTGCATGTCCTTTCTATGCCTTTCATTATTTACTCTTAGCCCCGGCCCAGATCTATGCCATGCTCCAAATGAAAAGCTGGAATCTCTGTTAGGTGCAGCAGGGCTCTAAACTGTAGGCTGGTTGGAGCTGGAATTTTAGAATTTTTCTGGAGTTAGACACCTCACAACTATTGCACCCAACCAGTCACGTTGAGAAATGGAAAATGCTGCCATTTTATCCTTGCGCTCTCTCCAGTAGGCTTGCCATGTATCCTCTGCAGGCACGAGAGCCTGCCTCACTTGCCCCCAGCATAGATCATTTTCTTTCTTACTGATCGGTGTCACAGTTTTGTCTTGAGAGCTTTATGAGGGTATTTTTCAAGGAATACAGACCGTGTTGATAAGAATTTATCATTTGTATCCATCCTACAAAGCAATTCAAAGTAGAATGAATCGATCACTGAGAATGGGAGTGTTACCAACTCAGAGAGAAATTGGACACGTAAATCACTTGGTTTCAAAGAGCCCTCTGAAAATCTAAAATGAAGACATGATGGAACAATACTGTGTTGGCCCTATTCGTGCACCCTGGTGTGGTTAAGGCCAGACTTGACATACTAATTTAATCTTCTTCAGAAAGCCTCCCCGTCCACCCAAAAAACAATGATAAATATGGCGGCTACCCGGACAGTCACTAAACAGAGACCTGAGCAAGTTCAATCGTTCCCCAACTAGGACTGGAAATTTGTAAAATCTCTTTCTTAAGCAAATCTCCAAAGGTACATCCAAACATCTTTCAGAATTAGGTGGGGACGATGGGGATCGAGCTTAATGTAATTTGAAAATACCATATATCCTTCACATATCCTTTTTCCAGCTCTAGTGGTTAAAGACTCCGTGCGTTGAATCAGGAGCTCTAGACTCAATTCTGGGTGCTGTCTGTGACTTCTCACCTGCTTAGCTTTCCTGTGCTTACCTTCTCCAAAGGGAACATGGTGATAATGAAACCATCTGTCATGGACCAGCCCCTGAGTCTACCCCACCTGCTCAGGTAAGGGACAGGTCAACTTTGTATTTATTTTGTTATGAGTTCTTATGAGGAACCTTAGAGCAGGATAAATTGCAGTTTTATTGAGTGGCAACTTGCTGCACCCAAACCCAAATAAAAACATAACCTGAACATCCACAACCTAAGTGCTTGCGTTAGCCACAAGTTCTCCATCTTTGCCGGGGGAGGTGCTAATGTCTATTCCCTGGGATCAGCACTGGGATGATTGAAGGATAGTGAAGTTCTCCTTAAGCACCTCCTTTGCCTGACTGATGGAGAGGGGTGAGGCCTCCCCACCCATACTATAAAGCATGACCCAGTTTGCCCATCTCTGAGAACCAAGCCCCTGGGTTCTGATCGGCTTCTGGTTACCTCAAACTATTAATCTACTTCAAGACCTGCCCAGAATGAGCAGTCAGCTCCCAAAGTTTATTATTATTATTATTATATTTGTTAAGCACTTACTACCTGTCAAAAAATGCTGGGGTAGATACAAGTTAATCAGGTCGAACAAAATAATGATGATAGCATTTGTTGTGTTTACTATGTGCCAAGCACTGTTCTAAGCACTGGGGGGTACAAGGTAATCAGGTTGTCCCACATGGGGCTCACAGTCTTAATCCCCATTTTGCAGATGAGGTAACTGGCACAGAGAAGTTAAGTCACTTGCCCAAAGTCACACAGCTGACAAATGGCAGAGCTGGGATTAGAACCCATGACCTCTGACTCCCAAATCCAGGCTCTTTCCACTGAGCCATGCTGTTTCCCTGTCCCACATAGGGCTCAGAGTCTGAGTAGGAGGGAGATAATTCCCATTCTGCAATTGGGGAAACTGAGGCATGGAGAAATTATGTGACCTGCCCAAGGTCAAAAAGCAGGTGAGTGGCAGAGCCAGGTTTAGAACCCAGATTCTCTAACTCCCAGGTCTGTGCTCTTTCCATGCTGCTTGTCACTGATCTCCTTGATTTCAATGTGGGGCTTGAGTACTATAATAATAATGATAATAATAGTAATAATGATAAATACTTAATGATTACTGTACTTGCTAAGTGCTTACTATGTGCCAAGCACTATAGTGCTGGAGTAGATAAAAGGTTGGATACAGTCTCTGTCCCACAGTCTGTCCTCCCTCCTTCTTAGACTGTGAGCCCCACGTGGGACCTGATTATCTTGTTTTTACCCCAGCTCTTAGTACAGAGCTTGGCACATAGTAAGTGCTTAACAAATACCACAATTATCATCATCATCATCATCATCATCATCATCATTATTATTATGGGAGGGAGAACTGGTATTGAATCCCCATTTCACAGATGAGAATGAGGCACAGAAAAGTTGTGTGACATGCCCAAGGTCACAAAGCCGGCAAGTGGAAGAGCAGGAATTCAAACCCAGGTCCTCTGACTCTCAGCCCATGCTCTTTGCACTAGGCCATGCTGTTTCTTCAACTGTTTTCTAGCTTCTCTGTTGTTAATCTAAATACCGGGGCCTCCTAAGAAATGTTTCTTTCTGGCCCTCATTCCAATGCAGACATGCAGTTTTTCAGTCAAACAGTCATATTTGTTGAGTGTTTACTGTGTGCAGAGCACTGCACTAAGGGCTTGGTGATTACATGGCCTTGAGAGAGTTAGAAGGGAGTCAAGGGAATTATCTTTGACTCCTCTCTCTTATTTAACCCACATACTCAATCTATCACTAAATCCTGTCAGTTCAACCTTCACAACATCGCTAAAATCTGTCCTTTCCCTCTCCATTCAAATGGCTCCCACGCTTGGGTTACACTTATCCTATCCCTCCCTGATTACTGTAATCAGCCTCCTTAGTGACCTCCGTGCCTCCTGCCCCTCACCACTCTAGTCCATACTTCACTCTGCTGGTTGGATCATATTTCTACAAAAACATCAGTCCACATTTCCCCACTCCTCAAGGACCTCCAGTGGCTGCCCATCCTCCTCCACATAAAACAGAAACTTCTTACCATCGTCTTGAAAGCACTCAATCACCTTACCCCTTCTTGCCTCACCTTGCTACTCTCCTACTATAAGCCAGTCCACACACTTTGCTCCTCTAACGCCAACCTATTCACTGTACCTTGATCTCATATATCTCACCGCTAGCCTCTCACCCACATTCTGCCTCAGTCCTGGAATGCTCTCCCTCTTCATATCCAACGGGCAATCACTTTCCCCATCTTTAAAGCCTTATTGAAGGCACAACTTCTCCAAGAGACCTTTCCTGACTAAGCCCTTATTTCCTCTTTTCTCACTCCCATCTGTGTCACTCTGACTTGTTTCCTTTATTCAGCACCCTCCCCCAGCCTCACAGCACTTATGTACATATCCGTTATTTATTTATTTATTTATTTATTTATTTATTTATTTATTTATATTAACGTCTGCCTCCCCCTCTAGACTGTAAGCTTGTTGGAGGCAGGGAATGTGTCTATTATATTGTCGTGTTGTACTCTCATTCATTCATTCAGTTGTATTTATTGAGCATTTATGTGTGCAGAGAGAGCACTGTACTAAGCATTTGGGAGAGTACAATACAACAATAAACAGCCATATTCCCTGCCCACAATGAGCTTACAGTCTAGAGCAGGGAAGACAGATATCAATACAAATAAATTACAGATATGTGCATAAGTGCTGAGGGGCTAGGAAAGAGGAATAACAAAGGGAGCAAGTCAGGGGGAAGGCAGAAGGAAGTGGGAGAAGAGGAAAGGAGGGCTTTGTCAAGAAAGGCTTGGAGGAGGTGAGCCTTCAATAAGGCTTTGAAGCAGGGGAGAGTAGTTGTCAAATTTGAGGAGGGAGGGCATTCCAGGCCAAAGGCAGGATGGGGACTAGGGGTTGGCGGCAAGATAAGTGAGATGGAGGCACAGAGAGAAGGTTAGCACTAGAGGAGCCAAGTGTGAAGGAGAGTAGCCAGGTGAGATAGGAGGGAGCAAGGTGGTGGAGTGCTTTAAACCCAATGCTGAGTTTTTCTTTTATGCAGAAGTGGATGGGCAACCACTGGAGTTTTTGGAGAAGCGGAGTGACAGGTCCTGAACGTTTTTGTAAAAAAATGATCCAGGCAGCAGAGTGAAGTATGGACTGGAGAGGGGAGAGACAGGAGGCTCCTTCTTGCCAAATCCAATGGCTCCTACTCCATTCTAATCCTCCTTGACCTCTCTGCTGCCTTTGACACTGTCGACCATCCCTTCCTCCTCCATACCTTATCTCACCTTGGCTTCACGGACTCTGTCCTCTCCTGGTTCTCCTCTTACCTCTCTGGCCGGTCATTCTTGGTCTCCTTCGCTGGAGCCTCCTCCCCCTCCCATCCTTTAACTGTTGGAGTTCCTCAAGGGTCAGTTCTTGGCCCTCTTCTGTTTTCCATTTACACTCACTCCCTTGGTGAACTCATTCGCTCTCACAGCTTTGACTACCATCTCTACGCAGATGACACGCAGATCTACATCTCCGCCCCTGTCCTCTCCCCCTCCCTTCAGGCTCGCATCTCCTCCTGCCTCCAGGATGTCTCCACCTGGATGTCGGCCCGCCACCTAAAACTCAACATGAGCAAGACTGAGCTCCTCATCTTCCCTCCCAAACCCGGTCCTCTCCCAGACTTCCCTATCACCGTGGATGGCACGACCATCCTTCCCGTCTCTCAGGCCCGCAATCTCGGTGTCATCCTTGACTCGTCTCTCTCGTTCACCCCACACATCCTATCCGTTACCAAGACCTGCCGGTTTCACCTTTACAATATTGCCAAGATCCGCCCTTTCCTCTCCACCCAAACGGCTACCTTACTGCTACGGGCTCTCGTTATATCCCGGCTAGACTACTGTGTCAGCCTTCTCTCTGACCTCCCTTCCTCCTCTCTCGCCCCGCTCCGGTCTATTCTTCACTCCGCTGCCCGGCTCATCTTCCTGCAGAAACGATCTGGGCATGTCACTCCCCTTCTTAAACAACTCCAGTGGTTGCCTATCGACCTCCGCTCCAAACAAAAACTCCTCACTCTAGGCTTCAAGGCTCTCCATCACCTTGCCCCTTCCTACCTCTCCTCCCTTCTCTCTTTCTACCGCCCACCCCGCACGCTCCGCTCCTCTGCCGCCCACCTCCTCACCGTCCCTCGGTCTCGCCTATCCCGCCGTCGACCCCTGGGTCACGTCCTCCCGCGGTCCTGGAACGCCCTCCCTCCTCACCTCCGCCAAACTGATTCTCTTCCCCTCTTCAAAACCCTACTTAAAACTCACCTCCTCCAAGAGGCGTTCCCAGACTGAGCTCCTCTTCCCCCTCTACTCCCTCTGCCATCCCCCCTTTACCTCTCCGCAGCTAAAGCCTCATTTTCCCCTTTTCCCTCTGCTCCTCCACCTCTCCCTTCCCATCCCCACAGCACTGTACTCGTCCGCTCAACTGTATATATTTTCGTTACCCTATTTATTTTGTTAATGAATTGTACATCGCCTTGATTCTATTTAGTTGCCATTGTTTTTACGAGATGTTCTTCCCCTTGACGCTGTTTATTGCCATTGTTCTTGTCTGTCCATCTCCCCCGATTAGACTGTAAGCCCGTCAAACGGCAGGGACTGTCTCTATCTGTTGCCGACTTGTTCATCCCAAGCGCTTAGTACAGTGCTCTGCACATAGTAAGCGCTCAATAAATACTATTGAATCAATGAATGAATGAGGTCAGCAAGGAGGCTGATGCGGTAATCCAGGCGGCATAGAATGAGTGATTGGATTAACGTGGTAGCACTTTGGATGGAGAGGAAAGGGCACACTCCCAAGCACTTAGAACAGTACCCTGCACACAGTAAATGCTCAATAAATATGATTGGCTGATTGATCGATTACAGTGTGACAGAGTTGATAGACACTTTCCCTGCCTTATACCATCTTACTGTCTAGAGTGGGAGACAGACTTTAAATAAATTAATGTGCCCAGTTGATCATGTTGAAAAATGGAAAATGTGTGAAGTTCTGAATCCTTTCTGGGAACTCTATACCCCAAGTCACCATATTATTCATGACTGTATATTTTTTAATTGGGACAAAGTCATGGACTCCAGCCATACTTTCTATTTTGTAGTTCTTCATCATTCACAACTAAACAAGTAGAATTGAAAAGCACAGAGAGTCTTCCCTTCAAGAGATAACAAGCTCTTATCAAAAGATGCCACAAACCTCTCTGATGGAACACCACCTCAGTGATGAAAAACAATTACTTTTAAGGCTTTTCTCCTTCAAGGAAAACCAGTTCAAGAACAGGGAATTGAGGAAGTCTACAATTATCTATCTACAAGGCATAATAATTTAACTTTAACCAACTGTACATCTCAACACGGGCCTGGAGGGGTTTGAAATCATATTAAAACCCAAACTGTTACGTTTAGTGCTTGAAAAAGAATGCTGCCCAACATTAAAGGCCTTTTGAAAATCAATACGCTCTGTATTGGATGAATTAAAATCCTGTCAGTAAAATATGATGTTCAAGTAATGCCCATATGTGGGCAAAGAACAATAATAGAGCACAAAAAAGTGAAAGGTAGATAGCGGTCCAAGTTCTGCAGCCCATGACTTGCTAGAGACTTTAGAATCAGCGTGTGCAGGAGTGTTGTTTCTTGCCTTAACTCTGCCCTCTCCTCTGCCTGGCAAAACTATTTCTCTTCCCTTATTGACACCCATGCCCATCACACTTTGGAGTCAGGGCTCATGAGTTCGAATCCCAGCTCTGCCACTTGTCAGCTGTGTGACTGTGGGCAAGTCACTTAACTTCTCTGTGCCTCAGTTCCCTCATCTGTAAAATGGGGATTAAGACTGTGAGCCCCACGTGGGATAACCTGATTTCCCTGTGTTTACCCCAGCGCTTAGAACAGTGCTCTGCACATAGTAAGCGCTTAACAAATACCAACAAATACCAACATTATTACACTCATTAGCTGTTCCAAACATTTAACTTCCTCCTCAGCCCCCTATTCCTCCCCCTCCCCCATCTCTCACCCGCAATGATCTGGCCACCTACTTCATTAGGAAAATTAACACCATCAGGTCTGAGATCCCCAAAATCACCCCTTCCCGATCCTCCCTCCTCTCAACCTCTTCTTCTACTTTCCCATCCTTCCCTGCAGTGTCTTCAGAGGAGATCTCCTCCCTCTTCTCAAGTGCCACCCCCTCCACATGCACTTCAGACCCCATTTCCTCCCATTTTATAAAAACTCTCACCCCTTCCCTCCTCCCCTCCTCAACTTCCATCTTCAACCGCTCACTTTCCAATGGCTTCTTCCCCTCTATCTTCAAACATGCCCACATCTCCCCCATCCTAAAAAAGCCCTCCCTTGACCCCATAGCCCCCTCCAGTTATCACCTCATTTCCCTCCTCCCTTTCCTTTCCAAATATCTCAAATTCTTCTCCTCCAACTCTCTCCTGGACCCCATCCAATCTGGCTTCCGTCCCCTCCACTCCACTAAACTGCCCTCTCAAAGGTCACCAATGACCTTCTTCTTGCCAAATCCAACGACTCCTACTCCATCCTAATCCTCCTTGACCTCTCTGCTGCCTTTGACACTGTCGACCATCCCCTTCTCCTCAACACATTATCCAACCTTGGCTCCACTGAGTCGGTGCTCTCTTGGATCTCCTCATCTCTCTGGCCGCTCATTCTCAGTCTTCTTCGTGGACTCCTCCTCCCCCTCCCATCCCCTAACTGTAGGGGTTCCTCAAGGGTCAGTTCTTGGTCCTCTTCTATTCTCCATCTATACTCACTTCCTTGGTGAACTCATTTGCTCCCACGGCTTCAACTATTATCTCTAGGCAGATGATACCCAATTCTATATCTCCTTCCCTGTTCTCTCTCCCTCCCTCCAGGCTTGCATCTCCTCCTGCCTTCAGGACATCTCTACTTGCATGTTCTCCCGCCACCTGCAACTCAACATGTCCAAGACAGAGTTCCTTATCTTCCCTCCCAAACCCTGTCCTCTCCCTGACTTTCCTGTCACTGTGGATGGCATTACCATCTTTCCCATCTCACAAGCCCGCAACCCTGGTGTCATCCTTGACTCGGCTCTCTCATTCACCCCACACATCCAATCCGTCACCAAAACCTGCCGGTCTCACCTTCACAATATCGCTAAAATCCACCCTTTCCTCTCCATCCAAACTGCTACCATGATAGTACAATCCCAACCTCCCTCCCAACCTCCTGTCTCTCTCCACTGCAATCTATACTTCACTCTGCTGCTCAGATTATCTTTCTACAGAAATGTTTTGCACATGTCACTCCCTCCCCCCCTCAAAAAAAAATCACCAGTGGTTGCCTATCAACCTCCATTTCAAGCAGAAACTCTTCACAATTGGCTTCAAAGCTCTCCATCACCTTGCCCCCTCCTACCTCACCTCCCTTCTTTCCTTCTACAACCCAGCCCGCATACTCTGCTCCGTTGGTGTTAACCTTCTCTCTTTGCCTCATTCTCGCCTGTCCCACTGTCAATCCCTGGCCCACGACATTATTATTATTGTTCTGCCGTGGCCCAGCCCTGATTGCATGGTTTAGGGTTCTGCTGCTGAGTTGGATGTTGACCTATTCAGGGGTGAGGATAAGGGATCTGGTCACAGTGCTAGGGACCCACCCATGCTCCCCTGTGTCTTTAGTTGATTCATCCACCTACGACCTCAAAGAAACTTGTTTTGCTTTCAGCAATATGGGAGGGGTATCCGTCTTTCATTCCCTTTCCCTTGAGGATGCATTTGCTACTATAATAATGATAATTCTTGTGGTGTCTCTTAGCAAACTATGTAGTGTCTGTTAACATATACTCTTTGTCAAACACTCTCCTGAGTGATTGGGCTGATACAAGTTAGACATCAGGTCAGACATGGTCCCTATCCCAGACAGGGCTCACAGTCAAAGTGGGATGGAGAACGGTATTGAATCCCCTTTTGACAGATGAGGAAACTGAAACACAGAGAAGTTAAATGACTTGCCCAAGGAAGCACATCATTTGGTAAGTGCTTACTATGTGCCAGGCATTGTGCTAAACTTTGGGGAGATACAACACAATCAGATGCAGTTCCTCACTCACCCACACTTGTTATACAGTTGGCATAAATCTTACTTAAATCGAAAGTTCCACTGAACTAGACTTATGTCTAATGATCTTGTGGCATTCAGTGAATGTTCAGTGTTTGACAGAAATGATCCTGTCCAGGTGAATGTGATTTAGATTAATTCATGCACGAGAAATCTATAACAGAGCCATGGGCCTGGGAGTCAGAAGGACCGGGATTCTAATCCCAGCTCCTTCACTTGTCTGCTCTGTGACCTTGGGCCAGTTACTTAACTTCTCTGTGCCTCAGTTACCTCATCTGTAAAATGGGAATTAAGACTGCAAGTCCCATGTGGGATGTAGACTGTGTCCAACCTTGAATCTACCCCAACGCTTAGTACAGTAACTGGCACATAGTAAGTGCTTAACAAATACCATTAAAAAAACCCAAACAGATACTCGGGAGACGGTTAGGGGTCAAAGAAGCATAGTGTAGTGGATAGAGCACTGTGCTCTTCACACAGTAAACACTCAATAACTGTCATTGATTTATTGACCTGGGCCAAGAGATCGCTAATTCAAACCTGTGGGTGGAGCCCTAAAGCGACCTACTCTCTCCAGGGTCCAGTCTGAATTTCTGACGCCACTGCTGAAGGAGAAGCAGTGGGATTGGTTCCCTCCTTGATGTCCATCCTAATGGTTAAGGATAGTCCTTCTAATAATCTGACTTTCCCTTCTTTAATAATGATAATAAAAGTAACAATAATGGTGTTTGTTAAGCACTTACTATGTGCTAGGCTCTGTACTAACTGCTGAGGTAGATACAAGCAAATCGAGTTGGACACAGTCTCTGACCCATCTGGGGCTCACAGTCTCAATCCCCATTTTAAAGATGAGGTAACTCAGGCACAGAGATGTGAAGTGACTTTCCCAAGATCACACAGCAGTCAAGTGTCAGAGCCAGGATTAGAACCCATGATCTTCTGACTCCCAGGCCTGTGCTCTATACTACACTCTGCTTCTTTGACCCCAAAATGTCTTTGGAGTATCCCTTTGGTTTTTTTTTTATGGTATTTGTTAAGCGCTTGCTATGTGCCAAGCGAGGTAGAGGACCACAGCCGAAAGTGTGTGGAAGGGGAGGGAAATGTTGCCATTTCCCATTTGGTACCAGTTCTGGGGCATCACCCATCTGACACCTCTCGTATGTACTGTTCTTCATTTAAATGTAAATACTGTCATTTCAGTATCTCAGATAGTGGATCCATTCCAGATTGTCCTGTGTGGAACACATCCACACTGTCCTGAATGAGTTTATTTTCCCACTGTTCAGGTGACAATGGCTATTTAACTCATAATTCACTCCTTTAACTTTAGAAGTATGAAAGTACAAATGAAGTGGAGCGTCTGTTTTTTTCGAATTCACATTTGCACTCCCGCAAAGTTGTTGGCCCCGAATGAGAAAAACATTCTATATGGATTGCACTGTATGTATCTGGATATACATAAAACACAAAACAAAACAAAAAAATAAAGCACCCCATGGCTAAGGTTGAAAAAAAATATCATCATTGACTTGGAGATCCTCTGTCCACAACCTGCTCAGTGCTTCCCCTGCTGCCTCTATAGAAATGGTCAAATAAGGTCCAAAGGACCCTAATTTACTCTGAGAAAAAGGCTTCACCTTTGAGGACCTAAAGAATTTGCCAGTCTAGATTGACTTTGACTGTATCTGATCCAGAGAGGTATTTTCATGTGCAAATGCTGTTCCTAGCTGTGAAACGACTTAATGTGCATGGGCAAGCCATTGTTCGACATGCAAATGCAGTAATTAGGCACGCAGAAGGGAGACCCCTCTCAAATGTGGCCCATACTGTGCCCAGAGGGACGGGAACATCAATCAGAAAACAAAGCGGCTTTGTCATAATGAGGCAAGTATGTGCTGTTAAAGAGGCGTATTAAATTAATTTTCACTTTATTCAAAACACAAGCCAAAATTGATGATTTGCTGGGGCAAAAGAAAATAATCAGTAGGGGAGACAAATACTGTGATCCTGAGACATAAAAGAGTGTTACGAACAATGATGAATTAAAAATAAATAAAATAAAGAACCAAGGGAAAAAAACCCTTTAAGGAAAATGATCTGATTGTGTTGGACTCCAAGTTGAGTTGATTCAACAAATGTTCTTATTTAGAACATAATGGATCCAGAACGAGTGGGCTGGCCCAAAAGACCAAATAAAAGATAGTCATAGAGAGGGGAGGGTAACCTGATACCTGTCAGGGTTCTGGGCAAATGGAATTGTGGGAGGGATGAAACGTGACATAACATCGGACAGACTGGGGAAACAATGGGCCCTGGGTCATTGATAAGCAGAGCTACTGTTCACGACCTCTTACCCCTCCTCTTCCCTCTCCCTCTGCACCTTAGAGAGAGAGCCTAGGGTTAACTGAAAGGGCCTCTGATGGTAGAAAAGTATCCTCTGCAGCCGCTTTTCTGGATCAGTGAACCCTCCCCTTTTTCCACTGAGCTCTCACCTCTGGGTAAAGAATTAAACATGGTTCTAGGGTATTTCCTTAAGATTTTCTAGTTCTGATATTAGGAAATGGTCAAACACTTAAGAGGGCCATATGTGTATACATACAAAATGGCATGGCATTTGGATGTGCCCATATAAACTAGGCAGTCTACCCTCAGGGCGGATTCTAGTTCAGAATTTGAGTCCAGTGCTTAGAACAGTGCTCAGCGCTTAGAACAGTGCTTGGCACATAGTACGCTTAACGAATCCCATCATCATTATTATTAGTCCACTCAAGGAAATGGACGATCCTTACTTTTTCTCTTCTCTCTTCCTTCTTATTTGTCATGAACCCAAATATGGAGGTATATACTACTCCTCCTAATGATAATAATAATTGTGATATTCAAGTCAATTTGGCTGCCTTTTTAATCTGAATAATAGTTATGTCAGATGATGATTTCATCATCATCCATATTTAAAGAGCACCTACTGTATGCAAGAAAACCGAACCGGGTGTTCGGAAACATGCAACTGATTTCTTAACTGGCAATCTCTTGGTACAGTGCTTTGCACACAGTAAGCACTTAGTAAATTCGATTGAAGGAATTCCAAATATACCATAAAGTGGTGTCCCTGTAATCTGTAGTGTTCAATGGCATTTAATGAGCACCTACTGAAATGAGAAGTGCTCTGCTAAGCATTTGGGAGAGTACATCAGAAGAAGAACAAGCATTCCCTGCTGACAAGGAGCTTACACTCCAATGGGAGAGCTTATATGTTAATGATTTGGTAGGACTTGTGCTCTTGTGTTGAGAATTAATTGGTGAAGGCTTCCTGGAGGAAGTGGAATTTTAGGAGGGCTTTGAAGATTGGGAGGGGAGTTCATTCATTCATTCATTCATTCATTCATTCATTCATTCAGTTGTATTAATTGAACACTTACTGTGTACAGAACTCTGTTCTAAGGGCTTGGAAAGTACAATTCAGCAATAAAGAGAGACAATCCATGCCCACACCGGGCTTACAGTCCAGAAGAGGGGAGACAGACATCAAAACAAGTAAACAGGCATCAATATAAATACACAGAATTGTAGATATATACACATCAAATCAAATAAACAGGCATCATCTGCTGAAGCTGGGTTGGTGTGATCTAATGGAAAATGAATGGGGCTCAGAATCAGAACATCCACATTCAAGTCCCAGCTCTGGTCCTGGACTTCTATGTGACTTTGGAAAAGTCAAAACTCAGATTTCTCATCTGTAGAATGGGGGAATGAGATAGATTATGAACCCTGTATGGGATGGAGACTAAGCCCAATCACGTAACTTTGAATCTGTCCCACTGTTTAGCATGTAGTGCTTAGTAAGCTCCTTGTGGGCAGGGATCGTGTCTACCAACTATATTATACTTTTCCAAGCTACAGTATGATGCACACAATAAGCACCCAATAAATACCATTGGTTGTTTGATGGATTAATTAACAAATGTCATAATGATCTATTATTTGCAAAGAAAGGAGAGGTTCCAGGATGGGGGAACAGTGTGAGCAGGGTATTGGAGGCAGGGTAGTAAAGTACTGGCTACAGTTAGTAGCTGAGTGTGGGAGGCATGAAGACTGTGAGCTGGGGAGTAGTGGGGGAAGAGAGCCAATTTGTAAGGTGGGGAAAGCTGTCAGAGGGCCTTGAAGCTAATGATAAAGAATTTTTGTTTGTTGCAGCAGAAGAAGGTAGCCATTGGAGGATTTTGAGAAGTGGCGTGTTGTGTTCTGGGTAGTACTTTGGGAAGATGATCCAGGCAGCAGTGTTGAGTATGGACTGAAGAGGGGAGAGGCTGAACAAACAGACTACATCCTGGGTTATAGATGTTTTTCCCCTATACATGGTTGCTAATGTTTTGACTTTTGTTACCCCTCTTAAATCTCTCTCTCTCCTCCTCCTCTTCCCCTCCCCTCCCCCTCGCCCCCACCCACCAGGGAAACAAAATCTGCCTTTTAAAACTGAAGAATGAGGGTCAGTGTGCGTGTGGGTTTGTTAATGATTCGTTTAAATAATCCCATTTTGAAGAAGTTTCTTAGGAAAAAAAGAAAGCCATTCAGCAGGAGAGTGATCCCATTTTTGGCAAAGCAAAGATTCCAGCAGGAACAAGCTCCTTGGGGTTGATTCAAATCCCCCTATTATAGCCTGCCTCCTTCAGAGGCAGATGTTGAGCAGAGGAATCTGAAGGTAAATCCATCAGATCCAGGCTGAGATGACATTGTCTGTAATCTGAAAGGAAGATTGAAGCATGTGAGATTTAGAAATGCAGCTTGCTGGGGCAGGGGGAGGGAGAGGGGGAAGAGGAGAAACTCCTGGCAAATTTACTCTGCATAAATACACTTGTGCTATCACTCATTTATACAGTCTTTATGACTTGTTTCTGGGTTCATCTGGTTGGCAGATGGATGCCGAATGCCTTTGTGCCCTGAGGAAGGCACACAGAAGGCGGGCGCGTATGAATTGTGGCTGTGTGATAAATAGAATAAACAGAGCTTCAAAGATTTGCTGTTATTTTTGGTATAATCTATCTCCAGTTTGAATTGGCTTTTGAAATGGGTGGATTTTTTCTGCTTCTGTTAATTTGGCCTCAACTGAATATATTTCTGGAAATTTTTTTTGAGTCCAGCATATTACAAAGGCTGAACTACTTGGGTTTCTCCAGCTATACGACGGTCTTAGTAATATTGGTTTCTATGATCGCCAGTCTCCACTTCAGCCCTCCTGCACGACCTAAACACTTAGGTTACTTTAGCCCCCTTTAGCATTTATGCCTATATCTTCTGTATTCTTACCATTCCTTTTCTCTGTACTTCAGTGTTTGCCTATCTTGCTAGACTGTAAGCTCTCTGAAGGCAGGGTTTGTGTCTTTTAAGTCTCATCTACTCTCTGAAGCACTTAGTACACTTCCCTGCACCCAGTACGTGTTCGGTAAAAGCTATTGATTGTTTGATTCATTAAAATAGCTTCATTGCTAAAGGGGCACGATAAAGAAATATCACTGTTTAATTTTAGTCACACCACCCTTTCAGGTTTTTTTTTAATGGTATTTGTTAAGTGTTTACTATGTGCTGGGCACTGTACCTAGGGCTGGGTTGGATACAAGCAAATTGGGTCTTAATCCCCGTTTTAAAGATGAGGGAACTGAGGCTCAGAGAAGTGAAGTGACTTGCTCAAGGTCACACAGCAAACAAGTGGCAGAGCTGGGACTAGAACCCCGGCCCTTCCAACTCCCAGGCCTGTGCTATCTCCACTAGGCCATGCTTCTTCTCACCGGAAGAATCCACCTAATTTGAGCAGATGGCCCATCCTGGGTAGGGACTGCCATGCAGTAACTGACTTCCGTTTTAGTTACGGTGGCTGCCGTGGTGGAAGCAAGAATTTCGGGGAGCTAATGGCAGGGTGGGGGGAATCAGAAGGGGGAAAGAGGAATCAAGTATAGCCACGGCCACAGCTAACATCTCTTTGGCATTTCTGCTGCTGCTTCCCGACCTTCCTTTGCCCTCATAAAAGGGCTGTCCGACATTTTTGTCCAGGCAGCAGTGGTAGGAACTCCAAAGAGTAGGTGGTAGTGGCAGTAGCAGCAGCTTAACCTACCTGCTGCTGCTGTTCCTTTCTCCTCCTTCTGCTTTTGCTCCGTTTTGTAGAGGGCATCGATCGATCGATCAATGGTATTTATTATTACTACTACTAATAATAATAATGGTATTTGGTAAGGGGTTACTATGTGCAAAGCACTGTTCTAAGTGCTGGGGGGGCATTCAAGGTGATCAGGTTGTCCCTCGTGGGGCTGACAGTCTTCATCCCCATTTTACAGATGAGGGAACTGAGGCCCAGAGAAGTGAAGTGACTTGCGGATCAGTGTCGGAGCCGGGATTAGAACCCATGCCCTCTGACTCCCAAACCCAGGCTCAGCGTGGCTCAGTGGAAAGAGCATTGGCTTGGGAGTCAGAGGTCATGGGTTCTAATCCCACCTCCACTGCTTGTCAGCTGGGTGACTTTGGGTAAATCACTTAACTTCTCTGTGCCTCAGTTACCTCAACTGTAAA
Organism: Ornithorhynchus anatinus; assembly: GCF_004115215.2. NCBI lineage: Eukaryota > Metazoa > Chordata > Mammalia > Monotremata > Ornithorhynchidae > Ornithorhynchus > Ornithorhynchus anatinus. Next base: position 59,225,213 of record NC_041753.1, read on the forward strand.
ATGGGGATTAAGACTGTGAGCCCCACATGGGACAACCTGATTACTTTGTATCTCCCCAGCGCTTAGAACAGTGCTTTGCACATAGTAAGCGCTTAACAAATACCATCATTATTATTATTATTTCCATGAGCGCTTACTGTTGTGCGTAGAGCACTGTACTAAGCACTTGGGAGAGTACAGTACAACAGAGTTGGTAGACTTGATCTCTTCCCACAACAAGCTTTACAGTCTAGAGGGGGAGACAGGCATTAATATAAATGTTTTGTTTTGTTTAGCTGTCTGTCTCCGCCTTCTAGACTGTGAGCCTGTTGTTAGGCAGGGATTCATTCATTCAATAATATTTATTGAGTGCTTACTATGTGCAGAGCACTGTACTAAGCGCTTGGAATGAACAAGTCAGCAACAGATAGAGACAGTCCCTGCTGTTTGACGGGCTTACAGTCTAATCGGGGGAGACAGACAAGAACAATGGCAATAAATAGAGTCAAAGGGAAGAACATCTCGTAAAAACAATGGCAACTAAATAGAATCAAGGCGATGTACATTTCATTAACAAAATAAATAGGGTAATGAAAATATATACAGTTGAGCAGACGAGTACAGTGCTGAGGGGATGGGAAGGGAGAGGGGGAGGAGCAGAGGGAAATGGGGGGAAGAGAGGGTTAAGCTGCGGAGAGGTGAAGGGGGGGGTGGTAGAGGGAGTAGAGGGAGAAGGGGAGCTCAGTCTGGGAAGGCCTCTTGGAGGAGGTGAGTTTTAAGTAGGGTTTTGAAGAGGGGAAGAGAATTAGTTTGGTGGAGGTGAGGAGGGAGGGCGTTCCGGAACTGCGGGAGGACGTGGTCCAGGGGTCGACGGCGGGATAGGCGAGACCGAGGGACGGTAAGGAGGTGGGCGGCAGAGGAGCAGAGCGTGCGGGGTGGGCGGTAGAAAGAGAGAAGGGAGGAGAGGTAGGAAGGGGCAAGGTGACGTAGAGCCTTGAAGCCTAGAGTGAGGAGTTTTTGTTTGGAGCGGAGGTCGATAGGCAACCACTGGAGGTGTTTAAGAAGGGGAGTGACATGCCCAGATGGTTTCTGCAGGAAGATGAGCCGGGCAGCGGAGTGAAGAATAGACTGGAGCGGGGCGAGAGAGGAGGAAGGGAGATCAGAGAGAAGGCTGACACAGTAACCTAGCTGGGATATAACGAGAGCCTGTAGCAGTAAGGTAGCCATTTGGGTGGAGAGGAAAGGGCGGATCTTGGCGATATTGTAAAGGTGAAATCGGCAGGCCTTGGTAACGGATAGGATGTGTGGGGTGAACGAGAGAGACGAGTCAAGGATGACACCGAGATTGCGGGCCTGAGAGACGGGAAGGATGGTCGTGCCATCCACGGTGATAGGGAAGTCTGGGAGAGGACCGGGTTTGGGAGGGAAGATGAGGAGCTCAGTCTTGCTCATGTTGAGTTTTAGGTGGCGGGCCGACATCCAGGTGGAGACATCCTGGAGGCAGGAGGAGATGCGAGCCTGAAGGGAGGGGGAGAGGACAGGGGCGGAGATGTAGATCTGCGTGTCATCTGCGTAGAGATGGTAGTCAAAGCTGTGAGAGCGAATGAGTTCACCAAGGGAGTGAGTGTAAATGGAAAACAGAAGAGGGCCAAGAACTGACCCTTGAGGAACTCCAACAGTTAAAGGATGGGAGGGGGAGGAGGCTCCAGCGAAGGAGACCAAGAATGACCGGCCAGAGAGGTAAGAGGAGAACCAGGAGAGGACAGAGTCCGTGAAGCCAAGGTGAGATAAGGTATGGAGGAGGAAGGGATGGTCGACAGTGTCAAAGGCAGCAGAGAGGTCAAGGAGGATTAGAATGGAGTAGGAGCTATTGGATTTGGCAAGAAGGAGGTCATGGGTGACCTTAGAGAGAGCAATCTCGGTAGAGTGGAGGGGACGGAAGCCAGATTGGAGAGGGTCCAGGAGAGAATGGGAGTTAAGGAATTCTAAGCATCGATTGTAGACGACTCGTTCTAGGATTTTGGAAAGGAAGGGTAGTAGGGAGTTAGGGCGATAACTGGAGGGGGAAGTGGGGTCAAGAGCGGGTTTTTTTAGGATGGGGAGACGTGGGCATGTTTGAAGGCAGAGGGGAAGGAGCCATTGGAGATTGAGTGGTTAAAAATAGAAGTTAAGGAAGGGAGGAGGGCAGGGGCGATGGTTTTAATAAGGTGAGAGGGAATGGGGTCCAAAGCGCAGGTGGAGGGGGTGGCACTTGCGAGGAGGGAAGAGATCTCCTCTGAGGATACTGCAGGGAAGGATGGAAAAGTAGGGGAGAGGGTTGGTGGGGGGGAGGGGAGAGGCGGAGGGGTGACTTTGGGGAGCTCAGACCTGATTGTGTTGATTTTTGTGATGAAATAGGTGGCCAGATCATTGGGGGTGAGGGATGGGGGAGGGGGAGGAACAGGGGGCCTAAGGAGAGAGTTAAAGGTCCGGAACAATTGGCGGGGGTGACGGGCATGGGTGTCGATGAGGGAGGAGAAGAAGTTTTGCCTGGCGGAGGAGAGGGCAGAGTTAAGGCAGGAAACGATAAATTTGAAGTGTGTGAGGTCGGCTTGGTGCTTGGATTTTCGCCAGGAGCGCTCAGCAGCTCGAGCATAGAAGCGTAAGAGGCGGACAGAGGAGGTGATCCAGGGCTGTGGGTTAGTGGAGCGAGAGTGGCGGAGGGAAAGGGGGGCAAGAGAGTTGAGATGAGTAGAGAGGGTGGAGTTGAGAGCGGAGACCTGATCGTCGAGAGTGGGAAGTGAGGACAGGGCGGCAAGGTGAGGAGAGATGCTTTTGGAAAGACGGATGGGATCAAGAGAGCGGAGGTCTCTGTGGGGCAGTAGCGAGGATTTGTAGGGGGAGGGAGTGTGAGAGATGAGGCAGGTGAGAAGGTTATGGTCAGAGAGAGGGATTTCAGAGTTGGTGAGGGAGGAGATAGTGCAGCGGTAGGAGATGGCGAGATCGAGGGTGTGACCGAGTCGGTGAGTGGGTGCGGTTTGGTGGAGGAGGAGGTCGGCAGAGTTGAGGAGGGATAGCAGGCGGGCGGCAGAGGAGTCATCGGGTACATCCATATGGATGTTGAAGTCTCCGAGGATCAGAGTGGGCAGAGAGAAGGAGAGAAGGAAGGTGAGAAAGGGGTCTAGGTGGTTGAAGAAGTCAGAGGTGGGACCGGGAGGGCGGTAGATGACAGCGACAACTATCTGGAGGGGGTAGTAGAGGCGAATGATGTGAGCTTCGAAGGAGAGGAAGGAGAGGGAGGGGAGAGGAGGGATAGTGCGGAAGCGGCAACGGGGTGAGAGGAGGAAGCCAATTTCTGCACCTGCAGGAAATGAAGAAGGGCATCGTAGGCCCCAGAGACAAAAATCCACCATGTCGATCTGCAAATCATCCACTAGAACCGCTGGAGAGAATACAGGTTTCGCCAACGTGTTGTCTGCGTCAGTGTCGACACTGAGACGGGCCACCACCACCAACCATTGGAAATGGAGAAATGAGGGCTAACGTGACCCAAACCTCTTTGTCGCCTGAAGTGTTTGAGCTAGAGCCACAAATGGATAAGGGGAGAGACTAATGTGACCATATGCCCAGCATTAGGTGGGACCGTCACCAAATCTGTCCTCGGTCCCAACACCCCAAAAGATTGACATTCCTGCTTTCGGCTACAGTAGTCATGACAACTCAGTGGCGACAGTGGGTTGGAGAGCTTTGCATGGGGCAGGAAAGCAGTAGGAGGAAAAGATAAGAGATCCAGTCATTGAGTGGGGCTGTCTACAGGGTGTGGGGCTGTGGTGGGAATTCTGGGTAGCCAGGGACAGCTGCTGCATTCAAATTCTGGCTCTCCTTTTGATACCACTACTCTGCTCTGCGTCTGGAGGAATCCAAGTATCTGCAGTAATAATAATAATCGCTGTGGCATTTCCTAAGCGCTTACTATGGGTCGAGCACTGGGCTAAGTACTAGATACAAGATAATCAGGTCGGACACAGTCTCTGTTTCACACAGTGCTCTTAGTCCAAGTAAGGAGGGAGAACAGATATTCAATCCCCATTTTTCAGATAAGGAAACTGAACCACAGAGAAGTTAAGTAATAATGTTGGTATTTGTTAAGCGCTTACTGTGTGCCGAGCACTGTTCTAAGCGCTGGGGTAGACATAGGGGAATCAGGTTGTCCCACGTGGGGCTCACAGTCTTAATCCCCATTTTACAGATGAGGGAACTGAGGCACAGAGAAGTTAAGTGACTTGCCCACAGTCACACAGCCAACAAGTGGCAGAGCTGGGATTCGAACTCATGAACCCTGACTCCAAAGCCCGTGCTCTTTCCACTGAGCTACGCTGCTTCTCAAGCTTCTTAAGTGACTTGCCCAAGGTCACACAGCAGGCAAGTGGCAGAGACAAGATTAGACCCCACATCCCCTCACTGCCAGGCCCATAAGCTTCCCATGAGGCCACACTACTTGTGTGTAAAAAGGAGCTAGATCCAAACAAGTTTGCTAACAAGTCCTTCTCACTTCTCTTCTACAACACCTCTCCAAATCTGACACGTGGGGCAAAATTTGAAACTTACTGTATGGATATGTGTCTGGCACCCCTGCTTGTGTATCTGTCTCAATCCCACTCTTTCTCCCACTGTCTCTGCCTCTCTTTGACTTTGCTCTTCTCTTCTCTATCTCTCTATTTTTGTCTCCAAAACTCTCTTCCTGCCATTTCCCTTTGACCCCATCTCTCTAACTTATGGTTTGACCATTGGCTCTACCTGCTGTCCCACTTTGAGCTCCAGGAACTTTATGATGGCTTTGGATGAGAATAAGGACAGGGAGATGAGGGAAGGTGAGGAGAACGAAAATTGAATGCATGGAAAGTTTTAGTACAAACTGTTTTCATACGTCTGAGCTCTCTACTGTCCTTTTAAGCATGTTATTCCTAACAGAGGTGAGAAGAACACTTCTCTCAAATTACTTGAGAATTCAGCAACCCAGTGATATTTGATTCTGTGGTGTATAGTGTCTCATCACCTCAGTGAAGAAGTCCAGGATATGCAACTTCTGCAGAGTCTTTCTAGGGGGAAGAAGGAGGAGGGGAAAGGAGAAAGATTATCTGAATATTGCCATCCTTACTCGGGCAGCATTGCAACTGCCTGCCACTGGAAGGGCTAAACCACTTGGATGTAGTGAGCATTCATCAGACAGTATGACTGGGCAATTTATTCATTGGTGCCTCTGAAAATTCTTAGTCCTTTTTTAATTCATTGAGTTTAATTTACTGAGTAATTTGAAGTGACAGGATATAGTTGTGCTAAATGTACGAATGTATTTTATGCAAAATATCATCCCATTTCCCAGCTCCCATTCCTGCCTCAGCAGTCTTTGACACTGTGGACCTTATACTCTGCCATTTCCTTATACTTTCCCATTTCCTCTATCCCTAATTTATTTTAATGTCTGTCTCCCCCTGTAGACTTTAAGCTCCTTGTGGGCAGGGGTCATCTCTAACAACTGTACTGTATTGTATTCATTCATTCAATCATATTTATTGAGTGCTTACTATGTGCAGAGCACTGTACTAAGCGTTTGGGAAAGTACAATACAGAAATAGAGACCATTCCTATCCACAGCGAGCTCACTGTCTGGGTGAGGGGGAGACAGACATCAATACAAGTAAACAGACATCAATATAAATAAATGAAATTACAGATACACGAGGGGAGGGGGGAACAACAAAGGGAGCAAGTCAGGGTGATGCAGAAGGGAGTGGGAGGTGAGGAAAAGTGGGGCTTAGCCAGGGAAGGCCTCTTGGAGGAGATGTGCCTTCAATAAAGCTTTGAAAGTGGGGAGAGTCATTGTCTGGTGAAAAGTGCTTAGTATAGCACTCTGCACACGATAGATACACAATAAGCACGGTGAATAAATTAACTGAATGGATCTTGCTCCCTTTTACTGGAAATCAGTCAGTGATATATATATTAAGCACTTACTGTGTACAGAGCACTGTACTAAGCGTTTGGTAAAGTATAACAGGGTTAGTAAACGTGATCCTGCTCACGAGGGGCTTACATCTAGAGGGAGTGCTATTTAATCTTGGGTTTCACCAACACAGTTCTCTTCTGGTTTTCCTACTACTTCTCTGGCTGCTCTCTCTCACTGTCTCTCTGGGGGTATTCCTTAAGGCTCTGGTCTGGGTTCCCTACTCATTTATACTCCTTCTTTTGAGGAACTCCTCCGCTCCCATGGTTTCAGCTACCCCCTCTATGTAGATGACCCCCACAAATTTATCTCTTTATTCCTGTCCTCTTTCTGTGTCTGTAATCTCACATTTCCTCTGGCTGTTCAGATCATCTTTCTAAAACATCATTCTGTTCCTGTCTGCCCTCTCCTCATAAACCTTCAGTGGTTACCCATTTTTCTCAGCATCAAACAGCAACTCTTGATCACTAGATTTAAGACATTCCATTAGCTCACTCCTTCTTACCTATCTGCTCTCCTCTCTTATTACATCCCAGCTCACACTCTCTGCTTCTACCATGATATCCTGCTCATTTTAAATTTCATTCTTTTTTTAATGGAATTTGTTAAGTCCTTACTATGTTTTGAGCACAGTTCTAAGTGCTGGGGAAGATACAGATCAGTCAGATGGGACCCAATCTCTGTTTCACATGGGGCTTCACAGTCTAAGTAGGAGGGAGAAGAGATATTGATTCCCCATTGTACAGTTGTGGACACTGAGGTACAGAGAAGTGAAGTGCCTTGCCCAAGGTCATGCAGCAAGCATCTGGAGGAGCTGGGATAAGAACCCAGGTCCTCTGACTCCCAGGCCCATGCTCTTTCCACTAGGCCATGCTGCTCATAGTACCTCTTTCTCAATGTTATTGCTTTTCACCCCTTGATCATGACCTTCCTCATTCATTCAATCGTGTTTACTGAGTGCTTACTGAGTGTCTGAAGCTCCCTTCCCCCCTCTCATCCACCAGACCACAGATCTCCCTCCCGAAATCCCATTTCCTCCAGGAAACTTGCCCACATTCATTTTTATTCGGCTCAGGTTACAGCCTCTGATCTAGAACTTTGGCACCTTTGCATTCACAACCGCCAGTTACAGTTTTGTACCTTTTGATTTACACGATCTACTATTTAAGCACATCTTCTTATCTGTAAATTATTATGTGTCTGTCTCCCTCATTAGATTGCAAACTCCTTGTGAACATATATTTTCTGAACCTAGTTTATGGTACAGTGCTCAGCATGCTGCAGGTGCTCAATAAATAAGATTGATTGATTCACTATGCATTTTTAAGAGGGCAAGTTAAAACTAATTCTAGGAAAATCATAAAGAATGCTAATTTCATTGGTCTACCTATCTGTTCAGCCCCCCTCCTCTCTATTCCTTGTCTCTCTGCCTTTCTCTCTCTTCTTGTGTCTTTCCCTTTGTCCTTCTCTTGTCTTGTCTTTCTCTTCCCTCTCTTGACTCCCACCCCCTCTCTCTCTCTCTCTCACTCTCCCTCCCTACCTTCCTCCCTCCTCCTCTCTCTTTTTTCCCCCACCTCCTATTTAAATTTGGAGATACTGCTCCTGACACTTTTCCACATGTCTTCAGAAATGTCTTTTTCTACACTGCATACATGCTAAAACTGTCTTTTGGGGCTGTAGCCACTAGTTGCAGAGAATGACACAATTGAAATGCTACCTCTCCATCCCTTGGGCTGCATGATTCATTGCTCAGAATGAACCACCCCATCTCTGATCATTGCCCACCAAGATAATCTGTTATTCCATAACTATTTTGCATTTCTAAAAGTTGAACATCAGTTCTTCCTTATAGAGCTCTTTAGGCCTCTTTCCTTCCAGTAACCCCAGGTTCTCACACTTGGAGTGGTGGGGGTCAACTGGAAAAACATTTTTTTCAGGGTGATAAATTTCCTGTACTTAATTAGCCAGGCTGCTTTAAGGTATTATTCATTCCTCAGATTTGCACAGGGCATTAGTTTTGAGCTTCTCAAAACTGTTTTTTTTAGATTAACTCATCATTGATTTTCCAAGTATCCCTGGGAAATAAGTGACAGATGGGATTAACCTTATTTTAAATATGAGGCTAAAAGGACTGGCCTGAGGCTATGTGGTAAGAAAGGTCAGAACTAACAGCAAGAGTTCAGCATGCTCTAGAGTGACCCATCAGAGGAGCAAATTTGGCTGTATTGGGAACCTTAGGGGTTAGAGACATGACCTCCTTCCTGTTGTGCTTCATAAAGGTAACCCCACCCCTCCAAAATGAACAAACTCAGCTCCCCCCACCCCCGCTCTCCCCACGGAGAAGATATAAACTACAAAGAGATGTGGGGGAGACTGAGGTTGGGGGGGAGTTTTGGACATGGGATGGTTGCCAGGAAAGATGCAAAAGCTGTGGGGGCTGGGGTGGAGGTGGAGGTGGGCTGCTCTATCGAGGAGGGGCTAGATTTAACTTCCTGGCAAATTTCTGTTGCAAAAGTGGGGACTCAGTCATTTTGAGAGGAACTGATTTTCGATGGACTAATATGGAACCTTTTCTAGCAGGCCAGGCTGCCTGCACAATTTTCAGGCCTTAAGTCTTACAACGATCTTGTGGAATGGGGTGCATATGAACCTTTCCTTTCCCTATCCTGTTCCCTCTTACCTGTTGTTCTGGGGGCTGCCCAGTTTGCTAATTTGGCATTGGAAATTACATGTCCAGAGAGTGAGGATTTGGTGGTGATGAGAAAGAAAGGTGGGGGGGCAGGGCATAATTAACCCTCTGCTTATTTGTCAGTCTTCAAAAATAAGAGAATTAAGGAAGTGGACACATCTTTTCAAGTAGGCGAGGGAGAGGGGAAGACATTGCCAAAAGCACTCTGGCTCCTTCTGATGACAAGCTCCACTGGTCCGCTCACTTAGGAGAGGGAGGAGGGAGCCAGGAGAGGTGTCCCTCCCTGAGAGAAGTGTAAGGGAGCCAATCAGCGAGAAGGGTTAGGGAGGAAGTAGAGGGGTCAGGTAGTTGGAGATGAAGACCGTATGCCATCTTGGAGGAAAGAGGTTCGTGAGCTGTGTCCTTGGGAGAGCTGGACAAGGGGAGAGTTAGTGCTGTGGACTCTGGATGGACATAGGGTACAGGGTGGGATCAAAGAGGATCCCTGGAGTTTTGGAGTTCAGAGATCAGGACTCTGGAGGAGCGAGGCCTCTGGCCCTGAGCGAGAGAAGAATATGAGCTCTGGGAATTATACAGAGTCCTGAGAGGGCCATGGAGGGGAGGACTATGGGCAATAGTGATCCAGGGAAAGGCAGTTTGAGCTGTTTTGGGTTTTTTGTTTGTTTGTTTTTTTCAATAGCATTTGTTACATGCTTAATATGTGCCAGGCACAGGGGTAGAAAAAAGCTAATCAGGTTGTACACAGTCCATGTCCTACATGGGGCTCACAGTCTTAGTCCCCACTTTACAGATGAGGGAACTAAAGCCCAGAGAAGAGAAGTGACATGCCTAAGGTCACACAGCAGACAAGTGATGGAATCCAAATTAGAACCCAGGCCCTTCTGTCTCCCAGGCCCAGGTTCTATCCACAAGGCCACGCTGCTTCTCAAACTGGATTTGTTTTCATTTGTTACCTTCCTAAGGACCTATTAAACATCGTTGAGATATCAGATTTTGGTGTCTGCCTGTAGTAGGGGCTGGAGGAGAAGCTCCAGGGGCCAGGAAGACAGATGAAACTGGGAGCCAGGGGGACGGGAAGGAGTCCTTTCTCTGCAGGCTTCTTGGAGCCAGCCCCGGTAGGCCTTTGGGGAGGCGAATGGGCTCAGTTGAAGAATGGTGGCAATAATAGGGGTGCAGAGACCTGGGGTGCACTGACCTCAAACCTGCATTAGAAAAACAGGAGCACTGGAGGGCTTTAGGATCCAAAAGAGGCCGACTGGGGTCTGGGTGCTCCTAAAGTGACTCCAGGGGCTCTTTCAGCCCGGACTTTGGACTGAAAACCCGCTATATAATCACACACCTTCAGTTTCTTCCAGAAGTAGAATAACCTGCTTAAGAACTCCTGCTGCTAGACTGTAAGCTTCTTGAAGGCAGCGATCATGTCTGCTAACTCCATTGTATTGTACTCTCCCAAGTGTTTAATACAGTGCTCTGCACATAGTAAGCAGTCAGTAAATACCATTGGTTGATATATCAATCAACCAATCATATTTATTGAGCACTTATGTGTCCAGAGCCCTCTACTGAGTGCTTGGGAGAGTATACTATATCAGAGTTGATAGACGCGTTCCCTGCCCACAGCAAGCTTCTCACTCTTCTTACTTAAACTTCTCACTCTAGGCTTCAAGGCTCTCCATCACCTTGCCCCCTCCTACCTCTCCTCCCTTCTCTCTTTCTACTGCCCACCCCGTAGGCTCCGCTCCTCTGCCGCCCACCTCCTCACCGTCCCCCGTTCTCGCCTATCCCGTCGTCGACCCCTCGCCCACGTCCTCCCGCTGTCCTGGAATGCCCTCCCTCCTCATCTCTGCCAAACTAACTCTCTTCCCCTCTTCAAAGCCCTACTGAGAGCTCACCTCCTCCAAGAGGCCTTCTCAGACTGAGCTTCCCCTTTTCCCTCTGCTCCCTCTGCTGCCTCTCTGCCCCCTCACCTCCCCTCAGCTAAGCCCCCTTTCCCCCCCTTTCCCTCTGCTTCTCCCCCTCTCCCTTCCCCTCCCCTCAACACTGTGCTCGTCTGCTCATTTGTATATATTTTTATTACCCTATTTATTTTGTTAATGAGATGTACATCCCCTTGATTCTATTTATTGCTATTGTTTTTGTCTGCCTGACTCCCCCGATTAGACTGTAAGCCCGTCAATGGGCAGGGATTGTCTCTATCTGTTGCTGAATTGTACATTCCAAGTGCTTAGTACAGTGCTCTGCACATAGCGCTCAATACATACTAGTGAATGAATGAATGAACAAGGTTATTAGAGCAGATCTCCAAAAGTAATTCCCAAACCTCAGCAGAGAAACTGACTGGGGGTGGGGGTGGGGGGATAGTCAAGTCCCAAGTAACTTGTTTCACTCACAACTCACAACTCACCTACTCACAACTGTGAGTGGTGGCCTGCAGGCAGTGTGTGACAGAGGATTTACCAGAATGTCCAAAGACAGACTGAGGAACATAATCATAGCTCTTGTCATTACTTTAAACATGACCAAGGCAGTTTTAGAATATGGGGAATTTAGCTAAAACACAAGTAGTACCTTGGATTTATATATCACCTGCCTCCCAGGAGCTCAAAATGCTAGACAGTTTGTTAAAAATCTAATTATTTCCTAGAGGAGTCTTGTGCAGTAGTGATATTAATCCTGCAGCACTCTGTCAAGAAGGTATAGTAATATGACGTCAAAGCATTCATATAACCTAAATCTATAAAATTCTACCAAAGCTTTTCTTCAAGTGATTTTTTTGACACCCATAGAAATCTCCATAGTGTGCTGCAAATTTCATTACAGCTCTTCATAGATGTCAGCTGAGTCTTTCATTTAACATATATGTCTGAAATTTCCTGTTATTCTGTCATTTGTTATTATATTAAATACATAGAGAAATAAATTAGAGGGTCTTTTATCCTGAAGTTAACCTGACTCAATTTTGTAAGAACCTGGATTGCACTTTTTTTCTGAATTGCATATTGTAGCCGAGCTTGTCTCATCCGTAATTTAATTTTCCATTACCCAAACCATAGTGTAGAAAGGTGGGAAGTTTTTCATAGTAAATCTCTTTTAATCACATAAAATAGTGCTTTTCCTATACTGACTAATTTCTCCAGTGTATTAAGCCAGGTCAAAACAGTTGAAGAAACAAATTTACCAGTCTCTCCTTCTTTAGTAACATGTCAAACATGTAGGAGAAAAGATGTTGCTAGTAACCATGTAAAATGAATTTCCTTGGTGGGGAGTGTGTGAACCACATCACTGAAGCTAAAAGGACTGCCTGAGTTACAGAGTACAGCCAGACGTGACAGAGAGCCCCAGCAGAATCTTCTCACACCTCTCTTCATTTGGTGTGGATTTTTGTAGTACAGGCTGTTCTCTTGCTATCCTGCCTTGTCTCCCAGCAGTCAGAATTGCAGGTAAATTCATAAAGGGGCAGCTAAGAAGGTAAGATTTCATTGGAATGAGGTCCCACATTTGAATGCTTTGGTGAACTCCTTGGCAGGGCCATCCGAGACAGCATATTTAGGGGAGCAGGGCCTCGGGGAGAGTTAAAAATGTGACTCCTGGCAGAAGCGGCGTCTCTATGAATGGGGACCTGGGAGCGGGACAAAATGACTCTGGAGCTAGGGGGAGGGCTCAGGTGTTTCCCCCAGGGAAACGTTCTAGGTTTGGGGGGTTTGAATGAACATCCCGATGACATCATTTCGTGATGCCGTGGGTGCATGCAACATTGCGTAACATCGTGATAGGGAACGGGAGGGGACAGCGGATCTTTCCGTGCCTCAGGGTGCCCCATATGTTTGAAACCAGCCCAGTCTCTTGTGTTCAAAGAACTGGGCAAGGGTGCTTTATGGGAACAGAAACCAGAGGGAGCCTTCACCAAAATATTTTGACTCTCAAAAATTGTGTGGTTGAGACTTTCATTTTTCGCTGAAAGATTAGGGAATTTTCTCAAACCAGTTCATCTTTCAGATAGACCACAGACAGCGTTGGCATAAAGTATGATGTTATTAGTATATGCAAATCCAGATATTTACCAGCTAGATTACAACAATTGCCTCCTAAGTGTTCCCCCTGCCACAACCCTCTTCCTACTTCAGCCTATCCTACATGCAGCTGCTTAGAACCTGTTCCTTAAACATTCAGAACATATCATTCCCTTCCTCAAAAACCTCCTCAAACTCCCTGTCCTGGTATTTAAGGCATTTTATGTTATCAAGGCATGTTAAGCCCTTAATACAGTGCACTGCACATAGTAAATACCATTGATTTACCGGCTGTTTCCTTATTACCCTCCCTCTCTCCTGTCCCTCTACACCTCACTTGCATTCTTTGCCCCTCCAAAACTAACCTTCTAAGTGTACTTTGCTAGCAAAGCAGTTTGGCCTAGTGGGAAAAGTATGGGCTTGGGCATTAGAAGATCTGAGCTCTAATCTCAGCTCTGCCACTTGCCAACTTTGTGACTTGGTTCTTCTTTGTGCCTCATTATCTTCGTCTGTAAAATAGGGATTAAATACCTGTTTTCCCACTCTAGACTCCAAAATCCTTGTGGGCAGGAAACGTGTCTACCAACTCTGTTGTATTATACTCTCCTGAGTGCTTAGTAGAGTGTGCTGCCCACGGTAAGTGCTCAGTATAAATACCATTAGACTTTGATCCCCATGTGGAGCAGGGACTGTGTCTACCTGATTATTTTGTATCTTCCCCAGTGCTCAGCACATTGTCTGGAACATAGTAAACTCCTATTAAATACTATTATTATTATTGTTATTATTATTATCATCATCACTCTCACATCTCTGACACATTGATTACACTTTTCCACTTTGTGGAATTCCCTCCCCACTCTAATCCTCTAAATAACATCCCTCCCACCTTCAAAACCTCCTTAGGAAGATGCCTCCCAACCACAACCAATATATAGAAGAGATGGTTTTGATTATCATGTAAAATGAATCTCCTTAGTATGTGCGTGTTTGTGTGAGTATTGTATTACTGAAGGTAAATGGGATTCTTGTCTAGTTCTCCAGTTTCCCGATCATGCCACCCCATCAACCAATTTAGCACCAGGATGAATATTTGTTTTATCTGTTTAATAGCTTACTTTCCTTTTCATCACTGTTATCTATGCCCATTTTAAAATTTATAATATGTTTGCATTTTGCGCCTGCTTGTATCCCAGAAAATACGCAGAGCCACGTATGAGAATATGAAGCCTGGAGCCACACAGAGAAGCAGCGTGACTTTAGTGGAAAGCGCCTGGGCTTGGGAGTCAGAGGTCGTGGGTTCTAATCCCGGCTCTGCCACTTATCAACTGTGTGACTTTGGGCAAGACACTTACCTTCTCTGTGCCTCAGCTACCTCCTCTGTAAAATGGGGATGAAGACTGTGAGCCCCACGTGGGACAACCTGATCACCTTGTATCTACCCCAGCACTTAGAACCATGCTTGGGACATAGTAAGTGCTTAACAAATACCATCATTATTATTATATATAATTAATTAATATATTAATATATTACATTATTATATTATCCCCCAATAGACAATGAACTCCTCAATGTCAGGGGCTGAATCTTTTACTACTAGTAGTAGTACTCGTATTTATGAAGTGCTTGCTGCGCGTAAATCGCTGTACTAAACACTGGGAAAGAATACATGGGTGGGCATTAGATATACTCCCTAGTCCTCAAGGGGCTTACAGTCTAAGAATAGAAGTTGGGGAGAGGGGACTAGTGACAGAGAAGAAGTGAGTGAGAGTGGAGACAAAAACACTAAAACAGCATAAGACCAAGACCAATACACACAAAATAAAAACAAACATTCATTCTATCATCTTTACTGACCGCTTACTATGGGCAAAGCACTGTACTAAGCACTTAACAGAACAAAGAGAAACAAAAGCAGTAGGCCACGGTGGTTAGAGGAGCAGAGGTTGGAACTGCTGGCTGTTCAGAGACCAACAGTCATGACCCCAGGCCCATTGATCACCATAGTTACAGCAGCTATTGGATGTTCCCAGCTGCCTAAGTACATGCTCTGTACACAGCTGGCACTCAGTAGATAGTGCTGAGGATGTTGAGCTGAAGCAACCTGTGCACATTAGGATTTTAACCCACATATTCAGTGTCACTACATTCTGTCAGTTCAATCTCCACAGCCGCTAAAATCCCCCCCTTTCCTTTTCATCCAAACTGCTGCCACATTAATCCAGGCAGTTATCCTATCATGCCTCGATTACTGCATTAGCCTCCTCACTGACCTCCATGCCTCCTGTTTCTCTCCACTCCATACTTCACTCTGCTGCCCAGATCACTTTTCTACAGAAATGTTCAGTCTGTGTTTCCCCACTCCTCATGAACCTCCGGTGGTTTTCCACCACCTCCGCATCAAACAGAAACTCTTTACTGTCGGCTTTAAAGCACTCAATCACTTTGCCTTCTCCTACCTTACCTCTCTGCTTTCCTACTACAGCCCAGCCCACACATTTCACTCCTCTAATGCCAACCTACTCATTGTACTTCAATCTCCTCTATCTCGCAGCTGACCTCTGGCTCACATTCTGCCTCTGGCCTGAAATGACCTCCCTCTTCACATCTGACAGACCATCACTCTTCCCGCTTTAGTAATCTTATTTAAAAGCACATCTCCTCCAAGAGAGCTTCCCCAACTAAGCCCTCATTTCTTTTTCTCCCACTGCCTTCTGCATCACCCTTGTACTTGGATTTGCATCCTTTATTCACCATTCTCTCAGCTCCACAGTGCTTATGTGCATATCTGTAATGCATTTGCTTTTGATGAGTGCCTCTCTCCCCCCTACTCTATAAGCTCACTGCGGGAAGGGAATGTGTCTACCAACTCTTTTATATTCTATTTTCCCAAACAATTAGTACATTCCTTTTACACACAGTAAGTGCTCAATACATATGTCTGAGTGATTGATCGATTTAAAAATAATTGAATAGGCTCCTTCTTTGGATCATCTTTCTAACATCTTTCCTGGGAATTTGGGTGTGAATACAAGTCACAGGTTGAGTTTTGTTAGCCTAGTTCTATGACTAGCTGGAGAAAGGTTAGCCTAGGTTTGTGCCTCTGGTTGGGATGGGGTGGGATATGACATTTGTAAGTATGGGAGGAGCCAGTTAAAATAGTCCCAAACAGGGGAAAATTGTTCTGACCTTGCCTTTCATAACCGGCCATTTTCTTTGCATCAAGATCTTGGGGGTTGGGGCTGAAAAAGAATGCTGAAAGGCAAAATGTTGCTCCAGTGTGAACACGACACCCAGACACATTTGGATCCCATTGCACCTGCTGCTGCTTCCTTTGCCAGAGCAGAGCCAGCCAAAATCCTTATCACCTGAGTAACTGGAGCCCAGAAGGCTCTTTGTGGTTGTAGGATGGGCAGGCCTTTGTTGGACTGTATATTAGGGGTTTCATTCCCCTTTTCTGAAATGACAGGATTCTGGGTCTGTTTTAAGGGAGGGAAACTATTATCTTGTCTCCAGAAGTTGTCTGTGGAGAAAAAAACGTCCACACTTCTCAAGGGAAATGGGAAATTTTCAGTATAAAGGAAGCTCTGGGTGAAAAGAGAAATAGTGTGGCCTAGTGTTTTAGAGCACGGGCCTGGGAGTCAGAAGGACCTGGGTTCTAATCCTGGATCCACCACTTGTCTGCTGGGAGATCTTGGTCAAATCAATTCACTGCCCTCTGCCTCAGTTTCCTCAGCTCTAATATGGGGATTAAGACTGTGACCCCCATGTGGGATATTACCTGTGTTCAACCTGATTAGTGTGTATCTACCCCAGTGCTTAGTACAGTGACTGGCACAAAGTAAGTGCTTAAGTAATACCATAAAAAGAGAACCAGTATATTTTTATTATAATAATATCTACTATTATTATTGCCATCATCATCATTAATGGTTTTTATTGAATGTTTACTGTGTGCAGAGAACTGTACTAAGTGCTTGGGAGAGTACAATACTACAGAGTTGTATTTATTAAGCATTTACTATGTGTCAAGCACTGTTCTAAATGCTGGAGTAGATAGAATTTAATCAGATTGGATAGAGTTGCTGTCCCACAAGTAAGAGGGCGAACAGGTATTTAATCTCCATTTTACAGTTGATGAAACTGAGGCACAGAGAAGTTAAGTGACTTGCCCAAGGTCACACAACAAGCAATGGGTAGAGCTGGGCTTAGAACCCAGAGCCTCTGGCTCCCAGGCCTGTACTTTTTCCTCCAGGGCATGCTGCTTCTTTACCTACAGTATATGCTGTCTCTACCTTTCTCCTGTTCAAAATGCTGAAAAGCATCAATTGAGTTTATATTTGTTTCATTGCTTAACGCTGAAAGATCTCACCAAAGGAGTATTTTTCTTTAATGTCGAAGCCTACATATTCCCAACAGTTAATACTCCTCACACTTTTTCATACTGTTGTCTTAGTTTTTGGCCCAAACTATACCAGTGAGATCAAATCAGGAGCATGCATTAGAAAGTTGATAAAGGTCTGGAAGCAGAAAATGTGTCAGGCAAACATGCAGTGTTGAGGTAATCACTTGTGTGATTTTTGTGGGCACCTTCCTGTTGTTCTTTTAAAACATGAGCCCCCCAAATGTAACCCTTTTGACCTGAGCAGTTCACCCCTAAATGGTAAACTAAACATTCATGAAACATTGATGCGTTAGGAAATTGGTCTCTTCTTACGTTTCAGACTGTGAAATGGCACCAGCAGAGCCCTGTCACTATCTTGCAAAAGTGTGTTGATGTATGAGACACTTACCCTGAAACACTTATCTCCTCTGCAGCCGGCAGCCTAGACAGCCCGACAAGAAACCGCCTTGATGCCGAAAAAAGGTAAATTTTTTTATTATAAAAAAACAGAGTTAGTTACTGCTCTTCCATCTTACCCCTCCTGCTGCTGGATCCTGGGCAATTGGAGTGAAACATTTTGCCAATTTTGAGTTCCCTCTGGGAGGATTGTTTCTTTCTTCTCCACACCGTGCAGTCCTTGTTGGTTCTTGAGAAATTTGTGTTTCCCTTATTTGGAAATCGCATCTTTGCTAGTCATTTGCCCCTTTTGGTCTCCTGGTGAACAGTGTCTTTGACTGGTAAATCAAAACGGTGCCTCGATGGATCTTGCTAGAACAGGGTGCCTTCTGACTCTAGGGGGAAGTTGGGTAAACCTCCCCCCCACCGCCCCCTAAAAAAAATGGGGTCCAGCTGAATAGTTCAGACCTGATATTTGCTCATTTGTGGCTGGTCTGGGGTTGGGATTTGCTTTGTAGGGGAGAGAATAGACCAGTATCGCTCTAGTGGCACCCATTTGGAGTTTTAGGAATTCGAGAGAGAAATTGTGAATCCAGCAAAGGGAAAGAGGAGAGACAGAAAAGAACAAAAAGAGTCTCCCAAGAAGTTATTTGGGTGTGACAGGGATGAGCAGTAGAATAGGGCTGTGTTGCTGTTGGTGCGACTTGCTCTAGAGTTTATTTCGTGTGCAATATTAATAACCCGTGGAGCAGTCAGTAGCGGTTTCAAGATGTTGATTTTTTTTTTTAGTACTGGAGTCCTGTTTGTCCTAAAGCTTTATTCTTGCTTAGAAAAACAAGTAGGTGTTTTTATGCTTTGGGAACTGGAACAGAGTCTTTTTTCCATAACAGGACTCTTAATAAACATGAAGTGTTTGCGTAAATCATCCTTTTGGTTGACTTATTTAATTTTAGAGTGGTAAGTGAATATGGGGACTTCATTAAGTGGTAATCTATTAAAGCAATCCAGCTTCAGTGCAGTATCTTTGGAATCTGAGCAGTACCCTATTTAATGCACTCAGCCATTTAGTTGACTGCAAACATCTGGAGTATCTTAGAGATAGCCATTATCCAAGTATTTTATTGTCTATCAAAACAAGCACTTCTTTCAGGGTTTTGTGCAAATTTCAAAGAGAGGCTTTTGGTAATGGACCAGAATTGCATATAAGCTTTTACCAGGGTGTGGCTCACTTTCCATCATTTTGGGCCAGATTCAAATCTTACGTAATTCTATATGCTTTTCAGAAGGTCAGTGAAGTGGCAAGGCTGAGAGACATCATGATGCACAGACTACATATTGCCCACAAGTTCTAGCCTTTTCAAGATGGGCATTGGATATGGGACAAGGCATCTCTTCAACACTTGACACTTACTGTCTCCTTATTGCCCTGTTTCATATTCTGGAGCATTACGGCATCCTGGCTGTTTGGTGTTTTGCACAAAGAAGGTTTTTTTCATTCCTTTTTGCATTATCAACATTAACTCGTCAGCATGATGGGATCCAGCCATGAACAAATATCTGGCAGGCGCAACAGCTCACCAGCAGAGTCATAGGAAGAAAAATACTGTGGAGTGGTTGGGGGATGGTCTGGGGGAGTAGAGAGATGGAGGGGCACTAAATGGAAAGGAGGGTGAGTTACAGCAACCCATTGCATCGGGATATTAATAAGTCAAAGAAGTCAACCCAATTCCTATTTCAGAAAACCAAACCTGGAGCTGGCTCTTGCCTCTTCTTTCCCTCGGAGTTATAGTGGGTGGCAGGAAGGGAAAGGTCAGCATTATCCATAGTCCAATCAGCTTTCTTTGGTGGCTTCCTTAAAGGCATGGGGTTGCTAGAAGGGCTGGAAGGAGCAGGCGAAGGGAGGTGAAGGTCCTTTCTTTGCTAGTCGCATCTTTGCTAGTCATTTGCCCCTTTCGGTCTCCTGGTGAACAGTGTCCTTGACTGGTATATCAAAACGGTGCCTCGACGGATCTTGCTAGAACAGGGGGCCTTCTGACTCTAGGTGGAAGTTGGGTAAGGTGTGGAAGAAGAAGATGTGGAAATTATTACTTGTAAATGGCACTGGGCATTTTAAAGGAGATAAATGATAGAAATGCAAAGTACTTATGCCTAAAGTGAAAATTCAGTTATCCTAGCAAAACTAGATCGATTTGTTTATCTCCATCAAAGCAAATTGTGTTTATTCCTGCTACACCATAGCCTTCAAATGCCTATCTTGGCTGATTCTAATTCTGGTTGCTGCCTTCAACTGAGGTGATCAAGCACCCCAAATTCAGTAGGGCCTCCTGATATTTAAGAGCCTGCCCCGCTGCTCACTGTAGGTGTTCAGGAACACATTTGTGAACGAATAAACCTAAACTTACTGGGAACCTTATCTCCAGGTTACAAAGATGACTGAATGAGATGTGTGCATATCGTAACCAATAGAAGGGGTGATGTAGGAAAGAGGAAGAAGGAAGAAGAAGGAGGAAGAATGGGGGTGGTGGCTGAGAGGAAAGAGGATGGGATTCCACTAACTTGGGGGAATGAGGATGGGAGCCTGAGGAGAGTGCGGGATGGAGGGCAGTTCCCTGGGAGCAGGGTCCCAACTCTCTCAGGAGGATTAGGGTTAGATGACATTGTTAAAAAAAAGTAGAAGCTGACAGAGGGGAAGGATGGGAGAAGGCTGGTAAGACTTCTTGTCCAGGCAAGAAATCGAGGGAATAAAATCACCAGCATTTTCTGAGGGGAAAAAATCAAAAACACCCTAAATTATGTGACTGAAAACCAAACAGCAATATAAAAAATGGTAACTGTGGATACCCTTAGGCCTCAACCCTGAAAATGAAGATAATGAAAGACTAAAACTTTGTATTGGGAGAGTTGGACCCAGCCTGGCCAAATAATTAAAAACAAGAATACTTTGTATTTATAGACCACTTTACATTGTTGCAGTGCTTTGTCAACAAGAACTAATTAATCCACACAGCCCCTCCAGAGGAAGGGAAATATCATTATCTCTATCTGTGAAAATAAGGAAGCTGATACCCAAAGGATTTCAGTGACTTGCCCAAGGTTGTACACCAGGTCAGTGGCCGTATCTCAATTGGGAAACTGCATTTTACATAGTGAGGCATTCCAGGGGAATTGGAATTCCAAATTGGAGCTCCCTTCTGCGTCACCCTTGCACTTGAACCTGCACCCTTCATTCACCCCACCCTTAGCCCCACAGCACTTATGTACATTTCCATAATTCATTTATTTATATTAATGTCTGCTTCCCCCTCTAGACTGTAAGCTCCTTGTGGGCAGGGAACGTGTCTACCAAGTCTGTTATACTCTCCCAAGTGCTTAGTACAGTGCTCTGCACACAGTAAACGTTCAATAAATATGCTGGATTTTAAAAAAAAGCTGGGTAATGGTAATCAAAAGGAATCATAATCAGTGTCAGATCATAAATCTGGGTTGGAATCAAGAGATTTACTTCCTGGAATCTTCATAGATATCTCTGCTCTTCACTAGGGCTATAATTGAACTTCAATTTGGTAGGAATCGATCAATCAGTCGATCAATCAGTGGTATTTATTGAGCCTGACTGTGCAGTGCTCTGTACTAAGTGCTTGGTAGAGCACATACAATACAGTTGGTAGACTCAAGGAGTTTCTAGTCTAGTAGGAAGCTTTGATGTTCCATTTTCAGTCAATCAATGGAATTTAATGAGCACTTTCTGTGTACAGAGCACACTGAATACTTGGGAAAGGATAATACAATAGAGTAACCAAAGTTACGTGGTGCTTAGTGACTGTGCCCTTGATGGTAATAATGGGCAAAGTTGTGCTGGAAAAAATTATACATATTAAAGATAATTAGCACATGGACAGCATTGGTAATGGCAAAGGGTAGAGGGAGCTGGACCTTGGAAACTTAATCAGATGTGAATAACCACTGTTTTGAAAGGTTGAAGACAGGCAGCTAGTGCATTTGAGTTGGAATCAAGAAACTTAAATTCTTGTACTTGTTCCTTCATTGCTTGGCTGTGGGGCATCAAGAGTTACTGCCTCTCTCTGTTGCTCAGTTTCCCACCTCATTATAAAGTGTAACTATCTATACTTACAGCAGCTGTACAGTTACAGTTAAGGAAATTCATTTGGGAAAGTTTTGAACTGCTTAGCATGAGAGGCAACAAAACCCAGACCTCTTAGGTCTCAGTTTCCTCATTTCTAAATTGGGTATGTTATTGCCCTGCCCTAGGAATGAGTTTACTTATTTTGGTGGCTCCCTGAAAGTGGAGGGCAGTTTATGACAGTTTTTTCCTCCCTCCACACATATTCAGAATGACCATCCTAAGTTCTTACATTATCCTGTCATAAGATGCGATTTTTCGGACTACTATTGGATAATTCAGAATTCCATTTTTTTGAGGGTTGGCGCCTTTCTTCTTAACTCCATTCCCACCTTTTGTCGACTGGCCTCAATCTCTTTATAATTTTGGTTTCTAGCTGCTGATTGTCTCAGTGCTTTCGCTGTGGGCGGGGAAAGTGACTACCAACTCTATTATATTGCACTTTTGCAAGCACTTACTAGAGTGCTCTGCACATAGTAATATGACTGATGGATTGACTTTTTTATGGTATTTGTAAACACTTACTAAGTGACAAACACTGTACTAAGTACTGGTGTAGATACAAGTTAATCAGGTTGGACACAGCCCCTGTCTTACCCAGGGCTCACAATTTCAATCCCTGTTTTCCAGACGAGGTAAATGAGGCACAGAGATGTTAAAGGACTTGCCCAAAGTCACACAGCAGACATGTGGGAGAGCCAGGATTAGAACCCTGGTCCTTCTGACTCCCAGGCCCGTGCTCTATCCATTAGGCCATGATGTTTCTCATGTATTGATTAATTGTTTTGGTGGGCACTTTTAAAGATGCATTGTGGATTTAAAATGCCAGACTGTTGTGTCCTGACAATCCCATATAGTTTTCCTAAAGTCTTTTGCTGAACCCTAAACTTGCTGAACCTTGAATCCTTCATCACGGAAAAGGCACTGGGCAGGGCAGTCACATAACTGGACCCAGAAAAAGTTCATAAAAGTTACCACTGGCTTTGGGTAAGAGGTTTATTTGTAGTGTCAGTTTTATCCTTCACTGCCACTGTGAATAAAAGTTAAAGCATGATGTATTCCAACTCCTAAGAAACTCCCTCTTTTGTAGAATACGTCTCTGGAATGACTGCACTTTTGGGAACAGGTGATACAATATGGAGGAGATTAAATCTCTTCCCACCATGCCAGATCCAATGACCTCTCCCATCTCACAATCCTAGGCATCAGGTCTTCTTTCTCATTCTTTCTTTTCAGACTTTCTCCTTTCAGATTTCTTATGGCCAGAGATTTGCTCACCTTAGATAGAATGGGGACAGTGTCTGATAAAAGGGGGCAGGGGGAGAGAGAGAGAAGCAGAGAGAGAGAGAGAGAGAGAGAGAGAGAGCATTAGGAGGAAAGACAGAAGAGAGGAAAGATGAGAGGGGAAGAAGGGGACAGAGAGAGTGATAAGGACAGGGAGAGTGATAAGGACAGGGAGGTAAACTGCTACCATCCTTTACTGGAAAACTTTCCCTAAATAATTCATAACACACACAACATCCACTCTCAGCACTTAGATACACATATGTACGTGGTATTTATTCAAATATGTCTCTGTACATTCAATCACTTATTCAGCTATTTCATCCTCATTTATGTGTACTATTCATTCATTCATTCAATCGCATTTATTGAGCTCTTACTATGTGCAGAACACTGTACTAAGCATTTGGACTGTACAATTCGGCAACAGATAGAGACAATCCCCACCCAACAACGGGCTCACAGTCTAAACGGGGGAGACAGACAACAAACAAAACAAGTAGTCTGGCGTCAATATCATCAAGATAAATAGAATCATAGATATATACACATCATTAACAAAAAAAAAGAGTAATAAATAATATATACAAGTATGCACAAGTGCTGTGGGGAGGGGAAGGGGGAAGAGCAGAGGGAGGGAGTAGGGGGAATGGGGAGGGGAGGAGGAGCAGAGGGAAAGGGAGGGTTCAGTCTGGGAAGGCCTCCTGGAGGAGGTGAGCTCTCATCTTCACTCCCGCTTTCAGTATATATAAATCATTTTTGTCTGCTTATTTAATTGATTTGTAAGCTTCTTGAGGGCAGGAAATCTGTGTCTTGCTCCTGTTGTGCTCTCTTAAGCACCAAGTGTAGGGCACACTATTCAGCAGGAGCTCAATAAGTAACATTGATTGATTGATCGACTGACTGATTTACCACCTTTCCCGTCTGGCCCCAGATATTTTATGAGGGTTGGGAGACTGGGTAGCCACCGCGACTTGGCTCTGCCTAAACTGACCCTTTTGGCCAGAAACTCCTAACCATGGTCTGGAAGGGCCAGGGTAGGCATGCTGGCACCAGTGATGCCAGTGGCAGTGGTGGTTGCCGTTGCCATCATTGAGGAAAGGAAAGGCCATCATTGAAGAAGACAAAGGCTTCTTCTTTAGTCACCGGAACGGTAGTAGTAATGATATTTATTGAGTACCCAGTACACTCAGCTGAGTACTTGGGAAAGAACAACAGAATCACAAGGCATTGCCCCCTTCCTCAGGGATCTTAGGCTGATGCCATTCTCACCATAGCTAAGTTTTGGTCCACCACCCTGGGTAAATCAGGGCCCTTGATTAATTTTACCTTTTTCCTGTTCAGGTATTGGACTGAATCCCTGAAACCATGATCATCTCACCTATAGCGAGATATCTTTCCTCCTTCTCTTGGGTATTTGCTGTGTCCTGTATGTTTCTCTATTCTCCAAACCTCTTTATTAGATCCTGTTTTATTTTTACCTCTTGTTTTGGACACATTTTCTTCTCTCTAGTTTTCTTCTTTCTTGCCCTTTGTTCTCCCTATTTTTCTTACCATTTTTCTATCCTAATTTGTTCCCTTTTCATCTCTCCCCTTTCTCTCTCCATGTCTTTCTCTTTCTGTCTTTCTTCATCTCTCTCTCTCCCTATAAACACACACATACACACACACACAATTTCCTTTGAAGGACTTCTGTTCCCTACCCCTAGCCTACCCCCACATACTGAGATTACAGACTTCACTCTCTCTTCAAACTGGCTCAGTCTCAGGTTATCCTGGGTTCTTGGGATTGCAGAGGAGGGGAGGAGTGAGAGGGGTGGTGGTGGGAGGGGTGGTGAGGGGGTGGTTGAGAAATCTCCTACAGGGATAATGTAACCTTGCCAGGGGGACAAGGAGGGCAGGCTTGTCCAAGAAGATCTTGAGGATTAGAGGGAGAGAAGTGCTGACTGAAGGAGGGTGGCCCCCAGAGGCTTGGCAGAATAACCCCATCCCCAGTTTCAGCAACAATAAGAATAATAATAGTAAAGATAATACCTTGTTTTTGTAGAGCATTTTTCTCTTTTCAAAGTGCTTTCCCATTAATTATCTCAGCCATGCTGAGGACAATGGCTTCATCTGAAAGGGGGCCAAATGGTCACCCTGCTCCCCTTCTCTAAATGCGGAGGGGCTCTCTCACCCCGGTGGGAGTGGCAGCTGCATTAAAATGTGTGCCCACTCCATTGTTCTGGAAACATTGGGGAAAAAAAAAAGCCTTGCAGTTATTCATCTTGAACATGGAGATGCGGATTTTGCTTAAGAAGTTAACTTTCTGGGCATATCTGGTGGCAAGTGTGATTTAGATCTCTGCCTTGAACTTGCATTTTTTCACCTGTATTGGTTTCTGATTTAATTAAAAGGGAAAAAAAATAGTAGGTGCTGAGGTTACTCTTTCTCCTTTTATTGCTTAACAACTTTTTTCTTTCTGGCTTGCAATGCCAAAGGGGAAGATGCATTAAGTAATTATGGTCAGGGAATGAATGGGTGGAAATAAATGGTCACTTTTCTCCAAATGTCAACTGCATTTGCCGTATCGTCAAATTAGACGTTAACACATCTGAAGAGGATTTTCGGGGAATTGTTGATGTCAAATTCATGGTGGAGTCTCTAAGCCTTCTGAGAGGATTGATTCTTCTTGATTTGTCGGTGTTTTTCTTTCAATCATCCCCAACTCCCTGTGAATCATGTCCTAGCGAGGGTCAGTTTGTAAAGTGGGCCCTTTTCTTTCCGATCGCCTGCCTCCTGCCAGTACAGTTCGGTCCAGCCACGGGAGGTCGGTCCACACTAGATATCCAAATGCCTGGTAACCGTCTTTCCTGCTCAGCCTTTGACGACACCTCAAGGGAGCTTAACCTGAAGGATTTGGGCGGGGGTAGGGGTGGGGATTCCTGAAGAGGTTGGAAGAGGAACAGCAGAATGCAGGATCATGGTATGAAGGGGGAACTGATGGACTCAATCCCCAGGATCCATTGAATTTTTCTATTGATGCTGTCAAGCTGAGGAGATGAATAAATCATGTGCCATCCTCATTTCTATTCTGTGCCATAATGCTGCCAGTGAACAGTCAAGCAAAGGGATTAACCAAGAGTTGGAAACCGGCCCCTGAGAACGACTTTATATGTTGTGCTGTTTGAATCTGGTTGCCTGTAAATAGATTCTTAAGGAGGCCATGAGAGTTATGCTGCAACCTCTCCAAAGAGGCTTTTAGAGCTGAACTCGCAAATGCCGACAGAGAATGGGTTTTTTGGATAAGTGCGTGATCCAGTGGCACCTGACAAGACCAAGGGAAAGCTCAGAAGTCAGTGGCTCATCCCGAGGGGAAGTCAACATGGGAACTGGACACACCCGGGTGTATTCCTTGGTCAGTCAACCAAATCAATCGATTAGTGGGATCAATGGAGCCCCTTTGGAGTGCTAGGGTTATCCCAACTCCCTTACCCCTTTTCTTTCTTCCTCCCCACCATCCAGCCTCCAGCATCCCCAGCACCTCCCAGGTGCCAATCAGTGCTATTCATCTGGTGCTTACTGTTTGCAGAGCATTGTACTAAACCCTTGGGAGAGTACAGTGCAATAGAGTTGGTAGATATGATGATAGACAGTTGTGTTTAGCTTCGTTCTGAAAGCTGTTTCACAACATGGTTAAATTTATGCTATAAAAGAAAAGGGAAGGTCTTTTCTGTTTCAGTGGCCCCAAGTTAAGCCTGACACTGGTCCATAGGCCTCAGGTCTGGAGGAAATAAAATTGGGTGCCTCGAAGTGGCTGACCTTATGAATTTGAGAGAAAACCAAGCTGTCCTTTATAGAGACCCAATCCTTCTCACTTTTACCTCCTCTCTTCTTTCCAAAGCCTCTTGTGATTGGGAAAGGGGCAGGAGAGGGATTGCAAAGGCCCTTAAAAATGAGCATGCACATTCAACTCATACAAGATCTAGAAAGCTTGAGGAACTCTCCAAGCCCAGAATGGGATCTGGGCATTTGCACCAAGTGGGGGCCCAGGTCTGCTTAACTGGCACCTGGTTCCAAGTAGGCTGACATGTTGTCTAACGGTGACAGCTCCCATTCCAGGATATTTGCATAATATTCCCAACTAGGAAGGGCAGCCTCCCAATCACCTGGATTGTTCAGGCTAAAGGTGGGTATAAGAAATAACATTCACTTGAGCACCATTTCTATGTTCTTTTGCTTAGTTTGGCAGAAATCTGGCTTGGAACCTCAGAACGCATCTGTGGTACACAGATGCTTGTGCATTCTTAGCTCAGTGATAAATGGAACTGTGGGAGGTGGAGTTGGTGGAGAGAGGCAATGACAGAAGTAAATGTGGGTATGGTCTTTGCAAACAACAAACATGGAAACATGGTAGCCCAGCAAGGGACCATCTTTGTGTGTGCTAATGGGGGTGTGGATTTCACATTGGCGTTTTCGACCATGCAGGTCCCTGTAGGAGAATTTCACCATCAGTGGTGTCTTCTTCAAATACAAAGGACAGCTCTCTCTGTTTCTCTCTCTCTCCCTGTACCTCCTGAATTTGTCCATCTCATTTAAAATGTATTGATCCCCAAGCTACAAGGACAGAGGAGATAGAAGTATAATTCCAAAGGATCTGTATCAGCAGTCAGACTTGTCATGATAACCATGGGCAGAAATTGGTGATACAGTAAGATGCCAAAATGAAGCCAATGTTGCTTCCTCCAAAGCCAGCCTGACAAGAGATGTTTTGTTTTTATATTGTTCCTCTGCAACTTCTTGAGTCTCTGGTGAAGTGGAAATTAAAAGGTGAAATGGCATCTCCCTTTTAGCAAGCCCACAATTTCTCCTCTTCTTTTCAAGTTTTTCTTTCAAACTGAAACCTCTCTGACCTACAAAACATGAAATGTCCTCCTACCTTTTGAATTCTCTTCATTAGCTGAGTCCAGATAGAGAGATGAGAGCAGTAAATTTAATTCCAGAGAGCCCGTGCCCCTCTGAAAAACATAGAGCTGATCATTTTCATCGACCTCTTTAGGTGGAAGTTGAAGCAAGAGGTGAAATGCTAAGAGCAGAAGATTCCTCCAAACTCTGGTTATCTCAGATAATTAAAAGCTCTAAGATAAATGATTTCATTTAGAAAAATACTGATTTTTTGAGTGAGAAAAATGAAATGGGCTAAATAGTTTCAGGCTGTGCAGTGGCTTTGTCTTCCAATGGGAAGGCTGCCTTGGAGATTTATCTTCAGCCAATCAGCAATCTGAGTCACTATTCCATATTCTTTCTTCTATCTGCTTCCATCTGCTTTATTTCTATTTTATCTCCTTTCCCTCCGCTTGGCCTTCATTTTTCCCTTTCCCCTTCCCCCTCCTCCTTTTGTTCTTTTGAAGACAGTCATTAACATTCATTAATGCATGCTGATGAGCATTAATTAGCATTTCCAAGCTGAACAAAGGCAGTGCAAGGAGTGAAGACAAATTGATCAGTGCTCAGCTAATCCTAATCCATGCTCTGTTGTGTAATAAGGGAAAATTCCTAGCCTGGTCTTGTCCATAGACTATTATTATTATTATTATTAATAATAACAACAATAAATTATTATTATTATTAAGAATAACTCACAAATCCAGACAAACATTCCACTTCCTCATCTGGAATATGCAGAAATAATATCCACTGACTATGACAATCACTTGATGTTCTCAGCTGTTTAAAAATGTCAATGTACCAACCAATTGTACTTTAAAATAAATTTGCCTTTTCATCTGAGGATTAGTTCCATTCCATATTATCATGAAAGATTTTAGCAACAATGGGTCAAGACTGAAAAGAGATTTTCTTCTCATTGCACTTGTTTACAGAGCTTACCCTTTATGGTAGTAACTGCACATCCTGAAGACAAGATTAAGCATGGCCAGACAAGAAATGCTTAATTTCAATATGTTTGCCTTCTTAAGCATTTTTTTCAAAGCTAGATAAATGCAACGAGACGGGAGAACTCCCCTGTGTTTTTTTTTCACCCCGAGCAGCATTGAATGTATTTGTAAATAACTCGTCATTAATGTCTTGTCATGTATATTAAAAAAAACCTCAACCTTCTAAACCACATACAATAAACACATTTTTACTGTTTGTGTAGACCAGTAGTGTCATGAAGCACCTAACTGTAGGATCTTACAGATACTCCAGGCATATAATTCTCCATTTGAAGAGCCATGCTTAAGTGTTTCATATTTACTCTTCCTGCTCAAGAGTGGTGGAATTTGGATGAATACCAGCTACCCACTTTGCTCAGCCTGTGTTTAATTATAATTTCATGTGGTAATAAAGCCAGAAAAAAAGTGCAAGGCAATTGAAGCCATTTTTTCTTGATTTCCTTTCTTTGTGTTGGCATAAAATGATGCTCTTTACTACCAGAGCATAATTTTTCATTTTCTTTTACTCCCTCCAATGTTAGCTATCCCCGCTTAGAGACTAAACAATAAAACTTCCCTCCCTACAGATCTCATCCTGTTCCATTTGGCAACCATTGTATTCTATACTGTGTTTTTAATAAAGCAGAAACCAACAACTATTTATTTGCTGTTTCTCTAGGGCCCCAGAGCCTGAGAAGATGGGTTCACTCTGAGGAGAGTTAAGTGGTACTGAAGGCCTGCTCCATTGCCAGTGGAGGAACTTTTTTATTTTTAGTGTGGGGGGAGGGTGGGACTTGTCAAAGCAAAATGATTGTTCTATTTGTGATTTCTTAACAATGGTGGTTTAAAATAGTTATGTAGAGTCTCCAGGATCCTTCAATGACTGAATTTATAACTGATACACTTGGCATTCACTGCACTGCTTTCCTCTGGGGATTGTATTAGAATGTACAGTACCTACTTGGTTATATGGGCTAATGAAGAGAAGCAGTGGCACAGGTAACAGAAAACAGCAGATAATATGCATACGCACACAATCGGTTATTCCCACATACTTTTAATAGGAGACACCCACTCAGGTACTTACTTTTTTCCGTGATCAACACCGTACTCCCTCTGACTTGGTTCTACTCTGGTAATGGTGGTGGACACGCTAGGCCCGGAACCAGCTGGGTGTCAGAAGAGAAATCAGCCGGGGGATGTAATGGTAGTAGAAATAACCCCAGGATTCAATTATATGCTGGCCATAAGGGTTCCAGGAACTCGGAAGGTGGAAGGGGAATGAGTGGATATAACAAGTGCAAAGTGGAGAGCATGAGTGCATGCTATGTACCTCTTCTTATTTTTCTCTTTGCCAGGAGAGAGCTAAAGTAGGGAAGAGATCAGGCTCACAGGTCTGAGGTAAAAGACCAAAATGCAGTACAGAATATGTGATTTTTGCAGCATGACAGATACAGGGAAAAACACGGAAGGCAACATCAAGAAATCTAAGCTGTTTTCCTCTTGCAGAACCATTTGATTCCATCGGCAGGGCTTTGGCAATTGCTGAGTGAATTCACCAGGATCCTACTCCATGATCAATCAATCAGTGGTATTTATTGAGCATTTACTGTGTGCAAAGCACTGTACTAAGCACTTGGGAGAGTGCAATACAATAGAGTTGTACAATAGGCACGATCCCTGCCCTCGAAGGATCCTCATTTCACATTCATTTCACCGGGGATATGCTTGTTTTCAACAATGGACAGCCCCCAATATAGAGATATCAGACCTACAATCGAGATACTCTGATTATTTGTTTCAATTCTCTTGGGTCCCATTCTCTAACTTGCTCCCTGCAGGGATTGGACAGCCAAGACAGTTTTTCAGTACTCAGACATCTGAAGTCTGATGAGTGTGCTTAATAACGCTAATTGAATGAATGAATGAATGAATTTCCACTTTTTGAAGTAACATCAAAAAGCTTCAAGCATCTGCCCACATGCTAAAAAAGGTGGATGAGAGCAGCAGATAAGCCTAATCAACCATTACATTCCACAGTTTAGTTGCTGGTTCATCCTGAAGTGTCTTCACTCATTTTCAATTCTTTTGATTTAGAAAAAACACCCAAATCCAGAGTACCTTCCAAGATTCTGAGGTTCTTCAATACATTTTACATGGGCTATCTTGATGTCATATTTTTATTTCCTTGGGATATGTATTCAAACTGTATTGCACGGGAGTTAATGTGTTCTTATGACACTTCTCTCCTTAAATCACCTTTTGCTTTGTTTTGCTATTTTCAACTTTTTATGGAAACGGAGAAAACATTATTTTTAAAGTACACAGTCAATATTTTTGGGAAGCATCCAGTTCCATCAGTAGAGATCTTGGGATTAGGGCAGGATAAATCAAGAGTAGGGCTAGGAGTGGGAATTGGATCATAGCATTCCAGGGATTGTCCAAAGAGAGAAGGGTGGATGGAGAGGGGTTGGAGAGATTCTATGAGGCATTTAGGTGCCCAGAGCTTTACCTTAAGTAGGGTTGAAAAGAGGGAGGACAGCTGAATTGAAACAGTTTTGACTTTTGGTTTTTCAACATTGCTTAGGAGGTGGGAGCTTGAAGTCATGGAGTTGATAATTACTTTTTTGGGTAAGCACTCTAATTGGCCAGTGTTGATGAAAAGATAGAATGGTCTAATAGTTTTAATTGGGTTTATATTCCACGCTCATTACTTCTGCAGTGAAATATTTCTGCCTTTTCATCCCCTCTTTGCCCCAGGGGCTAATTCATACCTTTTCCTAAACCTTCATTTCAGAGGCACCTACTCTTTATTTGATTTTCATTTAATCTCAGTTACCACTTTCTCCATGCATCCTACAAAACACATTCGTGGTTCTGGCTACATTTGGTTCCTCTGAATATTACAAACTATTGATTTATCTCTTGATGCTCTAGTTAGGAAGTTGGTTGATCTTGTATTTTAGTTCATTTTATTATCCTGCCTGACACAGTTGCTTAAAGATATCCTCTCCCCCTGCCATTAACATATTTCATTAACCTTAATCAATTGCACTCGATGGCAATGAAATCAGCACACTGAATTTTGGGTTATTTTCACTGGCTTTGGCTATCGTGTCTATTTCTGCAAGGTACATTTTCAGGACTAGCACATGTATCAGCATTTATTACCCATCCTCAGCTGTTTGTAGATTGTGTGCACTGATCAGAATCTGCAGCAGTGCTGATCCTCTATCATTAAAATGTTTCCTCAGGGAATTTCTCTTTGGTTGAAGGAGTTGGTGGAGCCATTAGTTGCAAAAGAAAGGCCATGTTCCAGTGTTGAATGGAAACTGATTTCAAAGTTTCCCTCTTCTACACTGCAGACTCTCCCTAATGCTGTAAAGATCTTTGTCCAGTGTAGATCCTGGTATAGCCAACAATGGAAGACATATGGCGAGGCAGCACAAAAGAACATTCATTTTCAAAATGATAACATTTTTGCATATTCCTACAAATTTTTATGCAGTTGTTGTTTAGATGACAGAAAACCCTATCACAAGGAAATGCTTTGTGAATGGAATTTAAACTCTTTGTGTGTGCCTCCTTTTCAATATGCTGTCAAATTCTGAAAAATAACCTTTGCCACATTAATGCAGGAACAGAAACAAGCCGCAGGGTTGTTTCTTGTTTTCAGGACAATGCATTTTGCCATTTTTATTTTATAAACTTGTATCTATCCAAGCTAAATAGCTAAGATATGCTCAGTTGTGTGGCTGTGCAATCCGCTTAGCAAAATAATTTATATGCTATAGTTTCTATGAAATAGTAAGCTCATTTTTACATTGGCTAATTGGTATGAGAGCTACCTCTGGGTAACTTAATGAGGTGAGAAACAGACAAATTTCAAGACCAATTGTGCGCTAGTCAGTGATGATTGACTCAAAACAGACTAAAATATTCTTTGGGAGATCATGTTTCACAGTGGATTTGTAATGGGACCATTTGGGTTTTGGAAATTCATTTTCATGCCTTGCTGACTGAAGTATTGTTTCTAGAAAGTGGAATTGCGTAGCTCAACAAAGCCCACATTCCTAACTGATGATATTGGGGAATAAATTGGTCAGAACATTTCTTAAGCGGAAGGAAGCTTCATTTTAGTGGTCCCGAACAACACTGGCATTTCCATGCACATCTCCATATGGGCATCTATTTTTCATTTCATGATAGTCATCTTGAGCAGATAATCGTAATATGGATTAAGTAGCAAAGCAGGAAATGGGCGTGTGCTTAGAAAAAGGCTCTTCCATTGGTGGGCGCTACTATGTCGATCACTAGTAATGAGCCATCCCACGATTATTGCTCTAGATCCTGCCCTTGCCACTCTCTCTCCTTCAGAGTCTTGGTTACACTCTCCAAATGGTGCACGGGAAACTCAGAAGTAGTAATAGAATTTAGAAGTAATGGTACTTAGTAAGCACATACTGTGTGCAGAGCACTGTACTAAGCACTGGGAGAGAATACACAAGTGTGAATTAGTCATGGTCTCTGTCCCTTGGGGGGCTAGCCATCTAAGAGACCCTGTAGCAAGGAAGTTACACATAACCCTGCCCCTGGTACTGAAAACAATTTTTACTTTCAGGAATTGATCATTCAACCCATGTCATCATTCATTTCTTTTTGACAGTGCAAATCGTTGTGGAGGAGGAAGAGGACAGCGAAGACAGTTCAAGTAAGTGGGATGGATTATTCTTGATAGTTTTACTTTGGAGCAAGGTGAATTGGTGGGATCCAGCTTCTGATTTATGGAAAAGGGTTTTCAGCTCACAATCTATCAAATAACATCTCTCTCTTAGCCCAGATATTTTTGATAGTCAGACATGTCTGTAACTAGTCCAGGACTTGGTTGTGTTCCCATCCAAACTCTGTTCTCCCTCTAATTTTCCCATCACTGTAGAAAGCACCACCAACTTCCCTGTCTCATAAGTCTGTAACCTTGACATTATCCTTGACTCATATTTCTTACTCAACCCATATATTCACTCTGTCACCAAATCCTGTCAGTTCAACCTTCATAACATCGCTAAAATCCACCCTTTCCTCCTCCATCCAAATTGCTACTACATAAATTCAAGCACTGATCCTATCCCGCCTTGAGTACTGCATCAGCCTCCTTGCTAATCTCCCTGCCTCCTGACTCTCCCCACTCTTCCAAGTGCTTAGTACAGTGCTCTGCACATAGTAAATGCTCATTAAATACCATTAGCCATCGACTGAACTCCAGTCCATACTTCCCTCTGCTGCCTAGGTCATTTTTCTACAAAACTGTTCAGTCCAGGTTTCCCCACTCCTTCAGAACCTCGCCTATTTCCTACTTCAACCCAGCCACACACTGCTCTCCTCTAATGCCAACCTACTCACTGTGCCTCCATCTCATCTATCTCGCCACCAACTCCTTGCCCACATCCTGCCTCTGACCTGAAATGCCCTTCCTCTTCATATCCGACATTATGATCACTTTCCCTATCTTCAAAGCCTTATTGATGACACATCCCCGCCAAGAGGCCTTCCCCAGCTGTGCCCTCACTTCCTCTTCTCCCTCTCTCTTCTATGTCACCCTTGCGCTAGGAATTGCACGCTTCATCCACCCTTCCCTCAGTTCTATAGCATTTTTGTGCACATCTTTAATTCATTTATTTATATCAATGTCTGTTCCCACTCTAAACTGTCAGCTGGTTGTAGGCATGGAATACGTTTACCAACTCTGTTTATTGTACTCTCCCAAGCACTTAGTATAGTGTTCTGCACACAATAAGCACTCAATAAATACCACTGATCTATTGATAGTACTTGGTAGAAGCACACTGCAGAGGTGGAGGACATCATTAGGAATTTTTTTTTCCCTCTCAATCTGTCCTCTAATACTGGCTATAGAGAGATAACTTAGAGTGTTGGGACTTGCAGCCTAGATATCTAGTTCGTAATTTTTCTCAAATTTGGGTTCTAATTCCAGCTCTGCCATGAACCTGCTGTGTGACCTTGGTCAAGTCACTTAACTTTTCTGTGCCTCAGTTCCCTCCTCTGCAAAATGGGGATTCAATATCTTTCTCCCTCCTACTTGGACTATGGTCCCCATGTGGTACCTGATTATCTTGTATCTACCCCAGCGCTTAGTAACAGTGCTTGGCAGATAGTAGGCACTTAACAAATACCACTGTTATCATTATTGTTATCATTAAGAATAATAATATAGAGTTCTCTTTTTTTTGGAAAATTCATGCCAGTATTGGAATTAAAGAAGGCATGGTCTTCAAGTCTATGCAAAAGTGAAAGCTTAATATGTAAAGAAGTTTCAGTTAGAGGGCAGATAGAGGATACTGCATCTTCCATGGGCCTCTAAGATACAAGTGGTGTTGGAAAGGTTCACTTAACCATTAGACTCTTCCCCTAATTTGAGCCAACCATAATACTCATTTCTGTGGGACCCAAGCAACTCAGTTATTACTCATCTATGGGCCACTTAAAGTTTTACCCTAGAAACATCTCAGGCCCACGCTGTAGCCTCTGGTTACACGAACAGTTCAGTCACATGAATAATAAGCTACCATGAGTCATGGGCCGTAAATTTGCTCATTTTGCGATCTGAATTGTAGAAATCATTTAAACCATAAAGGCTCATTCTGCCTTTTTTGGTAGTTCTGTGCAAGTCTCCTCTGAGTTGGGTTGGCTTTATGTCTCTTGGGTCCATCTGGGTCAAAGCACAAACTATCTTGCCCTTTGTTTAGGTCACTGAGAATAATATCCTTTCTCTATCGTCTTATAGGTTCCTTGATCAAGTGATGGGTGGCAATGTGTCCGAGTGAGAATGTGAGTGCGTCTGAGAGTGTGTGTCTGCGTGAAGGTTGTGTGCATGTTGCTCTGTGTGTCACTTTCTCGGCCTCCGTCTCTCTGTTTCTCCAATTCGTACCTCTTTTCTGCTCTAACCTTGCAAGAAGTCCGAGTCTTTCTGCTAGTCAAAACATAAAATGCTATGTCTAGGCCAGGATGAATCAGAGGAGGAAGAAAAGCTGCCCCGAAGAGAGAGTATGAGAACAAGGAGGAAGAGGACCAGGGATGTGTACGATGACCACGAGCCAGAGCCTGAACCAGAGGATGAAGCTACGAGACTAGAAAGGCAAAAAGAGAGGCGGAGGAAGAGAAGGAAAGGAGCGTAAGTTCTTCTATTGGTTTGTTCTTCGATTTGATTGAGGGTTCCTGAAGCACCTGTAGATAAAGAATTTCACTAAGCTCTGTCATCCCTTGCCACCCAGTGGAGGTAATTGAAACCCCGGGAAGCAGCCTCACCTGGTGGAAGGAACATGAGCCTGAGAGTCAGTGGTCCTGGGTCTTGATCCTGGCTTTGCCACATGCCTGTTGGGTGTGCGGCCTTGAGCTAGATCTTTAACTTCTCCATGCCTCAGTTTACTCACCTGCAAAATGGGGATTCATTACAGGTTCTCCTTCCTACTTGGACTGTGAGCCCTCAGTGGGATAGGGACTGTGTCTGATCTGATTATCTTATTTCTCCCCCGGCCCTTAGGACAGTATTTGGCATGTAGTAAGTGCTTAACAAATACCATGGTTATTATTGTTGTTGTTATTATTGTTGTTTGTTTTTACTATGGTTATTATTATAATATTATCGTTGTTATGAAAACAGTAGTTAAGCCTGGTTCTGCATTTTTCCATATAATGGGTCACAATTGTTTCACTGCAGGGCCACTCCACTAGTCCTATGTGAAATCACAGGCAGTGCTCTACCCCTGCATCGGTGGGGAGGACAATAAAGCCTATAGATAGTTTTAAATATTCATTCTTTCAGCTGTACTTACTGAGCACTTACTATGTGCAGAGCACTGTACTAAGCACTTGGGAGAGTGCAATGTAACAATAAACACCACATTCCCTAATATTTAATACGTATTTATGTATGTATTAGCTTGTCATTTGCCTCATACATTGTTACGGTTGTGTCTGTCACACTGCTGTTATTGTTGATTTTTCAGAAATGAAGATTTGGGAGAAGGCCCATGCCTGTTTTACTTCATTGAGTAGTTCTTAGGCCTTTGTGGAGCACTGTTTTAGATGCTGGAAAAGTTCAAGACACAGTCCCCGTACTTAAAAACTTCCAGTCTGAAGAAAAGGCGATAGATATGGAGAAATTCAACTGTGATCAGCATTGAAAATCATTCAAGAAGGGAAACCCCAAAACAATCCATAGAAACATCTTGTAACTTTATTGGCAGCTCTTCTAGGCACAGAGCCTTTGGTTTTCCCTTCATTTTTCTCGTGGCCTAAGCTGGTGATGCCTACCAGCACAAAAGGAGGCTTCTGCCTGGCTTCTGAGGTAGCAAAAGGTGAGGCGTCTTCCCTTGGGGGAAGGTGCAAAGGTTCTCATGGCACCCTACAATGCTGCCAGAGTTCTTTTTATTATCCTTAGTAATTATTAATGATAACAATGATAATATTAGTGGGGTAGATAAAAGATAATCAGGTCAGACACAGGCCTTGTCTCTTGTGGGGCTCACAGTGTAAATAGGAGGGAGAGCAGGTATTGAATTCCCAGGCACGGAGAAGTTAAGTGACTTACCCACGGGCACACATTGGGCAAGTGGGTCACACACTGGGCAAGGGCAGAGCTGGGATTACCAATTAATCAGTCAATTGGTCAATCATATTTACTGAGTGTTTACTGTCTGCAGAGGACTGTACTAAGTGCTTGGGAGAGTAGAGTGTAACAGAGTTGATAGAACTGTTCCCTGCCCTGTGCAGAGGACTGTACTAAGTGCTTGGGAGAGTAGAGTGTAACAGAGTTGATAGAACTGTTCCCTGCCCACAGGGAGCTTACAGTCTTAGAACTCAGGTTCTCTGATTCCCAGCCTCGTGCTCTTTCTTTTAGGTCATGCTGCTTCTCAACATTTCCTCCTCTTTCTGCTTAATACTTAGGATGTTTACTGGGCCCTTATTATGTGCCCAAGTATTGTGCTAAACACTGGGGTAGAGACAAGATAACTAGATTGGAAATAGTCCCTGTCCCACATGGAACACACAGCCTCAGAGGTAAGGAGACCAAGTATCTTATCCTCGTTTTCCAGATGAGGAAACTGAGGTCCAGAAAGGTTTGAGTGACTTGCCCCTCTGGTCCCACTACAGTCCAGTGGCAGAGCTACAACTAGAAGCCAGGTCTTGTGATTCCTAGGGCCATTCTTATTCCTTTTCTTGAAATCCAGAATATTCTTCACCCCAACAGATATGGATTTCATCAGTAGCCTCCTCCTCTGCACCCTCACTTTTGCTTAGTAGAGTGCTCTGCACACAGTAAGCGTTCAATAATTACCTTTGATTGTTTGGCTGACCTTTCAGAAATAGAGCTGTTATCTGAATTACTATTACTAATGTACATAGCCACTGCGCTCACCCCTTTTTTAGTTCAAGTACCTTCTACGGCAACTTTGAAGACTCTCAATTTCTTATAGGAGACAGAAACTGGAAAAGACAATAAGCAAGAACACTTTGAAGAGGATTAGTAGGCAAATCAGAATACATTCATTTAAGTAGGGGCCTATGGGAATTTTCTAAGCACTGACAAAGAAAACATTTTATGAATAACTAAAGACCAGAGATTGTAATGCTTAACTATTTTAAGAGGCAGCTCAAGGGTATTATCTTGATAGACAGTTTTTAGAGTGTCTAATAATATCACAGACTTTTCCTGACCCAAATTTAAGTGAATAAGAAGTGATATGTGTTCAGAGCTGTGAGAAACCCAGCATAAAGTGTCTCCTTTCCCTCAAAACTCGCCATTTAGATTCACTAGATATAAAGCAGAAAATTACATTTTAAACATGTGAGATTTAACCACAGATCTCCGAAGATGATATAAATCCATATGTGAATGCATAATAAATACTACTAGATGATGGTTATAACATTACATCCCATGGAAATATGATAATGAAAAGTGTTATGATGCTCATTAGAACTTTTATTCACATGAGCAATTTTCTGGATTATTAATTAGGCTTTATTGTATGGTATGTGGAAGATGAGTGAGGTGAATGTTTAATTAAAGCACAAATCCATTACTTTGAAAGCCACTTATTTCCCTTATTCCTTCTCTAGACCTTGCCCAACCTTTCTCATTTCTCTGTCTCTCTCGCCTCTCTGTCTATACTTTCCCTCCTCCCTGCCATGATACAGTGAAAAAAAACCTCCCTAAACAAAGGAGTTTCTGTATGAAAGGCAGAGTGTGAGTCATCCCAGGTTTGCTCAGCATGACCTAGAGTACCATTTTGCCTTATATGATTCTAATTAGGATAGTATAAAGCATTTCGATATGACTCAAAACAGTATCTTGGCCAGCAGCATCCTCTCCCACCTGTTTGGAAACAGGCTTGTGCTTGAGGAGACAGCTGAATTGGTCGGCATACCGAACTGCAGCCATGGGTTGGTGAAAGCCGAATTTGTGCCAGGGACTGCCGAAGCTGAGCCCCGGCCCCTCTGGAATTGGTAGTTTCTAGCCCTGGAGCCTCCAGGCTTCAAAATCATTATACATTTAAAATGTAAAATGACATCTTTCGTTGAGCTATGGCATCTCTTTCATTCTCACTTTAACATTGGAGAACTGACAGAGCCCAACCTCTAAAGGGTGAAATGGTGGAAATGCCGTGAGTTGCCACTAGAGCGTAAGCTTCTTGAGGGCAGGTATCGGGTCTGTTAACATAGAGAAGCAGCATGGCTTAGTGGAAAGAGCATGGGCTTGGGAGTCAGAGGTCATGGGTTCTAATCCCCACTCTGCCACTTGTCAGCCGTGCGATTTTGGGCAAGTCAATTGCCTCCTCTGTGCCTCAGTTACCTCACCTGTAAAATGGGGATTAAGACTGTGAGCCCCACGTGGGACAACCTGATTACCTTGTATCTTCCCCAGTGCTTAGAACAGTGCTTTGGCCCATAGTAAGCACTTCACCAATGCCATCATTAACTCTACTGTACTCTCCCAAGCACCTACTAGAGTGCTCTGCCTGGAGTGAATGCTCAGTAACCATCACTGATGAATTGATTAATCGATTGAGGAAGGATTTGAATGATCAACCACAGACCTAGTTTATAGCCCTTCCCATTCCCCCACTGGCCCTTTAAATCATGATTTTGGCTAAACCCTGCCTTTCCTTCATTACAAGCTAACTAAGTAGAAAAATATGAGTGTTCCTGAATAATAAAGAACCCAAAGGAGACATGAATAAGTTTTCCTAATGTTCCATGGTGAACTGTGTACACAGTGTAACATAATCCATTATCAAAGAATTGATCTCTGCTTTACGGTACTGCATTCCTCACTTTGGAAAACATACGGTACCCATCGTGTGCGATTTATTTTTAGTCCGTTAAGAACAGAAGTTGGAGAATAAGCAGTGGGCAGAACATAACATCTATTCTCCATAGGTAAATAAATCTCTGCTTGTCCCTTCCCCCTTTTCTTCTTCCCAAAAGGATTCACTCCACATCAAATATGTTTCAAATTGAGTTTCGCCAATTGAACTCTTGAGTTTAATTAACAGATTAGGTTACCTTTGAGGATCAGATCTTTATTCCTCTCTTTCTCAATTTCTTTCTGTCTCCCAAGGCAACGCTAACTGTAATTTTGAGGGCACTTAAATGAAATCTTCACCTTTGGCTCATTCTCTCTGCTGGAAGCTAAAGTTAATGGTGAATGCAAGCTGGGGGAGGGTAGAAGAGGGAACAAACCACCTTGATGAGCTTCTTCTCTGCTCTTTTCCCAGGCTCCCTTTTTCTCTGCCTGTCTCGGGAAA
This sequence comes from Ornithorhynchus anatinus, assembly GCF_004115215.2. NCBI lineage: Eukaryota > Metazoa > Chordata > Mammalia > Monotremata > Ornithorhynchidae > Ornithorhynchus > Ornithorhynchus anatinus. The sequence continues at coordinate 59,265,825 of NC_041753.1, forward strand.
TGGCTGACAAGAACGGCTCAGTTTTGAGACTTTAACCTGGGAAAACTCCCCTTTCAGGTTCACAGTTAGAGAAATTCAAATTCCAAGTTGGAAGGCACAAAGCCCGAAGGTCACAGTACGGCTTCTCGTATTTCAAGTGAAAGAGGTTTGCTTTGAGCTTCTATGGCATTGGTAACATAGGTCTTCCGTAGGTTGGGAAACCGAGCCAAGCTTGAATTTGCAGTGTCTATCTTATCCTTTTCTTTTCTCCTTAAAGGGATGACGATGAGGAAATGGATGAAGAGGAACTGAACAAACTGAAGGCTGAGCTAGATGAAAAGAAGCAGTTAATTGCCACAGTAAAATGTAAACCATGGAAGATGCAAAAGAAACTAGAAGTCCTGAAGTATGATCTCATTTTCCATAAATATCCATTTTTTTCAATGATATTTGCACTTGTTATTACTCTGCCCATTTTATATATTGCCTTGTTATAAACTGATTGATAGTCTGGTATATTTGGGAATCCGTTTCACTTAGGCCTCTCCTCCTGTCTTAAAATCAATCTGGCTGGCACTGTGACCTTTCAAGCTCTATTATTGTGCTGTCTGGGTTTGAAGAGACTTAGAATCATAGGAAGTATTCTCAGATCCTCTCCAAGAGTGTCATGGAAGCAGAGAATCCAGCTCCTAGCTTTTTCCTCCCAACCTGTGCCCCTCATTAGAAAAGCTCCCAGATCTTGAATCTTTCCCAGTAGACAGATGAGTTGTGGTGCTAAACAGAGGAGGAAATTTTCTCCCCCTGGAGTGGCCCCTCCCCCTACCCCCCATCCCCCTGACCTGGCACATCTAGGTCAGTCCCAGAGCCTTTTTTTACTGTCAGACAAAACCTCCCGGACCCATCTCTCTTGTCCTGAAATCAGTGGAGCATTCCTGCCTTTGTAATTTGCGTGGGGAGGACCCCCAGGTGTTTGTGGAACACAGTTAAATAACGAGTGGAAGGAAACATGGTCAGCTCCAATAATGGTGACTTTCACTGGTTATTAAATGGGTCCTTTGAATTCAGGGCATCATAGCCTGTGCACAGGGCCTTGTGAGATTTCCATGTATCATATAGGTGCTGGGGGCAATTAATGAATCACCTTCAGTACCAGAGAGTTGCTCTCAGGAGATCACATGTTAAGACAGGTGCCTGAGCTTATCTTTTTGTTTTGTAAATAATATTTAAGTGCTTACTGTGTCTCAAGCATTCATTCAGTCATATTTATTGAGCGCTTACTGTGTGCAGAGCACTATTCTAAGCACTTGGAAAGTACAAAACAGCAAATAACAAGAGACAATCCCCGCCCACAACAGGCTCACAGTCTAGAGGGGGGAAGCATGGTTCTAAGCGCTGGGATTGATAGAAATCAATCAGATCAGACCCAGTCCCTGTTTCACATGGGACTAAGTAGGAAGGAGAACAGGCCATTTTATAGTTGAGGAAACTGAGGCACAGAGAAGTGAAGTGACTTCCTCAAGGTCCCACAGCAGGCAAGTGGAGGAGCTGAGATTAAAACCCAGGTCCTCTGTTCCACTAGGCCACGCTGCTAGTTTTTCAACTAGCTCTTCTCTTATATTTCCTTAACCTGACTTTCCCTCCCCCTGCCTGCTATGACCAAATGAGATAAGAATCATGAAAGGGCTTTGGAAAAATAAAATTGATCTGCAAGTTCAGGCCATTAGTCCTTTTCTTACTACTGGTTATTGAGCTATTTAGGAGATAGGGAGCGGGCACTTGTGTACTCTGAGTTTTCCATTCTAAGGGCATCAAAATTACTCTCTTCCCAATCATGGCACTCTCTCCATACCTACTGAAAAGTCCCTTAGTATCCCTCACAGAGTCTTCAGGTTTTGTTAAAGGAGCTTCAAGTGTCGAGGGTTCTCCATAGCCACATTCATTTCTGCCTCCCACTTTTTTTTTAATGGTCTTTGTTAAGCACTTACTGTGTACCAGGCACTGAACTAAGTGCTGAGGTAGACACAAGCTAATTGGGTCACCAGTGACTTCCTTCTTACCAAATCCAGTGGCTTCTACTCCATCCTAATCCTCCTCAGCCTCTCTGCTGTCTTTGACACTGTGGACCAGTCCCTCCTCCTGGAAACATATCTAAATTTAACTTCACTGACACTGTCTTCAATCAGTTGATCATACTGAGGGCTCACTGTGTGCAGAGCACTGTTCTAAGTGCTTGGAAAGTACCATTCAACAACAATCCTTGCCCATAAAGGGCTCACAAAACAACTAAACTGGCATCAATAGCATCAAAAAATAATGTGGGCAGCAGAGTGCAGTATAGACTGGAGTCGGGAGAGACTAAAGACAGGGAGGTCAGCAAGGAGGCTGAATGCAGTAGTCAAGGCAGGGTAGGAGAAGTGCTTGGATCAACATGGTAGCAATTTGAATGGAGAGGAAAAGACAGATTTTAGCAATGTTGTGAAGGTGGAACTGAGAGGAATTAGTAACAGACTATGTTGGTTGACTGAGAGAGATGAGTCGAGGATGGTGCCAAGGTTACAGATTTGTGAGAAGGAAGATGGGAGGGGTTGGATGGAGGATGGAAGGTGGTTCTCATCTCGTCCTACCTCTCTGGACACTTCTGAGTGTCTTTCGCCAGCCTCTTCTCTATCTCCCACCCCCTCACTGTGGAAGTCCCTCAAGAGTCTGTTCATTCATTCGTTCATCCAATCATATTTATTGTTTACTCTGTGCAGAGCACTGTACTAAGCACTCCTTAATTTACACTCAGTCCTTTGCCTTCTCCTTGCTCATCTGCTCCTCTGGCTTCAACTATCAGCTCTATGTGAGTGAGTCCTTAATCTCCCTTGCTAGCCTTGACCTCTCTCCTTCTTTGCAATTTTGCATTTCCTCCTGCCTCCAGGACATCTCTGCCAGCTTCTCAAGCTCACTTTGTCCAAACCGAGCTCTGTCTTCTCTCTCAACCTTTCCCCACCTAAATTTCCAATCACAATTAACACCATCACCTATCCTCCCTGGTTCTCAAGACAATAATCTTGGTAGTGTCTTGATCCCTCCACCTCAATTCCAATATTCACTCTGCACCACATCTTGTTAGTTCTTCCTCTACAACATTTCCAGGATCCGCCCTTTCCTGTCCATCTTAAATGGCCACTGTGCTCGACCAAGCGCTTGTCATTTCCCGGCTTGACGACTGCATCAGCTTCCTCATTGATCTCTCAATCTCCAGTCTGGGCATGGATCAAGTCTTCTAATTCTATTGCACTGTCCCAAACACAGTGGTCCCAAACACAGTGGTCTGCTTACAGTAGGCTCTCAAGAAAGGTTATTGCTATATTGATTGATTGAGAAGGGGTTACATACAGGAGGCAGATCCTTCCACCTAGTCATGGCCAATCTGCGTCAGCATCATGGAAGTCTTCTTGGAACTCTTGGAACTCCTCCATCAGTATGATTGCAGTAGCTTGTGCCTTCTGTTTAGGGGTCAGCGTGGGCCTACCTCTGGCCTAATTCTGCTATGTAACTCCATTTCCTAGAACTCTTCCTGAAAAATTTCTGCATAAAAGTTGTTGGGTTGATGCAGAGTGTCAGGAACATGGCATTTAATAATGTGTTGCTGTCGTGGAGGTTTAGACAATTTTGGGAGCCTACCATGTGGGGATCAAGTGTGAGAATGAATGATTCTTTATAAGACTGCATTTTCCTGATGACTCATTTGAATATTGCCACAGGATTATTTGGAAGATAGGGCATAACTGAACATCAGTCTTCTCCAATATCTTTTAATCACGGTCCTTCTTGATTCCTCTTGCCTTCTCCTTGCCTCTTTTCATGCCATTCTATACATGTTTCTTGGTGATCTGCTTCCATTCTCATCTGAAGAACAGATGTCTTAGGGGACGGGCCAATTTTTTTTAGTGTGACAGTTCAAGAGGCCCCTTGAGTGTCAGTACTTTGTTCTGGGAACTGGAAGGGTATTCAGGGCCCTTACAACATGCCTCAGAAAATCAAGCCCAATACCCCTTTAAATTGGTGGGAGCTTGGCTCATATGACTGGAAGAAGAATTTGGCTCACTGATGGATTAGGCCTTAAACCTTTATTTCTAAAATTGTTTTTCATGAGTCTGGGCAGATTAGCATCCTCCTTCCTTAGCCAGTTTAGTTGCGCCTCTAGGAAAAACTCAGCTCTAGCAAGCAACTAACGCCTCTCTTTCAAAAATACACCCACTGAACTATCCAGTGCCTGAAATCTGTTAGATTGATATCTAATTGGATAGAAGAGATGAGGATGACTTGCACTTTTGTTTTCCACATCCCAAACCTCACAGAAGGGTCTTTTGGGACAGTGTGGATGTTCAATGGTAATACAAATCTTGAAGTGGGGGAGTAAATTGGTTGTGTCATGAACGTAGAGAAACGTCCTATTCATCAGTAAGAGAAGCCAGTCTGCCATGCTCAGAAACATAACCCATGTCCTGGATGAAATGGTTATTTTAAGGGAAATCCTTTCTGTGATTTAGTTGAACCCAGTCACTCACCCAGTTATGGTCAAGAAGACCCCTTAGCATGTGTTTAAACAAACAATTTAAAAGGAAAAGGCTGAATCTAGGTGATCTTTTCATTGCTATGCCATGTACTAAGGGCTTACAATGTGGAGTGCTCTGGGATTAATGCCGGGAAAAAATACAAGTACATATGACTCAGACTTTATCTTTGGCCCAGGGAGGCTCACAAGCTAAAGGCAGATGATGGAGCTGGAGGTGAAGAGACACAGGGAAAGAATAATAGTAAATTTAGTGAAGAACAATAACAATTCCACAATAAAAGTAGTAATTACTAGTGGGAGGAATAGTCCTTAGCTACTCACTGCTCCGGGCACAACTTTCTCATCTCTTCACCTGTCCTCTGCTCTAGCAGGGGAGCAGGGTGGGCAGAAGCCTGGGAGGTACCTAACCCAAGAAGCCCCACCAGCAGCCTAGCCCTGGGAGAAGAAGGCACTGGCCACTCTAGCCTACTGTTAGGCCAAATCCAAACCTGACTCAGTTCTTTGGAGAGTTCCATAAAGAAGAGTGACTCATTCACATGTCCTATCTCCCCAAAGAAAGATTTCCTAAAAGTATTGCTGCAAGATAAAATAAGGCTTTGGATATGGTAGTGAGGTACATTTTATCTTTCACTTTTCAATCCCAATTTGAGGATAGATGTGTTGATTTAAGGGCAAATGCTCCACCAATTTCCTTTCAAGTGCAGTAACCAAATCAGAGGCAGGTTATGATTGAAAGTAATGCATTCCCCCAATTTATTCATAAATGGGTCCCAGAATTGTATGTCTCTCAGAAACATGCCTGACATAGCATAAATTTTGCCAATCTAAGATTGAACTGATGGGAAAAACCCCTAACCCAGCACCCCCATGAGATGGTGCATTTGGTCTTTTCTTTCAAAAAACTACCATTCCTGAGTGAGGGGGAAGAAACTTAGTAACTTGTTTGGCATTGACTCTGAAGGTACAACAATCAGTGGTATTTAATGAGTGCTTACTGTGTGCAGAGGACTGTACTAAGCACTTGGGAGAGTACCATACAACAGAGTTGGTAGATGTGTTCCCTGCTCACAGTGAGCTTACAATATTACTTTGGATTTATAGAGTGTATTTTCCTATGATGAAAAGTCAGGTTACAAAGTCAGCTACAGTCTCTGTCCAGAGCTGGATGTCATAGTTTTAGGTTGGTTTTTTTTCCAGAAGCAGAATATTATTCACAAGCAAGATCTAAATTAGATTCTCTGGGGGTAGGGATCGTGTTTTATGCCCTCTAAACACCTAGTACTTTTCTCTGCATATGGTAGCTTTCAATAAATATTATTATTCATTATGATGGGGATGATGAAGTAGTCCTTATAATTTCTGAGATCCAGTATCTTCGTTTATAAATGGACAAGGAGAAATGTCTAGTTCTCACCTTAGTTGTGCATTTCTCTTTGTTTATGGCTCCCCTCCTGGGTTCCTCTGCAGGCAGTCATACTGTCAGTCAATCACCTAGTTAATCACACTTCAGCTGTGCGTGCAACACACACACACACACACACACACACACAGAGAACTATTTATTCCCAGAGACCATCAACCCAGGAGCTGCACTGACTCTGTAGTGAGAGTCATTGGAGAGTCAAGGCATAGTTTACACATGACCCTTATGCCCTAAATCCAGCAGTCAATTACTGCCTGGGAGCCATCTCCCAGCCAATTACAGGGCAGGGAGGAACTGACCCAAATGGTGAAATCTTCTTTTTTATACACTCATACATGGAACAAGAGCATACTGTTGACTCTGGAGAGAGACATCTGAAACTTTTTTCTCTTTGAACCACAAAATCCCTGCCTGTGGATATGAGTGTTTCCTCAGTTAAAAAAAAAAAAAAAGAAATCACAGTGAGATTTTTGACTGTTCCTCTCCATCATGGGAAGCAGCGTGGCTCAGTGGAAAGAGGCGGAGCTTGGGAGCCAGAGATCATGGGTTCGAATTCCGCCTCTGCCACTTGTCAGCTGTGTGACTGTGGGCAAGTCACTTAACTTCTCTGTGCCTCAGTTCCCTCATCTGTAAAATGGGGATTAACTGTGAGCCTCATGTGGGACAACCTGATGACCCTGTATCTCCCCCAGCGCTTAGACCAGTGCTCTGCACATAGTAAGCGCTTAACAAATACCAACATTATTAACATTATTATTATTATCATTATTTACCATTTACCCAATCACAGAAATTAGTATTCTTCCACAGGCCAGGCCTATTAAAAACAATCTCACTGCAAGAAAGTCAGCATTTGGAAAGAAAATGGAAAAAATGATCTGCAAAGCCTATACTACATATCTTTAAAGTAGTAAGGCACCCTACTTCAGATATTTCAACTCTTATGAAAGTGGCCAGTAAAGGGAGGGCTAGTGAACATTTTTCTGGCCAGTAAAAGTGTTTGGGTGCAGTGCTCTGCACCCAGTAAGTACTCAATTGATTGATCGGTGCCTCAAAGTCTTTTGAACCTAACTGTAAGACTGACTCAGTCCTAAAACTACAGGAATCAGAGCCCAGAGGAAATGGGTCCGAAAATTGTATGTCTCTCAAAAACATGCTTGGCATATTAGCATAAATTTTGCCAGTCTAAGATTGAACTTATGGGAAAACCCCTAAGCCAGCAACCCATTCCTGAGTGAGGGAGAAGAATCTTAGTAACTTGTTTGGCCATGACTCTGAAGGCATATCAATCAGTGGTATTTATTCAGTGCTTACTGTGTGCTGAGTACTGTACTAAGCACTTGGGAGAGTACCATACAACAAAGTTGGTAGATATTAACTTGATATTCCTATATTTTGAAGAGGATCTGTGCCTCGGTTTGTGTTGTGTGGGGGACAAGATTTTGCATACATGTGTAGTGGAGCTACGTTTGCTTTGGCCTTAAATAGGTCCTGCATGTTCATAAAGAGAAATTTTGAGTGCTCCTGTGGGCAGGGAATGTGTCTGTTATGCTGTCATAGTGTACTCTCCCAAGGGCTTAGTATAGTGCTCTGCACAAAGTAAGCGCTCAATAAATATGATTGATTGATTGATCATATGCAAAATGTGCTGTATCCCTGCCCACCCTCTTGCTTGCTGCACTCCTTGCTCCAATGAGAATACCCTTGCTAGGGCTAAGAGAATTTGAGTGGCCCTGGGCAACGCATGAGCACGTCAATCAATTCCTCTGGGCAGGTTCTCATTTCTAAAGGTTGTAACTCCTCTGTTTTTCTTGACGGCTGATTCCATCATTATCAGCATGATCATGGTGATTTCTATGTTTCCAATGTCAGTGCTCTATCAGGTCTTAAAGAGCTGAACTTAAACTCCCTTCAAAATCTTGTTATTAGTTTCATGCATTCAGCATGGTGCTTCCAGTGCATATATACCACTGCCTTGATGTACAATTAGATATAATGCATCCTATAAGCAGCGTGGCCTAGAGGAAAAAGCTCGGGCTTGAGAGTCATAAGACCTGGATTCTAATTCTGGCTCTGCCACATATCTGCTGTGTGACCTTGGGCAACTCACGTAACTTGTCAGTGTCTCAGTTATCTCATTTGTAAAATGGGGATGAAATCCTACTCCCCATAATAAGTGCTTAACAAATACCATAATTATTATCATTATTATTATCAGTATTATTATTATTTTGTATCTGAGGAATCAAGTGGTATTAGGAAATGTCCACGTTTACTTAGCACTGTACTGTGCACAGTAGAAAGGAAGTTATACAGATGACTTTCCATTCCATTAGGAGTTGAAAATCTGCAATATCTCTTTCAGGCCACAAGGATATCATTCAAGAAACTACTGTTCTGGTGCACTAAAGGGTAATCACAAAGCACCTAATTGACATCCAAAGAATAATTTATGCCCCAGGAGAATTGAGCTGACCATTTACTATGGATAAGACATGTTATATTTACAGAGTACTTTACTGTCACAACATTGTGTTGTGGGTGAGTGCTCATTTCACAGGACTGAAACACAAGGAAGTGAATTGGTTCTGTAAGTCCACTGCAGAAATAAGATTGGGGCAGAGAGCATCTGACTCTTTCTAATCCTGTGCTTGGGCCATGGAGGCAGGGAGTTCAATTGTAATCATTCATTTCCCCATTACATGCCAAATGTCAGTACAAGCGATTGATTTTCTTAAAGAGCACAGGAAGGTTTCAGAAGCAGGTGGAGGAGCAGATCAAGGCCACTATTTAGCCCTGAGGGTGGCAATCTTGATTTCTCCTTTAGGGTGCTCCCTACCACACCTAGTACAGTGGGCACTCAGTGTATGGGGTTGATTGAGTCTTGGACTGAGATGAATTCAATTACTTTTAGAACTCACTTCCTTTTAGAACACCCAGGCTGCTTCTTTCTTTTGAATATAGAGCTCCAACCTATCCCATTTTCAGAAAGTGAGAGAACTGTCTGCAGAAACTCTTATGATTGATCACTGTTCTAGACTGTTTGCAAGACCCTAGCCAAGAAGTCTCCTGAACTGACTAGTCTACTGGGCTAGTGGAAAGAACTGGGTGTGGGGGGGGCTTGTGGGGGGCAGTGAGGAGGCCTGGGATGTAGTCCTGGCTTTACCACCAGCCTGTTCCTTGATCATAGACAAAGCCCTGAACTTCTCTGGGCCTTACTTTCCCCAACTGCAACATGGAGATAATAATGTCTGCCTCTCCCTCCATCAAATGGATATGGTGAGAATAAAATGAGATAATTGATGTGCAAATGCTTTGGAAGAATTTTTCAAGTGCCCTCCTAATTCAAGAAATTATTTCTGGAAAATTCATAAACCATCTACTTTCAGAAATTTTAGTGCAGCTTCAGATTGATCAGTCACTCAGTCAATCAGTAGTATTTATTGAGCACTTACTGAGTGCAGAGCTCTGTACCAATTGCTTGGGAGAGTACAATATAATTCAGCCAGTATACACATTCCCTACCCACACTGGCTTCTGGACCAGCATCAAAGGCAGACATTGAAATAAATTACAGATGTGTGCATCCACTCATCTGGTGCTGGGGATTGAGTGAATAAAGGGTATAAATCCAAATGCAAGGGTGAAACAAAGGAGAGGGACTAGAGGAATTGAGGACTTAGGGAAGGTCTCTTGGAAGACATGGGATTTTAACTAGGCTTTGAAAAAGGGAAGAGCGATTGTCTGTCAGATATGAAGGAGGAGGGAGTTCCAGGCCAGAAACAGGGCATGGGCAGCAAGATAGATGAGATCAAGGTACAGTCAGTAGGTTGGTGTTAAAGGAGTGAAGTGCTGGGTTGTAGTAGGAAATCAGTGAGGTAAATTAGGCGGGGGCAAGGTGATTGAGTGCTTTAAAGCCAGTGATAAGGACTTTCTATTTGATGCGGCAACCACTGCAGGTTCTTGAGGACTAGGAAAACGTGGACTGAACTTCTATTTTGAAAAATAATAATTGTGTTTGTTAAGCACTTACTATGTGCCAAGCACTGTACTAAGCACTGGAGTAGATAAAAGATAATCAGATCCCACTTTGGGGCACACAGAAAAATGATCTAAGCAGCAGAGTGAAGTACAGATTGGAGTTGGGAGAAGCAGGAGGCAGGGAGATCAGCAAGGAGGCTGATGCATTAATCAAGGTGAAATAGGAGAAGTGCTTGGATTAATGTGGTAGCAGTTTGGATAGAGAGGAAAGGGTGGATTTTTGCAATGCTGTGAAGGGAGAAATGACAGGATTGGTGGGTTGAATGAGATAGATGAGTTGAGGATAATGCCAAGGTTATGGGCTTGTGAAAATGGGTTTGTGAAAGTGGAAGGATGGTGATGCTGTCTACAGTGATGGACAAGTCAGGTGGAGGAGAGGGTTTGGATGGGAAGATGAGGAGTTCTGGTTTGTACATGGTAGGTTTGAGGTGTTAGCAGGACACCCAAATAGAGATGTCCTGAGGGCTGGAGAAAATAAGAGACTGCAGAGAAGGAGAGAGATCAGAGCTGGAGATGTAGATTTGGAAATCACCCACATAGGGATGGTAGTTGAAGCCATAGAAAACAAATGAGTTTTCCAAGGGAGTGGGTATAGATGGAGAATAGAAGGGGACCCAGAAATGAGCCTCTAGGGACTCCTGTAGTGTAGGGAGTGGGAGGCAGAGGAGGAGCCTGGGACCTGGCAACTAGTAAAAAGACTTGACTGAGGATCAAGATCCTAAGACTACTCCATAGTGATATTTCTGACCACATCATTATTGATGGGGCCTTGACTGATCCTTTTCCCATCACCGACAAATAAAGTAGAACTGTGCACTAGACCTACTCTTTCTTGTTCAAACCTATTCTATGCAGTCATGATTGAAGATGCAATATTCTAAAAGCAGTTGTTGGACCATGATTCTGATCCTCTGCAAAACATTTTGAACTCAACAGGTCCTATATGCTGAAGACTACACTCCAGAAACACATACTTAAGATATGCATTCAGTTATTCATCCATTTAATGATATTTATTATGAACTACTCAATAGTACCTATTATGGACCACTTTTCAGAATTTGCCAAGTACTATGGATTTCAGTTTATCTGAAGAAGAACAAGATTATATATCAGCCTGTACCTAGCAAACCTTGTAAAAGCAGCCAAGGGTCTAAATCAGCAAATCTGTTTCCCAGACAACTGCTATCTATCATCCAGGGAGGCATCAATAGTCAAAGACAGGTAGAAAACTAAATCAAGAAGGCTAATGTATCCTTTGGGGAATTGAGAGTGTGTGGCACTAATAGGGCATCAAGATCCAGACCAACTATAGATCTTTAGCACGTCTATAGTGTTCAATATTCTGGAAGTCCTGGTCGTCCTTCAGATGCTACATCCAACTCCTAGAGTAATTTCAACAATAATAAGAGTAATAATAATGGTAATATTTGTGAAGGACTTACTCTGTGCCAAGCACTGTGCTAGCACAACATAGAGCACCAATAAATGAATTCCACATACCAGCATGGGTTAGAATTGTTACCTGTTTAATGACTACTTTAAGGTCTTTTGAAATGTTCTGATAGTACAAATTCATTTTGTTTTCATGAATAGTTCACACTGGACATTTCAGGGAAATGTTTGCAAAGTGAACAATCTATCCAGAGTGGACTTTAAAAGAGGGCCTCAGGATAGCAGGGCAGAGAACATGATTGTAGTTCTTTGCTAGAAACCAAAAACTGAAACAAATTCTTAGATTATTCCTTGGTGGCAAAATAAATGAGAGAAGAGATTTTTGTCATTTTCCTTTTCACAGACACTCTATCAAACAAATAGGAAACCATGTGTACCTACAGGATTTTCCCTCCCCCCATTGCCTTCTTGGTTCAAGTCGGGTTGTGAGAATGGAAAATGGGATTGGGTCAGGAGAGGGTAGGGGAAAAAAGGAAGATGATCCCTCAGTAATATTATTCTCAGAGTCTGGAAATAGAGATAGATCTCTTAACAAATGGTGGCCAGGCTAGGGAAGAGTTGTTTTTTTTTTAAAAAAAAAAAACACCCTCCTTCCTTTCAGACCGAGATTAAAGTCCCGTTTCTCTGTCAGTGAAGGACCTGCAGGTTGTCATCGTTGTCATCGTCATCATCATCGACATCATCGATATTATCAGGATTTATTTTTGTGCCTGCTTAGTACAGTGCTCTGTATACAGTAAGCACTCAATAAATATGATTGATTGATTGATTGATCACTGTGTGCAGTGTCCCCTATACCAAAGTCTTTGTCAACAGCAAAAGCAAGGCAAGCATTCTGTCCCCAACACCTGCTAGGGTTAGTTTTGGTCACTCAGAAGTACAGTCTACGACAAGGCCGGGCCACCCTGAGTCTGTGGTGACCGATTCTTTCGGCCCAATGGGGAAAGTATCTCAGACTTCCCCCTCAGACTGGCATCTCTGAAGTTTATGCGTGTCTTCTGTCTGCTCATCTCCCTTTCAAGTGTCCTTGAGACAGTGAAGAGAGTCTAAAGATCGGTCCCTTGTACTCTGGCGGAAGAAAGTAGAGGAGGAACCGAACAGAAGTGCTTCCAAAATTCGTAGAAATCTCTAAGGCAAACTGCTCCTGAAATAAAAATGAGATTCTGATTGCTGCTGAGGGCCAACTACCAAAGATATATAATTTAATCAGGTTTTTAAAAAGAGTCCCTTTGTTCAGATTAGGTCTGGGGCCCCAGGGCCGAGGTAGCTCTGAAGGTCATCATCCTCACCATCATCATCATTATCGTCATCATCATCGTCCTCATCATCCACAAGCACTGTTTGTTCCCATTACCCACTTCAAAACCACAGTAGAGATGTTGATGTCTCAAGCTGCCTTTTATGTGTGAAGATGTCGCTGTTGCTGCGGCTGCTGGTGAAATTGCCTCTGCGTGTGTCATTTAGAGATATTGTGCTCGGAAAAATATACTAGGACACTTATTGGGTCCTTTGACATTTGAGATGAGCATTGCAGCCCTAAATAGGACTACCTGGACCCCAAGAGTGCTATTAAATGGCACCACTGCTTCTCCATCAACGGGAAAGTAGAATGGGGCTGCCTGTGATTCACTGGACTTTAAGTTACGACTGGGGAAAGAAGAAAGGTATGACCATCAGGACAAGCACGCGATTTGTTTTTGCAGTAGTGGTGATGGTTTGTGCTAAGTCGCCTACCCTCTCTTGCCCGGTTTCCCTGTGCCCAGCAGCATGCGTTGTGATTCGACTGGCAAGGACAGAGGGTTCAGTCTGTGCTCATGGAATGGAATGTCCCTGTAAGGCCTCCTGAGCATCAGGAACAGCTGCACCTTTGTCCAGTTTGTCTAAAGCCATTGTTGAGTATGACCCTCAGGTAGAGCTTTAGTAAAAGCACAGGTCTTTTCTGCTTCCTAGCGAAATCCAGTGGGAAGTAAATAAAAAAATGGCAAATTCCCTCCCCCCTTCAAAATATAAAATCAATAAATAGCGGAGGGAAGAAAAATGCAAATCCACACACTCACCAAGCCCTAAAACTTTTGATTTACTAATTACCCTTTCTTCAAGGAAAGTCCCTCTTGTACACTGGACTCTGTCTTTGGCTTCCATTTCCCACTTTCCTCTGCGCTGCCCTGCCCTGTCCCTCTAGAATGGAACCAGTCCTGTCAAGAGCTGTCCATTCCCCTTCCCAGGACACAGGCACTCATCAAGTCTGTCCTCTGAAGAAACTCCAAGGTTCTGTATGAATTTAGAGGGTGTCTTGGGGCAGTGCTAATTTCCCTTCCTTAAATTCAGAGAAAAGTCCATCCAGATGAAAATGACCATGTGATACAAATTCCTGGGATAAGGAAGTGTCAAAAGCAGCATAGAGTGACAAAACTCTTCAGTGTAATTGAGGTTGTATCCTGTGTTATAGGGAAATGATCTATTTCGTTGTTAGGTTAAAGTGTGCTCCCACATCTACTGTGAATGCTTTTTTTTTTTAATCTGAGAGACTTTATTAATCTAATTACTAACACAAGGAGTCAATGAATATTTCATAGGGCTAGGTATTATTGTCATTAAGTAGCCCAGGTTAATTATTTATCTTGAGTGTGGGGTTACAGCTCACAGAACTGTGCATGTTGTCCTGGAGATGGTTGAGCTTTGTGATGCAGGGGATGACTTTCAGAGCTGATAGAATGCTCCTACTGAATACATTTCAAGTGTATTTTTCAATCTGACTGCAGGACTTTTGGGGCCATCAGATTCTAAAAGCTTACCAATCAAAAGGTTCTTTCTTAGAGATCAGTTTATCTCCAAATAGGTTTGCTTCAGGTTACGGAAGTTTCCCAATTAGAGTTGTGTGTGGGAAATGACATAACAATAACGTATCATGTAAATTAAATCCCTTTTTAATTACTATCCTGATGTTGTCCAGAGGAGTTGAGACATTCATTTCAACAGTTTCATAATGCAGGTGTACCCCTTGGAACAAACACCCCACGATCAAATTAAGCTGCTGATATGACCTATAGTGCTGATGCTTTAGCCCAGGGTACATTCGCACAGCCCTGATGTTTAGGCTGAGAACTGAATGCAAGTAAATAATTCCCTGCTCCCACCCCAGTTCTCAGGGTCTTTCCTGTATCGCTTTGGCACATCCTGAACTGTCCTGTTCTATCTCCCCCGTCTCGCCAGGACCCCTCTTGCTCCCTGCCCCTGCTCAAAGCTTTAAAAAAATGAATCCTAGTTGTCACCAATGGTCTCCTGGACTCTCTCCCTCTCCCCCCTCCCCCTTCCCCCCTCCCGCCTCCACCCCACACATACATTCTCTCAGCATGGCAAGAAGCATCATAGCTTAGTGGAAAGAGCATGGGCTTGGGAGTCAGAGGTCATGGGTTCTAATCCTGGCTCTGCCACTTATCAGCTGTGTGACTTTGGGCAAAGCACTAACTTCTCTGTGCCTCAGTTACCTCATCTGTAAAATGGGGATTAATAATAATTGTGGTATTTGTTAAGCTCTTATTATGTGCAAAGCACTGTTCTAAGCACTGGGGGATACAAGGTGATCAGGTTGTCCCTCGTGGGGCTCACAGTTTTTTTATCCCCATTTGACAAATGAGGCAACTGAGGCACAGAGAAGTTAAGTGACTTGCCCAAGGTCACACAGCTGACTAGTGGTGGAGCTGGGCTTAGAAACCATGACCTCTGACTCCCAAGCCCACGCTCTTTCCACTGAGCCATGCTGCTTCTCTAAAGACTGTGAGTCCCACGTGGGACAATCTGATTACTTTGTATTTACCCCAGTGCTTAGAACAGTGCTTGACACATAGTAAGCGCTTAGCAAATGCCATGATTATTATTACTATTATTATTATTAGCCTGGCCTGTGACAGTGGATGGTTGCTGCTAAGTTTTCCCCACAAACCCAAATTAGAAAACAGCTGGGCTGGTTGTGGGGGCCAGGCTAGCCAGGTGAGAGAGCAGGAGAGGAGTCCAGGTGATCCCTGGTGAAATCTGGGGTATATACATTTTTTAAAGCTTTAGGAAGGGATGGAGATGGGTACTGGAGATACAGGGGTTAGGACAAGAAACTTCAGGATGTGCCCAGGGGGTACAGGGATGCTCCCAGGAACTGAGGAGGGAGCAGGGAGTTGTATACCTGCGTTACTTACCCAGCCTAGACTGGGAGCCCCATATGGGACAGGGACTGCGTCTGATCTGATTATCTTGTGTCTGTCCCAGTGCATAGTATGGTGCTTGACAAACACAGTAAGTGCTTAAGAAATACCACAATTACTGATTATCATCATCTACCTGTGGTCCTTACATGACTGATAGATTAATATGAATGGTACTTTCCAAGCACTTAATACAGTGCTCTGCACACAGTAAGCACTCAATAAATACGACTGAGTGAATGAATGAATATGGCACCCACAAGTGCAACCCGCTGGGCACACACAAACACCACTCCTTGCTGTGCTGTAAAGTTTATTGTTTGCAGCACTGCATATGTTTTCCTTTGGAGAAGCCTTCCCCTCTCCAAATGACAGCTAGGAGGACCTGGATCTGCAATCAGACAATCACTAGTATCAGGCCTTTCGATTTTGCCCAGAAGGTTTAAGTGACCTTCTGATGCTGTTAGACCTGCCCTCGAAACCAAAGCACTTTGCCACCATCATCCATACATATGGCCCCACAATGATGAACTGTAATGGAGAAAGAGAATGTTTCTACAAATATTTAGACACTGCCTGCTTGGAATCGACACACTCAGCTCACTTGGGCAGAGAGAATGGGCCAAATACCACCTTGCCTACCTAACAGAGGAAAAACTTCCCGGCTACATCGATGTTCAAAACAGTGGCATATCATCAGCTACATCAAACTGTGGCAGGGGAACCTTGGGAATGAGAAGATCCCAGGAGCCATGCCTTAAGCTGAATGCAGGACAAATCATTGCCTGATACACTCCTAGCTTAAACTGACTACATAACCATTGCCTTGAACAGTGGCGTCCAAACCACAAAGAGAGCGAAACATTACAAAGAGAGCGAAACATTACATGCCTGGAGAACAAAATCATTTGCAAGATACTCTGCAGCAATATCACGGCAGCCACATTGGAACTGGAAACTTAAATCACAATCCCTAATATAAACAAGAAAGGGCATCTATCTGTGATACAGTCTGCCAGGTAACTGTCAAGACACTGGGCATGGCTAAATGCCGTAACCAAGATTGATCTGATGCAAATGACTCAGGAATAGAGTTTACTTGCAGCAAAATGAATACTGAACTAGGGACATCATATTTCTCAGACCAGAGAAACCTGTGTCACAACATGTAAATCAAGGTAGATGTCAGAACTGAAGAGATACAAGGTTATGCAGTTCAAAATGAATCCAAGAACTTTCGCACCTCGTTAAAGATGTGATATGTCACCATACTTGCCATCCCAGCCCTCTGAAGAATGGAGATGACTCTGGCCTCATCACAGAGAAAGAGAGAATCTTGAAGAGATGGGAACATTTCAGTATTCTCCCCTACAGAGGTGAGAGGTGAGAGGTGAGAGAGCGGATGGTAGAAATCATCTAAATACTTAATTTCTTTCCATTGGAGGCAAATTCCTAGCCAGACTACTCCTGAATCAACTATTGAATAAAAGTATCGATTGAATGGCCCTGGAATCACAACAGGGCTTCAGATCACAGTGTGGCCCAGCAGACATGATCTTCACGGCATGTCAGATTCAGGAGGAATTCATGGAAGAGCACCAACGCTTCTATGTTTTTCACAGACTTTGTGAAAGTATTTGACACCATCATTAAACCAGGACTCTGAGACCTGATTAGTAAATTTGGCTTCCCTGAAGAGTGCATTAAAATTCCAAGACTACTTCATTACAACATAGTTGGCTGGGTCAGAGTTTGGCTGCCCTGTATGAGTCATTCACCACTGCCAGTGGAATGAAGTAAGGATACAGAGTTGTACTGGTCCTGTTCAACTTGAATCTATGTAACCATGCTGGAAGATACAGCAGTCAATCAATCAATGGTATTTATTGAATACTTACTCTATGCAGAGCACTGTACTAGGTCCCTGCGTGAATACAATGCAAGAGACCTGGATGTAGATATAACATCCAGGAAATTCTTCCAGTTCAATAGATTTTGAGTACCCTCCAAAGTCTTTGTGAAGGTCAGTCAAGAATGACGGCATGCTGATTTCACCCAAGCCACCCACATAAGAGGACATATAAATGACTAAAAACTTTTTCACCGAAGCAGTGAGGTTTCGTCAGCTGACCGTGAGTCTAAAGAATAATGTTGGTATTTATTAAGCGCTTACTATGTGCAGAGCACTGTTCTAAGCGCTGGGGTAGACACAAGGGAATCAGGTTGTCCCACGTGGGGCTCACAGTCTTAATCCCCATTTTACAGATGAGGTAACTGAGGCACAGAGAAGTTAAGTGACTTGCCCACAGTCACACAGCTGACAAGTGGCGGAGCAGGGATTCGAACCCATGACCTCTGATTCCAAAGCCCGTGCTCTTTCCACTGAGCCACTCTGCTTCCATAATTCATGTATCAACCTGCCCCAGAGAAACTGTACCTACAGCTAAGAATCTATACTGGCAGTACAGAGCAAAACGGTGCCTCGGCATTTTGTCAAACAAGAATCACACTGATTCATATTGCAACAACAGACGAGGAGGTAGAAAATGGAATCAAGAAGACCAGAACATCCTTTGGAAGATCAAAAAAATGGAGTGTGGTGACAAGGAAGTAGACTCCAGACTAAAGTACATGTTAACAGAGCCATAGTCAATTAATCAGTGGTGTTCATTGATGATCTACTGTGTCCAGAGCACTGTACTAAGCACATGGGTGGCTGCTTAGTAGATATGCTCTCTCCCCTCAAGGAGCTTACAATCTAGCTGGGGAGACAGTCACAAAAATGCCTTTTCCATTACTTTGAGACTTGGCCTCCCCACAGATGCCACACCTGAATCTTTGAACAGTTCCTGGTCGAGTATTATACTCAAAATCAAATAGCAAGACTGTATCACAAACAATGAAGACCTGGAACAAAGTATACATCAAAGCTTCCCCCAAATGTGAAAGGGACATAGAGAAGGGGTCTCCAACTTGCCTGCCTTGCCAAAAACAATCTGGGCTCACCATACCACAACTGGTGAGGTATGAAATTGCCATGTGTAAATAAATGACAGAAAAAGGACTCATGCTAATAAGCTAACCATCATGTCATGGGATAGCTGGAAGGCATGCGATGATGAAGACAGTCATTGGCCTGTAATAGGATCAGCTTTAATAGAGCATAGCTGGGCCAGTTTACAGTGAGATCACTAAGTGAGATGTCTACCAGGTGAAGGAGAGCTCATGAAGATTATAACAAGTAAGTCTATGGGAAAACATACCCCACAATATAAACACTCACGATAAACCTGTGTTTTTAAGGAACATAACCTAGTTGTATCGTGAGGTACACCTGGGCGACAATCAGTCATATTTATTGAGTGCTAACTGTGTGCAGAGCATTGCACTAAATGCTTAGTAGAATACAACAGAATCAGTAGACACATTCACTACCCATGGCAAGCTTACAACCTAGATTTTGTGCAAAAGGTCAATATTACAAATTGAATGACATTTTTCTTCAAAAGATCTCCAAGCACTTCAATGTATATGATCTTGTTTTTCCTCACATCTGGGTGTGGTATGGAGAAACATAAATTATATCCCCACAGTACAAATAAAACTAAGGCACTGAGAGATTAAGTGACTTACCAAGATTCATACAAACAGTGATAGAACATTGGCTAGAATATAGATTTCCCTTTTTTTACAATGGCCCCACTGTGCCATTTTGTAGATTCAGGGACTTCATGCTTTACTTGAGAGATGGATGACCACAGGCCATGAACTCAATCTGCCCCACTGAAGAAGTTCCAAAAGCCCAGTGTTAGACTCAGCTCCTGAGCTGTTGCAACACTGCTAGTTGTGATTCAAAGAATCTATGTATCTCCAGCCTGACATGGCTCACTCCATACTGCTCATTTTGTCGGTCTGAGGCAGTTCAAGGGGAAGTAGGGTGGCCTGGAGATCCATAGTGATCCAGGGTAGGCATAGGCCCTGCTTTGGGCCTGGCCAAGACCCTGAAGCTTTGAAGGGTTCAGTCAGGTTCAACAATGCCAGTCTCTTTTATCCAGAGTGTGGCAGTGAAGATTTTGAAGACAAAACAATGTCAGAGACAAATATTCTATTGTTCTTTAGGACAATATCCACTGAACTACTCAATCAGTGGTATTTATTGAGCACTTACTCTGTGCAGAACACTGTACTAGCTCTTGAGAGAGTACAATAGAGTTAATAGCCATGATCCTTGCTCTCAGAAGCTCCCAATCATTGGATTAGTGACTACTATTTCAGCAGGCAAAACTATTTTAATAGCCAAATTTGGCAGTTAAGGGTGAGTCCATGAGATTTGCTGATGCACAAAATGGAATTAATTGTACTTAAGAATTTGCCACAGTTTGGGGAATTTACTCTTGCCCCTCCTCCCCCAAATACCCCTTGATCTAGAAAATTCTGTGAAGACCAAGAAGCCAGAGTCTTCCCCTCTGCAGAATCAATCAAAAAGGATGACATTTGAGTTGACCCTTTTGGAATTTGAACACCCCATATCCAAAGCAAAGAGGAGCCCTGTTTAGGACCAGCTTGATCATTTAGTCTACAGAAATATATTCTTGAGTAACCAACTCACATTCTTGTTCTGTGGCCAAAATGAGAGATGTAACCCACTGCATTGGATGGCAGGGATGTCTTGAGAAAAAACAAAAACAGGCTTTAACACCGGAAGATCTAGAATAGCCATTCATTAGTCCCTTTGGACTTATCTGTGATGTTAGTCACCTGACCCCTCTCTGTCTCGGTGTCCCCACATAACAAGTGGAAATTTTGCCCCTTACCTCTCAGTTACACTGTACTCTCCCAAACACTTAGTACAGTGTTTTGCACACAGTACATACTCAGTAAATATGATTGATTGATTTTGAGGAGAAATAAGATGATAGAGACAAAGAGCTATGATTAAATTGAAAGAAAGTTGCTATGTATATCGAAGCTACTGTCACTTCTGCATGATATAGTTGGATTGAAGTTGAATGAAATTGCAATATAGCTATATTGTAATTGGTAAATAAGTGATGCATACATACCTCATCACTTGGAGGATAGTAATCCATTTCTAGAGTTTATTCTTGGATGAAACATGGCACAATGTGGATATTGAAAGATGATGATTACAAAAGCACAGGGTGAAAGCATAAAAATGAATATTGTTTAAAAAATAGATGATCTAGTTGCAAACGTGTTCCCAGATGAGATATTCAGGTTTGCTTGCGCTCTTTTTTCAAATCAATAGCCCTTTTCTGGCATTTAGTCCATGGTAGGAATAGGATGCCTCAATTTTTATTCCATCTTGTTTATATGGCTCAAGTTCTTTGGCAGATGCTCTTGCATGTGTTTACGGAAGTGAGACTTAGTTTTTCTTAAGCTTCTTATTTGTTCGATATTGGGGAATGAATCAGAAGAAGGTTCGTTTGCTATTCTAAAACCAGATTAAGCTAGCACACAGGGAGAGGAAGGTTAAGCTAATTTCAGGGTAATTAAGCCCCTAAACCTGCTTTTTCATTAGGTGACTAGATAATTTTGGCAAAAGCAGATGTTTTTCTTCCTGAATTATCTGGCACGGAGATCTGACCAAAGAAGCTTTTTGGGATGGTGCATTGTGACAGTGCTGAACTTTCATTTGAATGTGAATTCTGAGACACTACAGTGGACATTAAAGGCCAGGTGTTCAAGAAGCCTGTCATTGGGCCTCCATTTTTTCATGTTCAGTATGTGTGTCGATGAGACATTCATTTTTTTTTTTTTGGCATGAGAAAAAATCTCATATGCAAAACACTTTCTAACAGGTGCGTGCAAATGAATCCACCATTACCCCAGCAACTTTAGGGCCCAGCCTTGCAAAATATGGAGTGAAAAGGCATAATGAAAAACCCAATTTTAGTTCAAAGTTGGGTAGAATTTCTCTTTTAGCATAATGTGCAGATCTAAACTTTCTGCCAACATAAACTGAAGCACTTGGAAATGAATAGGGATTTTGAGAAGCACACACTCTGCCAGGCTATGGGAGAAACTTCTGATTCAATTTCCTTCATGGGTAGAAATAGGAAGAATCAGAGTGGGAAAGTGTGGAGTCTGCCTTTGAACTACACATCTTCAGGAATCTTTTGCATGTTATCGTCCATGACAACAGTCTGTCCACAACTCAGAACTGAACCTGAAAATCTATTCTCTCTTCATCTGATTAGGTTTTTTTTTTGTTTTTGGTTTTGTTTTTAATATTCAAATGCATAATGCATATGCGCTTGTGAGCTAATAGAATCTATTTAGTGTGGGTTGATGCTTAACCCTTAAGACTTAACCCAAGAACTGGTTGAAAGAAGGGTGACGTGTAAGAAGTAGAGTGGATGGTGAGAGCCCATTTTATTTGGAAAACTGGAACTTTTGCAGGCTAAATGATTTTGAAAATGACTTTCAAGTGTAGGTCAAACCAAATAACCCTGATTTATAGGAAGAAACAGACAAGAGTCAGCTGGAACTGGGAGATATCATTAAGTAATCATAGTAGTGGCTTGTGTTAAGCACTTACTATGTGGCAGGCACTGTATGAAGTGCTGGGGTGGATACAAGTAAATTGGTTTAGACACAGTCCCTGTCCCACGTGGGGCTCACAGTCTTAATCCCAATTTTACAGATGAGGTAACTGAGGTACAGAGAAGTGAAGTGATTTGCCCAAGGTCACCCAAGTAGCAGAGCTGGGATTAGAACCCAGGTCCTTCTGACTACCAGGCCTGTGCTCTTCACTAGGCCATGCTGCTTCTCTGGTAGTCAAGGAGGAGTATCCAGGGTAGTGCTTTACCCAAAGTAAGCACCCAACAATATAATTGATGATCATTTAGGAACTGTGTTTGAAAACAGAGTCCAAAGGAGGGTATGTGCATAATCCAGAGGGTACGTGCATAATCCACTGAGCTTCTCTACAGAGTTGATGTGCACCAAGAAAGGAATTTTAAAATCTGGAGAAATGGGGAGCCCTGAGCTTAAGACGGTACCAGGGTAGAGGATAAAATGGCTTATTCGAGGCTCCAAGTAGGAACAACATAAGAACGGTGACGGAAGGCCATTTGAGTAAAGATTTCTAAGGATCAGTAAATAACTTGAATAACTTCTTGTCAGACACTGTCCTCCTCTGGGGATGGACAGGCTGATGCAAGGTGCTGTTCACCCTGGTTCGTTGAATTTTTTGTTCATTTCAATAACCTCTGGCTGCATTATATATGATCCTGTCGGGATGTTTGGAGGAAATGTGAATTCTAAGAGGATTTTATTAAATGGTGTGAAGACTGCAGGTCATTTTCCAGGATGGTCTCATGTAGCTTCTCAATTTCAAAAGTGGGGGATGATTTCTTTTTAAAAATAACTCACACTCCTGTATGGTTTTTGGTTTTTTTTTCTTCTTTTCTCAGGGAAGCCAAAGCATTTGTGGAAGAATTTGAAGGGCAGCTTGGGAAAGGCAAAGGAAAACGGTGGTTTGCATTCAAGATGATGATGGCCAAAGTAAGGCAAAAGAGTGGATTTGATTTACTGGGAAGAAATATTTTTGTGTGCCGTGATCCTTTTGACCCTTATGAGAGATGCCCCATCGACTTTGCTAGCACTCTTTTCTGCTCCCCGGCAGGGAGTTCAACTGTTGACTGTTTTTCCAAGTTTTCAGGACTAGTTACCCATTTCCTTCTCAGGAAGCAACCCCGTAGCACATAAGGAGACACTTCAGTAATGATAGCAGTGGGGTGTTGAATTGGCACATGTTTTAAGTCAGGTTGCAGTCCCTCCTTTAAGGGGAAGGGCTAAATGGTTTGAGCCCAGGAGAGAGCCTGTTGGAGCCAGAAGTTCTGCTGCCTCAATAATTAAGATTTGCTTGCCTCTTGCTGTTGGGTGTAAGATTCAGAGGAGGTTCCTGCCAAACTGACTGCTGATGGGAAGGATCTGAGCTGCCTGCTGAATGCCAAGAGATTTATCACTATTCCAAAATAGGGTGGGGACTCTGTTTAATTCTATGTGAATACATTTGGGGTTGAAGTGACAGGGGTGGAGGAGCAGACCCTTATATGGTCTCTGTATACTCCCTCCCTTTGCCTTCCATTGGCTAATGGGAACATCCTGTGTACCAAGATGCTGAGTGTTCTGTTCTCCTGTCTTCCTTTTCAGAAATGGGTAAAATTTCTGCGAGATTTTGAGAATTTTAAGGCAGCCTGCATACCGTGGGAAAGTAAAATCAAGACAATTGAAAGTAAGTGCGTCGAGGCAGGGTTGGATGGGGGAGGGTGCCCGAGAAGAACCCCTAGTTTCGGTCAAACTTGCCAAGGTTGTCAATTGGCTTTTTCAGGCTTTGCTCCATTAGAAGTAAAATAGCTTCATTTAAGCCATCTCTTTCCCACAGTGAAGGCTTCCTGGAGCCCAGATCACTGCACCTAACCATGCCAATTCTGCACAGAGTACCGGTGGGCTTCACCCTCACTCCCTAGGATGCAGCAAAACATTTCCCTCTGACTCTGCAGTGGAATTTCGTTCTGTGAGAGGGAAAATGGGTCGTTTCAAATGGCGTCTATTCATACCCTGGTAACAACAGGGACTACTTTACTGACATGAATAGAATTTCAAAAACCAAACTGTATATACATTTGCAGTAATACTCATAATTCTAAATATCATCAAAATTTAGAAAATAGCCAGATCTCATTTTAAAATGGCTCAAGTAGGAATGATAACAATCATGTAGGAAGCTGCCATTTTGGTATCGACATAGGGAAAGGAAAGGAAAGAGAGAATTCAGTTTCAAAATACAACAATCCAGCTTGGAATGAAGTTTATTTCATTTTATGATAATAATAATAATAATAAGGTATTTATTAAGTGCTTACTATGTGCCAAAGCAGAGACAAAGTAATCAGGTTGTCTCACATGGGGCTCACAGTCTCTAATCCCCATTCTACAGATGAGGGAACCGAGGCACAGAGAAATGAAGTGGCTTGCCCAAGTTCACACAACTGACAAGTGGCAGAGCCGGGATTAGAATCCACGTCCTCTAACTCCCAAGCCCATGCCTTTGCCACTAAGCCATGCTGCTTCTCATGACCAAGAAGATTCACTGAGCAGATAGAACCTATTTATTATTACCCCAATTAATTCAGCACCAATAATGATACTTTACTAGAGGTTTTCCAGAGTTTGTGAAGAGGAGCTAAATTTTTTCCACCCTACTGTGGATCATCAGAATAGTCCACCTGTCATTCATTCATTCAAAGCAGCGTGGCTCAGTGGAGAGATGCCGGGCTTGGGAGTCAGAGGTCATGGGTTTGAATCCCGGTTCTGCCATTTGTTAGTTGTGTGACTGTGGGCAAGTCACTTCACTTCTCTGTGCTTCAGTTACCTCATCTGTAAAATGGGGATTAAAACTGTGAGCCTCATGTGGGACAACCTGATGACCCTGTATCTACCCCAGCTCTTAGAACAGTGCTCTGTACATAGTAAGCGCTTAACAAATATCAACATTATTATTTTTATTATTTATTGAGCGCTTACTGTGTGCAGAGTGTTGTTTAATTAGAATGGTGATATCATAGGGAGAGGTAATAGCTCATACTTCACCCGATCCCTGGATGGGTTTTCAGAAATGCCTCTATTTGTGTACACACACACACACACACACACACATACACACACACATACACAACCCCCCCCCACCCCCACCCCCCATTCTTCATTTTCAAAGAAAATGCTATTGACGGTCGGTTCCCGCCCATGAGTGTGAACATGATTGGGAAGAACAATGTGGAATTGACATACTCATAGGTTATAAATCATAGGACATGATTTATAAGTGAGGCATAGATCCTTGGGACATTGCTGGTTTTTTCCACATCCAGCCTGTCTCTGTGTCAACTGCTTTCTCCTTCTGTTTTGGTTTTCACAAAGCCTTAGCTCTAGTAGAGCAAGTGATCTCCTGATTTCTGCCCACCACTCTTGTCTGTCTGTTGGAGTGGTCTCCCAACAGTTCACAGCTTGGTTGCATTATTTAAGATTGAACTTCATCATGTCTTTAATGTGCTGTTTCTGGCCTCTGGGTTGTGTATGCCCCTTTTCAGCTCCCCATAGGGCAGCAGCTTGGGTACTCTGCTGTCAGAGAAGCAGCGTGGTTCAGTGGAAAGAGCATGGGCTTGGGAGTCAGAGGTCATGGGTTCTAATCCCAGCTCTGCCACTTGTCAGCTGTGTGATTTTGGGCAAGTCACTTAACTTCTCTTTGCCTCAGTTACCTCATCAGTAAAATGGGGATTACAACTGTGAGCCCCATGTGGGACAACCTGATTACCTTGAATCCACCCCCAGCACTTAAAACAGTGCTTAGCACATAATAAGTGCTTAACAAATACCATCATTATTATTATCCTCTCTCCTCACATATCCCACTCAGTGGAGAGCTGTGTTGCTGTGAGAATTGCTTCAGTGATGGTGAGTTGACTGCATTCCAGGACCTTTTTTTTTTTAAGTGAATCAATCCTGAAATTGGACCTTGAGTACTATATATAGATAATGTCACTGTAAGTGCTCCAGGAGTTGGTTGTGTCCTCTTGTAATAGGTCCAGATCTCACAGCCGTATTATAAGGTTAGGTACCACAACACACTTACAGACCTTCACAGTTGGATTCAGGGTTAATAATAATAATAATAATGTTGGTATTTGTTAAGCACTTACTATGTGCAGAGCACTGTTCTAAGCGCTGGGATAAACACAGGGGAATCAGGTTGTCCCACGTGGGGCTCACAGTCTTAATCCCCATTTTACAGATGAGGGAACTGAGGCACAGAGAAGTTAAGTGACTTGCCCACAGTCACACAGCTGACAAGTGGCAGAGCTGGGATTCGAACTCATGAGCCCTGACTCCAAAGCCCATGCTCTTTCCACTGCGCCACGCTGCTTCTCAACCATCTATGAAGAACACTATCTTCACTCACTTTACTTATCTGTTCTCTCCACCTGCTATTTCCTAACTCAGTGTCTTAATTCCTTAAATCGGCCTCTTAGGTGTACCTTACACACAAATCTCTTGCTTCCATCTCCTCCCCTTGCTCACTCTGTTCCCCAGGTTTGGAACTTTCTTCCTCCTCACATCCTTTCCCCGACTATGCTCTCATCTTCTCTATTCGCCCTCTTCTGCTTGTTAGCTGTGTGACCTTGGGCAAGTCACTTAACTTCTCTGGGCCTCAGTTACCTCATCTGTAAAATGGGGATGAAGACTGTGAGCCCTACATGGGACAACCTGATTATCTTGTATCTACCCCAGTACTTAGAACAGTGCTTGGCACATAGTAAGCGCTTAACAAATACCAACATCATTATTATTATTCTGCATCACTTATGTGATTGGACCTATATGCCTTAAGCACTTGATATTCACCCTACCCTCAGCCCCATAGCACTCGTGTACATATCCTTAAACTCTGCAATTTCCCCTGTTATTTAATTTCTGTCTCCCCCTGTAGACTGTAAGTTTCTTGTGGGCAGGAATCATGTCTACCAACTCTATTGTATTGTACTCTTCCAAGTGCTCAGCACATAGTAAGCACTCAGTAAATACCATTGATCAGAGGGATCACAGCTCTCCTGCCATTCAAAGCCCTCCTAAAATCTTATCTATTTCAACAAGCTTTTGATTTTCCAGCCATATCATCCCTTCAGGTCACTCTACCACTTAGGCATAGTTACACCCTTCTTAGCCCTCATGGATATATATGAGAAGCAGCGTGGCTCAGTGGAAAGAGCCCGGGTTTGGGAGTCACGGGTCGTGGGTTCTAATCCTGACTCCGCCACTTGTCAGCTGTGTGACCTTGGGCAAGTCACTTAACTTCTCTGGGCCTCAGTGACCTCATCTGTAAAATGGGGATAAAGACTGTGAGCCCCACGTGGGACAACCTGATTTCCTTGTATCTACCCAGCGCTTAGAACAGTGCTTGGCACATAGTAAGCCCTTAACAAATGCCAACATTATTATATGCATTTAATTATTTATTTTTACCATTTGAGTGTAAATATGTTTATGTGTGCTTCCCCTGTTAGAGTGCAAGCAGCTAGTGGGCAGGGAACATGTCATTTATTCATTTGGTATTTCCCCAAATTTTAGTGCAGTGAACCACACCAAGTGGGCATTCAATTGATACTCTATTGTCACCCCACCCTTGTCTTGCAGTTTGGTGAAGTTCGGTTTAAAGTTTGTACTCTTTAGAAAATACCTTAGAGGACAAATATAAAATTAAACTCAAATGTAAAAATTAAAAAAATATATAAAACCAATAGAGAAGAGGCAACAAAATGCACTTGAATAGTCCATAAAAGGTTCTCAGCATGGAATCAGATTTCATATTTACCTGAGTTATCCAGCTGGACTCTCTAGGTTACCCACAGTCAGTGTATAAAGATGCCGTAGACTGCTTGGCTGTGGTGGAATAGGTGGAATAGTGAGGGATAGTTTAAAAATACTAATCCTACACCCGGCCCTCAATATGGGCAAATGGGGCTTTGGCCAGACCATGAAGGGAAGATAATTACAAGTTCTCCCCCAATCACTATCTTTCTCGCTGTCTCTCCATGCTTTAAGCATTCCATTTGGGGTCCAAAAATATCAATTGAAATTGACAAAATAGATGGAAACAATGACTTCCAATTTTTAAAATCATTTTCTAAATCTTCCATGAGTTTATCCTATACATTTTTCAGAAGCCTTGCTTTGTACAAAAATTTCAAGTTCATGAAAATATTAACTGAAATCAGAAGGAAATGTATTACTCTGACCAGTGAGATTGTCATTTTCTAACAGTTGGCTAAACATATCTGCATTTGACCTGCTGACTTAGTTTAGCAATCCAACAAAAAATTACCATTTCAAAAAAAAAGACAGAGAAAAAATGGACATCTTGTCAGTTTTGGATGCTTGCATGAGTAAGTGAAAGATCATGTTCAGGGTGGATACTTTTCTCAAAGTGTGGCAAATCACTGAAACAGTACAGTGGAAAACAGATGTTTACCAAAAGGAGACACATAATGCCAAGAAGTGAGGTTTTCCATGAATGCATGGATGATCCAGGTTTCCAAGTACTTCAGCTATTTCATGGTTTGAATTCAGTTTCTGATCTGATGCTTAAAGTTCTGGACTAGGAGGGAGAAGACCCAAATTCTAGTTCTAGTTTGGCCACCAGCACAATGGTTGTGAACTAAGCTCTTGAGCTCTGTTGAATAATTTCCTTATGTAAATGAAGAGATTAATTCTTGGCCCATGGTACTTCATAGGGATTTTTCTGAAGATTAAGTAGATAAAAGAAAAGTTCTGAACAGCAGTTTGAACTCCACAGAGTCTTACTGTAAGTGCTACCCTGAAACATAAATACATCCAAGAGTGAACCTGCAGGCTTAAACCTTATTAAAAGTTTGGTGAAGAAACTACATATTGTAGCTTCTGGGAAACATAACCAGTATGATGCAAAATTCAGTAATTAAAACATCCAGGAGAAGAGACTTCATTGGCTTGCTTTCGAGGGTGAAATGCAAATCCTACTTTGAATATCTGACAAATCACGTGTTTCCACTACTAATATATCTGATTCACAGAGGAAGGAAACATCAGGAGTCAATCCGAATCAGGGAGAGATGGCCTGCTTATCAGACCGGAAACATTTTCAAAGCTTTGAAAAGGTGGCAAGAAGCCCTACAATAAGGAGTGCAAATCTTGTGATATTTGGCACAATGTCTGTTGGTGGAACCAATCTGATACAATTGTATTTCATATTCCAGAGAAATAGAATTGCTTTTAATATTTAATTTAAAATCCAAAAGAGTATTTTTACAGGTATTTTTCAGATTAGCAGTCAGTCTCTTTATCAGAGGATCCACTGTACACACAAAAGGAAGATAACCTTGACAATTAGCAAAAACTCAACTAAACATCAACAAGGTGATGATATTTCCACACTTCCCAAGTCAAGTCTCAGATATTTTAAGAAAACTAGATGTCTTTCCAGTATCAAGAAACAGAGGGTCCATTTAAACCTTAGCTACAATTTCTGAGAAAATGACATGACATGAATATTTTTGTAGGTCCTTTTCTTTGGTTCAGTTAGTCAACTCAGTGTTTCCGCATAAAATCAAGGAGAAGATTCACTGAAGAAAAGGTACTGTGGTGCTTTCATCTACATATTTATGTATGTAGACAGGGGCGTATCTGTGTGTGCATATATATTTCTAGAATACGTCACTAAAATTCTTTGATACATTGATTTAGTTAAAACTCAGTTAAATCATATGATTCAAAGACAAAGTTAATTTTACCTGAGAGAATCACCATTTGAGATAGAACTTTTATGAGACCTGTGGGTTGGTTATCTTTTGGGTATTCAAAACCCTTTCCAGTGCGATCCATGCCTTGGCAGTACCACTGGAAAGTCTTTTGGGGCTCTGTTAAATTGTACTCTCCTGAGTGCTTAGTACAGTGCTCTGCAAACAGTAAGTGCTCAATATATGCTATTGATTGATTAATGGATTGATATGTGATCCCATGCAGCTGCAGGACTGAATTCAATTCACAAAGTGAGTGGATTGTTTTGAGAGAGTAGTTCTTTTGGGTTACTGCATGACTAGGCTCCTCCTCCAGTTAATGAGTAATAAATAATGAGTTCTAAGTTCATTCCATTCATAAAATATGCTGAGCTAGCTGAAGCTGAGGCCATTCTTAACTAGTTAAGGACTCAGGGAGTCCTTATCAGAGAAAATTGGTAACCTAGTAATGAAATGGTATGAAATCATTGGAAGTTGGTTAATGATCAAATATCCGAAACCAAACTGTGCTGCTTCTTTAGAGAAGCTGGCTCCGTGGAAAGAGCACGGGTTTTGGAGTCAGAGTTCATGGGTTCAAATCCCGGCTCGGACACTTGTCAGCTGTGTGACTTTGGGCAAGTCACTTAACTTCTCTGTGCCTTAGTTACCTCATCTGTAAAATGGGGATTAAGACTGTGAGCCCCACGTGGGACAACCTGATTCCCCTGTGTCTACCCCAGCGCTTAGAACAGTGCTTGGCACATAGTAAGCGCTTAACAAATACCAACATTATTATTTATCATTAAAATTGTCACAACAATGTGTCCAGTTCAGCATCACCAGGTGTGTTGGCCTCCGCACATCCCTAAGATCTGAAATACATAGTTTGGGTCTTTATTTTGTTTTTGTTTTGTTCTCTTGAAGGCAAAATGCTTAGAAGGGCCTAGGAAGCCCCTTTTTTTTCAGTGCCTGATTTAAAAAATCTGTCACTGCACTGTGGGGATTACTGAAACTACATCTGTGTAGGCTTGTGAGTTTCTTGAAGATAGGTACTTCCCAAAGACAAAGGAAAACACTTTCAAGAGTGGAATTTTCTTTTGTCATCCCCTTTTATATCAGGGGTGTTCAAGATCAATCAAGCATATTTATGGGGTGCTTACTGTGTGCAGAGAACTGTACTGAACACTTGGGAGAGTACAATACATACAATACAATACTCTTGGGAGAGTAATAATAATGTTGGTATTTATTAAGCGCTTACTATGTGCAGAGCACTGTTCTAAGCGCTGGGGTAGATACAGGGTGATCAGATTGTCCCACGTTGGGCTCACAGTTTTAATCCCCATTTTACAGATGAGGGAACTGAGGCTCAGAGAAGTGAAGTGACTTGCCCACAGTCACACAGCTGACAAGTGACAGAGCCAGGATTTGAACCCCTGACCTCTGACTTCCAAGCCCAGGCTCTTTCCACTGAGCCACGCTGCTTAGTTTACATTGTCCCCAGGTCCTGGAACTCTCTTCCCCTGCTATATCTACCAGAATTTATTCCTTCCTACTTCCAATGCCCTGCTAAAATCCCACCACTGTCAATAAACCTTCCCTGACTAATTATAAATCCCCTGATTCCCATCAACTCTTTAGCCCTCCCTTGCACTTATTGAGTTTTGTTGTATCTCCCAAGCACTTAGTATATTGTGGCTCAGTGGAAAGAGCCCAGGCTTGGGAGTCAGAGGTCATGGGTTCGAATCCTGGCTCTGCCACTTGTCAGCTGTGTGACTGTGAGCAAGTCACTTTACTTCTCTATGCCTCAGTTACCTCATCTGTAAAATGGGGATTAACTGTGAGCCTCATGTGGGACAACCTGATTACCCTGTATCTACCCCAGCGCTTAGAACAGTGCTCTGCACATAGTAAGCGCTTAACAAATACCAACATTATTATATTGCACTGCATTTGATAGGCACTCAATAACTACCTTCAGTACTATTGCTAGTTTCCTCTAAACTAACCAGTTTTCTCCTGAAAGCAGCTTCCCTTGGGGAAAATCCTGGTGAAAAGACATGCCCATGTGACTGACCCTGGATCCTTCAGATTTATACACAAGAGATAAAATTGGCCTATGCCATGAAGCAACTGTAGCTACCAACCCCTGCTTTCTAGAAGCCCTCTCCTTTCCAGGATGACAGTGGCAGGAAACAGAAATCCCTTTTATTGCTACTGAACCTTTCCCTTTTAATTTCGGCACACCTGAAAACTTTGCTTAATAAAATCTTGTAGATGATGATCCTTTCAGATGTTTATTTATCATATATTTTTCTGGGGCATCATGCAGGGCACCTATTTTAAAATTCTTTCAAATATAGATACATATACGCAGGGATGAATTCATTTTTGGGCTTGTTTTCCAACTGACCTGTCCTTACCTATTGATATTTTCACATCAACTAGAGAAAGCAGCCTCTACACTAACCCTCACTAAAATATTTTCATTTATGAAAGTTTTGATCCAGTGGCCTTTCTATCTCTCATAACATATCTGTCAGGCAGCTAAGGGACCAGGTATTATAATGTCTGATTGATAAATTAAGAAATTGATGCATATAAGGAGGACAATTAGCTCCATCAGGGTCAAGTAGTATCTCATTCAGGATTTCTGCTGTGCTGAGGTGATACTGGATGAGCTTTAATTCAGTACGCCTGATTCTGTTACCTGTAAAACATTTGCAGGCTGGTAGGTCTTGAAACTGTTGCCACAAGTTTCCCCCAATCATTGGCCCTAACAGATTTTTTTTTTTTTAGTCATGGAAAAGGAACTAACTTCAGGACCCTTGACTCTATTTCTTAAAATTGTTTGTGTAATCATGCATAAATACACAGATGCTTTGGCTCTATCAGCACTCTTCATTAGGGAGAAGGAAGCACTAAGGGGAAGAGAGGTCAATGGAGAGAGAATGACAAGTCACCCATATTCCACTCCATTCTCAAAACTCAGGTATTCTAGTTTGGGCTGTGCTCACCCCTGTGGGCTCTTGGCTGGAACCTTCACCCACTCAACCTCACCCTGTCTAAAAAGGGAAAGAGTGCAGGCTTAGAAGTCAGAGGACCAAGATTCTAATCCCCGATCTGCTACTTTCCTGCTGATGGACCTTGGGCAAGTCACTTATTTTCTCTGTGCCTCAGTTTCCTCAACTGTAAAATGAGAAGTCAATAGCTGTTTTCCCTCCTACTCAGACTGTGAGCCCTAGGTGGGACAAGGGCTATGTTCATTCTGATTAACATGTATCTACCCCAGCACTTAGAACAGCGCTTGACATGTACTAAGTTAAGTCTTTAACAAATACCATCAAAAAAGGGAAGGAAAGGGATTCCTTGTCTCTGGACTAGCTGTGGCCCTTCATCTCCACCAAATTGAAGCTACAGCCACAGAGTAATACTTTGGCATTCCTGGGACATGGCTGGAAGGACCTTTCCCTTTCCCACATCAGAATTGGAGTTCCAGAACTTAAAAGTTCCTCATAGCTGACTCCCCACCTCAGATGTGAGTTGGAAGTAAGTGAGGATTGTGACAACATTACCAGGAGCCTCCACTACGACCGTTTCAGCATGGTTGGTAATAATAATGATTAATAATTGTGGCGTTGGTTAAATATACTAAGCTCAGGGGTAAGTATAAGTTTATCAGGTTGGACACAGTCACTGTTCCACTTGGGGCTCACGGTCTCAATCCCCATTTTAGAGATGAGGTAACTGAGGCACAGAGTAGTGAAGTGACTTGCCCAAGGTCACTTAGCAGACAAGTGGCAGAGCAGGGATTAGAACCCATGACTTTCTGACTTCCAGGCCTGCTCTCTAGCCATTATGCCATGCTGCTTCACGAGTGTGACTGTTTCAGGTTTGGTGTCAACATTACTGTTTCAGGGTGAGGACATGGGGTAGGTGAACTGAGAAGAAAGAGGGAAAGCCCTCTGGGAAGTCATTGATTAATCATTCAATCAATGGTATTTACTGAGTGCTTACTGCATGTAAAACACTGTACTAAGTGCTCGGGAGAGGACAGTACAATAGAGCAGGTAGACATGATCCCTGCCCACAGGGAGTTTACAGAGGAGAGAGGGAGACAGACATTAAAATAAATTACAGATGGTCATCTCCATAAATGCTGTGGAGAAGGGGTGAAAATCAAAGTGCTTAAGTGATACAGACCCAAGTATGTCGGTGACAGGGAAGGGAGGATGAATAGAGGGACTTTCCCTGACTTTCACATCTCTGTATGTAGCACCATCCTCCTCCCTGTTTCACAAGCCCATAATCATGGCATTATACTTGATTCATCCCTCTCTTTCAACCCACATATTCAATCTGTCACCAAATCCTCTTGGTTCTACCTTCATAACATCATTAAAATCTGCCCTTTCATCTCCATCCAAATTGCTACTACATTGATCCAAGTACTTGTCCTATCCCACCTTGTGTACTGTGTCTGCCTCCTCACTGATCTCCTTGCCTCCTACTTCTTCCCACTCCAGTCCATACTCCACTCTGCTGTCCAGATTATTTTTCTAAAAAAAAAATTTGGTCACTGTTTCCCCACTCCTCGAGAACCTTTAGTGGTTTCCCAGCCTCCTCCACATAAAACAGAAATTACTTACCAATGGCTTTAAAGCACTCAATCACCTTGCCCCCTCCTATCTTACCTAGCTGATTTCCTACTACAGCCCAGCATGCTCACTTCGCTCTAACACCAACCTACTCACTGTACCTCGATCTCATCTATGTGGCCACTGACCCCTTGCCTATGTCCTGCCTCTTGGCCTGGAACCTCCCCTTGCCCCCCCATCACCTTCATATCAGACAGATGATCACCTTCCCACCTTCAAAGCAGCATGGCATAGTGGATAGAGCATGGATCTGGGAGTCAGAAAGTCATGGATTCTAATCCTTGCTCTGCCACTGTTCTGCTGTGTGACCTTGGACAAATCGCTTCACTCCTCTCTTACTTATAAAATAGGGATTGAGACTGTGAGCCCCACATGGGATAAGACCTGTGTCCAACCCGATTTGCTTGTATCCACCCCAATGCTTAGTACAGTGCTTGGCACAGAGTAAGTGCTTAACAAATACCATAATAATTATTATTATTCAAGGTCTTATTAACATCATATCTCCTCCAAGAGGACTTCCCTAACTAACCCCTCATGTCTCTACCCCCTCTCCCTTCTGTGTTTCCTGTGCACTTGGATCTGTACCCTTTAAGCACTTCATATTCATCCCACCCTCAGTTCATTCATTCATTCATTCAATAGTATTTATTGAGCGCTTACTATGTGCAGAGCACTGTACTAAGCGCTTGGGATGAACAAGTCAGCAACAGATAGAGACAGTCCCTGCCGTTTGACGGGCTTACAGTCTAATCGGGGGAGATGGACAGACAAGAACAATGGCAATAAATAGAGTCGAGGGGAAGAACATCTCGTAAAAACAATGGCAACTAAATAGAATCAAGGCGATGTACAATTCATTAACAAAATAAATAGGGTAATGAAAATATATACAGTTGAGCGGACGAGTACAGTGCTGTGGGGATGGGGAGGGAGAGGTGGAGGAGCAGAGGGAAAAGGGGAAAAAGAGGGTTAAGCTGCGGAGAGGTAAAGGGGGGGTGGCAGAGGGAGTAGAGGGAGAAGAGGAGCTCAGTCTGGGAAGGCCTCATGGAGGAGGTGAGTTTTAACTGGGTTTTGAAGAGGGAAAGAGAATCAGTTTGGCGGAGGTGAGGAGGGAGGGCGTTCCAGGACCGCGGGAGGACGTGACCCAGGGGTCGAAGGCGGGATAGGCGAGACTGAGGGACGGTGGACGGTGAGGAGGTGAGGAGGCTCAGTCCCAAAGCACTTATGTACATATCCATAACATTTTAATGTCTATCTCCCCCTTTAGACTGTAAGCTCCTGGTGGGCAGGGAACATGCCTACCAACTCTTTTGCATTGTACTCTCCCAAGTGTTTAGTACAGTAGAGAAGACATATGCTCTAGTGGAAAGAACCTGGGCCTGGTAGTCAGAGGACCTGGGTTCTAATCCTAGCTCTGTCACTTATCTGCTGTGTGGCCTTGGGCAAATCACTTAACTTCTCTGTGTCTCAGTTTCTTTGTCTGTAAAATGGGGGCTCAATACCTGTTCTCCTTCCTACTTAGATTGTGAGCCCCATATAGGAGCTGATTAACTTGTATCTAGCCCAGCGTTTAATACAGTGCTTGACACATAAGTGCTTAACAAATATCACCATTTATTTATTTTTATTTTACAGTGCTCTGTTCAAAATGGGTTTTCAATAAATATGATGAACTGATTGAATGAAAACAAGAGCTTAGTTAGGAAAGGCCTCTTGGAGGAGATGTGATTTTTAGTAGGGCTTTGAAGATGGGGAGAGTGGTAGTCTGTTGGGAGGATGTCGGCAATGCGTCAGTGGTGAGATAGATGAGATCGAGATACAGTGAGAAGGTTGGTGTTAGAGGAGCGAAGTTTGCAGGTTGGGTTCTAGTAAAGCAGCAGGGGGTGGTCCACACTGTTGAAGACAGCTGAGAGGTCAAGGAGGATTAAGATGGAGTAGAGACCATTGGATTTGTTGAGAAGGTGGTCATTGGTACCTTAGAGAGGGCAGTTCCCATGGAGTGGAAGGGTGAGAAGCCAGATTGCAAGTGGTCAAGGAGAGAATTGGAGGAGAGGAAGAAGAGGCAGCAGGTATTAGCGCCTTGCTCAAGTTTTGAAAGGAATGGTAGGAGGGAGATGAGGTGGTGCCTGGAGGGTGTCATGAGGTCACAGAGGGGCATTTATAGGATAGGTGTTCTTTGGGCATGTTTGGAAACAGTAAGGAAGGGCCTTCTGGAGAGTGAGCAGCAGAAGATGATGGTCAGGGAGGGGGCAAGTGTTTTAATAAGGTGCAAAGGGATGGCGTTGGAGTTACAGGTAGAGAGAATAGATTTTAAGAGGAGGTGGGAAGTCTTCTTGCAATACTGCTGGGAAGTGTGGGTAGGAGTAGGGGGGATTGGGGAGGTGCTGGGGGGATTTTAGGAAGATTACGCTGGGTGGTTTCAATTTTCTTTGATGAAATTGAGGTCCCTAGAGGCAGCATATGGGGGAGAGAGGGAGACCCAACTTCCCTGTATATTGCTGCTTTGGGGCCAAAGGTGGACCCAAAAGGGGGACCATAAAATAGGGGACCAAATCCTCAACCAAAACTTTCGTTTGTGTCAGAATTGGTTTGGAGCCACAGTGTAGATTCCTGCCCTTCCCAATGCCTAGGTTGGTTCTCTGAACACCCTGCACAACTAAGAAAAACCTCTTCTCTGTACCATTATGCTTTTTGTTCCAGTAAACAGAGTTAAAACCAAAGTCAAAAAGTACTCTTCCAACAAGCTCCAGGTCAATGAAGTTGTTCCAGAGTTTCACTGTAGTAGTCTGTGTCAGGCTTGCAATTTCGCATTGTAAAGGGATGTGGTTCAAATGCCAATAGTTAGTAACCTGTTTCCATGGAGACAGTAGTAGTTATGAAAATGGGGTAATTTGAGAAATTACAGAGATGGAAATATCCAACCTTCTTTTGGCTGAGAATTGGACCTGTCTCACGCAAACACATGTAGCGTCTTTCAACGGTGTCCATCATGCCACCTACCAGGTCCAAAAATGGAGTCAGTTCCCATGCACAGACATGAAGCTAGCTTGCTGTGACATAACTTAGATGGGTAAGCAAATGCTGAGGGCTGTGCTGTGAGCTGAACTGGAGTGACCACACATGGGGCAGACAGCTAAAGCAACTCTAGAAATACCTGGAGATCTAACTTCAACAATTATGCCTAGTTTTGGAACGAGGGCCCCCAGCAGAAGACATGTCCTCCACTCAGAGTCAGAGGGTCTCTTCTGAAGCAAAGTCTCAGAAAGGCGAAGCCATATACAACAACATGGTCGACATGTTTTTAGTTGAAAATACATTCTGCAGTCCTTCAGTTGCAAACAGTAGTTAAAGCCATTAGCAGCAGCAGCATCTTCAAAGGTGAAAATGATCAATTTTAATTCCTTGTATTTTCTGCAAGCAGTTTAATCTTAGAGGAAAATTAAAGCAGGAGCTGTTATTTTAGTTTGGTCACTTTTTATTTTTTGTAGGTACATTTGGCTCCTCAGTTGCCTCCTATTTCCTGTTCTTGAGATGGATGTATGGCGTAAACATGGTTATGTTTGTTCTGACACTTGGCCTTATCATGATACCAGAGGTGAGACTATTGGGGAGTAGTTTGGAAAGTAGTTTGGTAAATGTCATAAAAAAAGTCCCCTTTGTCAGAACATAAAAACGAACAAGTTACATTTATCTTCCGGAGTGATGGTACACAGACTGTGCTGCGTCAATATGATGCTGCTTGGAGATTTGGAAATTCACCAGAAGATTCCAAACTTTTCCTGAAACTCTGATCCACCCTTCCTTCAAGGGCTAGAGGAAACTTCACCCTCATGAGTTCTCCAGGTCTCTGGGACCACCCAACTCTGAAACCAAGTGGATTTCTCTGGTTCTGCTCCATTCCAAACCTGTAGCTCTAACCTGAGGTGACCCCGAGGGCTTTGATTTGGGGACACTCTGGTGGGGTCACTTGCTGCCAGAGATAACAGATGATTCCTCTAACCCACTGATTCTTAGACTGTAACTCCTTGTGGGCAGGGAACATGTCTACCAACTCTGTTGTAGTGTGCTCTCCCAAGCACTTAGCTTAGTGCTCTGCACAAATTAAGCACTCAATAAATATCATTGATTGATTGATTAAAGTTAAGCAGTGGGGTAGATACAAGTTAATCCAGTTGGACACAGTCTCTGTCCCACATGGGGCTCACACTTTTACTCCCCATTTTATAGATGAGGTAACTGAGGCCCAGAGAATTTAAGTGACTTGCCCAAGGTCACCCAGCATGTGACGGAGCTGTGTTTCAAACCCAGTCCCATTTTCTATCCACTAATCTACACTGCTCCTCAGTATGACCCATACACTGGATCTGGACCACCAATTGATTTACTCACGTGGTGGGTCTGATTTGGGCTGTCAGTTAACTGGATCTGTGGTTTCCACTGTGTCTAGTAGCTCTGGAAGCTGAAGGTTGAGCTTGTTGTGGGCACAAAATATGTTTGATGTTACACTGTACTCTCCCAAGCACTTAGTATGGTGCTTTGCATACAGTAAGTACTCAATGAATATGATCAATTATATAATTATAATAATACTTCTTAGACAGGCTTGGGATCAGTAAGGAGCCACGGAAGGCAGAAGTACAGAAACTTCTGCCTCTAAAATTGTCTCTAAGCTCATTGTGGGCAGGGAATGCTTCTGTTGATTGTTATATTGTGCTCTCCCAAGTGCATAGTACAGTGCTCTGCACACAATAAGGGCTCAATAAATACCACTGACTGGCTGACTGACTGCCCCACTCCATCCTTTCCCACCACTGAGTGGATCAGCAAGGGGACATTTTGTTTGCAGTCCTCATTTGGGTAGTAAAAATCACCCACTCCATTTTCAATGAAGAGACCCTCTGCAAAACCCTTCTCCTAGTTCATCAGAATCCCAGGGAAGACCAGCACCCACTTAATCCTCTCTCCATACACCTCTTGAGCCTCTGCACTGGAAGCTGGACCCAGCCTAGCTTAGACCTCTCTGGGACTTCTGCATTCCAAAGAGGTTCCCTTGAGGTGGTCCCGAGCCAATCCATACCCCTTTAGCAGGTGCGTTATGCCCCACATTTGTCACAGGACTCAAGGACGGGGGCAGCATTCCCCCAGCTACTTAATTTCAACAATATGGTAAAAATCTTCCATTTCAAATATTAGGTGTCATTACTGGGCCAGCAGTGGGATGAAAATCTAATGCTGGATTTCTGTCATGTTGCCCACAAGAGGACAAGCGGCAGAAACATATGAATGTATAAATTCTACTTAAAAGGTGCTGAAAACATAGTGACTAGAGATCGATTGTGAGATTTATGTCAGGAAAACTCAAGGAAGAGGAAATGGAGACTAGTGTTGGTATTTATAAAGGAGTGTCTCGGGCTGGAAAGCATAATCATCTCTCATCAGAGAGGAGAAAAACGTCTGACCCAACAATGCTTTTTTAAGACATTTGTATGGATTGAGTTTATGATACTGCTTCTCAAAACGCTAACCATTTTCCACCTTTCTGGATACAGGCAACAATGGGTAAACCGTATGGAAGTTTACCTAGAAAGACCGTACCAAGAGCAGAAGAGCCAACAGCCATGAACTTTGGTGTTCTGTATGACTTCAGTGTAAGTGTCTTTCAAAAGAAGCGATATTGCAATCTCCTACATTAACCGGGCTCTCTGGGGAACTTGGCTTTCAGGACGTACTGA
This sequence comes from Ornithorhynchus anatinus, assembly GCF_004115215.2. NCBI lineage: Eukaryota > Metazoa > Chordata > Mammalia > Monotremata > Ornithorhynchidae > Ornithorhynchus > Ornithorhynchus anatinus. The sequence goes on from NC_041753.1 coordinate 59,306,212, forward strand.
ACATTTAATAGGCAAAACCTCCAGAGAGTCCGTTGCAAATGTGTAGCAATCAGTTCAAATCCCCATTTGAATATTTCTCAACACAGAGGGTTTCCTTAGCTGCAGAATATTATATTGAAATTCTGAGCCTAGATTTCCATTACAGTGCTTCTGTGACTTAAAGGAGAGAAACCTAGTAATAGGATGCTATGATTGAATGTAGATTAGACTTCAGAATGAAGCTGAACTCAAAGTTCAAAGAATGGAAACAAATATTCTTATTTCAATTTTTTTTCTTTAAAAAAAACAGTAGAGTCTGTCATCTAAACTTGTGTTTGCATCTCCGCAAACTCTTATTGCAGAATGACCGAGTCCCTTTCTGCCTCTCTAGAAGGTCAGAGATGTGAATCACTCCTTTTCCCTAAATATAATAATAATGATAATAATGACAATAATTGTAGTTGTGTTAAGCACTGACTGTACAAGCACTGTACAAAACACTGGAGTAAATACAAGATAATCATTGGACATAGTCCCCATACCATATGATGCTCACAGTCTTAGTAGTAGGGAGAACAGGTATTGACTTCCCATTTTACAGACAAGGCGACTGAGACCCCGAGAAGTCAAGTGACTTACACAAGGTCACACAGCAGGTAAGTGACAGCCAGGATTAGAACTCAGGTCTTCCGACTCCCAGACCTGTGCTCTTTCTGCTAGACCAGGCTGCCTCCTACTTAGTTTCCACATAGGTTATTTGGTAATATATTAGTAATTGTTGGGGATGGCATTTAAAAGTTGCTTCATTGACATTTATGCACCTCTTGAGAATACCTTGGGAATTTAATTAATGTGTGTGATAATAGGCATCATCATCATCATCATCAACAACAGCAGTAATTGAGTGCCTTCTCTATGCAGAGCACTATATGAGGGACTTGGAGAACGTACCATAGAAGTAAAAGACGTGGTCCCCGGAGCTTGCGATCCAAAGGAGAGGCCCAAATTGCTGAATGTACAGTGAATAAAAGTGTGAGACTATAGATACAAATGATAAAAACACAAGTGAGCCAAAAAATGATTAAACAATAAATGTATCAACCAGTCCATACATGAGTGCTAAGGTCTGGTGAGATGGCATGATGGAGAAGGCAGGGGGAGTGATTTCAGAGGTAAATTTTTAGGAAGACTTTGAGGATGGGGAAAGGGCAACACAGGAAGAGGGAAAAGTGTGAGCAATAGGTCAGAGAGGGGACAGTCCAAAGTAAGGTATATTTAAGAGGTTAGCTTGGGAGAAGAAAGAATCCAAGATGGGATGAAGAGGGATTAAAGAACAGATAAGTAAAATGGAGGGAGTGGTTGAGAGCCTTCACAGCAATAATTAAGAGTTTCTGTTTGGTGTGGAGAGAATAGCAGCATGGCCTAGTGGAAAGAGCACGGGCCTAGGAGTCAGAAGACCTGGGTTCTAATCCCAGCTATGCCAATTGCTTATTGTATTATCTAGGGCAAGTCATTTAACTTCTCTGTGCCTCTTCTCTGTGCCTCATTCCATCAACTGTAAAATAGGGATTAAATACCCATTCTCCCTCCTACTCTAGTGTGAGCCCCACGTGGGACAGAGACTTGTACAGCCTAATTAACTAGTACCTTCCCAGAGCTTAGAACAGTGTTTGACACGTAGTAAGTTAGAGAAGCAGCGTGGCTCAGTGGAAAGAGCACGGGCTTTGGAGTTAGAGGTCATGGGTTCGAATCCCCGCTCGGCCACTTGTCAGCTGTGTGACTTTGGGCAAGTCACTTAACTTCTCGGTGCCTCAATTACCTCATCTGTAAAATGGGGATTAAGATTGTGAGCCCCACGTGGGACAACCTGATTCCCCTGTGTCTACCCCAGCGCTTAGAACAGTGCTCGGCACATAGTAAGCGCTTAACAAATACCAACATTATTATTATTATTATTATTATTAAGTGCTTAACAAATACCATTAAAAAATAGGCAGCCTTTGGATGTTTTTGAGTAGGACTTTGATATGTCTCACTATGTAAGTAAGGGTGGACAGGAAGCTAGGAAGAGGGCAAGTTATGGGAGGGAACATGAGAAGTTCTGCTTTGTATGTATTGAGTTAAAAGTTCTAGCAGGCCATCCAAATGGAGACGTCCCAAGGACAGGAGGAAACATGAAATTGTAGAGCCAGTTCAGGGCTTTGTCAGGAATGGATATTTAGACATTGGAGTCCTTAAATAGATGGAGTAGCTGAAGCACATGAGTGAATAAACTCCCCGAGAAAATAAATATGTAGGGAGACAAATAGAAGAACCAGACCTGAGCAAGTCTGCAAATTGTCTGCAACATTATTGAATTCATTGTGTATCAATGAGTGGTATTTATTGAGTGTTTACTGTGTGCTTAGCAGAGTACTAAGCACTTGGGAGAGTACAGTATAACAGAGTTGGTTATACACATTCCCTGCTCACAATGAGTTTACAGCCTAGAGGAGGCATTTGTTCTGCTGGTTTTCAACATGCTATGTAAACTGATTTGTTTTTGAAGCAGTGACTTTTTTTTCATACAGCTGTGGAATTCGGGAAGCGAATAAGATAGTTGTGACTCTCAGCCTAGCCAAGGGTTCGCTCAGCTTTGTGGTCAGAACAAGATGTCCTCCCTTTTCCCTACTGCTATGTCAGTCAGCAGCAGCCAGACCCAAGCTCCAAAGGAGCACCATGAATTCACATTAAATTCTGGGGTTCGGTAGGTGGACACATTGTCTGCACACACAGGTTTGAGTGAATCATACTCTTTGGGTTCTCAGTGGATAACTTGGGCCAAGGCCCCATTAAATGACAAGTTCCCCCAACAGATGAGCATGATCACTTTAACTCTACAATTCCATCCTGGATTATCCACTCTGTGATTGTTCCTCTGTCACTAATCACATGGTTTAAGGCGATCCAGCATCAAATTCAGCATGTAGCAGTTTCTGAGTTTTCTCTATTATTTCTGGAGCACTGTAAACTGTTACATTCCCCCCTTACCTTTCATTCACTGTCACTCGACTTTGAGTGCTTACTGTGTGCAGAGCACTGTACTAAGCACTTGGGAGAGTACTATATAACAATCAGCAGACACATTCCCTGCCCACTCTGAGCTTACAGTCTTCAGTCGACCTCCCACGCAGCCCAGAGCTTCCATATTACCAAGGCTCTGGGGTCCGTGGTGGGTCGTTCGATGGCAGGGGTATGCACCCCACTCCCACCCAACACCCCCAACTGTCTCTATATATTTTCAAACGTTGGGAAGGTTGTGGCAGCTTGTACCAAGGACTGTTTACCCGAGTGGTGAAATTCCCAAAGACTGTCCCCTTCAAGTACTGTCTAGATTGTAAGCTCGTTGTGGGCAGGTAAGGGGTCTGTTTATTGTTTTTTTGTATTCTCCCCAGTGGTTAGTAAGATCCTCTGTGCACAGTAAGCGCTCAATAAATACGACTGACTATTTAACTGATAGACTTCTTACTGTCGATAGGTGTTGGATTTTTATCCTGTGTTTACTGTGCTTGCATGATGTGGACAGGGGTTGTGTCTGTTCTGATTGTACTGTAGCTCCCCCAGGATTTAACACAGTGCTCGGCACCTAGTAAGTGCTTAACAAATTCCATAATGATTATTATTCTAATTAATTAATTACAGGATGCATTAAGTGCTTACAATGTATTAATGGTTGGTGTAGTTACAAGGTTATAAATCCTTTACAAACTTACAAGGTTATAAGACATAGTCCCTTTCCCACATGGGACTCACCATCTATCTTGTCCGCATTTTACAGAGGAGAAGGAAACTTAGGGTCAGAGAGGTTAAGTGACTTGCCTATGGCCACACAGCGGGTGAGAGGCAGTGCTAGGATCAGAACCCTCTATTCAGACTGGGAGCCTCTTGGGAGCTAGAGATGGGGTTTGAATAGATTTTATTGAATTATCCCATTGATTGGAACAGCGTTTTAGTTAATCCATGGTATTTACTGAGCTCTTTGTGCAGAGCACTGTACTAATCGTTTGGGAGAGTACAATAGAGGTGGTAGACATGATCTCTGCACTCAAGGATCTTACAGTTGAAGGGGGAGACAGGCATTAAAATAAATTACAAGTAGGGGAAGCAACAGGGGATGAGGATATGTACATAAGTGCTTTGTGAGTGGGGATGGATGGCAAGTATTTCAGTGCTTAGGGGTGGGAATAAATGCATGGGAGAGGAAGTAGAGAGAGAAAATAGGGTGGGAGGAGCATTATAAGTGCTTAATGAATGCTATCATTAATTCATGCAATCATTTATTCACTATGTACTGAACTGAGCAATGGGATATAATATTCAGAGTCTCTGGAATCCAAAGAGCCCCAAATCAAAAAAATAAAGGGGTGGAGAAGGGTCGGTGAGACAGACATCCTTATATAGGTAAAGGTGAACATAATAAAATCACAAAAACAACATTGAGTCCAGGGCATTGATAAACATGAAAACACAATGGGAAAATTACAGTTAACGGATTAGAATTTCGGGTTCCTCACCTCTCAGGTGTGGTTGTTAATAATAATAATGATGATGATAACAATAATAAGAACAATCTGAATAAATCCCAAAGAAGGGAATTCATATGTGGATGACGTTATGGAGCTAAATATGCTAATTAGCCAGGGAAGCTTTAGCTTGTGAATAGCCAACTTTCAAAACACAAAGAGTTTTCCTGCCAGTCTTTGGGTACCCAAGTCAATTCATTATGTCATGAAGTGAAAGTTCTTCAACCTATTTCATCCTTAGCCTGTGTTTTCGATTCATTTTCGCACCAAGCATGTCTGATATGATTGCTAAGTAGTTAACTAAACCTCTTCAATTATTTTCCTATGTAAAATTACTAATAACGCTTGCAGATCAGGCAATCTGTATAGCTTTTAAAGAGGCAAGTGAAATATTAATACATGATAAATACAGATTATTTGCATTAGGACTGGCTAAATGATAAGTCTATTTGTTTGGCTTTAAATATGCAAACATGATGTCTTCAGTTATAGAAAGGAGAGTCATCTGATCTGTTGCAAAGAGAGGGAACTCAAAAAATCAAGATTCTAAATCGATGTGTTCTTGTTTGCCTGCTTATCCTGGATTTGTAAGTCCCCCTTTTTACTTTTTAAAGCAAAATCTAGTGATTCATGGCCAGTTAGCTATGCCAAAGTATTAAAATGCTTTCTAAACTATTGTAGGAAATCTAGCAGCAACCCAATAGGAGAATTAAAACATTTAGGTAATCCCTTCACTGTATCTGAAATATAATATTGCTTCTTTTGACCCAACTGGGACACTGTGGAACAACATGTTTTTAGATTTCTAGGGAGTCTACTGGCTTTTGGTTGTCAACCTCATTCCCACCTAAGAGATGATTCCAACATTCGATTACCTATTCATTATACATTATGCAGACCTACCCCAATAAAATCAGTTTTCAAGGAAACTAAAAATGGAATTATTAGAACCAAGAAGGGTTAAAACTTTCAAATCAGGACCAGGAGGATATAATCTGATGATTATAGATGATGATAGATGATTGAATCTATCATTCATTCAATCAATCAATGGTTTTTATTAAGCACTTACCTTGTGCAGAACACTATACTAAGCGAGTGAGAGAGTACAGCAAAACAGAGTTGGTAGACACAATCCCTGCTCACAAGGAGTTTACAGTCTAGAAGTGGAGAGAGACATCAAAATAAATTATAGATGGATATCTACATACATGCTGTGGGGCAGGATAAGGGGTGAATATCAGATTGCTCAAGGGGAACAGACCCAATTGCATAAGCCACAAAACGGAGGGCTCAAACAGGGAAGTGAGGGCTTAGTTGGGGAAGGCTTCTTGGAGGAGATGTGATTTTAGTGGGGTTCTGAAGCAGGGGAGAGTGGTGGTCTGTAGGATATGAAGAGGGAGGGAGTTCCTGGCCAGTGGGATGAAGTGGGCAAGGGATCAGCTATGAGAAAGACAAGAACTAGATACAGAGAGAAGGTTGGGGTTAGAGGTTTGAGGCGTGCAGGTTGGGTTGTAGCAGGAGATCTCTGGGGCTTTTAATTCTGAAATCTCTATCTTGGTCCGTTGGCAAGTATTCTCAGACAGGGGATCGGAGACACTGACAAGAGCAACTATTAGGGAAGCTGAAATTGGGATCTTGATTACTTCATTCCCTTTCCTTCCCCCATCCATGAGACTACAGAAAACCAAGTGGCTCTACTCAAGGTCCCAGAGAGCACGACAGCTATCAAACTAATAATTCACTGAAAGGAAAGGACTGAGACAAAAATCACCGCCAAAGCAAGTGAGCATAATTTGATGAGGAGAGAAAATCAAGGAATCTGCAGAGCTAATGAGGCAATGTTCACCTCATGACTTTGAAATGTTGGCCTTGCTCCTTTGGGAGTCTGGATGGGTGAGAAATGGTTCCACGACCCAGGGAGGATGGCCTAGTATGATGGAGCTGTCTAAGATGCCCTGAGTAATCTCATGACTAGTATAGTGTCAGTTTCACCCCTAATTAGGGGGCAAAAAATGGAACAGAATGTCTTCTGAGACTTTTCACGTGAGGCAGCATGGCCTAGTGGAAGGAGACTGGGCCTGAGAGTCAGTGGACCTGGGTTCTAATCCAAGATCTGCCACTTCCCTGCTGTGTGACTTTGGGTAAGTCACTAAACTTTTCTGTGCCTCAGTTTCCTCAACTGTAAAATGGGTATTCAATACCTGTCCTCCGTCCTAACTTAGATTGTTAGTCCCATGTGGGACAGGGACCGTGTCTGACATGATGAAATTATATCTACTCTAGTGCTTAGAACAGTGCTTGATCCATAGTAAGTGCTTAACAAACACCATAATTGTTATTATTATTATATTCTGGGGAAGAGAAAACAGCCATACAGTGGATGTATTTGGGACTGGGACCCAGGAGAGTGGCCATCCATCCTTTTTGGATGTCCCCACTAACAATAATAATAATGATGGTATTTGTTAAGCGCTTACTATGTGCTAAGCACTGTTCTAAGCACTAGGGTAAACATTATCAGGTTGGAGGCAGTCCCTGTCCTACATGGGGCTCACAGTCTTTAATCCTCATTTTACAGATGAGGTAACTGAGGCACAGAGAAGTAAGGTGACTTGCCTGAGGTCACACAGCAGAGAAGTGAAGGGGCTGAGATTAGAATCCAGGTCTTTCTGGCTCCCAGGCCCATCCTTTATCCACTATGCCACATTGCTTCTCATCACTAACCCCTTTGGAGTTAGTCTGCCCGCCACCTAAAACTCAACATGAGCAAGACTGAGCTCCTCATCTTCCCTCCCAAGCCCGGTCCTCTCCCAGACTTCCCTATCACCGTGGATGGTACGACCATCCTTCCCGTCTCTCAGGCCCGCAACCTCGGTGTCATCTTTGACTCATCTCTCTCATTCACCCCACACATCCGATCCGTTACCGAGACCTGCCGGTCTCACCTTTACAATATTGCCAAGATCTGTCCTTTCCTCTCCACCCAAACGGCTACCTTACTGCTACAGGCTCTCGTTATATCCCGGCTAGACTACTGTGTCAGCCTTCTCTCTGATCTCCCTTCCTCCTCTCTCGCCCCGCTCCAGTCTATTCTTCACTCCGCTGCCCGGTTCATCTTCCTGAAAAAACGTTCTGGGCATGTCACTCCCCTTCTTAAACACCTCCACTGGTTGCCTATAAACTTCCGCTCAAAACAAAAACTCCTCACTCTAGGCTTCAAGGCTCTCCATCACCTTGCCCCTTCCTACCTCTCCTCCCTTCTCTCTTTCTACTGCCCACCCTGCACACTCCGCTCTACTGCCGCCCACCTCCTCACCGTCCCTTGGTCTCGCCTATCCCGCCGTCGACCCCTGAGCCACGTCCTCCTGCGGTCCTGGAATGCCCTCCCTCCTCACCTCCGTCAATCTAATTCTCTTCCCCTCTTCAAATCCTTACTTAAAGCTCACCTCCTCCAAGAGGCCTTCCCAGACTGAGCTCCCCCCTTTTTCCCTCTGCTCCCTCTACCCCCCTTCACCTCTCCGCAGCTAAACCCTCTTCTCCCCCATTCCCCTCTCCTCCTCCCCCTCTCCCGTCCCACCCCCTCAGCACTGTACTCATCCACTCGACTGTATATATCTTTATCACCCTATTTATTTTGTTTATTTTGTTTAATAAGATATACATCACCTTGATGCTATTTAGTTGCCATTGTTTTTATGAGATGTTCTTCCCCTTGACTCTATTTATTGCCACTGTTCTTATCTGCCTGTCTCCCCGATTAGACTGTAAGCCCGTTAAAGGGCAGGGACTGTCTCTATCTGTTGACGATTTGTACATTCCAAGGGCTTAGTACAGTTCTCTGCACATAGTAAGCGCTCAATAAATACTATTGAATGAATGAATGAATGAATGAATGGAGCCCTGGCTTCCCCATCTCTTCCTGAGGGATAATAATCCCATTGCCTCCCTCACCTCAGAATACGGGAGTTAAGTGAGTGAAATTGCTGAAGACCTTTGCACTCTTTATAATAATAATAATAGTAATAAACAACTCCTCCTGTGACTGTACTATATTCAGTAGTATTATATTCAGGAGAATTCCTTGAAAGAGGTCTGAAGATTCAAATGTGGAGAGGAGAAAGGGAGTGGAGGAGGAAGGGAGTGGAGGAGGGATGAATGAGTACCATTTGTGTGGTAAAGCCACTACTGATCCAATTGATTGATGGATACTTTAATATTTACTGAATGACTATGGCTTGTTAGATGTGGTAAAACGTATTAAACGATTTGCAGTTTCTGCCCTCCAGAGCTTGTATAGTAGGAAAATAAATTGGCTCTATATCTAGTCTCTGGTTTTTGACCTTACAATTTTTAATTTAATTTGGACCAGAGGAAAGAGATGTTCAGATCAGCATAATGTTTACAGAAGTAGATGTGCTCTCCCTGATTCCCTTTGGGTTTCTAGGATGATGGAGGGACTAAAGAAGAGTCTTATGTGTGAACAAAGGTTTGGTGTAGTGGATGCCAAGTGGGAAATTATTCAAAGTGTATGGGACTGTGAAGAAAACCTGGAGAAGTAGAAGAAGGAAACAAGCTAAGGGGAACAAAAAAGACTGTCCAATTTGCCTGAGGGAGTTAGCAGTTGGAGCAGCAGTATTTATTGAGAATTCTTTTGGTGCTGTGCGCTGAACAAGGTTCTTGGGAAGTACAGATAACAAAGATACCTATCCTCTACCCACAAGGAGTTTACACTTTAATGGGGGAGGCAAACATAAAAATATTTACAACTAGAGAGTTCAAAATAAAATAAACTGATCAGACATATATGTATGACATGACATCAATCGATCAATGGAGTTTATTGACTGCTCGCTGTATACAGAACATCTTACTAAACACTTGGGAGAGCACAATTCAACAGAATTAGCTGACATATTCCCTGGCCATAATGAGCTTACAGTCTAGGGAGGGAGACAGACATTAGAATGAATAAATAAGTCATTTAGAATATATAATTTAAAGATGACCGTAAGTGCTGTGGGGGTGGGGATTGGGTGAATATCAAATGTCCAAAGGTCACAGATCAAAGTTCTAGACTGTGAGCCGTTGTGGGCAGAGATTGTCTCTGTTGCTGAATTGTACTTCGAAAGCACTTAGTACAGTGCTTTGCACACAGTAAGTGCTCAATAAATACGATTGAATGAATGAATGACACAGAAGAGACAGCAAGCTGGGGAAAAGAGAGATTAATTGGGGAAGTAGTGGGAGAATTAACTGGGGATCTTGAACTTTAGTGTGAGGGTAAGGAATGTATTTTTTACTTTTATTGTATGTTTCCATGCACCTAGTTCAGTGGTCTTGACGCTTCTTCCCCTTGACGCTGTTTAGTGCCATTGTTCTTGTCTGTCCGTCTCCCCCGATTAGACTGTAAGCCCGTCAAACGGCAGGGACTGTCTCTATCCGTTGCCGACTTGTTCATCCCAAGCGCTTAGTACAGTGCTCTGCACATAGTAAGCGCTCAATAAATACTATTGAATGAATGAATGAATGGTCTGCACAAAATAGGCTCCCAGTAAACACATAATGATAGTGGTGATGGCAATGGCGATGATGATGATGGAGATGAAGATGGTGATGACAATGGTGTCTCCTACCATAAATAATGGAAGAGGTTTGGGCCGGAGGCTTCAGGACCTAGAATTTACGTGGAGGAATAGTAACAGTAAGCAAGTGGAAAGCCGTGTAAGTGTAATGAAGTGTGGAAGATATGAGGGCTTAGTTCAGTTCAGTTCAGGTTGAGTTCTGTGTCTCCTTCTCTTCTCCATCTACACCCACTCCCTTGGAGAAGTCATTCGCTCCCATGGCTTCAACTACCATCTCTATGTGGATGATATCCAAATCTCTATCTCCAGCCCTGGTCTCTCTCCTGCTCTCCAATCTCACATCTCCTCCTGTCTTCAAGGCATTTCTACTTGGATGTCCTCCCGTCACTTCCAACTTAGCATTTCCAAAACAGAGTTCCTTATCTCCACACCCAAACCCTGTCCTCCCCTGACTTTCCCATCCCTGTAGATGGCACCACCATCCTTCCTGTTTCACAAGCCTGTAACCTTGGGATTATCCTTGACTCCTCTCTGATATTCAACGCACATATTCAATCCATCACTAAATGCTGTTGCTCCCACCTTCACAACATCACTAAAATCTGCCCTTTCCTCTCCATCCAAACTGCTACCATGTTAATACAATCACTCATCTTATCCTGCCTGGGTTACTGCATCAACCTCCTTGCTGGCCTCCCAACCTTCTGCCTCTCCCCACTCCAGTCATACTTCACTCTGCTGCCCAGATCATTTTTCTATAAAAACATTCAGGATATGTCACCCCGCTCCTCAAAAAACTCCAGTGGTTGCCCATCCACCTCTGCATCAAATAAAAACTCCTCACCATTGGCTTTAAAGCACTCCTCCACCTTGCCCCCCCCATCTCACCTCCCTTCTCTCCCAGCATGCACACTTTGCTCCTCTGGTGCTAACCTTCTCACTGTGCCTCCACTTCGCCTGTCTCGCTGTCAACCCCTGGTCCATGTCCTGCCTCTGGCTTGGAACACCCTCCCTCCTGAGATCCGACAGACAATTACTCTTCCTCTCTTCAGAGTCTTACTGAAGCCAAGAGGCCTTCCCAGACTAAGCCCCCCTTTTTCTCATTTCCCACTCCCTTCTGTGTCACCCTGACTTGCTCCCTTTGCTCTTCCCCCCTCCCAGCCCCACAGCACTTATATACATATCTGTAATTTTATTCATTTATATTGATGTCTGTTTCCCACCTCTAGACTGTCAGCTCATCGTGGGCAGGAAATGTGACTGTATTGTTGTATTGTACTCTCCTAAGAGCTTAGTACAGTGCTGTTCACACAGTAAGTGCTCAATAAATACTAGTGAATGAATGAATTAATTAATTAATAGTTCCATCTTGTGACTGATTAGAAGTCACTGCATTCACAGTGAACTGTGGTTGTCAGTCATCTTGGCAACAGATCATTCACTATTAAACAGAGCATGACAGGGATCTTACCCAGAGTCACTACTGTTTTCTCATTCCTTGTTACATTTGCTATTATTTTGCGCCATGACTTTTGACTCTATAGATTAAGTTGATTTGTCTTTGGATTTTCAGGGCATGGCACAATATTCGGTTCTCTTTTATGGATATTACAGCAATCAGCGAACAATCGGATGGCTGAAGTTCAGACTGCCACTTTCCTACTTTCTTGTAGGAATAGCTTGCATAGGATACAGCTTCCTTGTTGTCATCAGATCGTAAGTTCCATCTGCCTCGAGGGGAGCAAAAATAATGATTTTTGTAACTGAGTGAGGAGTGATTTTGAACACTGACTCTGATTTGTTGATGTTTCATGTTCCAAGGGCACACAGATGGGTTGAATGGTACACCTAGTTCTCCCATGACCCAGAAGTTGCATTCTTGAAATATCAATCAATTAGTGGTATTTATTGAGCATTTACTTTGTTCATGGAATTGTTTTAAGCACTTGGGAGAGTACAATAAAGGTGGTCCACCCAATCCCTGCCCTCAAGGAGCTTGCTGTCTAGCAGGGAAGCACTGTTCTAAGCATTGGGGTAGATACAACAAGAAAATCAGGTCAGACAAAGGCCCTGTTCTACAAGGGCTTCACTATCTAAGTGTGAAAGAGAATAGGTATTAGACCCTCATTTTGCAGATGAGGAAGCTGAGGCCCAGTGAAGTTAAGTGACTTGGCTAAAGTAAGTATTTATCTCCATTTTACATCTGAGGAAACTGCGGTGCATAGCAGTTAACAGACTTTCCCAAGGTCACCCAGCTGGTAAGTAGTGGAACCCCTCATGAAGAAAAACTTTTCTTCTGACACTACATCACTCTTTACCTAAACAGGCTCATTTAGTCAATGAACATCCTGTTTTCCCTGATAATCAATAAATCAATGGTGTTTATTGAGTGCTTACTATTTGCAGAGGACTCTACTAAGTGCTTGGAAGAGTACAATACAACACAATTAGCACACACATTCCCTAACGAGCTTACAATCTAGAGGGGAAGACAGACATTAATATGAATCATTAGGTAATTTATAATGTATGATTTAAAGATATGAATCTAAGTGTTATGGGGTCGCAGGTGGAGTGAATATCAAATGTCCAAAGGTCACAGATCCAAGTGCATACATGGCAGAGAAGGGAGAGTGAGCCGGGGAAAAGAGGACTTAATTGGGAAAGGCCTCTTGGAGGAGATGTGTCATTAATAACACTTTGAAGTTGGGGAAAGTGATGGTCTGGCATATGTGGTGAGGAGGGAGTTCCAGGCTAGGGGAGGGATGTGGGAAAGGGATCGGCAGTGAGATGGATGAGATCAGGACACAGTGAGTAAGCTGGCACTAGAAGAGCAGAGTGTGTGGGCTGGGTAGTGTAGGAGACCAGTGAGGTACGGTAAGATGGGGCAAGCTGATTGAGTGCTTTAAAGCCAATAGAAAGGAGTATCTGTTTCTGGCAGAGGTAAATGGGCAACCACTGGAGATTCTTGAGGAGTCAGGAGACATGGACAGACGTTTATGCTGATAAATGATCTGTGGAGTGGGGAGAGACAGGAGGCAGGGAGGTCAGCAAGGAGGCTGATACAGTAAGCAGGATAGGCTAATCGCTTAGATTAACATGGTAGCAGTTTGGCTGGAGAGGAAAGGGGGGATTTTAGCAATGTTTTAAAGGTAGAATGGACAGGATTTTGTGGCAGATTGACTATATGGGTGGAATGAGAGAGATGAGTTGAGGAAAATGCCAAGGTTATGGGCCTGTGTGATAGGGAGGACACTGGTTGTCTAAAGTGATGGGAAAGACAGGGGGAGGACATGCTTTCGGTGAAAAGATAAGAAGTTCAGTTTTGGACATGACGGTGCTCTAGCCAAAGTAAGTAGTGAAAATATGTGTTATGGCAACCCTAAGTGTACACTATTTTAAAGCCAGGCTTGTGTGGGATTCTTTCAATTCCAAGAGGGAACAATTACAAGTGAAGTATGAAATTGCCTTGATGTTGCTTCTCATTATGAGTTAGCCTCTCATACCGCAAAGAGGGAAAGATCTGGAACAAGATAACATATCAGCCTTTTAGCAATTGAAAGGTATAAACAAATACTGTTTGTTCCAAAAACACTGGAAACCCAAATTTTGACCCCCTGTTTTCCTTTCCAGCCTGCTTTGCGTTTGTAGTATCCATGCATATTGGGGAAGGTGCATCTTTTTAAAGCCTACCCTAGCCATCTTACAAATATTTCAGCAATGTAAAATCATGATAAACAAATGGCCCTCGTTATGACTGCTGTAGTAATTAGATGTCTATTTGTGGTTTGCTTTGGAAAAAGGATTTATTTGATTCTAGGAAAGAATTTCAGGGGGGAATAAAGTAACTTCCCATTTATTTTTCTACATGAAAAGCATCTGCAGCAGCAGACTCAGGAGGATTGATAGGAAGCTAGGTAAATCAGTAAATTAATGTGGTCAGTTGGACCACTGAGGTCATGTACTAGCCTTTAATTAATTTCCTGCCCTATCTTAGGTTGAGAGTTAAAAATCTCAACTGAGACTTAATTTTCTGTTCATGCAATGTTAAGTGACCATATGCTGAATAACTAGCATCTATCTGAAAGTGCTGGGGTAGAAAAGATATGTTGGAATATTGGACAGGTAGCTTCCCTACCAATTAACTTTTAAGCCATCCCTCGTCTCTTGGACAGGCTGATCTTAATTCAAGAAAAAGTAGTATCAGAGATATATGTCTAAGGTGGTTATTTAAGTATCTGATCACCTTAACTTTGGGGAGTTGAAATGTATCTCAAAAAATACAGCATACATCACTGCCTATATTGCTTTGGTCATGAACCTTGAAAGGGAACCGTAGGTGAGTATCATCACCATCAACCAGAGAAGCAGAGTAGCCTAGTGGGAAGAGCATGGGCCTGGGAGTCAGAGGACCTGGGTTCGAATCCTGATCCACCACTCCTGCTGTGTGACCTTGGGCCAGTTACTTCACTTCTCTCTGCCTCAGTCACCTCATCTGTGAAATGGGGATTAAGACTGTGAGCTCTATGTGGGACAGAGACTGTGTCCATCTGATTAGCTTGTATCTACCCCAGAGCTTAGTACAATGCTTGGCTCATGGTAAGTGCTTTACAAATACCATAGAACCAATCATAGAATCATAAAGTTGGAAAGACCTTGAGAGATCACCTCAAGGACCCTGCCTTCAGGCAAGTGAATAAGTAAATCATCCATGGTAGTTGATTGTGTTATTTTTTTCAAGATCTCCAGGGTTAGAGAGTCCATAGCCTTCATTGGTGGTCCATTTCAGTGTTTTATGACTCTAAGAGTCAAGAAATTCTTCCCACTCCAAATTTCTCCTGCTTTAATTTAAGCTCATTTTGTTGTTTTCAGTAATTATGATCTAGAGCGTCAAGCTAAACTGGGCTCGTTAATAGAACATGGGCCTGGGAGTCAAAGGGATCTGGGTACTAATCCCAGCTCCACCACCTGTCTGCTGTGTGACCTTGGGCAAGTCACTTCACTTATCTGGGCCTCAGTTACCTCATCTGTAAAATGGGGATTAAGACTGTGAGCCTCATGTGGAACAGGGACTATGTCCAGCCTGATTTGCTTGTATTCACTCCACCTCGCACATAGTAAGCGCTTAACAAATTCCAGAATTATTCTTATTCTTATTATTATTCTCAACATGACAGGCGAGCGAAAACAAATGACAGAAAAAAGATTCAATAAGCAAATAACCTTTGCATCATGGTATCTCAGTACCTTATGCGACGGTGAAAACAGTCATCGGCTTATAAGATCTTCGAGTGCATGAACTGGCCACAGGTATGGAGTTGCTATTGTGGCACTGAGCGAGAGTAGACTACCTCTCTCCAAAACCTCCCAGGGACTTTGAGTGATCTTTACCCAGAAAAAAAGAATTTTTGTCGCCAAAGAATCCGTGGTGGTTAAATGAAGAGTATATGAGGAAGTAGAGTATGCTAGAAAAAATAGGCCATTTCCTTTGTTTCAACAATTATACTTCAAAAACCTCCCCAAAGTTGGACCTACACCTCACTGTGGTAGGGAGGTGAATGGTCCAAAAGTAAGTGGTAAAAATTTCTGGCCCAAGGACCATTGAGAGGAGCACACATGGTGGAAAGTTTTTTTAATTTTTTTTTCCCAAGGTATTTGTGTAGCATATGTGCCATCTATGTGCCAAACACTCTTCTAAGTGCTGGGGTAGACACAAGTTATTCAGGTTGGACACAGCCCGCTTGGGGCTCACAGTCTAAATAGGAAGGAGAACAGGGATTGAATCTCCATTTTGCAGATGAGAAAACAGAAGCACAGAGAAGTTAGGTAACTTGCCCAAGGTCACCCAGCAAGCAATTGGTGGAATGAGGATTAGAACCCAGGTCCTCTGACTCCCAGGCCTAAGCTCTTTCCACTAGGCCACACTGTTCCTCTAGAGGTTCAACAAGAATCCTGAAACTAGTTGGTTAACAAGGGTAGCAAAGACAATGGAGGTCAAAGAGGAGGTTTCCCTGGCAACCACCTTCTGATCTTTCGCCCCACAGCACAGCATCGGTCATATATGTATATTTTTAATAAGCATACAAAAGCCAACTATCATGCAGGTCTTCATGATTATGAAGATGATTATGGTGTTTGTTAAACACTTTCTATGTGTCAAGTTACTGTACCAAACTCTGGGGTAGATAGGAGGTCAGTCTGGTCACGTGCAGTTCCTATCCCACGTGGGGCTCAGAGTCCCCATTTTACAGAGAAGAAAACTTAGGCTCAGAGAAGTGACATGATTTGCCCAAGATCACACAGTAGGCAAGTGGCAGAGCTGGGTTGAGAACCCAGGTCCTCTGACTCCTAGGTCTGGGCTCTTCCCACTAGGCCACGCTGCTTCATGCTTTTTGCTAAATTCTTATCATTTCAGCTGTTGCTCCATTGTTCAGTTAGGCCCCTTATGGCTGAGATAGCACGAGCCTTTTTTGTGAGCCATGGAAAGTCAGGTTCAGTGTGATGCTTCAGGGAATGTCAGATCCGAAAACAACATTTCCAGTTTTGTCCAGTTTTGCTTTAATAGGGGAGTCATTAATTGGAAAGTCAAACACTGATTCCCAGATTTGAACATCAACATTTACTGTCATCAGCATTAAAGAAAGTCTTTTATTATTGCATCCAACAGATCAAAAATGAAATTGTAAAAGTCCTGAGGGAAAATTTAAAAATACTTTACTCAAAGTACACTGAGCTCATATTACGATAATAAATGCTGTATGACATGAATTCCATGATTGAATACCTCAGATATTATGCATGCTAGATTGTTGATCTGCTCAGGATAGGAGCAGCTGAAACCTTCATCCCCATCTTTGCCAGTGAACAGTACCCAAGCAATGTGAATTTCACTGACCTCTTCCCAATTCACTAAAACACTGGGATTTAATCATCCCTCTTGGGAGTAGCTTAATCCTTCAAAGCACTGCTTATAATGGGACCCTGAGCTGGACTGGAAAGCAACTAGTTTTTCCTTCCTATCTTTGGCAAAGGTATCATCCTGCTTTGGAAATTCCCAGGATATAGAGCAACTCTTTATCCAGCAAGTGATTCTGGGCCCCAGTGTTAATGGGAAAGGGTGTCAAGTATCTTTTCTCAGTGACAAATATTCTATTGTCTTAACCCCTGAATTGGAGGTTACATTCTGTATCACATGCTCACTCCGGCCCTAGCAGTTTTTTTAAAAAATTCATTCATTCATTCATTCATTCATTCATTCATTCATTCATTCATTCATTCATCTCTATTAAGCACCTACTGTACTAAGCACTGGGAAAATGTAAAATGTATCCACATGAGAATTAAAAATGGTCCCTGGCTCTCCAGGAGCTCACAATCTAAGAAGTTTTTCTAAGTTTTTATCAGTTAGCAAAGATTTTCCCTAACTTTTTCTACATTTATCAATGCCATAGTAATGGCAACTAGAATGGCAGGGAACATTCAAAGCCAGAAGAGGTACAATTTAAGTGCCATGGCTTCACCTTTTGCCTAATTCACTCTAGGCCTTGGTCCCAACACATGTGCATACATGCAAACACAGACACACACACACATACTCAACAGATATATATGTATGGAGAGTTGGGTCTTATGGTAAGTGTGATAATTGTGGTTCATCAGGGTTAAGATATAATTTGTTCTCTGACCATGAAATCAGTGAAATATTTGAGACCTAAATTTCTTTTTCTCCCACAGCATGGCATTCTTTCTTGGTATATAATCATCTGCATCAAGTATTATAAAATAGTTCAAGTGCAGACATTAGTAACAATGGGAGTAATACATTGGCACAAGGACTCTAACCAACATGTCCAGCCATTTAGGAAATTATCTGGCAGCAACAAAGGCTACTACTGTTCAGGCCTAAGGAGTTTTAACCATAAATACAAAAAGCAATATTTAAAGCACTTGTAGTTTGTCTACCAGCTCTGTTGTATTATACTTTCCCAAGTGCTTAGTACAGTGCTTTGCACACAATAAGGTCTCAATAAATACCCTGAATGATTTATTCAAGGGGACTACTTTTTTAAAGTGGAAGAACAAACAATCCATCAATAATAGATTATCCCCAATGGTTAAGACCTTCCTTCCACTATCAGTCAATTTGGGAAGCACACTAACTCTTTCAGACCACTAAGGGGTCATTCTAATTCATTATTATATTACTGTTCAGGAGAGATCAAGATTGATCAGTCAGTGGTATTTATAGAGCGCTTACTGCAGAACATTGTACTAAGCACTTGGAAGTGTACAATACAAAAGAGTTGGTAAATCACGATCCCTGCCCATAATGAGCTTACAGTCTACAAGGTGAAACAGACAGTTAGGCAGGGTTTCCTAAAATCTCCCTAATAATCTGCTGTAAAAATGGATGTATTTAAAGTTGCTTCTGATTCAGGGATTATCTCTGTGGAACTGCTGCCAGGGAGAAATCCCAGGGGAAAATCCCAGGGAAGTAAGTGACATGAAATTCCCCCAAAGAAGGCAGAAACCCATGTCCCAGCTTTCTTTTCCTCTGATTTCCTCCCTCTTTCTCCTCTCCCACCAAGGTCATTGGCACCCAAGGATGACAGAGTACAGGCTACTCTCAAGATGATAAATGTTCATGGCCCTTTCCTGAAGTGCTGTGGGAATTTCTGTTTCTAACACTGAATTTGGTGAATGCTAGCTTTTGAAATTATGAAAGTTCCAAAGTTGAAATCTTTAGCCGTGACTGTGACGCTCTTTTCTTTGTCTTTTGATTCATGGGTGTTCTGTTTCCATGTCTGGACTTAAAGGATGGCAAAAAACATCGATGATGATGGAGGTGGGGATGACTCCACTTTTAACTTCAGCTGGAAAATGTTCACAAGCTGGGATTTCCTGATTGGAAATCCTGAAACAGCAGATAACAAGTTTTCCTCCATCACAATGAATTTTAAGGTATGAAAGAGACGACCACAGCCTTTGACCTTGTATTCCAGGGAGCAAAATATCTTTAAAATCATAAGAGTCACGCTACGTGCTCGGCCAAAATATCTCCATGGTAAATAGAAAGATAGAGAGTTTGGTCCTCCCTGTATGTTGGCTAGAATTTAGGGAGAATTATGCAGGAACTGGAATATACTTGAGGAAATGTTTCAATTCTCCAGCATTCTCCCATTTTTTTAAATTTGGCTGCATTTGTCATAGACATAAAACAAGAAATAAGGGACCTGAATTCTGATCTCTTTTAGTAGCTGAAAAACAGATTTTAATTATTCACAAATGATGACTACTTTTGAACAAAGTTCAATTTCAAATTAATATTTTGAGATGCCTTCTTAAAAGCCAAAAGGGACAAGAATTCCAGCCAGAATTAAGCACGTTCTGAAGGTCACAGGGATTGAAGTAGAGTAAGAAGAAGTCCCACCCCTTCCTCTTCAACCCCCAACTCTACTCCTTGAGTATCATATCAAATTGCATTCAAGTGGCTCAGCTATGAAAAATACTCTGTGGACTTGTGACCTTTTATGTGGGTCAACTGAGCTACTCTTTTCTGTTTCTCATAAGTACAGGAAGCTATTCTGGAGGAGCAAGAGAGTCGGAAAGAAGAAAACGTTCATTTGATCCGATTCCTGAGGGTTCTCGCTAACTTCTTCGTGTTTTGCACACTTGCCGGCAGTGGATACCTCATCTTTTGGGTTGTGAAGCGATCCCAGGAGTTTGCGCTGCAAGACCCAGACACACTTGGGTGGTGGGAAAAGAACGAAGTTCGTCCATGCATGCTTTCTATGGTTTAGAAACTGCCTTTGACTCTTCTGTTTTGGGTTGGAACAGTATAATGATAAACATTGACTTCTCTCCCTCAGCTTGGTTTTTCTCTTGGCTTCTTACATTCATTAATTCCTACTCAACCCTGCTTTTCCAATTTCTGTCAGCATTGAGTACGTGGCTCATTTTTCTTATTTTCTTATCTGGAGAAGGATGGGTGAAGCTAAATGTATTTTTGTTTTAGCAGATCTTTCTGAAGTTTCGTCAATTCTTTCTTTCCTTTTTCATTTAGTGGGAAAACTTAACTTGCATTTTTGTAATCTCACTTGAGCACTGTTGTGAAGCTCATGGAAACATGGGCCAAAGAGGAAAAGGTCATAAAATCCATCCTCCTGTTTCAGGAAGAACCATATTTAAACCAGCCCAGCAGATGAGAATGTATTCTATTTTGAACATCCTCCACAGAAGAGGATTCCATAAATTCTCCTGGCAACTCATAAGAGCCCTCATTGTCAAAAAAATTATTTCTTATATATAAATCCCCTCTATATTGTAAATTCCTAGTGGGTGGGATACCCACTAGTATACCAAGATACCACCATACCAACTCTTTTATACTGTACTCTCCCAAGTGATTAATACAGTGTTTTGCACACAGTAAACACTCAATAAATACACTTGATTGATTGATTGGAAACCTAAAATCCTCATTCTGCATCTTAAGCCCACTTCCTGTTATTCTGTTCACAGTGTGAATGAAGAACAACGGTCACCATTTTCTGAGAAATACACATATTAAAGTGTGTGATATTTAATATATATGCGTGTATTAAAATCAATTTATCAAGTCCCATTTTCAACTATTTCTTCTCCAGGCTATCCAGTCAACTCTTTCCCTATTTTGACTTCAGCATTTGCAATTGAGAAGGGTGTTTGAAATCTACTGCTGAGAGGTTTGGAGATCATATAGCATCAGTGTTTGCATCCCAATCCTCATCACCCTCATCACTAGACCCAGCTCTAAATAAAAAGAACCCAAGCAGTGGAGTATTTATTAATCACTTTTTTGGGTCACAGTTTTGTGCTAAGTGTTGTGGTCGATACAGGATAATCAATCCCTGTCCCACCTAGGGCTTACAGTTGAATAAGTAGGGAGAGCAAGATCTTATCTCCATTTTACAGATGAGTAAACCGAGGCCCACAGAGTTTGTCTATGATCACACAGCAGGTCAGTGGTAGAGTGGGGATTAGACTCCAGCTCTCCTGACTCCCTGTCTCTTGCTCTTTCCACTAAGCCGTGCTGTAACCAGGAATCAATCTTTTGATTTTTTCAAGATATTGGTAACAGAATTATCCATTATGTATCAGAGAAGGCAATATGAGAGGTTGATTGGTTGGCCAGCAGAGAGTGGTGATGATCCAAGGTCAGGGTGGTTTTGTGGAGGCAGGTGAAAAAGAGTACTTGGGAGAAAATGGAATTGGGATGAAGAGGAATCGAATGGTACTGCTTAGGAAGATGCCCAGAAAGGGTAGATGTCAGACAGAACAGGACAGAAAAGGACAGAAGATGCCCTTTCCTGTCAGGGTAGAGAAGCAGCGTGGTCTAGTGGAAAGAGCATGGGTCTGGGAGTAGGAGGACCTGGATTCTAATCCTGTCTCTGCCATTTGTGAGCTGTATGACCTTGGGCAAGTCATTTAACTCCTCTATGCCTCTGCAAAATGGGGATTAAGACTGTGAGTCCCATTTGGGACATGGACTGTGTCAAACTTGATTATCTTGTATCTACCCCAGCATTTTGAACAGTGCCTGGCCCATAGTAAGTGCTTAACAAATATCATTAAAAAAGTCAGTGAAGCTAGAAAGAAAGGAATGAGACAGGAAATAGGAGGCAGATCAAACTGTGTAGGTAGGGAAGAGTGGTGAAGAGACATGAGGTGAGGATAAAAGGTTTGTATTTAACAAAGAGATGTACCAAAGAGGAAATTTGGAGATGTGGAAATTGGAATCAGCTGGAGGTAGAGGACGTGGCCAGCTGGGAAGCCAGAAAGATAAAGGCTAGAGACAATCTGCTTGGAATCAAGGATTGTAGGTACAACTGGAGAAGATAGGGCTCTTTTACGGATTCCGTTTAGAGTTACCACTAGCTGGTTGTGAAGAGTGGCAAATGCACACTAAGGTGGTTTGATTGGGAGACAGGCAAACTTGTAAAGACCAATGCACTGACTGGTAACCAAGAAAGGATGTGATGTGATGACCTCAGCCGGGTGGATGAGTTCTCTACTGCAACTCTGCATGGGGGCTAGGAGTTAAATCACTCTCTTTTGGTCTGGATCCTGCCCCACTAAAGGCTGGGCCTGCCTGTAAGTCAGGCATTGGCTTTCTAGCCACATTCAAAACTCATAAGAGAATATCAGCAGGAGCAACAGGGAGGGGCAAGAAGGAGGCTGGCTGGTGGGGAGGCGGGTATTAATCATGGCAGAGGCAATGTGTGCTAGATCTCAGAGCCACCTGCCACGGCTGATGCCAACAGAGCTTCCCAGGCCACGCTTAGCAGACTCTTTCCCATCTGGTAAGAATGTTGGAGTCCAGGACTTAAGCTCATTTCAGTCTTTCACCATGGATTGATTGGTGGTGTGGTTGTCAGAAAAAAATGGGGGAAGTGGCGATGGGCAGGTCAGTGAAGTCAAGGATCGAAAATCTGATAATTACCCCCGACAAGGGTTCCTATCATAACTGGAAAAACTGCAGAAGCTCCCAGGCAAATGTATTGTATTAGGACAATTAAGTGTCCCCGATCATAGATTTTCCTAGAAGGAGAAAAGGAAAAACATTCCTCTTTAGAATCTTGTGGTTCAAACAGTATAGCATATTTCCAAAAACCATGCCAGACCCTTCAAAGAGGCATTGGAGCTGAGGTTCAGTACAACATGTCATGCATAAGCTCCCAAACAATAGAGATATGTTCCCTTTTAATCCTCCAGTTCCCAAGGTATGCCTCAGTGCTTTGAAAAAGAAACTATCAAAGCAAGCGCTAACATTTAATTAATTAGTTAATTCATTAAGCAAACACTCCCCAGGTTTTACTCTACCTGAGTGGAAAAGAGTATCATGTGGCTGATTTATATCATAGGGCAAAGCTAGCTATGTTGTTTGCACGTTGGGTGAAAAGGCAGTTTATGCTTATTATGTTATTTATCTCTAATGAATGTATCATTTTGACAGGAAGCCAGGATCATTAACTATTAATCACTGGTATTGGTATGGTTTAACTGGCTGGGGAAGGGAGGAGAAGGAAGGATGTTAGAGAGGAAAGTGGAATCCAATATTTAGAGTCTTCATTCACAGCCCCACTTACCAGATTTTTAATCGCTGTGCAATTGCCAAAACAGGACTGTTGCGCACTCTGTAATTTTCTTGTCCTCCATATCCCAAGCTAAGTCTTGATATGGGCAGCAGTCACTCAATCCACGAAGGAGGAAAAATCCGGAGGGGCCATACAGAGATTTCTTTAGCTTGTGGCTATTATTAGATTCTCTGTTATCCACAGCAATTCCTGCTTCCCACATAGGAGGTAGACAGCCTTCTTCATATGCAGATCGCTTCTAGCATCTATGAATTTTAACTGAATCCCCAGCTCTCACAGAATGCCATCAAACAAGAAGGAACCTGGTTAACAGGCTATAAAGAGAAAGGTTCAAGTACTGTTAATATAATAATGCTGATAATAGTAATGATAATAATGTTGATTCAAATGAACCAATATAGCACTTTTCTTCCTGAGAGGAGAGAACACATTGGACAGGGTGAACAGATATAGCTATAATTCCAAGTAGACATCTGGGGTTTCCCAGAGTCCCAGAACTTGGAGACCATCTCTATTTCATTGATTTGTAAAAACTACCAGGAAGTTGCATAACTTTGTGGTAGTTTCAATTTGCCATTAGTACTTGCTGAGGGTTGGTTATGGATCCAGATAAGTGATGGAGGAAGACCTCATCAAAGGCTACCATTTTGGAAGGTCCAAACCAGCCTGTGACTGAATAGCTCTCCCCGACTGATGGTATCTTCACTTTGCTAGAAAAGATGAAGTTCACCACAAGTTCTGACTACAGAATGTGTCCAAGAGGATCTGTCTTGGCTTCTTGCCCCACATAGAAATTGAAGGAAAAGAAAACCACTTCAGTGTCTGTCACTGAATTCTTCTCATGGCCTTTCTTTTAGGTGAACATGGTCATGTCACTGTTGGGAATGTTTTGCCCAACGTTATTTGATCTCTTCAGTGCTCTAGAAAACTACCACCCTAGAATAGCACTGAAATGGCAGCTGGGGCGCATCTTTGCTCTTTTTCTGGGCAACTTGTACGTCTTCATTATCGCCCTGATGGACGAAATCAATGTCAAGGTAAGTACCGTCAGGCTTTGCCACGACTTCACCATCTTGATCAATTCACAGTTTGGAGGCCCACCTCTTGTGGGGGCTGGCCATCACTGGGCTGGCTATTAGAAGTAGGGAGTAGTAATAATAATAATTTTTACTGAGCTTCCACTGGATGCAATGCAGTGTATTGAGCATTCGGGAGTTAAAGAACTGAGAAGTGACACCATCGCTACCCACGAGGAGCTTAAACTCTAACTGGGGTTGTCATTTAACCTTGATCAACCTCTGTAAAGACATACCCCCTACAGACCGTAAGCTCACTGTGGGCAGGCGGGATCATGCTTGTCAACTCTGCTATATTGTACTCACCCAGGCACTTAGTACAGTGATCTGTACACAGTAGGCACTCAGTAAACAACAGTGATTGATTGATCTGCTTCTTTTCTAGCTTGAAGAGGAGCGACTGGTAAGGGAAAACATGACTATATGGGAAGCTAATATCATCAAAGCTTACAACGCCTCATTGGCTGAAAACAGCACCGCCCCTCCTTTCCAAGTGCATCCTTCTGACGTTCCAAGGGGACCCTGCTGGGAAACAATGGTGGGCCAGGTAATGCCAGGAACTAAACTTCAATGTTAGACTGATTACCATTTGGGAGGTTCAAAAAGCAGGCGATGGGAAACGGGTATTTTTCAGGCCAGTCTACGTGGCAACAGGGGTCGTGGTTCTCAAAACTGTGCCATCTGGAAACGTTGGCATGAGGAATCTCCAACCCTTCTCAGAAACTACTGGGGGCACACCCTCATTATATCAGCTCATTCTTCTTAACCAGTACAGTGTGTAGTGTTCATTTCTTCTTCCCAAATCAGTACATAGACACAGATAAATTCACTCTCTTAGATCACTAGTTTCTCATAGGTCATTGGAAGAGATGTTGGATAGAGCCAACCCCAGAAATTGACCAGAGAAAAACACAAACTGCTGTGGTAGGTTTGAGCAAAGAACCATAAGAATCTCTGGGAGGAAAGAAATTGGCTTCCAGGGCTATCCTATGTGAATTGTTAAGTTTTTGGAGGATAAGGCAAGATGCTGTGTAGCAGGTCTGAGAAACTAGCTTCCTATACACACTTTCTACAGGCAGAAGAGGAAGTCTGGAGGCTAAGAATCTGAATGGCCCAATTTGAAGCAAAGGGAAAGGTTATTGGATTTATTGTTGATCGCTATGAATGCAATCTAGCATTGCAATCAACTTGCTGTTCACTGTATAGAGAAGCTCACAGGCTATCTCTTTACTGACTCAGGACCAAGGGCAGAGCTGATCTTACAATTCCTTCTTCTCCAAGGCTTCTGGAAAGTTTGTCCTGTCCAGAGGTATTGATTCTTTTTCATAGCTCCCAGTGACTTTCTTTGCCTCTGCTTCTCTTCATTATTGAAGATTTATTTTTCCTTTCCCCCTGCCTCCCTCTCTATAAAAGGGCATTTAGCACTTAAGAGAAGGCTGGATGAAGCAGACAAGAGATGAGTGGGATCATTACGAATGGAATTTTGATGAGACAGGCTGAATACATGGAGGCAAAGTGAACGTGCTGAAGATAAAAATACCAGGCCCAACAAGGCCACATCACCTGCCATTTAAAAATTTAATATGGCCTAGGAGGAACTGTGATGCCTGTAAACCATTCAAAAGTGGTACATGGGATTGGACCAACGTCGCAAGCCCACCTTAGATGACCTTTCTAACTCTATAGTCTTCCCAAGAGTGCCTTTTTTCTCTATGGGTCCCTTCGAAGCCACCAGCGTCCTCCTTTACTGAACCAAATGATCTCATTGACTTGCTCTCCCTGCAAGGAGAAATGCTTTTCTTCAGGAAGGATTTAGCCTCTTCTCCTAAATGCAAGTTGGCAAAGGGGAGCTTTTAGCCTTCACTCCTGCAGCTCTGGGTAAGACTTTGACCCTGTTGGTGTTTTTCCCATGAGTGCCATCAATAGGCATTTTGGAACCAGCACATTGGAAACTCACGTTGAGTTTCAGGCCTCTAGAGGCTGAGGATCAATTCCTTTCATAGAAATGCCCCTGTTCTGCTAACTCTGAAATACTATGCTGGACCAATGGCAACAACCTTGGCTTCTCTCCTCGGGCAGCGGCGGTGCCATCAGGAGCACCGACAGCCTCCTGAAGGCTCTCTTCGGATTCGAACTTCACACACAATGAACCTTCCTGCTTCAAAGGCAGGGATGGTCCAGAAGTCCACGCTGACCCTCCCACTTCTCCTTCAGGTCTAGTAGGGATGGGAGGCCATTCTGGGCTCAGATACTTCCTTGCCTACCTGGACTACGATTGCATGTGGAGTCGGAGGTGGAGGAGGTACACATTCACTGAGCAACCATGCTTGTCGTCCAGCTTTATTTCTTGGCCAGCCTTAAAGCAGGTTGGGGAATACCGTCATGGGCAACAATCCCCAGGAACAGTGGATTTTTTCTTCAGTAGCTGCCAACAGACAGGAAACCATCGACCCTCCTATGTAACAGAAAGATTAGAGATTAAGTCTTGAGGATTGCATGGGGAGGTATCTTAACCCAGACAGGAAGGCCTACTGCAAGGTCAACTTTTCACAGGACCAGATGACTGTAGCGTAGCTAGCCATCTGAGAAGGTTCATGACAAATAATTGCGACCAACTAGCCATTGATTTTTCATTAATGAGAAAAATAAGGTAATTGCATGGAGGTCATATTAAGGTGGAAATGCCTGTTTTAATATAAATAATATCTCAACAGGAATTTGTGCGACTGACTGTTTCTGACACTCTGACAACCTTTGTCACCATTCTCATTGGTGACTTCCTGAGAGCCTGCTTTGTCAGGTTTTTCAATTACTGCTGGTGTTGGGACCTTGAATATGGATTTGTAAGTATCTCATTGATTTTCTCAAGTCCCTTATCAGATTGTTTATAGCTCACCTGATGAAGCTGCAAAGGCAAAGGGAAGATTCTCAATTAGTTGAGCTGCTGAGATCTCCTTAGTCCATGAATGTGTCAACGGTAAATGCAAATGGAAAAGAAAAAGAAGACAAGAATTGCCAGCCCAGAGTTGGCTGGTATGCATATTCCTAAAGAGAAGGAGCCAATCCCAATCCTCCAGCCCATCTGTTTGGTCATCACTATCACCCTATTTGAAAATGTCTCCCCCGATTTGTGGTAGAGCTGAGCACCAATAAACAAAAGCAGCTGAATAATGTTCTGTGGCAAATGGCGGTGAGGTAATGCAATAGATCTAGAATGCTATCGAGAATCTCTTTTGCATTCCTGGCCATGAGGGAGTCAGCTGGCTTGGTTTCATTTCTATTTTTTCATGCCTGACTCAGCTGTTCTGACACAGACATGAAAACTGAAGGTTTTCCACTTCGAATTTTACACCACTGCTTGGGTTTTGCTTATTTATTATTTCTTGCTACTCTTTTTACATGCTAGAAAAATTTGCCTCCAACATGGAGTCAGTAAAACATGACCTAGGGGCATAAAAGCTGTAATTAAATGACTGTAACTTATTATTTATTGAAAGTTGACAGTGTAATGGCTCTGTACAAACTAAGAAGATGCCGAAGTTCCTGGCTTTGCTATACACAGGGAATGAGCCTATGTCTTGCCCTCTGGTTCCCATCAGCAAGATGAGCTCGGAGAGCAGTTGAACTCTTTTCCTGAGAGCTGGGTTCATTTCCCATCTTCATTACCAGCTTGTCAAGTTACCATGGACAAGTCACCTCCCTTCTTTATGACTCAGTTCTCCCACCTGTAAAGTGGCTTTGTCTTTTCACTTCCCTACCCCTCAAATGGATTGTTGTCTGGATCCATTAGATGAGTTCTGAAGTGTTTGCGGTTCCATATGAAAGTTTGGTAGAATTATTATAACCTGTGACATATTCCACCTCTCTCCAATCCATTAATCAATCACATTTACTGAGTGCTTACTGTGTGCCAAGTAATGTACTAAGCACCTGGGAGAATGCAGTGTAACAGAGTTAGTAGACATGTTCCCTGCCCAAAAGGAGCTTACAGTCTAAAGGGGGAGACAGTCATTGATGTAAATAAATAAGTTATGTACGTAAATGCTGTGGTACTGAGAGTGGGGTGAAAAAAGGGTGTAAATCCAAGTGCAAAGGTGGCGCAGAAGGGAGTGGGAGAGGAGGGAATGAGGAATTAGTTGGGGAAGGCTTCTTGGAGGACATGTGGTTTTAATAAGGCTTTGAAGGTGGGGAGAGTGATGGTTTTGGGATATGAAATGGGAGGGAGTTCCAGGCCAGAGGCAGGATGTGGGTGAGAGCTCAGCAGCGAGATAGGTGAGATCAAGATACAGTCAACAGGTTGGCATTAGCAGAGTGAAGTGAGTGTGCTGGGTTGTTGTAGGTAATCAGCAAGGTAAAATAGGAGGGGACAAGGTGATTGAGTGCTTTAAAGCTGATGGTAAGATGTTTCTGTTTGATGCAGAGGTGGATAGGCAACCACTGGAGGTTTGTGAGGGGTGGGGAAATACGCACTGAACGGTTTTGTAGAAAAATGATCTGGGCAGCAGAGTGAAGTGTGGACTGGAGTAGGGAGATACAGGAAGCATGGAGGTCAACGAAGAGGCTATTGCAGTAGTCAAGGCAAGAGAGGACATTTGCATGGATTAGGGCACCCATCACTTTAATGAACCTCAAAGTGTTTGCACATTTGTCTCCTCAGCTGCAATTTTTAAGATGAATGTCTATGCAGTCCTGTGGTATATATTTTATTATTATCATATTCATCTTTACCCCTTCTCCTCATCACAAATCCAGGAGCATTCTACACTATTAGGCCCTCAGCTCAGCAGCTCTGGACAACCAAAGCTAGACCCTCTACCCCTAATGTTGTAGGGAATAGATCAGAGTGAGGCAGATATTGAGTAGGGAGTAAGGGTGTGTTGACTGGGAGACAGGAATGTTATCCCAGTAGTAGGCTGAAAGAACCCCATAAAATCAGTACTATCCCATCTAAAATGGGATATCTGGTTGCCTGATCTTGGCCAGCCTCTCTCTCCTTCTGAGGCCTGCCGACTGTGGGGAGCAGTTGGAGGAGAAGGAAGGAGAAGAGAAGGAAGGATGAATGGAGCTAAATTCATATTTAACTGTCTTTTGTGTGGCTTTCATCTCCCTCTGGCCTGATCAATCAATCAATCATTCGTATTTATTGAGTGCTTCCCATGTGCAGAGGAAGCAGTGTGCCTTAGGGGAGAGAGCACAGGTTTGGGAGTCAGAAGGACCTGGGTTCTAATCCCAGCTCCACCACATATCTGTTGTGTGTCCTTGGGTAACTCACTTAATTTTTCTGGTCCTCAGTTACCTCATCTGTAAAATGGGGATTAAGACTGTGAGCCCGATGTGGGACAGGGACTGTGTCTAATCTGATTTGCTTGTATCTACCCTAGTGCTTTGTACAGTGCTTGGCATGTAGGAAGTGCTTAAGAACCATAGTTTTTTTTTTAATTTCAGAGCTCTGTACTAAGTGCTCGGGAGAGTTGGTAGGCATGTTCCTTGCCCACATGGAGTTTACAGTCTAGAGGGGAAGACAGACATTAATATAAATAAATAAATTGAAGGTATATACATATATAGGGCTGAGGGAGGGGTGAATGAAGGGACCAAATCCAAGTGCAAGGGCGATGCAGAAGGGACTGAGAGAAGAGGAAATGAAGGCTTAGTCAGAGAAGGCTTCTTAGAGGAGATGTGATTTTAATAAGGCTTTGAAGGTGGGGAGAGTGATCATCTGTCAGATATGAAGGGAGAGGGAGTTCCAGGCCAGAGGCAGGATGTGGGCAAAGGGTCGAAGATGAGATAGATGAGACCGAGGAAAAGTGAGTAGGTTGGCTTTAGAGGGGCGAAGTGCTGGGTTGTAGTAGGAAATCAGTGAAGTGAGATAGGAGGGAGCAAGGTGATTGAGGGCTTTAAAGCCAATGGTAAAAAAATTTCCATTTGATGCGGGAGTGGATGGTGCAACCACTAAAGGTTCTTGAGGAGTACAAATGTTGATGGAATGGTTTTGAAGAAAAGTGATATGGGCAGAAGAGGGAAATGTGGACTGAAGTGGGGAGAGAAGTGAGGAGAGGCAGGGAGATCAACAAGGAGGTTGATGCAGTAATTAAGACGGGATAGGATAAATGCTTGGATTAGCATGGTAGCATTTTGGATGGAAAGGAAAGGAAGGATTTTAGCAATGTTGTGAAGGTTGAACCGACAGGATTTGGTGACAGATTGAATATGTGGGTTGAATGAGAGAGATGAGTCAAGGATAATGCCTGAGCTTGGGAGGAAATGAGACTAGACCAATGAAGCACACATCAACCTAAATTAACCTTTGCCTGTCACTGTAGCCTCCACTTGAGCTGAAATTTTTTCAGTCTTTTAAAGGAACTACACCTACTTTCAATGTTGGCTCTTTCTTCCAGGCACATTTGAAGAATACTGGGGTTTTGGTGGCCAGGCCCCTCAAATATGGCCAGTTCAGAGTTTTGGAATGCATTGTGCCAGGGCAACCTGGTTGTTTAATCACAAGGGAGCTGTTAACTCCAATAGAGTAATTTACTGAGTTGACTAGGATTAGACCCAAGAAAAAGCAAAGCTGATGAATCCAGAACCCTGGCTGAACTTGGACAGAAGCCCCAGTGGGTTCTTTCTCCTGCTGGCTGCCACCAATTCAATTGAGAGAGTGAGTAAACCAGAGCACTTCAGTATGGCTACCCCATCGACTTGTTTTCGAATATCTTTGTTTTCATGAAAATGTATTTGGCTCTAGCTTTTAAGTCAAATGTAATCAGGCTATTTTGCATCAATTTGCAGCTAAATCATTAAAATATTCTTTAGAAAGACCTGTTGAGCAACCAAGAGAAAGAAAAATTAATTAGTCCTTCAGAATGAGTTGAACTTTGCCAAAGAGAAATCTCATTGAACTCCAGGGTTTGGTGGGAGAGTCAGAGTCCCTTAAAGTTTGCTGATTACTATTATTCATCAGAGCCCAAACAACTCTTAATTCTATTTGCATTCAGAGAGGCAGCTCTGGGCACATCAGTGTCTCGTTTTGACAAATGCACAGTAATAACATAACAATGAACAGTAATAATAGCTTGTCATAGTAGAGGTTTCGGTGCAATATCTCTCCACCTAGTCAGGTGATCAGTCAGTGATGAGGTTTCTCTAGTTGCCAGGACTGCCGGCCCGGTGTGGAATCTGCAGTCCACCCGGGGTATTTTTTCACTTTATCATCATCTCCCCAATTCCCTCCAGGAATAAAATTTCTCTCATTGCAACTGATTACTTAGGGGTTCTCAGCCTGGGTCAAATATTTCCTTGAAGGATCCCCCACTTGGAGGTTTATAAAGGCCTGAATGCACATGCTTTCACTCAGTGGAAATAAATGGGTTGGGCTCTTTCAGACTTAGATTTTGACCTATGTGACTGGGGTGGCTTCCAGGCCTCCCAAATGACCTGCAACCATGCACAACAATTAGACAGCAGCCACTCAGAAAGGACGACATGCTTGAGAGTGAGGAGATAACTTGTATGTAAGCCAGGTCCAGCGGGAAGGGCAGAGTGAGTTGTTGGGAAGGGGGAAGCAGGTGGTTTTTAGGGGTCTGCCTTTTCCAACACCACCCTTCTCGGCAAGCTGGAAATGCTGCCTGTTGCTCTTCTCCCCACTCATCACTGTCATCATTATCAATGGTATTTATTGAGCGCTACTGTGTGCAGAGCCCTGCACTTGAGAGAGTATCCTACTACAGAGTTGATATACACGTTCCCTGCCCACAGTAAGCCTGCAGTCAGAAGCTGGAGACAGACACCGAAACAAGTAATTCTCAATATATAATTTATAGATATGTACGTAAATGCTGTGGGTTGAGAGTGGGGTAAATATTAGCTGCCCAAAAATCGCAGATCCAGATGCACAGATGACACAGAAGGGAGAGGGAGCCAGAGGAAAGAGGGTTTAATCAGAGAGCCTCTTGGAGGAGACATGACTTTAACAAGGCTTTGAAGGTGCAGGGGATTCATGGTCTGGAATATATGGAGGGGAAAGGACTTCCAGGTTAGAGGGAGGACATGGCTGACAGTGAGACAGATGAGACTGGGGCACAGTGAGTAAGCTGGTGCTAGAGGAGCAGACGTGCTGGCTGGGCTGTAGTAAGTATGAGATCAGTGAGGTAAGGTAGGAAGGGGGTGAGCTGACTGAGTGTCTTAAAACCGATGGTAAGGACTTCCTGTTTAATGTGGCGGTGGATGGGCAACCATTTGAGGTTCTTGAGGAGTGGGGAGACATGGAATGAACAGTTTTTGTTGACGAATGATCCATGCAGCAGAGTGAAGTAAGGACTGGAGTGGGGAGAGACAGGAGTCAGGGAGTCAGCAGGAGGCAGAGGCAATAGTCAAGGTGGGATAGGATAAGTGCTTGGATCAGCAAGGTAGCAGTTTGGATGGAGAAGAAAGAGCTGATTTTAACAATGTTGTGAAGGTTGAACCGACAGGATTTGGTAGCGGATTGAATACGTGGGTTGAATGGGAGAGCTGAGTCTAGGACAACGCCAGGGTTATGGGCTCGTGAGATAGAGAGGATAATGGTATTGTCTATGGTGACGGGAAAGACAGGAGGAGGACTGGGTTTGGGTGGGAAGATTCTGTTTTGGACATATTTGGATTTAAGTGTCGACTGGACATCCAGATAGAGATGTCCTGAAAAGCAGAAGGAAATGTGAGGCTGTAGAGAAGGAGAGAAGTCAGGACTGGAGATGTAGATTTGGCAATTGTTCACAAAGAGATGGTAGTTGAAGCCAGTCCAATGGTGTATTTGGTAGCTCCACGTGTGGTGGGGAAGGGCTTCCCAGAGCAAATCCACCTCTGTTCTCATAATCCTGCTCTTTAAACTGTCCCTTGCCCAGATCAAGCCCAGGGCCTGGATCCACTATTCTCCAGATCCAACCGTGAGCTCATCTGAGGTAGCCCACTGGCTGAGCAGAGGCAGGGGTGATCTACAGGCCCCTTTCACCTACCCCCCCAAGCTATGCATATGTTGTGCAGTAAGGCACAGACAGGGATACCTCTTCATAAGCAGCCAATCAGTTCACTTCACCATGTATCATTAGCATGAGAAGGCAGGTCAGGCATTTATCCTGGACTCTTAGGCCCAGAGTGTCCTGACTGATAGGCAAGGAAGAAAAGCTGGAGTGGGGAAATGCCTGGGGTCCGAGTTACTGTTGGCCACACTGATGTCTTGGTTCCTGGAGGGTTGGGGTGTGGGGGGAGTTCTCGGGTGGCACCAGTAGTGTGGGCCAGGGCTGTTCCTGCAAGTGATTACTTAGTGCCTAATGGTTTGACCCACGCAGACACAGGTCACAAAATATGCTTTACACTATCTTTCATTGATTCCTTCCAAAAATTTGCTGGCCCCACCCCCAACAGCAATGCTGGTCTCCTCAGCACAGAGTGAAAGGGAACTATGGCAATTATATAGTGAATTTGATCACTGTAAGCTGCCAATCTGGATAACCCAATTCCCTGAGTGATTTTCTTTTGAGGCTGATTTGCTCCTGTTGGACTTTCCGTGCAATCAAAATGACCAGAGAAGTGCCAACTACCCCTTTTTGGCTGTGAAGACCCCCAAATCAGTTGGTAGTTTCCTTACTTCTGAAAACAACGGAAATTGACACCCGGCAGCTTGTAATTGTTCTCTTTTGCTTTCAGACCAGTTTTTGAGTTCTGCCAGTAGGAAAATTCAAGGCAATATGCAAAGTATTGGAATGTTTCCTGGGTTCCATTAGCTCCTTCATTAGCAACTTGACAATACAGTGAACTTGTGGGCTATGTTTCTGGGCCATTTGATGCTGTAGCAGGTGGGCTCTTGCATTCATGGTTTTCAGAGTTTTCTCATTTTACCACGTTATTTACCATTTCCATGTGTTATTCACCAGTTCTGGGTTCATAGTTACTCCACCCCATCATGCTGGGAGTTTCGTGGGTGAGTATGATTATGCCCATTTTATTGAAGAGGTGGCTTTGAGGGTCACTTGCCTAAGGGTAGACAGCAGTACAAGAGCTTGTTGTAAATTTTGGATACCTGGTTGAGTGGTTTTTCCAGTGGACTGTGCTGCTTCTTTAAAAGCAACTTAATGGTCTTGAATCATCCTAATTTGGTGTGAGTGCTGCAAAACTGCAATGGGAATGAAGGTTTGAAGAGGTAATCTCAACATGCTACTTCTGCCTAAGTGACACTACTCACCTGCTCAATTTGAATTCTTCTTCGTGAACCTAATCCCGATGAAAATACCATATTGTGTCTCCTTTCAGCCCTCCTATACTGAATTTGATATCAGTGGCAATGTCCTGGGACTGATCTTCAACCAAGGAATGATCTGGTAGGTAAGAGACCCACAGTCTGATAGATGATGGGAAACATCAGAGGCGGAATAGTGATAACAGTAATAATGATGATAGTAATAATAATGACTGTGATATTTATTAAGTGCTTTCTATGTGCCATGTCCTGAACCTAGCACTGGGGTAGATATATATAAGATAATCAAGTTGGTCCCCATTCCTGACCCACATGGGGCTCACAGTCCAAGATGGAGGGAGAATAGCTATTATTCCTGCTTGTACAGCTGAAGAAACTGAGCCTAGAGAAGTGAAATGATTTGTCCAAAGTCACACAGCAGGCAAGTGGCAGATCCGGGATTAGAACTCAGGTCCTTGACTCCCAGACCCATGCTCTTTCCACTAGGTCATGCTCCTCAATAAAGCCACATAACAGGCCCCCACCTTGGGGAATGAACTAGGGCTTGCTAAGCAAAAGCTGGAGACAATGCGTGTCCCCACCAGGCTCTCAGAGGAAATACAGAGTCTGATGGGTGGTTTTGCAGAGGCCTTTTCTACAGAGTGCAAGTTAGCCCCTTCCTCTACAGGAGGGCTGCTGGAAGTCTTTGTTTTCCCTAGAAACCAAGAGTAAACCGTCGCAGTCCACTTCCCTTCTCCTCTGCCATTTTAGTGGACTACTTGCAATTGAAATGTTCAGGGGCTTCAGTCAGAATAATTATACAGTACCTTGAGTTGGAATAGTGTTCTTTCCTGGTTAGTTTTCCAAAGCGCTTTCCCATCAGTTATCTTGAAATGATTATATCATTTAGGAGCCTGGTTTCCTTTGTAAAAAGTTCAAATCTTCTAGCATATATAGGTGAATTGTGAAAAGGAGATCCTACCCTGTATTTTTCCCTTGCCAAGATATCAGGCTTCGATCCCTGTTCTCTCAGCTCCCATGGCACTAAAAGAGACTAAAAATCTGGGTCTGTAAAGACTGGACTCTTTTCAGACAGGATCTTCACTGATACGTCCAATCAAATTAATTAACCTGTTCCTATCCTCTAGTTTTCTAACCTGTTGAGAGCTGGAGTTTGTGACTTGCCCTATTGGAGGGAAACTCATGCTTCCTACCTGCTATGCCCTGAAAAGAAGTCCCACTGATAAATTCTTCATGGCCTTTTGCCCAGGTCTCAATCAGAGAGGAAACAAAGGGGGTTTTATGGGATTTCATATGGAGGTGGTCTGCTACTGGTGAGGGAACATTCATGAGGGATTTGGAGCCCCTCAGGATGTCTTGTTGCTCTGCTGGGTTTCTCTTCTCATGGAAGAGAGTGATGCACCCTGCTGTTTCAATTATGAAAAACCTCCATTTCATGCTGCAGTTTAAAAGTTGCCCAGCTTTTACAGAAAGTGTCACATAAATCCGTAAGTCCTGATTGCAGCCATTTGTGCAGACATATGTTGCTTGTCTACAGGGTATTTCGGACTTAAGACAACAGCTTGGCTTAAAAATCCGTTTTTATTGTCAGGGAAGCTATTATAATAAGAATCCTGATTGGTTGCTCTCAGCGTTGACCGAACTAGTTCATTCACTATTCTTCAAATGGAATAAAAGGGGCAAAGGCCATTCGATACTGACACATGAGCACATACTATTAAAATCTTTCACAGCTTCCTCCACCATCACACACTTATCAAAAAGCTTGGGGAAATCCTCCTGCTTGCTAGTGGGTGGTGGATGTGAATGATGAGTTGGAATGCGGATTTGAGACACTATTTGAGACACTATCTTTTGAAACGTCCTTGAGGTCTGGAAACAAAATGTCTCATTTTCAGGACAGACGACCAAATTATTTCCTCAGATTCTCCATTCTAACTGGTAGGAGTCAATGGGATTGAATTTTGGAACACCTTAGGCTGTGGCCTGTACTATTCCTGCACAATAACCCTGCTGATTTACCACATGGAGATATTTGGGTGGAATTTGAGTTTGCTAAGAGAAAAGACAACATGGTTAAGGAACTGTATTATCAGTTAAGCTTGCTTGGAGGAGGGAGTAACAATGACTTTCTTATGAAGGAGGTGAGGATTTAAGAGACTATCTTTTGTTGATTCAGTTACTTGATGCTACAGAAACCTGGGGTTTAAACCTAGTGCTAGTTACCAGGTTATGATGATAAAGATGGCTTTGGAGTAATCTTTGTGAGTTACTTCATTAATGGCACCCAGAGAGGTAAGGATAAAATGAGGTGATATCAATTGATAGTATTGATTGATAGTACACTAAGTGCTTGGGAGAGGCCAGTGGAGTTAGACACGATCCCTGCCCTCAAGGAGCTTACGATCTAGGTGAGGAGATAGATACTAAAATCATATCCAGGAAGGAGGGAGCAATAGTGTGCAAAAATATGAGCATAAATACAACAAGGGGATGTGAGTACCCAAGTGCTTAGGTCAGGCAAAAGTGCTAAAGTGGCGATTGGTGGTGGATATATGGAGGAGAGATGTAAGATTGATCTGAGAAGGCCTCCTGGAGGAGAAATGATTTTAGAAGGACTTTGAAGATGAGGAGAGCAATGGTCTTCTGAGTGTTAATGGGGAGAGAGTTCTACGCAGAAGGGAAGGTGTGAGCAAGAGATCGAGGAGAAATGAGAAAATGAGAAAATGAGAAAACTTCATTAACCCTAGATGAGCAAATAGGAGACCAACCCTCAGAAAGGTTAATTTAGCCAGGCTGGTTCAGGAGGGCACTGGGAAAGCTAGGATCAAAGGTATTACTTATTCCCAGGTATTGGGTTGAGTCTACGATTCCTTTGTTAATAATAATTGTGGTATTTGTTAAGCGCTTACATGTACCAAGCGCCATACTAAGCACAGGGGTCTTGTGCTGTAGAGTCATCTCCAATCCATAGCGACACCATGGACACATCTCTCCCAGAATGCCCTGCAATCATTCCGCTAGTGTATCCATAGAGTTTTCTTGGTAAAAATACGGAAGTGGTTCACCACTGCCTCCTTCCGCGCAGTAAACTCGAGTCTCCACCCTCGACTCTCTCCCATGCTGCTGCTACCCAGCACAGGGGAGTTTTGACTTGTAGCAGATTGCCCTTCACTTGCTAGCCACTGCCCAAGCTAGGAATGGAATGGATATAATAATAATAATAATGTTGGCATTTGTTAAGAGCTTACTACGTGCAGAGCACTGTTCTAAGCGATGGGGTAGATACAGGGGAATGAGGTTGTCCCACGTGAGGCTCACAGTCTTCATCCCCATTTTACAGATGAGGGAACTGAGACACAGAGAAGTGAAGTGACTTGCCCATAGTCACACAGCTGACAAGGGGCAGAGTTGGGATTCAAACCCATGACCTCTGACTCCCAAGCCCGGGCTCTTTCCACTGAGCCGCGCTGCTTCTCTGCTTCTGCTTCTGCTTCTGCTTGACTCTCCCTCCCTTAGTCAACACTGGTAGACTACTGGAAACTCTCCAGGTGTGACCCTGAGAGGGGAAGCACTGGGGTAGATACAATAATCAGGTCCCACATGAGGCTCATGGTCTAAGTAGGAGGAATAACAGGTATTGAATCCCCATTCTGCAGATGAGGGAACTGAGGTACAGAAAAGTTAACTGACTTGCTCAGGGTCACACAACAGATATGTGACATAACTGAAATTAGAACCCAGCTCCTCCTTTGTTAATAGCACAAATTAGCTGTTTGATTTTTTCCACTTTAATCATGAAATTTCAAAATTTTCAATTATGGACATTAGAGAAGCAGAGGCACAATCACATTATATTATGCACCTAATAGATGCTACATGGGCATACGACCTTACAGTTCCTGACTTTAATTCCTGTACTCAACCCAGGATTTTTCGGTCACTTTTAAACCTACTCAAACCTGTCTGTCTAGTCTACAGTTCTATAGCCTCACTGATTGAAGAGCCATTTTAATGGCTCCTCTGGGTTTCTTTGATGTTCTTGTTCATATTCAGTCACACAGCAGGAGATGGGTTTTCCTCCAGTTCCAATATAATAAATTCAGCTTTGCCAACGGATATTTCAGGGAGATGTTGGGAGATGAGTTTTGTAGCTAAAAATGGTTCAAGGCACCTTCTCACCCAATGCAGTCCATGGCTGTGGGCACTCAAAATGGACTCGTCGGATTACTGACTATTGACGGGAAGGGATGTGGAGTTTTGGGGAATGCAATAGGTTAAAGAGAAAGGAAAAGCTTCTATCTCTTTAGAAGGAAATTCAGCAGAAATAATAGAAACATCTGAAGAACTATGTTATTCTGGAATGGTTTTCTCTGTAGCAATGCCACTATATCTTTGAATGGGGGAGGGTGAAAACCAAACAGTAGGGGTTCAATAAGTGTCAGGAGACCTGGCAGAATTCATTCATTCATTCAATCATATTTATTGAATATTTATAATCATATTGAGCAATTACTGTGTGCAGAACACTGTACTAAGCGCCTGGAAAGTACAATTCGGCAACAGAGACAATCCCTTCCCAACAGGATAAAACATCTAGATGAGGAAATGATTGATGTGGGATTGGAGTTTGCTTTTAAACTTTTTAAAACTTTTAAAAGCAACCTCAACTCCCCATACCTGGACCTCACAGCTCTTCCAAATTGCCAGCTAAGTCTCTAGGAGTTTGACCTGCCCCTGCCCACCAAGACAGACTTGGGCCCAGAAGCAGAAAATACTAGGACTGTCCTGTAAGAAAAAAAATCACTACCACAACATTCACCCATGTGGATCTACTTTTTTCATTCTAAGGGTTCATTATCCTCAAAAATGCTGTGCTATCAACTGAGCCTGACCTATTCTAAATGGTCCATGTGTAGAAGAGTTGTTTTAAAAGTAAGATTAGAATTTAATCATGAAACGTTTAGATTCTCAGAAGGGGGAAAAGGGAAAGCATGAACTGAAATAAACAAACCCCTAGCGTTTCAACAAACAAACTCATAAAACTATCCATAAATGA
This sequence comes from Ornithorhynchus anatinus, assembly GCF_004115215.2. NCBI lineage: Eukaryota > Metazoa > Chordata > Mammalia > Monotremata > Ornithorhynchidae > Ornithorhynchus > Ornithorhynchus anatinus. The sequence goes on from NC_041753.1 coordinate 59,345,840, forward strand.
TCACCAAAACACATCATAATGGATACATGCACTTCATTATAATCAGTCACTAAATCACCATAGCACTGTGAGAGAGATAAATATTAGTGTTGGAGAAATGAGTTTTTTTGTTTGCATTTGAAAGGCCAAAATTAAGTAATCGTCAAAAGAATAAATATACTAAAGGTGCACATTATTCAGGAGAATGGATAAATGATTTTAATGGTTGAAGTATAAAATACCTGTAGTCTATGATTTAAAATGCTAGGTCTACCGACCATAATGAATATGACAATGAAGGAAAGAAAGTGGAAGACATTTTAAGTGCTGGCAAAAGGAGCAACTAAAATTGCTGATGCCAACGTAGATGACTAGTTCCCTATTTTAGACTTAAAATGCTTTTCCCACAGTTGGAAAGGGGAGAATGAAATAAACTCTGACTGGGCTGTTTTGATGCAGACACGCGATGGAAAGAATTGAGCAGAACTCTTCTCTATCTCATTTCTAGGATGGGATCTTTTTATGCTCCTGGCCTCCCAGCTATCAACATATTACGTCTCCATACCTCCATGTATTTCCAGGGCTGGGCTGTGATGTGTTGCAATGTTCCTGAGGCAAGAGTCTTTAAAGCCTCCAGATCGAATAATTTCTACCTGGCCATGCTGCTCTTCATCCTCTTCCTGTCCACGATGCCTGTGCTGTACATGATCGTCTCCATTCCGCCATCTTTCGACTGCGGCCCATTCAGGTCACCTACTTACTGGAGGATGGACATAGTGGCTAAGAGTTGCACCCTTTTTTCAAACAGTAATGTGGCTTGTCCACCCTAGGAAAACAATCCCTTAGAGTGGCATCTGGGCTGATGGCAAGGCAAGGGGGAAGGATTGATTGGTGGAGTGGGTGGGAGGAGGAGAGAAGGAGTGGAGAGCAAAGCCTGAGAAAGGTCTCTTCCAATGGTGACCACCATGTTTCTGGGGGCGGGCTCCAAGGTGAAACTAGTGGTGGAGGCTTCCTCATGGATTGTGGCACCTCCAGGGACTTTCCATGGTGAGCACTCATTAGGCTTGCTTCATATAGTGGAGTAGCTGAAACATAGCTTGACAATGACAAATTAATACAGGAAGACAAACTTGACTGTTCCAGACACCATATGTAGGTAGCATAATCTTCTCTGTAGAGCGGAGTTTCTGGAAATCATACTGACAGAACAAATTAACTGGCATTGTGGGTGTTGTGCTGTCATTGCTCTTCTGGGCAGGATGGAAGCCTTGAGTAACTGTACATTCCTGTGTAGCGAGATGATTATTCATCTATGAGGGTGCCCTTGAGGTGTAACCTCTTTCCAATGAAGGCAGGAGAGGAAGGTGAGGGAGGAGTTGGAGGAGGGAGCTGAGTTGAGGTAACCCGAGAGATACAAATGCTGTCATGGCTGCACAACTGAGCCCTCCGACTGACTCTAGTCTTCAAAAAAAAAAACAAACCAGAAGTTTCCTTTGCCTACCTGCACACCATGAGACCATTTGCCATTCAGAATGGAGCTGCCAGTAAGGAAAATGATACAAATGAAATGCTAGACCACTTGAAGAGAACAAAAAGAGCTAGAATGTTGTGTGAGCTGATGATATCAGAACAGGTGATGGTAAGTCATGGTTTTCATTTCTCGATTGGGCCACCATAAATAATATAGACAGTGACATCTGGAGACTGAATATGAAATTGCAATCTTAGAAGAAGAGTTTTGAAAAGCTAAAATGCCTTTGGAGGGCTGTTCCCCCAGTATATTTTCCAATGGACAAGCCCTTCTTCAGTTTCCGAGGTTAGCATTTCCTCAGCTAGACAGCAACTCATCCAGGGCATTGGTTGTCATGATGAGCTGAGCCTCCATTTGGATTTGCAAATAAAAGGTGTTCCTCCCATACTTATATATGCTTCAATGAAATGATCTGCCCTCTCCCTCTTTTCACATAACATTGCATCTAGTTAAAGAGGGTTGGATAACCCCTTGAGGAAGCACGCCCACCCCCAAGTCCCCCTCTCATAATGTTGGAGTTGAGGGTATGGCCTACCTTTAGATGTGTCTGGACAGTTGAGCAATGGCATACTACCCAGACTCTTGTCCTTGTCCAGAATCCAGTCCATCTTCTCCATATCAAAAAGAAAGTCCTTACCATTGGCTTTAAGCCATTCACTCACTTCTCTCCCTCTTACCCTAACTTTGCTCATCTCCCACTCTACCACATCCTACATACTCTGCTTCTTAGATCTTGTCTCTCTCTCAGTCAGCCCCCAGCTCACAGCCTCTCCCCAGTCTGGTACTCCTTCTCCCTTCAAATCTGTCAGACCACAACTTCCCAATTTTCAATGCCCTACTAAAATCACATCTCCTCCAGGAAGCCTTCCCTAACTAGTTTCACATTTCCCCAGCTTTTTTGCCATCCCCTTCTGCACGTGCTTGGGCCTGTATCCCTCAAGCACTTTGTCACTCACCCCACCCCGAGCCCCACAGCATTTATCAGTCAATCAGTCAATGATATTTAGTGAGCCCTTACTGTATGCAGAGCACTGTATGTACTTATCTTTACACTCTGATGCTTCCCTCTACCTGTAATTTATTTTAATGTTGGCCTCCCCCTCTAGACTGTATGCTTCTTGTGGCCAGAGAATGTGTCTACCAAGTCTGTTGAATTGTACTCTCCCAAGTGCTTAGTATAGTGCTCTGCATGAGGTAAGCCCTCAAAAAATACCATTGATTAATTGATTGATTAGTTGACTGGGCAACCTTGGTCTCACTTGAACTGTAATGTAAGAAAGAATCGAATGGCCCCCTCAGGGTCTGAAAGAGTTGGTGTGCCTTCCAAATTACCTGACAATGGGAAGAAGCCCTTGGGGAGAATCTGGCTCAATGACTAAGAAACAGTTGAGGAAATGCAGAGATGGTTATGCATTTAGTGAGCTGATAAGCTTTTAGGATATAGGAACATTCTTCCTCCAGGTGGGAGGTGGAAAGGAGAAGTCTGGGTTCCCAGCAGAGGCCAGATTATGCAGAGGTAAGCAGATGTCATCTCGAGGTGAGAAGACAGAAATATAGCCCATAAAATAGAGTGGAGTAGGTCCAGTCAGAAGGGAACACTGCAAATTGATGAGCAAAACCCACATGTAAATGTGGGTTCCGAATCAACAGGGAGCGGCAGGCCAAGGTTTCATCTGAATAGATGGGGTAAGGGATAACTCTCCTGGCCCATCTGAAGGAACTTCTATTGACAGGAGGAGAGCAATTTTGAATTGAGAGCTGTACGTCATGCAGATTTAATGTGTGAGAATGCTTGGAGATTCTTTTAAAAGCACAAAGCAGAGAAGCAGGCCACCCTTGAACCCAATCGTCTTGAAGCATTCAAAAGAACTGAGGCAAATATCTCTTTTGGCTCTAATTGCTTTTCATCATAAAGTCAGTATGAAAACCACAGAAAACAATAAGCTGACCTAATGGGAGGTACTCTATAAATGCTGACTAGAACAGGCTGAAATAAAGTTGGCGCTTTCTCCTTTAAAGCCTTGAGTCTCCAGTTTGTGGGTTGTCACAGCCCTTGGATTTTCCATGCCTCCTCCCCACAGTAGATGCTCCTCTTGGGTCCTCAGGCTCCCCCTTCTGAAGTTTTCTGCCTTCAAATGCCCTAGCAAATGCTCCAGCAAATGATAGGGAGGGAGGGGCAACCAGGCTAGGATGCAGGGAGAGCTACTGCTCCTGGCTCCCCTGGTGACTTCTCCCTGAAATTTCTCAAAGATGACTCTCCAACACCTTTGCTGTGTTAATATAGAGGCTGAGGCCATCTGGACACTTGGCGATCTAAAACAAGAGTTCAGGAGGGGGAATGCATGGCAGAGTCAAGAGGTGTGCACTTAATAATCCTAACTGTGGATTTGTGAAGCCCTTACTATATGCCAAGAACTGTGCTCAGCCCTGAGGTTGATAGAATATCAGCAGTTTGGACTCAGTCCCTGTCCCAGATTGGCTCACAGCCTAAGCTGGGAGGGAGAACCTGTATTGAGTCCCCATTTTAAAGCTGAGGTAAGAGAACTTAAGTGATTTGCCCAAGGTCACACAGCAGCAAACGGCAGAGCAGAGAGGGGTGCAAAATACCGCTGTAAATGAAAGAGATCGTTTTGTCTCCCAACAGCTGGAGAGCGGCTGTTACCATCCAGAGGAGTAAGGCTGTAGTTATCCTCGGCTCATTCCTCTCTTTCAACAAGCATATTCAGTCTGTCACCAAATCCTTCATTCATTCAAACATATTTATTGAGCACTTACTATGAGCAGAGCACTGTACTAAGCACTTGGAATGTACAATTCGGCAACAGATAGAGACAATCCCTGCCCAACAACGGGCTCACAGTCTAAATGGGGGAGACAGACAACAAAACAAAACAGAAAAATATGGAACACTTCACAAATTTGGGTGCAGTTCTACCTTCACAACATCTCTAGAATCCCCCCCTTCCTCTCCATCCAAACTGCTCCCATGCTGGACCAAACACTGATCATGCCCTGCCTTGACTACTGCATCAGCTTCCTCACTGACCTCCATGCCTCCTGTCTCTCCCCACTCCAGTCTGTATTTCACTTTGCTGCCCAGATCATTTTTCTAAAAAACGTTCTTCCCACATCTCTCCACTCCTCAAAAACCTCCAGTGTTTCCTTTTCGATCTCCTCATCAAACAGAAAGTCCTTACTATCAGCCTTAAAGCACTCAATCAGCTCTCCCCCTCCCATTTTACCTCATTAATCTACTACAATCTAGCCTGCACACTTCACTTCTCTACTGCCAACCTACTTATTTTACTTCAATCTCATCTCTTTCACCGTGAACCACTTGCTCACACCCTCCCCCCGGCTTGAACTATCTTTCCCTTCACTTTCAACAGACCACCACTCTCCCTATCTACAAAGTCTTGCCTAAATTATATCTCCTTCGGGAAATCTTCCCTAACCCCTCATCCCCACCTTATTCACTCTCCCTCCTGGGTTGCCTATGCATTTGTGTCCATACCCCTTAAACACGTTGATACTCACCCACCCCCCACCACCGAGCACATGTATATATAAGGATATATATCCTTATATTCTGCTGCTTCTTTGATATGTAGTTTAAATCTGTCTTCCCCCTCTAAACTATAGGCTTCTTGAGGGCAGGGATTATATTTAGCAATTCTCTTTTATTGTACCCTTCCAAGTGCTTAGTAATTGTGGTATTAATTGTAGTATTTATTAAGCACTTACTATTTGTCAAGCACTGACCTAAATGCTGGGGTAGACACAGGATACCCACACCTTACACAGGTACATGTACCTGTCCCAAATGGGAAACACAGCCTAGCAGGGAGGGAGAATGGTACTGAATCCCCATTTTACAGACTAATAAACTGAGGCCCAGAGAAGTGAAATGACTTGCCTAAGGTCACATAGCAGGCAAGTGGCAGAGCCAGGATTAAGACCCAGATTTTCTGACTCCCAGGCCCGTGATCTTCCTTTCTACTAGGCCACGCTGCTTCCCTTAGTTCAGTGCTCTGCACAGAGTAAGCACCACTGATTAATATTGAGTGATTGACTGATTTGTTGCATGAGATGAGAGGCCAGCTCAGAGTATCTGGGAGGCCAGGGAAGAAGGCAAGGGAGAAGAAGGTGCTGAAGAAGTTTTCAGCAGTAGTTCTCCTGATCCATTCCATTTTAAACATGACATTTGCCCCTATGTTCTTCCTCATCCCTAGCTTCCATATTCAGGATAATGGAGAGTTGATTTGATTACCTCTGCGGGCCTCTGCAATAGTGAAATTGCCAAAGAGCTGGGCAAATGATCCAATGTCTAATTATCCCCAGTGGTTTGTTTATGTAAGAAGCTTAGAAATGAATGAAGCATTCTCTTACCATTTCTGAGTGGGACTGTCTTGCCTCCTGTTTGGTCAAATCTGTCCTCCCAGCTCATATCCTGTTTACAGTAAGTCTTGTTTCCCCTCATATAGGATGGCAAGTTGTTGTTATGGACCCAAAGAGGTGCCTTTGGGTGATAGAGCATGTTTCATGCAACTCAGAAGCAAATCTGATTAGAATGGATTAGATGTGGAGTACAACACTTCACTGCTTCTGTTTGTTTTCCTCTTCTCATATAGAAGAGGCCCAGACAAGCCTTGAACAGGTTTTCTAGCTGCATTAGTACTATATCGATCTCTCAGTTGTGCATCTCATTTCCTCTCCTCTACTTTTACAGTGGCAAAAACAGGATGTTTGAGGTCATTGGAGAAACTCTGGAGAAAGATTTCCCCTCTTGGTTGGCGAAAATCTTAAGCAAGGCCTCAAACCCCGGACTCATCATCGCCATCATACTGCTTATGGTGTATGCATCTTTACTCATCTTTTTTGGTCTCCCTCTTCACCCTCGCCACCCCCGCACCCACCACCAACCCACCACCACCTCTGACTCTCTCAAAGTTCTATGGGGTTACTTTGAAACCTTACCAACCTCAGCGCTGATTATCCCGGGGTGAGAGGCTGGAAGAATGAATCCCTGAGCCATTTTTTTTGTCATAATGTATACAAAGGGCAAATCTCCCTCATCTCTCCTTTTCATTTCAGGATTTAATGATTTGTTACCGAGAGACCAAAGTGGTCATCGTTAAAGACCTAACTTTAGGGACTCTCAAAATTAATCATTTCTCCAATCAGCGCACTGAGTCCCACACATAAAAGAGGCAGAAAAAATAGCAGTGAATTTGCTCTTGTTTTATAATACGCTTCTTTCTTTTTTTAACAAGTAAATTCTGTGGAACATCCATGTTCATGAAATGTAACTATGAGAAATTATGTCCTTAACTACCATAACAACCAAAGAGAAGGCTTTAATGCAGAAAGTGATTTTTCCTTTCCGGTTGGCGTGCTTCACTAGCTCAAGCACTTTCTTCTCTCCTGTGAAGAGCCCCTTAATTGAACTGTCAAAATGCTGGTATTAGTAAGAAAAGGGGGCAGAGTGAAAGCCCTAGTCTCCATATTAACACTTTACCCAGCTGAGAAATAGCTGGTTCAAACGATAGAAGTGTAAAAAGGATTGTGTTCGACAGATAGAAAAACGACATACCAAGCTGCATTGTTTTCCTTTCAATTTAGTTTGACAATCTATTATCTCAATGCTACTGCCAAGGGACAGAAGTTATCCAACCTGGAGCTAAAGAAGAAGATGAAAATGGTAGGATATCATTAATTGCACGAAAATGCTACTTCTTGTTGCTTTCAAACCCTAGAAGAGAAACAGCCATTTAAAGACCGAGTCTCTTGCCTTTTGTCCTTCTTCATTATAGCAAGCAGAGGAGAACAAACTGAGAAACAAAAAAATGGCAGCTGCAAGAGCAAAAGCAGCACAAGGTAGGGAAACATCATCTGGCTGGGTATTTTCTGCAACTAGATTCTATTGCTTCTCCCCTGTGTTTCAAGGAGGCAGATTGGTAAACCGTTCTCCTGACAGTGGCCTGAGGGCCATTAGTGGCCTGTCAGAAGTGCCTATTGACTCTTGCTGTTTTCTCTCACCATTTCTGGGGCTCCTGGTACCCTTCTGGGATAAGGGAAAGGGGTTAATTAGGGCTCAGTGAGAGAAAAATGAATAAAGCTGCAAACATTCGAGAAATGATGACCTCAAAGGAAGTAATGTTAAACTCCAAAATTAAAAATTGCCTGAGAATAACCTGCATTAACAAAGAGTCTAGGAAGACACAGCAATCAACCAATCATTGTTTTGATTTGGGTGTATTGTGCACAGAGCACTGTATTAAACACTTGGGAGAGTACAATAATAATGATGATGGCATTTGTTAAGTGCTTACTATGTGCCAGGCTCTGTTCTAAGGTAATCAGGTTGTCCCACGTGGGGCTCACAGTCTATTGTGCTGGTACAAGCTCTCATAATATTCTGACTGGATTACTGTGTCAGCCTCCTCTCAGATCTCCCTTCCTCCTGTCTCTCCCTACTCCAGTCTATTCTTCATTCCGCTGCCCAGATCATCTTCCTAAAGAAATGCTCTGGGCATGGCACTCCCCTCCTCAAAAACTTCCAGTGGTTGCCTATCAACCTTTGCACGAAACAAAAACTCCTCATTCTTGGCTTCAAAGCTCTCTAACACCTTGCCCCCTCCTACCTCACCTCCCTTCTCTCTTTCTACTGCCCACCCCATACACTCCACTCCTCTGCCGCTCACCTCCTCACTGTCCCCCATTCACGTCTATCCCACCATTCACCCCTGGCCCACGTCCTACCGCTGTCCTAGAATGCCATCCCTCCTCACGTCCGCCAAACTAACTCTCTTCCCCTCTTCAAAGCCCTGAGAGCTCACCTCCTCCAAGAGGCCTTTCCAGACTAAGCGCCCCCTTTCCCTCTCCTCCCCCTCCCTTGCCCTTCCCCCCACACCCTTGGCTCTTCCCTCTTCTCCTCTCCTCAGCACTTTGCTCATTCATATATATTACCCTATTTATTTTGTTAATGAGGTATACATCCCCTTGATTCTATTTATCTTGATGATGTTGTCTTGTTTTTGTTTTGTTCTGTTTTGCTTTGCTGTCTGTCTCCCCCGTTTAGACTGTGAGCCCATCACTGGGCAGGGATTGTCTCTGTTACCGAATTGTACATTCCAAGTGCTTAGTACAGTGCTCTATACATAGTAAGCGCTCAACAAATACTATTGAATGAATGAATGAATCACCATTCTACAGATGAGGTAACTGAGGCCCAGAGAAGTGAAGTGACTGGCCCACAGTCGCACAGCTGACCAGTGGTGGAGTCGGGATTAGAACCCATGACCTCTGACTCCCAAGCCTAGGCTCTTTCCACTGAGCCACACTGCTTCTCATACAACAGTCCTTAGACTGCCCACAAGGAGCTTACAGTTTAGAAAAGGAGCTCAATAGTGTTTATTGAGCACTTACGGTTTGCAGCCAATAGTGTGCACATTATTATTTAAATATACTTTCAGCCTGAAAGAAATTCATACCCCAGAATGAGAAGGGTTTGGGACACCAGGTAATGGGTTTTATTATTAGCCCACCACTGAAAAGTCTTTCTTAAATCCCTTTACTTCATTGGATTGTAAGTGCCTGTTTCAATGAACATCTGTTGAACTCTCCCAAGCACTTAGTACAGTGTTTCACACTCAGTGGATACTCAGTAAATACCATTAATTCAGTTTTTCCACCTGTAAAAAAGCACTTACACTTTTAAGATCAAATTCCCCCAGATGTTTTTATTTGGGAAGTACTCTGAGGACCTCATTAGAAAGCCACAGTGTAAGGTCTGCCCCAGTTCTTTCTCATTTGTCCCCTTCACATCCCTTCTGGGAGGCTGATATTCCATTCCTAACCTCAATTCAACCTTCCCTCTGCCTTTTCCTTTTCCACAGAAGAGGAGAAAGAGTTTCTCTGTTTTAAACCAAATGAATTCATTGACTGAGAGAGGCAAGATCAATAATCATGTTTCCTTTAATGCTGTCTTGTCCCTTCCTGGGATGTGGATATTCCACAGCAATATGACATTGATATTTAGGACAGTGGGAGCAGAGAGGTATGAGGGCTGGAATCTAATGCTGTACAAGACAGATGTGAAAGCTGGGTAATTCTCAACTTTTCTCATGCATCTTTCAGGCTTCAGTCTTTCCAACCTCTCTCCTGGCATGTGTGTGTCTCCCAGTCTTTTCTCAGTCTCCCCTGCACTTCAAGGGAGAGGGAGTTTTTCCTCACTCTCCTCCACCCATTAAGATGGTGTTTAAGATGCTTCTTTAAGTGCCTAGGGTTTTTCCGACCTCATTTGGGCACACAGAGACCTGGGGTCATAGCTCTGTGGGGCCATCTTGATAAATTGCCTCTACACCACAGGATTTTCCTATAAATGTCAATGTGTGGGTGGTGGTGAAAAATCTCTGAAAGAATTCTTAGCCTGTAGGAAAGTATGTGTGGCTCAACAGATGTGGAAAACTCACTTTTGACTCTTTCACAACTATCTCACTCTCTCCAGATAATTTTCCTTCATTATCCCTGCTGGACACCTTGGAATTTTTTTCCTTATGTATTCTCTAAAGGCAGATGAATTCTCAAGTGTTTTCATCAGCAGGTTCAAGAGGAGTTTAGATAAATTCATGGACCAGAAATTTATAATGAGTCACTAAAGAAAAGCCTAGGGTTGTAGAGGGAAAGGTTAGGGATATTGACTGATACATCGCTAAACATAAAGAGCTACATTAAGGAGGGTGAGAAATGGCTGCTATTGTCGAACACAGAAATCTTTCCTGGATGGACCATTGGCCTAGCTCAGTAATGGCATTGCTTGTGTTCTTATGGGATGCAGTTCTAATTCCTTAGATAATTTCTACAGTCCTGACATTGTCTTTGCCATAGCAGGGAAATCTAAAGATAGACTCAGTCTTCTAAACAGCTGAGGGGACCCAACAAGGATTTCCTCATAGTCCCCTCAGGGTCCCAGCAGCTAGCACAATCTCACTGAAAGGTTTCTTGGGCTCCTGGGGAAAATATTTGCATGAGAAGTCTTTCTGGATAGCCTACTTAATAAGACCCCCCCTCCCATGGAGATGTCTGTCAGCCATAGTGTGAAAGATGACACTGAAGGCTTCAGCTTTGCAAAGGGGAATAACAGGTTTGTTGGTCCTAGTGGTGCCTGAGATACATCTGTTGATGGAATTCTGCCTCTCTGACAGTTGAGAAGGACCTGACATTGGTGGCAGGCAGGTGACTGAATGGCACAGTAATGATGGGGACAGAGCCGATAAGTCAGAGTGGTGAAATCAACCTGGTGGAAACCAGTGAAGAGGAAATCGTGTCACTCACTTTGAATTCCTCACAATGAAGTGAGGAAGGCTCAGTGAGAAGCTAAAGGTGACAATTTGCACTTTATTCCTTTCTGGAAAGCGGACAGTTTAAGCAGCGCTGTAGGCTACTCGGAGAATACCTTGGACAGTCACCATCAACGGAAGGGTCATAAATGTCAGTCACCTCCAAGAGAGTGATAGGGCTGCCCCCACAGGGCTCCAACTCTGGGCGTGCTCACAGATTTTTGAGGTTGGAGTCTCTGTTTGACTCACCCCAGGAATTCGACAAGACCTGAGACCAGCTGATCAGGTCTGAAAAGAGCCAAGAGTTACTGAGTGGATCTGAAAGGACCCACTATTTTTGTTTTGACACACCCATGCCCCTGCTAACTCCCTCCCTAAAATCCCCTTCCCCTTTTTGCACTCATACTCAAAAGGAATAATAGAACTTGGGGATGAGAAGTTCCTGTGAGTGATCCCAATGCCTCTAAGGAAATGAAAAAAAGTAATAGAATGTACATGAAAAAATGCTGCTCTATGATCAGTGAAAAAGTTGCATGGTGGTTAGATATGCTGTTTTTGTGGCTTCATGGACAAAGAGCAGAATTTCTAAAGCATTAAAATGAAATTTGCCAATTTTTGATGTGGAAACAAAAATCCTTCCCCTGCCTTTCTCCTCTATTCTCATCTCTCTTCTATGTCTTCTGCATGTCTTTTTCCTCTCTGTCTCACCCTACGGCTTGGCCACTGCTCCCGTTCATTCATTCAATCATATTTATTGAGCACTTACTGTGTGCTGAGCACTGTACTAAGCGTCCTATCTCTACATACATCTCTGTTTTTGCTCCTGTGTCTCCCTTTCATTTTTCTTTTATTGGGTCCCTTCTCTTTCTCCCTATCTGCCACTTATCTACTGTGTTACCTTGGACAAGTCACTTGACTTTTATGTGCCTCAGTTACCTCACCTATAAAATGGGAACTGAGACTGTGAACCTCACTGTGTCCAACCCAATTTGCTTGTATCAACTCCAGCACTTAGTACAGTGCTTTACATATAGTAAGTGCTTAACAAATACTATTATTATTATTATTATTATTATCATTATTATTATCACAATCCCCCACTTAGAGCCTGTTGAGCTTTACGATTGTATTTCCTGCACATTCCTGGCTTGTCCCTGTCCCTTTTTCAGGCTAATAATAATAATAATAATAATAGCTATGGCATTTGTTAAGCACTTACTATACGTAAAGAACTGTACTAAGTGCTGGACTTGTACGATATAAACTGATCGGACACAATGTCCCACATGGGACTCCCAGTCTAAGAGGGAGGGAGAATAGGTATTTATCCCTATATTATAGATTAAAAAACTGAGGGACAGAGAAGTTAAGTGACTTGTCCAGAGTCAGACAACAAGGAAGTGACAAAGCCAGGATTAGAATCCAGGTCCTCTGACTCCCCAAGGAAGATGTCAGCACCAGAGTCCTCATTTTCTACTCTACTCTTCCGACCTGGGACTCATCCTCCCTTCCTCTTTCTCCATCTCAACAGAACCCAAGATGAACAGTTAAGTAAGAGAAGTCAGGGTTGTGAGAAACAGCAAAATGGCTGCCTCAGCTTTCACCAGTCACTTATCAGCAGCAGGGTCTTTATCAATGGGCCATTTCAAAGCAATTCTGAGGCTTTTCTGCACAAAAGGAAAACCATTCACTAGCAGTAGGAGTTAGAAGACCTCCCTTTCTCTTCTACCCTTTTGTTGGAGGAGTTTAAATAATAATGGGGGTATTTGTTAAGCCCTTATTTTATGTCAGGCACTGTTCTAAGGGTTGGGGTAGATACATGTTAATCAGGTCAGACACACACTCTGTCGCACATAAAATGTGGGTATTTCCCTCCTCTTCTCTTGCCAGTTCTAATGAAAGGACAGAAGGTTTGTTCACTAACTTTGTCATTCCCTGGTTCAGGCACAGCATTAAGAATGACACTTCTTTACTAGTTTAAAGAGGCTGCTGTGAGTTATGACCATATATCCAAGAAGACATTTGCCTTGCATATTGTGAGAAGATACAGGTTCGCGATGCCCTTCTCGAGTGTCACTTATTTAACCAAAAACGTTCAATTCTCTATTTTTTTTAACAGGTGGAGGAGACTCGTAGACCTCATTATGGATCATCTTGGAGCCCGAGAAACACTTCAGGCCCTGTTCATTAGGAATGATTAGTTGCCTGGATATCTGGTAGACATTAAGGGAAAATCTGTTTTTGTCTTTGCTTTCCTGAACCTTTCAACTGCCTTACTGGACAGCTTTTGGCCCACCCAAACTGTGATCGGCAAAAACTACACTAGGCCATTGGTTTTTCAGCAGTGATTGGCTCCTCTAATTCACCCACTGTAGCCACATTACCTGCTTGCCTGAAATCCTGGAACTAACCATCTTTTGCCTGAACCATAGGGGTTCAATGGAAGGGATGATGGAGCAATGCAAAATCATTGATTTGCATTGAAATTTAGTTGAAATATGTGACTGGGTGAAACTCCTGCATTTGATTTTTTCTTTCCTCAGAAGTTGCTCTCTGGGATGGGTGGGAGTAGGAACATTGTTATTTTTTTTCAGGCCTTACTAATTTATAACCAATTCATTCACTGGCTCACTGGCCCTAAAAACAATACAGCTTAATTGTAGGGTGTCCGCTTTTAGCATCAACATTAGTGGATTCTTTCTGGAAGAAATTGATAAAATCAAGAAGACTGATCAGTCATGATGAATAAGGCACAGATTATAATGGAAAAAAAAGGAAAGGTATAAAGCAAGTCCAAGATGCTAATAGTAACTAAACCCACAGTCTGTTCATTTCAATGTGTTCAGGAAAGAATGATGCCGTCTACTGTGTCAGTGTAATTCTCAATGTGTAAATATTTTTTTTTGTCAAGAGTAAAAAAAAAAAATAAAACCTTTTTTGGCTTTAATTTCTGGAAGTGATCCAGTATTATCATTTTTTAAACTGAGAGCACTAGTAGGATTTAGATAACAGTTTAAAAGGCAGAATGGAATCGGTTTGACTTATAGCTAATTTAGAATGATAAAAACATCCTGCTGCTTGAATGAAAAAATGTCATCGTGGTGTAATTAATCTGTTATCTCTGTCTGGAGGGGTACAGGCAAGTAGATCTTGCACTGGAAGGGAAGCCTGAAGAACTGGGTTTGATTTCTAGCTCTGCCACGGGGGCGCTATGTGGTATGAGACAAGACATGCATCTGCTCTGTTCCTCAGTGGATTCATTTTTGCATAAGGTCTGTGAGAACTAATGAAAAAAAAATGCCTGTTGAGTGTGTTGAGCTCTTGAGAGAAACATATTCTCAAAATTCATGGTTGTAATACAATGTATCCACTAATGGCACCTAGATGAATGGTACTAATGAATGCAGTATTTAATTATATGATTTTATTCCTTCAGTAATTCAAGCAATTTGAGTCAGACTCCCCAGTTCTAAACCAGGCCCCAGAGTTAAGTTAAACTAGGGCTGCCAAGCACCCCATCGATACCAGATTTCCACTAGATTTAAGCTCCTCGTGGGCAGGGATCAAGTATACCAACTCAACTGCATTTTACTCTCCTGGCACTTAGCACAGCGATTTGCACACAGTAAGCACTCAATAAATACTTTTGATTAATTGATTGTTGCCTCCTTCTGTTTTCCAACACCCAATTATCCTGTATCTGAGTGATCACATCCCGTATTCCCCTGGAATGGAATGCAGGGGGAGCCAGAAGGCAGCTTCTGTCCCCTTTCTCAAAATACACTTGGAAACCTTAATTAAGTTAGGCCCCATTACAAGAGTTTGTGAGATAGCTTCAGTGACCACCCCTCTCTCTCCCAACTCCCACCACCCAGGATGACACTAGATGCCCCAAACTGACTTAGGACCCAGGTAGGCTTGGATGCTTGGGCAACTGGAATAAAAAGGTCAGGGAGGGAAGGATGCGTGTGTGTGTGTAGTATGGGCGATTACTAAATAAGATGTCGAGTGTGTTGCCTGGTTGTGGGGTCCAATGTGAGTGTGCCCTGTCACTTTCCATCCACTAAGGTTATCCCTACTCCTCAGAATTTCCTTCTCATTCCCTTGGCAGCCCAATTTTGGACCTGCCCTAAAGGTTGGCTTGTCTAAATTACCAAGTTGACCATCGTTTGACTTTCTGTCTCGCTTTGACTTGTTGCACTATAGTTCTTTAATATAAGCTGAGCACTCATGTATTGTGTCTAGAACAAATTGCATGTCACTTTAAGTGAGACTCTGAGTAGACATCACATACTCTTCAATGATCACTTAATAATCACTTAATGATGAATCTGAGGCTGTCCTAGCCTCATATTGAATCCACTAGGAGCAGGATTGGTAAGGCATATTTTTTCCACACAATACAGCCTGGTTTATTCATTTATTCATTCATTCAATAGTATTTATTGAGTGCTTACTATGTGCAGAGCACTGTACTAAGCGCGTGGAATGAACAAGTCGGCAACAGATAGAGACAGTCCCTGCCGTTTGACGGGCTTACAGTCTAATCGGGGGAGACGGACAGACAAGAACAATGGCAATAAATAGAGTCAAGGGGAAGAACATCTCGTAAAAACAATGGCAACTAAATAGAATCGAGGCGATGTACATTTCATTAACAAAATAAATAGGGTAATGGAAATATATGCAGTTGAGCAGACTAGTACAGTGCTGGGGGGATGGGAAGGGAGAGGAGGAGGAGCAGAGGGAAATGGGGGGAAAAGAGGGTTAAGCTGCAGAGAGGTGAAGGGGGGGTGGTAGAGGGAGTAGAGGGAGAAGAGGAGCTCAGTCTGGGAAGGCCTCTTGGAGGAGGTGAGTTTTAAGTAGGGTTTTGAAGAGGGGAAGAGAATTAGTTTGGCGGAGGTGAGGAGGGAGGGCGTTCCGGGACCGCGGGAGGACGTGGCCCAGGGGTCGACGGCGGGATAGGCGAGACCGAGGGACGGTGAGGAGGTGGGCGGCGGAGGAGCGGAGCGTGCAGGGTGGGCAGTAGAAAGAGAAGGGAGGAGAGGTAGGAAGGGGCAAGGTGATGTAGAGCCTTGAAGCCTAGAGTGAGGAGTTTTTGTTTGGAGCGGAGGTTGATAGGCAACCACTGGAGTTGTTTAAGAAGGGGAGTGACATGCCCAGATCGTTTCTGCAGGAAGATGAGCCGGGCAGCGGTGTGAAGAATAGACTGGAGCGGGGCGAGAGAGGAGGAAGGTTTATTGAAGAGCATTAGGTTGGGTCTGTGGAAACAAGGTGGGGGATCCATGTTAGCGTGCCCCTTGTTCATGTATTGAGACATGGCCTGGGGAAAGGGAAGATCGATTGCTAGCTGAGGTTCCAGAACCCTGATGGCCCTGCAGCTTCCTGAGCCCCTGGCATCCCAGGAACCTAGGGCTGCCCTACCTGGATTCTGAAGACAGCCTTGAGTCAGGCTGAAAGTCAGCTTGGCGGCAGTCAGAGCAAACTGAGACTGGAGGAATGACCAAGCCACCGAACCCACTCATGGGTCAACGGTGGCTCTTGCCATGAGCTTAGAGGTGAGACTCGTGATACATGCCTCTCTAATTATTGCCTCTACACCACCATCCAAACACCAAGGGTTTGTCCAGCACAGGCACCAGGGATATGCTATACAGAATCGTATTCAAATAGCAATTTCTATTGGTGAAAGCACCAATTCTCTTTTTGGCTCCAATAGCAATGTGATAGGTGCCTCTCAGAGTATTCATGGGCCATGATCCCTGTCCTCTAGGAGCTCTCTCTCTAAGAAGTATAGCATTTGCTCCCACACAGTCTGCCCACATTTCAACATGTAAATTCTACACGGAATCTCTGCTGATGATTTTAAAGGTCAGTTTTTACATTCTTGCCTCCCTTCCTGCTATGAATTGCTGTGTTGAAATGCTGCTGTTATACTGTAGCCTCATGAACCATTCCTTGTTCATATCCATGCAAATTGAAAGGCATTGCTTAGGCCACCAGAGGCTAATCAATGCAAATGTCTGTCTTTCTATGGCTAAAAATTCTGTTTCCTGTTTGAAAGGCATTAAATTCAAATCCCGCTAAGGTGGATTTTTTTTCAATTAGTTCTTCATATTATTTTATTTTGGGGTCAAGTGGAGCTCATTATTTCAACAATTGTAGCTACTATTCAAAAGCTTTTCATTTCATAGAAATGGTTAAACTCATTTTGTTTCAGAAGCAAAACTTTATATGCTACATTAAATCTGATAACTCCTACTAATGCTATGGTAAGGAATGTTGGATTAGTGAAATTTGGAACGCATGAAGATTTCGGTCATGAAGTAGTACTCTGAACTTTGTATTCATTCTGGTTCTATTGGAACCATCAGAGCTTTCAGCATTCTTATCATAGCTAGATTTATTGTCAGAATTATTAACCAAAAATCTCATAGCCTAGAAGATTAGAACTACACATTTATATCCTATTTATGTGAATGTGTACAGAAAATTCTACTCACATTTTAATATTGCATTTTTGAAGCAAAAAAGCACAACTCTGAAAAATAACCTTGTACCAAAATGGATCTAGATCAAGCCCCTTCTGGATCTGTAGATTTGCCAGAGAAATTAACCAATCTTCTGGAGGGAAAGGTCTTTTCTATTCCCTCCACAATTCCAATCTATTGCAGGAATTTATTTTAATGTCTATCTCTCCCACTAGTTGGTAAGCTCCTTGAGGCCAGGGAACATGTCCACCAACTGAATTGCATCATATTCTCCCAAGCACTTAGTAGAGTGCTCTGCACACAGTAAGCACTTGCTTGCTCGCTTGCTTGATTGTTGATTGATTAACTCTGGTCTGGGCTTGGTGGGGCACAAAACAAAATGAGAAAGCAAGATGCCAATGAAGACTGCCTCGGGTGAGGAGGGGTGTATTTCCCTGGAGGGATATTTCTGGAAAAATTGGATTCTAGTAAAATTGATTTTGCTACTGCCGACTCGCAACAGTAAATACAAGATGCACTGGAGTTGCCATTTTGAATACCAGCAATGACAAGTGATCCATTTGGTCAGTTTTGGGGTGTTTGTCCCAACCTGGACCAAACCCAGATGGGTTTAACTTGATGCCAGACCAACCAACCCCGCAGTTTTGACTCTTCTAGGACCCACAAACTGCCCTGGAGTCAATTCAGAGCTCAACCAGATGGTCCAGTGATGGGGCGAGTGGAGGAAGACAGGGCTGCCAGTATTCTCTGGCAGTAGCTATGAACTGGGCAGACCTCCACCACACTGAAGTGGCTCTATGAGCTCAAGTGAGAATAGATTGCTGGATAGTGGGGAGAAAAAGAAAAAAACCCACCCAAAAAGCTTGGTTTCCAGTTCTATTTGAGAGCTTGAAAATCAAGGCTGTTAACATTTGTACCCTCAGGAAACAGATGGAATCTATTCACTTTCTTTTTTCCCTTCAAACTGCAGTGCACTTCACTCCAGGGAGACATGTCTGGCCATCACTTTATTTTAAAGGTGTGATACTCATATCGAAAGTTGCAGAAGAGCTCTGAAAGGGTCAAGAGAATTGGAGCGACACAGTTCTTAAAAGCTGTTTGTGAGTGAGGTGAGCCTGCGTCTGCTCATGGCCCTTCCCTTATACCCCCTCCTTCCCTCTTGCTGTAGAGCTGAGAGGGCGCCTCTGAAGGCCATATGATTGTGAAGGGTGGGGTGGGATTTGGAGTTCCAGAATGAAAAGGTTTGGGTGCTACCAATTATATGTGAATTGTATCCCTCTTGAGGATTATTACCTATCAGACAATGTGGGGATAAAACTGAGCTGCCTTCTTGCAAAATGTAAAAGAGAGTTGCTTCCATGCTACCCACCCCCACTTTTATTTATTTCTTGATGGACTAAGTTAGTGGTATTTGTTAAACTCTTACTATGTGCCAAGCACTGCATTAGGTGCTGGGGTGGATACAAGATACAACATCTGGGCCCGGTGCCTAACTTTAGGTTTCCCAATGTGCTTAGAGAAATGGGGACAGAGGCTGAAGTTTGTCAAAGCTCACAGGTTGTCACCTCTTGACAATCAACCCCTTCGTGGACCCCGAGGCCTAGACGGCAAGCCCCTTTTGGGCAGGGATTATACTTACCTACTCTTTTCTGTCGTACTTTCCCAAGCTCTTAGTAGAGTGTTGTGCATGCAGTAAGCGCTTAATAAATGCCTTTGACTGATTAATAGCCTTCTATGAGGCACTTGTGTCTTCCCGAACTTTCAGGGCCTTACTTAGCAATTTGATATACTGACTAGGAATCACTGACAATGAAAGATGCATTAGAAAGAGCTAACAATGGTGGGCATTGAGGAGGAGGTCTTCTTAATGAGCTTCTCTGGCTTGGCCATTTGGCTCCTTGATATCCACTTTGCAGCATCTCCTGCAGTTCCGAAATGATGATTTCTGCTTCGGGTAGATTTGTGAGAAGGAATCTTCCCTGAGGAGATTTCTGCTTTAGGCATAGTGCTTTGGGATGGTGAGCAGGAACCATATTGCTAAGCTTGAGCAAATGTGTTTCCAAACTCTTCATTTTAGCAGTCCAGTGGCAGGGAACAGTATTAATTCACCTTTTTGTGCTATCAACCCCTCATTTTGACCCTTTTTACACCCCAATCTACCAGAAAACTGCTATTCCATCATTTTCTCTGCCATACATAAATCATCAGGCTTTTGGGGATGAAATACATCGTGTGGGGTGTTGTCAAATAGGGGTCTTTCTGTATCTTCCTGTAAGAAACTCTGTACTATAGTGCTGTACACTGCCAGATTGTATCATATTTTATCATTGATTTTCATTGGGCAATATCTGTTTTATCCTTCTATCATCTTTTTTTTTTTAATTGTCATTCTTTCTCTTTCTTTCTTTTCCCTCTCTCTTTGCCAACATTATTGGTGTTGCTATATTACGGGACATAATAATCTCTGCTGTACTAATAATGCCTTTAAACTACCTGCAGGTTATTTTCTACATCTGTAGAAACAGCTCTGATTTCCTCTGGTCTTTGGTGCCTATCCTACAGGCTCAGAATTTGCTTTAGGGCAGCAATCTCGCATATCCTGTGACTCATCTGGATATTGCTTTGTTGGAGAAGGCTTCCTGGTCTGGAAGAAAATCAGTCGCCCTTTAGTCAAAAGGAGTAGCAGTGCTTAGTAATCTGACTCAAAAATCTATTTTATTTTATGGAGGCATAAATCCAATGAGCTAGGAAAGATTGGGGCTCTTGAGATCAAATGCAAATCTATCCTGCTTGCAGTCCTGCAGAGCCAACATGGAAGCCATTTTGCAAGAAGAACTGGGTGAAGTAGGAAAATGGGAGGCTGTGTAATATTAGCAATAGACTATAGAGCCTGTTGTTTGCCTTTTGACTATAGTTTGAGGGGGTTCAAGTAGGAATTCCTCCTTGCGAGTATTGAGAGGTACTGGTTTCTAACATATTTGGTCCTTTCTTTTCTAACTGTTGGGATACCACCATAGGCACTATACAAAGTGAAGTAAAAGGGAAAATCCCTGCCCTCCAGGTGCTTTTAGTCCAAGGCAGCCAAAATTCATATGGACAACCTTAAGGATATCAAAACAATATGATGAGCATTGAATGGGTCCAAAAGTAAACGGACCATGTATTTCTGCAAGCAAATGTGAAACGTGCATTGTGGAAACTGTATTTTCAGTTAGGTTGGATGGATCTAGGGAAATTTGCCACCCATTTAGACAGGGAAAGCTTCATGGAAGAGAGGGCATTTGGGGAGGTGCATGAATGAAGGGTTGGAAAGGACTGGTTGAGCTGGAAGTGTGGGTTTAGAGGGAGGTTTCGGAGTAGGGCTGGGGGAGAGACTGATAGACCAATTTGCCTGAGGGGATTGGAGATAGTGTGGCCTAGTAGAAAGATCATGGGCCTGGAAGTTAGGAGACCTGTTTTCTAATCCTCACTCCACCATTTGCCTGATGTATGAGTTCAGGTAAGTCACTTAACTTCTCTGGGCCTTTCTGGGGATTCGGTACATGTTCTCCCTCCTACTAAGACTGTGAGCCCGAAGTAGGATGGGGTCTGTGTCTGAAACAATTGTCTTGTATCTACCCCAGTGCTTAGTTCAATGCTTGATACATAATAAGTGCTTAACAAATACCACAGTCATTATTATTACGGGGGAAGAGAACAGGAGACTCAAGAGAGGGAGACTGGGGGTTCTGAAGTAGAGGATGAGTCTTGGACCTGCCTGCTAGAGCAATTAGAAACCACCAGCGTGGCATAGGAAGGAATGTCTTGATCAAAGAAATGGGCAGAGAAGGCAATTTCAGCCACAGCTGCTAATTACGATCAAACAGAATGATGCCTTTACTAATGCAATAATAACTAGTGGTAATTTCGTGTACCCATATAAGTGCTTTAGTAAAGCATGTTAAGAAACATGTTAAAAAAGTGTGAAAAGGGAAGGGAGGCCAGAGTTGAAGATATTTAAAGGTCTTCAAACCACCCCAATCCAAGGACTACTATGATTTCACCCATATCGAAGACAAAGAGGGAAATCCTGCAGAGATAGCAAGAAACACTGCAGCATTCTCATGAACTTATCTATTTTTGAAGAAACTGTCCTGCAAAGTAAAAGGGATCCCACCAACAAGGAATCAACATGGTCTAGTGGATAGAGCACGGGCCTGGGAGTCAGAAAGACCTGGGTTCTAATCCCAGCTCCTCCACTTGTCTGCTGTGTGACCTTGGGACAGTCACTTGACTTCTCTGGGCCTCAGTGACCTCATCTGTAAAATGGGTATTAAGATTGTGAGCCCCATGTGAGACAGGTACTATGGCCAGCCTACTTAACTTGTAGCTATCCCAGGGTTTAGAGCAGTGTTTGACACATAGTAAGCACTTAAACCATAAAACCATCCCCCAAAACATGTCCACTTTACACACAGTAAGCACTCGATAAGTACCATCGACTGATGTGAAGGTATACCATTTGTTCCAACTATTGAAAAAGTTACCACCACAGTCCAGAGTCATGAAAAATGACAGAGCAGCTGGTCCTGACAGCATACCTGCTAAAAATCTATAAAAAAAAGTGGGAATAGACTCCATAAGCACACACTAGCATCTCAATATATGGAATACTGAAGGACAGTCACAGGATCTCAAATACACCACTGTAATGTTACCGAGGGTCATCATCCCCAAATTTGGGCCGAAAGATCCCCCCAGTCACTTTGGGAACACCTGGACCCCAGTCAGACTCTACTGGGTCCTGAAACCCACCAGTTCTCCCATTCTTCTAATGCAGATTTGGGGATCTTTTCTACTCAGTGCACCCCAAGCCCCTGTACCCCAACATCACTGCCACCACTCTTCAACTGAAGCTCAGGTGCCTCCCCAAAAGTGAAAGGGGTTAGTGGGGAACAGCCAATGACCCCCTTCCTGGGGCTGGCTGAAGGAAGTTCATGGAGAAATTTCTCTGTCCCTTGCCTGGGCTCTCCAAGTCCAAGTGTCTCCCTGATCCCAGAGTTTTTCCTCCAACCCCTACTGTAGGCAGATACCAAGATCTGAGATCTCAACTATGTTGACTGATTGAGTGACTGAGCCAAATGTTATGCTAGGCAATGGGTTAGAGGAGAGAAAGTTCTCTTACTGTGAATGTGTTTTTTTATTCAGTTTTGAGCCATGAAACTGGCCTGAACCAGGTAGGAGAGCAGTGTGGTGGAATTAAAAAAAGGTTTCCATGAGTCATTCAGCGCATTGTCACTGACTTAATTCCCATCTTCCTAACAGAAGTTTGCCAACTCTGGAGGTCCCTAGTGATGTAGGGTCCACAGCAGTTGCTCCTTTACTCGAGGGGTAACTCTGGGGTAACATCACATCCAACGGAGGATCTTCTTAGACAACGTAACTAGGTAATAGACAATATAAATGCTGTCATAGGATTCTATTACCTAGGCAGCACGCCATCCAATGATGCAACGGTAGGCGAGGAAATTGTAAAATATATTTAGAAGCCGGAGCATTCTTTCAAAGATTATCAGATAAAATATGGTGGCGACACATTATCAGGATTCAGACTAAATTGAAGTTCCGAAATACCATAGTGCTGACCAACCTTTTCTATGACTGTGAGAGCTGGATCCCCAGCAACTCCAGATTCGCCTCCTTGAGGGAACCCATAAACATAACTACAGGCCATAGACAATGACTAGTGTCAAGACAGGACCACAAATGGCGAAGTCCTGGAATTAAGTCTGTCTACTAGCTTTAAAGTGCATCTCCCCTCAACATGGCAGGATATGCAAACAGCTGCTATGGTGAGTTGAAGTGGGTGTGACCCATAACAAGGGATCAGAGAACATAGTTGAAGGACTCAGTAAAGCCTCAGACAATGAGGCATCACAGCTGAATTTGGGGAGATGATTATGGTAGACAAACCATGGTGAAGCACTGTGATCAGTAAGTCTAAAGCTTTTTTCAAACAGAAACTTCGAGAGTAGGGTGAGGCAAAGAAACAAAAATGCAAAGGCACCAGATGGTGCAAACATATCAACACAAAGGACAGATTCCACATCAAGCAGAACGTCCTTACCATAGGCTTTAAAGCATTCAATCACCTTGCCCCCTTCTATCTCACCTCACTACTCTCCTACTGCAACCTGGCCTGCACACTTTGCTCCTCTAATGCTAACTTTCTCACTGTATCTCCATCGCACCGCCAATCTCTCACCCATGTCCTGCCTCTGGCCTGGAATGCCCTCCCTCTTCATATCTCACAGTTACTCTCCTCCCCCTTCAAAGCCTTAATGAAGGCACATCTCCTCCAAGAGGCCTTCCCTGATTAAGCCCTCCCATGCTTTTTTTCCACTCCCTCCTGCATCACCCTGACTCGGACCCTTTGTTCTTCCCTCCACCCAGCTCCACAGCACTTATATACATATCTGTAATTTTATTTATCTATATTAATGTCTGTCTCCCCTTCTAGCCTGTAAGCTCATTGTGGACAGGGAATGGGTCTGTTATATTGTTCTATCGTACTTTCCCAAAGGCTTAGTACAGTGCTCTGCAACACAGTAAGTGCTCAGTAGGCACTCAATAAATAGGATTGACTGACTGACTGACTGATTGGTTGGGATCATGTTTTCGGTTATTGGTCGGATCAGCCAGGTTTGCATCCATGGGTAAACTTGGCATTCAGTTTCTTGCTCTAAACGTCTCTGTTTCTGATCCATTGTTAAATTTCCTTCCCATTGGATGGAACTTCTATCCCATCATATCTACCAGACAATATCCCTCCCACCCTTCACCTTTATCTATGTCTTTACTGTTGTTCTTATTCCATATAACACATGGTTTGTTTCTGCCTGCCTCCTCCATTAGATAGCACGTGGTCTCTTCCCTTCAGGAATGTATGATCACCATGTGCTCCCCAGCACCAGGCATGGTGCAATTAACAAGCAATGATAATAATAATAATAATTAATAATAATAATAATAATAATAATTGTGGTATTTGTTAAGTGCTTACTATGTGTCAGGTACTGTACTAAGTGCTGGGGTAGATACAAGCAAATTGGATTGGATACGGTCCCTGTCCGTGTGGGGCTCACAGTCTCAATCCCCATTTTACAGATGAGGTAACTGAGGCACAGAGAAGTGAAATGATTTGCCCAAGGCCACATAACAGACAAGCGGCATAGCCGGGACTAGAATCCATGACCTTCTGACTCCTAGGCCGGTGCTCTATCCACTATGCCGTGCCGCTTCCTGCTTTATTAATATAAAGGAGGACTACACAGAGTAACAATAGCATTTCTTGTGTACCTAGTACTATGTGCTTGGGAAGTACAAAACAAAAAGTGGCACATTCCCTGCTCAGAAGGAGAGAGAAAAAGAGATCAAGAGAGAGAGAGTACACATCTAAATATCATTGTCTTTCTGACTTGAAGTCTCTGTTGTTGGTTTTTTTTTCAGGTTTGTTTTTGATTGATTATTTAATCTTATTATTTGGGTTCTTTATAAGTGGTGGATAACCTGCCAGATGATAAAAGGTTTTTATCTGTAGTCCAACCCTTAGGGATTAAAGTTATTAGAGTCTCTTACCAATCCTTAAATTACTGGTTTTCAATCCTGAATTGTTTTAGGGGATTGGTAAAATGTCAGAATAAAAACCTCTAGAAACTGCAAAAACCTGTCCATTGCTACAGGTAATACAATTGTAGAATTTTCTGATGTGCTAAACAGGAAGAATAGCTTTAAAAACTTTTTGTGTGTGGGTTGAGAGTGGGACATTTGAGGGATGATGAAAGCACAAACATACTCAGGCAAATTAACCTGCAGAGTGAGCAGGCATTTGTGGAAATCTCTTATGAAGCGATCAGAAGCTCTCCATCTGACTGTAAGATCATTGTGAGCAGGAAATGTGTCTGCTTATTGTTATAGTGTACTCTGCCGAGCGCTTAGTGCACTGTGCTGCAAGCAGTAAGTATTCCATAAATACGACTGACTGACTGACTGGGAAACTCTCTGGGAACATCTAGGTTTGAGAACTGTTAGCTCCTCCAGATGAACAACCCTGTCTTTAACTCTTTTGTATGTTCCCCAAGTGTTCAATTCAGTGCTCTGGACACAATCGATACTCAATCATTGCTGTTGATGATATTGAAGGAGGTGAAGGGTCACATTTGTTAACCATTGCCTCATATCATCCTGTCCTCTCTCAATTCCTCTCTCTCTCTCTTTGTGCTTAAACATTTGGTGGCCTAAAGCCCAATTGGCTTCATCTTCTCACATGAAGGCCCACCAAGCAATCAGTATTACAACTTGGATTGAGGGAAAAATGAGACCCAGGAGTAACATTAGACACAGTGAGTGATCCAAGCCAATAATATTTCACATTGTCCCACAGGCTTCAACGTGTCAGCAAATGAACTAGGATCAGGGAAAACCCTCCACAACCCTCTGGCCTTCTTTCCAGGCCATTCATTCCACTGAACTCTCTCTATAGCTAAAAACAAATTGAATGCAGCTGCCACTAACTATATGATCATTAAATCGGGATTTTGTAAAACCCAAGAAATATTGATTCAATTACAGAATGCTTTCATCTCTAGGATTGTGTCACAGAAATCCCCCACTGCTCAGGTACCGGCTGTACCTGAAAGTATAGTCTCTTATGGATTTAGACTTTTGGTTCAAAAAGGAATTGCGACAAGGAAATAGACTTTATTTGGCTTTGGAGAATTGAATGGGGCTATTGATAAAGTCGAGATAGGTAATCAGCAATCATGCATGATTTCTTTTCCTGATCCACCAATAGTACATGGTACAGTGGTACACAGCATGGGTGTGAACCGTCTGCAGAGTATGGCTATTCTGGGAGTCCCTATCTGATCATCCTTCACTCATTTGAAGGGGTTAATTTATAACACGGATATCAGCCCCATCTTCTTCTTGGTTTCGGCCGACAGAATCGGAAACTTTCTTTAGACTTTATTAGAGACGGAGAGAGTATTGAACAAACAAAACCAGTATCCTTCCCTGTTCCCAGATCCAATAGTTCCTGCTGAAGGAGGGGCACAGAGCTGCGGAGCATCAGAGAGGAAGTGTGGAGGGGGGTACATGGTAGGGGCAGAAGCCAGGCTCGCCAGCACCAGTAGATTTATTTTTTATTTATTTTGAAATAAATAGAATGCCCACCACTGCCTCCCCCGTCAGTCGTATCCATAGACCGGGGACTGTAGGACTGCAGTAACAGCATCTCTCCGACTCCTCCCCTCCCTTCCTGTAGCCCCCTAAGACTGGCAGTGGGGTCAGCGGAGGCAGGGGCAGCTGCTCTCCATGACTAGCCAGGAGAACCCCAACTGCGGCAGTCCAGACTGGGGTCACCCCTGCCATGGAGGTCGACTCCAGGTTCTCCCACACATGCTTCGGTTTCATAGGAAATCACGCATGCCCCCGTGAGCATCCTGGGTTCCTTCCTACCAGCTTCACTGAAATAATAATAATAATAATAATGATGGTGTTTGTTAAGTCCTTACTCTGTGCCAGGTGCTGTACTAAGCGCTGGGGTGGATAGAAGCAAATCAAGTTGGACCCAGTTCCTGCCCCATGTGGGGCTCACAGTCTCAATCCCCATTTTACAGATGAGGTAACTGAAGCACAGAGAAGTGAAGTAACTTACCCAAGGTCACACAGCAGAAAAGTGGTGGAGTCAGCATTAGAACCCACGACCTTCTGCCTCCCAGGCCCGTGCTCTATCCACTATGCCATGCCATCCCACTTCCCTCTTCCTCTCACCCTTGTTTCGCCAGAGTAGGTGATCTAGTAATACAAACTATGAGACAGATTGCCCCAGAGACATTTAACAACTCGGTTTGATATATCATCTTGAAGGATTTCTCCTGAATAATGTGCCATGGTGGAAAATGTGCCACCCTGTCATGGAACCCATTTGAGAAGTCATTTAACCACTTTCTACTTCACTGAGATCCTAAGGCTACTCCACATTGATATAGCCATTTGTGTCAGAGTTAATGGGGCCTTGTTTGGCTCTTTCTCCATCACAAACAAAGAAAAGCAGAGCTTTGTATTATAAAATCAGCCTAGTTTTCGTATTCCATTCTGGAAGACACTGGGCTTTCAATGCACTTAACATCTATGAAATTCTTCCAAACCGTAGAGCAACAAACCAATGGAAATCTTTGAAATGGTCATCCTTGGGATTACTATATGCTGATGAATGCTCTGGAGGTTATGTCCCGGTCAGAATTAGGAAAACCCTATAAACAATCTACCTTACAGTTTAGCTTACAGTCTAGACTGTAAACTCATTATGGGCGGGGAATGTGTCTGCTAATTCTGTTGTATTGTACGCTCCCAAGCACTCAAGACGGTGACCTAGTAAGCACTCAATAAATACCACTGATTGATTGATCATCATGGAAATATTTTCATTGGGAACCCATTCATTCAAAAGTATTTATTGAGCACTTACTATGTAAAGAGCACTGTACTAAGCTCTTGGAATGTATAATTTGGCAACAGATAGAGACAATCCCTGCCCAATGACAGGCAAAGCTGAAAAACCTAAGGCACACATTTTCCAATGATGCACTGATAGACAAAGTAGTAGAAGATCAAATACACAGCCAGGATGCTCTTTGGGACCTGACCCAACATGGCAACAAGGAGGCATCAAACTTTAGACCAAACTGAAAGGTAAAAAAGTTACTATAGTATCTTAGCTTCTACATGGGGAGAAGACCTGGACCTACCTCATAGAACACATCTAGCTTCTCGAGCAGTTTCATCAGTGCTAACGATAAACTCTAGCTACCATCAGAGAGCAAGATGGGATCAGAAACTACGATATGCCGGCACAGTCGGTCTGTAAGCAGTATCAATATTTGCAATTCAATTTCTCTGAGTGGGACATATGAGGGACATATGATGAGAAGCAGTGTGGCCTAGTGGAAAGAGCATGGACCTTGTGAGTCAGAGGACCTGAGTTCTAATCCTGGCTCCACAACATGCCTGCTGTGTGACCTTGAGCGAGTCACTTAAGTGGCTCCGTTTCCTCATCTGTAAAATGGTGATAAAATGCTCATTCTCCCTCCTTCTTAGACTATGAGCACGTGGGACAGGGACTGTGTCCAAACTGATGATCTTGTATCTACCCCACTGCTGAGTACAGTGCTTGGCACATAGTAAGCACTTAACAAATACTATAATTATTATTATTATTGTTATTACTAGAATATATGCTATCAGGGTATCTATGCAAAAACTGTTGTAAGCTTAAATGGGACAATCCCAAGAAGGAAGGAAAGGAAGAATACTTTTAAAGACACTGTTTCATTGATCAGAGATCGTGTGCCATATCAGTAGACTGCTGGGATACGAGAGTTGCAGAGCGACCAGCCTAGAAGGCAGCAATTACAAATGGGGTTATTTTCCTGAATAGGGGCTTCGGGGAGATGCCAACATAAAGAGAGTACCAGATTCTCTATGGAGTAAAAGCAGTACTATAGCAAAGGGCATTAAATTGCAGAAAGGGCTGCTAGGTGTTTGATTTTCATTTCAATCACAAATGTACATGAAATAAAGTCACCTTCAGTATGAAGATGGATGACTATAGATATGCCTCATTCATTAAATGGGTAATAATAATAATGGTTACTTACATTTAGTGCTTACTGGGTGCCAGGCACTGCACAAAGCACTGGGGTGGATACAAGCAAATTGGGTTGGACACAGGCCCTGTCCCACATGGGGCTCACAGCCTCCATCCTCATTTCACTGATGAGGTAACTGAGGGACAGAGAAGTGAAGTGACTTGCCCCAGGTCACAGAACAGACAAATGGCAGAGCTGGGATTAGAACCCATGACCTTCTGACTCCCCCCATGCCGATGCTCTGTCCCCTATGCCAAGCTGTAAGAATTTCCAAAGAGTACCTTCAAAGGCTTCTTTGCCTTCACTCAGCTGGAGGTAATGCAGCATGAGTTTTTTTAGAAAATTGATCTCAGCCAGCTGAATGAAGTATAAATTAGAGGCAAAGAGATCAGTGAGGGGGTGATGCACTAGTTAATCAGTTAATAGATCAGTAATATTTATTATGTGTTTAAGTGCAGAACACTGTATTAAGCATTTGGGAGAGTACAATAAAGTAGAGAAGCTGCGTGGCTCAGTGGAAAGAGCACAGGCTTTGGAGTCAGAGGTCATGGGTTTGAATCCTGGCTCCACCACTTGTCAGCTGTGTGACTGTGGGCAAGTCACTTAACTTCTCTGTGCCTCAGTTACCTCATCTGTAAAATGGGGATGAAGACTGTGAGCCCCATGTGGGACAACCTGATTCCCTTGTGTCTACCCCAGCGCTTAGAACAGTGCTCTGCACATAGTAAGTGCTAAACAAATACCAACATTATTAATAAAGTAGACATGATCCCTGCTCTTAAGTCAAATTAGGATGACAAGTGTTTCAACCAGCATACCAGCTGCATGATGAGAAAGGAGCAGATCCTGGAAATGTGGTGGAGGAAGAAATGACAGGATTTGGTGACAGACTGAATACGGGCGTGAGTATCCTGGCTCTGCCACTTGGCAGTTGTGTGACCTTGGGCAAGTCATCACTTAACTTCTCTGTGCCTCAATTCCTTCATCTCTAAAATGGAGATTAAGTTGTGAGCCCCATGTGGAATTCATTCATTCATTCATTCAATAGTATTTATTGAGCGCTTACTATGTGCAGAGCACTGTACTAAGCGCTTGGGATGAACAAGTCGGCAACAGATAGAGACAGTCCCTGCCGTTTGACGGGCTTACAGTCTAATCGGGGGAGACGGACAGACAAGAACAATGGCACTAAACAGCGTCAAGGGGAAGAACATCTCGTAAAAACCAATGGCAACTAAATAGAATCAAGGCGATGTACAATTCATTAACAAAATAAATAGGGTAACGAAAATATATACAGTTGAGCAGACGGGTACAGTGCTGTGGGGATGGGAAGGGAGAGGTGGAGGAGCAGAGGGAAAAGGGGAAAATGAGGCTTTAGCTGCGGAGAGGTAAAGGGGGGATGGCAGAGGGAGTAGAGGGGGAAGAGGAGCTCAGTCTGGGAAGGCCTCTTGGAGGAGGTGATTTTTAAGTAAGGTTTTGAAGAGGGAAAGAGAATCAGTTTGGCGGAGGTGAGGAGGGAGGGCGTTCCAGGACCGTGGGAGGACGTGACCCAGGGGTCGACGGCGGGATAGGCGAGACCGAGGGACGGCGAGGAGGTGGGCGGCAGAGGAGCGGAGCGTGCGGGGTGGGCGGTAGAAAGAGAGAAGGGAGGAGAGGTAGGAAGGGGCAAGGTGATGGAGAGCCTTGAAGCCTAGAGTGAGGAGTTTTTGTTTGGAGCGGAGGTCGATAGGCAACCACTGGAGTTGTTTAAGAAGGGGAGTGACATGCCCAGATCGTTTCTGCAGGAAGATGAGCCGGGCAGCGGAGTGAAGAATAGACTGGAGCGGGGCGAGAGAGGAGGAAGGGAGGTCAGAGAGAAGGCTGACACAGTAGTCTAGCCGGGATATAACGAGAGCCCGTAATAGTAAGGTAGCCGTTTGGGTGGAGAGGAAAGGGCGGATCTTGGCGATATTGTAGAGGTGAAACCGGCAGGTCTTGGTAACGGATAGGATGTGTGGGGTGAACGAGAGGGACGAGTCAAGGATGACACCGAGATTGCGGGCCTGCGGGACGGGAAGGATGGTCGTGCCATCCACGGTGATGGAGAAGTCTGGGAGCGGACCGGGCTTGGGAGGGAAGATGAGGAGCTCAGTCTTGCTCATGTTGAGTTTTAGGTGGCGGGCCGACATCCAGGTGGAGACGTCCCGGAGGCAGGAGGAGATGCGAGCCTGAAGGGAGGGGGAGAGGACAGGGCGGAGATGTAGATCTGCGTGTCATCTGCGTAGAGATGGTAGTCAAAGCCGTGAGAGCGGATGAGTTCACCGAGGGAGTGAGTGTAAATGGAGAACAGAAGAGGGCCAAGAACTGACCCTTGAGGAACTCCAACAGTTAAAGGATGGGAGGGGGAGGAGGCTCCAGCGTAGGAGACCGAGAATGATCGGCCAGAGAGGTAAGAGGAGAACCAGGAGAGGACAGAGTCCGTGAAGCCAAGGTGAGATAAGGTACGGAGGAGGAGGGGATGGTCGACAGTGTCAAAGACAGCAGAGAGGTCAAGGAGGATCAGAATGGAGTAGGAGCCATTGGATTTGGCAAGAAGGAGGTCATGGGTGACCTTAGAGAGAGCAGTCTCGGTAGAGTGGAGGGGACGGAAGCCAGATTGGAGGGGGTCTAGGAGAGAATGGGAGTTAAGGAATTCTAGGCATCGATTGTAGATGACTCGTTCTAAGATTTTGGAAAGGAAGGGTAGTAGGGAGATAGGACGATAACTGGAGGGGGAAGTGGGGTCAAGAGCGGGTTTTTTTAGGATGGGGGAGACGTGGGCGTGTTTGAAGGCAGAGGGGAAGGAGCCCTTGGAGATTGAGTGGTTAAAAATAGAAGTTAAGGAAGGGAGGAGGGCAGGGGCGATGGTTTTAAGAAGGTGAGAGGGAATGGGGTCCGAGGCGCAGGTGGAGGGGGTGGCACTTGCGAGGAGGGAGGAGATCTCCTCTGAGGATACTGCAGGGAAGGATGGGAAAGTAGGGGAGGGGGTTGTTGGGGGGGAGGGGAGAGGCGGAGGGGTGACTTTGGGGAGCTCAGGAACAGTGGAACAGGGGCTGTGTCCAACCTGATTAGTGTACATCTATTCCAGCTCTAAACAACAGTGCCTGGCATATAGTAAGCACTTAACAAATACCATTAAAAATATTTGAGAAGGAGGAGTCAAGGATGATGTCTGCATTATAACCTTGAGAAGTAAGGAGGTTGCATGGGTGGTCAGATGTTAAGGGAAAGTTAGGTGGAGGATGGGATTTAGGAAGGAAGATGAATTTAATTTTGGATGTATTGAGCTTGAGGCGCTGGCACGACCTCCATGTAGAGATGTCCCAGAGGCAGAAGGAAATACCAGATTGCAGAGGAGGAGAGGGTGAGAGCTAGTAAGGTAGATTTGGAAGTCATCCACACAGAGGTGGTAGTCTAAGCTGTGGGAGCAGATGAGTTCCCTGAGAGAGTGAGCATATATTGCAAAGAAAAGGGGAGTCCAAAGAGAGCCCAGAGCCCACAGTTAGGGGGTAGGAGGCAGAGAAAGATCTGGCACATGAGACTGAGGAGGATAGGCCAAAGAGACTGAGGAGGATAGGCCAAAGAGACAGGAGGAGAATCAGGAGAGAAGTTTGTCAGTAAAACCCAGGTTAGATAGTTTTTCCAGGAGAAGGGAGTGGTTCACAAATCCGAAGGTGCATCATTCATCTTGATAAAATACAAGGAATACTATCCCTCTTCACCCTCCAAAGACTTTGCCAAAGACTTTTTTTTTTGAGAAGCAGTGTGGCCTAAGGGAAAGAGCACAGGATTGGGAGTCAGAGGACCTGGGTTCTAATCCTGACTCTGCCTCTTGTCAGCTGTGTGACCTTGGGCAAATTGCAACTTCTCTGTGCCTCAGTTTCCTCATCTGTAAAATGGGGATTCAACACCTGTGAGCTTCCCGTGGGATCGAGTCAGTGCCTGATCTGATTGTATTGGATCAATCAATCAATCAGTGGCATTTATTGAGCACTTACTATGTGCAGCGCACTATACTGAGTGGTTGGGTGAGTACAACGATCGTTAATATTTATTGAGCACCTACTACACACAGAGCATTAAACTGAGTGCTCCGGAGAGTAGAGTACAGTAGAGTTGGGAGACATGATCTGTCCCTATGAGGAGCTTAGGATCTAAAGGGGAAATAGACATCGAAAACAATTGCAGCTATCTTCCTCATTGCTTGGCACCTAGTAAACCCTTAAATACCACCACCACTTTCCTTCAATCTGCTCCTCAGCTCCTTCCCTGCTCTGCACACTGAGCCTAGCGCTGGATTCTGGCCTGGTTTCTAGAGGTAGTACCGCAAGAGGGAGCCCAAACTGTGTGCATAGCCCTGGAGAAACCGTCCCTCGCTGATCAGATGAAGCACCATAAACCATTAAACTTGGGCCAGCCACAGGCTCCTTCCCTCCTTTTCTCTGCGGCCAGCCTGGGAACGGGTCTCTGCAGCAGTTAGGGATGGAGCTGTTTCACCCACTGTAGGAAAGGCATCCGGTAATAGCACCTTGCTTTCAACTTCCATGAGCGGCGTTGTGAGGGCCAAACAGATCATAGAGTTAAACACCATCCTGCCTCTGGGGGTTTTCAATCCATTTTTTAGATTTATATCAACCAAGCAGGATTAGACTTCATGAATTCTTCGATGGAATGCTGGGTAGGCGTTTCAAAAGAATGAAATGCCGTACATTCCTATCTGCCTGGAATTTATTTTCATTTTGAGCTTCATTATCAGAGTCTATTGAAGCACCCCTGAGCTTCACTTCACAGACAGCCCAGCCTCCCCCACCCCCGCCCTTTCCCTCTCCATTTCCCACACACTGCTAACCCATCTATTTACATTAGCAGCATGCATATTACTTATACAATAGAGAGCGTTGCTAGAGTTGATAGAGGTTTGGAAAGTTACCGCCTCGGTACTAGCTTGTGAAAATCTAATAGTGAGGCGTGAATTTGTTGCTAGACTAAATATCACAGGTCCTCTAAAAATATATTCTATATAAAGGAGAGAGAGAAAGTAAAAGGTGGTGGGGGTGGGGCTGAAGGGATGAGAGGGAGGTAGAAAGGAAGAAAAAAGAAATGTTAACCAAAGTCTATTAAATCTAACGTTAAGCGAAAACAGCAACCCAACAACTTATTAATGATGAACTGACTAGGTGATCTGGGATAGAGTTACACATCCCCACTGCAAAACATTTTTTATTTAAGAATCAGATGTGAAAGCTCTCACCTGTGCAAAATTTCAGGTCTCAGTGGAAAATAGCATGCACTTTATGAACTTCTCCTCTACCCAAAAGGGAAGGAGAACTAAACTGATGTTTCAGTATAATTCGGAAGGCAAAGCTGAGCCCTTCTTAGCAAAATACCCAGTCAGTAATGAGGTTCAGCTAAATAAATTAAATGTGGGAAAGTCTGCTAAACATTCAAGTTTCCTAATCCTCCAAAGAGGTGGTGCTCATTCCCTGTTTAAAAAGTTGAAACCAGATAGTAAATAAAACCTGCCCTTGTGCAGAACATAATTCAAATTCTTATAACATTTTGATAAATGTGATTTGACTTAAAGACGTGTGTTATTTACATGGTACAGTTCATTTCCCTTAGCAGGAAGGCTGTGATTGATTGGCTATTTCCATTAGAAACACTGCAAAGACTTAGAACTCAGGTGTAGACATTCATGGCAGCTTGCTACGCGGCATGCAGAATGTCAGGGTAAGGCCGTGAACTATTTGTTTTGTTCTGCATCAGTATTTCTAAAGTACGAGAGTAAAGCAAATATGAACTATCAGTCTACAGTTATATTTTGAGATCAAGAAGGGATTCTGCTCATCTTTGGTTAAATGGTCAGGGAACATGTCTACCAACTCTGTCGTATTATACTTGCCCAAATGCTGAGAACAGTGCTCTGCACATAATAAGCACTCTAAGTACCATTGATTGATTGTTATATCCTTAGAAGAAATACATCATGCTTACCCTAGTGAGCCCAGTTAGCCAATCAGCAGCCTAAAATTTGGGGGCATTATATTTCTAATTTTGACAACTGCCTCCTTGTGAATGGAAAGTATGCCTAGTTTTCACTGTCCTCCACCATGGGCAAAATACTAGCCTGAATCCTCCTGGACTAGCTGTTGAAGAATATCATTGACCCCACACTCCCTTATTCACCAAGTGACTTCAGACCACAGTGCAAGATGGGGATATGACATTGGCAGAAAATCAGGTCCTAAACAGATGCAGGGAGCAACACCAAGATCTCTAAACAGTTTTCATGGAACTGATGAAAGCATTCTGGCCTAGTGGATCTAGCCTGAGTCTGGGAGTCAGGAGGCCCTGAGTTCTAATCTCTGCTCCACCACCTGTCTGCTTTGAGGTTGTGGGTAAGTCACTTCATTTGGCCTAGCGGGTAGAGCATGGGGCTGGGAGTCAGAAGGCCCTAGGTTCTAATCCTGTCTCCACCACTTGCCTGCTGGGTGGCCTTCGGTAAGTCACTTAACTTCTCTGTGCTTCAGTTACCTCAGCTGTAAAATAGGGATTAAGATTGTGAACTCCATGTGGGACAGGGACTGTGTTCAACCTAATTAGCTTGTATCCACCCCAGTGCTTAGAACAGTGCCTGGCACATAGTAAGCGCTTAACAAATGCCATTCTTATTATCTCTATCTGGACAATGGAAATTGCTCAGTAAATCTGGATGCTTTGAGAAATTAATTAAGATTCAGAGACTTCTTCATGATGGCATGGCTGGCCAGGTCAGAGTTGAGTGCACCGTCTCATCCATTCTCCATCCCTAACAGAATAAAACAGGGATGGAGAGTAGGCCCAGTCCTGTTTCACTGATTCTACACCACCATGGAGGACAATAATAATAATTGATAATAATAATTGTGGTATTTATTAAGCACTTACTCTGTGCCAGGCACTGTACTAAGCGCTGGGGTGGATACAAGCAAATTGGGTTGGACACCCTTCCTGTCCCACATGGGGCTCACAGTCTTAATCCCCATTTTACAGATGCAATAACTAAGACCCACAGAAGTGAAGTGACTTGCCTAAGGTCACACAGAAGACAAGTGTCCAAGTGGGATTAGAAACCAGGTCCTCCTGCCTTCCAGGCCCATGCTCTATCCACTAGGCTAATCTGCTTGCCATACAACAAAAGCTCCCACTGCCCTCCAGGATTTGGGGAAGGCACTATCAGAGACTCTAATGGCCCAGAGGCCCTTATAAGACCTGGAAACTCAGAAACTCTGCTTGAGGGGAGGGATCCTGTCAACTTACTCCATTGCATTCTCCTAAGAGCTTAGTACAGTACTCAGCACACTATATGGGGCTCATAGCCTAAGTAGGAGGGAGAACAGGAATTGAATCTCCATTTTACAGATGAGGAAACTGAGGCACAATAAATTTAAGTGATGTGCCCAAGGTGACACAGCAAGCAATTGGCAGAGCTGGGATTAGAACCCAGGATACAGTAACACCAAGCCTCAGACAATGCTGAATCTCAACTGTAAAAAGAGACAGTAGCATCAGACTGACTGGTAAGGAGCATTGCAATCAAGACACTTCAAAAACATATGAGCCTGGGAGGCAAAAAGCACCAGGCACTGTGAACAACACACATGATACCATATCAAAGGATCTAGTCTTTGCGAGTACACGGTGTCATCAGGACTGTGGGTCCCTCATTGGCATTTTCAGTCACACATGCACCGATAAGTGAATTTCACTGTCAGTGGCATCTTCTTTGAGTAAGAAGGAGAACTAAATACCCAGTCTCGGTAATCAGCACCATCCAACATTTGCTTTCATTTCCATGTTCAAGGTGTTGGTGGTGTGTGTGTGTGTGAGTGTGTATAACAAAGCAGGGAGCAATCCTGCTGAGCATCACTATAAACTGCAATCTCTTTCACACTCCAACTGGCTCTGCCATCCCTGAGTTCTTGAGGTGGCCCTGCCAATGGAGGGGGGGGGGGAGCACAAATTGAAGGAAGGCTGCTGCACCACTACAGCTAAGTTCAATTTAGCTAATGAAAGAAAGCATGTGAGGGGTGCCTACTTAGTGTCTTGACCTTCTCTCTTTCTGAGTGCCCAAGATACTTCTTGCAGCAGGGTTGTTCCATTTAGAGTTCTGCTAGAGTCCTGCTCCTTCCTCTGATATGGTCTTACTCACACATCCTCCCATTTCTGAAAAGGATTAGTTGGCAAGGTACAAAATAGGACCTAATTAGAAAGGAAAGCCTGAGATTAGTTTAACTAGGTGGCTCTGTTGTAAAGTGAGCCTAATAGTGCCCCACCAGGTGATTTCAGAGGCTGGTTTGCTGTTGGGGAGAAGATGGTTAGGACAGCTAAAGAATGGAGAGTGCTAAAGAATGGTTTGTTTTTCAGACTCATTAAGGAGTGTGATGTATTTACGTGGTCCCTCTCAATTGCTCACAGAGTCCAGTCTCAAAATGTTGCCTACCGGCCTCAACGAAGCCTGGATTTTCCCCTGTGCTTTCACAAGGGGCTCACAGTTAAAGGGGGAAAATAGAGAACTGACACTGCACAGTGTAGAGTTGACTGTTCTTTAAGGGCCAGCACCATGGAGACATTTTTTTCCTGAGGAGTTACTACTGCAAGAAAGGAAGGATCTTGTGACAGCAGGTAAGTGTTATAATGCAACCAAATTATGCCACTTGTACATCTTTGAATAGTGTTGCTGGTTCTAGAGCAAGAATGATTCATTCAACCATTTATTGAGCGCATACTGTGTGCAGAGCACTGTACTAAGGGCTTGGGAAGTACAATTTGGCAACAGATCAAGACAATCCCTACCCAACAACGGGCTCACAGTTTAGGAGCTCAAGGCAGCGATTTCCAGAAATACTCTTGACTGTGGCTGCCACCTCTCTGAACTCAGAATGGCCGTCCTTATCACGAGGTTGGTCAAGGAGATCTTTACTTTTCCTGAAATCTTTGCCCTTCTGATTTTGAATGCTGGGCCTGGGCATCAGTAGATCCTCCTGAGAGTCTGCACAGTTTCAGTGGAAGAAAAGTCACCCTGTCTCTGTTGTAATCAGATCTGT
Source organism: Ornithorhynchus anatinus (assembly GCF_004115215.2). Taxonomy (NCBI): domain Eukaryota; kingdom Metazoa; phylum Chordata; class Mammalia; order Monotremata; family Ornithorhynchidae; genus Ornithorhynchus; species Ornithorhynchus anatinus. Next base: position 59,383,979 of record NC_041753.1, read on the forward strand.
CCAACTGCTAGGGAGTTTTCAGAATTCTGTGACTTTCACATTACTTGAAACAGTGTAGTTTTCCTGCTGTAATCGATCCATCCATCTTATGTGTCCCACTGGTGTAGTTCCATGCCGTTATCCTTGTTACAATCTAGGCTGTCACCGATGGTCTTGCCTTGACATTTAAGGTTCAGTAGGGTGTGCGATAGTGATGAAACTCCTCAGCAAACCAAATATTTTATCTGTGGCATGTCCAAGTCTTACAGCAGAAAGACTGAAGCCAACCCCTGCTTCATAGAATTTGAACTAGGTGCTACGCTGAAGCCTTACTGAATGGAGCAGCAAGAGACATGCTCGAATTCTCGACTGAGTTTAAGGCCTAATCTACTAGCACGTTACTGAGCAATGGGCTGTCCAAGTGGCAGAATTAGGTGTTGCTGAGGAAAACTTTGGCTTTTTAGGGTTTGTGGGGTAAGATTCCAGCAAGATGGAGAAAGATCAGCCAACTCCTATAACTGTGTTTTCTCAGTAGAGATAGGAGCACTGTTGCCTAGTGGATAGTGTACAGGCCTGAAAGAAGGACCTGGGTTCTAATCCCAGCTCTACCACTTGTCTGCTGTGTGACCTTAGTCAAGTTATTTAACTTCTCTGTGCTTCAGTTCTTGCATCTGTAAAATGGGGATTAAAACTGTGAACTTCACATGGGACAGATTGTGTCCAACCTTATTAGCTTGTATTTACTCCAGTGCTTAGTACAGTGCCTGGCACATAGTAAACTCTTAACAAATATCATAAGAAATCCCTCTCTCAATTTTATTTTAATTGTACTTGGGTTTCTTCAGCGGGCCATGAGGCTAAGTCACAATAGTCTAGGTAGTTCAATATTAATGTATATTGATATAAAAGGGCAGTGTGGTCCCCTGGATAGAGTAAGGGACTGGGGGGCATGAGACCAGTGGTATTTATTGAGTGCTTACTGTGTGTGCAGAGAACTCTACTGAGCGCTTGAGAACAATACAAGAGTTGGTAGATGTATTCTCTTTTCTCAAGGAGTTCACGGTCTAGAAATAGGAAGCTAACAATAGAAAGCTGGGGCTACTGCCTCAGGAGATCTGAGTTCTAGTCCCAGCTTTACCACTGGTTTGCTGTGTGATCTTGGTGAAGTCACTTAACTTCTCTGGGCTTCAGTTCCATATATTTAAAATGGGAATAAAATACCCACTCTCTCTACCTCTAAGAGTAGGAGGTAGAGAGACTCATCCAGTCTGTTTTGTATCTAGTGTAGGACTTGAGTACATGTTTAATCAGTTGTCTACCATTTACATTCTTCTCCCCCAAGAGAGAGAGCAGTGTTCTGCATATAGCAAGTGCTCAGTAAATACCACTGATTAATAAATACCCTATTTTTGGTGCCAGGTAACACAGAACAGTTTGGAAACACCTCACGGAGACATGGCCACTAACTATTTTCCTCTGGAAACACAAAAATGCCTGGGCTATGTTCAAAGCCCAATGGAAGCATGTCCACCCCTGAAGACAATTTACATTACATCCTTCATACACATAACAATACATCAGAATTCATCAGCTATTAATTTGTCTATATTTTCACTGCATAAGGGATGTAAATATTCTTCACATCCTGTTCTTTTCAGTTTTGTTAAAAAAATATGGAAAGTTAACTGTCTAGAGCTTTACTTGGAGTACTGAGACGATAGCATCTGCAATCTTGAATGCTTGAGATCATGGCATTAGCTTATAGATACTTATTTAAGGGTAATACATTTCTCAGTCTGTTTTGCATTTGCTATTCCCAGAATGAATTTAGTATTGCCTGATAGCATTCTATTAGCTCTAGGGCTTACATTGTTAGGATTGCCAAATGATAAGCCACTCATGATATAAAACCCATTTCGCTCCATGGAAGTTAAGAAAACACAAGAAGAAGAAGTTATTTTACAAACCTTTCTGTGGCTGCAAAGGCAAGAACCCACTCCCTGAATCAACCAGAAGAAGCTGGTACTGAGGCAGATAGAATGAAAATGTTGGAGAATATTAAACACCCAAATGTTGTTTTTTTTTCTCAACATCTAAGCACACATTCAGGGAGAGTTTTGTATTTGAATGGCTTGATCTTGCACATCTGAGCAGTCAGTGTGGCCTACCAACTCTGTGATATTATACTCTCCCAAGAGCTTAATATATTGCTCTGCACACAGTAAATGCTCAGTAACTATGATTCATTCATTGATTCTAAGGGCTATATTTGATGATAACCAACTTATATGAAACCCATGTCATTTCATGGAAGTTAAGAAAAAAATAACACATGCTTTTCCTCATCTGTCAAATGGGGAATCTGTTCTCTCTTCTTCCTCCTTAGGGAAGCAGCATGGCCTAGTAGATAAAGCACAGGTCTGGGAGTCAGAAGGACCTGAGTTATAATCCTGACTCTGCCACCTCTCTGCTGTGTAACATTGGGCAAGTCACCTCTCTTCTGTGCCTCAGTTCTCTTATCTGTAAAATGGGGATTAAGACTGGGAGCCTTGTGTGGGTAGGGACTGTGTCCAACCCAATTACCATGTGTCTACCCCAGAGCTTAGTACAGTGCCTGGCACATAGTAAGTGCTCAAATATACCACAATGATGATGATTATTATAATACTGTGGGTGCCTGATCTGATGATCTAGTATGGACTCTGATGTTTACTGCAAAGCTTGGCACATAGCAAGCACTTAAATACTACAATTATTTTTATTAGGGCTTAGTTTTCTCCATCTCCCTGATAACTGTCAGGGTAGGGCCCAGGCCCAATTGGCCACACTGTTGGAGAGGAAGTAGGGGTGGGTGTGTATTAAAGGGCTATTTAATGAGCAGAACTTCTCCTCACTACAGTACAATAGTATTTTTTGCTTAAGAACAATTCCCTCCCCTCCCAGCAGACTGAGTCTAAATAGTCATTGGTGTGGGAATCTGGCTAGGCATAGACCAATTTCTTCCTTATCAAGCACCTCTGTTATTTGTTCTGGGGGTGGGGGGAGGGAATCCCCAAATATGGCGAGCAGAACAGCAGCCCCAACTTGCCCTACCCTAAGACCAGCCCTGGAAAATATTTTCTGGTACTGAAGCTGTGCCTGTTCAATGCTTGGTCAAATACTAATGTCTGACATAACACGTCCTCTATATCGTTTGTCTGCTTGGAGCTAGAGAAGTTGTGAGTTGCCTATTGCTAACCAATCAGAATCAACTGAGCGATCACTGTGTGTAAAGCACTGTACTAAGTGCTCGGGAGAGTACGATGGAGTCAGTAGACAGGACCCCTGCCCTCAAGAAGTGAAGCTTCCCTAGATCCAGAAAAAAATGTTTATCCCAATTTACTTAAAATAGTTTGCATCCCCAAATCAATGATTCCGATAGCAATCTGCCCCAAAGAAAGGACTCTGGTATTTGGATAAAGTTAAGCAAACAAATCAGGATTGCAATAGGACTGATTTAGTATAAAGAATAGCTGAGGGCAGCTTCCCATGAACAAACAGTCTGTGGTGCTTTCCCTAGGCATTGGAAAAACAAACTCATTTCTCATTTAGCAAACACCCTTTCCCTTCTTGCAGTTGGGATTGAGATAGATTGAAAGCAAGGGGAGCTGCCTGGAATCTGACAAAGGTAGTAAATGTTCGATTGACTAGAATGAAGAGGATTTATGTTTGTCCAAGTGATTGTAATCTTCAGGATCAGCATGAGATCTTTGGAAATCCCATCTCCTCTTACCTAGAAATCAATCATTTATTGAGCGCCTACAGAGCATTGGACTCTGCGCTTGGGTAGGAATTGTCTCTGCTGCCAAATTGTACTTTCCAAGTGCTTAGTACAGTGCTCTGCACACAGTAAGTGCTCAATAAATACGATTGAATGAATGAGAGTGAGTATAACTGAGCTGGTAGACATGTTCCTTGCCCACAATGAGCTTGCAGTTCAGAGTGGAAGACAGACATTAATGTAAATAAATAAATTAACTGTGGATAGGTACATAATTGCCATGGGGCTGAGGCCCAGGGTGAATAAAAGGTGAATATTCAAGTGCAAGGGGACCACAAAAGGTAATGGGAGAAAAGGAAATGAGAGCTTAGCCGGGAATGCCTTCTTGGAGGAGATGCACTTTTAATGTCTTTGACGGTGAGGAGACTGTTCCCTCAGGGGGTCACAACAGCCTCCTCCAGGAGGCTTCTCCTTAGGTCATATCCACCCAGCTGCAACCAGATCACTTTGGCATCACTACCACACTTATGCACTCACAACCTCCCATAACTCTTCTGTACTTGGTGATTTACATGCTCTATTATTGAAGCATTTACTCATCCACATATCTATCTCTCCATTCTCATCTTCCTCCTCTCCTGAATTTATTTTGTGTCTATCTCCCCCACTAGACTGTCAATTCCTTGAGGGTAGGGATCATGTCTTCTAACTTTACTGTGCCAATTCCAAGTGTTTTGTACAGTAGCTTAATATACTTAGTCACTCAAGAAATACTATTGATTGGTTTATTGTGTGTTACACTGGGAATTAAAGAACTAAATAAAACTCTTATACCTTTCTCTAGAATGGGAGGACTGAGAGAGCAGCTATCTGGCTCAGACCACCCATTCTTTCTAAAGAGGCACTAGATTTTTCCAGGTCGTGGCCTATTGGATAGAGTATGGATCTGGGAATCAGAAGGACCTGGGTTCTAGTTCTGCCTCCACCACTTATCTGCTGGGTGACCTTGGGCAAGTCACTTCTCTATGCCTCAGTTACCTCAACTGTAAAATGAGGATTAAGACTGTGAATGCTATGTAATAGAGGGACTGTGTCCAACTAGATCTGCTTGTAACCACCCCGACACTTAGAACAGTGCCTGGCACATAGTAAGTGCTTAACAAATACAATTATTTGCCTCTGGGCCAGACTCCATTCAAGCTACAAAGATGACTGTCCATCCTCTCCTTGATGCTTGCCTCAGAAAGAACAGCTGCAAACTCCTGGGTAATTAGCAATCAGGAAATAGATCTTTTTGTTTCACCCAATATCTAGTTTTACAATTTAAGCTTTTATTCAGGAACAGAAAGCACAGTAACACTCAGACACTGTAACCTGACAGTGTGACAAGATATTATTCTAGCCCACACTCCTTACACACACACACACACACAAATAGGAATTGATCTGATAACGAGTCAGGAAGAGTAAATGATTTTTATTCAGGGCAATCTGGCAAGCTAAACTAGCAAAATGAGGAGAATTGAAGCAATTATCCAGAACATCCAGTTGCAGCCTCCCTCTCTTTCTCACCTTTCAAAATTATCAGTATTTATGCACCTGAAATACAGTACCCAGATCAATCAAGCATATTTATTAAGCTCTTACTGTGTGCTAAATGTTTGGGAGAGTACAGCAAAACAGAGTTGGTAGAAAACTTCCCTGCCCACAACGAGCTGGTGACTGAACCAAAAATGTTTTAATTTGATTTTACTTCAAATTATCCAGACCATTGTATCAATTCTCCCAGTATAGGCCTGGTTTAAGGGTACCCAGATGATTAATGAATGCATTGTTTCCCTCCTCCAAGATTATTACTAAACCTCTTCTTTACAATGATCCTCACACATCCTGTTCCCAGCTTCTTCTTCACCCTTCAGTCAGTTAATCAGTGGTATTTATTGAGCACTTACTGTGCACAGAGCACTGTAAGGAACACTTTATTATGATGATGGTATTTAAGTGCTTAGTATATGCCAAGCACTGTTCTAAACACTGGAGGAGATACAAAGTTATCAGGTTGTCCCAGGTGGGGCTCACAGTCTTAATCCCCATTTTACAGATGAGGTAACTGAGGCACAGAGAAGTTAAGTAACTTGCCCAAAATTACACAGCTGATAAGTGGCGGAGCCGGGATTAGAACCCTCACCATTGTGCTCGGGAGAGCACAATGCAACACAGTTGGTAGAGATGTACCCTGCCTGCAACAAGAAGCAGCATGGCCTCAGGGAAAGAACACAAGTCTGGGAGTCAAAAGGCCTGGGTTCTAATCCCAACTCTGCCAATTGCTTGCTGTGAAACCTTGAGCAAGTCACTTACACTTCTCTGTGCCTCAATTCTCCTCTTCTCCCTCCTCTAAACTGTTAGCTCGTTGTGGGCAGGGAATGTGTCTGTTTACTCTCCCAGGTGCTCAATACAGTACTCTGCACACAGTAAGCATTCAATAAATATGATTGACTGTGAGACCCATGTGGGTCAGGGACTATATCTAGCCTCTCTACCCCAGCACTTAGAACAGTGTTTGACACACAGTAAGCACTTTACAAATACCATTAAAAAAAAAGAGTGAGTTTGCAGTCCAGAGGGGCTTCCTAGAAGTCATCTAGTTTTAGTCATGAGGATACTATTAAGGAAATGAGAACTCCCTGAGCAAATTCATGGCATCCCTGCCTGGGAGGAGTTAATTGACTTAACCTGAAATTAGGGCCATAAATTTCCATTACTGGAGGGAACATGACCTTGGTGGAAAAGGGGGGCTGGGTTCAAAAGAGGGGGAACTATAAGGGCTGAGTCCGGCCCCGCCCCCAAATTTCTTAGATGGTAAAACAGAATGCCAGATTTACTTAAGAAGGTAAGGTGGAAGGCCAGGTTTGCAAAGGAGGATGTAAGGTGAAAAGTCAGGTTTGCAAGTACCATATAAGCAGAAGGCCAGGTGTAAAAAGAAAAGCTAGGCTTGATAAATAGGTGAAAGGTCTGTTGCTGGGGAAAAGATACTGGGTCACTGAGTCAGGAAGAACAGAAGTAGGGGTGCACCACACACACCTAGATGAGACCAGAATACGGGGGTCCCATGGAGAGGGCAAGGATCAAACTTGCCAGAAAAATCCACAACAAACCACACTGTCAGGGGGGAGGATGGAACTGAGGGTTAGAAGTGTAGAAATAATGAAACCATGCAATCTGTATTGAGTCTTTTCTCCTGTTGGGGGTCAAGTTGAGAGGTTCCCTTCGGAGGGCACCCGGAGTGGGGGACTGTAGCAATCAAGCCTATGGCTGCTTAAAAAGTGTAGCCCTGGTTCTTGGGCTGACAGTGGGTGGGGGTGGGGGAAGGTGAAAGGGGGACCTGCAGAGGAGACACTCTAAGAAAGGGGGTCCTGGGCCACAAGGAATGGGGAATTTTCCTGTAACAATTTCCTGTGTCATTTTATTTTAGGCTCTTTGTAAACTAAAGTCTGGGGTCTTGGCTCATTTCTCCCATAGATGGTTGGCTTCCCCTATTTTGGATCTTTCTGAGCACAGAACAACAGGTAATTCTTACAGAGAGAAGACAGTCATTCCATGAGGTAAGCACCTGGTTTCCTATAGATTTCTATTCAGCTTGTTAAGTGAATTATGCCAAGCCATTTGGTGCTTATATTGAACATCCTGTCAGAATGGCAGCTATCTCTTGACAAGTTTCTGAGCTGTCTTCTTAATCTGGTTTATTGTAGATTTGGAATCTGATTTAAGATTGGAATTAGAAAGCACACACAGTAAAGTTCTTTTGCTTCAACATTTTGCTATGAAATCCCTGTGGCCTTTCTTTACTTCAGACCTCCCACCCTCCATGACTGTTAAATTGGGTTGACACACACCCATTCAATCAAAAGTTCTGAAAGGGAAAACGCCTGGGCAGATGCACTCAGCAACTGTTTGTAAGTCTTCTTGCTAGGGAAAATAAGAATCAAAATAGGCTTTGAGTCTGATTGCAACATAACAGAAAGTAGCTTTAATTTACTGTCTATTTTCCCCCCACCATCTAATCTGTCAGTCTCCAGCTGCGTAGATTGGCTTGAGCCTCCAATTTTTCAGCAGGGACAAACAGGCTGCTATTTGGGCAATCACTTAGAGCTCGCCGGCTCTGAGGACTCGGTCAGGAGTGATCACCCGAGTCGGAGTTATCCCGCTAAAATGCTGGAGAGGAGAATAAAATACAAATCGTTTGAGAAATGGCACGTCCTCAATTACCCAGGGCGGTGAGACCAGTTGATAGCTTTTCCTTGTCCAGGGCTGCAATTAGAGATTAGCGTCACAGTGGCAATGTAGAGGCTAATTAAGCTTTGGGAAAATAGGCACTCATCAGCCCCAGGATGTTTCTGGTCCAGGTATCTCAAGCCCAGAAGACATCTGGTGGTTTGAGTTTTGCGGGGTGGGGAGTGGGGGTTGAGTCCCCTCCTAAGCAAGTCCCCAAATTTTCACCCAAACTGTGTTCCCCTTGGAGAGAATGGAAGTTTCTGGGTTGTAAGACCAACCCCCTACTAGGCTGTAAACTCCATACAGTCAGGGAACATGTCTGTTAATTCTGCTGTACTCTCCCAAGCACTTAGTAGAGTCCTCTGCACATAGTAAGGGCTCAATAAATACCAAAAGCCTAGATACCTGATGGTAGTACTACTCCGTTAAAATATTTTAAAAGGTGTTGATGAAGGTGACTGCTTTTTTATATTTCATTGTCATTGGCTAGGCTGAAATCAAGGGTTGCCTGCAGCGGGAATTTCCCAGAGGGCTTTTCTGTAGAAATTGGACACTTTATATGACACTCTTCTACTTCAGACCCATAGGATGTGGTCCACAGGGTGGAGGGGAATGTTGAGTGAGCATGGGAGATGATGAGTTTAGAGCTGAGTTATTGAAAGGAAGAAGGAAATCAAAGCCAAGTTTGGGGGCTTTATTATCTCGGTATATAATATTTAAAGATATTTGCCTAAGTCCTTTTCCCATTTTGATGTAGGATATAACTTCCACTTTTTTGTATCTTCAGGTCACCATTAACATGCTATCAGTTTGACTTTCAGCAGGCTGAAACACCAACAACAGGGAAGCAGAATGGCCTAGCGGAAAAAGCACGGACCTGGGAGTCAGAGGACCTGGTTCTAATCCCAGCTCTGCCACCTGCCTGTTCTGAGACATTGGGCAAGTCACTTACCTTCTCAAGGCACCAGTTTCCTCATCTGTAAAATGGAGGTTCAATACCTGTTCTCCCTCCTCCTTAGACTGTGAGCCCCATGTGGGATAGGGACTATGGCTGACCTAATTATCCCAGAGTTTAGTACAGTGCTTGGCATATAATAAATACCATAATTACCATTATCAGAGGATCAAACTTCACACTAAGTTGAAAATCTATAATGTTGTTCTTTTTTTAATGTTATTAAGTGCTTACTATATGCCAAGCAATTTACTAATTGCTGGGGTAGATATAAGATAATCAAGTTGGATGCAGTTCTTGTCCCAAATAGGACTCACAGTGAGGTGACTGAGGTCCAGAGAAGTTACGTGGCTTGCCCAAGGTCATACAGCAGAAAAGTGGTGGATCTGCGATTAGAACCCAGGTCCTTTCAACTCCCAGGCCCGTGTTCTATCCACTAGGCATACTGCTTCTCTTGTTCCCCTTTTCTTTCTTGCAGCTTCCAAAAACCAAACCAATTACACCTTAGTGGTGACCTGATGATATGAAATAGTAAAAGTTATATCCTGCATCAAAAAAGAAAAAGAAGTTAGGCAACTATCTTTATTATATGCTGAGATAATAAAGCCCCAAACTTGGCTTGGCTTTTTCTTGTTGTGTGGACTCATAGACAGGGAACATATCTACCGATTCTGTTACACTGCAGTCTTCCAACCACTTAATCCAGTGTTCTGTACACAGTAAGCACTCAATAAATACAATTGATTGATTAGACCAATGCATGGCTGTGAGACCTGGTTCTACTAGGAGAAGGGAAATCCAGCTTCTTGAGCAGTTTCATGGGCGTCACCTTCTTCCCACACTCAACGTCAAATGGCAGGACAGGGTGACTAACACAGCCAGCTCACCAGCATTTAGGCGATGTTCAAATTCACACAGCTCTGTTATTCAAATAAGTGCTGCATGATGAAATGAAATGAAAGGGGGTATGTGCCAGCCAGAAGCGTAGGTTAATGATTTATATAAAAGTGAAGCTGAGTGGGCTACAAGATGGTAAAGAAATTGCCTTAGGGTTCCCCATCCAAGGATGGCAGGGATGACAAAATTTTACTTGTGAAACAGTGCCTATGTGAACAGGATCCTTGGAGAGGAACAAAATGGCTGTATTTCAAGATGGGGATGAAGGGATCCCTGGAGAGATACTTTAAGGTTTGGGGAGTTTCTAAATGACATCATCATGCGATGCCACATGAGCATGCAGTGTTGACGTAATGGTGCCATAAGGATTGCTGCATGAGCATAAAATGCAGATGTCATTTGGAAGGGGAGATGGGGCAATTTTTTTTTCCTGACTCCCCCGTCAAATGTCCGAAGCTGACCCTAGCACGAAGGCATAATTTCCAACAATGAAACATTTGCTTAGCACGATGCTCTGTGCACAGTAAGTGCCCGATAAGTGTAATTGACTGACTGACTGTCTGGACTGCTGAAAGACTGATGTAGCAGACAGACCAGCCTAGCAGACAGCAACTGGGAGAGGGGTGGCTTTTACCTGATAAGACTTGGCGAAAATTGGAATACCCAGAGGTAGGCTTCAGACCTGTAGGGGGACAGACCCATTAGCGCAGCAAGAATCTCTGTGGTTTCAACAAACAAACTCGAAGTGGTTTGGTGCTATCCCACTTTTCTAGGGTACCCAAAGCGGGTGGACTTTAAACTGTCTATTAGATGGCTCATCCTATTTATAGCCACATTTAAAGCAAAGTTCTCACCCTTTCACCTGTGTTCTCCTTCTGGGGCACTATGTAGTGGGGATAGCTGGAAACCCTTTTGAAGTTCTGCCCAGTCTGTGTGTTTTTAAGTGTTTTTATTTATTAATCTGTCTATTTTTATGGTATTTGTTAAGCGCTTATTATGTGCTTGCTATGTACTAAGCATTAGAGTAGATGCAAGCTAATCAAGGTTGGACACAGTCCATGCCCCGCATGGGGCTCATAGTCAATCCCCATTTTACAGAGGAGATAGCTGAGGTGCAGAGAAGTGAAGTGACTTGCCCATAGTTGTCATTTATGATCATCAGTGCCTCTGTTGGCTGCAATATTATTATTGTATTTTTAAAGATAACTTATTCCAGCTAAATCTGTGGTCAAGATCAAAGATAAGATTCAAAACAGAGTAGCAATGTTTTTAAGCAATTTATAGGATACAAAATAAAGTATCAACTCCCTTAATGGCAATGCAGAATAAAAGATATGCAGCTTTCACCACACAAAGCCTAACCAAATTAATAGCAGCTTTAGTAAATTACTCATCAAGCAATATGAAATGTCTTAGAAAATCCAGGAGCCACCGCAGTTATTAGTGCAACATGGGCTAAATCCTAAATTGGCCAATTTACATTTTAAAATGTGTCCTAATCTGAAACAACAGATAAATAGGTTCATACTTACACATAAGTGCCCAGGCTCCCAGAAGCCTGAGGGAGGGTGAGGAGGAAGAGGAGTGGGGGAGGGAGGTGAGACCTACATCTGTGGTAAGCCAAAACGCTTCCTTATTTAAGCAACTGAAACAAACACACAAACCATCCTCATTTCCATTTTCATCTCATTTGAAGGACTGGGTCTATAGCAACATTACTCCAATAGCAACATTAAAAGATCTGATTTGGGCCAATTTATGGATTTTTTTTTCCATAACAAAGGGAGAAGAAACTTTGAAAAAGGAAAAATCAACCTAGGGACTCATTTGTCTCAGTTTAAAACGAGGCCATTGTTTGTTCGTACTCGGGATAATTTCTGGGTAGTGATTGTTGACGTGTATTTTATTTTAGAGTCTGATGCCCCCTAGTGGTGAACACAATCCACAATTTCCGAATGATTGTCCAGAAGCACCCGACTAGACCTTTGAAAAGCTACACTTTCCCTCGCTGTTGTTCTCATAACCAGTCGTTAAAAACCTGCTCAAGTTGCAGGATAGTTAGACAATCTATATTCGTACATTTTTAATTACATATGTTGTCCCCTCTCTTGAATTTTAATGAGAATGGTCCAAGATATGAGAAGAAGGGTGGTCTGATGGGAAGAGCACGGATCTGAGAATCAAGAGGACCCAGGTTTTAATCCCGGTTAATAAAAATAATGATAATGTCGGTATTTGTTGAGCGCTTTCTGTGTGCCAAACACTGTTCTAAGAGGTGGGGGGGAAACAAAGTGATCAGGTTGTCCCTCGTGGGGCTCATGGTCTTCATATCCATTTTTAGATGAGGTAACTGAGGCCCAGAGAAGTTAAGTGACTTGCCCAGAGTCAAACAGCTGACAGGGGGCAGAGCCCGGATTAGAACCCATGACCTCTGACTCCCAAGCCCGTGATCTTTCCACTGAGCCACGCTGGTTCTGCCGCTTCTCTGTTGTGTAACCTTGGGCAAATCTGATTTCCCTCTTCTCTCGCCCCGGTCCAGTCTATTCTTCACTCTGCTGCCTGGCTCATCTTCCTGCAGAAACGCTCTGGGCATGTCACTCCCCCTCCAGTGGTTGCCTATCAACCTCCACTCAAAACAAAAACTCCTCACTCTAGGCTTCAAGGCTCTCCATCACCTTGTCCCTTCCTACCTCTCCTCCCTTCTCTCTTTCTACTTCCCACCCTGCATGCTCCGCTCCTCTGCCACCCACCTCCTCACCGTTCCTCAGTCTCACCTATCCCGCCGTTGACCCCTGGGCCACGTCTTCCCGCAGTCCGGGAATGCTCTCCCTCCTCACCTCCGACAATCTAATTCTCTTCCCCTCTTCAAATCCCTACTTAAAGCTCACCTCCTCCAAGAGGCCTTCCCAGACTGAGCTCCCCCCTTTTTCCCTCTGCTCCATCTACCCCCCTTCACCTCTCTGCAGCTAAACCCTCTTCTCCCCCTTTTCCCTTTCCTCCTCACCCTCTCCCATCCCACCCCCTCAGCACTGTACTCGTCCGCTCAACTGTACATATCTTCAACACCCTATTCATTTTGTTTAATGAGATGTACATCACCCTGATTCTCTTTTTTTGCCTTTGTTTTTATGAGATGTTCTTCCCCTTGACTCTATTTATTGCCATTGTTCTTGTCTGCCTGTCTCCCCCGATTAGACTGTAAGCCCGCCAAAGGGCAGGGACTGTCTCTATTTGTTGCCGATTTGTACATTCCAAGCACTTAGTACAGTGCTCTGCACATAGTAAGCGCTCAGTAAATACTATTGAATGAATGAATGAAATCACTTCTCTGTGCCTCAGTTTCCTCATCTGTAAATGGGTATCCAGTGCCTGTTTGCCCTTCCTTAAACTGTGAGCCTCATAACAACAACAATAATAATAATTCACTGTGGCATTTAAGTGCTTACTATGTGCCAAGAACTGTACTAAGTGCTGGGTTAGGTACAAGATAGACAGGTCCCACATGGTGATCACAGTCTAAGAAGGAGGGAGAACAGGTATTAATTCTCCAATTTACAGACGAGGGAATTGAGGCACAGAGAAGTTAAGTGACTTCAAGGTCCAAATCCAAGGTTACACAAACAGGTAAGTGGTAAAGCCAGGATTATGGTATCTACCCCAGCACTTAGAACAGTGCTTGGCAGTGCTGGACACACGGTATAATTTAGCCTAAAGTTGAAATAAAGTTTTAATATATATGCTCGTATCAAGCAATTGTACTTATTAAGTTAGCTGTAAATTTATGATGGTATAATTGCTTGATATAAGTAATGTGCACATATAACTTTATTTCAACTTTAGGTGAAATTTTAAACCTGAATACTTGGGGGAGCTTTACAAGCAGGTGAAATGTACCAAATGTAGTGTTGGCATTTGTTAAGTGCTTACAATGTGCAGAGCACTGTTCTAATAATAATAATAATGTTGGTATTTGTTAAGTGCTTACTATGTGCCGAGCACTGTTCTAAGCACTGGGGTAGATACATGGTAATCAGGTTGTCCCACGTGGGGCTCACAGTCTTAATCCCCATTTTGAGAAGCAGCGTGGCTCAGTGGAAAGAGCACGGGCTTTGGAGTCAGAGGTCATGAGTTCGAATCCCGGCTCTGCCACTTGTCAGCTGTGTGACTGTGGGCAAGTCACTTAACTTCTCTGTGCCTCAGTTACCTCATCTGTAAAATGGGGATTAAGACTGTGAGCCCCCACGTGGGACAACCTGATTCCCCTGTGTCTACCCCAGCGCTTAGAACAGTGCTCTGCACATAGTAAGCACTTAACAAATACCAACATTATTATTTTACAGATGAGGGAACTGAGGCACAGAGAAGTTAAGTGACTTGCCCATAGTCACACAGCTGACAAGTGACAGAGCCGGGATTTGAACCCATGACCTCTGGCTCCTAGGGCTGTGCTCTTTCCACCGAGCCACGCTTCTAAGCGCTGGGGGAGATACAGGGTAATCAGGTTGTCCCATGTGAGGCTCACAGTCTTCATCCCCATTTTACAGATGAGGTAACTGAGGCATCGAGAAGTGAAGTGACTTGCCCACAGCCACCCAGCTGACAAGTGGCAGAGCCGGGATTTGAACCCATGACCTCTGACTTCCAAGCCAGGGCTCTTTCCACTGAGCCACGCTGCTTCCCAATGTACCTCCACTAGCAGTAATATTTCAACACTCCAACCTCAGATAAATGCTTTAGAACAATGCTGCTCACTGCACAGTGGGGATAATTAGCTACATCACAAATAATACCCAAATCCTTAATCTTTTGGCAAAAAAGACCCTCCTGCTGAAATCCTCTTAGAACTGTATGGACTTTGGAACACAGGCTTTTTTTTTCTTTCACTTTATTAGATCATCTATTAGGTAAAGTGTCCATATTTTTCTGATTAAAATGTTCTAAAGATTACCCTGGGAATTATCCTAATTGTGGTATACATCTTTCTCCCTGTCAGTGAAATGTGTGAAACTAGAACTTAATGTCATTAGTCACAGCCATGTCAGAAGTACTATCGGATCAACTTGAAACCTTTTGCTTTCAACAACTGGCTTGGAGAATTTTCGAAGATGTTATTTTCCCCTGCGAAGTAAGAGCTGCAGATGGCATTTGTTCAACTACAGCACTTATGGTGCACATATCTGTAATCTATTTTAATGTCTGCCTTTCCCTCTAAACTGTAGGCTCCTTATGGGCAGGGATGGTGTCTCCCAACTCTATTGTATTATATTCTCCCCTTCCCCCAGTGTTTAGAACAGTACTCTGTCCAAAGTAAGCATCGATAAATAACTGATAAGATGCCATTGCAGGGCTGACTTCAGATGGTGAGTAAAGATGTTGCCTCAGCGTGCATTGTCTGGGAGGAAGGGTTACTGCGAGGGGATAGAGAGAAGGCGTGACTGGGAAAGAGAAGACAGTATATCTGGACCAAGGTGGGACTGCCATCCCAAAGGTTGTCCCAGACAAGCACTTTAGGTTTCAGGGGTTAGTCCGACTCCAGTATGACCCCGTTATATTACGTTGCGCGTGCAGCTCAGCGTCATGTAATGACATCATACAGAATGGGATGGAGTGGCAAATGTTTCTCCTGCCTCAGGAAGACCAAATGTCTGAATCTGGCCCTGTGGCAAAGGTTTCTAATGATACAGGCAGCTCATTGATTCATCAGTCGATCAATCAGTCATATTTGAGAAGAGGGTGGCCTAGTGGAAAGAGCAGGGGCTTGGGACTTGGAGGACCTGGGTTCTAATCCTGGCTCTGCCACTTGGCTGCTGTGTGACCTTGGGCAAATCACTTCACTTCTTTGGGCCTCAGTTACTTAATCTGGAAAATGGGGATTAAGCCCGTGAGCCCCACGTGGGACATGGACTGTGTCCAACCTGATTAGCTTTTATCTACCCCGATGCTTAGTACAATGCCTGGCACATAGTAAGTCCTCAATAAATACCATTAAAATATTATTAAGCCCTTGCTGTGTGTAAAACACAGGACTGAGCACTTGGGGGAGTACAACTTTATTGTATTGCATCCCTGCCCACAAGGATCTTACAGACTAGAGCGTTTTAGGGGTACAGACACAGGTGCATTAGAGATTCAGAAGGAGGGCTAATAGGAGAAAAGACATGGTTCCTGAGCCTGAGGAATTTATAATCTAATGGTTAATTTGAAAAGCAGAAAGGTCCTATTTAAATTTGTTTTTTCCAGATATTAACTTTATAGAGATGACAATGGAGAGACAAAACATCTTTTGAGTGGAAAAACAGAGAGAGCAACTGAGAGAGAATAAAAGTCATTTTTAGCCACTTTCCTGCCTGTTCTTGCATTTTACCGATACAGGACTCTTGACACTCTAATAATGTATTATGTTAATGAAGTACCAGGCAGTTTTTTGTTTGATATTTAACGTGCAATTAGCCCAGCTAGACATTTTCACCTGCAACTCACCCCATTCTCCAGGGAAAGCATTCATTCATTCAATAGTATTTATTGAGCGCTTACTGTGTGCAGAGCACTGTACTAAGCGCTTGGAATGAACAAGTCGGCAACAGATAGAGACAGTCCCTGCCGTTTGACGGGCTTACAGTCTAATCAGGGGAGACAGACAAGAACAATGGCAATAAATAGAGTCAAGGGGAAGAACATCTCATAAAAACAATGGCAACTAAATAGAATCAAGGTGATGTACAATTCATTAAAATAAATAGGGTAAAGAAAATATATACAGTTGAGCAGACGAGTACAGTGCGGGACGGGACGGGAAGGGAGGGGGGAGGAGCAGAGGGAAATGGGGGGAAAAGAGGGTTAAGCTGCGGAGAGGTGAAGGGGGGGTGGTAGAGGGAGTAGAGGGAGAAGGGGAGCTCAGTCTGGGAAGGCCTCTTGGAGGAGGTGAGTTTTAAGTAGGGTTTTGAAGAGGGGAAGAGAATTAGTTTGGTGGAGGTGAGGAGGGAGGGCGTTCCAGGACCGCGGGAGGACGTGGCCCAGGGGTTGACGGTGGGATAGGCGAGACCGAGGGACGGTGAGGAGGTGGGCGGCAGAAGAGCGGACCATGCGGGGTGGGCGGTAGAAAGAGAGAAGGGAGGAGAGGTAGGAAGGGGCAAGGTGATGTAGAGCCTTGAAGCCTAGAGTGAGGAGTTTTGTTTTGAGCGGAGGTTGATAGGCAACCACTGGAGGTGTTTAAGAATGGGAGTGACATGCCCAGGTCGTTTCTGCAGGAAGATGAGCCGGGCAGCGGAGTGAAGAATAGACCGGAGCGGGGCGAGAGAGGAGTAAGGGAGATCAGAGAGAAGGCTGACACAGTAGTCTAGCCAGGATATAACGAGAGCCCGTAGCAGTAAGGTAGCTGTTTGGGTGGAGAGGAAAGGGCGGATCTTGGCGATATTGTAAAGGTGAAACCGGCAGGTCTTGGTAACAGATAAGATGTGTGGGGTGAAGGAGAGAGACGAGTCAAGGATGACACCGAGATTGCGGGCCTGAGAGACGGGAAGGATGGTCGTGCCATCCACGGTGATAGGGAAGTCTGGGAGAGGACCGGATTTGGGAGGGAAGATGAGGAGCTCAGTCTTGCTCATGTTGAGTTTTAGGTGGCGGGCCGACATCCAGGTGGAGACGTCCCGGAGGCAGGAGGAGATGCGAGCCTGAAGGGAGGGGGAGAGGACAGGGGCGGAGATGTAGATCTGCGTGTCATCTGCGTAGAGATGGTAGTCAAAGCCGTGAGAGCGAATGAGTTCACCAAGGGAGTGAGTGTAAATGGAGAACAGAAGAGGGCCAAGAACTGACCCTTGAGGAACTCCAACAGTTAAAGGATGGGAGGGGGAAGAGGCACCAGCGAAGGAGACCGAGAAGGACCAGCCAGAGAGATACGAGGAGAACCAGGAGAGGACGGAGTCCGTGAAGCCAAGGTGAGATAAGGTATGGAGGAGGAGGGGATGGTCGACAGTGTCAAAGGCAGCAGAGAGGTCAAGGAGGATTAGAATGGAGTAGGAGCCATTGGATTTGGCAAGAAGGAGGTCATGGGTGACCTTAGAGAGAGCAGTCTCGGTAGAGTGGAGGGGACGGAAGCCAGATTGGAGGGGGTCCAGGAGAGAATGGGAGTTAAGGAATTCTAAGCATCGATTGTAGATGACTCGTTCTAGGATTTTGGAAAGGAAGGGTAGTAGGGAGATAGGGCGATAACTGGAGGGGGAAGTGGGGTCAAGAGCGGGTTTTTTTAGGATGGGGGAGACGTGGGCATGTCTGAAGGCAGAGGGGAAGGAGCCATTGGAGACTGAGTGGTTAAAAAAAGAAGTTAAGGAAGGGAGGAGGGCAGGGGCGATGGTTTTAATAAGGTGAGAGGGAATGGGGTCCGAGGCGCAGGTGGAGGGGGTGGCACTTGCGAGGAGGGAGGAGATCTCCTCTGAGGATACTGCAGGGAAGAATGGGAAAGTAGGGGAGAGGGTTGGTGGGGGGGGAGGAAAGAGACGGAGGGGTGACTTTGGGAAGCTCAGACCTGATTGTGTTGATTTTCATGAGGAAATAGATGGCCAGATCACTGGGGGTGAGAGATGAGGAAGGGGGAGGAACAGGGGGCCTAAGGAGAGAGTTAAAGGTCCGGAACAATCGGCGGAGGTGACGGGCATGGGTGTCGATGAGGGAGGAGAAGAAGTTTTGCCTGGCGGAGGAGAGGGCAGAGTTAAGGCAGGAAAGGATAAATTTGACGTGTGTGAGGTTGGCTTGGTGCATGTACTTTCGCCAGCAGCGCTCAGCAGCTCGAGCATAGGAGCGTAGGAGGCGGACGGAGGAGGTGATCCGAGGCTGTGGGTTAGTGGAGTGAGAGCGGCGGAGGGAAAGGGGGGCGAGAGAGTCGAGATGAGTAGAGAGGGTGGAGTCGAGAGCGGAGACCTGATCGTCGAGAGTGGGAAGTGAGGACAGGGCGGCAAGGTGAGGAGAGATGCTTTTGGAAAGACGGATGGGATCAAGAGAGCGGAGGTCTCTGTGGGGCAGTAGCAAGGATTTGCAGGGGGAGGGAGTGTGAGAGATGAGGAAGGTGAGAAGGTTATGGTCAGAGAGAGGGATTTCAGAGTTGGTGAGGGAGGAGATAGTGCAGCGGTAGGAGATGGCGAGATCGAGGGTGTGACCGAGTCGGTGAGTGGGCGCGGTTTGGTGGAGGAGGAGGTCGGCAGAGTTGAGGAGGGATAGCAGGCGGGCGGCAGAGGAGTCATCGGGTACATCCATATGGATGTTGAAGTCTCCGAGGATCAGAGTGGGCAGAGAGAAGGAGAGAAGGAAGGTGAGAAAGGGGTCTAGGTGGTTGAAGAAGTCGGAGGTGGGACCGGGAGGGTGGTAGATGACGGCGACAAGTATCTGGAGGGGGTGGTAGAGGCGAATGATATGGGCTTCGAAGGAGGGGAAGGAGAGGGAGGGGGGAGGAGGGATAGTGTGGAAGCGGCATCGGGGTGAGAGGAGGAAGCCGACGCCTCCTCCCTTACCGGTGAGTCTGGGGGAGTGGGAGAAGGAGAGGCCTCCGCTGGAGAGAGCAGCAGCGGAGACCGTGTCTTCAGGAGTGAGCCACGTTTCTGAAAGGGTGAGGAGGAGGAGAGAGTGGGAGAGGAAAAGGTCATGGATGAAAGGTAGCTTGCCTGTAATAGAGCGGGGGTTCCAGAGGCCACACTTGAAAGTAGCTGTGGGTGCAAGGGGGGAAAGGGGGAAAGGGCGGGGGGAGGGGATGGTTTGGATGGGAAGGAGGTGGCGGGGCCCTGGACGGGGAGAGGGGGATGAGGGATAGCGGTGGGTCAGGAGGACTGGGATGGGGCATGGGTGGGGAAGAGAGAAGGGGTGAGGGGGTGAGGAGGGGGTTTGGTGGGGGGGAGAGTAGGGGGAGGGGGAAGAGGGGTAGCGCTGGTAAAGTGGGGTTCTAGGGTCGGGGAGGGGAGGGGCGGAGGAGGCAGAGGAGAGAGCGGGAAAGAGCTGAGTGAGAGAGGGGAAGGGGAGGATAGGAAGGGGCGGGAGGGAGGAGGGGGGGAGGAGGGACATGGTGAGGCCAGAGAGGTGGGTGGCAGCACTGACAACAATAAACAGTAACAAACGAAATCGGTAATATAGCAACATGATACAGTATGATACAATACAGAAGTGTTAATAAGCGGGCGATGACCAGGGTCAGGGGTAGGCTCGATTAAGGGGCGACCTGATCAAACTCAAAGTCAGGCGGCTGGTGAGGTCAGAGAGGTGGGTGGCAGCACTGATGACAATAAACGATAACAAGCATGAAGATAGAACCCCTGTTTTCCAATTCCTTTAAGCATTTAACCTTCCAGGAAGCACCGACCATGATTCTTTCTTTTTCTGGGGAATTTCCTTTGCCTCCTCAGAGCTTCCCTCTCCCAAACTCCATCTGTTTGAGTTAGAGGATTAGGAGCTCTCCTGAACCCTTTTAGGCCCTCTCATGTCCACGATGAGAAGAGACATGATACAGTCGAGCTCGCTGTTTCTAAAATCTGTTTCTAATTGGGTCACAGTTGTTTGTGAAATGTCCCTGTCCTCCCTAGACAACTTTCTTTGGATAACGTGTAGTGCAGAAAGATAGCAAAGGATTTGGATAAGAAGGGGGAGCTGAAACACAGACAATAGGTGAGTGAAGAAGCGTGCAGTGTTAAGCCTAAGGTTCAGAAGGAGGGCAAAGGCTGACGCTGTGTTAGGTGGTAGTATAGTTGACGTATAATTGATACAAGAATCATGTTGGAAAGCATAGGACTGGGAGGAAAAGCACCTTGGTTCTTATTCTGACTGTGCCGCTTGTCTGCTGGGGGTCCGTGGGTATGTTACTTTCCTTCACTGTGCCTCCTTTTCTTCATCTATAGAAGGGCTTTTGAATACCTCTTCTTCTTCCTTAAACTGTGAGCCCTGTGTGCCTCTGAGCTGATTGTCTTGTATCTGCTCTGTCCCTTAGCAGGTACTTGCTACATAATCAATCAATCATTGGTATTTATTGAGCTCTTACAATGTGTAGAGCACCATACTAAGCCCTTGGGAGTGTACAACACAATAGAATTAGCAAACATGTTCCCTGCCCATCCTCCAGGAGGCCTTCCCAGACTGAGCCCTCCCTTTCCCTCTGCCTCTCCTCCCCTCCCCACTGCCCCTACTTCCTCCCTCTGCTCTACCTCCTTCCCCTCTGCACAGCATTTGTGTATATTTGTATATATCATTTATTACTCTATTTTATTAATGATGTGTATATATCTATGATTCTGTTTATTTTGATGGTATTGATGCCTGTCTACTTGTTTTGTTTTGCTGTCTGTCTCTCCCTTTTAGACTGTGAGTCCGTTGTTGGGCAGGGATTGTCTCTCTCTGTTGCTGAATTGTACATTCATTCATTCAATAGTATTTATTGAGCACTTACTATGTGCAGAGCACTGTACTAAGCATTTGGAATGTACAATTAGGCAACAGATAGAGACAATCCCTACCCAATGACGGGCTCACAGTCTAAATGGGGGAGACAGACAGCAAAGCAAAACAGAACCAAACAAAAACAAGACATCATCAAGATAAATAGAATCAAGGGGATGTACACCTCATTAACAAAATAAATAGGGTAATAAATAATTTATACAAATGAGCACAGTGCTGAGGGGAGGGGAAGGGGGAGGAGCAGAGTGTGGGGGGACAAGGGAGGGGGAGGAGAGGGAAATGGGGGGGGCTCAGTCCAAGTGCTTAGTACAGTGCTCGGCACACAATAAGTGCTCAATAAATACAATTGAATGAAAGAGCGAATGAGCTTACAGTCTAGAGAGGGAGATGGATTTATAATTTATAATGTAATTATATTATGTATAATATAATCATAATTTACAATATAATTATGGTATTTGTTAAGCGCTTACTATGTGCAGGGCACTGTTCTAAGTGCTGGAGTAGATACAGGGTAATCAGATTGTCTCACATGGGGCTTACATTTTTTAACCCCCATTTTTACAGATGAGGTATCTGAGGCCCAGAGAAGTTAAGTGACTTGCCCAAGGTCACACAGCAGACAAGTGGTGGAGTCGGGATTAGAACCCATGACCTCTGACTCCCAAACCCGGGCTCTTTCCACTAAGCCACGATATAATTTCAAGATATATACCTAAGTTCTATGGGTAATAAACACAACATAAGCCACAGGTATCACCCAATGCCTGTCACCCAATACATTGGCAGCAAATGAGCCACTGTCACCTTGGTTTTTACATAATCTCCTTGCAGGCAGGGACTGTTTTTTGGATGGGCTTCCAAATGTCTAATACTGTGCTTACTGTGTGAAAACAGGAGAGCTCAATAAATGCCACCAAAGATTCATTCATTCAATAGTATTTATTGAGCGCTTACTATGTGCAGAGCACTGTACTAAGACCTTGGAATGTACAAATAGGCAACAGATAGAGACAGTCCCTGCCCTTTGACGGGCTTACAGTCTAATCGGGGGAGACAGGCAGACAAGAACAATGGCAATAAATAGAGTCAAGGGGAAGAACATCTCATAAAAACAATGGCAAATAAATAGAATCAGGGTGATGTACATCTCATTAAACAAAATAAATAGGGTGATGAAGATATATACAGTTGAGCAGCCGAGTACAGTGCTGAGGGGGTGGGACGGGAGAGGGGGAGGAGGAGTGGGAAAGGGGGGAGAAGAGGGTTTAGCTGCTGAGAGGTGAAGGGTGGGGTAGAGGGAGCAGAGGGAAAAAGGGGGGAGTTCAGTCTGGGAAGGCCTCTTGGAGGAGGTGAGCTTTAAGTAGGGATTTGAAGAGGGGAAGATAATTAGATTGACGGAGGTGAGGAGGGAGGGCATTCCAGGACTGCGGGAGGACGTGGCCCAGGGGTCGACGGCGGGATAGGCGAGACCGAGGGATGGTGAGGAGGTGGGCAGCAGAGGAGCGGAGCGTGCGGGGTGGGCAGTAGAAAGAGAGAAGTGAGGAGAGGTAGGAAGGGGCAAGGTGATAGAGAGCCTTGAAACTTAGAGTGAGGAGTTTTTGTTTTGAGTGGAGGTTGATAGACAGCCACTGGAGGTTTTTAAGAAGGGGAGTGACATGCCCAGAACGTTTCTGCAGGATGAGTGCCAGTTCTCATGTACCCGCCTAAGGGCAGACTGGGAGGGGAGTGAACTGACGACTTGACCTGACCTTCTCCATAACCGGTATTGGTTTCTCTTTGTCTCCAACTTCCAAACCAACCGAAGGGCAGAATCAGAGGTGGTGGGAAATCCTGGAAGACCTCGGCATTCTTTCCATTTTGAGGGGATATTCATTCCACTGCCACGTTTAGAACCAAATCTCCCAATGGTGGAGTGGGGCCTTCCCATCCCTGGTATGTCTTGCTCTGACTCTGGATGTTTCTTCCACTTGTAGTGCTGGGCCAGGGAGAAAGCGAGTGTAACAGGGGCAGAAAACCTCAATAAATGACAAGTTTCAGAGTAGCAGTACTCCAGTGTAGCTTAAATTTACTAGACCAGAAGGTGTATTTAGACAAATATTCTTCCCCCTCATTTTTAAAAGGAGAATGACAATGTTAAAAATCTCCAGTGCTTTCCAATACACTGCCCCAGCCCAGTTCTCCAACGGTGCACTGCCCACTCAGGGAATCCCTGATGGCCAGAGAGGACTGTGCTTAGTCTAGGACTGCTAGGGGTTCAGGAAGGTCTGGGACAGGCTAAAAGCACTCACCCTGTGCTTCAGTTCTGTGAAGAGCTGGGATGGGAGTCCAATGAGTTTAGGGAGATCCTTCAAAGTCATTCCAATTAAAATTATTCTCCTCTTTCTCCCTCCCTTTTTCCTCTTTAATAATAATAATAACGATGATGGTATTTGTTGAGCACTGTTTTTCTGCTCCCCAAGTGGCCCCATCCAAGTCAGAACTCCTTGAGAGTCCTTGGACTGTTCCCAATACCACAGATTGGTTTCCCAAACTGACCCAGATAAAGTCTCCCAAGCCAGACCCCGCCTAATTCTTATGTTTATTGTTACTGTGTACTCTGCCAAGCACTTAGGAGAGTGCTTTGTGCAAGGTAAGTGCTCAATAAATATGATTGAATGAGTGAATGAGTTATTCTTGGGTCCTGGGGTATTTCCAAGATGCCATGGGATTTGGGGATGCCAGTGAGAGTTGCCCAGTAGGCCAGAAGTCAGCTAGCTATGAGGGACGGCTTCATGGACAGGGGGATGAGTCTGAAAGTTGCTCAGTTCCTTTGAGAGCACGGGTTTAAACAGTGTCCGATCTACTAACTTGACGAGATTTGCCGAGTTGGGGAAGGGTGTGTGTTGGATGATGAAGAAGCAATGATTTCCCTGGAAGAGGGTATTTTGTCTGAGATGTGTACTTGGAAACCTCAAGATTTCTTCTTCTTCTTGATTCTGGCACATCCACGGCAACCCACACCGATTGCCTGCTTATTGGTGTTTTTGCCAGCAGAGGTCATGTGAAGATAATACATTTTAACTACCTGGAGGTACATATAGGTTGGGCAGTTGAAAGAAGATGAAGGAAATCTAAATGGATTTTGTGAGTGTGTTGGTGTGTCTGTTTCATTGCTTTTATTCTGTAGCCAGTACTCATCTGACCACATCAGCCTAGTAGCGTGTTCTAACAGGCAGTGAAGGGAGAGAGATTTATCTTGTAAGGTTAACAAGTGAGAGGGGTTCCGAGTTCCATAGGCAACATTTTATCAACAGCAAAAGGTACCCAGGCTAGGCCCATGTAGAGATGCAATCTCTCGGGAGGGATTCCAATATTGAATTGTGTAAGGATCCAGTTGTACATGACTCTGTGTGTAATCAGCGCTGAGGTGGCCTGATCGGATTGACCCCTCTCTTTGAACTGTGGCACAGGATGAGACTCAAAGACTTAAAACAAAAGGGAAAATGGCCGACAGACATCCTCCCTTCCCCTCTGGTTATCATATGTAGGTCTGTAATTGCTCTCTCTCTCCTGAAATCCCATCTGATGACTTCCCTGAGGCAGAGCACATTTGATTAAAGACCAAAAATTCAGGAAAACAAAGCAATGCACTTTGCTGCCAGTTGTTTTTCCTCCTGCCTGCCTACTTCTTTCTCACTAATCTTCCCTCATCAATTACTGGCTGGGGTCCTACTACTAAGAGACTTTCGCTTCATTCAGTGAATATAAAACAGAGTGGTCCCAGAAATCACAGGTCCCCTAGGTGCCCCAGGTACCCCAGTTGCTTTCACCTTTGTGCCAGCAACACCAAACCTCTTTCAGAATTGGCCCTTACTGCCATCTGATAGATGGCAGTTAGCAAACTAAGTGATGTCACCCCTTCTCCTCCCCCCTACTTTTCAGCCCAACTGAGGAAATGTCACACAGGACTACCGTATATCTTACCGATGTGTTTAGATTGTTACTTCTTTCCAAAAGTGGGAGAAAGCCAGTTTCCCTGAAACATGAATTTTTCCTTGAAAAGGGGGAAAAAACATTATTGAATTAATGAAGAGACCCTGGCTTCAAAAAAGACCTACTCCTGTGTTTAACTTTGGGAGGTAATAATAATAATAATGATGGCATTTGTTAAGCGCTTACTATGTGCAGAGCACTGTTCTAAGCACTGAGGGGATACAAGGTCCTCAGGTTGTCGCACGTAGGGCTCACAGTTTTAATCCCCATTTTACAGATGAGGTAAGTGAGGCAAAGAGAAGTCAAGTGACTTGCCCAAAGCCACACATCTGACAGGTGGTGGAGCTGGGATTAGAACCCATGACCTCTGACTCCCAACCCCGGGCTCTTTCCACTGAGCCACGCTGCTTCTCTAATAATAAGTAATAGTGAGTATAAGGAAAACCCCCTCTGAGATGACCAGTTCACTATGGTAGTTTCATTTTCTATTCAACAGTGAGAGAAGGAATGTAACTTAGTCGAAAGAGCATGGGTTTGGCGGTTCTAATCCCGGCTCCACCACTTATCTGCTGTGTGACCTCGGTCAAATCACTTAACTTATTTGGGCCTCAGAAATTCCATAATTATTACTTTTATACCTGTAAAGTGGGGATTTAATCCTACTCTCTTCTACTTAGACTGCGAGCCCCATGTAAATGCAGCCCCAATTTCAACCCAATTAAAGGGAGGAGATTTGGCATCTAGGAAGCGCTTAAATGTCGTTATTATTATTATTATTGTCATTATTATTACTAATGACATTATTCATGACTAACAGTTTGTTGTTTCAGGTGTTTGAATATGGAACAGCTGAAAAATGTTAGGTCGAAACTATACTGACCATATGTTTTGGGTTGGGGGGGTTGCTTTTTGGTGCCCTAAGTCTCTCCTAACTAAAAGTGCATTTAGAAAATTAGAAAAGTCTTATCTAAAATGATCTTCTCCAGCCTACTGCTATTGCATGTGCTGGAATTAGTTTTTCATGCTTACCAGTTTGAAGTCAGGAAGTGGCACCAGGCAAAAGAACATTAAGTCAGTCTGCTGAATTTACAAATGGGGCTTTCAGCTTCTGAGCTTGTTTCAGTGGAGTAGGAAACTAAGATTAACCTCAACCACAGCATGGAACCTCGTTCCATTTTAAACTGGAGTAATGACATCTTTCTAGGCATCCAGTCCTGGCATCACGGCAAACTCGGATTTGCCAGGGAAATTTGATGCTATTGATGCCTGTCTACTTGTTTTATTGTCTGTCTCCCCCTTCTAGACTGTAAGCCCATTGTTGGGTAGGGATTGTCTCTGTTGCCGAATTTGTACTTTCTGAGTGCTTCATACAGTGCTCTGCACACAGTAAGTGCTCAATAAATATGATTGAATGAATGAAATGATTTTTCATTAGGAAAATCCAACAGGTAGAAATAGTAATGCTATTAAATCAATCAGTGGTATTTATTGAGCACTTACCATGAGCAGAACACTGTACTAAGCACTTGAGAGAGTACAATAGGGAGACACAATCCCAGCCCTTGAAGAGTTTACAATCTAGCTGGGGAGACAGTATAAGGATATGTACCTAAGTGCCGTGTGTGTGATGAGCATCAAACTCCTCAAGGGATACATCCCAAGTGCATAAGCGATGCAGAAGGAAGGGAGAATAAGGGTGGGGAGATGAGAGGTTAGTCAGGGAAGATTTCTTGAGTCCCTTTTGGGTGTATTGTACTGGCACATAGTAAGCGCTTAAATGCCACAATCATTATTACTAAGCATGGGGGAAAGTACAAATGCAAAGAAGTGATAGGTTCCCTGCCCATAAGGAGTTTACACTCTAAAGGAGGATTGTGCATAAATTAGCACAAGGTAAAGATGAGCAAGGGGATGGGGAAGGTTGCATTAGGGTGACTGAATAATGGCTACTGATCATCTGAATCCTACTCCAGAACTTCGCAAGGTTGTTTGGCTCATAGGAAGTACTGAATAAATGCCATAATTATTACTTTTACCTCAAAGTAACAATGTTTTCCTGTGTGTGTGTGTGTGTGTGTGTGCATGTATATATAAATATATACATCTATATAGCTTTTTCTAAGCACTTACCATGTACCAGGCACTGATCTAAGTGCTGTGGGAGATACAAGCTAATCACGTTGGACACAGTCCATGTCCCACATGGG
The DNA here is from genome assembly GCF_004115215.2 of Ornithorhynchus anatinus. NCBI lineage: Eukaryota > Metazoa > Chordata > Mammalia > Monotremata > Ornithorhynchidae > Ornithorhynchus > Ornithorhynchus anatinus. The sequence goes on from NC_041753.1 coordinate 59,411,451, forward strand.
GCTCGCAGTCTTAATTCCCATTTTACAGATGAGATACCTGAGGCCCAGAGAAGTTAAATCGACATTTACAGTACTCCTATCCAGTCATACAAAAATCACAATAACAAATATCACAACAAATTAATAAGAAAAATCACAACAAAATTTATAAGATCATAGCCCTTCACTTCAAAATTGTTCTGCTGGAAAATTTTTTTGGTTTTTCCATGGCCAATTTTTTTGTACCTGACCCCAGGAATTGAGTGGAGATCACTTTTAAAATGGCAGCCACATGATTACTCCTTATAACCCATCAGTAAACAATTTTACTCACGAATAGATTGTGCCCAACACTAATGGCATTTTTGTAGTAAGTAATTTCAGTCTCCCACAAATCCCTAGAAACTTTTCATTGCTCAGGCTCATTCTTTGGCCTGTAGGATAGAGCACGGGCCTGGGAGTCAGAAGGTCATGGGTTCTAATCCTGGCTCTGCCAACTGTGTGCCTTGTGTCCTTGGGCAAATCACTTCACTTCTTTGTGCCTCAATTACCTCATCTGCAAAATAGGAATTAAGACAGCCTGCTGTGGGACGGGGAGCATGCCCAACCCGATTTGCTTGTCTCCAATGCTTAGGACAGTGCCTGGCACATAGTAAGGACTTAACAAATACCACAAATATTATCATTTTTATTATTATTATTGTAAACTCCTTGTGGGCAGAGATTGTATCTATCAACTCTATTGTATTGTACTTTCCTGAATACTTTGTACAGTGCTTCGTACACAGTAAGTGCTCAATAAATGCCATTGATTGATTGATTGAGTTCTGCTGTCTCTTGCCTCATTTCAAGGACTTTAACACCACCATGTGGCTCCCCCAGCTCATTTTAGCAGAGGACACATACTCCTGCCCCAAATCCCCTTAAGCTTGCTGATTGAAATGGTAGCAGCTGAAAGTGTGCTGTGTCATTATGGGTAAGGAACGTTGGCTAATTCATCTTGTACTGTACTTTCCCAAGCACCTGAAACAGTGTTCTGCACATAGTAGGCACTCAATAAATACCACTGATTGATTTCCATAGATAGGATCACAGAGTAGAACAGAATGCAATGGGAGTCCCATCTTGGATATTTGGGCAGGCACTCAGGATTTTCACTTTTTCACCAATTAATCACCAATCTTCTCAATCTATTTCCCTCACTAAGTCCCCTTCAGTACCTCTGTGCCACCTGAACATTTGGCTACCCTCTTCATCATCCCCCATGGCACTTAAGTACGTAATGGTGGTATTTGTTAAGCACTTTTACTATGTGCTAAGAATAGGACCTAGTGCTGGATTAGATACAAGATCATCAGGCCAGAAACAATCTGTCTCACATGGGACACACAGTCTATGGGAAGTAGAACAGGTAATGAACCCCCATTTTACAGATGAGGGAACTGAGGCACAGAGAAGTTAAGTGACTTGCCCAAGGTCACACAGCAGGCCAGTGGTAGAGCTAGGATTAGAAGCCAGATCCCCTGATTCCCAGGCCAGTGCTCTTTCTACTAGGCCAAACTGCTTCTATGTACTTGTCTTTAAACTCTATTGCTTCCCTCTACCTGTAATTCATTTTAGTGCCTGTGTCCCCACTTGACTGTAAGCTCCCTGAGGACAGAATCATGTCTAACAAACTCTACTGTAGTCTTCCAGGTGCTTAGTACAGTGTTCTGCATACAGTAAGTGCTCAATAAATACTGCTGACTGATAATTTTCTATCTGCTCTTGCCTTCCGCCAACAAGAGATTAGACTTAGCTCAGTGCTCACGGCCCTACTCCAATCTACTTTTACATAACGCAGTTGTTTCACTCTTAAAATTAATACCCTTTCTATAATAATAATGATAATTATGATATTTGTTAAGCACTTACTATGTGCCAGGCACTTTACTAAGTACTTTACTAATTTACAAGCAAATTAGGTTGGACACAGTCCCTTGTCCCATGTGGGGCTCACAGTCTCAATCCCCATTTTACAGATGAGGTAACTGAGGCACAGTGAAGTTAAGTGACTTGCCTAAGGACACACAGCAGACAAGTTGGGGAGCTGGGATTAGAACCCATGACCTTCTGACTTACAGGCCTGTGCTCTATTCACTACGCCATGCTGCTTTTTTAGCAGTGGCATCATTCATTGGAATTAACCTTAAAGTTTATTCATTCAATCGTATTTCAATATCTGCCATATTAAGATTTTCAACACCCAGCGAAACATGCTGCTAACTGTGTTACATCGCAGAGACTAGTGCTCTCATCCACTGTGATGGGAAAGGCAGTAACATTTTTTTACCTTCTCCTGAATTTGTGACTTGTTTTTCAATAGGTCTCCAATTATTTCAGATGCTGTGTTTCTCAAAAGACTATATTTTCATAAGACCATTTATCTTGACATACAATTAATTGCCTTCTTCATCACATTTCTTTTGAAGGTTCTCCGTCTAAAGAATGGTTTCAGAGCAGCTGAAATGTTTGGAATAAGAGTGTAATGAGCTGATAGAGTTTCGGTCTGATATCGAGGTTGGCTCTGGTAGGTATCATCTCAGAGTTGTGAGCTGGAAGCAGAGGTATCCTCTATTCTCACTCTCTCGCCCAGGAGGGCTCCAACCTGCCATGGAGATGCTGACAGTCAAGACAACACTGTTTCCTAGTTACCTTCAAGTTTATATTCCCTGTCTCCCTGGACTGAGACAGCAGGTCCCTGCTCTCCCCCTCGTCACCCCAACTCTGTTCCCCCCTCTTTCCTCCTCCCCATTCCTCCTCCTGCTGATGTAATCAGGAGACTCTCTGCCTCCATGCCCCTATTCCGCCCTTTCCCCCACTGAGTCTTGAGGGATATTAATTATTAATTGCAGGATGATAAATACAGTCTTTTGTGCCTTCAATGCATTTGGGGCCATAGTGTCCATGGTGACATTAGCTTTGACTGGAGCATCTCTTTTGACAAAGTTTCTTGCTTTTTCCAGGATTGTTCCAGTTCAGTTGTTTTTTCTTCTTGGCGCTTGCCTGTGTACTTGGCATGATTAGGATGACACGTTTCATAATGCCTTTTATATTCTTTTGAACAGAAACTGTCTACAAACAAAGCACTCAGATTTTTCTTTGGCCTCTGAGGTATTTGAAAGAACTGAGCAAAGTAGTCTTGGAGCCACCACTGAAGAACTGTGTGGCCTTGAGCCAGTCACTAAACTTTTCTATGCCTCAGTTTTCTCCATTGTAAAAGGGAACTAGTAATATTTCAGCCTCTCTCTGAGTACCCCTTACTCGACAAATATTTCATCAGTGGCACAGCCTCCCTCCCCCGCTTTCCATAATCTCCCAAACCCCACTCTCCACTATCTCTAAACCCCACTTTTTCATTTGTCTTTGTCAGTATTTACTGAGCACCTACTGTGTCTACAGCTCTGTACTAGGTGCTTGGGGCATACAAAAAAAGTAGAAGTAGAAGGTGCTGTCCCTACCTTCTTCTAATAGGTGAGACAGGCAGATACGGGCAATCAGAACCCGTCAGGGATGAGCCAGGTGAACGACAGATGGCCACCTAGCCCTACACCTACACCATTAGGCATATTTGCTAGTGAATATGTGTGGCTCCTTAAGGCTTACTTTTCCCTTGTGTGGCGCTCATGCATGCCTCAAGATGTTTGAAACTTCACTCTATTCTGTGATAGCCAGGAGGTGTGAGACAGGAGAATCATAAGGGCACCAATAATGATAATCATTATTGTTACGCTATTAAGTGCTTACTAGATACAAAGCACTGAGGTAACTGCTGGAGAAGGTACAAATAATCAGATAGGACACAGCCCAGGACCCACATGAGGCTCAGTCTAGGGGTTGGAGAAGAGCAGATCCCCCCTTTAATCTCAATTTTACCAGGAAGTGTACTCTCCCAAGTGTTTGGTACAGTGGTCTGCTCATGGTAAATGCTCAATAAATACCACTGATTGATTGACTTTCCCAAGGTCATGCAGCAGGCAAGCGGCAGAGCTGAGATTAGAGCCCAGATGTGGAGTAGGGAAGAGACAATGCTTCTGAAAGTCAGGAAACCTGAGTTCCACTCCTGCTTCTGCCACTGGCCTGCTGCAAGATTTTGAACTATGACTTTCTTTTTAATGGCATTTGTTAAGTGCTTACTATGTGCCAGGCACTGGGGTAGGTACAAGTTAATCAGGTTGAACACCATACCTGTGCCACATGAAGCTCACAGTCTTATTTCCCATTTAACAGATGAGGTTACTGAACCACAGTGAAGTGAAGTGACTTGGTGGAATGGGGATTAGAACCCAGATCCTTCTGACTTCCAGGTCCATGCTCTATCCACTGGGTCATGCTGCTTCTCATCACTTAACCCGTGGCCCAGTTTCTTAATCTGTGAAATGGGGATAAAATAGCTGCTCTCCCTTACTTTTAAAGTGTGAGTCCTTTGTGGGACAGGGATGGGAGCTATGTCTGTTTCAATGATCTTATCTTTACTTCAGTACTTAACACAGTGCTAGACGTGTAGTAAATGTTTAAAAAATATAAGTACCCAACCACCAGAAGACTCCCTTTTCTCTGCTAAGCCAGTAGAAGGGCATGGAGGTCAATGGAAAAATGAAATAGAAGTGGCTTTCCCTACTTGCTACACCCCTTTTATTTTGGGCCCCGTGGACCCTAACTAGCATTAAGGGGCACACCCACAGTTAAAGGATGAGAAGAGAAAGAAGGGCAGCTGAGGGAACTGAGACAAGAACCAGGTGAGTACCTTGTAGGTGAAACCAAAGCTGGAGAAAGAAGTGATGAACTGTGTCAAAAGCAGTCCAGAAGTCAAGGAAGATTAGAACTGAGTAGAGCCCATTGAAGTTGGCCAAAATGAGCTCATGGGAGGAATTAGAGTATTCCAGTCTTTAGATGGTAAGCTTGCTGTGGGCAGGGAACACAGGGAACATGCCTACCAACTCTATTATATTGCACTCTCCCAAGAGCTTAGTACAGTGCTCTGCACACAGTAAGTACTCAATAAAGACCACTGATTAGTAGTAGTAATAATAGTATTTAAGTGCTTGCTATATGCTAAACACTGGGAAAGAAATACGTGGATGAGGTCTAGAACTTGATGACTGCTCTGAATGCAGTAAGTGCTCAATAATTAATTTTGTGGTCTCAGTAGGGTGAAGGGGACGTAAATCAGACTGCCAGGGGTCAAGAGGAGAGCTAGTGGAAAGGAATCAAAGGCAGTATAGCAGAGACTTAATTGTTTATAACAGGGCTCTGCACAAAGTGAGCACTTAATAAATACTATTGATTGAGAGCATGTTTGAAGGAAAAGGGAAATCAATCAATCATAGTTTTTGAATGTTTATTGTGTGTAGAACCCTGTACTGAGCGCTTGGGAGAGTACCATACAAAAGAGTTGGAAGGAACCAGAAAAGAGGGTAAAATTTGAAGATGTCACTAAGGGAATGGAGGAAGGAAAGAGAGGAGCAGTGTTTTGGAGAAGGGAGAGGATGGAGTGACTGGAGTAAAGGTCTAATGCCCCATAAGACTTTCCTCCCAACCCTCTCACATTGTGTTCGGGGGCAAGATGCTGTCATGTGTGTGTGTGTGTGTGTGTGTGAGTGTTCATTTGTGTACACGCACAGTCTAAATTCCACATTCGCCACACTCTCAGCTTTTTGGTGCTCTCTCTTGGCTCTAAGGATGTTGAGAGGCAACAAGGCAGAGAAGAGTTGAGCTCTTTAGAAAAAAGCTCACTCTAGAGAATTATCATCACGTTAGCATTTTCATTTGGCCAAGCTGGACTTCAAGCACTAAGGCCTAACTAAAGTAAGGGAAGATGAAGCAGATAGTTTCTGTTTAATCATGCAATGCCTTATTTATACACTGAGGGTTTATTTTTAAATATTTAACTTGTTTCTGGCTCTTGTCAAGTCTCTTGCTCTATGTTGTGTCCTCTTCATTCCTCTTCTTGTTAACTTTCTGGTTGGATGCCATGAACATTTTAAGTTGTCTAACTGTTGAGTTATTTCTTTTCACCCTTCAAAGCACTTGCTTTAAAATGGGACGGTGGCCAATTAGACAGAATTATTTCACTTGGCAATTCTCCTTCTCCCCAAATTTCCCATTCTTTTTAAACTGCAATGTTCTATTATTTGAGACTCAAGTTCTGGTTTTTCTTGCATTTCTTCATTAGCCTGTAGCTCCTTAAAGACTTTTATACTGACACTGGCTACATGAATTAATAATAATAATTATGGTATTTGTTAATTGCTTACTATGTGCTGAGAACTGTTCTAAGCGCTGGGGTAGAAACAGGGTAATCAGATTGTCCCATGTGGGGCTCACATTTTTTTAACCCCCATTTTTACAGATGAGGTAACTGAGGCCCAGAGAAGTGAAGTGACTTGCCCAAGGTCACACAGCAGACTAGTGGCAGAGCCGGGATTAGAACCCACGACCTCTGACTCCCAAGCCCGTGCTCTTTCCACTAAGCCACACTGCTTCCCACAAGCCGAGTTTGAAACTCATTAGGACAACTGATGAGAAATTTTGGTAATCTCATTTAAAAACTCTTTTAAAGTGAAACAGTCAAGCGACCAGTGGAGTTTTTTGTATACCTAATGTTTCGTTTGTAGGATATTCACCCTGTTCTTCTATAACACTGGGGTTGCATTCTTGTAGAACTCCACGTTAAGGAAAATCATTTTGTAGTATTCACTTTATCTTACTCCACACACATGCACACAGTTTCTTAACAAATACCACAATTATTATTATTCTGACACTGCATTGTATCAGTCAATCGATGGAATTCATTGAGTACTCACTGTGTGCAGAGCACTGTAGTAAGTGTTTGGGACATTGCCATACAATAGAGTTGGTAGACAGAATCCCTGCCCTCAGGGAACTTACAGTCCAGAGGGGGAGACAGAAATTAAGACAATTTACAGTTAGGGGAAAGGATGGAGTGTAAGGATACGTAAGTGCTGTAGGGCTAAGGGTGGGGTAAATATCAAGTCCTTAGGGGTCATGTCCCTCGTGGGGCTCACAGTCTTAATCCCCATTTTACAGATGAGGTAACTGAGGCACAGAAAAGGTAAGTGGCTTGCCCAAGGTCACACAGCAGACAAGTGGCAGAGCTGGGATTAGAACCCAGGTCCTTCTGACTCTCAGGCCTGTACGCTATCCACTAGGCCACGCTGCTTCTTACATAATCAGGAGAATTATCTGTATCTCCCAAAGTGCGTATTCTCAAAGGAAAAAAACATCACCTGGTAGAGAGTTTTTGAATTTATCTGCAAGGCTGATAACAGAAACTGTATTCTGAGGCATTATAGTGTGATTTCCTCAAAAGACATAGCCATTCCAAATGTCAGTGGTGTATTGACACACATGGGGATATAATGGAGGAGCAGCATAGCCTAGTGGATACAGCATGGGCCTGGAAGTCAGAAGGTTGTGAATTATAATCCCAGCTCTGCCACTTGGGCAAGTCACTTCACTTCTCTGTGACTCAGTTCTCTCATCTGCAAAATGGGAATTAAGACTGTGAGCCCTTTGTGGGACAGAGACTGTGTCCAACCCAATTATCTTGTATCTACTTCAGCGCTTAGAACAGTGCCTGGCACATAGGGCTTAACAAATACCAAAGTTATTATTATTATTATTGCAAAAGTAACAAAATATTCCACAATACCATGTAACTTTTTACTGTTTTAATGAGGTTTACATCCAGATTACAGTTTAGTATTACTTCATTAGACAGGCAGGTTTAGCATTGTGAGAAACGTTCAAGAGACAACTAACACATCACCAAAACTGAGCAGAGCATCTATTTGATAGTAAGTATGTAAATTAAGTGCTTTTCTTAAATGGTCATTAAGGAAACAAAGCATAACAACACCTGGTCATCCCACATTTCTAAAATGAAACATCAAATGGCAAATCAAACTGTACTAGAAGTATGTACTAGAAAAGTGTGTTTGCTACAGTGCTGGTGGGATTATATATCAGAAAAAGTATGTCTCATTTGACTAGAACACAAGAATTGGTTGATTTGCTTGAATGCCAGAAAGTAAGTTGTCCTTTCAGAATAAGCCACATTTAAAGTTTCTATACTTTGCGTATTACTGCTAATATGATTAAAAGCTCGCCTTTTTAAGCCTATCAGGAAAAAAAAGTTAATCTCTTAGGTCTAAAATCATTCACAATAAGCTAGCTGTTGTAAGTTACGCTTGACATTGAAGAGGTCATGTTCCACTCTGGCAGCAGCCTTAAGAGTTTTTCTCCGAAATTTTGACCGTGACAGTCTTAACTTCTGTGTATTCCTGGAGGCCGTATTCTCCCCTAAGAAAAAGGACAGATGGATTTGCTTCACCATTAGAGATGTGATCATTTCCCCAACACAAATTTGCTTTGGTTTCTTAGATGAGGTGCACTGTGATACCTTTAAGCCCTTTGATACTCACCCTGGCCCCACAACACTAATGTCATTATCCTTATACTCTATCATCTCCCCTACCTGTCAATTATTTTAATGTCCATCTCCCCCGTGGATTGTAAGCTCCCTGTGGGCAGTGATCGCATCTACCAACTCTATTATATTGTACTTTCTCGAGTGCTTCATGCAGGGTTCTGCACATAGTAAGTGCTAAAAAAAGCAAAACTGTCACTGAATGGACCGTGAAGTGTTTTATCTTCTGCAAGTGCTCTGGCAAAGAAGCTGCCACTGGTAAGTTTACTACTTGACAGAAGGGCATACTTTATAGCCCCTAATAGCCTGAAGATTGGAGGCAGGCAGTCTGAAACCTCCATGCTTCATGGATCAGTCTCAGTCCCTTGTCATCTGATAACACTAGCGCCAAGCCTGCTCCTCCTCCCTCTACTATTCCTCTTCCTCCTATTCCTCCTCCTTCTACTACTATTATTCTTACTCCTCCTCCTCCTACTATTCCTCCTACCATTCCTCTTCCTCCTCCTCCTACTATGGATCGATTGATCTCCTTTGGGAATTCAAGTTACGTATCCCTCTCTGTCCAACTTTTTAATGCTAACTCTGGGTCAGTTCATTCATTCAATAGTATTTATTGAGCACTTGCTGGCTGCGGAGCACTATACTAAGCACTTGGGAGAGTACAATACAACAATAAACAGACACATTCCCTGCCCACAACGAGTTTACAGTCTAGAGAGACAACAATACAAATACATAAAATTACAGATCTGTATGTAAGTGCTGTGGGGCTGTGAGAGGGGAAGAGCAAAGGGAACGAATCAGGGTGACGCAGAAGGGAGTGGGAGATGAGGAAAGGTGGGCCTTAGTCTAGGAAGGCCTCTTGGAAGAGATGTGCCTTGAATAAGGCTTTGAAGGCCGGGGAGGGTAATCATCTGTCAGATTTGAGGAAGGAGGGCATTCCAGGCCAGAGGCAGGGTATGGGCTAGGGTCAGTGGTGAGATAGGCGAGGTCAAGGCAGAGTGAGACGGTTAGCATTAGAGGAGCAAAGTGTGAAGGGTGGGTTGTAGAAGGAGAGAAGCGAGGTGAGGTAACACTATTGTAGTGTGCCTTACTGTAGCATGTTGCTATATTAGCGATCTCGCTTGTCATTGTTTATTGTCGTCAGACTTTGAATTTGATCAGGTCGCCCCTTAATCGAGTCTACCCCCGACCCTGATCATCACCCCTTTTATTAACACGACTATATTGTATCATACTGTATCATGTTGCTATATTAGCACTACTGTATTGTATCATACTGTATCATGTTGCTATATTACCGATTTCGTTTATTACTGTTTATTGTTGTCAGTGCTGCCACCCACCTCTCTGTCCTCACCATGTCCCTCCTCCCCCCCTCCCCCCTCCCGCCACTTCCTATCCTCCCCTTCCCCTTCCCCTCTCTCGCTCAGCTCTTTCCCGCTCTCTCCTCTGTCTCCTCCCCCCCTCCCCTCTCCCGCCCTAGAACCCCACTTTACCAGCGCTACCCCTCTTCCCCCTCCCCCTACTCTTCCCCCCACCAAACCCCCTCTTCACCCCCTCCCCCCTTCTCTCTTCCCCACCCATGCCCCATCCCAGTCCTCTTGTCCCACGGCCACCGCTCATCCCCCTCTCCCCGTCCAGGGCCCCGCCACCTCCTTCCCATCCAAACCCTCCCCTCCCCCCGCCCTTCCCCCCCTTCTCCCCTTGCACCCACAGCTACTTTCAAGTGTGGCCTCTGGAACCCCCGCTCTATTACAGGCAAGCTACCTTTCATCCATGACCTTTTCCTCTCCCGCTCTCTCCTCCTCCTCGCCCTTTCGGAAACGTGGCTCTCTCCCGAAGACACGGTCTCCGCCGCCGCTCTCTCCAGCGGAGGCCTCTCCTTCTCCCACTCCTCCAGACTCACCGGTAAGGGAGGAGGCGTCGGCTTCCTCCTCTCTCCCCGTTGCCGCTTCCGCACTATCCCTCCTCCCCCCTCCCTCTCCTTCCCCTCCTTCGAAGCCCATATCATTCGCCTCTACCACCCACTCCAGTTACTTGTCGCCGTCATGTACCGCCCTCCCGGTCCCACCTCCGACTTCTTCAACCACCTTGACCCCTTTCTCACCTTCCTTCTCTCCTCTCTGCCCACTCTGATCCTTGGAGACTTCAACATCCATACGGATGTACCCGACGACTCCTCTGCCGCCCACCTGCTATCCCTCCTCGACTCTGCCGACCTCCTCCTCCACCATACCGCGCCCACTCACCGACTCGGTCACACCCTCGATCTCGTCATCTCCTACCGCTGCACTATCTCCTCACTCACCAACTCTGAAATCCCTCTCTCTGACCATAACCTTCTCACCTGCCTCATCTCTCACACTCCCTCCCCCTGCAAATCTTCGCTACTGCCCCACAGAGACCTCCGCTCTCTTGATCCCATCCGTCTTTCCAATAGCATCTCGCCTCACCTTGCCGCCCTGTCCTCTCTTCCCACTCTCGACGAGCGGGTCTCCGCTCTCAACTCCACCCTCTCTACTCATCTTGACTCTCTCGCCCCCCTTTCCCTCCGCCGCTCTCGCTCCACTAACCCACAGCCCTGGATCACCTCCTCCGTCCGCCTCCTACGCTCCTATGCTCGAGCTGCTGAGCGCTGCTGGCGAAAGTCCAAGCACCAAGCCGACCTCACACACTTCAAATTTATCTTTTCCTGCCTTAACTCTGCCCTCTCCTCCACCAGGCAAAGCTTCTTCTCCTCCCTCATCGACACTCATGCCCGTCACCCCCGCCGATTGTTCCGGAGCTTTAACTCTCTCCTTAGGCCCCCTGTTCCTCCCCCTCCCCCATCTCTCACCCCTAATGATCTGGCCACCTATTTCCTCACGAAAATCAACACGATCAGGTCTGAGCTCCCCAAAGTCACCCCTCCGCCTCTCCCCTCTCCCCCAACAACTCCCTCCCCTACCTTCCCATCCTTCCCTGCAGTATCCTCAGAGGAGATCTCCTCCCTCCTCGCAAGTGCCACCCCCTCCACCTGCGCCTCGGACCCCATTCCCTCTCACCTTCTTAAAACCATCGCCCCTGCCCTCCTCCCTTCCTTAACTTCTATTTTTAACCACTCAATCTCCAAGGGCTCCTTCCCCTCTGCCTTCAAACACGCCCACGTCTCCCCCATCCTAAAAAAACCCGCTCTTGACCCCACTTCCCCCTCCAGTTATCGTCCTATCTCCCTACTACCCTTCCTTTCCAAAATCTTAGAACGAGTCGTCTACAATCGATGCCTAGAATTCCTTAACTCCCATTCTCTCCTAGACCCCCTCCAATCTGGCTTCCGTCCCCTCCACTCTACCGAGACTGCTCTCTCTAAGGTCACCCATGACCTCCTTCTTGCCAAATCCAATGGCTCCTACTCCATTCTGATCCTCCTTGACCTCTCTGCTGCCTTTGACACTGTCGACCATCCCCTCCTCCTCCATACCTTATCTCACCTTGGCTTCACGGACTCTGTCCTCTCCTGGTTCTCCTCTTACCTCTCTGGCCGATCATTCTCGGTCTCCTACGCTGGAGCCTCCTCCCCCTCCCATCCTTTAACTGTTGGAGTTCCTCAAGGGTCAGTTCTTGGCCCTCTTCTGTTCTCCATTTACACTCACTCCCTCGGTGAACTCATCCGCTCTCACGGCTTTGACTACCATCTCTACGCAGATGACACGCAGATCTACATCTCCGCCCCTGTCCTCTCCCCCTCCCTTCAGGCTCGCATCTCCTCCTGCCTCCGGGACGTCTCCACCTGGATGTCGGCCCGCCACCTAAAACTCAACATGAGCAAGACTGAGCTCCTCATCTTCCCTCCCAAACCCGGTCCGCTCCCAGACTTCTCTATCACCGTGGATGGCACGACCATCCTTCCCGTCCCGCAGGCCCGCAATCTCGGTGTCATCCTTGACTCGTCCCTCTCGTTCACCCCACATATCCTATCCGTTACCAAGACCTGCCGGTTTCACCTCTACAATATCGCCAAGATCCGCCCTTTCCTCTCCACCCAAACGGCTACCTTACTATTACGGGCTCTCGTTATATCCCGGCTAGACTACTGTGTCAGCCTTCTCTCTGACCTCCCTTCCTCCTCTCTCGCCCCGCTCCGGTCTATTCTTCACTCCGCTGCCCGGCTCATCTTCCTGCAGAAACGATCTGGGCATGTCACTCCCCTTCTTAAACAACTCCAGTGGTTGCCTATCGACCTCCGCTCCAAACAAAAACTCCTCACTCTAGGCTTCAAGGCTCTCCATCACCTTGCCCCTTCCTACCTCTCCTCCCTTCTCTCTTTCTACCGCCCACCCCGCACGCTCCGCTCCTCTGCCGCCCACCTCCTCGCCGTCCCTCGGTCTCGCCTATCCCGCCGTCGACCCCTGGGTCACGTCCTCCCGCGGTCCTGGAACGCCCTCCCTCCTCATCTCCACCAAACTGATTCTCTTTCCCTCTTCAAAACCTTACTTAAAAATCACCTCCTCCAAGAGGTGTTCCCAGACTGAGCTCCTCTTCCCCCTCTACTCCCTCTGCCATCCCCCCTTTACCTCTCCGCAGCTAAAGCCTCATTTTCTCCTTTTCCCTCTGCTCCTCCACCTCTCCCTTCCCATCCCCACAGCACTGTACTCGTCCGCTCAACTGTATATATTTTCGTTACCCTATTTATTTTGTTAATGAATTGTACATCGCCTTGATTCTATTTAGTTGCCATTGTTTTTATGAGATGTTCTTCCCCTTGACGCTGTTTAGCGCCATCGTTCTTGTCTGTCCGTCTCCCCCGATTAGACTGTAAGCCCGTCAAACGGCAGGGACTGTCTCTATCTGTTGCCGACTTGTTCATCCCAAGCGCTTAGTACAGTGCTCTGCACATAGTAAGCGCTCAATAAATACTATTGAATGAATGAATGAATGAATAAAGCCTCATTTTCCCCTTTTCCCTCTGCTCCTCCACCTCTCCCTTCCCATCCCCACAGCACTGTACTCGTCCGCTCAACTGTATATATTTTCGTTACCCTATTTATTTTGTTAATGAATTGTACATCGCCTTGATTCTATTTAGTTGCCATTGTTTTTACGAGATGTTCTTCCCCTTGACGCTGTTTAGTGCCATTGTTCTTGTCTGTCCGTCTCCCCCGATTAGACTGTAAGCCCGTCAAACGGCAGGGACTGTCTCTATCTGTTGCCGACTTGTTCATCCCAAGTGCTTAGTACAGTGCTCTGCACATAGTAAGCGCTCAATAAATACTATTGAATGAATGAATGAAAGGTAGGAGGAGGCAAGGTGGTGGAGTGCTTTAAACCCAATGGTGAGGAGTTTTTGTTTGATGTGGAGGTGGATGGGCAACCACGGGAGTTTTTGAGGAGCAGGGTGACATGTCCCGAACCATTTTGTAGAAAAATGATCTGGGCAGCAGAGTGAAGTATGGACTGGTGTGGGGAAAGACAAGAGGCTTCAAGGTCAGCAAGGAAGCTGATGTAGTAATCCAGGAGGGATAGGATGAGTGATTGGATTAATGTGGTAACAGTTTGGCTGGAGAGGAAAAGGTGGATTTTAGTGATGTGAAGGTGGGACCAACATGATTTAGTGATGGATTGAATATGTGAGTTGAATGAGAGAGGAGTCAAGGATACCCCAAGATTATGGGCTTGTGAGACGGGAAGGATGGCGGTGCGGTCAAAAAGGATGGGAAAGTCATGGGGAGGACAGGGTTTGGGGGGGGAAGATGAGCTCTGTTTTGGCCATGTTAAGTTTGAGGTGACGGGAGGACGTCTAAGTAGAGATGTCTTGAAGGCAGGAGGCGATGCGAGACTGGAGAGAGAAAGAGAGATCAGGGATGTAGATTTGGGTATCATCTGCATAGAGGTGGTAGTTGAAGCCATGGGAGAGAATGGGAACTACAGTGGAGTGGGTGTAGATGGAGAGTAGAAGGGGACCCAGAACTGAGCCTTGAGGACCCCCACAATTAGGGGGTGGGAGGCAGAGGAAGAGACCATGAAGGTGACAGAATGAATGGCCAGAGAGATAAGACGAAAACCAGGGTGGGGCAGGGTCAATGAAGCCAAGGTTGGATAACGTTTCCGGGAGAAGGGGGTGGTCCACAGTGTAAAAGGCAGCTGAAAGGTCAAGGGGGATTAGGATGGAGTAGAGGCCATTGGATTTGGCAAGAAGGAAATCACTGGTGACCTTTGAGAGGGCAGTTTCTGTGGAGTGACAGGGATGGAAGCCAGATTGGAGGGGGCGGTTGAAACTGCAGTTGGCACTCAGTGATGAGACACTGCCCTGCATCTGTTGAAGCTACTTAAGAATATATTTTATTCTGGCAAGAAAAGTTTTTTTTATGGTATTTGTTAAGCAATATTCTAAGCCCTGGGTGGGTACAAGTTAATTAGGTTGGACACAGTCCCTGTATCTCATGGGGCTCTGAGTCTAAGTAGGAGGGAGAACAGATATTGAATTCCCATTTTACAGTTGAGGAAACTGAGGTACTGAGAAGTGAAGTGACTTACCCAAGGTCACACAGCAAACTGGCAGAGCCAGGATTAGACCTCAGGTCCTTCTGACTCCCAGGCTATGCTCTTTGCATCCAGGAGGGAGGAAGTTAGTAATGGAGCCTTCAGTTGCTCACCTTGGAGCTGCCTAATGCAACTTATCAGCCACCAGTAACAGTTACTCTTTTATCAATAGGTTCATTTTCATCCCTTCTAGCTTGTTGTTTATCCACTGAGGCCAAGAAACTGCATGTGCTCCATCACACCTTAGTCTAGTCCATAGTCTGTGTTATTACTAAGGTAATTTCTATGTTTATTATAAAGAGCAGTAGACTTAACAAAATCTTTGGCTTGCCAAGGTATCCAAGCCATAGTACAGTTAAGTGATCGTGATCTTTGAAAACTGGGGAAAGACTATTCTAAATTCTTATTCACTGAATAGGCAACATGTAACATACATGTAACACAACGAGGTTTTCCATGAAATGACAGGCCTAATTTATTTGCCAGGATCATTAGTTAAATATATGTATGGAGGAGAGAAAACATTTTGGAGATGATCAAACAGATTGAAATCAAGTCTCTGAGCTTCAAAAATAAATTGTAATTGTTTATTACTATCCTGAACCTTGTGTGTCTTTTTCCTCTGAAAGAACTTGGAAGTAGCATGGTCTAGTGGAAAGATCATGGGCTTGGAAGTCAGAGGAACTGGGTTCTAATCCATGCTCTGCCTCTTGTCTGCTAGGTGACTTTGGGCAAGTCATTTAATGTCTTGATGCCTCAGTTTCCACATCTGTAAAATGGGGAGTCAATCCCTGTTCTCCCTCCTACTTAGACCTTACTAGAGTATAGTGTCATTGAGAACACAGAAGTTTTTGAAGCTTGAGATCTAGGTAATAATAATGTTGGTATTTGTTAAGCGCTTACTATGTGCCGAGCACTGTTCTAAGCGCTGGGGTAGACATAGGGGAATCAGGTTGTCCCACGTGGGGCTCACAGTCTTAATCCCCATTTTACAGATGAGGGAACTGAGGCACAGAGAAGTTAAGTGACTTGCCCACGGTCACACAGCCGACAAGTGGCAGAGCTGGGATTCGAACTCATGAGCCCTGACTCCAAAGCCCGTGCTCTTTCCACTGAGCCACGCTGCTTCTCACTGAGCCACGCATGGGACAAGGACTGTGTCCAACATGATTATGTTGTATGTACCTTAGCTCTTAGAACAGTGCTTGACACATAGGAAGCATTTAATAAATACCACTATCATCATCATTATTATTACTACCACTGCTATGATTATTAATCTGAGACTGAAACCCAGTGAGAAAATTATTTTCATGGCAAGTGAGTGAGAACTGAGAAACACTGGATATTGAAGTCAATTTCCCCCTGATGTTTATGCCAAAATGATGGGCTGAGTTTTTGATCCTTCCTTCATGAAGCCACCACCATGTATGAAGGTACTTTACCATAATCTAATCTCCAAGAGTCACACTTTAGAGAAACAGTACCTAGTATGCATTTCATATGGGGACTCAGATGACTTTATGTGTATATATATATATATATATATATATATATATATATACATATATATATATATTAACAAAAGAAGTTTCTGCATATTCATACAATCACCAGGTTTTTAGGAAATAATGTTTTCTTTGGATGTACATGACTGTTCTGTCTGTTTGCTTCCTATCTTTTGGCCAGATAGATTTCACATGTGAATAATTTACTTGTTGGCAATTGAACATAAATGGTTTGCATACTGCCTTCTGCGCTAATGGGCTGGATGGACGATAGATACCCCTAAAGAAAGAGGGAAAAAACAAAATGCTATTCTGTTGATCATGGAGGTATTCTTGAGAATCCCAGTAACCTTTGCCAATTTCTCACCACATTGTTTGGAATAATCTTGCATGATATTCTGAAATATTGCATCTGACTCCACGGAATGATACTTACAGTTCTCGGCCATTCCCAGACATCTTGAATCCTCCAAAGGGACATTGAGAAGAAACTGCACTGTAGCAGTTAATCCTGAAAAAAGAAAAGTAGTCATTTTATTATGGGTTCCCACCCTGTGTAGAGTTTTCAGATTAGCTCGGTAGCTACTAAAAGTGCAAAATTGCTAGTGCAGTAATTTTTGCCGTAATATAGTAGTTATGTTCTTGCAGGCCCTAATGGTATGTTAAAGTATTTTACAGTAATCACTGATCAATGGGAATTAATAGGTTAGGAGGTAGTTTGAGGACCCCACCAAAACTGACTTTTTCTAATGTAAACTCCTCTGTTATTGTTATATCCATCACTAGCAGCATGATTTTTACCCTTGCCAATCATTATTTTACTGTATGAAATTCTATACAGTTTCAGGGACTGTTAGATCCAGAACAGTAAGGCCAAGGAAGAGGCTGCAAAATCAACCTTCAACCTAAGCCATGGCATGCACACAACCATTTCTTCCTACACTAAATTTACTTGACTCAACTTGTAGATTGTGTTATATGCAGAACAGACTTAGGTTCTGGGCAGAACCTCTGCCCCTCCTCCCCTCCCCATTCCCCCTACTCCCTCCCTCTGCTCTTCCCCCTTCCCCTCCCCACAGCACTTGTGCATATTTGTATATATTATTTATTACTCTATTTTATTAATGATGTGTACATATCTATGATTCTATTTATCTTGATGGTACTGATGCCTGACTAGTTGTTTTGTGGTCTGTCTCCCCCGTTTAGACTGTGAGCCCATTGTTGGACAGGGATTGTCTCTATCTGTTGCCGAATTTTATATTCCAAATGCTTAGTACAATGCTCTGCACATAGTAAGCGCTCAATAAATATGATTGAATGAATGAATGAACGTTCTCTAATTCTTCCACTGTGTACTGAAAACATGGGCTAAAGTGACTGAATTTTATTGGTGCCTTCCAAAACCAACCTGGGAATAAGGGGCTATGTGTTTTGAAATGTATATCCAGTTAAATGTCTGAGCAAACATCTGGCCCCTTGCTTCCTTCTCCTTCCTCAAATCTACCAGAACACAACTCTCTTAAGCTTCAAAGCTTTCTAGAAAGCCCACCACCTCCAGGAAGCATTCTCCACTTAATGTCCTTCTCCCTAGACCATATCACCCCAACAGGCTCTACAATACTTCTGCACGGCCCACCTCTGGCACTTAAGAACCTATCAATGTCTGCACTTCAAATACTTCAATCACACTTTCTCTGCACTGAACATTATACTAAGCATTTGAGAGATCACAATTCAGTGGGTAGATATGATCCCTGCCCTCGAGGAGCTACTTTATTATTTATGCACATCTTGAACTCTTAATCCATCTTTCCATTGTCATTATAAATTACAAGCTGTTTTATCTTTTTTTCTCAATTATAAATTACTTTACATTTATGTGTCTCTACTATCCCCCATCCTGTTTGATTGTAAGCTCCCTGAGCACAAGAGTCACGGCCAGTAGTTCCCTGTGAGATGTCTTAGTACCAAGCGCTCAGTACAGTGCTTGGCACACAGTAAGCACTCAATAAATACGATTGAGTGAATATCTGCCACTCGATCGATCGACCAATGGTACTTACTGAGTGCTTAATAAGTGCAGAGCACTGTACTTAACACTTGAGAGAGTGCACTACAACAGAGTTGATAAACACATTCCCTGCATCAAATCTGACCAGAAGCACTGGGGAGGTGGTATTGGGTCTGCTCTAAGAGAACTGGAGGAAACGAGAAACAGCCCACTACTTCTGTCCATTGATCTGAAAGGGCAGCTGACAGGGTGATTCATTCAATTGTATTTATTGAGTGCTTACTATGTGCAGAGCTGTACTAAGCGCTTGATTGTGGATGACGCATGGATGGCAGACATCCAGACATTATAGGCATGTGTAAAGTTCACTGTAGTTCTCATGACTATGAAATCAATGGCTTGGGACCCCTTAGATTTGGATTTCTTTTTGCAGCTGTGGATAATGAAATCCTTTGTGCACAGAGTTCATTTGAGTCTGATTTACTTACTTGTTCAACTGAATGGAAAGAGCCCAGCTTTACCAGAGAGATCAGGAGAGAAAGAATTGGCTTGGAGTTTTGAAAAAGATAAATATTCTCTTTTTGGCTACAATCCTCCAAGTTGCGTGTGTGACTCTGCATTGCCCTTTCTTGGTGGGGCCAACTGTTCTTTTGCTGGGCCGGGATGTGATGTGAGACAGGATTGAGGAGATGGTAAAGGAGAATCATTAAGAGGCTCCAAATTACTTTAAATCTTTTCTGACAGGTTTCGCCTACTCTACCATGGAGAAGTTAGTGATTTCCTGCAACTGAGGGAGTTATCAGGGAGTGTGTGTCTCTGAGTGTGTGTATGTGTGTGTGTGTGATGTGCATATCTCCAAGGTATAGCTCATCTTAGGATTCAAAGATGACAATACTGATGGTTACGTGCATTTTTACACTCACTGCCTGACACTGTTTTCTTCTTCTTTAATAAGCCTCTGCTCTATAGTAGCTACCCTATTTCAATTGCTGCATGACAATCTGTCTTCTGTTGCTGACTCACAACTGTCTACTGCTACACCATCTCGTGCGACATCTTGCTTCATTGTACTTTTAAAGTGTTGTTTCTGCATTAACTTCCATGATCACCAGACTTCAGATCACCACAGAGAAGTTAAGGAGTTTTTTCAAGATTCCTTTCTTTTTAAGATTCTTTTGTCTATGCCGTGGGTTCAGTGGTGCAGTGACTCTCTGTGTTCATCCATACACACCCTTCATGGATGTGTGGAAGCCCTTAGGGTTCGGTCTGCATGGCCTTGTATTTCTTCCGCCACAGCAACCCACCACTTGTCTTGTGCACTCCTGAGTTTGTTGCATAGTCCAGGAAGAAAGCTTCAATGAGTATCAGGAATGTGAGGACCTGCAAAGTGCTGTTGAAATGTAACTAGTTTGGTCTAAGTAGATCTTTGATCTCGGGGTCATTCTCATCAAATCAGTCCTAGAGTTTTCTGCTGGAAGCACTCATAGTCTTTAAGGCTACCTGCTAGAGGGTATATTTTGCAGACACTCAATTGTCAGACACATTGGTAGAGACAGATGGGGTCTCCTCAGTAAGGACCGATTAAATGATTGTGAAGTTCCTCACATGATACTTCATTCTCCAGTTGTTTGGTATTCAGCTACTTGGGTAGTTTGGATTATGTTTCGTGACACTTGGACCTTATTGGTAGTGAAAGTTTGGAATGTATCAGGTGTTACAGTAATCCGAACATCCATCAGGTCTTGATATCAGCTAGTGGATAAAATCAAGTAGATGCCACTGCTTAAATTTGGAGGGCAGCCAAGAAATTCTTGCAATTGGTATATAAAAACTGGTGGTGGTGATTGATGAGCTGATGTTTATCATCTTCACTGACCAGTAGTAAACCACTGTTTAATTTACTAATCTCATATTGTCCAGTGATTTTTTTCTAAGCTTCAGTATCACGGCCCACGTTGAAATCCCCCTTGAAAAACATCTTATTAGCTATGGTGCCTGCAATGATGACCTATCCAGATTCTTAAAGAATCTCTCTTCAGTGGTGTCAGTGAAGGTAGGGGTCTATGCACTGATGATTGTGGGAGAGTGATTCTATTTTGGAGGTAAGCACAGGGTCATTAGGTATACACTAATGCTTCTGAGCAGATTGGGAAGGCCAGTGATAGTCTGGTCACAAACCCACACCTGCAAGCCTTTATTCTGAGGAGAGAAGACCTCTCCAGGCAATGTAGTATCAAGAACCTAATGTCCATCTCTTCTTTGAAATGGTAAATATATAGATACACCCGGGTTTTAATCCTGGCTCTGCCTATGTCTGCTGTGTGACCTTGGGTAAGTCACTTAACTTCTCTGGGCCTCATTTACCTCATCTGTAAAATGAGGATTAAGAGTGTGAGTCCCATGTGGGACAAGGACTGTGTCCAACCTGCTTAACTTGTATGTACCCTGCTGCTTAGAACAGTGCTTGGCACATAGTAAGCACTTAAATACCATTATTATTATTATTATTCACAGACAAGCACACACATCAGGAAGAGGAGCTTACTGATAGGACCCTAGCCCTAAACTGTAAGCTC
Organism: Ornithorhynchus anatinus; assembly: GCF_004115215.2. Taxonomy (NCBI): domain Eukaryota; kingdom Metazoa; phylum Chordata; class Mammalia; order Monotremata; family Ornithorhynchidae; genus Ornithorhynchus; species Ornithorhynchus anatinus. The sequence continues at coordinate 59,432,544 of NC_041753.1, forward strand.
CTCCTCTACACTATGAACTCCTTGTGGGAAGGGAATGCATCTACCTACTATGTTATATTGCATTTATTACAGTGCTCTGCACACAGTAGGTGCTCAATAAATACAATCGATAGATTGCTTGTTCCACATGTGCAAGTGTGCCTGAAAAGACTGTAGCAGGACTAACAAGTTCTCCTGCAGTGTTTCCATGTAAGAATATATCCTTGCTGTTCTAAATTGGCCTGACTTTGTTTTCAAGCCTGCCTCTCTTGGTATCCCAAACTCTGCAAAGACTTTGCTCAGGGAAAGTGACCCCTCTCCTCCCTGCCGCCTGCCAGGCTGGTCCATCTGCTACAGTACACTCCCAACAATCCACTGTTTGAAACTATCCTTCACCATATCTTTCAATCACATCATCTGCTCTACTGACTTGCATATGTCTTCCTTCAGTTCACCATACAGGAGCTGCTTAGGTATTCTATTTTCACCCATTCTACGCACATGTCTTGACCCCCAGAACTCTCAGGAGGTTGCACACCCCAAGTGCTTAGTAAACTTTCAACTTGGTTTGGTGTTCAATGTCCCTTTGTCACCACACTCTGACAGTCTGCAAGAAGTCATGCTGGCTTTTTGGATCCTCTTCTCTTTCATTATCTATCTGTTCAGCTTGGGATGGTGCACTGCTTTTCTTATAGCTTGGGTCATTTTATATATTATTGCAGAACTGGCTTACTGGTTTCCTTCATCATGAACTCTAGGACATGAAATGATTGAAAAATCTAGGTAGGCCCTAGGAATCATGGATTTTAATAACTCTCTTGATGAGTCCATAGGAGTTATTAAAATCAGAAAACTATAAATAATTAGACTACGGGCACCGTTTTGGATTGTGGTATGAATTGATTGGGGGTTCAGAGAAGAGCTGGGTGCTGTTGTTGGCAAGCCTACAATATCCTCACTTATCCAAAGTTTCATTAAATGAAGTAGATAATTCTTTTGACCAGCATAGGGAAAAGTTTCCTCTATTTGGGGTTTGGCCATAAAAATGTTGTCATAAACTAACATAAAGTTTGTTGGAGTTTGGGAAACCTCTTCCTTACCATTATCATAGTGGTGTTCCCAAGACAATGCTATTTAAAGGAAGTTTCTAATTATGAAACTGGGGCTACACAAATAAGAGCAAGATTGGTTTTAGGAACTAGAGGAACTGTACAGATAAACTCTTGGTGGTGGGGAAGAGGAGCAAGAAGGCTGAAGAAATGGAGGGAAAGTTGGGAGGAAAGGGAGCAGATCTCTCCTACTATAGTGCACCACACATAGAAATCTAGTCAAAATTCTTGGGAGAGTATAATAGGAATAAGACACGGTCTCTGCCCTCGAGGAACTTACAACCTAATAGGCATTGGCTGGAACTTCCTCCCCTTATAAATCTGCTGGACCACAGTCCCCATCTTCAAAGCTCTCCTGGAAAACTACCTCTCTCCAGGAGGTATTTCCCAACTAATTTTCATCACCATTGCCACTGCCAAAGCCATCCTTAACACAAATATTGATTTATGTTCTCATTTATTCATTTGTCATTTTCCATATATTTGCTGTTACCAAGTGTATCTATGTCTCCTTCCCCTCCCTCTGAATGTCTCCCCCATTAGATTATAAGAGCCTTGAGGGCTGGGACTGTGTCTTTAATTTCTATTATACTCTCCCAAGGGCTTAGTACCGTGTCCTGCACATGATAATCAATGATATTTATGTGTGCAGAGCACGGTACTAAGCTCTTGTAAGAGTACAATAGACTAGAGTTAGTAGACAAACTCCTTGTCCAGCAGGAATACAATTGATTGATGGATTGATTGAGAAAGTGACCCCAGCCATTCCAAGGGGCAATCTGGCTGGGCATAAAATCAAGGTCAAGCTCTCACTGATTTAACTCCATAAATTTACACCATGAATGAAGAGCAGACTAGAGAATGAGCAAAGTGAAATAGTAACAATACCTACAGCCCCACCTCCTTCATGTTTAAAATATGTTTAAAACATCTCACCATCACAAAAATGCCTGCTTTCCAAAGTAAAGAGAAACGAAACCATTTACGGTTACTAAGATGTTCAAGGAAATCTCTTCATATGCTCAGAGATGCTGGTCTATATTTTTGAAGGACAAACCAAACAAGCATCACTTACCACACTGTTCCAGCTTGAAGAGCAGATGAAAGGGTCAAGGCTTTATCCAGGTCTTGGGTAAAAACCCCTGCTGCTAAACCATAGAGAGTGTTATTTGCCCTCTTGATCACTTCATCTACAGTTTTAAACTTCATGATCTGTTGCACTGGCCCAAATATCTGAGAATTTTAGAGATAAAACATGAGGTAAAGTTAGTGAGATTTCTGTTTGGATGATGAATAAATGAACAGCATAGAGAATTAAATGTATGGAAAGTTATTTTTTCCTGTGAAAAGTAGCCGTTTCCTAGATCAATAATAGATCAATAATTTGAGATAATAAAGTATTTGTGACTCAATGCAGGTCAAACCTCCAGAAGGTCTAAAACATGCAGCTGGTATATTGTTTAACTCCTGAAGGGTGAAGGGGAGAGCATTTCTCACTTTATCCCCATTAGACTGTGAGCCCCATGTGGGACAGAGACTGTGTTCAAACTGATTATCTTGTATTTACCCCAGCGTTTAGTACAATGCTTGGCACTGAGTAAGCATTTAACTACTGTTATTATTATTTATTTTCATCGTGTGGCAGGGTCAAGTAACTGTGCAGCTCACCAGATAATGGATACTACATATTCAGGTAGGGTATTTATTCGTATTTCACATTTCAACTATAAATGCATCAGAGGATTTCCTTTCATAAACTTTCTATTAGAGCTTTATTTTCTGAAATTGTGACACACATATAACTAATAAACCAAGGAAAATAACTTCTCTTCTTCTGGCCCTCCTGGAATTACATATTCATCCGGGTGTTGATGACTGTAATAGTAAACATTCCATTAGAATCAGTTGTTTTTTTTTCTGTGATTAGGCAGTTGGCCTTGATCAGAACCCATAAAGCAGGAACCCCACTTCTCAAGTATTGCAACTAGCAAAGGGGAACTAGTTCAGGTGGGGCAAAAGTATGGTCCACCTCTTGGTACAAAATTCACTGACAGTTGTAGCCTGAAGAAATCCAACCCAGAAACTCCACCAACCCTGCCCTTCTGGCATCAGTACAGCTGCAATAAATAAGTGCTTAAGACTCAAATATGCACTCAAAATCCCAAATGTTCCACCCAGTTGCCCAGGGCTCCTATTTTGAAATGTTGGATGGACTTTTAAGACAGATTTTTCTGGAAATTTGCCCTTGATCAATTTAGAAATGCTACTTCATATTCCTCATCAAGATGCTTTGGTACTTTCCTTGTCTTGCCAGAACCAAGAAATGTATAAGGATATCTGAGAGGAGAATGGACCTGGGTGGGAAAGCCAATTCGACCTCTTCTGAACCTTAGAATTAGTTTGGCTTGCGATTCCTTCCCATTGGGTCAGTTCTTGGCTTATGTACACATGCTTGCCCAACCATATCTGTTATCCATTTATTTTCTGTTTCCATTCACTTTCTCCATCCAGTCATGAGAGACTGGAGTGTAATAAGCCAGGCTCTTCTCAGTGCCCAAGTAACTTCCTGGTAGTAAATTAGGCACCTTAGAGGGATGCCATAATTCTCTCAGGCCCCTAGGATGCTACATTACTGCATCACCACTTCAGTGCACTAAATGGCATTCTAGTGTCCTGAAAGAGCCTCTCTAATTGCTGAACTGACTATGGATTCAAGGAGTGACTCAGGCCCTCGGGAGAAAAAGGCCCAGTAAATAGTCCTTCGGGTGATATCGGGATGGATCTAATTTGGCACTACCTATTAAACCACTGTGTCCAGGCCATCCTCACGGTTGTTTACCACAGGAATAAAGTGCCCATCTTTAAAAAACACTTTTGGGGAGTACACATCTCAGCAAGTCAACTCTCTGTAAAAGTAAGCCTATCTCTAGGTGAGAAACAAGTGCTTATCAGGCACCACAATCTTATATGCTGATTAACCATTTTAGATTATCCTACGGCAGGTTACCACGATGCTCCTCTAACAGGCCATGGAGGCAGAGTGAATCTTTAAAGGAAAAACAAAAAGGGAAAAAGAAGTGCAGGGCTTTTTGTCTCTTTTTATGCTCATTTGTTCAAACATACTTATTGAGCACTATACTAAGCGTTTTGTTGAATTAGTTGTATCTGAAAGTGGAGAGTTTAGGGAACCGCAGTCTGGCAATAATACCTAATGTGTCTTGGAGAACCCTTCCTCGCCTGTGGCTTTCTCTCTGTTTCAGCCTCGATAGAACCAACAATATGAGATGATCAATGATAGGTGATTATAAATGGAAACAAAGCCAAAGAGGAATATTTACATGCAGAAAGTGATTTAACCAGCTGACATTTTGAAAAAGACATTCTGTGTAGAAGCATGATGAAAGAAAACGGAAACCTAAACAGAGCTTTTGGAGTTCATTTACCTCTTCTTTGGCGATGCGCATCTCATCTGTCACATTAGAGAAAACGGTGGGCTGGACAAAATAGCCTTTGTTTCCCCAAGGGCCTCCTCCACATTCCAGCTTGGCGCCTTGCTTTTTCCCACTCTCAATTAGCTCAAGTATTTTCTGATACTGTTCCTTATCAATCTAAATGAAAAAGAAAATGGAAAAGGAAAGGACACAAAGGAAACAACTTTGATCAATAACAGTTGATTTAGTTGTAATTTAGAAAGCCAGAATATTGTTAAGGTCTCACACTGGAGCACAACAGCAGGGAACATGATTACCAATTTTTTTTTTTTAATGGTATTTGTTCAGCCCTTACTATGTGTCAGGCACTGTACTAAACTCTAGGGTAGATAAAAGCTAATCAGATTGGACACAATCCCTGTCCCACATGGGGATCACAGTGCTATTCCCATTTTAGAGATGAGATTACTGAGGCACAGAGATGTGAAGTGACTTGCTCAAGATCACACAGCAGACAGGTGGCAGAGCTGGGATTAGAACCCATGTCCTTCTGACTCACATGTCTGTGCTCTGTCCACTAGACCACATCGTACTCTCCCAAGAACTTAATACAGGCCTCTGCACACAGTGAACACTCGATAAATATGATTGATTGATTGCCCTGTGCTGAAAGGCATTCTGCCACACCATACCTCTTTGAAACCTTCAGAGAGGAAACTATAGAATTAGTATTTACAGATCAAGTCAGCACCCCAAAGGACAATTTTTGGAGATGATTTTTCAATGAAAAAAATCTGTTTGGGCCCAAAGTTTGGTGGGGGCCAACATAACATTAGCACGTATTGCTGGGAACAGTTGTGTATCACTAGCCTAGACTCTAAGCCTATCTCAGGAACCCAGATGGAGCAGTTTTCCTGACTGACAGAGAACACCTCAAGCATTTTTATTTCACAGTCCTTCCTGCCATGCTGAAAGGCTCTATGGCAGGCTGATGGTGGGGGTAACGAAGGGAAGCAGGGCTTCAAGGGAGGAGCCTCTGGGAGGTGGATATGAATTAGGTGGACTACCAAGCCAACTACAAGACATGCCAGAAGAAAAAATCACAGCAAAAATTCCCCATTTTCTTGGCTCAGTCACACATTTTATGGCCCTTCTGTACTAAACTGGAACAAAAAATACTAGTAGCCAATCATTTCAATTTTAGTTCATGGACAGCCATCAGACATCAGTGTTCTTAGGCTTTAGACACAATCTATGACCTTTTTTAAATCTGCCTTTAGATTGATGATGATGATGATGGTATTTGTTAAGCGCTTACTATGTGTCAAGCATTGTTCTAAGTGCTGGGGTAGAGACAAGGTAATCAGGGTGTTCCACGTGGGGCTCACAGTCTTAATCCCCATTTTACAGATGAGGTAACTGAGATACAGAGAAGTAAAGTGACTTGCCCATAGTCACACAGCTGGTAAGTGGCAGAGCGAGGATTAGAACCCAGGACCTCTGACTCCCAAGCCGGTTCTTTCCACTAAGCCACGCTCCTCCTCTTATGACCATGCAGAAATAGCAAAAACCTTTATTTCTAAAGACTAAGCCCTTAGTACAGTGCTCTGCAAATAGTAAGCACTCAATAAATGCCAGGGTTTGATTGCTATGAGATAATCAGGTTGGGCCCAGTCCCTGTCTCTCATGGAGTTACTACCATCATCATTACAATTACTTCTCCCTCAGAACTTGTTCCTTATGTCTGCCTAATTGTAGCAATTAATGGTATATATTGAGCATTTATTGTGTGCAGAGCACTGTGCTAAGCATTTGGGAGAGTACAATTCAACAGAGTTGGTAGACACTTTCCCCGCTCACAATGAGTTTACAATCTAGAGGACTAGTTTACAATCTGGTACTGTTCATTATTGCTCTGTTTTTCTCCTCCGTAGATTGTGAACTTTTTAAAATTGAGACCTGTTGCATATAGTTTAGATCCTGACCTCTCCAAACAATTGAAAAAGACAAGTTAACTTAGAATTTGGGTTTAATTAACAATGTTTAGCACATACAAAGGCATTTTCCCCCCACTATGTTATTCTGAAGAAAATAAAGTCTATCACATAGTTGTTCGGAAAGCATGCTACTCAGGGAAAACCAGCTATATGAGAGTTACCAACAAAATAAACCACATTAGTTTTAATTAACATTTCTCCTTCCGTTGTTGTGGGCCCCTGTCACAATCAATCCAAGATAAGAAAACTTTTGTGAGTGACCGTTTTTTGGATTATGCACATATCTGATGCACCTATGTACATATCTGTAATTTATATTAATGTCTGTCTCCCCCATCTAGACTGTAAGCTGATTATGGGCACGGAATGTGTCTGTTTACTGTTATATTGTACTCTCCCAAGAGCTTAATACAGTGCTCTGCACACAGTAAGTTCTCAATAAATGTAACTGACTGGATTATTACTCCAGAAAAATAAATATTGGTATAGCAATAGCGATCTTCAAGGTTCAAAATTCTTCATATCCAATGTCAGCTTTGAAGGATTGACAACATAAGACAAAACAAAAAATCTGTTCTTCTCCAGTTCCTACTCATTGTTCCTCTGGATATGAGATGCCAAAGCTAAATTTTCCACAGTGCCATGCATATACACACACTTGGTTCTTTAACGTTTTCTCATTTTAAAAATTCAAATAGTAAACATGGACCATGCCACAGGTCAGTCGGACCCTGCTCCTGCTTTCTATGTTTTATTACCTGAGTTTTTTGAAAATGGTGTGTATTTAGGCATATAGATACATTTAGCTTCTGCTGTTTATACTCTAGAATATTTTTGGCACCTCTAACTGCTCCTGAGAGTTCACCGACATTTGAAGTTTCAGTGTAACTTTCTTAGGCCACAAAAGGAGCTTTCGATTCCCCACATACAAGTTCCACTGAGAGATGTATTCCATCCTATTCAAGAAACAGTACTATCTTCTCTTTATTTAGAATATAGAGAGACTTTCCTATTCAGAAGAATCATGTTTGCTCTTTCAGCTATCTTCATACGAGATGTGAGCCATGACAAATATCCCAATGGCTACAGCAGGTTATTCATTCATTCAGTCGTATTTATTGAACACTTACTGTGTGCAGATACTAAGGTTATAGCCCTGGGCTATTCTTTTAAAAATGTAGTTAACTGTCATTATTCTAAAAGTAGTAAAATCTAAATCCTAATTGCAAGAGGGCAAGCTGAAATAAGTGCAAAATTGAATAATTCTTTGGCTTCCATTCTAACAGTCAGTGCAGAACAAGGAGTATATATCTTCTTTAAACAGACTTTTAGATAAGTTCTGGGGGAGAGGCAGGAGGCTGGGAGGTCAGCAAGGAAGCTGATGCAGTAATCCAGGTAAGATAGTTTGAGTGACTGTCTTGACGTGGTAGCAGTTTGGAGGGAGAGGAATGGGTGGAGTTTATGTAGTTAGGAGACTAAATGAAGTTAATGTACAATCAAAGAGCAGCTGTAGAGTTGGAGGAGAGAGAAAGTCATCCAGGCATATTAATTTCCTGGGCAAGACCTATGAAAATGGAAAGGAAGAGAGACGTTGAACAATAACAGAAAAGATTTGCAACAGACACTATTTGGAGAGAGGAATGAAGGGAGATGTCAGATGTTTTTGATCAGTGTGGGAAACAGTATTCCACAGATTCATGTTTTAATGAAAACTGTCTCACAGTTTTAATTCCAAATCTGTCAGACATTAACTGGTTTCAGTCTTTGCCGTTAGCCAATGTGACCACGAGGAAGACTTCTCTATCACTGCTTTGTGTCCAGAACTCATTCCTTTTGTTAACATCATTTAAAGTTTCCTACAGGTTCAGGGAATGACCCTCAAATTGGAAATGGCCTTATCTTAGTGTCAAAACATGAGATTAGAGAAGATTGACTTATATCTACCCTGATTGACATGTACCTATCCCAGTGCTTAGAACAGTGCCTGATACGTAGTAACAACTAACAAATCCCTTAAAAAAAAGAAAGGTAGAGATACCGTGTATAATTATAATTAGAGAAGCAGCGTGGCTCAGTGGAAAGAGCACAGGCTTGGGAGTCAGAGGTCATGGGTTCTAATCTCGGCTCTGCCACTAGTCAGCTGTGTGACCTTGGGCAAGTCACTTAACTTCTCTGTGCCTCAGTTACCTCATTTGTCAAATGGGGATTAAAACTGTGAGCCCCACGTGGGACAACCTGATCACCTTGTATCCCCCAGTGCTTAGAACAGTGCTTTGCACATAGTAAGCGCTTAACAAATACCACATTTTTTTTTACTTTATTGCCCCACACCAAGTTTTCTTTTCAATGATTTACCCACCTGAGGACCTTGTTCAACTCCAGGAGTCAGTGGGTTTCCAAGCGTGTACCTCTTAGCACGTTCCACACTCCGGCGAACAAACTCATCATAAATAGGCTCTTCCACAAAAATCCGAGATGCTGCAATGCAACACTGGCCTTGGTGGTAGAACACACCCAGATGTGCATATTCCACAGCACTGTCCACTGCAAAGAAAAGAGACATTTCCCAAAGAAGTTACAGCTTCCTATCAAAAGGAGAAGCATCTTCAAACAAGTAAATCATCATGCAGATAACTTTTTAACTTTTAGGATGAGCTTTGGGAATATTTGGGGCCTGCATTCCACTTGGGGTAGTGCGCGAAACTGAAAACAATAATGCTGAGCTTCACGGCATTATGGAATACAGATGAATATAGTCTTCAGGGATGACTCCAGTCACAACAAATCATTATTCAATCTTATGAGAATAACTCTGGAATAACTTGAACATAACACCTACAATGAGAACTTGAATCTGAAATGCCTTTACATTTGAAAAGTTTTTTCCCTTGGCTCCCAGAGTGGAATTTTCAAAGGGTCTCTAAGGGTATGCACGCACAGCATTTGACTACAACCATCTGTGGGATTTTTTTTATCATTGCACCCTTAAACAAATTAAAAGTACAGCCCTCATCAAATTCAACTCCCCAGAAGTTCAGTAAAAATTTATTTTACCATTAAATATAATGACTAAAATGAACAAGGGATATGCATCCTATGCAATTTTCAATTCAAGAATCTCCTTATTCTTCTACGAGCAGTTAAACCCTGGTCATCGTTATAATTCATTTCTGAGCTTTAACCACCATTTCATGTTCTACTTAAAAAAGGCTATCTGGAATAAATGGGTTATAATGTACCTGAGGACTTGACCAAAACTACTCAATTTGCAAATATTAAAGTAACTCGAATAGTTGACATTGGGTTGAAAGCATATCAAATGTAAAGTGAGAGGGGGATCCTACTTGTTTGTGAAACTATGCAAAATATTCATTTTCATATCCTGCAATGCAGCGAGGAAATGGAAGAATTCTGGGATTTGGAGTTTCCCATTTCAACTTGAATAAGTGGAATATTCCATAGGTAGGTTACTTTTTCTTTCTTGCGAGGTGCTGAGAAAGGAATCTGTCTTGTGTTGCCTGGAAAATGAACTCTCATAATCCAGATATGGGCATGGTCCTGTTCACTGCACTGTTTTGTTTTTTTAATGTCAAATCAGCATATAGCAGACAGATTTAATGTAATGTCGTGCCAATGTTGAAGGGATGCAGAGGAGCTGAGATGCTCTAAAAAGTAATACCCTGCAGTTCAACTCAGAAGGCTACTTGTTGCAACTACAAATGGGTCTCAATTTATTCTCAGCTGTGAAAGTCATTGGATTTTCATATTGTGCTTCTTTCTCTAGGCATTCCCCCTCTTTCCTTATTCTTCCCAGCCTTTTGCTCTTCCCAGCCATTGCCCAATCTTCCAGTCTTCCCTCTCTCTTCCTGTACCCTCTATTCTCTGTTCTCCTCATCCCCTCAACTTTCTGTCCTTCTCAGCTCTCAGTAGCTCTGCTCCCAGCGACTCCATCAGCTCTTAGTCACCTCTTCCAGCCCCTTCTACTACTCCTGTTGGCCTTGCTCTTCTCTAATCCCAGTACACCTCCAAGATATTTTCCTATAGCACCTCTGCTCTTTTCAAAGCTCCTTCCTTTAGGTTACCCAGTCCAAGTCCCATAGCCCTGGGTTCCAACAGTTTCCCCACCATACCTCCTGCCTGGTACTTCTGACTCTGATTCTCCACGTGCCACCTTGTACTTACTGTCTCTAGGCTATGTCCTCCATTCTGTTCCTCACAAACTCCTTGGTCTACATCTCCTGGTCTGCTGCCTAGCAACCTCTACTTCCAGGGTCAGCTGCCTACCTTCTCCCACCATACAGCAGAGGAGAAGCCTAGAGCCTGGAAGTCAGCGGACTGGGGTTCTCATCCCAGCTCTGCCGCTTGTCTGTGTGAAACCTTGGGCAATTCGCTTTACTGCTATGGGCCTCGGTTTCCTCATCTGTAAAGTGGGGCTTCAATGCCTGTTCTCCCTTCTACTGAGACTGTGAGCCTCATGTGGGGTAGGGATTGTGTCCATCTTGACTAGTGTGTACCTACCTCAGTATGTACAACATTGCTTGACACATAACAAATCCCATAATAATAATAATAGTACTTATAATTTGCCTCTGCATGCATAGTGCATACTGGGATATACACTAGACAGTACATCTCTAGATCCTAGAGGGCCACCTTGCAGAAGTCACAATCAGTGTCTAGCAAATATATGTCAAGAAAGTAGAAAGTATACTATATTCCATTATTATTTAAACCTTGAACAGTTTAAGAAAGGTGATGAAATAATTATAAGTAATGTACTAACAATCTGCATCAGCAAATACAATGCAAGGGCTTTTTCCACCAAGCTCCAAAGTGACCCTCTTCAGATTGCTCTTTCCAGCAGCTTCTTTGATCAATTTACCAACCTGAAATTAGCAAAAAAGAAAGCATAGTATAGACTTTTACCAAATCAATTTATATTGATCTAATGTCTTGAGTGTCAACAAACATAGAAAACCTCATGTGGGAAAGGACACAAAATACTAAATTAGAGATTTGAAATATTTTTCTGAGCAACATTAGCTGACTTTCATATTGGCATTTGGATGACTATGCTTCAGGTACACCGCTGATTACATAATCATCTATGAAAATCCCTTTGGGATCACTTGTAACTATGTCCAGATAGATTATATGCTCCTTAAGGGCAGAGAATATGACTTGCTTTTGTATTACTTTCCCAAGTGCTTAATATAATGCTCTACACTCAGTAGAAACTCAATGAATATCATCGACTGCATTCTAGAATTACAAAAATGTTTAATTCAGTTCATTCAGGTGCAGCCGAGGCCTTCCTCTGTTTCACCTTTTGGCACAACTTAGTCTCGGGGCATCCATCAATCAATCATATTTATTGAACACTTACTGTGTGCAGAGCACTGTGCTAAGCGTTTGGGAGAGTACGATATAGCAGAGGCCGTAGACACAATTCCCTGCCTACAGTGAGTTTACAGTCTAGAGGAACACCCTTCCCACTGCTTCCTAAATGGCCAAAAATTCATTCAATAGTATTCATTGAGTGCTTATTATGTGCAGACCACTGTACTAAGTGCTTAGAATGTATAATTCAGCAAGAGATAGAGACAATCCCTGCCCAATGATGGGCTCACAGTCTAAACGCTTCATTTTCCCTACTCCCAATCTGAGACCCAAATCCTAATTTGTTGTGGATTTAGTCTCAGAGTAAAGAAGACCCCTCTGGGTGTCTGTGTCCTGTCCTGATAGCTCTATTATGAAAACAGTAGATAGGTTTGGAGCCTCCTAAATTACAAATGTTCCTTCCTAGACAAATTCCTGACATCAACATATCTTTACATTATTCTTAGCTCCACAGAAAAGAGAATTCAAGGCAGCTATATGATCAAATTTGAAGAAAATTCAATCTCAAAGCCTGCTATGTTTTTAAATCAATCTGTAATATTTATTGGGGGCTTATTATGTAGTACAACACACTGTACTAAGCACTTGGAAAAGTGCAACAGAGTAATCATAGGCATGATCCTTGCTTTCAGGAGCTTACAGGGCATGCAATTATTTAGCTAATCAAGATGTCATTGTTTCACCCAATTTCTTTAAAGGAGAACTCTCTAAAAGTCATCATCAATAATGGTATTTATTGAGTACCTTACTGAATGTAAAGTACTGTGCTGAAAATCTGATAGGGTACAGCAGAAGCTTACAGCAGGAACTTATGATTTAATGGGGTGGACAGAAAAAAATGATTTACAAAATTAGATTTCAAAGATAATAGAAGTCATTAGGCATTTAAAAAATTCTTATGAAAAAGGTGTTAGTCCAAAAGAGAAATGATTATATTTGGCAATTGGTGACAGAGTTCTCAAGAGTGGTTGCATGGGTAGATCACAATACCTCTGTGGACCCCGTGAAGGCCACTTTATCAACATCCATGTGAGAGGAAATAGCTGCTCCAGCAGTGTGGCCATAACCTGGAACAATATTCACCACCCCGGGTGGAAATCCAGCCTAAAAAAAACAGAAACCACCTCAAGTCACTTCTGGGTAAATCTTAAAAAAGTTTTTTTCTTTTTTTGGTTTCTAATACCATCCCACTAAAATGTGTTCTTCTCTAAAATGGAAAATATGGTTTGTCTTCTGCAACTTGGCATCTCTTCCTCTTTAATTTGCTATAGTTTGGCTGCTCAAAGAATACATTATCTGAAATGTGTGCTATTCTCTGGCAATTTCTCAGCACTGTACAAAGGAACTTGTAAAGAAACTTTGAGAGGCAACAGAAATCAGATTCACAATGAATGCTGAAATTCCTTATTTTAATGGTTTGATATCATATTTTGTTTTGCACTTCACATGATACCTGGATTATGTTTGGGGTGTATACTATGAGATAACTACAACCATTGATGGACTCAGTGTTTGGCTTTTTACAGCTATATTGGGCAGCTGATTGCTGCTTCAAGTTCCTCAGGAGTTACTGTATTCCTCAATAGTGACTGAGGTTTTCAGTTTACTTTCCTGGTTCTGGGACTTTTTTTTTTAACTCTTTGCCTGCTGCTATAGGACATGGGCTCCGCTGTGTTGCTACACTGAATGTCAGTATGTCCCTAGTAACACATCCACTTAGCCACTCCAAACTTGGGTCTATTCAGATTCATTAGTCATCAACCCTAGTGAATGAAATAAAACTGTAGGGACAAATACAGTATCACAGTCTGATTGCTGAAGAACCCAGGTAAATAGCAGCTCACTCCCAACCGCTTTTCCTTTGACCTTTGACTTTTTGGATGCTTTTTCAATGGAGGATAATTGTTGAAGGGAAACTTGATCTTCCCATAATCTAGTGTCTTTTTTTCCCCTCTGGTCCATCAGTATTCATGAAAATGTGGACTTTTACCCATCACTTTACTGGAATTCAAAGAAGCCAAGCCGTATTACAACTAGTTGCCTTCCCTCCCTCCTCTGAGGGTCCCCGCTTCTGACATGTCTCATGTGTGCCGGGTCAGGGATGAAAGCGGCTCCCACATGCTCTCGGACTCCTCCATAACTGCCAAGACTTGGAACCTATTACTATTACTACTACTAGCCTTCCTCAGGCTGTCCTAGCACTCAGTGGGAAGTTCCCAGTGTCATTAAGCGATTGCATCTTTGAGCAATTCAGTAGATTCTGACGTGAACTTACCTCTTTGATTAAGGATCCCATGTATAGGGCAGTCAGAGGAGTTTGTTCTGCTGGTTTGACAACCACTGTGTTTCCACAGCAAAGGGCAGGTCCAATCTTCCAAACAAACATGACCAAAGGAAAATTCCACTAGAAACAAGATATGATTTTTCTTTTAGTTGATTGAAATATATGCTATCACAAGTGTCTTACTGTCCTATTCTTCAGAGAGATTTGCTGATGATATAATAAGGCACTCAATGAGGGTCACATGCTGCTGTGACTACTATTCCCTAGATAGTAGTGAAGAAAATCCATACTTGTATTTAACACCTGATATTATGTAGGCAATTTAGCTTCCTTTGTTCCTGTGCAAGAGTCACAGAGTGCTGCTGGCAGAAATCTAGACACTGGGCAGAACTCATCCACCTCAAGTTATTCTTGCCTGTTTTAACTCTGCCCTCTCCTCTGTCCAGCAACATTATTTCTCCATCCTTATTGGCTCCCATATCCACTGCCCTCACCAGTTGTTTCAGATGCTTAACTCCCTCCTCAAACCCCCTGTCCCCCCACCTTCCCCATCTCTTGACTCTAATGACCTGGCCACACATTTTATTGAGAAAATTGAAACCATCAGGCGTGATCTCCCTAAAACCTTCCCTGCTCCTCTCCAGTCCCTCCCTCCTCCTGCACCTTCTTTAACAATCCCATCTTTTCCACCAGTATCTCAAGAAGAGATCTCCTGCCTACTCTCAAAATCCACACCCTTCGCATGCACCTCCAACCCTATTCCTTTGCACCTTGTAAAAAAGCACGCTCATTCAACCCATATATTCAATCTGTCACCAAATCAGTTCAACCTTGACAGCATCACTAAAATCTGCCCTTTCCTCTTCATCCCAACTATTACCATGCTAATCCAAGCAATTATCCTATCCCACCTTGGCTACTGCATCAGCCTTCTTGCTGACCCCTCTGTCTCCTGTCTCTCCTCACTCCAGTTCACACTTCACTCTGCTGCCTGGATCATTTTTCTGCAAAAACATTCAGCCTATGTTTTCCCATTCCTCAAGAACCTCTGATGGTTCTCCATCCATTTCTGCATCAAACAGAATCTCCTTACCATCCTCTTCAAAGCACGCAGTCATCTTGCCCCCTCCTACCTTGCCTCCCTGATTTACTACTACAACTCAGCCTACACACTTGGCTCCTCTAATGCCAAGGTACTCACTGTACCTCTATCTCATCTATACCTCCACCCACCTCTCACTTACATCCTGCTTCAGGCCTGGAATGCCCTCCCTCTTCATATCTAACACATGATCACTCTTCCCACCTTCAAAGTCTTGTTGAAAGCACAGCTCCTCTAAGAGGCCTTCCCTGACTAGACCCTCATGTCCTCCTCTCCCAGTCCCTTCTTCATCACCCTTGCACTTGGATTTGTAACCTTTTTTCACCAGTCCCTTACAGCACTTACGTACACATCCATAATTTATTCATTTATGTTAATGCCTGTCTCCCTTTCTAGACTTTAAACTCGCTGTGGTCAGAGAATGTGTCTACCAACTCTGTTATATTCTCCCAAGCCCTTAGTACTGTGCTCTGCACACAGTAAGCACTCAATAAATATGATTGAATATGATTGGACTTAAAAAATGTACAAGATATACTCAGGTTGGTATGCAAGGAAAGAGGTAGAGAACTTTGAAATTCAGAAGAAAAATGGCACTAGCCATTTGGAAACGTATGGCCTCCTGATTTGGCTAGTAATCTGTAAAACTGCAACATTAAATCAGTGAGAATCCCTTTTTTTTGTTGACTTTAAAGAAATCTTACTTGGATAGCTTTGTTGCCTGGTGACACACGTTATCTTCTCACTCAAAACCCTGTCCTCCTGTTTACTTTCCCATCACTGTTGATGGCACCAGCATCCTTCCTGTCTCACAAGGCCATAACCTTGGGAGTATCCTTGACTTCTCTCTCTCGTTCCACCCACATATTCAAGCCATTGCTAAATCCTGTCAGTACTTCCTTCACATCGCCAAAATCCGCCCCTTCCTCTCCGTCCAAACTGCTACCCCATTAATGCAAGCACTTATCCTATCCGCCTTGATTATTGTATCGGCCTCCTTGCTGACCTCCCTGCCTCCTGTCTCTCCCCACTCCAGTCTATACTCAATTCTGCAGCCAGAATCATCTTCCTTCAAAAACGTTCAGACCGTGTTTTTCCCACTCCTCAAGAAACTCTAGTGGTTGCCCATCCACATCCGCATCAAATGAAAAACTCCTCACCATTGGCTTTAAAACACTTAATCACCTTGCCCCCTCCTACCTCACTTTGCTACTCTCTTACTACAACCCAGAAGGCACACTTCGTTCCTCTAATGCAAACCTTCTCAATGTACCTTGATCTCACCGCCGACCTCTTGCTCACCTCCTACCTCTGGCCTGGAATGTCTTCCCCCTTCATATCAGACAGATAATTGCTCTCCCCCATTTCAACCTTATTGAAGGCACATCTCCTCTAAGAAGCCTTCCCTGACTAAGTCCTCATCTCTTCTTCTCCCACTCCCTTCTCTGACCCTCTTACCCTCTTACTTGGTCCTACATTCATCCTCCCTCCCATCCCCACAGTATGTGTACACACACACACACACACACACACACACGTATCTGTATAGTTCTGTAATTTATTTATCTAATCTATTTATATTAATGTCTGTCTCCCCCTCTAGACTTTGAGCTTGTCGTGGGCAGGAATATGTCTGTTGGTATAGCGAACTCTCCCAAACGTTTAGTACAGTGCTTTGCACACAGTAAGCGCTCAATAAATATGACTGAATGAATGAATGCTAGAGGTGGAATCAGAACACCAGCTTCACAAATCAGACTTGAAAGTATGCTATTTATAATAGTACTCCAGCATACTTTTAGCATTTTTGTTCCTTTAACAAATTGAATTTATGACAGTGATTTTGTGACGATCTGATCATGCTGTTTATAAAGAGCTCCCATTTCCTGTGTCCTAGGTATTTTATAAAGAACACCTAACTTTGAAAGACTCTGAAAGTGATTCCCATCCAGTTGAAAAGAGAACAGATAGAAGAGAAAGGATAGTGATATGATAACTCTAAAACAATACCCTTTTTAAAACAACTATAACCATTGATTTGACCCTCCTTTCACACACACACACACATGCACACACATACACACACACACACAAACATATACACACAAAATGGTAGAACCTGTCCAACTGCCATATCCAGGACAGGTAACCAGTGAAGTGCAATTATCAAGAAAAACAAATGAAAAAACCTCCCAACTCACAGCTTGTTACCCGCAGAGTACTCTGAGCTAAAGTTTCACATTACCGAAATGACGGAAACCTAACTTGCGCCCGGGGAACAGTTTCTGCATTGAGGGAGCATGGCTCATTGGCTAGGTCTGTATTGGATAAGGTCTATTTTCTGAAAGGAATTTGTAGCGGAAAATTAGCTTGTGACCCAAATCTGCAGAGGATAAGCCTCATTTTTGGTGCTAAATGAATGTGTTGAGGGAGAGGGCTATGCAGGTGGGGATAATGTAATGTTTTGGGAACCACTTACCTCTAGCCCCACCGCAGATACCTACCCTGATACATGCCTCCATGACTGACAGGCATCACTTTGGACTATACCCAGGGGAAATCTATGGAATGCTCCAGAGCCCAGGAAGGTTGGCATTAGGGTGAGAGGGTCAGCTCCAGGACTACTAGCATTTCTGGGTGGCAGCAGTCAATGGGGCAGACACCCATAACAATCAGAGGGTACATGGAAAAATGCAATCTCGAGGCCAAAAATCACAGCTTTCAGCAGACCCCAAAATATTATTATGACAAAACCCATTTGCCCAACTGAAATTAGAGCCAGTTTTGCCCTGGGTAAGGCTCTGGCAGTGCACTTTCTGATTTAAACTGCAAATTATCTTTTCCATAAGTATTTCATAAAGTTCTGAGTATCACTTCAGCTTGGAGAAAAGCAATATGGCAACTTCATTTTGACAATCAGGCCATCTTGAAAGTTCAGTTTTTCAACAGTTGTGCATAATGTAAACAGATTCAACTTACAGGAATGATTTGGCCACAAACACCAATCGGTTCATGCTTTGTAAATGTAAAAAAGTTTCCATCTAAAAGAAATAAGAACAAATTCAGGCAAGCCATTAAGTATTTATCTTTTACAAAATGAGACTGTATCCTATTCGATTGGAAATTGGTGGAAGCAAATCCTGAACCAGATCTTCTTCGGCAGAAGTGTATCAAGTTTTCATAGGTGGCCTACAGGATGACTTTCTATTCAGTATTGCTACTTGCAAAATTGTATATCTAGACTGCCGAATTTCTGTTCCCATCACTGCCAAGGAGAGGATTTCACAACCCCCTTTATGAAAAAAAAAGCCATCTGGTTTTAATCTTTACTTGACTTTCCTTCCCATGTTTCAAAATTTGATTCTGTCCAGCTTGATTCAATTTTACTGCACTTAGATGTTTCCCATGTTGCAAGTACTTAGATGTTTGCTGGCTCGCACAGCAAAAATCCTGCTTCAGGGTTATTTTGTACTTTTAATTCTTAAAATGCCAAAAAGCACAAAATATACCCTGTCATGTTAATTAGCTTAGATTCCCTGATCTTTCGATTCTGGAACCCCACTTTTACAGGGCTTCCAAATCCTCATTTCTTCTCAGACTCATCTCTCCCAATCAACCCTCCTGGTCATACTCTTAATTGTTTATTAATGGTAAGTATTTTTTTTAGCTCAGGGGGTTTTAGAGGCATGGGGTCTCAGCCATGTCCAGTGGCACATTTCAATATCAAGTGCTTAGCACAGTGCTCTGTTCACAGTAAGCACTCAATATATATGACTGAATGAACACTGAAACCTGTATTGATCCTTCAGCAAGTCTCAGGTTGAATGTCAGTGTGCCAGCCTTGAATTGTGGAAAAGCCCTCCACAGTGAAAAGAGCATGGACTTGGGAGTCAAGAGACCTAGGTTCTAGTACCACCTTTGATAGTAGCTTTTGTGTGAGCCTGGGTAAGTCACCTAACCTGTCTGGGCCTCAGTTTCTTCATCTGTAAAATGGGGATTAAGTAGAGCGTCGCATGGAATAGGAACTGTTAAATCATATCTACCCCAGAACTTAGACACAGCTAGCATTTAATAATATACCATCATTAAAAATGGCTTTGGGCCAAGATTCTTGCTTTGAATATTATACCTTGCTATAAAAAAACTACTAGAGTTGAGTTCCTCTGAGTGTTCTCTGCCTATGACTTTTTTGAGCCAGTCACCAGTTGAAACCTGTATATAGTCAATTTAACGCTTACTTCAAAAATACTAATCTTGATTTTAACATAGCCAGACAATCTAGGATGCTAACCTCTAGCAAAAGGCATAATTTTTTACACAATATCACAATAAATCAAAATGGTTGATATAACTTCATCCCATAAAGTATGATTTAAAAAATCATCCATTCTCCCAAACTTTCTATTTGGCTTGCTATTCAGTCAGTTGTATTTTCTGAGTGCTTACTTTGCACAGATTACTGTTGTAAGCAGTTGGGATAGTACAGCACATCAGAGTTGATAAACATGCTTACTAAATCTCCATTGTTCCCACCCACATTGATAATGTGGGTATAACAAATACCATAATTATGATGTCGTCCTTCTCCACTCTCACCCTGATATATAGAGTTTAAGTCTCCCATTTGTTGTAAAGTGAATAGGATTACCTGTGTGGGATTGGAGGAGTAACAACATCTGGAAATTACTAAACATATTCTTTCCCACCAGATTGCAAACTCTTTGAGGGCAGGAATTGGGTCTACCAACTCTATTATATTGTACTCTCCCAAGTACAGAGAAGCAACGTGGTTCAGTGGAAAGGAACCAGGCTTGAGAGTCAGAGGTCATGGGTTCTAATCCTCACTTCACCACTTGTCAGTTGTGTGACTTTGGGCAAGTCACTTCACTTCTCTGTGCCTGAGTTACCTCATCTGTAAAATGGGGATGAAGACTGTGAGCTCCATGTGGGACAATCTGATCACCCTGTATCCCCCCAGCGCTTAGAACAGTGCTTTGCACATAGTAAGCACTTAGCAAATACCAGTATTATTATTAAGTAATTAGTAAGTAATCTGCACACACTAAGCCCTCAGTAAATGCCATTGATTTAGTGATGGAGCATTCAATAAAATGGACTTCGACAAACTTCCCTGATCAATCTCTCATCTTTCCACCCAGTGCCCTCCACAATACTGTTTCACTTAGCACTTAAGCACTTAAGTATTAAGCACTTAGGTATTCACCTCACCCTCTATACCCAAAACACTTATGTACATATGTTGATACTCTGTTGCTTTCCCTACCTGTAATTTATTTTAGTGTCTGACTCCTCAACTAGGTGGCAAGCTCTCTAAGGACAGGGATCATGTCTACCATTGATTGATGATTACTCACCCACTGGGATGGTGCGGCCTTGGACCTTGTCAGCCCAACCTGCACAGTAGCGCAAAGTTTTAACACAGCCACCTAAGTCCAGCATGAATGCACTTGAGAACAGTTTTCCTCCATTCACCGATTCGATTGTCTAGGAAAAAAAGCCCCAGATTTGTCTTCCAGTGTAAATGACTTTATAGATATCTTTAGATTTTTTAAACATTTTGACATTCTTGTATTCTACATAAAACATCTACTCAAGCATGTGCTTTTCTAGACTTGGATTAAGATTGGAATATATATATATATATACACACACATACACACACACCTGTAAAATCTGAACAGTCTACTGTTTTTAAGGATGAAAAAAATTGATTTTACCTCTTTCTCCTTCCACCTTTTACATGAAAAATACACAGATAACACGTTTGAATAAGGGGAAAGAAAATGTCTTAGTAGTTTAATTACCATTGTGATGGGGAAAAATGAAGCTGAAACCCACCATTAAATGTTTGTGATGACATTCTGATGGACTGCAAATCCATCACTATTTTACCCAATATTTTTTCCCTGTTCAAACCCTTACCAATTTTTCTGAAGCCTCAAGCTAACCTGGGCTCTGTGACTTCCTCCTTTAAATGAAAAATAATCAAACCCATCTCTTCTGCACTTTGTTCTTAAATTTGTTCTTCGTTTAAAATTGTTCAAGAATAAATTGCAATTTGTTCATAAAAGGTTTTGACCTAGATGGAAGTTACTAGGTAACTCTAGCTGGAAAAGGGAGACGAGATAAACTTTTGGCTAACATTGCATTCTCTTTTCTATCAAATCTCTTCTGTTGTCTAGCTGCTAGCTCGAGACTTTGCATTATGTGGTTCAATTACTCTGACTCAGTGATTAAATATTCGGTGGTGCTTTGATTGGTAGTTACTCTTGATAATGTAGTTAAAATTTTGGCCTCTTAGGCATCCTTTGATGCTGCTTGTTCATGATGCCTCAAACAATTATTCTCTGGTGATTTTGCATTTGCTGAGTCTTGTAAAATACTATTTTGGCTTGCGAGCATTGTCTTGATGGAGATGCTCAAATGAGGGTTTCAGAGAAGATAAACAGAGAATAGGGAATGTTATATGGCTACTGGCAAATACTAATTGCCAGCATGGGAACTGTTAAAATATTATACAGTGTCAAAACAGATGAATTATAATTAGGGTAAGGATTTTCAAGGTTTAGCACAAACACGATGTGGTGGATAATTTTCGGGTTTCATTTTTTTTAAAAGAAATTGAGGAAAAATTGGGTTTAAACTTCAAAAACTTTGGCTTTTACTTTTAACATTTTTATACACAGCAACATGTGGATGGCAGGGATTTCTTCAGCATGTTTACTCCTTTTTGGCATTTTAAAATGACGAAAATGGCTAAAATGGTCAACTTCACAGCTTCCTTTGACACACATAGCAATGTGAAGGCAACTTTGCTTAATTTAGAGTATATGACTCCAGCATCAGTCAAATTTAACTTTTTTGAGAGGATGGCTCAATTTGGGAGCAAGAAGGTTGACACCCGCACAAGAGATGAGCAAAAACTGGTCATGGGTGTCACTGATCTAAGGGAGGAGAAGGCCATCTCTCAGATGATACATTTGTGACACACTCATAAATGATTAGCCTTCCAGATAGCCCATTTCAGAATATAAATTAAGCATTTTGAAACCAGGAAATACTGACAATTCATCACATAAACATACTACATTGGTGTAAGTTAACTGAGGCAGATTGTGATAGATTGTAATCCATTTTGGCAGTGAAACTATAACAACATTTCATCTTTAATTTTTTTTTCAGATTTAACCCTGTAAGTATGCAGGGAGTGAGAGCTGGTTAAATTAGGTAAAACTGTAACTATCCATAACCTGATTATAATATAAATTATACTCTAAAATTTGAAGCTCAAAGTACACATTAAATTCAGAGAATTCCCTTCTTTTCTTTCCTTTTCCTTCTCCTTTGCCACCTGATGGGAGGAATGGTCACCTTTATATTAACACGTGTAGTCCTTTTCAACTATGTGAATCTCTTCCCGAGAGGGTGCGGATTACTTCTCATGATCGAACCCGGGTAGGAATGAAGAAGAGCCCTCAAAATCCTTGGCTAATGGAAAAAAGACAGGCAGAACCTGCTAGACAATCTGGGTAAACATGAAAGTGTCCTTCTCAAACAGTTTTCCTACCTGACTCTGGACATACTGAGCCTCTGCTGTTCGACCATACAATTGCCCTTCCAAAGACAAATGACTTGTCGATTCAAAGTAAAGAATTTTGATGAAGCCCCTCCAGATCTCCCACTTAATTTGGCTTATCACTTACTGCCAATAGAAGACGATCCCTTTCAATTAAATCTGCCAGCTTGTTCAAGAGTCTTCCTCTCTCAGAAGCATCCATTGTACGCCATGGTGACCCAATTTGAAAAGCCTGCCTTGCAGCCTTCACAGCTTTGTCCACGTCCTCCTAGAAGCCAAGGAAGTTCAATTTAGAAGAATGGCACTGTACATTGCAGTGCTTTTTGTTTGTTTTTTAAACAAAAATTAAGAAGTTTGGGAATGTTTGACATTGGGCCTGAGCCTTGTTATTGAGGGGGTGTTGTGGGCCTGGAGTGGGGAGAGAAGATTGCCATTTTGGGTCCTAGAGATTGGGAGGCTCTGAACTACTCTTTTGGTGTGGATCAGGGAAAGGCAGTTCTTAAAGAAGTCTTCCTCCCCTGCTCTTTTCTTAGCCTAGATGTTTGTTCTTAGTAACCCTTACTCCTTGACTGCCTGCTAAGTACCATGCATTTGCTTATCACCTCCCTTCAACAGAGAAACCATAATTTTGTTCCTGCAGGGTAAATACCTCTGGCTGCCTAAGCATTTAATGCCAGGGTGGGTCTGGGGAACATTTTAAACTGGCTTTATTGAAAGTGGATTGGCAAGTACATAAAACATATAATCAGTTAATCAATGAATGGTATTTATTTAGGGTTTACTGTGTGCAGAGCACTATACTAAGCACTTGGGAGAATATAATGCAACTTTTTAATGGTATTTGTTAAGCACTTACTAGGTATCAGGGACTGTGATGAGTGCCAGGGTAGATACAAGTTAATCAGGTTGGACACAGTCTCTGTCCCAGGTAGGGCTCACGGTCTTAATCTCCATTGTACAGATGAGGTAACTGAGGCACAGAGAAGTTAAGTGACTTGCCCAGGATCACACAGCAGACAGATGGCAGAGCTGGGATTAGAACCCAGGTCTTTTTGACTCCTTGGCCCATGTTCTATCCAATGGGCCATGCTGCTTCTCTGGTAAACACCGTAAACATAGTCCCTGGCATCGAGGAATTTACAATCTAGTCATGGAGACAGAAGGGGAAGCTGTACGGGAAGCTGCAGAAAGGAAATGTAAATTCTCAATAAGGAAATGTATATAAATACTGTGGGGGTGGGGGAGGGGTAAGGATCAAATCATTCAATCAGTGGTATTTATTGAGCACTTACTGTTTGCAGAACACTGTTCTAAGCATTTGGGAGAGTACAATACAGTAAAGCTCATTCATTCATTCAATAGTATTTATTGAGCGCTTACTATGTGCAGAGCACTGTACTAAGCGCTTGGGATGAACAAGTCGGCAACAGATGGAGACAGTCCCTGCCGTTTGACGGGCTTACAGTCTAATCGGGGGAGACGGACAGACAAGAACAATGGCACTAAACAGCGTCAAAGCTGGTAGACACGATCCCTGCCCACCAGGAGCTAACAGTTTAGAGGTACAAATCCAGAGGCATAGTGATGCAGAAGGGAGGGAGAATAGGGTGGGAAGATGAGGACTTAATCAGGGAAGACCTCTTGGAGGAGATGTGATTTTAGTAGAGCTTTGAAGATAGGGAAAACGGCCATTCAGATAGGAAGAGTGAGTGAGGGAGTTCCAGGTAACTTTTGAAAGACATGCAGCATGTAAAAGAGCTATGATATAATTGCCCATTGTTCTTTTACATTTGGGAGTGGCTTTCTTCCATGAGCCTGTTCTCTTTCCAAGTTAAATGCAGAGAGCCTGATTCTCCTCTTTGTTTGAAAAAAGCAAATCACCAGGAAAAATAAGCCTGTCTGTATGCTATCAGGAGAGCACAACATACACAATATACATTGCTCTTTGTTTAAACAGATCTGTGTGGTACCGTTTTTATATCTGTGCTTCTGCTCAATGTTTAACTCAAGGTTTTGCCCATATATGGGTTTCTATAGGCTTTTGTCCTTTCCAAGAAGAGAAAGAGAGAGAAAGAAAGAGACAGAGAATGAATGAATGAATGAATGAATGAATGAATCTATTTGGTGGAAGATAGAAGTCCTAAGGTCTGCTTCTTCCTGACTTGAGGCTCGGTTTCCTCATATGCAAATGGCATATAGAAATACCTTGACTTCAACCTGCCTCCCAAGAATATACTGTGCTTATTCCTTAAAAGTGAAAAGACATTTGAGCTCTTCCCACCTTTGAAGGCTTGCTGAAATCACAACTTCTCTGAGAGGTCTTCCCTTGACCGCGCCCTCATTTCCCCTACTCCCTCTCCCTTCTGCATCATCTATGCACTTGGATCTGTACGCTTTAAGCACTTGATAATCACCCCACTTTCAGCTCCACAACAATTATGTACATGTCCATAATTTATTGTAATGTCTGTAAGCCTGTTGTTGAGAACATGGTTACCAATTCTCTTGTACTGTACTCCTCCAAGCACTTAGTACAGTATTTTGCACATAGTAAATGCTCAATAAATACCACTGATTGACTGATTTTGGACAGGGAATGTTTCTACCAACACTGTGGTATCGTATTCTCCCAAGTGGTAAATACAGTGCTCTATACATAATAAGCACTCAATAAATACCAATGACTGATTTGGGAATCCTGGCAAAGCCCATTACAGAACATCCAACTCTATGCTAGCTAATCCCCAACTGGCTTTGTAATTTCTATTAAACCTTTCTTCCCAACTGGATTATTGAGAGAAATGCCAAAGCATAGGAAGGGAGTTGAGGTAGTGAAGGGGAAAAGGGAAATGACTGGGAGGGAGTAAGGATATTTCCCTTTAGAGGAAAAAGAAAAGGAAAAAAAAAACTGCCTGGATACAATGTGAAAATAGAAATGGTGTTTCCATAGATGATAACAGTAATGATAATTCCCCTCCTAGACTGTTAGCTCCTTGTGGGTAGGTAACGTGCCTACCAACTTAACGTGCCTACCAACTCTGTTGTATTGTACTATACCACATGCTAGGTAAAGTGCTCTGCACACAGTAAGCACTCAATAAATACCATTGATTGATGAATAATTGTAGTATTTGTTAAGTGTTTACTATGTGTCAAGCACTGTACTAAGCACTGAGGTAGATACATGATAATCAGGTCCCACATGGGGTTTACTGTATAAGTAGGAGGGAAAACAGGTATCAAATCCCCATTTTGCATATGAGGATCATTCACTCATTCACTCGTATTTACTGAGCACTTACTGTGTGCAGAGCACTGTACTAAGCATTTGGAAAGTACAATTCTGCAACAGATAAGTTAAATGACTTTCTCTAGGTCACACAGCAGATATGCGGCAGAGCTGGGATTAGAACCCAGGTAGGTCATCTGACCCCCAAGCCCGTGCTCTTTCCACTAGACAACTCTGCTTCTCGATAAAGGCACCTGGGTCCCGTTGTTGTTTTGCCACTGACTTGCTCCATGACCAATAAGCAGCACTTATTGAGACACTTGGCAAGCAATAACAGTGAATCATCATAATTTCCATCCATTTAAGGCTTTTTCTTAGAGACATGTAAAACTCTCCCAGAGGTAAACAAGTCCTTATAGCCTCTGCATCTGCAGAGGCTCATTTGGGCTAGTTACGTGCCTACAAAATATTTCTTTCATACAGCACCAGATGGGAATACAAGAAAAATCTGTGTAGGGCTAAATTGAGTGTTTGGGGGTCAAGCAAGGCCAAATTTGAACTGTCTCAACATGAGAGGCTCCCACCTGGACATCTACAGGTCTTCCTTGTCCCATTTGGAAGGTTTTCTCTCCCCTCATCTACACACACACACACACACACACACACACACACTTTTTCCACCACCAACATATGAACAAAACATCTTAACTACCTATTTCAAAGGTCTAGAAGAGATTATTAATAAGAATAAAAATATCAGATGCCTCTTAGTTCAACAGTATTTCCTGAGCTTCTGCAGTGTGCAGAACATATTTGATGCTATGCACAATGAAAGTAAAAGTCACAATCTCTGCTCTCAAGGAACTTACAATTTAATAGGTGAGATAGGAAGACATAAAACACAAACCTACAGTAGGAGCTGGAGGAAACAATAGAGAGACAATGGGTAATTGCAAGATATGAAAAAAATTAAGGGTGTATATAAACTGATGTATACTTCAGTGTCACATGTAGGTTAGGACGGGGGCAGGGGAAATGAATTAGGGAATGTCTCATGGAGGAGAGGGTGTTCAGGAATGCCTGTAAAATGTGGAGGAATATGGTCTGGTTTATTTAGAAGTCAGGGGTAGGGGGATGGGGAGTGCCAAACTGGGGGAAGGGTGAGCAATGGGTTTAAGATGAAGAATCAAAAGCAAGGAAAGAAGGTTCATAATAATAATGATGATGTTATTTGTTAAGCGCTTACTATGTGCCAAGCACTGTACTGAGCACTGGGGTGGATATAAGCTAATCAGGTTGGACACAGTCTCTGTCCCACTTGGGGCTCACAGTTCTTATCCCCATTTTACAGGTGAGGGAACTGAGGGAAAGAGAAGTGAAGTGACTTGTTCGAGGTTACGCAGCAGACAAGTGGCAGAGCTGGGGTTAGAACCCATGACCTTCTGATTCCCAGGGTGGTGCTCTATCCATTACGCCATGCTGCTTCTACAAAGTAGGAGAGGAGGGAAGACTGAGAAGGGCTTCGAGTGGGTCAAGAGAGTAGATGTATAAGGGTGGAGAACCTTGAAGCCAGTGAAAATGAGCATCCATTTGGTGAAGAGGGAATTGGGTAGCCATTGGAGGCTTTTGAGGAGTGATCTATTCTGAATGATATTTTAGGAATATTTGTCAGGTATCAGGGTGAGGATAGGTATAAGAGGAGAGGCTGGAGGCAGCAAGATCAGTGAGGAACCTAATGCTCTAAGTGTGGAGAGAAAGAAATAGATTTGGGAAATACGGTGGGAGATAAATCAGCAGAATTTACAGACAGACTGAATGTGAGAAGTAAAGTGGAGAGAGGAGTCAAAAGCGATACCAAGGTTGCAAGCTTTGGGGAAGGAGGAGGGTGGCGGTATCAAGTTTAATGAGAAGTTAGGAGGAGGAGTGGGTTTAGGAAGGAAGATGATGACTATTATCTATGTTGAGTTTACAGTGTTGGTGGGACATCCACGTGGAGATGTCTTGGAGGCAAGAAGAAATGCGAGGCTGTAAATTACATGAGAGTTTGGGACTGATGAGGTAGATTTGGGGGGCACCCTCGTTGAGGGCATAACTGAAGTTATGTGAGCATATGAATTCCCCAAGTTAATGAGGGGTATAGGAAACAGAGTAGGGCATCCAGGATGTCTGAACATGCTGCTGAACACTCTCAGTTAAGGCCTGAGATGGGGAAGAAGAGTAGGTAAGGAGATTGAGAAGAAGTGGTCAAAAAGGTAGTAAGAGAACTCGTGACTAGCATGCTAGCGAAACCAAGGTTGGAAAGTGCTTCCAAGAGGAAGGACTGGTCAGTATTGTCTAAGGCAGCTAAAAGATCAAGAAGGTTTAGCAGAGAAGCAGCATTGCCTTGTGGATAGAGCATAGGCCT
The DNA here is from genome assembly GCF_004115215.2 of Ornithorhynchus anatinus. NCBI lineage: Eukaryota > Metazoa > Chordata > Mammalia > Monotremata > Ornithorhynchidae > Ornithorhynchus > Ornithorhynchus anatinus. The sequence continues at coordinate 59,461,076 of NC_041753.1, forward strand.
GGGAGTCAGGTTCTAGGTTCCAGTCCTGGCTCTGCCACTTATCTGCTGTGTGACCTTGAGCAAGTCACTTAACTTTTCTCTGTCTCAGTTACCGCATCTGTAAAATGGGGATTAAGACTGTAAACCCCATGTGGGACATGGACTGTGCCCAACTTTATTAACTTGTATCTACCCCTGTGCTTAGTACAGTGCCTGGCACATAGTAAGTGCTTAACAAATACCATTTAAAAAAAAGAATTAGAACAGAGTAGAACCCATTAGACTTAGCTTAGAGGAGATCACTGCAGCTCTTGGTGAGCTCAATTTTCATAGAGTGAAGAGGGCAAAACCCAAATTAAAGTGGGTTACAAAGAGAATAGGAGGAGAGGAAGCCAAGGCAGCAGGTGGATACAGCCTGTTTGAATAGTTCAGACAGGAAAGGGTTCACAGACATGGGATACACTGGAATCCAGAGAAGGCTTTTTAGGCTGAGGGAGATTTGAGAATTTCAGATGTTCTCACATCTCCCCCAAAGTTAAGAAATGGGGAAAGGGCTAGTGAAGAATGAGATGTTCAAATATCCACAGAGGAGGAAGTGTTTTAAGAGGTGATAGGGGGTGGGTTCCAAAAGTCTAGAGTAACTGGTCAGAGCTGAGGGCATAGGAGTCAATGTGGAAGGCATAGTATTATTGCCATCTCCACAAGCATGGCCTAGTGGAAAGACCAGAGACCTGGGATTCAGAGGACTTGGGTGCTAATCTTAGCACTGCCACTTGTCTGCAGTGTGGCCTTGGGCAAGTCACTTAACTTCTCTGGGCCTCAGTTACCTCATCTGTAAAACGAGGATTCAATACCTATTCTCAAAGGTTAGCAAAACCTGAGTGGCCAGTTAATTGGCTTGGATGGAAAGGTTCCTTAAACTCCTGCTTTACAGTTAGAGATGTCAAAATGAACCTGTTTTTCTTTCCTAGGTCCTAAAGTAGGAATGAATAAGATAATATCTTTAGGAAGAAAGGAACAATGTGTAGGGCAGGACTGAATAATCAAAGGATCACTATAATACATATAATTTATTTATATTTCATCCAAAATTATGAGCCCCAAGTCACACATTTTTAGTCCAGAAAAGAGTGAATGTTCCTGGGTGAATAATGTTTGAATGTGTTAAATCAAACACAAGAGCAAGAGATTAAGACACAGAGGAATCTTTAATCTCTTGTTCGTAGAGGGGAAATTGTCCTTGTTACTGCCCAAATACCCCTCTGAGAATCGATCACACCTGGGGAGTTTCCAGCACTCTACTAGTCTTGGTTATGGGAGGGAGAGTCAAGCAGTGGCATAGCCATTCCAATCCTAGCTTGGGCAGTGGCTAGTGAGTGGATGGCAATCTGCTACAAGTCAAAACTCACCTGTCGAGGGTGGAGACTCAAGTTTACTGCGTGGAAGAAGGCAATGATAAACCTCTTCTGTATTTTTACCAAGAAAACTCTTTGGACACACTACCAGAACGACTGCATAAGGAGCGTGGGGCATTCTGGGAGAAATGTGTCCATAGAATCGCTATGGGTATGAGACTAATCGACAGCATAAGACAAGATAAGACTGCTCAAATTATGTTGGGATTTCACTGGGTTTAGAATATTTCTGCTTCCAACTTCAAAGCAGCACATTTCAAGTCATGAAAAAAAAAATCTTAGCAAACATTTGAAGACTGGTGAGGAAATGTGGACTCATACTCTGCTATCTGCCCTGTATTGGGGTGTAGAATTTCATGCTAAATCTATTTTCAAAGGCAGGAGCAGAAGGCAGTTCACAGAATCCAGGTTTCCAGCATGGCTTAGTGGATAAAGCACGGGTTCTAATGCCGGCTCTGCCACTTGTCTGCTGTATGACCTTGGGAAAGTCACATCACTTCTCTGGGCCTCAGTTACCTCATCTGTAAAATGGGGATTAAGAGCGTGAGCCCCAAGAGGAACAGGGACTGTGTCCAACCTGCTTAACTTGTTGCTTAGAACATTGCTTGGCACATAGTAAGCACTTTAACAAGTTCCATAATTATTATTATTACCATTTTTATAAAGGGGCTCTTGACATTTCATTGATCATCTGTCTCATCCATTAGAGTGTGAGCTTCCTGTCGTGTCTTTCCTTATTCTGCATTTTCCAAGCACCTCATACAGGGCACTCCACCAAGTGGGCTCTCAATAAATGCTTCTGCTTCTACTAGTACTACTATCAATCAATCATTGGTACTTATTCAGGGCTCACTCTGTGCGGAACACTACTACAGGCTTGGGAGAGGACAATACAACAGAGTTGATGGACACATTCCCTGCCCACCACGAGTTTATAGTCTAGAGGGGGAGATGGACATTAATGCAAGTAAATACTTTATAATATATAATTTAGAGATCTGTACATAAGTGCTGTGGGGAGAATAAAATGTCCAAAGGTGACAGATTCAAGTGCATCAATGATGCAGAAGGGAGAGGGAGCTGGGAAAAAGAGGGCTTAAAGGGGGAAGACCTCTTGGAGGAGATGTGACCTTTATAATGCTTTGAAGGTGGAGAGAGTGGTGGTCTGGCATATAGGGAGGGCAAGGGAGTGCCAGGCTGGGGGGAGGATGTGGGAAAGAGGTCAGTGGTGAGATAGATGAGATGGGGGCACAGTGAATAAGCTGACACTAAAATAGGCAAGTGTGCGGGCTGGGTTGTAGTTAAGAGATCAGTGCATTAAAGTAGGAGGGGCCAAGCCGATTGAGTGCTTTAAAGTCAATGGTGAGGAGTTTCTGTTTCATGTGGAGGTGGAATGGGCAATCAGTGGAGGTTCTTGAGGAGTGGACTGAATGTTGTTTTAGAAAAATGGACTTGAGTAGGGAAAGACTGGAAGCAGGAAGGTCAGTGAGGAGGCAGATGCAATAGTGGAAGAGGAACAGAATAAGTGCTTGGATTGTAGTCATATGTTATTACTACAGGAGGATTTTAGGTTTAGTGAATGTAGTCTGACAGAGCTGGCTGCCAGAAAATTAAAGAGTTCCCACCCATATCTGTGACTGGGCTTTGTCATCTCCCTTCTTTCTAATATCACTGTAAAGTGATGCACAGCCCCCCTTCACTCTATTCTACACACACATTAAATTCCTAAAATCTTTTGGCTCATTATCTGAAGAGTCGGTTCCGGAATATTAGTTTTATGATGTCTATGTAATTTACTAGGTTTGCACATTTCAGTAGGCAGTGTAGTTAATAACAGTTGTTACTACATGTTTGTTTGCAAAAGTGTTGAGCAGAAGGCAAATTTGTATGCCTCCTTACACTCTTTACTAACAATCTAAGAATTTTTTCAAGCTCAAGTGAACAGTTGCAGATCAGGAACAATGTAATTTCATGGTGATCAAAAGATGCAGGCAACTTGATTTCTAGTTGGGGGGGTATTATAACTGAATGAATCTTTCTTATTCTATTTACACCAAAGATTCTCTTGTTGCCTGTGAACTCAGAGCCAACTACAGGAGCTCAAGTGACTCACGTTTTTAAAAAATTTCAGAATTGGCCTCCAATTAAGCTCACATCTCCTTCAGGAGGCCTTCCCCACTTAAGCCCTCTTTTACCTGGCTTGCTCTCCCTTCTGTCTTGTCTATGTACTTGGATCTGTGACCTTTGGGCATTTGATATTCACCTCATCTTCTGCCCCACAGCACTTATGTACATATCTTTAAAGTATATATTATAAATTGTTTATTTATATTAGTGTCTGTCTCCCCCTCTAGATTGTAAGCTTGTTATAGGCAGGGAGCATGTCTACTAATTCTGTTGTACTCACCCAAGTGCTTAGTACAGTGCTCTGCACTTAGTAAGTGCTCAATAAATTCCATTGATTGATTGATTGATTCAATTGCCTGGGATCAAAAAGAACCAATATAAAGCCCTATAATAGGTAGCCAACCACTGTCTTACCTACCATTACAGAAACTGGCCAGGAACTCAATTGAAAAATACATTTCTCACTGTGAGTCCTGATTCTGATAGCCATTATTAGGCTAGCTAGAGCCTAGCTATTTTATAAGTAATAATAATAATGATAATAAACTATAGACTAGAATAGTTTATATAAAAGCTGTTATGTTTTGTGGTGAATTAGAAAGGAAATATTACTTTGGTTTTATTTGTGAGTTTATGTAATTGTTTTTTTCTCTGAATTTTCATCATACCCCAAAATGTTAAATGAGACCTTTGTATTTAGATCAGAGCTGTTCCTGATAGCCTGCACTATACAATTATAGTACTATACAAATACATTTCAAGATGAGCCTGAAATTCAATCATGTGTAGCAAATAAATGCATTACTTATGAAACCTCAGGAGACTGGTCTCTCTCTCCATCTCTCTTTCTCTCTCTCTTTTTCCTAGATGCCTAAAATTACCATATGACCTTGTGTTTTCCCCTGTAGGATGTTTCCCAGAGCAATAAGACAGATTTGATGCATTTATTTATCTTCTGGAAGAGTCAAGATCAGTGTAAGATGTGGATAGCTACAAAATGGAATAGTTGGCTTGAAACATAGTGGGAAGAATAAAATTACCCTGAAAAAACACCACTTTGAAGGCCCAAACTCTTGGCAGGGTTTGAAAAGTATCTCCCAATTCTGCTTCCACATCTGACTTCATAGTCTAATACGAATACAGTGATTGCATAGGCAATGGCCCACACTTTCAACACTATCTTTAATGCTCTAACCTTGTTAAATTTCAGCCCTGGATTACCCCCATAGTCTGTTTACACCGCTCCTGTCTTCAAACGCTGAGCATTCCTCGAGGAAATATAAAACCAGGCCAACCTTTGCGGTGATAAATATATCCTCTCATGCTATAATTGCACCTTACTAATCCTCCCTCAGTGACAGCTTTATCCATATGCTCCTCTGACCCTTCCAGACCCTTAAATTCATTCTGAAGCATTCAGTGCCCTGATTTCTGCTCTCTCACTAATGGCTGATGTCCTCACTCACTTGGCAAGGTACAGGGCAGACACAAATTTACTTAGGGGGTGCCCTTCAACACTTCAGGATTCTCCAGACCCTACATCCACATTCTTTTCCTTCCTAGCTGACTCTAAAGGAACTTTCCCGCCTGTCTTCCAAAATCGAACTTGCTAGCTGTCCCCATCCCCTTAAACCTCTTAAAAGGCGTTGTTCTCATCCTCCTCCTCTCCTCTTGTAATTTCAAGCTCTCACTCTCCCATGGCTTCTTCCTTCTGCCTATAAAAGCACCTAAATCTCCTCCCTACTGAAAAACCCAACCCATGGCCCTTCTGCCACATCTCTCTACTGCAATTCAGTGTCTCCACTTCCTCTAAGAATTCTCTTTCTGACCTCCTGAAATTTGGATTTCTCTCTGTTCATTCTGAAACTGTGTTTACCAATGTCTTTAGTAATCTCCTGGCTATTTCTAATGGGTTGCAACTTGTTCTCATCCTCCTTAACCTCTTGCCTGCCAAATCCTGTTTTTCTTTAATAACATTTCCAGGATCCGCCCATTCTTATCTATCAAATCCATTCATTCATTCAATCATATTTATTGAGCGCTTACTGTGTGCAGAGCACTGTACTAAGTGCTTGGAAAGTACAACTTGGCAACAAATAGAGACAATCCCTACCCAACAACAGGCTCACAGTCATCCATCGCTACACTGGTCCAGGTGCTTGCCACATCCCATCTTGACCATTGAATCAGCCTCCTCACTGATCTCCAGTCTCTCCCCCCTCCTGAATCATTTTTCTAAAATGTCATTCTGCACTCACCTCCCAACTTCCAGTGGTTATCCATTCCTCCCCACATCAAGCAGAAATTTTGAAAACTGGCTCCTACTCATTCAGTCGGCTCTCTCCGCCCCCCTACTCTTCTCCCACTACACCCCAGCTTTATTACTCTCAAACTAACCTACTCACTGCATCTTGTTCTTGTCCTTCCCGCAGAGGACTTCTTGCTCATGCTTGCATGGAACTCCCTCCCCTTGCAAACCCATTAGTCCACGGCTCTCCTCATCTTCAAAGCCCTTCTGAAATTACATCTCTTCCAGGAGGCCTTCCCTGATTAATCTGTAATCTCCCAGGTTATATCTTCCAAGCGCTACTTCAGCACTTCTGTGGCATTTAAGCTTTTACTTATCCCAGCCACCCATAGCACTTTAAATACATATCTTTTACTCTATTAATCCAAAATTAACTCATGAGCATATCTCTCTTTTTTTCCTTTCTATCTGCAATTGCTTTTAGGGTCTGTCTCCCCCACAGACTGCCTTCCACTGAGGGTGGGCAGCGTGGCTTAGTGGATAGAGCACAGGCCTGGGAGTCAGAAGGACCTGGGTTCTAATTTCAGTTCTGCCACATGTCTGTGGTGGGACCTTGGACAAGTCACTTGACTTCTAGGGGCCTCAGTTACCACATCTGTGAAATGGGGATTAAGAGTGTGAGCCCCATATGGGACAGGGATTAGGTCCAACTTGAATAACTTGTATGTACTCCAGTATTTAGAACAGTGCAGGGCACATAGTGAGAGCTTAACAAGTACCATTATTATTATTGTCACTATTACTATTATCTTCTCTAGTAATTCTACTGTCCTTTTCCAAACACTTAGCATGGGACTTGGAACACAGTATGTGGTCAAAAGATACTGTTGAGTGTTGTCTCTGATGCTGCTGATTACTCTTTTTTCCTGGAAACTTTCTGGTCTCGTTTAAACTGACACCATATCCCCCTGCTTCTCTTCCTACCTTTCCGTTCCCTCCTTCTCATGTTCTTTGTAGATTCTTTGTTCCCTCCTGATTTGGTAATTATGGGTGCCCTGCAAGACTCAATTCTGGATTTTCTACTCTCTGTTCTATACTGATTCTCTAGGGGAACTCATCTGCTTATGTGGTTTCAACTACCTCCATGTGGCTGACTCTCAAATCTCCATCTCCATCCCTGTTCTCTCTCCTGCTTTACTGTGGTCTATTGCCCCCTGGATTACCTCCTGACACCTTAAACTCAATATGCTGAAGACTTAATCTATGCAAATCCAAGCACTTATCCTATCTCACCTCATTTACTGCATCAGCCTCCTTGCTGACCTCCCTGCTTCCTGTCTCACTCTACTCCAGTCCATACTTCACTCTGCTGCCCAGATCATTTTTCTAAAAAAATGTTCTGTCCATGTCTCCCCACTCCTCAGGAACCTCCAGTGGTTGCCCATCCACCTTTACATCAAAAAGAAATTCCTTGCCCCCTCCTCCCTTACATCCATGATTCATTAATTCAACCCAGACTTCACACTTTGCTTCTCTAATGCCAACCTACTCAGTGTACCTTGATCTCATTTACCTCATCTCTGATCTCTCACCCACACCCTGCCTCTGGCCTGGAATGCCCTCCCTTTTCCTATCTGACAGTTTACTCTTCCACCTTCAAACCCCTACTGAAGGTACATCTCCTCAAAGAGAGACCTTCCCTAACTTGGGCCTCATTTCCTCTTCTCCCACCCCCTTCTGCCTCACTGTTGCATTTGCCTTTTCACCCTTTATTCACCCTTCCCTCAGCCCCACAGCCCTTACGTACCTGTCTGTAATTTATTGATTTATATTAATGTCCCTTTCCCCATCTAGACTGTGAGCTCATTGTGGGCAGGCACCATGTCTACCAACTCTGTGCTACTGTACTCTCCCAAGCGTTTAGAACCGGCCTCTGTGCACAGTAAGCACTCAGTAAATGTAATCGATCTTCCTTACTAAACTTCCTCTTCCTAATTTTCCCACTGCTGTCTACATCACTGACATCCTTGTCTCAGAAACCTGCTTCCTTGAAGTCATCTTAAACGCCTCCAGCACCTACTAGGTTGTTATTTCACAGATTCACTCTTTCTGGTCCACCCATACTGGAAGGTGGACTGGCTCACCACCCTGGTTCAAGCCCTCATCACCTTCCAGCTGGATTACTGTATTAGACTTCTTTATTGGTCTCTCCACCTCAAGCTTCTCCCACCTTCAGTCTGTCTTCCAGTCAGCTGCACGTACCATCTTTTAAAAAGGTCTTTGGAAGCGGCCAGGGAACGGGCCTACCAACTCTGTTGTATTATACTCTCCCAAGCGCTAAGTACAGTGCTAAGCACTCAACAGATACCACTGAGGGATTGATTGATTAACGTCACCTAACAGCGCAGTGACTTTTGTGGTGCTGCCAGATGAAGTATACTATTGACGGTTCAGTTTCCGTGAAAGTAAATAAAGCCCTTAGCTGGCTCCAGTCCTCCGGTGTCCTGGTTTTCAGTGTGGCTTTCCTTGCCCCTCTCTCAGCACCACAAACTCATTCACTCCATCTCAGAGTCCCCCAATGCTCCCTTCTCCCCATGACCCCTTTCCAAGCCCCGTTCCCCACCACTGGCTGAGCTCCTCTATTCTGCCCTGGTTCAGCCCAGTTCCCACCCCTGGCTTTGGATGGAATGGTAGGAGGGACTGTAAAACCAATGGCAATGTCCACTACATTAAGTATAAAAAGAAAATATTAAAGAAATTATCTGGGCCAGTTACAGGGGCTGGACTGATCTATAGGTAGGAAGGGAAGGGGTGTCCGGGGTGGGGAGTCTGGGGGTGGGAGGCCTGCTAAAAATGAGAAGAAAGCAACAGTGGGGAGTAGCATGGAGAGACCTGGGAGGCAACAACAGGGCAGTTGTGCTGGAAACCAGGAAAGGTGGGGTGATGGGACGAGGGGAGGGACTTACCCAACAGGTCCACAAATGCGGAAAGCCGAGCGCAAATCACTGCAACAGGAAGTGATTTCCGCCGGGCTGTCGCGGACTCCGGAACACATCACTCTTCGCCTCAAAAACCTCCAATGGCTACCATTTCTTCTTACATAAAGTAAAAATTCCTAACCACTAGTTCCAAGCTTTCCATCAGCTCTTTCCCTCATTCTAATAAACTTGACCTCCTTCCAAGCTACCCTTTTAACTACTCCTCACTTTCAATTCAACCATTTCTGACTCATTCCTCCACCTTTGCTCCTGCATAGAATTCTTTTTCCCCACTTCAAATCTGCTAAACCTCATCCCTGCTCCATTAAAAATCCATCTTCTCTAAGAGGCATTCCCTTAAGACTCTCTCACCAGTCTGGTTACGCCACCTGATCAGACACTCTAGCAAACTCATGTATGTGCCTGTTTGTTATTTAATTGGCTACTTTTCTATTAGATAATTTCCATTTTTGCTTTCACTCTCTTACCTAGGGCATATTTGGCCACTTGTGCCTCCCCCATTAGATTGTAAACTCAATTGCGTCTTTTGTCTTGCATGTTTCCCTGCACAGGGGTTATTGATAATACCAAGGAAAAGACACGTAACAGTGCTGAGGTGTCTCCAAGTTAACTGCTTGCAAATACCCAAAGATTTGCTTGTGTGTAGGAAGCAACACCTCTAGTCATTTACTCTGATTGTTTCAGAAGGTAGATGCCTTCTTTGACTTGTAGCTGATGTGCCAGAGCATACAATCTTCCCCCTATAGAAGGTTTCATTTTGGCTTCTATACTAAGATGACCAGGCATCCTGCATTGTGCCATCCAATCACACTCTCTTAGTTTCATATACAGCCAGGATGGCCTCTTGGGGGACTCAGCCAGGGTAGTGGATGCAGCGAAACAATAGCAGAAGTGGAGGAGAGGCTTCCCAGCCATTTCATCTCCTTTTCAGTGGCAACAGCAGGCTTTGCTGTTAACACCCCTTCCGTGGCTGAACTGGCTCGTCTTGGACTCTCACTTGGAAGTTACCATTGTGGCTGGCTGGAACGACGTGCTTCCAGCCACACCAGAAACTCCAATGACAAGTCCAGCAAGAGCCTGTTCAGCTGGGATGTGGTGGCAGGGAATGTGATGGCAGTTTGATGAATAGCCTCCATTTCTTTTTCCATCTCCCTATCTCACTCCCTCTTATCTCTTCTTCTTTCCCTTTCTCCCACTCTCTCTCTCTCTCATGTGCTGTCTTGATCTTCCCCTTCTCCCCTCTCTTTTTGTTTCTCTCTGTTTTCTCTAACGGTAATTGTAGTGACATTATTGAGCACTTGTTGTTTCCTCCTTTCCTCTCTGTGGAGCTGCTGCTCAAAAAGAGCTGCTCTTTTCTTGATTGCAGGATGGCCTGTGCTGGAAGGCCATGCTGGAAACCGTGTCCCATTTTTCAGCTGAGATGCAGTATTGCCTGGATCTTTGTTTCACTGTGCACTTTAAATGTTTCTTCTGTCCCCCTGGCTTTCAGTTTCTCAGTTTCTCTCACCACACATCAGTTTCAGTATCCTGCTGTCATTCATTCTCATATGTTCCAACCTGCACAGGAGAACACAGTGTCAGTGCTGGAAGTCTGGCTTCATTCCACAACTTTATTGTTTGTGATCCTGTATTGTCACTTGTTATTGAATATGGTCCATACATTTCACTGGTATAACTGCTCAAGGCGTTGAATGTGGTGCCTGGGTCTGGTCCAGATCTCATAGCCATACAGAAGGTTGAACCGACATGTTACAGCTTTGTTGACCTTCGGTTTCATCTGGAGCCTGATACCCCACTGCCGCCACTCTCTGTTTGACAGTCTCCCAAAAGATGTGCTGGCCTTCTCAAGTCAGTTTTCTAATTCCTTGTCTATGGCTGCATCTTTGGTCACTGCACTGCCTGGGCAAAGACATATTTTTGTGACATCATTTGTCTCTGTGGTGCCAATATACATTTTGGGGTGTGGTGAAGGCCGATACTTTACCTTAGTTTTCATTAGGTAACATCACTCCCTAATGCCTGGCCGTTTTGGAGAAGCAATTTACAATCATTTGGTTGTCTTCTTGGGTGTGTGTCTCTAGGGAATCGTCTTCCGCATTGAGTAATTCTAGAATGACTGCTTCTTGGACTTCTGGGGATGCTCCTATTGTGTTGAGTTGGAAGGGTTCCCCACAGGAGCTGAAGCATATTCTAAAACCCGCATCTTTTTGATGCAGCAGTTGGATAGCTAAACAGTATGAGATTGGAGCATGTCAGACAGTGGCCCATCATGAACTTGCTTACATACATTCTTATGATCCCTCTCCCATAGTCTGATATAGTGGATGAGATGCCACTGTTTAGATCGTGGATGAATCCACTCCCGATGTTTTCTTTTGTTCAGAAGGCTGAAGATGTTGTCGGTCATCACAAGATGGTGTTTGATGCATTCTGTGGCAATTGCTGTTGTGTTTGCCAATCCCTTGCAGTCTGACAACTTTCTTCCATAGGTGGGCATCACTATCAATTCTAGTGTTAAAATCACCCATAATAATTACGTTCTCCAATGTCGGTATTCCCGCGATGCATCTGTCAGAAACATTCTTTATCTTCAACCTGAAAATATTGTAGGAGTAGCCAATTTTGCATTGGAAATTCATTCTATTCATGCTATGGACCTTTTTACTTGCAAATTTAACATTTTCATTCCTGTAAAGGTGAAATCTTGATATAACAAGTATGGCTCATAAAGGGAACTTTGGAGTGAGAGAAAACAAAAGCCTTACTTAATACATGGCCAGGTATTTAGTCAAGGATCTATATACCAAGTGCATTTTTGAGGAACTGTATAAACTCTTCCTATATCAAGGTTTCACTTTTGTCTGAAAGAACATTAAATGAAGTCATTATTTCTAATATTTCCAATATCCTAAAGTATGCTTTCTGCAGATTCAATTTGCCTGAGCACTTTATGACTCTTACAAGCCGGAAATTAAACACCCGATTTAGATCTTCACAAAGGCAAATAATGAAATCATCTTCAGAGATAAATGCACAATGAGGGGGCAACAGAGACACTGTTTGTCAATACCATTCATTATTTCTTTCAAATATGTGCTATACCTCAGTAAATCCAGTTGCCATTGCTAAATTATTTCGGGGTGAAGGTGAGGGGAGGTGTCCCATTTGGCAATCTTCCTAAGCATCTGTCAATTTCTTTTAGGAAGGTGTCTTTACCTGCATACTCACAGAGAGGATTCAAACACTGTAAACTCCTCCTCTATCAATAGATAAACCAGCTAAGTTTGCCCAAGTATGGGGATCCACAGAGCTGCTGGTTTCTAGAACTTTCCAGGTGTTAAGATGCAGGAAAACAAAACTTTTGACTGTGAGAGAAAAGCATTATTTTCCCTCCTCCGAACTCTGATTTAACATGTTGACGTCTTAACTGTTTATCTCAGTTTAACAGTGGTTACGAACCACTGAATGAATACATGGAAAAAATAAACTTCCACGTTGCCCCTCACATTAGGCGACTTACCTTATCTCCTTCTTCTACCTCACAGATTTTTTCTTCGGTCGCAGGATTATAGACTGGGAATTTCTTGCCACTAACTGAATTGTGCCATTCATTGTTAACGAATATCTGTTGAGAAATAAAGATAAACAGCAGAAAATAATGTAAACTCATTTGGTATCTGTAGGTACCAACAGAGTCCATGCTAAAATCATTAGCCTAGAAGATATTAAGCCCAAAATACCCCAAGTCCATTTCTACCTGCAATACTGTATTTGGATAACTGAGGCAGAATATGACGAACTAAGTCTAAAGGTAAGATTTATGGACATGGAGAAACAAAACCTCAGACACTGCTGCATCCCAGCTGAAAAATGGGAGTCACTTGCTGAAGAGAGTCCAGCATGATGCACTGCCGTTAAGACTGGAGTGGCTCCCTTTGAATGAAAATTTCACATGGGAAGAGAGAGAAGGAGACAAAAGAGAAAAAAGCACCAAGCACTACAAAAGTAAAAGACAACATAGGTAGGAACAGCCTTTTTGTGTGCCCAATGTGGCCAGGACCAGAAATCCCTCATTGGCCTTTTCAGCCACGCTCCTGCTCATAGGTGAACTTCACCATCAGGGGTGTCTTCTTCAAATACAAAGCACAAATATATGATATATTATACACACACAGTCAGTCATTTATCACCACATTCTTAGATACCACTCCAAATTTAAATTATATTCATGACTCCTAATTCTTTACATCCCCATCTCCCAAGGATACAATACATATTGGAAGAATTAGATTATCTGTTCAAAGGGGATATAGCAAAGAAAACAGCCACTATGTTAGTCTTAGGTGACAGGGCAAGAGCAAGCCAGAGAAAGCAATTTACTTTCTCACTTGCTAGATCCAGTCACAAGACTTTATCCAGCTGGGATTTAGGCAAAGGAGGCTCTTTATTTAAAAAACATGTTTTCTCTAACTAAATAAATTAAGAGGATATTATGACAGACCGAATGACTCTGTGCAGGGCAAAACAAATCCTCATTTCCAAAATTAATCTTAAATCCACATGTCTGTCAACAGCAGACCCTTTTCATTCGAAGCCAAAGGTGAACCTAGTGGAATGTAGTTCCAGAAAGACTACTCACATCTGCACTACTCACATCTGCACAGATCAACAAAGGACACCGTACTACCATAAATATATTACTCATTACTGGGTTTGTTACAATCTCATGGATTTTTATACATAAAAACAGTGGCTAGTTTTGGTATGGTTAACTGGATTACATATCCAGAAATTTCAAGAGCAAAGTGGGGCAAGTATAGACTACCAAGAGGGAAGCAACATGGCCTCGTGGAAAAAGTAGGGGCCTGGGAGCCAGAGGACCTGGGTTCATTCATTCAATAGTATTTATTGAGCACTTACTATATGCAGAGCACTGTACTAAGCACTTGGAATGTACAAGTCGGCAACAGATACAGTCCCTGCCCTTTGACGGGCTTACAGTCTAATCGGGGGAGACAGGCAGACAAGAACAATGGCAATAAATAGAGTCAAGGGGAAGAACATCTCATAAAAACAATGGCAACTAAATAGAATCAGGGTGATGTACATCTCATTAAACAAAATTAACAAAATAGGGTGATAAAGATATATACAGCGGACAAGTACAGTGCTGAGGGGGTGGGACAGGAGAGGGAAAGGGGGGAGAAGACGGTTTAGCTGTGGAGAGGTAAGGGGGGGGGGTAGAGGGAGCAGAGGGAAAAAGGGGGGAGCTCAGTCTGGGAAGGCCTCTTGGAGGAAGTGAGCTTTAAGTAGGGATTTGAAGAGGGGGAGAGAATTAGATTGTCGGAGGTGAGGAGGGAGGGCATTCCAGGACCGCGGGAGGACGTGGCCCAGGGGTCGACGGCGGGATAGGCGAGACCAAGGGACGGTGAGGAGGTGGGCGGCAGTAGAGCGGAGCGTGCGGGGTGGGCAGTAGAAAGAGAGAAGGGAGGAGAGGTAGGAAGGGGCAAGGTGATGGAGAGCCTTGAAGCCTAGAGTGAGGAGTTTTTGTTTGGAGCGGAGGTTGATAGGCAACCACTGGAGGTGTTTAAGAAGGGGAGTGACATGCCCAGATCGTTTCTGCAAGAAGACGAGCCGGGCAGCGGAGTGAAGAATAAACTGGAGCGGGGGGAGAGAGGAGGAAGGGAGATCAGAGAGAAGGCTGACACAGTATTTTAGCCGGGATATATAACGAGAGCCTGTAGCAGTAAGGTAGCCGTTTGGGTGGAGAGGAAAGGGCAGATCTTGGTGATATTGTAAAGGTGAGACCGGCAGGTCTTGGTAACGGATCGGATGTGTGGGGTGAACGAGAGAGACAAGTCAAAGATGACACCGAGGTTGCGGGCCTGAGAGACGGGAAGGATGGTCATACCATCCATGGTGATAGGGAAGTCTAGGAGAGGACCGGGCTTGGGAGGGAAGATGAGGAGCTCAGTCTTGCTCATGTTGAGTTCTAACCCTGTGCTGCCACATGTGTTCTGTGTGACTCTGGGAAAGTCACTTAACTTCTCTGGGCCCCAATTACCTCATCTGTAAAATGGGGATTAAATCCCATTCTCTCCTCCTGAGACTGTGAGCCCCATTTGAGACAGGAACTGTGTCCAACCTGATTAACTTGTATCTACCCCAGTTCTTAAAACAGTGCTTGACATAGTAAACACTAAATGTGTATCAAAATTATTATTATCATTATATAGGATTCAAATTTATTTACAAAATAGCAATCTAATCAGGAAGTGCCATCTTGAGGGAAACAAATGATGATGGTGATGAGGATGATGATGATGATGAAGCTGTTTCCTGTCAAGAATGATGCGTAAGAATTGACTATATTATCTAATAATAATAATGTTGGTATTTGTTAAGCACTTACTATGTGCAGAGCACTGTTCTAAGCACTGGGGTAGATACAGGGTAATCAGGTTGTCCCATGTGAGGCTCACAGTTAATCCCCATTTTACAGATGAGGTAACTGAGGCATAGAGAAGTTAAGTGACTTGCCCACAGTCACACAGCTGACAAGTGGCAGAGCCGGGAGTCGAACCCATGACCTCTGACTCCGAAGCCCAGGCTCTTTCCACTGAGCCACGCTGCTTCCCCAATGCTTATCTGCCATTCTTTCAGTCATATTCTGGTTGGGCAAAATTCAGATTCCCCAGCAGGTACTGAAGATGGTGCATTGGCCCAAAATTTGTTGAAAAAACAAAGTGATGGATTAGTGAAAAAGTAGCCATTCCAATAGGATTTAGATTTAAAGGATTTAATTCTGGGTTCTTTGGCATTGTTTCTCTTTGATTTCCAGCATAAGCCCTGTATAAGGCATGTTACAAAACTACCTTCTAGGAAATCTTTCCTCACTAATCCCCCTGCTGTCCTTGTACATGATCCACAATTGCCTCTTCAGCTCTCATCTACATAAATGTACAGACATGGACATTTTCCCATTATTTATGTTGTTGCTCTTTATCAATCAATCAGTGGTATTTATTGAGCACTTACTTTGTGCAGTGTACTTTACCTAGCACTTGGAAGGGTACGATGCATCAGAATTAGACACATTCTCTGCCCATGACAAGCTTAAAGTCTATCAATCAATCAGTGTTATTTATTAAGTGGTAACTGTGTGCAGGCACTCTATTAGGCACTTGGGAGAGTACAATATAACAGAGTTGGCAGACTCGTCCCCTGCCCTCAAAGAACTTCTTTATTGCTGTTCATGTTTTCTCTCTAATTATACACCTAAACTGTGAGCCCATTGTTGGGTAGGCATTATCTCTAATTGGACTTCCCAAGCACTTCGTACAGTGCTCTGCACACAGTAAGTGCTCCATAAATATGATTGAATGAATGAAACTCTTGTAATTTCCCTTAGTGTTTTGTCCTGTGAAGGGCTAAGGTGAGTCAGGTACCTTGGTTTTGGCAGGTAAGACCCCAAAGAAAGCTGTCTTGGAAATGCAACAAGCTGGTTCCGGAGATACCAGAGCAAGACAATGGCTTGTAGGAAGGAAAAAAGGGTTGAAGGGACTAAGGTCAATGGGAAAATGGATATGACAGGAGTTTCACTATTTTGTGACTCTCTACCCTCTCTCTCTCTGAGGCTTTTGCTTCTCTTTTCTTTTTCCTTACTCCTTCTCTTCATGCTCCTTACCACTCCCTCACATGCTTAGACAATTACTACCATCTTCTGTAACCTCCAACTCCTAAAACACCCTTCATTGTCCCTTCCTGGACTTAAAAGAATCTGGTCAATTTATGCATTACACAAAGTAGACACTCAAAGCGTCGTTGGTACTGATGGTTTCATAATAAGCCCACATCTCTCCTCTCCTCAAAAACCTCTGCTGGCTTCTTGGGTCTCTCAACATCAAACAAAAACTCCTTGTCCTTGACTTCAAGGCCCTATACCAATTCACCCCACCTCACCTATCTACTTTTTTACCTGCTCTTCCCCAAACTGCTCTATTTGTTTCACCCAAGTTGACCTTCTACCTATACCTCATTCTCAATTCTCCCACCTCCATCCCCTTGCTGAATTTGTAGCCTTGGTTTGGAATTCCTTCCCCTCCAAGTCCAACAGACTTCAGCAATCTCTACATACAAAGCCCTCCTAAAACCTCGCTTCCTCCAGTAAATTTTCCCTGATGAATTCCCAGCATCCTGTCATATAAACCCATAAGCCATCCTTAGCACTTAGGGTCTTCCTTACATCCATCCTAAGCACTGTTGTATATATGCTTATTCAGTTAGTCATCTTTTTTATGGTATTGGTTAAGCACTTACCATATCCCAAGCATTGAACAAAACACTGGGGCAGATATGAGATAATCAGGTTGGACATCCCTGCCCCATAAGGGGCTCACAGTCTTAGTAGGATTGAATCCCTATTTTACAGATGTGGAAATGGAGGCACAGAGAAGTTAAGTGACTTGCCCAAGATCACCCAGCAGATAAGCAGACTATTTGTCAATATTTGTTATGTCTGTCTCCTCCATTAGAGTGTCAGCTCCTTGTGGTCAGAAAATGTCACTTCTTTGTGTTGTATTTTCCCAAGCATTTAGTACAGTGCATTGCACCAAGTGGGTGTTCAATAAATACCATTACTACCACTACCTGTGTGAACTAAGTAGAATACAGAGAAACCAAATTGTTGATTTATTCCATTGACAGACTTTAAGGAATGACAGGAGATGAATGCAGGCTAAGCTTGCCTAAAATTGGTACAGTTGGAAATTTTAATGATTTGGTGGGGAATTTAATGAGATAATTAAACAACCATCAAAAAGTAAGTGGTGAAAGATGTGAAGTTTAACAATGGTGAACTTCTGACTGGAGATATGACTGCCCTGATTGTACACCTTTCAGTTTCCTTCACACTAGGCTGACAAGGGGCTGCCATCAAGTCAACATTCAAACACTGAGTGTGTTCAAATTAACAGTCGCAAATTTACATGGTTGAGCTTGGTCTGTCTTTGGAAGTCCACTCTCATTGGATTCAAGTGACCAGAAACAAACTCCCTTTGGAGGGTTGGGGACTGAGTGAGGGAAGAGAAAGAAAAGAAAGGGAAGAGTAACAGTGGGGACATGAGGGACAGCTTTTTCCTTAAATCACAGTTCCCCAGCAAATCTGACAAAAAGAAAGGCAAACTTTACAAAGATTGCTTTATACCTGTGGCCTGATTTTCTTTAGCTCCGTCTCATTTTCTTTTAGGTCCTGGGATTGGGATAATTTGTTGCTCTAATTTATCCGCACTATATTCTGAATATACATTAGGCTTCTCTTCCTTGCTAGAACCCTTTCCAGGGATGTAGACTTTACATTATATGTGTACATCTGGGTTCATGATCTGGGCAGACAACTAGAGTGTACACAAATCTCTCTTTGGAGATTAAAATAAACTTCCTGTGGATCATCAGCACTAGCCTCAAATGATAAAACAGGCTTATCCAGCATCATTAAAAGATCTCAAAATAATCACAAAACCATATAGGAACTGCATTGCATATTCAGTTCTAACCTTTAGAAAGGAAGAACACTGTGTGCCAAATCTCAGTTTTGATAATGGCAAACAAGCACGAAAACATAACGGGAACACCAAGGTGCCTAGGCAAAGAAAAATGTTTTCTTAATTTAGAAGAGAGCAGAAGATTTAAACCGTCTATGTCAGATTTTTAATCCCTATAATCTTTGTAGTAAGGTCACTAATTAGAATTTGAATCACTCAGATAATGAAATGTTTTTCTCTATATTCCAGAGTTATCAACTATCAAGGCAAAACATTACTGGGGGAAGAACCATCAGAAGAGTTTGATTCTAACTACTAACCCAACAATAGTACTTGTTCATAGATATATAGGTATATAGATATACCTGTACTTGTTCATAGATATATAATAAAGAAATATATTTCACCAGCCAGGGATGTATCTGATTGCTTTGGCAAACACTGTGTGCAGCATGGCCTAATGGAAAGAGCAGGGGCCTGGAAGTCAGACCCAGCTTCACCACTAACCGATTGTATGACCTTGGACAAGTCAATTAATTTCTCAATGCCTCAGCTCCTTCATCTGAAAAATGAGAATTCAATACCTGTTCTCCTTCCTGCTTAGACTCTGAGCCCATGTGGGACCTGATTATTTTGTATCTAGCCTAGTGCTTAATACAGTGCTTGGCACATTGTAAGCACTGAACAAATATCACAATTATTAATTATTAACATTAATAATAACAACAATCACTCTGTCACCCTCCCCATCCTTGGCACTGAAGACATTGCTTTTAATATTTTCAAAAAGCTGTTAAAACTTACACCAGGGAGCAGCAACTCAACCATGAAGTGTATGTAGTTACCTGGATAAAACTTTGGACTGGTAACCAGGGTTCCTAGCTACTAGTCAGAACCCTTAAGTCCCAACTAATATTCTTAATACTCTCTGGGTCTCCATAAAAACATTAGTACTTTTTGAGCTCTTCCTCTGTGCTGAACACTGTCCGAGCACCTGAAAAAATATGACAGTGTTAGTCAACATGGTCTCTGCCCTCGAGGAAAGCTTACAATAGAGCAGGAGAGTCAGACATTAAAATCCAGTTCAGGAAGGACAAACAAAGAAGACATGTACATAAGTGCTACCCAGGAGAGCATTTCAAATGCCTCAATTTCTCCATCAGTAAAATAAAATTAAAATCACCTGCCTTCCTCACCTTAAAAAGTTTGGCAGAGAATAAATATATGGTCTAGTGGAGAAAGCACAAGCTTGGGTGTCAGAAGGACCTGGGTTCTAATCTCAGTTCTTCCACTTGCCTGTTATATGACCTTGGGCAAGTCACTTAACTTCTCTGGGCCTCAGTTACCTCACCTGAAAAATGGGGATTAAGATGGTGATCCCCATGTGGAACACAGACGTGTCCAACTTGATTACCTTGTATCTACCCCAACACTTGGTACAGCACCTGGTACATAGTAAACGCCTAAAAAAAAAGTGTGACCCAAGGGTGGATTAAAAATGCCACCTGATGGTCAATTGCAATTCTGTGAATTTCAAGTTTTCCTCTAGACTGTAAACTCATGTGTTCTGGGAATATTTCTACCAACCCTGTTATAATGTACTCTCGCAAGAGCTTAGTACAGTTCTCTACACACAGCAAGTGCTCAATACATATGATTGATTGATTGATTGATAAATAAGACAGCGGGTTCTCAGATCCCCAATTTTCCTCTTCCTCTGGTGCGTAGGAGGAAAGGGCAGCAGCATGGCCTAGTGGAAAGAGAATGGGTCTGGGAGTCAAGGGACTTGGGATCTAATCCCAAATTTGCCATTTGCCTGCTGTGTGATCTTGGGCAAATCACTTGACTTCTCTGTGCCTCAGTTTTCTCAACTGTAAAATGGGGATTCATTACCTGTTCTCTCTCCTTCTTAGACTATGAGCTCCATGTGGGGCAGGAATTATGTCCAATCTCATGATCTGATATCTACCCCGGCATTCAGAATGGTGCTCTCACTGTGCTTCGTTCTCGCCTGTCCCGCCATCAACCCTTGGCCCACAGCCTACCCCTGGCCTGGAACGCGCTCCCTCCTCAAATCCGCCAATCACACTTCCCCCCCTTCAAAGCCCTACTGAAGGCTCACCTCCTCCAGGAGGCCTTCCCAGACTAAACCCCCTTTTTCCTCAGCTTCCCCCCCATCGCCCCGACTCACTCCTTTTGATCTACCCCCCTCCCCGCCCCACAGCACTTGTGTATATATGTACATATCTATAATTCTATTGATTTATATTAATGCCTGTTTACTTGTTTTGATGTGTATATATATCTATAATGCTATTTATTTATATTGATGCCTGTTTGCTTGTTTTGATGTCCATCTCCCCACTTCTAGACTGTGAGCCCATTGTGGGCAGGGATTGCCTCTCTTTGTTGCTGAACTGTACTTCCCAAACACTTAGTGCTCTACACACGGTAAGCACTCAGTAAATACGATTGAATGAATGAATGCTTGCCATCTAGTAAGTGCTTCACAAATACCACAATTATTATCATTTTTGAAATGGAGAAAACATTCCCCAACTGCCAGCATCCTACACGGCCTCCAGCAGAATGAATTTAGCTGATTTTACCAAGATGACAGTTGAGGAATGGGAGCCACCACAACCTGAACAGGCGAATCAGTGCCTTGGGGCACCCAGCTCTGTCCCTTTTCAGGTGCGCACAGCCAGGGAAGAGCAGGAGCATGGTGTTCACCACACTTCCTGTCATTAGGCAGGACAGAAATTTTATCTCGCTTCTTTCAATTTCACTCTTAGAGGAGAGAGAAATATTCACTGTTTATATGAAAAGCACTTTGAGCTCTTTGGAAGAGTTATATAAATTCTAAGGACCAATTTATGACCTCAACCCATTTGACTAGATAACAGTGTTAAGAACAGGAAAAATCATACTTCTCTGAGTTATTCTTGCCCATGCATGGGCTGGCCATTCTATTAAATGTGAGCATTATAACCCTGCCAGTGAGACTAAGGGTCTCAACAAGCAAGGTTTCCACAAGCCCGGGGAAATGGAGGGATAATCAATCAAATGAGCAAGGATATTTATTGAGCGCTTACTATATGCCGAGCACTGTTCTAAGCACTTGGGAGAGCACAATCCAACAGAATTAGCAGACACGTTCCCTGCTCATAATCCAGATGGATTGTCTCAAGTTTCCAGAATTCATCATTTCCCTTTGGACCCGGCCCACAGAACAACTTTACAGTCTCTTTTTTTCTAACTTAATTCAGTTCCTCATCCTCATAATGGCCTGCTAGAGCACTACCAGAACAACTGGGGTGTTTCAGAAATCACACTTCAGGTGAGAAGATAAAATGATTCTAGAAAGACGTAGACAATAAGATGATATTATACTGGTTGGGCAATCAGTTTGGACAGACGACATCAGATAAATCTCACTTTAGCTGATTCCCTTTAGCACAGTTTAAAAAGGTGTCACAAGCTGAAAATATGAATACATTTCGGGTTCACTACGACACAGAAACTCCCCAGTTGTAAATTGAGGTCTAAATTGGTCTTATACTTTAAATATTTGCAGATGACCTAAGTTTAAATGACACTTTATTTGTCTTCATGCTCCTTCCTCTAACTGTACTTGAACAAGCAAGACAGGCCATGATGGTGAGTTAAAAACAGAGCTCATATGACATTTAATAAACAAATGGTCAGATCCGGCCAGGGATGTACTTTCTGAGAATTAAGTTTAATCCCTTGTGAGAAGCATTAGCTCTTTCAGGCCACTGGATATTAATTAGTAATCACTCCGGGAGCACAGTATATAAAGGAGTGGAAATAGCAGCGTGGCTCAGTGGAAAGAGCATGGGCTTGGCATGGGCTTTGGAGTCAGAGGTCATGGGTTCGAATCCAAGCTCTGCCACTTGTCAGCTATGTGACTGTGGGCAAGTCACTTAACTTCTCTGTGCCTCAGTTACCTCATCTGTAAAATGGGGATGAAGACTGTGAGCCCCACGTGGGACAACCTGATTCCCCTGTGTCTACCCCAGCGCTTAGAACAGTGCTCTGCACATAGTAAGCGCTTAACAAATACCAACATTATTATTAAAAGACTCTTTCCCATATACTTTACTGATAGGGAGTGGGTATTTCTTGGTAAGATCTGTGCAACAGGAAAAATGGAGACAAACTGAAACATCCCAGTACGGAGAGCTGATGAGATAAAGCAGCGTGGCCTAGGGGAAAGAGTCCGGGCCTGGAAATCAGAGGACCTGGGTTCTAATGCCAGCTCTGCTGAGTGCCTGATGGATAACCTTGGGCAAGCCACTTAACTTCTCTGTGTCTCAGTTTCCCCCTCTGTAAAATGGGATTCAATACCTGTCCACCTACTTACTCTTGGCACTCCTTGCCCCAGCAGGAACAAGACCAGCAGAGAAAAGAGAGCACGAGTGGTACGGCATAAACTTGGCCCTGAAGTTTCATGACTGAGGCTCATCCGTCACGTTAAGTGGGAGACTCCAACATCATCATCATGATAATTTATTGCACTGGAACCATTATTTGTTCACTGATACCCCTGTGAGCAAAAATGGTTGTGTTGGCAAACTACTAAGTCTCTTCAACTCAGTAGGGGATGAGAAATCAAGGCTCCAAAATTTCTTTGCTTGGGAGCCATAGCTAGCATATCCCAGGGACAATAAGAAATACTTGGCATCCATTTCCGAACATCAAACATATTCTATGAGAGCATGTTGAAGAAGTTCAGTATGTAAGCACTATAAAAATTTTCAAATACTCTTCAACTAGCAAGGTTAATGCTACTAGAATCTAAGTGCTTGCATACATAGTGACTTCTTCCCAATCAGGTGGTTTACTGAGAGTATAGTATGCTTACTACACCCTCACCAAGTACTACACCATCAAAATGGAAGACAGATAAGAAAGTTTCATTGGCCATAGAACAAGAATGAAGAATATTTTGCACCTCCTTCCTACTGGGATTTTGTGGGAGATCTTCAACTACTGAGAGAACATTGGAGATGTGAAAATGCAGATCAAATATGCAAATATTTGAGTTTCGATGTTTGTTTCTGCAAGTCAGTCTTAATTTTTTTTTAAATTTTAAAAACAACTTCAATGCTACAAATGGTCTCAGTGTTACAGAACAAGCTATCAGGCAGTTTCCCCATGGATGTCAATGGCAACTGCTAACCTAGATTTTTGGAGATGCTACCATGACAGTGACCCACTGTGTGATCTGTGATTTCATGTAAAATTTGTGCCCCATTTAGAGTAGAAAAAAATTCCCCTTTGCAGATAGTAGTACTAGATACTTCCGCACCAAACTAAGAGAATTTTTTGTTTCTGGAGATAGACATATGAGGGCAGTGGGGAATGGAGTTAATACAGCTCATGACCTCTTAGTTTAATTGTGTGGATGTGGTCAAATATACTTTTCCAATACATCCAAACAGACCAATGATGTCTAATGATCACCGATTGTGAGCATCGGGTGGGTCAAGAGATGTGTCTAATCTGATTGGATTGTATCAGCCTTTCATTCATTCATTTATTCAATCAGATTTCTTGAGCCTTTACTGTGTTCAAAGCACTGTCCTAGACACTTGGGTGAGTACAATACAGAAACAGACACATTCCCTGCCCACAGTGAGAAGCAGCATGGTGTAGTGGATAGAGCATGGACCTGGCAGTCAGAAGGACTTGGTTTCTAATCCCGGTTTCCCCAAGTGACTGCTGTGTGACTTTGAGCAAGTCAGTTTTCTTCTCTGTGACTCAGTCACCTCATCTGTAAAATGGGGATTGAGACTGTGAGCCTCATTTGGGACAGGGACTGTGTCCAACCTGATTTGCTTGTATCTACCCAGCGCTTATTTGCAACCCAATGTCGCTGAGTGGGATATGAGGGACATATGATGAAAAGCAACATGACCTAGTGGAAAGAGCAGAGGACCTGAGTTCTAATCCTGGCTCCACAACGTGCCTGCTGTGTGACCTTGAGCGAGTCACTTAAGTACCTCATTTTCCTCATCTGTAAAATGGTGATAAAATGCTCATTCTCCCTCCTTCTTAGACTATGAGCACGTGGGACAGGAACTGTGTCCAATCTGATTATCTTGCATCTGCCCCACTGCTGAGTACAGTGCTTGGCATATAGTAAGCATTTAACAAATACCACAATTATTATTATTATCATTATTATTAGAGGGGGAGATAGACATTAATATACATAAATCAATTAATAAATTACAGATCTATACATATGTGCTTTGGGGGTGGGATAAAGGATGAATGAAAGGAGCAAGTGAGGGTGACACAGAAGGGAGTGGGAGAAGAGGAGAGGAGGGCTTAGTCAGGGAAGACTTCTTGGAGGAGATGTGCTTTCAAGAAGGTTTTGAAGTGGGAGAGAGCAATTATCTGATATGAGGAGGGAGGGAGTTCCAGGTAGGATGTGGGCGAGAGGTTGGCGGTGACCAAGATAGAGTGAGAAGGTTAGCACTAGAGGAACAAAGTATGTAGGCTGGGTTGTAGTAGGAGAGTAGTGAGGTGAGGTAAGAGGGGACAAGGCGATTGAATGCTTTAAAGCCAATGGTGAGAAGTTTCTGTCTGATGAGGAGGTGGATGGGCAACCACTGGAGTTTCTTGAGGAGTGGGGAAACATGATCTGAACGTTTTTGAAGGGAAATGGTTTGGGCAGCAGAACGGAGTAAGGACTGGAGTGGAGAGAGACAGGAGACAGGGAGGTCAGCAAGGAGGCTGACACAATAATCAAGGCGGGATAGTATAAGTGCTTGCGTTAACATGGTATCGGTTTGGATAGAGAGATAGGGGTGGATTTTAGTAATTGGTGAAGGCAGAACTGACAGGATTTAGGGACGGCCTCAGCACTTACCACCGAGAAGCACTTAACAAATGCCATCAATCAATCATATTTATTGAGCACATAGTATGTGCAGAGCACTGTACTAAGCACTTGGGAGAGTACAAAACAACAGAATTAGCAAACACGTTCCCTGCCCATAAGGAGCCATCACTATTATTGTCATCTACTTTCCAGAACACTCACTTTTTAAAAAATGGATTTGTAAGCTAGAACAGGTGCTTGATTAAAATACATACATGTGTTTGTTTTAGTTTTTCCAAAAGTGAGGCATTTTTCAAAACGATTATTTCAGTTAGTCACCACAATGACCTATGAAAACGATCTCTTTGGCGACATTACTAAACCAACTGCCATATAATGGAGAAGGACAGGCAAAATAATTTCAGAAAGGAGAAAGATGGATATGTGTAGGAGAAACTATACTGCTTTATAGTACCTTAGAAGCTTCTCAAATTTTAGAGATTCAGGTTCTGCTCACGTATTTAGGTAATGAGGTACATTAACTCTTTCAGGTCACTAGACTTCCATAAGGTCTCCTTAAATTTTTAATTTACCACAGGAGAGCAACTTGAATTCTGAAAAGAATGGAGAGAAATGGCTTCCAAAGGTTAAACCAAGCTCCAATATATTAGATTTGATTTCCATTTTCAACTGATAATGTCATTTTCTTTCAAACGAAGGAAAAGGAAACCAAATAACAGGTGTCAACTAGAGGAGAAAATGCTCAGAAATCCTCAATAATCCCTTCTTTGCAATCTTGATCCCTTGGAAATGACTGCTGAGTAATCTGACACCACTTTGCAAAATATAATAATAATAACGATGATAATAGAGGGCAAAGTAGGAGAGAATAAAAGGAAAGAAGTATTTTGGGGCTAGACAGATCTTGGGAAAAAAAAAGAGACAGAAAAGAAGAGAAGGGAGGGAGATGGCCAGCAACCCTGAAATGTTAAAAGATCTGGGAAAATGGGATATATCTTTGTCCCAACTACTTCAAAGTAATCCTCTCAGACCTGCTGACATTTTGCCAATTCCACAAGAGTTGGTCATCTTTCTCTTACTGCCACACTCCCCTCCTCTAACGCCAACCTACTCTCTGTTCCACCACCTTGTCTATCCTTCACCGACCCCTTGCCTACATTCTCCCTTGGGCCGGGAACTCCCTCCCCCTTCATATCTGACAGTACACTACCCGCCCCACCTTCAAAACCCTCCTAAAATCACATCACCTCCTAAAGGCCTTCACAGACTAAGGCCCATATTTCCTCCTCAGGCCCTCCCATCTGTACCGACTAGGCACTTGGGTGTGTAGGTCATGGGTTCTAATCCCGACTCCACCACTTGTCTGCTGTGTGACCATGAGCAAGTCACTTCACTTCTCTGGGTCTCAGTTACCTCAGCTGTAAAAAGGGGATCGAGACTGCGAGCCCCACATAGGACAGGGACTGTGTCCAACCTCATTTGCTTGTATCCATCCTAGCACTTAGTACAGTGCCTGGCACCCCTTAAGTAATTTGATACTAACTCCACCCCCACAGTACTTAGGTGCATAGGCTTATACTCCAGAGAAGCAGCGTGGCTTAGTGGAAAGAGCCCAGGCTTGGGAGTCAGAGGTCATAGGTTCTAATCCTGGCTCATTCATTCATTCAATAGTATTTATTGAGCGCTTACTATGTGCAGAGCACTGTACTAAGCGCTTGGGGTGAACAAGTCGGCAACAGATAGAGACAGTCCCTGCCGTTTGACGGGCTTACAGTCTAATCGGGGGAGACAGACAGACAAGAACAATGGCAATAAACAGAGTCAAATAAACTGACAGGAGATGAAGAGAGACCGATTAATGTAGTTACTTCTAATAATAATAATGTTGGTATTTGTTAAGTGCTTACTATGTGCAGAGCACTGTTCTAAGCGCTGGGGTAGACATAGGGGAATCAGGTTGTCCCACATGGGGCTCACAGTCTTAATCCCCATTTTACAAATGAGGTAACTGAGTCCCAGAGAAGTTAAGTGACTTGCCCACAGTCACACAGCTGACAAGTGGCAGAGCTGGGATTCGAACTCATGATCTCTGACTCCAGAGCCCGTGCTCTTTCCACTGAGCCACTGAGTGGCTGCTACTTCTGTCACTTCTGTCCACCACTTGTCAGCTGTGTGACTTGGGGCAAGTCACTTAACTTCTCTGGGACTCAGTTACCTCATCTGTAAAATGGGGATTAAGACTGTGATCCCCACGTGGGACAACCTGACGAACTTGTATCTCCCCCAGTGGTTAGAACAGTGCTTGGCACATAGTAAGTGCTTAACCAAAACCAACATTATTATTATTATTATTACTATTTCCCCTATCCCTAATCTATTTTAATATCTGCCTTCCCCTTTAGGCTGTAAGCTCCTTGTGGGCAGTGATGACATCTACCAACTTTGTTGAACCGTGCTCACCCAACCACGTAGTACAGGGCTCTGACACAGTAAGCGCTCAATAAATGCCACTGATTGATTAACTGTCACCAACAAACCCAACGTAGATCATCCAATTGCTGCCATCTGTTACCCAGGTAAAGCCATTCAAAGAGTGGTTCTTTATTGGTCTGGACTCCCCACAAACTCTCTACCTCCACTCTGTTGATGCTACTTTAAATCCAGCTCCTCTGTGCCCCTACCAACCTGCTACACTGGTCCCACAAAATGTTATACCTGCCTTCCTGTCTACCTGAGAAGCAGCGCGGTGGAGTGGATAGAGCACGGGCCTGGGAGTCAGAAGGCCATGGGTTCTAATGCTTCCACCACTTCTCTGCTATATGATCTTGGGCAAGTCATTTCACTTCTCTGGGCCTCACTTACCTCATCTGTAAAATAGGGATTAAGACTGCGAGCATAATGTGGGACAGGGACTGTGTCCAACCCGATTTGCTTGTGTCCAACCCGATTTGCTTATGCCCACCCAGCATTCAGTAGAGTGCTTGGCACATAGTAATCACTTAACAAATGCCATTGTTATTATTATAATTCCCGTAATCCCCTCGTTGTGGGCAGGGAATGTGTCCATTTATTGTTGTACTCTCCCAAACGTTTAGTACATTGCTCTGCACACAATAAGCACTCAATAAATACGATTGAATGAATGAATGAAAGTAGAGGAGGGAATAAAGAGTACAATTTAATATGTATTTCTGGTATATTTGAAATTAGGTCCTAGATCCACATACCTCCAGGTAGTTCAGAAAGTATTTCCTAAGCCCTTCAGCTTGAGTTCATGAAAACCAGATACTAGATTTCAACCCACGGGAATCTGGACCTTGACTGGAAATAATGAAAGTGCTCTGGAGAATGAAGACATTCAGGTTATTTCAGCCATCTTTTGTTTTGGTGAAAGAAATATTATCTCTGAAAAATGAGTTAGCTTTGTTTACCACTATTCACGTGGATTTCCCATAGATTTTTTTTAACGCTTTATGAACAATGATAAAAATTTATACTCAATTCTTCCCCAGTCTTGAAGGCCATGTTCTTTCAATCTATTTTA
The DNA here is from genome assembly GCF_004115215.2 of Ornithorhynchus anatinus. Classification (NCBI taxonomy): domain Eukaryota; kingdom Metazoa; phylum Chordata; class Mammalia; order Monotremata; family Ornithorhynchidae; genus Ornithorhynchus; species Ornithorhynchus anatinus. The sequence goes on from NC_041753.1 coordinate 59,489,807, forward strand.
GCTCTATTTTCCAGAGGAGGAAATGCATTATTTTTTCCTGTTGGTGAACTGGCTTATTTCTCCCAGGATTTTAGGTATAAGCTTTTCAAAGAACCACAGCATTCTCAGAGATGTAAGTGTGTTGGAAATATGGAAGCTGAAAAAGAATCACGGTCACTTTGACTATCATAATTCCCTACCTAACCACATACACCTTGGGAGTCTAGTGTAGACTTTCTAGAGATATTTAAACTAATTTATTAAACACGTTATTAATAATTCATTTAGGTCTTAAAAATGATATTAGTTCATAATATTGGAGAAGCAGCTTGGCGAAGTGGATAGAGCATGGGAGTCAGAAGGTCATGGGTTCTAATCCCGGCTCTGACACTTGTCTGCTGTGTGACCTTGGGCAAGTCACTCTACTTCTTTGTGTCTCAGTTCCCTCAGTAGTAAAATGGGGATTAAGACTGTGAGCCCTGTGTGGGACAGGGACTATGTCCAACCCGATTATCTCATATCTACTCCAGCACTTAGAATAGTGCCTGGCACATAGTAAGTGCTTAACAAATGCTATTATTATTATTGTTATTATTATTATTATTATTATTATTATAGACCTGGGAGTCAGAAGGCTACTTTATTGTCTCCTTGAAAGCCAACTACTTGCCCACTGATGGGCTGATAATGTCTATTTCCCCATTCTCCACTACTATTGCCCAACTTCTCTCAGTTGAGGGAGGGGGGAAAAGCCTGAACAGAGAGCTGCAGCTCTACATTGCTGTGCCGCCCACGTGACTGGGATGTGCTAACCAAGTGATCACAGCTTGATATCACTGGGCCACCCACGTGATCACAACGTGCTGCCCACGTGACCGCCACGTGATAGCCCTGTGCCATTAACGTGATCACAGCATGCCGACCCTGGGATAATAGCTGATACCACCGTGCCGCCCACGTGATCGCAGAGTGCTGAGTATGTGACCACCATGTGCTATCTCCGCATCGGGCTACCGGGATGGTCCATGCCGACCACGGGACTGCCGTGTGAAATTCCTCCCTCCGCCACTGCTGACCACATGACCCCTTCGTTAAATACCCCTGCCACCCACGTGTCAGCCGGGTGATTTCCCCGTTCTCTTGAGGCTTATTCATTTTATATGTGTGTATGTGTACTTATTCATTTTATCGTCCCTATCTGTGATTATTTTTATATTTGTCAACCCCATTACAGTCCAAGCCTCTAGCCTTTTCCCCTAAATTCCTAATTGCTCTCTACAAACATACTGTGAACTTTTCACCCATTAATTGAATCAAACCTATGTTTAGCCTGAAACCCCTTGCTTTAATAACAGATTCTTGTCCCCTTCTTTTCAGCTGGGGTTTACTGATTAGGCATCAGTAGCCTTATTCACCCTTACATTCAACTTGTTTCATTTTTTGGTCAGCCTGATGATTGCCCATCGATGGGCTGAGAGCCCCACATTCCCCTGTTCAGAGCCCAGCCCAGTAGATCCCAGAGAGGAAGGGGTTTGAGAGGTTTCGGTCATGAGAAGGGAAGTTGGCACCCTGTATTTGCCCCCCTACACCTGGCGGGGGGCCAGGAGGCTATAGGATTGTGCCAGAAGTAAGGTCCGCAGAGCCCTCCCTCTTGTCCCTCCTCCCTCACGCTGGAATCCCGATGGCAAAGAAGCAGGACAAGGACTCATCAGGGCGATAACAACAGTCTCCCATCAACAACTAACAAGCTGATAAGGCTGGGCCATTCAGTCTGGACCCATGGACGGAGGGACGGATGCTTTAATGCCTCACTGATCGCAGCTCAAAACTTGAGGATTTCCCCCCAACTGGGAGCGGCCAAGGCCCAAGCCATAAACCGTCCAGTGGAAGAGCTGATGCTCGAACCCAGGTCTCCTGACTCCCCGGTTGGTGCTCTTTCCACTAGGCAGGTGTAGGGATTAGCTACAGTTTTAAGCAGTGTGGCTCAGTGGAAAGAGCCGGGCTTGGGAGTCAGAGGTCTTGGGTTCGAATCCCGGCTCTGCCACTTGGCAGCTGTGTGACTGTGGACAAGTCACTTAACTTCTCTGTGCCTCAGTTACCTCATCTATAAAATGGGGATTAACTGTGTGCCTCACGTGGGACAACCTGATTACCCTGTATCTAGCCCAGCACTTAGAACAGTGCTCTGCACATAGTAAGTGCTTAACAAATACCAACATTATTATTATTATTATTACCCCCATTGCCATGGATAGTTGATTTACACTAAATCTACACTCAGGACAACTCGCTATGTCAGTGTGGGGTTCAGACTCCCAAGCGATTACTAATTTCTAAACTGACAAACAAGGTTAACCAGCCCTCTTTTTTCCCCCGTTTCATCTTTGCATTCACCAGACCCCTGCCACTAAGATTTGTCCAGAATAAATTTTTTGGGGAGGCAGGAAGATATAAAGTTCCTGGCATTTATTTGAAGTTCACTCAGAATTATATATGCAATTGCAATCTCTCATGTAAAAGATGCGTTGGTCAGTGAACCAGATAATAAAATAATACTGGGAGTCTTCTCACGTAGAGACTCATAAAAATAAGAGAAGCAGCATGGTGTAATGGACAGAGCACGGGCCTGGGAGTCAGAAGGTCATGGATTCTAATTTCAGCTCTGCCACTTGCCTGCTGTGTGAACTTGGGCAAGTCCCTTTGCTTCTCTGGGCCTCAGTTACCTCATCTGTAAAATGGGAATTGAGACTGTGAGCACCACTGTGTCCCTCCCACTTTGCTTGTATCCACCCCAGCATTTAGTACACTGCCTGGTACATAAAAAGCGCTTAATAAATACCACAATTAATTAATTAATTCGACTGTACTTTTTCAATGCATTAACTTACAAATGCTAGCGTACAGAGGAAGCAGAAGTCACCATGGTCCTGAACTGTTTTAGGGCTCATAACCGGTCTATATGTTCAAATTCTTAATTTTGTTGCTTTTTCCAAATGTGTTCATGCTGAATCAATCAAGTGAATAGGAGATGTAAACTCACTCAGTGGCTCCCTTTCCCTTTTTAAAACTTTGGTTCATCATTTTAAAATCGGACAGGCAGTCACTGGGCACACATCTATTCACTCGACTGATTCAGCATGAACCCATTTGGAAAAAGCAGCTAAATTAGGGATTTGAACACATATAGGCAGGTTATTTCATTCAGGAAAGCACAGGCAATAAGAACAAGTCCTTTGAGGTGCAATTTCAAGAGAAATGATTTCATAAAGTGGGATAACTTTTGCAAAGCACAAAGTATTACTCCAGTGGGTCAGATGCCAAAACGATCTGAGTTGTCATAAACAAGATGACATTCTAAAGTAAAACAGCCTGTTGGATATGGAAATATGGATGACTTTTAAGCTCATGTGTGTTCTCTGATTACTGCTGCTTATTTGGCTTCATTATAAAAATCGGAGGGAGGATATACTGGGTTGGCCAAATTTTGGGTTAGATTACAGGTAAAGAAACAAAGTGTTGAGGAGTCCCACTCAGGCAGTATCCTTCGTATGAATGAATGCTACAATGTAGACTGAAGAGACACAAGTGTCTGGAAACACTGCAGCTGTTTTTCCACATATTTAGGGAAGACAGATTGCTTTGAGGACGTAGTCTCAACGCATTTGTTGCAGAGTAAGTGCAAACAAGCTTAGCCCTTTTACTGGGAACCCTTTTCCAGCTTAGGTATTTTTGAAAGGAATATCTTCAGCTGTTAACATCCTGGAGAACTTTAGACCTGTAACAATTTTTAGAACATTTTAAAGTACAGTACTCAATACTCACCAACTCTCCAGGATTGGCTGTTGCCAGAGGAAGAAAGAGTGACATTATAACAACGAAAAGATTTCTGAGCTTTAATATTTCCATAATCACCCAAACGGTTATGCAAAAATCCCCTTTCCGGTTCTTCATCTGAGAATGATCACTGATCATTACCACCCAATGAATTTTCGGTTGGCTGGCTCGTTTTGAAGAGAGAACTGGCCACTTACCAATTCTCAACACACTGCCTTTCTTACCTTCTCTGTGCCACTGGAGGGTTTACCTGAAATTTTTGGAACCCATAAACTTTAAAGGTTTTAGATCGGAGTTGTGTTCAAAGTTTGGTGATTTTGACTTACAAGCATTTGTGTACTGGGGTGTGAAATAAGAGCTCAGGGAGAATTTTAGGATTGGTGAAGGAGGATCCATTTCTCTTTTGATTCTGGCTGGGTGTTACAAAGACGGAATGGACAGGGTTGAGAGCAACTCTGCATTTCCAAGAGCATTTGCTAGATGTAAGTGTATTCCTGGCTAACAGTTTGCTGTTTAGAAAAATAAAGGGGTTTATTTCCTCAAGTGAACCATATCACTGATGTGAAGCCTACCTCTTTAGGCTTTTGGGAAAGGAACTATTTCCAATTAGCAGATGTATACTCAGCTTGTACAGTAATGTTGTGACAGTATTGTTTTTAAAAATCTCTTTTTGCATGCTCTGTTTGCTTGTATGTTTGCTTTCTTTAATTGCTTCTCATTGAAAAAACAAAACTCGTCAGAGTTTAGTTTTCTCTAACTTTGCATTATGGTGGATCTTTTGTAGAACAAGAAAGTATCACCATAACAAAATGTACCACCCAGTAGTCGATTAAATCAATTCCCGTGAAATTTACAAACTCTCTAGGGCATTTTTTTTTTGTCAGCAAGAGAACTGTCAGCCAGTTACAACAGTTCCAGTATCAAATACAGGTTAAAGTTGCAAATAATTTGTTCTGCCCAACTTCCACTGTTTGAACAAGACGCTACATGAACCTATGTTACGCATGACTTTCCTTTCCATGTTTATATAAGACTCTTTACATAAGTCTTATATAAATCAACGTTGTCCTCATTATAAAAATGTATTTTCTCATATACCCGAGGCAAGATAGCAAACATGCGTTATACTAACCTTAGTATACTGGATTTTCCAATCAGCGAGCGGGGCAGGCAAAGTTGGAGCAGGTCGGTTGCCTGGGGTCTGTTTTTTCACATTTGCAGATGACATTTCTAGGCTAGTTCCTGAAATACAGGTGAAATGAGGTATCAGCCAAGCTCAGTGATTTTTGTCCTGACTGAGCACTTAGCTTTATTTGTGCCTTTTTGTCTGAACTGGCTAAGGTTTATTTGCATGCAGGAATATGATTGGATGAACAAACTCCGAGCAAAAAAGAAAATGACACTACACTTATTTGTAACACCTAGAGCAGCAGGGCTTTGACTTTAGACTTAAATCCTTAGGAAACCATTTCTTCAGAACTCAGGTCTCTTGGGGAGACAGTAGAGTATTTGCAAAACACACTCACTGGCAAAGCAGAAATCTGTCACAAGACTATAAAGCCGCCTTGATCTCTAAAGTTAAGGTCATTTTTTCCTTTCATATTTCTATAGTATTTTCATTTCCCTGGGAGCAATAAACGAAATGGCCAAGACAAAAGCATTGCTTCCTACCCATTTCCAGAGAGTCAAAAAAGGAGCAGACCCACATGCTAACTTTTTTGCTGAAGTGGAGTATTCCCTATATAAGGGAGAGAGCTTACAGTTTGTCGTTATTTCTCCCCACCTGATTTATCTTGGCCGAAACATTGCCCGGGTTGGGGGTAATGTGAGCTGCCGTGGTTATGCCCCCCAGAACTGTGCTGTGCACCGAGTAAGGGTCCAGTGAATAATAGTGATCGATTGACCTCTAATGATATGAACCAAGAGCTTGCTTGTATGGATCATCTTTTTTTTTAATGGTATTTGTTAAGTGCTGATTAGGCGTCAAACACTGATCTGAGCACTGGGGTAGGCACGAGTTAATTAGGTTGGACCCAGTCCCTGTCCCGCATGGGGCTCACACTCAAAGAAGGAGCGAGAACACCACGTATCCCCATTCTACAGTTGAAGAAACTGAGGCATAGAGAAGTTGAGTGATTTGCCTAAGGTCACACTATAAGCAAGCGACAGGGCCCCGATTAGAACCCAGGTCGTTCTGAATCCCAGTTCCGTGCTTTCTCCACTAGGCTACGCTGCTTCTCGTAGCTTATCATCAGGGCTAACTGATGAGGAGGTCGTGCCCACCTGTATTCTCGGCTTTCCACTTGTCCCTGTTTGCAAATGAAAGGAAACTCCTACAATTGCCCCCCCAACTCTCGTTGGTTTCCACACCCCCATCCATAACTCCTCTGCTCCCTATTTCCCCTTTTGGGGGGCGGGGCGGGGGGAGGGAGGGAGGGCTGGGAAAGTGACCAGAGACAGGATGGTGATCTACTCCAGTTCTATTCAACAAAATGTGTTTTTGTTTAAATGTGCAATTTCATAACAGCTGTTACATAACTCATAATGTGGTGGAATATCCATATCCGGGTAGCTGAAATTTACCACACCTCTACACTCCCAGATAGAAGTTGTTTATCCAAATGCCAGGACCTTGCAGTCCCAGATAATTGGTGAGATTTGGCCTTCAGCTGAATGCCTTGAAACACACTTGGCATGCATCCTTGTTTTGTGCCCTATCACCACCATCTCTCATGTCTTACTGACTAGTGACACAACCACAAATTGCTTTAGAATCCCCTTTACACTGTGGGTTTGCTGGTGTGCTGGCATTTATTTCAGCTTCACAGTGTGGTTAAAAATAACTATCAGTTGGCAAAATTCTCACCAGCCCTTGCTGTTCTCCATGTCACAGTGGTAATGGATCTGATGGCTGAGGCGGGACGGTGAGTCACATTTTCACTTTTTACAATATTTCTCTTTAACTTCTCTGTAGCCTAAAGTTTTTAAAGCTCACCTTACTTTTAGTTTTTTCCTCACAGCTCCTGAAGGTATAGACCTATGAAACACCAGCTTGCAGGGTGGAAAGGGTAGAGCTTCCAGGAAACTATAACCCAAATCTAATTCCATGAGACAGCCTGTTAGGTGGTGGGGAGGGGAAAAGAAGGAAGGCAACAGAAAAATCCTCTTCCTAGTTGTCCATAGGAACTCTCATGTTCTCTTTTCAGCTTGTCTCTTTCTCCCCTTCGTTCCTTCTCTTTGTTTTTCTCACTCCCCTCTGCCCCTCCCTCCAAGTGTTTTACCTTATGTCCAGGGTAGAAAGAGTGTGGGAAGGGCACAACTAGGAGAATTCCCCAAACCCATTTTGGGGCGCTAGATTGTGGCTGTTGCACTCACTTCCCCCCCACTACAGTTGCTGCCTCTGAACGGCCATTGCAGATGCTCAGAAAACTCGAGTCAAATCCCCCTTCCCCTCTCCCAGCTCACAATTTGGCTGGGAGGGGGTGAGGGGCCACAGAGACCCCAGACCCCTAGCCTGGACTAGGCTGTGGCCAAAGGGATGCAATTACTCTGCACAGGTGGTTCAGTTAATCAGTATTGTTTCCCTGAGCTCTTACTCTACACAGAGCACTGTACTAAGCACTTGGAAGAATGCAATAGAGTCAGTAGACACAATCCCTGCCTTCAAGGAGCTTACAGCCTAGTGGATCTGCCCCAGAGTCTGCAAATCAGATCACCTGAATTCATTTAGCTAAGCATGCATTTTTAATAATAATAATAGTAATAATGGCATTTGTTAAGCACTTACTATGTGCAAAGCACTGTTCTAAGCACTGGGGAGTATACAAGGTGATCAGGTTGTCCCACATGGGGCTCACAGTATTAATCCCCATTTTACAGTTGAGGGAATTGAGGCACAGAGAAGTGAAGTGACTTGCCCAAAGTCACACAGCTGACAAGTGGCGGAGCAGGGATTTGAACCCATGACCTCTGACTTCCCAGCCCGGGCTCTTTCCACTGAGCCACGCTGCTTCTCTAACTAAGAGCCTCTTCAGGAAAAAAAAAAATAGGCAGCAGCTCACATTTCTCTCCTTTTGGGTCATGGGAGCTCCCACAGAGTCACATGGATCTGAAGACATTTTGGGAAGACAACAGAATTCCCAGAATACTTGGATTCTCTCCCATCTTTCGCAGCAGTATCTCAAGAGGAAACCTCCCACCTTCTCTCAAAATCTATTCCCTCTACCTGCGCCTCTGACCCCATCTCTTTTGCATATTATCAAGCCACTTATCCCCCTCCTTCTTCCCTCCCTGACTGTCATCTTTCTCTGTTCACTCTTCACCCATCCATCTTGCCCATCCACCTCGGCATCAAACAGAAACTCCTTACCAATGACTTTAAAGCACTCAATCTCCTTGCCCTTACCTCTTACCTCGCCCATTTCCTACTACAATTCTGCACATTCACTTTGCTCCTTTAACACTAACCTACTCACTGTACCTCGATCTTGTCTTTCTCACCCTGGCCCGGATTACTCTCCTCCTTCATATCCGACAGATGATCACTCTCCCTACCTTCAAAGCCTTATTAAAATCACATCTCATCCAAGAGGCCTTCCCTGACTAGGCCCTCATTTCCCCTACTCCCTCTCCCTTCAGTGTCATCCTTACACTTGGATTTGTTTCCTTAATTCACCCCACCCTTAGCCCCACAGGCCTTATGCACGCATCCATAATTTATTTTAATTCCCGTCTCCCCCCTAGACTGTAATCTCCTCATGGGCAGGGAACATGTCTACCAACTTTGTTTCGTACTCTCCCAAGCACTTAGTATAGTGCTCTGCACATAGTGCGTGCTCAATAAATACGATTGATCGAAGACCACACGTGCGCCTATCAATGTGCTGCCCCTCAGTCCACCTACTTGTTATAGTGTACTCTCCGAAGTTCTTAGTCCAGTGCTCTGTACACAGTAAGTGCTCAGTAAATACGATTGACTGACAGAGTGACCTGCTTATTGCACCCCAGACTCCAGGACGATCGTGAATGGCTGGGAAAAGGGGGTCCCAGTGACCCCGTGCAAGCCACTAACACTAGAATCAAATCCATTATGCAGGTCCTTGTTCCTGTACTTGACTCCGTGAAGCAAAATAAAGTAACCGAAGCCCCTCAATACCTCCCTCCAACCCTCTCAAGTCTCATAACCAGCCACCACCTCACTGAAAAAATAAAATATGGGTTCCAGTCCCTTACTCAGCCTGGGGCCCACTCCAATAGAGAAAAGAAATGTCCTGCTGATTGAAAGGAAGAAAAGAAAAGAGAGGTGGCTGACTTCTCATTTCCTTGTTTCCTAGTACCAGCCAATATATTTTCTCCTCTGGTGAACCAATTAGCAGGAAGCTTCAGCCATGACAAGGTTCAAGAGTGGTTGCTGGATCACTGCATCTCTTTTCTATGGCCATTAAATGTTGCCTTTGATGATTTTTGTCCCACAATTTTAACAGTGGAAAAGCATCTTAAAGTGAGTGAATTCTGGCAAACCCCAGTTCCCGGAGTCTACGGTAAAGCAAATGATCATCAAGCTACTTCGCTTGGTCTGCAGGGTGGAAGAGATGGGTGCTTGCCATCAGATGTCTTCTTGGTGTCCTCTGCTGTCCATTGCAACTCCCAGGGCTTTCCTTCCAGCATGGCCACCGTGAACTTTAGTTCTTAGTCACATCTTGGACCACTCCTCTGGATGGCTATGCGCAGTACCTGCTTACCTGCCCCCCGCCACCAATTCTAGCTCCCAGGGCTTTCAGGGTCCACCCCACTGCCTCCCCGGGATCTAGCACTGCCTCTCCCCAACATCACCGAAGCCCCTCCATCCTGACCTGTCCTGCACTATCCTGGTGAGAAGGAGAAAAGTAGCCACAGCCTGGTGCCACCTTCAGAAAATCTCAGGAAGACGAGGAGGCTGCTACTGGAGAGGTCACCATGGCTGTGGTTGTGGACTCTGAGCTGCTAGGAGCCTGAAATTCAGCTCCTCCAGCCACAGAGCCCCACTGAGCTTTGTTTACATTTGGTGCATTTGTCTGTGTTGTGTTTTATTTATTCAGCATTCCTGATGGGTCTGTCTCCAGTTGCTTCTCCTCACTTAAACTCATAGTTTGTAAGCCCCCTGAGGAGCAGGGACCATGTCTTAGTCTCACCTGTGTATTCTTTCCCAGTGCTTAGTACAGAGCTCTGCACACAGTAATCACCCAGTCATATTTATTGAGTGCTTAGTGTGTGCAGAGCACTGAACTAAGTGTTTGGGAGAGAGCAGTATAACAAAGTTAGTAGACATGTTCTCTGTTTTCAAAGAGCTTGCTAATCCAGCGCTTAGTACAGTGCCTGACACATAGTACGCACTTAACAAATACCACAATTATTATTAATGATCGTGGCCGCCCAGGGTCCTGGTAGTTTTGCTCTTTTGCTGCCATACTCTGCTGCCTGCTTAAGGGGTGCAGACCCAAGTGTGTAGGTGATGCAGAAGAGAAGGCAAATAGGGTGGGCAAGTGGCGGGGGCGGGGGGATCACTCAGGGAAGGCCTCCAGGAGGCCTCCACCTCCCACTCTCCTTCTACAGCCCAGCCCGCACACTCCGCTCCTCTGCCGCTAACGTCCTCACTGGGCCTCGTTCTCACCTGTCCTGCCGTTGACCCCTGGCATACATCCTACCGCTGACCTGGAATGCCCTCCCTCCTCACATCTGCCAAACTAGCTCTCTTCCCCCCTTCAAAGCCCTATTGAGAGCTCACCATCTCCAAGAGCCCTTCCCAGATTGAGCCCCCCTTTTCCTCTGCTCCTCCTCTCCTCTCCACTGCCCCTACTCCCTCCCTCTGCTCTACCCCCTTCCCTGCCCCACAGCACGTGTGTATCTTTGTACATATTCATTATTCTATTTAATTTATTAATGATGTATATATATCTATAATTCTATTTATTTTGAAACTACTGATGCCTGTCTACTTCTTTTGTTTTTTTGTCTGTCTCCCCCTTCTTCACTGTGAGCCCATTGTTGGGTAGGGATTGTCTCTATCTGTTCCCAAATTATACTTTTCAAGTGCTTAGCACATTGCTCTGCACACGGTAAATGCTCAATAAATACGATTGAATGAATGAGGACATACGGTTCTAGTAGGACTTTGGAGATGGGGAGAGTGGTAGTCTCTCAGATATAAAGGGGAAGGAGCTCCAGGCTAGAGGGAGGAGGTGAGCAAGGGGTTGGCAGCAGGGAAGAAGAGATTGAAGTTCAGTGAGTAGGTTGCTGTTAGAGGAGGAAGAGGTGTAGGCTGGGGTGTAGTAGGAGATCGATGAGATAAGGTAGGGGAGAAGCAGTGTGTCCTAGTGGATAGAGCACAGCCTGGGAATCAGAAGGACTTAGGGTCTAATCCCAATTCCGTCACTTATCTGCTGTGTGACCTTGGGCAAGTCACTTCACTTCTCTGTGCCTCAGTTACCTCATCTGTAAAATGGGGATTAAAATTGTGAGCCCCATATGGGACATAATAATAATAATAATAATAATAGTATTTGTTAAGTGCTTACTATGTTCCAAACACTGATCCAAGCTTCAAGCACTGGAGTGGATACAAGATAATCAGGTTGTCCCACATAGGGGACATGGACTGTGTCCAACCTGATTACCCTGTATCTATCCAGCTCTTAGAACAGTGCTTGGCACATAGTAAGCGCTTAACAAATACCATAATTATTATTATTATCTACTCCAGTGCTTGATACAGTTCCTGGCACATAGTAAACTGTGAACAAATACTATAGACGAGAGAGAGAGAGAGAGAGAGAGAGAGAGAGAGAAAGCCGGCTGCCTTAAAACTGATCATAAGGAGTTTCTGTTGGATGCTCATTTAAAATACCCTGCTAGTGGTTTGGGCTTCTCTGGAGGCAGGGATTGAGGTTTCCTATTTGTATTGGATGCTCCCAAGAACCGACCTAACAGTCCACCCAGCGAGAGCTTCTTGTGGAAAGGGAATGTGTCTTTTGCTTCTGATGTACTTCCCAAATGCTTAGTACAGTACACTATATTCAATCAGAACTCAATAAATACCATTCCAACTATAACCACTACTAGTAGCCACACAATAAATGATGAAGATGATGATAATAATGATGATCATCATCATCCAAGATTAAAACTTTGGGCAAGTCACTTAACTTCTCTGTGCCTCATTTAACTCATCTGTAAAATGGGGATTAAGACTGTGAACCCCACGTGGGACAACCTGATTACCTTGTATCTACTCCAGTGCTTAGAAAAGTGCTTGGCACATAGTTAGCACTTAACAAATGCCATAATTATTATTATTATTATTATTAAGAGAGAGAAAAAGATAGGAAAGAGGATATGGACACACACACACATATGATCTCAAAAAACTGGCCGCAGTAGCAAGCTGGTAATGAAAGTTTATTTCCTCCATCTGGAAAGTCAAAAGTTATCATCACCTGGGTTTTGATGACTTGAACACTGTCACCTGTAAAAGGAGCAAACTGCAGGAAGACTGCAGCTCTTTGGATGTATTTTTCAGAGTTTAGGGTTTTTTTTCCCAGGGACTTTTCATGTGGAATTGGTGTCCCACTGGCCTTCCCTCTCTCCTCTATCATCTCACTAGCTACCACTCCCTCCTACCTAACCTGGCCTGGCTGAATGAAGCTAAGCCTACCCTCTTCAGAAAGACCAGCTTTAGTGAGTAGGATGTACAGGCTAAGGGGTGGAGAGCTTGTGAGGCAGGTGAAGTGAAGAGGGAAGGCCATTGGAGGGTCCATTCGTGGGGAAAGCTCCTGATAAGCCACTCAAATGGGGAAAAACAAACACAGTGAAATCAGCATTCCCTGTCTCTTCCCTGCAGCCCTTATGTATGCCACTGCCAAGGAAAACAGAGGGCAGATCACTGATTCCCAGGCAACGATTTGTTGAGGAATGACTGGGCACAAATATGGGTCATCCCTCATGCAGGCCTCGCTGCTGTTCCCCTGACTCTGTGAACTTTACTGCTTTGTTTGACTATTGCCTAAAGACCATTTTCAAAGACGAAGGTTGGAAGTTTCCATTCCATTCCCAGCAAACCCTGGCAGTATAATCCATGGGCAGTTAATCATCTCCAGTCTTCACGTATACTCCGCTTAGCTGGCGCCGATGTGTGACAGGCCTCAGGGTTCAGAGATAGTAAGGGAAGAAAAGGGGCAAATCAAGAACCAGGTCTACAGAACTAGATTCTAGAGGTTTCTGATGAACGCAGGTATGAGGACATCTCTCTGGACTTTGATTTGCTCAGAATGAATCATTCATGCTTCCCTAAGTTTGAATTCCCAGTGCCTTGGGGAAAAAAATGACATTTTCAGCCTTCTACTATGAATTATTCTCTGCTAAAAATAGTTTCCCTGGTCAACTGTTTATATGCTATGCTAAATATTTATTTGTGTATTTTATCTTGCTATTTATATGGTGCCAAGATAAACAACAGGAAATAAATACACACTTTTTTTAAGGTTTTGGACTCCTACTTGAAAAACAATATGAAGTTTCCAATCAAATGGAGTGCTTTAACTGCTATTCCTGCGCAAGTAATATATGTCAGTGACTTGAATTAATCTTTCTCTCATCAGCAAAGGCCAGCAGAGTAAGAAACTTTCCATAGCAAGTTGCCATTTCACATTGAATGCCTGAGATTCTGAGATGTGGAAGCTCAATCCAATTGTAGACCTAATCAGTGATATTTGCTGAGCTTTTACTGTGTGCAGACCATTGCACTAAGTGCTTGGGAGCGAACAATAGAGTAAGTAGACCTGATGCCTGCCCTCGAGAAACTTCCAAATACTTTTCTTCCGGAAGGTGGTCTACTGGATTTCCGATTTCCTATTCTCCAAATATATAGAATTTCAGTCAATGGTATTTAGTGAGCACCTACTGTGTGGACAACACTGAATGAAGCACTCAGGAGAGTACGGTAAAGTTAGAAGATACAATCCCTGTCTTCAAGGAGCTTCCAATCTAGCAGGAGCTTATGTTCTAGTACTAACCTATTTAAGGCAGATACATATGAAGGAGGAATTACATCCTCACCCTTTCATGACTCTTTCCTTTCAGAAAAATCCACTAAGGAAGAGCAGGAAATCTTGTTTATAACATGAGACCATAAGAAATGACATTATTGGGTCAAAACAATGATAGTCCATCCAGTCTTGTATTTTGCCTCCAACAAAGGCAATGGGATGCTAGGAAGAACAGTGCATTTGGTGATATTCTCTTCCCACCTACCCTGACATCCAACTTTATTGTCAAAGATGACCATTAAACAGCCCTAACTTTGCTTTCTATGTTCATAACTCCTTCAAGTAATCCATCTCTCTTATTGTGCCCCCTGAAATGCACAGAATATCTCAGTGTAGACACAGCATAGGTTATAATAGTGGCCAATCTATGCCTTGTGTTTTCTACCCCCTTCCTCATGATGTCCAATACTACAATACAAATGTCACAAAAGGCTTAAGTAATAATTATATTTAAGAGGTATAATCAGGAGCCATATACACCTCACTGGGCTGGGATGAGTCCAATGCAGTTCATTTTGACTGCCACCCCAAGAGCTGTTTTGTCCAAAGTGCTGCCACTAATTTTTTTTTCATCACCTTCCTCATCTTCTCCACACTCCCAGTGGCTTGACTTCAGATTGACTGTCTCTCTAAACCCATTTTAGTTCCTACTTTGTCTCTCACTATTGAGAGACCACACAGGAAAGAAGAATCCAATTCCACTTGAATCCTTTGAATTCAGATGGAAGCAGTCAAGCCCAGAGCAATCACTCAATCAGTGCTATTGATTGAGCGCTTACTCAGTTCAGAGCATTGCGCTAAGTGCTTGGGAGAGTACAGAACAATAGAGTTAGCAGATATGTTGGTATTTGTTAAGCGCTTACTATGTGCCGAGCACTGTTCTAAGCGCTGGGGTAGACACAAGGGAATCAGGTTGTCCCACGTGGGGCTCACAGTCTTAATCCCCATTTTACAGATGAGGTAACTGAGGCACCGAGAAGTTAAGTGACTTGCCCAAAGCCACACAGCTGACAAACGGCCGAGCCGGAATTTGAACCCATGACCTCTGACTCCAAAGTCCGTGCTCTTTCCACTGAGCCACGCTGCTTCTCAGATATGACTTCTGCCCACGAGAAACGTACAGTCTAGAAGGGGAGGCAGACATTGAAAGACATTACCGACATCCTTGGGGGTGTCCTAGAGAGTCAGCCATTGTTATCTGGGCAAGTCTGTGATCCCTTGTGATATGTGGGTTTTCCCAGATCCTCTGGGGTGGGAAAGATGGGAAGGAGTCACCAAGTTCAGGGGCTTCCGTTCATTCAGCTCCCAGGTTTCGGGCTACGTTGTCTACTTAAAGTTTATGATCACCTTGGGCACCTCCATGGGGCCCCAGAATTCACCAGTTTTCTTAGGATGCTTGATTTCTACACTTATCCACCAAGGAATACCTGAACTGGACCACTGTGAACTTCTGCCTGAAACTACGGTGCTGTATTAGAAATGGACCACACAAAGAGAAAAAATAGACTTATTCTGAAAAACTAGTGTAAAGAGTATTGAACCGGAAGTCAGGAGACCTGTGTTCTCCTCCTGGTTTGGTCACTTGCCTGCTCTGTGATTTTGGGCAAGTCAACTTGTCTGGCCCTTGGTTTGTTCCTCAGTAAAATGGGGATAGAATACCGGTTCCCCTTCCCTTTTAGACTGTAAGCCCAGTGTAGGATAGGGACTGTGTCTAATCTGATTAACTTGTATCTACTACAGTGTTTAGCGCAGTGCTTGCCACATAGTAAGTGTTTACTAAAAACGTCATTATGAAACCCATGAAAGAAATCCCAGTCAAGAACAATTTTTGTCTGTGCCCTTCATTTCTCTTATATTCTGTCTCTCATCTCACATTTGTCTTTCTCTCTCATGCCTCCCTGGCTCTGTTTTTTATTTCATTTAGGCCTCAGCCCATCGGTGATCAGTATCTCTGCAGTTGCATGGAAGTCCTTCAGGGACTAAATTCAATCCCAGGGGGTTCATTTAAGAAGCACTGGCCTAGGGTCAACAGATTTGGTTCATCGTTCACTATGTGCAGAGCACACTACTAGAAGCACAAAGGGTTGAAACTGCCTAAACTGTACACAGTAAGTTTTTCACCTCTTAGTGTCCTTAAATGTCAGATGTCATAGGCCTCCTCACTCCCAAATCTGGGAAAGTTACAACGAGTCTTGGGGAAGTCACAATAACAGAGATACCCCCAAACTGGTCAATCCACTTTGAAATGCATACCTGCCATTAGTGTCTAAGGAGAAGGATAAAGGTCTTGAGATCCACAAGACATGGTTCATTTAGAGTTTGGGTACAAACGGTAATAACGTATAAAGTCATATCCAAAAATGGTTTCTATTCAACAAACAAGTCTAAACAAGTCCTTTGATGTACAATGGTCTCAAGGGGCAGTTCACAAAAGCATTTCATTATTTGTGATAGAGTTCAGAGCTATGTTAGTATTGGCACACTACAAGTAAGAAATATGACTATAAACTTTGTCATATTGGGTTTCGTAAACTGAAGGATGAAGTAAACTGGCAGCTTTAGAGAAGAAATGTCCAAAGAGATGCTATATCATCTCTGTCACACTCCAACACGAGGGAAATAAAGTATCTCAGATGGACAAAGGGTCACTCCCTATTGTTTTGAATACATCCAAATGAAACCACCTCAGTTTATGGTCTTCTGGGTTGGATGTTACGCAACAGCCCCTTTTCTCCAGTGGAATCTGCCGTGATATACATGGCGGTTATTAGAAAGGCACTTCCATAAATTACATGTTCAATACCTGTTCTCCCTCCTACTTAGACTGTGAGCCCCATGTGGGACCTGATTATCTCATATCTACCCCAGTGCTTAGTACAGTGCTTGGCACATAGTAAGCACTTAAGAAATGGTTACAATTATTAATTATTATGACCCCTGGAAATTCTATTTGAGGAACCACTGATTCCACTGAGGAACCATTTGCATTCTTACAAATGACACAATCCATATAGGTCTTTAGTTTGTACAATGTAATCCTAGGCTACATGCTAAAAAGCAAACTGAACTCCAAGCTACTTCTTAAAGGCACAGACAATATTTAGATCCATAGTCAGCCGCTAGATAATTGAATAGTCATCTTTCTTATTGTAATTCAGCATGGAAGGGCTTGAAACCATGAGGTTGCAGTTGTGAAGACAGGATTGGTTTTCTATAAGACTGTGTCCTTGTGCCTGCCTCTTCTGAGAAAAAGTGTAGTTCTGGCCTATTCCCTGGCCTATTCCTCTAGTAAAATGTTGTGGACCTAGCATCTAATCATCTATTAATTTATCCAAACTCTTCTTGAATGATTGATATTTTCTGCTTTCCCAGCTTCCAATGGTAACACATTTTATATGCTTCCCACCCGTTGAAATAAGCAAGTCTTTCCTTTTATTTCTACTGAACCTAACAGCTTGCAGTTTCAATGGGTTTCTTGCCAAAATAATGATAGTAATAGTGATAATAATAATAGTATATGTTAAACATCTCCTATGTGCCAAGCCCCGGGTTAAATACTGAGATAGGCTGGTTATATCCCTTTCCCACAGGGGGCTCATAATCTAAGGATGAAGGAGAGCATGCAGTTAATCCCCATTTTAGAGCTGAGGAAACAGAGGTACAGAGAAGTAAAGTGGCTTAACCACTGTCACATAGCAGGCAAGTGGCAAAGCTGGGATTAAAATCCACCAGACTACCAGGTCTGTGTTCTTTCCACTAGGCAACCTTTCTGATGGTCATGACATAAACTCACTGTGGGCAGGGAATGTGTCTGTTTATTGTTATATTGTACTCTCCCAACTGCTAAGTACACTGCTCTCCACAAGGTAAGTGCTCAATAAATACGACTGAATGAATGAATGAATCCTAGTGAGGTGACATTTTGGCCAACAATGATTGCAAATTTTCCCTGTCCACCCTTTTTACGATTTTGTTAAACCTTCACCCTGTGCCCTCTTAGTTATTGTTTGAGGATTGGATTGTCTTAGTTTTCTCAGCCTACCTTTCATCCCTCGATCATTTTGCATTATCCTTCTCTGCACTTTTTTCAGCTTGTTACAGCCTTCTCAAGATTCAGAAACCAGAACTGTACATAATATTTCAATATTTCATATTTAAATGATTTATATATTTTTCCATGAAGGTGTACCTACCTGTGGTTAACCACACCAAATTTAACTCAGTGGATAAGAGCCACTTACATTACTAATATTTTAACAGTACTTGGGGTCTCCTGTTCCTCTGAAGTTTGCACAAGTGCTTCTTGGTCTTGCAGAATATTGAGAGAAATAATTGCAGATTATGCAACTGGGTAAATTATTAAAGTAGGTTTATTCCTGGTTCATAGTCATTCAGCAGAATTAATATGTCTGAATGCCTTCTTTAACTATTTTGGTGGAAATCATTCTCAAGTTCCTTAAGATTTTTCTTTCTTCAGTGGAAGGGTGGCCTGCCAATTTCCTACTGCTTCATATCCTATGTTAATCCGGGGAGATTCTAATCTGTGTTTTGGCTGTTTAATGATTATGTTTCTTGATTTAGCTCCATTCGTAAATCCTTTGATCTTAAACAGCAGTCTGCTGGGGCCACTACTCACAGAGACTACCATTGTGTGTTTTTTTTTCTTTCTGGAAATTGTGCTCCGAATAATTTTACTCCTGTTCTAAGTTAGTGTTCAGATCTCTATCTGATTTCCCTTTGCATTTTATGTTGTAAACCATTTTCAGCTGTTACAAACATCACTCACTAGAACCTTAGTAATATGAAATGAGATGTATTTATGAATAACTAATAACCTTTCTCATTATCTCTCTGTTCTATATAAAAGCCTTTTTCAGCTAAGCAAACTCTTCTCTTAGTTTGCATAGGTTAAAATTCCCTAACAGATGCAGATTTTTTTTCAGTCATTGTTTACTGAAAGTCTTCATTGGTCTAGCTGTTTATTATGCTCAACATGATAATATTCTATTGAATAAGCATTCTTAAATTCATCCCCATACTAGGTGTTATATCCAAACCAGATTCTATGCAGTGAGTCACTTGGTGGCTGTGCTGTTAAAAGACAGGTGGGTTCTATGAAACCTTGCAAATTGAAATCAATTGGCTCAATCAGAAATGGCACTAAGACAGGCTGATAGGACCGCTTTGGCCTTCTCCCCAGCAATAATAATAATAATGTTGGTATTTGTTAAGCACTTACTATGTGCAGAGCACTGTTCTAAGTGCTGGGATAGATACAGGGTAATCGGGTTGTCCCACACGAGGCTCACAGTTAGTGCCCATTTTACAGATGAGGTAACTGAGGCACAGAGAAGTTAAGGGACTTGCCCACAGTCACACAGCTGACAAGTGGCAGAGTCGGCATTCGAACCCATGACCTCTGACTCCCAAGCCCGGCTCTTTCCACTGAGCCACGCTGCTTCTCAAATGCCAACCAAATGCTAGGGGCCTGAGGAAATAATATCATAGTGGCACCAGGCCTACATTCTCCCAGTGCAACTGGGAGCCTTCTTAGCAATCTAACACATAGATAAGGTTACAGATTATGTAGCAAGGAGCATGACAAACATTAAAAGAGGTTTCTATGAAATGTAGTAATTTTGTCATGCGCAGGCACATCCTGTTGTGTAGTGTGGGATAACTGATCACCAAAGTCAGGCATCCTCCACTCCACTTGACATCCATTTAGTTGGGAAAAGGTTTGTTGCCTGAGGAGCTATGTCTACGGAGAAAGGGCAAAGAAAGTCATGCCAGGTCATTCGTCTCTTCTGCTGCTACAAGCACACATGCCCCCTTCCTTTGTCATTCCCGTCCAGCCGGGTGGCAATAGCAACAGGAGTGTTGACTCCCAGCTCCCCTGGTTCCAGTTACCTCCATCAGTGTGTTCTCATCATGGTACCTAACTGTGAAGAGTACGCAGGGGGGGATGGCAGTGGTAGCAACAGGGCTGGTACAGTCACTACCACATCAGCATCACTGCTGAATAAATGAAGGTCTGGAAGAAATGCCCCTTTTGGCATAAACCTAGGAATTGAGATTGGAGTGGGAGAAAGCTTCGGGGATAGGGAGAAGAGCCTGAGGGGAGGCGTGAAGTTGGGAGGGGAGGAGAGGAGGAACTTCTGGAAAGAGGACAGCAAGTACAATAACCCTCAATCCAGAGAGTCCCTCAGAGGACTTTTTCGAAGTGTCTGGTGTTTAATACCTCTTCTCTGGCGGAATCATGGAACGCTTTTCTCCAAAGTATTGCTACCGGCCAGACTGGAGGCGGTGTCATAGTTTGGGGACTTTGGGAATTGGAGTTAGTCACACTAGAATGGAAATGCACTCCAAATGCATTTCTCTGGGTTTTTTCAGAAGCCAAATTTGGAAAATTAAAACTATTGGTGGTATTGCCGTTATAGTCTCCTTAGATGCTAATTTTTTCCATTATTGGCACAGGGGATGGGAGTCTCAAGGCCATTTGATCTCATTCTGGAGAAGGAGGGGATCTTGCAGTGAGATTGGTCCTAACCTGAAGCAGTTTCTTGGGTAACCTGGAACAAGCTCTGCAGAATGCCTCCATTTCTGTAACCAGTCAGCTAGGAGCAGATCAATCGATCAATCAGTGGTATTTATTGAGCACTTACTATGTGCAGATCACCATGCTAAGCATTTGGGAGAGTAGAATACAACAGAGCTGGTAGAAGTGTTCCCTACTCATCAAGGAGCTTATGGTTTATCTTATGTCTGTTTCCCTTGTGTACATGGTTTGTTTGTTTTTTTTTTAAATGGAAGAACAGAAGTTCCTAACCCAAGATAAGAGCAGGGGCACTTGCACTTAACCGGTAAGATAAAGGTGTTGGCTACTCAGTGATAGAGTCACTATCAAGAGCTTAGTAGAAACCTTCATTAGCTGCCCATTCATTCATCACCACATCAAGCAGAAACTCCTTACCATCAGCTTTAAGGTATTCAATCAGTTCTCTTCCCATATCAGTCCTCTCTCCTCTCTCACTGGAACCCAACTCTCTAATACCTCTCTTTAACCAACCTACTCACTGAGCCTCACTCTCATCTCTATCGCTGTCGACTCCTTGCCCATGTCCTCACTATGTGGTGGAACTTCTTTCCCCTTCACATGCAACTGACCTCTACTTTCCCCATCTTCAAAACCCTACTAAAATGATATCTCCTCCAGGAAGCCTTCCCTGACTAATCATTTCATTTCCCCACCCTATTTTCCCTCCCTACCACTTCACCCCTAAACAGTTATTTACTCACTCCACCCGCAGTCCCATCACCCTCATGTACACATCCTCTACACTCACTTGCTTTCCCTACTGGTAATTTAATGTTTTTCTCCCTTACTAGATTGTAACCTCCTTGAAGACAGGGATTGGGTCTCCTTACTCTCTTGTACTCTCCCATATGCTCCCATGTGCTTTATTGCTAAATTGTACCTTCCAAGAGCTTGTATAGTGCTCTGAACACAGTAAGCGCTCAGTAAATACGACTGAATGAATGAATGTGTTTAGTACAGGGCTCTGTACTGAGCAAGCACTCAAACCATACCATTGATTGATTGGCTGTTGTCATAGGGTACAGAAAAAACACAGGCATTGTATCAGAAACACCTTTTCTTTTCGTCCTGCTAAGGGGTGGGTATTCCTGTGACCCACAACAAAATATCGTGCTTGAATCCTGAAGTCTCACACTGTATATCCTTCCTCTCCATCCCATCTCCCTGTGGGTGAGGATGTGTTTGCTTGAGGACTTATGAGAGTGTCTTGAAAATGTATCAGGAAAGGGCACCCTTCTCTAAATAACCATGGGATCTGCCTGTCTGACCTGGTGTAGTAATAATAATAATAATGATAATAATGGTACTTTTTAAGCAGTTACTCTGTGCCAAGCACTGTACTAAGCACTGGGGTGGATACAAGCAAGCAAATGGGGTTAGACACCATTCCTGTCCCTAGTGGGGCTCACGGTCTCAATCCCCGTTTTACAGATGAGATAACTAACTGAGGCCCAAAAAAGTGAAGTGACTTGTCCAACGTCACACAGCAGACATGTGGCGGAAATGGGATTAGAACCCATGCCCTTCTGACTCCTAGGCCCGTACTACGTGGGAAGGCATCTGCCTACATCAAACAAGAAGGGAGTGCCCAGATCTGTCCTTTTAAACTAAAAATATAAAGAAATACCTGGAATAAAAGAGTCACTGCTTCTTCACCCAACTTTTCTCCTTTCTCTCTACCCACCTGAGCCAGAGAAGAAATGAAGGGACCCAAGGACAAAAAAAAAAAAAAGAGGCATGAAGGAATCAGGAAAAAGGACTAGAGTCTCCCGATTTGTAAACTGTGGTTTAGAATATCTATTCCCTGACACTACTAAAAGGGATTCTATGAGGTGGGAATGGAGACACTCCTCAATCTATCAAGCAATGGTATGAAGTGGTTACCTTGCGCAGAGCTGTGTTCTTGGGAAAGTCAAATACAATAGAGGTGGTAGACATGATCCCTGCCCTCAAGGAGTTCACAGTTGAGAACTCAGTGCAAGAATTATAATCCAAGTTCTATCATTTCGTTCTGTTATAGATAATTGAAAGTGACTAGTCTGAGCAATATGGACTCTGCACTAAAAACTTAGTTCATTCATTCAATTGTATTTATTGAGCACTTACTGCGTGCATAGCACTGTACTAAGCATTTGGAAAGTACAATTCGGCAACAGAGATAATCCCTAGCCAACAAGGGGCTCACAGTCTAGAAAGGGGAGACAGACAACAAAACAAAAGAAATTGATAGATTTCCCTGACAAACCTTAAGTGGGTCTGCATAAATATATTTGCCTTATATGCGGCATTAGCCTCTGTTAAGAGTGA
This sequence comes from Ornithorhynchus anatinus, assembly GCF_004115215.2. NCBI lineage: Eukaryota > Metazoa > Chordata > Mammalia > Monotremata > Ornithorhynchidae > Ornithorhynchus > Ornithorhynchus anatinus. The sequence goes on from NC_041753.1 coordinate 59,512,604, forward strand.
AATTGTTTTAAGCAAAGAAGAACAATTTTGATAGGAAAGAAGGCATTCACTCAATGGTGTAGAAATCTTGCATATCTTTCACTCTCTCGCTAATGATTTTCAATAAGCCAATAGGGGACTATGAAAGCTTATAAGACCTCAATTGCATATTAAAAGAAAACAAAGCAACACTTAGTGCTAGAACTCTGCCTAATGAGAAAAATTAAGAATTTTAGATGCATCATTTCATCTGGCAACAGAAGTAATTATTGATCCAATAAGGTAGGTTAACGTTTTCTCAAAGAATTGTCTTATGAATAAACAAATAGATTAAAGACACAGGTTGCAGATAAAGTTGTTAATTATCAACCTACATTGCTATTAGCAATAGTTGCTGTCAAGCCGCTTTCATCATTACCTAAAGACCCTTTGTTTCAAAGCCAAGTTTTTGACAGCCTCACTTGCTTTTACATAATTGTTATGTATGCTCCTATAAGCCAGTGTAGTCCTGGAATATTATTTCCTTTATTAACTTGGATGTTATGGGGGAAGCCTTTCCTCCTTTTTTGGAGAAGGCTTCAGGGAGGATTTCTTAAAGTGTGGCACATCCTATTAGGTAGGTGGTCAAAGGCAGCACACATCCCCCTCTGACATTAAGCTGTAACACCACGAACAGATTTGTGCTCCATAGTTTGTTTATGTTTTATCAGTGTAGATTGATTATGAACAATCGCATGAATTGAGTGCTAAAGTCCATAAAGGAGGTCTGTCCTTCTAGGGTAAAGTCCTGCCTCCCTCTTCCCCATACAGCTCCCCTGTCAGAAGGTTGGGCTACCTAGTAATTTATACTCTGAAGATGATCAAACAGTAGTCACTATAAACTGCTCATTTATCACATCATCTTGAAAGAGTTCGCCTGTTGGATGGGTACTAGGACAAAGTGTGCCTATCCTTAACGGAATCTTTCTGGCCACTTAAGCTCTTTAAGGACTAACAATTCCAATAGCATATATGTACCTATCGTCAGCCCCCTCTCGGGAGAGTTTCCAGTGCTCTACCAGTCTCCATTATGGGAGGGAGAGTCAAGCAGAGGCCTACCCGTTCCATTCCTAGCTTGGGCAGTGGCTAGCAAGTGGAAAGCAATCTGCTACCACTCAAAACTCACCTGCGTTGGGCAGCAGGGGCATGGGAGAGAGTCGAGGGCGGAGACTCGAGTTTACTGTGCGGAAGAAGGCAATGTTAAACCACTTCTGTATTTTTAACCAAGAAAACTCTCTGGATACACTACCAGAATGAACGCAGATGGAGAGTGGGGCATTCTGGGAGAGATGTGTCCATGGAGTCGTTATGGGCCAGAGACGACTTGGCTGCATAAGACAAGACCTATCGCTATACTCTTTTACTTCCTTCTAACTGTAAATTGTTTATTGTTTGTCTCCACCACTAGATTCTAAGCTTCTTGAGAGCAGGGATTGGGAATCCTAATTCTAATTGTACGTAACAGGATGCTTTGCACAGAGTAGGTACTCAGTGCTATTGGATTGACTGATATAACCACCGCCGTCCCTTCCCCCTCTCACCCTCACCTCCGGGCCCCTCCGTCTGTTTTCCCCTTTCCTCTCCCCTTTCCTCCCTCTCTTTCCCTTTGAGGAGAGAGAGGGGTGGTGGGGGCGGGGTGGATGCGAACAGGGCGATCCTCCTGGTCATTGCGGAAAGAACACAGCCTTGGGAGTCTGTGGGTTCTAATCCCGGCTCTGCCACTTGCCTACTGTGTGACTTTGGGCAAGCTGCTTAACTTCTTTGTGCCTCAATTACCTCATCTGTAAAATGGGGATTAAGACTGTGAGCCCCACGTAGAACAACCTGATTACCTTTTATCTACTCCAGCTCTTAGAACAGTGCTTGGCACATAGTAAGAGCTTAACAAATATCATAATTATTATTATTATTACAGTCAAGTATTTAGTGCAGTGGTCTGCACACAATCATTGCTCAATGAATGCCTCTAATTTGGATTATGCTATGAGAGCCTCTCCAGTATTGTTGAATCTTTTTCACTGAGAAGCAGCATGGCCTAGTGGATAGAACCTGGGCCTGGGAGTCAGAAGGTCTTGGGTTCTAATCATGGTTCTGCCATGTGCCTGCTGTGTGACCTTGGGCAAGTCATTCACTTCTCTAGGCCTCAGTGACCTCATCTGTAAAATGAGGAATGAGACTGTGAGCCCCATGTGGGACAGGGACTGTGTCCAACCTGATTTGCTTGTACCCACCCCAGCGCTTAGTACAGTGTCTGACACATAGTAAGTGCTTAACAGATACCGCAATTATTATTACAATCATTATATTATTTGAATTAATTTTTCATTTGTGACTGTCTAGGGTTTATACTGGGGCTCTGCTCTGGTGCTTCTGCTTGGGTAGTGCTAGGAAGTGGGAGAAGGGAAGGGAGAAGGGCATATAGGCCTGTGAGAAACTACCATTGACACAACTACTACTGAAACAAATTGGTACTCTAAACCTTCTCAGGGGCATGAAGTATTTTGATAGACTAAACAAAAAGAGCCGCTCTATTCGCTATCATACAGCTCAAGATTTGACTAAATAAAGACAAGTGGAGGAGCCGGGATTTCAACCCATGATTTATGACTCCCCAGCCTGTGCTCTTTCCACTGAGCCATGCTGCCTTATTAAAAAAGCATCTTCTCCAAGAGGCCTTCCACGACTAGGTCTTCCTTTCCCCTAATCCCTCTTCCTTCTGCGTGGCCTACGCACTTGGTTCTGTACCCTTTAAGGACTTGATATCCCCACCCTCAGCCCCACAGCACTTATGTACATAGCTGTAATTTGGGATAGACTCACATGGGCCTCACAGTCTGTTAGTTCCTGCCGGGAAGGGAACATGTCTACCAAGTCTGTTGTACTCTCCCAACCACTTAGTCCACTGCTCTGCACACAGTAAGTGCTCAATATATAACATTGATTGATTAATTAATTGAGAGGTATATTATTAAACAGACTAAACAGCACAGAGTAGAGGTCTTGCCTCTTTTTTTTTTCCCAGGGTGATGAAGCCTGCAGAATTACAGAAGGGCCCTTCTAGGCTACAGTTCTAAGGTTCCTTAGCATTGACAATTATTCCTAATTAGTTAAGCACCTGTATGTATGTTCTCCCTCCCACCAAGACTGAGAGCCCCATGTGGGACAGGGACTGTGTCCAACCTGATGATCTTATATTCATTCGATCATATTTATTGAGTGCTTACTGTGTGCAGAGCACTGTACTAAGCACTTGGGAGAGTACAATATACCAATAAATAGACACATTCCCTGCCCACAAGCTTCAGTCTAGAAGGGGAGACAGACATTAATATAAATAAATTACAGATATATACATTATATCTACCCCACCGATTAGTACAGTGCTCGACATTTAGTGCATGCTTAAATATTATTAATATTATTATTATTACTACTATTTAAAAGGGAATCTCATTTCCATCTTAAGGCTCCCCACTCAAAGTCTTCTCCAGTGCGTTGTTCAGTTCATTCAGCCTCTTGCTTCGAATCATGGGATAGGGTTACACTCCCTGTACTTCATTTCAGTCCACTGGTTATTTATATAGTTTCTCTTGGAAGTCGACCTCTCACTTTACCAAAAAAAAAAAAAGAAATTATAAATACTAAATCAAGTCAGATATCTGACAGAATTATAAAAACGTGTTTTACATGGATTACATCTGACAATAACCCGAAGGGATAATGACAATCTAAATGTAACTAACAGAAGCTCTCTGTTGAACAACTACAAAAGATTTTTGAAGAACAATCAGAATTTGACATCAAATTTCTCTCCATTCCTCTTGATTTGAGAAGTCAAATTGAAACACGCACTTGTGCCATACTCATTCACTGTGGTAATTTGTCAAAAACAAATGGTTTTCATAGTTACAGGTAAGACTCTGACCTTTGACTTACTTAAGCAATCATAGGTGAACTTCACCATCAATGGTGTCTTCAAATATGAGACAACTCTATATAGATCTATCTCCCCCCTCACAATATATATACATATATGCCAATCAGTGGTATTTATTGAACACTTTATGATGTGCAGAGTGCTGCACTAAGGTCTTGGGAGAGTACAGTACAATAGACTTGGTAGACATGTTCCCTGGCCACAAAGAGCAGAGAGATTAGAGAGGGAGGCAGACATTGAAATTAGTTAAAGATGGATATGAACAAACATGCTGTGGGGCTGGAGTAGGAATGCATATCAAAATGCTTAAGAGGAATATATATATTTGTATGTGTGTGCTTAAGAGGAATATATATACACACACACTCTTTAGAAAATCGTCTAGGAGACCTTCCTCTGTTCATTTCTTAGCTTCTTACCGTATATAATGATATTCAATACTTATGGTATCTGTTAAGTGCTTACTATGTACAATTACTGTTCTAAGTGCTGGGGTACATACAAGTCAATCAGGCCAGAAACAGTCTCTGTCCCACATGGGGACTCACAGTCTAAGTACAAGGGAGAAAATATTTTGAATCCCCATTTTACAGATAAGGAAACTGAGGCCCAGAGAAGTGAAGTGATTTGCCCAAGGTCACACAGCAAGCATTCGGCAGAGCTGGGATTAGAGCCCAGGTCCTCTGACTCCCAGGGCTGTGCTCTTTCCACTAGGCAACACTGCTTCACCATTCTATATTTCTCAAACTGACACTTCAGTACTCCTATGCCACCTAAGCACCTGGATACTCACATCTCCTACCCACTGCTTTATGACCATATTTTTACACTCCATTACTTCCTCCTATCTATAATTTATTGTCTGTCTCCTCTGCTAGATTGTAAGTTTTATGTGGTCAGGGGCACAGTGCTTTGAACACAGTATGTGTACAATATATACTATTTGTTGGAAGAATGACTGAAGAATGCATATTCTACATCAGTGTCTGAGATTCACCCAAAAGAAATATTTGTACCATCTACTAATACCTTGAGTTTTTACCAAGAAAACGAAAAGCTAAAATATCATTAGGAACGAAAAATGGAATATTAACTTACACCAATATGAGGGAAAATTTAAGTTGTAAAGATTGACTAAAGAGAGAATAAAGAAAACACTAACTTGAGGATAAGACTAGGGGAAAGAGGAGATTGATATTAATCGGATGGAAAGGATAATACATAAGAGAGGGGTGAGTACTTGAAAATTGAAAATACTGAAAACAGAAGAGTGCACATGCTGAAAGGAGACAATCCCATGCTGTTAATGCCCCCAAGGAATCAGGAGAGATAACAGAAAACAAAGAGGTACGATTCCTAAATAGATGCTCAGTAAATGCCTCCAACTCTTAGCATGTACCAAGCAGTATCTGTAGATATAATAACTAGCTTATTTTCAGAGACAAGACTATGTGATTTTATTTCTCATATAATTGCTTCCATTGAATACTTTCTTGAAGTTACAATTTGTTGACTATTCGAAAAAAGAACTCCTATGTAGTATATTTTTAGTGGCATGCATTACATTGCTGCAATAAGTATTAGAATGCCTTCCTACCCACTCAGTACCATAAAGAGGAAAATGACAAAGCCTTTATTTTCTTTGAGAGGAAATTACATGAGCTGACTGCTGCAATTTTCAGTGAAGAGGAGGAACAATTTGCAAAACTGGTTGCCCATGTCATCTGCCAGCAAATGTCACACAAGTTCATATCAAGTAAAACCCAGTTTTAAAGTTGCCATTGTGACTAAGAAATCTATAGCCCTGAGATACTTGTTTATTGAGAATCTCAATCTGATTCTTAATCGAACACAGAAATATGAACATTTCATCAGTGACTGCTTGTACATGGGGTTAGAGAATGGGGGATTAAAAAAGGGCCTGGCAAGCCAGTAAGATAAAGAATGATAGTTTCTTCCAGTTTGGGATATGAGGACTTTAAAGTGATATATGAAACAGTTTTACAAAATTGTTCCCTTATAAAAATGTTGCCCGTTTTCAGTGTACCATTTGGAATATTAGAATTTATGAGAAAGGACAACATGCTATTTCTGCTCTTCTGTTTACTATGGGAGGAGATTTAACAGAAGTATTTGCACTTAGGATTTACCCTCAACTCTCAGAGCCACTTGAACAAAGGAACCACAGCATTTAATCTGTATTTGATATTGAACCAATGACTTGGGAAAACAAATATTATTATATTTTACATTCCCTATCCTAGTTAGAACATGCTTTTCAGATTTTCTTTGACCCTAAGTGATGTTTAAGGCTTTGTAAAAACTCATACTATAGAATAAGAAAATAGGTAAAAATAGGTTGGATTCATACATCAAAGTAATGAAGCTGATTTGTTGGAATATGAACATTATATAATTTATGACACACTGAGGGATGGAGGTAAAAAGAGAGGGAAACTATTTCAAAATGTAATGATCTTTGTTGCTGTCATGGCAATAACAATAAGAACATGTTTAACTAAACAAAGCGATCCAAACCTGGGAAGAGAGAAAAGGCATCTTTTTCCTATGAAATGTTGTCTAAGTATCCATGTGATTAGGTTCAAAGCTGAAGAATAGTTTTACAATAAACTCATCATTCAAAACTTTCATTTTCCTATTTATTTCCCTTGCACTTCCCAAAATACCCAAATTGTAGGGGATATTGCATTCAGAACACCCCTCTTCTCCAAAATCTGATTTCCTGTCAGCTACAAATCACTTGTCTCATTTCTAAAAACAAAGGAATATCCCCAAATAGGAGAAAAATACATTTCTTTCCCAGCTATATGTTCATTAAGAAAATAAAATGTTTATTATAATACTGACAGCTAAAAACCAGTTCATTCGGGAAAGGATAAATATCTCAGACATAATGGCTTTGCAGTGTATACATTATTCATTCTTTTCCTTTTATTTTACCCTAGTATAAACTCGATATATCTTGCTGATCAGATCAGTTGTGGCATATACCACAGCTATACCATAGCTATACGGCAGTAGTTTTAACTACTTGGCGTGGCCATTTATTTCAGGTCCTGAGAATCCTTCTGTGGTATTTTAAATCAATATTCTCTAGATGCCACACTCTACCTTGGAGTAGCCGATATTTGTTAGGGCCATTCTACTCCATGCCTCCCTGGTGATTAGGAAATATTCTGGAGTTAACAAAAGAGGTGAAGTACCTGCTACTGAAGAGTTTAGCCAGTATTGTACAAAAGTCCTTAAACTCATTCACCTAAATTTTTGAAAAGAAAGATAATGAAATAGCCAGAATGAAACATTTTATGAAACTTTATTCATATCCTACAGAACTGTTGGACAATCCTAACATTGCATCTATTGCATGATTAGGGGTAAAAACCAGGGCACGTTTGACTGTGTAATTTTACAAAAGAACATTTTCCTGAAAAGAAATTTGTATATGGGATAGTTTTCTTTCTAACTTCCCAGATGGTTGGGGGACCTATTTTTCCTGGTGAGTTTGATTTCTATGGATCTGGGGAATTGATCAATTTCCAATTTTGCCCCTTGAACTCCACTTGCAGGCCTGATTATAGATTGCAAATACATTCATACTGAATTATGTTTTTGGGCTGAGACTTTTACAGTAAGAGTTTCATAGCAAATCTCTAGGACATGGCACCAGAAGATTGTTGTCTGTACAATATTTACAAAGAGGTTTACTATTCGGAGATAAAATGGTGTAGCTGTACAGCAAATGTAGAAAGGTGGAGTAACATTCTTGGCTTTATTATATCTCTGAAAGACATCACTATGGTACCGGGCATTTATGACATCAATCAATAAATCAATGAAACATATTTAGTGAGCACTTACTGTAGGCAGAACCCTGTACTAAGTATTTGGGAGAGTACAATATAACAACATAACCAAGGTGGTGGACACATTCCCAGCCCACAAAGAACTTACAGTCGAGATTGTCATCTAGGTTGTCTCCTAGGGCTCTTTACTCTTCTATTTATTGAGTAAAATACAAGTTATTAAAAACCTTTAGGTATCATCAAGAACACAAGATAAAATTGCTTCTCTTTTATTTTCAGAGAAAACTAGGCACCAGGTGAATTGCTGTTTGAAATCTGTCCAGGTGATGATTCCACAAGTTGGGTCTTTTAGTCAAACAATTTAAGTATTACTATCATTATTGGTTGAATTTAGTACCTTTTTCTAACTAAGACCATTTTAATGCCAAACTCGAGCCTGGTATGGAAGAAAATAGCAGGCATACTTATTACAGCATCATCTGTTCTCTCCAGGTGCTCCATGATATTGTAGAAAAGAAGTTCATTTGGGGAAATCATTTTGAACTATAAATAGATATTATCATCTCCTAAATTAACACAGCATACATATTAGCATTTATCATATTGTAAAATTTTGGTTAAATGGAATTAGCTCATTTCTTTTTTATCTAGAGGACCTTGACTGTGCATTAAAAAATGTGCTGGAAAAACAACTCCTAGAGGTCCATCTTAAGAGAAAAGGCATTTAAGTTTCTCTACTCTTCTTGTCTATTTTAAGTATCTGGTACTTTACATTAATTTCTTTCCACAAGTGACCCATAGTCTCTCTTCAGTTTAACTTTCACATTCAGTTATTTTATCTGGACTTCTTAAGGGGAAAAACTCTTCAATTTTTTTCAGTTATTGTTTCTTCCCCACTATGAGTGTTTTCCTGGGATTTTTCTTAGTTCAGCTGTAACCTTAAATTAGGGCAAAAAGTCAGAATAACTGTAAGATTTTTTTTAAAAAATGGTACTACAGATTTTCCATTTGGCCGATACATTTTCATAATGATTTCTTTAGTTAGTCATTACTTTCACCCTTTGCATTAAAAGGCTCAAGATTCAAGCTAACCATTCTGAAAGTCATAAATATTTAATAAAGCTCACACTTCTCTTTTGATGTGCTTGATGCTATTTTTAAGATGCGTAGTCAAACACAACTCAGACTAAGCTGTACAGATATGCTCAAGAAGCCAAGGCCTTACCTTTGAAAGAAAAGCTGGATTCTATGCTCCACTTCTTCAGCAAAGTCTGCCCTAATGTCTACAACCAACTCTACTGTTAGAACAGCAAGCATGGCCGCTATATATACACGGAAGCGGCCATAGCAACAAGTGAATATTGAGATCCTTACTTCAGTCCCACATTTATCAAGTGATATTATTCATAGAAAGAGAGCCTTCAAGCAAACACTTCATCTGCATTGAATTGGGATAGGATCTTGATACCACATTGGAAAAAAGGAGTTTATTGTACAACAAACTCGATGAAAATACCCACAGATTTTGTGCATACCACTCATTCTGTTAATCACGTAATACACATTGTCATTTTGACGTGTGGATCATTTCTCTTCTTCCATCACCACCACATCAATCCAATTCATTAATTCCTGCCAGTGTTGAAATGAGGAAAAAGGGAAAACTTGGAAAGGTTGTTATCCTGGATCTTCATTTACAAGACATTTTCAATCCATTGAGATTAACCATTGGGAAGATGTTAGCTTGATAAGGGAAGCCCCACTGGCATTCTGTCTCCCCCAAACAATGAAATGACATAGTTGTGTCTGAGTCTCTCTTTTCAACTGCTCTATCTTAACACATAACAGATTGAGAACTGGCTACCAATCCTAATTAACTGAAGTTAAACAAATCAAAGGAATGGGGAGGAGGAGTAACAGTGTGCTTTGGAGAAAAAAAGGAAAGGCCTCACCGCTACCAATCCCAATTAACTGAAGTTAAATCAAAGGAGTGGGGAGAAGGAGTAACAGTGTGGTTTGGAGAAAAAAAGGAAAGGCCTTACCGTTAGGAACACAGAGGAGACTAGATAAAACATAGCAAAAAAAGGAAATAGGGACATACAAACTCTTGAATTATTTCTTTGTTGACTGTGGCATCCGGGAGAACTAAATCATGGTTCAAAAAATACTTTTCTTCTATTTGGACTTAGGAGTTTTATCAGAAAGCAGTTCAGCACCTAGAGGAGAACAGCTCAGGTTACAAAATTAGGACTCATTTACAGGCGGTTTTACCTTGAATTCACTTATGCACTTGTTATTTTATTGGAGTGAAAAAATTTTTTTTCGATTTTGTGAAATCCTACAGTCCATCAGATTCCATGAAGTATAGAGAAGGAAGACAGGATTGGTATTTCAAGAGGCGGTTGAATGTTGGAAATGTAAGGAAAAAACTGATCCCCTCTCTCTTTCTTAGGACAATGCGTATTTGTTATTTGCTTAAATGATTTAATAAAAGAGTTCTTGACTCTCCTTTTTGCTCAATGAGTGCACATTAACCAGATCTTCCTGCCACATCCACCAAAAAGAGCCAATTATAAGATATCTTCTTCCCGATTCTTTTTTACCCTTGAAATAAGTGTCACTTACATGGTCTTGTGTTCTCTACTGAACATATTAGAAACTTATTTATGGATAATGATGCTGAATAATTGCAGTACTGTTTTGTATCTTTATGGTATGTTTCCACTGGCAAATTACTTGGAGAGTTGTTATTCACTGAATTCTGTGGAATCAATCGACCTGGATTATTTAAGCTAAAAATGATAACCTCTTTTCTCAGTGGCATCTTTATGCTTGAATTGTCTGGAAACCCGCCAAAATTCTTTCAATTACTTGCCTGTGTAGTCAGAGCCATAGAGCACATCTTACCTCAAATCTCACAGTGCTTAGTAGATACCTTTAGGTCATATCTTATCTAGAAAATACATTTGGAGAATCAATTCCTTTTTTGGAACAAATTATTTCCATAATAGCTTCAGTTTTTCACTTTGTCCATTTTGCAGATGGGAAACCACAGGTATAATTGTTTTCATATATGGAGATAAGTATTGCAGAGAAATAAAAACAAAGGGGAAATTAGGCAGAAAAATGAAAGGGGTATGGAAACAGCAAATATTATTTTATAGAGGGCTCAGCTCTTTTCTGAATAAGTAGTACTGGGTGGAAATAAACTGATGGTCAGTTACATTTCATTTCTTTCAGCCACATCGACACAGAGAACATCACCTATAAATGCAGAGGGAAACTATACGTTGCAGTGTCATTAGGGGAAACTCCCCCTTTATAAGAAAATTAATTAATTTCCCTTCCAGTTCTGTGCATATGTGTGCATTTCTATGTGTTGAGGAGGACCAGAGAGAGGAGACTGGAAGGAATGGGGGGATTGGTATATTGCACCTGTGTATACTCTTGCATACCAAGTGACTCATAGGAGATTATCTCATAGGAGATAGTGAGAAGCAGCCTGACATAGTGGCTAGAGCACGGGCCTGGGAGCCAGAAGGTCATGGGTTCTAATGCCGCTCCGCCACTGGTCTGCTGCGTGACTTTGGGCAAGTCACTTGACTTCTCTGTGCCTCAGTTACCTCATCTGCCAAATGGGGATGAAGACTGTGAGCCCCATGTGGGACAACCTGATGACCTTGTATCTACCCCAGTGCTTAGAACAGTGCTTGGCACATAGTAAACGCTTAACAAATGCCATCATTGTTATTAACAGTAATGGCACTTTTTTTAGACAAGCCTAAGTAAGAATAAGGCAGGAAAATACTTGGGAAGAAAGATGGAGAAAAGCAAATAAAAACAGTTAAAGATCAGGAAAGAAAAACAGGATGAGGTAAGAGGCTAGGGAAAAAGAGGATCCTTTTTAGAATAAACACAGGTAGCTCTTTAAGGGAACATTGTTAAGTGGAACTGCTTTATACAAAAGTATTTTAAAAGCATATTCAATTATGCTTTCACCTTCATATCCAACAGATGATCATTCTTCCCACTTTCAGAGCCCTAAAAAAGTCACATCTCCAAGAGGCCTTCCCCGACTAAGCCCTCATTTCAGTGTGGCATAGTGGAAAGAGCCCGGGCTTAGAAGTCAGAGGTCGTGAGTTGTAATCCAGCTGTGTGATTTTGGGTGAGTTACTTAACTTCTCTGTGCCTCAGTTACCTCATCTCTAAAATGGGGGTGAAGACTGTGAATCTCCACGTGGGACAACCTGTTTACTTTGTATCTACCCCAGCGCTTAGAACAGTGCTTGGCAGATAATAAGGGCTTAACCAATACCACCATCATCATCATCATTTCCCCTATTCCTTCTCCCTTCTGCCTTGCCCTTGAACTTGGATTTGTATCCTTAATTCACCCTCATTCTCAGCCCCACAGCACTTAAATACTTATCCATAATTTATTTTAATGTCTCTCTCCCCCACTAGATTGTAAACTCCCTATGGGCAGGAAACATGTCTACTGACTCCCTTATATCGTACTCTCCCAAGAGCTTAGTACAGTGCTCTGCACACGGTAAATGCTCAGTAAATATGACTGATTGATTGACAGAGTGTTGCTGGGATCAGTAGAGAGCTTTGTTATATGGTGGCAGCAGTGTGGCTTAGTGGAAAGAGCCCAGGCTTGGGAGTCAGAGGTCGTGGGTTCTAATCCCGGCTCTGCCACTTGTCAGCTATGTGACTTTGGGCAAGTCACTTCACTTATCTGTGCCTCAGTTACCTCATCTGTAAAATGGGGGGGTTAAGACTGTGAGCCCCATGAGGGACAACCTGATTATGTTATATCTACACCAGCGCTTAGAACAGTGCTTGGAACATAGTAAGCACTTCACAAATATCGTCATTATTCCAGTGCTTAGAAGAGTGCTTGGCACATAGTAAGTGCTTAACAAATATCATTATCAACAAAGATTATCAAATGGGGGTTTACTATAATGATAATGTAATGGATATCTGCAACTGTAATATTCTTGGAAGGAATTATCATTTCCCTTTTACAGATTGTAAAATGGAGATAAAGGGTGTTGTAGTGAATTGCAGAGAAGTTCAAGGGAGAGGCAGGATAGAGCTGGGAAGTAATTGCTACCTGCCTTTGCTATGCATTTGTGTGTCTGTGTGTTTGTGTGTTTATGTGCATACACAAGTAATGGGGTGTGTGTAACAAGAAACAGTGGGTGAGGGTGCACCCCTCTCTTTCAGCCCACATATAGTAAAGAATATGGCTACCTCATATAGTAAAGAATATGGCTACCTAGAGCAGCGTGGTCTAGTGGCAAGAGCACAGGCTTGGCAGTCAGAGGTCATGGTTCTAATCCCGGCTCTGCCACTTATCAGCTGTGTGACCTTGGCAAGTCACTTCACTTCTCTGGGCCTCAGTTACCTCATCTGTAAAATGGGGATGGAGACTGTGAGCCCAACGTGGGACCACCCGATTACCTTGTATTTACCCCAGCACTTAGAACAGTGCTTGGCACATAGTAAGCGCTTAACAAATACCATCATTATTATTATATGGCTGCAACCAGCAGAGAGTACCATTTCAGGGTCAGTCCAAGTTTAAAGTTAATTGAATTGGAGATTTGGAGAAGAGCATTTAAGGGATTTTTTTTTCTCTTTTTATGCCCAGGACAGCACATATTTAGGAAAGAAGACTGGCTTTGGGGTTTCCTCCTATTCTAAATCAAATTCAGTGAGAGACTAAGATTATTTGTACATGACAGCAACAAACACTTTGAGAAAAAAATTAAGCAGTCCATATGTGTGGGGAAGATTTTTTTTTTTTTAACTTGGGAACTGGTTCCATTCTAAATGTTTTAAAACACTGATCTAGAGGGAGGACTTACGAACAGTGAATCTCATGATTGACCGTAAGAGAAGCAGCATGGCTCAGTGGAAAGAGCACGGGCTTGGGAGTCAGAGGTCATGAGTTTGACTCCCGGCTCTGCCACTTGTCAGCTGTGTGACTGTGGGCGAGTCACTTCACTTCTCTGGGCCTCAGTTACCTCATCTGTAAAATGGGGATTAACCGTGAGCCTCACGTGGGACGACCTGATTACCCTGTATCTACCCCAGCGCTTAGAACAGTGCTCGGCACATAGTAAGCGCTTAACCAATACCAACATGATGATGATGATGACCGTCATCATGCAATTGGCCATCATCTTGTGATTGGTCTCGAGCTACCCCTGATTACATTCTCAGACCAAGATCCCTAACCTGTCAGGCGAACACCCTCTTGTGGTTCTCTATTGGTTTAGGTGATCTCTATTGGGCCAAACAACCAAGATCAGTCTGAAACTGTTGGCCTCATGGAGTCCAAGTTACCATCATCTTCATCTGTGCCTCTCCCTTTCTGTTCACAGACCTGAAAGGAGTTAAAGGCCTTGCCTCGTTATACCGAGTGTAAGGGAATGTGACAGGTAACCAAGAAGGAAATTGCTGCCTGCCTTTAGCTGGCTGAAACTCTTTGTGCCTAACGAAACCAACCTGTCGCCAGCCCCTTTGGAGATGAAATGAAGCGATGGGTTGATGCAGGGGAAAGGAGGCGCCGGGTCCTGACAGGCCGAGGTGTGACCTGATGAATCTTAACCATTCCAGACATCTTCAGAAGAGCCAGTGGAGCTGGTCTAGGGGAGGGGGCAGACAGAAAGCCCAAGAGAGCTGGAGAAAGGGCAAGAGAGATTACAGATCATCTGGTTCTCAGATCTTATTCAAAGCAAACTAAAAGCACTACAGCAAATAAAGCCCCTGAGCTTCAGGCCTCTGAAAAGTTGTGTATTTGCTGAGTGCTTTTCTGCCTGATCTCCCTTGACTTGGTTAAAAGAGAGGGGTTTTTTTGGTTTGCTTTTCTATATTTCTCCAGACACATCCACATGCAATTGGCAACATGTTTTCCTGATGCGTCTACCCTAGTCAAATAAAATAGCAATTTTCTTAATGTCACTTTTGGCACCATTATTTGTATGGGGTTTTGTCGGGGGGGGGCTGGCACCTGGGTCACTTTTTCAATTCTTTATTTTGCTATTGGAGATCTGACGAGGGTTATCTACATTTCTCTGAAGAGTCGGTAAGATCCACAGGATCAGCCTGTAACTCGATCTGTCCTTGTATTATTGGCATGCTTTAATTTTCAATACCATCATCACTCTAAAGGGACAGCATCAATGGGCTGATCTTTAAAGCATGACTCCTGGACATCTTCCTGTTTCACATACTCTGGCACGATCTGCTAAAAAAATAATGGTTTTCATTCCAATCCTCATTTTTCTGTCATTAATAAATGATCAAATAATAACAAGTATCATCTAATGAGGAAGAACTTTTCCATTTTTTCCTGTCTTGGGGGTGCTGGGCTGGAGTGGTGGCAGATTGATGAATGGAGAGAAAAGATGCAGATGCAGATCTAGCTAAATTACTTCAACCATATTTGAGAATCAAGTAGGTAAAAACATGACATGAATACAAAGAAAAGCAACCTTACAAGGGCTACATCCACTTCCCTAAATCTCATAGCCCCCCTCAGGATCGCACCTGGAGAGTTTCCAGTGCTCCACCAGTCTCGGTTATAATAATAATAATGTTGGTATTTGTTAAGCGCTTACTATGTGCAGAGCACTGTTCTAAGCACTGGGGTAGATACAGGGTAATCAGGTTGTCCCATGTGAGGCTCACAGTTGATCCCCATTTTACAGATGAGGTAACCGAAGCACAGAGAAGGGAGTCAAGAAGAGGCATACCCATTCCATTCCTAGCTTGGGCAGTGGCTAGCGAGTGGAAGGCAATCTGCTTCGAGTCAAAACTCACCTGTGCCAGGCAGCAGTGGCATGGGAGAGAGTCGAGGGTGGAGACTTGAGTTTACCGGGCGGAAGAAGGCAATGGTAAACCATTTCCATATTTTTACCAAGAAAAGTCTATGGATACACTACCAGAACGATTGCAGATGGAGAGTGGGGTGTTCTGGGAGAGACGTGTCCACGGAGTCGCTATTTGGGTCAGAGAGGACTCGACAGCATAGGACGATACGAGTTCTCATAGCTGACTGAATAGAGTAAGTAACTTTAAAATGGATAGCAATATATTCTTTACTAAGGAAGCATTTTTATATTCTACATTTTGGCATTTCCCCTTCTCCCACTAAGAAATATATCAAAGCATTTTACCTTACTCCTTCAACTAAAGACATCTTTCCTCTTTGGTTTCTTCTCTCCTCTCTTAAAATAAAGGGGAAATGAGAAAATAGAACATTAAAAATGAAAGCACAACTTGGATTTCATAATGTTATTCTCCTCCAAAGGTTAAGGTTCTTTAGATATTAATCCTCTGTCCTAAATGAAATTTAAAATGGATTCATCAATCAAAATTTAAGAAAAACAGGGGCCATTTCTGGTTCTTTTATTTACCCCTAATTGTCACCTTGCTCTTTACAACAAACCAATAAAACAAATTCCAACCATCAAAAAGAAAACCTGATCAAATCAAATGTTTCCTTTATTGCACCCAAACCTGTTTCATCTTATTCTTTCTCCTTCTCAGATCTTATTCATGTTTTTTTTAAATGTGCTGCAGTGAGTAATCCTTGCTTCTCATAATTCTAACCCACTACAATTTGTATTTATTGTTTTCTGTATTTTTCAGTATCTTCACACATGACTTTCCTTGAAAATATCCCAAACCACTTGCTTATAATTTCTAAGACATTTTCAAACCCATTCCTGATTTCTTTTAGAAAATTGCTGCCACCAGTTACTTACAAATTAAATGCTTTTTGTATTTCCGTGATTCCTGCACATGAAGCTCTAGGGAGTGTGTGATTTTGCACCCCTCTCGTCTTGATGCTCACTCTTACTTTGTTGTAATTTCCCATAATGAATCATGCACTGATTATTTTCTCTGCTTCTCAAGGACTCTTAATTCTAAAGCCGTAACACATTACATATTTGCACCTCCATTCATTTTTAGTCTACTTTAAATATTTTGTGTCCTCCACTTCTCCCCTTATTTCTTACAGTTTTCAACTCCTATTTTCCAGAATATGGATTTATGTTCATCCTAATTCCTCTAAAACTCCACACTGCCTTGTAAAATAAATGCTATGGAAGATTTTCCTTCTCTGGTTATTAAAATTGAAGTTAATAAATACCAAATCCAATGCAGTTTGGGTTTAATGTTTGTAGAATGCATCAATTTCTTTTTAAATATGCAATTGCCTTTTTGTAGGTTATTGTTTCTCAAAAGTAAAAAGCACTAGTTTCAGTGTTTCACAGCGTAGCTGGGATAGAGGTAACTGAATGTACTTTCTTGGTGGGGAAACTGAATAATGGGTGGTTTAGTGATCTTGCACAGCTTCCCACTTAACTTATATGTTGGATCCAAATTGTGTGCCCTACATACTTTTCCAAGCTCCTTCTTCATTATGGCTGGAATTGGCTTAGTGCCTGTGTTCCTTTTTTGTTGGAAATTAGCCCAGTTTCAAAGGATGCCTAATTCACGTAGGCCACTATGATACCTTAACGTCAGAAGATGGAAAAACGAGAGATGGCATTTCTGTTATTTCTTTCTGAAGAACATTTCTCCATCCCTTTACTGAAAATGTCTAATGGAAAGTGTATGGAACATGGCATCAGGAGACCTGGGTTCTAATCTTAGCTCTACCACTGGCCTGCTCTTGGGCAAATCACAATTTGGGCAAGTCACCCAACTTCTCTGTGCTTCAGATCCCTCAACTCTAAAAAAGGAATAGGATAACAATCAAGCAATAGGGCAGTCGGTGGCATTTATTGAACACTTACTGTGTTCAGAGCACTGTACCTAGTGCTTGGGCGAGTGCAATGCAAGAAAGGTAGTAGAGGGGGAGATAGACATTAATACATATAAATTAGTTACAGATATGTACATATGTGTTGTGGGTCTGAGGATGGGGTGAATACCAAGTGCCCAAGTGGAACAGATCCAAACGCGTAGAGGATGCGGAAAGAAGAGGGGGTTGAGTACATTTCTGCTCACAGATTATTCAGAAAGAGTCTTCTAACCTGACATTTTGAAAAATATATTATTTGATAGCTTGTTAACATGACAAGACTGCTAGCAAGGTTCTCTTATGTAAATATCACATATATATTATTTCAAAATTTACAATGTGATTTAGGCATTTCATTGGAGATAAGGTTATTTGACGTAACAGCACTGTTTATCAATGCAAGGATTGTTTTACTATACTTTTTAGATTGTGAAACTGTGAATTTATCACTTGAAATAGTACATTGTTAGACATACCATTCCGTTACCACAAGACCACTAATCTTGAGATTTGATAAAGATATGATTGCTGTATTTTCCAGTAAAATTGCTAGTTTTATCTACTTAAACATCCTGAATGCCATCAATTCATCTTGTAGTGTATGGAGATTATTTGTTCAGAGGAGCAGCATAGCCTAGTGGGAGTCAAGGGACCTAATAATAATAAAAATAATTAATAATTATGGTACTTGTGAAGCACTTACTATGTGCCAAGCACTATTCTAAGTGCTTGGGTAGATATACGTTTATTGGATTGGACACAGTCCCTGGTCCACATGGGCCTCACACTCTTAATCCCCATTTTACAGATGAGGTAACTGAGGCCCAGAGAGGTTACATGGCAGACAAGTGGTGGAGCTGGGATCAGAACCCAGGTCTTTCTGACTCTCAGGTCTGTACTCTATCTACACTGTTTCTAATCCTGACTCTGCCATTTGCCTGCTGTGTGACCTTGAGCAAGTCACTTCATCGTGGCTCAGTGTAAAGAGCCCGGGCTTGGGAGTCAGAGGTTGTGGGTTCAAATTCCGGCTCTGCCGCTTGCCAGCTGTGTGACTTCGGGCAAGTCACTTAACTTTGCTGTGCCTCAGTTACCTCATCTGTACAATGGGGATTAAAACTGTGAGCTCCATGTGGGACAACCTGATGACCTTGTATCCCCTCAGCGCTTAGAACAGTGCTTTGCACATAGTAAGCGCTTAACAAATACCACCACTATTATTATTACTTCTCTGCACCTCATTTTTCTCATCTGTAAAATTAGGATTCAGTATCTCCTCTCCCTCGTACTTAGACCATGAGCCCCATGTGGAACAGGGACTGTATCCTACCTGATTATCTTGTACCTACCCCAGTGCTTGGTACAGTGCTTAGCACATAGTTAGCCCTTAACAAAGATCCCAACTATTATTATCATTATTATTATTGAGAAAGTGTGTACTTTCATGGATAAAGTACAGTGGTTTAGATTTATTGAAGAGCTTAATGCACTATATTAATCTCTGCTTGTATATATGGAAAGAAGCAGCTCTTTTCAAGTAAAAGCTTTAGAAGGAATAAGACAAGGAAACAAATGAGAAAAGAGCAAGGAACAGTCTTTTTGCATGCACAGTGTGACTGGGACCTTGGGTCCTATTCTGGCCTTTTCATCCTCAACATGCACTTGAAGGTGAATTGCACCATCAGTGATGTCTTTGTCAATCAATCAATGGTATTTAACACCAACACCATCCTCCCTGTTTCACAAGCCCATAGCCTTGGCATGAACTCGAGTCATCCCTCTCATTCATCCCACATATTAACTCTGTCACCAAATCCTGTTGGTTCAACCTTCACAACATGGCTAAAATCCACCCTTTCCTCTCCATCCAAACTGCTACCACGTTAATCCAAGCATTTATTCTATTCCACCTGGATTACTGGGAGAAGCAGCGTGGTTTAGTGGAAAGAGCACGGGCTTGGGAGTCATAGGATGTGGGTTCTAATCCCGACCCTGCCACTTGTCAGCTGTGTGACCTTGGGCAAGTCACTTAAATGCTCTGCGCCTCAGTTACTTCATCTGTAAAATGGGGATGAAGACTGTGAGCCCCACATGGGACCCGATTACCTTGTATCTACCCCAGTGCTTAGAACAGTGCTTGGCACATAGTAAGTGCTTAACAAATACCAACACCATTTATTATTATTATTAATATTATTACTGCATCAACCTCCTTGCTGACCTCCCTGCCTCCTGTCTCTCTCCACTTCAATCCATACTTCACTCTGCTGCCTGGAACATTTTTATACCAAACCTTTCAGTGCAAGTTCCCCGATCCTCAAGCACCTCCAGTGGTTGCCCATCCACCTCCACGATTTTTTTTAATGGTATTTGTTAAGCGCTTACTATGTGCCAGGCACTGTACTAAGTGCTGAGGTAGATACAAATTAATTAGGTTGGCCACAGTCCCTGTTCCACATGGGGTTTACAATCTTAATCCCCACTTTACGGATGAGGTAACTGAGGCAAAGAGAAGTTAACTGACTTGTCCGAGGTCACATAGCAGATAAGTGGTGGACCTGGGATTAGAACCCATACCCTTCTGAATCCCGTACCCATGCTCTATCCACTAGGCCACGCTGCAACTCAAACAGAAAGTCCTTACTGTCAGCTTTAAAGCACTCAATCACCGTGTCCCCTCCTACCTCACTTCCCTGATTTCCTGCTGCAACCCAGCTCGCACACTTCGTTCCTCTAATGCCAACCTAGTCACTGTACCTTGATCTCGCCTATCTCATCCATTCATTCATTCATTCATTCATTCATTCAGTAGTATTTATTGAGTGCTTACCGTGTGCAGAGCACTGTACTAAGCGCTTGGAATGTACAATTCGGCAACAGATAGAGACAATCCCTGCCCAGTGACGGGCTCACAGTCTCATGGCCAACCTCTAGCCCATGTCCTGTCTCTGCTCTAGAATGCCCTCCCTCTTCGCATCCAACAGACGAACACTCTACCCACCTTCAAAGCCTTATTAAAAGTACATCTCCTCCAAGAGGCCTTCCATAACTAAGCTCTCATTTCCTCTTCTCTCTCTCCCTTCGGTGTCACCCTTGCACTTGAATTTGCCCCCTTTATTCACCCCTCCCTCAGCTCCACAGAGATCATGTACATAACCAGAATTTATTTATACTAATGTCTGTCTGCCCCTCTAGACTGGAAACATTCTCTGCCGACAAGGCAGAGTACTTAGTACATCAGTGCTTAGTACAGTACTCTGTACATAATAAACACTCAATAAATACAACTGATTGAGTGATACTCCAAATAGGTCAACTATACTGTTGGAGGGAATCCATAGAAAAGAATGTAGTCATCTGTTTTGTTGGGTAGGATACCTAATAGATAGAAATCCCCTCTCCTGGAACACAAAGGTCTTTATGCTTTTGAAATATTTTTTTCACCTCTGCTGTAAAATGTTTGCAAAATCTTCCCTCTCTTGTTAAAGTGAGCTATGGTTTAGAAAGTTAATAGTATTCTATTGTATAATATTCAAAATATATTTTTCCTCTGCAATACATGCCACTTTCTAAATTATTTGGTATGATGCATTTTGTGAGTAAATGAAACACTTGCTAGGAAACCATTTTGGTTGTGCATCAGGGTATTCAATCTGTTTAAAACTAGGTGGCCTCATACCTTCACTTCTTCAAATTTTTTGTAGCTTCTGAGTGTCATGGTTGTATTTATCTTTTCTAAAATCCTAGCATGACTTACATCTGAAGAGACAGTGGTTTCAGTCTGCCATGTGCAATGAGACTGGCACAGATAAAATAATGTAGCTCAGAGATAAGTATTTGTAATTATTTCTTTTGCAAATAACATTATCTATGCTATCACATTATTTCCTCCTTAATGTTTCACAGCCCGTGCCTACAGACATCAAAGGGAACTCAATAATGTATTACATCTAGCTGCCCTTCCTATTCAAATAAAACACCACTGATAGCTATTTCACCCTCCAGGTTGCATGTGATTGAAAAGACCAATGCAGGGCTCCCCCATCCTGGCCAAGTTATGCACAAAAAATGGCCACCCCTTGTTGCGTAGTCCCTTGACGTTTTTAGTGCCTGATCCTGTTTTCACTCTTTCTTCCTTGTCTCTGGTTCCTTATGAAGTTTTTGCTCAATGAGCCAAACTTCTCCATCTTTTGATTCAGTTATATGCGCACCTGGACTTTCAGCTGCCTCTGAAAACTTGAATTAGCAGGGAAACAGATTCTGCACAAGTCACCCCTCTGTCGAAATGTCATTTAAATGGCCACAAATTACATTTAATGTAATTTAAATGACCAGGTGTAACATTTAAATTTAAACATCACCCTTAAATGACCAGGTGTAACTAAATATTGGTTTATGGTCATCTTGCCAGTCACATTCTCTTAAAATCACCTTCATCTACAAATGTCCCTTTAGATGGGGAAATGGCCAAAACGTTGCTTTTGTTTTTTGTTTTTATTGGTGGCTCTGTGAATCGATTCAGGCCCCAAATCTTGGAGTGATCTTTAAGGTCTCCTTATCCATCAAACTTAAATCCAGTCCATCACCAATCTTTGCTGAAAAAGCCTTGTTTCTTTTTGCATTTTGTGACCGTAAAGGGATCCGTAAAGGCTGTACAAAGGCAAAGAAGCTGTATGCTGTTGACTGGAGGCAAGTTTAAGATCAGCTATGTTGCTGAATATTCTCGGATTCTGTATTTTGCCCTCAAACACCAGGCAAAGTTAAAAAGATCTATTGTTCCGCACACTGCCTAGGCATTCCACAGACTTGGAATTTCAAAGTTGGTCTTAGGCTTACTTCAATAAATCAATTAATCGTATTTTGAGCGCTTACTGTGGGCAGAGCACTGTATTAAGCACTTGGGAGAGTACAATACAATGATTTAGGAGACATATTCCCTGCCCACACGAGTTTACAGCCTAGAGGGGGAGACAGACATTAATAGAATGATTGTTGAGGGCTTACTATGGGCCAGGCACCATACTGAGTGCTAGGGTGGATACTAGGTCATCAGGTCAGACACAGTCCCTCTCCCACATGGGGTTCAAAATCTTAATCCCTATTTTACATATAGGAACTGAGGCCCAGAGAAGTGAAGTGACTTGCCCCAAGTCACACAGCAGACAAGTGGTAGAGCTGGGATTAGAACCCAGGTCCTTCTGACTTCCAAGTCCGTGCCATATCCAGTCGGCCACGCTGCTTTTCTAATCTACGTAAATACATTCATTTGATTTGATATTTATTGTATACCTTTAATATTATGGCCACCAGGGAGTGTACTCTCTCCCAGCAGCACCCTCTGTGGAATTCGGGGAAGGTTATAGGACACCTCCTCCATTCTTACACCTGCCATAACTATAGAGGCAGGGCCAGACAAACACTCCGGGCACTTGTGCTAAATCCACCAGGCTTCTTCCATGCTTTACTCCACTCCCTTCCCGAGAGCTTTAAGCAGGCTCTGCTCTGGGAATAAAAGAATAGACATAGCTTCTAGCTGAATCTGCACAGGTTCACAATGTATTTGTCCTTATCTTTTAGGTTATTTTGGTATTTTAAATATTTCATTGTTTCTTTTCAAAAAATGGGAGTTTTTAAGTGCTTACTATGTGCCAGGCACTGTATTAAGTGTGTCTCTGTGCCACATGGGGCTCACAGTCATAATCCCCATTTTACAGATGAGGTAAATGGGGCACAGAGAAGTGAAGTGACTTTCCCCAGGTCACACAGCAGACAAGTAAGAAAGCCAGGATTAGAACCCAGATCCTTCTGATTCCCAGGCCCGTGCTCTATCCACTAGGGCATGCTGCTTCTCAAGTTTCTTAAGTATCCACTGACAATCCCCTCTCCTCCTTTATATTTCCAGATTGTGGGTCCCTTGAGAGCCAGGGATCTGTGTCATTCCCAACTCTGTCTACTTTCCCAACACTCAGTAAAGTGTTCTGCATACAGTAGGAGCTTCATAAATACACTGTTACAGCTACTATGACTTCACAACTTGGCCAAGCAAAAGTGAAGTAGAGCACTGACAATTGTATCTGGTGATTTGGGATTATGGAGAGAACTGGTTGGGCTTCTACCTACAGCCCCAATTCACTGGCTAATTGATTGCTCTCTCTTTCCCTTTGTCTGGGTAAACATGGGCTCAGTAACCTCCAAACTACCACAGGAGAAGGGAAGGGGAGGGAGAAGAGGGAGGTGGAAAAAAGGGTCTGGGAGAGTTGGCAGAAATGAAAACAGAGTCAGAATTTTTCGAGGTTTACTTTTTAAAAATATATTTGGAGGATGAGTCACCACCAGACATTCTCAAGACACCTTTAGCTCCATTTGGGCTTAACTGTGCAGCCTCTGCAGTTCAGGATATGAATTGTTTAGGGTAGGTGACCCAGGCTGTATTTTTGGGTTCAGCAAAATATCTCAAATACTTTTTTTCAAATGCATTCGGCTCAGCCAAAACTCAAAACACATTTTGCATTGTTCTGGCATTTTTAAAACCTTGTGTATTTTGAAAGGAAATCTAATCTGTGGGTTTCTGATTCATTTACACTTCACTCTCAAAAATGTTTTGTAAGAGCCACTTGATGTGCATGGAGCCTTGTGAGACTTTTTTTTTTATAAGCTTTTGTCAGGAGTATTCCTTTGAAGTAGAATGCTGTGTTTTGCCAAGAGAAACCAGAACTCAAACCTTGGTGGGTTAGAGTTTCGTTCAAGTGGGCTGAAAGTCTGGCACAGTGTGCCCTCCCGCCCCTAGAATTGCTTTCTTTCAAAAGGAAATCTTAGCTTGCTGACTATAATAGAGACCTCCACCGTCTGTCTAGTAAAAGCTTAACCATCAGAGTGGTCCTCTAAATTTAGAATGAGCGATTGAGTCCACATCTCACAAGCCAAGCAATTTATGTCCTTGGTCATTTTTCTCCCCTGACCTAGGCTTAATATTTTATCCTTCCTCCCTTACCTCAGGTTAAACATTTGGCTAGTCAATAACTGGAGCAGCGGTGTGGCTCCGCAACCAATCTGTTATCCAATAAACCAGTTCTCTGTGCATTTGCCTCTTCATTTTTAGCCTAATTCAGGTTGAGAAGTTAGGAAAAAAAGCCATAACATATTTACTTATTTGACTTCTTATTCAAGTTTGCCAATTAGATTTATTAAACATTTTCTTCCCCCTTTATAACAATGCAAAGAGCAAATACCTGGTTAGTCTTGAAAAAATTATCAATCGTTTTTCTGCCTAGTTAACCTTTTCCAAATTATCCTCTAGCTGTCCCTCAAATGCCAACATTTTAACATACTCTGGAAGAGGTATTCAGGTTTACTGAAGGATTAAATTTAATGTGAAGCTTTCCAATTCCATAGGCTCTGATTTCCTTATTTATAAACAATTCTCAACTTTCTCCTCTCCCCTCCCCCACTAAGTTTCTGTCTGGGTCAGATAACATTTGATCATCTGAAATGTTGATCATTAGGTGTCACCATATTTCTTTATTCTTTTCCTTTCTGTAAATTTTCTCGGAGGAGTAAAATAGCTAAGCAAAGTACTTTCAACTCTCCTCCATCCTCCACTATCCTTGTTCCAAGTCGAAGCAGCATGGCCTAGTGGAGAGAGCACGGGCCTGGGAGTCAGAACAACGTGGGTTCTAATCCCAGCTCTGCCGATTGCTTGCTGTGTGACCTTGGGCAAAGCACTTCACTTCTCTGTGCCTGAGTTTCCTCAACTGTAAAAAGGGGATTAAACACCTGTTCTCCCTCCTACTTAGACTGTGAGCCCCATGTGGGACAGGGACTGTATCTGACCTAATAGTGTTTGACTCATAGTAGGCAGTTAACAAATACCATTAAAAAAAGAGAAGCATCATGGCCTAGTGGAAAGAACACGGGCGTGGGAGTCAGATGACCTGGGTCCTAGTCCTGGCTTGGCCAATTAATTGCTGTGTGATCTTGGGCAAGTCCCTTTTCTGTGCCTCAGTTCCCTCAACTGTAAAATGGGGATTACATACCTGCTCTCCCTCCTTAGACTGTGAGCCCCATGCAGGGTTATGTCTGACCTAATTAATTTGTACCTACCCCAGTGCTGAGAACAGTGTTTGACAACAAACAAACAACTAAAAAAAAACCTACCACGGAGGCACCTGGTTACAGAGGGATCATGTTGGTATTTGGTATTTGTTAAGCGCTTACTATGTGCATAGCACTGTTCTAAGTGCTTGGGGTAGACACAGGGGAATCAGGTTGTCCCACATGGAGCTCACAGTCTTAGTTCCCGTTTTACAGATGAGGTCACTGAGGCCCAGAGAAGTGAGGTGACTTGCCCACAGTCACACAGTTGACGAGTGGCAGAGCTGGGATTCAAACTCATGACCTCTGACTCCAAAGCCCATGCTCTTTCCACTGAGCCACGCTGCTTCTCTATCATGTGAGAGCTTTGGAGTCCTCCTTAAAGGTGGAAGAAAAAAAAAGTCCTGCAGTTGGTGGGACAATCATGAATGCTTCTAGTGGGACACATTAGGTTTCCATTTTGGGCTGGGATGGTGGGAGGGGATTGACAGCTGTGGCAGTGGTGTGGGAGAGTAGGAGAGTTGAGGAGAGGCAGAGAAGTAGAATGACCTAACAGTTATGGTAGAGGCCTGGGAGTCAGAAGGACCTGGGTTCTCATCCCGGCTCTTCCACTTGGCTACTGTGTGACCTTGGGGAACTTACTTAGCTTCTCTGTGCCTTAGTTACCTCATCTGTAAAATGGGAATTAAGACAGTGAATCCCATGTGGGAAATGGACTGAGTCGTACCTGATTAGCTTGTATCTCCTCCACCGCTCAGTACAGTGACTGACACATAGTAAGCACTTGACAAATACCATAAAAGGAGGGGCGGGGCGGGGGGGTGGTGGCAGCAGATGTGGACAACTCACTCAAGGAGTTTGGAGAGTAAGGATAAGAAAGGAGATGGGGTGATAACTGGAGGGAGCTGTGGGGTCAAGGGAGGGTTTCATTTTAACCGTTCCCTGAAAAACAGGTAAAACAGTTCAAGCAATATCATCTGACAATTTCACTCTAAGGTAGTGGGAACAGTTCAAGAACTCCTGAAAGAAGTAGATCAGCATCTGCCTCACTGCTCCCCTTCAAACACAAGAGTCCCACAGAGGCTTTGTTTTTATTTACTTCTTTCCCCTTCCTGCCCTTTGTCATTTCCCTGCTCATCAGTGCCTTTGTCAGAGGGTAAGGAAAAGAAAAAAGAGGTGCGACTCAAATCAATCTCTTTAGCTACTTGTTAGCAGCTCTGTGCACTAGAAGCACACACCTCTCCAAAAGACATGTAGTATCAGGCGAGAACTCTGGAATAATGAGTTTGAAGAAAATTCGTTCATTCATTCAATCGTATTGAGTGCTTACTGTGTGCAGAGCTCTGTACTAAACGCTTGGAAAGTACAATTCAGCAACAGATAAAGACAATCCCTACCCAACAACGGGCTCAAATAATAATAATAATAATAATAATGATGATGGCATTTTTAACACACTCAGTTCTTCCAGACAATTGGGGTTTCCTAAGTGTTTTGGATTGCACAGCTCTTCGGGAATTAGACATTCTTCTGACAAGACACATCTATCCATATAGAGCGCAATGCAGTGTCAGAAAAAAATGGTTGTGCATAGGCACATGTCTTTGGTCGATGCATGTGTACTGCAGCACAAGTTTTCTTTAAAAGAGGGATTGGTCACAAACATAAACATGTGTTTTAGGAGAGAAAAGCGTGTATGAGTCTGCATCAGAGTCTCTACACCAGGTATGTTAAACTGCCACTGCATGTCAGGGTTCTGCATTTGGGGTCACCCTTCCTGGCCCCCGACCCTCCACCTGGAAGACTAGAGAAAATGGCAGCACTAATTGGATAAGCACCCCTTCCTCCAGGTTTCTCAGCAGATGTAGGGGAAGGTAGACTGCTGTTTTTACTACCTGCTGTGACTGCTTTTATTGCCTGCAGGGTGTAACTAGCATCATCGGATCAAGCTTGTGTGAGAGGGTGTTTGTTTCTCTCTCTTCCTCTCTTTCCTGCCACATTTCCCCCCATGAATCTTGTACTATTGACTAGCCCAGCCCCTATGGGAGCCTCGTCCGCTGACAATCTGTAAGAAAAAAAAAAAGAAAGTAGTTCCATTGGCTAATTTCATTTCAGTCTCTTTAATAATAAGCAGTAGCGTGGCTCAGTGGAAAGAGCCCAGGCTTGGGAGTCAGAGATCATGGGTTCTAATGCCGGCTCCACCACTTGTCAGCTGTGTGACTGTGGGCAAGTCACTTAACTTCTCTGTGCCTCTGTTACCTCATCTGTAAAATGGGGATTAAGACTGTGAGCCCCACATAGGACAACCCGATCACATTGTAACCCCCCCCCCCCGGCACTTAGAACAGTGCTTTGCACATAGTAAGCGCTTAACAAGTATCATTATTATTATTAATAATAACGTTGTAGGTTGCTAATGAATTGACAAATCATTTATTAGCCTGTCAGTTTTTTCAAAGTGTGGGCAGCATAGGTTTATTCACGTTTGCAGCCTGTCCGTAAGAATGAGCTTGACATGCTTTGTCAACATGCTGGTAGAGGCCGTCCATTGGCATCACAGATTTGAATGAGATCACGAAATTCCGCTTTCGGGGGGGAGAAGTCAAAACCTTTGGAAGACTACTGGATGGAATATTGGACTATTGGGCCATATGGCATTAAACACTGAACCGAATTGAAGATCTAGTCAGCTCTCTGCCATTTCATTCATTTCGAATTCATTCATTAGATTATATTTATTGAGCCCTTACTGTGTGCCGAGCACTGTACTAAGTGCTTGGAAAGTTCAATTCAGCAATAAAGAGAGACAATCCCTGCCCACAACGGGATTTGATCTCCTATATCAGGGGTGGACACAATATAGCCTGTGGGTCAGATTCAGCTCAAGTGATTTAATAAGGCCAGCAGCCTGGATCCACCCACGGTAGCTCCTAGCCAGTGGCAGATGCAGCTAGCCATGCCTAGGAACACTGAGGAGCAGAACGAGGGCATGTGGGGGTTATGGAAGATACCCATGGCCAATTTAGAACCAGGAAGGATGCTTTTCTAGAAGATGCAGTTAACCATGCCCTGGCACACTGAGTCTCAGAACGATGGCATGAAGGGGTTATGGAGGATACCCATAGCTGGCTTAGAACTAGGGAAGGACAATTAACAATGGCTCAGCGCCCTAAAACTCAGAATGATGGCATGTGGGAGTTAAGGAGGATTCTGGTGACCGGCTCGGAACTAGGGACCAGCCTCCTGCCACTGCCGGTTGTCACTTCTGCTTTTCAAATCATTGTGGGTAGAGAATGGTTTTGGGAATCTACCAACTCTGTTATATTGTAATAATAATAATGATGATGGTATTTGTGAAGTGCTTACCCTGTTCTGAATGCTGGGGTAGATACAAGGTTCTCCGGTGGGACACAGTCCCTGTCCCATGTGGGGTTCACGGTCTTAATCCCCATTTTACAGATGAGGTAACTGAGGCACAGAGAAGTGAAGTGACTTGCCCAAGGTCACACAGCAGACAAGTGGCACAGTCAGGATTAGACTCTCCCAAGAGCTTAGTACAGTGCTCTGCACACAGTAAATGCCCAATAACTATGATTGAAAGATTGATTCAAATCCCCACCAATCCGTCTCTCCCAATCACTTCTAAACCCCGTTCTTCAGTGATGGCTGGCTAGCTCCCATTTACTGTGGTACGTGATCCACACGCCAAACTAGTTGCCCACCCTGGCTCAACATCAAATCCAAACTTTTGAGCAGGTCCATTGTTGTCACCTGCACATTGTGCCCAGGCTCAAAAAGTGAAATACAAGATGAAACCCTGGCATAAAAGTCAGCTTACCAGCTATATTCAATCAGTCAATCAATCTATCAATGCTTATTTGTTGAAAGTTTACTGTGTGCAGAACACTGCAGTAATTTCTTGGGAGAGCACAATAAGATAGAGTTGGTAGACAGTTTGTTGAATGGGTTTAGTTCCCAGATCCCTGCCCTCCCAGAGCTTGCAATCAATCAATCAAGCAATCAGTGGTATTTTTCGAGCACTTACTATTTGCAGAGCACTGTACTCAGACCTTGGGAGAGAACAGTACAATCATGAAGACCAACTTTACTCAGTGGGATGTGTGTCCAGAATGAATTTCAGTAGGGCAAGCTGACAGCTGTTCCTTTGTACAACCAAGAAGCAGGATGGACAGAAGAAATGTTTTTAGGGTGTAGTTAAGTGTAATCTGACAGCAAAGTATGGCAGCTGAATGTTGGGAGACCAGCTTCGGTGAAAAAAGGAGTGGCTCTTGCTGAGCAGATACTATGTGAGGATCATGAGATTAAAATGATAAACTGAAATGAGCACCAGGTATTGCAAACAGCAGTCATGCCCATGAAACAATGGACAGTCTTTGTGTATGTGCGAATGATGGGGTAGGAACTGTTGGTCATGCAAGACATTTTCAGCCACACCCATGTGTAAAATTCACCGTAAGCACCACTAGCAGCATATATATATATATATATAAACACACATACACACACACACATATATACACACACACACATATATAGTTAATGCTAATTGTAAAGCACTTACTACGTGTCAAGCACTGACACATTTGTATAAGCCTGGTCAAAATGGTGAAAGCTATTGCATAAAAATATTTTTTTGGGATTATCAGTGGATTTAAATTATCCATGCTATCAGACGATACATTATCAATTAGGCAGCCTGTCGTTTCATTTTTTACTCAGTAGTTCAAATGCCGTTTTTTTAGTTCATCCCTTTCCTGGAATTATACTTCTTGACACTCCATAGTTTAGAAAATTGCAAGTGGGATAGCAAATGGGATAACTAATTCTGCACAGTCTCGAGACAAGGTATAGTAAATGAGGGGTTGGACGGATTAAGGACAGAAAAAGGATAGAGATAAGGGGGTTAAAAAATAATGAGGGAGAAGAGTGGAAAATGGCGGAACATTACCTTTGCACATAAACAGTACTGACACCAAAAAGACCTGGAAATGAAAACGAGCAGTGGGGCTTCAATTCTACTAGAAAGGACAGTGGCACCTCCTGGTGGCATAAAAAAGGAGTAATCATCCTCTGAGATACAGAATATCAGAGTGTGTGTCTTTGGGTCTCCATCTAAATCTGTCTCTGCAAATGTCTCTCCTGTCTCTGTTTAATTTCCATGTATCAGGTTACTAGTAATTTTACAAATAATGTACTTGTAATTTGGAACTTTTAAAAAGCATGGCCCATGCCTAAATGTATAGTGATTCAATGGACCAGTCATAGAAATTAATTTGACATACCTGCTCTTCCCGTTCAGTTTATCTAAACCCATGCCACTTCTCTTTCTGAACTCTGTTAAAAGCCTTTCTTCTCCACGAAGGCTTCCCAGATAAATTCTGTTTTACCCTGGTCATTCCAATCAATCCAGCTCCCCCGTAGTCCTTATGCATAGCTAAAAAGTGTTTACATGTTGCTCAGCCTCTTGTGAATAAATATCCTTTCTGAACTAGATATTTACTTCTTCCACTTTTTGCCTTCCATTAGCATAAGTGCCACAAAAATTTGATCTTCATAAACTGGGGTAGATACAAGATTATCAAGTCCTACATGGAGCTCAGATTCTAAACTGACCTCTAAGTATGAGAGAGAACAGGGATTGAAACCCCATTTTGCAGATGAGGGAACTGAAGCACAGAGACTTTAAGTAATTTGCCCAAGGCTACAGAGCAGGTAGGTGGTAGAGCTGGAATTAGAAGCCAGGGCCTCTGACTCCCAAGCCCATGCTCTTTCAATTAAGCTATACTTTTTTTCTTTAATGGCATTTGTGAAGTGCGTACTATGGTCCGAGCACCATACTAAGCACTGGGGTAAATACAAGATAATCAGGTTGGACACAGTCCCTGTCCCACATGGGGCTCACAGTCTTAATCCCCATTTTGTGGGTGAGGTAACTGTAGCCCCAGGAAGTTAAGTGACTTGCCCAAATTCACACAACAGACAAGTGGCAGAGCCGGGATTAGATCCCAGGTCCTCTGATTCCTAGGCCCGGGATCTTTCCACCAGTCTACACTTCTTTAGTTAGAAATCAGGACACCATCCTGATTGGGAAATAGGAACACCTAGCCCTTCCCTCTTGAGAAATCAGGGAGAGGAGGAAGGGACTAAGAGAAGTCTGCATCGTGGAAAACGTTTGGGATAAGGAGAGGCATCTGTTGGTTCTGGTAGGTATGGTTTTAGGGATTTTTGCTATCAGCTATTGCAATAAATCAATCAATGGTATTTATTGAGTGCTTACTGTATGCAAAGTACTGTATTAAGTGTTTAGGAGAGTACAATATAACAGAGTCATACAGTATTACGGCCTCAATCTCCTAGACCCCCAAAATATAGCACAGAGGGGGAAGATAGCCCCCACTGCTGCAGTTGCCTATCAACCTCCGCTCCAAACAAAAACTCCACACTCTAGGCTTCAAGGCTCTACATCACCTTGCCCCTTCCTACCTCTCCTCCCTTCTCTCTTTCTACTGCCCACCCCGCACGCTCCGCTCCTCTGCTGCCCACCTCCTCACCGTCCCTCAGTCCCGCCTATCCCACCGTCGACCCCCGGGCCACGTCCTCCCGCGGTCCTGGAATGCCCTCCCTCCTCACCTCCGCCAAACTGATTCTCTTCCCCTCTTCAAAACCCTACTTAAAACTCACCTCCTCCAAGAGGCCTTCCCAGACTGAGTTCCTCCTCTCCCTCTACTCCCTCTACCACCCCCCCTTCACCTCTCCGCAGCTTAACCCTCTTTTCCCCCCATTTCCCTCTGCTCCTCCCCCTCTCCCTTCCCATCCCCTCAGCACTGTACTCGTCCGCTCAACTGTATATATTTTCATTACCCTATTTATTTTGTTAATGAAATGTACATCGCCTTGATTCTATTTAGTTGCCATTGTTTTTACGAGATGTTCTTCCCCTTGACTCTATTTATTGCCATTGTTCTTGTCTGTCTGTCTCCCCCCATTAGACTGTAAGCCCATCAAACGGCAGGGACTGTCTCTATCTGTTGCTGACTTGTTCATTCCAAGCGCTTAGTACAGTGCTCTGCACATAGTAAGCGCTCAATAAATACTATTGAATGAATACAGTTATTTGGGTCTGAATCCAGACTTAACTCGCACCTAGCTTTGTCCCTCCCCCCAGCGAGTTTAACAACTGTGGTTTTTTGCTGAA
Organism: Ornithorhynchus anatinus; assembly: GCF_004115215.2. Classification (NCBI taxonomy): domain Eukaryota; kingdom Metazoa; phylum Chordata; class Mammalia; order Monotremata; family Ornithorhynchidae; genus Ornithorhynchus; species Ornithorhynchus anatinus. Next base: position 59,545,519 of record NC_041753.1, read on the forward strand.
CACGAGTCAGATTGCATCTCCATCCCATCTGAGCATAAACTCCTTGTGGAAATGTTATTACTACTTCTATGGCTACCAGCCTGAATCAATCCCTCTGGCCCCCAATACCCAATTATCTAAACATGTAATTTACTAAGGCTGCTCCATCTAAGTTCCATCAAAACACTAAGATCCAACCATGTGCAGTAACTAAAACTGAATCCTGCCCTTTGAGATTCTAAGACACCCAGCTGCCCCTTCTCCTGACCACCACCTGGTCTCCATTAGGCACTTTCAGGTGCCCTTTTCTTTGGCCACCAGGGAAACCCGATGAGTTTGAAGGAGTTCTGGGAAAGTTAGAAGCAGCGTGGCTCAGTGGAAAGAGCACGGGCTTTGGAGTCAGGGCTCATGAGTTTGAATCCCAGCTCTGCCACTTGTCGGCTGTGTGACTGTGGGCAAGTCACTTAACTTCTCCGTGCCTCAGTTCCCTCATCTGTAAAATGGGGATTAAGACTGTGAGCCCCACGTGGGACAACCTGATTCCCCTATGTCTACCCCAGCGCTTAGAACAGTGCTCGGCACATAGTAAGCACTTAACAAATACCAACATTATTATTAAAGTTTCAAAGACAAGTTGTGTTTCTAACCATTGAATAATCTTCCCTCTTGGCCCCTCACTTGAAAGGATGCCAATCTGGCAATATTTCTTTGGGTAATGAGCAGTGGGATGGGGGAATTGCCGAGTGTAATACTAACAGTGTGTCTGAAATAACTGAAACATTGTGACACAAACAACTGGGGAGGATGTGGAACTTTTGCTTTGTTTTCTTTTCTATCCCATTTAGGCCATGACAATGCTTTCCACCCTGCCCAGTGAGTTAAGTGGCTATAAATTTAGCATGGCCTAAGGAAAAGAGCACAAGCCTGGGAGTCAGAGGATCCAGTTCTGATTCTGGCTTTGCCACTTTGGTGCTGTGTGCCCTTGGGCAAATCACTTAATTCTCTGTGCCTCAGTTTCCTCATCTTTAAAATAGGGATTCAATACCTCTTCTCCCTCCCCTTTAGACTGTAAACCCCGCACGGGACAGGGACCGTGTCCAGCCTGATTATCCTGAATCTAGCCCAGCACTTAGTACAGAGCTGGGCACTTAGTAAGTGCTTAACAAATACCACAATTATTATATTATTGTCATAAGAAGGATCAGAAAGAGGATGATCCTGCAGCCACTGACAGCTACATCTTCAGACTGGGTTTTTGTTTTGACCTTGTCCAGTCATGGCCCCTGCTGACCCACCCCTGCCTTGCAGGTCCCCTGCGGGACTTTCCAACCAAGACTGGGAAAGCTGTGAAACAGCAGGGGGACTAGACTGGACAGAAGAGGAGGCCTGGGGGAGGTGACCGCTGCTGCCATCACCTGCCACCACCCTACCCAAATCCTGTGCCATTCCCACCAGTTCAAAGCTTTGGGGTTCTGGGGCAAGGGTGTGCTTCAGGAGATACCTGCAGCAGGGCATATGTGGAAGTGGCTGCCACAGGACAAAAGGTTTTTGTTTTGTTTTGTTTATTTTGTGGTTTTTTGGGTTTTTTTTTAAGGACAGGCTCAGGGTTACAGGGTCTTGCGTGAGAGGGCACAGGGAAGATGTGGGTTGGATATTTAAAAGATTAACAAGGGGCTGGGCACATCAAGAAAAACAAGTAATAGGCTTACCTGAGGTGTGGGTGAAAGTGTAAGAGGCCCATGACAGCAAGTAAAGATATAATAATAATAATGTTGGTATTTGTTCAGTGCTTACTATGTGCAGAGCACTGTTCTAAGCGCTGGGGGAGATACAGGGTAATCAGGTTGTCCCACGTGAGGCTCACAGTCTTAATCCCCATTTTACAGATGAGGCAATTGAGGCAGAGAGAAGTTAAGTGACTTGCCCACAGTCACATAGCTGCCAAGTGGCAGAGCCGGGATTTGAACCGATGACCTCTGACTCCCAAGCCCAAGCTCTTTCCACTGAGCCACGCTGCTTCCCAATCCCTCTGAGGGTCACCTTCATTGAGGAGGGTTCTTGTGCCCAGGATCCTGAGATCCTGTGGAAAAGGGTCATGTCTCCAGCACTTAGTATAATGCCTGACATGTAGTAAGTGCTTAACAAATACCGTAATTATCCACCACACCGTGCTGCTTCTCATGTGAATAGGGTGGGAGTTCCAGGCCAGAGGGAGGTTGTGAGCAAGGGATCGACAACAAGACAAGGTCGAATTACAGCCAATAGGTTGGCATTAGTTGAGTAAAATGTGTAGGCTGGGTTGGTTTCACCTCTACAATATCGCCAAGATCCGCCCTTTCCTCTCCACCCAAACGGCTACCTTACTATTACGGGCTCTCGTTATATCCCGGCTAGACTACTGTGTCAGCCTTCCCTCTGACCTCCCTTCCTCCTCTCTCGTCCCGCTCCGGTCTATTCTTCACTCCGCTGCCCGGCTCATCTTCCTGCAGAAACGATCTGGACATGTCACTCCCCTTCTTAAACAACTCCAGTGGTTGCCTATCGACCTCCGCTCCAAACAAAAACTCCTCACTCTAGGCTTCAAGGCTCTCCATCACCTTGCCCCTTCCTACCTCTCCTCCCTTCTCTCTTTCTACCGCCCACCCCGCACGCTCCGCTCCTCTGCCGCCCACCTCCTCACCGTCCCTCGGTCTCGCCTATCCCGCCGTCGACCCCTGGGTCACGTCCTCCCGCGGTCCTGGAACGCCCTCCCTCCTCACCTCCGCCAAACTGATTCTCTTTCCCTCTTCAAAACCCTACTTAAAAATCACCTCCTCCAAGAGGCGTTCCCAGACTGAGCTCCTCTTCCCCCTCTACTCCCTCTGCCATCCCCCCTTTACCTCTCCGCAGCTTAAGCCTCATTTTCCCCTTTTCCCTCTGCTCCTCCACCTCTCCCTTCCCATCCCCACAGCACTGTACTCGTCCGCTCAACTGTATATATTTTCGTTACCCTATTTATTTTGTTAATGAATTGTACATCGCCTTGATTCTATTTAGTTGCCATTGTTTTTACGAGATGTTCTTCCCCTTGACGCTGTTTAGTGCCATTGTTCTCGTCTATCCGTCTCCCCCGATTAGACTGTAAGCCCGTCAAACGGCAGGGACTGTCTCTATCTGTTGCCGACTTGTTCATCCCAAGCGCTTAGTACAGTGCTCTGCACATAGTAAGTGCTCAATAAATACTATTGAATGAATGAATGAATGAATGGTGGGGGAGAGAACTGATGGAGCTGATTAAATCCCAATGGCATATTTAAAGGTGACTGTCATGTCAGATGACTGTTTCAGCTTCTTGTTGACAATCAGAATTCAGAAGTATTAAATGAGAGGAAACAGGGCACAAATCTCAGTGATTGATCAGATTATTTCTGGGCAAGAATGAATTTCTGGGGATCCCCAGATATCTGAATTTATACCAGAGACTCTGTTTCAGCCAGTGACCCTTCCTGAGGGCTTCTATTACCCCCTATTTACATATGATCCCATTTACCACAAAATATCAAAACCCCACTCCGATAGTAGATCTTCTTGGTATCTCAGCAGGTTTTAAAGGATGGGATTGGAGGGATTGCAAGATAGAGAAGCAGAGTGGTTCAGTGGAAAGAGCACGGGCTTGGGAGTCAGAGGTCAGGGGTTTGAATCCCAGCTCTGCCACTTGGCAGCTGACTGTGGGCAAGTCACTTAACTTCTCTGTGCCTCAGTTACCTCATCTGTAAAATGGGGATTAACTGTGAGCCTCACGTGGGACAACCTGATTACCCTGTATCTACCCCAGCTCTTGGAACAGTGCTCTGCATATAGTAAGCCCTTAACAAATACCAACGTTATTATTATTATTATGATGTCCTAGAGGATTCTGGAACTTGAATCAACTTGTAATAATAATGATGGCAATGATGATAATGTGGTATTTATTAATCACTCAGTATGTTTCAAACACTGTTAAAATGCTGGGGTGAATACAGCATAAGCAGATAAGATACAGTCCCTCTCCCACTTAGGGCTCACAGGCTAAGGGAGGAGAACAGGTATCCTATTGCCATTTAACGGATGAGGAAATTGAGGCCTTGTGAAGTTATAATAATAATACTTGGTATTTGTTTACTTACTATATACCCCATTTTACAGATGAGGTAACTGAGTCACAGAGAAGTTAAGTCGCTTGCCCGAGATCACACAGCAGACAAAAGGCAGAGCTGGGATTAGAACCCGTATCCTCTGACTCCCAAGCCCGTGCTCTTTCAATTTAGCCATGCCGCTTCTTGCCCAAGGTCACACAGCAGGCAAGTGGCAGAGCTGGGATTAGAACCCAGGTGACCTGGCTTCCAGGTCTGTACTCTATCCACAGTGCTACCTTGTTTAAAGAGTTGGCAGTTTTCCACTGTCACTCCCAAACCAGCATTTACAGCTCTGCTGTTCTGGTCTTCATATGCACCTTAAGGGGCCGACACTCAGTTTCAGAAACTCTGCCTCACACAGACTGCACATTTGTGACAAAGGTAGAAGAAAAGTATGTACAGAAAAGGAAGTTGGGATTTACCTTTTTTGTTGTTGTTCTGTTCCCAAGAGAGATATTGGTTGAATTTGAAGCTTCCTTTAGGGATTCCTGTGTTTAGATGGGGGAACAACAAATGATTAACTCAGGAGGTCATAGATGTATAAATCAACAAGTGTTCCTGGAGTTGCTGCAAGGTCATCACCCTCAAATTTGGAAGTTGTGAATGTGTGTGAAAGTTCTTTACTTTTTTTCTAAACAGCTGGGAGAGTTCCAGAGGGGAAGGCCTACCCTCCACCCTCCACATTAGCTCCCTACTCCACCTCAACTTTGGAAAGAGTTTCTGTTGGAATGGATTTTACCCATCTCAGCCTATAAAGAAAAAGGCATCCATTTTGAATCTTCATTTTTTCTTCTCAGTCATGTTGGATAAGAATGAGCTCTTTCTGGCCATTATTCTGTGTTCTCCCTGCCCTAGCAATGAGATTTTTTAAAATGGCCTTAATGTTTTCTAAAATATCACTTTTCTTTCTATCAATGGAATTGGATGAACTAAAATTAATTTAACAATATGATACATGGAGCAGGGTCAATTTACAAACATGAACATTTTTCAAAATAATTCAAAATAATGAATGTGCTTTCTTAATTTTTTATTAATTTAAAGTGTATTGGCACTTTTTTTATGGTATTTGTTAAGAATTTACTGTGTGTCAAACACTGTTCTAAGCAATGGGGTAGATACAAGTTAATTAAGTTGGACACAGTCACTGTCCCACATTAGACTATGAGCCCGTTGTGGGCAGGGATTGTTTCTGTTGCTGAATTGTACTTTCCAAGTGCTTAGTACAGTGTTCTGAACACAGTAAGCACTCAATAAATACGATTGAATGAATGAATGAATGAGGCTCACAGTATAAATAGGAGGGTGAACGTGAGAACTTGTATTCAGGTACTACATTATATTCCTGTAATACTTTTACAAAAGTCTACCTTGCACTTTTTATAAGGTGCTAGGAATACAGTGAAAGACTAAGTAACAAGAGGAGAACAGTTTGGCTTGGTAATAAAAATTTGGGATTTTTCAATAAATAATTTTAAAGACAAACATATGGGAAAACAAATGAGAAAATGAAATATTTCATAAGGATTTTCAAATACGTTTGAAAATTGTTATTTCTAATCACAAAAGAACTTACTTTTGTAGCCCTAGACTCTGTAAGTAAAAACAGATGTGCTAAATAGGCTCTCAGTGCTTCTTTAAGGCTCAAATATAGTAGGCAAAAATCCTTGAATTCTTTCCTTATTGCTCATTTTAAAACAATAGACCTAAAATTACTGTGTGTAAGTTTCAATAAGAAGATAGATACCATATATGACATCAAATATTTAGAATCATGGATGAGCTGAAAGAGAATTTGAGAGGTCATCTCAACCAGTCCCCTGCCTCCGGGTAGATGAATGACTAAAGCATCCAGGACAGACAGTTGCCTATTCTGATGCCAGATGCCTATCCCTGCAGACAGAGCTGCAGGGATAGAGAATCCACAATTTCCCTTTTTATCTATTTTTATTACCCTGAAAATCAAAGAATTCTTCTTTTTGTCAAAGTAAGATCTCTCCTGCTTTAATCTAAAACCCTCTCCATTTGATCCCCAGGGAACATGGAGAATACCTGGTCAACTTCTTATCCATAAAGAGACCTTTCAAAAAATTAAAAACCATTATTAAGTCACCCTGAAGTCTTCTCAAATTCTTTTAAATGTTCCCTCTCAGGGCCTATTTTCCCTTCCTTTAATAATTCTTTTCACTCTGCACTTGGACCCTCCTTAGGTTGTTGGTTCTTGACATCATTTTGTAGGATAATGCAGTGAAGTCCTTAAGAGGGGCAACACCAGCTGATGGAAAATCTTTCAGGTTTCTTTTAAAATCTAATTATCTAAAAGATAATTTTGGAGGAAATTTATAAAAGATTCTTGCAGTTAGGTGGCCATTAACCAGCCTTGTATTTGAAAGCAACTTTGTTGCTATGAGCCAAAGGAATACCACAGAAAACCCCCAAACCCTACCTCCTTTGACTTAAGGAGAATGCTCTCAAAGTGCCCTTAGAAATGGAGAGAGAAATGCCATAATAATCATAATGATATTTTGTGATAATAATAATAATTGTGGTATTTGTTGAGTGCTTGCCAAGTACTGTTCTAAGCGCTAGGGTAGTACAACGTCATCAGATCAGACATTGCCCCTATTCCACACGGGGCTTACAGTCTTAATCCCCATTTTACAGATGAGGTAACTAAGGCCCAGAGAAGTGAAGTGACTTGCCCACGGTCACACAACAGACATGTTGCAGACACGGGATTAGAACCCGTGATTCTTGATTCTATTTAGTCTTGATTCTATTTAGTTGCCATTGTTTTTACGAGATGTTCTTCCCCTTGACTCTATTTATTGCCATTGTTATTATCTGTCCGTCTCCCCCAATTAGACTGTAAGCCCGTCAAACGGCAGGGACTGTCTCTATCTGTTGCCGACTTATTCATTCCAAGCGCTTAGTACAGTGCTCTGCACATAGTAAGCGCTCAATAAATACTATTGAATGAATCAATAAATACTATTGAATTGAACCCAATTCTTCTGACTCCCAGGCTCATGCTCGTTGTCCTAGGTCACACTGCTTCCCCATTTGTTAAGGGCTTACTATATGCCAAACACTGTACTCAATTCTGGAGGAGACAAGACAATCTGGTGGGACACAGTCCCCATTCCACGTTGTGCTCACAGTCTAAGGGAGAGGGAGAGCAGGTGTTTTGAGTACCCATTTTATGGCTGAGGAAACTGAGGCCCAGAGATATGAGGTGACTTGCCCAAATTCACCCAGAAGTCAAATGGCAGAACTGGGATTAGTACCTGGGTCCTCTGATCCCCAGGTCAGGACTCTTTCCTCTAGTCCACACTGGATATGGTTTTCAAATAAAATTAGGTTAATTGTAAATAATGACCCAAAGAGACATATTTACCTACTTATTGAATCAAATCATTTCAAGAGAATGAATCATTGAAATCTTTCCTGGGAAATCAGGTCTCCCAATGTTTTCTCTAATAGAAAATGAGGAAACGTCCTTCAGTGAGAATTATGGGGAAGGATTGAAGCTCCACAAGAAAACTGCACAGAATTCCCTGGGAAATCTGTGTTTATGAGGCCCCTAACTCTACCCACCCCCAAGTACCATAAGAACTAATATGATTTCAGACATCTTCTGAGCTAGTGTAAGCATTTCTCAATCTCTCTGCCATGAATGCAGCACCTTTATTGTTTCAGGACTCACTTGTCATTTACATCCTCTTCTTTGGAAAAGAGAATACTATCTCTATGACCTTTCTTTCCACTGGATTGCTGAGCAAAACCACTGGGAACCACTGCTGTTAGATCCAGGATCCCCACTCCTGAAAAAACCCTGTGTACGGGGAGGGCTATGGGAAATGTAAACTGCAGCAGCATAACCCTAACAATCCATCAGTCAGTCGCATTTACTGAGCTCTTACTGAGTGCAGAGCACTGTACTAAGTACTTGGGAGAGTACAATACAATAATAGACAGACACATTTCCTGCCCACAATGAGTTTACAGTCTAAAGGGGGAGATGGACATTAATATGAATAGATAAATTATGGTTGTGTACATGGGTGCTGTGGAATTGGGAGCGGGAAAAGAGGAAATAAAGTCTTAGGGAAGGCCTCTTGGAGGAGTGTTAAACCCTACATCTCTCTCTCTCTCTCTCTCTCTCTCTCTCTCTCTCCTAGTGAAATCAATGGGACCCCAGCCACCTTCCTGCAACATCCCAGGGCTCCAGCTCCTGACACGCTCCATGCATGTGGAGTTGGGAGGGATTCTAGACTGTAAACTTGCTGTGGGCAGGGAATGTGTCTACCAACTCAGTGATACAAACTTCAGGATTTTGACTGTTTTCCTTTTGATCATTTAGCAACAACATAAAAGTCAAGAGTCCAACAAGCCTAGTGGGAAACGGAAACTGGAGGACCCTTAGAGTGCTATCACCCGTGTCCTTTAAAGTCCAGTGACATTCAAAACTTCCCTCACATTCTAAAATGTGTAGGGGCTGCACTCGACACTGCTCAATTAATCAATCACTTAATCACGTTTATTGAGCACTTATTGTGTGCAGAGCATTTTGGACAGGGAATGTGTCTGTTTATTATTGTACTGGACTCTCCCAAGTACTTGGTACAATGTTCTGTGCACAGTAAGTGCTCAATAAATAGGACTGACTGTACTAAGCCCTTGGGAGAGTACATTTTTCAGATAACAATCAAGTCTTGCCATTAAGTGATCAAAAGGAAAAAAAAGTCAAAATCCTGAAGTTTGTATAACTGACACTTTTCATTCCTATTCAGGTGTAATAATCTTAGAAAATCAAAAGCTCATTGGTCTGAGGAGGAGACAGTGGATAACAAATGTAGCCACAACAACCACTGAAAAGGTTGAAGGTTGAAGAAGAAACATATGGAAAACCTGTTCTGGTGTCTCCTGGCTTCTTTAGTTTGCACCTCATTTATTTGGAGACAAACAATTTCACAGTAATACAGTAAGACCTCCCAGTTGGCATTAACATCAAATAGTTAATGCCAATGCTTGCTACACAAACCCTTTTTTAAAGAGAATCATGTTTGCAATATTACTGTTACACTGATTGTAGTGTGTGAGGAGAGTAAAATCTGAAGGAAAAATGCTATTTCAACAGAAAAATAGATTGTTTCCACAGTCTACAACAAATAGTTCACAGGAATATAGTATTTCAGGGGTTGTTTCTATGAATTCTCTTACCATTCCACCATTTAGGAAAACTTCTGAGTATGTTTTCTGTGGGACTGATCCTTCATGGAATTACAGCATTTGAAAGGATGTTGAAGTCATTTCCTCTGTTCCCATGACTCCAGGCAGGACTGCACCTGAATTTTTCCAAACATATGGGTCTACATGCCAGACAAGTAGCTAATTCTAGCTTCTTAAAATAGTTAACATCAGGAACCTTTTCCTTCCTTCTAATCTCAATCTTTCCTGCTCTACATGAAATCAATTTCCTTATTTTCTGAACTGAGTGAAGGAGAGCACCTGGATACGTGTTTTTGCAGTTTTGCAAATAGTATAACTTGATACTAATTTCATTACTTCAAATCCTATGTACCTCCTCAGGAGAGGTTGATCAAGTGTTCTCCATCTTTATAGATGTATTTGTAAGATTAAATGTTTCATGTTCCATGTAGAAACTTTTCAATACAACTAAGTTTGATTGTCCCAATTTAAGGAATAACACATTCAGAGCAGAGGAGCAAAGATGTGGTAATATCCACAAACCTGCATGACATTCTTGCTTATAATATCTTAGTCCCACATAAATCCTACAGATTTGAACTGATGTTACCTTCATAGGAGGGGAAAATTGAATGAACTGTTTTGTATTTGTAGTCTAACTTTATATGCTAATGAAAAGACTGATTTTTACTTTAAACAATTGTGTCATTATTTCTTTAGAGTTTTTTGCCTAACGTGCTTTGATGCATTTAATGACTGTATCAGGCAGTCAATCAAGGGTATTTATTGAGCACCTAGTGTGAGCCGATTACTGTACTGAGGACTTAGGGAAGTACATCAGAAACAAAATATAGGCTCCTTGTCTACAAGGAGTTAACAATAAAATGGAGGAACCAAAAAGTTTACAAATTTGGGAGCAGTAGAAAGAAGAAGGATCTGATAGGTAATATGCCAAATATGCCAATATGCCAAGATGACCTAACAAAATTAATTAGCATAAGTAATTCGATGCAGTATGGATATGTATTCAATTATACAGGAGTGTCAAGGATAACTATACTTTATTTCATGCCTATTTCTGTTCAAGTAAACAGGATTTCTTTTGCTTTTCAATTAAACACACTAGGAATAGCTGAAAAAGTCAATCAATCAATGGTGTTTATTGAGTATTTATTGCATGCAGAACACTGTACTAAGCTCTTGGTAGAGCACAATATAACAGATTTGGTAGACACAGTCCCTGCCCACCAGGAGTTTATGGTCAAGAGGGGGAGACAGACGTTAAAATGAATTACTGCTATGTACATAAGTGCTGTGGGGCTGAGGGTGGGTGAATATCAACTGCTAAAAGGGCAGAGATACAAGGGCATAGATAATGCAGAAGGAAGAGGGAATAGGAGAAATGATAGCTCTCAGGGAAGGCTTCTTTAAGGAAATGTGATTTTAATAAGGCTTTGAAGCTGGGGTAAGAACGTGGGTGAGGGGTCAGCAACAAAATAGAAAATATTGAAGTACAGTGAGTAGAAGGGGTTCCAGAGTTTAGGCTTGAGGGACACCCCAGTCGGGGAGCGGGAGACAGAGGAACCAGTAAAATAAACCAAGGAGAGTACAGAGATAGGAGGAGAACCAAGAGAGGACCAAGACAAATCAAGATTAGAGAAAGTTTCCAGGAGAAAAGGTAGTCCATAAGTCAAAGGCAACCGAGTGGTTTAGGAGGATTCGGATGGAGTACAGTGCTCTGCACACAGTAAGCAGTCAATAAATACTACTGAATGAATGAATGAATGAGTAGAAGTCTGTTCTCCTCTCGGGGTTGCATCTGGAGAGTTTCCAGTACTCTAATAATAATGTTGGTATTTGTTAAGCGCTTACTATGTGCCAAGCACTGTTCTTAGCGCTGGGGCAGACACAGGGTAATCAGGTTGTCCCACGTGGGGCTCAGAGTCTCAATCCCCATTTTACAGATGAGGTAACTGAGACCTCGAGAAGTTAAGTGACTTGTCCAGTCTTGCCCAGTACTCTACCAGTCTCGACTACAGAAGGGAGAGTCAAGCAGAGGCATATCCATGCCATTCTGTGCTTGGGCAATGGCAAGTGAGTAGAAGGCAATCTGCTACAAGTCAAAACTCACCTGTGCTGGTCAGCAGCAGCATGGGAGAAAGTCGAGGGTGGAGATTCAAGTTTACTGCACTGAAGGAGGAAATGGTAAACCACTTCCATATTTTTACCAAGAAAACTCTACGGATCCACTACCAGAATGATTGCAGATGGAGGTGGGGGTTTTTGGGAGAGATGTGTCCATGGCATTGCTATTGGTCGGAGGTGACTCGACAGCATAAGAAAAGACAAGAAGTCAGTTGGAATTGCCAAGAAGGCCATTGGTGGTTTGGGAGAAGGCAGCAAAAGCCATTGGCGGTTTGGGAGAAGGCAGCTTTAGTGGAATGAAGAGGGAAAGAAGCCAGATTGAAGGGAGGTCGAGGAGAAAGTTGGAGGAAAGGAAGTAGAGGAAGAGGGTGTAATCAGCCCCAGAAAGAGCCTGAATCCCAGCTACCCCTGTTGTAATTATTGTCATCCTTGTCTTTTATATTTTTGTTACCTTTTCTTTCCTTATGCATCTGTAACCAATCCCTTTTCCCCTTATTCTTAGATTGTGAGCCCCCTGGGGCTCTATTCCATCATTTAGTAAAAGCCAGATAAAATTGTTTTTTTGCTTTGAATATAAATCATACTTATCCTCTTAATTTACCTTACAACTTGCTAAACTGAATGCAGAAATTCACCGTAATAAGAATAATAATTTTAAGAATTTATTAAGCACTAACTATGTGATAGACACTGTGCTAAGTGCAGGGGTAGGTACAAAATAATCCTACTGGACACAGTCTGTGTCCCATATCGGTCTCACAGTCTAAGAAAGAAGGTGGTTAGGAATCTTATACCTATTTTATGACTGAGTAAACTAAGGCACAGAGAAGTTAAGTGACTTGCCCAAGGTCACATAGGCAATGGCAGAGCCAAAATTAGAACTTGGGTCCCCTGACTCCCAGTCCTGTGATTCCACTAGGCCCTACTGCCTCCTCACAGATCAAAAAGATTGTTTCAAGTTTCTGGCTTAAAGCAGGTTTTGATTTTTTGGGTCAACAAATCTAAAACATTTCCTTTAATATCAACCAATTAAAGCTCTTGAAGAGCACGTTTGTATCGTTCTAATCTTGTTCGTAATAACTGCACGCAGTAAGTGTTGAATGATTAACTGTCAGATATTCGGATATGAAGTGCCATATGAAGTGTCGGTGACAAGATAGACAAGATCGAGCTACAGTGAGTATGTTGGCATACTCTTCTCCCCACTACTTAGATTGGTAGCTCTGGATGGGACAGGGACTGTATCTGACCTGGTTATCATGTATCTAGCCCAGTGCTTAGTACAGTGCCTGGCGGATAGGATGTGCTTAACAAATATCACAAATACCATTATTATCTCTAGCACTTAGTTATTGATTTATACCCATCCTCGGTATTTGTTTATATGATTTTTTTTCAATTATGCATTCAATTAACCAATCGGTATTTATTGAGCACTTACTTTGTGCAGAGCACTGTAGTAAGTGCCTGGGAAAGTACAATACAATACCATTGGTAGACATGATACCTGCTCACAGAGAAGCAGTGTGGCCTATTGGGTAGATCATGGGCCTGGGAGTCAGAAGGACCTGGGTTCTGATTCTGGCTCCCACACTTGTCTGCTGTATGACCTTGGGGAAGGTACTTCACATATCTGTATCTCACACCTCATCTGTCAAATAGGGATTAAGAACGTGAACCCCATTTGGGACATGGACTGTGTCCATCCTGTTTAGCTCGAATCCGCCCTAGCGATTAGAACGGTGCCTGGAACATAGTAAGTGCTTAGCAAATACCATTAAAAAAAAGGCAGGGTGGGGACGGGGGAGCTTACAGTCTAAAGAAAGAGACAAAGAAATAAATTACCGATAGGGGAAATAGCACAGTAAAAGGATATGGACATACATGTTGTGGGATGGGGTGAGAATTCATTCATTCATTCAATGGTATTTATTGAGCGCTGACTGTGTGCAGAGCACTGTACTAAGCACCTGGAAAGTACAATTCAGCAACAAAGAGAGACAATCCCTGTCCACAACGGGCTCAGAGTCTAGAAGGGGAGTGACAGACATCAAAACAAGTAAACAGGCATTGATAGCATCAGTATAAGTAAATAGAATTAGAGCTACATATACACATCAGTACACATAAAACAGGCATTAATATAAATCAATAGAATTATAGATATGTACATATATACACAAGTGCTGTGGGGTGGGGGTGGTAGAGCAAAGGGAGCAAGTGAAGTGCACAGGTGATGCAGAGTGGAAGGCTGGTAGAAGAAATTAAGGCTTAGTCAGAGAAGGCCTCTTGGAGAAGTTGTGACTTTAGGAGGGTTTGGAAGGTGGAGAGAGTTGTGGACTGTAAACTGTAAGCTCCTTGTGGGTAGGGAACATGTCTACCAACTCTGCTGTACTCTCCCAAGCGCTTAGTATAATTAACTGCATGCAGTAAGTGCTGAATGATTGACTGTCGGATATTCGGTTATGAAGTGGGAAGGAGTTTCAGGCCAAAAGGAGGATGTGGGCAAGGGGTCGGTGACAAGATAGACGAGATCGAGCTCTAGTGAGTATGTTGGTGTTAGAGGAGAATGTGTACAGGTTGGGTTGTAGTAGGAGATCACTGAGGTAAAGTAGGAGGGAGAGAGCTGATTGAGTGTTTTAAATTCAATGGTAATGAGATTCTGTTTGATACAGAAGTGGTTGGACAACTACTGTAGATGGAGAGGAATGGTGAGACATGGGCTGAACGGTTTATCAGAAAACTGATTTGAACAGCCGAGTGAAGTATGGACTAGAGAGGGGAGAGACAGGAGGCACGGAGGTCAGTGAGGAGGCTAATGCAATAATCAAGGCAGGAAGCGATAAGTGCTTGATCAGTGTGGTAGCAATTCGGATGGAGAGGAAAGGATCGATTCTAAACGTATTGTGAAAGTCATTTCTACCATTCCATTAGAAAATATTGTCATGTCTCTCCAATTAAGAATATAGTCCCCTGTGGGAGGGAATGTGTCACTTCTTTGTGTTATACTGCTGCAATGTTTAGAAGAGTACATCATACCCAGTAGGTGCTCCATTAATACCCCAGTACCCTTTTCTCTTTTTCCTTTCATTTCTTTTCCCCTCTCCCTCCTTCCTCTCTCCCCACCAAAAAAATGACAAAGTTTGGGTCTCTTAGGGGACAGCTATTCCACTAACATTTTATATGGTAATGCCTTTCCTTGATTTTATCAGCAATACTACCACTCCTAACTTTTAAGCATAACAGCCATCACTCAAAGGCAAAAATCCTTGCTTCCAAATATTTAGCCCAATTCTGACATGGACTACAGTCTCCAAGATTTTCTTTCTGTCATGTAAATTACCAGTTTATACCAAGTAGAAGATCATCAAGACTTTTAGGTCTTCCTAATTTGCAGCATCATTCTGGCACCCTCCAGATGCTTCATCAATTTTATGTAAAGCTTAAACCCTTCACAGAGAAAAACAACTTAGGTAAACTAAGGAATGGACTTGGGCTTTTACCTGTAATTCAAAAACTTTGTTTCAGCAGTTTCTGGGATCCAAAGTATACAAATAAAATCATTTTGCAGAGTTTCTGCTTCAGTTAAAACCAATAATTACCAGCCATTTTAAAGAATGTCAATTATAATGACAAACTGAAAATGGTTCTAAAACCATAGAAGGCCCAAAAGGATCAGCATAAGCAAATTAACTTGTGGGTTCTTATTGGCATTTTGAAGCCAATAAGCCTTTTCTACTTTCCAGTTTAATAGAATTGAAAAGAATGCAACTTTTTCATGATTTCCAAACTGTCAGATTTTGAAACCATACTTTTTAAAATTTTTCTAACGTTTGAATTATCCTTAGCAAAATATATGAACCAGAACCTTAAAGAATGTCCATGACCGAACACGAAATTGAAAAATGTCTTTTGATGAATAAAGGCTTAGTTGGTGAGTTACAAAGCAGACAGTACTCACCATTCAGGGTTGAGAGGTTCTGTACACAAAATTCATTAACAGATGGGGGAACTGTCAGGACATGTTCACAGATAATATTTTAACATTTGGCAGATGAATTTGAACAACAGCCAAATTGAAGGTGCTGAACAGGTGCCAAATCTTTAATGTAAAGGTAGATGTTTGAGTTATACACCATGATACAAGGAAACACAGAAGCCTGCTTTTCTGTGCTTTTTCCTGGTCAACGGCTCACTGATCATGAAATAGTTTGCTAAGCAAAGAGGAATAAATTGTCCGAACTCTCCTCCAACCCCTTCACCTCCCTGGCCCTGGCCTTAGGGCTCTAGCAAAATGTTTCCTGGTAAAAATAGGATTCAGTAGAATCAGTGCAATTACAGATATGACTGTTTTAGCCCTAGTACTCTATAATCAACCAATCAATCCTATTTACTGAGCACTTACTGTGTGCAGAGCACTGTAGTAAGTGCTTGGGAGAGTACACTGTAGCAGAGTTCGGAGACACGTTCCCTGCCCAGAACAAGTTTACTATCTAGAGTGATGAGCTTAAAGTCCAGAGCTTACAGTATATACTCAAAATATACTATTAATTGTCCGCTAGATGAAATTCCTGGAGGGCAGAGTTCGGGGCTCCTAATTCTGTTGTACTCCCCCAAGTACTAAGTACAGTTCCCTGTACAAAATAAATGCTCAAGAAATCCTGATGATTCATTGATTTAACTCCATTCATTCATTCATTCATTCAATCGTATTTATTGAGCACTTACTGTGTGCAGAGCACTGTACTAAGCACTTGGGAGAGTACAGTACAACAGTGAGCAGGCATATTGCCTGTCCACAATGAGCAATCAATCATATTTATTCATTCAAATGTATTTATTGAGTGCTTACTGTGTGCAGATATTTAATAATCCTCACACTTGATGTCCTGTGGAGTTGATGGGAAGAAAAGTAGCCATCTCAGAGATACTCAAATGGGAGCTTCTCATTTATGATCTGACTGGGCCCCATCATTCTCCTCACTCTTTTAGAATGGTCTTGCAAGATTCCACTCTCATGGTGTCTGACTCTATATTAATGTTTTCCCAAGATAGCACAAATTGACTAAAGTAGGCTAATTATGCTTTTAGAAAATGATAAAACACACTAAGTAAAGTTAACACTATTAACTTACATGATCAAATCACAGTAAATATGTACCAAGAAGAATATATGAAATTAAACACAAACATGTTCAAATATGCATACATAAAACATCATAATTGTCTGTACCAAAAACTCTGCACGAATTCATTTGCTGCTCAAATGAGTTGAGGCCCTCCAGTACAACTAATTTATCTGCTAGACTTAAACCCGTACGATGTTCGCCTCCTGTAGCATCTGAGTCTGGTATTAGAGACTGCCTGTTTATCTTAGTCTTTAAGGACATCCAGGATTAGACAGCAAAGAGCATTAGGCAGAGTTCCAAGGATGGAAGGGAAAATAAAGGAGGTCAAAGGCATCCTGCCTTCCCCTAACTCTGCACCTCAACTCCAAGTTGGCAGTGGTTGGGGGAGGGGAGGTATGTCAGTGGGCCTTTATGGTCTTGCATTACATTTTCACTGATGAAGAAAAACAAGTTCCAAATGGGGCTCACAGTCTAAGTAGGAGGGACAGTGGGACATCCACGAAGAGATGTCTGTCAGGTCAGAGGAAATGAGGGACTGCAGAGAAGGAGAAAAGTTGGGGCTGGAGAGAAGCAGCATGAGAAGCAGCATGGCCTAGTGGAAAGAGCACAGATTTGAGAGTCAGAGTCAACTGCTTGCTGAGGGACCTTGGGCAAGTCACTTAACTTCTCTGTGCCTCACTTTCCTCAACTGTAAAATGGGGATGAAATACCTGCCCTCCCTCCTACTTAGATTGTGAGCCCCTTGTGGGACAAGGACTGTGTCCACCTTGATTAACTTGTATCTATCCCAGTGCTTAGAGTAGTCCTTAACACAGAGTAGTTGCTTAACGAATATGATAATAATAGTGGTAAAAAGATAGATTTGGAAAAATGATAATTATGGCATTTGTTAAGCACTTATAGAGAAGCAGCGTGGCTCAATGGAAAGAGCACGGGCTTGGGAGTCAGAGGTCATAGGTTTGAATCCTGGCTCTGCCACTTGTCAGCTGTGTGACTGTGGGCAAGTCACTTAACTTCTCTGTGCCTCAGTTACCTCATCTATAAAATGGGAATGAAGACTGTGAGCCTCACCTGGGACAACCTGACTACCCTGTATCTACCCCAGCACTTAGAACAGTGCTCTGCACATAGTAAGTGCTTAACAAATACCAACATTATTATTATTACTTTGTGCCAGGCACTGTACTAAGTGCTGGAGACAAGCAAATCAGGTTGGGCGCAGTCCTTGTTCCACGTGGGGCTCACAGTCTCAATCCCCATTTTGTAATAATAATAATAATAATCATGTCGGTATTTGTTAAGCGCTTACTATGTGCAGAGCACTGTTCTAAGTGCTGGGGTAAATACAGGGTAATTAGGTTGTCCCACTTGGGGCTCACAGTCTTAATCCCCATTTTACAGATGTGGTAACTGAGGCACAGAGAAGTTAAGTGACTTGCCCACAGTCACACAGCTGACAAGTGGCAAAGCTGGGATAGATCAGGTAACTGAGGCACAGAGAAGTGAAGCAACTTGTCCAAAGTCACACAGCGGGCAAGTGGCATAACTAGGATTAGAACCCATGATCTTCTGCCTCCCAGGCCCCTGCTCTACCCACTACCACCATGCTGCTTCTCTAATCTGCATTGAAATGGAAGTTGAAGTCATGGATGTGAATATGTTCCCCAAGTGAATAAGTGTAGGTAAAGAATAAAAGGGTACCCATAACTGAGCCTTGAAACAAATACCACAATTAAATTCTATAGCAGGTTAGGAAATTCAAACATTCTCCTTGAAGAAGTCCAGTTTCCTTTTCAGGAAAATGTCTGCGATCCACCTCTATGTTGTCAGTTGTAATCAGTGTATTCCCTTTTCAGTTTTGAAAAATGCCCACTTATACTGTTTGCTCTCCTGAAAAAGCAACTATTTTTTTTTGTATTTGAATTAAGGTTTTCTACATTATTTTTTTCCTAGGCATTAATACTATGCTAACTGGCTTGCTGTAGCCTTTTATAGGCTTAATTCAGTTTCTCCAAATCAGATACCAGTATACCAGAAAAGCCATAGGGATAGGAAAAGAAAGCAGCAGATTCTATTTTGGGGGATATGG
This sequence comes from Ornithorhynchus anatinus, assembly GCF_004115215.2. Taxonomy (NCBI): domain Eukaryota; kingdom Metazoa; phylum Chordata; class Mammalia; order Monotremata; family Ornithorhynchidae; genus Ornithorhynchus; species Ornithorhynchus anatinus. Next base: position 59,564,229 of record NC_041753.1, read on the forward strand.
CTGACTGAAAATTGGAGTTTCTGTTACATCAGGTTCAATGGAACAATTATCTGCCCTACAATTTTCTCTCATTTCCATTAATCTTATCTTGTGACTAATGAATATAAATTATAAATTGAGTCATTACCTTTTCCATTAAAAATGTTATTTTCAAGTTCTCTTACATTCATGTTCTTGCTTCTAGAAAACAAATTGATGGTCTGCATTAGTCTCAGCCTTTCAATAATGTAGGGCTAGCCACTTTTCACCCTTTCTGTGCTGTTTTCTCTTCAGTATTTTGCCTCAATTAACATTTTCCATTAAGCAAGTTTTTAAGCCATCAAAAGGGAAAAGTAACCAATTTCAAACAACCACAATTACTGAGAAGTAACCCACTTAGAGCAAGAATGTTAAGTAATAAGAAAACAGTGACGTGGCCATACACCGAGATTGACAGACAAGCTCAACAGCATTCATTCATTCATTCAATCATATTTATTGAGCGCTTACTGTGTGCAGAGCACTGTACTAATTCGGCAACAAAGCATTCCAACTTGAATATAAGTTGGTAGGATCTTCATTTCATAGCCTTTCATTAGAAGTAACTGAGCAATCACTAGGGATCCCTTAGGTTAAAAATGGAAATTGTAGAGATCTCAAAAACTCCTTCAACCACGGATTACATTTTGATGCTGTTGGAAGTCTGGTTCTTTGCAACGACCTCAGACCAAGACTTCAATTTCCATTCATGTGGCATTCAATAAAAATGTGCCCCCACTTTCCCAAGCGCTTAGTACAGTGCTGTGCACACAATAAGCACTCAATAAATTTGATTGATTGATTCCTCCAGACATCCTCGAAACACTCAGCTTAAAGAAATTGAATTTACTATAAAGGTAGAAAAAGAGAAGAAAGCTAAAACCAAATGCTCCCATTTCATGATTTAATCAGATTTCAATAAATAATACATTCATAAAATTATATAAATTCACAAGTAAACTTCCCTAGATACACAAAGGTCTATGGACCCCACGGCCCCGGGGTCTGAACATGTTAGATTTATGAAAACTGAGTAAAATTGAAGCATTGGAACCAGTTTTCTCCCAGAAACAGTGTTCTAAATGCGGGATTACGAAAATTACTCAGAATAGCGTACTCAGTCAATTATAGATGAGTGCTATAACTACATTAATGCATTTATATTGAGTCAGAGAGGTTCGATGATAGGGTAGAGGACTTTTACTTCATCAGAAGTGAAATGGATGTGTCAACTCTCCCTGGTAATCAGGTAACCCCTTTAACCCTCCTTCAACTTTCCCTTCCTTTCCCCACCATCAATTCACTTTTAAAATGGTTTCTCCATTGTCCTGCAGCTCCCATTTACCTCCTCAACTCCAGTGAAATATTGCACTGTAGGTGAGAAACGGGGTCAGGGTCATAAAATTTAAATCGACATGCTCTAAACTTGAAATAGGGTATAGATTTATATGTGTCATATGTATCATTTGTTATCATTCAAATCAATTTAAGTTGAGGATTGCCTGTATTTACAATTCATTTTATAGAGCAGGCCATCCAGTTGAGCTGCTAGGGTGTGTCTCAGCAGGCAGGAAAAAGGCGAGGTTTTGAAGCCCCTCTCCTCCTGAATTTAAAAGTTCTGTCTGCCTTGCCGAGTGGGTCTAATTCCCAAAGGATTCTGGGAAATGTAATCTCTGGTCCCTGAAAAGCAAAGTTCCTTATAGGCAAGAAATGTGTTTACCAACTCTGCTATATTATCATATTGTACTTTCCCAAATAGTTAGTACACGGGTCTGCACACAGTAAGCTCGCAGTAAATATGATTGATTGATTAGTAAAAGAAACTGTAATAGGCTATTACAGTAATAACCTGTAAACTCGTTGTGGGCAGGGAACATATCTGCTAACTCTGTAGTACTCTACTCCCCTAAGTACTTAGTACAGTGCTCTGCATATAGTAAATCCTTAATAAATATCACTGATTGACTGATTGATTAATGGATGGTCAATCTTATGGTCAAACTACAGCACTGTGCTGAATCTACAAAACGATTCATAATGATCTGCCTGACTTGTGCAGGTGTCTCAAGAGCAGAGCCAACAACATCCCGGAGATCCCAATAACAATTCAATGGTGTTTATTGAGCATTTACTTTGTGCAGAGCGCTGTTCTAAGTACTTAGGACAGTACAATAGAGTAACTGTCTATCTAAAGGATAAACTGTGTCAAACACTTTGATGGTGCTCATGAGTTAGAAGTTTTCTGGTGCACCCAAAGCATATTCTGATGTTTGCCCCCAGATTCCTCATTACATCCGTAAGCATGGCAGGCTAGAATATGTTGAACAGGACTGGACCCAGTACACAGCCCTGCGTCTTGCTAACGGTGTTGGGGAAAGGCCCAGATCTGACTTTACTAACCATACCATTGTGGAGAAACATACTTGGTGAATTTTTCTGGAGAGCCAAATTTGCTTAGCTTTTGGCTTGCCAAAGCCCCTCAGTCTATTGATGGTTTCAAATGGTTCTGTAAGCACTATCTTGCCTATGAAGACGATATAGAGGTCTTGCATTACTCATATTTGCTGTGCTGGGATTCTGTAGAACATACACTGGGCTTTAGGTAGCCCATGGTTGACCCGGTTATTCAGAAATCTGTTCAGAAGGATTCTGGCTAGAATCTTGCCTGCACTGAAAAGCACAATCTCAAGGAAGCTTCCACAATCAGCTCTCTTCTCTCTCTTCTCAAAGATGGTGATCTTTAAACTTTAAAGCACTATATCATAAAATTATTGAATTCTGCAAATTTTTCCTTGGGAAGTAATATCTTTTCTATGTTCCTTTTGGCAACTATAAGATTTAAGTGCAGTTCCTGAAAACCACATCTTTTAAGCTGGAAGGTTGTAAATCAGAACCAATTTTTTCATAGGAAAAAATGTTACAGATGGAGTACTGGCTCTTGAACCAAGGTCAAAAAACCTATTTTTACCAAAATTACCTATGATTGTTACTCAGTCAATTCTAGATGATAATAGAGCTACATTAATGAATTTATATTGTAAATATCAATCATAGGGTCATAAGCACCACATGAAACAATGCTGTACTATACAATGTAAATTACTTCTAACAACAAATGACAAATGTTCAACTCATATTACTTTACATACCCTGCATTCATCATTCCTGGGTTCATGGGTGTATCTGATTGGTGAGGTTTCCAGGTGGATTTTAAGGTGATTTAGAATGACTTTTTGAAAGGTTCATGACTGGAGTTTTCTCAGCAGTTGTGGCTGTTGGATTTTTTTTTTTTTTGAGTCTTGTCTGCTGTCTTAAAGAAAGTGTCCAAGGAAGTTTGGGTAGGTGTTTTCCTCGTTTCCCTGTAAATATATCTGTAGCAGCACTACATGTTGGCTCTCTCCCTATTCACTGATGGGCTTCATTCAGTATCGGGACATTCCTCAGACAGGTACATGGCAGCTTCCAAATATTGAATCACTTCAGTCAACACTTGTGTTGTCAAGACTTTCCGAGAAGGAATCTCTTCAGTAGTACTGCATCTTCTTCCTCTTTGGCAATGTATATTCTTGATGGCATATTTTTCTAAAAGTGACCAGTTATTTCATCAATCAATCAATCAATCAATCATACTTGAGTGCTTACTGTGTGCAGGACACTGTACTAAGCCTTTGGAAGAGTACAATATAACCAGGTTGGATTGGCACATTCCCTGCCCACTAAATCCTCAAATGCATCCCTGTGGAGGTTTTTGATCTATCTGCCTCGGATAATATTGAACACTGTATGGCCAGTAATTTTAGCCCTAGTTCAGCAGTGTATACCTGGGTGGCCCCAACTTTGATCCTTTGAGGAAAAAGCCATGGTGGAGTCTAATAGTAAGGAAATTTCAAATTTTCAATCCATAACTCTCAAAGACTTTCAGATTGTTCAGCCCTGGAAGGTTTTTAAGTGAGAGTGGCAGTCATTAATAAAAACAGTGGTCTTTATTACCCCCTTCCCCTCCCCATAGCACTTGTGTATATTTGTATATATTTTTAATTACTCTATTTTTTTAATGATGTGTATATATCTATGATTCTATTTATCTATTTTGATGGTATTGATGTCTGTCTACTTGTTCTGTTTTGCTTTCTCCCCCTTTTAGACTGTGAGCCCATTGTTGGGCAGGGATTGTCTCTGTTGCCAAATTGTACATTCCAAGCACTTAGTACAGTGCTCTGCACACAGTAAGTGCTCAATAAATATGATTGAATGAATGAATCACCTGCCTGCTATGTGCCAAGCACTACACTAAGCACTGGGGTAGATGCAAAATCATCAGGTAAAACATAGCCCTGTCCCACATGGGATTGACAGTTTAAGTAGGAGGGACAACATTTTATCCCCATTTTACAGATGGGGAAACTGAGCATAAAGGATCAATCAATCAAATTTATTGAGTTCTCACTGTGTGCAGAACAGCGAACTAAGTGCTTGGGAGAGTACAGTGTAACAGTTGGCAGTCATGTTCCATGCCCACAAGGAGCTTACAGCCTAGAGGGAAGTTCAGTGACTTGCCCATGGTCACACAGCAGGCAAGTGGCAGTAACAGGATTAGAAGCCAGGTCTTCTAACTTTCAGGCCTGTGTTTTTTCCACAAGGCCATGAGACTTGTCTTTCCATGAGAGATCGAGGCCCACATTGCAGCAATCTGCTGAACCTCATCTGAAGTGGTGGAAGTGAGAAGAGGGTCGCTGACTCCCTGGAGATGTATTACGGTGCTTGGCACATAGTAAGCACTTAACAAATACCATCATTATTATTATCAGGGAGGGGATTGGGGGCAAGTGAGTCAGCAAAGGTGGGGGTAGAGGAAGGAAACAACAGGTAATGGTAACAGTAATAATAACAATCCTGATCCTGGTTAATTGAAAGCTCTCATTGAATTTGTTGCCCCAATTACAGTACAAAGCTTCTTGTGGGCAGGAATCATGTCACTTCATTATTCTGAACTTCCCAAGCATCTAGTATAGTGCACCACATCAAGTGAGCACTCAGTATATTTTGCAGATGCTATTACTATGACCTCTACTAATACCACGACCACCACTATCTAAGCAATAGATTGTCAAATGGTTGGCAGATAGAGAAGTAGAAAACCAAATCAGGAAGCTCATCAGTTGCTTTGGGAAACTGGATTATGGTCCACTTTGATGTTTACAAACTCATGAAGGGAAAGGATAGGGCAAACATAAATTGTTGTTCCCTAAATCCCACAACATAAGAAACCATTTGAAGCTTGAAGGTGGACAGTTCAAAACAAACAAAAAAAAATGCAACAGACAAGACATGGAATTTGTCACTACAGGAAGGCAAGCCAAAAATGTTGGAAAAATTAGTGGATGAGTGATCCAAAATGGGTTACTGGAGAGAAAGTTAGGGATTTTAGAGGGAAGAGTTAGATACATACAGCCTTTGGATCTACAATACAATTGGTTTCTAAAAACTCTGCCTTAAATTGAAATGTAAAGCAGAACCAATTTATTGAATGTGTCAGTAGCTTCAGGAATGAAAAAACTCTTCTAGAGCATTGATCTTATTTTTCTGCCAGAGGACCTAGTCACTAGGTAAAGGACATATTAATGTAATCATCTGTACCATAAGCAAATCATTTATAAGTGTGAGTCATGTGTCGTGCACCTCTGCCCACAAATAGGTTATTAAACTCATACATACCATTTTGCACTTCCATTTTCAAAGTGCTTTGTGGTCATCAGTCATTTTTCACAGTTCTGATGTAACATGGGCTAGAATGAACAACTTCATTTTTCAGATTAAAGAAATTGAAACTTAGGGAGATTCAATTATATATCCCTGGTTGTCAACCTCTGCCTATATTTTCAGGGCTGGCCATCCAGACTCTTCCAAATTCACTAGATAACTATGCGAGTTGTCATGGGGAGGAGAATGAGCTTTACGTAAATATAATTTTACTACATTGTTCATCCTCCTGCTTCAGATTCTCTGGAGGACATGGCAAATTTTGCAGAGAAGGATGTGATCATCTTATTAATGCAGTGTACTAGGACAACTATAGGATATTGTGGTGAGGGGTGGCGGTGAATGAGGTCTGGATACTCTTCCCTAAACTCTGGCATTCCCAGATCCTATGCCCTCAATTACTCCTAGTGCTGCCAGACTTCTTTCTCTTTCCCCAGACTCAGTACTGCCAGACCCCTGAACCTTTTTCCCTCCTCATAGAGCTATGTATCAGGTATATCCTAACTTCCATTCCCATTCTATAAGCCCATTGTTGGGTAGGGATTGTCTCTATCTGTTGCCTAATTGTACTTTCCAAGCGCTTAGTACAGTGCTCTGCCCACAGTAAGCGCTCAGTAAATACAGTTGAATGAATTCTCCTCAATCTGCCAGCTACCCTAAGTGGGAATGTTACAGGGAGTGAGGAAGCCTAAGGCAGGGCCAGTCTTATGTTCAGCTGATCAAGCAACTTGGGGTAACTAGGTTGAAGTTGCCGAAGGGCGACTTGACACTCCTACTGGTTGTGTAATTAACTGTAATAATAATGTTATTGATAATGCAGTTTTCAGAGTAATATCGATAAAAACATAGTAAATGGGTCAGGGACTTAAAGCTATTTTTAAATGGTATTTATTAAGCTCTTACTATGTGCAAGGCACTATACTAAGCACTGGATTTAAACTGTGAGTAGTCTTGCTGTAATAAACCTCCTACTCAGAGATTCAGAATGTTCAAAATGTTCCCAAATATTCTAATTAGATGAAGGTTATACTTTTCTACTCATTCTCTGTAGAGAATAAGGGTGGGGTTGCGGAGGGGTAGAGAGCAGAGTTTCCTCCTTTTCTCACCAATACTGGGGGGAAGCTCGGACCACACTTCACGATGGCAGGAAATACAGTCCCCTGATTGATGAGAAAGATAATAAAAATAAGATATGTTGTCATATCAAAAAATAAGAATACACCTCTCCAGTTTTTTTGCTGTGAACAGTCCCTTATCACTCTACATCTGACAAACAATAAGTATTAAGGGAACCACAATGGTTATCCTGCCTCAGTGTTAATTAAAGAAACAATTTCCAACAAATACACTACTAATGCCAAGATTCAAGTTCAGCACAAATTTGCCAATAAAACTACTTAGGTGACCATAGCAAAAGGACCAGCTTTTCATGAGCATTGCTAATGCTTTCTCCAAACTTAATCTGTTCTCTGCATTTGGCACTTGAATTAAGTTCTTTCACAAAGAATGTTGTGTCTGTTTTGGGAGGGATTTGTTTATACTGTATTGTGGTCTATTCAAATCATCAAGTGCTCATGTGGTCAGATAACTTCTATATAATTGTATGCTTTAATTGACTGCCACTGTTACTCCCTGTTTTGATGTTCTTATTTCTCCAGAAATAGCATACACGTTTCTGTGTGGACTCTCACCATCAGCAGTGCTGCTTTAACATACAAAGGACAGCTACATGCATTATAGATCTCAGTTTGTGGTGTTAAAATAATTTCAACAAGAGCTATCATATCTTAAAAAGTACTTCTTGGGAAGAGCCATTCAAACGGGTTGAAATTCTGTATTATATTAAGTAACTGGTGCAATCTTCCTTTCACAGAACATGATTGTCTATTTCCCATCATATGGATAAAGTGTGATTTTCACTAAGCAAAGTGCTTTTTGGATGCAGGGACCGTGTCCTACCTGATTATCTCGTATCTTCCCTAGTGCTTGGTACAAAGTAAAGGCTTAACAAATGTCCACTGTTATTATTATTATTATTATTATTATTATTATTATAACAGCTGTACTCTCCCAAGTGTTCAGTGAAGTGCCTACTACTCAATAAGTACTCAATAAATGTACTTGATTGGCTGATTTAAATACATGAATGTCTAGAAGAAAGAAAACTGTGCCATCAAATATGTTCTATGGAAAATTGATGCAAAAACTATGGTCAAAAATCACAGGATTGTAAATATGCTATAATGCATTTCTATAATATTTAAAGTAGCTGCCTGGGAAAAGTGAATGCCAAATTAATCGTTAATAATAATGGTTGATAATAATTACAATACGTTTATTCATTTACACTGACTCACTGTAAATAGACTATGAAGTGAAAAGTTCTTTTGGGATAAGAAAAAGGTTCTTTCTGATGGGGAAAGTGATACTTCAAGTTATCTCTATCTTAGGGTAAGCATTGGTTATTGAACTAGGGTATAAAAGGACTATAACTGCTCAAATTTTTAAATAGTGAAAATAATTTTTCCATACAATATTACTATGTGCCAGACACTGTACTAAGTACTGGGGTAGATACAGGTTACTTGTCTCTGTCTCATGTGGGGCTCACAATCTTAGTCCCCATTTTACAAATGAGCTAACTGAGGCTCAGATAATTTAAGTGAAGTTATTAATAATAATAATAATAATAGTCAAAATAATAATAGTACTTAAGTGCTTACTATTTGCCTAGAACTGTTCTAAGTGCTGGGGTAGTTACAAGTTAATCAAGTTGGACACAGTCCCTGTCCCACATGGGGCTCATACTCGTCCCCATTTTACCAAATACCACAATTATTGATATTTTTATTATCCCCACTTTACAGATGAGGTAACTGAGGCACAGAGACGTAAGTGACTTGCCCAAGGTCATACAGCAAACATGTGGCAGAGACAGGATGAGAACACGAGTCCTTCTGACTCTCAGGACTGTGCTGAATCCACTAAACCAAAGTGGCAGAGCTAGGATTAGAGCCCAGGTCCTCTGACACCCAGGCCTCTGCTCTTTGCATTAGGCCACACTGCTTCTACTGTTCTAGTGGTGCTATGAGAAGCAGCGTGGCTCAGTGAAAAGAGCATGGACTTGGGAGTCAGAGGTCATGGGTTCGAATCCCAGCTCTGCCACTTGTCAGCTGTGTGACTGTGGGCAAGTCACTTCACTTCTCTGTACCTCAGTTACCTCATCTGTAAAATGAGTATTAAGACTGTGAGCCACATGTAGACAACCTGATTACCCTGTATCTACCCCAGTGCTTAGAACAGTGCTCTGCACATAGTAAGTGTTTAACAAATACCAACATTATTATTATTATTATTAAAGGTTAGATAGTTTAGATCACCTGTATTACAGCCTATTATCAAGCCCGTCAAGTTTTTTGATTACCTAAATTTATTAGAGAACACAGATATGCTAGGGTGAGAGGACATTAGGAATGAGAGATTTATGATACATGAAAACCTTGAGTAGAAATCATGGGTGAACGGTCACTTGGAAGCCTATGGAACTGGGACTCTTGAAAAATGATTCTTTGAGTTTACAAAATGTGAGTTATGTTAGTAAATAATATAGATCTCTAACTTCTAGGGCACCTGTGAAGGTTGTGGCAATGTATGTGTCTTTTACAAAAGACAGTAATTAAATTAATGAAACGTTAACTTGGGAGATAGCATGGGTCTGGGAGTCAGAGGACTTGGATTCTAATCCTAGCTCTGCCACTTGCCTGCTGTGTGACCTCAGACAAGTCACTAAACTTCTCTGTGTCTCAGTTACCTCATCTGTAAAATGGAGATTAAAGCAGTGTGAACCCCATGTGAAATATGGACTGTGTCCAACCTGATTGTCTTGTATCTAGTGTTTAGTAAAGTGCCTGGCACAGAGCCAGTGCTTGATACGACACTGCTAGAGAAGCAGCGTGGCTCAGTGGAAAGAGCCCGGGCTTGGGAGCCAGAGGTCATGAGTTAGAATCCCGGCTCTGCCCCCTGTCAGCTGTGTGACTGGGGGCAAGTCACTTTACTTCTCTGTGCCTCAGTTCCCTCATCTTTTTAAAATGGGGATGAAGACTGTGAGCCTCACGTGGGACAACCTGATGACCCTGTATCTCCCACAGCACTTAGAACAGTGCTCTGCACACAGTAAGCTCTTAACAAATTCCAACATTATTATTATTATACCATTAAACCACTCCCCCCAAAAAACAAAAAAAACCCCAAAAACCCCTTAGCCTCTGAGATCTTTATTCACTAACTTTTCTCTCATTAAAAGAATGGTGCATTCTCATCCTTTTCTTTTCTTCTACTTTCCCATTTTGTTGGGTGGCTTTAACAAAGGCAGTAGTTTCAGAATGAGCCCAACAGGAGGCCCTAGCTCTGGTAAAATTCGAGTTTAACCTCCGATTTCACAGCTACCTACTTCTCTCCCCTCCTTTACCTCATTTCTAATATTACATTCTCCCTACTAGCTGCCTTCCACTTTCCTAGCAACTTTCCTTACTGCCTTGGCTTTCTTTGCTTTCCCTCTCTAGTTCCCTTCCTCACTTGCACCCAATCTGCTCTCCTGATTGTTTCAATCTGGCACTGCTGCTCTGCTCCCCTCCCCTTATCCCTTCATCCTTTCCCTCTCCTGGTTCCTCCCACTTTCTTCCTCCCTGCCCCATCATGCCATAATTCCTCTCCTCTCTCTTTTCCCATTCCTGCTTCCCAGTTTCAATGAATTCCCTGCCCACATCCTCCAACCTTAACACCTTCAACACAGGCCCTCTACACCGTTCCTTCTTAGTTCTCAGTGGCCTGGATGATGGTCTAATTCCTTCCCCAGTGGCAGCCTCTCCCTCCCCTCCTCCTCCCCCCTTCCCACCCTCTTAACCTCCCTCCCACAGCATTCTGGGCTTGTAGCCAAGAGTCAAACTCTTCCATCACCGTGCACCAGTCCAGACCAGCGAGCCCTAATCTACTTCTGGGCAGGCTAGCCCCCTCCAGCAGCGTGGCCAGTAGAGCACCCAAAACCTTGCCCTCCCAGGACTGCAGTGGACCTGACAGGAATCAGGGGACAGGTGAGCCAGCCCTTCGGCACTTTCTTTCCAGGCTTGGGAAGGGCAGAGGATCTGGTGATCCAGCTCTTCGTTCAAAATCCCAGGGGTTCTTTTGGTGGAAACGAGGGCAGGAGCCTGAGAGGTCGGCGCACCGAGGTTGCGGTGGGTGACCTCTCTTTGGGGTTCAGTTCGGCTCATTTGGTGGGATTATCCACGGATCACTCAGAGTTTGAACTTGCATATGGTCAGCGTTTGCCCTATACCCACCCCCTCCTGAACAAACACAATTTCAGATTGATTCCAAGAATTACTTTAGGAAGGATGCCAGCAATGCTACCTCTTAGAGCCCTGAAGAGCACTAGAGAAAAGAAGCCCGCTTTGGCTGTTGCCAAGAATATGGAATGAACAGTTTATGCCGTGTCCGGAGCTAATGCATTATAAACATTCCTGAGACTATTTTGATCATGTACTTAAAAAGTGCAGAGGTCCACCTAAGACACTCCTCTCACCATGTTTGCACTTCTCCTATTATCAAAGTTTTATTTGGTAAATACAGTTGATTATTATTCACATTAGCAAACAGGAAGTTTTAGCTCTTTGTCCACAAGGCACTGTAACAACATAATACAGCTGAGCCTTAAGTAAATAACAAGCTAAACATGATTAAACTTGAAAGCTGAAAAAACTGAAACAAGGAAATGAATTAGGAAATAATGGTCTGTGAAATTAAGCATTATGAAACTAGGCTTCTGGAACAAAGTATGATAGATCAGACCCAAAATGAAGAGAAATCTTTGTCTCTTCTCCTTTCTTGATTTTCTTGTTAATGAAAAATGTTACCATTTGGATTGAAAACCATGGGTGCCAACTTTTGAGTCTGAGAGGGAATGGCATATTCACTGTGGATGATGTGGGCCTTCTAAAAGGGAAGCAATGCGGCCTAGTGGATAAAACACTGACCTGGGAGCCAGATGACCTGGGTTCTAACCCCAGCTTCTCTGCTTGCCTGCTGTGACTTTGGGCAAGTCCCTTATCTGCTCTGTGCTTCACTTTCCTCGACTGCAAAATGGGGATTCAATACAATCTCCCTCCTACTTAAACTGGGAGCCCCACGTAGGACAGGGACTGTATCTGTGCTGATTAACTCATATCTACCCCAGCGCTAAGAAGAGTGCTTGACACATAGAAAGCACTTCAACAAATACTGTTTAAAAAAAAAAAAAGCTTGGGGGAGAAAGCGAGCCGAGAGAAATGGCCGGGTTCAGTTCAATGAAACACATGCTGAAGTGTGCTATAAAACTGTAATAGACAGACTTTTTAGGGTTCCAACCCAGCTTGGGACCTCCAAAGGCATTGTAGAAGCAGTGTGGCTCAGTGGAATGAGCACGGGTTTGGGAGTCAGAGGTCATGGGTTCGAATCCCTGCTCTGCCCCCTGTCAGCTGTGTGACTGTGGGCAAGTCACTTTACTTCTCTGTGCCTCAGTTCCCTCATCTGTAAAATGGGGATTAAGACTGTGAGCCTCACATGGGACAACCTGATTACCCTGTGTCTACCCGAGCGCTTAGAACAGTGCTCTGCACATAGTAAGTGCTTAACAAATACCAACATTATTATTATTATTTTTGTTATTGTAAATTTGGGGTCCACCACGATGGCTAGGCAGAAACAGAAAATAGGATGGGACTCAGGAAGAACTTAGACAGAGTTATGGAGTGAGATAAAAGACCTAAAGACAGAGCTCATTCTCTAGCCAAAATCCCTCCATCTGTCCGGTGTTCCTCCCTCTCATCCATCTTCTACTTCTCCATACATAATAAGGATAATAATGATTGTGATATTCATTATTTGCTTACTCTGTTCCAAGCACTGTTCTAAACACTGGGATAAATACAACTTAATCAGGTTGGACACAGTCCTTGCCCCACATGAGGCTTAGATTGTCTCTCTTTCCCTTCTTTTTAGTTTTTTTAATGGTATTTAAAGGCTTACTATGTGCTAGGCACTGTACTCAGCACTGGGGTAGATACAAGCTAATCAGGACAGTCCAAGTCCCACAGGGGGCTCACGATATTAATCCCCATTTTACAGCTGAGGTAACTGAGGCACAGGTAAATTAAGTGACTTACCCAAAGTCACACAGCAGAAAAGTGGCAGAGCCAGGATTAGAGCCCAGATCCTTCTGATTCCCAGGCCAGTGCTCTATCAGTTAGACCATGCTGCTTCTCTTTTTCAGCCCCCTCTCTGTTTTGCCCCCCTAAAGAAGCAGCTTGGTCTACTGGATAGAGCACAGGACTAGTTGTCTGTTTGATTTCCAACCCTGGCTCCACCACTTAGCTGCTGTGTGACTTTTGGCAAGTTACTTCATTTAATTTCTCCGTGCCTCAGTTTCCTTATCTGTAATATGGGGATTAAAATACTCTCTCAGAATGTGAGATCCATGTGGGACGGGGGGCGTGTGTACAATTTTATCATCCTGTATCTATGCCAGTGCTTTCCACAGTGATTGGTACCTAGAAAGTGCAATTATTGTTACACTCTTCCTCCCTTCCTCTTGCCCTTAATTTTTCACCTATCCCACCTTTTGCTTTTTGTCCCCCTATGCACTTTTTGCCTTCCCCTTTGGGTCTTGTTGCCACTTCTCCCTTTTGGCTTTTTAATTCCTGTTGGTTTTGTGCTCAGTATCATTTCCATCCCCCTTGGTGGGCAGACTTTTGTCCCAGTGGAAATGACAGTGAAAGCAGGTGGAAACTTCCCCCCTTCGAAGCCCTACTGAAGGCTCACCTCCTCCAGGAGACCTTCCCAGACAAAGCCACCCTTTTTCCTCAACTCCTCCTCCCCATCGCCCCGATTCGCTCCCTTTGCTCTACTCCCCCATTCGCCCCACCGAACTCGTGGTTATATGCACACTATCTATAATTCTATTTATATTAATGCCTGTTTACTTGTTTTGATGTACATATATCTATAATTCTATTTAGATTGACGCTATTGATGCCTGCTTACTTGTTTTGATGTCTGTGTCCCCACCTTCTGGACTGTGAGCCTGTTGTGGGCAGGGATTGTTTTTCTTTGTTGCTGAACTGTGCTTTCCAAGCACTTAGTACGGTGCTCTGCACACAGGAAGCTCTCAATAAATACAATTGAATGAAAGAATGAACATGTAAGCGGGGAAGGAGGAAGCTGCAGTGCCCTGTGATTTCCCCATGTCTTTTGGCCTCTTACTTTGAGTTCCCCAAAATATGGCAAATAAGATGGCTGACACATTCAGACTGAATATCAGCTCTGATTCATGGCAGAAGACTAAGCATATTTTAAAAATGAATTTCCACTGGTCAGACTCTATAAATGGGAACCTAACTTTCAGCACTTAATAGAGATTGCCCTGCACAAACAAAGTTAGTGGTTAATCATATGGTTAATGTTAATGGTTAATGTTAATGTCAAAAAGTTAATGGTTTTTGAGTTATACACTCGTAGTACATGTCAGTATACATCAGCAAGCCTGATGGCTAACCCATTAACAAGCGGGACTTGTAGTTTTCCATCTCCTAGCCCTGACCAGCCATCTTCCATCCTTCTTCCTTACTCTTTCGCACCCCCCCCGCAGTAAGTGCTCAGTCGATGCCAGTGACTGGTTGAACTGTGGAAGCCTCTGGCCAGTCTGCCAGGCTAGCAGTGGGATGAAGGGAGCAACACAAAGCTGCCAATTGGAGGGCTTTCTGGACCAATCATCATCATAATAATAGCAATAATTGTGATATTTGTTAAGAGTTTACTATGTGCCAAGCACTGTACCAACCACTTGGGTAGTACAAGATCATCAGGTTCCTCATGGGGCTCACATTCTAAGTAGGAGGGAGAACAGGTATTGAATCCCCATTGTACAGATGAGAGAACTGAAGCACAGAAAAGTTAAGTGACTTGCCCAAGGTCACACAGCAGATATGTGGTCGAGCCGGGATTAGAGCCCAGGGACTTTGACTTCCAGGTCTGGGTTCTTTCCACTAGGCCACTCTGCCTCAAAAGACACCCTTGAGGCTGTGCTCATACAGCAAAAGGCCTAGTATGAACAAGATAGGTTTGTTTTTATTCCTTCAGTCTAATTGGAATGACCCAATAGTAGCCCTATCTCTTTAGAGAAGCAAGTCCAGTCTATCTGCAGTGTTCTTCTCTTTAGGGCAATGATTTTCAGAATATCAAGCTCATGACAAAGTACTAGTGTATCTTCTTGTCATTTGCTGGCTATCAGGGTGGATTTTCTTAGAGCCATTGAGGAACATGTGAATGCAGCTTTTTCATCCTAATATTAGATTTGCCCCAAACTCTGTGGAGAATCTGTGCAGATCAAGACCCATCAGAAAATGTTTGGATTGAATCCCCACAGTCTAATCAGAATAACCCAATGGTTATTCAAGGAGAGCAGTATGGCCTAGTGGATAAATCACAGGCTTGGGAATCGGAAGGACCTAGGTGATACTCCAGGCTAAGCTACTTGTCTGCTCTGTAACCTTGGGCAAAACTCTGCACTCCTCTGTGCCTCAATCTTCTCATCTGTAAAATGGGAATTAAGACTGTGAGCCCCATGTGGCACAGAGAGTCTTAATAGTAATCTGATTATCTTGTATCTACCCCAGTGCTTAGAACAGTGCCTGGAACATAGTAAGCACTTAACAAATACCATAAAAAATGGTAGCCCTATCCCTTTAGAGAAGCAAGCCCAGTATATCTGCACTGTTATTCTCTTCAGTGTAATGATTTTCAGAATATCAAGCAATTAGAAGAAAATGCCCCAAAAGGCACCGCCAAAGCCCCTTGTGCTCCTGATCTCAGCTTGTATTCATTTATTTAATCGTATTTATTGAGCGCTTTCTGTGTGCACATCACTGTACTAAGCACTTAGCACTGTACTAAGCACTTGTATACTCCATTCACTATCCGTATTCAGGTTCTACTTGGAAGAGTAGGGCAAAGGATTTTAATGCACTGGCCAGCTGCGTCGAGAGTTCGGGATTCAGGAATTATAGGTGTTGCTAAGTCAGTCTTGTGGTGTAGGATCGGGCCAGGCACTGGAGAACCAGGAGTGGTGTTTACAACTGGTTTTTATGTGGTGCAGCATTAGGTGAGGTGCTTGGGAGCAGCAGCTGTGGATTACTTTTTTGGCAGAATACTTTGTTTTACATGTTTGGACATTTTTCTCTTACTCTTGGAAATGTCTTTAGGTAAGCTTTCCAGTAAAGTGCATTTATTTTCTGTTTCAGGTGCTCCATGTTCTAAAAAAAAGTTTGCTCTGAAAATGATTCCTGGAGAGTTAACCACTTCTCTTTTAATGCTGGTGATTGTCCTTATTTCTATAAATGTGTTAAGGAACAGGGGCCAAAAGCCACCGTCTCCTCCGGGCCCATGGGCTTTACCGGTCATAGGAAATCTTCTTCAGCTGGGAGAGCATCCTTATCTTTCATTTATCGAGATGAGGAAAAAATACGGAGATGTGTTTCTCATCAAACTGGGAATGGTACCTGTTGTAGTTGTGAATGGGATGGAACCAGTGAAAAGAGTATTATTCCAAGACGGAGAGAACTATGCTGGCAGACCCAATATGCACACCTTTTCTTTCTTTGCCAATGGAAAAAGTCTCTCGTTTTCCACAAACTACGGAGACAGTTGGAAGCATCACAAAAAAATGGCAATTAATGCTTTAAAGTCTTTTTCCAAAGCAGAAGCAAAGTCCTCTACCTGCTCCTGCCTCCTGGAAGAACACGTCTGTGGGGAAGTGTCAGAGTTAGTGAAGATCTTTACAGAACTGACAGCCACACAAGGCAATTTTGACCCCAGGGGCTCCCTCACCTGTGCTGTTGCTAATGTGGTCTGTGCCCTTTGCTTTGGCAAGAGGTATGAGCATACTGATGAGAAATTTCTAAAGGTGATTAAAATAAACGATGATTTACTGAAAGCATCCAGTGCTGTGAACCCAGCGGATTTCATACCATGTTTCCGCTATCTTCCGCTGCGGGTTGTAAATGCACCCCGTGAGTATTATCACATGTTAAATCAGTTTATCATGCAACACGTACAAGAACATTACGTCACCTATGATGAGGTAAGATGCTAAATATTAAGGGTTTTTCCAGTGTAAATAATCCCTCTGTCCTTGCAAGAGGCATGATATCCATAGAATTCCTGTGTAATCAGTGGCTTTGATGGTTTACAGAAATTGGCCATTTCAATCTGCATATGGTAAATTCAGTTTCATGCTCAATCTCAGGTGAACCCCAAAAGTTCCAAGATCATAAAATGCTTTTTGCAATGAGATTGGAGATTTTCTCCCCTTTCTAGCCCATGTTTCACTCTGCTTTCTGGATCAGGTTCAAAAATGTCATTAGGCACATATCTCCCTGTTCTTCAAAATCCTCTAAAGGTTGCCCATTTATTTCCAGGTAAAGTAGAAACTCATGGTCATTTGTGGCAGAGAACTCAATCTACTCTTTCTCTCTTAATTATGTGGCAAGAGTGGCTCAGTGGAACGAGCACGGGCTTTGGAGTCAGGGCTCATGAGTTCGAATCCCAGCTCTGCCACTTGTCGGCTGTGTGACTGTGGGCAAGTCACTTAACTTCTCTGTGCCTCAGTTCCCTCAACTGTAAAATGGGGATTAAGACTGTGAGCCCCACGTGGGACAACCTGATTCCCCTATGTCTACCCCAGCGCTTAGAAGAGTGCTCGGCACATAGTAAGCGCTTAACAAATACCAACATTATTATTATTATTAATGAAATAGAGTAATAAATAATATATACAAATATGCAGAAGTGCTGTGGGGAGGGGAAGGCAAAGAGCAGAGGGAGGGAGTAGGGGAAAGGGGAGGAGAGGAGGGGCAGAGGGAAAGGGAGGGCTCAGTCTGGGAAGGCCTCCTGGAGGAGGTGAGCTCTCAGGGCCAAGTTAGACAGTTGGGCTCAGTAGCTCCAAGTTATAGAACGGTGCTTGGCACATCGTAAGCGCTTAACAAATACCATCATTATTATTATATGAACATGTCCAACTCTGCTTTTAAATTAGGCCTTAGATTGTATTTGCATACATAGTATTGCTTGAGCTAATGGATGAACATTTTAAGATTTGTTTCTTTAGGGTTACCTCAGAGACATAACGGATGCTCTCATTAGCATCTGTTATGACAAGAACTCAACTGGGAAAACACCTATCTTACCTGATGATACGATCATAAGTACTGTGAATGACATCTTTGGTGCCGGTATGTGTCCTTGAAACATTAATCTATCAGCAGAAAGAGAATGTAAACACTTTATTCCCTCTTTTTCTCTTCTTCCACTCCCTTCTGTTTTGCCCCAACTTGCTCACTTTATTTGTGCCTCCAGCCCCATAGCACATATGTACATATCTATAATTTGTTTAAATTAATGTCTGTCTCCCCCCAGACTATAAATTCCTTGTGGGCAAGGAATGTATCTGATCTTTTCTTATATTGTACTCTCCCAAGTGCTTAGTACAGTGCTCTGCATACAGTAAATGTTTAATGAATACGATTGAGTGTGCTACATAATAATGATTTATATCTGTTAATATTTGGATGTATTTACTATGAACACTTTTTTTTTGTTTTTCAGGGTTTGACACAGTGTCAACTTGTCTAAATTGGAGCTTTCTCTACTTGATAAACTACCCTGAGATTCAAACAAAAATTCAGGCAGAAATTGGTAATCTCATGTTTTACATATGCAAAATATGACCTGACCCCATTATTTTCCCTAAGCTTTTTGATTTATATCATTAAGACCCAGCATTTATTCCTTGCAGATGGAAATATTGGGCTGAAGCCACCCAGATTTGAAGACCGAAAAAATTTACCATATACCGAAGCTTTTATAAATGAAATCTTCAGGCACACCACATTCCTACCCTTTACTATTCCTCACTGGTAAGCCAGTTATTCCATCATTTTTAATACTGTGTCTCTGTTAGGAAGTGCCATTAAACTTACTGGATTTTTGAGTAGAAATTCTCCATTTTCAGTCATGTTTTGATGCAAGATGACTTTGCTGGGAAGCACTAACCTAAAACTGGATGTTTTTGATTGTGTAAACTGAACTCACTATTAGGGAGACTTCACTCACCCACCCACCCACCCAGAGGGCAGTCTAAGAAACCTCAGGGCAGATCTTCAGGTTCCAGGCAGGTCAGGCCAGGAGTAGAGGGAGAGGCAGAATCAGGGATCAGCAGCCACCCCCAAGCATGATCTGTTTGTTAGTCGTGCAGCTCCTCCAATTCACCGGGAGGCACAAAACAGTCATGGATTGTTGCCAGGACTTTACAGATCCGATTTACTATGGCCAGGCAAATAGGAATGCCCTGTGACAAAAATCACTTAATAAAACCATCCCTCGCCCCCAGTCAATGACCATTAAGCTATCGGCTAAGGATCTTTTTCATATTACTGCATACATTTGCATGGTGTAGACAAGGTAGAAGTGTTTTTCTGGAATCAGTATCAATAAGGATCTTTAAGATTTAAGATTACATGTCCAAAATTGAGCTCCTTATCTTCCCTCCCAAGACCTGTCCTCTTCCTGACTTCCCTATCACTTTGGATGGTACAACCATCCTTCCCGTCTCTAAAGCCCGCAACCTTGGTGTCATCTTTGACTCGGCTCTCTCATTCACCCCACGCATCCAATCCGTCACCAAGACCTGCTGGTCTCACCTTTATAATATCGCCAAGATCCACCCTTTCCTCTCCACCCAAACGGCTATCTTACTGGTACAGGCTCTCATAATATCCCGGCTGGATTATTGTGTCAGCCTTCTCTCTGATCTCCCTTCCTCCTGTCTCTCCCCGCTCCAGTCTATTCTTCATTCCGCTGCTCAGCTCATCTTCCTGCAGAAACGCTCTGGGCATGTCACGCCCCTTCTTAAAAACCTCCAGTGGTTGCCTATCAACCTCCGCACGAAACGCCTATCAACCTCCGCACGAAACAAACACTTCTCACTCTAGGCTACAAGGCTCGCCATCACCTTGCCCCCTCCTACCTCTCCTCCCTTCTCTCTTTTTACTGCCCACCCCGTATGCTCTGCTCCTCTGCCACCCACCTCCTCACCGTCCCCTGTTCTCGCCTATCCCACCGTCGACCCCTGGCCCATGTCTTCCCGCTTCCTGGAATGCCCTCCCTCCTCACCTCTGCCAAACTAATTCTCTTCCCCTCTTCACAGCCCTACTGAGAGCTCACCTCCTCAAAGAGGCCTTCCCAGACTGAGCTTCCCTTTTTCCCTCTGCTCCCTCTGCTGCCTCTCTGCCCCCCCTTCACCTCCCCTCAACTAAGCCCCCTTCCCCCCCTTTCCCTCTGCTCCTCCCCCTCTCCCTTCCTCTCCCCTCAGCACTGTGCTCATCCGCTCATTTGTATATATTTTTATTACCCTATTTATTTTGCTTATGAGATGTACATTCCCTTGATTATATTTATTGCTATTGTTTAATGAGATGTACATCCCCTTGCTTCTATTTATTGCTATTGTTTTTGTCTGTCTGTCTCCCCCGATTAGACTGTAAGCCCGTCAGTGGGCAGGGACTGTCTCTATCTGTTGCCGATTTGTACATTCCAAGTGCTTAGTACAGTGCTCTGCACATAAATGCTCAATAAATACTATTGAATGAATCTTGAAATTGAAATCCTATTTGTTCTTTGAAAAATTTAATGTTAAATAGCAGTTACAAAAGTGAAGTATAGCAATTGTTTCAGATAGAATGAAGATACACTTTGGCAGTCTTTCCCAAATTTGGAATCCTTACACTGGGTTCATAACTTACACGGCATAATTTCAACTCTCCCTTGACCCCCTCATCTCCCTCCAGTAATCGCCTCATCTCCCTCCTTCCATTCCTTCCCAAACTCCTTGAACGAGTTGTTTACATCCACTGCCTCCAGTTCTCTCCTTGAGACCTTTTAATCTGGCTTCCACCCCCTTCACTCCGTGGAAACTGACTTGTCTAAGCTCACTGATGATATCCTTCTTGCTACATCCAACAGCCTGTACTTCATCCTAATTCTCCTTGCGTCTATTCTTGCCTTCAGGACATCTTTATTTGGATGTTCTGCCAAAACCTCAAATTTGTCCAAAACAGAACTTCTCATGTTCCCACCCAAACCTATCCTCCCCATGACTTTCCCATCAACACCACTATCCTCCCTGTCTCATGAGCCTGTAACCTTGGCATTATCCTTGACTCATCATATTTGTTAGGTAATGGATGTGAATGCACACAGTAAGCACTCAATAAATACGATTGAATGAATGAACTTGTTGAGCAGGAGCTGTATTTCTGGAATATACTTTCAGTGTCTATCTCCCCCATTAAACTGCAGGTCTCTGAAAATAACAGTCAAGTGTTTTAATTTTATAGTACTCTCCCACACACCTTGTATGGTACCCTATGTAGTAGTAATAATAATACTGACGTTTGTTAAGCGCTTACTATGTGCCAAGCACTGTTCTTAGCACTGGGGTAGTTACAAGGTAATCAGGTTGTCCTACGTGGGGCTCACAGTCTTAATCCTCATTTTACAAATAAGGGAACTGAAGCACAGAGAAGTGAAGTGACTTGCCCAAGGTCACACAGCAGACAAGTGGCGGAGCTGGGATTAGAACCCACCTTCTCTGGCTCCCAAGCCTGTGCTGTTTCCACTAAGCCACGCTGCTTCTCTAGTAGGAGTATTGATTATTATTTACTAGTAGTACTAGTGATCATAGGTGCTTCATCAATACCATTTATTGATTGACGCTTTTGGGGACCTAATAGTAATAAATTTTCATTTTGCTTTTCCAGTACTACAGCAGATACCATTCTCAATGGTTACTTCATTCCCCAGAAAACCTGCGTTTTTGTTAACATTTATCAGGTTAACCATGATGAGTAAGTATCCCTGAATGTTTCACTGAATTGTTTCATTTATTAATGTGTGCTCAGTATTAGAAGGTAGTTTTATCTGACAGAATTGCATCGCAACAACCTTCCACTAGCATTTGTATAGCTCCCATTGTCTTTCACAGGTTCAGTATTTAAAGGTTTTTAAACCTTACCAGAAAGGAGAAGCAAGAATTTGAATTCTTGCAACATATAGCTAAGTCAAATTATATATTTGACTTTTCCTAGTAGCCAAATCTACTTCTGTCCAGTCACCTGAACTTTCTTTTATCTATGAGAACCCAAGTGGCCTGTGGAAAGAGCAAGGGCCTGGTGAGTCAAAAGACCTGGGTTCTAATCCTAGCTCTGCTACTTACCTTACCTGAGGCACAGAAAAGTTAAGTGACTTACCTGCTCTGTGATCCAAGGTAAGTCACTTAACTTTTCTGTGCCTCAGTTACCTCATCTGTAAAATGGAGATAAAATACCTGTTTTTGCTACCTCTTATCCTGTGAGTCCAATGTGGGACAGGAACTGTGTCCAATCTGCTTATGTTGCATCTACCCTAGGGCTTAGTAGAGTGCTTGGCACGTAGTCAGCTCTTAACACATACCACAATTATTATTATCTCAATTTAATGCCACAAATATTCACTATATTTCAAAACCTACCATATTTCTCTATTAGTCAAATCTGTAAATAGGATTTTATGAAATATTTTGAAATGTGTTTTATGAGGAATTTAAGCAAAAGCCTTTGGAAAGTCTTAATTATTCATTCATTCATTCAATAGTATTTATTGAGCGCTTACTATGTGCAGAGCACTGTACTAAGCGCTTGGAATGAACAAGTCGGCAACAGATAGATAGAGACAGCCCCTGCCCTTTGACAGGCTTACAGTCTAATCGGGGGAGACAGACAAGAACAATGGCAATAAATAGAGTCAAGGGGAAGAACATCTCGTAAAAACAATGGCAATTAAATATTCATTCAATAGTATTTATTGAGCGCTTACTATGTGCAGAGCACTGTACTAAGCGCTTGGAATGTACAATTTGGCAACAGATAGAGACAATTCCTGCCCATTGACAGGCTTACAGGCTAATTGGGGGAGTCAGACAGACAAAAACAATAGCAATAAATAGAATCAAGCGGATGTACATCTCATTAACAAAATAAAGAGGGTAATAAAAATATATACAAATAAGCACAGTGCTGAGGGGAGGGGAAGGGAGCACTTAGTATGTGCAGAGCAATGTACCATGAGCCTGAGAGAGTGAAGCACTGGAAGAGGTGTCCTAGAATTCTGGTAGAATCAAGGCAATGTACATTTCATTAACAAAATAAATAGGGTAATGTAAATATGTACAGTTGAGCAGACGAGTACAGTGCTGAGGGGATGGGAAGGGAGAGGGGGAGGAGCAGAGGGAGATGGGGGGAAAAGAGGGTTAAGCTGCGGAGAGGTGAAATGGGGGCGGTAGAGGGAGTAGGGGGAGAAGGGGAGCTCAGTCTGGGAAGGCCTCTAGGAGGAGGTGTGCTTTAAGTAGGGTTTTGAAGAGGGGAAGAGAATTAGCCTGGCGGAGGTGAGGAGGGAGGGCATTCCAGGACAGCGGGAGGACGTGGTCCAGGGGTTGACGGCGGGATAGGCGAGACCGAGGGACGGAGAGGAGGTGGGCAGCAGAAGAGCGGAGCATGCGGGGTGGGCAGTAGAAAGAGAGAAGGGAGGAGAGGTAGGAAGGGGCAAGGTGATGGAGAGCCTTGAAGCCTAGAGTGAGGAGTTTTTGTTTGGAGCGGAGGTTGATAGGCAACCACTGGAGGTGTTTAAGAAGGGGAGTGACATGCCCAGATCGTTTCTGCAGGAAGATGAGCCGGGCAGTGGAGTGAAGAATAGACTGGAGCGGGGTGAGAGAGGAGGAAGGGAGATCAGAGAAAAATTATAAGTCTAAGCATAATTATAGCCATTAACTTGGAAATAATAAGTTTGTGGTATTTAAGCACTTACTATATTCTGGGGAAGTTACAAGATCAACATGTTACAAGATCAATAGTCCCTGTCCCGGATGGTGCTTGGCACATAAGTGCTTAATAAATGCCATTGTTAGTAACAGAGGGAGAACAGGGATCGAATCCCCATTTTGCAGTTTTGCAGTTGAGGCACAGAGAAGCTCAGTGCCTTGTATAAGGGCATATGGCAGTCAAGTGGCAGAGGTAGGTTTAACCCAAATCCCCTGACATCCAGGTGCATACTCCTTCCTCCGGGCCACAGATTTTTCATTTAAAATACACTATTTTGTCCAGTGGATATTCCAACTACAATCATGTTTTGGTCTTGATAGCTATTTTTAAATATAGAGTATGATGATGGAGTCTCCTGTTGTAAATGACAAAATAGCAAAGAAATGAAGACTTGGGGACTGAGAATCAGTAATTATAGCGCTAATGGTTTGTGCATGCATTCATTCAGTGGTATTTAGTGAGCGCTTGCTGTGTGCAGAGCACTGTATCAAGCTCTTGGAAAGTACAATTCAGCAACGGAGAGAGACAATCCCTGCCCACAGTGGTGCAGTTCCACTGGCCCTCTCTTGCCTCTGCCATTTGTGTTTCCGCTGGGTCAGTGGGTGCAAGAAGCAAGCAGACAGGCGGGAATGCAGCACATCGGAAAATGAGGGCAGGAATTTTGGGTACAAAACTCATTTTAGGCCCTAGTGACACAGCATGAAACCGATGTTATGCCGGAGTACCAACCCCCACCAGCAGGAAGTTGCCAGGGTAGCCATCTTGGTAGCTTTACCCCCTTTGCCACCTTTTTTAAGCAGCCATTGTCAGGATTTCCTGCTGAGCCTTTCCACCATGTGAGACACCATAAATGATCCTTCAGTCAGTTCCTTTAACAAGGGTGGCCTACCCCCAGCAGGCATTCATTCCCAAACTCCTGGCCGTTTGACCCCCTTCCTCCCTTCCATCACTGTGAGGTGTCGGTTAGACTCTGGGAGGGAGAATATCTTTCTGTAATCCAGATATACTGTAAATACTCCAGCCAGTTCTCCTATAACGTGGGGATGCGTTTTCGCAGAATCCTGCATTAAGGAAAACTTGTGCTGAGGTACCTAGTCTATGTCTGATGCCCATACATATGCATATGACCATTTCTTCTGGCACCTTCTTTAGATTTGGGAGGAAATTATAGTTAACTATGAGTCAAAATTGAACATTTATAGCAAATGGTGAATAGCAAGGATAAGGTGTGTTATGCATGACAATTAATAATAATGATTTCCCAAACGACTGTGCTTCTGTTACATAGTCTCCAAGGGTCACTTGAAAAACCTTTTCTTCTTTTCCCTTCCATTTGATATAGGACTCTTTGGGAGAAACCTGACTTATTTAGGCCTGAGAGATTCCTGAATGAAAATGGGGAGCTGAACAAAGGTCTTGTTGAGAAAGTTTTGATCTTTGGATTGGGAATAAGAAAATGTTTGGGAGAAGATGTGGCTCGCAATGAGATTTTTATTTTCATTACCAATGTCCTGCAGCACCTGAAGTTGGAGAAGTGCTCTGGAGCCCAGCTAGATTTAACCCCAGTGTATGGGTTATCCATGAAGCCGAAGCCATACCATATTAAAGCAGAACCACGCTTCTGAACATGTTTTGTAGTCTGGTTTCTCAATTTGGCTAGAGACTCTATCATTTAACTGGGAATTATTACCCTGAAGAAAATTTTATTGCTCAAGTATTATGGAGGTTGAGTAATCCAATTCATAACCTATGCTATTACTTCTTATTGTTCCTTCCCCATATGTGGATAAGCATTAATATTTTCCCCTGGAGAGAAACAGATTAATACTCCATCTGCTTTTCTTTTAAAGCTATGGGAATTGCTCATTTTGTAGATTGAGTTTAAAGCTATGGAAATTGTTCCTACTTACAGATTGAGTTTAAAGCTTTGAAAATTGCTCGTGCTTGTAGATTGAGCTTGTCAAACTAGAGGCACCCCCTCGATTCCTTGCAACAGAATGCTGTCGGGGGGGGAGGGGCATAGTATAGACAATTCTGACAAGTGAAATTGGCCTCTTTGAGCCTTCTTAGAGAAAGTTTGGTGGGCATCTCCTCTCACTGTGACTCAGATGGTGTAGTTATCAAACATCATCCTACAGCTAAGAGTAAAGATTGTATGTCAGGCATTCCTTCTCCAACACAACTTTTTCAAGCATGATTTGGATAGAATGTGATGGAAGAATAGGGGGGAACATAGTCATTCATTGTGCTCCTTCCTCACTACTTGTCTTCAGTCCTCTCCCAATACAACCCAGCCTGCACACTTAACTCCTCAAACACTGAGCCTCACTCTCATCCTTCTCATTGTCAGACTCTTGCTCATGCCCTCCTTCCTGCGTTGGACTCCCTCCCTCTTCGTATCTGACAGACCACTACTGTCCCCATCATCAAAGCCCACCTAAAATTGCATCTCCTCCAGGAAAGCTTCCCTGACTAATCTCTCATCTTCCTATCCTCTTTTTCCTCCCCTACTGCATCACCCATGTGCTTGAGTCTGTACTTACCCTCATAAAAGAGGGATTCTTTTTTTGAAATGTGAGACCAAACATAAGAAAATGAGCTCAAATGAAAACAAAAGTGATTTTTTTTGGTGGCACATGAATCATTTTTTGACTATTTGAGTGACAAATCCTAGAATGGGCTTTCATAGAGGCTATGGATTGTCCATCTCTGAGATCTAGTTATGCCTAAAGTTTTGCCGTTCAAAAAGTTTACAGTTTTCCACTATGCTCCTCTGGAGTTTAAAATTAGGTTGTCTTGGGGCCGGGAGATAGGGGGTAGAAATATACGTTTTACAAGCTATCCTTTGTGTAGGTCACCAGTAGGAGGCTAGCACAGTTTTCAGCTCCCTCTAGGGCTCCAGTCTATCTGGTGTTCTACAGGTACGCCATAGTCCTGAAAAGTGTCTTTTTTTAATGAGAAATTTTACATGAGGAATTTGTACTCTTGACTATGGGACATTGGTTTTATTCCTGAGAAACTGCAGCTGTCAAGAAACACACAGCAAACCATCGTCCTGCAAAAACGTTTTCTACAAAGAAAAATCCAACGTTTTTACTTTTTCAGTATTTTTATGCCTGTTTTTTTCAAGTACAAACACTGTGACTGCATGTCATTTTAGGTCCTAATTATCAGTGGGTATTCTGCCAGCTAAAGAATAAAGAATAGACATTCCTGCTTAATTTCCCCCTTAGGGGCTGCCTTTCTACATACTGGTTGTTTTACTCAAATTTAATTAATAATTATAAATATTTTTGCTTTATTCCTTGCATGTTCCTCCCTGAATGTCAATTTAGACATAAAATATCTAAATTTCTAGTGTTGTTAATCCATTTCACTTGTGCTCTACACTAGCAATCATGTGTTGTTTTTTTCTATTCCTGTGCCAAAATTTAGTGTGGTTCCAAATTTTAAATAAAAACTCACTGGGTGCCCAATACATAAGCTATCAGGCATCCAAATATATTTAAAATATTGTGTCTGGCATCCTATATAATGGATATTTTGTGGGGCTTCATGTGTTTTTTCCAAACCATCTCTTTTGTCAGTTCCTAGCTCAGTATAATTAAATGATTTCTGATGAAATTGAGGTGAATTTTACTGAATTGGTCTTGCAAAATTTTTTCACGGGAGTTGTTATAAACAGAATACTTAAAACATTTGCTTATCACAGATTGTGTAACTCCTTAACATCTAAAGGATGGTAAAATGATAGAATGATGGATTGATTCCAAGTTAGGAAAGCTAGGCCAAATTACTTCATGACAGGGACACTTTTGGGTGTGGGGGGTGGTTTTTGTTTTAGGGTTTTTTTTGAACATTAACATTTCAACATTAGCTAGACCATCTCTATTCTATAGAATGATTGAAGAGATAAAATCCCCAAATGAAAACAAATGTTATTGAAAATAAAATGGTATGTATTGTAAAGAACAATTGCAGTAAAAATTCAGGTTAGAAACTCTTAATACTGGTCTATACATATTTAAGCTTTCCCTATGGAAAAAGGCACTGTTTAAAAAAAACAAAAAAACACTTACTGCCTGACATCCTATACTTAGGACAGCAGAATTTGAGGAACACCCAAGGGGTAGAGATGTCAATAATAGCAGGAAAAGAAAATAGTAGTCTCTGAAAAGCCCAAAAGAAGAAATAGAGTGAACTCATTTTTAAAGATTGTAAATATCTGCCTAAAGTAAAATCGTCTGCCTCAATTATTTGAAAAATCATCCAATGTGAGGGGATTGTGGTACTGGGGATAGTTTTGCAAGAATTCCTTCACTAAGTATGTTTCCCTGAAAACTTAGTGAGAAAAGACCTAAAGATTTTTCACATATGCCCCCCCCCCCTCTTTTCCTAGAGTACTCTTTATGAGCCACCCAGTTGATTTGGAAAGACTAGAAATAAATCTGTCCTGAATGATTTAGTTATGCATTTACCTAAAGGTAAGGGGCTGGTCCAGGTGATTTTTTGAGATTAAATCCAGCTCTATGATTCCATGATCTTCAACGGATTGTCTTTGATAGGTCAGGAATGAGGCTGGAAAGGTTCTAGGACAAATTGGAGCATTTTACGCTACGACGCATTAGACCAAATCCTTCAAGATGATCTGATATTCTAATGTTGGCTTCTGATCAACCGTCTTCATAGTTTAAAGTACTAAATCACCAGGTCTTGCAACAAGGGGGTGGCTCCAGGGAAAGAGGAAGGTGGAACTTTTTGTGGCCCTGCTTCTGCCCTGCTTTTCCCTCTCCTGCAGGGATGTTTGTGAGCTGGGCTCTCAGACCTCCTGGAGGAGGAGCCTAGTTGACCTCTGCACATGGTCCCGGCCACCTTGGGGATCAGCTTTGGAGGAAGAGGTCTGGGTCTGCCTCTGGGAGGGGTAGGAACCCAGCTTGCAAATGCCTGATTACAGGACCTCTTCCTGGGGTACCTTTCTACACCTTGGGGCAGAGAGGAGAAATCCCCCAATACAGGCTTGAGGGACCTGAGTCTCTGGCCTGCAGTCTCTTCTGCCGGGGATGCGTATGAATTATGGGGGTGGGACCGAGGAGCGGGTGCCAGACTGGCATCAGATTGTCTCATATGACTGGCAGGTGTCAATCATAGGGTACCCAGCTTTTGTTGGGTCGTAATTCAACCTCTTCTACTGGGGGTTTGGTAGAACTGATAGGGCACCCAATCACATTCAGCATCCACTCAAATACCTCTTATGTAATTCACACCCCCCCCCCCCCCCCCATTGCTTACCTCCTGCAAAAATCTTTCAATGCAAACAGTCAGGCAAGCAGGCCGGCAAGGACAGTCATACTGGGATTTCTGGGGTGATACAGCTGCGCTTCACCAACACTGTATTCCTCCTCTAGACTGTAAGCTTGTTATAGGCAGAGAATGGGTCCACTAATTCTCTTGTATTCTGTCTCCCAAGGGCTTAGTTCAGTGCTCTGCACATAGTAAGTGCTCAATAAATACTATTGAATGAATGCTCCACATATAGTAAATGCTCAAGAAATACCATTGATTGATTGATTAATTCCCCTCTATCAGCCTGACTCCCCATGAGCAGTTATTTACTTTTGAGTGTTAACTATGTGCCATGAATATTCAAATGGTAAATGGATATTTTGAGGAAAATCGTCTCAAAAAATAGACTCGCCCTGTCTAGTTTCAATGGACCTGGGGAGGTCATGTTTTCTGAATAAGGTGAAACGCAAGGCCATTCGTGCTCAGTTGCTATCAGGTTCCGACTGTTTGTTATACTATGTGTGGTACCCAGGAAGGGTTTTTTTGCCAAGTACTGTACTAAACCCTGAAATAGATATACAGTATAAGCAGGTAGGACATAGTCCCTGTTCCCCTTGGGCTTGCCTAATGACAGTTCTGTCCTTAATAAACTCTGTGGCTACTGCCTCAATTTCCCAGTTTATAAAATGGGGCCCACATATCTCTGGAGAGCTGTGAGGAGTAATATTAGAAAAGACAAATATAACATGCTTAATTATAACTACTAAATGATATTACCTCCATACTTGGAGATTTTTTCATTTTTCTTAACAATAAATGATACTTCTTTCTGCTCTGCCACTTGCCTGATATCTGATCTTGGGCAAGTCACTTAGCATCTCTGTACCTCAGTTTCCTCACCTGTAAAATGTAGGTTCAATACCTATTCTCCTCCTACTTAGACTATGATCCCCATTTGGGGCAAGGACTACATCCAATCTATCTTGTACCTAACCCTGTGCTTAATACAGTGCCTGGCACATAGGAAGTGCTTAATAAATGCCAGAAGTATTATTAATATCATTATTATTGTTATTGATAACAAAAATACAAGCAGCATGGCCTAGTGGAAAGAGCACAGGCCTAGGAGTCAAAGGACATGTGTTCTATTCCTGGGTCTGCCACTTGCCTGATCTGTGACCCTGGGCAAGTCACTTAACTTCTCTGTGCTTCAGATTCCTCAACTATAAAATGGGGAGTCAATGTCTGTTTTCCCTCCTCCTTAGACTGTGAGCCCCCTGTGAGTCAGGGACTGAGTTTGAACTGATTATCTTGTATCCAGCCCAGCACTTGTTCAATATTTGGTACTGAGAAAGTGCTTAACAAATGCCTCAATTATTATTATGCACATGTTATTTCATATATTTGCAGAAATAAGAAAGATGATGTTCAGATTGATGTTAGACATAAAGAAAATAATTGGTCCTAATGAATTATAAGGGAAAGAATTATTAGTTCTATACTCATTATTATCATAATTACATTGTTAATCTCATAGTATCTCAGTTTATGAGCAATGCACTGACTTGGTAATTGCACTATGTATTTAGTAACTCACATTTAAATACTTTAACATGTGACAAATAAAATTTCATCTGGAAAAGGGCGTGTGTATCTTTTGTGATGATGGTGTGATATCACCATGGAGAAGCAGCGTGGCTCAGTGGAAAGAGCACGGGCTTTGGAGTCAGGGCTCATGAGTTCGAATCCCAGCTCTGCCACTTGTCGGCTGTGTGACTGTGGGCAAGTCACTTAACTTCTCTGTGCCTCAGTTCCCTCAACTGTAAAATGGGGATGAAGACTGTGAGCCCCACGTGGGACAACCTGATTCCCCTATGTCTACCCCAGCGCTTAGAACAGTGCTCGGCACATAGTAAGCGCTTAACAAATACCAACATTATTATTATTATTATTATATCAGGCTTCAGACCAAACTGAAGGTTTATAGAGCTGAAGTGCTATCCCAGACTCCTTGAACACGTTGCATCCACCCACTGCCTCTATTTTCTGTTGCCAAATTGTACATTCCAAGCACTTCGTACAGTGCTGTGCACAAGGTAAGTGCTCAGTAAATACAATTGAATGAATGAATTTTCTCTCCTCCATCTCCCTTCTTGATCCTCTTCCATCCAATTTCTACCCCACTTCACTCCTCTGAGACTGCTTTCTCCAGGATCACCAATGCTTTTTCCTAAATGATATTTGTTAAGCACTTATTATGTGCCAGGTGCTGTACTAAGCATTGGGGTAGATAGAAGCTCATCAGGTCGGACATGGTCCATGTCCCATACGGGGCTCATAGCTTTAATCCCCATGTTACAGATGCAGTAACTGAGGCACAGAGAAGTTAAGCGACATGCCCAAGGTCACAAAGCAGACAAGTGATGGAGCTGAGGTTAGACCCGGGTCCTTCTGACTCCCAGGCCTATGATCTATCTACTAGGCTATGCTGCTTCTTGCTAAATCAAAGGGATTTTATTTTTTCCTTATCTTCCTCAACCTCTCAGCTGTCTTGACCACTGAGGACCAATCCCTTCTTTCCAGCCTCAGTTTCACTGACCGTTCTCTACTGATTCTCTTTTTGCCTCTCTGGCTGATCCCTCTCAGTCTCTTTCACTGGTTCTTCCTTTGCCTCCCACCCCCAAACTATGCTTCTCTCTCAAGGCTCTGTTTTGAGTCCCCTTCTCTTCTGAATTTCTTCACTCCTTGGAGAACTCATCTGCTCCAATGGCTTCAACTAGCACCTCTGTGCAGACCACTCTCAACTCTACCATGCTAGCTCTGACCTGTCTTCTTTGTGATCTTGTGTCCTCTTCTGCCTCCAGTACATCCCCATTTGGGTGTCCATTTAGCAGCTCAAGTTCAGTATGCCCCAAACTGACCTCCTCGTCTTCCCTCCCAACTCTGGCACTCCACTTAACTTTCCCAACCCAATCAACAGTATCACCATCCTCCCCATCTTTCAAGCCAATAACCTTGGTGTTATCCCAGATCCCCTGTCTCTTTGGAACCCCAAATTCAATCTATCGATAAATCCTGCCATTTTTTCCTCCACAACTTTCTAAAATCTGTCCTTTTTGTCAAATAGCCACCATGCTGGTCCATGCACTTGTCATATCCTGACTTAATGCATCAGCCTTTTCACTGATCTCCCCACTTCCAGTCTCTCTCCTCATCAATCCATACTTCACTTTGCTGCCTGGATCATTTTTCTAAAACATCATTCTGCATACACCTTTGCATCTCAACAGAAAGACTTCCTCTCTGCATTAAGCAGAAACTCCTGACCATTAGCTTTAAGACACTCAATTGACTTTGATTGACTACTTGATTTTTTCCCTCCTATTTATCTACTCTCTTCTCTCACTACACCTCAGCTTGCAGTTTTCATTCATCTCAAGCTAAGCCTACTAACTGTACCTCATTCTCTTCTTTCCTGCCATCGACCTCTTGTTCACACCCTCCCTGTTGCCTGAAACTCATTCCCTCTACGTATCTGACAGAGTATAGGTCTGCCCATCTTCAAATACCTTCTGCAATCACATCTCCTCCAGGAGGCCTTTCCTGATTGATTTGTAATCTCCCCACCTTTTCCCTTCAATCTCAGCATTTCAGCCACACCTAAGCACGTAAGTACTCATAACTTCTTGCAGCATATTAATGTACATGTCTCATAAACTCCATTACTTCCTCTTATCTGTATTTTAATGTATTCTCCCTGATCATTCAATCAATTGCTTATGGGCTATTCTAAATGTTTTGTAGCAAGACAGGATCACAAAAACTATGTATTGTTTTTAAAAACATTTTAAAATTAATTAGATCCTTTGTGAGAGGTGTTCCCCAAGACCAGCTACAGTAGGAATCAGTAGGGACATTGTATTTTTGCTTCACTTGTTCCACACTAATACAGAGTTCATTCTGTTCCTTTCACAACAATGTTACTTAACTACAGGGATTAAGGCTATACCATAGCAGCATGTACTTGTAATTTCAGAATCAGTCAGTGATTCATTTTATGTCACTGTCAGCCTCTTAAAGAGGAAAAAAAATAGAGCCAGTACATTGCATCATCATGAATTTGAAAAGAATAGCAAGAACATTTTTTTTATTCCCTGAATTTCAGCAATAGACATACTTTTCAGGGACTTATAGCATTGCATTCTGCGTATGTAAGTTTGCAATTTCACATGAAGTGCCTGGCCATGTTTCTCTTGCCATACTTGACTTTGACATTTCTCAAATTAATTGGCTTGGGGGTATTTTTATTCCCCCCCCCACCACCACCACCAAAGTATCCATCCATTAGAAAGATGGGCTGCTTAGTAATAAAAGGCCAAGAGGAAGTTGTGAAATCTTTTTCAAATGCATTGAAATGTAAAATGTTGACAAAGTTTAAGATATATTGTAACACAGAATTGGATGTTTTGGAAGCAGCAAATATCAATAGGTTCGAGAAAGGATTAGACAAATTGATGGATAAGTGCTTGCTAATGGTTTACTTAAAATGGGATATTTAAGGAAAATCTAGAGAGAGTTAGAAAATTCCAGAAACATTTAGGTGGGCTCATGATAATAGATCCATGTGGGCTATTAGAGGAAAGAGTTAGGGATGTTAGGAAGGACATCCCTAGCCATAAGGATGGATGGATATAACAATCGATCATTCAATCATACTGCATGCTTAGTGTGTGCAGAGCGCTGTACTAAGCATTTCAGAGAGGACAATATAACACTACAACAGCTACATTTCCCGCATCCCATCACTTTTCCAGTATTTCTTTGATTTAATTTCTGGGGCCAGAATAACTGAGTTGGAGGGAACAGAAATGCCATTTGAATTGGTCTTGAATTCTTAGTCATTTAATCACATTTACTGAGAGCTTACTGGGTGCAGAGCCCTGTGCTGCACTTGGGAGAGTACAGTGTAACAATAAACAGACACATTCCCTGCCCATAATGAGCTTTACAGTCTTTGGTGTTGGCAATAGAACAGGTCTTGGTTGGCTCTGAGACTTTTAGAGATGTCACATAAATACCATTTCAGACCCAATTCATTGGAGTGTTGAGAGGACATTTGAATAATTCAAATGAAGTGTGCTTATGTGGTTGCTAAGAACCATTAGTCACCTTTTTAATGGCAGAAAAATCCATCAATCAGTGGTATTGATTGAGGGCTTATTTATTCAAGAATCCTTAATGAGATCTAAATTATTGTACTCTTCTATATTTAAAGGACAGTTACTCAGACCTAGGCTTTCTCTTAACAGTAAATAATGCTAGATTTCTCTTCACTACAATGATGAATATTAACCACCCTCTAGGATAGCAGTGGAAGCTGGTCAATATTTACAAGCTAAAATTAATACTGATAATTAAGAGATTATAACAATGATGAACCTTTGTTAAATTTTAGTTCAGGCTTTGTTGAATTATCCATGTGTTTCTGTCTTTGGTTCTCCCTGGAATTGCACATGAGAGAGGAAGGGATTGTTTATTTTCAACAATGGTTGCCATTAGCACTGCTAGATGCTGCTGGCTGATAAAGGTTTATCTCAATTTCCTTTTCTTGGCAGATTATAGAGATAGAGATCAGGAGACCTTCTGGAATTGTTTCTTGTATTAAGCTGGAAAATGAAACAATGAAAAAAATGGATTGCTCAAAAGGAATCTGTCTCATCTAGCTTTTTAGTGTTCTAAGTTGCCCACAGATGCTTGGTTTTTCTCATATTCAGTAAGAGGAATTTGTCGATGGTAATCACGATTACTGAGGGATTTTTGTTCATTTAGCAAGTAAAGTCAATCCATTACGCCCCTGTTTTCTTGTCAAAACATAAAACCGTATTGCTTTGTTACATTGCTCTGTGCTGAAATCCAAGCAATGATTGGCTTAACCGATTTTGAGGATGAAAAAGATTAATTGGTCACTGTACATTTTTGCCCTTTCCTCATTTAAATAGGGCAGGTGCCTGTTTTTCAGAAGTGAATTGCTAAATTTTAGTGGAAGTGATGGTAAAGGTATCTACTGAGAACCCAAGGTGCACAAGTGCTTGGGAAAGTACACAAGAAATACAAGAAATATTTCCTGCCCCAAAGGAGTTTACACTCTGTGAGGAGAAACAGACATAAACATATTTACAAATAATGGATCTGCATATACAATTGAATGTACAATTGAATGTACATATATGCACAAGTGTTAAGGATGAATACATCCATTGATATGGGTTGAAAAGCAGCATGGTGTAGTGGATAGAGCACAGGCCTGGGAGTCAGAAATTCATGGGTTCTAATCCTGGCTCATGCCTAAGGAAACACTGAGCAGATTTCCAAAAATTAGAAAATCAATCAATTGTATTTATTGAGTGTTTACTTTGTGCAAAGCACTGTTCTTAGCACTTGGGAGAGTACAGTATGATAGAGTTGGTAGGCACGTTCCCTGCCCACAGTAACCTTACAGCCTCGAAGGGAAGATGGGCATGAATACAAATAAGTAAATTATGGATTTGTACATGAGTGCTGTGGGGCTGAAGGAGGGCTGAATAAAGGGTGCAAATCCAAGTGCAGAGGTGAGAAAACTAAAAAACATAGAAATACATCAAACATTGAAAGTTCCAGTGCTAAACTCTGCATAGTTCACTATTTAACAGACTTTTAACATCTCATAATGAATGTGTTGAATAAAAATGAGTTTTCATTATTTTCCACATAAAATATACATTTTTAAATGAAAAAATTCATTTTACTAGGCATTTTTCTTCTCAAATTCTCCCTGCCTTGAGTCAACCTTTCTAAATCATTTATCCCAGAATAAGAAATTATCCCCGCCTGCTCTTATATGAAAACAATCCATGGTTTTGAGAATAATGACCCTATACTTTAGCTCCATCTCCTGGGAGTTTATTTCTGGAACCTGAAATTACTCTCCATAAAAAGGTTCAGATGCATTTTTATTGCTCATCTTACCTATTTCAAAACCAGATAGAATATTAGAGCATAAATTTATGTACATAAATGCTATAGGGGACTGTGAGCGCATAAGTGCTTCAGTGGCACTGAAGTGCTGAAGAACGGGTTGAGAGGCCATAACGTAGTTGAGATTAGAAATTAATCAGGGAAGGCCTCCTGGAGGAGGTATGATTTCAGAAGGGCTTTGATGACAGAAGGAGTAGTGGTCTGTCTGATACAAAGAGGGAGGAAATTTGAGGCAGGAGGGAGGATGTGAGTGAGAAGTCAGTGGCAGGAGAGATTAGAGCAAAGCACAGTGAATAGGGTAGTTTGTGAGGAACCAAGAGGATAAATGGGGCTGTGGTCGTTGAAGAAAGTGGATAGGTTGGAGGGAAAATTCTGAGTGAGTGCCTTAAAGCCAATGGTCAGGAGATTTTGCTTGATCCCGAGAGAAATAGACAACCATTTGAAGTTTTCGACGAAAGGAAAAACTTAGGCAGAATGAAGTTTAAGAAAAATGACCCAGGCAACAGAGGGAAGTATGGATTAGAAAGGGGAGAGCCTAGAGGCAGAGAGATCAGGGAGAAGGGTGAGGCAGTAATCGAGCTGGAATCTAAGATAGAGAGAAGCAGCGTGGCCTAGTTGGAAAGAACACGGGCCTGAGTTCTAATCCCAGCTCCTCCATTTATCTGCTGTGTGACCATGGCCAAGTCACAACTTCTCTGTGTCTCATCTGTAAAAATGGGGATTAAATCCTACTGCCTCCTTCCTAGATTGTGAGCCTCATATGGGACAGGGACTGTGTCCAAACTGATAACTTTGTATAAGCACTTAACAAATATAATTATACTATAACAAATGCCATAATTGCATAAATGTATGTAAATGCATACATATATATATATATATTCATATATGAAAAATCCTGGCTGAGGTGGTGGCTTTTTGGATGAAGAGTAGGGGGCTGATCCTGAAAATGTCATTGAGGAAAAACAGACCACATTTGTTGCATACTGAATATTGCGTATCGGTTAATTCTGTTGTACTCTAAGTGCTTAATAATAATGATGGCATTTGTTAAGTGCTTACTATGTGCAAAGCACTGTTCTAAGTGCTGGGTGGGGTACAAG
This sequence comes from Ornithorhynchus anatinus, assembly GCF_004115215.2. NCBI lineage: Eukaryota > Metazoa > Chordata > Mammalia > Monotremata > Ornithorhynchidae > Ornithorhynchus > Ornithorhynchus anatinus. The sequence continues at coordinate 59,601,403 of NC_041753.1, forward strand.
GTGATCAGGTTGTTCCACGTGGGGTTCACAGTCTTAATCCCCATTTTACAGATGGGGTAACTGAGGCACAGAGAAGTGAAGTGACTTGCCCAAAGTCACACAGCTGACAAGCGGCGGAGCCGGGATTTGAACCCATGACCTCTGACTCCCAAGTCCGTGTTCTTACAGTGCTCTGCACATAGTAGGTGCTCACTAAATGCCATTGATTGAAAGAGAGGGAGGAGTCAAGGTTAATGACCAGGGTGGAGAAACAGGAAGGATGGTGATGTTGTCAATTGTGATGGGAAAGTTAGGTGGAGGACAAAACTGGGGCAAGATGTTGAGTAGTTAATCTTTGGATATGGTGAAATAGTGGGAAGGAAAGTACATGGGCAGGGAATGTGCCTATCCAACTTTGTTGTATTGTACTCTTCCAAGTGCTTAGTTCATTCATTCATTCATTCAATCATATTTATTGAGCGCTTACTATGTGCAGAGCATTGTACTAAGCACTTGGAATGTACAATTAGGCAACAGATAGAGACAATCCCTGCCCAGCAACAGGCTCACAGTCTAAATGGGGGAGACAGACCACAAAACAAAACAGAACAAAACAAAACAAAGCAAGTAGTCTGGCGTAAATATCATCAAGATAAATAGAATCATAGATATATACATATTAAAATAAATAGAGTAATAAATTGTATATACAAATATGCACAGTGCTGTGGGGTGAGGAAGGGGGAAGAGCAGAGGGCGGGAGAAGGGGGACTGGGGAGGGGAGGAGGAGCAGAGGGAAAGGGAGGGTTCAGTTTGGGAAGGCCTAATGGAGGAGGTGAGCTCTCAGTAGGGCTTTGAAGAGGGGAAGAGAGTTAGTTTGGCAGATGTGAGGAGGGAGGGCATTCCAGGTCAGCAGTAGGACATGGGCCAGGGGTCGACAGCGGGACAGAGTTGAATGAGGGACCGTGAGGAGGTGAGCGGCAGAGGAGCGGAGTGTACGGGGTGGGCTGTAGAAGGAGAGAAGGGAAGTGAGGTAGGAGGGGGCAAGGTGATGGAGAGCCTTGAAGCCAAGAGTGAGGAGTTTTTGTTTCCTGCAAAGGTTGCTGGGCAACCACTGGAGGTTTTTGAGGAGGGGAGTGACATGCTCAGAGCGTTTCTGTAGGAAGATGATCCAGGCAACGGAATGAAGAATAGACTGGAGTGGGGAGAGACAGGAGGAAAGGAAATCAGAGAGGAGGCTGATACAATAATCCAGTCAAGATATTATGAGAGCTTGTACCAGCAAGGTAGCAGTTTGGATAGAGAGGAAAGGGTGGATCTTAGCGATATTGTGAAGGTGAGACCGGCAGGTGTTGGTGAGGGACTGGATGTGTGGGGTGAATGAGAGACCAGAGTCAAGGATGACACCAAGGTTGCGGACCTGTGAGACGGGAAGGATGGTGTCCCAAGGTGTTTCTGGGGTACCGACCATCTCAAGGTCAAATGTTATCTCGTGACATCCTGAGCCAGCAGGCGGAACTCGGAAGTGAGGGTGGGGTATTGTCCCCACACCCAAAACTTCCAGATTGACAGCCCAAGTTGGGAATACAGAAGGTGTCCCTCGCCCCCTACCAATCAAATTAGGGATAGAGGAGGGGGGAGGGTAGAGATTGGATAAACTGAGGCCGGAAGCTGGAATGGCCCAAGAGGACAGGTGAAAAATACCTGCTGCCTCTAATCTATGCAGAGGAATGAGACTTGCAGCAGCCGGCTGCAGGTCACCTCTGTCCAAAGCATGAGAAGGCCGCTCTGCCTGCACTAAGTGAGTAGCCGTGGGATGGGTGAGTGTCCCGTCCTGCTGAATGCTCATGGGGTTGGAAGCCAGACGCTTCGCCATGGGTATGTAACGTTTAAGTGGATTTAATGCCTAAGTGGGTGCCTCCTGAGTGGGACGTGAAAATGGTGGGAGCTAGCTGCCTCACCAGATGTGGGTAATGCATAAGTGGGTAACACATAACTGGGTTTAACACATAAGTGGATTTAATGCATAAGTGGATTCCTCCTGAGTGGGCGCGCACATGGTGGGAGCTAGCCGCTTCACCACGTACGAGTAAATCATAAGTGGGTTCCACCTGGGTGGGCCAGGGTGTTCTACCATGCACAAGTAACATATGAGTATATTCCTCCCATTAGGGAAGCTCTAACCCCATATTCCTCCTGAAAGGGAAGGTCGTTTTGTTGCATCTAAATAACCAAATCATTCAATTCACCCTGTAGAATAAATTTTATACAAAACTCAGGCTTTCCATCCCCAGTCTCTCTCTCTCTCGCCACGCCGATTCCAAATGAACCCGTTCCGGGCAACGGGTGATAGATGGTAGTGCCGTCCACAGTGACAGGGAAGTCAGGGAGAGGTCAGGGTTTAGGAGGGAAGATAAGAAGCTCTGTCTTGGACATGCTGAGTTTTAGGTGGCGGGAAGACATCCAGATGGAGATGTCCTGAAGGCAGGAGGAGAAAAGAGCCTGGAGAGAGAGGGAGAGAACAAGGGAGGAGATGTAGATTTGGGTGTCATCTGCATAGAGATGATAGTAGAAGCCGTGGGAGCGATTGAGTTCACCAAGGGAGTGAGTATAGATGGAGACAGAAGAGGGCCAAGAACTGACCCTTGAGGAACCCCAATAGTTAGATGATGGGAGGGGGAGGAGGAGCCCACGAAGGAGACCAAGAATGGATGTCCAGAGAGATAAGAGGAGAACCAGGAGAGGACGGAGTCCGTGAAGCCAAAGTTAGATAAAGTGTGGAGGAGAAGGGGATGGTCAACAGTGTCAAAGGCAGCTGAGAGGTTGAGGAGGATTAGGATAGAGTAGGAGCCATTGGATTTGGCAAGAAGGAGGTCATGGGTGACCTTTGAAAGGGCAGTTTCGGGGGAGTGGAGGGGATGGAAGCCAGATTGGAGGGGATCAAGGAGAGAGTTGGAGTTGAGGAATTCAAGGCAGCGAGGGTAGATAACACGTTCTAGGAGTTTGGAAAGGAAAGGGAGGAGGGAGATAGGACGATAACTGGAAGGGGAAGTGGGGTCAAGAGAGGGTATAGTGCCCTGCACAAAGTAAGCACTCAATATATACCATTGATTAAGTGATCGACTCCATCCAGAGGAACTCATTTTTGTGAACCAGGGCAAAAGTGATCTCTCTACTACTGACCTGGAGAAGGAAGAACAGAAACAGTGACGTCTGTCTGGTGCGCAGGAAGACTTCTGCAGAGTTAAAGAGTGTAATGATAATGTCCATTTATTTTCCATATACAGGGCCAGTTTCTTATTCCCTATTTTTCCACCCTATATAGGTTAGTGGCATCATTTTTGCCACTGTCACTGTTCCGTCTGACAGCTCTGATGTCCAGTAGATACAATCTTTGAACTCTACCTCTCCTGCTGGTCCAGTTAATCAGATGCATGAGGAGGAAATAACCCCAGCAGGAGTGTTTCTGATAATGTACTTAGATATGGTCAAGGCTGCATGAATTTTATACATTTTTATTAAAGATGCTTCTAATATATCACCCAGGCTGAAAGAAAGTGCAATACTAATAACTCTGGGCAGTTACTTTCTGCCTAAATAATGATAATAATAATGTTGGTATTTGTAAAGTGCTTACTATGTGCAGAGCACTGTTCTAAGCGCTGGAGTAGATACAGGGTAATCAGGTTGTCTCATATAGGGCTCACAGTCTTAATCCTCATTTTACAGATGAGGTCACTGAGGCACTGAGAAGTTAAGTGACTTGCCCAAAGTCACACAGCTGATTTGCCCCCTCCTACCTCACCTCCCTTCTTTCTTTCTACTGCCCACCCCATGCACTCTGCTTCTCTGCTCCTCACCTCCTCACTGTCCCTCGTTCACGCCTATCCTGCCCACGTCCTACCACCGTCCGGGAATGGCTTCCCTCCTCACATCCGCCAAACTAACTCTCTTCCCCTCTTCAAAGCCCTACTGAGAGCTCACTTACTCAAGGAGGCCTTTCCAGACTGAGCCCTCCCTCTCCTTCTGCTCCCTCTCCCCTCCCCCCTTCCCACTCTCTGCTCTTCCCCTTTCCCCTCAGCACTGTGCTCATTTGTATATATTATTTATTACCCTATTTATTTTGTTAGATGCGTATATCTCCTTGATTCTATTTATCCCGATGATGTTGTCTTGTTTTGTTCTGTTTTGCTTTGCTGTCTGTCTCCCCGGTTTAGACTGTGAGCCCGTCATTGGGCAGGGATTGTCTCTGTTGCCAAATTGTCCATTCCAAGCGCTTAGTACAGTGCTCTGCACATAGTAAGCGCTCAATAAATACTATTGAATGAATGAATGATAAGTGGCAGAGTCGGGATTAGAACCCATGACCTCTAACTCCTAAATCCGTGCTCTTTCCACTGAGCCAGGTTGCTTCTCTAATTCTATTGTCTCAGTCCTTTGTATAACTGGATCATTGGTAAATGATCTATTTAACTCGTACTAAGCGATTTTGAAGCATTGTGATATAATGAACAGGACAGCATGTCTAAAGAGAGCATTCGGTGAAAATATATCATCTCACCTTGTTATTTTGGTCTAGCAATTCCCTTTCAGCATTACTGTCAGTTCGCTTGAGAGATTAGAGGTTAGAGTTTTAACGGTTCTAGCTTTGTTTATGTACTTCAATCTCTAAACCAGCAGAGGGGGCATAGAGACAGCAGAGGGCCAATGGCTTAATGCAGACAAAGCCTGAATTTAGAGCTGGGCTACCATAATTGATGATGATTTCAATATGACCGTTGTGATCTGGGCATTAATCAATCCACAACATACCTATTTCTTGCCCTCAAGGGTTTGAGAAAATTTATCACAAAATAACAAACTGAAACTGGGAGTTTGAGCAAAAAGTTCGAAGTGGAAGCAATCGCAGTTTTTGTTTGCTGAAAGGCACAGTAAGCATTAACATGTCATTCCCTGCCAATAAATAGCAAAATTAAAATTTCCGCATTGGATGAGGGAGACACAGGCAGGGGAGGGCAGGATTGGGAAGGGTCAGGTGAGCCAGGTGGTGTTGACTCCCGAGGGAGAGGGTTAGAGATGGGATGGAAGAAGCAGCATGACCCTGTGGAAAGAGCAGGGCCCTGGGGAGTCAGAGAACCTGGGTTCTAATCCTGACTCTACCAAATGCTTATTTTGTGACCTTGGGCAAGTCACTTCATTTCTCCGTGCCTCAGTTCTCATGTTCTCCCTCCTACTTAGACTGTGAGTCCCATGCTGGACAGAGACTGTGTCCAAACTAACCTGTATCTACCCCAGACCTTAGAGCACTGTTCAACACAGAGTAAGTGCTTAGCCCAATACTATTTTTAAAAAAAGGGAGAAAAGGGACCTGGAGTGAGTGTGGTTAGGTGGGAGGAATAAAAGGGAAGAAAAGAAGGAAAGAGGGCAAATTACAGAGCCCCAAAAAGCTGGCAATTTACCTGTCCAGTTCTATCTGTCACTGTGAATCTTCAATCAATCAGTCATATTTATTAAGTACTTACTGTGGGTAGAGCGCAATGTTAAACCATTAGGAGAGTACAGTAGAATTATCCTATATGACCTCTGCCCTCAAAACACTTACAACTCATCAGAAGAGGTAAACATTGAAGTCAATTTTGTATAGGAGGAAGTAATAGAGTATATAAGATATGTACCTGGGGTGTTGTGAGTACCAGAGTGTTATTACAAAATAAACTGAAACTGGGAGTTTGAGAAAAAAAATTATAAGTAGAAACAAATGCCGTTTTTGTTTGCTGAAAGGCACAGTCAGCATTGACATGTCATGTGAAAGTGCAATGTAGCAGTTGGTGGATAAAATAGGGGAGATTAGAGGTTAATTAGGTCAAGCCTCCTGCAAGAGATGAGAGTGCAGAAGAGAGGTGTGTGTGTGTGTTTGTGTGTGTATGTATGTATATAGGGAAGCAGCATGACATAGTGGATAGAGTACAGGTTTGGGAGTCAGAAGGACATGAGTTCTAATCCTGGCTCCGCCACTTGTCTGCTGTGTGACCTTGGGCAAGTCACTTCATTTCTCTGGGCCTCAGTTACCTCAGCCGTAAAATGGGGATTGAGCTTGTGAACCCCATGTGGGACAGGGACTGGTTCTAACCTGATGTGCTTGTATCCACCCCAGCACTTAATACAGTGCCTGGCACATAGTAAATGCTTAAAAAAGGTCATAGTTATTATTTTTATCTCCTTTGAACTTTGGGCTCTTTTTATCATTGGGAAGCGGAACTCAGAGTCATTTTGAGGGGACTTCCAACCACCTAGCTCTAACCCTGTTTGGGTAGAAGTAGCAGCGTGGCTCAGTGGAAAGAGCAGGGGTTTGGAGTCAGAGATCATGAGTTCGAATCCCAGCTCTGCCACTTGTCAGCTGTGTGACTGTGGGCAAGTCACTTAACTTCTCTGGGCCTCAGTTCCCTCATCTGTAAAATGGGGATTAAGACTGTGAGCCCCATGTGGGACAACCTGATTCCCCTATGTCTACCCCAGCGCTTAGAACAGTGCTCTGCACATAGCGCTTAACAAATACCAACATTATTATTATCAGAAGTAACTACATTAATCGGTCTCTCTTCATCTCCTGTCAGTTTATTTTTAGGCTGAGCTGTACTAAGGTGGAAGCATCCTGGTGGTAGGAATGATGATGTGGTGCAGACAGATGACTTTAGCTTTCCTTTGATAGGGAATGATCAGAGGTCAGAAAAAGGAGAAGATAAGAGGGCAGGAGAATTGAAACAAGAAGTGACAAAAAGAGGTGTTTTGTTGCCAAAGTTATGTTTCTTCAAGCCACCACTTTGGGGTTTGTGACTGAAGCAATCCTTCCCATCAAGTCAGGAGCACATGATAACCAAAGAAACAATCACTGGTATTTATTGAGCTAATACTAGTGTAGAGCACTATACTAAGCGCTTGGCATAGTATAATACAGCAGAGTTGGTAGACATGTTCCCTGCCCACGATGGGCTTATAGTCTAGAGGGGGAGACATTAATATAAATAAATAAATTACAGAGAAGTACATAAGAGTTGTGGAGCTGAAGATGGGGTGAACATCAAGTGTCCAAGGATACAGATTGAAATACATAGGTGACAGAAGGGAAAAGGGGTTGGGGAAAAGAGGGCTTATTTGGGGAAGGCCTCTTGAAGGAGATGTGACCTTAATAAGGCTTTGAAAGTGGGGACCGTGGTGGTCTAGCATATATGCAAGAGGAGGGAGTTACAGGCCAGAGGGAGGATGTGGAAATGGGTAGGTGGTGAGATGCACAAGCTCGATGTGCAGTGAGCAAGCTGCTGCAAGAGGAGCAAAGTGTTGGGGCTGGACTGTAGTAGATCAGTGAGGTAAGGTAGGAGGGGGCAAGGTGATTGAGTGCTTTATAGCTGATAGTAAGGAGTTTCTGTTTGATGAGGAGTTGGATGGACAACCACTGGAGGCTCTTGAAGATTGAGGAAACATTGACTGAACTTTTTTTTTAGAGAAATGATTGGAGGAACAGAGGGAAGTAGGGACTGGAGTGGGGAGAGGCAGAGAGGTCATTGAGGAGGTAGATGAAATAGTCACATCGGGAATAGGATAAGTGCTTGTTTCAGCATAGTAGCAGTTTGAATGGAGAGGAAAGGGCAGATATTAGCAATGTTGTGAAGGTACAATGAACAGGATTTGGTGGTAGATCTAATATGTGGGTTGTATGTGAGAGATGAGTCAAGGATAATGCCAGTTACAGGCTAGTTAGACAGGGAGGATAGTGGTTCTGTCTGCAGTGATGGGAAAATCAAGGGAAGGACTGGGTTTGGGTGGGAATATGAGAAGTTCTGTTTTGGACATGTTAAGTTTGCGATGCCATCAGAACATCCAAGTAGTGATGTCCTCAAGGCAGGAAGAAATGTGGGACTGCAGTGAAGGCTAGAGGTCAAGGGTGGAGAAGTAGATTTGAGTATCATCAAATCAGTATCAGTTGAAGCAATGGGAGTGAATGACTTCTTCAAGGAAAATAGAAATACACTGAAAACAGAAGGGGACCTGGAATTAAACCTCAGAGGACCCCCATTATCAGAGGATGGGAGTCAATGACATCATTTACTCAGGCTGAACCTACCTGTTCTGCTATTATTAGTGCGTCCTGTTTGCCTCAGAATAGTCACCTCAGCCCGACAATACTAGTATTTCCCCTTTCCCTAATCTATTTTAATGTCTGTCTCCCCTCTAGACTGTAAACTCCTGGTGGGCAGCAAATGTATATTACAGTGTACTTTCTCAAGGGCTTAGTACAGTCCTCTGCACAGAGTATTCATTCAATAGTATTTATTGAGCGCTTACTATGTGCAGAGCACTGTACTAAGCGCTTGGGATGAACAAGTCGGCAACAGATAGAGACAGTCCCTGTCATTTGACGGGCTTACAGTCTAATCGGGGGAGACGGACAGACAAGAACAATGGCAATAAACAGCGTCAAGGGGAAGAACATCTCGTAAAAACAATGGCAACTAAATAGAATCAAGGCGATGTACAATTCATTAACAAAATAAATAGGGTAACGAAAATATATACAGTTGAGCGGACGAGTACAGTGCTGTGGGGATGGGAAGGGAGAGGTGGAGGAGCAGAGGGAAAAGGTGAAAATGAGGCTTTAGCTGCGGAGAGGTAAAGGGGGGATGGCAGAGGGAGTAGAGGGGGAAGAGGAGCTCAATCTGGGAACGCCTCTTGGAGGAGGTGATTTTTAAGTAGGGTTTTGAAGAGGGAAAGAGAATCAGTTTGGCGGAGGTGAGGAGGGAGGGCGTTCCAGGACCGCGGGAGGACGTGACCCAGGGGTCGACGGCGGGATAGGCGAGACTGAGGGACGGTGAGGAGGTAGGCGGCAGAGGAGCGGAGCGTGCGGGGTGGGCGGTAGAAAGAGAGAAGGGAGGAGAGGTAGGAAGGGGCAAGGTGATGGAGAGCCTTGAAGCCTAGAGTGAGGAGTTTTTGTTTGGAGCGGAGGTCGATAGGCAACCACTGGAGTTGTTTAAGAAGGGGAGTGACATGCCCAGATCGTTTCTGCAGGAAGATGAGCCGGGCAGCGGAGTGAAGAATAGACCGGAGCGGGGCGAGAGAGGAGGAAGGGAGGTCAGAGAGAAGGCTGACACAGTAGTCTAGCCGGGATATAACGAGAGCCCGTAACAGTAAGGTAGCCGTTTGGGTGGAGAGGAAAGGGCGGATCTTGGCGATACTGTAGAGGTGAAACCGGCAGGTCTTGGTAACGGATAGGATGTGTGGGGTGAACGGAAGGGACGAGTCAAGGATGACACCGAGATTGCGGGCCTGAGAGACGGGAAGGATGGTCGTGCCATCCACGGTGATAGAGAAGTCTGGGAGAGGACTGGGTTTGGGAGGGAAGATGAGGAGCTCAGTCTTGCTCATGTTGAGTTTTAGGTGGCGGGCCGACATCCAGGTGGAGACATCCTGGAGGCAGGAAGAGATGCGAGCCTGAAGGGAGGGGGAGAGGACAGGGGCGGAGATGTAGATCTGCGTGTCATCTGCGTAGAGATGGTAGTCAAAGCTGTGAGAGCGAATGAGTTCACCGAGGGAGTGAGTGTAAATGGAGAACAGAAGAGGGCCAAGAACTGACCCTTGAGGAACTCCAACAAAGGATGGGAGGGGGAGGAGGCTCCAGCGAAGGAGACCGAGAATGACCGGCCAGAGAGGTAAGAGGAGAACCAGGAGAGGACAGAGTCCGTGAAGCCAAGGTGAGATAAGGTATGGAGGAGGAGGGGATGGTCGACAGTGTCAAAGGCAGCAGAGAGGTCAAGGAGGATTAGAATGGAGTAGGAGCCATTGGATTTGGCAAGAAGGAGGTCATGGGTGACCTTAGAGAGAGCAGCTCGGTAGAGTGGAGGGGACGGAAGCCAGATTGGAGGGGGTCTAGGAGAGAATGGGAGTTAAGGAATTCTAGGCATCGATTGTAGACGACTCGTTCTAGGATTTTGGAAAGGAAGGGTAGTAGGGAGATAGGACGATAACTGCAATAAATACCATTACTTGATCGATTGCAAATATTTCTTTTCTATCTTCTCTTTTTGCTTGGTCTAAGTGTGTGATTTCTCTATATGAATATTTCCTTCTCCTAATGTGAATGTTTTCTCCATAATCTAAGGAAAAGGTTTATGTGAAATGGAGGATTCCTAATAAAATATCACTAAATTACAATCACCTCATTGATTTGTATTTTATTGCTTGTGGACCAGGCCCCTTACCTTACTGGAAAAGAATTGGGAGGAATGGGGATTTTGAATTTCACCACGCTACATTTATGTGTTTTAGTTTTTCCAGCCCCATTCACAATCAGGCATAGGATCTCATGATCACTATCTTCATCTTTGCAAATGAAGAACAAAACACACACTTTATATAGGGTATTTGTATATATTAACATATTTCTTAGTCAATTAACTCTTCACTGCTGTTCACACCCTGTGGAAGTTTGGAAAAAAATTGAAAACTTGACTTACGTAGTCCATGCAAAATCTCCTTTACAAGCTAAAGATTATACATGATCTGATTAGACAGAACATTCGGAATTTAATAGCTCAAATTGAGGGTTCATCTCCTCTCTGCTCAAGGGTAATGGCAGATTTTTTGTGATGATCCAATCAGGGATCTCTCCATTTCTCATGCAGTCCAAGGCTATTTTCTCTATTTCAGTGTGGGCCAACTGAGACTTTGCCATCACAAGATTTCTTGTAAGTTCTTTCCAAAAGGGATCTCTAAAATGGAAAAATCAAGCATTTATTAATAATCAAATCAGGATAATTTTCTGATGGAGTTCACTTTTGCTAAGATTCTGGTTGTTTCTTATTTTTGAGATAATACGTATATCTATATATAGATATATTCGAAGTGGTATTCGAAGAAGACACCACTGACAGTAAAATTCATCTCTGAGTACATGTGTGGCTGAAAAGGTCAAAGTAGAACCTATGGTTCTGGCCACATAGGGAACAAAAAAGGTTGAGATAAAAGGCCTTAAAAAAAACCCACAAGGAGTTGAAATGAGTTTATTTTAATAAACAAGTTTTCCCAAATGAATGTGGATATGAGGATTTTGTTAAAGAGAAGTCTTAATACCTGAAAAGCAAGTGTTTCTTAATACTGTACAACCAAAAAGGAAACAGTTAAAAATACTGATTTAGTTCTGTCTGGAAGCCCTAAAATGCATCACTCTGAATCATAAGCACAAGAAGCCTAAAGTAATTCTCCACCCCTACCCCTCTCACAGCACATCTAAATCCCCATGGTATTCCCAAGTTACCCCCAAACATCCCCAGGGTAGCCATGGGGAAAGGGTGGCCCTCAGAAGCAGGCTGGCATCAATTAGAGCATCAAGCAGCTCATTCACTAGAGCTCCCCTGTGTGGAAATTGGCACTGCTGTGGGAAATGTTTCACTTATTTCCATTTTGGTTCAAAATGTTGGAGATCTAGCCAAATCTTCTGATTTTCTGCCAAAAGGTGGGTTTCTCCCACTGCCTTATCTTCAACACCCACTCTAGCTTTATGCACACAGTCTGCTGGGTAATGACGCTTTGGCCCAAAGAACTGATGCAGTTTAGAGGCTTTTGTGTGATTTTACCTAGCTCTATGGAGTATTTCCAAGCACAAATGAAGTGGGCAATGTTTCCATCAAGCCAAACCAGATTTTGAGTTCTTCAGAAAATGTGGGCAATCCAGATAAATCAGGCCCCAAGCTCTGTTACTTCCTCTTGCATTGCCGCTCAAGTAGAAGAGCAACATCACTTACAGTCTTCTAGACTAGCAGCTTGTTGTGTACAGGGAATGTATCTGTTATTATGTGTCTGCACTCTCCCAAGATCTTAGTACAATGCTCTGCACACAGTAAACTCTCAATAAATTCGACTGACTGACAGATTAAAAGCTACAGTTCGAGGTTAAATTCTTAATTTTAGTTCTCATTTAAACTCCCAATATAAACACCCATGTTTCATGGTATGGAATACATTTTTCTTCCAGGTACCTTTTAGAATCCTCTGGGGTATTCTGGTATAGAGCTTCATGGGAAAGGATGTTTGCTTGGGCAATATCGACTGCGTCCTTGTCATCAGCTCTTATAGCATCACTGTTCTTGAGCAGCTGGTGGATAAACTGCCGTGCAGCTGGTACTTCACAATATAGAGTATGGACCTAATATGAATTAATATTAGGTTAACCTGATGGTAGACAAATCTGGATTTACCATCACAGACATATCAGTCTGTGTTTCCAATATGCTCTTTCTAACTTCAGATGTTACTAAAATAGCAATTAGGCCTGAGAATGAATACCATTTTTTAGAGTGAGAGATTGATCATTGTACCTATAATCTTAGTAGTAGTAAGAGTATTGAGTAAGCACTTAGTGTGTGAAAACCATTGTACTGAGCTCTGGAAAATAATCTATAGGTGAAAATTAGACCGGGTCCCTGACCTTCAAGGGGTTCACAATCTAAGAAAAAAGGGGGAAAAGGTAAAGGTACTGGGAAGAGACACACAAGAAAAAATAAAACTATAAATCCCAAATCAACATTAAAGATGAGGACAGGGATAAAAAGCATTGTTATGAGAGCAATCTTTATTATTACCTTAGTACAATGAGAGAGAGAAATGGACCTACCATTTTCTCTCTGCCATTTTGCTTGTTCCAACAAGTATAAGGATAATTCTTGCTAAAGGAATCTGAGCATTTTACCCTGGACAAGTGTACCCAATTTTATTATCAATCAGTTGATCAGTGGTATTTATTGAGTGCTTATTATTTGCAGAGCACTGTACTAAGCACTTGAGAGTACAATACAACAGAATTAGCAGATGCGTTCCCTGTCCATAACAAGCTTATAGTCTAATATGTGCAGACTGTTATTTACCATTTGCTTTATGAAAAGCAAGGAGTTGTGGTGTGAAGTCAAGAATGGAAACAGTGAGTAAGGTATGACAGGTAATAAAATCAAGATAGAAGGAGAGTTTCTTTGGTTCTTTAGCATTTGGTGTGAGGAGATGATGCCTTGCTTTGCTGCACATAGTAGCATTTAGTCACTGAATTGTTTTCATTTAACCAGACCTGGGAGTGTTACCTTGCCATGTCCCTTATCCAGTGGCTTCTGGCTAAGTTGTATTTGGGAGAAGATGCCATTATCTACTGGTCTTGTAGTTGGAGTTCTTCAGAAAGACCTTGGTTGTATTATCACAGAACTCCTGGCAGGTGGTCTTCATTCCCCAGGACCTTGACATTAACCTAACCTGGTCTTTCAGATGTTGTCTTTTTGTTTGTACTGCTTTCTTCTGGAGAGTAAAGCCTTAATGAAGATGGATATATGAAGAACAGCTTTCTATATGTGTATCTATAGTTATCTATGTATTTATCTAAATCTTTAACTATATATCTGTGTGTGTAGATACGTAAAGATCTAGATAAATATATAGATATCTAGAGATTCATATATATGCATATATAGCAGTACCCTACCTTTACAGTATATCAGACAAATACCAGTCCAACACCTGAATCCTGTGAAGACTGCAGCCATCAGTATATCTTTCAAGCTGGACTTCAAAATAATAATACAATCAGTGAGGAGCCACTGCCTAGATCCTGGAAGCTTCCACAATATCTTTCTTTTATGTGTTAGAGAAACATGGTGTTGGTGATTATGAAGTCAAGTTTGCACACTCACTGAACAGGAGTAGACCATGGCTGTTTAGCCTCCAATCAGATGTGGTCTGATGAGGTTTTTCAACGGTTCTACCCAAGTCATCTGTGCCATTTGGGCACTTGGTGTTTGCCCCACTTTCAGCCCCACCGCACTTATGTACAGATCCGTTATTCGTTCATTTACATTAACCTCTGTCTCTGCTCCCTGTGGGCAGGGGACATGTTTACCAACTCTCTTGTTTTGTACTCTCCCAAGCCCTGGGTAAATAATAAATATAATTGTCTACTTGAACAGGCATTGAAATCACCCATGATGATTTAGTCATTCATTCAGTCATATTTACTGACCACTTACTGTGTGCAGAGCACTGTACTCAGAACTTGGGAGAGTACAGTATAACAATAAACAGACACATTCCTTGCCCACAGCATAGTCAGTTTTGGGTGCCACTAACTTCAGCCTGTCCAAATCATTATAGAATTTTCCCTTCTCTGTGTCAGTATTTAGGAAAGCTCATTGGTTAGTATAGCAAAATACTTTTGTGTAGAGTTAGAGTATTGTTTAAAGGCAGGCCATATATGCCTTCAGTCACATTTGGGAGGTTTAAAACTAAAGCTGTTTTATTTGCAAGCGCAATTTTTGTAAGTCTAAGGAAGTAAGAAATAGCAAGAGTAAAATTCAAAGCCTCAAGACTGTGGGTAGCGTGTTAGTTGAAGAGTGAACTATAGTACTATCTTGTGATATGGTAACTACTTTTTTAACAAGAATGTTTCTGATTTTTATAAACTCTAGCTATAACCAACTCTCCCCTTGGCATTTTCAATCCTCCACTTCTATTTTCTTTGAGAAAGTACACTGGAGATGTGATTTGGCAACCTTCTGCAATCAGGAAGCTTGATGGGTTAGATGGAAAGAAATGATTTCTAAAGGCTCAGAAATTTCTGAAACAGCTAACAGTCAAGTGCCAACTCATCGGCTATCTAATGTTCAGTTGGCAGCAAAATCAAATTGATCAAATCAATGGTTAAGTCCTCCATGCTCATCAGGGCATCCCCCCCATGCCTTCTGTCCTCTCTTCTCCTACCCTCCGCCAACCATTTGCACTCTATTGTGGAGGAATTTCCACTCTTGAATGTTCTGCTGACCACTTTCTTGCCTTACCCTCAGTACTGCTTCTTCTTCCCCAGTGGGAAGCTCCTCCTTTTGCTTCCCTCTTTCATCAAGGAATTCCCTGCTCCTCAGGCACCCCAGAATTGTAGCTGATTTACCAAAGCAATTATTCCTGATCAAGAGTACATTCTTTGGGGCAAGGATGCATTTTTAAACTTCAACCACTTTGAAACCTGTTTTTTTTCTGTTAATGATCTTTTAAATGAAAGCATTTTATTCCCCAAAGATCTCTCAAGCTTCCCCCAAAATTCTCTTGGAGGCTTTCCTATATGGACGAAAGTAAAATTTCTGATTTGACAAACTAGAGAATACAGTGGTTTGTATCCAGACAGGGTGCATTATTTACTAAAATATGCAAAGCTGTCCTTAATGTTTCTACAAATAATGTATTGTGCTTATATGGAAACACTATATGCTCTGAAGATTTTTCAGATGGACTTCATTTTCCCTGGGTACAAACAGTCATGTCAATTTTCCAGGTAATTTTGAACATATTTTTTAAAAAAGCCCACTAGTTTTTCTGAATTTTTAATAAAGTGCAATTGTGTTAACCTGACCTTAAGTCTACAGAAATTGTTTCTGTCCAAATTGAAATACAATGAAAAAGCTAGAAGTGGACAGAGATGTATGCATAAATACATGCACTTTAAGCACTATCATTTACTGAGTATTTACTGTGTGCAGTGCATTCTACTAAGCGCCTGGGAGAGTACAAAAAAGTTAATACACATGATCCTTGCCCTAATGGATCTTACAATCTATCAAATTAACACTTGGCTTGCTACCGTAACATTTAAATTACTTGTACTTCAAAAAAGTAATAGTTTTCAGTCCTCTAGATTGTAAGCTCCTTCTGTTATATTGTACCCTCCTGAATGTTTAGCACAGTGCTCTACGTACAGTAAGCGCTCAATAAGCATAACTGATTGAGGAATCCTACCTTTTAAGGAAGGGATCGGGAACCTATGTTTCTTGAGCTATATCTGGCTCTTCGTAATACCAACGTGACTGTCCTCCATAGGTGGACAGACTTGATGCCTTGAGGATAACCCCATCAATTCTCCCTCGTGGCTTTCTGGCCAGGAAGTCGATTACCCGCTCTGCCCCTATGAGCCTCGAGGCGGAGGATGAGGAGCAAGGGAAGGAACTGCTGCCTCTGTCAAATCTCATTTCCCCAGGAACATGCAGACAACCAGAGCTGGGGCCTGCCAGAGAAGCCCATCCCCTCTCTCCCCTTTGCTTCCTTCCCTGGTCCTGCTCTCCCACTCCTCCTCCTCACTCTCTCATACGGTGATTTTGTAAGCCCTTCGAAAGAGAATTGATCCGGTGCAGGGAGGATAATGGGGGATGGCACTGAGGTGAAGGCAGTCGTGAGATACTCCCTCCCTGCCTCTGCACCCCGTTCACCTGATCTGTTATGTTGGTAGCTACCTCAGTGATTAGCACAGTGGATGGCACATAGTAAGCACTTAATGAATACCATAACTAACTAGGAGAGTCAAAGCCAATCTAATGTAGCCTCGAGAAGGGAATAATTGTTGTTTTTCAACATCACCTCACCGCTTCGAACCGAGTTACTCTTAAAATGGATTTACCTTGTTCACTAGAATTTTCAACAATGTTGTAATGGCCACTTGAGGGCTACTGGATGCTGGACATTCACTTTCATGTTGCATCAACTCAGTAATCTCTCTCTGACGTTTGTATAATGACTGTTTCACTTTTTCTAGTGAAACCAGGGCTCTCTGGATGCATCTATCTAACAGCAAATGTCCCTGCTCCTCCATTTGGTTAAATGCCTGGAAAATAAGAGGATAAACTAGGGCACCAGTTACATTTGTATCTGGGCAGTTCATTTTCTTTACCTATTTAGAGAGATGAATTAACACAGAACCAGACCACCTATGGGTGAAAGAGGAACTGTAAACCAGAGGCAAAGAAAAGTTTCAGTTTTGCAAGACAATATTTTTTTTTAATCCTCAGCGTCATGTTTTGAAAGTATTTAAAATTTGTGTTGAGCTAAATGAAAAAAAAAATTAGCAAAGCAGCACAAATCATTTGGGATTTTGAAATCAGTGCAAGGTCATGTCTGGTTGGGTAATGTTTGGCTCATTTGTAAATTAGGACTATATTTTTAAACTAGAAAATGCCTTTAAAGTTAGCTTCTAAGCCATAAAATATCTCTTTATAAAAGAGATTTCCCCCCAAAAGCCTGAAACTCTAATTGACAGAAAAATGCTAAATCTTCTACAGTTGAATATAAACCAGTGAGGGAAATTAAATAGTATTCTTGTAGCAAAATCATTTTTACTAAAAGTGTCTCAGAGCTGGAAAGTGTCTCTGTTGCCCGAGACTCTTCTACCATGACAGTAGCCCAATTTTCACCTCTGATTTCCTCTGGAACTTGTTTTCCTACATATAACTTAACAAAAACCAAATCAGTAACATCTTTCATTTTATCAAATGTTCCTTAGAAATATCACAGTTAAAACACTTCGAGGCCATTAATATAAACAATGATCTTTCAGAGCCACTTTTGCCTCTGTTATCATTATGTTCCTGAAAGAATATAGAGAAATTATATGGTTCTTGTCTCTGTTCATGGCATTTCACACCTGTACTAGTTAAAAAAAAAAAAAAGTCTTCCAAATTTCTACCCTTCCCTCAATTTTACTAACAGTTCCCACACTTTATCTTACAGCCGTGTTGTGTTTCATGAATATAAGCCTCAAATGGGACAGAGACTCTTTCTGATCTGATTTTTTTTTAATCTACTGCAGCACTTATCATGGTGCTTGGCACCAGAGGAAACCCTTAATAAATGCCATAAATAAAACAGAAAAAAAACAAACTGTAGCCTGGAGAAATACAAATTGAGTGCTTGGGTGGTCTTTAAAACATAGATTAGGATTATTCCTAGTGAACAGACTCATCTCTTTCTAGATATTTATTCATTTAATGGAATGAAAATTAGTTGTTCTGTATTAATGGACACGTATGAATAATTTCAATTTAATGTTCCTTGATTGCTTTCAGTGTGTGTGGAATTGAATTAAATGCTAAGGGATTTTCACAATAGAGAAATAGTCTTTGTCTTAAGGAGCTTAAACTCTAAAGAGGAAGCCATTAACTTAGACTGTGAGCCCCATGTGGGACAGGGACTGTGTCCATCCTGTTAACCGTGTATCTATCCTGATGCTTAGAACAGTTCTTGGCAAATAGTAAATGCTTAACAAACATATTATTATTGTTCTTGTTAGTAGTAGTAATAATAATTGAGGATAATAAAATAGAGTCAAAACAATGACTGAATACTAGGCTATCTTTATCTTAAGAACATAAGAAGCAGCTTAGCCTAGTGGATAGAGCACGGGCCTGAGAGTCCTTAGGACCTGGGTTTTAATCCCACCTCTTCCACCTGTCTGCCATGTGACCTTGGTCTAGTCACGTAACTTCTCTGTGCCTTGGTCACCTCATCCGTAAAATGGGAATTGAGACTGAGAGTCCTATGTGGGTCAGGGACTGTCACTGACCTGATGATCTTGTATCTACCCCGGTGCTTAGTACAATGCCTGACACATAGAAAGTGCCTAATAAATACCATAAAGAACAGCAGGTCAGGTCAGTGGTCCAGGCAGTACGATATTCCATCTCTGACCCTGGTATCAGGATGCTTGGATGGACTACGAAATGGTTGCCCGCCTTGATATCCCAACCTAATACTTAAGGATGTTCAATCTAACATCTCTAACTTTGCCTCTAATGTATATAAATCACCTTGGTCCTCAAAGTAGACACTGACAGCGAAGTTCACCTACGGATGGGTGTGTGACTGAACCATTTAGTAACCCATTATGGATCACTTGTCCATTAATTTTTCCAATCCCAAAGCACTAAGTAGTAATTTGGTGCCTTTATTCATTCATTCATTCAATAGTATTTATTGAGCGCTTACTATGTGCAGAGCACTGTACTAAGTGCTAGGAATGAACAAGTCGGCAACAGATAGAGACAGTCCTTGCCCTTTGACGGGCTTACAGTCTAATCGGGGGAGACAGACAGACAAGAAAGATTGGGCTTGCTGTTGTCACCCACAACCTGTTATGCATGCCTCTAGCTCACTCTAAGATCACTTCATGGAAGCCATGTGACCTTGTGGAAAGAGCATGGGCCTGGAAGTCAGAAGGTGTGGGTTCTAATTTTGGCTCTGTCATTTGCCTGCCATGTGACCTTGGACAAGTCATAAAGCGTCTCCGGGCCTCAGTTTTCTCATCTGTAAAATGGCCATTAAGTACCTGTTCTCCCTCTCCTCTAGACTATGTGCCCCATGTGAGACAGAGACTGTATCCAACCTGATTATCTCTCTCATATCTTCTCCAGTGTTTGGCACATACTAAGTGCTTAACAAATACCTAATTGTTATTACTATGATTATCTCCTCCTTTGTTATTATTATTGTTATAGTCTCTCTCTGTAAACTGTAAGCTCCTCGAGGGCAGGGAATAGGTCTATCAACTCTGTTTTACTGTACTCTCCCCGACACTTAGTATAGTGTTCTACACACAGTAAATGTTGGTGTTTGTTAAGCGCTTACTATGTGCAGAGCACTGTTCTAAGCGCTGGGGTACATACAGGGTAATCATGTTGTCCCACGTGAGGCTCACAGTCTTAATCCCCATTTTCCAGATGAGATAACTGAGGCACAGAGAAGTTAAGCGACTTGCCCACAGTCACACAGCTGACAAGTGGCAGAGCCGGGAGTCGAACCCATGACCTCTGACTCCGAAGCCCAGGCTCTTTCCACTGAGCCACGCTGCTTCCCTCAATAAGCACCATTGATTGATTGATCTCCAATCACAATGAATGTAGATGGACTTGTGTTTGCTATTTTTGGCCATCATTGTCATTTTTCACGTCTCGTGTAGAGCAATATACCAACGGCCCTCTTGATTTTGGCCCTGACTCCAGACAGCAGAGCCATTCAGTCCAGGGCAAATGGGTTGATGCTGGACCTCCAGAACCCTTGGTGGCTGGGCAAAGAGGCAGTTTCAGGAACAGAACTGTTGCACTTCCTGATAAGTAATTCTGTTCTTCCACACTCACAGGGATAGCCCTGTCAGGAGTTCATTGGTATTGGTCTACCAGTGACAGGCTGTAGACACTTCCCCTTGGAAACCTCACATCTTATCTAGACTACCCACTGAAATTATCCCAAGGAGGTGGCATGCAGTGTTTGAAAGTGTATCAACTCCTATTTGCTACTCCAGTCACCATTTTCATCACTAGAATATTAGTTTGAATATGATAATCCTAGTGTCCTGGGAATTATTTGGAGAGTTGAAAAAGGGTTACATTTTGCATCTCCTTTTCAGTATTTCCTTGCTCTGCTTCAGAATGCAAAACCGTATTTGGTGTCACTAATGAATTTTGTTGACCCAATGGAAATTGCAGGATCCCCTGGATTTTTTCCAATTCATTTCTGATTATCTGTAGTTCTTGAAGAGCTGAATGGAGAAGAGGAAGAAAATAAAACAACCCAATCAGAAGAGTGATTTTATTTGCTTTAAGATGGCAAACTCCAGCTAATGGAATGGAAAGGATCAGGAAGAGTCATATACTTGGTAGTGCTCTTAAAACATTTGAAAAGGTTTAACTTAACATAATTCCAGAGCTATTAGAAATTGTTTCCACTCTAAATAAGGAGGAAAAAATGTTTTCCTTTCCCTTCCTGCAAATTCCTTCTGTCTCATCTGGGCCTTTCCGTCCTCCTGCCTCCAGGATGTCTCCACCTGGATGTCTGCCCACCACATAAAACTCAACATGACCAAAACTGAGCTCCTCATCTTCCCTCCCAAGCCTGGTCCGCTCCCAGACTTCCCTATCACCGTGGATGGTACGACCATCCTTCCCGTCTCTCAGGCCCGCAACCTCGGTGTCATCTTTGACTCGGCTCTCTCGTTCACCCCACACATCTGATCTGTTACCGAGACCTGCCGGTCTCACCTTTATAATATCACCAAGATCTGCCCTTTCCTCTCCACCCAAATGGCTACCTTACTGTTACAGGATCTCGTAATATCCCAGCTAGACTACTGTGTCAGCCTTCTCTCTGATCTCCCTTCCTCCTCTCTCGCCCCGCTCCGGTCTATTCTTCACTCCGCTGCCTGGCTCATCTTCCTGCAGAAACGCTCTGGGCATGTCACTCCCCTTCTTAAAAACCTCCAGTGGTTGCCTATCAACCTCCGCTCCAAACAAAAACTCCTCACTCTAGGCTTCAAGGGTCTCCATCACCTTGCCCCTTCCTACCTCTCCTCCCTTCTCTCTTTCTGCTGCCCACCCCGCATGCTCAGCTCCTCTGCCACCCACCTCCTCACCGTCCCGCGGTCTCGCCTATCCCGCCGTCGACCCCTGGGCCACGTCCTCCCACGGTCCTGGAATGCCCTCCCTCCTCACCTCCGACAATCTAATTCTCTTCCCCTCTTCAAATCCCTACTTAAAGCACATCTCCTCCTAGAGGCCTTCCCAGACTGAGCTCCCCCCTTTTTCCCTCTGCTCCCTCTACCCCCCCTTCACCTCTCCGCTGTTAAACCCTCTTCTCCCCCCTTTCCCTCTCCTCCTCCCCCTCTTCCGTCCCACCCCCTCAGCACTGTACTCATCCGCTCAACTGTATATATCTTCACCACCCTATTTATTTTGTTTAATGAGTTGTGCATCACCCTGATTCTATTTATTTGCCATTGTTTTTATGAGATGTTCTTCCCCTTGGCTCTATTTATTGCCAGTGTTCTTGTCTGCCTGTCCCCCCGATTAGACTGTAAGCCCATCAAAGGGCAGGGACTATCTCTATCTGTTGCTGATTTGTACATTCCAAGCGCTTAGTATGTGCTCTGCACATAGTAAGTGCTCAATAAATACTATTGAATGATTGAATGAATCCCCATCCCCATCCCAGGTGGTTTGATAGGAATGTGGTTGTCCATCTATGAAAATGCAGTTTTCAGTTTAAAATTAAGCTGAGGGTACTATTAATAGTATTGTTGAGCGCTTACTGTGTACAGAGTTCTGTACTAAGATCTTGGGAGAGTACAATATAACAGGATAACAGAGTGGGTAGACACATTCACTGCCCATAATAGCAGTGGTTTTTGTTATCAGTCAATCAATTGTCTTTATTGAGTACTTACTGTGTGTAGAGCACTGTACTATATGATGCAACATTATGACAGACACATTCCTTGCCCGCTGCTTACTACATACCAAGCACTGTTTGAAATATGGGGTAGATTCAAGATAATCAGGTCGGGCATAGTCACACTGGTTCATGTGATAGTTGTGGACCATTTGGGGGAGGAGTAAATGGCAGTCATTTCAGGGGGGATTGGGCCCAGGACCTGGCAATGACCTTGGGCAAGTCATTTAACTTCGCTGTGCCTCAGTTACCTCATCTGTAAAATGGGGATTAAGAGTATGAGCCCCATATGGGACAGGGACTGTGTCCAACCTGATTAACTTGCACCTACCCCAGCTCTTAGAACAGTGAGTGCTTGGCACATAGTAAATGCTTAACAAGTACCATCATCATTATTATTATTAAATTCAGAGAATCAGGGTAAGCTTTATCTACTAACATTAAGCCCAACTTCCTACCTGCTCAAATACTTGAGTGATCTTAGAGACAAAGGAACTCATGTACAGAAAATGTTAAAAAAAAAAAGATTGCCTCTTGAATTAGCTACATTGATGTTCTTGGCTTTTAAGCAGGGTTGAGTTCAACAACCGTGTTCTACCCGGATATAGATTGTTAATGGGAGAGAGAGAGGGAGGAATGGCCAAAGTCCACCAGAAATAATTGGTGGAAATAAAGAAGTTCCCAGAATAAGGAGGGGGCAAACCTGCAAGTCTGGGTTGCATTCTATTTCAAGAGGCATATTACTTACTCAAAGAATGCTGAGAATGTTGAAGATCCAGTTTTTGAGAAAATGTTTCTAGAAGCCAAATCTGTAAAAGATATATTTCACAAGAATATATCTGAAATGTAATGACCTCTCACCAGTTCTTCCAGACAAAGTTATTCATGCTCTAATTTTGAAAGCACCACTCTGACTCTGGAACTCAATAAGACATAGTATTATGGCATTTTCATTTGACACTTCTGTCAAATGTCAATCGATCAATCTTATTTATTGAGTGCTCACTGGGTGCAGAGCACTGTACTAAGCACTTGGGAGAGTACAATATAACAGAGTTGGTAGATACGTCCCTGGCCTCAAAGAGTTTACAGTCTACAGGGTGAGACAGACGTTAAATTACAGCTATGTAATTAAGTGCTTAGGTAAATCCCCTAATCTTTTCTATTTTTGTCAGATTCTGTTCCTTAACCTTCAAATGTTGGTTCTACTGTTTGTTCCATGCTAGCGATTAATGATAGTATGATTAATGCTAATTTTAGGGTGCAAGTTGGGAGGGAGGGACTGTAGATCATATTGGCGATTCCCTGCTACCTTCAAGACATGCTTTTATTTTGGACTTGATTCTCACTGTTAATTATTTGACTCAATGTGAAGTGCTTAATATTTAAGTGTTTTAAAGTTAGATCACATCAAATGTAGCTTCTAGTTTTCTCAAAAACACTTGAGTATGCCTACTGATTAGTTTTCCCATAAGCCTTCTTGAAATCACATCTCCTCCAAGAGGCCTTTCCTACTGAGCCCTCAATTCCTCTTCTCCTTCCCCTTCTGTGTTGCCCTTGCACTTAGATTTATACCCTTTATTCACTCTACACTCAGCACATATATAAACATCTGTAGTTTATTTTAACATCTGTCCCAACCTCTAGACTAAACTCTGGTGGGCAGGGACTATGTCTACCAAATCTGTTAAATTGTACTCTCCCAAGCTCTTAGTACAGTGTTCTGCCCTCAGTAAGTACTCAATCAATACCATTGATTGATTCTAACACCTAGTATTTCCCTAAATATCCTACTCACATCCTCCTCCTTTCCCTATTTATATTGCATATTGAAGACAGCTATTGGAGAAGTTTAAGTACTTTGAAGAGTGCTCTGCACACAGTAAGTGCTCCATGAATAACCATTAATTGATCGATTATTTTCCTGAGCAGATACTGTCATGCCACTGTGGGGACAATGACTATAGCTGTGCTAAGATCAGTAGACCCAGGGACACCCGGCAGTACAAAGCCGGCGATGCAATGGCTCTCGAACTTTTTCCACTGGGCTGTAAGCTCCATGAGTTCAGCGATCGTGTCTGCCAACTCTATTGTACTGTACTCTCCCGAGTACAGAGATCTGAAGTAAACACTCAAATACACCTGACGGGTTGATTTCTTTTCATACCTGCAGGTCTCCTGTGACTTTTTCTTTCAAGTTCACCATTAAATCTCACAGAAGAATTTAAAAGTCACAAAGAGAATGCACGGATGGGCCCAGAAGGTGGAAGAAGCAGGTTCACCTTGTTCCCATTCACTTTGTTCCTCTCACCCTTGGTTCACTTTTTAAATCTCTGTACCTCTTGTACCTCTGACCCGCTTGGAGATTCCCACCCCTGTTCTGCTATAAGGAAATGATGGAAGCCTTGCATAACACAGAATGATGAAATTATTTTAGTAGTTTGAAAATAAGAACCAAAAAATGTATTTTGAAGATGATTCAACTCTGTCTAGAGTGTACAGACCAATTACATTTAGTTTGCTCTGCGTTACCAATAGTCTTTCTTACCATTTATACAGTTTCTCCTCTTTAGAATGGAAAAATGCTTTTTCTCACACAGTGTTAAAGAGGTATAGCAGCAGGAGGGATTCACAAAACTCCTAAATAGCAAATGAAGACTAAAGAATTCCCCACTACGGGGAGCAAAATAAGCTTACCTTTTCTTTCTCCCATACCTCAGTCTCTTGATTTATTTGAAGGCAGAGTTTCTTGTTTTCTTGCATCAGTTCATTGTTCTTCTCCATTAGTACCTGAACATATTCAAAGACAAAGCACCAGCCAATGATGGTATATTAGCCGAGCGTGGCTTGAAAACTTCAAGGAACTTGCACTTTAAAAACTGTTAATGTGAATGATGATGATGATGGTCTTAATTAAATGCTTACTATGAGTCAAACACTGCAGTAAGCTCTGGGGGAGATACAAGATAATCAAATTAGATACAGTCCTTATTCCACATGGGGCTCACAGTCTAATAGGAGAGCAGATATTTTAGTCTCAGTCAGTCATTTGTATTGATTGAGAGCTTGCTATGTGCAGAGCACTGTACTAAGTGCTTGGGAGAGTATAGGATAACATTAACAGAGACATTCCCTGCCCACAATAAGCTTACAGTCTTGGTGGTGGGGAGGGAGACACAGACATTAATATAAATAAATAAATTCCAGGTATGTACATAAGTGCTCTGGGGCTGGGGCGGGGGAGATGAATAAAACAATAAATTCTCCATTTTTCAGGTGAGGAAACTGAGGCACAGAGGAGTAAAATGGCTTGCCCAAGGTCACACATCAGACAAACGGTAGAACTGGTACTTGAACCCAGGTCTCATCACTCCCAGCCTAGTGCCCTTGCCACTTGACCACAGTGCCTCTTCGGGCAATGTGATCCAAACTGTTTGGTTTGTGTCTTTAACACAACAGCATGAAATTTCTTATGTGATGCCAAGTCTTTCTTTCCTCAAACTTTGTAACATATGTCTGTATAATTTTAACAACAACAATAATAGTAATAATGATATTTATTTATTAAGTGCTCACCAAGCACCAAGCACGGAACTAACCGCTGGAGTCGATACAAGTTAATCGGGTTAGACACAGTCCCTGTCTCACATGAGGAACAGTCCAAGTAGGAGGAAGAACATCCCCATTTTACAGATGAAGAGACTGAAGCAGAGAGAACTTAAGTGACTTTTCCAAAGTCATACAGCGGGCAAGTGGCAGAGCCAGAATTAGAACCCAGTTTCCCTGACTCCTAGGCCTGTGCTCTTTCTACTAGACAACACTGCTACTCTTTATTTTGCAAGTTACTTATAATAATGATTGTGGTATTTGTTAAGTACTTACTATGTGCCAAGTACTGTAGATAAAAGATAATCAGATCCCACATGGGGCTCACAGTCTATGTAGGAGTGAGAACAGGTATTGAATCTCCATTTTGCAGATGAGGGAACTGAGGCCCAGAGAAGTTAAGTGACTTGCCTAAAGTCACCCAGCAGACAAATGGTGGAACAAGGATTAGTACCCAGGTAATAATAATTATGGTATTTGTTAATTGCTTACTATGTCTCAGGCACTGTACTAAGCACTGGTCTTGTGACTCCCAGGGCTGGGCTCTTTCCACTAGGCCTCGCTACTTTGCAGTATTATGAAGTTAAACAATTGAGGGAAGAAATAGCAATCACAGCTTAAGAAGCTGTTTGTTTCTAGTTGGTGGCTCAAAGGCTCAAAAGCTATGAAGGTGAAAATACTAAACTGGGTAGAAAGGCCAATCTGCTAACCTAGTTTCCCCACTGTAGTGTCTAGGGTGGGAGCTGGCTACCTGGGAGTTGTTTTAGTATGGATCATCTTGAAAAATGCCTGCTCATCGGCCCTCATGCCTTGGAGAGGGCTCAGTAATGTTGACATCCCAACAATGTCCTCATCCAAACCATCCTGGGTCACCAGAGCCCAAAGTCTTCACATTCCTCAACTCCCACTTTCACCGTTACAGGACAAAGGTGAGGGAGGGATGAGGAGATTCCCAACCAATAACCAGACACCTGGGGTCTGAAGCAGGAATCCGGACATTACAAGCTCTCCAGGTGACAGTTTGCATTTCACTTTTACCTTTGTCATTTCTTGCCAGTATCTGGTTTTCCTCTCAATTTGCTCCTGATATGCTTCTAGCCTGGCTTTCAGGATCTTCATTTTGCTGCTGTGGTCATTCTTTAGAGTGAGGATGGCTTCCTCCTATTTGGGGGCAGAGAGACAGGCAGAAAATTCCTCGACCTGATTTTTCTGAGTAGCACATTTTAGATCCATGAAAGAAACTCAGTATATTGGACACGCGCCATCTCCGATCATTTTTGTCATTTTCTGAGGAAGGAAATGTACAGATTTTCTTGGTAACCTGTTCTAGGGTCAAACAACTTTGACTGCAGTAGTTGATGTTTGGCCAAAATTTCTCTTGCTTCAGTGTAACCCCATTTCCTCTTGTTCGATCGTCGGTGAAGAATGGAGTACAGCTGGACAGTGTTCTCCTCGTTTCACTCATCCCCTTCTATCAGCACTTCACAGGCTTGAAGACCAATATTGAGTCACCCCCCTTAGCCAAACTATAGTCACAAAATGTCTCAAAATAAATAGTGACCTGAGTACCCTACAGGCTTCCCTTGTTAATAAATATGCACACATGCCAGACTTGGAAAGGTTACCTTTTGGCTTCAAAAATCTAATCTGAATAGCTTAAACCCAGAGCTTCAACAGAAGTTAACATTAAACATAACCCCCTCCCCCCTGTGTTCTGTACACATGTATTTCTGCTCTGATCTTTCTTGCTCTTTCAAAACCTATGGGATTTTGCTGAATCACATTTTATTTAGTAATACTCTTTGATTTTAACTCCTTGTTAGGAAGATAGAGGAAGGTGGAGAAGGTCCATTGTTTGGAGATCTGCAAATGGGGATTTTTTTGGGGTGGAATTAATCAGTGATATTGATTGAGCGCTTACTGTGTGAAAAGCACTATACTAAGCAGTTGAGAAAGTCCAGTACAACAGAGTTGGTAGTCATGTTCCCGGTCCACAACAAGCTCATGGCCATTTCTATATGCAACACTCCCAGTGACCAATATTTCAAGTACTACTGCTCGTGATATTTGTGTTCTCTTGCCAGTTTTCCCTTCTTTCCACTTGCAAATGAAAGCAGTAAACAAGGAATGTCACTCTCTAGAGTTTTCTCTTTCACTCTCACTTAAGACTATAAGTAAGCTACTTGTGGGCAAGGATCATGTCTACCAACCTTATTGTATTGTACTTTTCCATTGATTGATAGACTGGAGATGAATACTTGAGATAGAGAATTGATAGGACCATGGTTGACCAAAGTTCAACCATCACTCTCTTCACCAGTCCTACTTTTTGTCTCTCAAGAGGTCATCTCCTACAGGCTTTCAAAATGTATCCTCTCTACTATTAATAATGACTGTGGTATTTGCTAAGTGCTTACTCTGTGCCAGGCATTGTACTAAGCATTGGGGTGGACACAAGCATATTGGGTTGGACACAGTCCCTGTCCCATGTGGGGTTCACAGTCTCAATCTCCATTTTACAGATGAGGTAACTGAGGCATAAATTATAATAATAATTGTGGTATCTGTTAAGCGCTTACTGTGTGCCAGGCACTGCAGCATGGCTCAGTGGAAAGAGCACGGGCTTTGGAGTCAGAGGTCATGAGTTTGAATCCCGGCTCTGCCACTTGTTAGCTGTGTGACTGTGGGCAAGTCACTTAACTTCTCTGTGCCTCAGCTACCTCATCTGTAAAATGGGGATTAAGACTGTGAGCCCCACGTGGGACAACCTGATTCCCCTGTGTCTACCCCAGCGCTTAGAACAGTGCTCTGCACATAGTAAGCGCTTAACAAATACCAACATTATTATTATTATATCTTCCTCTGCATCAAACAGAAACTTCTTACCATTGGATGTGAAGCACTTAATCGGCTCGCTTCCTCCTACTTTAACTTATTGATCTCCTACTACAGCCCAGCCCACACAATTCACTCCTCTAGTGTCAGCTTACTTACTGTGCCCTAATCTCATCTATCTTCCCCCTGACTCCTTTCCCACATCTTCGCTCTTGCCTGGAACTCCCTCTCCATCCATATATGCCAGACCACCAGTCTCCTCACCTTCAAAGCCTTATTAATGAGGTCACATCTCCTCCAGGAGGTTTTCCCTGATTAATCCTTCTTTTCCTCAGCTCCCTCTCCCTTCTGCATCATCTATGCATTTAGATCTGTGAACTTTGGGCATTTGATATTGGCCCCATCCTCAACCCCCTAACATATGTTCATACCTATAAATTATATATCATAAATTATTAATGTCTGTCTCCCACTCTAGACTGTAAGCTCACTGTGGGCAAGGAACGTGACTACCAACTCTGTTATATTGCTAGATTGTAATAATTATAATGATGGCATTTGATAAGTGCTTACTATGTGCCAAACACTATTCTAAGCACTGGGAGAGATACAAGGTAATCAGGTTGTCCCACGTGGGGCTCAGAGTCTTAATGCCCATTTTACAGATGAGGTAAATGAGGTACAGAGAAGTTAAGTGTCTTGCCCAAAGTCACACAGCTGATAAGGGGCAGAGTCATGATTATAACCCATGACCTCTGACTCCCAAGCCAGTGCTCTTTCCACTAAGCCATGCTGCTTCTCTGATCCATCCATCAATCGATCCATTATTCATGTCCTTGCTCTGGCCTGGACCTCCCTCCCCATTCATACCCGACAGACCACCTCTCTCCCCATGGTCAAAGCCCTACTACTTGTCAGCTGTGTGACTTTGGGCAAGTCACTTAACTTCTCGGTGCCTCAGTTACCTCATCTGTAAAATGGGGATTTAGACTGTGAGCCCCATGTGGGACAACCTGATTCCCCTGTGTCTACCCCAGCGCTTAGAACAGTGCTCGGCACATAGTAAGCGCTTAACAAATACCAACATTATTATTATTAAAATCACATCTCTCCAAGAGGACTTTCCCAACAAAGCCCTCACTTCCCTGTCTTAACTAATGATCGTATGTGTTAAGCACTATGTATCAAGCACTGTACTAAATGCCGAGGTAGATGCAAGATAATCAAGTTGGACACATCCCTCTCCCACTGAGGCTCACTGTCCAAGTAGGTGGGACAACAGATATTGAATCCCTGTTTTTGTTTGGGGAACGTTTCTGCCAATTCTATTGCACTGTACTCTCCCAAGTACTTAGTATAGCGCTCTGCAAACAGTAAGCACTCAATAAATACCACTGATTAATTGTTTGATTTTACAGATGAGGTAACAGAGGCACAGAGAAGTTATTGCCCGAAATCACACAGCACAGAAGTGGCAGAACCAGAATTAGAACCTAGGTCCTCTCCTTCTGCTCCTAGGGCAGTCCTCTTTCCACTAAGCCACTCTGCTTCTCAGCCCTTTCGTCCATCACCCAGGGACTTGGGTCTGTTCCCCTTAGGCACTTTTATCTTCACCCCTCCCCAGCACTTATGTTCATATCCATCTATAATTTATACTAATGTCTGTCACCTCCTCTAGCCTGTGAACTCCATGTGGGCTAGGATCATTTACGCCTACTCTTCTGAATTATAGTCCCCCAAGTGCTGAGTACAGTGTTTTGCAAACAGTAATGTTTAATAAATACCACTGATTGATTGAAAAAGCATATATACATGACTGCTGAGGATGGGTGTAAATAAGTTCATAAATGCTAAAATGGTTGGATGGATTTATATGGTTCAGGGAAATGAATGGGGGTTAGATTTGTTGGAGAAGGGAAAGAGAAATTTAGAAAAGCTTTGACAGTGGGGAGCGCTGGGGTGTGTCGGGTTTGGAGATGGAGGGAGTATCAAGCTGGGCGAGCAGTGTGAGCCAGGGGACGGAGGCAGGAGCGTCGAGAATGAGGGACAGGTAGAAGATTGGTTTGGGAGGAACAACAGCAAGTTGGGAAATAATGGGTAAGGTGGGGCAAGGTGGTGGAGAGCTGTCAAGCCAATTTTGAGAAGCTTTTGTTCATCATGGTGAGACACAGGAAGCCAGTGGAGGGTTTTGAGGCGAGGAGTCAGGTGAAGAAGATGATCTGGTATGCATCTTGACTGAAAAGCAACTCCACTAACCTGATGGGCAACCCTTCTTAGAAGGGATTAATGAGGGACACTTGAAAGAGGTTAAACCAAAGGAAATGCAGAGACATACAGTGGCATGACCTCTGAGAGTTATGAAACAGGCAACTCATGGGGCTGACTTGATGATAAGAAGAGTTTAACTGTTTATAGGAACAGCTGTTCCCAAACTCAGCCACTGTCCCCCAGGAGGGAGGCCTCATCTGTCACAGTAGTTTACCTGCATGATGGGGCCTCTGGTTGAGAGGGTTATCTCTTTCCCCAGAAGGGAGGCTTTTCTGTCAAATCTCCTGACTGGGGTGCCAGCCCGACCACAAACCTACACCCTCACTGATCAGAGAAGTTGTGGGAGGCATTTTTGAGACGGGGAGGAGGCTACCGTTTAGCCTGACTTTCTCACCGTCTCCCTTGTCCCTGGCAGGTGGATTGGGAATTGACCACAGATTTTTGCAAAATGAAATCCCCCACTGTTTTTTTGTCAAAAGCACAGACATCAGCCTCGACTATTGCCATCTTGGGCTGCCTGATCAAACCTGACAAACTCACTGTCCCACCACCCATTAGGGATTTTCCATGGTAAAGTGAGCTCTTGATTCCTGAAAGTTTCCAGGTGACAGCGAAGACTCCTGGAAACAGGGGGGCTCTTGATGGCAGATTGGGCCAGGGCCACTTCACCTGGGGAATCTGGAGTTGCAACAGTATGGCCTAGTGGATAGAGCACAGGCCTGGAAGTCAGAAAGACCTGGATTCTAATCCAGCCTCTGTCACTTGTCTGCCATGTGACCTTGGACAAGTCAGTTACCTCAGTTACCTCATATGTAAAATGGTGATTCAGACTGTGAACCCCATGTGGGACAGGGACTGTGAGCAACTTGATTAACTTGTATCTACCCCACCGCTTAGAGCAGTGCTTGGCACTTAGTAAGTGCTTACCAATAACCATAATAATTATTATTATTAAGTTGGGTAACTTCCCACACTGAGAAGCAGCATGGACTAGTGGAAAGAGCCTGGGTCTAGTAGTCAGAGGGCCTGGGTTCTAATCCTGGTTCTGTCACTTGTCTGCTGTATGACCCTGGGCAAGTGGCCTATCTGTACCTCATCTGTAAAATGGGGATTAAGACTGTGAGCCTGGTGTGGGACAAGAATTTTGTTTAACTTGATTATCCTGTATCTACTCCAGTGCTTAGTAGAGTGATTGACACCTAGTAAGCGCTTAACAAATACCTTTAAAAACAACAAAAAGAATGCAAAAACTTCCGTGCACGCCCTAAATGCCAACCCATTTAATTTCACCCACAGGCCAGGTCTGAGCCAGCAGCTTCCATCTGCATCATTTTCTACCTGGTTCCAAGCCAGGGACAGGCCCTGCTCATAATGATACCTTGAGTTGGGATACTGCTTTGATTTTCTCAAAGTGCTTTCACATCACTTTCACATTTTAACATCAATTATCACAATTATCACAACACTCCTATGAGGTAAGGGGAGGCAGATATTAGCCCCATTTTACAATTGAACAAGCTAAGCTCTAGAGAAAGGAAATACTAGACTGAAGAGGAGAGAGAATAGGGCTGAAGATTTGGGGATCATTTGCAGAGATGTGGTAGTTGAAGCCATGAGAGTGAATAAGTCCTTCATGGGAGTGGGTGTAAATGGATAGTAGAAGGAGACCCAGAACTGAAACTTGAGGGGCTCCCACAGTTAGGGGAAGCAGAGTAGGAGCCCATGACAGAGACTGAAAATGAGCAGCCAAAGAGCTAAGAGGAGAACCAGGAGGGGACAGTGTCAGTAAAGCCAAAGTTGGATATGTTGCCAGGAGAAGGGGGTTGTTGACAACGTCAAAGATAGCTGAAAGGCCGAAGAGGATTACGATGGAGTAGAGGTAGTTGGATTTGGCAAGAAGATCATTGGTGACCATTGAGAGCTGACTATGTGCCAGGCACTGTACTAAGGGCTGGGGTAGATACAAGCTAATCAAACTGGACACAGTCCCTGTCCAAAGTGGGGCTGACAGTACAATAATAATAATAATTATGGTATTTGTTAAGCTCTTACTATGTGCAGAGCACTGTTCTAAGCTCTGGGGTAGATACAGGATAATCAGATTGTCCCATGTGGGGCTCACATTTTTTAATCCCCATTTTTGCAGATGAGGTAACTGAGGCACAGAGCAGTCAAGTGACTTGCCCAAGGTCACACAGCAGACAAGTGGCGGAGCCAGGATTAGAACCCACGACCTCTGACTCCCAAGCCCAGGCTCTTTCCACTAGGCCATGCTGCTTCTTAGCACTGTCAAAGCTCTGGGTTTGATACAAGATAATCAGATAGGCCACAGCCTCTGTCCCGCATGAAGCTCATGGTCTAAGTGTGAACCCCCATTTTAGAGAGGAAGAAACTGAGGCACAGGGAGGTTAATTGACTTGGAGACCAGTGGCAGAGCCAGGATTAGAACCCAGGTCCTCTGACTCTCAAGCCCATGCTCTTTCCACTAGGCCAAGCTGCTTCTTAACACTGTCAAACTCTGGGTTTGATACAAGATGATCAGATAGGCCACAGCCTCTGTCCCACATGGAGTTCACGGTCTAAGTGTGAGGGAAAGCATGTATTTCATCTCCATTTTACAGATGAGGATAGAGTGGCACAGAGAAGTTCAGTGCTTGCCCAAGGTCACAAGACAGGCTGATGGCGGAGGCAGGACTAGAACCTGGCTCTCCAGTATCCTAAGCCAGTGCTCTTTCCACTCTGCACACCTTAGGCACTCAATAAATACTAACAATTGATTGATGAATAGGTGCTCAAGTAATAGCGACAATAGGAACTTTGGGAGTTTGACTCTTTTAAGCCATCAAGTTTTAACCCAAATTGAAAGTCTATAGAGTCCAATCCTTTCTACAAGGTGCCACATCTGACTTGTAGAGTAATCTCCTCAGAGCCATCCAGTGCCACACTTAATATCATTTGACGATATAAACCACAAACGGTGAGATTCTGGGATGGTCGGTCTACCAGTATCTAAGCAATGCTCATCACAGCACGCCTTCACTAGGTGAAGAGAGAAGGAGCAAAGAGTGACACCAGCCAGATACCCTAAAAGCTCTTATATAATAATAATAATAATAATTTTGGCATTTGTTAAACGCTTACTATATGCAAAGCACTGTTCTAAGCGCTAGGGAGGATACAAGGTGATCAGGTTGTCCCACGTGGGGCTCACAGTCTTAATCCCCATTTTACAGATGAGGTAACTGAGGCACAGAGAAGTGAAGTGGCTTGCCCAAAGTCACACAGCTGACAAGCGGCCGAACGGGAATTTGAACCCGTGACCTCTGACTCCCAAGCCCGGGCTCTTCCTACTGAGTCATGCTGCTTCTGAGCTGAAGTGGTGGGGAGGTACACACCGATCACTTTAAAGACATGCTGATGTGGCATAGCTGTAGACTGCTGGGAGTTAGTGCCACAGATTTATGAGATGATTCCTTTAGAGCAGAGGCTTCTAGAAAATCACAGCACCAAGCAGCTGACTCAGAAATAACGCGAGGCACCACAGATAACAAAAGCGACAGCATGAGAAGGAACAGCCTTTAAAGGGACAGAGTATGAAAAGGCCTCAGTCAGTCAGGCTTCACCCAAACACGTAAATAATAGCTCACCATCTGTCTTCATAGCCCAAAGACTTACATGCATGTACACACACACACACACACACACACACACAAACAATACTAGCACTGGGGGGCTAGTAATTTTGTGGCAGTCACCTCTCTTCTTCTGCACGCCATTTGTTTGGTCATTTCCATGTGCTTCATTTGCATTTGGTGTATGTCTTTTGCCATCTGCAAAGAGTGAGACAAAACCACCTTTCATCCTGCATGTGCAATTGTATCTCTTGGCACCCATCCCAGTTGAATTACGACTTAGAATACTAGCACTATCTTCAGTGCAGAGATGGATTTCTCTCTCGTCTTCCCTACTTACTCCCCCCTTTGGGAATTGAACTCTCTGCTCTTTATCATAGAGTCCTCACTTCTTGTGAAACTCTGTTGGAATACTCCAGTGAAGTATTTGCACACTTTGGTGTAACTTCCAACTGATGGTCTGGTGGCTTCAGATGAATTCCTGATTCCTAGATAAGTCTATTGGTGGCTCTACTCCCGGAACTGATGTCACGATGCCTGCTACCTTGCCAAGCAAGCTCGGATTAACCAGTTCCCAAAGAATGCTTACGTCCTCCGGTTGTAATTCCATTATTAGTTTCAAAGAAAACAAGAATCACTAAATGCCCCCAAATTACTACTGATTTACTTAATGCTCATATCTAGAAAGATTACCCCTTGGTGCAAAACTCTGAATAGCTTAAATGCCTGCCTTTGCGTGAACCCTCACTGGAACATGTTGAGCCTGACTCTCCAGTTTGGAGGTCCTGGGGAAGCAACTACCTCCTGGAGAGTTGAGCAGGGGGCTAAAAACACTCTTTACCCACTCCCCGATTCTCTGATTGCCAGACCTGTGCCTTCCTTTCAGAGACTTGCTGGGCAGCCATAGGCCAGGCTAGCTTGCAAGTTGGGCCAGCAGAGAGTCAACCTAGTTGGGTTTAGATGGGTTCTCCTGTCTCCTCATTCCATCCCATCCCCTGGCTGAATGGTTCATCAGGAGGGATGGTGGGTGGGGGCAGAGTGGGGCGGGAAGGGGAAGGGGAGAGAGTGGGAAGGAATCAAATGCATATTTACTTGTTCACTGTTTTGGTTCGATCTTCCACCGAGCTCGGCTTTCTGCTGGATCGATCAATCGATGCTAGTTATCGAGTCAGATAAAGGCAAAACAGAGAAAAACCACCAGGGCAAGCAGGGAGCCATTTAAAGAGATCATGCCCCCTTTAATACATCAGGATACACAGGCACATCTTTAAAGAATTTGGTTTTCCAAAGCGTCAGTGCCTATGAACCCGGGCCAAAGAGGGCCTGGATCAAGAAGGGTGAAGCCCAGAAAGTCCAACCCATGAAGGGCCCCGTGCATCGCCAAAGAGCTACATCTCCGCTTTTAATGCCCTCTCCCGTGGAGAAACGGGACCCGATGGCCCACTGGAAGGAAACCCCCCAGGTTTTGACTGCTGCTTTTGACTGGCTGGTGGGAGGGGACGTGACAGCTGAGGTGGTGGCCGCATGCAGAAAAGCAAGAGAGTGGAGAAAAAGATGGTATAGAGAAGCAGTGTGGCTCAGTGGAAAAAGCACGGGCTTGGAAGTCAAAGGTCATGGGCTAGAATCCCGGCTCTGCCACTTGTCAGCTGTGTGACTGTGGGCAAGTCACTTAACTTCTCTGTGCCTCAGTTCCCTCATCTGTAAAATGGGGATTAAGACGGTAAGCCTCATGTGGGACAACCTGATTACCCTGTATCTATCCCAGCACTTAGAACAGTGCTCTGCACATAGTAAGTGCTTAACAAATACCAACATTATTATTATTATTGTTGTTATTATTATTCCACTTCTGGTATTCTCTTCCTTGGCATCAATCACAGATGCTGCTGCCACCGTTGGGAAGGTCACTGCCTGGGTAGTCCCCAGGGGTTTTCAGGAATGCTTAGAACAGTGCTTTGCACATAGTAAGTGCTTAACAAATACCATCATTATTATTATTACCATTGTGATGCTGACTGACACCTCCAGGATACATTTGCCACCACTTAGTCAAGGAGCCCCAGCACCACTTTTTTGCATTTTGGCACTGGCAAACAGGAGATAATAATAATAACTGTGACATTTGTTAAGCACTTCCTATGTACTAGGCACTGTGCTGAGTGCTGGGTGGATACGAGCAGATCAGGTTGGACACAGTCCCTGTCCCATATGGGGCTCACAGTCTCAATCCCCCTTTTACAGATGAGGGAACTGAGGCCCAGAGAAGTGAAGTGACTTGCCCAAGGTCACAGCAGCCAGGTGGCAGAGCCGGGATTAGAACCCGTGATATTCTACCTTCCAAACCTGTGCTCTATCCACCAGGCCACACTGCTTCTCTGCTGGCATGGCTCTAGGGACAAAATTGGGAGACCTGGTGGAATGGACCAGCTGGAGGTGGTAAGGTGTTTGTTGGTGTGCATTTCTGGGTCGGAGTCCATGAATGTGTGCGATTGTGTTGTGTGTGGGAGTGCTATGCCTCTGTGAATAGCCCGTCTTTGTGTCTGTTGTTTTTTATGTCACCCTCCACCTCTCTTTGTTCTCCCAACCTCTTCTGTACCTCATTCTCCTCTCTTTCTCCCCTCACGCCCCCCCACCCCCCACCCCTTTTCTGTGTCCTGTTTCCCTCTTCCTCTCTGGAATTCAATTTCTCTATCTGACTGTCTTTTCAGTCCCACCCCGATCCCCATTTCCTGTCCCACTCTGTGTTCCTAGTGTGGCATTTTCTGAGATGGATTGCTCATATATCAAGGGGCGGGGGGCGAGGAGAAGAGGAGGGGATAGCTCTGGCTGCCGTGCCAGCATCTGAATCACCGTCAGCACGTGCTGACCACCCTACCCTTGGAACCGCCCCGAAACAGCCTTGCAGGTTGTCGGGTGTGTGTCCTGTACACAGATTCCAGGGATAGTTTGTGAGGAGAGTTTAAGGAGGGGCTGTGCAGTTGCATTCTTCAGTTTCCCTTCCCTCTCTGAGGAAAGTCTGCAGAGCTGTCCCTTTAGGATTTATGGTAGCCAGCCCTTCCTCTCCATGGAGGGAAGAGTTGGCTTGACTGTATCTAACAAAAGAGACAAACCATGTAATCCTCCAAATTCCTCCATCAGAATCCTGCTGATCGAGTAAACCGGATTTTCTTGTACCTATTGTTGCCTTGGAGCGTCATTCCCTTAAAGATACAATGAACATGCAAAAATTCATTCCCTTCTAGGACCATTCATAGTCAAGTGGCTGAAAACTGGGTAACTAAATAATAACACAATGATGATGATATTGGTAAGTGCTTACTCTGTGCCAAACACTGTAATAAGTGCTAGGGTGGACACAAGATAATCAGATCCTACAAGGGGCTCACAGTCTAAGAAGGAGGGAGAACAAATATTGAATCCCCATTTTGCAGATAAGGGAACTGAGGCACTGAGAAGTTAAATGACTTGCCCAAGGTCACACAGCAGGTAAGTGGTGGACCTGGGATTAGGACCCAGGTCCTCTGACTCCCAGGCCCGTGTTCTTTCTACTAGGCCATGCTGCTTCTCGACTGGTGGATTTTAAAATATGGCGTTCAATATGCATTTGCCTATAATCTGTAGGATTATGCTAACAAACCATTTGTTTTTTTTAAAAAAATTGAGGTCTTTCTGTGGTATGCTCCATTCCAGGTTGAAAATCTGCCCTAGAGAGTCCTTGCCCTGAACTGCTGATTAATTCTGCAGTCCTTTCACGATTGTTCAATTGCATTGTCTTCCTTGCAGCTTTTCTGGAACCATAGTAGAGGACAGGTGGTTGGTAAATTATATCCATTGAATTTTCTCTGACACCCTAAGGGATATTTTCCAAGTTCCAATTTCTTGGTTGGAAATAAAGGTTAGCACACCTAAATTGAAAACGTTGCTTTAATAAAATGTTACTCTAATAAAATAACATTCTACACCCGCTCCATCTTTCCATTAAAGAGTTTCTTAATCATTTTCGAGAGCGAGGCAGACTAGAAGAGAACCATAGATCAAGAAGAGGGATAGGAAAAAGGATAGAGGGTGGGAGAAAGCATGAAAGGGAGAGAGTAAGGGGGAGGAAGAAAAAGTGGGGTCCCCAGAACCCAGCAACTGAGCAGAAAAGGTAGCATTAACAGCAAGAAATGATAGAGAGAGCAGCTAAGGCAGGAGCAAGCAAACCAATTCAAAAGACAATTCTGTTTTAGTGGTCCTTTAAGTAGGAGCTTTAATCTAGGAGGAGATAAAAGGAAAAAACCCAGAGCTGACCTCCATTGCAATCTGCCTCGCTCCATCTCTGTGGGAAAGGCTGAAGCCACAGCAGCACACACCTTGGCCTCCTGATCCACCAGGCAGCCAAGCCACTTTGCTGGTAACCTGCACTACCCCTCTTCGTGTCATCCCGGGGCCTCCTTTCTGACCTGCCTTGTTCCATTTTGGCAAGAAGAACAGGAGCAGCAGCAGCCGCAGCAGCCCACCTCCACAGACTACAGAACAGCAGGAAGGCCACAGCTGTGGCAATCATTCCAACTAAAACTTTTGGACTCTGAACTGCCAGAGGTCTGAAACTCTGCTCTTCTAGCCACAGTACCCTACCGCTTTGATTTTATTTTGGGCTTATCCTTGTCCTCGTCTTCTTTGGTGATTTTGTGTATTTATTCTTTTATTTCTTTCCTTAGGTGTCCATCACCAGCCCTCCTTCCCTCCTTATGCTTAGGTTCTAGCCCTGATTGATGGATTAGTTCTGCCTGTTAGTTCTGCCTGAAGCTGGCTAATAATAATAATAATAATTGTGGTATTTGCTAAGCTCTTACTATGTACCAGGTGCCATACTAAGCGCCGGGGTGGATACAAGCCAATCAGGTTGGACGAAGTCCCTGTCCTACATGGAGCTCATAGTCTCAATCCCCATTTTAAAGATGAGGTAACTGAAGCACAGAGAAGTGAAGTAACTTGCCCAAGGTCACACAGCAGACAGGTGGCAGAGTCAAGATTAGAACCTAGGTCCTTCTGATTCCCAGGCCCGTGCTCTATCCACTAGGCCATGCTGATGTGAGTATCACACATTCACTTCGCAATGTGCTGTGCTCCTGCCCTTCTACTCGCTCACTGCACCTGTGCCCCAGAGGGAACATAATTGACAGAGTCAAGAGATTATAAGTGGCACTGACAAGACGCTCTCCCTAAATTCACTTCCTACGTGCAGGTTCGCCATCTGGAAGTCTCAGGATAGTGGCTCGTTCGCCATTCCTGATGAGATGTTCCATCGGTTCAATTAAATTTATATGGATATACATTCACTCCACACTTCAAAATATAACCACCTACTCCATGTTTTAACCTCTAGCTGCTTTCCATTCCGACTAAAATAATGTAAGAATATAAGCATTTTTACCTTGGTGATAAACAACTTAGCTAATGCATATGGAATATACGGCTGCTTTTCCTTTGTTGTGAAGCCTCTCAGTTCAACAGGACTCTGGTTGTCTTCATCAGTTATTCCAACAGTGTTTGGAAAATTCACTAAATATATATGAAATTAAACAATGAAATATATGAAGAAAATGTTCAAATGCTATATTTCCTCTGATTCATTTAATATATTTGTACATAGGGAGATATGCAACAGTACAGATTCACAAAGATAAGGAAAACATTTGAAAATTTCCTTTTCCAGAAATGTATTTTAGAAATAAGTGTGATGATGGTAATGCCTTTTGATAATGGACACCCTTTTTCATGAATAATTGATAAATTATGAGTTTATGTACGCAATATTAATTCATTCATTCAGTAGTATTTATTGAGCGCTTACTATGTGCAGAGCACTGTACTAAGCACTTGGAATGTACAATTTGGCAACAGGATGATTTGGGAAAGTTAGAATGTCATTTTCACTGACTGGACTTTATTTTGCAAGATTTGTGTTTCTTGTTCGTTTGTTTTATGATACTTGTTAAGTGTTTACTATGTGTCACACACTGTTCTAAGCGCTAGGATAGGTACAATTCAATTTGCCCAAGGTCACACAGCAAGCAATTGGCAGAGCAATTGGCAGAGCTGGGATTAGAACCCAAGTCCTCAGACGTCAAGGCCCATGTTCTTTCCACTAGACCACACGCTTCTCTTGTAATTGTACTTTCCTAGTACTCAAATTACTTTCTTTAGTTCTTCCGACACTCCTGGGATTTAGGCAGGTTATAGGTCTGCTACTAAACTGCTAAAAAAAGAAAACATTTGATAAGTAGCTATCTACCATCTGGGTAATTGGTTTTCAAATCTGGGGAGAATTGTCCCCAGGTAGGGCTTTAGCCTATTATTTCCAAGGTTGACACACTGGGACAAGCAGAAGAGAAAATGAATGCTAGAACCATGGACCTCTACAGAAAACACTCCAGGCTTCCACTACCTCTTCCCAATATGGAAGTCAATTTCCCATGATGCAATTACACTATGTGGAATTTCTATGCATTGGGCTTGGTTCTGAGGATTAGTAACTGTAGGAAGCAAGGAAGGAGGGGAGGAGAGGCAAAGATGCCACTACTCCTTACTCTATTGCCCTCAGAGAAGTGTGGACATCTGAATGCTTTCTGGACTGATTCGACCCTGCAGTACCTCGTTCTCAGTTCCATGAGATTCATGCCTAATCCTGTCAGATTTATTCCCAATGGTGGTGGAACATTTTTAGCCACACCCAAGGAGATGGGAAAATACTCTTTCCGTGTTTTGTTCTGGCAAGTGCCGGAATGGAAAGCTGCGGAGGTTTTCACATGCCTTGTGGCCCAGGATATTGCTCAATGGGGACATGCAGGGTCAGAAGGTACCTGTGACTTCATAATGGCTGTCCCTGGGCGGGCTGAGGTTCTAGACTAAGGAGAGCCTGAAGAGGAACCTAGAGACCTAATCTAGTTCTGGGGCAGATAGTTCCTTGGAGGAGGTTAGTAAAGGACGGGCCACTAAACTGAACCTCTGGGGTAAACTCTTTGGGCAATAGGGATGAGTCAGGGATGGGACAGGGAAAACTGGGAGTCAGTAGAAGATGTGGCTTCTAAACCCATCTCTGCCACATGTCTTCTGTGTGACCTTGGGCAAGCCACTTAACTTCTTGTGCCCCAGTTACCTCATCTGTACAATGGGGATGAAGACTTTGAACCTCATGTGGGACAGGGACTGTGTCCCACTTGGTTGCCTTGTATCTGCCCCAGTGCTTAGTGCTTGAGAAGCAGCGTGGCTCAGTGGAAAGAGCACGGGCTTTGGACTCAGAGGTCATGGGTTCGAATCCCCGCTCAGCCACTTGTCAGCTGTGTGACTGTGGGCAAGTCACTTAACTTCTCAGTGCCTCAGTTACCTCATCTGTAAAATGGGGATTAAGACTGTGAGCCCCACGTGGGACAACCTGATTCCCCTGTGTCTACCCCAGCGCTTAGAACAGTGCTCGGCACATAGTAAGCGCTTAACAAATACCAACATTATTATTATTATTATTAACAATCTTGGCACAGAGTATCTGCTTAACAAATACCACAATTATGATTATCATCATTATTATTATTAGAACAGCATGACATACTGCTATGGAGAAACAAGTAGTTCTTTTGGACATGGAGGCAAAAGAGAAACGAGTGCCAAGTTCAAGTTCACAATGACAACACGTAGTATTTTCAGTGTAGTTGGGACTGTGGGTCTCGTATTGGCCTCTTCAACCACACATGCACTCATCAGTGAATTTCACATCATTGGTGTCCTCTTGGAATCTAGAGTACAACTATATAGTTCTGAAGGGGTGAGACAATGATAATAGAAATTCACCAGCACGATCATCAGTTTTCTAAGGAATGCACTGACCCCTTAAAGAGGGAATTTTAAAATATCCATGATTTTCAAAAGGAGCACCATCCAGCTATAACATTTTGGAGTGTGAGCCAAAATGGTTTCGTCAGAGCCAGAGGGCAACTGACTCCTTGTGGCCCTAAAACTCACACGGCATTTCCTTGCTGAGCAAATCTTCCAGAGGCAAATCTCAGCGGGGCGTGGAGTCACTCCACTCAGCAAGCTTGCAAAAGGGAAGGGAGCTTCGCTTCACTCTCTCTTCCCTACTTATACTTCTCAAGCACGGCAAAAGCATAATGCTCGCTTCCCTTTTGCCGAACCCTTCCTTCATAAAGAGACTCCACTTCAGGCTTCCCTTAAGAGGGGAATAAATGCCTTTCAAAGACCAAAAGTTGGGGCAGTAAGGACAAGTCCAAAAAGACAAAATTTTGTAGCATTGCTTAGTTAAGATATTCTACAGAGAGACTGCATATCATACATCCTCTTTGTTAAAATGGAGGCCTAGAGTCTATTGATTCAAAATCATAAACATTCTTAAGTCTCTATGTACTCTGATCAAGAGATTGGGACAGTCACTTCATTATATTAGCTTACGTAAGAAGAGTAAGGGATATTTGTATAATGATATTTATCTTGGTTCATGGGTATGCATTACTAAACCTGTTCTCCATGTGAACAAAAACATGTGCACACATGTTGAAATACCTTTTTCCAGCAGTGTGGTGTTTTCTTTCCATCCAATTAGGTGTTTTAAAGAAGTCAGCTTTCTCTTGTTGATACCAAATTTATTCATCCAGGGTAATCCTTGTTCATCTTCAACTTCAAAATATAAAA
This sequence comes from Ornithorhynchus anatinus, assembly GCF_004115215.2. Classification (NCBI taxonomy): domain Eukaryota; kingdom Metazoa; phylum Chordata; class Mammalia; order Monotremata; family Ornithorhynchidae; genus Ornithorhynchus; species Ornithorhynchus anatinus. The sequence continues at coordinate 59,644,464 of NC_041753.1, forward strand.
ATAATGTCAAATTAAGACCTCTGTAAAGTGATGTGTGGATAACCCAAATCCGTTTTCAAACTACCACCTGAGGCTTACAATGGGAGACTACAGAATGAGTGACTGCACTAATGTTCTGGAGTATTTTTCATGGAAAGAGTAAGTGCCAGTTGAGTTCAACAGGTGGTTCAATCAAGTATTCAAAACATATGATGAGCATGATTGGATCTCCCTGTTCTTACTGCCAATTAAAGTCCTAGGTAGCAAAACGGTTACTCATACAGACATACTTTATGCATTTTTAGAAGCATGAGTGGTAAGTCGTTATGCTATTTACTGAACACCTATTGATCGTAATGCTCTGAGAAGCAGTGTGGTCTAGTGGAAAGAGCCAGGGCCTGGGGGGTCAGAGGACCTGGGTTCTAATCCTGGCTCCCCTCCATGTCTGCTGTGTGACCTTGGGCAAGTCAGCTAACTTCTCTGTGCCTCAGTTACCTCATCTGTAAAATGGGAATTAAGACTGTGAGCCCCATGTGGGACATGGACTGTGTCCAACCTGATTAGCTTGTATCCGGCCCAGTGCTTAGTACAAACCTGGCACACAGTAAGCACTTAGCAAATACCATTAAAAGAGAAGGCACTGTACTCACTCTGTGAAAAATGCAACAGAAGCAGAAGGTACATTCCCTATCCATAAGGAGCTTATTATCTAAAGAGAAGCCAGCATTGTTCTTGACTGTGCATTCTCGTGCTTCAGTTGATCTCAATAGGAGTTTCATCTGCAGAACTAGAGTAGAAAACATTATCTGCAGGATCGAGTAAAGAGGGAAATTTAGCTGAAAGCACAGTTCTAAATGTGCTTGATGTTGTAATTAGTCAGCAGGGACACTGCTTTGGCTATTCTATTTCTTAGCAATTTTTCAGGATTTTATATTTCTATTATCCAACTGGCAATACTAAAATGGTAAATGCACATGCTCCACACCAAGCACTTCTCTGTTATGAACAATTTTCATGTTGTTAATAATAATATTAATAATAATAGTGGCATTTGTTAAGCACTCATTATGTACCAAGTACTGTAATAACCCCTGGGATCGATACAAGATACACAGTCTCTGTCCCACATGGGGTTCCCAGTCCCTCTCCCAGAGAGGGAGAACAGATATTTAATCTCCATTTTACATATCTCTGATATAGGCTGTGTAAAACAGTAGAAGACTTTCTTAGGGTTCCTGAATGACCTTATTAAACTGTAGCAGAGAGATGGATTGGCTTCCAAACATCCCTAGTTGAACAACACAATGTACTGATGTTTCTGGATCATTTCATTCTTTCCTGTTTGTGGAGACATTTAGCCAGATGAATTAAGAAGCAGCCTGGTCTAGTGGATAGACTAAAGGCTGGGGAGTCAGAAGGACTGGGTTCTAAGTCTGGCTGTGCCACTCATCTGCTGTGTGATCTTGAGTAAGCCACTTCACTTCTCTGTGCCTCAGTTACCTCATCCGTCAAGTGGGGCTTAAGACCGTGAGCTCCATGTGAGACATGGACTGTGCCCAACCTGATTACCTTGTATCTACTCCAGAGCTTAATATGGTACCTGACATATAATAAGCGCTTAACAAATGCCATAAAAAATTCTTCATTAAAAAAAAAAATCAGTGGCAGGCAGGGTAGTCCCTAAAGTATTCCCAATCGGGGTCCCACAGTTGCATCTCCTGGTAAGTGGAGCTTCAGAGGAATTTTGTTTTTATGGTACTTGTTAAGCGCTTACTATGTGTCAAACATTGTTATAAGCACTGGGGTTGTTGTTGCCTTATGCTGTCGAGTTGTATCCGACCCAAAACGATGCCATGGACACATCTTTCCCAGAACGCCCCACCTCCATCTGCAATCGTTCCAGTAGTGTATCCATACAGTTTTCTTGGTAAAAATACGGAAGCAGTGTACCATTGCCTCCTTCCATGCAGTAAACCTGAGTCTCCACCCTCGACTCTCTCCCATGCCGCTTCTGCCCGGCACAGGTGAGTTTTGTCTTATAGCAGATTGCCTTCCACTTGCTAGCGGCTGCCCAAGCTAGGAATGAAATGCACATGCCTCTGCTCGACTCTCCCTCCCATCGTCGAGACTGATAGAGTACTGGTATCTCTCCAGGTACGACCCTGAGAGGTGACGCACTGGGATAGATGCAAGTTAATTAGGTTGGACACAGTCCCTATCCCCCATGGGGCTCACAGTCTAAGTTGGAAGGAGAACAGGAGAACTGAGGTACAGAGAAGTGAACTGATTTGCCCTAGGTCACGCAGCAAGCAGTAGGCACAGCCAGCTTTAGAACCCGAGTCCTCTGACTCCCAGGCTCGTGTTCTTTCCACTAGGCCATGCTGCTTCTCAAATGCCACCATACAGAGCATGAGGTGTTGAGAGATGGGTGGGAGTGATCACAGGCTTGAGTCTGAAGAACGGGCAGCTTCTTGCTTCCCTCACCTACATGTTGCCCCATGTGGTAGCAGCATCATTCTGCGGCCTTGGTCACTGGGGTTACCTCCAGTGTGTGGGGCCTGGAGTGTCTGGAAACTCATCTGAGGAAAGGAGGAGGTGGGGAAAGGAGCTTTAAGGGAAGGACAGCTCCTCTTTAAACCAACTCATCCCTACCCCCTACCGATGGACCTTACAATGAGTTCATCCCTCTAGACTGTAAGCTAATTGAGGATAAGGAAAGTGTCTACCAATTCTGTTCTATTCTAATAATAATTATGGTATTTGTTAAGCACTTACTATGTGCAGGGCACTGTTCTAAGCACTGGGGTAGATAGAGGGTAATCAGGTTGTCCCACGTGGGGCTCACATTTCTTAATCCCCATTTTTACAGATGAGGCAACTGAGGCACAGAGAAGTTAAGTGACTTGCCCTAGGTCACACAGCAGACAAGTGGCAGAGTCAGGATTAGAACCCACGACCTATGGTTCCCAAGCCCTTGCTCTTTCCGCTAAGCTACCTTGCTTCTCTACTCTCCCAAGTGCTTAATACAGCACTCTGCACACAGTAAGTGCTCAGTAAATACCACTGATAGATCGATTGGTCCCAGTGATCCCTTTGAAGATGGTTCCAATGGCAAGATAGGGCCAGAGTCTGGGACTTTGGTAATGCAATTATTAAATGCAGCAGATGCTGCTGACTTTTTTAAAAATAAAAATGATATAGTAGAATAGTGGAATATTTACCCCACTAACACAGAATATACTTTCTTACCTGGTCCACATTCTTCATTTTGTTCAGTGCCTCTTGTCGTGCAGGAAAAAGAGGGTTGCATTCCGTTAACTACACTTCCCGGCAACAGAACATTGGAAACATTTACCATTTCCATAGGTTTGACATCAGTTCTTCTTAGGGAGCATTTACTAGATAGAATGGTTTGGGAATCGCAAATGTCTGAAATAAATGTGAATCATCAGATTAGAACTTGGAAACAGCCAAACCAATTTTAATATTATTTCTGCATATCTTTAATATATTTTAGTTTCTTTTTTAAAAAATGTACATCAGTCCGTGATATTTATTTAAGGCTTAGTGTGTGCTGATAGTAAGTGCTCAAAAATATGATTGATTGATTGACTGCAGACCACTAGGTTGCATGACATTTTTCTGAACTTCGTTCCTCGAAATGTTCATGAAGTAAATTCCTTTGAGATTAATTCATTAATTAATTCATTCATTCAATCATATTTATCAAGTGCTTACTGTGTGCTGAATGCTGTACTAGGAGCTTAGAGAAGCAGCATGGCTTAGCAGAAAGAGTATGGGCTTGGGTGTCAGAGGTCATGGGTTCTAATACCAGCTCCGCCACTTGTCTGCTGTGTGACCTTAGGCAAGTCACTTAACTTCTCTGTGCCTCAGTTCCCTCATCTGTAAAATGGGGATTAAGACTGTGAGCCCCACATGGGACAACCTGATTACCTTGTATCTCCCCCAGCCCTTAGAACAGTGCTTGGCACATAGTAAATGCTTAACAAATACCATCATTATTATTATTATTACACTATAGCAATGAACAGACACATTCCCTGTCCACAGCGAGCTTAGGGGCTAGAGGGGGAGGCAGACATTAATGTAAATAAATATCAATTTTGAGATGATCCCATTGTAAGCAGTCATTTATGGAGTTGTACCTCCAGGTCTCTGCCATCTTTATACCATGAGGTAGCCGGATTTTCCAAGCAGCTGGTGGTGCTGGGGAAGAGGGAGGTGAGACCTTGAGCTGCAAGTCATGGGATGTGATCCAGACTGTCCCAGGGCCCGGTCCCAGGGCGAGGAAGGCTAAGTTTTAGACTGTGCCTCCCCCAGCAGTCCTGCCTGCAACCCGAGTCGGCCAATGTGGGGGCTGCTGTTTGTTTGTGAGATGGGCCAGGACCCCCGAGAAACTGTTTCACTCTGCAGAGAAGATGGAGGTGAAGAAATGGAGGTTGGGTGCAGGCAGGCAGGAGGGCAAGAGATAGAAATGAGAAATACTTAAATTATGTTCCTCTCTCATTTGCACAAATTTGGGAATTAATAGGAAGCCATCTGCTTTGGACTCTGTCTTTCATCTCTCTCTGAAGCATGAGTCAATCTCATCTTGTACTGGGCCCTGGAGAAGATGGCTGAAAACTGTAATATCCTACTTAAACAGTAAGAATTAAAGTAGTCCTTTTTTTTTTTTTGATCTGTTCATTATTCTGACCATCCCCTATCATGCATGACCTTCATTTGTATTTTAAGGCAACTCTGGCTGCTTCAGATAGAGGTTTTCCCTTTAAGCACTTGGTATTCAGAAGCCCTTATGTACGCATCCGTAATTTATCTTAATATCTATCTCCTCCTCTAGACAAACAGCAAGTGGGCAGGAAATGTGTCTACCAACTCTGTTGTGTTTTCCCAAACATTTACTACCCCGCTTTGCACACACCATAAACACTCAATACCATTGATTGATATGAAATTCAGTAACTACTTTATGAATTGTTTTAGTATCATGAGGAAACTGAGGCATGAAGGAGTTGAGTGACTTGCTCTTTTTCTCCTCTTTCACTAAACCACAGCTAACAATCCCACTCCCAACACCACCCACCATGCTTTCCCAAGCATTTAGTGCAGTGCTCTGCACTCAGTAAGTGCTCATTAAATAATACCATTGATTTATTGATTGATCTGAATGGCCCTAAAACTTTCAGCAGGCAGCTGGAGAGAATTGAAAGTGGGGTGAGTAGAGGAAGGGTGTGGAAATGTTAATTCAGGAGCTCTCTCCCCATAGTGTCACTGAGAGTCAGACCACCAGATAGTAGGGGAGGGGTGGAAGAGAGGGTGCAATGAAATTTTCATCATGATTATGGACCTTCCCTGCCTCTCTCAGAATTCTGATTCATGTTAATTGTGACAGCAGGGACACATTTATTTACATCCCAGAAGTTCTCAAAGAAAAACCAAACCCAAAATCTCAAAATAAATTCAAAAAACTTTGAGAATTAATTATTGCATAAGACTTTCCTTCTCAATGGTAAACCAAATTACTAAATAACCTACTAGTGGCTGTTTCTCTCTGTATAGCCAGAGGCATTGGATGTTGAAAACCTTGCAGCTGGTGGGAAGAAACCTTAGACAATGAAACATTAGCATCCAAAACCTCTGGCTATACGTATAGTGACTATATATAGTCAGTGGGTTTGGGTGGGAGTGGGATTGTTAGCTGTTGTGTAGTGAGAGAGAAGCAAGAAGCAAGTCACAACTTTGTGCCTCAATTTCCTCATGATGAAATAATTGATTATTTGTAAAAGCTAGAGTTCAATTCCCAAAAGCTTGAAAATTGATTAACTGACTCATCTTGCCACTGGAGTGAGCGAGACTGTAAAGTCTCCAGGGCCCAAGGAGTGGAAGTGAGGGCGGCAACTAGGGATTGCATCATATGATTGAGGAAAGGGGTTGGGGGAGGAAGTGCCATGTAGGAGAATAATTCAACCCCTTTTCCTCAAGTCTGATAGTCTTGATATGGTGACCAGCCAACCACAACTGCCCCGAGAAGGCACTGCTCATCCCTGTGAAATATGGAGCTGAAAAAAGTGACCCACCATATCTTTTACAGAGTAAAACAACTTTTGCAATACAATTTGGAATGTGACTTGTTAGGAAAAACCAGACAACCTCAGAAGCCAACACGACTGCCATGCAAATCACATTCAATCTCTCTTTAATACACTCAGTGAACCTGCCCCCTCCTACATTACCTCCCTGCTCTCCTACTAAAACCCAGCCACTCCTCTACAGCCAATCTACTCACTGTACCTCGAACTATCTCACCGCAGACATCTCGCTCCCATCCTGCCTCTGCCCTGGAACATCCTCCCTCTTCATTTCCAACAGATAATTACTCTCCCCATCCTCAAAGCCTTATTGAAGGCACATCTTCTCCAAGAAGACTTCCCTGACTAAGCCCTCATTGTCTCCTTTCCCACTTCTTTCAGCATCACCCTGATCTGCTCCCTTTACTCACTCCTCCCTCAGCCCCATAGCACTTATGTACATATCCGTCATTTATTTATTTATCTTAATGTCTTTCTCCCCCTCTAGACTGTGAGGTCGTTGTGGCCAGGGAATATGTCTACCAACTGTGTTGTATTGTACTCACCCAAGGACTTCACTGGCACTGTCCTCTCCTGGTTCTCCTCCTATCTCTCTGGTTGCTCATTCTCAGTCTCTTTCACAGGCTTCTACCTTGCCTCCCAACCCCTAACTGTGGGTATTCCTCAAGGTTCAGTTTTGGGTCCCCTTCTTTTCTCCATCTACTCTCACTCCCTTGGAAAATTCATTCGCTCACACAGCTTCAACTATCACCTATGTGCTGATGACATCCAAATCTACAGGGAAGCAACATGGCATAGTGAATAGAGCACAGGCCTGCTAGTCAGAAGATCATCGGTTCTAATCCCAGTTCTGCCACTTGTCTGCTGTGTGACCTTAGGCCAGTCACTTCACTTCTCTGTGCCTCAGTTACCTCATCTGTAAAATGGGGAATAAGACTGTGAGCCCTATGCGGGACAGGGACTGTGTCCAGCCCAATTTGCTTATATTCATTCATTCAATAGTATTTATTGAGCGCTTACTATGTGCAGAGCACTGTACTAAGCGCTTGGGATGAACAAGTCGGCAACAGATAGAGACAGTCCCTGCCGTTTGACGGGCTTACAGTCTAATCGGGGGAGACGGACAGACAAGAACAATGGCACTAAACAGCGTCAAGGGGAAGAACATCTCGTAAAAACAATGGCAACTAAATAGAATCAAGGCGATGTACAATTCATTAACAAAATAAATAGGGTAACGAAAATATATACAGTTGAGCGGATGAGTACAGTGCTGTGGGGATGGGAAGGGAGAGGTGGAGGAGCAGAGGGAAAAGGGGAAAATGAGGCTTTAGCTGCGGAGAGGTAAAGGGGGGATGGCAGAGGGAGTAGAGGGGGAAGAGGAGCTCAGTCGGGGAACGCCTCTTGGAGGAGGTGATTTTTAAGTAGGGTTTTGAAGAGGGAAAGAGAATCAGTTTGGCGGAGGTGAGGAGGGAGGGCGTTCCAGGACTGCGGGAGGACGTGACCCAGGGGTCGACGGCGGGATAGGCGAGACCGAGGGACGGTGAGGAGGTGGGCGGCAGAGGAGCGGAGCGTGCGGGGTGGGCGGTAGAAAGAGAGAAGGGAGGAGAGGTAGGAAGGGGCAAGGTGATGGAGAGCCTTGAAGCCTAGAGTGAGGAGTTTTTGTTTGGAGCGGAGGTTGATAGGCAACCACTGGAGTTGTTTAAGAAGGGGAGTGACATGCCCAGATCGTTTCTGCAGGAAGATGAGCCGGGCAGCGGAGTGAAGAATAGACCGGAGCGGGGCGAGAGAGGAGGAAGGGAGGTCAGAGAGAAGGCTGACACAGTAGTCTAGCCGGGATATAACGAGAGCCTGTAATAGTAAGGTAGCCGTTTGGGTGGAGAGGAAAGGGCGGATCTTGGCGATATTGTAGAGGTGAAACCGGCAGTTCTTGGTAACGGATAGGATGTGTGGGGTGAACGAGAGGGACGAGTCAAGGATGACACCGAGATTGCGGGCCTGCGGGACGGGAAGGATGGTCGTGCCATCCACGGTGATAGAGAAGTCTGGGAGAGGACCGGGTTTGGGAGGGAAGATGAGGAGCTCAGTCTTGCTCATGTTGAGTTTTAGGTGGCGGGCCGACATCCAGGTGGAGACGTCCCGGAGGCAGGAGGAGATGCGAGCCTGAAGGGAGGGGGAGAGGACAGGGGCGGAGATGTAGATCTGCGTGTCATCTGCGTAGAGATGGTAGTCAAAGCCGTGAGAGCGGATGAGTTCACCGAGGGAGTGAGTGTAAATGGAGAACAGAAGAGGGCCAAGAACTGACCCTCGAGGAACTCCAACAGTTAAAGGATGGGAGGGGGAGGAGGCTCCAGCGTAGGAGACCAAGAATGATCGGCCAGAGAGGTAAGAGGAGAACCGGGAGAGGACAGAGTCCGTGAAGCCAAGGTGAGATAAGGTATGGAGGAGGAGGGGATGGTCGACAGTGTCAAAGGCAGCAGAGAGGTCAAGGAGGATCAGAATGGAGTAGGAGCCATTGGATTTGGCAAGAAGGAGGTCATGGGTGACCTTAGAGAGAGCAGTCTCGGTAGAGTGGAGGGGACGGAAGCCAGATTGGAGGGGGTCTAGGAGAGAATGGGAGTTAAGGAATTCTAGGCATCGATTGTAGACGACTCGTTCTAGGATTTTGGAAAGGAAGGGTAGTAGGGAGATAGGACGATAACTGGAGGGGGAAGTGGGGTCAAGAGCGGGTTTTTTTAGGATGGGGGAGACATGGGCATGTTTGAAGGCAGAGGGGAAGGAGCCCTTAGAGATTGAGTGGTTAAAAATAGAAGTTAAGGAAGGGAGGAGGGCAGGGGCGATGGTTTTAAGAAGGTGAGAGGGAATGGGGTCCGAGGCGCAGGTGGAGGGGGTGGCACTTGCGAGGAGGGAGGAGATCTCCTCTGAGGATACTGCAGGGAAGGATGGGAAAGTAGGGGAGGGGGTTGGTGGCGGGGAGGGGAGAGGCGGAGGGGTGACTTTGGGGAGCTCAGACCTGATCGTGTTGATTTTCGTGAGGAAATAGGTGGCCAGATCATTGGGGGTGAGAGATGGGGGAGGGGGAGGAACAGGGGGCCTAAGGAGAGAGTTAAAGGTCCGGAACAATCGGCGGGGGTGACGGGCATGGGTGTCGATGAGGGAGGAGAAGAAGCTTTGCCTGGCGGAGGAGAGGGCAGAGTTAAGGCAGGAAAAGATAAATTATATCCACCCCAGTACTTAGTACAGTGCCTGGCACATACTCAGCCCTTAACAAATACCATAATTATTATTATTATTTCTTAAGTCCTGATCTCCCTTCCTCTCTGCAGTTTCACATTTCCTCTGCCTTCTCCACTTGGATGTCCTCCCGTCACCTCAAACTTAATATGGCTAAAACTGAACTTCTTATCTTCCTACCCAAACCCTGTCCCCCCACTCACTTTCCCATCACTGTGGACAGCACCACCAGCCTTCCTGTCTCAAAAGCCCATAAACTTGGCATTAGAAGCAGCGTGGCTCAGTGGAAAGAGCACGGGCTTGGGAGTCAGAGGTCGTGGGTTTGAATTCTGGCTCTGCCACTTGTCAGCTGTGTGACTGTGGGCAAGTCACTTAACTTCTCGGTGCCCCAGTTCCCTCATCTGTAAAAGACTGTGAGCCTCACGTGGGACAACCTGATTACCCTGTATCTACCCCAGCGCTTAGAACAGTGCTCTGCACATAGTAAATGCTTAACAAGTACCAACATTATTATTATTATTATTATCCTTGACTCCCCTCTCTTGTTCCACCCATATATTCAAGCCATCACTAAATCCTGTCAGTTCTATCTTCACAACATTGCCCAAATCCACCCCTTCCTCTTTGTCTAAACTGCTACCACATTAATGCACACACTTAACCTATCCCACCTTGATTATTGTAACAGCCTCCTTGAGGACTTCTCTGCCTCCTGCCTCTCCCCACTCCAGGCTTACTCCATTCTGCTTCCCAATTTTCCTTCAAAATTGTTCAGACCCTGACTCCCTACTCCTCAAGAAACTCCAGTGGTTGCCCATCCATCACCGCATCAAACAAAAACTCACTATTGGTTTTAAGGCACTTAATCACAGTGCTCCCTCCTACCTAACCTTGCTACACTCCTATTACAACCCACCCTGCACACTTCATTCCTCTAATGCTAGCCTTCTCACTGTACCTCAGTCAAGTCATGTATATCTCACCACCTACCTCTGGCCTGGAACGCCCTCCCTCTTCATATCAGACAGATAATTGCTCTCCCCTACTTCAAAGCCTTTTTAAAGGCCCTTCTCCTCTAGGAAGCCTTCTCTGACTAAGCCCTCCTCTCCTCTTCTCCCACTCACTTCTGTATCACCCTGACTTGCTTCTTCATTCATCCTCCCTCCCATCCCCACAGCACATATGTACATATCTGTAATTTATTTATTTTATATATGTATCTTAATGTCTATCTCCCCCTCTGGATTGTGAACTCGTTTTGGGCAGGGAATGTGTTTGTTGTTATAGTGTACTCTCCTAACCACTTAGTATGGTGCTTTGCCAACAGTAAGTGCTCAATAAATACGATTGATTGAAATCACACCCTGTCCCTGCACCAAGCATTATACTAAGCCTCAGGAAAGTACAATACAACAGAGTTGGTAGAAGGGAGTCCTGTCCAAAAGGAACTTACAGTCTACAGGGGGAAGACAGACACCAAAATAGATTATGATGGGGGAAATAGTGGCTTATGAGGATATTTACATATGTGCTATGGAGCTGGCTTGAATATCAAAGTGCTTAAGGGTACACAGCCAAGTGCACAGTTGACACAGATGGGAAGGCAGATGCATCTGAATTTCTTTGAAATACAAAACAATGTAAATTACCCTACACTGGTAAGGGGGCCAGATACACATTTTCCAGGGAGGCAGAAGGGAGCTCAGCCAGTCTGGGCTCTCTCCCTGATGTAGTGACTGAAGCAGGTCTACCTCCACCTCACTCGCTGACTCTGACTGGCAAAAGTTATTGCTCAGGAGGGCAGAGTTAATGATATAAGAGGGCTCATTGGTGTTTCCTGAGATCCTTTCACAGAGACAAAATTACACTTACTTATTCAGAGTGGAAACGCGAGGGCAAAGGATGTGCTGAAAAGTTGCAGAAACCCAGAGGCTTTAGCTGTTCCGTAATTGAAAGAGAAAATGGAAAGGAAAAAATAAGAATGATAACTCTAGAGATGTAATCAGAGGGGTACCTGATGAAAGCCACCTCTAGGTGCAGAGTTCAATATACCAATATCTCTATAAATGGATGGTTCTGGAAACAACTACTCCTTGATCCAAGTGAACAATTTTAACAGCTATAATGGATTCGAAGCTGTTAGGTCTCTTGTTAAAAGTTGGTCATTTCACCTTGCATTTCGGTAAAAGTTGAGGTAAGTCACATTGACCCAACGGTCAACTTCTGGCAGAATATTTTTCTTAGATGTAAGTTTTGTCTCCCGAAACTACGTTTTTACAAGAGACCACCAATGTCCTATTTTGTAGAATAAGAACCAGGTCATGAAATAATATGTTTTTTTTTTTCCAGCTAATGCACCAGCACAGCCAAGATTAGAATTCAAAAGGCTCTGATGGCAGATTCTGAAGGTCTAAGAGCAGTTTCTAAATTTGGCTGAAGTCTTAGTGCGCTGGTCTTCATTTGTTCCCCAGGTGGCATTCTACGATTCAAAGTCTCCTCTTAACCTTTGTGCACTGAAATTATGGATGTTGATGACAATGAAACTAACTGTGAAAAGAAAATAATGTTAAAACTCTTCATGCGATTCCTCATAATAAGGAGAAAGTTAATATTCTTGAACAAAGTTTAGCACTCATTAAATTGGGAGTATGTCAAGACTCATATATAGCTAAAAATAGTTTGTACATTCAAATTGGCCTATTCAAGAAACTTTAATGTGAATGTGGTATATAATGGATAAAGTAAAGGTAATACTCAATAAGACAATGGATATTTTGTGACTCAGAACTGACATGCTTTAAAATAATGCAAAGATAATGTTGAATATGGACCAACAATAATCATAAAAGGGAGCTCACTTTAACATCTCAAGTTCAAAATAACAGAAATATTCAGAGGAGAGAGAGAGAGACAGAGAGAGACAGAGAGAGAGAGAGAGAGAGGAAGAAAATAGTTATTATCAGATGTTAGCAGATCCCAGGACCTGTTGCAAGCTTAAAGTCCCTTCTGCTTAGACTCTGAACCTCATATGGGACAGGGGCTGTGTCTGACCTGATTGTCTTGTATCTACTCTAGTGCTTAGTTCAGTGCAGACATGTAGTAAGGGGTTAACAAATACCATTATTATCATCATTATTTAAAACAAACTGTGATTTTGAAGATATATCTTCTGATGAAAATAGAGTTTATTTAGATAGGATATTAAATCATGCTGTTCTTTTTGACATAAAGGCCGTTACAACTTATTAACAGAAACTTTGAAATAACATTTTTTATCAGTTTTGTCCTCTCTCTTAGCCTCTACAGATCAGTGGAAAGGATACTTTGATTCATAGGCACTAGCTCTACAGGAGAAAGGACGGTCACTGCTTCCATGGGGTTTGCATTGAGGTGGTGAAGCCATAAGCTTCCCCCACCCCCCCATAGCATTTTGGGCAGCTAGAAAAGGACCAGAAATGTAGCTAAGATGGCAACTAGATCTCTTGCCCCTATCACTACAGGAGAAGCACAGTGTTCTGCACACAGTAAGCGCTCAATAAATGTGACTGAATGAACGAGGAGGGGGAGGCTATAACCACCACTGCTGCTACTGTTTTCTGCCTCCTTCCTGGGTTTTGGAGCTGGATCCAATAGGGCTTTCGGTCCCTGAATGTCCTACAGCATTTTTTTCTGGTATTTGTTAAGTGCTTACTAGGTGTCAAGCACTGTTCTAAATCCTGGGATAGATACAAGTCAATCAGCCGAATAAGGTCCCTGTCCCACTTGGGCTCCAAGTCTAAGTAGCAGAGAGAACAGGTATTGAACCTCCATTGTACATTTGAGAAAACTAAGGCACAGAGAAGTTAAGTGACTTGCCCAAGGTGACAAAGCAGGCAAGTGGTGGAACTGGGATTAGAACCCAGGTCCTCCGGCTCCCAGGCCCGTGGCCTTTCCACTAGGCCATGCTCCTTCCCTAGCTTATATATGTAGAGAAGCAGCATGGGTCAGTGGAAAGAGCCCGGGCTTGGGAGTCAGAGATCGTGGGTTCTAATCCTGACTTCGCCACTTGTCAGCTGTATGACTTTGGGTAAGTCATAACTTCTCTGTGCCTCAGTTACCTCATCTGTAAAAGGGGGATCAAGACTGTGAGCCCCATGTGGGACAACCTGATAACCTTGTGTCTATCTCAGCACTTAGAACAGTGCCTGGCACATAGTAAGTGCTTAACAAATGCCATCATTCTTCTTATTATTATATGTGGTTGTCTTTGTCTACTTGTAATTTATTTTAGTGTCTGTCTTCCTTGTTAGACTGTAAGCTCCTTGAGGGGAGAGACCTTATCTACCTACTCTATTGTACTGTACTCTGGGTTGATCTGTAGGGGTGCAGAATTGCTTTTGGGCATGAACAATACCTTGGTATTTGGGAAAAAGGATCACCATTCTCTTAGACTGTGGAACCAGGACTGTGTCCCATCTGCTTATACTGCATTTAGCCCAGCATTTAGTTCAGTTTTTGGCATGTAGTAATAATGATTGTGGTATTTGTTAAGCACTTACTATGTGCCAGGCACTGTACTAAATGCTGGGGTAGGTTCAAGATATTTGAGTTAAACACAGCTCCTTCCCACAGTGGGCTCATAGTCTTATCTGACATTTTACAGATGAGGGAACTGAGGCACAGAGAAGTTAAATGACTTGCCCAAGGTCACACAGCAGATAAACGGGGGAGTTGGGATTAGAACCCAGGTCCTTCTGACTCCTGGTCCTGGTCCTGGTCCTGTGCTTTATCCACCAGGCCTCAACAAATACCATCATTATTGTAATCATGCTATAGGACAATCAATCAATGGTATTTATTGAGTACTTACTGTGTGCAGAGCACTGTGCTAAATGCTTGGGAGAGTAGAGTACGATAGAATTGGTAGACACAATCCCTGACCTTTCAGTGACCTTACAGTCTAGAGGGGGAGATGGACACTAAAATAAATTACAGATAGGGGAAGCAGCATTGAAGGGTATGTGTATAAGTGGTATGGAGGTAGGGTGGGGTATCAAAGTTTATAAGTGTATAGAACCTAAGGAAATGCAGAAGGAAGGGTGAATAGGGTGAGGGAAAGATGGGTTAATCAGGGAATATGCTGTGATGTAAAGGTTGAGATATTAGAGTGTTGGGCCATAATATAAAAGTCAACTAGAAAGGCCCGGGGGGAAGGTTTTAAGCCCTCCTGAACAGCAGTGAGAAGGTTTCGGCTCTATTTCAAGTACAGAACATAGAAAAAGAATGCACATTTTCACTTTAAATTTAGTCTCCTCCATTGAGCGTGATGGATACGAAAAGGAGGGAAGATCTTTTTTAGAATTAAATCTGCTATTACAAAGACTATGAGATGTGTTTTCAGACTAAGAGTATTATTTCACTTTTAAAAGTAAACTGTGCTCTATGGTAATTTAAATTGCAAATGATCGTTCAAATAGAAAATCATTTTCTCTGTTCATAGTTTACTGGTTATAGATATGGCCTGAAGGAAACTAGAAAGGAAATAATATTAATAGTAATAATAATAATAATGACACTAGGAAGGAAATAAGCCTTTTAATGCAAGAAATGGATTTTATTAAGACTTTTCTGAAACCCAATCTCAACATTATGTCTCTACGAGTTAAAAAAGCTCATTTCTGAATATTGAATTATTTCTGATTTTGTATCTACCCTACTACTTAGTTCAGTGCTCGACACATAGTAAACACTTAGCAAATGCCCCCATTAGTATTAATCATTATTCTTCTTCTTATTATTATTATTAATAAACAGTGATCCAAAAGAAGGCACAGGAGAGAAAATGGTTATAGTCTATTAAATAATAAACAATTTATCCAGCTGATAGTTTGGGATTAATATGAAATTGTCTATTCAGAAAAATGCCTTTCATCTCACTGTTTTAGCATTTAAAACCATGACAAGGGTGTATTTACTTAGTATTTACTAGCAGCATGGTCAAGTGGACAGACCACGGGCCTAGGAGTCAGAGGCCCTGGGTTCTAATACCGGCTCTGCCGCTTGCCTTTTGCGTGACCCTGGGCAGGTCACTTAACTTCTCTGTACCTCAGTTTTCTCAACCGTAAAAAGGGAATTTGATACCTGTTCTCCTTCCTACTTAGACTGTGAGCCCCCTGCAAGATAGGAACAGTATCTGACCTAGTTAACTTGTTTCTATCCCAACACTTAGAGCTTGACACATAGTAAGCACTTAACAGAATTTATCATTATTAGTGTCAGTGTCAGATGTGGAACCTGAAAAAGAAGAGGGGAGCCTGCAATAACCTGCTAGGTTTCAGTTAGGAAAAATGTGAAATAACCTAATGTAGACAAAGGTATCATTATTCCATAAAGACTTTTTTATGGAATTTGTTAACCATTTACTCGTGCCAGGCACTGTATTAAGTGCTGGGTTAGATACAAACTAATCAGGCTGGACAAGGTTCTCGTCCCACATGAGGTTCACAGTCTTAATCCCCATTTTACACATGAAGTAACTGAGGCACAAAAATGTGAAGTGACTCACCCAAGGTCACACAGCAGACAAATTGCGGAGCTGGAATTAGAACCCAGGTCCTTTTGACTCCCAGGTCCGTGGGCGTCTATCCAGTAGGTCCCGCTGCTTCTGATTTCAACTGAGGCATTCACTGGAGTAAATTTGAGAGATTACAACCCAAGATTTTTCTCATCCAGAACGGAAAAGAAGACCTAGCACTCCTCACTATAATTTAGAATCACTTCCCTGGAAACTGCCATAAAGCAAAACTATTTATGGTGTGTTTGTTTTCTCATTAACCTAATGTCATTCCCAGGACTTTCACTTGCATTGAGAAACATGCATCGACAGTACAAACCTCATCTCCTTTTCCTTCACTCTGCAATGGAGAACAAAGGAATTACCTACACTTTTGTTTGGGTAAATCATCACCAAAGATTAAAACTTCTGTTTCAGGCATTAAAAAGCCACACCCATTGGTAAACACTACAGAAGCTTTTCTTGCCTGAACATGAATTCTTCTGAATCCACTGAAGGGAGGAGAGGATGGTCACAGCAAGGAACCTATCAATGTAGGCACTAATCCTTTCTCCTATCTCATCAGGAGTTCTCATGACCAATGGCAGAACCACCAAGATTTCAACCAAAAGTATCAGCAAAACTAAGGAATGTGTAGGAAAAATGATTCCTTCATTCCTCAGTGACTTGATGTGCAAACTATTGAAGGGATCAGGTAGGTCTAGGTTTATAACACTCGTTCACTGTCCCTCTCATTGCTCACCCCTTGCTCATGCCCTCCCTTCTCCCTGGGACTCCCTCAGTCGATCAGTAGAATTTATTGAGCACTTATTATGTGCAGAACACTGTACTAAGTGCTTGAGAGTGTACAATAGTACAAACTATTAGTAGTGGTAATTGTACAATAGTACACAATATGCATTCAATAAATGTCATGAATCGATTTCGATATAATACAATGGACATGATTCTTGCTCTCAAGGAGCTTACAGTCTAATGGAGGAGACAGATATTAAAATTCCAAAGTTCATGAATAAGTACTTAAGTGCTGTGGGGTTACCAAGGGGAGGGGTAAAAATAATAATAATAATAATGATAATAATAATGGTACTTGTTAAGCACTTACTATATGCCAAGCACTGTTCTAAGCACCAGGATAGATACGAGGTTATCAGGTTGTCCCACGTGGGGCTCAGTCTTACTCCCAATTTTACATATGAGGTAACTGAGGCACGGAGAAGTTAAGTGGCTTGCCCAAAGTCACACAGCTGACAAGTGGTGGAGCCGAGATTAGAACTCATGACCTCTGACTCCAAAACCTGTGCTCTTTCCACTAAACCACGCTTCTTCTCCTATCAAGTGCTTAAGTGCTGGAGAAAAATTGAGCAGCAGCATGGCCTAGTGGATAGAGCCAGGGCCTGGGAGTCAGAAGGACCTGGATTCTAATTGCAGCTCCACCACCTGTCTGCTGTGTGACCTCGGTCAAGTCACTTCACTTCTCTGTGCCTCAGTTTCCTCATCTGTCAATGGGGATTAAGACTGTGAGCCCCATGTGAGACAGGGACTATGTCCAACCCAATTTGCTTGTATCCACCCCAGCTCTTAATACAGTGCCTGACACATAGTAAGCACTAACAAATACTACAGTTATTATTATTGTTATTTACAGACCCAAGTGCATAGGTGAACCAGGAGAGAGGGTGAATAGAATGGAGAAATGAGAGGTTAGTCAGGGAAGGTCTCTTGGAGGAGATATGATTTTAATAATAATAATAATTATGGTATTTGTTAAGCACTTACTATGTGCTAGGCACTGTACTAAGCACTAGGGTGGATACAAGCAAATTGAGTTGAACACAGTTCCTGTCCCTTCTGGGGCTCATAGTCTCCATCCCCATTTTACAGATGAGATCAATGAGGTCCAGAGAAGTCAAGTGACTTGCCCAAGGTCACACAGCAGAGAAGTGACAGAGCAGGGATTAGAACCCATGACCTCCCAACTCCCAGGCCCGTGGTCTATCCACTACGCCATGCTGCTTCTCTAGTTTAGTAGGGCTTTGGAGATGGAGGCCTTCCCCTTTAATATTTCATCTTCCCATCACTGGCAATGGTATATACTGAGCCTTTTCTGTATGCAGAGCACTGTACTAAGCTCTTCCCACTCTATTTCCACCCCACCTGCTACTTCAGCACCTTGGTATTACCTAAACACTGGGGTACTCTTCCCCTGTCCCTCTCCCATTGCACTTATGCACATACCTTAACAATCTATTGTATAAGCACTCAAAAAATACTCTTGACTGATTTACATGAATCTCTAGCTCTTCGCTCATGCCCTCTAGCTACCTGGAAGTCTCTTTCCTTTTGGATCTGCTCTCCTCAATATTAAAGCAGTCCTGGAAGTAGTCTCTTCTCCTCTCCTCCAGGAGACATTCCCTAATTCATTTTCTTCTCCCCAAGTCATATCTTCTCAACTACTACCACAGCACTTAGTCACTGACAGCCCCTTGTAGAACTTAATGCAGGTATCAATTTACGGACTCTACTATTTGAACAGGTATCTATTCATTTAGCCATCCTTCCAATCTTTTCCTGCCTATCTGCAAATAATTTTGTGTCTGTCTCTCTCTATAGACTGTGAAGTCTTTGAGGTCTTTTTTTGTGGTATTTGTTAAATTCTTACTAGGTGCCAGGTAATGTGCTAAGCGCTGAGGTAGATACAAGCTGATCAGGTTGGGCACAGTTCATGTCCCACATGAGGCTCATAGTCTTAATCCCCATTTTGCATATGAGGTAACTGAGGCCCAGAGAAATTAAGACACTTGCCCAAGGTCTCACAGCAGACAACTGGCAGAGATGGGATTAGAACCCAGGTCCTACCAACTCCTAGGCCCGTGCTCTATCCGCTAGACCATGATGCTTCTTGTTCATTCATTCATTCAATAGTATTTATTGAGCGCTTACTATGTACAGACCACTGTACTAAGCGCTTGGAATGAACAAGTCGGAAACAGATAGAGACAGTCCCTGCCGTTTGATGGGCTTACAGTCTAATCGGGGGAGACAGACAGACAAGAACAATGGCAATAAATAGAGTCAAGGGGAAGAACATCTCGTAAAAACAGTGGCAACTAAATAGAATCAAGGCGATGTACAATTCATTAAAATAAATAGGGTAAAGAAAATATATACAGTTGAGCAGACGAGTACAGTGCTGAAGGGATGGGAAGGGAGAGGGGGAGGAGCAGAGGGAAATGGGGGGAAAAGAGGGTTAAGCTGCGGAGAGGTGAAGGGGGGGTGGTAGAGGGAGTAGAGGGGGAAGGGGAGCTCAGTCTGGGAAGGCCTCTTGGAGAAGGTGAGTTTTAAATAGGGTTTTGAAGAGGGGAAGAGAATTAGTTTGGCGGAGGTGAGGAGGGAGGGCGTTCCAGGACCACGGGAGGATGTGGCCCAGGGGTTGACGGCGGGATAGACGAGACCGACGGACGGTGAGGAGGTGGGCGGCAGAGGAGCGGAGCGTGCGGGGTGGGCGGTAGAAAGAGAGAAGGGAGGAGAGGTAGGAAGGGGCAAGGTGATGTAAAGCCTTGAAGCCTAGAGTGAGGAGTTTTTGTTTGGAGCGGAGGTTGATAGGCAACCACTGGAGGTGTTTAAGAAGGGGAGTGACATGCCCAGATCGTTTCTGCAGGAAGATGAGCTGGGCAGCGGAGTGAAGAATAGACTGGAGCGGGGCGAGAGAGGAGGAGGAAGGGAGATCAGAGAGAAGGCTGACACAGTAGTCTAGCCGGGATATAACGAGAGCCCGTAGCGGTAAGGTAGCCGTTTGGGTGGAGAGGAAAGGGCGGATCTTGGCGATACTGTAAAGGTGAAACCGGCAGGTCTTGGTAATGGATAGGATGTGTGGGGTGAATGAGAGAGACGAGTCAAGGATGACACCGAGATTGCGGGCCTGAGAGACGGGAAGGATGGTCATGCCATCCACGGTGATAGGGAAGTCTGGGAGAGGACCGGGTTTGGGAGGGAAGATGAGGAGCTCAGTCTTGCTCATGTTGAGTTTTAGGTGGCGGGCCGACATCCAGGTGGAGACATCCTGGAGGCAGGAGGAGATGCGAGCCTGAAGGGAGGGGGAGAGGACGGGGCGGAGATGTAGATCTGCGTGTCATCTGCGTAGAGATGGTAGTCAAAGCCGTGAGAGTGAATGAGTTCACCAAGGGAGTGAGTGTAAATGGAGAACAGAAGAGGGCCAAGAACTGACCCTTGAGGAACTCCAACAGTTAAAGGATGGGAGGGGGAGGAGGCACCAGCGAAGGAGATTGAGAAGGACCGGCCAGAGAGATACGAGGAGAACCAGGAGAGGACGGAGTCCGTGAAGCCAAGGTGAGATAAGGTATGGAGGAGGAGGGGATGGTCGACAGTGTCAAAGGCAGCAGAGAGGTCAAGGAGGATTAGAATGGAGTAGGAGCCATTAGATTTGGCAAGAAGGAGGTCATGGGTGACCTTAGAGAGAGCAGTCTCGGTAGAGTGGAGGGGACGGAAGCCAGATTGGAGGGGATCCAGGAGAGAATGGGAGTTAAGGAATTCTAAGCATCGATTGTAGACGACTCGTTCTAGGATTTTGGAAAGGAAGGGTAGTAGGGAGATAGGGCGATAACTGGAGGGGGAAGTGGGGTCAAGAGCGGGTTTTTTTAGGATGGGGGAGACGTGGGCATGTTTGAAGGCAGATGGCCTCTTTGGCGTTTATTGTATATTTCTGAGTGCTTAGTAGAGCGCTCTTCATTCAAAAATCCTACAACTTTTGAGCTATACTCATATTCCAACAGCTTGGGCCACGGATCTCCATGCCTCACTGACTTCCAAAAATACAAGTCTGTCCTGCCCCAGTTGGGATTCTTTATCTCCCTGAGAAAGGCATGTGATGACCACCAGAATCTTCCAAACAACACACATTTGATCAGGAAACAGTAGGGTTAGGGCAAGGAAACCCCATGTCAGCTAAATTCTTAGTGCAAGGAGCTGCTTGGTTGGAATGGGAAGAGGGTTCTGAGAGAAAATAGAAAGTTCTAGGGACTTAGTAATAATAAAAGTGATCACAGTATTTAAGTGTTTACTATGTTTCAAACACTCCACTAAGAGCTGAGGTAGATTCTTGATTCATGTAATTAAGTCAGATGCAGCCCCTGTTCCACATGGGGCTCCCAGACTAAAGGGCAGGGAGAACAGGTTTTGAATCCCCATTTTATAGATGAGGAAACTGAGGGACAGAGAAGTTAAGTGAATTGCCCAAGGTCACACAGCAGGCAGTAACACAGAGTGGGGATTAGAACTGTGAGCCCGTTACTGGGCAGGGATTGTCTCTATCTGTTGCTGAATTGTACACTCCAAGCGCTTAGTACAGTGCTCTGCACGTAATAAGCACTCAATAAATACTACTGAGTGCTTAGTACAGTGCTCTGCACATAAGTGCTCAAAAAATACTATTGAAAGAATGAATGAATGAATCCAGATCCCCTGACTCCTCGACCTGTGCTCGCTATGGGCAGGGAACGTGTCTGTTTATTGTTTCATTGTAGTGTCCCAAGCACTTAGTACAGTACTCTGCACAGAGTAAGCACTCAGTAAATATGACTGATGGACTGACCGACCTCTCTTAGAGCAGGGAGTACTGCTGGATGGACCAGAGACACCTGCCTTGAGCCATTTGCCCAGCCACCAGGTCAAGAGAAAGAGAGAGAGGCTATCACCACCTCAACTTTGTTCTCAGACCTGAATCTTGCTGGCTTCTCCACACTCTACCTCGACAACCGGTGAGGAGGGAGAGGAAGGTGAGTTTGGCAGTAGCTCATTACAACTTCAGCCCCAAACAGCCACCTCCCTTTACCCCTGAGCCAGGAGCTTTGAGTTTCACTCCCTGCCCTTTCCTGGCCTGTCAGGCTAGTTCTAAGGTTTCCTTCACAGTTGGCATTGTACATCTGCCAGCATAGCAAACAGCTTCAGAGGCTGCTCCAAAGCAGCAAAGGGAGGTCAGGGAGCACGGAGTGCTGGCGAGGGACAAAACAAAAGAATGAATAGTATGAATTCATTCATTCAGTCATATTTATTGAGCACTTACTGTGTACAGGACACTGGGGCAAACACTTAGAAAGTACAATTCAGCAATAAAGAGAGACAATCCCTGCCCACACTGGGCTTACAATCTATGAATGAATTAGGAGTAATAGTATTTGGTATGCACCTAATAATAATTAAAATTGGATTTGTTGCACATATTATTTGCCAACATTTTGACCAGCTCTGAGATAAGTAGTAATAATATTTGTTATGCGCCTAATAATAATCAAAATTGGATTTGTTGCACACTTATTATTTGCCAATACTGTCATCAACCCTGAGATAGAGTACAGTGAGAAGCAGTATGGCATAATGGTTAGAGCACAAGCTTGGGAGTCACAGGTTAGGGGTTCTAATCCTGGCTCTGCCCCTTGTCTGCTGGGTGACCCTGGGCATGTCATTTCATTTCTCTGGGCCTCAGTTAGCTCCTCGGTAAAACGGGGATTGAAACTGTGAGCCCCATGTAGGACAGGGACTGTGTCCAACCCGATTTGCTTGTATCCACCCCAGTGCTTAGTACAGTGCCTGGCAAATAGTAAGCACTTAACAAATATGACGTTTTTCATTAGTATTAATATTATCATCATCATCAAACACGGTACCTGTCCCACAAGTTGCTCTCTGTCTGAAAGGGACGGGGAACAGGCAATCCCCACTTTATGGATGAGAAAACGGAGGCCCAGTGCCCAAATCACATAGCAGATAAGTAGGAGAGCCAGAATTAGAATCCTTATTCCTGGTCCTGTGCTCTTCCCACTAGGTCACCTAATAATAATAATAATAATGTTGGTATTTGTTAAGCACTTACTATGTGCCGAGCACTGTTCTAAGCGCTGGGGTAGACACAGGGGAATCAGGTTGTCCCACGTGGGGCTCACAGTCTTAATCCCCATTTTACAGATGAGGGAACTGAGGCCCAGAGAAGTTAAGTGACTTGCCCACAGTCACACAGCTGACAAGTGGCAGAGCTAGGATTCGAACTCATGAGCCCTGACTCCAAAGCCCATGCTCTTTCCACTGAGCCACGCTGCTTCTCCGTGCATACCTACTGTATGCAAAGCACTGGGAAGAAATACATAGTAAGCGCTCAATAAATACTATTGAATGAATGAATGAAATACATGGGTGAAGGGTTAGACAGAGGGCTGGTAACATAAAAGTGTCACAATCTAAGAATAGATGGAGGGAGAGGGTTGGCATCAGTCACCTGAGGAAAGATGAAATAAGAAAACACAGAAACATAGTAAGTTCGTTGTGGGCAGGGAATGTGTCTGTTACATCGTAGTGTTGTAGTCTCCCTAGTGCTTAGTAAAGTGTTCTGCACAGAGTAAGTGTTCAATAAATATGATTGATTGATAAAAGATAATGTTAGATATGAAAAAAGCACTATTATTCTGAGCTAAGAGGAGCCAAATTCCAAGCTCCTCAGCACACAGTCTAACAGAAGACTCGCAGCAACAGACTTCCCAACATTCTAAAGATTAAAAGAAGACCATGAGTGGCAGATGTTATCTCATCCTTTCTGGACTGGAGCAGAGCCTGAAGGGAAGTCTCAGTAGGGTGGACACTGGGCAGGTTTTCTCCCAGGTGACAGGCCACGGTGGTCCAGTGGAGAAGGGGACCAGCAAAGGCCTCATGCTTCTGGGTTTTTACTCTCCTTTTTTCAGTCCCAGTGATGGTAGCCTTCAGAGAGTTCCCTGCAATCTGAAATGTCTCCCTTCCAAAGTTTCCTCTCTATCCAAGCCCTCCCCCAAGGCCTTTGCACACTGCTCTTCCCCAGGGTTTCCTGTTTCTACATTTTCCAATTGTCCTGCTGTCTTTATTTCTACATTGCAACTGTTCCTGCTCCCCTCCAGTCTGAATGCACACATTTGGTTCTGAAAGCATCTTCTGCTGCTCCACAACCTTGGCACGGCCAAGGAGGGAGTGGACAATCACTGCGTTTTTTTCATATTACTTTCTCTTCAAGATTTCCCCTCTTCCAGGCTTTATCATGACAAACCTCCTCTTGCACTATCCTGACAGTTAACTGGGATTTTAGCATTAAAAAAAAGATAAAATAAGAAATAAAAGGATAAGCTTCCACGTCATCAGAATGAGCTGGATAACCATTCCCAGTTTGAGGGATAGGTTGTTTGTTGCAGTCCTTGCCCATGTTTGTTCCACTTGCTTTTCCCCAGTTTTTTCTGTAGATTTTTATTTTACTAGGACTTTTCAAAGTTGCTGGCAGCTAAAAAAAGCAGCCCAGTGAGGTTCTGGGAAAGGAGAAAACCAGGCTCAGTGGCCAATTAACCCCCTTCAATGGGTGCATACATGCATAGAGCTGGGCTTAATCATTCATTCAGTGGTATTTATTGAGCATTTCCTGTGGGCAGAGCACCGAACTAAATGCTTATTTTAAAAAAGAATGATAACAGCTAAGCACTTACTATGTCCCAGGCACTGTTCTAAGTGCTGGAGTAGATACAAACTAATCAACTTGGACATAGTCCTTGTCCCACATGGGGCTCACAGTTTTAATCCCCATTTTACAGATGAGGGAAATGAGTCCCAGAGAAGTTAAGTGACTCGGCCAAGGTCGCACAGCAGACAGTGACAGAGCTGGGATTAGAATCCAGGTGCTTCTGACTCCTAGGCCCTTGCTCTATCCTCTAGGCCATGCTGCTTTCCAGTATAAGAGTACACCATAACAGAGTTGGTAGACACATTTCCTGCTCATGAGGAGCACTGTCAATCATATTTATTGAGTGCTTACTGTTTGCAGAGCACTGTACTAAGCACTTGGGAGGGTACAATACAACAATAAACAGACACAGTCTCTGCCCACAACAAACTTACAATCTATAGCGTCTTTGTGGAGTGGAAAACGCTTTGTTTAGTATTTGGAGGGTAAAGCAGCCATGAAGAAAATCAGAATCAGTTCTGTTTACAGATACTGTCCCCATACACTAGTGTTTTGGTTTTAACCATATTTGGTAGGCTCTCTCCTCTCATGCTCCATGGAAGATCTTCCTCCAAGTGGAGGTGAAAACAGAAGGATATAATAATAATAATAATAATGTTGGTATTTGTTAAGCGCTTACTATGTGCCAAGCACTGTTCTAAGCGCTGGGGTAGACACAGGGGAATCAGGTTGTCCCACGTGGGGCTCACAGTCTTAATCCCCATTTTACAGATGAGGGAACTGAGGCACAGAGAAGTTAAGTGACTTGCCCACAGTCACACAGCCGACAAGTGGCAGAGCTGGGATTCGAACTCATGAGCCCTGACTCCAAAGCCCATGCTCTTTCCACTGAGCCACGCTGCTTCTCTATATCTATCTTATTATCTTATCTTATTATCTTATCTATCTTATGATATTATAGATATCATAAGGATATCTATCTTAGACCTGAGAAAATGTGGCCATTTTAAGATTCCTGTATCATAAGTAGAAATCAACCCACGTTTTCTCTGTTCCTTCCATTCGTATCAAGGTTCTGGTGATGACTGTTGATACAGGGAAACTTCAACTGCTGCCTTTTGGCAGCTACCCAGTCTTGAGTTTGGACTTGGAAATAGAATGAGATCCTTGTGCCTTGTGTGTATCTTAAGTTTATAATTAGCTTAATTACATGACAGATTTTTAGATAACATGACTTATACAAAATTACCTGGGTAGAGTAATTAGCTGAGGTGTGAGGATAGTTGAAACTCAAGGTTAATTGGATAGTTATATTGGATGGTACTGCTGAAATAACTCCCTTTCCTCACCTCTTCATCACCTTCGCCCCCAGGGCTCAGGAAACATGGTGGAGTGGAAGTGTTGAACAAGACTGACCTCCTTCCATAAACCATGGCAGGTGCAAATCAGTGGATTAAGAAGGTGGGGAGAAATGGCTGGCAACCCAAGGCCAATACATTTCCAGGGGAACTGTCGGAAAGGAGGCCTTCCATGAGCCTGATAGCAGGGGCTTCGTCTCCCTCTCCCCAACCATCCAGGGAGCAGAAACTCTGCCTGCTGCAGTGGTAAGGGGTTGAGGCCCACTTTTATTCAGAGGTTGCAGATGGAACACCAGTAACAGAGACTCTGTGGGAGAGGAGCAGGAGTCCTAGTGTATTTGTATATCCAGTAAAGTTTATTCTTCTTTCTGAGAACTGTTCAAAATTGAGGGACTAATGAATTTTTTCCCAAGTGTTGTCTCCTCCCACCCCCTTAGAGTGGAAACTCTGTGCTCTCTAGGGAACGATTATTTTTCATCAGCTTTACAATCTTCCCAGTTGTGTGGTCTGGTGGAAAGAACATGGTCTGTCTGGGTTGGGGATGAGGTTTCAGAGGACCCGGCTCTAATCCCAGATTTACCACTGGTCTGCTGTGTGACCTGGAGCAAATTACTTAACCTCTCTGTGTCTCACTTTCCTCATCTTCACAATAGGTAGAAGATATCTGCTCTTCCTACCTTAGATTATGAAGTCTAGTAGTAAAGTTTTTACTAAATGCTTCTTGTGTTTAGAGCACTATCCTAAGCCAGGGAAAGAACGAACAAATGGGAATTAGGCAAACAGCTACTGTCTCTCAGGGGCTTACAGTCTGAAATGAGGAATTGAAATAGCCTTATGGGAAATAAGGATCGTGTATGAACTGAGTATCTTTACCTATCCCAACACTTGGTACAGTGCTTGGCACATAGTAAACACTTAATACATACATTTATTATTATTGGTTCAGTGTTTTGTTCTGAATAAATGTTCAATATTTGCTTATGGTGATGCTTTTGACTGAGTTAGGGTCCAGCGCTGAGACCACAGAGGCCTTCCAGGTAGTATTATAACAAACTAGAGGAACTACAACCTGTAGTTTCATTATCAATAGCTACTGAAGGCAATCACGGTGAATAGAGAAACAAGAAAGTTGGGTTTTTTTTGATAATGACAGTGATCATGTTTACAATTTTTTTTGGGGATTTCCAAAGAGATGTTTGTTAGAATATTCACTTCTTCATCAGTTGTTTTATTGAGAGGCAAGATATGGGGGCTTTTGAACAGTTTGCAGAATTGTATTCAGAGTGATAACTTGTTAAGTTCTTACTATGCGCCAGACGCTGTACTAAGCTCTGGGATAGATGCAAGATAATTGGGTTGGGCCCAGTCCCTGTCCCACAGAGGGCTCAGTCCCAATCTCCATGAGAAGCAGCATGACCTAGTGGAAAGAGCATGGGCCTGGGAGTCAGAGGTCTGGGTTCTAATCCTGGCTCTCCCACATGTTTGCTGTGTCACCTTGGGAAAGTCACTTAACTTCTCTGTGCCTCAGTTACCTCATCTATAAAATGGGGATCAAGATTGTGAGCCCATGAGGGATAAGGACTGCATCCAACCTTATTACCTTGTATCTACCCCAGCGCTTAGAACAGTGCTTGGCCCATAGTAAGCACTTAACTAAAACCACTATTATTATTATTATTATTCTTGTTATTTTACAAATGAGATAACTGAGGTGCAGAGAAGTTACTTGCCCAGGGTCAAGTGGTGGAGTCA
Source organism: Ornithorhynchus anatinus (assembly GCF_004115215.2). Lineage (NCBI taxonomy): Eukaryota > Metazoa > Chordata > Mammalia > Monotremata > Ornithorhynchidae > Ornithorhynchus > Ornithorhynchus anatinus. Next base: position 59,671,935 of record NC_041753.1, read on the forward strand.
GATTTAGAACCCAGGCCCTCTGACTCGCAGACCCACACTCTTTCCACTAGGCCACTCTGCTTCCCATGTGGTTTGGATACTGTGTCTGACCTCAATATCTTGTATCTATCCCAGTGCTTAGTTGAGTGCTCGGCACATAGTAAGCACTTAAACACCACAACTATTATAATCATTCATAATTGAATGACTCCCAAGTCTCAACCTCTTTCTTTACAATCTCAGGTTTCCTTCTACCTCAGGCTATCTCTCCTTGGCAGTCCCACTGACACTTCAAACTCAGGATGTCCAAAACAGAAACCTTCATCTTTCCATCCAAACCTTGTTCCACCTCTGACTTTCCCATGACTGTAGACAACACCATGATCCTCCCAGTCTCATAAAGCTGGAACATTTACATCATCCCTGACTCATCTTTCTTCTCAATCTGACTATTCAGTGAGTCACCAAATATTGCCACTTGTACCTTCACAACATTTCCTTTCCATAGGCCAACCTGTGGGTCCGAACACTTGTCATAGCCCATCTCAACTACCGTATCAACCTCCTCACCTACCTCTCTGCCTCCAGCCTCTCTCCTCTCTTTTTCCTTAGTCATTCTGATGCCTATATCAATTTGAATACATCATACATCACTCTCTCCACCTTAAAAACCTTTATTAAAATCACATCTCCTCCAAAACACCTTCCTCAACTAAAATCTCATTTCCCCTACTCCCTCTCCTTTCCGCATCTCCTATGCACTTGGATCTGTGCTCCTTAAGCACTTGATATTCATTCCACCCTCAGCACTTACGTACATACCCAAAATTTATTTTAATGTTTGTCTCCCTCTGTAGACTCTAAGCTCATTGTGGGAAGGGAATATGCCTCTACCAGCTCTGATGTATTGTGCTCTCCCAAGAGCTTAGTACAGTAAGAGCTCAATCAATACCATTTTATATATATATGTATATATATATATTTGTATATATATATATATAGTTGCATAAATATTCACAAATATATATATATATAATATCTATACATATATATGAAGAATCAAGACACATACTCTCTCGAGAGCTTAGTACAGTAGTAATAGGAGTAGTAGGAATAGCATATATTCAGGGCATAATAATAATAATGGCATTTAAGTGCTTATGTGCAATGTACTGTTCTAAGCACTGGGGGGGGGTACAAGGTGATCAGGTTGTCCCATGTGGGGCTCACGGTCTTGATCCCCATTTTACAGATGAGGTAACTGCAGCCCAGAGAAGTTAAGTGACTTCCCAAAGTCACACAGCTGACAAGTGGCAGAGCCGGGATTAGAACCTATGACCCCTAACTCCCAAGCCTGTGCTCTTTCCACTGAGCCACACATACTGCATGCAGTACACTGTACTAAACCCTCCGCAGTGTTCTGCCCACAATAAGTGATCAATAAATATGATTGAATAATATATTGGCAGTAAATAGGTCTCTAACCACCGGCACCATCCTAATTGGCTGAAACTGCAAATCACATAGGCAGGACCTTCAGATCTTATTGGTCCTGTAATCTCAGAAACTACTGATACCAGTCAGATGCATTCCTTTTCCATTGCTAGGGACATTGTCAAGAAAGAAACAAAAGTCTGGTGTTGGTTTCTTGAAGAGTACATATGACCCTGCTGCTTGAAAAGTTATTTCCCTGCATAATTATTTCCATAGTAACCAGCTGAAGAAGTGGCACCACACCCTAAAGTTAAGGCAAAAACGATCAAGTCAGAAACATGTAATAACAGGCAGAGGGCTTAGGATCAGAATTTAGTTTTTAGTTTGGGTTCAGAAGGGCAGGCAGTACTGTATATATCACATTATCCTGTGCTGTTATTTCTCTTTCTGCTTTAAACTCGATAGCTTGTTTTGCAACTGCCCCTCCCGCTCTTTCTAGGAGATAGGAGGCCCTTCTTCCAGTTTTTTCTTCTTTTTTTTTAAATGAGATTGGTTATTCTTTTTTCTCTTTCTACTCTTCCTTTCCTTTGTGACTCATTATTTCATAAGAAAATAGGAAACATTTGTTCCAAAGTGCAACTGACAAACATAATTAAGAAAACTGGAATAATGAAAGGATTCATTTGATTTGTTTCCATTTTTAAAAGATCTTTTTCTACTTATTTTCTCTAAAGCCTGAGCTCTCTTCTTCCCTTTCAAAGTTTGAGCCATTATGTGTCTTTGATCACGCAGAAAAGGTTTAGTGAAATAGAGACATAACTGCCTTCCTGTCATTGATGCGGGATTTCAGTTTCATTAAGGGAAACTAGATTTTTCTGTGAAAACTGCTTTTCCAAAAAGATCCAAATTGCAAAAGACCTGAGAGAAAATGATCTCTCTGATTTGAGCCCATTGTTAGCTTCAATAATACTCATTTCAGAGTGCCGTACCTGATCCCAAACCACAAGAACACATTGTTCCAAGTCCCAGACTATGACCTTTTTCTCTAAGAAGCTTGAATCATTATCTCACATGAACTTATACATCCTCAAAGAAATCATCATCATCATCATCACACCATTGCATCACCCCATGGGAAGGAAAAGAACAAGTGCTGTGATTTTGGTTTGGTGAAAGGGAAACTGAGGCAGAGAGGGAGGAAATGACTTTTTCAGAGCAGAGCTGAGACTCGGGGGTTAAAACCGAAAAATGGCTTGGGTTTTCTGTTGATCAATCTAGCGCTTGGCCTATATCAGTCATGTCTCAAGGCCGGGAAAAGTTCACAAACTTAATTATTCGAAAGAGCTGAAGCGATCAGCATTCTAAGAAAGAAATTTCAGAACTTTCCATTCTGAAAAAGCCGGAAGGCAAATCAGAAAGTGTGGGAGCAGAGAGTGGATGGTTGAATGACATTTTTCAAGTGTTTTTCCTGTTTGTCGTGGGCAGGGAACTTGTCTACCAATTCTGTTGTACTGTACTAACCCTAGTGCTTAGTACAGTGCTCTGCTTAGTAGGTTCTCAGTAAATACCATCGATGATGATGACTTTCCCAAGTCCAGTATGTAAGGAGAGCTGCAGAAGTCCATAGAGGGAAGGAAGTGGTTGGCTCAATGTACATGTGCCCACTCTCACTAAGAAAACCCTGCAATTTAGAGGGAGTAGGGAAAGGGCCTCTCTCATTAACTCAGTTATGCACAATCAAAACTGAAATTTGGGCACATTCTCATGAAATGTATTCATTTTTTTCAGGCTTTTTGAGTTCTAGTCACAACTAACATCCAGTAAAGCCTGAGTTAAATTCGTATGTGCTAACCAGTCTTCCTGAAACTCTAACGCATTTGAGTTCAGGTTGAGTTCAGATTCGGGATCGTGGAGTTTTTTTTTTCTTCAAACCGGTTTGTCCATCCTTTGTTCTTTCAGCTGTGTAAGTCATAGGCTTCATTTCCCACCAGGAAGACTCTCCCCTACCCTTCTGAGCATTCATCACAGATTGTACTTCAAAGGCAAGGAACCAAGGAGGTTCTCTTTCTTCATCAAGGCCCTGGTGCCTCAGGCAACAGCTCACTTAATGCTGGTGTAATGTTGCTTTTAACCAGATGTTCAGGTTAAGGCAAGGTGGCAACACCCTATTGAGCCAGTTGTTCCAAGTATAGCTTCTACAACCTTCTGACGGAGAGGCTCTTGCTCAGCACAGTTGCCCGTTCCTCCTGCACTTACAGCACAAGCTTGAGGCAGAATACTAACCCCTAAATGGAACTCTGCATACGTGCAGAGAGGGTCCCTCCTTAAGGCCCTGTCACAAGGCTCACAATTCGAGGATCAGCCATATGTCAAATCTGATGACCCAGGAAGTTCCTCGCAATCTTTCATGAAGAATGTGGACTTCTACCAAAAACTGCTCCATGGCCAACTGAGCTTGTTATGGTGCTGTCTTTTCCTTCTTTTGCAAATTCCCTCAGTGCCCAGTACAGGATCTGGTCCCAAGAAAGAACCGTTGATGTTGGATAAGGATGCTCAGAATCTCCTTGAAAACCTCCCCATCCTCTGCTTTTGCTACAAGACTTTTTCTAGTGGTAAAATGCAGTGCTACTCACCCCAAGCTGATAGCTTGCTCATTTTGCTCTTCTGTTGAGGGGCAGGAATGACAGAATTATTTTTCTTCATTCAGAACCAAGATCGCGATGACAAAGGAAACTTTTCCTCCGGAGTCGGAAACATAGCTAGAGACAAATGAAAACCGTATAAGTCAAATTCGGGTTATTTCAGTTAGCCAGCGCCGTGACTGGAAATTTTCCACCGTTTCTGGTACGTCTGGTTCTGAGCACTGGTTTAGGCGAGGCCCTTAAGTAGAGAAACTGATCTTGCTCAATAATTCTGATGTTCTTAGAAGACACCTGTGATGGAAGTCTCTCCCAAAGAGATAAAACTCAGGCCTCACGGCCTAGTAATTAAGACTCATGGAGTTCCAAGAATATGCCACATGTTGTCACTGCATCATCTGGACCATCAGCAGAATAGTATTTCCTGCTCGGAATTTCCCACAGTCACAGGTGTTTTGCAGTGTTATAAAGGTAATGGTAGCAGCAGCAGCAGAGCAGCAGTGTGGCTTAGTGGAAAGAGCCAGGGCTTGGGAGTCAGAGGTCATGGGTTCTAATCCCAGCTCTGCAATTTATCAGCTGGGTGTCTTTGGGCAAGTCCCTTAACTTCTCTGTGCCTCAGTTATCTCATCTGGAAAAGGGGAATTAAGATGGTGAGCCCCACGAGGGACAACCTGATTACCTTGTATCAACCCCAGCGCTTAGAACAGTGCTTTGCACATAATAAGCGCTTAACAAATATCATAATTATTATTATTGCCCACTCTTTGAAGGGCACTGTATTAGGTGCTGTATTAGTACCCACAAGGAGATTACACTCTAGAGTGAGATAAACATAATGTTTACAACTAAAAAGGTCAAAATTAAATGCATAAAACAGAGATATACGTGAGTGCTAACAAGGGTGTCAATAAATTCATAGTGCTAGAGTTGCTTGAAGGGATGATACGAATCAGGGTCGTGTGTGTGTGTGTGTGTGTGTGTGTCTGTGTCCTTCATATATTTTAATTCTATGGTCTAGTTGAGTATCGAGTTCTGAATATGCCTTAATAGGAGCCTTATGGACACATATTTTTGCCCCTATGCTATGTCTAAAGAGTACACAGAACAAAACCATTGTTAGGGCTGGGATTAAATATTGAAACGATTATCATTTTTTTAATCACTAAAATTAGTGAGAAATACAGGGGTGGAGGACCCTCTGAATGATTCCCACATTGATTGAGGCAGAAAAGAGGAAAGAACAGATGAAAAAAAGACAGTGAAGGAGTGACAGAAGTTGAACTGAAAACACGATCAAAAACAAGAAACTGAGTTACTCCCAGCCAATCAAACTGGTGATGAAGTCAAAGAAGGGTTGTTCTATCGTATCGTTGACAGCAGAGAGTTCAAGATGAAAGAGGATAGAGAATCAAAAGGGTTCCTTGTCAAGTCTAAGAGCACCAGCCAATCTTGCACTGTGAGTTCAAAATGTAAATTTAAGTGCCCAGTTGTTTCATATATCCAGTTTCCTTTCACATGACATGTTTGAGAACTAAGGGGCAGAATTAATTTCAAAAATATTTACTTTTTCTATGAAAATGTCTTCAGAATAAACTGTAGTCTTTGCTGGCTTGTCAAGAATAAGCACATATAAAAGGAAAAAGGTTATAGTGAGTGAAGACAGGAATAGAGAATTGCTTCCTTTTGATCCATGAAAAAGTTTTCATTTTCATGCCCAATAATGTAAGGAGTTTGGCACGATGCAATTCTCCTGCATTTGCTTGGCTTCTGGCATGGAATGAGTCATGGAAAGGTACAGCTTTATGTTATTTTAGGGACACAATTCCATGCTCAAGACAGGCCAACATGTAGTAAAATAATCTCTCTCCATTTGGATAATACCTTAAACAAAGATGATTATTTGCTGTACTGAATTTTCACAGTGATAAATTTCAAAATGTTTTTAATCATTTTGGGGTCAGGGTACTGAGATGATTATATAAGTTTGCTGGAGATTTGGAAATTTCATCTCTTCCATTTCAAATGGCTACCACTGGGTTTGGCAGAGATTTGGGACCAGATTCTCCAATTAGGAATATATATCAATCAAGCAGTGAGATCTGCACCCCTGTAATGAAAGTTTTTTTAGTTTTGTTTTGATTTCTTTTTTTAATGGAACTTGTTAAGTGCTTACTATGTGCATGTGCCAGGGACTGTACTAAGGACTGTGGCAGATAAAAGGTAATCAACTTGGACACAGTTCATGTCCCACATGGGGATCACAGTCTTAATCCCCATTTTAAAGATGAAGTAACTGAGACACAGAGAAGTGAAGTGATTTGCCCAAGGTCACACTGCAGACAAGTGGCAGAGACGGGATTAGGACTCTAGTCCTCGGACTCCGAAGCCTGTGCTCTTTCCATTAGGCCATCCTGCTTCTGAACTCAAGCCCCTAGATGAAACTTTGCTATTCATGTGTCATGGGAGCCCCATTACAACTGTTTCAGAAGTAATTAGGCTTGGAACCGACAGTTTTAGAGGTTCCAGGGCTATTTCCTCACCATCACAACTTATGCCCTGGAAGCCCATGTTTTGATTCCTTTTAGAAATGGAAAGCTCCTTTTGGCTCCTGTCTTACTAGTTAATTTCCACCGGATTCTGCTTTTACCTGAGTCATCAACCAATTAATCAGTTGTGTTTATAGAGCACTAAACACTTGGAAGAGTACAGTACTTCAGAGTTTGTAGACATGATCCCTGCACCCAAGAAGCTTATAGTCTAGAAGGGGAGAGAAACAATGAAATAAATTATGGTTAGGAGAAATGGCAGATTATAAGGATATGTAGACACCAGTGCTGTGGGGCTGATTGTGGGGTGAATATCAGGTGTTAAAGAAAGTACAGATCCAAGGGCATAGGGCAATGCAGAAGGGAGACCAAGTAGGGGAAATGTGGGCTTAATTGGGGAAAGCCTCCTGGAGGAAATGAAATTTTAATAAGACTTTGAAGGTGGGGAGAGTGATAATCTGTTGCCTATGAAGGGGGACAGAGTTCTAGGCCAGAGGGAGGATGTGGACAAGGAGTCAGCAGCGAGACAGACAAGAAAGAGATTTGGTGAGTAGGTTAGCGTTAGAAGGGCGAAGTGTGAGGACTGGGTTGTAGTAGGAGATCAGTGAGGTAAAGTAGGAAGGGATGAGCTGATTGAATGCTTTCAAGACGATCTGAGGAATTTCTGTTTAATGTGGATATGGATGGAGATGGATGAGGAGTAGGAAGACAGGGGCTGAAAGTTTTTCAGAAAGTGATCTGAGTAGCAGAGTGAAGTATGAACTGGAGAGGGGAGAGGCAGGGAGGTTAACGAGGAGGTTGACACAGTAGTCCAGGTGGGATATTGCATCAGCATGGTAACACTGATTATATATGTATGTGTGGGTGGGTGTTTAGCAGTGCTTCTTTTTCAAGGATATTACTGACAATAAGATCCTAATCATACAAAGCTTATATGATTGAAAAGACTGACACTAACTTTCACACTGTTTGTACACACACAATAAAAGTAAGAGGCATGGTCCCTGTCCACAAGGAGGTTGCCATCTACTGGGGAAAAGCTGGGAATAGTTTATTAAATATCCATTTGAAGAAATAAGATAATGATTATTAGTAGGAAAGTGAGATTCTTTTATTGTCTTTTCATAATCTTTATATTCATTCATTCATTCATTCACTCATTCAATCGTATTTATTGAGTGCTTACTGGGTGCAGAGCACTGTACTAAGCACTTGGAATATACAATTGGGCAACTTATGTGTATCCCCAGTGTTATCAATCAATTATTGAGCGCTTACTGTGTGCAGAGCACTGGACTAAGTGCTTGGGAGAAAATACTACAGCAGAGTTGGTAGACAAGCTCCCTATTATCTGGGAATGGAACATTTTAAATAATCTGGAAATCAGGAAAACCTGAAAAGGGCAGAAGGCTGCTCCAGACCCTACTGCATAGTTTCTACCTGAAGCCATAATCTTTTCTCTCTGACAGTACAATTACCTGCTAGAAAGGGATGTATGCTGAAGATGATTATAACTGCAGGGGGCTAGAAAACAAAGAGATCAGCTACTTGTGAAAAAAAAATGTGATGCATAATATTCTTAGCAAAAAAAATAAAACAAAGGGGGTGGGTGGGAGAAAAAGCTAAGGTCAAAGACACCATCTCTGAAAACATGCACCATATCATCAAAAAGCCCCAATGACTTCTGCAATTGTTTTAAAAATTGGATTCTCTTCTTCCAATTAAGAGCTTTTGGGCTCTCCCACTAACAGAGCCATGCACCTTGACAACCTTCTCAGGACCCAAGGCCTAGTGGATTCAACATCCCAAAGCCATCATCACAGCACACCAACACAGCAATAGATGATAATTTCCCTGCTCCAATTTCTATCCAAACTCCTGGAACATCATCATTTACAACTGCTGCCTTTACATCCCTCTCTTCCAACTCCCTTCTTGACCCACGACAATCTAGGCTCCACCACCTTCATTCTTCAAGTCACCAAAGTGGCATGGCCTGGTAGAAAGAGCACAGGCCTGGGAGTCAGGGGATCTGGGCTCTAATTCCAGCTCTCCCACTTGCCCGCTGTGTGAATTTGGGTAAGACACTTCAGCTCTCTGTGCCTCAATTTCCTCAGCTGAAAAATGGGGATTCAATACCCATTCTCCCTCCCCCTTAGACTGTGAGCTCCTTGTGGGGCAGGGACTGTCTATCTAGGGAGTGTCCTATCTTGTATCTACCCATAGCACAGTTCTTGGCAGGTAGTAAGCACTTAATAATGTCATTATCCTCATCATTATCATCACCTCTAATTGCCTCTATACATCCTAATCCTCCTCAGATGCCTTTGCCACTCCTTCCTTTCTCCTAGTAAGGTTATCTAATCTTGTTATCTCCAACACAGTTCCTTCTTCCCAACACAGTTTCTTCATTGTCTGTAGCTGCTTTCTCAGTCCCATTAAAAGGCTCCTTTTCTGCTTCTCACTTCCTAACTATGGATGTAATCACAAGGACTTGTTTTGAAACCCTTATTCATCTTACTTTATACTCATTCTCTCAGAGATCTCATCGGCTTCCACCACTATGTGTATTACTCCCAAATCTATCTCACTAGCCCCAACCTCTCCGACCATCTGCAAACTTTCATATCATCTTGTGTGCAAGACATCTCCATATAGATGTATCATTGGCAGTTTAAAGTTCAGTATGCCAAACACTGAACTCCTCATCCATTCTCCTAAAACCTCTGCTCCACCTAACTTTCCCATCCCAGTTGACAACACCATCACTGTTCTGAAGTCCTCAACTTTGACATTATCCTGGTTTGCTCATTCTCTAGAGATTCTCACATCCAGTCTATTGCTACATCCTATCATTTTTTCCTCCATAACATTTCCTGGGTCCAGGCTTTCCTCTCTGTGCAAATATCTGGCCACCAAACTGGTTCAAGCATTCATTATATTCATGATTTGATGAATCTATTAATCCCCTCACAGGTCTCCTTATCTCTGGCCTCTCCCAGTTCCTGTCTATACTTTTATACCCAACTCATCTTCATAAATTAATATTTTACAAATGACTTCTCTCTCCTCAAAAATCTCCAGTGGTTACCCATTCATCTTCATACCTATATACAATAGGAGTAGGAGGGAACATACGCAATTGGTATAACAAGAATATGGAAAAATGGGGTACTCTAGGTGAACTAGATTATCTCAAAGTCCTTTATACCCTTAGGATTATGTAATTCTATTGCCTTGCTAATGGTTTGGTTGATGCCAAAGGTCCCAACACTCTTGCTCTCCACCAAGAGAAAGATGACCTGAAAAGGCAGCCTGCCCTAGTAGTAAAGACCACAAGACTAGAGAGAGGAAACCCAGGTTCTAATCTCAGTTCTGCCACTGGCCTGCACTGTGACCTTGGGCAAATCACTTACCCTCCCAGTGCCTCAGTTCCCCCATATGCAAAATGGGGATAAAATAACTGTTTCTCATACCATCTAGATTATGAGCTGCGTGTGGGACAGGGACTGTATCCAATCCAATTACCTTGTTTCTACCCCAGAATTTAGCAGAAGGATCAAGTTGAACTTCAGAACCATCTGAGTTTCCCATCTTGAGGCTTGCAATTATCTCAGAGGCACCTGAGCAAATGCCAAATACTGTATCATTTATAATGTTAACTTGTCACCCAGGGGATCACCCCTGGTATTCAATTTTTTATCATGACAACAGTTATCACCAAGAGGGCAAGTGGGAGTAATGGAGAAAAGTATGATTTTGGTGCCTTGAATGGATTTCACCCTCTGGAAAATGCTGGAATGGAAAACATTTCCAAATGCCCATTATCTAGCCATTTTATAGGTGCCATTGGGAAGCCAATGCCAATTGAAAAGATTCCTTTGAGTACTGTGCCAGCTCCAAACTCAACTGCATTTGTCACATGACACTTGGCATGGAGTAAGTGACCCTGAGAGTCCTCTACAAACTGATTAAGGGGCAGGAGTGCAGTCTGGGCATGTCTACCAGTCTGATCCCCACTAGAGTTTCATTCAGTCAGTGGCAGAGCACTGTGCTAAGCATTTGGGAAAGTACTGTGCAATGGAGTTGGTAGACACCGTGTCATGAGGCAGCCCATGGATCAGAGTGTCAATACAGTAAAACATTTTCTGGTCTCATGTGATTTTCCATCACCCACTAAGCCAAAATGTCCAGAAACTAAAGGAAAAAATTTCTTAGCCTTGCAGAGAGGGCTGAAGACCCCACAGAAAGTCTCTCTGGGCTCTAGAGAGCATTTGTTCCTTTCCTCCCAAGGTGCCAACTAGACAAATGACTTTTGTTTTATAGGCCAGTGCAACCTGCAAAGAATTAAGAAAGAGGAACAACACAATAATCTGTCACGAACTTCTCATCCGTGAATTGATCCCACCCCTTCTTGAACTACGGATCTTTTCTGCCTGGCCAACTTTCTGTGGTAATGAATTCTACATGCTTACCATTTGATGGGTGAAAAAAAAAAGGCTTTCCCTTTGTTTGTTTTGAACCTACCACCTTCAGGATTCAATAGGTAGCACTGAAGGGTGTAGACAGGCAAAAGTGGAATTGTTCCCTAAATCCCACCCATAGAAGCCTAATCTCTTCAGTCTATTCTCACATAAAAAAGGTTCAAATTCCCCTGTTCAACTTGGTTGTCCTTCTCTGAACCTTTTCCAGCTCTATTATGTCCTAACTAAAATGCACTAACGCTATAGTGTTGAAGTTGAAATGAATGAATTCCAGCTCTTGTCTTCCTAAGTACCCAAAAAAGTACATATGCTGTATTTTATCATGCACACTAGCTAATGTGAAATCTACTAGGCAATTTTGTCGCAACTTCTTGTTGCTCCAGCTCTTGAAAAAATAACCCATTTGCAAAGATCCTCAAACTTTGATAACTTTACAAAAGATTGAGGATTGCACTTCTAGTGTCAGGTTCTAAACTGTATATTCAGTGTTACTTCAAGAATAAGTCAGGTGTTCATACTGTTGGCTTGAAAAAGAATTTAGAAGTATATGCAGAACAAGGAGTGGCATTATCATAAGTATTTGATCTGTTTTGACATCTACCCTTTATCCAAGCCTGTTTGAGGTGATTCAAATCCTCCCCCTTGCAAATGGCAAAGTGATGAATCATCAAACCACAGCAATACATTCAGTTCCTCTGCAATTCTTAAGGGAAGCGAGTTTGCTCACAAAATGGATACTGATGGTTAATCTTCTGACACATTTTCTCATGCCAGGGGAAAAAAATGAACATCACTATAGCACATTTGTTTTCAATAGAGCTTTTTCCAGAGAGTCTTTAAAAGTAATGGTCCGAATCAAAGCAAAATTCAATACACTTGTCTCTATGTATACGCATTTACCTATATAGATGTTTCAGTTTGATGAAACTTTAGATGAAACTTTACATTTTAAAAACTACATAAGATTATTCTTCCACCAGATTCTGCTTTTAATTTCCATACTGTAAATATCAAATGCTTTTCTTAATATTTGTCTAACCCATCTGTGCAATCCCAGGGTGATCTACATGTTTTTATTTCTGAGCTAATCTTTTATCCTTTCTCAGGCATGTAGTACTTTGAGCAAATTTACCTGGGTCCACTGTTAACAAGCCACAGCTCCAGGCAACTGACTTCTTGTTCCCCCAGATGGAAAGAAACTGAAATGTGGATAATGCAGACACCTGCCATGGGGCACTTAAAAATGCATGACTTTAATGAGGCAGCAAGATACTGTTTCAACAAGAAAGAAAAGCATCTGGTGGATGGGTTGTTGTTAACTGCGTGACGCCCCCTAACACCACCACCACCTTAAATTTGTTAGTGTTTTTATTTTTCCTGAAGGGTTTCCACATAATTTCCCATTTTGCCCACATTTTTTCAGCCCTGTGAGATATTGAAGAGGAAATTGAGGCAAAAAGAGGTTAGGTCACTTGTCTGAGGTCAAACAGCAGGCCAGTGGCAGAGCTGGGGCTAAGAATCGAGTCCTTGGATTGTCAGGAACATGCTCTTTTAATTAGTCCATTCTGCCTCTTTTGCTCTTAAGTACTCTGACCAAAGTCTTAGAAATAGTTTCTTTTAAATACTTTTCCCCTATATTTATTTCCTCAGATGCCATTTGCTCTGGTTGTGTGGCAGAAACAGGGAAAAGACAAACAGGAATATAAAAAATCCTCCACAGTGCCAGGCTGGAGAAAAAACAGGTGAGGCATAAATACTGTACAAAAAACCCTGTGGATCAGAGTTGACCACAAGCTGTTTAAGTCAGCAGTATAGTACCATTAATTAAAAAAGGCACAAGATTATGGTATTTGATTGGGAAGGTCCATGAAATAATCCTATTTTGGTTGTGTTGGTCATATCTTTGTTAGAGCTGGTATCTAGTTTGGGCCACGACTTTCTTAAAACAGATATAGAAAAACTGGGGAGTATCCAGAAAAGAACAACAGAAAACTTTTTATAGGGATGGGGAATAGTTATATATGAGAAAATAGTGAAGGATTTGGAGTTGTTCTGCCTGAGAAAATTCAATCAATCATATTTATTGAGCACTTATCTATGTACAGAGCCCTGTACCAAGAGCTTAAGAGAGTACACTACCACAGAATTAGCATACCAGTTCCCTGCCCCTAAAAGACAAATAAGGGCTGATATAACTGTCTTCAAGTGTTAAAAGATTTTATGGGGAGGATGCTGACAAGAAGTTTTCCAAGTCCACAAGGGATCAAACAAAGAGAGCTTAAATTAAAATGGGAAAGATTTTAGTTGGCCATAAGGAAGATCTTCTTGACAGTCTGGATGATAAAACGCTTTAACAGTATTGTGGAAGGAGGCCGCAGAGTCTTTATTCCTGGAGATCTTTAAGAACAGAATAGACAACCATCTGTGCTGGGTGGTTTAGTTATTTTCTGCCTGGAGGCAGAGGGCTGGACTAGTTCATTTCTCCAGATCCCTTCTAGCTCTGTGATTTGATAAAAACGTTGGAACTGACTTTCCTCCTCAAGGCTTAGTGATGTTGTGAGCGATAACAGACATTCTGACAGCAACACTCCCTTTATTGCATGGCACTGACTTCCTAATGATTGCAGATCTAGGGCTGGAATAATTAACCAAAATGAATAGAGGCCTAAAATGAGGAAAAACCACAACTTGCAGTGAGTCCCAGTGATATGGTGATGCTTTGATTATTTTTTCACAGCAGTGCAGGGACATTTTAATTGAAATGGCTGATTTCTGGAGATGTGATCTTGCCCTTCCTACACAGGCAAGAGGAGGCAAACTACATGCAAACAACTGGCAAATCAGGATCAAAAGAAACGATATCCTGAAGCATAGACTGTCTACCAGCATTTAAACCAAGCAACTCCTCATCATGGTGCAACTTCATTAGGGAGAATATTGGATGAGAATGGATGACCAAGATGAGGCTGTATAGTGAGCTCAATGAGGGATGCCATAAGCAAGTAGGGCAGAGGAAATGCTTTAGATTCCCAATGAAGAACCATTGCAAGCAACCGGGCATAGTTGTGGCTTGCTGGGAAAACAGATCATCCTGGTATTTGGCAAACAGTAACTTCAGTAGGATTATGATACCAAGAGGCACAATTGAAAACAGCACCAGGCAAGGGAAATTGCAAACCAAAAGATTACATTTACACACACACACACACACACACACACACACACACACACACATACACACAAATTGTCATTTACACATTGGGAGACAATCCCACCAAATTCATCTTCGAAAAGTGGAAAGAAAATGGGCCTCGGAGTCAGAAGGTCGTGGGTTCTACTCCTGTCTCGGCCCCTTGTTTGCTGTGTGACCTTGGGCAAGTCATTTCACTTCTCTGTGCATCATTTACCTCATCTGTAAACTGGGGCTTGAGACCGTGAACCCCAAATGGGACAGGAACTGTGTCCAACCTGATTTGCTTGTATCCACCCCAGTGCTTAATACAGTGCCTGGCACATAGTATGCACTTAACAAATACCATCATTATTAGTATTATAACTGTGGCCTTTGATACATCAATCATCAATGGAATTTTCTGAGCGCTGTGTGCAGAACACTGTACTAAGCACTGGGGAGAATAGAGTAAAAAAGAGTTGGTACTGATGTTCCCTGCCCACAAAGAGTTTACTGTCTAGAGTGGGAAATGGACATTAATATAAATAGATAAATTACCAATATGCACATAAGTGCTGTGTGGTCGAAGGTGGGGTTGATATCAAATACCAAAGGTCACAGATCCAAGTACTTAGATGATGCAGGAGGGAGAGGGAGTCAAGGAAAAGAGGGCTGAATCGGGAAGGCCTTCAGGAGGAGATGTGACCTTAGTAAGGCTTTGAAGGTGATACCCCTATGGCAATAGCAAAAATATTTTGGGAGTATTAATGTGATGACTACACGTCCTCAGGTTCCTTCTATACGGGTAAATATGGCAACAAAACCCTGCCACTGAGTTAACCCATTTGGGCTACAGCCTTAATCACATGTCAGATTCCCTAAAATGCTAATTTACCTAAGAGGAAAGTTTTATTTTCAGTATTTTTCTCCTTCTCAAAGATTGTGCCTTGATTATCTTGCATATGAACACCCCCCAAATTCTAAATCTTGGTATATCATTGAAAAATAGTTCTCGGGCAGATCTTCAACCAAAAGCCATTATGGATACATTTTGAAGCATGGAACTGCTCAAGCTTTTTCATTATGTGCAAACGTGGAGAGCATAGTGTGATCTAATGTAAAAAATTCTCAGACCACACCTCACCTTCATTCAGTGGAAATAAGGAGTTGAATGGAATTAATCACAGCAATTAGAGAAGATGACGCAACTCTCTGCCCTTTGTATAACACAAAGAGGAATCGAAATGGGGTGGCCTAACCAAGGATATCAAAGTGATTTTGAAACCATGTCAGTAATCCCCATCTTGATAGGTACTCTCTACAGTGAGTCACCAATAGGTAGGGTGACTTGTCTAAGGTCACAGGATAAACTGTCAGAGAATCCACTAAAATCCAAGGTCTTCGAGGTACACTCCCTCTCACAGAAGGAAATGGTGGTGGTGGAAGTCCGTGAGGTGGGTGGGGAAGGAAACTGTCTGAAGATACGATCTCTAAAAGTATCAATATAGCTAGAGTATGTTAGCCTTTGTCTTGTTCCTAAACCTCTTCTTCACAAGAGCTCCCTCCTTAAAAAGAAAAAAAAGCTCCCGGCACCACAGATGATAATAATAATGGCATTTGTTAAACGCTTACTATGTGCCGAGCACTGCCCTAAGCACTGGAGTAGATACAAGGTAATAATAATGTTGGTATTTGTTAAGCGCTTACTATGTGCAGAGCACTGTTCTAAGTGCTGGGGTAGATACAGGGTAATCAGGTTGTCCCACGTGAGGCTCACAGTTAATCCCCATTTTACAGATGAGGTCACTGAGGCACAGAGAAGTGAAGTGACTTGCCCACAGTCACACAGCTGACAAGTGGCCGATCCGGGATTCGAACCCATGACCTCTGATTCCCAAGCCTGGGCTCTTTCCACCGAGCCGCGCTGCTTCTCTAATTTTGATCTCTCCCCTCAAAGAGTTTATACTCTTGCAAGGGAGAGACTCACTAAGATAAATTACAGATCAGAAGTTAGAGTATCAAGTGCTACAAAGAAGTGGTAGGAAAGGAGAGTCCAAATGCTTAGGGAACGTGGACGTACAGAAGTGGCAATTAAAGGGAAAAGAGTGAGGAGAGATGAAGAGGTTTTCAGGAAAGGCTTCCTGAGGCTATGTGATTTCAGAAGGGCTTGGAAACGGGGAAGAGCAGGGGGTCGCCCCTTGGCCGAAGCTTCGAGCAGAAGAGAGGCATGAGAAAGAGATTCCCTCATCAGTAAAATGGGAATTAAGACCGGACGCCCGACCTGAGACATGGGCTCTGTCCCATCTGATGATCTTGTAACTTCCCCAGCATCAAACACCAACGTTATTATCAAATACAGTGCCTGGCACACAGTAAGTACTTAAATACCATTAACAAGAAAAAAAAATGTTGGCAGCAGGAGAAATTTGGGGAGGTTGAGCGAGAGGCTGGATTATCTTTGCCGCCCATCTCCCATGTTTAACTGCCTGATTCTCAAAGGCAGGGACCCTTTTTATCTTCTCTTTTTATTATAAGCTTCAGGGCTCTGCTCAATAAATACGACTGATTGGATTTTTCACATTCGAAACGGTGTGGCTTGGTGGAAAGAGGCCGGGCTTGGGAGTCAGAGGACGTGGGTTCCAATCCCCGCTCCGCCACTTGGACGCTGTGTGACCCTGGGCAAGTCACCTCACTTCCCTGGGCCTTGGTTACCCCACCTGAAAAATGGGGGCTAAGGCTGTGACCCCCACGTGGGACCCCCCGATTACCTTCTAGTGACCCCGGCGCTGAGAAGAGCGCTTGGCACTCGTAGTAAGCGCTTCACAAATGCCCTCGTCACCACAGTAAGCGCTTCACAAATACCACAGTAATAATTAGTATTATGGCCTTATCTCATAGTAAGCACTTCGCAAATACCACAATAATAATTATAATTACGGCCTTATCTCAGACTAATAATAATGTTGGTATTTGTGAAGCACTTACTACATGCAGAGCACTGTTCTAAGCGCTGGGGTAGATACAGGAGAATGAGGTTGTCCCACGTGAGGCTCAGTCTTCATCCCCATTTTCCAGATGAGAGACCTGAGGCCCAGAGAAGTGAAGTGACTTGCCCACAGTCACACAGCTGACAAGGAGCAGAGTCGGGACTAAAAATAATAATATCATTTGTGAAGCACTTACTATGTGCAAACCACTGTTCTAAGAGCTGGGGGATACAAGGCGATCAGGTGGCCCCCCGTGGGGCTCCCAGTCTTCATCCCCATTTTCCAGATGAGGTCACTGAGGTCCAGAGAAGTGAAGTGACTGGCCCAGGGTCACCCAGCTGACGAGCGGCGGAGGTGGGATACGAACCCACGACCTCTGACTCCCCAGCCCAGGCTCTTGCCACTGAGCCCCGCTGCTTGCTCCTCGATTCTCTTGCAATTCCCCGCTGATGGCTACAGCGATTAAGGACAAGGGGTTATTTGTGAAGCGCTGACTTTGTGGCACAAGCCCTGCGCTAAGTGCTAAGGCAGAGTCGATCCGATCGGGTAAATTGAGGAGGGAGGGCTCGGTGTGACCCAGCACCCCAGCTTATGAAAACATAACCCAATCATAATAATAATAATGATGTTGGTATTTGTTAAGCGCTTACTATGTGCAGAGCACTGTTCTAAGTGCTGGGGGAGATACAGGGTCATCAGGTTGTCCCACGTGAGGCTCACAGTTAATCCCCATTCTACAGATGAGATAACCGAGGCACAGAGAAGTGAAGTGACTTGCCCACAGTCACACAGCTGACAAGTGGCAGAGCTGGGATCCAAACCCATGACCTCTGACTCCCAAGCCCGGGCTCTTTCCACTGAGCCATGCTGCTTCCCCTATATAATCATGATAATAATCATAATATATGGGATCATAATCACGGGATTTGTTAAGCGCTTATGATGTGCCAGAGCACTTTTCGAAGCGCTGGGGTCATCAGGGGGTCCCACGTGGGGCTCCCAGTCTTCACCCCCATTTTGCGGATGAGGGAACTGAGGCCCAGAGAAGTGAAGTGACTTGCCCAAGGTCATAGCTGACGAGTGGCAGAGCTGGGTAATCAAGTTGGACACAGTCCCTGTCCCCCATGGGGCTCACACTCTTAATCCCCATTTTACAGATGAGGGAACTGAGGCCCAGACAAGTGAAGTGACCTGCCCAAGGTCACACAGCAGACAAGTGGCAGAGCTGGGATTAGAACCCATGACCTGTTCAGTCCCAGGCCGGTCCTCTAGCCACTTGGTCATGCTGTGCCGGGGGCAGCAAAGGTATTATGGGGTGTAGGGCTTTTGTTGAAGTAAAAACATGCTGTTTAGTCATCTTTATCAATCAGGGTATCAGCAAGCACATTGCCCTCTAACATTTATTCATGGCTCTTGTGTCTGCACCACATGAAAGCAGGGTAAGCGGACAGTCCCGGCTTTCAAGCTCATCTGAATGATTTCATCTCCAATTGAATATGTCTCCTAGGTTTTCCTCCTTAGTCAGCAGCCATGCCTTCGTGGGACCAGATCATTTTTGAAGGGAAGTTTTTTTTGGAAAAGTTTCCTTTGGGGCCTAGATCAGCACAGGACAGAGTTAGGGGCCATGTAACAGAAGTGGAGCCTGTGCCAATCAGATGTTTTGACTCTGCATGACACTGGGACGCAGCGTGGCTTAATGGAAGGAGCCCAGGCCTGTTGTCTATTGTGTGAACTTGTGTAAATTACCTATCTTCTCTGTGCCTCGGTTGCCTCATCTAGAAAATGGGAATTAAGACCGTGAGCCCCACAAGGGACACAGACTGTGTCCAACCTGATTACCTTGTATCTGCCCCAGCACTTAGTACAGTGCCTGGCACATAGTAAGCACTTAACAAATATTATTAAAAAAAAATAGTCCCAACATAGAGACTGCTTGTGGAACCCTGGCATCAGCATGTCCAGTTGATAGACACATGAAATTTAAATTTTTCTAGCTGTTTACTATCCCCCTCACTGTCAGCTTTGGGGGTACTCAGGGACATCACCAAAATCTAGCAGGCTAACAACTGGGTGAAAAATCACTGAGCTCCCCCAGGCAGAAATTATCAATCAAGAGGCCTCCTGAACCAATCTGACCAGTCAGGACTCTTATCTAGAGATGTAATAATAATCCCTTGTATTTGTGGAGACTTTATTTTTCCAAGGCACTTTCATATTACTTATCTCATTTTGTTCTCAACAGCATCCCTGTGAAGTAGAGGCAGGTACTATTTATCCCCATTTTATAGATAAGGAAATTGAAGTTCAGAGAGGCTAGGTGACTTGTCTAAGGTCACAGCGGGCCAGTGGCAGAGCTGAGAGTAAGGTCCAGCTCCTCTGACTTCCAGACCTATGTCCTCGCCACTAGACCACACTGCCTCTCAAACTCTCCTTTCTACATCAGCACTGTTAATGATTTGGCTCCTATCTTGCTGCATTTTAACAGAACATCTTAACTAATGGTAGTTAGCAAATCTGTGAGACAGTCTGGCCCACGTGAAACAGGGCCTGTGTCCAACCTGACAAGCTTGTATGTACCCCAGCACTTAGAACAGTGCGATACACATAGTAAGCATTTCACAAATACCACAGAGCATGGGCCTGCCAGTCAGAAGGACCTAGGTTCTAATCCCAGCTCCGCCGCTTGTCTGCTGTGTGATCTTGGGCGAGTCACTTCACTTATCTGTGCCTCAGTTACCTCATCTGTAAAATGGGGATGAAGACTGAGTCTCATGTGGGACAGAAACTGTGTGCAACCTGATTACCTTGTGTCTACCCCAGTGCTTAGAACGGTGCTTGACACATAGTAAGCGCTTAATAAATACCATCATTATTATTACTAAATAATAGGGACATTATTATTATGAAGAATGGAGATTCATAATCAATCAGTGGCATTTATTGAACATTTACTGTGTGCAAAGCACTAGACTGTGAGCCCGCTGTGGGCAGGAATAATCTCTGTTGCTGAATTGTACTTTCCAAGTGCTTAGTACAGTGCTCTGCACACAGTAAGCATTCAATAAATATGAATGAATGAATGAGAAGATGCTGAGAAGCAGTGGTGCCCAGTGGAAAGAGCACTGGCCTGAGAATCAAAGGACCTGGATTCTAATCCTGGTCCCCCACTTGTCTGATGTGTGATCTTGGGTAAGTCACTTAACTTTTTTGTGCCTCAGTTACCTCATCTTTAAAATGGGGATTAAGACTGTGAGAGCCATGTGGGATATAAAGTATATACAACCTGAATATTTTATCTCTGGCCCAGGGCTTAATACAGTGCCTGGCAAAAAGTAAGCGCTTAACAAATACCATTATTAAAAAAAAAACATGATTACATTTTCTCCACTTATCATCAAGGCATTCTCATACAGAATCAGCTAGCAAAGCAAATGTTTGTGTTCCTACAATCTGATTATGACTTGTATCATTATTTTCCAAGTTGTATCTCATCTTCCTATCTTTTTAGGGGTGCTCAAATGAATGAATTTGATAGCACTTTACTGCCTTTGCCTCTGTTCGAAATATTTTCCTCTATTGACAAGACAAGAGTCTGATTGTTGCCTCTTAATGGACCAAAATTTTCATATTTCTTTTATATTTTATATTTCTTTTCTTTAAATATCTAAGAATAATGACTAGAATAAGCCATGAGCCTCTCTTTATAGCTTTTTGGCCTGGAAGAAATAGAGGAATATTACTCTGTTTCCTTTTGCTAAAAGGAAAAAAAAATGAACAGGAATCATCTGGTCGGCATATTCAGGATCTTGACTAAAAGTTGTTTTGTAATCTGGCCTTTTTTAAAAAAAATTTCCTTCACCCCCAACCTCTTCCTATCTAGTCCATGTGTTTAACTCTTTAAAGATCCAGAAAGGATAAAAATGATTTAAAAAAGGCTATTCCTTAATGACTGCTGCTGCTTCTCCTTTTTTAAAATGGGTGAAACTGACTGACTCATCATCTTCCTGAAACCGGAAGGTGTGAGTCACTGTCCTAGAAATGTGGTTCACAACACTTCTCTCCCGTAACATATAATCAGTAATTGGCCTTTTCATTTTAATATCTCTGGGCATTAATTGTGTTGTCATTCTTTTCTGCCAATAGGCCTGAGGTTCTCTTGTTTAAATAGGTTTGAAGAACCCATCTCCCTGCCTTATTACCACATAATTAGTGTTTCTTTTTCCAGACTGGGAGTTTCCCATTGTAATGATGTAGGCTTGTCTTGCAATTAGAGTGGTCAGAAAATAAATCCTTCCTTCTCGTTATTTCTAGTCACAGGTTCTATGTGCTTTCCATAGCTGTTAGAAGAGCTTTATTTTCAGATGAAATACAAATCCTAATAAATGAAACAAACCCTTTTGATTTACACTTCTGGCCTTGGAAAACATCAGGGACATGTCTCTTTCAGCTGACTGTTTTCCCGAGTGAGCACTCTTTAACTTCAAACAACTTCAAACACATTACTGCTTGGGAGTGATAGGATATAGGAATGGTGAAGTGGCTAATTCAAAATGGCCACCAGCAAAGGTTGCTGCTGCTTCCTTCTGTGCACAAAGGAGGGAGGAGGTAACCAATTTTGTCACTTTCTGAGAAACTGCCATAGCTCCGTTTAAATAACTCAGAAATATTTAAACTGGCCACTGACCAGATACATGGTGGTGCTTCAGTTTCATGGAGTATATGCTTCATGTCTTTTTATAAAGATAATTTGCTGGAGCAGTTCCCCACCCCCAACAAAAGGCAGAATCTTACTTTGTAAACCCAAGCAGGTGATGATTTTGGCATTTGGTGGAATTTCTTGGATCAAACAAACAGTGGAGATGTGTCTCACTTGTGTCCGTCAAATAGCAAACTGACATTGTATTCATTTGGCAAAACTGATTTTGCCTTGTATCTGTGAAATCATCTTAAGACATCTATTTAGGGAGAAAACAAGGAGATGATCAAGGGAAGGGCTTGGAGATGGGGGTGGGGGGGTGGGAGGGGAAGATAGATCCCTCCCTGGAGACTGAGTTCTGAAAGCCAGAGAATGGGTGGCATTTATGGCATTGGCCTTGTCATGTTAGCTCTCGGGGAAAGGGCAGGCTTTCTTGGTTGAGAGGACTCCCAGAAGAGAGCTCCTGAAGCTCCTGATTTTGGATTGGCAGCTGTGGGAGTTTCCCTTTCCAGGAGAACCATATCTCAACTTGTCCTCAGTGCTTGTCCTTGGTCTAACAAGGCAGTCACTGAGGCCCTGAAGTGGCCTGGCCACTTTTGCCCCTGCTGCTTGTCTGCTGTGTGACCTTGGGCAAGCCACTTAACTTCTCTATGCCTCAGTTACTTCATCTGTAAAATGGGGATTGAGACTGTGAGCCCCACAGGGGATAACCTGATAACCGTGTATCTTCCCCAGTGCCTAAAACATAGTAAGCACTTAACAAATTCCATAATTATTATTATTATTATTACCTCTGACTGGTTAGGGCTGATATCAGTGTGGCCTAGTGGACAGAGCACGAGCCTAGGTGTCAGAAGGACCTGGGATCTAATACTGATTCTGCCACTTGTATGCTGTGTGACCTTGAGCAAGTCACTTCACTTCTCTGGGCCTCAGTTGTCTCATCTGTAAAATCTGGATTAAGACAGTGAGCCCCATGTGGGACATGGTCTGTGTCCAATCCGATCCGTTTGTATCTACCCCAGTGCTTAGTATAATGAAAAAAAAATTAAAAGATGGGTCTACGTGGAGGAAGGAGGCACATACGGATGAGAAGAATCTGTTCCTCCCAACCTCCCCATCTGTTATCTATTTTAATGTCTCTCTCCCTGTAGACCTTAAGATCTTTGTGGGGAGGGATCATGTCCACGAACTCTATTGTACTGTACTCTCTCTAGCATGTAATTCAGTGCTCTGAACACAGTAAGCATTCAATAAAATATATTTTTATTACTCTATTTATTTTGTTAATGAGGTATACACCCCCTTGATTCTATTTATCGTGATTAAGTTGTCTTTTTTTTATCCGTCGGTCTCCCCTGATTAGACTGTAAACTCATCAATGGGCAAGGATTGTCTCTGTTGCCGAATTGTACATTCCAAGTGCTTAGTACAGTGCTCTGCACATAGTAAGCACTCAATAAATACTATTGAATGAATAAAAGCCATTGCTTGATTGCTTGATTGATGCCAGGGAAAGAACCCCTTATAATGGCTGAGGACCCATACCACCTTCAAACAGTTTAAATGTATGGATTCACATTTAACTGGACAGACCTGTGTCACCATGGGATTCCACCCTCTTTAATTTCCACCCTCTTTAATCCCTTTCCCATCATCATACTATTCTATTGCAATATTTCGTACTTACCTCATAAAACACTGAATCATTACTGAGAGCGTAAATGCAGAATCTCCACCCTTATATCAGGCAGGAAGTGTTATACAGTATGATAGTACCTATTCTTAACTGTACTTACTTCTACCTGCCATTAATCATTTCTCGTCCCCTTATGGTTCAATATGTTTGAAAGCACTATGACTTTTTACGTACCGGAATTTACACGTAGCTGGGTCCACATAAATTAATTAAAGTAGATTCTTCCCCATACACTGATACTGATACCGATGCTTAGCTTTCACCTCATGCACATGAGTTCAAAAGTATGGGTTTTCATTTACCTTTCTACTTAGATTGTGAGCCCATTGTGGGACATGGACTATATTTGATCTGATTGTTGTATATCTACCCCAGAGCTTAGAATAGAGCTTGACACATAATAAGCCTCTAACAAATACTGTAATTATTATTATGATTAATGTTATAATTATTATTCTGCTGGGAAAATATGCCTCTTCTTACTCTGCAGGCCCAGTAATAATAATAATAATGAAATATGCCAAGCACTGGTGTAGATCCAGTATAATCAGATCAGACACAGTCCCTGTCCCACATGGGGCTAACAATTTAAGGTGGAGAGAGAGCAACTGTTTAATCCCCATTGTACTGATGAAGAAATTGAGGCACAGAGATATTAATTGACTTGACCAAGATCTCACAGCAGGTATATGGCCAAGTTGTATTTAGAACCTAGATCTTCTGACTCCCAGACCTGTGCTCTATCCATTAGGAAAGCAGTGTGGCCTAGTGGAAAGAGCACAGACCTGGGAGCCAGAGGACCTGGGTTCTGATTCTGGTTCCACCACTTGTCTGTTGTGTGACCTTGGGAGAGTCACTTCACTTCTCTGTGCCTCAGTTTCCTCATCTGTAAAAAGGGTATTCAATCCTGGTTCTCTCTCCTACTTAGACTGTGAGGCCCAGTGAGATAGAGACTATATTTGACTTGATAATATAGTATCCACCCCAGTACTTAGTACAGTGCTTGGCACAGAATAAGTACTTAACAAATACCACAATTATTATTATCATTAGACCATGCTGTCTCTGTCCCAAGCATTTTGTTGCTGGACGAGAGCAGTGATGAACTGATAGGCATAGAATGACATTATAATATTTCTTCTTGGAACATAAGAAATGCCCTTATTGGGTCAGAAAAATGATCTTTGCCAATTCTGTTGTATTGTACTCTTCACAGCATTTAGTGCAGTGCTCTGTACATAGTAAGCACTCAGTAACTACTATTGGTTGATTGACCTTTGCCAATCACAACAGGATGCTTGAAGGAAGCATATAATGGCTGCCTTCTTTGACTTCCATATACCATCAAACATTCCTCTACTCATTCCTCAAACTCCCCTTTGAACCCATTGATATCTTCTGCCTACAGAACTTCCTGTATCAAATAATTCCATGTTTACCACCGACTGTGTGAAGAAGTATATCCTTTTGTTCATCTTTAGTACGTAGTAATAGCAGTTTTTAGTGAGCAACCTTTTGTGCAAAGCACTGTATTTGGTGCTTGGGGAGTACCAAATAAGTGTAAAGTAAAACATTCCCAGCCCGCAAGGAGCTTACACTCTACCGGAAAGACATGTGGAAATAGGGACAGACATGTGAATGCCTTTAATTTCTTCATTTGTAATTACATAGCAAAAAAAAAAAATGGCACATGGCATATGGCATAACTGGATTCTAGCCTGGTTTTTAAAAGTAAACAGGTAAAAAAAAAAAAATCACAAAAATCTAAGTCACTTCCATTTTAACATTTTTTTTTAAATTTTAAAATTGCCTATGAGTGATTATCCAGTGAGCGATTATTCAAAAGTTGCTTTATTTTGTGTTGGGTATGGATGACTCATAAGCGTTGGCAACCAATCACTGAAGCTGTACTAACATTCGGGTTGCTAGGCGTGGGCTTGCAAAGACTATAAAATTCACAAGCCTAAAGCTCAGTACTTCTAGTTTGAAACTTCCAGAGAAGAGTCACCAGCTGTTTGAGAAACCAAAGTAAGTTGCGCATTTCTTCCTGAGGGTTTGCCTGTGACTTTTAGAAAACTTTTTTTTTTAAGAAATAAGCCATCTGAAACAGCTGGTTTGCAGATTACTGCTGGGCACAGAAAGAGAAGGATGTGTTCTGGCCATTTTCATGGCTTTTTTTGCAGAAGCTTCAGAGGAACCAGATTTAGCATTTCAGTCTGGGGACACTGCTTTACTTTGGAGAAGAAACAGAGTAGTCTGAGTGGAGAAAAGGGCAAGCCTAGTCAAAACTGGGTTGCTCCCTTTCTGTGAGTTCCATGGAGAGGAGTTCATTTTTTCCAGTCAGCTATGAGTTGCGGGAGCTCTGTATGCCTTATTTGGAAACTGGAAAAAACAAATCAACTTGTGGTTACAAGTTAACTGCTTCCAGACAGCAGCCTATTCAGTGCTTGCCATGATACTGCTTTAAGGGAAAATAAAAATCAGTTTATGTGTCTTAGCACTAATTAAACTTTGAAAAGTGACAGTCTGCTCTTTGAAAGGACCGTTTTATTTGTACAGCATAAATTAGATATAATCCTGCTCACTATTTCCTTTAAAAGAAGGTGTGGTCACTTTTCTCTTCTCAGGAGTTCCCGTGTACCAGAGGGACACGTTTTTCCAGTCCTTTGGTATATACTTGAGGCAAAGGAAATGTACAACTTCCTGAGTGACGGTTCACCGAAGAATAGGAGAGCGAAGTAAATCTCGCTCACTCTAGCAGTACTTAACGCAGTTTCGCGAACCCTACCAAAACGTATCACTGAAATGGATACTTAGATGGGAGGGTTGTGGGTCTTCGTTACCATGTAAAGGAACCCCAATCCTCCAAAACAGTTCTTGTATAAGCCCCTTTTAAGAGTGAAGGAAGATTTGATACATGAATTTCCAATTTCTGGGCATCGTTTCACTTTGGAAACATTTTGTAACAGCTATGTTAGGTCCAAGAAGCCAAGGGACCACTTTTTAAAATTTGAGGGTTTTTTTGTAAAATTTTTTCTCACCCGAATTAAGGCCAATTCTATTGCAGATGATTTGGGGGTGGCTCTGTCAGGGTAGAAATGATTGCTTACCCCAAACTATGTTCCTACATTAACAATAAATGTGGTATTTGTTAAGCACTTACTGTGTGCCAAGCACTGAACTAAATGCTAGGGGAGATACAAGGTAATAGGGTCGGACACAGTCTCTGTCCAGTGCGGGGCTCAAAGTCTAAGAAGGAGGGAGACCAGAGACTGAATTCCCATTTGACAGGTGAGGAAACTGAGGCACAGAGAGGTGAAGTGACTTGCGCAAGGTCACACAATAGGCAAGTGTCAGAGCTGGGATTAGACCCCAAGTTCTCTGATACCCAGGCCCATGCTCTTTCCACTAGGCACACTGCCCTCTAGCATTTATGACAGTTGGCTAGAAAGATGGTTGAGTTGATAAAAATGACCTCATTAGCGGGGCTTCCTGTTGCTTAGTTGAAAGTTTAAAAATTTGTTTCAAGTTCCAAAGAAGGAGCTTATAAAAATGTTGTTTTTGACATAAGATTCAGGCATCCTTTCTCAGAGCTGGAAAATGAAACTTATTCCACCAAATGAGAACTGTAGATGTGGAATAATCCAGTTCTTCAGGCAAAAGAATGACGAAACCATCCAGGAATGAGGGTTGGCTGGTGTTTTCTGAAAATTCTCCATGGACAGAAACACCCTCAGCCTGTGCCAGTAATTTCTCACCTGAAGAGTTTCTTCTCTCCCTTCCATTTTTGTTTTCAACTTTTGCAACAAGTATCCATTTGAGATAGACTCCAAGAATGTGAAATTCTTCTGATGGAGTTAGGGAAGGTGAGAAGTATTGAGTGCTTACTGTGTGCAGAGCACTGTACTGAGCGCTTGGAAACTACAATTCAGCAGCTCCACTACTTGCCCGCTGGGTGACCTTGAGCATGTAACAACTTTTCTGTTCCTCAGTTTCCTCACCTGTAAAATATGGAATAAGAACCCATTCTTCCTCTTCCACAGACTTTGACCCTCATGTGGTCTAAGGTCCATGTCTGACCTGATAGATCTGGTGTCTATCCCAGCACTTAGTACAGTGGTTGGCACATGGGACTTGACAGATATCACAGTTATTATTATTTACTGTACCTCAAAAATAGGTAGAGTTAAAAACAGGCAGATTCATGTGGGACTATAAATTTGGGGCCTAGGCTGAATAAGTATTGTAATTTATCATGAAAAGTAAAATTTGGCATTGTAAAGATTTGCAGCCACCTTTTTGATATGGAGAAGTATGAAAAGTTTGTGAGCAAGGAAAATTATGACAACTGAAATAATTTCAAATTTGTTTGAAAGACTTTAGCTTTAGCTTTCCGGAGGGTATGTAGTGCAGGATTTAGGTAGTTTCCTATTTCACACACAATGTCTAACGACGACCTATCTTATCTGAAATGCCATGAAAACTTAGCTGAAGCTACTGGAGTTCTATATAATTATAGGATGGTCACATTTACAGACTAATTGTCAATCTGCTCTGGGTTTGAGTTGTTATGGCAGTTTTGTGCTATAGAATGAAATAGGGCCATTACATTGGAATAGGCTCAAATTAGCATTATCCCACTGGCTCAGCACTTTAAGCAATAGACTTAGAAACTCAGAGGATGAGAGCCCTTCTGAATTCGCTTTGTGGTGTTAGGCGAGAAAGCCAATTAATCACTTTGTACCTCGGTTTTGTCAGTTGTGACCTGGAAAGTATATTGCAGCATGTTTTTGTATATTTCTCAGAAGAGTCCCATTATACATTGTAGCTTGGAAATCTTATGAACCCAAGATTTTCCAATATTGACAGAAACACAGTTTTATATTAAAAATAATAATACATTCTGTAATCTTTGTTTTGGAACATCATAACATTTTCCTATTGAGGCAGGAAAGAATGGCAGCATCACAATAAGTAATTTACGATAATGATACTAAAGCACATTACCAATGTAAAGTGCTGCTGAATGCTAAATAACATTTATTATGATAATGATTAATCAGGGTCGAAATGGAATAATCAGAATAGAAAATGCAAAGCGTCTGGAACACTGCCAGAAAACATCTGAAGTTTCATGAAACTGGGAGTGTCAGGTGAGGTTGGTTGTATATGAAACTTAATGTGGACGACTACAATTACCACTAGTCTCAGACCATAGACCCTGCAGATACAATGCTGCATTATTATTATTCTCAAGTGCCATCGAGTCATTTCTGATTCATAGCCACTCTATGGATCTATTTTCTCCAGAACGTCCTGTCTTCTGCCATAATCCGTAACCTCGCTAACGGTTCTTCCATTATCGTTGTTATGGTTTCTATCCATCTAGCTGCCAGTCTGCCTCGTCCATGTTTTCCCTGGACTTTTCCTAGCATTAGTGTTTTCTCCAGAGAATGAGTCCTCCTGATGATCTGTCCAAAATATGCTCATCCAAGTCGAGTCATTTGGCCTTCTAAAGACCACTTTGGCTTAATATGTTCCAAAACCCATAAAAAGCCTTATACTGCTTTTTTTAACTCAGGAAATAGAAAAATAAGTATTTTGACTTTTGCATATATATTGAATCATCCAGAGATAATAACAATCAATTTAATGTTGCCCCTTTGGTCTGAATATGATGCTGCAATTAGTATAATTGTCATCGGGCCTATTGTTTTGGTAAAATCATAATTTATTGACTTTCAAGCCTGAAGAATGATTAACTAAATGAAAGTGTTTCATTATAAGTGGATGTTGGGTATTAAAACTCACTGGTATATGTTTGTGAAGATGCAGAAAAATGGACAAAAAGGTGGTATATGACATTACTAAAAAAAGAGCCCTGACATTTTAAAAGGGCTAATGAATGTTTGAATGATACTAATGACTTAGCTTATTTCCTTTAAGATAGAACGGCCCATATTTATGCAGTATTGCATAATTGATGATTGGTTTTTGAAAGAGCATGGCCTAATAAGGCCTGGGGCCAGAAGACCTGGGTTCTAATTCTTTCTCCACCACTCACCTACTCTGTGACCTTGGACAAGTCACTTAACTTCTCTGTGCCTCATTCTTCAGAATGGGGATTCAATAGCTTTTCTCCCTCCTACTTAAACTGTGAGTCTCTTATGGGACCTGATTATATTATATCTACCCTAGCACCTAGTACAGTGCTTGGCACACAGTAATAATTATTATTGATTATTATTAAAAGCAAACACACTCTTTTCTTTCTAATTGTTCACTTTGCCATTCTCTGTAAAATGGTCCTAATACTCAAATCTATATTTCTGCTCTAGTAGTTGAAAAATAAAGAGTTGTATTTTAGATTGAGGGCCCAAATAGTTAATCTTCATAATACAACTGTGGTATTTCTCAAGTGCTTACTGTGTTCCAGGAACTGTAGTAAAACACTGGGATAGATAAAGTTAGGTTGGACGCAGTTCATGTCCCACATGGAGCTCACAGTCTTAATTCCCATTTTACAGATGAGGTAACTGAGGCACAGAGAAGTTAAATGACTTGTCCAAGGTCACACAGCAGATGAGTTATCAGGCTGGGATTAGAACACAGGTCTTTTGACTCCCAGGCCTCTGCTCCTGCCTCTAGGCCCACTGCTTCCCAGTGTTTTTTTAGTTAATCATCACCTCACTTACTCTATGAGGAAAATGAAAGTAAAATGTTCTCTAGAAGACCTCTGGCTCTGAATTCACTTCTTCCATTCTCAGTTCTGCAGTTATGGTCCTTGTTTTAAATACCTTCAACTCTAGCTTCAGGGTTAAGAATGCAACTAACCAAATGAAAACGTTTTTGTTTTTTTAATCTAAACATTCTCAATAAGAAAAACAAAAGCTAAAACAGAGAACGCCTTTTCCAAATACATTTTATACGTTATCTCATCCTTTAAAAAAATCCTCCTTAGCTCTGGTTATAAACTTTCCTGTTTTCCAATTTATATGTACACTATAGCATGGCATCAATGGAACCATAAAATATTAAAATACCACAATCCACTTGCACCTTATTGATCTTCTAGTGGGAAGTACGATATCAATCATTTCTTCCACCTATCTATCTTAGATTATGTTTTTCATTCCTTGGGGGAACTTGGCTCATCTTTCAGAGATATGTGTGATCAATAGGTGAGTGCAATTTACTGCATCCAACTAACCCAAATCATTGTATTCTTTGCAAAGAACTCTGGGAAAATAAAGACGAAGGGATTTATTCAATGCCAGTTTCTTTTTGACTTAACTGTTTTTATTTATTTACTCCTTTTCCCCAGAAACTTCTGTCAAAATGGCAATGGTATCAGAATTTCTCAAGCAGGCCTGGTTCATGGACAATGAAGAGCAAGAGTACATTGTGAGTGTGGAAACTGACTTACAACCTAGAACTGAAAACAGACACTGAGTGATATGAATCATTTGCAGAGATTCCACTAAAATATCGCACATTCTTTTTCCTCTAGAAAACCACAAAAGGCTCGAAAGGTGGACACGGGTCAGCAGTGAATACCTACCCCAACTTCAATCCATCTGCTGATGCTGCTGCCCTGGATAAAGCTATAACTGCTAAAGGTAACTTTGTCATATCAAAGTATATTGTCATGGTATAGAACTTCATGCCTTTGAAAATGTTGCAGTATGATTATCTGTAAGGCAGTGAAGAAGCAGAATTAACAGCCCTCCTCTACCCAGGTCATTCAGCCAGAGTCTCGCCAGGATCCAAATGGAAGCTCCACATAATCCTTGTCGAACACAGTGGAGAAGGAATTTCCCTACCAAATAATAGCCGGCAGATAATGTTTCACTCTGAAGGGTTGACTTGAAAAGGAATGTGAGGGGAAACAGAGTTAAACCATGAAACCCAGAAATAAACCACGGAACCAGAAAGTCAGCCCTAGGTTACTTTGATTAACCTTTCCCACAAGGTGATAAAGAGCCTTCTTGCCATGTGGTAAGCCTCATCTGAGGGCAGAGGCGGAAACAGAACAGCTCAGCTCAGCTCCTGCTCTTGCTTTTGGCAAAGCCTAGGCCAGAAGAGTCACCAGCTTTCCCAAGTGAGGAGGGGACAAATAGGACAAGCTTCCTCCAACTCCCTCCAGTATTCTCTAGCTGATGCTGCACTCCTTACTGAGAAGCTCCAGACAGTAGTCAATAAACCCTTCTGGGAACACAAAGCATGTTTCCAGGGAAAGACTTTCTGAAGTGAGAAGGCTGGTGAGGCCACTTGAGATATCACAGAGAAGGCTGCTCATTGACTTCTCCATCTCCCTGAGGTGTTTCCCAGACAAGCCAGTGCTTCAAACCAAGTATGGCTGGGAATTCATTCTCCACATAAGCCCAAGGAGGACTTTCCTCTGCGGGTTCATGTTATGTCCTTTCCCTAATAAAAATGTTTATGTTATGTATTAAGCCCTTAGTATCTGCCAAGTACTGGGCTAGATACCAGATCGTCAGATTGGACAGAGTCCCTGTCCCACATGGGCTCACAGTCTAAAAGGGAGGTAGAACAGGTATTTTCCTCCTCCTTTTACAGATGAGAAAACAGAGATGAGGAGCAGTTAAGTGACTTGCCCATGGTCAAACAGCACATAAATGGCACAATTGGAACTAGAAGCAGAACCCAGGTCTCCTGACTTCCACCAGCCTCTATTGCCATTTCCCTCCATAAAGATAAAGCAGGGTTTGGAAGTCATTCATTCAATCAATCGTATTTCATTCAGTCATATTTATTGAGAGCTTCCTGTGTGCAGAGATCTTGGAAAGTGCAATTCAGCAACATATAGAGACAATTCCTACCCAACAACGGGCTCACAGTCTGGAAGGAGGGAGACAGAAAGCAAAACAAAACAAGTAGACAGGCATCAATAGGATCAATATAAATAAATAGGATTATAAAGATATACACATCATTAATAAAATAAATAGAATAATAAATATGTATAATATACACAAGTGTTGTAGGGTGGGAAGGGTAGAGTAGAGGGAGGGAGTTGGGATGATGGGGAGGGGAGGAGCAGAAGAAAAAGGGGGCTCAGTTTGGGAAGGCCTTCTGGAGGAGGTAAGCTTTCACTAGGGCTTATGAATAGGGGATATGGGAGAGCTCTGGGTTCATTCATTCAGGCAAAAACAAACATAATGAAAATCATTTAAAGGAATTATTCCTCATAATTTTCAGGTGTGGATGAAGCAACCATTATTGAAATCTTGACTAAGAGAACCAATGCCCAGCGCCAGCAGATCAAGGCAGCATACCAGCAGGCCAAAGGAAAGGTAAACACTTCATTCTCATACGAGAGCTAGGATTTTTGTTTCCTTGCATCTTGAGCTAACCATTCCTCTTTTATTGGTGGTTTCTGAAGGATATTTACATCCTAGGATGCACTGGGAGATAGGGGAATAGCTTCATTCACAGTGGCTTCCTGGGAAATTCTAGAGGTTGCAAAGCTTTAACAGGAGAGATTAGGAGCATAGTGTGCTTTCACTGAGTTTTCCGTCAGCAAAAGGAAAAAAACCAGCAGAAAATGTGCCTTTCACCATTTATGGAAGGACTTTATTTTGAACTGAGTCAATGAGAAGTTTACGTATAAGAATCCAGACATATTCCAGGATGTGGCCACCTTATAATATGTGCAGTATGGTGCTGTGTCCCGCATTATTTGTAAACCTACCTCAGTGTGTGTCAGTCCTGCCCCCAGCATTGTGTTCAATCACAGTAGGTCAAACAATTTCCTTCTCCCCTCCTCAATCTATGCAATCAATCAATCAGATTTATTGAGCACTTACTGTGCAGAGCACTATACTAAGTATTTGGGAGAATACAATGTAACAGAGCTGGCAGACACATTCCCTGCTCACTCTCTTGGTGGTTTAAGGATATCAATTCATTTTATAAAAAGCAATTTGAGCATATTAAAACAAAAAAATAGGGGCTATTTTTAGTTGTAATGGAGGCTAAGATCTTTGCAAGGATGCTGGGGAAGATTTTACAACATCTCTGGAAAGAAGCTGAACGCTACAGAGATCAACAAGGGTCTAGATCACACTGGAGCTCATTCAGTTTTACTGCAGATTGATTTTGTCTTCTCCTTCGTAGCCTCTGGATGAAGCTCTGAAGAAAGTCCTCAAAGGTCAATTTGAAGACGTTGTCCTGGCTATGCTGAAAACTCCAGCCCAGTTTGATGCTGACGAGCTCCGGGGTGCAATGAAGGTAACGATATGATTACAGAAAAATTTGGAGCTAAAATGCAGATAATCATTTCATCATTGCTGTCTTTGCCCCATGGCCACTGTTAATGCTCAAAAATACGAGACAAGGAGATACATGTTAGGTCACATGTGTTGCATCTCATCTGCCATCCTCCACACTTGCTCTGGAGCCTTTTCATTCCTCTGAACACAAGCACTGCTTCCGAGCTGTGGAACTCGTGGATGGGTTTTGGTGGGGGGAAGCTGAATGCTAAAATTGAATAGTGACCATATATAGTGACCATTCAGTTTCCTATCTGTACCAAATAGAGGTCCGAACACAGTGTAAAAACTGGACTGTCTAGTATAAAGCCAAATGCCTGACCACTCTACCTGAGGAACACCATCCACTGAGCTAGGATTTTAGTGCAGTTAACTCTCAGGGTTAGTGAATTATGCAGTTATGACCAGCAGCTCAATATTTCCTAGTATTTGTGCAAGTCCAAGTAGGGTATTGATCTGATGGAGTAATGCCTTATTTATTGTTTTTGGTAGGGTCTTGGGACTGATGAAGAAGCCCTGATTGAAATTCTGGCTTCAAGAACCAGCCAGGAGATTAAAGCAGCAAACAGAGTCTACCGAGAGGGTAAGTCAGTTTGTGCTCCTCCAAACATTCAGGATTGGTAAATGGCAGTAATAACATTTAATGAGCATTCACTGGGTGCAACACACTGCACTCAGCACTTGGAAAGTACAAAACAAAGAAATAATACTTTCTCTGCCCACAAGAAGCTTACCCTCTAATGGGGGAGACAGACATAAAAGCATTTATTATGGAGATATCTGGTTTTCAAATGCACTGGCTTAAATGGACTTTAATGTAGACAAATTCAATTCATACCTTGGAATAGCATAACTCATTAATAAAAGGCATTTTGATCATAAAAGTAGATTGCTAGAGGGAGGTGATTAATAAAAACCACGAGAAGACAGATACATATAAGTCCATATTCATTCGTTCAATCGTATTTATTGAGCACTTCCTGTGCGCAGAACACTGTACTAAGAGTTTGGAAAGTTCAAGTGGGCAACAGATAGAGACAATCCCTACCCAACAACGGGCTCACATTGGCTGTATTCTTTAGCACTTTTTTTTTTAACGGGCCTATCCAATATACTGTGGAGTTAATATTTCATTCACTTCCAGAAACTTTTCCAGTATCCTTGGTTGCATTTTGGGAGAGATAGTCTTGCAAATGGAAAAAAAAAATGCCCATTTTCCTTAAGAGGAAAATTATCTAGTGGTTTAAAGAGGAGGTCAATTCCTGAGCCTGGTCCAGACAGAGTAAACATGAGCAAGGCACCTAAGCAGTTAGGGATGAGGCTGTTCATGTAAATCAAGCACTCAGAGGAAGGGCTTGACAGATCAATGTGTAAAAAGTGCTTTATTAATGTAGAATAACTTTGCCTATCAACAATGTGCTAGGCTCGGGACAGGAGAAAGAGCAAAATGTGATCCCTGTTTTAAATTCAATTCAATAAAGTAAATGAACCAGATAGAATTCTAAACAATCTTTGAAATCTCTTTAAAGACAGGGACAAATTGTTACCAGTATTTGTATGTTCATTCACAGGGGTATCAGTGATCAGAATTGGAAAAGGGATTTTTATGATGACTTTAAATCAGTCATATTTATTGAGCAGTGTGCTAGGCACTTGGGAGAGTCCAATACCATAGAGTTGCTAGACATGATCTCTGCCCTCGAAGAGTTTATGGTCTCTATATAGCACAACTTTTCTTAAAAGGAAAAACATAACTGGGGTTATGTCCTCAACGAATCCCATGACATGGAAAACTTGGTTTATGGTGTTACAGTGCCTTGACCAGTGCCAACACTAAGCACATCCTTTTCTCCCAACATTGTATTCCATTCGATTCCAATGAATGTGTTTTGTTGGAAAAAATCTTCCCTAGTTCCCTATTGATTTTTGATTCAAAACACGTAGTGAAAACATGCATTTGGAAGAAATGAGTGCATTTAGAAAAACTTCCTCTATTTCCACCTGTCCCTAATGTAGAATTGTCACTATTTTTTGTAGGGCCTCCACATTTATACTGCTAAATCCTTAATAAATGATAATGCTAACCAATTTAGGTGGTCTAAATACACTTTGTGCCCTCTCCCCAAATAGGCAGAATAAATGAAGAGCCATGTTGAAATATTTTCCACCATCATCCATCACCATATTCTTTTTTTCTGTTTCAATCTGCATTTGAAACAGATATAATTTCTGTTCATTATGTTTGTACAATAGCTGCTGGCTAGGAATGTAGTATTTATTTAGAAAAAGATATAATGATGATGGGCTTCATTTGTCCGGCTGTACAGGGGTTGCTTGAAACTTGATGTGGGCAGGGAACGTGTCTGCCAATTGTGTGGTACGGTGCTCTCCCAAGCACTTAGTAAAGTGCTCTGCATATAGTAAGCGTTCAGTAAATACCACTGATTGATTGATGTTCAAATAACGTTTCTCCAGATTTGATTTTTGCCATTCTAAAGAAGAATGATCATATGGTTATTTCTCATGGATTCCATGCATAATAGGCATTTTATTTCCAACACAGAACTTAAGAGAGACCTTGCTAAAGATATCACCTCTGATACATCTGGGGACTTTCAGAAGGCTTTACTTTCTCTTGCCAAGGTATGTTATGCTCAAATCACTCTGAAAATCAGCTGTTTTATTGCGAAAGTGAAAACACAAATTTTCAGGTTATTAATTTAATGACTTTATTTGGAATCAGGACAGTATTCTAAGCTGTGATAATTTAAATGTCATGATGAGATAGTGCTTTATCTGAAACACACTTTTAATTGAATTATTTTAGGGAGACCGGAGCGAAGATCCTGGGGTGAATGATGAACTGGCTGATAATGATGCCAGGGTAAGGATGTGACCTTCATTTGGACAAATATGTCATAATATTCCTTTCATGCTCAAACTAAGCATTTTCAGGTCGGGCCATTTAATCTCTCTGTATCGATGAGTTTCAGGAGGAACTAATATGCTGTTTCCCTGAAGTTCAGTGCTTTTTCTGATATATCTTTTGTCCATATGGTCAGCACCAAGCAGCAGCAACTGCCAACCACAGTATATGCAGTGTGGAAGAGACTGTTGACCTTTTCAACCACACCTGTCCATGTGTCAAATAAGAATGACAATCACACACAGACACATGCATACACACATAGCTTAGTGATTGAAAACATGACGGAGAGTCTTCTTAGAAGATGAGAGCTGTTGACCTGATTTCACTCCAATTATTTGCTTTTATAGCAGAAAACCCTTGAGGGAAGAATGGCAAGAATCAGTATTGAGATGTCAGGACTGAGACCCATAGATGCAATCAGCACCAATTTTCCCATTTTTAAAAAGAATTGTCATCTTGGGGCTGAGGTGATAAAAGAGGCCAATTCTGGTATGAGTCTGAACAGCCTCCTTTTGAAGTTAATAAGGGGCCTTATGGATACAGTTAGCTGTTGAATCTGTTGGTGTGTTTTAATCTGTGACTCATTTTTGGCCTGAATCAGAAAGAGCTTAGCCCTGTTAGGGAGTGGAATTTTTGCTCAAACTATTATTTGGAAATACTTTTCTCCAAAAAAACTCTTTATAACTTCAGTCACGATGAGTCAGCTGGGAACGAGATTTTGTTTTCTTGCTTTCGCTGGCTCCCCTGTTTGCAGATATGTGCTGCAGTTAGCAAATGTGAGCATGTGGGGAAAGGCTCCAAGCTGCTCTTGTAAATGCAGGCTCAATCCTTGCTGACTTCAGTAAGGTCTCTGAAAGAGCAGCAGAGGGCAGAATTTAAGCTTGAAAGGAGTACCCTAAAATCAAGAGCTATTGTTGTCTAGCAATTACAGAGTTCTTCTCTGTTGGGTTCTTTTCCATTTCAAAAGTGCCAGTGATTTTCATATGTGTGTTTACAGAAGGAATGGAGAGCTGAACATATGAGAACCATTAGGATATTAGATGTACATCTCATTGAGGTAGTGATTCACTGGGAGTTGATAGGCGAGTTCCAATTAACAAAGAGAAATGGAGGATGATGAAGAATAGGGATCCTTTTGTGTGATTCCCTGGAACCCCACGAGATTTCTTTGAAAGGATAAAAGAGGCCAGCACATATGCAAATTTCTGCCTTACTTGGCTTCTCTTTTGTCTGAGTGCCTAGTCGTGAACAGCATTTTAGTTCCTCTAATGGAATAAATATAAACGTCTGTGCATTACCCCAGGCCTTATATGAAGCTGGAGAGAAAAGGAAAGGAACAGATGTGAATGTATTCAATACCATTCTTACGACAAGGAGCTATCCACATCTCCGCAGGGGTGAGTAGACCTTTTTGCTTCCCGAGAACCAGAGGAGCAGGATATCACTTTCTAGCCCGATTCATCTTTGCAGAAGGGCCAACCCAAGACACTAAACCTTACAAATGTTTTCTGGCCGTCTTTCAAGTGAAACATATAACCGAGCACCCTAGCCAATTATAATCTTTTAATACCTGTGGTGATCTTCGGGGGAAGAAGTAGGGATTAACGGTAGAATCTTTGTTAAAGATAAAGTTTATTTCTTGTGTTACTTAGCTTGATTTCCATATTCAGTGTTTCAGAAGTATGCCAAGTACAGCCAGCATGACATGAATAAGGTGTTGGATCTGGAGCTGAAGGGCGATATTGAGAACTGCCTGACAGCCATTGGTATGTAATCCTGCCCTTTACATAAAGTAGCTTCTGCTGAACTCTAGGTCATTCTTCCTTTTAATACCACAATGAGAGGACACTGGTAACTGGAAGTTTGGGTGGAGTGAGTTGACCTAAAATTTTGCCAAAGAGGATTCTATCTTTCTAGGTACTGCCTGTCTTGTCCCTTCACTATAAAAAAAATGGAAAGGGAGGTGGAAGGACTGGAGTTTAGTTGGAAAGGTTTTGTTGACTTTCAGTTCAAACTGGGGTATGGCAGTAGATGGAAAATGGATGACAATTTACTTTGCTGCCATATGCTATAGGTGCATGAAATATAACTTACGGTATTTTAAAAATACTTACTTTGTACCAAATCCCATGCAAAATGCTAGGGTAGACACAGAATAATCAGAACAGACACAGTCCTTGCTACACAAGAGGCCAACAGTCCAAGGGGTGGGGAGACTAGGTACCTCACCCCCATTTTACAGGTGAGGAAATTGAGGCTCGGAAAGATTAAACGGCTTGCCCCACATCACACAGAAGGCCAGTGGCAGAGCTGCTAGAGCCTAGGTCTTCTGAAGCTCAGATCCCTGGTCTTTCATTAGGCTGCCCTACCTCCTCTCTATCCATCCCTACATATGTGTGAAGGGGCATTTCTGTTTGAACACACCTTCATATCCCCAAGCCCTGGTGCCAAACTGCTTGTTCTCTATGTCTGTTTTCAATTTCTATCTTGTCCATTTCATATCCATTTCTTATCTTTACAGTGAAATGCGCTACATGCAAACCAGCTTTCTTTGCTGAGAAGCTGCACTTGGCCATGAAGGTACAGTTCAGTTAAGATGGCTAATTTCTATTTTGAATCTCAGGAATTAGGAGTTAATATTATTTTTCCTTAAACTTTGGGATTTATTTGGGGGAGTTCCATGAGTATTTTATGCACAGAATTGGGCAACACTTGTTTGAAAATAAGCAGACCTAATTAGAATTTTTTTTAAATATGGACTCCATCTTGCAAATGAACTTTGAAATCCAAATTGTTTTAGTATGGATGAAAGCCTCTCTGTGCTGTAATATTCAGTGACCACAATGTCTAAGTCAGTGTGATAATGGTAATTTGGTTTCCTGCTAGGCCTCACTTTAAATGGAATTGTCTACTTCTTTTCACCTTCCTTATTATTCAGTTCAATTTTTTTCTATTCATTACCCTATCCTCAGAGCATATTTCTCAAGTGTTGTCTTGCCCTTATAAACTGACTGGAAGAGTCACTTGAGTGGAAGAGTCAGTGAGTTTCTTGTTACTCAGTTAATGGTAGGGTATGTTATCTTGTGCACTTCTGTCTTTTGCTTTTGGAGCCAAGATGAGTTAGTCTCTACAAAAATATGGAGGTGTTCCATCGCAATTTTCAAGTAGAAAAGGAACCAAATATGCCCAAAGAATGGAAAAGCCACCTTTTTAGTGGGGATAGAAGTACAAATGAATTTGAGAAAATCCCATGTTGCCCCTATACTTGCAACTCAGTAATTATTTTCTGGCTCAAGTCACCTTTGGCAGAAGATCTAGATTTTTGAAATCTTGCCTAACAGCAAACACTTTGTTCCTGACCACACTACTGAAAATGTAATTAAAATTGCATTGAATTAAGCAAAACAAAACACAGCCTTGAAAACAGAGCACAACAAAGTGCATTAACCATTTTTCCCTCTTGCCAGTTTTATAGCAAAGCATCTGATGGTAGTGAATGTCAATTGCTTGCAAAAGCCCAACATGAAGACTTCGGGGGGCATTTTGAAATGTTATAAAATTCTTACTTGCCAACTTCCTATTGTTCTCATACTTAAGTGTTTTAATTATTCCATTAAAACCCAATTAGGGACCAACTACTAAAAACTTCTCAAGAGAGAAAAACATCTTAGGAAATGGAAACAATGTAGTCAGAGATGGGACCAAAACCCTGAAAGCTTTATATAAGCAAAAAAAACCCCAAAAACTTCATTAGAGGGAAGTTCTTAAAGAGCAATTTTCTCTAAGCAGATTCAGAAATATAAAATGACTTCAAGGAATAAAATCCAGTTTAAAAATTCTCAAAACTGTCCAAACCCTTTGAATCTAATAAAAATACATTAATTTTCTGGAAATGATCTGCTAAATTGAGGTGGTGAATTTTTCCTTACACAGAGCAGTGATTTTTGTTCACATTAAAAAATATATTATTATGTATAAAATGTATATTGGTGACAAGCAGAAGAAACTAAGTTAGTTTGTAGACCCTGATCAAAGAAGAATTTACAGGGTTTAAAACGATGAATAACCATCATTCATTTAACAGGGCGCTGGAACTCGTCACAAGACACTAATCAGGATCATGGTTTCCCGTGCTGAAATTGACATGAATGAGATCAAGGTCTACTACCAGAAGCTGTATGGTGTATCTTTGTGCCAGGCTATTCTGGTAGGTTTCCCCTTTGCTACTGTATAAATGCAGCAAGACTGCTTGGTTCACGGTTAAAACGATTGTTGGCCCCGAAGAGAAAGGCAGACTCATTCTGTCCATGAATTTGATGTTCAAGGTTGGTACACAGGTTGCTTCACAAAGTGCATATCTGGAATTGATCCAGAAACAGATTATACATAATCTAAGGTTTCAGATATCCAGTAGGCTCATTCTTCCTCTAACAGGGGAAGGGTCAGCAGTTTATCCTGTGCAGTTCAATGGGGAGGATGTTCCAGACCCCCGTAGGGTTTTATGGACTGATCAGTAGATTTCCAGGCCCATCACTGAGTTGTTCAACAATCATGCACAAGTTATTTAATTCTTTGAACCTCCATTTCCCTTTTGGTGTGACAAAGGTGATAAAACTGTCCCTGTAGGCAGTGGTTAAATGTAGTGGGGTAGGGTGATGGGGAAAAAAATGAGATAAATGTAAAGCGATTTTAGCTTCTGGGAAAAAAAGGATGCTATCGACATTTAAGCTGTTGTTTTAAATTCACCCCAGCCCAAATGTAAAGCTCCACTAATATCATCCACATTTCAAATGGGTTAACCCAGGTGTATCTGTTTGCATCATGTTACTTCTTGTAACTTCCAAAGGATGACATTGGATCCTATTATCCTGTGTGGTCTCCATTTGCATTACAATCAACCAATCAATCTATATATATACATATAGAGAGAGACAGCTTCTGTGTGCAGAGCACTGTACCAAGCATAATAAAATAAATGGTGGTATTTGTTAAGCGCTTACTATGTGCAAAGCACTGTTCTAAGCACTGGGGGATACAGGGTAATCAGGTTGTCCCACGTGGGGCTCACAGTTTTAATCCCCATTTTACATATGATGTAACTGAGGCACAGAGAAGTGGGAAAATACAATGTAACAGAGTTTGTATGCACATTTCCTGCCCACGAGGAGCTTACA
Source organism: Ornithorhynchus anatinus (assembly GCF_004115215.2). Classification (NCBI taxonomy): domain Eukaryota; kingdom Metazoa; phylum Chordata; class Mammalia; order Monotremata; family Ornithorhynchidae; genus Ornithorhynchus; species Ornithorhynchus anatinus. The sequence continues at coordinate 59,713,969 of NC_041753.1, forward strand.
GTCCAGAGGAGGAATTTACAGGGACAATGTAAAAATACTGAAATGTCCAATCTAACTATACAGTATTAGCTCACCTTCACAGAAATCAATCCAGCAAATTATGTGCACTTGGAAAAGAGGAAGTGCTTAATAATATGACATTCACTCTCCATCATTTATGTCCCCAAATAGAATGTAGAGTAGCAATTTGTCGGACACAGGGGGATTTTTATGAGAATCCTCGTCATTTTGGTTAGGTGTCAGCAAAATGAACTCTTTTCCTCTGTTCTTGAATCTGTAGGATGAAACAAAGGGGGACTATGAAACCATCCTGGTTGCTCTGTGTGGAGGAAACTAAGCTATATTAGTTGGCCTTCATCACCGAAGATTATTTTGACAATTGTCTCAGCTATTTACAAGATGCAGCATTCAACAGGGAAAGGTCTCTGTTCAGCTTGATTTGGCCCAGACATAAGCTTTCTGAATTAAAATTGGAAAATGTATTTTTATATCCTTATTCTGTATAGTAGTGCTAGGTTTTTATATTTATCCAAAACAAAAACTTGTACCCAGTGTCCTAGTTGCTTTAGTAACGTTAGATGGTACAAATTTTGCCTGAGCAAGATGTTTATATATTATTGAAAATAAAATGAACTTGCAAAAAGATTGGGGTGTCACTGGCCTTCTCTGCTGATTTCTGTTTTATGCCAAAAGTACATATGTGGTGAAAAAAGCCTAAATAGGTAGGAGAATTCATACCCTTTGAATAATTTCATTCTTCGCAACTTTCAGAAATAAACAATTTCCTTCAAATACATTATTCTGGAGTAGTTCAGTGTGTGTCGATATTCTAATGTCTGGTAGATATTTGAAAAGGTAACCCATAAAAAAGTATATCTAAAGAATAATCTTAAGTATGTCTTCTACTAAGAAAACAGAATACAAACAATTAAAGAACACCGTTCTTAATCTACGAACTCTACTATTATTGCCTGGATCTATGTAACAAACCTTGATTGAGATTAAATTAGAGATACAGAGCTAAGCAAACTTTAGGAGCTTAATACATGTTCTTTGATTCAAGTATGAAAAACTTGCCTTGATTGAGGATAAGATTTTTCAAGTGACTCCAATGAGCAGCTATAGACCAGAAATTGAAATGTTGAATTACCTCAAAAATGAATGTTCCTCTGATATACACACACTTAGGAGGCATATTCACCATAGGTTGTTTTGCATTTTAAAATTTTTTCAAACAACCAATCAATCAATCAATCAAGGAACGGAGTACAAGGCTATATGTGTAAGTGCTGTGGGTTTGAGGTGAGTAACAAAGTACTTTAGGTTTGTTATTGGATCAGTGACAGAGCACGAGTAACCATCAAGTTGGTAGTTTCCCAGAGAATTGACCAAAAGTCCTATAAACAATTGGGCCTACTAACAGCACCTGTAAAAACAAGGATGGAAATGAGAGAAGTTGAAAGGGACAATAGGTTGGTGCAAGGAACATGGCCTAGTGGAAAGGGCATGGGCTTGGGAGTCAGAAGGACTTGGGTTCTTTTCCTGACTCTGCCTCTTGTCTGCTGTGTGACCTTGGGAAAGTCACTTCACTTCTTTGTGCCTAAACTACCTCATCTATAAAATGGGGTTTAAGACTGTGAGCCCTAAGTAGGAAATGAACTGTGTCCAACCTGATCAGCTTGCATCTACCCCAGAGCTTAGTACAGTACTTGGCACATAGTAAGCACTTAAGAAATACCATCAAAAAAAAAGCTTGAGAGAACAAACATCTTTCTGCAATGGTTGTGGATGCCCATGAGTGGCTCTTTGGTCTTCAATGATCCCTTAAGCTTGTCTACCAATTCTGTTATATGGTACTCTTCCAAAGGCTTAGTACAGTGCACTGCATACAGTAAGAACGCAATAAATACAATTGATTGATTGACTGATTGATTTATCATCCCAGGCATATCCCAGGTGGCAAAAGCCCTCCATTGATTTTTCATCGCATCTTGACCAAAGGTAACCACTTCCTCCCTCTCCAAACACACCTGAACACACTCAGGAGAGCAGGTTGGAATGGTAGGCAGAAGGATTGCAGATTGTCAATTGCCCCAGGTACTGACAACTATTTTAACAGCTCTGGTACTTGAGCTATGGCTATTAATTTTCATTTTATTCAATGGCTGGCTTTCATTTGACCACTCAGAATGGAAATCATTCTCATTGCACCCAAATGGATCTTATTATTGTTATTATTCAATAGTATTTATTGAGCGCTTACTATGTGCAGAGCACTGTACTAAGCGCTTGGGATGAACAAGTCGGCAACAGATAGAGACAGTCCCTGCCGTTTGACGGGCTTACAGTCTAATCGGGGGAGACGGACAGACAAGAACAATGGCACTAAACAGCGTCAAGGGGAAGAACATCTCGTAAAAACAATGGCAACTAAATAGAATCAAGGCGATGTACAATTCATTAACAAAATAAATAGGGTAACGAAAATATATACAGGGTAATGAAAATATATTATCATTAGTAATCATACTTATTGAGCACTTACTGTGTGCAAAGCACTGTACTAAGCACTTGGGAGAGTACAGTATAATAAACACATTCCCTGCCCACAATGAGCTTGTTATGAATTCTTTCTTATGCAGCTACAGGTTGTGGGATGGAGTGTCATCTAGGTATCTGGGAATGGGGAAAGACAAGGAACCTGAATAACAATTTTTGGAAGAGTTGAGATTCATAGCCCAGTATAGACTTACCACCCATGCATTTAAATGAAAAATAAGGGGAGATAAAGGGAAAGTAACTGAGAATTTAGAAAGGATCTAAGTAACTTAGAAGATTCAACAAAGGTTTGGATCGTTTTTTGTTGTTGTTTTGTTGTAGCTGTGGCTGGCCTCTTCCCTATTTGGAGAGGGGAAGAAAGGGGATGATGAGGATGGGGAAATGGATTTGGGAACATAAGGGTGGAGCAATGCATGAGAGCTGTGGAAGGATGCAGTGAAAAGTCCCAAACCTGTCAGAGGCTGAAGTTAGGAAGGAGGGGGGAAGGAGAGGATGGGGTGGGGGGTCATGGGGTGGGGGTGGGAGACATGAAGGGGGCATCCAGGGATGCCAGGATAGAAAAAAAGAACAATTTTACTTATGGCAGAAGCAAATGTCAGCCAACCTCTAGTGCAATGACTAAACTATCGTGCTTCATATGCTTAGAATGGTGGATTTTGATCACATTATATTATAAATTCCTTGTAAGGAGGTTACATGTCTTTTGCTTTCATTGTGGTTAGCGAGTGTTTCGTCAGCTGGAGAAGGCAGTTCGAAACACAAGCATTTATTTATATTAATATCTATCTTAAGCCAGGGACCGTGCCTGGCCTAATTAACTGGTAGCTGCCCCAGTGCTTAAAACAGTGTTTGACACATACTAAGTGCTTAACAAATACCATAAAAAAATCCCAAACTAATATTGCTTGGCAATTTTAGAATTGTTCCAACCATGAAAACACAGCTCCAACAATTGTTTCTTAATAAATACCAACTAGAAAATCTACCTTACAGTTTTAAGTCTTTTTTTGTTAAGCAAAATAAGTGTTAATATATCCTAGCAACTCAGATCCTAGTGTTCTTTATTATGCGTCCATTATTTGTCTAGGCAGGGAAAGAGGCAAACCACAGTTAAGGTGCTGATTCTTTAAGATTTGCTAAAAAGATTTTCTACGTACCCTTTTTCCTTCCCCCTTAGGCTGTGATCCTAGGTGGGACAAGGACTGTGTCCAGTCTGATTATCCAGTATCTACCCCACTGATAAGCCCAGTGTTTAGCACATACTTAACAAATATTATTATTAGTAGTAGTAATAGTATTCTTGTTATTAATATTTTGCAAAGGGAGTGAAAACAATGGAGGTCATGTTGAGATAAATTTGCTGGGAAAAGTGCACCTGCATTCGCCTCTCCATCTCCCACCCTTTCCTCGATACAGCTCCCAAACAGAGTTTTGTGTTCCCATAGTGTTCCATACTGAAAACATGGCGACCAGAGGAAATTATTTTAAGGATACAGTAAAGCATGCCTGCATCCCACCTGAAAACTTTGAGTCAACTGCTGAAGATGGACCAGCAGTGGCTCTCCTCAAGCAAGAGCTTTGTAAGGAATGAAAGATAGGAATGAGAGATAATGAAGCAAAAGAGAAAATAGTACAATGTGTGTGTGGGGGGAGGGGGGTGTGGGTGTGGTTGAAAAGGCCAATGCGGGACCTAGAGTCCCAGTCACACTGTGCTGGCAGAAAGTCTGTTCCTTGTTGTGTTATCATGCTTTATGTTTGCAGTGCCTGGCAGTGTTTTGCCTCTTTGTTCCTCATTCCTTGCAAAGCTGGTGCTCACTGAGAGCCACTCCTTTCTTGATAGCAGTATGTCATGTGATTCTGTCCTCAGCAGTTGATGCCTAGTTTTCAGCTGGGATGCAGCATTGTCTGAGACTTTGTTGTAGCATGTCCTTGAAAGGTTTTCTCTGCCCTTCTTGCTTCTGGTTTCTCAATTTCAGCTCTCCGAACATCAACTCTCTATGCTTCCTACTGTTGCCCATTTTTCTGAATTGCCCCACCTAGTGTAGCCCCCTCCCACCTTATCTCACTGCTCTCCTACTAACAACCTAGCCTGCACACTTTGCTCCTCTAATAACAGCCTACTCATTATACCTCAGTCTTTTCTATCTCACCGCCGACCTCTCGCTTGTATCCTCCAATGGTTATAACCTCTCGAACCGCCAATGGTTGCCCATCTACCTCTGTGCCCTTGGCATTAAGTCACTCAATCACCGTGTCCCCTCTTACCTTACCTTGCTGATTTCCTGCTACAATCCAGGACACTCACTTTGCTCCTTTAACACCAAACTACTCACCATACCTCAATCTCATCTGTCTTATCTAGGACCTTCATCCACTTCCTGCCTCTTGCCTGGAACTCCCTCCCCTTTCATACCTGGCAGACCAGCTCTCTCCCCACCTTCCCAGCTTTCTTAAAATAATATCTCCTTCAAGAGGCTTTTAATTTATTTTAACATCTGTCTCCTCCCCTAGACTTTCAGCTCTCTGCAGGCAGGGAACATGTCTACCAACTCCGTTATACTGTACTCTCCCAAGTACCTAGTAGAATGCTCTGCAAGCAGTAAGTGCTCAATAAATACAACTGATTGATTATTTTAAATCTTCAAGATAGGTTTGACTCAGCTTCATTTCACGGTTGGGAATTTGTGGTGGTTTCTCAGCATCCAAACTGATCCTTGTCTTGTCGTGCCTTATGCCGTCGAGTCGTTTCCGGCCCATAGCGACACCACGGTCACATCTCTCCCAGGACGCCCCGTTCTCCATCTGCAATCGTTCTGGTAGTGTATCCATAGAATTTTCTTGGTAAAAATCAGGAAGTGGTTTACCATTGCCGCCTTTCACGCAGTAAATTCGAGTCTCCACTCTCGACTCTCTCCCATGCTGTTGCTGTCCTGCGTAGGTGAGGGGGCGAGACTGATCCACTCTCCCCATATTGTTACTTCATGCTATTGCTTGAAAATGTATATTGGTCCCTGCCCTCCAAGAGTTTTCTACAGATCCTTGTTTCTATAAATATCAACTTGCATGTTAACAACTGGAGTAGCCAAGTAAGGCAGAGAAAGAAAGGGTTAGAAAAAAGAAGCACAGCTTAAAATAAATTCCACACAGAGTCTTTTCACTGAATTCTTTTAACTGTGGCAAGGAAAAATATGCCACATTACACACATATGTGTCTGTTGTCAAGTCCTCAGAGAGACATAGGCCAAGTAAGCCATCTGGAACAAATCTTTTTATTTTTTTCCTTGGCTGGTCCAGTGGAAAGAAACCTTTAGCTGAGGTCTCTGAAGTGGAAAAGATTAACATTATTCTATTTCTACAAACTGCATTATCACTGGCAAGTTTGTTTTGCCAGAATATACATGAGCTGCAGAGCTTTGTACTAGTGATTTATTTTCCTAAACATTTGATTTACTGCTTAGTTCAGTGCTCCACACACAGAAAGTGTTCAATAACACTATTGGTTGGTTGATTTTAACATGCTTCGTGTGCCCTTTTCTTGGACATGGACTTTTTTTCTGATTAAACCTCTTCAGGTAGCAACGTCTATGAACATCCACAACTATGAGAACACAAGGTGGTTTGTAACATTAATGACCAAATGGTCATAGATAAACCTTACAAACAATAATTTTCTGGAAGGTAGTCTGTCTCCTAGCATGTAACCTCCTTGAAGGCAGGGGTTATGTCTACCAACTATATTTTACTCTTCCAAAGGCTTAGTTCAGCACTATGCACATAGTAATCGCTCAATAAATGCCAATCAAAAAATCAATCATATTTACTAAGCCCTTACTGAGTGCAGAGCATTGTGCTAAGTGCTTGCCACTTGTCAGCTGTGTGACTGTGGGCAAGTCACTTAACTTCTCTGTGCCTCAGTTCCCTCATCTGTAAAATGGGGATTAACTGTGAGCCCCACGTGGGACAACCTGATTCCCCTGTGTTTACCCCAGCGCTTAGAACAGTGCTCGGCACATAGTAAGCGCTTAACAAATACCAACATTATTATTATTGGGAGAGTACAATACAACAGGGTTGGTAGACACATTCCTTGCCCATGGCAAGCTTACGGTCTAGATGGGGAGACAAACATTAGTATAAATAATAAGTTGCAGATAGGTTCTGTGTGGCGGAGGGTGGGGTGAGTATCAAGTGCCCAAAAGGTACAGATGAAAGTGTGTAAAAGATGCAGAAGGGAGAGGAGTCTGGGAAAAGAGAGGTTAATCGGGCAAGGACTCTTGGAAGAGATGTGACCTTAATAAGGCTTTGAAAGTGGGGAGAGTGATGGTCTGTTGTATATAAAAGGGGAGGGAGTTCCAGGCCAGAGGGACGATGTGGGAAATGGGTGGGTAGTGAGACAGATGAGGTTGGGGCACAGTGAACAAGTTGGCACTAGAGGAGCAAAGTTGTGAACTGGGCTGTAGTAGGAGATCAGTGGGGCAAGGTAGGAGGGGGAGAGCTGACTGAGTGCTTTAAACCTGATGGTAAGGAGTTTCTGGTTAATGCAGAGGTGGATTGGCAACCACTGGTGGTTCTTGAGGAATGGGGATGCACGGAATGTGGGGATTCACGGAAATCCTCTAGACTGTAAGCTCATTGTGGGTAGGGAATTATTGTTATTATCGTTGTGTTCTATTCTCCCAAGTGCTTAGTACAGTCCCCTGCCCACAGTAAGCCCTCAGTGAATACAATTGATTGATTGATGGCCTGACCTTTTTTTTTAGAAAAATGACCCAAGCAGCAGAATGAAGTATGGACTGAAGTGTGGAGAGATGGGAGGCAGGGAGGTCAGCAAGAAGGCAGATGCGGTTGTCAAGGCAGGATAGGTTAAGTGCTTGGATCAGCATAATAGCACTTCCACTGATTGATTGAACTATGCTCACTTCAACACAGCTACTTTGGGAAGGATATGTAAAAAGAAGAAGCCACAGCAGGAGATCCAAACATCTGCTGTATGGAGAGCTGAAATTGGGAGACTGAAAGCAAGGAGGGCAGATGAAATGTTTTAAGGTCACAGTAAAGCAGAGCCTTTGACAATGCTGCTTCCCAGCTGAAAACTGGGAGTCAATTGCTGAGTACAGACCAACATGGTATACTGTTGTCAAGAAAGAGACCTTTTTAAGCAAAAACTGTGGTGGGAATCAGAGACAAAGAGGCAAAAGAGAAAAGAATGGCAGGCGATGTCAATATTAAGCATGGTAATACAACAAGGGACAGCCTTTTTGTGTGCACAATGTTATTGTGTTGTTTTTTGGCTTCTCTTTTTCTTTCACCCCCAACATTCATCTGCCTCTAAATCCTGCTGGCTGTTTATCTACAATATTGTATGTCCATTTATCTCCATCCTCAGGGCCACCACACTGGTTCTGGCTGGACGACTACATCACCTCCTTACTGGTCTATCTGCTTCAAGCTTCCCCCCTCTTCATTCTATCCTACACACAACTGCATGAATGATCTTCAAATGCCATTCAGTGAGCCCCACTCCCCTCCTCAAAAGCCTGCAACAGCTACTCTCTCCACAACAGACAAGATCCACCAACGAAGTCCTTCCCTCAGTGCTACCGTCTCCACTGACCTCAACTCCCTTGCCCGCTTATCCCTTCATTAAGATGGTATCTGTTAAGCACTTACTATGTGTCAAGCACTGTTCTAAGTCCTGGGGTAGATACAAGCTAATCAGATTGGACCCAATCTCTGTCACACATGGGGCTTACAGTCTTAATTCCCACTTTACAGATAAGGTAACTGAGGCACAGAGAAGTTAAGTGACTTTCCCAAAGTCACATAGCAGACAAGTGGCAGAGCCGGAATTAGGAACTGTCCACCACTTCCCTCCCTAACTACCGGTCACTTTGTTCGCCAAATTGGAACTGTTCCCATCATCTCCTCAAAACTCTACTCCTCTTTCTTCATCTTTCTCCGGCTTCCCAGCTGTCTCCCAAGAGATAATTTTCCTCCTGCTCTATAAAGCCATCCCTTCTACCTATCCTCTCTTGCCTCCTAAAATCATTTATTCCTACTCTCCTTTGCTCCCTCACTGCCATGTTCAACCTCTCCTTCTCCATTGGCTTCTTCACCTTTACTTGCAAAGATAAATAACTTTTCCCCATTTTCCCAAAGCTTTTTCTCAACCCCAGGGTTCCCTTCAGCTATGACCCCATGTTTCTGCTACCCATTTCTATCCAAATGCCTAGAATGGGTCATATATACCTGTTGCCTTCATTTCTCCCTCCACCAACATTTTTCTCGACCCTCTGCAGGCAGGTTTTTGACCTCTTCACTCCACCAAAACCACTCTCTTCGAGGTCCCCAGAGGCCTTCCTAAAGTCAAGTCCATCCTGATGTGCCTCAATCTCTCTGCTGCTTCTGAAAGCATGGACTGTGTCTGGGGCTTGCACTAAGTGCATAAATGATGCAGGAGGGTGGGAAAATAGGGTGAGGAGTTGAGAGATTAGTGAGGGAAGGGTTCCTAGAGGAAATGAGCCTTTTAGTAGGATGTTGAGGATGGGCAGAGTTGTGGACTAATGGCCACCTCAAGCATTTGGGTATTTATTTCTACCCACCTTCAGCACTTGGGGCATAAATGTACATCCAATCATTTTGTTGATTAATTGAATATTTGTAATATGTGAGTATTTGTAAAAATCTTTGTAACTGCTTCTCCCCCTTAGAATAAAAACTCCCTGTGGGCAGGGAAAGTATCTCCTGCTTCTATTGCACTTTCCCACTTAATAATAACAGCATTTGTTAAGCGCTTACTATGTGCCAAGCACTGTTCTAAGCGCTGGGGTAGATACAAGGTAATCAGGTTGTTCCACGTGGGGCTCACAAGACATCATCCCCATTTTATAGATGAGGAAACTGAGGCACAGAGAAGTTAAGTGACTTGCCCAAGGTCACACAGCTGATAAAGGGTGGAGCCGGAATTAGAACCTGTGACCTCTGACTCCCAAGCCTGTCCTCTTTTCACTAAGTCACACTGCTTCTGTGCACTGGGAACTTATAAAATACCATTACTCCTACTACTACTAGTATTTATTTGTGAATTAACCACTTTTCAGTTACCTGTAAAAGGATTTTAAACTCTCAGCTGCTCTGAACCTGCCTTTATCCAACCTCCCCCCTCCCCCAACCCCTTGCAGCATTCACAGTCTCTAACGCCGGTTTCACCTTTACAATATCACCAAGATCCACCCTTTCCTCTCCACCCAAATGGCTACTTTACTGCTACGCGTTCTTGTTATATCCCAGCTAGACTACTGTGTCAGCCTTCTCTCTGACCTCCCTTCCTCCTCTCTCGCCTCGCTCCGGTCTATTCTTCACTCCGCTGCCCGGCTCATCTTCCTGCAGAAACGACTGGGTATGTCACTCCCCTTCTTAAACAACTCCAGTGGTTGCCTATCAACCTCCGCTCCAAACAAAAACTCCTCACTCTAGGCTTCAAGGCTCTCCATCACCTTGCCCCTTCCTACCTCTCCTCCCTTCTCTCTTTCTACCGCCCACCCCGCACGCTCCGCTCCTCTGCCGCCCACCTCCTCGCCGTCCCTCGGTCTCGCCTTTCCCGCCGTCGACCCCTGAGCCACGTCCTCCCGCAGTCCTGGAACGCCCTCCCTCCTCACCTCTGCCAAATTGATTCTCTTCCCCTCTTCAAAACCCTACTTAAAACTCACCTCCCCCAAGAGGCCTTCCCAGACTGAGCTCCTCTTCTCCCTCTACTCCCTCTGCCACCCCCCCTTCACCTCTCCGCAGCTTAACCCTCTTTTCCCCCCATTTCCCTCTGCTCCTCCCCCTCTCCCTTCCCATCCCCTCAGCACTGTACTCGTCCGCTCAACTGTATATATTTTCATTACCATATTTATTTTGTTAATGAAATGTACATCGCCTTGATTCTATTTAGTTGCCATTGTTTTTACGAGATGTTCTTCCCTATGACTCTATTTATTGCCATTGTTCTTGCCTGTCCGTCTCCCCCGATTAGACTGTAAGCCCGTCAAACGGCAGGGACTGTCTCTATCTGTTGCCGACTTGTTCATTCCACGCACTTAGTACAGTGCTCTGCACATAGTAAGCACTCAATAAATACTATTGAATAACGAGGATTTTTTTTCTCCAGCTGCATTAGCCCAAATTTCCATTCTCCTTTTTTCCAGACTGATCCTGGGGCTACCACCTTAGGTTGTTTTGGATTAGTTATGTGATTTCTCCCTTCTATTAGTTAAGGTAACTGGGCATTGCCTACAACTTGTACTTTACTTCTGTCACTTTCAGTCACCCTAAGAGCCACACAAAAGAGGCTTTACATCTTGCTCCATCGGGAGGGTTTCCTTCCTCGGCTTTCGCAGTTCCAGAAATTGGTCTAATTTCCAAATGGACATCCAATAATCTCTTTGTAATGATGACAGGTGTTTTCTAGAGAGCTCATTATTAGCAAAACTGGCATTTGCTAATTCTTGTTTCAAAGGGAAATAAGGGAATATCTTCCAACTCCCTTCATCAAACTCCTATTTATGATGGCATTATTGCAGAGTTTTTCATAGCCCATCATTGCTTTTGGTAGGACTGAATGCCGTGATGCTTTAAAGTAAAAATTACCTCTGGAAATCACACTCATATTTCAAACAAATCTGTTTGGCCGTGAGTTCACGTCCTACCCTGTCTCTTTTTGCAACTGAAGTACACTATCTGTACATTTACAATACCACAGTTGATGACAATTTAAAAAAATGAATTTTTCATTCTTTTAATATATTCTACTTATTCGATTCTTCTCTGAATCCTCCTTGATAAATGTAATGGTTCAAAGTAAATCATTCACATTATAAAATTAACAATAGTGAGACTAATTGTTTTGAGGTACTGCATGGTTGGATATTTAGTCAACTATCTTCAAGCTATATCTTTCAATCTTGAAATGAACCACTTAGTCTACATATTGAAGCCATTTTTGAAATACAGTTTTGAAATATCTTCCAGGAACATTCTGAGCAAATATAATTATCAGCCTTCATTCATCTTCATTAATCAAACAGTCTTCATTAATCATTGCATCGGCAAAATTCTGCCCGGATCACCAATTTACATTTTCATTGGCCATCACCAATGCCACCAATTCCCCTAACTGCCCATCTGAAAATTGGGCTAAAGTTTCCCGTTTCACTGAGGCAAAGAACACATACCTGTGACTGCTGTAGCTCACCTCAGCTATCTTCAAAGGCAGATCCTCCTAAAAACAAGCCACAAAGTGCATAAAAAGGACCAAGAATCTTACATTTCAATTTAAGGCTACTGTCTAATTCATTCTTTTATTGCCATCACCAACTAACAATATTTTTCAAGCATCCATTCCCTCCAACTCCTCCTTTTTGGAATTTGCTTTTATGTCTAGCTGGGTTGTGGAGGACTTAATGTCCCTGATGATCTCATACTCTAGTGGGATTAGAAGGGGCTTGGAAAGAGTAGGAAAGAAGGATTAAAACTGCCATATATCCACATATCTATTTGGTGGGCTTCGCTGAACATTTCCTTCATAAGAATGAGTAGTAGCTCTAGTGCTGGTACTTACTGAGCGCCTACTGAGTTCAGTGTATTGTACTGAACACATGGAAAGAACAGTAGCATTGGCCTAGTGGAGAGAGCATGGGTCCTAGGAGTCAGAGGACCTGGGTTGTAATTCTGTCTCTGTCAGTTGCCTATTGTGTGATCTTGGACAAGTCACTTAATTTTTCTGTGCCTCATGTTCCTCATCTGTTAAATGGGGACTCAGTGAATTTTCTCCCTCCTACTTAGACTGTGAACCTCTTGTGGGACAGGGACTGTGCCCAAGCTGATTAAATTGTATCTACGCCAGCACTTAGAACAGGGTTTGACGTAGCAAGTGCTTAAAATAATAATAATAATAATAATAATAATACAGCTGAAACACAAGATACATTTCTTGAATATAAGAAATTTACACTCCTTTGATAACAAGTATACACCTTATCAAATCATTTGCCCCCTTTCTCCTTTCCTCCCTGTTTGCCATCTTCAACTGTTCACTCTCCATTGGCTTCATTCCTCACTGCCTGCAAACATGCTCATGTCTCCCTTCTCATACAAAAACCTTCCTTTGACCCCACGGATCCTTCCAGTTATTGACCCATCTCCCTCTTACCACTCCTCTTCAAACTCCTTGAGTGAGTTGTCTACACACTCTGCCTCCACTTCTCCAATTCTCCCCTTGGCCCCCTCCAATCTGTCTCCCACCCCCTTCACTCAACCAAGACTGCCCTCTCAAAGGTCACAAATGATCTTTTCATGTCAAATCCAACAGCCTCTATTCCATCTTTATCCTCCTTGAACTCTCAGCTGCCTTCAACACTGTCAAAAAAACCCTTCTCCTTGGAAACATTATCCAAACTTGGCTTTACTGACACTATCCTTTCCTGGTTCTCCTCTTACCTCCATGGCTGATCATTCTCAGTCTCTTTTGTGGTTCCCTCTCTGCCTCCCACCCCCTAACTGTGGGAGTCCCTCAAGACTCAGTCCTGGATCACCCTCTCTTCTCCATCCATACCCACTCTCTTGGAGAATTCATTCACTCCCATGGCTTCAAAGTACCATCTCTACGTGGATGATTCCGAAATATACATCTCCAGCCCTGATCTCCCTCCTTCTCTGCAGACTCAGATTTTCTCCTGCTTTCTGGACAGCTCTACTTGGATGTCTTGCCTACACATAAAACTTAACATGTTCAAAACAGAACTCTTCATATTCCCACCCAAACCTTTTCCTTCCCCAGTCTTTCCCATCACCCCTAGACTTAAGTTCACTGTGGGCAGGTAACATTTTTGTGATATTGTACTTTGGCACTGCAATCTGCACAGCAATCTGCACACAGTAAATGGTCAGTAAATATGACATTGATTGATTCGTTGATCACTGTAGACAGTACCACCATCCTCCCTGTTTCACAAGCCCATAACCTTGACATTATTGCTCGTTGTGGGCAAGGAATGTCACTGTTTACTGTCGTATTGTACTTTTCCAAGGGATCAGTACAGTGTTCTGCACACAGTAAGCACTAAATGAGTATGATTGAATGAACGCATGAATGAATCCTTGATTCATCTCTCTCATTCAACCCACATATTCAATCGGTCACCAAATCCTGTTGGTTCAACCTTCACAACATGGCTAAAATCCTCCTTTTCATCTCCATCCAAACTGCTATTACACTGATCCAAGAACTTATCCTACCCTGCCTTGATTACTGCTTCAGCCTCTTCCCTGACTCCCATCCCTCCTGCGTCTCACCACTTTAGTACCTACTTCACTCTGCTGCTTAAGTCATTTTGCTAAAAAAATGTTCACTCCATGTTTCTCCACTCCTTAAGACTCTCAAATTGTTGCCCATCCACCTCCGTATCAAACAAAAACTCCTTACCTTCAGTTTTGAAGCATTTAATCACCTTGCCTCCTCCTACCTTACCTCACTAATTTCCTACTACAACCCAGCCCACACACCTCACTTCTCCAAAGCCAATTATAGACTGTAAGCTTATTGTGGGGAGGAAATGTGTCTCCCAACTCTGTTACGTTTTACAGCACATGGAACATAGTAATCGCTTAACAAATACCATCATTATCATTATTATTATTACCCTCCCAAGTGCTTAGTACAGTGCTCTGCACACAGTAAGTGCTCAATAAATACAATTTATTGATTGATAATTTCTAATTGGGGTGACAGAAATATTTACAAAAAGTAGAATCAGTATAAATAAAATGGAATATTTGCTTGAATATACCTCTAAACACCAATGCTGAGATTGGACATAGAGAAATAAAACCACTATTGCAAGAGGCAGCAGAAGAGTTGATAATGTGCGAGATGAAGATAATTGGTGCAGCTTGTTGGAGGAGGAAAGATTTTAGCAGGGCTGTAAAGATGGGTTTTGAAGCTTGAAGAACTTCCCAGAGATAGCTCAGGTCCAGTACCTTGTATGAGCGGAGTTCTGTGAGGCCACTGTCTATAAGGGAGTTGCTGACCATGACTGATAGGAGGACAGAACAGCTAGCAGATTCAGAGAGAGAGATCCAGACAAGGCCGGTGGAAATGCAAATGTTTCTGTTTCTCAAACTTGTCCCTCTCCACTCTTGTACATGACACCTGGGTGAAGTTTGCTTGAAAATGAAAAATGGGAAATGTGTTTTTTAGCTACTCGGCACTTCTCCCATGACAAATTAAGCATGAAATGCTTTCTGGCTGTGGCCCTCAACAGCTTAAGACCACCTGTTAAGTGGTCTTCCATCCCCTATCATTGCCTTTCCTTGAACTACATATTAAAGGAACGAAAAATGGTTGCCCACTGTTCTTTGAATGTGGAAATCGTCCATCAGCAGATGAAACCTTAACTTAATAAAGCCCCATTCCCAGTTTCTTGACACTATTAGTTTCAGTTCTAGCAGGGTGGACTCAATTTTTTATCCTTGCAAACTAGCATTATTTTGCTTATCCTAATTCTTTCACTGTGTAAAGACCCTGTTAGTGTGATCTGCAGGGATGTATAGAGCAAAGTGTCATTCATGGTACTGAACAATTCTTACAACAATTCAAGAACAGGTGACCCCAATTAGCTAAATGTATTGCCTTTAACATTTGGAAGAATCTGTCTTATTAAGTACTGTATTGTGTGCAATATTTGCGCAGTACCTATAATTAGCTAGAATACCTGGCATTGATGCAGGGCGGGAGGGGAGTAGTTAATATTTTGCAAGCTCATAATTTACTATGTGTTTAAGGTGGTAGTTCAACTGATTTCTGAATTTCCATCATTTGACTTCTACTGCCATCCAGTGGAGAGATATTACAATAGTTTCATTTAGATTATTTTTTTGCTCTTTTTCCCAGTACAGGAGTGTTCACAACACTTTGATAGCTTTTCCTGATAGACACCATAAACGAAAAGTAATCACTGAGCTCTGAATCACTAGGGAGCGAGAACCTTGAGAAATGCAGATTCTATACTATGTGCTGGAGCAGTGCCACAGAGTGCTTTTACTGGGTAAGCTTATGCTGCCTAAACCCCTCCTTTCCCACACCTGCTCACTCCTATCCCTTCAACCTCCTTCCCACTCAAGATTCCAGTTTGGATGCCATTCCTAGCTACCTCACTAACATCCTCACCACTCCCGCATTCTTCCTCTCACATCTGTCCTTTCTACTGTTCTGCCCTGGGGATGAGGATTGGAAAAACCACCTGAGAAGTACTTTTCACAAGAATCCCTAAGCTTCCAAAGCATCAGGACTCCAGCCTAGGGACTAAGAGCAGAAGCGGTCTCTTATATCCATACATAACTGGTATTTGCTCACATTGGTCCATTTTTTTAGGCACATAAAAACTAGAGGAGTGGGTGAACGAGGAAACAGGTATAGCTGTCTTCACTTAGATTGAGGGCTTGGTGGGACAAAGTATCCCCAGCTTCCACTTCTCCAGGGGAGAAAAAAAATCCCCTTCTTTAAGGAAAAGACCCTGGGAAATTGTGCTATCACCCAGAGGAATTCCACCCTGGCCTCCCAGCACACTTCCTGTTCTAGTAGGGTGACAGGGCCGCTGGGAGAAATGGTGAAAATGGTTCTAGAAGATGCCCAGTCCAGAGAGTGGTGGATACTTGAGGCCAAAGAGTTTACCTAGTCCCAGGCTTCCTGCCATTACATGTCAGTAGAGTGGTAACCAGTCAATCAGTTGTATCTATTAAGCGCTTACTATGTGCAGACATTGTAGTAAGATAAAGACTGCGAGACTGTGAATGCCATGTGGGACAGGGACTGTATCCAACCTGATTAGCTGGTATCTACCCTGGCATTTAGAACTGCCTGCACATAGTAAGCACTTAGCAAATACCATAAAAAAAATGAAAAAAATGTGTTTGAGAGAGAATACAGTATAACAAGTTTGGTAGACCCATTCTCTACAAGGAAATCAAGTGATAGTATATTAAATTGCCACTCTGGGAATTTTCCAGGAAAGTAGCCCTGTTTTTCATTTCTATCTTGGGTCTACTTTTGTGTGATTTTTGGCTCTTCTTCCTATACCCCTAACTTTTCCCCCTGGCTCCCCAGTATCACATGCTCTCCCCTTGATTCTAAATCTATTTTTGTAACTTTAACTCTTTTTCCTTCAGTTCCACCACAGTGGACCTCTCTCCTACCTCTTCCACTGCCCAGGTCACCCAACATAGAGTCCACAACCCAGGCCCTAGGAGAAAACAGTTAAGTCTGCTACTCTCCCACTTCTGTTTATGCTCTAACATAATAGCTGTCTATGCCTTACCATATTATCCCATACCTTCTCCCCTTTGGGGAATTACAGTGTTTCAACACTCCAGAGACTCTCAGTATTATACTTGGTCCCCATGAAGTTAATGTGATTGTACGGACAAAGATCCTCCTCTTCGGTGATTTTCCCAAGGTTGATCGGTTTTGAGGTTGCTTCACATTTTTTATTCCCCTTCTCAAGTCTATTAAGGTTATATTTTGAATTCCTAGGGAAGAGGGGGTGAGGTCGGGGGGGGGGGGAGTGGGGATAGGGTACTGCTCTCCGCATCGCAGGGCCACCTATTAATCAGTCACTGTTACTGACTGAGCATTCACTCTTGGCAGAGTACAAAAACATATCTGTTTATCCCCAGTTTTTGTGGGAACAGGGTCCACCCAATTATCCTCAATTTTCCTGGTGCTGGAAGTTTGAGTTCCAGACTTCTCACCCTCCCCCACTTTCTCTTTCCCTGTTCCCAGCAAGGAAGAAACCCGCAGTGGCAGCCAGCCAGCTTACAAGCCTGCCATTTGCTGTGGGATTCACGCGAAAGTGAATCCCTAATCCCACAGCATTTATGTGTATATATCCTTATATTCCGTTATTTCCCCATCCGTATTTTAGCTTAATGTCTGTCTTCCCCTGTAGGCAGGGATTGCGTCTTCCAGCTCTATTATACCGTACTCTCCCAAGCACTTAGCACAGTGCTCTGCACACAGTAAGCACACAATGAATATTATTGATTGATTGGTCAAATGATCAAGAGGATTGGTAGGCAATTTGAAATGTGTTACTATTAGGATCAATTTCCTTTCTCCTCATTCTGGAGTGTCTTGGGTCCTAGCACCTGTAGTCAGTTGGGCTTATCTCATGCGCGAATGTCATTATGTGGATTAACAAAAGAGTCTGATCGCCTTCATTCATTTGGGATATTTTAGCATCACTACCTGTGCAACAGGTAAAATTGATGTTGAGCATTCTTTTAACCTTTTGCAAACCCCAGGAAGCGTAATATTCCTGATGAATCACCAGCTGTATGAATGTTATTGCATATGAATTACAAAATAAAAACTAAAATAAACCAATTTTTGAAATTTCAACCTAATTCTTACCTTAATTTGAACAACGGAAGTCCAAATTCTAGTTTTTCCAACCTTCTAAAATCCATCCCCCAGAGCTACTTATTCAAGTGTCATTCAGTGTTGGGAGATAGCTTCATTGCCTGCCATATTTATGAATTTTGAAACTTTCTTAGGATCCTCTGTAAGGTTTAGTCCATGGGCTCTAAGAAACAAGTCTAACACTTGTATAAACATGAGTAGCATTCACAGTCAATTTGTGCTCCTAGCTGTTCTGTATCTAAATAGGAATCTTTCCTCAGTCATTGGTCTGTATTGTGTTTTCAATTCACTTCCGATTATCTTCACCAATAATCAATCCAGTCACTGCATGTTTTATTAAGCAACAGATCACATTTTATTTATAGGATTTAACTATGCTCAAAGGAATCTTTCTCATGCTTTGTCTCCTTTGGGCTGGCTCCCACAGCACTTCCTGTCCCTCTGAAACTTTCTCTCTCTTAAAGCCATCCTATCTTAACAGAAACTAAGTGGAGCAGCTCACTCACTTACATAAATGTTGTCTTCATTTCCTGGCAGAGCACACTGGGCATGATATTCTTTGATGGAGACAGGTAACACCTCCCTTTCCCCTTCTCCACTCTTTGAAGTTCTCAGTGGTGGCTTCCTTTATGCCTGCTTCTCCCTCCCTTCTCCTGTACCCATGGTCTCCTGTACCCATGGTCCCCTGGGCCTACTCCTGTCCTCTGCCAGACAGGTTCAGTCTCTGTCAGCAGTGCCATCCTTGGGTTTTTTTTTAATTTATTATTATTATTATTATGTTCCACTGCGGCCTTAAGGTTCTTTATCTATAATGCCCAGGCATTCCCTTTCTCTATACCCTAAATCTCCCTCCAAGTTCTTCCCCCTATGCCTCTCCACAGGACACTTTACCTGGCCTGCCCACCATAGCTTCTTTTTCTTTCTGAGCTTGGTTTTTATTTTTGCTTGCAATTCACACCTCCCGAGAGGGCCAAACCCCCAGAGGTTGGACTGGACTGGGTTGAGAATGGGAAAGGGGGAAGCACATCCCTTTTGACCTTCTTCATCAGCCTTCTCTGGGGACAAGGAAGCCAAGAGCATAAGGTGGGGACCAAGGGGACCGGGATGTACTTTCCCAGTCATGAGTTTAGCTCATAACATGGGATATCCATGTGAAGTGAAGTTTGCTTAGGCTGTTTTAAAATACCCTCTCCATCCACCCTCTCTATCCCTAGGAACTACCACTCTTATAAGTGTCTTTTTTGTGCCCCTTCCTGTTTGCCTATATTCCATAACTTCAAAGACAGCACTTGGAAACAAGCGACTCATTATCCAAAATGCTGCCTGGGACTTCAGACCCAGCCTATCATTCTGGGCCCTTCCTGAACCCTACATAATAATAAAAATAGTAATTGTGGTATTTGTAAAATACTGATTATATGCTAAACACTGAACCAAGCACCTACAATGTGCTAAGCACTGTATGAAGTGCTGGGGTTGTTAAAAGACAATTAGGTTGGAATCAGTCCTTGTTCCTTATGGGGCTCACAGTCCAAGTAGCAGATAGAACAGGTATTGAATCTCCATTTTGCACCTGAAAGAACTGAGGCACAGAGAAGTTAAATGACTCGCCCGAAGTCACATAGGTAACCCAACAGTAAGTGGCAGAGCCAAATTAAAACCCAGGTCCTCCGACTCCCAGATCTGTGCTCTTTCCATTAGGCAATGCTGCTTCTCCAGTAGTAGTTCTGTACTACTTATGTGGCAATTGGAGAGAAGCCATTTTTACCGTGTTGCGATTGGTAACGAGCCCAGCATCATTCAGGTGAGACCATTACCTGAAGGTTTGGTCACTCAATTTCTTGCCATGACATACTCTTCAGTGTTTCATAGGTTTCTGTCTTTACCCTCTAATTGATCCTGTTTGGCCAAGAATTTGCCGCTATTCAGGAATATTTTATTCAACTGAATTCTAGGCCAGCCTGATCTTCCCAAAATAATGTTCATGCCCTGTAGCTGACCTCAGCTTCACTTTATTTGAGGCTTTCTGCAAGCAATGGCTGCTTGCTTGAAACTCTCGTCTCTGGGAAATACTTCGGGACTCTTTCTTTGGCTCTTCAAGGGCTGACTGGCAGCTCCATTTCAATACCTCGAGTGTTCTGAAGATGATAATGGGCCAAAGCTGGGAGGGTTGGACAGTCTGTCAAAAAGGCAGGAGGAGAAAGAGACGCTTGAGTTCTAAAGACATAAAAATTAAAGGTAAGAAAGCTCTGGCCCTACTTAACATAGACGAGTTGTGGGTAATGGTGGGGACAGGAGATCATTATGTATGAACTGAAAATAAAATTTAAAATCATGCACAGGACTTGCCAGAATCCAAAATGGAGTGGCAAGCAGCATGGCTGAGTGGATAGAGAGCAGGGCTGGGACTCAGAAGGACCTGGCTTCTGATCCCTCCTCCACCACATGTCTTCTCTGTGACCTTGGGTGAGTCACTACACTTCTCTGGGCCTCAGTTACCTGATCTGTAAAAATGGGGATAAGAGGGTGAGCCCCATGTAGGACGGGGACTGTGTCAGACCTGATTAATTTGTTTCTATTCCAGCACTTATAACAGTGCTTGGCACAGAGGAAGTGCTTAACAAATACCATTATTATTATTATTATTGTTAAAATGGAGGAGAAAGTCAGAAGTCAGAAGAGCATGGCTCTGGGAGTTAGAAGCCCTGGATTCTAATCCCAGATCTGCCGTTTACTGCTGTGTCACCTTGGATAAGTCATTTAACTTCTCTGTGCCTCAGTTCCTTCATCTGCAAAATGGGGATTCAATACCTGTTCTCCCTCTGACTTATACTATAAGCCCCATGTGGAACCTGATTATCTTGTATCTACCCAAGCGCTTAGTAACGGTGCTTGACACATAGTTGATTGAAGGCCTTAAATTCGATGGTTAGGAGTCTCTGTTTGATGTAGAGGTGGATGGGCAACCACTGATGGTTTTCAAGGAATGGGGAGATATGGACTGAACAGTTATTTAGAAAAATGATCTGGGCAGCAAAGTGACATATGGACTGGAAAGGGGAGAGAGAGGAGGCAGGGAGTTCAGCAAGGATGGTGCAGTAGTCAGGGAGGAAATGAAGAGTGCTTGGATCAGTGAGGTAGCAGATTGAGTGGAGAGAAAAGGGTGTATTCTAGAGATGCTGTGAAGGTAAGGTCACACAGGAGACAAGTGAAGGAACCAGGGGTAAAACCCAGGCCTTCTCACTCCCAGGCCCATGCTCTTTCTTTTAGTTCATCCTGCTTTAGGTAAAAAAAAAAAGTTTTAATTTTTTCAGTTCAGTGCTAAGGAGAGCCCTGTTGTGCTGACAGTCTGTTACTGTTTGGAATAGATATAGACATCTCATAGTTTCAGCATTTGCTAGGTGTTCACAGCTCCTCATTAAGCTCATCCAGTCTCACTGGACTCGTGGTGGATCTATATTCGTTGGTTTTGCTGCCCCCCCAAAAGCTGGAGATTTAATCTGAATCTGGATGCTGAGATGTTACCACCCATTCCACATGGCTTTTTTCCTTTGCCTACTTCCTAGTTCTCCTGGATGCAGGCTAATATATAAACCTAGTCTTCTTTGGGATTATCGTTAGTCTGCAGCATTGTGTTTATTCTACACAAATCATTTATGTGATTTCTAATGCATGCTTATGTGTGTGTGTCTAAGTGCATGTATGGCTCCAGAGGCCAGTCATTGATACATATAGTAGCTCCTGAATGATTGATTAAAAAATTATAGGTCAGTCCACTCCCACAGTCCCAACAGCACTCGTTCTTCCACCACCCCTAACCATGCTCTTATCTCTGGAATAGCTGCTCTACTGGGATTGAAACTGCACCAACAGTGTGGAGAGGAGAGCATAGATGTGAAAGCAGGGAGCCACATGAACTCCAGAGACAGTAGGAGGCTTCAGCTATTGGCCTTGCTTCTCCTCTTCCCCTCAACCCTTGGTTTTTACAGCCTCGGTTCCCATTTGGCCTTGCCATCAATTCACTGCAAAGTAGCCACACTTTAGAGCAGACCTACTAATGACACAGTCAGTGTCGCTGACAGTGGGTCACCTGCCCCCCCGTCCCCTCCTCCCAGTATCATTTGGAATATTCTTGGAGGGCACTGGCTTCTCTGCTAATAGAGGGAAGGCTCCAGACCTCCCAAGGGTTGGGTGGAGGGGAGGAGGACAAGGGGGAAGCTAAGATCTCCTGAGGACAAAGCAAAGGGAAGTCAGACAGGTGGAGCTGCCGTTGGCTCTGATCTCTGCTCCTTCCTCCTCTTCCTTAGACCCAGCTAGAAGAGATCTTCATGTGGTTATTTATTTCTCTCTACCTAAAATATACCTGGGCTGAAAAGAAATCTAGAGCTGGTTAATTTAGTTATGACCTTAATACGGGCTTTATCTTACACTCAACCTCATTTCCCAGCCATTTCAATAAGCCTAGCACATGGTGTCTGGCTTGTGTTAAACAAAGCCTCACCTTCGTCCCGATTGCCTTAAACCTCAGTGACTGTAAACTTTGCCTTGCAAACCTTAAATTTAGAATTGTCCTTGTGATCTTTTCTCATTTGCGTTACTAGTTAAAAATCCCAGTTTTGATCACAATCTCATTTGAGAGTTCAGTTCAGCCGCAGCCACTGAGGCCTACCCAGAACTCTCAACTGAATCCTGGACGGAATTCCCAGTTTTATATCTTAGCACCTAATTGAGGATGGTTGATTTTGATCCCCACATGTGGTTATACAGCAAAGCGTCCCCAATTTCAATCTCCCAAGGAATCTAATAACTGCGTGGAATAGGTAAGTGTATATTTTATACTTGCAGATATAGCATTCATTCATTCATTCAATTCATTCACTTGTATTTACTCAGCGTTTCCTGTGTGCAGAGCACTGTACTAAGCACTTGGGAGAGTAGAAGACATATTCCCTGCACACAACGAGCTTACAGTCTAGAGGACGAGTGCATGGCAGCTGCCTTTTCATACTGAAACTTTACGATGACTCCACTCGTAAAACCAGAGCCTCATGGGCTGTAGAGACAATCAGAACTCCCCACTGTTATTCCTGCTTAGACTTCCTTAGCGATCCTACATTGGTTGTGGTTGAACTATCACAGAGCACCGAGGATAGTGGAAAGGATACGTGCTACGAGGCAGTGAGTGCTCCTTTATAAATCAAATGAATTAATAAATGAAGAATGTCCGTCATAATCAAGCATCCTTCTCAATATGCCAAACATCATAGAACTAAACTCCACTGATCCTCAAAGGATGCTAGCATCTCTCTCCATTTTCTGTCAGAGAACTGCTAAAGTGATTTTTTTTGTTACAAAAACTGAAATTTCCTTTTCAATTAAATTTTCTATTTGACATGTTTCCAAAGGATTTGCAACAGCACTAAAAGTTAGTTAACCAAGATTATGCTTTGGAAAAATTAACAGCTGTTAAGTTATTAATTTTATATTTCTTAAATTCAGGCTTTGAAATTCCAAAATCTACTGGTACTAGAAAAATATCCTGCAAAATATGCAGTTTTTTAAAATTGGAGTAATGTTATTTCCAAATTTTCTCTATAGGTTGCAATTGGTTCAAGGGTATTTGACTTTTTATAATTTCCAAAAGGATTATAAAGCAGTACTTCCTAGTGGAAAGAGCATGGACCTGGGAGTCAGAGGATCTGAGTTCTAATCTGCTGTGTGACCTTGGGCAAGTCACTTAACTTCATTGTGCCTCAGTTACCTCATCTGTGAAATGGGAATTAAGATTTTGAGTCCCATGTGGGACGTGGACTGTGTCCGACCTACCCCAGTGCTTAGTAAAATGCCTGGCAGATAGCGAGTACTTAAAAAATACCATAAAAAGGATTAACAATGCAATCTGGGAAAAGAACAATGAACCAATAGTATCTTTGCTTATAAATGAATAGGCAAAATGTAAATTCTTGTGATCCAGAATTGAATTGGCCTGGGAAGATAATTAAAACACTTAAATTTGCAAATTTTAATTCAAACTACTATTAAATGACAGTGATCAATTTAAAAGTTCTTCAATTGTGATGAGCATAGTGTTTCTTAGAGGCTTTGTGCCTGGGGTTGGGGGGAGTCATTAGATCCTCCTTTTAGGATATAAATCATGATTTTTCTTGTGCTGGGTTAATACTAACAATCTTTACTTGAATAATGAAATTTGTCCTTTCAGTAAAAAATACGTTATACAATTGGGGTTATTTTTCTTTCTGTTTAACCTATCGGCATTTTCCCTCCTACAACCAACAGCAGATTCAAAACTAAAAGACTCAGCGTAAACACATATCAATGTTTGCCTTTCAATTTTCAACTTCTCAGTCCTTTATGTTTTACCCTCACGTAAAACCGAGCACTGACGAAGGCTTTTTGTCTTGAAAGCATTACAGCACACCCGTATGTAAAAAAAAATCCTGTTGAAGTCACTGGACTCTGCCTGCCCAAAGACTGTAGGGCCAGATCCAAATAAATTCATCTACTATCTTTTCATCAGAGGGAAACACTTTCCCACCCTGAATTTGGAAGAGACTGCTCTCTGAAACAAGCGTTTCTGTTTGTGTGCCACTCAAAATAATGTGGTTGAAACTGAAGCTGATTATACTCTCTACCACTAGGAGGGGTTGTTGACATTTGTTGGAGAGAATTGGCGGAGTTTTTTGGTTTTTGTTTTTTTTTCCAGGGCAGCTTCAGGGAATCGGAAAGGCTTTATACAGATCCTGTGTAAACCCTACAACACTTTTACCAACATTTTCTTCTTCTTAAATCTGACATTAAAAGGCAGAGTGCAACATTTTAGGCGTGACATGCTCATGAATTCGTGATTTGTCCGGTACAATGGAATTTCAAAGTAAATTCGGAGTTACGTTTCCAGCTCTCAATCTGACATTGTAATTACCGAAGAGTAGTGCAAGTTTCTCTTGCAGCATCAATGCATTTTACATGGCTAAGATAGAGCAGTAATCCGATCAGCTACAACTGCCACAGTACCAGACGGACCCCTAAAAATAGAAGCCCTATGGTAATCTGTCTGGATTACTGAATCCAGGGACTGCTTGGCAACAAATCAGGAAAATGTTTGCAGAAAAGGATTTAAATATATCACGAAGTTTTATCTGAATAATAAGGGCCCCTGAATTGAGAGCTATTGCTTTCATGCTGCTTCCAAACATCCAAGGCTCACTTGGTCAAAACACTGTCTTTCAGGTTTTTCTGTTTGGGTCATCTTAAAGCCATTACAGACAAAATGAGAAGTCGTCAACAATGTATACTGGACAATCTCGGGAATGAAAGTTGCTAAAACCATTTAAGCCCTAAAACAGCCATTTACATAGGGCAATTTCTTTCCAAGGGAGAAACAAAATCCACCCTGTACCGTTGAAATTTCCGTGGTTATAATGTTGCCCAGTTTGGTCAAATAAATCCCCACCAATATTTATATGAAAACACTCATTTGCAAATGAATTTAATCTGAACATGATGCAAGTTGAAGAAGGAAAGGGGTAGAGAGACAGCTTGGGATGTGTGGGTTAAGCAACTTGAAGTAAGCAGCACCACATGAGAGCAAGAAGTTATTTGGCAGGTTTTGTGTCTATCAGATCAATTGAATTGGACTCTCCCACACAATAACTATAGTGCTCTGCTTCCGGTAGGTGCTCAATAAATACCATTGATTTTACCTACCTCTAAAATAGTGAGATAGCCTGTGGTAACAGCATATCTAGTTTCTCAGCAGGCTGGGGGGGGTCACCTAGAGAACATGTTGAATGTCAGGATTCCCAGATCCTTGGAAATTTTACTTTCCCTTTAAATTGGTACCTCACCATTTTTCGTAAAAAGCAACTCAAAAATGAAGAAGCAGCTAAGAGGGAATCAATCAATCAATCAATCAATCAGTGCTATTTATTGAGCACTTACCTGGTGCAGACCACTGTACTTAAGCACTTGGAAGAATACAACAGAGATGATCGACATGTTCCCTCCCCACAAGGAGCATACAATCCAGAGTGGGGAGTCAGACATTCATTTATATAAATTATGGCTCCTCTCTCGCCCCGCTCCAGTCTATTCTTCACTCCGCTGCCCGGCTCATCTTCCTGCAGAAACGGTCTGGGCATGTCACTCCCCTTCTTAAACAACTCCAGTGGTTGCCTATCAACCTCCGCTCCAAACAAAAACTCCTCACTCTAGGCTTCAAGGCTCTCCATCACCTTGCCCCTTCCTACCTCTCCTCCCTTCTCTCTTTCTACCACCCACCCCGCACGCTCCGCTCCTCTGCCGCCCACCTCCTCACCGTCCCTCGGTCTCGCCTATCCCGCCGTCGACCCCCGGGTCACGTCCTCCCGCGGTCCTGGAACGCCCTCCCTCCTCACCTCCGCCAAACTGATTCTCTTTCCCTCTTCAAAACCCTACTTAAAACTCACCTCCTCCAAGAGGTGTTCCCAGACTGAGCTCCTCTTCTCCCTCTACTCCCTCTGCCATCCCCCCTTTACCTCTCCGCAGCTTAACCCTCTTTTTCCCCTTTTCCCTCTGCTCCTCCACCTCTCCCTTCCCATCCCCACAGCACTGTACTCGTCCGCTCAACTGTATATATTTTTGTTACCCTATTTATTTTGTTAATGAATTGTACATCGCCTCGATTCTATTTAGTTGCCATTGTTTTTACGAGATGTTCTTCCCCTTGACTCTATTTATTGCCATTGTTCTTGTCCGTCCATCTCCCCCGATTAGACTGTAAGCCCGTCAAACGGCAGGGACTGTCTCTATCTGTTGCCGACTTGTTCATCCCAAGCGCTTAGTACAGTGCTCTGCACATAGTAAGCGCTCAATAAATACTATTGAATGAATGAATGAATGAATAAATGCTGTAGGGTTGAGGGTGGGTTGAATATCAGGGAAGCAGCATGGAGTAGTGGAAAGAGCATGGGCCTGGAAGTCAGAATGTCATGGGTTTTAATACCTACTCTGCCACTTGTCTGCTGTGTGACCTTGGGTGAGTCACTTCACTTCTCTGGGCCTCAGTTGACTTATCTGTAAAATGGGGATTGAGACTGTGAGTCCCACGTGGGACAGGGACTGTGTCCAACCCGATTTGCTTGTATCCACCCCAGAGCTTAGTACAGTGCCCGGCACATAGTGAGAGCTTAACAAATGTAGTAATAATAATAATAATGATAATAATGATGTTCTTAAAGGGTACAGATCCAAGTGTATAGGTGACATAGACGAGAGAGGGAGTAGGGGATAAAAAGACTTTTGGAGGAGATGTAATTTTAATAAGCTTTTGCAGGTGGGGAGAGTGGTCATCTGTTGGATATGAAGGAGGAGGGAGTTCCAGGCCAGAGGCAAGACATGGGTGAGGGGTCAGTGGTGCGGTAGACAAGATTGAGATACAGTGGGTAGGTTGGTGCTAGAGAAGCTAAGTGTGGAGGAGATCCATGAGGAGAGATGGGAGGGACCAGCTGATAGAGCAATTGAGGAGTTTCTGTTTGATATGGAGGTGGATGGACCATCAATGGAGGTTCTTGAGGAGTGGGGAGACATCGGCATCATCATCATCACCATCATTGACAGCAGTTATAGAGTGCTTTCTATGTGCAGGGCACGATACTAAGCACTTGAGAGACTACAATCCAACAGAGTTGGCATACACATTCCCTACCCACAATGAGCTTATAGCCTAGAGACGTGGACTCTAGACCATAAGCTCGTTGTGGGCAGTGAGACTCCCTACCAACTCTGTTATGCCGAATTCTCCCAAGCACTTACTACAGTATAATGCAAACCATAAGCACTCAGTAAATACAATTGATTGATTGACAGATTGATGGAGTGAACTTTTTTTAGAAAAATGATACAGGTAATAATAATAATGGTGGTATTTGTTAAGCGCTTACTATGTGCAAAGCACTGTTCTAAGTGCTGGGGGGATACAAGGTGATCAGGTTGCCCCACGTGGGGCTCACAGTTTTAATCCCCATTTTACAGATGAGGTAACTGAGGCACAAAGAAGTTAAGTGACTTGCCCAAAGTCACACAGCTGGCAAGCAGTGGAACCGGGATTCGAACCCATGCCCCTGACTCCCAAGCCCAGGCTCTTGCCACTGAGCCACGCTGCTTCAGGTAGCAGACTGACGTATGGACTGAAGTGGGGAGAGACAAGAGGCAGGGAGGTCAGCAAGGAGGCCTATGCAGTAGTCAAATTGGGATAGTATGAATATTTGGATCAGCATAGTAGCAGTTTGGATGCAGAGGAAGGGGTGACGTAGCAATGTTGTGAAGGTAGAAATGACAGGATTTGGTGACAGATTGAATATGTGGGTTGAATAGTAGAGATGAAATGAGGAAAATGCCAAGGTTACAAGAGATAGGGAGGATAGCGGGTCTGCAGTTGTTGGAAAGACAGGGGGAAAACAGGGTTTTTGTGGGAAGCTAAGGAATTCTGTTTTGGACATTTTAAGTTTGAAGTGTCAGCAGGACTAACAGATAGAGCTGTCCTGGGGGCATGAGGAAATGGGAGACTGCAGAGGAGAGAGGTCACGTCTTGAGATGTAGATTTGGGAATCATATGTGTAGAGATGGTAGTTGAAAGGAATAAGCTCTCCAAGGGAGTGGGTGAAGATGGAGAATAGAAAAGGCCCCAGAACTGAGCCTTGAGGGACTCCCACTGTTACAGATTGGGAGGCAGAGGAGAAGCCTGTGAAAAGCACTGAGAAGGAGCAGTCAGAGAGATAGGAGGAAAGCCAGGAGGGGACTGTGTTGATGAAGTCGAGTCACTTTACTTGTCTCTACCTCAGTTTCCCCATTGGTAAAATGGGTATCCAATACCTATTCTCCCCCCCTTGTGGGACAGGAGCTGTGTCTGACCTGATTATCTTGTGAATCCCTAGTGTTTAGTATTATGCTTGGCAAATAGTAAGTGCTTAACAAGTACCATAATTGCCGTAATTATTAGAAGTCAGTGGCTGTCTAGACTTGGTAGTTTGGTATACATTCTGCCTGGAATTTTTTGGCCCTCGATATTGATGAACATTTGGTGGTAGTTTTTTGGCAGAATAGGCACCCAGACTGTTATAGTTCTTGCTTCATTGTTCCGTGAATGAATCAAAATCCGTAATTGATAATCCAGCCTCTAGTTCAAATAGTAAATTCACTTAATTATATTTAAAAAAATGAATTAGAGCCAATATAGTGTGAGGGGGGCCATCTAAATTCTTAGCAATTCATTTTACAATTTTCATTTTTTTTCTTGGTGACCCTGCTCGACAAGTGTTAGTTTAAACTGGAATTAGTGCTCTAACTCCTTGGGTTATAATGCATGATGACTACCTTCATCATGGGAGAAGCAGCGTGGCTCAGTGGAAAGAGCATGGGCTTTGGAGTCAGGGCTCATGAGTTCGAATCCCAGCTCTGTCACTTGTCGGCTGTGTGACTGTGGGCAAGTTACTTAACTTCTCTGTGCCTCAGTTCCCTCATCTGTAAAATGGGGATTAAGACTGTGAGCCCCACGTGGGACAACCTAATTCCCCTGTGTCTACCCCAGCGCTTAGAACAGTGCTTGGCACATAGTAAGCGCTTAACAAATACCAAATACAAATACCTTTGGAGAGTGTGACTAAGAGCCGGAATAGGGTTCTGAAGCAATATTTACTGCTCCTGTCTGTCAGTGAACCAAAAAATCTTCATCACAGACTTTACCCATTATGCGGATATTTGCTGGACCACTGTCGGCTGCCTCCTTTTTCAAATTACCTTGCTCTTTAACACAAATGTCCTAGAAAGGGCAAACATCAGGCTATTATTTCTTGGCATTTGCCTGTTGTCTGGTTCCCTAGTTTGATTAGCAGAATCGTGGTCTTAAAGGTGCTGTCTTCATTTTTTTTTTCCAGAATTGATTCAATGGCCTTAAACTGTTCAGTAATTGCAGTTTATTTAAAAGGGACATTGTCAAGGAAGGTGATCCCTCTAAAAAGCCTTGCTCTAAAATGGTTATCAGTAATGAGGAAAAAAGAGGTAAGGACCAAGACTGGAAACTATAGCCATGTTTCCACAAGTTTGCTGGTTTGCCTGGAATGACCAAGCGGGGTTCTCCAATGTGCGCTACTCTTTGCTATTACAATTATCCTATGGGGCTGGCCAGGCAGCAGCACTGCTCCCCTGAATGTGCTCTAAGACTGCCTTGTTGGGCTCAGGAGCAACTCACCAACTCACACTCTTTGGCTCTGGAGTTAGCACATTGTGGACACCACATGTAGTGGTTTGGTTGAGAAGGCACAGCATGCAGGGCAGTTAATAGAGAGATTGGCCAGATTTAGAGTGCAAAGTGAGGTGAGCAGCTGGTCATGGGGCTTGATTGACCATCTGAAGAAAAGGTGAACAGGGCTGAGTCCCTGCTAGGTATGCCTCATGGTTTGATCCTTTCTTGTGGCATTTGTTAAGTGCTCACTCTGTCTCAGGCACTGTACTGAGTGCTGGGGTGAATACAAGCAAATGGGGTTGAACACAGCCCCTGTCCCATGTGGGATTCACAGTGGCATGCTCCTTCTTTTACAGATGAGGTCACTGAGGCCCAGAGAAGTGAAGTGACTTTCCCAAGGTCACACAGCAGACAAATGGCAGAGCCGGGATTAGAACCCATGACCTCCTGACTCCCGAGCCTGCGCTCTATCCACTACGTCTTACTGATCCTTTGTTTTGGTGAGGGCCAATGTACAGGGCTTTGGTCCCCCGATGCAGGACAATAGGTACTACTGATATGGCCTGCTTCCCTCATTTTAAAATCACGAAAGAAAAAAACAATGTATGCTAACTTCTCTGTGCCTCAGTTACCTCATCTGTAAATGGGGGATGAAGACTGTGAGCCCCATGTGTGACAGAGACTGTCCAGCCTGATTAACTTGTATCTACCCCAAGTAGTATGGTGCTTCGTATGGTGCCTGGCACACAGCAAGCATTTAACAAATACTATAAAAATAAAATGACCCCACTCCAGCAGCCCATTTCAGGTTCATTTACTGTGAAGTTAGGCCTTTCAGCAGTTGAATTTCCAACTGATCCAATCGATTACTCTCATGCATCCAAAGTTGATCTTATATGAAGGGAGTGGCTATAGTTCCTGATTGGCAGCCAAAGGCTTACTCTGGCTTCTGGCCATGTCAGGAAGCTATTGTACGTTCTCTATTGCTAAGAGAAGACGGCAAGAGAGAGAGAGCCAAGAGTTGGGTATTTCATCAAATCAGTGTCTAGACATTTGGGATAGGGTCACCAACCCGCAGCAGCCATATTTCTTCCAAATCTGTTTTGGCTCAGTGACTGAATTGAATCAAATTTCCTGCCTGTCTCTCGAACCCCTCAGTCAGTCAACAAGTGTTGGACAAACATTCTTTTGCAGAAAGATTTGGACTTCTACTGGAGGTGGAGCTGTGGCCAAGACACTTAAATGGCAAGTAGGAATTTCGCCTAGAAACTACATTTCCCAGAATTCAAAGACTTCTATTTCCCAGGGTCATGTGTGACTGAGAGCCAATTAAGCAGGGTGGAGCCTTTTAAAGTCAGATCATAGGCAAGTCTGCTTTCCTTTCTTCCAGTTCTAGCTTCCTTTCTGTTTAGCTCTTTAGCCATGTTGAAGACTCTGTTGGGTTTTGTTTGTGAATATACATGCACAAAGTTTTTTTTTTATCTAAGGGTAAGTAATAATTTGAATCTGGCTTAGTTTGCTTCTCTTTCTCTTCATGAATGTTAAGTTATAGAGTTCTGAGTGTTTGGGACATGTCTAGTGAATTTCTCTGAGGCTACTGTCCCATAAATTCTGACGGTACAGCTTTTATTAAATGTGATGTGGGTAGTAGCAGCAGTGCTGTAGCCTGAAGCAGGGTGGTCTAGTGGATAGAGCACAGGTCTTGGAGTCAGAAGGATCTGAGCTCTAATCCCTGCTTTGCCACTTGTCTGCTGTATGACCTTGGGCAACTCAGTTTTCTGTGTTTGTCACCTCATCTGTAAAGTGGGGATTAAGATTACGAGTTATGAGTCCCATGTGGGACAGGGACTGTGTGCAACTTCATTAGCTTGTATCTACCCCAGTGCTTAGTACAGTTCCTGACAAAGAGTAAGTGCTTAACAAATACCATTTAAAAAAAAAATCACATTCTGAGACATATTAAAGAGTCCAACAATTTGGAGTCCCCAGGTGGACACTGAGGTTTTGGTAGAGGGATATGGAACTGACACATCAGAATCTCAGAGATAGGTGTGACAAGTAATTAGGAAGCTCAAGAATGATGTAGCTTGAGTTCTCTAGACAAAGGCCTCAGAGAGGGCATGACTCTTTTGCAAGTCGTGACTCACACAGGGGCGGGGCCCATAAGAGACAAAAGGCATGGTTTTCTAACTCAGCCTGCCAGAAGACAAAGAAACATATGCTTTTGCAGGTTCTAACTAAAGCTGAATGAGAAGGGTGAGCAGCAAGCAAATATTTGAGTACCTTCAGGTTGCACTAGATGTTCCTGTTTCTACCCTCTCCTCAGCACTTTTTTTTCCCTCCTCCTCCTGCAAAACTCCTTTGGACTTTAACCCAGTTTATCTAAAATTGGCTGCAGCTGGGGAAGCCTGAAAAAGACCCTGGTTATAATTATTTGATTATCCATCCATCAATCCTATTTATGGAGTGCTTACTATGTGCAGAGCACTGTATTAAGCATTTGGGAGAGTATGGTATAACAGGGTTGATAGGTTCGCTGTCACAACGACCATCAAGACAAACTGTTACTTATTTCTCACTCCCCTTCAATAGTAACAATTCAGATCGTCAAAGTGGAATGGGGAAGAAAGACATCTTGAGGAAAATAACCCTCGGTTTGTACCTGGTGAAAATACAGATTTTTAAGTGCTTAGTATGTCTCAAGCACTGTTTTAAGCACTGGGATAGGTACAAAGAGGAACTTGAGGAGCAACGTGGCTTAGTGGAAAGAGAAGTGGCTTGGGAGTCAGAGGTCGTGGGTTCTCATCCCAGCTCTGCCACTAGTCAGCTATGTGACTTTGGGCAAGTCACTTCACTTCTCTGTGGCTCAGTTACCTCATCTGTAAAATGGGGATTAAGACTGTGAGCCCCACATGGGACAACCTGATTACCTTGTATCTCCCCCAGAGCTTAGAACAGTGCTTGGCACACAGTAAATGCTTAAAAAATACCATTATTATTATTATTACAAGTTAATCAGGTCTAGGTCAGTGAGTAGTTCCTCTTTGTCTGAACTCAGATTTAGCTAACTGCTAACCAAACGGCCCTCAGGTGACTCAAAAGAAAATCCTTCATGGGCCAGTTGACACTTGAATATTGCAACTGAAGGGTTGGGGTGTGTGTGTAGTGGGGCAGTGGGGGTAGGGGGGTGGGTCTCATCTATTTGAATATACAGCCCCCTCTTCCCCTCTTCACAAACAGCTCCTTTGGATCATCACTGTGTCTCTGCAAGAGATGAGAGAGTTGAACAGAGGCCATGGGACCTTTCATTCAAGAATCTCAGTGCACTTTTGAAATGAGATATTCTCAATATCAAGCCAACACACAGGGTACCACTTACCATATTTTAGCTATTCTATTGCAGTCTTAAAATGGTGTTTGATTATATCTTTTTGGAATGTCTTTTTTTCTGAAGAGTTATTGATTTTTCTGAAGCCAATCATCAATGACTGGCCAGAGTTCCTGAGCTTAGTCCAAAGGGTAACAATGGCAGAAAATACCATCAAGAGATCCACCCAGAAGAAGATAGGGTTATTATGAGGTTTGGGAAATCAGAATTCAAATCCTTTTGTAGCAATCCCTAAGGGAATATTTTTTCCAGCCCAGATCTCTGAGGTGCTAGTTTCACAATTACTGAGCAGAGTCTTCACCTTTTTCTAAATGAGGAATGTGTGGATTCTGGAGCCTGAAGAAACTGACTGCAGACTGAGATGATCCTGAGATGGGAGCCAGTATTGAAGCCCAAAATGGATGCTTTCATATCTTAAGTTCCTGTCTATAGCTCATCTGTTATTTGTCACGCTAAAAGTACCCCAGCACCAAACCTAGCCCCGCTAAGAAGGAAATCCATGTCACTGTGGATGTTTGGTAAGTGAAGACAGATCAGGATTCTGAAAACCTTTAATGTACCTGATGATCTATTTCATTGTCAAAAGGACTGATTTTATAAGTCATTCCCTAATTCATTCCAACAGACTTATGACAGTGTGTTCAGTGGTTGATATCTGTACCTATCATAGTACTGAAGCGCTTTCCAGTCCTTGGGCTCAATGGATTCTGAGGATGGAGTTTGTCCCCAAACCTTGAGAGACATTCAGGCATGCTAGACATGCATTTTCCACTATCGGTCTTGCCTGGAATGTCCTCTGGGGCATTCTGGGAGAGATGTGTCCATGGCGTCGCTAGGGGTTGGAGACAAGACAAGTATAAGACAAGTATAAGTATAAAACAGTATACAGTATAAGACAAGACAAGAACGTCCTCAGGGAATGAGGGAATATTTGTCCCACAGTGAGAGTCGGTTTGGCTACATAGTGTTGGAAGCACCGGTTTGTGTGCCTGTGTATCTGTGTGCGGGCATGAGCCAGATGCAGTGAGTGCTGCAAAATGAGTTTTTCAAAACCACAACTCCTATATTATAAGACAACTGGGTGCATTTGTTTCTTTGTAATCCTTAGAATTCCTAAAATTTTTCTCAAGCCCACAACCTTTTTTCTGGGTAATTTTCATTGTTTATAAAATCAGTGGCATCAGAGGAAAAGAAGAAAACAAGGAGACAGACTACCTAAGTACTATAAATCTAGAGCTCCCTCAAACCAGGTATCGTCTCATTGGGCCTGTACAGAATAGAATCAAGTCTATATGCTCTTCCATCAAAGTCATTACAGTGCATGCTGTGAATGTGAATGTTCATTAGCATATTATGGATCCATAACTTCTTCTTTAAAAAACCTTAAGAAAAGTAATTATCCAGCATGAAAGGCATGGTTTTAAACTTCAGCCTCTCTTCTAGTTTGTTTTCTCTGCCCTCTCCCATACCTTTTTTTTTTTATCTACTCATTCTAGACTGTGAGCCTGTTACTGGGGAGGGATTGTCTCTATCTGTTGCCAAATTGTACTTTCCAAGTGCTTAGTACACTGCTCTGCACACAGTAAGTGCTCGATAAATACGATTGAATGAATGAATGAATTTGCTTTTTAACTGAAGGGAGAGATTGGATGGGCTCAGGACATTGAAATCGAGATTGTTTGAGTCAATTTAATACTGTAGATTGAAGTGGTCATCCAGGTAATCAATCAATCAATGGTATTTATTGAGCTCTTACTATGTGCAGAGCCCTGTACTAAAAGCTTGGGAGAGTACGATGCAATGGAGTTTGTAGACATGGTCCCTACCCATAATGAGTTTACAGTCTAGAGGCAATAGTCTAGATGTCGGGTCATGGAGTGGAAGAATGGGGATCTGAAACCTATCTGTAGAATCTACAATCAAGTGATAGGAGCAAAGCCTCTAGCTTTCAAAGATCTAGCTGAAATGGATGCTTTGTGTCTTTCTAATGATCCCAGGAGTGCTATAGACATTATTCAATCATATAACATCCTTATGAATTAGATAGCAAATACTATTGGCTGATTCTCATTTTTAGGACCTAGAAGGAGCAACATGACTTAATGGGAAGAGGGTAGGACTGGGAGTCAGGAGACTGGCTTCTAAACTTGGCTCTTCCACTTGCCTGCAGGGTGACCTTGGGTGAAGCACTTAACTTCTTTGGGTCTTAGTTTCCTCATCTGTAAAATGGGGATGAAATACCTGTTCTCTTCCCCCTTAGGCTGTGAGTCCCATGTGGGACAGAGACTGTCTCTGTTCTGATTATCTTGTATCTACCCCAGTGCTTAGCACAATGCTTGGCACATAGTAAGCACTTAACAAATACCATAGTTATCATTAAATGAATATTTTTGAATATGCAAAATAAGAACTTGACTAACTTTCAAAATAGCCCAACTCCAACTTGAGAAATTAACAGTAAGATGGCAGCATGGCTTAGTGGAAAGAGCCTGGGCTTGGGAGTCAGAGGATGTGGGTTCTAATCCTGGCTCCACCACTTACCTGCTGTGTGACCTTGGGCAAGCTGCTTAACTTCCCTGTGCCTCAGTTACCTCATCTGTAAAATGGGGATTAAGACAGTGAGCCCCACGAGGGACAACCTCATTACCTTGTATCTACCCAAGTGCACTGTTCTGAGAACAGTGCTTGGCACAGAGTAAGCGCTTAACAAATACCATAATTATTATTTCAAGGGAGAAAGAAGAAATTAATGAATTAGGAATCCCTACAAATGGAGGGTTTTGTTTTTTCCTCCTAAACAGAAGCCATTTTGTGAATTCTCATAAATATCACTTCCTTTGTTTGGATTTCATTTTCTACCCATCCCAGTTCTACCTGTTTTACTGGGTGCTCTTTACTGGATTTTGTGGAACTCAAAGCATATGTGTGAATTTCATAAGCAACGGGTGGCAGTTCTGGCTCATGCAGTGGATGGGTCTGTTTTCAGCAATATCCTCATCCCCAAATTCTTCTTCTCCAATGTCCCTAGCTGGAGATCTAGCTCTGATCAACAAGAGCTCGTGTAACATGATGAAAAGAGTCGATTTCTGAAAGAACAAATTAAGACTTCAGTTCTGAAAGGCAAAGTACTGTGAGTTCATCATGCAGTGCTGTGAAACAAATGCATTAAGGGCTCACACTTTGTCATGCAATCAACAGGGAAGGCTTAAGCTCCTAGCTGCCTGATTTGCACATTCTTATCAGATATTTGCAACTGCAATCAAAATAAGCCGCTATGGTTGAAAACTTTTAGCATGATTCAGCCACTTGATTAAAAAAAAAAGCATTTAGCACAATAAATAACTTTTGTTTTAAGAAGTCCATTCAAATTACTTGGAGGAGTCACAGTAGAAGTGTCCAGTGTTATCATAAAACAACCCTATGGGGGAAATAGTCATTGGATGTTGGGTGTGAGTCACACAAGGCATAAAAATTAGATGAGAACTAGTGAAAACACAATTTTTTAAAAAAATATGCCAGCCATATTGTGCCCCTTTGCCTTCTTCTTCAGCAAGAACCACGAGCCGAGAGTCCTCTAACACTCTGAAACAATGTCTATTGTTCCAGTATATTTTTGACT
Organism: Ornithorhynchus anatinus; assembly: GCF_004115215.2. NCBI lineage: Eukaryota > Metazoa > Chordata > Mammalia > Monotremata > Ornithorhynchidae > Ornithorhynchus > Ornithorhynchus anatinus. Next base: position 59,751,230 of record NC_041753.1, read on the forward strand.
AATTTTATATTCCAGCCTGAATTTCACACTTAAACATCTGAGAAGCATAGACCTCACACAGAAAGAGTACTGCTATCCAGGGGTGCATGTCAAATCCCTTTCAAATCAGAAAGAGTCATTGACCTGGAGATTGGAATTGAGCAACTATTCTGATCTATATAGATGTTTTGAGAGCATAGCTAGCCAAATAAAACCCCCGTTTTTCCAATGTTAAACAATCCATGCAATTTGGTTCAGAGTATCATGTCCACTGTCTGGTATCTACTCCAGTGCTCACTCCAGTGCTTGGCACATAAGAAGCACTTAGCACATACCTCTGTTGTTATTATTATTATTATCAGAGGAGTCGTGACTCTGGTCACCTTCATGAAATGGGCTTGACCTGCCGTTCAATTCCAGAAAGTCATGGAAAACAGGTTTGGTGGAAACCTGCAACAGAGCTTGTAATCTAGACCCTTCAAATGAGCGCCTTCCAGCTAGCTATTTAGAACAAGAGGAACACTGGTAATGAATTGAACCTTAGAACTCCTCAATCTACCTTTCAGAGGGTCAAATCTGCCATTTTAAAGAACTGCATCATATTAAACATTAATGGTGTGTCTGAATTTGATTAAAGGGGGAATTTAGATCAAGTACCACCTTTTAGGATATGCAGAGCAAAAGATCTGGCAGTTTATGATTTGCTTATCTAAACTGGTGTTTAATCAATCAGTCACTGATTCTGCATCTCAATGCAAACCATTAATGGTTTTCTTTTTGCTTTCCTCCTATTTGGCCCTAGGGTGGCCTACGGTCCCCAGCTGCTTTGTGGACCTGGATCTGAGGAATCTGGACTGCTTTTCCACTTTGGCATATCCCAGACAACAGATACTAAAATATCTGTTACCTCGATGAAGCCAGTGCACAATCACGCCCTGCCTAGTGAGCCTGCATACTGTGTCCCTGCAGAGCAGATCTAATCACATAGCTCCCTTTGAATTCAATGGGAGTTCCACACTCAGAACACTTCCATTGGGGACCAATCTGAGAAATGAGCCCACTGTTACCAGAAGTAAGGCTTCAGAATAAAGAAGAGGTTTAAATGGAGCATGAAGCCGAAGCTGTGCTTAGAGCTGTCTGTATCGGGCCACTGTCAAAGTCAACACTTGGTGCGAGAGAAATCAAATGGTGAGATGTTCCTTACACGGTTGGATCAGAGTTACTAACTCCCAGGTTCTGTTGGGTGGAAAGCCCTAAAACAGGTACAAGGAAAGGGATTCAAACTGATGGTTGTAACTTAAAAAGAAAAGTATCCCAGTTGGACTAGTGAAGATTGAGTATTTATTTTCAATCTCTTCTAAGTGAAAGAAAATATATATCAAAGGTGCATCTATTTGCAGGATAACCGAAATCACTCAACAAGGGTCATAAATCCACAGGATACTCCTGAGATCTGGAATCTGGATTTATGTGGCAGAGATAGCTGGAAGATAAGTGAAATACTGTGTAGTCAGTCAGCTCCCTACTGAATATACATCTGAAGAAACTGGAGAGTTCTGTTTCTCCAGTGTGTTGGATCAGCTGCCCACTAAAGGTGTGTCCTTGAAATGCTGATGTGAATGAATTAATGAAATGTTTCACATTAAGCAAATATTGAGGGCCGGGTGGGTGGGCAGTGGGAGGAGGAGGAAAAAGGCAAAGTGGTGTCATCCTTGTGCCTTTGTGTTTTACGAAGTCCATCTTTGAAATAGGCTCATAGGTAATTTGGAAAAGAAGTGAAGGGGAGGCTTGCAGGGACAGAAAACAGAGAGGAAGCAGAGATATGCAAATCTTCAATATTCGAACACAATAATAACTTGGACAGTAGAGCTGAAATGTCACACTTCTCTGAGCCTGGAAAACACACACACACACACACAAATATGCATATTTTACTCACTTCAATGTCTCTGAAGAAGTGCACTCAGCCACCTAGTTTTACTGGGCAAGACAGATGAGAAAGGATGCTGGCAGGTTACCCAAGCAACTGCTGCTTGGCAAACTGAAAAGGAGCACGTGCAGCCCTGAAGGAGGAAATACACTATTTAAATACATACTGAAGCACTGTGTCAAAGAGTGCAACGTGGGTGTGGGTTTTGGGAGGCTGTGGGTTTTGGGAGGCCACTGCAGTAGACAAACCAGCCTGACAATCAGTCACATTTATTGAGTGCTTACTGTGTGTACAGCACTCTACTAAGCACTTGGGAGAGTACAATATATTAAACCTGGTAGTCGCGTTTCCTGCCCAGCTTACAGCCTGGAGGAGCAATCAAGAGGTCTGTTCTCCTTTAATACAGGTTTTGCAAAGCTTGGGATACCACCGGGCAGACTTAGAAACAGAAGCAGGCCTTGACTGAGGCAAACACATCATTTTGGGAAGAAGCTATCTTCATCTTTGTAAGTACACATCAGTCTTTACAACCACATTTACACACATAGCTAGAATCTCACCATCGGTAGCATCATCTGTGAAAATGAAGGACAGCTAGAAACACAATATATATGACATGCATTATCTCAGAGTCTTTCTGTTTGACGATAAAAGAACCTCAGTGGGAGAATAATTTAGCATTCTGCTGCAATCTCAGTTGGATAGATTAAGCCCACTAATGGTGATGAATGTGAGGATCTGAGGTAACACCTACCACAGAATTTACATTTAGATGATGTGATCTAGCTGGGTTACTTTGGAAATTAAGGGCTCCTGTGAGAACTTTTTCGTATCCAGGAGAACCCAGCTATAGCAACATTCAAGGGACCAGGAAATTAAAGTCACTATAGCCAAACCTCGTAGAAAGAAGGTTGCTGATCCCTCACATCCTACTCAGCGGAGGTAAATCTCCTCTCTCCTGGGCTGAGCCTATCATTAAAATTGTCCATTGACATAATGCTTCCTCTTAAATGATATTCCTCCGGCTTTTTTTTTCTTCAGGTTTCATTATTCTCAATCATTGAGGCTATTTTCCTCTGTGTTCAGGTAATAATAATAATAATGATAGCAATTGTGGTGTTTTTTTAAGTGCTTACTATCTGCCAAGTACTGTTCTAAGCGCTGGGGTAGATATAAAGTAATCAGTTTGGACACAATCACTGTCCCACATGGGGCTCACAGTCTTAATCTCCATTTTACAGATGAGGTAACTGAGGCCCAGAGAAGTTGAGTGACTTGCCCAAGGTCACACAGCTGACATGTGGCAGAACTGGGATTAGAACCGATGTCCTTATAAAAGAGTTGGTAGATATAGTCCCTGCTCACAAGGAGCTTGCAGTCTAGAGTGGGTGATGGACATCAATATAAATAAATTATGAATATGTACATAAGTTCTGTGGAACTGAGGGTGGGGTGAATAAAGGGCACAGATCGAAGTACAAGGGTGATGCAGAAAGGGAGAGGGAGTAGAGGAAATGAAGCCTTAGGGAAGCGCTCATGGAAGAGATGTAATGTGAATAAGGCTTTGAAGGTGGAGAGCATGATATGAAGGGGGAAGAAGTTTCAGGCCAGAGGGAGTACATGGGCTAGTGGTCATGAGGATGTGGCTAAAAATGAATCAATCGTATTTGAGCATTTACTGTATGCAGAGCGCTGTACTAAACGGTTGGGAGAGTACACTATAACAGAGCTGGTGAACCTGTTCCCTGCCCACAACCAGCTTCTTGAAATTGCCTAAGAGTTTAGAGGGTATTCTCAATCTCACCCACCAATACATAGAACAATATATACATTATTAGCCCTAAAATGGAAGTACGATCTTCGCTGTTGAAGAAATATGATTATTTTCTCAACTCCTTCTATAGGACGTAATGACTAGATATGTGGTATTACTAATTCATCTTCATTTAATGCTGTCCCTCTAGGTAAGAGCCTCAGTTCTCTGGAATGGAAGAAGCAGTGAATGAAAAGTTGATACTGAATGTCATTACTTATGAGATGTATCTGATCAGGCTTGAGTTTTCTGTTTTTGGAAAAAAATAAATGGTCTTATGGAGATGAGTACTGCCAAGAGGCATATCTTTCATCTTTTGCTTTACTAGGTGTTTCAACAGATGGGCTTAATAACAAATGGATACCAATAAACCCTAAAGGAAACTATATCTAGGTAGAGTACCTAGCAGAGATATCTATACATCTGTTTATTGTTTCCAACAGGAAAAGTCTCCATATGAAATGACACTAATTTAAAATGGGCTGATTAAAAGAAAACATACTGCAGTGAAATCTATTGGTCATGCTATGTTGGAATTTTTATTTGATTCGTCAATTTTAAAATTGTGCCCTTTGCAAAATTGCCTCAGGGTGCAAGTACAGAATTAGAACATTAATTAAAACCAAACGTGGACACAACAATGACTAACAGAGCAGAAGAGTGAGATAATATGTGAAAAAAAAAGGCAGGCTCCAAACCTCAAATGCCAAGCACTTCAACCATAAGGCCTGACCTGACTTGGGATATGGCATAGTGAAAAGACCTTTCCTGGTGCACACATACAAACAATAGTTAGTGGTGTTTCATTTAGGAAATGCTGTTGGATTGGAAAATACTTTAACGTGTGTAATTTGTCTTTAGAAGTTTTCTCTGTTTTATCCATGCCAGTTATTCCCATGCCCTGTTTTTACTGCATTAGACATGTTTTGATTTCTTGGTTGGCCTATGAAAACTGCACATTCCTTAAATGGACAATAGTGGAGAATTTTCATTCTCTCTTTTTATCTTGAATTAAGTTTTTGGTGCTTGAAACAACTATTCTAGAGCAGAAATGTGTTTTTTTTTAGGAATAGGAAGAAAGCTAATGTATTTAAAAAAACAAACAAATGTGATATTACCCTCTGCAGAAGTGAATCATGAAATCCACAAGACAGTTATTGCTTAAATCCCAACATTGGCCTTTTTTGTCTCACCCCACTGAAAGGCAGAGTGGAACCCACTTAGGAGAGCATAGGCTGTAGCCCATTACTTTTGCTGAGCCATCTCTGACTTGCCATGTCTAGCAAATCATTTCCCCTCTTGTCAAATGGACATCGTTATCTCTCCTATACTCTAAAATATTCTGCCTGTCTTGTGCCCAGAACTTGAGTTTTCTTCATTGCTAATGAGTCTAACTCTCCATAGGCACTGAATCTATAGGTCTATGGTTTGGGGAGAAATACAAAGGAGGATTTTTTTTTTCCAGCTCCTTTTCAAATTCAGGAGTGGTCCCTTGTGTTTGAGAGGTTCAGCAGTTGTATGAGCCCACACGGTGTATTGATCCAGCAATATCCTTCTATGCTTTCTCCCTTCAGGAAGATTTTTCCTGGTTCTGAAGCAATGATATTGCACACAGGACCAAAATGAGTTGGAGATGGAGCTGTGACTCTATTTACAGTAGTATTGTGTAACATTTAGAATCCACTTCTGTGGCCTTATGAGTACAACATTACAGCATTCTTACTTAAGTTTATTGTCGTTTCAGATGCACGTAGTCAGGTATGGGGATAAAGAAACCAACATATCCAGTGAATCAATCAAGCAATTGCATGTATTGAGCGCTTAACTGTGTGCTGGGCACTGTACTAAGCACTTGGGAAAGTATAATACCACAGAGCTGGTAGATGTGATTACGGCCCCCAAGGAGTTTAAAGTCTACAGGGGGAGGCAAACATTAAAGGAGATTTGAATAGGAGAAATAGTATTGTATAAGAATATTTACATGAGTATTGTGGGGCTGAGGTATCAAAGTGCTTAATAATAATAATGATGGTATTTGTTAAGCACTTACTATGTATCAAACACTGTTCTAATTGCTGGGGTAGATAGAAGCTAATCAGGTTGGACACAGTCCCTGTCCCACAGAGGGCTCGCAGTCTTAATTTAACAGAGGGGGTAGCTGAGGCACCGAGAAGTGAAGTGACTTGCCCAAGGTCACACAGCAAACAAGTGGCAGAGCCAGGATTAGGGCCCGGGTCCTTCTGACTCCCAGGACTGTGCTCTATGCACTTGAGGTTCATGCTGCTTCCCCAAGGAAGGGTGCATAGCTAAGTGCAGAGTCGACGCAGAGGGGAGGGCGGATGGGGGAAATAAAAGGCTTAGTCCAGGAAGACCTCTTGGAGGAGATGTGATTTTTTTGGGGGGTTTGGAAGGTGGGGGCTGCTTCTGACAATGATTGACAGGCCTTTGGGCCTGAGGCTTTCTGTGCATCGTGAGGTGCGCCTAGAAGAAAAGGCATGGGTCACAGGACAAACCACAGTCCATGCACATGAAGGTTAACACTGGTCGTTCTGTGGTGCTTATGCTGCCTTTTGCCTAACATCCTTTTCCTTTGATGTAGCAGTGTGGTCATTCTCAAAAGAGGGGCTAGCCAGTTGGCAGGTCCAACACCAAGAGGGCCTGTCCCCTGGCTGAAAATTCCCAAATTCAAGTGCCAAGGGGGCACGTTTTGAAGTTGGCCTAACTGGTGTCTTTGTACCTGTAACTCTGGAGCATGCTCCTGTGCTTGGAAATCCAAGTGCTTAGTACAGAACATTGCACCCAGGGAGGGCATGCAATAAATACCATTAGTACCACTTCCCAAAGTCTCTGTTCCATTTGATTGCCGCATTCCAGACTGACCTGTCTACTGCAGCTGTCTCCCAGTAGTCCACCTCATTTGAAGTTTTGTTTCATTGTGTTTTCAAAGTGTACCTTTTGTCCACGCTGTCTATGATTACCCCGTTTTAACTCATCCTAGAGCAGTTGTTGGGTATCCTGATGTTTTCCATTCTCCTCACTTGTACTAGTCCGCTAAGGTGTAATGTGTTGGACATTGCATCAATGCTAGTGATCCCGTTGCATTCCAGAACCTCATTGTTTTGTGATTCTGTCAGGTCACTTGATGCTAAAGTGGAATAAAGAGGTAATCAGATCAAGTTGGAGAAGATTCGGAGAAGTGTGACCAAAATGATCAGGAGATTGGAGTAATATCCGTATAAGGATCGACTGAAAATATTAGGACTCCAGTCTGGAAAGACAAAGGCTGAAAGGGGGCATGGTTGAGATCCACACATTCACAAGACTGCAGTCAGGGTGAACAATGAATGGTTGTTTACTGATTCTTACAATACTAGAACACACACTGAGGTTCAAAATCTTTTTTATGCAGCAGATGCTAAGCATATGGAAAGATCGACAGCTTCAAGGAGGATGTGGATGAATTAATGGACATGTGGCCCATGAAAGCAAGTATCAGAAAGCAAGTTAGAGATAGAGACAAAACCTAGGATTGTTTAAAGGTTCAAAGGAGTGTACTGGGTTCTGCCAGAATGAACCTTAGAGGGAACCTTAGGGATGTTGAGAAGTTCGTTCTTAACCATGAGGGTGATTGTCAAAGCCGGCAAGCAACTCATTGTTCCCCTTTGCCGCCCAGTTGTAGAAAGAGTACTGGCATAGATGGACCATTGTTCTGAGACAATGATGGAATTCGTGGTCTTAAATTCTAAAAGTTTTGTGGTGGAAGAGGCTGGCCTTTGGTAGGATATTGAAGGAGAGAGAGGATATGAGCAGCTTCTTATGCATAAGCACCAGTAGAAAATTTTTACCTACGTGGTCCCGGAATCACGATTATACATATTGCACGTTGAGGACCAGCATAAAGCAAGAGACTTAAAGAGTTTGTCAGCATGTGTAGGACCACAGTGCTCTGGAGAAATAGCATGAGGTCCAGGTTATAGAAATATTGGTCAAATCTGTCATTTTAGCTTTTAAAAATATACTCCAAATCCCACTTTCCTCCACCTTTTATATTAAATCAGAGCCCGCTACAGTACATTAAGTGATGCTCTAATCAGTGGATAGAGATGGTCTGAGGTCTGCCTCGCCGAATGATAAACTGGCACTGAAGGCATTTAAGCTGCTGCCAGTCTTTTCACACAACTGATTGTAATGATTGTTGATTGTAATGGTCGTTTGAGCCATTTTATATTATGAGAAATGTCAAAATCTATATTGTCCTAGAGCTCAGACATCTGAAAAAACTCTGGTTGTGAACTACATCTAATCCAATCTCTGGATTCTCCTCACCACACACCCCTAAATGTTAGATTTGAGTGGTACTTCATCACTTTCTTTTCTCTCTACCACCTCCCCACTACCCACACAAGACTACAGAGTGTAGTGCTGTCTCTTTGCCTAGTAGAATTTTTGATTTCATGGAGGAATCTCACAGTGACTACCTGGCTCTGTTCCTCATCCCTTTCCCTAAAATACAACCCCAGGTCTTTTTGTCTGTTTCTCTAAGTCATACTGCTCCATTGGCATAACAGAAATAATTTCTGTCTCTTTCCAGAACTATTTCGTTCTTCTTTTCTGCCCGGACTTTCCTCTACCTCTCTGCCTGGGGATCCAGAGTATTCCTCCTTTTGCTGATTGGGCTTCTTTATCATCATCTTTTCTATTAGCAACATGCTTCAGTTCTCCAATTCCTCTCCTCAGGGTCTCAAGAGGGACCTCAAGAGGCCTTCTGATCCTGCTCCTTGCCTCAAACACCTCAACACCTAAATCATCCGAGACAGATGGTTGTTGATCTGATTTTAAAGTTGCTGATGGGGACATTATCTTTCATAGCATAGGGATGTAAATCCCGGAGAGTGCTGGCAAGGAACTGAATAAGAGAAGGGGACAGTCACACAAACGTTTATCCTCTAAGGTCTGCAGTACAGTGAAATAGTTTACATCATGTTTTTGATATACTAACCATGAAACCAGCATTGATTTCTGAAGCATACTCATTTGGATTTGTGTATCAGGTTGGATATCCTACTGGTTTTGTAAAATTGAGGAGTAGCCATACTAATTATTGTCAAAAATCATCAGGACCACAAAAATCCCTTTTCAACCCACAGAATTTGCTTTGGCTCCAGTCATGTGTGACAGTGCCTCTCTTCCTCTCCATCCTCACCATTGCAACTGTTTCCCACTTGGTGATGCAGTCAGACACAAGCATCTTCCCCTAACAAATACCCTCCGGGTTTTCCCTGATACCCTTTGCTATGAAAACCAAATTTAAAAAGAAAGGTGGAATATATAAACATCATTTTAGGCCATCCTTCTGTCACTATCATTAGCTCTGTAGTCCCATTTACAATAAGCCGAACCCTGGATATGCAGTCCAGTGCTTATTTTCATAGCTTTTGTAAATGCACAGTGTCTTGAAAATAAATATTTCTTCTTTGCCCCAAACAGAAAATAGAAAATGAATTGGGAGATCTGCTGTATCCTATCCCTGGTCTAGGATCAATGCCAGAGGTGATTGTTGTGGGAAAGTAGATAGAAAAGTGCATGACAGAACTACAGGGAAGAGAATTAGAGGGTCTTGCTAATAATTACAATGCCTGTTAATATCGCACAGTTAAAGAAGCCTCCTACTAACCCTTAATTCTCTGTCCAAGAACAAGATATAAGCCTGTAGGTTTTTTTTTTAATATATGTTTTTTGCCTTATACAAAGAGGATCATTAAGCTCTGGAGCTTTCTGAAAATGCTTCCCAACAGAATCATTTTCAGAACAATTTAGCTTGTAGTAAACAATTTAGCTTAACTGGGTTGGAGCAGCTCAAAGTTAGTTGCTGCCAGACCCATAAAAATCGGTTGAGAAAAATCTACTTTCATTCAAAAAAGTTTCATTCATTGCATTTCCCAATTTTATTTTAATAATGGTGAGTTTGGTTTTGTCCTTTCTGTGGGAGAATGGGCTATTTGAACTTTTCATAAGGACAACAACATGGGCTTGGGGGTAGGGGGAAAGAGAATGGGTCCCCCTGAAACTGACATATTTTTGTATGGGGCACGCACCCTTAGAATGCACCATCTCAGAGTGTGCTGGTTATGAGTATTACGCATCACAATACTGACAATCCATATTAATGATGATGGGGGGGGGGGGGCGGGGTGTCTCAGTTAAGTGACCAAAGTGTGGTTTGCTAATCTGACTCCCTCAATAGTGGTCTCTGGGCAACTTCTTTTTTTTCCAGATTCCCCCAATTAAAATATTGGTTTACAGTTTGGTCCTTCCACCCCCTCCTCCTTCAATTAATATCCCCAGGCAAGATTTGATTGGTGAGCAAATCTGCCTCTTAAGTACCTTGTGCCAGTGACACAGTCCCCTCTGGCTAAGCAGAGGCTGTGTAGGGTGGGGGAGTGAGGAGCGGGGAGAAAGACAGAGAGGGTGAACTGGGACCACGTATTCTGGTAGCTGCAATGTCCACTCTGCAGAGTGTTTCCCCAAACTGCCATCCAAGCTCCTTCTCTCAAACATATGCCAGCACCTCATTCTCGGTCTGCTTTTTGGCATAGTCAACACCCATCTAATCCTGTTTCTTATGTCAGCAGGGTTAGGGTGAGCGGAGAGAGTTATGCTTACTCAGGACCCAGGCTTCCGGATCTGGATAAACTGGGGGTAAATTGGTGGTGGAGTTGTGGTGAGGGAAGTATGGGGGACCCTGGAGGGACCCTGGACCCTGTTCCAATCCAGGGTGGGTGGGCCTAGGAGGCTCTTCCTGTGGTCTTTCCCCTATTTTCCAGTAAAGTCCCTCTGGGTTTCTTCCTCACTGCGGGGTGGCATCTGGAACCCAGACTTCCAGCTCCAGGAAATTTGGGGGTAAATGGGAGGTCTCTGAGGAGGTAAGGCAACTAGGGAGGGGAGCATGAAAAAGAGAGGAAGAAAAGGGAAATGGTACTGATTTTTTTTCCCTCTTCCAAAATTAGTTTTCTGTGGGATTTGGTCTGATGTAACTGAGATCAGCCAAGACATAAAGCAGAAGAGACAGACTAATCAATCAGTGGTATTTATTGAGCACTTATTGTGTGCAAAGTGCTGTACTGAATGCTTGGCAGAGTACAGTACAACACTGTTGGTAGACACGTTCCCTACCCACAAACAGTTTACAGTTTAGAGACCACTTTCCGTTTTGAGGGACTAGTCAAGACGAATTCAAATGACTAAAGGAAAAACCAACAAAAGATTAGCAATAGCAAAATTACGATAAGCATTCAATAGCCCGCTAACTGAAAACTTGGGAAAACTTTAAATGGCAAGTGGCCAGAAGGAAGATTGCCTAAGTCTTCTTTTTCTATTAAGGGCTTTGAAAAAGAGCAACAGACCTCCAAAAGCTCAAGACAGCTGAAAGACGATTGCGGTGTATGTGCTTATCAAATCCGGGACAGACATCTCTCCCTTTTTCCCTGTTTCCTCACTTAACCTTTGATTAGGGGTGACCTGTCTGCTCATCATATAGAACTACTGACTAAATTGTCTGTGTTGTCTGGTATAAATACAGTGTAGGTCAGTCACGATCATCAATGGTATTTCAGTGCTTACTGGCTGCTGAGTACTCTACTAAGCCCTTGGAACCATCCTGTAGAGTAACTAGACATGACCCCTGTCTTCGAGTAGCTTACAATCTTAGAAAGTGTCAACTCTTGAATTCTAAACATCCTCATGAGCTTTCAAAGTGGTTCTTCTGACATAGGGCAATGATAATAATTATGGTATTTGTTAAGTGCTTACTGTGTGCAAGGCACTGTACTAAACACCGGCGTGGATAGAAGCAAATTGAGTTGGACGCAGTTCCTTTTTCCCACATGGGGCTCACAGTCCCTATCCCCATTTTGCAGATGATGTAACTGAGGCCCAGAGAAGTTAAGTGACTTGCCTAAGGTCAAACAGCAGACATGTGGCAGAGTTGGGATTAGAACCCATGACCTTCTGACTCCCAGGCTTGTGCCCTCTCCACTAAGCCAGGCTGCTTCTCTAGGACAATGAGCAAGGACTCATGTCAATACTGAAGTAGGTTCTTGAGGAGGAACATCTCAGTTTAACATACATAAGCAAACCCACAGGGGCTCCTCCTGTCACCTCTTGTTTTCCCTACCACTGTGCTCTTTCAAATTTCCTTTGTCCCTTTCCCCCTTCAGATGAGGCCATGCAAGTGAGGAAAGTGGAAGGCACTACGTTCCTGAACTACATCCAGCTCTAATATCCTAATCAGGCACTAGTAATATCTCCTCTCACTTTTGCCAACACTGCCCGTACTCTGCCTACCCGTACTCTGCCTATGCCAATAATACCAGTTAGACTTCCATTTGGTAGAGGATTGTAACCGGTGATCTCCTAAATCGTTTAGGTAGAAAAGTAGGGATAGGAAAGACTAATTGGATGGTTTCCATTTTTTTTTTGGCCTAAGGGAGAGCAGAGTGTAAGACTTGAGGTGATATTTTTTCCAGCAGCAAATAAATGACCCCAGCTCTACATTCAGTGATTTGTGTGGGAGGACCCTTCTGTGCTCTCATTTTGCATCAGTACCTTTCCCTGGTTCAGTGCTGGCCTTGGGTATCTTGTGAATTGGGAACTATGGAGGGACAGCGTGGCCTAGTGGAAAGACCACAGGCCTGGGAGTCAAAGGGCTTGGGTTCTAATCCCAGCTCCACCACTTCCCTGCCGGGTCACCTTGGGCAAGTCTCTTAACTTCTCTGTGCCTCAGTTCCCTCGTCTGCAAAATGGGGATTTAATACATGTCCTCCCTCCTACTTAAGATCGTGAGCCCCCTGCGAGCCCCCTGATTATCTTGGCTCTACCCCGGTGCTTAGTACAGTGCTTAGCACATAGTAAGCACTTAACAGATTCATACAATCATATTTATTGAGTGCTTACTGTGTGCAGAGCAATGTACTAAGCGCTTGGAAAGGACAATACCACAATTATTATAATTATTAGAAGAGAGGTGGCTCCCAAGGATGTTTATGGCTTCAGGTTCTTGCTCAGAGGATATGGGTTGTGAGTTTGGAATTTGCAGTAGGGCTGACTATCTCATTAAGAAATTCTGGTTTGGGACACTCCACCTGCTTGATGATTTGTTCATTTCCAGTTCTGAATGCTCTCTAAATCTAGCTAGGTCTGTATTATAAATAAATGGTAACTTACTGGACAGCTTGGGAAATGGTAGACACTTTTCTAGAGAAGCAGCATGGCTTAGTGGAAAGAGCACGGGCTTGGGAGTCAGAAGTTGTGGGTTCTAAATCTGCATCCACCACTCATCTGCTCTGTGACCTTGGGCAAGTCACTTCACTTCTCTGGGCCTCAGTTACCTCATCTGTAAAATAAGGACTAAAAGTGTGAACTCCACTGGGACAACCTGATTACCCTGTATCTACCCCAGCGATTAGAACAGTGCTTGGCACATAGTAAGTGCTTAACAAATACCATAATAATAATAATTATTATTATTTTCTGTGGTGTGACACTTGCCCTAAAATATCGGGAGCTCCTGGAACCCAAAGGGCTGTAACCTCTCCATTCTACTTAGGGTAATATCAGTGGTATGGAAGTGCTTACTATGAGCCAAGCACTGTACAGAACGCTGAGGTAGATACAAGATGATCGGGTCGGACACAGTCCCTCTCCCACATGCGGCTGATAGTCTAAGTAGAGGGAGTAGGATTTCATCAGATGAGAAAACTGAGGCCCAGAGAAGTGAAGTGACTTGTCACACAGCAGACAAGTGGCGGAGCCAATATTAGAACCCAGGTCATTTGGCACCCAGGACCGTGCTCATTCCACTAAGCCACACCATTTCCCCTGCTTCTTTCTATAGACTTGATGATGCTGGAATCTCATGTTGGGAACAGTGGATGAACCTAAGTCCTGAGACTTCAGGTGTAGGAATCTGCATAGAGGAACAATCATAATGCTAGTAGCTCACCCAACACCACTCACCCTTTCTCACCCCCGAGAGTCGTGTTCCCATTGGGGCCAATCAATCAATCAATCAATCAGTGGTATTTATTGAGCACTTACTGTGTGCAGAACACTGTACTAAAGGCTTGGGAGAGTACACTATAGCAGAGCTGGTAGTCACGTTCCCTGCCCACAAGGAGCTTACAGTCTAGAGGGGCCAGAGTGCAACGAGCGAGGAAGTGGGCAAGTGGTGCAGCACCCAGTGATGGGCCCGTGACATCTAAGTGCACGTTATCCAGCTACTGGAGGAACTGGGACCAGAACCCAGGTCTCCTGATTCCCGGAGCAGTGCTGTTTCCACTGGAGCAGCAGTACGTGGTAAATAACAGATAATAAATATCTATAATTGGTCAATCAAGGGTATTAAGTTCTTACTCCATACACAACATTGTACTAACTGCTTGGGAGAGTATATACAATTGAGGGTAGATTCAGTGAAGGGGTATGGGAATAGGAAAGCCAGGGAAATGGTCTTTAAAAAGAGATGGGGGGGGGCAGTGAGAATGTGAGAGGTGGAAGGATGGAGGACTGCTATGATGGAAGCCTTGGTGAGTTGGGCATTGGGACTCAGGTCAGAATGGGGTAAGACTGATGAGTAGCGGAGAAAGCAAACAATTGCTTAACTATTGACAGCTGGCTTGTGACCAAGCGTTTTTTGTACCCAGATTAACACCCTGGGGAGTTTCCAGCTGTGATGCATAAGGGTTGGGGTCACATCCAAATTCAGAAAGCTTTTGAGGTCAGGCCAGGGAAGGCCTCTTCCCCTTTAATCTTTGAATATGTACCCCCTTCTGGGCTAAATACAATATCCTCCAGCCTGGTGTCCAGGCTGAGTTGGTCACCCAAACTAAATATGGTCCCGACTTTGGATTTGGGCCGGGCTGTGGTGCCAGCCAGGATTTCTGGCAGGATGAGGTGGTATAGTATTGTGATGGTGAAAGAACAGAGCCCAAGGTGTCCTCCAAAGTCAGAATCCCATTAATAATGTGTCTGCTCCGTGCTTTAATTGGATATGATTTGCTTCTGATAGTACTTTTCATTAGCATTACAGTGGGGCATTTATAAGTTACCTTGGAAAAGCCATTCCTTGTCAGTGTGGCAGCCTGCTGTGGGCACTCAATAATTGTTAAATATTAATAGAAACACTTCTTGAAATGAAGCAATATGCTTGCAATATATTTTAAAGTCTGTCAGACTGGGATCGCTTTTAACTAGCCAGATTGTGGAAAGCTGTGTTACTGTTTTACATTGATAGGCATTTATATTGATTGGAGGGGGAAATGAAGGTCTGTATTAAAGGGCTTCTGGCAGCTTAATAATAGACAGACTGGTAATGATGCTTGAGTACATTCGGAAGCACATTCTTTTTTAATGTTATAGCAAGTGATATCCGTGGCTCAACTGAACTTTTTTTTTGTCCTGATAATGTACTTGAAACTAGACCGGTGTAACATGTATCCACTCCTGTTTTCTACTGAATGGTTGAGCCATCTGTGTGTTGCTTGAGGCTTTATAGCATCATCGTCAACATCATCATCAAGTATTTATATGGCACCAAGGAGTGCCCAACAATATATTTCCGGTCTCCATCTTAAGATCTTTCACACACAGTAAGCGAGACTTAGGGATTTGCTTCTCATTAGATTTTAAAAGTTTCAATGGCAAAAGGAGAGAAGCCTTCCCTTAGGTCAACTGTCTCTCTAGAGTCATATTTTACTTCTTTGCTGCAGTGAAATTGCCCATGGAGGCTTTTTAAATAATGTCTGTGAAAAGCATCGTATGAGGTATGAGTTAATCTTCTTAAAGACTCAGAATTCCTGTCGACCAGTTTCACACATGATAATGTTGACTTGAAACCCTGTCCATTTAGCTTAACTTCCCCTCAACCTGAGATAGTGTTTCCTATTCATTTGCAAAGTTGCTAAAGTTTCATGTGGCTAAAAGGGAATTTGGATGCAGATCCAGCACTATTTGATATACCTGACCAGTCAACAACTGACCCCCTCTTTCTCCATCCCCCAATAGAACTGCTCTACAGAAATAGAATAGTTTCAATCTTGAATAGCTTTCCTGTGAGTGAGCCACTCTGGGTTTCTTTCCCTTATGTCTGTTTCTCCTATTTCTTTCAGGAGTTTCAGCCCCAGAATTTAGGGTGACAGATGATTGATTACCAAGGTTTCTACCTAGAGTCTCCCCATCTTGAGGTTTTAATGGGACCAAAAGGGCTTCCAGGGGATCTGGAGCTTTCCCTCTATTAGCAGAGAAGCCAGCCCCCTCCCAGAATATTTTAAATTCGTCTGGGTCCCGGGGGGGCGGGGGGAAGGGGTTGCATCTGTCAGTGACTGTGACTATGCCATTAGTAGGCCTGCTTTAAAGTGTGGCTACTCTGCAGTGAACTGATGGCAGGGCTGTAAAAGCCCAGGGTTGAGGGGAAGGGGAGGAACAAGGCCAAAAGCTGACCCCTCCCACCATCTCTGGAGTGCATGTGGATCCCCACCTTCACGTGTATGCTCTCCTCTCCACACTATTGGGGCGGTTTTGATCCCAGAACAGCAGCATGGCTGGGGAGCAGAGGAGGAGGAAGCAAGAGTGCTCTTGAGATTGTGGGAGTGGACTTCCCTATGCATTCTGCCCTATATTCTTTTAATCAGCCATCAGGAGCTACTATATATATATCTATGACTGGCCTCTGGAGGCACATACACACCGGAAATCCTATAAATGATTTTTGCACAACAAGCGAAATGCTACAGACTAACAGTAATCCTGAAGATGATTAGGCTCATGATTAGCCTGCATCCAGGTAAACTAGGAAGTAGACAAAGGAAGGAAGCTACCGCGTAGAGGGTGGCAACATCTCAGCATTGAACTCGAGACTAAATCTCCAGTTTTTTTTGTGGTGCAAAACCACTGAACAGAAATCAACCAAGAGTCCATCTGGTGAACCTGGATGTAAAGTTGGCTAAAGTAGCTTAACGAGGAACTAGGCATACATAACCTATGCTGAAAACATGAGGTGTCAACATCTATTTCAAATGATAGCAGGCACTTAGGCTTCCTGTCAGCACAGCAGGGCTCTCCTTATGGCTGAATTAAAGAACAAATTAAAACAATTTTTTTTATGTAACACCCGTAACCTTGGGGTTACCTTCGATTCATCTCTCTCATTAAACCCACATATTCAATCTGTCACCAAATCCTGTCGGTTCAACCTTTACAACATCACTAAAATCTGTCCTTTCCTTTCCATGCAAACTGCTATGGTGTTAATCCTAGCTCGTATCCTAGCCTGCTTTGATTACTCATCAGCCTCCTTGCTGACCTCCCTGCCTCCTTTCTCTCCCCACTTCAGTCCATTCTTTGCTCTACCACCTGGATCATTTTTCTACAGAACCATGTTTGTGTCTAATTCCCACCTGTCTTCTGTTTTCCAGCTCTTAGAACAGTGCTCTTCACACAGTAAATGCTTAATAAATACTACCAATACTACTAGTTCATGTGATGTCAAGTGCTTTTCTCTATCTGATACTTTTGATTTGTCATCAGTGGCCACCCGAACTTAGATGCCATTGTCAAAGAAAGAACTGCAATCTCTGAGAGATCTCAGAATTTTTCTAATACTGCCAAGGTACTTGGATATCTATAGGCTGCAAATAGGGCTTACTTACATGGTGGAAAAAAAAATCAAATGGTTTGACAACCATCCTGAAATGTATTTTAAGCAGGTGGGCATAGAGGGCTGAGTTCTCCTCAATTCTTCCTCTTATTGGGTGAAATGATTTTCAGGGGAGAACATCCCATAGTTGCTTGAGAAGCTTCGTAGTTTAAATTAGGGAAATAGAGTAATTTTATCCTACACAAAATTCCCCACTTAGTTTGCTGAAGTGATCTTTATGTCCATTCTTTTTAGAGTTCTTTTTCTATGGACAGTCTGTTTTGGAAGAAAAAAATTATTATAGGGATGTTTTTGGATCTGGTAATTATAGGCTATGTCATGATATAATAACAATAGCAGCATATTTATATTGCTATTGTTCTTGTCTGTCAATCTCCCCCGATTAGACTGTAAACCCGTCAAAAGGCAGGGACTGTCTCTGTTACCGATTTGTACATTTTAAGTGCATAGTACAGTGCTCTGCACATAGTAAGCGCTCAATAAATACTATTGAATGAATAGCGAGGACTTTTATTTGTGAGAATCTATTGGAGGCCCAATGTCAGGTTGCAATCTTAAAAAATTCCACTTAGAAATTGTTTAGAGGAAAACCACTTGGGTCAATCAGCTGCAGGTAGTATGTTCTTTAAAGGAAAAAAATGTTTTTAACTTTACTCTATAAAAGAAAATAAGTACATTTATTATATATTTAGTCATAATATATTAGTAGTGTACAACAGTAATAGTAATTTTTGAACTGAATCTAGGTCTCTACTAGAAAAGACATCAAAAATTGGAACACTAATCTGAATCGTTTAGAAAAACGCTTTCGTGGGAACATGCAGATGATGGAGGCAAATTTTTTTGGTGTTTTTTTTTTTTTTCTGAAGCATTAGAATTATTCCTTCAGTTTCCCTGGTCACCTTGAATGCATAGGCATGCCTAATGTGTAACCATGTTGTGAAAACTTGATGAAATGCATAAATGACTTTTTACACTGTAGCCCTTGGTCCCTCATGCTTTCATTAAAAATTAGGCTCTTGTGCCAGGGATTATAGTTGCAACCAAAATACCACTGCAGGCACAAAGAAGGAGCCCCAGTGAGGGCATGACTTTTAAAAAATCTAACCATCTTTTTTTTTTTCCATTCTTTTTCCACACTAAAAACCTGATATTTTTGGATCATTTGTTTCCATGTTGATTTGGGAGGAAAAGTCATCAAGGGATTCTTCAAGCTCTCCCAAGGGGTAACAGATTCAGAACGGTTTAGTTGAAGAAAGTAGGATTTTATCCCCATTTTCCATATGAGGGAACAAAGGCACAGAGAAATTGACTCACCCAAGGTCACTCAATAGGCAAGTGGCAGAGCTACTTAAAAGTGAGGCCCTCTTACTCCCAGACCTGGGCTTTTTCCACAAGGCCATGCTGCTTCTCAGAACTGGACTCCTGGCCAGGGGTAAAGCCTAGCCAACAACCCCACCAATCCCCCAGTTGGCCCAAAGGTGATAAGGTGTTAGTGTTGATTTGGCCAGCATGGCATAGTGGGTACAGCCCTATGGGATTCAGAAGGTCATGGGTTTTAATGCTGGCTCCTCCACTTGTCTGCCATATGACCTTGGGCAAGTCACTTCACTTCTTCGCTTCTTAGTTCCTTCATTTTTAAAATGGGGTTTGAGACTGTGAGCCCAATGTGGGACAGGGACTCTGTCCAACCCGAAAATAATAATGATAATGATGATAATTATGGCATTTAAGTGCTTAATATGTGCCAAGAAGTGTTCTAAGTGCTGGGCTAGATACAAGGTAATCAGGTTGCCACACATGGGGTTCACATTCTTAATCCCCAGTTTAAAGATGAGGTAACTGAGGCCCAGAGAAGTTAAGTGACTTGCCCAAGGTCACACAGCAGACAACTGGCGGACCCGGGATTAGAACCCACATCCTCTCCTTCCACCCCAGTGCTCAGTACAGAGGCTGGCACGTAGTAAGAGCTTAACAAAACACCATAATTAAAAATTCTGAATTTCAGCTTTCCATGCCAGCTATAATCAATCAATGGTGTCTATTGATATTTTTAATTTATATATCTGTAATCTATTAAATAGTACCAATTGCTTGAGAGAGGACAACATAACAGAATTGGTAGATACATTCCCCAGACTTACACTATAGAGGGGGAGAGAGCCATTAAAATAAATTAAACATACATACCTAAGTGCTGAGGGCAGGGTGAACATCAAAATGCTTAAAAGGTACAGATCCAAGTGAATAGGCAATGCTAAAGGGAGAGGGAGTAAGGAAAATGGGGGTTTAGACAGGGAAGGACTCTTGGAGGAGTTATTTGTCTCCCCCTCCGGACTGTAAGCTTGTTATGAGCTGGGACCGTGTCTGCTAATTCTGTCGTACTCTCCCAAGCACTCAGTACAGTGCTCTGCACATAGTAAGTGCTCAATAAATGCCATTTATTAATTGATTTATTTTTTAAATAAGGCTTTGAAGGTGGAGAGAGCAACGTTCTGTTGGCTGTGGAAGGGGAGGGAGTTACAGGCCAGAGGGAGGACGTGATCAAGGGGTCACTGGTGAGATAGAGGAGACGGAGGCATACCGAGTAGGTTGGTGGTGGAGGAACAAAGTATGCTGGCTGGGTGGTAGTAAGAAATCAGTGAGGTAAGGTAGGAGAGGGCAAGCTAATTGAGTGCTCTAAATCCATTACTGTGGGCAGAGCACTCTAGCGCTGTACTAACTGTTTGGAGGAATACAGTACATTGGAGTTGGTAGACATGTTCCCTGCCATCAGAGGTTTTTGAGGAATGGGGAGATGTGATTTTTTTTTTTCTTTAAGAAAAATTATCCGGGCAGCAGAGTGAATTGAGAACTGGAGTGGGAGTTAAATATGTGAGCTGCATGAGAGAGATGAGTTCAGGAGAATGCCAAGGTTACAGGCTTGTGAAACAAGGAGGAGAGTGGTGTTTAAAGTGATGTGGAGGACAGGGTTTGAGTGGGAAGATGACGAGTTCTGTTTTGAGCATGTTAAATTTGAAGTGTCACCAGAACATCCAAGTGGAGATGTCCTGATGGGAGGAAATACGAGACTGCAGAGGAGAGAGATTAGGATTGGAGATGTAGATTTGGGAATCATCCGCAGAGAGATGGTAGTTGAAGCCATGGGAACGAATGAGTTCTCCTACTGAGTGGGTGTAGATGGAGAACAGAAGGAGATCCAGAACTGGGCCATGAGGGACTCCCACAGGTAGAGGGTGCGAGGAGCCTACAAAATGTATTCATTGGACTTGGTGCATTCATTTTCAGCCTTTGACCCTGGAAGAGATCTCATCACACCTCTTCTTTGGGAATTTTGATTTATAGAAAACAGTTAGTGCAGAAACCAAGTCTGAAGTGTCCAGGATTGTTCTCCTTGAATCAGCAGACTTTCTGTATTCAGTCATAATGCAGAGGGGGACTCTAAAGGCCATCACATTGGATTCACCTTGCTCTAGGTTTGCGTCACATTGTAGAAGTCATTCTGAAAACAACAAAATGAAAAATCAGAGTCTCACATTGGGTGAAAGTTTGTCCCAAAAAGAAGTCACACTAGCTTGATCAGACTGGAATCTGAATGTCAGAAGGTGTCAGCGAAAATTGCTTTTACTTATTTTTGTTTATAGGGGATTGCAAGCTCCTTAAAGGCAAGGGACTGTGTGTTTTGCTTCCGTTGTACTTTCCCAGTGTTAAGAACAGCACCCAGTCCTAGGTAGGTCCTCACTAGCTACCAGTGATTGATATTGCTTGATTCTTCTAAAGTTCACCAGTTCAGAAGCAGTACTATATGTTTCTTTTTCTCAGAGCAACTATCCTCTGTCCTTTCTTCTCTGTCTTGGACCTGCCACGCTCTACATTCTCCTGGCTGGCTCATTTGCTCTAAGGGTCTGTTTCCATTCCTTGGGGAAAAGAGAGAGACTTCAGGAGCCATTTATAAGGGAAACCAATAAGTGCATGACTTGGAAGTGGACAAACTGCGGAGGAATTTCACAGCCGTGTTTCGCTTGCTACAAAGCCGAGCCAGTTCTCCTTTTCCCTTGCTGCTCTCTACCTTATTTACAGTACAGTGGGACTTTTGAGTGAAGGAATGGCAAACAGTTAATAAAACATTTGATGGGTATTAATTACTTTCTACTTAATTACCTGCCATGTGGATCTTGTTGAGCTATTGATTACTGGCAAACATACATCCCACCGGGGATCATGTGATTTAACTTCATCCAAGGAGTCAATTAGCCCAAGTAACACTGGGAGAGCTGGTGCTTCGCCTCAATAGCTGGGGTTTCTTGCCAAGAAGGGTAGATAAGCCATTTATTTGTTCATTAAAACACAGTACTACTGTCAACAGGAGGCACTTACCAGGTGTTATTGAGATTGGTAAAATGTCACTCTGCTTCATCGAAGATTAGCTGCATCGTGTAAGAGTAAAAGGGGCAAGGGGACTCTTTCTTGCTTGAAAAATAGATGAGTAGGTGAGGTCAAGAAGTTAACCCCTGCAAGGGCAGCTCAGTCTAGCTTGCTGTTTTGAAAAGAATGCCACCAAACCCACATGCCTCCACCTGCAACCCATGCATTCAATTGAACTCAGCCTCCTAATGGAGAAGGTTTTCAGATGGTGCTTTGTGGGTCGGCTGCCACCCAGAGGCCTTAGAGATCCTGGGTTCTTTCCTAAGACACCTTCTTAACCCCTTTGATTAAAACTCTCTGAAACTGTCCCCCATTGGGAGAGCTTGCAGAATCCCTTGATGGTTTTTCCTCCCAAATCAAAGTGGAAAAAAATCATATAAAAATATCTGGCTCTTAGGGAGGATAAAGAATTTATTTAGATTGTTAAGAAATCGTGATCTCTCCCCGCTCCCCCCAATGAGCTGCTGATAATTCTTGGTTATCCTTTTGCAAACGTTTTATGTTCTCATCATAAAGTATCTCATGTTTTGTGACTCTGAGCGTCAGCAGTACTACTTGGATCTCTCCCACAGTTAAGGAGACACAGGTAAGCAGAGGCACTCAAGTTTTGCCTCCAACAAGCTCTCCTAATGAGATAAAATGTTGCAGCAACTATCATTTTCCATTTAGTATGATATGTAGCACCCTGATCTTCAGAAGAAAACTATAGACTCTGAATGATTCATCCATTCATCAAGGACTGTATGTGAAGGCGGTAGGGAAACCAACTCCAAGTATTTTAGCAAGGGATTGCTTGAAACCTTTAGGAATAATGTGTTTCACTCCCGAAAAGGACCTCTAATAAACTGAAATCATAGAAAAAGGAAGAACAGGTTTTTTGCCTCTAGGTTTCCTGTTTTCTGTGTGGATGAATTGATGGCATTTCAGTATAATTAAGACGCTTTGCTTCTGAGTTCTCCCCTGTAATCCTTGCTTCTCAGGGTGGTTTTTTTTTTCCTGTTCTTCCTCATTACTTGAAAGAGGTTTAGTGAAGTATTAGCTAGATTGTAAACTCACTGAGGGCAGGGAT
Organism: Ornithorhynchus anatinus; assembly: GCF_004115215.2. Classification (NCBI taxonomy): domain Eukaryota; kingdom Metazoa; phylum Chordata; class Mammalia; order Monotremata; family Ornithorhynchidae; genus Ornithorhynchus; species Ornithorhynchus anatinus. The sequence continues at coordinate 59,774,157 of NC_041753.1, forward strand.
CAGTTCTACTAACTCAGTCGTACTCTTCCAAGTGCTTAGCACAATGTCCTGCACAAAGTAAGCATTCAAATACCATTGATTTTATTGAGTAGTAGGACCATTTATTGAGTGTTCACTTTGTATGGTGCACTGTACTAGCTGCTCCTGCTTGAGCACCCCCTACTCCCAGGGAGCGCTTATGTTCATAGCTTTAAACTCTGTTGCTTTCCCCCAACCAGTAACTTATCTTAGTGTCTGTCTCCCCTGCTGTATTGTAAGTTCTTTGAGGGCAGGGATCATTTGTGTACTATTCTATTGTACTCTCAAGCACTTAGTTCAGCACTTAGAACAGTGCTTTGCACAGAGTAAGCACTTAAATACCATCATTGTTATTATTATTAGTAGTAGTAGTAGAGTGCTCTGCACAGAATAAGCATTCCATGAACACTATCGATAGACACAATATAACCAAGTGATACATTTCCTGACCACAAGGAGCTTATACTCTACCATGAGAGACAAACATAAAAATATTTTCAACTAGAGAGGTCAAAAGTAAAGCAAACATACAAGAGTGCTAAGGATCATGTAAATGCAAAATGCTACAACGGGCTGAAGAGACAATAGTAAGCTCCTTGTGGACAGTGAACCTGTCTACCTACTCTATTGTATTGTGTTCCCCCAAGGGCTTAGTATGGTGCTCTGCACCCAGTAAGAACTCAATAAATCCTATTGATTGATTTTATTGCTATGGCTCAGGGTGCTGGGAGATGAATCAAGGAAAGCTTGTCGGAGGAGTTGCAAAGAACCAATTTTATTTATTGAGCACGTATGGCGTGTTTATCACTGTACTAAGCACCCAGGAGAGTACAATAGAAGTGAAAGGCACATTCTTGCCTTTGAGGACTTAGTCTACTGGAGGCAAGGAGTCATATGTTGTTTACAAATAGTGGAAGGAGGAAAAAATAGATATAACAGATAAGCAATGTGGCTTAGAAAGAGCATGGGTCTGGGAGTCCAGAGGACCTGAGTTCTATTCCTGGCTCCACCACTTTCATTCATTCATTCATTCAATAGTATTTATTGAGCGCTTACTATGTGCAGAGCACTGAACTAAGTGCTTGGAATGTACAGATCGGTAACAGATGGAGACAGTCCCTGCCCTCTGACGGGCTTACAGTCTAATCGGGAGAGACAGACAGACAAAAACAATAGCAATAAATAGAATCAAGGTGATGTACATCTCATTAACAAAATAATAGAATCAAGGTGATGTACATCTCATTAACAAAATAAATAGGGTAATGAAAATACATACAGTTGAGTGGACGAGTACAGTGCTGAGGGGAAGGGAGAGGGGGAGGAGCAGAGGGAAAGGAGGGAAAAGAGGGCTTAGCTGAGGGGAGGTGAAGGGGGGTAGAGGGGGAGCAGAGGGAAAAGGGGGAGCTCAGTCTGGGAAGGCCTCTTGGAGGAGGTGAGTTTTAAGTAGGGTTTTGAAGAGGGGAAGATAATTAGTTTGGTGGAGGTGAGGAGGGAGGGCATTCCAGGACTGCGGAAGGACGTGGCCTCAGGGGTCGACTGCAGGATAGGCGAGAACGGGGGATGGTGAGGAGGTGGGTGGCAGAGGAGCAGAGCGTGCGGGGTGGGCAGTAGTAAGAGAGAAGGGAGGAGAGGTAGGAAGGGGCAAGATGATGGAGAGCCTTGAAGCCTAGAGTGAGAAGTTTTTGTTGTTTGCTTGTCTGCTGTGTGACCTTGGGCAAGTCACATAACTTCTCTGTGCTTCAGTTATCCCACATGTAAAATGGTAATTAAAGCTGTGAGCCCCACACATGGAGCATGGACAGTGTCCAATCTGATTATCTTGTATCTATCCCAGAGCTTAATATAGGGCCTGGCATATAGTAAGTGCTTAGCAAATACCATGGGGAAAAAAAAAGGTAAAGTAAGAGTGTGGGAAATGAGAAAATAAGTGGAATCAAATACACAATTGGTAAGGATGGTTGCTGGAGTGGTGTAAGGCTTCCTAGAAGGGATAGGATCTCAAGAGAGTTTGAAGGTAATAATAATTATAATTATGGTACTTGTTAAGCACTTACTATGTTCCAAGCACTGTTCTAAGGACTGGGGTAGATACAAGTTGATCAGGTTGGACACAGTCCCTGTCCCACGTGGGGCTCACACTCTTCATCCCCATTTTACAGATGAAGTAACTGAGGCACAGAGAAGTGAAGTGACTTGCCCAAGCTCACACAGCAGACAAGTGGCTGAGCCATGATTAGAACCCATGACCTTCTGACTCCCAGGCCCATGCTTTAACCACTATGTCAGCTGTTTAGAGATGGTTGTGTTCTGGAAGATTACATATTGAGATTCTCTTGCCTTACACACCCTTGTAATAAAAATCTTTTTGCCTCCACACTTAGCAACACCAAGATCAAGGCTATTTAACACACTCCATTCTTTGAATGGAGACATACAGTAGAAATGGCATTTTTAAACACTTAATGTGTTGTACAATTACAATATGCTAAGCACTGGGCTAAACATATTAGGCAGGGTCTCTGTCCCAGGTGGGGCTCACGATCTAAGTGGGAGGAAACAGACACATAGAACGATAACAGTGGAAAGCAAATAGCAGGTTACAAAATCAACAATTCACGCTTTCAGTGTACACCAAAGTAGTTAAACACAGTTCTCGGAGAGAGAGAGGAGTCCTCAACTATTCAGGGTTCCAGCTCAGTTTTTGCTTTTGTATAGCCACAGGCTCCCCATTGTAATAATGTTGGTATTTGTTAAGCGCTTACTATGTGCCAAGCACTGTTCTAAGCGCTGGGGTAGACACAGGGGAATCAGGTTGTCCCACATGGGGCTCACAGTCTTAATCCCCATTTTACAGATGAGGGAACTGAGGCACAGAGAAGTTAAGTGACTTGCCCACAGTCACACAGCTGACAAGTGGCAGAGCTGGGATTCAAACTCATGAGCCCTGACTCCAAAGCCCGTGCTCTTTCCACTGTGCCACGCTGCTTCTCTAATTGTGTGAATTAGAGAATTGTGTGAATTAGTGAATTCTCTAATTCATTGTGTGAACAATTCTCGAGGCAGGCTCCTGTGAGAGGCAGGGTGCGCATTGGACTGTAAGCCATTGTACCACCATTCAGTAGTAGTCATTGAGCACTATCTGTGCACAGAACACTGTACTAAATCCTTGGGAAAGTGCAATGCAACAGGATTGGCAGACACAGTCCTTGCGTTCACTGAATCTGTCATCTTTTGGTTCTCCTATCTCTCTGACAGCTGCTTTTCAGTCTCTTTTGCAGGCTTCCTCCTCTGTCTCCCACCTTCTGACAATGGGGTGTCTCCCACCTTCTGACAATGGGGGTGTCTCTCAAGGCTCAGTTGTGGGTCCCCTTCCATTCTCTGTCTAAACTCCCTTAGAGAACTCATTCTCCCCCTTGGCTTCAACTACCATCTCTACGTGGTTGATTCCCAAATCTATATCTCCAGCCCTGACCCCTCTACTTCTCTGCAGCCTCACATTTCCTCCTGCCTTCAAGACATCTCTATTTGGATGTCCAGCAGACGCTTCAAACTTAATATGTCCAAAGCAGAACTCCTCACCTCCTTGCCCAAACCTTGTACTCCCCATCTTTTTTATCACTAGATGATACCACTATTCTCCCTATCACACCAGCCCATAGCCTTGCTGTTGTCCTGGACTCAACTCTCTCATTCAACCCACATATTCACTCTCTCATCAAATATTGTCGGTTCTATTTTCACATCATTGCTAAAATCTGCCCTTTCCTCTCAATCCAGTTTGCCTCTATGCTGATTGAGGCACGTATCCTAACCTCCTTGCTGACCTCCCATCTCTTCCCCACTCCAGTCCAAACTTCACTCTGCTGGCTTAATCATTTTCCTAAAAAAAATTCAGTCCATGTCACCCCACTCCTCAAGAATCTCCAGTAGTTGCCCATCCAGCTCCACATCAAACAGAAACCCCTTACCACTGGCTTTAAAGCACTCAATCATCTCGCCCCCTCATACCTTACCTCACTGATCTCCTATTACCCAAGATGCACACTTTGCACCTCTAGTGCCAACTTACTCACTGTGCCCCGATCTAGTCTATCTCGCCACGAACCGCTTTCGCCCATCCTCCCTCTAGTCTGGAATTCCATCCCCCTCTGTATACACCAGACTACCACTCTTCCCACCTTCAGAGCCTTCTTAAGATGACATCTCATCCAAGAGGCCTTCCTGGATTAAGCCCTCTTTTCCCCGGCTCCCTTTCCCTCCTGCTTTATCTTTGCACTTGGATCTGCGACCTTTGGTTAGTGAATATTCACCCCACTCTCAACCCCACAGCACTTATGTACATATCTGTAAATTATAAAGGATAGATGATTCATTTATATTAATTCCTGTGTCCCCCTCTGGACTCAACACACATATTCACTCTTGTCAAATCCTGTCAGTTCTATTTTCACATCATTGCTAAAATCTGCCCTTTCCTCTCAATCCAAACTGCCTCTAAGCTGATCCAGGCACTTATCCTATCCTCCTTGCTGACCTCCCGAGCTCACTGTGGGCAGGGAACATATCTACCATCTCCTCTGTACTCTCCCGAGTGCTTAGTGGAGTTCTCTGCCTACATAAAGCACTCAATAAATACCGTTGTTGATGATGGTCCCTCCAATAAGGACCTCGCCAGAAGTCAGGAAGGAAGTAGTTCAGTCAGGAAGTCATCTTTCAGATTCTGGATTTGTCAGATTCTCTGTAATAATGACCTGAAGAGAGTCTCACAGCCTAATAGCATTTAACTGTGCCCTCCAGCTCTCCTTGAGCAAAAGACCTGGCCAACCTCCATGACAAAATCCAAGTCTGATTACATTTTCTTCATTCATGAAAGAGGAGGCTTCAGAGCAGTCACTGCATCTAGGATTACATACTCACACTGCTAAAGCACTTTGTACGAATGCAGCAAAACGTGTACTGGCATCCAAATGGTATACTGGAGCCTTGGGCAAGGATTCCAGATAATTAGGCTGTGTGTATGGATTTTTTTTAAAAAAGCAAGGAATGGGCTAGTGATGTGGCTGTTAGAAAATCCCAAGCTGTTACCTAATTAAAAATGGAGAAAAGTGAAAATGACAAGGGAAGTTAATTTGATGAGAAATATCACCTGTCTCCCAGTGACACTCCCTATTTCTGTATATACAGATATCCTACCTGACCCTTGTTAAATCCAGGGCACTTGCCTTATTTTAGTACCTTAGAGTTGCCTAGTAATTATTGTTGGGCAGTCTAAAGTGATTTTCATGTTTTGTGAAAATGCTTTTCTAAGCTATTAGCATTTGATGCAATACAGTGTACTGAGCACATAGGAAGTAGAATACCAAGTGACGTGTTACATGTTGCCTGCCCATAGGGAGCTTTTTTTTTAATGGTATCTGTTAAACACTTACTGTGTGTCAAACACTGTTGTAGTGCTGGGGTTGGTACAAGTCAATTATGTCGGACACAATCCCTGTCTAGCATGGGGCTTACAGTCTAAGTAGGAGGGAGTCCCATTTCAGAGTTGAGGAAACCAAGGCACAGAGAAGTTGTGACTTTCCCAAGAACACACAGCAAGCAATTGGCAAATCTGAGATTAGAGCCCAGGTCCTGACTCCCAAGCCCATGCTCTCTCCACCAGACTATGCTGCTTCTCTAACTGTAACTGGGAGCTAGGTATAAAGATGTCTGCAAATGGAGTAGTCATTATAAATAACTGATGATAGAATTGAATGGGCACATAAAGACTGAAGTTGGGTGTAAATTAATAAACATCAAAATGTCTGGCTTTATGTAACTAAGTGCTGGAGTAGATAATCAAGATAATCAGATACACATGATAATCAGATCAGACAGTCCCTTTCTCACATGGGATTCACAGTCTTTGAGGGAGGGAAGTCGGGTGCCTTATTCATTCATTCAATCGTATTTATTGAGAACTTACTATGTGCAGAGCACTCTACTATCGAACAGCTGAAGAAACCAACAGAGAGGTTAAGTGACTTACCCAGGTTCACACAGCAAGCCAGTGGCTTAGTTGGATCTGGAACCCAGGTCTCCTGCCTCCCAGTCTCACGGCCTTCCCGAAAGACCACACTTCCTCCTAATTTCCTTCTTTTTCACCTGAAGAGCCAGGGGCCATGAGAGGATAAATTCTCATATGGTAGGATGTGGTTTAAAATCCAGGTTTCTTGTTTCTAACACTGTTCCTGTCTAGGTTGCTAGGAAATAGATGGCCCTGCTCTTCATGGAGCCAAATCGAAGCTAGTCTCAAAAAATTATAGAACCTGAATGGGTCATCTATGCACAGATTTCTCTTACTTTGTTTTCAGTCAGAATTCAAAGTGACTGGGAAATGGTGCCTGTTGGCAAAACTCATAATTCTGCCTTGGTTTGGACTCTGGTTGAAACCATTGTTTTGCATTGTGCAGCAAGGATTTTTGACTCTGACTTTTTTTTTTCCTGAATACCTGCAGGATGGATGTCTGAGTGGCACTTGGTACTTATCGCTGTCATTCTCTCTCTGTTCTAGAAAAGGAAACACGCCACAACTTGAAACCTCTATTTTTTGTTCATTCTCCATTAAAAATCTCACACTTTCATAACACTTTGCAGGCATGCCCCACTATAAATTGCCACAAATGCAGATTTTTGTGTATTTGCTGTAATCCGAACATTTCCCTATAAATTGTGTTGATTTAGGAAGGCTTGAATATGCAAAAAACCTCTTTATTCAGGTGTTAAGTTTCAGTAACTATTTTCTTTACCTTTTTTAAATTTTCATTTACCAAATTTCCCAACCATGTGTATGCAGTTCAGTAGATACTGCCTTTCCCTCTTTGGTTTTCACACAGTAACTTTCTCATTTACAATGCATATTAGAAGTGTGTTTTTTCTGCAATTCTAAAGATTATTCTGAAAAGGTTGGTTATGCAAAACCACTCTATTAGGGATGTTATAACAGTGCATTTCCCCCATCCCAGTCTGACACACACTGCACCACAGTGGTGGTGGCGGGGAGGGAGAAAGGGCCACCAGAGGGATGACATGGGCGAGGTTTGGCAGCCGGACAGATGAGATCAAGGTACACAGAATCAGTTGGCATTCGAGGAGTCTTGTCTTATGCTGTCGAGTCATCTCCGACCCATAGTGACGCCATGGACACATCTCTCCCAGAATGCCCCACCTCCATCTGCAATCATTCCAGTAGTGTATCCATAGAGTTTTCTTGGTAAAAATATGGAAGTGGTTTACCATTGCTTGCTTCACACCACCCCCCACTTTCCCCACCTTCAAAGCCCTACTTCAAAGTACACCTCTTTCAAGAATCCTTTCCTAACTAATCCTTTCTTTTTCCTCCCCTCCATCACCCATGCACTTGGATCTGTACCACTTAGGCACTTGTGAATAGTCATCTTACTCCCAGCCCCACAAACACTTATATACATATCCTTACACTCTTCAGTTTTCCCTTTCTGTAACTGATTTCAATGTCTGTGTTCCCCTCCAGTCCTTGTGGGCAGGGATCGTATCTACCAACTCTTTTGTATTGTACTTTCTTATGAGCTTATTACAGTACCCTGCACATAGTAAGCACTCAAATACCATTGGTTGTTTGATTATAGTCTAGAATTTCATTGTTTTTGATCTTGTCTTGCCGCCTGGGGTCTGGAGCTTGATACCAAATGATGGTCTAACCCTTTGATTGGGTTTTCTGCTTCCTTGCCTATCACTGAATCATTGGTCAGTGTGCTGCCTAAGTAACAGAATTCTGAGAATTCTGTCAGAATTCTGTCCATATAAAATTTTGGTTTGTGTGGGGGAGTTCCCTGATGCAGGCTGATACATCTTCTCAGTTTTCTGTAGTTTTGACATCATCCTGTGATGCCTGGCTCATTCAGTGAGGCAGTTTATAATCCTTTGCATATCTTGGATGTGAGCTTCAGAGTGCCCTGATCTCTTTGCAGTAATTTTTGAATGACTTTCTAAGACTCTGAATGACCCATGAAGTTTGTTGAGTTGGAAGAGTTTTCCAGAGTTTTCCAGAGTTTAGAAACACATTCTAACTCCTGCATCCAGGCCTCTCATGGTATCCTCCAGCATGGCCGGGTAGAATGAGTTGAACAGGACCCAGACCCTCTACATGATGCTTCTTGTCTTATAGGTCTGGGGAGGGTATCAAAGTGCCTAAGGGATAGACAGCCAGGAATATAGTCAATGGTGAGGGAAGGGGGGATAGGACTTAGTGCCTGAAAAAGTACAATAGAGTTATTAAAAATGATCCCTTCCCTCTCCTTTACAGTCTAGCTGGGGAGACCCACTAAAACACATTACAAATAGGAGTAAGTAAGAGTGTAACAAGACATGTACATAAGCATTACGGTGGCGAGTGAGTACCCAAGTACTTATGTTGTGCAGAAGTGCTGAACTGGAAGTTTGGAAGATAGAGGATGGGAAGATTAGAAATTCACTGGGGAAGGGTTTCTTGGAGAATTCGTGATTTCAGAAGGGCCTTGAAGAGGGGGACAGGAGGGATCTTCTCTATGTGAAGTGGGAGGGAGTTCATATGTATCTATATACACCCACACAAGAATAGTGAGGAAACAAATTTCTGGAAATGTTCTGAGTTCTTGAAATATAATAAGATTATGAGTTATTTTCTTCCTGGATTTATTCCTAAGCAAACCTCTCAATTTTTGTCATTTGAGTAGGATTAGGGTTAGGGCTTCTAGCCAATTTCCAAGTGGCTCCAGCATGTATCTCCCTGATTGTCTAGTGGCCTTGTGAGTTTTGCGCACAATATGCTTTACTGCCATTATCTTGGGGAGGTGGTTACCTGGGGAATACAAACCTCCCCACCAGGGCACTTCAATGTCAACCCTTTGGTTCCACAACAGTTTGTATTTTAAAAGTTTGAAAAGTCATTTATGAGTAAGAGGTACTTAAGTATTTGCTCAAAGAAAGTTAGGGGTAAAAATGAGCAATATTAGATGACAATCTACAACCATTAGGAAGGATACCGATAATAATAATTGTAGTATTTAAGTGTTTACTCTGCACCAGGCACTGTTCTAAGCGTTGGGGTAGATACAAGATAATCGGGTTGGACAAAGTCCTTGTCCTGTGTGGGGCTCACAGTCTCAATCCCCATTTTACAGATGAGGTAACTGAGGCTTAGAGAAGTGAAATGACTTGCCCAAGGTCACACAGCAGACATGTGGCAGAGCTGGGATTGAAACCCCGATCCTTCTGACACCCAGGCCTATGCTCTAACCCTTATGCCACACTGCTTAGATAATCGGGCTGGACACAGTCCTGTCCCATATAGGGCTCATAGTCACAGTCTTAATCCCCATTTTACAGATGAGGGAACTGAGGCACAGAGAAGTTAAGTGACTTTATCAAGGTCACCCAGCAGACAAGTGATGGAGCTGGGATTAGAATCCAGGTCTTCTAGACTGTAAGCTTGTTGTGGGCAGAGAATATGTCTGTTTATTGTTATATTGTACTCTCCCTAGAGCTTAGTATAGTGCTCTGCACACAGTAAACATTTAATAAATATGATTGAATGAATGAATGAATGAATGAATAACAAATACAATTGACTGAATGAATAGGTCAGGAATCATGGCAGTAGTAATCTTGATAGAGTAGTCCTCAGTTTTTCATGTATTATCAGGGTCTGGGTTTGAAGCTCTGTTTCCCTCTGTATGTAGAACCTGGAGTTAGACCGACAGCTCTGTTGGACATTTTAATGGTCCATTAGCTTCCATTTCTAAACCCCATCTTGTTGAATGTTGTTTTGCAGTCACAACAATGGAGGCTCCTATTTATCACAAGATCTTCTTTTAAGTAAGCCACTTTTAATCTTGTTTATCAATCCTCTGTTTGATGGCCAGAATGATTTACTCGAAGAGCAAAATCTATCTAAACCCTATTATTCATCTGTAGTGCCTGGGGGTGGGGAAGGTGAGGAAGGGAGAGGGGGGAAAAGGTAGCTTCAAAACCAGTCATCTTAGATCTCTATACTTCAAAGAATTTTTCTTGAAACCTTGTTTACAGCATAACTTGAAAAACAGGGTCCCATGCCCTTTCTGTACTCCTATTAACCGTATTAAAGCACTGTGCCTCACCAAAATAATCACCCTCTACACCACCTTCAGCTAAAGAGAGCCAGTTGCCAGCACCTGAACAAGGTAAGTGAAAACCTCAAACCCTACAGCTGGGCAACATTGTCCTAAAATTTATTTTTTTGATGTACCTTCCTCCCCCAGCAGAAAGCATGCAGGATCCATCTGTAGGAGAGGACAGGTAAAAAGGTGATGATGTGATCTGATGTCATGTTTTACCCCTATATGTCAATTACAGGGATGGTTCTGTGCTCTGCCATTTCATGACTGTGCGAGCCCACGGTAATCCGTGTCATCTGTGCCTGCAACCCAGTGCACTAGCACAGTCATGAAGCCTCGCAGTACAGAGCTTTCACTGTAACCATGTAGTTACTGTTATCATTAATATTATTATTATTATTTAAGTGCTTACTATGTAGCAAGTACTGTTCCAGGCACTGGTATAGATACAAGTTGGACACAGTCCCTGTCCCACATGGGGCTCGCCATCTAAGTAGGAGGAAGTACATGTATTTAATCCCCATTTTACAGTTGAGGAAACTGAGCTACAGAGTAGCTAAGTGACTTGCACAAGATCACATTGCTAGCAATTGGCTGAGCCAGGAGTAGAACCCAGGTCTTTTGACTCCCTGGCCCATGCTCTTTCCCTAAATAAATGGTGGTATTTGTTAAGCGCTTACTATGTGCAAAGCACTGTTCTAAGCGCTGGGGGAAACAAGGTGATCAGGTTGTCCCACATGGGGCTCACAGTTTTAATCCCCATTTTACAGATGAGGTAACAGAGGCACAGAGAAGTGAAGTGACTTGCCCAAAGTCACATAGCTGGCAAGCAGCAGAGTCGGGATTCGAACCCATGAACTCTGACTCCCAAGCCTGGGCTCTTTCCACTGTACCACGCTCCTACTCCTAGTCCACATTTCCCTAGTCCACACTGCTTGTGTTTGGGGGATTTTGATAAGTGTAGGGAAGAGAAAAGTGTAGGGAAGCAAAAACCCAGGGAAATGGGGAAACCATGAAGAAAGGGCCAGGAAGGAATTGCAAGGAAACTGCCAGGATTGCAAAGATTCAGGCAGTCAGGGACAGGACTTAGGATTCTACTCAACATAATGTGACACTGGGTGGAAAATGATCTGTCTCGATGTGAAGCAAGAGTTTTTGCATTTTTGGGTAAAGCTGCTGTGAGCATGCTCTGCACACAGTAAGCGCTCAATAAATTCGATTGAATGAATGAATGAATGAGCAAGGCCAGCTTTTATATATGCATCCTATCTGAGTTAGGGTAAAAATGGCCATTCCCATATTCTACATGACAGCTGCCTAGCACACTGAGTATGTACATCACACACAGGTCACAGGACAACGTGCTGATGTCATTTAGGTCATGTTGCAAATCATATGCCATGGTTTGTGGAAGATCCTTTCTGTCTCCATCCACCTTGCCCCTTAGCCTCAGGGGCAGTTTAGCTCCAAAACCCCAAATTATGACCAGCTGATGGAATGCTTCCTCCCTACTACCGCCATCTTTGTGACAGGCAATGGCATATTTGAGATAAGCCCTGTGGCCACCATCTTTGAGAAGGTGTGTTGTATGCCCCTCTTTGAAAGAAGCCAAGATAGTCATCTAGGGAAGGTCCTGGGTGGCCACCATCTCAGAAAGGACCTGAGAGGGTGGTCATGCAAGATCCAGCATCAACAGGCAACCTTCCTTGCCTCGTGAAGCCAGCCCAGGCTGTTAGTCATGACTACAGTTCAGAGCATAGCTTTGGGATCCCCTCACTCCTCTGAATACTGCACTTAAACCCATGTGCTATTGTTTTGGATCTATGCATGACCCGCCTTCCAATTCCATGGACCCAAGGGGAAAAAAGTGAAAAGACAGAGAATTTTCCAAAACACTTTGATCATTTTTTTCATTGTTCTGTTCTTTTATTCTCTCTTGATGTGTTTATGTGGGTATGTGTTTGGAGGTAGAAAACTTGCATAGGGAAAAAAATAAAGTGAGAACTGAAGAAAGTCCAAGGGAATTTTCTTAGATTTCCTGAAGGAATCTTATTTCATCATTTACAAGTTCCTGACTCGCCTTTGAAACAAAACCACATTGACTGCAGCTGAAACAAAGGTTCATCTCAATTATAGATTAAATGAATGTACAAAATCTTATTTCATTTTTGTTATTGCTCCATACATGATTTTATAGTTTAATTTCACACATTTACACACATTTAAGAGAATAGCTAAAGTAATATGGGATCTAATCAGTAACATTTATTGATCACCTACTGACTGTAAAGCACTGTACTAAGAGCTTAGGAAGCTCACCTTTCGTTTAAACCACTCAATCAACTTGCCCCCTCCTACCTCACCTCTGTAAATCTCCTACCATAACCCAGCCCACACACTTTGCTCCTCTAATGCTAACCTTCTCACTGTACCTCAATCTTGGCTATCTCACTGCTGACTTCTCACCCACATCATGCCTCTGGCCTGGAACGCCCTCCCTTTTCATATCCGACCGACAATTACCCTCCCCCTTTTTAAAGACTTACTGAAGGCGCATCTCCTCCAAGAGGTCTTCCCTGACTAAGCTTTCTTTTCCTTTTCTTCCACTCCCTTCTGCGTCACCCTTCCTCCCTTTATTCATCTCCCCTGCCAGCTCCACAGCACTCATATGCATATCTGTAATTTTATTTATATTAATGTCTGTCTTCCCCTCCAGACTATAAGATCATCATGGGCGGGGAATGTGTCTGTTATAATGTTCTGTTGTACGCTCCCAACCACCCCTCTCAGGATCACACCTGGAGAGTTTCCAGTACTCTAACAGTCTTAACTATGGGAGGGAAAGTCAAGCAGAGGCCTACCCATGCCATTCCTAGCTTGGGCAGTGGCTAGCAAGTGGAAGGCAATCTGTTATAGGTCAAAACTCACCTGTGTTGGGCAGCAGTGGCATGGGAGAGAGTCAAGGGCAGAGGCTCAAGTAGAGTGCACAGAAGAAGGCAATGGTAAACCTCTTCCTTATTTTTACCAAGAAAACTCTCTGGGTATATTACCAGAATGATTGCAGGTGGAGGCAGGGTGTTCTGGGAGAGATGTGTTCATGGAGTAGCTATGGATCGGAAATGACTCAACAGCATAAGACAAGACTTTCCCAAGCACATAGTACAGTGCTCTGCACACAGTAAGTGCTCAATAAATATGATTGACTTACTGACTAAGGAAAATGCATCAGAAGCAAGACCCAGGTTCCCTGGTCTCATGAAGCTTACAATATAATAAGGGGAGACAGACAGATATGGCATCTACCATTATGGAAGTGGAGATTGTGGGTGCTCTTGCTTAAATTACCTGCTGAGATTGAACAGGAAACTTGGAGAAGAGGCCTGAAGAGGGTCGAAGAGAATTCAGAAGGTCTTTCCAAAGGAGGCATGTGTGTTTTTGTGTGTGTATGTGTGTGTGTTGGGGGGGAGGGGAGGCTGGGGGGTGTGACATTATGACACTTTCCTCTAAAAATTCAAAATATTTAATTAGATACCCTACCTCATTGCTTTCTTTGAGAAGTTGTTGATTTACTGCTTATGTAATGGTACATTGCCAGCATGGCCAACATCTATTAATGAAGTTCTCCTACAGGAATTATTGAATTTGGAGAGTCAAATCATTTGCAATAGCTATTTTGAGGTAATTCACTTAGAAACATGAAATGGATGACCTGTGTATACCTAGACCTGCACACCTATTCCTTCTTTCACCTTTTTCAACATGCCATCCCTGATGAATTCCAAACACTCTGTCATGTAAATCAACTAATAATGATAATTGTGGAATTTAAGTTTTGCTATGTGCCAAGAACTGTACTAAACTGTACAATATAAGCAGATTGGACACTGTCCCTGGCCCACATGGGGCTGACAGTCACAACAGCCATCTCTAGAACCTACAGACTTATTTATACCCATCCTCAGCAATTTTGTAAATGTATTTAACTGTACATTCAATGCTTTATTTAGGTTATTCTGTTTGTAAATATTATCTTGTTCTCTCCTGTTAGAGTGCAAACTTCTCGTGGACGGGGAACATATTCCTTCTGTGTTTTGTACTTCCCGAACGCTTAGTACAGTGCATGGCACCAAACAGGCACTCAATATTGCTGCTACAATGATTAGTACTATCTTCATAATTTCTTAATTTGTAAGCAGTAATAATTTGGGCATTTCTTAAGTGCCTACTTTGTACCAAACACTGTAATGAACACCCAAGTAGATACAGGATCATCAGGTCAGACGGTCCTTGTCCCACATGGTGCTCACAGTCTAAGGGGGAGCGAGAACAGCTATTTCATCCCTGCTTTACAGGAGCAGCCTATTTCCTCCATTCATCAAAGCAATCTTGGTGATTCTGCTTGAACACACCCAATGTGCTGATGACTTCCTAGTAAAAATATCATGGAAAAATGGCCACTCACTTATATTCTGCATTATGACTTGAGCTTCCGGTTCCCATAGGGCTATGGTAGTGTGGCTGGAGAACTCCTGGTGGATGGCTTCATTCTCCAAAAGCTTAATATTTGGCTTTCTTGGGAGTTGGGGGGTCACCCTTGCAGTGGTGAAATGGTTTCAAGATTTAGTCAAGCACAGTCTGAAATGGTGCATCACTAGTGGATTGCTGGGAGATCACTGCAGCAGATCTATGGACCTGGAAGGCAGCAATTGGAAGAGGCGTACTGCTCAGATCATGATCCTAAGAGGCAAAGTTAAAAAACAGAGACAGGCTCTGAATAGGGCAAGCCATCAGTCAGTCAACTGTATTTATTGAGTACTTATTGTGTGCAGAGCACTGTACAAAGTGCTTGGGAGAGTACAAAATAACAATAAACAGACACATTCCCTGCCCACAATGAGCTTATAGTCTAGAGGGGGAGACAGACATTAATATAAATACATAAATTACGGATATGTACCTAAGTGCTGGGGGGCTGGGAGGCGGGGATGAATAAAGGGAGCAAGTCAGGGCAATGCAGAAGGCAGTGGGAGAAGAGGAGAGGAGGAGACATTAGAACAGCAAGGATTTATCTTAATCAGTCAGTGGTATTTATTGAGTGCTTACTGGGTGCAGAACACTACACTAAGCACTTGGGAGAGTATGATACAATAGAGTTGGTAGATATAATCCCTCCCCTCAAGGAGCTTAGTCTACAGGGAAAGACAGACATTAAAATAAATTATAGAGAGAGGAAATAGTAGATTATAACAGTGTGTTCATATGTGCCGTGGAGGTGGGGTGAGTATCTGTGCCTAGGCAATGCAGAGAAGAGGAAATGAGGGCAACTTTCTATACTAGTGATATAGAAAGGAATGTTATCTCCAATAAGTCTTTGCAGGCAATGTTTAGAAGGTCACTGTCATTAACTTCATCTTGGAAAATAAAGAACAGCGATATATGTTGGAGGTAATAGGGGTACCAGGTGAAAGAATGGGCATGACTTAGTAGAAGCCATCACCATCATTGGTGGTGAAGAAAAATCAAGTCAAGAAAATAAATAGAAAACTGAATGCTATTTATTGAGCGTCACTGTATGCCACGCACTTAAACTAAGTGTTTGTAGAAAAGAAGCACGAGAAGCATCCCCTGACAACAAGGAGCTTGCACTCAAGTGGAAGACTATGGTGGAAAAACGTGTGAAAGGGAGTGGCGGTCACCCAGTTGACTTTTTAGCCTCACTTTTCCTCCTAGTTAGGATCTCATGATCAGTAGCATCATCTATAATAATGGTCAGTAGTCATTCTAGTGTTACCATAGGAGAACATGTTTCTCAGGGAAATACCATTGATTGAATCTTTTCTTTTCCTTGTTGGATTTGTTTGTTTCTCTCAGAGCTCTCCTCTGCTTCCTGTGCTTCATTCTCTTCCTTGTATTTTTTGAAACAGCTAAAGCTTGTTCCCTCTTCCACCTACATTTTCACTCCTCTGATTCTTTCGCTCTCTCTTTCCTATCCCTATCTCTTAATCTCCTTTCTTCCGTGCTGTCACGCTCTCTCAATCTGTGTGAACTCTCCCCCATCACCCCCCCTCACATCTCCTCCCCTCCCCTTCCCTCCTCTCTCCCACAGGCTCTAATTCAGACTTTTCAGGGCTTTCTCTTCCCTTTTTGATGTAAGACATGTCTTTCCTGGCTGTGCCCTCATGACCCCCTGCAAGTCTCATACCATAAGTTTATTCTCCAGGGAGTTGTTCAACCATTTAGTTCCCTTGGGAGTCAAGGTGTAGCAATTCAAGCAGAATTGCTTTTTTCCTAGCAGCCAATTTGCTGCTGCCTGATGTGGCTGAATGGAACATTGTCCCATTTTCTTTTCCATCTTCATAAATGGAGATTCTAGTTAAAGCCGACAAGTGTGTCTTATTCATCTTGAAGTAAATGTTCGCCCCTCCATAACTACAATCCTTCACCTAATCTTCACTGACATTTCTGTTTATGCTTTATTTAGTTTACATTTCAACATAATACTGTCTATGGCTCCCTTTTAATTTGATACTTCAGTTTTAGTGGAAAACAAATGGAATTTTAAAAAATCACTTTGAAACACTTTTTAAATCGTCTTTTTTTCTATATTGTACTAGATTTTCTCAGTGAACAACCTTTTCCCAATGCATTAATTGGTGATCGTGTGTGTGTGTGTGTGTGTGTGTGTGTGTGTGTGTGTGTGTGGCTGATACGTTACTTTATATCTAAAATAATGTCGAAACCAGCCACCCCTGGAAGTGAGCTCACCCGATCCATTCATTCATTTACAGCTTTATTTCCCATGGTCATACTCTTTTTTTTTTCTTTTTATTGATCAAAGGAGAGGGAGGCAACTTTGCAGGTGGAGAGGGGTGTTGAAATCATTCCTCCCCCTTTTAATCTAATACTGCTGCAAATGCTTGGACCTAGGACAGAACCTATTCAAACTGCCAACGATTTGGCACTGATTTTTCTCCAAAAGTGCTCATAAGCAATGTGTTACAGTCTGATAGTCTTATCATGTATAACAGATTCCCTTCTCTTGCTCCATCTTTGACTCCATACAATATCTACTGCAATTTCTAAGAGTGTGAAGAAACTTTTCCCAGATGAGGGAAATGTGGGGCAATCAATTAATTTGTCTTTCCTGAAATACAGAATAGTATTGACTTGCTCTTGATTTTGAAATGAAACTTATTTCTTCCCAAAGTTTTTGTTAAAGCTATAAAAATGGGGTAAGTGCGCTTCTTGCTAACTTGATGATTTTTACATACAGATCATTGTCCTGCATATTCACGGACTCTGCCACTGATGGTGATATTCACCCAGGAGCACATGTGTAGCTGAAAAGCCCAAAGTGAGACACACAATCCTGGCTGCATTGGGCACCCAAAAAGGCTGTCCCAGGTTATGTTGTCATGCTTAATGTCTGCAGCACCTGGCAGTGTTTTTGCTTTTGTTTCTTTTTCTCTTTATCTTAATGAAACTTCTGTTCAAAAAAGGACCTCTTCTTTCTTGATTTCAGTATACTGTATTGACAAGTGATACCCAGTTTTCAGCTGGGATACAGTATTGTCTGAGGCTTTGTTTTACTGACTCCTTCAGATGTTTCTTCTGTCAACCATACTTTTTGGTTTCCTGGTTTCATCTCACCGTACAGCAGTTTGGGTATCTGGCTGTCATTTATTCTCCTCCTAAGTCCCACCCAGCGCAGCAGTTTTGAGGTGAGTGTAGCTTCAAAGCTATGACAGTGCAGGCTTCGTTTGATCTTGATGCTTTTCCTTGCATTTTTCCTGTATCTGTCAGGCTCTGAAGATCATGTCCTCTGTGATCTCAATCTACATTGTGATTTTGGGAGTGTCAGCCAATGAAATTCTTCAGTAGCCATCTTCAAAAGTTTCATGATGGCCTCAATCAATCAATGATATTTATTGAGTGCTTACTCTGTGCAGAACACTGTACCAAGTACTTGGGAAAGTACATTATAACAGAGTTGATAGACATGTTCCCTGCCCACAGGAAGCTTAAAGTGTAGAGGCATGAATAGAGCTAAATAAAAATACTCATGCGTGGCTTAGTGGAAAAAGCAGGGGCTTGGGAGTCAGAGGTCATGGGTTCTAATCCCAGCTCTGCCACTTGCCAGCTCTGTGACTTTGGGCAAGTCACTTAACTTCTCTGTGCCTGTTACCTCATCTGTAAAATGGAGATTAAGACTGTGAGCCCATATGGGTCAACCTGATTACCTTGTATCTACCCTAGTGCTTAGAAGAGTGCTTGGCACATAGTAAGCTCTTAACAAATACCATTATTATTATTATTATTATTAATGATTATGGTATTTGTTAAGTGCTTACTGTGTGTCAAGCACTGTTCTTAGCGCTGAGGTAGATACAAGTTAATTAGGTCAGAGCCAGTCCCCGTCCCAGTGGGGCTTACAGTCTAAATAGGAGGAAGAATAAGTACTGAATTCCGATTTCACAGATGAGGAAACTGAGGCACAAAGAAGTTAAGAAACTTGCCCAAGGTCACCCAGCAGGCAAGTGGTTGAGCTAGAATTAGAACCCAGGTCCTCTGGCTCCCAGGTCCATGCTCTTCGTAAATAATGTCTTTAGTGATATTATGAAGTTTTTGGATTCACAGTGTGGTCTCTGTAATGCTGGCTCTTTTTGACTTTGCTATCCCATCACCCATTATACATGTTCCTTAATTTTATTTGAACTTATATTTGGGTAAATAGGGGCTCTTAATTTTCTCACTCTTTTTGATAGCATCATTTTAATTTCCCAGTGTTTCCAGAACCAAATAATTTTATGTCTCATAAATTGCACACAGATTGTATAGCTATAATAAGCACCTAGGAAAAAAAGGCTAATTTATGAACAACATGGGGAGAAAATTCACCAAAAATTCACAGAGGGCAAATATTGAAAATGTTTTTCCCTTCTAAAAGCAGTACAGTGAAGCAGGCCAGAAAATCACAGGAGAGGAAAAAAGGAGTAAACGTTGATGGAGGGCACATTTCCAAACTCCTAGGTCTTTATAATGGTGAGCTAGAACTACAGAAAATGAGTCCATTTTCTCTAATGAATATGTAGTCATTTTACCCTTGTAATGCCTCCCCTCGTTTAAATCCTGAGTTTATCTCTCTCCTTTCAGGCAGAGCACTCAGATGTCTTCCTACCTTTTTAGTCAAGAAGTTCTTGAGAAACCTGGTAGCAAGCTTCTGGCCACAAATTCATCAACAGAGCACGGTGTACTACTAATGGCCCTTTTGGAGCAAAGTGCAGGTGTTTATTCATACACATTTATCTACAGATATGAAATTCTAAGTGTAATCAAATTTTAAAGAAAATCATATTTTCCAGCTGGTGGACTCTTAGCCCTGAATTCATGCACTGGTTTAAGAAGGAGTTTGTCAGCCCACTGGTTAAATATCTTTAAAAAAATAATCTGTGCTTCCCCACTCAAATCAACTAACTTATTGTATGAATTAGTAGAAATGAACAGCGTTCTAATTGATAAACTCATTTGAAAGGAAAGGAAGATAGAATGAACAGGATTTATAGGGAATTGCCTTCATAAGCTAGAAGCTTATTATTGGGTAGGAAACATTATTCAGCTTACGTATCAGAGACGGTTAAATGGAGGCATATTAGAAAAGAGTAAATTTCCCAATTGTAAAGGCATATTCTGTGGAAGCCACACAAGGCTCTAAAACAAAGTTTGCTGGCACACAGATGTGAGGTACCTTGTAAAATCCCTCAAGGATCTCCTTACCTGCTGTGTTTCATTTCAGATGCTAGTGCCATCATTAAGAAAAACCTGTTTTCTCTTTTACCTGTGCCCCTCAGCACACTAATTCTCCTCCACGGTATTACTGGGAACCAGCTCTTCCCAAACAGAAATGCTTTGGGAATTCTGACTCTCTAGCCTCTTTGAAAAGTCTGTTTTTGTTTTTTGGGGGGTTCCTAACTGGCTGAAGTGCATGATATGCAAAATGCCCTCATCCCCTAGTTCTATGTTTCAGGTAGTACACTTCTCATCTCGACACAAGAAGGTGTTGAGCAAAGTTGTTCATTTCCATGCTGGAGAATCACCTCTCCCCCTTCCCCCACCCCTAAACTGGCATCCCATCACCTCTGCTCCGTAGATGGGCTTCCCTAGCCCAATTCCCATTTTGATTGATTTGGTTTGAATATACCAGTATTGAATTAGCAAAGGCAAGTCATGAACAAAGCCCTAGAGATGAATTAGCCATCGTCTCTGGTCCATTAATCTCTTCTTCAATTCGAGAGAATTGTGGCTCACCCGGACCCGGAGATCAAATAAAATGCCTAATTGGGAAAATCCTAAACAAGAGTGTCCTGGGGAGCTTGAATTTATTTGTCAACCGCTCAAACAACTATGTTGTTTATATAAGTCTTTAAAACCCTGATACTTTTCCTCCACTATATCTTAATCCCTGGTTCTTTATGCTCAGGAGGGCGATTTAGAGTTGTTTTCAATTAACTGGAATGGAGAGGGGCACTTATTCCAAAAACAGATAGCTGTGTTGTGAGCATTTTGCCAAACATGCTGAGTGGTTTAGATCTGAGCATCAGGTTTGAAAGATGCTTTGGAATTTCTTTCAAGTTAATGATACAGCCTATGCAGTGCTTTCAAAACCAGAATGAAATGTTTAAAAATAATCATAATTAAAAACAAAAGTAATCTCTGATGCACATTTGAGGCTCACTCATTCACTCTGGATCTACACAAGCAAATGGAAACCCCAAAGTACTCTTTGGCCTCAATTATCTGGAAATTTGAAGTGAAAGGATTTTTTTTTGACATTAAATTTACAGATAATTGAAGCCAAAAAGACCCTAGTTATCTAACTAATTTTCTAGTCCCAAAGGCAGGAAATTCATGATTTAGCATCAGCAGTGTGTGAACTATCAATAATAGTGTCAATTCAGCCACATTACATGAACCTAATATTTGAGGGGTCATGGAATGGAACAAGATTTCAAAAAGAAAAACAATTAATTAAAAGACTACAGAATACAACTGGTAATATTCTTGGACTTAGGTCTTGGATTAGTAACAGAATATCCTAATGTTTGGACCTCAAATTTCTTAACATTTTTGCACACCATTCTACATGAGCATTGTATTTATTAAAATGAAAAAGAAACAAAGAAACACAGATTTTGGTGAGAAAACACTTGGAATTTTCCTCATTAGCCATTCTTCAAACAAGGGCCAGAAATTTCACTCTTCTGACTTTTGAATAGCTTAACCAAGATCCCAGAGCCAACCAAGAAAGAAACAATGTAGCCAAAAGTGGGACTAATTTGTCTGCCTCTCAAATCAGTTTGTTTTTCCTTTGGTTTTGTGGAAATTGTAAAATCCTTGAGGGCAGGGAACAGTCCTCATTATGAGTGATGCACGCTATTAGAAGGGGTGGCCAAAAGAGGTGGCAGTTAAAAATGTGAAATTTCCCAGCTTCCCTCTGCCTTAGTTGATAGGGGCTCCTGTGTGAACATGGATCTGAGAAGGAACCCAATGACTCTGGAGCAAGTGGGAAAGGTTTTGGATCCCCAGATGTATTCTTTAGAAAAGCAGTGTGGCTTAGTGGCAAGAGCCCAGGTTTGGGAGTCAGAGGATGTGAGTTGTAATCACGGCTCCGCCACTTGTCTGTTGTGTAACCTTGGGCAAACCACTTAATTTCTCTGGGCCTCAGTTACTTCATCTGTAAAAAGGGAGACTAAGACTGTGAGGCCCACGGGGAACAACCTAATTACCTCATATCTACCCCAGTGCTTAGAACAGTGCTTGACATATAGTAAGCGCTTAACAAATACCATCATAATTATTATTACATGCTGTAGGTTCAGGGGTTCGGACAGACTCCATATGATGTAGCAGTACCATTACGGGTGGGCGCACTTTGCACTACAAATCGTTAGCAGGGCAAAATTTTTCAAGATGATCCCATAAAGGAGAGGTTTTCAATACTTCCTGCTCTGCTTTCTGCATACTTTTAAACAATGAAGTCGCCTGACCTTCTGACCTGGAGGCAGGACTTTCTTCCGGTGCTGACCCCCCCAGTCTGGGACACTGCAGCCGGGGCTCTTCTGGTCAAGCACGAGGGCTGCCTTCACTACCACTGCTGTACCCGGGACGGCGGGGAGGGGTGGGAGCCAGGGCTCCGTAGAGATGGCCAGGAGCAGAGAAAGCAGGAAAGCACTTGTGGCCACTCTCCAGACCCCGAGGAGCCTCATGTTTGTTTTCTTTTCATTTAAAGAAATGACAAAAAAATAAATCCTCTAGGGCTCCAGAACAGTGGAGGGAAAGTGGCTGCGGTTCCACGCCAGCCCCCAGAAAGCTCTGCCTGGGCCAGGCTGGCATTAGATTGCATCCTATGACTGTCAGGGGGAGGTGGCTCCATGTTGGGTCAGAGTTCAACCCCTTCACCTTGGAATTGGCAGCACCAGTAGGACGTCCAGACTAATTTGTAAGCCAACCAACTGCCTCTTATGCAAGTCACACCCCCGTCAGGGACCCACTGCCACATAACATAAGAACATTACCCAGAATGGGGCGAGAAGGAAGATGAATTCTTCCCTAACTCAGGGCAGACAATCATCTTCATTTAATTCTATTTATTGAGAGCTTACTGTGTGCAGAACACTATACTAAGTGCTTGGGAGGGTACAGTACAACAGTAAGCAGACACATTCACTGGCCACACCGGCTGTGACAAGGGAACATGTGTTTTGCATCTGTTGTTCTCTCCCAAGCTCTTACTCCAATGTTCTGCATTCAGTGGCTCTCAACAAATACAATTGATGAATTGATTGATTGATGGGGATCTGTGGGTATAGGCAAATTCTGAGTCTACTAGCAAGTAAACAGAGATGTACTTGTAATGTGGAAAGGAGGAAGTATAAATGTTTATAGCAAGCAAAGACAGTGGTAATTGTGAGCAGGACAAAAACTTGATTTTTCAATCTTTGAGGAACCTATGGGCATTCTTCAATCGTTGGATGCACATCATGTTAACTGAGAAACAGGGAGACTAGAGGAAACAGCATGGGCCTAGGGGTCAAAGGACCTGGGTTCTAGTCCCAGGTTTTCCACTTGCCTGCGGTGGGACCTCTCTGTGCCTCAGTTTCCTCAGTTGTGAAAATGAGAATCCAATACCTGTTCTCCTTCCGACTTAGACTGTGAGCCCCATGTGAGATGGGAACTATGTCTTAACCGATTAATTTGTATCTACCCCAGCACTTAGATGCAGTCTCTGCAATTTTGATTTTTGTTACTCCTTCCTTTCTCTGAGCCCCATTTCTCTTAGTCCTTGTTTAATTTTGGTAGGTCCTTTGGTGCATTGGTCTCTGGTAATTTACTTTGTCGAATGAACCCTATTAACTCCATCCCTGACAAGAGAAAGATGATGATCTGAGGAAGTTCTATTTATCCTTTTGGATTAGTAGAAGTGGGTGGAAATACTTCCTTTTGTAGGGAATTGCTGTATCTGTCGCCTTACTGGTCTCCCAGTCTCTCCATTCCCCAGTCTATATCACATGCTGTTTTTCAGTTCATCTTCCTAAAATGTTCTTCGGCACATATCTCTCCCTTCCTCATAAATCTCCAATGGAAAGAACACAGGACTGGGAGTCAGAAGACCCATGTTCAGAGTTCAGCTTGGCTTACTGTATCACCTTGGGCAAATCCCTTACCCTCTCTGAGTTTCAGTGTGATGTACTAAGCATCTATATATTTCAATTATGATGATCAATCAGTCAGTGGTACTTATTGAGCACTTATGTGCAGAGCATTGGACTCAGCACTTAGAGTACAATACAAGAGTTGGTGAAAACATCCCATTACCCCACTGAGCTTACAGTCTAGAGGGGGAGACAGACACTGATATAAATAAATTATGGATATGTACAGGAGTGCTGTGGGACTGAGGTGTAATGAATATCAATATATTTTTAAGATTCTGATCAACGTTTTGATCACTTGATCATCCACCTTTGAATCTTTCCCATGCCGCTGCTGCCCAGCACAGGTGAATCGACTTTGATGCTTCGGCTTAGATCTTTCCTTTACAGATAATCCTATATGGCATAGCTCTAAGATTCATCAGCGTATGCAAACTCTCCTGCTATGATTTGTAGGAAAGAGATACAGTACAGGGAGAGGAAAATGAGAGAAACAGCCAGTTAGTCTGTGATACTGCTTCTTTGGATAACTATGACTGACTCACCACATGGGAGTTAAATACATTCATTCAATCATATTTATTGAGCACTTACTGTGTGCAGAGCACTATATGAAGTGCTTTTAAAGTACGGTGCAGCAACAGAGAGAGACAATCCCTGCCCACACCGGGCTTATAGTCTTGAAGGGGGGAGACAGACATCAAAACAAGTAAACAGGCATCGCATGAGGGGAACCTAAGGCCAGCCTGTTTTGGGAGGGAACTGGGAACCTAGAAATGTGATGGGTACTAACTAGATTCTTTTACTCTTCTTGATGTAACTAGGCTAATCTTTATAAGAGAGGAGGCTCATGAAGGGAAGTCAGTGGTAGGTGATGGCTGAAAATTGTAGTTTCCTGGCATATTCTGCTTATGCTGGTATATCCTGCCAGATTTTCCATCAACCCTGATGGGATTATGTCCACTTGTTTGCTCAGTGAGTCTCTTGGAGGCAAATGACTGAACTGCCCTACTGCAGAAAAGGAGTCTGCTTCTTATGGCTGTCGCAGGCAGGAGTTCAAGCTCTGCAAATGACACATTAGCAAGTTTACCCAACTGACGTTTAACCCTGGGCATTAATTGAAAGTGGCAAGCTGTGTCACAAGGGTAAGCATTGATTGGACGTGGCAATGGGGCCCCTGGAGAGAAGGCTATGAGAATTCTGCTAAAATCTGTCCAAATGGTTATCGTGTGCTTACCAGTTGATTCATTTTAGTGTAACAAATCCCATTTCATGGCCAATCTAATATCTCATTTTGAAAAATTGGGTCCTACCTTGTGGGCAGGCACTGAGGGCGGTAGAGAAGATGGGTTTCGTGTCCTCTTTACTCAGTGGGCTCTGCCCTTTTCTCCATAAAAAGGAAAGTTAGAGAATTAAAGAGCCCAGGTGCTGGTCACCCCTATCAGCTCTTCTCTGAATGGGAATCAGCACTCATGAATACAACTTAGATAAAGATGGTAAATTGCTTGCCTCTTCAGGTCTGTTGGTTCGGTACTACCATTTTTGTTAGAAGTAATACTCCACAGCTGGTTAGAGAATGTGCTGTGCACCGCAGCTGGGAGTCACAGTGCAGCATGTCCCTAAATAGCATCACTGGTCCATGCCTCACACCTGCAGCTTTAGTAATCCGCTGTGCTAAGAAAACTGTCACACTGGAGCTGAATGAACTTGTTTGCTGTGGCAATTTCTCCAGCTACTTGCAAGCAAGGGTAAAATGAGGCTTTACCGCTGATTTTAATACAACTTCCCTGAAGTTCAAATGCAAGCAAGGGTGGGGACGTACCTCCTGTTCCTTCTACACTGTAAGGTCTCTGGGGGCAGGGAGTGGGACTACAAATTCTTTGTATTGGACTTTCCCAAGCATTTAGTACAGTACTCTGTGCACGGTAATGAATACCACTGATTGAGTGGATATGAAACACTCTAACAAGTCGCCTTTGATGTGGGGAGTTCCCACTGACTGCCTGAAGACTGTATCCACCAGTTTTGAAAGGAGAGGGGGAGGTTCTGTGGTGAGTATTTTGTCCTTGGGATACCCCCAGTCCCTCAAACTCAGGCTTCACCCGCTACTGAAGACTCACTCCACCTATCCTCTAGACCGTGAGCTTTCTGTGGGCAGGGATCTTCTCTCTTCATTACCATACAGTATTCTCCCAAGCACTTAGTACAGTGCTCAGCACACAGTAAGCGCTCATTAAATACGATTGAATGAATGAATGAATGAATGAATGAATGAATCCCAGGTCATCTCCCCTCATCTGGACTCCCTCCCATCCCGAGAAGCAAACATACATGGCCTCAACTCCATGCTCTCCTCCAACCACAACTCCCTAGCCCCCCCAACCCTTCGTCATTCGCACACCTCCAACCCACAGCCCTGGATCCCTGACACAGACCGTTTCCTGCTCTCCTGCATCTGTGTGGTTTAATGCACGGGCACAGAGCCAGGCTCCAGGTTGACTTCTCCTTTTACAAATTCACACTCTTGTGCTATAACAGCTGTTTTTTTGCACAGCAAGGCTACTATTTCTCCCTCACTGACACAAGCCCGCAGCCTCTCCAGCTCTTCCAAACCTTCAGCTCTGTCCCGAAGGACCCAATCCCCTCACCATCTGCCACCCTAACCACTAGCGATCTCACCACCTACTCTGCTAGTAAAATCAAAGTCAGCAGACATGAACTTCCCAAAGTCCCTCCATTACCCCCTCAACACTCTACTCCTACTTCCTCATCTTTTCTCCAACTTCCAAGCTGCCTCTCAGGACTTCTCCATCCTGCTCTAGAAATCCACCCCCTAGACCTATGGCTCTGACCCTATCCCCTCTCACCTCTTAAACTCACTTGTTCCTACTCTCTAATAATAATGATATCTGTTAAAGTCTTACTGTATACTAAGCACTAAGGTGGGTACAAGATAATCAGATTAGATCCAGTCCCTGCTTCACATGGGGCTCACATTCTCAGTGGGAAGGAGAACAGGTACTGAATCTCCATTTTATAGATGAGTAAACTGAGGCTAAAGGAAGTTAAGGAACTTGCCCAAGGTTACACGTCAGACAAGTGGAGAAATCAGGATTAGAACCCAGGTCCTCTGACTCCCGGGTCCATGTTCTTTCTATTAGGCCATGCTGCTTCACCTCCCTGATCTCTGTCATCTTTAACCTCTCACTCTCCAATAGCTCCTTCCTCTGAGCCTTCTAATAGTTGCATATCTCCCTCATTTTCAAAAAGGTCTCAACCCCACGGTCCTCTGCAGCCATCTTCCCATATCCTTACTTCCATTCCTATCCAAATTCCTAGAGAAGTAGCATGGCCTAGTGGAAAGAGCATGGACCTGAATGTCAGAGTATAGAAGGGGTGGATGCAGGAGATGTTGAATAGGATTTGACAGTAGACTGAGTGTGAGATTTGAACAATAGTGAAGAATCAAGAAGGATGACACCAATGTTTCTGCCTTCCAGGACAGAGAGTGGGGCTTTAGTTGACTGAGATGGGAAAAGTTAGGGGGAGAAATGGGTTTAGAGGGAAAGATGCGGACTTCTGTTTTAGAGACATGCTGATGGGACATCTAAGGGGAGATGTCCTGGAGGTAAGAGGAGATGTGAGATTGCAGGTCAGATGAGAAG
Source organism: Ornithorhynchus anatinus (assembly GCF_004115215.2). Taxonomy (NCBI): domain Eukaryota; kingdom Metazoa; phylum Chordata; class Mammalia; order Monotremata; family Ornithorhynchidae; genus Ornithorhynchus; species Ornithorhynchus anatinus. The sequence continues at coordinate 59,801,700 of NC_041753.1, forward strand.
TAAGGGTTTGAGAGATTGGTGAGTCATCCACATAGAGGGGGTAGCTGTGGCCAGTTTGGCAGAAGATAATGGTAATAATTGTGGTATTAAGTGCTTACGATATGATAAGCAGTGTACTAAGTAGCTGTAGTAATAAGTGTTAAGTAATCAACCAGGTTTTGCCCATGAGATAACTGCTCTCAAGAGCAGTTTGGTCTTGTTTTGTTGGTTTTTTTAATTATATAATCTGCCAGAGATGTTCCATGAAACCCAGGCTGTTTCAATTTCTTAATGAGTCATACAAAATCCAGTGTCATTTTATAGCAGTTGTAATTAATAAAAAATCCCATACAAATTGACATGAAGCCATTAATTTCCATAGGCACTTGAATTTGGGGGGCAGCCATTTTGTAAAGCTCTATCTGTTAACTTATTTCCTTCCAGCTTGGATTGGCAATAGATTCTTGCATTTTGCAAACAATATCTGAGGGTGCCTATTGTAATGTCTTGAATCCATCAGCATTACTTCTTTTGCAGGAATAATTAAATCTGGAAATGCACAAAGATGCTGCATAATGCAGAAATCTTACTGCCCACTCAGATGCAGCTAAACATTCCAGAACTCATTCAAACACAGTGGGGTGTCCCCATTTTCTCTTCCAAATCAAAGATTAATCCTTCTAGCCCTTGGTGTGATCCCGTCCCTAATAGAGTTTAGATTACACCAGACTTCCCTTTAGGAGAAATAAAAAGCTACAAACCAGAACTTGGAAGAATATGTCAATCTGGGTTTGATAGTAGCATTTCAGTGCTTGGCACATAGTAGCGCTTAACAAATACCATCATTATTATTATTATCTCTGGCGAAGCAATGACTTGTAAAAAACTGTACATGTTGCTCTCTGGGTTGGTCCTCAGGACATATGTTGAGAAGTTGATGACAGAATGGTGCCCCATGGGAGACACATGGTAGACTCTCCCACCATAAATGGTGAGTGAGCCTCGGTCAAGTCACAAAGACTTGGGGACTGAATAGCACCGTGGCCTAGTGGAAGGAGACCGGGCCTGGGAGTCAGAGGATCTGGGTCCTAATCCCAGCCTACCAAATGCTTGCTGTGTGATGTTGGGCAAGTCACTTCACTTCTCCATGCCTCAGCTCTCCTCTTCTCCCTCCTATTTAGATTGTGAGCCCCATGCGTGACAGGGACTCTATCCAACCTAATTCAATTATATCTACCCCAGCGCTTATAACAGAGTTTGAAAATAGTAAGCACTTAACAAATACCCTTAAAAAAAAGTCTCAGAGTCTCCATGCAAGAATTATGGGCCTTGAGGTTTGCACAGCAACACTTACACTCTTTCTTCCTTGCCAGTCATATTCTCAGTGGGGCAGACGAAGGCAGGGGGAACGTGCACCGAAGAACTTTTACTTTCAAAACTGTCTGTGGCTAAAACAGCAGTAGCATAATGCTCCATAGTGCCAGAGAACAAAAATTAAGGGCCCTGAAGCCATCTCCATTAGGCCTGGAGCAACTGGCTTCCAGTCAATCAGTGAGTAGCATTTAGCAAATGCCTATTATGGACAGAGACATGTACTAAGGGCTTAGGAGAGCACAATAGAGTTAGCGAACGTGATCCATGGCCTTATGTTTATAATCTAGATGGGGAGATGGTCACTCAAATAAAATACAGGTAGGCTGTTACCATGGCACCAGCAGGCATTCCCTTACTTCTGGCTCATCTCTCCAAAGATTTAACCCCTCTCTACAGTGTCGAAGGTTATCTTGTTATATGGATGAATATATACCTCACCCCTGCCTCTATTGAATCATTCTCTCCCAAGTGCTTAGCACAGTGCTCTGAACAGAGTAAGCCCTCAATAAATATAATTGGTTGATCAATTACTAACGTGCTCTGTCAAATACAGTGCTCTGTACACAGTCCCTCAATAAAAACAATTGATTCATTGATCGCCAATGACTTTATTTTTTTCTGCACAACTCTGTAGAAAGCTAGCTTCTGTTCAAGTTAAACTGTCCAAGGTGATCTCAGTATTAAGGATTATGACAAGTAGGTTTTGATGGTGGATTGGAATATTTGCTGCCAATCGGTGGTATTTATTGAGCACTTACTGTGTGCAGAGCACTGTACTAAGCTCTTGGGAGAGTACAATACAGCAGGGTTGGCAGAACCGTTCCCTGCCCACAGTGAATTTACAGTCTAGAGAGATCAGTCAGTCATTAGTATTTATTAAGCGCTTCCTGTGAACAGAGCAGGAATGTGTCTGTTTAGTGTGGTATTTTACTCTCCTAAGCACTTAGTATGGTGCTCTGCCCACAGTAAGCGCTCAATAAATAAGTATTGACTGGCTGACTAAGTGCTTGGGAGAGAGTTAACAGACATGTTCCCTGCCCACAAAGAGCTAGCACTGGCTCTCCTCTCTTTCTAAAATCCATCTTCTATATTCTGAGTGATATCTGGACCTTGACAAACACATTTAGTCATGATCTACTTGTTCAGGTATTAAGTGTTCCATAGAGAATAAGGATAAAATAGGCTATTTATTAAGGTGGCAATGGAGTGATATTGATCTGAAATTCTTTTGATTGGAAGCAATCTAGTTTCAGTATAGTTATACACTATCTTACTGAATTAATTTATGTATTCCAGGAAGTGATGAAGACATAGTAAGAGGCAGAATATGTCTTACCTGTTTGGCTGTTCCAGGTTTGTGATCTCTTCCATACAAATGTAATTGAATCCTGCTACTTTAACATTCTTTAAGTTCCATATTCCAGCATTAAATTCATATATCCTGAGATGATTTTCTTCCCAATGAGCTTGTGAGCCAATCAGTGTTTCATCGCTAATTCAATTAGAGAACAGTGGCATCACCTGGTTGGCTGGGATGTTGAAGTCTTTTTCTGCATTCTTAGGATCTTAAATCAATAGGCCAATGGTGAACCATGCTTTTCTGCTAGGGTGGGTTATGTTTATTTCTTTAATCAATTCTTTCCTATTGGGTTGACTTTCTTTTGGAGACTGCTGATAAGGGTTTGCTGTCTTTCCTGAGGGAGGACTACTGGTGAACCCCAAAAAAGGTCATAATGGTCTGTATATGGTCAATATCATTCACTTGCCTCAAGATTGTCAGCAAGACTGTAAATCCACATTCTTGAAAGTGAGTGTCTGGGCATCATTTCTGACACTGACATTTAGATTGCTGAGGCATTGATTGCAATATGTCTCTGTCGTGTGAGAGAGTATTCAATGTATATATTTGTCTATAGCTTTGTCTGTTGTTACAAAGGAGAGTGTTGGATTACAGTTTTCTTCTCCATCAGGTTACTTTAAAAGACTCAGGTAATTTTAAGTTATAGATGAAACTTCAGAAGGGTGTAGAATGAGTGTGTTTCCTTGTAGGGAGGGATGGTATCTATCAACCACATTGTAATGGGAATAATAATTGGGATATTTGTTAAGTGCTTACTATGTGCCGGGTACTTTACTAAGCGTTGGGTGGATACAAGCAAACTGAGTTGGACACAGTCCATGTCCCATGTGGAGCTTACAGTCTCAATCTCCATTTTATAGATGAGGTAATTGAGGCCCAGAGAAGTGACTTGCCCAAGGTCACACAGCAGACAGGTGGTGAAGCTGGGATTAGAACCCATGACCTCTGACTCCCAGGCCCGTGCTCTATCCATTACACTATGCTACTTCTCCTTCCCAAGCATTTAGTACAGTGCTCTGCCCACAGGAAGTGCCCAATCAATACCATGGATTGGCTGATTTAGACCAAAATTTGGCCAATCGACCACTCTTAGTGATTCACTGTTTCCCCATGTGACCTTTGGTGCTGCACAGCCTGGTGGAAAGAGCACACACCTGGGAGTTAGAGGATGTGGGTTCTAATCCTGGTTCTGCCACTAGCCTCCTGTATGACCCTGGTCAAGTCACTTAACTTCTCCATGACTCAGTTTCCTCATCTGTAAAATGGGAACTCAATACCTATTCTCCCTCATACTTAGAATGTGAACCCTGGTTGTTTGGTAGGTAGGTCTGACACAGACCTACCCCAGTGCTTAGTACAGTGCTCGGCACTTAGTAAGTGCTTAACAAATGCCATTATTAATAATAATAATAATAATAATAATAATAATAATAACCCCCCAAATCATAATCTAAATTTTTTGAACATATAAAATCAAATTACTCCCTTAGAAGCTTACAAATAGGTGTCGTGGAGTTGATATTCAACAATTCATATCGATTTGTGCCATTTTAGATGATGTGGTTTCACAACATTCATACTACCTTTAAGGAGAAGCAGTGTGGCTTAGTGGAAAGAGCCCGAGCTTGGGAGTCAGCGGTTGTGGCTTCTAATCCTGACCCACAGCCTGTCAGCTGTGTGACCTTGGGCAAGTCACTTAACTTCTCTTTGCCTCAGTGACCTCATCTGTCAAAGGGGGATGAAGACTGTGAGCCCCACCTGGGTCACCTTGATTACCTTGTATCTCCCCCAGCACTTAAAACTGTGCTTGGCACATAGTAAGTGCTTAACAAATACCGACATTATTATTATTATCATCATGTCTCATAAACTGAAAATGCTTTGAGGACAGAGATTGTGTTATCTAACTTCTTTATACCGCCGCCCCCGCACCCCAAATTTATAGTAAAGTGCTCTGGTCACATAGACACTTAGTGAATGCTGCTGAAGCAGCGTGGCGCAGTGGAAAGAGCACGGGCTTTGGAGTCAGGGCTCATGAGTTCGAATACCAGCTCTGCCACTTGTCAGCTGTGTGACTGTGGGCAAGTCACTTAACTTCTCTGTGCCTCAGTTTCCTCATCTGTAAAATGGGGATTAAGACTGTGAGCCCCACGTGGGACAACCTGATTCCCCTGTGTTTACCCCAGCGCTTAGAACAGTGCTCTGCACATAGTAAGCGCTTAACAAATACCAACATTATTATTATCGACTGACTGGTGTCATATAGCAAGGGTTCATTTCATACCAGCAGTCTTTGTTTCTCTAGCTTAAGGTCCCATCCAGAGAAGGCCCAGTCCATGGTTTTTGCGGGCCTTGAGCCTGTGGGAACCAGATCAAGCAGGCAGAACAGCCAGATCCCTTCACCACTGTAGGCCGTCTGGGCAAGCAAATCTTAAAATAAAATCAGGTTTTAGGCTGGTAGGACCACAAAATTCACTGTGCTTTTTGAGCTGGGCCAAGCTTAGGTTGGAGAGACCCTAGGGTGGGTTGGGATGGGCTCCCAAATTGCAGCCCAAGCAGGCTCCTCTCAGTTTGCAGATTCCTTATTTATGGCCAGTTTGTAGCTAAGTGAGGCGAGCCTGATGGGCTTTGTGTAAGTCCAACCCATAGCCTCCAGGAGGCATTCTCCAGTTGGAATCCATCTTCTGAAGTTGCATCCACCCAAAAGCCTCCATTAACATTCATTCTGATACAAAGAAGCAGAGTGACCTAGTGGAAAGAGCATGGACTTGGGAGTCAAAGGACCAGGGTTACAATCCTGGATCTGCCACAGGCCTGCTATGTTACCCTGGACAAGTCACTTGACTTCTCTGTTCCTCAGTTTCCTTCTCTAGAAAAAGGGGATTCCAAACCTGTTCTCCCTCCTCCTTAGACTGTGAGCCCCATGTGGGACTGGGACTGTGCCTGACCTGATTATCTTGAATCTAACCCGGTGCTTGGTACAGTGCTTAGCACATGGTAAGCACTTCATAATAATAATGTTGGTATTTGTTAAGTGCTTACTATGTGCAGAGCACTGTTCTAAGCGCTGGGGTAGATGCAGGGTAATCAGGTTGTCCCACATGAGGCTCACAGTCTTAATCCCCATTTTATAGATGAGGTGACTGAGGCACAGAGAAGTTAAGTGATTTGCCCAAAGTCACACAGCTGAGAAGTGGCAGAGCCGGGATTCGAACCCATGACCACTGACTCCCAAGCCCGTGCTCTTTCAACTGAGCCATGCTGCTTAAGAAATGTATCATTTTTATCATCATCATCATCTTAACACATGCATATTCTTGATTTAGATTCACTTACCCTGATTCATCCTTCCGTATTTCTGCTATTAGCAGCCGTAACATTTTTTCTTTTTCCAACTCTTTATGAATGTCTTGCATCTGTCAGTCTCCCTCAAGAGACTGTAAACACCTTGAGGGTGGGATTGTGTCCCTTAGTTGTCCTCTCCCAAATGTTTAGAACAGTGCTCTGTGCACAATAGGCACTCAATAGAGACTTCTGCTTTATCGATTGAAGTCACCCAATTGTTCTGGATTAACAATATACCATGAGGGGCTGTTCCCTTAAATCTCAGTCACTGGAATGAGTTGAATTTGTTTGAATTTGTTTGGATTAGTTGCAAAATCTAAAGCAAACAGCAGAATTGGAAGATTGAGATGCATTTTATAGGACTCTTGAAGAGAAAGCTTCTTTCGTGGCCCCCACTGAGATTTGATGTGAGTTGAGTAATGTTTGTAAGGCACATGGAAGCTCTCAGAAGTAAGTACAAAGTTATCGATGGCTTTTTCTCATTCCCAGACAACTTTATGTACTCCTTGTTTTTTTTTTTAATGTCCATTTTTTACGAAGAATTCAGAAGTGTGTTCATTAATGTTTCATCACCCAGGTCTTTAGCTACTTGCTTCAAATGCTCTTGTCATACTCTTTACCTGCTTGAGTTTTGTTTCATCCTTTTAATTTATTTTCTTTTCCTCAAGTGTTTACTTTTTCCCAGTGCCATTTTTGATCTTTGTTGTAAGGTTTCAGATACTATTTGTAGGCTCATTGAAGCGCCAAACCAAATCAAATTTTAACTACGATCAGATTTTCATGAATAAAAATTTTTACGACTTTATTTTATTTTGACACCGTTATAATTAAAATAAGAGATTTCCTCTTTTATCTTCAAAATCGCTGTGATAGAGATTTCTTTGCCTCCAAATCTGTGTTGAATAATACAGAATATTACTTATTTAGCATATTTGCAGAAGTTTTTTTATCATTAATTTATTTGCCTTTTAAAATTCCTCTGCAAGAGCTTTAATCTCCCAATTACACAACTCCTTCATTTTACATGGGTTCATGCCTCATGGATTCAGATTACATGGAATTATTTTATAGCAAAATTTTATAGTTCTAAAATAAATAGCTTGTGTCCTAAATTACAGTGATCATGGGTGTCTTTAAATATAATTCACTATTTGCTCACTGTGGTATGGTAATCCGAATGGGGGCACATGCAGTTTGGGTTTAGTCCATCAGTATTTATTGACTGCTTACTGTGTGGAGAATACTGTACTAAGCCCCTGGGAAACAGAAACTCATTACCGTCGGCTTTAAGGCACTCAATCAGCTCTCACCGTCCTACCTTATCTTGCTGGTCTCCCATTACTATCCAGCTTGCACACTTCGCTCGTCTAATGCCAGCCTACTCTCTGTACCTCCATCTTGTCCATCTCACCATGACCCCTTGGCCATGTCCTCCCTCTGGTCTCCTCCCCCTTGCGAAGCAGCATGGCATAGTGGATAGAGCATGGGCTTGAGAGTCAGAAGGTCATGGGTTCTAATCCCAGCTCTGCCACTTGTCTGCCATGTGACCTTGGACAAGTCATTTCACTTCTCTGTACCTCAGGGACCTCATCTGTAAAATGGGGATTGAGACTGTGAGCCCCACATGAGGCAGGGACTGTGTCCAACCCGACTTGCTTGTATCTACCCCAGCACTTAGTACAGTGCTTAGCTCATAGTAAGGGCTTAACAAATACTGTGATTATTATTTTTTCATTATATCTGATACACCCCCACTCCCACCACCTTCAAAGTCCTACTAAAATTTCACCTCCTATAAGAGGTCTTCCCCAATTAACCCCTCATTTCCCCCACCCTAATCGCCTTCCCTTTTGCATCACCTACCTATATATATTTGGGTCTGTAATCCTTAAGTACTTTAATACTCACCCCAGACCTGTAGCACTTATGTACACCTCCTTATATGCTGCCATTTCCCTTATCTGTAATTTAACAATGGTATCTGTTAAGTGTTTACTACATGTAAGCATTGGGGTAGATAAAATTAATCATGAGTGACACCGTCCCTATCCCACATGGGGTTTGCAGTCTAAATAGGAGGGAGGACTGGTATTGAATCCCCCCTCTAGACTGTAAACTTGATCTTTTATCATACTCTCCCAAATGTTCAGTACAGTGCTCTGCACCAAAAATCACTCAGTAAATACCATTGATCGCTGGATGAATCAATTGAAGAATACAATAAAGTGGACATGTCCTGTCCTCTAGAAGCTTATAATCTATAAGGGGAGTCAGACGCTGAAATGTTTTGGAGACCAAAAAAGAAAAAGGAGAGGGTGGAATTTAAAGACATGGTCAAGCACATTCTCAAACATTGTGACGTAACAAGTGGACCAGCCTGGTGGATAACAACAGGGAGACAGGTAGCACCTCAAGCAAAGGTTTCACAATTAGTATTTGTAGAAATAGTATCTACTGTGTGTCTTCTGTGTGCTATACATTGGGCTAAGGGCTTGGGAAGTTCAAGGGATGCACAAGATGCATTTCCTGCCTCCAAGATACCAGGAGGTAGGCTTGAATAATAATAATAATAATAATAATGTTGGTATTTGTTAAGCGCTTACTATGTGCCAAGCACTGTTCTAAGCGCTGGGGTAAAGATACAGGGTAATCAGGTTGTCCCACATGAGGCTCACAGTTTTAATCCCCATTTTACAGATGAGGTAACGGAGTCACCGAGAAGTCAAGCGACTTGCCCAAAGTCACACAGCTGACAGGTGGCAGAGCCAGAATTAGAACCCATGACCCCTGACTCCTAAGCCTGTGCTCTTTACACTGAGCCACGCTGCTTCTCTAAATACCCAAGAAAGCAGAGACAGATCATACATGGGAACAGTATGTTAACAAAGCAAGGCTCTATCTTTCTGGGTAAGCAGAAAGGATGGGAATGGTGGTCTCTCATTTTCTCTTCAGCCATATTCTCTTTCATGGATAGGATCTCAATAGTATTAACTGAGTGCTTACTGTAAGTGGAGCACTATCCTAAGTGCTTGGGAGAGTACAAGATAACTGAGTTGGTAGACATGTTCCCTGTCCACAACAATCTCACCATCAGTAATGCCATTTTCCAGAGATTTATATATGTACACACACACTGTGCACTCTGTTCTAATTTCATCAGGAAATGTCATTGTGTCACTGGCTTTACAGTCATCTTTTATCAGTTTAGCGAAATAGGTGTTTCTCTTTTTTGACTCTTCCTTTGCTTCCTTGGATTTCAGGGCTGCCTCATACATAGCACAGCTGGATCAACCTCACTCTCTAGAATACGATCTGAAATTCTTACTTTGCCACACTTCGGGTGGAATTTTCCCCTCTCTCCCACTGGAGTCAGGTCAGAGCGAGAGAATGGTTGTGTGTGTGTGTTTGTGTGTGTATATGCACAATATGTGTATGTGTGTGAAAGAAAGAGATAGAGGAAGGAACCTGCATTACATAGAAAACCATGTGTTCTTTTGTAGCCTGAAGGACTCTTGATTGGAAAGTCGTTGTGGGCAGGGAATGTCACCGTTTATTGTCGTTTATTGTCGTATTGTACTTTCCCCAGCACTTAGTACAGTGCTCTGCACACAGTAAGCACTCAATAAATACGATTGAATAAATGAATGAACTGAGTATCCTTTCTACCGATTCACTTTGCGGTGTCTTTTCTCAGAATGTAACCCCCTTGTCCCCTCAGGGTCGCACCTGGAGAGTTTCCAGTACTCTACCAGTCTCGACTACAGAAGGAAGCTTCAAGCAGAGGTCTACCCATTCCATTCCTAGCTTGGGCAGTGGCTAGTGAGTGGAAGGCAATCTTCTACAAGTCAAACCTTCCCTGTGCTGGGCAGCAGCGGCATAGGAGAGAGTCGAGGGCAGAGGCTCGTTTACTGCAGCGGAAGGAGGCAGTGGTAAGCCAATTCTGTATTTTTACTAAGAAAACTCTACGGATATGCTACCAGAATGATTGCTGATGGAAGTGGGGTATTCTGGGAGAGATGTAACCGTGGTGTCGCTATGGTCAGAGACAACTCGACAGCACAAGACAGCAACCTCCTTGTAAATTGAGAGTGATTTCAATTTAATATGCTCGCCTATTTGGTACCAATTTTTCCTTTATCGCATACTTCTGTTAGATCATTCTCCATACTAATTTCTACCTCAGATGATTGAGTCCAAGGACAGTAACTAGCTTCAGGGACATATAATTGAAAACAGGTATCGAAGCTAATTCTGGAGTATAATAGTTCACCAACAGTGGTATGCTGGAAGGTTCTGTCAGCTGCAGTAATTTTCCAGCTGGGAATGGATGGAGTCACCCATCACAAACGATGGGTGAGCCCACGTGAAGGAATTGATGCACACTCTAGCCCCCGCCGGTTGTTCCCACTGTGAGCTCGTTGTGAGCAGGAATATGTCTCTTTGTTGTTATATTGTACTCTCCCAAGCCCTTAGTACGGTGCTTTGCACACAGTAAGTCCTCAATAAATATGATCGATTGATCGATTGGTGCAGTGGGTGCAACAAGCAAGGAGGTGGGAAGGGGTGCAGCTCACTGCAAAATACATGCAAGAGGGTGCGTACAAAACTGGTTGGCTTGCAGCCCTAGTGACGGCAGTGTAGAACCTCCCTAGTTCCTGTGATCTTCTCTGCTTATGGGAAGCAGCATGGTGGAGCGAATAGAGCCCAGGCCAGGAAGTCAGAAGATCATGGGTTCTAATCCCGTCTCCTCCACTTGTCTGCTGTGTGATCTTGGGCAAGTCACTTCATTTATCTGTGCCTCAGTTACCTCATCTGTAAATAATGAGGATTGAGTGTGTGTCCAGTGTGGGACAGGGACTGTGTCTAACTTGGTTAACTCATATCTACCCCAGTGCTTAAAACAGTGCTTGGCACATGGTAAACGCTTAGCAAGTACCATAATAATAATATATTGGTCAGCTCTTTCCTTGATTCCCACTAGCCTGTCCACCATGAAAGATGTCATCAAAGTCCCCTAAAGTCCAACCCACTCCTCACATCGATGATGGGGACAGGAGACAGCCCGCAGTATAGCGAGATGGATGTTTGCTGGGACTGCCATCAGTGGGGTAGGCTTCCCAGCTATCCATTAATCAGTCAGTCAATAATATTTATAGAGCACTTAATGCGTGCAGAACACTGTACTAAGTGCTTGGGAGAGTATAATATGAGAGAGTTGGCAAACACATTCCCTACCCACAACAAAGTAATGTTACATTACTGAAGTTAGTTTCCAGATGTCTCTGAAGCATTTGACTTTATGGTTGGATTTGCATTTAATCTGTCAGGCACCACAGAGGGGCTGTCTGGTAATATATCTGTAGTCCAAAACATCACATCCTCTGTCCAAAAATATTGATTTGTTATGGTGATTTGGGATCAGTTTTTAAGAGTTGTCTTCATTCCAAGAGCTCAATCGATTATAAGTGTCTTCATAATACATATAACATTTATATATCTGTGCATATATAGAGATAGATATGTGTAGATCTGTTCTTTGAGTTTAAAGATGAAACTAATGATGATGAGATTTATCAATGGGTGACCAATGCTCATTCATTCATTCAATCGTACTTATAAAGCGCTTACTGTATAGTAGAGAGCACTGTGCTGAGCACTTGAAAAGTAGAATACACGATAAAGAGTGACAATCCCTGCCCACAGTGAGCTCACAGCCTAGAGCCTTTCCACAGAGGTGTATATATAAAGATCATCCCTTGCTGCGCGGTTGCAAATTTTACCAGCCGTATTTGGGGTAACGAGAGTGTGAAACTCCTTGTGGGCTGGGAACACGTTTTCGCTTTTGTATAACTAGACAAGGGCTTAGTACAGTGTACTGTACTCAGTGGGTGCTCAGTAAATACCACTATGGCTTCCACCACTTGGTGCTGTTTTCAATGCTTCCGCTTGGTGTCATGATCTTGTCGAGGCCACTTCTCTTAGGCAATTACTCAATTTCTGTTAGCTGCACGCTGACTTGACATGGTCTCTGAAGGTATGTTCCAAATATCCACTATATCATTTGGATTTTACTTCAGTGTCCTTAGTTTTGTCTTTTTCATTCTTTCTTCTGCCCACCCAGTTGTGAAGGTAAAAATCTCCTTCCATACCTCACCCAGCAAAGGTATGTTGTAATTACTATTGTGTCAATGCTGGTGACCTCAAGGAATTCTCAGACCTCACTGTTTAGGATCCTGTCTTGCCAGGGGGAATTAAGCATTGCAAGAAGAGGGCATGAGTAGAACTTCTTTAGATTACTAATAATAATAGTAACTGTGGTATTTGTTAAGGGCTTACTATGTGCCAAGCAATGTATTAAGCGCTGGGGTAGACATAAGATAATCAGGTCACACACGGGGTTCACGGTCTAAATAGGAGGGAGAACAGGTATTGAATCCCCACTTTGTAGATGAGGGAACTGAGGGCCTGGGAAGTTAAGTGAATTTCCCAAGGTGACACAGAAGGTGACAAGTGGCAGAGCAGGATTAGAAGCCAGGTCCTTTGACTCCCAGGCCCTAGATCTAGAAGTTGGATGTGGTAACTGAGAAAAGGCCAGATGTCACAGCCATGAAGGAGGTTGGATGCTAAAACAGAATTCAGTGACAGCAGCAACTCTATGCCTCTGATGTAGATCCTTGTTAATGCATCTAGGGTTTTGCGGGTGTTAGCTAGTACCTGACCTCGGACTTCTTCAGACTAATTGTTAATCTACAGTGTTTTCCTAATTCTGAGAAGTGCTTGATAATCATCTGCATGTCTACTTGTGTGTGTGCTTCCAGAGCACAGTCATCACTGCATAAGAGCTCCTGTATGAGTTATTCAAGGGCTCTTGATGATGCTCTCAGTCTGTTGAGTTTCCCAGAGGATCAGAATTGAACTCTGACAACAGCTCCTAGATTTCTTGTTGAATCTTTGAGCATCGCTATGAAGAGAAGGTTGAATAAGACTGGATTCGGAACACCTCCCTGCTTTATTCCACTGGTGATGAGGAAAGGGTCCTGACAAGTTCCCTCCAATTCTGACGCAGTCGGCCGAATTGGTGAGGAGTAGTTTCAGGATTTTGAAAAATGTTCAGGCCAATCAAACTTATTTGGTCATTAGACACAGCTCATGCCTACTGATAGTGTCAAATAATTTTGTAAGATCTACACTCACTTTAAAAGAGGTGATGCTCTTCCCTTCTATGATTCTGTATCGGATCAATCGATCGATGGATTGTTGCACAATTATGATCAGTCAACCCTACCACACCAAGTACGTGCTCAATAGAAGATGCTACTCACACTAAGCACCTAAGTGTTTCACCTTTACAGTATTGCCAAGATCCGCCCTTTCCTCTCCACCCAAACGGCTACCTTACTGCTACAGGCTCTCGTTATATCCCGGCTAGACTACTGTGTCAGCCTTCTCTCTGATCTCCCTTCCTCCCCTCTCGCTCCGCTCCAGTCTATTCTTCACTCCGCTGCCCGGCTCATCTTCCTGCAGAAACGATCTGGGCATGTCACTCCCCTTTTTAAACACCTCCAGTGGTTGCCTATCAACCTCCGCTCCAAACAAAAACTCCTCACTCTAGGCTTCAAGGCTCTCCATCACCTTGCCCCTTCCTACCTCTCCTCCCTTCTCTCTTTCTACTGCCCACCCCGCATGCTCCGCTCCTCTGCCGCCCACCTCCTCGCCGTCCCTCGGTCTCGCCTATCCCGCCGTCGACCCCTGGGCCACATCCTCCCGCGGTCCTGGAATGCCCTCCCTCCTCACCTCCGCCAAACTAATTCTCTTCCCCTCTTCAAAACCCTACTTAAAACTCACCTCCTCCAAGAGGCCTTCCCAGACTGAGCTCCCCTTCTCCCTCTACTCCCTCTACCGCCCCCCCTTCACCTCTCCGTAGCTTAACCCTCTTTTCCGCCCATTTCCCTCTGCTCCTCCCCCTCTCCCTTCCCATCCCCTCAGCACTGTACTCGTCTGCTCAACTGTATATATTTTCATTACCCTATTTATTTTGTTAATGAAATGTACATCGCCTTGATTCTATTTAGTTGCCATTGTTTTTACGAGATGTTCTTCCCCTTGACTCTATTTATTGCCATTGTTCTTGTCTGTCTGTCTCCCCCGATTAGACTGTAAGCCCGTCAAAGGGCAGGGACTGTCTCTATCTGTTGCCGACTTGTTCATTCCAAGTGCTTAGTAGAGTGTTCTGCACATAGGAAGCGCTCAATAAATACTATTGAATGAATGAATGAATAAGTGCTTGGAATAATAATAATAATAATAATGATGGTATTTGTTAAGTGCATACTGTGTGTGAAGCAGCATACAATACTACTTAGAATAGGAGCCACATGTGGGACAGAGACTGTGTCCAACTCAATTAACGTGGATCTACACAAGCTCTTAGAACAGTGCTTGACACATAGTAAGCGCTTAACAAATGCCATAATAATAAAAGATATAATAATGTTGGTATTTAAGTGCTTACTATGTGCAGAGCACTGTTCTAAGCGCTGGGGGAGATACAGGGTAATCAGGTTGTCCCACATGAGGCTCACAATTAATCCCCATTTTACAGATGAGGTAACTGAAGCACAGAGAAGTTAAGTGACTTGCCCACAGTCACACAGCTGACAAGTGGCAGAGCCGGGAGTCGAACCATGACCTCTGACTCCGAAGCCCAGGCTCTTTCTATTGAGCCACACTGCTTCCCCAGCGTGGCTCCTGCCCTCAAGAAGCTTATAGTCTAACATCTGCTATTGTCTTTCTATGGTCTGAATTCTGGGAAGGTATGATTAATAATGTTTCCAGTCACCACATAGCCTAGTGGAAAGGGTGCAGTCCTGGGATTCAGGAGATGAGAGTTTTAGCCCTAGCTCTGCTATGTGATTTTGGACGAGTCACTTAAGCTCTCTAGGTCTCAGTTTCCTCATCTGTAAAAGGGGGATAAGATAGATCGTGCACCCTGGGTGGGAGAGGGGCAGTTTCTGATCTCATAACCTTGTATCTACCCCAGCACTTAGCACAAAGTTAGCACTTGATAAGCGGCAAAATTATATCCTATAGAAACCTCCAGTCGTTCATCACCTTGGTAGAGGCCCTCTTCGTTGGGACCAGGACTGTGTCTGACCTGATTATCTTGTTCTTCCCTCAGTGCTTAATCCAGTCCTGAGCACACAGTAAGAGCTTAACAAATACCACCATTGTGATTGTTTTGAGAGGGCCGATTTGCTAGTCTTGAAGTTCATTCGATCATATTTATTGAGCGCTTACTGTATGCAGAGCATTGTACTAAGCGCTTGGGAAGTTCAAATCAGCAACAAATAGAGACAATCCCTGCCCATAAGAAGCTCACTTGCCCAGGAGCTTGCCATTCATCCCCTTGGATAGTTTGGAGCCACTCTGTGAAAGTTTGGAAAGTATCAGGGGATAATCAGTCCAGCAGTCACTGCCACACAAAGCACCAGCAATCTGAAAATCCCACTGGTTTCACTGTCAGACTATGATATAATCTGCTTGCACTGCTTGCATTTTGGGGGCAGCCGAGAAATTCTCATATTTGGTATGCGAAAACTGGAGGTGATGATTATGAGCTGATGCTTGACCTCTAACAAATAAATCACATGTAGAATAATTAATCCCACGAAAGACTTCCACACACACGAGGCTGGAGTCAGAATGAATCATTGAATTTGAAGAGCATTTGAGAATCCCAACAAAACATTCCCTTAAATGACTCTATACTTCAAAGAAGTAGACTCTACAACCTCGTTCTATAACGTAACCTCATGTTACCTTTATCATATATACTTACCAGTATGCCCCGAGTGAGATGCTGGGTCACTGAACATCCCTCCCATTTAATCATTCTCTGTCCTGATAGACCACTTACCCCCTTCAAGATTAGAAGGGGTGTCGAAGGAACAGAAACTCTTCTACCACCTAGGGAAAGTGTTGTGTCTCTAGACAAAGCTGTGTTGTCTAAATGAGATGAACAACTGGAGAGGAGAGATTGGGATTGTTTTGTCCAGTTGGTGCACTAGAAGTGCCAGGACTCTGCCCTAGACCAATTAAGCTCTACCGATATATCACCTAGGTCCCTCGATAAGCAGCATAATACTGCAGTAGAACAAACTGGTCACCATTTTTTGTTTATAACAATTCATATGCTTATTCACTCAATAGGCTTTCCTTCATCAGAGTAAATAATCACCATTCCTCTAACCTTTCCTCCAGGAGTAATTTTTCCCTGCCCTTTAAATCATCTTTGTTGCTCTTCTCTGACCCCTATTTGAATTCTTCAAATCTGTCTGAAACTGTAGAACCCAGAATAGGCCCAGTATTCAAGTGTAGCATAAAAGGTTTAGCTAATAGCTTCAACCTTTCTTCCCTACCAATTTTTTATCAGAGTGACCAAGTGGACTGAAATGAGTTTTATTTAGTGCAGTGATATGCCTGAAAGATGGGGCACTGGAAGGGAAAAGTAGGAGTGGTCAAGTCTCACATAGCCCATAGTAGCCATGACTATTGTCATCTATCTCCCATCTCCTCCTCAGTCACAGTGCTGAAAGGAAAGGCGAGGCATGGTGCTCTGTAAATTTCAAAGCAGCATGGCCTAGTGGAAAGAGCCCGGGTCTGGGAGTCAGAGGAACTAGGGTCTAATCCCAGCTCTGCTGCTTGGCAGCTCTGTGACCTTGGGCAAGTCACTTCACTTCTTTGAGCCTCAGTTACCTCATCTATAAAATAGAGAATAAATCTTCCTCCCTCTGACTAAGACTGTGAGCCCCATATGGGACAGGGATTGGGTCCAACCTGATTATCTTGAATTTACTCCATTGCTTAGTATGTTATTTGGAGCCAAGTAAGATGCTTAACAATTATCTTAAACAATATTGATTATAAACTCTGTTGCCTTTTAACAATTCATCATTATTGTTTATGACATTTATTGTTCATAATAGTTTCACTACCAGTAGTGTCTACTATGAGTAGGATAGATGACGGTATAGATATCGTTGTAGGGATTTGTAATTTCATCATTTACTAGCTAAGGACTGACAGCGACTCCTCGAATCTAAGACAAAGATGACCTTTACTGCTGCTGCTGCAGCCGTTAATTCTGAGCCCCATTGCTGAGCTGCAGCTCTGGCTCTTTACAGTTCCCCCCTGGGGTGGTAATGTCCCCGGCAAGATGGTCCGGGCTGGCCAGTTCAGCTGGGGCTACTGCTAATTCAGCCACCACCACAATTTGAGGGGAAGCAGCATCCATGACACCTCTTTACAAAACCCTCTTACGAATATCTTTTCCTAAACTAGACCTACAAGGATAGAGATGACAGTGGCAACAGTTATAGAGAGAGAGTATTCCTGTCTTCTCTTTCCCCTCCCTCCCTCCCATTGTCCTCTTCTTTAGTTCCAAGCCCCTGCCTGTCCTTTGTTCATTTCTCCTCTGTGGGCCTCTTTTCCCTCCTTCTCCCTTTCTCCCTTGTCCCTGTTCTTCCTGTTTTTCTCTTCTTTCCCCATTTCCCCATTTCTCTCCCTCTCTCACCTTCTTTCCTTCCCTTGTCCTGCTCCGTCTTGGTCTTTTCCCCTCTCTCTGGACTTCTCCTCTCTTTTCAGTCCCTCATCCCACTTTGGGCTTGCAAAGATCTGCTCACTTAATTTTCACCTCTCCCATTAGCTGAGATACTCGTGCTAAATCTCTGTGCATTCTTCCAGAGACACTCACGGTTTGCAATTAGATTGCGGTGTGCCAGTGTCATTTATTTTCACAACAGAGATGCTTAGATAAGAGCAAATTAAGAACATTGTGTATTTGTTTTTGAAAGTTATGATGGACTGGGTGATTTACTCAAGCTTGAAAGGATCTTGACATGTAAACATCATAATGACAATGTTAATTTGTGGAACCGGATTTAGTGCTTGCCATATGATAGATGAATGGAAATAGAAAGCCGATATCAGATGAACAGTGGTAATGTAACATCGGCTGTCTACTGGGTGGCAAGGCGGCTCAGACGTCAAGGCCCGTCAGTCTCTACCGTCTGTCACTTTCAGAGGGCTTTAGGGGCTTGTGGGGTGCAGGGAAGGGATATCCTACCACCAACAATTATTTTTGCTGGGGCCATTTTCCTCGCTCCCTGGCCTGCTCCCAAGGAGCCAGCTGGCTGTGAGACCGCTAGTTGGAGTAACGGAAACAGTCTGTGATTGGGGCACAGAGCATCTCTGAGAGATTTCATTCTGCAGCAGACTCTCACCTGTTTACCAAGTCATTACTGAACCAATTCACCTTAACTGTAATTAGGGGCTTTTTGACTGGTTGAGAAAAGTTCAGCGGAAGTGAGCCATTTTGAAACAAAAACAAAAGTAAACCCAAATCCCCCCCCAAAAAAATGATCTTAAAAGAGACTAAAAATTAAGGTTAGGGTCCTGGGAGAAGAGTCTCACCATATGCCAATGTGCAGGGAGATTTATTGAGAGGTAAAGAAGTCTCCAGAAATCTCCCCTCTACTCTCCCATCACCATCCCACCCCAGCCACACTGTCTCCTCTCCCTCCCCAGGGATTAAGAGCCTTATCCCTTTCTGGGTGCAAGGCATCCCCTCAGGACACAGAACTTCACCCTCACTCACTCTGACCTTTGGTGACCTGCATGGATTCCTGCACCCAGAAAGGCCTAGAGGCTTCTTTTAGCCAGTCCGGGGAAGCAGGAAGAAGAGACTTGATGGACTGGGGAGCCTGGTGGGGAGGGGAAATATGTCTGTTGCTTTTTGAAAAGGTCACTGTAGCCCAAGTGACTCTTCTAGCCATGGATTTGCTCCGACATCAAGAAAGCAACTAGAGTGCTTCTATGACAAAATGCAGTAAGGAGCAGAAAACAGAAGAACTACAAAAGCTTAGGTCCTCTGATCCACATATGGTCGATCATACTTTGAGAATGCCATTATGCACCTTGAGATGACTGGGTGGCCTTAATTTCCAAATTTTATTCGTCTGCCCCTTCCTTTCAAATGAATGATTCTAGATGCTTTCAAGGAATATACAAAAGATGTTGGGATTTGGTGAGCCCCATATGGGACAAGGACTGTGTCCAACCTGATTTGCTTGTGTCCACCCCAGTATTTAGTACAGTGCATGCCACATAATAAGCCCTTAACAAATACAACAATCATTATTATTATTATTGTTTTACTAAGCTGGGACTATAAATAATGCAAGCATTGGAATATTGTCCCAGTGTATTTCGCTAAGCATTGTCTTTGGGATTCAATTTGCACGACCAATCAATCAATCAGTGGAATTTGTTGAGCACTTACTGTGCACAGAGCACTATGCTAAGCACTTGGGAAGTAACTGCTTTAATCCAACATCTAAAGTGCTCCTTTTTTCTTCACCCTCTTTTTTAGAATCTCATTCATATCCACTCATCCCTATTTTCCTTACTGAGTCATACCAGTGGTCCACTGAGTCCACTATTCTATCTCTGAGGGCTGCCTTCATCATCATCATCATCAATGGTATTCTTTGAGTGCTTACTATGTGCAAAGCACTATACTAAGCACTTGGGAGAGTACAAAAGACACATTCCCTGCTCACAGTGAGCTTACCCATCTTACTGGCTCTGAATTTACTAACTAACCTTACCTCTAGTTCATTCATTCAAGAGTATTTATTGAGAGCTTACTGTGCACAAAACTAGTGTGCTAGGCACTTGGAAGAAAACAAAAAAAGTTGGTATTTGTTAAGTGCTTACTATGTGCAAAGCACTGTTCTAAGCGCTGGGGGGATACAAGGTGATCACGTTGTCCCTCATGGGGCTCACAGTCTTCATCCCCATTTTACAGATGAGGTAAATGAGGCCCAGAGAAGTTAAGTGACTTGCCCAAAGTCACACAGCTGACAAGTGGTGGAGCTGGGATTAAAGCCTTTGACCTCTGACTCCCAAGCCCGGGTTCTTTCCACTGAGCCACGCTGCTTCTCAAAAGAAGTTAAAAGACACAGTCCCTGCCTCTGAGGAGTTTACAATCAAGGTGGTGAGCTCACAACAAGCTGCCTTACTAGCGACATTTGTGATCCCATGAACGACCACAAGGAAGAGATCAGTGAAGGCACTGATAGGCTCTACTTGAGGACAGGTGGTTGCCCAACTGCCGGAGGTGGAGCACGGAATGAGGCTTGGCCTCGTCTCCCTGCTCTACCTGCTAACTGACCTGGACCAGTCAATGACGGTGGCAGAATGGGCTCCTTTGACCAGCAGACCGGTATTGGACCCTTGGTGGAGTGGAGTGAGTGAGAGCATGTATGTGTCTTTTCCTTGCACATTGGTAAAACCAAGTAAAAAACTTTCCACAGTAAACTTGGTGGTCGGTGGTGTGGTCTGACTCTACTACATGTCATCGAGGCTCCCCCAATCTAGGAAAGTCCTGGTTGGTACGAGCAGGGGGGCTCGCGACACTTTCATCCATGAATTCATCCACACCCTTATTGAACCTAGTGATAGTTTCTACATTACCTGTTGTGTGAAGAAGCATTTCCCTTTACTTGCTCTGGACCTACCACTTTTGAACTTATCCTGGTTTTGTGGGTTTTGATGAGCAACATTTCCATGTTCATTATATCTCATGTATAAATCCTTCATCATTTTGTAATTTCCAGTCGTTTTTCAGCCTTCCTCTTTCCAGAAGGAAGAGTCGTAACTCTTTCAGTCTGTTGTCATTTGGAACTCTCTCCATTCCCTGGATGATCTGGATGATGATTTCTGCCAAGTGCTTAGTAAAATGCTTTAAAACCAGTAAATGCTGAGTAACTATCACTGTTAGATTGACTGAGTGATTGATTGCTCTTCTAGTCACCTTCTGTTGCTTTCTTATGTGTGTGACCAGAACTGCACACAGAATGCCAGTTGCCAGTGTATCATAGGTTGTGTGGCCAGGACTGTGGGTCCCACATTGGCCTTTTCAACCACACACGTGCACTGCAGGTGTTATCTTCTTTAAGTATGAAGGGCTATAATATTTGTGTGTGTGTGTGTGTGTGTGTGTGTGAGTGCATGTAGAAGCAGGGTGGCCTAGCAGATAAGAGCATGGGCCCGGAAATCAGAAGGAGCTGGATTCTAATCCCAGCTCCACCCCATGACTGCTGTGTGACCTTGGGCAAGTCTCTTAACTTCTCTGTGCCACAGTTACCTCATCTCTAAAATGGGGATTAAGGCTGTGAGCCCCATGTGAGACAGAAACTGTGTCCAACCTGATTTGCTTGAGTCCACCCTAGTGCTTAGAACACTGCCTGGTACATAGTAAGCACTTAACAAATAACAATAATTGTGGTATTAGTTAAGCGCTTTCTATGTCTCAGGCCCTCTACTAAGCCCTGGGGTGGATACAAGCAAATCAGGTTGGAACTAGAAGCAGCATGACTTAGTGGAAAGAGCACGGGCTTGGGAGTCAGAGGTCGTGGGTTCTAGTCCCAGCTCTGCCACTTGTCAGCTGTGTGACCTTGGGCAAGTCATTTAACTTCTCTGCGCCTCAATTACCTCATCTGTAAAATGGGGATGAAGACTGTGAGCCCCACGTGGGACAACCTGATTACCTTGTATCTACCCCAGTGGTTAGAACAGTGCTTGGCACATAGTAAGCACTTAACAAATACCAACATCATCATCATTATTATTATTATTATTATTATTATTTAGTCCCTGGCCTGCTCACAGTCCTAATCCCCACTTTACAGATGAGGTACAGTGAAATGAGTGACTTGCCCAAGGCCACACAGCAGAAAAGTGGTGGAGCCTGGATTAGAACCCACGACCTTCTCACTCCCAGGAAGGTTCTCTATCTGCTACGCCATGCCGTGTGTGTGTGTGTCTGTGTATATATAGAATGGCAAAATATTTCTTTTTTGTGCTTTTCCTGATGATGCCCAGGGCCTTATTGGTCCAAGGGTACAGTGTACAGTGAGACTTCATAAGGGAGTTTGGAAACTCCCTAATCACCCTTTATATGCTCACATGGAGGGTGAGGAGGCTTGTGCAGCCCTGAGGTATGAAGGCAAGCCTACTGCAGAGAAGCAGCGTGGCTCAGTGGAAAGAGCACAGGCTTGGGAGTCAGAGGTCATGAGTTCGAATCCCAGCTCTGCCACTTGTCAGCTGTGTGACTGTGGGCAAGTCACTTAACTTCTCTGTGCCTCAGTTACCTCATCTGTAAAATGGGGATTAACTGTGAGCCTCACGTGGGACAACCTGATTACTCTGTATCTACCCCACTGCTTAGAACAGTGCTCGGCACATAGTAAGCGCTTAAGAAATACCAACATTATTATTAACATTATTACCAGTTGCTAGATTGAGCAACCTTGAAAGAGATTGTCTACAAGAGGTGGATAAAGCAGAGACATTTCAGTGGATTTGTGCTTATTCATCAACCGGCAGTTATGCCGTGGACAGCTTTGCTCAGAGACAGAATCCAGGGCTTCATAATAATAACTGGAGTACTTGTGAGGCCCTTACTATATGCCAAGCACTGTTCTAAGCACTGGGGTAGATACAAGATAGGTTGGATGCAGTCCCCATTCCCCAGGGAACTTATAGTCTAAAGAGAGAGAGGAGGTATCGAATCCCCACTTTCCAGCTGAGGAAACCTAGGCCAGTGAAGTGACTCACCCAAGGTCACTCAGCAGGCAAGTGGCCGATTGGAACCCAAGTCCTCTGACTCCCAGCCTGTGCTCTTTCCACCAGATCCCGCTGCCTCTCACTGGCTCCAACCAATGGTCCACTAAGCCATTAGCACAGATTGTATAAACTTATACAGGAAAAGAAAAGCCTTCACCAGAAAGCCTGACTTTGGGGGTCATCAGAACCTCTTGTGTGACTCTGATAGCCTGGAATTTGTCCCCCACATCCTTAGTGTGCCTCTGACTGGAAGGGGAGAATCCCAGCACTGAGAAGGGAGTGTGCACCCTGAGTTATTTCCTTTCTTTGCCCAGGAAGACACAAAGCTAGCACAATCCTGAGCACAAAGAGAGGACTGAATTTCATGCCACGCTAATGCTGACAAGACCCAAAGTAATTGGCTAGTTATAAATTACAGACCAAATGTATGATTTGTCATTCCAGAAGAAGCAGCTTGTGAGGATCATGCCAGGTGAGCCCCATAGATCAGTGTCAATATTCATGATTACACCTGCGAGTAAACCTATTTCATTTTTCTGCACATCCAATAAATTGTGTATCTAGACAGAAGATTTATCCACCATTAGATAATGATGTCTGGTGCAGAAGTAATTTTTCTCGATCTCTTGCATGAAAGCTTACCACCTTTCCCCTGAACAAGACAAAAAACTAAAAATAATGTATTTAACTTGATAGATATTTCTTTATTCAAGTCCTTCCTTATTTGAGATGAATATCCAAAATAAACAGGATCGTTTTTTTAGCACCAAAACCCAAGCAAATGAAGCTTCTTTCAATCATTATCTATGGCCTGTTGAGGGCATTTATGCCCCATAAGCGAGCTTCATCCTTCTTTCTGTCCTTGGAACTACCTATGGGCATTTCCTCCTTTCAGCTCACTGCTCTCTTCCGAGCAGTCACGGAAGGCCATCAGCCCCGCTTGGCTGCTCGGAATGTATGCCAACCTTACAGAAAGTCTGAGCACACTTCAGGTTGAGCAAAGTGTCTACCAGCTTGGTGGGGGGTGTCTCACTCCTGGGACCATTTCCCAAGACTGTCTTTCCTTCTCCCAGGCTGCTCGTTCCTCTAGCTGCTTGCTGGGTAAGGAGCACACGGGTGTCTGCCTGCTGCTACCGCCATTCCAAAGCCAATTTCCCAAACCAAATGGAATGCACTTCTTTAAGGGTTTCTGCGGAATTCACTTTATGCCTTGGGCATATAGCCTCGTCTAAGGACCAGGCTCTTGTGGGGAAGGGCGAGCTCTCCTTTACCCCATGAAGCCTGGCCAGCGTTGCTTAGATCAGGGTGATTGTAGTGCATGGGAATTTGGCTTGGGAAATTTCTCCAAGATTATTGTGCAATGTGCACCTACTGCCAAAATTGTAGGGTTTCTTAATGAATCAAGTTTGTTGTTTCGCCTGGTGAATACTCTCATTGTCTGAAGTTGGAAAGGAGAGGGTCTCTGCTCTTCAATTAGAGAGGCTTGCATAAAGGGTGGGAATTTTCATCAACCTCTCAACCATCAGGTCTTATCTCTGGCCCCAGGCAATAGAGCAGACTACCCAGAGAGATGATTTGTTCTGAGATGTCAAACTTGGGTAGCCCTAGGAACTTGCTCTCTGAGAGGAAATTGTTAGATTTGTACAATTTACAGGGATACATTATTTTTTTTTCATTAGAGATTCTCCTTTTACAGTGGCCAGGAATGCATTTTTATTGGAAAAAAAAAGACTGACCAGTTACAAGTGACCAGGTTTCCGAATTCCCAAGACTAGTCAGGTCTGAGAATTTTTTTTTCTCCCATCTTGTGGAAAAAGTTACATTATTAATGACAGCTTTCGTATTGATTTGTAGTATATATGAGCCATTATTTTTATTTTTACTACCTACTAGCATATGTGAAAGACTATTCATAACATAAAGTAGTACCAAGTGAGAGATGTTCCATGCTTTCATAACCTTGTTTATAATGGTATTTTGAGAGTTATCCTTCAGTATTTCTTAGAATCTGTTCTCTTTGTGATCTACCACTTGCTTTCCGTTTTCTGGCCTTGTTGAAGGTCATGTAGTTGGGCTGTTTGCCTCAGAAAGGTCAGCATGATTTGCTCTATTGCTAGTTTTATTATCTGGTTAAGTGCTGCACAAGTATAGAAATACATGGCCTGTAATTGCCAAGCCAACTGACCTAGAGTTGACCTGCAGACACCCATCAGCAGGGATTTCTAAAGTGGAGTTCTGATGCAGAACAGCAAGTAAGGCTAGCTAAAATAAGCCCTCCCCCCATTCCCAGAGAGCTTCTTTGACCTCCATATCTGACAAGTAGACAGACTAATGTTCACATTTTCTCACCTAGTATCAGGGCTGTGGGTGATTCAGGGACCCTAAGCCTACAGACCCCATCCTGAGGGACTTGAGAGAGAGGGATGGGAATGGACAGATCCATGACCCAGACTGATCCATGGGTGGCTGGATCTCCTGTAGATTCCAAGCATTTAGGCCAAATTTAGCCATCCACTCATGAGGTGTGTGAAAGTCTGGGGCAGTGGAGCATTCTGGGAGCTTGGCAACTTACTTTAACTTACCTAGCCTTCTTAGACGGGGAGTCCCTTGTGAGATAGGGACTGTGCCCGATCTGCTTATGTTGTAACTACCCCAGGGCTCATTACATTGCTGAGCACATGGTAAATACTTAGCAGATACGACTATTATCATTGCCCGAAAATAGTCTTGGTACAATACCTGTTAGATATCCACTTTAGACAACTTCTCTGAGGGATTGCTTAAGACTTAAGTTGTCATATTGCCTCATGACCTAAGTTGGTAATAATAGTAATAATAATGGTGATGGTGTTCAGTGTTTACTATGTTTCAAGCACTGGGGTAGATACAAGCTAATCGGGTTGGACATAATCCCTGGCCCAAGTGGGGTGCTCGGTCTTAATGCCCATTTTACAGATGACGTAACTGAGGTACAGAAAAGTTAAGTTAATTGTCCAAGGTCACACAGCCGACAAGTGGCAGAACTGGGATTAGAACACAGGCCCATGCTGTATCCACTAGCCTATGCTCCATGCAATATGGTGATACAATTTTAGGTCCTTTTAACTTGTTTATTTTCACTAGCTGTTTTTACTAATGGCAGAGAATGAACTCTAACAATTTCCTTTTTTTTTTTTAGTTGATTAAATTAGTTGATGGCGTTTGAAAGAGGTGGATGAGATAACCATGGATGCTGAGGTCTTTTATTCCCCCTCAGAACAGAAAATGGTGTAGTTGCTTTTTTCCCCGTATTGCTGATTTTTCTTCCTCCTTATTAGGGGAAAGGCAGCCTGAGAAGAGAGAAGATAGCTCTTTGCCCATTTATGCCCTTGGACTCTGTTTCTGGACTAAGGAGAAAGCCAATTAGTGCTAATTGTGATGACCATTTTTGTGATGTAGACACCCCTCCATTACTATTGTAACCAACATCTTATTGCTCATAGATCATTAAGCAGTTGTCAGATGGCAGCAACTTCCAATCAATATCCACCTGGATCAGATTCAACCCAGTGACCTAGAGGTGACAGGCTCCATACCTGATTAGCAATCCCCTGAGTCATTCAGCCCCCAAGTAAATACTCTTTCTTCTGCACTCAGGAATGCATGATTGCTGGAAACAACCCTTTAAAATGCTTAGGTGCCAAGCAGGAGTTGGCAAATAAATTTGACAATTCTATTATTTAATGCTGTGTTTAAATAGGAATATTTATATGCTTACAAACTGGATAGAAGGAAAGATAGTCATTGTTTCTGGGTCCATCAGATAATACTAGAGATTCAGGGTCAAAGTTGACAATGTGTCATTTTTGCAGAGACCATTTTGAAATTTGGGGAAGAAAAAGGAGCAAACATGAATAACCAATCAATCAATAGGATTAATGATCACTATTGTTTGCAGAGCACTGTACTGAGCACCCAGGAGAGAGCTACTAAAGAATTAGCAGACATGGATCAATGGTATTTATTGAGCACTTACTGTGTGCAGAGGCCTATACTAAGTGCTTGGGAGAGTAATAATAATAATGATAATATAATAATAATAATAATAATAATGTTGGTATTTGTTAAGCGCTTACTATGTGCCGAGCACTGTTCTAAGCACTGGGGTAGACACAGGGGAATCAGGTTGCAGAAAATGATCCAGGCTGCAGATCTGGACTGGAGTGAGACAGGTCGGAGGCAGGGAGGTCAGTGAGGAGGCTGGTTCAGTAGCTGAGGTGGGATGTGATAAGGTCTTGGACCAGGACGATGGAAGTTTGAATGGAGAGGAAGGGGTTGGATTCCTAGGATGCTGTGAAGATAGACCCAACAGCATTCGGTGACAGGCTGAATGCATGGGTTGAATGAGAGAGATGAGTCGAGTGGGCATTTTCAACACAATATTCTCCTCTGATGCCTCTTTTTCTGGATAAATTTTCTATCTTTAAATTAGATCAAACCCCAAGGTTAATTAGCTAGTTATGCTATTTATTAAGTACTTAATATATGTCAAGCACTTGTGTTAAATTCTGGAGCGGATACAAATATAACAGATCAGATCCTAGGACTTTCCCACATGGGGCCTCACAATTTAGGTGGGGGCAAACAGATAAAGACAAAGGTAATAATGGGCTGCAAACAGCAAAGAATGGAGCCAACTAGCCAAGGCTACAATGTCAAGACAAGTAAAAGAGATGGTGGATGGGAGAGATATAGAGAAGCAGGGAAGTCATTTAGAAAGAGCACGGGCCTGGGAGTTAGAAGACCTGGGTTCCGCTCCTTGGTTCTACTCCTTGGGTTCCTCTCCCACACCCAGGTCGCCCTGACCTCCTTCCTTTATTCATTCCCCCTCCCAGCCCCACAGCACTTATGTACATATCTGAAATGTGTTTATTTATATTAATGTCTGTCTCCCCCTCTAGAATGTAAGCTCGTGGGCAGGGAATGTGTCTGTTTATCAGACTCTCCCAAGTGCTTAATACAGTGTTCTGCACACAGTAAGCACTCAATAAATGTCATTGACTGACAGCTCTGCCACTTGTCTGCTGTGTGACCTTGGGCAAGTCACCTAACTTCTCTGCACCTTAGTTGCTGCATCTATAAAATGGAGATTAAGACCGTGAGCCCTATGTGCGACAGGGACTTGTGTCCAACCCGATTACCTTGTATCTACCCCAGTGATTATTACAGTGCCTGCCACATAGCATTTAGCAAACACCATAAAAATAAAAAAAGCCAACAGACTCCTCACTGCTTCTGGCGAACAGCCCTTGGTTACCAACCATTCCAGCCTCTCCAGAGTTCCAAAGGAGCACAATTCCAAAATCAGAGCAGTATTAATTGAGAGGTAAGGCAGACCTATTTGCATTTCAAATGCAAAGACTTCCTTTCAAATGAAAGGTGTGTTATCTAAATTCCAAACTCCATTTTCATCAGGCTGAAAAGTCTTTTACCTCCTATTGAGTTCCCCCATATGCAAGACACCTTGTTCCACCTCTCTGGCAACAAACAAACCCATGGTCTTTGATGTCAAGGAACTTTTCATTCTATTAGGGATCTTACTGATAGACATTTAACCAGTGAATCTTCAACAAGTTCCACGGAAAAAAACTCAAGCTTTTCACTGAATCAAGATTCTCATAGAGTGCTCCAGTTTCATAGGACTGTGAAGCAGGCTTGAAACATCATATTTCAGAGGGAAATATTTGATTTGAATACCAGCTGAAAAATTGAGTTAAATAAGTAGCTGGGAAGTTACTTTGGAAAACAGGCAGCGTTATCTAACTCAAGGTTAGATAAAGAAAAATGGTCTTTATATTCCTACATTGTTTTTCTCTCTTCACACTTGAAGTACAACTAATTTCTTTATTGGAAAAAGCACCTTCTCAGGGGACAAAAACACAGGAGAATTCACACTATTGTGTGAGCTTTCGAAGACCACCTCAGAGCTGAACATGTGCCAGACTCCTGGCAGAGAAGGGAATGGTATTTTATGGAACCACTCACAGACTTTCCATCTGAATCTGGTCGTTGTCTCTCTGAATGCCAGCAGAAGCATATAGAAGCAAAAATCTAAATAACAATTCACACTGAATTCTTTCTCTATCACAAAGAATAATTAATAACTTTAGATTTCATCCTACAGGCCGTTGCCTTGCAAAAATAGTGCAATAATGCAAGAATGTTTCCAAATGCAGTTGCACCATGTCTATATTTAAATTCTGCATGGATGATTGCTCTATCCCAGTGGCATCATCTGTTTTGTTAAGGGTTATGATTTGGAGCCACTTCAGTAAATAGCTCTCCAAGGTCACCAATTATCTCCTTCTTGCCAAGTCTAATGGACTCTACTTTGTCCTAATCCTCCTTGTCCTTACAGCTGCCTCTGACAGTATGGAGTATTCCCTTCGCCTGGAAAAACTGTCTAGCCTTGGTTTCTGACAGTGTCCTCTCTCATTTTTTCTTGTTGTTGTTATTTTGTTTTGTGTTTTAATGGTATTTCTTAGTCCTTCTGTGTTCCAGGCTCTATATTAAGCACTGGGGTAGATACAAGCTAATCAGATTGAACACAGTTCATGTTCCACATGGGGCTCACAGTTTTAATCCCTATTTTACAGATGAGGTAACTGAGGCACACACAAGTGAAGTGACTTGAAGTCACACATGCAGGCAAGTGGCAGAATGGGAATCAAACCCAGGTCCTTCTGCCAGCTCTGCCATTTGTCTTCTGTGTGACCTTGGTCAAGTCAATTGACTTCTCTGTGCTTCAGTTACCTCATCTATAAAATGATGATGATGGCATTTGTTAAGTGCTTACTATGTGCAGAGCACTGTTCTAAGTGCTGGAGGGGATACAAGGTGATCAGGTTATCCCATGTGGGGTTCACAGTCTTAATCCCCATTTTACAGATGAGGGAACTGAGGCACAGAGAAGTTAAGTGTCTTGCCCAAAGTCACATCACACATCTGACAAGTGGTGGACCCAGGATTAGAACCCATGACCTCTGACTCCCAAGCCCGGGCTCTTTCCACCGACCCTCGCTGTAAAATGGAGATTAAGACTGTGAGCCCCATGTAAGACATGGGCTATGTCCAACCTGGTTAGCTCATATCTACCCAAGCACTTAGTACACTGCCTGGCACATAGTAAGCACTAATGAAGGGAAGCAACGTGGCTCAGTGGAAAGAGCACAGGCTTTGGAGTCAGAGGTCATGAGTTCGAATCCCAGCTCTGCCACTTGTCAGCTGTGTGACTGTGGGCAAGTCACTTAACTTCTCTGGGCCTCAGTTACCTCATCTGTAAAATGGGGATTAAGACTGTGAGCCCCATGTGGGACAACCTGATTCCCCTATGTCTACCCCAGCGCTTAGAACAGTGCTCTGCACATAGTAAGCGCTTAACAAATAACATTATTAATAAATAGCATAAAACAAACAAACAAAAACCAACCAAGGGGGTCAGTGTCAGTTTTTCCAGGAGAAGGGCATGCTCCATAATGTACCTTGAGCTAATCTATTGCCCTGTGGACCTCTTGGTCACATCCTACCTCTGGCCTGGAACACCCTCCCTCTTCATATTCGACAGACTATTACTCTCTCCATCTTCAGTGCCTTATTGAAGGCACATCTCCTCCAAGAGGCTTTCCCTGACTAGGCCCTCATTTCCTTTTCCTCAACTCCCTTCTGCGTCACCCTTATACTTGGATTTGCACCGTTTATTCACCTCTTCCTCAGTCCCACAGCACTTACGTACATAACGGCAAAATATTTATAGCTTGTTGTGGGCAGTGAACATGTCTACCAACTCCATTATATTGTATTCTCCCAAGCGGTTAGTATAGTGCTCTGCAAAAAGTAAGTGCTCAATAGAGATGATTGATTGATTAATGTTTCATCTACCAGAAGGGTATGACAAAAGAAAAGTTTTGCTCTGTATTAGATAAAGGGTTGTTTTCTTGTCTTATGCTGTCGAGTCATCTCCGACCCATAGTGACACTATGGACACATCTCTCCAAGAATGCCGCTCGCCCATCTGAAGTCATTCTGGTAGTGGCTCCATGGAGTTTTATTGGTAAAAATACAGAAGTGGTTTACCATTGTCTCCTTCAGTGCAGTAAACCTGAGTCTCCGCCCTCAAGTCTCTCCCATGCCACTGCTGCCCAGCACAGGGGAGTTTTGACTTGTGACAGATTGCCTTCCACTCACTAGCCACTGACCAAGCTAGGAATGGAATGGATATGCCTCTGCTTGACTCTCCTTCGGGGGTTGTTTTCTTACTGTAACTGTAAATTGCTGGGTTCAGGTTGATGGTGAGCCTCCAGTGAGGTGGGAAGATGGTGTAAACTTCCTCGATAATGGGGAATCTGAATAGCTGTTTGCTCTGCACACAGTAAGCGCTCAATAAATATGATTGAATGAATGAGATGGCAGGGGCAGGACCGATACTTTACAATACTTCCTTATCCCATTTAATTTTGTCTAGTCTAGATGTTTACTTTCCTGAGTGCCTGTTTGTTACTGACTGCTATTGTTTACTGAGGCACCCAAACTGAGTGATGCCGTTCTCTTAATTAGTAACTAGATCCTTCCAAGCCAGTCTCTGTATTAGTGTATGCCATCAGATCCAAAAATGACTTTTTTCCTGACTATAATTCTCTCACCTGATTTTCATTATGTTCATGCCACTGAACTCTCCCAACTGCTTCCTATAGTGCTCTGCATACAGTAAGTCCTCCATAAATGCCAGTGATTGATTGATTTCTGGGCTCAGAGAAGTTCCATGTGGCTCTCCAGGACAGCAACAAGATGAAGGGATGTGGCTGGGGCTGGAAATGGCCAGAATGCAATTTGTTGTCAAGCAGATGTGCTCATTTTGGGCTTCGCAGGTGTGCTTTTAGGTGGACTGGTGAACTGAGGCTCCATGTTAATTTGGGTCACACATGGAATTTCCCACCAGAAAATTCCTTGCTCTATGCAGAGGTGGCATATGGCTCGTGATATAGGGTTGACCAGATTAAGCAATGGATCTTTATTCTAATTCCTCATTTCTGATTTCATATTTGTAATCCTCTTTGGAAAATATTTTCACAAACTTAACATTCTTGGTCCCTGACCCTAGTGAACATGTTCCTTGCCGGGGTGGAGTATGAGAGGGGGCTGTTATACAGTACAATCAACTCCCAACTACCTATGGAATAAACCATTAGTTTATTAATTGGTTGATTATGCACACACCTCCTCTGTTCCATCCTGAGCTTCTCCCGACATCCTTCATCCCGACTTTATTGCCTCTGTAAGAATGTAGTTCTCAGTACCTTCAGAATAAGCCCCAATTCCGGGCTCTCTCTTTCTAAAAGTGCCTCTTCCAGAAAAAGTGCCTCAGACCTCTCACAGGCTATAGTTCCTTTTTCCGTATGGAGAAAATTTGAGGATTATTCAAGCATATCTCCTTAAATCCTGGCATCCGTTTTCCTTCAAATATGGTAATTATCTCACTAACACTCTAAAAATGTCTTCCTTTTGAAATATCTAGGATATGAATAAACAAAGAATGTATTCAGTAGAAAGGACAGCAATATTTCCTTATATTTCTTAATTCTAATAATGAATGCCATTTAATTCATTTATTTATGTACTTATGAATTGAATTGTTTGACTGTTTTTCTGTATTTTTAGAAATTCATTCCTTCATACATATTGAAATGGCTGTTATCTAGATTTGTGTTACTTCCTTATAATGATGGTATTCATTCAATTTGAAAGTAGATGAAGAGAAGTGATATCATTTGCTTGCTGTAATGTGAAACAAATAAAAAAAAAACCCTCTTCTCACTTTAGTTCTTGGAATCTGGATGAAAATAAGGGGACAAACCCCCTCAAAGACAGGTTAATATAGCATCCTGTATCTACCCCAAAATACAATTATTACTGTAGATGCCCCAAAACTATTGACCACAATTTCCCACATTAATTCAATGACTAGGGGGAGAGATAAGAGAAGACTGTGCATCTTCCACAGTCTTTTTTGAAAAAAAATATATTTAGGTGGACAAATGCTTCTTTTAATTCCGACCGAATTGATATTAGAGCTGCCTCAGAAAGAGAGCACTCGGCCGCAGAGTATAGACTATTCCATAGAACAGGACGGAGCAATATGTGCTGTGTCCACCTCAGCCTCTTTGACCCAGAGCAGCTTTTACCTGGCCAGCCTCTGATAAGTAGAGAGTATTTTAAGCACTTGCTACATGCCAAGCTCTGAGACTGATACAAGATAACCGGGTTGCACGATAGTCCCTGTCCCCCAGTTTAAGTAGGAGGAAGAACAGGTATTGAATCCTCATTTTACAGGGAAGGAAACTGAGGCTCAGAGAAGTGAAGGGACTTTCCTCGAGTCACACAGCAGGTGAGTGGCAGAACTGATGTTAGAACCCAGGTCCTCGGACTCCCAGGGCCGAGTTCTTTCTGCTAGGCCATGCTGTTTCTCCTTTGCAGAGAGCATGTCCCTCCGAGAACAGCAGAATGTGCAGGCTGTTTAGTGTGTTTGAACCTGGCTCAGGGTCAAGTAGGAACTAGATTCTTATTTAATACCCGCTGCCCCTCTCCTCATTGTCGGCCAATCCACAGACAGCTATTGAAACTGTTTGCTGGCTCAAATAATTACCCACCCATCCCTGCCCTAGAATCAAGTAAAGCACTTTGAGAAATGCATCAACAAAATCAGTCTACTAATGGGAAAATGGCTCTATGCTCGTTTTTCCCGTAACTCGTGTTTTTGCTAAGCCTTTTGGCTAGAATGTTATTGGAAAATTAGGGAGTGTTTATCAGAGTATTCTCATGTGTATAGATAGAACATGATGCGCTCCTGGTAGAAACATGTGTGTGCATGCACCCGGGAGCAATTATGGCATAAGCAAAACAACGTGAGTTTTCCATAACAAGAGTTCTTCAAGAACGTAATCCCTGCCTTTATCGGGGAACTTTCTGTCCTGTACCGAACGGTATGTCGTGTCAAAGGAAATGATGTTCTTAGAACGGCTGCTATAACAAGAAGATAGTTGGCACAAGAAATGTTAATCGATAGCCTCAGACGCAGATATGGAATACCAAAATTCATAATGAGCCTAGTCCTGTCCCTGGTCCACCTGTTCTTCCACAAGCGCATGTGGGTGGAAAGAAAAATCTCACCTCCTTAAACTGTGCTCTGCCACACTTCAGAAGCAGTGCTCTTTCTAAGAATTAAACTTAAGGAAACTCTGAAGGTCTAAGCCATTTAGGAGTGTGATGACAACTGCACTCTTCTGTTCCTTGGCTAGTTTGGGCTGCATCAGTGACTCTTCGGCTCTTGCAGTAATTTCCGTTCCTGTTTGGGACGCAGTTGGGAGATTCAGTGATAGCTACCTGCTTCTGTTCATCAGTTTATCCCTCTTGAGGTTTTGAGGACAATTATATATATAAAAATTATGGTACTTGTTAAGTGCTTACTATGTGCCAAGCACTGTCCTAAGCGCTGGGGTAGATATAGGTTAATCAGGTTGGACACAGTCTCTGTCCCACATGGGCTCTCACTCTTATCCCCATTTTGCAGATGAGGTAACAAGCACAGAGGAGTTAAATGACTTGCCCAAGGTCATACAGCAGACACACGGTGGAGCCAAGATTAGAACCTCCGTCCTTCCGACTCCCAGGCCCGTGCTCTATCCACTAAACTAAGCTTCTTAGTGGATAGAGCACTATGTATACCTTTGAAGCGAGAGCAAGTTTCTTGATTCTCTTATCTGATTTTTACAAATATCTGTGTTTTCCTTTCTTCCCTATATTGGAAAAATGGCATCAAACTTAAGAACGTTTTGCTTCAATTTCACTTTTAATTATTTGTCAATTTTGCCTACCAACTTGGAAATGTCACCAATCTTCAGTGACGCTAAATCAGTCACCCGATCAATAAATTGATCGAACCTTTATTGAGCACTAATGTGGTGTGAAGCATCATGTCTGACACTTAGAACATATATATATATATATATAGCACTTCATAAATGCGATTACTACTACAAGCTGCCCTTCGGGTCTGAAATTGATGTTCCTGATGGTGAAATTTTATCAGCTAATCAGACCAATGTAGGCCTCCCAATCCCTTCTGCAACATGTACTCATAAAGATTGCTTACCTGTATCTGGCATTTCTCCCACTTTAATATCACAATTTTCCTGAAATTTCTGCTCTGAGACAGCCACCCAATTTCTGATTGTTGTATGCCATGCTGGCCCAATTTCTGTGGCTGCCTCCCAACTGGGAGTTTGACTTTATTGGGTCTTTAAGTGAAAGTGGGTCCTTAGGATGAGGTGATACGCATTTCCTCCTTTAGACTATGAGCTCGTTGTGGGCAGGTAACATGTCTACCAAGTCTGTTATATTGCTCTCCCAAGTGCTTAGTATGGTGCTACTCAAACAGTAAGTGCTCAATAAATACCATTGATAGATATGACTGCATTCTGATCGATCAATCATATTCACTGAGCACTTACTATGTGCAGAGCACTGCACACAGTAATTCCCAGAGTTGGTAGACTCATTCCCTGGCCACCAGAAGCTTCCAGTCTAGAGACCAGGACCTCATTGTTTGTGGCACTAGGAGTACATTCTAAAATACAGACACAATCCCTGGTCTCGAGGAGATTATAATCTAATACGATTGTAATCTAATACCCAAGACAGACATGCATTGAGTCAACATGAATATACACAAAGTGGCATTAATTCTTAGAAGACTGAGTTTAAAAGTGCATAAGTAGGTTGGAAAATGGGTGGGGATACTGTGGGAGAGTTTCCTAAAGAAGACAGCCTTCTATATTTTGGGAAATAGGCTTGCTTGTACAAGCTGTGATAAATGAAAATATCAGACAGTAAATCATGGGAGAACCCTGGTAATTTTCTCAACCCAAAGTGCACTCCTGCAGCCAATATTTTTTTTTCCTTTCAGTACTTTACTGCCTGCAAGCTGGCTGCATATCCATCCAGAGAATAGAAAAGTGAACGAGATAGTACAAACATCAAGAATGATGAAGTGCACTTACTCTAAGTAAAAGCAGCAGACACTATGGGTGAGATGCAAGGAAATTGGAAACCTTTTTAAAGGTTAACCAAAGTAGCTCCATTTCTTTCTCTCATTTTGTAACCTCTCTCCCTTCCCCATTTCCCAACTCCCAGTTTTTCCTTCCCACTCTCTCTCTCCTACTTTAATTATCATTAGAACAATGGTCTCTTCCCTTTTTCATGTGACTTACTAGAGGATCGAGGACATTACATCTGGAAATCAAGGATTCCCTTAGGCACAGGTCAGTGCTTTAGTTCAGTGAGACTTGGTGAAGGTGGGGTTGAGCTATTCCTCCCATTCTCTCCCAACTTAAAGACATAACGGGATAGAGGAAAGGGTCCCTTCATGCTTTTTCTCTAACCTTGTCTCCCTCCTTCGGGGAAGAGGTACCATGGAACCAGCTTAACATTACAGACAGTGATCCTCCTATTTCATTCATTCATTCAATAGTATTTATTGAGCGCTTACTATGTGCAGAGCACTGTACTAAGCGCTTGTAATGTACAAATTGGTAACAGATCGAGACAGTCCTTGCCCCTTGACGGGCTTACAGTCTAATCGGGGGAGACAGACAGACAAGAACAACAGCAATAAATAGAATCAAGGGGACGAACATCTCATTAAAACAATAGCAAATAAATAGAATCAAGGTGATGTACATCTCATTAACAAAATAAATAGGGTGATGAAAATATATACAGTTGAGTGGACGAATACAGTGCTGAGGGGAGGGGAAGGGAGAGGGGGAGGAGCAGAGGGAAAGGGGGGAAAAGAGGGCTTAGCTGAGGAGCGGTGAAGGGGGGGTAGAGGGGGAGCAGAGGGAAAAGGGGAGCTCAGTCTGGGAAGACCTCTTGGAGGAGGTGAGCTTTAAGTAGGGTTTGAAGAGGGGAAGAGAATTAGTTTGGTGGAGGTGAGGAGGGAGGGCATTCCAGGACCACGGGAGGACGTGGCCCAGGGGTCGACGGTGGGATAGGCGAGAATGGGGGATGGTGAGGAGGTGGGCGGCAGAGGAGCGGAGTGTGCGGGGTGAGCAGTAGAAAGAGAGAAGGGAGGAGAGGTAGGAGGGGGCAAGGAGATGGAGAGCCTTGAAGCCTAGAGTGAGAAGTTTTTGTTTCGTGTGGAGGTTGATAGGCAGCTACTGGAGGTTTTTAAGAAAGGGAGTGACATGCCAGAGCGTTTCTGCAGGAAGATGAGCCGGGCAGTGGAGTGAAGAATAGACTGGAGTGGGGAGAGACATGAGGAAGGGAAATCAGAGGGAAGGCTGACACAATAATCCAGCCGGGATATTATGAGAGCCTGTACCAGTAAGATAGCTGTTTGGGTGGAGAGGAAAGTGCAGATCTTGGCGATATTATAAAGGTGAGATCGGCAGGTTTTGGTGATGGATTGGATGTGTGGGGTGAATGAGAGAGCCGTGTCAAAGATGACACCGAGGTTGCGGGCTTGAGAAATGGGAAGGATAGTCATACCATCCACAGTGATAGGGAAGTCAGGAAGAGGACAGGGCTTGGGAGGAAAGATAAGGAGCTCAGTTTTGGACTTGTTGAGTTTTACGTAGCGGGCAGACATCCAGGTAGAGACGTCTTGGAGGCAGGAGGAGATACGAGCCTGAAGGGAGGGGGAGAGAATGGGCAGAGATGTAGATCTGTGTGTCATCTGCATAGAGATGATAGTTGAAGCCGTGAGAGCGAATGAGTTCACCAAGGAAGTGAGTGTAGATGGAGAACAGAAGAGGGCCAAGAACTGACCCTTGAGGAACCCTAACAGTTGGAGGATGGGAGGGGGAGGAGAACCCTGCGAAGGAGACCGAGAATGAACGGCCAGAGCGATGAGGAGAACCAGAAGAGGACGGAGTCCATGAAGCCAAGGTTAGATAAAGTGTGGAGGAGAAGGGGATGGTCAACAGTGTCGGAGGCAGCTGAGAGGTCGAGGAGGATTAGGATAGAGTAGGAGCCATTGGATTTGGCAAGAAGGAGGTCGTGAGTGACCTTAGAGAGAGCAGTCTCGGTAGAGTGGAGGGGATGGAAGCCAGATTGGAGGGGGTTCAGGAGAGAATGGGAGTTAAGGAATTCTAGGCAGTGAGTGTAGACGACTCGTTCTAGGAGCTTGGAAAGGAAGGGTAGTAGGGAGATAGGGCGATAACTGGAAGGGGAAGTGGGGTCGAGAGAGGTTTTTTTAGGATGGGGGAGACAGGGGCATGTTTGAAGGCAGAGGGGAAGAAGCCATTGGAGATTGAGTGGTTAAAGATAGAAGTTAAGGAGGGGAGAAGGGCAGGGGCGATGGTTTTTATAAGGTAAGCAGGAATGGGGTCCGAGGCACAGGTGGAGGGGGTGGCACTTGCAAGGAGGGAGGAGATCTCCTCTGAGGATACTGCAGGGAAGGATGGGAAAGTAGGGGAGAAGGTTGGGTGGGGGGGCGAGGCAGGAGGGGGAGAGGTGACTTTGGGGAGCTCAGACCTGATTGTGTTAATTTTCGTGATGAAATAGGTGGCCAGATCATTGCGGGTGAGGGATGGGGGAGGGGGAGGAACGGGGGCCTAAGGAGAAAATTAAAGTTCTAGAACAATTGGCGGGAGTGACGGGCATGGGTGTCAATGAGGAAAGAAAAGAAGTTTTGCCTGGAGGAGGAGAGGGCAGAGTTAAGGCAGGAGAGGATAAATTTGAAAATTTTTGGCAAATTTCTCAAAGATTTATCATTTCCAAAGTGACTATTTCCTTTCTCCAGTGTTCTAAGGCTTAATTCTGGCATTAATAGTAAAGATGAGGCAGGGTATGGGGAGGAGGCAAGGAGTGATAGGGATTTTCATGGTAATTCATAAATATTCCCACTCGTTTGCAGTTCATTATCTGCTGGCCTCTCCCCATCTCCTCTCACCCTGGTCCCAGAAAGGAAAAAAGCCATGGATTTTTTTATGGAGTTTCACAGAGAAAAGACTCTTTGCTGCTTTTCCTCCCACTTGTTTGCAGTTTATCAGACTTCAAAAGGTTTTGACACCACTGATGATAATAACTGTGGTATCTGTTTGGCACTTACTATGTGCCAAACACTGTACTAGGCCTCCACCACATGGGGCTCACCGTCTAAATAAGAGGGAGAACAGGTATCAAATTCCCATTTTACAGATGAGGAAATCAAGGCACAGAGAAGTTAAGTGACTTGTCCAAGATCAAACGACAGGAAAATGGTAGAGTGGGGATCAGAACTCAGGCCACACAGAACAACAGGAGTCATAGGTTAGCAAGCCACATACCTATTATCATGTACCAAGGGAGAATAAAGTGAAATGCATTGATCTGTAATACTGGTAAACGTAGGTTCAGAATTGCACAGATTCCCAGTTTGGGATTTCCTGGGACTCTTCTTTCAGCTACAGTATCAGCCACAAAAATTAGCAACATGGACCTTGAACTTGTCACCTACTGCTAGAACGGTTCCCATGGTGGGGAAAACTTTGGATTTAAAGAGTCCTCAGTCACTAAGGAAAGGAAGAACCCAAGAATTTTGAGCAAACCAGAGTATATATTCAACAAGGGCAACCAAAATTACATCTTTGAAATCACTCCATAAAAATTAGCAAATGAAAATTTCATGTAGCAGCATTACTGTTTTAGCTTTACTTGTTCTTTGTCCACCTTGTGTGTGTTTCTGCCTATTCTCCTGTCCTTATCCAGTTGTAGAAGCAGTTTCTTTGAAGACAGAGTTGATCTTTTGGAAAAAAAAGTGCAGTCTATCCCCATTCAGTTTGTGTTTCCCCACTTCTCAAGAAATTACAGTGGTTGCCCGTTCATCTCCACATCAATCAGAAGCTCAGTACCATTTGCTTTACAGCACTCAATCACCTAGGCCCCTCCTACCTAACCTCCTTGACTTCCCACCTCAATCCAGCCCACACACTTCATTCCTCTAATGCCAAACTACTCACTTTACCCCATTCTCGTCTATCTCACCGCCAACCTCTCTCCCACATCCTGCCTCTGGCCTGCAATGTCTTCCTCTTCATACCTGATAGACGATTACTCTCCCCACCTTCAAAGCTTTATTGAAGGCACATCTCCTCCAAGAGACCTTCCCCAAGCAAGCCTTCATTTCCTCTTTTCTCACTTCCTTCGATGATGCCTTTGCACTAGGATTTGCACCCTTAATTCACTTCTCCCTCAGCTCTATAGCATTTATGTAAAAAGACATAATTGAATTTATATTAATGTCTGTCTCCCCCTCTAGAATGTAAGCTTGCTGTGGGCAGGGAACATGTCTACCAATATTGTTATATTGTACTCTCCCAAGCTCTTAGTACACTGCTCTATACACAATAAGCACCCAATGAATGCATGTGATTGATTATTAATATCTATTATTCTTGGTTAATGCTCATCATTTATTATCCTCACCATCCAGTCTTTTAACGATCATATTCTAAGAGAAAGATGCCGTTCTGACCTCTCTGAATATCGTGTCATTTCCACAACCAAGTTCCACAATCGTCAAGTTCAATCGATTGCATTTACTGAACACACTGTGTGCAGAGCACTGTACTAAGCACTCAGGAGAGTACAGTATGACAATATAACAGAATTGGTGGACACACATCCTGCCCACAACAAGCTTACAGTTTAGAGGCCCATCATCACAATCACAAATACTAGTTATGCTTCAGCTTTCTGTGAGCTCTTATTGATTCTCCCAAACCCTGTTCTCACCGTCTATCCCTTCACCATAGAGAACACTGCTAGGCCCCTGTATCGCAGGCCCATAAATCTGACATCATCCTCCACTCATCTCTCTCATTCAACCCACATATTCAATCTGTTACCAAATCCTGCCAATTCTACCTTCCCAACATCGCTAAAATCTATCCTTTCCTCTCCATCCAAACTGCTATCACATTTATTTCCCCCCTTCACTACTGCATCAGCCTCTTCGCTGACTCCCTGTCTCTCTCCACTCCAGTCTTTATTTCTCCCTGATGTTCAGATCATTTTTCTAAAATAGCAATCAGTCCATGTCTCCCTACTCCTCACTGACTTCCAATAGTTGCTCATCCGCCTCCGTATCAAAGAGAAATTATTTCCCGTCAGCTTTCAGACACTCTGTCAGCACTCCTCCCTCTTACCTAACCTTGCTGATCTACTACTACAACCCAACCCACACACTCTGCTTCTCTTGTTACAACCTTCTCTCTGCACCTCCATTTCAACCATTTTACCTCTAATCCCTTGCCCACATCCTCCCTCTTGCCTGGAACTCCCTTCCCCTTCATCTCTAACAGACTTCCTTTCTCCCTACCATCTCTCCCCACCTTCAAATCCTAACTAAAATCACATCTCTTCCAAGAGGTCTTCCTTTCATTCATTCATTCAATAGTATTTATTGAGCGCTTACTATGTGCAGAGCACTGTACTAAGCGCTTGGGATGAACAAGTCGGCAACAGATAGAGACAGTCCCTGCTGTTTGACGGGCTTACAGTCTAATCGGGGGAGATGGACAGACAAGAACAATGGCAATAAATAGAGTCGAGGGGAAGAACATCTCGTAAAAACAATGGCAACTAAATAGAATCAAGGCAATGTACAATCACTAAGCCTTTAGTGCTAAGCCTAAGCCTTCTGGTGCTAAGTCTTCCTTGACTAAGCCCTCACTTTTCCTACCCTCTCTCCTTTCTGAGTCACTTATGCATTTGGATCCGTACCTTTGAAGCACTTGATATTCACTCCACCTTCAATCCCACAGCACTTCCGTACCTATCCGTAACATTTTCACGTGTCTCTCCCTCTAAACTGTAAGCTTCTTTTTTTTTTATGGTGTTTGTTAAGTGCTTATTATGTGCCAGGCACTATACTAAACACTAGAGTAGATACAGGTAATCAGGTTGGACATAGCCTCTGGCCCACATGGAGCTCACAATCCCCATTTTACAGATGAAGTAACTGAGGCACAGAACAGTTAAGTGGCTTGCCCAAGGTCACACAGTAGACAAGTGGCGGAACTGGATTAGAATCCAGGTCCTTCTGACTCCTAGGCCCTTGGTCTATACACTAGGCTACACTGCTTGACACTAGGCCACACTACTCCTTGTGGGCAGGGAACATGCCTTACCAACTCTGTTATACTGTACGCTTCCAAATGCTTGTAGATGCTCTGCACATAGTGAGCACTCAATTTATTAATACCAGTAATTGACTGAATAGCATTTGAGTGCCTACTGTATCCTGAGAATATACTATTGAAAAGCAGAATAGCCTCATGGAGAGGGCATAGGATTGGGAGTCAGCAGACCTGGGTTTTAAGCTTGGCTTCTTTGCTGTGTGAATTAGGGCAATTCATGTAACTTCTCTGTACTTCATTTTACTCATCTGTAAAACAGGGGTTAAATATCTATTCTCCCTCCCCTAAAGACTGCTAGCCACCCGTGTGGGAAAGGGAATATGTCTAATGATTGCATTCTATCGACCACAATGCTTACCGCAATACTTGGCTCATAGTATGTGCTTCACATATGCCACAATTATTTTCCTTCTTTTTATTGAAACTTCTATGTCCTTGAGAAATTCTTGAGAGGTAATTTCAGTCATCTCTCTGCCTTACAGGAGCATCCCACTCTCAAACCATCCCTGACAGACAGATTACCCTTTTCATGAAAAAAATCTCCACAGAAGGAGACTCAGAAATTTCCTCTCACATTCCATTCATGTCCTCAAAACCCTTCCCTTCAGAAAATTCCTTCTTTCTATCCTAGATCCCTCCAGCTACAGTTTAAAACCTTTCCCTTTGATCCATGCCTCTGGACAATGGGTAGCATAGCCAAGTGTGGGTCTTTGGGAAAGGTGAATGGGTCAGATTCAAAAGCAGTGGTTCTGATGTCTCCCCGGCTACAGTATATGCTCACTGTGGGCAGGGAATGTGTCTAACAGCTCTGTTATACTGTACTCTCCCAAGCACTTAGTACAGCTGCAAACTGTAGGCACTCAATAAATACGACTGATTGATTGACTGATTGAGCATGCAGGTAAGGCCGAAGTTGCAACTGACTTGTCCTTAGAAACCTCAGGTACACTGAGCTGGGATGAAGCAGTCCGTGGTCACCACTCTGTTCAGTGTCACCTGTTGAGTGTGATAGGGACAGGGAGAGGGAGAGGGAGATCACAGTGGAGTCCAGTCCAGCCCCCTCTTTATCTACCGGAAAAAGTGGGTGAGACATTCTTGCCACGTTCTGCAAAGCAGCATGGTGCTTTTTCAATTCCTTTGCAGGGGTGAAAAACAAACATATGTTGGGAAATCAAGTTGATGTATTTTTTTTTCTTGATGTATGTAGCACTATATTCACTTGGGGCCCATGATGATTAGGCAGATCTTTTTATTTTTGTGAAAAGACAGGACATCACCTGATCGTTTCTGCTCTCTGAATCTGGGTGAAGGACTTAAAATGGAGTTCAAATGTTGGCAAATATACAGGGTCTCTGAATTCACGTCTCAAAGGGGAAAGAGTTATTACTCTCAGAAGATTCACGTCCCTAAGGACTGAAATATGCATGACTGATGGGAAAGATTTGAGGGGGAGAATTGAGGACTGCATGGGCAGGGAACATGTCTACCAACTCTGTAATATTGTACTCTGCACACAGTAAGTGCTCAATAAATATGATTGATTGGTTTGGTGAATGAATGACGTTAATTAAGGGAGAAGTCTAAGGGAGGTGCCCTTGGACTGATATTTAAAGGAAACATAACTATCAATCAGAAGGTGTTTTATTTACTCCTCTCTCATCCTAAAACTTATTCAATCCAAGAGGAATGATTTTACAAATCCAGAATGCAAAATTTTTTATCTCCCAGACTCTATCCATTATTATCTGTAGGTATACACATTTTGAGGAGAAATCTGAAGGGGTTTGGACTGTCAGGTGCTAGGGGAGGAGGTGGGGCCCAGGGTGGAAGAAGTAGAAAAGAGGTCAGACTTCTGATTCCAGCCCACAGTGCTGGAGAGTCTTTCATTATTTCCTTTTGCCAGGGGCTCCTTTGTCATGAAAGTTCTACTGGAGTCCCAGAAAGGGCACATCAAAGAGAGCAAGAAATCATCGTCTGCTATGAACACATTTTGAGTGGGTAAACTCTGGTAGAGCAATACTTTGCAAAACTTGATTTGAGCGTTGAAACACTGTCCCAAGGCAAAAATGGGGAGAATAAATATAATGCATGGCATTTGTTAAACGCTTCCTATGAGAAGCAGTGTAACCTAGTGGAAAGAGCAAGGGCTTGGGAGTCAGAGGACTTGCATTCTAATCCCGGCTCTGCCACGTAACTGCTGTGTGACCTTGGGAAAGTCACTTAACTTCTCTGTGCCTCAGTTCTCTCATCGGTAAAATGGGGAATCGACACCTGTTCTCCCTCCCACTTAGACTTTGAGCCCTACATGGGACAGGGACTGTGTCCAAACTGCTTATCTTATATCTAACCCAGTGCTTAGAACAGTGCTGGGCACATCGTAAGTCCTTAACAAATACCACAGTTATTATTATTATT
This sequence comes from Ornithorhynchus anatinus, assembly GCF_004115215.2. Lineage (NCBI taxonomy): Eukaryota > Metazoa > Chordata > Mammalia > Monotremata > Ornithorhynchidae > Ornithorhynchus > Ornithorhynchus anatinus. The sequence continues at coordinate 59,846,076 of NC_041753.1, forward strand.
ATTATGTGCCAAGCACTGGACTTAGCCCTGGAGTAGATAGACTGTAAGCTCCCCGTGGGCAGGGATTGTGCCTATCAACTCTGTTGTATTATACTTCCCCAAGCTCTTAGAACAGTGCTCTGCACACAGTAAGCACTCAAATACCTTTGATTAATCGACTACGTGATAATCAGGTCAGACAAAGTCCTCAATTGATTGAAGCCTGTTCTGACTGGTATTCCTTCCCCTTAATGATTTTAGGAAGAAATAATTCTAAGGATCCTGAAAGAAATTCCAGGACAAGGACGGTGACTGGCAGAGCAACCTCTTCCCCCATGACATCAAACGTAGGCAGAGGTAAGGAGAGTGAAGGGAGTCTGTGTCAAGGGCAAAGAACAGGTCAAGGGGGAACTCCCTGCAGGACAGTTGTTTTCCATGCATTAATGAAGGCAACCTTAGAATGTTTAAAAACCTACACCAGAAAAAAAGAGTGTTGAATAGAGAAGAAATCTTTAATGTAAGTAAAGTGGCAAACTTTAGTTCATTGTATGGAATAGGATAAAGCGTTATTCAGTGACAGAAGAGAGGTTTCTCATTTAATGCATCCAAAAATCCCGGGTTTTAGAGCTCCTGGTGTGGAAGTGAAAGCATAAGAGACTCAAAACCTTGTCCAAATTACATGCAATTTGACAACATGGGGTTGTTTGTGGAGTTGCACTTTACTGGCTTTTTATCCCTCCTATATTGGTTCATGGTGGCTCATTCCAGAGAATTGTTTTAGCACCAGTCAGTCAGACTAGCTGATAGCAAAGAGTCTTTCAATCAAGGCAAAAAAAAAAAAATCTTCCCCCTCCCCATACCTCATCCACCCATCCACCCAAATTCAATACATATAAACTGCTACATTTTCTCTCACAGCCTCTCCTTTCTATCCTCCTGCCGCTCATCTCTGAACATCTGGCATTTCTGCTAACAAAAGCTAGAAGGCTCTGGGACTTAGCTTATCAGTTATTTTTGGTTTATTTTTCATTATATACTACATTATATACTAAAAATGCTAAATGCAATAAATGTCTAAACTAGGATGATCCAAACCAGTAAATCCAGAGTGAAGTCTTTTGCTTTATTTTTTTAATCCACAATTTCTGGGGCTTTATACATACCCTCTGAACTTGATCTATCATTAAAGGTTACAGTATGAATTAATGATCCCCAGGTTAACGTGGCTTAGTGGAAAAAGCCCGGGCTTGGGAGTCAGAGGTCGTGGGTTCGAATCCCTCTTCTGCCACTTGTCAGCTGTGCGACTTTGGGCAAGCCACTTAACTTCTCTGGGCCTCAGTTCTCTCATTTGTAAAATGGGGATGAAGTCTGTGAACCCTGCATGGGACACTCTGATTACCTTGTATCTACCCTAGCGCTTAGAACAGTGCTTTGCATGTAGTAAGCGCTTAACAAATGCCATCACTATTATTATTATTAACGTCTCATCCTCACCATCGTCACTGGTGTTTATCGAGTGCCTGCTGACTGCAGAGCTCCATATGAAGCACTCAAACTCGGAATTTAGAAACAGAATTTTAGCCATTACTCTAAATGGAAAGATTTAAATTAAATCCAGACGTCTACTGAAGCTAATGTTAAGATTTGTTTCTTAGTTCCTTTTAATAAGTTTTGACTTCAAGTAATCATTTTTTCACCGTTTGGAATTTTTTTATTGTCTTCATTATTTCATGACTTCTACCCATGGGAAAACTTTTAAGGAACACTTCATAGCTTTGCCACATTGGAATGACTTTGTTCCACATCCTGCTACGTTAGTATTTGGAGAAGAATTGGCCGAGAGAGCACCTTGAATTGAGAAAGAAGGAAAATAGATCAAGGATTAGAAGAGGCTGTGAGGGAGACAGAGGCACAAAGCCAAGCCATAGGATATAGCACAATTTAAGAGGCCTTGTCAGGAGAGATGGAGATAGAATTTTCAGAAGAGAAGGCTGAGCACAGAAAATAAAGACTGAACCACTTGGGCTGGATCATCAATCAATCAGTGGTTTTTATTGGGTGCGTACTGTGTGCAGAGCACTGTACTTAGCTTTTGGAAAAGCCCCATATAATAGAGTCGGTAGATGTGATCCCTGGCCACAAGGAACTTACAGTCTATAGGTCATGTTTCAGGATACCTGGATTTGGGGACCCTCAACCCGTGACATTCTTGGCAGAAATGCCAATAGACCCCTGAGTTATTCACCCATCCTTACTGTAGTCCTGCAAGAGTGGCTAAACCAGCGATTGCCCACAGAAGTTTCCCAGATACACCAGGAAACTGGGTTTAATTTGTCTCAGGGTCCAATGCTGAGGCCAACCTTTGGGTAGAACCCCAACACCCCTGTCCAGCACCAATGTTCTGTACCATCGAGGGAACTTTGTGTACTTTACCTATATTTGAAGGGCGTCATCTGGGTCTTAGATATCTCCTTTCGAAATTTCAGTATATTGAGTTAAAGTGGCTGTGCAATAGAGAACAAAGGAAAAAAAACTGTCCACCCACTCACTCACTCAGCAAAATCATTTGGTTCTATTTTGCTCTTGCGGTTTCTCTCCTTTATTTCCTATGGGTTCGTTGACAAAGATTGTATATTCCCCTGCATTATGGGTTATGTTGGTCCCTCATTGTTTTTCTCTATTCTCTGCTAATTCTTTGTGTGGTAATTAGAGTGGCCACTGACCGCCCTCAAAGAACAATGGACATCCCTTTTCTAATGACCCACTCAGAGTCACACAGTACCCGACAGGATAGGCCAACTGAAAACTGGACTGCCTAGTTTAAAACTGGATGAGTGGCCTAACAATAATGTTTGATTATTAAAGTTGTTGGGGTGGGAATGAGAATTTGTGGAAACATTGACCACTGGAATTGGCTGATGATTGACCATGCACTGTTATATATGAGATGATTTTTCATGCCCTCTGTATGGATTTGAGTCCAAAGAAGAATTTCCCTCCGACAATAACCCTTGCTCTGGAAAGACTTGACCGTTGAGTGATGAAACTCTCTTCACTACTGGAGTCATTGAAGTTATGAGTATCATTCCACTTTATTTTCCTAACTGACAAATCACCTCTTCTCCTAACCAGTTTCTCAACCTAAATTTGCATCTCATATTGTGTCCAATCTTGCAGCAGGTGGCTTGGTGTTGAAAGGGAGGGGGGTTACTCTCTAAGTCTTTTCCTTCTTTTAGAGAGAGAGAGAGAGAGAGTAGGGAGAGAAGAGAGGGGAAGGGAGAGGAAGACCACATGCGGGAGGGCAAATATTGAAGCATTTATAATTCAGTAAGGAAATGCCACAGGGAGGTGAAGTTATCGAGACTGCAAATCAAAAGGATCCTGCCTGGATGGCCAGCAAGGCTGATCTTGTAAATTAATAACTGAGCTTTCAACTGCACTTTGCTAACTGATTTCCTTGCAGGAAGGGAATGTGTCGACCAACTCTATTGCACTGTATTCTCCCAAGCTCTTCACAATCTCATTCATTCATTCATTCATTCAATAGTATTTATTGAGTGCTTACTATGTGCAGAGCACTGTACTAAGCGCTTGGAATGTACAAATTGGTAACAGATACAGTCCCTGCCCTTTGATGGGCTTACAGTCTAATCGGGGGAGACGGACAGACAAGAACAATAGCAATAAATAGAATCAAGGGGATGAACATCTCATTAAAACAATAGCAAATAAATAGAATTAAGGTGATGTACATTTCATTAACAAAATAAATAGGGTAATGAAAATATATACAGTTGAGCAGACGAGTACAGTACTGAGGGGATGGGAAGGGAGGGGGGAGGAGCAGAGGGAAATGGGGGGAAAAGAGGGTTTAGCTGCGGAGAGGTGAAGGTGGGTGGTAGAGGGAGTAGAGGGAGAAGGGGAGCTCAGTCTGGGAAGGCCTCTTGGAGGAGGTGAGATGTAAGTAGGGTTTTGAAGAGGGGAAGAGAAAGAGTTTGGTGGAGGTGAGGAGGGAGGGGATTCCAGGACTGCGGGAGGGCATGGCCCAGGGGTCGACGGCAGATAGGCGAGAACGGGATGGTGAGGAGAAGTAAACACTCAATAAATATGATTGATTGATCTTTGGAGAATGAGTCTAAATTACAAGCTGGATATAGGGGAGAATAAAATGAGCATGTTTTCAATTTTGCAGAATTCATTTCTCTTTCAAAAGAGGGAACGGGATGGGGGTGCCAGAAGGAACAGGCTTGATGCTTCCATCTGGGTTTGTGTCCCTTCATGGTTGGAATATTTTGCGGGAAACAGCATGGTGTAGTGGAGGGAGCATGGGTCTGGGAGTCAGAAGGTCATGGGTTCTAATCCCAGCTCCACCACATGTCTTCTGTGAGACCTTGGGCAAGTCACTTCCTTCTCTGGGCCTCAGTTACCTGATCTGTAAAATGGGGATTAAGAGTGTGAGCAACAGTGTGGGACAGGGACTCTTTCCAACCTGATTAACTTTTATCTACCCCAGTGCTTAGAGCAGTGCTTGGCACACAGTAAGCACTTAACAAGTACCATTATTATTATTATTATTGTTAATCATTCAGACTCAGCCATTTAAGATCCCAAGGAATCCTGCTAGACTGTAAGCTCCTTGTGGGCCAGGAATGGGTCTACCAACTCTGTTCTACCGTACTCTCCAAAGCACTCATTTCAACGCTCTGCACATAGTAAGGGCTCAGTGAATACCATTGATTGATCAATCATTCAGAAAAAAAATCAAAACAAAATAACTCTGACTCCAAAGCCTCATATACATGATTTTTAGTAATGCTTGAAAACTGGTAGCAAAACAAAAAAAGGTACAAATCTCCCTTTTGATTGAAAGTGAGGCTGCTGCTTTTTGTATTACTAGCAAATATATAGCCCCCCCAAAAGTCAAATTGGCCAGTGTGTTTAGCAAATGTAAGATTTACATCAAGTTTCTAAAGCAGTTTCTTACTCAAATATATTGTTTCTATGGGTTTTATTGTCAATTTTAAGGGAAGTTCATGGATTATAAAGACTAAAGTATAATTTTTATATTTTTCTTTGTCCCTAAACAAGCATTTGACATTTTGCCTAGAGATGTGTTTTTTTCCCTATGTTCACATGGTGATGTTTATGGGAAAAATCAAATAAGAAGGGGAATAATAACAAGGTAATATAATATCATGAAACTTGACATATGATGAAAAGTAAAATATATGGTTTAGCTCAGCTGTAGTCTAGTCCCATTTCTTGTTTAATTTATTGCCCAGAGAATAAGCCTTTGAAAATGTACCACTGGTTAGAGATACCAAAGTTGCAGTTCCTGCATTAAGGAAGACCCACTCTTTAGTACTCACTGTGTCCCATTCCACACAACTGCTCACAATCTTGTAGGGGAAGCATATATTAAAATGAATTGCAGGTAGGGGAAACAGCAGAGTATAAGGATATGGACATAAGTGCTGTGAAGCTGGGGGTGGAGTGGGTATCAGTATGCTTAGGTGGCAGAAATTCAAGTCCATAGGTGGATGCAGAAGGGCAGGCAAATAGGGTGGGGAAATAAGGGGTTAGTCAGGGAAGACTTCTTGGGGGGCTTTGCAGGTGGTGAAAGTGATGATCTGTCAGCCATGAAGAGGGAGGGAGTTCCAGGCAGGAAAGAGGATGTGGGCAAGGGCTTGATGGCAAGAGAGATGAGAATGAGGTACAGTAAGTGGTTGGTGCTAGAGAAGTGAAGTCTGTGGGCTGGGTGGTAGACAGAGAAGCACCACTGTGTTCAAATGGGCTTCTGTTGTTGGACAAATCTTTCCCAGTTCTGTTATTGAGATCTAGCTAAAATGTGTGTTGAAACCAAGAATTAGGGCAGAACTAGGTGGGCTAGTTTATTTTGCACAAAATATATCAAATACATAGCTCCTCCTGGAGCCTCTGTTCACTCCCACATCTTGTAGACTGGTTCTCAACAATGTTGGAATGCAGCATAGTACCATCAAGCAAGGGAGATATGTTTCAAATATTCTCAATCAGTCAATCATATTTACAGAGCACTTATTGTGTATAGAGCACTGTATTAAGCACTTGGGAGAGTACAGTATAACATAGTTGGTACACACATTACTTGCTCACAACAAGCTTACATTCTAGAGGGGGAGACAGAGGTTAATATAAATGAATAAATTATGGAAATGTACCTAAGTGCTGTGGGGCTGAGGGAGGAGTGAAAAAAAGGAGCAAATCCAAATGCAGGAATAAATCCAATCTCCAGCCCATGACCAAAGGTTGTTTACTTTGTGCAGAACAGCATGAGCAGGGAGTGAGAGGTAGGAGTGTTGATAGTGAGGTATTAGGTGATTTGAGATGGAATGAAGCGTTTGATCGAGGAACTCACACATCACACAGTCATGAAATTTCACCTGCTGTCTGGTCGCCTTCATATACTAGGGATGGATATTTAATCTAGGTATGTATTTGTGTCCATATAAGCATACACTCACACAACAGAGTTCAGATCAAAATGTACCTTTGTGCATCTTTCCTGTTAGAGCTCTCTATATATGTGTATACATATACCTTCCACATGCTTATGAGAGAGAGAGGGAGAGAGAGAGAGAAAGAAAAGAAGGGGAAGGAGAAGAAGAAGAAAATGAATATCCCTGGAGTTCTGGAAAGTGAAATATGGGCAAAGTTAGTAGCCTTCACGACTCAGTCTTGATGCTATAATTGTGACCCAGTGTAGTCAGAATGGAAACATGAGACTAACTTTCTCATCTTTAGAGGGCTATTTTGTTTCTTTTGTTTCCTTTTCTTTCTCCCATCAATGAGTTGCTACTTTGTGTGTCCATCTTGATAGAAGAGGTCATCAAATAATCCTAAATACATCTAGGATTCTATTTGATATTTTTGATCTCATTTATGACCTTATGTTACTATTTTCAATATCATTCCCTCCATTCACACTGCCCATTAATATAATATGCCCTTTTCTAACAGCTGTGAACCTAAGTACATTCAATTCCTTTGAAACAAGAGGGAACAAAAGCTACAAGAAAGACTTGGGAAAAATGGTTTGGAGTTTCAGTAGCAGTAACTTTACCTGCTCAAACCTTTACTAATTGCAGATGGATGAATCCATTGAGTTGGGGAGAATGTATCCTCCTACCACTCCTCTTGAACTTCACCTCTTTTTTCCCCCCTACATTCTATGAATTATTGCAAAGATTGCAGAAGGACACAAGGAACAAATGTAAGGTCAAATTTATCTCTGTTCTAGTGTTTTTTTAGCTGCTTTCCTTTATTCAATGATAATAGAACAATCATTGTTTGTATTTATAGAGTATCTGAAATAATACTTTGAATTGGTGTAGTGTTTTTATCATTCCAAAGCCTTTCACATTGATCTCATTTTTTCCACACATCTCTGTGAGATAGGGAGAGGCAAGAATTCTTATCCCCATTTTACAGATGAGAAAACTGAGGCACAGGGAAAAGTAGCAGAGGTAATAGCATATATTGAGCACCCACTGATTGCAGTACCCTGTATTAAGTTCTTGGGAAGTGCAAATCAAGCTATTGATTACAGAGTAATCAAAATAACTGAACGAATGTATAGATGTGAGTTTGGAGGTTTGGGTATATGGGTAAAATGCTAGAGATGGCTGATGAGTGTTTGTGACTTTGAATGCTGGGAATTCATTGGGGAGGGCATGTTGGAGGAGGTAAGCTTTCAGGAGGGCTTTGAATATGGAGAGGGTTGTGGTCTGCCTGATTTTTGGGAGGAGGGAGTTCCAGGTAGAGAGAACAGAATAAGTGAGGGGCTGGAGATGGGAGAGCGGAGAGGGAGGTGCAGTTAGAAGGTTGGCTGGGGAGGAATGAGGAGAAATTAGATGACTTTGCCAAGATCCCACTGCAGACTTATTATAGAGCTTGAACCCAGCTGTCTTGATTCCCATGCTCTCTTCACTGAACCATCCTGCCTCTCAAAAATGATTTCAAACCTTTATACACGTATTGCAATAAAAAGTTTCCTGTCAGTCTAGTGACACTGGTGAGGAGTGTTTGATGGTTGGTGAAAGAGAGCCAGAGGCAGTTAAGTGGCTTTCCCAAGGCTTGCAAATGGGTGGCAGACCTAATAATAAAAAATGTGGTATTTTTCAAGCACATAAGATGTACCAAGTAGTATACTCAGCGCTGGGGTAGATATGGGATAATCAAATTGGACACAGTCCCCATCTCACATTGAGTTCATAGTCGGGGGGTGGGGGGGGTGGGAGGGCGGGGAGAACAGATATTGCATTCACATTTTACTTGTGAGGAAGCTGAGGCACAGAGTAGTTAAAATCACACAGCAGGCAAGTGGTGGAGCTGGGATTAGAACCCAGGTCTCCTGACTCCCACACCTGTGCTCTTTCCCTAAGGCCACAAAGAGTTATAGAGCAAGCAACTGGAGGGAAGGGACTCTTTCTCTTGATTGCTGTATAATGCTTCTGGCACAGTTTCTTGCCAATCAATAGTATTCATTGAGTTCCTACTCTATGCAGAGCATTAAACTAAGAACTTGGGAGAGTAAAATTGAGTTGAGACACAATCACTGCCCTCCGGGAGTTTACAGTCTTGTCAGGGAGACAGACACAAAATCATTTACAGAAGAAGAGAAAAGAAAAACAGTTAGGTGGTTGAGGAACTGTATTTAAACAGTAGATGATGTAACTCACTATGTACAAAAGTTTTATGATTGGATGTGAGTATATAAGAGAGTAGTTGGCACAGAACTGCTGAGGTGGTGTTGGCAGGAATATAAGCTAGAGAAAAGAAAAATTCACTGGGGAAGGGTGCTTGAAAGAGATGTGATTTCAGAAGGGTTTTGAGCATGGGAAGAGCTGTGGCCAGGCTGATTTGAATGGGGCAGGAGTTCCCAGCAAGAGGATGGTGGCAAGATAGATGAGAGTGAGGCAGAGTGTGAAGGTTAGCTTGAGAAAAATGCAGAATGGAAACTGAAATATAGTGGAAGAGGAGAGTGGATAGGTAAGTGGAAGAAAGTGGATGGATTAGCTTGAAGCTCCTGGTCAGGAGTTTTTGCTTTATATCATATTGTATGCTCCAAAGTGCTTAGTACAGTGCTCTGCACATGGTAAATGCTCAATTAATCAATTGGTTGTATTTATTGAGTGCTTATTCTGTGCAGAATACTATACTAAGCACTTGGGAGAGTTCAGTACAACAGAGTTGGTAGACATACTCCCTGCCCACAAAGAGGGGGAGACAGACATTAATATTAATTCGAGTTATGTACATAGGTGCTGTGGGGCTGAGGGTCAGGTAAATGAAGAGTACAAATCTAAGTGCAAAGGTGAATTGGAAGGGAGAGGGAGTAGGGGAAATGAGGGTTTAGTTGGGGAAGACCTCTTGGAAGAGATGTGATTGTGATAAGGCTTTGAAGGTGGGGAGAATGATCTTCTATTGGACATGAGGTGGGAGGCAGTTCCAGGTCAGAGGCAGGGCATGGGCGAGGGGTTGGCAGCAAGATAGATGAGATTGGGGTACAATGAATAGGTTGGCTCTAGAAGAACAAAGTGAGAGTGCTGTGTTGTGGTAGGAACTCAGTGAGGAAAGATAGGAGGGGGCAAGATGATTGAGTGCTTCAAAGCCAATGGTAAGGAGTTTCTGTTTGATGCAGAGGTGGATGGGCAACCAGTGGTGGTTCTTGAAGAGTGGGGAAACATGGACTGAACATTTACTTAGAAAAATGATCTGGACAACGGAGTGAAGTCTGGACTGGAGTAGGGAGGGACAGGAGGCAAGGAGGTCAGCAAGGAGGCTAATGTAGTAATCGAGGCAGGAGAGGATAAGTGCTTGGATCAGTATGGTAGCAGTTTGGATGCAGAGGAAAGGGTGAATAAGAATGGGAGGAGGATAAGATGATATCAAGGTTTCTGGCTTCAGAGACAGGGAGGATGATGGTGTTGTCAACTGTGTTGGGAAAGTCAGGTGGAGGGCTTGAGGCAGAAGATATGGAGTTCAGTTTTGAGATTCAGTTGAGTTGGAGGTGCCGATGGGACATCCACATAGCGATATCCTGGAGACAAGAAGGAATATGATATTGCAGAGGAGATGAGAGGTTGGGAATAGTCCAGTAAATTTTCACATGTTATCACTCAGTATCAATCAATCAATGGTATTGATTGAGCCCTTATCGTGTTCAGAGCAGGATTTAAGAGGCCTTGTCAGGAGAGATAGAGATGGAATATTTAAAGGAAAAGGCTAGGCACAGAAAATAAGGACTGAACCACTCAGGCTGGGTCATCAGTCAATCATTGGTTTTTACTAAGTGCTTACTGGGTGCAGAACACTGTACTAAGCACTTGGGAAATTACAACACAATAGAGTTGGTAGATGATTCCTGCCTACAAGGAGCTTACAGTCTAAGGGGAAATCACCTCCACCACCACAGAGACAGAAGCCTGCCTTTGATCTCTCAGGAGGCAGGGGAGGCTGTGGGAATGGTTAATGCCTTGGTAAAGATGAAAGATTTCACTTGGTCCCTGTTACCAAAAGAACAATAATAACTGTGGTATTTGTTAAGCGCTTACTCTGTTCCAACCACTGTACTGAACGCTAGGGTAAATACAAGATAATCAGATCGAACCCAGTCCCTGTCCCACATGAGGTTCATGATGTAAGGAGGGAGGGAATGCAGGTATTTTATCCCATTTTCGTCTCAGAAAATTGGGGGCCAGAGAGGTTAAGTGACTTGTCCAAATTTACACTGCAAGGACTAGACCTTTGGTCTTCTGACTCCCAACTCTGTGCTCTTTCCAGTGGACATACTGCCCCACTGCTGGATTCTAATCCTGGCTCTGCCACTTGTTTGCTGTGAGACATTGGGCCAGTCACTTAATTTTTCTGGACCTCAGTTTCATCATCTGTAAATGGGGATGAAATCCTACTCCCTACTACTTGGGCTGTGAGTCCCAAATGGGACGGGGACTGTGTCCATCCTGATTATCTTGTACCTATCCCAGGGCTTATTACAGTGCTTGACACATAGTAAATGCTTAACAAAACTTATAAGAATAATATTATTATTCCCCCTTTTTAGATGGTATTCGTTAATAATAATAATAATGTTGGTATTTGTTAAGTGCTTACTATGTGCTGAGCACTGTTCTAAGTGCTGGGGTAGACACAGGAGAATCAGGTTGTCCCACGTGGGGCTCACAGTCTTAATTCCCATTTTACAGATGAGGTAACTGAGGTACAGAGAAGTTAAGTGACTTGCCCACAATCACACAGCTGACAAGTGGCAGAGCCAGGATTCGAACCCATGACTTCTGAATTACTATGTAACAAGCACTGTTCTAAGGCTGGGAGAGAGGCAATTAATCAGGTTGGACACAGTCCCTGTCCTGCATAGGGCTCCCAGTCTAATTAGGAGGGAGAACAAGTTTTATACCCCCATTTTATGGATGAGGAAACTGAGGCACAGAAAAGTGAAGCGACTTGCCCAAGGTCACTCAGCAAGCAATTGGCAGAGCTAGGATTAGAACACCGGTCCTCTGACTCCCAGAACCACACCCTCTCCACTAGGCCGTGCTGCTTCTTCCAGACATCCACCCCTTTATGGAGATAATGCAAATAACTATTAGCCATCCTCTCAGTCTAATGGCCAAACCTTTAAGTAGGGAGAAGATGGAGTCTGAGCAACAGTAATAGTAATTGTGGTATTTAGATGCTTTCTATGTGCTGAGTACTATACTAAGTGCTGGGGTAGGTACAAGATAATCGGGCCAGACCTGGTCCCAGTCAGACTTGGGGCTCATAATCCATTAAATCAGGATCCCAGTGAAATTTGCCACTTTGGTTTCAGCGAAGGTCAGGGAATGGTAAACATATACTGAGAAGCCCTCACAATTAGCCAAGTTCTTGCAACAAAAACTCATCTATCTTAGCATTCATCATGCTCTCCTTTTAACTTTGTTTTTAATGCATGGGAGGTATGGCGGGGAACTATAAGCATTCTGGATTTCAATGCCAATGATGCAGCATTCTGATGTCATTTCTGTCCATTTTCTTTGAGCTAAACACTTGAGGTTTAGTTGACCTTGTTGAGGTTCAGTTTAGGAAAGACAGGTCTGATTCTAGTGAAGAAGGACCAGTGTCCCATGAAGGTTTTCAGAAAGGCTGAAACTCAGCTAGATCCCAGGAGAATGCATTGGTTTTTGGGGGAGTGAGGCCCAGAGCTGGATTTGTGCAGGGGCATTAGGGCCATAGCGGCATTATCGGAGGGCAGCCACTGTGCAGAAATGTGTGAATCAAACTGCTCCTGCCAATCCAGATGGAAATCAGAGGCCCCTGACCCTAATGGTACTGGTGGGACTCGGGACACTGTTACAATAGCATCCAAACCAGACCTTCAGCAGATGACCATTATGCATGCACAATGTCAATGTGCCCACCACCCAAACCCCTTTCCTCCCTCTGATGCACCATGCTGTAGTGGAAAGAGTGTGGGCCTGGGAGTCAGAGAACCTGGGTTCTAATACCAGCTCTGTCACTTGCCTGATATATGATCTCAGGTGACTTACTTAACTTCTCTGTGCCTCAGTTTCCTCTTCTGTAAAATGGGGATTAATACTTGTTCTCCCTCCCCCTTAGAATGTGAGCCCCCTGTGGAACCGGGACTGTGTCTGACCTGATTATCTTGTATCTATCCCAGTGCATATTATGGTACTTAGCACAGAGTAAGCACTTAGCAAATACAACAATTATTATTATTATATCCGCCATCTTAAATGTCTCCCGTGATTCTCTGCTTTATATTTTTAACCACTTGGATGATGGATTGGGCAGCACGATCCTGCAGCACTTTATCTGGTCATCTTGGAGGATTTCACTGGATAAACAGGTCATAATTCAAAATGACAATAATACTTCATGGAACTGACAAGAGCTCAGACAGGGGTAGCGGCCATAAGGGAGGAGAGTTAGAAAACATATTGAAGGAAAAACCAATATAGTATAGAGACATTCTGAATATGAAAGTTAAAAAAGAGAGAGGAGTCACTTTCCAAGATTGAACTTCTAGGACAGGGATGATTTTGGTGTTTTCAGTAGTGACTGAAGATTAGCAGGAATGTTTACAAGTCCAGTTTTTGAGGTGCTGGTTGGTTATCATCCATGTGGGGTTGTCCTTAAGGAAAGAGAAACAAAATTGTAAAGCAGGTGAAATCAACATGACTTAAAGGAAAGAGCATGCGCTTGGGAGTCAGAGGACCTGGGCTCTAATCTGGCTCTGTTACCTGTCTGCTGTGTGATTTTGGGCAAGTCTCTTAAATACTCTTTGCCTCAGTTACCTCATCTGTAAAATGAGAATTAAATCCTACTCCCTCGGATTTAGACTGTAAGCCCCATGTGGGACAGGGACTGTTTCCAACCTGGTGATTCAATCATTCATTCATTCATTCAATCATATTTATTGAGTGCTTACTATGTGCAGAGCACTGTACTAAGTGGTTGGGAGAGTACATTACAACAATAAACAGTCACATTCCCTTCTCACAATGAGCTTACAGTCTAGATGGGGAGAGAGACATCAATACAAATTAAATAAAATTACAGATATGTACATGACTGTTGGGGGGCTGGGAGAGGGGAAGAGCAAAAGGAGCAAGTCAGGGTGACGTAGAAGGGAGTGGGAGACGAGGAATAGAGGGGCTTAGTCTGGGAAGCCCTGTTGGAGGAGATGTGCCTTCAGTAAGGTTTTGAAGTGGGGGAGAGTAATTGTCTCATTTGAGGAGGGAGGGCGTTCCAGGACAGAGGCAGGATGTAGGCTAGGGGTCCTCAGAGAGACAGGTGAGATGGGGGTACAGTGAGCAGTTTAACACTAGAGGAGCGAAGTGTGTGGGCTTGGTTGTAGAAGGAAAGAAGTGAGGTGTAGTAGGAGGGGGCAAGGTGGTGGACTGCTTTAAAGCCAACAGTTAGGAGTTTTGATTATCTTGTATCTACCCCAGTGCTTGAACAGTGCTTGACACGTAATAAGAGCTTAACAAATACTATAAAAAAAAAGCTCAAGGCTGATGAGCCTGATTTGGTTGCCATCCCCTAAGAGGTAGTAACTGAATGGGTGAACGAGTGATCTCCCCATGGAATGGATGTAGAATGAGAAGAGCAGAGGACCGTTTTCTGATTCAGTAATATCTCTTGATTGCCTACTGCGTGCACAGCACTGAACTAAGTGGTGGGGAAGAATACTATAAAGTCTTGGTCCCTGGTTCTCAGGGGAGCTCATAGTCTAAATGAGAGTCTGGGAGGTTGTCAAGGCCTAAATGAAGAAGAGAGTTCTGCAACAAGCACATTTACAGGTTAAAGAGAAGACAGAGAGCCAGGATGAACACTAAGTCATGATTAGATTGAAAGGAAGAGAACCAGCAGTGTACAATGGTAGTAAAAAAAGAGGCCAGAGTGCCTAGTCAATATTGTTAAAGGCCAAGGAGGTTCGATCAGTCAAACAGTAGGGTTTACTGAGCACTTACTTTGTGCAGAGCACTCTTCTAAGTGCTTGGGAGAGTACAATAGAATAGAGTTAGTAGACATGACGCATGGCTACAAGGAGCTAACAGGCTAGAGAGGGAGACAGAAATTAAAATAAGTTACAGATAGGGGAAGTGGAAGAGTATAAGGATCGATCCGTGGTATTTATTGAGCACTTGCTGTGTACAGAGCATAGTACTGCACTTTTGGGAAAGTACAATACAACAGAGTTTGTAGATATATTACCTCCAACAAGGAGCTTATGGTCTAGAGGGGGAGACAGACTTTAATATAAATAAGTAAATTACAGATATGTAGGTGAGTGCTTTGTGGTTGAGGGTGGGGTGAATATCAATTGCTTAAATGGTAATAATAGTAATAACAGTAATAATAATAAAACAATAACTGTGGTATTTAAGTGCTTACTGTGTGCCAAACCCTGTGCTAAGGGCTGAGGTAGATACAAGATAACCAGGTCTCACATGGAACTCGCAATCTAAGTAGGAGGGAGAATAGGTATTGTATCTCTATTTTGCAGGTGAGGGAACTGAGGCACAGAGAAGTGAAGTGACTTGTCCAAGGTCACACAGCAGGTATATGGCAGAGCTGGGATTTGAACCCAGGTACTCTGACTCCCAAGTTCATGTTCTTTCCATTAGGCAACACAGCTTCCCCTTAGGTTCTGTTCCAAGTGCATAGGTGATGCAAAAGGGAAAGAGAGTTGGGGAAAAGAGGGCTTAATTGGGGAAGGCCTCTTGGAGAGATGTGACTTTAATAAGGCTTTAAAAATGGAAAGAGTGATGGTCAAATGCATATGGAGGGGGAGGGAGTTCCAGGTCAGAGGGAGAATGGGGACAAGGGGTCAGCAGCGAGATAGAAGAGGTCAAGGCACAGTGAGCCAACTGGAGGTAGAGAAGTGAAGTGTACAGGCTAGGCTGTCGTAGGAGATCAGTGAGGCAAGTTGATTGAGTGTTTTAAAGCCACTGGTAAGGCGTTTCTGTTTGATGTGGAAATGGATGGGCAACCACTGGAGGTTCCTGAGGAGTGGGGACTCATGGACTGAATGTTTTTTAGACAAATATGTACATATTACAGTTTAATGTGGGAGACAGGTGTAGTTACAAATAAACTACAGCTATGTATACAAGTGTTGTGGGACAGGGGGTGGGGTGACTGTTAAGGTGTTTAAAGAGTATAAACCCAAGTGAATAGGCTACGCAGAAGGGAGGATAAATATTTTAGGGAAATGAGAGGTTAGTCAGGGAAGGCTTCTTGGAGGAGATGTGATTTTAGTAGGGCTATGAAGATGGGGAGAATGATGGCCTTTTGGATATGCCTATAGACTGTCAACTCCCCTCTAGACTGTAAACTCATTATGAGTAGGGAACTTGTCTGCTAATTCTGTTGTATTGTACTCTTCTAAGCACTTAGTACAGTGCTCTGCACATAACAAGAGCTCAATAAATACCATTGATTGATTGATGGGGGGTGATTATCAAGCCAGAGAAAGGATGTGGGCAAGAGGTGAGCAGTGAGACACATGAGCTCAAGATAACAGTGAGTAGGTGCAAAACTGATGGTAAGGAGTGTTTGTTGGATTTGGAGATAGATATGGGGGAGGGAAGGGAGGCAGTCAGAGAAAGAGTCAGCAAAAGAGACTGAGCAGGAGGGGCCAGGGATTTAGGAGGAGAATCAGGAAAGAAAAATGTCAGTGAAACCAAAATTAGATAATGTTTCCAGGAGAAAGTGGTGGTCCACAGTCGAAGGCAGCTGAGAGGCCAAGGAGGATTAGGATGGAAACCATTGGATTTGGCAAGAAGGTGATGATATCTGTAACTCATTTATATTAATGTCTGTCGCTCCCCCCCCCCCCCCCAGACTGTAAGCTCCTTATGGGCAGGGAATGTGTCTGTTTATTGTTATATTGTATTCTCCACAGTAAGCACTCAGTAAATACAAATGAGTGAATGAATAAATGAATGGCGACTTTAGAGAAGGCAATTTCCATGGAGTAGGGCAAGTCAGATTGCAGGATTTCAAGATGAGGTAGAGGATAAAGACAGAATAGATCCTAAGAGACTCAGATTTCCATATGTTGAGCGAGAGCCTGTGATGGCAACTCAGCAGCTTGTTGTATTCTAATAGAAATGTGTAGACACTGAAAAGTTTCTGAGGAGGGTAGTGATGTGCTCCAAACAACTTTCTAAAATAATTTGAAAGATTTTATGTAGGATAGACTGAAGAGGGTGTTTTGTCTTAAAGGCTGCCTGGTAGACAGTTCCAGTGAGTTACATATTAAACTGTTAAGTATGCACCATATGGAATGTACAAGTTTCCATATTATTCAAAAATGGCAGTGAGAGTCTGTGGATCTGTATTTAATTAGCCCAGATTCCTCCTGTCCTTAACTTGGAACATTTTCCCATCTTTTTTTTTTCTTTTTGCATTATTGGACCAAATGGAAAATATCTGTTCAATAAAAATACCGTACATCCATTTTAATTAGTGTGAGTGAAGAATCTTACCCGTCACCGGGAAACAGACACATAAAATCCAGGTTGTAAATTTTAATTTATATTTTTTACTGTTCTTCCCAAGTGATGTTTTGAATACAAATGCAGAAACAAAAACAACTGCCCTCCTGAGAAAAGAGCAGCATATATTTAAATGCACAATTCAGGGCCACTTGCATTACTCAGAGGTGCCATGGCAATAGCCTGACCTATTGTTAGAAATCTAGCAAATCCATTTTTCATTGTTTCCCCTTGGGACTTTATGCCAACCAATATTGATTCTGAGAGTTCTGAACTTCTATTAGAATGTTCCAATCTCTCAGTTGATAATTATTTAACCCAACAGCAAGATGACTTAGATTTGTGAAAATAAATTGGTGAATTTTAAGTAGGATCGGTAAACCTCCTCTTATTCGGTCCAATCTCATATAGCTTCTTTATTTCCCTTCATTTGTTGGTGAGACAGAAAAATCACTTGGAAATATTATTTGTTATGGGCTCTTTATTTTTTTCGCCTCCCTCCGTTTTGGGGGAAGCATTGATTTTGTGATTTTTCTCTACTGTTTTATGCTGGAGTGAATCGCATGGACCTGACGTGGCATAATGTAATTCCGAGAGATGGGTTAGAACTCGTATGCTGACGTGGTGATGCTGTGGAGTGGCATTGCAAGGGAGAGGGAAGGAGAGAGCATTAGCAAGATGACGCCTATCACGGGTTGAAGGCTGCACCATTCAGTGCCTCACATGCAAACTTTCTTTCAGAAAGTTCAAACACATTTTTTTCCACTTTTAGGAATTACTCTTGTTTTTCATTTTAAAACTCAATTAGGCACCTCCCCTGTAAGCTCACTGTGGCTAAGAGATGTCTACCATCTCTATGGTACTCTCTCAAATGCTTACTTATAGTATTCTACAGACAGTAAGTGCTCAATAATAATAATAATGGTGGTATTTGTTAAGCGCTTAGTATGTGCAAAGCACTGTTCTAAGCACTGGGGGGATACAAGGTGATCAGATTGTCCCAAGTGGGGCTCACAGTTTTAACCCCCATTTTATAGATGAGGTAACTGAGACCCAGAGAAGTGAAGTGACTTGCCCAAAGTCATACAGCTGGCAAGTGGCAGAGCCGGGATTAGAACTCATGACCTCTGACTCCCAAGCCCGGGCTCTTTCCACTGAGCCACGCTGCTTCTTAAATGCCACTGATTGATTGATTGACATTTCTTGCATTTCTAACAGCATGCATCTCTTGAGGGACCCTCAGTACTGTACTACAGTACAGTACCCAGTTGGACTGCAGAGTTTTCACTATGTTCATCTTAAAACGAAAACCTGATCTTGTTTTCTTCAGGGATATGAGTATATTGTAAATTATGAGACATGAAATTCTTGGCAAATGCTGCAGCCACTTCAGCTGCTGGCACTACCATTTTCTCCCCCCAGTCCCCTCTTCCACCCCGCCCGCCCCCCGCCAAAGCAATCGGATCCCCACTTGGGTAACCACTCAGAGGAAGTGACCTGTAAACACCCAATAAAGCAATGCTTTTTACAGGTGGCATACAATCAAAGAAGGTCATCCAGAAGCCATCATTTCTTGTCGTGGGTCACGCTTTAATAAGCCACAAATTTCTCATATACCGTAATGGAAGCTGAAATTATGACTGGATTCTATTTAGTCCATCTCTCTGCCTTTTTATTTAATTTCATTTTCTACTTCTTTACTCTTGGTGAAAGCTCCGGATGCCCAGGTTTTTTTCCTGAGCTTAGTTTATCATATTCTTTTAGTTCTAGTCCAGAGGTCAATACTTGCAATTTGAAACCTCGGGGATGTTTGTCCCAACTTTTTTTCATTTTTGATGGCACAGGCTGATTGCTTTCAAATGAGACTGGAAAGAAAAATGATAGAGTTGCCCATGAAAATTTGGGCTTGAATCATCTTCCAAGCAAAAGAGAACAAAACAATCCTGAGCTCTCCTCTCAGGTAATATTCAAAAGGAGCTTATCTTTACCTTAGTACAGTGTTTGGCACACAGTAGGTGCTCAACAAATACCATTGATTTATTGATTTAGAGGATCACAAAATAAACAGTTGGGAGAGCCTTTTGGTTTGTGTAAGGAACAAATGGTGTCTCAGGGGCAGAGGGAGAAAACTAGAGATAATTTGTATGGAACAGTAGATTGTAAGTTTCTCAGAGACAGGGATATCATTTTCCAAATCTATTGCATTGTTCCCCCCCTCCCCTCGAAATGTTTAGTACCGTGCTCTACATACTGTAAGTATTCAATATATACCATTGATTGAAATATATCATTATGACCAAGATTACTCTACAGAAACGTAGCGATAATGGGTCCTAAGCTATCAGTTCACTCCATCAATCAGTAGTATTTATGTGCATATCTTTTATAAATTATTAATTCATATTAATGCCTGTCTCCCCTTCTAAACTATAAGCTCATTATGGGCAGGGAATATGTTCTCTAATTCTCTTGTACTCTCTCAAGTTCTTGGAATGGTGCTCTGCACATAGTAAACACTCAATAAATGCCATTGATTGATTGACTAAGTACTTACTGATGCAGAACACTGTACTAAGCACTTGGGAGAATACAGTACAACAGAGGTGGGTCACATGTCCTCTGCCAACCAGGAGTTTACAATCTAGTGGACCAAGAGAAGCCAGTAATTTTGATCTCTGATAAACAATAAACACGCCTGAACCTCCACAGCTACCTTTGAAGTGTAAGAAATAGGCCATGGCTGTTATATCTATGGAGTGAAGCTCCAAACCCATCTAGGAATAAAGGGTTTTCTTGGGAGAGGACAAGAGTCTCACTCCTCACATCTGAACCCACATTATTTCTATTGTGGTGCACTGCTGTTGGGAAATCAGGAGAACTGGGTTCCAGTCCTGACTCCAAGAGGATGTCGGCTGGGTTCTTCCACTCTGTGGTGAACGTTTCTGACCAAAGAATCACTGAGGCCATTCTGTGAGATGGGCAGACCCCGCAGGCATCTCAAAGCAAATTTGGCTAATGTGGGTCATGAAGGCTTCAGAGGCAACCAGCTGGGTCACGATGCTGCTGCACATCATTGACACTATGCTGCGGTCACTTTGGCCAAAGATGAGTCTTGCATGTTAAAGGACCTCTGTTGCTGAACCCCTGCCCACCAACTCACTGGTCGCATTCTGTGCTCGGCAGGAACGAGACTGCGTGGAAGAGGGGACATGAGTAGCACCATGCCAACCACTAGCACTTTAATCAATCCCTCTGTGCAGAAGTTGTTCTCCATGGGAGACTAATCTAATCATTGTGGGGAAAGTGTAACTCTAGAGTTTGTGTGATTTATTGCATTCCTATGTCTCTCAAATGTGTGTGATTTATTGTTTTCTCTGTGGGCTAAAACATCTGTGATGTTTTAGCCAAAGAATTTGTAGTCCATATTATCTATTGCCATGAAGAAAGTTTTTATATTCCTTCCCTTCTTTTTTATTATTAATTCATTATCATCATATTTTCTATTAGAATGAAATAGTGTTCTGGAATAATTTTGAGTCTTTCCTGGCACTCGTGCTTGTGCAAGAGCAGTTAAAATCCAACAGTGGATGTAACTTCTTGTGCTTGTTTCTTGTTTGAGGTCGTTGGTATTAATTTCCTCCTTTGCCCTTCTCTCGTATGCACCGTCCTATGTTCCCACTGTCTTCTTTCCTATCACTGCTCCTCTTCCTACTCTTCTTCACTGACTTGACATTTAAAAATGTCTATTAATTCAGTTATTTGTACAGCTCAAAAGTTCCCTCTACACTGCCTTGAGCTCTGCAGAGGGAAAGGTGCTCTAGAAATCCAATAAATAATACAATCCTGTGGAAGTCCAAGGGAAACACTTTCTTAAACCCTCATGACATGAAGGTTTATACAGCCATAAATTCGTTTAGAAGTGGATCCAGATTTCTGCTTGGGTGAAAATGAGTTCCATTTTTGGACCTAGGTCCACAGTAGTTTAAAACCAACCCCGACTTGCCTTGGTCTTTCCACCATTGGTATCGCTCACTATTTATTGAGCCCCTACTGCTCCTAAATGCTTAGTACAGTGTTCTGCACATGCCAAGCATTCGATAATTACCAAAGATTGATTGCTAAGTGTTTGGGAAGGGTATGCATTATCAATCATGGGCTGCATTTTCTGATTTGGTTCCCACAGACAGGAGCCTACTGGTGGGCACATCTGCCAATCAGGGCTGCACCCTCTGATTGGTTCCCACAGACCAGATCTGCGTGTATGTGTACGTAGCGGGGAGAGATGGCACGTCTGATGGCAGCAGCCTCTGACCTGAGCAATGCAGTATCTCCGATTCACGGCCTTCCCTCCCGGCGGCCGGCTAATGGTCCAGGCCAGGCCTTCCATTCTGGGGACCTCTGTGGAAGTCAGTCTCTTATGAGCAGATGTGCTGGTGGAATCCAGGCCAGCGTTCCATGAGGTTGACCAGAGATGTAGATCGGTCCCGCTGAAGGATCCTCTGGGGTTCCTCCACACCGACGGCCAGAAAGTTGTCTGCAGTGAGGTAGAGGCTAACACCCCTGGCAACAACTAGCCGGGGACCCAGGGCCTCTCTTGTTTGGGACTCTGGCCCAGGAATCAAGGGGTGACCCATCTTGTTGTGTAGGAGGAACCCCCTAAGGGTCCTCACCAGGAAACGCCCCCCGTGCTCTGCTCCATCCGGGGCCATTCCTTTGAATCTCACCCATGTAACGCAGGGCCGGATTGATGGTCCTCCCTGGGGCTGAGAGTGACCTGTGTGTGTGTGTGTGTGTGTGTGTGTGCGAGTGTGTGTATGTGTGCTGGCGGTGGGAGGAGGGTGTCGGGGAGAGTGGGACAATGTAAAATTTTCAGTCATTGCTTTGTAGTTTACATTTGCTGAGGCTTTATTTAAAAACACATATAAAATAAGTTGCACCCAGGGCTTCTTTTTTAAAATGAGAGAAAGACAAAGACAGAGAGAAAATGAAAATAAATATGTTTCTGAAAAATTGAAATCCAGTATCTTTCCCTGTCCTGCCACCCTACTATCCTGATCTCCTCTCCCCCACACATGGAGAGTGGATCTGGGTCATGATATTCCAATCCTGACCCTGCAATTCTCCTCCATAAGCTCTGGCTGCCGCCTCCCCAGAGGGGGACAGAGAGGAGGCCGAAGGCAAACTGAACCAAAGCAGCTCCTCAGGAGGGATGGAAGTAACACTAATGATAATTAATAACGATGACTTCCCTCTCCTTCACAGATCATCTTTGAACAAAAATATGCAATTCATAATAATAATGATGGCATTTGTTAAGCACTTACTATGTATCGAGCACTGTTGTAAGCTCTGGGGTAGATATGAGGTAATCAGGTTGGACATGGTCCCTGACCCACATGGGGCTCACAGTCTAAATCCCCATTTTACAGATGAGGTAACTGAGGCACAGAAGAGTGAAGTGACTTGCCCAAGGTCACACAGTAAACTAGTGGCAGAATTGAACTCAGGTCCTTCTGACTCCCTGGCCCATCCTCTATCCACTAGGCCATGGCTGCCCATCCACCTCTGCATCAGACAGAAACTCCTTATCAATGGCTTTAAGGCACTCAATCAGCTCTCTCCCTCCTACTTCACCTCACTGATCTCCTACAGCCAGTCTGCACACTCCAGTCCTCTAGCGCCAGCTTACTCACTGTGCCCCAATCTCATCTATCTTGCTGCTGACCCCTTTCCCACGTTCTCCCCCTAGCCTGCAAGTTCATTCATTCAATCGTATCTGTTGAGCGCTTACTATGTGCAGAGCACAGTACTAAATGCTTGTCCCTCCCCTTCCACATACACCAGAACACCACTCTCTCCACCTTTAAAGCATTATTAAGGTTACATCTCCTCCAAGAGGTCTTCTCCGATTAAGTCCTCTTTTCGCCAGCTCCCTCTCCCTTCTGTGTCATCAATGCGCTTGGATCTGTGACCCTTAATAATAATAATGTTGGTATTTGTTAAGCGCTTACTATGTGCCGAGCACTGTTCTAAGCGCTGGGGTAGACATAGGGGAATCAGGTTGTCCCACGTGGGGCTCACAGTCTTAATCCCCATTTTACAGATGAAGGAACTGAGGCACAGAGAAGTTAAGTGGCTTGCCCACAGTCACACAGCCGACAAGTGGCAGAGCTGGGATTCGAACTCATGAGCCCTGACTCCAAAGCCCGTGCTCTTTCCACTGAGCCACGCTGCTTCTCTATTACAGTGAGTGCTTAGGCAGGGGTAGGTGTATGTTAATTAGATTGGGCACAGTCCCTGTCCCTCTTGGGGTTTACAGTCTAAATAGGAGGGAGAACAGGTACTTAATCCTCATTTTACAGTTGAGGAAACTGAGGTACAGAGAGGTTAAGTGACTTACTAAAGACCCCACTCCAAGCAATTGGCAGACCTGAGATTAGAACCTAGGTCCTCTAACTCCCAGGCCTGTACTCTTTCCTCTAGGTTACACTGCTTCTCTTGTTGTGGGCAGGAAACATGTTAACCAACTCTGTTAGGTTGTATTCATTCATTCATTCAGTTGTATTTATTGAGCGTTTACTGTGTACAGAGCACTGTACTAAATGCTTGGGAAGAACAATTCAGCAACAAATGGAGACAATCCCTGCCCACAACAAGCTCACAGTCTAGAAGGGGGGAGGCAGACATCAAAACAAGTTAGGCATCAGTAGCATCATTATAAATAAATAGAATTATAGATGTGTACACATCATTAATAAAATCAATAGAATTACAATTATAAATATGGAGATACACAATACACACAAGTGCTGTTGGTGGGGAGGGGTGGGTAGAGCAAAGGGAAGCGAGTCGGGGCAATAGGGAGGGGAGAGGGAACAGAGGAAAAGGGGGGCTTATTCTGGAAAGGTCTCCTGGAGGAGGTGAGCTTTCAGTAGGGCTTTGAAGGGGAAAAGTGTGCTAGTTTGTTAGATTTGAGGAGGGAGGGCATTCCAGGACAGAGGTAGGACGTGGGTCAGGGGTTGATGGTTGTCCTCTATTGCTTATTGAGTATGTGCTCAATAAATACGATTGAATGAATGAATGAACAGTTGCCTTAATCAAATATGTATTTATACCAATTACTCAGCTCTTATGTACATATGTGTATTGTTTTATATTCAATTAGATATTCAGCTACTACATGTTCTGTCAGTCAGTCATATTTATTGAGTCCTTAATTTATATAGATCACTGTACTACCATTATACTACCACTGCATGGTTTGTGTGAACATCAAATTGACAAGGGGAGGATTATCACGAAGGCTAAGCTTCGTAAGATTAGACATTCTGCCCAGACCGCTGTTCTAATATTCTTTATTCTTCATTTGTAAGCAATGTTGAGCCCTGTTTCCCCTCTGCATAAAGGGAAGAACAGGGCCATTTAAACTCATGGGTGAGATGATGAAGCACCATCCTTTCACATGACGTTCTCCTACACATTCCTGCTGGCATTTTTCCTTTTTGGCAATGCCACATTGTCTCCTAACTCCAGAAAACCCCTACTTTGTTTCAAGCTCAATATACCTAAAACTGAACTCCTCATCTTCTCTCTCAAGCCCTGTACTTCATCTAACTTTTCCATCGTGGTTGACCCCACCTTCAACCTCCCTGCCTCTCAGAGACCTTGGCAATCTAGGCATTATCCTTGCCTCTTCCTTCTCTTTCAAACCTTATATTCGCTTCTTTGCTCAATCCTATTGTGATTTCCTCCACAAGATGTCCAGTGTCCACTATTTCCTCTCCAATCAAATGGCTACCATGCTGGTCCACACACTTGTCTATCCTGGTTTGTTTACTGCGTGGCTCAGTGGAAAGAGCCCGGGCTTTGGAGTCAGAGGTCTTGGGTTCGAATCCCCACTCTGCCACTTGTCAGCTGTGTGACTGTGGGCAAGTCACTTAACTTCTCTGTGCCTCAGTTACCTCGTCTGTAAAATGGGGATTAAGACTGTGAGCCCCACGTGGGACAACCTGATTCCCCTGTGTCTACCTCAGCGTTTAGAACAGTGCTCTGCACATAGTAAGTGCTTAACAAATACAACATTGTTATTGTTACTGCATCAGCCACTTCACTGGTCTACCTGCTACCGGTTTCTCCCCTCTCCAATCCATAGTTCATTCTGCTTTCCAAATCATGGCTCTAAACTATTTGGCATACATCTCCCCATTCCTCAAACGCCTCATGTGGTTACACATCAAGGAGAAACTCCTGACCGTTGTTTTTGTTTTTAAGACACTCAATCGGCTCTTTCCCTCCTAATTATCCACTCTCTTTTCCCACCATATCCTAGCTCACACTCTCTGTTCCTCTCCTGTTAACCTATGTGCTGTAGTTCATTCTTTTCTTTCCTGTTGCCATCCTCTTGCTCACATCCTTCCCCTTCCTGGAACTTCACCACCCCCCCCCGGCTTCAAATTTGACAGTCCATAGTAAACACTTAATAAATTGCATTGTAATTATCATTATTATATGTACATGAGTTAGTCACATAGTAAACAGATATGTATAAAAGTACTATGCAAAATTGAGAGTATTTAAGTGACGAGGCAGTACCGGAATAATGAAGTTGTAGTTAGGGGCTATAAAGTCAGGAAATGAAAAATTAATTGGAGAACGCTACCAGGAGAAGATGTGACTTCAGAAGGGCTTTGAGAATGCAAAAAAGATACAAGATTGTTGAGAAAGACATAGGTCAGGGTTAGTGAGATAGATTTGAGAGCCATCCACATAGAGGTAGATAATGATAAAAATTATGCTGGTGTTTGTTAAGTGCTGACTATGTGCCAAGCATTGTTCTAAGCACTGGGGTAGATGCAAGATAATTAGGTTGTCTCACATGGGGCTCACAGTCTTAATCCCCATTTTTACAGATGAGGTAACTGAGGCACAGAGGAGTTAAGTGATTAGGCCAAAGTTACAAGCTGACAAATGGTGGAGCTGGGATTAGAGCCCACGACCTCTGACTCCCAAGCCCATGCTCTTTCCGCTAAGCCACGCTGCTTCTCACATATACATATGTGAATGTGTAGATGGAACTGGCATGGTCAATCCCAGCCCTTGGGTCATCCATGGGGAAGCAGCATGGAGTAGTGGATAGAGCACAAGCCTGGGAGTCAGAAGGTCATGGGTTCTAATCCCACTCCACCACTTGTCTGCTGGGTGGCCTTGAGCAAGTCACTTCGCTTCTCTGTGCCTCAGTTACCCCACCTGTAAAATGGGAATTAAGACTGTGAGCCCCATGTAGGACAGTCTGGGGTGCTTATACCCACCCCAGTGCCAAGTACAGTGCCTGGTACATAGTAAGCGCTTAACAAATGTGGCAGTTATTATTATTATTATCTTTCCTCTGATGCCACTCCAAACCCCGAGGATCTCAGTTTCCCAGAGTGGCTCCCAAGTCTTCCCTGGGCTTGGGACACTGTCTTGCCCGCTAGAGGGCAGCCAAGGGTCCCAGCACTGTTGCAGCTTGGGGATTCTGCTACTGAGGTGTCAGGCCTATGTCTCTTTTAATGACAGCACCCGGCGGGGAGGCGGGAAGTCCCGGTGAGGGTACAGCTAAGCACCTTTTGTATTCCACCCAGAGAATCAAGCTCAAAAGACAAGGACACGTGTAAAAGTGTCACCACCTGTTAGATAGACTAAAAAAAAAAAATCTTATTTCCATCAAGAAGAACCCATTAATGCTGGCCATTTTAACAACTATCCCATGGATGATTTGTGACTTCTAGTTGGTTGAGTAGAGATATTTACAGTGCAGTGTTTGCAAACAACAGTTATTCGGGCAGCTCTTGAAGGAGGTGGTTAATGTGTTTGAACTATGAGTTGAAGCATTAAATAGTGTGTCAGGAAATTGTATTTATGGGAGCCTTTTTCCAAAGGCAATAAAGCGGCTAGATTGCTCCATTATGGATTCAATACATTGGTTATCTGGCTGTTCTACATTGCCTTATGAAAAAAAGAAAGAGGATTCCATTCTTTGAAAAAATATTTCCTTTTCAGGTGGGAAATGTTCTGGGAGAAAACAATTCACACCTGTGCCCGGGACCAATGAGACAAGCTAGCAGGCTAAGACAGTTTGCCACTCCGGCTATTTCTATTATTTTCCCCATGCAAGTAAAGAGTTTCAATCAGAGCTTCTTTATTGAACCAACAGTCTCAAGGGTTCCTCTGGTGCTAACCTTCTCACTGTGCCTTGATCTCACCTGTCTCGCCGCCGACCCCGGCCCACATCCTGCTTCTGGCCTGGAATGCCCTCTCTCCTCAAATCCACCAGACAATTACTTTACCCAGCTTCAAAGCCTTAACGAATGTCCAGCTCCTCCAAGAGGCCTTCCTAGACTAAGCCCCACTTTTCCTCATCTTCCACTCCCTTCTGCGTTGCCCTGACTTGCTCCCTTTGCTCCTCCACCCCACAGCCCCATAGAACTTATGTATTTATCTGTAATTTTATTTATGGTATCAGTGTCTGTTTGTATTGATGTCCTTCTCCCTCCCTCTAGACTGTGAACTCGTTGTGGGCAGGGATTGTCACTGTTGTCACTGCTGTGTGACCTTGGGAGAGACACTTAACTTCTCATTGTATTCATCTGTAAAATGGGGATGAAGTCTGTGAGCCCCATGTGGGACAACCTGATTACCTTGTATCTACCCCAGTGCACAGACCAGTGCTTTGCACATAGTAAGTGTTTAACAAATACCATAATTATTTATTTTTATTAATGAGAGTTAGATTTTGAGGTTGGAGAGTAGTATAAGAAATACAGTCATTGTTGAATGAGTATGTGTGAAATCTTCCAGCAACTCAGGAGCAGTGTTCTACAGAATTCAATAATAATGATGATGATGCTATTTGTTAAGTGCTTACTACGTGCCAGGCACTGTACTAAGCACTGGGGTGGATACAAACAAATTGGGCTGGACATAGTCCTTGTCCCATGTGGGGCTCACAGTCTCTATCCCCATTTTACAGATGAGGTAACTGAGGCCCAGAGAGTTGAAGTGACTTGCCCAGGGTCACACAGCAGGCAAGTGGCCGAGCTGGTATTAGAACCCATGACCTTCTAACTCCCAGGCCTGTGCTTTATCCACTACACCACGCTGCTTCCCATACGGATTCCCATTTAATGTGTTCTTATTACTGATGCCAAGACTCCCATATTCTGAAAAAGCAAATAAGTCAGCTCTGTGGGACTGTATGGGGCAAAGGTGCCAGAAACCCCCCACAAATCACTACTTCATGGCACCTATGCCGCAAAACCGTTCATTCTCAATACCCTATGGGCCTTTCAAATAATGGGAGAATTGGCCTGAATATGCATTATTATTTGATACATGTTCAAAGTGCATGTTTATTTATGCAACGTCAAAGTGTAGAAAATTTGCATCAACATTTAAACCGACATCTCATAAAAGGACGTATATAAGGTACCATTACAAGAGCTGTCTGAAAAATAAAAACATTATGTAGATGACAATCAAAATCCATTTATTTAGCTGGAGCGATTAATCATTTCTGCCATTTGAATGATTAACTCCAGAAATCTGATTGTCATCTGCAAATCACTCTTCAAATAGGTGTGATTAAATCCAATATTGTGAAAACATAGTAATCGTAATGGCCAAATTGTGTTTTTCATTGAGTCTCTCATGAACTCTGAGCACCCATTCCCACTGCATTTAGCACTTAGGAGAGTAAAACTCTAGGGAGACACATATCCTCTACTTTCAAGGGAGGTAAGGACAGACAAAACTCATTTCCAGATAGTGAAAGGAATCACTCAAGGCATTTACTCAGCATATACTGTGTGCAGAGCATTGTACTAAGCACTTTGGAGAGTACAATCCAACAGAGTCATAGTAATAATAATGTTGGTATTTGTTAAGCACTTACTATATGCAGAGCACTGTTCTAAGTGCTGGGGTAGACACAAGGGAATCAGGTTGTCCCATGTGGGACTCGCAGTCTTAATCCCCATTTTACCGATGAGGTAAATGAGGCACAGAGAAGTTAAGTGACTTGCCCACAGTCACACAGCTGACAAGTGGTGGAACCAGGATTCGAACCCATTACCTCTGACTCCAAAGCCTGTGCTCTTTCCACTGAGCCACGCTGCTTCTCTAGTCATGGCCTAGTGGATAGAGCACGGGTCTGGGAGTCAGATGGACTGGGTTCTAATCCTACCTCTGCCACTTGTCTGCTGTGTGACCTTGGGCATCTCACTTAACTTCTCTGTGCCACAGTTCCCTCAGCTATAAAATGGGGACTAAGGCTGTGAGCCTTATGTGGGACAGGAACTATATCCAACCTGATTATCTGTATCTACCCCAGCACCTAGAACAGTGCCTGGCACACAGTAAGCACTTAACAAATGTCGCAATTATTATTATTAGGTGGAACAAGGATAAAGAAGTAAGCAGTTCCATCAAGCACATTAGGATGAAACATCTGAACAAATAACTGAACATACAGATAAATATAGAAATATATTTCACCTCTCTTTTCCCAACACTCTTCTGCTCTTCACTTTTTCCTGCCATTCCTCTCCTTTGCTACCTTGTACTTCATAACAGAATGATTGGCTGGATTAGAGCCCAAGATGCCCTGCTTGATCCATTCTTCATGGCTAAAGGAGTAAAGCAGGAATGCATGGTGGGCCCTGTTCTAGTCAATCAATCAATGATATCTACAGAGTGCATACTACGTGCAGACCACTGTACTAAGTGCTTGGGAGTGTACAGTACAACAGAATTAGCCATCATGTTCCATGCCCATAATGAGCTTACAGTCTAGAGGCAATTTAGTATTTACAGCCAAGCTGGAGGGTGGCACGAGAGACCAAATCCACATCTCTCAGAAGCTCTTCCAACTCAACAGACTTCAGGCAACATCCCAAAATCCTAGAAGCAGTCATTCAAGAATTACGGTATACAGATGACTGTCCTCTAGAGGTCCACACCCAAGAGTAATAATAATAATGATGGTATTTGTTAAGCGCTTACTATATGTGAAGCACTGTTCTAAGCAATAATAATAATGTTAGTATTTGTTAAGCGCTTACTATGTGCAGAGCTCTGTTCTAAGCGCTGGGGTAGACATAGGGGAATCAGGTTGTCCCACGTGAGGCTCACAGTTAATCCCCATTTTACAGATGAGGTAACTGAGGCACAGAGAAGTGAAGTGACTTGCCCACAGTCACACAGCTGACAAGTGGCAGAGCCGGGAGTCCAACTCATGACCTCTGACTCCGAAGCCCAGGCTCGTTTCCACTGAGCCACGCTGCTTCCCTTGAAGCACTGGGGGGGATTCAAGATGATCAGGTTGTCTCATGTGGGGCTCACAGTCTTAATCCCCATTTTACAGATGAGGTAACTGAAGCACAGAGAATAATAATAATAATAATGTTGGTATTTGTTAAGCGCTTACTATGTGCAGAGCACTGTTCTAAGTGCTGGGGTAGATACAGGGTAATCAGGTTGTCCCACGTGTCGCTCACAGTCTTAATCTCCATTTTAAAGATGAGGTAACTGAGGCCCAGAGAAGTTAAGTGATTAGCCCACAGTCACACAGCTGACAAGTGGCAGAGCTGGGATTCGAACCAATGACCTCTGACTCCCAAGCCCGTGCTCTTTCCACTAGCTATGCTGCTTCTGCTGCTTGTCTGGTATGTGACCTTGGGCAAGTCACTTAGCATCTCTGTGCTTCTGTTACCTCATATGTAAAATGGGGATTACAACTGTGAACCCCATGTGGGACATGGACTGTGTCCAACCTGATTACCTTATATCTACCCCAGTGCTTAGAACAGTTCCTGGCACATAGTAAGCAAATACTCAACTCGGTAAGCAAGTACTTAACAAACAACATAAAAATTTTTAAAAAAAAATTATCGTAAGCTATTGCACTGAATCAGCCAGGTGCTACAGACTGAGAAGTACACAAAAAAAGGGGGGTAATTCATTCGTTCATTCAGTCGAATTTATTGAGTGCTTACTGTGTGCAGAGCACTGTACTAAGCACTTGGGAAGTACAATTTGGCAACAGATAGAGACAATCCCTAACCAACAACAGGCTCACAGTCTAGAAGGGGGAGACACAACACAACAAAACAATTTGTATCAGCTAGCCCCACGGAGGCCTTATGCACAACCAAGAATTCATATTGGCATTATAGAGCTAAAAAGTGGGACAGAATTATTCATTCATTCAGTCAGTTGTATTCATTGAGTGCTTACTGTGTGCAGAGCACTGTAATAAGCCCTTGGAAAGTACAATTCAGCAATAAAGACAATCCCTGCCCACACCGGGCTTACAGTCTAGAAGGGGGAAGACAGACATCAAAACAAGTAAGCAGGCATCAATATAAATACATTGAATTAGAGGTATATACTCATAGAGAAGCAGCGTGGCTCAGTGGAAAGAGCACGGGATTTGGAGTCAGAGGTCATGGGTTCGAATTCCGCCTCGGCCACTTGTCAGCTGTGTGACTTTGGGCAAGTCACTTAACTTCTCGGTGCCTCAGTTACCTCATCTGTAAAATGGGGATTAAGATTGTGAGCCCCAAGTGGGACAACCTGATTTCCCTGTGGCTACCCCAGCGCTTAGAACAGTGCTTGGCACATAGTAAGCGCTTAACAAATACCAACATTATTATTATTATTATACATAAGTGCTGTGGGGTGGGGGGAGGGGGAAAGAGCAAAAGGGAGCGAGTTGAGGTGACATGGAAGGAAAAAGGGGGGCTTAGTCTGGGATGGCCTCTTGGAGGAAGTGAGCCTTCAGTAGGGCTTTGAAGTTGGGGAAGAGTGATTGTGATTGTCTGACGTATTTGAGGAGGGAGGGCGTTCCAGGACAGAGGTAGGACGTGGGCCAGGGGTCGACGGAGAGATAGGCAAGGTGGAGACACAGTGAGAAGGGTAGCGGCACCCAAGGAGCAGAGAGTGAGGTCTGGAAGGAGAGAAGGGAGATGAGGTGAGGGGGGCAAGATGATGGAGAGCTTTGAAGCCAATAGTGAGGAGTTTTTGTTTGATATGTTATAGAGGTAAGCACACTGACCTACAACACAGACAAAGAGGCAGAAAATCAGATCAAGAAGGCCAGCACATTCTTTGAGTAACTGTCTAAAAGAGTTTGGCTGCAGTATGGTGTTAGGCTCTAGCCTAAACTAAAGGTCTAGAGGACTGTAGTATTGTTCACTCTTCTCTAGAGTCCTGAGAACTGGATCACATACAGTGGTCACTCTAGACTGTAAGCTCATCCTCTAGACTATTAGCTCATCGTGGGCAGGGAATGTGTCTCTATTGTACTGTACTCTCCCAAGCGCTTAGTATGGTGCTCTGCTCAAAGTAAGTTCTCAATAAATACGACTGAATGAATTAATCTGGGGCAGGGCTAAGGGCTGGAAAGTCCATAATTCATTCAATAGTACTGAGCGCTTACTATGTCCAGAGCACTGTACTAAGCACTTGGAATGTACAATTCAGCAACAGATAGAGACAATCCCTGCACATCAGCAGGCTTATAGTCTATAATGCCCTGTCACTCAGGGGATGCTCTGATGCTTGGGGTTCCACTAGAGGCTCCTTAGACGTCAATGCTGTTTACATGGTGCTTTTCCTGTAAGGGTTGTTCTAAAACTGACCCGTGTAGATTTGGGGTAATGATAACTTTTCACCAGTAAAATACTTCCCCAAAATACCCTATAGTCTTAGTATCTTGTCTTCAGGGTAGATTGAAAATCTAGCATGCACGGTTATAAAGATTGCCTACTTCATCCTTCTGCATTTTAGACTACAGAAACCCCATTCCAACACAGAATTAATAATGTTCTTTAGGACTGAACAGCACTTGACAACATTCTTTGAATTTGCTTTAGGCATAACAATCTCAAAAGAACAAGATTGCCTCCATATCAGTTTACTGAAACAGAACAGCTGAGTTTCCTCATACCATCTTGAAACCCCAAACTTTTTAATTAGTTTTGTTTCATTCCTTGTAACCACATCACCTAAATGTTAAATAATGCAAATTCGATGTACCTTTACTCTAAAACAAAAGCATTGGATTATAAATACCCTGGAGTTCTCAGGGTAATGCAGAGCTTTATATTCCATGTCCTTTATGTCAAATAGATTTGGACAAAGCCTTTTTTCCTCTTTGATGGGAACACTGCAGGATTGAGATTGTAAGTGGAGATAACACGAGTTTGGCATAAAAGGGAGGTTAGATTTACAGGTGGTGGTGGTAGGACTATAGGTGACAGGTTTCCCCATAACAGAGATGTGGTGTCTCATTTAATGATGGAAAGGTCCAGGATCGACATAGTTGATGAAACCAAATTGTCACTCCTATTTTGCATCTAAACAGAACTAGAGTTGGTTTGTATGTGTGCATATGTGTAACATGTATCATTATCTTCTGCTTCCAAATGAGCAAACAATAACATGGATGCACCCAGCATCTAAACAACTGCCTCTGTGGATTCTTTCATTATCTGTCAGCAGGTACTGCAGCCATGTGAGTGGCTGGACCTGCCATTGACTCATATAGTCCAAGTATGAGTTACCAATACCACAAGTTCAGTGAAAAGCAGGAACTAAACAATCAAGAAGGACAAACATTAAGCTCCCGGAGAATACAAAAATTGTGTGTGGTGTTTGGTGACAACATCATAGCATCACTACTGTATCAGAAAATCCCACCTGCAACAGTGTAAACAGTGAGGAGCAGTATGGCCTAGTGGAAAGAGCATAGGTGTGGAGTCAGAGGACCTGGGTTCTAATCCTGGCTTTGTCACTGCCTGCTGTGTGACCTTGGGAAAGTCACTTAAATGTCTCTATGCCTCAGTTACCTCATCTGTAAGATGGGGATTCAATACTTGTGCTCCCTCCTACTTAGACTGTGAGCCCCATGTGGGATAGGAACTGTGTCCAACATGATTAACCCGTATCCATCCCAGCACTTAGAACAGAGATTGATGCATAGTCAGCACTTAACATTTATGATAATAATGATAACATATTAGTTTGACACAGCCTAATAAGTAGCCATCAAGTCTGTGGATATGATGAAAGGCACCATCAAGTCTTGTTGGACATAAATGACAAAAAATGCAATGGCTATTCAGATCAAGCTAAGAAACATGCCCACAGATGCTTAATT
This sequence comes from Ornithorhynchus anatinus, assembly GCF_004115215.2. Lineage (NCBI taxonomy): Eukaryota > Metazoa > Chordata > Mammalia > Monotremata > Ornithorhynchidae > Ornithorhynchus > Ornithorhynchus anatinus. Next base: position 59,880,321 of record NC_041753.1, read on the forward strand.
CCTACTGCAGACAGAGCAAATCTTACACAGACAGCTAAAAATTCCCACATGCCTTCCACTTTTGAGGTGGAGGAGGCCCTTTGAAGTACTGTAAATTTTACCATAATGTGAAACCAGTGAACCAAAATGCTCTTCTTGAGCAAAGATTTAGAGAAGATCAGTTGATAGTTTGTACCAAGCCCCTGCTGTATGCAGAATGCTGTACTAAGTACTTGAAAAAGTACAAAAGAAAAAAGTAAATATGATACCTACTGTCAGGGAATAGAGTGTCTGGTTGTTATCGGTAATAAAATCTGCCCTTTCCTTTCCAAACTGCCACCACATTACTCCAAGCACTGATACTATCCCGCCTGGATTACCGCATCAGCCTCCTTGCTGACCTCCCTGCCTTCTGTCTCTCCCCACTCCAATCCACGCTTCACTCTGCTGCCCAGATTGTTTTTCTGCAAAAACCTTCAATCTGTGTTTCTCATTCCTCAAGAACTTCCAGCGGTTGCCCATCTGCCACCGCATCAAAGAGAAACTCCTTACCATTGGCTTTAAATCATTCAATCACCTTACCCCCTCCTACCTCACCTCACTACTCTCCTACTACCACCCAGCCCACACACTTTGCTACTCTAATGCTAACCTTCTCAATGTACCTCAATCTTGTCTACCTGGCCACTGACATCTCACCCACATCCTGCCCCTGGTCTGGAACGCCCTCCCTCTCCATATCTGACAATCTCTCTCCCTGCCTTCAAAGTCTTATTGAAAGCACATCTCCTCCAAGATGCCTTCCCTGACTGAGCCCTCCTTTCCTCTTCTCCCACTCCCTTCTGTGTTGCCCTGACTTCCTTCCTTTATCCCTCCCTCCCAACCTAATGTATGCACTTAATTTTATTTATTTATATTAATGTCTGTTTCCCCCTCTAGACTGCAAGCTCGTTGTGGGCAGGGAATGTCTGTTATATTGTACTCTCCCAAGTGCTTAGTACAGTGTTGGCACATAGTAAGCGTGCAATAAATATGATTGGCTGACTTAGATCAGTCGACCTAATTGCCTAGCAGCATTCTAGCCAAGACACAGAGTGAAAACGCACGTTATGGGAGAGCTGACTATATCACTTTTCTAAATAATTTCAGTTTCTGGTGACATATTTGTGGTCCTTAAACAACATAAATATATACTTCCCTGTATCAATCAATCAATGGTATTTATTGAGTGCTTACTGTGTGCAGAGCACTGTACTAAGCTACAATATAACAGAGTTGGTAGACATGTTCTCTGCCCACAAGGAGCTTACAGTCTAGGGGGAACTCAGTATACATATAGCTCCATTCAAAGTAGATGTTCACTTCAGCCATTTCTGATTTATGTTTTAATAATAATAATAATAATATTGTTGGTATTTGTTAAGCACTTACTATGTGCAGAGCATTGTTCTATGCACTGGGGTAGATACAGGGTAATCAGGTTGTTCCAAGTAGAGCTCACAGTCTTAATCCCCATTTTACAGATGAGGTCACTGAGGCACCAAGAAGTTAAGTGACTTGCCCAAAGTCACACAGCTGATGTAGTGGAGCCTGGATTAGAACCCATGACCTCGGAAACTCCTAAACCTGTGCTCTTTCCACTGAGCCATGCTGCTTCTCATGAATTATCATTATTATTATTTTATTATCATTAATTTTAGTTCATCTCCAATCTTTGCCATCTCCTTTTACCCTACAAAAATAGCAAGTTTCTATCTCCCTTTCTATCATCTTTTACTCAACCTTCTCCCTCAGCATGCAATCACTTGTCTGTATTTTTTCTTCACTTTCTCTCTCACATGGTCCTTCGTGTCTCTTCATTTTAGTGACTTGTAATACCCCAAAGCCTTAACAAAATGGAAAATACATATTGGCTCAGACAGTCCCTGTCATTTCATTTAGCAACTGTTACTTTTCATTACCTCTTTTTATGAACCATCTTGATCTCCACATTCACAAAACACCAGATGTTTTTGGCCACTGCTCGCCCATCACTGATAACTGTAAAATGTGCTGCCAACACATGTGTATAATGACTGAAAGCCCTCCAGGTGGGAGTTTCTGTGAAATGTAAAATACCAGGTGTGAAATAAAATCATACAAAAAACTTTAAAAGTATTTGGGTTGTTAGGGTTTAATTATTTTTCTACGGTGCAGCCAGATGTGTTTTCTAAGAATCTAGCTGGATAACTTGAAATACTTTGATAGGCACAATTATGTGCTGAGAAAAGAAAATGTGGTTAGGCCCCCAATGAATCTTAAGAAAATAGAGTTTAACTTCCACTTAAAAACTGACTGATAACAGGACAGTAAGTCCCAAGGCTCCTCAACCAAAGATCCCGAGGGTCCCAGTTCTATTAAAACTGAGATAGTCATGGGTTTTAAAGAAAAACCCCAGCATTTCTGAATGCTAAACTCGAATAGCATTATTCAGCTAAGTCAAGGGGAAAGAAGGAAAAATAGAAAGGAAGCTCTAATGAATGGAAAATTCATCTGTGAAGTTTATTGATAATTGTTGCTTTGAAAAATTAACCTGAGTAAATTTTCCCTATGTCGAGAAAAATAATTAGCATAAACCTGTCCCTAGAGGAGGCAGTGTTTGTATAAAAATTAACTCTGGTACTGTACATTTTAAGTGCCGTCTGAGCAGGGAATCTGTCTACCAACCCCATTATATTGTACTCTCCCAAGTACTTAGTTCAGTGCTCTGCACAACCAATCAATTGTATTTTATTGAACACGTACTGTGTGCAGAGCACTGTACTTAGTGCTTTTGAGAGTACAATATACCAGAGTTGGTAGCCACATTCCCTGCCCACAACAACCTTACAGTCTAGAGGGTGACAGACATTAATATAAATAATTACAGATTTGTGCAGAAGTGCTGTGGGGCTGAGGAAGGAAGGGGTGAATAAAGGGTGCAAATCCATTTGCAAGGGCGACACAATGGAGTGGGAGAAGAGGTAAGGGGGGCCTAGTCTGGCTAGGACTTGGGGAGGAGTTGTGCCTTCAATAAAGCTTTGAAGGTGAGGAGAGTGATCCACTGTCGGATATGAAGAGGGAGGGTGTTCAGGCCAGAGGCAGGAGGTGGGCAAGAGGTCAGCAGCCAGGTGGAATGAGACAGAAGTACAGTGTATGAATTGCAGATAATTTTCTCAATTCTTCTCTTCATTAGGCTAGTGCTGACCTGGGGTGAACCTTCAAAAAATCACATGTTGCTGAATAAGAGATAGAAGCATCTGTATGAGGTTTTTTCCTGTGATGATGTAGAAAGGGAGAGATGTTAAAATTTATTTAATTCCTGTTTAGTTTACAATAAATTATAGTAATGAATTATTAATAATGGTATGGACTTGGCTTACTATTTGGCACATACTGTGATAAGCACTAGGGTACCTTACAAATCTTCAGATTGGACACAGTCCCTATCACATATGGAGCTCAAAGTCTAACAGGGAGGGTGAACAGGTATTTTATCCCCATTTTACAGATTAGGAAACTGAAGCCAAGTAAAATGAATCACTCAAGGTCACACAGTAGGCCCCTGGAGGAGCCAGGACTAGAACCCAGGTTTCCTATCTCACAGTCCCGTGCATTTTCTATTAGATTAATTCATAATGAATCTCTTCCTCCAGATTATATTTTTCACCATTTCCTGGATACAGTGAAAGAAAATTATACCCTCTCCCCCATCACCACCACTTCCAAATTCTCCATAGTTTCAAAAATGTTAAATTTTTGAGATACACACACAAACACACAAATCTAGGCATTGTATATGTTTTACAAAGTGTAAAAAGAGGTAATCTCTTGGGCAAAGAAATGGATTTACATTTCTGTAACAATTTTGACAACCACATCCACAGCATAGTTTAGCTAGTCCTACTTAAAAAGGGAATAAATAATCTTTAGGGAGATATACTAAAACCTGGTGAATATTTCCTCAATAACTTGTTGACTGTATGGATTCGTATTTTCAAGTCTCTTTAAATGTGCATTGTTTTCGCAGCTGTGTCAGGAGAAGGTGTGATAAAAAGTCAGTTAATTAGAATATCCTTTTTAACTCTGAAAATGAAGGAAACTAAGGATTTTTGTGTGTTTGTATGTGTGTGTCTGTGTGTCTGTGTGTGTAATCTGATGATAAAATGGGCTCCCTGGATGAGACCTTTTTGATGCCAAAGTTCAATATAATGCAGTTTTTCTGTGGCTGAGTTATAAACTCCTTGAAATAGGGATTTATAATGGAAACGCTGACACAACCTTAGCTCCTGTATGGAGGTGTGAACTCACCACTATAATAATTAAGCAATTAGGCATGACAGAGAGTCTGAGTTTCCTGAGATAATCACACCCCTGGGGCATTACAAGTCATGATCCAGAGATAAGTGTTTTTAATCCCCCAAGGGGGTGATTATCTTATGATAACCACACCCCCTGGAGAAGACTTATGAATCATAAAAAATCTTTACTGTAAAGAAAAAAAACCCGATTGTGCTGTTGTAAGCAGATGAAGCTGGCTGTGGAGAAGGGTATGTGGTTGCTTCAAATTAATTAAGATTGCAAAAGTGTACACCAATTTAAGGGATTCAGGTATCAATGCCATAGATCCTGTTTTTCTGATAAAGGCACAGAATGGGGGAAGGAAAGCTTCACTTTCCAATCCCAGGTATAACCAGAAATGATGTAAATGGAATACCAAGTATCTCATTAAAAAGCCACCTCCAAACCCAGAACGTACTCACCGGATTCTCTCACTGAGCCATCTACTTCCTTTGAATGCCACATTTGCTTTAGGGCTACTAGTTTATTTAGGAATTTTTCCCTCGCTAGCAAATTTAAAGTTGAATCAGTATTTAGAAATTGTTACGCAGAACCTGAAAGCACCTCCTTCAATATGTCTTCCCCTATTGGATTCCCAGCATCCCGAATCATCAGCAATCTCTTGGGCCGACATATGAATGTATACCTGCCTTCAGCACACACACACACACACACACACACACACACGCACATATTCACTTTACTTTGTAAATGCTTTTGTGTCTGTCGCCTCTGTTAGAATGTAAGCTCCTGGTGGGCAGGAATGTAATAATAATGATGGTATTTGGCTCAATAAATACGATTGAATGAATGAATTTGTTCCCATGGCTTCAACTACCATCTCTATGCAGATGATTCCCAAATCTCCATCTCCAGTCACTACCTCTTCCCTTCCCTGCAATCTTGCATTTCCTCCTGCCTTCAGGACATCTCTGCCTGGATGTCCCACAGACACCTCAAACTAAACATGTTCAAAACTGAACGCCTTATTTTTCCTCCCAAACTCTATCCTCCCCCATCTTTCCCATCACTTTAGACAACATCACCACCCTCCCTATCTCACAAGCCCACAACCTTGGCATTGTCCTTGACTCATCTTTCTCATTCCTCCCACATATTCAATCTGTCACCAAATCCTGTCAGCTCTACCTTCACAACATTGCTAAAACCCGCCCTTTCCTTTCCATCCAAACTGCTACCACACTGATGCTAGAATTTATCCAATCCCACCTTGATTACTACATCTGCCTCCTCACTGACCTCTTGGCCTCCTGTCTCTCCCAGCTCCAATCCATCCTTCCCTCTGCTGCACAGATCATTTCTTCAAAAAAAGTTCACACCACGTTTCCCCATTCCTCAAGAACCTCCAATGGCTGCCCATCCACCTCTGCTTCAAACAGAGCTCCTTACCATCATTCATTCATTCATTCAATAGTATTTATTGAGCGCTTACTATGTGCAGAGCACTGTACTAAGCGCTTGGAATGTACAAATTGGTAACAGATAGAGACAGTCCCTGCCGTTTGACGGGCTTACAGTCTAATCGGGGGAGACAGACAGACAAGAACAATAGCAATAAATAGAATCAAAGGGATGAACATTTCATTAAAACAGTAGCAAATAAATAGAATCAAGGTGATGTACATCTCATTAACAAAATAATAGAATCAAGGTGATGTACATCTCATTAACAAAATAAATAGGGTAATGTAAATATATACAGTTGAGCAGACAAGTACAGTGCTGAGGGGAGGGGAAGGGAGAGGGGGAGGAGCAGAGGGAAAGAGGGGAAAAGAGGGCTTAGCTGAGGGGAGGTGAAGGGGGGGTGGAGGGGGAGCAGAGGGAGCAGAGGGAAAAGAGGGAGCTCAGTCTGGGAAGGCCTCTTGAAGGAGGTGAGCTCTGAGTAGGGTTTTGAACAAGGGAAGAGAATTAGTTTGGCAGAGCTGAGGAGGGAGGGCATTCCAGGACCGCGGGAGGATGTGGCCCAGGGGTCGACGGCTGGATAGGTGAGAATGGGGGACAGTGAGGAGGTGGGCAGCAGAGGAGCGGAGAGTGCGGGGTGGGCAGTAGAAAGAGAGAAGGGAGGAGAGGTAGGAGGGGGCCAGGTGATGGAGAGCCTTGAAGCCTAGAGTGAGAAGTTTTTGTTTCGTGTGGAGGTTGATAGGCAACCACTGGAGGTTTTTAAGAAGGGGAATTCATTCATTCATTCAATAGTATTTATTGAGCGCTTACTATGTGCAGAGCACTGTACTAAGCGCTTGGGATGAACAAGTCGGCAACAGATAGAGACAGTCCCTGCCGTTTGACGGGCTTACAGTCTAATTGGGGAAGATGGACAGACAAGAACAATGGCAATAAATAGAGTCGAGGGGAAGAACATCTCGTAAAAACAATGGCAACTAAATAGAATCAAGGCGATGTACAATTCATTAACAAAATAAATAGGGTAGTGAAAATATATACAGTTGAGCGGACGAGTACAGTGCTGTGGGGATGGGGAGGGAGAGGTGGAGGAGCAGAGGGAAAAGGGGAAAAAGAGGGTTAAGCTGCGGAGAGGTAAAGGGGGGGGGTGGCAAAGGGAGTAGAGGGAGAAGAGGAGCTCAGTCTGGGATGACATGCCCAGAGCGTTTCTGCAGGAAGATGAGCCGGCCAGTGGAGTGAAGAATAGCCTGGAGGGGGGAGAGACAGGAGGAAGGGGGATCAGAGAGAAAGCTGACACAATAATCTAGCTGGGATATTATGAGAGCCTGTAACAGTAAGATGGCCGTTTGGGTGGAGAGGAAAGGGTGGATCTTGGCGGTATTGGACCATCGGCTTTGCTGCACTCAATCAGCTTGCTCCATCCTACCTCACCAAACTAATCTCTTACTGCAGCCTAGCCTATACACCCTGCTCCTCTAGAGCCAGCTTACTCACTGTGCTCTGATATCCTCTGTCTCTCTGCCAACTGCCTTCCCCCATCCTCCCCCTGTCCTGGAACTCCCTCCCCTTCCATATACACCAGATCACTACTCTGTCCACCTTCAAAGCATTGTTAAGGTCACATCTCCTCCAAGAGGCCCTCCCCGATTAAGCACGTTTTTGCTGGCTTTCTTGGATCAGTGACCTTTAGATATTTGATATTTGCCCCTCCCCAACCCCACAATACTTATGTACAAATCTTTAAATTATATATTCTAATGTTTTTATTTATATTAGCGCTATCTCCCCCTCTAGACTGTAAGCTCGTTGTGGGCAGGGAATGTGTCCACTAATTCTGTTTTATTATACTCTACCAAGCACTTAGTACAGTGCTGTGCACATAGTAAGTACCCAATAAATACAATTGATTGATTGATTGATATGTCCTTCTCTGATGCTCCTCTTGTTTTCTGGCTGCGGTCTGTCTAAAAATACTTTATCTTTTTGTGCTTGTTGCTGGTGTTGCTGTTTCTTCTTTGGCTTTTCATTTCTTGATTTTTGCATCCCCCTGATTTGCACAAGACAGCAGAAAAGATCCCCATCCTCAGTGTTTTTGAAATCACTCTGAGTGATTCAATCTCAACAATCTCAACAATGGCTTATGACACAGTGGTGTGGAGTTTGCTGTTCCATAACCACAGCCTGCACCCATTTCCCTCTAGATTGTAAGCTCACTCAGAGCAGGGAATGTGCCTGTTTGTTATACTGTACTCTCCCAAGTGCTTAGGACAGTGCTCTGCACACAATAAGCACTCAGTGAATTTGATTGACTGAATGGCCGACCCCGAACAGCCTCACAATTCTGGACACAGGAGAGAGACTGTGGGCAAGAACCTGCTAAGAAGGCTGTGGGAAAATAATCACTTAACTCCATCTTTAGCAAAGTGGATAGTGTGTAGCAAACCTTGACTCCACAGAAACTTCCTTTCCTTTACAGGCCAAGCCATTCGAGGGATATGGAGTGGGAGAGAAAAACAAGTGCAAAGAGAAATGGCTTGCCTTGTTTGAGGCATGGGTCTGAGCTGAAGACATGAAGGATGTCTTGCTCCATTCTATATCCACATCTGACCCCTCAACTCCAACCTCTCCTCTTTGAAATCACTGACTCAGAGTGTGACAGCAGCCCAAAAGGCCAACTAAATGTTAGGCATCATCAAAAAAAGGACAGAAAACTGAGCAAAACGCATAAGTTTTCCACTCTCTGAAACCATGGCATGCCAAACCTGGAATGCTGCATGTAATTCTGGTTGCCATATATTAGGAAGGACACAAGAGGAGCTAGAGGAGATTGAGAGAAGGGCAACCAAGATGATCAGGGGGATGGACGAGCTTCCAAATGAGGAGACACCACATTTGCTTCTGTTCCACTTTTAGAAACCTAGCCAATTAAATTGAAGTTTTCTGCTACCCAAATCACCCTCCAGAAACAACTGTCCAAGAAATGAAAGAACATATGTTGGTAACTGATGGTTTCTGAGCTTACATCAACTGCAGTTTTAAAAAACAAGTAATTTATGGATGGCAATTACAATGATTCCAGCCATTATTTCCAGAACAACTTCCTATCCGCTAAGTACAGGAAACTTAATTGCTTACTTTATCAAAATTACATGTCACTAGTACAGAGCTAATTTCTCTTTGTAAACCCACTTGTCAGACAGTTTGCAGGTTTGATGTGTTCTGAGTGTAGACTGTGCAATCAAACTAATTTACATTTTAAATGCACTTCTTGCTTATTATAATTTTCTCCATGGTAGGAGTGCCATATTTACGAATGGCTTACAAACTATATGCAATATAGACTTTACCGATGGCTGTGAATATTTAACTCATGTTTGACCCGTGGCTCTCTTTCCTCCCCCCAACCCCGACCACTCTCTTTTTGGAAATGGGATGGCAGGAAATCTGGGCAAAGTTTCTGGTTGGAAATTTTAAACAACCAGCTATTTTTCATGTTAGGCTCACAAAAGTATATTTTGAAGGATTTTTGTTATTGTTTCCTGGTTTTGTTTTTGGTGCATGCTCATTGCCAATTTTCAATTAAAAGCTCCTTGAGAGGTCTGAGCGCTGTTGAGTATTTACCAATCGATCAATGGTATTTAATCAATCAATCATATTTACTGAGCACTTACTGTGTACACTATACTAAGCACTTGGTAAAATAGACATAAAAATAGATTAGCAATGGGGGAAATAGTTATAAGAATATCTACATGAGTATTGTGGGGTGAGTGAGTGAGTTGTGGGTGAGTTTAAAAATGCAGATGGGAGGGTGGATAGGAGAAATCAAGGGCTTAGTCTGGGGAGGCTTCTTGGAGGAGATATGATTTTAGGAGGGTTTTGAAGGTGGGGAGAGTGGTGGGAAGGAGTGTCAGTCCAGAAGGAGAACATCATCAAGGGATGGGTGGTGAGATTGACTATATGGAGGAACAGAGAGTAGGTTGGTGTAGGAGGATCAGCATGTGATGGTTGGGTTGTAGTAGGAGATCAGCAATGTTAGGTAGGAGGGAGGGAGCTGACTGAGTGTCTCAAAGTCGATGGTAAGTAGTTTCTGTTTAAAGTAGAGGTGGATGGGTTCTGAGGAGTGGAGAGATATGGACTGAATGATTTTTTGGAGCAATAATCTGGGCAACAGAGTGAAGTAAGGACTGAAGAGGGAAGAGACAGGCGGCAAGGAGGTCAGCAAAGAGGCTGATGGAATAGTCAAGGTGGGAAACAATGAGTGCTTGGATCAGCATGGTAGCAGTTTGGATGGAGAGGAAAGGGTGGATTCTAGAAGTGCTGTGAAGGTAGAATCGACAGGATATGGTGAAAGATCGAATATATGGGTTGAATGAGAGAGATGAGTAGAGGATAATGCCAAGGTTACAGGCTTGCATGACAGGCAGGATAGTGTTGTTGTCTACAGTGATGGGAAAGTCAGGTGAAAGACAGGGTTTGGGTGGGGAGGATAAGGATCTCAGTACTGGACAGTTATGTTTGAGATGTTGGAGATATATCCAAGTGGAGATATCCTGAAGGCAGGAGAAAATGCAAGACAGCAGAGAAGGAGAAAGTTCAGGGCTGGAGAGGTAGATTTGGAAATTATCCTCTTAGAAATGGTGGTTGAAGCTGCAGCGGCAAATAAGTTTTCCAAGGGAGTGGATGTAGATGGAGAATAGAAGAGGACCTAGAACAGAACCTTGAGAGACTCCCACAGTTAGAGGGTGGGAGGTAGAGGAGGAGCCCACAAATGAGCCTGATAAGGAGCAATCAGAGATATAGGAGGAGAACTTGGAGAGGCCAGTTTCAGTGAAACCAAGGTGGGATAGTGTTTCCAGGAAAAGGCGGGGGGGGTCTTCCTCAATGTTGAAGGCAGCAGAAAAGGCAAGGGAAAGTAGGATGGAGTTAGTGGCCTTGGATTTGGCAAGAAAGAGGTCATTGGTCATCTTAAAGAGGGCCTTTTCTGTGGAGTGGAAGGTGCGGAAGCCAGATTGCAGGAGATCGAGAAGAGAGTTGGTTGAGAGGAAGTGCAGGCAGCAAGTACAGACAACTGGTAGAGAAGTTTGGAGAAGAATGATAGGTGGGATACGGGGTGATAACTAGAGGGTTCCGTGGGGTCGGAGGAATTTTTTAGGATAGGGGATACTTGGGCATGTTTAAATGCAGTGAAGAAGGAGCCCTTGGAAAGTGAACAGTTGAAGAAGACAATCAGAGAGGGGTGAAGGTTGGTGGCAATTGCTTTGATGAGGTGAAAAGGAATGGGGTCAAAAGCACAGGTGGAGGGCATAGAATTTGAGAGGAGACAGGAGCTCTCTTGAGATACTGCTGGGAAGGGTGGGAGAGTCAAAGAGGGGTCTGGGGGAGGAAGGAAGTGTAGAGGAGCAGGGGAGATTTGAAGGAGATGTCTCCTAATGGTTACATTTAGCATAAAGTAAAAGTAATAATGACAACAATCATGCAACTTATTGAGTGCTTACTGGGAGCAACCCTGCTCTAAACACTTGGGAAAGAACAACAGAAACACAATACCCATTCCCTCCTTGCAAAGACTTACACTCGAAAGGGAATGCAGTCAGAAAAAATACTACAAATAGGTTAGTTTGGAAAGTAAACTCGTGATGAGACAGTTGTAAAAAGTGCCTGGCACAGCACTATAAACATAAGGCTTGTCAATAAGTATTATTAACTATTTTAATTAATATTGCTTGAATATTTTCAAAACTGCGAGGAAAGTGACATATTCTGTACTATGGCAACTTGGCACAATCCTAGAGAACCATGCCATGTAGCCAGTGGGCACTAAATACAACTTGCTAAAGATGATAATGATGACCATATGCTATGCACAAAATGTGATTTATATCATGTGACATGTCGGGCCGCCTGACTGGTTGAACCGTTATTATGAATGGTCTAAATCTGTCAATTTCCAGTTCTTTAAAGTAACTCTTCACCCATGTGAGGTGAAACCACCATTCTAAGACCCCAGATTAGCATTTAGTATACTTCTTTCCTCAATCCATAATATTGATTGAACACTTACTAGGTGTTGAGCCCTGGGTTAAGCACTTGAGAAAGTTCAGTAGTTGCAATCCCAGACCTTGTTGGATGTCTATCAAGTGCCCTGTCCTCAAAGAGTTTACAGTAATTTACAGATAAGAGGAGGGGGAAAGGGTATGTATATGAACTAGTACTTAAATAATAAGGAATGTAACATATGGACTTTACATAGGAGGTTGTGAGTATGCAAGTCATTAGGTGGCAGAAGTGTGAAGCGGTGGTTGGAGGGCTATAAATAGGAGAGATTAAAAATCAATCAGTGGAGACGTCCTAGGGGAGACGTAATTTTAGAAGGGCTTTGAAAATGGGGAGAGCTATGGATGGGGTTTTGGATATGAAGTCCTTGTGGTCAGGGAACATGTATACCAAATATGTTATCATGTACTCTCCCAAGTGCTTAATACAGTGTTCTGCGTACAGTAAGCACTCAATAAATATGATTGAGAAGCATCAAGGCCTAGGGGATAGAGCATAGGTCTGGGGGTCAGAAGGACTTGGGTTCTAATCCTGCTCCGCCACTTGTATGCTGTGTGACCTTGGGAAAGTCACTTAACTTCTCTGGGTCTCAATTACCTCCTCAGTAAAGTCGGAATTCAGACTGTGATCCAGTACCTACCACAGCATTTAGTACAGGGCCTGGTACATAGTAAGTGCTTAACAATTGTACTTTCCAAACGTTTAGTACAGTGCTCTGCACACAGTAAGTGCTCAATAAATACGATTGAATGAAATATGATTAAAAAAAATCATTGAGGGGGAGTTCCAAGAAAGAGGAACAGAGTGAGCAAGAGGTCAGTTGTGGATGAGATGAGAATAAGACACAGTAAGTAGGTTATTTTAGGAGGAATGAAGCATGGGAGCTAGGGGTGTGGTGAGAGAATAATAATAATAATGATGGCATTTGATAAGCACTTACTATGTGCAAAGCACTGTTCTAAGCACTGGAGAAGATACAAGGTGATCAGGTTGTCCCACGTGAGGCTCACAGTCTTAATCTCCATTTTACAGTGAGGTAACTGAGGCACAGAGAAGGTAAGAACGCCCCTGTGGAATAGGGACTGCATCCAACCTGATTTGCTTCTATCCACCCCAGCACTTAGTACGCTGCCTGGCACATAGTAAGTGCTTAACAAATATGACGATTATTATTATTATTGTGCCAACAGATACCCAGCCCCTACAGACTAAGCAATGGGACCTCCACTGCCACTGCACACAACCCCTCTGCTGACACCACCTGGAGCAAACTTCTACTGCCCAGACTAGGGTTCTGGGCTCCCTCTGACTGGAGACTATGGCAATGAATAATCCATATGTGCCTGGGTATCATTCTGGCATAATAACAGGTGGATCATGCCCCCAGTGTACAGTAAAACCTCATTAACTCAGAGCCTCTAATTCAGAATTCCTGATCATTTGGATCATGTACTTCCATCCTCCTTCCTCCTTTAGCTCTCCCTGTTGCTGTAGAAGGAAGGCTAGTTTCAAAATAAACTAGGCATCTACGCTTTGATTAACAATGCCTCCGTTCACTAGCAAGTACAGAAGATATGTTAGAGTTAGCAGGAGCAGTGGGCAAGAGAGCTAGAACATTTTCTAAATCTTCAGCTGCTCTAGACAGATTTGAAAAGACAGACCAGTATAGGCAGGAGAAAACTACGCTCCACTTGAACCCAGACAGAGGGAGCCCACACATCTACAGTACAGTCAGAGAAACTGCATTTGAAAAAACGCAACCACAATTCAGACGTTTCAGGGTCTCCACCGATATCCCGTTTTGTGTAAATGCATGAAACAATTACTGTCTCTCAAAGCACAGAAAAATGGCTACAGTTACTTCACCTATACCTGTGAAACTGGGGGCTACAGTTACTTCACCTTTACCTGTGAAACTAAAGACAAAATCATGGCAGGGCAGAGGTAGCCTGCACCCAGCAGGAGAGGAGTTAAATCCACCCCCTTTAAAATTGAGATACCGTCAACTGCTTCAAGCTGCAATCAAGAAAGGAGGCCCACTGGAGAGTGTAGACCCTTGAGAGGTATGTTAGAGGATCAATTGAAAGTTCCTACCTGATTCTTTCCTGGAGGGAGTGATATAAACTGGAAGCAGAGAAGAAAGACTGAGAAAAGAAGAAATCAAGGAGAGATTTATTTCCTGGCTTTCAAATGGACAGGGAAAGGAGTTGAGACAACAAAAGAGGCCAGAGTTGTACATTGTTGTTTTAGGATGTTAATTAGCACAGTAGCTTAACAAAAAAGGAGAAAATCATTACCTCTCAAAGGACTTAAGAAAAAAAAGCAAAAAACTGCTGATTTCCAGGAAGAGTGAAAAATAGATTTACTGGAATGGTAGGACTGAGCGTGAACGTTTGTAAAGTGCAATTTTGATTTAACCCAAGAGTTTTCCTCATGTATAATGTTCACCCTGTGGAGAACACCACTCCCCCCATCAGTTTCTCTGTTCTTGAGTAAAACAAGTGTTGCGCAGGGCTGGGAGGTCCAACTTCAAAAGTAAAGTTATTCTTCTTGAATCCACATGACTCACGACTTGGATTCATTTTAAGCTGTAAATTCACTAAAGATTTCACTTTTGCTGAAGTTGAATGCCTTCAGGAAGCTTTGGTTCTAAATGAAAGGTGTGGAAACCTATTCTTACATCATACTAGATACAGTCTGAGCCCTACTCTTCAAATTGTGAATTGGGTACATCAAAGGGAGTATCCTCATTTGGTTTTGAAAAAAGAAAAAAAAAACACTTTGTCACCTTTTGAATGCATTTACTGAGAGGAAACCTGACTTAACTTTGGTCTGAAAAAAACCTGTCTTTACTGTGTTGGACACCGGGTAACCCATATCATTCTAGCACCAGCAAACTGAAAATCCATTATTCCAGCACCAATTCTGTGCTAGGAATCAATAGTTACCACCCCGACAAGATTGTTAAATTCACTCAATTATCTATGTGCTATTCGCTCTTTGCCACATTTCTTCTAATCTTCCTAGATCCAATTCCTTTCCACCTCTGTGGCTTGTGTAAATCTGTCTTTTTTAAATTATTTTACTCTCCTTCTCAAAACATGTCCTCAGATTCTTTACTACCTCTCCTCCACTAGTTTGTTTAAAATGAATCTTGAAAGTGCTTTGAGCTCCTTGGAGATGGGGATTAAAAATGTACAGCATTTGGGTTGTTGGGTGTGAACTCAAGGTACATAGGTAAGAGCCTCATATTAGCTTGGCTCTATTCTCCAGAAATGCTCTCAAAAGTATGTCACCTATTCCTAAGTGTCCAAAGATTTAGCTGCAGAGGAGAGATATGCAGCCTTGTTTTCTCCCAAGTGTATCACTATTGCATATTTTTGCTCTTTCTTTTGATTCTTTTTGATTCTTTTGATTCTTTTGCTGCTGCGTAATGGAGTAACAGATAAAAGAAGTCATGCTAACTAGAGAAGGGACAGCAACAGTTAGCAAAACCGGGTATAGAATTTTGATCGCTTTTCCTTTAAGCAGTTCTGTTCTAAAGGAATAATGGTGGTTCTAAAAGTATTTATGAAAGTGCTTACTGTATGCCAAGCACTGGCTAAGTGCTTGGAAAGTGTATACAAGTAGGAATTAGACACAGACCCTGTCCCTTGTGGGGCTCGCAATCTATGTCTATGAACATATATTTGTGTGGGGAGGACGATAGACCCATGAGGAGCAAAAAAACACTAAGACAGCATAAAAGACAAGGACATGTAGGCAAAATAAATACAAAGGTTAGTAGGGAGCAGTGGCTAGAGGGACAGAATTTCTCCTCGTGATTCCGAGTCCACAGCAATACCTACTGTGGCAATTTAGCTTTCCTGAGTTGCTCTGAGGCCTCATGCAGCAGATGCTGTTCTCAGGCCTGATGGGTTCGGGGTTCTAATCTCGGTTCTGCCTCTTGTCTGCTGTGTGACCTTGGGCAAGTCAATTCACTTCTCTGGGCCTCAGTTACCTCATCTGTAAAATGCAGATTGAGACTGTGAGCCCCAAGTAGAACGGAGACCGGATCCAACCTGATTTGCTTGTATCCACCCCAGCGCTTAGTACAGTGCCTGGCACATACTACTATCATTAGTATGATTATTATTATTACGGATGGTGGAAAGCAGGATGGGATGAGGTCTCCTCAGTGGAACTGGGGGGAGTTGGTGCTGGCCGTGGATGGCAGGGAGTGAAGGCAGTTTGTTTGGTGGCAGTGACAGGGCCTGAGAGCAGTGGCTTTTATTATTATTATGATTATTTTATACCTGGCCCCATGTATGTAGAGCAGGCTGGGGGCAGACAGAGGGTTCCACAGCCTGGGGTAGGGAGATGAGGTTGCAATTACCAGATGCTTGGCTCTGCTGAAGATGGAGATGGGTATTTATTGAGCACCATGAAGGAAGGGGAAGTGGCATGAAGGAATGACAGTGTGTTTGTACTCCAATCACATAACCTAATATCTGCATTATCTGGTGTAACATGAAGTTTATTCCATCTTGTATTTAATTATCCTTCTTAAATATTAGCATAGGAAGAGAGGATAATGTTACTACATCAGAGTGAATTAAATCTTTCTTGGTTGAAAGTCCTTTTGATCCTCTACCATTTTGCTTAACAAATCAGAATCCAGAGGGGTGATTTTCATTTTGGAGAAGCAGTGTTCCCTAGTGGAAAGAGCATGGGCCTGGGAGTCAGGGAACCTGTGTTCTAATCCCTGCTCTGCCACGTGTCTGCTGTGTAACCTTGGACAAGTCATTTCACTTCTCTGTGCCTCTATTTCCTCATCTGTAAAGTGGAGATTAAGACTGTGAGCCCTATGTGGGTTGGGGACCGTGTCCAACCCGATAATCTGCATCTACTCCAGAGCTTAGTACAGTGCCTGGCACGTAATAAGTACTTCACAAATACCACAATTAGTATTATGCTGTATTGGTAAGGCTTTACTAGTTTATAATCAGTCACCTCTAGTGGAAAATTTCCTTTTTGCCTGGAAGTCAGTGGTTGGTTGGGTTTGCCCTAAGCATGATGTTAGTGGGGATGACCTTGTTCACACAGAGCTATTTTGGGACCCCCACTACTCCTGCCTCAGCCCAGCACAACTGGCTGTCAGTCCAATTGGAATTTTTCCAGTTCAGCTCCAAAGTGGCCTCTAGGGATGAGAGGAAGCTGCATGGGGCAGGCAGAAGCTTAGGATGGCAGCTGTCAACTGGACTCCATTATGAGGTGTGCCCAAGAATGTAAAGTTTCAAGAAAACATCTCTTGTCTTGGACAAAAGCAAAACGGGTGGCAAATTCCCCTGGCATTAACTGACTCATGAGGCAGATCTGATTAGGGAACATATGGATTCTGCAAGAAATTTTTTTAGCTGACATGAGTTTTCCATTCCTACAAAATCAGCTTAAATCTCAAGTTGTGATAAGGATGCCTTCCTCTTATCTGTGATACGCTTTAGTGTCTGTCTTCTGCTAGATTATAAGCCTCTGAGGGCAGGGATCATGCCTTCCAATTACATTGTACTCTCCTAGTGCAGTGCTTGGAACGCAGAAGGCACTTAATAGAGGAGCAGCGTGGCTCAGTGGAAAGAGCCTGGGCTTTGGAGTCAGAGGTCATGAGTTCGAATCCCAGCTCTGCCACTTGTCAGCTGTGTGACTGTGGGCAAGTCACTTAACTTCTCTGTGCCTCAGTTACCTCATCTGTAAAATGGGGATTAAGAGTGTGAGCCCCACGTGGGACATCCTGATTCCCCTGTGTCTACCCCAGCGCTTAGAACAGTGCTCTGCACATAGTAAGCACTTAACAAATACCAACATTATTATTATTATTATTATTATTATTAATAAATACTACTGATTGATTGAAAGTGAAACTAGGTTGAATGGGGAATATGGGACAAGGCTATGAGAATCTCAGTTCCAAGTCATGTCCGGGGCAAGTAAAAGGCAGAAAAAATTTAAAAAGATCATTTGCTTCTTGAGAACAGGGATCATGTCTACATACTCTCTATTTTACTCTCCCAAAGCCCTTTCAGATTAATTCCCAACACCCCGATTTGTATTACTCCAACAACCAACCACTTCTAGCACTCGGCGTGGCTCAGTGGAAAGAGCATGGGCTTTGGAGTCAGAGGTCATGAGTTCGAATCCCAGCTCTGCCACTTGTCAACTGTGTGACTGTGGGCAAGTTACTTAACTTCTCTGTTCCTCAGTTACCTCATCTGTAAAATGGGGATTAAGACTGTGAGCCCCATGTGGGACAACCTGATTCCCCTGTGTCTACCCCAGTGCTTAGAACAGTGCTCTGCACATAGTAAGCGCTTAACAAATACCAACATCATCATCATTTATTTATAAACACTTTCAGTGCCGGTGTATGACAATAATAATAATAATAATAATAACTGTGGTATTTGTTAAGAGTTTACTGTGAGCCAGACACTGTTCTGAGCACTGGGGTAGATAAAGGTAAAATAATCGGTTTGGAAACAGTTCCTGTCCTACACAGGATTCAGTCTTAATTCCCATTTTACAGATGAAATAACTGAGGCACAGAGAAGTTAAGTGACTTGCCCAAGGTCACACAGCAGACAAGTGGCAGAGCCAGGATTAGAACTCAGGTCCTTCTGACTCCCAGGCCCGAGCTCTATCTGGTAGGCCAAGCTGCTTCTATGCATTGTATAAATATGCATTGTATTTGCATTGCAATTTACAGTATGCATTGTATAAATGCATATACAATTATTTTCTCTTATTACTGTAAATATATTTATTACTTTCTCCCTGATTAGAGTATGAACTCTGTGGGCTGGGAATTTGTCTCTCTTTTATTTTTAAAATGGTATTTGTTCAGTGCTTACTATGTGCCCGACACTCTGCAAAGTACTGGGGTAGATACAAGCTAATCAGGTTGGACACAGTCCCTGACCCACATGGGGCTCATAGTCTTAATCCCCATTTTACAGATGAGGTAACTGAGGTGCAGAGAAGTGAAGTGACTCGCCCAAGGCCATACAGCAAACAAGTGATGGACCTGGGATTAGAAGCAGAGTGGGATAGTGGAAAGAGCTCGGACTTGGGAGTCAGAGGTCATGGGTTCTAATCCTAGCTCTGCCATTTGTCAGCTGTGTGATTTTGGGCAAGTCACTTCACTTCTCTGTGCCTCAGTTACCTCATCTGTAAAATGGGGGTTAAGACTATGAGCCCTCATGGGACAACCTGATTACCTTGTATCTCCCCCAGCTCTTAGAACAGTGCATGGCACATAGTAAGCACTTAAGAAATACCATCATTATCATTAGACTCCAGGTCTCTTGGTCCTGCCGTACTTTCCTATGCATTGAATACGGAGCATTGCACCCAGGGGGTGATTAATAAATACCTTCTCTACTATTATAGTGCATGGCATAGAGGCACTAAACAAATGTCAGAAATAAGCCAACATTAATTATTAGGATAGGAAAGAACTTTCTTTTCATACTGGCTCAACAGAGTTAACTTCCTTCATCTGATTTTGTCAGATAGCAGTTATATTTAGCACAAAATTTTTAGCACATTTTGTGTGACCATTTTATAAGGAATCAGTATTCACAAAAATATTTTTTTCACTTTAAACAGCAACCAGGTTTTGGAAGAGCTTCATGACCTGCCCTTTCCTCTCCATCCAAACTGCTACCTTGCTGGTACAATCTCTCATAATATCCCCACTGGATTATTGCGTCAGCCTCTTCTCTGATCTCATCCTCCTCTCTCTCCCCACTTCAGTCTATACTTCACTCTGCTGCCCGGATTATCTTTCTACAGAAACACTCTCGGCATGTCACTCCCCTCCTCAAAAACCTCCAGTGGTTGCCTATCAACCTTCGCATGAAGCAAAAACTCCTCACTCTTGGCTTCAAAGCTCTCCATCACCATGCCCCCTCCTACCTCACCTCCCTTCTCTCCTTCTACAGCCTACCTCGTACACTCCGCTCCTCTTCCATTAACCTCCTCAAGGTCCCTCGTTCTCTTCTGTCCCACCATCGACCCCGGCCCATGTCCTACCACTGACCTGGAATGCCCTCCCTCCTCACATCCACCAAACTAACTCTCTTTCCCTCTTCAAAGCCCTACTGAGAGTGCACCTGCTCCAGGAGGCCTTGCCAGACTGAGCTCTCCCTTTCCCTCTGTCCCTCCTTCCCTCCCCATCGCTCCTACTCCCTCCCTCTGCTCTACCCCCTTCCCCTCCCCACAGCATTTGTGTATATTTGTATATATTATTTATTACTCTATTTTATTAATGATGTGTATATATATCTATGATTCTATTTATCTATTTGGATGGTATTGATGCCTGACCAGTTATTTTGTTTTGCTGTTTGTACCCCACTTTTAAACTGTGAGCCCGTTGTTGGTCAGGGACTGTCTCCGTCTGTTGCCCAATTGTGTATTCCAAGAGCTTAGTACAGTGCTCTGCACACAGTAAGCACTCAATAAATACAATTGAATGAATGAATAAATGAATGAATGAATACTACTTTAAGCAGACACAGTAGCCATATTGGCATGGAATTAAATGTAACTGTGATAACAGGGTTGTAGCTTATGAATCCCGATGTCAGCACACCTGCCTGAGAGTATTTTGAACTTTTCCTGATTTCAAGCTCTGTCCTTCCTCCTTATTCCCCTCTTTTGAAAATGAGAAGGTTTAGGGCAGTTTCCAAAGTTTAGGGAGATTGGCATAGGGTGGCTCAGTGGAAATAGCCCAGGCTTGGGTGTCCGAGGTCATGGGTTCTAATCCTGGCTGTGCCACTTGTCAGCTGTGTGACTTTGGGCAAGTCATTTCACTTCTCTGTGCCTCAGTTACCTCATCTGTAAAATGGGCATTAAGGCTGTGAGCCCCATGTGGGACAACCTGATCACCTTGTATCCCCCCAGTGCTTAGAACAGTACTTTGCACATAGTAAGCACTTAACAAATACCATCATTATTATTATTATTATAGGGGTAAGGGTGAGGGGATCATTGCAGAGCTATCTACATCTCTGGATTTTTTAGTATTTCCAAGCAGAACTGTAAAAACTTGTTTGTACCAAATCCATCAGTGGTATTTATTGAGCACCTCCTCTGGGCAGGGCACTGTATTAAGTGTGTTGCCCTTCTGCATAACCCTGACTTGCTCCCTTCATTCACCCTCCCTCCCAGCCCTAGAGCAATTATGTATATAACTGTAATTTTTTTATATTAATGTCTGTCTAGACTGTAAGCTCACTGTGGGCAGGGAATGTGTTCATTTTTATAGTGTACTCTCCCAAGTGTTTAGTACAGTGCTTTGCACAGAGTAAGTGCTCAATAAATATGATTGAATGAATGAATGAAAAGTGCTTGGGAGAGTATACTAGAAACTACAGACAAGGTTCCTACCTTATTTTCTTGATGACTTCAGCTACCACCTCTAAGTAGACAACTCTCCAAACTATCTCCCTCTTGCTATACAATCTGGCATTTCCTCTTAGCTCCAGAATATCTCTGAATCTGAGCTCCTCATCTGTCCAGTGAAATCCACTTTTCCTAATTTTCCAGAAGCCTGCAACCTTAGTGTTGTCCTCAATTTCTCATTCTTTCACCTCTCAGATTCCATAATCTGCTGGTTACTCCACCTCAACATTCCTGGATCCACCACTTCTTTGTCCATCCAAACAGTCTGCAACTTGATTAGATCATGATGAGATTAGTGGATCAGCTTTCTCGCCTATCTCTCAATCCCCAGTGTATTCCCTTAGGTCTAAACTACTGACTGTAGCCTGAATCAGCTATTAAAAATGTCTCTTGGCACATATCTCTCTACTCCTCAAAAAACACCTGATCAAGCAGAAACCTCTCAGAATTGGCTTCAAGGCTTCTTTCATCTTGTGTATCAGTTCACTTCACCGGCTAATCTCCAGATCTCACTCCTCAAATGAGAAAGGTTTGGATAGTTAAGAAAATGATGTATTCTGCAATTTTTGTTAACTGTTCTCTATAATCACTCCTGTGAGATGACCAAAAGACCATAGAGTTGGAGAAATGGTGAAGGGCTAACTGACACATGTCCATCTCATAGGTTAGTTTCCATTAATGTGTATACACTATAAACAGAAATCGATGGTTCATGTTTCCATTTTTGTTTGAGGCTCATTTGAAGAAATACTTTGCTAGAGATAGTCATATTTAACAGAAGATTTCATTGAATCGTTCTGTCCAATTATTTTGGAAAAGGGGCTAAGGAAACATCGAAAGGAAATTTAAGATGCCTCCAGCCAGAAAAGCTTGGAACCATTGTCCACACACTCTCAGGATCAGGAAAATAGCAGGAAGTTGGCAAAGTCCATTGAGTATTTCCCTTTCCACAGAAGCAAAGGCATCAAGGATTGATCAACTTGGAATCTGTTTCAGATGGAGGTTTCCAAGGAAATATTAGGTAAGCTAATTAAGATGCTATTAAAAATGAATGATTTCATGGTTGGCAAAATTCCTTTAGAAATGTTGTTGGAAATTAAATGAGAAAAAGAAACAAGAAGTGTTCTTATAGGGTATCTTGTCTTGATCCTTAAAAGTATATTCTGATAAAGAATTAGTTAATTAGGTGATTTGATGAAATAAGGTAAGATCTA
This sequence comes from Ornithorhynchus anatinus, assembly GCF_004115215.2. Classification (NCBI taxonomy): domain Eukaryota; kingdom Metazoa; phylum Chordata; class Mammalia; order Monotremata; family Ornithorhynchidae; genus Ornithorhynchus; species Ornithorhynchus anatinus. Next base: position 59,902,793 of record NC_041753.1, read on the forward strand.
TCCTGGCTCACAGATCAGGACTGCATGAAGAATGTGTGAATAGCTTGAGCCCAAATTGTAATACTTATGCCAGGAGTGATTTTAAAGCTCTGAAAGTTAAGGGGGAAAAGTGTAGACATGGAAGGAAGGAGGCCATTTCTTCCCACTGTTTCACCTCTGCTCATGCTGTTGGTTTTTCTGTTCTCCCCTCTCTTCCCTGAAGGCTGGTTGAAAATGTATTCTGACTGTGACATCCAGTACTCGTTGTGGATAAGGAACGTTTCACTTCATTTTTCTATATTTCCTAAGTACAGTGCACCATCCCAAGTGGTGCTATTACTACTTCTATTTAAGTGGAATAAAACAAAATTAAGTGATTGGCCTTTACATATGCTCTGGTATGAGAATTTTAAAAGCGGTAAAAGTATTTGAGCACTTACTAAACGTGATACATTGAACTAAGTGCTTGGGAAGTTCAGCAGAAGCACGAGACCCATTGCCCTGGCTACAAGATGCTTATAGTGTCATCAGGGAGACACCCATAGAAATATTCCCAAGTGGTGGAATCAGAATAAGTAAAATTGAAAGTTCAATCAAATATTTGCGCACTTGCAGATGCTGAAGATGGGTAAAATAAGTGCAAGGGACAACTGAAGGATTGATAAGATTTGCGGTACGGATAATAAGTTGGGGAAAATTTGGAGGAGCTGAGATTTTCAGGGTGTATGGACTTGGGCATCAGAAGACTCGGGTGCTGTACTTGGCTCTGCCACTTTTTTATGGCATTTGTAAAGGACTCACTATGTGCCAGGCACTAGACTAAGTCCTGGGACAGCTAATCAGGTTGGACTCAGTCCCCATCCCTCATGGGGCTCACAGTCTTAATCTGTGACCTTGGGCAAGTTACTCAACTTTGCTTTGCCTCAGTTTCCTCATCTGTAAAATGGAGTACTGAATCCCCTGTCCTCCCTCCCCTCTTAGACTCTGAGGCCCATGTGGGGCAGGGACAGTGTCTGATCTGGTTGCCTTGTATCAGCCCCAGGGCTTAGTACAGTGTTATTATTATTATTGTCATTATTATCATTATTGCCATTATTTTATGGGATGCCTTGAAGCCAATAGTAAGGAGACTTTGTTTCATGCATAGGGAAATGGACAACCAGTAGAGGGTTTTGAAGAGAGGAGAAATGCATTTTGAGCAATATTTTAGGGAGGCAATCCTGGAAGCAGGAGAGTTTATGGACTGAAGAGGAGAGTTGCTGGAAACAGGGTGACCCGCAAGGAAACCAATACAAAGCCCAATCATGATATGATGTGCACTTGAATCAGGGTAGTGACTGTATAAGTGGGGAGGAAAGGGTGGATCTGTGTTCTGTTTTCTGAGAAAAAAATTGGCATGTTTTAACAGTTAATTGGATGTGAGAGAAATATATTTTTGACAATCTGTTATGGAAGCCCTAAATACCTTTTAGATAGGGTAACTTTAGTATAATATATAGTTAATGTATACACTAGACTGACAGTCATAAAGTGTACATATGCACATGCACACTAGACAAAATGTATATCTTGTAACTCATAAATCGCACTTAGAATATGTCAGCATCAATAGGAGGTTGAGAATATTGTCTCATGTAACCCAATTTAACAGACAGCTGGAAGAACATTCCTCCATGGGTTAGGCATATTGGCCTTCTGAGGACATCCTGTTTGAGTCCATTCTGATTTCACAGAATGCCCCTTGGAGGATAGCAGGATCAGTGACAGATTCTGTAATATGGGCATTTGTCCACTAGAAATGTCATTGAGTTCTCCAGCTCAGGTTATTGGGCTCATTGCCTTGGTGGGGAGGAAACAGGGCCCAGTCTAACCAGACAGCTTTAATAATCCATTATGGTATTGCCACAGACATGGTTTGGCTTCATTATTTAGCAGTTCATTCATTCATTCATTCATTCATTCATTCAATAGTATTTATTAAGCGCTTACTAGGTGCAGAGCACTGTACTAAGCGCTTGGAATGTACAAATCGTCAACAGATAGAGACAGTTATTCCAGAACATTATCTGAGAATATTTGTTATATGCGAATATTTTTTTTTAAACAGAAAATAGTGAATAGAATTTTCACTGCTATTTTACCTAGAAAATCAACTTTGAGGATTCTATCTTGGTACAAGGCACACATTCTTTAGACCCTCAATAGAAGTTTGTTGGATATGATGTGCCCGTAAAAAACAAAAACAACAGTCTTCCACTGTTCCATCTTGGGTAATTCAGAGAAAGACAGTGGCTTTTCTGTTTTCCTTCCTTTAAAAAACACAATATTTACCTGACTCCCTTAGGTGGTGGTGGTTTTAGTCAACTTGAGGCAATTACATTTAGAATTTTTGCTGTTGGATAGATTTTGTTTTGACTGTCTGGTCTGAATGAACTGTTGGAAGCTGTTCACTTTCATGTCACCACTGCAAGAAGTATTGCAAGATCATATTGCTCAGAGTAGATCCTACCAGGCAACCAGCCAAGAGAATTTCTAGAAAGGTTATAGGTGAAAATGACACTGGGATATGGCAATCCTTACCAGTTGAGAGGAAGAAACTACTTATTCTCCTGCTAACCTATTCTTTCAGAAGTGAGAGAGAGACAAGTCACCACTTGAAGCAATATGAAGTTCCCTCCTTGGGAACTCAGTTTTTCTTGAAAAAACTGAAGAGTTTTTTTTTTTCTCTCCAGGCTTTAGGCCTACAGTACCCTAATTTGAATGTTAGGATCATTAGAGTTGGGAGTGTTATAAATATTTCAGGTGGGCAGAAGCTGCTAAAAAGAATGGGTTTTATTAGAAACAATTGCCCTTTTCCAGCAACCACATTAAGAGAGCTGGGGAATGATACATTCTCTACATCTCTAAACTGTAGCCAGGTTTTCTCATTAACATGAGTCCAGAAAAAAGAAGCACTTAATGTGGCATGCTCTCAATTCTCCACATTCTTCAGAGGCTCCCATCAGCACACTCCAAGATGAAAACCTTTCCAAAAACAAACATTGAGATTTCAAACAGTAATGGATGAGAAGCAGCATGTGCTAGTGCATAGAGCCTAGGAATGGGAATCAGCAGACCTGGGTTCTTATACCAGTTCAACCACTTGTCTGCTGTGTGACCTTGGACAAGTCACTTGACTACTTTGTGCCTCAGTTTTCTCATCTGTAGAATGAGGATTCCATATCTGTTCTCCCTCCTACTTAGACTGTTAGCCCACGTGGGCCAGGGACTGTATCTGACTTGATTATCTTGTATCTACCCCAGTGCTAGACACATAGAAAGCACTTAAATGCCACCTTTATTTAGTAACTGAAAGATTTAAAACTCTGTTCATCTCCAATTATGAATTATAAAATGAATCTTTCCTGAGGCTTTGGAATCTCACTGACATGTCCAGGAAAGACTGTGAGAAGTCATTTCTCCCATGCTCCCGGGGCAGATTTGGTTCTTTTTAAACTTGAGTTTAACCTTTGACAGATTTGAGTGCCTGAATACTCTGCCAGGAGAAAAACAGCCTTGCATTCTCTTTCTTGTTTTAGCTTCCATTATTCACTGATAACTGAAGACCAGGGCGATTTGTGCAATGTCTCTCCATCTCTAATTCTAATTTTGTCACTAGACTTTTATACAATTTTGTCAAAATCATTTCAATTCAGTTTCATGCCTGTACATAGGGTTTCATTATTTGGCTCTATTGTCTCCCCTTAGCCTGAGGATTACTGGCTGTGTGAAATAATCTCAATAATGTTACCTTCCTTCATTTAGTTGGTCAATCATTATAGATATTGTGCACACACATTTTTTTTTTAATATGGCAGATGTTGGCCCAGTGAACATATACTGTATTCTCTAAGGCAAGGGAGGGTTTGAGACATGTTAGAAAAAGAACAGAGGTAAATGAGACTGCCTACCATTTTGTAAGATCTGTAATCTTAAGCAAAAGTTATTTCTGAAAATAGCAGATTCAATATTGAAGTATGTAGTACATCCATTCTACTGAAAATGCATTAAAGGTGAAAATGTTGGGAAGGGAATGTAGGCTACAGAATAAGTGCAAACAAAGGACCCATCAAGAAATCTCATTTTAGCTACAGAAATGTTAAGTTTATCTTCAATTAGTCTTCCTTGCAGAAAGATTATTACAAAAGCAATTTATCATCATAAAAGAGAAGAGGCTATCACCTTTGACTTAACATATGAAGAAACGCTTATTGAAATCCAGAATCATCTCTGTTTTACCGCAAATTCTCCCCAGTCTGTAACCCCCCGTTATTGAGTTTGGCGCTTTAACTCTTTCACATCACCAGGGCACCACTGGAACATTTACATCAGAGGTGGAAGTACTTAAAACTAAAATTAGGTGTGTAACTTTTGAACTTTTGGGATATTTTCCAACACTCCAACCTCGCACAATCTCACCAGCCATTTCTATTGTGTATGTACTTATTTACCTCCATCCGTGGCTCTTATGCATATATGTTTATTCAGTGATTCATTTCATTTGTAAATAATTTTATGTCTTTCCTTTTAGAGTGTAAGTTCCTTGTGGGCAGAGAACAACATAACACTTTTTTGTGTTGGACTTTCCAAAGTGCTTAATCGAATGTATTAAATCCAGTGTGCATTCAATAAATTCCATTACTTCTACTACTATCAGAGGTGCCATACATCTTTCTGAAGTTTCTCCCCGCAAAACACCATTAGACCAGCTTTCAACGAATGAATGTGGATAATAAGTGTATTCTAGTGTTGTGGCATTGTGAGCTAAGACATTTTAGAGAACTCAGTGTCCTTGGGAGAGTCAATTAAGTTACCTCATCTGTAAAATGGGTATTAAGACTGTGGGCCCCCTGTGGGACATTGACTGTGTCTAACCTGCTTAGCTTGTTTCTACCTCAGCACTCAATGCAGTGCCTGGCACATAGTAAGCCCTCAACAAATAACATGGGAAAATAAATCTTTGGCATGAGTCAAATGGATATTTTTGCTTTAGAAGAGGATGAGTTGTGACATGAATTCTTGAAATTGATTGAAGGTATTTATGCCTATGTAATATTAATAATTTAAAGCTGCAGGTCAATGTTTAAAGAGAGGTACATGTAAAGATAGCAAACCATTTATTTCTTCATGACTTTGATACATTTCCAAATATAGTAATATGCTTCGTTGTAGCATTTATGCCTCTAAACATAACAGAATTCTTAGCACAATCATCTAATGCATTTAAAAAAAATATCAAAAAGAATAATTTGCTCAGTCTTTCATAAAATACTGTAGTTATCTTAACTATATACTACAGGAAGTGTGCCTAAGGGTTAGAACAGGAGATTGTGGTTTAGGAGACCCGAGTTTTAGCCCCAGCTCTTACGGTATGGTTACTGAATGGTAAGTGAATGAATCTCCAGATTTGATGATCTCAGTTTTGCCCTTTATTAAACTCCAGTGACTGAGATTAGAGCCCCTTAGCTGTATCAATCAATCAGTGGTATTCACTGAGCACTTTCTGTGTGCAGAGCACTGAACTAAGGTGCTTAGGAGTGTAGAGAAGGAGCCCAACCTAGCGGAAAGAACAGGGGTCTTGGAGTCAGAGGACCTGGTTCTAAACCCATCTCTGCTATTTGCCTGCTCTGAGACCTTGGGCAAGTCACTAAACCTCTCTGTGCCTCAGTTTCCTCATCTTTAAAAATGGGGAATAAACTCTACTCCCCCTTAACCTAGACTGTGAGCCCCATATGTTACAGGGACTGTGTCCAAACTAATAACCTGATATTTACCCCAGCACTTAGAACACTTCTTGGCACATAGTAAGTGATTGCCAAATATAATCATAATAATTATAATAATACAATAAAGTATTGGACATGACCCCTGCCCACCAGGAGCTTAGTCTGGCATTGAAAAAAGACATTAAAATAAATTACGGATGGGTAAGTGTTGTGGAGCTGGGGAAGTGGGGAATATCAATATCGAGGGCTACAGACCCAAGTGCTTAGGTGCATATGTTGTTACTGCAGATTATTAAATTAGGTCTCAAATTAGCCATCCTGTATTTAGGACCACCAATAGAAGGAATGGAATTTGAAACTCCAACCAGGATCCAATAGTGATGTCTGGGTAGGTCCCAGTCATGGCTGAACCAGATTACCAAACAAGAGAATGATCAAAATTGGCAATTAATTAGTACCACAATTGTAAAAGATCACCACAGAAAAAAGACCAAAATCACTCAGTTATGGACATTTAATGTTTACTGTGTACAGAGGTCTGTACTAAGTGCTTGGAACATTGCAATAGAATTGGTGAACAAGACACCCTACCCTCAAAAAATTTACTTTTGATAAGGGAATTTACAATCTACAGTCTATCAAAAACAAGGTTTACAAGGTCATAACTGTTTAAAGCCACTGATATTTGAGACCTGCAGGGTCAAGTGGTTGATCTAGCTACCAAAAGTCAGACCATCATGTTCTTTGACATGGGTACTTTGCTTGGGGAAAAAGCTGAGAAATAAGATTTAATCTAGAATAACCCCAAATTAAGAAAATGAACCAATTAACTCTACTAGCTCTAACTACCTTTTCACTCCAGGAATACATTAAGTAGACAGAGATATTTTACACCATGAAGTTCCTCTTCTTGTAGATCTTGGAAGAACAGGCTAACACACACTTAATCAATAGGAAGTTTCAACTGCTTGACTTGCTTTTTCTCTGCCTTCAGGATCATTTAATCTCCCCCCGCCCAGGTCCATTGAGCTTTCCCACTACTGGCAGAGGAACCATCTGCTTCAGGAATGCTCCATGTGATTTTAGGGGGAGGGTAGTTTGCCCTTCTGCTAATAAATGAGTAGAATTTGAATTTTTATGATGTGCACAGCCCTGAATTAAGCAGTTGGGAAAGTACAATAGATTTTGTAGACATGAATCCTGCCCTAAGGGAGCTTTCAATCTATCAGGGGAAACAGACACCAAAATAAAGTAGTATTAGAGTATTAATATATGAACATTTGTATATGAAATATGCTCATTTATATATATTTTTATTACTGTATTTATTTTGTTAATGAGGTGTACATCCCCTTGATTCTATTTATCATGATTATGTTGTCTTGTTTTTGTCCGTCTGTCTCTCCCGATTAGACTGTGAGCCCATCATTGGGTGGGGATTGTTTCTATCTGTTGCCGAATTGTACATTCCAAGCGCTTAGTACAGTGCTCTGCACATAGTAAGCGTTCAATAAATACTATTGACTAAATGAATGAATGAACAGAAGTGCAATAGTTAAGTCGTGGGAAGGGTCTAAGTTCCCAATTGCTTAGGTGATGCAGAATTACTGAAATGACACTTGGTGGGGAAATAGAATTGGGAGAGGAAAGATTAATCGGAGAAGGCCTCCTGGAGGAGATGTGATTTTTAGAAGGGTTTAGAAAATGGGGAGAGGAGGAGCTCCTCCTCATCACTGGCTATAAAACACTCCATCAGCTCTCCGTCTCCTACTTAGCCTAGCTCCTCTCCAACTACAAACCAACCTGCACAGTTCCCTCCTACAGTACCAACCAAATCATCTCTCCTGCCGTTGACCCCTTGCTCACCCCTTCTTCCTGCCTGGATCTCCCTCCCACTTCATATCTGACAGGCCAGCACTCTCCCCATCTTTAAAGCCCTACTGAAATCACATCCCCGCCAGGAAGCCTTCCCTGACTAAACTTTCATCCTCTCACACTGTTTTCCCCCATACTGTGTCACACATGCACTTAGTCCCATCCCCTAAGCACCCATGTGCATATCATGTAGGGAAGCAGCATGGCTAAGTGGAAAGAGCGCAGGCTAGGGAGTCAGAGGACCTGGGTTGTAATCCTGGCTCCACCACTTAGTGGACAAGCCACTTAACTTCTCTGGGCCTCAGTTACCTTATCTGTAAAATGGGGATGAAGACTGTGAGCCCCACTTGGGACAACCTGATTACCTTGTATCTACCACAGCGCTTAGAACAGTGCTTGGCACATAGTAAGCGCTTAACAAATACTATAATAATAATTATATCCTTGTACTTGGTTATTTCCCCTATCTTTAATTTATTTTAGTGCCTCTTCCCCCTCCCCCCGCCCCCGACTATAAGATCCTTGAAAGCAGGGAATGTGTCTACTTATTTTACTGTACTCCCACAAGTGCTTAATTCAGCGTTATGCCCAGGGCAGATGCTCAAATGCCATTGATTGATAGGAGCTGAGGACTTGAACAAAGCTGAGCTTGTAAGGATGGAGAAGAGGGAGTGGATCCAACAGTCCTGAACTTCTACCTCACCCACTCGGCATAGGGAACTTTAGGTTCAGGTCCAGCACCCATTGATTGAATTGAATCCAAGAATCTTGGGAAACATGCAGGTGTGCATTGTTCCATGTCCCATGGGCTGAAACATAGAAGATTTCCAAACCCAAAGCATTCCGACAGTTTACTCTTGGCTAATTTCCCTGTGGAGAAACTGACAAAGAAATTAGAAAAGTTCACACCATTAAGGACCATGGGGATTTGGGACTTTAGATTGTAAGCTCCTTGGGGGCTGGGAACGTGTCTACCAACTTTGTTAAATTATACTCTCCCAAGTGCTTAGTCTAGTGCTCTGCAGACAGTAAGCACTCAATAAATACCAGTGATTGATTGATTGATTTGTTTGGTCAGGGTGTTTGGGTAACTAAACAGTGAAACCCAGCCTTCATTCAAATTTCCACTAGCTATGTGTTAGGGGATTCCCCCCCCCCCCCCCCCAGGAATAATCCAAGTAATTACCTCAATCACTCACTTTGCTTTGACTGTGGAAGCCTTGCTTTTTGTCAAACTAAAATTGCATTCTAATGGGCTTTGAGAATGAATACGCTGGCAGAAATGAGCAGTTTATTTCCTTATGACCAGTAGAAGCAGTTTCACTAACTGAAAAGGAAATTTGCTTCACTAGGCATTTCTTTCAAATGCTGTTCCTGTAGTCACTTGTATTTTCAAATATATACTGTACACCTAGTCTTGAACTGAATAATGAGCCCATGAAAAGCTTAAAGGCAACCGTGTTTGTGGTTTATGTTTATGCTAGGGAAGAAAAGTTTTGTGTATTATCTAGTAAATTTGGATCAATCAATGGTATTTATTGAATGCTTACTGTGTGTAGAACACTGTACCAAGCACTTGGAAGAGTACAATACGACCGAATTGGTAGACATCTTCCATTGTTATAAACATCCCTTTTAACCATAAAACATATTTTTAAAGTACATAGAAAAATTCACAATATGCCAAAGTCCATTTCTCCTCACAAGAGAAAGCAGAATAACTATAATCGTTCAGAAAAATGACTTGTCCAGTTGTCTCATTCTCATTTCTCCCCCTGCTTCCCTCTTGCTCACACCCTCCCTTCTGCCTGAAACTCTCTCCCCTTTCACATCCAACAGACCAGTGCTCTCCCTCTTGTCAAGGGCCTTCTGAATCACTCTTCTCCAGTAAATCTTCCCTGATTAATCTTTCATCTCTGCAACTCATTACTCACCCAACTGTCACTTTACCACTACTATGTCACCTGAGCACTTGGTTTATCCCACCTCCCCCAACTCATGTTGCACTGATGTACATGTTGTTATACGCTATTGCTTCCTCTTGCCAGTTATTTATTTTATTGTCTGTCTCACCCCACTAGATTGCAAAATCCTCGAGGCCACATGTTATATCTAGCTCCAGAGATTTCTCTCGATTGTTTAGATCAGCATGCCACACAAAGTCCTAAATAAATACTTTGATGGTTCTTGGCTTGTTCTCCAACTGTGCTAATGCCGTCAAAATAAAGAGATGCCTGTAGAAAAATCAACAACCAAACATTTCTAACCACGATATTATATTAACTGCAAGCTCCTCCTCTGGACTGTAACGTCCTTATGGGCAGAGAATATGTCTACCAAATCCGTTCTATTGTACTCTCCCAACTGCTTAGTAAAGTGATCTCCACACAGTAGCACACAATAAATGCAATTGATTGATAATTTCTACTCATTAGGCTGGAGTCTTTTTAAGAGAATTCACATATGCTCTCTGCCTAGGTTCTCAGTGGCAGTACAAATCTTACATTTTAAAGCAAACACTGAATATCATTTTGCACTTGATACCTCAAAGGTTTATCCAATTAAAAGCACTTTACCTAATTAAGAACATTTTTCTTCCTCTTTACCCCTTGGTATTATCTGGAAGTTGCAGTTTAGAATTCCCTTTCTTTTCTTTTCATTTACTGAATTACTGTATTTTGAGGTGGACTTTAACCTGTTCATTTATCGAGCAGTAGTCTTAAACGTTCACTCTAAGAATAGAGATATTGAGGAAGAAATTGTTAATGACAACAATGCATTAAAACTAAATTTTGAAGATACAACTGCAACTTGCCTTTATTTAAAATTTTAAAATCTGGGCTCTAAATATAACTCCCATCCTTGTCAGTTATCTCTCACGGGGAGGGAGTGAAACAGAAGGGGATGGTTAACAGCATCAATAAATCAAATCATTTTACAAAAGATCACATTTTCCGAGGAAGGTACATGACTGGAAAATTTGGATACAGTGTGAACAGAAGTCTTTCCGAGGAGTCAGAAACAGTTCAATGTTTTGGGAAAACGGGCCCAGTGAACAGCTTTTCGAGACTGGAAAAAATGACCACTGGGTGTCACCCATGAATGCACAGAAAAACAGCTCCAACAACATTTATCGAGGAGGTAAACATTTAAGGCCATTTCTTTTGGATATTCACATTTGAGATGTTTGCTGTGGCACAGTGCTGAAATCATGGGGGTTCAGGCTACCTCAGTGGTGTAATATTGGATTATGTAATTTCTTAAAAGTATCAGGACATTCTCAGAGAGTCTGCTATCAACAAAACGTAGCACCACCTAGAAGTGGCTACTGTTCTCTCCCCATCAAAGAATGGGAGTGTGGTTGGTTTCTAACTTCATCTTTGAACATCAGGCCATTTCTCTCTGTAGCAATGGCTTTCTGGTGTACAGATAAGGAATGGGATTTTTGAAATAGAAAAATGAATATCTACAGCAAACAAGAAGGGGAGAAATGAAAAGCCATAAAATATCATTGATATTGACTAAAGAAAAACAAAGCATCATGCATCCAGAAAATCATAGACCACTGTTTGCTAAAATCGGTTGAAGGAAATAAACAGTGGAGGGTTAGATACAATCCATTTTACTTATCTTCATTCTGAAATCGATGTATGAAGTCAAATGATGTAGAGCCCCATGCAAGAATTGAGTTTATTGGATTTGTGGATTTTTTTGAAGAAGGAAACCAATTCTTTGTCTCTTCAACTAACACAATTATGGACACCTATCTCACAGCCTATATTTAATATCATCAATTTTTTTGATCCCTGTCAGAGATGATTAAAAACCTGAAGCAAATATTTCCACTTTGATGTGTTCTTTTAAAAGGGAGTTTTCATCATGTTTCCACACTGCATTCAGAAAAGTAATCAGTCCAATAGCAATGTGTTTGGGAGAAAGATTCTCCTCATTTTCCTTCAAACTCTGCAGCATGACAAAAAAAAAAAACCCTCCTAAAACCAGGTGCTTTGTAGTTGTTTTGAAGATTTTAATTTAAATAGTGGTTTGGTCTCAATCAATCATATTTATTGAGCATCACATTGTACACAGAACACTGTACTAAGCGCTGGGGAGAGTTATATTTTAAAGAGTTTTATTTTAACTACCTTGAGTTTCTGCTTGAATTTTAACCACCTTTCTTGCCAATAACACTTGATGAACAGTTGTTCATCAGTCGAGTAACTTTCCCATAGCCAGATTCTTCACAATAAACAACATAGTTTAAGGAGGTTGAAGTAGAAATTTTAAAAGTCACCTTACTAATTAATGCCAGACAAGTCACCTTACTAATTAATGCCAGACTGTAGGTTCCACCTGTAAATCTGAATTGAGATTTTCTCTTTAGCTTCCTATAGTCAACTCCTTCTCCCTTTTCCCCTACCCCCATTTTGGGGTAGCTCTTTTTAAACTGAAAGTTTACATTCAGTAGCTTCCAGGTCTGCAGTTAGTGTTTGGGTCAAACAAAGAGTCAATATGATGTCATGTCTAGACAACATGTAAATTAATATGAATGCAATTGAGTTACAAATACCATACTAATACAAATTAATCTGAATTAAGTTTAATCCACAGTTATTAACTGATTAAATGTGGCTGTTGGTAGCTACAGGGTGCTGACTTCCATCTGTGATTGTTAGGGGCACAGCTTAATCACTGCTTCTGCACAGAAAAATATTTAAAGCAAATGTCATGTTCTCCAACTCTTCTTGCCTATTCACTGAATGAAACATCTAGAAATGCAAATATGAAATCTACATTTTAAAAAATAAATAGACTCCTATTGCCTATTCACTGAGTGAAACATCTAGAAATGCAAATATGAAATCTACATTTTTTTTTTAAAAATAAGTACAACGCTTTCTTGAATTTTGTAACTGGCTATGGTTAGGGGGTGGCTTCTCAGTGACACTGGCTGACTGTACATCAGCTCTCGAAGGTACATCCATCTCGGCAAGAGGAAAATACTATTTTGCTTTGAACATTCCTGGAATGAAATGTCCAGCATCTTTCCTCTTTCCATACCATAGCCAAAGGATGGAAAAGAGGAAATGCAGGAAGAGGTCCCTTGGGCATCTTCTATTGACATTCTTATTTTTGGGAGCTAGTGTCCCAAATGTATACACCAAATCACCCACTTGACTATTCAAAGTAAGAAAACAGTCACTGCAGACTGGGGTTGGGGTAGGGGTAGGTGAGAGAGATTAGGAATAAAATCATCATCTTCGAGTGCCTCTGTTAGTCTTTAAACAAAATATCCCTCTCTGAAGAGTACATATGCCTAGATGATACTTTTTCTCTTTTCCAGTCTTTGCTTGAGCTAGAAACTTCCCAGAACTTATGTTTGGAATGAGAAACACACTGATTTTTTTTTCATTTTGGGACCCAATTCTATTACTTGCCATTTTAGTGCTGGATTTATCAGATAGTTCCCTACCCAAAGTGATAAAGAATGTTTTTCCAATTTGCTTTTGAAGAGAACAGCTAGCTGGTCAGAAAACTGAAGCTTGAAGTTTTGAAAGACTTTGGGATCTATTATGAATATAACATGCAGAGAGTCGATAATTAAAAACTATGTGATATCAAAAGCAGGGTCACTGCATTGTATAGACTCTTTTATAGACATCCTACTCATTGCCATAATAACTGAAGCTGTCATGACAGTGGTCTGAGCTTAGCATGAAGCTCTAAACAATTCTGACAGGCTGCAGCTCATTAAGGGACAGTCATTTTGTTGAAATGTCTATCAGCTCTCAGGGATGCACCAAGATGAATAGACCCAAAACAATAGCCCCATTTGTTAGAGCAGTAGTTTCTCTAATACATGATGAGACAATCAAGCCAAGCTGCCTTCAGCACAAAGACATAATTAATCAAATGGACAAATGGTTCAAAAATTGCTCTAGTATATTCTGTAGTGGACAGAGGTTTCCATGGAAACATTGGCGTTTGCATCACAGTTAATGACCATTCTGTACAATGAAGTTACCCACCCCGCCCCAACCAACTCACCCCCCAAGTGGAAAAAAAAATAAACAAAACAGGGGGAAAACATGGTAGCTTTAAGGAAGAACATTTAGGTCTAGTTTCCCTGCCTGAGTTAGCAGTTGCACTCTATCCTGTATGGAACAGCTCTATGAAAGGAGACAAGGGGTTTTAGCATTTCGCAGAAGGAATGTGTTGAAAACCAAGCTTCAAGGATGATTTTTAATGCCAGTATCCGTTTGGTCCTGTGCATACTTCAGTGCAACGTGAGCACTGTGACTTGATTGAAGGGTGTTTTATATATGTTTTTGGACTGAGGCAGGTTTGAGCATTAAAAAAGAATATCTGAGAGTAAAATGCAGGCCTCAAATTCATCTCAGCCCCCTCTAGAGTGTTAGCTCCTTGTGGGCATGGGACATGTCTAACAACTCTGTTGTAGCGTACTCTCCCAAGCCTTTAGTGCAGTGCTCTGCACTTAATAACTGCTCAATAAATATCATTTATTGATTGACTCTCACTTTACCTCACTCTGTAATAATGATAATAATAATGATAATGGAAATTGTGGTATTTGTCAATCTCTCACTCAACTCATCTGCAAATGACCGCTTGCTCCATTCCTCCAGCCTGGAATTCCCTCCATGGAGCACAGTTCTCCCCATCTTCAAAGTCCTTCTAAAATCCCATCTCCTCAGAGAAGCTTTCCATGATTAATTTCCAATTCCCCAGAGTAGCAGTGTTCTAGTGGAAAGAGAAGCAGAGATGCATCGTGGACAGAGAATGGGCCTGATTATCCAAGCATCTGGGTTCTAATCCTGCCTCCACCACTTCTTTACTGGGTGACCTTGGGCAAGTGACCTAACTTTTCTGTGCCTCAGTTACCTCATCAGTAAAATTATTGTATTTGTTAAGCGCTTACTATGTGCCAAGCACTGTTCTAAGTGCTGGGGCAGGTACCGGGTAATAAATCAGGTTGGACACTGTCCCCATCCCACATGAGGCTCATACTCTAAATCCCCATTTTTCAGATGAGGTAACTGAGGCCCAGAGAAGTGAAGTGAATTGCCCAAGGTCACACAGCAGACAAGTGGCAAGGATTATTACTGTGAATCCCATGAGGGACAGGGACCATGTCCAACCTGATTATCTTGGATCTACCCCAGCACTTAGTGCAGTGTCTGGAACATAGTAAGCACTTGAAAAATATCATTAAAAACAAAAAATAAAAAAAACACACATGGACCTGGGAGTCAGAGGACCTGGGTTCTGTTTTTGGCTCTACCACTTGCCTGCTGTGTGACCTTGGGCAAGTTCCTTAACTTTTCTGTGCCTCAGTTTCCTCATTTGTAAAATGGGAACTCACTACCTATTCTCCCTCCTACTTAGATAGTGAGCCCTATGTGGGGCAAGGATTGGGTGTTATATGATTTTCTTGTATCTACTCCAACTAACTTAGCACAGTCCTTGGCACATACTAAGTGCCTAACAAATACCATAATTATTACTCTTATGACAAGTCGTGCATCCCCATCTCTTTCAGCTCCCATAGTCAATCTGTGGCTAAATCCTGTCGATTCTTCCTTCATAACCTTTCTAGAGTCTGCCCTTTCCTCTCCATCCAAACTACCACCATGCTGGTTCAAGCACTTGTCATATCACATCCTGAGATGATGACTGCATCTGTCACCTCGTTGACCTCCCTGCCTCAACCTTCTCCCTTCTCCAGTCCATACTTCACTCCAGATCATTTTTCTAAAGCTTCCTTCTGCACATGTCTCTCCACTCCTGAAAAACCCCCAGTGGTTGCCCATTTCTCTCCGCATCAAACAGAAACTTCTAAGCATTATGCCTTAAAGCTATTACCTGTCCTCCCTCTTCTCTCACAACATCCCAGCTCATAAGGATTGCTCCTCTCAAGACAACTTATTGTACCTCATTATCTTGCTCACCACCATCCTCTTCCTCATTCCATCACTCCTGCCACAAACTCCTTCTCCCTTCCCACTCAACAGACCACTGCTTTCCCCATCTTCAAAGTGCTAATGAAATAGTATCTCTTTCAGGAAGCCTTTCCTGATTAATCCTCCATTTACCCCATCTATAACTTATTTTAATATCTGTATCCTCCTGTAGACAGTAAGATCTTTATGGAGCTTTCAAGTGTATCAACTCTATTGTATCTTACTTTCCCAAGCACTTAGTACAGTGCTCTGAACTCAGTAGGTGCTTAATGAATACCACTGAGTGATTGATTGATTCATAATTACCATTGATGATGATGATGTTAATGGTTGATTGATATTCTGTAAGTTCTCCTCTCGGCTCTGCAATTGACAAGTTTGGGGAATGAATTGCTTGGGCATAGTTTGTCCCCCATTTTTCTATCCACCTTAGTGTGATTCTGTGAATCCTCATAATAACAATTATTATTATTATTCAGTGCTGAGGAAGATACAAGATAATCAGGTCAGACACTGTCCCTACCCAACATGGAACTCATTACCTAAGAAGGGAGAGAGACTGGTGAAATTTGCATCTCCAATGTCTAGCTTTGGCAGTTCACTCATTCATTCATTTGATCGTATTTATTGAGCATTTACTATGTGCAGAGCACTGTACTAAGTGCTTGGAAAGTACAATTGAGCAATAGAGACAATCCCTGCCCGCACCGGGCTCACAGTCTAGAGGGAGGGGAGACAATCATCAAAACAAGTAAACAGACATCAAGTTAAATAAATAGAATTATAGATTTATACATACATACATACATGCTGTGGTGTGGGGGTGGTGGGGGAAGAGCAAAGGGAGCTAGTCGAGGTGACTTGGAACGGGGGGGTGCTGAGGAAAAGGGAGGCTTAGTCTGGCTGTCTTCCCTGGGTATACGTTGAAAGCCACGGCAAGGGGGGAGGGAGTTCTTCACCTGTCTTCTATTGAAAGGGTAATTCTCTCTACCCCACATGTATACTTGATGACTCTTTTTCTAATGATTATGTTGGTTTAGGATGAAAACCCTACACTAATGTTTAAAAGACCCTGTTCGTATTAGCCGTAGATTATCTCAATCAATCAATCAATCAGTGGTATTTTTATTCAATACCCACTGTGTGTTGAGTACTATACTAAGAGCTTGGGTGAATTTACTAGCCCCTAGAACTTAATGACAGTACAGGGATGGACGAGCAGAGGACCAACTAATAATTACAATTTGTTCCTCTTTGAACCTCTTATAATTGAAATAATTCCTCAGAACAGTTTTCTTTTGTTAATTTGGGAACATGTCCACCTGTGGCAGTAAAACACATATTTTCTGTCTGCCAAAACACCATGATCTTTATAACCTAAAAAGAGTGAGTTATTTTTGTTCTATTCAGTTATGTAGCAATAATAAGTCCAGCCTTGACAATCCAGCTGCAACTACCTGACATTTCTATCAACAGAAAGTCCTCAGTTGCCTCGGTTTAAATATGTTCACAGAAATACCTGATGTATGACTTGATGCTAAAACTGTCAAACATATTCAAAATAATTAAAACCCTCAAACTCTTCCATGGTAGAAGTGCTAAAAAGCACTTGGCAGCCATTTTGAGGCAGATGTTGAACACACTTTGGGACTTTTAAGAGGCTGTCAAACTGGGGCATTTAAAATGGCAAACACAAAAGCAGCTCTCAATGGAAAGACAAAGTTAAAGTTTTTGAGTAAGAATCCTTCCCTCTGTGCTTTTGCAGCAAAAGCTTACAATGGTCCGTGGTCACCTTCTACAGCACCTGGATAACTGACATGTGGGTTTAATGATAGCTAGTTTGAAAATTGTGTTGAAAGCTCCACGAAGTGGTCAGACCTATACAAAATGCATTGATTTTAGTCATCTTCGCCAGTAGCAGCAACCACCAAGATCATCCACGGTATACGACACTAGGTGCTTGGATGCAAGAATAGTCAGTGAGGAAGTTCCCTTTGCCTTTTAAAATGGATACTTAGACTCAGGTCCTGAACAGATGAAGGGATTAGGTCTCAAAACACTCACACGTAATGTGCACGATAGAGTGGCTTTGCCAAATCAAGACATTTTCTAAATTTCTCATCCAATAACTAGAGACCCTCAAGGCTTAGTTCTGGGTCCCCTTCTATTCTGCATCTACACCCACTCCCTTGGAGAACTCATTCACTTCCACAGCTCCAACTACATCTCTATGAAGATAATTCCCAAATCTCCATCTCCAACCCTGATCGCTCTCCTTTTCTGTAGTCTTGTATTGCCTCCTGCCTTCAGGACATCTTTACTTGGACATCCCCGCCGGCATCTCAAACTTAACACGTACAAAAAAGAACCCCTCTTCTTTCCACCCAAACCGAGTCCTCCCCCTTACATTCCCATCACTGTAGACAGCACCACCATCCTCCCTATCTCAGAAGCCCATAACTTTGGAGTTATCCTTGACTCATCTCTCTCATTCAACCCACATACTCAATCTACCAGCAAATCCTGTCAGTTTAACCTTCACAACATCACTATAATCCACTCTTTCCTCTCCATCTCAACTGCTACCACATTAATCCAAGCACTTATCCTATCCTGCCCTGCCTTGATCAACCCCTTGCTGACCTCCTTGCCTCCTGTCTTTCCCACTTCAGTCCATACTTCACTCTGCTGCCCAGATCACTTTTTCACAGAACAGTTCTGTCCATGTTTCCCCACTCCTCAAGAACCTCCAATGGTTACCCATCCACCCCTGCATCCATCAAAAAATCCTTACTATCGGCTTTAAAGCATTAAATCATCTTTATCCCTCCTACTTTACCTCCCTGATTTCCTACTAGAACCCAGATTGCACACTTTTCTCCTCTAACACCAACCTACTCAGTGTACCTCATTTACATCTATCTCAAGACTGACCTCCCTCCCCCATGCTGCCTCTAGCCTCTAACACCCTCCCTCTTCATATCTGACAGATGATCCCTCTCCCCACCTTCAAAGCCTTATTAAAAGCTTCTTCAAAAGGCCTCCCCTGACTAAGCCCTGATTTCTTCTTCTCCCATTCTCTTCTGTGTTGTCCATGCACTTGTAATTGCATCCTTTGAGAAGCAGCGTGACTCAGTGGAAAGAGCATGGGCTTGGGAGTCAGGTCATGGGTTCGAATCCCGGCTCCACCACTTGTCAGCTGTGTGACTGTGGGCAAGTCACTTAACTTCTCTGGGCCTCAGTTACCTCATCTGTAAAATGGGGATCAAGACTGTGAGCCTCATGTGGGACAACCTGATTACCTTGTATCTACCTCAGCACTTAGAACAGTGCTGTGCACATAGTAAGCGCTTAACAAATACCAACATTATTATTATTATCCTTTATTCACCCCTCCCTCAACCCCAAAACACTTATGCAAATATACATATTTATTTCTCTCACTGTCCGTATTCCCCTCTAGACTGTAAACTCACTGTAGGCAGGGAATGTATCTACCAGCTCAGTTATATTGTACTCTCCCAGGTGCTTTGCACAGTGTTATGTAAACAATAAGCACTCAATAAATGTGACTGATTGATAAAGAACAGTTGCTCCTACAGAGCACTTTTCAACACAGATGGCTATTTGATCTAATAGAACCAAGTACAGTTCTCAATAAATACTATGCAGATAGCTTCCATTTTTTTTCCCTAGCCCTGATGTCTCATGTGACCCACACTCTTGCATCCCCTCATGCCTCTGGGACATCACTACTTGGACTTCCTGCCAGCATCTCAAACACTACATGCCAAAAACCAAGCTCCTCATTTTCCCCCTTAAACCTTAACTTCCCACTGACTTTCCCATATCAGTCCACAGCATCACCGTCCTTTCTGTGCAAAAAGCCTGCAACATTGTGTCATACTTGACTTTTCACTACCATTCAACTCTCACTTCTTCTCACATCCTGCCAGCTTTTCACACATTTTCCCAGATCTGCCCATTCCTCTCCATCCAAAGTGCTATCACCGCCTTACATGCCCAGACCTCAGCACACCTAGACTATGCATGAGCTTACTCGCAGCGTGGCTCAGTGGAAAGAGCAGGGGCTTTGGAGTCAGAGGTCATGAGTTTGAATCCCAGATCTGCCACTTGTCAGCTGTGTGACTGTGGGCAAGTCACTTAACTTCTCTGTGCCTCAGTTCCCTCATCTGTAAAATGGGGATGAAGACTGTGAGCCCCACGTGGGACAACCTGATTTCCCTGTGTCTACCCCAGCACTTAGAACAGTGCGCTGCACATAGTAAGCGCTTAACAAATACGAACATTATTATTCGTCAGCTTCTACCCACTCCAGTCAATACTACTCACTGTTTCACAGATCACCTGCTTGAGGCATCACTCAAACTACATCTCTCCTCTCCTCAAAACCCTCAGTTGTTCCTCTTGAGAAGCAGCACGACCCAATGGAAAGAGCACCTGCTTGGGAGTCAGAGGTGGTGAGTTCTAATCCCAGCTCCACCACTTGTTATCTGTGTGACTTTGGGCAAATCAATTAACTTCTCTGTGCCTCAGTTACCTCGTCTGTAAAATGGGGATTAAGACTGTGAGCCCCAAGTAGGACAACCTGATAACCTTCTATCTACCCCAGTGCTTAGAACATTGCTTGGAACAAAGTAAGCGCTTAACAAATACCATCATTTTTATTATTATTATTGTTACCTGCTGTGTGACCTTTGGGCAAGTCACTTCACTTCTCTGTGCCTCAGTTACCTCATCTGTAAAATTCCTCTTGTGAGCCCCCTGTGGGTCAGGGACTGTATCCAACCTGATTTGCCTCTATCCAGCCCAGTGTTTAGTACAGTGCCCGGCACATAATAATAACGATAATAATGATTATGGTACTTGTCAAACACTTACTCATATCTAAGCGCTGGCGTATATAATAATGTTGGTATTTGTTAAGTGCTTACTATGTGCAGAGCACTGTTCTAAGCACTGGGTTAGATACAGGGTCATCAGGTTGCCCCACATGAGGCTCACAGTTAATCCCCATTTTACAGATGAGGTAACTGAGACACAGAGAAGTTAAGTGACTTGCCCACAGTCACACAGCTGACAAGTGGCAGAGCCAGGATTCGAACCCATGTTCGGGCTCTTTCCATGGTGCCATGCTGTATATGCAAAGTAGTCAGGTTGAACACAGTCCCTGTTCCACACAGGGTTCACATTCTAAATCCCCATTTTACAGCTGAGGTAACTGAGGCCCAGATAAGTTAAGTGATTTTCCCAAGGTCACACAGCAGACATGTGGCCGTCAGGATTAGAACCCATGACCTTCTGACTCCCAGGCCAGTGCTCTATCCACTGAGACAGGCTGCTCCTCAGTACATAGTAAGTAAGACACAGAGTAAGTGCTTAACAAATACCATTAATATTATTATTATTATTATTCACAACAAACAAAAACTCCACACAATCGACCTCAAGGCTCTCCAGCATCTGGCTCCACTCTACCTGTCTACTCTCTTCTCCTCCTGTTCCCCAACTCACTCATTTCCTCCTAAGCTGACCTTCTACTTGTATCTAGGTCTTGACTCCTCACCTTCATCCTCGTACTCACACTATTCCCCCAGTTTGGGACTCCTTCCCTCCACCCACCAGACAGATCACAGCTCTTCTCACATTTAAATCCTATGTAAAAATCCCACCCCCTTTAACTAACTTTCCCAGTTAATTTCTTAGCCCACTGAGCCATAATCTCTCCATATGAATTTATTTAGCCGCTCCTTAGCACACACACACACACACACATATATATATATATATTTACTCATTTATTTTGACCACTCTAGTTGTGAATATTTTTATGTTTGTCTCCTCCATTATTCATTTATTCAGTTGTATTTATTGAGTGCTTACAGTGTGCTGAGCACTGTACTAAGCGCTTGGAAAGTGCAATTTGGCAACAGAGACGATCTACAGTGTGTAATGTCCTTGCAATGTACCCTGCAATAATAATAATAATGGGATTTGTTAAGTGCTTACTATGTGCCAAGCACTGTTCTAAGTGCTGGGGTAGATACAAGCTAAACAGGTTGTCCCACGTGGGGCTCACAGTCTTAATGCCCATTTGATAGATGACGTAACTGAGGCACCGAGAAGTGAAGTGACTAGCCCAAAGTCACATAGCTGATAAGTGGCAGAGCCGGGATTAGAACCCACAACCTCTGACTCCCAAGCCTGTGCTCTTCGGTACTTCCCAAATACGTAGTACACTGCCCCACATCGAGTGGGCACTCAGTAAATGCTACCATCACCACTATTATTTCTGCTATGTTACGTGCCCTATGAAGCTACCGAGAGCTGGATATTTAGGGAGATCATGGAGCAGAGTTTTTTTTAAATAAACCAATCTCAAATTCAAGATGAGATTTCAAAGCCAAGAAAGCTTTTTGAAATTTGAAAGCATGTGCCAGATTCTCTCTGGTGGGTTGGGGTATGCCAGCAGTCAAAACGATTATGGCAGCAGAAAGCTCTGGTACCTAATTAAAGATGAGGTTTATGGAAATGTTATTGAAATTCTGGAGATTTTACTTCAGATTTTGGTGAATGGAAAAATAATGGGTATGTTCTCTAACTAAAATCCTATGGTATTTTCCTAGGCTATTATTCTTCTTTGCCAGCTTCTCTTAGTCTCCCTCCTGTCTATCCAAAATGCAAATACAAAGGTAATCTTCCAAGCTTCTTATTCTTTATTTGCAATTTTTCACTACTGATGTAGGGCAATAAAAGGCCTCCCATTTGTTCTGTTTTACATAGCCTTATTTCTCATGCATCACAGCCTCATTTCTAATTTCAGAATGCAACACATTGGGGCCCCACAAAATTATTAGCCCTGGACCCAAGGGTGGATTAACAAAGCCCTACTGCTGATACACATTTTATGTAAAAATTACCAATGCATGGCAACAGAAACAAAAGCTTCCTTTGCTGCAATAATAAAATGGGAACAAGAAAAGTGTTTTAGAAAAATATAAAAAGACAGAATAGTTTATGCCAAGATGGTACAAAGAGTTGCATCAACCTCAGTGATTGTTCTAAACATGACTCTTTAAGAGCAGTAAAAAAACCTTATTTTTTACTGTTCCAATAGGAATCTATTGGAGTTCAATCAATCAATGTAATTCGATCATGCATGGTTACAGCATTTCGTCTAACAGCCAAATTCATGATAAGCAAAAAGGCCAAACGTTATCTCCTGAGTCACCTTCAAATTCATTAGATAATAACTCAGGAGAATCATTCTTAGTAGTTTACAATCTAAATTAGATGTTGTGAGTTTAGGCTGTTGCTCATGCCCCAAACTAAAATGGAACCTTTAAAACCATCCTTTCTGGCTTTGCCACTAAGACCCTTCAGGAAATTACTTAACCTTTCACTATCTCTTCTTCTCTCACTGGAAGAAAAACATTTCATTTTGGGGGAAGCCATCTCCAGACTAGAGATGCCATGAAGTGATTTTGTACTTTTGACCTCCAAAAGAAACATGAAACTTCAAAAATGAGTCAAACTATAAGCATGAACCCCCAAAATAGGCAACAACCATCATATGAAAGACCACTGAGGATTCACCAAAGATCGACACTACTCTTTTGCAAATAGTGGCATAAGGCCAGATTTTGTAAACAGGCTAGCCAATAGAAACCAGTATTCCACATATAAGGTGAAATCAATCAATCAATCGTATTTATCGAGTGCTTATTGTGTTCAGAGTGAAAACTATGCACCCTCTAGAAAAAAAAAGTTCACAGGTTTTGGTGTGAAATTTTGTCTTAATATTTTTTAGTACTATGTTTTAGAAAATTAGCCACTAGTCACAGGCTATTTTGTAAAAAGAATGAAGACTATGGTATGTGATTTCATCAGAGGT
Organism: Ornithorhynchus anatinus; assembly: GCF_004115215.2. Classification (NCBI taxonomy): domain Eukaryota; kingdom Metazoa; phylum Chordata; class Mammalia; order Monotremata; family Ornithorhynchidae; genus Ornithorhynchus; species Ornithorhynchus anatinus. Next base: position 59,926,309 of record NC_041753.1, read on the forward strand.
TTCTGCTCTCAAAATGTTTGTGGGAAAGCATTGGGAGACAGGTGATTTGTGAGAAAAGTGGCATTCTTGCAAACTAGAGAGAAATGGGCAAAGTTCCGCAGTACCTGAATTCAAGTCAAAATGACAACAGGACTATAATTAGGTCACACTAAGGGTCTCGTAGAGAAAGTATTTCAGGAAATAAGTGTTTCACTTGGAACCATGTAATAGCCATAATATTCACTTCCAAATGATAATGCTTGCTAAGAAGGCAAAAATGTCCCTTCCAGCCAAGGCTGTTTTACATTTTAGGTCAAGGGGTAGCTGCCTAGGATGGCCTCAACTGCCACCTCAATCAATCAATCAATTACTGGTATTTATTGATGATTTACTGTGTCATAGCACTAGAACGAAGGACTTGGGAGGATGCAATGCGAGACACGATCCCTACCAACAAGGGGCTTATGGTCTAGAGGGGAAGAGATGCATTAAAACAAATTATAGACGGGGAAATGGCAAAATCTAAGGATATGTATATAAGTTCAGTACAGGTCGTGGTGAATATAAAACTGTTTAAGGGTTACAGATTCAAGTGCCTAGGCAATGAGGAAGGCAGGGGGAATAGGTAAAATAAGGACTTAATCAGGGAAGGCCTTTTGGAGGATGTGACTTTAGTGGGGCTGTGAAGGTGGGCAGAGTGGTGGTCTGTCAGTAGTAAAGGGGGTGGGAGTTCCAGGCCAGATGGAAGATGTGGGCAAGGGGTCGATAGTGGGCAAGGGGTCATTAGTGGGATAAATGAGATTGAGATTGATTTAAGGTTAGCATTAGAGGAGCAGAGTGAGTAGGTTGGAAAAGGGAGAGATAGGAGGGTGGGAGGTCAGCAAGGAGGCTGACCCAGTAGTCAAGGTGGGAAACGATGAGTGTTTGAGATCAACGTGGTAGCAGTTTGGATGGAGAGGAAAAGGGTGGACTCTAGAGATGTAGTAGAGATAGAACTGACAGAATTTTGTGACAAACTAAATGCATGGGTTAAACGAGAGAAATAAGTCAAGGATAATGTCCATGTCATGGGCTTTTAACACAGGAAAGATAGTTGTGTGGTCTACGATGATAAGACAGGGTTGGGTGAGAAGAGAAGGAGTTCTGTTTTGGACATGTTAAGTTTCAGGTGTAGGTGGGACAACCAAGTAGAGATAATAATAATAATAATGTTGGTATTTGTTAAGCACTTACTATGTGCCGAGCACTGTTCTAAGCGCTGGGGTAGGCATAGGGGAATCAGGTTGTCCCACGTGGGGCTCACAGTCTTAATCCCCATTTTACAGATGAGGGAACTGAGGCACAGAGAAGTGAAGTGACTTGCCCACAGTCACACAGCCTACAAGTGGCAGAGCTGGGATTCGAACTCATGAGCCCTGACTCCAAAGCCCGTGCTCTTTCCACTGAGCCACGCTGCTTCTCCAGAGATGTCCTGAAGGCAAGAGGAAATATGAGACTGCATTCAATAGCATTTATTGAGTGCTTACTATGTGCAGAGCATTGTACTAAGTGCTTGGAATGTACAATTTGGCAATAGATAGAGACAATCCCTGCCCAATAATGGGCTCATAATCTAAATGGGCGAGACAGACAGAAAAGCAGAACAGAACAAAACAAAACAACATCATCAAGATAAATAGAATCATTGAGATATATACCTCATCAACAAAATAAATATGATAATACATAATATATACAAATAAGTACAGTGCTGAGTGGAGGGGAAGGAGGAAGAGCAGAGTGTGGGGGGGGGGGAAGGGAGGGGAGGAAGGGCAGAGGGAAAGGGGGGGCTTAGTCTGGGAAGGCCTCCTGGAGGACGTGAGATCTCAGTAGGGCTTTGAAGAGGGGAAGAGAGTTAGTGTAGCGGATGTGAGGAGGGAGGGTATTCCAAGACAGTGGTAAGACGTGGGCTAGGGGTCGACGGTGGGACAGGCACGAATGGGGGACCATGAGGAAGTGAGCAGCAGAGGAGCAGAGTGTACGGGGTGGGCAGTAGAAAGAGAGAAGGGAGGTGAAATAGGAGGGGGCAAGGTGATGGAGAGCTTTGAAACCAAAAGTGAGGAGTTTTTGTTTTGTGCGAAGGTTGATAGACTGCAGGGAGTCACAGAAAGACTTAGAGGAGAGGAATTGGAGCCAGCGGGTGTAAGGAATGTGCTTGAGGACTTTGGAAAAGAATGGTACGAGGGATATGCCTTGAGGTCAAGGGAGGGTTGACACGGGTAATTCTCAAATTTACTTCACTAACCCGATCTCCCTCTTTCCAGTGGCATATCTCCTCTTACCTCCTAAACATCTCTATATGAGAAGCAGCATGGCCTAGCATGGGACTGGAAGTCAGAGATCATGGGTTCTCTGCCAGCTGCCTGCTGTGTGACCTTGGATAAGTCAATTAACTTCTTTGTGCCTCAGTTTTCCTCATATGTAAAATGGGGAATAAATATCTGTTCTTCCCTCTTAGACTTTGAGCTCCATTTGGGACAGGGACTGTGTCTGATTATCATGTATGTACCCCATGCTTAGTATATACTTGGCACAAAGTATGGACTTAACAAGCACTATTATTATTATTGTTATTGTTATTATTATTACATAGCTATCCTGCCAGGGACCTCAAGCTGGACACATCCAAAACTGACATTCTCATCTCCCCTCCCAAATCCTCTCCTCCACTTAACTTTCTCTTCACTGTTGTCAACACCACCATCCTCTCTGTCTCTCAAACCCGTAACTTTGGCATTGTCTTAGACTCTTCCCTGTTTCAAGCCCCAGTCAATCTGTAACCAGATCTGTCAATTTCTTCCTCCACAGTATTTCCAAAATACACTCCTTCCTCTGGCTTTCTCTAAGACAAGCTTCAAGGAGTGAAATGACTTTCCTATGAGAGTCGTTATCACCAATCCTGCCAGAACAGCGCTTCTTTGCATTTTCTCCAGCAGCGTGGCCTAACGGATAGAGCATGGCTCTGGGAGTCAGAAGGACCTACCACTTGTCTGCTGTGTGACCTTGAGCAAGTCACTTCACTTTTCTGGGCCTCAGTTCCTTCATCTGCAAAATGGGGATTAAGGCTGTGAGCACTATGTGGGAAAGGGACTGTGTGAAACCTGATTAACTTGTATCTACCCCAGCGCTTAGTACAGTGCCGGCACATAGTAAGCGCTTAACAAATACCACAATTATAATTATGATTATTATCATTTCCCTGGAGATGATGCTCCCTACCTAAGACTTGACTAATAATATAACTGAAACAAAAATAAACGAGTACTATAACAGTCCTGCTGTTGGTGCAGGTGAAAGAGCATAGCTCTGGGAATCAGGAGGCCCGGTTCTGCCTGTTGGAAATTTCTGACTGAAGAACCACCGTGGGTGTTACCCAGGCCGGATAATCCCAGTAAAATAGCTGGTTAACGTAGGCGGCAAAGACCACAGTGGCTACCAAGGCAACCGTTTCCTGGGTTGTGAGGTTACAGAGCATGAACGTTACAGAGTAGTCTTTTTGGCTGTAAATGAGTCCTTGGATGTGGAAAAACAAAAAACATCGCATGCCATACGTTGCATCCCTGCCTGCCTACTGACTTGTTGAATTCCGTGCCCCAACAGGAATCTGACAAGCAAGTATGAGCGAGTGAGAGAAAATCACTGGCACAATAATCAATCCCTCCAGGCAGGTTTTCTGCTCTCAAGCCTAAGGCACATCCATCATCCTGGATGGGAAACCCCATCACCAATAAAACAGTGATCCAGGTAAATACACTAAAGTGTATGTTTTCTATTCTTACAACTGACTCAGTTGAAAGGAGGAATGGAGCTCTCCACTTCATCGATCAGTGGTTGAAAGCAGTGGGGAAGAAGCCATTGGAGAGAGAATAGTTGAAGATGGCAGTCAGGGAGGGAAGAAGGGAGCGGGCAAGTGTTTTGTTAAGATGAGAAGGGATGGGGTTGGAGGTGCAGTTGGAGGGGGTTGATTAGGAGGGGAGGTTGGGAGACTTCTTAAATTGGGCACAGGAGCCCTGAACCCTGCTTTTTCATATCTGAGCATTCTTCTCTGCCTGAAACACCTACTTACCCTCCAAGTCCCCGGCCAGATATGATATTTTGAAATGGGAATTTTAAAAAAGGGACAGATTTAAATTTAGCACAGAATTGACTTAGCTAAAATTGTTTCAATCAACCTCACTTGACTTTAATTTTATTAAGTCCATCATTCAAAACCTGTTCACAATTGATGCTCAGTAACTCCATCAAGACAACATATTTTTTCTACCATCTAGCGCAAACAGCAGAAAAATGTCTTGATTATACATTTGAATTACTACTATGATGCAGAGGTTTGGGCCATTAGTCCATTTTATACTGAATCAGTAATACAGTATTTTGCAGTCCAAGATTTTGACCAGAATTGGGGCTGCATCTTTGTCTGAAAAGTGTCTCTCTAGCTGTTGCTTGGGTGCACTGACCTGCAGTTTAGGTGGAGCAAAGATCACTTCTTGTAGAGGGACATGGAAACACAGTCTTTAGGAGCTCAGAGGAAAGATCACCTTCATTTAAACCAGCTTCTCAGACATTATTTCTTAGCCCTTCGTTCCTAGATGCTAATTTTAGGTGAATTCACAACCCCAAATCCACCAAGAGTATGATATCATCAGTCTTTTGGGGACCATTGTGTGAATTATTATAGCCAATTCCTTCCAGGATAAATCTTCTTTACATTTATCCCATTCCCCTACTTATGGAGAAGCTGCTCAATCTAAGGCTTGATTATTAAAATGAATAGCCTTACAATTAGACTAATACCTCTACCTTATTATCTGCCTGATCAGTTGAAGGAAGGGATGAGAATTGGGCCTTGCTTTTTCTCAACTCTTGGCTTTATCCCTGCAGAAATGACCTGAACCCAGTGTTGTCACACCTGAGAGTTCCTCTAGGGCTGAAACACCTATAGACCTTTCAGGTCACTGGTAAAGTGCAACACTTTGTTTTAGAGATTTTAAAATGGAAAGAATAAATTTAGCTAAAGGTTTCTAAAAAAACCTCACCACTGTGATTTTATTAAGTCAGTATCTCAAAACTTGACTCATAATCGTTGTTCAGAAACTCTGTCAAGCAAAATGTTTTTCTACAGTCTGATGCAGAAGCAGGAAACTGTCTTGATTATATGTTTGACCTTATAATATGATGCAGAATTGTGGGCCATTAGTCCATTTTATGCTGAAACAGTAAAGTGGTACTTTGTAGCCCCAGATTTCATCCCCATACTGGGGCTGTAACTCCTTCTGTAAAGTGTTTCTTTAGCTGTTGCTTGGTAGCACTGACTTTCCTTTTGAGTGGAGAAAACAGAACTTTACTGTAGAAGACAACATAGCTTTCAGGAGCCAAAGGGGTATAAAGCTTCTTGAAAGTGGGATTGATTCTATAAGGAACAAAAAGCAGCCCCAGGATAGGATGGGATGTGTAAGGATATACTTGTGTGTGTTTGTATTTTGTATAATCATAATAATAATGATGGTGTTTATTAACCGCTTACTGTGTGTTAAGCCCTGTTCGCAGCACTGGGGTAGGCACAAACTAATCTGAATAAAGTCCATGTCCCATAACAGGCTCAAAGTCTTAATCCCCATTTTACAGATGAGGTAACTGAGGCCCAGAGAAGCCAAGTGCCTTACCCAGGGCCATACAGAAGACGATGAAATTAGATCGCAGCCATAGGTGCAAGTGTTGCTGAGTGACATTTTGTTGTATTATGTCTTTCTAGGCAGTGTGTCAGGGCTATCTATGTTAGTATGGAATTTCCTGAATGACAGGTACCAGGTCTCTCTACACTATGTTAGAAGATAAACTCAAGACAACGAAATTAATTGACACTTATTATACCTTGGGGCTAACTTTTTCAGAAAAATGGGTTTCCATTTAGAAAATAATCTCAACTAGTTCTGTAAGCAAACTGAACCTATGAGAGTAACAGCAGAATATTAAATAAGCAAAAACCTCCAGCAAAATATTAAACAAAATAATGAAATGACATGAAAAAAGATATAAAACTAAAAGGCAGCAGGATATTCAGATTCGTGTTTTGCTAATCTGTGACTCCCACAAGGTTTCCTCTGGGAAACCTTTCTTTTTTGGATTCTTCCAATTGCAACGTTGGTTTAACTATCTGTCTCTCCTGCCCCCTCCTCTAATTGGTTCCCCCAGGCATGATCTGATTGGTTGAAAAGTATGCCTGTTGAGTGTTTGCTAAGATCTGAATGGTGGGGAAATCTGACAGTTAAGACACCCGTGACAGTGAAGGTTGTGATTGTTAGGGTTTTTGGGGTGGAAGGGAGTGAGGTATTTTTCTCCTTTCAGGGCTGGAAGAGTTTCAGTACATTTTGAAATCCGGTGCTAAATTGAAAACAAATGGGAGGGAAAGCAGAAAATATTTTCTCCTGCAGCTGTTCTCCTGTTTCCTCATGAATCTCTGTGAAAAATGATGTCAATCAATAAATCCATCAACTATATTTATTGAGTACTTACTGTGTGCAGAGCACTGTACTCAGTGCTTGGGAGAGTACAGTATAACAGAGTTGGTAATGACATTCCTTGCCTACAAGAAGCTTATACTAACAGGGAGAGATGGACATTAATATAAATAAATTACAGATATATATGTAAGTGCCTTGGGGCTGAGGGAGGAGTGAATAAAAGGTGCAAATCCCAGTGCAAAGGTGATGCAGAAAGGAGTTGGAGAAGAGGAAATGAGGGCTTAACTGGGGAAAGAGGAGATGTTTTAATAAGGCTTTGAAGGTGGGGAGAGTGATGGTCTGTTGGATATTATGGGGCAGGGAGTTCCAGGCCAGCGGCAGGACATGGGTGAAGGGTCAGTGGGAAGATAGATGAGAGTACAGTCAGTAGGTTGGCATTAGAGGGGTGAATTTTTCAGACTGGGTTGTAGTAAGGAACGGGCAAGGTGATTGAGTGCTTTAAAGCTGATGGTAACGAGGTTGTTCGATGTGGAGATGGATAGATAAGCACTGGAGGTTATTAAGGAGTGGGGAAACATGAAATGAATGTTTTTGTAGAAAAAAAGACCCGGACAGTGGAGTAAGTATGGACTGGAGGCAGGAGAGACAGGAGGCAAGGAGCTCAGCAAAGAGGCTGATACAGTAATCAAGGTAGGATAGAATAAGTGCTTGAATTAACATGGTAGCAGTTTGGATGGAGAGGAAAAGAAAGATTTTAGCGATGTCAAGGTTGAACAGACAGGATTTGGCAACAGATTGAATAATTGGATTTCATGGGAATATGTAGCACTCGGGAACCACTTCCCCCATCCCCCAACTATCTGCCCTGAATGACTTTCCCAGCCCAGAGGGGACTGATAGTTTGTGTGTGTGCCCCTTGTCTGTCCTCTCCTCTCCTTGTCTTTCCCCTAAAACCCTTGGCTGCAAGAGCACTGAAGCAGAGGGAGCTGCACCAGCAGTGGCCCAAGAAAGCACCTACCCAGGGGCTGAACATGTAATAGCCCCATTAGCAATTGTGAATAGGAATTTAAGGCACTCAGTTTGCTCTCTCCCTCTTATCTATCCCAGCTTCCTCTCACTATAGCTCAATGGGCACACTTAGCTCGGCAATGTGCCTTAGGGGCAAGAGCATGGGCTTGGGAGTCAAAGGATGTGAGTTCTAATCCTGGCTCTGCCACTGGTCTGCTGTGTGACCTTGGGCAAGCCACTTCACTTCTCTGTGCCTCAGTTACCTCATCTGTAAAATGGGGATTAAGACTGGGATCCCCACTTGGTTTAACCTGATTACCTTTTATCTACCCTAGCACTTAGAACAATGCTTGACACATAGTAAGCACTTAACAAATACCATAATTAGTATAGTTAGTATTAGTATTAACACCAATTTACTTACTGTTCTTCAATCTCATCCCACCACCAACCCCTTGTTCACTTCCTCCCTCCTGCCTGGAACACCCACCCCCTTCAAGTCTGACAGTTCACCACTCTCCCCATCTTCAAAACCCTACTAAAATCACATCTCCTCTAGGAAGCCTTCCCTGATTAATCTCTCATCTCCCCACCTACTGTGTCACTTAAGCACTTCGATCTGTACCCCTTAAACACTTTGATATTGATCCCACACCCACCCTCAGAGGACTTAGGTGGATATCTTCATACTCTACTCCTATCCTTATCTGTAATTCATTTTACTGTCGTCTCCCCAACTAGATTGTAAACTCCTCGTGGACCGGGATCATGTTTACCAATGGTCTTGTAGTCTCCCAGGCATTTAGTAAAGTGTTCTGAACACAGTTAGTGCTCAGTATATACTTTTAATTGATTGTCTCCCAACCTAGGGATACTCATTGCCGTTCCCAGAATCTAGGCAAGAAGGGCAACTCTGGAATTGCAGACAAAATATCCAAGACTCCTGAGTGGCAACTGTCAATCAGCTACACTTGTAGGCCTATCAGGAGGCACAGAGGATAACAAAATTGCAAATACCAAAGCAATCTCTGTACTTGTGGCTCAAACAAGGAGCTTGCAGCCAATCTGCATGTTTTAAGACAAGAGCTGGAACAAATCTCACTGCAGTTAAATTGGAAATTAAGTGGCTAATGGTTGTGCCATTAAAACGTGTAGAATCTGATTTTATATTCATTCCAATCAAAGATTGATCATGCCACTTGTAGGCATAACCAGTACTAGCTAGATGACTTAACTGACATCACATGCCCAATTCTGGATTCATTTTTTAAAATGTTTTTAGATGTTGATCCTTGAGCATTCAAGTAAGAACTGTTAATTGTGGCTTTTCTGCACGCTAATGTTTTGTTGAGGAAAGGAGGAATACTGAAAATTTGATTGAAATCGAACATTTGCCTAATAGCTTACTTGGTGATGCCCAGGCATCAAAATTAGGTGAATAGTGGAAGGACTTTGTTACACTCCTTATTGCTAAATTAAACTGTTTCTAGGCCTCATAATATATTTGCAAATTTATCTGTTGAGGTTCCTTTGAACAGTTGAAGGAATTGAGTGTATTATATCAAAGAATAGAATCCATTTTAAAAAGTCTCTTTAAAAGCTAGTCTTATGATGGAGCACTAAAGCATTTCTCCACTTAGCCTCTATACGACTAAATATGCAAACCAGGAAGTGTTTGTATATCAGTTTCTGAAAGGGATTATAGTAGGGATTTGAAGGAGGTGAAGGTGTAGTTAACAGAATGGGAAAAATGTTCGGGTTAGTAAGAGGATAAGAGAGATGGCTCAGATTTGGCAGAGTCAATTTCAGAGGGTGGTAAGGAAATGAGTGTCCTGCAAAGTGGGCCACAGGATTAGGAGTGGAGCAGGAGAAGAGGAAACCAAATGATAGATTCAGCTGTTTAAGAATCTTCCAAATGAAAACTCATTTGTCCACAACAATACTGATGAGAATAGTATTTATTAAGTACTTATTATGTGCTCAGCACCAGGGTAGATAGAAGGTTATCTGATTGGACACCGTCCCTTGTCTCTTTGGGTTCTGAATCTATTCTCAATCTATTCTGTCCTGATTTTACCAATGAGGAACTGAGACCCAAGGAGGTTAAGTGTCTTGCCCAAGTTCCCTGAAACTAGAACTCATCTCAACCGACTCCCACATTACTTTAATGTCGGTCTCCCCCTATAGACTGTAAACTCCTTATGAATCGATCGGTAGAACTTATTGAGCACTTGTTGTATCACGTCTAACAACTTTATGGTATTGGACTCTAGTAATAATAATAATGATGGCATTTATTAAGCATTTACTATGTTCAAAACACTCCTCTAAGCACTGGAGAGGCTACAAGGTGATCAGGTTGTCCCACGTGGGGCTCACAGTCTTAATCCCCATTTTACAGATGGGGTAACTGAGGCACAGAGAAGTTAAGTGACTTGCCCAAAGTCACACAGCAGACAAGCGGCTGAGTTGGAATTTGAACCCATGACCTCTGACTCCCAAGCCCTTGCTCTTTCCACTGAGCCATGCTGCCTCTCTACCGAGCGCTTAGTACAGTGTTCTGCATATAGTAAGCACTCAATACATACCATTGATTGATTGATAGATACCACTCTCCTTCACTAGGCCTTGCAGTGAATGGGAGTCTGTAGGTTTTTGAGGAGGGAAAAATTGGGTCTTATTTGGCTTTACAAAAAGATGATGTGCACTGAAGGGTGAAGGATGGAGAAAAGAGGCAGCAGAATGGGGAACTTCTCAGGGTTGTTATGGGAGATTGGTGGAGAAAGGGTTTCAGAGACCAATTTAAAATCTTCAACTCGAAAGCCACAATTTGACATTATTACTGACTTCACAGTGGTGCATGATTCCTGGGCAGAGGATGGTGGGTAAGGGGTTGTCACGTGTTACAGCTGGTGTAGGACTGACCTGCTTAATGACAGCAAGGGCAGAGAATTCCATTGTCTGCTCACTTGCCCTGTTCTCAGAGTCTTGGGAAGTGGCTCGCCCTCTATAGCAGGGCATAATTACCATCAACAGGCCAGGGCCGACTAGGCAAAACAATCCTTCAGTGCTTGGTGCCTACGGGCTGTGCCTCATCAATTACATATTAGCCGCTTAGTGTTTTAAGTTGTAGTTTCAGGATGCTACACAAATTCAGAGAAAATTTCATTTGCTTTGCATAACCGGCTCAGGGTCTTTTTGATTCACTTTAAGTTTTCTCACATTGTGATTTTCCACACTTGCTTAATAATCATGCTGTGGCACCATTTTTTTTCTCAGACGGCACTGCTGGTTGCATTGTAAGCTTGGAACAATGTGTGGTCATTCAATATGAACTTAACATTGAATCGTATTTTTGAAAATATATTGACCCGTTGCACTAACCTGTTGAGTATAAATTAGGAAGCCCTAAAACTGCTTTTATGGGATCAGTTGAATTTTATACCTCATTGTTGTTAGCACATACTGCAAAATAATAACGTGAATCTAGCCTTCAAAGAGCTCCAGCCCCTTGTTCATGCTGTTCCCCCTGCTGACAACTTACCTCTGTTCTTCCTCCCTTTCCTGGCTTAGTAGAAAGATCACGGGCTTGGGAGTCAGAGGTCATGGGTTCTAATCCCAGCTCCGCCACTTGTCAGCGGTGTGACTTTGGGCAAATCACTTCACCTCTCTGTGCCTCAGTTACCTCATCTGTAAACTGGAGATTAAGGCTGTGAGCCCCATGTGGGACAACCTGATGACCTTGTATCTCCCCCAGTGCTTAGAACAGTGCTTGGCACATAGTAAGTACTTAACAAATACCATCATTATTATTATTATTATTTCCAAATCCACCAGACCACAGCTCTCCTCATCTTGAAGGCCCTGCTAAAATTTCACCTCCTCTGGGAGGTCTTCCCTGACTAAGTTAATCCAATGCCCATCCTATACACTAAGCATTTTGTTCCTATCCTTAGTACATTTGTATATGTGCATACAAGAATCTAAGCTCATGGTGAACAGGAAATGTGTCTACAAACTCTGTTGTATTCCACTCTCCCAAGCGTGTAGTATAGTGCTCTGCATGCAGTAGGCATTCAATAAATACCATTGATTGTTTTACACATATATTGATACATACAATTATTCATTCATCTCATCCAGCTACGTTTATAGTACTTCCTGCTATATGATTATTTTTCCTTTCCTCCACTGAAACCACTCTCTCCAAGGTCACCAATGATCTTCTTCCCACCAAATTTAACAGCCCCTGTTCCATTTGGACCTGCCTTTAACTTTCTAATGCCTCTGACACTGGGGACTACCCCCTTCTTTTGATACAGTAACTAATATTGCTCTAACATCATCTTCTCCTGGTTCTCTTCTCTCTCCGGTCCATCTTTCTAGTCTCTTTTGCCGGCTCCTCCTCTGCCTCCTACTCCCAAACTGTGGGTATCCCTCATTTATCAGTTCTGGGTCCCCTTCTCTTCCAAATCTTCCTCACCAGCCCTGAATTCTCTCCTTCTCACAATCTTACATCTCCTCCTGCCTCCTGCACATCCCTTCATGGATTACCTGCAGGCTCCTCAAATTCATTTTCAAAATAGAATTCCTTATCTTCCCTCCCAATTTATCTCCCACACCTAACTTTCCCTTCACTGTTGACAACACCACCACCATCCTCCCCACCTCTGAAGCCTGTAACTTTGGCAGTTTGCTCAGCTCCTTCCTCTGTTTAAGCCCCTATACTCAGTCTGTCCCCAACTCCTGTCGATTCCTCCTCCACACCATACCAAGAATCTGCCTCTTCCTCTCCATCCTAATGGCCACCATCCTGGTCCAAACTTCTGTCACATTCTAACTCAACTACTGTATCAGGGTACACAACAGGGGTGTGGACTGCCTGAGCTACATCTGATTGGGTTTCAGCTATCCTGGGCACTCATCAGTAAATCAAAGGAATTAATTTATGGCAGGGCCATGAACCGCTATTTCTGATTGGTTACTGCCAACATGCTCTGTGTTTTTTATTGGATCCCCAGCTCCACTGTCCCTGCTGCAGAAGGGGTTTGGAGATGGCCCTTCCTGCTGACAGGATCTGAAACTCCAATAAAGTTTTATTAGAGAGGGAGAGAGTGTTTCTGAAATATCAAAATCAGTATCCTTTCATTCATTCATTCATTCAATAGTATTTATTGAGCGCTTACTATGTGCAGAGCACTGTACTAAGCGCTTGGGATGAACAAGTCGGCAACAGATAGAGACAGTCCCTGCCGTTTGACGGGCTTACAGTCTAATCGGGGGAGATGGACAGACAAGAACAATGGCACTAAACAGCGTCAAGGGGAAGAACATCTCGTAAAAACAATGGCAACTAAATAGAATCAAGGCGATGTACAATTCATTAACAAAATAAATAGGGTAACGAAAATATATACAGTTGAGCGGACGGGTACAGTGCTGTGGGGATGGGAAGGGAGAGGTGGAGGAGCAGAGGGAAAAGGGGAAAATGAGGCTTTAGCTGCGGAGAGGTAAAGGGGGGATGGCAGAGGGAGTAGAGGGGGAAGAGGAGCTCAGTCTGGGAAGGCCTCTTGGAGGAGGTGATTTTTAAGTAAGGTTTTGAAGAGGGAAAGAGAATCAGTTTGGCGGAGGTGAGGAGGGAGGGCGTTCCAGGACCGCGGGAGGACGTGACCCAGGGGTCGACGGTGGGATAGGCGAGACCGAGGGACGGCGAGGAGGTGGGCGGCAGAGGAGCGGAGCGTGCGGGGTGGGCGGTAGAAAGAGAGAAGGGAGGAGAGGTAGGAAGGGGCAAGGTGATGGAGAGCCTTGAAGCCTAGAGTGAGGAGTTTTTGTTTGGAGCGGAGGTCGATAGGCAACCAGTGGAGTTGTTTAAGAAGGGGAGTGACATGCCCAGATCGTTTCTGCAGGAAGATGAGCCGGGCAGCGGAGTGAAGAATAGACCGGAGCGGGGCGAGAGAGGAGGAAGGGAGGTCAGAGAGAAGGCTGACACAGTAGTCTAGCCGGGATATAACGAGAGCCCGTAATAGTAAGGTAGCCGTTTGGGTGGAGAGGAAAGGGCGGATCTTGGCGATATTGAAGATGTGAAACCGGCAGGTCTTGGTAACGGATAGGATGTGTGGGGTGAACGAGAGGGACGAGTCAAGGATGACACCGAGATTGCGGGCCTGCGGGACGGGAAGGATGGTCGTGCCATCCACGGTGATGGAGAAGTCTGGGAGCAGACCGGGCTTGGGAGGGAAGATGAGGAGCTCAGTCTTGCTCATGTTGAGTTTTAGGTGGCGGGCCGACATCCAGGTGGAGACGTCCCGGAGGCAGGAGGAGATGCGAGCCTGAAGGGAGGGGGAGAGGACGGGGCGGAGATGTAGATCTGCGTGTCATCTGCGTAGAGATGGTAGTCAAAGCCGTGAGAGCGGATGAGTTCACCGCTCTCACGGTGAACTCTCCTTTCCCATCCCCAGTCCCACTGCCCTGCTACAGTTGGGGTTAGGAGCCGGGACTGCAGCTTCTCTGCTTCCACAGCCACCCCGGCTCCTCGGAGAAACAGAGAGGAAGGTTGGGCTTTGCAGCGGAGTGGCACGGAGGGGTAGAAGCCAGATTCACCAAATGACACATTGGAGCTGGGCCTCCCACAGCCACCCCTGTTTTTTGGGGTACAGAGCCATGCGAGAGGACAGAAAGGAGGTGGAGAGAGGAAGCCTGGAGGTGTAATAATAATAATGTTGGTATTTGTTAAGTGCTTACTATGTGCAGAGCACTGTTCTAAGCGCTGGGGTAGATACAGGGTAATCAGGTTGTCCCACATGAGGCTCACAGTCTTAATCCCCATTTTACAGATGAGGTAACTGAGGCATAGAGTAGAAATCAGGCTCCCCAGTACTTGGACACATCAACAAACAGGGGAGCTCCAGTGCCAGGCTATTTATTGTTTTATTTAGGGCAGCAGTAGCAGCAGCTTTTCAGCTCTTTCCCCTCCCTCCCTCAGTCCCAAGAGCAGCCATGGAAGCGTTGTCAGGAGCAGCAGCTCTACACAACCAGCTGGGAGACCCCCCAGCTGTAGTGGCCCAGACTGGGGTCCTACTTGCTGCAGGGACCATCTCCAGGTTCAGCCACTCACTTTGGATTCTGAGGAAATCCCACAATCATCCTGGGTTCCTTTCCAGCTGCTCAAAAAGTCCCACCTCCCTCTTCCCCAGTACCTCCTCCTCCTCCTGGCCTTATTGGGTGATCTACTAATTCAAGCTGAGAGAGAGTGTCCCAGAGACATTGGAAAATGCCTCCTGATAGATCATCTTGAAAGATTTCGCCTGAATAATGACCCATAGCAGAAAATGAGCCCCCCTATAATGGAAACCACTTATCAGCCTCCTCGCAGAATTCCCTGCCTCTAACCTCTCCCCTCTCTTGTCCATTCTTCACTTTGCTACCCAGACCATTTGTCTAAAATGTAGGTCTGTGCACCTAGAGAGTTCCCAATACTCTACTAGTCTCGGCTATAGGAGGGAGAGTCAAGCAGAGGCATACCAGAGGCAGAGGCAGGGGCAGAGAAGCAGCATGGCTTAGTGGAAAAAGCCCAGGCTTGGGAGTCAGAGGTCTCAGGTTCTAATTGCGGCTCCACCATTTGTCAGCTGTTGACTTTGGGCTGCTGTCAGCTGTGCCTCAGTTACCTCATCTGTAAAATAGAGCCCCACATGGGACAACCTGCTTACCCTGTATCTACCCCAGTGCTTAGAACAGTTCTTGGCACATAGTAAGCTCTGAATAAATACCATAATTATAATTATTATACCCATTCCATTCCTAGCTTGGGCAGTAACTAGCAAGTGGAAGGCAACCTGCTATAAGTCAAAACACACCGGTCCTGGGCAGCAGCAGCATGGGAGAGAGTCAAGGGTGAAACCTCAAGTTTACTGTGCGGAAAAAGGTAATGGTAAACCACTTCCATATTTTTGCTGTGGAAACAATATGGTTCACTACCAGAATGATTGCAGATGGAGGTGGGGCATTCTGAGAGAGCTGTGTCCATGGAGTCGCTATGGGTCGGAAACGACTGGACAGCATAAGACAAGATAATGCATGTCTCTCCACTGCTCAACCCTTTCCAATGGTTGTATATCTCTTTATATGCCCACTTCATTCCTTTCATGCTAACCTACTCACTTTGCCTTGTTCTTGAGGGTCTCTCTCTCATCACTGACCAATTACTCGTGTCCTTCCTTTTGCCTGGCACTCTCACTTTCTTCAATTCCAGAAGACCACTGTTCTTCTCATATTCAAAGCCCTCCTAAAACCACATCTCCTGCAGAAGGCCTTCCCTGATTAATCTCTAATCTCCACCCCAATTTCCTCTTCACCTAGGAACTGGGCTGCTCATTCTCCACAGCACTTTTGTGCATCTTTCAACTCGGTTGCACCGCCCCCCCTGTAATTTATTTTAGCATCTGGCTCCCCTGCTAGACTGTAAACTCCTTGAGGATAGCAATCATGTCTGTTAGTTCTATTGTACTTTCCCAAGTCCTTAATGTAGTGCTCGGCACAGAATAGGCACTCAATAAATGCTATTGATTGCTTGCCTGCTTGATTCCCTATTTGTAAATAATTCTTGTCTGCCTCCTCCATTAAATTGTAAGGTCCTTGAGATCAGGGAGTCTGAACCCCCTGAAGGGACTCAATAAATCCATTTGATTGCAATTTAAAACTTTAGACAAGATATAAATCGCACACATAGATGTAAATCCACTTTCTCTGGAAAGGCAAAGGGGAGAGGAAAAGAGCAAGTGGATTCACAGAGAACCGAAATGCAAGATCATGAAGGGAATGACAGATATTGGTGAGTTGCTGAGAATTTTGTACTTGAGATGCCAGACATAAGTGCACCAACCAAACGATGAATTCTGATGCACTCAAAACTGCATCATCTATTTTCAAAGTTTAGCGATGGCAGCAGAGAGAGACGGGTGGGCTCTGGCCGAAGGCTCTGCTAAGAACATTCCTCTTTCAGAGGATTCAACCCAAGGTCATTGATTGTGTAGCATAAACACTTTTTCTATTATGAATGGCTTCTGCATTTTTACCTTGAGATGTTTTTTATTCATGCTCTTACTTATCACTCATCCCTCTGCACCTTCTGTTGACTCTCTTATTTCACCATTGAACAGTTGAAGATAAATGGCTGCTTTCCCAGGAGGTAAATAAGACCCTTGAATTTTCTTATATGGAAGAATTGATGAATTGGTCCAACTCTATTAAAGGCAAGTGCTACAGTTATGTCAGAAAACAACCTTTGCTTGGCTGCCGATTTCTTCTGATGCTATTAAACACTTACCCACCTTGCTAGTCTGTGCAACACATTTTGTGTGGGTATATATCAAAGCACATGTCTTATTCAAGGCTATCATCCAAGGCTAACAAGAGGACCTAATGGACTTGGCGTACTTAGTAGTCATACCACTTCTAAAGGAATAGTTTTCTTTCCCACCTTTTAGTCCGCATGTTCCTGCAGAAAAGACTAGTACTGATGCTAGTGACTCACTAATAATTAACTCACTTGTTGGCTTCCAAACCCATTACCGGGTGAGAGCATTATCCAAGCCCCCAAGTTTCCATTTTGTTTCATATCATTTCTTCTCCTATGCTCTTTGGGAACATTTCTTTGGAAGTTATATTGTGAAACAACTCTCCTCCCCCGGCCTGCAATACCACATCATCTACTTCTTTTAAATTGCTATCAAAGCCCACCCAGTCTAGGAAGCATATGCTGACTAGCCAAGCTCATATTCCAGTTTGCAAACACACTTTCTCAACTGCCATTTCCCCTCAGCACCTTCTTGTAATTATTGCATTTTTCATATAGATTTAACTGGATAGTCTTTGTTCCTCTGTTAATTAGGTTGTAGCCCCTTGAGAGCAGAGATCATGGCTCTTCCTTAATAGATTCATGCAGCTGTCCTTTGGGTTCAGATGTTACGCTACTGAAGGTGAAATTGTATCCTTGTGTGTAGGTGTTACTCAATAGAAGTGCAAGCCCAAACGCCTTCCCTACTGGGTACCTGGAAATCAGTCAATCAGTGGCAGTTTTTTGAGTGCTTACTGTGTGCAGAGCACTGGACCAAGCTCTTGGAAGAGTATGATACAATAGAGTTGGTAGACATGTTTCTTGTCCTCAAGGAGGTTACAGTCTAGTAGGGGAGCAGACTTTAAAATAAATTACAGACAGGGGAAACAGCAGAGTATAAGGGTTTGTACATGAGTGCCGCAGGCTGGAGGTGTGGTGAATATCAAATTGCTTATGGGGTACAGACCCAAAGGCATAGATGACGCAGAAGGGATGATAAATAGGTTGGGGAAATGAGGGGTTAGTCAGGAAAGGCTTCTTGAAGGAGATGTGATTTTTAATAGGGCTTTGGATCAATCATTTATTTATCTATTATTTTTGATGGTATTTAAGCCCTTAATATGTGTCGAGCACTCTTCTAAGTGCTGGGGTAGATATAAGTTTCTGGAGTTGGACACAGTCCCTGTCCCACATGGTGCTCACGGTCTTAGTAAGAGGGAGTAGGATTTAATCCCCATTTTACAGTTTTACAGTTGAGGAAACTGGGACATAGAGAAGTTAAGTGACTTGCCCAAGGTCACCCAGCAAGCAATTGGTCTCCAAAGTTCATGCTCTGTCCATTAAGACACACTGCTTCTCTATTTATTGAGTGCTTACTGTGTTTAGAGCACTATACTAAGTGCTTGGGAGAGTACAAAACAATAAAACTGATAGACATGTTCCCCAACTAGAAGAAGCTTACAGTCTAGAGGTGAAGACAGACATAAAAATGAATTATGGATACATACATAGTGCTGTGGGGCTGAGGGTGGGATGAATAGGGCTGTGGGAATGAGGGTGCAATGAATAGCTGGTGCTTAAAGAGTTCAGATTCAAGTGCATAGGCAACACAGGGGAGAAGAGGTAGTAGGGGAAATGAGGGAATAATCAGGGAAAGTCTCTTGAAGGAGATGGGACTTTAGTAAGATTTTGAAGTTGAGAACAGTATTGGTCTGATGTATATGAAGGGGGAGGGTGTTCCAGTCCAGAGGGAGAATGTGGGCAAAGGGTCGGTGGTGAGAAAAACAAAAATCAAAGTACATCAGGTAGGTTGGTAAAGTGCACAAACTGGGGTGTAGTAGGAAATCGGTGAGGTTAAGCTAGGGAAGGCAGAGCTGATTGTGTGCCTTAAAGTCGATGGGAAGAAGTTTCTGTTTGAGGCGATAGTGGATGGACAATCTCTGGAGGTTCTCGAGGAGTGGGGAGATATGGCCTGAACATTTTTTATAGATGAGTGATCCAAGATCATTCTTTTCTGAGTTGAGAAGCAGTGATGCTTAGTTGCTAGAGCACAGGCCTTGGAGTCAGAAGGAGCTGGGTTCTAATCCCAGCTCTGCCACTTGTCTGCTGGGTGACTCTGTGCCTTAGTTACCTCATCTGTAAAATGGGTGTTTAGATTGTGAGCCCTATGTGGGACAGGGACTATGACCAACCTGATTATCTTCTACCTACCCCAGCACTTAGTACAGGCCAAGTGCTTAACAAATACCACAATTTTTATTTGGTTGTTGTTGCTGTTACATTTACTATTTGTAGTAACTGATGCTGTTTTCAATTCTGCCTTTTGCTGATATACTGATGAAATTGTTCAAGAAGTTGGACCTGGATGCAGCTTCATCTAATAGGTTTAGGTTTTTTCAGCTAATTGGGAGTCAACGATAACTACTCTGTAGGGCTTCAGATTGAGTTGAACCGTGATGGCAGGTTGCCCCCAAAGTATAAGTAGTAAGTATTTATCAAGAGCTTACTGTGTGCACAGAACTGCACCAACCACTGGGAGAGGGGCAAATTAACCACGGTCCATGTTCCTCGTGGGGCTCATGTTCTGTAAGTTTAGGTAGAGAGAAGGGATTGGAGACAGACACATCAGGAGTGATGGAACATTACAACACAAAACAAACAAATTGACAAAGTAGGTCTAAGGTGTTGGCGGTGGTAGAGAAGTGGTTCAGGTGACATTCTTTCCGGTTGGGATCCGTATTAGGGTTAAGAGTGTTCGGGTTAGGATAAAAATAATAATGCCAGAACTTGGGAGAGTACAGTAGAACAATCCTCTTAGGTTCACAACTTTTTTGTATAGTGTGCTGGCAAGATTATTTGTGTGGCTTACAGTTAGGATATTTTCTTGTATGTTATGATGAGGAATCCCTTGCTGGCTCTTGTGGTAGCATATATTTGTGTGATTATAAGATAAATGAATAGTGATTATGTACACATAGTTTCTTGTATCATTGTCAGAAGTTTTGCCTGATAGACTAAATGTCCGAAGCTATTACCTTTTGTTGGTTACTTAACATGATGGGGGACATGGGGTCTTGCTGGTCATTGGGTCCTTCTGGGTTTTAGTCTGATAGGTTTGGACATTTGGCCCACTAGCACATCTCTGAGGCAACAGATGTTGCATGTAGCAGTTCCTGGATAACCCTTTCAAGGAGACTTTCAAAGACATTCATGGCCTGTTGGGATGGAAGGATTTCCTGAGGGAATTGGAGTCATATTTGAACACGGGTTCTCAGATCCTCATTAGAGCCAGTCTCCTGCGAAAGACTCTGTACAACTGTTATTGAGGACACATCATCTGAACCTATTTTAATAATTAATAATAATAGTGGTATTTATTAAGCACTTACTATGTGCCAAGCACTGTACTAAGCGCTGGGGCAGATAGAGGTTAATCAGGTGGGAGACAGTCCCTGTCCCACATTGGGCTCACAGTCTAAAGAGGAGGGAGACCGGGAATTGAAACCCCATTTTACAGATGAGGAAACTGAGGCACAGAGAAGTTAAGTGATTTGCCCAAGGTCACAGTGGCAGGCAGTTAGCAGAGTTGGGATTAAAACCCAGGTCCTCTACCTCCTAGGCCCATGCTCTTTCTACTAGGCCACACTGCTCTTCATTTAACCAAGTTCCTGAGGAATTCTGACGAGGTTCTTACCAGCATCTTGTCTTGTCTTATGTCGTTGAGTCACTCTGACCCATAGCGACACCATGGACACATCACTCCCAGAACACCCCGACTCCACCTGCAATCATTCTGGGAGTGTATCCTGCATCAGGGACCAATGAAATACCATGGGTTTTTCCCCATCAGTTTATTCCCCATTTTTCTTGAAGTCAGGAATGATGGTGGCATTTTTGAAATACTGCGGAATTCCTGGGCTCTGAGCTTCCGCCTGCCCTAGGTCAGAGTCAGCCCATTCCCTGCTCTCATTTGTGCCCTGCTAGTGCAGGTACCTCCATTCTCAGGGGAACAGAGTGGACTTTGTCACCATTTTTCTTTCCTATAAATGAATCCCTCTCCCCTAGAGAGACAGCCAAAAGAAGGGGAGGTTCTTAGGAAAATCTACACCGGAAAAAATGCCTAAAGTTTACTTGGGTTTGGATGACCCATTTCTAGGGACATAAATCTCTCAGCTCCCTTAAGCGGCATTATAACCAGGTTGCACTCTATTTGCTTTTGCATTTTTAACCCTCCCCGTAACCCCATCTGATGTTGGTCAGTACCCAGGTTTAGAGAACTCCTGGGAATAGGAGCAATCTCTGAGCAACAGCAACCTACCAAGTTTCACACACACTCTACTGAGTTTCACATGACTCTGTTGCTAAGTGGGAGTTCAATGATCAGTGATTAAACAACCCATTTCACTTGCCAGAACCGAAAGAAAAGACAGATCCCAACAAGACAGGGTGCCAAAGAAAGCTTAAAAATCAAACCTCCATGGGGACAAATTGTTTGGGGGAAGCATTATAAATGGAACAGTTAGGCTATTGCATCCTGCTTGGTGCTAAGCATACTCTCCATTTTGCTGGTGTCACACTGAGGTGTCAATTAAAGATGATATGTGCAAATCATTTAGAGCTATAAAAAGACAAAAGAAAAGGTTACAAAACATAAGGTCATGGGGCTCTGCAATTAAGAAAGCAATAAATGAAGATGATAGATCGTAGGCAACTAGAGTAGCTAGAACCAGGAGAGAAGTCTACAGAAGAGAGAAGGAGAGAAGTGACTGCCCTAAGACATACCACTGCCAGGGGCCATTATGAGATCTTAGAAATCCTGCGCCTGTTAAAGTTGCAGAGTTTTGAACGGGTTGGAAATCCACCTTGTTTAATCGTCGATAAGGACTTAGAGGGTAGCACAAGGGCAACGATCGAGAATGTTCTATTTATTCTAGAGAAAAATAACAATTGGGGTATTTGTAGGTAGGATTGTTAATTGAACAAGAGTGGCATTTATGTGCTCTACCTTTTTAAGATAAATGTTTCCAACTACAAATGCATACTTTCTCAGCTTAGACATAGGCCGCTGGGCAACATTAAAAGTCACTTTAGTATTGATGTTACAAAGTCTATATGGTTAGCATGTATTTTGGGGAATAGCACTGGAATATAAATTGATGTTGCTTCAAACAGAAACTTTCTCTAACCTCATACTGAACACACAAATATTGCTTTCAGGTTGCTTTATTGGAATTAGTGGGTGCCCTGTGACTAGATGAAATCTGCGAAACATTTTCAGAAGATATTAAGAGGGGCATTTGTAATGTCTTTTACCTCTGTTGAATATGATTCTCTTGTGACATAAATCAAGGATCTTGTGTTCTGTCTAAGGCAATAAAACTGATTCCATGAGTTCAGCCAGGATTTCCTATCTAGTTCCTGTCTCCTTGGCAGCTGAAGGGAGGGCCAGAGTGCTGCAGATTGTTTTTTCTATGGGTTAGGGCAGGAAAATCTCCTGCTCAGCTTTTGTGACCACTGACATTCTCCAAGCACATTTTCCTTTTAAACTTTTGGGGAAATGCTCATTCTTTTTTAAGCACTTTGTACTATAGTACTTAATAACTCTGATACTCACTCCAGTCCCATGGTGCTTACACACGTGTCTTTACACTCTACTATTTCCCCAGTCTGCAATTTAACGTCCATCTCCCGGCACTAGGCTGTAAGCCCCTAGGGACCGGGACTCATACATACCAACCCTATTGTATTGTCCTCTCCCAAGGGCTTAACACAGTACTCTGCAAACAGTAAATGATCGAGAAATACCATTGTTTTCTGTTGATGGCTTTACTCAGAAGCCGGGACCTAGGGGATGTAGATTTTAAAAGGTTGGCCCTGCCATTCAAGGAACGATAGTTCCCAGCAGCCTGAGACCAAACTCCCTCTGTTCAAGCCTTCTCTCCCTTTCTCTTGGACCCCAGGAGGTGTACTGATACGGGAGGTGGCTGGGGCTGGAAGTGGAAGTGCTAAGGCTGCTGGAAGATGTCACTTATATTTTTAAGAGAGGCTAGAGCAGGTGCAATTTCATGAGGTTTATATCTTCTATCCTAGGCACTACTTAATATTAGAAGTACCAAATTGGTGCAAGGCACTTTACTAGGCACTTGGGAAAATACAACAATCAATCAATCAATCATTTATCAGCTGCTTACTCTGTACTAAGCACGTGGGAGAATACAGTAGAGTTAATACATGTGATCCCTGCCTGCAAGAGAACAACAGAAGTGTGAGGCACAGTCCTTGCCCACAAGTTGCTTAAACTCTACTAAGGATGGTTGTAATCCATTCGTACTTAGGAATTGGAAACCCCCACCCAAATTAGGGCAAGGTTGGCACAGTCCTAAGAGTTAGGGCCTTGCACCGAGTGTCTTTCTACATTCATCCACCCCACTGTCATTCCATTATCTTATAATGTGTCAAACTAATTGCATGGCCAAGCTCCAGACAACTCTCTGCATTTGAACAATTCTTACGTTCTAAAAGCAAGAGGTATGTCTCCACTCCTCCTTCTCCCCAGTCTTTCTCCCTCCCTCTCCTCCCTTATTGCAGAAATTCTTGAAATATTTTGTTTTTCATTGAAGCAATCAATAGGAACATCAATAGTTTCAATTTGTGGGTTTTGTTGTCAAATATGAAGTCCCTTAGTTAACACATACCAAAGAGCCAGACCAACTAGGAATAACCCTGTGTGCCTGCAAACAATAGAGAAAGACTGTGACATGGGCAGAGAAATCATAATTTGCTTCTATTAGGGAGAAATTTCACAGTGGATAGATTGATTTCCTAATACAGTACTTGGGAACATGTGATTTGCTATTGTGAGCAAGACCATTGATCCATTTACTTTGGCACTCTGCTTCTACAGCAGATGTCTTAGTTCTTAAGGGAGAGGGAGACCTCCTTCATATGTGTTAATGTTTCCAGCATGTCCTATCTGGTTTATTGCCTTCACATATGCCACCAGATACACCATCTTAACCTTCTCTCTGATCCATTTCTAGATTATATTTGAACACCTTCATTTTGTGGAAGTTTTGGGGAATGTCACATGGGAAACAGGTATAAAATGAGGGGAGTACCATGAGTGTGCTCCAGGAGGCCTTCCCAGACTGAGCCCTCCCTTTCCTTCTGCTCCTCCTCCCCTCCCCATCGCCCCTACTCCCTCCCTTTTCTCTACCCCCTTCCCTCCCCCACAGCACATGTATATATTTGTACGTATTTATTGCTCTATTTATTTGATTAATGATGTGCATTATTCTATGGTTCTATTTATTTTGATGGTAATGATGCCTATCTACTTGCTTTGTTTTCTGTCTCTCCCTTTTAGACTGTGAGCCTGTTGTTGGGTAGGGATTGTCTCTGTCTGTTGCCGAAGTGTACTTCCCAAATGCTCAGTACAGTGCTTTGCACACAGTAAGCGCTTAATAAATACAAATGAATGAATGAATGAGTGTGACCCACCATATTTAAGGTGACACCAGTGAGTTACATTTCTATGTTACACGAGAGAGGGCTTTCAGCAGTGTTTTCTCCAAGGCACAGGAAGCAGAAAAAAACTCTCACTCTGCCTTACTCTTCTGCCAATGAAGAAATTGCCGTAACTAAGGGTCCAGTGGGTGGAATGGAGATTTGCCAGAATATGTAAGAAGCCAGAGGGCTGGAACCCGGGAAGTGATGGAGAAGCCTCTGTGGATTAGAACATCATCATCATTGATGGTATCGATTCAATGAATCAATCAGTTATATTTAGTGTCCTGTGTGCAGAGCACTCTACTGAGCTCTTGGGAGGATATAATTTAACAGAGTTGATAGACACATTCCCTTTCCACAATGAACTTACAGTCTAGAAGAGAAGACAGATGTTACTATAAATACATTAAATTATGGAGATGTATTCAAGTCCTATGGAGCCGAGGGAGGGCTGAATAAAAGGTGCAAATCCTCATGTAAGGGCAATGCAGAAGAGAGTGGGAGAAGAGAAAATGAGGGTTTAGTCAGAGAAGACCTCTTGAAGGAGGTTTGTTTTTAATAAGGCTTTGAAGGTGGTGAGGTTGAACATCTGCCAGATATAAAGAGGGAGGAGGTTCTAGGTCAGAGGCAGGGCATGGGTGAGGAGTCAACTTTGAGATGGACAAGTTCAAGGAACAGTGAGTAGGTTGGCATTAGAGGAGCAAAATGTGTGGGCTGGGTTGTAGTATAAGGGTGGGGGTAGGCAAGGTGATTGGGTGCTTTAAAGCGTATGGCAAGGTGTTTCCATTTTATGTGGAGGTGGGTGGGCAACCACTGGAGTTCTTGAGGAAAGGGGAAACATGGACTGGATGGTTTCATTGAGTGCTTACTGTGGGCAGAGTGCTGTACTAAGCACTTAGGGGAGGACACTGCGACAGAGTTGGTAGACACCACTTCTGCCCACAAAGAGCTTAGAGTCTAAAAGGGGAGACAGACATTACTCTAAATGAGTAATTTATAATACATAATTTACAGATATGTGCGTAAGTGCCGTGGAGCTTAAGTTGGGTGATTATCAAAAACCCAGAGGTCACAGATCCAAGTGCAGGGATGACACAGAAGGGAGAGGGAGTCAAGAACAGTTGGAAATATCTGGAAAAAAAGGAGTTTTAGCCAAGTTTTCTACCAGCTGCCCCCAAAAGGATAAGCCCTTGGGTTGAGTTAAACACTTGACTGTCAGGATTATTTCGAGTCCCAGAGTAAATAAATGAATATTTATTCATTCATTCGACTGTATTCATTAAGCGCTTACTGTGTGGAGAGCACTGTACTAAGTACTTGGGAAAGTATGATACAGCAATAAAAAGTGATAATCCCTGCTCACAACGAGCTCACAGTCTAGTTTAGTACAGTATCATTTTAATGGGGAAATGGGGGGATTTGGGGAAAACCATATATCAATCAGTCAATTCATGTATTTACTAAGTACCTGTAAGTGTACACCAGAAGCAGAGCACATGCCCACTTCCTGCAAGAAACTTACATTTGAATAGGGAAGATGGGCATGAGAGGACACAGCATTACCTGCAAAGTGGAAGTGGATGATATTTTGCTTTCTTTTTCTTTTTTTTGCTTAATGCTCAACTCACTTCATTCCGGATTATATCTTGAGTCCATTTTTTTTTGTTTTTTTTCCCCAGCATCTCTGAGTACAAGAGAATTAAATTTTGCTGCTTGGGAGGTTCTTCAATGTAAAAACCTCAATACTTTTCATTTAAAAGAAAGCCTCCATTTCAGGAGGCTGCTTTCTAATGTCAAGAAATGAGAAGCACTTAGCAAATTATGAATTACCTTGTTCTTTAATTTGACGTGATTTATAGCCACTGTGGCTGGATCACAGTCATATTGTACTGTCTCCTTTTCTATATGGAAAATTGCTATCAGCTCATTACAAAAAAGCCAAGTTAAACTAGTTCAAGTTGATTTAGTGAAGGACCTCGCCCTCAAGCACATTTAATCCATCAAAAGTATTTTTTTGCAGACCACTGTACTAAGCATTGAGAAGGTATGATAGATGATAGTCACCCCAGCCATAGCTCTATGGCACTTAAGTACATATCCATATTTATTTTAATGCCTGTCTCCCCCTCTAGACTGCGAGCTCTCTGTGGGTACAACTCTGTTGTATTGCATCCCAAGTGCTGAATACAATGCTCTGTATAATTTTTCTAGGGGCTCATAATCAAACGGGGGAAGGCAGATACAAAATAATTTACAAATGGGAGGAAAAAGAGATGAGACAATCATCAGGTGAATTAAACAAAGTCTTGAACAGCAGAGTACATGAAACACTATGTATGAAAGTGCTGTTGATCACTGAGAATACATATGTGCTGAGGTGGTGCAAAAATGTTGTAATCCCTTGTTTTAACTGTTTCCCCTGCCCAAAGTTCTTCACTGTCTTCAGCTTCAAAAAATTGTAGCTCTGCCCTTCTTCAAAGCCCTCTTAAACCCCATCTTCTCCAGGAAGCCTTCCCTGATTAACCTCCACCACCCTAAGGTCCATTAACCTGAACAGCCACCCTTACACTTATGTGCATATACACCCATTCTCAGGAATTTCCTGGATGTGCAGATTCAATTGTATAGATAGGCTCATTTAATGGTATTGGTCCAGTGGTAAGCCTCACTCTGGGGGTCAGGATACCTGGATTCTAGCTATGCTCTCAGGGGAGAAGGTTGTTCACCAGATAATCACTTAGGACATTGGATAAGGTGGACAAGGCCCAGGAGGAATTCTGAAAAAAAAATAGTTGGCTAGTTGAAGTGGCAAAGACCTCAGCAGCTCCCAAGGCAACCATCTGTTGGGTTAAAATAATACAAATAATTATTATTATTATGGCATTTATTAAGCACTTACTATGTGTGAGACACAGTACTAAGCCCTGGGGTGGATACAAGCAAACTGGGTTGGACACAGTCCCTGTCCCATGGGGGGCTCACAGTCTCAATCTCCATTTTACAGATGAGGTAACTGAGGCTCAGAGAAGTGAAGTGATTTGCCCAAGGTCACACAGCAGACAGGTGACGGAGCCAGGAATAGAACACATGACCCTCTGACTCCCAGGCCCGTGGTCTATCCACTACACCATGCTGCTTCTCTATGGCATTATGGCACAGCATTGACCTGATAACTGTGGACACTTGGACAGTGCATGGGTCCTGTATGTAAAATCCTAACTATTCACGCACCCCTGCTCACCTGCTCACTCACTGCTGTCTTTACCCCAGTGGGGATATGACTAGCAGGCCTCGAATGAACCACTACCACAAAAATCAGTTCCTATGCATACATTTTCAGTCCGGAAGTATCTGGACCTATGCTTGACCATTGTCAACAGGAGACTCCATTATACTCAACTCAAGTAGAGTTCTGCTGTAATTGAATGGATATGATACATTTCTGCTGCAACATGTGTTTTTATTCCAAGACATGGCTATAGCATGATGAAAGTATTAATAATAATGATAATCATAATAGTGGTATTTGTTAAGCACTTAATTTGTACCAAGCACCTTAATTAAGCACGGGGGAGATGCAAGATAATCAAGTCCCAAATGGGGCTCACAGTCTAAGTAGGAGGGAGAACAGGTATTTAATCCCCATTTTGCAGATGAGGGAACTGAGGCACAGAGAAGTGAAGTGACTTGCCCAAGGTCACACAGCAGGTATGTACGTCTCGCAGCAGAGAAGCAGCGTTGCGTAGTGGATAAAGCACAAGCCTGTTAGTCAGAAGTACATGGGTTCTAATCCCAGCTCTACCAATTGTCTGCTATGTGACCTTGGGCAAATCACTTCACTTCTCTGTGCCTCATATCCCTCCTCTGTAAAATGGGGATTAAGATTGCATCCAACCTAATTAGCCTGTATTTACCCCAGAGTTTAGTACAGTACCTGGCACATAATAAGTGCTTAACAAATACCATAAAAAAAAAGGATGTGGCAGAGCTGGGATTAGAACCCAGGTCCTCTGACTTCAATTCTCTTTCCATTAGGCCACACTGCTTCTAAAAGAAATCTTCTTCTCACAGTGCAAGTGTATTCTCTTTTTAAAATGAACCAAACCTTAGCACAAGTAGATTTGGCCTGGGAAAGAGCATTTTGAACATGTGCGTGGTGTTGGTGGAAGTTTTATGCTGTTACTCTTCCCATCTTCTGCCTCAGTTCACTGCATTGTAACATGAGAATTTTGTGTTTCTTTGTGTTTTTTCAACTTTAGAATAAAATAGCAACGAGTGGTCATGGTATTAAACATTATGCTAGTGGTGAAAATCACAATAGTATGAAATATTTTTCAAAAAAATGCTAGTCATAGTGATGTCTTTGAACCACGTATCCCCTAACTCATTGATCCTCATTGAATCAATGGTTACGATTATACAATTTTCCCATAACTTGAGGTTTTTCAAGGACATGATTTCTTGATCACAAAACTCCCTGTAGGTCATCTTGACATACTTCTGCTATGACCTGTTATATATTTTGTAAATACTTTGTCTATCTCAGCTATTAAACTCTATGCATCTTGAGGGGTATAATGGTATCTTTTGCTCAGAAAATACCAATATACCAAGCAGCAGCATCACCTACTGGGTAGAGTACAGGCCTGGGAGTCAGAAGGACTCTTCTAATCCTGGCTCTGCCGCTTGCCGGCTGTGTGATGTTGGGCAAATGACTTAACTTCTCTGTGCCTCAGTTACCTTATCTGTAAAATGAGGATTAAATCTTACTCCTTTCTGCTTTAACTGTGAGCCCCTTGTGGGACAGAGACTTTGTCCAACCTGATTAGCTTGTATCTACCCTAGATCTTAGAACAGTACTTGGCAAGTACCATTTAAAGAAAAAAAAATCTAAAGGTGGCCAGTTGGAGTTCCCTCCCACTTCATACCTGACAGACCACCACTCTTCCCATCTAAAGGCCCTACGAAAATCATATCTCCTCCTTGACTAACCTCTGATCTCCTCTCCTAGTTCTCCCTCCCTTCTGCGTCACCTCTGCACCTGGCCCTGTACTCTTTAAACACTCTGTTACTCAGAGTTCAGCGCCACAGCACTTAGGTCCATACCTTTAAGCTCTGCTGCTTATGCTATCGATCATTTATTTCTGTTTGTCTCTGCTCTTCTTGCCCAGCATTTCTTGCATCTGCCCCCTCCTCTCCACCCAAACTACTACCACCGGCTACCAGCTCTGGTCTTGCCATGGCTAATAATAATAACGATGGTATTTGTTAAGCACTTACTATGTTCCATTCATTCATTCCTTCAGTCAATCGTATTTATTGAGCGCTTACTGTGTGCAGAGCACTGTACTAAGTGCTCAGAAAGTACAAGTCAGAAATAAAGAGAGAGTCCCTGCCCACACCGGGCTTACAGTTTAGAAGGGGGGAGACAGACATCAATATTAATAAATAGAATTATAGATATATACCCATCAAAACAAGTAAAAATGCATCAATATTAATAAATAAAATTATAGATATATACATATATACATAAGTGTTGTGGGGCTGGTGGGGGGAGAGCAAAGGGAGCAAGTTGTACATCCCAAATGCTTAAGTAGAGTGCTTTGCACATAGTCAGCGCTCAATAAATACTAGTGAATGATTGAGGAGACGCTGAAGGGAGGGGGAGCTGAGGAAAAGGGGGCTTAATAATGGGAAGGCCTCTTGGAGGTGGTGTTCCTTCAGTAAGGCTTTGAAAGGGAGAAGAGTGATTGTCAGGCAGTTATGAGGAGGGAGGGCGTTCCAGGCCAGAGGTAGGACGTGGGCCAGGGGTCGGTGGAGGGACAGGCGAGATATAGGGACAGTGAGAAGGTTCCAGGTACTCTACTAATTGCTACGGTTGCTACAAGGTTGGCCACAGTCCATCTCAGTCGTGGGACTCACAATCTTAATCCCCATTTTACAGATGAGGTAACTGAGGCACAGAGAAGTGAAGTGACTTACCCAAGGTCACACACCAGACAAGTGGCAGAGCCAGGACTAGAACTCATGACCTTCTGACTCCCAGGCCCATGCTCTGTCACTAGTTTTTCAGTTTCCAGACTCTACCTGTTCCAATCTATGCTACCTTCAGTCTCCTGGATCATCTTCCTGAATCACTGCTTAGCCCACATCTCTCTATTCCTCAAAACCCTCCAATAGCTCCCTGGGTCTCTTTGCATCAAACTATGTTCCTTACAGTTGGCTTCAAGGCTCTCCACCACCTGGCCACATCTTATAATAATTATACTTAATCATTATGGTATTTATTCAATCCCCATTTTACAAATAAGGAAACCGAGGCACAGAGATTTTGAATGACTTGCCCAAGATCACAGAGCAGGCAAGTGGCAGAGCCGGGATTAGAACAAAGTTCTTCTGACTGCCAGGTTTGTGCTCTTTCCCCTAGGTCATGCTGCTTCCTTATCTATCTATTCCCTTCACCCACTATCCCCTTACTCACTGTGTTTGTTTCTTCCAAGTCACCATACTAGCTGCCCATCGTTCTTGACTTTCCCACCTCCAGCCCCTTGCTTGCTCTGTAATTCCAGCTTGGAACTCCCTCCCTGGCAACTCCCTCCCTCCCAATATCAGACGGACTATCGTTTTCCCCACTTTCAAATCCCTCCTTAAATTCTACCTCCTACAAGCTGCTTTCCCAGATTGATTCTCCAGCACCCTGAGCCATAGTGTCACTCCAACCAATTCTAGCACTTAGCACTCATGAATATGTGTCCATTTTATTCATTGATTTTTGATCACTATAGTTGTAAATATTTTTATATTTTTCCTCCCCGGTTTTGGATAGAGAACATGCACTGTGTTATTCTCTACACCCCAAGAGCCTAGTACAGAACATCATTTGAAATGAGCACTCAAAATGATGCTGCTGCTTACTACTATTACTTGGTGAATCTTCTGAAATCTTTGCTTTGTGCTAATATAAAGACAGCTGTGGTAATTCTTAAGCACCTATGATTTACCAAGCACTGTACTGAGCACTGGGGAGAATATAAGATAAACAGGTCAGACGCAGTCCCTGTCCCTCAAGTAAGTTCCTTGTCGAGGGGGAACATGTCTGCCAACTCTGTTGTAGTGTACTTTTCCAAGTGCTAAATATAGTATTTTGCATACAGTAAATGCTCAACAAATACCATGGATTGACTGATTGATGGCGGTCACAGTCTAAATAGGAGGAGAGTGGGTTTTGAATTCCCATTTTACAGATTTGCAAACTGAAGCCCAGAGAAATTAATAGACTTGCCCAAAGTCTCACAGCAGGCTAGTGACCAAGCCGGAATTAGAATCCAGGTCCTCTGATGCCCAGACCAGTGTTCTTTCCACTAGACCCGATGTCAGCTTCCCGTTTTCCAAACATGTCCAAACTGATTGAGGTAGTCAACTTCATTCGTCTGAGTCTAATGTATTTGCACGTTATCTACATATCTGCAATTTAATATCTGTCTCCCCCTCTAGACTGTAAACTCATTGTGGGCAAGGAATGTCTGTGTTTACTGTTATATTGTACTCTACCAAGTACTCAGTAGAGTGCTCTGCATAAAGTAAACACACAGTAAATATGACTGACTGACTGATTCTAATTACCTGAATTATTAGGCTGGGATTTTGTTTTAAATCATTCAAGTATGGGCTGTGTTTTTTCTTCTTAAAATCTGATTTCATCTCTATTGCTTTCACACATTCTTTTAGAAAATATGAATAACTTCACTTATCAAATGGAGATAATTTAAAGATTTTATGTTTTCAATCTTTGTAGTTTGTTGTTCCATTCATTTAAGAGATTTAAATCATTCCTGGATGTTTCTCCATCATTTCTTTTAGTATTTTGGCCAACCTCAAGGTTTCAAATGATTAACAAGATTAATGCTAGAAAGTCAAATTCCATTTTAAATGTAGACACAAAAGGGTCATTTGAATTCTCTAAATTAGCATCAGTCTTTCAATTACATAGCATGGTACATACCAAGTAGAAACAGCCACCCCTTTCCAATTAATCTTTTCTTTTTACATTTAATAATGACCTTGGATATATTTTTGTAACTTTGCCTCTAAATGACTATGTAGCTATGACAACCAATTAAGTAATATTCATAGCACAAACACACACATTCACACACACCTAAATACAACAAGTGACCAATTTATACACCAAATATTATGCCATATATGTGGGCCCCACATGGGACAACCTGATTACCTTGTACCTACCCCAGTGCTTAGAATAGTGCTTGGCACATAGTAAGTGCTTAACAAATGCCATCATTATTATTATTATTACTTTGTATATATTCATCTGAATTTTCTCCTAAAGAGTTTTAAGTGGTCTTTTAGTTTGCTTATATGGGGGTTTCTATATTTGTATTTCTCCTCTCAGGATTGCACCTGGGGAGTTTCCTATACTCTACTAGTCTCGGCTATGGAAGGGAGAGTCAAGCAGAGGCATAGCCATTCCATTCCTAGCTTGGGCCGGGGCTAGAGAGTGGAAGGCAATCTGCTTCAAGTCAAAACTCACCTATGCTGGGCAACAGTGGCGTGGAAGAGAGTTGAGGGAGGAGAGTCAAGTTACTGTGTGGAAGAAGGCAACGGTAAACCACTTTCATATTTTTACTAGGACAACTCTATAGATATAGTACCAGAACGATTGGAGATGGAGGTGGGGTGTTCTGGGAGAGATGTGTCCATGGAGTCGCTCTGAGTCGGAGACAACTCGACAGCATAAGAAAAAAAAAATTGTATTAGCCATCATAAAGTACCTTTTTAAAGGAAGAATTATCTCCACTTCCTCCAGTGTTATAATGAGTTACCTTTGAAAAGGCTTTGCCAACCTTATACTTTTTTTTCCTCTCAACATTTCAAGCACTTAACGAACTTGGATAAAAAAAAAAACTGTTAGGATGCCTTTTATCCCAAAGCTTTGTAGCTCCTCCCGATAGTTCTTTCTTTTGGATTGATAATCCCCAAACCACATGACAACATGAAACAATTTCTTTTGAACTCCTTAGGTAACTGGCGGCAGTAACAACTGTTAAGTTGCAGTGTATCTGTCATATGGGTAAAGTAGTAATGATCTGCCCTATCTTTTTTGCCACTGCATGCCATTTTGGTATTTATTCTAGAGAATTTCCACTCATAGATCAGATTTGCTCATAGAGTAAGGTTAGCATTAAAGCTTAACTTCCAAAGCACCCAGAAAAAAAGAAAAACCCATAACTCCCTATTCTTCAGCTCAGGTCCCACCTCAACCAGTCCTTTTCTTTTCTTCCCTTTCCCTACTGCTTCCTCCCCCTTCCTACTGGAGCCTCTTTGATTCCAGAGAATTTGAAGCTGTGGTTGGATTCTGGGAATGTGGCTTTCTCCTACTGTTGCTAATAATATATCCTCCCTTTAAGAATAAGAAGGAGCAAATAGAGGAGGAGGAGGAAGTCACATGGGGACGCTGATACTCCCCTTACTCTTCTTCACAAGTCTTAGAATACTTGGATATCAAGGCACATGCAAATTAGAAGCTAGGGTTTCTTCAGAAGCAGTTTTTGCATTCCTAATGAAAAGTTCCCTTTGGCTTTAGAGACAGCTAAGCCAAACAAGTAACATCAGGGGGGCAGCAATAAATTGCTAGCCTAAATTGGACCCCAAATCACTTAAAGAATCCAGAAAATAGACGACCCAGTGATAGAGAAGCCATTCTGGATTAGCTCTCTTTTATTCATTAAAAAAAAGGTTAAGGATACAAATAAAGTTTGAAGCCAGGGGCAGCAAACTCTTTAAATTTGGCATAACGATGGATAGTATCTTTAAAAAACATAGGATCACTGGGTTTTAAAGGAAAAACATTTTAAAAAAAACCTCTAAACATTCAGGGGAATAGAGCAGAAAGGGTATGGAAAGCTTATAAGGTGTTTTGAGAAAAGATCAAATAATTCTGAGACACATAATTGAGGTTCATCTGACTCTATTTCCTGCGTGGCAAAGGAGTGCCAGGAATGCTATTTCAAGGGAAACTGCTCAAATATTGGAGTGTAGAAACCTGCGCTGGCAAATGAGAAGAGAGGCAGGATCCAAGTAAAACTGCAAATAATCAGTGAAGCCTTTTAGGGGAAAGATAAGGTCAGCAAAAAAAAAATAAAGCAAAATGTGCTAATGATATCCAAAGGGGTTTACAAGGAATAAGTAGGGATCTTATAAAGATATTATAAGGAAAAATACTACTAATTAATGAGGAGAAGGTAATGAAATCCATGAAGACTTCCAAATGATGGGAATATTGACCTGTTTTTTAAGAGCATCCTTAACCACAATAACTTCAAAAAAATAGTAGAGAAAAGAAGTTTGAGCCATTACCATGTAATGGAGACCATGTGAAACAGCTATTGATCAAAACTAGATAAAGAAAGAACTTGCGGTATTTAAACTGAAGTAAATGAGCCAGCCTGACTTTCATGTATCTTAGCATGAGAAGGGAATGATAGCTTATTTTATATCATATTTAGGATTCTAGAAATGTCTGAAGCAGTACTCAGAGCCCACTGGTGGAATTATTCCCTATGTAGCACCAAACCTTTTTAAA
The DNA here is from genome assembly GCF_004115215.2 of Ornithorhynchus anatinus. NCBI lineage: Eukaryota > Metazoa > Chordata > Mammalia > Monotremata > Ornithorhynchidae > Ornithorhynchus > Ornithorhynchus anatinus. Next base: position 59,961,242 of record NC_041753.1, read on the forward strand.
ATTTAAAACCATGGATAATTTGAAGGCCTAGTATAGCAAACCAATACAGCACTGACATTCTAAAAAGTCAACTCTTGATAATATGATGGAACACATACCAAGATAAATATTAAGAAATATTTAGAAGATAAATAAATAAATCCATGAAAAGTGAGCAATATGGTTTGGTTTTTATAAACCAGATTTTCCTGGAAATTTAATTGCATTTTGTTTTCCTTTTTGGCTGGAGTTATAAAATAAATAGATGAAAACAGAGTTTTTGAAACATATCTTGATTTCACTAAAGCACTGGGTAGAGAATCATGAAATTTTACTCAAAGAAATCTAAATTAGCTTGGATAGGAGTACTCTTGCGTAAACTAAAAATGGTTGAAGTGCCACATGAAAAGACTAATGATGTATGACACTTCTGGTTGTAAGGCGGTGTCTAGCGTGGGGCTGCAGGAGTTGGTGTTAGGTCCAGTCCTATTTAACATCTTCATTAATGATCTGAAAAAGGAAGTAAACAGCAGACTAATTAAATTTACAGATGGCATTAAGTTGGAAAGTGTTGCAAACATCAGTGAGACTAGAGAAGCAATAATGAGCCCTAAAGAGGTTTGAAATATGGCCAAACCTCAACTTCAATTCAAATTCCAACTTGGAAAAATGTATCTGGGGAAACTCTTTAGTAACAAAAAATATTCAGTGAGTGGCACGAGGTGTGGGGGGGGGGAGTCTGGAAAGCAGCATTACCAACATAAAACCAGGTGATGATCAAATGAAATTCAGCTGCACGTTTGTGTTGTAGCCTAGAAATCAATAAATAGGCTGAGAGGTCTTGGAAGCAACAGGTTAATTAACTCTTGCCTCAAGAATAAGGGCATTGCTAACCATCACTCAATTCTGCTGAGAGAGACCACAAGAAGGAAACAAAATTTGGTTGTGAGGATCCCATACCCAGGAGTGTGTAGGCAAAATCTGGAAAATTCAGTTGAGAAAAATAAGACTTCAAGAATGAGCGCTAAGTTGTTGTAAAAGGAGAGCATATTCAAAGCATTTTTTGCCCTTGGGCAACCCGAGCATTGGCAGTAGGAGAAGAGAATGAAGATGGAAAGGAATGAACGACCCACTAGAAATTCTTGCCTGACAGAAAAGAAGCAAAGCAACAATTGTCAGTAATTACCCCTATAATATAAGGCTCACGGAAATCCTTTTTAAGAGAAAAAATGTAGGCAAAATACAAAGATCGGTTGAGAAGTAGAACCGCTGGGTAAGAGATCTCCAAAAGGTATATTCTTTGGAACATTTCAGAGCAGGCTAGGAAAAGACATGGAAAGTATATCTCCAAGTGGACCAATCAGTAGGCAGGAGAATGAGATTAATAAGGAGTTTTTTTCCTTTTGCCTCTAATTTGCTCTGTTTTGTGGTTTCCTAGGCAAAGACCTATTCTCTATCCACTTGTTGACGGTCTTCTTGCCAGCCAATGCCAAATTGGTTGTTCAGGGCAACGGGGCTAAAGCAGGTTAGTTTATTGCTGCTTCACTCATCCTTGTTTGTAGCACTCTGTCTGGAAGACTAATAAAAATAATAATGGTTAAGCACTTAGTGCTCAGCCCTGGGATAGATGCAAGTCAATCAGGTCAGATACAGTCCCTGCCCTACATGGGGTTCACAGAACCACCTCAAGATCCCAGAAACCGTTTCATAATAATAATACTTATTGTTATTATGGTATTTGTTAAGTGCTTGCTCTATGCAAGGCACTGTCCTAACCTCTGAGGTAGATACAAGAAAATTGGGTTGGCCTCTCTTCCCCTGGCTCTCAATGGCCACAAGTGGAGGGATGTGCCATCAGAGGCTGCTGAGTGATATACATTTTCCCCCACTAATGTTTCAGGGAGCAGCTGGAAGGGCTGTGCCAGAGATCAACAATCACACCAGTGTATAACATGGTTTATTTGTGTCTAGGAAACATGTATTTTATGGTATTTGTTAAGCACTTACTATATGACAGGCACTTAGTCGGACACAGTCCATGGCCCACAAGGGGTTCAGTGTTAAGCACCATTTTATAGATGAAGTCACTGAGGTACAGAGTAGTGAAGTAACTTGCCCAAGGTTGCACGACAGACAAGCCGGATTAGAACCCAGATCCCTCTGACTTCCAGGACTGTGCTCTGTCCATTAGTCCACACTGCTTCTCTACATTTTCTAAATGCTATAGATGTATGCCATGCCTTTCACACTTGATTCTCCCTGTACAGTGCTTTGCATCCAGTAAGCCCTCAATAAATACCACTGAATGAATCAAAGAGAGCAAAGGGCAAGTATTCATTCGACCATTCAGTGGTATTTATTGAGCATTTATTGCATACAGAACACTAGACTAAGCACTTGGGAGACTACACTGCAACAGAGTCAGTAGGCATGTTCCCTCCCATGAGAAGCTTACAAGTATTGTAAATATCCACAAGTCATCTCTCTGTTTTAGTTTTTGAAAACGTTGCCTTAATGCCCCACCTCAAGTATCTGAAATATTTTTTTTTAATGGTACATTTTTTAATGACACTTGTTATTATGTGTCAAGCACTGTACTAAATCCTGGTGCAGATATAAGATAATCAGGTGTACACAGTCCTTGTCCCATATGGGACTCACTGTCTAAGCAGGAGGAAGTAGGGTTTAATCCCCAGTTTACAGATGAGGTGACTGATGCACAGTGAAGTTAAGTAACTTGCTGCCAGGTCACATAGGAGAAAATGAGCAGAGCCAGGATTAGAACCCATGTTCTTCTGACTCCCAGGCCCATACTCCTTCCACTAGGCAACACTGCTTCCCTTCAAGATAAGTGGGGCCATTCAGTATATCAATATTATGCCTCTCTTCTGAACAGAATTTAATACATTAGCTATTATGAGATACAGGGGCAGAAAATGAATGCAAATATTTCTCCCTCTCCTTTTTTATGATGTCTCTTAAAGAGGCTTCTAATCACTTAGGAAGTTTGTTGGGTTTTTTTGTAAAATCAATTTTTTCTGTGGAAAAGATATTGTTTCGATCCTCTCATTTTCTGTTACAATACAGGAAGCGTGAAGGGATAACATTTCTCACATTGGTGGCTTCTAGGTTTTTAGTGAAAGCCTTGGATGTGATGCTGGGGTGAAGAAATGAATTTGGCCTTTATGCCTGTGAATCTTGACTAAGAATTGGACTCCCCAAAGAGAAACAGACTTGTTTTTCCTTTTTCATATAGATCCAGTGGATGAATATCAGACTGGGAGAATTGTCCCTGGGAGAGATTTCTGTAGAGGAGGGCACTAGATTCATTAATTTTTAAGTTATTGTTTAAATTGGAATAGACTTAGTGGAACGGCATAGAGATTTTACCCCCATGCAACCTACTCCTAAATGAATAGTTAATGAAATCAAATTTAAAAGCAATTTATTGCTGGTACTGAAGATGAAGACATCATCCCTAACCTATATTTCTATTTTCTGTGTTAAAAACCCTTCAGTGGGGAAATATTTTCCATGATTTGCAATGTACAGAATCTATTTCATGCATGGAAAATTAAGGGTCTGGGGCTTAAGGATCAAAATATTTTTTCTCTTTCTCCTCTGATTTATTCTTTATCAGGCTTTTCAAAACAGTGCTCAGCATCAACTATAATGTAGAGAGATGTTCATCTTGTTTTTTTACCAAAGGACATCTTGATCTTCCCTTTAGTTTGTCCACATCTCTTATAAGAATGCCAGCAGGAGTTTTACTGTTTCTAGACTAATGGCAGAGGAAATAGAAATATTACAACTGCTGCTCTGTGTGTGGTAGGCATTTTAGATTCTCACATTGAGCTTTCTTTGCAATCCCCACTGTATCAAACAATAAGAATATCTGCAGGGCTGTATTAACTTGACCAAAAAAAAAAAACAGTCCAGCCAATTCTACTGCAGATAAATTAAATAGCTCGGATTGTATTCTTTTTCTTTCTTTGCTAAGATGTGTGGAGTAGATCATTTTTCTCTTATTAGCATAGGGAGACCCTTATTTTCTTGAAGCTATTTGCCACCCTTTTTAGATTTCCCCAAAGTTTTCCAGGTTTGATTCATTCGCCGGCTCCAGGAATCCCTCCAAGCCCCATTTCTTTGGTAATTAACTCCCTGGGGAACTTTATTAAATTCACTGGGCACTGCGAAGGCCACCCAATCTTCAGCAAACTCTAAGCAAGAATTCTCTGTCTTAAGTGACACATTGCTAATAGTGTTTGGCCAGAAGCTAACTGAACTCCTTTAGTTTGTTTTCTGCAATATTGCATTACAAAAAGCCTTTCTCTTTGTCTGCAATACCATCATCTCTGGTATTGGTTGAGGATTGCATGATGCGCAGATAAGGTCACCATAAACTGATATGAAATGCACTAATCCTAATCCTCAAAAGATTTGGGAGTATTTGAAATGAATATTTCATCTTGGTAAACTATGGCAAATTGTCTCCCAAATAGGATAAACTGAACTCTTTGGTGTCTGGCAAAATAGATGTCTCATTGACATATGTTTGTCACCTATTGAATTCCACGGTTTTCTAAACAAAATATGACAGCCTACATATAGGACACTGAGAGTGAGGAGTTTTACTGCCTCTGAGGTGCCCTCTTGGTTTGAGGTAAAGACTGGTGAAACAGTTGAAGTAAAGTCCCTAGGTGCTTTCATTTGATATCTGCAATATTCGTGGAAAAAATAACTATTTCTAAGGCTATTTAATAATGTTGGTATTTCTAAGACTACTATTTCTAAAAATAACAATTTCTAATGGTGGTCTTAGATTCATGTTGTATCAAGATCTAGAGGTACAAATGACTTTAAATTTGGGAATATTTCCTTGATATACAGAGGAAGAGAGCTCCAACAAGGTAATTTTTTTTATGGTATTTGTTAAACACTTACCATGTGCCAGCCTGGGGTAGATACAAGCTAATCAGGTTGGACACAGACCCTGTACCGCATGGGGATCCCAGTTTTAGTCCCCATTTTACAGATGAAGAAACTGAGGCCCAGAGAATAATAATAATAATGATAACAATAATAATGTTGGTATTTGTTAAGCGCTTACTACGTGCCGAGCACTTTTCTAAGCGCTGGGGTAGATACAGGGTAATCAAGTTGTCCCACGTGAGGCTCACAGTCTTAATCCCCATTTTACAGATGAGGTAACTGAGGCACCGAGAAGTGAAGTGACTTGCCCAAGGTCACACAGCAGACAAGTGGCAGAGCTGGGATTAGAAACAAGGTCCTTCTGACTCCCAGGCCCGTGCTCTATCCACTGGGCCATACTGCTTCTCACTGTCGTAGCGAAACCACAAGAATATTTATTGGGCAAGGTTAATTCATACTTTCTTGTTTTTTCCATTATCCCCTAAGTGAATGTTAAGACTTAACATTTTAAAACAATCTTCTCTTATAGTGCCCGGGAGCTATCATTGAACTCCTTGGCAAAATTGTTTTATTATATACAAGCTGAAAGAGGAAAGACCTGTAATAAAAACCCCTTGCAGGGCCCAGTATTCTTCAGCCAAGATTAACGTGTATAATTGAATCCTAAGAGCAAGTGATATATACGAGTTTGAGAAACTGTGCAAGCACAAGTGAATGCGAGTGCTTTGGTCGCTTTGCATTTCTAATGAGAAGCAATGTGACTTAGTGGAAAGAGCAAGGGCTTGGGAGTCAGAGGTCATGGGTTCTAATCCTGGCTCCGCCACTTGTCAGCTGTCTGACTTTGGGCAAGTCACTTAACTTCTTTGTGCCTCAGTTACCTCATCTGTAAAATGGGGATTAAGATGAACCCAACATGGGACAACCTGATTATCTTGTATCTACCCCAGCACTTAGAACAGTGCTTGGCACACAGTAAGCGCTTAACAAATACCATCATTGTTATCATTATCTTGGGGGTAGGGGAAGTCTCTCAATCTGGGCATAAAGACATCATCCATATAATAGTAATGTTAATAATAATAATTGTGGTACTTGTTAAGCACTTACTATATGCCAGGCACTGTACTAAGCACTGGGGTGGATACAAGTAAATCATGTTGGACACAGTCCCTGTCCCACGTGGGGCTCGCAGTCTCTATCCCCATTTTACAGATGAGGTAACTGAGGCACAGAGAAGTTAAGTTACTTGCCCAAAGTCACAGAGCAGACAAGTGGCAGAGCCAGGATTAGAACCCATGACCTTCCTACTCCCAGGTTCATGCTTTATTCACTAGGCCACACTGCTTCTTATATTAAGAATAATAATTATGGTATCTGCTATGTGCCAGCAACTGTACAAGCAAATTGAGTTGGACACAGTCCCTGTCCCATATGTGGCTCACAGTCTTGTTTATCTTCTCCCCCACTAGATTGTAAGATCCTTGAAGGTAGGGATCATAACTACTTACTCTGCTGTATTCATTCATTCAATCATATTTACTGAGTGCTTACACAGTGTACCCAGTAGACTGAAAGGTCATCAAAGGTAGGCATCACTTTCCCAAGCTGTGCTCTACACATAGTAAGCAATCGATATATTCTACAGATTGATTGATTGCTTTCTTTCCAACTCCAAATAAGCATTGCAAAGATTTAGCTACTTTCCTTTTCCCTTAAATCCTTCCTTCACCCATCTGCCTTACCCTTCTTTTCCCCCGCACTTCCTATATACAGTCCATTTCTCAATGTTGAAGTTTTTGTCCTGCATAATTTCCTCTCCTCACCACCCCTTTTATATTCTACCATCCAACCCTCCTTCAGTCCATTTGGATTACTTCAACCTCTACTCCATTAATGCCTCTACCTCTAGGGCCTCTCTTCTTCTACTAATCATTCCTCAATGATCTACCTCACCTCATTTCAATTTCAGATCAAAATCATTGATACTAATAACACAGTGATATTTATTAAGCACTTTCTATGCACCAATCACTGAGTTTAGGGCCAGGGTAGGAACAAGATAATCAGCTCAGATATAGCCTTTGTTCCTTACAGAATTCACAGTCCAAGAGGGAGGAAGAGCTGGGATCTTATCCCCATTTTATAGATGAAGAAACTCAAGTCCAGGGAGGTTAATGATAATAACAGTTATGGTTAAATGACTTGCCTAAGGTCACACATTAGGCCAGTGGCAGAAATGGGACTAGAACCTGAATCTTCTGATTCCTGTGCTCTTTCCAGTAGGTCATGCTGCCTCCCTAACACGGAACAAATCAAGTCACCCTTCAGCCCTCCTTGTAAGTTCCCCTCTGCCTCTACATCAGTGTTGAAGTTCCTAACCTCAGTTTTAGGTCTTTTCAGCAGAGTGTCTGTCACACCCTCTGTTCTATTTAGTCAAACCAGATACTATTCTCTTTGTCCATGTTTCTCAATCTTGATTCCTCTCTCAAGTTGCACCCTATTCTTAATGTAGTCTCATGCCCCTTCCTGCCAAGATCAACAAGATCATCATTTAAAGGGCTCTTAAAATCCTCCCTCCCCTACAAAGTCTTAACAGGACATTGTAGAATGATTTCTTTGCCCTTTGTTTGTTGGAAACACTTGGTCTGTAACTGTGATTCACACTTCATTTTCCGCTGCCCTAAACCATTTCTACTCACTGTAAATCAATTTCGTAGGTACTTCAGAAGTTCCTCCTATTACCTGCTTAAATGATTAAAATCATTTTAATCTCACAAAACAGGGACTGTGTTTAATTCCCACCTGTCCAATCTTTCCCAGGACTTTGCACACAGTAAATACTGAAAAATACTATTACAATTATTACCACTAAAACATTTCAACTCCCAACATTTCTACTGTAGCTGTGGGCCAGGGTACTCCTGGAAAACGTTGTAGCATTTTGGTTAAGGGACTTTTGATGGTATAAGGAGAAATTCATGAAAAACAGTAGTTAGTGCTCATCATCAGTGTGGCGTAGTGGAAAGAGCACGGGCTGGATAGTTAGATGTCATGGGTTCTAATCTAATCCTCCACTTGTTGGCTGTCACTTAACTTCTCTGTGTCTCAGTTACCTCATCTGTAAAATGGAAATTGAGACTGTGAGCCCCACTTGGGACAACCTGATAACCTTGTATCTATCCCAGTGCTTAGAACGGTGCTTGGCACATTGCAAGCGCTTAACAAATACCACCTTATTACTATCATCACGCATCTCTCTGAGCAATGCAGTCCACCTTCTGAAAATCAAGCTTACAAATGTATTATAATAATAATAATGTTGGCATTTGTTAAGTGCTTACTATGTGCCAAGCACTGTTCTAAGCGCTGGGGTAGACACAGGGGAATCAGGTTGTCCCACGTGGGGCTCACAGTCTTCATCCCCATTTTACAGATGAGGTAACTGAGGCCCAGAGAAGTGAAGTGACTTGCCCACAGTCACACAGCTGACAAGTGACAGAGCTGGGATTTGAACCCATGACCTCTGACTCCAAAGCCCGTGCTCTTTCCACTGAGCCACGCTGCTTCTATATTCTCTGAAGTTACTGTCCTCACATTTATTTGGATTATTTTCAAGTGGTTTGCACATTTCAGAGCTTCAGGAAGCCTTCTCCAATTCACAACACCCCAGTTGCATCAGTGCAACAGCCTCCCCGAGCATTTATATATGTAATTCCTATTCCCAGCACTCATGTATCTCTGCATTTTTATTTGTATGTTTATGTATTCAGCTCTTTCTTTCCGAACATTTTTTGTTCTACTTCCTGTTATATTCTAGGTCTTCCTCTTGCTCCCACTATTTGTCAGCAATTTTTGTCTGTCTTTCCCATAGACTCTAAACTCTTTGAGGGTTGAGAATATATGTCTTGCTTTCACTGTCCTTTCCCAAGTGCTTGAGAGCATTCCAGTGATCAATTGATTGTCCAAATAAACTAAATAGAGTTTATTGCATCTGTGGAGTGGTAGATTTTCATTGAAGTTTGAGTTTTATTTAGAATTGTTTTAACTTTTGTCCCATATGTAATACCTTAAAAAATGCACCTTTTCCATGACAATTTCTCAAGTGGACATAGAAATTTTCGAAATCATGGAAAATAATAGGCTGGAAATCTTCTTTTCCTCTTTTCTGGAGCGGATTCTGCTCAGATGAGGTAGAGTGGGTTTCTTTCAGAGAATAGTTCCAAGACTGATAATAATTAGCATAAAAGAAAATATCACTTTCTGTCTCACAACCGATAGCTACCCATAATCCCCCTCTATAAATGTCTTAAGAGTTCCTCATTCAAAACAATGAGTTCCTCATTCAAAACACTAATTATTACTCTTATTATTGAGAGTCATTTTACAACTTTGGCTTTTAAGAAATAGTCATCTGACAGTACTCTAAAAGGTTGACCGGAAGGAAAAACCACACAAACTCTAAAATTTCATAGTAGGGCTATAGAAAGTAATATCACCATGTTTATCTGAAAGAAAATGTCTCTCAACTCTCACATTTAGACAGTTATTATTTATGGGATGTAGCACAATAGAAATCTTAAAGAGCTGTGCAATAAACTGTGAAGTTGAATAGGATTTAATAGGGTGATTCTGTAATGAATACATAATATTTAAGCACTCAGCACAATAAAAATAGTATGATTATCAGTGCAATTGTAACACCGTGTAAGGTCAGATGGTGCAATGAGAAGCTGAATAAAGGTATGTGGGTTTACAGTACAATTCACTTATCAGAAGGGTTGTGCTTTCTACAAAAATGTCTAATTATGAATGATATGTAGTTTCAGCCCCAAATATTTAGGTATTTTCTGGGTCTATGACATTTTGTTTATGGTGTACATTTTGCCTCTCTTTTCCAGAACTTGTGTGGTGAGAATATGGAAACTGAATTAATTGCTCACTGACATTTGCTGGCTATGACCAATAGGCTCACGGATGGCAACCATCCACACTGTCAAGAAATGATCTAGGCTCAGAAGCCCAGCAAAACAGCATTTTATGGTGTTATTATGCCCCCTCCTCAAAACATAGCACCCATAATAGCTGCATGGTGATTTACATAATTAGATACAATCATTAGGATGATCAGGGAGATAGGCGGGCCTAATGGAAAGAACATGGGTCTGAGAGTCAGGAGACCCCAGTTCTTCTCTCAGCCCTGTTGCCCATTGGCTGAATCATCTTGAGCAAGTCACAGCCTCCCTGAGCCCGTAAAATGGGGATCTAATGAAAGCTCTCCATCCCTCATAGACTGGACCTCATTTGGAAGAAAGATTGTGTTTAATCTGATTACTCTGTTTCTACACAGGCCTTGGCACATAGTTCTTAATAACTAACATAATATAATCATTTGCTTTGCTTGCTCTTCCCATGCTCTCTGGGATCAGCAGAGGTTTGAAAGTGTATAAGGAGTCAGTGGCTTTTCCCTTGTGAAAGTCTGAGATTGGCAGGTGTATAGGATAATTGTGTTTCCTACAGTGATGTTGAAGTGTAGCAGTATCAAGGAGGGAGCAGGACACTGGTGGGAAGTTTCATCTTCCCCTTGTTTAGCTTGAGGCAACTAGGGGGAGAGCTCAGAGCAATGAAAAGATACAGGGTAGGACAGAGAGTAGATGAAAAAGGTAGTGTGGGAGTAAAATGATCATTGTACTGAAAGTAATGACAATGGCCAGGTTCTCCCCAATGTTTTTTTATAGCCATCATCTTCTGATGGGGATAAAATAATACTAATAATCATATTTTTAAGGGCTTAGTATGTGCCAGGCACTGTACTAAGCTCTGGGGTAGATACAAGATAATCAGGTCAGACACAATCCCTGTCCCACATAGGGGTCACAGTCTTACCCCCATTTTACAGATGAGGTTACTCAGGCACAGAGAAATTCAGCGACTTACTCAAAATCACACAGCAGACAAGTGGCAGAGCTGGAATTAGAACCCTGGTCCTTCTCATTTCCAGGACCGCGCTCTATCCATAAGGCCATGCTGCCTCTCTATTCGCTGGGAAATCTCTTCATTGGGGTCCAAACCAAATGAAAGATGCACAGCTTTAAGGAGGGTTGGGAGCTCAGAGGCCATACAAAATAATAAAAACCAATCCCAGTACTCAAATTGTTTAGACCCTAATGGGGCTCGGGTTCAGACTATAGCTCAAGTCCCCTGGCTGTACATGTTCTCCTTATCTCATTTAGGAAGGTAATTTGATGGAAACTGTTATTCCCTAAATCCATAATTATAGGTGTTCTGATCAGATTAAGAAATGTCCCAGTTTCTCAGCTCATATAAAATGTGCATACTTACTTTCCTCCAGCTATGAATTTAGCATAGGCTTACTGGCTCAAAGTCAGGAAGAGATTAAGCTGGGTCTAATTGGCATTTTCAACTAGCCTCCATAACGTTTGGAACAATTTACCCAACTCTGCTCTTCTATACTGCTCTCAGCACCGATGGTTCAAGCATTCACCTGTCAGGACGCTAAGGGTTGAATCAATTGACTTACTTGAGGTTCCTTACATCTTTGTGATCCTATGATCACAATAACCTACAACTTGACTAATGCCTTAATCTGAAAATATAATAAGTGCTACAAATTCATGATCAAGTGCATATTTTGCCAACTATTGTACTTTGGGGTAACACAGGCTGCAGGTTTCTTCCACTGCCCAAAACCATCCAATGTATTACACTTGAAACTCCTCCAAAGGGACCCTACTTGAAAGCATTGGTGTATTGGTTTGCCAGATATTACTATGGCCTTGACCATTGTAATCCATAGTCTTGACTACCCCTGAGGCTGGGTTTAGCCGTGTGGCATTTTTTCCCCAGAATCCTTATCATTGAGACATAAAGATTCAGCAACAAGTCAGTAAGTTCCTCCTAGCTTCTTTATTGCTTTACCTTCCCTGAAGTACAGGCCATAGACAAATTGTGGGGTTATGTGATTTTCCCTCTCCCTTCACAGCTGGGATGACAGTCTGATGTAATTTCTTAGATGAGATGTCAAATTTAGTCTCACTGCACTTGTTTTCAAAGAGTCTCCACCCTAGTGCTCTAGCTCAACTTTAGATATTGTCTCTATTTTTTCTCCCTTGCCCACATTTCAGTTGAACATGACATTCCTCCTTTAAAGTTGTGATAAGCTTCTCTAAATGCTTAATATCTTCCTAGTTCCATTACAAAGATAAATGAATGTCCCTTCGTGTGTCCGTACCTATTTGATTTGGCTATTGTAAGGTTTATCCCCTAAAGATGTGTCCTCCAATGAAAGGCCTTTTGTGAGTGCAGCACTGTTCTTTGTAAATACCATTATCAAATATTTAATTTGCATTTGAGTCTTAGGTGTAAGATTCTCTAAACTAGTAATGTCCAAAATCTCCTCTGTTCAGCATCCTGATGGTAATCACTAGAGTCATTGGAACAATAACAGCAATAATAGGAAGGAGAAGGAGAAGAAGGAAAAAGAGAAGGAGAAGAAGAAAAAGGAGGGGAAGAAGGAGAAAAAAATGTATGAAGTGGCACCAAGATGGCAGAAGTGGTTTTGCTTCACCTTCACATCATCAGATTATGGGCTTTGGTGCTCAAGGGAGGAGAAGCTTCTCAAAGAGCTGTGACTGTAACTGAACATATTTTTACTGGTAGAACCATTCCTAGTTTTTTATCTGCATCTGTTTTGAGGGAAAAATATATTAACCATAGATCTTTTAAACCCAGACCAGACATTTGAACTGTCATTTTCACCTCTGATTTCCATCAAGCTTCACAAAGCTTTTAAAGGCACTCAGTAATGTATCCTGTATATCAAGATCGACAAAAGGCAACGTTTCTGTTCTACAGTGGTGAGAGGCAGAGCGCTGGACTCTTTGTAGTCCACAACCAGGGAGTTCAAAAGCACCAACAAAGGACTTTTATGCAGCCAAGGACTTTTTTTCTATGACTTTTATTCTGAGTAAAATGTATTCAGCTGAGAGAGAATGGGAAATAGTAGTCTTAAAATAATTTTCATGATAGACACTGTATTTCAAGTGATATAATGAACTAATGTGCTGCAAAAGGATGAAAATAATTAGCTCAGACAAGTATTTGATAAAGTTAGCAGAAAAATAATTGATCTCCATTTTTATATTATTTCTATAAAAGACTTTGCAGATACAGTAATTCGGTAATCAATACCAAAGGCCGGCTCTGTGGAGTCAGGAAAAATATTGTCACGGGGTTTTGTGCCCTATTATGAAACAGGAGATTACAATTCAGCTGTATACTGCCTTTGTGATATCCTGAGATCCGGTCAGCATTTGTTCAGTTTTTATAAGAGTGCAGTGATGACAAAATCTTTAGTGACCATATTAACTGCATGTGTAAGCATGTTAGTGGCCATTAAGGAGTGCTAACTGTGCCTCCCAATAATTCCTAATAAAGAGATTCCCTCTCCCGGACAGTGGCTTCTCCCTCTGCCTCCTCCTGCCTGCCCTATCCCCATTGGGGTTTTTCCCTCTATTTTGTGCTCAAGTCCTGAGGTTTGTAGAGTTTGCTCCTTTCAAGATACCAGATGATTCCCAGGGCCTTTCTTCTGGTCAAAACTGCTCTGGGACCTTGTGAGCTAAGAAGAAGCATGGCCTTGTGACAAGAGGACAGGGCTGGGAAACCTGGTTTCTAATCCAAGGTAAGCCATTAACTATTAAATGTGGCATAAAAGAAAAGTTCTAATACTTTTTTTAAGGGAAGAGTTGCAGGGCTTAGACCAGTGCTTGGCACATAGTAAGTGGTTAACTACTACCATCATAATTATTAAAAAAGTAAAGTACTGACCACTTTTGCAGCGTGGCTTGATTTTTGACTTTCATGGGTCCTCCTTTTCATATACGGGCCACTCTTTCTCAAATATAGATTTGAAGTGGCACATTCCCAGTCTTAGCTTCTAAGTAGCACAAACAAAATCTGGCCAATAACAGGAAAGAATGTGGCATGTAGAGAATCTGGTAAATACGATTTCCAAAGCAAGTGAATTTGCTCCCGGGCCTTGGGAATCTCTGAAAGTCTATTCCATTATTTATTTTGGGCCCCTCACTGGTGGAAGGGAGTTTTTTCAAGGTTGAGCACATTCAGCACAAGCTAATCAGCACTTAATGGCACTGGGTCGCCTAGCTGTGCTGCCCTAACCGTCCTGAAAGGGTGGTGAGCAGGAAACATGGCTGCAGTTGATTTCCCAAGCTGCTCAGAGGGGGTGGAATTTATTGAGCAAACAACTTGTAGAGTTTCTCACTCTTCTTACCATTTGAAGAATAAGCAAATCCCTTGTCAGCCTCCACCTGCTGCTTGAAAATAATGGTAGAAAAATGATCATTCATGTAAACATATTGATCATCTAAACATGATGGCATCTGAGTATTGCCAAAATATTAAAGACATTTTTGGTCACGAGTACTTTCAGGAATCCTTCTGAAGTAGTCTGGGACTTTTGTAGCTTTATCTGTTTCTTTTCATCCCTTCCTTGCACAGGTAAACAACGGAATCAAAATACTGTGAAGTAGCGTAATAATCATAATGATGGTATTTGTTAAGCACTTACTATGTGTCAAGCACTGTTCTAAGCACTGGGGGAGATATAAGGTAATCAGGTTGTCCCACGTGGGGCTCACAGTCTTAATCCCCATTTTACAAATGAGGTAACTGAGGCACGGAGAAGTTAAGTGACTTACCTAAAGTCACAAAGCTGATAAGTGCAGAGCCGGTATTAGAACCCATGACCTCTGACTCCCAAGCCCAGGCTCTTTCACTAAGCAGAGAAAAGAGCATAGACCTGAGAATCAGAGGCCTGGGTTCCCTAATCATGGCTCTGCCACAGGTCTACTGGGTGACTTTGGGCAAATCACTTAACTTCTCTGTGCTACTCATCATGTGTTAACTCATCTGGAAAATGGGGATTAAATCCTTCTCCTTCCTATTTAACTAAGCCAACCCCATATGGCTCAGGAACTGTGTCCAACCTGCTTATTTTATATCTACCCCAGTGCTTAGAACAGTGTTTAGAATTTAGAGAGTACTGCAGAAAAGCAGCATGGCCTAGTGGCAAGAGCACAGGCCTGGGAGTCAGACGACGTGGGTTCTAATCCCAGCTCTGCCACCTGTCTGCAGTGTGA
The DNA here is from genome assembly GCF_004115215.2 of Ornithorhynchus anatinus. Lineage (NCBI taxonomy): Eukaryota > Metazoa > Chordata > Mammalia > Monotremata > Ornithorhynchidae > Ornithorhynchus > Ornithorhynchus anatinus. The sequence goes on from NC_041753.1 coordinate 59,976,328, forward strand.
CCTTGGGCATATCACTCCACTATACCTCAGTTACCTCATCTGTAAAATGGGGGTTAAGACTGTGAGCCCCTCGTGTGACACCCTGATTACCTTGTATCTGCCCCAGAGCTTAGAACAATGCTTGGCACATAGTAAGCGCTTAACAAATATAATAATAATAATTATTATTAAGAATTACCATTAAAAGTATTCAGCCAACTTATCCCTGGGATGGGGGTGCATAGGGGATGAGAAAGGAAAGGGAAAAAGAAATGAGACATTCTTATTCAGCTATCAGAATTGTTTGGCAGAACCCTCTGGACTGTGAGAATTACCTTTGAGATTGGCAATTGGTGATGTTTCCAGAAAGATGAGATTCATTTCTTTTTCAAGAAGTTTTGCAGTCTTCTAGGAACATGACCCAAGCTAAGGAATAGGAATATAGCTGCCTAGTTTAAAGTGGATGATTAGACAAAAACATGGAATCAAAGGAGAGAAGAGTCTTGAAGAGGTCACCTTGTGTATATCCATGCCACTGGAATGGACTGGACACAAATCCTTCAGGCCTTAAGGTTTCCTCTCCAAATGCTAAAAGCTTCCAGGGATGAAGACTGCACAATCTCTTTATCTTATTGATGCATTACAGGTATGGATCATGTTTCTTTTGAAATAACTGTATTATTAATTGAGTAATAAAAATTAGAACCTGAAAAGCCACACTAAGAAGTGTTCATCAAAAGTAAAATTAGAAGTAACTAGAGGGTCTTTGAATACGCATTTGGTGGTATAAAACCTTGTTTTAATTTATTGGCATTTAAAAGTCAGCCTCTGTATAAATAGTTTTCCCATTTGAGGAAGACATGATCAAAAACTAATGATTAGTTGCAAGTCTTCAGAAGAGAATCTTGTTTTATGTTCATTGGTGTCAAGCAGACCAAAATGTTTGAAGATTGTTATATGCTATGATTCACATTTTGGAGAGTGAGGAAGCTGTCTGTCTATCTCTAGGCTTTTCTAGGCTGCCGTGTAAATTGTTGTGACTGGTAATAAGTTCGAGGGCTGTTGGATGTGTAGAGTATGTTTACTCTTTTGTTGCACTGCTGCCCAACATGACGTTCAACATTGAGAAATTCAGATCAATTCATCAACCAAGGGTCTTTATTGAGTGACTATAAATTGTAGACATTGTATTAAGCACTCGCAAGAGAGCACCAGAAGCTGAAGACATGGTCCTTGTCCTCATATGGCTTACAATATAATGGGACATATGGTAAATGTCAGGAACAGAGCTCTGGGAGCTACAATAACTTAGTTACAATGAGAGAGAGCAAGAGGGACAATAAGAATATGAGGTGGTTTGATGAGCATGACAGGATGAAATATCTGAATAAATAATTGAAGGGAAGGGTAAGCAGTTAGTACAATGCCTGGCACACCAGAAGCAGCGTGGCTTAGTGGAAAGAGCATGGGCTTGGAAATCAGAAGATGTGGGTTCTAATCCCAGCTCTGCCACTTGTCTGCTGTGTGACCTTGGGCAAGTAACTTCACTTCTCTGAGCCTGAGTTCCCTCATCTGTAAAATGGGGATTGACTGTATTTCCTGCAGTGCTTAGAATGGTGCTTGGCACATAGTAAGCACTTCACAAATACCATCATCATTCTTATTATTATTTTTTAACAAATGCCATTTTAAAAAAATGTGTTCCTGCAGATGGGATCATTCATTCATTCATTCATTCATTCATTCATTCATTCATATCTATTGAGCATTTACTGCATGCAAAGCACCGTACTAAGCATTTGGGAGACTACAGTATAACAATGAACAGACACATTCTCTGCCCGCAATGAGCTGACAGTCTAGAAGAGGGGGAGACAGTAAAATAAATAAATAAATTACAGAAATGCACATAAGTGTTGTTGGGCTGGGAGGGGGGATGAATAAAGGGAGCAAGCCAGGGTGACACAGAAGGGAGTGGGAGTAGAGGAAAGGAGGGAAGGCCTCTTGGAGGAGACATGACTTCAATAAGGCTTTGAAGGGGGGGAGAGTAATTGGCATTTTAGACCAAGGACAGGATGTGGGCAAGAGGTCGGAGGTGAGATAAAGGAGATAGAGATACAGTGAGAAGGTTAGCATTAGAAGAGCAAAGTGTGTGGGCTGGGTTGCAGTAGGAAACTAGTGAGGTGATTGGTCTGATTCATTTAGAACATCTGTCAGCCATACAATGCAGATCGGGGGTGGGGGATCTGGGCAATTTCCCTGCAAACCTCACACACTCCCTCAAGTCTCCCAACACTGTTTCAACAAGGCTCATGTCCCCCACCAGGCTCACAACACTGTGTTCCAGCTCCCGGGTAGGGCCTGTCATTCCTGTGAGCCTCACACCCCACCATGAGCCTCTCAGTGCTGTGTCCTGGTTCCTCTGGGTAGCAGGGGGATGACCAACTATCCGCCTAGTCTCACACATCCCTGTGAGTCTCAAGATGCTGCATCCCAACTCTTTGGGGTAACAGAGGAGAGGATTGTGTCTGCTGCCATAACCCCTTAAGCCTCTGCCCTTCTAGAGGACAAAGGGGAGCACAGAGGGGTTCCACAGTTGCTCTTCCAGAGAACAGAGAGGAGGTGGTTGGTAGGGGAGAACACCAAGCTGCTGTGGGAGGGGTAAGAGTGGCAATAATAATAATAATAATAATGATGATGGTGTTGGTTAAGCTCTTACTATGTGCCAAGCACTGTTCTAAGCACTGGGGTAGATACAAGGTAATCAGGTTGTCCCACGTGGGTCTCACAGTCTTAATCCCCATTTTACAGATGTCATAACTGAGGCACAGAGAAGTGAAGTGATTTGCCCAAAGTCACCCATCTGCCAAGTGGCAGAGTCGGGATTAGAACCCAAGACCTCTAACTCCCAAGCCTGTGCTCTTTCCACTAAGCTGCGCTGCTTCTCATGGAATACCCAAACCTCCCTCTTCTCTGTTTCTACCCCCTTATCGCTAGTTTAGCAATTACGTAGTTTAATTATAGTAGAAAGACTGAAATAAAGTGGCTGTTTCATCCAGCCATGGTGAAAGATTTTGCCTAATGAACGGGCCATAGAACAAAATGATGCTACTCCTTCCCGGAACGTAACACATACATTTACATCTAAGTGCTGGAAATAGATACAAACCTGATACATGCATTCATACCTACATCCCTTCTAGGCTGTAAGCTCATTGTGGGCAGGGAATAATAATGATGGTATTTGTTAAGCACTTACTATGTGCCAAGAACTGTTCTAAGCGCTGGGGAGATACAAGGTAATCAGGTTGTCCCACATGGGGCTCACAATCTTAATCCCCATTTTACAGCTGAGGGAACTGAGGCACCGAGTAACTTGCCCAAAGTCAAACTGCTCATAAGTGGCGGGGCCGGATTTAGAACCAATGACTTTTTGAATCCCAAGGCTGTGCTCTTTCCACTAAGCCATGCTGCTTATGTATCTGTTGTTGTATTGTACTGTCCCAAGTGCTTAATACAGTGCTCTGCACACAATAAGTGCTCAATAAATATGAATGAATGAACGATAACATACATGATCAAGGTGACTTTTGGATTGATGATAAAATTTGGGAAGTTGGGAATTAATCAAGAACGATTTCTTTAGGTGTTAGGATTTTCTGAGAGTTTGAAAATGGGGAGAGTTGCAGTCTGGGGATTTTGAAAGGAGAGGGAGTGCCAGTTAGGGGAACAGAATGAGCAAAGGGTGGGAGGTGGGAAACTCGAGTCAGAGTCGCAGAAGATATTGCTGGGAAGAGTGAAGTGGGTGAATTAATGCTTAGTAGGTGCAAAGATGTGTAAGAGAAGCATGATGGCCTAGGGGAAAGAAGACAGGGATGGGAATAAGGAGCGTTTGTTTTTTAATGGTATTCATTAAGCTCTTACCTATATTCCCGGTTCTGCTGCTTGCCTGCTGCCTGACCTTGGTCAAGTCATTCAACTTGTTTTTGCTCAGTTTCCACATCTGTAAAATGGGAAGTAAATGCTTGTTCTCTCCCCCTCCCTGCCCCCCCCCCCCAACGCACTCCTGCTTAAACCCTGAGCCCCATGTGGGATAGGGATTTTTCATGATCTGGTTGTATTACATCAACGCATTGCTTAGTACAATGCTTTGACTATAGTCCAAGACAGAACTGTGTCCCAAACAGAACTCCTTCCTCCCCCATCTTTCCCATCACTGTAAAAAATACCACTCTCCTCCCTATCCCACCAGCCCGTAAACTTGGAATTGTCTTTGACTCATCTCCCTCATTCAACCCACATATTCAGTTGTCACCAAATCCTGTTGGTTCTATCTTCACCACATCACTGAAATCTGCCCTTTCCTCTCCATCCAAACTCCTACTTATCCTGAGCCCATCCTTAGCCTATCCTACCTTGACTACTCCTCCTGCCTCCTTGCTGACCTTCCTGCCTCCTGTCTCTCCTGATTCCAGTCCATATGTTGCTCTGCTGCCCAGGTCATTTTTCTAAAAGTAATGTCCAGTCCATGTCTCCCCACTCCTCGAGAACCTCCAGTGGTTGTCCATCCACCTCTGCATCAAACAGAAAATCCTTACCATTGGCTTTGAAGCAGCTTGCCCCCTCCTACCTCACTTCACTGATCTCCTACTACAACTCAACCAGCACATTTAGCTCCTCTAATACCATTCTGCTCACTTTGCCCCAGTCTAATCTATCTTGGTGCTGAACCTTTTCCTACATCATCCCCCGGCTTGGAACCCCTCCCCCTCCACATACACAAGACCACCACTCTCCCCACCTTCATAGTTTTATTAAAGCCACATCTCTACCAAGATACTTTCCCCAATTAAGCCTTCTTTACCCCAGCTCCCTCTCCCTTGCATGTTGTCTATGCACAGGCATCTGTGCTCTGTGTGCATTAGGTGTTGGCCCCATGCTCAACCGCTGGATGATGAGGTGGTGAGATATCAAAACGGCATATCCATTGATCTTGAAGGTCTTCACCAGATAAACTGGTCATAGTTCAAAGTCCTGATAATCATTCGTATGATTCACTAAATGCACATTGGGTGGCCAGTGGCCATTTCTGAGGTTAGGAGCAATGTGTGCTGAGTGGTATTTTGGAAAAATGGTCTAAGCAGTAGCATGTAGTGTAAACTGAAGGGGTAAAGGACTGTAAGTTGGGAGATTGGTGCAGAGCCTAATGCGGTATTCTATTCATCATCTGGAAATACATTGAGATAGAGGGTGATAGCTGTTTGGCTTAAGAGGATGGGACCAATTTGAGAAATATTATGGAGAAAAAACCAGCAGAATCAGGCAGTTGATTTAAAGTGAGTACTAAAAGAAAGTGAGAAATCAAGAATGACACCAAGTCTTTGGGCTTCTTTGACAATGAGAAGTTCTGTTTTGGACATATTGAGGTGCCAGCAGGCCATCCAGGTGGAGATGCCCAGGAGGAGAAAGGAGAGATAATTGATTTCCTAGAGAGAGATGGAAGCATTAGGTGTAGAATGAGAAACATCTGTATAGAGATGGTATGTATGTGCATACGTATGCATATATAATATGAAAAGGTTTATCAATCACATTAAATTCCCATTGCATTTTGAGAGCCAAAGATTAATTGATGTTCAGGGCTAAAACAAAAGGTGTTATTTAAATTCTGTTTATAGAATACTGCCTTATTGGGCTCATGCTATGATTTCAACGTATTCCTCAAAGGATAGCTTTGAAATAATTTAAAATATTGTCTCTTGTCTTTCTGAAGCAATTACAAATTGACGTTGGGGATAACATCTGAGAATGGCAGAACTTGTTTGGATACAAGTGTCTTACATGGAACGGAGACCAAAATCCTTTGGGAATGCAGGTTGAAATAAGCTGTTCCCATTTCCCTCCGACCTGCCTTCCAGCAATGTCACCCAGTACTTTTTCTGCCTCAGAATGGAATTACTTTTGGAATCATTAGAAATGACAAGAAAACATATTTTCATAAAGTACTGGACCCTGATTTTTGCAGATACTAAATGTGAGTTTAAGGTTAGGGATTTTCCAAACCCCAAATCATGTTTCTTTATTAATGGCCAGTGTCTGGTGGCTTCCAAATCCTGTATCAGAGTATCCTAGAAAAATGGAACTGAGGGAAACCCGAATTCCTAAGATTGAAACCCTGGCTTCCATCCCTTGGTGTGTTTCAGGGAGAGCTGGCAAATATATTCTAACATCATATATGACTTCAGACCTCTCAGAAAGACTTATCTATATCACACATAGGGTGTGTAGTTTACTTAACAGGACCGTTCTTTAACCAGACCTTATCTGACACTCAGGGATTCACATCTTACACAGTGGTTTGCATATCCAGTTGATCTACTGGATTCCATATTGATGTGGTTCCACAATTTTAAAAAAGGCATATTGTTGTAACTATGGTATTCAAAGTATAGGGACCACCAGAATAATCTGGATTCCCCTCCCCAACCCCCAACTCCAGTCAAATTTTAGTAATATCCTGAACTTAACTGTTGACTTCCCCCTTTCTCCATAACCTCTTTTAAATTGTATGTGCTTTTTCAGAACCCCTCCCACCCTACCTCCCCGGGGCTCTGCATGATTACTATTTTCTAAGGTATTCTTTTCTTTACAAACTTTTGAAAATCCCCTTATTTTTCAACTATAAAGACCACCTGCCCCGTTCATATTATTCTCGCACTAAATTGTAGTGATCTGACTTTTGCTTTTGCAATGTAATGTCTTCAGGGTAGGGTTTCTATTCTTTAATATACTCCAACTGTAATGAAAGATTTTTAGAGAAAACCGTCTGCCTATATGACTTAGTTGTAATAATAGTAATAAAAAACAATAATTAACATCATACAGAATACCTTGTTTCTAAAGTGACCATTAACATCATTTTATGCTGCTGGCTCTTTTTTCCTTGCATTCTTATTATGAAGTATTTCAAGAGCATTATGAGAGGTTGCCTTAGAAAACCAGATCGAGCTACAATCTGCGTCTCTCAAAGCTCCACAAACTCATCATTTTATCTGGTCTTGTGCCGTTATGTAAAATTTGCCCCAGCATTTTGCTCAGCAAGATGGCAATTATTAACAATATATTTTCTCCAAACAGTTGGCACAAAGCTATTATTCATGCAGGGTTACAACCGAGTTGATTTTTGGAGAGAGTTGCTCAAAAGAGGCCCAGAGCTGTGCCATTTATGAACATGGCCTATTCTTTTATTTCTAATTAGTAGGAAATGGTTCCAAACAGGAGTCAGCCCTGCAGAAGTCTGAGCTGCACAAAGCCAGCCTTGTTAACGGACACAGGGAGCAGTTTTGCTTTGCTGAATAAACAACTGCGTCATAGTGCCTCTTCAAAGGAATACAGTCCGATTTACCACACGCTCTCTAAATGTTGAATGTTGTTTACGTGCATCTGGATCTCTTTATTAAGGATTAAAGAGTTTATTATCATGGATTGGTAAAGATATGTGGCTTTGAGTGTGTTTGTGTGTATATGTATGTGGAAGAGAGAGAGATAGATGACACCAATAGTACTCTTCCAGCAATATGTTTCTTTTTTTATTACCCTTTTGCCTTTGTTTTGACATTTATTGCAGCGATTTTGTTCACTTTTTTTCTAAATCTCATTTGTTATATCACTAAACTTGCTACTTGCTTTTCATCAGTCACCACCAAATTTAAGGAATTCTGATCTACCCTTCATTTCTCTCATTCAGTAAGACTGTTTTCATGTCATTACAAGGATTATTATTCTATGCACTACTGCCAAATAGGTAATTCTGTCTGTCTAGTGTTCAGGTACATTTCTAGGAGGGAACCAATGTATTCAAAGATCTGTATTTGAAACAAAGGCAAAAAAGTCGGCTCATATTTGACCAAGAGCAACTGGTTGAGGCAGTAGAGAGCACCATTGACTCAAAGGATTAGGCTTGGTACTATTAAAGAGTAGCATCTGAGTTCTAGTTCTAACCTGCCATCAACTTTCTGAGAGATGCTGAGGAAGCTTGTGTGTGTTTCTGTTTCTTTCCACTTCTGTCAATAGACGATGACAGAACCGTCCTTTGGGATTCCACATTGATGCTACCAATGCAAGGTTTTATCAATGCCTGGATATAGGTGGCTGATTAAGACCAATGTGCGACTGTAATCTCTCCACACCATCCCTAGCTGTGCTGTCACATTTGTTAGTAGTAGTGCTTGGTACCATTTTCATTTCTGTTTTAGGTGCTGACCTTTTGGAAGGCACTGTTCTAAGAACATCACCCCATTTCCCTTTTTTATGGCATTCACTGAGTGCTTTGTTTGTGCCGACAACTGTACTAAAACACATTTCTCATTGCCTTCCACTAGGCTGGTTGACCTACTGCTGCTGCTGCCTCCCAGCTATCCACAGCTGTAATTTGTCTGAGATTTTCCATTCTTTGTGCCATTAAAATAGTTCTTCTGTTCTCCTTGTTAACAGGTCCACGCTTCAGTTCAGGAAGGTGGTTTGTTGGTTTTTTTTTGATCAGGGGAAAGGTGGAGAGGGGCTTTCAGGAAGGCTTTGAATATGGGGAGGGCTGTGGTCTGTCAAACTTGGGGAGGGAGGGAGATTCAAGCCAGGGAAACATCATGAGCAAGGAGTCAAAGGGATAGAGAATGTGAGTTGGATTATCGAAGAACCGATATTTAAGATGGGATGAGTTGGTGGCACATCATGAAGGAGATTGTGAGGAGTTTTTGCTTGATGCAGAGGAATTCGGGGGCAGTAGAGAGTTTTGAGGCGAGATGTGTGCCAGGTGATGCTTCAGGAAGATGATCTGTGCAACAGCATGTAGGATAGTATGAAAGAGGGAGATACTGAAGACAGAGAGAACAATGAGGATGTAGATATAGTAGTCTAACTGCAATATGATCAAAGCTAGTACCAGAGTAATAGTTGCTTAGGCGAAGTGGAAGGCATGGATATGGCAGATGTTGCAAATAGGCAGAATTTGAGAGTAGACTGAAAGTGAGAGTTGAAGGAGAATAAGAATCAATCAATCAATCAATCGTCTGCAGGGCACTAAACTAAGCTTATGGGAGAGTACAACGCAAACATATATCAGACACATTCCCTGCCTATAACGAGCTTACAGTCCAGAGGGGGAGACAGATATTAATATATTTATTTATTATAAATGCTCAAGGATGATGGTGAGCTTGTGTGCTGTGGGGACAGGAAGGATGGATTGGTTGTTGACTTAGATAGGAAAGGAAGGTGGAGGAGTAGATAAGTGACAGGAGATGGTCTTAGATATCACGAGCTTGAGGTGTAGGTGGGACACCCAAATGGAGATGTCCAGTAGGCACGGAGAGATGTGGAATTGCGAGTGATATGATGTCTGATCTAGAGAGATAAATATGGGAGTCATTTTCATAAAGGCAGTAGCTGAATCCATGTGAATGAGCTCCCTGAAAGAGTGAGTGTATAGCACAAGAGTAGAGAACCTTAGAGCTGAGTCTTGTGGACCACCTGCAGTTAAGGGATAAGAAGAAGAAGAGGTGCCAGTATATGAAATTGAGAAGGAGCGAAGAGGATGGAGGAAAACTCGGTTAATTCCGTGTCAACACAACTACAGCCTGAGAAGCAGCATGTCCTAGTGGAAAGAGCACTGCCCTGGGAGTCCAAGGACCTGGATTCTAATCCCACCTTTGACACCTGTCTGCTGTGTGACTTTGTTCAAGGTGCTTCACTTGTATGGGCCTCAGTTCCCTCATCTGCAAAATGGGAATTCAATACCTATTCTCCTTCCTACATGGAATGTGAACCCCATGTGGGATGTGATTATCTTGTATCTACCCCAGTGCTTAGTATAGTGCTTGACACATAGTAAGCACTTAATGAATACCATTATTGTTAATTTTTTTTTCCAAGGAGGAAGGAGTTGTCCACAGTGTCAGAGACAGCTGAGAGGTCAAGATAGATTAGGGTAGAGTAGAATCCATTTGACTTAGGTACAATGAGTTCATCGGTGACCTTAGAGAGGTGCTTGGCACATAATGCTTAACAAACACTATTATTATTATTATTATTACTATATGCCATTTAGAGAGTGCAGCTTGAATGGAGTGTCAGTTATCGAAAGCTTGATTGCAGCTGGTGAAAAAGAGAGTTGGTGGAGAGAGAGAGAAGGCAGTGGGTGTAACTGATGAGGACTTTGTAAAAGGCGAACTTTGGATAGGAATGTGACCAGGGAGATGAGAGCAGTGGAATCAAGACATGATTCTTTAAGCATGGGGGATACTAGGACATGTTTGAAGACTGAGGAAGAAGCCAACAAAGAAAGAGAGGTCAAAGATAGCAGTGAGGGAGCGAAGGGTGGCAGCAGTTGCTTGTAAGCTCCCTCTAGACTGTAAGCTCATTCTGGACTGGGAACATGTCTGCCAACTCTGTTGCTTTGTACTCTCCCAAGTGCTTAGTACCACGCTCCATACATAGTAAGTACTCAACAAATACCATCGATTGATTGATCGTGGAGGTGAGAGGATCTATTTTTGAGGTGCACACCTTACTGTTACAATCAATTTCTTGTGTTTACCACCTGCTGTGTGAACTGTTTTCCCTTGTCTACTCATGGACCCTCCATCTTCAGTCTTCAATCCTGCTCCCTCATCCTGCCATTGTGGATTACGGTGACCAAAATCCAATGTTTACCCTATTTACTTCCTTCATGATTTTGTAGACTTCAATCACGATCCCGTTTGGACTTTGTCTTTCCAGAATGAAGTTCTCATCATCTGACTCCACCCTCATATGAAAGCTACTCCATTCCCATAGTTGACTTTTCTCCTTACTTTCCTTACCTCCTTACTACTGTGTCTCAATAACTTCTTGCTTAATTAGGAGTCATAGTAAAGAGAGGTGAGTAGATTCTTTTAAAGCTCCGAAAGCCAGAGGAGCTAGTATTTGGCATGAGATGTGAAAAACACTATCATCATGGCTGTTGTCTCTCGACACCAACCATACCTTGCCTTGTTCTTTTAAATAATCTTTCTTTTTCCCTTTCCATAATCCAAATGACCTCCTTAGCCTTCAATTTCCTAGTCACGATGCAATATAGATTCTGCCTATTGTGGTGATGTAAATGGTAGTGTAGATTTATCCTGCATTCATAAAGAGATTCTCTGAATGGACAAACCTTCCACACTGGCTTCTTTAACATTTTCTCATCATGAATAGCCTCTCCTTTGCTGAGCTAGATCGTTTTTCCTCTCTCTTTGAGATTTCTGCCCCCTTGTGGATTTCCATTATTGCTTAGCAGCTAGACTAAACATGCATAATGAAAAGGACTACTTAATAAATCATTTTTTTACAGATTGCTTGCAGAACCTCCAAAATTGAGCCGTGTGAAAATAAATTGCAACTGGACAAGCCCTACAAAAGAGAACATAGTACCGATTTCAGCTTCACAGCTTTCCTTTTTCAGAAATACCTTTAAATTTAGAAGCATCTTTCAATTTCCCAAGCAGACAATATGGGAAATTTAAATTTCTAATCACCTTTAAAGAAAGGAGCACCGGGTTATGCAAAATATCAGTTTCGTGAAGCTGAAATGAAGATTTAGACATATCTTGTCACCAGTGCAAATTTGGAATAAATGAACAGAGCAAGCGCTTCTTTCTCTCTCACTACCACTTTGGGTACGCCTGGAGCTTCCAATTTAAAAGTTCTGATAATGTGAAAGGGTGGATTCATTTAGATCTAACATTAAAAGAACAATCCAGGGTGAAAGTCAAGTACTAGATATCTTTTAACGTTGTCACAGTGGAAGGGTCATAGATGAAAGAGATGCTGCAGAGATTCCTCCACCTAATGCTCCTGCCTGTACCATATGATTCCCTTACCTGTAGTTAGCCTAATTAAACTGGATAGGGGACTGTTCTTAATTGGTTCCCTGCTCTATTAAGTAATGCAGATTTTTTTTTCCCTGCTTGAATAAGGCACGTTCTCTTTTTGGTCATACTCTGGGTCTGGGAAACGTGCATATCTGGAATCAGTGTCTTCTACTTATTTTGGAGGAAGCAGAAATTATTTTGGTCATCTATATAACTCATAAAAGTTTGCTCCTCACATGACACAAATTTCACATGAGAAGAAAAGACTGTATAACTCACTGAGATCTTACGAAGATTGAGTTCCATACAATAGAGTTTCAGAACTTCCTCTGGTCTAGTTTCCAAAGTCCATCCTTTTCCCTGGATTTATTGTGTGGTCTACAGGATTTCTTCAATAAAAAAAGAATGTTCCCATTAAGATGCTGTTCAATTATATTAGATCATAAACCCTCCAAGGAAATTGGAAATTAAGTCAACTTTATGCTAGGATGAGGACAACTGTGTTTTGGCATCTCTTTTGGAGCTGAGAGCAGTCTGTCATGTTTTTCTGCATGCCGTCATTACTCAAACCTGAGAGATGACTGTTAGAAATATGAGATTGGGGTAGAGTTTGACTTTGGTCTTATAGTTAATTGTTGAAAATGGACCATCTAATTTAAGCTCCTCCCGATATACCGTAAACTCCTTGGGAGCAGAGTTCACATCTACTAACTCTGTTGTACTTTCCCAAGTGCTTAGTATAGTGCCTTGCATATAGTAAACACTCAATAAATACTAATGACCGATTGACTGATAAGTCTCAATAGCCTAAAAGATCATCATTGAAAATCTAAACAACAAAAGTTGAAATGCTGCTCAAATTAATAAATGAATGGGTGCCTATTCTGGTCAATTCCTCAGTAAATAGCTGGAACCCAGCTACCCACCAAATGACCTGAGTTACTCATTCAGTGGTTCCCCCTATTTCAAATCCTGCTGAGGCTTCCCCTTCCCAAACTTCTCTGGAGTCCCAGTTAGCTGTTCTTGCTTTTTCTCATCTTTCCTGCTCCTTCCTTCTCCCCTGGAAGGCTCAACTCCTCCCCTACCTTCTGTGACAACTTGGGGCTTATTCTTTTATACTTTTCATCTGTCTCTTCTCCTTTCTTGGGAACTCACTAAGTAATAGTAGTAACATTTATGAAGTGCTTACTTGGGGCAAAGCAAACTCAGTGAGGGCCTTTTGGAATATCGGCACTTGGAGGAGAAGAACCCGCTCATTGGCTCCAGCCAAGTGATTTGCTGAATATCTGGGTTCTGGCAGTTCAGGAAGTGTGGGGAGCAGTCTGAACAGCCAGACATTCCTTTTATTCAATAGTATTCGTTGAGTACCTACTATGTGCAGAACACTTCACTGGAGACAGAAGCACCAGCTTCTCTAGGAGTTTCCAATTTAATAATGCAATTGAGAAATGACTGAAACTTTGGCATTCAAACTTTTGACGATCTATTTTTTAAGAAGATTTTCAATTTGATATGCCATTTTCGATGAGGCTGTAGCTCTTTAAAGCACACTTACAAATCCACCATTTTCTGCCTGGGTGAATTTCTAGACCAATATGTGCATAAAAACCTTTGGGAAAATCCATCTGATTCCAGCTCCAATGCAAGTGCAAACCTCAGTTCAAATGGTAAAAATTCAGCCTATGTTTGTAAAGAAGATCAAAGCAAAGTAGTGCATGCATCTTTGGTGCTATAGACATGTAAACAGCAAAATCACAAAAAGTTGCACTGTATGATGCCATTACTGATTTTTTTTTGACTATTTGGGGACTTAATGTTTTAAGAGGGGATGTTTCTGTACTTTCCCAAGCATTTAGTAGTGTTTCACATTTGGTATTTAATCAATAAATACCACTGATCAATTAATGGACTGGGAAGAAAATCAGTGGCAATTCATTTTCCAGTGTTTTTTTGTCAAATTGCAAGGTGTTGGACAATAATCTGAAGGAAAAGATTCCAAATCTGATAGCACTCTACTGTTTTTTTATTGTATCTACTGTTAGTGAATGGATAATGCTAAAGTACTTGAATGACTGATCTATTTTCATTCACAGGGCAGTGGAAAGAGAGTAACAACACATCCTCTTGCAGTCTTAGGGAAGTTTAATGCAGAGGAGGCATTTGTTTTTATTCAGTTAGTTTCTTTTATTACCTTTTAAAGTCACTTTTATACATTATCAACTTGGTTTGAGTCATTTCAAATGGCACCCTATTTAAACAACAACAAATGATACGATGAAGAGAGCTGGTATGTACCTGCCTGTTATTGAAGACATGTAATGCCCCTTTGTGATAAAGAATGGCTTCATAATGATGTTTAAAATCTAATAGTTTCTCAAGGACTATTGCTTGGTTTTAAATTGGTAGACTGACTAAAATGCACATGCAGACTGAACAGAGGATGCCTCTTAGCAATAAGAAGTAAAAATTCTGAACCAATTCACAATAACAACACCTATTAGAGTGCATTTTTTATGGATTTTAATCAGAAAATGAAGCTCCATTAATACCATTTATTATTGTTTCATTAGCAGGGCTTTTGTGGTAAAGACAGAAAGCACAGGATCTCCTTCTTCCTCCATGGATTTATTTTCCCAGCACCCCTTTCCTCAGCCAGCCAGCAATGTATTCTAGCTAAATGAAATATGCTGGATTGGAACACTGAAAAATGTCTATTTAAGCCCTAGTTATCATTATCATTTTAATATTATATAGTAGTAAAGTTATGATTATGCCAATGATTTTCTAAATGCTAAATGGTACACTCTCCTTGCCTAGCAAGCTACCATTGCCAATATGAATTCCTGTTATTCTAAGATTTTTAAAACCTTCAAGGGAAATTCACATTTTATTAACAAATATGATGCTTAAAAATTGTCCTTCGAAACTACCCCAGCTTATTCAAAAAATACACTCAGTTCTGCCAGAGCATATGTTTTCACTTCGAGCTTTGGATAGAACAAGACGTCAGAATGAGGGAATTGTCAGACAACGTATGTCTTCCTGGACCGAGAGCATCACAGTATTGGAAAAAATGGTTGTGCATGTGGTGTTGGTCACGGGGTAAAGTACTACAGTGTGAGCTTCTCTGGACATGGGGTTCCATCAGAATTAAACTTCTGCTTCTTAGAACTGGGTGAATATACTAGCCCTTTGGGCACCAATGGCCTCATTATAGATGAAATTACAATTGCAAAAGCATAGCTATATATGGGATTCCCCATGAACAAGTCAGTGGGATGGGAGCAATTGAATGGAAAGTTACATTTTAAGATGTTTTTCCCACTTATGAAATTGTTCACTCTGCTAGGGTGCCATGACAAACTGTTGCCCTATTCCACTGACCAGGCTGGTCATCCATGAAAACTAATTCAGAAGCAGAATTGGGGAAGGTATCTTGGCTTTCTGAGATATGAACAGGTTGGAGACTAGACGGAGATTGAGAGAGGTGGCAGAGAGACTGAGGGTAATAATTACAATAATTTTGGTGTTTAAGTGCTTACTATGTGCCAAGCACTGTTCTAAGCACTGGGGTAGATACAGGGTAATCAGGTTGTCCCACGTGATGCTCACAGTCTTAAGCCCCATTTTACAGGTGAGGGAACTGAGGCACCGAGAAGTTAAGTGACTTGCCCACAGTCACACAGCTGACAGGTGGTGGAGCCGGGATAAGAATCCACAACCTCTGACTCCCAGGTCCTTGCTCTTTCCACTGAGCCATGCTGGTTAGGTGACAGAGTGGTCATAGGACCAGGATAAATTGTCAGCTCATCTCTCCTAATCCACAAGGTTTTTTTCCGGGAAATTCCAGGGAGAAATTCTGAGGCAGTCCACAGCTCAGTGGACAGGGCATGGAGGTGACTCTCTTTCCATGCCCATAGTTCATTGCAATTCAATCCATTACTTTTTGAATAAGAATGCCTTGCCATTAAATCTTCAAGGTAGATGCTGAAAGTTATGCAAAATCTTCCTAGTTATTTCTGAGTTAACTGTGGTGAAAGCAATAATGTTTCCACTAACATAGAAATGAGGAAAAAGTATGCAAAATTAACTCCAAAGTATTGAAAATATAATTTAGCGATATATAGTGAAAAAGTTATAATCATAATAAATTCATTACTTGCCATAGGTCACTCAGTGAGCCTGTGGCAGAGCACAAAATTGGATTGAAAATCTGATATTTCCTTTCTTTATTTTGGTCTTCTCAACTTGCTTGTCCTTAATCTATGTTTCCAATTATGTTTTGTTATGCTCTAAAGGCAAAAATGATCTGTTATTGCTGTGTGAAGAGGATAAATATTTAAACGTCTGCTTACTGATATAAAGTTAATCTAAACTTAAAAGCTTTGGAAGATGCAAAATCTCAATGGTGATCTTCTTGTGAGCAGGCTATGTGGCTTACAAACCAAATGCACAGGAAGTCCTGTGCTCCGTTGAGCTAAGGGGACTGTGAGAGGAAATACTTCCACATCTATGCAGCAGTGCTGCAAAAATTGGGGATTAACTGCTTAGTACACATAGTAAGCCTGCAATCAATACCACTGATTGATTGCTTGAGCACCCAAAGTTCCAGGAATCTTTATAATGTTTCTAAAGTAGTGTCCTAAACCAGGTAACCGAATAGATGCAGGTTATGTTGGTTGTCCAAAATGCTTTTTCATCTTTCAGTTTTTGTGGCACCTAGGGCTTAAGTTCGGGTGAGTTAGCTTGAATTTCTGGTATGATACCTTGCCCAGTATAGAGGTGCTGTGCCCACAGACTGGTTGTCAAGAAGCTCAACCATTATTCTCCTCCTCCGATCATGATTTGGGTGCCACATTTTAAGTCAAATGCTGGTTTGGATGAGTCATTGGTTTGATCTAGAGCAGCGTGGCTCAGTGGAAAGAGCACGGGCTTTGGAGTCAGAGGTCATGGGTTCGAATCCCAGCTCTGCCACTTGTCAGCTGTGTGACTGTGGGCAAGTCACTTCACTTCTCTGGGCCTCAGTTACCTCATCTGTAAAATGGGGATGAAGACTGTGAGCCCCACGTGGGACAACCTGATTCCCCTGTGTCTACCCCAGCGCTTAGAACAGTGCTGTGCACATAGTAAGCGCTTAACAAATACCAACATTATTATTATTATTATTTCTAAGGTTCATCTGTAGAGCTCATCAGTCTTCTTTTTCATGTTCAAAGTTCACTAAATAAAGTGACTCCTGACAAACACCTTAAATCTTTGGTAGTGTTTATTGAGACTTGTTAATTGTTCTCATCCCAGATTTACATATATTACTCTTCTGAAGGAATTGTTATTTCCTACCAATGAGAATGTAAGCATTACACTTGCTGTGTTCCCAACTGCCTTTCTTTTGCCTTCGTCTTTCTTGTCAACATTTTTTCTCACCAGTACTTCTCTAATCTATAATTTCGCTGTGTGTGCAGTCCTTTTGAATGGTGCAGTTCAAGAATATAAAATAAAGGGAGAAAAATAGAATATGAGCGAATAGGAGACTTAGGAGCTAAACAGGTGCACACTGAAAATAAATGAAAAATCAGGCCCCTACACTCCTATCAGGAAGCCATTTGCTGAATAACTAATTTGGTAGTCCTTGTGCCATAAGAATTATTGTCCTGATTTAAACATGTATACAGTCTAACAAACTCAAATTGCTTATCACACAAATTATTCTGCTCACAACATGGGAAAAAAGTCTTTTTTATTTGTCCCATTATTAAAAGAGTGAAGTGCCTCCATTTCTTCTATTGTGCCATGCAACAAGATGGATGTTTGTAAAATTATTCCATCATCCCAGAATAATGTGGTACTTGACAGGTGCCCTGCATAATTTTGGGCAGCATGGAGCATTCTTTGAATGTTACCAGGTTAAGGACAAAAAACAAGCCTCATCTTACCTCATTATCTCTATATTTTATAGATATTCTACTTGTCTTATGAAAATTATCTTGTTTGGCCTTTTGAGTTAAAGAGTAGATTTTGTATCCTTCATTTCTCCTTTCCTCCCTTCCTTAAATTCATTTTTTCAGTCTCCCTTTCTGATTTTTCTACCTTCAAAGGAACAAATGGGATACCAGAGAAGCAACATTGTAGTGGATAGAGCCCGGTCTGGGAGTTGGAAGATCATGGGTTCTAATCTGGCTCTGCCACTTGTCTGCAGTGTGACCCTGGGCAAGTCACTTCACTTCTCTGAGCCTCAGTTACCTCATCTGTAAAAGGGGTATGAAGACTGTGAGTCCCATAGGGAGACAACCTGATTACTTTGCATCTACCCCAGTACTTAGAACAGTGCTTGGCACATAGTCAATACTTAACAAATACCATCATTATTATTATTGAGAGCTCACCTACTCCAGGAGCCTTCCCCGGCTGAATCCTCCTTTTTCCTCTGCCCCTCCTCCCCTCCTCATTGCCCCTACGCCCTCCCTCTGCTCTACCCCCTTCCCCTCCCCACAACACTTGTGTATATTTGTATATATTATTTATTACTCTATTTTATTAATGATGTGTATATATCTATGATTCGATTTATCAACTTTGATGGTATTGATGCCTGTCTATTTGTTTTGTTTTGCTGTCTGTCTCCCCCTTGTAGACTGTGAGCCCATTGTTGGGCAGGGATCATCTCTATCTGTTGCCGAATTGTACATTCCAAGCATTTAGTACAGTGCTCGGCAAACAGTAAGCGCTCAATAAATAGATTGAATGAATGAATAATGGGGGAGACATAAAAATATTCACAACTAGAGTGGTCAAAATAAATGTCGTGCAGCATCAAAAATGGGTCTGAGAAAAAGTGACTTCTATCGTTTACTGAAACAATTAAAAGAATAGAAAGCAATTTGCCTCTCCTTATTCAATCAGTGGTATTTACTGAGCACTTTCTGGGTACAGAGCACTCTGCTAAGTGCACGGGACAGTACAACAGAATTGGTAAACACGATCCCTTACTCTCAGTTCCCTTGTCTTGTCTTATGCTGCCGAGTCATTTCCAACACTTGGTGACTCCTTGGACTCATAGAGAAGCAGCATGGTTCAGTGGAAATAGCCTGGGTTTAGGAGTCAGAGGTCATGGGTTCTAATCTTGGCTCCGCCACCTGTCCGCTGTGTGACTTTGGGCAAGTCACTTCACTTCTCTGTGCCTCAGTTACCCCATCTGTAAAATGGGGATGAAGACTATGAGCCTCACATGGGACAACCTGATTACCCTGTATCTACCCCAGCACTTAGAACAGTGCTCGGCACACAGTAAACGCTTAACAAATACCAACATTATTATTATTATCATTATCTTTCCCAGAATGCCCCACCTCCATCTGCAATCATTCTAGTAGTGTATCCATAGAGTTTTCTTGGTGAAAATACAGAAGTGGTTTACCACTGCTTTCTTTCATGCAGTAAACTTGAGTCTCTGCCCTCCACTTTCTCCTATGTTGCTGCTGCCCAGCACAGGTGAGTTTTAACTTGTAGCACATTGCCTTCTACTCACTAGCCACTGCCCAAGCTAGGAATGGAATGGGTAGGCCTCTGCTTGACTCTCCCTCCCATAGCCGAGACCAGTAGAGTGCTGGAAACTCTCCAGGTGTGATCCTGAAAGGGGCTCAGTTCCACAGATCTTTCAGAATATAGTTTAGTTCATTGGTTTGTAGCAACAGTCCCGTGGGACAATTATTTTGCCCATAGTAATTTATTCACTGCAGCAATATATCTTCATCTCCATTTTAACTTGTAAATAATTTGGTCCAATCCATTCAAAAAGTTCAAGATATGAGAAGTTCCTGGAATTACAAGGAGTGACAAGATTTTAGAAAAAGACCCACTTTCTCTTTTAAATAAAGTGTCTGATGTTTTGATTTTATGGTTCCCGTGTTGCTTTTTGTGTGTATTTTAACCCTTCAACCTCTTTATTTTTTGCATAGTTTTCTTTAATATATTCCAGGTGAGAACGTGTCACTTTTTACATTTGCTCCTTGGTTTAAGATTTTTCCCAGTGAAAGAGAGCATAGAGACCTTGTGCTTCTGAAGCAGAAGATAAGAATAATGCTACTTTAAATGAATATGAAGGAACATGTTGAATACCAAAACATGTTTAAATGGAACTAACCTCGGTACTATTATTGAGGATTTACAAAAATAATAGCACCATTAACTAGAAATTGGGAGGGCAACTCTTTCAGGGGTTTTTTTTTTGTAATTATATTTTTTGGAGAGAGAAAAGCTTTGCCATGGCATCTCTTATGAACTGGAAAGATGTATTATCTCTGAAATGAATGGCCTAGTAATGAAATCTAATCTGACAGATGATGGCAGGAAGTGAGACCAAGGAAGCTGACTTTAGAATTAAAAGCCCCACAATCCTGCTTCGGTTAAAAAGTAATTAATCAGCCAGGATTTACCTTTAATCTGATTTATCTGTTCTTTATGAAACTGCATAAGCAAATTATAAAACTCAAATCTGAATGGGGAATGCAAATGGAAGGAGTAAGTAACTCAGAGTCGTCTCCAGCATGTAGCACTCTTGGACTCCATTCTAGGGTTGTAGGGTACACTGAGTGTGTGGTAATCTTGGACTACTATTCCTGATAAATTGGCCTGACCAAAATTGCAGGTTCAAGGTTCTTAATTTCGCCTGAATTTTCAGACCGGATTTTTAATTGCTCAATACCATTAAGTGATGTTGACATTAGAGAGTTTGCATGGAATGAATGCATTTTTACAAGAATATCATAAAAATTCTGCAAATAGACAAACCTTATTAAAAGACATCTCCAAGAGACCTTCCCTAAGACCTCATTTCCCCTACTCTCTCCCTATACAAAACCCTTGCACTTAGATTTATACCCTTTATTCACTCCATCCTCAACCCCACAGCACTTATGTATATATCCATAATTTATTTTATTTTGTCTGTCTCTCCCTCTAGACTGTAAGCTCATTGTGGGCTTATTGAACTCACCCAAACTCTTAGTACAGTGCTCTGCACACAGTAAGAGCTTAATAAATATGATTGATTGATGTATTCTGCAGAACTCATACATACCTATTTTAAGAATTAGGTTTAAATTCCATTTTACAGCTATGAAAGCAGGTGAAGAAGCAAATGTGTCATATGTGTACAGATCACGTCTTCTATCTCTTTTCTACTCTACAATGGCACTTAGTACAGGGCTCTGCTCTTAGTAGCTGCTTAATACCCATTGATTAGTTGATAGGTGAAGTGGTATAAGAACAAAAGCAGAGTTTGTCTTTTGTGGGTTCCATCCGCTGGAAAAATTGTGCCAGAAAGACAAAATTACACATGCTTGTGTAAAATGCAGAACCACATTTCATCCCGCTTTAACCTCCTCTTTTTCCTGCATTGGTGAGGTCTCACAGAGCTTGATCTAATCCATAACCACAGACTGTCTTGCTACTCCTGCTTGCCACATAGTAACTCAAGTTCTTGGCAGTTTGGAGACTGGTTGAGGATGTGGATGGTTCAGAGCAATCTACCCACTGAGATACTCATTCCTTCCTGCTCCCGTCCCTGCCTAAACTCAACTTTAAGTCCCATAATAGCAAAATAATTGGCCCATCTAGTCCAGTTTTCAGTCTCTGACAGAGGCAAACAGGTGATTCAAAGGAACTGTGTGATGATTATCCTTTTTGACAATCATCTTAAGGGTTATGGATTTGCTATCCAACATCCCTAAACACTCCTTCTATATCCTAATCTTTTATTCTAGTCATCCGTTATGGACATAAGACTAAATGAAGACCAGTAAAAGGATGGCTAGAGATTGTAACTTCTGGAGCTGCATTTCAATTCCTTTTGATTAAATTTCAGAGTCCAACCCTCTATAGGGGTGTTGATTTGAATAAGAACCTCTTTGCACTTACATGATTCCATTTGCCACCATTCCTCAGGATTGAACAGAAAAGAACCAGAACAAAATCCTCCTAAAAAGCATTGAAAATCACCACAGTCAATGAGCTCTGAGTCCCAGTGTCAGGAAGTGTAACAACTTTCAGTTCTCTTCCCGAGTCACCAATAAGATTTTTAATTTCCTAATTGTTCTGTCTGAATGAGAAAGTGCAAAGACATGTCCCTCTCAGTTAATTCCTGATGTTTCACCTTTAAAATCTTCAGGATACCCAGTTAAGTGCTAAGAATTCCTACTGTCCAAAAAGTTGTGAAAATACAAGCATATTGGCCAATTTTTCTCTTCAACACTAAGGAAGTAGAGGAGGAAGCAGTTCTTTCCATCATCCTGCTGTACTCCCCAGGTATACATTGCACAGCATGGCTCAGTGGAAAGAGCCTGGGCTTCGGAGTCAGAGGTCATGAGTTTGACTCCCGGTTCTGCCACTTGTCAGCTGTGTGACTGTGGGCAAGTCACTTCACTTCTTTGTGCCTCAGTTACCTCATCTGTAAAATGGGGATTAACTGTGAGCCTCATGTGGGACGACCTGATGACCCTGTAGCTACCCCAGCGCTTAGAACAGTGCTCTGCACATAGTAAGCGCTTAACAAATACCAACATTATTATTATTATTATTAGATAGAGGGACTTGGCGGCCCAACCTCTCAAGATTACTCATTCATTCATTCATTCAATAGTATTTATGGAGTGCTTACTATGTGCAGAGCACTGTACTAAGTGCTTGGAATGTACAATTTGGCAACAGATAGAGACAATCCCTGCCCAGTGATGGGCTCACAGTCTAATCGGGGGAGACAGACAGACAAAAATGAGACAACACAATAAAGGGGATGTACACCTCATTAGCAAAATAAATAGGGTAATAAAATATATACAAATGAGCATAGTGCTGAGGGGAGGGGAAGGAGCAGAGGGAAAGGGGACTTAGCTGAGGGGAGGTGAAGGGGGGAGGGGGAGGAGCAGAGGGTGGAGGGGGAGCAGAAAGGGAGCAGAGGGAGCAGAAGGAAAGGGGGTAGCTCAGTCTGGGAAGGCCTCTCGGAGGAGGTGAGCTCTCAGTAGGGCTAAGATTACTGTGGGCAGGGAACTTGTCTCTCAACTCTGTTGCATTGCACTCTCCCAAGCGCTTAGTAAAATACTCTACAAACAGTAAGTGCTCAATAAATACCACTGATTGATTATTAGCAACTGAGCCAAGTTTATGATGAGCCATCTCACAACTCCATCTCAAGATTGTACAACGTAATCTGAGTCACTATAAAACACATAGTGTGAAAACACTGAGTAACAAATGACACTGGTTGATTTTTTTCTTCCACTAGCATCCTAAATTTTCATTATCATTCATTCATTCATTCAATAGTATTTATTGAGCGCTTACTATGTGCAGAGCACTGTACTAAGCGCTTGGGATGAACAAGTCGGCAACAGATAGAGACAGTCCCTGCCGTTTGACGGGCTTACAGTCTAATCGGGGGAGACGGACAGACAAGAACAATGGCACTAAACAGCGTCAAGGGGAAGAACATCTCGTAAAAACCGATGGCAACTAAATAGAATCAAGGCGATGTACAATTCATTAACAAAATAAATAGGGTAACGAAAATATATACAGTTGAGCGGACGAGTACGGTGCTGTGGGGATGGGAAGGGAGAGGTGGAGGAGCAGAGGGAAAAGGGGAAAATGAGGCTTTAGCTGCGGAGAGGTAAAGGGGGGATGGCAGAGGGAGTAGAGGGGGAAGAGGAGCTCAGTCTGGGAAGGCCTCTTGGAGGAGGTGATTTTTAAGTAAGGTTTTGAAGAGGGAAAGAGAATCAGTTTGGCGGAGGTGAGGAGGGAGGGCATTCCAGGACCGCGGGAGGACGTGACCCAGGGGTCGACGGCGGGATAGGCGAGACCGAGGGACGGCGAGGAGGTGGGCGGCAGAGGAGCGGAGCGTGCGGGGTGGGCGGTAGAAAGAGAGAAGGGAGGAGAGGTAGGAAGGGGCAAGGTGATGGAGAGCCTTGAAGCCTAGAGTGAGGAGTTTTTGTTTGGAGCGGAGGTCGATAGGCAACCACTGGAGTTGTTTAAGAAGGGGAGTGACATGCCCAGATCGTTTCTGCAAGAAGATGAGCCGGGCAGCGGAGTGAAGAATAGACCGGAGCGGGGCGAGAGAGGAGGAAGGGAGGTCAGAGAGAAGGCTGACACAGTAGTCTAGCCGGGATATAACGAGAGCCCGTAATAGTAAGGTAGCCGTTTGGGTGGAGAGGAAAGGGCGGATCTTGGCGATATTGTAGAGGTGAAACCGGCAGTTCTTGGTAACGGATAGGATGTGTGGGGTGAACGAGAGGGACGAGTCAAGGATGACACCGAGATTGCGGGCCTGCGGGACGGGAAGGATGGTCGTGCCATCCACGGTGATGGAGAAGTCTGGGAGCGGACCGGGCTTGGGAGGGAAGATGAGGAGCTCAGTCTTGCTCATGTTGAGTTTTAGGTGGCGGGCCGACATCCAGGTGGAGACGTCCCGGAGGCAGGAGGAGATGCGAGCCTGAAGGGAGGGGGAGAGGACAGGGGCGGAGATGTAGATCTGCGTGTCATCTGCGTAGAGATGGTAGTCAAAGCCGTGAGAGCGGATGAGTTCACCGAGGGAGTGAGTGTAAATGGAGAACAGAAGAGGGCCAAGAACTGACCCTTGAGGAACTCCAACAGTTAAAGGATGGGAGGGGGAGGAGGCTCCAGCGTAGGAGACCGAGAATGATCGGCCAGAGAGGTAAGAGGAGAACCAGGAGAGGACAGAGTCCGTGAAGCCAAGGTGAGATAAGGTATGGAGGAGGAGGGGATGGTCGACAGTGTCAAAGGCAGCAGAGAGGTCAAGGAGGATCAGAATGGAGTAGGAGCCATTGGATTTGGCAAGAAGGAGGTCATGGGTGACCTTAGAGAGAGCAGTCTCGGTAGAGTGGAGGGGACGGAAGCCAGATTGGAGGGGGTCTAGGAGAGAATGGGAGTTAAGGAATTCTAGGCATCGATTGTAGACGACTCGTTCTAAGATTTTGGAAAGGAAGGGTAGTAGGGAGATAGGACGATAACTGGAGGGGGAAGTGGGGTCAAGAGCGGGTTTTTTTAGGATGGGGGAGACGTGGGCGTGTTTGAAGGCAGAGGGGAAGGAGCCCTTGGAGATTGAGTGGTTAAAAATAGAAGTTAAGGAAGGGAGGAGGGCAGGGGCGATGGTTTTAAGAAGGTGAGAGGGAATGGGGTCCGAGGCGCAGGTGGAGGGGGTGGCACTTGCGAGGAGGGAGGAGATCTCCTCTGAGGATACTGCAGGGAAGGATGGGAAAGTAGGGGAGGGGGTTGTTGGGGGGGAGGGGAGAGGCGGAGGGGTGACTTTGGGGAGCTCAGACCTGATCGTGTTGATTATCAGATTTCCCTGGTGTAACTTAGTGAACCTTGAATTATGTAACTGTAGAGTTTCAGAAGGAGAGACCATAATATTGAAACATATTCACTATGGAAACAATGTGGCAGATTTCAACAATTTCAATACCTCAACAACAATACACACTTAAAACAATTAAATCATATAATGTTGGTATTTGTTAAGCACTTACTATGTGCCGAGCACTGTTCTAAGCGCTGGGGTAGACATAGGGGAATCAGGTTGTCCCATGTGGGGCTCACAGTCTTAATCCCCATTTTACAGATGAGGGAACTGAGGCCCAGAGAAGTTAAGTGACTTGCCCACAGTCACACAGCCGACAAGTGGCAGAGCTGGGATTCAAACTCATGAGCCCTGACTCCAAAGCCCGTGCTCTTTCCACTTAGCCAAAATCATATGTATTTATGTGGAACATAGTATAGTCAATAATGATGAAAATGAAAGTTATTTTCCCACACTCTACATGGGATTGCACTACTCTTTGACTATGATTTTTAATTGCAAGAGAGCTGCCATCCTTTCCTGCTAATTTTTCACTTTGTCTGGATTGTTGTTCCATATTATCAATGAGAATTGTATGCTCCCCCAAAGTAGTAAGTTGCTCTCTGACTCATGTTTGTTCTATTCATTTATGATAGTTTATTGCAATATCCAGAGCCCAAAGAGTTACTTACACCACTGAGGAAGAATTTTGGAGGGGCTTTTTTTTTTTGAGGGGGGAAGGGTTTCTAAATATTGTCATGTAGCTTTAATCTCAGGGGTCTATTATTCATTCACTTGTATTTATTGAGCACTTACTGTGTGCAGAGCACTGTACTACGCACTTGCAAAGTAGAATTCAGCGACAAATAGCGATAATCCCTGCCCACAAAGGGCTCACAGTCTAGAAGGAAGGAGGAGATATCAAAACATGTAAACAGGCATCAATGGCATCAATATAAATAAATAGAATTATAGATACAATAGAATTATATGAATGTAACTGTTTATATTTATTCTTTAGGGAACTAAGAGATAACATTTCCAAAATTATTGTGCTTAATTCAGAGTTTGAATGATTATACACAGATTTTGCATGGGGGTCACAGGAACATATATGCATATTTATATTTTACATACAATTATTAGACATATGAAAGCAATATCTATCAATATAAATGCAGCATATACCAATCATTTACCTACTAGACACATTTTGCATTAATCAGTACAAAATGGAACCAGTGAATATACTTTATTATGCATTTGTATTCTTTTTCTGTTTTTCTCTTCTGTATTATATTGTCCTAATGTACCGTAAATCCCCATACACAAGCAGAGGAGTTTGAAACAATTTTCTCACAGAGTGAAGGTTGGCATGAATAGATTACCTCTCAAATAGCATATCAGAGCCTATGGTTTTACAATTGCAGATGTACACATGTTGTTTCAAAAAAGGGGAACTGTTATATATGAACCAAAGATAAATATACTGCATGTATATGTGTATGCATATATATCCATGTATGTATATATATATATATATATGTATATATATGTGTGTGTACATGCATGTATATATATATATATACATATATGTATATAAATATATCTCCTCCCAATGATTGCAAGGAAAGTTTTAATTCCCACTACATAATGGTCCATTTGCCTCGAGTGTTTCAGAATGGTTCAATAATCACTAGCCATGTGTGCAGTTTGTTGAATTATTTAAGCTTATTTCCAGGGGGAAAAAAGACAGGGAGGAAGGCAACTGATTCAATGCAAATGAAAAGCTTTTGAAGCTCCCTATGGTGAAGATGTGATTACAGTCAGACAGTTAATAACCTAGACTTAGAAAAATCTGAAGGCTTTAAAACTGTCTGGCCAGTCAGTAAATGAGGTTTTTCCACACTATCGACCAACTGCCATGCGTTGTAATAGTTTCAGATCTGTTTGGAGTGTGAGTGGACCCACAAATGAGGTGAGAATACTACCCCACTATGTTGGATGATTAAGAAAAGTGGTTTGTAAACCTCAAAGGTTTTCTTTCTGGATTTGTGATCCAGCCTTTCACTTATCTTGCAGCATGTGGTAGGTTACAGCCTGCAAATCCCGAACTGGATCTTCCAACTCTCCAACATAGTGGCTGTGAAAAATCTTCTCTGGTTATGTGCTAATTGCCCCTGCACTCCTTCCGACACAGAAGAATACCTGATGAGCAGCTGGAGAAAGTCTATCTGCAATTCTCTAGTCATGATGTTTCTTTTTTAGAATGAGAAAGAGAGGGAAA
Organism: Ornithorhynchus anatinus; assembly: GCF_004115215.2. Classification (NCBI taxonomy): domain Eukaryota; kingdom Metazoa; phylum Chordata; class Mammalia; order Monotremata; family Ornithorhynchidae; genus Ornithorhynchus; species Ornithorhynchus anatinus. The sequence goes on from NC_041753.1 coordinate 60,003,830, forward strand.
TGGCAGCTACTCAATATCTTTATCCATCAGAACAGGCAGTTTACTGTCCTCAATGGAGTCGGGAAGGCCTAAATTATTTTTCTCCTCACCATTCTTCTTTAATATTTGGAAACAAAGTCATGGCCCAAATAGTCTACTAGGTCTACTCTGACGGTTTACATACTTTAATTTATCTCTAGGTAAAGAGGACTAATAATATGTACTAGGTACCACACAGAGGCAGCTCTGGCAATTAAAGATTCATCAGCACAAACCCCTTCAAGGTCTTCCAAATTGCAGCATTTTTAATGTGGGATGAGCTGTCGGTAGTTTTCCAAAGAGACGGGTGATGTTCACAACTTTGTTTGGAAAGAAGCATGATGAAATTCTTTGGCAGCCAGTAACTGGTTTTGATCCCATACTCTGAACTTTTGGGCTCAGAATACTCAATCGATATTAAGTGTAAGCAATTTCTCACTCCCCGAGATGGTATCACCTTGATTCATGATGTCACTAGGTTTTCTACATATGTAATTTTGATGGATCTGTATTCATGATATCCCTTCCTGCCAAGAATTTGTGGTTATTCACTTGATTTTTCCTTTCCAGAATGGACCAAAGCACAATTAGTCCCTTTCTATTGAAAAAAGGAGACATTTTGGAAGTTTGTTTTGCAGTGATCTGTGAACACCTGACTTCCAATTCCATGCAATGCTTTGCCAGTGGTGCAGAGCCGTGATACCCTTCTTCAGAGGAAGATTTCATTATTCTCTCTTCCTCATGATAATCCCCTAAATCATAGAAAAAACAGAGTTAAAGGAGAGGTTAAACTGTATTGAAAATAGTCTTGTAAATATTTCAATATTCTTTCCAACCAATTATGAAGACCATGCACCTTGAAACTGAAGTCACACCCTATTTTCTATTACTTATATATCGACATTAATCATACTTAATCAGTAGCATTTTGTTAGTTCTACACTACAATGACAGCACCTTATTGTGAATGAAAATCTGCAATCAGATGAATGAGGAAAAGACCAATCCTCCTTGTAAAATTTCTCTACATAATCCTTGAAAAGACAAAGAAACCCAAACACTGTACACATATGGACAAGTGGATACTTAATGTACTCCAAACCTGAAAGTGTTTGCATTGTCAGTTCACATTGTTTCAGAAATATGTTCATATGGGGACTGAAAGGGATAAAAAAAACTCTACTGACTGTAGGTTTATTACATGCTGTACTGTATGGGTGAATTTAGACCTTGCATAATTGAATATAGCCAGGAGAAAGCATTTTTTTTTCTTTCTCAGAGCTCCTTGGAAAATGGAACTTTTAGTTGATAGGGATTTAGTGGAAACTTTTTCCTTTTTTTTTTGTTGTTGTTGTTGGTTTTTTTTTTTTTTGCTTCACAGAGACTGCCACCATCAAGTTTTAGAATCCACAGATTCCAAGCTGAATTCAGCCCAAGCCATGAATGCTTTCCATTTTTCAACCATGAAATAAGCTTGATGGGGGCAGGGAATGTGCCTACCAACTCTGTTGCATTTACTCTTCCAAGCACTTAGTACAGTGCTGTGCACACAGTAAGTGCTCAGTAAGTATCATTGTTGATGATGAAGTGCCTCACCTTCCTGTTCTGTAACAATTGACAGAGATTCAGGCTTTGTGGGTACATGCAAAGAGAAATAGGAAGTTGAGGGAATTATTTGAGGAGACAGGATCTTTTTGGGTATTGTTTAATTTTGGTCCTAAAGATTCCATATTAGCTGTCTACAAAGATCACCTTTCCAGGGAAATAGCTCAACTTTCAACTTCATTTTGTCTCTAGAGACATAGCCTTAGAGAACCTGACTGAAAGAGCATTAGGTTTCTAGTCAAACATGATTTCAAACAATTGAGCAAAGAGTTAATTGGCAACATTTCCATGGCTCGCCTTTTCCTTTATGCCTTTCAAGCGAATTATGGCAGCTGTGAATTTTGCAGGGTTCAGAAATGTTTCAAATATGGTAACGAGGACTGAAACATTCCCAGAACAAATCACTTTCGGATCACATTCAAAACCTCAGATGCTTCTAGCATCTCAGACACAATCCTGAAAACTTCCCTGGACCAAAAATCAAATGGACAGTTTAATGAAAACATCTTACGTCTTTGAACTGCCCTTCAGGGTGAAATACAAAAGTATAGGAACACCAAACAAGTGTATAACAGTATTTTCATGCTAGGAATGGTCCCTTGAAATAACTGCAAATAATTTAGAAGATGGTGAAAATAGTGACCTTGAGGGATAAGTGGGTTTGAGGGTATGAAAAGTATCAGAGGTTAAGCAAAGTGGCTACTTTATAAATCTTTTTAATGAATCAGGCAAAATATGTTGCCTTCCCTAACCTCCCATGATGTAAGTATTTCTGTTTCTCACTTTTAGAGTTCCTGTTCTCTTTAACCTAAAAATCTAGAGTAATGTCATTTTGGAATATTTAACATATAAGCATGTATGGCATAAATGTTGTATTCTTACCATAATCTATTTATAAATATGTCTGTAATAAAACGTTCATAAATACACATACTGGTCAATTTCTTAATGAAAAATATTGCTTTCCACTTTGCTTACTTTTTCAGATAGTAAAACAAAAATCCAGGTATCTGTAACAGATAATTAGCAAACAAACCAGTGCATTACACCAATAAAGCGTGGATCTTGATCCTTCTCATTTTAAACATGAATTGTACTTCCCCTGTATAAAACAGTAGGTCACTCTCGAGCTTGGGTGTCCAGGTATCCTGCCCGAAAGTGTGTTACTGACAAATACACGTATATAAGCAGCTGTACTCTTTACACAATAAGAAAAGTTCTTTCCTTCCATTTTCTGTGAACCATAGATGTTAGAGGGAAATAGTTCAGACTTTGTATTGATTTCATAAAGCCGTGCGGGAGGAGAGCAAGTTGTAAGAGTCAGTTTGGGGAGTGATGGAGATTGGTCCATGAACTGGATAAACCTTAAACCGAAGTCAAAACTGAAAAGGGTGGCAATGTTCTTGCAGAGGCTAAACATTCAAAAGTGTAGAGAACGTGTATTTTTAAGACAAATCTAGCGAGGTGTTTTTTAGCAAGCCCACATCGGTAATAGGTGTGGCTAACTGTATTGCATTAAATGCCCAGATTGTTCATTAATAAAGGAAGAAGAAGCGGTCTGTAAATCAACAAGGGATTCCTAGGGAGTTTTATATTAGGCAGTAATTAAATAATAGTTCATGTTGCTTTCTTTCACTGGGAATTACATCCTTTTCACCTCTCCTCAGCTAAAGCAGAGACATCCATTACGATGAGTAGCTACAACACTTGTCAGATCCAATCAGCTCCAAACAGCTGAAGGCCAACTGACGTGTACTCTCTTAAAGCATGGCTTCTTCTCCCCCAAAAGCCCACTGTCCTTTCACGTGCATGTAACAGTCAAAAGAGATCACATCACACAATGAAGAAAAACAGAAGCATATGGTACGAAGGGGCCTCAGCAGGAGAGGGCGAAAATGCCAAGGCTCGCACATAAACCAAATGTATGCAAAAATATGTGTTCCTACAGGATGCCAGCCCCGGCTCCAGGAAATAATAAGCCAGCTAAGGAAGGTAGACTTGTACAATGGCTCCAGTTACCTAGGAGTCTGTATTTTGAGTTTAATTTTTTATTACTCTATAAAGTCGTGCACAAGAGCTAGCTAATCCCAAACTGTTAATTATGCATACGCCGTTGCAAAGTTCGAGATTGCTGTATAATATTGAGCCACATATTCTTCACAGTATATTTTGCCCATGACTACTGCAAGCCTCCGCACGACAACAGAATTGCAAACTGTAAGTCCCTTTACTGTTGCATTTCTTTCTGCATCCTGTTGCCTTTAAACAGTGACTGCAAAGGCTGAGATGGTCAGTTCACTCCTTACTCTCATCAGAAATGCAAGCGTTCTTCTTTCTAGATATAATCACTTTGGAGAATCTTCTAAACATGAAGGGACCTCTGTGGTTTTTAAATGCAAATCTTTTTGAGGTAAATGACCTTAATATGATTTTTTTCCTGTTCTGCTTTAAAGGACTTGTTATTTCATGATAATAGATCCCCTGAATTTGCCAATAGACTAAAGACTTCTAGCATTTCTCAGTGGACCCGTGATTTCAAAAGGGGGCAGCTGAAAAGAGGCCAACATTAAACCATCCAAACTGTCGTTCTTGGAGACGGCTGTGAACACAATTTTAAGTGGAACTTCAGAATACTCTTGTTGTTTTCCTCAGAGAAGATTGCTTTTGTTGTTTGTGATTTAGCTGTTGTGTTAAAAGAACATGGAAATTTCAAGACCCACAGACAGAATGCTCCTTGATCTATTCTATGCAATAGGATGCAATTTGGACTGTCCTGAGTAATGCTCTATTGTTGTTGTTTTTTTAATTCTGAAAGATAACCCGGGGTCCATTTCTCTCAGGGACCACTGTGGTTGTGGAAAATTAAAATTATATCCCACCACAGAAATAACTCCCTGAAGTTCCCAGCAACACTATTTCACTTGAGTTCTTTGGATGACACTTTCTTCCTTAACTTTAAACTATTGAGCATTGTTATATTGGAAATGGTCTCTTCTTAACAGAATCTTAAAAATTCTCTGTTTTACCCTTCACCATCTGTCCTCGTTGGCACAGATTTTAACCCGTATTCTAACAGAGATTTTTTTCCTAAAATAAAATGTTATATTCTATCAGGCCATAGAGTTTGAAATTTCTAGGAGTGAATTCCTTCCTGAAAAGGTGCCTACAATTGCAACTCTGCCTCCGCTATTTAGCTTCTGACAAAAAATTCTGGATGCAGTCCATTTGTTGGCAAGCAATTGGCAAAACAAAATTTGGCTCTTCCACTGTTCCAACCACTCCACCTCCACTTACTGATTTCGTTGCTTCATTGTTGCAAAATAAATTAGGGAATGAGGCATCCAGAAAAATGTAACTTCCTGGGATTGTATAGTAAGAATAAGAATAATGGTATTTGTTAAGCGCTTATTATATACCAAGCACTGTACTAAGCACTGGGGTGGATACAAGCCAATTGAGTTAGACACAGTCCCTGTTCCATGTGGGGCTTATAGTCTCAGTCCCCATTTTACAGATGAGGTAACTGAGGCTTGAAGAAATGAAGGGACTAGCCCAAGGTCACACAGCAGACACGTCGAGTAGCCTGGAATAGAACCCATTAATACCTTCTGACATCCAGGCCCGTGCTCTATCCACCATGCCATGCTGCTTCTCCATGTATGTATTTTTATGGAGTTGAGAATGGTGGACCATTCATAAGAGCAGATATTTTATTACTGGGCCCAATTACTATTGACAGTAGCCAATAACTGCTGAAAATAGTAATAATAATGTTGGTATTTGTTCAGCGCTTACTATGTGCCGAGCACTGTTCTAAGCGCTGGGGTAGATACAGGGGAATCAGGTTGTCCCACGTGGGGCTCACAGTCTTAATCCCCATTTTACAGATGAGGTAACTGAGGCACCGAGAAGTTAAGTGACTTGCCCACAGTCACACAGCTGACTAGTGGCCGAGCTGGGATTCGAACCCGGCTCCATCACGATACTCTGGGTCTCTCTCCAGTTCTAGAGAGGACTGCAATGCTTTTTTTACAAGGCAGATCTTCAAGTCCCACCTCTCAAGTGGCCTCAAGTCCCTCTGTAATGAAAGAGTGAGACCCAAGATTCTCCTGAAGAACCTATTAGGGTTGAGGTGTTCATCGATTGAGAGAAGAAATGTCCACACTCTCCCTCTGAGGCTCAACTCAGAGGTGTCAGGGCAGGATTTTCCTTCAACCTATTTAAGGTTTGGGCGTGCAGGGTGGGAAAATGAGGTGGTAGCAGAGAAACAATGAATCATTCCCGGGAGTCTACCAGGCTGATGGGATGCCTCCTTCAAAGACACCAGCATTCAGTTTTGGTTCTTGTGTGTTACTATGGCATTATTGCTGTTGGGCTTTTCAGTCTTCATTTCTGCCTGTAAAATTTCCATTTGTCGTATTAGTGATTTTCCAAACATTTATCATTTCATTATTATCTTAAGCACTTTCTATGTGTCAATTACCATTCTAAGGCCCATGCTCTTTTCACCAGGCCTTGCTGCTAGTTGTTCTTCATATTTAAAGAAGACACTAATAAGGAAATGATTTCCCAAACTTTGTGTTTTTAGAAGGCCTGTTGCTTTCTAGTAATAATAATAATAATAATTGCAACATTTGTTAAACACTTACTATGTGGCCGTCACTGTTCTAAACGCTGGGGTAGATGCAAGATAATCGGGTTGGACACAGTCCCTGTCCCACATAGAGCTCACAGTCTTTAAATCCCCATTTTACAGGTGAGAGAACTGAGGCAACAAGAAGTGAAGTGACTTGCCCTAGGTCACACAGCAGACAAGCGGTGGGGCGGAATTAGAACCTAGGTCCTTCTGACTCCAAGGCCCTCGCTCTATTCTCCAGGAAAAAAGTGATGTGGATAATAACGGTGAAGTTTCCTGACAAACTTCATCCCTTAATTTTTCCACAGCTACAGGCAGCAGACCTGGACCAGAATAATTCCTCCTCCCTCTGGGCTATGCTTCTTCATTTGGAGGCTTGCTTGGAATTCTTAGCACAGGAGTTAACTGGATGCTCTTCTAGCCTTCTTGGTGCATGAGGTGGGACAGCAAGATAGATAAACTGCAGCCCAAATGTAAATGTCGATGACTGCTGAAATGCCTTTCATTCTGGTAGGGGAGATGCCCACAGGGTTTCTGTTATGCCACTGATTCATTTCATAATGGTTAGCGTGTTAACAGAAGCCTGGCCTTGACAGTGCCCTTTCTGGAAGCACTGAGCCTTTCAGAGACCTCACAATTTGCTTTTGAATGTGGAACAAAGAGGCCAGGTCAACAGAGCCAAAGAAAAATGGAGGTCTGGAATAATGCAGGTACAAGGGGCAGGGGAAAGGAGGTGGAAAGCATTGCCTGATTCCCCTATCCAACTTGATGGTCCTTGCCACGCTATGTAGACTGACCCAGAACCTCATCCAGGATGATAATAATAATAATAATGGCATTTGTTAAGCACTTACTATGTGCAAAGCACTGTTCTTAGCGCTGGGAGGATACAAGGTGATCAGGTTGTCCCACGTGGGACTCACAGTCTTAATGCCTATTTTACAGTTGAGGTAACTGAAAAAAGAGAAGTGAAGTGACTTGCCCAAAGTCACACAGCTGACAAGCAATGGAGCTGGGATTTGAACCCATGACCTCTGACTCCCCAGCCCATGCTTTTTCTGCTGAGCCACGCTGCTTCTCTGCTTCTGGATGGACTACAGATCTCTCAAAAGGGATTGCATGTTTCTGATCAGGTTAGATCTTGAGAACTAGTTCTTCATTTTGTGTTTTTTTTCATAATTTGTTGTCATGTTTGCTCTGGACTGTTGGACCAGAACTAGCTAATAACAGCTGGGGTGAACCTAATTATCTGGGATCATCTAGTTAGTCAACCTGGATATTAACAGGAAAACAAACTGACTAATTTAGCCTGTGATTTGAACAGATAAAACCAATTTTCTAACATTTTCCTTCTGAGAATCGTTTATATTCCTAGGTGTTTAAACACCACTCCATTCAGTAGAATCAATCTACTTGTAAAAATACTATGAGTGTCTGAAAATCCAAACCAAATCAGAGAAGGGACAGGCATGTTTCATCATTATGTAAGATAAAAACAACAATGAAAAAAAATCAGGAAAAGTCTACTAATGGAATAATGATTGCATTGGGAATCAATTTTTTATTTTTAATCCTGGTTATTAATATAGAGAAATCAATAGTATAATTTTCAACAAATGACTTCTAATTTTTTTTCAATGCATTTTGGTCCCTGACAAAACTATCAATTCAATCAAATAAGTTGCATAACTTGTTTGAAAAGAAACACATCTTAAATTCATTATTTTCAGCCCAATTCTTTGCTGTTCCTCTTCCCTCTCATCCCCAAACCCTCAGCCTTCTGGGTGGGTAAGAGTGGGTGGCATAAATTTATGCATTGATGGCATAACTATTCCTCACCACAGAGCCCCAGAAAATGGCCATGGTCAGAGGGTGTTGGGAGTCTAAAGCTGAGATTGAACGTCCCTGGAAGTCATTAAGTTTTCCTCTCTGGATTCCTTGTGTTGCTGTGTGTGTATGTGTGTGTGTGTGTGTGTGTGTGTGTGTGTGTGTGTGTGTGTGTGTAGCTGTCCACAGCTGCAAGGGTTAGCTGGGCACACTGGAGAATCAGGAGAAGGGTAGAGAAAAACTTTTTCATTCCTTCGGGTCTGGGAGGATAAAATGTTACCTCAAGCACAGACTAAGGGGAAGAATTGGGTTGTGGATGGCTGTAGGAATTTGCTATTTCCCACTATCTTATTGAATTTGGAAACCTTGCTTAATGTTAGTTTGCATTTTATCTCTTGAGTGCAAAAACAATTTACAAATCTAAAGAAATGAAATTGGCAGAAGCTTGTTAAAATGTATTTCATGGGATTCCATGATCAACAACTTAGCTCAGTGGATAGAGCTCAGGCCTGGGAGTAAGAAGGACCTGGAGTCTAATCCGGGCTCTGCCACTTGTCTGCTGTGTGACTTTGGGCAAGTCTAGTAACTTCTCTTTGCCTCAGTTACCTCATCACTAATGGGTTTAATGGGGATTAAGTCTGTGAGCCCTATGGGACATGGACTGTATCCAACCTGATCAGCTTGAATCTACCCCAGCGCTTAGCACAGTTCCTGACACATAGAAAGCACTTAGCAAATACCATTAAAAAATTAAGACTTTACTATTACTAAAATCATAATGATGTTACATGCACTGCCCTAAGCATAATGGCATCCTCTTTTCAGAGGTAATACTTTACTAAAGATAGTTCCGATTAGATCTGAAATATATGAAAACATATCAAAACACCAAATTCAGCATTGTGAAATAAAAGTTTTAACTTGTGTAGCCTTGAAAAAATACAGGAGTAGTTCTTGGATGGTTAGTGAAAATTAATTAAATAAGGATAAGTGATATTGATTTGTGTTTCCATCCAAAATTAAGCTGTAAGAAACAACAAGGCGTTTGTAAGTATGAGGTAATACCTGCCCCAGGGGCTTTGAGAGGCAAAAGGCAAAGCTAGGAAACTGCACTTAAGAGAACAGAACAGTGGGGGAGAGAAAGTAATTTTGATAACATTAGAACATGTATTTTCCTTTAAATGGTAGGATTTAACTCAATATTTTCAGCATCTCATATAAAATAAACTAGCTTGTGGTAACATTGCTACCCTTCTTTTATTTGAATTCTCAAATGTGTTGAACTACAGCGACTATAGGAGATACTTTTAGTTTTCCCCCAACAACTTTTCACCCCAGCCCCATTCTTAACCCTGCCACGTTCTGTATACTATATTAGAGAAGAATATCATTGCTCTGTGCGAAGTTTGCACTGAGTCTCTTTTGCTGAAATAATGAAAACATCAAACTAAGATTGAAGTAGTCCAAGGCTGTAACTGAAAAATGAAGGAGAACATTGTAGAGGAAGATTTGGACACTTGACGATTAGCTGACCAACTACAAAACAGCACTGGCAAAATTCTCTATCAGGACTTGGGATTCCTCGAATACACAGTGTGGGTTTGAAAAAAAACATTTAAAAACCTGCATTTTGATTGGAAGAATCTGTCAACATATTGATATCTTGAGGTTCCGAGATGCCAGGATTTAATTTAATGTGTTTCTTCGGGAAAGCATATGGGCCATGTGATCTCAGTAGCTAAACAGGATGCAGTATTTTTACTTTACATTTCAACATATGCAGCATCATCTCCTCTTACACTAAGGTCTTTTGGTTCTGACACATTTGCAGAGCTCCAAATATTTGTCTCATTTGCCTTTTATATCATGGAACTGCATAAATGCGTAGCCTAGCTGAGAGTTAAATCAATTAGGGGAGCCTAAATTAAATATTGCTTGGGTAGCTTTTAGAAAAGAAAAAAATAGTTTTGCCTCAGAGTTACCAGAGGTTTGGTGTGTTGCTTTATGAAAAAACACACCCATAAAATCAATTAAAATAAAAAGAATGAATCTATTCTAATTAATTTTGTGCAGAAATTGCCGTTTCACACCCCCTACTGTTTTCATTTGACAGGTAAATGGTTGAAGACTGAAGACTTATTATAGATTTTACATCCAGCCCATGAGGATTTGGACTGATTCCATTGAGCAGGTTCAGGTCAGCTAAGTCCTTTCCTTCAAAGCATCATGGGTGTCTCTGAGCATCATTGCAAGCTTGTTCTGGCAGTAAGCCAGGCTTCAAAAGCCTTTCACTCTGCAGTCACTGACTCACTAATGGGCAACTGCAGGCTTTCTGATTTTCCGTTCGTTTCATGTGTTCATTTGACATAAATTTAATTAAACCAAATCTGGTGTTAAAGCAAGAAGAGATAAAAGTGATACATCTCAAATTAAAGAACTGGGAAAGATACAGGAAACATGACTATTTTTTCCTGTTTCTGTAAAATATTGTCAATTTTGGTAAGCTCACTACTTAAAGTCTGCAAAAACTATACCGTTATGCATTATTAAGAATAATGTGCATCCAGCCTTAGATGAAGGTCTTGGCCCCATATTCTCTGTAGTAAAACCTTTCAGAGAATTCTTATCCTTTCTTTCATACTCACACTTCAGGTAGTCACCTCTTCACAGGATATAAGACAAGTTTGCCCTTCTGCTGGCTACATATCTATAGTTGTTAGATAGCTTAAAAGCATACAACAGCAGAAACATGAAAAGATCACATATTAAATCTAAAAAATCATCATTTTTCAAAGGTCTCTTTTGGTTTTTACTTAAGGCTAAAGAGGAGATCGTGAGAGTGAAAGGAGATCATGCTGTTAAAAAGGTTCCATTTAATTGCTTTGAATGTTGCTTTAGGAAACATCCAAGTTTCTTCTTCTTTCAAAAAAATCTTTTTTTTTCATTAAAAGAAATCTCAGCCTGGAAATATACTAATGTGAACTGAAAGGGGATTTGCAAGCTACCTAGAGATGCTCTGAACGGCTACTCTTCTGATCCTGTGGTTTCAGGATTGTTATGCCATAAAATCTATATTTAAGTTGCAGGGTGGATGGCATTTACTCCACGAACAAGTATACAAGAACTGGCAAGTCTTTTGAATGCCCAGTGGACAAGTATTGGAAAAAACCAAGCAAATTAATGAGAATAAGGACAGAATCTCTTAGGGCTGTGGAGGCTGTTCTTGCTGCCGGTGTCTTTCTATTTTCACCTTTTACCAGCATGGTGACATTATACATCTGCCTTCTTATCTAGGGTCCATTTCAGATTCCCCTGCTGAACACTGTTTTTTTCCCGCAGTGATTCTCTGATTGATTAATTGGTTGATTATAGTGCCTTTTTATCAATTTACATGAACTCGGTGCTTTTAACACTCAGTACCTGGACTTCCCGCTGAAGCTATTTAGAACCTATTAACACAGGCAAGTATATTCCCAATCAACATACATTTTGTCAAACAAGTATTTTCCTCATAGTTTCCCAACAGCTTAATAAAAACATTTCCAAAATGGTGTTCACAAGCCAATTTGGAGAAGCAAAGGTTTCTTCTAAGGCAATTGGCAGAGCCGGGTATCTCCGATGAGCCACTTTGAGCTATTCATTTGGCCAGAACATTTCTAAATACTTTTTTTAAGCCATTTGTTCAGCACTTACTATGTGCCAGGCACTGTACTAAGCACTGGAGTAGGTACAAGCTAATCAGATTGGGCACAGTCCATGTCCACAGGGGGCTCACGGTCTTAATAAGCTTCTTGTAGACAGGGAGTGTTGTCTGTTTATTGTTATGTTGTACTCTCCCACACCCTTAGTACAATGATATGCACACAGTAAGCGCTCAATAAATATGATTTAATGAATTTTACATATGAGGCAATTGAGGCACAGAGAAGTTAAGTGACTTGCCCAAAGTCACACAACAGACAAGTGGTGGAGCCGGGATTAAAACCCAGATCCTCTGACTCTCAGGCCCATGCTCTCTCCACAAGATCATGCTGCTTCTCTATATTCTAAGTGTTTGAAGGTTTTGGTAAGCAATTATTATGTGGCAAGCACTGTGCTAAAAGCTGGGATTGAGAACAATGCAATCAGATAATTCACAATCCCTGACCCACATGGGGCTCACAGTCTAAGGGTGGGAGAACAGGTATTTCTCATTTTTCTCATCTGTAAAATGAGATTCGATATCCGTTCTCCCTCCGCTGAGCCTGTGAGCCCATGTGGGACAGAGACTGAATTTTCCACATTTTAAAGATGAGGAAACTGAGACACGGAGAAGTTAAGCGACTTACCTAAGGTTACATGGCAAGTATGAGGCGGTCCTGGGGTTAGAATCCAGGTCTCCATACTCCAGGACTGTGCTCTTTCCACTAAGTCACACTAATTCTCTATGTGCTGCCTGGACTCATCTGAAATTTTCCAGACCATTTACTCGGTCGATTTCACTAGCCCAAGGAGTGCTTGTACAAAGATCTGTGAAAGCCTCTTTATCTTTCAACAAGTTTGCTTCCAATTTTAGCTGTAGTCTGAAGGGAATATTTGCAATTGCAGTATCAGTTCATTATTGACTAGATAAGAATGAATGTATATTATCTTGCATAAAAGGTACCAAAGACCTCGGGCCCCCCAACATTTTCACATGTCACAAAATTAGATTTGGCACGGCCACTATCGATGTCACTCTCTCTCCCTCATCCATGCCCACCTCCCCCTACCACTCATTGGCTAAGTGAACGCATTTCTCTATGACAAATTTAAGAAAAAATTTTCAGACCTTGACCCCTGAGGAGTAGGAGTCATATTTATTGAGCATTCACTTGGTGCGGTGCACTTTACTAGCTGCTCGGGAAGTACAGAATAACAAAGTGGTGTGTGTTCCCTGCCCACAAGGAGCTTACATTTTTACGAGGGGACAGGCGTAAAAATATTTACCAGTTTAGGAGCCAAAAATAAATGAACACGGCAGACATATTTACATGAATGCTAACGAGGGTTTAGGTGGCCAGGATTCATTTATTCACTCGTATTTATTGAGGGCTTACTGGGTGCGGACCACTGTGCTAAGGGCTCGGAAAGCACAATTCAGCAATAAAGATAGACAATCCCTGCCCACAACAGGCTTATGGGTGATGATGTCACTGTCAGCTACCCCGCTGCCAGTGGATCTCTCCACACAGCTATGTGTGGGGTAAGATCCTTAGTGCCCCTTCCTCCCCATCACCTGCATTGGCTTAAAACAATAGAGAGCTATCTTTCTTCCTCTGTTGTCCTGTCTCCCCCTTATCCAGGGGTGGAAGGGGTCAAGCTTTCCCAGTGTATGTTGTAGAGCTGACATTTTTCCTCCATAGTTTTCTCTCCAAAGTGAATATAGTTGGAAGAATGTAAAGTCAATTGAGTTGGCTTTTATTTAGGTGAAAGTGAAAACAGTATGCCACACAAAAATACAACTCTATGTAGACACACAAATATATCCCCTTTAAAAAAAATTGGAGATGCTTTTTTCAGTCCTAAACTTATAAGTTGCCTCCCACTATATACTAAATGAGGACAAGTCCCTTTGACACATTTGGAAAAATGTGTTTCAAAAATATAAAAAAGAGTTATGAATGACTAAAAGTGTGAACAGAAATAAAAATAAGGTACTGTTCATGGCCTGGTCTCCATCTGGGCCCTTAACGAGACTGCCACGGATTGCAACAGAACCAGCAGGCAGTCTGAGCTCAGGAGAGGCTTGAGACTGAAATAGTTTCAGTGTGATAGATCAAGATTGAGGTGTATTGGCAGAATAAGTATATGTTTGAACCATTCCTAGCTTTAGCTATTGTACTACTCACTCTCTTTTTCAATGGCATTCACACCCCAATTAAAGTATACATTCCTTTGTGACTACCCAGACGCACACACGCGCGCACACACACACACACTCTCTCATACAGTTTGAAGTATTATGATTGCAATCTTTTCACATACCTTTGGCTATAATGTAAATCTGATTTTTTTCAACATCCTTTTCCCAACATGTTAAACTCCTCTGGTAAAACATAACAATGTGAGAAAGCAATCCCGGTAAAAGGCATGCACTGGACTTTATATTGGTGACATCGCTTTGCTAGCATAACCTTCCCCCTCTGTCCTTGCCTCTAGAAAATCATTTTTATTCACTAACAATAATCTCTTAAAAGACCAGTTTTGCCAACTCCCATACAGAAATTCTGGTCTCCCTATTTCCTGATTTGTACTGCCAATTAATTAAGTTTTGACTCTCTCCAGACATTCTAATAGTTCACTGTTGGACTGGAAACAAAAAATCCAGGTCTGAGGACAGATTGTCAGGAGTATGGGGTCCAGAGTGGGCATATAATAATAATGATAATGATGGTATCTGTTAATTACTATGTGTCAAGCACTGTTCAATCATTCATTCATTCATTCATTCATTCTGTAGTATTTATTGAGCGCTTACTATGTGCAGAGCACTGTACTAAGCACTTGGAATGTACAATTCAGCATTCTAAGCACTGGAGTAGATCCAAGGTCATCAGGTTGGATACGGTCCTTGTCCCACGTAAGACTGACAATATTAATCCCCATTTTTTACAAATCAGATAACTGAAGCCCAGAGAAGTGAAGTGAGTTCCCCAAGATCACGCAGCAGACAGTGGCAGAGCTGGGATTAGAACCCAGGCCCGTGCTCTATTCATTACACCATACTGCTTCTCATGTGAATCTTCTGCGGGCAAACTGCCCGAAAAAGGCTGTTCAGACATATTAGAAGGCAGTGGTAGTGATGTGAAGCTCAACTTCGCCAATGTGTGAGAACAGCAGTCATCCCTGGATAAGTAGCTTAGCCTAGTGGAAAGAGCATGGCTCTGAACATCAGAGAGCCTGGGTTTCGATCCTGGCTCTGTTATTTAATAATAAGAAAGATGATATGATGGTATTTGTTAAGTGCTTACTCTGTGCCAAGTACTGTTCTAAGCGCTGGGGTAGATACAAGGTAATCGGGTTGTCCCAAATGGGGCTCACAGTCTTAATCCCCATTTTACAGCTGAAGTAACTGAGGAACAGAGAGGTTAAGTGACTTTCCCAAAGTCACACAGCTGACAAGTGGCGGAGCCAGGATTAGAACCCATGACTCCCGAGCCCATGCTCTTTCCACTAAGCCAGTTGCTATTTGACTGCTTTGTAACCTTGGGCAGGTCATTTAACTTCTCTGTACCTCAGTTTCCTCATCAATCAATCAGTGGTATTTATTGAACATTTGAGTGCTCACAAGGTCTGCCTGAAACTGACTTCAGGGTTGACTCAATTGCCAGGGCAGTAAAGGATTAGACCTCCAAGAACTTAAATTCTGTTGGAAATAATATTCATAATTCAGAAGGTGGCCATATTATTTTCAGTCATTCTTAAGCCCAGGGCAATATGCTGCAGTGAAAGAGTTATATTTTGGATGAAAAGTTCATCTTGATACTAATGATAATTTTAGTACTTGTTAAGTGCTTACTATGAGCCAAACACTGTACTAATTATTGAGGTAGACACAAGTTTATCAAGGTGGACACAATCCCTGTCCCACATAAGGCTCACAGCCTAAATAGAGAAGTAGAACAGGTATCAAATCCCAATTATACAGATGAGGAAACTAAGATACAGGAAGTTTAATGACTTGCCCAAGTGCACACAGCAGACAAGTGGCAGATGGGATTACAACCCCAATCTCCTGACTCCCAGTTTTGTGCTATAGGTAACGTTGTTTCTCTGAGTCCCTTATCTCGGATCTTTCTCGAAGATGCTTACTGCTTTAGCATCCACATCACTTTTCCCCAGAGCATCCAGGTTAATTTAAGTGTTTCTGGTCAAATTCTACATCCTAATTTATGCATGTGCCAAAGGAAATTTCCCTGCAATTTCAATTTTGTACTCTGTGCTTCTCCTAAATCTGCAGGTTGGGCAAGACTCGCTAGGCACAGGTATCACAGAGAAAGTAGTGGGGGTCAGAGTGACCAGAAGCTGATTGAATAGAAGCAGCACCGTAGTGTCATCATTAAAAGAGCCAACATGATCCTGGGATGTGTTCAAAGGATTGTAGCATCCAGGTATTGGAAAGTAATCCTCTGACTTGCAGACCCATACTGTTAACTTTCTCAGCCCCTTCTCAGAGTCCTAGGTCCTATGGATGAGCATTGTGGCTGAGTGGAGAGAGTCAGAGGGTCTGAAAGTCAGAGGGACTGGGTTCTAATCCTGGCACTGCCACTCATCTGTTGTGTGATGCTGGGCAAGTCACTTAATGTCTCTGTCCCTCAGGTTTTCTCAAATGGGGATTCAAAATCTGTCTCCCTCCTATGGACTGTGACCCCATGTGGGACAGGGACCAAATCTGAACTGATGAACTCATATCTACCCTAGCTCTTATAATAGTGTGTGGCACATAGTAAGCTCTTAACAAACACCATTAAAAATATATGCATCATTGTTCTTTGAAAAGCACATAGAGGAACTGGAGAGGGTCCAAAGATGAGAGACAAAAAATGATTAAAAAAGGGAAATATTTCTTTTGGAAAAAGTTGAAAGAATTGAGATTATTTCATCTACCTAAGAGCAGACCTAATATAAGAATATGAATGATCTTTCATGGACAGGAGTTGATCAGCTCACTGAACAAAAGGAAATATCCTCAAGCTAGAGTAGGAAAACATTCAGTGGGGCATCCTGGATTAGGCTGCCAAGAAGGATACACAGTCTTCATCCCTGGGGATTTTCAAGAAAAGAATAGACATCCATCTCTCCTGGATAATTTACTAATTTCCTTTCCTGGAGCCAGCGGGTTTGATCAGATGACCACCTCTCCAGTTCCCTTCCAGCTTTATGGTTCTATCATTCTCAAAACCTGAATAATCAGAATTTCCTTACTTACAGTAACAGAGGAGGGAGAAAGTTATGATTATCCTCTGGACAGAAGTACTGGGGGGCTCCTTGTTCAAGTCCCAGAGATTTCTTGATGTTGGGCAAGGAATTAAATCAGTCCATATTCATGTTGACAACCTGAAACTGGAGCAAGTCATTCCCCAGGATTCGGAAGAGTTAAGAGATCCCATCTTTCTAACAACAAATTCACCTTCCCATCTCTATCACCCTTCCCACCACCATACATTCATCCCTTCTTTTTTGCCCACACCTCCACTCAGGGAATACTGTTAGTGGGTAGCACTGAGCAAATCCCTCCGAGTCAAAGGAGGGACTATGTGGCAAGGGCAGGATTATTATGAGGTCCAGATTCCGTAGAGACGATCCAAGGGTGGATCATTAAGTCCCAAAGTTAGCCATTGCTTCCCTAGTTCCTTGTGGGCAGGAATAGTGTCTACCAGCTCTATTGTATTTTACTCTCCCAAGAGCTCAGTACAGTGCTCTTTACACAGTAATGTGCTCAATAAATACGACTGATTGATTGCATCTCCAACAGTAAGTGTAGCCTGCATTCCAGGGGATGTTGGCTAAATAGGAACTTGACTGCAGCCCCAGCCAGTATCACTGGACAATAGGTACGAACCAGCAAGGAAGTAGGTTCAACCAACCAGGTGCTCTATCTTTAAGGCATCTAAGCAATAAGCAATAATTCTTTAAGCAATAAGACATATTTCTGGTCCATACACCATATACAGAGGAAGTATTATTTTATTTTCAGTATCAGTTATCAAGAAGCAGCAGTGGAAAAAGTACAAGCTTGGGAGTCAGAGGTCATGGGTTCTAATCCCGGCTCCACTACTTGTCAGTTGTATGACTTTGGGCAAGTCACTTAACTTCTCTGTGCCTCAGTTACCTCAGTTGTAAAATGGGGATTAAGAATGTGAGCCCCACGTGGGGCAACCTGATTGCCTTGTATCTACCACAGCGTTTAGAACAGTGCTTGGCACATAGTAAGTGCTTAACAAATACCAGCATTATTATTATTATTATTATTAATAAACTGTCCCTTGGGGGCATATCAGCCTTCATTCATTCATTCGTATTTATTGAGCACTTACTGTGCAAAACACCATACTATGTGCTTGGGAGAGTACACTTATAACAATAAACAGGCACATTTCCTGACCACAATGAGCTTACATTCTAGAGGGGAAGACAGGAATTCGTATAAATAAATTACAGATAGGTACACAAAGTACTATGGGGCTGGGAGGGGGATGGATAAAGGTAGCAAGTCGGGGTGACACAGAAGGGAATGGGAATAGAGGAAAGGAGGGTTTAGTCAGGGAAGGTCTCTTGGAGGAGATGTGCCTTCAATAAGTCTTTGAAGGGAGGGAGAGCAGTCCTGTGCCCCCAGAAGCAGGTGTTTGGGAGATTATATTATTATTATTATTAAGTGCTGTCAAGTCATTTCCGATTCATAGCGACTCTATGGATATACTTTTTCCAGAACGTCCTGTCCTCTACCGTAATCCACAACCTTTCTAATGGTTCCTCCTTTACCGTTGTTATGGTCTCTATCCATCTAGCTGCTGGTCTGCCTCTTCCACATTTTCCCTGGACTTTTCCTAGCATGAGTGTCTTCTCCAAAGAATTAGTCTTCCTGATTTTGTGCCCAAAATATGCTAATCTAAGTAGAGTCATTTGGCCTTCCAAGGACCATTTTGGTTTGAATTTGCTCCAAAATCCATTTGTTTGTTTTTCGGACAGTCCATGGTATTCGAAATAGCCTTCCCCAACACCACATTTCAAAAAAATCGATGCTTTTTCTAGGCTGTTTTTCCACTGTCCAGCTTTCAGATCCATACATTGTCACTGGAAATACCATAGAGTTGACAATTTTTGTGGCGATTGTTACATCAGCACATTTCATGACTTTTTCCAGGCTCTTCATAGCAAGTCTTCCTAACATTAATCATCGGCGTATTTTTTGGCTACTAGTTCCTTTATTATTGATTATCAATCCCAGGAGAGAAAAATCATCAAATATTTCAATTGTCTCTCCATCCACTACAAATGTGTTAAAACTTCCAGTTGTTATGATCTTTGTTTTCTTGACGTTCAAATATAGGCCCATCTTTTTCCTCTGTTCCTTAACTTTTAATAATAAGCCCTTCAAATCTTCTTCGCTCTCTGCTAATGCTGATATTTACTGAGCACTTAGTAGGTTCCCAGCACTGGAGTCAATACAAGGTACTCAAATTGGTCACGGTTCCTGTCTCACAGTCTAAAAAGTAGGGAGAGCAGATATGTAACCCCATTTTAAGGAAGCTTAGAAAGATCATGTGACTTGTCCTAGATGGCACAACTGGCCACTGGTAGAGCTGGGATTAGATCCAGGTCTCTGGATTGCCAGTCCTGTGCTCTTCCCACTAGGTTTCACTGCCTCCTGTTTCCACTTGGTTCTGCCCTACCCTCCCACTTCTCAAACACATGGCACACACAGGCCCATGTAGGAGGAAGACAGAGACCCCAGGGACTCTGGTAAAACCTGAGCTACTGGCTCTGTTTGGGCTGGGGTGGCTCTTTCCCTTTGCCACAAATGTCTCTGCATACACTCCAATGTGCCACTGTACATCTAGGGCACAGCCTGGGAAGACTGCAGGAAAGGTAACTTGTTTGGCTTCTGGGACTCTTTGGAGAAGTAGTGGGCATTCCAGCCTCATAAGACAGTCCTCACTGACCTACTTGCCCACCAAGTAGAATATATATATGAGGGGCCTGGGTAGAATGGATAGGGAATGTGTCTGTTTTATCATTATATTGTACTCTCCCAAGCACTTAGTGAAGTGTTCTGCATACAGTAAGTGCTCAATAAATAAGATTGACTGACTGACAGGACTATCACTTATTTCTGTTGTCTATCTTAATGCATACAGGCGTGGTTAACATCTACAGATCTACATCTCCGCCCCTGTCCTCTCCCCCTCCCTTCAGGCTCGCATCTCCTCCTGCCTCCGGGACGTCTCCACCTGGATGTCGGCCCGCCACCTAAAACTCAACGTGAGCAAGACTGAGCTCCTCATCTTCCCTCCCAAGCCCGGTCTGCTCCCAGACTTCTCCATCACCGTGGATGGCACGACCATCCTTCCCGTCCCGCAGGCCCGCAATCTCGGTGTCATCCTTGACTCGTCCCTCTCGTTCACCCCACACATCCTATCCGTCACCAAGACCTGCCGGTTTCACCTCTACAATATCGCCAAGATCCGCCCTTTCCTCTCCACCCAAACGGCTACCTTACTATTACGGGCTCTCGTTATATCCCGGCTAGACTACTGTGTCAGCCTTCTCTCTGACCTCCCTTCCTCCTCTCTCGCCCCGCTCCGGTCTATTCTTCACTCCGCTGCCCGGCTCATCTTCCTGCAGAAACGATCTGGGCATGTCACTCCCCTTCTTAAACAACTCCAGTGGTTGCCTATCGACCTCCGCTCCAAACAAAAACTCCTCACTCTAGGCTTCGAGGCTCTCCATCACCTTGCCCCTTCCTACCTCTCCTCCCTTCTCTCTTTCTACCGCCCACCCCGCACGCTCCGCTCCTCTGCCGCCCACCTCCTCGCCGTCCCTCGGTCTCGCCTATCCCGCCGTCGACCCCTGGGTCACGTCCTCCCGCGGTCCTGGAACGCCCTCCCTCCTCACCTCCGCCAAACTGATTCTCTTTCCCTCTTCAAAACCTTACTTAAAAATCACCTCCTCCAAGAGGCCTTCCCAGACTGAGCTCCTCTTCCCCCTCTACTCCCTCTGCCATCCCCCCTTTACCTCTCCGCAGCTAAAGCCTCATTTTCCCCTTTTCCCTCTGCTCCTCCACCTCTCCCTTCCCATCCCCACAGCACTGTACTTGTCCGCTCAACTGTATATATTTTCGTTACCCTATTTATTTTGTTAATGAATTGTACATCGCCTTGATTCTATTTAGTTGCCATTGTTTTTACGAGATGTTCTTCCCCTTGACGCTGTTTAGTGCCATTGTTCTTGTCTGTCCGTCTCCCCCGATTAGACTGTAAGCCCGTCAAACGGCAGGGACTGTCTCTATCTGTTGCCGACTTGTTCATCCCAAGCGCTTAGTACAGTGCTCTGCACATAGTAAGCGCTCAATAAATACTATTAAAAAAAAAAAAAAACATGTAAGCTGCAGTATCTCCAGGGAGATGAGAATTGATCTAACATTAATTCTCCTAGGAATTAAGAAGCAAAATTAAGCCTGAAAAAATCTGGGGGGAAGATGTTTTCAGTTCCTAATAGCAAGACTTATTGCAATGTAGAAATCCCCATCCCTCCATCATTTCATACATACTAACTAGACAAGACTCTGGAGTATTTACTATGGAAAATGTACCCTTCCCTGGCCTGACGTATTTTTTCCACTCTTTCACTAATTCCTTTTATTCACTGAAAAATGCCCTTTAGCCATCAATGACTGCACTTACATAGAACTGGAATTACAGCAAAACAAGTCAGATACATAAAGCAGTAGTTGAACTGCTGATCGGCTCCAAAGAGAGATAAACATCTGTCTCCATTTTGCCGTTACTTGTTCCAGGCAGACATTTATGCATTAAGTCTATTTATTAGACAACATTTAGACTAAGCCCAAATGCGGTCAAGATATTGAATGGGACGTTTCACTTAATAGAGGAATATGAATGACTGCTACTCCAGTAAGACTTCCTATCTGAATATGAGAGCTACCATTTGGCTTTGTTTCAACACTGCGAGGCATTTTTCAATGTTTACAAACAAGGTCCCCCAGAAGAATAATCTCCTTGAACACACACAGAAGCTAGCCTCCTTTTATGGTCAAATAGAGAAAAGATTTTCAGGATCTGAGTGGCAGGCAGGCAGATTGAATCCTGAAAATTGGGTGAGTGATGGTTTCTTTATAGAGGCCCTGACTCCAGTGCCAGTCCCAGTAAATAAACGAGCAGAGAAAATAAACATTGGTCCCTGTGACCAGAGTCTAAAATAAATCAGATAAGGGCTCTCAGAGCATGGTCCTATTGAAAGTCAGGGAGCGGGCTTAAAAGAAATGGAATAAATCTTGTTTTTCCTTTCTTTGTAACTTTTATTCTGTTCTATGGAGATCTATTTTGGGAGAAGCTTGGAGGAAATCTGCTACAGTCAGATTTGTCTGTTCTTTAATCATAGCAAGATATGGAGCCGTACAAGTTGTGGGTGTCCAGGAGGTTGTGATGCGATTGTAAGCTCCCCAACAGCAGGGAACATGTCTGCCAACTCTATTGCATTGTATGCTTCCAAGTGCTTAGTACAGCTCTCTGCCCATGGTAAGCACTCAATAAATACCATTGATTGACTGATTGATTAAATGAACCTGACAGTGCTAATGCAATAATCCAACCATTCATTCATTCATTCATTCAATCATATTTATTGAGCACTTACTGTATGCAGAGCACTGTACTAAGCGCTTGGAAAGTACGGTTCAGCAACAGAGTCAATCCCTGCCCACAGTGGGCTCACAGTCTAGAAGGGGGGAGACAGACATCAAAACAAGTGAACAGGCATCAATAGCACCAATATAAATGAGTAGAATTATAGATACATACACATCATTAATAAAATAAATAGAATTATAAATGTGTACATATATACACATGAGTGCTGTGGGGCAGGGAGGGGGGTAGATCTGAGGGAATGAATGGGGGCAATGGGAAGGGGAGGGGGAGCAGAGAAAAAGGGGGGCTTAGTCCGGAAAGGTCTCCTGAAGGAAGTGAGCTTTCACTAGGGCTTTGAAGGGGAGACGTGTGCTAGTTGGTGGATTTGAGGAAAGAGGGCATTCCAGGCCAGAGGTAGGATGTGGGCCAAGGGTCAACGGTGGGACAGGCCAGCCAATAGTATTTATTGAGTGTTCATCTGGGGTGGAGGGCAGTGCTCACTACTGAAGGACTTGCAAAATGTGAAGATCCTAAGCCCCAAATCTAGGGATTTACACTCTAACAAGGTGTGGAAGGACTGACAGAAGCAGAAGCATAGATAGATAGATAGATAGATAGATAGATAGATAGATAGATAGATAGATAGATAGATAGATAGATAGATATTTGTGTGTGTGTGTGTATGTATAGAGCAGATGCTGCATAAAAGTTATAGAGAAGAGCAGCAATAGAAACTTTCAGGATTAATCATGTTATTGACATGTTGGTTTCTCATGTAGTGTGGGCCTATTCCAAATGGGTCAGAAATGAAAAAGAGTCTAGTGGAAGGGCAGATAGAGAGGATGACCCCAGGACTGGCATTCGGGAAACTTGAATTCTAATTCCAGCTCCCCCAGTTGCCTGCTGTGAAACCTTAGGCAAGTCACTTAACATCTCTAAGTCTCAATTTCTGCATCTTTAATAGGGGGATTAAATACCAGTCCTTCTCCCTCTAAGATGTTGAGCCTCACTGTGGCACAGGGACTGTGTTTTTTGTGTTTGCATTTTATCTACCCTAACACTTAGTATACTGTTTGACACATAGTAAGAGCTTAACAAATACTATAATATATAGTATAGTGTATAATAATAACCATAGTAATAAACCATGATTTCATTGTTTCCCAAATGCAATACTTTGCATTTGCTCCCAGTGAAGATTATCTGCCCACTTCCTCAATTTTGTTGGACCTTTCTGCAGTTTATACCCAGCATTTGATCTTCCAGAAGAACTTCAATCTTTTCTTAAAGCTTGGAGATTTCACTACACAGTCCTTCCCCAGATCCACTTCTTCTCCCTCCCCTTTGTGGTCAGGGAACTTGCCTACCAACTCTGTTGTATGGTACTCTCCCAGACACTACAGTGTACTGCACACAGAAAGGCTCAATTAATTCTGTTGATTTGTTGTTTCATTGATAATTTAAAGACTTTCATTAGAGATTTCCTCCTAGAATTGAAACATCACTTCACATCACAGTCTGGCACAGTGAATGAGATCTAATCTGGACAGCAAATAAAGGATAAGAGCAGGGAACCCCAACAAGACTTAAGCTCCCTCTAGACTGTAAGATCACTGTAGGCAGGTAATGTGTCTGTTCATCATATTGTTCTTGCCCAGGTCCTTAATACAGTGCTCTGCACACAGAAAGTGCCCAATAAATACAATTGAAGACTTCCATGCTTTTTTTTTTGTAAAGCAATTTGAAACATGAGTAACATTTGAAACATCATCATCATCATCATCATGTGCGGGGAGTGGACCGGGGATGTGAGTGTGCAAAATTTCCTTGGAAACCACACCACGCATGGGTGAACCTGGAGCTGATCCCTTTGCCCAGGGCCATGGGGATGCCAGTCTGGGCCATCTCAGCCGGGGCTGAGGAGGTGAGAGAGCCGCCCTGGGCTTTCCTGGCCAATCCCAGAGAGCTGTTACTGTTACTGCTGTCGTGGGGGTGGAGGAAGACACGTGCTCTCAAGCATAGTTTCTACCTCTGGACCAAAGGACAGAGAGGCCACTCTGGAAGGTTCTAGGTGGAGGGTTCTGTCAGCCCTTTTCCCTTCACTCAAAGCACAAATGTGGCAGAAACGAAATAAGCTCAGTCCCAGATCCTTGGGAGGGTCCGTGCTGTCGAGTTCCTTCTCTCCACCGGGTGGACTGAGGAGATGAAATGAGAAGCCTCCTGCTTGTTTTCTTTTTATTTCAAAAAATAACAAAAAGTAAATCCCTCAGTGACAGCAGCGGTCTGAGGCAGGGATGACCCCCAGCCGGGGGAGTGCTGGGCCTGCACATCAAATGACTTTCAGGGGGTAGGTAGCCCCATGAGAGGGACCGTGTTTGGGGGCTGGCACCTGTTCATATTACAGGGTCACATATCACCTGTGTCATATTACATCACAGAACTGGGAGGAGTAGGGGGCGGCACCGTGGTGGGTCATAGTTCAACCCTTTCACCTCGTGATTGCTAGAATTGATAGGATTCTCAAACAAATCTGTAAGCCAACCAAATGCCTATTATGCAAATTGCACCCCTGTTGTGGATTCTCCATCAACCAATCACTCCATCAACCAATCACTCAATTAGAGGAGCAGTGTGGCTCAGCGGAAAGAGCCCGGGCTTTGGAGTCAGAGGTCATGAGTTCGAATCCCAGCTCTGCCACTTGTCAGCTGTGTGACTGTGGGCAAGTCACTTAACTTCTCTGTGCCTCAGTTACCTCATCTGTAAAATGGGGATTAAGAGTGTGAGCCCCACGTGGGACATCCTGATTCCCCTGTGTCTACCCCAGCGCTTAGAACAGTGCTTGGCACATAGTAAGCGCTTAACAAATACCAACATTATTATTACTATTAGTATTTATTGAGCCCTTAGTATGTGCACTGTACTAAGCACTTGAGAGAATACAATGCAACAGGATTAGCAAGCACGTTCCCTGCCTATAACAAGCTTACAGACTAAAGGGAAAAATTGTATGTTAGATTAATTTTCCTGCCTGCAGAGCACTTTATCGACTCAAGAGCCTGCGAACATCCCCTAAATCCTTGAATTTATCTTCTAGAAACTGGTTTATATGAGTGACAAAGATGTAGAAACACATGCACAAGGAGTCATGTACAATTCCAGAATTAATAAGGCACTATAGCCCGAAAATAAGCTTACAGAAAGACATATGTCTAATCTTCACTCGCAAATGCTACAGTGTCATTGCCCATTCCCAGTTTACTGTTAAACTGTGGGTTGTGATTGTTTCTAAACACTACAGTGGCAACCAAGGCTAACATCTTTCTAGACATGGCACTATGGCACAACATCACCATTATGCTGCTGTCACTTCGGCTATTAGTGAGTCCCATGCATTAAAAAAAAAAATTGGGGCACACCTCATGATATGCTGCGCTCCTGCCCTCCTACTAGCTCATCACAAGCTGTGCCCTAGAGGGAATACAGCCAGTGGTGCTGAGATAGCCTGCATGGCACTGAGCAAGCCACTAATCATAATAATAATAATGTTGGTAAAGCACCGTGGCTCTGTGGAAAGAGCCCGGGCTTGGGAGTCGAAGGTCATGGGTTCAAACCCCAGCTCTGCCACTTGTCAGCTGTGTGACTGTGGGCAAGTCACTTCACTTCTCTGTGCCTCAGTTACCTCATCTGTAAAATGGGGATTAACTGTGAGCCTCACATTGGACAAACTGATAACCCGGTATCTACCCCAGCGCTTAGAACAGTCCTCTGCACATAGTAAGCACTTAACAATTACCAACATTATTATTAAGCGCTTACTATGTGCAGAGCACTGTTCTAAGCGGTGGGGTAAATACAGGGTAATCAGGTTGTCCCACGTGAGGCTCACAGTCTTAATCCCCATTTTACAGATGAAGTAACTGAGGCCCAGAGAAGTTAAGTGACTTGCCCACAGTCACACAGTTGACAAGTGGCAGAGCTGGGATTCAAACCCATGACCGCTGACTCCCAAGCCCAGGCTCTTTCCACTGAGCCACACTGCTCTCTAATGCTAGTGCTATCATCAATTCCTTTGTGCAGGTTCTCGGTCATTCAGTCTCCAGAACGAGGCCCATTCATCATTCACTATGGGAGACTCTAACGTTTGTGAGACTGGACAGAAAACAAAGGTTTTTACCTCCTATATAGAGGTGAAAAGTGTTCTTGTGTGGTGCTTCTTAAGATGCACGAATAGATTTTTTAAAAAAACATAATAAGAAGGCCATCAAGTTTCAGGGAAATTGATGGTCTAAGAGTAGTTTATATTTATATTAATGCCTCTCTAGACTATAAGCTCTTAGTGGGCAGGGAATGTACCTGTTATCTTGGTACGTTGTACTCTCCCAAGCGTTTAGTGCAGCGCTCTGCAAACAGTAAGCGTTCGGTAAATATGATTGACTGACTGCTTGTGGTGACTGATCTTCTCTTTTGGCTTCAAGATCTGGGCCTATCACAGGTGTCATATCCAACAACTAAATCAATATTGTTAACAAGAAATGGCAAAACAAGGCTGCGAATGGGTAGCTACATGAATATAGTAAATCCAGCACCACTGGAACAATGTACATCCCGGTACAGCTTCACTGAGCGTAACATGAGGAGATGGATGACAGCAGGACACCCATTTAACCAGGTGAGCAGAAGAGAGATTTCAAAGACACAGGGGAACAAACCTCAGATGATGTGGCATGGTTAAAGTCCCTTCAGTGACAAACCGAGGCCAAATGGCTAACCCAGGAGTATTTCCCTTTGAGATGAGAGAGGTGTTCCACTCAGGCTGCATTTCTAAAGGAGCACAGTTATCTATCTGGAGTCACAGAGCCTTTTGGAAATTTGAGTTACCCACACCCTTAGAGAAGAGTCCAGTGGCCTTCTCCAAATTCCATGCACCCCCCCCCCCGAGAATTTGTGAGCTGGGTTGTTTTCTAGATTGGGGATACTGGCAGAGGATCGAGCTGTTTGTTGGATCTGTCCCAGTGTCCGGTATTCACCAGACTACCGTAGGGGTTCCGGAAGGTAGGCTGGAAAATGTAACCTGCGGGGACATTAGCTAATGCTCAGGTCACCCAACCTCTGCTCCTGCTGATAAAGGCCTTCTGTCAAGAGTAGACAATTAACTGGTCTGTTTCTAAGTGATATAACAATTTTGTATCTTCTCTGGTAGATCCTTCCCAGAAAATGGGGAAAAGCAATACAACAAGGAGTAATTCTGTGTGTTTCAGGCTTCTAGCCATGTACGTCTATGTAAATTTACTAGGCATTCCTACATTCTGCTCTACTTAT
Organism: Ornithorhynchus anatinus; assembly: GCF_004115215.2. Classification (NCBI taxonomy): domain Eukaryota; kingdom Metazoa; phylum Chordata; class Mammalia; order Monotremata; family Ornithorhynchidae; genus Ornithorhynchus; species Ornithorhynchus anatinus. The sequence goes on from NC_041753.1 coordinate 60,031,625, forward strand.
CAGAGTCTAAGAGAACTTACTCATCTTTCTGAGGCAAATCCTGTTATAGTCTTCCACTGCCAAAGATCCCAAAGAAATCCTGACTAGTAGATGATAGAAAGAACCAGTATAGCAGAGAAAAAGTACAGTGTAGTGGATAGAGCAAAGGCCAGGGAGTCAGAAGGTCCTGGGTTCTAATTATGCTCTGCCACTTGTCTGCTACGTGACCTTGGGCAAGTCACTTCACCTCTCTCTGCTTCAGTCAACTCATCTGTAAAATGGGGACTGCATCCAACCCAATTTTCCTGTATCCACCCAGTGCTTAGTACAATGCCTGGCACATAGTAGGCGATTAACAAATACTATAATAATAATAATTATTATTATTATTATTATTATTTTATCTTATTTTAAGTCCTTTACTCTTTGCCTTCCATGATTTATTTTTGTAATGATGGTATTTGTTAAGCCAAGCACTGGGGTAGATACGAGGTAATCAGATCAGACACTTTCTGTCCCACTTGGGGTTCACAGTCTAAGAGGGAGGAAGAACAGGTACTTTACCCCCATTTTACAGATGAGGAAATCGAGGACCAGAGACTTGAAGGAACAAGGTCACACAGCAAGCCAGTGGAATACTTAGGATTAGGATTCAGGACTCCTAGACTCACGCTCTTTCTACTAGGCTAAACAATCTTAGCTTTCTGTGGCCCACTGCTTATTCTTATTGCTTTGGCCACATCATGTAATCACATCCTCTGATTTGTTATATGGTCAGTTTCTGGTGAAATTTGAGGAGATTGATTTATATCAGTAATGTCTTAAAAGATTCGAGTCTGGTTCATTGGAGAAATTAATGATTCCCACAGTTGTCATGGTGCTCCTGTGACTCCTAATTTTGAAACTGATAAGATTGGATATGGGATGTTTTCAGTAGAAGGTAGATTTTGTTTCTGAATTACACTTTTTTGACTGGTCCAAAAAGACAATCAGCTTGCCCTAGTAAAATGTCAGACCTTCCCCTTTCATTAAGACTAGTCACTTGAAAAAGAACCCAACCATTTCAAGTATTTTCTTCTTCTCTTTCTGCCTTTTGAAAATCTACACTACTTTCCTCCCCTGCCCCCCGGAGGGTGTTTGTTGTAAGGAGTGAAATGACTCATTTTGGTTTTGTGAAGAACTTTCAGTTCTTGGGAGGAAGAGTGCTATATTCAGGAAGTGCAGAGAACGATTATTAATCTTAATAATATTTTTAAAGCAGCCGACAGATGGTGAATACAATAAAATGTTTTGATAACTCCTGGTTATATTTTCGGAGATTCAGAAGCTTAGTGAAAATATGAGATTCAACATATTTGAACACCCTGGTGCTTTTCCCAATTGGTGGGGCCAGTTCTTCTGCAAATATTGTACCTCTGTTTGAAAACAGGCATAAAAAGTGTCCAGAGAGAGGAGAATGCTTCCCCAAATGCAGTATTCCTGTAGAAACTCAGACATTATAACTCCAGGCCATCTATGCATCTATTCAACAGGAACTCTCTTAGATGGGTTTGTCTGAGAACACGAAAAGAACTTGGGCCAAGAATGTCAGCATTAAAAATACAGAAGTGGCTGGAAATGCTGTTGTATGCCAACCTTTATTTGTCTTTTAAACCAAGAAAAAAGAACAAATGTATGCCTGTAGGCCAAATGACGAAGGCTTCCCCAACCATCCCTCCCCAGCACCACCCCCCCCAAACCACGTCCTCTTTCCAACTTACAAGATTTGTACAATGAATTGTAATAGAAAGTTCATATGACAAAAATTACAGTGGTGTGGCCAGGAAAAATACCCATGGGGCTTTTAGCTTCCCTTGTGCCAGGCCTGAACTATCAGATCAGCCTTCTGGACTCAAATGCAACACTGTCAATAAGAATACATCATCTTTTTTGTGGTGTAGAAGAGCTGTCGGTTGTAATTCCCATTATTCCAAAGCCAGGATTTTCCATTAATGTAGCCACCTGCTGGGTTTCTCTACTCAGGTTTAATGGAGTCTGAATTTGAATTTATCACCATCTGTGGGAAGACAGGAAATGAGAGGAGCATCACTAATTCTTTTCTTCATTTACTAAGCATAAGCATAATCTTTATAAGGAGACGGGCAGAAGCAGCAGCAATTGGAGAGAGAGAGAGAGAAGAATATATTTTAACTCATATGGACATTGGAGTTCCAGATCAAGGAAAAATGCTTTCTGCGCTTCATCCAATTCCAGCAACAAAGAGAACATTTTCATTTCCTATGAAATCTTGTACCCAAACATGTAGAGTAATATTTCTTTTTAGTTTCTAGGAAGGTCCCTGAAGATTTAATCATTTATATGCTTAAGATGAAGGGCTTCAAGATTAGCAAGTTCTCCAAATGCGTTAAGGACCCTTGACTACAACACTAGGTTAAAAGTGGAAAAACATAGAACAATGTAGGTGGTGTCATATCACTCTCATCTCTTTCACCCCCAAGGAATAATGAAGCCAAAGAGAGAGCCTTGGGGGGGGCGGGGGGGCAGAAAAAGAGATTCTGCAGAGCTTTAGGAGCCTCCAGGAAGGACTCCAGAAACATGAAAATGAAATGTTAACTCTGTAAATTCTGATGTATCTCCATGACTCCAATCTTAGCAGAGTCAGCAGCAAACAACATTGTCGCTTTCCATTCAAAAAGAAACTAGCTGGGTTTCCTAGGAGGTCAAGTTGGTATCACTTGCATTTTGGTGGAAAAAGGATCTAAAATGCCAGGCTGAGATGCCTTTTTGTAGTGTTGCTGCCCTCTAGAGGAGGCTATCTGTATTCCAGTGCTCTGGGGAAGACGTCAAGGGCGAGCTACTGTTGATTTTAACTTACTACCAGCGAAGGGTGTCACCCGATAACTCTTCAATGTGGAGAGGATGGGACAAGAAAGAAAGTTCAAAAACAAAAACAAAAACAACTGCACAAAGCAGAAAAAGGAAGTTGAACAATAGGTCCCAGAAAAAAAATCACCTTTCTTTGGGGACCGTGAGTTCATCTTTTTCTCATGAATCTCATGCCATGTTGATAATCGTTGGACTAATGCTTCTAAATGGCATGTCTGCCCTTATGTCATGGGGTCAATTTGGAGGACTTGAGGAACTCGTATAATTAGAAGGATTTTTTTTTTAATTTCAGCGAGGCAACAATTCCTAAGGAGGAAGGAGAAAGCAAAACAAATAGCACCACTGTTGTGTTTTCAAGCTACCAAGAGACTTAACCCATCTCAGAGAAGCTTTGAATACTGTACTGTGACCAAAGCCTAAAACCTCCTGGGTGGCTGTTTCTAGTGGAACTTGTTTGATGTTTGATCCATAATGAGATGGAATGGAAATACAGTTCCCTTGATTATCTGATATATACTGGATATGCACAAATTTAAAGATTCAAGAATCTGTTCTGGGACAATAGCCCCCATACTACTGATTTGTTATTCAGAAAGTTCTGTAAATTCTTCTTGTACAGGTAAACTGATGGGCCAAAATGAACTTCTGCCTTTAAATTTGCCTTCACTAGACCAATCAGCTTTGTGCGTTATTTTGAGTTTTTTTTTCTTTTTGTTGAATACTCAGCACACATCAAAGTTTAGATAACGGTGAAATTAATCATTTCCTTCTAGTTAATATAAACTTACTGAAACAGAAGAATCTTTATTTGGCCTAGATTCTGCTAGCTGGAAATCATCTCCACAGGCAGATCGGATCCAGGAAAACTGAAATGCTGTGGATGTTGGGAGGAGGGGAAATTTTAACAAAGCAAAAATAAATGGTTAATTTTAGTCTGCATGTTGTGTGTGATGTCACACATATGGTTATTCATACCAGGGGTGGCAACTTTAGAGAATTAAGTCAAACACACGAAAAAAATCTGTCAGTTCTGGTTAAAAGAACATCGTTATTACCTCAGGTCAAGCAGATGGAGGGCAAACTTCTCTGCTGGATTCTGCTGCTCTTTAATTAATGTCCACATTTGTTAAGTCAACATAATGCATCACATTTGTTTTAAAGGTTTGTTTTCTTCTCTAATATGACTGTCTATACAGTTAAGTTTTCAACAGCCTACCACTGAGATAGACTATGGATGTATTCTTTCAACTGATAGTTTGTCCATAATAAGAAGAAAACTTAAGTAGTGCAGTCTGGGTTGTGGATATTTCCCCTCTTATTGTGTAGATAGTCGATGATTCATTAATGAGCCTTTTCCTCTATAAAATGACTACATTCACTTGTGTGTTTAAGAAGAATTTCAGATGATAAAATGATGTAGAATATTGGAATTTTTTGACATTAGTTTCATTTTTTCAAATGAAATTTGATAGCTACAGCTCACGAGTAAATCTCTATGTCTCTAATTGCACTGGATGGCATTTGGGGGGTGAAAAAAATATTAACTCCATAATTTTGCGAACTTTGTCTTTCTCACCAGTTTACAGATGGCAAAGGCGCTTAGCAGGCATCTGCTTTTCAGCACTTGAAGCCTTGATGGTCAAACAAAGCTAGTTGCAGCTGCTCAAACTGGAGGATAAGTCTATTATATAACAGCAAATGAAAGCTTCTACTCGGCTAACCACTACTGTCTTTTAAATAGATGGCAAGTCCTCATTGTTCATTTGGGAGAAATGTTTTTGCAGTGTCAGGCCCCAGGTCTCTAATTATTTAATAAACTGGGAAGATACCTGAAATGTGCAAAGATCATCTGGACTCATTCCCGGCTGAAGGCATCATAGGCAGTGCTCAGGTGTCGGCTAGACACCTTTTTCCAGATTCTGTTGGAGGGGCTTCCCCCTAACCAAACCTCTCTCAGTTGGCACCTACTGATGCCCACTTGGCAATTGCAGTGCAGATCCAAGTTTTGCCTGCCCCTGTGGGCACAGTACTGTGTTCCTCTCACTTCTGTGAGACAGAATTTATTTATATTGATGCCTGTTTACTCATTTTGATGTCTGTCTCCCCCGTTCTAGACTGTAAGCCTGGTGTGGTCTTGGATTGTCTCTCTTTATTGCTGAACTGTACTTTCCCAGTGCTTGATACAGTGCTCTGCATGCATTAAGCACTCAGTAAATATGAGCGAATGAATGAATGAATGAATGAATGAATGAATGAATGAATGCTGCAGTGCCTATAGCCAATAGGTAGATTTGGACCCCAAAATGATAAGATCATAGCGTCCAACAGCTGCGTCTTCTGAAAGTTCTGTTTTGCTCCTAGCCCATTGTGAATATTCCTCATAGTGTAGTGGAAGGCAATGCATGAATTAACTCAGTCTCTCAGGGCACCAGCGTGTCAAATATGGAAGTCATTGAATGACAATTCAAGAGTGAATTTGTGAACAATGCTCCTAGTGAGCACTATATCGTCCACAAATGATTTTGTTGCCAGAGTATACTGATGATCATCTAGGCCAAAAGATGCCCCCCTCCCCTCCACACAGCCACCACCGCCAGCCCAACATCCAAATCTAATAGCAGATGGTCTTTAACTCTTGGAATTATCACTTTGTTTATCCTGGGGTAAAAAAAGCCAGCATTTTTTTGAGAAGTTAGTCGCCCATTACGAGATTACTCCTCGCCACCTGTATTCTTTTTGCTTAAATGCAGATTTATTTTGGAATACTTAAAATTCATAGTGCCTTATAATGGTGCACAGATCAGTGTTTAAGGTTTTGGATTTCACTTGTGCTGGGCCATGTTGCTACTTGTATGTTTATGGTACAGTTAATACTCTGAGCTTTTGTTTCTGTCAGGTAGGAACATAATTCTGATGTACTGTGTTTCCTTTCCATAGATCCCAGCTATCTGGGGTCTGTTTAGAGAAAAGGAGACTTTTTCTTTCTGTCTTCTACCTTTATTTTCCCCCTTCTGATTTCTCCCTCTTGCTTGCATTCATTTGGTGTTCTGCATGGCTTCTTCATCACAGAGTGAGATTACCTGGTGATCTGTGGAATTAGCACTGCAGAAGGGGAGGAGGGTGGAAAGCAGAAGCATTTTTAACATGTCCCTAGCAGTAACATTCTGACAGCCAAACCTGAGAACCAGCATGGTTTAGCAGAAAGAGCACAGGCCTAGGAGTTAAAGGCCCTGGGTTCTAATCCTGACTCTGCCACTTGTCTGCAATGTGATCTTGGGCAAGTCACTTAACTTTTCTGTGCCTCAGTTACCTCATCTGTAAAATTGGGATTAAATCCTCCTCCCTCCAATTTAGACTGTGAGCCCCATGTGGAACAGAGACTATATCCAACCTGATAAACCTGTAGCTACCCCAGCACTTATAACAGTGATTGACACATAGCAACCACTTAACAAATACCATTAAAAAAACCCCAAATGACTATCATCATTCATTCATTCAATCATATTGATTGAGCACTTACTATGTGCAGAACACTGTACTAAGCATTTGGAAAGTACAATACACAGTAAAGAGAGACCATCCCTGCCATCAGTGGCACTTACTGAGTACCTACTGTGTGCAGAGAATTGTACTAGGTGCTTGGAAGTGTCTGTAGACAAGAGCCTGGCCCACAGTGAGCTTAAAAGTTTAGAGGGGAAGACAGACATTAATATGAATAAATAGTTTATAATATATATTTTATAGATATGCACATAAGTTCCATGGGGCTGAGGGTGGGGTGAATATCAAATTCCCCAAAGTCACAGATCCAAGTGCATAGACAATGAAGAGGGGAGAGGGATCTGGGGAAAAAAGAACTTTCTCAGGGAAGGCCTCATGGAGGAGATGTGACCTCAATAAGGCTTTGAAGGTAGGGAGAGTGGTGGTCCGGCACAAAGGGAGGGAGACGGAGTTCCAGGCCAGAGGGAGGAGGTGGAAAAACGATTGGCGGTGAGATAGACGAGATCAGAGCATGTTGAGCAAGCTGGTGAGAGAGGAGCAAAGTATGCTGGCAAGGCTGTAGCCAGAAATCAGGGAGGGGAGGTAGGACGGGGCGAGCAGAGCAATGTTAGCAAAAGACCATAAGAAATGCATAACTGCCAACACCGCTCTTCCACTCATGTGTGCAGAGACCACGTATGGTTTCTCTTAACTTCTTCTGTCATTGTTTCCCAATCCATCTTATACTAGCAGCTGACAGTATGGCCCAAACAGGACTTCTGTGGTTCTCTCTGACCTTGACCACGCACCATCTGGGGATGAGACAGTAGCAGCAGCTATCAAGACCTGGTGAGCAGCGTGGCCTGGTGGAAAGAGCTTGGGCCTGGGAGTTAGAGGACCTGGGTTCTAATTCTGGCTCTGCCACAAGTCTGCAGGGTGATGTTGGGTAAGTCATTTACCTTCTCTGAACCTCAGCTTCCTCGTCTGTAAAAATGGGGATTAGATGTGACTTTATTGCTGTACTGTACTCCCCCAAGCATTTAGTACAATGCTCTGCACACAATAAGCACTCAATAAATACGATTGAATGAATGAATGAATGAAAGAACATGGCCTAAAGCAAAGAACACAGGCCTGGGAGTCAGAGGAACTGGTTTCTAATCCCTGCTCCACTGCTTGTCTGCTGTGTGATCTTGGGCAAGTTACTTCACTTCTCTGTGCCTCAGCTTCCTCATCTCTAAAATGGGGATTAAAACTATGAATCTAATGTGGGACAGGGGACTGTGTCCAACCCAATTAATTTGTATCTACCCCAGCACTTAGTGTAGAGCCTGGCATGTAGTAAACATTTAACAAATACCATATAAAAGCAAAAAGATCTGCAGGAGGAAGAGACTTGAACACGGGGAGCGAACAGTCCACCAGGCATATTCACGCAAGATTTTCACCTCAGCAATGGCTGGAGGGGGGTACATTTTCCATCCCTGTCCCGGCTCCAGAGTGGTGTCTAGAGCAGGGAAAGCCGAAAAGCTGGGTTTGCCTGCCCCTTCGGGCTTGTTTTCTCTTTATTCATAAAACCAACCGAAAATAAATCCGGGTTTGACTTTTCTTTTCACTTTCCCGAACCGGTTCACGACTTGCCACCCACCCTTGATATCCGCAGCGGGCCCCTGTGAGGGCTGGCACCAGGCTGGTGTCAGATTGCATTATATGACTGTCAGGAGGAGGTGGCATCATGTTGAATCATAGTTCAACCCCTTCTCTACAGAATTGGTAGAATTGATAGGATACCAGGACAAATTTGTAAGCCAACCATACACCACTCATGCAAATCGCATCCCTGTTGCCACTCACCTAGACTTCACGATCAGGGAATTTCTTTGGCTCGAGTTACTCTAATCTGTCCAGAGTAATTTGTGGGCATTCAATGACCCTACATTTCTAAAACAGAAGAGCTATGCTACAGTCACCTATATATTGGAAAATTACACAAAATTGTAATCTCCAAATTGCTACATTCCATTCTCAAAGCCAACAGCACACACTTTTTATTCCCTTGCAATATATATTTTATTCCAACCCTATATTTCCTGCATTGTGCACTATATTGTATTATAATGGCATTTGTTAAGCGCTTACTATGTGCTAAGCAAGAGCCTTTCAGAGTGCCCTAATGAAAATTCTTCAACTTCTCTGCAGTTTAATGATATGGTATAATAGTTGTAAGGGTAAATTCTTCGATTGGTGGCACCAGGACGGAAACTGGGACCCTGGATAAGTGCCCTATTTAGACCACCCCAAACCCCCCACCCCCCACCCCAAGGAGGGAGTCAGTAGCTTGGGGATAGAAAATGAAGAACTTGTGAAACAAAAATCATTAATGAAGAAAATCAGAGCCTGAAGACATTGTAGAATATGAAAGGGAAAAGGAATAAGGTAAAAGAGAAAGATGAGAAATGGAGAAAATGGACGAAGAAAAAGTATTGCAATACTGAAGAGAAGCCACAGAATTGAGTAAAAGTTTAATAAAATGTGGTGACCCTAAAGATAGTCTTTATTGAAAATAGGGAGTAATTTTGATGTTATCTGATAGATACTGGATTATATGAATTTGCATTATCCATATATTTTCAAAGGATTTAATCCTCATTATAAACATGATTTACTATTATTATCTCTTATTAATCCAAAAGGCCTTTGATGTTGAATATGTTTTTCAGGTAGGAACAATTCCACAGGGAAATATATCTCTTATTCTCTTCCCGGTCTACAAAAGCGATAACTCAGCAAGTCAAAGGCCTAATGAACAGAACCTTGGGACTTGCAGAAGTTAAAAAGAGCATGGCCAGTTGCTTTCCTGAATGCAGAGCTATTGGGAAGTCAATGGGGAAACAGTAATAGGAAGAACCAAATGCAAAAAGGAGCAGTGGCAGCTATAAAGTTTCAGAATGGAAGTCATCCAAATGAGACACTGAATACTTATGGTTTTCGGAGTTGCTGAAAACTGTGGTTTGACTGAGCAATGAAATTACACACCTTAACCCCTTTAGGTAGTAGATTTCTGGCAAAGGGAGCTATATTAACAGAATCACACATATTGATGGTATTTAATAATCTCTTACTGTGTGCCAAGCACTGTGCTAAGTGCTGGGGTAATAATAATAATAATTATGGTATTTGTTAAGGGCCTACTATGTGCCAAGCACTTTTCTAAGCGCTGGGGTAGATACAAGGTCATCGGGTTGGACACAGTCCCTGTCCCACATGGGGCTCCCAGTCTTGATCCCCATTTTACAGATGAGATATTGAGGCACAGCGAAGTGAAGTGACTTGCCCAAGGTCACACAGCAGAAAAGTGGCGGAGCCCAGGATTCGAGCCCAAGACCTCTGACTCTTAAGCCCATGCTCTTGCCACTAGGGTAAATACTTAAGTCTATGCCAAGGACGCAAACTAGTTCCACAAACTAAAATGGAGGGAGGAGAGGTGTAGTACCCCACGTCTCATTCCCACACATGCATTCCCTACCAAAACTAAGTACAATGCTCTGCACACAGTAAACAATAAATATTATCGCTACTGTGCCTAGTAGTACACCAGTCATTGGTCCTGTCAGCCTGATGCATCATTAGGTGGATCCTAATGTTAGGTTTGCTCCATGCTGATTCGGAAAAATGAAATTATGCTGAATGGTATCAATTAAGAAGTAGCAAAAGTCTATAGGTATGCAAGAGTTCCTATACCACACACTGCTAATATCAAAAGTGATTATGAAAAACTGGAAGCCAGACTTAGAGATTCCCCCTATCTAGAAGGTTTTTGGGTTTTTTTAAGATAACATAGAACTCTCATTCAATATGGCCTCACCATTTGTCAAGGGGTGGAACAGGGGACTTTTCAATATCCCTTCCAGTCCTGTGCTTTACTAGATATGGCAGAGAATTAACCCAAGACTCTGGACATTAATTCCCCAAGTGTAAATGCCCCCCCCAAAATAAAATAAAATAAGGTTGCATGTGGCAACCTGGAAATCAATGTGGCAAATAACTTAGGTGATAACATGGAATTACTTGGAGTCTGTTTCTGTCAAAGAAGTACATGTTGGAAGGGCTTGAAAAAGGAGGAAGGAGCATTATTTTTATTTTTCATAACCATCCTACAATTTGAATTTTTAAGAACTTTAAAAGTATAACATCCCCAGGAGTACCATACTATTGAATGCCCTGAGAGAATTATTCAACTGGAGGGAAACAGTGTACCAGTGTGTCCTGGAAATGACTTCTGGTATCTCTGGGTATCTTGTTTTACAGAACATATTCCTGAGATGCCCATTCTGTGGGGTGTGAAAAGGGAATTATCCCAAGGTGAATGGTTCAATCTCATTTATATGATAATAACAATTATGGCATTTGTTAAGCACTTACTATGTGCCAGGCACTGTACTAAGCGCTGGGGTGGGTACAAGCAAATCATTCATTAATTCAATAGTATTTATTAAGTGCTTACTATGTGCAGAATACTGTATTAAGCGGTTGGAATGTACAATTCGGCAACAGATAGAGACAGCCTTAACTCCCATTCTCTCCTAGACCCCCTCCAATCTGGCTTCCGTCCCCTCCACTCTACCGAGACTGCTCTCTCTAAGGTCACCCATGACCTCCTTCTTGCCAAATCCAATGGCTCCTACTCCATTCTGATCCTCCTTGACCTCTCTGCTGCCTTTGACACTGTCGACCATCCCCTCCTCCTCCATACCTTATCTCACCTTGGCTTCACGGACTCTGTCCTCTCCTGGTTCTCCTCTTACCTCTCTGGCCGATCATTCTCGGTCTCCTTCGCTGGAGCCTCCTCCCCCTCCCATCCTTTAACTGTTGGAGTTCCTCAAGGGTCAGTTCTTGGCCCTCTTCTGTTCTCCATTTACACTCACTCCCTCGGTGAACTCATCCGCTCTCACGGCTTTGACTACCATCTCTACGCAGATGACACGCAGATCTGCATCTCCGCCCCTGTCCTCTCCCCCTCCCTTCAGGCTCGCATCTCCTCCTGCCTCCGGGACGTCTCCACCTGGATGTCGGCCCGCCACCTAAAACTCAACATGAGCAAGACTGAGCTCCTCATCTTCCCTCCCAAACCCGGTCCTCTCCCAGACTTCTCTATCACCGTGGATGGCACGACCATCCTTCCCGTCCCGCAGGCCCGCAATCTCGGTGTCATCCTTGACTCGTCCCTCTCGTTCACCCCACACATCCTATCCGTTACCAAGACCTGCCGGTTTCACCTCTACAATATCGCCAAGATCCGCCCTTTCCTCTCCACCCAAACGGCTACCTTACTATTACGGGCTCTCGTTATATCCCGGCTAGACTACTGTGTCAGCCTTCTCTCTGACCTCCCTTCCTCCTCTCTCACCCCGCTCCGGTCTATTCTTCACTCCGCTGCCCGGCTCATCTTCCTGCAGAAACGATCTGGGCATGTCACTCCCCTTCTTAAACAACTCCAGTGGTTGCCTATCGACCTCCGCTCCAAACAAAAACTCCTCACTCTAGGCTTCAAGGCTCTCCATCACCTTGCCCCTTCCTACCTCTCCTCCCTTCTCTCTTTCTACCGCCCACTCCGCACGCTCCGCTCCTCCGCCGCCCACCTCCTCACCGTCCCTCGGTCTCGCCTATCCCGCCGTCAACCCCTGGGTGACATCCTCCCGCGGTCCTGGAACGCCCTCCCTCCTCACCTCCGCCAAACTGATTCTCTTTCCCTCTTCAAAACCCTACTTAAAAATCACCTCCTCCAAGAGGCGTTCCCAGACTGAGCTCCTCTTCTCCCTCTACTCCCTCTGTCATCCCCCCTTTACCTCTCCGCAGCTAAAGCCTCATTTTCCCCTTTTCCCTCTGCTCCTCCACCTCTCCCTTCCCATCCCCACAGCACTGTACTCGTCCGCTCAACTGTATATATTTTCGTTACCCTATTTATTTTGTTAATGAATTGTACATCGCCTTGATTCTATTTAGTTGCCATTGTTTTTATGAGATGTTCTTCCCCTTGACGCTGTTTATTGCCACTGTTCTTGTCTGTCCGTCTCCCCCGATTAGACTGTAAGCCCGTCAAACGGCAGGGACTGTCTCTATCTGTTGCTGACTTGTTCATCCCAAGCGCTTAGTACAGTGCTCTGCACATAGTAAGCGCTCAATAAATACTATTGAATCCCTGCCCATTGATGGGCTTACAGTCTAATCGGGAGACACAGATGGACAAAAACAAGACAACTTAATCATGATAAATAGAATCAAGGGGATGTACACCTCATTAACAAAATGAATAGGGTAATAAAAATATATACAAATGAGCACAATGCTGAGGAGAGGGGGAGGAGCAGAGGGAAAGAGGGGGAAGGGGGCTTAGCTGAGGGGAGGTGAAGGGGGCGCAGAGAGAGAGCAGAGGGAAAAGGGGAAGCTCAGTCTGGGAAGACCTCTTGGAGGAGGTGAGCTCTCAGTAGGGCTTTGAAGAGGGGAAGAGAGTTAGTTTGGCAGAGGTGAGGAGGGAGGGCATTCCAGGACCGCGGGAGGACGTGGGCCAGGGGTCGACGGCGGAATAGGCGTGAATGGGGGATGGTGAGGAGGTGAGTGGCAGAGGAGCGGAGTGTGCAGGGTGGGCAGTAGAAGAGAGAAGGGAGGAGAGGTAGGAGGGGGCAAGGTGATGGAGAGCCTTGAAGCCTAGAGTGAGAAGTTTTTGTTTCATGCGGAGGTTGATAGGCAACCACTGGAGGATTTTAAGGAGGGGAGTACATGCTCAGAGCGTTTCTGCAGGAAGATGATCCGGGCAGCGGAATGAAGAATAGACTGGAGCGGGGAGAGACAGGAGGAAGGCAGATCAGAGAGAAGGCTGACACAATAATCCAGTCGGGATATTATGAGAGCTTGTACCAGTAAGATAGCCATTTGGATGGAGAGGAAAGGGCGGATCTTGGCGATATTGTAAAGTTGAGACCAGCAGGCCTTGGTGACGGATTGGATATGTGGAGTGAATGAGAGAGCTGTGTCCAATGAGAATGTGTCCAAATCGGGTTGGACACAGTCCCCATCCCACCTGGGGCTCACAGTCTCGATCTTCATTTTACAGATGAGGGAACTGAGGCCCAGAGAAGTGAAGTGACTTGCCCAAGGTCACACAGCAGACAAGTGATGGATTTGGGATTAGAACTCATGACCTTCTGACTCCCAGGCCTGTGCTCTAGCCACTGCACCCTGCTGCTTTCCATAACACTGTGAAATGATCTGTCATATTATATTCCCCTGAGTGTTTAGTACATTGTGTTGATTAAATACCACTGAATGATTGAATGATCTGGGGCCCTAAGGGTCAGTGCGATTGGTCAGAGGAACAGTTTTTCATGGATGATAGGCATTGGGAAATATGGGATAAAGAAAAACCTCCTAAGCTTATATTTACTTTCAATCAGACCTTGGACCTTGAGGATATTGATGACAAACGTTTCATGTTCTATGTAAGATCAGTGCTATTTAAGTTACTAGCATTTTGTTTTGACTGAAGGTAAGACCCCTATTTGCAGTGGATTATTGCCAAGCCATTTCCTGAGGTTTAGTTTATTAAGCCCTTTTTAGATGAACAGTCAGATTGTCAGAATGGGATGCAGAGGCAGGTTGTCCTCATGGGCAGGATAGACATGTGACCGAGGCCAAACCCAACTCTATCTTTATGACAGGTCAATAGCTCTGAATAAACACCCCGCATACTTCCCGGCACCAACCTGAGAGGTATGGTTCCCTTAATTTTGAAAGCCCTTCAGGTCACTGACCCCAGAAGGGGACTGGCAGAGAGAAAATATAGGTGGGTCTTGTCACACGATTCCCCCGCACTCCTAAATATGGCCACAGAAGGGAAGAAGATCTAGAAGTAATAATAATAATAATAATAATGTTGGTATTTGTTAAGCGCTTACTATGTGCCGAGCACTGTTCTAAGCGCTGGGGTAGACATAGGGGAATCAGGTTGTCCCAGTCTTAATCCCCATTTTACAGATGAGGGAACTGAGGCACAGAGAAGTTAAGTGACTTGCCCACAGTCACACAGCCGACAAGTGGCAGAGCTGGGATTCGAACTCATGAGCCCTGACTCCAAAGCCCGTGCTCTTTCCACTGAGCCACGCTGCTTCCCAGGGTATATCTGTGGAGGAGTCTCTGAACTCTTTGTAGTAGGTTGGAATTCAGTCACACCGACGTGGCGAGTTGCTTCTAACCGGAGTTGGGGACTCCCACTCTGTCGGACCCGGCGCGGTGTCGAGTGACCGATTGGACTTCCCCGCTGGAGCAAGGAGAAGGGAGTAGCCCCTTGGGGAGGGAGCTCAACTGTGGGGTGATTTGAAGTGTAACCTGTGCCAGGATGATTTGAAATGTAGCCCCTGGGTGATTTTTAAGGTAGCCCTGGAGACCTGATTGGCCAGTGATTTGAAAAGTAACCGTGTCGGGATGATTTGAAAGGTAACCCCTGGAGATAACCGGTGTCTAACTTCTATAACTAGAAGTCGAGTACCGTGCTGACCGGTATACTTGCTGTTCATTAGCCTAGGAATAGCTTTGCTCTTGTAACTCACCTCTCACAAATTCTTTGTGCTATAAGTATCAATAAATCTGCTTAGATAGATAAATCTGTTAGATAACCTTAATGCTTAGATAAATCTGTTAGATAACCGGCTAACTTCTATAACTAGAAGTCGAGTACCGTGCTGACCGGTATACTTGCTGTTCATTAGCCTAGGAATAGCTTTGCTCTTGTAACTCACCTCTCACAAATTCTTTGTGCTATAAGTATCAATAAATCTGCTTCTGCTACCCATATCCCTCGAGTCTGTGAGTCCATTTCCAACCCTCCCATCCACAAACTCACCAGTTACCCAGAAACTGGTTCCAGCCGGTGAGAAGGCTATATCGATTTTAGCAAAAAATCTTCTGACTTAGATGCTGGAGTTGCAGGGTGTGTTGTAGCATGCATATATGCAGAAATTCACACATAAAGAACCTGTCATCAACCTGAAGCTTAATCAGTTCACCTCTCAAAGTAGGGTGGCAGGGGTGGTTTACAAAAGAGAGAATAAAGTAGCTAAATTGATCAAATATTGAAATTTATGTATGCCTTTTGACCTCTGTGGTACAATTCACTGACCAGACTGTATCTGAGCAGCCCTGGCTCTAATAGATGCTGCATCTGTCCTGATGCCCCATTGTGGAACAAGAGATCAGCTGAGATGCATTCAGTGGCAGTTCTGGGTTCTAAAGTAATTTCGGTGAAGAGTCCTTATCAGTAGAATTTGTCTTCTCCCAAAATGCCTAACAGACTCTAAGCCTGTTGACCTTTTATAGAATCAAATGAAGGGAAGTGCCCATCTGTTCTTCGAGCTTGTGCCTAAAGGGATGATGACACTGAGAATGTATGTGTCATTTGCAGCAAGTTTAATGATTGTCCAATTAATTTTTCCATTTCTTTTCATCATTAAAAAGAAATTGTAACCTATCCCATTCCACCTTGTTTCATGAAGCCTAATGAAATTGCAGCTTCAGACAGCGTGGTCTTAAGAGCATGGGCCTGGGAATCAGAGGATCTGTGTTCTAATCCCAGCCCCGCCACTTGCCTGCTATGCAAGATGGGGCAACACCCTGTCTCAATTTCCTCCTCTAAAAAGAGGGACTTAATACCTATTCTCCCTCCTCCTTAGACTGAGAGACCTATGTGGGGCAAGGACTGTATCTGACCTGATTATCTTGTATCTATGTCAGTGCTTAGTACAGTGTTTGACACATAGTAAGTCCTTAAAATGTCACAATCACTATAATTATCATCATTATTATTATTGTTATTATTGAGAAGCAGCATGGCTTAGTGGATAAAATACAGCCCTGGGAGTCAGAAGGACCTGGATTTTACTTCCGGCTCCACCACTGTCTGCTGTGTGACCTTGGGCAAGTCAGTTAACTTGTCTTTGCCTCAGTGATCTCATCTGTCAACTGGGGATTAAGATTTTGAGCCCTATGTGGGACAGGGACTATATCCAACATGATTAATTTGTGTATACCCCAGCGCTTAGTACAAATACCACAATTGACTATGGTCAAGTCACTTAACGTCTCTGTGCCTCAGTTACCTAATCAGTAAAATGGGGATTAAGACTGTGGCCCTCACATGGAAGATGGACTTTGTCTAACCTTATTAGCTCATACTTACCTCAGTGTTCAGTACAGTGTCTAGTAAATGCTTAACACACACAATTAAAAAATATATGGGGAGGGTAAGGATAGAAACACAGAGGCATTGGGCAGCAGAGAGGGCTTACTTGTTAAATAAGATGTGGGGTGGTCATCAGCATGGGCCACCCCACCATCCTTGCTTTGCCCTGAAGGGAAATTTGCCACACTGCATCATACCACTCAGTGCCCAATGGTAATTAAGATTTTAGACCCAAGATTAAAAGGAAAAATCAAAGGAAGATCAAGCAGTGTTGCCTAGTGGATAGAGCACAGGACTAGGAGTCAGAAGGACCTGGGTTCTAATTCTGACTCCACCATTTGTCTGCTGAGTGACCTTGGGCAAATCACTCTTCACTCTTGGCTTCATAGGTCTCCATCACCTTGCCCACTCCTACTTTACCTCCCTTCTCTCCTTCTACAGCGCAACCCATACACTCTGCTCCTCTGCCGTTAACCTCCTCACAGTGCCTCGTTCTCGCCTGTCCCGCCGTCGACCCCGGCCCACATCTTACCACTGACGTGGAATGCCCTCCCTTCTTACATCCGCCAAACTAACTTTCTTCCCCTCTTCAAAGCCCTACTGAGAGCTCACTTCCTCCAGGAGGCCTTCCCAGACTGAGCCCTCCCTTTCCCTCTGCCCCTCCTCCCCTCCCCTTCCCCCTACTTCCTCCCTCTGCTCTATCCCCTTCCCCTCCCCACAGCACTTGAGTATATTTGTACATATAATTTATTACTGTGTTTTATTAATGATGTGTATATATCTATGATTCTATATATCCATTTTGATGGTACTGATGCCTGACTGCTTGTTTTGTTTTGCTCTCTGTCTCCCCCTTTCAGACTGTGAGCTCATTGTTGGGCAGGGATTGTCTGTATCCATTGCCAAATTGTATATTCCAAGCGCTTAGTACAGTGCTCTGCACACAGTAAGCACTCAATAAATACAATTGAATGAATGAATGAATGAATGAATACAACTTCTCTGTGCCTCAGTTCCCTCATCTGTGAAATGGGCATTGAAACTGTGAGCCCTGTGGGGGACAGGGTCTGTGTCCAACCTGATTACCTTGTATCTGCCCCAGCGCTTAGAACAGTGCTTGACACATTGTAGGGCTTAACGAATACCATCATCATCATCATCAATGAGGTCTCTTGCTCGAAAAGCACTTAGAACTGTAGGACTGTCTCTCTACTCACTGAAGTAAATAGGGGTCATGTATTTATCTAGACTGTAAGGTCCTTATGGGCAGGTAATGTGTCTTGGAGGGCAGACACAAAATCCCTGAGAAGAGAGGAGGCAACTATCATTTTGGGATGTGTGTATGTGTGTTTGTGTGTGTGCATGTGTGTGTAGTCTAGCATGGATATGAAGCGACATAAGAGTAAATAGATGATTCCTCAAAGGATTTTAGGCTCCTATGATTCAGGGATTCCAGAGGTAATCTTGGCCAAGAGGAATGGAAATAGAATTCACAGCCTATTCCCAGACCATGCTACCTTTCTGACAGTCCCACTCTTCAAAGTGGAAAGTGGCAGGTACAAGTTATTTCTTCAATACAAAAGTCCTTTATGGCAAACAATCTAGAAACTCGGGTGGGATCTGATTTGAAGCCTCTCACATTCAATCATATCCTCAACAAAAGATTTGAATGTCATTAATTCAGGATACTAACGGAACTGAAAGGTTACAAAAAAAAAGAAGCAGCTGTTTCATGAGGGAACAATGAACTTTTTTCTGGGAAAGTAGTGTACCAGCAAAGCAAATGACTTGTCTTCTAAATTCTCTCTTTGACGTGGCCTATGCTAGCAAAATAAAGTGGGGAACTGAGTTTATTATCCAGTCTCTTCAAGACAAAGATATTGTTCCTCGGGATATATTAAGTAAAGTCCCAGTCAATCTGAAATATTTGGATAATTTACTCAAACATTCACACTCTTGCTAGTATAAATCTGCCCTGCAGTGCCTGGTCTGGACGGCACAAAGAGCACTCTTGTGACTTGAATTTGCACAAAGCAAATCTGTTCTTTAGGGAAAGAACCAAGGAACAGGGATTGCCTTTTTGAGGTACAAAACACTAGTTGCACCTTATAGTTCACTGTAGAAACTAGAGTGTTGGCATGTCTGTCTGATGGTCTTAAATTTAGGACCTTTAAAGCCCCCCAGGCCCATCTCTCTTCACCCAATTTCCACCCTGAAAGGAAGTCAGACAGAATGACAGTGAGCTAAGGAAGGCAGGACAGAGGAGTGACTTCCAAGTAAATTGTCAGGCAGGGCACACAGTCATTGGCCCAAATTCCATCTGTCTGGACCCATACCAGTGTCTTTTGCCCAATCCTGAAACATGATGTCCAAGAGAACTAGCCATTAGTTGTCCTTCCATCAGATTGGAAGAGAGCTGCTTCTCCTGTACGCTCAGGATTATTTGTCCAAATGGCGGGGGTTTGCCCGTTCCCCCATGCAGATGTGGCAGCTTTCTTTTGTTCTTCTCTTTGCATGTAGGAAGGGACTTACATTGCATTCCCCTAGGCATTGAGTGGGCAATGTATAAGGGTGGGCAATGTATAAGGGCTAGTCTCATCCATCTTGGATACAAGGGAGCACTCTGGGGTCCAGAAACTGGGTCTAATACCCAACTGTGCATTCTTTTCCATTGTTTAGTACAGTGCTCTGGTCACTTAATAAATACTATTACTCCTACTACTTACTATTGGCTTGGCTGCGGTCAAAGGAAAAATCGAGTAAGGGATTCTTTTCTTCAGGAATGCCTCCTGCTAGATGGGGCCTTTCCCAGGCCCTGTGCAGCCCTAAATCCCAAAGAATACAATACTGGAAAAGAGTGGCACATTTTCAATGCACATGGGAGATCACCTCACTCCCTCCATCAAAAAGGGACAAAATGCCACCTTCGACACTCTTCCTTCAACCACTTGCCTCTGTAAGTGGACCCATACACTGAGCTCTTTGCTCCTCACGATCTCCTATTTCTGCTTGGAGTCCTCACTCCACTCTGAGGGGATAGACTCATTTTTGTCTTTTTCCCTTCAGCCACTCTTCCTGAATATATTCACCCCTTTTTCCTCTGCAGCATATTTGAATTGGTTCATTTCCAAAGTGTTTTCTTTTCTTCTGCCTTCTCTGACCATGTATTTTATTGAAAGGAAGATCTTAGCTCATCAATCACGACAACAGTCTTCTTTCCAACTTACTCTCCACAACAAAGAGGTATTCTCCATCCTCAACAAAAGTAGAAAGCAATTTAGCATTTTAGCCAAAATATGTTTTCATTGTACATCCTGGGAGGGTCTTCTAAACCATTTATTGAATTGCATAGATTTCCATGAAATTCATCAGCACAACTTTTAATGTAATAACAGTTTTCAAGTTAGCTATCGATTGCATTGTTTAAATCCCTTGTTACTTTCAATGAATTTGGCATTTTATCCCTACTCTGCAATTTAATAGGGTGTTTTGTGAAGAGTGTTTTTGTTTACGACTGAGCAGAACTCATGCCGGACTGAAGTTCCCATCCAGAGAGCACATAATCACTTTTCTCTAATGTCCCCGTGTAACTGAAGTCAGTAAAAGGGTGAGGAGCATATGGAGTGAGTGAGGAAGGTTCTCTGGCCTCGAGCTTAACGATGAAGAGTTGGTCATCCAGAGGAACATCAATATATTCAAAATCTGCCTTTTCTAAAAGTACGACTGATTGCTAATGCTTGAGTGCTGCTGTACTGAGAAGTTTAGTTAGAAACATTAGGGGCCCAGAATGAAGGTGACCCAGAATGTTTGCTCCTTGGAGGCACAGATGGCGTCTTTTACTTTTATTATGTGTTCCTAAGCACCTAGTATGATACTCTGCACACAAGTAGCAGTGTGGTCTAGTGGAAATAGCACGAGCCTAGGAGTCAGAAAACCTAGGTTCTAATCCTGGATATGCCACTTGCCCACTGTGTGACCTTAGACAACTCACTTAATTTCTCTGCATTTCAGTTTTCTCATCTGCAGAATAGGAATTCAATGCCTGTTCTCCCCCCTATTTAGGCCATGAGCCCCATTTGGGACAAAGATTGTGTCCAACATGATAATCTTGTATCTACCCCCAGGATTTAGTGCAGTACGCAGCACATAGGAAGCCCTTAACAAATACCATTATTATTACTATTATCATTGTATTCTTATGATGATAATTATGATGATCTTATATAAATCCTAATGGTACAGAGGCAAGAATGAGGAAGCATCAGGTGATACAAATAGCAAACACGTATAAAAACAGACAATAGTTTGTGTAGACATGCTATGAGGATGATCAGATCTGCATCAGATTATAGATGAGCTGATACCCATAGAGAAACGTTCATTCATTTGTTCATTCAATCATATTTATTGAGCACTTACTGTGTGCAGAGAACTGTACTAAACATGTGCTTGGAAAGTGCAATACAGCAATAAGGAGAGAAAATCCCTGCCCACAGCGGGCTTACAGTCTACAGAAGGGAGACAGACATCAAAACACGTAAACAGGCATCAGTATAAATAAATAATATTATAGATATATAAATATCTACATAAGTGCCGTGGGGCGGGGGGAAGAGCAAAGGGAGCGAGCCGAGGTGACATGGAGGGAGGGGGAGCTGAGGACAAGGGGCTTAGTCTGGGAACTCCTCTTGGAGGAGGTGTGCCTTCAGTAGGGCTTTGAAGGGAGGAAGAATGATTATTTGGTGGATCTGAGGAGGGAGGGCATTCCAGGCCAGTGGTAGGATGTGGGCCGGGGGTCAGTGGTGAGACAGGTGAGATTGAGGTACAGTGAGGTTAGCGGCACCAGAGGAGTGGAGTGTGTGGGCTGGGATGTAGAAGGAGAAAAGGAAGGTGAGGTAAGAAGGGGTGAGGTGATGGAGAGCTTTAAAGCCAATAGTGAGGAGTTTTTATTTTATATGGAGGTTGACAGACAACCACTGAACATTATTGAGGAGGTGGGTGACATGCCCTGAACATTTCTGTAGAAAGATAATCCAGGCAGTGGAGTGCAGTACGCAAGTGAAGTGGGGAGAGGCAGGGGGTTGTGAGGTCATAAAGGAGGCTGATACAGTAATCCAGTCAGGATAGGATGAATGATTGTACTAACGTGGTAGCGGTTTGGATGGAGAGGAAGAGGTGGATCTCAGCGATGTCGTGAAGGTGAGACCGACAGGATTTGGTGATGGATTGGATATGTGCGGTGGATGAGAGAGCGGAGTCAAAGATGACACCAAGGTTAGGAGTGCTAACATAATTTCAACATAACTTTATAACTTCAACTTCAACATGTTATGTCAGCTTTGAATAGGAAGGATAATTTTCTCGCTATATGCATGCGTGCATACACACACACAAACACATATACACACACATTCTTATGCTCCCATTTGGAAAGGTGAATGGGCATAATAAGTGCCTGTATATAGGCGTCGACCTCACGCAAGAGCGTTGTACTACAGGAGGAAAATCTAGGGTTAACCAGAAGAATGGGGTGTGCTGCACCTAAGAACTGACCCCAAATCCTGGGGGCCCAACTCGCAGTTTGCATAACACTTTGATATGTGGCCTTACATGAAAGCACTTAGGAATCCTGCAGATAGTCAAATGGGCCCACAGCAGGAAGAGATGTTTATCAACTGATAAGATTTGCCTTAAATTAGTGGGTTGATAAGCCCTGAAGGCTCAGCTACACAATGTGCAGAAGTGTAGAAAATCAGAATGGAGTCAGAAGGACCTGGGTTCTAGTCCCAGCTCCGCCACCTGTCTGCTGGGTGACCTTGGGCAAGTTACTTCACAACTCTAGACCTCAGTTGCCCCATTTGTAAAACGGGGATTACAACTGTGAGCCCCATGTGGGACATGGACTGTGTCCAACCCGATTACCTTGTATCTACCCCAGCACTTCGAACAGTGCCCGGCATATAGTAAGGGTTTAACAAATACCATAGAAAAAAAAACTTGCTTGACAGTAATGATATATAAGACCGGGGAAAGATCTGTGAAGTTGAGCCTCAACCTTGGGTCCAGAAATGCTGCAGTTGACGCCAGGCATCCTGGAACAGCACGAGAGCAGAAGGTCCACTTGAGACCCCGGAGCTTCTTCAAGCCAGAAGGATGCTGCTATGGCATTATTCCTCCTTCATACCTAGCTTTTTATATCCAGCTCTTTGTGATTTCTTCTCCTATGTGTATACGGATTGACTGCAATCATCCTAACGAATCCCCCTGGCACCCCTGTAGCAGTAATGTTATAAAGTTAAATGCTTTCATATTGTATCGTGTGCATTATGATCTTTGCATCTCCCTCTCACTTCAGAATCCAAGTAACCCAGGATCCTGTGACTCCTATTTCAAGACAGTGACCTTACCCCATCCCCTGTCACCTTCATGCATAAATGAGACTGAGAAAACGACGGTAGCTAGCCTCTAGCCTCTCTCTCTCCTTTGGATCCACATGAAGACTGACCGAATAACAGTTCCACTTCTCATGGCTCTGGAAATGAAGCCAGGAGATTATTTTCACCTCCAAGAGGCAGTGGGATCAGTCTGGAGGCCCCAGCAGAGTCACCACCCTAGCCTACAGGTCAAAGGAAGCCCCATGGATCCAAAAGAGTCTGTCTAGTCTGTAAACTCCTGTGGGCAGGGAGCCTGTCTACCAACTCTGTTATATTGTACTCTCCCAAGTGCTTAGTAAAGTGCTCTGCACACAGTAAGTGCTCAATAAATACCACTGATTGATTGCCTGATTGATTGATTCCTATTTCTTTGTCAGATTTTGGGGCCAATTTGGGGTTCCTTGCACCCTCAAAGGCCTCCTGCTGATTTTACTTGCCCTCCTCTAAAATCTAGAGTCAACAGGAGAAGCTTCACATTCAATACTGGGTCCTGGCACTTAGTGGTGTTTGTGCTCTCCCCCTTTGATGATGGTAGTTGTTAAGGGCTTACTATGTGCCAAGCACTGTTCTAAGCACTGGAGTAGATACAAGGTTACCAGGTTGTCCCACATGGGCTCACAGTCTTAATCCCCATTTAACAGATGAGGTAACTGAGGCACAGAGATGTTAAGTGACTTGCCCAGGGTCACACAGCAAACAAGTGGTGGAGTCGGGCTTAGAACAAATGGCCTCTGCCTCCCAAGCCTGTGCTCTTTCCACTAAGCCACACTGCTTCTCTGCACTCTATGGCTTGGGCAGAGACTTCTGGTCCCACTGGTTTGGGGTGACATTAGAGGACTTTTAAGTTCCTTTAGGAGGTTAGGGTTTCTTCATATATACATATATCCGTATACTTATATATACCGTGGGGCTGGTTGAGTTTCAAAGTTCTTGAGGGGCATACAGCCAAGTTCATAGTTGACGTAGAATAGAGGGCGGATAGGGTAAATAAAGGCTTTAGTCTGGGAAGGCCTCCTGGAGAAGATATGCTTTCAGGAGGGTTTTGAAGGTGGGGTGAATGGTAGACAGATCTGAAGGGGAAATGAATTCCAAGTCCAAGAGAAAACAAGGGCAAGGAGACGGTGATGGAACAGATGAGATCGAGGTACAGGGAGTAGGATGGTGTGAGGGTAGCGTAGTTTGCAGATTGAGTTATAGCAGGAATTCAGGGAGGTAAGGTAGAAGGGAGAGAGCTGATGGAGTGTTGTAAAGCCAATGGTAAGGAGTTTCTGTTTGATGTGGAGGTAGATGGACAACCACTAGAGGTTCTTGATGAATGGGGAAATGTGAACTGAGCGGTTTTTCAGAAAAATGATCTGGTCAGCAGAGCGAGGAGGGAAAGAAGGCAGGGAGGTTAGCAAGGAGGCTGATGCAGTAGCCCTCATGCTCATAATGGTGATGATGATGATACTATTTATTATGCACTTACTATCAATCAATCAATCCTTACCATTTATTGATCAAGATAATCAGGTTGGACACAGTCCCTTTCCTTGTGCCACATGGAGCTCACAGTTTAAGTGGGAGGGAGAATGGGTATCAAATCATCATTTTGCAATTGAGGAAACTGAAGCACAAAGAAGTTAAGTGACTTACCCAAGGTCACACAGCAGGAAGTGGCTGAGCCAGGAGTAAAACCCAGGTTCTCTGGCCTCCAGCCTCTATGTGCAGAGCACTGTACTCAATGTTTGGGAGAGTACAAGAACATGAGCATACTCTATCCACTACGTGTAGTAGTTCCACCTGGCACCCAGACAAGTCTTTTCATCTGTGGCGAGCCCACAACAAGCTGCCTTGTTACTGACAGTTTGTGATCACATGAACAACAACAGCAGAGAACAGAGAAGCAGGGTGGCTTAGTAAAAGAGCATGGGCCTGGGAGTCAGAGGACATGGATTCTAATCCCAACTCTGCCACTTGTCTGCTGTGTGACCTTGGGCAAGCTACTTCACTTCTCTGGGCCTCAGTGACCTTATCTGTAAAATGGGGATTGAGATTGTGAGCCCTGTGTGGGACAGGGACTGTGTCCAACCTGATTTGCTTGTATCCACCCCAGCGTTTAGTACAGTGCCTGGCACATAGTAAGTGCTTAACAAATACCATCTTCATCATCATCATCATCACTGATACTCTACCTCAGACAGGTGATTGCCTGCCTGTGGGGGTGGAGCATGGAGGGAGGCTTGGCTTTCTCTCCCTGTTCTACCCGGTAAGGGGCCTGGACCAATCAATGACTGCCATGTAGAGCCACAGCTGAGACACCTAAGGCACTAAGGCAGATAAAAGGTGCTTGTTTTGAATGGTGAGGAGGGTATGTAAAGGGTATGCAGACAGAGGCATGCAGACAGAGGCATGCAGACAGAGGCATGCAGGGAAGCAGAGGGAAGCACCTAGAGCAGTAGAAGGCAGAAGAACTTGGATACAGAAAGAAGCAGCATTGGCAGAACGAGCTCCTTTGACCACTGACTGGTATTGGACCCTTGGTGGAGTGGAGTGAGTGAGTGTGTGTATGTGTCACTCCCTTGCATGCTGGTAAAATTAAGTAAAAAAACTTTCCACAGTAACCTTGGTGATCAGAGGTATGGTTTGACTTTACTGCATGTCACCGAGCCTCCCCAGGTCCAGGAAGGTCCTGGTTGGTATGAACTGGGGGTTTGTGACATTATTCATTTATTTAATTTTTTATACTCATCACATTATGAATTAATATAACGGCTTACATAGGTGACAGTGAATCCATTCCATAAAATACATCTTCGATCAATCAGTAGCACTTAATGGACCCTCCACTCTTTTCAGAGCACTCTCCTAGGTGTTTGGGAGAGTACAGCAGAATTAGTGGATATGATTTCTGCCCTCAAGTACTTACAATTTAACAGGGCAGACAGAAATTTAAATTACAGGTAGGAGGAAGTAGCAGAGTATATAAACTAGGTACCAAAGACCTGTGGTGGGTTGTATCAATCAATCAGTTGATGGTATTTACTGAAGGTTACTTTGTATAAAGTATTGCACTAAGCACTTGAGAGAAAAAGTACATTAGAGGCAGCATGGCCTAGTGGCAAGAGCATGGGCGTGGGAGTCAGAGGACATGGGTTCTAATCCCGGTTCCGCCACTTGTCTGCTGTGTGACCTTGGGCAAGTCACTTAACTTCTTTGTGCCTCAGTTACCTCATCTGTAAAATGTGGATTAAGACTGTGATCCCCACATGGTATGGGCTTGGCATGTAGTAAGAGCTTAACAAATTCCATTATTATTATTATTAGAGTAGATATACCTGATATTTGCCCACAGGGAGCTAACAGGCTAGAGGGGGGAGACAATCATTTAAATAAATTACAGATGGATATGTACATAAGGGGCTGATTGAGCTCCTCTAGACTGAAACACCACGTGGGCAGTGAACATGCCTACCAACTCTGTAATGTTGCGTTCCCTCAAGAATTTAGTACAGTGCTTGGCACACAGTAAGTGCTCGATAAATACCATTAATTGATTGAATGATGATGATGGTATTTATTAAACATTTACTGTGTGCCAAGCACTGTACTAAATGCTGGTGTCGATACAAGATAATCAGATTGGACACAGTCCCTTTCCTTGTGCTACATGGAGCTCACAGTTTAAGTGGGAGGGAGAGTGGGTATTGAATCACCATTTTGCAGGTGAGGAAACTGAAGCACAAAGAAGTGAAGTGACTTGCCTAAGGTCACACAGCAGGAAGCAGCTGAGCCGGGAGTAAAACCCAGGTCCTCTGACTTCCAGGCTCAAGCTCTCTCCCTTAGACCATGCTGCTTTCCACATTGGGGGAGCGGTGAATATCAAGTACTTAAGGGATACAGACCCAAGAGCATAGTTGATGCAGAGGAGAGGATGAATAGGGTGGGAGAAATAAGGGGTTAGTCAGGGAAGGCCTCTTGGAGGAGATATGATTTCAGGATGGCTTTGAAGATAAGGGAGAGTGGCGGCCTGTCAGATACAAAGGGACAGATTCTGGATGCACTGTGGAGGAAGAACTGACAGAATTTGGTGACAGAATATGGAGGCTAAAAGAGAGGGAAGGGTCAAGGATAATGCCAAGGTTGTGGCCTTGGGAGATGGGGTGGATGGTGATATAGTCAACGGTGAAGAGTGGGTCGACAGAAGGTAAAAAATATTAGGTTGTCATGGACCAATTAGAAGGCATGTCCATAATAATAATAATGTTGGTATTTGTTAAGCGCTTACTATGTGCAGAGCACTGTTCTAAGCGCTGGGGTAAACAGAGGGGAATCAGGTTGTCCCACGTGGGGCTCACAGTCTTAATCCCCATTTTACAGATGAGGGAACTGAGGCATAGAGAAGTTAAGTGACTTGACCACAGTCACACAGCTGACAAGTGGCAGAGCTGGGATTCGAACTCATGAGCCCTGACTCCAAAGCCCATGCTCTTTCCACTGCGCCACGCTGCTTCTCACTATAACCCATAACTATAACCCATAACCATTAGGGTAGATGTCAAAAAAGGTAGCCATCAAGCTGCTCCTCCTAGCATCCTTTGGTGCCACTGTTGAAATTCAAATCCTGTGCTCCATGTTCTCATATGCCAAATAGCTCATGCTCACTTCAAATTAACAGTAGTTCCACAATTTACAAAGGCAGTGGATTTCTTTAAGGATGCACAGTTAAGCAAACTGAGATTGTGAAGTTGTTGTTGCATCAGAAATTACATGTAAATTTTAAAAATCTACTGATTTAGTGGCGAGAAAAAGCCATCCTTGATTATGTTTTGCCACGTGAAGCTGAAAGCTGAGAGCCCTACTGAATTTGAATTTCTCTGTGAACAGTGAAACGTATTTTGAAAAGGCAGGGAGAAGAGGGTCAGACATCAGCTGTTGTTGAGATTCCCTTTCTGGGAGAAGCAAAGTGACCTAGTGGAAAGAGCACAGGCCTCAGAGTAGGAGAACCTGGGTTTGCCACTTGTCTGCTGGTGACCTGGGGCCAGTCACTTAACTTCTCTGTGCCTCAGTTTCCTTATCTGTAAAATGGGTATTAAGACTGTGAGCCCCATGTGGGACAAGGACTGTGTCCAACCTGATAATTTCATAACTACCCCAGTGCTTAGTAGAGTTCCTGCCACATAGTAAGTGCTTAACGGATACCATTCAAAAAAGTGGCCATGACAGTTACTGTCATATCAATAATGATATGATTTTTTTCATATCAAATTCCTCAACTGGATGAGACCTCTGTTTATCTATCAAGATGCCCTCATTTAAAATTGAAAATCCAGGGCTGGAACTCTCCTGGGAACAGCCATTGCTAAGTGTGACTACTTCTTCAAATGCTCATTGAATTTTTAGGTCTTGAGGGCAAGGATCATATCTTCTGTGCTATGCTCTCAACAACCAGTAAAATACAGAGTTCTGCATACAGTAAGCACTCAGTCAGTGTAAATATAAGGACTGACTAAATATGAGGACTGACTGGGTGAAATGAACCCTCTGTATCCTTTTCAAGCTCAACCAGTAATAGACTATCCATTCTGGAATTTATCCCCACTCCCCTAGGAGTCAGTCACCTTTCAAGCCCTGAGTCCTGGAGTGCACACTGGTAACTCTTTTTTATAAAGTGTCATGGGCTCATCCACATGGAGAGCTTTTAAAGACTTGAATGCTTATTTTCTTTGTACATAATGGAAGTCATAATTTCCCCCTTTCCCTAATGAGGAGGAAACCTCAAGTAAACAAAAATAAGGTTTCCAGTTGTAACTCCGTGGAATTAGCAACAATACTTCCCACATGATCTTTCTGCCATCACTTCCTCTGCTGCTGACTGTGTTTTCAGTTTTTAATCAACATGAATGCCATTAGGACACAATCCTCTAACTTGCAGTCAAGTAAGCAGCGAAGTTCTCCTGTTGAAACATTGCAATATGGTGAACAATAACTAAATCCCTCTGCCCCCATTGCCAACAAAATGCTCTTTTAGGTAACTAAACGCTGTGTTGACAACCCTGATCTTGATACAGAGAGACCAAGTTCCTGCCCCTTTCCAATATGTATGAAAGAGGGAATATTAGATATGATCAGAAAACCCATCGACTTCCGCACCAAAACTTTCACATTCCTTCTCTAGAAATGATGCTTCCTCCACTTAAGTTACGCATTGAAAAAGGGCAGCCAATTTAAGTAATTTTGTCTTTTTCTCTCAGCATACAAGGTCATTAATTGCTACTGGGACCTTCATAAACCCTAGTCTGCTGATGGGGTGAGAACTCTATTGTTAAATGTATTATGGCAGGGCTGTCTTTGGAGATTGCCTGCTTGATTGCTTTGTAAAGGCCCAATGGCACACAGCAATTAAAATCCATAGACCTTTATAACCCTACTGATGTTTTATGGGCCTTTTTGTGTCCTTCGGTATGGTTTACCATTTGTGTGTTTCCCATTGGGTCTTCCTTTCAGAACTCTAAGTGAGGATTTTTTTTTCCACAGTGATAAAGCTAGTTCTACATCATGTGAAAGGTTAATGAATATTTTCCAAAAGAGCATATGTTTTAAGTCAGAAGGTGAAACTTATAGTAAAGAATGATTATGTGAAATCTAATAATATTTTCCCACTCTCACCAGAGTTTAGTTCCAAGCACCTATCATGTTCAGGTGGTTTCAAAGTGTGCAATTCTCTCCAAATAGAAAAAGAAAAGAAACAGACATCTAGTTGGCTAGGACAGAAGAGTTGAACAAAAATGATAGCTTTAAGCCAAGGGGTTAGGTATTCATTTCCCTCTCTCCACAGGAGTGGAAATTGAGTGGGTCCCAGCACTGCATTCAGAGACATTTCTCCCCCCCTTTTGAGCATAGGCCAAAGAAGCATAATGTGGAAGGGGGGCCGTGAGGGTGGGGGAGGGGTGCTAGAGAGAAGCAGTTTAACCTGGGAAGGGAGATTTAACTGGGGATGAACCTGTAATACCTCACCATCCCCTGTTCCTTGTAACACCATCTCCTGAGAGTTAGTGAATTCTATGAGCCTCTCTGTTCTCTGAAAAATTTTTCACCACACACCACCATCCTATTACTCTAATTGTCCTTCTTTTCTTCCCACTCCAGCTCTCCTTAAGCATTTTAAACTGTGGGACATTTAGAAAGGCTTCGTGTGTAAGTTATTTAAACAGTTGAACTGTTATTTAAACTGGACTTCATACTGATAATGATGATAATTGTAGTATTTGTTAAGCCCTTACTTAGTGGCAAGGATTGGGGTAGATACAAGATCATCAGATAAGAACTAATCCTCTAGTATCTACCCCAGTGCTTGGCACATAGTATGAATGTAACAAATACTGCGATTATCACTTTCAAACACAGTTCCTGTCCCACATGGGGCTCACAGTCTAAGGGAGAACACATATTGAATCCTCAATTTATAAATAAGGAAACTGAGTCACAGTATAGTTAGGTGATCGCCCAAGGTCATATGGCAGGTAAATGGCAGAGCTGGGTTTAGAACCCAAGTCCCTGACTCACAGCTTAGTATATTGTCCATTAAAAAAAAAAGAGTGCTTCTCACTCTGAACTAATAGAAAGTTAGATTCCTTATCTTCCCACCCAAACCCTCTCCTCCCCCGATTTCCCATCACTGTACACAACACCACCATCCTCCCTGTCTCACAAGCCCATAGCCCTGGCATTATCCTCGACTCATCTCTCTCATTCAACCCACACACTCAATATTTCACAAAATCCTGCCGGTTAAGCGTAGGCAATATGGCTAAAATCTGCCTTTTCCTCTCCATCCCAACTGCTACCCTGTTAATCGAAGCACTTATCCCATCCCACCTTGTTCACTGCATCAGCCTCCTTGCTGACCTCCCTGCCTTCTGTCTCCCCTTACTCCAGTCCTTACTTCACTCTGCTGTCTGGATCATTTTTCTATAAAAAACCTCAGTCCATAATAATAATTATTATTATGGTATTTAAGTGCTTAATTATGTGTCAGGCACTGTACTAAGTGCTAGGGTGGATACAAGCAGATCGGGCTGGACACAGTCCCTGTCCCACATGAGGCTCACAGTCTCAATCCCCATTTTACAGATGAAGTAACTGAGGCCCAGAGAAGTGAAGGCACTTGCCCAAGGTCACACAGCAGACAAGTGGTGGAGCCAGGATTAGAAACCATGAACTTTGGACTCCCAGGCCCGTGGTCTACCCACTACGCCAAGTCCATGTTTCCCCAGTCCTCAAGAACATCCAGTGGTTCTTGGAACATCCACCTCTGCATCAAACAGAAACACCTTACCATAGACTTTAAATCAGTCAATCACCTTGACCCCTTCTACCTTACCTCCTTGATTTCCTACTACAACCCAGCCCACACACTACGCTTCTCTAATGCCAATCTACTTATTGTACCCACTATACCTCAGTCTCATTTATCTCTCCACCGACCTCTTGCCCACATCCTGCCTCTGGCCTGGAACTCCCTTCCTTTTCATGTCTAATAGACTATCACTCTCCCCACCTTCTAAGCCTTATTAAAAGCATATTTCCTTCAAGAGCCTACCCCAACTAAGCCCTCAATTCCTCTTCTCCCATTCCTTTCTGAGTCTCTTAAGCATGTGGATTTACAACCTTCAGTCACCCCTCGCTCAACACCACAGTGCTCATGTACATATCCATAATTTGTTTATGTATATAAATGGCTGTCTCCCTTCTAGCCACAAGCTCATTGTGGGTAGGGAACATGCTTATCTATTCTGTTATATTGTACTCTCCCAAGAGCTCAGTACAGTGCTCTGCCCACAGTAAGCACTCGGTAAGTAGGATTGATTGATTGAAGACACTCTAGAAGTCTTAGCTACACAAACAGCAATCAGTTCATATGTCACAGCTTCATTCAATCAGGCAATCAATAATCACCCGATGGTATTTATCAAGCAGTTACTGTGTGCAGATCAAGGCAATAAGCACTTGGGAGAATACAGTACGAGGCAGACACGATCCCTGCCCACAAGGAATTTACAGTCTAGACAGAGAGACATATTAAAATCAATCAATCATCTTTATTGAGTGCTTATGGTGTGTAAAGCACTGTACTGAGCATTTGGGAGAGTATCATATAACAGAGTTGGTAGGCATGTTCCCTACACAAAATAAATCCCAGGGAGGGGAAATGGTGAAATGTAAGGATATGTAAGTAAATGCTGTGGGGCTGAGGGTGGGGTTCATAGCAAGTGCTTAAAGATTACAGATCCAAGTACTTAGGCAATGCAGAAAGGAGAGTGAGTAGGGAAAATGAGGGCTTAGTCTGGGAAGGCTTCTTGGAGGAGATGGACATTAGTGCTATGGGAAGGAGGAAGAGGAGCCGCAACCCACCAACCATCTAATCGCTACTGACTACCTCTGGAAAGCCAACACTGGAATCTGGGAAGCAGAGAGAGATTAGGTGGCGGGGAAGGACAGAGAACCAATGCATTTAGGTGTCCTTGTGGAGCCGTCCAAGCAGAAGCATTCCAATATAGCCTGTCACACACACCCCAAGCACACTCTCTATCGACCCACGGTATTTATTGAATGTGCTTCCTGATGTCAGCGCACTGTACTAAAACATCTCTATTAAATAACTCAAGTAACTATCATTTTGCTATGAATTTTCAGGAAACCAGTGAACATTCCAACCTCCATACTAATCCTAAAACTGTCAGCTTCCACAAGCACTGATGTAAATGGATAGCAGCACACACCCGGCCTCTAACTAGAGACATCGTGTTAGGGCATGCAAGTCCTACAGACCAGAAATTAGAAGATGTGGCAATAAGTGTATCCAATAAAATGCCTATTTCTTTCATTGTAATGGAAGGCATTATATTCATTTCCTTTAGTCTGTAAGGTATCTAATTTCCCGTCATACTTTGCAACATCAGCATGCCTTTCCATTGCTTCTAACAATGTCTTGTATTCATAAGTACACCTTGGGAATACAATTTATTCTGTGCTAAAAGAGGTGAGTGTGTTCACCACCATTTTGTGAGCAGCCTGTGGAGCTTCTGGGAGAGGAAAAATTAGTGGTCAGTGAAAAAATACACCACAGCAATAGCCACCAACTTTAGGTCAACAACAAAGAAACTGAATATTCTTGATTGTAACTTATTTTCATTCCCTACTGAATTGTATTATAAGGAAACCAGTAAAAACCTCTCGCATAGGCTAGATTTATCTCGGCGGGGTTGGTAAATGCATTGTGGCAGCATCTGGTCTGTCCTGATGCACTTATTCCCACCAAGACCTAAAAAACACGGGTGCAAACACCAAAAGACAGATAGCAGTTAGAGAGACACAGGCCAAGTTTTTACCTTAATTTTAAACTTAAGTTTTTTGTGGGTGTTTTGTGACTTGCTTTATCAGTCACTAAATTCCTTCTGCCATTCTCCTAAGGATGTACTAATTTTCTTGACTGATTTTTCTCCTACTTGTCTACCTATGACTTCCACTTAAACTGTGAGACCCATGTGGGACAGGTACTGTGTCTGAACTGATAATCCTCAAGGATTATGGGAGAAGTTGTGTTGAACAAAACTGGACCCACTACACAGCCCTGCTTCATTCTGGTGATGTGCATCTTCACCCCTGTTTCTACCAACCACACCACTTGCCTGTTGTGGGATCTTGGGCAGGTCACTTAACTTCTCATTGCTTAAATTTCCTCATCTGTAAAATGGGGGTTCAATATTTGTTTTCCCTCCTATTTAGACTGTGAGCCTCATTTAAGAATGGGATTTTGTCTGACATGATTGCCTTAGATCTACCCCAGTGCTTAATACAGTGCTTGGCACATAGTACATACTTAACAGATACCACTATTAATGATGATGATGATGATGATAACAAGGTCTCAGTACAGGCCAAATATCCTTATTAGTTGCTATAGATCAGGTTTGCTAATGGAGTCTATGAATGCAGTAGAAAGACCTTGGTGTTGTCCTCTGTATGTCTTCTACCTTCAAGTATTGGAAAAATCATTCCTGTTGAGCAACATTTTGGTCGAAAGCCAT
Source organism: Ornithorhynchus anatinus (assembly GCF_004115215.2). Lineage (NCBI taxonomy): Eukaryota > Metazoa > Chordata > Mammalia > Monotremata > Ornithorhynchidae > Ornithorhynchus > Ornithorhynchus anatinus. The sequence goes on from NC_041753.1 coordinate 60,065,707, forward strand.
TGTGTGATTCCAGGAGGGTTTGGTTAGCAATATCCTTTCGTGGCCTGACCGGAGAAACTTTAGCTAGGATCTTACCGGAGATGGAGAGCACTTAGGTTAGATAAAGAAGTCTACATTGCACCCCAGGAGTAATTAACCAAGGAGAAAATAATATTCATGTTCCTGTTATATTGGTTTGTGAATAACTATCAGATAACCTTTACTTGGAGCCAGAAGTGAGTAATCATGCAAACATCTTCACCGAAAAAATTTGGTGAACTACCGAGTATGTTTTTTCCATCCTTATACTGAGTATTCAAAATTTACAAATATTATTCATTATTGAATAGCAATGAGAGAACATTCTTTTTTTTTTTTTAAGGTGAAGGAAGAAGCCAAAGGAGGGGACAGGTTGGATAGAGTTGGAGTAGGGAAGGACATCAGGGCTATAACATAAAATAAGCTAACATTGAAGTTCCAAATTTAGATTTTTTTGTCAGCTTCAATCACTTCTCCCACTTCCTCCCTGCCCCCACTATCTCTGTTCAGAAACATTTTAGACTCTCTAGACTATGAATGGTTCATCTCATTTTAATTAATACCTTAAGTTATAGATTCATAAGAGACTGAAGAACAGACTTTCCCCAAATCAGGGCCTATTCCAATTTTGTTAGTTGGAATTTTTAACCAAAATAAGACTTATTGGTACTTGGGTTTGTTTATTCTCATGAAAATGCGACTTCCTGTTTTTAAGAACTGTCTAAAAGAGCTTTTTAAAGGCTCTAAAGGATTCTTCAACATCAAATAACTCTTACAAAACAAGTTTTAATAATTCAAGTGTCAATGAATCAGAAACATCTGGAATAAATACCTAAAAATTGAATGTGGGTTTCAAAATTGGAGAAAATTTCATGGAGAAACATGTTTTGGATTTTATGGGACTCATACCTCTTGAAAAATAATTGGTGCTGACACCAAGCTTAGAGAGGTGCTAAGAGAATAAGATTCTGTCTCAAAATTCAGAAGGAAGAAACCTTCCTTCCAGGGGAGATTTTCCATTCACTGTGGCAGTCCACATAAAGCAAGACTGGCCCCATTGGGCCTGATGGACTCTTCTCTGTTAGTAAGCCAGTGTCCTTAGGGTGCTAACACTTACACCACGGATAGCTCTTTCCTCCCCTCTACTAACTGGGGCTAAAGTACCAGAGTGACTACAGGGAATTCACTGAATGATTACTGTGTGCAGAGCACCGTACTAAGCACTTGGGAGAGTACCTACATTAGAGTTGGTGGACATGATGCCTGCTCTCAAGGAGTTTACAATCTAGTGTACTTACAATTAGGTCAAGCACAGTCCCTGTTCCACATGAGGCTCACAATCTAAGAAGTAAGTGAACTCCCAGCAGGCACCATTCCATTCTGCTGAGGCAGCATAGAAATGATGCAAGTGTTGGGGGCTATTTTCCCAACTGTAGTGATGACCAGTCATTCAGAAATAAATGTGACAGAATTATTGACTGGCCTCTGGGGAAAAAACAAGAAGGTAAGTTGGGGTGTCTCTTTCATGTCTCATTTCATGGTCTCTGACATCATGTTTCATGAGTTCCATGTTTGATTTCTGATTAACAGATTTTCAGTAGTAGAAAAATAATAATGATTTTAGTGATATAAATGAAAGTGGGAGAATTCAATCCTTTAATATTAGCTCTCAAATTTCACATTTACTACCATATTGATCGTCATCTGATACACTCATTATACAATTGTAAAATGATGCTACTGATGGTGAGATTTTTATCAATGTGGTAGGTATAACTGCTAAGACCAACGTGTGATGAACAATCTCTTCTGTATTGCGTGCAAGTAAAAATCATCCCCTGCTGCACCACTGCATTTGCTGCCCACAGTTCCTGCTGCTGTGGGTTTGTTTTGTTTTTTTTATCGTGCTGTCCCAATCATCTTGAAGCCTCTATTTTAAGTCAGTTCCCTTATTTGTGATTTCTGCCAGTAAAGTTGTTCTGCTGTAACATTTGAGGTTCTGATAATCATATATTTAAAATGTGTCTTCTTATCTTCCCACCCAAATCCTGTCCCCTGTCGACTTTCCCATTACTTTAGACAGCACCAGCATCCTTTCTGTCTCACCTTGACATTATCCTTGACTTGTCTCTCTTATTCAACCTAAATATTCAGTTGGTCGCCAAATCCTGTTGGTTTGACATCTCTAGAATCCACCCTTTCCTCTCCATCCAAACCAATACTATTGCTGATCCAAGCACTTAGCATATCCTGCTTTGACTGCTGCATCAGCCTCCTCACTGACCTTCCAGTCTCTTGTCTTTCCAATCCATAATTCACTCTGCTATCCAGATCATTTTCTGGATACAGAAAACTTTCTGGAGATAGGTATTAAGATAAAAAAATTACAGATTTTTACATTAAGTCAAATCAACATAAGGTTGATTTGACTATTAAGTCAAATCAACATAAGGTTGATTTGACTTGAGAATTGGCTGACATGGCTTTGGAAAGTAATTGACTATATTAGTCACCTACAGGCAGCACATGGTGTGGGGCTTTGGCATACCTCCTGACTCTTCTAGGATGGCCACTAGTTTGGAAACTTTAAAATGGCGTACATACCAGACCATATGGAGATGGCCACCACTTTGGAAATTGTAAAATGGCACCCATACCAGACCATTTCAAGATGGCCACTGCTTGGGAAATTTGAAAATGGCACTCATACCAGACCATATCAAGATGGTCACTGCTTGGGAAATTTCAAAATGGCAACCATTCCAGATCATTTCAAGAGGGCCACTACTTTAAAAATTTTTAAATGGCTTGCATGCTGGACTGTATGAAGATGGTCACTGCTTTGGAAATTTTAAAATGGTAGCCATATCAGACTATTTCAAGATGGTCACAGGTCTGGAAACTTTGGAATGACACCCATTCCAGGCTATATCAAGATGGCCACCACTTTGGAAATTTTAAGATTGCCTCCATGCTGGACCATATTAAGATGGCCACCGCTTTGGAAATTTCAAAATGGCACCCATACCAGATGATATCAAATGGCCACTACTTTGAAAATTTTAAAATGGCAGTCCTACCAAACCATATCAAGGTGACCACCACAGAGCAACCAATCAATCATTCAGTCATATTTATTGATGGCTTACTTTGTGCAGAGCACTGTACTAAGTTATTGGTAGAGTATAAAATAACAGAGTTAGTAGACACATTCTTGGCCCACAACACGTTTATAGTCCACAGGGGCAATGACAGCTTAGCCAGGGAAGGCCTCTTGGAAGAGATGTGGCTTCCCTTTGAAGCTGCACATGTGCAGTGGCTGTCTTCCACTACTTCACTCTGATAGACGCCAAACTAATAATAATAATAATAATGTTGGTATTTGTTAAGCACTTACTATGTGCCGAGCACTGTTCTAAGCGCTGGGGTAGACACAGGGGAATCAGGTTGTCCCACGTGGGGCTCACAGTTTTAATCCCCATTTTACAGATGAGGTAACTGAGGCACTGAGAAGTTAAGTGACTTGCCCAAAGTCACACAGCTGACAAGTGGCCGAGCAGGGATTCGAACCCATGACTTCTGACTCCAAAGCCCGTGCTCTTTCCATTGAGCCACGCTGAGGCAGAGTGGCTTAGTGGCTAGAATACAGGCATGGGAGTTGGAAGGGCCTGGATTCCAATCCCAGCTCTGCCAGTCTGCTGTGTGTCCGTGGACTTAGACCGTGAGACCAATATGGGACAGACGTGTCTGACCTGCTTATCTTGTATCAACCCCCGTACTTAGTGTGTGACACATCATAAGCCCTTAATACATTTTATTGTATAGAAACACTTTTGTGATTCATTCCAGGACTTTTGCTGCAACTCTCAGCCTAGTGAATAGAAAGAGTGCAGGAAACAAATCCATATAGAAAGGGGCAATCATTGTCTGAGCACAGTGTCATCAGGCCTATCAGCCCTGCAAGGGCCATTTCCAGCCACTCCCCCTCCCGTAGTGTCATCTTAAATTGAAATGTTGTGAAATTGAAACCACTTACCTGTGGGATTGATTCCTGAACCAAGTTGGGAGACTCCTGATTTAACCAAAATCAGCCAGAAATGTGTTAATAATGTGGGTATTTGTTAAGCGCTTACAATGTGCAGAGCACTGTTCTAAGCGCTGGGGTAGACACAGGGGAATCAGGTTGTCCCACGTGGGGCTCACAGTCTTAATCCCCATTTTACAGATGAGGTAAATGAGGCACAGAGAAGTTAAGTGACTTGCCCACAGTCACACAGCTGACAAGTGGCAGAGCGGGGATTCAAACCCATGACCTCTGACTCCAAAGCCCGTGCTCTTTCCACTGAGCCACGCTGCTTCTCAATGTGTTCTCAATTAGAGAGGAGTAAATTAGCTACATTTAAGTATTTCAAGGGATAAAGTGAGGTTCCTCATTAAAAACCAACTTTTACTTCATCAGCTGTAAACTCAGCATGTCAAGCCTCTCTGGAGACTCTGCCTAGCAACCAGCTAACACCTCACCCCCAACCTCTCCCACCTATCACAGCTTTAAAATGTTTTCCCATTTCCCACATGTTCCTCCATCCTGACCACATGTGCACCTGGAACACCAGCCATTCAAGAGGCTAAAGTATTAAAGTCGAAACTGATATTTTGTAATGCTGAAACGGTATAAATTTTGATATAAGTGCTGTTTGTCTTAATCTGAACCTTCTTAAGATAAGGGTTGCCTGTACCAGATATAATGTGAAGGCAGCTTCATTTCATATGCCATTGGGATTCTCTTTTCAGGCACCATTCTTAAATGCTTAGAATCGAGCTCTTTCTTCTGTGATTTGAAGCTATGTAGTTCAATTAAAGCAATGTATTCAGACAGGACCTAAGACAAAAAGAAACTGCATTCCAAATTCATTCATTTCATAATATTTACTATTTGCAGGGTACTTTACTAGGAATATGGAAAAGTATAATATCGTCAACAAATGCATTTATTGAAGCCCGGGCTTGGGAGTCAGAGGTCATTAGTTCTAATCCCAGCTCCGCCACTTGCCAGCTGTGTGACTTTGAGCAAGTCACTTAACTTCTCTGGGCCTCAGTTACCTCATCTGTAAAATGGGGATTAAAACTGTGAGCCCCACGAGGGACAACCTGATCACCTTGTATTCCCCAGCGCTTAGAACAGTGCTTTGCACATAGTAAGCGCTTAACAAATACCGCAATTTATTTAATGTATAAATGTACATACATATATATGCATATATATGTATATTTGGTATTTGTTAAGCACTTACTATGTTTCAAGCACTGTAATAAGCACTGGGGTAGATACAACCTAATCAGCTTGGACACGGACACAGTTCATGTCCCATTGGGGCTCACAGTCTTAATCCCCATTTTGCAGATGAGGTAACTGAGGTACAGAGAAGTGAAGTGACTTGCCCAGAGTCACACAGCTGACAAGTGGCAGAGATGAAATTAAAGCACAGGTCCCCTAACTCCCAGACCCCTGCACTATCTGCTAGGCAACACCACTTCTCTATTGCATAGAATTTAAGAGAGTTCAAAAGAGATATCGTTTCTGCCTTCAAGGAGCTTGTCTAATGGGGCAGAGCTACAGTGGAGAACAGGAGTAAAGCTATAGATACAATTAGTAATAAGAATAATAATTGAGGTATCAATTACCATCAATAAAGGTTTCTGTGATGATTATACATCATTTTTGGCAGGGACAACTAATCCACTCTCTTCTCCCACTACACTTCAACCTGCCTTCTTCATTCCTCTGGACTTAAACTATTTACTGTACCTAGCTCTGGTCCCTCCCACCTCTGACCTTTTGGCCACGCCTTTCCCCTCTGGAATGCCCTTCCCTCCAAGTTCACCAGACCACAGCTCTCCCCCTCCTCCAGACCCTTCTGAAATTACATTTTCTCCAGGAAGGCTGCACTGATTAATTTCAAATTTTCCCATCTTATATCCTCTACCTGCCACTTCAAACTTTCATTACCACCTAAACATTTGTATATGCCCAACCACTAGTAGAATTTCTGTACATATCGACGTACATACCTGATATTTAAACATTAACTCCTAAAAATATCTACTTCTCCTTTTCTCTCTACTAACTGTAAATCATTTTGGTGCCTATCTCTCTCGCTAGACAGCAAGGAATTGTGTCTAACTCACCTGAACTCTCTCAAGTGCTCACTAAAGTACTCTGCATACAGTAGGTGCTCAATAAATACTATTGAAAATTTATTTTATTTTATGGCATTTGTTAATGTGTCCAACACTGTTCTAAGCACTGGGGTAGGGACAAGTTAATTAAGTCAGAGACAGCTCCTGTCCCGCATTGGGCTAGCAGTCTAAGTGATTGACTGAATGATTGATTAATTGATTGATTCTCTGAGGAGACTCAGTGAATAAGTGGGATGAGAAATGACAAGCATATCCTGGGGTGAAAAAAGATGAAAAACTCCTTTGATGCTATGACCCTGGAGTTAACATTGGCCATGAGTGTCCCAGCATGCCAAAGAAAATAGGCTGATAATTGAATCACTTTGTAGAGTTGGCACAGTGCCATGGGCTACTGATGATCTTGCAGTGACAGTGAGGGAGACTAGCCGACCTCTTGCTTTTTGGAATGGATATCACTGACATTTTACAATCAATTTTTGAAACACGAATGGCAGCACATACCACAGGAGTTCTAGGTGTTTAGTAGTCTGATTAATCTGCCACACATCTGTCACCCTGCTTATCTGTCACAGTTTCAGAATTCCAAATAGGTCAAAAAAATCTTAAACCTGTGTTGAGGTCTGTTTCTACAGTAGATGGTATTTTGATGGAAAACAAGATGCCAAAGTCAGGTGGGGAGAATTCCTCTTTTACTTTGTCTAATCAGTGATTCTACTGATCAGTCAATTTGTGTTCCTTCGTGTCCGGAGGATTGTGCTAAGGTGTCTGAGGTTTGAGCAAGGGTTCAGACAAGCTTTCTGTGTGTGCAGCTGGGCCTCAAACCTGTTGTTTCAGTCCAAGACCTAATATTGTTTAATCTAACAGCTTTGCTACAGGTACTGATATTGACATCAACTTTGCATATTCTTAAAAGCTGCCATAGGCGAATCGATTTTGGTTTTGTCTCGTTCCAAGTACTTGAAAGTAGGACTTCTGTAGGACAGAATAGGAGTTAATATTTTCATCAAACAGAATACAGATCAAGAGGCTTCCCTTCGTATATATTTTTATTAATTTGCTATGGTGCCTGTCACCCACATCTGAAAGTGATTTGTACCAAAAATCTACCCGCATGTTTATGAGTTCAGCAATTCATTCTAGTGTGGGAGGAGAAACTGAGTCACAAGAGAGCCCATGATTCGCTCAAGGCGTTCTTAAGAATTATGGGTTGGTTGGAAAATTGAAAGAAAACATCTCTCCCCACCTGCTGTTCTCCCTTTTTTGCTTCACAAACCTGAAGTCATGCATTTTTGCAATATTTTTCCTAGAAATCCTGTATTAATTTTTCTTTTGCATGCCTGAAATACAGCCCTGACTTCAGACTTTTCATTAATCCATTTGGGTATTAAACTTCCTATCTTATCCTGTTTCAAATCAAGAGTTTTCTCAGAGACAATTCCCCAGAGAGAGAAAGATATCAAGTCTGTTTCAGATGTCAGAGAATGGAAGTAGAGTTTGTTCGTTTTGAGTTTTCTTTTCATATACTCTACCTTGATTACCACTGCTTCTTTTGTGGAAACATAAACACCATCATTATGAATGAGATTTATTATTTATTGTACTTTATGTGCTGCCAAGTTTTTACCAGATGCAGTCAGTTTCAGTGTGCTGTTTCTCTGTGGTTTCTTCCTAATTGTGAAACTATTAAAATTGGCATCCAGGTTTAAGTCAGTGATTTCTGTTTGTTTCCTGGTGATTAGTGTTGGAATATGTTTCATGGTGGGGGTTAGGAAAATTCTTGAAACTTTGTACCTCCCCATTTGTTTTCTTGTTGGACAAAAATGTTATTAACTATCATTTCTTTCGATCACCACGATCTTATGTAAAGTGAATGCCTTGTGGAAGCCTGGAGTCTAAGAGAGAGTCAAACCCATCCTTTTTAAAACAGTAATATTTTTAAACATGTTGCCAGATATAACAGAATTATGATTCTGTGCAAATTGTTTCTATAAATTTTCCCAATCCAAGGATTGTGCCTAAAGTGGGGAAAATCCTCAGGACTTATTCTTGGGACTGATTTTTTTAATATTGTTTTCCTTCTTCACAATAATTACGATATTTGTTAAGCACTTATCATATTAATATACAAGTTAATCAAATTGGACACAATCCCTGTCCCACACAAGGCTCACGGTTTCAGTAGGAGAGGAAACAGGTATATACCTTTCTATTCCCCCTGCTTTTGACTCTTCTTTTCTAAGTGATCCTATTATCTGTGCCTTGTCTGTAAATGTCTGACCTCCCACCCCAAAATCGAGAGCCTCTTCGGGTACAGGAATCACATCTGAATTCACTTATTCTGTCTCAAATCCCAGTGCTTCATGCTCAGAACAGGCAAGAACTCCATAAATACCACTATTATACCACTAGTATAATATGGCAACTTTCAAACGGTAAGATTGGAAGAGGAAAGTATTTCATGTTTGCAACAGTGTCTTTTCCTGGTCCTGTACTTGTGATCTATTACCCAAACTATTTAGAAAATGTAGGAAGGTCTAGGAAAGATCAGTAGAATGACTCTCTTAATTATTACAATCATTTTAATGAGATACCAAAATTCTCTGGTCACAGGATACAACGACACTACTGATGCTGGTGTTTATTAAGTGTCTACTTTGTGCCAAGCCCACACAAGGATCACGATCTTCAAAGAGGAAGAGGAGCCATTTTATCCCTGTTTTGCAGAAGAAGGAACCGAGAAGTCGTGACTTGCCCAAGATTATGCAGCAAATAGATGGCAGAGTCTGGATTAGAACCTGGGTCTCCTGACACCCACTCTTGAGCTCTTTCCAATAGACAATGCTGCCTTCTGGTTATTTTTTGCAGGTCAAGTGAAAACATTACACTGCTCTGAACTGGACTGGGGTTAAATGTGGAGATAAACTCATTGTGGGCAGGGAATATGTCTTCCAACTCTACTGTATTGTACTCTCCCATGCATTTAGTACAGTGCCCGGCTCAATAAATACCATTGATTGACCATTGAGAGTCCCAATTTTCCACCTGCTCTACTTACTATCACTTCTCAACCCTACTTCCCACACCCAACTGATTCTTCCTTGAACCTTCTATATTTTCTAATTGGTCTCAGTAATATCTCTCCATTCGGGATACACTCTTTCCTGGGGAACTGATTAATCAAAGATTCCTTCTGACAACCTGAGGTGAAGATGAGGGAATAAAAGTTCAGTCAATCATATTTATTAAGCACTTACTGTGTGCAGAGCATTGTACTAAGCACTTAGGAAAATACAACAATAAACAAACACATTCCCTGCCCACAATGAGCTTACAATACAAATAAATAAGTTACAGATAAGTTTTCCTCAGAAGACAACAGAGGGCTCCACATCCATCTGCAAAGAGGTGAGCTTAAGGTAAAAAAGAAATATCTCGATGGTAAACTCCTTGAGGGCAAGGATCGTGCCTACTAATTCTGTTGGATTCTCTCCAATAGTGCAGCATACTGTGCTGAGCAGACCCTCAGGAAATATTCTTGATTGACCTGGTGAGGCAGCAAAATAAATGCTATCTGAGGAATACCAGTGCGAGTTATCAAACTCTAGTCATGATTGAATATCCAACATGTCATGTTTGTCATCTTCAAAAGTCTTTGAGTGACTCCTGGTTGAGATTTAGAGGATAGAGAAACCATAAATACCAGCTAGTTAGGAAATCGTTGCCTGGTATTAAGGCATAAAGCCAAAGACAAAACGTCTTCAGCCACCCAAGATGTAGGTTCAAAGCCAAGTAATGCATGTCATGTTGTGACTCATTTCTAGTTGGAGATGTTTTTGAAATGACAAAAGATGATTAAGGCAATAATTGTGGTTTAATTTGTCTTACAAAAGCAAACACCAAAGCTGTCTTCTGTGTAAAACACGTGATAAAAAAAGAACCCCAGAGAATCTGGTTTTATTTGGTCTTTTTAAGAGGTAAATGTGATTTTTAAAACAATAAGTGTTCATAATATCCAAATTCTTAGCCATTCAGTTCAAAAGCTCACTTTGTTCTAGAGTCAATAGTCCCCGGACGAAGCAGTTGAAAGAAATTAGGATGGGGGAATGCTGACGGAAGGTTAGGCAAAGGTGGAACCATTTCCAAGGACCTCCTTGCAGCTCAGGGAATTCAATTTCTCCATTCCTCAACACCCCAGAAGCTGCAATGAAGAAAAGTGGCAGTTCATAATCTCTGTTTATAATCACCTGAGTGGAATTGAGAACTGTTCCCTGGCCGACAGCCATTGGTGGGACTTCCTGGAACCCAACTTTTATGCATGCACTTATTTGATGCCAGAGGGACACATTTTACCTGAATTAAATTGGCTGAATTTAAAAAAAAACCCCAAAATATTTTTTCTTTCACAGGCTGCCATTTAGAAGCATTTTACTTATCAGTCCCAAGGCCTAAATGGGTGGCAACAGTTGCTTTGAAGTTAGAATTGTCAGGAGCTTCCTCCCACTATCTGTCCTCTTCCTTTCTGGCACTCATCCAATTGATCACTGATATTTACCGAGGGGTTACTGTCGACCCCCTCGTGGGGTGGGATCGTGTCTCAACAGCTCTATTATATTGTACTTTCCCAAGAGCCTAGTCGCATGCTCTGCACACAGTAAGAACTCAATAAATGTCATCGATTGATTGCAGAGTGCTGTAATAAACAATTGGAAGAGTACAATAAAGTAGACATAATCCCTCCCTGCAAGGAGTTTACAATCTGAGGAGGCGATGTAGCAGACTTGAGGTGTTAACAAGAGGAAAGACAAAATTGGGCTGTGTCACACTTGAACAATAATTCTGATGTCCTGAAAAAGGCCCAGTTCAAACAGAAAGATAACTTCAAGAAAGTTCTGAAAGAAGGATATGACCACTGAGTTGTTATTGAATTGCCTCACGAGGTTACCAAAAATGAGATATTGATATCACTCATTTGCCAAAGTGTTAATTCTCTACCCTAGAGAGCAGGTATTTTCTTTTTCTTTGTTGTTGAGGAAGAGAAATCACTGCTCTGAACAAAAGAGCATTTAGGAAATTCAGAGACTTGGCAGACTCTCCTAGTATGGCAGACAGAAAGGTGGAGGCCTTTAAAGACAAGGAAGTTGGGTTGGAACAATTTGACACAATAGTACTACTACTAATAATAATAATGATGGCATTTGTAAAGCACTTACTATGTGCAACGCACTGTTCTAAGCACTGGGAAGGATACAAGGTGATCGGGTTGTCCCACGTGGGGCTCACAGTCTTAGTCCCGATTTTACAGATGGGGTAACTGAGGCACAGAGAAGTTAAGTGACTTGCCCAAAGTCACACAGCTGACAAGTGGCAGAGCTGGGATTTGAACCCATGACCCCTGACTCCCAAGCCGGGCTCTTTCCAATGAGCCACGCTGTGTACATGCTCCTCAAAGTTCAGATTCTGGGAGTTTAAAAATCTTCATCTAGTAGCTTGCTCAAACTTCTTGCACAGTGTCTCTACTCACCTTTGAGCCCTCCGTCACGGTACACACTCTGTTCATTTGATTAATCATTAAATGATTATGTACATAAGTATCTTTTCATTTCAATATTGATTTCTATTTGTATATTCAGTGATTGAGTCACCTATTTCATCCTAATATATTTGTGCTACTTTCTCCTGCTCCTGCTGTTTGTCAGTTCTCTCTTCTGCCTTTCTCCCCCATAATCCAGCCTCTGCCACTCATCTGCTGGTGTGACTTTAGTCAAGTCACTTCACTTTGCTGTGCCTCAATTACCTCATATGTAAAATGGGGATTGAGATTGAGACTGTGAGCCCCACATGGGACAGGGACTGTGTCCAACTCAATTTGCTTGTAACCACCCCAGCGCTTAGTACAGTGCCTGGCATATAGTAAGCACTTAACCAATACCACAGTTATTATTCGATTGTTAACTGAGGGGAGAGAACACATGCCTTACTTCTCTTGAACTCTCCTAAGCATTGATTACAGTTCTTAGCACAAAACAGCTTAATCATAAATACCATCGATTAATTGCATTCAACAGATGGCAGACAAGTGTTGGAATTTTCACTGAGCTTATATCTTTATATTCGCATGATAATAAATTCCTTACTGGGGATAGCAGCATGACCTATTGGAAAGACCCCAGTCCTGGGGGTCAGAGTTCTAGATGGAGGTCACAAAGCAGTGTGGCTCAGTGGAAAGAACATGGGCTTGGGAGTCAGAGGTCGTGGGTTCTAATCCCGTCTCCACCACTTGTCAGCTGTGTAACTTTGGGCAAGTCACTTCACTTCTCTGGCCCTCAGTTACCTCATCTGGAAAATGGGGATTAAGACTGTGAGACCCACGTGGGATAACCTAAATATCTTGTATCTACCCAGGGCGTAGAACAGTGGTTGTCACATAGTAAGTGCTTAACAAATACCAAATTATCATTAATATTATTATTATTATTATTCTAGCCTGCTCTGCCACATGTGTGTTGTGTGACCTCGGGCAAGTCATGCAACTTCTCTGAACCACAGGTTCCTCATCTCTAAAATGGAGATGGAATCCAGGCTCCCCGGCCCACTTAAGCTGTGAGTCCCATGGACCAGTACTTGGCCTAGTGTGATTCTATTTCTCTCAGGGTTTAACACAGTGCTTGGCTGATTGTAAATGCTTAATCAATACCAACATTGTTAGCAAACTTTTCTTAGATTGTTGAAGATAGGGATTGTTCATATGAATATTTTCAAAGAAATGTGAGAGAAATATGCAAACGGTTAGTACCTAGGGAGCAGAGAATCAGCTTCTATCAAGCTCCTATCTTTAGAGCATGAAATAAATGAAACATTCGGCTAACTACGTAAAGGAGATTGCGGAATTGTGGAGGCGGCTCTGTGGCTATTAATTCACATGACAGCTGACCATGGCTATGTGTCACATTCTCCCTGGCTGAGCTGACTTCAGATGAAACATATGAGGGCAACAAGCTGGACCAGAAAATGGCGGCCGAAGTCCTGACATAACCCCCTACTTTCATAAACCCTGATAAATCTCTAATCTCTCCCATTGAACGCCCTCAAATGAAGAGGCACAAAATGCCAAAATTTACAATAGATTTCTCACCTAAATCAAACAGACAGTTTAAACATTTTTTCTTATCAAATATTTTGACACTGATCTATTAAAGTACAAAATAAACCCCAAACAAGCAGGTAAAGCACGGGCCTGAGTGTCAGAGGGCCTGGGTTCAAATCCCAGTTTTACCACTTGTCTGCTATGTGACCTTGGTCAAGTCACTTAATTTTTCTGTGCCTCAGTTATCTCATCTGTAAAATGAGGATTAAGACTAGGAGCCCCCATGGTACGTGGACTGTGTCCAACCTGTCTCTACCTCCTGCACTTACTACAGTCCCTGGCACATAGTAAGCACTTAATAAATACCATAAAACTAAATAATTGAATACATATATACATGCATCCATACATACATGGATTGTGGCAACTGAAAAGGTAAAAACCCTTAGCTCCCTAGTACTGTGTTTTCAAAAAATAGTCTCGCTCAGCCATTACACTATATTAAGAACATCAATCAATTCATTGATAAATCATTAGTATGTATTGACTGCAAAGCAGTGTAATCCATCAATCAATAGTATCTGTTGAAGGAACACGGCCCTTTGAAAAGAGTCTAGGCCTGGGGGTCAGAGGACCTGGGTCCTAGTCCTGGCTTTGCTACTTGTCCTTTGTGTGACCTTGGGCAAGTCACTTACCTTGTCAGTGTCTCAGTTACCCCATCTGAAAATTGGAGATTCAATGCCTATTCTCCCTCCTTCTGTAGCCCAAGACTTAGTAAAGTGCCTGGCACGTAATAAGTGCTCAACAAAATACCATTATTATTATCATATGATTAATGTATGGAGAGCACTTCACTAAGTGGTTGGGAGAGTACAATAGAATTAGGAGAAATAATTCCTGCCCTCAAGGATCTTAAAATCTACTGAGGAGACAGATGAAAAGTATTTGCAGGAAATGGAAACAGGAGAAAGAAAATAGGAGTAAAGCAGAAAGCAGCACAAACGCATTGGGACAAAATAGCTAAACTAATTACTGAATGTACACATAGATATCAATGTTGGAATTTGTTAAGTGCTTACTATGTGCCAAGCACTGTTCTAGGCACTGGAGTAGATACAAGGTCATCAGGTTGTTCCATGTGGGGCTCACCTTCTTAATCCCCATTTTACAGATGAGGTAACTGAGGCCCAGAGAAGTGAAGTGACTTGCCCAAAGTCACACAGCTGACAAGTGGTGGAGTCAGGATTAGAACCCATGACTTCTGACTCCTAAACCCGTGCTCTTTCCACTAAGCCACACTGCTTCTCTCTATGTAAACAAAACATATAAATAAAAATTAACAGGTGGACACTAGTGCTGAGAATAGGTACAAAGAACACAATAGTTCAGGGTCATTAATGGGCTGACACTTCTTTTTATTGATTCTACCACTTGAGGGCAAGGGTAGCATATAATACTGATCTCATTATCTTCCAAGCACTTAGTACAATGTTCTGCACACAGTAGAGGTCTATCAATACTATTGACTGGTGAATTGGTCCCCTCTTATTCTCCTTCTATACCCATTCCCTTGGAGATCTCATTTACTTCTATGGCTTCAACTACCATCTCTGTGTGGATAATTCCCAAATTTATTTCTACAGCCCTGATGTTTCTCCTTCTCTCACTCATATTTTCTCCTGCCTTCAGGGCAGTTCTACTTGAATATCCCTCTGAGACCTCAAACGTAATATGTCCAAAACAGAACTTCTCATCTTCCTACCTGAATTTGTCCTCCCCATGACTTTCCCATCACTGTAGACAGTACCACCAACCTCTCTTCCTCACGAGCACATAACCTTATCATTATCCTCGACCCATCTGTGTCATTCAACCCACATATTCAATCACCAAATCCTGTTGGTTCTACCTTCACAACATTGCTAAAATCTGCCCTTTTCTCTCCATCCAAACTGCTACTATGTTGATCCAAGCACTTAACATGTCAGACCTTGATTACTGCATCAGCCTTCTTGCTGACTTCCCTGCCTCCTGTCTCTCCCTACTCCAGTCCATACTACACTCTGCTGCCCAGATCACTTTTCTAAAAAGAGTTCAGTCCATGTTGCCCCACTCCTCAAAAGCCTCCAACAATTGCCCATCCATCTCCACATCAAACAAAAACTCCTTACCAGACACTTCAAGGCACTCAATAACCTTGCCCATTTTTATCTAGCCTTGCTGATTTCCTACTACAACCCAGCCTGCTCACTTTGCTAGACTAATGTCAACTGTACCCCATTCTCCTTTATCTCACCGCCGACCTCTTGCCCACATCTTCTTTCTGGCTTGGAACTCCTTTCCTATCCATCAGACTACCACTCTCCCCACCTTGAAAGCCTTATTAAAAATCACATCTCCAAGAGGCCTTCCCTGATGAAGCCTTCATTTTCCCTACTGCCTCTTCCTTCTGTGTCACCCTTGCACTTAGGTAGTCAACCATTTAAAGCACTTGATATTCACCCCTCCCTCCTTAATTTATTTAAATCTCTGCCTCTGTCTCCCCCTCTAGACTGTAAGCTCCTTGTGGGCAGGAAACATGTCTACCAACTGTTATACTCTCTCAAGCACTTAGTACAGTGTTCTAAACACAGTAATCGCTCAATCGATACCAGTGATTGATTGATTGTACCAAATGCATAGCCACCTGACTGGTGAACTATTACCAGAGTCTCTAAAAATTAGCATTTCGTGGATTACATGCTTTTGCTGGGAGAATGTTCACTGACTTATAGCTCTAAACAAATATCACTGGTGGGACTACACATTCTCAACTAAAGGAAGTCAGAGAAGCCGTTCAGTAAAGTTTACCTCCAGGCCAGAGGAAAGATGGGCAACCACTGGAATAGTAGATGGATGCGGGAGCAGAGTAACAATGATGAGTGAAGGATGATATCAAGGTTTCAGGTTTGAGTCACGGGGAAGATGGTGGAAGTCAGTGGCGATGAAGACATTGAGAGGAGGGAAGCGTTTAGGAGGGAAGATGGTGGTCTAAATTTGGAGGAGGATTAGGACAATATAGAGCACATTGGACCTGGCTACAAAGAGGTCGTTAAGGCTGTTGGAGAATGTGGTCTTATTGGATTGAGGAATGTCAAGACCTGACTGTAGGGGTTTGAAACAGTTGGAGGAGGGGTAGTCAAGGCAGTGGATATTTGCAACCTTTGCCAGAATTCTGGACAGAAAAAGGGTCTGTAGTATCCAGAGAGAGTCCTTTTGGCAGAGTGGAGATTTGAGGGCATTTGAAGGTGAAAGGGAAGGAGTTCCTGAGATACAGGGGGGTGGATAATAGTGGTAAGGGAGGGGAGGAGACGGGGAGTAAGTGCTTTAAGAGATGAGAGGAAATGGGATCAGACTAAAAAGAGCAGGTGAGAGATGTTTGACACCCAAATGATCCGTTTGTGGCCCATAACAAGAATTAAACAAACAAAAATCCTGCATAAACCAGGGAGGATTTGCGGTTTACATGGGTGAAGGGAGTGGGAATCTTGCCTCCATAAATGCAATCATAGAGGCAGCATTTGCTGGACTCTGGCCCTACAGTAGCACCGGAAAAGTCAGAGAGCAGGTTATGCCTGTGTCCTGTTCCCTCAGCAGAAATCTTTTCTGCCATTTTCTGGGGCCAGGTGGATGGCAACCACTGTAGTAAATAGGAAATGACCCTCACCATTTGGTTCACAATACTCCCAAACCTCTATTTTCTTGTCTTCGGTGATGAAATGAATTGCACTTGTGTTTCAAAACTATGATCTTTTCTCCCTTCTGCAAAGCAGAAAAATACTTTGGCAAGTTCTATTTCTTGACAACACTTAAAAGAAAAAAGAGCAGAGCTTGTTTTTCATCATTACTGTGGAAGAATATTCAATGCCTGCATCTTACAGTGGCCATTTATATTACATGCTCAGTTCTAACTGCCAAGAAATAATTTTTAATGAAATAGAGAAACAATTTTTCAATCTTGCTCTCTACTCAGTGCTTGAAAATTAAGGTAATGGGAGCAGGTCTTACCCTTTGCATTTTTCAGTGATTGCCAGATTTAGAGGGCATGGAGTTTACATTTGAAATGAGCTGTTGAAGGACTAAACATCTGATCCTACTACAATTTATTCCACTTGGAATTAATTGGTCCTCTGCAATCAATCTATCAACAGTATTTATTGAGCTCTAACTCTGTGCAGAGCATGGTACTTAGCTCTCAGAAGAATGACAACGTAGTCTTCTAGTCTTCCATGAGGGACAAAGGAAGGACTTTGGTCTTGAGCATTCAAAATAATAATAATAATAATAATAATTGTAGTATTTGTGAAGCATTTATTATGTGCCAGGCACTGTTCTAAGTGCTGGGGTAGATGCAAGATAATCAGGTTGGACATAGTCCCTGTCCCACATAGGGCTCATAGTCTTACAGATGAGGGAACTGAGGCACAGAGAAGTGAAGTGACATGCCCAAGGTCACACAGCAGAGAAGTGGCAGAGCCAGAATTGGAGCCCATGACCTTCTGACTCCCAGGCCCAGGCTTTATCCACTGTGTTATGCCACTTGACCCAGAATCTGTGCAGAGGAATCAATTATGGTGCTACTGGTCTGTACAGTGCCAGTCACACTTTCATCTCTACCAATCAGGTTTCTGATGGGGCATGGAGTGCAGTAAGTGCCAGGGTGGACAGGGGTGCTGTACATTGAAAGTGTACCCTAAGTCACGTAGGACCCATCTGCGGCCCAATTTCCGCAACATAGTGCTGATGCTTGGTCATAATCTAGTATACTACTGACTTGATAGCTACTACAGTCTTCACTGCCCAGGTAACCCAGATGTTTTTCAAGATTCCTGCTGGCTTGTTCACCTCGTGGAATGTCCTAGAAGATGTTTTCATCACACACTTTCACCATTGATGGTATAGCCCAGCAGGCATTCTTCTCCTTGCTCTGCACATAGTAAGCACTCAATAAATACAATTGAATGAATGAATCAAGATGAGAATTCATGACTATTCATTCCCAGAGCCATGTCTTTCCACCCAGTCCCTGCCCTCAAGAAGCTTACAATATAATAATGGGGAGACCTGTAGGCATCAAAGTTTTACTGATAGTGGGAACAGGGGGAAGCGTAAGGATATAACTGATAATAGCATGAGTATGGAAGAGAAAAGAAATGAATGAACGAATGAATGAATGAATGAATGAATGAATGAATGAATGAATGAATGGGACATGTAGATGGATCTATAGACTATGTGTGCCTAAATTCTGAGAGTCAGAGTAATGGCATAAGCGCTAAGGTTAAAAAATATGGTAAAATGGCCCTTTCTGTGATTACAATGACCTTTGTCTCCATGTTATACAAAGTCATTGTGAAAATTGAATAGCTGATTCTAGTTTTAGTTAAAGAAACAAGTACAATAACTTAGCCCACCTTTTCCAGGATGAGTTCTTCAACTATGGGTGATTGGGACTTTTGCAAAGGAGCATCTGGACTCAGGGCTGTGAATTCACTGAGAGTATAGTAGACATTAATATATCCCGTTGGAAAAACTTAGCTGGCATCATGTATCCATGTTGGATTAGCAAATGGCCTTATTCCAAAGTCCATTTAGAACTGGATTACATAACGTGCCCTTTCATGCCACCACAATTCAAAAACCCTATTTCCTAATGCTTGCTGTGTAGTACATATCTCAAATGGTAAAAATGGGGAGTTTTACCAATGGTTAGAACAGGCACCCATGTTGCAACACACATTGCAGAAATCTGACCTTTTTGTGTTGTTGTTGATGTGGTTTAGATGGCTTTCAAGTGGATGCCTTGACATTTTATTGCCAAATCATTGCTATTTTCCCCTGACAATTTTTGTTTCTGTCGTTCATAGCCTGTTGGTCAGCAACAGCTTGGTGTTCACATGTTTCCCACTTGCATATCGTTCTAATCACTTTAATATATACAGTTGGAGGAATGATGGTTTAACATGGCAGGCTTCTGAGAGAATCACTGTCCTGTGGAAAGTCCAGATTATATCTTTGCTAGTGGTGATGGTCAAGGAAAAAGGAAAATACTCATTCACCAGGTTTGATAACCGTATGACTGCAATGTTTATAAATGCATGAGGTGCAGAGCCTCTGTCCACAACTGTTTTTGTGACTTTTCAAAATAAATTGCATCCTACTATTTCCAGGCCGCAGGGAAAGAATTGATTTTTTCTCTCCCAAATGGGTTAATTTGGCTTTGCCCCTCTATATGAGGGACAGGAGAACACCAGAACAACTGGATGGTAATTTATATTTTTTAATATATGAGAGAAGCAGTGTGACCTAGTGGAAAGAACACAGGCCTGGGAGTCAGTGGACCTGGGTTCTGATCCTAACACCGCCATTTGTCTGCTGTGTGACTTTGGGCAAATGACTTAGCTTCTCTGGGCCTTGCCTTCCTCATCTGTAAAATTGGGATTCAATACCTGTTCTCCCTCCTACTTAGACTGGGTCCCCCATGAGGGACAGGGATTGGGTCTGACCTGATTCTCTCATTATTATTAGTAGTATTCTTTTGTTATGTGGAGATTTTCCTTTCTGGGGGAAAGGCAGCACTACCTTTATGCCCTAAAAGGCATGGACGCTGGTGTCCTGGCATCAGCATGGTACCACCAACTCATATTTCTCAGTTCTCCTCATTTCTCTGATCTGAGCTGCCATTTGACCTAGAAATGATCCTTCTGAGTCCAGTTTCAGCATCACTGACACCTCACCTGTTAGCTTCACATTTACCTCCCTAGGTGAGGCACTGTGAGATGCTCTTCAGTGTTATGGACTCCCGCTGAGTGCACTCATAGAACTCCCGGAGTTCTCCCTCTCCTGCTTGTATTCTGACCTGAACCCATTATTGTGGGTTGGGGAGAAGGACCAGGCTATGTTTGTTACCCCACAACTTGTGAGCAGTCATTCATTCAATCGTATTTATTGAGCGCTTGCTGTGTGCAGAGCACTGCACTAAGAGCATGTTATATATACTAACATAGCATTGAGCAAAACAGAGAAAGGATGAAAGAAGACATTTGGGGAAGGAAAAAGACTTGAATGAAAATATTACCATTTATAATCGAAAAGAAAATTCCTTTAGTTCTTCCTTGCGGTCTGAGTATTACATGCAACCTAAAGCATCATTACTGGAGCAGAGAATCACTGAAGTATGAAGAGAAATGGCTACCACTTCCATTCATGGTGGTTTCAGTGTCATAAATCATTAATTTGATGTTTTTCTCATATCATAGGTGCTTAGAACCAGATGAAAATCTTCAGTGGGCACTTAATTAATGGATCTGAAAAACAGCTTCCAATATTTGTTATGTCATTTTCTTTCTCCAGAGTGGACTAATTCACCTGCCAACAGCTGAAGAAAACAAAACAAGTTTGGCTCATATTCCCAGCACTTAATGATTAATACAGAACATGATCAGTACCTAGAAGTGAATGCTTAGGACACCAAACACTTTTAAGTGCCTCAGAAGTAATATAGATCGAGATCAGAAACTTAACGCTACCACATCTTGTCAAAAATGTCAGCCAGTTTAAGGGGAAGCATGATACTATCAAACCACAAGGGACAGATCGGATCGTGGTAACAAAGGCACATTCAGAAATAGAATAAGGTAAAAGTCAGGGGAGAGTTTCAATCTATTCCAGCCAAAAGAAAAATGAAAACAACTGACACCTTTCATTTGGGAGTTATGCAAGTTACCGTCGATATGAAGTTAAAATGCAGTGCTTTGAAATTGAATGGTGGCCTCAAGAAGCCTTCTCTTTTAGGGAGTGCCTTTCTCCTGGGCAGCCTCTGGTATTCTCTGGGAAACTAAGGCTGGGCTGATACTGTAGAAAAATCAATGCATGACTGGACAGCTCTCTGGAGAACTGTGTTCATCCTAAAAGTCCAATGAGATGATTGAGTCAGCAATCAGTAGTGCTTTTGGAGCCCTTCTCATAAGGAGAGTACTGTCATGCGAAGGCATAGAGAGACCCTGTCCCTGTCCTCAGGGAGCTTCGTCTCAAAGAAGGGAATGGGACAAACCCAAATCTGGAACCTATAATGGAAGCAATAGAAGCAAAGGGGTACATAAAAATGGAAACCCTAGGAAGCTGAACACTTCATATATACTTTACAGAGGTCTTGTGATGACCAGTCCATTGACTCCCACACTTAAAAGCGGGGAAAGGAATCCAGGAGAGTCATTCCAGTGGTGCCCCTCCCTGAGGGAAGTTTAAATTCTTAGTCAAGCCAGAAAGAAGGATTGAGGAGGAAGTAAAGGGACAAGGTTGGGGGAAAGGGAAGCCCCGCGGCCATCTTGCTGGTGAGAGGTTAGAAAGCTGTGTGCCTGGAGAGAATGTTTTCACCAACTCTGTTATACTGTACTCTCCCAAGCGTTTAGTACAGTGGTCTGCACACAGTAAGCACTCAATAGATATGATTGATCGATTAATCGATTGAGAGCAGGACATCGGGAGGCTCGTGCAGTGGACTTTGGATGAACCCAGGACAGAGGGAAGGATCAGAGAGAATTCCTGGATGTTTGGAATCTAGTGGCTAGGATTCTGGAGGGATGATGCCCCTGGCCCTGAACGGGAGATGTCCATGAGCCTCAGGATGCCTACAAGGAAATACAAAGTGCCCTGGGGAGTGGGGAGGCTAGTAAATCCAAGGAAAGGTGATTCGAACTGGATTTGTATTTGTTACCTTGTTAAGATCATATTAAATATTGTTGAGATATCAGATCTTGGTGTATCTGCCTGCTATGGGGGGTGGAGGAGAAGCTCCAGGAGCTGGGGAGACATGTGGACCTGGGAAGCCATAGGCACGGACACAGGAAGGTATACTTCATCTGCAGGCTTCCTATGGCCAGCCCCAGGAAGGGGTGCTAGGCTAGTTTCTGATGACCCTTTCAACATCAGAGAGATGCCTGAACCTCAGCTGAAGGGTGGTGGCAGAAATAGAAATGCAGAGACTAGGGGAACCCTGAAAAGGAAAGGTCCCCAACCTGCTATGGAAGAACAGTAGACTGGAG
Source organism: Ornithorhynchus anatinus (assembly GCF_004115215.2). Taxonomy (NCBI): domain Eukaryota; kingdom Metazoa; phylum Chordata; class Mammalia; order Monotremata; family Ornithorhynchidae; genus Ornithorhynchus; species Ornithorhynchus anatinus. Next base: position 60,088,090 of record NC_041753.1, read on the forward strand.
GACTTTAGAATATATCTTCATCACTCTATTTATTTTGTTTAATGAGATGTACATCACCCTGATTCTATTTATTTGCCATTGTTTTTATATGTTCTTCCCCTTGACTCTATTTATTGCCATTGTTCTTGTCTGCCTGTCTCCCCTGATTAGACTGTAAGCCCGTCAAAGGGCAGGGACTGTCTCTATCTGTTGCCGATTTGTACATTCCAAGCGCTTAGTACAGTGCTCTGTACTATTGAATGAATGAATGAATTAATCCAGAGGAGTCTGACCAGGAACCAGGCACACTTAATGTGACTTCTGGGATCTTTTGGCCAGGTTTCAGGGCTGAAAAGCTGTGGTAATGTCACATATACAAAGCCTGAAGTGTTATATAGAATTGTCAGTGTTTGGTAGGTAAATTCGACAAGGTTTCGTGGAGGAGGTAGGTTTGAAGAAAGTGACGGGGGGGGCATGATGCGAAGGAGGGAGAGGGTGCTCTATGCAGGGGGAATGGAGACTAGGGTGGGAGAGATAGAAAACAGGTTGGCAGAGCTGGAATGGAGACCAAGATCAAGGATGGAGCAGGAGATAAGGGCAATTAGAAAAGGCGGGGCAGTTGGAGAAGAGTCTTTAAACCTATGATCTTTGAGTTAATGAAGGCAACTAAGAACCACTGTAGTCTTCTCAGAAGAGGCAAGGCACAGTAAGAACAAAACTTAATGGAGGGGATTTTTCTGCTGTGTAGAGAATAGGCTGAGGTAGAGAAAAGCCACAGGTGGAGAATCTACCCAGAGAGCTGCTGCAATAATCCAGAATTCATTCATTCATTCATTCATTCAATCATATTTATTGAGTGCTTACTGTGTGCAGAGCACTGTACTAAGTGCTTGGAAAGTGTAATTCAGCAATAGAGACAATCCCTGCCCACTGTGGGCTTACAGTCCAGAGTCATGGTCGTGGGAAAAGAGAGAAGGACCTGGGTTCTAATTTAGGCTCTGCCACTAGTCTGTGGTGTGACCTTGGGCAAGTCACCTCACTATTCTGTGCCTAAATTACCTCATCTGTAAAAATGGGATTAAGAGTGTGAGTCCCATGTGGGACATGGGGGGGTTCCAGCCTGATTAGTTTGTATCTACCCAGTGCTAAGAACAGGGCCTGGCATATAGTAATTGCTTCACAAATACCATTGGGGAAAAAAAAAAGAGAGAGGGGAACAAACAAACCTGGGAAGCATAATTTAAGAAGCATTATTTGGACTTGGGGACAGGCAAATTATGAGAAAATAAATAATGCAGAGGTGTCAAAGACATTTTCACATTTGTTAGCGAGGATGTGAGATTGAAAGCTTCTTGGAGAGAAAGAGTAAGCTCCTCTTGACTATAAGCTTGTTGTGGTCAGGGATTGTATCTACCAACTCCGTTGTATTGTACTCTTCCATATGCTTAGTACAGTGCTTACCCAGTAAGCACTCAACATACGCCATTGAGTAGTAGTATCTATCAAGCACTTACTGTTTACAGAGGACTGAACTATCCTCTGTTCACAAGGAGTACAAGGATGGGAATTAGACAGAGTCCCTGACCCTCGAGGGACTCACAATTGAAGTATATGAGTGGAGAGAGGAAACTGGAGATAGACACAACTATAAAAACACTAAAACCACTTAGGACAAGTAGAAATATACCCCACCAAAGCAATAAGGTACTGTGACAAGAGGAGCAGAAGTTCAGACTCTTTGCAACTCAGAGTCCAGCAGCCACAGTGGCAGCCACAGGGACCGACACAATTACAGCAGAAGCTTCCAACATGCTACATTTTGTGGAGGCCTCAGGCTGCCAATGTGTCTGTCCTTCCTGTCACAGCGGTACAAGGCAGGATGGGATTGCAGACCTGGGTGGAGGTGAAGGGGCTCAGCTGTGCCATATCCAGTCAGAGAGAGGTTGGGGATTCAGGTGCTACTGCTTCTGTTTCTGTCTTGACTCTTGACAGGATGGGATTGAGACGCTGGGATGAGGATGATGTTCCGCACACAATGTTCCTCTTCTTATTGTCCATCCTTCCTACTCCTGCTCTCCCTGTTTCCTTCCTCTCCCACCCTCCCCATCCCTCTCATCCTCAGGCACTTGTGCTTTAAGTTCATGCTAGACCCAGGATGGTCTCTGGATAGTGCTAGGACAGTTGGTAATACTCTCCTGAATGTAAAGAAGAGATGGTGTATTGTTTGAAAGTGCTTTTGAAATCAATCTATAATGACTTCAGCTCTCTGCTAGTATGTTTTAATAATGATAATCATAATAATAAAGTACCAAAACATACTATCCCTTTTAATAAGTGTGTGTGTGTGTATATCTACACACTTCTACAACATATTTGGTGTTTTAGTTTTTATTCCTTCTCAAGGAAGGGAAATAATGAAATAAAGAAATTCAATAGTTGGCTAACAATTATGAGGCTTTTGCTCCTGCTAGTGTCTCTAAGTTATTTTAGGTTTTTAATCATTGCTTCCTTCTTTTAAAACAAAATAATAATGACTTTTTTTTTCTCCTGCTGTACATATCCCCTTTCCTTTGAAGTCTGGAGTAGTTTCAGATGAGCCTAAGAGAGCACAAAAGTGGAAGAAATTAATTTTATATTAAATTTTCAGAAATTTTCCATGGGTTTCCAGGAACTGGTGTAACAGTGACACACAATAACCCCCCCACACACACACCCCTACACCCCCCTACTTTCATTATGTCTGCCAAATAATAAGGTTTTGAATATGTTCAAGCAATTCAGTATTCTGGCTAAAGTATCATAAGGAACCTCTCTAGGGAAAAGGGAAAAAGAGAGTGCTGTGAGGCCCCTGGGGATGTTCAGGTTAATCAAGATTCTATAATAAGGAATTGAACAGTTTTCACCCTCTAAGGAGACCACAAAACTTGTTATTAGGCATTCTGTATTGTCCCACTCACTCCAGCATGGAGTCTGTAACTCCACTGGGGTAACTGTCGGTGATGTCATGGGGCTGAAATGAACATGCATCAGAAACCACACCCTTGAGACTGGGTTCTTCCATGGCTTTCCGATGGCTGTTGTTATGGTGGGAGAGGTGGTTTTTCGTTCCTATGAGAAGATAACCGGGGCTGATTACCAGAATCGAGGATAGGCTAGAGGGCAGTTCTGGCTCAGGTTAAGATTGTCACCAAGGTGCAATAGGAGCTTGAAGTGCTCTGCAGACAAAGAGAAGCTTGCATTTAAACTGGTGAAACGTTTATTCCCAGTGGTGGAGTTTGGGATGGGGACTCAGAAATTCCAGGGAACAAAAGAAATTCAGTATTGTTTTCAAGTTGTTTTAACCTCTGAGCTCTCTACTATCATCAATGATATTTATCAAGCACTTATTATGTCCAGAACACTAGACTAAGCACTTGGGAGAGTACAATACAGCAGGGTTGATAGACACATTCCCTTCCCACAGCAAGCTCACAGTCTATAAGGGGAGTCAAACAGCAATATGCATAAATAAATTACAACATATAATAATACTAATGATGGTATTTGTTAAGCGCTTACCAATTTATAGATATGTACATTAGTGCTGCAGAGTTGAGGATGGGGGTGAATATCGAATGCCCAAAGGTCATAGATCTAAATGTATTGATGACCCAGAGGGAGAAGGAGCTGGAGAAATGAGAGCTTGATCGGGGAAGGTCTCTGGGAGGAGATGTGATCTTACTAAGGCTTTGAAGATGGGGAGAGTAGTTGTCCAGAGTATATGGAGTGGGAGGGAGTTCCAGGCTTGAGGGAGGACGTGGGAAAGGGATGGGCGGTAAGATAGATGAGATCGGGGCAGAGTGAGTAAGCTGGAGCTAGAGGAGCAACGTGTGCAGGCTGGGCTGTAGGAGGAGAACAGTGAGGTAAGGTAGGAGGGGCAAGCTAAGTGAGGCCTTAATAGCCTCACTCAAGTAAAAAGTAAGGAGTTTCTGTTTGATGCAGAGGTGTGGCTCAATGAAAAGAGCGTGGGCTTCGGAATTAGAGGTCATGGGTTCGACTCCCGGCTCTGCCACTTGTCAGCTGTGTGACTGTGGGCAAGTCACTTAACTTCTCTGTGCCTCAGTTACCTCATCTGTAAAATGGGGATTATCTGTGAGCCTCACGTGGGACAAACTGATTACCCTGTATCTGCCTCAGCGCTTAGAACAGTGCTCTGCACATAGTAAGCGCTTAACAAATACCAACGTTATTATTATTATTAGTAACTACTATGTGACTCATTCTGCTGAGAGAAAACATTTTGAGAGGCCTGGAATATCGCAACAGCCCCAGTGTATTTTTGTAGGGTGAGTTCAATCAATCAATAGTATTTATTATTATTAATGATAATATAATAATATTGTTTAAATGCTTACTATGTGCCAAGCACTGTACTAAGTGCTGGGGTAGATACAAAGTCATCTGGTCCCACATGGGGCTCACAGTCTAAGTAGGAGGGAGAACAACTACTCAATCCCCATTTACAGATGAATGAACTGAGGTCCAGAGAGGTTAAGTAACTTCCCCAAGGGCACACAGCAGACAAATGGCAAAGGCAGGATTAGAACCCAGGTCCTCTGACTCCCAGGCATTTGACACTAGGCCACACTGCTTCTCTGAGTGCTTATTATGTGCAGAGCACTGTACTAAGTATTTGGGAGAGTACAATACAACGAATTTGGTAGATATGATCCTTGCACACAAATTGCTTACAGCCTAGAAGAGGAGTTTACATACTAGTTGGGTTTTTTTGTTTGTTTTTCGTGGTATGTGCCAGCTATGGTTCTAAGTGCTGGGGTAGATATAAGATAATCAGGTTAGATAATCAGGCTCACAATCTTAACCCCCATTTTACAGATGAGGTAACTGAGGCACAGAGAAGCGAAGTGACTGGCCCAAGATCACATGGCAGACAAGTGGTGGAGCCGGGATTGGAACTCAAGTCCTTCTGACTTACAAGACTGTGGTCTATCCACTAGGCCACACTGCTTCGCTAATTCTGATACATAGTTTCCGTGTGTACTTAGAATTTTATGTCGTAGAAGCACTTGAGGATTGTGATTGCCTTTGTATAGGTAAACATTATTTCTGCTGGTGACACATTGTCCCCCTAATTCTTTTTTTTTTATTGTTGTTTTTCCCTAACACAATTTGGAGAAACTCTTGTAGTTCGCAAGACGATGTCAGACATGCATCCCGTTTGTACAATAGACAAGACCAAATCATTCTTTTCATTATGACAGAAGCTTGTCTATGCCCAAAACCAGGTTAAAAAGAGCTCCCACCATTTCTCCCACTCAAATTATTACTAGATTTGACAGATAAACATTAAGATAATGTCATTTCCTTGAAACATCCACCTTACAATGCATTTATCCCTGGTGGATGTAAATTTGCTTTATTTCACTCTAATTTCATATCATAATTTTGTTTTGCCATTCCCAGTTCCTTTCTAAATAAGAAAAAAAAAAGGGGGAGACAGAGCAGTGGAAAGCGGAGCTTTCAGAGACTGTGTGAAGGAAGAAGGAGAAACAGAGAGCTGAGAAATTCTCTCAGTAATTTTGGCCCAACAGTCTTCTCCTGAAGAAAGAGAGAATTATCCATATTGGCTCCTTTATTTGGTCCTGATCAGTAAATAATTACGCCACTCTCCATGTCATTTGGCTTGTGTAGACATAACTAGAGCTCTTGTTTTGGCAGATCTTCTGTCCTGATCTGCTTTTCAAAATTCATTTGCTTAAATCTCCTCCCGGCCTGTTTGTTGCACAGAGGACTACAGTTCCTTCTGTGAAGGACTGAAGTGCTGATTGATGTTAGAAACTCAGTACTAATTATATCTGGTCCTGTGAAGTAGGATTCTTGTGAAACAATACCCTGGAGATGATGTTTCAGAAATGTTCTGCTCCATCGACAACTGATGCTTCATCACAACCAATCATATACCTTTCTGTTTTGTAATGCAACGGATTGTATATCCAGATAGGCTATTTTCATTTTTCAATTGTCATTTCATCATTGTCATTTCATCAAAGTGCTCTATAGCGAATATATTTTCAATGATATAGGGAATCAGTTTGGAGGGGGCCTTGGCAGGGGTGTCCAGACTATGCTGGAGGGTTGGGGGCCCAGGGCGGGGGGGGAGAAAACTTGGGTCAGTATTGGTGCTGGGCAAGAGTTTAAAGAGAGGAAGTCCTGTCCTTAAAATTGTCCCTCCTCCCTCTCTCCCCTAACCTACCAATCAACTCCCAAAGTTATTTTCAATGGCCCTGAGTTTGTGGGCACTTTGGCTGCTTCCCCAAACCTCCCTGTGCCATTTCAGACAATCTCAGGCCTAAGTCACTGGCACTCCCTTGCTCTTCCCCCCTCTCTGCTTCCCCATCAACGGCAGCAGTGTGTTTCCTGGAGTCCTGCTGTTGTACGTGGTGTGAAGAGAGTTTTAAGGAAGCTCTACCCTTAAATCTCTCCCTCTTTCTCTCTCCCCCACCCCCCAGCCCTCGTGCACTCAATGTCGTGCAGTAGCCGAACTTAGAGGGGACCGTCCCAATTGTCATGTCTCTGCCTGATGACGTTCTGGACAGCTTCCTGCCCTGCAAGATGACTCCACCCCTCCTACTGATCTGCTGCCACTTGGGGCAGCCAGGGATAGGAGGGGCAGTTGACTAAAGCATCAGTACCTCTGGTTCTGCTGCTTTGTGCACCAGGGGATGCAGGGCTTTTAGGATGTGGGGCTTGGGGTACCCTTCCAAGCCTATGGAGAAAAGCCAAGCCATACAATGAATACTACTGGGGGAAAAGTAAGCCCTCTGATTCACCTCCACAGCTTTTGGGGTAGTGCAGTTTCATGTCACAGCTTCTTGCCTGATATCTTAGGACTGGATGAAGGCCAGCCTGAAGCCTGAGCTTGCCAAAATGGTGAGTAAGCTTCTGGCTCATCCCCACTCCAGCAACAGCAGGCTTGTCACTGCTGTCTTCACTGGGGTGGGACATGCCTTCATCCGCCCAAGCCACAGCCGATCTGGGCTGCATCCCCCCCGCCTCCCAGCAGGGAAGCAATTGGGGGGGCCACATCACCCAGCTTATAAATCACAACGGTCCCTCCCATCTTGTCCTCGTTAGGACAGAGGGCACTCTCCCAGGCCTCAGCAGTCAATCAATCAGCAGTTGTTGTTGCACTTACCGTGTGCAGGGCACTGTACTAAACCCTTGGGAGAGTACAACAGACTCGGTAGGCCCACCCCTGCCCTCTGGGAGCTTACAATCTAGTGGGAGAGAGACAGACGTTAAAATAAATTGTGGGTCTGGGAAGCAAGCAAGAGTGAGGAAATATATGTAGATGCAAAGAAGAGACGAAGGCGAGACGAAGGGCACGGGAAAGGCCTCCGAATTTTAGCGCCCCTTGTCCAGACAGAGGGACTTTCCTCTGTTTTAGTGCTGTGGTCTCGGGGGGAGCCTGTCTTATCTCTATCCCCTATAGACTTCTCTCAGCCCTTTCGTAGGTGCAGTGAGGGAAGCAAGTGGCCTAGTGGAAAGAGCACAGGACTGGGAGTCAGAAGAGCTAGGTTCTAAGCCCAGCTCTGCCACTTACCTACTGTGTGACCTTGGGTTAGTCATTTCACTTCTCTGTGCCTCTGTTTCCTAATCTTTCAAGTGAGGACAACATATCTCTTCTCCCTCCCGCTAAAACTGTGAGCTAGCTGGGTCTAACCTGATTGCATAGTGCTTGGCACATCAAACAATCAATCAGTGGTATTTATTGAAAATCTACTGTGTGCAGAACACTGTACTCAGTGCTTGACCTCCTTTCCTCTTCTCCCATTCCCTTCTGAGTCCCCCATGACTTGCTCCCTTTACTCATCCCCTGTCCCAGCCCCACAGTACTTATATACATATCTGTAATTTATTTCTATTAATGTCTGTCTCCCCCTCTAGACTATTATCTCACTGTGGGCAAGGAATGTGTCTGTTTATTGCTATATCGTATTCTCCCAAGCTCTTAGCAGAGTGCTCTACGCACAGTAAGCATTCAATAAATACGATCGAATGAACACAATAAAACAGAGTTGGTAGACACGTTCCCTTCCCCCAAAGAGCTTACAGTCTAGAGGGGGAGACAAGGACTATTGTAAGTGGTAAACAATATCACCATTCTTACTTTTACTATCATTAGCATCATCGTTATTATTCAGTAGGTCCAACCTCCCACCCCCATCCTGATCCCCTAGGTAACAGGGGGCAGTCTCACCCCAGTTCTTTAGCTGTAACAGTTTGTCTCCTCTCTTCCATCTGGGGTGATAAGCCCTGCCCCAACACTGCTAGAACTTTAGCCAGCCTATGTCCGGCCCAGCCTCCCGCCCTTTCTCCCCATCCTCATATCAGATTTAAAGAGGTAGACCGGGGAAATCTTTGTTTTCTACCTCTTCCCCATTCGTATCTTTGTCCTCTTTTATTTCTTCAGTCTCTGTCTCTACTAGAAAGCAGCATGGCTTAGGGGATAGAGCATGGGCCTGGGAGTCAGAAGGACCTGGCTTCTAATCCTAGCTCTGCCACCTATGGTGTGACCTTGGGCAAGCCACTTAACTTCTCTGTGCCTCTGTTTCCTCATCTGTAAAATGGAGATTAAGACTGTGAGCCCTATGTGGGACAGGGACCGTGTCCAACCCGATTAACTTGTATCTACCCTAGTGCTTAGAACAACGCCTAGCACGCAGTGAGCGGTTAACAGATACTACAATTATTTTTACTATTTCGTCTCTCTCGGCTCTATATCTCTGCATCTGCCTTCTCTCTGGGTTTCATCTGGCCATGGTCTCTGGGGCTCTCTGCCCCTAGCTGTGTCTTTCCCTGGCCCTCTGGGGCTCCCTGGCTGTCATCACTGAACCCGCCCCACTCTGTGTCTCTTCTGCCTTTTTTACCCTCTTCCCGGAACCCCGTCTCCCTTTGGGCCCCATGCACAACACCCAAAGTTGGCATCTCTGAAGTAATATGACTCACTCCCGCTATTCCCAGTCAACCTAGTACATTCCCACACACTCAAACCAAGTCCAAAGTGTGACTACAGAACTTACGAACGGCCCTGTGAAGGTAAAAGGCAGTAGGATGAGATATCTATCTTCTAAGGGACTGGCTGGTAAGATCTGTGTGACTTATTTATGCTAAGTTAAACCATAAATAATTCAAACCGAAAAATCTTCCTCACTAAAAGTGGCTTGAACAAGTGCAAGCGGATGTATAGAAGAGTTGTTTGGTTTCAATATTCCCAAAGTAAATATGCACTTAAGGAAGGACAGGTACCTGGAGTGCAGGTCAGGCTATACCACTAGAATGGCATTTTGGAGGCCAGGGGAATCATGAGATCATATTAAATTATATGGTGTGAATGAAACACTGAATATGATTTACAGATCCATGCAAACAGAGGGCTTAAATCTCATCTTCCTTCCTCACCCAGAGCTCTGGTATGCTGGGGAAGCATGTAGATGCAGAGAGGAAGGGAGCTGGGTAAAGCTCTGTGTTTTGCGGGGGATGAGTGACTATTATGTGGCTTTGAAGGAACCTTTAGCTTCCTGAAAAGTCATCAGTGTGGCCTGTAGGCCTTGCTGCACAGGGGCAGATTTTAGGGACAGCCACTGCTGCCCCCAGTTCCCATTCAAGGAGACTCCATCTCCCAGCAGGCCCTGTTTAAAAGTATCTACAAACCTTCCTTCCACCCCACATCTTTTGGGCTTAATTAATGAATTATTGGCACTTGTTAAGCACTTTACTATATGCTGAGCATTGTATTAAGCCCTGGGGGAGATAGAAGATAATCAAGTGGGACACAGTCCCCACTCCACATGGGGCTGACAGTCTAAGAAAGAGGGATTAGAATCCAGGTTTGCTGGAATAGGATGCTGGGAAAATGGCAGCATCTCACTGGCCTATGGGTGGGCATGTCGTCGGCCCTCCCTTGAGCTGCCTCTTTTCCTCCTGCTTTCCTCCCTCCCAGTCTCTAGCCTCTGGCAATTTCAGGGGAGGAAGACTGAACCAAGTTTTTAACTACAATGAGCCATGAGGGATCCTGTTTCTTCTGACCCCCCACCATGTCCTATCCAGTTGTGTGTTACTGGAAGAAAGTTCCTTAATTCTGCCATCTGATCTATCCTGAATGTGTCATGAAAACCTGCCTTGTGGCAGAACGAGCTATGCTATCTTCCCACTTAAAATTCAAATGATATTCTTTCAGGTTAAGGCTTTGAAATTCATTCTGTCCAGCCTCTCAGTCGTTCCCGATCTTCCAGGAGAATGTCATTTTGGGAAGGAGGGAGACTAATGCCATCTGTGAGATCCCTCTAGACTGAAAGCTCCTTGTGGGCAGGGAACGTGTCCACACCAAATTCTTTATATCGTACCCTCGAAAGTGCTTAGTACAATGCTCTGCAGAGAGTGAGTGCTCAGTAAATATGGTTGATTGATTGATCCTGCCTAGGGAGTGGGCAGGGGGGCAGGGGCCAATTTTGATTACCCCAGTTGGCTGGGAAGCTGCATTGGCTCACCCTCCCATTCAGGACATTCTAGACCTTTTCTGTGTCAGCACCGATCTCCATGAGGCCCCTCCCCTGCTCCCTCTCAACCCCTCCCCCCACACACAACTGGCTTGAGGCTTGTATTGTACCTGTCTTGTGGGAGGAGCAAGGAGGAACGCTATCTAAACTGGACGTCTTCCTTGTATAAAACCTACAGCTGAAGTTCCCTGCTAAGATGCTCACCAGTCGGCGGTTTTGCTAAGTGCTGTACAGGAGCAGTGGAATTGAGTATAAATTCCATTTCCATATGAATGGGCACTTATGAAAGCTAATATTTTCCCTCCCTTCAGGGGGTGTCCTTTAATATTGGAAGAACTATTTTGTAACATCTTAGATGCTCACTCTTTGGCATATTAGGTATATGATGCCTACAAAGGAAGTAATGATGATGTGGGTAATAACCAGATACCACAGAGACAGACAACAGAGAGGACGCCCTATCACAATGATGGAAAAGAATACTTCTCTGTTAATAGGCATCCCACCCCAGCCGTGGTTCCTGCATGAAGAGAATAGCTCTTTATGCCAAATTGGATCTTATACCTGTAATGTGGTTAGAAGACAATGAAATTACTTAGTTTTCAAACTACCAGACTTATTTTCATTTTTAATGGTAAGAAAGAGAGGGGCTAACCCTCCAGTGCTACATAGCTACCCAAGTGTTTTCCAAAAATGTCAGGGCTCCAGTCTAAATGAATAATAATTGTAATTTCTGATAAGCACTTACTATGTGTCAAGCACTGGTGTAGACACAAGGTAATCGGATGGACACAGTCTCTGTCCCAGTGGGGCTAACAGTCTAAGGAGGAGGGTGTCCCCATTTTACAGAGGGGGAAACTGAGGGACAGAGCAGTTAACTGACTTGCCCAAGGTCACACAGCAGACAAGTGACAGAGCAAGGATTAGAACCCAAGTAATAATAACGGCTGTGGCATTTTTTAAGTGCTTACTATGTGCCAGGCATGGCATTAAGCACTGGGGTAGATACCAGATAATCAGATCAGACACAGTCCCTGTCCCACATGGCGCACACAGTCTAAGAGGGAGAGAGAACAGGTATTGAGTACCCAATTTTACAGATGAGGTAACTGAGGCCCAGATAAATAAAGCGATTAGCCCAAGGTTAGCAGCAGAACTGGGAATATAACCCTGATCCTCTGACTCCCAGGCTCATACTCTCTCCACTAGGCCACACTGTTTCTGGCCTCTGACCACTGGCATCTGACCCTATTCAAGCTGTTCCTTCTACACAGCTAGAAAGTTTCTCACACGTGTCTTCCAGCTTTTTAAAACCTAAGACAATGCTGAGAGGAACCGACAATCAGATAATCCATCTGTGAGAACGTCTGGTATCACATCGTCTCGGTCCCCACTCTAAGAGGCTGGTCCAGCATTGACCCAAACTCAGGGCGTGTCCAGGTCCAGGGTGAATCCAAGCTGAAGAGCAGCTGGGCAAGTGTCCTAACAATGGTCAAAGATGTCCTATGGCAAAGAGATGGACCAATGTATGCTTCCTCTCCTGGGCTTTTCCTGACCTAGGCCATTCCAAACAGATGGGGGCACTCTGCTGTTCTTGAAAGAGCTGTGGAAAAGCAGATTCCACATCCTGACTTCTCTGTTATCATCATGATTTTGACTGTGCCCCCTCCCTTTTTATTCATTCATTCCATCAATCAATTATTAGCATTTATTGAGTGCTCGCGAGTGTAAAGGACTGTTCTAAGTGCTTGGGAAAGTACATTAGAGTAAGTAGGCATTATCCCTCTAGTCCGTAACTTTCTTGTGGACAGAGATTGTGTCTACCAACTCTTGTATTGTATGCTCCCAAGTATCTAGTGCGGTGCTCTGCTCACAGTAAGTGCTCAGTAAATACCACTGAATGGTTGATTGATGGATTGATCAAGGTGTTTAGAGTGTAGTGGGGAAGACAGACATGAAAATAAATTACAGGTAGGTGAGACAAGAATATGGATATAAATGCAGTGGGTCTGAGGGTAGAGTGACTACCTATGTGCTTAAGACATACAGACTGAAATACATAGATAAGACAGGAGGAAGGGAAAAGAGTGTGGGAAGATGAGAGATTAGTCAGAGAAAGCTTGCTCAAGGAAATGTGATGTTAGTAGGGCTTTTCTTCTCTCCCTAGCATCTAGTAAGTGCTTTGCAGACAGTAATCACTCAGTAAATACCATTGATTGGCTAACTGAAATGGCGTGAACTCTGAGAGGCCTTCACAAAGTTGCCTGAACTTTTCCTTCTTACATCTTTCTCTCCCACTTGTTGCCCCAGCCTAAGCAGATTTTTAATTCTAGGATTCAAACAGACTCAGTCAGTCAATCGGTCAATCGTATTTATTGAGCATTTATTATGATTATGGTATTTGTTAAACGCTTACTATGTGCCAGGCACAGTACTAAGTGTTGGGATGGATACAAGCAAATTGGGTTGGACGCAGTCCCTGTCCCACGTGGAGTTCACAGTCTCAATCCTCATTTTACGGATGAGGTAACTAAGGCCCAGAGAAGTGAAGCAACTTGCCCAAGGTCACACAGCAGACAAGTGGCAGAGCCGGAATTAGAACCCACGTCCATGCTGTTTACTGTGTGCAGAGCACTGTATTAAGCATTTGGGAGAGTACAATATAACAATACAAGAGACACATTCCCTGTCCACAACAAGCTTATAGTCTAGAGGGGGAGACAGATGCTAATATAAACAAATTACAGATATGTACATAAGTGCTGAGGGGCTGGGATGGGGGATGAATAAAAGGAACAAGTTAGGGTGACACAGAAGGGAGTCGAAGAAAAGGAAAAGAGGGCTTAATCAGGGAAGGCCTGGAGGAGATCTAACTTCAATAAGGCTTTGAAGTAGAGAAAGCGTCTGTTGGATATGAAGAGGGAGGGCGTTCCAGGCTAGAGGCAGGACCTGGGTCAGAGGTCGGTGGCCAGCTAGATGAGATCGAGGTACATTGAGTAGGCAGATATTAGAGGAGTGAAGTGTGCAGTTTGGGTTGTAGGAGAGCAGTGAGGTGAGATAGGAGGGGGCAAGGTGATTGGGTGCTTTAAAGCACTCATCTTGTTATTACTGCTCTAGGCTTCTGAATCTTGAGAGGCTAAAATACCACCCATGATTTATTTGTGACCAAAGCACCTTAGTGTGAATGCAGAGGTTAATTTAAAAAAATGATTGTTTCAGCATTCAAGCCCATGATGTTTGTATTTTGAGCTCTAAACTGATCAATTAGTTGCTACTTCCATGAGCAAAAGAGGGACTGGAGCAATCATCTTTCAAGAGTGGTTCCATCAAGACATAGTGTCTGATCATGGGCATTTCTACAGAAAGCATAATGTGGGCATGTTTTCATTCACTTAAGAAGCAAGGAAAGAGGCAAAAGATTGGAATTATTGCCATTTTCAGCCTAAAAACAGTAGATGCTATGTTTGGGCAACAGAACTCTTTAATATAGCCAAGAGACCGATCTGGCTCAAAAAATGAGCATTTCAGCATTCCCAGTGCCAATTACTTTCTTTGCCTTCAGTTTCCTGGCTGGGAGGAAAAAAAAAAAAACAAGACTTGCAGCCATTTTCTCTCTCCTCCACAATGTTCTTTTTAAAGATCCAGATACAGTTGTGCTCAAATCTCCATATTCCTTTGTCATTCCTCTGCTCCCACTGTTGGGAATACTGATATTGAAGTGGTTATTACCACTTTGCTAAAGGCGGCTATTACTCTACTTATCTGAAGACAAGGGAAGGCAAGACCCTGGAAAAATGAGATTTTAATCACTGTGTTGTTTGAGTTGATACTTGATTTCAAACATTATTATTTTTCCTGGACCTTGCTTTAATTAAGTGAGTGGGTTGAGTTATGTGAACTACCGAAGGTTCAAATCTAAACTTCTGCTGATCAGTTTCTCAGGAGTGAATACAATTTGGATCTTCAAACTGAAGGTTATATTGAAGACCCAACACTTAAGAGACGTGATATTGTGATCATACGTGATATAAGAATCTGCCCTAGATTTTTCTAATTTTAAGTCAGTCAGCTAACAAGGACTGTTCCCTTAGTGAGCGGGGCAATGGAACCATCATTGAGATATACAATAGCATTGATCCCATTTCCTCTCATGGTTAAACTAACTCTCCCCAGATAAATTCCCTGGTGGAGTTTCTGGAGTGGAGGAGGAGAAGAAAGAAGGAGGGGGAAGAAATGGGGAGTAGGGAGCTCTGTGTCATGTCATTTAAGCAATGGGTATGGCATCTTTTGGTGGTTAGCAGCTGCTGCTGTAGCCTCCTTTCCAGTAAATTACATATAAAGGGAAGGCAATAATACCAGATATTCCTTTGACAAGCTCTTAGGCTGTGAGCCCCACATAGGACAGGGATAATGTCAGACCTGATGACCTGATTATCTTATATCTACCCCAATACTTAGTACAGTGCTTTGTACATAATAATAATAAATTTAATGATGGTATTTGTTAAGCGCTTACTATGTGCCAAGCACTGTTCTAAACGCTGGGGGAGATACAAGATAATCAAGTTGTCCCACGAGGGGCTCACATTCTTAATCCCGATTTTACAGATGAGGTAGCTGAGGCACAGAGTGGTTAAATGACTTGCCCAAAGTCACACAGCTGAAAAGTGGCACAGCCAGGATAAGAACCCACAACCTCTGACTCCCAAGCCCGTGCTCTTTCCACTAAGCCACGCTGCTTCTCTACATAGTAAGCACATAATAATAATAATAATGTTGGTATTTGTTAAGCGCTTTCTATGTGCCGAGCACTGTTCTAAGCGCTGGGGTAGACATAAGGGAAGCAGGTTGTCCCATGTGGGGCTCACAGTCTTAATCCCCATTTTACAGATGAGGGAACTGAGGCACAGAGAAGTTAAGTGACTTGCCCACAGTCACACAGCCGACAAGTGGCAGAGCTGGGATTCGAACTCATGAGTCCTGATTCCAGGGCCCGTGCTCTTTCCACTGAGCCACGCTGCTTCTCAACATAGCAAACAGCACAATTATTACTATTGATATTATATTATCATTACTATATCAATCAATCCATTGTATTTAATGAGCGCTTACTGTGTGCAGGGCACTGCACTAAGCACTTGGGAGAGTACAACACAACAATATAACAGACACATTCCCTTCGCACAGTGAGCTTACAGTCTAGAGGAGCAAGCAGATAATATAAATAAATTACAGATTTATAAATAAGTGCTGTGGGGCTGTTGGGGGATGGGGGTGATGAGTAAAGGGAGCAAGTCAGGGCAACACAGAAAGGAGTGGAAAAAGGGGAAATGAGGGCTTAATCAGGGAAGGCCTCTTGGAGATGTGCCTTCAATGAGACTTGAAAAGTGGGGAGAGTAATTATTCCCTGGGTACGAAAAGAGAGGGCGTTCCAGGCCAGAGGCAGGATGTGGGCGAGAGGTCAGCCACAAGATAGAAGAGAGTGAGTTTTAGAGGAGCAAAATGTGAGGTCTGGGTTGTAGGAGAATAGTGAGGTGAGGTGAGGTGGGGGGGGGGGGCGTTGCTAGGTGATTGAGTGCATTAAAGCTGATATACTAAGAAGTTTCTGTTCAATGCAGAGATGGATGGGCAACTACTGGAGGTTCTTGAGAAGTGGGGAAAGATGGACTGAACATTTCTGTAGGAAAATGATCTGGGCAGCAGAGTGAAATATGGACTGGAGTTGGGAGAGACAGGAGGCAGGGGAGGTCAGCAAGGAGGCTGATACATTAACCAAGGTGGGATAGGAAAAGTGCTTGGATTAACACAGTAGCAGTTTGGATGGAGAGGAAAGGGGTGTTGTGAAGGTTGAACTGACAGGATTTAGGGTTAGACTGTGTATGCGGGTTGAATGAGAGAGAGGAGTCAAGGATAATGCCAATGTTACGGGCTTGTGAGGCAGGAAGGATGATGGTGTTATTATTATTGTACTTATCATTATTATTTCCATGGACTCATGTGGTTTTCAAGTGGAATTATTCATTTTGGAGTTTAGGCATTTTGTACGTGAATAGAATATGAATGGACGGAAAGCTGCCCAAGGACACTGAGATCTCTTTGCGGAGCTACCTCAGGTGGCCCAGGTCATCGAACATCGGAACCACCTGCCAGGACATATAGATACTTTCAAGTGTGGCCTCTGGAACCCCTGCTCTATTACAGGTAAGCTACCTTTCGTCCATGATCTTTTCCTCTCCCGTCTCTCCTCCTCCTCGCCCTTTCGGAAACGTGGTTCTCTCCCGAAGACACGGTCTCCACCGCTGCTCTCTCCAGCGGAGGCCTCTCCCTCTCCCACTCCCCCAGACTCACCGGTAAGGGAGGAGGCGTCGGCTTCCTCCTCTCACCCCGTTGCCGCTTCCGCACTATCCCTCCTCCCCCCCGCCTTCCCCTCCTTCGAAGCCCATATCATTCGCCTCTACCACCCCCTCCAGATACTTGTCGCCGTCATCTACCTCCCTCCCGGTCCCACCTCCGACTTCTTCAACCACCTTGACCCCTTTCTCACCTTCCTTCTCTCCTTCTCTCTGCCCACTCTGATCCTCGGAGACTTCAACATCCATATGGATGTACCCGACGACTCCTCTGCCCCCCGCCTGCTATCCCTCCTCGACTCTGCCGACCTCCTCCTCCACCAAACCGCGCCCACTCACCAACTCGGTCACACCCTCGATCTCGTCATCTCCTACCGCTGCACTATCTCCTCCCTCACCAACTCTGAAATCCCTCTCTCTGACCATAACCTTCTCACCTACCTCATCTCTCACACTCCCTCCCCCTGCAAATCTTTGCTACTGCCCCACAGAGACCTCCGCTCTCTCGATCCCATCCGTCTTTCCAAAAGCATCTCTCCTCACCTTGCCGCCCTGTCCTCACTTCCCACTCTCGATGATCAGGTCTCCTCTCTCAACTCCACCCGCTCTACTCATCTCGACTCTCTCGCCCCCCTTTCCCTCCGCCGCTCTCGCTCCACTAACCCACAGCCCTGGATCACCTCCTCTGTCCGCCTCCTACGCTCCTATGCTCGAGCTGCTGAGCGCTGCTGGCGAAAGTCCAAGCACCAAGCCGACCTCACACACTTCAAATTTATCCTTTCCTGCCTTAACTCTGCCCTTTCTTCCGCCAGGCAAAACTTGTTCTCCTCCCTCATCGACACCCATGCCCGTCACCCCCGCCGATTGTTCAGGACCTTTAACTCTCTCCTTAGGCCCCCTGTTCCTCCCCCTCCCCCATCTCTCACCCCCAGTGATCTGGCCTCCTATTTCCTCACAAAAATCAACACAATCAGGTCTGAGCTCCCCAAAGTCACCCCTCCACCTCTCCCCTCCCCCCCACCAACCCTCTCCCCTACTTTCCCATCCTTCCCTGCAGTATCCTCAGAGGAGATCTCCTCCCTCCTCGCAAGTGCCACACCTCCACCTGCGCCTCGGACCCCATTCCCTCTCACCTTATTAAAACCATAGCCCCTGCCCTCCTCCCTTCCTTAACTTCTATTTTTAACCACTCAATCTCCAATGGCTCCTTCCCCTCTGCCTTCAAACATGCCCATGTCTCTCCCATCCTAAAAAAACCCGCTCTTGACCCCACTTCCACCTCCAGTTATCGCCCTATCTCCCTACTACCCTTCCTTTCCAAAATCCTAGAACAAGTCGTCTACAATCGCTGCTTAGAATTCCTTAACTCCCATTCTCTCCTAGACCCCCTCCAATCTGGCTTCCGTCCCCTCCACTCTACCGAGACTGCTCTCTCTAAGGTCACCCATGACCAACTTCTTGCCAAATCCAATGGCTCCTACTCCATTCTAATCCTCCTTGACCTCTCTGCTGCCTTTGACACTGTCGACCATCCCCTCCTCCTCCATACCTTATGTCACCTTGGCTTCACGGACTCCGTCCTCTCCTGGTTCTCCTCTTACCTCTCTGGCCGGTCATTCTCGGTCTCCTTCACTGGTGCCTCCTCCCCCTCCCATCCTTTAACTGTTGGAGTTCCTCAAGGGTCAGTTCTTGGCCCTCTTCTGTTCTCCATTTACACTCACTCCCTCGGTGAACTCATTCGCTCTCATGGCTTTGACTACCATCTCTACGCAGATGACACGCAGATCTACATCTCCGCCCCTGTCCTCTCCCCCTCCCTTCAGGCTCGCATCTCCTCCTGCCTCCGGGACGTCTCCACCTGGATGTCAGCCCGCCACCTAAAACTCAACATGAGCAAGACTGAGCTCCTCATCTTCCCTCCCAAACCCGGTCCTCTCCCAGACTTCTCTATCACCGTGGATGGCACGACCATCCTTCCCGTCTCTCAGGCCCGCGATCTCGGTGTCATCCTTGACTCGTCTCTCTCGTTCACTCCACACATCCTATCCGTTACCAAGACCTGCCGGTTTCACCTCTACAATATCGCCAAGATCCGCCCTTTCCTTTCCACCCAAAAGGCTACCTTACTGTTACGGGCTCTCGTTATATCCCGGCTAGACTACTGTGTCAGCCTTCTCTCTGACCTCCCTTCCTCCTCTCTCTCCCTGCTCCAGTCTATTCTTCACTGCGCTGCCCGGCTCGTCTTCCTGCAGAAACGATCTGGGCATGTCACTCCTCTTCTTAAACAACTCCAGTGGTTGCTTATCAACCTCCGCTCCAAACAAAAACTCCTCACTCTAGGCTTCAAGGCTCTACATCACCTTGCCCCTTCCTACCTCTCCTCCCTTCTCTCTTTCTACCGCCCACCCCGCACACTCCGCTCCTCTGCTGCCCACCTCCTCACCGTCCCTCGGTCTCGCCTATCCCGCCGTCGACCTCTGGGCCACGTCCTCCCGCGGTCCTGGAACGCCCTCCCTCCTCACCTCCGCCAAACTGATTCTCTTCCCCTCTTCAAAACCCTACTTAAAACTCACCTCCTCCAAGAGGCCTTCCCAGACTGAGCTCCCCTTCTCCCTCCACTCCCTCTACCACCCCCCCTTCACCTCTCCGCAGCTAAACCCTCTTTTCCCCCTTTCCCTCTTCTCCTCCCCCTCTCCCTTCCCATCCCCTCAGCACTGTACTCGTCCACTCAACTGTATATATTTTCATTACCCTATTTATTTTGTTAATGAAATGTACATCGCCTCGATTCTATTTAGTTGCCATTGTTTTTACGAGATGTTCTTCCCCTTGACTCTATTTATTGCCATTGTTCTTGTCTGTCCGTCTCCCCCGATTATACTGTAAGCCCGTCAAATGGCAGGGACTGTCTTTATCTGTTGCTGACTTGTTCATTCCAAGCGCTTAGTACAGTGCTCTGCACATAGTAAGTGCTCAATAAATACTATTGAATGAATGAATATAGATTTCTCTCCCGAACTACCTCATTGGAGATGCAGCCATTCCTTCATCTTCTCTCACCCTGAAGCCTGGCCTGAATCCACAATGGATAACCCAGTACAGGTGTGGCTGTTTCTCACTCTGGGGACAAAGACTGGGATCTTTACATATCAACAGTTGTCTGCCTTTACATCAACCAGTCTCACCTTGATTACTACATCCTCACAGATCTCCCTCATCCTGCCTCTCTCCACTCCAGTCCATACTTTATTCTGCTGCGCAGTTCATTTTTCTACAGAAAAATTCAGGCCATGCTTCCCGACTCCTTAAGAACTTCCAGTGACTGCCCACTCACTTCTGCATCAACCAACAACTCCTTATCCTCAGTTTTAAAACACTCAATCAACTTGCCCCCTCCTCCTCACATCTCTCCTTTCTTACCGCAACCCAGCCCTCACACTTCAGTCCATTAATCCCAACCTACTCACTGTACCTCCATCTCATCCATCTCACCTCCAACCTCTCATACATGTCCTGCCTCTGGCCTGCAATGCCCTCCCTCCTCATACCCTATAAGCATTCACTCTCCCCACCTTCAAAGCCTTATCGAGGCACATCTCCCCCAAGAGGCCTTCCCTGAATAAGCCCTTATTTCTTTTTCTCCCACTCCCTTCTGCATCACCCTTGCATTTGGATTTTCACCTTTTATTCAGCCCTCTCTCAGCCCACAACACTTATGTACATATCTGCAATTTATTTATTTATATTAATGTCTGTCTCCCCGTCTGGACTGGAAGTTTATTGTGATCAGGGAATGTGTCTTTCAACTGTGTTATATTTTATGCTCTCAGATGCTTGGTATGGTGCTCTACACATAGTAAGTGATCAATAAATATGATTGATTGATTGATCTTTAGTGTATGCTTTAAGGCTCTCAATCAGTTCCCCCACACTCGAATCTTACCTCCCTGCATTCCTACTGCAACCCAATCTGCACACTTCACTCCTCTAATGCCAATCTTCTCACTGTACCTCACTCTAGCCTGTCTCACCACTAAGCACTTGCCCACATCCTCCCTCTGGCCTGGGACTCTTCTCCCTTCTCATCTGACAGACCACCACTCTCTCAACTTTTGAAGCCCTACTAAAATTGCATCTCCTCCAAGAGGTCTTCCCTAAGCCCTCAATTTCCCTCATTTGCCCTCCTTTCTGCACCGCCTATGCACTTGGATCTGTACCCCTTAAGCACTTGTTATTCAAATTGCCCCCAGCCCAACAGCACTTATGTGTAAATATATGCACTCTGCCATTTCCCTTATTTGCAATTTATTTCAATATCTGTTGCCCCCTCTAATCGCTGAGCTTCTTGTGGGAAGGGATCATGACTACCACCTCTGTTGTACTGTATCCTTCCAAGTGCTTAATACAGGACTCTATACACAGTCAGCAGCCAATAAATCCCATTGATTGAGCTAAGGAGACCAGTTCAGGTGATAAATCAGGATATTTATTGAACACTTACTGGATGCAAAGTGCTTATGGTGCAGTGTTCTAGCTGGGACGTGATGAGGGCTTTGACCAAGATAGTGGCAGTAAAGGTGGAGAGGAATCAATTAATAAATGAATCAATCCATGGTATTTATTGAGTGCTTACTGTGTACAGAGCACTGTACTAAGTGCTTGGCAGAGAACAGTACAACAGAGTTTGGTACATGATTCCTGCCCCCCCAGGAGCTTGTGTTCTAGTGGAGGAGCTTAAAGACTAGTGGAGGATATATTGTGGAGAACTGAATTTGGGAAGTGAAGACAAAGAGTAGTGAAAGATTTCAGCAAGATTGTAGGCTTTGGGTGTGTGGTTGACTGCGATGGCAGAATTAAGAAGAAAAGGTTTAGTAGGGAAAATAAAGAGTTCAGTTATTGCCAAACAATTAGAATCATAATAATAATAATATGGTATTTGTTAAGCACTTATTATGTGCCAGACACTGTACTAAGCGCTGGGGTAGATATGAGAAGCAGCGTGGCTTAGTGGAAAGCGCAAGGGCTTGGGAGTCAAAAGACATGGGTTCTAATCCTGGGTCCGCCACTTGTCTGCTGTGTGACCTTAGGCAAGTCACTTAACTTCTCTGTGCCCCAGTTACCTAAAATGGGGTTTAGGACTGTGAGCCCCACATGGGACAGCCTGATTACCTTATATCTACCTCAGCGCTTAGAACTGTGCTTGGCACATAATAATTGCTTAACAAATACCATCACTATTATTATTATTATTATACAGGATCATCAGGTTGGACAAGGGGCTGTCCCCCATGGGACTCATAATCTCAATCCCCATTTTACAGATGAGGTAACTGAGGCCCAGAGAAGTGAAGTGACCTGCCCAAGGTCACACAACAGACAAGTGGCAGAGGAGACATTAGAACACATGACCTTCTGAATCCCAGACCTGTCCTCTATCCACTAGGTCATGCTGTTTCCTTATTGTCCATGTGAAGCCATCTTAGAGGCAGGAGGAAATTTAAAATGATAAAGCAGATGAAAGTTCTAGACTGGTGAGGTAGATTTGACTTGAAGACAACCTACATAGAGGCAGTAGTTGAAAGAACGGGAGTAGATGAGTTCTCCAAGGAATAATAATAGCAACTATGGTATTTGTTGAGCACTTGCTTCTTGACAAGTAGAGTGTTGAGCACTGGGGTAAGCACATCCAGGTCAGACACGCTCCGGGCCCCACACGGGGCTCACGGTCTAAGTGGGGAGAGAGAACAGGTACTTGATCTCTGTTTATCAAATGAGGAAACTAAGACACAGAGAAGTTTGTTGATTTGTCCAAAGTCACAAAGAAGGCAAGTGCTGGAGCCAGGAATAGTACCCAAGTCCTGTGACTTTCAATCCTGTTCTCTTTCCACTTGGGCTGGCTGCCAAGTGAATGAAAGTAGGCGGAGAAGAGTAGAGATCCCATAAGAAGGACAAGAAACTGAAAAGTGATCAGAGAAATAGAGAGGCAGTCAGGAGAGTACCGGGTTGGTGAAACCAAGGCTGGAAAGAGTATTTAGGAGAACATGATCAAAAAATGTCCAAGACAATCAAGAGATCAAGAAGGATTAAGACAGAGTAGAGTCCATTAGACACGATGGAGTCCATTAGACACGATGAGTAGGGTGAAATCCAGATTTCATGGGGTTGATAAGAGGGTTGGAGACTAAGTGAAAATAGCAGGTGTGATACCACCCGTTCAAAGGGTGTGGACAGGAACAGGGTAGGGAGATGGGATGCTAGCTTGAGGATGCAGTGGAGTTAAGAAGACAGAGCAGGCAGGAGAGCTCTTGAGAGACAAATGGGAAGGAGAAGCATATGGAAGTGGGAGCAGGTGAGCACTGAGGAGGTGAACGTGACCTTTGGGGAAGTTCATGTCTGATTATCTTGCTAACAGAGTAGTTAGTGGATGCAGCAGGGATTAGAGGAGAAGGCAGAAGCCCCGGAGGCTTTAGGAGGGAGCTAAAGGTCTGGAATAGTCAGTGGGGAATCTGGGTGAGAGGATCAATAAGAGATGGATGAGTGTTGTCGAACAGATAAAAGGGTAGAGTTGTGTCATGCGAGCATACATTTGTAGTGGCAGAGCAGAGCCTGACTACTAATGTACGTTACATGTGGGTTTGTCTGATTTGTCCATTTAAGATGAGAGCTGTTGAGGGACTGAAATCATGATTCTCTTTGTTCTATTAAAGGGTTAGAACAGGGTGGGTAATTAATATTTGCTTAGCAACGGTCTGCATTCAATTCCCAGTGGGCCCCGCTCCAGCCCTGGAAACACAGCAACGTGAGCTCCTCTCAACATTTAGACACTGGGAAAGCCATGGCCGTGACTGTTCAACTGAGCCTCGAGGAGCCACTGTGCCTTATTGCTCCAGTCATATTTATCATCCTGCTCCTAGTTTATGTTTTAATGCTTTTTTCTTTCTTTTCTGTTCCTGTCTTAGATTTTGAGTCCCTCAGTGACCAGGGACCATGTTCATCTCTTATCTTCTCTGGGTTTTTTATTCAATCAAGCAATCAATTGTTGATTTTGATTGAATTGTTGATTTTGATTGAACACTTACTGTGTGCAGAGCACTGTACTAAGCATTTGGGGAAGTAATCATAATAATAGCCTTTATAATATTTTTAAGCATTTACTTTTTGCGAAGTACTGCGCTAAGCACTGAAGTAGCTACAAGATCATAAGGTCATAGGTGAGGCTCACAGCCTAAGTAGGAAGGGGAACAGGTATTGAATCCCCATTTTGCAGATGAGGGATCTGAAACACAGAGGTTAAGTGACTTGCCCAAGGTCACACAGCAGGTACGTGATGGAACAGGGATTAAAGCCAGGTCCTCTGAGTCCCAAAGCCCGAGCTCCTTTCACTTGGCCAGGAAAACACAATATGAGAGTTGGCAGACATTATCCCTGCCCATAAGGAGATTACAGTCTATTCTTTTTCCCCAGAGCTCAGTACAGTGCTATTTCTACTTCTCCTCCTTTTGCTCCTCGTCTCTTTCATTATCCACCATTTTGAAAGATAACCATAGTGATCCAGACCCACTTGGCTGGGAAAAGTGCTTTCAAATAGCTGGCCAAATGATGTTGTGGCTGGGCAGTTGAGCACTGGTTTTGGCTTGGTGGGGGAGGCAGAAATGGAGCCACCATAACTCAATTCACCTCCTTCTTCCAGGCCTTAGGCAACCACACCCTGCTGAGGAAGCAAACAGAGTTGCATAACTAATCTCCACACCACAGGACCCCATGCTGAAGATACTTGCCCAGGCCATAAATCTGGGGGGCTCTGCCCATGCCAGGCCTTGGTCCTTGTCTGTGTCTGACCCAGCACAGGTTCTGTGTGAGAGCCAGCTTGGTCTATCCCAGTACGTACAGCTGTTGGTTAACATCTGATGCCGATTAAGCTCCACTGTAATGAAATGTAGCTGAAAGCTCCCAAACTACAGAATCTATAAAAATAGCCATTAAATTGGGTGGTATCTGTGAGCGTTTCCAAAACACAGGATATTCAAGGATCCCCGATGAGTCACCCTCAATGGAAAATTGCGATTAAACTCAATTTTAAACATGCTTAAAGCTAGCAAAGGTATACTGAATTTTCAAAGGGCTTTATTTCAACAACAAGTCAAACTGAGTTCTGAAGAAAGGTGGTCTTTTTTTCCAGATCTTCGTTTGATGTGCATGCAACATTCTGAAAAATTACTCATTAGGCATCTTAGAAGATATTCAGCGAGGGCTTGCTCACTCTTAGAGGGAGGCCTTCATCGCCATTTTGCGATCTGACAGACGAAACCCAGTCAAACGTTCAACAGCCACAAGCCCAGTGAGCTAGATCTCTATCCTCAGTACAGCACTGCTGTACTCAAGCTTCCAGGTTTGCAATTTCAGGATGCAAATAAGCATAAACACACTTGATCATCAGAGGGGGTCTCCATCAAGAGTTTTACTTTAAAAGCAAGTCTGTAGTCACTGTACCTTCTTTCAGTCACTATTCTAATTTCATTCAGTTCACTTGTGATTACTGTATGCAATTATTTTGAACAATTTCTCACTAAATCCCATAAGGTAGTGATTAAAACTTGAAAGCTTTGAAAGAAGAAAAAAAAAAGCTAAAGGAAAATTAAAAAAATGTAGCCAAGCCATTTTGGGCTCTGGATGTCTCTTTTTCCTCTCCCCCACTCCCTGTCTATGTTTCCCCATGGGTCCATTCCTTCTCAAGTGCGTGAAATGTATTTCCTATTCCCTTCAGTCTCTTTGGAAAAGAAAGGCCTCATTTCAAGCAATAATTGATTATTTTCAAAAATACAAAATGCCACGGTTTCAGACAGCCATTCCTTAGAAATGCTGCACTGGCCCCAGTTTGGTAGTCCTGGTAGTCCAGCTGGATTATGGAATCACCTCAATTACACCAATCGCAGCTTCCACCTTAAGCCCTCATGTCACACATTGTCTTAAATGTTTCCAAGATGGCAGATGTAAATAGCATTCGTTAGCTCTTTCCACTAGGCCATGAAAGTTCAATATAGCCGAGATGGCAGATGTGATCCCTGCCCTTAAGAAGCTTATGGTCTAAGATTTTCCCCCAGGGCTCAACACAGTGCTATTGCTACTTCTCCTCCTTCTCCCCTTCCTCTCGTCTGTTATCCACCATTTTGAAAGATAACAATTACCTCACTCACTTTATTGTTCATCATTTTTTTAAGTGTCCCTCTTCTTGAGGGGACAAGGAAGGAATTCAAACATCAGTTTAAAAAAGCATATACCCAGCAGCAGCAGAAACTGCATTTATCAAGTCCACCTCAGTGCATCACTGTGGTGGAAGTGACCAATGGAAAAATATGGATTTTGTCCGGTCCTGAAGACACAGCGGTTCAGCAGATCACTAAGTCACATGGACCTGAATCTGGATTTGGAGCGAAGATGCTTCCACTAGGGATGTGAGGTGAGGAGGGCTATTGCAGAGTGGAATTCCTTTCCAACTCAGATGTGCTTCTCCTTAAGCCAAACTTTCCTATCCCACACCCTATCCCTGCACAGTGCCTGGCTCTGTAATGAGATCCTGAGCATCTACAATCACTGGTATTTATTGAGCAACTACTATGTGCAGGTGCCTGCATTAAGCTGTAGGGAGAGAACCATAGAGATAGAAGACACGGTCCTTGCCCATGTAGAGTCCACAATCTAAATTACTTCTAGGGGGTCCCACTGAAAATATGAGCTCCCTGCAATCACTTCCTTTGCCTTCCTCTAAAACTGGCTCTGCCTAGAGGCCAGCAATCAAGGAGGAGTAAAGCAAGTTTGTCCTGTCTTTTTTTGTCCCATATGGGATCAAGACCTTGGAGCCTTCCGGAAAAGTACCTCAGCACATTTTAATTATGGCCTGATGGCCACTAATAAAGTGTCATTTGGGTTCAAATATAACATTTTCCATATGAACTTAATAGCAAGCACTTTTTATGCAAAAACTGAAAAACAGTTATTTTTTAAGCATTTTGGAAAGGAGAGATATTTGTTTAATTTCCTGTATAAATTAATATGTGTGCTTTCTCACTTGTGTGGGCAGAATTATCTCCACATCTCATACTGCATCCCTGAATTTTAATTTATGGTTGAGATTTATGAGACTACCCCTTAAAACTAGAGCAGCCTGGACCTGTATCCAACTGATTCAAGCCATTCAGTATCCACTTTTTATTTTCCTGAATTTGCTCTTAGAAGACGCAGAATGACCTTATGTAATTTGGTAGAGCGATGGTAATCAGAAAGCACTCTATCTACTGTAGTTAACATTTCCTTTTACCCTAAAGCTCTTTTCAAGTGTTACAGGTAAATGTGGAGTTGAACCAGAAATGGAAGAGAGGCCAAGCTGTGTCCAAGGCATATTTGAACTAGCTCTTTCTCTGACATTATCAATGCAGGGTTGGATAGAATAAATCTATTCCCTGGGGGGAATTATGTACAGGCAGCTGGGGGAAGGGAAGATTGGATGAAGATCCATCAGCCTCTTCTCCAAACTCTTCAGCGGTGGCAGCAATGACAGGGGGAGTGTAGCAGCAACAGGGAGAAGAAGCGACCCCTTGTTTCTCCTCATAAATAATGATAGCCATTGTGGGGAGAAGGACATTCGACCCCTGCCCTAGGGAGGAGTTGCCTTCCCCCTGCCACAGCCCCTCCCCCAAACCTTTAGGCAATTACCAGGACTTTGCCAGAATTTCCTATAGGGGTAGCATGTTTCAGGTTTATTTTTCCAAATGATCCAAAATATCTACAAAACCCAAATTCACTAGCTAAACTCCAACTTCACTTTGTGTTGTGGAGACCACCTCCAAGTTTAACTCTCCATAGCTCGATCTCATGCATTCATTCATTCATTCATTCATTCATTCATTCAATTGTATTCATTGAGCGCTTGTGTTGTGCAAAGCACTGTACTAAGCACTTGGGAGAGTACAATGCGATAATAGACAGACACATTCCCTGCCTACAACAAGCTTACAGCCTAGATTTCATATATCCTACCGCAGATTCCTTACCCATGTTCTCCCTTATTCCTGGAACTCCCTCCCCTCTCACATCTGTCTGTCCACCACCATTCCCACCTTCCTCTATCCTCATTTTCTCTATCCATCCTGCCCTCCATGTTGACTAACAATTATAATAATAATAATAATTATCATGGTATTTGTTAAGCACTTACTGTGTGCCAGGCACTGTTCTAAGTGTTGGGTAGATACAAGATAATTGGGTTGGACACAGTCCCTGTCCCACATAGGGTTCACAGTCTTCATCCAATTTGTATATTTGGGAACTGAGGCAAAGAGAAGTGAAGTGACTTGCTCAAGTTCACACAGCAGACAAGTGGAAGAGCCAGGATTAGAACCCATGACCTTCTGACTTCCAGGCCTGTGCTCTATCCACTAAGCCATGCTGCTTCTCTATGCACTTGACTGGGTTCTTTGATATTCACCCCAGCCCCTCTAACGCTTATGCACATATCCTTATATAGGAGGAACTTGGAGAACACAGATTGTTAAGCATGACTTCAATCAGTCAGTGGTATTTATTGAACACCTACTGTGTGCAGAGCACTGTACTGAGCATTTGAAAGAATACAATAGAGTAAGGAGACAAGATCTCTTCCTTCAAGGAGTTTACAGTCTAGGAACCATCTTTAGCCTACAAATTGTTAATGAATCACTGTTTCCCTTAAATGGCCGAAGGATCAATCAGTTTTGGTCTCAATCATTATTTTCAGTTTTAAACTAGTCCAAACTTAATTGGCAAAGGAGAAAACCTAAGCATGAATGGCAGTTTGGAAAAACTGAAATGGAGTACAATGCTCTGCACACAGTAAGCTCTCAGTCAATACGATTGATTGAATGAATCTGAGTGAATCCTGTCGTCTGTTTAACAATCGCTGGGGTGCAAGCCTCATTTTCAACCCAGGGAAAGGCAATTTGTTGTCCAAAGTGCAAGTTGTCGATCAACTTGGTTTTCCTTGAGACTGGAAGGTCAGACTCAGAGAGACAAATGAACAAATAGGTTCATGGTGCTTGCTTCCTGATTGATTTGGAAGTTGAGATTGATTGATTGATTGATTGATTGATTGATTTGAGAAGCAGCGTGGCTCACTGGAAAGAGCACGGGCTTTGGAGTCAGAGGTCATGGGTTCGAACCCCGGCTCTGCCACTTGCCAGCTGTGTGACTTTGGGCAAGTCACTTAACTTCTCGGTGCCTCAGTTCCCTCATCTGTAAAATGGGGATTAAGACTGTGAGCCCCACGTGGGACAACCTGATTCCCCTATGTCTACCCCAGCGCTTAGAACAGTGCTTGGCACATAGTAAGCGCTTAACAAATACCAACATTATTATTATTATTAAGTTGGAATGATTGACAGGTGGTGTCTTGGAAAGCAAAATGTTTATTTTCCAGGAGAGGTGTTGCCAAAGGATAAAGTTTTAGATGACTGTAAGCCCGTTGTGGGCGGGGAACATTTCTACCAACGCTGTTGTACTCTCCCAAGCGCTTAGTACAGTGCTCTGCACATGATAATAATAATTGTGGTATTTGTTAAGTGCTTACTATGTGCCAGGCACTGTATTAAGCACTGGGATAGATACAAGATAATCAGGTTAGACACAGTCCCTGTCCCACAAAGGGCTCACAGTCTAATCTCCATTATACATATGAGGTAATTGAGGCACAGTGAAGTGAAGTGACTTGCCCAAAGTGATGGAGTCAGGATTAATAATAATAATGTTGGTATTTGTTAAGCGCTTACTATGTGCAGAGCACTGTTCTAAGCACTGGGGTAGATACAGGGTCATTAGGTTGTCCCATGTGAGGCTCACAATCTTAATGCCCATTTTACAGATGAGGTAACTGAGGCACAGAGAAGTTAAGTAACTTGCCCACAGTCCCACAGCTGACAAGTGGCAGAGCCAGGATTAGAATCCAGGTCCTTCTGATTCCCCGGCCTGAGCTCTATCCACACCTAGATCATCTAGACCATGTAAGCCCTCACTAGATACCACTGATGATGATTTTAGAGAAACAGCATGGCTCAGTGGAAAGAGCATGGGCTTTGGAGTCAGAGGTCATGAGTTCGAATCCCAGCTCTGCCACTTGTCAGCTGTGTGACTGTGGGCAAATCACTTAACTTCTCTGTGCCTCAGTTCCCTCATTTGTAAAAGGGGGATTAAGACTGTGAGCCCCACGTGGGACAATCTGATTCCCCTATGTCTACCCCAGCGCTTAGAACAGTACTTGGCACATAGTAAACGCTTAACAAATACCAACATTATTATTATTATTATGCACAGCAGGGTCTAATTGTTGGAAGTGTGTCCACACATATCTTCTTCAATAATTCTAGCTTGAACCCACTCCCCCCAATCCTAGTTAATTTCTGTTAATCCAAACAGGGATTTTTTTTTCAAGCCATTTCTTTCCCACAGGCTCAATCACCGATTGTACAAGCAGTTGCTTTTGGATCAGAAGTAAGAAGCCACTTCTAAAACAGTATGCGCTTGATCATGTATATGCAGTTCATCTGTGTTGGAGAGTATCCACGGCCTTTCTGCTGCACATTTGGAGGGAGTCTAGTCTTTATCACCAAAGCTTGGGAGTCAGAGGTCATGGGTTCTAATCCTACCTTCGCTGCTTGCCAGCTGTGTGACTTTGGGCAAGTAACTTAATTTCTCTGTGCCTCAGTTACCTCATCTGTAAAATGGGGATTAAAACTGTGCCCCCCCACGTGGGACAACCTGACCACCTTGTATCCCCCCAGCGCTTAGAACAGTGCTTTGCACATAGTAAGCACTTAACAAATACCACCATTATTAAAGTTGCTCCATTGAGCCAGGCTTGGGGGGTGAGCAGGGGTGGAAATGTCCAGTCCAGTTCAATGGCAACACTCTCAGCAGCCAAGGTTTCTTTTTTTTCAATTCTAGTGAGTGGCCTAGTGAAAAGAACACAGGACCAGGACTCAGGTGATGTGAGTTTCATCCCAAGCAAGCGCTTAGTACAGTGCTCTGCACACAGTAGGTGCTCAATAAATACGATGGAATTGAATGAATCCCAACTCAGCCATTGGTCTACTGTGTGGCCATGGGCAAGTCACTTAGAGAAGCTGCAGGAGTTCTAATTCTGGCTCTTCCACTTGTCTGCTGTGTGACCTTGGGCATGTCACTTCACCTTTCTGGGCCTCAGTTACCTCACCTGTAAAATGGGTATTAAGACTGAGCTCTCGTGTGGGACAGGGATTGTGTCCAACCCAATTTGCTTGCATCCAGCCTAGTGCTTATTACAGTGGCCGGTACACAGTAAGCACTTAACAAATGCCACAATCATTATTATTATTAACTTCTCTGAGCCTCCATTTCCTCATCTGTAAAATCTCTTCACATGTTTCAATCAGCAGAGCTGGGTCACAGAGATCAATCAGTAGTAGGCACGGATTTCCTACTGAGTACAGAATACTATTATAAATCCTCAGGAAAGTACAATCAAAGCAAAATACATATTTCCTGCTCTCAAAGAGCTTATAATTAGGGTTTTTAAAGTGAAATGAAGTAATAAAAACATGTTTAAATGTCATAGAAGATTGTGGTTGGCACGGCAGATATACTCATAATTATTACGTTGCTTTAGGTCAGGAAAATTAGGACCTGTGTGTTATTGTATTAGATTCTGAAAACAAAGGGTGCATTTAGCAACCCCTAAAAATTGGCAAGGCCAGCTCCCCCCTTCCAACTCTCTGTTCTTATTGAGAGTGGGACTCATCTGTCATGGTGAACAACAGCAGGATGGAAGCAATACTCAGTCCTTCGAATCCCTGAGATCCAGTGGAGTTGTATCTTGAAGCCACAGGTTTCATCTGCCACACCGACGGACGGCAGGATAAGAGTAGCCCCACCCATAAAGCGGTACCTGTGGAACCCAGGAGCTTTGACGAAGAGGAGCTTGGGGCCGTGTTGTGTGGCATAACTGCCTCCCCTCTGCTTCCGAGGAGAACAGGGATCATATGCTGTGGTGTAGCTTATCAGGATTCCCAGGCTGTACCTCAACATACGGATCACTGAGGAAATGCTGAAGGATTTTGAGGATGATCTCTGTCTTCAAGAAGAAGGGGAAAAGAGCCTGTAGAGCAAACTAGGGTGGGATCTTCCTGCTCCTTTCTTATAGTAAGATCCTAGGCAGAGTTCTCCCAGAATGATTACCAGAGAAGGTTCTTAACTCTGTCCTCCAGAATTGCATCATGGCCTCAGACCAAGCAGGGTACAGTGGACATGGTTTTTGCTGCACGTCAGTTCAGGATAGACCCAGGGAATGAAAACAAGAGCTCCATATAGTGTCCCTAGACCTTACCAAAGCATTTGCCCCGATACATAACTACAGACACATACACCACACACACACGTACCCAGCTGTGAGACACATAAGGAAGAAAATTTTTCCATAATGGAACACCAGATTTCAGGGGTTTCTCCTAAATCCAGTAGAACTTGGCTTTGCAACTACATGATACTTATGTAACTCAGGCATAAACACCAGTTCACCCAAATCACTCATATGATTTAGGAAAAAATGGGACCTTCTTCACCTAAGTCAGCTGGGTAGTTGCTACATTTCTCTGCTGTGTAGACTAGGCACACAGGATTCATCCGGGGGGAAACGGTAGTGGAGGTAGGGAAGAATCGGTGGAGAATGTCATAATTATTAATTGGTAAAGTTGAGACCAGTGGTCATGAGCTGCTTGAATCCAGTTTAATAAAAAAACTCAGACCAAAGTATGTAGAGGTACTGACCTTCAAAAAAGCAAATTTAGAGACCAAACAAGCTTATATTGCATGAGCTTTCCAATACCAGTTTTCACAGTAGAAACCTTGTGGAGCAAAGACAAGGGTGACAGAGATTGGAATTAGTTATACAACCAAAAGAAACTGATGAAATTTTTTTTTTAAATTATTCCCAAGAAACAAAGGCTCCTTATATTATTGGTCCCCAAATAAATAAGGCAGTTCCTAAAAATAGCCAAACTACCATAAGCTTGTGATACTCAGATATTTAAACCTGTCTGAAACCAAGTTAAGAAAATTAATGAAGAAATCAATTGAGATTTTCTCCAAGTTGACATCCAAAAGATGTGGGAAATATGTTCATAAACATAAATCGATAGGCCTGAAGGATATTTTATACAAATGGCTAATAAATATTTCTGAAGAATAATGGCTCTCAAGGAAATACCCGATACCTTTAGAAAGAGGAATGAAAATGATCCTGAAAATCACCTTCAATTCTGTATGCCATTAATCTAGTAATGAGAAAAAAGAATTAAATTACTTGTAGACAATTGGTAGAGGAGAAGGAATCAGAAATAATGAGCCTGATTATCTCCTTCCGCAGTTGGAGGATGGGCTGTCACATCTTTGTAGAGACTCACAGGAATACTATATCACCGGGTTGCATGGGATTAATACATATATAAATATATATTTAGGGTGCCCTGGGGATGATGTCACTGATATTTTCTATAATAGTTTCTTACTGAAGACAATTGCATTGCATCATTTCATATAGTGTAAGCCAGTTTGACTACTCTTCAGTGCACAAAATAGTGTCTGGTGTTTGAAAGAGTTAAAGGCCCTCCTAATGTGTGGTGCTAATTGGGAGTGGCTATAAGGATTCAACCTTCTTCCCCCACCATCACCTGCTTTTGAGGCAGCTCAAGGTAAGAGCTTATGCCCTTGTGTCAGGGGTGAATGCTGGTTTGCTCTTTATCCAGTGCATAGGTGTAAATTAAGCTCAAGGTAATACACATTCTATTGAACATAGGCACAGGCTCCAGGGAATTCTGTAAAATTCCCAGGGACACATTGCTCCATTTTTCCATTATCTCAACCCCACATGGACATTTATTTTCTGTTGCCCCTGTACTATTTAACTTGAAGGAAATTTGCAGTTATAATGAAGGAGTGACCAGAACCCCAGATCATACAGGTGTTTCCCCAAATAAAATTTGCTTTCTCTTTCCTCTAAACCTCACATATTCATTGATGGAAACATTAACATTTCCACACTGATGTTTGGGAAAGCTTCCCTGTGATAAGGCTGCTGTCGGCACATCCAGAGTGGATGGTGTTTCACAGATGCAAAGGAAGAAAAGGAGAGGAGGAGGAGGAGGGCAATGGGGAGAAAGCAAATTAAAAGTTCAGTCATTTCATGTCAGTCCATCTCTGCAATCACTAACCTTAATGGAGAATCATGCCTCCAATTATTTTGATAAATCTACTTTACCTTTACAGAATTATAACCATAGCAACATTATCTCTTATTAACAGGGAAGAATTTCCATTTTGTCCCTATAAGAGTAAGGGTGAAAAAGTAGTGCGAAAGGATGGCTTTGCTCAGCTTTGATCTTGACAGAACTACACACACTTTATTGGAAATAGGATTGGAAATAATGGTGTGCTATCATCACCACTGGGTTCTGAATTAAAAGTATAGCACTTGTTGATCTGGGGGCTTTGCTTTGGAGGTAATAACTACTTTGGCATTTCCAAAGCAGGAGAAAAACCAATTGCAGAGGGGTGTTGTCCCTTTAATCAACCGCTCAGTCAATCAGTGGTATTCACTGAGTGCTTACCATGTGCAGAGCCCTCTACTAAGTGCTTGGGAGTACATAACACAACACAGTTGGTGGATAAATTCTAGGAGCTTTAGAAAAGTTTTAGCCTCTAGAGATTACCCCAAGGAGAAATTTTCCCCATTCTTTTAGATATATGTAGAGTTGATTTATGTAGTTAAGGACACAACCACTGCTGGTGAAATTCACCTACAAGCGCATGTGGCTGATGAAGTCACTGAGGCACCCAAAGTTCCAACCACATACACTGTAGATACACAAAGAATGTTCCTGGGCCTTGTGAAAAGAAGATGGGATTGGGAGTCAGGAGACCTTGATCCCATGATAGTCCCGGCTATCACTGGTCTGCAGTGTGACCTTTAGCAAGTCACCTAACTTCTCTGTGCTTAATTCCCTCATCTGTAAAGTGGGCATGAGATGCCTGTTCTCCCTCTCTCTTAAATTGTGAGCCCCATGTGGGACAGAGACTGTCAGGTGTGATTATCTTGCACCTACCCCTGGACTTCATTCATTCAGTCGTATTTATTGAGCACTTACTGTGTGCAGAGCACTGTACTAAGCACTTGGAAAGTACAACTCAGCAACAAATAGAGACAATCCCTGCCCACAACGGGCTTGCAGTCTAGAAGGGGGGAGACAGACATCAAAACAAGTAAACAGGCATCAATAGCATCAGTATAAATAAGTAGAATTATAGATATGTGCACATCATTAATAAAATAAATAGAATTATAAATATGTACATATATACATACAAGTGCTGTGGGGCAGGGAGGGGGGTAGAGCAGAGGGAGTGAGTAGGGATGATGGGGAGGGGGAAGAGAAAAAAAGGGGGGCTTAGTCCAGGAAGGCTTCCTGGAGGAGGTTAGCTTTCAGTAGGGCTTTGAAGGGGGGGGAAGTGGGCTAGTTTGGCAGATTTGAGAAGGGAGGACATTCCAGGCCAGAGGTAGGATGTGGACCAGGGGTCGATGGCGGAACAGGCGAGAACAAGGCACAGTGAGGAGGCTAGCAGCAGAGGAGCGGAGTGTGTGGCCGGGCTGGAGAAGGAGAAAAGGGAGGTCAGGAAGGAGGGAACAAGGTGAAGGAGAGCTTAGAAGCCAAGAGTGAGGAGTTTTTGCTTGATACTGAGGTTGATAGGCAGCCACTGGAGGTTTTTGAGGAGGGGGGTGACATGCCCAGAACGTTTCTGTAGCAAGATAATCTGGGCAGCAGAGTGAAGTATAGACTGAAGTGGGGAGAGACAGGAGGTTGTGAGATCAGAAAGGAGGCTGGTGCAGTAATCCAGTTAGGATGTGATGAGTGATTGACTTGGTACCTACTAAGTGCTTAATAAATGCTTTTTAAAATTAGTATTATTGCTGTGTTTTCATCTTCTCAAGGGTCAGGAATAAAAGAAACATTACCTGGTACTTTAATGAGATTTCAGCTGTTAAACCAGTGTTGGCATTCATTCATTCATTCATTCATTCATTCATTCGCATTTATTGAGCTCTTACTGTGTGCAGAGCACTGTACTAAGCGCTTGGGAGAGTACAATAAAACAATAAACAGTCACATTCCTTTTGCTGCTAGATGAAAGTGGATAAAATGCTGATAGGAAAATAAATTGATATGAAAATCACCTTCTGACATTTGTGGGACTTTAATAGGTTCAGTGATAATAACGTGGTTCAAGTTTTTTTGGAGTTAATGCATTTCTATATAGCACAGTCAAGTTGAAGAAAGGCCACACTTCATGGGGACTTCATGGGGACTATCTCCTTCCCTGGAGGCAGCAGGAAGTGAGTGTCCAACGGGGAGTTGGCTCCCATTTTCCTTTTGTGCATCATAATGATGCCGGGGATTGGCACAGAAAGGAGAATTCCGTTTGCCTCTGTCCCATGCAGGTCGGCCTCCTTGCTAAACTGATTCAGTCTCCATGCTTGTACCCAAAACACTGCCTGGGTCTGAGCCCCTGGAAGGACTTCTCCAATTTAAGCTTCAGGCACTGGAAAGGAAAGCTGTGAGAGGGAGTGACTGAGTTTCCAGAACTGAAACATTTCTATTTTGGCCTCGCTGTACATATTGTGCATGGAAGTGTTGCAAAGTGTTTTATGTTTATTTTTCACATGGCATTTGGGAAGTTGAAGGAGGAGGACAAAAGAACATTGGTCCCAAAACGAACAATTCTGCATTTCCAGTCACCAATGGGAACTGATCTCTTACATAAGCAGAGGAATCCAGTAGGAATCTTGAACCCAGAAAATCCAGGCCTTCTGGTCCAGGGAAGAAAACAGGAACCTGAGATGCAGAGCATCTAGAGATTCTTCTGTCTTTCATTTTGACAATAGATACCACAGTATCTGAAAAGCAAGAGGACATGTCTAGCGATTCTGTTGTATGGTATTCTCACAAGTGCTTAGTAGAGTGCTCTGCACGTAGTAAGTGCGCAATAAATACCATTGATTGATTGATAAAAAGCAAGATTAAACAGTAGGTCAAGCATTCTGAATAGGTGCTAACACTGAGCCCCTTCATGAAGCAAGATCCTCATTTAGTTTGTAAGAGATATACTATGGACACTAAGAAGAACAGTGACATTACCTGGAATTTTATCATCTTTTTTCTCTAGCCCAAACCACTATTTCCACCCAAGGCACTTTTTAATCGCATTGTGTTCTGCATTTTTTTCTGAAGAATTTTTTTTTTTACTATTCTGTTATTTTAGTAGTAATGGAATTTACTGAGCACACTGCACTTTAAAGAGGTCAATTAAGGTGTTAATGGTTTAATCAAGCTATCAGATCTCTAATCCTAAACACCAGTATCATGTAAAAGGCCATATCTTTTACTTCCTCCTCTTTCTCTTATCAGAGGAAACTGTCTAGGCAATTCCCTGAGTTGCTCCAACGGAGATGGAGAAACGGAGACACCAACAAATTTGGTAAACGGTAAGATAGAAGGTCCAAGGACAAATCCAGTCATTTTTTCACATCATTTTCTCTAACCTCTAAAATTAATTAATTAAAGTTAAAAAGGCAAAAAAACCAGTTACTGTGTAGATTCCAGAGACTTCTCTATAGCCCACAAGTTTTGTTCTTAAAGAACCTCATATTTTTGGGAAAATTGGGAGAAGTGGTGAGATTCAAAACTCATTATGGGCCGGGAACTTGTCTGCTAATTCTGTCATACTGTTCTCTCCCACGCGCTTAATACAGTGCTCTGCACATAGTAAGTGTGCTGCAAATACCATTGAACCATTGATTGATTGATTGATTTAAAGATACCATCATGGTGGATATTTTTTGAAATACATTCTTATATTAATGGAACGTCTACCACCAGCAGAATGCTTTACATACATGCCACTCATTGATTTCTAACTTGTGTGGAGGACTCAAAAATTTTCGATCATTGTAAACTCCTCTACCTAGATAGGTGCTTTCCCTATAGAGGAGTGATCAGTCAACACTGATCTTGTACTGGGGGAGAAATGCCGTTTACTACAGTTTTCCTATTGGTAAAGTCCCAGATACGGTAATGTGTACCGTAAATGGGGAGAATGATAAAAGATCCTACTAGGGTGGCTTCAGCACTATATGTTTGGTTTTTCCCTTGCCAAAGATTGATAATGTCACATGACAATAGGACCACGTACCCAGCACTGTGCAATATGTAAATGGCTCCAGATGTGGTGACAATCTTATTCAATTTTCTGGGAATCTGGCCTGAGCTTTCCCTGAACATGAGCCAATTTGAGTTGCTAAGAGGATGACACAAGACCAACTCAACTTTGCAAATGGCCCCTAATGACAGTTCTGGCTGTTTTTTTCTTCCTCTCGGAGGGTCATAGAAAACTGAGAAACAATAAGGATTTCTGGAAATATAACACTTTGTGAAACCCACCCACCATGGGGTATACATACTCACACCTGGGCAAACTCCACCCTGAGCATATCTGGTTCCTGATTTTGCTTTGATACACTGTTGCTTTTCCATCCTCCCTTGCTAAAAGTGCTTGTGTTTTAATGACTGCTGTTCACTGGATATGGGTGCATTTTTTGAAAGACTTTCTCAATTGGTAAATTGGATTTACTGAGCACTTACTGTGTGCAAAGCATTCTACTAAGTACTTGAGAGAGTGCAATATAACAGACTTGGTAGACATGTTCCCTGCCTACGAGGAGCTTATGTAATGCATCATGATCCATATTGGCGATGCGGTGTTGACTGCGTTACCCTTGTCCTCCTTGGATGTGTTACTGTGAGTCAAGCTAGTGTAGAGCAGACCATATGTGAGGCTGCAGGAGATGTTCTAATCAGTAGCACCCCGAATCTGTTTATTCTCCTTGGGACAGATGTGGACTTGGTCCAGAAAGGCTGTCTGACAATCCCAAGGATCACTTTGGTGGGTAAACAACATCACTGATTGCACACCCCAGTACATTCCAAAGGAACCAAGGGCTATACAGTCATCAGAATAATTGACTGCCTTTTCTCCCCTTTTAGTCAAGGATTTCTTTCCAATTTCAT
Organism: Ornithorhynchus anatinus; assembly: GCF_004115215.2. Lineage (NCBI taxonomy): Eukaryota > Metazoa > Chordata > Mammalia > Monotremata > Ornithorhynchidae > Ornithorhynchus > Ornithorhynchus anatinus. The sequence continues at coordinate 60,127,153 of NC_041753.1, forward strand.
TTTTCTGAAAAATCCTACTTTCTCATAAGTTGTTCATTGTACCAGCCTTCCAGAGAGCTTCTTGTCTGCCTCCCCACTTCCCCCACCACTATCATCCCCTCCCTGTAATGCTATACACCAGACAAGAGGACACACTTAGGCTTTCAGGAGGTTTTCTGCCTGGAGGAAGTGCAATCAGATCCAGATCTTTCAGGCTAGAAAATATTCACTTTCTGGCAAGGCTTCATTTTACTAAATTCATATCAATCAATCATATTTATTAGGCACTTACTATGTGCAGAGCACCCTACTAAGTGCTTGGGAGACTGCAATGTAACGGAGCTGGTAGACACATTCCCTGCCCACAACAAGCTTACAGTCTAGAGGAGGAGACAGACATTAACATAAATATATAAATAAATCACAGGTATATACATAAGCGCTGTACATAAGGAGCTGAGGGAGGGTTGATTAAAGGGTGCAATAGATGGATGAGGGAGAATGGAAGGGGACCCAGAACTGAGTCTTGAGGTTTCTCCCTCAAGCAGAAGAGGAGCCCACAGAAGAGAATGAGAAGGAGCAGCCAGAGAAATAGGAGGAGAACCAGGAGAGGACAGCGTCGGTGAAGCCAAGTTTGGATAATGTTTCCAGGAGAAGGGGGTGATTGACAGTGTCAAAGGCAGTTGAGAGGTCAAGGAGAATTAGGATGGAGTTAGAGGCCACTGGATTTGGTAAGGAGATCATCAATGACTTTGAGAGGGCAGATTCTGAGGAGTGAAGAAGGGGGAAGCCAGATTGGAGGGGATCGAGGGGAGAATTGGAGAGGAAATGGAGACAGTGGGTTTAGACTCACTCAAGGAGTTTGGAGAGTAAGGGTAAAAAGGAGATGGGGCGATAACTGGAGGGAGCTGTGGGGTCAAGAGAGGGGTTTTTTGGGTTTTTTTTAGAAGAGGGGATACATGAACACGCTTGAAAGCAGTGGGGAAGAAGCCATTGGAGAGTGAACAGTTGAAGGAAGGGGAGGAGGGAAGGGAGGGGCAACCACATCGATAAGGTGCAATGGGATTGGTTGAGAGGCGCATGTGGCGGGGGTGGATTTTGAGAGGAGGCATTTCTCCTATCTGTAATTTATTTTATAGTCTGTTTTCCCCTCTAGACTGTAAGATCCTTGTGGACAGGGATTGTGTCTACCAACTCTATTTTACTGCACTCTCCCAAGAGCGTAGTACAGTGATGTGTATAGGGTAGGTAAATACCACCGATTAATCAATCAATTCACCCCAGGGCTTGCAGGGTGATTTTGCTGCCACCTAGTGTCTGAACCTCATCCTCATAGGGTTGGCACATTCAACCCAACTTGCAAACACACTCAATTATTTGCATAGAAGTGTTAGAGTAATAATGTTGGGGCTAAAGAAACTCCAGAGGGAGCCAAAGAAAGTGACTCCCAGTTCAGAAATTTGGCCTCTGTTGAAAGGGTGGCAGACCCAGATTAGAGGAACTCAGAAAACTTTATATTGGAAAGAAAAAGAACTCACCATAACTGAACTGGGTAGAATTGACTTGATGGCTGAACGACTTTGGCAGGGTAAATGTTGAATCACGTGTTTATGATGATTGATTGGTAGTATTTATTCCTTGAAGAGTGCTGCATTAGGTGTTTGGGAGAGTGTGATCCCTGCTGCTTAATAAGGTGGGTGTTTTCTTTTATGTATTTCTTTAGTTGTTGGTGCCTGACGAAGTAGGAGGTTTGCTGCGTACGGCTTGGCCAAACCCCTCTTGATGTAGAGTTCTTATGGTCCCGTGTGGAGAAAGTTCCTGGGCTCACAGCTCTAGAACTACCAGAGAGTTTTTCTCCGACAGCAAACGATCCAATGCTAACTGGAAGAGGGTTTCTGCTTCACTGATGCAATAGAGTAAGTGAGATTATTGAGTGAATACATTGGTTGTTTGGGAGCTCTTCTTAAGGCTCACTGAGGACTCCCAGCATTCATTTAATGTCACCAGATTCTGAGTGGCACCTTGAATTAAGAGTAAAGAGGAACCAGCCCTTCCTGCAGAAAAAGGATGATGGCACAGGGCTTGTAATGTGAAGTGAGGGAGAATAATAGTATTTATGGCAATCGTTAAGCACTTACTATGTGCCAGGCACTGTGCTAAGCGCTGAGGTGGATACAAGCAAATCAGTCTTATGAAGAATCTAATCCAAAAGGGTGGCTTACCACGATGGCCCTCGAATATCGACATTAGTGAGATTTTTGGCTTCCCCTTGTATTTTGTGTGGAATTTTTAAGAATAATATGACACCTGGTCCTGTCAAATTCCAGAGTGTTGGAAAACGACAGTCGGCAGTTATCAGGGAAATGACTTTTGGTTTGTGTTTCTCATGTTCTGAGGGATGAGATGGAACCTGGGAAAGGGAATTCCTGATCAACTCCAGCTTGAGGAAATAACAACTCCAAGGTTTTGGTTACTTCAGGAACCTTATGCACATTGGTGGCCAAGTCGATTGGATATTAATGGCAGCTTTGAATACTTCTTAAAGAAAAATACTCACTGGAAAATAATGAGCTTTGGATCGGTGGCATAGCTGTTTGCATTACAAGTTGGGATTTCCTTTTAACCCAGTCAAATATAATGCAGTTACAGATTTTGAAGTGAGACATGCGTTAACAGTTATGTAATTGCCTGATTATGTGACCCAATTAGAGCCATCACGAACTTGGGCCTGAGCCTTTGTTCCATATGGCTCACTTCCCAGGGCTCATGATAACACAGATTTTCGGGTGCAGATTTTGTAGAAATTGCTGAATGTTAGTCTCAGACAACAGAGCAGAAGAATCAAAGTGTTCCAATCTAACAACTCAGGTTACAAACCCTCGCAGAGCTATAGTTAAACAGTGTTCTTGACAAGCCCGGGAGTTGGTCCAGTGCTGGAAAGGGAAAGCAGTTCATGTAAATCTAACCTTCCTGAGCTCAGGGTTTTTTTGTTTTTTTCCCCTTTTGAATGTCAAGCCTCAAACAAGAGGTCAGAATTGGAGGTTGTAAAGGTGAGCACTGCCCAGTCATCGGTATTATTTTGAGAGGTAGCTTTGACTGTAAGATACAGAATCATTTAAGCTGATGTATCTGAAGCTCTCATTTGCCCTGTCCTGGTCTGTACACCAAGCTCTTGGAGAATTTTCCAGCGTGGCTGCCATTTTGTGAGATTTTCCTAGGCTTCTTGGAAGATGTCTGTGAACATCTGAGCTCCTTAAGGCAAGAGTAAGTACAAACATGTGTCCTCTAACTCTTTTTTTTTGTAATTGATTTTGGCCTGTACACGAGATGAGTTTAGTTTAGCTATAAAACATGGTAGAATTTTAATGTGACACTCATTCTCTGTAGAAGAGATGATGAGTCTAGCAGCATGCAAGATCCTCATCTTTGGCTGGCATCTGAGCTAGCAAGCAATCCTGTCAGCAGCTCAACAGCTTAATGTCACCCTAATATATGGAATGGAGAGAAGCAGCCAAAAGATCATGTCAGGGCTCTGATTGTGAAGTGCAGGATTCTAGGGCAGGAATGACAACATGCTGACAAGCTCATGTCCTGAGCTTTTTATGCCTCTTGTTCAGGGAATTGGATGAAAGGGAAGGCTTTTAGGACCCTAGCTTATAGCAGGGCTAATTTCAAAATCCCCCAAACCTTTGGAGCTTTGGGAAGCAACTTGGGTCCCTAGGATATCACTATCCATGGAAATAAATGGGAAGAAGTTAATTTAGTTCATTTTTCTACAGGTTTAGCTTTCACAAAATGCAGAATGCATGCGTGGATGGCTGTATTTCATATCCACATTTAATGAGTAAGGCAGCTGGCAAATTAGTCATTATGGTTGTATCCTCATTGACTTCTTTCTTACTGTAAATTATTTGCCAATAATGTGCAAAGTTGTGGTCATAATAGAAGCACTCATTGAACTAGTGCAATAATATTCTTTATGACAGCTGGCAGTCTATGATAAACTAAACTGGCAAGCACATTTAAAAATCTTACTTTGTCAATTTCCTGTAGATGGGCCAAAAACACGATCTAAGTTGAACGTCAGTGAGATAAATGACCTCTCCACCCCATGTTTTTCCTGGTGGTATCTCATTCCTAAAGAATCTATCCTGACTAGTTTATTCACCTGCCTGGAGACAGGGTATTGGACCAAGTGATCACCATGATTCTATAATACTCATAATTCGGTGTTTGTTTTGGCTGAAGGCATGCTGAGCAGGAAACATGTCTACTAATTCTGTTATATCTTATTCTCTTCAGCACCTAGTATGGTGCTCAGCACACAGTAAGCACTTGATAAATTCAATTGATTGATTGATGCTACTATTCCACAGATTACCACTGCACTCTACAGACTGACGGATTTCGTGGTAATGTGAGTGGAGACCCCAGCTGTTCATTTCTGAGTATGGGGGCACAAATGGAAGGGGGATGGGGGAAGAGAGCTGGGAAGAGACAGGCTTCAATGAGTTAAAAGGTCAGAAAGCCACCATTTTAGGTCACTGACACCTCAAATGGCTACTTTCGGGTGTTGTTATAGCCCTTATGAGCAGATCTGGGAGTCTATCCCAAAAAGCTGTGGGGGTGATAGCCCCCTGGCTGCCCCAATGGATTGGGTTCCTACATGCAGCATGGCTCAGTGGAAAGAGCACGGGCTTGGGAGTCAGAGGTCATGGGTTTGAATGCCGGCTCTGCGACTTGTCAACTGTGTGACTGTGGGCAAGTCACTGAACTTCTCTGTGCCTCGGTTACCTCATCTGTAAAATGTGGATGAAGACTGTGAGCCTCATGTGGGACAATCTGATTACCCTGTATCCACCCCAGCGCTTAGAACAGTGCTCTGCACATAGTAGGTGCTTAACAAATACCAACATTATGTGTGAGGACACACTCAAGCACCAATGCGGAGAGGTAAAAATTAACTTTGACTCTCCGAGGAGTAGTATGAACAGAACTCACAATATGATGAACTGTTTGTCTTTCAGATCTCAGGATCCTGCCCCCACCCATCTACAATCCAGAGTCTAAGCATCCTTCTATGTTAACTAACTGGCTATGCAACTTGAGCAAATTACTAAGCCTCTCTGTTCATTTTCATTTGGATGAAAAAAAAAAGTCAATGAAGCAACAAATATGGGCGTAATAGGCCTGACCTTATAGGATCACTGAAGAAATCACTAAGGAAATGGTCTGTCACACATAACTCAGAATTTTAATTGCTTATTCATGATCATAAATTTTCAGAATCTTGATCATTGGGAAAAAGGTAACATTTCAGAATCCACTGTTTGGACATGAAACGAGCATGATTGAATAGTAAGTGTAAATGAGAGTCATTTCGATTTACCTATTCAGAGCCCTGAAATAAACCCTCCAGTGTCATATTGACTGCCAACCAAGCTAACGAGACCCATTTGCAGACAGCAGACGGACCATATCTTGAGGCTGTGTGCGTGTTTGTGTGTGTGTGCGCATGCTCACATCCCAGGCTGTGCACTAACTCTCTGTGACTGCTTTGTGGCAAAGCCAAAGGGCAATTGACATGCAAGTTTAACATAGGGGGAGAAAATGACCTTGATTTTCCCTTTGTCCTGACTGAGCAGGAGAATCGGCATCAGAATAGTTTACCTGAGCCAAAAGTTGGCAATCAAGTTCCTTTTAAAAACGAATCCATCAAACTCTGAAAACTTTCACACTGAGCAATACAATAATATATTCATCGGCTCAAACCGACATTCTTAGCTGATTTTAGTTTAATGTCATTTTTTTCTGCCTGACTAAAATTTTTATAACAATGGGCATATTTCCTTTGTAAGTTTAATGTGGTTTCTGCTTACCAAAAGAACACTTTTGTCAGTTAAATTGTTCTCAAGTATTTACCAGCCAGTCAGTCAGTGGCATTTGTTAAGCACCCATTGCTGCGACACAAGAAATCCTTGATAAGTGTTCTTTTTTTATATTTTATTAGGAAGCCAAAAGATCTCATGGGAAGAACAGAGAATGGAGAGTTGTTCTGGTTACTTTAACAATTGACTGGCATGAGTTGGGGAAGCCTCTTGAAGCCTCTAATCTGATTTCACCCCCTTCCTTTCCCCTACCTTGTACACATTCACTGAGAAGCAAGCCATTCAATGCCCACGGTCTGAAACCAGTAACCCATCTATAAGATGGAACTATTTACAAGCAAACCTGTGTTGAACTCTTTGTTTATGGTGAATGCTCTGCTCTCTGCTCCAGTATATCCTGTGTCTAATCAATTAATAACATTTGTAGAGGGCCTTCTCTAGGCCCAGTACTGCACTAAAACTTGGGAGAGTACAACAGAGGCAAAATCCCCAATTCCTGCCCTCGAGTTATCTTCCAGGCTTACTGGGAGACAGGCACATCATATCCAGTTGGAAAAAGAGACACAACTTATTTATAGATAACTAGAAAATGGAAAAATGGAACATTTAATTAATATGAGTTTAAATTGAACTACATGTAAATACTCTGAGTTTTCTAATACAAGTGCTCTTAAAGATAAACTATCGTAATTTGTTTCACAGGAAACAAGGGAGCATTAATGAAATTCTGTAAGCAGAATCCTTTGAGTTTCTCCAAAATAAAATACTACTGAGCCTCAAATAATTTGTGGATTCCTTTGCTTTTTAAAATGAGTACCTGTAGGAAAAATTATTATTCTTCCATATGAGCAGTGTAGCCTTAGAGGAAAGAGCATGGGCCTGGGAGTCAGGAAACTTAGGTTCTAATTCTGGCTCTGCCACTTGCTGTGTGACCTTGGGTAAGTCACTTAACTTTTTTTTTTATGGTATTTGTTAAGCACTTACTACGTACCAGGCATTGTGCACCAAGTGGTGGGGTAGACACAAGCTAATCAGGTTGAACACAGTTCATGTCCCACATGGAGCTCATTTTTCATCCCTATTTTACAGATAAGGTAACTGAGGCACAGAGAAGTTAAGCGACTTGCCCAAGGCCACACAGCAGACACTTGGTGGTGCAGGGATTAGAATCCAGGTCCTTCTGACTCCCAGGCCCGTACTCTATCCAGTAGGCCACTCTGCTTCTCTGGGCCTCAGTTCCCTCATCTCTATACTGGGGATTAAATACCTTTTCTCCAAACCCTTCGACCACGAGTCCCATGTGAGGCAGGGATTGGGTTTGACCTATTTGTACTGTATTTACCCCAGGGCTTGACACATCATAAGCACTTTACAAATACCATCATTACTGTTATTAAGATGAATGTGGAAGAAAGTTAAAACATGTGCAGTTCCTTGTCTTAATGGAGATATACCAGGTTTTATGACTGGTGGAGGAGTCCAAGTGAATTTTATAAAAGGACTCATCCAATTCCACTGAAAGAAATGCTTAGCAAAAGAGAAGTTGGAACGGGCATTATAAAAAAAAACATGAACTACTTTTTGATATTTGAGAGAGGGAATGGACACTAGGACAGTTTTAAAAATAAAATAATTTGACAAGAAGTTTTTTTTCGTACAGAAGACCAAAATAAAACTTTAGAGCAGCTGAGTTTACTGGAAAAAAACTCATTACATTAGGTTCTGTTGAGTCAGTGACTTAGTCAGTGATGCCATATAACCTGCATGCAGAACTCTGTATTAGATGTTTGGGGTGAATACACTAAATGTAAGATATTGTTCTTGTCCACAAGGAGCTTTCAATTTAACAGAAAGGACAGGCAGATATTAACTGTATACCTGTAGTGAAGCAGGAGGAAATATATAGATACAACTGTCAACAGCAGGAATATGAAAGCAAAAATCCTATCTAAATCAATTTACGCAGAGATGCTAAGAATGGCTATTATCTCCTTCAGGGCATGGATTGTGTCTACTTATTCTACTGTACTTTACCAGTCCCTGAAGTGTTCATCAAGTGTGGCTGTTGGGATGAAACGACCAGGGACAGTGGAAATTATCTGGGCCAATAGACATGGAAGAGGTGGGCTTTGAAGAGGGAGAGGTATGTGTCTGGAGGATTTGAAGTGGGAGAGAATCCCAGATTGGGGGAAAGGAATGATCAGTGCATTGGAAATAGAAGAGTTGAGAGCCGGCTACAGTTAGTTAAAAGGTGAGCAGCAAAGAGCAATGGATGAAGAGAACAGATGAGTGTGAAGGTTAGAGCTGGTGGTGAGCCTTGAAGCCAATGATCAGTGGCTGCTGTTTGATGCAGAGGGAAATGTGCAGTCACTGGAAATTATTGAGAAAGGGAATGATGAGTTATGATGTGTGAGAACATTGAATTATCTCAATAAAAGTAATGGTTAAGATGAAGTTTTTTTGAAGGTCTGGGGAATGTAGGGGGAAAAAAAGACACAAGACCATTAGTATTGTAACAAAATAGCAGTACTGTAGCTATTAGTTTGTTCACTAGAAAGCATCATACATGGAAGAAAATCTAAAATGGTTTAAAGTGGAGTGGCTTGAAAATTGTGATATACTTTAGGTGCTAGTGAATTTAAATAAGACCTGAACAATAAAACTTTTATCAGTTCTAATGACCTTTGCATTTACTAGCTCCATTAATTTATTTTGTCCAGGTTATATTAAATACCCACTGGGCAGCAATGATGTCTAACTCTACCCAAGATAACATATGGCAGTGAAAGACTACTGCAGAAAGATCATTCTCCCTAAAATATTGCCTGGGTTTAAGAACCCAATTGCTTAAAAATCTTATCTTGGTAGAAAAATCCTGCTAAACCACTAACTAATGCACTAGTTAAGCTTCACTGAATCAGCTTGTGATGAATATTACCCAAATCCTTGCCCTCATTTGGGGAGAGACTGGAATTCATGATGTTAAGGACTCAGAATCAAGGGCCATATCTTGGAGGATTTAGAAATGAATACAGGTGTTGTAACCTGCTCTACTTAAGGGGTGGGCTACTGAAGCTACTACTTACCCATGTCTCTGATAGCACTAAAGTTCAGCGTTGCTCATCGTCATGGCACAGACATGATAAAAATACAAGCTAATCACCACCCTTCTTATTTTTAGCTCTTTTGCTCCACACTGCCACACGTATCTCACTTAACATGCCTTGAGTACATAGATCAATGTAGTGAGCAGATATGAGCATTACCCCAGAGTTAACCATTACATGCTTAGAGAAACAGTGTGGCTAAGTGGAAAGAGCATGGGCTTAGGAGTCAGAAGTCACGAGTTCTAATCCCTCGGTGAACTCATTCGCTCTCACGGCTTTGACTACCATCTCTACGCAGATGACACGCAGATCTACATCTCCGCCCCTGTCCTCTCCCCCTCCCTTCAGGCTCGCATCTCCTCCTGCCTCCGGGACGTCTCCACCTGGATGTCGGCCCGCCACCTAAAACTCAACATGAGTAAGACTGAGCTCCTCATCTTCCCTCCCAAACCCGGTCCTCTCCCAGACTTCTCTATCACCGTGGATGGCACGACCATCCTTCCCGTCTCTCAGGCCCGCAATCTCGGTGTCATCCTTGACTCGTCCCTCTCGTTCACCCCACACATCCTATCCGTTACCAAGACCTGCCGGTTTCACCTCTACAATATCGCCAAGATCCGCCCTTTCCTCTCCACCCAAACGGCTACCTTACTATTACGGGCTCTCGTTATATCCTGGCTAGACTACTGTGTCAGCCTTCTCTCTGACCTCCCTTCCTCCTCTCTTGCCCCGCTCCGGTCTATTCTTCACTCCGCTGCCCGGCTCATCTTCCTGCAGAAACGATCTGGGCATATCACTCCCCTTCTTAAACAACTCCAGTGGTTGCCTATCGACCTCCGCTCCAAACAAAAACTCCTCACTCTAGGCTTCAAGGCTCTCCATCACCTTGCCCCTTCCTACCTCTCCTCCCTTCTCTCTTTCTACCGCCCACCCCGCACGCTCCGCTCCTCCGCCGCCCACCTCCTCACCGTCCCTCGGTGTCGCCTATCCCGCCGTCGACCCCTGGGTCACGTCCTCCCGCGGTCCTGGAACGCCCTCCCTCCTCACCTCCGCCAAACTGATTCTCTTTCCCTCTTCAAAACCCTACTTAAAAATCACCTCCTCCAAGAGGCCTTCCCAGACTGAGCTCCTCTTCCCCCTCTACTCCCTCTGCCATCCCCCCTTTACCTCTCCGCAGCTAAAGCCTCATTTTCCCCTTTTCCCTCTGCTCCTCCACCTCTCCCTTCCCATCCCCACAGCACTGTACTCGTCCGCTCAACTGTATATATTTTCGTTACCCTATTTATTTTGTTAATGAATTGTACATCGCCTTGATTCTATTTAGTTGCCATTGTTTTTACGAGATGTTCTTCCCCTTGACGCTGTTTATTGCCATTGTTCTTGTCTGTCCGTCTCCCCCGATTAGACTGTAAACCCGTCAAACAGCAGGGACTGTCTCTATCTGTTGCCGACTTGTTCATCCCAAGCGCTTAGTACAGTGCTCTGCACATAGTAAGCGCTCAATAAATACTATTGAATGAATGAATAATCCTGACTCCACCACCTATCAGCTGTGTGACTTTGGGCAAGTCACTTAACTTCTTGGTGCCTCAGTTACTTCATCTGTGAAATGGGGATTAAGACTATGAGCCTCACGTGGGACAAACTGATTACCCTGTACCTACCCCAGCACTTAGAACAGTGCTTGGTACATAGTAAGCACTTAACGAATGCCAACATTATTATTATTGGTGTGTAGTGGCTCTCATCATCCTCCATTAAGAACATTTATTATTTACATTTTACACTTTATTCATTTGCTTTCTGCATTATTTATATACCTATGTGAACACTATCAGTTACCTGCTATTCAAGCTTTCCTCTTCCTTATTCCCTCTCTATTCTCTCTCCCTTGTCAGAAGACTCACCCACTGTTTTCCAAGCCACTGATTATATGGATAGGGCAAAAATATGGCACACATAATAAGGAGATCTAAAGAAAGGGAAGAAACCCATGGGGTCTGAAATTGGACTCATAAACTATGTCTTCATGAGATTGATATTGGGGTTGATTATTTGTATAAAGCCAAACAATGATTAAAATCCACCACCTTATATTCAGAGCAGTGCAGGGAAGATGAGAAATTAGAAGCTCAAAGCAGAGTCCAATTGAAAGCTCTGAAGGCCTCAAGTAATCATGGACAAACCAGATTCCCATATAGAACAATGACCAGAGTCAAGATTGAATCACTACTATCAGCTGGAGAGAATAGCAACAGAAGGTACAAAACAGATTTATAGATTATTAAAGCCACAGAGTTTTAAAGCTGCAAGGGCCTGTCAGCAGAAGCCAGTCACTATATGTTTAGTTAAATGGGTACCCAAAAACTTTGCTTAGAGGAAGTGCATAAAAAAGGATTTAGAGTAAAATGACCCCAAATTAGCTGATGGTAGCTCACATTTTATCCCAGCTATGGCTTACACAGAATAAAGTGTAGTACCAACAGGAACTTCTTGTGTCTGGAGCTACATGATACAGAGGCAAATTGACTAAAAGTACACTTGATTGGATTACGGCAGTCCCTGGGCATCCCACCTGGTTGTCCTCTGACTAGTTAAAGGGGGAGATTTATGACATGCTCACAAGCTGGATCCTCTGACTGGTTCCTGTAGATAAGCTATGATTTCTGAGAAGATCTGCCAATCTTCTGATGCAGTGAAACCATAGTGGGACACTAAGATTGAAGTAGAGACAGAAGAATTTTGAAAAGGTAAGGAGGGCAGAGAAAAGGGGGAGGGGGAGGACTTCAGAAGGGGTGGTGTCAGTGGAGAGGGACAGGCCACTCTGGGCAGGATAGGAATGTCCCACCACCTCCTTCCCTGGCTTTGCCCCTTAGTTGCTAGGCCAGCATCTATGTAGTTTAAGCCACTGAGACAATGGATGAGGTGGTGAGATACTGTCAGCTTATCTGCTTGTCTTGAAGGACTTCACCAGATAAAGAGATTGGCACTCCAAATGACAATTATACTTCAGGAACCCCGGATGAGTCCTAGAGAAGCAGATAGATAAGACAAGCTGTGCTGGGAAGAAAACCTAATGCTTATTTTTCTAGCTGCCAATGAGGAAATCGCTGTCACACTACCAGTAGGGGTGGAGCTATCCCACCATTGGCAAAAAAGACATACTGCTTCCAGAACATCTTAATGGCTTCTATGTAGTGTAGGTGAAACCAGCCCCCTGTAGCTTGTGCTTTCTTCCCTGTAATTCCCCTGCCAGATGTGTTCAAAAAGGTTCTAAAGCACACTGCTTGTGTTGCGTAACAACTGATACACTCATAATTCATTCAATCGTGTTTATTGAGCACTTTCTGTGTGCAGAGCACTTTACCAAGCGCTTGGGAGAGTACAATTCAGCAACAGAGACCATCCTTGCCCACAATGGACTCAACTGATAACACTCGCTCTCCTCTCATAATTCTAGAACAACCTATAGAGCAGTTGTTTTAAAATCAGTGATTTCCTCTGTGCAAAAAATACCTTGTTGCTTAGGTTGGAATATTTTTTTCCAATATGTAGAAAATCAGTATCTCTGCCCACAACATAAAGTGGATAGTCATGCCTAAGAGAAAGTGCTATTTCAATTTCTGTTATGCCAAAGCTGCAGCCTACTAAGCTTATTAGGACCAAACGGGCAACTGCTCGCATTCTACAACTAATGCTGATAAGCTCCCACAGTATTGTGACATAATTGATCAAAATAATGCTTAGGGTCACCTCATTATAGATTCATTTGCTATTCATTAAAATATCACTGCTCATAATGACTTCATTTGATATTCAGAAATGTCATATGTTCCTCCATAGGTGTTCATGGACACTTAAAAATAAATTGTCCCTTTCCTCTCCTTGATGACATTAAATGTAAAATTCATTTGCACTAACACAGTAGCTCCTAATTCACCTGATGCCGCAGGGACAGGTATTCTTCTATAGCATCTGGTATGCTAAAATAAAGAGCGTTCTCACCTGAAAAAGCAAGCTGGGAGTGTGGGTGGTAGAAAAGGGCATAGACACACTTACAGTACTTTTAATTAGTGGTTTTTCAACTGATACAATCAAGTCAATGGCTAGTCATTGAGCACTCACTCACTTTGTGCAGAACACTGTACTAGGTGCTTGGAAGAGTACAATACAGTTGATGGATGCAAGCCCTACTCTCAAGGAGCTTACTATCTAACAGAGGAGACAGACATGAAAATAAATGACAATTAGGAGAAGCAGCATGGTATAAAGATACATACAAAGATGCTGCGGGGGTGTGAATGGAGGAGAGTACATAGGTGCTTAGGGAGTATGGACTCAGGTAGGGTGATGCAGTAGGTGGGGAATATAGGGAGAGGAGTTAAGAAAATAGCCAGGGAAGGCTTCCTGGAGGAGTTGTGATTTCAGTAGGGCTTTGAAGATGGGGAGAGTACTGTTCTGTTGGATATATAGGCAGGGAGAGTGTTCCAGGTGAGAGGGAGGATGTGAGCGAGGGGTCAGTGATGAGTGAAGCAAAGTGAGGGACAGTGACTAGGTTGATGTTAGAGGAGTGAAGGTTGGGTTGAGGTGAGAGAGGAGGAAGGGTAAGTAAGAGGGAGAGAGCTGACTGAGTTCCTTGAGTCTGATGGAAAGGAGTTTCTGCTCGATGCAGAGATTCATTCATACATTCATTCATTCAATTGTATTTATTGAGCACTTACTGTGTGCAGAGCACTGTACTAAGCACTTGGAAAAGTAGACTTCAGCAATAGAGACAATCCCTGCCCACACCGGGCTTAGAGTCCAGAAGGGGGGAGACAGACATCAAAACAAATAAATAGGCATCAGTATAAATAAATAGAATTATAGATATACATATATATTTAAGTGCTGTGGGACGGGGAGGGGGGAATGGCAAAGGGAGCGAGTCAATGTGATGCGGAATGGAAGGGGAACTGAGGAAAAGGGGGGCTTAGTCTGGGAAGGCCTCTTGTAGGAGGTGAGCCTTCAGTAGGACTTTGAAGGAGGGAGGAGTGATTGGTGGATTTGAGGAGGGAGGGCGTACCAGGTCAGATGGGAGATGTGGACCAAGGATCGATGGCGGGACAGGCGAGATGGAGGCACAGTGAGCAGGTTAGCACCAGAGGAGTGGAGTGTGCAGGCTGGAATGTAGAAGGAGAGAAGGGATGTGAGATAAGAAGGGGCAAGGTGATGGAGAGCTTTGAAGCCAATAGTGAGGAGGGTTTTGTTTTTGTTTTTTTTAATACAGAGGTTGATAGACAACCACTTAGAGATTTTTGAGAAGGGGGGTGACATGCCCAGAATGTTCCTGTAGTCTGGGCAGCAGAGTGAAGTATGGACCGAAGTGGGGAGAGACAAGAGGTTGGGAGGTCAGAAAGGAGCCTGATGCAGTAATCCAGTTGGGATAGGATGAGTGATTGTACTAACATGGTAGCGGTTTGGACGGAGAGGAAAGGGTGGATCTTGGCGATGTTGTGAAGGTGAGACCGGCAGGTTTTGGTGATGGATTGGATGTGTAGGGTAAATGAGAGACCAGAGTCAAGGATGACACCAAGGTTGCGGCCTTGTGAGACGGGAAGGATGTTTGTGCCGTCCACAGAGATGGGAAAGTCAGGGAGAGGACAGGATTTGGGAGGGAAGATTAGAAGCTCTGCCTTGGACATGTTGAGTTTTAGGAGGCGGGAGGACATCCAAATAGAGATGTCCTGAAGGCAGGAGGAGATGCGAGCTTGGAGGGAGGGAAAGAGAAAAGGGGAGGAGATATAGATTTGGGTGTCATCCACATAGAGATGATAGTTGAAGCCGTGGGAGTGAATGAGTTCTTCAAGGGAGTGAGTCTAGTGATGGATGGACAACGCTTGGGGACAGTTGAGGAGTGGGGAGATGTGCAGAGATGAGTTTTTAGAAAGATGATCCTGACAGTAGAGTGAAGTATGGATTGGAGAAGGAAGAGGCTGGAGGTAGAAAGGTCAGTGAGGAAGCTGATCAAGATGGATTAAGACAAACACTTGAACTAGTGTGGCAGCAGTTCAGGAATAATTATTGAGAGGTATGAAAATATGTATGCACATATGATTTAGCCAGTACTGTTTAAGCACTTACAGATAGCCAGCTTAATAAAACATTAAGTACAAAATCTACAATAAAAAACATGTAGGAGTGGGTGGTTTTTCATGGGGTCTGGAGTCTTGGATAATAAGACTCCCTCCCACCAAGACTGTGTCCAACCTGATTATCTTGTATCTACTCAAGCACTTTAGAACAGTCCTTGGCACATTGTAAGCACTTAAGTTTTTTTTAATTATTTTATCATTACAATTATTACATAAATTGTAAATTCATTTAAAACAGAGACTGTATTTTAACCTGTACTTTAAGTGGCTAGTCCAGGGCTATACATCCTCTGGGGGCTTAAAAACATGTCTTGACTAGCCAGCTGGGTCTCCTTAGACTGTGAGCCCTGGGTAGAACAGGTACCGTGTCTGACAGGATCAACTGGTATCTTCCCTCACACTGCCACAATTATCATTTTTATTATTACATGGGACAAGATTTTTTGGAGGCATTGAAATCATTTTTCTAGTAGAAGATTCCTCCTTTGAAAGTATTCTGTGAATTGTAAATCTCACAGTTGGCTCCAGGTCAACCTTTATGGCACTAGGCTTATGTAAATAATGAAAATTTCTGATGATGCATACCTTCGTCCCACGCCAGAGTGCACCTCGGAAGCCGTGATATTTAGCACACATCTCCTCACTCATAATTCTCTAATGGCTGCTTATTCCTCACCACCTGAAGGAGAAATCAGCTTTTTCCCCTACTTCATTCACTTTGCCCACTTAGCCCCAGCTAGTTTCTTTTCAAACCAACCTATTCATTGTGCCTCATTCTCACCTCTTACTCTGTCTACCTCTTGCTCAAGCTCTTTCTCTTCTCTGGAACTCCTTATCCCTATCTGTTCTAGCTTCAAAACATGTCTGAGATCACATTCCCTCCAGAAGGGCTTCCCTAATAGCTGAAGCCATGTAAGTGAATGAGCTCCCTGGAAGTGAATGCATTTCAAGAAGAATAGAAAACGAACCCACTTCGCTCCTCTAATGCTAACCTTCTCACTGTGTCTCGATCTCGCCTATCTAGCTGCCAAACCCTAGCCCTCATCCTGCTTCTGGATTGGAACGGCCTCCCTTTTCATATCCGACAGACAATTACTCTCCCCCGGTTCAAAGCCTTATTGAAGGCACATCTCCAAGAGGCCTTCCCAGACTAAGCATTCCCCCCGCCCAACCTTTTCCTCTTCTCCCACTCCCTTCTGCTTCATCTCGATTTGGTCCCTATGTTCTTCTCCCCTCTCAGCCCCACAGCACTTATCTGTAATTTATTGGTATTGATGGCCATCTCCCCCACTCTAGACTGTAAGCTCGTTGAGGGCAGGAAATCTATTGTATTGTACTCTCCCAAGCACTTAGTACAGTGCTCTACACATATTAAGCACTCAATAAATACAACTGAAAGAATGAATGAACCCCAAACAGAACCTTGTTAAGGGGATGAGAGGCATAAGAGTCAGAGAAGACTGAAAAGGAGCAGCCAGAGAGGTAGGAGGAGAATCAGGTGTGCACCGTATTCATGAAACCAAGATCTGATGGCATTTTTAGAAGGAAGTGGTCCACAGTGGTAAAGGCAGCCAAGATGCCAAGTAGGATTAGGATGGAGTAGCACCCATTAGAGATGGCTAAGAGGAAGTCCTGTGGAGACCTTGGTGAGTGCAGTCTCAGTAGAATGAGGGGGCCAGAAATCAGGTTGCAGAGGGATAAGTTGATATTTGGTAGAGACAGGAAGGAAGCTGGTATATAAAACCTGTTGATGGAGCTTAGACAAGAATGAAAGCAGAAAACTAGAGGGAATAGAAGGTATGGTGGGAATCCAGTGAAGCCTTTTTGTTGGTAGAGCTCTGAAACACATTTGAAAGCAGAGGGGTAGAAGCCAATGAAAACTGAAAGGCGGAAGACAGCAGTAGGGGAGGGAATGAGGGTGGGACCAAGTGTTTTTAAGAGGTGATCTAGTAACATATTTATCACAGGGCAACCATCTCTCGTTACTCACTAGGAATATAAATTATTTTATTGAAAAATGTGGCTCTTTAAATACATTGTAATTAGGTGACTTTGGTTACAGATAAAGGGTGAAAAGCAAGAAAGACCCCTATATTTATTAGAAACTGAAAGCTATTTTGCAGGTTTTCTGCCCTCTACTTGCATAAGCCAAGGGACCCATCGATGCGATAAGTATCGTCTGCATGGGTACCACACTACATACCTATTTCTCCAGTTGAGTGTAATTGAACCTCATTTGATGAGCAAAGTGGTTATACGGCAAAGTAATCCTTTGGGGACCCATGCCTACAATTAAGTTCTAAAGGTAGTTTCGAATGAAGGAAGGTAAATTCATGCCAGAAGAATTGGGTCACTTTGTCGTTGGTCTTTAGAGTAAGTAAAGTATTTTAAGGAGTTCTATGTATGGGTTCTTTATGTGTATATATGATTATTATGTATATATAATTGCATTTGCATGTATACAATCCCTAATTAATTTATGTAGTTCTTACAAATCTGGATTTAGAAAATATTTGTATCCACACTGCTAGCCAAGGATGTTGTGAAGATAAATGAAGTTTTGCTGACACTTCAGCATTAGTAAGGCAATTTACTTTAAAATGTGTGTCTTGCGGTGTTCCTCGGAGTGCTCCACCTACATTTTCTTATCACCATAGGAGCCCTAAGGTGTAGAGGAAGGAGGGGCAAAAGGTGTTTGTTTTTCTAAGAGGAGGATAAAACCAATGGGCTGTTTGACTTTGGGCATGTCATTTCACTAATGGAAATGGAGCTGGGAAGAGAACCCGCATCTCCCCAGCCAGTTCTTTTCTTTAAGCTAAAGTGTGGCAGAAACTATTAAGAACCAATATATGTTCCACAAATATTTCACCACAAAATATAGTTGTCCTTTGAGTTTGCTGACAGTGAAATTAATTTAGGGGTGCGTGTGTGACTGAAAAGGCCAATTCAGGACTCTGAGCCCCGGCCACATCATGCACACAAAAAGTTGATCCCTTATTCCAGCTTAACAAGTCATGTTTAATGTTTTCAGCACCTGGTGCTGTTTTCTCTCTTACTTCCTGGATTCTTGGTCCTTTAAGGTGTGTTTGCTCAAAATGAACCACTAATTTCTCAATAGCAGTGCACCATGCTAATCTTATTTTGGCAATAGACTTCCAGTCTTTAGCTCGAATGCAGCACTGTCTGAGGCTTTGTCTTATTGTGTTCTTAAAACGTTTCCTCTGCCCTCCTATCTTTCAGTTTCCCAATTTCATCTCTCCATCCAGCAATTCTTATGGTATTCTGCTGCCACGCCTCCCCCTAGCATGTCCCATCCAGAGTGGTCGTGTTGAGGTGATCAAGCCTTTGATGCTAGGAGACTGACTAGGTCCCAGAACTGCATTGTTTGTGATCTTGTTTCATGGCAGGTGTGGGGAAAGGGCTCCGGGGGCAGCGGTAGAAAAGGCCAAGATCTGATGTCCACTGGCAGCCTGATTTCAGAGTGTCTTGGTGCCTCTGGGATGGGATGAATCGATGCATGGTTCCCGAAGTTTCCCCTGTCTGAACCATATTCTCTCTGAAAGAGTTGCTTTGACAAATGTCAAGCAGAGAGTGGTATCAGCATATGGCATTAAGCTCCAAACCAAACTAAAGCTCTATGGAAATGTAGTTTTGATCAACCTTCTTTATGACTCTTAAACCTCAGCCTAGGTGTAGGGTAGAGCAGGCTGTAATCCATTATTCTGTCAATGAAGGAAGGTGTCTGTTTACTGTTGTATTCTTCCAAGCACTTAATACAGGGCTCGGCACACAGTGCTCAAATACAATTGAATGAATGAAATGAGTGAGTGAATGAATGGCATTGATTGAGCACTTACCGCATGCAGAACACTGAATGAAGGACTTGGGAAAGTAATAATAATGATAATGGTATTTGTCAAATGCTTGCTATGTGCCAAGCACTGTTCTAAGCAGTGGGATAGAAACAGGGTAATCAGGTTGTCCCACGTGGGGCTCATACTTCAATCCCCATTTTACAGATGAGGTAACTGAGGCACAGAGAAGTGAAGTGACTTGTCCAAGGTCACACAGCAGACAGGTGGTGGTGCTGGGATTAGAACCCATGTCCCTTGACTCCCAAGCCCATGCTCTTTGCACTAAGCCACATTGAGTTGGTAGACACAACCCCCACCCTGAAGGAACTTCCAGTCTAGCATTCCTAGGCAGGAGCTGCCTATTGGGTTGAAAATGTGTGAGTAGACAATCACATGTCCCGAAATCCCTGTCTGCACAAACTAAATGGATTTCAGCTGCCCTAAAACACCTGGAGCCTTGAAGCCTTTAAGTTTTTAGTTTTTTGCTTTATTCAGTGGATAATGAGGAGCTATTGGAAGTTTTTTCTGAATGATGTTTTAAGGCAATGATCCGGTATGATCTGAAGTGGGGAGAAGCAGGAGGCTGCTACATTTTTCTAGTTATGATGTAACGAGTGTTTGGATCAGGATAAGACAAGCAGCGTGGCTCAGTGGGACGAGCCCAGGCTTGGGAGTCAGAGGTCATGGGTTTGAATCCCGACTCTGCCACTTGTCAGCTGTGTGACTGTGGGCAAGTCACTTAACTTCACTGTGCCTCAGTTACCTCATCTGCAAAATGGGGATGAAGACTGGAGCCTCACGTGGGACAACCTGATTACCCTGTATCTACCCCAGGGCTTAGCACATAGTAAGCTCTTAACAAATACCAACATCATTATTATTTATTATTATCAGGGTCCTAAGGGTTTCAGTGGAGAGGAAGGGGTGCAGATTCAGGAAATGTTGTGGAGGAAGAACTGGCAGCATTTAGCAGTTGACTGAATGTGAGTGTTGAAAGACAGTGAACCATCAAGAATGAGACCTAAGTTGCAGGCTTCTGGTACGGAGGGTTGGTGGTTTTGCCAACACAGATGGAAGGTTAGGAGGAGTGGGTGTAAGAAGGAAGATGAGAAGTTCAGTTTTAGGTATCATTGAGTTGGAGGAGCTGCGGGACAGTCCAATGGAAAATGAAATGAAGAGAATTTGAGTGACAGAAGTGAATTAGAAAAAAATATGGTATTTAGTGCAAATTGTAAACCAATTCCGTCTCTTTTTCCCATGAGTTGGGGGGGATGGGGGGAGGGGAAGGTGGCAGAAAGGACTAAGTTTTTCTTGGAAGAGAACAGGGTCACCATGTCATTAGAAAAAAGCCAGGCCTCCAGGATGGTATAGTATGGGAGGGGTGAACAGGCCAGGAATAGGTCACTGATGGTCAGGCCTAGCGGAAAGATCACGGGCCTGGTAGTCAAAAAGTCTGGGTCCTAATCCTGGCTTTGTCACTTGACTAGTGTGTGACCTTGGGCAAGTAACTCAAATTTTCTGGGCCTCAGTTTCCTCATCTGTAAAATGGGAATTAAATAACTGTTCTCCCTCCTCCTTAGACTGTGAGCCCCATGTGACCCCATTTTGTATCTACCCCAATGCTTATTAGAGTGCTTAGCACATAGTAAGTGTGTAACAAATGTGATTTGTTGTGGGAGTGTGCCCACAGTGGAACAAGAGTTAAACAGGCCTGAGTGGAGAGGAATGATGATGGAGGACAGGGATGTGGAAACAGTAAACAGAGGGTGTGGGATGGGGCAAGGAATAGAAACATCAGTATTGAAATCATCCTCCAAAAGCAGTATGCCCTTGTGGAAAGAGCATGGGCCTGGGAGGCAAAAGTCCTGTGTTCTAATCCCAGCTCTGTCTGTGGTCTGCTGTGTGACCTTGGAGAAGTCATTTAACTTCTCTCTGCCTCAGTTTTCTCCACTATATAATGGGGATTCAATACTTGTCCTCTCTTCTGTTTAGACTGTGAGCCCTATGTGGGATAGACATTGTGTCCAACCTGATGAACTTGTATATATTCCAGAGCTTATTATAGTGCTCGACACAGAGTAAGCAATTAAATACCACAAAAAAATCCTCAGTAATAATAATGATATTCGTTAAGCGCTTACTATGTGCCAAGCACTGTTCTAAATGCTAGAGTGGATGAAGGTTATCAGGTTGTCCCACGTGGGGCTCACAGTCTTAATCCCCATTTCCAGATGAGGTAACTGAGGCACTGAGAAATTAAGTAATTTGCCCAAAGTCACACAGCTGACAAGTGGCCGAGCTGGGATTAGAACCCACGACCTCTGATTCCCAAGCCCATGCTCTTTCCACTAAGCCACACTGAGTACTAAGAACATATCCCAATTGCTGCAATCTTTTCAGTGTTCTCAGTGTAATGAATGCTGGATTCAGCTCCTGTGTTCTTACAGGAAGGGTGTCAGGGGTTGGCTTCCGCTGGCTCTACTAGCATTAGGGGAGGGCAGTTCAGTAATCATGAATGCATGTGAAATTCTAAAGCACTCAATAAATGGCAATTATGGAGCACTTACTGTGTGTCGAGCACTGCACTGAAGAGTACAATATGTCTTACCAGTTAAATGCGGAAAATTAATAATATGGAGTAGATTTATTAGAGTTTGAAAGTCATATTTTCAAGCTGGGACTACCTCCTCCATCATGCTGCCCAGATCTAAAGGCCTGAATGTCTGTCTACCCACTGGACTGTAAGCTCCTTGTGGGCAGAGATCAGGTCTACCAACTCAGTTGTTTTGTAATAAAAATAATAATTGTGGTATTTGTTAAGTGCTTACTGTGTGCCGAGCACTGTTCTAAGCATTGGAGTAGATACAAGGTAATCAGATTGTCCCACGTGGGGCTCACAGTCTTAATCCCCATTTTCCAGGTGAGGTAACTGAGGCATAGAGAAGTTAAGTGGCTTGACCAAGGTCAGACAGCAGACAAGTGGCGGAGCCGGGATTGGAACTCACTTCCTCTGACTCCCAAGCCGGTGCTCTTTCCACTGAGCCACAGTGCACTGCACACAGTAAGCACTCAGTAAGTGCCATTGATAGAGAACACTGAAATTCATTCATTCAATCATATTTATTGAGCACTTACTGTGTGCAGAGCACTGTACTAAATAATAATAATAAAAGAGCACGGGCTTGGGAGTCAGAGGTCATGGGTTTGAATCTCAACTCCACTACTTGTCAGCTGTGTGACTATGAGCAAGTCACTTAACTTCTCTGTGCCTCAGTTTCCTCATCTGTAAAATGGGAATTAAGACTGTGAGCCCCACATGGGACAACCTGATTTACCCTGTATCTACCCCAGCGTTTAGAACAGTGCTCTGCACATAGTAAGCGCTTAACAAATATCAGCATTATTATTATTTGCAGAAATGCAGTCTGTCAAGGGAATCACAACCTTCCTTCATCAACAACCTTGAATGTTGCTCCTAAAAGCCTTAGCCTTGTCTCCTTCACTTGGCTTGGTAGTAATAACACTAATACTACTAATAATAATGGTATTTGCTAAGCGCTTACTACGGGCGAGGCACTCTACTAAGCGCTAGGGTAGATAGAAGCAAATTGGGTTGGACACAGTCCATGGGTCACCGTCCTAATCGCTATTTTACGGATGTGGTAACTGAGGCACAGAGAAGTAAAGTGACTTGCCGAAGGTCACAGAGCAAAGAAGTGGCAGAGCCAGGATTAAAACCCGTAACCTTCTGACTCCCAGGCCCGTGCTCCATCCACTACGTCATGCTGCTTCTTGGTATCCAACATAAGATTTTACCCATTCAGTTTGGGCCCCAAAAATGATGCTTCCAGGGTGAAAGTCCTTTAAAAATATTCCTGCCACATGCCGATTCAAGTAAAACATTGCTTTTTCCAGGACCAGGTGCTAATGTGCCAGCAGGCCCATATGGGTCTTGTTCAAATATTTGTCTTCTCAACCAGCAGGCATAAATGAAGAACTGATGACGCTTTCCTCCTTCTCACATTTTGCTCAGTCCCACTTACTTTCAAAGAATTCAAAGAAGAGGCTGCAGTGATATTAATGGAGTTTTCTCCCGGCAGAGGAAAGATGAAAGAGTAGACTGGGGGACTTTGTTTGGACCTGAAAATTTTCTGACTTTTGTGATCCTTGAGGAAGTTGCCACATCGAGCCAGTCATGGCTTCAATCAAGGCCTCAACCTCTTCTGTAACGCAGTCTTTTCAACCCTAAAATAGATATTATGGCTATTTTCTAAGGCAATTTTAAGCTCTTCAGAAGAATGGCAATATGGTGTTACACTGTTCCTGAATAGTCAAAACTCTGTCCTAAAAGCCCTCAACTTACATATGGAGTTGGGACTCCCCCCAACTTCAGTCTTGTTGGGGAAAAAAAAAAATCCATCTATCAGTGGTATTCACTGAGAGCTTACTGAGTGCAGAGTATTGTACCAAAGGCTTGGGAGAGTAAAATACAACAGAGGTGGTAAAGACATTCCTTGCCCACAAAAGGAGGCAAAAAATTGTTTGTGTTATTTGGATGCGATATATTGAAGCAGCGTGGCGCAGTGGAAAGAGCATGGGCTTTGGAGTCAGGGCTCATGAGTTCGAATCCCAGCTCTGCCACTTGTCAGCTGTGTGACTGTGGGCAAGTCACTTAACTTCTCTGTGCCTCAGTTCCCTCATCTGTAAAATGGGGATTAAGACTGTGAGCCCCACGTGGGACAACCTGATTCCCCTATGTTTACCCCAGCGCTTAGAACAGTGCTCTGCACATAGTAAGCGCTCAACAAATACCAACATTATTATATTATTGTCCAGATTCAGCCGGTGAGAGCTATCCTGGAGTGCCACTTCTGCAGATCAAGTTTTAGTTTGTGTAAGACATTTGTCACCATTTTACAAATATTTCTTGTTGTTAAGTGGCCTCGAAGAGCTACGGAAACCTCCTAACTTTGATTTAGCTTCCAGAGAATTTCTTTCCTGCCTATTATTGTGAATCTCTTCTACTCTACAGACATCTTTTTGACATTTATATTGCTATTGCTAATTTGGCTGTGGGATTAGTTGAGCTGTTAGCACAGCATTGAGGCTGTGGTGTGTTAAATTACTGCCGGGTTGTTAGTGCTCACACACAGTATGCACGCACGATGGGATATGCTCTTGTTTGATGGATGAGCAAGCAGAAAGACAGACATACTGTCCCTGTCCATTCAGCCTCTTACTAATTGGCTCATTACTTGGCTAATACAAAATGATCACTAAAGCTGTTTTTAAAAAAATTGGCCCTTGTCATTCTTTTTTTAACTATCTAAATCCCTTGATTTCACACAATCCGACAAAGTAATTTTCATATAAATGCAGCACGTCTTAAAATGATGTACTGAAATGTCGATGCCATCCTTCTGTATGAAAAATATCAATAAGTTTATTATAATAAGCAATATTTCAATGATACTGAGAGATTTTTTTTCCCCACGAATGTTGCTGCATGCTTCCATTATAAATATTTCAGGGCTACAACCAATCTTCAAACTCAGAGAGGATGGTAGATGAAAATGGCTTTAGCAGGAACATCATGTTAGCTCTTTGTTTCCTTCTTTGCTGGGATCTGACTGATCCTGCTAACACTTTGCCAAGCCTCCCTTACTACCCTCCAGGGAACTCCACGACACAAAGTAGAGTTGAATTGGGTTACGGGGCTCAGTGGAAAGAGCACGGGCTTAGGAGTCAGAGGTCGTGGGTTCTAATTCCAGCTCTGCCACCTGTCAGCTGTGTGATTTTCAGCAAGTCACTTAACTTCTCAGTGCCTCAGTTACCTCATCTGTAAAATGGGGATTAAGACTGTGAGCCTCTCGTGGGACAACCTGATTACCTTGTATCTATCCCTGTGCTTAGAACAGTGTTTGGCACAGAGTAAGCACCTAACAAATACCAACATTATTATTATTATTATTCCTGATCAAGATGGTGGCGATGGCAGCAGGGCAACTGCTCCAGACCCACCCAAAAACACTGCCCCCTCCCCACCTGCAGAGGGGAAGTCTCTAGGACTGAACCAGAAGGAAGGTGCTCTCAGACTTCCAGCCCCTCCCCTTAATAATAAAAATTCTGATATTTGTCAAGTGCTTACTACGTGCCAGGCACTGTACTAAGCGCTGGGGTGGTTACAAGTGAATCGGGTTGGACACAGTCCCCGTCCCACATGGGGTTCACAGTTTTCATCTCCATTTTACTGATGAGGAAACTGAGGCACAGGAAATGAGGTGACTGGCCCAGGGTCACACAGCAGACAAGCTGCATGGCTTAGTGGAAAGAGTACAGGCTTGGGAGTCAGAGGTCATGGGTTCTAATCCCGGCCCTGCCACTTGTCAGGTGTGTGACTTTGGGCAATTCACTTCACTTCTCTGTGCCTCAGTTCCCTCATCTGTAAAATGGGGATTAACACCGAGCCCCGCGGGGGACAACCTGATTACATTGTATCTACCCCAGTGCTTAGAACAGTGCCTGGCACATAGTAAGTGCTTAACAAATACCATTAATTATTATTAAGCAGCGGAGGAGCAATAAGAGCCCATGAACCTCTGACCCCCAGGCCCGTGCTCTATCCACTAGGCCATGCTGCCATGCTGGTGTAAGGCTTCAGGCCTTAGAGCAGAGCAGAGGCCTGGTATCACGCCAGAGAGTAGGGCTGCGGACCACCCCAGCACCCACTCAGCAAGATGGGAGGCAAAAACTGAGGCACGGGGAGGGTCTCCGCCGTCCTTCCGATCCCATTAGTGAGCATGCACTGAGGATTTGGTACTGCACGAGGATGGAGTCGCTAAGAAGCATGGCCTAGTGGCGAGAGCACGGGCTTGGGAATCAGAGGTCGTGGCTTCTAATCCTGCCTCTGCCACTCGTCTGTTGTGTGACCTTGGGTGAGTCACTTCACTTCAGCGCTTAGAACAGAGCTCAGCACTTAGAACGGTGCTTGCCACATAGGAAGCCTTAACAAACACCATCATTATCATACCATGATCGAGCCCATCTTTTGTTGGGCAGGGATTGTCGCTATCTGTTGCTGAATTGTACATTCCAAGCACTTAGTACAGTGCTCTGCACACAGTAAGTACTCAATAAATATGATAGAATGAATGAATGATTATTATTATTATTATTCTCTGGGCCTCAGTTACCTCATCTGTAAAAGGGGATTGAGAGTGTGAGCCTCATGTGGAAGTAGCGTGGCTCAGTGGAAAGAGCACGGGTTGAGGAGTCAGAGATCATGGATTCTAATCCCAGCTCCGCCACCTGTCAGCTATGTGACTTTGGGCAAGTCACTTCACTTCTTGATGCCTCAGTTACCTCATCTGTAAAATGGGGATTAAGACTGTGAGCCTCACTTGGGACAACCTGATTACTCTGTATCTACCCCAGTGCTTGGAATAGTGCTCAGCACATAGTAAGCACTTAACAAATACCAACGTTATTATCATTATTATGTGGGACAGGGACTGTATCCAACCTGATTCCTACCTCAGCGCTTAGGACAGTGCTTGACACACAGTGAACACTTAACAAATACCATAATTATTATTCATTATGATTAATTCCCCCTACCCTCTCACACCGGGGGACCTGACCCCGCCAAAGCGGCGGGACAGCGACTCATCAAGAGGTTAACATTGTGTCTTTCATCCATCAACAACTAAATAGTTAGCGCCTTCCCCTTCCCTAATTGCAGCTCCAAACTTGTGGATTCCCTCCAGCAGGAAGCTGCTGAGCGGCCACAAGCTAGAGGAACCAGGGTTGGCCACTGGAGCTACAATCAATCCGTGGTATAGACTGAGCGCGTGGCTCAGTGGCAAGAGCCCGGGCTTGGGAGTCAGAGGTCATGGGTTCGAATCCCGGCTCTGCCAGTTGGCAGCTGTGTGACCTTGGGCAAGTCACTTAACTTCTCTGTGCCTCAGTTACCTCATTTGTAAAATGGGGATTAACTGTGAGCCTCACGTGGGGCAACCCGATTACCCTGTATCTCCCCCAGTGCTTAGAACAGTGCTCTGCACATAGTAAGCGCTTAACAAAAAACAACATTATTATTATTATTACTTACTGTGTGCAGAGCATTCATTCATCCAATCGTATTTATTGTGCAGAGCACTGTACTAAGCACTTGGGAGAGTGCAGTACAACAGAATGAGTAGGCCTGATCCCTGTCCTTATTATGAGCTTCATTCATTCACTCATTCAATCATATTTATTGGGCGCTTACTGTGTGCAGAGCACTGTACTAAGCGCTTGGAATGTACAGTTTGGCAACAGAGAGAGACAATCCCTGCCCATCAAAGTTCTCACAGTCTAAAAGGGGGAGACAGACAGCAAAACTAAACAAGTAGTCAGGCATCAATAGCGTCAAAATAGATATATGCGCATCATTAATAAAATAGAGTGATAATATATACACATATGCACAAGTGCTATGGGGAGGGGAAGGGGGTAGAGCAGAGGGAGGGAGTAGGGGCAATGGGGAGAGTAGAAGAGGCAGAGAGAAAGGGAGGGCTCGGTATGGGAAGCGGGGGAGACAGACAATATGAATAAGTAATTTATGGCGTGATTTAAAAATAAGTGCTGTGGGGTTGCAGGTGGGGAGAATATGGTTTAGTGAAAAGAGCACGGGTTTGGGAGTCAGAGGACACGGGTTCTAATCCCAACTCCGCCACTTTGTCTGCCATGTGACCTTGGACAAGGCAGTTAACTTCTCTGGGCCTCAGTTACCTCATCTGGAAAATGGGAATTCAGACTGTGAGCCCCACGTGGGACAGCCTGATTACCTTGTATCTACCCCAGCGATCTACCCCAGTGCTTAGAACAGTGCTTGACAAATAGTAAGCACTTAACAGATACCGTAATTATGATTATTATTATTATCCTAAGTTCTTAGCAGATTGCCTGGCACTGAACAAGTGCTTATAAATATAAATATTACTGGAGCATTTAGCTTGACCACCTATGTTCAGACCAGGGAATGGTGCGGGACTGGGAGCCCAGAAACCTGGGTCCTTTGCTTTAATTATATTTTATAAATTATCTATTTATTTATATTAACGTCTTTCTTCCCCTCTAGACTGCAAGCTCATTGTATTTATTTCCTAGTTGGACTATATTCAGCTGGCCCTTGCTTGCTTCTCTGAGGGCTCCAGCTTCTCCCATCTATGAAGTAGATTGAGAAGCAGTGTCCCTCAGTGGAAAGAA